>NW_027362764.1:180827668-185827668 GCF_046119375.1 Phyllobates terribilis | reverse complement strand
AGAGTGTTTTTTTTTTTCTTTCTTCCTTTTCCAGCAATGTACCCTTCACCTCAATGCACTTCCAAAGGACTTGATGTCCAACCAGCTGCCCCTTATGAACCCTTAATTATGACCCCTTCCCCTTAATTAACCCCTTGTGAGTAAATCTACACCTCAGGATTTTATTGCAATGTAGTTAACCCTTAAATACACAGGTAGTAAACTAAGAAACTAAAACTGTAGTGAGAAAATAGGTTTTAAAATGCCCATTAAATCTAAACAGGTAGAAAAGCACTCAGCAGGTCACAATGCAGCACTCACCGCAATTCACACAGGTATTTTCTGCAGGATTCCCAAATACCTCTTCACTGAAAAACAAGTCACACACTTACTTTCGTTCGCACTTACGCTCCGGACACACGCAGCTCGTTCACACTCGCAAACTAAGAGATTTAAAGAGTTTTTTTTTTTTTTTCTTCCTTTTCCAGCAATGTACCCTTCACCTCAATGCACTTCCAAATACTCACCTACAACCGCTTTCCCTGACATCCAGCACCATCCCGCTCCTCTTCTCACTGACATCACCACAATTCAGACTAGCTAGCTCACTTTATGCTCTATGTGTGAGCCAGAAGTCTCTTTTACAATGTAAGTCTATGGAGCCTCGTTCTCATGCCCTATAGGCTTCTATTATAAGGCCTCATTCACACGTCAGTGTTTGCATGCTAGAGCCAGGAGAGGAACTACTATAGGTCCACTACTAACACTGCTAACCCCTACTAATATATTAGGGTTCTTACTATTCTTAAAACACCAGCAGTCGGCCCTCGCTATTGTTAGAGAACCATCAGCTGGCTATGCTTTGTTGTTCCCATTATTAACAAGTGGGTCTTCTATACTGTTATTGCGTATCCAGTGACTGCAAGGGCTGCCAAAAATTTGGACGCAACCCAATACCCCTTTGAAGAGACATAGAGGAGGGTCTCAGTAAAAAAAATGTTCCCATTATAAAGGAGCAGGTCTCCTATAGTGGTAATGCCCATGCTGTGACTGCAAGGGCTGCCAAAATTTGGGAAAACCCCCACTAAGAATTTAAAGACACACAGAGCAAGGCCACAGTAACAAGTACGACATGTTCCCATTAGAAAGGAGAGGGTCTGCTATACAGTTATAGGGTATGCAGTGAGTCCAACGGCTCACCAATTTTAGGAAAAACCCCACTAAGAATTTAAAGACACATAGAGCAGGGCCACAGTAACAAGGTACGGCATGTTCCCATTAGAAAGGAGAGAGTATGCTATACAGTTATAGGGTATGCAGTGAGTCCAACGGCTGACCAATTTTAGGAAAAACCCCACTAAGAATTTAAAGACACATAGAGCAGGGCCACAGTAACGACAAATTCCCATTAGAAAGGAATGAGTCTGCTATACAGTTATAGGGTATGCAGTGAGTCCAACGGCTGACCAATTTTAGGAAAAACCCCACTAAGAATTTAAAGACACACAGAGCAGGGCCACAGTAACACATACGACATGTTCCCATTAGAAAGGAGAGGGTCTGCTATACAGTTATAGGGTATGCAGTGAGTACAACGGCTGACCAAATTTAAGAAAAAACCCACTAACAATTTAAATAGACATAGAGCAGGGCCACAGTAATGACAAATTTATAGTTGACAGGCTGATGAGCTTATCAGTTATAATTCCACCAGCGGCACTAAAATCCCTCTCTGATAAAATGCTGGCGGCAGGGCAGGCCAAGACCTCCAAGGCATAGAGAGCCAGTTCATTCCACGTTTCCAGCTTGGATACCCAATAATTATAAGGCACAGAGGAATCACGGAGGACGTTGGTACGGTCGGCAAGGTACTCCCTCAGCATTTTCCAAAACTTTGCACTCCTTGTGAGAGTACCCCGCACCTCAGGGCCTGTGCGAAGGGAGGGTCTGAGAAAACTCTCCCAGAACTTTGACAGTGTTCCCCTGCCTCTGCTGGATTGAGGTTGTGTCTCTCTCGCCTGTACTCCTTGGTTGTCCAATGAAGTGTGCCCTCTGCCGCCAGCGTTTTCAGATGGGAATTTTTTTAATAGTTCCGCAACAAGGGCCATATGGTACAGCCCCATTTTTGTAGACCTGTCCACCTCAGGAATAAGAGATATAAAGTTCTTCTTGTAGCGAGGGTCTAGAAGCGTCACCAACCAGTAATGACTGTCACCCAAAATTCTGAGAACGCGAGGGTCACAGGAAAGGCAGCGTAACATAAACTCAGTCATGCGTGCCAGACTACTAACAGGCAAGACTTCATTGTCCTCACCAAGAAGATGATTGACCATGCTCTCCTACTCCTCCTCGTCCTCCTCTCTGTCCTCTGGCCATCCACGCTGAACAGACGGTATGACAGCTGTGCAGGTAGTACCGTCTATAGTGCATGAAACTAGCTCCTGTACTTCCTCTTCCTCCTCCTCTTCCTCACTGTCACTCAATCCACGTTGGGATGAGATGAGGCTTGGCTGTGTGTAATCACCCTGTATGGTTCCTTGTTCCATTTCATCATGCTCCGCCTGCAATGCATCCTCTTTGATTCTGTACAGAGAGCGTTTCAGAAGACAGAGAAGCGGGATGGTGACGCTAATTATGGCGTCATCGCCGCTCACCATCTTGGTGGAGTCCTCAAAGTTTTGGAGGATGTTACATATGTCTGACATCCATGTCCACTCCTGAGGTCTTATGTGTGGAGTCTGAACTGAATACCGACGGCCTTGTTGATGCTGGTACTCAACAACTGCCCTCTTCTGCTCACAAATCCTTCCCAACATCTGCTGTGTAGAGTTGCAACGTGTGGGGACATCACACACCAGTCTGTGAGCCGGAAGCTGCAAACGCTGCTGAAACACGGCAAGGGCGGCGTAAGCTGTAGGTGACTTTTTAAAATGGGCACACAGGTGGCGTACTTTAACAAGCAGATCCGGCAGCTCCAGGTAGGATTTTAGAAGCCACTGAACCACGAGGTTAAGCACATGGGCCAGGAATGGTACGTGTGTGAGCTCGCCTCGCCTCAGAGCCGCCACCAGGTTCCAGCCATTGTCACACACGACCATGCCTGGCTGTAGGTTCAGCGTTGTGAGTCACAGATCTGCCTGCTCTTTCAGAGTTGTCCACAACTCTTCAGCATTGTGCGGTTTGTCACCTAAGCATATTAGCTTCAGCACAGCCTGTTGCCGCTTCCCCGAGCAGTACTGCAGTGCTTCCAGCTTGTGACTGATGTGGTCATTTCGGAGATGGTGGCTGAAGAGGAGGAGGAGGCTGAGGAGGATGAGGTGCAGGAGCTGTAGACCATGGGGGCAACCCTGATTGACCTAGGGCTCGCAATCCTTGGCGTCGGGAGGACGTGTTCCGTCCCAAGGTCCAACTGGGTCCCAGCTTACACTATGTTAACCCAGTGTGCCGTCAGCGAGATGCACCGTCCCTACCCACAAGCACTTGTCCACGTGTCCGTGGTTAGGTGGACTTTTCCGGTAATTGCGTTGTTGAGGGCATGTCTAATGTTTTGGGACATGTGCTTGTGTAATGACACGTGCTTGTGTAATGTAGGGACAGCACACCAGGAGAAATAGTGGCGGCTGGGGACCGAGTACCGAGGGACAGCTGCCGCCATCAGGTTGCGGAATGCTTCCATCTCCACGAGCATAAAAGGCAACATTTTGAGCGCATGCAGTCGTGAAATGTGAGAATTTAGTAGTGTGGTCTGTGGGGCCTTGGCTGCAAGGACTTTGGTATGGACCACTGAACGCTGCACTGGGACAAGGACATGGACGTGCTTCCTGATGCTGCTACTTGAGAGTGCGCAACGACAGGTGCAGGGCAGGTGGCATCTTCGCATGCACCATGGACAGGGGATTGGCTTGCATGCACAACAGTGGAAGAAGCAATGGTGCCACCTGCAGACACTGTTCCTGGACCCTGGGGTTCGGCCCACAAAGTCAGGTGCTTTGCTGCCATGTGCCTGATCATGCTGGTGGTGGTCTGGCTGGTCGTTTTACCACCCCTGCTGATGCTGGCCTGGCAGGTGGTGAAAATGGCCTTTTTGGGGTTATCGGCAGAGTCTTTGAAAAACAACCAGACTCGGGAAGACCTAACAGTTGTACTGGTAACTTCCTTCGTGCTGGTGTTACGGGAAATGGTTGAATGGTTGCCTGCCTTCTGTCTGCGGCCACCACACTGCTTCTTCCTGCCTGTTGGGGTGCTCTGCCTCACTCCCCCTGTGTGTCTTCAGAGTGTCCAAGTGTGGGATCAGTGGTCTCTGGGCATTCGGCATGGTGGGAGGAAGGAGGATCAGAGTGAGGAATATGCAGTCCAGACTCATGGCTACTGAGACTTGACCGTGTGGAAGACAGACTGGTGATGGTGGTGGCTAAGTGACTGGAAGCATTATCCGCTATCCAGCCAACAACCTTTTGACACTGCTCTGGGTTCAATAGTGGTATACTGTGGTCCCCTAGAAATTGGGACAGGAATGTCAGGCGAGAAGAAGTGGGTGTTTGTTGTGGCACAATTTCAGCTTGCCCACGGCCTTGTCCTCGGCCTCTGCATGCACTATTACCATCACGTCCAGTTTCCCATCCCTTGCCACGTGCCTTGCCCATTTTAAATGGAGGACAGTATCTTCCACGCTCACTACAAATGACTGAGTTTGGAGCGAACTTATATGTGATCCGTGTGACGGAGAAAACAGAGTTTTAAATACCTGGCCTGTCGGTAAGTAGTTTGAACAGCAAACTGCTGTGAATTGCTTCACTGACACACTAAAGGAAATTTTTAATGGAGGCCAGAAATGGCAGTATTTTCTGACAATGTATATGTGATCCATGTGACGGAGAAAACAGAGTTTTAAATACCTGGCCTGTAGGTAAGTAGTTTGAACAGCAAACTGCTGTGAATTGCTTCACTGACACAATGAAAGACATTTTTAAAGGAGGCCAGAAATGGTAGTATTTTCTGACAACGTATATGTGATCCGTGTGACAGAGAAAACACAGTTTTAAATAGCTGGATTTCTAGCGCTCTAATATGGAAAGGACCTGGCTGTATTCTGCAGTACCAACAAGCAAATGGCACAGAAAAACGGTGTTCTCTGGATTGCTTTTTAAGCAAATAATGAGGATTAAGATCCAAAGAAAAGTATTCCTGGCCCCTGAGACCTTGTCCTTTGTATATAAATATCTAACAGCAGCACAAGGCAGTATTGGAATGGAGCCTCTTGTGTTATATGCACTGCAGTCTGCTATATACCCTGCCTGCCTGCCTTTATACACTGCCTGCCTGATTTCTCTGCAGATGGATTAGTTAGCCCTCAAAAGGACTATTTGTTATGATGGATATGTGTAATGTACGGTTTTTCTCCCTACACTACCTAATACACAAGCAAATCTCTCCCTGACGCAGCAGCACCTCTCCCTACACTGTCTGATTCCGGAGTGACTGTGACGAACATGGCGGCGCCAGGTCTGATATAGACCTGATGATGCTGTTTGGCCAGCCAATCACTGTAATGCCGCAACCAACATGGCTACGGCATTACAGTGAGTGGCAGGCAATCCCTGCATGTTGATTGGCGCTCTAAAGAGCACCAAACATGCAGGAAGGGGACCCGAGCTCAAGCCGAGCAACCCCGGAAATACTCGGCGAGTGCCGAGCATCTCGAGCAGTGAGATGCTCGGGCGAGCACCGAGCAGTAGCGAGCATGCTCGCTCATCACTAGTAGTAATCAGTAATCAAACTTCCAACTTAAATATTGAGATTTGAATGTGTTATAAATGTTACAGAAATTACTTGCTTTTGCAATATTTTGGATGATTCTATCTACAAATTAAATGTATATACTGTGTTAATGTGAACTTCTGGAATGGAGACAAAAGGATTATTATCTTGTCACTGATTCAAACCTAGTTAGATGTAAAGCTCCAGCACTAAATCCTATTCTTTATCCCCGACAAAATTATCCTTTTGTAAATAGGCTTGTAGAATCCTTTACAATACTCTAATGATTCTTGCTGGCTTTCAAACTTATTAAGACTAGTGTGGATATACTGGAGTTCGGCCAGTTCTCTGTAGAGACAGCCAGTAAGTAAATTATCACTGTACTGTTGTGAAAGACAGTAGGCAAATTTAAAACATTATTGCCTTTTAACATGCCAGGAAATCCCTTTTAATAAAATCATTCCATTTACCACTTACTGGAAAACAACACAGTTGCTTATTCCTATGCCTCTGTCCTCCTAAAGATTTATTTATTACTAAAAATGCTTTAATTTAACAAAACCACAATCCAAAAATACAGTTCAGTTTATGTCCTCGTATACTGTATCACTTATATTGCTGGCAAAATGTTTTCCAAATGAAGAATAACTGATCCATACAAATAAACTCTTCTTACTTTTTCTGTATCCTTTTTATAATAATATGTCCTCCATTACTCTACAAAAGTATTTAGCTTCCTCTGTCACCTTTAACACCAGCAAACCCATCAACTCCCTTCTTATAAACCCTCGGCTGCATCCAGGCCGCTTATTTTAAGAAATTATGCCCATTCAATATGAACTGTTTTGCTTACTTGAATAGACTTGTCCTGTACAGTGGGTCACTGTAAGCAAGTAAAGTCTAATATTCAATGTTAGTAAGAATCATGGCAGTTAAATTCCCACCAGTTAGGCACTTATTTAAAATCTTAATGATAAACCATCACTTTACCAAATGACTGTGGCCACGCTGTTAGAGTAGGACACTCACATACTGTAATCACAGGTTGGGAAGAGGTTAATTGTCAGCTGCAAGCTTAGAGTTCTGGTTTAATAAGAACTACCTGCCAGAAGGTAGTCCCACAAATGATGATGGTTTATGATGCCGATCTCTTATAAGTGTATGCCTTTTCTTAAATGGGTGGTCTTTTTTCCTGCACAGTGAAAAGAGTTTGAGGGTCCTATTTTTTCCATTTATTTTTACATTGTATTGATGTTAAATGGAACCTGACAGCTGATTCAGGCTGCCCGCACCCCAAGCACAATCTGTTACTGCAGTCCGTGCACTGTTAAAAGAGAAAATATAATTTTAAAACCCAGATTGGGACAATACAACTGGGATAACTAGTCCTAGAGAGAGGTCTTTGGTGATTTCTCGCCGCCCTGCTCTGTAGGGAGAGACCTTTCGGTTAATGGGATTGAGGTCAAAGAGAAACTGCTCCGGACCTGCCTCTTGGACTATTCATGCCAATTGCATCATCCCTGGCCTACTCTTCTTAAGAGTATGTTTTCTATGACAATGCAGCAACATTAAAGGGAATCTGTGATGTAAAAAAAACACTCTTACCTGCAGATATGGGGATAATCTGCAAGTTAATAGCGTTCTGAACCTGCCCGGCGCCCACACTGAGAGCCTCGCTGCCGGGAGGAAATTAACTTTATTCAGTCACGGGGGTGGGCCGATGCAGCTTTAGTCACCATTCAGTATATAGTGAATGGCGGCTGTAACCACACCCTGGTCCTGAGAGATTACGCTAATGCCGAGCCAGTTGTTAGTCAGTGTCGGGTGCGGTTACATCCGCCGGTCACTATAGACTGAGGGGTGACTGAAGCTGCACAGGCCCACCCATATGATTGAAAAGCCCACCCTTATGATACTATTAACTGCAGAATAACCCCATGTCTGGCGCTTAATAGGTTTTATTTACATGACAGGTTCGCCTTAAAGAAACACTCCCATCAAAGTTTTTATCCTCTTAATATACTGCAATTATCATATTATAAAGCAGTGTGTACTTACAATTGCTTATTTTACCTGTCTACCCAGCTATTTTTTCCACTTTTCTCTACGTAGAAACAGCAAGTTTCTTTTTCCTGCATGACTCATTTCCATCTTCTACTCCTGACCCAGCTGCCCGGGACTTTTGCAGTGACTTAAAACTTATGATGAGAAATTTGACCTCCTGCTTCTACAAAGAGCTTAAAATGATTCAGCTAGTCAGTTTTTAATCATGTGATGTCATAGACCTAATGGAAAAGAGAATAATTAGTTGAGTAGAAGGGCAAAATGAGCAATTGTGCTATATAATATGATGATTGCAATATGCTAAGAGGATGAAAACTCTTCCTTAAAGAGTAAGAAAATAAATGGGGCAGCATGAATAAGCTGTCAGGTTCCATTTAATTGTACCCAAGGCTTGATAGACGTTATGTTTAAAATTGATGTTGAAGTTGGCTGTTTTGTAATTTAGCAGTCTTTGGACAATGCTGTCAGGCTATGACTACTCTGGTAAGTTATCTATATTTTACTTGTTAATAAATAATTTCTGTGGTGGTACCCTATCCTATCTCAGAACATATTAGAATTGATACCACTATTATATTATTATTATATTATACAACTCGGGAATAAAGCCATTGTAACTCGAAAGGGGGCAGTAGTGCTGTTCACTGTTTCCAACAGTCTGGGCAAACCCTTTCAATATATAATGTGATTAAACTGTGCCTTACTAAATCCTTCAATTACAAGTGGCTAAAGAGTTGGTGCAAGGCAGAAGGGTTTGGGTTCATGGAGAACTGGGCCGACTTCGCGGTCGGCTACAGGCTCTACCGTAGGGATGGGCTGCACCTCAATGGGGAGGGTGCAGCGGTGCTGGGGAAGAAGATGGCTAATAGGTTGGAGGAGTTTTTAAACTAGAGACGGGGGGGGAAACCAAGGAAATAGGTGGGATGTGAGGCAAGCAAGGGGGAAGGGGAGAAGTGAATATAATGAGGGTGGAGAGGGGGGTGGGGATAGTACAGTTAGATCGTTAGAGAAGAATAGGATGCTAAATAACCCCAAAGTTTTATCATGCATGCTGACCAACGCAAGAAGCCTGACCAATAAGGCGGATGAGCTGCAGGCGCTTATATCGGAGGAGAGGTATGACATCGTAGGTATAACAGAGACTTGGCTAGACGATAGCTACGACTGGGCGGTAAATTTATTAAATTATAGTTTATTTAGAAGGGACCGGAAACAGGGGAAAGGCGGAGGAGTCTGCTTATATGTAAAGTCATGTCTAAAACCCAGACTAAGGGAAGATATAGGAGAGGGAGAAGATGGGGTCGAGTCCATGTGGGTAGAGATAGAGGGGGCAAAAAATAATAATAAAATATTACTAGGGGTCTGCTATAAGCCACCAAATATAACAGAGGAGAATGAGAATCTGCTATTAGGACAAATAGACAAAGTAGCAAAACATAATGAAGTGATTGTAATGGGGGATTTCAACTACCCGGATATTGACTGGGAAACAGAAACCTGTAGATCTCAGAAAGGAAAAAGGTTCTTGACAAATATTAAGGATAATTATCTCTCCCAACTAGTGCAGGAACCAACGAGAGGGAAGGCCGTGTTGGACTTAATATTGACTGATAGGCCTGATAGAATAACTGAGGTACAGATAGGGGGGCACCTAGGTAATAGCGACCATAATATTATCGACTTCAAAATGCCCTTCAGTAGGGTTATCAATAAGGGAACAACAAAAACATTAAACTTTAGGAGGGCGAAGTTTGATCAGCTGAAAGAAAGCCTTCAACTTATTGACTGGGACAAAGTTCTTAATCAAAGGAATACGAATAGTAAATGGGAAACCTTCAAAAGAATTCTGAATACTCAGTGCGAGAGATATATACCGTATGGGAATAAAAGGGCCAGAAATAAGAGGAAACCAATATGGTTGAACAAGAACGTAAAAGGGGCATTAAATAGCAAAAAAGAGGCATTCAAGAGATTAAAACAGGAAAACAGTAAGGAAGCACTAATGTGTTACAAGGAAAAAACGAGAACCTGTAAAAAACAAATAAAAATAGCGAAGGAGGAAACAGAGAAACGTATTGCTAGGGAAAGTAGATCAAATCCCAAACTGTTCTTTACGTATATAAATAGTAAAAGGATTAAATCGGATAATATTGGACCGATAAAAAGTGAGGAAGGCAAAATCATAGAGAAAGATGAGGATAAAGCTAATCTATTAAATATATTTTTTTCGACAACTTTCACAAAGGAAATCGAACTAACAGGAGAAATGAGAAGTGACAAACTTAATCCTCCACTAAGTATGACAAATCTAACCCAAGCTTGGGTACAGAAAAACCTCGGTAACATTAAAATAAACAAATCACCAGGACCTGATGGCATACACCCACGGGTACTAAGGGAACTAAGTAATGTGATAGACAGACCGTTATATCTTATATTTAAGGACTCTGTTGAGACTGGGTCTGTGCCACTTGATTGGCGACAGGCGAATGTAGTGCCAATATTCAAAAAGGGAGCGAAAAGTGACGCCGGAAACTATCGGCCGGTGAGTCTGACGTCCGTTGTGGGCAAAATTTTTGAAAGCTTCATTAAAGAGGCAATTACGGAGCATCTTGATGCTAATAATCTTTTAATCCCGAACCAACATGGATTCATGAGGAATCGCTCCTGCCAAACAAACCTGATTGACTTCTACGAGGAGGTTAGCTCTCGAGTAGATCAGGGGTAACCAGTGAATGTCGTGTATCTCGACTTCTCAAAAGCGTTCGATAGCGTGCCACATAATAGGTTGGTATACAAAATGAGAATGATGGGGCTGGGGGAAAATGTCTGCAAGTGGGTAGCTAACTGGCTAAAGGATAGAAGGCAGAGGGTGGTTATAAATGGAATATACTCGGATTGGGTAAGCGTCACTAGTGGGGTACCACAGGGGTCTGTACTAGGCCCAATGTTATTTAATATCTTTATTAACTACATAGTCAATGGGATAAATAGTAAAATATCAATATTTGCAGATGACACAAAGTTATGTAAAACAATTAATACAAAAGAGGACAGTGCAGACCTACAGAGGGATTTGGATAAGCTGGGTAGGTGGAGCATTAAATGGCAAATGAGGTTTAACGAGGAGAAATGTAAGGTCATACATATGGGAAGGAAAAATGGAAATCACCAGTACTCACTGAATGGGAAATCATTGGGGAATTCAGAGATGGAGAAGGACTTGGGCATCTTGATTGATAGCAAACTAAATTGGAGTGCCCAAAGTCAGGCCGCTGCTGTAAGGGCAAACAGGGTAATGGGATGTATCAGAAGAGGTATAGCTGCAAAGGATGAGAACATTGTTCTTCCACTGTACAAAGCACTGGTCAGACCACACTTGGAATAATGTACTCAGTTATGGGCCCCAATATATAGAAAGGATATAAATGAGCTTGAAAAGGTACAAAGGAGGGCAACAAAATTAATAAAGGGAATGGAGGGACTGCAATACCCAGAGAGGTTGGCAAAACTAGGACTATTCAGCCTAGAAAAGAGAAGGTTGAGGGGGGACATAATAAATGTGTACAAATATGTTAGGGGACAGTATAGAGAACTTGCCCGGGATTTGTTCAAAAGGAGGGATATTACGGTAACAAGAGGGCACTCACTAAGACTGGAAGAGAAAAGGTTTCAGCACCAGCATAGGAAGGGGTTCTTTATGGTAAGAGCAGTGAGAATATGGAATTCACTGAGTGAGGAGACGGTAATGTCGGATTCACTACACCAGTTCAAGCGGGGACTGGATGCATTTCTAGATACCAGGCAGATTTCAGCATATACTTAAAAATAAAATAGTAGGTTGATACAGGGATTTATTCTGACTGCTGGTATCAGAGTCGGGAGGGAATTTTTCCTCAGGTGAAGATTGGCCAAATCATTTAGGGTTTTTGCCCTCCTTTGGATCAACTTTAGCAATTACAGAACTAACAGGTCGAACTTGATGGACGCAAGTCTTTATTCGGCTTTACAAACTATGTTACTAAGTAAAGTGTTGCAAGACTGTTCTTTTCTTAAATAGTTTAACACTAGATAAAGTAACATTTATTTATTTTTCTACCAAAAAAACCCCCATGCCATTACAAAGTAAAGGAGACCTCTGGAAAATTGTGAAAGTGTTTCTATGATTGTTATGATGTGTATTCTCAGGAAAGCATTATATTTTATCTTATCTGAGATAAAGTGATATGTATTCCAGCCAAACATATAAATCTTAGCTTTCTTTGCTGTAGGTTATCCTTGAAAATTGTCAAGAAAGGGAAAGCAAAACTATTACTGGAATACTATTCAAAAACACAAAATAATTAACTCTCCAAACTTTTGTAAGTTCAGTATGGAAAGAATTCAGTACTATATTAACGTCTGACAAATTGGGGGCAAAGTAACTTATGGAACTGTCAGCTTCTGGGTTTGCTGGATGGAATATAATCAGCTGTCACTCCAGCACAGTGGATTATCATTTCACAAACCCTAGGCAGTCTGATATAACAACACAACTCCCTAGCTGTCCAGTCGTAAAGCCTGCTGCCCAGAGCCACAAACCAAGCACAGTTTTCCGTAACTGTGTTTTGGCAATGACTCCCACAGGCTGACGTGAGAGAGCACTGCGTATACAAAGCACAATTTATTTAGCGATATCAGATTGTCTGGATGGAGTTGAAGACCACCTATTTTCTCAAATCTAGCAACCAGGCCTACTCAAGATATTTATCCAAATAGTTTTTAAAGAAATAACACTTTTCTCTATTATACTTACTTAGTCGTTCCCTGACATGTTCAAATCTGTGGCATAAACTCTGTTTAGTAGCTTTTCTGCTACACATGGATTAAGCTGAAATCCTTAAAGTAAAGCAAAGGCTCATAAACATATATGCTCATATACATCTATAGAACAGGAGAGTACTGATATGGAGTGCAGAGGTACAGTGGTGTGAAAAAGTGTTTGCCCCCTTCCTGATTTTTTATTCTTTTGCATGTTTGTCACAATTAAATGTTTCAGATCACAAAACAAATTTAAATATTAGACAAAGATAACACAAGTAAAAAAAATGCAGTTTTTAAATGAAGGTCTTTATTATTAAGGGAAAAAGAAATCCAAACCTATAGTTTCCTGTGTGAAATAGTGATTCTTTCCCCCTTAAAGCGTAAAAATTAACTGTGGTTTATCACATCTTTGGGAAGCTGAGTTCAAATTCCCTAGCCTCACACAGGCCTGATTACTGCCAAACCTGCTCTAAATCAAGAAATCACTTAAATTGGAGCTGCATGACAAAGTGAAGTAGACCAAAAGATCCTCATGCTGCTATAGACATCATGCTGCTATCCAAAGAAATTTAGGAACAGATGAGAAACAAAGTAATTGAGATCTATCAGTCTTGAAAAGGTTAGAAAGCAATTTTTTAAAGCTTTGGGACACCAGTGAACCATAGTGAGAGTCATTATCCACAAATGGTGAAAACATGTAACAGTGGTGAACCTTCCCAGGAGTGGCCGGCCAACCAAAATTACCCCAAGAGCACAGCGATGACTCATCTAAGGGTTCACAAAACACCCCACAACAACATCCAAAGAATTTCAGGCCTCATTTGCCTCAGTTAAGGTCAGTGTTCATGACTCCACTATAATAAAGCAACTGGGCAAAAATAGCATTCATGGCAGAGTTCCAAGACGAAAACCACTGCTGAGCAAAAAGAACATAAAGGCTTGTCTCAGTTTTGCCAGAAAACATCTTGATGATCACTAAGACTTTTGGGAGAATACTCTGTGGACTGAGGAGACAAAAGTTGAACTTTTTGGAAGGTGTATGTCCCATTACATCTGGTTTAGAAGTAACACAGCATTTCAGAAAAGGAACATCATGCCAACAGTAAAATATGGTGGAGGTAGTGTGATTGTCTGGGGCTGTTTTGCTGCTTCAGGACCTGGAAGACTTGCTGTGGTAAATGGAACCATGAATTCTTTTGTCTACCAAAAAATCCTGAACGAGAATGTCCGGCCATCTGACTGTGACCTCAAGCTAAAGCGCGCTTGGTATATGCAGCAGGACAATGATCCAAAACACATGAGCAAGTTCACCTCTGAATGGCTTAAGAAACACAAAATGAAGACTTTGGAGTGACCTAGTCAAAGTCCTGAAATTAGTCCAATAGAGATGCTGTGGCATGATCTTAAAAAGGCGGTTTATGCTCAGAAACCCTCCAATGTGGCTGAATTACAACAATTTTGCAAAGATGAGTGAGACAAAATTCCTCCAGAGCGTTGTAAAAGACTCATTGCCAGTTATTGCAAACACTTTATTGCAGCTGTTGCTGCTAACGGTGGCCCAACCAGTTATTAGGTTTAGGGGGCAATCACTTTTTCACACCGGACTCTGTAGGTTTGAATTTCTTTTTCCCTTAATAATAAAGACCTTCATTTAAAAACTGCATTTTTTGTTTACTTGTGTTATCTTTGTCTAATATTTAAATTTGTTTTGTGCTCTGAAACATTTATGTGTGACAAACATGCAAAAGAATAAGAAATCAGGAAGGGGGCAAACACGTTTTCACACCACTGTAATTGTTGCAGGAGGTGCTAAGGCCCTTCTTGTCACATAGGATACCCGTATTATACAAAAGACATGAGATATGGTGGAGCCCTAGTATAAATTTTCTACTGAGGCCCACAGCTTCAAAAAAATGCATCTACATATAGAGTGTTGGTATTGTTTGACATTTCAAGTTACAATGAGATCACGAAAGATCAAAAGTGACACTATTCCAGAAGTGATTTATTTAAAGAAAACCTGTCACCATTTTAAAATTGTCCACTTTTTGTTCTTATTTCATTACCTTTGTTCGCCTGTGCATTCTTTTTTTTTTTTTTGTAAATCCACCATATGGCTAAAGTTTTATGAGCTTTTTTATTTAATGCTAATTTTTATTATCTTTACGAAGCTGGCGTGGTCCACAGGTTACTAATGCAAAGCAGCTTAAAGTCACGCCCCCAGAGAATCCTATTAGCCACACCTTCTTGGTAAAGACCATACATATCTGCACTAAATTTAAAAAAAAAAGGCCTGTGTCTCTGGAACCATATGACAAATAAAAAACAAAACAAAAAACAAGCATAAAGAATACTCAGGGGATTAGGCGGGAACAAAATAAGAGAAAAACTGGTCATTTTAGATATGGTGACAGGTCCTCTTTACAAGATTATGTGGCTGAGATGTAGCCATTATCCTGCCCACTTCTCTGCTTTAAGGAGCATTGTTCAAACACCTCTATATAAATAAAGAAGTAATAAATTCCAATATCTGTAGTCGATTACATAATTGGAAATATTGCAAAAGAAGACAATTAAATTTATTTCTTACACTCGCTTATATAATGTCATTAATACCACAAAGCTATGCAGACATTATTATCACTGTCCCCATTGCAGCTTACAATTTAAATTCCCTATCAATATGTCTTTGCAGTGTAGAAGCAACCTGGAGTATCCAGAGGAAACCCAAACATGCAAACTACTTGCAGATGTCCTACTGATTAGCATTTCTACAAAATCTCAACTCATTTTTCTACAGCCCTTATATTGACATTATTGGCAAAGCAAGTATTTTTTTTCTAAAAGAGTGAAATGTTTAAACTTCAATAAATATCTGAGATTATAAAGATTTTGAGGTTTGAGAGCACTAATATATGCTAGATTATTAGAATTAATACAATTAATGGATGATTTCTCTCCATCTCTGTTGTAATAATAATGTTATTTCTAAAGCACCAACATATTCCGCAGCACTTTATAATTCAGAGCGTATTTGTACAGACAATGTCAGACATTACCGAGTAACACATAATCCAACAGATACCGAGAGGAGTGAGGGGCCTGCTCACAAGCCTATAATCTATGAGGAAATAGTAGAGGCACAAAAGGTAAGTGGTAAAAAGTACTTGTTTTGTATAGTCCAGCCATCAATATAATAAATGGGGTACTCAAAAAGGCTGCAGGAACTGGTGACCAGCAGGTATCTATACAAGTACAGGTACAGAGGGCTATTAAGTGCAGGGAGGGTGTGTAAACAGATAATACAAGGGACCAGATTCAGGGGAAAATTTTGGACGGGCAAAATGTAATAGTTAGATAAGTGAGGAGATAGGCCAGTTTAAAGAAATGTGTTTTTAGGGCACGCTTAAAACTGTGGGTATTGGCAATTAACCATATTAACATGGGTAGTGCATTCCAGAGAATTAGTGTGGCATGTGAGAAGTCTTGGAGATGAGAGTAGAAGGTTTGGATTATTGATTATGTTAGCCTTAGGTCATTAACGGAATGGAGGGCACAGATAGGATGGTAGACAGAGATGTGGGAGGAGATGTAGTGTGGTGCAGAACTGTTGAGCAATTTGTGGGTGAGAGTGAAAAGTTTATATTGTATTCTGTAGTGGATGGGCAACTAGTGAAATGACTGGCACAGGGTAGAGGCATTGGTGTAACAGTTGGATAGAAATATGATCCTGGCTGCTGCATTCAGATTCGATTGGAGAGGGGAGAGTTTTTTAAGAGGTAGACCTATTAGTAGTAAGAGGTAGACTGATTAGTAGAGAGTTGCAATAGTCTAGATGAGAATAAATAAAAGCAACAGTAAGAGTTTTTGCAGAGTCAAAGGCAAGAAAAGGTTGAATTCTAGAGATGGTTTTGAGGTGCTGGTGACAAGAGCAAGCGAGTAATGCTGTTTTGAAATGGTAGACTTGGTTGGCCATGGGCAGATAAGTCTTAATGTGTGTAGACACCACACACTCTATACGGGTGCTGCTGGCATGATTCCTATGCCAGTGATGTCTGGGATCTAAATGAGGAAGATCAGCTTTGGATTATCAGGTAAATTGCTTCTAATTGTGGCTATTTTATAGACAGGATATCAGGACTACATGGTGCTTAATTAATGAGCTTTTACCTTACCATGAAAAACAACTGCAAATTCTGAAAGCTGGTGAAACAGAATTTAATAAAGTCACATCTGATTAATTTTAAATTATCCTTCCATTTAATGGTAATATCACACCATGGTATATATGTTTAATGATTAAAAAATGCAATAAACAACTGTAGTTAGATTGAGTGTCCTTGAATTGCCAGTGGATGGCTAAGATTTTTCAAGTATGTGTATTGGGGAATAATGGAACAGTTTGTTCAACTATAGAAATGAAGCATTGACTCTAAATTAGATATAAGAGGAAAACACTCATATCTGCTAATGGTTTCTTAGAAATTAAACTGGAATGGTGGGTGTACTTTAACAGTAAAGTTATATTAATGTGGAAACATTGAGATAAATTATTTCACCTGTCTCGTAGTATTTGAGTTTAGGACAGTCTGCAGGGAAATTCAATCAATTAAATAGATTGACAATCTCTATTGGGGTAATGTAAGCAAGTAGACTAATTCCTGTAATTCACATGTATTCATGTATTTCCTCTTAAGAAGTCAATATTTACTTTCACATTTAATAAGGTGAATGTAAATTGCATCCATTCAGCTCACAGCCCCTTTCCCAATTAGCCTGGGAGATCCGGTCAAGTTCTTATTTCACAGTGAACACTTTGAAAATAAAATCAGCCTAATGACCATTATCTATTAAATGGTACTTACACATTTGTCACAAGCAGAAGGGGAATAATAGACAATATATTACTCTATTAATATCTAATGTTGTTAGATTAAGTTCAATAAAATGCTGCAGCTTACAATTAATATATATTACAGTAACAATAATAAACATGGATAATTGGTGACCATAAATGTGTAAAAACTCATAGAAAAAAAGTTATTCTGTAAATTAAATAATTTTAAATAGGCTAAAATTAAACATATGTTGGAATAGACTTTTGTCTGTAGTATCTGGCATTGTTAAATGTAACATAAATGACTTATCCATGCATTATATAGACAGCCACCATCTAAATATACATTTACATTTGCGATACACCTTTAATAGCTTTTGCCCAATAGCTGATTTGACAGATAGCAATTGCTCTCTACTCTTTCATTCCCATGCACTCTAAGTTTGTAGCTATAATAAAAGGATAAAGAAAACACAAGGTGCATGCATATTTTTTTTTTATAAAAAATGAACGTGAGGGTCTATGTACACATTTTAATAAAATTGTATAAGCTCACTTTTCATCTCACAGCAATCATTTTAAAGTAGGTCATTTCCCTCAGGGGTCGCTCACACGAGGGTATAACATGGCCGAGTGCTATGTGATGTTTTATCGGACAGCACTCGGACCAGTGTTATTATAAGGGGCAGTGAAGATCTCCGATTCGGCATGAGAAGACATTTGCAGTTACTAGCCCAGGGGATGGGGATGACTCGGTACCCGGGCCTTTAGCCTGGCCTTGGGGATGTCGCGGTGGTCGGCTCCCAGGCCCGTACCCTGGGATCACACTTTAAAAGGTGTTGATAGTTGTTAATTTTATTAGAGTTCGTGACGCCACCTGTGGCTTCTTGTGAGAATCACCAGCACTGCGCAGTCCACTGAGGCCGGTGATAAGGCAGCTCGATGGTATAGCTCCCCACAGGTGGAGCTAGGCCTCAGGGCAGTGTACGGAAAGGGGAATGCAGGACAGGCGAGACCCAGCCGGGTCAGAGCAAGAACAGGGAAAGACACGATAGTCACTTCAGTACTGATGGGAATTCAGGCACATCCCGGAGCACTGTAGGGTGAAGGGTGCATGTCAGGATCCTCCCCAATGAGCGGGTTTATGGCCTCCTGTTACTTGCCTCTGCGTAGTAAGTTTCTGACCTGCCTGGAGCTATGCCTAACTTTGTCTCTGTCCTGCGCTGGCTGTCTTTGTGGTAGGGCCTTTCCTTGGAGTACACGCTCCTCAGCTTGCGGGGCCTATGTGTCTCCTGGCTCTGTTACATATCAGCACTTTAGCGATCCTGGGACTTGCAGTTCTCCAGGGATTCCGGTTGTGCCTTACTGGGTCATAGAGATCCCGGTAAGCTTCAGACCCGGTGTCCGGTAAATTCTTCGGCGTGAGCTAGTTAAGCTCCTCCGCCCCCTATGTACTAACTCTCCACTCGCCTTCGGCCTACTCGGGCCCTCACTAGGCTATACACACCAATGGCAGCTTGCCGCGCTTCACTGATCTTATGGCGCCGGCACACCTAAAGCTCCCTTTTCTGAGCTACAACTGAGTCTAAACTGGCTTACCTCTGCAGACAGACTTCTGCAGGAAATGAACCGAGAACTCTGTCCCTCTCTGACTGTGAGCAGGAACTCTGTTCTGGCTAGACTGCCAACTGAAACTAGACTAAACTGCCTGGCTCCACCTTTCCTATTTATCTCCCTAATGGGCTCCCTCTGGTGGTCTGAGGTGGAAGGTGGAGATGTGTGAATGTTTATGGGGGCCTCTTGTGGAGGAATCCATCAATGCACTCTTCCAGGATCTGTGATACCAAGCGCAGCTGGGCGTCACATTCCCCCCTAGCAAAGCTCAGCACTCCCGGGCTGAAGTACATTTTATAACAAAAATGGGGAACATGAACAATGCAATAACAATCTTCCCTTTATGGGAGGCACCAAGCTTAAACGTTGTATAACAGTATAAACAAATACAAAGTGTCCTCAGAATTCAAGTCTCTTGTGGTGAGGTTCCCAGACAGGTTGTCCATCTCACAGGGTAGAGTACTTGGTGGTTTTGAGGGACCTGTCCCAAACCCTCAACGTAGGCCCTGGGGTGGCTGCAGGGCATGAAGATCCCGAGTTGGACCTCCAAGAGAGCCACTCCAGACAGGTTTTCCTTCTGAGGTCACCTAGAAGGGCACTCCAAGGAGCGCAATTATATACAAAAGCAGTTTTTGGGCTGCACACAGTCCTCAGCCACGAAGTTCTTTATGCAAACAATAAAGGAGTTGATAAGGTAAAGCGTCCTTGTCACCTGAATTGTCTATTTGTAAGGCAAAGCACGAATTAATATACATATGCATGAAAATACACAATTAATACTGTACATTACAATTTTAATACCCCAGTGGTAACTATCTACATTTTCAGAAATTTGACTATTTACTGAGTGTACCTAACAGGGGGTTTACCTCTCGTGCTACGTGTTGATCTGCGTAGTGCGGTGGTCTGTGGGGTATCAGAGTCTGTATTGTCAGTTACCCTACCAGTTCTACGTGTGACTAAGTTGTAAAACTGCCTTAACCTCTCTCTTGGACTGTCAAGTTCACCATTGGCTGGGCCCTCTTGCTTTGCTGCTACCGGGGATCCTTCGTCCGGGGATACTTCTTGAGCTGGCTCTTCTGCAGCACTTACAGGTTCAACTTGCTGTGAAGGGTTTTCTGGCTGTTCGTAGAATTGGAGTGTTGGAATGATTACTGCACCTCCTATTTGAGGCCAATCTGCCGGGAAATCTCCTAGGTCAGTGTGTATCACTGCTTCTTCAGGTTCTTCCGGGATTGTGAGAGGCACTTCTTCCTGGGGTTTCAGTAAGTCTGGACACAACTTTAGGTGGTCCCTGGACACTGTTGCAGTCGTCCTTCCTCCGTCTCGATTGATTATGCAGGTCTTATTGTTATCAAACCTTGACAGTAACACAGTGTAGGGTTCTCTCTCCCACTGGTCATCAAGTTTGTGGTTTCATCTTTTCCTTTTCAATACTGTTTCACCAGGTGCGAAGGGTTCTGCGGGTGTGTTTTTGTAGTAGTGCGCCTCCTGCTTTTCTCTCACCCGAGTGAGACTGTCCTCGACACATGCTTGTACCCTTCTGTACTGCTCCTGTCTGGTCGTGTCCCAGTCCTCAGTGGTCATATCAGCTTCAGGCTCAACAACACCAAGCTCCAGATCCATGGGCAGCTTTCCTGGCCTTGCCCGCATGAGGTATGCCGGAGTGCAATTGGTGGAACTTACTGGTATATGATTATACAGATCCACTAGGTCAGGTAGTAGGTCTGGCCACTGATTTCTCTCCTCAAGTGGTATGGTCTTTAGCAGGTCGATGATGATGTTGTTCATCTTTTCGCAGAGACCGTTTGTTTGTGGGTGGTACGGTGTAGTTCTTATCTTCTTACAACCGTACAAATGGCAGAACTACTTGAACAACTCAGCCTCAAAGGCCGGGCCTTGGTCCATCAGCACCTGTTCAGGATAACCATGAGGTCTACAGAAATACGCTTGGAACGTCTTTGCTGCTGTCTCTGCCGTCAGGTCTTTGACGGGGGCAACCACCAGGAAACGTGAGTAGTGATCCACCATGGTCAGAGCATAAGAGTACCCTGACCTGCTGGGGGACAACTTGACATGGTCCAGGGCCACGATCTCCAGGGGTCGAGTCGTCTTGATGGGTTGCAGGGGTGCCTTCTGACTGCTGAAGTCTTTTCTTCTTAGGCCACAGGGTCCACAGTCCCGGCACCACCTCTCAATGGAGCTGCGCATTCCTACCCAGTAGAATCGACACTTCAGCAGGGTCTCTAGCTTTTTCCAGCCAAAGTGCCCCGCCTGATCGTGGTAAGCTTCTAATACCATCTGGATGTCAGTCTTCGGGACCACTATCTGCCATACCATCTCATGGGTTTTTGAAATAACGTACCTCCGGCACAACTACTAACGGTAGATAAACAGCCGGCTTCTCTCGTTCCACAGCTGCTTTGCTTGGAGAGACGCTTCCTTCTCCAGGGAGGCACCTTCTTGGGTTATCAGCTCCTTGATGCGGCTGACAACCGGGTTGCTGTCTTGGGTCTCTTTCCAGCTGCGGTGAGGCAGGGGGTTTAACGTCTTTCCACGCGGCCTCCTGGAGGCTCGTTGCTCGTAGATCATCCCATTCCGGTGAAAGGCAGGTAGCTCTATCTCTTCCAGGTCATCCACTTCTTCTTCTGTGTCTGACTGGTGAGGCATCCTGGACAGAGCATCGGCGTTGGCGTTCTTGCGGCCCTCCCGGTATTTAATTGTAAATTGGTAATTTGACAGCCGAGCCATCCATCGTTGTTCCAGTGCCCCGAGCTTAGCTGTTTCAAGATGGGTCAAGGGGTTGTTATCAGTGAAGGCAGTGAACTTACTGGAGGCTGTAACATACCTGGCGGCGTCCTTGCATGGTGGTCCATCTCCCACTGTGCAAGAGCGCGCACTTGATCTCCAGTCCAGAATGTCTCTCTGGCTTCCCTACTTGCTGTCTGTTTGTCTGTTTCTGCTGCTTAAGGGCGGCGCTCGATCACTTCTTGCTTTTTGTACCTGCTGTGGGTCACACCCCTTGTGCGTCCTCAGCCTATTGCTGTCTGACACCTGGTATATAGCTCAGCTGCTCCCACCTATCCCTGCCTGAGCATAGTGTTTCATTCAGTGTGTGCTTGCACTCTGAAGGTGCCAGGTCCCGTTCTTTGTCTCCTGCCTTGCGGTATCAGTTCCCGTGTCTGAACTGAGTCCTGTCTATGTCTCCTGCCTTGCGGTATCAGTTCCCGTGTCTGAACTGAGTCCTGTCTTTGTCTCCTGCCTTGCGGTATCAGTTCCCGTGTCTGAACTGAGTCCTGTCTATCTCTCCTGCCTTGCGGTATCAGTTCCCGTGTCTGTACTGTGTCCTATCTGTGTACCTTAACCTGCAGTCTGCACTCGTTCCTTGCCTGTTCGTTCCGCCTTCCTGGAGGCTGTATTTCCAGGCCAGTCTGAACACGCTCCTTGCCTGTTCGTCCTGCCTCTCTGGGGGCCGTATTCCCAGACCCGCTCCTGTATCCCGCTGCAGTGTCGGTCTCCTCCGTACACTCAGTTCCTGTCTGAACTCTCTCCTATCCTTTACCTGTTTTGCCTCTATGTCCGTTCCATTCCTTTTTCTGCAGAGTCTGAACTCGTACCTAACTCCTGCTCGTTGTCACTGTACTTCCGTTTGTGAGTTTGTGGTCCACTCGCTACTTCTCTGCAAGTACCCTGTGGGTATCTGGTTTTGCCTTTGCCTTCTAGTCTGTTCCGTGTGAACAGAGCCCTGTTCCCACCGCGTCTGCGGTTTTCGTTTTGCTCAGCTCTGTCCGCCGCGTCTGCGGTTTTCGCTTTGCTCAGCTCTGTCCGCCGCGTCTGCGGTTTTCGCTTTGCTCAGCTCTGTTCGCCGCGTCTGCGGTTTTCGCTTTGCTCAGCTCTGTCCGCCGCGTCTGCGGTTTTCGCTTTGCTCAGCTCTGTCCGCCGCGTCTGCGGTTTTCGCTTTGCTCTGCTCTGTCCGCCCCATCTGCGGTTTTCGCTTTGCTCTGCTCTGTCCGCCCCGTCTGCGGTTTTCGCTTTGCTCAGCTCTGTCCGCCGCGTCTGCGGTTTTCGCTTTGCTCAGCTCTGTCCGCCGCGTCTGCGGTTTTCGCTTTGCTCAGCTCTGTCCGCCGCGTCTGCGGTTTTCGCTTTGCTCAGCTCTGTCCGCCGCGTCTGCGGTTTTCGCTTTGCTCAGCTCTGTCCGCCGCGTCTGCGGTTTTCGCTTTGCTCAGCTCTGTCCGCCGCGTCTGCGGTTTTCGCTTTGCTCAGCTCTGTCCGCCGCGTCTGCGGTTTTCGCTTTGCTCAGCTCTGTCCGCCGCGTCTGCGGTTTTCGCTTTGCTCAGCTCTGTCCGCCGCGTCTGCGGTTTTCGCTTTTCTCAGCTCTGTCTACCGCGTCTGCGGTTTCGAATTTGTCTCCCAGTCTGTACTGGACCCTACCCAGCCTGTGCTCTAGTCTGCCTGTTCCTGTATTCCCCGGTGTGGGTCAACAGCCGTGTCCGGAGTCTGACCTGGAGTAGACCCTGGTTCCTCTGCTCGGTTCCTCCCTGGTGCACTGGCGTCGTATGCCGTCGTGCGACCTTGGTCGGATCGGGCAGATACTTAGTTACGCCCCTCCAGGCACTCTCCGGTTCATGGCACAGTGGAATCACTACATAAACACGCACACGCCAGTCAGTCCGGGCGTGTGCATAACAGCATGCTCAGGCCATGGTTCCCGTTGAGCCCCACGGCCTTCGCTCTCTGAGAAGTTTTCCAGCGAATACATGCATTAAAAATAAATAAATAATTTTTTTTTTTCTCAGCTGACTTCCAGGCGAATTACGCACCCGTCCAGATGGATCTATCTGCTCTCGTTCCTGCGGATCCGCCACGTTACTATGGGGATCCAAGACAAAGTCGTGCATTTGTGGAGCAATGCATGCTACACTTCAAGTTCTACCCTCTATGTTTTCCCACTGATCGGGTTAAGGTGGCATTCATTATGTCTTACCTGGCGGGTGATGCCTTGGAATGGATCAACCCCCTATATGAAACACAGGATCCGATCCTCCTGGACCTAATGGCCATCCTGGTGGCCTTTCTAATGGTCTTCGATGATCCTAACCCGGAGGCTCCTGCTGAAGCTTCACCTCCCAATATCCCGGAGCAGCCCCGATGGGTAATGTGTGTGGGTAGCGCAATAGTCCTCCAGCCCAATGAGACTACTGCCCACCCAGAATCCTCACAGGGTGACTACGCTTCCCAGAAGACTTCTCCCAACCTCAAGAGGCAGTCCAGACGTGCTAGACGTAGAGGCAAGCCGTCACGCCAGGGTCTGTCCTCCCTGAGACCTCCTGACCCCAACCTTGAAGTCCCTACTGAAGCTTCATCTCCCTGTATCCCGCAGAAGCCCCAACGGGTAATGTGCGTGAGTAGTGCACCGGTTCTCCTGCCTGAAGAGACTTCTGCCCATCCAGACTCCACACAGGAGAACTTCCTGCACCCGGCATCAGATGCTTCACCCACTTTAACCGGTGTGCATGTCCAAGGATGCTCCAAAGCTGTGGTTACCTCTGAGTCTGTGCACCTCTACTACCTGGCGGAGGACCCCCTGTTGCCTCCTGAATCCTCCGGGATACCACTCGATGACAAATGGAGAGAGACTTCTCTACACTCGGTACTCGATACTTTGTCCGCTTCGTCCTGTGAGCCTGACAATGGGTACCCCAAAGTGGTAGTTACCCCCGAGTCTCTACACCCCTCCGACCAGGCGGAGGACCTCCAGTCGTCTCCAGAACCCTACGGGGTGCTACCTGGTAGCGAAAGGACAGAGACTCTCCTATACTCTGTACCTGATACCTCGCTCGCTTCGTCCAGTGAGTCCAACCTAGTGTACTCCGAAGCAGAGGTCACTCCCGAGTCTCTACACCCCTCCGACCAGGCAGAGGACCTCCAGTTGTCTCCAGAACCCTTCGGGGTGCCACCTGGTGGTGAATGGACAGAGACTTTCCTATTTCCTGGATCTGATACCTCGCCTGCTTCGTTCAGTGAGTTCGACCTTGTGTACTCTGAAGCAGAGGTTACCCATGAGTCTCTACACTCCTCTGACCAGGCGGAGTACCCCCAGTTGTCTCCAGAACCCTTTGGGGTGCCACCTGGTGGTGAATGGACAGAGACTTTCCTATACTCGGTACCCGATACCTCGCCTGCTTCCTCCAGTGAGTCCGACCTAGTGTACTCTGAAGCAGATGTTTTCTCTGAGCCTCTGCACTCTTCTGACCCGGCGGAGGACCTCCAGTTGTTTCCTGAATTCTCCGGGGTACCACCAGATAACAAAGAGACAGTGACTTTTCCTCATTATGTACCTGATAACCCGTCTATTTCTTCCTGTGAGCTTGACAAGATGTACCTCGAAGCAGAGATTACCCCCAAGTCTCTGTCCCCCTCCAACCCGGTGAAGGACTTCCAGTTGTCTCCTGTACCCTCTGGGGTGCCACCTGAAAATATGTGGAGAGAGACTTCCTTGTGTGCTGTTCCTGGTACTCCACCCGTTTCGTCTGTTGCCAAGGATGGCTGGATAGGAGGTAGCATCCTAGCTAACCAGATGAGATCAATTTTTCCTGTGGACTGTGGAAGTGATCTCCTTGAAGTGAACGACTGGTCCTCGAATTCCCTGCGGAAGATTCTGGCAGGCCTGAAGAAGAGGGGGCGTAAGGGGGGGTACTGTAACATACCTGGTGGCGTCCTTGCATGGTGGTCCATCTCCCACTGTGCAAGAGCGCGCACTTGATCTCCAGTCCAGAATGTCTCTCTGGCTTCCCTACTTGCTGTCTGTTTGTCTGTTTCTGCTGCTTAAGGGTGGCGTCCGATCAATTCCTGCTTTTTGTACCTGCTGTGGGTCACACCCCTTGTGCGTCCTCAGCCTATTGCTGTCTGTCACCTGGTATATAGCTCAGCTGCTCCCATCTATCCCTGCCTGAGCATAGTGTTTCATTCAGTGTGTGCTTGCACTCTGAAGGTGCCAGGTCCCGTTCTTTGTCTTCTGCCTTGCGGTATCAGTTCCCGTGTCTGAACTGAGTCCTGTCTATGTCTCCTGCCTTGCGGTATCAGTTCCCGTGTCTGAACTGAGTCCTGTCTTTGTCTCCTGCCTTGCGGTATCAGTTCCCGTGTCTGAACTGAGTCCTGTCTATCTCTCCTGCCTTGCGGTATCAGTTCCCGTGTCTGTACTGTGTCCTATCTGTGTACCTTAACCTGCAGTCTGTACTCGTTCCTTGCCTGTTCGTTCCGCCTTCCTGGAGGCTGTATTTCCAGGCCAGTCTGAACACGCTCCTTGCCTGTTCGTCCTGCCTCTCTGGGGGCCGTATTCCCAGACCCGCTCCTGTATCCCGCTGCAGTGTCGGTCTCCTCCGTACACTCAGTTCCTGTCTGAACTCTCTCCTATCCTTTACCTGTTTTGCCTCTATGTCCGTTCCATTCCTTTTTCTGCAGAGTCTGAACTCGTACCTAACTCCTGCTCGTTGTCACTGTACTTCCGTTTGTGAGTTTGTGGTCCACTCGCTACTTCTCTGCAAGTACCCTGTGGGTATCTGGTTCTGCCTTTCCCTTCTAGTCTGTTCCGTGTGAACAGAGCCCTGTTCCCACCGCGTCTGCGGTTTTCGTTTTGCTCAGCTCTGTCCGCCGCGTCTGCGGTTTTCGCTTTGCTCAGCTCTGTCCGCCGCGTCTGCGGTTTTCGCTTTGCTCAGCTCTGTTCGCCGCGTCTGCGGTTTTCGCTTTGCTCAGCTCTGTCCGCCGCGTCTGCGGTTTTCGCTTTGCTCTGCTCTGTCCGCCCCGTCTGCGGTTTTCGCTTTGCTCTGCTCTGTCCGACGCGTCTGCGGTTTTCGCTTTGCTCTGCTCTGTCCGCCGCGTCTGCGGTTTTCGCTTTGCTCAGCTCTGTCCGCCGCGTCTGCGGTTTTCGCTTTGCTCAGCTCTGTCCGCCGCGTCTGCGGTTTTCGCTTTGCTCAGCTCTGTCCGCCGCGTCTGCGGTTTTCGCTTTGCTCAGCTCTGTTCGCCGCGTCTGCGGTTTTCGCTTTGCTCAGCTCTGTCCGCCGCGTCTGCGGTTTTCGCTTTGCTCTGCTCTGTCCGCCCCGTCTGCGGTTTTCGCTTTGCTCTGCTCTGTCCGACGCGTCTGCGGTTTTCGCTTTGCTCTGCTCTGTCCGCCGCGTCTGCGGTTTTCGCTTTGCTCAGCTCTGTCCGCCGCGTCTGCGGTTTTCGCTTTGCTCAGCTCTGTCCGCCGCGTCTGCGGTTTTCGCTTTGCTCAGCTCTGTCCGCCGCGTCTGCGGTTTTCGCTTTGCTCAGCTCTGTCCGCCGCGTCTGCGGTTTTTGCTTTGCTCAGCTCTGTCCGCCGCGTCTGCGGTTTTCGCTTTGCTCAGCTCTGTCCGCCGCGTCTGCGGTTTTTGCTTTGCTCAGCTCTGTCCGCCGCGTCTGCGGTTTTCGCTTTGCTCAGCTCTGTCCGCCGCGTCTGCGGTTTTCGCTTTGCTCAGCTCTGTCCGCCGCGTCTGCGGTTTTCGCTTTGCTCAGCTCTGTCCGCCGCATCTGCGGTTTTCGCTTTGCTCAGCTCTGTCCGCCGCGTCTGCGGTTTTCGCTTTGCTCAGCTCTGTCTACCGCGTCTGCGGTTTCGAATTTGTCTCCCAGTCTGTACTGGACCCTACCCAGCCTGTGCTCTAGTCTGCCTGTTCCTGTATTCCCCGGTGTGGGTCAACAGCCGTGTCCGGAGTCTGACCTGGAGTAGACCCTGGTTCCTCTGCTCGGTTCCTCCCTGGTGCACTGGCGTCGTATGCCGTCGTGCGACCTTGGTCGGATCGGGCAGATACTTAGTTACGCCCCTCCAGGCACTCTCCGGTTCATGGCACAGTGGAATCACTACATAAACACGCACACGCCAGTCAGTCCGGGCGTGTGCATAACAGAGGCCAGGTAGTGCTTGAACCTTTCAGTGATGGCCCAGACCAAGGCCAGGAACTCCAACTTAAAGCTGCTATAGTTCTCTGGGTTCCTCTCGGTCGGGTGGAGCTTCCTGCTTGCGTACGCGATCACTTTCTCTTGGCCATTCTGCTTCTGACTTAGAACAGCACCCAGTCCTTCGTTGCTGGCATCTGTATACAGTAGGAATGGTTGGCCGTAGTCAGGGTAGGCTAGGATCTCATCGCCTGTCAGGATCTCCTTCATCTCCTGAAACGACTCTGCTTTCTCCTTACCCCAGTGGAATGGGGGATTTCTGCCTTTTGGGGACTGCCCTACCAGGATGTCTTGCAGAGGAGCTGCTTTCTTGGTCTAGTCTTTTACAAACCTCCGGTAGTATCCTACTAGTCCCAAGAACTGACGCACCTCCTTGAGATTCTTTGGCTCCGGCCACTTCTGGATGGCTGTGACCTTCTCCGGGTCTGGTGCTACCCCTTCCAGACTGACAATGTGCCCCAGGTACTGTACCTTTCTCTTGAGCAGGTGGCACTTTGAGGGCTTCAACTACATCCCGTACCGGAACAGTGACTCAAATACCTCTGCCAGGTGTTTCAAATGGTCCTCGTACGTTCTGGAGTACACTATCACGTCGTCCAGGTAAAGTAACACAGTCTCGAGGTTGCGGTGTCCCAGGCAGCACTCCATCAATCTCTGGAATGTTCCGGGGGCATTGCAGAGTCCAAACGGCATACTGTTGAACTCGCAGAGTCCCATCGGGGTAGTGAAGGTCGTCTTCTCCTGATCCTCCTCAGCCACAGCTACTTGCCAGTACCCACTAGTGAGGTCAAGGGTGGAAAAGTAATTTGCAGACTTTAAGGCAGCTAGGGACTCCTCTATGCGTGGTAAAGGGTATGCATCTTTATGTGTAATGCGATTTACTTGACGGTAATCTACACACATTCTCATGCTCCCGTCCTTTTTCCTAACTAGCACTAGGGGAGCTGCCCTGGGATACAACTATCCCTTATTACTCCCGCCTTTCTCATGTCCTGCAACATTTCTTTTGCCTTCTGGTAGTGAGCTGGAGGTAGAGGCCTATAACGTTCTTTGATTGGGGAATGGTCGCCTGTGGGGATATGATGTTGAACCCCCTTAACCCTTCCAAAGTCAAGTGGATGTTTACTGAACACCTGTGAGTATTCCTGAACCACGCGGTGTACACCCTATTTTGATGGGCAGGAGTGGTGTTTGTCCCAACATGGAGCTGTTGACACCAGTCCTCCACCTGGTTTGCAGGGTCATTATCCTCCACTTCATCTGGTGAGTGTTATGAACTGCTACAAACACTAAGGAAAGATAGGAAAACTGTCCCTACAATAGGACTAAGCTGATTCCCTACGATGCAGCGGGGGACCTGTTCCTTGTGAACAGACCCGCCTAAGTCCTCTGCTAGTCTGAACGCAGACCTATAGATATAAGGGAGGGGTCCCTACAAGAACTAAAGACTGGGATATAGTTGGACACCTCCTAGCAGAAATTGTAGCAGAGCAAAGACAAACAAACAAACAGAAGTACTAGTGGTCAAAAGACCAAGCAAACTGCAGAGTAAAGTAAAAGGCACCTGGCTAGGTTAAGAGTAAATGTAACACTGAAGTCCAGCAAGGCCAGGAGGGCGGAGCTGGATTAAATAGGCAAAAAGTTATGTGACCAGAAAAATAGAAAAAACTAACAGGAGGGTTCTAACAGTACCCCCTCTTCTATGAGGATCCTCCGGATCCTCCAGGCCCAGGTCTATCAGGAAACCTCCTGTGAAACGCTCCGACGAGTCTAGGAGCAGAGACATCATCCGCCCTTACCCAGGAGTTATCCTTGGGACCGAAACCTTTCCAAGCGACAAGATACTGCAATCTCCCTCTATGCCATCTAGAATTAAGAATGCGAGAAATTACATATTCATTGTCTTCCTCCACCGGAGAAACAGAGACAGTGGCGTCCCTATCAGAAACATCAGCTTTTTTCAATAAGGAAACATGAAACACCGGATTAATCTTCCAGGAGGTAGGCACCTTAAATGGACCCACAAACTTTGGGCCCAATTTCTTAGAAGGAATCCTCAACCGCAGATTCCTAGAGGACAACCAAACCATGTCACCAACAGTAAACAAAACCTCTTGACGTTTCCTGTCAAAGTACCTCTTGGATTTTTTGTTAGCCTCTTGAAGGTTACGACGTACATCAGTCCAAACTCTCTCCAAATCACCGGAAAAATTCTCCTCCTCCGGCACAGCCGATGCCAATTTGGAGAATGACCCAAACGACGGATGTCTCCCAGTACAACAAAAAAAAGAACACCCAGCAGAAGAGGATGTATGGTTGTTAAGAGCAAATTCAGCCAGTGGCAGAAACTCAGACCACCCCTCTTGATTGTCAGCCACAAAACAACGCAAAAACTGTTCAACATCCTGGTTCTTTCTTTCTGTCTGTCCATTAAACTCAGGATGATAACCAGATGAAAATGACAAATGGACTCCCAACCTGTCACAAAAGGCACGCCAAAAACGAGCCACAAACTGAGGTCCCCTATCGGAAACAATGTCGGTAGGAACGCCTTGGAGCTTGACAATTTCTTTAACAAAAGCCTTAGTGAGTGTCTTGGCGCAGGGCAGTTTGATGAAGGGAACCAAGTGACACATCTTGCTAAAATGGTCCACGACCACCCAGATAACAGTGAAACCCTCAGAGGCAGGAAGGTCAGTAATAAAACCCATAGCAAGATGCGTCCAAGGAGCACTAGGAACCTCCAGAGGGCAAAGCAACCCCGCTGCAGGAGCATGTGAAGACTTAGATCTAGCACACACAGTACATTGACGCACCAACTTAATGACTTCCTTCTGCCACCCAGGCCACCAAAAACTGCGACCTATAAGTCTCTTAGTCTCCGAAATTCCTGAATGACCTGCCAACCGTGACTCATGACACTCTACAAACAAATCTCTCCTAAAGTTCCTAGGCACAAACAACCTCCCATGGGGAGTGTTAGATGGGGCTTCCTCCTGGGCTTTCAGAATCCCATCTTCCAAAACGGAGTCCAATGCTGCTATCACAACACCTTCCTGTAAAATGCTCTCCTCTTCCTCGGTACCAACCATGGGAGAAAAACTGCGAGATAAAGCATCAGCTTTTACATTCTTGGTACCCGGAATGTAAGTAACAGAAAAATTAAACCGCGAAAAAAAAGTGCCCACCTAGCTTGACGGGCATTCAAGCGCTTGGCAGCATCAAGATAGATCAGATTCTTATGATCAGTAAAAACCTGAATGGGAAATTTAGCACCTTCCAAGAGATGACACCAATGTTCAAATGCAAGTTTAATCGCCAGCAATTCCCGATTACCGACATCGTAATTAAGTTCGGTCTCAGAAAATTTTTTTGAAAAAAAAGCACAGGGATGTACTCCATCCTTGTTTTCCTGAGACAAAACAGCACCGGCCCCCACCGAAGAAGCATCAACCTCGACCAAAAAAGGCTTGGTCTCATCAGGCTGCATAAGGATAGGAGCAGAACTGAACCTCTCCTTGAGATACACAAAAGCTTCAATGGCCTCAGTAGTCCACTGGACCGTATTCGCACCTTTCCTGGTGAGATCGGTCAGTGACTTAACAATTATAGAAAAATTCTTAATGAATTTTCTGTAATAATTGGTGAAACCCAAAAATCTCTGTATTGGTTTCAAACCAATAGGCCTAGGCCATTCCTGAACCGCCTGAACCTTTACCGGGTCCATCTCAAAGCCCTCGCAGGAGATAATGTAGCCCAAAAAACTAATTCTCTGCACAGCAAACTCACATTTCTCCAGCTTAGCAAAAAGTGAATTGTCGCTTAACAACTGCAATACCTCACGTACGCTCTGCCAATGAGACTCCAGATCCGGCGCAAAAATCAAAATGTCATCCAAATACACCACCACATTCTTACCGATCAACGGTCTTAGGATGTCATTAATAAGGTTCTGAAAAAACGCTGGTGCGTTGGTAAGACCAAAGGGCATAACCAGATTATCAAAATGACCCACTGGAGTGTTAAAAGCAGTTTTCCACTCATCACCTTCCTTCATACGTAACAAATTGTATGCCCCCCGGAGATCAATCTTAGAGAACCACTGGCCCCCACTAACTGGTTGAACAAGTCAGGAATTAATGGCAGTGGGTAGGAATTGCGTACTGTAATTTTATTAATTTTACGAAAGTCCAGACATGGACGTAAACCGCCGTCCTTTTTTCTTACAAAAAAGAATCTAACAGCCACAGGTGACTTAGAAGGTCTAATGTGACAGACGGCCAAGCTTGTCTGTATGTATTCTTCCAAGGCCTTTCTCTCAGGGATAGTAAGATTAAATAAGTGACTCTTGGGAAGAGTTGCTCCAGGGACAAACTCAATAGTACAATCATAGTCCCTATGAGGAGGCAAAACTTGCGACTCCTCCTCAGAAAATACCTTCCAAAAATCCTGAATAGGTACAGGTAATTCCCCTCTTTCCACAGCAGCAATGCGACCGTTGCAACATCTATCATAACACTTAGGGCTCCAAGACTTAATTTCATTGGTAGACCAGTCCAGTACAGGATTGTGCAATTTTAACCAAGGTAACCCCAAAACCACTGGAGCAGGCAAATTATTTAATACCGCCAAATCCGAATTCTCTTGGTGGATACCATTAATGGTGAGGGGAAATTCAAAAACCTTGTGAGTAATACCTTTCAAGGGAGAGCCATCAACAGCAACCACAGAAATAGGAGATGACCGTTTACCGACCCCCAGGGCAAGCCACCACCTTCTTAGACCATTTCACTACCTGGCTGCTTCACTTCCTTTCCACTGACATCCCCACTATCATAATGGGTGACTTCAACATCCCCATTGACACTCCCCACTCGTCTGTCTCTAAGCTCCTATCCCTCACTTCCTCCTTTGGACTCACTCAATGGTCTTCCACAACCACCCACAAAGATGGCCACACACTGGACCTCATCTTCACCCGCCTCTGTTCCCTATCTAACCTCTCTAACTCACCACTCCCTCTCTCTGACCATAACCTCCTCACATTCTCTACCCTCTCCTCTCTGGGTGCACAATCCCCACTCCACAAACTCACACACCCTCGCAGAAATCGCAAACACCTTGACCTACACTCTCTCTCTGAATCCCTCCTTCCTCTCACAGACATAAATTCCTTGCACGATGCAGACGTTGCTGCTGCTTCATATAACACCACAATAGCTGCAGCTCTAGACTCGATCGCCCCTCTCACACACACCACACCTCGCACATTCAACAGGCAACCCTGGCACACTAAACTTACCAAAGAACTGCGCCGGGCCTCCAGGGTTGCGGAGCGGAGATGGAAAAGGTCTCACTCCATCGAGCACTTCATCGCATTCAAGCAATCCCTCACTAATTTCAAGTCCGCACTCACTACAGCAAAACAAACCTACTTCTCATCTCTCATATCCTCCCTATCTCACAACCCTAAACAGCTATTTAACACTTTCAACTCTCTCCTTCGTCCCCCAGCACCTCCTCCCTCTTCTCTCATCTCAGCCGACGACTTTGCCTCATTCTTCAAACAGAAGATTGACACCATCAGACAAAACTTTGGCCTAAAGTCCACACAACCCCTCCTCATATCTACTCAACCCTCCTCCTCCAAACCCCACTTCTCCACCATTACAGAAGGTCAAGTCTCCTCTTTACTCTCCAAATCACACCTCACCACCTGCGAACTTGACCCAATCCCATCCCACCTCATCACTAACCTCACCTCAGTCTTCATCCCAACCCTAACCCACCTCTTCAATCTATCACTAACAACCGGAGTCTTCCCCTCATGTTTCAAACATGCCGCAATCACACCCATCCTCAAAAAGCCCTCCCTTGACCCTTCCTCTCTGACCAGCTACCGCCCCATATCACTTCTCCCCTTTGCCTCAAAACTTCTAGAACAACATGTCCACCTTGAACTGTCCTCCCACCTCTCCTCCTGCTCCCTCTTCGACCGTCTACAATCTGGCTTCCGACCGCATCACTCGACTGAAACTGCCCTGACCAAAGTCACCAACGACCTACTAAATGCCAAATCCAAGCGACACTACTCCATCCTCCTCCTTCTGGACCTGTCATCTGCCTTTGACACAGTGGACCATTCCCTCTTACTCCAGATTCTCTCATCTCTTGGCATCACGGACTTGGCTCTATCTTGGATCTCCTCATACTTAACAGACAGGACATTCAGCGTCTCCCACTCACGCACCACCTCCTCATCTCGCCCCCTATCTGTCGGTGTCCCCCAAGGTTCAGTTCTAGGACCCCTGCTCTTCTCCATCTACACCTTCGGCCTGGGACAGCTCATAGAGTCTCACGGCTTTCAGTATCACCTCTATGCTGACGACACACAGATCTACCTCTCTGGACCCGATATCTCCTCCCTACTAACCAGAATCCCACAATGTCTGTCCGCCATCTCATCCTTCTTCTCCGACAGGTTTCTAAAACTCAACATGGATAAAACAGAGTTCATCATCTTTCCACCCTCTCATTCACATCCCCCATCCGACCTATCCATCAACGTCAATGGCTGTTCACTCTCCCCAGTCCCACAAGCTCGCTGCCTTGGGGTAACCCTGGACTCTGATCTCTCCTTCAAGCCACATATTCAAGCCCTTTCCACCTCCTGCCGACTCCAACTCAAAAACATCTCCCGGATCCGTGCATTCCTCAGCAAAGACTCTGCAAAAACACTAGTGCATGCCCTCATCATATCCCGCCTCGACTACTGCAACCTCCTGCTCCGTGGCATCCCTTCCAACACTCTTGCACCTCTCCAATCTATCCTAAACTCTGCTGCTCGACTAATCCACCTGTCCCCCCGCTATTCCCCGGCCTCTCCTCTCTGTCAATCCCTTCACTGGCTCCCTATTGCCCAGAGAATTCAGTTCAAAACTCTAACCATGACATACAAAGCCATCCACAACCTGTCTCCCCCATACATCTGTGACCTAGTCTCCCGGTACTTACCTGCACGCAACCTCCGATCCTCACAAGATCTCCTGCTCTACTCCCCTCTTATCTCCTCCTCCCACAATCGTATACAAGATTTCTCCCGTGCTTCCCCCCTACTCTGGAACTCTCTACCCCAACATATCAGACTCTCGCCGACCGTGGAAACCTTCAAAAGGAACCTGAAGACCCACCTCTTCCGACAAGCCTACAACCTGCAGTAAACACCACTGCACGACCAGCTCTACCCTCACCTACTGTATCCTCACCCATCCCTTGTAGACTGTGAGCCCTCGCGGGCAGGGTCCTCGCTCCTCCTGTACCAGTCGCTGACTCGTTTTGTTAAGATTATGTAAATGCTTTTGTTATGTATATCCCTATCACATGTAAAGCGCCACGGAATAAATGGCGCTATAATAATAAATAATAATAATAATAATAATGACAAAACTTTGGATTCTAATTTAAATTTTTCCAAAAAACCCTCATCAATCACATTGAGTGTAGAACCACAATCCACAAATACTCGAAATTCAATCAACTCCTCCTGGAATGAGGTGCTTCCAGAAAGAAATACTCCTTTTGAGTTTAAACAAGCTATGCGGGCGTAACTGACCTCTTTTTTTTTTTCTTTGTTCAAACGAAGCACACAGTTCTTAATAAAGTGGTCAGATTTACCGCAATGAAAACACAATCCTTTAGCAAACCTGCGGTCTTTTTCCTGAGAGTGGGGTGACATCGCCCCAATCTCCATCGGTTATCCACCCTCCGAACACACCCTCTGAAAACTAGGAGCTGCCAGATTAGATTTCTCTTCATTACTCCTAGCACGCAGTCTCCTGTCCACACGTATGGCTAATTGCATTGCCTCCTGCAAGGTTCCAGGTTTTGGGAAGGCAATCAGCAGATCCTTAACCCTTTCACCTAGACCATCAAGAAACAATCATTTTAATGCTGAGTCATTCCATTCTACTTCAGCCGACCATCTTCTGAAGTATGTACAATAATTTTCCACATCACCTGATCCCTGCTTCAAACGTCTTAATTCAGTTTCAGCAGATGAGACTCGATCAGGATCATCATACAACAATCCCATAGCAGAAAAAAAATCTTCCACATATCTAAAACACGGAACATTAGGTTGTAGAGAAAAGGCCCATCCCTGTGGTTCTTTGCGCAAAAGTGACATTATAAACCCAATGCGCTGTGATTCATTCCCGAGGATCTGGGTCTTAAACGAAAATATAGTAAACAAGTGTTTTTAAAGGAAAAAAAATCTTGCCGTTTACCATAAAAAAAATCTGGCAGTCCTACCTTCGGTTCGACAAAATGCACTCCAGGACAGCTACTCAAGTGTTGCTGGAGCTCGGCCACCTCCAAAGACAGTCCATGCAGGCGTTGAGCCAACTCCTGAACCGACACCATGCTGAAATCAGGATTTCTTTCCTTAGAGTGTTTTATTTTTGGGCTGGACTTACTGTTATGAACTGCTACAAACACTAAGGAAAGATAGGAAAACTGTCCCTACAATAGGACTAAGCTGATTCCCTACGATGCAGCGGGGGACCTGTTCCTTGTGAACAGACCCGCCTAAGTCCTCGGCTAGTCTGAACGCAGACCTATAGATATAAGGGAGGGGTCCCTACAAGAACTAAAGACTGGGATATAGTTGGACACCTCCTAGCAGAAATTGTAGCAGAGCAAAGACAAACAAACAAACAGAAGTACTAGTGGTCAAAAGACCAAGCAAACTACTGAGTGAGGTACAAGGCACCTGGCTAGATTAAGAGTAAATGTAACACTGAAGTCCAGCAAGGCCAGGAGGGCGGAGCTGGATTAAATAGGCAAAAAGTCATGTGACCAGCAAAATAGAAAAAACTAACAGGAGGGTTCTAACAGTGAGGTTAAGGACTCCGCCTTGTGGATGCAGTTGTTATTTACAGCATGTAGTTTGGCAACAGTGGCATAACGTGGCAGTCTGACCTCGTCTTCCCCACAATTGAGAAGACGGACGGGCACCCTCCCATTACGTACATCTACCACTCCCCTGGCGGTTAAGAGCGTGGGTCTATGCTCGGAGCAAAGGGGTTCTACTACCACCTGGTAGCTCTGTCCTCTAAGACCTATGGCAGCTCTACACCAGATGAGCATTTCACTCATTGGGGGGATGACAATGGGTATGGGGTCTGTTACCTGCACGTTACCGATTTCACTGTCTGTTAACCTTACTTGCTGTTGATACATCAGGACTCGGATCTCCCTCTGCAGTGCCCTCCTCTGTCTCGGCCTGGCAGTGTCGGCTATCTGTTGGAGCAAGACCACAACTTCTCCCAAACAGTTACCAACAATGTTAGTGCCTAATACCATATACGGATTGCTGTCATCAGGAGTAGTCTCTACTACAATTAGCCCCTGGTCCTTCAGCTCCACTCTCTCCACCTTTACAGTCACATTCTTAACCCCGAGTAGGTTAAGGGGGAGTCCGTTAGAGGCATAAACAGAAAGATTTGGAGCTGGCGGACGTAGGCCGTCCATGGACCAGAACCTCTTGTAGAGGACATCAGGCATAATGGTTACCTGAGATCCTGTGTCCAGCAGGGCATGCGTCGGGATCCCGTCCAGTACAATGAACAGGAAAGGTCTTTCTCTGACGAACCTGTTGTACCAGTCTGATGGGCCTGGTGAGTAGAGATGAGCGTTGTTCTACTCGAACTGTTCGCCAATCTCAAATTCGAGCTGTTTTGGGCGGTGTTCGAGCCGTTCGGCGAACACGAACGATTTGAGAAAAATTCGGCTGTTCGAGGTTATGTTCGATAACTGTTCGTGCACCAAAATCATAACTGGATTTTTTCTCAGTAATGATGAAAATTAATGTTAATACGCAGTTTGAGTGTACAGCGGGGTGGGGGGAGGGGCAGGGGATGGATCTCTGCAGGAATAATGAAGATCTCCATTTTTTTTTCTCTTTCCCGCATTTACAGTGGGGAGGTGCAATCTGTCAGCCTATCAGCAGCGCACACACGGAGCGAAGTGCTTTTTTCACACAAGCAAGGGCATGTGTCATTGGCAGTGTATGTCACATGTCCTTGCCCTATAAGACCAAGCCATTTTCCCCGTCGCCACCATTTTCTCACTGCTGCAGCTGCGTGTTAGACGGCACCGCTGTTGCTGTGTGCGCTATACCTTGTTAATTTCAAGCCAATTTTCGCACAAATCTACAGATAGCTTGGGAGTAGGGAATAGTTGTGATTGCAGTCCTTTTAAGGACTAGGTTACAGCATTTCCTACGACTTTTATCAGGCAGGTCTGTGCTCTTAAATAGATAGATTGTGGGAGTAAAGACTAATTGTAATTGCAGTCCTTTTCAGGACTAGGTTACATCAGTTCCTATCAGTTTTTGCCAGGCAGGTCTGTGCCAGTGCTGTGCAAGTTTTTTTCACAGCATTTGGCTGAATCTAGCAAAGCTAATCCTTTTTGGCCTATTGCAGAGTGTGTTAGTCAGTGGAGTAGCCTATCTGTGTTGCAAGATATACCACCTGTGTATAGAATACCAATTTTTTTACTGCACCTAGTGAAGTAAAATCTTTTGGGCATAGCATCATTCTATTAGTCCATCTATACTGACCTCCATCAGGTTGCAAATTGAATATAATTTTTTTCTGCATCTAGCTCTGAAAAAATATTTGGGCTTCTAGCAGTGTGTGGGACTTGTTCTATTAGTCCATCTATACTGACCTCCATCAGGTTGCAAACTGAATATAATTTTTTTCTGCATCTAGCTCTGAAAAAATATTTGGCCTTCTAGCAGTGTGTGGGACTTTCTCTATTAATCCATCTATACAGACCTCCATCAGGTTGCAAACTGAATATAATTTTTTTCTGCATCTACCTCTGAAAAAATATGTGGGCTTCTAGCAGTGTGTGGGACTTGTTCTATTAGTCCATCTATACTGACCTCCATCAGGTTGCAAACTGAATATATTTTTTTCTGCATCTACCTCTGAAAAAATATTGGGCTTCTAGCTGTGTGTGGGACTTGTTCTATTAATCCATCTATACAGACCTCCATCAGGTTGCAAACTGAATATAATTTTTTTCTGCATCTACCTCTGAAAAAATATTTGGGCTTCTAGCTGTGTGTGGGACTTGTTCTTTTTGTCCATCTATACTGACCTCCATAAGGTTGCAAACTGAAAATAATTTTTTGTCTGCATCTAGCTCTGAAAAAATATTTGGCCTGTGTATAGAATACCAATTTTTTTACTGCACCTAGTGAAGTAAAATCTTTTGGGCATAGCATCATTCTATTAGTCCATCTATACTGACCTCCATCAGGTTGCAAATTGAATATAATTTTTTTCTGCATCTAGCTCTGAAAAAATATTTGGCCTTCTAGCAGTGTGTGGGACTTTCTCTATTAGTCCTTCTATACTGACCTCCATCAGGTTGCAAATTAAAAATAATTTTTATCTGCATCCAGCTCTGAAAAAATATTTGGCCTTCTAGCAGTGTGTGGGACTTTCTCTATTAGTCCATCTATACTGACCTCCATCAGGTTGCAAATTAAAAATAATTTTTATCTGCATCCAGCTCTGAAAAAATATTTGGCCTTCTAGCAGTGTGTGGGACTTTCTCTATTAGTCCATCTATGCTGACCTCCATCAGGTTGCAAATTAAAAATAATTTTTTGTCTGCATCTAGCTCTGAAAAAATATTTGGCCTTCTAGCAGTGTGTGGGACTTTCTCTATTAGTTCATCTATACTGACCGCCATCAGGTTGCAAACTGAATATATTTTTTTTCTGCATCTACCTCTGAAAAAATATTGGGCTTCTAGCTGTGTGTGGGACTTGTTCTATTAATCCATCTATACAGACCTCCATCAGGTTGCAAACTGAATATAATTTTTTTCTGCATCTACCTCTGAAAAAATATTTGGGCTTCTAGCTGTGTGTGGGACTTGTTCTATTAGTCCATCTATACTGACCTCCATCAGGTTGCAAACTGAAAATAATTTTTTGTCTGCATCTAGCTCTGAAAAAATATTTGGCCTTCTAGCAGTGTGTGGGACTTTCTCTATTAGTCCATCTATACTGACCTCCATCAGGTTGCAAATTAAAAATAATTTTTATCTGCATCCAGCTCTGAAAAAATATTTGGCCTTCTAGCAGTGTGTGGGACTTTCTCTATTAGTCCATCTATACTGACCTCCATCAGGTTGCAAATTAAAAATAATTTTTTGCCTGCATCTAGCTCTGAAAAAATATTTGGCCTTCTAGCAGTGTGTGGGACTTTCTCTATTAGTCCATCTATACTGACCTCCATCAGGTTGCAAACTGAATATATTTTTTTCTGCATCTACCTCTGAAAAAATATTGGGCTTCTAGCTGTGTGTGGGACTTGTTCTATTAATCCATCTATACAGACCTCCATCAGGTTGCAAACTGAATATAATTTTTTTCTGCATCTACCTCTGAAAAAATATTTGGGCTTCTAGCTGTGTGTGGGACTTGTTCTATTAGTCAATCTATACTGACCTCCATCAGGTTGGAAACTGAATATAATTTTTTTCTGCATCTAGCTCTGAAAAAATATTTGGCCTTCTAGCAGTGTGTGGGACTTTCTCTATTAGTCCATCTATACTGACCTCCATCAGGTTGCAAATTAAAAATAATTTTTATCTGCATCCAGCTCTGAAAAAATATTTGGCCTTCTAGCAGTGTGTGGGACTTTCTCTATTAGTCCATCTATACTGACCTCCATCAGGTTGCAAATTAAAAATAATTTTTTGTCTGCATCTAGCTCTGAAAAAATATTTGGCCTTCTAGCAGTGTGTGGGACTTTCTCTATTAGTCCATCTATACTGACCTCCATCAGGTTGCAAACTGAATATATTTTTTTTCTGCATCTACCTCTGAAAAAATATTTGGGCTTCTAGCTGTGTGTGGGACTTTCTCTATTAGTCCATCTATACTGACCTCCATCAGGTTGCAAATTGAATATAATTTTTTTCTGCATCTAACCCAGCCAATAGTTATGGCCTAATACCACAGTTTGGCCACTCAGCTCTGCTCGGTTCCCATCCATTGTTTTTTTGTGCAAACAACTCCAGAGTTGTGAATTAGTTAACCACCAAAATGAGTGGAAAAAGGCCTGCTGCTGGTGGAAAGGGGAATAGGCGTGTTGGGAAGGGGAAAAAAGGTTGTGTCCGTGGGGTAGGTGTTAAAGCAACAGTAACATCTGCAGAAGAAAGACCATCTTCCAGCCAAACTAAAATGTCTACTTCTTTTAGCGGACAATGTGATAAGATCCCTTTCTTACGGCCACGCCAATCGCTACAAATTCCAGATGAGGCACAAAAACAGCAGGTGCTTCAACGGATATCAAGTGCTCCTTTAAGTGGGCTCTCCTCCACATCAACTTCAACATCACAAATACTCCAGTCCTCAAAGGTGTCACCCCAATCGCACTTGCTTCCTCACAGCTCCCAAATCTCCAGCTGCCCGTCTGAGTATGAGGTAGAACAGATGGTTGAGTTTGCAGAGCTGTTTACTCATACTATAGCCTGGGAATCAGAGGTCGACTCCAGTGCTTCTGTGAATCCAGAGGAGGAAATGATCTGCACTGATGCCCAGAATCTTTATGAATCTGATCCAGGACCAGACGCAGAAGGTTCTGACCATAATGTAGACCCTCATTCCCAAACTGTAACTCCTGTTGGTGGAGACAATGAGGAAGACGATGATGAGACTCAAATACCTGATTGGAGCGACAACTTTAGTTTTTTGTCAGGCAGGAACAGGTTGGCTCTGAGGACGACGGGTGTGATAACGCACAGAGTGATGAAGATGAGGTTGGAGATCCCACTTACTGTCAACCCACAGTCAGCCAAGAGATGAGGTCAGCAGAGGAGGTGGAGGAAGATGCTAGTGACGACGAGGTCAGGTTGTGCCTTCCTGGACAGAGACGTAGTACTGGAAGCACGTCAACAACTGCATCCTCAAACACAACTCTGCCTCTCACCACAAGTCGTGGTGGCTCTTCAGGTCGCATGGGTGCTAAGCCTTGCATAGCCTGGGCATTTTTTCAGATCGATAAAGATGACCCAACTCGTGTTATCTGTAACATTTGTCAGCAAAAGCTAAGTAGAGGCCAAAAAATACATAGTTTGAGTACTTCATGCATGAACCGGCACATGGACATGAAGCATAAGTTGCAGTGGGAAGCTCAGTGTGCTACAATGCGGCCTAGACGGCCGGGCCAACCACCGTCTGCCATATCTTGTGCATCCGCGGCCTCTTTATCCTCTGTGACTGGGGGGACAGCAGTCACACCTGTTTTGGGACGCAGACCTGCCACCTCTTTACCCGCAACAGCCAGCGTGATTGGCAGGTCATCATTTTCTTTGGAGGTGGTAACACCAGCTGGTGTTGAGCGCTGTCCGACATCGATAGCACCACCTTTGGATCAAGGCAACCTAACATGTCCGCCTGCATCTTCCTCACAGACCGGCAGTTTGCCGGGGACACCCTTATCAACCCCGTCTAAGCACAATAGCCAGCCCTCGGTCCCTCAGATTTGGACAAGTAAAAGACCATTTCCTCCTAGCCATGAGAAAGCTAAGAGGTTGAATTTCACCATCTGCAAGCTCTTGGCTACAGAAATGCTGCCTTTCCGCCTGGTGGACACAGAGGATTTTCGAGACCTTATGTCCATCGCAGTGCCCCAGTACCAGATGCCCAGTCGGCACTACTTCTCAAAGAAAGGTGTGCCTGCGCTCCACCAGCATGTCGCACACAACATCACCGCTTCTTTGAGAAACTCTGTGTGTGACAGGGTGCATTTCACCACAGACACTTGGACGAGTAGGCATGGACAGGGGCGTTACATGTCGCTGACTGGGCACTGGGTAACTATGGTGACAGCAGGACAAGGGACTGCTGTACAAGTCTTGCCATCCCCACTAGTTGTGCGTCAATCCTCTTTATGTCAAAGTTTCTCCACTGCTTCTGCCTCCTCAACCTCCTCTCGGTCTTTCACCTGCACCCAAAGCCTGTCTGGTCGTGCCACAAGCTTTCTAACTGCGCAGAAGGGATCCTGCACACCTCCTTACTATGCTGGCAGTAGGGCTCAACGTCATCAGGCGGTTTTTACATTGAAATGTCTGGGAAATGTGAGTCACACAGCTGAGGAGTTGTGGTCAGCTCTGGAGAACCAATTTCATGAATGGTTGTCTCCACTGGACCTGAAACCAGGGAAGGCCGTGTGCGACAATGCTGCAAACCTGGGTGCGGCCCTTCGCCGGGGCAATGTCACACACGTGCCTTGTATGGCTCACGTGTTGAACCTGGTTGTCCAGCAATTTTTAGCCCACTATCCCAGACTAGATGGCCTTCTGCAGAGGGCACGGTCGCTGTGTGCTCACTTCCGCCGTTCGCATCCCGCAGCTCAGCGACTTACATCTCTACAGAAGTCGTTGGGCCTGCCACTTCACCGGCTAAAATGCGATGTGCCTACCCAGTGGAATTCAACTCTGCACATGTTGCAGCGACTGTGGCAGCACCGACAAGCCCTGGTGCAATACGCTGGAGGAGTGGTCTCAGATCAGGGACCTATGCACCCTTCTGCACAGTTTTGAAATGGCGACAAAGATGTTTAGTGCTGACGATGCCATTATCAGCATGACTATTCCGGTGATTTACATGCTGGAGCACATGTTAAACAGAATTCGGAGTCAGGTGATGGCACAAGAGGAGGTGGAGGAAGTAGAGGAGGAGGAGTTGTATGCGGAAGGGCTAACATCTGCAAGGTTCAGACGGTCGGCAGCACCAAGGTGGCAGGCATGTGAGGGTGGGGGAGATGGTTTTACCAGGGCGCATGGTAGCAGCCAAACTAGTGAGGAAGGTGCAGGAGCCCAGGAAGAAGTGGAGGACGAACTGATGGAAGACTCATCAGATGAGGGAGACCTTGATCACATTTCTGTTGTGCGAGGTTGGGGGGAGAGGACAGAGGAAGGAAGCATGATTGTTACCTCGCCACCAACACAACAGGGACTTGGTGCTCCTGGATGCGCAACACACATGAGTGCCTTCTTGCTGCACTACCTGCAACATGAACCTCGAATTGTGAGAATTAGAAATAATCCTGACTACTGGGTTGCCACACTGTTAGATCCCCGGTGCAAAAGTAAATTTGCAGAAATTATTCCTGCCATAGAAAGGGATGCACGCATGCAGGAGTATCAGCAGAGACTGTTGCAGAATCTTACATGTGCTTTTCCACAAAACACCAGTGGTGCATGTAGTGAATCTCACAGTTCCAACTTGCCAACCGTGGGACCGTCAAGTGTTCAGCACTCAAACCGTAACAGAACCACAGTATCTGCTGGTAACATCAATTTTGCGGAATCATTTCACCACTTTTTTAGCCCATCCTTTGCAAGGCCACAGGAGACAAGAAGTCTGACACATAGTCAACGCCTAGAGACGATGGTACAGGAGTATCTCCAAGTAAACATTGAAGCCATGACTGTGTCACTGGACCCTTGCTCTTTTTGGGCTTCCAATCTGGATAAATGGCCGGAGATAGCCACTTACGCCTTGGAGATCTTGTCATGCCCCGCAGCCAGCGTTCTGTCTGAACGTGTGTTCAGCGCTGCTGGTGGTGTGCTGACAGATAAGCGCACGCGGCTCTCCACTGATAATGTAGACAGACTCACGTTCATAAAGATGAACAAATCATGGATCCGAAACGACTTTTCTACCCCTGTGTCATCCTGGGGAGAGTAAAAGCTTGATGATTGGTTAAAATCACCCTACCAACCGTTTTAAGCTTTCAAATTACTAATCATGTTTATCTGTATCTTGACTGGAAAATAATTTGGGCTTTGTAGCAGTGTGCAGCACTGATCCTATTAGCCCATCTATACTAAGCTCCACCAGATTTAAAATTAATAATAATTTGTAGCTGCATCTAGCCCGGAAAGTAATTTTGGGGCTTCGAGATGCGCAAGACACATAAGTGCCTTCTTGCTGCACTACCTGCAACATGACCCTCATATTGTCAGAATTCTAAGTAATCATGACTACTGGGTTGCCACACCCTTAAATCCCCCAAACTTTTCGATCAACCTTTTCATTTTAATAAAGACCAAAAAAATGGTCATTTTTGAAATTATAAGCATTAGCAGGTTATTAGAAACTGAAATCAAACAGTTTTCAACTCAAAACTTTATTCTAGGTGATGTTACATTTTCACATAGGACCCTTGTTCGAAAGGAGCTTCTGAACTCTCTCGTCCATTGAATTTGTCAGGTTTTGGATGGTTTCTGCTTCAATTGTTTTGCATGAGGACAGAATACCCTCCCAGAGCTGTTGCTTAGATGTGAACTGCCTCCCGCCATCATAGACACTCCTTTTGATGATGCTCCAGAGGTTCTGAATGGGGTAGAGGTCAGGGGAGCATGGGGGTCACACCATAAGTTTGTCCCCTTTTATGCCCATATCAGCCAGAGATGCAGATGTTTTATGTGCAGCATGAGATGGTGCATTATCATGCAAAAAAATGATCTTGCTGTGAAATACATGGTTCTTCTTCTTGAACCATGGCAGGAAGTGCTGTTTGAGAAAATCCACATACATTATGGAGTTCATCTTTAGCGCCTTCAGGGATCCTAAAGGGGCCGACAATCTCTCTCCCCATGATTCCAGCCCAAAACATTACTCCACCTCCTCCTTGTTGGCGCTGTAGCCGTGTTTGCGTGGGGTGTCCATCAACCAGCCATCCTCCACTCCATCCATCTGGACCATCGAGCGCTGCACGGCACTCATCCGTGAACAAAACAGTTTTGAAATCAGTCTTCATGTAATGTTTGGCCCACTGGAGCCGTTTCTGCTTGTGTGAAGTGGATAGAGGAGGTCGACAGGATGGCATATGCACAGCTGCAAACCTCTGAAGGACCCTGCATCTTGTTGTTCGGGGGACGTTGGAGGCACCAGCAGCTTCAAAAACTTGTCGGCTGCTATGACAAGGCTTTTTTGCCGCTGCTCTTTTAACCTGACGTAATTGCCTGTAGGAAAGAGTCCTCAATTTGCCCTTATCAGCACGCACATGTGTGTACTGTGAATCAGCTACATACTTCTTGATTGCCAAGACACTTCATCCTGATCATCGCACAATGTTGATTGTAGTAATGCCTTGACCTAAACACTCCACAATTTGTTGCTTCTCAGCAGCCGACACATCCTTTTTCTTTCCCATTTTGGCAGAAAATGTAGGCTGCTTAATAATGTGAGACAGCCTTCTTAAGTAGTCTTGCCTTTCATTGGACACACCTGCCAAACTAATTAGCACAGGTGTCTGCAATTGCTTGCAGTGATATAAAGAGCCCTGACACACATCACCATCAATGAGTTTAACTGACAAACAAACAAATTCTTCCCTTATCACTCCTAAACACTTTTTGCATAATAATTTGGAACACAGTGTACATGTGCTTTTCCACAAAACACCAGTGGTTCACGTAGTGAATCTTACAGTTCTAACTTGCCAACCGTGGTCTGTATGGAGTTGTTCAATGAATTCCTAAGTATTTGATACCCTGTGAGGGCCAGGCAAAGGGAAAGTTGGACTGGATGGAATCCTATATGGATTTGGGGAGGGAGACATCGAGGGCCTCAGACTTCGCTGCATTGATTTTAAAATTTGACCATGTAACAAAGTGATCTATTTCAGCCATAACAGCATGGATGGATATATGTGATTGAGTGATATATACTAGTACATCATCAGCAAATAGAGAGCACTTGTACTCGGTGCCTCCCACCTCAATCCACCTAATATTGGGGTTATGGCGAATTGATGAGAGCAGGTGCTCCGTCACTAGGATGTATAAGAGAGGGGACAGAGGACATCCCTGCCTTGTCCCATTGGTGATTGTGAAAGGTGATGAAAATGTTCTGATGCACCCCCTGGGCCTTGGGACACCCGGAGCCGGACCCTTTTTGGTGGATGCTGGTGGTTGTAGTCTTCGTGGCGGCGACCCGGTTCCGTGGCTCAGGGTGGTCAAACCAGTGGCGGAACTATTTATGTGGTTTTGATGTTTAAATGTCCGACTACGCCACCCGTGGATTGCGGTCAGAGTGAACCGCCGCTGCAGGGCAGACCGCTGAGGCTGGTGTTGTGGGTGCAGCAGAGCGTAGCATAACTCCCCACGGGAGGAGTATAGCCTCAGGGCAGTGTATGCGGAGGATTGGGGTGATGGTGTAGGGCAGCAGCAGTAACGACACGGAGTCACTGATGCAGTCCAGGGCCTTTACTCACAGTTCTTATTATCCAGACCACGTCTGCAGGTAACGGCTGCCCACGTCGTACTGTGCTCACCAGGTGAGGGGCTCAGACAACTCCCAGATAACTTTGGAGCGCTTCACAGGACCCCCTTTGTGTGTCCTTTGTCTGGCCTTTCTTACCAACCCTTCTATCCGGCTGCCTCGGGCCTCCTCTTGCTAAACTTGGCGCCAGTTTCCCTGACCCTATGTGCTGCCCTCCTAGCGGGTGTAGCAAGGGTCTGCGCCACATAAAATGTCACAGCCTCCGGTTTCTAGCTGAGGGTCGTTTCCTGCCTCCACTAGTTTCGGGGACCGGTCTCCCCCTTTGGCCTGTCCTCTCCATGCAGGTGGATTCGGGCGTGCGGTGGCGACTCGCCCGTCCGCACCCCTGGGATCCCTTCGTTCCTCGTTCCTGGAGCCTTCTCCGCTCCTCTTCCTTCCTTCTCCCTCTTCCAGGCCTGGGCCTCTGTTACTAGGCCCGCCTCCGGAGCAGAGCTCATGCAGAGCCCCTGCTCCCTGCCACTTCTGCTCAGACTTCTCTGCACTGAACTAAGATGGTGCCCACCTTTTATACTCCCTTCTCAATGCACCCAGGAACTGCTTCCTCCCTGCTCCTGCACTACAGGGTTCCCCTTCCTCAGTGTTCCCTCCCCCCACTCCAGCCAGGGACAGGGACTGTCGTGCCCATCTCAGGGGCATATTGGTCGCCCTGCCCCACGGCAATGTGGTGTAATGCATGCAGGTGTCGGGTCCTGATCCACACTCCATCCTTACCTGAGAGTGAGATATCACACCTCTGGGTGAGGTGCAATACCTCTGTAGCAACCGAGCCCTCAGGGTGCTACAGTTCCATGTATCTTCAGCCTAGGTGACGTATTGCGATACAGGGCCGTGATTTTGGCTATAAAAGGGTCCCCTAGACCCCTACCCCAAGCTTTTTAAGAGAATCATATATGGCGTGCCAGGAGACTCTATGGAATGCTTTCTCAGCATCCAACGAGAGTATCTAATTACAAATTTTTAACTGCATCTAGCCCAGGAAATACTTTGTGCCTAGTAGCAGTGTCTGCTAGTCAGCGGATTATCCCGGCTGTTAAGCAAGCTACACCACCTGTAGTTTGGACACTTAATTTTTTCAAAGGAAATGCTTCGGGACCACGGTATACTCAGTGAAGAGCATCAGGAGGCACCCCAAGGCATAGGGGCTGGGACTGGCAGTAGGATGCCTTGCGGTGGACAGCCGAGCTCGATCCTTATAAAAGCTTTTTAACTGCAGCAGCTTTAGTGGACGCTACTGGAGCTGGAATTACGCGGCTGCTGGCATGAGACTTTCCCTCCAATAGATCCTTGTAAATGGATTTAATGTGTATTCATTCAAATTAGAGAGACAATTTAAATTAAAAAGCTCAGAGCTGCCTCCACCACAGGGTGGCTCGCTCGACCCACCAGCGGACAGGCACCAGTATTGGGAGAGGGGGGCTGGCCGTCAGGGTTCACTGCGGCTCTGGCACAAACCCGGCGACACGGAGGTGGCACGGGCAGTAGCGGACTGAACATGTCGGCTTCTCACTTTTTGGATTTTAGAAGGGCATGACATGCCTATATCTGTGTCTCCCTCTCCTTTTACTCCTCCACCTCTTTTCTTTTCTCATGACTATATGTACTTGTCACTTTTCCATGTGTTAGTTGTGTCTTCTGAGCAGTTTGTCAGCTTTTGGACACCTTTGAAGGTGTTTTCTATGTGTTTCTATGTGTTTTTGTTTGCCTGCCATTGGTTTTAACGGTGTTCGAAGGTGTTCGACGAACAGTTCGACGAATAGTTCGGCGAACACACGGGTGTTCGACGAACCGAACCGAACTCGAACACTACGGGGGTGGCTCAACACTACTGGTGAGTTTACTCCTGGGTGTCAGCCTTCGGACCCAGGGTTTTCTCGTTTAAAGGACAATTCTGGGCGATGTGTCCAGTCTTGCGGCAGCGGTAGCAGGTAGGGTCCTTCTGTGGATGGCGCTGGTCACTGGTTCTCGAAGAGGGTGATGTTGGCCTCCTCCTTCGCATCCAGGGGATATCCTCAGGACTATCGGCTAACAGGATTTTCCCTCCTTCCTGGGGCTCCGTCCGCAGCTGCAGAGCACTCAGCACAGTGGTCAGGGTTTTGCTGAACTGTCGCACTTCAGAGCGCAGACTGTCCAGTTCTCTAGGGGACGTTGCTGGAACCTTAGCTTCAGCAGCCACTGGGGAAAAGGTGAGTGTAGCAGGCACTGGGGTAGCCCCACCCTGGTAACATTGGATGGCATTTGTTTCCAGGGGCTGCAGTCCTTTTATAGCCATGTCCTTCAGATTGTCAAAGGTGGCATCTGGATGATCCAGGGACCACCAACGCACAGTCCTGCTCTCCTCTGGAGACCTCAGTCCCCGGACAAACTGTTCCTTTAGCATTTTGTTCTCATTTTCAATGCTGGTCGGACTAACCTGTTTCAGAGCCCACAGGGCCCCTTGTAGACGCCAGGTGTAGTCCCGATCATTGTCCTCCGGCTGTTGGGAACAGTTGCAGAACCTCATCCGGAGGTCCGCCTCAGTATGATTCTCAAAAAACAGTCTGTAGTTTTTGAAATATTGTGGACACTGACTCCTGGTCTGCGGCCGACCATGTTTCCACTTCCCGTTCTGCAGCACCAGTCAGTTGTCCCAATACAACAGCAGCTCTTTGCTTGCCTGTCATAGAGTACATGTCTAAGATACCGCATATCTTCCGTTTGAATACAGACAGGGTATCTGGTTTGCCGTTGTACTGGGGGAGCCACTTTGCTCCAGGAATGTACGGTAAAGTTATAGGAATGACAGGGGTTACAGGCGCTGCTGGTGGAGCGGCCGCCTCGGCCTGCCCAGCGTCGGGCGTGGGTTGGACATCAGGGCCGTTAACCGGCATGTCAGCGATCTGCTGTTCGTCGGACATTCTGGCGCCCCCCTAGCTAACCGTGGCCTACCTTCTAGTTTTTCTTCCGGTAGGCCGCAGCTCCGCAGGTGACGGTCGTCTTCAGGACCTTGCGTTGCCTGCGTCCTACGTCAGAGCGTTCAGCGACTCCCCTTACAGGACCTGGCTCTTCGTGGTTTGACGTCGAGGCGTGGGGCGTGTCCGGGGCTTCGCGCTCTTTTGCAGGTACGCCCCTAATTTTCCCGTGGTTAAGACCTTCTTGTAGCGTCGGCGTCCCTGCCCCCTGCTAGGCAGGGATGCCGTTCCCCTCACCTCTCCGCTCTGTGCCCGGCGGCTTCCTCCCGCTCTGCTGGCAGCGCGCGCTGCTTCCCGGCCTCTGTGCTTAGGGCGCGCGCGCTCCCCCTCTCTTAAAGGGGCCGCGCGCGCCGTCCTAAGGAGTCCCCGGCCAATGGCCGGAGGACCTCTCCATATATAAGGCACCTCCTCCAAAATGGAGGTGCCCGAGCAATGTTGTTGCAAAGCCTTCACTCTGCTTCAGCCCTCAGGTCCCGTTACCAGTTACCTGTCAGTCACCTGCCAGATTCCTGCTAGTTACCTGCCAGTCACCTGCCAGATTCCTGCTTGTTACCTGCCAGTCACCTGCCAGTTTCCTGCTTGATACTTGCCTGATATCCGCTTACCTGCTCGCAAGCCTGCGGTCTGACGGTCTGCCTTCCGACACCTGTCAGTCTGTCTATGGACCAGCCTGCCCGCTCACCTGGTAGCGCTCACCTGCTACCTGCCTGCTAGCCTACCTGGAGGCCCTGCCATCATTTGCCGTGACCACCTGCCTGTCCAGAGACTCTTGCCCACTCACCTGGGAGCGCTCACCTGCTACCTGCCTGCTAGCCTACCTGGAGGCTCTGCCGTCACTTGCCGTGACCACCTGCCTGTCCAGAGACTCTTGCCCGCTCACCTGGGAGCGTCCACCTGCTACATGTCTGCTAGTCTACCTGGAGGCTCAGCTGTCACTTGCCGTGACCACCTGCCTGTCCAGAGACTCTTGCCCGCTCACCTGGGAGCGTCCACCTGCTACCTGTCTGCTAGTCTACCTGGAGGTTCTGCCGTCACTTGCCGTGACCACCAGCCTGTCCAGAGACTCTCGCCCGCTCACCTGGGAGCGCTCACCAGCCACCTGTCTGCTGCCCTTCTACCCAGAGACTGTCCCTGTCACTTGCCGTGACTACCTGCCCTTCTACCCAGAGACTGTCCCTGTCACTTGCCGTGACTACCTGCCCGTCTTCCCTGGGAGCCACCTGCTTCCTTACAAGGACTGCCCCCTTGTATAGTTGCTCAGAGGTTCCACCTCCCAGATCCATTACAGTTTGCTTGGGCCATGGAACCCGGTGGCACCCAAACTCCATCGCTCTCGGACCTATGCCATGAACTGTCCCGTCAGAGGTCCCAACAGTAGTCCATCCTGAGCCACCTGTGGAATGTCAACTCTCGCCTGGACACTCTGACTGCTCCTCCAGCAACCACCGCCAGTGTCATGACTCGCAACCCGGCAGCGCCGCTGCCCACCAATACCATGGCATCCTGCCCCGGTCCCCGGCTTTCTGCACCTCCTCGCTTCGGAGGCGACCCCGCTCAAGCTCGGGGCTTCATAAACCAGTGTACCCTGCACTTTGAACTCCTGGCCCACCAGTTTATCTCCGACCGAGCCAAAGTGGCATTCATCATGTCCCATCTCACTGGGGAGGCACTGGCATGGCTTAACCCTCTGTGGGAGAGAGGGGATCCCCTGGTGTCCGACCTGTCGTCTTTCCTCACTGCTTTCCGAGGGGTCTTCGAGGAACCGGGACGAAAGACCTCATCTGCCTCCTCTTTGCTACGTCTCCACCAAGGGAGTCTCACCGTGGGTCAATATGCCATACGGTTCCGCACCATCGCTTCTGAGCTTGCCTGGGATAATGAGGCCCTGGTGTCCGTCTTCTGGGAGGGCCTTTCCGGTCGGATTAAAGATGAGCTCGCCGGTCGGGACATTCCTACCACCCTGAATGACCTGGTGTCTCTGGCCACCCGGATTGACATCCGGTTTCAAGAACGTACCAAAGAGACCACCCGTGAGAGAAGGTTTCCCCGCCTAGCTCCTACTTTCCAGAAACCTGTCTCCTCTTCTGTCACTCCCCGGGCGCACACACCCGAGTCCATGCAGATCGACCAGACCAAGTTGGTCAAAACTCACCAAGAGTCACGCCGAGCCGAGGGGAGCTGCTTCTATTGTGGCAGTAAGGAGCACCTGATTCGTTCCTGCCCGGAGAGGCCGGGAAACTCCAGTGTCTAGGACCGCTCGGAGAGGTCGCCCTAGACAAAAATAAGTCCTCTCCAACCCTGACTTTGTCTGTATCTATCTCCTGGGGAGAGAACCGTCACTTTGAACTCGCCCACCTGGACTCTGGATCCGCTGGAAACCTCATCTCTCAGTCCCTGGTTGAGAAATACCGTATTCCCACCAAGTCTCTGGCTGAACCTTTGTCAGTCGCCTCCGTGGATGGAAGACTCCTTCCGGTGACCATCCTGCTCGTCACGGAACCCATAACCCTGCAGGTGGGAATGCTGCACTCTGAGGTAATCTCCTTCCATGTGTTGTCCGGACTCTCCCACTCCCTATTGCTAGGTCTACCTTGGCTCCAGACACATGAACCCGTGTTGAACTGGCATTCCGGTGAAGTACTCCGGTGGGGGCCGGCCTGCCATAAGACCTGCCTGGTTCCGGTTCGTCCGGTTCGTCCTCCACCCATCTCAGCTAATTTACCCAGTCTTCCGGCTTCTTACTGGCCCTATGCTGACATCTTCGGTAAGAAGGAAGCAGAGACATTGCCTCCTCATAGGCCATATGATTGCCCGATCGACCTGGTACCTGATGCCACTCCACCCCGTGGGCGTATTTATCCGTTGTCTGCAGCAGAAACCCGGGCCCTGTCTGAATACATAGAGGAGAATCTGGCCAGGGGATTCATCCGGATGTCTACTTCCCCGGCTGGAGCCGGATTCTTCTTTGTCAAAAAAAAAGATGGCTCGCTTCGCCCCTGTATTGACTATAGAGGATTCAATCAGATCACGGTTAAAAATAAATACCCCCTTCCGCTCATCTATGAGTTATTTGATCGTCTTAAAGGTGCCAGGATCTTCTCCAAGCTGGATCTACACGGAGCATATAACCTGGTCCGTATCCGTCAGGGAGACGAGTGGAAAACAGCATTTAATACCCGGGACTGACACTATGAGTACCGTGTGATGCCCTTCGGTCTCTGCAATGCACCCGCCGTCTTCCAAGAACTGGTCAACGACATCTTCCGTGACCTTCTTTACTCCTGCGTGGTGGTATACCTGGATGACATCTTGGTCTTCTCTCTGGATCATCCCACACACCAGAGGGATGTTCGTCAGGTCCTGCTTAGGCTCAGGCAGAACCACCTCTATGCTAAATACGAGAAGTGCCTTTTTGAGCAGACCTCTCTTCCTTTCCTGGGCTATGTTATCTCCCAGACAGGCTTGCGAATGGATCCCGAGAAGCTCTCTGCTGTCCTAAAGTGGCCCCGTCCGGAGGGCAGGAAGGCGATACAGCGATTCCTGGGCTTCACTAATTACTATCGTCTCTTCATTCCTCACTTCTCATCACGGACTGCGCCCATATCTGCGCTCACCCGTAAGGGAGCAAATCCCAAGGTATGGTCATCCGAAGCTGAGGAGGCCTTCCTTTCCCTGAAACAAGCCTTCTCCTCTGCCCCTGTGCTGCACCGTCCGGACTGCAACAAACAGTTCTACCTGGAGGTTGATGCCTCCTCCTCTGGAGCCGGAGCGGTGCTCACCCAGAAGTCTTCCTCCGGGAGAATGGTAACCTGCGGCTTTTTCTCTAAAATCTTCTCCTCCTCTGAGCGCAATTACTCCATAGGAGACCGAGAACTGCTTGCCGTTAAATTGGCGCTGGAGGAATGGCGTTACCTGCTTGAAGGGGCTCTATACCCGGTGATCATCTATACAGATCACAAGAACCTGGCATATCTCCAAAATGCCCAGAGACTTAATCCACGTCAGGCCCGGTGGTCTTTGTTTCTTGCCCGCTTCGATTTCATCCTTCATTTCCGCCCGGCGGACAAAAATGTCAAAGCTGATGCCTTGTCCCGATCCTTCCTGTCCTCCGACCAAGAGGAGGAGCCTATGCACATTATCGACCCCTCCAAGGTGATGAATGTGGCCCCCTTGGATTTGACTCGTCTTCCACCCGGCAAGACATTCGTGGTGCCTCCAGACCGTGAGAGGGTTCTTCGCTGGGGTCATTCTTCTAAACTAGCTGGCCATGCCGGCCAAAAGAAGACCTTCCTACTCATTTCCCGGCATTACTGGTGGTCTACCCTGCGTAAGGATGTGGTAGACTTCGTCTCTGCCTGTTCATCTTGTGGCCGCAACAAAGTTCCCAGACACTTACCAGCTGGTCATCTCCTGCCGCTTCCCATACCTGTTGCCCCGTGGCAACACATCGCTATGGACTTCCTTACCGATCTTCCTGTCTCTGCCGGGTGTACTGTCATTTGGGTGGTCGCGGACCGCTTCTCTAAAATGGCCCACTTCATTCCCCTGCCTGGTCTTCCGTCTGCACCTGAGCTGGCTAAGGACTTTATTCGCCATTTCTTCCGTCTCCATGGCCTACCCCTCCACATCGTGTCTGATCGAGGGGTTCAGTTTACCTCACGCTTCTGGAGAGCCACATGTAAACTGCTGGACGTCACCCTGGACTTCTCCTCCACTTACCACCCTCAGTCCAATGGTCAAGTGGAGCGGATCAATCAGATCCTTACCAGCTATCTCCGGCACTTTGTTAATGCCCACCATTCTGATTGGGTGGACCTCCTTCCTTGGGCCGAGTTCTCTTATAATAACCACGAGAGCGAATCCTCTTCCAAGTCCCCGTTCTTTATTGTCTATGGCCAGCACCCCCGGATTCTGTTTCCCGTCTCCGCCTCTATGGAGAACCCTGCCGCGCAGTCTCTTGTCAGCGAGTTTTCTATCATTTGGGAGAGTACCAGGTCTGCACTTCTTCAGTCCTTCGAGCGGATGAAGCGATATGCTGATAAGAGACGTCTGGATCCGCCTCAATTCCATCCGGGAGACAAGGTTTGGCTCTCTTCCAAACATGTACGGCTCAAGATACCCTCCTACAAGTTAGGTGCTCGCTTCATCGGTCCTTTCGAAATCCTCAGGCAAATTAATCCAGTGGCCTACAAATTAAAACTCCCGGCCACCTTACGGATTCCCAACTCCTTCCACGTATCTCTCCTCAAACCCGTTGTCTTTAACTCTTTTTCCAACAATCCAGGTACTCCTCCTGCTCCGGTTTCCGCTGAAGACGTCTTTGAGGTAGAGAGTATTCTGGCCACTAAGAGGGTAAGAGGAAAGACTTTTTTTTTGGTAGATTGGAAGGGGTTTGGTCCTGAGGAGAGAACATGGGAGCCCCGGGAGAACATCCATGCCCCTCTCATCCTTGCTAAATTTCTCTCTGGCCTAAAAAAGGGGGGGCCTAAAGAGGGGGGGGTACTGTAGCGTCGGCGTCCCTGCCCCCTGCTAGGCAGGGACGCCGTTCCCCTCACCTCTCCGCTCCGTGCCCAGCGGCTTCCTCCCGCTCTGCTGGCAGCGCGCGCTGCTTCCCGGCCTCTGTGCTTAGGGCGCGCACGCGCGCGCTCCCCCTCTCTTAAAGGGGCCGCGTGCGCCGTTCTAAGGAGTCCCCGGCCAATGGCCGGAGGACCTCTCCATATATATGGCACCTCCTCCAAAATGGAGGTGCCCGAGCAATGTTGTTGCAAAGCCTTCACTCTGCTTCAGCCCTCAGGTCCCGTTACCAGTTACCTGTCAGTCACCTGCCAGATTCCTGCTAGTTACCTGCCAGTCACCTGCCAGATTCCTGCTTGTTACCTGCCAGTCACCTGCCAGATTCCTGCCTGTTACCTGCCAGTCACCTGCCAGTTTCCTGCTTGATACCTGCCTGATATCTGCTTACCTGCTCGCAAGCCTGCGGTCCGATGGTCTGCCTTCCGACACCTGTCAGTCTGTCTATGGACCAGCCTGCCCGCTCACCTGGGAGCGCTCACCTGCTACCTGCCTGCTAGCCTACCTGGAGGCTCTGCCGTCACTTGCCGTGACCACCTGCCTGTCCAGAGACTCTTGCCCGCTCACCTGGGAGTGTCCACCTGCTACCTGTCTGCTAGTCTACCTGGAGGCTCTGCCGTCACTTGCCGTGACCACCTGCCTGTCCAGAGACTCTTGCCCGCTCACCTGGGAGCGTCCACCTGCTACCTGTCTGCTAGTCTACCTGGAGGTTCTGCCGTCACTTGCCGTGACCACCTGCCTGTCCAGAGACTCTCGCCCGCTCACCTGGGAGCGCTCACCAGCCACCTGTCTGCTGCCCTTCTACCCAGAGACTGTCCCTGTCACTTGCCGTGACTACCTGCCCTTCTACCCAGAGACTGTCCCTGTCACTTGCCGTGACTACCTGCCCTTCTACCCAGAGACTGTCCCTGTCACTTGCCGTGACTACCTGCCCGTCTTCCCTGGGAGTCACCTGCTTCCTTACAAGGACTGCCCCCTTGTATAGTTGCTCAGAGGTTCCACCTCCCAGACCCGTTACACTTCTTCTCACTCGGTGGCCCAACAATGGCGGCAATCTTCACCACAGTGAAATATACAGTTCACTTCAATAAAGGCGCACAGTACCCGGTGGCAACGGGCAAGACACTGCGTCGTTGCAGCGGGCACGCAATCCTGTTCGTGACGCCAGAAGAAATGACTAGCCCAGGGGATGGGGATGACTCGGTACCCGGGCCTTTAGCTTGGCCTTGGGGATGTCGCGGTGGACAGCTCCCGGGCACGTACCCTGGGGTCACTCTTTAAAAGGCGTTGATAGTTGTTAATTTTATTAGAGTTCGTGACGCCACCTGTGGCTTCTGGTGAGAATCACCAGCGCTGCGCAGTCCACTGAGGCCAGTGATAAGGCAGCTCAATGGTATAGCTCCCCACAGGTGGAGCTGGGCCTCAGGGCAGTGTACGGAAAGGGGAATGCAGGACAGGCGAGACCCAGCTGGGTCAGAGCAAGAACAGGGAAAGACACGATAGTCACTTCAGTAACTTTTACTGATGGGAATTCAGGCACATCCCGGAGCACTGTAGGGTGAAGGGTGCATGTCAGGATCCTCTCCAGTGAGCGGGTTTAGGGCCTCCTGTTACTTGCCTCTGCGTAGTAAGTTTCTTACCTGCCTGGAGCTAGGCCTAACTTTGTCTCTGGCCTGCACTGGCTGACTTTGTGGTAGGGCCTTTTCTTGGAGTACACGCTTCTTAGCTTGCGGGGCCTATGAGTCTCCTGGCTCTGTTACATATCAGCACTTTAGCGATCCTGGGACTTGTAGTTCTCCAGGGATTCCGGTTGTGCCTTACTGGGTCATAGAGATCCCGGTAAGCTTCAGACCCGGTGTCCGGTAAATTCTTCGGGGTGAGCTAGTTAAGCTCCTCTGCCCCCTATGTACTAACTCTCCACTCGCCTTCGGCTTACTCGGGCCCTCACTAGGCTATACACACCAATGGCAGCTTGCCGCGCTTCACTGATCTTATGGCGCCGGCACACCTAAATCTCCCTATTCTGAGCTACAACTGAGTCTAGACTGGCTTACCTCTGCAGACAGACTTCTGCAGGAAATGAACCATGAACTCTGTCCCTCTCTGACTGTGAGCAGGAACTCTGTTCTGGCTAGACTGCCAACTGAAACTAGACTAAACTGCCTGGCTCCACCTTCCCTATTTATCTCCCTAACAGGCTCCCTCTGGTGGTCTGAGGTGGAAGGTGGAGATGTGTGAATGTTTATTGGGGCCTCTTGTGGAGGAATCCTTCAATGTACTCTTCCAGGATCTGTGATACCAAGCGCAGCTGGGCGTCACAGTAGCATGCTGCGAGACTCAGCTCACACGCACCCATACAAGTCTATGGGTGCGTGTGAACCATCGGAGTGCACTCAGATATCATCCGAGCGCAATGCGATTATCGCGAACACTGGCAATGGAGAAGATAGAGAAATTACTTTCTCTGCACCTGTGATCTGATTCTCTCATGCGAGAGAATTGGAGCACAGTGGACTGATACTCGGATCAAACTCTGACAGGAGTTTGATCAAAGAGTATTTGCATAATCGGCCCCAATTATCTTGCATGAGAAGATGGAAGGCTGTTTCATCCCAGCCTAAGGATAACTCTGCACTACTACATCATAGGCACACTCATGTCCCCAAGCCTGGGTCCTACTGCAGGCCCATTGACCCAAACTGGGAGCACCCAAGACTCCAATGACACTGTCAGTCAATATCACTAGACTAGTGGACAAGTGGCAGGACCAAGACATTCAGCAGCAACACAGGCTCATCCCGCATTGCCCATACAAAATCAGTCTAAGGCTTAGTTTAGAATTGTTCACATGATACTGTAGCACAACAGGGTGAGAAACCTATCAATCTGACAACAACCCTGGGCTCTGAGCCATAATCATCCACAAATATCACCCCGAAAACCTTGATATAACTTGATCACCAATTAATGTAAATTAATATGACAGGAAAGACAGGTTAAACTTATTTGTAGGGAATAACTATCATAAAAAGTGTTATATGCCCAGCTTATGAAAGAGCCCTTTTTGTAAGCTTCATGATACTTTAGATTTCCTCTATAAACACTGATGCTTGTAAATACACTAAACCAATGCTATTGCAACAATGACTATAAAAAATCCCATTAATCAATTATTTCTTACCCTGCTCCTGTCATTCTTTTGAGAGCACAAAAATCAGTATTTGCTAAATGAGTTTAGCTGTAACTTTTCCTAATATATGTCTTTTGAGCATCATGAAAATATATACCTAAAGTCTGGATTATTAAAAGTGATAGTAATATTAAAAATAAAGGTTGGATTTTATAAGTGATATTAATTAGAGATGATTGGATCGTTTGAAATTCAAATTTGTCTGGATCGGCAAATTTTTAAAAAAATTTCATTTGGGGCAAATATATTCTCTACAAAATGCCGTTACCCCAAAGGCTCTTAAAAGACACGTGGAAGACTCTGAGGTCTTAAAATACTGTATCCAACCTCTTTCAATCTCTTTAACACATGTGCAGCCTTAGTAATGACAAAGTTTCCTCAAAATAGAAATGGAGAGTAACCTGGTAGTAATTAGTGTTGAGCGAATTTGTTCAGCATTTCAAATTCGGGTTTGTGTTCGGGGTTCCGGTTTGTTCGCGCCAAAAAAACGGCTCCGCCCATGACCATCCCTGATTTGCTACGATGTCACGCAGATAACATGTGCGTGACAGCATGGCAGATCAGGCGCGAACAAGTTGGAACCCTGAACACGAACCCGAATTTGAAATGCCCAACAAATTCACTCAACACTAGTAGTAACCAAAAGCCCACAACGCACTGATAGACTTTATGTTTTTTTAACCCCTCTATGACCTGTAAATGTTCAATTTTTTCATTTTAGTTTTTTCCTCCCCTTCTTCCAAGAGCCATAACTTTTTTTATATTTCCATTCACATAGCCATATATGGACTTGTTTTTTGCAAGATGAGTTGCACTTTTAAATGACACCATTCATTTTATCATCTAATGCACTGGAAATTCCTAGTGCGTTGAAATTGCAAATAAAGTGTAATTACACAATTGTTTTTTTTTATTTTATTTACCATGTTCACTACATGGTAATACTGACCTTGCAATATGATTCTCCAGGTCAGTATGATTGCGGATCACAGTGCGGAGCCATTTTGTTGGAGGCCGCAAAGTGATACTGAGATGTGGACAGCGTCAGCGAAGATGGCTAGCAGTATTGATTCTGTTGCTGGGTGCTGCTCTCCGTATCGTTTGCTGTGATTAGATGCGCTCTGGGATTAGATACGCTTACTGTATTACACGTAGGGATTAGATATAGGGCTCAGTGAAGAGTATCACACAGGATGGGATTAGATACGTGGACTTCATCAGGCTCTGGGATTAAATACACAGAGTGTATCAAACATAATAGGATTAGATACGCAGACTATGTCACATTATGGGATTAGATACAGGGCTCAGCAGAATATATCACAGAGGATGGGATTAAATATGCGGACTGTATTGGTCACTGTGATTACATGCACATACTGTATCACGTGGTGAGATTAGATACACGGCTCAGTGTAGTGTATCAAACATGACGGGATTAGATACATGGCAGCAAATAAATTATTATGTTAATAACTAACAGAGTCTATTCATCTAAATTGAAAACTTCTTGAATTTTCACCCCAAAGTGCATATCTTAAGACATCTTTAATATGACTACTGCTTTATTGTAGAATACATAGAAAAACTATGTAGTCTGCACAGAAAGATACTCAAAATTTCTAAGCAAATTAAGTATATAAGATAACTTGAGTTCAGTACATTTATTACAAATCTTTATTCAATTCCATATGTCAGAAAGGGTCTTATCAATTTAAGTTTCATATATTGTAAAACTGTACAAAGTTACTAAAAAAAAAGATAACAACGGTTAATGGCTCAATTCTGCGTTGTTTCCCTCCAGTAAAAGAGAATCTTTGCATCTCTCAGGGGACAGAGATGTATGGTATTATTGTATTTCTAATAGTCATAGAAATTACTTTAATGGACTCTATACTGGAATACAAATTATTTTATAAAGTAAAGTCTTCTTTCTTAAAATTAGACTTCTGAATGTCTTCTTCTGCCGGGTCTACAATTAAAGCCATAACTATTTTCATGATAATTTTACTTCTACAGTATAAGAAATTGTCCATTTTTAAAATAGATTTTTAAATAATTGCATAATAAAGGTAAAAATGGTAATAAATAGGAATATATAATAATCATGAAAGGGTGTTACATGATTTTAGGATAGATGTCCAACTGTTGTTTTAAAAAATATATATTTTTTTCTACTTTTTTACTTTGTCCCTCCAAGTGTATGGGCTGACAAACATTTACCCCTGGGGGGCATACATGAACATACTGTATAAATTTTTTTTTTACGGGCATCATAAACACCCTTGAAAAAATTATGTGGGTGTTGCATCACGGACCACGGTCACCCTGGTGATATGGTTGTGAAGAATGAGGAGAAAGAGAAGGACAAGAGCAAATAGCCAAAATCAGGAAGCGTATACCCATGTCTGGGTGTGAAAAGGTGCAAGGGAATACACCCCTCAAGAAAAGACACTGGATTTGAGTTTATGTTACTCTGCTATCATTCGGTGGTGTTGAAAAGTCTGGCCCAATCCAGCCCTTGTTCATTTTTATAAGAGTCAGCCTGTAAGCATTTTCAGTTGACAGGTGGAAGCGCTTATCAGTAACAATTCCACCAGCGGCACTAAAAACCTGCTCTGATAAAACGCTGGCGGCAGGGCAGGCCAGGACTAGAGATGAGCGGTGTTCGATTCAAACTGTTCGCCAATCTCAAATTCGAGCTGTTTTGAGTGGTATTCGAGCCGTTCGGCGAACACGAACTATTTTAAAAAAATCCGGCTGTTTGAGGTTATGTTCGATAACTGTTCGTGCACCAAAATCATAACTGGATTTTTTCACAGTAATGCTGATAATCAATTTTAATACACAGTTTGAGTGTACAGCGGGGCGGGGGGAGGGGCAGGGGATGGATCTCTGCAGAAATAATGAAGATCTCCATTTTTTTTTCTCTTTCCCGCATTTACAGTGGGGAGGTGCAAACTGTCAGCCCATCAGCAGCGCACACACGGAGCGAACTGCTTTTTTTCACACAAGCAAGGGCATGTGTCATTGGCTGTGTATGTCACATGTCCTTGCCCTATAAGACCCAGCCATTTTCCCCGACGCCACCATTTTCTCACTGCTGCAGCTGCGTGTTAGACGGCACCGCTGTTGCTGTGTGCGCAATACTTTCAGTATTAATTTCAAGCCAATTTTCTCTGAAATCCTTCAGATAGCTTGGGAGTAGGGAATAGTTGTGATTGCAGTCCTTTTGAGGACTAGGTTACATCATTTCCTACGACTTTTAGCAGGCAGGTCTGTGCTCTTAAATAGATAGGTTGGGAGTAGGGACTAATTGTAATTGCAGTCCTTTTGATGACTATTTTACAGCATTTCGTAGGACTTTTTGCCAGGCAAGTCTGTGCCAGTGCTGTGCAAGTGTTTTTCACAGCATTTGGCTAAATCTAGCTAAGCAAATCCTTTTTGGCTTCTTGCAGTGTGTGTTAGTCAGTGGAGTAGCGGATCTGTGTTGCAAGTTACACCACATGTGATAGAATACAATTTTTTTAACTGCACCTAGCCAAGTAAAACCTTTTGGGCATAGCATCATTCTATTAGTCCATCTATACTAAGCTCCCCCAGCTTGCAAATTACAAATAATTTTTATCTGCATCTAGCTCGGAAAATAATTTTGGGCTTGTAGCACTGTGTGAGACTTATTCTTAGTCCATCTATACTAATCTCCACCAGCTTGCAAATTAGTAATAATTTTAATCTGCATCTAGCTCGGAAAATAATTTTGGGCTTGTAGCAGTGTGTGGGACTTATTCTTAGTCCATCTATACTAAGCTCCTCCAGCTTGCAAATTACAAATAATTTTTATCTGCATCTAGCTCGGAAAATAATTTTGGGCTTGTAGCACTGTGTGAGACTTATTCTTAGTCCATCTATACTAATCTCCACCAGCTTGCAAATTAGTAATAATTTTAATCTGCATCTAGCTCGGAAAATAATTTTGGGCTTGTAGCAGTGTGTGGGACTTATTCTTAGTCCATCTATACTAAGCTCCTCCATCTTGCAAATTACAAATAATTTTTATCTGCATTCAGCTCGGAAAATAATTTTGGGCTTGTAGCAGTGCATGGGACTTATTCTTAGTTCATCTATACTAAGCTCCTACAGCTTGCAAATTACAAATAATTTTTATCTGCATCTAGCTCAGAAAATAATTTTGGGCTTGTAGCATAGTGTGGGACTTATTCTTAGTCTATCTATACTAAGCTCCTTCAGCTTGCAAATTACAAATAATTTTTATCTGCATCTAGCTCGGAAAAAATTTTGGGCTTGTAGCAGTGTGTGGGACTTATTCTTAGTCCATCTATACTAAGCTCCTCTAGCTTGCAAATTACATATAATTTTTATCTGCATCTAGCTCGGAAAATAATTTTGGGCATGTAGCAGTGTGTGGGACTTATTCTTAGTCCATCTATACTAAGCTCCTCCAGCTTGCAAATTACAAATAATTTTTATCTGCATCTAGCTCGGAAAATAATTTTGGGCTTGTAGCACTGTGTGGGACTTATTCCTAGTCCATCTATACTAAGCTCCTCCAGCTTGCAAATTACGAATAATTTTTATCTGCATCTAGCTCGGAAAATAATTTTGGGCTTGTAGCAGTGTGTGGGACTTATTCTTAGTCCATCTATACTAAGCTCCACCAGCTTGCAAATTAGTAATAATTTTTATCTGCATCTAGCTCGGAAAATAATTTTGGGCTTGTGGCATAGTGTGGGACTTATTCTTAGTCCATCTATACTAAGCTCCTTCAGCTTGCAAATTACAAATAATTTTTATCTGCATCTAGCTCGGAAAATAATTTTGGGCTTGTAGCAGTGTGTGGGACTTATTCTTAGTCCATCTATACTAAGCTCCACCAGCTTGCAAATTACAAATAATTTTTAGCTGCATCTAGTTCGGAAAATAATTTTGGGCTTGTAGCAGTGTGTGGGACACATCCTTAGTTCATCTATACTAAGCTCCACCAGCTTGCAAATTACAAATAATTTTTAGCTGCATCTAGCTCGGAAAATAATTTTGGGCTTGTAGCAGTGTGTGGGACTCATTCTATTAGTCCATCTATACTAAGCTCCACCACCTGTGTATGTAGTAAAATTGTTTTACTGCATCTAACCCCGCCAATCATTTTGGGCTAATACCACAGTTTGGTCACTCAGCTCTGCTCGGTTCCCATCCATCGTTTTTTGTGCAAACAACTCCAGAGTTGTTAATTAGTTAACCACCAAAATGAGTGGAAAAAGGCCTGCTGCTGGTGGAAAGGGGAATAGGCGTGTTGGGAAGGGAAAAAAAAGGTTGTGTCCGTGGGGTAGGTGTTAAAGCAATAGTAACATCTGCAGAAGAAAGACCATCTTCCAGCCAAACTAAGATGTCTACTTCTTTTATCGGACAATGTGGTACGATCCCTTTCATACGGCCACGCCAATCGTTACAAATTCCAGATGAGGCACAAAAACAGCAGGTGCTTCAACGGATATCAAGTGCTCCTTTAAGTGGGCTCTCCTCCACCTCAAATTCAACATCACAAATACTCCAGTCCTCAGAGCTGTCACCCCAATCGCACTTGCTTCCTCACAGCTCCCAAGTCTCCAGCTGCCCATCTGAGTATAGGGTCGAACAGATGGTTGAGTCTGCAGAGCTGTTTACTCATACTATAGCCTGGGAATCAGAGGTCGGCTCCAGAGCTACTGTGAATCCAGACGAGGAAATGATCTGCACTGATGCCCAGAATCTTTATGAGTCGGATCCAGGACCAGACGCAGAAGGTTCTGACCATAATGTAGGCCCTCGTTCCCAAACTGTAACTCCTGTTGGTGGAGACAATGAGGAAGACGATGATGAGACTCAAATACCTGATTGGAGCGACAACTTTAGTTTTTTGTCAGGGCAGGAAGAGGTTGGCTCTGAGGACGACGGGTGTGAGAACACACAGGGTGATGATGACGAGGTTGCAGATCCCACTTACTGTCAACCCACAGTCAGCCAAGAGATGAGGTCAGCAGAGGAGGTGGAGGAGGATGCTAGTCACGACGAGGTCAGGTTGCGCCTTCCTGGACAGAGACGTAGTACTGGAAGAACGTCAACAACTGCATCCTGAAACACAACTCTGCCTCTGACCACAAGTCGTGGTGGCTCTTCAGGTCGCATGGGTGCTAAGCCTTGCATAGACTGGGCATTTTTTCAGATCGATAAGGATGACCCAACTCGTGTTATCTGTAACATTTGTCACCAAAAGCTAAGTAGAGGCCAAAAAATCCATAGTTTGAGTACTTCATGCATGAACCGTCACATGGATATGAAGCATAAGTTGCAGTGGGAAGCTCACTGTGCTACCATGTGGCCTAGCGGGCCGGGCCAACCACCGTATGCCCCATCTTGTGCATCCGCGGCTTCTTCATCCTCTGTGACTGGGGGGACAGCAGTCACACCTGTTTTGGGACGCAGACCTGCCACCTCTTTACCCGCAACAGCCAGCGTGATTGGCAGGTCATCATTTTCTTGAAGGTGGAAACACCAACTGGTGTTGAGCGCTCTCCGACATCGAGAGCACCACCTTTGGATCAAGGCAACCTAACATGTCCGCCTGCATCTTCCTCACGGACCAGCAGATTGCCGGGGACACCCTTCTCAACCCCGTCTAAGCACAACAGCCAGCCCTCGGTCCCTCAGATGTGGACAAGTAAAAGACCATTTCATCCTAGCCATGAGAAAGCTAAGAGGTTGAATTTCACCATCTGCAAGCTCTTGGCTACAGAAATGCTGCCTTTCCGCCTGGTGGACACAGAGGATTTTCGAGACCTTATGTCCGTCGCAGTGCACCAGTACCAGATGCCCAGTCGGCACTATTTCTCAAAGAAAGGTGTGCCTGCGCTCCACCAGCATGTCGCACACAACATCACTGCTTCTTTGAGAAACTCTGTGTGTGACAGGGTGCATTTCACCACAGACACTTGGACGAGTAGGCATGGACAGGGGCGTTACATGTCGCTGATTGGGCACTGGGTAACTATGGTAACAGCAGGACAAGGGGCTGCTGTCCAAGTCTTGCCGTCCCCACGAGTTGTGCGTCAATCCTCTTTATCTCGAAGTTCCTCCACTGCTTCTGCCTCCTCAACCTCCTCTCGGTCCTCCACCTGCACCCAAAGCCTGTCTGGTCATGCCACACGCTTTCTAACTGCGCAGAAGGGATCCTGCACACCTCCTTACTATGCTGGCAGCAGGGCTCAATGTCATCAGGCGGTTTTTACTTTGAAATGTCTTGGAAATGTAAGTCACACAGCTGAGGAGTTGTGGTCAGCTCTGGAGAACCAGTTTCATGAATGGTTCTCCACTGGACCTGAAACCAGGGAAGGCCGTGTGCGACAATGCTGCAAACCTCGGTGCGGCCCTTCGCCGGGGTAATGTTACACACGTGCCTTGTATGGCTCACGTGTTGAACCTGGTTGTCCATCAATTTTTAGACCACTATCCTGGACTAGATGGCCTTCTGCAGAGGGCACGGTCGCTGTGTGCTCACTTCCGCCATTCGCATCCCGCAGCTCAGCGAGTTACATCTCGACAGAAGACGTTGGGCCTGCAACTTCACCGGCTAAAATGCGATGTGCCTACCCGGTGGAATTCAACTCAGCACATGTTGCAGCGACTGTGGCAGCACCGACAAGCCCTGGTGCAATACTTTCTGACGTATAGCCTGGAGGAGTGGTCTCAGATCAGGGACCTATGCACCCTTTTGCACAGTTTTGAAATGGCGACGAAGATGTTTAGTGCTGACAATGCCATTATCAGCATGACTATTCCGGTGATTTACATGTTGGAGCACATGTTAAACCGAATTCGGAGTCAGGTGGTGGGACAAGAAGAGGTGGAGGAAGTAGAGGAGGAGGAGGAGTTGTATGCGGAAGGGCTAATATCTGCAAGGTCCAGACGGTCGGCAGCACCAAGGCGGCAGGCATGTGAGGGTGGGGGAGATGGTTTTACCAGGGCGCATGGTAGCAGCCAAACTAGTGAGGAAGGTGCAGGAGCCCAGGAAGGGGTGGAGGACGAACTGATGGAAGACTCATCAGATGAAGGAGACCTTGATCACATTTCTGTTGTGCGAGGTTGGGGGGAGAGGGCAGAGGAAGGAAGCATGATTGTTACCTCGCCACCAACACAACAGGGACTTGGTGCTCCTGGATGCGCAAGACACATGAGTGCCTTCTTGCTACCCTACCTGCAACATGACCCTAGAATTGTCAGAATTCGAAATAATCCTGACTACTGGGTTGCCACACTATTAGATCCCCGGTACAAAAGTAAATTTGCCAAAATAATTCCTGCCATAGAAAGGGATTCACGCATGCAGAAGTATCAGCAAAGACTGTTGCAGAATCTTACATGTGCTTTTCCACAAAACACCAGTGGTGCATGTAGTGAATCTCACAGTTCTAACTTGCCAACCGTGGGACTGTCGAGTGTTCAGCACTCAAACCGTAACAGAAACACAATATCTGCTGGTAGCAGCAATTTTGCGGAATCATTTCACAGCTTTTTTAGCCCATCCTTTGCAAGGCCACAGGAGACAAGAAGTCTGACACATAGTCAACGCCTAGAGACAATGGTACAGGAGTATCTCCAAGTAAACATCGAAGCCATGACTGTGTCACTGGACCCTTGCTCTTTTTGGGCTTCCAATCTGGATAAATGGCCGGAGCTCACCACTTACGCCTTGGAGATCTTGTCAGGCCCCGCAGCCAGCGTTCTCTCTGAACGTGTGTTCAGCGCTGCTGGTGGTGTGCTGACAGATAAGCGCACACGGCTGTCCACTGAGAATGTAGACAGGCTCACGTTCATAAAGATGAACAAATCATGGATCCGCAAGCACTTTTCTACCCCTGTGTCATCCTGGAGAGAGTAAAAGCTAGAGGATTTCGTAAAATCACCTCACCAACCATTTTAAGCTTTCAAATTACTAATAATTTTTAGCTGCATCTTGTCTGGAAAATAATTTTGGGCCTGTAGCAGTGTGCGGTACTCATTCTATTATGCCATCTATACTAAGCTCCACCAGCTTGCAAATTACTGATAATTTTTAGCTGCATCTTGTCTGGAAAATAATTTTGGGCATAGTAGCAGTGTGTGGTACTCATTCTAACCAACCGTTTTAAGCAACTCTGGGGAAATTGATGCCACTTAAGTGGTGTCTGTGCCACAAATTTTTGGAAAAAATGGAGACTCTTTTTCGAGTCCCCTTGCTTTGTTTTACGTGACGTTGCCATCGTCAATTAGAGGTGGGTTGGGACTCCCCCCCCCCTCCTTTTAACCGTAAGAAAATACATACACTATTGCTTGGGGTAACACAGATGGTTGAGTCTGAAGAGCTGTTTACTCAGAGGTCTGCTCCAAAGCTTCAGTGTCTGCTAGTCAGCATAGTAACCCAGCTGCGAAGCAAGCTGCACCACCTGTTTATATAATAATGATTTTTTAATGCATCTAGCTTAGGCAGACTGTGGGGACCCCTAACCAAACCCAGATGCTCAGCCCCCTAACGCCCCCCTTTCATTGACAATACAATCATGTAACACTTACAACTGGATGGGTGAGGATGGGTCACAGCTTTATTAACTGTTTATACTCATTATATTTGAAATGCATTTTATTTCTGAAATAATTCAGCTTGTTGCAGCATGCCCTGTGTCTCCAGTCTCCACAACGGCAAGTTGGCCAACAAGTGTAACTCTCCAACATGTCCTTTCTATTTCCAGGCCACGGAGGAACCTGCATACTCGCATGCAGGACTTCGACCCCCATCCATCACTCTTAACGCTTGTCCAGTCCAATATCCATTAAGTAAACACCGTCGGGCCATATGAGGCCTGCTTTATCTCCTTCCAGTTGTTGGTGTCGTATCACTACACAGCCTCTGTCTCTTATAAATTTTGTCCTCCGAATATTTATTACCTGCCTTGTCCGTTCGATGGCCGTGATGTCTCACGCACCTTGCCATACCGTTCTCGGCACAATCTCTGACCATACTATAGTTAGTTTGTGAAAAATTCTCTGAAGCGCTCAGTGACTAGTTTCATTATTACCATTAGTTATGCGCTCTTGTGATAAGCTATGTCGTTTCCCCCGGCCTGTATAACTAAGATGACCGGACCTCTTGCCTCTCTCTCTACCTTGATTACCTCCACTAGTACCTGTGGGCATTGCAGGCCTCTAATACCTCTCCAGTTCAAATATTTGTTATGAAACTCCAATTTCCTCCCGCCTGGGTGGACTTTCACCCTTCTTTCTGCACAATATATATACGAGTTCTTAATCATTGCATAGCAAAAAAACAGCAAGGAAGTGGTATTTATATGTCATGTGCTGCTATGCACCTGTTCAAGGCTGAGTTAATCAGAAATTTAGACACACATACCATGTTAAAATGGTATAGCATAGAAAAAATGCATATAAATGTAAATAATCAAAAAGAAAAGAAGAAAAAAGGAACATATATATAATAATAATCTATAAATGATCACTCATAATGATACATCAAATCATGTCTGCTGTTTAAACCCACTGGTATACGTGTATTTAAAGTATAAATCCACCAACTTTCTCTATTAAGGAGCTTTCTCCTATAATCATCCACCAAATCTCCACCAATCGCCACGGCCCACAGAGGGGCCACCTTATTTAGTATAGAGTCTACCAATACTTTGGGCGTATTAGCCCAGCTGCGAAGCAAGCTGCACTGCCTGTGAGAATTTTTAACTGCATCTAGCCTAGGCAGACTGTGGGGACCCCCAACCAAACCCAGACGCTCTGCATCTAACCCAGCCAATCATTTGATAGTATTGCTAGTAGCAGAGTCGCATGCGCTCTAAACCTTGCATAGCCTGTGCATTTTTTCAGATCGCTAAGGATGACCCAACTCGTGTTATCTGTAACATTTGTCACCAAAAGCTAAGTAGAGGCCAAAAAATCCATAGTTTGAGCACTTCATGCATGAACCGTCACATGGATATGAAGCATAAGTTGCAGTGCGAAGCTCACTGTGCTACAATGCAGCCTAGCGGGCCGGGACAACCACCATCTGCCCCACCTGTGTCATCCTAGGGAGACTAAAAGCTACTGCGTAGGCTTTTCCAAAAATTTAAGGGAATTACCACAGGAATGGTTTGGAAGAGGTATAAGAGTTTAGGTAGGACGTTCATTTTTAGTATACTTATTCTGCAGAACCAGGAAAAATCCTTCACCGTCCAAGAAGTAAGATCTTTATGGAGTTGTTCAATAAAGGGCCCAAAATGAAGATAAAATAGACGGGAGAGGTCTCTATGAATACGGATTCCTAAGTATTTGATACCCTGTGAGGGCCAGGCAAAGGGAAAGTTGGACTGGATGGAATCCTGTATGGATTTGGTGAGGGAGACATCGATGGCCTCAGACTTCGCAGCATTGATTTTAAAATTTGACCATGTAACAAAGTGATCTATTTCAGCCATAACAGCAGGGATGGATATATGTGATTGAGTGATATATAGTAGGACATCATCAGCAAATGCAGAGCACTTGTACTCGGTGCCTCCCACCTCAATCCACCTAATATTGGGGTTATGGCGAATTGATGAGAGCAGGTGCTCCATCACTAGGATGTATAAGAGAGGGGACAGAGGACATCCCTGCCTTGTCCCATTGGTGATTATGAAAGGTGATGAAAATGTTCCATTTATCTTCAGCCTAGCTGACGGATTGCGATACAGGGCCATGATTTTGGCTATAAAAGGGTCCCCTAGACCCCTACCCCAAGCTTTTTAAGAGAATAATATATGGCGTGCCAGGAGACTCTATGGAATGCTTTCTCAGCATCCAACGAGAGTATCTAATTACAAATTTTTAACTGCACTTAGCCCAGGAAATACTTTGGACCTAGTAGCAGTGTCTGCTAGTCAGCGGATTATCTCACCTGTTAAGCAAGCTACACCACCTGTAGCTTGGACACTTAATTTTTTCAAAGGAAATGCTTTGGGCCCCCGGGACACTCAGTGAAGAGCATCGGGGAGGCACCCCAAGGCACAGGGGCTGGGACTGGCGGTAGGACGCCTTGCGATGGACCGCCAAGCTCAATCCTTATAAAAGCTTTTTAACTGCAGCAGCTTTAGTGGACGCTACTGGAGCTGGAATTCCCGCGGCTGCTGGCATCAGACTTGCCCTCCAATAGATTCTTGTAAAAGGATTTAAAGTGTACTCATTCAAATTACAGAGACAATTTAAATTAAAAAGCTTAGACCTGCCTCCACCGCAGGGGGGGTCGCTCGACCCAAGAGCGGACAGGCAACAGTATTGGGAGAGGGGGGCTTGTGTAATGCGGGGACGGCACACCAGGAGAAATAGTGGTGGCTGGTGACAGAGTACCGAGGGACGACCGCCACCATCAGGTTGCGGAATGCTTCCATCTCCACGAGCCTAAAAGGCAACATTTTGAGCACAAGCAGTCTTGAAATGTGAGAATTTAGTAGTGTGGCCTGTGGGGCGTTGGCTGCGTATTTGCTCTTGCGTTCCAAGGACTGGGGTATGGAAAACTGAATGCTGCGCTGGGACAAGGACGTGGACATGCTTCCTGATGCTGCTACTTGAGAGTGTGCAATGACAGGTGCAGGGCAGGGGGCATCTTCGCATGCACCATGGACAGGGGATTGGCTTGCATGCATGACAGCGGAAGAAGCAATGGTGCCACCCACAGACACTGTTCCTGGAACCTGGGGTTTGGCCCACAAAGTCGAGTGCTTTGCTGCCACGTGCCTGATCATGCTGGTGATGGTCAGGCTGGTCGTTTTGCCACCCCTGCTGATGCTGGCCTGGCAGGTGATGCTAATGGTCTTTTTGGGGTTATCGACAGAGTCTTTAAAAAACAACCAGTCTCGGGAAGACCTAATAGTTGTACTGGCAACTTCCTTCATGTTGGTGCTATGGGGAACGGTTGCCTTCCATCTGTCTGCGGCCACCACACTGCTTCTTCCTGCCTGTTGGAGTGCTCTGCCTCCCTCCCCCTGTGTGCTGTTCTCCTCGCTCTGCATGTCCTCCTGCCAGGTTGATTCAGTCACTATATCATCCACCACCTCGTCTTCCACTTCCGCACCCTGGTCCTCCTCCTGACTTTCTGACAATTGTGTCTTATCATCGTCAACCTCTTGTGACACTTTTCCACTGTCGCCTTCGTGCGACCATGGCTGCTCAAATATTTGGGCATCGCTACATGTGATCTCCTCTTGCCCCGCTTCAAATGGACTGGGCGAGAGGCCCGAATCTATAAATGGAAAAGTGAACAGCTCTTCAGAGTGTTCAAGTGTGGGATCAGTTGTCTCCGGGGACTCGGCATAGTGGGAGGAAGGAGGATCAGGGTGAGGAATATGCAGTCCAAACTCATGGCTACTGAGACTTGACCGTGTGGAAGACAGGGTGGTGGTGATGGCTAAGTGACTGGAAGCATTATCCGCTATCCAACCAACAACGCTTTGACACTGCTCTGGGTTCAATAGTGGTGTGCTGCGTTTCCTAGGAATTGGGACAGGAAGGTCGGGCGAGAAGATGTGGGTGTTTGTTGTGGCACAATTTCAGCTTGCCCACGGCCTTGTCCTCGGCCTCTGCATGCATCATCACTATCACATCCAGTTCACCATCCCTTGCCACGTGCCTTGCCCATTTTAAATGTAGGACAGTATCTTCCATGTTCACTACAAATGACTGAGTATGGAGCGAACTTATATGTGACTGAGAAAGCAGAGTTTTAAATACCTGGCCTGTAGGTAACTAGTTTGAACAGCAAGCAGGTGTGAATTGCTTCACTGACACACTGAAAGAAATTTTTAATGGAGGCCAGAAATGGCAGTATTTTCTGACAACGTATATGTAATCTGTGTGACGGAGAAAACAGGGCTTTAAATACCTGGCCTGTAGGTAGCTAGTTTGAACAGCAAACTGGTGTGAATTGCTTCAATGACACACTGAAACAAATTTTTAATGGAGGCCAGAAATGGCAGTATTTTCTGACAACATATATGTGATCTGTGTGACAGAGAAAGCAGAGTTTTAAATACCTGTCCTGTAGGTAACTAGTTTGAACAGCAAACTGGTGTGAATTGCTTCACTGACACGCTGAAAGAAATATTTAATGGAGGCCAGAAATGGCAGTATTTTCTGACAACGTATATGTGATCCGTGTGACAGAGAAAACACAGTTTTAAATAGCTGGATTTCTAGCGCTGTAATATGGAAAGGACATGGCTGTATTCTGCAGTGCCAACAAGCAAATGACGCAGAAAAACGGTGTTCTCTGGATTGCTTTTTAAGTAAATAATGAGGATTAAGATCCAAAAAAAGTATTCCTGGCCCCTGAGACCTGGGCCTTTGTATAGAAATATCTAACAGCAGCCGATGGCAGAACTGGAATGGAGCCTCTTGTGCTATATGCACTGCAGTCTGCTATTTAAGCTGCCTGCCTACATACACTGCCTGCCTGATATGTCGGCAGATGGATTAGTCCTCAGAAGGACTGTGTGTTAAGATGGATATGTGTAATGTACGTTTTTACTCCCTACACTACCTAATACACAACCAAATCTCTCCCTAGCTCAGCAGCACCTCTCCCTACACTGCCTGATTGCAGAGTAGACTGTGACGAGCACAGCGGCGCCAGGTCTGATATAGACCTGATGATGCTGTGCTGCCAGCCAATAACTGTAATGCCACAACCACCATGGCTGCGGCATTACAATGAGTGGCAGGCAATCCCAGCATGTTGATTGGCGCTATAAAGAGCGCCAAACATGCAGGGAGGGCACCCCAGCATCCGACCGAGCATCTCGCAAGTACTCGGTGAGCTCCGAGCATCTCAAGTACTGAATACTTGCGAGTATGCTCGCTCATCACTATAAAACACTACTAAAGTGAAATGCAATTAACTTGTAAAGTTGTATAGCAATCAGGAGCAGAATGATCAGACTGATGGTGCAGTTATAGCGAAAAATCAGCAAATCAGTTGAGCATATGGAAATTGAGAATGTTGCATTTAAAAAATGTATCATTTTAAATTAATTTAAAATGTATAGGAAATTCTGAAATTTCCCTGTTATAAAAAATGTATATTTGGTACAATATCCTTACTCTTTTCTGTGCATTCACATGTCCTTTTAAGATAATTTTAAAAAGTCTGCAGTGACCTTCAGATCAATCACAACATTGCAGATTCTTTATTCTCTGACAGTATATTATCTGTAGTTTATTGAGGGTCACAAGAAAGGTTAAATTCTCCTTGGTCAGGTACTATTGTAAAATCCCACAATAAAAAACAAGCTGATAATTCATTTTTTGGAGATTTGCAATTCAGATAATTGTAGATGAAATGTTATTTTATTCCTCTGGATTGGCAATGGACTTACTTACCACTTTAAAGTATTACTCGCCTAATATATCTCTGATTATTATCTTCTAGACAGATAGACAAAGGTCACTGTAGTATACACTATTCTCCTTTTACACTAGATCAGGATCACAGTGTATAAGTGTTAGTCCAGACATGACGCTCCAGACTGATGCATATATCATTTCTCAGTTGAACACTATGTACAATAAAGTTCAAGTTCATATTTTCTCATATTTGTTTACTTGTCATGAAAAATAACTACTTTAGGCTGTAAACTTGAAGGCCAATCTATTACTAGAGCCAACAGTGTAAGATAAATGACTTTCCATTGCATCATGATTTATGCATGGTATTTCCCTAACACTGAATGTTTATAGAGAAGCAAGATCAAACACATCACATTATAAAAATGTAATAGTCTGAATGAACACCAGAGACACAAGATAGACTAATACAGTGTGTACAAGTGAGTGAATAGAATGAAAATATGGACTTCAGTATGCAATTTATTCATCCATTTGGCTATAGAAACGTTTGTCTCCTGGGAAACATTTATTTTACATTACTAGACTCAATTCAGCATTTGTCAGCCTTTGATTATGATGGCATCAGTATGTGAAGTTTAAAGATGAAGTTACACATTATTACGCCATTACCATCTCATTCTAGCAATTTACAGGACTCACTGCAATCTAACCTTCTATGTTTGGAGATTATTGCCAAATTAAAGCATTATGCCATCAATATCTATCATTAGCCAGCACCACTTTACCCACTAAGCCAACTAGTGAAGAATGCTTTTCTTTGCTTGAATCATAGCCCTAATGATTTTTGACTCCCCATCTTTTCTACCCAGCTTGGACCTTCTGGTCTGGTTGTTAAAATTACAATCTCATGAGAATTGGTTGCAAGGAAGTCTTTGGCCGCAATTTTACTGTTCACTATGTAAGACAGGCAGTTACAAATCGATAACAGATTATGGAGGAAGTCAGTGAACCCAATTCTCACAAAAATTGGGGTGAAATGTTGGATATTTGGTGACCAATCCAGTCATGCATGCACGTTGGTCTTTCCTTTGAAATCCAAAGAATTTATTGACTGCTTCCATCATTCTCACAGACCACATCAGCTCTATGTGAAAATATCTGAAAATGGCATCAGGTTGGGTCAGTTCCAACCAACCCTCAACTACCATCTATCAATCTTGTGATAGCGGCACTGCACTTTTTTAAATACCTTAGCTTTCAAATTCTCCCTAAGTGGTATTATACCCAAGTTTGGTAGAAGTCAAGAGAGCAATTGAACATATTTGGTGGGGATGATCCAAGATAAAGCTTTTTGGGAGACGTTCGATCTTTATACAAATTTTTATATTGTTGTAAGGGCCTTACTATCAGTCACAATGGTCCCTTGAAAGAGATAAAACAATCAATGTCATGATAACTCATAGCTGCCACTGGCATAATTATATCCAAATCATAGAAATCAGAGGATCTCCTCTCCAAAGGTCAATGAACAGAACTGAACTAAAAAATTAGAAACTTGCTTTCATCATGGTTCCCATGGTCAAAGGATCATGATTGTTTCTACTTTCAAACCTGTTTGGACACTGGAAATTTGCCCCCCTACCATTTTGTAATATATTACAGCACTCACTGTTCCTCATGTTTCCTTATGTTTCTCTTTCTCTTGTCTTATGTCTTAAGCTCTGTAAATTTATTTGTTTAATTTTTTTTCCAAAACCAAAAAAAGTTTTAATATATAAAAGTGGTAACAGATTGTTTTGTAATTTATTGAACTTGTTATTTGCTTTATTTCACATGTAAAGTATTTCTTGTCAATAGGCCTGTATTTTTATTGCCAATAAAAGTTAATTTATCCCTAGCACCCAGACCACCTAACTGATTAGAGCCTTATTATTCCTTGCACTGGTTTCTTCATGTAATTCAAATTTTGTTTTTCTTAGAATTGCAGTACTTTCATGAGTTTATTTTAATAAAATATCATGGTAAATAGCATGATTTACATGAATATATAATGGAAAAATCTGAAGGGTCTCTGCAAAGCAGATCATTTTATTTACTCTGATTTTATTTCAGTACTGTCCGATATTTTAACTCAAATCACCTTGAACAATTGCTTGGTTTTAAGGAATAAAAAAAAAATGTTATACAACCTTTTCAAAAGTTAGCCTAGTTACCTTAGTTTGTATTAGCATTTAAATGGAAAAGATTTGACTTGTCTTTTTTGTCCCACATAATTAAAGAGCAGTAATCCTAAAATACACGGTGCTTAAAACATTTACAAATATATACTGTATGTATATATGCAAATACTAGAAATTGCTTATTTTCATAATAATAAGAAGAAAGATGTTTTGATCCGATGTCAGAATTTCACTTTTAATACTTCAAATATCATGTGACCTGTATAATGTAGAATTTAGACATGTTATAGAAGCAAACTGATGCAATTATGCAGTTGGGTCAATCCTGTGATGCGCCCCTGGGCCGTGGGGTACTCGGTGCCGGGCCGGTAGTTGCTAGGGGAGATGTCACAGTGGCAGTGACCCGGTCCGTGACCCAGGGCGGTTAATAAAAGGGAATATTTACAGGGGAATTAAAGTTATTATCTACAGTTCGTGACGCCACCTGTGGTATGTGGCAAAAGGGAGCCGCCGCTGCGGAGCAGGTCCTCTGGAGCTGATGTTAGTGCAGCTGAGTTGGTTTAGCTCTCCACAGGTAGAGCTTAGCTCCAGGGCAGGAAATGGTGATGTTATAGATGTTGCTGTACAGTGTAGTGCAGGGGATGATGGCGCAGCAGTAATAATTCACAGAGACAGTGGGGTGCAGTCTTCCGGATTTACTCACAGTTCTCACTTTGCTCCTGGTTACAACTACAGATCATAACTTCCCACGCAGGTCCTGTGCTTACTCAGGGAGGGGTTAAGCCAACCCTCAGGTACCTCCGGAGTATGTAACGGGACCCCCTTCTGTGTGTTCCTTCTGGCCGTCTCCCTGCACCGCGTACTCAGTGTTCCAATCCAGTGATCGCGGACCTTGTTGGGTGACATCTTCTCTGTCCCCTGGGTCCTCTATGGCCACCTCTTCGGTGAGTTAGATGTGGCTTTTGGCTGCAGCACCTGAAATACTGCAGCCTCCGGTTTCCTAGTTGAATAATGCAATTCTCACTAGTTAGGGGCCGGTCCCCTCTGCGACCCGATCCCTCCACCGCCTGGTAGATTCGGGTGTACGGGTGGCCTCCAGCACTGCCCGTACCCCTGGGATCCTTTCTTCACTCCTGGAGCCTTCTCTCTGCTCCCGTTCCTTCCTCCTCTCCTTCTCCTGGGCCTCCTCACTCAGGCTCACGCTTCCCTGAGCAGAGCTCCTGCAGAGCTCCTGCTCCCAGCTCTTCCTCTCACTGAAGAACCCTCAGAACTCTGACTCTAGAATGTTTCACCCTCTCTTTTATATCACTTCTTACTGAGCTCCCTTGAACTACTTCCTCCACCCACACCCACTACATGGTTCCCCTTACTTTGGTTCCCCCCACTCCAGCCAGGGACAGGGCTCAGCAGGAGAGTGACGCATCTTGCCCCTCCTGCTGGTCTGGAGTAGTGTAGTGCTGAATGCAGGTGTTAGGGTCCCGGGCAGTACTCCTTCCTTATCTGAGAGTGAGATACCACACCTCTGGGTGACATGCAGTACCTCTGTGGCGACTGAACCCGCAGGGGCACCACACCTGCACTAGATCAAATTTTCAACATTGAAATTTTACTTACTACTTCCCAACTTGGTAACATAGATATACTGTATGTGTGATGTGATTATGGTTCAGCTTGCCTATGAAAATATTTCCCCCAACTATAACTAAATAAAGTAATTTGAATATTCCAATTCTGTCATATATCAATGATGAATGTAAATAATGATATCTGTATGTGGTCATTTCCTTAAATAATTCATCTGTTTGCACCATGCTTATCCCACATGCCCTTTTTCGCATACTATATGGTATTGATCAGAAAATGTCAGGTTTGAAAAAACAAGGACTTATAGGTGATATCTTTTCAGATTGGTGTCTGTACTTTTTTCTCCTTTTAGTCTAGAGTCGACCATCATGATAACTTTACCTAGTTATGACTGATGAGTTTGCTGCACTGATTTCTCTTTCTCCTCGCTTATACAGAACATCTGTAGTATACTTCCTAAATATAAAACTAGTAGAAATGAGTGAATCTTTTGAAATTTGAATTAGTGGGCTTTGCGAATAAATTTGAGTGAATCTCAATTCTGGAAAGTTAGCAATTGCTTTTAAAATACATGTGGGGGAAAAGAGAGAGAGAACCATGCTGACCATAAGACCTTACACTCTGCAGTGAAGAGAGAGGTACCTGCTGACTATAATAGCTTATACTCTACAGGAGAGAGAGGGAGAGCTCCACTGATCATAAGAGCTTACACTCTACAGGATTAAGAGAGAGAGAGAGAAAGAGAGAGAAAGAAAGAGGACCTCGCTGACTGTAAGCCCCCAAGGGCATGGTCCTCTCCTCTCTGTACCAGTGTGTCATTGTTAGTTTAATCATCGCAATTTATATTTGTATTTTATATGTAAGCCCTTACCATGTGCCACACCATAGAATCAATTGGGATTTAGAAATAAATAAGAATGATAATTAAAATAATAATAAGAGCTTCACTCTACAGAAGAGAGGCAGACTCATCCAGTTATTCTGGAGATGGAGAACAACTCTGCCATGAAAAACTGTGTTCTGCTGAGAACCAGCAATCTGTGATGGCCCAGGTGCTGACTACCACTGTACAAGTTATGATAATCCACCAGATGTCATAGCTGCAGAGCATTATGCAGAAGTCAGCATGGCTATGCAAAAAGACATTAGCTGTTTCAGCTGTTTGGGAAATGGTTCTTAGGACTTTTTTTTGCGAGACGCAAATTGAAACTCAAAGTATTCAATTTCACATGAAACTGCGAATTTTGGAAGTTTGACTCGTACTTGATCTTCTGTGGACTGATACACTAGTCTCTAATTACCACAATTTATCGTGCCCCCTAAATTAAATGTGTTATACACTGTGCCCCCTGTATGTTATATTTTCTACACTGCCCCTAAATACTGCAATAGCCACATTGTTTCTCTGACCAAAGAAATTAGGTACACTGTGCCTATTGAAGTCATAATTATCCCATACACGAGTAATTTAGCCACACTAGGCACCTAAATTAGTGTAAAAGTAGCCACACTGTGCCACCTAAATTAGTCATGTTCTATCCCTGAACAGAGGATTAGCTTAATTGGATCCTTGAATATCTAATTCGCCATTCTGTACCATCAAAGCATAATTAACCACACTGTTTCCCTGCAAGAGAACAAGATGCTCACTCTTCTGTCTAGGCTATTGTGGAAGGACGCAGACAGCACAATAACATACATTGATCAAAACACTTCCCAGTTCTGCTGAGTGGTTGTCATTTTAACAACCGGTTCTGAAGAATGGAGTAGAAGTGACAGAATCGCACCTTACATAAAACATTGGATAAAATAATGCAAAGTTCTACTTTAAAGGGGTTGTCTACTACTAGGAAAACCCCTTCCCAGTCTGAGTGTTTTCCCCCGTTAAAATAAAAACACCTATACTCACCTCTATGTTGGCGCCGTTCCTTCACTGTCAGCACTCGCGCTCCTGGGGCTCATGTGCGGTTGTTATGACACATGAGCCCTGTGCCCAATCAGCGCTGGCGTTACTGTTCCCGCCTTTGGACGTATAAGTAATCAAGAGGAGGTGAGAGCTGTGACTGGTGAGTCATTTCTTCTTCCAAGGCGGGGACAGTGACGCCAGCACTGATTGGGTGCAGGGCTCACGTGAAGTAACAATCTCAGGTGGGCCCCAGGAACCTGAGTACCGACACCCCTGTACCATGCTAGCATGAAAAGTGAGGTGTTTATAGGTGTTTTTATTGTAACGAGGGCAAATATTCAGCCCTAAAAGGGGTTGTCCTTGTAGTGTACAACCCCTGTAAGACATTGTACATTGGCCAACTTACAATGAGTATGATAAGGTTGCATGTTAGTATTACAGCTACATTTGTAGTTGTAAGGCCATGGCCCCATTATCAGTATTTGGTCAGTATTTTTTCTCAGGAGGGGGAGCCAAAACCAGTAGCGGGTGATAAATGCAGAATTGGTGACTTGTTTCTATTATACGTTTCCTCTGATTGTTTCTCACCTGGTTTTGTCTAACCACTCCTGAGACAAAACATAGTAAATGCACACTAAATATCTATGAAAAATGAAAATGTCTTAATTCTTGAAGTACACAAAGAACTGAAATAATTATGACTTCACAGTTTCAATTAATAGAAAACCATTCTTGTTAAATTTGCATGCAGATGTAACTTTTATGAAATATTATTGTAACTGTCAAGGAAGAAATACAATATTTCAATAACTAATATCAATAAAATAAGAAATACGTAAAGTAAAGGTTGCATGCAAGTCACACACAAGTTGTTTAAAATTTGCTTTCAAAACTGTCATACACAAGGCACGCTATGGTTGCAATCAAAGTTGACACATGACAAAATTCTGTCTGTAGCCCCAGCTTTCAGCAGTTTGATAAGTGTCTGTTTGATAAGTAAGAGTAAATCATATGTGACAATTTTCAGGAGCCTCATACAAGAGCTTTACACTCAAACATTGATATCTGCCATACTATTTTTGCTGTTTGTCTACTGTTCTTTTATCCTCTATATATGTCTGTAGATAACTTCTTGCTGTGTGACAAATCCTTGTCTATTGTGTCTACAAAATCACAGAAGTCAACTCAGAATGTCTGGTATTATCATCTACGGTCATGACCGAAAGTGTTGGCACCCTTTAAATTGTTTCAGAAAATGAAGTATTACTCCAAGAAAATTATTGAAATTACACATATTTTGTTATACAAATGTTTATTTCCTTTGTGTAAAAAAAGGCGAATTGGACATAATTTTATATAAAACCTGAAAAATGGGCCACACAAAATTGTTGGCACCCTCAACTTAATATTTGGTTGCACAGCCTTTGGAATAAATAATGGCAATCAATTACTTCCTATAACCGTCAACAAGCTTCTTACACTTCTCAGCTGGAATTTTGGGCCACTCTTCTTTTGCAAACTGCTCCAGGTCTTTCATATTTGAAAGATGCTTTCTCCCAGCTGCAGTTTTAAGATCTCTCCACAGGTGTTCATTGGGATTTAAATTCTGACTCATTGCTGACCACTCCAGAATTTTCCAGCGCTTTCTTTCCATCCATTTCTGGGTGCTACTGGAAGTATGTTTGGAGTCATTATCCTGCTGGAAGACCCATGACCTAGGAGGCAATCCCAGCTTTCTGATACTGGGCACTACATTGCAACCTAAAATACTTTGGTAATCTTCATATTTCATGATGCCTTGCACACAGTCAATCCACCCAGTGCCAGAGGCAGCAAAACAGCCTCAATACATCTTTGAACCTCCACCATATTTGACTGTAGGTATTGTATTATTTTCTTTGCTGGCCTAATTCCGTTTTTGTTAACAGTAGAATGATGTGCGTTACCAAAAAATCTCTATCTTGGCCTCATATGTCCAGAAGATGCTTTCCCAGAAGGACTTTGGCTTACTCGCGTACATTTTGTCAAACTGCAGACTAGCTTTTTAATGTCTCTGTGTCAGCAGTGGGGTCCTCCTGAATCTCCTGCCTGAGCCTGCAGGACAGCTTGAATTTCTTTGGAACTATTGAAGGCTGCTTATCCACCATCTGGACTACCCTGCGTTGCAACCTTTCATCAATTTTTCTCTGCCATCCACGTCCAGGGAGATTAGCTACAGTGCCATGGGTTGTAAACTTCTTGATTAATGTTGCGCAGTGAACAATGGAACATCAAGATCTCTGGAAATGGGCTTGTAGCTATGAAATTATTGATATTTTTCAACAATTTTAGCTCTCAAGTTCTCAGACAGTTCTCTTCTCCTCTTTCTGTTCTCCATGCTTAGTGTGGCACACGCAGACACACAATACAAGTATTGAGGAAACTTTTCCCTATTTTATTTGGCTTCTCATGTTGTCCACATCAGTTAATTAACACTCATATAGTCCTTGTTTTTCAGATTTAGTAGATTGTCATAAGACGGACAACCAGCCAGAAGGATGCGGTCATGGTCCTCACACATGGCAATGAGGTGCTGTTCTGCGCTCCGGGTGCAGCATACATGGTAGTGAAACAGTTTAGTGATGGCATGTCTGATGGAGTCATCAATCATTCCACTGACTTCACCTCCTTCTATGTGAAGGATTCTTATGTTCATTAGTGCTGCACTTGTAGCCAATGCTAATGCATCAAATTTGTCTCCATGGACTATAATGATGTCGGGTTTTAACTGGTTTAGAACATCTGGCAATTTTACTAATGCAAGTACCACTGACTCCATCAAAGTTGTTTACCCACAATTTTGGAAAGGTGCCAACAATTTTGTTAGGCTCATTTTGGGGATTTTGTGTGAAATTATGTCCAATTTGCCTTCTTTTCTCAGTTTTTTTTGTGTTGTTCCAACACACACAAAGGAAATAAACGTGTATAAGAAAACATTTGTAATTGCAAAAATATTCGAGGATAAATGTTTCATTTTCTGGAACAATTGCAAGAGTGCCAACTCTTTGGGCCATGATTGTATTATAAAACTTTAAGCTAGAGCTATACAACTCAGCAGATTATGTTGGCAATGTACAATATAAGCAACATGTAATACATAATGAGACCCTAGTATTGGTACTACTAGTAATGATCTGAAGAATTCCATATTTCAAGCGTTACATCTTGAAGAGCTAACATTAGGAAATGGGCACGATGTTGAACTACACCATATTTAGAGACATATTATATTACATAGCAACAGAGATAACATTTTAGCACCATAAATATTTATAAAATGCTGATATCTATTCATACTGATTTTTGGCATCTGTTCCAGACAAGTCTTAAAAGTCAAAAACAAAATTATTTCTTAAATTGTAGCAGATATAGTGGCTGATTTTTCATGATGAAAAATCTGAAAGCTTATTTAAAATAATTTGTATGCTGTTTTAATTACAGAGAGGATTCCCACTGAAAAACAATGAGTGGCAAAATTAGAGCTGATTTCTTGCTGCTTTCAGTGTAGAAAGCGCTTGGAATCAGTTTGAAAAAAATCATTCATGTGAACATGACCTATAGTTGTGAATAAATAGTTTATCAGTGCATCCACAATACAGAAAAAAGCATTATTTATTAAAGTGATTACTTCTGTAGGAACAACCCTCCTAAGCCCTCTATATGGGCATGCAGGTCATAGAAAGCTGAATAAAGCGATACCTTGGTATTTGAAATCTGATGTCTTATTCCAGACTAATCCACATTTTTATTAAAATTTAAATGAGCTGTTATGATTTATGGGTGGGACATAGATCTCCCTGAGAATCTGCCTCCACAGCTTTTTATAAAATGATTAAATGATTAAAAAGATTGTGTTACCAGTGTGAGACATGTAATGACTGACAGTCTGTTCATCCGATCTACAAGTCTCACATTTACATTTTTCATTTAAAATAAGCTCTGGAGGCAGATTGTCATGCAGATCCGTGCCCCGCCCATAGATCTTAACAAGTCATTTACATATTTCAGAGAAATCCAAGTTTTTGCCTAATAAGACATTGGATCATAGATATGTTGTCATTTTATTCAATTTTCTATGACCTACATGGTCATATAGACAGCTTAGGAGGGTTGATTCTACTGACAGATTCCCTTTAATGTACCACAAGGAGACCACACGTTAAGCTCTAATTTAATACCCCCTTCTATTATTTTATAAACTCAACATTTCTATTTTAAAAAATCTGTCCAGAAGTTCTGAGGCTGAAGTGCTGTTAACAATTACATCTCTAGAGAGAATGTACTTTTAGTGATATTCAATGTGATTTACTACAGCAAGAGATTGGTAAAATGAAAAAAAAACAGTTTTTTTCTGAACTTCATTACTTTACATGTTCTATCAAGTCCATTATTGATCTGTGTGATTATTTGAAGCACTGCTTGGCCGGTAAATAATTTACAGCTCATGAAGGCAGCCAGTGACCCAGATCATCCAGACATTATTAAACTAATGTTCCTCTTGCTTGAAATGGACATGAAGAGCTCATAGTGAGACTTCTAGATTACATATATAAAATTCAAGTGTAAAAAAATGCAAACTGTGGAATAAGTTTAAAAAGTGATGTAAAAGAATACGTTCAAATAATCCACATGAAATACTGCATTTTCTATTTAAATAATTGCACAATTTAATATATTGTTGTTAAGGCTAAGTGCCCACTATGCGTTTTTCAAGCGTTTTTGCCGCCGAATAACCGCAGCGAAAACGCTTAAAAAACGCTTGGTAATACAAGCCCCATGGTCCCCAATGATAATCCGCATGTGCTGTGCACATGCTGCGGAAATTTCCGCTGCAGATTATCATTGCGGAATAATATGCAGCATGTCCATTAATTTTGCGGACACGCAGCGTAATTGCCGCCATTGACTTGCATTGAATCGCTTAATTAAGCGTTTCAATGTGCGGCTGGTACCTGGGTCTGGAGAAGAGGAGGCTCTCCTCCAGACCCGGGTACCATAGTACCTGTTAAAAAAAGAATTTAAAATAAAAACTAAAGATTATACTTACCTTCCGATGGCCCCCGGCCTCCTCAGTGATGCGTCCTCACTCCCTGGCAGCTCGCAATGGTCTAAAAGGACTTTCCATGACGTCATTTAGTCATGTGACAGGTCACGCGTTTGCTGACGTCGGCAGTCGCATGACCTGTCACATGACTAAATGACATCATGAAAGGTCCTTTCACACCACCGCAAGCAGTGCAAGAGACCGGATGCAGGGGAGAAAAGACCAAGGCCATCAGAAGGTGAGTATAATCTTTATTTTTTACCATTCTTATTCTTTTTTTTTTTTAACTATTTACTTGGTCACACTATATAAATCCATGCCGGTTGCATGGATTTATATAGTGTGACCAAGTTGTCAAGCACTTTTCCAAGTGATGCTAAAATTGCTTGGAAAAGCGCTTGATAACCCGCATGCAGGAATGCATGCAAAAATGCTTGACAAATGCTTCTACCTGGCAGGAAAAACGCATGTAAAATCCGCATGCGTTTTTCCTGCCAGGGAGAAGCGGAAAAAATATGCAGCATTTCTGCATTGTGGGCACTTAGCCTAATTCTTTTTAATCTATAGGTTACAAATACATTTATATTTATAATTTCAACTTTTCTAAGAAAAAACTATTTGGTCCTTAGGAAGACAAAATAAACCTCTTAATGTGTATTGTAGCCAGTTTTGTACGGATGGGTGATGCAGACTCATTCTTATAAGCCAAGTCAATAGTTTGTGGCCACTGGACAAAACCCTGCAAACTGACATTTGTTGCTGGGCTAGGGTAGGGTGCTGCAAAATTATTCATTCATTTCTATAGTTTTATACTATAAGTTTAAAAGATCTTACTTCTTTAACTGTAAAGAGAACTTCCCTTTGTTGCAGTTTAAATCACCTTTTCTCCACATATAAAGTATATTCACGAGTCCTTAGTACAGTTCTTCTTTGTAGTGATTTTTTATGTTTACATTCATGAAATAATCAACAGTAGAAAAAAAGAGAATAACAGCAATATTGACTACAATATATTTATTTATTTTACTCACTTATATAGAGCCATTAATTCCACAGCACTTTACAGGCATTATCGGCACTGACCCCATTGGGGCTCACAATGTAAATTCCCTATCAGTATGTATTTGGAGTGTGGGAGGAAAACCGCAAACACGGGGAGAGCATAAAAATATATGTGAATATTACAGTACACAATTATTAGAGATGGTGTGATTCAATTTACATGACCCGATCCACAAGCCACTCTGTGGTAACTGGATGGGAGCTCAGAGAACCGCCTCTTACCACCTTGCTCTTCTTTTGATTATTTGGTCTGGCATAGACACATTTAACATCACGCCAGATCAGCTAATCAAAAGAAGAGCTCTGGATGCCTGGAGTTAGGAGGTGGCTCTCCGGGCTCCCCTCTAGCGACCATAGTTTAATGATGTGACCTGTGAACCTGACTCCCCTGAATTGATTTGCACCAAATGTCACCAATATTGATATAAATTTTGCCTTGAAAAAGGTTGCATAACAGGTGTAACGTATCGTCCTATGTTATAACAAATCAATAATCTAGATAGGAGTTATGTTATCATATATTATATCTCCCAAAAAATAGAGCAACAGTGCTATCAAAATATAAAAATGTAATTTTTACTGAAAATATTTAAAAGGAACCCGTCATACCATTTTTGGGTGCATATTATTCTTGACACTTTTAAAGGGGTTGTCCACTACTTTCACATTGATCCATCTATAGGATAGGGCATCAATGTATGATCGGCCGGGGTCCCGCCCCCGCCGAACAGCTGTTATAGGTTTAGGCGGCCGCCGGCCGGAAGTCCTTACCTGCTGTGCTTGGCTGTCAAGTTGTAGTGGCTGGCGCAGGGTACTGCACATCCGCCTCCCATTCAATTCTCTATGACTGAAAGCCAGAGGCTGCCGGGAGGAATAAAGTTCATTTCGACCTAGGAGCTGAGCTTCCACTACATCGGCTGCACAGATTTAGAATGCCATTACCATGCAGATTAACTCCATAGTTTCAGGTTAATAGCCTTTTTTGACAAGACAGGTTCCCTTTAAAACAATTGCATGAAATTTTAGAGGTCCAATAGGGAAGATCATATACAGAGCAATATGAATAAATCACTTCCAATGTGCAATAAATCCAATATGTTGTTGGATTCCAAAGACATACTGATAGGGAATTTAGATTGTGAGCCCCATTGGGGACAGTGCTTATATTGAATGTAAAGCACTGTGGAATTAATGGAGCTATATAAATGAGTAAAATAAATAAATAAATGAAGATACATATGACATAGTATAAGAGCCAAAGTACTAATGCCTCATATGACTCCTGTCACAATGCATAGAGACTATGGTTATATAATGAAAAATTAATGATCAAGTGATATTGGACACAAGACCAATACTAAACATAATAAAATATAATGTGCAAAAGATAATTAATTTACGAAACCACATGAATAGGCGGATGAAAACAAAAATAAACAAAATGATGAATGAAAAAAAGATTATTTTTTTCTTTTTTCTTTCTTCTAATACACAGCACAATGTGATCTAGCAGGTAGAGCTTGAGGGTGAACCCTGTGAATGGAGACATACTGTATTGCACAGGATATTGATATATATAGCAATAAAATAAAAGTTAAAACAAAGTAGCAGTTAAATAAAACCAAACCAGAACTGGTTGCAAAGGATCATGTGTACCAAACTTCTACAGAACAGAGCAAAACTGAGTTTTTTTATACCACAAAAGACTTCAAGCTGTCATTGATGTTAGAGGGGGCAATACACGTTATTAAGAACTGGGGTATGTGAACTTTTGATCAGGGTCATTTGGATGTTTTTGGTTGTCATTAAGATTTAAAAAGAGAAAACACAGTAGTTTGACAAAAAATGGCTTCACCCAACCAATAACCATGAGTGGAGAAAAAGTTTTTTTGTTATCATTCATATTCTTTGAAACAAAGCCAAGAAAGGAAAAATTCTGCTGGGGTATGTAAACTTTTGAGCACAACTGTACCTCTGGAGTGTACCTTCGAGAGTATCCTCTTTAGTAATAATGCTCCCGCAGGGTGTCCCTTTTAGTAATATTGGCCTCCAGATTGCCCCCTTTAGTAATAGTTCACCCTAAAAGTGCCGCCTTTAATAATAATATTCCTGCAGTGTTCCTTTTAGTAATAATAGTTCCAGAGTGCCCCTTTAGTAATAATTCCCTTCAAGATTTAACCCTTTAGTAATGATGTCTCGGCAGAATGTCTTCTTTAGTAAAAAATGGCACCCCTGAATGTTCATTCCAGATTGCCAGCTTTTGTAATAATGTTTCTCAAGATTTTATCCTTTAGTAAAAATGTCCATTCAGAATGTCCTATTTAGTAACAATAGCCCAAAGAGTGACCCCATTTAAAAAACTAGACACCTCAAGGAATTCCTCTGGTGGTGTGTTGAGCATTTTGAACAGAGTTTTAGAGATTGGGCCATTAACATAAAGAATTTAATTTTTACACTAAAATGTTGCTTTATCTGCAAATTTTTCATTTTTGCAAGGGGTAATAGTAGAAAATGGACCCCACAATTTGCTACACAATTTTTCCTATGGTAATACTCCAAATTTGGTCATATACGAATTAGAGTTGGGCATATTGACTTTAGGGACTCCGATCCATCAGCCAGACCAGTAGGCTCTGTCAAATGGATGTGAGGCTCGTGAATCTTTTATCTTGTGTGATCCCTCGCACAGCTTTTGATTATCCGGGCTGGTGCAAAGTCATTATTACAACATGACACAAAGATGACTTAGTGCTAGACCAGCTAATCAAAAGCCACCCAGATCCCGGAAGGTTAAAGATTCGGTAGCCTCCCATCAAGCGGCCAGAGTCTACTTACCTGGCCGATGAACTGGACTCTTACAAAATAATCTGTCCATCTCTAATACTAATGTCTGGGCACATAGCAGGTTTTGGAAAGGATGGAGTGATATTTGATTTTAGGAGCACAAATTTGGCTGAAATTGCTGAAACCTTGTTGCATTTTCTGAGTCACTAAGGTGACACCCCCACCATCAACACCCATTTTGTAAACTAGCCCCTTCAAAAATATCTGAAACGCTTAACACATCAGGATGACAATCAGAGTGTCAGATATTAAAAGTAAAACACCCCTGTAGTTTGTGTGCTAAATAGTCATAATTAAAAAAACAAAAAATCTTATTCCTATCAGAATTTGAACTGTCACACTATAGTTTCAGAGGCTGATACCTTACCATTGAGCTATCCAGTCAAGTGATAAGAGCTGATAGCTTTTCTTGTCTTATGAGATCAACCATGAAAATACTCAGGGTGACTAAAAGTCATTCTGATTCTGATGTTTGAAGAAAGTCACACATCAGACTCACACATCAAAATCAAACATCATTTGAATTTGGCTTGCTTGCAGTCTGTGCATAAGTCCCAATGAGTTTTAGACAAGTTTGCACTGAATATCATATAACCAAATAGAACTCCTAGGCTTTCACAACTGAGTTTATAGCTCAGTGGTTAGTGCACTGGCTTTGGGACACAGAATTTTGGGTTCAAGTCCCTTCAGCGAACAGTGACTTTTTTTGTTATTATTACAGTTGTAAAAGTCACTTGTAAAAGTCACTCGTCAAAGTCACTCGTCAGAATCACTCGTCAAAGTCACTTGTCAGAATCGCTCATCAAAATCACTCGTCAGAATCGCTCATCAAAATCGCTCGTCAGAATCACTTGTCAGAATCACTCATCAAAATCACTCGTCAGAATCACTCGTCAGAATCACTTGTCAGAATCGCTCATCAAAATCACTTGTCAAAATCACTTGTCAGAATCACTTGTCAGAATCACTTGTCAGAATCACTCATCAAAATCACTCGTCAAAATCACTTATCAAAATCATTTGTCAAAATCACTTGTCAGAATCATTTATCAAAATCACTCGTCAAAGTCACTTGTCGGAATCACTTTCAAAATCACTTGTCAGAATCGCTCATCAAAATCACTCGTCAGAATCGCTCATCAAAATTACTCGTCAGAATCACTTGTCAGAATCACTTATCAAAATCAGTTCTCAGACAGGGTATTTAGCCTCAAACTGACATCATTCTGATGTTTGATTTTGATATCTGATCATGTCCTAAAATGGACACTGTACTGGAGAGACAAGTCATTTTTCCAAAGCCATTCTGCTACCAGTTACATAGAAACCCCCTATTTTTCATTTGACATATGATAATGTTTAGTTTTGCAGGATTAGTTTGTTTGGCATCATTTCAGGGTTCACAGTGTTTTTTGATCACTTTTAAAGCTAGGGTCACATTAATCATGTGCTGAACGCTGTGCAGAAGGCAGAGGAAGGCACTTTGGACTCCGTATGGCCCTTGTTCTGGCAGTGTGTCATGTATTTGGATATACACAAAACATATGTATTTACAAAGTGTTTATAGTGTGCAAAAAATAAAAAACTATACATTTACAGTGCCTTGAACACATATTCATACCCCGTGAACTCTCCACATTTTTTCTCGTTATACCCACGAAGTTAAATGTATTTTATTGGGATTTTATGTGATATACCAACACAAAGTAGCAATTATTTGTGAAGTGTAAAGGAAATGATTTGTGTTTTTAATAATTATTTTAAAAATATAAATCTGAAAACAGTGACAAGCATTTGTATTCAGCCTCCTGTATAGAGATGAGCGGTGTTCGACTCGAACTGTTTGCCAATCTCAAATTCGAGTTGTTTTGGGCGGTGTTCGAGCCGTTCGGCGAACACGAACGATTTGAAAAAAATTCGGCTGTTCGAGGTTATGTTCGATAACTGTTCGTGCACCAAAATCATAACTGGATTTTTTCTCAGTAATGCTGAAAATTAATGTTAATGCGCAGTTTGAGTGTACAGCGGGGCGGGGGGAGGGGCAGGGGATGGATCTCTGCAGGAATAATGAAGATCTCCATTTTTTTTTCTCTTTCCCGCATTTACAGTGGGGAGGTGCAATCTGTCAGCCTATCTGCAGCGCACACACGGAGAGAACTGCTTTTTTTCACACAAGCAAGGGCATGTGTCATTGGCAGTGTATGTCACATGTCCTTGTCCTATAAAACCCAGCCATTTTCCCCGTCGCCACCATTTTCTCACTGCTGCAGCTGCGTGTTAGACGGCACCGCTGTTGCTGTGTGCGCTATACCTTGTTAATTTCAAGCCAATTTTCGCACATATCTACAGATAGCTTGGGAGTAGGGAATAGTTGTGATTGCAGTCCTTTTAAGGACTAGGTTACAGCATTTCCTACGACTTTTATCAGGCAGGTCTGTGCTCTTAAATAGATAGGTTGGGAGTAAAGACTATTTGTAATTGCAGTCCTTTTCAGGACTAAGTTACATCAGTTCCTATCAGTTTTTGTCAGGCAGGTCTGTGCCAGTGCTGTGCAAGTTTTTTTTACAGCATTTGGCTAAATATAGCAAAGCAAATCCTTTTTGGCCTATTGCAGAGTGTGTTAGTCAGTGGAGTTGCAAGCTACACCACCTGTGTATAGAATACCAATCTTTTTACTGCACCTAGTGAAGTAAAACCTTTTGGGCATAGCATCATTCTATTAGTCCATCTATACTAACCTAGACCAGGTTGCAAATTGAATATAATTTTTTTACTGCATGTAGCTCTGAAAAAATATTAGGGCTTCTAGCAGTGCGTGGGACTTGGTCTATTAGTCCATCTATACTGACCTCCATCAGGTTGCAAATTAAAAATAATTTTTATCTGCATCTAGCTCTGATAAAATATTTGGGCTTCTAGCAGTGTGTGGGACTTGTTCTATTACTCCTTCTATACTGACCTCCATCAGGTTGCAAATTGAATATAATTTTTTTCTGCATCTAGCTCTGAAAAAATATTTCAGCTTCGAGCAGTGTGTGGGACTTGGTCTATTAGTCCATCCATACTGACCTCCATCAGGTTGCAAATTAAAAATATTTTTTATCTGCATCTAGCGCTGAAAAAATATTTCAGCTTGTAGCAGTGTGTGGGACTTGTTCTATTAGTCCATCTATACTGACCTCCATCAGGTTGCAAATTCAATATAATTTTTTTCTGCATATAGCTCTGAAAAAATATTTGGGCTTCTAGCAGTGTGTGCGACTTGGTCTATTAGTCCATCTATACTGACCTCCATCAGGTTGCAAATTGAATATAATTTTTTTCTGCATCTAGCTCTGAAAAAATATTTGGGCTTCTAGCAGTGTGCGGGACTTGGTCTATTAGTCCATCTATACTGACCTCCATCAGGTTGCAAATTAAAAATAATTTTTATCTGCATCTAGCTCTGAAAAAATATTTCAGCTTGTAGCAGTGTGTGGGACTTGTTCTATTAGTCCATCTATACTGACCTCCATCAGGTTGCAAATTCAATATAATTTTTTTCTGCATCTAGCTCTGAAAAAATATTTGGGCTTCTAGCAGTGTGTGGGACTTGGTCTATTAGTCCATCTATACTAACCTCCACCAGGTTGCAAATTCAATCTAATTTTTTCTGCATCTAGCCCTGAAAAAATATTTCAGCTTATAGCAGTGTGTGGGACTTGTTCTATTAGTCCATCTATACTGACCTCCATCAGGTTGCAAATTCAATATAATTTTTATCTGCATCTAACCCAGCCAATACTTTAGGCCTAATACCACAGTTTGGCCACTCAGCTCTGCTCGGTTCCCATCCATTATTTTTTTGTGCAAACAACTCCAGAGTTGTGAATTAGTTAACCACCAAAATGAGTGGAAAAAGGCCTGCTGCTGGTGGAAAGGGGAGTAGGCATGTTGGGAAGGGGAAAAAAGGTTGTGTCCGTGGGGTAGGTGTTAAAGCAACAGTAACATTTGCAGAAGAAAGACCATCTTCCAGCCAAACTAAAATGTCTACTTCTTTTAGCAGACAATGTGATAAGATCCCTTTCTTACGGCCACGCCAATCGCTACAAATTCCAGATGAGGCACAAAAACAGCAGGTGCTTCAACGGATATCAAGTGCTCCTTTAAGTGGGCTCTCCTCGACCTCAACTTCAACATCACAAATACTCCAGTCCTCAGAAATGTCACCCCAATCGCACTTGCTTCCTCACAGCCCCCAAATCTCCAGCTGCCCGTCTGAGTATGGGGTAGAACAGATGGTTGAGTCTGCAGAGCTGTTTACTCATACTATAGCCTGGGAATCAGAGGTCGGCTCCAGAGCTTCTGTGAATCCAGACGAGGAAATGATCTGCACTGATGCCCAGAATCTTTATGAGTCGGATCCAGGACCAGACGCAGAAGGTTCTGACCATAAAGTAGACCCTAATTCCCAAACTGTAACTCCTGTTGGTGGAGACAATGAGGAAGACGATGATGAGACTCAAATACCTGATTGGAGCGACAACTTTAGTTTTTGTCAGGGCAGGAACAGGTTGGCTCTGAGGACGATGGGTGTGATAACACACAGGGTGATGATGATGAGGTTGGAGATCCCACTTACTGTCAACCCACAGTCAGCCAAGAGATGAGGTCAGCAGAGGAGGTGGAGGAGGATGCTAGTGACGACGAGGTCAGGTTGCGCCTTCCTGGACAGAGACACATTACTGGAAGCACGTCAACAACTGCATCATCAAACACAACTCTGCCTCTGACCACAAGTCGTGGTGGCTCTTCAGGTTGCATGAGTGCTAAGCCTTGCATAGCCTGGGCATTTTTTCAGATCGATAAAGATGACCCAACTCGTGTTATCTGTAACATTTGTCAGCAAAAGCTAAGTAGAGGCCAAAAAATACATAGTTTGAGTACTTCATGCATGAATCGGCACATGGACATGAAGCATAAGTTGCAGTGGGAAGCTCACTGTGCTACAATGCAGCCTAGCCGGCCGAGCCAACCATCGTCTGCCACATCTTGTTCATCCTCAGTCTCTTCATCCTCTGTGACTGGGGGGACAGCAGTCACAGCTGTTTTGGGACGTAGACCTGCCACCTCTTAACCCGCAACAGCCAGCGTGATTGGCAGGTCATCATTTTCTTTGGAGGTGGTAACACCAGCTGGTGGTGAGCGCTGTCCGACATCGATAGCACCACCTTTGGATCAAGGCATCCTAACATGTCCGCCTGCATCTTCCTCACAGACCGGCAGTTTGCCGGGGACACCCTTATTAACCCCGTCTAAGCACAACAGCCAGCCCTCGGTCCCTCAGATGTGGACAAGTAAAAGACCATTTCCTCTTAGCCATGAGAAAGCAAGAGGTTGAATTTCACCATCTGCAAGCTCTTGGCTACAGAAATGCTGCCTTTCCGCCTGGTGGACACCGAGGATTTTTGAGACCTTATGTCCGTCGCAGTGCCCCAGTACCAGATGCCCAGTCGGCACTACTTCTCAAAGAAAGGTGTGCCTGCGCTCCACCAGCATGTCGCACACAACATCACCGCTTCTTTGAGAAACTCTGTGTGTGGCAGGGTGCATTTCACCACAGACACTTGGACGAGTAGGCATGGACAGGGGAGTTACATGTTGCTGACTGGGCACTGGGTAACTATGGTGACAGCAGGACAAGGGGCTGCTGTCCAAGTCTTGCCGTCCCCACGAGTTGTGCTTCAATCCTCTTTATCTCAAAGTTCCTCCACTGCTTCTGCCTCCTCAATCTCCTCTCGGTCCTCCACCTGCACCCAAAGCCTGTCTGGTCATGCCACAAGCTTTCTAACTGCGCAGAAGGGATCCTGCACACCTCCTTACTATGCTGGCAGTAGGGCTCAACGTCATCAGGCGGTTTTTACTTTGAAATGTCTGGGAAATGTGAGTCACACAGCTGAGGAGTTGTGGTCAGCTCTGGAGAACCAATTTCATGAATGGCTGTCTCCATTGGACCTGAAACCAGGGAAGGCCGTGTGCGACGATGCTGCAAACCTGGGTGAGGCCCTTCGCCGGGGCAATGTCACACACGTGCCTTGTATGGCTCACGTGTTGAACCTGGTTGTCCAGCAATTTTTAGCCCACTATCCCGGACTAGATGGCCTTCTGCAGAGGGCACGGTCGCTGTGTGCTCACTTCCGCCATTCTCATCCTGCAGCTCAGCGACTTACATCTCTATGGAAGTCGTTGGGCCTGCCACTTCACCGGCTAAAATTAGATGTGCCTACCCGGTGGAATTCAACTCTGCACATGTTGCAGTGACTGTGGCAGCACCGACAAGCCCTGGTGCAATACGTTCTGATGTATAGCCTGGGCCAACGAGATCCAGAGGTGGGGCAAATCACACTGGAGGAGTGGTCTCAGATCAGGGACCTATGCACCCTTCTGCACAGTTTTGAAATGGCGACGAAGATGTTTAGTGCTGACGATTAGTGTTGAGCGAACATGCTCGACACTGCTCGGTACTCGCCCGAGCATCACGCTACTCGGGATGTTCGGCGAGCATCTAGCATTTCCGGGTTACTCGGGCGGGAGCTCGGGTCTCCGCCCTGCATGTTTGGCGCTCTTTACAGAGCCAATGAACATGCAGGGATTGCCAGCCAGTCACTGTAATGCCGCAGCCATGTTGTTTGTGGGCATTACAGTGATTGGCTGGCCGCACAGCGTCACCTCGAGTATTTAAAACCGGGCGCCGCCATCTTGGACACAGTCGCTCCGGATCAGACAGTGTAGGGACAGCACTGCTGATTTAGGGAAAGATATATCCTGCAAAATAGTTAGTGCAGGGTCTGTAAAGGCTGCCAGATCAAGCAAACAGTCCTTCTCAGGACTAAAATCCATCCCAGGTATATCAGGCAGGCAGGCAGGCTGTATTGGAGACGCAGTGGTTATACCAGCAAACGCTGCATTACAGTCCTGTGTGCTGCTCCTGTTGCTGAAATTTCTGGACATAGCTCCAGGTCCCGGGGGCCAGGAAAAATCCTTTTTTTTTATCTAAATCCTCTTTTTTTTTCCTCCTTCACAATGTACAAATACCCATCTTATTAACCTTTTGGTGTCCCCCCCCCAAAAAAAAAATGTGTGCCTCTGATTTTTCAGACACAAATATATCTGTTGAAAATAGTCTGGTGTAGGCCAGAGAAATAGAAGTGTGGTTTTGCAGTTCTATGGGCCATTTGTATCTAAAAAAAACAGTTTGAGTGTGTCGCTCACTGTTCAGCCGCAAATATATATATTTAAAAAAGTCTGGTATACACCAGTAAATTATAACTGTGGTTTTGCTGTTCCACGGTAAAACATCTCTATTATCCTGCTTTTGGCATTTTTTGCCGTAAAAAATAAATAGTGTCTCCTGATTGTTCAGACACAAATATATCTGTTGAAAATAGTCTGGTGTAGGCCCGAGAAATACAAGTGTGGCTTTGCAGTTTCACGGTTCAAACCTCTGTATTATCCACTTTTGGGCCATTTGTATCTAAAAAAAACTGTTTGAGTGTGTCACTCACTGTTCAGCCGCAAATATCTCTATTTAAAAAAGTGTGGTATACCCCGGTAAACAATAACTGTGGTTTTGCCATCCCACGGTAAAAAATCTCTATTATTCAGGTTTTGGTCGTTTTTTCCGTAAAGAAAAACAGTAGTGTCTCCTGACTGTTGTGACACAAAAATATATCTGTTGAAAATAGTCTTGTGTAGGCCCGACATCCCAGTGTGGTTTCGCAGTTCCACAGGTCAAATCGCTGTACTATCCAGTTTTGGGCCTTTGGTATCTAAACAAAAAGCAGTTTGAGTGTGTCGCTCACTGGTCAGCTGCATATATCTCTATTTAAAAAAGTGTGGTATACCCCAGTAAACAATAACTGTGGTTTTGCCATCCCACGGTAAAAAATCTCTATTATTCTGGTTTTGGTATTTTTTTCCGTAAAGAAAAACAGTAGTGTCTCCTGACTGTTGTGACACAAAAATATATCTGTTGAAAATAGTCTTGGGTAGGCCCGACATCCCAGTGTGGTTTCGCAGTTCCACGGGTCAAATCGCTGTACTATCCAGTTTTGGGCCTTTGGTATCTAAAAAAAAAAGCAGTTTGAGGGTGTCGCTCACTGTTCAGCCGCAAATATCTCTATTTAAAAAAGTGTGGTATACCCCAGTAAACAATAACTGTGGTTTTCCTCTTCCACGGTTCTAATCTACTCTTTATTACCCTTTTTCCATTGATAGTGCAAGTGTAAGCTATTTTACTTCATTTACAATGGGCAAGGCGCGTGGCAAGGGACGTGGAAGTAGACGTTCTGGTGATGGTTCGTGCAGAGGACGGGGCCGTGGCCAAGGTGAAAATGTGCCACAACCAACAGCCACATCTTCTCGCTCCCACTTCTTGACCGAATTACTAGGGATGCACAGAACAACACCAGTATTGAGAACTGATCAGTGTGAACAGGTTATTAATTGGATAGCAGACAATACTTCCAGTTACCTGGGCACCACCACCTCCGGTCTGTCTTCCACACGGTCAACTCTTAGTAGCCGTGAGTCTTGACCGCATACTCCTCCTCACTCTGATGCTCCTTCCTCCCACCATGCCGAGTGTCGTCAGACAGCAAGTGATCCCACACTTGGACACTCTGAAGAGCTGTTCACTGGTCCATTTCCATATTTGTGCCCCTCGCCTGATACGCTTGAAGTGGTGGAAGAGGAGATCCCATGTTGCGATGCCCAAATATTTGAACAGCCACGGCCACAGGAAGTCGACGTTGGCAATCTGTCACAAGACGTGGACGATGACGAGACACAATTGCCAGGAAGTGAGGAGGAGGATCGTGATGCGCAAGTGGAAGAGGAGGAGGTGGTGGATGATCTAGTAACTGACCCAACGTGGAAGGAGGACATGCAGAGTGAGGCCAGCAGCACACAGGGGGAGGGAGGCAGAGAACCCCAACAGGCAGGAAGAAGCAGTGTGGTGGCCGCAGACAGAAGGCAGGCAACCGTTCCCCGTAACACCAACACGAGGGACGTTGCCAGTACAAGCGGTAGGTCTTCCAGAGTCTGGAATTTTTTTAAAGACTCTGCTGATAACCCCAAAAAGGCCATATGTTACAACTGCCATGCCAGCATCAGCAGGGGTGACAAAACTACCAGCCTGACCACCACCAGCATGATCAGGCACATGGCAGCAAAGCACTCGACTTTGTGGGGCGAAACCCAGGGTCCACGACCAGTGTCAGCGGGTGTCACCACTGCTTCTTCCACTGTTGTGCGTGCAATAGAACCCCCTGTTGTGTGTGCAAGGCAATCCCCTTTCCATACTGCATGTAAAGATGCCCCCTCCTCTCATTCTTCACTTGTTATGGCAGTTTCTCAAGAAACAGCATCAAAGTCCACATCCACGTCCCACCGCAGCGTTCAATTGTCCATATCCCAGACCTTTGAACGAAAGCGGAAATTCGCAGCTAACGCCCCACAGGCCACAGTCCTAAATTCGCACATTTCACGACTTCTTGCATTGGAAATGCTGCCTTTTAGGCTGGTGGAGACGGAATCCTTCCGCAATCTTATGGCGGTGGCCGTCCCTTGGTACTCGGTCCCCAGCCGACACTATTTTGCCCGGTGTGCCATCCCCGCACTACACAAGCACGTGTCCCAAAGCATCTGCCGTGCCCTCAACAACGCAGTTACTGGGAGAGCCCACCTGACAACGGACACGTGGACAAGTGCTTGTGGCCAGGGACGGTATATCTCTCTGACGGCACACTGGGTAAACATAGTGGAAGCCGGGACCCAGTCGGACCTTGGGACAGAACACATCCTCCCCACACCGAGGATTGCGGGCCCTATGTCAGTCAGAGTTGCCCCCACAGTGTACAGCTCCTGCTCATCCTCCTCCTCCTCCTCATGTTCAGCCTCCATCTCAGATATCACCACATCAGTTACAAGCTGGAAGCATTGCAGTACTGCCTCCGCCAAGCGGCAACAGGCTGTGCTGAAACTCATAAGCTTAGGTGATAAACCTCACACTGCTTGTGAGTTGTGGACAGCTGTGAAAGAGCAGGCAGATCTGTGGCTGAGACCGCTGAACCTACATCCCAGCATGGTCGTGTGTGACAATGGCCGTAACCTGGTGGCGGCTCTGAAGCGAGGTGAGATCACACACGTACCATGCCTGGCTCATGTGCTTAACCTCGTGGTTCAGCGGTTTCTTAAATCATACCCCGAGTTGCCAGATCTGCTCGTGAAAGTACGCCGCCTGTCAGCTCATTTTCGCAAGTCGGCTACAGCTTCCGCCGCCCTTGCTGTGTTGCAGCAGCGTTTGCAGCTTCTGGCACACCGACTGGTGTGTGATGTCCCCACACGTTGGAACTCTACCCTCCACATGTTGCAAAGGATTTGTGAGCAGAAGAGAGCAGTTGTGGAGTACAAGCTGCAACAAGGCTGTCGATATTCAGGTCAGACTCCACACATAAGACCTCAGGAGTGGACCTGGATGTCTGACATATGTGCCATCCTGACAAACTTTGAGGAGGCCACCAAGATGGTGAGTGGCGATGACGCCATCATTAGTGTCAGCATCCCACTTGTCTGTCTTTTGAACGCTCTCAGCAGAGAATTAAAGAGGAGGCATTGCAGCCAGAGTATGATGAGATGGATCAAGAAGCCGTAGCGGGCGATTACACACAGCCCAGCCTCATCTCATCCCAACATGCATTGGGGGACAATGAGGGAGAGGAGGAGGAGGAAGAGGAGGAGGAAGAACAGGAGCTGTTATCATGCGTTGTAGACGGTAGTACCTGTACAAGTGTCATACCGTCGGTTCAGCGTGGGTGGCCTGAGTACAGGGGGGAGGAGGAAGAGGAGGAGGAGGAGAGCATGGTCAGTCGTCATCTTGGTGAGGACACGGAAATCTTGCCCGTTACCAGTCTGGCACGCATGGCTGACTTTATGTTACGCTGCCTTAACCGTGACCCTCGCGTTGTCAAAATGTTGGGTGACAGTCATTACTGGTTGGTGACACTTGTAGACCCCCGCTACAAGGAGAACTTTCACTCTCTTATTCCTGAGGTGGAGAGGTCTACAAAAATGGGGCAATACCAGAAGGCCCTTGCTGCAGAACGCTTAAAAAAATTCCCATCTGAACACGCTAGTAGCAGAGGTCACAGTTCGTTGCCCAACCAAGGCGTACAGGCGAGAGAGATGCAACTCCAATCCAGCAGAGGCAGGGGAACACTGTCAACGTTCTGGGATAGTTTTCTGACACCCGCCCAGCTTACAGGCCCTGAGGCGTGGGGTACTCTCACAAGGAGTGGAAAGTTTCAAAAGATGGTGAGGGAGTACCTTGCCGATCGTACCAGCGTCCTCCGTGATTCCTCTGTGCCTTTTAATTATTGGGTATCCAAGCTGGACACTTGGAATGAACTCGCTCTGTACGCCTTGGAGGTCCTGGCCTGCCCTGCCGCTAGCGTGTTATCGGAGCGTGTTTTTAGTGCCGCTGGGGGAATTATAACTGATAAGCGCACTCGCCTGTCAACTGACAATGCTGACAAGCTGACCCTTATCAAAATGAACAAGGGCTGGATTGGGCCAGACTTCTCATCACCACCAAATGACAGCAGAGTAACATAAAGTCAAATCCACTGTGTTATTTCGGGAGGTGTATTCACATGCACCGCTTCACACCCACACATGGGTATACGCTTCCACGTTTCGGCTATTTAATCTTCTTCTCCTTATCCTCAGCCTCCACCACAACTATACCACCAGGGTGCCAGCATTGCAAGTTCCTCCGTTCTAATTTTTGGCAGCTTTTGCTGGGAAAGCATAAGAAAATACCATGGGACACCCACTCCCCAATAATGGGACTTATGTTTGTAATATGCTGTACTGCATGGCTCTTGTAAGGGGCATTGCAAGTTGCTCCGTCCTAATTTTTGGCAGCTTTTGCTGGGAAAGCAAATGCAAATACTATGGGAGACCCACTCCCCAATAATGGGACTTATGTTTGTAATATGCTGTACTGCATGGCTCTTGTAAGGGGCATTGCAAGTTGCTCCGTCCTAATTTTTGGCAGCTTTTGCTTGCAAGGCATAAGCAAATACTATGGGACACCCACTCCCCAATAATGGGACTTATGTTTGTAATATGCTGTACTGCATGGCTCTTGTAAGGGGCATTGCAAGTTGCTCCATCCTAATTTTTGGCAGCTTTTGCTTGCAAGGCATAAGCAAATACTATGGGACACCCACTGCCCAATAATGGGACTTATGTTTGTAATATGCTGTACTGCATGTGACGCGCCCCCTGGGCCGTGTGTACACTTGTGTGGGATACCCGATGCCGGGTCTCTGGGGTCTGTAGTCTCCGTGGCGGTGACCCAGTCCCGTGGCTCAGGCTGGTCAAACCAGTGGCAGTCTTTCTTAGGTTTTGAGGTTAATTGTCCGACTGCGCCACCCGTGGATTGCGGTCAGAGAGTACCACCGCTGCGAGGCAGACCACTGAGGCTGGTGTTGTGTGCGCAGCATAGAATGGGATAACTCCCCTCGGGAGGAGTATAGCCTCAGGGCAGTGAATGTGGATGATGGGGGTGATGGTGCACGAGCGCAGCAGGAACGACTCAAAGTCTTTGCAGTGCAGTTCAGGGTCTTTACTGATGATTATAAGGTAGACCCTCCCGGGAGTACTGGCTAGCATAAGAGGTCTGGTCAGTCTGTGAGCAAGCAGGAGTTCCCCTGGCAAGGTGGAGTTGTAGGCCTCCACGTCTGTCTGCACTCTTCCTGGCTACCTTGCTGTAAGCGGGTAGAAGTAGCCCACGTCCCTCAGTGTACCGTGCAGTGCTCACCCGTATGGCTGGTGACTTGGGGCCTTCTGTTAGCCTCCGCTCCACGACGGCGGTGCTGGTCCCTTGCTTGTGAATGAGCCTCCGGGCTTCTATGGCCAGAGGACCTGAAATCCCCTGCCAGCTGGTTTCTGCTGCTGGATATATAAGTACTCACAGCTTCGGACTCCTGTGTTCGGTTCCTATTGTCTTCTGCCAGGGCGAGCTCTGCTCAGCTTCCAGCCCCTGGTCTTTAGCTCCTAGCTCCTACAGAGCTCCTTGCTGTTACTTTCCCTTGCTCTCACTCTGACTCTGACTGTTCTCTGACTCACTCAACCCCGCCCCAGATCCAGTTTATAAGGGCAGAATTCTCCCCTCCCAGGACTGGGGCAGGAGGATGTTGCATGTTTAAGGGATCCTGACCAGGAAACCTCCCACTTGCTCTCCGACGTAATATCTCTATTACTGTGGTGACCAGACCCCTGGGGTGCCACACATGGCTCTTGTAAGGGGCATTGCAGTTCCTCATAATTTTTGGAAAGCCTTCCATTCACTGCTTAGACCAACAGTGCACGGGAGACCCAGTTGCTATAAATTGAAAAAAAGGTTTAGTTAACGCCCTCTGACCTCCATGTCATTTCCAAGGGGCATTGGAGTGGCTCGAAATTTTTGGTAGGCATTGCACTCACTGTATGCCCTATAACTGTGTAGCCGAACCGCTCCTTTTCTTACAGAAACATATCCTACAAGACATATCTGGTTGACTGGCCTGATATTGATGTGAATGGTCCCTGTTCCTCCTGCTCTTTCTCCTTTGCCACCACCTCATCCATCATTTATCACCTGAAGCTTTGTTTTAACGGGAGTCATAGAACTGGGATAGTAGCAGGAAAACATCCAGCAATCCTCGGAGGAGGTAGGATATGCGCCAAAACGCGGACCACCTCAGGCCTAGCTGCTACTACATACATGCGCTTGCATTCCAAGAAAGCAAAGCAGATGCTAACTTCTATCATCATCATCATGCTCCTCACCTAGGCACTCTCAACTCCCCTGATGGAGAAGCCAGGGCCCACCGGAGGAGTCTGGTTCTCTGGTGGGCTCGTCCAATGCTGCCCTAAAGCAGGCCAGGCTAAGAAAAGTGTGGGGGAAGGTGACAGGAGAAATCAGGGCAGCTGGGGACCGAGTATGGACACCTGACCGCCACCTGGCGGCTGGGGACCGAGAGTGGACACCTGGCCGCCGGGCGGCTGGGGACAGAGTATGGATACCTCGCTGCCGAAGCGGCCATGAGGTAGTGGCCAGCTTTGGCCTCCTCCAAACTAAGAGGCCCCATTTCAAGTGAAATAAAGCAGTATGGTATTGCAGCCTGCGGGTGGGTGGGTGGTTGGCTGCATATTTTCGCTTGCATTGCAAGGAATGTGGGAGGTACAATTGAACACTGCCCTGGGACAAGGACTTGCACGGGGATAGTTGCAAGTCTGCATCTTCTGATGCGGCAAGGATCACTTCTGATGGGCACACTTTTAGACAGTGACCAGGGGGTCAGAGATGCTTCCAGGGGTCTTCCCCATGCTGATCCCTTGTCTTCTCAGCACTGTATGCATGTGTCACACAGCACATGGCCAGATAAGGTTGTAAAATGTTAAAATTACATTTCCCGGTGAACGCATTTGTCACGGTTGAAAGCAATACAAAAGTGCAAAAACGCATGAAAAATGCTACTTGTGAACATAGCCCAAGGTGTGGAGGAGTATTTTTGTTTTTGGTTATTTATTTTACCTTATACACAAGTTTTTACCCTGGAAAGGAAATTCCTTAACATATTTCACAGGAAAACCGTTTCAGTTTCGTTTTTGAACGTTTTATTGTGAGCCCGCAAATGTGGCTTAATACCTCTGACCACGTTGTTGACAGCAGTGACCTGGGGGTCAGAAATGCTTCCAGGGGCGATCCCCATGCTGCCCCCATGTCTTTTGAGCACTGTCACTATCGTTTTGGGCACTTTTTAGGCTTTCTACAGACTGCCAGGGGTGCTGCCGCAAAAATGCTCGGGTCTCTCAGACTAACATTGGGCTCGTTGCTCGGGTCGAGCACCCGAGTATCACGGTAAGCTCGGTCTGGGCTTCGAGCACCCGAGCATTTTAGTGATCACTCAACACTATCAGTCGTCATCTTGGTGAGGACACGGAAGTCTTGCCCGTTACCAGTCTGGCAACCATGGCTGACTTTATGTTACGCTGCCTTAACCGTGACCCTCGCATTGTCAAAATGTTGGGTGACAGTCATTACTGGTTGATGACACTTTTAGACCCCCTCTACAAGGAGAACTTTCACTCTCTTATTCCTGAGTTGGAGAGGTCTACAAAAATGGGGCAATACCAGAAGGCCCTTGCTGCAGAACTATTAAAAAAATTCCCATCTGAACACGGTATTGGCAGCGGTCACAGTTCGCTGCCCAACTAAGGCATACAGGCGAGAGAGATGCAACTCCAATCCAGCAGAGGCAGGGGAACACTGTCAATGTTCTAGGACAGTTTTCTGAGACCTGCCCAGCTTACAGGCCCTGAGGCGCAGGGTACTCTCACAAGGAGTGGAAAGTTTCAAAAGATGGTGAGGGAGTACCAGCGTCCTCCGTGATTCCTCTGTGCCTTTTAATTATTGGGTATCCAAGCTGGAGACTTGGAATGAACTCACTCTCTATGCCTTGGAGGTCCTGGCCTGCCCTGCCGCTAGCGTGTTATCGGAGCGTGTTTTTATTGCCGCTGGGGGAATTATAACTGATAAGCGCACTCGCCTGTCAACTGACAATGCTGACAAGCTGACCTTTATCAAAATGAACAAGGGCTGGATTGGGCCAGACTTCTCATCACCACCAAATGACAGCAGAGTAACATAAAGTCAAATCCACTGTGTTATTTCGGGAGGTGTATTCCCATGCATCGCTTCACACCCACACATGGGTATACGCTTCCTCATTTCGGCTGTTTTTTGCTCTTCTCCTTATCCTCAGCCTCCACGACCACTATACCACCAGGGTGACCGTGGTCCATGTTGCCAGCATTGCAAGTTCCTCTGTCCTAATTTTTGGCAGCTTTTGCTTGGAAGGCATAGGCAGAGACTATGGGAGACCCACTCCCCAATAATGGGAATAATGTTTTTAATATGCTGTACTGCATGGCTCTTGTAAGGGACATTACAAGTTCCCCCTTCCTAATTTTTGGCAGCTTTTGCTTGGAAGGCATAGGCAAAGGCTATGGGAAACCCACTCCCCAATAATGGGAATAATGTTTATAATATGCTGTACTGCATGGCTCTTGTAAGGGGCATTAAAATCGTCTTGCAAAGCTACTGTGACCTCCACGTCTCTTCCAAGGGTCGTTGATATTGTCTTTTTATTCCACTGTAACCTCCACCACTCTTCCAAGGGGCATTGATATTGTCTTTTTATTCCACTGTAACCTCCACCTCTCTTCCAAGGGGCATTAAAACTGTCTTGTTAAACCACTCTGAACTCCACGTCTCTTCCAAGGGGCATTAAAGCCATCTTGTTAAGCTACTGTGACCTCCACATCTCTTCCAAGGGGCATTAAAACTGTCTTGTTAAACCACTCTGAACTCCACAGCTCTTCCAAGGGGCATTGACATGTTGTTTTTAATTACCTCTAACCTCCACGACTCTTGCAACGGGCATTGCATTTCCTCCTAATTTTTGTCAGCTTTTGCTTTTCAATGCATAGGCGAACACTAAGGGAGACCCACTCCCCAATAATGGGTAGAAGGTTTTTAATACGCTGTAATCCACGTCTGTTTCAAGGGGCATTGAAGTGCCTAATAATTTTTGGAAAGCCTTCCATTCCCTGCTTAGGCCAACAGTGTACAGGAGACCCAGTTGCTATAAATGGAAAAAACGGTTTAGTTAAGGCCCTCTGACCTCCATGTCACTTCCAAGGGGCATTGGAGTGCCTCGAAATTTTTGGTAGGCATTGCATTCACTGTATGCCTTATAACTGTGTAGCTGAACCGCTCCTTTTGGTACAGAAACATATCCTACAAGACATGTGTGGTTGGCTGGCCTGATATTGATGTGAATGGTCCCTGTACCTCCTGCTCTTTCTCCTTTGCCACCACCTCATCCATCATTCATCACCTGAAGCTTTGTTTTAACGGGAGTCATAGAACTGGGATAGTAGCAGGAAAACATCCAGCAATCCTCGAAGGAGGTAGAATATGCGCCAAAACGCTGACCACCTCTGGCCTAGCTGCTACTACATACATGCGCTTGCATTCCAAGGAACAGAAAGCTAAGAAGGTGGATGGCCTCATGATCATGAATAATTTACTCGTTGTGTAGGAGGCCGACCACTGCTGCTGTCTACCTTCTGAACTTTGTGCTGAAGCCTGATTGACCCAGGACCCGCAATCCTCTATGTCTGGAGGACGTGTTGCATCCCAGTGTCCAACTGTGTCCCGGCTTCCACAATATTAACCCAGTGTGAAGGCGTCAGTGAGATGGACCATTCCTGGCCACATTCACTTGTCCACGTGTTTGTGGTTAGGCTGTCCTTCCCACTAAATGCACTGGGGAGGGCACAGGTAATGTTTTGGTATGCGCGCTTGTGTATAAGGCGCACCGGGACAAATAGGGGCGGCTGGGGACTGTGTGTGGGCACCCGGCCGCGGGGCGGCTGGGGACTGAGTATGGACACCCAGCCGCCCCCTGGTGGCTGGGGACCAAGCGTGGACACCCGGCCGCCGGGCGGCTGGGGACTGAGTATGAATACCAGGCTACCGACGCAGCCATGACGTGGTGGCCAGATTCCACCTCCACATGCCTAAAAGGCCCAATTTCAAGTGCAAGCAAGCTAGCAGTATGGTATTGCAGCCTGGGGGTGGGTGGGTGGCAGGCTGCATACTTGCGCTTGTATTGCAAGTTATGGGGGAGGTACAATTGAACACTGCCCTGGGACAAGGACTTGCACGGGGATAATTGCAAGTCTGCATCTTCTGATGCGGCAAGGATCACTTCTGATGGGCACACTTCTAGGCAGTGACCTGGGTGTCAGAGATGCTTCCAGGGGTCTTCCCCATGCTGTTCCCATGTCTTTTTAGCACTGTATGCATGTGTCACACAGCACATGGCCAGATAAGGTTGTAAAATGTTAAAATGACATTTCCCGGTGAATGCATTTGTCACAGTTCAAAGCAATACAAACGTGCAAAAACGCATAAAAAATGCTACTTGTGAACATAGCCCAAGGTGTGGAGGAGTATTTTTGTTTTTGGTTATTTATTTTACCTTATACACAAGTCTTTACCCTGGAAAGGATGTTCCTTAACCCCTTTCCGACCTGGTCAGTAATAGTACGCACCAGGTCTGGAAGGCCGGTTCAGCGGGGTCTCCGGCGGTGAGCCCTCACTGAAGCGAGCACATGTCAGCTGATTATTGGAATCGCAATCCACCCGCGGCTGTTAACAAGTTAAATCTCTGACAGTGGCATTTAACTCGCGCTTCCGGGAGTCCTAAGCCCCGCCCATCAGTGACCCCGTCACGTGATCGCAGGTCACCAATGGGTGGGCATGACAACTCAGGGTCTGCAGCAGACGCCTGTGGTTGTCATGTCTCAATTGCTATGAGCGCCACCTAGTGGTCAGCGCTCATAGCAAGTGAGCATTTCTCCTGCATACAAGCGATCTGCTCATCGCTTGTATGCAGTAGAAGCAATCAGACAACTGCTGCTTCTAGTCTCCTCTGGAGACTATAGAAGCAAGCAGAAAGTGTAAAAAAAAAGTTTTTTAAAAAATAAAAAAAATGAAAAATATATAAAAGTTTAAGTCACCCCCCTTTCGCCCCATTCAAAATAAAATATATATATATAAAGAAAAAAACACATACACATATTTGGTATCACCGCGTTCAGAATCGCCCGATCTATCAATATAAAAGAAGAATTAATACAATCAGTAAACGGCGTAACGAGAAAAAAAATTTAAACGCCAGAATTAAGTTTTTTTGGTCGCTACAACTTTGCAATAAAATGCAATAACGGGCGATCAAAACATCGGATCTACCCCAAAATGATATCAATAAAAACGTCAGCCCGGCACGCAAAAAATAAGCCCTCACCTGGCCCCAGATCCCGAAAAATGGAGAAGCGAAGGGTCTCGGAAAATGGCATCATTTTTTTGGGGTTTTAGCAAGCTTTGGATTTTTTTTTCACCACTTAAATAAAAAAGAACCTATACATGTTTGGTGTCTATGAACTCGTAACGACCTGGAAAATAATGATGGCAGGTCAGTTTTAGCAATCTGTGAACGTGGTAAAAAAAGGACCCAAAAAACAACTGTGGAATTGCATTTTTTTTGCAGTTTCACTGCACTTGGAAATTTTTTCCCATTTTCCAGCACACGATATGGTAAAACCAGTGATGGTCTTTAAAATTACAACTCATCCCGCAAAAAATAAGCCCTCACATGGCCATATTGAACGAAAATTAAAAAAGTTCTGGCTCTGGGAAGAAGGGGAGCAAAAAAGGAAAACACAAAAACAGAAAGACCCATGGTCGTTAAGGGGTTAACATATTTCACAGGAAAGCACTTTCACATTAGTTTTTGAACGTTTTATGTGAGCCTGTAAAAGTGGCTTAATACCTCTGACCACGTTGTTGACAGCAGTGACCTGGGGGTCAGAAATGCTTCCAGGGGCGATCCCCATGCTGTCCCCATGTCATTTGAGCACTGTCACTATCGTTTTGGGCACTTTTTAGGCTTTCTACAGACTGCCGGGGGAGCCGCCGCAAAAATGTTCGATTCTCCCATAGACTAACATTGGGCTCGTTGCTCGGGTCGAGCACTCGAGTATCACAGTGAGCTCGGCCCGAGCTTCGAGCTCCCGAGAATTTTAGTGCTCGCTCAACACTACTGACGATGCCATTATCAGCATCACTATTCCGGTGATTTACATGCTGGAGCACATGTTAAACAGAATTCGGAGTCAGGTGGTGGCACAAGAGGAGGTGGAGGAAGTAGAGGAGGAGGAGTTGTATGTGGAACGGCTAACATCTGCAAGGTCCAGACGGTCGGCAGCACCAAGGCGGCAGGCATGTGAGGGTGGGGGAGATGGTTTTACCAGGGCGCATGGTAGCAGCCAAACTAGTGAGGAAGGTGCTGGAGCCCAGGAAGAAGTGGAGGACGAACTGATGGAAGACTCATCAGATGAGGGAGACCTTGATCACATTTCTGTTGTGCGAGGTTGGGGGGAGAGGACAGAGGAAGGAAGCATGATTGTTACCTCGCCACCAGCACAACAGGGACTTGGTGCTCCTGGATGCGCAACACACATGAGTGCCTTCTTGCTGCACTATCTGCAACATGACCCTCGAATTGTGAGAATTAGAAATTATCCTGACTACTGGGTTGCCACACTGTTAGATCCCCGTTACAAAAGTAAATTTGCAGAAATTATTCCTGCCATAGAAAGGGATGCACACATGCAGGAGTATCAGCAGAGACTGTTGCAGAATCTTACATGTGCTTTTCCACAAACACCAGTGGTGCACGTAGTGAATCTCACAGTTCCAACTTGCCAACCGTGGGACCGTCGAGTGTTCAGCACTCAAACCGTAACAGAAATGCAGTATCTGCTGGTAACATCAATTTTGCGGAATCATTTCACCACTTTTTTAGCCCATCCTTTGCAAGGCCACAGGAGACAAGAAGTCTGACACATAGTCAACGCCTAGAGACGATGGTACAGGAATATCTCCAAGTAAACATTGAAGCCATGACTGTGTCACTGGACCCTTGCTCTTTTTGGGCTTTCAATCTGGATAAATGGCCGGAGCTCGCCACTTACGCCTTCGAGATCTTGTCATGCCCCGCAGCCAGCGTTCTGTCTGAACGTGTGTTCAGTGCTGTTGGTGGTGTGCTGACTGATAAGCGCACGCGGCTCTCCACTGATAATGTAGACAGACTCATGTTCATAAAGATGAACAAATCATGGTTCCGAAATGACTTTTCTACCCCTGTGTCATCCTGGGGAGAGTAAAAGCTTGATGATTGGTTAAAATCAACTCACCACCGTTTTAAGCTTTCAAATTACTAATCATGTTTATCTGTATCTTGGCTGAAAAATAATTTGGGCTTTGTAGCAGTGTGCAGTACTGATTCTATTAGGCCACCTATACTAAGCTCCACCAGATTTAAAATTACTAGTCATGTTTATCTGTATCTTGGCTGGAAAATAATTTGGGCTTTGTAGCAGTGTGCAGTACTGATTCTATTAGGCCATCTATACTAAGCTCCACCAGATTTAAAATTACTAATCATGTTTATCTGTATCTTGGCTGGAAAATAATTTGGGCTTTGCAGCAGTGTGCAGTACTGATTCTATTAGGCCATCTATACTAAGCTCCACCAGATTTAAAATTAATACTAATTTTTAGCTGCATCTAGCCCGGAAAATAATTTTGCGGCTCCTAGATGCGCAAAACACATGAGTGCCTTCTTGCTGCACTACCTGCAACATGACCCTCAGATTGTCAGAATTCAAAGTAATCCTGACTACTGGGTTGCCACACTCTTAGATCCCCCACACTCTTCGATCAACCTTTTCATTTTAATAAAGAACAAAAAATGGTCATTTTTGAAATTGTATGCATTAGGAGGTTATTAGAAACTGAAATCAAACAGTTTTCAACTCAAAACTTTATTCTAGGTGATGTTACATTTGCACATAGGACCCCTTGTTCGAAAGGAGCTTCTGAACTCTCTCGTCCATTGAATTTGTCAGGTTTTGGATGGTTTCTGCTTCAATTGTTTTGCATGAGTACTGAATACCCTCCCAGAGCTGTTGCTTAGATGTGAACTGCCTCCCGCCATCATAGACAATCCTTTTGATGATACTCCAGAGGTTCTGAATTGGGTAGAGGTCAGGGGAGCATGGGGGTCACACCATAAGTTTGTCCCCTTTTATGCCCATATCAGCCAGAGATGCAGATGTGTTATGTGCAGCATGAGACGGTGCATTATCATGCATGAAAATAATCTTGCTGTGGAATACACGGTTCTTCTTCTTGAACCATGGCAGGAAGTGCTGTTTGAGAAACTCCACATACATTATGGAGTTCATCTTTACCCCTTCAGGGATCCTAAAGGGGCCGACAATCTCTCTCCCCATGATTCCAGCTCAAAACATTACTCCACCTCCTCCTTGTTGGTGCTGTAGCCGTGTTTGCGTGTGGTGTCCATCAACCAGCCATCCTCCACTCCATCCATCTGGACCATTGAGCGTTGCACGGCACTCATCCGTGAACAAAACAGTTTTGAAGTCAGTCTTCATGTATTGTTTGCCCCACTGGAGCCGTTTCTGCTTGTGTGCAGTGGATAGAGTAGGTAGACAGGATGGCTTACGCACAGCTGCAAACCTCTGAAGGACCCTGCATCTTGTTTTTTGGGGGACGTTGGAGGCACCAGCAGCTCCAAAATCTTGTCTGCTGCAATGACAAGGCTTTTTTGCCGCTGCTCTTTTAACCTGACGAAATTGACTGTAGGAAAGAGTCCTCAATTTGCCCTTATCAGCACGCACACGTGTGTACTGTGAATCAGCTACATACTCCTTGATTGCCAAGACACTTCATCCTGATCATCGCACAATGTTGATTGTAGTCATGCCTTGACCTAAACACTCCACAATTTGTTGCTTCTCAGCAGCCGACACATCCTTTTTCTTTCCCATTTTGGCAGAAAATGTAGGCTGCTTAATAATGTGGGACAGCCGTCTTAAGTAGTCTTGCCTTTCATTGGACACACCTGCCAAACTAATTAGCACAGGTGTCTGCAATTGCTTACAGTGATATAAAGAGCCCTGACACACATCACCATCAATGAGTTTAACTGACAAACAAACTAATTCTTCCCTTATCACTCCTAAACACTTTTTGCATAATAATTTGGAACACAGTGTACATGTGCTTTTCCACAAAACAAAAGTGGTTCACGTAGTGAATCTTACAGTTCTAACTTGCCAACCGTGGTCTGTATGGAGTTGTTCAATAAAGGGCCCAAAATTAAGATAACATAGACAGGAGAGGTCTCTATGCATAGGAATTCCTAAGTATTTGATACCCTGTGAGGGCCAGGCAAAGGGAAAGTTGGACTGGATGGAATCCTGTACGGATTTGGAGAGGGAGATATCGAGGGCCTCAGATTTCGCTGCATTGATTTTAAAATTTGACCATGTAACAAAGTGATCTATTTCAGCCATAACAGCAGGGATGGATATATGTGATTGAGTGATATATGTTAGGACATCATCAGCAAATAGAGAGCACTTGTACTCGGTGCCTCCCTCCTCAATCCACCTAATATTGGGGCTATGTCGAATTGATGAGAGCAGGTGCTCCGTCACTAGGATGTATAAGAGAGGGGACAGAGGACATCCCTGCCTTGTCCCATTGGTGATTATGAAAGGTGATGAAAATGTTCTGACACGCCCCCTGGGCCTTGGGACACCCGGAGCCGGACCTTTTTTGGTGGATGCTGGTGGTTGTAGTCTCCGTGGCGGCGACCCGGTTCCGTGGCTCAGGGCGGTCAAACCAGTGGCGGAACAATTTATGTGGTTTTGATGTTTAAATGTCCGACTGCGCCACCCGTGGATTGCGGTCAGAGTGAACCGCCGCTGCAGGGCAGACCGCTGAGGTTGGTGTTGCGGGTGCAGCAGAGCGTAGTATAATAGTATAACTCCCCACGGGAGGAGTATAGCCTCAGGGCAGTGTATGCGGAGGATGGGGGTGATGGTGCAGGGCAGCAGCAGTAACGACACGGAGTCAGTGATGCAGTCCAGGGCCTTTACTCACAGTTCTTATTATCCAGACCACTTCTGCAGGTAACGGCTGCCCACGTCGTACTGTGCTCACCAGGTGAGGGGCTCATACAACTCCCAGATAACTTTGGAGTGCTTCACAGGACCCCCTTTGTGTGTCCTTTGTCTGGCCTTTCTTACCAACACTTCTGTCCGGCTGCCTCGAGCCTCCTCTTGGTAAACTTGGAGCCAGTTTCCCTGACCCTATGTGGTGCCTTCCTAGTGGGTGTAGCGAGGGGCTGCACCACATAAAATGTCACAGCCTCCGGTTTCTAGCTGAGGGTCGTTTCCCGCCTCCACTAGTTTCGGGGACCGGTCTCCCCCTTTGGCCTGACCCCTCCACGCAGGTGGATTCGGGCGTGCGGTGGCGACTCGCCAGTCTGCACCCCTGGGATCCCTTTGTTCCTCGTTCCTGGAGCCTTCTCCGCTCCTCTTCCTTCCTTCTCCCTCTTCCAGGCCTGGGCCTCTGTTACTAGGCCCGCCTCCGGAGCAGAGCTTATGCAGAGCCCCTGCTCCCTGTCACTTCTGCTCAGACTTCTCTGCGCTGAACTAAGATGGTGCCCACCTTTTATACTTCCTTCTCAATGCACCCAGGAACTGCTTCCTCCCTGCTCCTGCACTACAGGGTTCCCCTTCCTCAGTGTTCCCTTCCCCCTCTCCAGCCAGGGACAGGGACTGTCGTGCCCATCTCAGGGGCATATTGGTCGCCCTGCCCCATGGCAATGTGGTGTAATGCATGCAGGTGTCGGGGTCCTGATCCACACTCCATCCTTACCTGAGAGTGAGATATCGCACCTCTGGGTGAGGTGCAATACCTCTGTAGCAACTGAGCCCTCGGGGTGCTACAGTTCCTTTTATCTTCAGCCTAGGTGACGTATTGCGATACAGGGCCGTGATTTTGGCTATAAAAGGGTCCCCTAGATCCATACCCCAAGCTTTTTAAGAGAATAATATATGGCGTGCCAGGAGACTCTATGGAATGCTTTCTCAGCATCCAACGAGAGTATCTAATTACAAATTTTTAACTGCATCTAGCCCAGGAAATACTTTGTGCCTAGTAGCAGTGTCTGCTAGTCAGCGGATTATCCCAGCTGTTAAGCAAGCTACACCACCTGTAGTTTGGACACTTAATTTTTTCAAAGGAAATGCTTCGGGACCCCGGGATACTCAGTGAAGAGCATCAAGAGGCACCCCAAGGCATAGGGGCTGGGACTGGCGGTGGGACGCCTTGCAGTGGACCGCCGAGCTCGATCCTTATAAAAGCTTTTTAACTGCAGCAGCTTTAGTGGACGCTACTGGAGCTGGAATTACGCGGCTGCTGGCATGAGACTTGCCCTCCAATAGATCCTTGTAAAAGGATTTAAAGTGTATTCATTCAAATTAGAGAGACAATTTAAATTAAAAAGCTTAGACCTGCCTACACCACAGGGGGGCTCGCTTGACCCACCAGCGGACAGGCACCAGTATTGGGAGAGGGGGGCTGGCCGTTAGGGTCCACCGAGGCTCTGGCACAAACCCGGCGACACGGAGGTGGCACGGGCAGGAACAGACTGGCCGTGTCGGCTTCTCACTTTTTGGATTTTAGAAGGGCATGACATGCCTATATCTGTGTCTCCCCCTCCTTTTACTCCTCCACCTCTTTTCTTTTCGCATGACTATATGTACTTGTCACTTTTCCATGTGTTAGTAATGTCTTCTGAGCAGTTTGTCAGCTTTTGGACACCTTTGAAGGTGTTTTCTATGTGTTTCTATGTGTTTTTGTTTGCCTGCCATTGGTTTTAACGGTGTTCGAAGGTGTTCGACGAACAGTTCGACGAACAGTTCGGCAAACACAAGGGTGCTCGACGAACCGAACCGAACTCGAACACTACGGGGGTGGCTCAACACTACTCCTGTAGTCTGCTATGCCTAAAAAACATCCTGAGTGACCATTTGCCTCCAGAAGTCACAGAAGTAGTAAATTCAGTCCACCTGTGTGAAATTTATTCTCAGTATAAGAGCATACAAAAATGGGTGCAAAGCATAAATAACCACTACAGGGTGCTTCATCGTGTATCAAAGAACATATGACATGAAGGAGAAAAAAGAAATACACTAATGATGTGCACACCTAAACAAAAACAACGTTTATTGATGTACAATCATAAAAATATATAAAATATCAAAGAAGCCATCTGAGCCACACATAGGCGTGAACATGGGCCAAGTGGCATACCAAAAGGTAGACATAACAGCATAATAATACACCATTTTTTATAAATATTGCTAGCAATGGTACATAGAATTAGTATAAGCCATTCATGATGCTTATAGAGGACACCATATAATACCCCAATAATCATAAGGGATAAAGAAATAGTATGCTATATCCCACACCAGTGAAACCAAGGCATACTGGAGATGAGCTACGGAAAGACTGAAATATACTACAAGGTACAATAAGTAAACCAATATAATAAATCTGAAATAATATAATAATAGTAATATCAAATAGCTGTAGACAAATGTATCCAGTTATCCAACAATAAATAGACACATGAAAAGCCTATATCAGGTATATAGAGATGCTTATAAGTTTATTATAACCACAGATAAAAAACACTCATAGACTATTCCTAGCCAAAGCTGCAATAGCTAAAGTGCCTAGTGCTAGATAAGATCCCCTATGCTAACTGAAGTATGCTAAGCAATAGAAAATATGTCACCCATAGAGGCCCATGGCTCTTGAAGCCCAGACACCCCTTGCATATCGCTGTAGGTTACAGCTTCATCAGGGAAAGTGATGAGTAATATCAGTATAACTACAGCTCTTCTGTGAAGGCTTAAAAAGTTTGTTTGAGAAAATAAGGGATCAATCAGCATAATGGAAACCAAGGAACACACCAGACAGGTCAGGATGGAAAAAAGGAATGTAGAAGAATAAAGCATATTCGGTTTTAAAAAAATAGCTCAAGCTTTGAACATCTCACGAAACACTTTTCAATCCATCATCCAAAAATGGGAGGAGTATGGCACAACTAAAAACCTACCAAGACATGACCGTCCACCTAAAATGACAACCCTAGCAAAGAGGGAATGAATTAGATGAGCAATTTAAAGGCCCATGATCACTCTGGAAGAGCTGCAGAGATCCACATCTCAGGTGGTAGAGCTTGTCCACAGGACAACTATTAGGCCACGGCCCAACTATCAGTATTTGGTCAGTATTCGGTCAGTATTTTTTCTCAGGAGTGGGAGCCAAAACGAGGAGTGGGTGATAAATGCAGAATTGGTGACTTGTTTCTATTATACCTTTTCTATGATTGTTCCTCACCTGGTTTTGGCTCCCACTCCTGAGAAAAAAAACTGACGGAATACTGACCAAATACTGATAGTGGGGCTGTGGCCTCAGTCGTACACTCCACAAAATCTGGCCTTTATGGAATAGTTACAAAATGAAAACCATTTTCTAATGCAAGTCATGAAAAAATCTGTTTGCAGTTTGCCAAAATCCACATACGGAAGACAGCTTGCATGTGGTCAGATGAGATCAAAATAGAACTTTTTGGGCTTAATGCAAAATGCTATGTGAGATAAAAAACTGACACTGCATTTTAACCTGAAAACACCTTTCCCAACATCAAACATGATGGTGGAGCATCATGCTGAGTGAATGATTTTCTTCAGCAGGGATATAGAAGCTGGTCAGAGTTGACAGGAAGAAGGATGGAGCTAATCAAAGCAGGGCAATCATGAAGGAAAACCTTTTAAAGGCTGCAAAAGACTTGAGACTTGGGCGTAGGTTTAAATTCCACCAGGACAACGACCCTAAACATCCTGCCAGAGCTACAATGGAATGATTTAGATCAAAGCATATTCATGTGTGTGAATGTCCCAGTCAAAGTCCAGACCTAAATCCCATTCAGAATCTATGGCAAGACTTGAAAATTGCTGCTCACAGACGCTCTTCATCCAATCTCAGTGAGCTAGACCTAGTTTGCAAAGAAGAATGGGCAAAAATATTAGCCTCTAGATGTGCAAACCTTGTAGAGATATACCCCAAAAGACTTCTAGCAGTAATTGCAGTGAAAGGTGGTCCTAAAAATTATTGACTCGGATGGGGGAGGGGGAGCTAAATGCAACGTATATAATAATTTTCAGATTTATATTGTTACAATATTTAGAAAACCATGTATCGTTTCCTTTATACTTCACAAATACTTGCTACTTTGTGTTGGAATATCACTAGTGTTGAGCATTCCGATACTGAAATATCGGGTATCGGCCGATATTCGCGGTATCGGAATTCCGATACTTAATTCCGATACTTTTGCAATATCGTATACCGGAATCGGAAGTTCCCATAATGCAATGAGACATTTTCATTTTATTCAGCCAATGAGGATCCTAAGAAGTGTGGGCACATCCTGTTAGGCATGTAGGCATCTTAACTAATGGCATGGCTGTGATTGGCTGCTGAAATGATGTCATGATGCACTATAAAAGCCACCGCCGCCATTTTGAGCTCACTCTGCTGTGAATTCAGTTAGGGATAGGACGCTGTTGTTCTGAGGGACAGTTTTAGCTACCTATTTGCTCTATACTGCTTTACCCAAGCTACTTTCTAAATCACTGTGCCTTGCAGTGCTAGTGCACAGTTCCCTGTGCTGTTCACCGCTGTCTGCAAGGTCTGTGTGTGTGAGTGCAGCTCACCCTGTAGTGTGTGCTTCAGCCAAGTCTGGTTGTAGTGCACTCAGTGTGTGTCACTGCCTCATACATTGTCCTTTTTTGCCAATTCATAATTTTTCCTGATATCTCCTATTAGTGTGGTGGTTCCATCTGTATTCAGCTAAATTGGTTCCAAACACACTATATAGGAGTAGATAGAGACATTTTTTTCCGTCTTGCAGCACTAGTGCACAGTGCTCTGCATCTGTACTGTTCACCGCTGTCTGCAAGGTCTGGTGTGTGAGTGCAGCTCACCCTGTAGTGTGTGCTTCAACCCCGTCTGGTTGTAGTGCACTCAGTGTGTGTCACTGCCTCATACATTGTCCTTTTTTGCCAATTCATAATTTTTCCTGATATCTCCTATTAGTGTGGTGGTTCCATCCGTATTCAGCTAAATTGGTTCCAAACACACTATATAGGAGTAGATAGAGAAATTTTTTTGGTCTTGCAGCGCTAGTGCACAGTGCTCTGCATCTGTACTGTTCACCGCTGTCTGCAAGGTCTGGTGTGTGAGTGCAGCTCACCCTGTAGTGTGTGCTTCCACCCCGTCTGGTTGTAGTGCACTCAGTGTGTGTCACTGCCTCATACATTGTCGTTTTTTGCCAATTCATAATTTTTCCTGATATCTCCTATTAGTGTGGTGGTTCCATCTGTATTCAGCTAAATTGGTTCCAAACACACTATATAGGAGTAGATAGAGAAATTTTTTTCCGTCTTGCAGCGCTAGTGCACAGTGCTCTGCATCTGTACTGTTCACCGCTGTCTGCAAGGTCTGGTGTGTGAGTGCAGCTCACCCTGTAGTGTGTGCTTCAACCACGTCTGGTTGTAGTGCACTCAGTGTGTGTCACTGCCTCATACATTGTCCTTTATTGCCAATTCATAATTTTTCCTGATATCTCCTATTAGTGTGGTGGTTCCATCCGTATTCAGCTAAATTGATTCCAAACACACTATATAGGAGTAGATAGAGGAGCCTTTCTGCAGCCTTGGGCCCTGCAGCCCCAGCCAGATTAGTATTAGCCTATTTTTTGCAGCCTCATCTATTGCATTGTAGGTTACCTTCCTACATTGTAATAGCTACAAAAAGTTTGTGATACTATCGTTATTACATCTTTAGGCACATCCAGTGTCTTTTTGTGACAAAAAAAAACCTAAATAAAGTTCACCAAACACTCCACTTTACAGTTGTGTAGGCCACATTAGCTCATATTAAAGTCTAGTCCACACTTTATAAAATTAGTGTTTCTTATACCTGTTAGCAGCTGTTCAGGAATAAGCACACTAAGCCCTTAGTACTTTTCTGCCTATCTTTATCAGTCTACCAAGATGAAGAAGGCAGGGAGTAAGGCATGTGGTCGTGGGCGTGGGCGTGGAGTTTCTGCAGGGAGAGGACGTGAGGATTCTGTGCCTGCAGGGAGAGGACGTGGGGATTCTGTGCCTGCTGCGGGCACCAGTGACTCAGCATCCCCCAGTTTTACCAGGGAACAGTCCTTTATGCGCAGCTTTGTAGGAGCTAGCCGTACCCCACTGCTGCGCGAGGACCAAATTGAAGCCGTTGTCGGATGGATGGCAGCTAACGCATCGACTTCAATTAGTTCCAGATCCTCTCAGGTCCTGAGCACTGAAGAGCACCCATCTGTCTCTTCACCACCTGCCAAATTGCCCAGGCAGTCAGAGAGCCCTGGACAGGAGCCATCTCTACTTCTGTTCTCTGAATCTCTTGGCTTGGAAAGAGGGGGCCAGCCAAGCAGAATTCGAGAATTTGAAGAAGAGGTAGTATGCAGTGATGCGCAACCGTTTTGTCTCTCTGAATCTGAAGAGGCGGGTGGGCCAGTGCCTATGGTCAGCAGCACACCTCAGTACGCATCTGATGATGAGACTCAGGTGCCACTTTCTGGTGCGTACTGTGCTGTCGAGACTACCCAGGAGAAGCAGTTGTTTGAAGAGGGTGGTGTAGATGATGAGGTCCTTGACCCATCATGGCGTGAGGGACAGGAAGGTGGTGGGAGCAGCTCTGAGGAAGAGATTCCCCGAACGGCCCAAAAAGGAGGGAGAGGGAGGGGGCAGACTTGGTTCCCTGTAGCCTCCACTTCGGCACCCATTAGGAGCATGGCTCTTCCAAAATCCAAAGCGGGCGCTCCCAAGACTTGCAGTGCCTGGTCCTTTTTTGACACAGTTGCAGATGACATTTGCTTTGTCAAATGCAAGCTGTGTAATCAGAAGGTGAAAAGAGGGAAAAGTGTCAGCAACCTCAATACCACAAATATGTGGAAACATGTGCGGACCAAGCACGTGGTGGAGATACACAAACACACTGAAGACCTAGGCCAACCTACAGCGCCACCTACCACCTCTTCAGCTCGTGTTGTAGCCTCTTCCTCCAGCTCACACACAGCTGGTTCGGCTTCCTCACAGGATCGCCATGGAAGAATCTCTGGCACTGTTGTACAGAGACACAGTGTAATTCCACCCACAGCACCACTTTCCCAGTCATCCTCACACTCCCAGGCCAGTCTACAGCCATCGTTAGCACAGGCATGGGAGAAAAGGCGCCCATACTGGGCAAACCACCCCCGAGCACAGGCTCTGAATGCTGGCATTGCTAAACTACTGGCCCTTGAAATGCTATCATTCAGGCTGGTGGAGACTGACACATTCCGTAACTTTATGGCATTGGCAGTCCCACAATACAACGTGCCCAGCCGCTTTTATTTCAGCAGGCAAGCCGTCCCTGCCCTGCAACATCATGTGGAGGGAAAAATTAAACATGCGCTACAAAACGCCGTCAGTAGCAAGGTCCACCTGACCACTGATGCGTGGACCAGTAAGCATGGACAGGGACGATACCTTTCCCTCACTGCCCATTGGGTAAATGTTGTGGAGCCGGGTACAGATCTTGAGAGTGGCGCTGTACGTGTTCTGCCAACTCCAAGGATTGCAGGAATCCAGTCTGTACACATTGACTCCTCCTCATACTCCAGTTCCTCTGAATCAGCGCTGCAGGAGCCGTCACGGTCTACCTCCACATCGACCCGTGAACGGTTACCTGTTATGATGACCGATATGAGCACAGCCGTGGCCAAACATCAACAGGCCGTATTAAAATTAATTTCTTTGGGGAATCGAAGCCACACAGCGCAGGAGCTCTGGAATGCCATCAAGCAGCAGAGTGACGTGTGGTTTGTGCCAGCGAATCTCCAGCCAGGCATGGTAGTGTGTGACAATGGCCGAAATCTGGTGGCAGCTCTGGGCCTAGGCAACCTCACTCACATCCCATGTCTGGCACATGTGCTCAACTTGGTCGTGCAGAGTTTTTTGAGGGACTATCCGGATCTTGATGCACTGCTTCACAAGGTCCGCATAGAGTGCGCTCACTTGCGGTGTTCCAGCAATGCAAGATCACGCATTGCAGCTCTGCAGCGCCGATTATGTCTTCCGGAACATCGCATCATATGTGACCTACCCACCAGGTGGAATTCAACGTTACATATGTTGGAGAGGTTGTGTGAGCAGCAGGCAGCAGTAATGGAGTACCAGCTGCAGCAGGCGCAAACAAGTCGCAGTGCGCGCCGTTCACACTTCACCACCACTGAGTGGGCCTCTATGAAGGACATTTGCCACGTTTTGCGTGCCTTCGATTATTCCACGCGGATGGCGAGTGCAGATGATGCACTAGTCAGCATGACTATCCCCCTTATCTGCCTGCTTGAAAAAACACTGCAAGCACTAAGGGACGAGGTTTTGGAAGAGGTGGAGGATGAGGAGTCACAAATGCCATCTGCTTCTCTACAGTCTGCGCAACGTGGTTCCTCACAAAGGCCTAGGCAGGGGACACTTTGTGAGGAGGATGAGGAGGAGTCAATGGATGAGGAAGACATCTGTCCAGAGGAGGGAGGTACACAATGCTCTAGTAGTCAGTATCTAGAGCGAGGGTGGGGTGATGCAGAGCAGGCAGAGATCACGCCTCAAGCAGGGGACAGCGTTTCTTGGCCAGTTGGCAGTCTGCAGCACATGGTTGATTTCATGCTGCAGTGCCTGAGAAACGACCGCCGCATCGCCCACATTCTCAACACGGCTGATTATTGGGTGTCCACCCTCCTAGATCCTCGCTACTGGGACAACTTACAAAGCCTCATAACACCGTTGAACGGGGAGCGTAAAATGCGGGAGTACCAAGACGCACTGGTGCATTCCATCATGTTCTCCATTCCAACCGAGAGCAGTGCTGCTAGTGCTTTACAAAGCAGCTCAGTGCGTCGAGGCAGTGGAGGAAGCTCTGCACAAAGAGGGAGCAGAAGCAGCGCCTCAGCACAAGGCAAGACCAGTATGGCCGAAATGTGGCAAAGTTTTGTGTCCCCACCGCCACAAATGTCTACACCATCACAGACGGCTCCAGTCAGCAGGAGGCAACGTTTCCGTCAGATGGTGACAGACTACATGTCTTGCCCTCTTAGTGTACTCCCAGACGGCTCTTCTCCCTTCAAGTTTTGGGTCTGTAAGCTGGATACATGGCCAGAGCTTAGTCAGTATGCACTGGAGGTGCTAGCTTGCCCTGCTGCTAGTGTATTATCGGAACGCGTCTTTAGTGCCGCAGGTGGTGTACTAACAGACCGTCGCATGCGACTATCCTCCGATAACGTTGACCGGCTTACTTTTCTCAAAATGAACAAGGCCTGGATCTCTCATGAATTTGCCAGTCCTCTTCCAGAATAAATAATTGGTTGGCAACAGTATCCAGGTCTCCTGTTCTGTTCATGTTTCTACCACCTGAACTGTAATCCCTGAGCTCCAACACCGCCAGTTGGCGCTCGGAAGTGCCGTCTGCACAGTCAACACTTGCTGCCGTGTTATTGGGGTTCAGTAACGTCAGCTGTTCCCCTGCTGTGCGGACGGCAATTTCTCCTGCTCTGTCCACATCCACTGTACTACTGATTTAAAACCTCCTCCAAATACACCTCTGGCTCCTCTGTTTTCAGTATTATCCCTGAGCTCCAACACCGCCAGTTGGCGCTCGGAAGTGCCGTCTGCATAGTCAACACTTGCTACCATGTTATTGGGGTTCAGTAACGTCAGCTGTTCCCCTGCTGTGCGGACGGCAATTTCTCCTGCTCTGTCCACATTCTCACTACTACAGATTTTAAAGTTGCTCCAATTACACCTCTGGCTCCTCTGTTTTCAGTATTATCCCTGAGCTCCAACACCGCCAGTTGGCGCACGGAAGTGCCATCTGCACAGTCAACACTTGCTGCCGTGTTATTGGGGTTCAGTAACGTCAGCTGTTCCCCTGCTGTGCGGACGGCAATTTCTCCTGCTTTGTCCACATCCACTGTACTACACATTTTAAAGTTGCTCCAATTACACCTCTGGCTCCTCTGTTTTCATTCTTATCCCTGGGCTCCAACACCGCCAGTTGGCGCTCGGAAGTGCCGTCTGCACAGTCAACACTTGCTGCGGTGTTATTGGGGTTCGGTAACGTCAGCTGTTCCCCTGCTGTGTTCACGGCAATTTCTCCTGCTCTGTCCATATTCACTGTGCTACTTATTTAAAACTTGCTCCAATTACACCTCTGGCTCCTCTCTATTTTTATTCTTATCCCTGGGCTCCAGCACCGCCAGTTGGCGCTCGGAAGTGCTGTCTGCACAGTCAACACTTGCTGCCGTGTTATTGGGGTTCGGTAACGTCAGCTTTTCCCCTGCTGTGTTCACGGCAATTTCTCCTGCTCTGTCCATATTCACTGTGCTACTTATTTAAAACTTGCTCCAATTACACCTCTGGCTCCTCTCTATTTTTATTCTTATCCCTGGGCTCCAGCACCGCCAGTTGGCGCTCGGAAGTGCTGTCTGCACAGTCAACACTTGCTGCCGTGTTATTGGGGTTCGGAAACGTCAGCTGTTCCCCTGCTGTACGGACGGCAATTTCTCCTGCTTTGTCCACATCCACTGTACTACACATTTTAAAGTTGCTCCAATTACACCTCTGGCTCCTCTGTTTTCATTCTTATCCCTGGGCTCCAGCACCGCCAGTTGGCGCTCGGAAGTGCCGTCTGCACAGTCAACACTTGCTGCGGTGTTATTGGGGTTCGGTAACGTCAGCTGTTCCCCTGCTGTGTTCACGGCAATTTCTCCTGCTCTGTCCATATTCACTGTGCTACTTATTTAAAACTTGCTCCAATTACACCTCTGGCTCCTCCGTTTTTAGTATTTACCCTGGGCTCCAATACTGCTAGTTGCTGCTCAGAAGTGCCGTCTGCACAGTCAACGCTTGCTCCAGTGTTATTGGGGTTCAGTAACGTCAGCTGATCCCCAGCTGTGTGTCCGGCAAATTCTCCTGCTTTGTCCACATCCACTGTACTACGGATTTAAAACCTCCTCCAAATACACCTCTGGCTCCTCTGTTTTTAGTATTTACCCTGGGCTCCAGCACCGCCAGCTGGTTCTCGGCAGTTCCATTGGCTCTTGTACCTTCTGCTACCCATCCGGGTTCCAGTACCGTCAGCTGGTCCTCGGTAGTTCCATTTGCTCTTGTATCTTCTGCTACCCATCCGGGTTCCAGTACCGTCAGCTGGTTCTCGGCAGTGTCTTTGGCACGGGTACTCCCTCCTGCCCAGCCTGGTTCCAGCACGCCAGCTGTTTCCGGGTAGTGTCAACGTCACTTTGCCTCCAATGCGTTGTCCTGTCGTGTTGCGGTCGGGTTAGCCGACTCTATGGTGCCTGCAGTTTAGGTGACTCCTATGTGGGCTGCGGGATCTGGCAATGAAGGCTGGTTCCATAGTGCCAATAGGACAAGCACCCCCTGTAGGACTGTGGGTTTTGGTAACTGCGGCCGGCTCGCGGCCTTGAACTTTTTTTTACATGGGTACCTTCTGCTACCCATCCGGGTTCCAGTACCGTCAGCTGGTTCTCGGCAGTGCCTTTGGATTAGGTGCCTCCTTCTCGGTATCCAAGTTCCACCAACGTCTGCTGGTCCTTGGTAGTGCTTTCTGGCACAGGTACCTCCTGCTTAGTAACCGAGTTCCAGTAACATCAGCTGGTCCTCGGTAGTTCCATTGGCTCTTGTACCTTCTGCTACCCATCCGGGTTCCAGTACCGTCAGCTGGTCCTCGGTAGTTCCATTTGCTCTTGTATCTTCTGCTACCCATCCGGGTTCCAGTACCGTCAGCTGGTTCTCGGCGGTGTCTTTGGCACGGGTACTCCCTCCTGCCCAGCCTGGTTCCAGCACGCCAGCTGTTTCCGGGTAGTGTCAACGTCACTTTGCCTCCAATGCGTTGTCCTGTCGTGTTGCGGTCGGGTTAGCCGACTCTATGGTGCCTGCAGGTTAGGTGACTCCTATGTGGGCTGCGGGATCTGGCAATGAAGGCTGGTTCCATAGTGCCAATAGGACAAGCACCCCCTGTAGGACTGTGGGTTTTGGTAACTGCGGCCGGCTCGCGGCCTTGAACTTTTTTTTACATGGGTACCTTCTGCTACCCATCCGGGTTCCAGTACCATCAGCTGGTTCTCGGCAGTGCCTTTGGATTAGGTGCCTCCTTCTCGGTATCCAAGTTCCACCAACGTCTGCTGGTCCTTGGTAGTGCTTTCTGGCACAGGTACCTCCTGCTTAGTAACCGAGTTCCAGTAACATCAGCTGGTCCTCGGTAGTTCCATTGGCTCTTGTACCTTCTGCTACCCATCCGGGTTCCAGTACCGTCAGCTGGTCCTCGGTAGTTCCTCAGCTTTCTTGTACCTTCTGCTACATTTCCAAGTTCAAGCTTTTTGAAATGGTTCTTGGTAATCACTCTGGATCTCCCTGACGAGGACCCTGAAGACGAGGACCCTGAAGACCAACCCTAAGAAGACGAGGACCCCGAAGACAATGACCCTGAAGACGAGGACCCTGAAGACCACCCCGAAGAAGACGAGGACCCTGAAGACCACCCCGAAGAAGACGAGGACCCCGAAGACGAGGACCCAGAAGACCAACCCGAAGAAGACGAGGACCCCGAAGACGAGGACGCCCGAAGACGACGACCCTGAAGACCACCCCGAAGAAGACCAAGAAGATGACCCTGAAGAAGTTGACCAAGAAGACAAAGAAGAGAAGACAAGCACCAAGATACAGAAGAACAAGAGACAGAAAACCAAGAAGCAGAAATACAAGAAGCTGCAGAACAAAAAGCGGAAGAACATTAAGCATAAGACTAAAAATCAGAGCAAAAGATAATATCTAAATTATAAGCAGAAGATGACTAAGCAGTGTATGGGGGTGAGTCCGTTCCTCCTCGTGGTGCCCCTGGAAAAGACCTGCTGCTGCAGGCCAAACTGAACGCGGACAAATCCTGTTGTAAATCTTTTGTGACGGGCAGAACGAAAGGTGTAATGTCCAACCTTTTATAGATAACAACTACAGGAATGCCTGTCACAAATAAGAATATGATGAAGAAGAAGAATATGAAGAAGATGAAGAAGTAGAATATGAAGAATGTAAAAAAAAGAATAATACGAAGAAGGTGAAGAAGAAGAAGGTGAAGAAGAAGTGGATGAAAAAGATGCTGAGGATGATGAAGGAGAAAGTGTGGGAGAAGTAAAAAAGAAGGTGAAGAGCATGGAAGTAGTGAAACATAAATATCTGACAAAATATAAAAATACTTAACATAGTTAATATTTCCGTAACTCAGAACATAATAAAAAAATAGTAATTCCTGCTATTCCATTTGACTGGGCTAAACCTCTATGCCTTTATTGTCTCCCCCACCTCCCCCAATACATTCTACATTATTCTTAGTTGTTTTCCTTCATGTAGAAATAACCTACAAGGAAAGAAAGGGTTTATTTTAATTCCGATATTTATGTCCCATTGACTTGCATTGGTTTCCGGTATCGGAATCGGCGATATCCGATACTTTTTCGGTATCGGTCCGATCCAATCCGATCCAATATTTCCCGATATCGGAAGGTATCGCTCAACACTAAATATCACATAAAATTTCAATGAACTAAATTTTAATGCTGACGCTGAAGAATTATAAAGATGCAGCAGTTTTGGATGCAGGGCCAGCGTCAGCACCCGGTGCACCCGGGCAAGTGCTGAGGACCCTGAGTAGGCAGGGGGCCCACTCACTATCAGGCACCCCAGCGTGCTATGGGACCCGTGAGCGGTGCGGTGCGGTGCCGGTACCAGCGCCATCCCCCCGCTTGCTCAGGGCTCCGGCATAATACTTACCTCTCCTCGTGCCTCCGCAGCAGCTCCGGTCTCTTCCGTGGCTGCTGCACTGTGACGTCTCAGGTCAGAGGGCGCGATGAGGTCTTTACACCGCGCTCTCTCCTGAGCCGTCACAGGCAGTGCAGAGAGGGAAGATGCCGGCGCGGGTAAGTGGTCCGGAGCAGCGGCAGCAAGTGAGAAGTGAGGTGAGTATTTGATTTTTTTTATATGTATGGAGGCATGGGGCATTATATGGTGGAGGGGGGAACAAGTGACATCCTGCATGGGGCATAATATGGGGGGATGGGTGACATCCTGCATGGGGTATTATATGGAGGGGTGACATCCTGCATGGGGCATTATATGGGGGGGTGACATCCTGCATGGGGCTTTATATGGGGAGGGAGAGGTGACATCCTGCTTGGGGCATTATATGGGTGGGAGAGGTGACATCCTGCATGGGGTATTATATGGGGGGCTGACATCCTGCATGGGGCATTATATGGGGGGGAAAGGTGACATCCTGCATGGGGCTTTATATGGGGGGGAGAGGTGACATCCTGCATGGGGCATTATAAGGGGAGGGGTGACATCCTACATGGGGCATTATGTGGGGGCCAGCATTCTGTATGGAACGCTATAAGGGGGCCAGTATCCTCTATGGAGCGTTATATGGGGGCCAGCATCCTATATGGAGCATTATATGGGGACCAGTATCCTGTATGGAGCGTTATATGGGGACCAGTATTCAGCATGGAGCAATATATGGGGCCCATAATACTGTATGGAGGACTATACTGTCCGGTCTGCACTGTGCGTTGAGAGAATTCGCCGGTTTCTGAGCTATTGTAGAATTTACAATAGATATCACTCATGTAATGTAAGAAGTGACATCTTTGGTATTGTACTATATATACACTGCTCAAAAAAATAAAGGGAACACTCAAATAACACATCCTAGATCTGAATGAATGAAATATTCTCATTGAATATTTGTTCTGTACAAAGTTGAATGTGCTGACAGCAAAATCACACAAAAATCATCAATGGAAATCAAATTTATTAACCAATGGAGGCCTGGATTTGGAATCATCCCCAAAATTAAAGAGGAAAAACACACTACAGGCTGATCCAACTTTGACGTAATGTCCTTAAAACAAGTCAAAATGAGGCTCAGTATTGTGTGTGGCCTCCATGTGCCTGTATGACCTCCCTACAACGCCTGGGCATGCTCCTGATGAGGTTGCGGATGGTTTCCTGTGGGATCTCCTCCCAGACCTGGACTAAAGCATCTGCCAACTCCTGGACAGTCTGTGGTGCATGGAGCGAGACATGATGTCCTAGATGTGCTCTATCGGATTCAGGTCTTGGGAACTGGCGGGCCAACCCATAGCTTCAATGCCTTCATCTTGCAGGAACTGCTGACACACTCCAGCCACGAGGTCTGGCATTTTCCTGCATTAGGAGGAACCCAGGGCCAACCGCACCAGCATATGGTCTCACAAGGGGTCTGAGGATCTCATCTCGGTACCTAATGGCAGTCAGGCTACCTCTGGCTAGCACATGGAGGGCTGGGCGGCCATCCAAAGAAATGCCACCCCACACCATTACTGACCCACTGCCAAACCGGTCATGCTGAAGGATGTTGCAGGCAGCAGATCGCTATCCACTGCGTCTCCAGGCTCTGTCACATGTGCTCAGTGTGAACCTGCTTTCATCTGTGAAGAGCACAGTGCGCTAGTGGCGACTTTGCCAATCCTGGTGTTCTGTGGCAAATGCCAAATGTCCTGTACAGTGTTGGGTTGTGAGCACAACCCCCATCTGTAGACCATACCACCCTCATGGAGTCGGTTTCTAACCATTTGTGCAGACACATGCACATCTGTGGCCTGCTGGAGGTCATTTTGCAGGGCTCTGGCAGTGCTCCTCCTGTTCCTCCTTGCACAAAGGCAAAGGTAGCGGTCCTGCTGCTGGGTTGTTGCCCTCCTACAACCCCTACCATGTCTCCTGGTGTACTGGCCTGTCTCCTGGTAGCGCCTCCAGCCTCTTGACACTACGCTGAAAGACACAGCAAACCATCTTGCCACAGCTCACATTGATGTGCCATCCTGGATGAGCTGCACTACCTGAGCAACTTCTGTGGGTTGTAGAGTCCGTATCATGCTGCCACGAGTGTGAAAGCACAGCCAACATTCAAAAGTGACCAAAAATCAGCCAGAAAGCATTGGTACTGAGATTGATACTGAGATGTGGTCTGTGGTCTCCACCTGCAGAACCACTCCTTTTTTGAGTGTGTCTTGATAATTGCCAATAATTTCCATCTATTGTCTATTCCAGTTGCACAACAGCATGTGAAATTGATTGTCAACCAGTGTTGCTTCCTAAGTGGACAGTTTGATTTCACAGAAGTTTGATTTACTTGGAGTTATATTCTGTTGTTTAAGAGTTCCCTTTATTTTTTTGAGAAGTATATTTCTCTGCGGTTTCTGTGCATCATGAATCGTGGTATGTGTTAAAGGGGCCCACTGAGACTCTTTCGTCCAGGGCCCACAAAAACGTGGCGCTGTCCCTGGTTGGATGGAAGACTGTAACTTACATGCAAGTCTTCCCTCACATGCAGCTTCTTCAACGTATCCAATGTACTAGGATGAAGTCCAGGGAAGCCATTGTGTTCATATCTTAAGAGCCATGCTTGGTTCATAGCCTGGGAAACTTTGCTATGATTTTCTCTAATTTAAGTTTAATCTCTTTGCTTCATACAATCAGTAGGAATATTCAACATTACAACAACTCAGTAAGAATATTGGAGAAAAACATGTTCAGTTTCTAACAGCCACTAAAGTCACATTATTATCATGGAATTGGCATTATAACAGCAGGATACTTGAAAATCTCTGTTTTCCAAACATAAACTGTTGCTAACAAATTCCTTGCAGTCTGTGCTTTATAGTACAATTTTATAATTGACCATACTGAACATTAACTTTGTATTGTCTTCTAGCTGTCAGACCTAAATATGAGAGCCTTAAAAATTAAAATTATAGCACTTGATCAGTGTAGCAGCAGGTGCACAAACTGGCAGATTTACTGATGTTGCTGAAAAGTACAGAGAAATTGCAATGTTTTTCTGCAACATTTTATTATTCATAACATGAAGTGACAATGAAATGTACATTCTGATGTAGTTTTTAAACTATAAAGTATAAATGAGGCTTTATAGGATGTAAAGCTGTAACCTCATAACTTTATATATGTTGGATATGAAAAAAACAATTAAAGCAATATTGCACATTGTAAACTATTATACAGGAGATAACACTCAAACTACAGATGCAATACATGATTTCACTTGTGAAATGACTGTATTCCTTCTTGTCAGGTGTTTTGTGTTACTTTAAAGAAGCATTTCCATGAATATTTTTTTTTCAGAAAATCTGTCTATATGTTCATGTCTTATACTCAACTACCGCCGTTCCCTCCGTGAATCAGCACCGTTCTGCTCCTCTTCTCATGATGTCACTGCTCTGCAGACTCTCTGGGCTTATACAATGTCAGAAGGAGGCTCCATAGGCTTACATTGTAAAAGAGATTTCCACCTCAAGCATAGAGCACAGCATCAGCCAACTAGTGTGAAGTGCGGTGACATCACTGAGAAGTGGAGCAGAAAGGAGAAAGCGGTGGTAGGTGAATATAGTAAAATACACACTACATTACATGCACATATATACAGATTTAATGAAAAAAATATTCATGGGAGCTCTTCTTTAATAGGTCACCTATTTTTTATTATGGAGACCAATGTTATAGGAGGAACATATTTTGAATATCACTCTATTGTTATCTAGACTATTGGACAGATCTGTTACATTGTTCCAGTCTTAACAGTATAACCATTCTGAATTTAAAAGAAATGTAGCAGGCAAGTCCGTTCAGTGAACAGATATAGAATTTCTTCTTTGTTACTACTTATGGAACAATAGAAAAAATATCATAAAATCACTTTCAAGCCTTGACAAAGAACTGTTGATCAAAACGCATTGCCTGCAAACAGATACAAGTGATTTTATAGCTTTTTTCGTATTGCTGCAGTGAAAACAAAAGAAGAAAGTATAAAGTGTACAGTATCTTTTCACTGAACAGATGTAGACATGCCAGGTATATTTCTTTTTGTTCTATGTGAATGATGATCACAAACTATCATGCATCTGGAGGAATACTGCCATGCAAATGTGGTGAGCTGATTATCCTCTTGTATAAGTCATTCTAAATTAGATAAACATATGGGTTATATACTGACCCATTCTCATTCCTGTGCTGGTTATCTCTGTTTCATTTCTGATGGTGTCACTGGCAGAGGCCAGCATAATTGACAATGGTCTGATCAAATTGGGTGATTTGGCTGATTAATCTATTACAAGAGTCAGTAAACAAACCAATCAGCAGACAAATTGGTTGGCCAATTTGTCCTTCTGGCATTCTATTTAAATGCCCTGTTTTCATTCATGTATGCCACCTATTATACACCCTTTTGGCTACTGCTCTGGTGCACTATTCTGTGCACTATTTTGCTTGCTTACTGAATTTGTTGAGCTAAGTATAATTTTGAACAAAGTAGGAGTTAAAAAAGAGTTTTGCTGCTGAATGTGAATCTTTGGACTGGTTGAACGCTGCACCTAGCAAGGTTTTGTCTTATACAGTTTATGTTATAATTACTGACACAGTTTAGAACCATTTTTTCTCCTGTGTTCAGTGTACCTAATTAGAAGGAAGAGTTGATCATTCTCTGGTGCTTAAATTAAACCAGAGGACTTAGTCTGAGCTTGCTGAACTAAGGGGCTTGTGAACAAACTGGGAGTTAATAAACAAGAGTTGCACTGCCGAATGAAAATCGGTGGACTAGTTCATTGGTTGAGTGCTTCATTTTACAAAGTATTGTTTTGTGTAGTTCGTTCTATAACTACTGACACAATTTGAAACAATTTTTTCCTTTGTGCTGTGTATCAAGAGGAGTTAATTATTTGCAGGTGCTTAAAATAAACCAGAGAACTTAGTCTGCGCTTGTTCTCTGGGCTTGCTGAGCTAAGTAGTGTTTGTGAATGAAAAGGAGTTGCTATTGAATGTATACCGGTGGGCAGATTGAGTTGTTGAATGCTGCATTTAGCAAGGTTTTGTGTCTTTGAAGTTTGTGTTATAACTGATGACACGATTTAAGACTCCTCTTTCCTTTGTACCTATTTATTATTATTATTTATTATTATTATAGCGCCATTAATTCCATGGCGCTTTACATGTTTGAAAGGGGAATACATCGCAAACAACAAGTACAATAATTTAAACAAAAATGAGTCAGCGACTGGTTCAGGAGGAGAGAGGACCCTGCCCGCGAGGGCTTACAATCTTCAAGGGATGGGTGAGGATACAATAGGTGAGGGTACAGCTGGTCATGCAGCGGTATGGTGGAGCAAGGGTTACTGCAGGTCGTAAGTTTGTTGGAAGAGGTGGGTCTTCAGGTTCCTTTTGAAGATTTCCATGATAGGCGAGAGTCTGATGTGTTGGGGTAGAGCGTTCCAGAGTAGGGGAATGCACGGGAGAAATCTTGCATGCGATTGTGGGACGAGTAGATAAGAAGTGAGTAGAGCAAGAGATCTTGTGAGGATCGGAGGTTGCGTACAGGTATGTACCAGGAGACTAGGTCACAGATGTATGGAGGAGACAGGTTGTGGATGGCTTTATATGTCATGGTTATGGTTTTGAACTGGAGTCTCTGTGCAATGGAGAGCCAGAGAAGGGATTGACAGAGAGGAGAGGCCAGGGAACAGCAGGGAGACAGGTGGATTAGTCGGGCAGCAGAGTTTAGGATAGATTGGAGGGGTGCGAGAGTGTTAGAAGGGAGGCCACAGAGCAGGAGGTTGCAGTAGTTGAGGCGAGAGATGATGAGGGCATGCACTAGTGTTTTTGCAGATTCATGGTTGAAGAATATGCGGATCCGGAAATTTTTTTTGAGTTGGAGTCGGCAGGAGGTGGAAAGGGCTTGGATATGTGGTTTGAAGGAGAGATCAGAGTCAAGGGTTACCCCGAGGCAGCGAGCTTGCAGGACTGGGGAGAGTGGACAGACATTGACTTTGATAGATAGGTCAGATGGGGGGGGGTTAAGCAAGATGGTGGAAATATGATGAATTCAGGTTTATCCATATTAAGTTTTAGGAATCTAGCAGAGAAGAAAAAATGAAATAGCCGTCAGACATTGTGGGATTCTGGTTACTAAGGAGGTGATATCAGGTCCAGAGAGGTAGACCTGTGTGTTGTTAGCATAGAGGTGATACTGAAAGTCTTGAGACTCTATGAGCTGTCTCAGGCTGAAGGTGTAGATGGAGAAGAGCAGGGGTCTTAGAACTGAGCCTTGGGGGATACCGACAGATAGGGGGCGAGATGAGGAGGTGGTGTGTGAGTGGGAGACACTGAATGTCTGTTAGGTATGAGGAAATCCAAGATAGGGTCAAGTCTGTGATGTCGAGAGATGAGAGAGTCTGTAGTAAGAGGGAATGGTCTACTGTGTCAAAGGCAGATGATAGGTCCAGAAGGATACGGACAGAGTAGTGTTGCTTAGATTAGTAGGTCATTGATGACTTTAGTCAGGGCAATTTTAGTAGAATGGTGCAGTCAGAAGCCAGATTGGAGGTGGTCAAAGAGGGAGCAGGAGGAGAGGTGGGAGGACAGCTCAAAATGGAGGTGTTGTTCCAGTAGTTTTGAGACATAGGGGAGAATTGATATGGGGCGATAGCCAGACAGAGAGGATGGGTCAAGGGATGGCTTTTTGAGGATGGGTGTGATTGAAGCAATTTTGAAGCATGAGGGGAAGACACCAGTTGTTAGTGGCAGGTTGAGGAGGTGGGTTAGGGTTGGGATGAAGACTGCAGTAAGGTTTGGGATGAGGTGAGATGAGATTGGATCAAGTTCACAGGTGGTGAGATGTGACTTGGAGAGTAAAGAGGAAAGTTGATCTTCCGTGATGGCGGAGGAGCTGGTTTTGGAGGAGGAGGGTTGAGTAGTTGTGAGGAGGGACTGTGGAGACTTATGGCAAAAGCTTTGCCTTATGTTGTCAATCTTCTGCTTGAAGAATGAGGTAAAGTCTTCAGCTGAGATGAGTGGAGAGGGAGCTGAGGGACGGAGGAGAGAATTGAAAGAACTGAATAGCTGTTTAGGGTTGTGAGACATGGAGGATATGAGAGATGAGAAGTACGTTTGGTTTTCTACAGTGAGTGTGGACCTGAAAGTAGTGAGGGCTTGTTTGAATGTGATCAAGTGCTCGTAGAAGTGGGATCTTTTCCATCTCTGTCAGCAACCCTGGAAGCCCCTCTCAGTTCTATTGTCAGACTGGTGTGCCTGGGTTGCCTGTTGATTGTTCGAGCTTTGGTATATGTGAGGGGGGCAACCGATTCAAGAGCTGCAGCTGGTGTGGTGTTATATAAGGTGGCAGCAGCATCTGCATCGTGTAAGGAATTTATGTCTGTAAGAGTGAGGCGGGATTCAGAGAGTGAGTGAGGTGTTTGATATTTCTGGGTGTCCAAGTTTCTGGATGGGCGATTGTGGACCTGGATAGGAGAGTGGAGAGAATGTGAGTAAGTTGTGGTCAGAAAGAGGGAGAGGAGAGTTGGATAGGGAACAGAGGCAGGTGAAGATGAGGTCCAGTGTGTGGCCATCTTGGTGAGTTGGGGCTGAAGACCACTGAGCAAGGCCAAAGGAGGAAGTGAGGTATAGAAGCTTAGAGATGAGTGGGAAGTGTCAATGGGGATGTTGAAATCGCCCATGATGATAGTGGGGATGTCAGCGGAAAGGAAGTGAAGTAGCCAGGTGGTGAAGTGGTCTAAGAAGGTCGTGGCTGGCCCTTGGGGGGTGGTAAATGACAGCCAGTTGGAGGTTTTAGGGGGAGTAAATGCGCACACAGTGCACTTCAAAAGATGTGAAAAGGAGCAGTTGTCTGACAGGAGAAAGCCAACTCCACCATGCTTGCCACTGGTGTGGGGTGTGTGGGAAAGGTGGAATCCGCCATACGAAAGTGCAGCTGGAAAGACTGTGTCAGTAGGGGTGAGCCAGGTTTTGGTGATGGCGAGGAAGGAAAGTTTGTTAGTGATGAAAAGATCATGGATGTACAAAAGTTTTATTTGCAGATGGAGAGAGCGTTCCATAGAGTTCCTGTTAGTGGTACTGGAGAATCGGGGGCTGGTCGGATGGGTATAAGGTTACAGAGGTTGCGGAAATGTGTGCTAGATCTAGGATGAAAGGTCAAAGTGACTGTGGGGATGTGGCGGGGGTGCAGGATTTAGAGAGATATCGCCGGCAGTGAGGAGAAGCAGAGAAAGTGTTAGCAGGTGGGAGCAGGAGAGGACATGAGGTGGATGTCTGTGCTTAGAGATGCAGGATTGTATGTTGAGTAATAGTTCTGAAGAGGAGCTGAAGTGGATGGGAAGGATGGATGAAGAGATGATCAGTTCCTTACTAGGCTTAGGCATTAGGGGGGTTAGTAGTAAGTGAAGGATTATAGAGGAGAGAGTGCAAACAAACAGGAACATTGTTTACTGTGACTGAGTATCCAGTTACCTTCAGTTCCCTTCAGGTTCAATTCAGCTCTAATTCAGAGCTGTACGCTTCTTTGCTACACTTATATGGTATACTGGCAGACAACGTCCTGCAGATGTAGAGCTCAAAAATATATTTGATACAAAGTGCAGGCAGCTGTTAAACAAAGGGGAATGGCCTCTGCTCATCTATATCAGATAATTAACACTGAACCAGATGGAGAATATTTAGGAGGAATTGTTTTTGAGCTGCTTAAAGTAAACCAAAGAACTCTGTCCATTTGGGCTTTCATACTGGACTTTCTGATTAAATGGCATGTGAACTCAGTGGGAGTTAAAAATGATCATTAAGGGTGTTATGCATCTGAAATGCGTAGATGTTTTAACCATGTCTCTATCATGATATTTGAATCTTTTATGGCATCTGTATCCATCTATCCACAAATAAAGATTCTTGCATGTTCGTGAAGCTGGACTTTTTTCTTATGTTCACAAGTACCAGAAGTCTAGCAAGCAAAATAGAAGAGGTTAAGGACTTGTACTGGGCAGTGGGGACACACATTGATGCAGTTACTGTTGCTGAGACATACAGTACAGACCAAAAGTTTGGACACACCTTCTCATTTAAAGATTTTTCTGTATTTTCATGACTATGAAAATTGTACATTCACACTGAAGGCATCAAAACTATGAATTAACACATGTGGAATTATATACTTAACAAAAAAGTGTGAAACAGCTGAAAATATGTCTTATATTCTAGGTTCTTCAAAGTAGCCACCTTTTGCTTTGATGACTGCTTTGCACACTCTTGACATTCTGTTGATGAGCTTCAAGAGGTAGTCACTGGAAATGGTCTTCCAACAATCATGAAGGAATTCCCAGAGATGCTTAGCACTTGTTGGCCCTTTTGCCTTCACTCTGCGATCCAGCTCACCCCAAACCATCTCGATTGGGTTCAGGTCTAGTGACTGTGGAGGCTAGGTCATCTGGCGTAGCACCCCATCACTCTCCTTCTTGGTCAAATAGCCCTTACACAGCCTGGAGGTGTGTTTGGGGTCATTGTCCTGTTGAAAAATAAATGATGGTCCAACTAAATGCAAACCGGATGGAATAGCATGCCACTGCAAGATGCTGTGGTAGCTATGCTGGTTCAGTATGCTTTCAATTTTGAATAAATCCTCAACAGTGTCACCAGCAAAGCACCCCCACACCATCACACCTCCTCCTCCATGCTTCATGGTGGGAACCAGGCATGTAGAGTCCATCCGTTCACCTTTTCTGCATCGCACAAAGACACGGTGGTTAGAACCAAAGTTCTCAAATTTGGACTCATCAGACCAAAGCACAGATTTCCACTGGTCTAATGTCCACTCCTTGTGTTCTTTAGCCCAAAAAAGTCTCTTCTGCTTGTTGCCTGTCCTTAGCAGTGGTTTCCTAGCAGCTATTTTACCATGAAGTCCTGCTGCACAAAGTCTCCTCTTAACAGCTGTTGTAGAGATGTGTCTGCTGCTAGAACTCTGTGTGGCATTGACCTGGTCTCTAATCTGAGCTGCTGTTAACCTGTGATTTCTGAGGCTGGTGACTCGGATAAACATCCTCAGAAGCAGAGGTGACTCTTGGTCTTCCTTTCCTGGGGCGGTCCTCATGTGAGCCAGTTTCTTTGTAGCGCTTGATGGTTTTTGCAACTGCACTTGGGGACACTTTCAAAGTTTTCCCAATTTTTCGCACTGACTGACCTTCATTTCTTAAAGTAATGATGGCCACTCGTTTTTCTTTACTTAACTGCTTTTTTCTTGCCATAATACAAATTCTAACAGTCTATTCAGGAGGACTATCAGCTGTGTATCCGCCTGATTTCTGCACAATACAACTGATGGTCCCAACCCCATTTATAAGGCAAGAAATCCCACTTATTTAACCTGACAGGGCACACCTGTGAAGTGAAAACCATTTCCGGTAACTACCTCTTGATGCTCATCAAGAGAATGCCAAGAGTGTGCAAAGCAGTTATCAAAGCAAAAGGTGGCTACTTTGAAGAACCTAGAATATAAAACATATTTTCAGTTGTTTCACACTTTTTTGTTAAGTATATAATTCCACATGTGTTAATTCATAGTTTTGATGCCTTCAGTGTGAATGTACAATTTTCAAAGTCATGAAAATACAGAAAAATCTTTAAATGAGAAGGTGTGTCCAAACTTTTGGTCTGTACTGTAGTTGGACTCTTTACATGATTGGGCTATCAATCTTTCTGGTTTTATGCTCTTTCAGAAAGACAGAGCCAATAGAAAAGGGTGATCAGTATGTCTTTATATTTTAGCAATATAAAAGAGTCATATGAAAGTAAGTGTGACAGGCAAAAGTGGGGGATGATTGTGAGGAATGTTTAAACCTTGCAGGAGGAATTGCAAAGAGAGGAAAAAACTGAAAATGTAATTTCTTGTATAATCTATAGAAGCCCCCCAAATATCACTGAAGAGTTGGAAAGTCAGTTGAGTAACCAGATGGCACAAGCTGTACAGGCTAGTAGAATCGTAATTCTAGGTGACTTTATACCACTGACCATATTATCAATTAATTTTACTTATTTGCTTGAGCTGTGAACAATATTCGGGCATTAACACTTAATTTTAAAAATTATGAATTTCCCCAGGTTGAAGGCTAAGCTAAATAAAAAAAAAAATATAAAACAAGATATAGACCTGTGGGTCCCCTAAATAACGGTAATATGAAGAAAGTCACTAAGGATCCATATAAATCAGAATTACAAAATTGATAATTTTGCTTTGTATATATTAAAACACAACTAATGAACCCAATTTGGAAGAGATTTACTACATAACTTCTGTACCTTTGTGCAGCATTTAATAAAATCCCATTCGCTTGCATGGAAGTTAACATATGAATTAAGATTCTCTGCAATCTTTCAATCTCTAACTTGTGATTTAAATAAATGTTCTATCATAAAGCTATAGCACATACTATATACTGTGAATGGACATATTCACCAAAAGTGAGGTTCCACACCAGCACCCAAAATCTACAGCTGTCTGTTGCAACCATTGATATAACAAATTTTATCTGGCAGATATCCCTTTACCTTTGAGAATTTTAAATTACAGTAAAGTGTTGTGGTCAAGTATCCTAAAAATCCTATATTTAAATTGCTGTACAAATTGCTTAGGGGTACTATTTTAAAGTCTTTCTACTGTACCTTTGCAATTAGAAACTGTATGATAGGTCATTTCTCAAGTACAAAGTACATTTTTATAAATTTTCCTACTTGCATGGTAGAAAATTTTGTACTGTGATATTTGTACATTACTAATTAAGCCAACAGGAGTCATGTATAACTTTATATAGTTTAGACCACTAGGAGTATCCATACAACAAAAACCTGAGATTTTTACATGGATGGATGAAATATGAGAACAGTAATCTAGAAAGAGGGCACTATACCCTCAATTAAGTGTGTTAAATTAACTGTAAAAAACAATTATGCTGATAATTTTCATTGGAAAAAAATTAAATAATGAAAACATCCCATTATGGTTAACCAACAAATTTGTACTTTTTCCTTTGTGATACATCTTGGAAGCTATCTAAAAAGGACCCTATAGTTCTTTCAACTACCTGTACAAATTCCAAACTTCATTCAGATTTTCAAGGCTATAGATGGCATTATATACAACAACCATTTAAAAAGCATAATTGTTTTTGGATTAATGAGAAATGCATTAGTCTTAGAAAACAATGATTGACTTGTCACTAGAAATAACACATCTTTCATTTTCCTTTTATTACGAACGTGATATGTAGTATGTTTGTTATTTTCCTCTTTTATCGGATACTTCAATGAAATGTCCAGTGTGAATCTGAATAGTGTTTGGCTCGAGGCATTTCCATTTGTTTAATTCACTTATACCCTTGACTTTATTTGCCTCATATATTTCTAGTAAAACTTGGGAACTTTCCAAGGACAGAATCAGAATTGTCCTTGGAAAACTGTTTGTAGTTACTGTTACATCAATGATATGTTATTCAAAACTGTTCTTTAGTTTATATAGTCATATTCAGCATGCAGTATATAAAATGCCTGTTCACATACAACCTCCACATGAGCATCTTGAAGTAAATTGCTTCCATTTTTTGTCTCTTAATGTCAAGGTTTTAAAATTTTCCATTAAAATTATTATTTTTATGAAGTTTTTCTATGCTGGATTTCCTGTTTCTCGGAAAAATGCAAACAATAGTGTCAATATCCTGTATATATTTATATATATATATACTGTATTGTCAGGAATTCCAACACACACAGAGAGACAACACCGGGGAGATCACGCAATATCTCACCATGCCATCATGCAGTCCATATTTCGTCCGGAGTCGCGAACACGCGATCCAGACTACTCGCTACGTGGATATCGGCAAGTAACCAGTGAGCGTATGGCGTCATGCCTCGGGGATTCCAAAGCCTGGAATCCGTGTTTAACGCCCTCCGTACAGTCACTGTCAGCTTCGCGATAGCCCAATTATTATTAATTTTCTCTGCCACCACCGGCTGAGTTTGAAATATAATACAGGCTTGGCTGGACGCCTGTGTTTTGGTAGCGTATATGGCTTCGGGGAAGGGAACGATTACAGAACAAAAGAAACAGAACTATTAAATTTTATATTTAATCCAAAAGGGAGGCAGTGTTTAGGAAAAATATTTACAAAGATGTTACAAAGGAGACATTGAAATATATAAGCAGTTACACAAATAAAACAGGTTAAAAAAGGTGAAACTTACACTATAAAGTTTGCTGCGATGACTCAGTATAGGTGAAGGGGAGAAACTCAGTTTACTGTTATTGAACAGGGTCCTCCACTATGATAGACAGATACTCCCGGGCAAAGAACACGGCTTCGGCCTCAACAAAGTATTTTATGCTGAAGGGAGAGACCCCCTTGTGATGACATCACAGGGGCTGGGCTCCACCCTTCAGATTTGTATTAAAAACCTATTTTTTAGGATAATTCATCGCGCGTTGATCCCAAAAGCCCAAAAGTGATATCATGTTTTACCTTATGATTTTATCTTTGGTTAGAGACTGCAGTCTACGATTCTGGTGTTTTTGTGCCACAGCTCCCTGATTTTGCTTACAGCCCTGGAAAATGACATATACATTCCTGGGCTGATTTGGTCACTAAATATATGGGTCCCATTACTGTCGGACGTATGGAACTCACAGTATTTCATATTTCATATCGTAGGTGACATGGCTATGACTGGTGGCTGGGAATTGTTTGTGAGTATCTTTGAACTTAACAAACCCTTTCCTCTTTCCTCCAAACTCTGGCCTGGGAGAAGGTGTCAATCTATCTCACATCTGTGTTAGGAGAAAATATATTTGCATTTTAGCTTGTGTCACTTCATGGCCAGCATGTTTGTGTAAGGCCTTTTGGCTGTGGGTGATAATTTGCAGTAAGACACTGTATAATTGTCATCTCTGGACAAACACTACAGGAGAGCGCATGGGATAAGGGGCTAATATTCTGTTAATAAGTCCCTGACATTAGTATGTTCCTGACACGTATATACATATACATATACATATATATATATATATATCTATATATGTATATAGATATATATCCAGTATCTCAAAAAGTGAGTACACCCCTCCCATTTTTTTAAATATTTTACTATATCTTTTCATGAGACAATACTGAAGATATGACACTTTGATACAATGTACAGTAGTCAGTGTACAGCTTGAATAACAGTGTAAATTTGGTGTGCCAACTAAACAACTCAACACACAGCCATCATTGTCAAAACCACTGGCAAAAAAAAGTGAGTACACCCCTAAGTGAAAATGGCCAAATTGTGCCCAAAGTGTGAATATTTTGTGTGGCCACCATCATTTTCAAGCACTGCCTTAACTCTCTTGGGCATGGAGTTCACCAGAGCTTTGCAGGCTGCCACTGGAATCCTTTACCAGTTCTCCATGACGACATCATGGAGCTGGTGGATGTTAGAGATTTTGCGCTCCTCCACATTCCATTTGAGGATGCCCCACAGATGCTCAATAGGGTTTAAGTCTGGAGAGATGTCTTGCCAGTCCAGCACCTTTACCCTCAGTTTCTTAAGCAAGGCAGTGGTAATCTGGGGTCATTATCATTTTGGAATACAGCCCTGTAGCCCACTTTCCGAAGGGAAGGGATCGTGCTCTGCCTCAGTATGTCATAGTACATGTTTGCATTCATGGTTCCATCTATGAACTGTAGCTCCCTACAGCCAGCAGCACTCATGCAGCCCCAAGCTACGACATTCCCACCACCATGCTTGACTGTAGGCAAAACACACTTATCTTTGTACTCCTTAACTGCTTGCCGCCACACGCTCTTGATACCATCTGATCCAAATACGTTTATCTTGGTCTCATCAGGCCACAGGACATGGTTCCAATGTCCTTAGTCTGCTTGTCTTCAGCAAACTGTTTGCAGGCTTTCTTGTGCATAATCTTTAGAAGTGGCTTCCTTCTGGGACGACAGCCATGCAGACCAATTTGATGCAATGTGCAGTGTGTGGTCTGAGCACTGACAGGCTGACCCCCAATCCTGTAGCCTCTGCAGCAATGCTGGTAGCACTCAGTCGTCTATTTTGCAAAGATTGCCTCCGGATATGATGCTGAGCACGTGCACTCAACTTCTTTGGTTGACCACGGGGAGGTCTGTTCAAAGTGGTACCTGTCTTGTTAAACCGCTGTATGGTCTTGGCCATCGTGCTGCAGGTCAGTTCCAGGGTGTTGGTAATCTTCTTATAGCCTAGGTCATCTTTATGTAGAGCAAAACATTTTTTTTATATATCTTCAGAGCGTTTTTTTTCCATGAGGTTCCATGTAAAACTTACAGTGACCAGAGTGTGAGAGTGATAACACCAATTCACACCTGAGAACTAGCAACACTAATGTCTCACATGACATCGAGGAGGAAAAATGGCTAATGGGGCACAATTTGGCCATTTTCACTTAGGGGTGTATTCACTTTTGTTGCCTGCAGTTTAGACATTAATGGCAGTGAGTTGAGTCAGTAGGTGCTCTTGTCTGCTGGCCTGATTGTCTTTAGAAAGACCGCATGGACCAAGTCTCATTCCACTGAATGCCCGTACTCCTTCCCTGTTGGCAGAATACTATTCAGACAACACAGGGTGAGGGTAATACACAATGGCAAAACTTTATTGGATCAACCACAGTCAATAACATTTAGTACAATCCCAGCAAGTACACGGGATGGTGCAAATGACAGAGTCTCACCCTTCTACTGGGTTGCCAGGAATTAGAACATCCATGGCCAACTACCCCGACCAGTAGCACCCTGCTTTTGACGGGCACCAACAGAGAGGAGGTAGCGGCAAGGTTAGGAAGCTGACCGAGTACAATGAAGTATGTGGCCAGGTGACATGATTGTCCCAACCTGGGTTCTCCAAATGTCTTCGTGGGTTCAGTGATGGGAAGTGGAGCAGATCTGTATTCCACCAGTTGGTGACATGGTTCCTTGGCTGCTGTCCTGTAGAGTCTCATTGGAAACAAATGCAGACCATTTTTATATTTCACAGGTTTCTTTCACAGTATTCTTTCACAAGATTGGGTGTAGGTGCAGGGAGGTAATATCTTATTGTTCTAAGGTTCAGTTAACCTGCATATTTGTCCTCTAAACTGCATGGGCTGATACAATATGTAATTTAACCCCTTTAAAGCCCATGACGTACTAATACGAGTCAGTGCCCTGGGCTTTAAGAGCCTGACCCGCATTAGTACGTCATCGCGATCGTGCGCGCTCACAGGCTGTGCGGGCGCGATCGCCGCCGGGTGTCAGCTGCTTGTCACAGCTGACACCCGATACTATGTGCAGGGAGTGGTCCTGCACCGCTCCCAGCACATTAACCCCTGCAATGCTGCGATCAAAGTTGATCGCAGCATTGCGGAGGCAAGGGGAGGTGATCGGTATACTCACCTCTTCTTCCGGCCTCCAGCGCTGTCTGCCGCGGCTTCCCGGGTGTTGCCATGACGACCTGATGTCGTCATGACAACATCCGGGTCACCAGACAGCAGGAAGATTGTTTGGACATGCGCAGTGCATCTCCAAACTATCTTCTCCCTGTCCAGCGCTGAATGCCTGCATAGCACAGGGATGGTGCTCCATCCCTATGCTGTGCAGGCGATCAGAATAAAAAAAGTGAAAGTCCCATAGAGGGACAAAGTATAAAAGTAAAAAAACTCCCAAAAAGTGAAAAAAAAAAAAATTGTAAAAATATTAAAAAAATAAATAAAAAATAATCCACTAAAAATAAAAATATAATGTACCCATCAATAAATATTATTCTGAAAAAAAACAAACAAACAATAAAAGTAAACATATTTGGTATCGCCGCGTCCGTAATGACCTGGCCTATAAAACTGTTCTACTAGTTAACCCCTTCAGTGAACACGGTAAAAAAAAAAAAACAAAGCAAAAAACAATGCTTTATCATCATACCGCCAAACAAAAAATGGAATAACACGCGAACAAAAAGACAAATATAAATAAAAATGGTACCACTGAAAACGTCATCTCGTCCCGCAATAAACAAGCCACCATACAGCTCCATCATCCGAAAAATAAAAAAGTTACAGCTCTCAGAATAAAGCGATGCAAAAGAATAATTTTTCCTATAAAATAGCTTTTACTGTGTAAAAGTGCCAAAACATAAAAAATGATATAAATGTGGTACCGTTGTAAACGTACTGACCCGAAGAATAAAGCTACCTTATCAATTTTACCACACCCGGAGCAGATTAAAAAAATGTAAAAAAACACAATTCCTGAATTGTTGGATTTTGTTTATTCTGCCTCCCAAAAATAGGAATAGAAAGCGATCAAAAAATGTCACGTGCCTGAAAATGGCACCAAAAAAAACATCAACTCATCCCGCAAAAAACAAGCCGTCACATGACTGTCGGCCAAAATATGGCGATGCAAAAACTAGATTTTACAAAATATGTGTCTTTTAGTGTGCGACAGCTGTCAATCATAAAAACCCGATATGATTCTGGTATCGCTGTAATCGCACCGACCCGAAGAATAAAGTAATCTCATCACTTATACCACATGAGGAATGGCGTAAAAAATAAACGCTAGGACTGGGGTTGGGGTTGTGCTAATGTTAGGGTTGGGGTTGTTTTTTTTTTTCAAAAGTAAAAAAAAAAAAAAAAAGATGACGATATGGCGACTAGTGTTGAGCGCAAGTGCTCGCTACTTGAGTTTGCATCGCGTGCTCGGGTATGCACTGAGTATCGCGGGTGCGTGAGTCTCCGCCCCATATGCTTCGCGGCCAAAAAAACCTCGCGGGGATTGCCTGCCATGCACGAGTGAACCCCGCATGTTTTTTTTGGGGTGTCTAATAACCGTGAAACATGCGGGCAGGGACTCGAGCATCTCACTTGAGCACCCGTGATACATGGTGCATACCGGAGTACCCGATGCAAACTCAAGTAGCGAGCACTTGCGCTCAAGAGTAATGACAACTTATTCAATATGATGACCTAATGTTATCAAATTCTGTGTCGTACCTCTGGGTTCAAAATGTTCACTATACCCCTTAATAAAATCCTTGAGGGGTATAGTTTCCAAAATGGGGTCACTTGTAGGGGAGCTCCACTGTTTAGGCACATCAGGGGCTCTCCAAACGCGACATGGTGTCCGCTAACAAATTGAATGGAAAATCGGCTCAAATTTTTAGCGGACACCATGTTGCGTTTGGAGAGCCCCTGTGTGCCTAAACATTAGAGCTCCCACACAAGTGACCCCATTTTAGAAACTAGACCACCCAAGGCACCTATCTAGATGCATAGTGAGCACTTGGAATCCCCAGGTGCTTCACAAATTGATTCGTAAAAATGAAAAAGTGTTTTTTTTTTTCACTTTTTCATTTTTACGAATCAATTTGTGAAGCACCTGGGGGATGCAAGTGCTCACTATGCATCTAGATAGGTGCCTTGGGGGGTCTAGTTTCCAAAATAGGGTCACTTGTGGGGGAGCTCCAATGTTTAGGCACACAGGGGCTCTCCAAACGCAACATGGTGTCCACTAACAATTTGAGCCTATTTTCCATTCAATTTGTTAGCGGACACCATGTCGCGTTTGGAAAGCCCCTGATGTGCCTAAACAGTGGAGCTCCCCCACAAGTGACCCCATTTTGGAAACTAGACCCCCCAAGGCACCAATCTAGATGCATAGTGAGCACTTGGAACCCTCAGGTGCTTCACAAATTGATTCGTAAAAATGAAAAAGTGGAAAAAAAAATACTTTTTCATTTTTGCGAATTAATTTGTGAAGCACCTAGGGGTTCCAAGTTCTCACTATGCATCTAGATAGGTGCCTGGGGGGTCTAGTTTCCAAAATGGGGTCATTTGTAGGGGGTTTCCACTGTTTAGGCACATCAGGGGGTCTCCAAAAGCAACATGGTGTCCGCTAATTATTCAAGCAAATTTTACAATCAAAAAGTCAAATGGCGCTCCTTCCCTTCCGAGCCCTGCCGTGCGCCCAAACAGTGTTTTTTCCCCACATATGTGGTATCTACATGCCCAGGGGAAATTGCACAACAAATTTTGGGGTCCATTTTTTCCTGTTACCCCTACAAAAATAAAAAAAATTGGGTCTAAAGTAACATTTTTGTGAAAAAAGTTAAATGTTCATTTTTTTCTTCCACATTCCAAAAATTCCTGTGAAGCACCTGAAGGGTTAATAAAGTTCTTGAATGGGGTTTTGAGCACCTTGAGGGGTGCAGTTTTTAGAATGGTGTCACTTTTGGGTATTTTCTGTCATAAAGACCTCTCAAAGTGACTTCAAATGTGATGTGGTCCCTAAAAAATGGTTTTGTAAATTTTGTTGGAAAAATGAGAAATCGCTGGTCAACTTTTAACCCTTATAGCTCCCTAACAAAAAAAAAATTTGGTTCCAAAATTGTGCTGATGTAAAGTAGACATGTGGGAAATGTTATTTATTAACTCTTTTGTGTGACATATCTCTCTGATTTAAGGGCATAAAAATTAAAATGTAGAAAATTGCCAAATTTTCAAAATTTTCGCCAAATTTCCGTTTTTTTCACAAATAAACGCAAGTGATATTGATGACATTTTACCCCAATAAAGAAGTACAATATGTCACGAAAAAACAATCTCAGAATCAGTGGGATCCAGAGTAATTACCTCATAAAGTGACAGTGGTCAGAATTGTAAAAATTGGCCTGGTCATTAACGTGCAAACCACCCTTGGGGGTAAAGGGGTTAAGCAGGCATTCAACAAATCAACAAGCATTGATTGTTCAATTAACCTGTGTATTTTTCCTCCAAGGTCTATAGACTCGTAAATGGCATGGTCTGATAAAATACCTAATCAGCAGGCATTCTACAGATTAACATACAACATGAGTCAACGTACAGACTCATATGAACAATGGTTCATGTGCAATGACCTGCTGAACAATACGCCTGGCATAATTAAGAATAAACAATGTGTCGTCACAGTGAGTTGAGTTGTGTAAAGATTTGCAGATTTTGTTAACACCATTTTCGGGTACAAACAACTTTTTGATTGCTTTTTATTCCATTTTGTTTGGAGATTAAGGGAACAAAAATAGAAATTTTGTAATTTTTTATATTTTTGTTATTGTTTTTACAATATGGGATAAATAATACAATAGTTTAATAGCTCACACTTTTACAAACAAAGATACTGCATATGTTTACTTTTTTTTAGATATTTTTATTTAAAAGGTAACTGTACTGTCAAGTAACTTTTCAGAATAAACTGTCCTGAGGAATACCGTAACACTATTTTTGTTCATTATATTACTTGTATATTGCATTCTCACCAGTTTTCATGCTCTATCTCTAATTTGAAATACATTCTGAGCTGGTAGGAGGAGACAAGCTAAAACAGCATGAAGGAAATTAAGCAGCAGTTGGGGTCAGTGATGGTGACGCGCCCCCTGGGCCGCGTGTGCGCCCGTGCGTGGGTTACCCAGAACCGGTTCTCTGGGGTTTGTAGTCTCCGTGGCGGCGACCTGGTCCCATGGGTCAGGGGGGGGGTCAAACCAGTGGCAGTCTATTCATGTGATTTTTATGGTTAATTGTCCGACTACGCCACCCGTGGATTGCGGTCAGTGCAGACCGCCGATGCAAGACAGACCGCTGGGGCTGATGGTGTATGCAGCTGAGGTAGTGTGACTCCCCACGGGAAGAGTGCAGCCCCAGGGCAGTGTAGTAGATGGTGGGGGTGATAGTGCATGGACGTCCCAGCACTAGTAGTGCGGCGAGGAAGCACAGAGATGTGGGGTTGCAGTTCAAGTTCTTTACTCACAGTTCTTTATATTCCAAGTCACTCCGCCGACAATGACTGCCCGAGCCGTGCTGCGTCCACCAGGCAGGGGGGCTCGGTCAACCCCCAGGAAATTCCAGAGTGTGGCACAGGACTCCCTTCTATTCCTTTCTCTGGCCGTGCCCCACCAGTGACACTACTTTTGTCCAGTTGCCTCGGGTCTTCTCTTGGGAGGCTGGATGTCCACTTCCCTGACCCTATGTGGTGTGCCTTTCTAGTAGGTGTAGTGAGGGGTCACACCAATATATGATCATGACCGCCGGTCCTTGGCTGAGGATTAGTCAGCTCCACCAACTTGGGATCCGGTACCCTGTTCTGCCAACCCGTCACCCGCAATCTCCTGGGCCTTTTGGGTTCCTTCTGCCTTCGTGTCTCTGGGCCTCTCTTGGTGTTCTGTTCCTCTCTTCCTTTCCTTTCTGTTACTTTCTGTAGCTGTCCTTTCTGCTGGCTCTGGCCTTCACTCCAGGCCTGCCTCCAGCCAGACACTGAGTAGCGCAAGCATGCCTGCGCTTCTCAGTGTCTGCGGGATGACAGGCTGGATTGCAGCGTTCTGCTGCGGTCCAGCCTGTCATCTCGATGTAGCAGAGCTGAAGCTGTCGTGGGAGCCATGGAAAGGTAAGGATGATGTTGCTTTATTATTTTACTTTTACTGCAGGAGATCATTGGCTTCAGCTGGAATGGGCGTGGCGGTAAGTATGGTTTAATTTAGAACAATAAAGAATTGTGTGTTTATTTCAATTAAAGGACTTTTTTCTGGGTGTTTGTGTTTTTTTTAAATACTTTACTAGAAATTCATGGTGGTCATGTCTAATATTGGCGTGACCCCATGAATTTCGGGCTTAGGGCCAGCTGATAATGCCAAGCTGGCCTTAACCCCTTTATTACCCAGTGAGCCACCGCACCAGGGCCCTGGATGAGTTGGGTACAGCGCCAGAAGATGGCGCTTCTATGAACGCGCCATTTTCCGGGGCGGCTGCGGACTGCAATTTGCAGCGGGTGGGGCCCAGAAAGCTTGGGCCTCCCTGCGCTGCAGATTCCAGCCCCCAGCTGCCTAGTTGTACCTGGCTGGACACAAAAATAGGGCGAAGCTCCACGTATTTTTTTTTTAAATTCATGAAATTCATGGAATAATTAAGAAAAAAACGGCTTCCCTATATTGTTGTGTCCGGCTAGGTACAAATAGGCAGCTGGTGGTTGGGAGCAGCCCGTTCCTGCCTGCTGTACCTGACTGGACACAAATATAGGGCGAAGCCCCACATAATTTTTTTTTCATTATTTCATGAATTTCCTGAAATAATTTAAAAAAAATTGACGTGGGGCTTCGCCCTATATTTGTGTCCAGTCAGGTACAGCAGGCAGGAACGGGCTGCCCCCAACCACCAGCTGCCTATTTGTACCTGGCCAGACACAACAATATAGGGAAGCCCTTTTTTAAAAAAATTATTTCATGAAATAATTAAAAAAAAATTGACGTGGGGCTTCGCACTATATTTGTGTCCAGCCAGGTACAGCAGGCAGGGACGGGCTGCCCCCAACCACCAGCTGCCTATTTGTACCTGGTTGGACACAACAATATAGGGAAGCCCTTTTTTTCTTAATTATTCCATGAATTTCATGTAATAATTTAAAAAAAAAATGCGTGGGGCTTCACCCTATTTTTGTGCCCAGCCAGGTACAACTAGGCAGCTGGTGGGCTGGAATCTGCAGCGCAGGGAGGCCCAAGCTTTCTGGACCCCACCCGCTGCATATTGCAGTCCGCAGCCGCCCCGGAAAATGGCGCGTTCATAGAAGCGCCATCTTCTGGCGCTGTACCCAACTCATCCAGGGCCCTGGTGCGGTGGCTCACTGGGTAATAAAGGGGTTAAGGCCAGCTTGGCATTATCAGCTGGCCCTAAGCCCGAAATTCATGGGGTCACGCCAATATTAGACATGACCACCATGAATTTCTAGTAAAGTATTTAAAAAAACACAACACCCAGAATAAAGTCCTTTAATTGAAATAAACACACAATTCTTTATTGTTCTAAATTAAACCATACTTACCGTCACGCCCATTCCAGCTGAAGCCAATGTCTTCTGCAATAAAAGTAAAATAATAAAGCAACCTCATCCTTACCTTTCCATGGTTCCCACGACAGCTTCAGCTCTGCTACATCGAGATGACAGGCTGGACCGCAGCAGAACGCTGCCATCCAGCCTGTCATCCCGCGGACACTCAGAAGCGCAGGCATGCTTGCGCTCCTCAGTATCTCGCTGTGACGGCATAAAGATGAGACAAGCTCATGTCCAATGAACTCGGCGCACCTCATGCACGTCACTGACAGCGTGGGAGAATTCTCCTGCACTCAGCACTTCAGCGTGAAAATTCTCCCACGCTGTCAGTGACGTACATGAGGTCAGCTGAGTTCATTGGACATGAATGAGCTCACCTCATGCACGTCACTGACAGCGTGGGAAAATTCTCACGCTGAAGCGCTGAGTGCAGGAGAATTTTCCCACGCTGTCAGTGACGTGCATGAGGTGAGCTCATTCATGTCCATGAGGTGCATGAGGTGCGCCGAGTTCATTGGACATGAACTCGTCTCATCTTTATGCCGTCACAGCCAGACACTGCAGAGCGCAAGCATGCCTGCGCTTCTCAGTGTCTGCGGGATGACAGGCTGGATGTCAGCGTTCTGCTGCGGTCCAGCCTGTTATCTCGATGTAGCAGAGCTGAAGCTGTCGTGGGAACCATGGAAAGGTAAGGATGAGGTTGCTTTATTATTTTTCTTTTATTGCAGGAGATCGTTGGCTTCAGCTGGAATGGGCGTGACGGTAAGTATGGTTTAATTTAGAACAATAAAGGAATGTGTCTTTATTTCAATTAAAGGACTTTATTCTGGGTGTTTGTGTTTTCTTTTAACTTTGACTATGGGGTTAGTAATGGGGGTGTCTTATAGACGCCTCTCCATTACTAACCTGGGCTTGATGTCAGCTGGCATTATAAGCTGACATCAACCCCATCCCTATTACCCCCTGCCACCGCACCAGGGCAGCGTGGAAGAGCGAGGCTAAGTGCCAGAATTGGCGCATCCTATGGATGCGCCATTTCTGGGGCGGCTGACGGCTGGTGTTTCTAGCCTGGGAGGGGGCCAATATTCATGGTTCCCTTCCTTGGCTATTAATATCAGCCCCCAGCTGTCTGCCTAGCCTTTGCTAGCTATTAAATTAGGGGGGACCCCACGTCATTTTTTTGGGGGGTCCCCCATTTTAATAGCTAGTAAAGGCTAGGTATTCAGCTGGGGGCTGATATTAGTAGTCTGGGAAGCTCCGTGGGTATTACCCCCTTCCCAGGCTTCAAACATCTGCCCCAGCTGTCTGCTTAACCTCCGCTAGAGACTAAAATTACGGGGAACCCCACGCCAATTTTTTTTAATAATAAATCCTTTATTTTAATACTAAATGACAAGTACAGTAACCAACACTGTCACTGTACTTATTATATATGTGACTGACATGTTTCTATCTATCTAATCTATGTGTGAAGCTCTATTCTGTCTGTTATAAATTGTCGGGTACAGATGCTGAATTGCCGGCCGGCTTTTTTAAAGAGACGGTGCACGAAAACACTATTTTATTTTTTAATAAATCCTTTACACTAAATGACAAGTACAGTAAGCAACACTGTCACAGTACTTCATATATATGTGACTGACATGTTTCTATCTATCTAATCTATGTGTGAAGCTCTATTCTGTCTGTTATAAATTGTCGGGTACCGCTGCTGAATTGCCGGCCGGCTTTTTTAAAGAGACGGTGCACAAAAACACTATTATATTTTTTAATAAATCCTTTACACTAAATGACAAGTACAGTAAGCAACACTGTCACTGTACTTCGTATATATGTGGCTGACATGTTTCTATCTATCTAATCTATGTGTGATTCTCTATTCCTTCTATTCTAAATTGTCGGGTACAGATGCTGAATTGCCGGCTGGCTTTTTTAAAGAGACGGTGCATGAAAACACTATTATTTTTTTTGATAAATCCTTTACACTAAATGACAAGTACAGTAAGCAACACTGTCACTGTGCTTCTTATATGTGTGACTGACATGTTTCTATCTATCTAATCTATGTGTGAAGCTCTATTCTTTCGGTTCTAAATTGTCGGGTACCGGTGTATGCCGCTGCTGAATTGCCGGCTTTTCATGTTTCACTGTGAGCACTGTTCCCATCGATTTGGGCAATCACTGTAATGCCACAACCACCATGGCTGTGGCATTACAGTGAGTGGCAGACAATCCCTGCATGATTGGTGCTCTAAATAGCACCAGACATGCAGGACACGCTTTTGGTGCACGAATAGTTATCGAACATAACCTCGAACAGCCGAATTTTTTGCAAATCGTTCGGGTTCGTCGAACAACTCGAACACCGCCCAAAACAGCTCGAATTTGAGATTGGCGAACAGTTCTAGTCGAACACCGCTCATCTCTACTGCCGAGCCCTGGTCCACACTCCATCCTTACCCGGGAGTGGAATATCACACCTCTGGCAGAGGTGCAATACCCCTGTAGCGGCCGAACCCTCGGGGCGCTACATTGGTATAAAGCAACCACTGGAAGAAGGTATAGACTTTTTTAAAAAATCAGCTAGATCCTTACGTGTCTCTCTTTGCTTATTTCGCCATTCTACTCCTCTCTCCTCCCCACTCTCCTCTCCAAACAGTATAGTTGGCTATGTGACATGATACCACAATGATCTGCCAGTCTATTTTGTCAGAGCAAGATGGAGTTCATTTTTCAGACTATATGAAAAGTTGAAGGCTGGGGGGAGGGTTTGAAGCAGAGCATGTGTTAGGGGCGTGCAAACTAGGCATTTGCTTAGGGCCCCCACTGTGCCAGGGGACCCGAGTTAGTGGTGTGCTGCTAATAGCAACACACTATGTGGCCGCTATGGGGCCTGTGAGTCAGGGTGGCCGGGCACAGGCTCTGCGCCCCTCCCCCCGTGCATTCATCTGTATCGGCATCATAGATACCCACACAGTTGAAAGCAATGATGGAGGAGAGAGCGTCAGGTGACACTCCTTCTCCCATCATTCCCCCTCTGTGTCTGAGGCAGCGGGCGTGAAGACGTCACTTCACTGTACGCCATGCTGTACAGGGAAGTGGAGTAGATGCGCTGCAGAGACCAGAGCAGTGGGGGAATGAGGAGAGGTGAGTTTTGTTTTGTTTTTTTAAATCAATGAATATGTGGTAGCCAAAATACTGGAGGACTATGGTGGCTGCATTACACTAAATAGGGCTGCATTAGGCTATATGGGGCTGCATTATGCTATATGGGGCTGCATTACACTATATGAGGGCTGCATTATTCTCTATGGGAGCCGCATTATACTCTATGAGGAAGCATGTGTGAAACGCGGGTTGGAGTGAGGTGCGGCGTGGTAACATCCCCAGCATGAATTTAGGTCAGTAAATCTCTTACAATTCTTCATGTGCACCTTTTGGTGTTTATGTCACCGAATTAGGTACTTCATTATTGTTGACGTACATTGCTTTGAGTTTTGCCTCTGTCACTTTATGTGCATTGTCACTTTATATATTCATATATTTTACATGATGAGATTTCTGACCCAGCACTGTGCATTCATTATTACATGCTGCTGATGTTTCCCTGCCTCCCCTTTTTATCATTAGTTTCTTTTTAAATTGTCCTATATGTTATTTATATCATGGTTTGTCATGTGTTGTCTTTTCAATAAAATTATATTGTTTAATCTATTATTCAATCTTGATTTTCAATTCCCAAATAGTTTTTTCTTGATAATTATACTCTATGGGGGCTGCATTATACTCTATGGAGCTGCATTATACTCTATCAAGGACTATGGGTGTGCATTATACTCTATGTACTATATGGGGGCTCCATTATACTCTATAAAGGACTATGGGGAGTGCACCACAACAGCTGCAGCTCTCGATTCGGTCGCCCCCCCTTACACATACCAAAGCTCGCACAATCAACAGACAACCCTGGCACACAAGCCTAACCAAAGAACTGCGACGGGCCTCCAGGGTCGCTGAGCATAGATGGAAAAGGTCCCACTCCACTGAGCACTTCATCGCATTCCAACAGTCCCTCACTACCTTCAAGTCCACACTCACTGCAGCAAAACAAACATACTTATCATCTCTCATTTCCTCCATGTCTCACAACCCCAAACAACTATTCAACACCTTCAATTCTCTCCTCCGTCCCCCAGTGCCTCCTTCCTCTCTTCTTATTTCAGCCGAAGACTTTGCCTCATTCTTCAAACAGAAGATTGACACCATCAGACAAAGCTTTTACCTAAAGCCCACACAGCCCCTCCCCACACCTACTCAACCCTCCTCCAAAACCACATTCTCCACCATTACGGAAGATCAACTTTCCTCTTTACTCTCCAAATCACACCTCACCACCTGTAAACTTGACCCAATCCCGTCCCACCTCATCCCAAACCTTACCACTATCTTCATCCCAGCCCTAGCCCACCTCTTCAACCTGTCACTAACAACTGGTGTCTTCCCCTCATGCTTTAAACATGCCTCAATCACACCCATCCTCAAAAAGCCCTCCCTTGACCCATCCTCTCTGTCTAGCTATCGCCCCATATCACTTCTCCCCTATGCCTCAAAACTACTGGAACAAAACGTCCATTCTGAGCTGTCCTCCCACCTCTCCTCCTGCTCCCTCTTCGACCGCCTACAATCTGGTTTCCAACCGCACCATTCTACTGAAACTGCACTGACCAAAGTTACCAATGACCTACTAACCGCCAAATCTAAGCGACACTATTCTGTCCTCCTCCTCCTAGACCTGTCATCTGCCTTCGACACGGTGGACCATTCCCTCTTACTAAAAACTCTCTCATCTCTCGGCATCACAGACTTGGCCCTATCCTGGATCTTCTCATACCTAACAGACCGGACATTCAGTGTCTCCCACTCACACACCACCTCCTCATCTCACCCCCTATCTGTCGGTGTCCCCCAAGGTTCAGTTCTAGGACCCCTGCTCTTCTCCATCTACACCTTAGGCCTGGGACAGCTCATAGAGTCTCATGGCTTTCATTATCACCTCTATGCTGACAACACACAGATCTACCTCTCTGGACCCGATATCACCTCCTTACTAACCAAAATCCCACAATGTCTGTCTGCTATTTCATCCTTCTTCTCTGCTAGATTTCTAAAACTTAACATGGACAAAACAGAATTCATCATCTTTCCGCCATCTCATTCAACCCCCCCAACTGACCTATCCATCATAGTCAATGGCTGCCCACTCTCCCCAGTCCATCAAGCTCACTGCCTTGGGGTAACCCTGTACTCTGAACTCTCCTTCAAACCACATATCCTAGCCCTTTCCATTTCCTGCCGACTTCAACTCAAAAATATCTCACGGATCCGCACATTCCTCAACCATGAATCTGCAAAAACACTAGTGCACGCCCTCATCATCTCCCGCCTTGACTACTGCAACCTCCTGCTCTGTGGCCTCCCTTCCAACACTCTTGCACCCCTCCAATCCATCCTCTCCTCTCTGCCAATCTCTTCACTGGCTCCCCATTGCCCAGAGACTCCAGTTCAAAACCCTAACCATGACATACAAAGCCATTCACAACCTGTCTCCTCCATATATTTCTGACCTAGTCTCCCGCTACATACCCACACACAACCTCCGATCCTCACAAGATCTCCTTCTCTACTCCCCTCTTATCTCCTCCTCCCAAAATCGCATACAAGATTTCTCCCGTGCTTCCCCCCTACTCTGGAACTCTCCACCCCAACACATCAGACTCTCGTCGACCGTGGAAACCTTCAAAAAGAGCCTGAAGACCCACCTCTTCCAACAAGCCTACAACCTGCAGTAACCACCACTCCACAAATAATGCTGCACGACCAGCTCTACCCTCACCTACTGTATCCTCACCCTTCCCTTGTAGACTGTGAGCCCTCGCGGGCAGGGTCCTCACTCCTCCTGTACCAGTCGCCGTCACATTGTGTTCAAGATTATTGTAATTGTTCTTGTATGTATACCCCTTCTTCACATGTAAAGTGCCATGGAATAAATGGCGCTATAATAATAAATAATAATAATAATAATTATACTTTTTGTACTATATGGTGGCTGCATTATACTATATGGGGGCTGCATTATACTCTATCAAGGACTATGGGTGTGCATTATACTCTATGTACTATATGGGGGCTCCATTATCCTCTATAAAGGACTATGGGGAGTGCACCACAACAGCTGCAGCTCTCGATTCGGTCGCCCCCCCTCACACATACCAAAGCTCGCACAATCAACAGACAACCCTGGCACACAAGCCTAACCAAAGAACTGCGACGGGCCTCCAGGGTCGCTGAGCGTAGATGGAAAAGGTCCCACTCCACTGAGCACTTCATCGCATTCCAACAGTCCCTCACTACCTTCAAGTCCACACTCACTGCAGCAAAACAAACATACTTATCATCTCTCATTTCCTCCCTGTCTCACAACCCCAAACAACTATTCAACACCTTCAATTCTCTCCTCCGTCCCCCAGTGCCTCCTTCCTCTCCTCTTATTTCAGCTGAAGACTTTGCCTCATTCTTCAAACAGAAGATTGACACCATCAGACAAAGCTTTTACCTAAAGCCCACACAGCCCCTCCCCACACCTACTCAACCCTCCTCCAAAACCACATTCTCCACCATTACGGAAGATCAACTTTCCTCTTTACTCTCCAAATCACACCTCACCACCTGTAAACTTGACCCAATCCCGTCCCACCTCATCCCAAACCTTACCACTATCTTCATCCCAGCCCTAGCCCACCTCTTCAACCTGTCACTAACAACTGGTGTCTTCCCCTCATGCTTTAAACATGCCTCAATCACACCCATCCTCAAAAAGCCCTCCCTTAACCCATCCTCTCTGTCTAGCTATCGCCCCATATCACTTCTCCCCTATGCCTCAAAACTACTGGAACAAAACGTCCATTCTGAGCTGTCCTCCCACCTCTCCTCCTGCTCCCTCTTCGACCGCCTACAATCTGGTTTCCAACCGCACCATCCTCACTCCTCCTGTACCAGTCGCCGTCACATTGTGTTCAAGATTATTGTAATTGTTCTTGTATGTATACCCCTTCTTCACATGTAAAGTGCCATGGAATAAATGGCGCTATAATAATAAATAATAATAATAATAATTATACTTTTTGTACTATATGGTGGCTGCATTATACTCTATGGGGGCTGCATTATACTCTATCAAGGACTATGGGAGTGCATTATACTATATATACATTATGGAGGCTGCATTATACTCTATCAAGGACTATGGGGAATGCAATATACTACATGAAGGACTATGGGGTGCATTATACTATAGGGAGTGCATTGTACTATATAGAGGACAATGGGGAGTGTATTATGCTATATGGAGGACTATGGGGAATGTATTATACTATATAGAGGACTATGGGTCATATATTATACTATATGGAGGACTATAGGGCACATTATCCTATATGGAGGACTATAGGGTGTGCATTATACAATAAGTAGGACTATGGGGTGCATTATACAATATATGTATTATACTAAACAAGCAAAATTCTGCCTATTTATAGAGTGATTGGATTGTATACAGTATGTCAGAATAAACATCATTGTTCTCAGCACCACATCATTTAGTGAAAACTGTATGATATGCTGCTGATAACATGATATGTATGGAGACATATTGATCTATTAATGATTTTTCTGTGCCTATTATTCTTCCTCAGCTGGTGTAAAGAGGCCGGGAAATAAGAGTTGAACGACTTCAATATTGTCGCTCATGGTCATTTAGCGGTTTGGATTCAGCGTTTGTAAATACAAGCGAAATGTTTCTGTGTGATGGTGCAATATGTTAGCATTTGGGGCCCCACTTTAAACTTTTGCCCAGGGTCCCACTTTGTCTAAAACCGGCCATGGTTAGAAGTTGCTGATAAGTTAGGAAGCAGAAATCTCTGATGTGATATACTACACAGTTTCTTACAGTATATTTGCCTGTACTATTGATTGTTGCAAAGTTTGTTTAGAGTACAATTAACAGTTGGAAAGGACGCTTACTTGAAGAGGACCTTTCCATGTATTTTTTATTTAAACTGAGTAGCTTCTACTCCACAGTTTTTATTTTTCTTTTGTGTCTTCCCATTCCAAAGTTACAACCCTCCACCCCCCAAGTAATAAAGATGCAATTTTTCCCTTCAACCAACTGAGCATATACCACAGAACTTCTTATTGGTTATGTGCTTTTTCTCCTCGGACTCTGGCCAATGAAACAATGAAAACTTGGCCATACCCAAAGAGAAATTGTGTGGTATAATCCCAGCTGGTTGAATTGAAAATTTGCATCTTTATAAGGGAGGTATAATTTTGGAATAGAAGGGGATAGACGAAAAAAAAAAATAAAGAAACTGTTCCAGAATCAGTTAGACAGCACCAATTGGAGCAGGTAATCAGTTTAAAAATTAAAATATTCAGTGAAAGGTCCTCTTTAAACTTTTACATGATGTTAATTTTACTGGTTAGACAATAAAGGTGCTATTTAAAGTTGAACAAAATGACTCACTGGACTTTAGTCCAGCGACCACATTGGTACTCCTTGTCAGCCCAGACTGAATCATTGCAAACTTCCTAGTTCCAGCCTACATTCTGAACACATATTATGATTAGTAGGCCCTGCAACCTCATCACATTGTGGTATGATGTATGTCATGATGGCACGAGGGCCTACCAATCAGAAGTAGCACCTAGGTTGTAGCATGTAATAGAAAGTCTGTTTATTTTACACAAAGTATATTAAGTCCAATACTTTTTGGACTAAATTTTGGACACTATTGTGATGAAAGTTATGTGATTTATTAATTTGTAACTTGATTTCGGGGACAGTTTACAAAGTGTGGCCCAGGGCAAAATGAAAGTTAAGGACTCCAAACAAAGTATCAACACTAGAATAATTTTCAGTCAATTCAGACGATGTTGCCTCACATACTGTACTTCAGAAATATTAGTATCATAACCAATGTTCTCTCCAAGATTTTGTAGCTAGTAAGTGGGTATGTTAGGGACCTAATGGTCTTTCTTCTAAATTGGGCAAAACAAAAGAGTGGTGAATAAATATTACTGTATAGACCAAAATAATTTACCATAACTATTTAGGGTAGCTAATGGGTTTTTGGTAGCAATCTTGTAATAAAGAGTAGGGAAAGAGTTATTGTCTGCATCCTTGATTTTCTAATTTTCAGTGAAGATATTGATGTCGGTGATCATGGTGTCCTGGGGACAAGAAAGAGAATTGCCAGTTTAGGTTAATGCTGCTGACTTGGTGTTTAATATGTTTACTCGACATTCAGGATACAGCATTTTTCCTGTAACAGAATGGCTCAGACTAGAATGGACAGCCCTTATCCTCTCAGCTTAACTTTTAAAGAATGCTTTTCAAACTCTCATCTCTCTTATGTATTCTCTCCATTGTGCCTTTTCTCTCACTAACTGTTCCCCTTGGCCTCTCCTTTATCAGACTGTTCCCCATGGTCTCCCTTGTCACATAGAAGACCCTCTTGCCTCTATCTTTCAAAGACTGCTTCCCATGGTTTTCCTCTCAAACATACTACTGGCTATGACTCCCTCTCTGTCACAGATGGCTCTGTATGCCCCTTTTAAATATATGGACTGCGTTCCATGCTAACCCACAGACTTCTACACATGGTGATCCTTCAAAGACTGCTCCCCTCTTCCTGGACTGCCTCTTACAAATCAACTTTTAGGGACTCAATGGTCTGTTGGAAAAAGGTGAACATTGACCATTCGGCTTCCTGTTTTCAAGAGAGGATTGTGCATCAATTGAATGATTTTTTACAGCCCATTTTATCAGCAGAGTTTGATTAGACTGTGATCCGATTTTCTTGGATAAGGAGAAGATGGAAAACAAAATTCTCCATCTTCTCCATCCTGTCAGTCCGTGTAAATCATGGCATCTGAGTGCAGTCCGATTTTTTTCCATGGACTCATTAACTTGCATGGCTGAGGCGATCCAAATATTGGGTGCGAATCGTGCATTTTGCTATTTTCTTCTTGGACAGACTGGGTCTGAGGAAAAAATCAGACATGTGAATGGCCACATAGACTAACATTGGTCCGAGTGCGAACAGATATTTTGTCGGATCGCACTCCGAACGAAAATACAGTTGTCTGTGCACGAGCCCTAAGAATCAGTTTCATCTGATCAAGTAAATTGTGTTCTACTTTAACCCCTTTACCCCCGAGGGTGGTTTGCACTTTAATGACTGGGCAATTTTTACAAATCTGACCACTATCACTTTATGAGGCAATACCTCTGGAATTCTTCAACAGATCCTGCTGATTCTGAGATTGTACTTCATGATAATGGTAAAATTTCTTCGATATTACTTGCGTCTATTTGTGGAAAAAATCTGAAAATTGGTGAAAATTGGTGAAAATTTTGAAAATTTAGCAATTTTCAAAATTTTAATTTTTATGCCCTTACACACGTGGTCAAAATTGTTGGTACCCCTCATTTAATGAAGGAAAAACCCGCAATGGTCACAGAAATAACTTGAATCTGACAAAAATGATAATAAATTAAAAATCTATGAACAAATGAAAGTCAGACATTGCTTTTCAACCCTGCTTCCACAGAATTTTTAAAAAAATTTAACTCATGAAATTGGCCTGGACAGAAATGATGGTACTCTTAGCGTAATATTTTGTTGAACAACCTTTTGAGGCAATCAGTGCAATAAAATGATTCCTGTAACTGTCAATGAGACTTCAGCACCTCTCGACAGGTATTTGGCCCACTCCTCATGAGCAAACTGCTCCAGTTGTCTCGTGTTTGAAGGTTGCCTTTTCCAGACTGCATGTTTCAGCTCTTTCCAAAGATGCTCAATAGGATTTAGGTCAGGACTCATAGAAGGCCACTTCAGAATAGTCCAATGTTTTCCTCTTAGCATTTTTTTGCTGTTTTTTGTGTGTTTTGGATCATTATCCTCTTGCAAGACCCATGACCTGGGACTGAGACCAAACTTTCTGACACTGGGCAGCACATTTTTCTCTAGAATCCCTTGATAGTCTTGAGATTTCATTTTACCTCGGTTTCAAGACACCCTGTGCCATATGCAGCAAAGCAGCCCCAGAACATAGCAGAGCCTCCTCCATGTTTCACAGTAGGGACAGTGTTCTTTTGATATGCTTCATTTTTCCGTCTGTGAAGATAGAGCTGATGTGCCTTGCCAAAAACTTAAATTTTTGTCTCATCTGTCGATAGGACATTCATTTTATAATTTTTTTCAACAATGGTGTTCTCCTTGGTCGTCTCCCATGAAGTCCACTTTGGATCAAACAATGACAGATGGTGCAATCTGACACTGATATTCCTTGAGCTTGAAGTTCACCATTAGAAGTTATCCTGGGCTCTTTTGTTACCATTCGTATTATCCGTCTCTTTGATTTGTCATCAATTTTCCTCATGTGGCCACGTCCAGGGAGGTTGGCTACAGTCCCATGGATCTTAAATTTCTGAATAATATGTTCAACTGTAGTCACAGGAACATCAAGCTGCTTGGAGATGATCTTATAACCTTTACCTTTAACATGCTTGTCTATAATTTTCTTTCTAATCTCCTGAGATAACCCTTTTCTTTGCTTCCTCTGGTCCGTGTTGAGTGTGGTACACACCATGTCACCAAACAGCACAGTGAGTATCTGTAGCCCTATATGCAGGCCCACTGACTGATTACAAGATTGTAGACACCTGTGATGCTAATTAGTGGACACAACTTGATTTAACATGTCCTTTTTGTCATTATTTTCAGGGGTACCATCATTTCTGTCCAGGCCTATTTCATGAGTTTAATTTTTTTTTAATTCTGTGGAAGCAGGGTTGAAAAGCAATGTCTGACTTTCATTTGTTCATTTTCATAGATTTTTCATTTGTTATTACTTTTATCAGATTCAAGTTATTTCTGTGACCATTGTGGGTTTTTCTTTCATTAAACTGGGGGTACCAACAATTTTGACCACATGTGTAAATCAGAGAGATATATCACACAAAATAGTTAATAAATAACATTTCCCACATGCCTACTTTACATCAGCACAATTTTGGAACCAACATTTTTTTTATTAGGGAGCTATAAGAGTTAAAAGTTGACCAGCTGTAACGGGTCTGGGAGGCGGAACCTCTGAGCTACTATACAAGGGGGCGGTCCTTGTAAGGGAGCGGGTGGCGACCAGGCAGGCAGTCACAGCAGGTGACCGGGACAGTCTCTAGAAGAACGGGCAGGAGGTCACGGCAAGTGACCGGGGCAGTCTCTGGATGAACGGGCAGATGGTCACGGCAAGTGACCGGGGCAATCTCTGGGTGAACGGGCAGATGGTCACGGCAAGTGACCGGGGCAGTCTCTGGGTGAACGGGCAGATGGTCACGGCAAGTGACCGGGGCAGTCTCTGGGTAAAGGGTTGGTACGACCTGTGGCGGCTGATGGTAGACGTGAGCTCCCAGGTGAGCAGGCGAGAGTCTCTGGATAAACGGGTGGTCACAGCATGTGACGGCGGAGCCTCCAGGAAGACCAACAGACAGGCGGCAGATGAGCGCTCCCAGGTGAGCGGGCAGAAGTCTCTGGACAGGCGGGTGGTCACAGCACGTGACGGCAGAGCCTCCAGGTAGGCTAGCAGACAGGCAGCAGATGAGCGCTCCCAGGTGAGCGGGCAGGAGTCACTGGACAGGCAGGTGGTCACAGCACGTGACGGCAGAGCCTCCAGGTAGGCTAGCAGACAGGCAGCAGATGAGCGCTCCCAGGTGAGCGGGCAGGAGTCACTGGACAGGCAGGTGGTCACAGCACGTGACGGCAGAGCCTCCAGGTAGGCTAGCAGGCAGGTAGCAGATGTGCGCTCCCAGGTGAGCGGGCAAGCTGGTCCATAGACAGACTAACAAGAGTTGGAAGGCAGACCGTCAGACCTCAGGCAAGCAGGCAGGTAGTTGATGTGCGCTCCCAGGTGAGCGGGCAAGCTGGTCCTTAGACAGACTGACAGGAGTAGTAAGGCAGACCGTCGGACCTCAGGCTAGCAGGCAGGTAGCAGAATATCAGGCAGGAATAAGACAGCAAGCTGGCAGGAATCTGGCAGGTATCTGGCAGGTAACTGGCAACGGGACCTGAGGGCTGAAGCAGAGTAGTGAACAGTGCAACAACATTGCTCGGGCACCTCCATTTTGGAGGAGGTGCCTTATATATGGTGAAGTCCTCCGGCCATTGGCCGGGGACTCCTTAGGACGGCGCGCACGGCCCCTTTAAGAGGGAGGGAGAGCGCGCGCGCGCGCCCTAAGCACAGTGGCCGGGAAGGAGCGCGCGCTGCCAGCAGAGCGGGAGGAGGACGCCGGGCACGGAGCAGAGAGGTGAGGGGAACAGCGTCCCTGCCTAGCAGAGGGCAGGGATGCCGGCGCTACAGTACCCCCCCCTTTAGGCCCCCCCTTTTTTAGGCCAGACAGAAATTTAGCAAGGATGAGCGGGGCATGGATGTTCTCCCGGGGCTCCCACGTTCTCTCCTCAGGACCAAACCCCTTCCAATCTACTAGAAAAAAGGTCTTTCCTCTTACCCTTTTGGTGGCAAGAATGTTCTCTACCTCAAACTCGTCCTCAGCAGAAACCGGAGCAGGAGGCGTACCTGTAGACTTGGAAAAAGAGTTAAGTACCACAGGTTTGAGGAGAGATACATGGAAGGAGTTAGGGATCCGTAAGTTGGCCGGGAGTTTCAATTTATAGGCCACCGGGTTGATCTGACTGATGACATCCAGAGGACCGATGAACCGAGGCCCTAACTTGTAAGAAGGTATCTTGAGTCGGACATATTTGGATGAGAGCCAGACTTTATCTCCAGGACGAAATTGTGGAGGATCCAGGCGTTTTTTGTCAGCGTGTCTTTTCATCCGTTCAGACGACTGAAGGAGTGCGGATCGGGTACTCTCCCAAATGGAGGAAAATTTGCTAACGAGAGATTCCGCAGCCGGGTTGTCCACAGAGGTGGAGACAGGAAAAGGAATCCGAGGATGCTGACCGAAGACTACAAAAAACGGGGATTTGGAGGAGGATTCGCTCTCGTGATTGTTATAAGAGAACTCGGCCCATGGTAGGAGATCCACCCAGTCTGAATGATGGGCATTAACGAAGTGCCGGAGGTAACTGGTCAGGTTCTGATTGATCCGCTCCACTTGACCATTGGACTGTGGGTGGTAAGCGGAAGAGAAGTCCAGGGTGATGTCTAGCAGTTTACAAGTGGCTCTCCAGAAGCGTGAGGTGAACTGTACCCCACGATCCGACACGATGTGGAGGGGCAGGCCATGAAGACGAAAGATGTGACGAATAAAGTCTTTAGCTAGCTCGGGTGCAGACGGGAGGCCTGACAGGTGAACGAAATGAGCCATCTTGGAGAAGCGGTCAGCGACCACCCAAATGACCGTACAACCGGCAGAGACTGGGAGGTCAGTTATAAAGTCCATTGCTATATGCTGCCAGGGGGCAGCAGGTACAGAAAGCGGAAGGAGGCGACCGGCTGGCAGATGTCTCGGAACCTTGTTGCGGGCGCAGGACACACAGGCAGAAACAAAGTCTATTACGTCCTTGTGCAGGGTAGGCCACCAGTAGTGCCGGGTAATAAGCTGGAGGGTCTTTTTCTGACCGGCGTGGCCAGCCAGTTTAGACGAGTGACCCCAGTGAAGGATCTTCTCCCGATCAGGTACTGATACGAACGTCTTTCCGGGAGGGAGACGATTTAGACTCACGGGAGCCACCTGCATTACTCTGGCGGGATCGATGATGTGTTTCGGATCTTCCTCGAGATCAGACACCAGAAAGGATCGAGACAAGGCGTCCGCCTTGACGTTTTTGTCAGCCGGGCGAAAATGAAGAACAAAATCAAAGCGAGCAAAAGACAAGGACCATCGGGCTTGGCGCGGGTTAAGTCTCTGGGCATGCTGGAGGTAAGCCAAGTTCTTGTGGTCAGTGTAAATTATTACCGGGTGAAGAGCCCCCTCGAGCAGGTAACGCCACTCCTCCAATGCCAGTTTGATGGCCAATAACTCTCGGTCTCCTATGGAATAATTGCGCTCTGAGGAGGAGAAGAGTTTAGAGAAGAAGCCGCAAGTTACCATCCTCCCGGAAGATGATTTTTGAGTAAGTACCGCTCCGGCTCCAGAGGAGGAGGCGTCAACTTCCAGTAAGAACTGCTTGTTGCCGTCCGGGCGATGCAGCACCGGGGCGGAAGAGAAGGCCTGTTTTAAGGAAAGAAAGGGCTCCTCTGCTTCGGGCGGCCACTCTTTGGGATTAGTACCCTTACGGGTGAGCGCGGAAATTGGGGCAGTCCGGGAAGAGAAGTGCGGTATGAAGAGGCGGTAGTAGTTGGCGAAGCCCAGGAACCGCTGAATGGCCTTCAACCCCTCCGGTCGAGGCCATTTCTCGATGGCAGACAGTTTCTCTGGATCCATTCGTAGGCCAGTCTGAGAAATAATGTAGCCCAAAAACGGAAGCGAGGTCTGCTCAAAGAGGCACTTCTCGTATTTAGCGAAGAGGTGATTCTGCCTGAGCCTGAGCAGGACCTGACGAACGTCCCTCCGGTGAGTCTGGAGATCCGGAGAGAAGACCAAGATGTCGTCCAGGTACACCACTACGCAGGAGTAGAGAAGGTCCCGGAAGATGTCATTGACCAACTCTTGAAAGACGGCAGGAGCGTTACAGAGACCAAAGGGCATTACCAGATATTCATAGTGGCCGTCCCGGGTGTTGAATGCCGTCTTCCAATCATCCCCCTGACGGATACGAACCAGGTTGTACGCCCCACGGAGGTCCAGTTTGGTGAAGATTCTAGCCCCCCTCAGACGATCAAATAACTCCGGAATGAGCGGAAGGGGGTACTTATTCTTCACCGTGATCTGGTTAAGGCCTCTATAGTCTATACAGGGACGGAGAGAGCCGTCCTTCTTTTTGACGAAAAAGAAGCCTGCTCCCGCCGGGGAGGTAGATTTCCGGATGAATCCCCTGGCCAGATTCTCCTCAATATATTCGGACATCGACCGGGTCTCAGCAGCGGATAATGGATAAATACGCCCACGGGGAGGAGTAGTACCAGGTAACAGGTCGATAGGGCAGTCGTATGATCTATGAGGGGGTAGTGTCTCTGCCTCCTTTTTATTAAAGACATCAGCATAAGACCAATAAGGAATCAGAAGTCCAGGTAGATTAGCTGGGGTAGGAGAAGGACGGACGGGATGGACGGGAACCAGACAGGTCTTATGGCAGTCCTGTCCCCAGCGAAGGACTTCTCCGGTCTGCCAGTCAAGCACGGGTGCATGTCTCTGGAGCCAAGGTAGACCTAGCAAGAGGGCGTGAGAGAGTCCAGGCAGAACATGAAAGGAGATACTCTCAGAATGCAGCATTCCCACCTGCAGAGTAATGGATTCGGTGATGAGTTGGATGGGGCGTGGTAAGAGACCCCCATCCACGGCAGCAACAGACAAGGGTACAGCCAGAGGTTTGGTGGGGATGCGGTATTTCTCTACCAGGGACTGTGAAATAAGATTCCCGGCTGCTCCAGAGTCAAGTTGGGCTAGTTCGAAATAACGGTTCTCCCCGCAGACGATTGAGACTGACAGCAGCAGAGATGGAGAGGATTTATTCTTGTCTAGGTCGACCTCTCTGAGCGAACCTAGACACAGGCGTTTCCCGACCTCTCCGGGCAGGCACGGATCCGGTGCTCCTTACTGCCACAGTAGAAGCAGCTCCCCTCGGCACGGCGTAAGTCCTGACGGGTCTTGACCATCTTGGTCTGGTCGACCTGCATAGGCTCAGGAGAGTGTACCTGGGGAGAGACGGATTTCTGAAAAGTAGGAGCTAGACGTGGAAACCTCCTCTCACGGGTGACCTCTTTGGCACGCTCCTGGAACCGTAGGTCAATCCGGGTGGCAAGAGTTATTAGGTCATCGAGAGTGGTAGGAATGTCCCGACCGGCAAGTTCATCTTTAATACGGCCGGACAGACCCTCCCAGAAGACGGATACCAGAGCGTCGTTATCCCAGGCCAGCTCCGAGGCAAGGGTACGGAACCGTATGGCATATTGGCCCACGGTGAGACTTCCCTGACGGAGGCGTAGCAGTGATGATGCGGATGAGGTCTTCCGTCCGGGTTCGTCGAAGACTTTCCGGAAAGCCATGAGAAAGGCAGGCAAGTCGGACACCAGGGGGTCTCCTCTCTCCCATTGAGGATTTAGCCAGGCCAGGGCCTCCCCGGTGAGATGGGACATGATGAAGGCAATTTTGGCCCGGTCGGAGTTAAACTGGTGGGACAGGAGTTCAAAGTGCAGGGTGCACTGATTTATGAAGCCCCAAGCCTGGGCGGAGTCGCCTCCGAAGCGAGGAGGTGCAGAAAGCCGGGGTCCGGGGTAGGATACCATGGAATTAGTGGACAGCGGAGCTGCCGGATTGCGAGTCATGGCACTGGCGGAGGTTGCTGGCGGAGCAGTCAGAGTGTCCAGGCGAGAATTGACATTCCGCAGGTGACCCAGGATGGACTCCTGTTGGGACCTCTGACGGGACAGTTCATGACACAGGTCCGAGAGCGAGGGAGCTTGGGTGCCACCGGGTTCCATGGCCCGAGCAAACTGTAACGGGTCTGGGAGGCGGAACCTCTGAGCTACTATACAAGGGGGCAGTCCTTGTAAGGGAGCGGGTGGCGACCAGGCAGGCAGTCACAGCAGGTGACCGGGACAGTCTCTAGAAGAACGGGCAGGAGGTCACGGCAAGTGACCGGGGCAGTCTCTGGATGAACGGGCAGATGGTCACGGCAAGTGACCGGGGCAGTCTCTGGGTGAACGGGCAGATGGTCACGGCAAGTGACCGGGGCAGTCTCTGGGTGAACGGGCAGATGGTCACAGCAAGTGACCGGGGCAGTCTCTGGGTAAAGGGTTGGTACGACCTGTGGCGGCTGATGGTAGACGTGAGCTCCCAGGTGAGCAGGCGAGAGTCTCTGGATAAACGGGTGGTCACAGCATGTGACGGCGGAGCCTCCAGGAAGACCAACAGACAGGCGGCAGATGAGCGCTCCCAGGTGAGCGGGCAGAAGTCTCTGGACAGGCGGGTGGTCACAGCACGTGACGGCAGAGCCTCCAGGTAGGCTAGCAGACAGGCAGCAGATGAGCGCTCCCAGGTGAGTGGGCAGGAGTCACTGGACAGGCAGGTGGTCACAGCACGTGACGGCAGAGCCTCCAGGTAGGCTAGCAGGCAGGTAGCAGATGTGCGCTCCCAGGTGAGCGGGCAAGCTGGTCCATAGACAGACTGACAAGAGTTGGAAGGCAGACCGTCAGACCTCAGGCAAGCAGGCAGGTAGTTGATGTGCGCTCCCAGGTGAGCAGGCAAGCTGGTCCTTAGACAGACTGACAGGAGTAGTAAGGCAGACCGTCGGACCTCAGGCTAGCAGGCAGGTAATAGAATATCAGGCAGGAATAAGACAGCAAGCTGGCAGGAATCTGGCAGGTATCTGGCAGGTAACTGGCAACGGGACCTGAGGGCTGAAGCAGAGTAGTGAACAGTGCAACAACATTGCTCGGGCACCTCCATTTTGGAGGAGATGCCTTATATATGGTGAAGTCCTCCGGCCATTGGCCGGGGACTCCTTAGGACGGTGCGCGCGGCCCCTTTAAGAGGGAGGGAGAGCGCGCGCGCGCGCCCTAAGCACAGTGGCCGGGAAGGAGCGCGCGCTGCCAGCAGAGCGGGAGGAGGACGCCGGGCATGGAGCAGAGAGGTGAGGGGAACAGCGTCCCTGCCTAGCAGAGGGCAGGGACGCCGGCGCTACACCAGCGATTTCTCATTTTTACAACAAAATTTGCAAAACCACTTTTTTAGGGATCACATCACATTTGAGGTGACTTTGAGAACCCTTTATGACATAAAATACCCAAAAGTGACACCATTCTAAAATCTGCACCCCTCAAGGTGCTCAAAACCACATTCAAGAAGTTTATTAACCCTTCAGGTGCTTCACAGGAATTTTTGGAATGGGGAAGAAAAAAATGAACATTTAACTTTTTTCACAAAAATGTTACTTTAGACGCAAATTTTTTAATTTTTGCAGGGGTAACAGGAAAAAATGGTTCCCAAAATTTTTTGTGCTATTTCCCCTGAGCACACAGATACCCCATACGTGGGGAATAAACACTGTTTGGGCGCACGCCAGGGCTCAGAAGGGAGGGAGTGTCATTTGACTTTTTGAATGTAAAATTTGCTAGAATAATTAGCGGACGCCATGTTGCGTTTAGAGAGCCCCTGATGTGCCTAAACAGTGGAAACCCGGCATATGTGATACCATTTTGGAAACAAGCCCCCTCAGGGAACTTATCTAGTTGTGTGGTGAGCACCTTGAACCCTCAGATGCTTCACAGAAGTTTATAACATGGAACCGTGAAAATAAAATTTTCAGATTTTTTCCCACAAAAATGTTTTTCAGTCCCCAGTTTTGCATTTTCTAACTAACCCTAACCCCAACCCCAACCCTAACCCTAGCCCAACACTAACCCTAGCACAACCCTAACCCCAACCCTAACCCTAGCCCAACCCTAGCCCAACCCTAACCCTAGCTCAACCCTAACCCTAGCCCAAACCTAACTCTAGCACAACCCTAACCCAAACCCTAATACAACCCTAACCCTAGCACAACTCTAAAAGTAGAGTTTATTTTTTTACGCCGTTCCTCGTGTGATATAAGTGATTAGACGACTTTATTCTTCAGGTCGGTGCGATTACAGTGATACCAGATTCATATCTGGTTTTTATGACTGACAGCTGTCACACACTAAAAGATGCTTTTTTTTGCAAAGACTAGTTTTTGCATCGCCATATTTTGAGAGCTATAATTTTTCCAAATTTTGTCCAACAGCATCATGTGGCAGCTTGTTTTTTGCGGACTAGTTGACGTTTTTATTGGTACCATTTTCGGGCATGTGACATTTTTTGATCGCTTTCTATTCCGATTTTTGGGAGGCAGAATAAACAAAAATCAGCAATTCCGGAATTGTTTTTTTTTTTTTTTTTTTTTTTTTATGCCGCTCCCTGTGTGGTAAAATTGATAAGGCAGCTTTATTCTTCGGGTCAGTACTTTTACAGTGGTACCGCATTTATATCTTTTTTATGTTTTGGCGCTTTTACACAATAAAAACTATTTTCGAGAAAAAATAATTTTTTCGTATCGCTTTATTCTGAGAGCTATACCTTTTTTATTTTTCAGGTGATGGAGCTGTATGACAGCTTGTTTTTTGCAGGATAAGATGATGTTTTCAGCGGTACCATTTTTATTTACATTCGTAATTTTGATCGCGTTATTCCATTTTTTGTTTGGTGGTATGATGATAAAGCATTGTTTTTTGCTTTGTTTTTCAGTTTTTTTTTTACCGTGTTCACTAAAGGTGTTAACCAGTGGGACAGTTTTATAGGTCAGGTTTTTCTGAATGTGGCGATACCAAATATGTGTACTTTTATTGGTGTATTTTTTTTCATAATAAATAAATACAATACAATACAATATATTTTTATTTTTTGGAGATTATTTTTTCATTTTTTTTATATTTTTACAATTTTTTTTATTTTTTTCTTCACTTTACTACACTTTTTTTTACTTTTACACATTGTCTTACTATGGGACTTTCGCTTTTTGCAGCCTGTTCAACTGTATAGGATAGAGAGCAGCAGCTCCCTACGCCATGCAGTCTGTCAGCACTGCACACAGGGAGACATTAATTTTGTCATGCACTGCGCATGACCAAAGTAATATCCTGCCACCTTGTGACCCGGATGTTGTCATGACAACATTGGGTTGTCATGACAACATCCGGGAGCCGCCGCAGACATCGCTGGAGGCCGGAGAGGAGGTGAGTACCGGCGCTTACCTCCCCCCTTGGCCCCGCAATGCTGTGATTGACTTTGATCACAGCATTGCGGGGGTTAATGTGCAGGGAGCGGTGCGGGACCTCTCCCTACACATAGCTTGTGTGCGGGCATGATCGCATTATGTGTAATAGTACGTAGCTGGTCCATAAGTCCCAGGGTGCAGCTACGTACTATTACTGACGTCGTCGGAAAGGGGTTAAAGGCTCTTTGTCAGATATCAGTTTGTCCTTTCAGAATGGCTTTCTCATTATTAAATTGAATATAGCCTCAGAATTTTGACACTCCATAAAATGTATTTTTTGGGGATTTAATATGTACAAAGATTCATCATTTATGGGATTTTTTTTAAGTCACTGTTCAATTTTGGCATGTGATATTCATAGAATTTTTTTTGCAACAAATTTTTCAAAATGGCGCACGTGGTTTATGAATTAAAATAAAAAATACTTTTCATTTTTTCATTTTTTGTCTTTAACCGTTTTTACGGATTTCTAGTGCAAGAGTCATATGTACTGCACAAATGTCATAACATTTATACAATAATGTTAGGTGTACATAAAATCACTCCAGGCGAGAATAAAGTACATTTTTGCAAAAAAAATAGCAACTTTTCAAAAAATCATAATTGGTGAATCTGACGAAACCCACAACTCTGCCCACAATAAACAGCACTGGAAAAAAACAAAAAACAAACAATCAGATGAACACATAAAATAGACTTTTAAAAAGATCAAAATTAAAGAAAAATACGACGCAAATGAAGAGCATGCAAAAAAAACACCAACAACTAGACAAACAAATGTGCAAGTGCAGCAATGAATCGTGCTCTATGTCTTATAAATGGTGCTTCTCAGCAGGAAAATGCACAATACAAATGTTTCAAATGCATGTTTTTAAATGAATAGCTACTGCTGAAATTCTTAAAAAACTATTTGATAAAATTTTGCAATTTTTCATGTTACAAAAAAATTCCTTTCTTTTCAATGTTCTTATTATTTTGTTGCTATAAAACATGGCTGACAAAAAATGAAAGCTATAATCCATTTAATGTTACCACCGGCATTTACTTTAATTTGTATTCCTCCTTTTCTAACAGCTAAGGAACAGTGCAACTGCTGTGTGCGTAAAAAGCTAACAAATTAGCATTGGCAAGAAAAAGCATCATCTGCTGGCAGCTGGCCTTTAACTATACTGAAAAATGTCATTCAACTTATATGTCGGGTAACAATTCCAAGCTTTTAGCTAAACCTCAAGCAGAGCAGGTTCAGCAATGTTAGTCAATGCCAGTCGAGAAAAGTTGTACATCATGCAGAGTGCAAACATTGCCTTGACAGCTAGCTCTTCAATAAAAGTGGATGTTCAGTAATTGTCATTGTTTTGCATGTTCACTTTTATGTCTTAACAAATGCAAACTGCCAAAATTTGTATTCTACTTTGGTGACACAACTTCAAAGTCAATGTCTTTCATGATATATGAGAGTGACCTTTATCTGTGAACATGTCATTAAGACTTATCAGAAGATCATATTGTTGAGGATTTGTGCCCTCCTCACTAATCATTAGGAAAAAAATGCAGCAATGTTCTGTTCAGATTACTTTGCCCCTAGGATTGCCTTAACTCAGAGACATGTTGATGATGCTTATGTTGAAATTGATGATACTCTAATGATGATGTGCATTTTTGACCAGGGAACAGCAACTGGCAGATCATCATTATTCTTGGGATTGATCCAAGTCTCCACTCATAGACCACAAATAACCTTTCATGTTTTTAACATTTGTTAATTGTCTCTTCAGAGAGGCAGAGGACTAGAAATTTAGTGCCACCTACAGGAAGTAGCAATCCTAAAAGTCAATAGTGACCCTTTAACAAGCCTTATCACATGACTTAGCGTAAAAAGCCAAGACCAGAAACTCAATATACATAGGAGAAACTTCTTCAATACTGTTGGAAAATTTGGGTAAGGGAATGTGGTATTATGGCAGAAGATGCTACTTCCAACATTCAAAGTATCTGAAATCTAAAACATTTTGGATTGTATAGTATTTTGTTTGGTCACTGAACTATTTCATTTCAGTTATTGTATATTTTTGATGATTCTTTGAATAGGTATATCTAACATTTACATGGGTATTGTTCATTTGGCTCATTCAGATGCATCATTTCAACATATATCTTTTTTTTTTCATGGACTTAATCTCAGGCCATGATGACTTGATGGATGAACGCTCTGTAGGAAGATCGATCATGTGCAAGCCTAGATAGGTCCACCAAGGTCCTCTCCACTGTTATCTTGATAGTATCAAGCCATTGGGTTGCTTGTCTTTCTCTTCACCTTGTTCCTTCTATTCTTCTGACCATGATGTCCTTCTAAAGTTATCGCTCTCTTCGTATGATGTGTCCAAATTTGACAAGTCATAGCTTGATAAACCTTGCTTCCAATGAATTGTCAGGCTTGATTTGTTCACATATTGATTTATTTGTTCTTCTTGCCATCCATGGTATTGATAACATCCTTCTCTAGCACCACATTTTGAAGGCGTGGATTCTTCGTCTGTCTTATCTTTTTATCATCCAGGTTTCGCATCCGTATGCAACAACAAATAAACATTCTCTAAAATTGAAACGTTATATATTTTGGATCAGTGGATTATACAGATTGTCCCATGTTAGGAAGGGAATTGTCCCAAATTATGAAGACATGCCTGCCCCTGCCAGCTCAGAGTAATGCCTGAAATGGGGTTGCAATTTCAAGACAAATGCCATTGCATGTTACATTGATATTATCTTTGTATCTTGTATATTGTATTTTATTGGCTGCAGATTGGTTTCAATAAATATTAGATACACGCCATCAAGAAGCCGGAAGACAAAAATAGCAAAATAGGTGAAATAATAAACGTTACTAATTAATTTAATGTGTAATAAGCACTTTTTCTGAGGACCTATTTTGTGCGATTAGGTTCCAAAAACCTTCCAGACACAAGTGTGACTTGTGGTGCAGACCAGAATGTACTTGGAACAGAGGAAAATGGTAGAAGAGGGATAAATTAAGAGAGGAGGAAGTTTGTTCTTGAGCCAGTATAGCAATAATAGGAAAGAAATGTGGAACAAAACACCACACTGAAAAAAGGTATAAGAAGAATATATTTATAGTAAATGTGGAAAAAAATATGGGTCCAGTGAAATCTATATTGAATCCTACTGCATAATGCAAGTGAATGAGATTACATTTAATCTTGCAAGTGACTGCAATAAGCAAACAAGTCACAAAACGTTGGAACCAGTTGGAGTTTTGTGATTTGCTTGCTTTGGTCGTGGTACCTTGCGAGCCACAATGCATTAATTATGTTTTTATTTAGCAATGGATCTTTGGTCACTTAACCTGTGCCTTGGCAAAAGTAACCATGTAGCCCGAAGCCTTTCTACTTACTGTTTTTGGAGATAGATGTTTACTGTACTTTTCATTTTATACTTTGCATATATTTTGTTTTTGCAGCTTATACAATCTCCTTAAAGGAATTGTCCCACAAACAGGTACATTTTAATTCATAGATCTTGGAATAAAAATAAGTTCGACATTGGATGTGTTAAAAAATGTTCCTGTGATTATATTATAAATATGTGCACTGTGTAGTGGCTGTGTCTAACCATGCAGAGCTGCTCCAGTTATGGTCTGAACATACCACAGCTCCAAATCAGGGGAGGAAGCAGAACAGTATATAGATAAGACAACACGGGATCACCGTTGATTCTTTCTGTGGGGTAAAACATGTTTTTAAACATGCAGGGAAATAGTTTACCTCACAGAAAGAATTAGCTGTGATCCCATACTGTCCTGCTTTTATACTCTCTTTTGCTGCCTCCCCTGCCCAGGAGATATGGTATGATCAGACCATGTTCCTGCACAATCAGACACAGCCATTACACAGTACACAGCAGGGGCACATTTATAAGATTATCTCAGCACAGGGACATATTTTTTTAACACATTCAATAATGGAACTTAATATTATTTAAAGATCTATTTATTAAAATGTATATTGTTTATGGGACAACCCTTTTAATCGCTACTGCACAATTTTGCAAAGCTAAAAGAAAAATAAGTGATTAATTTAATATCTGCAATGCAATAAAATGTACAGTTTGATCGTCACTCCTGGATTTTTATTGTGCAGTAATTTGTGTATTATTTATTCCATGTGCCTGAACGATATTCATCTGTGATTAGATTTACATAGCTGTATGTATTGCTTGCAGATCCACATTGGGACCTTGACCAACGTAATTGTTTTGCTAAAATGCATACAGGATATAAATATCTGCTTTATACAGATTTCTACAAATATGTGCAATCAAAGGTAAATTTACACGCTTCATCATTTTTTTCATCCTGTTAATTGTACAGAAAAAGAAAATACTATAGACAGTTACTGTGTTTAGAATTTTAAGTGGATCTCTAGGACTGACCACACTGACGGACTATTTTTTACAGCTGTTTTACAGTGTAAATACTAGTGCTTGATAAAATAGTGATTTAGTTATTATATTTTAGATTTTGCCGGACTTCTGAATATTTCATCTTTCTAAATGAATAGACAAAGCAGCAGTGTAACATGTGAGGACACAGAGATCTTTAGAATACTGATTTTAGACTACCTCAGGCTCCCTATAGGCACTGTAGCTAAGCTGTAGTACCTGATCACAGAAGTGCGATATATTGCAGCCTAGTTAGGGGTTTCGTTTTTCATTATCAGTAAATCTAGTAAATCATAAGGATGGATTCCAAACTATTCTAGAAGGCCCCTGCAATTATCTTCAAGGGGTTGTTGCTTCAGAGATACTCCATGCACTTCTGGCAAATAGCTAATGTTGCCGAGAAAGCTATGGACACCCACATATTTTACCTGCGGTGGCTTCTATATAGAAAATCTAGTAATAAATTGTGATTATTCAGATGTCCAGATAACAGGAAGATGGTCCTACAGACATTCTAGCTTTTAGGGGGTAGTCTTGAGCATTGAATACCCCATGGATGATGTTCTTTTTTCTAAACAGGGGTAAATATGCTGTATTTTCACCCAAACATAATTAGCTCATACTTTCCCTCTTGTTAATAATTAGCGGGAGCTACATGAGCATATTTACTCTATAATGCTTAGTACTTGTCACTTGTGCATAACATCTTATAGTTTGTATGGCTACACACTCACTTGTGTTGAAAGCTTAACCAGAATACACCATTACAAATTCCATAAGTTTATCGGAAAACCTAATGGATCCCAACTCAAGTGAGTATATCTGGTGCTTATGATGTCCACAATGTGACGGATCTGCCCTGGGCATGAATTACCTTTTTACGTTAATAAGAAACAGAATGCTAGAGTTCATAACACTGGTGTGAATCCATATTTTGTTATCACAGAATATAAGTTTCTTCATTGCTTTATCAGTGTGTTAGTGTTACTTGTCAGTGAAGATCATTTTAAGGCATCAAAATACCAAGCTTTAGAACTAAAGCATTCAGTATAATAGCCTTGTTTTATAATACAGAGGTAGTAAACATCTTAAACATCAAAGCCAAACCTCCTACTACTTTATCTTTCTACAGTTATGTTTGCTTTACTTTCATTTATGTAGGCTAATCAGATATGTGAAAGGATATGTGGACTGATGGGTACAGCAAAAGGTCATATCCATAAACACAGACCTGAAGCAAATTGGAATTGGGATGTTGTTAGCTGTATAACATCCATAGGAGGGCACTGCAGTACATTATCTTGGCACTAAACTGTCCATCTATGAAAGAAAAAGCCTTTGCTGAACAAAGAGAGTGACATATTGAACTGGAAAGTTACTGAGAGTGCATTTTATCTACCTTCAATCACACTGCCATCTATGAACATTGGGGAATTATTGTACAGCTAGCATTTTTCTGTTACAGTATGAAACTACAGCTGAGCATAAAGCTTTTACACTGCTGACTTATCAAATGTTTCACAGAACGTTTCTTGACAACCACTGAATAAATATTGTTTTTTTTATTGTTTAATAAAAAATAGTGTGTTACTTTATAAAAGTGAGTATAAAAGAGGTTTAATAAGCATATGAAAAACAGTTTAAATGAATGTGATTTGGCATGCCTTGCAAGCCAATGTATATATAGATGCTTTGTGTAGATAATAGCTGATTTCATCACAGGTAACAGCATTTTGTGTACTATTTGCTCTGAACTCTTTACATGGTTTTTTTGAGGAACATTTAATTAGTGTTATTAAAGCAGATTTGTTTCCAAATTTCACTATGCAAACAATGTTAATTAGGAAATAGTTTTCTTAAACCTGATAAGGCAGGGGTCTTTACTTTGATAATCCAAGTAAGAAAGTGTAAATTACACTACCGTTCAAAAGTTCGGGGTCATTTAGAAATTTCATTATTTTTGAAAGAAAAGCACATTTTTTTTTCAATGAAGCTAACATTAAATGAATCAGAAATACACTCTATACATTGTTAAAGTGGTAAATGACTATTCTAGCTGCAAACGTCTTGTTTTAATTGCAATATCTACATAGGTGTATAGAGGCCCATTTCCAACAACCACCACTCCAGTGTTTTAATGGTACATTGTCTTTGTTAACTGTGTAAGAAGACTAATGGATGTTTAGAAAACCCTAGAAAACCCTTTCACAAGTATGTTAGCCCAGCTGAAAACGGTTTGGCTGATTTGAGAAGCTATAAAATTGACCTTCCTTTGAGCTAGTTGAGAATCTGGAGCATTATATTTGTTTGTTCTATGAAATTCTCAAAATGGGCAGAAAAAGAGAACTTTCATGTGAAACTCGACAGTCTATTCTTGTTCTTAGAAATGAAGGCTATTCCATGCGAGAGATTGCCAAGAAACTGAAGATTACCTATAACGGTGTGTACTACTCCCTTCAGAGGAGAGCACAAACAGGCTCTAACCAGAGTAGAAAGAGAAGTGGGAGGTCCCGCTGCACAACTGAGCAACAAGACAAGTACATTAGAGTCTCTAGTTTGAGAAATTGATGCCTCACAGCTCCTCAACTGGCAGCTTCATTAAATAGTACACGCAAATTTCCAGTGTCAACGTCTACAGTGAAGAGGCAATTCCGGGATGCTGGCCTTCAAGGCAAAGTGGCAAAGAAAAAGCCATATCTGAGACTGGCTAATAAAAAGAAATGATTAATATGGGCAAAAGAACACAGACATTGGACAGAGGAAGATTGGAAAAAAGTTTTATGGACAGACAATTCTAAGTTTGAGGTGTTTGGATCACACAGAAGAACATTTGTGAGATGCAGAACAACTGAAAAGATGCTGGAAGAGTGCCTGACGGCATCTGTCAAGCATGGTGGAGGTAATGTGATGGTCTGGGTTTGCTTTGGTGCTGGTAAAGTGGGAGATTTGTACAAGGTAAATGGGATTTTGAATAATCTCCCTCACTCTTCAGATGGATTCATTATATGCTCATATTAATTTCATGACTACAATTGTACAGCCATTCTTACATAGCTCAGAACACATTCAGCTATCAGTGGTTTGTTTTGGAGTGTACCCTGTTATCACTATATTTCCATATAGAGATAGCAGGGCATTTGAACAAGCACGCTAAGGAAAGTGACAATTATTAGGAGATCTGCTCTGGCACAGCTGATGGTGGGTGCTAGTGATTTTCCAATATTTATAGCAACAGCTTGCCAGGAGTTGAGAGGGAAGAAGGTGAGCAGCTAACTGCTGTATAGAGATCAATGAACTGGAGACAGGTGGCTGGGATATTAGGATTTAACTCCTCTCCTGGATGTAACTACTATGCATACTTAGCCAAAGCTTCATGAAAACATGCTGTACACTATGTAAGATAAAAGCTTTCATCTCAGGAGAAGCACAGTAAATAGAATAAGCAAGTCAGTAGCAAACGTGCATATATTCATGCTGTCCAGCTAGATAAATCAATTTAATAACATGAGAACTTGCTTATTTTCATGCTGTCTAACTATCTAAAGCAATGTAATAACACGAGAATACCCCTATAAAATTATATTTAGAGGTCTTATAAAAATATAAAATATGGGTACATATAAAACACAGTCCTGGCAACACAGCATAAAATAAAAAAAAAAGTTTATTTGATATAAATAGGCTACACAGTTCTGCATCATAACGATGCCATCCTCAAGTCAACGCATAACAAAGCAGACATAAAAAGAGCTATAAATGGGGAAAATGGAGGGAATACAAAGCAAAAGTGTAATAATAGTGGGTGAATCAAATTCATACAGGCTTAACACCTTAAAAAACATTCAACATACAATAAAATACACACATAGTCACTTAGGATTAATACATTTATTTAGTCCCCTGATCAGAACCCCAAAATAATTCAAGCTTCAGACCAGAACCTTCTAAAAAAATTCATACTGTAGTATATATTTATTGCTTGAGCCCAAGTCCTCTTCACTTCCCGCACTACTGCACAACGTGGCAGCACTGGAAGGAGACAGGAATGTGGTGCAAGGAGCTGTGAAAAATCCCATGTTATCTTTATGGTTTGATTTGCATGACACAAATGAAATCCAATATATATCTGCCTATGGAAGAAGTGGCAGATAGAGATGCCAGGAGACAAGTGGCTATATGAAAGTAGGGTGGGAGGAAGGGGGCAGGACACACCATGGTAGGGGGCTATCTTGTGGTGATACAACTGGCATGAGAAGAATAAGAAAAGATGATTAATTACAATTGCCTGAGGTGTTGCACAGATTTTAGCAGTGGAAAAATCCTTGTAAAATTTGTCGCAGGCATATCCTCAAAATGTGAACATAGCCCTACATAGCCAAGGTCACAGTCTGTATACTGTACTGAGACCAAGTTACTTGACCAGTCCAATGAAAGTAGTTGTGGTGAAATTGGCAATTTCAAAGCAGGAAGCATATTTACAGTAGGATGTCCTAATAAAAAATCCCATATAATACATAGATAAATAAATAAAAATAAACAAATTAACAAATAAATTTATTTATTTAATAGAAAAAATAAATCAGACTCCCATTTGACAGTCTGTATTCATGATTGCCACTATCCTCTATGGTGTTGATTTGTTGTGGCTGTATACAATATCATATGCCTGCAGTGGAAGGAGCCATTTTGCTTTTAATTGAAGTCCCCATGTTCTTTTAGCAGCCTTATAAGGTGATATAATCACAGTCCTGTGCTCTCTGCTGTCTTCTCCTTTCTCCTATTTGTACCGTCTGTTTGCAGTAGGTAGCAAGATGAAGTGAAAACCAAGTAATGATAAGTTACCCTACCACTACCACCGACACTGAGAGAAACAGGAAGAGGTGGGAAGAAAGAGCAAAGAGACTTGGAGGACCACTGCAGAGGGAAAATGATTCAAGCAACACTGCATTTAATCAGTCACACAGTAAGAAACCAGTATCTTGCAGCTCTTCCCTCCCATTTCAGCCTGAACTTGTGCCAAGGGCTTGTGCCCCACATGCAGCCTGCAGGATATGTCCTAAACTTGTAGTAGCCAGCTATTCTTGGTCAGTGTCTCCTAAACTAACACTTGACGTGAGTGACTGATGGCAGCAGCTTTCTTTCTCAGCAACACGGTGCTCTGTTTGTCAGGAAGAACTCTGCTTGGTAAAGCCGCCCATGGTCACTGATGCACATTGAATGAAAGACGTTTCTCAGTCTTTTGCCTCCTCATCGCCCATGTGCTCCTACAGGTCACATGGAGGAAAATAGGAAAGGAGAAAGAAGGGAACTTTTTTCCAGGACTTTGGTGATTTCAGTGCCTATGTCTATCCAGGTAGAGTTGATCTTTTTTTACAATTCTTTCCATGTCCTTGATAAAATTGCCACCAGTGTTCCCCTGGTGGGAGCCCTAGTAATTAGGAAGAATGTCAATATATCATGCTACCAGTCATTTGGTCATCTTGAATCTGCAATAGCTTCTCCTTAAAAATGACTAAAAAATCACTCAAAAATGAAAATACTTTGTAAACTACAGATTTCTTTGTAGTTGTGTGGTGCTCCTGTAGTCAAAAGGATTAGGCATTAAAATTTAACATGCTCAATCTTTATTCAGGAGATGATGATGAGAGCCATAGTGTTAGGAGGGCGGTTGCAGACAACTTTATTAAAATGGAACGCAACCGACCCCGGGGTCCGCGATGCAGCCTGGTGGACTGCTGCCGAACACTTTCCGGGTGGAAAGGAAAGCAACCAACTTAAATGTAAAACCCTTCCGTGCTTCTGCACACTGGAAAGGGTATAGCAATTCGCACTATCTCCGTTAGCTGCACGAGAGATAGGCAGAGAAAAACTATCTGTAGTCCTGTTACAGCACAGGGACTACAGTGGCAGCGATAGGATGCGTGTATGACTATGCCAACGGGTACACCTGCCTCCAGCCGGCGTGCAACCGGACTGAAGGGTTCAACTCCATGTGGCTGACAGGCGTTAGCCGTGAACAGGGCGCCTGCAGGCTGCTCGGGGTGATAGGTTACCCCTTTGGCTGAGCCAGACTGCTAGACGAAGCTACCTGCCTCTATGGAGCTAACCTGCCTCTATGGAGCTAACCTGCCTAAGCGACCTGTGCTAATTAGCCGAGCGAACTTTGGCATTGGCAGGTCATGGAGTGAACAGCTAGAGAGCACATGGAACAGAGTTGTCCACACAACAGCATCACTTGCTCAAATGATCAGAGCGCGTCGCCATGTTTGTGGGCGGGCCTTTTAAAGACTTAGCCCTGCTCACCGACGCGCCATTAGTGACGTTACCCGTGGACCAATCAGACGGGACACGCGAGAGCAAAGTCCTTGACGTCCTGGCGCCACCGGGACCACCAATAGAATCGTTGAAGGGACTTATTGGTACGTTTGACCCCCAGGTGAGCTCCAGTCTTAGGGCATGAGCCCAGGAGAGCACCATACTCCGTAGATTAGGGGAAACAAATGTCCTCCCCGACGGAACCGGGTTGGAGGACACTGCAGCCACTCTCTCCTCCTGAGAGTTCTTTGCGACATAATCTGACAAGACCTGGGTCCTGGAAACAGACAAGGAATCTGTACCGGATGTCGCAATGATAGGAGGATTAGAGACTACCCTCCGGGTGACTTTGACCAAACACTGAGATACACAATTCTCACTCCAGGAAGAAATTCTCCCCGTCTTCCAGTCAATGTGTGGAGTATGCAACGTAACCAGGGGAGACCCAGTAACACCTCGTCTAATCCACCGGGAATAATAAGAAATGAGATAACCTCCCGGTGGCCCTGAGGAAATGACATGGTGAGAGGGATCGACTGATGGGTGATTTGCACATCCAGGAGTGAACCATTGGCAACACTAATGTTCATTGGACTAGAGAGTAGCTCAATAGGGATGGCATGCCTCTGGGCAAACGTAGATGACAAAAAATTGCCCTCAGCACCAGAGTCCACCCACGCCTAGGCAGCAACAGCAGATCTACCAAAGGACAACGTCACTTTATATGATAACTTGGAGGATGAAGTCCCAGAATTTAATACACCTCCTCCAACAGTAGTAAGACCCACTCGTTTTACCGACTGCTTGGAACCCTTATTTACAGGGTGCTCCAAGAGATGTGCAGGTCGGGAACGAGAGGGACCAGACTCAGTCCGGGATATATCCATAGCCTCAGGCTCCGGGTCGAGAGTCTTGGGTTTGGACCTAAAGACGCCTGGTGCCAACAGATATGGAGGTCTGCCAACCTCTAGCTCTAACTTGTGTTCTGCATGACGCAAGTCTATACGGTCAGCGAGAGATATTAACTCCTCCAGAGAGGTTGGAATCTCTCTGGTAGATAAAGCATCTTTAATATGCCCAGCCAGACCCTTCCAGAACACCGGGATAAGCGACCGCTCAGACCAATCCAGTTCAGCCGCTAAGGTTCTGAACTGGACGGCATAGCGGCTGGCGGTGGCCGAACCCTGGACCAACGCAAGAAGCTTAAGAGCCATATCATGCGTGACCTGAGGACCCAGGAAAACACTTTTTAGGGTCTTAAGGAAAAGACCCGCATTTACTACAACAGGGTCGTTCCGCTCCCATAGAGGAGTAGCCCACTCCAGAGCCCTGTGAGAAAGCAATGAAATGATATATCCCACTTTGGCTCTCTCGGAGGGGAACCGTGCTTCCATCATCTCCAAATGAATGGAGCATACAGTGCCTACAAGTAGTATTCAACCCCCTGCAGATTTAGCTGGTTTGATAAGATGCAAATAAGTTAGAGCCTTCAAATGACAAACGAGAGTAGGTTTTATGAACAGAAGCATAAATCTTACAAACCAAAAAGTTATGTTGCTCAGTTGAATTTTATTAAATTTTAAACATAAAAGTGTGAGTCAATTATTATACAACCCCTATGTTTAATATTTTGTGGAATAACCCTTGTTTGCAATTATAGCTAATAATCGTCTTTTATAAGACCTGATCAGGCCGGCACAGGTCTGTGGAGTTATCTTGGCCCACTCTTCCATGCAGATCTTCTCCAAGTTATCTAGGTTATTTGGGTGTCTCATGTGGACTTTATTCTTGAGCTCCTTCCACAAGTTTTCAATTGGGTTAAGGTCAGGAGACAGACAAGGCCACTCCAACACCTTGACTTTTTCCCTCTTGAACCAGGCCTTGGTTTTCTTGGCTGTGTGCTTTGGGTCGTTGTCTTGTTGGAAGATGAAATTACGACCCATCTTAAGATCCTTGATGGAGGAGCGGAGGTTCTTGGCCAAAATCTCCAGGTAGGCCGTGCTATCCATCTTCCCATGGATGCGGACCAGATGGCCAGGCCCCTTGGCTGAGAAACAGCCTCACAGCATGATGCTGCCACCACCATGCTTGACTGTAGGGATGGTATTCTTGGGGTCGTATGCAGTGCCATCCAGTCTCCAAACGTCACGTGTGTGGTTGGCACCAAAGATCTCAATCTTGGTCTCATCAGACCATAGAACCTTGAACCAGTCTGTCTCAGAGTCCTCCAAGTGATCATGAGCAAACTGTAGACGAGCCTTGACATGACGCTTTGATAGTAAGGTACCTTACGGGCTCGTCTGGAACGGAGACCATTGCGGTGGAGTACGTTACTTATGGTATTGACTGAAACCAATGTCCCCACTGCCATGAGATCTTCCCGGAGCTCCTTCCTTGTTGTCCTTGGGTTAGCCTTGACTCTTCGGACAAGCCTGGCATCGGCACGGGAGGACACTTTCAAAGGCTGTCCAGGCCGTGGAAGGCTAACAGTAGTTCCATAAGCCTTCCACTTACGGATGATGCTCCCAACAGTGGAGACAGGTAGGCCTAACTCCTTGGAAAGGGTTTTGTACCCCTTGCCAGCCTTGTGACCCTCCACGATCTTGTCTCTGATGGCCTTGGAATGCTCCTTTGTCTTTCCCATGTTGACCATGTCTGAGTGCTGTTCACAAGTTTGGGGAGGGTCTTAAATAGTCAGAAAAGGCTGGCAAAAGAGATCTTTAATCCACACATGTGAAGCTCATTATTCTTGGTGCCTGAGCTACTTCTTAATACTTTAGGGGGACCAAACAGAATTCTTGTGGTTTGAGGGGTTGAATAATAAATGACACTCTGAATTTACTTTTAACGTTTTAAAAAAAAAAAAAAAAACAAACAACAAAAACAAAATTTACTGCAGTGCATTTCCCACTTCCAGGCTGATCTACAGTACAAATGTCACAATGCCAAGTTAATTCCGCATGTGTCAACCAGCTAAATCTGCAGGGGGTTGAATACTACTTGTAGGCACTGTACATTAATAAAACCCCTGCAGAGTTTACTATCCCCAGAAAATTTCTCCGGGAGAGCAAACCGGGGTAATGGGGCACTTGCAGTGGTTGCAGTATTCACCGCAGCTGAGTTAATAATATTGGCTGCTAGAGTAGCCGCCTGGGAAGCTACTGCAGTGATATCAGCAACCGAAGCAGCTTGTTCCAGAGACCTAAGTCTGGTCTCCAGTTGCTGTATATAGCGCTGCAGCTGCTGATTGTCGGCCATGTTCGGCAAGACCCTGGCGCTCTGATACTGTTAGAAGGGCGGTTGCAGACAACTTTATTAAAATGGAACGCAACCGACCCCGGGGTCAGCGATGCAGCCTGTTGGACTGCTGCCGAACACTTTCCGGGTGGAAAGGAAAGCAACCAACTTAAATTTAAAACCCTTCCGTGTTTCTGCACACTGGAAAGGGTATAGCAATTCGCACTATCTCCGTTAGCTACACGAGAGATAGGCAGAGAAAAACTATCTGTAGTCTTGTTACAGCACAGGGACTACAGTGGCGGCGCTAGGATGCGTGTATGACTACGCCAACGGGTACACGTGCTTCCAGCCGGCGTGCTACCGGACTGAAGGGTTCAACTCCATGTGGCTGACAGGCGTTAGCCGTGAACAGGAAGCCTGCAGGCTGCTCGGCGTGATAGGTGACCCCTTTGGCTGAGCCAGACTGCTAGACGAAGCTACCTGCCTCTATGGAGCTAACCTGCCTCTATGGAACTAACCTGCCTAAGCGACCTGTGCTAATTAGCCGAGCGAACTCTGGCATTGGCAGGTCACGGAGTGAACAGCTAGAGAGCACGTGGAACAGAGTTGTCAACACAACAGCATCACTTGCTCAAATGATCAGAGCGTGTCGCCATGTTTGTGGGCGGGCCTTTTAAAGACTAAGCCCTGCCCACCCATGCGCCATTGGTGACTTTACCCATGGACCAATCAGGTGGTGCCAGGTCACCGGGTCAGGTGGATGCCAACCCACCAATCATGATCTGCCAGGTCACGGACAGGCTCAATACGGCAAATCTGGACTTAGATACCACAAGCCCTGTCTCCCTCTGCAACCCAGGCTTAACATTGCTAGGCACAACTACCTAGGAGATAAACAGTGCTCGTGGACCAGCTAGGTGTTGAGGTTGATGGTGATGCTGGCTGGTCTGAAATGGGAGACCACAGAAGGTCCTGGACCCATTTCAAATCCAGCACCAGACCAACACCTAACACATAGTTCAATAATTATAGGAAAGATGGTCAGTCTGGCCAAAATCAATGAGTTTGATTGACTTTGCTCTAATATGTGTGGACACCTTTATAGTGGATTGATTTTATGAACTCTGGAGGGACTCATACAGATTAGGTTACTCAGATGATGTCAGGGAAGTTAAGTGTTTGCATTAAATTCCCTTAGTTCTTTAGTCAGATAAGCTTCTGCTAGAAGTAACTGGCAGCATCATACTTTGAAGGCATATCAGTGTCTGGCAGGGGATTTTTTCTCTGTTACTAAAGAGAACATATTCAGTAGAGCCGAGCATTAATGTGTATGGGGGAAATCAGGACAGATGAACTCTCAGCTGAGTCATACAAGGTGTATAGGTGTCTTTTAGACTCGTGGAGTGATGTCAGTACCGAAAAGATGGGGATGAATACTCACAGAAAAGTGAAGCTGCTACAATATGGCAGTAGTATTCTTCTGTGCAAGAAGTAAGTGATAAAAAGCTTCCACAAATGCTTTTTCAGAAATAAACAATTATATTGGGAAAAAAATGGCTTTTATTTGACAAATTGATTTATGAATAATTTTCTGTGCCCAGAAAACTTAAAGGGAATTGTCTTTTACACTGATGACCTATCCTTTGGATAGGTTATGAATATCTGATCAGTTGAGGTGTGACACCCACCACACCCTCCGATTAGTTGTTCCCGATGCCGGCAGTAGCCAGAATTGCTCAGTTACCAAGGTGCACAGTATAGATTTGTCAACTGCATAGTGGCCATGTCTGGCTACTGAATATGTATGGGATGTACAGTACTCAGCTGCAGCCACTTTACAATTGGCAGGATTGTGCTGTGAAAATCTGAAACTGAGCAGTTCTAGCTGCTGCTGGCATCGTGAACAGCTCATCAGTGGGGTTGTTGTGTGTCACAGCCCCACTGATGTTTGGTGTCACAGCCCCATTCCTAAAGGTAGGCCATCAATACAAGTCCCAGACAACACCGTTAATTAAATGTAACTATTAAAGCAGAAGTTCTGTTGTGTAAAAGATCATTGCTTGTTTGTTATTATTATGAGATGATAGTTTGCTTTTCCTAAAAGCATTGTCTTGTTGGCATAATTGGCTTCTCCTCATCCTATTTTCATTTCTATTTTTTAAAAATGGCCATTTGAAATGTTGAGCTTCAAAGGGAAGTAACAGGTAATTACCTTATTATACATGGTAATTAGTTGCTAATGCAAGCTAATCTCTTGTGATCAGTTCATTCTCAAAAGAGGATTATGCTTGTCCAAAGTGTAGAAAAATATACTATATTTATACGCATGTAACAACTATTACGGTAGGAATATATTGTAATAATAATTTTCATTCTTAGTCCTAAACATCTTCATTTGATGCATAACTTTTTAATAACTTCTCATAGTCATAATGGCCACATTCCTTTAGTATAATTAGTTAATCTAACACATAGAGATTGCTGTAGTGGAGAGAAGATTTCCCTTTTTCGGCGCTTCCAGAGAATAAGGATAGTTACAGATTAATTCTTTTTCTCAAAATCAGATTTATTCGGACACTATATTAAGAACAAACAACACGTTTCTGCCAGCAACGGCCTTCATCAGGTATAATATGCACTTGTAAGGACTTATCTCGTGTTTTTTTTCCTTTTTTTCCATGACATCTTAAGAGTAACCAGTCTATAAAGATTGTCTTCCTTTAAAGTCCTCACAAGTGAATATTCCACCTGATGAAGGCCGTTGCTGGAAGAAACGCGTTTTTTGTTCTTAATATAGTGTCCGAATAAATCTGATTTTGAGAAAAAGAATTCATCTGTAACAATCCTTATACTCTGGAAGAGCCGAAAAAGGGGAAATCTTCTCTCCACTACAATATCCAACATGCAAGCCTTATACCAGGGCTGACATAGTTCCCGCATTTGTGCTGCAGACCAGAGGATTGCAAAGAGCTGATCCACTATACTGATCATTTGAGTGAAAATACAAGACATCTAAAGGGTGAGTGCAAGAAAACAAATATTGTTGTGGCAAATGCACATATTCGTCTACACTTAGACTCTGCGCCCCTTGTCTCCCCTTTTATCCTTCTTTATATCACATAGAGATTGCTATTATGGAAAGGGAAAATGTTTTTTTTACGGTAAAAAATATATATCTTTGTATCGTGTTAGCCAAAACCATGGACCAGAACTCAATCACAGGACAATAAATCTTTCACACTCCTTATCTATGAACTGTTCCAATATTTATGGCCACAACTTTTTTCTACCTCTCCCATAATGATAGTTCTGCTACACATCACTTGTCTCATCTATTGCATTATTTCTGTGTCTTGTTGTGTATAAATATGTGACTCTTCAGATTTTGTGTTATACTATGTCTGATGAAGAGAGCTGAGTAGTCTCGAAAGATTTCTATTTGTTACCATTTTTTCAATTAGCCATTAAAAGGTATCAACCACTGAGGACTCTCAAATCTAAAAAAATGTTTTTTTACAAAAATAGTCAAACAGTACATGTAGACAGTATATAAAACACTAAACATAGAAACTTTTTTATTATATCTCAGCACTTTCACTACTTATTTACTCTGATTATAATTCATCATACATCACAATTGAAACTGAGAAACATATAAAGAAATACAGGCAGATACTTATCTATCATTTAGTAGCATCATGGAGGAGTCTGATTGGCTCCAAATTTATTCTGCAGCAGCACAACAACTCAAAACATACAGCCGATGTCGTTAAGAATTACCATCAATGTAAAGAAGAACAAGAAAACCTGAAAGTGATAATATGGCCCCACAGAGCCCTGATCTCAACATCATCTTGCCTGTCTGGGGTTACATGAAGAGACAAAAGGATAACATCCGCAGATCTGTGGTTAGTTCTGCAAGATGCTTGAAACAACTCACGGCTGAGTTCCTTCAAAAACTGGAAGTATTCCCTGAAGAATTAAAGCTGTGTTAAAGGCAAAAGATGGTCACATCAAATATTGACGTGATCTAGATTTCTATTGTTTTTATTCAGTTTGCATTTTGTTAATTGATAAAAATATACTATTAACACTTCTATTGTTTAAGCATTTTTACTTTGCAGCATTTTTTTCCACACCTGCCTAAATGTTTTGCACACTACTGTATGTTAATAAAATACCCACATTTTGAACCTATTTAGATTAAATGTGTTTCAAAAGTATTCAAAATAGTATAAGAAAACCTAAAAGAAGTTATATTTAACTTCACCAATCCCTCACAGCTCCTGTACTGATGTTTACATCAGTCCTTGCTGGTCCCCACTTCATAATCCTTCCTCTACACACTGGAAATAACTATAAATGTCCACTCAGTCAATCACTGGCTACAGAGCTGACTCACCTTAGACAATGGTCGCCAAGGTGGACATTTCCCACTATTTCTGGAAAGTCAAGATGTAATGTCGGTGGACACCCTGGCAGAAGGTTGTTCCCATGTCACCAGGCATTGCAGAAAGAGGAGATCCTGGCTGGGTTTGTGTGCTGTTACCTTAACGATAAACCACTGCATGCTGCAGCTTGACATGGCAGGCGAGGATCCGACGAGGTAGAGATGAATAAGAGAGATGAGAGTTCAAAAATAGACCTTTCTTTACTAATCAATCTGGTGAAACATTTATATATTAGATAGCAGGCATAACACTTAAAAAATACACCTTCTGTTCAATCCAGAGGCAGGAACTTCATGGTTGCACATGGCAGTAGATTTCTTACATTAAATGATGCACTAAACAATCTACAATGGGAACCGCCATCTTCCCTTGAGTAGGCCGCACTCCCTGAGATGGAAAGCTACAACCCCTCACAACTATTCTCAAGTTTCAATTGATGTGGGCCACATGTCCCTTAGTGTGCCACTGTACTTTTAATTCCACTTATAAGAACACATGTCCCAGCCTGGCCATCTTATCTATGACCCTGAGGTCTGGCTTCTTCCACTTCTTATCTAGTATAGATAACACTTGCTGTAGGCCCCCACTTGCCTGAGATAAGGATCTTTCTGCCATTTGATACTTGTTAATTCTTGAACTTGCTATACGAGTATGGTCTCCCCTCTTCAGACACCACACCCTTTATGATGCAGGTCTGCTAACAATAGGACCACAGGTCTTACCCTTTTCAGTAGTTTCCACTAGCTCCCTCACAAACGGGAAACTGAATTTCCTATGCCCACTGAACTCCTCACTTCATGGTTTGGCCCCAATAGTTAACCTATCCACTGGTTAGTTAAGTTCTGCAGGCCGCAAAATAGATAAAATAATGTTCAAACTATGGCAACACATTACACTGTGTGCAGAATTATTAGGTAAATGAGTATTTTGATCACATGACACTTTTTATACATGTTGTCCTACTCCAAGCTGAATAGGCTTGAAAGCCAACTACCAATTAAGTAAATATGGTGATGTGCATCTCTGTAATGAGGAGGGGTGTTGACTAATGACATCAACACTCTATATAAGGTGTGCTTAATTATTAGGCAACTTCCTTTCCTTTTGCAAAATGGGTCAGAAGAGAGATTTGACGGGCTCTGAAAAGTCCAAAATTGTGAGATGTCTTGCAGAGGGATGCAGCAGTCTTGAAATTTCCAAACTTTTGAAGCGTGATCACCGAACAATCCAACAGGGTCGCAAGAAGCGTGTTGGCTATAAAAGGCGCAAAATAACTGCCCATGAATTGAGGAAAATCAAGCGTGAAGCTGCCAAGATGCCATTCGCCACCAGTTTTGCCATATTTCAGAGCTGCAACGTTACTGGAGTCTCAAAAAGCACAAGGTGTGCGATACTTAGGGACATGGCCAAGGTAAGGAAGGCTGAAAAACGACCACCTTTGAACAAGAAACATAAGACAAAATGTCAAGAATCGGCCAAGAAATATCTTAAGACTAATTTTTCAAAAGTTTTATGGACTGATGAAATGAGAGTGACTCTTGATGGGCCAGATGGATGGGCCAGAGGTTGGATCAGTAAAGGGCAGAGAGCTCCACTCCGACTCAGACGTCAGCAAGGTGGAGGTGAGGTACTGGTATGGGCTGGTATTATCAAAGATGAACTTGTGGGACCTTTTCAGGTTGAGGATGGAGTGAAGTTCAACTCCTAGACCTACTGCCAGTTTCTGGAAGACAACTTCTTCAAGCAGTGGTACAGGAAGAAGTCGGTATTGTTCAAGAAAAACATGATTTTCATGCAGGACAATGCTCCATCACATGCATCCAACTACTCCCCAGCGTGGCTGGCCAGTAAAGGTCTAAAAGAAGAAAAAATAATGACATGGCCTCCTTGTTCACCTGATCTGAACCCCATAGAGAACCTGTGGTCCATCATAAAATGTGAGATCTACAGGGAGGGAAAACAGTACAACTCTCGGAACAGTGTCTGTGAGGCTGTGGTGGCCGCTGCACGCAATGTTGATCGAAAACAGATCAAGCAACTGGCAAAATCTATGGATGGAAGGCTGTTGAGTGTCATCATAAAGAAAGGTGGCTATATTGATCACTATTTTTTTTGTTTTATTGTTTTTGCATGTCAGAAATGTTTATTTCTAAATTTTGTGCACTGATATTGGTTTACCTGGTGAAAATAAACAAGTGAGATGGGATTATATTTGGTTTTTATTAAGTTGCCTAATAATTCTGCACAGTAATAGTTACCTGCACAAACAGATATCCTCCTAAGATAGCCAAATCTAAAAAAACCCACTCCAACTTCCAAAAATATTAAGCTTTGATATTTATGATTCTTTTGGGTTGATTGAGAACATAGTTGATGATCAATAATAAAAATAATCTTCTAAAATACAACTTGCCTAATAATGCTGCACGCAGTGTATATCACAACGGGGGGGGGGGGAGTCAAAAGCTGCTCCACTCCTCTACAAAGATGAGATCAGGAAGTAAAGAGCAGTAGGTAAACGTCAGAATGGGATTTGTGGACTCAGTATGGGTAGGGTGAGTTTTACTTCTATTCCTTTAAGCCTGTCTAAGCCCTTTTCTAGATAAGTCTTATACTCTGGAAAACCACTTTAATACAATGTGAAATGTGTGTTTTCCTATATTTGGCAGTGTAAAAAATTATCAATACCCTTTTCTTTGAAATATAATGTATTTTTCTTTAGAGACACACACTTTAAATGCATCTGCTTTGTGTTGTGCATTGATTTCCTGTTGTATAGGTTTACCTTCTAGGTTCTATGTGTACCCCAGGGGGGAACTTTCTCCAAAATTGCTCTGCTTTGAACATGTAGCATAGTTTATGATCATGTTTTTAGGCTACTTAGATGTGATTTATTTGACTAGAGAATTCTTGGTTTAAAAATACTTACAAACATTGGCCAATCAAGGGGTTGTGACCGGACTTCAATATATATTTATATTTCATTTATTTTCTGTTGCTTATACATCTGTTGCAGCTAATGACAAGGGCAATCTGACCTGCTTCTCGGAGCCCCAGGCTCCGGGCGGCCCATGGCCAGATTGCCCTCATGATATGCGGCGAGCAAGGAGCAATCCCTGCAGCACCGCTGCTGACAGGAGTAAAATGGCAGCGGAGCTGCAGGGATCCGTCCTCACTAGAGATGAGCGTTGTTCTACTCGAACTGTTCGCCAATCTCAAATTCGAGCTGTTTTGGGCGGTGTTCGAGCCGTTCGGCGAACACGAACAATTTGAGAAAAATTCGGCTGTTCGAGGTTATGTTCGATAACTGTTCGTGCACCAAAATCATAACTGGATTTTTTCTCAGTAATGATGAAAATTAATGTTAATACGCAGTTTGAGTGTACAGCGGGGTGGGGGGAGGGGCAGGGGATGGATCTCTGCAGGAACAATGAAGATCTCCATTTTTTTTTCTCTTTCCTGCATTTACAGTGGGGAGGTGCAATCTGTCAGCCTATCAGCAGCGCACACACGGAGCGAAGTGCTTTTTTTCACACAAGCAAGGGCATGTGTCATTGGCAGTGTATGTCACATGTCCTTGCCCTATAAGACCAAGCCATTTTCCCCGTCGCCACCATTTTCTCACTGCTGCAGCTGCGTGTTAGACGGCACCGCTGTTGCTGTGTGCGCTATACCTTGTTAATTTCAAGCCAATTTTCGCACAAATCTACAGATAGCTTGGGAGTAGGGAATAATTGTGATTGCAGTCCTTTTAAGGACTAGGTTACAGCATTTCCTACGACTTTTATCAGGCAGGTCTGTGCTCTTAAATAGATAGGTTGTGGGAGTAAAGACTAATTGTAATTGGAGTCCTTTTCAGGACTAGGTTACATCAGTTCCTATCAGTTTTTGCCAGGCAGGTCTGTGCCAGTGCTGTGCAAGTTTTTTCACAGCATTTGGCTGAATCTAGCAAAGCTAATCCTTTTTGGCCTATTGCAGAGTGTGTTAGTCAGTGGAGTAGTCTATCTGTGTTGCAAGATATACCACCTGTGTATAGAATACCAATTTTTTTACTGCACCTAGTGAAGTAAAATCTTTTGGGCATAGCATCATTCTATTAGTCCATCTATACTGACCTCCATCAGGTTGCAAACTGAATCTAATTTTTTTCTGCATCTAGCTCTGAAAAAATATTTGGCTACTAGCTGTGTGTGGGTCTTGTTCTATTAATCCATCTATACTGACCTCCATCAGGTTGCAAACTGAATCTAATTTTTTTCTGCATCTAGCTCTGAAAAAATATTTGGCCTTCTAGCAGTGTGTGGGACTTGTTCTATTAGTCCACCTATACTGACCTCCATCAGGTTGCAAATTCAAAATAATTTTTTGTATGCATCTAGCTCTGAAAAAATATTTGGCCTTCTAGTAGTGTGTCGGACTTTCTCTATTAGTCCATCTATACTGACCTCCATCAGGTTGCAAATTAAAAATAATTTTTATCTGCATCTACAGTACCTCTGAAAAAATATTTGGGCTTCTAGCTGTGTGTGGGACTTGTTGTATTAGTCCATCTATACTGACCTCCATCAGGTTGCAAACTGAATATATTTTTTTCTGCATCTACCTCTGAAAAAATATTGGGCTTCTAGCTGTGTGTGGGACTTGTTGTATTAGTCCATCTATACTGACCTCCATCAGGTTGCAAACTGAATATATTTTTTTCTGCATCTACCTCTGAAAAAAATATTGGGCTTCTAGCTGTGTGTGGGTCTTGTTCTATTAATCCATCTATACAGACCTCCATCAGGTTGCAAACTGAATATATTTTTTTCTGCATCTACCTCTGAAAAAATATTGGGCTTCTAGCTGTGTGTGGGACTTGTTGTATTAGTCCATCTATACTGACCTCCATCAGGTTGCAAACTGAATATATTTTTTTCTGCATCTACCTCTGAAAAAATATTGGGCTTCTAGCTGTGTGTGGGTCTTGTTCTATTAATCCATCTATACAGACCTCCATCAGGTTGCAAACTGAATATAATTTTTTTCTGCATCTAGCTCTGAAAAAATATTTGGCCTTCTAGTAGTGTGTGGGACTTTCTCTGTTAGTCCATCTATACTGACCTCCATCAGGTTGCAAACTGAATATATTTTTTTCTGCATCTACCTCTGAAAAAATATTGGGCTTCTAGCTGTGTGTGGGTCTTGTTCTATTAATCCATCTATACTGACCTCCATCAGGTTGCAAACTGAATATAATTTTTTTCTGCATCTAGCTCTGAAAAAGTATTTGGCCTTCTAGTAGTGTGTCGGACTTTCTCTATTAGTCCATCTATACTGACCTCCATCAGGTTGCAAATTAAAAATAATTTTTATCTGCATCTACAGTACCTCTGAAAAAATATTTGGGCTTCTAGCTGTGTGTGGGACTTTCTCTGTTAGTCCATCTATACTGACCTCCATCAGGTTGCAAACTGAATATATTTTTTTCTGCATCTACCTCTGAAAAAATATTGGGCTTCTAGCTGTGTGTGGGTCTTGTTCTATTAATCCATCTATACTGACCTCCATCAGGTTGCAAACTGAATATAATTTTTTTCTGCATCTAGCTCTGAAAAAGTATTTGGCCTTCTAGTAGTGTGTCGGACTTTCTCTATTAGTCCATCTATACTGACCTCCATCAGGTTGCAAATTAAAAATAATTTTTATCTGCATCTACAGTACCTCTGAAAAAATATTTGGGCTTCTAGCTGTGTGTGGGACTTGTTGTATTAGTCCATCTATACTGACCTCCATCAGGTTGCAAACTGAATATATTTTTTTCTGCATCTACTTCTGAAAAAATATTGGGCTTCTAGCTGTGTGTGGGACTTGTTGTATTAGTCCATCTATACTGACCTCCATCAGGTTGCAAACTGAATATATTTTTTTCTGCATCTACCTCTGAAAAAATATTGGGCTTCTAGCTGTGTGTGGGTCTTGTTCTATTAATCCATCTATACAGACCTCCATCAGGTTGCAAACTGAATATATTTTTTTCTGCATCTACCTCTGAAAAAATATTGGGCTTCTAGCTGTGTGTGGGACTTGTTGTATTAGTCCATCTATACTGACCTCCATCAGGTTGCAAACTGAATATATTTTTTTCTGCATCTACCTCTGAAAAAATATTGGGCTTCTAGCTGTGTGTGGGTCTTGTTCTATTAATCCATCTATACAGACCTCCATCAGGTTGCAAACTGAATCTAATTTTTTTCTGCATCTAGCTCTGAAAAAATATTTGGCCTTCTAGTAGTGTGTGGGACTTTCTCTGTTAGTCCATCTATACTGACCTCCATCAGGTTGCAAACTGAATATATTTTTTTCTGCATCTACCTCTGAAAAAATATTGGGCTTCTAGCTGTGTGTGGGTCTTGTTCTATTAATCCATCTATACTGACCTCCATCAGGTTGCAAACTGAATATAATTTTTTTCTGCATCTAGCTCTGAAAAAGTATTTGGCCTTCTAGTAGTGTGTCGGACTTTCTCTATTAGTCCATCTATACTGACCTCCATCAGGTTGCAAATTAAAAATAATTTTTATCTACATCTACAGTACCTCTGAAAAAATATTTGGGCTTCTAGCTGTGTGTGGGACTTTCTCTGTTAGTCCATCTATACTGACCTCCATCAGGTTGCAAACTGAATATATTTTTTTCTGCATCTACCTCTGAAAAAATATTGGGCTTCTAGCTGTGTGTGGGACTTGTTGTATTAGTCCATCTATACTGACCTCCATCAGGTTGCAAACTGAATATATTTTTTTCTGCATCAACCTCTGAAAAAATATTGGGCTTCTAGCTGTGTGTGGGTCTTGTTCTATTAATCCATCTATACTGACATCCATCAGGTTGCAAACTGAATATAATTTTTTTCTGCATCTAGCTCTGAAAAAATATTTGACCTTCTAGTAGTGTGTCAGACTTTCTCTATTAGTCCATCTATACTGACCTCCATCAGGTTGCAAATTAAAAATAATTTTTATCTGCATCTACAGTACCTCTGAAAAAATATTTGGGCTTCTAGCTGTGTGTGGGACTTGTTGTATTAGTCCATCTATACTGACCTCCATCAGGTTGCAAACTGAATATATTTTTTTCTGCATCTACCTCTGAAAAAATATTGGGCTTCTAGCTGTGTGTGGGACTTGTTGTATTAGTCCATCTATACTGACCTCCATCAGGTTGCAAACTGAATATATTTTTTTCTGCATCTACCTCTGAAAAAATATTGGGCTTCTAGCTGTGTGTGGGTCTTGTTCTATTAATCCATCTATACAGACCTCCATCAGGTTGCAAACTGAATATAATTTTTTTCTGCATCTAGCTCTGAAAAAATATTTGGCCTTCTAGCAGTGTGTATGACTTGTTCTATTAGTCCACCTATACTGACCTCCATCAGGTTGCAAATTCAAAATAATTTTTTTCTGCATCTAGCTCTGAAAAAATATTTGGCCTTCTAGCAGTGTGTCGGACTTTCTCTATTAGTCCATCTATACTGACCTCCATCAGGTTGCAAATTGAATATAATTTTTTCTGCATCTAACCCAGCCAATAGTTTTGGCCTAATACCACAGTTTGGCCACTCAGCTCTGCTCGGTTCCCATCCATTGTTTTTTTGTGCAAACAACTCCAGAGTTGTGAATTAGTTAACCACCAAAATGAGATGAAAAAGGCCTGCTGCTGGTGGAAAGGGGAATAGGCGTGTTGGGAAGGGGAAAAAAGGTTGTGTCCGTGGGGTAGGTGTTAAAGCAACAGTAACATCTGCAGAAGAAAGACCATCTTCCAGCCAAACTAAAATGTCTACTTCTTTTAGCGGACAATGTGATAAGATCCCTTTCTTACGGCCACGCCAATCGCTACAAATTCCAGATGAGGCACAAAAACAGCAGGTGCTTCAACGGATATCAAGTGCTCCTTTAAGTGGGCTCTCCTCCACATCAACTTCAACATCACAAATACTCCAGTCCTCAAAGGTGTCACCCAAATCGCACTTGCTTCCTCACAGCTCCCAAATCTCCAGCTGCCCGTCTGAGTATGAGGTAGGACAGATGGTTGAGTCTGCAGAGCTGTTTACTCATACTATAGCCTGGGAATCAGAGGTCGACTCCAGCGCTTCTGTGAATCCAGACGAGGAAATGATCTGCACTGATGCCCAGAATCTTTATGAGTCGGATCCAGGACCAGACGCAGAAGGTTCTGACCATAATGTAGACCCTCATTCCCAAACTGTAACTCCTGTTGGTGGAGACAATGAGGAAGACGATGATAAGACTCAAATACCTGATTGGAGCGACAACTTTAGTTTTTTGTCAGGGCAGGAACAGGTTGGCTCTGAGGACGACGGGTGTGATAACACACAGGGTGATGATGATGAGGTTGGAGATCCCACTTACTGTCAACCCACAGTCAGCCAAGAGATGAGGTCAGCAGAGGAGGTGGAGGAAGATGCTAGTGACGACGAGGTCAGGTTGCGCCTTCCTGGACAGAGACGTAGTACTGGAAGCACGTCAACAACTGCATCCTCAAACACAACTCTGCCTCTCACCACAAGTCGTGGTGGCTCTTCAGGTCGCATGGGTGCTAAGCCTTGCATAGCCTGGGCATTTTTTCAGATCGATAAAGATGACCCAACTCGTGTTATCTGTAACATTTGTCAGCAAAAGCTAAGTAGAGGCCAAAAAATACATAGTTTGAGTACTTCATGCATGAACCGGCACATGGACATGAAGCATAAGTTGCAGTGGGAAGCTCAGTGTGCTACAATGCGGCCTAGCCGGCCGGGCCAACCACCGTCTGCCATATCTTGCGCATCCGCGGCCTCTTCATCCTCTGTGACTGGGGGGACAGCAGTCACACCTGTTTTGGGGCGCAGACCTGCCACCTCTTTACCCGCAACAGCCAGCGTGATTGGCAGGTCATCATTTTCTTTGGAGGTGGTAACACCAGCTGGTGTTGAGCACTGTCCGACATCGATAGCACCACCTTTGGATCAAGGCAACCTAACATGTCTGCCTGCATCTTCCTCACAGACCGGCAGTTTGCCGGGGACACCCTTATCAACCCCGTCTAAGCACAATAGCCAGCCCTCGGTCCCTCAGATGTGGACAAGTAAAAGACCATTTCCTCCTAGCCATGAGAAAGCTAAGAGGTTGAATTTCACCATCTGCAAGCTCTTGGCTACAGAAATGCTGCCTTTCCGCCTGGTGGACACAGAGGATTTTCGAGACCTTATGTCCGTCGCAGTGCCCCAGTACCAGATGCCCAGTCGGCACTACTTCTCAAAGAAAGGTTCTTTGAGAAACTCTGTGTGTGACAGGGTGCATTTCACCACAGACACTTGGACGAGTAGGCATGGACAGGGGCGTTACATGTCGCTGACTGGGCACTGGGTAACTATGGTGACAGCAGGACAAGGGGCTGCTGTCCAAGTCTTGCCGTCCCCACGAGTTGTGCGTCAATCCTCTTTATGTCAAAGTTCCTCCACTGCTTCTGCCTCCTCAACCTCCTCTTGGTCTTCCACCTGCACCTAAAGCCTGTCTGGTCATTCCACAAGCTTTCTAACTGCGCAGAAGGGATCCTGCACACCTCCTTACTATGCTGGCAGTAGGGCTCAACGTCATCAGGCGGTTTTTACTTTGAAATGTCTGGGAAATGTGAGTCACACAGCTGAGGAGTTGTGGTCAGCTCTGGAGAACCAATTTCATGAATGGCTGTCTCCACTGGACCTGAAACCAGGGAAGGCCGTGTGCGACAATGCTGCAAACCTGGGTGCGGCCCTTCGCCGGGGCAATGTCACACACGTGCCTTGTATGGCTCACGTGTTGAACCTGGTTGTCCAGCAATTTTTAGCCCACTATCCCGGACTAGATGGCCTTCTGCAGAGGGCACGGTAGCTGTGTGCTCACTTCCGCCGTTCGCATCCCGCAGCTCAGCGACTTACATCTCTACAGAAGTCGTTGGGCCTGCCACTTCACCGGCTAAAATGCGATGTGCCTACCCGGTGGAATTCAACTCTGCACATGTTGCAGCGACTGTGGCAGCACCGACAAGCCCTGGTGCAATATGTTCTGACGTATAGCCTGGGCCAACGAGATCCAGAGGTGGGGCAAATCACGCTGGAGGAGTGGTCTCAGATCAGGGACCTATGCACCCTTCTGCACAGTTTTGAAATGGCGACGAAGATGTTTAGTGTTGATGATGCCATTATCAGCATGACTATTCCGGTGATTTACATGCTGGAGCACATGTTAAACAGAATTCGGAGTCAGGTGGTGGCACAAGAGGAGGTGGAGGAAGTAGAGGAGGAGGAGTTGTATGCGGAAGGGCTAACATCTGCAAGGTCCAGACGGTCGGCAGCACCAAGGCGGCAGGCATGTGAGGGTGGGGGAGATGGTTTTACCAGGGCGCATGGTAGCAGCCAAACTAGTGAGGAAGGTGCAGGAGCCCAGGAAGAAGTGGAGGACGAACTGATGGAAGACTCATCAGATGAGGGAGACCTTGATCACATTTCTGTTGTGCGAGGTTGGGGGGAGAGGACAGAGGAAGGAAGCATGATTGTTACCTCGCCACCAACACAACAGGGACTTGGTGCTCCTGGATGCGCAACACACATGAGTGCCTTCTTGCTGCACTACCTGCAACATGACCCTCGAATTGTGAGAATTAGAAATAATCCTGACTACTGGGTTGCCACACTGTTAGATCCCCGGTACAAAAGTAAATTTGCCGAAATTATTCCTGCCATAGAAAGGGATGCACGCATGCAGGAGTATCAGCAGAGACTGTTGCAGAATCTTACATGTGCTTTTCCACAAAACACCAGTGGTGCACGTAGTGAATCTCACAGTTCCAACTTGCCAACCGTGGGACCGTCAAGTGTTCAGCACTCAAACCGTAACAGAACCACAGTATCTGCTGGTAACATCAATTTTTCGGAATCATTTCACCACTTTTTTAGCCCATCCTTTGCAAGGCCACAGGAGACAAGAAGTCTGACACATAGTCAACGCCTAGAGACGATGGTACAGGAGTATCTCCAAGTAAACATTGAAGCCACGACTGTGTCACTGGACCCTTGCTCTTTTTGGGCTTCCAATCTGGATAAATGGCCGGAGCTAGCCACTTACGCCTTGGAGATCTTGTCATGCCCCGCAGCCAGCGTTCTGTCTGAACGTGTGTTCAGCGCTGCTGGTGGTGTGCTGACAGATAAGCGCACGCGGCTCTCCACTGATAATGTAGACAGACTCACGTTCATAAAGATGAACAAATCATGGATCCGAAACGACTTTTCTACCCCTGTGTCATCCTGGGGAGAGTAAAAGCTAGATGATTGGTTAAAATCACCCTACCAACCGTTTTAAGCTTTCAAATTACTAATCATGTTTATCTGTATCTTGACTGGAAAATAATTTGGGCTTTGTAGCAGTGTGCAGCACTGATCCTATTAGGCCATCTATAATAAGCTCCACCAGATTTAAAATTAAAAATAATTTTTAGCTGCATCTAGCCCGGAAAATAATTTTGGGGCTCCGAGATGCGCAAGACACATAAGTGCCTTCTTGCTGCACTACCTGCAGCATGACCCTCATATTGTCAGAATTCGAAGTAATCATGACTACTGGGTTGCCACACTCTTAGATCCCCCAAACTTTTCGATCAACCTTTTCATTTTAATAAAGACCAAAAAAATGGTCATTTTTGAAATTATAAGCATTAGCAGGTTGTTAGAAACTGAAATCAAACAGTTTTCAACTCAAAACTTTATTCTAGGTGATGTTACATTTTCACATAGGACCCCTTGTTCGAAAGGAGCTTCTGAACTCTCTCGTCCATTGAATTTGTCAGGTTTTGGATGGTTTCTGCTTCAATTGTTTTGCATGAGGACAGAATACCCTCCCAGAGCTGTTGCTTAGATGTGAACTGCCTCCCGCCATCATAGACACTCCTTTTAATGATGCTCCAAAGGTTCTGAATGGGGTAGAGGTCAGGGGAGCATGGGGGTCACACCATAAGTTTGTCCCCTTTTATGCCCATATCAGCCAGAGATGCAGATGTTTTATGTGCAGCATGAGATGGTGCATTATCATGTAGAAAAATGATCTTGCTGTGAAATACACGGTTCTTCTTCTTGAACCATGGCAGGAAGTGCTGTTTGAGAAAATCCACATACATTATGGAGTTCATCTTTAGCGCCTTCAGGGATCCTAAAGGGGCCGACAATCTCTCTCCCCATGATTCCAGCCCAAAACATTACTCCACCTCCTCCTTGTTGGCGCTGTAGCCGTGTTTGCGTGGGGTGTCCATCAACCAGCCATCCTCCACTCCATCCATCTGGACCATCGAGCGCTGCACGGCACTCATCCGTGAACAAAACAGTTTTGAAATCAGTCTTCATGTAATGTTTGGCCCACTGGAGCCGTTTCTGCTTGTGTGAAGTGGATAGAGGAGGTCGACAGGATGGCGTATGCACAGCTGCAAACCTCTGAAGGACCCTGCATCTTGTTGTTCGGGGGATGTTGGAGGCACCAGCAGCTTCAAAAACTTGTCTGCTGCTATGACAAGGCTTTCTTGCCGCTGCTCTTTTAACCTGACGTAATTGCCTGTAGGAAAGAGTCCTCAATTTGCCCTTATCAGCACGCACACGTGTGTACTATGAATCAGCTACATACTTCTTGATTGCCAAGACACTTCATCCTGATCATCGCACAATGTTGATTGTAGTCATGCCTTGACCTAAACACTCCACAATTTGTTGCTTCTCAGCAGCCGACACATCCTTTTTCTTTCCCATTTTGGCAGAAAATGTAGGCTGCTTAATAATGTGAGAGAGCCTTCTTAAGTAGTCTTGCCTTTCATTGGACACACCTGCCAAACTAATTAGCACAGGTGTCTGCAATTGCTTACAGTGATATAAAGAGCCCTGACGCACATCACCATCAATGAGTTTAACTGACAAACAAACAAATTCTTCCCTTATCACTCCTAAACACTTTTTGCATAATAATTTGGAACGCAGTGTACATGTGCTTTTCCACAAAACACCAGTGGTTCACGTAGTGAATCTTACAGTTCTAACTTGCCAACCGTGGTCTGTATGGAATTGTTCAATAAAGGGCCCAAAATTAAGATAACATAGATGGGAGAGGTCTCTATGAATAGGAATTCCTAAGTATTTGATACCCTGTGAGGGCCAGGCAAAGGGAAAGTTGGACTGGATGGAATCCTATATGGATTTGGGGAGGGAGACATCGAGGGCCTCAGACTTCGCTGCATTGATTTTAAAATTTTACCATGTAACAAAGTGATCTATTTCAGCCATAACAGCAGGGATGGATATATGTGATTGAGTGATATATAGTAGGACATCATCAGCAAATAGAGAGCACTTGTACTCTGTGCCTCCCACCTCAATCCACCTAATATTGGGGTTATGGCGAATTGATGAGAGCAGGTGCTCCGTCACTAGGATGTATAAGAGAGGGGACAGAGGACATCCCTGCGTTGTCCCATTGGTGATTGTGAAAGGTGATGAAAATGTTCTGACGCACCCCCTGGGCCTTGGGACACCCGGAGCCGGACCCTTTTTGGTGGATGCTGGTGGTTGTAGTCTTCGTGGCGGCGACCCGGTTCCGTGGCTCAGGGCGGTCAAACCAGTGGCGGAACTATTTATGTGGTTTTGATGTTTAAATGTCCGACTACGCCACCCGTGGATTGCGGTCAGAGTGAACCGCCGCTACAGGGCAGACCGCTGAGGCTGGTGTTGTGGGTGCAGCAGAGCGTAGCATAACTCCCCACGGGAGGAGTATAGCCTCAGGGCAGTGTATGCGGAGGATGGGGGTGATGGTGCAGGGCAGCAGCAGTAACGACACGGAGTCAGTGATGCAGTCCAGGGCCTTTACTCACAGTTCTTATTATCCAGACCACGTCTGCAGGTAACGGCTGCCCACGTCGTACTGTGCTCACCAGGTGAGGGGCTCAGACAACTCCCAGATAACTTTGGAGCACTTCACAGCACCCCCTTTGTGTGTCCTTTGTCTGGCCTTTCTTACCAACACTTCTGTCCGGCTGCCTCGGGCCTCCTCTTGGTAAACTTGGCGCCAGTTTCCCTGACCCTATGTGGTGCCTTCCTAGCGGGTGTAGCGAGGGGCTGCGCCACATAAAATGTCAGAGCCTCCGGTTTCTAGCGGAGGGTCGTTTCCTGCCTCCACTAGTTCGGGGACCGGTCTCCCCCTTTGGCCTGACCCCTCCACGCAGGTGGATTCGGGCGTGCGGTGGCGACTCGCCCGTCCGCACCCCTGGGATCCCTTCATTCCTCGTTCCTGGAGCCTTCTCCGCTCCTCTTCCTTCCTTCTCCCTCTTCCAGGCCTGGGCCTCTGTTACTAGGCCCGCCTCCGGAGCAGAGCTCATGCAGAGCCCCTGCTCCCTGCCACTTCTGCTCAGACTTCTCTGCACTGAACTAAGATGGTGCCCACCTTTTATACTCCCTTCTCAATGCACCCAGGAACTGCTTCCTCCCTGCTCCTGCACTACAGGGTTCCCCTTCCTCAGTGTTCCCTCCCCCCACTCCAGCCAGGGACAGGGACTGTTGTGCCCATCTCAGGGGCATATTGGTCGCCCTGCCCCACGGCAATGTGGTGTAATGCATGCAGGTGTCGGGTCCTGATCCACACTCCATCCTTACCTGAGAGTGAGATATCACACCTCTGGGTGAGGTGCAATACGTCTGTAGCAACCGAGCCCTCGGTGCTACAGTTCCATTTATCTTCAGCCTAGGTGACGTATTGCTATACAGGGCCGTGATTTTGGCTATAAAAGGGTCCCCTAGACCCCTACCCCAAGCTTTTTAAGAGAATAATATATGGCGTGCCAGGAGACTCTATGGAATGCTTTCTCAGCATCCAACGAGAGTATCTAATTACAAATTTTTAACTGCATCTAGCCCAGGAAATACTTTGTGCCTAGTAGCAGTGTCTGCTAGTCAGCGGATTATCCCGGCTGTTAAGCAAGCTACACCACCTGTAGTTTAGACACTTAATTTTTTCAAAGGAAATGCTTCGGGACCATGGGATACTTAGTGAAGAGCATCAGGAGGCACCCCAAGGCATAGGGGCTGGGACTGGCAGTAGGATGCCTTGCGATGGACAGCCGAGCTCGATCCTTATAAAAGCTTTTTAACTGCAGCAGCTTTAGTGGACGCTACTGGAGCTGGAATTACCGCGGCTGCTGGCATGAGACTTGCCCTCCAATAGATCCTTGTAAATGGATTTAAAGTGTATTCATTCAAATTAGAGAGACAATTTAAATTAAAAAGCTTAGAGCTGCCTCCACCACAGGGGGGCTCACTCGACCCACCAGCGGACAGGCACCAGTATTGGGAGAGGGGGGCTGGCCGTCAGGGTTCACCGCGGCTCTGGCACAAACCCGGCGACACGGAGGTGGCACGGGCAGGAGCGGACTGAACGTGTCGGCTTCTCACTTTTTGGATTTTAGAAGGGCATGACATGCCTATATTTGTGTCTCCCTCTCCTTTTACTCCTCCACCTCTTTTCTTTTCGCATGACTATATGTACTTGTCACTTTTCCATGTGTTAGTTGTGTCTTCTGAGCAGTTTGTCAGCTTTTGGACACCTTTGAAGGTGTTTTCTATGTGTTTCTATGTGTTTTTGTTTGCCTGCCATTGGTTTTAACGGTGTTCGAAGGTGTTCGACGAACAGTTCGACGAACAGTTCGGCGAACACACGGGTGTTCGACGAACCGAACCGAACTCGAACACTACGGGGGTGGCTCAACACTAGTCCTCACTTCTGCTTCCTGCCTGGCACTTCCTCTCTGACACAGGCCCACGCTGCTTAATGACGTCATCATGCAGTGCGAGCCTGAGTCAGGGAGAAAGTTACTGGATACGAGGAGGATGCTGCGGAAGCGTGCTGAGATGTAAGGTGTGTGTGCTTTTTTTTATACTGAAACGCTGGGAGAGGAACAAGAGAATGAGGGGAGGTGAGAAAGAGCAATTACGGGGCTGACGAGAGCAATGACGGGGCTGGGGAAAGCAATGACAAGGATGGTGGGGATGGGGAGAGCAATGATGAGAATGGGGAGAGCAATGATGGGGATGGTGGGAATGGGGAGAGCAATGATGGGGCTGGGGAGAGCAATGATGAGGATGGTGGGGATGGGGAGAGCAATGACGGGGGTGCTGGGACAGAGCAATGATGGGGTTGCTGGAGCAGAACACTGATGGGGTGCTGGGACAGAGCAATGACGGGGGTGCTGGGACAGAGCATTGATGGGGGTGCTGGGACAGAGCAATGATGGGGGTGCTGGAACAGAGCAATAACATGGGTTCTGGGGCAGAGCAATGACGGGGGTGCTGGGAGAGAGCAATAATGGGGTTTGCTGGGAGAGAGCAATGATGGGGGTTGCTGGGAGAGAGCAATGATGGGGGTGTTGGGAGAGAGCATTGATGGGGGTGCTGGGAGACAGCAATGATGGGGGTGCTGGGAGAGAGCAATGATAGGGGTGCTGGGAGAGAGCAATGATGAGGTGCTGTTAGAGTTATTTTCCGTGTGCACATAGCCTTACAGTTAATTGGGGAGAGTCACAGAGACTGAATAATTTATTATTAGCCGGTAGAGATTATAGTTAAAGGGGGCACAGTGCTGATTATCACTTTATATTTTGATTGGTGCGTGGCTAATAGTATATTAATGAAGGAGAGGTACATATGTGTAGTCAGAGGAGCAGTGCGGGGGGAGACACATGTATGTATACAATATATGTGACCTTGTTATTTTCTAGGCTGGAGCTCATCGTGACAAGACGAGTCATAGCTGGGAGATGTCAACATGAAGGTCTGACCAGATAGAGAAGAGGCAACAGAAAATGACACTGATCAGACGAGACATCAGCAGTAAGTGCCTGGATGTAAATATTACTCTGTATCTGCACTATAGAACTTGGAGTGATAATGTTATCTGGAAAATCCCTTAGGCTGCATTCTCACATTTGTGTGAAATGTCCGTGTGCTGCCAATTTTTTTTATGGGATTGTCCACGGACTCCTAGAGTTTTATAGATCCATTCACACATCCATGAAAATCACGGATCTGAGAATGAGATCTGTGAGGATCAGAGAATGTCCTGTTCTGATCTGATTTTGAGGATTAGAATAGGACATGCTCAATGAGTCTGTAAAAGCGGGCAGCACATCGACACTGCACACAGATGCAGGAATGTAGCCTTATTATGTATAGCACAGTTGCTTAGTATAGAGTGTACTCTCTTATTACGTATAGCACAGTCCCTTAGTATATAGTGTACTCACTTATTATGTATGGCGTCATCCTTAGTTATATAGTTTCCTCTTTTATTATGTATAACACCCTCCCTAATTACGTACCATTCTCTCTAGTTACATATGGTGTCGTTTCTCATTATATAGCTTCCTCAGCTGTTAAGTACAGTGCTGTCCCTTACATAGCGTATTCTTGTTATTTTTGTCAGTCACAGCGCCCTCTCTTTATTAAATAGTCATCTCTTGTTAGATATATAATGACGGCTGATGGGGCAGCATCTGACCAGAAGACCGATCCATCAGCTCCTCCATTAGAAAAAAAGCTTTCCCATGCTCCATCAGCCGTCATTGCATTATATATCTAACAAGAGAGGACTTGTAATAAAAACAGGGGGCTATAAATGATCTAATATGTAAGGGACGGTGCTGTACATTACAAGAGAGGGCACTGTGCAATAAGTGACGGCAATATAAATAATAAAGGAGGTTATGTAAGAGGTATATATGTGTGTGTGGCTATATATACATCTGTAGCTTTGTCGCCATAAAAGGTGGGGGGCCCAAACACATTTCTTGCACAGGGGCCCTAAGCAGTCAGTGTCCGCCCCTACTTGTAGGTATGCGCAAACATGACATTACCAGCACTACTCACCTCTTAATGCAGAAGTTACCAACCGTTATAGACTGCGTTCACACATTGTAGTGTTTTTTGCAATAATTTTTGAAATTGTGGCAAAAATTCACTGACTTGCCACAACAAAAAACAAATGGTGACAACAACGTGTAAAAGCAGTCTTATTAAATTGACAACTAGGTGTTATAAGCCTGAGTCACTACACACAGAAGTCACCCATTGAATCTGTTAGAATGAGAAATTATGACAGCCAGTAGTCAATTAGGTCATGGCTACCCACATTGAAACTACATGACCAGCAATAAGCACGGTCTATAAACCATAAACACAGCTCATCACTAAGCCGACATGTAGGAAATGCTTGTGTGAACGATCACCTTCGCTATATGATGCCAATATAGAGGTGATGAAGCTTCTTCACTGCACAAGTGATCATATCAGTTCTCTGAAAGCAGTGGATTGGTGGATGTGCCAGATGTCACACCCCAACCAATTCGGTATTGATGACCTATCCTAAGGATAACAACCCCTTTACCAGGGCAGAAGGCAACCACAGCAGGGTCCACTACAGCGCTGAAATATGCATCCTACTTACTCTACACACCCCAGTATACATACACACTACACACCCCAATATATACACACACTACACACCCAAGTATATTCACACACCCCACTATGTAACCACTATATACACACCCCACTATTTACACCCCACTATATACACACCCCAGTATATACACACTATATACACACCCCAGTATATACACACTATATACACATCCCACTATATTCACACTATATATACAGCCCAGTATATACACTATATACACACTATATACACACCCCAGTATATACACACCCCAGTATATACACACTATATACACACTCCAGTATATACATACCCCAGTATATACACACTATATACACACTTCAGTATATACACACTATATACACACCCCACTATAACAATCCCTTTACCAGGGGCAGACGGCAACCACAGCAGCAGCAGGGTCCCCTACTACGCTGAAAAATGCATCCTACATACACTACACGCACTGGTATATATACACACTACACCCCAGTATACACACTACACATCCCAATATATGCACACACTATACACCCAAGTATATATACACACCTCACTATATACACACTATACACACACCCCACTATATACACACTATACACACACCCCACTATATACCCACTATATACACACCCCACTATATACACACCCCACTATATACACCTCAGTATATACACACCCCAGTATATACACACTATATACATACCCCACTATATACACACCCCAGTATATACACTATATACACACGATATACACACCCCACTATATACACACCCCAGAATATACACACTATATTCACATCCCAGTATATATACATTATATACACACCCCAGTATATACACACTATATACACGCCCCAGTATATACACACTATATACTGTACACACCCCAGTATATACACAACTCAGTATATACATACCCCACTATATACACACCCCAGTATATACACATTATATACACACCCCAGTATATACACACTATATACACACCCCAATATATACACATTATACACACCCCAGTATATACACACTATATACACACCCCAGTATATACGCACTATATACACACCCCAGTATATACACACTTTATTCACACCCCAGTATATACACACTATATACACACCCCAGTATATACACACTATATTCACACCCCAGCATACAGTGGGTAAAAAAAGTTTTTAGTCAGCCACCAATTGTAGAAGTTCTCCCACTTAGAAAGATGAGAGCGGCCTGTAATTGACATCATAGGTTGTGATGAGCGAGCATGCTCGCCACTGCTCAGTACTCGCCCGAGCATCTCACTCCTGGAGATGCATGGCGCTCTGCGAGTATTCCCTGGTTGATCGGGCAGGAGCTCAGATCCCCTCCCTGCATGTTTGGCGCTCTTTAGAGAGTCAATGAACATGCAGGGATTGCCGTAGCCATGTTGGTTGTGGCATTACAGTGATTGGCTGGCCACGCAGAATCATCAGGTGTGTATAAGACTAGGCGCCGCCATGCTTGTCACAGTCTATCCCGGAATCAGGCAGAGTAGGGAGATGTGCTGCTGAACTAGGGAAAGATTTGCTTGTTTATAGTTAGTATAGGTATTCCACAACATATATCTATAATATCCATCTGAACAAACAGTCCTTCTGAGGACTAATCCAGCTGCATATAATTAGTGGTGATAGCAGGAATTAGGCAGGCAGGCAGTGTATGTGGTAGACTACAGTGCATGATACATCACAAGAGGGTCCATTGAATGTCCTGTTAGTCTAGGTATTCCACAACTTCTATAATATAATCGTACAAGTGTCCCTCTGTCTGAAGCCTCTATAGACTGCACAAGCGCAACACGCCTGCGTAGTCTGGCTCAAGACAGAAGAAAGCATGTAGCCGTTACAGGTAAGAGGAGTGTATGACGCCAGAGATCACGGTATGTATAGGCACTGAATACATACCACGATCTCCGGCGCCATACTTACATACTTACCTGACTGGGAGGAGCACTGCCGCGGCGCCTCTCTTCTCGCTGGAGACCGGGGCAGGAGTGAAGGCGCTGGAATCGGCGCATAGTGCTATCTGGCGCCACTTTACTGAAGACACATTTGCAGTGCGTCTTCAGCAAAATGGCACCGGACAGTGTGGTATGGGCACGCCCGTACTTCGGCGCCCGCACTCCTCCCCTGGCCTCCGGCAGAACAGGACACCGCAGCGCTGGAGCACAGGGAAGAAAGGTGAGTATAAGTGGGTTTTTTTGTATGTGTACAGCGTGAAAGGGATGAGGTGGCCACACATACCAGGATTAGGGGGTGAGGGGGCCACACATACCAGGATTGGGGGGTGAGGAGGCCACACATACCAGGATTGGGGGATGAGGGGGCCACATAAACCAGGATTGGGGGATGAGAGGGCCACACATACCAGGATTTGGGAATGAGAGGTAACATGCATACCAGGATTGAGGGGTAAGGGGTACCATGCATACCAGAATTGGAGGTCGAGGGGACCATGCATACCAGGATTGGGGGATGAGGGGTACCAAGCATATCAGGATTGGGAGATGAGGGGTACCATGCATACCAGGATTGGGGGGGTGAGGGGACCATGCATACCAGGATTGGGGGGTGAGGGGGGCCATGCATACCAGGATTGGGGATGAAGGGTGCCATACATACCAGGATTGGGGGGTGAGGGGTGCCATGCATACCAGCATTAAGGATGAGGTGTGCCATGCATACCAGCATTGGGGATGAGGAGTACCATGCAAACCAGGATAGGAATGTGGGGTACCATGCATACCAGGATGATGGATGGGGTGCCATGCATACCAGGATGAGGGGTACCATGCATACCAGAATAGGCATGAGGGGTACCATGCATACCAGGATTGGAGGGTGAGGGGACCATGCATACCAGGATTGGTGGGTGAGGGGGGCCATGCATACCAGGATTGGGGATGAGGGGTGCCATGCATACCAGGATTAGGGGGTGAGGGGTGCAATGCATACCAGCATTGAGGATGAGGGGTGCCATGTATGCCAGCATTGGGGATGAGGAGTACCAAGCATACCAGGATAGGAATGTGGGGTACCATGCATACCAGGATGATGGATGGGGTGCCATGCATACCAGGATGAGGGATACCATGCATACCAGAATAGGAATAAGGGGTACCATGCACACCAGAATAGGAATATGTGGTGCCATGCATACCAGGATTGGTGGATGAGGAGTGCCATGCATACCAGGTTAGGGATGAGGAGGCCATAGATACCAGGATTGGGGATGAGGGAGCCATGAATACCAGGATGAGGGGTTGGGTGCCATGCATATCAGGATTGGGGGATGAGGAGGCCAAACATACCAGGATTGGAGATGAGGCGTGCCATGCATACCAGCATTGGTGGATGAGGAGTGCCATGCATACCAGGTTAGGGATGAGGAGGCCATACATACCAGGATTGGGGATGAGGGAGCCATGAATACCAGGATGAGGGGTTGGGTGCCATGCATATCAGGATTGGGGGATGAGGGGGGCCATGCATACCAGGATTGGGGATGAGGGGTGCCATGCATACCAGGATTAGGGGGTGAAGGGTGCCATGCATACCAGCATTGGTGAATGAGGAGTGCCATGCATACCAGGTTAGGGATGAGGAGGCCATACATACCAGGATTGGGGATGAGGGAGCCATGAATACCAGGATGAGGGGTTGGGTGCCATGCATATCAGGATTGGGGGATGAGGGGAGCCATGCATACCAGGATTTGGGATGAGGGGTGCCATGCATACCAGGATTAGGGGGTGAGGGGTTCCATGCATACCAGCATTGGTGGATGAGGAGTGCCATGCATACCAGGTTAGGGATGAGGAGGCCATACATACCAGGATTGGGGATGAGGGAGCCATGAATACCAGGATGAGGGGTTGGGTGCCATGCATATCAGGATTGTGGGATGAGGGGGGCCATGCATACCAGGATTGGGGATGAGGGGTGCCATGCATTCCAGGATTAGGGGGTGAGGGGTGCCATGCATAACAGCATTGAGGATGAGGGGTGCCATGTATGCCAGCATTGGGGATGAGGAGTACCAAGCATACCAGGATAGGAATGTGGGGTACCATGCATACCAGGATGATGGATGGGGTGCCATGCATACCAGTATGAGGGATACCATGCATACCAGAATAGGGATGAGGGGTACCATGCACACCAGAATAGGAATATGTGGTGCCATGCATACCAGGATTGGTGGATGAGGAGTGCCATGCATACCAGGTTCGGGATGAGGAGGCCATGCATACCAGGATTGGGGATGAGGGAGCCATGAATACCAGGATGAGGGGTTGGGAGCCATGCATATCAGGATTGGGGAATGAGGGGGGCCATGCATACCAGGATTGGGGATGAGGGGTGCCATGCATACCAGGATTAGGGGGTGAGGGGTGCCATGCATACCAGCATTGGTGGATGAGGAGTGCCATGCATACCAGGTTAGGGATGAGGAGGCCATACATACCAGGATTGGGGATGAGGGAGCCATGAATACCAGGATGAGGGGTTGGGTGCCATGCATATCAGGATTGGGGGATGAGGGGGGCCATGCATACCAGGATGAGGGATGTGGTGCCATGCATACCAAGATGAGGGATAGGGTATCATGCATACCAGGATGAGGGGTACCATGCATACCAGGATAGGGATGAGGGGTACCATGCATACCAGGATAGGGATGCGGGGTACCGTGCATACCAGGATGAGGGATGGGGTGCCATGCATACCAGGATAAGGGCTACCACACATACCAGGATAGGGATATGGGGTACCATGCATACTAGGATGAGGGATGGGGTGCCATGCATACCAGGATGAGGGGTGCCATACAAACCAGGATGAGGGATGGGGTGCCATGCATACCAGGATGAGGGGTATTATACATAACAGGATAGGGATGTGGGATACCATGCATACCAGGATGAGTGATAAGGTGCCATGCATACCAGGATGAGGGATACCATACATAACAGGATAGGGATGAGAAGTGCCATGCATACCAGGATTGGGGGATGAGGGGTGCCATACATACCAGGATTGGGATGAGGGGTGCCATGTATATCAAATTTGGGATGAGGGGGCCATGCATAGCAGGATGAGAGATGGGGTGCCATGCATACCAGGACTGGGATGAGGGGTTCCATGCATACCAGGATTGGGGGATGAGGGGTTCCATGCATGCAAGGATTGGGGGGTGAGGGGACCATGCATACCAGGATTGGGAGGTGAGGGGTGCCATGCATACCAGGATTGGGGGTGAGGGGTGCTATGCATACCAGCATTGGGGATGAGGAGTACCATGCATACCAGGATAGGAATGCAGGGTACCATGCATACCAGAATGATGGATGGGGTGCATGCATACCAGGATAGGGATGCGGGGTACCATGCATACCAGGATGAGGGATTGGGTACCATGCATACCAGGATGAAGGGTGCCAAACATACCAGGATGAGGGATGGGGTGCCGTGCACACCAGGATGAGAGGTACCCTACATACTAGGATAGGGATGAGGAGTGCCATCCATACTAGGATTGGGAATGAGGGGTACCATGCATACCAGGATTGGGGATGAGGAAGCCATGCATACCAGGATGAGTGATTGGGTACCATACCTACCAGGATTGGGGGATGAGGGGTGCCGTACATACCAGGATTGGGATGAGGGGTGCCATGTATATAACATTTGGGATGAGGGGGCCATGCATACCAGGATTGGGATGAGGGGTACCATGCATACCAGGATTGGCGGATGAGGGGTACCATGCATACCAGGATTGGGGGGTGAGGGGACCATGCATACCAGGATTGTGGGGTGAGGGGGGGGGCTTGTATTCCAGGATTGGGGATGAGGGGTGCCATGCATACCAGGATTGGGGGTGAGGGGTGCCATGCATACCAGCATTGAGGATGAGGGGTGCCATGCATACCAGGATAGGAATGCGGGATACCATGCTTACCAGGATGATGGATGGGGTGCCATGCATACCAGGATGAGGGGTACCATGCATACCAGAATAGGGATGAGGGATACCATGCATACCAAAATAGGAATATGTGGTACCATGAATACCAGGATTGGGGGATGATGGGTGCCATGTATACCAGGATGAGGGGTACTATACATACCAGAATAGTGATGAGGGGTACCATGCATACCAGGATTGGGGGGTAAGAGAACCATGCATACCAGGATTGGGGGTGAGGAGGGCCATGCATACCAGATTAGGGATGAGGGCACCATACATACCGGGATTGAGGATGAAGGGTGCCATGCATACCAGGATGAGGGGTACCATGCATACCAGAATAGGGATGAGGGGTACCATGCATACCAAAAAAGGAATATGTGGTGCCATGCATACCAGGATTGGTGGATGAGGAGTGCCATGCATACCAGGATTGGGGGATGAGGGGTGCCATGTATACCAGGATGAGGGCTACCATACATACCAGAATAGTGATGAGGGGTACCATGCATATCAGGATTGGGGGGTAAGGGGACCATGCATACCAGGATTGGGGGGTGATAGGGGCCATGCATACCAGGATATGGATGAGGGGGGCATACATACCGGGATTGAGGATGAGGGGTGCCATGTATACCAGTATGAGGGCCATACAGAGCAGAATAAGGATGTGGGGTACCATGCATACCAGGATGAGGGATGGGGTGCCATGCATACCAGGAAGAGGGATTGGGTGTCATGCATACCAGGATGAGGGGTACCATGCATACCAGAATAGGGATGAGAGGTAGCATGCATACCAGGATAGGAATGCAGGGTACCATGCATACCAGGATGAGGGATGGAGTGCCATGTATACCAGGATGAGGTGGTACCATACATTCCAGGATAAGGATAAGGGGTACCATGCATACCAGGATGAGGGATGGGGTGCCATGCATACCAGGATGAGGGGTACCATACATAACAGGATAGGGATGAGGAGTGCCATGCATACCAGGATTGGGGGATGAGGGGTGCCATACATACCAGGATTGGGATGAGGGGTGCCATGTATGTCAAATTTGAGATGAGGGGGCCATGCATACCAGGATGAGGGGTGCCATACATACCAGGATGAGGGATGGGGTGCCATGCATACCAGGATGAGGGGATGAGGGGTGCCATGTATACCAGATTTGGAATGAGAAGTGCCATGCATACCAGGATTGGGGATGAGGGGTGCCATGCATACCAGGATTGGGATGAGGGGTGCCATGTATACCAGATTTGGAATGAGAAGTGCCATGCATACCAGGATTGGGGATGAGGGGTGCCATGCATACCAGGATGAGGGGTACCCTACATAACAGGATAGGGATGAGGAGTGCCATGCATACCAGGATTGGGGGATGAGGGGTGCCATACATACCAGGAATGGGATGAGGGGTGCCATGTATGTCAAATTTGAGATGAGGGGGCCATGCATACCAGGATGAGGGGTGCCATACATACCAGGATGAGGGATGGGGTGCCATGCATACCAGGATGAGGGGTACCATACATACCTGGATAGGGATGCGGGGTACCATGCATAACAATTTGAGTGATGGGGTGCCATTCATACCAGGATGAGGGGTACCATACATACCAGGATAGGGATGAGTGCCATGCTTACCAAGATTGGGGATGAGGGGTACCATGCATGCCAGGATTGGGGATGATGAAGCCATGCATATCAGGATGAGGGATTGGGTACCATACATACCAGGATTGGGGGATGAGGGGTGCCATACATATCAAGATTGGGATGAGGGGTGCCATGTATATCAAATTTGTTATGAGGGGCCATACATAGCAGGATGAGAAATGGGGTGCCATGCATACCAGAATTGGGATGAGGGGTGCCATGTATACCAGATTTGGAATGAGAAGTGCCATGCATACCAGGATTGGGGATGAGGGGTGCCATGCATACCAGTATTGGAGATGAGGGGTGCCATGCATACCAGGATTGGGGATGAGGGGTGCTATGCATAGCAGGATTGGGGATGAGGGGTGCCATGCAAACCAGGATTGGGAATGAGGGGTGCAATGCATACCAGGATTGGGGATGAGGGGTGCCATACATACCAGGATTGGGGATGAGGGATGCCATGCATACCAGGATTGGGGATGAAGGGTGCCATGTATACCAGGATTTGGGATGAGGGGTGCCATGCATACCATGATATAGATGAGGAGTACTATGCATACCATAATAGGGATCTAGGGGGAGGCATGCATACCAGAATTCAGATGAGGGGTGCCATGTGTACCAGTATAGGGATGAGTGGTACCATGCATACCAGGATGAGGGATGGGGTGCCATGCATACCAGGATAGGGATGAGGGGTACCATGCATGCCAGGATGAGGGGTATCATACATACCAGGATAGGGATGAGGGATGGGGTACCATGCATACCGGGATGAGGTATGAGGGAGCCATGCATACAAGGATTGGGGATGAGGGGTGCCATGCATACAAGGATTAGGGATGAGCGGTGCCATGCATACAGGATTGGGGGTGAGCGGTGTCATGCATACCAGGATAGGGATGAGGGGTACCATGCATACCGGGATAGGGATCTGGGGAGGCATGCATACCAGGATTCAGATGAGGGGTGCCATGTATACCAGTATAGGGATGAGGGATACCATGCATACCAGGATGAGGGATGGGGTGCCATTCATACCAGGATAGGGATGAGGGGTACCATGCATACTAGGATGAGGGGTACCATACATACCAGGATAGGAATGAGGGGTGCCATGCATACAAGGATTGGGGATGAGGGGTGCCATACATACCAGGATTGGGGGTGAGGGGTGCTATGCATACAAGGATTGGGGATGAGGGGTGCCATTCTTACCTGGATTGGTGGTGAGGGGTGCCATGCATACCAGGATTGTGGGTGAGGGGTGCTATGCATACCAGGATAGAGATGAGGGCAGCACATAACAGGATGGGGGAACAGGATGGGGGCAACACAAATACCAGGATGGGGGAAGCACAAATGCCAGGATGGGGGCAGTACATACCAGCATGGGAGACCATATACCAATAAAAATGCTCGCCACCCGGGCGTAGAACGGACTCAATAGCTAGCATATATATATATATCAGAGCTAGGCAGGTAGGCAGTGTATGTGGCAGACTGCAGTGTGTAATACATCACAACAGGCTCCATTCCAGTTCTTTCTGCTGTTTCTGTTACCGATATTTCTACAAATAGCCCCAGGTATCTGGAGCCAGGGATAATCATTTTTTTTATCTTAATCCTGATTATTTGGTTAAAAAGTATTCCAGAGAGCACTGTCTTTTTGCTCCATTTGCTTGTTGCAACACCAGAATACAGCCAGATTCTTTCCATATTACAGCGATTAAAAATCCAGAAATTTATAGTGAACGTGGAAAATATTGGCCTCCATTTAAATTTTGTTGCAGTGTGTCAGTGAAGTTATTGACATCAGGTCGCTGTGAAAAATAGTAACCTACAGGCCAGCTATTTAAAACTGTGGTTTTCCCTCACATGTATCACATACAAGTTTGCTCCAAATTCAGCCATTTCTGGCCTCCATGTCAATTTTGTTGCAGTGTGTCAGTGAAGTTATTGACACCAGGTCGCTGTGAAAAATAGTAACCTACAGGCCAGCTATTTAAAACTATGGTTTTCCGTCACATGTATCATATATCATTGTGGTTCAAATCCAGCCTTTTGTAGTGGACGTTGAAAATATTGTCCTCCTTTTAAAATGGGCAAGGCGTGAGGCAAGGGACGGGGAACTGGACGTGATGGTGATGGTGCATGCAGAGGCCGAGGCCGTGGGAGATCTGAAATTGTGCCACAACAAACACCCACATCTTCTCGCTAGACCTTCCTGTCCCAATTAATAGGAAACGCAGGACACCACTATTGAACACAGAGCAGTGTGAAAAGGTTATTAGTTGGATAGCAGATAATGCTTCCAGTCACATAGCCACCACCAACACCCTGTCTTCCACACGGTCAAATCTCAGTAGCCGTGAGTATGGACTGCATATTCCTCACCCTGATCCTCCTTCCTCCCACCATGCCGAGTGCCCAGAGACAACTGATCCCACGCTTGGACTCTCCTTTTGAGCATTGTTCCCATCGATTTGTGCGATTTTTAGGCCCTCTGCAGACCGCCGAGGGGGGCAACCTGAAAAATGCTCGAGTTTCTCATAGACTTACATTGGGCTCGTTGCTCAGTTGAGCACCTAAGCATTCCAATTTGCTCGACCCGAGAATCGAGCACCGGAGCATTTTAGTCCATCATTATTCTCAACACCACCAAATGATAGCGGCGTAAGGTAAACTCAAATGCAGTGTCTTTTTTGGGGAGGGCTAACTATTCCCATGCACCTCTGTCTTCACACCCAGACATGGGTATACGCTTCCTGTCTATTTTTTTTTGTCTATTTGCTCTTGTCCTCCTCCTTCTCCGCATCCTCATCCTCCACCACCATGTGTACCATATCAACATATCTACATCTCTTGCAAGGGGCATTGGAGTTCTTCCAAATTTTTGGCAGCCGTTGCTTCACTGCATAGGCAAACACTATGGGAGACCCATTTCCTAATAATAGGAACTGTGAGGCAGTGACCGGGATCGTATACGAGGGACGTTATATATCCCCCAGAATGTGTACAGAGACCTATTAAATCCATTGGAGTGCATTGCAGTCACACACACAGCTGCGGCTGCAATGCAGGAATGAAGGTAAGCAATGACCTGGTCAGACTACCTGGCTAAGGCAGATTAAGTAAAACCCGGCAGGGCCTTCATTTCTTGGAGGAGGTCACAGGAGGCAGTGGGGCGGCCTCCTCCCACCAACCCGGGTTTTCCAGTGGCTCTTGCCACAGGTCCTTTAAAACTCCTGCAGTAAGGATTAGTGTTGTTCTATGTTGCAACCTGCTAGGAGCACAGCAGGTTAGCTCAGCAGGACTGTGTGTGGCTGAACCACTGCCTAGGAAGGCTCTGCACCTGTCAGGCTCTGAGCGGCCCGGTGCAGCCGTTGTCCCCGGCAACCGTTGTTTATGGTCTCATGTCAACCCGGCTGCGAACCGGAGGACTTTCTATTTACCTGTGAGTTGCTGAATAAAAGCTGTTTATGTTGGACTTGTTTTGGGTCACTGCCTCAGTTACTGCATGGTGTGAACACCGCCGCCTTACAGCTTGGTGGAGAATGCGGGCATTGTGACTAAGGCATACCCCCACCGGCAGCTGCATGGCCACAATCCGGCCGGCCACCTTTCAGCCTAAACCTGTGGATAAAATGGAGGAGCTATTAAGGCAATTGGTCCATATGCAGCGGCAGCAACAGCAAACCAATGAGCTGATCATGCAGCAGCTCACAGCTCTGCGGGAGACGCCGACGGCACCAGCACCGGAACGTTGAGAGGCCCGGGACAAGGTTCACTCAGCGTTGAGGAAGATGGGACCGGAGGACGACTTGGAAGCCTTCCTTACCATCTATGAATGCACAGCAGAGCAGGAAAACCTACCAGCCGACCAGTGGGCGAAAGTGGTGGCGCCGTTTTTGGTTGGCGATGCCCAGAAGGCCTGTTTCGACCTCAGTCGGGAGGACGCCCGGGACTACCAGAGGCTCAAAGGTGAGATCCTTGCCCGACTGGGGGTCAATACATACGTGAGGGCTCAGCATGTGTTTTCGTGGGCCTATGAGGAGACCCAACCTGCCCGGTCTCATTCTTATGACCTCCTGCAGCTGGTAAAACGGTGGCTCCAACCTGAGACTTTGTCACCAGCCCAGATAGTGGAGAGGGTGGTGGTTGACCGGCTGGTGAGGACTCTGCCAGTCGCTATCCAATGTTGGGTGGGGCAAGGGGACCCCGGCACCCTCAACCAGGTGGTCAGTTTGGTCGAGCGCTACTCAGCCACTCAGGACTTCATTCGAGACTCCGCCCCCTCTCGGTTGTTACGTCGATCCCTGCCAACCCAGGAATCGGGAAAGGGGTCGCGTCCCTCTGCTGGGGACAGTCAGCACCGTACCCGTGCTGAAGGGGAACCCCGGAGTGAGAGTGGCAGGAGACCGATTCCCTCCCAAACTGTCATAAGACCTAACAGTACCACCACCCTTAGGTGCTGGCGGTGTCAGGGGCCGGGACATGTGATTGCTAATTGTCCCCTGACTACGGAACCCATGGACTGCGGATATAGCCGCCATGCCCGGGACAATGAACTCCAAATATGTCAGGTACTGGTTAATGGGTACCCCACGGAGGCTCTCCTGGACTCAGGGAGCCTCGTGACTCTGGTACATGGGTCGCTGGTGGCAGGAGACAACCCCGGTGGACGGCCCGTCGGGGTTGTGTGTATCCATGGGGACCTCCGAGAGTACCCAACTGAGGAGGTAGTCTTGTCCACGCCATGTGGAGACATAAAACATGTGGTGGGAGTGGTAAAAACTCTTCCATATGGGACTGTGTTGGGGAGAGACTTGCCCCTGTTCTGGACTCTGTGGAAAAACAAAATCCACTCTCCCCCGGTAAAATGTATTACAGACACTGTACCCGACGAACCTGCCGTAGGGGTGTCCAACCTAGGGACAGAGTGTGACCCCGATAGGTTTCCCTTAGAGGTGTTGGCAGGAGAGGTCGAGGAGACCCCATCGATCCCCGAGCTGAAAGTGTCCCGGGGCACGTTTGGGACAGCTCAGCTACAGGATTCCACCCTGACTCAGGCGCGGGAAAGGGTGTTAGAGATAAATGGCGTAGCTCAACAGCCCGGTGCAGATACTGTATTTCCACGCATGGTAATCAACCGTGAGTTACTCTACAGGACAGATAAGATCAGGGACGAAGTTGTAGAACAGTTAGTGGCACCTCAGTCGTACCGTCGAGAAATTCTGGATATGGCACACTCACACCTGCTGGGTGGACACTTAGGGGTGAAAAAGACGCTAGACCATATCTTACAGCGGTTCTTTTGGCCTGGGGTTTACACAGAAGTCAAAAGGTATTGCGAATCCTGCTCCGAATGTCAGTTGACCTCACCCACTGCAAGCTTCCGTAGCCCATTGGTACCTCTGCCAGTGATAGAGGTGCCTTTTGAACGGATTGCAATGGATTTGGCTGGACCCATTGTAAAATCCGCCTGTGGACACCAACATATACTGGTAGTCGTCGACTATGCCACTCGGTACCCGGAAGCTATACCACTACGCCACACCTCGGCAAAACTGAATGCACGGGAGCTGTTTGCCATGTTCTGTCGCCTTGGACTACCCAAGGAGATCCTGACGGATCAGGGGACCCCATTTATGTCCAAAGTGACAAGGGAACTATGCAAATTGCTAAAAATTAAACAATTGCGCACCTCGGTGTACCACCCTCAAACCGACGGGCTAGTAGAACGGTTCAATAAAACCCTCAAGTCCATGTTAAAAAAGGTGGTTTCTAAGGATGGAAGGGATTGGGACATGTTGTTACCCTATTTGATGTTCGCCGTCCGTGAGGTACCCCAGGCTTCCACAGGGTTCTCTCCCTTTGAGTTATTGTATGGCAGACACCCAAGGGGTCTGTTGGACGCAGCCAAAGAGACATGGGAACAAGAGCCAACTCCGCATAGGAGTATAATTGAACACGTGGCTAGTATGCAGGACCGGATCGCGGCGGTCATGCCCATCGTGAAAGAGCATCTGTTAGATGCCCAGGCAGCTCAGAGGCGCACATATAATAAAAGAGCCAGAGTCAGAACTTTTAACAAGGGTGATCGGGTGTTAGTACTGGTACCCACAGCTGAGAGTAAGTTCATGGCCAAGTGGCAAGGACCATATGAGATAAAAAAGTGGGGGAGGTAAATTACCGGGTGTATCAGCCCGGAAGGAGGAAACCTGAGCAGCTTTACCATGTAAACCTGCTAAAGCCTTGGAAAGATCGAGAGTGTTTAGTTACAGACGTCACCCCGGGCATAACACTAGAGAATTCTCCACCTTCAGCCAGGGAAGCATCCAAGGAGGAGGTCAGGATAAGTGATGCCCTCACTAAACAGCAGCGACGGGAGGCTCGCTCGCTGGTGCAGCACAATACCGAAGTGTTCTCAGAGCTACCAGGTAGGACTACGGTTATCCAACATGACATTGTCACCGAACCTGGGGTACGGGTACGAATAAGACCGTACCGGGTACCCGAGGCCCGGAGGCAAGCCATCACGGCTGAGGTAAAACATATGCTTCAGTTAGGCGTCATAGAGGAATCACGGAGTGAGTGGGCTAGCCCCATCGTACTGATTCCAAAACCAGACGGATCATTACGCTTCTGTAATGATTTCAGGAAATTGAATGAAGTGTCAAAGTTCGACCTTTATCCAATGCCCCGGGTGGACGAGCTGATTGAGAGACTGGGGCAGGCCCAGTACTTTACCACGCTCGATCTCACCAAGGGTTACTGGCAGGTACCTCTCACAGATTCGGCGAAGGAAAAGACCGCCTTCGTAACTCCAGAGGGTCTATACCACTATGTGGTCTTACCTTTTGGGTAACATGGGGCCCCGGCTAGATTTCAGAGGTTGATGGACATAGTGCTCAAGCCTCATCAGGAGTACGCGTCCGCGTATCTAGATGATATTATCATCTTTAGCACCAACTGGCATATGCACCTATCACAGGTACAGGCAGTGCTGGATTCTCTCAGAGCTGCAGGGTTAACGACAAACCCCAAAAAATGTGCGATAGGGCTAGAGGAAGCCCGATATTTGGGGTATGTGATAGGCCGAGGAGCTATCAAGCCCCAAATCAATAAAGTTGAGGCTATAAAAAACTGGCCTAAACCGTCAAGTACAAAACAGGTGAGGGCGTTCCTTGGCATCCTTCGGTATTACCGCCGGTTTATACCTAATTTTGCTGAGCGAACGGCGGCCCTGACCGATCTCTTGAAGGGAAAAAAATCGGTAATGGTTCGGTGGAACCCTCAGGGAGAAGAAGCTTTTCAGTCCATGAAGTTGACCCTGTGTGGACAGCCGGTCCTCATCAGCCCCAACTTCAGTGAAACCTTCATTGTACAGACAGATGCCTCGGAGGTAGGCCTAGGGGCGGTATTGTCACAAAAAGTGAATGGTGAAGAGCAACCGGTCACCTACTTGAGTAGAAAACTTGTCCCGGCAGAGAAAAACTATAGCGTGGTAGAGAAGGAGTGTTTGGCTATTAAGTGGGCCTTGGAATCACTACTTTATTATTTACTCGGGCGTCAGTTCCGCTTGGTGACGGACCACTCACCCTTGGTATGGATGAGGAATGCCAAGGAGAGGAATGCGCGAGTCACCAGGTGGTTCCTGTCTCTGCAAAATTTCAGTTTCTCTGTAGAACATCGCCCTGGAAAGTTACAAGCAAACGCGGATGCCCTGTCCCGGGCACCCTGTATGGTGGCAAATGTTCAACCCCACAAGTTTGAACAGAGGTGGGGGATATGTGAGGCAGTGACCGGGATCGTATACGAGGGACGTTATATATCCCCCAGAATGTGTACAGAGACCTATTAAATCCATTGGAGTGCATTGCAGTCACACACACAGCTGCGGCTGCAATGCAGGAATGAAGGTAAGCAATGACCTGATCAGACTACCTGGCTAAGGCAGATTAAGTAAAACCTGGCAGGGCCTTCATTTCTTGGAGGAGGTCACAGGAGGCAGTGGGGCGGCCTCCTCCCACCAACCCGGGTTTTCCAGTGGCTCTTGCCACAGGTCCTTTAAAACTCCTGCACTAACTATTAGTGTTGTTCTATGTTGCAACCTGCTAGGAGCACAGCAGGTTAGCTCAGCAGGACTGTGTGTGGCTGAACCACTGCCTAGGAAGGCTCTGCACCTGTCAGGCTCTGAGCGGCCCGGCGCGGCCGTTGTCCCCGGCAACCGTTGTTTATGGTCTCATGTCAACCCGGCTGCGAACCGGAGGACTTTCTGTTTACCCGTGAGTTGCTGAATAAAAGCTGTTTATGTTGGACTTGTTTTGGGTCACTGCCTCAGTTACTGCATGGTGTGAACACCGCCGCCTTACAGAACGTCTCTTGCAAGGGGCATTGGAGTGCCTCCAAATTTTTGGCAGCTGTTGCTTCACTGCATAGGCAAACACTATGGAAGACCCACTTCCTAATAATGGGAACATTGTTTTTAGGAGGCTCTCTGACCTCTACATCTCTTGCAAGGGGCATTGGAGTGCCTCCAAATTTTTGGCAGCCGTTGCCTCACTGCATAGGCAAACACTATGGGAGACCCACTTCCTAATAATGGGAACATTTTTTTAGTAGGCTCTCTGACCTCTATGTCTCTTGCAAGGGGCATTGGAGTTCTTCTAAATTTTTGGCAGCCGTTGCTTCACTGCATAGGCAAACACTATGGGAGACCCACTTTCTAATAATGGGAACATTGTTTTTAGGAGGCTCTCTGACCTCTACGTCTCTTGCAAGGGGCATTGGAGTGCCTCCATATTTTTGGCAGCACTTGCATCTGATGATGTGTCACACACCACATGGCCAGATATAGTTGTAAAATGTTAAAATGACATTTCCTAGTGAATGCATTTGTCTTGGTTGAAAGCAATGCAAGAGTGCAAAAACGCATCAAAAAAGCTATGTGTGAACATAGCCCAAGGTGTGGAGGAGCATTTTTGTTTTTGGTTATTTATTTTGCCTTATATACAGGTCATTACCCTGGAGGGATGTTCTTCAGGAAAATCCATTTTGGTTTTGTTTTCGCATGTTTTGCTCTGATTACATTGTTCTGATGTCTTAAATCATAATAATACAAGAACCACAAATATTCAATGAAAAAAACCATTGTAATTTAGTAAATGACTACAATTAATTAAGAATTACCAATCATGTAAAGCATAAAGTTAGTGCAAATGTTCATATCTTTTTTATTAGGCATAATGCATAGTGAAAGGTGTTCAGCTAACATTATTCTATGGAGACTTGCTTAAAAACAGATGTTATTCATATATAAACACTTTAATACAAGTGCAAGTGCAAAATAAATCTTTGCTGGACGCCTTTCAAGCCGCAAACCTTTATTTTCTTGATAATGACAGCTAAAGTTGGCTTGCTAAGGATAACTGCTATCACTCACTGACAAAAAAATAGAAAATATATCAGGTATATGACTTTTTTTGTAGCCAAGATAGTTAAAATGAATTTTAAATGAACACTTAAAATCAGATTATTCTGGCAGAATGACAGGTGTTAAATAATAAAATGACCACTTTCAAATTAAATTACTGTGATCTGACTAGCAAGCCTTTGCAATTTCATTTATTTTAATTATGAGGATTTTAATTTTACAATTGATATAGTGGTTTCCTGTGACCACCAATCATTTTCCTGTCTCCATCTGCTAAGTTTTCCAGAAATAAGCTTAAATATTATATTACGGCTATCCAGATGAGCTGCAAGAAAAGGATTAAATGAACAGTGTTAGTTCATGGTAACACCATAATCCTTTGCAGGGTAGAGTAAATGAGTACTGTAATATTGATCTTAGTTTGACCTTCCAAGGTTTCATTTTTTTCCATGCTTTCCTATGTTGCTTTTTATGATAATGTATTCCATATTATAGAATTTATCTTTATATCTAAAAATTAATAGTTGTACCAAATGATTTTCTTGTTTCAGTTCAATGTTAAAAGTATGGCTAATAATTTTCCAAATAGGTTTAGAAAAGCATGCCTATAGTTGACATACGGTGCCGAGCCGCCATATTATATGCATGGTGGTGTCTTGTTTTTTTCCGTGACTTTTGATAATGGTGGAGAAATAGTTTTTTTCATGATTGATTTCAACAAGTCTGATCCTTTTTTTTAATGAGGATAAAACTCTGCCAAAAGTTTTTGACAGTTGCTTACTCCCTTCTCACTTCTGAGAATATTTGTCTATATTTGAATATTAGATGGAACTAACAGTAATAGCTTTCAGCTATTTTTTTCTTTTATGATATTTTGGCACATCCGTTTTTTGTTTTTATTTGCTTCCACTGGAAAAACAGGCAAAAAAGATTTCAAGATGTAACTCCCCCCTCCATTCTTTCATGTACATCTTCCTTTGCTTGTTTCTAATATACAGACACAATGTTTAGACCCCTGCGGGGTTCTTTGTCAACTCTTTTCTACACTTGCCAAAAGGTCCCGTATCAGTCAATATGTGGTGTCTATGTGTTGGTGCCAATATTTTTAGATGCTCGTCAAGTCTTATGGCCCAGATTCATCTAGATGGTTAGACATGTTCTTGAAATGCGACTTTTACCAAATCTCGCATTTTTTTGGCAAATCTCACTCCAGTTTGTCGATGGAGTAAGGTTTCTGGAGGAGTTTTCAATTTGGCACATTTTTGCAACTATTTAAAAGATTTGCAACATTTGGTACTAAAAATTTGCAACAACTAAAAGATAAAAAAGAGCATTTTTGATTTTCTTGAACTGTGTGCGCTGTTTTAATGAAAATGTCAGTGAACTACCATAAAACAGAAAAAAAAGTGACTTCAGTATGTCTCAAATGATTAATCCAGCCTACGTGTTTTCTCACCCATATTAAGTATCTATAAAAATGTTAATTCTAAACACAAGGTTTTCTGTAATCTGTGTAATAGCTGCAAGCAACCTATTATTGATTTGTTGCATGCGAAACAGCCATTGACTTTCTGTACATTTTCTTGATAAAATACTGCACATTAGAATGATTTGTACAAAATACTAAGCTTTGCTACTTCTGATAAATAACACAACTTTATTATACTAAAATGAGTAGTGTCACCTAAATGAAATGTGCTGAGAAAACAATGATTAGCTATCAGCTCACTGTTCTCATATGGTGGATTCTGTGTGCAAAAAGAACTCCAATCCAATGGAACATCCCATAAAAAATAACACATCTTTCAGCTCTTAGTGATAAAACTTCCAAATCTGTATTTCAAAAGTATTTAAAAGAATCATTTACAATCAAAGTCTGAATAGATAACTTGGAAAACAAAAGCAGTTGGAGCGCCAATGGTAGTGTTGAGCGATACCTTCCGATATCAGGAAATATCGGATCGGATTGGATCGGGCCGATACCCAAAAAGTATCGGATATCGCCGATTCCGATACCGGAAACCAATGCAAGTCAATGGGACACAAATATCGGAATGAAAATAAACCCTTTCTTTCCTTGTAGGTTAATTCTACATGAAGGAAAACAACTAACAATAATGTAGAATGTATTGGGGGAGGTGGTTGCCCAAATCGATGGGAACAGTGCTCACAGTGAAACATGAAAAGCCGGCAATTCAGCAGTGGCATACACCGGTACCCGACAATTTATAACAGAAAGAATAGAGCTTCACACATAGATTAGATAGATAGAAACATGTCAGTCACATATATATGAAGTACAGTGACAGTGTTGCTTACTGTACTTGTCATTTAGTGTAAAGGATTTATTAAAAAAAATTAGTGTTTTCATGCACCGTCTCTTTAAAAAAGCCGGCCGGCAATTCAGCAGCGGTACCCGACAATTTAGAATAGAAAGAATAGAGAATCACACATAGATTAGATAGATAGAAACATGTCAGTCACATATATATGAAGCACAGAGACAGTGTTGGTTACTGTACTTGTCATTTAGTGTAAAGGATTTATTTAAAAAAATATTAGTGTTTTCATGCACCGTCTCTTTAAAAAAGCCGGCCGGCAATTCAGCATCTGTACCCGACAATTTATAACAGAAAGAATAGAGTATCACACATAGATTAGATAGAAACATGTCAGTCACATATATAAGAAGTACAGTGATAGTGTTGATTACTGTACTTGTCATTTAGTGTTAAAATAAAGGATTTATTTAAAAAAAAATTGGCGTGGGGTTCCTCCTAATTTTAGTCTCTAGCGGAGGTTAAGCAGACGGCTGGGGCAGATGTTTGAAGCCTGGGAAGGAGGTAATACCCACGGAGCTTCCCAGGCTACTAATATCAGCCCCCAGCTGAATACCTAGCCTTTACTAGCTATTAAAATGGGGGACCCCCCCCAAAAAATGACGTGGGGTCCCCCCTATTTTAATAGCTAGCAAAGGCTAGGCAGACAGCTAGGGGCTGATATTTATAGCCCAGGAAGGGTGCCATGAATATTGGCCCCCTCCCAGGCTAGAAACACCAGCCGTCAGCCGCCCCAGAAATGGCGCATCCATAGGATGCGCCAATTCTGGCACTTAGCCTCGCTCTTCCCACTGCCCTGTAGCGGTGGCAGTGGAGTAATGGGGTTGGGGTTGATGTCAGCTTATAATGCCAGCTGACATCAAGCCCAGGTTAGTAATGGAGAGGCATCTATAAGACACCCCCATTACTAACCCCATAGTCAAAGTTAAAAAAAACACAAACACCCAGAATAAAATCCTTTAATTGAAATAAACATACAATTCTTTATTGTTCTAAATTAAACCATACTTACCGTCACACCCATTCCAGCTGAAGCCAACGATCTCCGGCAATAAAAATAAAATAATAAAGCAACATCATCCTTACCTTCCCATGGTTCCCAGGACAGCTTCAGCTCTGCTACATCGAGATGACAGGCTGGACCGCAGCAGAATGCTGCCATCCAGCCTGTCATCCCGCAGACACTGAGAAGCGCAGGCATGCTTGCGCTCCTCAGTGTCTGGCTGTGACGGCATCCAGATGAGCCGACAATGAACTCAGCTCACCTCATGCACGTCACTGACAGCGTGGGAGAATTCTCCTGCGCATGCGGTGAGCGTGAGAGACTCGGCTCATCAGGATGCCGTCACAGCCTGACACTGAGGAGCGCAAGCATGCCTGCGCTTCTCAGTGTCTGCGGGATGACAGGCTGGACGGCAGCGTTCTGCTGCGGTCCAGCCTGTCATCTCGATGTAGCAGAGCTGAAGCTGTCCTGGGAACCATGGAAAGGTAAGGATGATGTTGCTTTATTATTTTACTTTTATTGCAGGAGATCGTTGGCTTCAGCTGGAATGGGCGTCATGGTAAGTATGGTTTAATTTAGAACAATAAAGAATTGTGTGTTTATTTCAATTAAAGGACTTTATTCTGGGTGTTGTGTTTTTTTTTTAAATACTTTACTTGAAATTCATGGCAGTCATGTCTAATATTGGCGTGACCCCATGAATTTCGGGCTTAGGGTCAGCTGATAATGCCAAGCTGGCCCTAACCCCTTTATTACCCAGTGAGCCACCGCACCAGGGCCCTGGATGAGTTGGGTACAGCGCCAGAAGATGGCGCTTCTATGAACGCGCCATTTTCCGGGGTGGCTGCAGACTGCAATTTGCAGCGGGGGGGGGCCCAGAAAGCTTGGGCCTCCCTGCGCTGCAGATTCCAGCCCCCAGCTGCCTAGTTGTACCTGGCTGGACACAAAAATAGGGCGAAGCCCCACGTATTTTTTTTTTTAAATTATTTCATGAAATTCATAAAACGATTAAGGAAAAAAGGCCTTCCCTATATTGTTGTGTCCGGCCAGGTACAAATAGGCAGCTGGTGGTTGGGGGCAGCCCGTTCCTGCCTGCTGTACCTGGCTGGACACAAATATAGTGTGAAGCCCCACGTCAATTTTTTTAAAATTATTTCATGAAATAATTTAAAAAAAAAAAGGGCTTCCCTATATTGTTGTGTCCGGCCAGGTACAAATAGGCAGCTGGTGGTTGGGGGCAGCCCGTTCCTGCCTGCTGAACCTGGCCGGACACAAATATAGGGCGAAGCCCCACATCAATTTTTTTTTAATTATTTCATGAATTTCCTGAAATAATTAAAAAAAAATTGACGTGGGGCTTCGCCCTATATTTGTGTCCAGCTAGGTACAGCAGGCAGGAACGGGCTGCCCCCAACCACCAGCTGCCTATTTGTACCTGGTTGGACACAACAATATAGGGAAGCCCTTTTTTTCTTTATTATTTCATGAATTTCATGAAATAATTAAAAAAAAAAAATACGTAGGGCTTCTCCCTATTTTTGTGTCCAGCCAGGTACAACTAGGCAGCTGGGTGATGGAATCTGCAGCGCAGGGAGGCCCAAGCTTTCTGCCCCCCCCCCGCTGCAAATTGCAGTCCGCAGCCACCCCGGAAAATGGCGTGTTCATAGAAGCTGGATGCTGTACCTGGCTAGCATACAAAAATATGGCAAAGCCCACGTCAAAATTTTTGGGAAAAATTAATTAAAAAATAAATAATAATTTAGGGACTGCATCTTTATTAACCTCTCAAGTGTCATTTAGTGTTAAAATAAAGGATTTATTTTAAAAAAATTTGGCGTGGGATCCCCCATAATTTTAGTCTCTAGCGGAGGTTAAGCCGACGGCTGGGGCAGATGTTTGAAGCCTGGGAAGGGGGTAATACCCACGGAGCTTCCCAGACTACTAATATCAGCCCCCAGCTGAATACCTAGCCTTTACTAGCTATTAAAATGGGGGACCCCCCCTTTTTTAATAGCTAGCAAAGGCTAGGCAGACAGCTGGGGGCTGATATTAATAGCCCAGGAAGGGTGCCTTGAATATTGGCCCCCTCCCAGGCTAGAAACACCAGCCGTCAGCCGCCCCAGAAATGGCACATCCATAGGATGCGCCAGTTCTGGCACTTAGCCTCATTCTTCCACGCTGCCCTGGTGCGGTGGCAAGGGGTAATAGGGTTGGGGTTCATGTCAGCGCCAGCTGCCATGAAGCCCAGGTTAGTAATGATGGGCGTCTATAAGACACCCCCATTACTAATCTACAAAGTGTTAAAAAGAAAAAAACACACTACACCCAGAAAAAAATAATTTATTTGAAATAAAACACACCATTTTATTTAATTCTTAGTTTACTAAAAAAAAATAGTTACCTGTCCACGTTCCTGCGCTGATCTCCCATGCACAGCTGTCACATCTGGAGATGGTGACAGCTGTGCATGGCTGCTGTAAGCTCACGCTGCCGGGAATACGTCCACTCCCGGCAGCGTGAGCCCTGACTGAGGTCACCGGTGTGCATTCAGGCAGCGCAGCTCCGGAGACCTCCTTTATGGCACTGCTGTACCGTGGGAATTTCTCATGATACAGCAGGGCCGTAAAGGAGCTAACCGGAGCAGCGCTGCCTGAACTCCGGCGAACCCGCTTATGCAGCGACTGGGCTGCTTTACGGCCCCGTCATTCTAGCGGCGGCAGCGGTTCAGAGCGGTCACATTCTATGTGGCTGCTCTAAACTGGAGATCTTCGTGGGACAATCGTGGACTACTACGGAGGGGTAAGGATAAGGTTGTAGTTTATTATTTTAGATTTTATTACAGGAGATCGATGGGTTCGGGGAATTAGGTGTCTAGGTGAGTATAGGTGTATTTTTTTATTTTTTACTTTATTTTAGGTGGCGATCGGCGGGGACAGGTAATGTATGAACTAATTTATTGTAGGCAACCACTGGCCACCAATGAAATGTATTTAAAATTTATTGGGGACACAGTAGGGCAATTTAAATAGCAGGATCAGGCTGATGGGAACTACTGCTCCCATCGAGCTGATCTTGCTGGCACGAGTGGACGGGGGACAGACATAGGCCGATGGGAGTAGTAGTGTCACATTGGCCTATGTCTGCCTGCACGCACACAGCCCCCAGACATCGCACAGACACCGCGCACACCCGCACACACTCGCAGACATCGCACAGACACCGCGCACACACCCGCAGACATCGCGCAGACATCGCACAGACACCGCACACACCCGCAGACATTGCACAGACACCGCGCACACACCCGCAGACATCGCACAGACACCGCGCACACACCCGCAGACATCGCACAGACACCCCGCACACACCCGCAGACATCGCACAGACACCGCGCACACACTAATCATAACGGGCTGATGGTCTGGGAGGTGAGGCTGACCTGTGTGGCCGTGGGAAAGTTCATGTGAGTTCATTCAGTCAAGCATGAACTCACATGAACCCCCTGAGGGCACCGCGGCAACTTCAAATGAACAGCTGATCGGCATCACCTGATACTTCAGCTGTTCATTTGAAATAACCGGCGGGAAAGCGCAGCACAGAACGGGAAAGCCGGCGGTGAAGTCTTTTCACTGCCGGCTTCCCAGCCCGGGTCCTTCGTTCCCCGCTCCTTGGTGCTGCGCTCCCCGCCCGGTCCTAACTTACGTTCGGGATGGGAGGTGGCGAGGGGAGCGGAGGATCGGGGTCGGAGGCTGCGGGGAAGCAGTATGGGGCTGTGTGATCGTTTAAATGCCGGTGGCTTTTTACCGCCCGCCGGCTTTTAAACAATCAGGAGAATTCTCTCACACTGGGATGGCATTCTGATGACAGGCTGGATCGCAGCTGAGCGCTGCCATCCAGCTTGTCATCCTTCAGAGACACTGCAGAGCGCAGGCATTATGGGAACTTCCGATTCCGGTATTCGATATTGTAAAAGTATCGGAATTAAGTATCGGAATTCCGATACCGCGAATATCGGCCGATACCCGATATTTCAGTATCGGAATGCTCAACACTAGCCAATGGTGAAGTGCCTGAGGTTTGGGGGGGGAATGAAGGGGGAGATGTTGTGACCACTCACCTGGTCCTGTTGTGCAAAGGAGCCCGGCACAACAAGGGAAAACGTTTCCAGGTGGGAGTCTGTATGATGACCGCAGCTTTGCAGGAACTGCTGTAGGGAGTTTCTGTCTGCTTCAGCGGTCACATGACCAGGACCGTGTGACCGAAGTGGGTGTTCCACAATGACATCACGGCAGGTCCTGTAGTGAGCTAGTTGTAAACAGAGCAGCTTCCACCGCTCTCCACAGGGGAGATTAGCAATCAAGAAAGAAGGAATTGTGCGGTGTTAGTGAAGCGCTAGAACAACTAGACAGGGGATTAGGTTATAACACACAAAACTTTTATTGTTTAGTACGCTCTCTAATGCCACAACGCGCTTCGATAGCAGACGCTATCTTCCTCAGGTAATATACCTGAGGAAGATAGCGTCTGCTATCGAAATGCGTCGTGGCATTAGAGAGCATACTAAACAATAAAAGGTTTGTGTGTTATAACCTAATCCCCTGTTTAGTTGTTCTAGCGCTTCAATAACACCGCACAATTCCTTCTTTCTTGAATAGATAACTTGTCTCAAACATGTTCTTGTTCACAACAAACACCTAAGCATGAGGCCATCATACATTTTTTGAAATGTTAAAATTCAAATTGCACAATGGCTTCTTAAAGACTTAAAGGAAAACAAGGAATAACTATCACTACTAATGTTCTGTCTTTAGATTCTGATTTAAATAGATCTCTTAAATTTATCATCACTGCAAGTGAGTTAAGTGAATTAATCATTGCAGTTTGTAGTTCTGAGCTTTGATCTACATTTAGCACAGTTTGGAAAGATAATTCCTCTACTTTGGGAAAAAAAACTTGTCATCTTCTGAAAGATCTCCAGGAGTTTCGTGATGCTAAACTGATTATTAACCCCGTCGCAAAAAATTGCTCATCATTTACTGTTACCATCTTGCTCGCTGTAATGGAATGTTATAGCAGCTCTCTCGAATTTCAAATTGATATAAATTTGATAAGTAACTCAAAATTAATGTTTTTTGCATCGTCTTTCAACATCACAGTAAAGCAACCCTTCAATTTGATAAATGCAAGTGTCACAAACATCAGCATTCTTTGCATTTTGCAATCGCTTGTGAACACACATAGGTTTGTGAGATTTGTGTCCTAAAGACCAGAATCAGATTAGAGAAACATGAGTTCCATTTTTAAATCATACCTGGAGTTTCAGAATACTTCTAACATGTCATAATAATGTCGAAATTTTTTTCCTGCCCGTGAGGGTCCAACTATGTTCCTCACAAGTCATTGAAACTAAGAGACATTCAGCTTTGCTTAAAGAGGTTGTCCGGCCCTGAAATACAATTTTTTTTATTCTAATATATTGTAAGGCAGCGCTAGTCATCATACTGGGGGATACTCGCTGCACCGGGTCAATTAAAGCACACCAGCCCCGTTTTTCAGTTTTCACACTTCAGCAGCTTATTGCACTTCATAACTGCTTATCACACAGTCCATCTTAGTGGCTCACCGGCATATTACACACATAACATTCGGGAGACTTTCCAGCTACAGACACGTCCACTTGGCTCCAGTTACAGCCCTCAGCTAGGCAACAACATAAATGTCCATATAACGCAGTGTTTTTACCTTTGGCGGGTTTTAGCTGCTTCAGGTTTATTCTGCCACCGCTGTGGCCTTTACGGCTTCCCAGATGGGGGTCTCCAGCCCTCGTACCATCCAAGGCTACTGGTATGTTTTCACACCTAACATCCAGCCTCTGCCTTTCAGGCTTCACCAGGCCTCTCTAGGCCTCACTAAGCCTCTCCAGGCTAATGGTGTCCCACACAGGAACAGGCCTCATGCCTTACACACCGTCTCAAGACTACCAGGGTTTATATATCCTGTAGTACACACACACACAGGACCTGTGCTGATGTCACAGTCATGTGACCAGACATTCTGTGTGCACAGGACCTGTGCTATATCACAGTCATGTGACCAGACATTCTGTGTGTACAGGACCTGTGCTATGTCACAGTCATGTGACCAGTCACCTGAGGGGGAGGTACATGGTCAGCCAAAACACATCCTGGACCATTACTATAATGCCGCAAGTCGCTGCATTACATATCCCCCCCCTCTGTTCAAACTTGTGGGATTAAAAACATGACATACACAATCACCTTATAACCCCCGGTTCACTCAGAGACTATGTACTTGACAATTGTGCTACTCAGCCCCTGGAACCTCAGTCATCGACATTAGCCCATTCCTTATGGACCTACCATCTGTCATTGTCACTAACTTCGTCAAGTCACCATTCCGGGTCGTAACCTTGTCAGACCTCCCCCGCTTCCAGCGGTCAATCGTAACCTTGTCAGACCTGCCCCGCTCCCAGTGGTCAATACAGCAGTGTGACTCACACTCCCTGGTATCTAAGGTCCGGTTAGACTCCGTACTGTCCCGTACTCTATCGGGTCGTTTGTATGGGCCACTCAAACCTGAGTTTCTGGAGGTCTCACTACCTCTAAACCCACGCCCACTACTCTCAGGACATCTTGAAAGGTCCCTAACTTCAGCTGTAGCTGTTCTGTTATTTAGGGGGCCCTTTCTCTGTCTCGTCTCACAATTTCTAGACGGCTGCCACTTTCTGCCACTCAGGCGATTCTGTCTTTCCACTCACAGTCTAGCGAGATTCAACTGTTCTACCTCTCGCAGGTAGGTCACTCGGTACTCCATCAGCATGAGTATATATGCAAGACTTTCTTCTGTTCCTACAGCGGAGAATGACACCATGCCGTCTTCATCTGGTATCCAGTCCTGTCGATCACGTGGACTGCTTACTCTCATCACACCAGACTTCTTTACCATCATCTGCATGGCTCGGCCATTTCTCCCAATGAGCTTTCTCACCAGAACATGAGGCACCCGGATAACCTCTTCCCGCAGACTGTGAGCTTTTCTCATAAGCTCCAGTTGTCTAACGGCTTGTTCCGTCTTCAACCGGAGAAACCTCTTAGTGCGAATACATCGCCAGTGTATGTCACTTAGGATCGCCACCCTCTTCACTGTGACTTCGGTCGTGGACAGGACCACCAGCTGTTTAGCTTCTGAGGTCGAGTACAACTCACAGGCTCCCACGGCCTTCTTAAACTCTTCATGCACGGACTCACTGGTGCACTCTTCTCTCAAATCCTCGGGTACATCTATGAGGCATTTGTACCGAGACGTTTCTGTCTCACCAGTGGTTTCCAGACGATCAACCAGCTCAGGTTTCAGGGACAACTGACTTTCAGCTTCTTCACCCTGTATGCTTCCCCTGAGCTGACTGACAGCTACAACTTCAAGAATTTTCATCTTGACCACTTCCAATTCATATTTATCTTCTGTTAACACTCTCTTAGCTCTCCTCAGGTCCACCTTCTCATGGTATAAGGGAGTGAGTGCAACTTGTTTGACCTTTTCCTTCTCCAAGGATGCCTCGTTCACTGAGTGATACTTTGCCAGGCGACTTTTGAGCTTGAAAACTTCTTCCTCTAGCTCAGCTACTCGCCTTAAGCTCTTCCTGCTTCAGCTGCTCCTTTAACAGTAGAGTTCTCTCAGACCTCTCTGTCTCCAATGCGCCCACTCGGCTCTCAACAGCAAGTCTCTCAAGCTTCTCTTGCTTCAAATGGGCTTGTAGCGACTACTTGAGCTCCTTGATCTCGGCTCCTACATCCACCGAATCATCCAAGCTCGCATTATTCGAGTAGGTATTTTTTTCATACCTCCCATCTCCAGTGGCCAACTCCTGGCCCTGGTCTGTGGCTTCTCCGATAGACTCCTCCATCTTTTTCCGCTCAGCTTACATCTTTGCTGATTCTTTCCTTAAGGCACGTCTCTGCCCTATGGAGATTATCTCAGAACGTCTTCAGCTCCTTCACCTGAACTTCCAGACCTAGGGTCTTTCTGCGGAGATCACCATTTTCATCACGGGTGTCCTGCAGAGTGATCTCAACCACTTGGCGCATGTTCTCTGCATCCACGTTATCATCGTCTAGTTTTTCTTTAACCCTGAGGAGATCCTCATAGTCGCTCTTAATTTGTTGCAGTTCCCCACTGTTTTCACCATATTCCTTCTTGGATTCACACAGCTCCCGGTTGAACTGTTCGCGCAGTCGTTCTAGGTTTTTTTCACGCCCAGAAACTTCATCCTGCAGCGCCTCCTTCTCAAGCTTCAACTGCAAAACCTCCTCCTTGGTTTTGTGGCGGTCCTCCTTAATTTCCTGGAACATTTCCTTCCATTGGTTAATTTCCTCGTTGCTTCCCCCCAGGTCTCGCTGTAAGTTCCTGACAACCTGGTATATTTTCTGCCGTTCAGACTCCAGGCTCCGCTGGTCTGAGGACACATTCTCCAGGTTTTCCCACAGTTGCGGTACGTCACTCTGACACTGCTGCCTGATAGGCTCCAGCTCTTGGTCAAGACTGGCCGCCTCCTCTTTCAGGGCTGTCAGATCCTGATCCTTCTCTTCTGCCTCTAAAGGGGGATCCACACTTGAAACAAAAGCACACAGTACTACATTTTCTTTATTTTCACTTCCAGCAAAGACTACAGGAGCAACCTCTTTGTGGCCCTTGCGCCGTCGACGACGAGAGGGGGACTCTCTCCCCTCGTTTAGCCCCTCCTGACTGAACTCTCTTTCTACTTTCATAGTGTCACCGTCAGCTACGGGGTCTGTGTCACTCCCCATGGATTTGTGGACTAACAGGTCACCTCCCACTTTGACGTCAACCCCTTCTACTGGAGCTACCCCGTTATCAACGGTCAAATCGTCATTTTTAGGCGGTACCAACCCACAACCAATAACAAATTTTGGTTTTCTATACTCTACGCTCTTGTGAAAATCCTCCCCCTTTTGAGACTCCGCCCCCTTTTGGACACCCACACCTGTAGGGGAATTTTTACAAAAAAAATCACCAATAGTCTTAGGACTCAGTTCACAACATCTCTTACCACCTCCTTGGGCACTCTGGGACAATACTGGCGGCCCCGGAGAGTTCACAGAATGGTCCACTGCCGACACTCTATATGGTGCCCACAGCTCCGGTGGTTCCTGCACCATGTCCAGTAGAAGTTTCCCAAATACCTGCTGCGGTCCCAACCGGCACCTTAATCGCACAATAGCTTCATTTACTTTTGCTGCTCCATTCACAGCCATCGCGGTACACTATTCACACTAGACACTTCACCGCTTTCCCCGGAAAAATTTTCGTGGCCCCGCCGAGCCGCAGCAAACCAGGTTTGAGTGCGAGGACAATTTTCGTAACCCCGCCGAGTTACAGCAAACCAGGTTTGAGTGCGAGGACAATTTTCATAACCCCGCCGAGTTACAGCCAGATGCTTTAATTTTTGTGACCCCGCCGAGCCACAACAAACCAGGTTTGAGTGCGAAGACAATTTTCGTAACCCCGCCGAGTTACAGCAAGATGCTTTAATTTTCGTGACCCCGCCGAGTCACAGCAAGATGCTTGTATCCACGCTCGTTGTCCTGTGCCGTTGCCCCTAGCAACCTGGTTGCAGTTGCCCCCATTCTCCAACCACATGTAAGGCAGCGCTAGTCATCATACTGGGGGATACTCGCTGCACCGGGTCAATTAAAGCACACCAGCCCCGTTTTTCAGTTTCCACACTTCAGCAGTTTATTGCACTTCATAACTGCTTATCACACAATCCATCTTAGTGGCTCACCGGCATATTACACACATAACATTCGGGAGCCTTTCCAGCGACAGACACGTCCACTTGGCTCCAGTTACAGCCCTCAGCTAGGCAACAACATAAATGTCCATATAACGCAGTGTTTTTACCTTTGGCGGGTTTTAGCTGCTTCAGGTTTATTCTGCCACCGCTGTGGCCTTCACGGCTTCCCAGATGGGGGTCTCCAGCCCTCGTACCATCCAAGGCTACTGGTATGTTTTCACACCTAACATCCAGCCTCTGCCTTTCAGGCTTCACCAGGCCTCTCTAGGCCTCACTAAGCCTCTCCAGGCTAATGGTGTCCCACACAGGAACAGGCCTCATGCCTTACACACCGTCTCAAGACTACCAGGGTTTATATATCCTGCAGTACACACACACACAGGACATGTGCTGATGTCACAGTCATGTGACCAGACATTCTGTGTGCACAAGACCTGTGCTATGTCACAGTCATGTGACCAGACATTCTGTGTGCACAGGACCTGTGCTATGTCACAGTCATGTGATCAGTCACCTGAGGGGGAGGTACATGGTCAGCCAAAACTCATCCTGGACCATTACTGTAATGCTGCAAGTTGCTGCATTACAATATGTTGCATTGTAATATATAACACCCCTATGCATTTTGTTTTTTATCTCTGCCACTTGTCTGAGAAGGAAACTGCAGACACTTTTTCAGTGCTGCCTGCTGCAGTGTAATCAACTCCCAGATGACTGATGCAGGTCTTACTGACCGAAACATCTTTATTGAATCTGGAATTTCTATGAACAATAACATAATTCAGCCTAAGTGAACAAGCGAATGCCAAGTCTTTCTTACAAAATCTAATAAAGAGGTCTGGGATGTGCCATACAGTTGGCAAAATAAGTGTTTGATGAACTCCCGATTTTGCAAGTTTTCCCACCTACAAAGAATGGAGAAGTCTGTAATTTTTATCATAGGTACACTTCAATTGTGAGAGAGAATCTAAAAATAAAAAACAGAAAATCACATTGTATAAGTTAAAAAAAAAAGAAATTGCATTTAGTGCGCACTCCACAAAAGGAACACTCATATTTGTATTTACATGTGTTTGCCAATTTACATTGCGATTCATTAAAGGCAAAACATGTACTTTTTAAAAAATTTAAATTAGAATTAAAACTAGCTAGAGAGGAAGAACGCTGTGCTCCCCTTACCCTGGATTGTAGCTTCAGGTTAAACCAGAGAAAAACATCTTTAACCGCCCATTTTAAAGACGGAAAGATTGCCATTTTTTTATGAAAATTTTCATCATAAAAATAACAGCTCAAACCTCTCAAATTTTTAACTGCCTCTAAGATTATATCTACATGTTGAAATAATCCTGAACATTTTTCAGGAAATTTCTCACCCATTACACTAGCATATTTTGAATGCGCCTGCAACTAATTTTAAAGAATCTAGGAATAAGATGGCGTCTGCCTTCATCTTACTCTTTTACATCTAATTTAGCCAGAAACTCCTTAGAGGCTAGCAAAAGTGTCAGCAAATCTGAAAATTTGCCACATGAAATTTTTTTCTTAACTGACATAACTAAATGAAAGCCTAATGGAGAAACAGGGGAATACAGGTATCACTTTTTTTCATCAGTCTATAACCTGTATGTCCATATTAATAGTTTAAATAGGTCAAATGTGGTGACAGATTCCCTTTAAAAATAAGTGTAATTGACTCGCCCCCTGGGCCGTGGGGCAGTCGGATCCGGGCCATAGGGGAACGATGAGAGTAGTAGTGGCAACCCGGTTCCGTGTCTCAGGGTGGTCAGGCCAGTGGTAGTCTGTAGAGATGAGCGTTGTTCTACTCGAACTGTTCGCCAATCTCAAATTCGAGCTGTTTTGGGCGGTGTTCGAGCCGGTCGGCGAACACGAACAATTTGAGAAAAATTCGGCTGTTCGAGGTTATGTTCGATAACTGTTCGTGCACCAAAATCATAACTGGATTTTTTCTCAGTAATGATGAAAATTAATGTTAATACGCAGTTTGAGTGTACAGCGGGGCGGGGGGAGGGGCAGGGGATGGATCTCTGCAGGAACAATGAAGATCTCCATTTTTTTTTCTCTTTCCCGCATTTGCAGTGGGGAGGTGCAATCTGTCAGCCTATCAGCAGCGCACACACGGAGCGAAGTGCTTTTTTTCACACAAGCAAGGGCATGTGTGATTGGCAGTGTATGTCACATGTCCTTGCCCTATAAGACCAAGCCATTTTCCCCGTCGCCACCATTTTCTCACTGCTGCAGCTGCGTGTTAGACGGCACCGCTGTTGCTGTGTGCGCTATACCTTGTTAATTTCAAGCCAATTTTCGCACAAATATACAGATAGCTTGGGAGTAGGGAATAGTTGTGATTGCAGTCCTTTTAAGGACTAGGTTACAGCATTTCCTACGACTTTTATCAGGCAGGTCTGTGCTTTTAAATAGATAGATTGTGGGAGTAAAGACTAATTGTAATTGGAGTCCTTTTCAGGACTAGGTTACATCAGTTCCTATCAGTTTTTGCCAGGCAGGTCTGTGCCAGTGCTGTGCAAGTTTTTTTCACAGCATTTGGCTGAATCTAGCAAAGCTAATCCTTTTTGGCCTATTGCAGAGTGTGTTAGTCAGTGGAGTAGCCTATCTGTGTTGCAAGATATACCACCTGTGTATAGAATACCAATTTTTTTACTGCACCTAGTGAAGTAAAATCTTTTGGGCATAGCATCATTCTATTAGTCCATCTATACTGACCTCCATCAGGTTGCAAACTGAATATAATTTTTTTCTGCATCTAGCTCTGAAAAAATATTTGGGCTTCTAGCAGTGTGTGGGACTTGGTCTATTAGTCCATCTATACTGACCTCCATCAGGTTGCAAATTAAAAATAATTTTTTTCTTCATTTAGCTCTGAAAAAATATTTGGGCTTCTAGCAGTGTGTGGGACTTGTTCTATTAGTCCTTCTATACTGACCTCCAGCAGGTTGCAAATTGAATATAATTTTTTTCTGCATCTAGCTCTGAAAAAGTATTTGGGCTTCTAGCGGTGTGTGGGACTTGGTCTATTAGTCCATCTATACTGACCTCCATCAGGTTGCAAATTAAAAATAATTTTTTTCTGCATCTAGCTCTGAAAAAATATTTGGGCTTCTAGCAGTGTGTGGGACTTGGTCTATTAGTCCATCTATACTGACCTCCATCAGGTTGCAAATTAAAAATAATTTTTTTCTTCATTTATCTCTGAAAAAATATTTGGGCTTCTAGCAGCGTGTGGGACTTGTTCTATTAGTCCATCTATACTGACCTCCATCAGGTTGCAAATTAAAAATAATTTTTTTCTGCATCTAGCTCTGAAAAAATATTTGGGCTTCTAGCAGTGTGTGGGACTTGGTCTATTAGTCCATCTATACTGACCTCCATCAGGTTGCAAATTAAAAATAATTTTTTTCTGCATCTAGCTCTGAAAAAATATTTGGGCTTCTAGCAGTGTGTGGGACTTGGTCTATTAGTCCATCTATACTGACCTCCATCAGGTTGCAAATTGAATAAAAAAAATTTCTGCATCTAGCTCTGAAAAAATATTTGGGCTTCTAGCGGTGTGTGGGACTTGGTCTATTAGTCCATCTATACTGACCTCCATCAGGTTGCAAATTAAAAATAATTTTTTTCTGCATCTAGCTCTGAAAAAATATTTGGGCTTCTAGCAGTGTGTGGGACTTGGTCTATTAGTCCATCTATACTGACCTCCATCAGGTTGCAAATTAAAAATAATTTTTTTCTTCATTTAGCTCTGAAAAAATATTTGGGCTTCTAGCAGTGTGTGGGACTTGTTCTATTAGACCTTCTATACTGACGTCCAGCAGGTTGCAAATTGAATATAATTTTTTTCTGCATCTAGCTCTGAAAAAATATTTGGGCTTCTCGCGATGTGTGGGACTTGGTCTATTAGTCCATCTATACTGACCTCCATCAGGTTGCAAATTAAAAATAATTTTTTTCTGCATCTAGCTCTGAAAAAATATTTGGGCTTCTAGCAGTGTGTGGGACTTGGTCTATTAGTCCATCTATACTGACCTCCATCAGGTTGCAAATTAAAAATAATTTTTTTCTGCATCTAGCTCTGAAAAAATATTTGGGCTTCTAGCAGTGTGTGGGACTTGGTCTATTAGTCCTTCTATACTGACCTCCAGCAGGTTGCAAATTGAATATAATTTTTTTCTGCATCTAGCTCTGAAAAAATATTTGGGCTTCTAGCGGTGTGTGGGACTTGGTCTATTAGTCCATCTATACTGACCTCCATCAGGTTGCAAATTAAAAATAATTTTTTTCTGCATCTAGCTCTGAAAAAATATTTGGGCTTCTAGCGGTGTGTGGGACTTGGTCTATTAGTCCATCTATACTGACCTCCATCAGGTTGCAAATTAAAAATAATTTTTTTCTGCATCTAGCTCTGAAAAAATATTTGGGCTTCTAGCAGTGTGTGGGACTTGGTCTATTAGTCCATCTATACTGACCTCCATCAGGTTGCAAATTGAATAAAAAAATTTTCTGCATCTAGCTCTGAAAAAATATTTGGGCTTCTAGCGGTGTGTGGGACTTGGTCTATTAGTCCATCTATACTGACCTCCATCAGGTTGCAAATTAAAAATAATTTTTTTCTGCATCTAACCCAGCCAATAGTTTTGGCCTAATACCACAGTTTGGCCACTCAGCTCTGCTCGGTTACCATCCATTGTTTTTTTGTGCAAACAACTCCAGAGTTGTGAATTAGTTAACCACCAAAATGAGTGGAAAAAGGCCTGCTGCTGGTGGAAAGGGGAATAGGCGTGTTGGGAAGGGGAAAAAAGGTTGTGTCCGTGGGGTAGGTGCAGAAGAAAGACCATCTTCCAGCCAAACTAAAATGTCTACTTCTTTTAGCGGACAATGTGATAAGATCCCTTTCTTATGGCCACGCCAATCGCTACAAATTCCAGATGAGGCACAAAAACAGCAGGTGCTTCAACGGATATCAAGTGCTCCTTTAAGTGGGCTCTCCTCCACATCAACTTCAACATCACAAATACTCCAGTCCTCAAAGGTGTCACCCAAATCGCACTTGCTTCCTCACAGCTCCCAAATCTCCAGCTGCCCGTCTGAGTATGAGGTAGAACAGATGGTTGAGTCTGCAGAGCTGTTTACTCATACTATAGCCTGGGAATCAGAGGTCGACTCCAGCGCTTCTGTGAATCCAGACGAGGAAATGATCTGCACTGATGCCCAGAATCTTTATGAGTCGGATCCAGGACCAGACGCAGAAGGTTCTGACCATAATGTAGACCCTCATTCCCAAACTGTAACTCCTGTTGGTGGAGACAATGAGGAAGACGATGATAAGACTCAAATACCTGATTGGAGCGACAACTTTAGTTTTTTGTCAGGGCAGGAACAGGTTGGCTCTGAGGACGACGGGTGTGATAACGCACAGGGTGATGATGATGAGGTCGGAGATCCCACTTACTGTCAACCCACAGTCAGCCAAGAGATGAGGTCAGCAGAGGAGGTGGAGGAAGATGCTAGTGACGACGAGGTCAGGTTGCGCCTTCCTGGACAGAGACGTAGTACTGGAAGCACGTCAACAACTGCATCCTCAAACACAACTCTGCCTCTCACCACAAGTCGTGGTGGCTCTTCAGGTCGCATGGGTGCTAAGCCTTGCATAGCCTGGGCATTTTTTCAGATCGATAAAGATGACCCAACTCGTGTTATCTGTAACATTTGTCAGCAAAAGCTAAGTAGAGGCCAAAAAATACATAGTTTGAGTACTTCATGCATGAACCGGCACATGGACATGAAGCATAAGTTGCAGTGGGAAGCTCAGTGTGCTACAATGCGGTCTAGCCGGCCGGGCCAACCACCGTCTGCCATATCTTGTGCATCCGCGGCCTCTTCATCCTCTGTGACTGGGGGGACAGCAGTCACACCTGTTTTGGGGCGCAGACCTGCCACCTCTTTACCCGCAACAGCCAGCGTGATTGGCAGGTCATCATTTTCTTTGGAGGTGGTAACACCAGCTGGTCTTGAGCGCTGTCCGACATCGATAGCACCACCTTTGGATCAAGGCAACCTAACATGTCCGCCTGCATCTTCCTCACAGACCGGCAGTTTGCCGGGGACACCCTTATCAACCCCGTCTAAGCACAATAGCCAGCCCTCGGTCCCTCAGATGTGGACAAGTAAAAGACCATTTCCTCCTAGCCATGAGAAAGCTAAGAGGTTGAATTTCACCATCTGCAAGCTCTTGGCTACAGAAATGCTGCCTTTCCGCCTGGTGGACACAGAGGATTTTCGAGACCTTATGTCCGTCGCAGTGCCCCAGTACCAGATGCCCAGTCGGCACTACTTCTCAAAGAAAGGTGTGCCTGCGCTCCACCAGCATGTCGCACACAACATCACCGCTTCTTTGAGAAACTCTGTGTGTGACAGGGTGCATTTCACCACAGACACTTGGACGAGTAGGCATGGACAGGGGCGTTACATGTCGCTGACTGGGCACTGGGTAACTATGGTGACAGCAGGACAAGGGGCTGCTGTTCAAGTCTTGCCGTCCCGAGTTGTGCGTCAATCCTCTTTATGTCATTTTTCCTCCACTGCTTCTGCCTCCTCAACCTCCTCTCGGTCTTCCACCTGCACCCAAAGCCTGTCTGGTCATGCCACAAGCTTTCTAACTGCGCAGAAGGGATCCTGCACACCTCCTTACTATGCTGGCAGTAGGGCTCAACGTCATCAGGCGGTTTTTACATTGAAATGTCTGGGAAATGTGAGTCACACAGCTGAGGAGTTGTGGTCAGCTCTGGAGAACCAATTTCATGAATGGTTGTCTCCACTGGACCTGAAACCAGGGAAGGCCGTGTGCGACAATGCTGCAAACCTGGGTGCGGCCCTTCGCCGGGGCAATGTCACACACGTGCCTTGTATGGCTCACGTGTTGAACCTGGTTGTCCAGCAATTTTTAGCCCACTATCCCAGACTAGATGGCCTTCTGCAGAGGGCACGGTCGCTGTGTGCTCACTTCCGCCGTTCGCATCCCGCAGCTCAGCGACTTACATCTCTACAGAAGTCGTTGGGCCTGCCACTTCACCGGCTAAAATGCGATGTGCCTACCCGGTGGAATTCAACTCTGCACATGTTGCAGCGACTGTGGCAGCACCGACAAGCCCTGGTGCAATACGTTCTGACGTATAGCCTGGGCCAACGAGATTCAGAGGTGGGGCAAATCACGCTGGAGGAGTGGTCTCAGATCAGGGACCTATGCACCCTTCTGCACAGTTTTGAAATGGCGACGAAGATGTTTAGTGCTGACGATGCCATTATCAGCATGACTATTCCGGAGACTTACATGCTGGAGCACATGTTAAACAGAATTCGGAGTCAGGTGGTGGCACAAGAGGAGGTGGAGGAAGTAGAGGAGGAGGAGTTGTATGCGGAAGGGCTAACATCTGCAAGGTCCAGACGGTCGGCAGCACCAGGGCGGCAGGCATGTGAGGGTGGGGGAGATGATTTTACCAGGGCGCATGGTAGCAGCCAAACTAGTGAGGAAGGTGCAGGAGCCCAGGAAGAAGTGGAGGACGAACTGATGGAAGACTCATCAGATGAGGGAGACCTTGATCACATTTCTGTTGTGCGAGGTTGGGGGGAGAGGACAGAGGAAGGAAGCATGATTGTTACCTCGCCACCAACACAACAGGGACTTGGTGCTCCTGGATGCGCAACACACATGAGTGCCTTCTTGCTGCACTACCTGCAACATGACCCTCGAATTGTGAGAATTAGAAATAATCCTGACTACTGGGTTGCCACACTGTTAGATCCCCGGTACAAAAGTAAATTTGCAGAAATTTTTCCTGCCATAGAAAGGGATGCACGCATGCAGGAGTATCAGCAGAGACTGTTGCAGAATCTTACATGTGCTTTTCCACAAAATACCAGTGGTGCACGTAGTGAATCTCACAGTTCCAACTTGCCAACTGTGGGACCGTCAAGTGTTCAGCACTCAAACCGTAACAGAACCACAGTATCTGCTGGTAACATCAATTTTGCGGAATCATTTCACCACTTTTTTAGCCCATCCTTTGCAAGGCCACAGGAGACAAGAAGTCTGACACATAGTCAACGCCTAGAGACGATGGTACAGGAGTATCTCCAAGTAAACATTGAAGCCACGACTGTGTCACTGGATCCTTGCTCTTTTTGGGCTTCCAATCTGGATAAATGGCCGGAGCTAGCCACTTACGCCTTGGAGATCTTGTCATGCCCCGCAGCCAGCGTTCTGTCTGAACGTGTGTTCAGCGCTGCTGGTGGTGTGCTGACAGATAAGCGCACGCGGCTCTCCACTGATAATGTAGACAGACTCACGTTCATAAAGATGAACAAATCATGGATCCGAAACGACTTTTCTACCCCTGTGTCATCCTGGGGAGAGTAAAAGCTTGATGATTGGTTAAAATCACCCTACCAACCGTTTTAAGCTTTCAAATTACTAATCATGTTTATCTGTATCTTGACTGGAAAATAATTTGGGCTTTGTAGCAGTGTGCAGCACTGATCCTATTAGGCCATCTATAATAAGCTTCACCAGATTTAAAATTAAAAATAATTTTTAGCTGCATCTAGCCCGGAAAATAATTTTGGGGCTCCGAGATGCGCAAGACACATAAGTGCCTTCTTGCTGCACTACCTGCAGCATGACCCTCATATTGTCAGAATTCGAAGTAATCATGACTACTGGGTTGCCACACTCTTAGATCCCCCAAACTTTTCGATCAACCTTTTCATTTTAATAAAAACCAAAAAAATGGTCATTTTTGAAATTATAAGCATTAGCAGGTTGTTAGAAACTGAAATCAAACAGTTTTCAACTCAAAACTTTATTCTAGGTGATGTTACATTTTCACATAGGACCCCTTGTTCGAAAGGAGCTTCTGAACTCTCTCGTCCATTGAATTTGTCAGGTTTTGGATGGTTTCTGCTTCAATTGTTTTGCATAAGGACAGAATACCCTCCCAGAGCTGTTGCTTAGATGTGAACTGCCTCCCGCCATCATAGACACTCCTTTTAATGATGCTCCAAAGGTTCTGAATGGGGTAGAGGTCAGGGGAGCATGGGGGTCACACCATAAGTTTGTCCCCTTTTATGCCCATATCAGCCAGAGATGCAGATGTTTTATGTGCAGCATGAGATGGTGCATTATCATGCAGAAAAATGATCTTGCTGTGAAATACACGGTTCTTCTTCTTGAACCATGGCAGGAAGTGCTGTTTGAGAAAATCCACATACATTATGGAGTTCATCTTTAGCGCCTTCAGGGATCCTAAAGGGGCCGACAATCTCTCTCCCCATGATTCCAGCCCAAAACATTACTCCACCTCCTCCTTGTTGGCGCTGTAGCCGTGTTTGCGTGGGGTGTCCATCAACCAGCCATCCTCCACTCCATTCATCTGGACCATCGAGCGCTGCACGGCACTCATCCGTGAACAAAACAGTTTTGAAATCAGTCTTCATGTAATGTTTGGCCCACTGGAGCCGTTTCTGCTTGTGTGAAGTGGATAGAGGAGGTCGACAGGATGGCGTATGCACAGCTGCAAACCTCTGAAGGACCCTGCATCTTGTTGTTCGGGGGACGTTGGAGGCACAAGCAGCTTCAAAAACTTGTCTGCTGCTATGACAAGGCTTTTTTGCCGCTGCTCTTTCAACCTGACGTAATTGCCTGTAGGAAAGAGTCCTCAATTTGCCCTTATCAGCACGCACACGTGTGTACTGTGAATCAGCTACATACTTCTTGATTGCCAAGACACTTCATCCTGATCATCGCACAATGTTGATTGTAGTCATGCCTTGACCTAAACACTCCACAATTTGTTGCTTCTCAGCAGCCGACACATCCTTTTTCTTTCCCATTTTGGCAGAAAATGTAGGCTGCTTAATAATGTGAGAGAGCCTTCTTAAGTAGTCTTGCCTTTCATTGGACACACCTGCCAAACTAATTAGCACAGGTGTCTGCAATTGCTTACAGTGATATAAAGAGCCCTGACACACATCACCATCAATGAGTTTAACTGACAAACAAACAAATTCTTCCCTTATCACTCCTAAACACTTTTTGCATATTAATTTGGAACGCGGTGTACATGTGCTTTTCCACAAAACACCAGTGGTTCACGTAGTGAATCTTACAGTTCTAACTTGCCAACCGTGGTCTGTATGGAATTGTTCAATAAAGGGCCCAAAATTAAGATAACATAGATGGGAGAGGTCTCTATGAATAGGAATTCCTAAGTATTTGATACCCTGTGAGGGCCAGGCAAAGGGAAAGTTGGACTGGATGGAATCCTATATGGATTTAGGGAGGGAGACATCGAGGGCCTCAGACTTCGCTGCATTGATTTTAAAATTTTACCATGTAACAAAGTGATCTATTTCAGCCATAACAGCAGGGATGGATATATGTGATTGAGTGATATATACTAGGACATCATCAGCAAATAGAGAGCACTTGTACTCGGTGCCTCCCACCTCAATCCACCTAATATTGGGGTTATGGCGAATTGATGAGAGCAGGTGCTCCGTCACTAGGATGTATAAGAGAGGGGACAGAGGACATCCCTGCCTTGTCCCATTGGTGATTGTGAAAGGTGATGAAAATGTTCTGACGCACCCCCTGGGCCTTGGGACACCCGGAGCCGGACCCTTTTTGGTGGATGCTGGTGGTTGTAGTCTTCGTGGCGGCGATCCGGTTCCGTGGCTCAGGGCGGTCAAACCAGTGGCGGAACTATTTATGTGGTTTTGATGTTTAAATGTCCGACTACGCCACCCGTGGATTGCGGTCAGAGTGAACCGCCGCTACAGGGCAGACCGCTAAGGCTGGTGTTGTGGGTGCAGCAGAGCGTAGCATAACTCCCCACGGGAGGAGTATAGCCTCAGGGCAGTGTATGCGGAGGATGGGGGTGATGGTGCAGGGCAGCAGCAGTAACGACACGGAGTCAGTGATGCAGTTCAGGGCCTTTACTCACAGTTCTTATTATCCAGACCACGTCTGCAGGTAACGGCTGCCCACGTCGTACTGTGCTCACCAGGTGAGGGGCTCAGACAACTCCCAGATAACTTTGGAGCGCTTCACAGGACCCCCTTTGTGTGTCCTTTGTCTGGCCTTTCTTACCAACACTTCTGTCCGGCTGCCTCGGGCCTCCTCTTGGTAAACTTGGCGCCAGTTTCCCTGACCCTATGTGGTGCCTTCCTAGCGGGTGGAGCAAGGGGCTGCGCCACATAAAATGTCAGAGCCTCCGGTTTCTAGCTGAGGGTCGTTTCCTGCCTCCACTAGTTCGGGGACCGGTCTCCCCCTTTGGCCTGACCCCTCCACGCAGGTGGATTCGGGCGTGCGGTGGCGACTCGCCCGTCCGCACCCCTGGGATCCCTTCATTCCTCGTTCCTGGAGCCTTCTCCGCTCCTCTTCCTTCCTTCTCCCTCTTCCAGGCCTGGGCCTCTGTTACTAGGCCCGCCTCCGGAGCAGAGCTCATGCAGAGCCCCTGCTCCCTGCCACTTCTGCTCAGACTTCTCTGCACTGAACTAAGATGGTGCCCACCTTTTATACTCCCTTCTCAATGCACCCAGGAACTGCTTCCTCCCTGCTCCTGCACTGCAGGGTTCCCCTTCCTCAGTGTTCCCTCCCCCCACTCCAGCCAGGGACAGGGACTGTCGTGCCCATCTCAGGGGCATATTGGTCGCCCTGCCCCACGGCAATGTGGTGTAATGCATGCAGGTGTCGGGTCCTGATCCACACTCCATCCTTATCTGAGAGTGAGATATCACACCTCTGGGTGAGGTGCAATACGTCTGTAGCAACCGAGCCCTCGGTGCTACAGTTCCATTTATCTTCAGCCTAGGTGACGTATTGTGATACAGGGCCGTGATTTTGGCTATAAAAGGGTCCCCTAGACCCCTACCCCAAGCTTTTTAAGAGAATCATATATGGCGTGCCAGGAGACTCTATGGAATGCTTTCTCAGCATCCAATGAGAGTATCTACTTACAAATTTTTAACTGCATCTAGCCCAGGAAATACTTTGTGCCTAGTAGCAGTGTCTGCTAGTCAGCGGATTATCCCGGCTGTTAAGCAAGCTACACCACCTGTAGTTTGGACACTTAATTTTTTCAAAGGAAATGCTTCTGGACCACGGGATACTTAGTGAAGAGCATCAGGAGGCACCCCAAGGCATAGGGGCTGGGACTGGCACTAGGATGCCTTGCGGTGGACAGCCGAGCTCGATCCTTATAAAAGCTTTTTAACTGCAGCAGCTTTAGTGGACGCTACTGGAGCTGGAATTACGCGGCTGCTGGCATGAGACTTGCCCTCCAATAGATCCTTGTAAATGGATTTAAAGTGTATTCATTCAAATTAGAGGGACAATTTAAATTAAAAGGCTTAGAGCTGCCTCCACCACAGGGGGGCTCTCTCGACCCACCAGCGGACAGGCACCAGTATTGGGAGAGGGGGGCTGGCCATCAGGGTTCACCGCGGCTCTGGCACAAACCCGGCGACACGGAGGTGGCACGGGCAGGAGCGGACTGGCCGTCTCGGCTTCTCACTTTTTGGATTTTAGAAGGGCATGACATGCCTATATCTGTGTCTCCCCCTCCTTTTACTCCTCCACCTCTTTTCTTTTCACATGACTATATGTACTTGTCACTTTTCCATGTGTTAGTTGTGTCTTCTGAGCAGTTTGTCAGCTTTTGGACACCTTTGAAGGTGTTTTCTATGTGTTTCTATGTGTTTTTGTTTGCCTGCCATTGGTTTTAACGGTGTTCGAAGGTGTTCGACGAACAGTTCGACGAACAGTTCGGCGAACACACGGGTGTTCGACGAACCGAACCGAACTCGAACACTATGGGGGTGGCTCAACACTAGTAGTCTGTTATGTGCTGTTGGTTTTGTACGACTACGCCACCCGTGGATTTGCGGTCATTAGGTACCGGCGCTGCAAGGCTGATTAGGTGTGCAGCTGGGATGGTGTGACTCCCCACGGGAAGAGTGCGGCCCCAGGGCAGTGTAGTGGATGGTGGGAGTGATGGTAGTGAGAGTCCCGGTGCTGATAGTGCTGGAGGAGCAAGGAGCACACAGACAACAAGTTGCAGTCCAGGGTCTTTACTGAAACAGGTAAACTGACCATTAAACAGTCCCAGCTAGGAGGGGACCTGGATGTCTGAGAGCAACGGGGAAATTGGCCCTGGTCAGGGTGAGGGTGTAGGCCTACCGTGCTTTCTGTGCTCCTTCTGGCTATCTCCTCGTTATAGGGTAACAGCCCACGTTTCCGAGCTTTCCGTGTATTCTCGCCTGTATGGCCTGCAACGTGGGTTCCTTTCTGCTCCCAGCCTTGTACGGCTTTACTGGTCCCTTCGGTTGTGGCAGGGCCTCCAGGCTTCTTAGGCCAAGGAATATACAGTCCCTTGCGGACTGGTTATCTGCTGGGGGATGTGGAATCCTTCCAGCCTCAGACACCAAAGTCTGGTAAATTAAGTCCTCTTTCTGCCAAGACAGGCTCTCTTCGCCTCTTGTCTCTGGCTTGTGGCTCTCCTCCTGCCACACTTCCTCTTAGGTGCAATACGACTGTCTGTCCCTGCTCTGCTCTGGGACAAGTCTCAATGCTGAGACAGGCCATCAAGTTCTCTCTAACCCTGCCCCCAGCACTAGCTTTTATAGGGGCAGCCTGCTCCCCCTACTGGCCTGAGACAGGAGGCATTGCATGCTAATGTTCCCCTGACTAGAGAACCTCCCACTTGCTCTCAGACACAGCTTTAATACATTTTGTGGCATCCAGGCCAGGGTGACACATTCCCCCCTAGTAAAATTTAGTACTCCGGGACTAAACAGTAACAAGAACAATATGCATGACCATAAAACATTATTAGACAGACGACGCACAAATTGAGTTCTTAAGGTCACAGTGTGGCCTGTGACCGGGTGTCCATATCACCAACACAACGGGAAGCCTTAACCAGGTGGGGGTCTGTCCTACCCCAAGTCCTTTACAGTCTTAGTTCATTCCTGGGTTAGGCTCCAAACGCAGTCTATACAAGGTCCCGGTTATAAAAAAGTCCGTAACCTGTGAGTCCTTACGGTAACTGCAAGAAACTGAAACACAGAATTACCAAACATGCATGTAACTTTGCAAACAATTCAACATTTGGCAACAGGGTTATTTACAATTTTAGCGTGCTCTATATTTTCCAGCGAGCGGGTATCTGCCCCTTTGTGCTCCTGGTTGACCTACGTAGCCCACTGTCTGGTGGTAGACCAACCTGGCTTTCCCCACTAGCGTTAGGGGTACAGCTACTAGCTGGGTGTACAGGTAGGGCAGGCAGCTGTCTGCGGGTCCTTTGGCTTACCGCAGGCATGGCAGGCTCACTGTCAGCTGAGGGTTGACTCTCCTGGGCTGCTGGTACAGGCTCTTCTGCCTCTGGAACCGCTTGCTCCTCTTCACCTTCCGGCTCTGGTGTTGGTTGTTGCTGTGCCGGTTGCAGGAAATGCAGGACAGGTACCACTATGGCATCATTTATGCGAGTCCAGGACTGAGGGAACTCTCCGAGAACGGTACTGATCATTTCTTCCTTGTCCTCTGCGGGTTCAAGGTCACTCTGATCCTCTTCTGCACTACGGAGTTGCTCGGGGCACCTTTTGAGGTGGCCTCTGGAGACGACACTAGTGGTTTCTCCTCCGTCCTTGGTGATTACGCACACCTTTGGGTTGTCGTGGTCAGACTGCAGTACTATGTAGGGTTCCCTTTCCCACTGGTCGTCCAACTTATGTAGCCTTCTTTTTCGTTTTAGGACTTGCTCACCAGGTTCTAGGGGACCAGCAGGGGCGTGTTGATTGAAGAGTTTTCTTGCCTCTCTCTCACCTGGGCCAGGCTCTTTTCCACACTCTCCTGTACCTTCTTGTACTGCAGTTGCCTTTCCGTATCCCAGCCCGCATCCGGGGAGGTGTCCTCAGTAGAGATGAGCGGTGTTCGACTAGAACTGTTCGCCAATCTCAAATTCGAGCTGTTTTGGGCGGTGTTCGAGTTGTTCGACGAACCCGAACGATTTGCAAAAAATTCGGCTGTTCGAGGTTATGTTCGATAACTGTTCGTGCACCAAAAGCGTGTCCTGCATGTCTGGCGCTATTTAGAGCACCAATCATGCAGGGATTGTCTGCCACTCACTGTAATGCCACAGCCATGGTGGTTGTGGCATTACAGTGATTGCCCAAATCGATGGGAACAGTGCCAACAGTGAAACATGAAAAGCCGGCAATTCAGCAGCGGCATACACCGGTACCCGACAATTTAGAACCGAAAGAATAGAGCTTCACACATAGATTAGATAGATATAAACATGTCAGCCACATATATATGAAGTACAGTGAAAGTGCTGCTTACTGTACTTGTCATTTAGCGTAAAGGATTTATCAAAAAAAATAATAGTGTTTTCATGCACTGTCTCTTTAAAAAAGCCGGCCGGCAATTCAGCAGCGGTACCCGACAATTTATAACAGACAGAATAGAGCTTCACACATAGATTAGATAGATAGAAACATGTCAGCCACATATATACGAAGTACAGTGACAGTGTTGCTTACTGTACTTGTCATTTAGCGTAAAGGATTTATCAAAAAAAATAATAGTTTTTTCATGCACCGTCTCTTTAAGAAAGCCGGCCGGCAATTCAGCAGCGGTACCCGACAATTTATAACAGACAGAATAGAGCTTCACACATAGATTAGATAGATAGAAACATGTCAGTCACATATATATCAAGTACAGTGATAGTGTTGGTTACTGTACTTGTCATTTAGTATTAAAATAAAGGATTTATTATTAAAAAAATTGGCGTGGGGTTCCCCTTAATTTTAGGCTCTAGCGGAGGTTAAGCAGACGGCTGGGGCAGATGTTTGAAGCCTGGGAAGGGGGTAATACCCACGGAGCTTCCCAGGCTACTAATATCAGCCCCCAGCTGAATACATAGCCTTTACTAGCTATTAAAATGGGGGACCCCCCCAAAAAAAATGACGTGGGGTCCCCCCTAATTTAATAGCTAGCAAAGGCTAGGCAGACAGCTGGGGGCTGATATTAATAGCCCAGGAAGGGAGCCATGAATATTGGCCCCCTCCAAGGCTAGAAACACCAGCCGTCAGCCGCCCCAGAAATGGCGCATTCATAGGATGCGCCAATTCTGGCACTTAGCCTCGCTCTTCCACGCTGCCCTGGTGCGGTGGCAGGGGGTAATAGGGTTGGGGTTGATGTCTTATAATGCCAGCTGACATCAAGCCCAGGTTAGTAATGGAGAGGCGTCTATAAGACACCCCCATTACTAACCCCATAGTCAAAGTTAAAAAAAACACAAACACCCAGAATAAAGTCCTTTAATTGAAATAAAGACACAATCCTTTATTGTTCTAAATTAAACCATACTTACCGTCACGCCCATTCCAGCTGAAGCCAACGATCTCCTGCAATAAAAGAAAAATAACAAAGCAACCTCATCCTTACCTTTCCATGGTTCCCACGACAGCTTCAGCTCTGCTACATCGAGATGACAGGCTGGACCGCAGCAGAACTCTGCCATCCAGCCTGTCATCCCGCAGACACTGAGAAGCGCAGGCTTGCTTGCGCTGCTCAGCGTCTCTCTGTGACGACATCCAGATGAGCCGAGTTCATGTCCAATGAACTCGGCTCACCTCATGCACGTCACTGACAGCGTGGGAAAATTCTCACGCTGAAGCGGTGAGTGCAGGAGAATTCTCCCACGCTGTCAGTGACGTGCATAAGGTGAGCTCATGTCCAATGAACTCAGCTCACCTCCTGCACGTCACTGACAGCGTGGGAGAATTCTCCTGCACTCAGCGCTTCAGCGTGAGAATTCTCCCACGCTGAAGCGCTGAGTGCAGGAGAATTTTCCCACGCTGTCAGTGACGTGCATAAGGTGAGCTCATGTCCAATGAACTCAGCTCACCTCCTGCACGTCACTGACAGCGTGGGAGAATTCTCCTGCACTCAGCGCTTCAGTGTGAGAATTCTCCCACGCTGAAGCGCTGAGTACAGGAGAATTTTCCCACGCTGTCAGTGACGTGCATGAGGTGAGCCGAGTTCATTGGACATTAACTCGGCTCATCTGGATGCCCTCACAGAGAGACACTGTGGAGCGCAAGCAAGCCTGCGCTTCTCAGTGTCTGCGGGATGACAGGCTGGATGGCAGCATTCTGCTGCGGTCCAGCCTGTCATCTCGATGTAGCAGAGCTGAAGCTGTCATGGGAACCATGGAAAGGTAAGGATGATGTTGCTTTATTATTTTTCTTTTATTTCAGGAGATCGTTGGCTTCAGCTGGAATGGGCGTGATGGTAAGTATGGGTTAATTTAGAACAATAAAGAATTGTGTGTTTATTTCAATTAAAGGACTTTTTTCTGGGTGTTGTGTTTTTTTTAAATACTTTACTAGAAATTCATGGTGGTCATGTCTAATATTGGCGTGACCCCATGAATTTCGGGCTTAGGGCCAGCTGATAATGCCAAGCTGGCCCTAACCCCTTTATTACCCAGTGAGCCACCGCATCAGGGCCCTGGATGAGTTGGGTACAGCGCCAGAAGATGGCGCTTCTATGAACGCGCCATTTTCCGGGGTGGCTGCGGACTGCAATTTGCAGCGGGGGTGGCCCAGAAAGCTTGGGCCTCCCTGCGCTGCGGATTCCAGCTCCCAGCTGCCTAGTTGTACCTGGCTGGACACAAAAACAGGGCGAAGCCCCACGTCAATTTTCTTTAAATTATTTCATGAAATAATTAAGAAAAAAAGGGCTTCCCTATATTGTTGTGTCCGGCCAGGTACAAATAGGCAGCTGGTGGTTGGGGGCAGCCCGTTCCTGCCTGCTGTACCTGGCTGGACACAAATATAGTGCGAAGCCCCACGTCAATTTTTTTTTAATTATTTCATGAATTTCCTGAAATAATTTAAAAAAATTGAAGTGGGGCTTCGCACTATATTTGTGTCCAGCCAGGTACAGCAGGCAGGAACGGGCTGCTCCCATCCACCAGCTGCCTATTTGTACCTGGCCGGACACAACAATATAGGGAAGCCCTTTTTTTCTTAATTATTTCATGAATTTCATGAAATAATTAAAAAAAATTGAAGTGGGGCTTCGCACTATATTTGTGTCCAGCCAGGTACAGCAGGCAGGAACGGGCTGCCCCCAACCACCAGCTGCCTATTTGTACCTGGCCGGACACAACAATATAGGGAAGGCCTTTTTTTCTTAATTATTTCATGAATTTCATGAAATAATTTAAAAAAAAAGTACGTGGGGCTTCGCCCTATTTTTGTGTCCAGCCAGGTACAACTAGGCAGCTGGGGGCTGGAATCTGCAGCGCAGGGAGGCCCAAGCTTTCTGGGCCCCCCCGCTACAAATTGCAGTCCGCAGTCACCCCGGAAAATGGCGCGTTCATAGAAGCGCCATCTTCTGGCGCTGTACCCAACTCATCCAGGGCCCTGGTGCGGTGGCTCACTGGGTAATAAAGGGGTTAGGGCCAGCTTGGTATTATCAGCTGGCCTCAAGCCCAAAATTCATGGGGTCACGCCAGTATTAGACATGACCGCCATGAATTTCTAGTAAAGTATTTAAAAAAAACACAACACCCAGAATAAAGTCCTTTAATTGAAATAAAGACACAATTCTTTATTGTTCTAAATTAAACCATACTTACCATCACACCCATTCCAGCTGAAGCCAACGATCTCCTGCAATAAAAGAAAAATAATAAACCAACCTCATCCTTACCTTTCCATGGTTCCCACGACAGCTTCAGCTCTGCTACATCGAGATGACTGGCTGGACCGCAGCAGAACGCTGCCATCCAGTCTGTCATCCCGCAGACACTGAGAAGCGCAGGCATGCTTGCGCTCCTCACTGTCTCGCTGTGACGGCATCCAGATGAGCCGAGGTCATGTCCAATGAACTCGGCTCACCTCATGCACGTCACTGACAGCGTGGGAAATTTCTCACGCTGAAGTGCTGAGTGCAGGAGAATTCTCCCACGCTGTCAGTGATGTGCATGAGGTGAGCTCATGTCCAATGAACTCAGCTCACCTCCTGCACGTCACTGACAGCGTGGGAAAATTCTCCTGCAATCAGCGCTTCAGCGTGAGAATTTTCCCACGCTGTCAGTGACGTGCATGAGGTGAGCCGAGTTCATTGGACATGAACTCGGCTCATCTGGATGTCGTCACAGAGAGACGCTGAGCAGCGCAAGCAAGCCTGTGCTTCTCAGTGTCTGCGGGATGACAGGCTGGATGGCAGCGTTCTGCTGCGGTCCAGCCTGTCATCTCGATGTAGCAGAGCTGAAGCTGTCGTGGGAACCATGGAAAGGTAAGGATGAGGTTGCTTTATTATTTTTCTTTTATTGCAGGAGATCGTTGGCTTCAGCTGGAATGGGCGTGATGGTAAGTATGGTTTAATTTAGAACAATAAAGGATTGTGTCTTTATTTCAATTAAAGGACTTTATTCTGGGTGTTTGTGTTTTTTTTAACTTTGACTATGGGGTTAGTAATGGGGGTGTCTTATAGACGCCTCTCCATTACTAACCTGGGCTTGATGTCAGCTGGCATTATAAGCTGACATCAACCCCAACCCTATTACCCCCTGCCACTGCACCAGGGCAGCGTGGAAGAGCGAGGCTAAGTGCCAGAATTGGCGCATCCTATGAATGCGCCATTTCTGGGGCGGCTGACGGCTGGTGTTTCTAGCCTGGGAGGGGGCCAATATTCATGGCTCCCTTCCTGTGCTATTAATATCAGCCCCCAGCTGTCTGCCTAGCCTTTGCTAGCTATTAAATTAGGGGGGACCCCACGTCATTTTTTTGGGGGGTCCCCCATTTTAATAGCTAGTAAAGGCTATGTATTCAGCTGGGGGCTGATATTAGTAGCCTGGGAAGCTCCGTGGGTATTACCCCCTTCCCAGGCTTCAAACATCTGCCCCAGCCGTCTGCTTAACCTCCGCTAGAGCCTAAAATTAAGGGGACCCCCACGCCAATTTTTTTAATAATAAATCCTTTATTTTAATACTAAATGACAAGTACAGTAACCAACACTATCACTGTACTTCATATATATGTGACTGACATGTTTCTATCTATCTAATCTATGTGTGATGCTCTATCTTTCTGTTCTAAATTGTCGGGTACCGCTGCTGAATTGCCGGCCAGCTTTTTTAAAGAGACAGTGCATGAAAACACTATTATTTTTTTAAATAAATCCTTTACACTAAATGACAAGTACAGTAAGCAACACTATCACTGTACTTATTATATATGTGACTGACATGTTTCTATCTATCTAATCTATGTGTGAAGCTCTATTCTTTCTGTTCTAAATTGTCGGGTACACATGCTGATTTGCCGGCCGGCTTTTTTAAAGAGACGGTGCATGAAAACACTAATATTTTTTTTAATAAATCCTTTACACTAAATGACAAGTGCAGTAACCAACACTGTCACTGTGCTTCTTATATGTGTGACTGACATGTTTCTATCTATCTAATCTATGTGTGATGCTCTATTCCTTCTTGTCTAAATTGTCGGGTACCGGTGTATGCCGCTGCTGAATTTGCCGGCCGGCTTTTTTAAAGAGAGTGTCTTCTGAGCAGTTTGTCAGCTTCTGGACACCTTTGCAGGTGTTTTCTATGTGTTTCTATGTGTTTTTGTTTGCCTGCCATTGGTTTTAACGGTGTTCGACGGTGTTCTAAGGTGTTCGACGAACAGTTCGACGAACAGTTCCTCGAACATCCCGGTGTTCGACGAACCGAACCGAACCCGAACACTATGGGGGTGGCTCAACACTAGTCCTCAGGTATTAGGACTCCCATCTCCAGGTCTACGGGCAGCTTACCTGGTCTAGCTCGCATCAGGTAAGCCGGGGTGCAGTTTGTAGCATTCACCGGGATATTGTTGTATAGGTCTCTCAGGTCCAGCAGTTTTTCTGGCCACAGGCTGCGTTCCTCCAGGGGCAACGTCTTCAGGAGATCAATGACTATATTGTTCATCTTCTCACACATCCCGTTGGTTTGTGGATGGTAAGGCGTTGTCCGAATCTTCTTACAGCCATAGAGGTTGCAGAACACCTGGAAGATTTCAGCCTCGAACGCTGGACCCTGGTCTGTCAGGACCTGTTCCGGATACCCGTGTGGACGGCAGAAATATTGCTGGAAGGCTCTGGCCGCTGTTTGGGCTGTCAAGTCCTTTACCGGGACCACCACTAGAAAACGGGAATAGTGGTCCACGATTGTCAGGGCATAGATGTATCCAGACCGGCTTAGAGCCAATTTGACGTGGTCCAGAGTTACCAGCTCAAGAGGCTGCGTGGTGACGATGGGCCTCAAGGGTGTCTTCTGGCTGGTGCGGTCCTTCCTCCTTAGGTGACAAGGGCCACAGTCTCTGCACCATTTTTCTACAGCTCCTCTCATGCCGACCCAAAAGAATCTTCCTCTTAGCAGGAACTCCAGTTTCTTCCAACTGAAGTGCCCCGCTCTGTCATGGTAAGCTCCCAGGACCATAGCTGCATCCCGCCTTGGAACCACGACTTGCCAGGTCAGCTCGTGCGTCCGGTGGTTGACAATCCTTCTGCACAACTTGCCTTCGTAGAGGAACAGCTTGCTCTTCTCCTTCCATAGCTGCTTGGCTTCCTCTGGGGCATCTGGATCTAAGCGGGCGTCTTCCCGGGTCAGCAGATCTTTCACCAGGCGTACTACAGGGTCACTATCTTGGGTCTCGGCCCAGCTGTGGTGAGGTAGGGGATTGATCATCACAGTGGTTAGATCCTCCTCCTTCACGCGGTGAGAGTATTGAGCGGCTCCATACCGGTAAAACGCGGGGAGTTCTACCTCCTCCAGCTCTTCTGGGTCTTCGTCACCTTCAGGTAAGTGAGGCATCCTTGATAGGGCGTCCGCGTTGGCATTGGTTTTGCCTGCCCGGTACTTGATCACGAAGTCATAGTTGGAGAGACGGCCCATCCACCGCTGTTCTAGGGCACCCAGTCTTGCATTGTCCAGGTGTGTCAACGGGTTGTTGTCCGTGTACACGGTGAACTTCGCGGAGGCCAGGTAATGCTTGAAGCATTCTGTCACGGCCCATACCACCGCCAAGAATTCAAGCTTGAAGGAGCTGTAATTCTCCGGGTTCCTCTCGGTGGGCCTCAGCTTCCGACTGGCATATGCGATCACCCGTTCTCTGCCCTGTTGGTTTTGGGACAGTACGGCTCCCAGTCCCACATTACTGGCCTCTGTGTGAAGGATAAAAGGCTGGCCATAATCAGGGTAGGCCAGGATCTCATCCCCCGTGAGGGCCATCTTCAACTGGCGGAAGGACTCCTCTTCCGGTTTATCCCACTTGAAGGGTGGCTTTTGACTCCTGGACTTAGACTGTCCGATCAGGAGGTCCTGCATTGGAGCTGCCATCTTAGTGAACCCGGGGATGAACCTTCGGTAGTAGCCTACCAACCCGAGGAACTGTCTCACCTCCTTGATGTTCGAAGGGCTTGGCCAGCTCTTGATTGCCGTGACCTTGTCAGGGTCGGGGGCTACTCCTTCCGCACTTACCACGTGCCCTAGGTACTGGACCTTTGGTTTCAGCAGGTGACACTTCGATGGTTTCACCTTCAGGCCATAGCCTGCCAGGGCTTCGAACACCTCGGCCAGGTGCTTTAGATGGTCCTCGTAGGTCTTCGAATAGACGATCACGTCGTCCAGGTAGAGGAGGACCGTCTCGAAGTTTCGGTGCCCTAGACAGCATTCCATCAGCCGCTGGAAGGTCCCTGGTGCGTTGCAGAGCCCGAAAGGCATACAGTTGAACTCGCTCAGTCCCATCGGGGTGGTGAAGGCGGTCTTCTCCTTGTCAGCCTCTGCCACAGGTACCTGCCAGTACCCGCTAGTAAGGTCCAAAGTAGAAAAGAAGTTAGCAGATTTTAGTGCGGCTAAAGACTCCTCTATTCTAGGCAGCGGATATGCGTCTTTGTGGGTGATACGGTTGATTTGTCTATAGTCCACGCACATTCTCATGGTGCCGTCTTTCTTTTTGAACAGAACCAAAGGGGCTGCCCAGGGGCTACAGCTGTCTCTAATAACCCCAGCTTCTTTCATCTCTCTTAGCATGCCCTTTGCGTTCTGATAATGTGCAGGGGGTACAGGTCTGTGCCTCTCTTTTATTGGTGGGTGGCTCCCGGTGGGGATGTGGTGTTCTATCCCCTTTACTCTGCCGAAGTCTAGCGGGTGCTTACTAAAGACTCTCTCGTACTTCTGTACCACCCGGTAGACTCCTTGTTTTTGGTGCAGGGGAGTGGAGTCAGCACCCACATGGAGTTTCTGGCACCAGTCCTCCTTTTGTTTCTGGGAGCCATTACCCTCCGCCTGTGGAGATGGAGGCAAGGGTTCCACGGCCCTGATAGCTTTGTGTTCGACAACAAACAGTTTGGCGAGTGTAGCGTACCTGGGTAAGTGTACTTCCCTCTCCCCAATGTTGAGGATGCGGACGGGCACCCTCCCATGACGGATATCAACCACCCCCTGGGCTGTCAAAATGGTGGGCCTGCTGTCTGAGTACACGGGTTCTACCATGGCTTGGTAGTCTCTACCTCTCAACCCGATTGCAGTCCGACACCAGATCATCATTTCACTTTTGGGAGGCATGGAAATGGGGAATGGGTCACTCAGTCTTACGCTACCGATCTCACCACCAGACAGTTCTACCTGCTGCCGTCTCATCAGGGCTTTTATCTCCTTGTTGAGGACTCTCTGTTGGCTGGAACTAGCATTCACCGCCACCTGTTGTAAGATTACAATTACCTCTGAAAGACAATTTTCAATTACGTTAGTACCCACAGTTATTTTAGGGTGACTTTCACGTCGGTCAATGTCCACAATAATCACTCCCTGTGCCGGCAGTTCAACTTTACCAATCTTAATGGTCATCTCCTTGAACCGCATCTGCGGCACGGGTAAGCCATTACTGGCGATGATGCTCAAGTTACTGTCTGGATACCGTGTGATATCAGCATCAGTCCAATACTGCTTAAAAAGTACATAAGGGATAGTGGTTACTTGTGACCCAGTATCCAGCAAGGCGCTCATGGGGATACCGTCCAGCACCACGGGCAAAACCGGGCGCCCCCCAACGTACTTATCACGCCAATTATAAGGGCCTGGTGATCTTATGCCTGGGGGTTGGCCCTCTGCCCCAGGTTGGACCCGTTTAAATTACAGTACCTGGAAATGTGTCCGGGCTGGTTGCATCGACGACAAATGGGCTGTCCATCCTCTGCGTAGCGGTCTGTGGGCCTCCCTCGGAACGACGGGATCCTCCTCTGTCGACGCCACATGACATCCTCCGGACTTGAAGCCAGCTCGATGGGTCTTGACGGGTCCACTTGCAACGCCTGGACGGTCCTGGTCAACGCCGCGACTCTCCTGGTCAGCTCCTGGACTTGGTGGTGCAGGTCTTTCGACGGGGCTTGGTTCAGGGCCTGTGCATCAGCCCCCACGGGATCCATAGAGGAGGGCGCCGCCTCCTGGTGGTAGGTGATAGCAGGGCGCCGGGGGTTTATAGCGCCACTGGTTGCGGATTCACGGAGCACCCTTATGGCCCTGTCCTTAAATTGGGCAAAGGTCAGGTCGGTGTTCTGAAAGAACATGAGGCACAGTTGGGCCCTGTGGGCGCTAGACAGCAGACCTTCTATGAATTGTTCTGTTAGCAGCTTATCCGTTTCCTGCACACTGCCAGGGTCAGTTTCTTGAATAACCCTCAAGGCTTCCTGCAAATTTAGGGCATAGTCTCTGATGCAGTCCTGTGCCCGCTGCTTACATCCATAGAACCTTATTTTAATTTCAGCAGAGGTACGTGTGTCAAAGGTACCCCGCAGCCGGGCCAGAATACCCTTCACAGTTCTTTTCTCCTCAGTGGGCCATGATTTTACCTCCCTCTGGGCTGCGCCAGTTAACTGCCCTGTTAATATGCTGACCTTCTGTTCCTCTGTCAGGGGGTAAACGTGGAACAAACTGTATAGCCTTTCCTTGAAGTCAGCTAGGGCATGTGGCTCCCCTGAGTATTTGGGCAGCCAGGCCGCTCCAGGGATGTAGGGCAGGGAAAAGGGCATCACCGCTGCTGCAGCTGCGTTGGTGGTTGTGGGCGCCTCTGTGTCCGACATCTTCCTCCCCCCTAGTTAAGCGTGGTCTACCTTCCGATGATCCTCTTCTGTAGGACACGGCTCCGCTGCTGCTGCTCTGGACGAGGACCTTGCGTCGCGTCCTGATGACGTCAGCGTCGCTCTCTCTCCCTTCCAGGACCTTGCGCAGCGTCGGTGCGTGGGGCGGAGCTTCGGATCTCGCGCGGTTTCGACGTCCACGCCCCTCTTCTTCCCGCGCGGCGTCCTGAAGATGGCGTCCGATGGCGGGAAACAGCTGCGGATGGCGGGAAGACGGCAGAAGACGGCGGGAAACGGTCCAAGATGGCGTCTGATGGCGGGAATCGGCTCCGGATGGCGGGAAACGACTCCGGACGGCGGGAAACTTTGCCACAGGTAATTTACCAAAGTCTTTTTCAGGCACGCAGTACCCGGTGGTTGCGGGCACGAAATCCTGCCGACTACGCCAAAGCTGACTCGCCCCCTGGGCCGTGGGGCACTCGGATCCGGGCCATAGGGGAACGATGGGAGTAGTAGTGGCAACCCGGTTCCGTGGCTCAGGGTGGTCAGGCCAGTGGTAGTCTGTTATGTGCTGTTGGTTTTGTACGACTACGCCACCCGTGGATTTGCGGTCATTAGGTACCGGCGCTGCAAGGCAGACCACTGGGGCTGATGAGGTGTGCAGCTGGGATGGTGTGACTCCCCACGGGAAGAGTGCGGCCTCAGGGCAGTGTAGTGGATGGTGGGAGTGATGGTAGTGAGAGTCCCGGTGCTGATAGTGCTGGAGGAGCAAGGAGCACACAGACAACAAGTTGCAGTCCAGGGTCTTTACTGAAACAGGTAAACTGACCATTAAACAGTCCCAGCTAGGAGGGGACCTGGATGTCTGAGAGCAACGGGGAAATTGGCCCTGGTCAGGGTGAGGGTGTAGGCCTACCGTGCTTTCTGTGCTCCTTCTGGCTATCTCCTCGTTATAGGGTAACAGCCCACGTTTCCGAGCTTTCCGTGTATTCTCGCCTGTATGGCCTGCGACGTGGGTTCCTTTCTGCTCCCAGCCTTGTACGGCTTTACTGGTCCCTTCGGTTGTGGCAGGGCCTCCAGGCTTCTTAGGCCAAGGAATATACAGTCCCTTGCGGACTGGTTATCTGCTGGGGGATGTGGAATCCTTCCAGCCTCAGACACCAAAGTCTGGTAAATTAAGTCCTCTTTCTGCCAAGGCAGGCTCTCTTCGCCTCTTGTCTCTGGCTTGTGGCTCTCCTCCTGCCACACTTCCTCTTAGGTGCAATACGACTGTCTGTCCCTGCTCTGCTCTGGGACAAGTCTCAATGCTGAGACAGGCCATCAAGTTCTCTCTAACCCTGCCCCCAGCACCAGCTTTTATAGGGGCAGCCTGTTCCCCCTACTGGCCTGAGACAGGAGGCATTGCATGCTAATGTTCCCCTGACTAGAGAACCTCCCCCTTGCTCTCAGACACAGCTTTAATACATTTTGTGGCATCCAGGCCATGGTGACACATTATTATAATGTTCCTGCATACAAATTTTTGCCGTGCACTGTGCCCCTGAATAATTGCCCCTCACTGCACTCCTTACACAAAATATGACCTCCATACTTTCCTTTCTCTTCCTCTCATTTTGCCCAGTCTCTATACTCTGCCCCCTCTCACACTCCCCCTGCCTCTGCTCCCTCCATACTGTGCCCTCACACAGTCCCCATGCTGCCCCCTCTCTATACTGCAGCACCACACTACCCAATCTCTGTGTAGTCTCGCTCATAATGTCCCTTCACACATTTATCCCCTTTATTATCCCCTCACACATTCACACCCGTGCCCATACTGTCTCTTTACTCATCCCCCTCAAAATACTATTTCCTCACACATTCCCCCCTCAATGCTGCCTCCTTAACCATTTCACTCCCATGTCCATATTGTCTCCTCATACATGTTTTCCATGCCCATACTGTCTCCTCACATGTATCCCCATGCTCATACTGTCTCCTCACACATTTCCTCCATGCCCATGGTGTCTTCCCATACAATACCCCTTCCCCATACTGTTGCCTCATACATTTGTTCCCTATACTATCCATTCACATTCCCCCTCACCAAACAGTCTCCGCACACATTCACCCAAACCATACCGTCGTCTCACACATTCTCCCCCAATTCCCATACTGTCTCCTCACAAATTTTTCCCATGCTCAAACTGTCTCCTCATACATTTCCTACCTCCCCATACTTTCTCCTCACACATTTCCTCCATGCTCATAGTGTTAACCCATACATTACCCCTTCCCCATATTTGTGCCCTCAAACATTTCCCTACTATATTGTCCCCTTATATTCCCCCCTCACTATACTGTCTCCTCACGCATTCACACCCTGCCCATACTCTCTCCTCACACATTCTCCCCATGCCCATACTGTCTCTGTAGCATTGGCATCTCTGCCTCCTGCCGGGCAGAGATGCCTTTCCCCTCACTTCCGCGGTCCCGGTCCGGCGTCTTCTTGCTGCTGCTGAGGTGTGCACCGCGTGCAGCTTCCCAGGCACTATGCTTGGGCGCATGCGCTCCCTCCCTCTTAAAGGGGCTGCGTGCGCCATCCTAAAGAGTCCTCGGCCAATGGCTGGAGGACTTCCCCTTTATAAGGCACCTCCTCCAAAATGGAGGTGCCTGTGCAAGGTTGTTGCTTTGTGTGCTAACACTTTCCTCAGCCCTTAGGTCCCGCTGCCTGCCCGCCTGTCTGTCTAACAGTCCTGCCCCCCTGTCTGTCTACCTGCCGTGCCCGCCAGCCTGCCTACCTGGAGCACCTGCCAGTTACCTGCCGTGCCCACCAGCCTGCCTACCCGGAGCTCCTGCCAGTTACCTGCCATGCCCGCCAGCTTGCCTCATACCCACTTGCTTGCCTACCCGGTGCACCTGTCTGCCAGTTACCTGCCATGCCCGCCAGCTTGCCTCGTACCCGCCTGCTTGCCTACCCGGTGCATCTGTCTGGCTGTCAGCCGTACCTGCCTGCTTATCTACCCGGATCACCCGCCAGCCTCCCTGCTGTGCTCATCCGCTGTAGCGGTCAGCTCCTGTCATCTGACTCATAGAAGTCACCTGCTCTCACACAAGGTCGGTCCTAGAGTGGCACCTGGTTCACCTGCCCGGTCCCTCCCTGGTTCACGGAGTCGACTAAGCCGCCGTGTGACCTGGGTCGGTCCGAGTAGGCACTTAGTTACGCCCCCCTGGTCCCTCCTTGCACCAAAGCACAGAGGTTCCACCACCCGGGCCCGTAACAGTCTCCTTACACATTTCCCTCATACCAATACTGTCTCCTCACACATTTCATCACTCTCCTTACTGTCTCCTCACGCATTTTTCCTATGCCCATACTGATTTATACTGTGGGGGAGTGAAAACAAGTTGAGAGATAATAATTACATCATAGGATTCTGAGCCTCTTCTATTAGCAACATATTATAGCAGGCCAGGGCTTTAAAAAATATGTATTTTTAGAGCACCATTGGTTCCATGGGGATGTATATGTGACAAATAGAAATATAAATTACAATGAGCAAACTAACAATGACATACTGACACAGGAGAGTACCCTGCCCTTGTGGGCTTACAGTCTACAAGGTGATGGGGAAGGAGACAGTAGGTTAGGTGGGGTGAGGGGACAGCAGGATTATTGAAGGCTGTAAATTTTCTTGTAGAAATGGGTTTTCAAGTTTAATGTGAACGTTTCGAATGTGGTGGATAAACAGATCTGTTGGGGCACAGAGTTATAGAGGATAGGGGATACTTGGAAGAACTCTTGGAGGCAACTGAGTGAGAAATGTACTAGTGTGGAGGAGAGAAGGATGTCTTGGGAGGAAGAGAGAATACGTGTGGGAAAATATTGAGAGATTAGTGTCATGCCTCGGTTTCGGGACTCGATCAGGTGACTTCTTGCTACATGGTCATTGCATCAAAAGAACTGCTTATGATTCTTTTGTCTTTTCTTTCCTTTCTTTGGTTTGCTTCTATTCAGGTGTTTCTCACTTCCCTATGTCGTTCTGTTCTCTCACATCTTGGGAGGAGCTATTTATACTCACCTTGCCCCTTCTTTCTTTCTGGCTATATTTCAAGACAGATGGTGTTTGAAGATCCAGCTCTTCAGCTAGGGATTATCTTACCTGATTAATCTATGTTGCTTGTCCTACAATTTGTTTGAGTGTCTTCCTTCCCAGCACTCTTTCCAGTCTTTTACATTTGGGCTCTGGGAGGTTTTCCACGTATTCCGTTTGTTGTGTGGTTCTTCTTATTTTCTTCCATCTTTCCTGTGTGTCTGTGTGAACATGTTCATAGGCCTGTGCCTCTGTATTTCACTTTATAGTTGTTATTGTTTTAGTGTTGCATCTTGTTTATAGAGAGGATGCAGTTAAGGACATTTAGTGTATTTCAACGTTGAGTGGGGGAGCCATTGCGTATACTTTGGGTGCCAACCTCCTCTGTCAGACAAGGACAAATCAGGGTCAGATTAGGGACTTTCCTAGTCTGAATAGGGACTTATTGGGTTCATCTGTTTGTCTCTCCTGGTTTGTACATAACCTGTGTGAGTAAGCTTATACACTTATAACATCTAGTTTGGAGATATATGGAGGACACAGATTGTGGATGGCCTTTTAGATCAGTGTTAGTAGTTTGAACTGGATTTGTTGGGGAATTGGAAGCCAATGAAGGAATTTGTAGAGGGTAGCAATGGAAAAGTAGTGAGGAGAGAGGTGGATTATTCAGGGAGCAGAGTTCAGGGTGAACTGGAAAGGTGTGAGCGTGTCAACTGGGAGGCCACAGAGGAGGTTATTGCAGTAGCTGCAGCTGGAGATGATGACGGCATGCGCTAACATTTTAGTAGATTCAAGTTTGAGAAAATGACGGATTCTGGATTTTTTTTTTTCAGTATTAGGCAGCAGGTGGTGGTAAGTTCTTGGATGTGCGTTTTGAAGGACAGGGTAGAAGAGTCAAGGGAAACTTCTGGACAATACAAGTGTATTGAGCGAGATGACGTTCACTAGACGGGCTCTATCCAGGAGTATGCATATCACATACCTGACCTCCATTCCCAGGACAGAGAATGGCGAATCCTTACAGTGCACAGTGTGTGCGCTGGTAGGATTTACAAGTCTGCAATCACACAGAGTGACTGTAGACTTTTCATTTTAGACTGGCCAACCACTTTAAGATTTAGTTCTGTTTGCTTTTGTGCGCACTACTATCTGCGCCTTGTCTGCCTTCAGCCTCCAGTACTTCTAATACCTGTCCATACCTGTTTCCCAGTGTCCAGTCTGCCTGTAGTCTACAGTGCTTCTAGTCCTTTGTTCCCGTGTGCCTTACCTGTCTACTGCACCAATGCTCGTAGACCCGTGTGCCCACCCGGACCTAAGCTTAGAGGATCCACCTTAAAAGATCCCAAAGAAGCAGAAATAACAACACTGTTGCCAAGGGATATGTACGATTTGCCTGGACTTGTTTTGAAACTTCCTGTAAGTAAACGGGAGCATGTCCTGGCTGTGCAGGATCTCACAGGCAATGTGGATTCACAGTCTTGGACACCTGCAGTTTCTCCAGCAGCTCCTCAACACCTGCAGGAGACTAATAACTATGCCTTGGAAACATCTCCACATTTGCCCATTCCTGCACGTTTTGATGGAGACATTTAGGCCTGCCAGGGCTTTGTATACCAATACACTGTATTTTTTGAGTTATTGACCCAGCAATTTTTTTTTTGACCAGTGTAAAGTAGCCTACATTTTTTCTTGCATTCTGGGGATGTTTTGGCATGGGCTATGCCATTGTGGAAGCGGGATGACCCTATGATGCATTCCCTATCATCTTTCCTGTCTGCTTTCAGTAAAGCATTTGATGAATTGAGTTGTGTTCACTCACCCGCTGATTCCATACTGCGAATCAGACAAGGGACATTATTCCATTCAGTTCCACATCCTATCTGCTGAATTGACCTGGAATAATTACGCTCTTCTGGCTGTTTTCTATGTCTTCCTATCAAGTTGGATCAAAGATGAACTCACGGGTGGAGATTTTCCTTCCATCCTTGATGTCTTGATTAACCTTGCCACCTGAGTGGACTTGTATTTTAAAGAACGATTGAAGGAAAAGATGCCTGATTCCCATGTTTTGTATTCTGAAATGTCTTTAAAATCTTCTTCCAGAATGGCTTAAACAGAATCCATGGCGATCATACCGAACAGATTATATCCAACTGAAAGATCTCGTCACCTTACTGGCGGACTCTGTATTGTGGTGAATGGGATCATTTTCACACAAATTGTTCCAAACTGAAGGCCAAGCAGGGAGAACATCAGACCTTAGGTGAAGAGACGGATATCACCATAGGATTAACTCTTTCCTCAACTAAAGATAAATTACTTGTGACTAGTTCTGTTTCTTGCTGTTCCTCCGTGTTCACGGGGCAAGCACTTATTGATTCTGGAACAACAGAGAATTTTATTGACTTCTCTCTGGCCAAAAGGCTGAAAAATCCTTTAGTTTCTTTGCAGATGCCCCTGAAGCTAAACTCTGTGATTGGCCCAACAATTCCAAGTGGTCATATCCAATTCCAGACAGTGAAGGTAACGCTCCAGATTGGTGCACTATACATGGAGGACATTTCTTTTTAATTTTTTCCACTCTTTGATGCACTAGTGCTTTTGGGATTCTCTAGCTAAGGTTACACGCTTCGGTCATGGACTGGTCGTCCAACCAGATCAGCCAGTGGGGATTTTATTGTCATAAATGGTTCAAGAGTCTGCCTCAAACACCTTCTCAGAAACTCTGTTCTGCATCCGCTGCCACTAATGTTCTTGCCTCCTGTCAGGACTCCACAAATGTCTTCTCCAAGCATGGGGCCAAAAGAGAATCGCAGGGAAGGCGTGACTGAACCTGAGTGTGTCCTTGCTTCTCCTTCTTTGTTTTCCAACTCACCATTCTACAGGTCATCCCCTTGTCCTTAACAAAACCTCTTCTACAGTCAAAACAGTTCCTGCTTCTGATCCAATTATGGAGTATGAAATAAACCAAGTTCTAGACTATAATATGATTTGTGGTCCTGAGAAGAGATGCTGAGTGCCTAAAAAGGACATAGGTGCCACTATGCTGCTCAATAAATTTTGTGCAAAGCATTTTTTTCATATGGGAGGGGCCCTAAAAGGGGAGGGTACTGTTACGCATGTACCTTGGCTCATAAGGGCTTCACTTTTCCCTATGGCGGCTGCCCTCTGCTTTGCTTCATGCCGGGTTTTTTAAGCGGCCCTACGTGCTTCCATGTAATCTGCTTAGGCCTATATAAGGCCTACCAAGATGCACACTTGTGTCTTGGTATTAAGACTTAGTTCTCTTTGCTTTTGTATGCACTACTATCTGTCTTCCTGCGGTCTCTAGTACTTCAAGTACCTGCTCCATACATGTGTTTCTCAGTGTCCAGAGTGCCTGCGGCCTCCAGTGCTTCTAGTCCTTGTGCCCACCCGGACCTGGGCTTAGAGGATTCATCTCCAAGATGAGCCTAAGGCTATGTGCCCACGATGCAGAAATGCTCAGGATTTTTTACTGAGCGTTTCTGCATCTCCCTGGCAGAAAAAAACGCATGGGGATTGTACATGCGTTTTTCATGCCAGGGACATGCGGATGTGAAGCGTTCTTCACTTGCATTTCCGCATGCGGGTGTCAAGCTCTTTCCAAACGATTTTAGCATCACTTGGAAAGTGCTTGACAACTAGGTCACACTATATAAATCCATGCAAACGGCATGGATTTATATAGTGTGACACGAGAGAATGGTTAAAAATAAAAAAATAAACCTATACTTACCTTCTGATGGCCCCCGAGACTTGCTGCGCTCCTGTGCTGGCTGCCGGCAGATCGCGGTACGCTGTACTGAAAGACCTGCCGTCACATGACTGTGACGTCACCGCAGGTCCTTCAGTCCTGTGCGATCTGCACAGAGAAGGAGTCCGGGGGCCGTCGGAAGGTGAATATAATCTATATTTTTTATTTTATTCTTTTTTTACAGCTTTTAATGGTACCTGGGTGTGGAGGAGAGTCTCCTGTCCTCCACACCTGGGTACCATCTGCAAATTAGAACGCGCCAATTACGCAAGTACAGATGCAGTCTTGCGGAATTGGCGCGTTCTAATGCCAGTCAATGGTGTCAAAAACGCAGCGCTTCCGCAAAATTAATGGACATGCTGCGGATTTTTGAGAGCAGCATAAATGCTGCGGAAAAATCTGCAGCATGGGCATTGAAAGTGCAGAATTGCATTGGAGACCATGGGGGAAGGTTTACCAAGCGTTTCCCAAGCGTTTACGCTGCGGAAATTCCACAGCATAAACGCTTGAAAAACGCATCGTGGGCACATACCCTAACGCTGTTGTTCCATCTATGACCATGCACTTATAAAAAAAAAAACTGAATTTAGATTTCAGGGTTCAGTTGGGCACATTTATTTTCTTGAATTAAATGTATCACCATTGTAATTCTACATAAACATCATAGCTTGATAGCAGCAGGCTAGTTACATACACAGTATCTTCTATAAATAGAACATGTTTTGTTCAATGATCCAATTAGCCCGTATTCATCCAACCAAACCACAAACTTTGCCATTGTTTTTAAATTAGCACAAACAGCAGATTGTAATAGGCAATGGATCATGATTTTTATAACACAATACCAAGCAATTTATTTGCAATGGGTTACATGATTACATTCAATAAAACCATTCAAGGTTGCAGGATGAGAATAACATGAAGTCATTCTTGTTAATACAGTCTATATGCGGGTATGCAGAATTTCACTCTTGTTCTTAGCATCATTCTTCCAGACTGCAAAGGTAGCTCATTAATGGGCCTGTTTATCTAGATAACATTGCTGTTTCCTCATAATTTCTCCTGATAAATTCTTCATTTCACTTCTTAATGTGAAGTCATTACATTTCCTTTGAGAATTTACAGACCTAGAGTACTGAATATTTGTTTTCCGTTAATGTATTTACAATTCATCAATAAAATTGCTCATCCTTGTATTATGTTCGGTATACTCAAATGCATTAAAAATGAATAATCAGGGTATATGAATGGGAAATTCACAGAGACGTTTTAAAGAGAACTTGTCATGTCCCCAAATGCTATTAGTCTGCTGATATGGAATTAATCTGCAGGTTAATAGCATTCTAAAGCTGTACGGCTACCACACTGAAAGTTTGGCTACTGGGAGGAAATTAACTTTATTCCTCCTGGCAGCCTTTGGCTTTCAGTTATAGAGACAAGGCTACAGTCACCACTCAGTACATAGTGAACGATGGCTATAACCACGCATTGCTAGAATGACTGACTGCAGAGTCGGCTGTTAGTTAATGTACTGGGATGTGTTTTCAGCTGCCGCTCAATGTATATTGAGCGAAGGCGCACTGACACACCTCTATGATTAAAAGGTGGAGGCTGCCAGGAGGAATACATTTGATTTCCTCCCAGTATCTGGGCTTTCAGTACTGTGGCTAGACAGCTTTAGAACACTATTAATTTGCAAAATAAACTCATATCTGCAGGCTAATAGCATTTGAGGACATGACAGGTTCCCCTTTAACTCTTTCTGTTATACTATACTATATTTGTATAATAATCTAGATTTTGGCACGCTCTCTCATTTTAACCTCCCAGGAAAAGGTATGAGCTGATCCTTCAAATAATTTTGGGAAATGTCTTTTAGCCATAAAAAATAGAGTGGAATTGAATTTTACAAGAATCCAAATTCGCCAAAATGTGAAGTTTTTGTAATTTGCTTTCATGCGGATTCAGCAAAATGGTGAGAACTTATTTGTCGGTGGGGGTTCAATGGATGTGACCAGCATCAATCAGCAGATATAGGAAGTTTTATCTCTGTTAGAATGGAGCAGTAGTGTGCAAGTGGGACCTGCACTCCATTCATTCCTTATGTAGCCACCGTGTGCTGCACTTTTTCCAGCAGCCCCATAGAAAATGAATGGAGCAGTATTCAGGCCACACCATTTTGTAATGGGCATAAAAGTTTCCTTTGATAGATAAAAATTTCCCGATCTGCCGATCAATGCATGTCCCAGCTGTCAGACACCCACTGACTAGCAAGTCATCACCTGTCCTATGGATACAGTGAAGGAAATAATTATTTGATCCCTTGCTGTTTTTGTAAGTTTGCCCACTGACAAAGACATGAACGGTCTATAATTTTAAGGGTAGGTTAATTTTAACATTGAGAGAATATCCCCCCCAAAAAAACAAGAAAATCACATTGTATAAATTAGATACATTTATTTGCATTTGCCATGAGAAATAAGTCTGGCAAACAACACTTAATACTTGGTGGCAAAACCCTTGTTGGCAAGCACAGCAGTCAGACGTTTTTTGTAGTTGATGATGAGGGTTGTGCACGTGTCAGGAGGAATTTTGGTCCACTCCTCTTTGCAGATCGTCTCTAAATCTTTCAGATTTTGAGGCTGTCGCTTGGCAACTTGGAGCTTCAACTCCCTCCATAAGTTTTCTATGGGATTAAGGTCTGGAGACTGGCTAGGCCACTCCATGACCTTAATGTGGTTCTTTTTGAGCCACTCCTTTGTTGCCTTGGCTGTATGTTTTGGGTCATTGTCTTGCTGGAAGACCCAGCCACGACCCATTTTTAATGTCCTGGCGGAGGGAAGGAGGTTGTCACTCAGGATTTTACGGTCCATGGCTCCATCCATTCTCCCATTGATGCGGTGAAGTAGGCCTGTGCCCTTGGCAGAGAAACACCCCCAAAAGATAATGTTTCCACCTCCATGCTTGACAGTGGGGACGGTGTTCGTTGGGTCATAGGTAGCATTTCTCTTCCTCCAAACATGGCGAGTTGAGTTAATGCCAAAGAGCTCAATTTTTGTCTCATCTGACCACAGAACCTTCTCCAAATAACTCACAGAATCATCCACGTGTTCATTGGCAAACTTCAGATGGGCCTGCACATGTGCCTTCTTGAGCAGGGGGACTTTTGTAGGCACTGCAGGATTTTAAACCTTTAAGGAGTAATGTGTTACCAATGGTTTTCTTGGTGACTGTGGTTACAGCTGCCTTGAGATCATTAACAAGTTCCCCAATGTAGTTTTATGCTGATCGCTCACCTTCCTCATGATCAAGGATACCCCACGAGGTGAGATTTTGCATGGTGCCCCAGATCGATGCCGATTGCCAATCATTTTGTATTTCTTCCATTTTCTTACTATTGCACCAACAGTTGTCTCCTTCTCACCCAGGGTCTTATGGTTTTGTAGCCCATTCCAGCTTTGTGCAGGTCTATGATCTTGTCCCTGACATCCTTAGAAAGCTCTCTGATCTTGCCCATGTTCTAGAGGTTAGAGTCTGACTGATTAATTGAGGCTGTGGACAAGAATCTTTTAAACAGGTGACTATGTAAGACAGCTGTCTTTAATGCAGGTAACGAGTTGATTAGGAGCGTCTAACTGGTCTGTAGGAGCCCGAACTCATAATAGTTTGTAGTGGATCAAATACTTATTTCTCACTGCAAAATGCAAAAAAAATTATCTAATTTATCCAATGTGATTTTCTTGATTTTTTTGGGATATTCTATCTCTCAATGTTAAAATGAACCTACCCTTAAAATTATAGACTGTTCATATCTTTGTCAGTGGGCAAACTTAGAAAAACAGCAAGGGATCAAATAATTATTTCCTTCACTGTAGATGATAACTTGTGTTAATAAGACAACCCCTTTAACTGTACTAGGGGTCACTTAATATTAAAGCGTCATGCCGGATCTTGCCTTCTTTATTTTAATTTTATGTGAATCCTACTTGACAGTGATGAGCTAGCACTAAAATGCTTGGGTGCTCGTTGCTCGGGTGAAGCATATCGTAATGCTCGGGTGCTGAACCCGAGCAACGAGCCCAATGTAAGACAATGGGAAACTCAAGCATTTTTCTGGTGGCCCCCCCTGAGGTCTGGAGGGGGCCTAAAAATTGGCCAAATCGATGGAAATAGTGCTCAAATAATATGAGAACAGCATGGGGAAGACCCATGGAAGCATCTCTGACTCCCAGGTCACTGCTGTGAACAATGTTATCAGAGTATTGCGCCACTTTTACGGACTCACAATAAAATATACAAAAACAAAGGCAAAACGGATTTTCCTGGAAAAGTCGATCGCAGCATTGCGGAGGCAAGGGGAGGGGATCGCAGATACTCACCTCCTCCTCCGGCCTCCAGCGTTGTCTGTCGTGGCTTCCAGGATGTTGCCATGACGACCCGATGTCGTCATGACAACATCCGGGTCACCAGACAGCAGGAAGATTTTTTGGACATGCGCAGTGCATCTCCAAACAATCTTCTCCCTGTCCAGCGCTGACAGCCTGCATGGCACAGGGATGGTGCTGCATTCCTGTGCCATGCAGGCGATCAGAGAAAAAAAAGTGAAAGTCCCATAGTGGGACAAAGTAATAAAGTATAAAAACTGTCAGAAAGTGAAAAAAAAAATTATCCACCAAAAATAAAAATATAATGTACCCATCAATAAATATTATTATTAAAAAAAAACAAAAAAAACAATAAAAGTACACATATTTGGTATCGCCGCGTCCGGAACAACCTGACCTATAAAACTGTCCCACTAGTTAACTCCTTCAGTGAACACGGTAAAAAAAATAAATAAAAAACGAAGCAAAAAACAATGCTTTATCACCATACCGCCAAACAAAAAATAGAATAACACGCGATCAAAAAGACGAATATAAATAAAAATGGTACCGCTGAAAACGTCATCTCGTCCCGCAAAAAACAAGCTGCAAAACAGCTCCATCAGCTGAAAAATAAAAAAGTTATAGCTCTCAGAATAAAGCTATGCTAAAAAATTATTTTTTCTATAAAATTGCTTTTATTATGTAAAAGTGCAAAACATAGAAATACGATATAAATGTGGTACCGCTGTAAACGTACTGACCCGAAGAATAAAGCTGCCTTATCAATTTTACCACACGCGGAACAGAATAAAAAAAAAAAAAAAAAAAACAATTCCTGAATTGTTGGTTTTTGTTTATTCTGCCTCCCAAAAATAGGAATAGAAAGCGATCAAAAAATGCCACGTGACTGAAAATGGCACCAATAACAACGTCAACTCATCCCGCAAAAAACAAGCCGTCAAATGACTGTCTGCCAAAATCTGGAAAAATTATAGCTCTCAAAATATGGCGATGCAAAAACTAGATTTTACAAAAAATGCGTCTTTTAGTGTGTGACAGCTGTCAGTCATAAAAACCCCATATGATTCTGGTATCACTGTAGTCTCACCGACCCAAAGAATAAGGTCATCTAATCACTTATACCGCATGAGGAACGGCGTAAAAAATAAACTCTCAGATTAGAGTTGCGCTAGGGTTAGGGTTGTGCTACGGTTAGGGTTGTGTTAGGGTTAGGGCTGGGGTTGGGGTTAGGGTTGGGGTTAGGGTTGTGATGGGATTGGGATTTTTTTCAAAAGTAAGAAAAAAAGATGACGATATGGCGACTAGTGTTGAGCGCAAGTGCTCGCTACTTGAGTTTGCATCGGGTGTTCTGGTATGCATTGAGTATCGTGGGTATTTGAGTGACATGCTCGAGTCTCCGCCCCATATGCTTCACGGCCCAAAAAGCTTTGCGGGGATTGCCTGCCATGCACGAGCGATCCCCGCATGTTTTCTTTTGGGTGTCTAATAACCGTGAAACATCCGGGCAGGGACTCGAGCATGTCACTCGAGCACACGCAGTACATGGTGCATACCTGAGTACCCGATGCAAACTCAAGTAGCGAGCACTTGTGCGCAAGACTAATGACAACTTATTCAATATGATGACCTAATGTTATCAAATTCTGTGTCGTACCTCTGGGTTCAAAATGTTCACTATACCCCTTAATAAAATCCTTGACGGGTATAGTTTCCAAAATGGGGTCACTTGTGGCGGAGCTCCACTGTTTAGGCACACAGGGACTCTCCAAACGCGACATGGTGTCCGCTAACAAATTGAATGGAAAATCGGCTCAAATTGTTAGCGGACGCCATGTTGCGTTTGGAGAGCCCCTGCGTGCCTAAACTTTGGAGCTCCCCCACAAGTGACCCCATTTTGGAAACTAGACCACGCAAGGCACCTATCTAGATGCATAGTGAGCACTTGGAACCCCCAGGTGCTTCACAAATTGATTCGTAAAAATGAAAAAGTGGAAAAAAAAATACTTTTTCATTTTTACGAATCAATTTGTGAAGCACCTGGGGGTTACAAGTGCTCACTATGCATCTAGATAGGTGCCTTGGGGGGTCTAGTTTCAAAATGGGGTCACTTGTGGTGGAGCTCCAATGTTTAGGCACACATGAGCTCTCCAAATGCGACATGGTGTCCGCTAACAAATTGGAACCATGTCGCGTTTGGAGAGGCCCTGTGTGACTAAACATTGGAGCTCCCCCACAAGTGACCCCATTTTGGAAACTAGACCACCCAAGGCACCTATCTAGATGCATAATGAGCACTTGGAACCCCCAGGTGCTTCACAAATTGATTCGTAAAAATGAAAAAGTGAAAAAAAACACTTTTTCATTTTTACGAATCAATTTGTGAAGCACCTGGGGGTTCCAAGTGCTCACTATGCATGTAGATAGGTTCCTTGGGGGGTCTAGTTTCCAAAATGGGGTCACTTGTGGGGGAGCTTCAATGTTTGGGCACACAGGGACTCTCCAAATGCAACATGGTGTCCGCTAACAAATTGAATGGAAAATCGGCTCAAATTGTTAGCGGACACCATGTTGCGTTTGGAGAGCCCCTGTGCGCCCAAACATTGGAGCTCCCCCACAAGTGACCCCATTTTGGAAACTAGACCCCCCAAGGCACCTATCTAGATGCATAATGAGCACTGGGAACCCCCAGGTGCTTCACAAATTGATTCATAAAAATGAGAAAGTGTTTTTTTTTTCACTTTTTCATTTTTACGAATCAATTTGTGAAGCTCCTGGGGGTTCCAAGTGCTCACTATGCATCTAGATAGGTGCCTTGGGGTGGTCTAGTTTCCAAAATGGGGTCACTTGTGGAGGAGCTCCAATGTTTGGGCACACAGGGGCTCTCCAAACGCAACATGGTGTCCCCTTACAATTTGAGCCGATTTTCCATTCAATTTGTTAGCGGACACCATGTTGCATTTGGAGAGTCCCTGTGTGCCCAAACATTGGAGCTCCCCCACAAGTGACCCCATTTTGGAAACTAGACCCCCAAAGGAATGTATCTAGATGCATAGTGAGCACTTGTAACCCCCAGGTGCTTCACAAATTGATTCATAAAAATGAAAAAGTGTTGTTTTTTTTCACTTTTTCATTTTTACGAATCAATTTGTGAAGCACCTGGGGGTTCCAAGTGCTTACTATGCATCTAGATAGGCTCCTTGTGGGGTCTAGTTTCCAAAATAGGGTCACTTGTGGGGAAGCTCCAATGTTTGGGCACACAGGGGCTCTCCAAATGCAACATGGTGTCCGCTAACAATTTGAGCCGATTTTCCATTCAATTTGTTAGCGGACACCATGTCGCATTTGGAGAGTCCCTGTGTGCCCAAACATTGGAGCTCCCCCACAAGTGACCCCATTTTGGAAACTAGACCCCCCAAGGCACCTATCTAGATGCATAGTGAGCACTTGGAACCCCCAGGTGCTTCACAAATTGATTTGTAAAAATGAAAAAGTGGAAAAAAAAACACTTTTTCATTTTACGAATCAATTTGTGAAGCACCTGGGGGTTCCAAGTGCTCACTATGCATCTAGATAGGTGCCTTGGGGGGGTCTAGTTTCCAAAATGGGGTCACTTGTGGGGGAGCTCCAATGTTTAGGCACATCAGGGGCTCTCCAAACGCAACATGGCGTCCGCTAATTATTCAAGCAAATTTTACAATCAAAAAGTCAAATGGCGCTCCTTCCCTTCCAAGCCCTGCCGTGCGCCCAGTGTATTTTCCCCACATATGGGGTATCTGCGTGCCCAGGGGAAATTGCACAACAAATTTTGTGGTCCATTTTTTCTTGCTACTCCTGTGAAAATAAAAAAAAATTGGGTCTAAAGTAACATTTTTGTGAAAAAAGTGAAATGTTCATTTTTTTCTTCCACATTTCAAAAATTCCTGTGAAGCACCTGAAGGGTTAATAAAGTTCTTGAATGTGGTTTTGAGCTCCTTGAGGGGTGCAGTTTTTAGAATGGTGTCACTTTTGGGTATTTTCTGTCATAAAGACCTCTCAAAGTGACTTCAAATGTGATGTGGTCCCTAAAAAAATGGTTTTGTAAATTTTGTTGGAAAAATGAGAAATAGCTGGTCAACGTTTAACCCTTATAGCTCCATAACAAAAAAAAATTTGGTTCCAAAATTGTGCTGATGTAAAGTAAACATGTGGGAAATGTTATTTATTAACTATTTTGTGTGACATATCTCTCTAATTTAAGGGCATAAAAATTCAAATTTTGAAAATTGCAAAATTTTCAACATTTTCGCCAAATTTCCATTTTTTTCACAAATAAACGCAAGTGATATCGAAGAAATTTTACCAAAATCATGAAGTACAATATGTCACAAAAAAACAATCTCAGAATCAGGGGGATCCATTGAAGCGTTCCAGAGTAATTACCTCATAAAGTGACAGTGGTCAGAATTGTAAAAATTGTCCTGGTCATTAACGTGCAAACCACCCTCGGGGGTTAAGGGGTTAAGGAGCGACTCTCCTATACTGGCAATGTCCATGCAGTGACTGCAAGGGCTGCTAAAAATATGGATACACTCCAATACCCCTTTGAAGAGACATAGGGGAGGTTCTTATTAACAAATTGTTCCCATTATTAAGGAGTGGGTCTCCTATAGTGGTAATGCCGATGCAGTGACTGCAAGGGCTGTCAAAAATTTGGACACTCTCCAATACCCCTTTCAAAAGATGTAGAGAAGATCCTCATTAAAAAATTGTTCCCATTATAAAGGAGTAGGTCTCCTATACTTGTAATGCCTATGCACTAAGTGCATGGGCTGAAAAACATTTACCTCTGGGGGGTATACATGAACATACTGTATAACATACAAAATGTTAGTGGTAGGCCTCTAAAAACATTTCCTACGGGCATCATAAACACCCTTAAAAAAATATATGTGGGTGTTGCATAATGGTCACCCTGGCGATATGGTGGTGGAGGATGAGTCGAAGGAGAAGGAGGAGGGTGACATAAAATAGAAAAAATCAGGAAGCATTTACCCATATCTGTGTGTGAAGAGGTTCATGGGAACAGACCCCCCAAAAAAACACTGGATTTGATTTTATGTTCTGCTGCTATCATCTGGTGATGTTGAGAAGTCTGGCCCAATCCAGCCCTTGTATATTTTGATAATAATCAGCCTTTCAGCATTTTCAGTTGACAAACAGATGCGCCTATCAGTTATAATACCCTCGGCGGCACTAAAAACACGCTCTGCCAAGATGCTAGCGGCAGGGCAGGCGTAGAGAGACAGTTCATGCCACGTGTCCAGCTTGGAATCCAAATAGTTATGAGGCACAGAGGAGTCACGGAGGACGTTGGTACAGACAGCAAGGTACTCCTTCAGCATCTTCCAAAACTTTTCCCTCCTTGTCAGAGTACCCCGTGCATCAGGGCCTGGGTGCTGGAAGGGTCTGAGAAAACTGTCCTACACCTTTGACAGTGTTCTCCTGCCTCTGCTGTATCGTATTTGTGTCTCCCTTGCCTATACTCTTGGTTGTCCAACAAATTGTGACCTCTGCCACCAGCGTTTTCAGATGGGAATTTTTTTAATAATTCTTCAACAAGGGTCTTCTGGTACTGCAACATTTTATTAGAACTCCCCGTCACGGGAAGGAGAAATGGAAAGTTCTCCTTGTTGTGTGGGTCTAGGAGTGTGACCAACCAGTAATTAGTGTTGCCCAAAATGAGTACAACACAAGAGTCAGGGGAAAGGCAGCGGAACATAAACTCAGCCATGTGAGCCAGACTGCCAACAACCAAGACTTCCCTGTAGTACCATCTGTAGCACAGGAAAACAGCTCCTGTTCCTCCTCCTTCTCATTATCACCCAATCCGCGTTGAGATGAGGCTGGGCTGTGTGGCATCACCCTGTACAGTTCCTTGCTCCATCTCACCGTGCTCCGCCTGCAATGTCTTCTCTTTAATTGTGAGCAGCGAGCATTTAAGTAGACAGAGAAGCGGGATGGTGCTCCTAATTATGGCGTCATTGCTGCTCACCATCTTGGTGGAGTCCTCAATGTTTTGGTGAACAACACAGATGTCAGACATCCATGCCTACTCTTCTGCTCTTATGTGCGGAGGCTGACCTAAATACCGACAGGCGTGTTGAAGCTGGTAATCAACAATTGCCCTCTGCTTCTCACAAATCCTTATCAAGATATGCAACGTTGAGTTCCAATGCATGGTGACATCGCACACCACACCAGTCAGTGAGCTGGAAGCTGCAAACGCTGCTGAAGCACAGCGATGGCTGTGGAAGCTGTAGGTGACTTTCTGAAATGGGCACAAATGCGGCATACATTGACAAGTAGCTCAGGCAGATCCGGGTAGGTTTTGAGAAACCGCTGAACCATTAGATTGAGCACATGGGCCAGGCATGGTACGTGTGCGAGTTTGGCAAGCTTCAGAGTCACCACCAGGTTCCGGCCATTGTCAAACATGACCATATCTGGCCGTAGGTTCAGCGGTGACAGCCACAGATCTGCCTGCTCTGTTACAGCTGTCAACAACTCTGCAGCGGTGTCCGGTTTGTCACCTAAGCACATTAGCTTCAGCAAAACTTGTTGTCGCTTGGCCGAGGCAGTGCTGCAGTGCTTCCAGCTTCCGAGTGATGTGGGCATTTCAGAGATGGAGGCTGTAGAGGAGGAGGAGGAAGTGCAGGAGCAGTAGAATGTGGGGGTAACCCTGCTTGACCCAGGGCCCGCAATCCTTGGCGTCGGGAGGACATTTTCCTTCCCAGGGTCTGACTGGGTCTCGGCTTCCACAATATTAACCCAGTGTGCCATCAGTGAGATGTGCTGTCCCTGCCCACAAGCACTGGTCCACGTGTTCGTCGTTAGGTGGACCTTCCGAGTAATTGCGTTGTTGAGGGCACAGCTAATGTCCTGGGACACATGCTTGTTTAAGGCGGGGACAGCACACCAAGAGAAATAGTGGCGGCTGGGGACAGAGTACAGAGGGACGGCTGCCGCCATCAGGTTGCGGAAAGATTTCATCTCTATGAGCCTAAAAGGCAACATTTCAAGTGCAAACCTTCGAGAAATGTGGCAGTTTAGCACTGTGGACTGTGAATGGTTGGCTGCGTATTTACGCTTGTGTTTAAAGGACTAATGTAGGGTCAACTGAACACTGCGCTGGGACAAAGATGTGGACGTGGTTGCTGATGGTGGTGGTTGCAGGTGTGCAATGACAGGTGCAGGGTGGGAGGCATCTTCACCGGGGCCATAGACAGGGGATTGGGGTGCACGCACAACAGCGGAACATGCAGTGGTGTCACCCGAAGACACTGTTTCTGGACAATGGCGTTCAGCCCAACTAGCCGGTAGCCCAACTTGCAACTGTAATTACACTTTCCCACCATCGCCTTCATGTGACTGTGGCTGCTCAAATATTTGGGCTTCACTACATGCGATTTCCTCTTGCCCCTCTTGAAGCGGGTCAGGTGAGAGGCCCAAATCTATAAATGGAAAAGTGAACAACTCTTCGGAGTGTCTAAGTATGGGATCACTTGTCTCCGAGCACTCAGCATGGTGGGAGGAAGGAGGATCAGGGTGAGGAATATGTGGTCCAGACTCAGGGCTACTGAGACTGGACCATGTGGAAGCCAGAGTGGCGGTGGTTTCAAACTGACTGGAAGCATTATCTGCTATCCAACCAACAACTTTTTCACACTGCTCTGGCTTCAATAGCATTATCTGCTATCCAACCAACAACCTTTTCACAATGCTCTGGCTTCAATAGTGGTGTTCTGCAGCCCACTACAAAGTGGGACAGGAAGGTAAGGCAACATGATGTGGGTGCTTGTTGTGCTCCCTCAGCATGCACAATTTCAACATGCTTGCTGCCTCGGCTTGCATGCACCATCAGCATCACATTCACTTCCCCGTCCCATGCCATGCACCTTGCCCATGTTAAGTGGAGAATAATATTTGGCATGCTCCCCAAAATGTCAGGATTATTACCGCAGTAATATCGGATCATGCCTGATGACCACGGTTTTAGGCAGTGGCCTTGTAGTATGGTATTGATCAGCAATCAAGTGTGAATAGGTTGAACAACACACAGCTGGCAGACTTTAAATGGAATATAATATTTGGCATGCTCCCCAAAATGTCACGATTATTACCTCAGTAATATCGGATCATGTCTGATGACAATAGTTATAGGCAGTGGCCTTGTAGTATGGTATTGATAAGCGACCAAGTGTGAATAGGTTGAACAACACACAGCTGGCAAACGTTAAATGGAGTATATAATTTGACATGCTCCCCAAAATGTCAGGATTATTACCGCAGTAATATCAGATCACGTCTGATGACCACCGTTGTAGGCAGGGGCCTTGTAGTATGATATTTGTAAGCGACCAATTGTGAATAGGTTGAACAACATACAGCTGGCAGTCTTTATATGGAGTATATATATGGCAAGCTCCCCAAAATGTCACGATTATTACTGTAGTAATATCGGATCACCTGTGACGTCCACAGTTTTAGGCAGTAGCCTTGTAATATGGTATTGGTCAGCGACCAAGTGTGAATAGGTTGAACAACACACAACTGGCAAACTTTAAATGGAGTATAATATTTGGCATGCTCTCCAAAATGTCAGGATTATTACCGCAGTAATATCGGATCATGTCTGATGACCACGATTTTAGGCAGTGGCCTTGAAGTATGATATTGGTCAGCGACCAAGTGTAAGTTGGTTGAACAACACACAACTGGCAGACTTTAAATGGAATATAATATATGGCACGCTCCCCAAAATGTCAGGATTATTACCGCAGTAATATCGGATCATGTCTGATGACAACAGTTATGGGCAGGGGCCTTTTAGTATGGTATTGATAAGCGACTAAGTGTGAATAGGTTGAACAACACACAGCTGGCAAACGTTAAATGGAGTTTATAATTTGACACGCTCCCCAAAATGTCAGAATTATTACCACAGTAATGTCAGATCACTTCTGATGACCACGGCTTTAGCCATTGGCTTTGTAGTATGGTATTGGTCAGTGACCAAGTGTGAATAGGTTGAACAACACACAATTGGCAGACTTTAAATTGAGTATAATATTTGGCACGCTTCCAAAACTGTCAAGATTATTATCACAGTAATATTGTATCATGTCTGATGATGGACAAGTTTCTCTGTATCCACAATACAGCAATGCGAATAAAATCAAACAAATCTGGCTGTATGCTGTTAACAAGCAAATGGAGCAGTAAAAATGGTTCATTTTATTGCTTTTCAAGCAAATAATCAGGATTAAGAGCAAAAATAATATTAGCCCTGATATCTAGGGCTATGGATATCCATAACAGCAGCAGACAGAACGTGCAATGGACCCTATTCTGCTCTATACACTCTCCACAAACTCTCCCTGCCTAACTAGTGCTATCACCAGGATTGATATGCATTTGGATTAGTCCTTAGAAGGACTGATATTTGAGATGTATATTGCTCTGGAATTCCTAGCTAAATAAACCAATTCTCTCTCTAGCTCAGCAGCACCTCTCACTACCCTGGCAGTCTGAAGGGAAGACTGTGAGGAGCATAGGGTCACCTGATCTTATATAGACCCGATGACGTTATGTGGTCAGCCAATCACTGTAATGCCACAACCATTTCAGTGAGTGGCAGGCAATCCCGCATGTTTATTTTCTGTCTAAAGAGCACCAAACATGCGGAACTGGGGCTCGAGTTCCCACCCAAGCATCCAGGAAGTATTCGCTGAGCGCCGAACATCTCAAGCAGTGAGATGCTCGGGCGAGTACCGAGCAGTAGCGAGCACACTCGCTCATCACTACTGCTTGACCATACGTAAAATAATCTTACAATGACCTTTATCTATTGATTAACAATGAAAAGAAAACATGGTAGAGGAACATAGCATAAAAGCTAAACAGTTACAAAATGGTGTATATGCCAATGAATGTAAACAAATTTTCATCAAACTGTCACTGAATATGGCCAAGAGACATTCAATGGAAACTAATGTGAACTCTTGATTTGAATAGTGCTGACATTTTTGAGAAATAAGATGAAGCTGTAGGACAGTACTGGCAGTGTCTAGATACAGAATACAGAATATTTTGCTAGGGCATAGTCACTGGTACATCCGTGTTCCTACAATGTGTCTTTATTTATTCATTCTTAGTTTCATTTTCTAAATATGTAATATGAATATTTTCATACTAGAAATTTGATTTGCATGATAATTTTTGATGCATATCAAATGTGTGTTATTATGCTCTGTGGTCTTCCTGCATGGTCATACATGCAGCTAGTAGCCTCACATCTGCTCTTTCATCTTCACAGTACTCTTCAGTGTTTTCAACTGCAGCTTTGCCTCACACAATGTCATGGAAGGCCAGACAGGGAGTTGGCAGGAGAGACAGTTGATGGCTAGACTAACGTATCTTTTTTTAACCCTTTGCCAGCCCTAAAACAACAATTCCCCTGGATTTGAGCAACTTGAATATCAAAATATTCTTATTCTTGCAATTCTGACTTTTTTGTAAAAGATAAAGTGAGTTTGATTTGCTGTAAATTGGCGTAAAAACCTTAATAAGACTTTTGGTGTTTACACGCCAGTCCCGACACGCTATGCTAATATAGGCGTTGCATGACCAGAGTGGGTGTGTTCATGCCCACCAATAAAATTCATTCTAAGATACGTCCCTAAAGTGGTGCAATTTACGCCACAAATGTAGGCCAGCCCCCTGGCGGCAGTGCATGCTGAGTATCAGATGCACCGGATTCTTAAAGCGCCATATAGACCCAATATAGGACAGGGGATGTGGTTCTGTGCAGTGTAAATATAAAGAATAATACAGATACTGAGAATTACATCTAGTATACAGGACAGGAGAAGTGGTACTGTGAAGTGAAAGTAAAGAGTAATACAGATACTAAGAATTATACCCAGTATGCATGACAGGAGAAGTGGTACTGTGCGGTGTGTATCCTAAGTGCAGTTTCCGAAGTGGATAACTGAAATATCCGGGAAATCCAGAAATGTAATCTCATGTAATATATTCTTCAATATTGCCATCACTCCTGATCTGACAATCTACCTGTTTCATTCACAGGTATGTCCCAATGTGCAATACTCTGCATATTCATTGAACCCCATTCAAAATTGTGTGTCTGTTTTATGTTGGTATGGCTTCTTCCTATTTAATTCCCTGCTGTGTTGGCAGCAACTTCTTTTATTTCCTGTCTCCTAATTTATCCCATTATCTGTCTCCCTGTGTCTCCTCCCTTCAATTCACACCTGGCTTATTTCATGCCTATTTATTTCAGAGGTATAAATTTAAATGTCCTGGTCTCTGAGCAGTTATCGTAAGTGCAGTTTCCGAAGAGGATAATGGAAATATCCAGGAAATCCAGAAATGTAATCTCACGTTATATATTCTTCAATATTGCCATCACTCCTGATCTGACAATCAAAGTGGATAACAGATAACGGAAATATCCCGGAAGTGACCAGAAGGGATTATTCACTATTGTGCTTGCTTTACTTCTTTTCAGTTTTATTTTAATTGATGATTTATGGTCTGTCTGTCTAGTTTAGATGTTTGTATATCTTGCATAGTAATGCCTGCTGCGGTCTCTTGCAATTTGCTAATTCAAGAAGGCAAACTGGTCCTATATCCCAACACACACTTTCAATATATCCAGATCTGGCTTAAACATGTGCTGGGTTACTTGTGAAATTTATTATATGTGAAAACTATTTAAAGTGTCTTGCGAGATAAACATGGCAAGTGGACAGAGCAGGAGACAGGTCAGGTATGCCAGATATTTAAACAAACATGCTCCTTGTTCAGTTGCACTACATCATCTAATTCCATATCTCTTTGATTCATATACAGGTGCTTCTCACAAAATTAGAATTTCATCAAAATGTTAATTTATGTCAGTTCTTCAATACAAAAAGTGAAATTCATATATTATATAGAGTCATTACAAACAGAGTGATCTATTCAAGTGTTTATTTCTGTTAATGTTGATGATTATGGCTTACAGCCAATGAAAACTCAAAAGTCATCTCAGTAAATTAGAATACTTTATAACAAAAGCTTGAAAAATGATTTTAAAATTCACTCAATACTTGGACAGCGCTCGTTTTGCATCAATTACTACATCAATGCGGCGTGGCATGGATGCGATCAGCCTGTGGCACTGCTGAGGTGTTATGGAAGCCCAGGTTGCTTTGATAGCAGCCTTCAGCTCGTCTGCATTCTTGGGTTTAGTGTCACTCATGTTCCTCTTGACAATACCCCATAGATTCTCTATGGGGTTAAGGCAAGACGAGTTTGCTGGCCAATCAAGCACAGTGATACCGTTGTTTTAAAACCAGGTATTGGTACTTTTGGCAGAGTGGACAGGTGCCAAGTCCTGCTGGAGAATGAAATTCCCATCTCCAAAAAGCTTGTCGGCAGAGGGAAGCATGAAGTGCTCTAAAATTTCCTGGTAGACGGCTACGCTAACTTTGGTCTTGATAAAACACAATGGACCTACACCAGATAATGACATGGCTCCCCAAACCATCACTGATAGTAGAAACTTCACACTAGACCTTGGATTGGGTGCTTCTCCACGCTTCCGCCAGACTTTGGGACCTTGTTTTCCAAATGAAATGCAAAATTTACTTTCATCTGAAAACAACACCTTGGACCCCTGAGCAGGTCTTTTTCTCCTTGGCCCAGGTAAGACGCTTTTGGCATTCTTTATTGGTCATGAGTGGCTTGACACAAGGAATGCGACACTTGTAGCCCATGTCCTGGATACGTCTGTTTGTGGTGGCTGTTGAAGCAATGACTCCAGCAGCAGTCCACTTCTTGTGAATCTCCCCCAAATGTTTGAATGGCCTTTTCTTAACAATCCTTTTAAGGCTGCGGTTATCCCAGTTGCTTGTGCACCTTTTTCTACCACACTTTTTTTTTCCACTCAGCTTTCCATTAATATGCTTGGATACAGCACTCTGTGAACAGCCAGCTTCTTTAGCAATGATTTTTTGTGGCTTACCCTCCTTGTGGAGTGTGTCAATGACTACTTTCTGGACATCTGGTCAAGTCAGCAGTCTTCCCCATGATTGTGGAGTTTACTGAAACAGACTAAGAGACCTTTTTAAACGCGTAGGAAGCCTTTGCAGGTGTTTTTTGTTAATTATTGTAATTTACTGAAATAATGACTTCTATGTTTTCATTGGCTGTAAGCCATAATCATCAACATTAACAGAAATAAACACTCTGTTTGTAATGAGTCTATATACTATATGAGTTTCACTTTTTGTTTTGAAGAACTGAAATAAATTAAGTTTTTGATGATATTCTAATTTTGTGAGAAGCACCTGTATGTTCTAACTGCTGTTTCCTTTCATCTCTACCACCCTTTGACATATTCTACACAGTCTCTCTACATCAGTCCCTCTCTCCTCCCCTCTTCCATGTACAACACTGAGGCCTTACTGGCTTTTCTCAATCACTCCAAACCATAAACTACCACCATACAGCACACAAATCGGTCACACAAATCATTGAACCACCTGCTCTTTCTCTTCTGTCTCCTCCTCCTAATTGCTGGCGACATTTTTCCCAACCTTGGGCCGCCATACACTAGTGCACATAACTCTCATCCTGCTGCACATATATGCCCTGCCAATCTTATAAACATTCGCTGCTCGCCTTCTCATGTCTCTTTTAATTGTGCCCTTTGGAACTCATGCTCAGCATGCAATAAACTCCTCTACATCCAAGATTTCTTCCTTTCCAATTCCCTTAAGCTTCTGGCTATCACTGAAATATGTATCCAGCAGTCTGACACCACTGCCCCAGCTGCTATCTTGTATGATGTCCTACAATTTTCACATACCCACAGACCTGAGAGCAGACAAGGTGGAGGTGTTGGTTTGCTCCTTTCATCACAATGTTCTTTCAAGGTCATCCACTCGATTCCCTCACTAATATTTCCTTCCTTCGAAGTCCACACCATTAGACTCTTTAAACCCTTCTACCTGCGAGTTGCGGTTGTGTATCACCCTCCAGGCTCCTCCTGTCAGTTTCTGGATCACTTTGCCACCTGGCTTCCACACTTCCTATCCTGTGATATTCCCACTCTCATCATGGGGGATTTTAACATACCCATTGATAAGCCGATTTCCCCATCTGCCTTTCATCTTCTTTCTGTGAACACCTCATTCAGCCTCTCACAGCTTAGTAACGCTCCTACACATGAAGTCGGGAATACTCTGGACCTGGTATTCTCACGACTCTGCTCGCTGCATGACTTTACTAACTCCTCTCTACCGCTCTCTGACCACAACTTTCTTTCCTTCTCTGTCAAGAAATGTCTCCTCTCCCAGGACACCCCCACATACAGTGGTGACCAAAAGTATTGGCACCCCTGCAATTCTGTCAGATAATACTCAGTTTCTTCCTGAAAATGATTGCAATCACAAATTCTTTGGTATTATTATCTTAATTTAATTTGTCTTCAATGAAAAATCACAAAAAGAATTGTCCTAAAGCCAAATTGGGTACAATTCCACACCAAACCTAAAAAAGGGGGTGGATAAAAGTATTGGCACTGTTTGAAAAATCATGTGATGCTTCTCTAATTCGTGTAATTAACAGCACCTGTAACTTACCTGTGGCACCAAACAGGTGTTGGCAATAACTAAATCACACTTGCAGCCAGTTAACATGGATTAAAGTTGACTCAACCTCTGTCCTGTGTCCTTGTGTGTACCACATTGAGCATGGAGAAAAGAAAGAAGACCAAAGAACTGTCTGAGGACTTGAGAAACCAAATTGTGAGGAAGCATGAGCAATCTCAAGGCTACAAGTCCATCTCCAAAGATCTGAATGTTCCTGTGTCTTCCGTGCGCAGTGTCATCAAGAAGTTTAAAGCCCATGGCACTGTGGCTAACCTCCCTAGATGTGGACGGAAAAGAAAAATTGACGAGAGATTTCAACGCAAGATTGTGCGGATGGTGGATAAAGAACCTCGACTAACATCCAAACAAGTTCAAGCTGCCCTGCAGTCCGAGGGTACAGCAGTGTCAAACCGTACTATCCGTCGGCGTCTGAATGAAAAGAGACTGTATGGTAGAATACCCAGGAAGACCCTACTTCTTACCCCGAGACATAAAAAAGCAAGGCTGGAGTTTGCCAAAACTTACCTGAGAAAGCCTAAAACATTTTGGAAGAATGTTCTCTGGTCAGATGAGACAAAAGTAGAGCTTTTTGGGAAAAAGCATCAACATAGAGTGTACAGGAAAAAAAAGAGGCATTCAAAGAAAAGAACACGGTCCCTACAGTCAAACATGGCGGAGGTTCCCTGATGTTTTTATTTTTTCTGCTGCCTCTGGCACTGGACTGCTTGACCGTGTGCATGGCATTATGAAGTCTGAAGACTACCAACAAATTTTGCAGCATAATGTAGGGCCCAGTGTGAGAAAGCTGGGTCTCCCTCAGAGGTCATGGGTCTTCCAGCAGGAAAAAGACCCAAAACACACTTCCAAAAGCACTATAAAATGGTTTGAGAGAAAGCACTGGAGACTTCTAAGGTGGCCAGCAATGAGTCCAGACCTGAATCCCATAGAACACCTGTGGAGAGATCTCAAAATGGCAGTTTGGAGAAGGCACCCTTCAAATATCAGGGACCTGGAGCAGTTTGCCAAAGAAGAATGGTCTACAATTCCAGCAGAGCATTGTAAGAAACTCATTGATGGTTACCGGAAGCGGTTGTTCGCAGTTATTTTGGCTAAAAGTTGTGCAACCAAGTATTAGGCTGAGGGTGCCAATGCTTTTGTCTGGCCCATTTTTGGAGTTTTGTGTGAAATGATCAATGATTTGATTTTTGCTTCATTCTCTTTTGTGTTTTTTCCTTGCAAGCAAATTAAATGAAGATAATAATACCAAAGAATTTGTGATTGCAATCATTTTCAGGAAGAAACTGAGTATTATCTGACAGAATTGCAGGGGTGTCAATACTTTTGGCCACCACTGTACCATACACATAGAAATCTACATGTGATCATTACCCAGCAGCTTATGATCAATCTACAGCCATGTTTAGCTCCCATCCTCTCCCTCTCCTTTCCAGATTCAGCATTGTCACACTATAACAACACAGTGCAGAGTGTCCTGGATGAAGTACCACCTTCTACACGCAGAATGACACGTCATAGACGGCAACCCTGGCACACGATGCACACGATGCAAGCACGTTTTCTCCAAGACTTCATCCATTATAAGCTCATGCTCAAAACTTACAACTCTGCTCTCCATCTGGCTAAAGAAGTCTACTTTACCACCCTCATCGCATCTCTAGCCAACAATTCTAAACAATTCTTTGAAACCTTCCACTCCTTCCTGAGCCTTAAAGTTCAGAACCCCGTCACCAACCTAAGCTTGACGATCAGGCCACTTATTTCCTAAAAAAAATCAATCATATCCGTCAAGACATTTTTGCACAATCCCCTCATAGTCTGGATCCCTTTCTCTCCTGCACCTCAAGTTCATTTTCCATCTTTGAGCTTGTCACAGAAGAAGAAGTTACCAGACTACTCCCTTCTTCTCGCCCTACAACCTTCAACAGTGACCCTATTCCCTCACTTTGCAATTTCCTTTGGTGGTGCCACGATAACTCCCAAGCAGCAAGCTCGCTGTCTGGGAGTCATATCTGACACAATTTTCTTTTATTCCCCAAATATAATCACTCACTTGCTCATGACACCTGCACATTAAAAACATCTCCAGAAACAAGCCTTTTCTCATCTTTGATACTGCAAAAACTCTTACTGTCACTCTTATTCACTCTCATCTATCATAACAGTAATACAAAAAATAAAGCTAATGAAAAAATTATAAACTGGTTCATTTGTAATTGTAATAGTGCAGTAATAATAAAAATGGTAATACATTTGTGAGGCCTAGTCCCAGTAAGTTAGTAAGTTAGTGTAGGGAGTACAATTGGGGGAGAAAGGTTGAACTTGAGGGACCTAGGTCTTTATTCAACCTACGTTACTATGTATCTGGACTACTGTAACTCCCTCCTCTCCAATGCATCCAGAATGCAGCAGCCAGAGTCCTATTTCTATCAGGCCACTTCACCGACGCCCCTATCCTGTGCCAATCATTGCACTGACTACCCACTTACTACAGAATACAATAGAAATGTATCTCTCTCACCCACAAAACTCTCCACAGTTCTGCACCACCCTATATCTCATCCCTCATTTCTGTCTATCACCCTTCCCATGCCCTCGGTTCTGCCACTGATTTAAGACTAACATCCTCCTTAATCTGAACCTCACATCTCCGTCTCCAAGACTTCTCTCATGCTGTGCCAGTTTTTTGAGATGCACTACCCCAAACAATCCGAATAATATGCAGTCCCCATGTTTTTAAACATGCTTTAAAAACACATCTGTTTAGACCAGCCTATCACCCCAACTGACTAACCTAACTCTCCCCTGTTCCCTCCTAAATGTTAATCTTAATCTGCTCCTGTCTATTCTTCTGTCTCCACATTTTCAATGCACCTTACAGCACATGGTAACTGCACTTAGATAGATACTGGCTGATGAACATGTTCTACCTATTGTGTTCCCCTATTTCCACATAGATTGTAAGCTTGCGAGCAGGGCCCTCACTCCTCTTGTAACTGTTGAAATGTGATACATTGTATTGCTTTTATTGTCTGTACATGTCCTTACTTAATTGTGAAGTGCTGTGTAATATGTTGGCGCTATATAAATAAAAATTATTATTATTATTATTATAAACAGAATAATGCCAATACTGAAAATTACACTCAGTATACAGGACAAGAGAAGTGGTACTGTGAAGTGTATATACAGAATAATACAGATACTGAGAATTACACCAAGTATACAGGACAGGAGATGTGTTACTGTGCAGTGTAGATATATAGAATAATACAGATACTGAGAATTAAACCCAGTACACAAGACAGGAGACATGGTACTGTGCAGTGTGTATATACAGAATAATACAGATACTGAGAATTACACCCAGTATACAGGACAGGAGGTGTGGTACTGTGCAGTGTAAATGTACAGCATAATACAGGTACTGAGAACTAAACCCAGTATACAGGACAGGAGAAGTGGCGCTATGCAGTGTGGATATACAGAATAATTCAGATATTGAGAATTACACCCCGTATACCGGACAGGAGAAGTGGCAATGTGCGGTGTATATATAAAGAATAAATCAGATACTGAGAATTACACCCAGTATACAGGACAGGAGATGTGTTACTGTGCAGTGTAGATATATAGAATTATATAGGAGACACTGTGACTGCTGTATATAAATTATATAAGAGAAATTGTGATTGCTGTATATACATTATATAGGAGACATTGTGACTGCTGTATATACATTATACAGGAGACATTGCGATTTCTGTAAAAACATTAAATGGTAGACATTGTTACTACTGTATATACAGTATATAGGTGATACTGCGATTGCTGTATACATAAAAAAGTTTCTATCTTGCACTCACCCAGATTCTTGAAATGAGGGGAAAATGAAGGGCTGCAGCGTGTTCAGCGTCGGGCACGCAGAGCAGCAGATTCCTTTTTCTCACCAGGGACAGGAAAGCAGAACACGAACTCTGCCCACAAAAAGACGTCCTGATACTCGTATTGGCCAGCGTCAGACAAAATGAGCCCTGTGTGCGCCTCAGTGGCCGTTGTGAGTGCGTATATGCATAAGATTTAAAGGACCAATGGCCCACTTTGCCGTCCAGCGCCAATCCGGGCCTGATGCAGCTTAATTAATCAGGTCAGTGTTCTCCAGCTAGCGCTTCATTAAGACTGGTGTGCACTATGCCAGTCTTAAAGGTGTTGTCCGTTCCAAATTGAAAAGTCTGCAGTCATTCTGTGTGACTGCAGACTTATGAATCCCCCCAGTCTAATCACTGTGCGCTGCGAGGATTCGCCGGTTTTTGACCTGGGACCTGAGTATGTATGAGTTATCTATCTATCTATCTATCTATCTATCTATCTATCTATTTATCTATCTATCTATCTCAGTGTGTATTTTTTCAATCTACACTTCTACACTATCTCAATTATCAATTGATTTTACCAGGTTCTTAATGTGCACTAAATTCCTCTGTGTATCTCCAGTAAAGTAACTGTACTGTATATACACATCTAATTATATGTAATACCTACCTGGACAGAATCTATGCTTTTTTTATTGCAACTCCCTTGATGTTTTCTTCACGTTACCTAGCAACTATCTGAAGTTCTTTCTGGAGGATCACTATTTCATTATATATACTGTACAGAAGTGGTCTGGCGGAGTGTTACTTGTTATATAATTCTTTGCTACACAAGTACGATTGAAAAAAAACAGGGGCAGAGAATCGTGTATTTAAGCACAAAGATCTATAGGAGAACCTCTTACCTGATTGACTAGAAATGTTTGCATACAAGGAAAAAGTAATTGACTGCTGCATCCAGTGATCTCTACAGTCAGACCTCAAGAGACATCAGAATGATTTCTAAACAAATAAAAAAAACAAATTTTTGTCAATTTCTTGTTGCATTGTCAATTCTTGGTGGAAATAACTCTCCAGAAGACATGAATAATTTGAAACCGGATTATTTTATTATACAAGTCTCCAAAGGATATCCCATTTTCGGAAATAATCCCCATCATCATCTATCTTACCAGACAAGTGCACAGAATGTCAGAATGCTCATCTCTCTCGAGAAAAGTCAGATAATGCTGCCCTCACTTACAGTACACTTAACCTTTCAAGGGTCAGTTCCATGTGGGCATTAAAGCCCAAATGCTTTTTTTTTTTCCGATTTTTCTTCATCCTATTCCAAGAGTCTAAATTTTTTCATTTTTTCCAGCAACATAAGTGTGGGGGTTTATTTTTCTTAGAATAAGTTGTATTTACAAAAGCACATTTCTGGGGAATATATGACTTATATACTAACTTTTGCTAATTATTTCTTTCTTTCTGGGGAAAAGGGTAAGAAGGTTGAAAATTAGCAAATTCATCATTATATTTTGCATTATAGAGTTTGTCGTGTTCACGATGTGACATCCATAACATTGCTCTATTTATTCTGCAAGTCATTACGATTACAGCAAAATTATTTTTTTTTCAGTGTTCACCATGTGAATTAACAAATATATTTATTGAATAGTGCAATTTGTTAAGAAGACTGCAAAACTGATGTGCAGATTATTTGTTTTCATGGGATGGGGTGGGGTAGGGAGGTTTGAAGAATGACATGCCGGAGTTGCTGTTGTTGACCATGACATGTAGAGGGTTAAACTGTCCGAATCAGCAACTGCACCAATTATAGCAGTCTAGGCATGAGTAGTGCTGAGCAGTTCAGCCCTGCTCCTGCTTCTGATCTCACAGGTGAACTTACAGGTGAACTTACCCACAAAATCAGCCTGATGGAAATCATGGAGCTGGAACTGGCACCCAGTTATGAAGAACACTGTCACTGTTCGGGAAGCAGGCAGCCATCCTTCCCCAAAATAATAACACAAGTCTACAAAAAAAATTTTTTCAGGTGCCAAGGTTTTTTGAATGGATTTAGTTGAAGTCAAATTCTTAATCAGCACCATAAACTTAATATAAAACCGTTCAGACATCACTGGCATCAAAATCACTGTATATGAGTGTAATTAATGCTGCCACTAAACCCCATTTTTATTGATGCAACCAACCATTTCAGTAAAGTTAATATAGGTCTACATCTGTACAATCTAATTACATTAAATCTACAGGAAATGGCCTAAATGTTTTATCAGTGTGAGTCAAACAATGAGCAAGGGAAACACTGTCGCTTGACTGTTTCTTTCATTCCCAATTTATACACATGGCAAAAGTGAATGTCCATGGACCCTCTTTCTGATCAGACTCCCAAACATTAGACATTAAGAGGAATGTCGGTCTTGATGAAGGGACATGTTGGAATCAGATGCTTCTGATTCAATAAGAAGCCTATGCATTTTGTAAGAAGCCAGGGTGATGAGGGTTAAATCCTAGCTCTGCAGGTCTTGATATAATGCACCAGCTGTGTTTTATATAGAACCAAGAAGTGTGCTGTGGAGAGAGAATCAGCGTGTTGCTGACTGATACTGAGTGTCTGTGGGTGAGAGGTGGAAAGACCTCTTGGTGCAGGTTCAGACTTGGACTAAACCTAAAAGAAAGCTGGATGTGTAACTGAATGGGTTAGTCTATTACACTCACTTACTTGTGCCCTTCCCCCAACCAGCAATACCTCTTAAAGTATCAAAGGCTGCTTTCCAACTAATTAAAGACCAGGAACTAGCTTCCTGAGCCAACTTAAGTTCTCTGTTCTGCCTTACTCCACGTATGATGCTGTGGGGGATTTAGCATACAGCTTAACCCTCATTCATACTCAATTAAATAGACTGTAGCGTTCTGTAATCTTGATTTAATGGTGATGGTATGAACTTGATAGTGTGGTAAAAACTATAACACAATACAGAATGATGACAGTCAGTACTGGGTACATTAAAGAAACGAGCACTAAATAGTTATAATACAGGTTACAGTAAACATGAGTAACTGAGGTAGATCACTGTCACAGGCTCTATTCTATACAGAATGCAACAACCTGAGTACAGTGCAAGAGGCATTAACTAAATGGTGTATCTCAGAACACAATACACTTCACTTTACAGTATTTCACACCAAACATGTGACTGTATTGCTCTTACCGGAATCATCTGACAAGAGGAAAGTTGTAGAGTGTAAAGCCAAACACACGTCTTATCTGCTTCCCTGAAAGCCCGGGAAAAACTGATTACAGGAACTCTTTCTCCCTGAGGAAGGAACGGGGGCGGTCCCTCTGCACACATTATTCTTAAAGGGGACAGACTCTTGAGACTATAAGAGTATTACTAGATGATGTGCAGCTTCTAAACAACATAAAAAGACAACTGGTGACCTCTACAGGTCGTAACTAGAATAACTCTATGAACATTCCCTTAGCTGCTCATGGGTTGACAGAACACTCCCTGCTTGGCATCAACGGATGCCACCATTTGACTCTTTCGGGGAAAGCAGCAACATGAGTTCGGTAACTGGCCTGAGGAACAGTTTGTTCTCTCCCAGCTTACCCTTCTCTTCTCTAAAATTATCCATAGTCCGGCTGTACATAGGTTCCCTTCAGTAAACAAACGTCCTTGGTGTCTTACTAGGACATGATGATGTTGAATGAGAAGGGTGTGACATGATGACGTTCCGGAACTATTACCGGGTGTTTCTCTGAAACTTCTACCTTGGCTTCTTGAAAGCGGCCATCTTTTCTCAACAGTTCGTTTTGGTCGACTATCGGGGCGAGCTTCTTCAGCACGCTGTCTCTAAGAACAGGTTGTCCCTTGTTGAGGTTGTCTATTTCTTTGTCGTAGACTTCCCTTTGTACTACACGAAGTATCGTAACCTTGGCCTTTTCTAGGTTGGGGGCGGTGAACGCATGTTTGCAGTGATGCCAACCTTTACAAGGTCTCTTTCTCGTAGGTATTGCAGACTTGTAGGACTGAGCCACGTGAAGTAGGCAAGCGATGGCTCGAACGAGCGACTTCCTGGTTGAGACCCTGCTGAACCGATGAGATTTGAGGCGATGACCTGAAATCACTGTATGTAGGGCAGACACTTGAGGACGAAGCTCTTCGTCGGCATCCGGATCCACTAGTTCGAATGTATCAGGCTTGCTGCTATGGAGCGTTGAATAGTAAAAGGAGGAAGGGCCTGTGAACCACGTAGTGTCCTTAAGATGACTAGGTGCGATGGATCTAGTCGCATAGTCTGCAGGATTGTGGTGAGAAGACACGTAGTGCCACTGATTAGAGCAAGTGGATCTTCTTATCCTCAGTACCCTATTGCTAACGTAGACATAGAAGCGTCGCGTCTCGTTGCAGATTTATCCCAGTACCACCTTGCTATCCATGTAGAATTCGGCATTTTTGATCGGCAGATTCAACCCATCCGAGATAAGTTCGGCCAACTCGACTGCAAGGACGGCAGCACAGAGTTCCAGTCTGGGTATCGTGTGTTCAAGAAGTGGCGCCAGCTTTGTCCGACTCATGACGAACCCGATATGGCTTTGATCATTCACGTCTGTGGCCTTGAGATACGCTGCTGCTGCAATCGCTTTGACTGATGCGTCACAGAAGATACAAAGTCTTTGAGTCTTGACTTCTGTGGATGGCAAAAGAGCATAGGGCCGTTTCACACAAAGGTCGGTCAAGGCTTCAAGAGACTTCCTCCACTCTGTCCACAAGTCTGCCTTTTCTGCTGGGAGTGGATCCTCCCAATCAAACTTCCCTTGGGTGAAGTCTCTCAACATCATTTTGCCTTGGATGGTTACTGGAGTTACGAACCCCAAGGGGTCATACAAGCTATTCACGAAGGAAAGAACTCCTCTGCATGTGAAGGGTTTCTCATCTTTGTTGATCTGAAAGGCCAAGGCATCCGTCTTCAAATCCCAAAGCAATCCTAGGCTCCGCTGCATGGGAAGGGAGATGATGCTTAGGTCTAAGTCCTTCAGATCACTGGAATAGTCTTGAGAAGGAAAGGCTTCTATCAATTCTCTGCTGTTGGAGGCGATCTTATGTAACCTCAGGTTTGACAGAGCGAGCATTTCTTGAGCCCTCTTTAGGAGGCTGATTGCAATCTCTTTTGTTGGTGTGGACTTCAGACAGTTGTCAACGTGGAAGTCATTTTCTATGAAGGATCTGACATCTGATCCGTACCTTTATTTGTCCTCTTTGGCAGAATTTCGTAGGCCGTAGATAGCGACTGCTGGAGAGGGACTGTTCCCGAAGATGTGGACCCTCATCCGGTACTCTGTGATGTCCTTATCGGGGTCGTTATCGCGGTACCAGAAGAACCTCAGGTAGTTTCTGTGTTCCTCCTTGACGAAGAAACAGTGGAACATCTGTTGTATGTCAGCCATAAATGCCACCGTATCTCTGCGGAAACAGAGTAGCACCTCTAGGAGCCTGTTGTTGAGATCTGGGCCTGACAGTAGGACATCGTTCAATGAGACATCTTCGCATTTGGCGCTTGAGTCGAATACCACTCTTATCTGACCTGGCTTCTTAGGATGGTACACTCCGAAGATGGGTAAGTACCAACACTCCTCTGAATGCCATAGTGCAGGTGCAATCTCCACGTGGTTGTTCTGGAATATCTTCCCCATGAAGGTAAAGAAATGTTCCTTCGTCTCAGGTGACTTCTAAATCTTGTGTCCGAGGGAGATGAATCGACTGTAGACCAGTTCCCTGTTGTTGGGTAGACGTCTTCTCCGAGGTCGGAATGGCAGAGGTGTGACCCAACTGTTTTTACTTGTCTTTGACTATCTCTCGATCCATGACATCCAAGAGCATCCTGTCTTCTATGGACATCGCAGTCTTGTCTTCCTTTGTCCTGCGGAAAACTGCACATCCTATGTGGTCTTGTTCACCTTCACAGGCGTGGTCTTCATTGGAAGGAGATGAGAAAGGGTAAAGCAGGTGAGTGCTGCTCAGTAACTCCTTTACCAGCAGACTATTTGGACATGGTTGGAAGAGAGATGGACGTCCATTTTCTAGCACGCGGGTGAGTATACTGTTGACTGAGGTCGGCTTATGTGCTCCTCCTAGACAGACGTTTCCTATTATGACCCAACCAAGGTCAAGCCTCTGTGCATACGGAGCGCTCTGGAAGCCATTGATAGACTCTCTAGACGTGTGGAGTATATCTCTTCCCAGGAATAAAGCTATTGGAGCTTCTGGTTCCAACTCAGGTATCAGGTGAGCTATACGCTTCAGATGAGGTGATGTATTGCCACCTCCGGTGAAGGTATCTCAGACCTGTTGTCGGGAATTTGGTCGCACTCCAGGATGGTCGGTAGCGATAGGCAGGTCTGGCCATCTATGGACTCCACTTTGTATCCAGTAGCTTTCCTCTCCGCTGTCTCAACGGTACCTGAACACGTCTTCAGGAAGTAGGGAGAACCAGGGCCTACAACGCTGAAGTTGTCGAAGAATATTGACTTGGCTAGAGACCTGTTACTTTGGTCATCCAGGATCGCGTATATCTTGATCGCTTTGTCCCTGCGGCCTGCTGGGTAGATTCGTACAAGGCAGATTTTTGAACAGGATCTTCCTCCCACGAGCCCTCCGCAGATCTCTGTACATTTAGAGGTGACCTAAGGGGTGCCTTCATCAGTGTTGTTCTGTCCCCATCGTGCTCCTCTGGCTGTGACAGCACTCGAGGGGGTGGTCCAGGGTGCAAGGCTGTATTGTGATCCGTGCTGCTGCATTCTGCACATTTCACGCTAGCTTCACAGTTCCTAGCAAGGTGAGAGGTTGTGGCACAACATTTGAAGCAGATGTTATTTTCCTTAAGGAACCCTTTGCGCTCCTCTAAAGACTTCTCCCTGAAGGCTCTGCATTTTGGGAGAGGATATGGTTTCCTGTGTGGAGGACACTGCTTACTGACATCTTGAGGTTTATTCTATTCTGGAGGGGACCTATTCGCCTTGTGAGGAGGACCTGTGGATATAATGTTAGTTTTGTGGACTGCCACTGGTGTTCTACTAGCTTTGACACCGGGGGCAGTGGGACATGACAACGTTAAGTTGAAGCTAGGGTCATTTCTGATTTTAGCTTGTTGGGCGACAAAATCTACAAACACTGTAAAAGGGGTACGTTATGAGTCTGTTTATAACGCAAACCATATGTGACCCACTTATCTCGTAGGTTGTCAGGAAGTTTTTGAACAATCGGATTGACACCCCTGGTGGTGTCCAGGAATGCCAATCCAGGTAAATCTCCTTCTGCCTGAGCCACCTGTAGATCCGCTAACAAATCGCTTAGTTCTCTGAGCTTTTGGTAACCCTTAGACATTATTTTGGGAAATCATCAATTCTCTTATATAAAGCATTTTCTATTGCTTCTATTGATCCATAACACTCATCAAGTCTTTCCCACACCTTGCGTAGACCTGTGTGTGGATGCTTTATATTAATGTCTCTGATTCTTTTGGCGTGTTTAGCGGTCTCGCTTCCAAGCCACTTTACTAGGAGGTCTAACTCCTCGTTGTAAGAAAGTTCCAAACCTCTGATGTCATTCTGGAATGAGGCTCGCCATGACCTATAGTTCTCAGCTTGATCGGTGAACTTTACAAGTCCCTGTGTAATCAGCTTCCAACGAGCAAGGAGTTTTACAAAGTCCATGGTGGCTTAGTTATCGCTGATATGAGCTGGTGTGTTATAGTCACGTCTAGTGTGTGGTGTATCACCATACCTGTCAGACGTTTCTGGCTTCGGATAGTCTGTATGATACCTCTCTGGAGAGGAAGGTGTCTCTTCAAGGTGGGACGGGGACTGCACCTTCTGCTCGGCGGAACTGTGGCTGTGGCTGACATCTCCGTGCTGGACGTTTTCTCGTTTGTAGTAGTGAAGTTCGGGGTTGGATCATTGGTAATCGGTGTAGGCTGGTCAATGTAATGCGTGAGTGCTGTCATTTCTTCAGTGATGTCGGTTGACGTACTCTGAGACGCGCTGTACTGGATCCTGCTGATCTAGATCTGGTCCCAGAACGTTGCTGTGTTTCTCATAATCAGGATACTTCATTGCTTCCAAGTACTCTGCCTTGGCTATTGCGGCCACTGCCTCTCTGTCGGTGGCAAGTCTTTCCAGAGACACTCGCAGACGTGCGCTCTCTGCTTGCAGAAGAGCCGTTTTTGATTCTTGTTCTACTTGTCTCAACTCTAATTGCATGTCTTGCGCGGTGAAGGAGGATCTCGCTTTGGCCGCCTCGGCTTCGGCTCGAGCGACTGCAGCAAGCTCTGCTATTGATGACTTGCTAGAGCCTGCTTGTGACATCATTTTGAGTGAGGATGTAGCGCTTCGAGACATGGCGCGCTTAGTTGTAGACTGCTGAATACTTTGGAGGGAAACTGAGTCTATATGCGGACGGACTTCCGAGTGGTGGGAATGGTGTGATGCTTGCTGGGGGGGAGCTGGGCTCTTGTTCTCTGTGGCTGTATGGCGCCTGCTGCAATGCCTGTATGAGGTACAGAGTGGGCATTAGCGGTCCCGTACAGTCTGTTCAACCACCGCCGGCGGCCAGGGTCCGTTTTTACTGTTCTGCCTTCCTCCACATATGATGCTGAGGGGGATTTAGCATACAGCTTAACCCTCATTCATACTCAATTAAATAGACTGTAGCATTCTGTAATCTTGATTTAATGGTGATGGTATGAACTTGATAGTGTGGTAAAAACTATAACACAATACAGAATGATGACAGTCAGTACTGGGTACATTAAAGAAAATAGCACTATAACATAGTTATAATACAGGTTACAGTAAACATGAGTAACTGAGGTAGATCACTGCCACAAGCTCTATTCTATACAGAATGCATCAACCTGAGTACAGTGCAAGAGGCATTAACTAAATGGTGTATCTCAGAACACAATACACTTCTCTTTACAGTATTTCACACCAAACATGTGACTGTATTGCTCTTACCGGAATCATCTGACAAGAGGAAAGTTGTAGAGTATAAAGCCAGACACAAGTCTTATCTGCTTCCCTGAAAGCCCAGGAAAAACTGATTACAGGAACTCTTTCTCCCTGAGGAAGGAGGGGGGCGGTCCCTCTGCACACATTATTCTTAAAGGGGACAGACTCTTGTGACTAAAAGAGTATTACTAGATGATGTGCAGCTTCTAAGCAACATAAACAGACAACTGGTGACCTCTACAGGTCATAACTAGAATAACTCTATGAATATTCCCTTAGCTGCTCATGAGTAGACAGAACATTCTCCCAACCTGGGCTGGTCTCTAACAATTAACCCTGTCACAGACTAACTAACTATTGCAGAGCACAGTATATTAAAACCAGATGTAAAATGTAGCGTCGGTGTCTCTGCCTCCTGCCAGGCAGAGACGCCGTTCCCCTCACTGCCGCGGTCCCGGTCTGGCGTCCTCCAGCTCCCATGCTGCTGCCGCTGTTGCATGCACCACGCGCAGCTTCCCGGGCACTGTGCTTAGGGCGCGTGCTCTCCCTTCCTCTTAAGGGGGCCGCATGCGCCATCCTAAAGAGTCCCCAGCCAATGGCCAAAGGTCCATTCCTATATAAAGCACCTCCTCCAAAATGGAGGTGCCTTTGCAAGGTTGCTGTTTGTGTGCTAACACTCTCCTCAGCCCTCAGGTTCCAGTACCTGCCAGCCTGTCTGTTAACCGTGCCCGCCAGCCAGTCTATCAGTCGTGCCCGCCAGCCTGTCTATCAGTCGTGCCCGCCAGCCTGTCTGTGTTATGTTCTGCTACCAGAGCTAAGGAAAGAGAGGAGATCTGTCCCTACGATAGAACTCAGCTGAATCCCTACGATGTAACAGGGAACCTGATCCTGCGATCAGACCTGCTAAAGTCCTAAGCTAGTCTGTACGGAGACCTATAGATGTGGGGAAGGAATCCCTACAAGTACTAAGGACTGGGAGGAATATGGTACACCTCCTAACAGAAATAGTAGCAGACAGACGAACAAACAAAATATATAGAACATAGAGGTCCGCAGACCAAGCAAACTAACAGAGTAAGATACAGAGCACAGGCTAGCTAGAAAGTAGTTATACAATGAAGTCCAGCAAAGCCAGAAGGGCGGAGCAGGCTTAAATAGGCCAACAAGGTCATGTGACCAGCAAAGGAAAAAAAAACCTAAGAGCAAGGTTCTAACAGTACCCCCCCTTCTAAGAGGATCCTCTGGATCCCCTAGGACCAGGCTTATCAGGAAATCTCCTGTGAAACGCTCTGATAAGTCTGGACGCGGAAACATCATCCGACCTCACCCAAGAGTTATCCTCGGGTCCGAAACCTTTCCAGGCCACAAGATACTGCAAACTATCTCTATACAGTCTAGAGTTAAGGATGCGAGAAATTTCATATTCCCCGTCCTCCACCACCGGAGGAACAGAGGCAGAGGCGTCACAATCCGATACAACAGCTTTTTTCAACAGAGAGACATGAAAAACCGGATTAATTCTCCAGGAGGTAGGAACCTCCAACCTAACAGCAGATTGGTTGACAACCTGAAGCACCTTAAAGGGCCCTACAAACTTGGGACCCAATTTCTTAGAAGGAATCCTCAACCGCAGATTCCTAGAGGACAACCAAACCATGTCACCAACAGCGAACAAAACCTCCTGTCGTTTCCTATCAAAGTAGTCCTTAGATTTTCTGTTGGCCTCCTGAAGATTACCACGCACATCCGTCCAAACTCTCTCCAAATCACCGGAAAAATTCTCCTCCTCAGGCACGGCAGATCCCAACTTGGAGAACGACCCAAACGACGGATGTCTCCCAGAACAACAAAAAAAAGGCGAACAACCAGCAGAAGAAGATGTATGATTGTTCAGAGCAAATTCAGCAAGTGGCAGAAACTCAGACCACCCCTCTTGATTGTCTGCCACAAAACAACGCAAGAACTGCTCAACATCCTGGTTTTTCCTTTCTGTCTGGCCAATAGATTCAGGATGATATCCGGACGAGAACGATAAATGAACTCCCAACCTGTCACAAAAGGCACGCCAAAAACGAGCCACGAACTGAGGACCCCTATCAGAAACAATGTCAGTAGGAACGCCATGAAGTCTGACAATTTCCTTGACAAAGGCCTTAGCGAGAGTTTTAGCGCAGGGCAGTTTGACAAAGGGAACCAAGTGACACATCTTGCTAAAATGGTCCACGACCACCCAGATGACAGTAAAACCCTCAGAGGGGGAAGTTCAGTTATAAAGTCCATAGCCAAATGTGTCCAAGGAGCACTGGGAACCTCCAAAGGACAAAGCAACCCCGCAGCAGGAGTATGTGAGGACTTAGATCTAGCACATATAGTACATTGACGCACCCACTTAATGACTTCCTTCTGCCATCCAGGCCACCAAAAACTGCGACCCACCAGTCTCTTGGTCTCAGAGATTCCGGGATGACCTGCCAACCGAGATTCGTGACACTCGACAAATAAATCTCTCCTAAAGGTCCCAGGCACAAACAACCTCCCATGGGGAGTGTTAGATGGGGCATTCTCCTGTGCTTTAAGAATCTCATCTTCCAAAACGGAGTCCAAAGCAGCTATCACAACACCTTCTTGTAAAATGTTCTCCTCTTTCTCAGCACCGACTATGGGAGAAAAACTGCGAGACAAGGCATCCGCCTTAACATTCTTAGTACCAGGGATGTAAGTAACAGAGAAATTAAACCGTGAGAAAAACAGTGCCCACCTAGCCTGACGGGCATTCAGGCGCTTGGCAGCATCAAGATATATCAGATTTTTGTGATCCGTAAGAACCTGAACGGGAAATACCGCACCTTCCAAGAAGTGACGCCAGTGTTCAAATGCGAGTTTAATAGCCAATAATTCCCGATTACCAATATCGTAATTCAGTTCAGTCTCCGAAAAATTTTTTGAAAAAAAGGCACAGGGATGTAATCCATCCCCGTTATCCTGAGACAATACTGCGCCAACCCCCACAGAGGAAGCATCAACCTCAACCAAAAACTGCTTAGTCACATCAGGCTGCATAAGGATGGGAGCAGAGGTGAACCTCTCCTTGAGATACACAAAAGCTTCAATGGCCTCAGAAGACCACTGAACCGCATCAGAACCTTTCCTGGTGAGATCGGTCTGAGGTTTGACAATACTAGAAAAATTTTTTATGAATTTTCTGTAATAATTGGCGAAACCTAAAAACCTCTGTATCGATTTCAAACCAATAGGCCTAGGCCATTCCTGTACAGCTTGAACTTTAACCGGGTCCATCTCAAAACCTTCACTGGAGATAATGTAGCCCAAAAAACAAATTCTCTGTACAGCAAACTCACATTTCTCCAGCTTAGCAAAAAGCGAATTGTCCAATAATAACTGTAATACCTCACGTACGCTCCGCCAATGAGACTCCAGATCCGGCGAATAAATCAAAATGTCATCCAAATACACAACCACATATTTGCCGATCAAAGGTCTCAGGATGTCATTAATAAGATTCTGAAAAAATGCAGGAGCATTAGTAAGACCAAAAGGCATAACCAGACTCTCAAAATGACCCACAGGAGTGTTAAAAGCAGTCTTCCATTCATCACCCTCCTTCATGCGCAACAGATTGTATGCCCCCTTAAGGTCAATTTTAGAGAACCACTTGGCCCCCATTAACTGGTTAAACAGATCAGGAATCAATGGCAGTGGGTAAGGATTGCGTACAGTAATTTTGTTAATCTCACGAAAATCCAGACAAGGACGTAAACCGCCGTCCTTTTTTTTTTACAAAAAAAAATCCAACCGCCACAGGAGACTTAGAGGGCCTAATGTGACCGGCGGCCAAACTTGTCTGTATGTATTCCTCCAAAGCCTTCCTCTCAGGAATAGTAAGGTTAAATAAACGACTTTTAGGAAGAGTCGCTCTAGGGACAAATTCAATAGAACAATCATATTCTCTATGGGGAGGCAAAACCTGTGATTCCTTCTCAGAAAAAACTCTCCAAAAATCCTGAATAGGAACAGGCAATTCTCCCCTATCCAAAGCTGCAATACGCCCGTTACAACACTTGTCATAACATTTATGGCTCCAGGATTTAATTTCATTGGTAGACCAATCCAGTACAGGATTGTGAAATTTTAACCAGGGCAAGCCCAATATTACTGGAGAAGGCAAGTTATTCAAAACTACCAAATCCAATTTCTCATGGTGAACACCATTAATAGTGAGAGGAAATTCACAGACCTTGAGAGTAATATTCTTCAAAGGGGAACCATCCACAGAAACCACAGCAATGGGGGATGATAAAGGTTCGGGTTTTAAATTGAGTCTTTCCAAGAATCCCCCATCAATTACATTCAGAGTAGACCCACAATCAACAAACACCCGAAATTCCATTAATTTTTCCTGAGCAATCGTGGAAGCAGCTAAAAATACACCCTTGGAATTTAAACAGGCAATACGGGCATGACTGACCATTTTTTTTTCTTTCTTCATACGAAGCTCACAGCCTTTAATCAAATGACCAGATTTTCCGCAATAGAAACACAAGCCTTCAGAAAATCGACGGTCTTTTTCTTGAGAGCGAGGTGCCACCGATCCAATCTCCATCGGTTCACCACTGTTAGTACACACATTCTCATAACCAGAAACTGACATAGCAGAGGATTTGCTCTCATTAACCCTTGCACGCAGTCTCCTATCCACTCGTATAGCTAATTGCATAGCCTGTTGCAAATCTTCAGGTGTAGGATAAGCAATTAGCAGGTCTTTAACCCTTTCACTGAGCCCAGCAAGAAATAGACTTTTCAGAGCAGAATCGTTCCACCCTATTTGAATAGACCAACGACGGAAATGAGTACAATATTTTTCCACATTACCTGATCCCTGTTTCAAACGTCTCAACTCAGTCTCAGCTGATGCGACACGGTCAGGATCATCATATAATAGTCCCAAAGCAGAAAAAAAACTATCCACTGATCTGAAGCATGTATCACTAGGTTGCAAAGAAAAGGCCCACTCCTGAGGCTCTTTGCGCAAAAGTGACATTATGAACCCTATGCGCTGGGATTCATCCCCAGAGGACTTGGGTCTCAAACGAAAATACAATAAGCAAGCATTTTTAAATGAAAAAAATTCTCGATGTTCACCAAAAAATAAATCCGGCAAACATACCTTAGGCTCCAAGAAATGTGCTCCAGGACAGTTACTCACATGCTGACGGAGCTCGGCCACCTCCAGAGAGAGTCCCTGCAGGCGATGAGCCAAATCCTGAACCGACACCATGATGGAACAGAAAAATCTTTCCTTAGAGAATTTGCAGGCTGGACTTACTGTTATGTTCTGCTACCAGAGCTAAGGAAAGAGAGGAGATCTGTCCCTACGATAGAAGTCAGCTGAATCCCTACGATGTAACAGGGAACCTGATCCTGCGATCAGACCTGCTAAAGTCCTAAGCTAGTCTGTACGGAGACCTATAGATGTGGGGAAGGAATCCCTACAAGTACTAAGGACTGGGAGGAATATGGGACACCTCCTAACAGAAATAGTAGCAGACAGACGAACAAACAAAATATATAGAACATAGAGGTCCGTAGACCAAGCAAACTAACAGAGTAAGATACAGAGCACAGGCTAGCTAGAAAGTAGTTATACAATGAAGTCCAGCAAAGCCAGAAGGGCGGAGCAGGCTTAAATAGGCCAACAAGGTCATGTGACCAGCAAAGGAAAAAAAAAACCTAAGAGCAAGGTTCTAACAGTCTGTCACCCGTGCCCGCCAGCCTTTCTGTCAGCCGTGCTCGCCAGCCTGTCAGTCAGCCGTGCCCGCCTGCCTGTCTACCCAGATCACCTGTCAGGCCACCTGCCGTGTCCACCTGCTTGCCTACCTGGATCACCTGTGTGGCTACCTACCGAGCCCACCTGCCTGCCTACCCCGACCACCCATTAAGCTACCTGCGGTGCTCATTCGCTATACTGGTCAGCTTCAGCTCTATGACATGTGGGAGTTGCCTGCTCTCACACAAGGTCGGTCCCAGAGTGGAACCTGGTCCACCTGCCCGGTCCCTCCCTGGTTCACGGAGTCGATTAAGCCTCTGTGTGGCCAGGGTCGGTCTGAGTTGCCACTTAGTTACGACCCTCTGGTCCCTCCTTGCATTTCAGCACAGAGGTTTCACCACCCAGACCTGTAACAGTTTGCTCAGTCCATGGAACCCGGTGGCTCCCAGGCTCCTTCACTCTCATACCTGTACCAAAAGGTCTCTCGACAGAGATCTTAACAGGATACTATCCTGTCTTATCTGCGGACAGTCAACTCCCGCCTGGACACGCTGTCCACCGCGACTGTGTCCATCTATAACCAAGCAGCACCCGCTCCAGCGGCACCTCAACCCAGTGGCGGTGTGGCACCCGGCTTTGGACCCCGGCTCTCTGTGCCTCCACGATTTGGTGGTGACCCCGTTCTATGTCGGGGCTTCATAAATCAGTGCACGCTGCACTTTGAACTCCTGGCACACCAGTTCACCTCCGACCGGGCCAAGAGGGCGTTCATCATGTCTCAACTCACCGGAGAGGCGTTGGCATGGCTTAACCCTCTGTGGGAGAGAGGGGATCCCCTGGTGTCTGATCTTCAGGCTTTTCTCGCTGTCTTCTGGAAGGTGTTCGATGAGCCTGGACAAAAATCTTCTACTGCCTCCTCACTTCTCCGTCTCCACCAAGGGAGTCTCACTGTGGGTCAGTATGCCGTGCGTCTCCGAACCCTCGCATCTGAACTTGCTTGGAACAATGAGGCCCTGGTGTCCACCTTTTGGGAGGACCTTTCCTGATGGATCAATGATGAGCTAGCCGGTCGTGACATACCACCCTCCCTGGACGACCTGGTGTCATACCCGGATTGACATCCATTTCCTGAAACGCGCTAAGGAGATGACCTGTGAGAGGAGACCTCCGCGTCTCGCTCCTGTCTTTCAAAGTCCAGTCTCACAACCTACATTCCCCCGGGTGTCTTCTCCAGAACCGATGCAAATTGACCAAGCCAAGATGGTCAAGTCTCGCGAGGATACCCATCATGCCGTGGGGAGTTGCTTCTATTGTGGCAATATAGAGCATCAGATCCGCTCTTGCCAGGTGAGACCGGGAAACTCCAGTGTCTAGGACCGCTCGGAGAGGTCATCCTAGACAAGAGTTCTTCCTCTCCACCCTTGACTCTGTCCGTTTCCGTTACCATTGGTGAGACCCACTTCTTCGAGGCTGCCCATATGGATTCTGGAGCTGCTGGGAATCTCATTCACCAGGCCATTGTGGAACGTTTTCAGATTCCTACCATATGTCTTGCCGATCCTTTAGCAGTTTCCTCTGTGGATGGAAAACTTCTCCCTGTAACCATTTTGTTGGTCACTGAGCTGGTAACTCTTCAGGTGGGACTGCTGCACTCGGAGAAGATCTCCTTTTATTTACTGTCCGATTTCTCTCATCCCATCTTGCTTGGCCAGCCTTGGTTACAGAGACATGAGCCTGTCCTGAATTGGAGCTCGGGAGAGGTGCTCCGTTGGGGGCAGGAATGCCATAAGACCTGTCTGGTTCCAGTTCGTCCTGCTCATCCCCCGTCTACTCCGACTAACCTACCTGGCTTTCCTGTACCCTACTGGTCCTATGCAGACGTTATTGATAAAAAGGAGGCAGAGACACTACCACGTCATAGGCTGTATGATTGCCCCATCGACCTAGTACCTGGTGCTTCACCTCCTCGCGGGTGAATCTACCCCTTGTCGCTGGCCTAAACTCATGCCATGTCTGAATATATTGAAGAAAATCTTGCTAGGGGATTTATCCAGAAATCCACCTCTCCAGCTGTGGAGGATTTTTCATTGTCAAGAAGGACGGCTCTCTTCATCCTTGTATCGACTATAGGGGTCTAAACCAGATTACCATCAAGAATAAGTACCCCCTGCCTCTCATCTCCGCTGTTTGACCGCCTAAAGGTCGCCAAGGTCTTCACTAAGCTCGACCTGCGTGGGGCGTACAATTTGGTCCAGATCCGCCAGGGAGACGAATGGAAGACGAGATTCAACACCCGGGAAGGTCACTACGAGTACCGTGTGATGCCCTTCGGTCTCTGCAATGCTCCAGCCATCTTCCAGGAGTTGGTAAACGATATCTTTCAAGATCTCCTGTATTCCTGCGTGGTGGTGTACCTGGATGATACCTTGGTGTTCTCCCCTGATCTGCCCTCTCACCGGAGGGATGTTCGTCAGGTACTGCTGAGGCTCCGTAGAAATCGTCTGTATGCTAAGTACGAGAAATGCCTCTTTGAGCAGACCTCCCTGCCATTTCTGGGGTATATCATCTCGGAGACCGGACTGCGGATGGATCCCGAGAAGGTGTCTGCCATCTTAAAGTGGCACTGACCTGAGGGGTTGAAGGCCATTCAGCGGTTTCTGGGATTCGCTATTACCACCTCTTCATTCCTCATTTCTCCTCCCGGACAGCTCCCATCTCTGCTCTTACCTGTAAGGGAGTAAATCCCAGGGAGTGGTGTCCCAAGGCAGAGAAGGCCTTTATCTCTCTTAAACAAGCCTTCTCCTCCGCTCCTGTTTAACACCGTCCTGATGGCAATAAACAGTTCTTCCTGGAGGTTAATGCCTCTTCCTCCGGAGCTGGAGCAGTGCTCACCGAGAAATCCTCATCCAGGCAAATGGTGACCTGCAGCTTCTTCTCTAAACTCTTCTCTCCAGCAGAGCATAATTACTCCATAGGAGATTGTGAAATGATGGCCATCAAATTAGCGCTGGAGGAGTGGCGCCACTTGCTTGAGGGGGTTCTGCACCTGGTGGTCATCTACACTGACCATAAAAACCTCGCGTATTTGCAGACCGTCCAGAGACTAAACCCACGTCAGGCCAGATGGTCTTTGTTTTTTGCTCGATTCTGCTTCAACCTCCATTACCGCCGGCAGACAAGAACATTAAAGCCGACGCTCTATCCTGCTCTTTTCTGTCTTCTGACCTGGAGGAGGAGCCTCTGCACATCATTGATCCTTCCAGAATAATGACTGTTGCTCTGTTTGACCTGTCTCATCTTCCCCCTGGTAAGACCTTTGTAGCGGTTCAGGATCGGCAGAGGGTCTTACTCTGGGGCCATTCGTCCAAACTGGCTGGCCATGCCAGCCAGAGGAAGACACTTCTGCTCATTACCCGGCACTCTTGGTGGCCCACCCTACGCAAGGATGTTGCGGATTTTGTCGCGGCTTGTTCCTCTTGTGCCTGTAACAAGATACCCAGGCACCTTCCAGCAGGTCGTCTCCTTCCTCTTCCCATGCCTTCCACTCCGTGGCAACATATTGCAATGGATTTCATCACGGATATTCCTGTATCGGGCGGTTGTACTGTCATTTGGGTGGTCGCCGACTGCTTCTCCAAGATGGCTCACTTCAGTCCTCTGCCTGGTCTTCCATCTGCACCTGTGCTGGCTAATGATTTTATCCATCACATCTTCTGTCTCCACGGCTTACCCCTCCACATTGTCTCGGACCGAGGAGTTCAGTTAACTTCTCGCTTTTGGAGAGCCACGTGCAAGCTGCTGGATGTCTCTTTGGATTTATCTTCTGCCTACCATACTCAGTCCAATGGTGAAGTGGAACGTATCAATCAGATTCTTACCAGCTTTCTTCGGCACTTTGTCAATGCTCACCATAGCGATTGGGTTGAGCTCCTGCCCTGGGCCGAGTTTTCCTATAACAACCATGTGAGTGACTCCTCTCTGTTTTTCGTGGTCTACGGTTTACACCCCCGAATTCCGTTTTCCGTCTCCGCTTCAGTGGACAATCCTGCCGTGGAATCTCTCGTCAGTGAATTTTTCTGCAATTTGAGAGGACACTAGATCTGCGCTTCTTCAGTCCTCCGAGCGGATGTAGAAGCATGCTGATAAGTGACGTCTGGATCCTCCTCAATTCCGTCTGGGAGATAAGGTCTGGCTTTCCTCCAAATATGTCCGTCTGAAGACTCCATCATATAAGTTGGGTCCGCGGTTCATTGGTCCGTTCGATATCCTGAATCAAATAAATTCTGTGGCTTACAAGCTGAAACTCCCGGTCATCTTACAGATCCCCAACTCCTTTCACGTGTCTCTCCTCAAACTTGTTTTCCTTAATTCTTTCTCTGACGATCCAGGTTCTGCTCCAGCTCCAGTGTCTGCTGAGGACGTCTTTGAGGTAGAGAACATTTTGACCATCAAGAGGGTAAGAGGAAAGACTTTCTTTCTTGTGGATTGGAAGGGGTTTGGTCCTGAGGGAAGATCTTGGGAGCCAGGGAGAACATTCATGCCCCTTATCTTCTTGAAAAATTTCTTGCGGGCCTAAAGAAGAGGGGTCGGGAACTGTAGCATCGGCGTCTCTGCCTCCTGCCGGGCAGAGACACCGTTCCCCTCACCGCCGTCGTCCCGGTCCGGCGTCCTCCAGCTCCCATGCTGCTGCTTCTGTTGCGCGCACTGCGTGCAGCTTCCTGGGCACTGTGCTTAGGGCGCATGGACTCCCTTCCTCTTAAGGGCGCCGTGCGTGCAGTCCTAAAGAGTCCCTGGCCAATGGCTGGAGGACCACTCCTATATAAAGCACCTCCTCCAAAATGGAGGTGCCTGTGCAAGGTTGTTGTTTGTGTGCTAACACTCTCCTCAGCCCTCAGGTTCCAGAACCTGCCAGCCTGTCTGTTAGCCGTGCCCGCCAGCCTGTCTATCAGCTGTGCCTGCCAGCCTGTCTATCTGCTGTGCCTGCCAGCCTGTCTGTCAGCCGTGCCCACCTGCCTGTCTACCGGGATCACCTGTCAGGTCATTTGCCATGTCCGCCTGCCTGTCTACCCGGATCACCTGTCAGGACACCTGCCGTGTCCGCCTGCTTGCCTACCTGGATCACCTGTCTGGCTACCTGCCGAGCCCGCCTACCTGCCTACCCGGACCACCCGTCAAGCTACCTGCTGTGCTCATTCGCTGTACCAGTCAGCTTCAGCCATCTGACCTGTGGGAGTCGCCTGCTCTCACACAACGTTGCTCCCAGAGTGGCACCTGGTCCACCTGCCAGGTCCCTCCCTGGTTCAAGGAGTCGACTAAGCCACCGTGTGGTTTGGGTCGAGTTGGCACTTAGTTACGCCCCTCTGGTCCCTCCTTGCATCTCAGCACAGATGTTCCACCACCTGGACCCGTAACATAAAACAGGTCAAGGTAATACAATCAGTACATTTTTTTTCAGAAGTGCACCAACAGCTTTTCCACTCCTTTACAATGCCATGCCATAAATCTAACTCTAGTAAAGGGTTCGAGTAAGATTTCTGGAATAAGGTATGCCACAATTTGACATGAATTATATGAGCTGGGTGGTCATGCTCCTGTCCTGCCCCTGTTCTGCCCATTTTGGCATAACTGGGAAAAACTGGCATAAAACTCTAAAGCTGTGTGCCCACGATGCATTTTTTAAGCATTTCCGCAGCGGCAAAAACGCTGCAGAAACGCTTAAAAAATGCATGGTAGAAGGCCTGCCATGTCCCCCAATCATAATCCGCATGTGCTATGCACATGCTGCGGAAATTTCAGCTGCGGATTATCATTGCGGAAAATTACTTTGCGGAATTGCTGCGTTTTCGCCGCCATTGACTTGCATTAGAACGTGCCAATTCCGCAAGACTGCATCTGTACTTGCGTAATTGGCGCGTTCTAATGTGCGGATGGTACCCGGGTGTAGAGGAGAGGAGAGTCTCATCCACACCCAGGTACCATTAAAAAATCTGTAAAAAAGAATAAAATAAAAAATAAATATATATTTACCTTCCGGTGGCCCGCGGTGCGCTCCTCCTTGCTTCCCGGCACTTCGCGATGGAATGAAGGACCTGCGCTGACGTCAGAGTCATGTGACGGGTCACGCGACGCTGACGTCGGCAGGTCCTTCAATCCACCGCTGCCGGCAAGGGAGAACGGAGTGAAGCAGGACACCGGGGGCCATCGAAGGGTAAGTATACATTTACTTTTTTATTTTTAACCATTCTCTGGGGTCACACTATATAAATCCATGCTGTTTGCATGGATTTATATAGTGTGACCAAGTTGACAAGCACTTTCCAAGTAATGCTAAAATCGCTTGTCAACCCGCATGCGGAAATGCAAGTGAAGAACGCTTCATTTCCGCATGTCCCTGGCAGGAAAACGCATGTACAATCCGCTTGCGTTTTTTTCACTGGTGGCACGGGACTGAACTTAGTCTCATTCTTGATGGGTAAGTCTAATGACTTAGGTTGGCGCTTTTACTAAGTGCAAGCACCTTTTGGTTATTCTCTCCATATTGCTAAAAATCTCTTGTGAGCCATATCATTTGAGCCGATTTATGGGCATTTATTGAAAGGGTATTTAACTTATGACCTTTTCCATATGGCCACTTTTATCAATTAATATGGGAGATATTATTGCCATTACCTTATTCATTTTTTCATTTTTTTCTTCTTTATGAATACTTATCTACAGGAACTAAAATTTACTACCAAAAACTTAAAATAATTCTGTCCATGTGTGCCTGATCTTTTTGTTTCATCCTTTTCCTCTTGAAAATATTTTACATTTTGTGACCATTTTATAATGAATTCTTAGTCATTAATTGTCAATAAAGAGTGTTATTATATATTTGCAAGTGGTGTTTTGGATTTTTTTCCAAATTTAGGTGTTATGATTGGGGACCAACTGCATATTTTTGTCTATTCTGATCAAATGGGGAGATATGACCTATTTATCTCCAGCCAGTATGTATTATCTATGCTTTTGGAGTAGTGTTCTATATCCATGTTATAGCAGCTGAAATTTACGCCATCTATGACTGTGTGGATTAATGCTCTAATACATAGACAGCCCAAAGATGTGTCAAATTTGTTGAGACGCATTCACCTCACTATTACTATCTTATATAAGAAGTTCCCAATTACAATGCACTTTATTTTTATTGCGCTGGAATCCAACTCACCAAAATTTAGGTTTATGTATAGTTTCTAAAGGTAGAAAATAATGTCTTAAAGAAACTATTTCAGTGAAATATTTAGTTTTGCTGAAACAGGAGCTTCTGTGATCCTTCTGTGTATAATCTCTCACCATGTTTTTCCATGCTCCATTAAATTTGTTTGTTATTTCTGGCTTTTAATTTGAATTACATTTCAAAACAGAATATTTTGCACTGCTGTTTCATGGTCAGTAGATCATAAGGCTAAAAGCGTGATTTTATTTATGCATCATAATATTTTTGTCTAGTAAATAAGAATTTGCCACCTGTTTAGCTGCTGATTCAAAATCACTTATCTTAATTTGTCACAGTGCTGAAGGTAATGTCATTTATTCTCCAACAGAAAGCCTTTAATGTTTGCAGCTAGCATTTGATTAGTTTCTGTAGCAAAATGCAGATTTATTATAATACAAGTATTAGTGAAGCTTGCAGGAAATACTGTATTCTCCAACTGAAATATATGACCCATGCGGTGGACTATAAATTTAAATACACTTTTATTATTTGAACAGAAATCTGTTCACATGGTGCACAGTATCTCTACACAAAATATGTATGCATGGAAATATGGGTAATCAGTGGAAAAAAGCAAAATTCTACACTGAATACTAAAGCTGTAACATAAAGCCAACACATTAACATTGAATATTTCTAACCAATGTCACAAAAACAGTTGAGACCCATCAAGGGTTCTTCTATAAACATTTCATATCACCTATTCAGGAGGATGGGTCATAAACAGGGCTGTAATGACCATCTGGCAATTCTGGCAAATGTAAGATCAGTATGATGCCATTAGTCTGTCTCTATTTGGGGTATTTTATAGTCATAAGGTAGCAATATTATTTAAAGCGTAACCATCGTTTTAATTTTTACTTCATAAATCAATAGTAAACATGAAAAAAAGCAACTTTGTAATATATCTTATCAGAAAAATTTCAGCAAAAAAAACTTTCTCTTGATAATGACTGATCAATTTTGGTAGAGAAAAAAGCAGAATTCTCAGATAAGATATATTACAAAGTTGCTTATTTTCATGCGTACTATTGATTTATGATCCTTGAATTCAAGGACCCATTGAAGCACAGTGGGGTGCGAAATGGCTGTCATCCATTAATGTGTTCCATTTACTCCTGCAACCATTTTTTAATTTGGTGTTCCAATAAACAAGAATTTTAAAGAGACGGTGAATGCCACCGTTCCCTTCTTCAACCAACACTGTTGGCTACTAGAGTAGTCACCAGGTGCCCCCCCCAGGGACAGTGCCCGGACATGTAGCAGCTGACCTGTGGGTCCAGACCGAAATGTGAGGCACAGAGGATGGAGACAGAGACGAGGTCAGACAATTCAAAGTTGGGGCGGGCAGCACAGGTTAAGAATACGAAACCGGGGTCAGGAACGGAGACTTCAGAGAAAATGATTAAACAAGCTGGGTCAGTAACAAGAGAGATAAAACAGGAAAACAACTTGACAGAGAACTAGAAGAGGACTGCAAATTAGAACTTAAGATCAGGCAAGGTGTGGAGAGAGGGGCCGCCTGATATATCCCTGCTGGCAGGAAATAGGCCAGGAAAGCAAAACTCTGCAGGACACAGCAGGTTAAATTCCTGCAGAGTCTGGTTGCACCTCTCTATTGCCAGGTGGAGACGCTCAAGCAACATGGTAATACAGCAGAGATGGGAGGTAGTTTAGCGCAAAGGCCTTACAATGCGTAGAGCTGATCAATGAACGCGCTGAGAAAACTTGCAAGTTACTGGCGTGAAATTCAGCAATAGTGGAGCTCCCTCAATCCGCCATCTCCTCCCAATCCTATTTTTCTCTTTTCTTTCTCTTCTTCATTTTCCTATAATAAAAGCAAGACTGGTTGGGAAAATTTATGCTATTGAGCCATTAATCACTTCTGTACTACCCTTTGCAGATTAACTTGAATGAGTTGATGCAAGTTACTTGTATTTCCTTTTATGAATGCAGCTTTTAATCTACAGTATATAATAAATTACTTTACTGTGATATGTGATGGGAATATTTAGTCCTAACAGCTTTCTTATTGTTTACTGTATAAAGAATTATAGAAAAAAAAAGAATGGTGATCCTAAAGTCCGCTGTAAAAATGAAAAGTTATTGAGCAAGTGCGACCACTGCTCGATTAACTATCCATTACTGTCTAATAGTGTTGAGCGAGCATGTTTGACACTGCTCGGTACTTGCCCGAGCATCCCGCTACTCGGGATGTTCGGTGAGCACCGAGCATTTCCGGGTTACTCGGGCGGGAACTCGGGTCTCCGCCCTGCATGTTTGGCTCTTTACAGAGCCAATGAAAATGCAGGGATTGCCAGCCAGTCACTGTAATGCCGCAGCCATGTTGGTTGTGGGCATTACATTGATTGGCTGGCCACCCAGCATCACCTCGAGTAATTAAAACCGGGCGCCGCCATCTTGGACACAGACGGCTGGGATCAGACAGTGTAGGGACAGCGCTCCTGATTTAGGGAGAGATATATACTGCGAAATAGTAAGTGTAGGGTCTGTAAAGGCTGCCATATCAAACAAACAGTCCTTTTCAGGACTAATATCCATCCCAGATATCAGGCAGGCAGGTAGACAGGCTGTATAGGAGACGCAGTGGTTATACCAGCAAACGCTGCTTTATAGTCCTGTGTGCTCCTGTTGCTAAAATTGCTGGACTTAGCTACAGGTCTCGAGGGCCAGGAAAAATCCTTTTTTTTTCATCTAAATCCTCTTTTTTTTTTCCTCCTTCACGCTGTAAAAATACCCGTCTTATTAACCTTTTGGTGTCCCCCCCCCAAAAAAAGTGTGTCTGTGACAGTTCAGACACAAATATATCTGTTGAAAATAGTCTGGTGTAGGCCAGAGAAACAGAAGTGTGGTTTTGCAGTTCCACGGTTCAAACTTCTGTATTATCCACTTTTGGGCCATTTGTATCTAAAAAAAACAGTTTGAGTGTGTCGCTCACTGTTCAGCCGCAAATATATATATTTAAAAAAGTCTGGTATACACCAGTAAATTATAACTGTGGTTTTGCTGTTCCACGGTAAAAAATCTCTATTATCCTGCTTTTGGCATTTTTTGCCGTAAAAAAAAAAACTGTAATAGTGTCTCCCTGATTGTTCAGACACAAATATATCTGTTGAACACAGTCTGGTGTAGGCCCGAGAAATAGAACTGTGGTTTTGCAGTTCCACAGGTCAAATATCAGTATTATCCTGCTTTTGGCATTTTTTGCCGTAAAGAAAAACAATAATAGTGTCTCCTGATTGTTCAGACACAAATATATCTGTTGAAAATAGTCTAGTGTAGGCCAGAGAAACAGAAGTGTGGTTTTGTAGTTCCACGGTTCAAACCTCTGTATTATCCACTTTTGGGCCATTTGCATCTAAAAAAAACTGTTTGAGTGTGTCGCTCACTGTTCAGCCGCAAATATATATATTTAAGAAAGTCTGGTATACACCAGTAAATTATAACTGTGGTTTTGCTTTTCCACAGTAAAAAATCTCTATTATCCTGCTTTTGGCATTTTTTGCCATAAAAAAAAAATGTAATAGTGTCTCCCTGATTGTTCAGACACAAATATATCTGTTGAAAATAGTCTGGTGTAGGCCAGAGAAACAGAAGTGTGGTTTTGCAGTTCCACGGTTCAAACCTCTGTATTATCCACTTTTGGGCCATTTGTATCTAAAAAAAACAGTTTGAGTGTGTCGCTCACTGTTCAGCCGCAAATATATATATTTAAAAAAGTCTGGTATACACCAGTAAATTATAACTGTGGTTTTGCTGTTCCATGGTAAAAAATCTCTAGTATCCTGCTTTTTTCATTTTTTGCCATAAAGAAAAACAGTAATAGTTTCTCCCTGATTGTTCAGATTGTTTAAAAGAGTCAGGTGTAGGCCAGAGAAATAGAACTGTGGTTTTCCACTTCCACGGCTTTAATCTACTTTTTATTACCCTTTTTCCATTGATAGTGCGAGTGTAAGCTATTTTACTTCCTTTACAATGGGCAAGGCGCGTGGCAAGGGACGCTTAACTGGACGTTCTGGTGATGGTGCGTGCAGAGGACGGGGCCGTGGCCAAGGTGAAAATGTGCCACAACCAACAGCCACATCTTCTCGCTCCCACTTCTTGACCGAATTACTAGGGAAGCACAGAACAACACCAGTATTGCGAACTTATCAGTGTGAACAGGTTATTAATTGGATAGCTGATAATAATTCCAGTTACCTGGGCACCACCACCTCCGGTCTGTCTTCCTCACGGTCAAATCTTAGTAGCCATGAGTCTCGACCGCATACTCCTCCTCACCCTGATGCTCCTTCCTCCCACCATGACGAGTGTAGTCAGACAGCAACTGATCCCACACTTGGACACTCTGAAGAGCTGTTCACTGGTCCATTTCCAGATTTGTGCCCCTCGCCTGCTCCGCTTGAAGTGGTGGAAGAGGAGATCCCATGTAGCGATGCCCAAATATTTGAACAGATTCGGCAACAGGAAGTCGACGCTGGCAATTTGTCACAAGAGGTGGACGATGACGAGACACAATTGCCAGGAAGTGAGGAGGAGGATCGTGGTGCGCAAGTGGAAGAGGAGGAGGTGGTGGATGATCTAGTAACTGACCCAACGTGGCAGGAGGACACGCAGAGCGAGGCCAGCAGTACACAGGGTGAGGGAGGCAGAGTACCCCAACAGGCAGGAAGAAGCAGTGTGGTGGCCGCACACAGAAGGCAGGTAACAGTTCCCCGTAACACCAACACGAGGGACGTTGTCAGTACAACCTGTAGGTCTTCCAGAGTCTGGAATTTTTTTAAAGGCTCTGCTGATAACCCCAAAAAGGCCATTTGTACCACCTGCCATGCCAACATCAGCAGGGGTGACAAAACTACCAGCCTGACCACCACCAGCATGATCAGGCACATGGCAGCAAAGCACCCGACTTTCTGGGGTGAACCCCAGGGTCCACGACCAGTGTCAGCGGGTGTCACCACTGCTTCCTCCGCTGTTGTGCGTGCAATAGAACCCCCTGTTGTGTGTACAAGGCAATCCCCTGTCCATACTGCCTGCAAAGATGCCCCCTCCTCTCAGTCTTCACTTGTTATGGCAGTTTCTCAAGAAACAGCATCAACGTCCACGTCCACGTCCCACCGAAGCGTTCAATTGTCCATATCCCAGACCTTTGAACGAAAGCGGAAATTCGCAGCTAACGCCCCACAGGCCGCAGTTCTAAATGCACACATTTCACGACTGCTTGCGTTGGAAATGCTGCCTTTTAGGCTGGTAGAGAATCCTTCCGCAACCTTATGGTGGTGGCCGTCCCTCGGTACTCGGTCCCCAGCCGACACTATTTTGCCCAGTGTGCCATCCCCGCACTACACAAGCACGTGTCCCAAAACATCTGCCGTGCCCTCAACACCGCAGTTACTGGGAGAGTCCACCTGACAACGGACACGTGGACAAGTGCTTGTGGCCAGGGACGGTACATCTCCCTGACGGCACACTGGGTAAACATAGTGGAAGCCGGGACCCAGTTGGACCTTGGGACGGAACACATCCTCCCCACACCGAGGATTGCGGGCCCTATGTCAGGCAGAGTTGCCCCCACAGTGTACAGCTCCTGCGCATCATCCTCCTCCTCCTCCTCATGCTCAGACTCCATCTCAGATATCACCACATCAGTTACAAGCTGGAAGCACTGCAGTACTGCCTCCGCCAAGTGGCAACAGGCTGCGCTGAAACTCATAAGCTTAGGTGAGAAACCTCACACTGCTTGTGAGTTGTGGACAGCTGTGAAAGAGCAGGCAGATCTGTGGCTGACACCACTGAACCTACATCCAGGCATGGTTGTGTGTGACAATGGCCGTAAACTGGTGGCGGCTCTGAGGCGAGACGAGATCACACACGTACCATGCCTGGCTCATGTGCTTAACCTCGTGGTTCAGCAGTTTGTTAAATCATACCCCGAGTTGCCAGATCTGCTCGTCAAAGTACGCCACCTGTCAGCTCATTTTCGCAAGTCGGCTACAGCTTCCACCACCCTTGCTGTGTTGTAGCAGAATTTGCAGCTTCCGTCACACCGACTGGTGTGTGATGTCCCCACACGTTGGAACTCTACCCTCCACATGTTGCAAAGGATTTGTGAGCAGAAGAGAGCAGTTGTGGACTACCAGCTGCAACAAGGCCGTCAATATTCAGGTAAGAGTCCACACATAAGACCTCAGGAGTGGACCTGGATGTCTGACATATGTACCATCTTGACAAACTTTGAGGAGTCCACCAAGATGGTAAGTGGCAATGACACCATCATTAGCGTCAGTATTCCACTTGTCTGTCTTTTGCAACGCTCTCTGCAGAGAATTAAAGAGGAGGCATTGCATCCAGAGTATGATGAGATGGAGCAAGAAGCCATAGCGGTCGATTACACACAGCCCAGCCTCATCTCATCCCAACGTGCATTGGGGGACAATGAGGGAGAGGAGGAGGAGGAGGAGGATTAACAGGAGCTTGTATCATGCGCTGTAGACTGTAGTACCTGTACAACTGTCATACAGTCGGTTCAGCGTGGGTGGCCTGAGGACAGGGGGAGGAGGAGGAGGAGGAGGAGGAGGAGAGCATGGTCAGTCATCATCTTGGTGAGTACACGGAAGTCTTGCCCATTACCAGTCTGGCACGCATGGCTGACTTTATGTTACGCTGCCTTAACCGTGACCCTCGCGTTGTCAAAATGTTGGGTGACAGTCATTACTGGTTGGTGACACTTTTAGACCCCTGCTACAAGGAGAACTTTCACTCTCTTATTCCTGAGGTGGAGATGTCTACAAATATGGGGCAGTATCAGAAGTCCCTTGCTGCAGAACTGTTAAAAAAATTCCTATCTGAACACGCTAGCGGCAGAGGTCACAGTTCGTTGCCCAACCAAGGCGTACATGCGAGAGAGATGCAACTCCAATCCAGCAGAGGCAGGGGAACACTGTCAACGTTCTGGGACAGTTTTCTCAGACCCTCCCTTCGGACAGACCCTGAGGCGCAGGGTACTCTCACAAGGAGTGGAAAGTTTCAAAAGATGGAGAGGGAGTACCTTGGCGACCGTACCAGCGTCCTCCGTGATTCCTCTGTGCCTTTTAATTATTGGGTATCCAAGCTGGACACTTGGAATGAACTCGCTCTGTACGCCTTGGAGGTCCTGCCCTGCCCTGCCGCTAGCGTGTTATCAGAGCGTATTTTTAGTGCCGCTGGGGGAATTGTAACTGATAAGCGCACTCTCCTCTCAACTGACAATGCTGACAAGCTGACCCTTATCAAAATGAACAAGGGCTGAATTGGGCCAGACTTCTCATCACCACCAAATGACAGCAGAGTAACATAAAGTCAAATCCACTGTGTTATTTTGGGAGGTGTATTCACATGCACCGCTTCACACCCACACATGGGTATACGCTTCCTCATTTCAGCTGTTTTATGTTCTTCTCCTTATCCTCAGCCTCCACCACCACTATACCACCAGGGTGACCATGGTCTGTGTTGCCAATATTGAAAGTTCTTCCGTCCTTATTTTTGTCAACTTTTGCTTGGAAGACATAAGCAAAGACTATGGGAGACCCGCTCCCCAATAATGGGAATAATGTTTGTAATATGCTGTACTGCATGGCTCTTGTAAGGGGCATTGCAAGTTCATCTGTCCTAATTTTTGTCAGCTTTTGCTTGGAAGGCATAGGCAAAGACTATGGGAGACACACTCCCCAATAATGGGAATAATGTTTGTAATATGCTGTACTGCATGGCTCTTGTAAGGGGCATTGCAAGTTCCTCCGTCCTAATTTTTGGCAGCTTTTGCTTAGAAGGCATAGGCAAAGACTATGGGAGACCCACTCCTCAATAATGGGAATAATGTTTGTAATATGCTGTACTGCATGGCTCTTGTAAGGGGCATTGCAAGTTCCTCCGTACTAATTTTTGGCAGCTTTTGCTTGGAAGGCATAGGCAAAGACTATGGGAGACCCACTCCTTAATAATGGGAATAATGTTTGTATTATGCTGTACTGCATGGCTCTTGTAAGGGGCATTGCAAGTTCCTCCATCCTAATTTTTGGCAGCTTTTGCTTGGAAGGCATAGGCAAAGACTATGGGAGACCCATTCCCCAATAATGGGAATAACGTTTGTAATATGCTGTACTGCATGGCTCTTGTAAGGGGCATTGCAAGTTCCTCTGTCCTAATTTTTGGCAGCTTTTGCTTGGAAGGCATAGGCAAAGACTATGGGAGACCCACTCCCCAATAATGGGAATAAGGTTTGTAATATGCTGTACTGCATGGCTCTTGTAAGGGGCATTGCAAGTTCCTCCATCCTAATTTTTGGCAGCTTTTGCTTGGAAGGCATAGGCAAAGACTATGGGAGACCCACTCCCCAATAATAGGAATAATGTTTGTAATATGCTGTACTGCATGGCTCTTGTAAGGGGCATTGCAAGTTCCTCCGTTCTAATTTTTGGCAGCTTTTGCTTGGAAGGCATAGGCAAAGACTATGAGAGGCCCACTAACCAATAATGGGAATAATGTTTGTAATATGCTGTACTGTATGGCTCTTGTAAGGGGCATTAATACCGTCTTGTTAAGCTACTGTGACCTCCACGTCTCTTCCGAGGGGCATTAAAACCGTCTTGTTAAGCTACTGGGACCTCCACGTCTCTTCCGAGGGGCATTAAAACCGTCTTGTTAAGCTACTGTGACCTCCACCACTTTTCCAAGGGGCATTAAAACCGTCTTGTTAAGCTACTGTGACCTCCACCACTTTTCCAAGGGGCATTAAAACCGTCTTGTTAAGCTATTGTGACCTTCACGTCTCTTCCGAGGGGCATTAAAACCATCTTGCTAAGCTACTGGGAACTCCACGCGTTTTCCGAGGGGCATTAAACCGTCTTGTTAAGCTACTGTGACCTCCACCACTTTTCCAAGGGGCATTCAAACTGTCTTGTTAAGATACTGTGACCTCCACCACTTTTACAAGGGGCATTAAAACCGTCTTGTTAAGCATAGGCAAAGACTATGGGAGACCTACTCCCCAATAATGGGAATAATGTTTGTAATATGCTCTACTGAATGGCTCTTGTAAGGGGCATTAATACCGTCTTGTTAAGCTACTGCGTCCTCCACGTCTCTTCCAAGGGGCATTAAAACCGTCTTGTTAAGCTACTGTGACCTCCACGTCTCTTCCGAGTGGCATTAAAACCGTCTTGTTAAGCTACTGGGACCTCCACCACTTTTACAAGGGGCATTAATACCGTCTTGTTAAGCTACTGTGACCTCCACAACTCTTCCAACGGGCATTGCATTTCCTCCTAATTTTAGTCAGCTTTTTCTTTTCAATGCAAAGGTGAACACTAAGGGAGACCCACTCCCCAATAATGGGTAGAAGGTTTTAAGTACGCTGTAATCCACGTCTGTTTCAAGGGGCATTGCAATTCCTCATAATTTTTGGAAAGCCTTCCATTCACTGCTTAGGCCAACAGTGCACAAGAGACCCAGTTGCTATAAATGGGAAAAATGGTTTAGTTAAGGCCCTCGGACCTCCATGTCACTTCCAAGGGGCATTGGAGTGCCTCTAAATTTTTGGTAGGCATTGCACTCACTGTATGCCTATAACTGTGTAGCCGAACCACTCCTTTTTTTACAGAAACATATCCTACAAGACATGTGTGGTTGACTGGCTTGATATTGATGTGAATGGTCCCTGCTCCTCCTGCTCTTTCTCCTTTGCCACCACCTCATCCATCATTTATCACCTAAAACTTTGTTTTAACGGGAGTCATAGAACTGGGATAGTAGCAGGAAAATATCCAGCAATCCTCGGAGGAGGTAGGATATGCGCCCAAACGCTTACCACCTCAGGCCTAGCCGCTACTACATACAGGCGCTTGCATTCCAAGAAAAAAAAGCAGATGCTAACTTCTATCATCATCATGCTCCTCACCTTGGCACTCTCAACTCCCCTGATGGAGAAGCCAGGGCCCACCGGAGGAGTCTGGTTCTCTGGTGGGCTCGTCCAATGCTGCTCTAAAGCAGACCAGGCTAAGAAAAGTGTGGGGAAGGTTACCGGGACAAATAGTGGCGGCTGGGGACTGAGTATGGAGACCTCGCTGCCGAAGCAGCCATGAGGTAGTGGCCATCTTTCGCCTCCTCCTAACTAAAAGGCCCCATTTCAAGTGCAAGCAAGCAGTATGGTATTGCAGCCTGGGGGTAGGTGGGTGGCAGACTGCATATTTGCGCTTGCATTGCAAGGAATGGGGGAGGTACAATTGAACACTGCCCTGGGACAAGGACTTGCACGGGGATAGTTGCAAGTCTGCATCTTCTGATGTGGCAAGGATCACTTCTGATGGGCATACTCTGGGTGTCAGAGATGCTTCCAGGGGTCTTCCCTATGCTGTTCCCATGTCTCTTCAGCACTGTATGCATGTGTCACACAGCACATGGCCAGATAACATTGTAAAATGTTAAAATGACATTTCCCGGTGAATGCATTTGTCACGGTTGAAAGCAATACAAAAGTGCAAAAATGCATAAAAATGCTACTTGTGAACATAGCCCAAGGTGTGGAGGAGTATTTTTTTTTGGTTATTTATTTTACCTTATACACAAGTATTTACCCTGGAAAGGAACTTCCTTAACATATTTCACAGGAAAGCAGTTTCAGTTTCGTTTTTGAACATTTTATTGTGAGCCCTTAAAAGTGGCTTAATACCTCTGACCACGTTGTTGACAGCAGTGACCTGAGGGTCAGAAATGCTTCCTGGTGCGATCCCCATGCTGTCCCCATGTCATTTGAGCACTGTCACTATCGTTTTGGGCACTTGTTAGGCTTTTAAAAGACTGCCGGGGGTGCCGCCGCAAAAATGCTCGGGTCTCCCATAGACTAACATTGGGCTCGTTGCTTTGGTCGAGCACCCGAGTATCACGGCGAGCTCGGCCCGAGCTTCGAGCACCCGAGCATTTTAGTGCTCGCTCAACTCTACTCTCTAATAGGACTCCTGGCTAAGGTCCTATAATATACAGATAAACTGTAGAAAACTGGCTTTAACAGAGCTCTTTTATTGTTAAAATTGCAACCACATACACATAAAGTAAAATATACAGTGGGTACAGAAAGTATTCAGACCCCTTTAAATTTTTCACTCTGTTTCATTGCATCCATTTGGTAAATTCTAAAAAGTTCTTTTTTTATCTCATTAAAGTCCACTCTGCACCCCATCTTGACAGAAAAAAAAACAGAAATATAGAAAGTTTTGCAAATTTATTAAAAAATAAAAACTGAACTATCACATAAGTATTGAGTAGAAGCACCCTTTTGAACTAGTACAGCCACGAGTCTTCAACAAAATTTTCAGACCTGGATTTGAGGATCCTCTGCCATTCTTCCTTGCAGATCCTCTCCAGTTCCGTCAGGTTGGATGGTGAACGTTGGTGGACAGCCATTTTCAGGTCTCTCCAGAGAGGCTCACTTGGGTTTAGGTCAGGGTTCTGGCTGGGCCAGTCAAGAAGGGTAACAGAGATGTTCTGAAGCCACTCCTTTGTTATTTTAGCTGTGTGTTTAAGGTCATTGTCTTGTTGGAAGGTGAACCTTCAGCCAAGTCTGAGGTCCAGAGCACTCTAGATGAGGTTTTCATCCAGATTATCTCTGTACTTGGTTGCATTCATGTTTCCTTCAATTGCAATCAGTCATCCTGTCCCTGCAGCCGAAAAACACCCCCATAGCATGATGCTGCCACCACCATGTTTCACTGTTTGGATTATTTTGGGCAGGTGATGAGCAGTGCCTGGTTTACTCCACACATACCGCTTAGAATTATCACCAAAAAGTTCTATCTTCGTCTTATCAGACCACAGAATCTTATTTCTCATAGTCTGGGAGTCCTTCATGTGTTTTTGAGCAAACTCTATGCTGGCTTTCATATGTCTTGCACTGAGGAGAGGCTTCCGTTGGGCCACTCTGCCATAAAGGCTCGACTGGTGGATGGCTGCAGTGATACTAGACTTTGTGGAACTTTCTCCCATTTCCCTACTGCATCTCTGGAGCTCAGCCACAGTCATCTTGGGGTTCTTCTTTACCTTTCTCACCAAGGCTCTTCTCCCATGATTGCTCAGTTTGGCTGGACGGCCAGGTCTAGGAAGACTTCTGGTGGTCCCAAACTTCTTCCATTTAAGGATTATGGAGGCCACTGTGCTCTTAGGAACCTTGAGTAATGCAGAAATTCTTTTGTAACCTTGGCCAGATCTGGGCCTTACAAAACCCACTCAATAAACAATGAACAACTACAGAATAATTTAAAAATATTCATTTAATAATTTTTAAAAAAAAAAATACATATATAAATCAAAAGACATAATTTAGAAAACAGGCTCATGGATATACAATAAATACAATAAATACCCAATAGTAAATTAACTGTGGGGCACAAATCAATAGGAAACAAATAGGAGGCAAATCCAGACTATGTATTAAAGTGCATAGTGCAATAAATACATATAGCAGCAACTAAAAAATATAAATAAATAATTAAATCACAGTGGATATATATATATATATATACAGTGGTGGCCAAAAGTATTGGCACCCCTGCAATTCTGTCAGATAATACTCTGTTTCTTCCTGAAAATGATTGCAATCACAAATTCTTTGCTATTTTTATCTTCATTTAATTTGCTTGCAAGGAAAAAACACAAAAGAGAATGAAGCAAAAATCAAATCCTTGATCATTTCACACAAAACTCCAAAAATGGGCCAGACAAAAGTATTGGCACCCTCAGCCTAATACTTGGTTGCACAACCTTTAGCCAAAATAACTGCGAACAACCGCTTCCGGTAACCATCAATGAGTTTCTTACAATGCTCTGCTGGAATTGTAGACCATTCTTCTTTGGCAAACTGCTCCAGGTCCCTGATATTTGAAGGGTGCCTTCACCAAGCTGCCATTTTGAGATCTCTCAACAGGTGTTCTCTGGGATTCAGGTCTGGACTCATTGCTGGCCACCTTAGAAGTCTCCAGTGCTTTCTCTCAAACCATTTTATAGTGCCTTTGGAAGTGTGTTTTGGGTCATTGTCCTGCTGGAAGACCCATGACCTCTGAGGGAGACCCAGCTTTCTCACACTGGGCCCTACATTATGCTGCAAAATTTGTTGGTAGTCTTCAGACTTCATAATGCCATGCACACAGTCAAGCAGTCGAGTGCCAGAGGCAGCAAAGCAACCCCAAAACATCAGGGAACCTCCGCCATGTTTGACTGTAGGGACCATGTTCTTTTCTTTGAATGCCTCTTTTTTTTTTCCTGTACACTCTATGTTGATGGTTTTTCCCAAAAAGCTCGACTTTTGTCTCATCTGACCAGAGAACATTCTTCCAAAACGTTTTAGGCTTTCTCAGGTAAGTTTTGGCAAACTCCAGCCTGGCTTTTTTATGTCTCGTGGTAAGAAGTGGGGTCTTCCTGGGTATCCTACCAAACAGTCCCTTTTCATGCAGACGCCGACGGATAGTACGGGTTGACACTGTTGTACCCTCGGACTGCAGGGCAGCTTGAACTTGTTTGGATGTTAGTCGAGGTTCTTTATCCACCATCCGCACAATCTTGCGTTGAAATCTCTCGTCAATTTTTCTTTTCCGTCCACATCTAGGGAGGTTAACCACAGTGCCATGGGCTTTAAACTTCTTGATGACACTGTGCACGGAAGACACAGGAACATTCAGGTCTTTGGAGATGGACTTGTAGCCTTGAGATTGCTCATGCTTCCTCACAATTTGGTTTCTCAAGTCCTCAAACAGTTCTTTGGTCTTCTTTCTTTTCTCTATGCTCAATGTGGTACACACAAGGACACAGGACAGAGGTTGAGTCAACTTTAATCCATGTTAACGGGCTGCAAGTGTGATTTAGTTATTGCCAACACCTGTTTGGTGCCACAGGTAAGTTACAACTGCTGTTAATTACACGAATTAGAGAAGCATCACATGATTTTTCAAACAGTGCCAATACTTTTGTCCACCCCCTTTTTTAGGTTTGGTGTGGAATTATATCCAATTTGGCTTTAGGACAATTCTTTTTGTGTTTTTTCATTGAAGACAAATTAAATGAAGATAATAATACCAAAGAATTTGTGATTGCAATCATTTTCAGGAAGAAACAGAGTATTATCTGACAGAATTGCAGGGGTGCCAATACTTTTGGCCACCACTGTATATATATATATATATATATATATATATATATATATATATACTGTACATTAAAGTGCTAAACTAAATGCATTAATGTGACCAATAGAGATGAGCGGTGTTCGAATCGAACTGTTCGCCAATTTCAAATTTGAGCTGTTTTGGGCGGTGTTCGAACCGTTCGACGAACCCGAACGATTTGAAAAAAATCCGGCTGTTCGAGGTTATGTTCGATAACTGTTCGTGCACCAAAATCGTAACTGGATTTTTTCACAGTAATGCTGATAATCAATGTTAATACACAGTTTGAGTGTACAGTGGGGCGGAGGGAGGGGCATGGGATGGATCTCTGCAGAAATAATGAAGATCTCCTTTTTTTTTTCTCTTTCCCGCATTTACAGTGGGGAGGTGCAGTCTGTCAGCCTATCAGCAGCGCACACACGGCGCGAAGTGCTTTTTTCACACAAGCAATTGGCTGTGTATGTCACATGTCCTTGCCCAGCCATTTTCCCCGTCGCCACCATTTTCTCACTGCTGCAGCTGAGTGTTAGACGGCACTGCTGCTGCTGTTAGCGCTATATTGTGTAACTGAATTGCAAGCCAATTTTCTCTTAAATAGACAGAAAGTAGGGACTAGTTTGTAATTGCAGCCCTTTTGAGGGCTAGGTTACAGCAGTTCCTAGCACTTTTAGCAGGCGGGTCTGTGCTCTTAAATCGACAGATAGGTTGGGAGTAGTGACTAGTTGTAATTCCAGCCCTTTTGAGGGCTAGGTTACATCAGTTCCTATCAATTTTTGCCAGGCAGGTCTATTTTAGTGCTGTGCAATTGTTTTTCACAGCATTTGGCTAAATCTAGTTAAGCAAATCCATTTGGGCCTCTTGCAGTGTGTGTTAGTCAGTGGAGTAGCGTATCTGTGTTGCAAGCTACACCACATGTGGATGTAATACAAATTTTTTACTGCTCCTAGCCAAGTAAAACCTTTTGGGCATAGTAGCAGTGTGTGGTACTCATTGTATTAGGCCATCTATACCAAGCTCCACCAGCTTTGAAATTAATAATAATTTTTAGCTGCATCTAGCCCGGAAAATAATTTTGGGCTTAGTAGCAGTGTGTGGTACTCATTCTATTAGGCCATCTATACTAAGCTCCACCAGCTTTAAAATTAATAATTATTTTTGTTCTCTCTGAACGTGTGTTCAGCGCTGCTGGTGGTGTGCTGACAGATAAGCGCACGCGGCTGTCCACTGACAATGTAGACAGACTCACGTTCATAAATATGAACAAATCATGAATTCGCAAGGACTTTTCTACCCCTGTGTCATCCTGGGGAGAGTAAAAGCTTGAGGATTTGTTAAAACCACCTCACCAACCGTTTTAAGCAACTCTGGGGCAATTGATGCCACTTAAGTGGTGTGTGTGCCCCAAATTTTTTGAAAAAATGGAGACTCTTTTGGAGTCCCCTTGCTTTGTTTTACGTGATGTTGGCATCGTCAACTACATACACTATGGCTTGGGGTAACACAGATGGTTGAGTCTGAAGAGCTGTTTACTCAGAGGTCTGCTCCAAAGCTTCAGTGTCTGCTAGTCAGCGTAGTAACCCAGCTGCGAAGCAAGCTGCACCTCCTGTGTATCTAATAATGATTTTTAACTGCATCTAGCCTAGGCAGACTGTGGTGACCCCCAACCAAACCCAGACGCTCAGCCCCCTACCGCCCACCTTTCATTGACAATACAATCATGTAACTCTTACAACTGGATGGGTGAGGATCTGTCACAGCTTTATTAACTGTTTATACTCATTACATTAGAAAGGCATTTTATTTCTAAAATAATTCAGCTTGTTGCAGCATGCCCTGTGTCTCCAGTCTCCACAACGACAAGTTGGCAAACAAGTGTAACTCTCCAACATGTCCTTTCTATTTCCAGGCCACGGTGGATCCTGCGTACTCGTATGCAGGACTCTGACCCCCATCCATCACTCTTAACGCTTGTTCCACTCCGTCCTGGAGTCCTGACAGGAATATGTCCAGTCCAATATCCATTAAGCGAACACAGTCGGGCCATATGAGGCCTGCTTTATCTCCTTCCTCTTATAAATTTTGGCATCCAAATATTTATTAGCCACCTTGTCCGTTCGATGGCCGTGATGTCTCGGGCACCTTGCCATACCGCGCTTGGCACAATCTCTGACTATTTTTGTGAAAATTTCTCTGAAGCGCTCAGTGTCTAGTTTCATTATTGCCATTAGTTATGCGCTCTTGTGATAACCTAGGTCGTTTCCCCCGGCCTGTATAACCAAGATGACCGGACCTCTTGCCTCTCTCCCTACTTTGATTACCTCTATTAGTACCTCTAATACCTCTCCAGTTGAAATATGTGTTATGAAACTCTAATTTCCTCCCGCCTGAGCGGACTTTCGCCCTTTTTTCTGCCCAATATATATACGAGTGGCCTATCACCCACACTGTTGGCTTAGCGTCACCTGTAAAAGAAACAAACCACGTTAGGATAACAAGTCCGGTCTTATGTATCTCGCCAAACACGTGGATTGTCATCTCCCTATCCTCTACACTTCCGTTTGTGACAGTCCTCTTGCTGCTTCCGTGGCCGCGCCTATGCGGAATGAGTGTGTCCCATAATCTTTGGGGTGGTTCCCTGCCGATGTTATGCATTTATTAAATATAGCTTGGAACTGGTATCTTGATAATGGCGTTCCATCAATGTGTGATAGGAAGAAATTACTTTGTGATCTGATGGTTATATATGTTTTTACTATTGTTACCCGACTCAGCGTACCATTTGTGGGTTGTAGAAGTACCCAAGTGCCCCTGCCCGCTGGAACCGTTTTCGATTTGCGTATGCGTAGACGTATTGCATTATTGGCTATGACTACGTCCTGGTGTAATAAGCCTCCACTGGTGTTAATTTTGGATTGAGGGACTAATTCGTGTTAGAACCTTGCTCTTAGGTTTTTTCCTTTGCTGGTCACATGACCTTGTTGGCCTATTTAATCCTGCTCCGCCCTTCTGGCTTTGCTGGACTTCATTGTATAACTACTTTCTAGCTAGCCTGTGCTCTGTATCTAACTCTGTTAGTTTGCTTGGTCTACGGACCTCTATGTTCTATATATTTTGTTTGTTCGTCTGTCTGCTACTATTTCTGTTAGGAGGTGTCCCATTTTCCTCCCAGTCCTTAGTACTTGTAGGGATTCCTTCCCCACATTTATAGGTCTCCGTACAGACTAGCTTAGGACTTTAGCAGGTCTGATCGCAGGATCAGGTTCCCTGTTACATCGTAGGGATTCAGCTGAGTTCTATCATAGGGACAGATCTCCTCTCTTTCCTCAGCTCTGGTAGCAGAGCATAACAGTAAGTCCAGCCTGCAAATTCTCTAAGGAAAGATTTTTCTGTTCCACCATGGTGTCGGTTCAGGATTTTGCAGGGACTCTCTCTGGAGGTGGCCGAGCTCCGTCAGCACGTGAGTAACTGTCCTGGAGCACATTTCTTGGAGCCTAAGGTATGTTTGCCGGATTTATTTTTTGGTGAACACCGAGAATTTTTTTCATTTAAAAATGCTTACTTATTGTATTTTCGTTTGAGACCCAAGTCCTCTGGGGATGAATCCCAGCGCATAGGGTTCATAATGTCACTTTTGCGCAAAGAGCCTCAGGAGTGGGCCTTTTCTTTGCAACCTAGTGATACATGCTTCAGATCAGTGGATAGTTTTTTTTCTGCTTTGGGACTATTATATGATGATCCTGACCGTGTCGCATCAGCTGAGACTGAGTTGAGACGTTTGAAACAGGGATCAGGTAATGTGGAAAAATATTGTACTCATTTCCATCGATGGTCTACTCAAACAGGGTGGAACGATTCTGCTCTGAAAAGTCTATTTCTTGCTGGGCTCAATGAAAGGGTTAAAGACCTGCTAATTGCTTATCCTACACCTGAAGATTTGCAACAGGCTATGCAATTAGCTATACGGGTGGATAGGAGACTGCGTGCAAGGGTTAATGAGAGCAAATCCTCTGCTATGTCAGTTTCTGGTTATGAGAATGTGTGTACTAACAGTGGTGAACCGATGGAGATTGGATCGGTGGCACCTCGCTCTCAAGAAAAAGACCGTCGATTTTCTGAAGGCTTGTGTTTCTATTGCGGAAAATCTGGTCATTTGATTAAAGGCTGTGAGCTTCGTATGAAGAAAGAAAAAAAAATGGTCAGTCATGCCCGTATTGCCTGTTTAAATTCCAAGGGTGTATTTTTAGCTGCTTCCACGATTGCTCAGGAAAAATTAATGGAATTTCGGGTGTTTGTTGATTGTGGGTCTACTCTGAATGTAATTGATGGGGGATTCTTGGAAAGACTCAATTTAAAACCCGAACCTTTATCATCCCCCATTGCTGTGGTTTCTGTGGATGGTTCCCCTTTGAAGAATATTACTCTCAAGGTCTGTGAATTTCCTCTCACTATTAATGGTGTTCACCATGAGAAATTGGATTTGGTAGTTTTGAATAACTTGCCTTCTCCGGTAATATTGGGATTGCCCTGGTTAAAATTTCACAATCCTGTACTGGATTGGTCTACCAGTGAAATTAAATCCTGGAGCCATAAATGTTATGACAAGTGTTGTAACAGACGTATTGCAGCTTTAGATAGGGGAGAATTGCCTGTTCCTATTCAGGATTTTTGGAGAGTTTTTTTCTGAGAAGGAATCGCAGGTTTTGCCTCCCCATAGAGACTATGATTGTTCTATTGAATTTGTCCCTGGAGCGACTCTTCCTAAAAGTCGTTTATTTAACCTTACTATTCCTGAGAGGAAGGCTTTGGAGGAATACATACAGACAAGTTTGGCCGCCGGTCACATTAGACCCTCTAAGTCTCCTGTGGCGGTTGGATTTTTTTTTGTAAAAAAAAAGGACGGCGGTTTACGTCCTTGTCTGGATTTTCGTGAGACTAACAAAATTACTGTACGCAATCCTTACCCACTGCCATTGATTCCTGATCTGTTTAACCAGTTAATGGGGGCCAAGTGGTTCTCTAAAATTGACCTTAAGGGGGCATACAATCTGTTGCGCATGAAGGAGGGTGATGAATAGAAGACTGCTTTTAACACTCCTGTGGGTCATTTTGAGAACCTGGTTATGCCTTTTGGTCTTACTAATGCTCCTGCATTTTTTCAGAATCTTATTAATGACATCCTTAGACCTTTGATCGGCAAAAATGTGGTTGTGTATTTGGATGACATTTTGATTTATTCGCCGGATCTGGAGTCTCATTGGCGGAGCGTACGTGAGGTATTACAGTTATTAATGGACAATTCGCTTTTTGCTAAGCTGGAGAAATGTGAGTTCGCTGTACAGAGAATCAGTTTTTTGGGTTACATTATCTCCAGCGAAGGTTTTGAGATGGACCCGGTTAAAGTTCAAGCTGTACAGGAATGGCCTAGGCCTATTGGTTTGAAATCGATACAGAGGTTTTTGGGTTTCGCCAATTATTACAGAAAATTCATAAAAAATTTTTCTAGTATTGTCAAACCTCTGACCGATCTCACCAGGAAAGGTGCTGATGCGGTTCAGTGGTCTTCTGAGGCCATTGAAGCTTTTGTGTATCTCAAGGAGAGGTTCACCTCTGCTCCCATCCTTATGCAGCCTGATGTGACTAAGCCGTTTTTGGTTGAGGTTGATGCTTCCTCTGTGGGGGTTGGCGCAGTATTGTCTCAGGATAACGGGGATGGATTACATCCCTGTGCCTTTTTTTCAAAAAAATTTTCGGAGACTGAACTGAATTACGATATTGGTAATCGGGAATTATTGGCTATTAAACTCGCATTTGAACACTGGCGCCACTTCTTGGAAGGTGCGGAATTTCCCTTTCAGGTTCTTACGGATCATAAAAATCTGATATATTTTGATGCTGCCAAGCGCCTGAATGCCCGTCAGGCTAGGTGGGCACTGTTTTTCTCGCGGTTTAATTTCTCCGTTACTTACATCCCTGGTACTAAGAATGTTAAGGCGGATGCCTTGTCTCGCAGTTTTTCTCCCATAGTCGGTGCTGAGAAAGAGGAGAACATTTTACAAGAAGGTGTTGTGATAGCTGCTTTGGACTCCGTTTTGGAAGATGAGATTCTTAAAGCACAGGAGAATGCCCCATCTAACACTCCTCATGGGAGGTTGTTTGTGCCTGGGACCTTTAGGAGAGATTTGTTTGTTGAGTGTCACGAATCTCGGTTGGCAGGTCATCCCGGAATCTCTGAGACCAAGAGACTGGTGGGTCGCAGTTTTTGGTGGCCTGGATGGCAGAAGGAAGTCATTAAGTGGGTGCGTCAATGTACTATATGTGCTAGATCTAAGTCCTCACATACTCCTGCTGCGGGGTTGCTTTGTCATTTGGAGGTTCCCAGTGCTCCTTGGACACATTTGGCTATGGACTTTATAACTGACATTCCCCCCTCTGAGGGTTTTACTGTCATCTGGGTGGTCGTGGACCGTTTTAGCAAGATGTGTCACTTGGTTCCCTTCGTCAAACTGCCCTGCGCTAAAACTCTCGCTAAGGCCTTTGTCAAGGAAATTGTCAGACTTCATGGCGTTCCTACTGACATTGTTTCTGATAGGGGTCCTCAGTTCGTGGCTCGTTTTTGGCGTGCCTTTTGTGACAGGTTGGGATTTCATTTGCCGTTCTCGTCCGGATATCATCCTGAATCTAATGGCCAGACAGAAAGGAAAAACCAGGATGTTGAGCAGTTCTTGCGTTGTTTTGTGGCAGACAATCAAGAGGGGTGGTCTGAGTTTCTGCCACTTGCTGAATTTGCTCTGAACAATCATACATCTTCTTCTGCTGGTTGTTCGCCTTTTTTTTGTTGTTCTGGGAGACATCCGTCGTTTGGGTCTTTCTCCAAGTTGAGATCTGCCGTGCCTGAGGAGGAGAATTTTTCCGGTGATTTGGAGAGAGTTTGGACGGATGTGCGTGGTAATCTTCAGGAGGCCAACAGAAAATCTAAGGACTACTTTGATAGGAAACGACAGGAGGTTTTGTTCGCTGTTGGTGACATGGTCTGGTTGTCCTCTAGGAATCTGCGGTTGAGGATTCCTTCTAAGAAATTGGGTCCCAAGTTTGTAGGGCCCTTTAAGGTGCTTCAGGTTGTCAACCAATCTGCTGTTAGGCTGGAGGTTCCTACGTCCTGGAGGGTTAATCCGGTATTTCATGTCTCTCTGTTGAAAAAAGCTGTTGTATCGGATTGTGACGCCTCTGCCTCTGTTCCTCCGGTGGTGGAGGATGGGGAATATGAAATTTCTCGCATCCTTAACTCTCGACGGTATAGAGGTAGTTTGCAGTATCTTGTGGCCTGGAAAGGTTTCGGACCCGAGGATAACTCTTGGGTGAGGTCAGATGATGTTTCCGCGTCCAGACTTATCAGAGCGTTTCACAGGAGATTTCCTGATAAGCCTGGTCCTAGGGGATCCGGAGGATCCTCTTAGTAGGGGGGGTACTGTTAGAACCTTGCTCTTAGGTTTTTTCCTTTGCTGGTCACATGACCTTGTTGGCCTATTTAATCCTGCTCCGCCCTTCTGGCTTTGCTGGACTTCATTGTATAACTACTTTCTAGCTAGCCTGTGCTCTGTATCTAACTCTGTTAGTTTGCTTGGTCTACGAACCTCTATGTTCTATATATTTTGTTTGTTCGTCTGTCTGCTACTATTTCTGTTATAAGGTGTCCCATTTTCCTCCCAGTCCTTAGTACTTGTAGGGATTCCTTCCCCACATCTATAGGTCTCCGTACAGACTAGCTTAGGACTTTAGCAGGTCTGATCGCAGGATCAGGTTCCCTGTTACATCGTAGGGATTCAGCTGAGTTCTATCGTAGGGACAGATCTCCTCTCTTTCCTTAGCTCTGGTAGCAGAACATAACAATTCGCTTATGCATAGCGCCCCGAAGAAGGCGATCGCAAATACAGTAGACAGTAGTGTTGCTTCGAATTGTGAGTATCATGCTAATGGTGTTAGGGATATGATGTGAGAAATCAGTTTTAGTGACACGGGACGGAACGTCTACACTCCTGACTTGGCTGACCCCTTTTCCACCCTTTTATGGATTGTCTGATGATGAATCTCTTTGTCACATGTCCCCATTTCAGTAGTTGGAAGTGAAATGCTACTCCGGTCAGTCACCACTGCGCTGACACCGCTGATATGCCCCTCATCATTAGCTGGTGGAGAAATTCTATGGTGACTCGTAATCTGGCTTGTTCACATTGGTCAACCCGTCTGCCTGCTACTAGTCGTGTCCATTGTTCCCATGCCTTACCGTATGCGTGCCACATCGACGGGGCAACTGACGCTCTGATTACTGGCATCAACTATTCTCCACTAGATCCCATAGGGAGGCTGGGCAACTGTTGCCCGATGGATGGGCGTTGGGGAGGAGCTCTGTGAAAATCTGCTAATTGAATTGTGATAAAGCGTTAGCAGCAGCATTAGACCCCTCAGCATCATGGCTAGCGCGGACCCATACATTGTGTTTTTGGCACAGGAATGCTAGCCGGCGTAGTAGGCCTAGCACTGGGAGAGACGATGATGCCATATTATTAATGAAGTACGCTAGGCTGGTGTTTTTTGTTATGAAGAGTATATTTTTGTTAGCCAGGCGAGCGCCCCATATTTCTATTGCTACCACTATTGGAAACAGTTCCAGGACTGTCTCTTTTTTTGTCAGCACTTGTTCTGCCCAATACGGAGGCCATAAGCTTTTGCACCATTGGTTATTTAGTATCGCTGTATATCCGCCTGATTCTGCCGCCCCGCTGAATAATCTTAGTTGAATGTTGGACTGTTCTGCTGACATAAATAACGTGTGATTGTTGAATGATTATTAGAGATGAGTGTTGTTCTACTCGAACTGTTCGCCAATCTCAAATTCGAGCTGTTTTGGGCGGTGTTCGAGCCGTTCGGCGAACACGAACGATTTGAGAAAAATTCGGCTGTTCAAGGTTATGTTCGATAACTGTTCGTGCACCAAAATCATAACTGGATTTTTTCTCAGTAATGATGAAAATTAATGTTAATACACAGTTTGAGTGTACAGCGGGGTGGGGGGAGGGGCAGGGGATGGATCTCTGCAGGAATAATGAAGATCTCCATTTTTTTTTCTCTTTCCCGCATTTACAGTGGGGAGGTGCAATCTGTCAGCCTATCAGCAGCGCACACACGGAGCGAAGTGCTTTTTTCACACAAGCAAGGGCATGTGTCATTGGCAGTGTATGTCACATGTCCTTGCCCTATAAGACCAAGCCATTTTCCCCGTCGCCACCATTTTCTCACTGCTGCAGCTGCGTGTTAGACGGCACCACTGTTGCTGTGTGCGCTATACCTTGTTAATTTCAAGCCAATTTTCGCACAAATCTACAGATAGCTTGGGAGTAGGGAATAATTGTGATTGCAGTCCTTTTAAGGACTAGGTTACAGCATTTCCTACGACTTTTATCAGGCAGGTCTGTGCTCTTAAATAGATAGATTGTGGGAGTAAAGACTAATTGTAATTGCAGTCCTTTTCAGGACTAGGTTACATCAATTCCTATCAGTTTTTGCCAGGCAGGTCTGTGCCAGTGCTGTGCAAGTTTTTTTCACAGCATTTGGCTGAATCTAGCAAAGCTAATCCTTTTTGGCCTATTGCAGAGTGTGTTAGTCAGTGGAGTAGCCTATCTGTGTTGCAAGATATACCACCTGTGTATAGAATACCAAATTTTTTACTGCACCTAGTGAAGTAAAATCTTTTGGGCATAGCATCATTCTATTAGTCCATCTATACTGACCTCCATCAGGTTGCAAATTGAATATAATTTTTTTCTGCATCTAGCTCTGAAAAAATATTTGGGCTTCTAGCAGTGTGTGGGACTTGTTCTATTAGTCCATCTATACTGACCTCCATCAGGTTGCAAACTGAATATAATTTTTTTCTGCATCTAGCTCTGAAAAAATATTTGGCCTTCTAGCAGTGTGTGGGACTTTCTCTATTAGTCCATCTATACTGACCTCCATCAGGTTGCAAACTGAATATATTTTTTTTCTACATCTACCTCTGAAAAAATATTGGGCTTCTAGCTGTGTGTGGGACTTGTTCTATTAATCCATCTATACAGACCTCCATCAGGTTGCAAACTGAATATAATTTTTTTCTGCATCTAGCTCTGAAAAAATATTTGGCCTTCTAGCAGTGTGTGGGACTTTCTCTATTAGTCCATCTATACTGACCTCCATCAGGTTGCAAACTGAATATATTTTTTTTCTGCATCTACCTCTGAAAAAATATTGGGCTTCTAGCTGTGTGTGGGACTTGTTCTATTAATCCATCTATACAGACCTCCATCAGGTTGCAAACTGAATATAATTTTTTTCTGCATCTAGCTCTGAAAAAATATTTGGCCTTCTAGCAGTGTGTGGGACTTTCTCTATTAGTCCATCTATACTGACCTCCATCAGGTTGCAAACTGAATATATTTTTTTTCAGCATCTACCTCTGAAAAAATATTGGGCTTCTAGCTGTGTGTGGAACTTGTTCTATTAATCCATCTATACAGACCTCCATCAGGTTGCAAACTGAATATAATATTTTTCTTGATCTACCTCTGAAAAAATAATTGGGCTTCTAGCAGTGTGTGGGACTTTCTCTATTAGTCCATCTATACTGACCTCCATCAGGTTGCAAATTAAAAATAATTTTTATCTGCATCCAGCTCTGAAAAAATATTTGGCCTTCTAGCAGTGTGTGGGACTTTCTCTATTAGTCCATCTATACTGACCTCCATCAGGTTGCAATTTAAAAATAATTTTTATCTGCATCCAGCTCTGAAAAAATATTTGGCCTTCTAGCAGTGTGTGGGACTTTCTCTATTAGTCCATCTATACTGACCTCCATCAGGTTGCAAATTAAAAATAATTTTTATCTGCATCCAGCTCTGAAAAAATATTTGGCCTTCTAGCAGTGTGTGGGACTTTCTCTATTAGTCCATCTATACTGACCTCCATCAGGTTGCAAATTAAAAATAATTTTTATCTGCATCTACCTCTGAAAAAATATTTGGGCTTCTAGCTGTGTGTGGGACTTGTTCTATTAGTCCATCTATACTGACCTCCATCAGGTTGCAAACTGAATATAATTTTTTTCTGCATCTAGCTCTGAAAAAATATTTGGTCTTCTAGCAGTGTGTGGGACTTTCTCTATTAGTCCATCTATACTGACCTCCATCAGGTTGCAAATTAAAAATAATTTTTATCTGCATCCAGCTCTGAAAAAATATTTGGCCTTCTAGCAGTGTGTGGGACTTTCTCTATTAGTCCATCTATACTGACCTCCATCAGGTTGCAAATTAAAAATATTTTTATGTCTGCATCTAGCTCTGAAAAAATATTTGGCCTTCTAGCAGTGTGTGGGACTTTCTCTATTAGTCCATCTATACTGACCTCCATCGGGTTGCAAACTGAATATATTTTTTTTCTGCATCTACCTCTGAAAAAATATTTGGGCTTCTAGCTGTGTGTGGGACTTTCTCTATTAGTCCATCTATACTGACCTCCATCAGGTTGCAAACTGAATATAATTTTTTTCTGCATCTAACCCAGCCAATAGTTTTGGCCTAATACCACAGTTTGGCCACTCAGCTCTGCTCGGTTCCCATCCATTGTTTTTTTGTGCAAACAACTCCAGAGTTGTGAATTAGTTAACCACCAAAATGAGTGGAAAAACGCCTGCTGCTGGTGGAAAGGGGAATAGGCGTGTTGGGAAGGGGAAAAAAGGTTGTGTCCATGGGGTAGGTGTTAAAGCAACAGTAACATCTGCAGAAGAAACTGTAACTCCTGTTGGTGGAGACAATGAGGAAGACGATGATGAGACTCAAATACCTGATTGGAGCGACAACTTTAGTTTTTTGTCAGGGCAGGAACAGGTTGGCTCTGAGGACGACGGGTGTGATAACGCACAGGGTGATGATGATGAGGTTGGAGATCCCACTTACTGTCAACCCACAGTCAGCCAAGAGATGAGGTCAGCAGAGGAGGTGGAGGAAGATGCTAGTGACGATGAGGTCAGGTTGCGCCTTCCTGGACAGAGACGTAGTACTGGAAGCACATCAACAACTGCATCCTCAAACACAACTCTGCCTCTCACCACAAGTCGTGGTGGCTCTTCAGGTCGCATGGGTGCTAAGCCTTGCATAGCCTGGGCATTTTTTAAGATCGATAAAGATGACCCAACTCGTGTTATCTGTAACATTTGTCAGCAAAAGCTAAGTAGAGGCCAAAAAATACATAGTTTGAGTACTTCATGCATGAACCGGCACATGGACAGGAAGCATAGGTTGCAGTGGGAAGCTCAGTGTGCTACATTGCGGCCTAGCCGGCCGGGCCAACCACCGTCTGCCATATCTTGTGCATCCGCGGCCTCTTCATCCTCTGTGACTGGGGGGACAGCAGTCACACCTGTTTTTGGGGCGCAGACCTGCCACCTCTTTACCCGCAACAGCCAGCGTGATTGGCAGGTCATCATTTTCTTTGGAGGTGGTAACACCAGCTGGTGTTGAGCGCTGTCTGACATCGATAGCACCACCTTTGGATCAAGGCAACCTAACATGTCCGCCTGCATCTTCCTCACAGACCGGCAGTTTGCCGGGGACACCCTTATCAACCCCGTCTAAGCACAATAGCCAGCCCTCGGTCCCTCAGATGTGGACAAGTAAAAGACCATTTCCTCCTAGCCATGAGAAAGCTAAGAGGTTGAATTTCACCATCTGCAAGCTCTTGGCTACAGAAATGCTGCCTTTCCGCCTGGTGGACACAGAGGATTTTCGAGACCTTATGTCCGTCGCAGTGCCCCAGTACCAGATGCCCAGTCGGCACTACTTCTCAAAGAAAGGTGTGCCTGCGCTCCACCAGCATGTCACACGCAACATCACCGCTTCTTTGAGAAACTCTGTGTGTGACAGGGTGCATTTCACCACAGACAATTGGACGAGTAGGCATGGACAGGGGCGTTACATGTCGCTGACTGGGTACTGGGTAACTATGGTGACAGCAGGACAAGGGGCTGCTGTCCAAGTCTTGCCGTCCCCACGAGTTGTGCGTCAATCCTCTTTATGTCAAAGTTCCTCCACTGCTTCTGCCTCCTCAACCTCCTCTCGGTCTTCCACCTGCACCCAAAGCCTGTCTGGTCATGCCACAAGCTTTTTAACTGTGCAGAAGGGATCCTGCACACCTCCTTACTATGCTGGCAGTAGGGCTCAACGTCATCAGGCGGTTTTTACTTTGAAATGTCTGGGAAATGTGAGTCACACAGCTGAGGAGTTGTGGTCAGCTCTGGAGAACCAATTTCATGAATGGTTTTCTCCACTGGACCAGAAACCAGGGAAGGCCGTGTGCGACAATGCTGCAAACCTGGGTGCGGCCCTTCGCCGGGGCAATGTCACACACGTGCCTTGTATGGCTCACGTGTTGAACCTGGTTGTCCAGCAATTTTTAGCCCACTATCCCAGACTAGATGACCTTCTGCAGAGGGCACGGTCGCTGTGTGCTCACTTCCGCCGTTCGCATCCCGCAGCTCAGCGACTTACATCTCTACAGAAGTCGTTGGGCCTGCCACTTCACCGGCTAAAATGCGATGTGCCTACCCGGTGGAATTCAACTCTGCACATGTTGCAGCGACTGTGGCAGCACCGACAAGCCCTGGTGCAATACGTTCTGACGCATAGCCTGGGCCAACGAGATCCAGAGGTGGGGCAAATCACGCTGGAGGAGTGGTCTCAGATCAGGGACCTATGCACCCTTCTGCACAGTTTTGAAATGGCGACGAAGATGTTTAGTGCTGACGATGCCATTATCAGCATGACTATTCCGGTGATTTACATGCTGGAGCACATGTTAAACAGAATTCGGAGTCAGGTGGTGGCACAAGAGGAGGTGGAGGAAGTAGAGGAGGAGGAGTTGTATGCGGAAGGGCTAACATCTGCAAGGTCCAGACGGTCGGCAGCACCAAGGCGGCAGGCATGTGAGGGTGGGGGAGATGGTTTTACCAGGGTGCATGGTAGCAGCCAAACTAGTGAGGAAGGTGCAGGAGCCCAGGAAGAAGTGGAGGACGAACTGATTGAAGACTCATCAGATGAGGGAGACCTTGATCACATTTCTGTTGTGCGAGGTTGGGGGGAGAGGACAGAGGAAGGAAGCATGATTGTTACCTCGCCACCAACACAACAGGGACTTGGTGCTCCTGGATGCGCAACACACATGAGTGCCTTCTTGCTGCACTACCTGCAACATGACCCTCGAATTGTGAGAATTAGAAATAATCCTGACTACTGGGTTGCCACACTGTTAAATCCCCGGTACAAAAGTAAATTTGCAGAAATTATTCCTGCCATAGAAAGGGATGCACGCATGCAGGAGTATCAGCAGAGACTGTTGCAGAATCTTACATGTGCTTTTCCACAAAACACCAGTGGTGCACGTAGTGAATCTCACAGTTCCAACTTGCCAACCGTGGGACCGTCAAGTGTTCAGCACTCAAACCGTAACAGAACCACAGTATCTGCTGGTAACATCAATTTTGCGGAATCATTTCACCACTTTTTTAGCCCATCCTTTGCAAGCCACAGGAGACAAGAAGTCTGACACATAGTCAACGCCTAGAGACGATGGTACAGGAGTATCTCCAAGTAAACATTGAAGCCATGACTGTGTCACTGGACCCTTGCTCTTTTTGGGCTTCCAATCTGGATAAATGGCCGGAGCTAGCCACTTACGCCTTGGAGATCTTGTCATGCCCCGCAGCCAGCGTTCTGTCTGAACGTGTGTTCAGCGCTGCTGGTGGTGTGCTGACAGATAAGCGCACGCGGCTCTCCACTGATAATGTAGACAGACTCACGTTCATAAAGATGAACAAATCATGGATCCGAAATGACTTTTCTACCCCTGTGTCATCCTGGGGAGAGTAAAAGCTTGATGATTGGTTAAAATCACCCTACCAACCGTTTTAAGCTTTCAAATTACTTATCATGTTTATCTGTATCTTGACTGGAAAATAATTTGGGCTTTGTAGCAGTGTGCAGCACTGATCCTATTAGCCCATCTATACTAAGCTCCACCAGATTTAAAATTAATAATAATTTTTAGCTGCATCTAGCCCGGAAAATAATTTTGGGGCTCCGAGATGCGCAAGACACATAAGTGCCTTCTTGCTGCACTACCTGCAACATGACCCTCATATTGTCAGAATTCGAAGTAATCATGACTACTGGGTTGCCACACTCTTAGATCCCCCAAACTTTTCGATCAACCTTTTCATTTTAATAAAGACCAAAAAAATGGTCATTTTTGAAATTATAAGCATTAGCATTTTATTAGAAACTGAAATCAAACAGTTTTCAACTCAAAACTTTATTCTAGGTGATGTTACATTTTCACATAGGACCCCTTGTTCGAAAGGAGCTTTTGAACTCTCTCGTCCATTGAATTTGTCAGGTTTTGGATGGTTTCTGCTTCAATTGTTTTGCATGAGGACAGAATACCCTCCCAGAGCTGTTGCTTAGATGTGAACTGCCTCCCGCCATCATAGACACTCCTTTTGATGATGCTCCAGAGGTTCTGAATGGGGTAGAGGTCAGGGGAGCATGGGGGTCACACCATAAGTTTGTCCCCTTTTATGCCCATATCAGCCAGAGATGCAGATGTTTTATGTGCAGCATGAGATGGTGCATTATCATGCAAAAAAATGATCTTGCTGTGAAATACATGGTTCTTCTTCTTGAACCATGGCAGGAAGTGCTGTTTGAGAAAATTCACATACATTATGGAGTTCATCTTTAGCGCCTTCAGGGATCCTAAAGGGGCCGACAATCTCTCTCCCCATGATTCCAGCCCAAAACATTACTCCACCTCCTCCTTGTTGGCGCTGTAGCCGTGTTTGCGTGGGGTGTCCATCAACCAGCCATCCTCCACTCCATCCATCTGGACCATCGAGCGCTGCACGGCACTCATCCGTGAACAAAACAGTTTTGAAATCAGTCTTCATGTAATGTTTGGCCCACTGGAGCCGTTTCTGCTTGTGTGAAGTGGATAGAGGAGGTCGACAGGATGGCATATGCACAGCTGCAAACCTCTGAAGGACCCTGCATCTTGTTGTTCGGGGGACGTTGGAGGCACCAGCAGCTTCAAAAACTTGTCTGCTGCTATGACAAGGCTTTTTTGCCGCTGCTCTTTTAACCTGACGTAATTGCCTGTAGGAAAGAGTCCTCAATTTGCCCTTATCAGCACGCACACGTGTGTACTGTGAATCAGCTACATACTTCTTGATTGCCAATACACTTCATCCTGATCATCGCACAATGTTGATTGTAGTCATGCCTTGACCTAAACACTCCACAATTTGTTGCTTCTCAGCAGCCGACACATCCTTTTTCTTTCCCATTTTGGCAGAAAATGTAGGCTGCTTAATAATGTGAGACAGCCTTCTTAAGTAGTCTTGCCTTTCATTGGATACACCTGCCAAACTAATTAGCACAGGTGTCTGCAATTGCTTACAGTGATATAAAGAGCCCTGACACACATCACCATCAATGAGTTTAACTGACAAACAAACAAATTCTTCCCTTATCACTCCTAAACACTTTTTGCATAATAATTTGGAACACAGTGTACATGTGCTTTTCCACAAAACACCAGTGGTTCACGTAGTGAATCTTACAGTTCTAACTTGCCAACCGTGGTCTGTATGGAGTTGTTCAATAAAGGGCCCAAAATTAAGATAACATAGATGGGAGAGGACTCTATGAATAGGAATTCCTAAGTATTTGATACCCTGTGAGGGCCAGGCAAAGGGAAAGTTGGACTGGATGGAATCCTATATGGATTTGGGGAGGGAGACTTCGAGGGCCTTAGACTTCGCTGCATTGATTTTAAAATTTGACCATGTAACAAAGTGATCTATTTCAGCCATAACAGCATGGATGGATATATGTGATTGAGTGATATATAATAGTACATCATCAGCAAATAGAGAGCACTTGTACTCGGTGCCTCCCACCTCAATCCACCTAATATTGGGGTTATGGCGAATTGATGAGAGCAGGTGCTCCGTCACTAGGATGTATAAGAGAGGGGACAGAGGACATCCCTGCCTTGTCCCATTGGTGATTGTGAAAGGTGATGAAAATGTTCTGATGCACCCCCTGGGCCTTGGGACACCCGGAGCCGGACCCTTTTTGGTGGATGCTGGTGGTTGTAGTCTTCGTGGCGGCGACCCGGTTCCATGGCTCAGGGTGGTCAAACCAGTGGCGGAACTATTTATGTGGTTTTGATGTTTAAATGTCCGACTACGCCACCCGTGGATTGCGGTCAGAGTGAACCGCCGCTGCAGGGCAGACCGCTGAGTCTGGTGTTGTGGGTGCAGCAGAGCGTAGCATAACTCTCCACGGGAGGAGTATAGCCTCATGGCAGTGTATGCGGAGGATGGGGGTGATGGTGCAGGGCAGCAGCAGTAACGACACGGAGTCAGTGATGCAGTCCAGGGCCTTTACTCACAGTTCTTATTATCCAGACCACGTCTGCAGGTAACGGCTGCCCACGTCGTACTGTACTCACCAGGTGAGGGGCTCAGACAACTCCCAGATAACTTTGGAGCGCTTCACTGGACCCCCTTTGTGTGTCCTTTGTCTGGCCTTTCTTACCAACCCTTCTGTCCAGCTGCCTCGGGCCTCCTCTTGGTAAACTTGGCGCCAGTTTCCCTGACCCTATGTGCTGCCCTCCTAGCGGGTGTAGCGAGGGGCTGCGCCACATAAAATGTCACAGCCTCCGGTTTCTAGCTGAGGGTCGTTTCCTGCCTCCACTAGTTTCGGGGACCGGTCTCTCCCTTTGGCCTGACCCCTCCATGCAGGTGGATTCGGGCATGCAGTGGCGACTCGCCCGTCCGCACCCCTGGGATCCCTTCGTTCCTCGTTCCTGGAGCCTTCTCCGCTCCTCTTCCTTCCTTCTCCCTCTTCCAGGCCTGGGCCTCTGTTACTAGGCCCGCCTCCGGAGCAGAGCTCATGCAGAGCCCCTGCTCCCTGCCACTTCTGCTCAGACTTCTCTGCACTGAACTAAGATGGTGCCCACCTTTTATACTCCCTTCTCAATGCACCCAGGAACTGCTTCCTCCCTGCTCCTGCACTACAGGGTTCCCCTTCCTCAGTGTTCCCTCCCCCCACTCCAGCCAGGGACAGGGACTGTCGTGCCCATCTCAGGGGCATATTGGTCGCCCTGCCCCACGGCAATGTGGTGTAATGCATGCAGGTGTCGGGTCCTGATCCACACTCCATCCTTACCTGAGAGTGAGATATCACACCTCTGGGTGTGGTGCAATACCTCTGTAGCAACCGAGCCCTCAGGGTGCTACAGTTCCATTTATCTTCAGCCTAGGTGACGTATTGTGATACAGGGCCGTGATTTTGGCTCTAAAAGGGTCCCCTAGACCCCTACCCCAAGCTTTTTAAGAGAATCATATATGGCGTGCCAGTAGACTCTATAGAATGCTTTCTCAGCATCCAACGAGAGTATCTAATTACAAATTTTTAACTGCATCTAGCCCAGGAAATACTTTGTGCCTAGTAGCAGTATCTGCTAGTCCTCGGATTATCCCGGCTGTTCAGCAAGCTACACCACCTGTAGTTTGGACACTTAATTTTTTCAAAGGAAATGCTTCGGGACCACGGGATACTCAGTGAAGAGCATCAGGAGGCACCCCAAGGCATAGGGGCTGGGACTGGCAGTAGGATGCCTTGCGGTGGACAGCCGAGCTCGATCCTTATAAAAGCTTTTTAACTGCAGCAGCTTTAGTGGACGCTACTGGAGCTGGAATTACGCGGCTGCTGGCATGAGACTTGCCCTCCAATAGATCCTTGTAAATGGATTTAAAGTGTATTCATTCAAATTAGAGAGACAATTTAAATTAAAAAGCTTAGAGCTGCCTCCACCACAGGGGGGCTCGCTCGACCCACCAACGGACAGGCACCAGTATTGGGAGAGGGGGGCTGGCCGTCAGGGTTCACCGCGGCTCTGGCACAAACCCGGCGACACGGAGGTGGCACGGGCAGGAGCGGACTGAACGTGTCGGCTTCTCACTTTTTGGATTTTAGAAGGGCATGACATGCCTATATCTGTGTCTCCCCCTCCTTTTACTCCTCCACCTCTTTTCTTTTCTCATGACTATATGTACTTGTCACTTTTCCATGTGTTAGTTGTGTCTTCTGAGCAGTTTGTCAGCTTTTGGACACCTTTGAAGGTGTTTTCTATGTGTTTCTATGTGTTTTTGTTTGCCTGCCATTGGTTTTAACGGTGTTCGAAGGTGTTCGACGAACAGTTCGACGAACAGTTCGGCGAACACACGGGTGTTCGACGAACCGAACCGAACTCTAACACTACGGGGGTGGCTCAACACTAATGATTATAAGAAGGTTTTCCACACCTCTAAGTCCGCCCGTAGCTGCCTGCTGATTCTGATTGTATGACTCGGTTTAGATGCCCCTTTTGTTGTGGGCAATAAATGAAGAGAAAAAACCCTTCTGATTGGCATCACCCGGCTCGCAAACACGAGGAGACGTAGTAATACTTGCATCTGCTGTAGTGTTACTTTCCATACTGCGCAAAAAACCTAGATCAGGTGTAATGTTTTGGTATTTTTTCCCATGGGAGGTGGAACAACCTTGCTGTGGTGTCGATTTCGATGCCTAAGAACGATTTTTTTCAGTTGCGGGGCCTATGTTTTTGGTTGGGCATAATGGGACTCCACACCGACGGGAGATGTTTGTGAATTCGTTGAGTAAGGGGCAGCGAAAGTGGATGACCAATCGCCACATGGCAGAAAAAGAAAGGAAAAAATCAGCTCACCCACCTAGAAGATCAACAGCACGAAGCCAGGAGTGCTACCAGACGAACATGAGGAACCAGGAAGATCCAGCTGAACAAATCTTCTAAAATCCACTTTTTATTGGGTCATACAAAAAATATTTTAAAAGTCCACCTTGGAGAAGAACAGCAAACGCGTTTCGAACTAAAGGTTCTTAATCATTGCATAGCAAAAAAACAGCTAGGAAGTGGTATTTATATGTCATGTCCTGCTATGCCCCTGTTCAAGGCTGAGTTAATCAGAAATTTAAACACACATACCATGTTAAAATCGTATTGCATAGAAACAATGCATATAAATGTAAATAATCCAAAAGAAAAAGAAAAGAAGAAAAAAGGAACATATATATAATAATAATCTACAAATGATCATTCATAATGATACATCAAATCATGTCTGATGTTTAAACCCGCTGGTACACGTGTATTTAAAGTATAAATCCACCAACTTTCTCTATTAAGGAGCTTTCTCCTATAATCATCCACCAAATCTCCACCAATCGCCACGGCCCACGAAGGGGCCACCACAGTCAGTGAATCCTTCCTTATTTAGTATGGAGTCAACCAATACTTTGGGCGTATTAGCCCAGCTGCGAAGCAAGCTGCACCGCCTGTGTATCTAATAATAATTTTTAACTGCATCTAGCCTAGGCAGACTGTGGGGACCCCCAACCAAACCCAGACGCTCTGCATCTAACCCAGCCAATCATTTGATAGTATTGCTAGTAGCAGAGTCGCATGGGCTCTAAACCTTGCATAGCCTGTGCATTTTTTCAGATCGATAAGGATGACCCAACTCGTGTTATTTGTAACATTTGTCACCAAAAGCTAAGTAGAGGCCAAAAAATCCATAGTTTGAGTGCTTCATGCATGAACCGTCACACGGATATGAAGTATAAGTTGCAGTGCGAAGCTCACTGTGCTACAAAGCGGCCTAGCGGGCCGGGACAACCACCATCTGCCCCACCTGTGTCATTATGGGGAGACTAAAAGCTTGAGTATTTTGGAAAATCACCTCACCAACCGTTTTAAGCAACTCTGGGACAATTGATGCCACTTAAGTGGTGTCTGTGCCACAATTTTGGGAAAAAATGGAGACTCTTTTTGGAGTCCCCATGCTGTGCTTTACATGACGTTGCCATTGTCAATTCCAGGCGGGTCTGGTCTCTCACCCCCCTTTTAACCGTAAGAAACTACATACACTATGGCTTGGGCTAACACAGATGGTTGAGTCTGAAGAGCTGTTAACTCACACTATAGCCTGGGAATCAGAGGTCTGCTCCAAAGCTTCAGTGTCTGCTTGTCAGCGGAGTAGCCACCGCCTGTAGATCAAATTACAATTTTTTTTTTCAAATTCAAGGTTTTTTTTATTTTTGTGTTGAAAAAGTACAATAAAATACAATATACATAGTAAAAGGGGTAGTATAACTATAAATCTATGCATAACGACAGTACATTGGGGGGTACAGGGAGGGTTTTCCATCAATATTCAGATCAAGCATGCATTTTTCCATGTGGAAAATAGAGAGAGAGGGAGCGGACCACGGCAGACCACCAATCAATAGAGTGCGATTATGATCATTGTTGTGCCGACATCACGGATAACTTTAGTTGGGGGCTAGATGGTAGGCGTCAGAGTTTTGCAAATCAATCCAATCCCTCCAAATCACACAGTATCTATCAACATCAGCCGGTGAGATGGCAATCAGATGCTCCATCCTATTAAGGAGGGAGATCTCCGCAAACCATTCCTCCACAGTGGGTGGGTCTCTGCTTTTCCAGTGTCGTGGAATGACATTCTTAGCCGCCTGTATTAGGTAGCCTATTGATGACCTTTTATAACTACGTTTACTTATTGGTAACATTGATAAAAGGACGGCTTCTGGCTTATTAGGGATAGTCAAACCAGTTATTTTCTCAATCATGGGAACCACCTTTGCCCAAAATGCATTTATTATAGGGCATGCCGACCATATGTGTGACATTGTCCCTTCCCCCTCCCCACATCTCCAACATCTATCTGAGACCACTGGATACCATCTATGAGGGACTGCTGGTACCCGGTACCATCTAGAGATAATTTTAAAGGAGGTTTCCTGAGCTTTGGACCCTATTGAGGTTTTATGTGTTAGAAAGAAACATTTATCCAATTGTGAGTCAGAGAAGAACTTCCCCAGTTCCCTTTCCCATGCACCGCAGAATCCTGGCCTATTGTCAGTTACCTGGGCAATGAGGAAATTATACAGTAGGGAGTATACGACTATATGTACTTGTCACTTTTCCATGTGTTAGTTGTGTCTTCTGAGCAGTTTGTCAGCTTTTGGACACCTCTTGAAGTGTTTTCTATGTGTTTTCTATGTGTTTCTATGTTTTTTTGTTTGCCTGCCATTGGTTTTAACGGTGTTCGAAGGTGTTCGACGAACAGTTCGACGAACAGTTCGGCGAACATACGGGTGTTCGACGAACCGAACCGAACTCGAACACTAAGGGGATGGCTCAACACTAGTGACCAAGTAAGCACATAGAGAGGAATAAATACCATGTAAATAGTCCCCACCACCTCCAACGTCGTTCTCAAGGAGAAAGTTTAGCACTTTATTCTATATATATATATCCACTGTGATTTAATTATTTATTTATATTTTTTAGTTGCTGCTATATGTATTTATTGCACTATGCACTTTAACACATAGTCTGGATTTGCCTCCTATTTGTTTCCTATTGATTTGTGCCCCACAGTTAATTAACTATTGGGTATTTATTGTATATCCCTGAGTCTGTTTTCTAAATTATGTCTTTTGATTTATATATGTATTTTTTTTAAAAATGTATTAAATTAATATTTCTAAATTATTCTGTGGTTGTTCATTGTTTATTGAGTGGGTTTTGTATTTACGATAAATGAATAATCTATTATAGATATGCTATATTATTTTTAGTTAGTTGTGTTGCTACAGATCTGTGCCTTGCCACATTTCTGTCTTTGAGCTCCTTGAGCAGTTCCTTTGAGGTCATGATTCTCATTTGGTCTGACATGCACTGTGAGCTGTGAGGTCTTATATAGACAGGTGTGTGCCTTTCCAAATCAAGTCCTATCAGTTTAATTAAACTCAGCTGGACTCAAATGAAGGTGTAGAACCATCTCAAGGAGGATCACAAGGATATGGACAGCATGTGACTTAAATATGAGTGTCTGAGCAAAGGTTCTGAATACTTGTGACCATATGATATTTAAGTTTTTCTTTTAATAAATTTGCACAAATTTCTACATTTCTGTTTTTTTTCAGTTAACATGGGGTGCTGAGTGTACTTTTATGAGAAAAAAAATCAAGTTTTTAGAATTTACCAAATGGCTGCAATGAAACAAAGAGTGAAAAATTTCAAGGGGCCTGAATACTTGCCGTACCCACTGTATCTGCACTGCTTACTATGGCAGGGACTAGTAGACATGGTTATTGTATATGGGGCTCAAAAGATCTGATGGTGAGCAATCTCTCATAAAAAAACATGTAGTATATGAAAAGGGGCAAAAAATAGAGCCGGAACTCACCATCTAAAAAGTATTTCTTTATTCCATTTTCATTAAAAAAACAGTAAGAGGAGACAAAGCAGAGGAGTGTGGTGGAGCTGTTAACTCACACTATAGCCTGGGAATCAGAGGTCTGCTCCAAAGCTTCAGTGTCTGCTTGTCAGCGGAGTAGCCACCGCCTGTAGATCAAATTACAATTTTTTTTTTCAAATTCAAGGTTTTTTTTATTTTTGTGTTGAAAAAGTACAATAAAATACAATATACATAGTAAAAGGGGTAGTATAACTATAAATCTAAGCATAGCAACAGTACATTGGGGGGTACAGGGAGGGTTTTCCATCAATATCCAGATCAAGCATGTATTTTTCCATATGGAAGATAGAGAGAGAGGGAGCGGACCACGGCAGACCACCAATCAATAGAGTGCGATTATGATCATTGTTGTGCCGACATCACGGATAACTTTAGTTGGGGGCTAGATGGTAGGCGTCAGAGTTTTGCAAATCAATCCAATCCCTCCAAATCACACAGTATCTATCAACATCAGCCGGTGAGATGGCAATCAGATGCTCCATCCTATTAAGGAGGGAGATCTCCGCAAACCATTCCTCCACAGTGGGTGGGTCTCTGCTTTTCCAGTGTCGTGGAATGACATTCTTAGCCGCCTGTATTAGGTAGCCTATTGATGACCTTTTATAACTACGTTTACTTATTGGTAACATTGATAAAAGGACGACTTCTGGCTTATTAGGGATAGTCAAACCAGTTATTTTCTCAATCATGGGAACCACCTTTGCCCAAAATGCATTTATTATAGGGCATGCCGACCATATGTGTGACATTGTCCCTTCCCCCTCCCCACATCTCCAACATCTATCTGAGACCACTGGATACCATCTATGAAGGACTGCTGGTACCCGGTACCATCTAGAGATAATTTTAAAGGAGGTTTCCTGAGCTTTGGACCCTATTGAGGTTTTATGTGTTAGGAAGAAACATTTATCCCATTGTGAGTCAGAGAAGGACTTCCCCAGTTCCCTTTCTCATGCACCACAGAATCCTGGCCTATTGTCAATTACCTGGGCAATGAGGAAATTATACAGTAGGGAGATGGAGTGTGTAGGGGGTGACAATGATAGGCTCAATTTATCAAAGTTTGTGAGATCTCTATGAAGATGTGTGCGCTTCTTCACAGTTGAATAGAAGTGTTATAACTGGCTATATTCAAAATTTGCCTTCGGGGAAGTGGCTCTTCTCTGTAACAAGTCATTGAGGGGGAGCAGCGAAGTATTGGAGATGACATGAGAAAATAATATCTGATGGGATTTATTTGAACAGAGAAATCTATTTGCAGATAGTCCTGGTGGGAAATCTGGATTATCTGAAATCGGGAGCAAGGGGCCCTGGGGGTCGATTGAGGATAAGCTTTTTTTTTGGGATCTCAAAGCCAAAGCAGTGGCATAAGTACTATATGACATGAGGCCAAGAGAGGGGACAATTAAATAGGCACATCATGGGAGAGTGGTAAGAGGTTTAGGACAAATGGATTGAGCTATTTTGCCCCACAATTTCCCCTCCGAATGATGGAAGAAGTCCAGGATTCTAGCGTGTACTGCTGCCATGTAATATCTTCTACAATCCGGAAGGCTAAGGCCCCCCTTCTGTTTGTGTCTCATCAGAACGTCCCCCCGAATGCGTGGACGCCCACTTGCCCAGATAAATCTGCAAAGGCTACTGCGTAGTCTTTTCCAAAAATTTGAGGGCATTACCACGGGAATTGTTTGGAAGAGGTATAAGAGTTTAGGTAGGACGTTCATTTTCAGTATATTTATTCTGCCGAGCCAGGAAAAATCCTTCACCGGCCAAGAAGTAAGATCTCTATGGAGTTGTTCAATAAAGGGCCCAAAATTAAGATAAAATAGACGGGAGAGGTCTCTATGAATACGAATTCCTAAGTATTTGATACCCTGTGAGTGCCAGGCAAAGGAAAAGTTGGACTGCATGGAATCCTGTATGGATTTGGGGAGGGAGACATCGAGGGCCTCAGACTTCGCAGCATTGATTTTAAAATTTGACCATGTACCAAAGTGATCTATTTCAGCCATAACAGCAGTGATGGATATATGTGGTTGAGTGATATATACTAGGACATCATCAGCAAATGCAGAGCACTTGGACTCGGTGCCTCTCACCTCAATCCCCCTAATATTGGGGTTATCGTGAATTGATGAGAACAGGTGCTCCATCACTAGGATGTATAAGAGAGGGGGCAGTGGACATCCCTGCCTTGTCCCATTGGTGATTATGAAAGGTGATGATAATGTTCATTTATCTTCAGCCTAGCTGACGGATTGCGGTACAGGGCCATGATTTTGGCTATAAAAGGGTCCCCTACCCCAAGCTTTTTAAGAGAAAAGTATATGGCGTGCCAGAAAACTCTATGGAATGCTTTCTCAGCATCCAACGAGAGTATCTAATTACAAATTTTTAACTGAATCTAGCCCAAGCAATACTTTGGGCCTAGTAGCAGTTTCTGCTAGTCAGCGGATTAACCCAGCTGTTAAGCAAGCTACACCACCTGTAGTTTGGACACTTAATTTTTTCAAAGGAAATGGTTTGGGCCCCCAGGACACTCAGTGAAGAGCATCGGGGAGGCACCCCAAGGCACAGAGGCTGGGACTGGCGAGAGGACCGCCAAGCTCGATCCTTATAAAAGCTTTTTAACTGCAGCAGCTTTAGTGGACGCTACTGGAGCTGGAATTACAGCGGCTGCTGGCATGAGACTTGCCCTCCAATAGATCCTTGTAAAAGGATTTAAAGTGTACTCATTCAAATTAGAGAGACAATTTAAATTAAAAAGATTAGAGCTGCCTCCACCACAGGGGGGCTCGCTCGACCCACCAGCGGACAGGCACCAGTATTGGGAGAAGGGGGCTGGCCGTCAGGGTCCACCGCAGCTCTGGCACAAACCCGGTGACACGGAGGTCGCACGGGCAGGAACGGACTGGCCGTGTCGGCTTCGCACATTTTTGGTTTTAGAAGGGCATGACATGCCTATATCTGTGTCTCCCCCTCCTTTTACTCCTCCACCTCTTTTCTTTTCGCACGACTATATGTACTTGTCACTTTTCCATGTGTTAGTTGTGTCTTCTGAGCAGTTTTTCAGCTTTTGGACACCTTTTGAAGTGTTTTCTATGTGTTTTCTATGTGTTTCTATGTTTTTTTGTTTGCCTGCCATTGGTTTTAACGGTGTTCGAAGGTGTTCGACGAACAGTTCGGCGAACATACGGGTGTTCAACGAACTGAACCGAACTCGAACACTACGGGGGTGGCTCAACACTAGTGACCAAGTAAGCACATAGAGAGGAATAAATACCATGTAAATAGTCCCCACCACCTCCAACGCCGTTCTCAAGGAGAAAGTTTAGCACTTTAATCTATATATATATCCACTGTGATTTAATTATTTATTTATATTTTTTAGTTGCTGCTATATGTATTTATTGCACTATGCACTTTAACACATAGTCTGGATTTGCCTCCTATTTGTTTCCTATTGATTTGTGCCCCACAGTTAATTAACTATTGGGTATTTATTGTATATCCCTGAGTCTGTTTTCTAAATTATGTCTTTTGATTTATATATGTATTTTTTTTAAAAATGTATTAAATTAATATTTCTAAATTATTCTGTGGTTGTTCATTGTTTATTGAGTGGGTTTTGTATTTACGATAAATGAATAATCTATTATAGATATGCTATATTATTTTTAGTTAGTTGTGTTGCTACAGATCTGTGCCTTGCCACATTTCTGTCTCTGAGCTCCTTGAGCAGTTCCTTTGAGGTCATGATTCTCATTTGGTCTGACATGCACTGTGAGCTGTGAGGTCTTATATAGACAGGTGTGTGCCTTTCCAAATCAAGTCCTATCAGTTTAATTAAACTCAGCTGGACTCAAATGAAGGTGTAGAACCATCTCAAGGAGGATCACAAGGATATGGACAGCATGTAACTTAAATATGAGTATCTGAGCAAAGGGTCTGAATACTTGTGACCATATGATATTTAAGTTTTTCTTTTAATAAATTTGCACAAATTTCTACATTTCTGTTTTTTTTCAGTTAACATGGGGTGCTGAGTGTACTTTTATGAGAAAAAAAATGAAGTTTTTAGAATTTACCAAATGGCTGCAATGAAACAAAGAGTGAAAATTTTCAAGGGGCCTGAATACTTGCCGTACCCACTGTATCTGCACTGCTTACTATGGCAGGGACTAGTAGACATGGTTATTGTAAATGGGGCTCAAAAGATCTGATGGTGCGCAATCTCTCATAAAAAAACATGTAGTATATGAAAAGGGGCAAAAAATAGAGCTGGAACTCACCATCTAAAAAGTATTTCTTTATTCCATTTTCATTAAAAAAACAGTAAGAGGAGACAAAGCAGAGGAGTGTGGTGGAGCTTAGAGGTGCTGAGTTCTGACTAGAACAGAAGCGCACAATAGGGTCATACCGCAGGAGAAATGAAATAGAGCGAGAATAATGGTAGTGCTCACCTGGCGTGGTTATGTATAGGCACCACAGCAATAAGAGCCTTAGAATCAGTGTCTGGAGGAAAAATTCTTCCAGATAGCAATTCACTTTAGTGGAGAGATCACAGTACCTGGGCTGCACATGCAGAAATGATGAATTCTCGATGGTGAATGGAGAACTTGCGGAAGAGTTGATAAGGAGGTAAGGAAACTTTTTTCTGGAATTCCTTAAAGGGGTTTTCCCATGAACAAAAGTTAATTTTAATCAATAGACCTTGGAATAATAGTAAGTTCCACAATTGAATGTGTTTAAATAAAATGTCCCTGCACTGAGATAATCTTATAAATGTGCCCCTGCTGTGTACTGTATAATGGCTGTGTCTTACCATACAGGAACATGGTCTGATCATACCTGGGCAGCGGAGGATGAAAACAAGTAGACAGACAGAACAGCACAGGATCACAGCTGATTCTTTTTGTGAGGTAAAACATTTCCCTTCCTGATTTAAAAATGTTTTTTTACTGTAAAGAAAGAATCATTTATGATCCCAAGCTGTAATGTCTGCTCTGTATAGGTTCCCCCACCCTGCCCAGGAGTTGTGGTATGATCAGACCATGTTCCTACACGGTCAGACACAGCCATTACACAGTACACAGCAGGGACACATTTATAACATTATCTCAGCACAGGAACATTTTACTTAAACACATCCAATTGTGGAAGTTATTATTATTCGAAGATCTATTGATTAAAATGAACTTTTGTTCGTGGGAAAACCCTTTTAATTCTTTATCAACTCTACCGTAAGTTCTTCATTTTTACTTCCTAGTTGTGATTTGTTTTTAACTATATCTTTCCACAAATTCTTTTTTCTTTTTTTCTCTTTATTGACTATCCCATTCCTCCATTTCCCCCTCCCCTTCAGGGGCGCTTCTTCAATTATTTAAACTTTTTTAAAGCTGTCTTGTACAGTGTTTTGTACATGTTCTCTTTTACCCTGAAAAAAGTTGCAGATCGGTGCCTTCATTCTATACCATGAAAGATTTTTAATTTCCATAAGTGCAGCCCAGGTACTGTGATCTCTCCACTAAAGTGAGTAGCTCAGAAGTGATGACCATTTCACTTTACAGAATCTTTAACTGGTCTCTATAAACAGTCCAGTTTAAAGAGGTCCATGAAAAACATAGACATGTGAACAGCACTATAGTTTATAATGGGTGCGTGTTGTATCTGTGTAAAATATGGATAAAATTTATGTCTGCAACCCGGGTGCCTGAATGAAGCCTTAAGCTTATGTGAAGAGACCAGTCCCCTCCCCTGCTATATCTCCTTTTACAGCTTTTTGAAAGAAGTTGGAATATTGAAATGATTTTTAGATGGTGAGTGTCATCTTTACTTCTTGCACCTTTTCATATACTAAAATTGCAACCTATGAATGACTAATTCACAATTTTTTGCCACTGAAAGAATTATATATTTGTATATAACTAATGAAATAGAGAGGATATTATATGGCATAGTGTATTTGTGACAGATTTTTGCTGATGAATTCTGTGTCAAAAATGGGCAGCATAGAAAGGTATAATAATACACATGATTGTGTAGTTTTCTTGTTATTATATCCACTTCTTTGTGCTATGTAATTGTCTTTTTCTGCATGTAAAAAGGAACCTTGCTTACATATAATTCTTGAAAGTCTTCGAACAGCAGTGCACAAAGAAATTAGTAGTTTTCCTGTCCTGTTTTGCTATTGTTAGCCATTCACATACATTCGGGAATTTAGAAATGTTAAACCTTGGACAGTTCTGACCTCACGTGAAAATAGCTGTATATGCTGTATCGAGATGCTTGCCTCTCAATACTGGCTATATGCCTGGAGTTCATGATATAAGCTGCAGTGGAGAAACAGCCAATTTAAACACACCAAAATACTCAGCTGGCGTTTTCTAGGTCACTTGATGTTTAAACAACTTGGCCCATATTGGAATGGGCTATGAAATAGCTAAAACTTGCTGAACTGATGTAGTCATGCTATAAAATCAAGGAACCATTATTGAAAATGAGTTAATATTTTTGATGAAAGATAAATTAATAACATAAAATTTCTAAATTTAATTGTAGATTCAAGTCTATTTAATATGTATTGGCAAAATATGTGCTTTAGTTTTGCAGTGGCGGAAATGAATTTGTATCCATGTCTCTATGAATGCAGGTTGTAAATGAAAACTAAGCAAATTGTAAAGTCCTATTCCACATGCCATTGACAATAAATATAAAATGCTTCATTAGCAAAAAAAAGGTTATAAAATGTATGTATGCTTAACAGAAAACATAATAAATCGGTTTGTTTTCGAAGAAATTTTTAATAGCTTCAAATCCCTGAATTTTGCTAACACAATTTCCTTGCCAGAAGGGATGAACAGCAAATGTGAAGGTTTGAGGGTTCTTTCACATCTAATCATTTAAAAAAAATTATAGCAAGAAGAGTTGGCTTGATCAGTTTGACCATCCTAATGGCAATCAAAGATATTTGTAACTAAAAAGATAAAATAACTGTTTGCAAATTGTTATGGGCTCACCCTGGAGGTAGATTCTCTATGCTCTAGGTCAGGGTGAAATGTAGTGACAGAGGTGATGATGCAGCAGAGATGGACTAGCCAGACACCATGTGGATCAACAGACAACAGGGTATGCAGAATGGCAGATGGATCAATGTGGATAGAAGCACTGGATTTAGCTGGAATGCATTTGAACTCAAGAACAGCAGAGATGTATATGCAATGTAGTAACTTGCAACAGGAATGTGGTTAACCACAGGAGTAGCAGAGTGGCAGTGTGCAATAGCACCAAGATAGCTGAAACTAATTTTTAAAGGGGTTGTTCACTTTCTGAAAACTTTTCCCTATGTGCACAGATCAATGTTAAAAGAAAACAAACAAACTGTGCTTTACATTACTTACCTAGGTAGAACACTGTATCTTCGTAGCTGGCTTGGTCTCCGTTATTTGGTTGTAGAAGTGATGTCACTTTGACATCATTGTAGGCAATCACTGATACAGTGTCCATTTTAGGACATGATCAGATATCAAAATCAAACATCAGAATGATGTCAGTTTGAGGCTAAATACCCTGTCTGAGAACTGATTTTGCTAAGTGATTCTGACAAGTGATTCTGACAAGTGATTTTGATGAGTGATTCTGACAAGTGATTTTGACGAGTGATTTTCATGAGTGATTCTGACAAGTGATGCTGACAAGTGATTTTGATGAGTGATTTTGATGAGTGATTCTGACAAGTGATTTTGACAAGTGATTCTGACAAGTGATTTTGACGAGTGATTTTGATGAGTGATTCTGACAAGTGATTCTAACAAGTGATTCTGACAAGTGATTTTGATGAGTGATTCTGACAAGTGATTTTGATCAGTGATTCTGACAAGTGATTTTGACGAGTGATTTTGATGAGTGATTCTGACAAGTGATTTTGACTAGTGATTTTGATGAGTGATTCTGATAAGTGATTCTGACAAGTGATTTTGACAAGTGATTTTGACGAGTGATTTTGATGAGTGATTCTGACAAGTGATTTTGACAAGTGACTTTTACAACTGTAATAATAATAATAAAAAAAACTAGCTGTTAGCTGATGGGACTTGAACCCAAAATTCTGCACCTCAAAGACAGTGCACTAACCACTAAGCTATAAACTCAGTTGTAAAAACCTAGGAGTTCTATTTGGTGATATGATTTTCAGTGCAAACTTGTCTAAAACTCATTGGGACTTATGCATAGACTGCAAGCAAGCCAAATTCAAATGATGTTTGATTATGATGTGTGGGTCTGATGTGTGACTTTCTTCAAACATCAGAAGCAGAATCACAATGACTTTTAGTCACCCTGAGTATTTTCATGGTTTATCTCATAAGACAAGAAAAGCTATAAGATAGTATCACTTGACTGGATAGCTTAATGGCAAGGCATCAGTCTCTGAAACTACTGCGATAGAGTTCAAATCCTGATAGGAAAAAGATTTTTTTTTTATTATGGCTATTAAGCACACAAACTACAGGGTTGTTTTACTTTTAATATCTGACACTCTGATTGTCATCCTGATGTGTTAAGAGTTTCAGACACGCTATTTGCATGGTAAATTACATAGCAAAAATTAAATTGGGAGTTCGCTGCCAGTACTTGGGTGGCAGGAAATAAAAATTTACAATAAAGACATTTTATCATTAGACCCCTTTAAAAAATTATGCAAATATAAAGTCACTTGGAAATAGATATGTAGTAAATTATTGCCTCCCAGTTTACTTTGGCTATGTAATGTGTGTGCTCAGATAACTTTGATCAAGGTTTCAGATCTTAATTAGCCTGTTGGGAGTTATGGCTTGTTCACTAACATTGTTAGAAAGGCCAGGTGATGCAAGTTTCCCAGTTTTCTAAAAGACTCAGTCTCCTCTAACCTTATGCCTTATCATTAAAGTTACCATTTCATATCAAATTATAAGTGTGTTATAGTGCATGCTTATTCAGCAGAAATATTGTTCACTAATTTATGATTACTATACTAAAAAATGTTTATGAGAGCAACATTACAGCTAGAAATATCTCTAAATTATCATCAAATACAAATAAATAGGCACAAAAGTAGAATAAGAATAGATATGAGTATCATGTATTGATTTAGACCTATTGGTTCTAATAGAGGATTATCACTTATCAGTCCTGAAATTTATACTCCTGAAAATTGACTTGGGGCTTCGCACTATATTTGTGTCCAGCCAGGTACAGCAGGCAGGAACGGGCTGCCCCCAACCACCAGCTGCCTATTTGTACCTGGCCGGACACAACAATATAGGGAAGGCCTTTTTTTCTTAATTATTTCATGAATTTCATGAAATAATTTTAAAAAAAAGTACGTGGGGCTTCGCCCTATTTTTGTGTCCAGCCAGGTACAACTAGGCAGCTGGGGGCTGGAATCTGCAGCGCAGGGAGGCCCAAGCTTTCTGGGGCCCCCCCACTGCAAATTGCAGTCCGCAGCCACCCCGGAAAGTGGCGTGTTCATAGAAGCGCCATCTTCTGGCGCTGTACCCAACTCATCCAGGGCCCTGGTGCGGTGACTCACTGGGTAATAAAGGGGTTAGGGCCAGCTTGGTATTATCAGCTGGCCCTAAGCCCAAAATTCATGGGGTCACGCCAATATTAGACATGACCGCCATTGATTTCTAGGAAAGTATTTTAAAAAAAACACAACACCCAGAATAAAGTCCTTTAATTGAAATAAACACACAATTCTTTATTGTTCTAAATTAAACCATACTTACCATCACGCCCATTCCAGCTGAAGCCAACGATCTCCTGCAATAAAAGTAAAATAATAAAGCAACATCATCCTTACCTTTCCATGGTTCCCACGACAGCTTCAGCTCTGCTACATCGAGATGACAGGCTGGACCGCAGCAGAAAGCTGCCATCCAGCCTGTCATCCCGCAGACACTGAAGCACAGGCATGCTTGCGCTCCTCAGTGTCTCGCTGCAACGGCATCCAGATGAGCCGAGAATTCTCCCACGCTGTCAGTGACGTACATGAGGTAAGCTGAGTTCATTGGACATGAGCTCACCTCATGCATGTCACTGACAGCGTGGGAAAATTCTCCTGCACTCAGCGCTTCAGCATGAGAATTCTCCCACGCTGTCAGTGACGTACATGAGGTGAGCTGAGTTCATTGGACATGAACTCACCTCATGCACGTCACTGACAGCGTGGGAAAATTCTCACGCTGAAGCGCTGAGTGCAGGAGAATTTTCCCACGCTGTTAGTGACGTACATGAGGTGAGCTGAGTTCATTGGACATGAGCTCACCTCATGCACGTCACTGACAGCGTGGGAAAATTCTCACGCTGAAGCGCTGAGTGCAGGTGAATTTTCCCACGCTGTCAGTGACATGCATGAGGTGAGCTGAGTTCATTGGACATGACCTCGGCTCATCTGGATGCCATCACAGCCTGACACTGAGGAGCGCAAGCATGCCTGCGCTTCTCAGTGTCTGCGGGATGACAGGCTGGATGGCAGCTTTCTGCTGCGGTCCAGCCTCTCATCTCGATGTAGCAGAGCTGGAGCTGTCCTGGGAACCATCGAAAGGTAAGGATGATGTTGCTTTATTATTTTTCTTTTATTGCAGGAGATGGTTGGCTTCAGCTGGAATGGGCGTGATGGTAAGTATAGTTTAATTTAGAACAATAAAGAATTGTGTGTTTATTTCAATTAAAGGACTTTATTCTGGGTGTTTGTGTTTTTTTAACTTTGACTATGGGGTTAGCAATGGGGGTGTCTTATAGACGCCTCTCCATTACTAACCTGGGCTTGATGTCAGCTGGCATTATAAGCTGACATCAACCCCAGCCCTATTACCCCACTGCCACCGCTAAAGGGCAGTGGGAAGAGAGAGGCTAAGTGCCAGAATTGGCGCATCCTATGGATGCCCCATTTCTGGGACGGCTGACGGCTGGTGTTTCTAGCCTGGGAGGGGGCCAATATTCATGGCACCCTTCCTGGGCTATTAATATCAGCCCCCAGCTGTCTGCCTAGCCTTTGCTAGCTATTAAAATAGGGGGGACCCCACGTCATTTTTTTGGTTGGGTCCCCCATTTTAATAGCTAGTAAAGGCTAGGTATTCAGCTGGGGGCTGATATTAGTAGCCTGGGAAGCTCCATGGGTATTACCCCCTTCCCAGGCTTCAAAAATCTGCCCCAGCCGTCTGCTTAACCTCTGCTAGAGACTAAAATTACGGGGAACCCCACGCCAATTTTTTTTTTAATAAATCCTTTATTTTAACACTAAATGACAAGTACAGTAACCAACACTGTCACTGTACTTCTTATATATGTGACTAACATGTTTCTATCTATCTAATCTATGTGTGATGCTCTATCTTTCTGTTTTAAATTGTCGGGTACCGCTGCTGAATTGCCGGCCGGCTTCTTTAAAGAGACGATGCATGAAAACACTATTATTTTTTTAAATAAATCCTTTACACTAAATGACAAGTACAGTAAGCAACACTGTCACTTTACTTATTATATATGTGACTGACATGTTTCTATCTATCTAATCTATGTGTGATGCTCTATTCCTTCTTGTCTAAATTGTCGGGTACCAGTGTATGCCGCTGCTGAATTGCCGGCCGGCTTTTTTAAAGCGAGCGTCTTCTAAGCAGTTTGTCAGCTTTTGGACACCTTTGAAGGTGTTTTCTATGTGTTTCTATGTGTTTTTGTTTGCCTGCCATTGGTTTTAACGGTGTTCGACGGTGTTCTAAGGTGTTCGACGAACAGTTCGACGAACAGTTCCTCGAACATCTCGGTGTTCGAGGAACCGAACCGAACCCGAACACTACGGGGGTGGCTCAACACTAATAAAGATCTCAATAAAAAATGTCAAAAAAGAAATCAAGCTAGCAATGTTTTCAGCAGAGAAGCAAATTGCCAGCAACATTAACATAAATCACCAAAAATTTCGAAATACACCAATGCCAAAATGAAAAAACGGATGGGATTGGCACCTTAAAAGGTGATAATTGCAAGATAATTATAGAGGACAAAGAAAAGGCTGAGATATTAAACAGGCACTTTTCATCCATGTCTCCCAATTAACTGACTGGTCCAGAGATTATTCAACAAGCCAAAAATCAAAGTTCAGTACCTGATATAACTAGTTCAACACAATAAGAAGTATACCTGCCTCTGAGCAAATTAAATATTTAAAAATACCCCAGGCCAGATGGCATTCATCCACTGATATTGAGGAAATTGAGCTCAATAATTGACAGACCACTGTATCTCATTTTTTTAGTCTCTCCTGTAACAGGGGTGGTGCCACTAGATTGGAGGATGGCTCATGTTATACTAATATTTAAGAAAGGTAAGAAGGTGGATCCAGGCAACAACCATCTGGTAAGGCTGACAATGTTTTTGAGGGCATTATAAGAGATGACCTGCAAAGATATATTGCAGAGAATAATATAATAACTGACAACCAGCACGGATTCATGAAAGATTACTCGTGTCTAACCAACAACATCATAGATTTCTCTGAGTAGTTAAGTGCAAATCTGGATGTTGGTAATGCGGCTGATGTGATTTATCTGGACTTTGTAAAGTCATTTGATACTGAACCTCATAACAGCCTTATACTGAAACTTCAGAAGCAGGGACTAGGGGAAACGATATGCAGATGGGTAAGTAATCGGTTAAAAGACAGGAAACAAAGAGTTATCATAAATGGTACATTCTCTAAATGGGGTATAGTCAGCAGTGGGGTACCACAAGGATTTGTGCTTAGACCGATTCTTTTCAATCTCTTTATTAATGACCCAGTGGATCGGATTGAGAGAAAAGTGTTAGCCTTTGCTGACGACACCAAGCTATGTAAGATATTAAAAACTGACTTTGACAGTAGAGATGAGCGTTGTTCGACTCGAACTGTTCGCCAATCTCAAATTCGAGCTGTTTTGGGCGGTGTTCGAGCCGATCGGCGAACACGAACGATTTGAGAAAAATTCGGCTGTTCGAGGTTATGTTCGATAACTGTTCGTGCACCAAAATCATAACTGGATTTTTTCTCAGTAATGATGAAAATTAATGTTAATACGCAGTTTGAGTGTACAGCGGGGTGGGGGGAGGGGCAGGGGATGGATCTCTGCAGGAATAATGAAGATCTCCATTTTTTTTTCTCTTTCCCGCATTTACAGTGGGGAGGTGCAATCTGTCAGCCTATCAGAAGCGCACACACGGAGCGAAGTGCTTTTTTTCACACAAGCAAGGGCATGTGTCATTGGCAGTGTATGTCACATGTCCTTGCCCTATAAGACCAAGCCATTTTCCCCGTCGCCACCATTTTTTCACTGCTGCAGCTGCGTGTTAGACGGCACCGCTGTTGCTGTGTGCGCTATACCTTGTTAATTTCAAGCCAATTTTCGCACAAATATACAGATAGCTTGGGAGTAGGGAATAGTTGTGATTGCAGTCCTTTTAAGGACTAGGTTACAGCATTTCCTACGACTTTTATCAGGCAGGTCTGTGCTCTTAAATAGATAGATTGTGGGAGTAAAGACTAATTGTAATTGCAGTCCTTTTCAGGACTAGGTTACATCAGTTCCTATCAGTTTTTGCCAGGCAGGTCTGTGCCAGTGCTGTGCAAGTTTTTTTCACAGCATTTGGCTGAATCTAGCAAAGCTAATCCTTTTTGGCCTATTGCAGAGTGTGTTAGTCAGTGGAGTAGCCTATATGTGTTGCAAGATATACCACCTGTGTATAGAATACCAATTTTTTTACTGCACCTAGTGAAGTAAAATCTTTTGGGCATAGCATCATTCTATTAGTCCATCTATACTGACCTCCATCAGGTTGCAAATTGAATATAATTTTTTTCTGCATCTAACCCAGCCAATAGTTTTGGCCTAATACCACAGTTTGGCCACTCAGCTCTGCTCGGTTCCCATCCATTGTTTTTTTGTGCAAACAACTCCAGAGTTGTGAATTAGTTAACCACCAAAATGAGTGGAAAAAGGCCTGCTGCTGGTGGAAAGGGGAATAGGCGTGTTGGGAAGGGGGAAAAAGGTTGTGTCCATGGGGTAGGTGTTAAAGCAACAGTAACATCTGCAGAAGAAAGACCATCTTCCAGCCAAACTAAAATGTCTACTTCTTTTAGCGGACAATGTGATAAGATCCCTTTCTTACGGCCACGCCAATCGCTACAAATTCCAGATGAGGCACAAAAACAGCAGGTGCTTCAACGGATATCAAGTGCTCCTTTAAGTGGGCTCTCCTCCACATCAACTTCAACATCACAAATACTCCAGTCCTCAAAGGTGTCACCCCAATCGCACTTGCTTCCTCACAGCTCCCAAATCTCCAGCTGCCCGTCTGAGTATGAGGTAGAACAGATGGTTGAGTCTGCAGAGCTGTTTACTCATACTATAGCCTGGGAATCAGAGGTCGACTCCAGCGCTTCTGTGAATCCAGACGAGGAAATGATCTGCACTGATGCCCAGAATCTTTATGAGTCGGATCCAGGACCAGACGCAGAAGGTTCTGACCATAATGTAGACCCTCATTCCCAAACTGTAACTCCTGTTGGTGGAGACAATGAGGAAGACGATGATGAGACTCAAATACCTGATTGGAGCGACAACTTTAGTTTTTTGTCAGGGCAGGAACAGGTTGGCTCTGAGGACGACGGGTGTGATAACGCACAGGGTGATGATGATGAGGTTGGAGATCCCACTTACTGTCAACCCACAGTCAGCCAAGAGATGAGGTCAGAAGAGGAGGTGGAGGAAGATGCTAGTGACGACGAGGTCAGGTTGCGCCTTCCTGGACAGAGACGTAGTACTGGACGCACGTCAACAACTGCATCCTCAAACACAACTCTGCCTCTCACCACAATTCGTGGTGGCTCTTCAGGTCGTATGGGTGCTAAGCCTTGCATAGCCTGGGCATTTTTTCAGATCGATAAAGATGACCCAACTCGTGTTATCTGTAACATTTGTCAGCAAAAGCTAAGTAGAGGCCAAAAAATACATAGTTTGAGTACTTCATGCATGAACCGGCACATGGACATGAAGCATAAGTTGCAGTGGGAAGCTCAGTGTGCTACAATGCGGCCTAGCCGGCCGGGCCAACCACCGTCTGCCATATCTTGTGCATCCGCAGCCTCTTCATCCTCTGTGACTGGGGGGACAGCAGTCACACCTGTTTTGGGGCGCAGACCTGCCACCTCTTTACCCGCAACAGCCAGCGTGATTGGCAGGTCATCATTTTCTTTGGAGGTGGTAACACCAGCTGGTGTTGAGCGCTGTCCGACATCGATAGCACCACCTTTGGATCAAGTCAACCTAACATGTCCGCCTGCATCTTCCTCACAGACTGGCAGTTTGCCGGGGACACCCTTATCAACCCTGTCTAAGCACAATAGCCAGCCCTCGGTCCCTCAGATGTGGACAAGTAAAAGACCATTTCCTCCTAGCCATGAGAAAGCTAAGAGGTTTAATTTCACCATCTGCAAGCTCTTGGCTACAGAAATGCTGCCTTTCCGCCTGGTGGACACAGAGGATTTTCGAGACCTTATGTCCGTCGGAGTGCCCCAGTACCAGATGCCCAGTCGGCACTACTTCTCAAAGAAAGGTGTGCCTGCGCTCCACCAGCATGTCGCACACAACATCACCGCTTCTTTGAGAAACTCTGTGTGTGACAGGGTGCATTTCACCACAGACACTTGGACGAGTAGGCATGGACAGGGGCGTTACATGTCGCTGACTGGGCACTGGGTAACTATGGTGACAGCAGGACAAGGGGCTGCTGTCCAAGTCTTGCCGTCCCCACGAGTTGTGCGTCAATCCTCTTTATGTCAAAGTTCCTCCACTGCTACTGCCTCCTCAACCTCCTCTCGGTCTTCCACCTGCACCCAAAGCCTGTCTGGTCATGCCACAAGCTTTCTAACTGCGCAGAAGTGATCCTGCACACCTCCTTACTATGCTGGCAGTAGGGCTCAACGTCATCAGGTGGTTTTTACTTTGAAATGTCTGGGAAATGTGAGTCACACAGCTGAGGAGTTGTGGTCAGCTCTGGAGAACCAATTTCATGAATGGTTGTCGCCACTGGACCTGAAACCAGGGAAGGCCGTGTGCGACAATGCTGCAAACCTGGGTGCGGCCCTTCGCCGGGGCAATGTCACACACGTGCCTTGTATGGCTCACGTGTTGAACCTGGTTGTCCAGCAATTTTTAGCCCACTATCCCAGACTAGATGGTCTTCTGCAGAGGGCACAGTCGCTGTGTGCTCACTTCCGCCGTTCGCATCCCGCAGCTCAGCGACTTACATCTCTACAGAAGTCGTTGGGCCTGCCACTTCACCCGCTAAAATGCGATGTGCCTACCCGGTGGAATTCAACTCTGCACATGTTGCAGCGACTGTGGCAGCACCGACAAGCCCTAGTGCAATACGTTCTGACGTATAGCCTGGGCCAACGAGATCCAGAGGTGGGGCAAATCACGCTGGAGGAGTGGTCTCAGATCAGGGACCTATGCACCCTTCTGCACAGTTTTGAAATGGCGACGAAGATGTTTAGTGCTGACGATGCCATTATCAGCATGACTATTCCGGTGATTTACATGCTGGAGCACATGTTAAACAGAATTCGGAGTCAGGTGGTGGCACAAGAGGAGGTGGAGGAAGTAGAGGAACAGGAGTTGTATGCGGAAGGGCTAACATCTGCAAGGTCCAGACGGTCGGCAGCACCAAGGCGGCAGGCATGTGAGGGTGGGGGAGATGGTTTTACCAGGGCGTATGGTAGCAGCCAAACTAGTGAGGAAGGTGCAGGAGCCCAGGAAGAAGTGTAGGACGAACTGATGGAAGACTCATCAGATGAGGGAGACCTTGATCACATTTCTGTTGTGCGAGGTTGGGGGGAGAGGACAGAGGAAGGAAGCATGATTGTTACCTCGCCACCAACACAACAGGGACTTGGTGCTCCTGGATGCGCAACACACATGAGTGCCTTCTTGCTGCACTACCTGCAACATGACCCTCGAATTGTGAGAATTAGAAATAATCCTGACTACTGGGTTGCCACACTGTTAGATCCCCGGTACAAAAGTAAATTTGCAGAAATTATTCCTGCCATAGAAAGGGATGCACGCATGCAGGAGTATCAGCAGAGACTGTTGCAGAATCTTACATGTGCTTTTCCACAAAACACCAGTGGTGCACGTAGTGAATCTCACAGTTCCAACTTGCCAACCGTGGGACCGTCAAGTGTTCAGCACTCAAACCGTAACAGAACCACAGTATCTGCTGGTAACATCAATTTTGCGGAATCATTTCACCACTTTTTTAGCCCATCCTTTGCAAGGCCACAGGAGACAAGAAGTCTGACACATAGTCAACGCCTAGAGACGATGGTACAGGAGTATCTCCAAGTAAACATTGAAGCCATGACTGTGTCACTGGACCCTTGCTCTTTTTGGGCTTCCAATCTGGATAAATGGCCGGAGCTAGCCACTTACGCCTTGGAGATCTTGTAATGCCCCGCAGCCAGCGTTCTGTCTGAACGTGTGTTCAGTGCTGCTGGTGGTGTGCTGACAGATAAGCGCACGCGGCTCTCCACTGATAATGTAGACAGACTCACGTTCATAAACAAATCATGGATCCGAAACGACTTTTCTACCCCTGTGTCATCCTGGGGAGAGTAAAAGCTTTATGATTGGTTAAAATCACCCTACCAACCGTTTTAAGCTTTCAAATTACTAATCATGTTTATCTGTATCTTGGCTGGAAAATAATTTGAGCTTTTTAGCAGTGTGCAGCTCTGATTCTATTAGGCCATCTATAATAAGCTCCACCAGATTTAAAATTACTAATCATGTTTATCTGTATCTTGACTGGAAAATAATTTGGGCTTTGTAGCAGTGTGCAGCACTGATCCTATTAGGCCATCTATACTAAGCTCCACCAGATTTAAAATTAATAATAATTTTTAGCTGCATCTAGCCCGGAAAATAATTTTGGGGCTCCGAGATGCGCAAGACACATAAGTGCCTTCTTGCTGCACTACCTGCAACATGACCCTCATATTGTCAGAATTCGAAGTAATCATGACTACTGGGTTGCCACACTCTTAGATCCCCCAAACTTTTCGATCAACCTTTTCATTTTAATAAAGACCAAAAAAATTGTCATTTTTGAAATTATAAGCATTAGCAGGTTATTAGAAACTGAAATCAAACAGTTTTCAACTCAAAACTTTATTCTAGGTGATGTTACATTTTCACATAGGACCCCTTGTTCGAAAGGAGCTTCTGAACTCTCTTGTCCATTGAATTTGTCAGGTTTTGGATGGTTTCTGCTTCAATTGTTTTGCATGAGGACAGAATACCCTCCCAGAGCTGTTGCTTAGATGTGAACTGCCTCCCGCCATCATAGACACTCCTTTTGATGATGCTCCAGAGGTTCTGAATGGGGTAGAGGTCAGGGGAGCATGGGGGTCACACCATAAGTTTGTCCCCTTTTATGCCCATATCAGCCAGAGATGCAGATGTTTTATGTGCAGCATGAGATGGTGCTTTATCATGCAAAAAAATGATCTTGCTGTGAAATACACGGTTCTTCTTCTTGAACCATGGCAGGAAGTGCTGTTTGAGAAAATCCACATACATTATGGAGTTCATCTTTAGCGCCTTCAGGGATCCTAAAGGGGCCGACAATCTCTCTCCCCATGATTCCAGCCCAAAACATTACTCCACCTCCTCCTTGTTGGCGCTGTAGCCGTGTTTGCGTGGGGTGTCCATCAACCAGCCATCCTCCACTCCATCCATCTGGACCATCGAGCGCTGCACGGCACTCATCCGTGAACAAAACAGTTTTGAAATCAGTCTTCATGTAATGTTTGGCCCACTGGAGCCGTTTCTGCTTGTGTGAAGTGGATAGAGGAGGTCGACAGGATGGCGTATGCACAGCTGCAAACCTCTGAAGGACCCTGCATCTTGTTGTTCGGGGGACGTTGGAGGCACCAGCAGCTTCAAAAACTTGTCTGCTGCTATGACAAGGCTTTTTTGCCGCTGCTCTTTTAACCTGACGTAATTGCCTGTAGGAAAGAGTCCTCAATTTGCCCTTATCAGCACGCACACGTGTGTACTGTGAATCAGCTACATACTTCTTGATTGCCAAGACACTTCATCCTGATCATCGCACAATGTTGATTGTAGTCATGCCTTGACCTAAACACTCCACAATTTGTTGCTTCTCAGCAGCCGACACATCCTTTTTCTTTCCCATTTTGGCAGAAAATGTAGGCTGCTTAATAATGTGAGACAGCCTTCTTAAGTAGTCTTGCCTTTCATTGGATACACCTGCCAAACTAATTAGCACAGGTGTCTGCAATTGCTTACAGTAATATAAAGAGCCCTGACACACATCACCATCAATGAGTTTAACTGACAAACAAACAAATTCTTCCCTTATCACTCCTAAACACTTTTTGCATAATAATTTGGAACACAGTGTACATGTGCTTTTCCACAAAACACCAGTGGTTCACCTAGTGAATCTTACAGTTCTAACTTGCCAACCGTGGTCTGTATGAAGTTGTTCAATAAAGGGCCCAAAATTAAGATAACATAGATGGGAGAGGTCTCTATGAATAGGAATTCCTAAGTATTTGATACCCTGTGAGGGCCAGGTAAAGGGAAAGTTGGACTGGATGGAATCCTATATGGATTTGGGGAGGGAGACATCGAGGGCCTCAGACTTCGCTGCATTGATTTTAAAATTTGACCATGTAATAAAGTGATCTATTTCAGCCATAACAGCATGGATGGATATATGTGATTGAGTGATATATACTAGGACATCATCAGCAAATAGAGAGCACTTGTACTCGGTGCCTCCCACCTCAATCCACCTAATATTGGGGTTATGGCGAATTGATGAGAGCAGGTGCTCCGTCACTAGGATGTCTAAGAGAGGGGACAGAGGACATCCCTGCCTTGTCCCATTGGTGATTGTGAAAGGTGATGAAAATGTTCTGATGCACCCCCTGGGCCTTGGGACACCCGGAGCCGGACCCTTTTTGGTGGATGCTGGTGGTTGTAGTCTTCGTGGCGGCGACCCGGTTCCGTGGCTCAGGGTGGTGAAACCAGTGGCGGAACTATTTATGTGGTTTTGATGTTTAAATGTGCGACTACGCCACCCGTGGATTGCGGTCAGAGTGAACCGCCGCTGCAGGGGAGACCGCTGAGGCTGGTGTTGTGGGTGCAGCAGAGCGTAGCATAACTCCCCACGGGAGGAGTATAGCGTCAGGGCAGTGTATGCGGAGGATGGGGGTGATGGTGCAGGGCAGCAGCAGTAACGACACGGAGTCAGTGATGCAGTCCAGGGCCTTTACTCACAGTTCTTATTATCCAGACCACGTCTGCAGGTAACGGCTGCCCACGTCGTACTGTGCTCACCAGGTGAGGGGCTCAGACAACTCCCAGATAACTTTGGAGCACTTCACAGGACCCCCTTTGTGTGTCCTTTGTCTGGCCTTTCTTACCAACCCTTCTGTCCGGCTGCCTCGGGCCTCCTCTTGGTAAACTTGGCGCCAGTTTCCCTGACCCTATGTCGTGCCTTCCTAGCGGGTGTAGCGAGGGGCTGCGCCACATAAAATGTCACAGCCTCCTGTTTCTAGCTGAGGGTCGTTTCCTGCCTCCACTAGTTTCGGGGACCGGTCTCCCCTTTTGGCCTGACCCCTCCACGCAGGTGGATTCGGGCGTGCGGTGGCGACTCGCCCGTCTGCACCCCTGGGATCCCTTCATTCCTCGTTCCTGGAGCCTTCTCCGCTCCTCTTCCTTCCTTCTCCCTCTTCCAGGCCTGGGCCTCTGTTACTAGGCCCGCCTCCGGAGCAGAGCTCATGCAGAGCCCCTGCTCCCTGCCACTTCTGCTCAGACTTCTCTGCACTGAACTAAGATGGTGCCCACCTTTTATACTCCCTTCTCAATGCACCCAGGAACTGCTTCCTCCCTGCTCCTGCACTACAGGGTTCCCCTTCCTCAGTGTTCCCTCCCCCCACTCCAGCCAGGGACAGGGACTGTCGTGCCCATCTCAGAGGCATATTGGTTGCCCTGCCCCACGGCAATGTGGTGTAATGCATGCAGGTGTCGGGTCCTGATCCACACTCCATCCTTACCTGAGAGTGAGATATCACATCTCTGGGTTAGGTGCAATACCTCTGTAGCAACCGAGCCCTCAGGGTGCTACAGTTCCATTTATCTTCAGCCTAGGTGACATATTGTGATACAGGGCCGTGATTTTGGCTATAAAAGGGTCCCCTAGACCCCTACCCCAAGCTTTTTAAGAGAATCATATATGGCGTGCCAGGAGACTCTATGGAATGCTTTCTCAGCATCCAACGAGAGTATCTAATTACAAATTTTTAACTGCATCTAGCCCAGGAAATACTTTGTGCCTAGTAGCAGGGTCTGCTAGTCAGCGGATTATCCCGGCTGTTAAGCAAGCTACACCACCTGTAGTTTGGACACTTAATTTTTTCAAAGGAAATGCTTCGGGACCACGGGATACTCAGTGAAGAGCATCAGGAGGCACCCCAAGGCATAGGGGCTGGGACTGGCAGTAGGATGCCTTGCGGTGGACAGCCGAGCTCGATTAAAGCTTTTTAACTGCAGCAGCTTTAGTGGACGCTACTGGAGCTGGAATTACGCGGCTGCTGGCATGAGACTTGCCCTCCAATAGATCCTTGTAAATGGATTTAAAGTGTATTCATTCAAATTAGAGAGACAATTTAAATTAAAAAGCTTAGAGCTGCCTCCACCACAGGGGGGCTCGCTCGACCCACCAGCGGACAGGCACCAGTGTTGGGAGAGGGGGGCTGGCCGTCAGGGTTCACCGCGGCTCTGGCACAAACCTGGCGACACGGAGGTGGCACGGGCAGGAGCGGACTGAACGTGTCGGCTTCTCACTTTTTGGATTTTAGAAGGGCATGACATGCCTATATCTGTGTCTCCCCCTCCTTTTACTCCTCCACCTCTTTTCTTTTCGCATGACTCTATGTACTTGTCACTTTTCCATGTGTTAGTTGTGTCTTCTGAGCAGTTTGTCAGCTTTTGGACACCTTTGAAGGTGTTTTCTATGTGTTTCTATGTGTTTTTGTTTGCCTGCCATTGGTTTTAACGGTGTTCGAAGGTGTTCGACGAACAGTTCGACGAACAGTTCGGCGAACACACGGATGTTCGACGAACCGAACCGAACTCGAACACTACGGGGGTGGCTCAACACTATTTGACAGTACAATATTACAAAATGATCTGGATAAGACGTCTGAGTAGGCAAACACTTGGCAAATGAGGTTTAATGTTCATAAATGTAGAGTAATGCACCTAGGACGGAGTAATCCTATTGCTGCCTGTACATTAAATGGTAGTATGCTGCCCATTGTGTTGGATTGTCAATGCAACCCTCTTCTCCCACTCTTGACACACTGATAGCAACACCGCAGAAGAAATGCTAGCACAGGCTTCCAGTATCCGTTGTTTCATATGCTGCACAACACAATGGGCAGCACTTTGAACACATTTTATAAGTGGTCATAAACTTGTAAAAATCTCATGAAAGAATAAAGTTATGTTAAAACCAAGCACACCATTATTTTTCTTATGAAATTCTTAATAAGTTTGATGTGTCACATGACTCTCTCCCCATTGAAAAATATAAAGTTGGATCCAAAATGGCCAACTTCAAATGGCCACCATGGTCATCACCCATCTGGAAAAGTTTTCCCCCTCCCATATACTGATGTGCCACAAACAGGAAGTTGATATCACCAATCATTACCATTTAATTTAGGTGTATCCATATAAATGGCCCACCCTGTAGTTACCTGTGTAAAAGACACCTGTCCACACACTTAATCACACTCCAACCTCTCCACTATGGCCAAGACCAAAGAGCTGTCTAAGGACACCAGGGAAAAAATTGTAGACCTGCACAAGGCTGAGATGTGCTACAGGACAATAGGCAAGCAGCTTGGTGAGAAGGCAACAACTGTTGGCACAATTATTAAAAAATAGAAGAAGCACAAGATGACTGCCAATCTTCCTTGGTCTGAAGCTCTATGCAAGATCTTGCCTTGTTGGGTAAGGATGATTCTGAGAAAGGTAAGGAATCAGCCCAGAACTATACAGGAGGACCTGGTCAATGAGCTGAAGAGAACTGGGACCACATTCTCAAACAATACCATTAGTAACACACTACGCCGTCATGGATTAAAATCATGCAGGGCAGGCAAGGTTCCCCTGCTCACACCAGCACATGTCAAGGCCCGTTTGACCTTCACCAATGACCATATGGATGATCCAGAGGAGGCATAGGAGAGGGTCATGTGGTCAGATGAGACCAAAATAAAACATTTTAGTATCAAATCCACTTGCCATGCTTGGAGGAAGAAGAAGGATGTGCACAACTCCAAGAAAACCGTCCCAACCATGAAGCATGGTGGGGGAGACATCATATTTTGGGAGTGTTTTTCTGCAAAGGAGACAGGACGACTGCACCGTATTGAAGGGAGGATGGATGGGGTCATGTATTGCAACATTTTGGTGAACAACCTCCTTCCCTCAGTAAGAGCATTGAAGATGGGTCATGGCTGGATCTTCCAGCCTGACAATGACCCAAAACACACAGCCAGGACAACTAAGAAGTGGCTCCTTAAGATGCATTTCAAGATCCTGGAGTGGCCTAGCCAGTCTCCAGACCTGAACCCAATAGAAAATCTTTGGAGGGAGCTGAAACTCAATGTTGCCCAGCAACAATCTCGAAACCTGAAAGATCTGGAGAAGATCTGTATGGAGGAGTGGGCCAAAATCCCTGCTGCAGTGTGTGCAAACTTGGTCAAGAACTACAGGAAACATCTGACCTCTGTAATTGCAAACAAAGGTTTCTGTACCAAATATTAAGTTATTTTTTCTATTGTATCAAATACTTGTTTCATGCAATAAAATGCAAATTAATTATGTAAAAATCATGCAATGTGATTTTCTGGATTTTTTTTAACATTCTGTCTCTCGCAGTTGAAGTGTATCTATGATAAAAATTACTGACCTCTCCTTTCTTTGTAGGTGGGAAAACTTGAAAAATTGGCAGTGTATCAAATACTTATTTTCCCCACTGTATGTGTTTATGGACTATCAATCCTAAAAATAGTTTCCCCCTAATATATTTTTCTATCTCTTGTATTATGATTATTGTAAATTCCTATTGTTTACTGCATGATTTGAGATGATCTCTATGTTGATTCATTGAGTAGTGATTTTATTCATTTTTAAGATTTGATTGGACATGATAATTTTGATTCTACTTGAATCATGATTATTTCATTATATTCATAAGACATGAATACAAATATTGAACCCTTATCATATTAAATTTCCATTTCATTATTATGGCAGTTTTGACCCTATGTAAACTTATTAACTAAAATACAGTGCTGAAAAAAGTGCTGTGCTACAGTGATCATGCAAAAAGTTAGTGATACTAAATAATCCCTCTTTGCTTCTACTCCTACGTATTTTCCCACTAACTAAAGTTCATCAGGAAACTTTTCCAGAAGGGAAAGCAGCCGCATGTCAAGCTACAATTCACGTAAGCAATGATGTTAGTCTGAAGATCCGGCGTTCTATTTATGCACTAAGCCATCCCATTTGCATTGGTTTTGATGCTCATTGGTCCATTAGATTGTAGAAGAACAGAGTGACTGCCTCCCATAAACATAATGTCATAATTTGATATGAAATTTTAGTGTTAATCCAAGAAGTATATTTTAGTAGTATTCCCTTAAAATTGCCATTGAATAATAGGATACATAACAACAAATTAAATATATTGCAAATAAGTCCTGAGAAATTTTGATCTTAAAAGTGGCCAAGCGTTCCTCGGTGACATCATCTCACAGGAGATTTTAAGTCTCACTTTTTCTGAGTATTGAAACTTTAAAGTGTTCAAGATGCCATTTGTTTGGCGATTGCCATAATCTAGTTTCTTTTGTTGCTATCTTCTCAGACTCCTGTGATTTTAACTATTTGCATTTCCTGATTTTGTGCTCTGCTGGTTAAATCATTGTTTGCTGTAAGCATCATGAACTGTTATTAGAGTTTGATCCAATTATCCAAATAAAAGGTAGGAGGCGCTGGTAGGCTGGTCACTGATAAGCAGCGAATCAAGGGACACAAACCACAATGTGTCAATGGGATAGTACCAATACAAATAGGGGTATAATTCGCGCTTGGGTAGTGGGTAGAGGGAAATTGGGGAGATACCAACGTGGGGGCGTAACTAAGGACTAGTCGTAGATTGGATAAAATTAATTAAGCTTTATTTGAAATAAATAGATAAAAGGTGTTTAAAACCAGTTAAAAGTGATAAAGTCTCTGACCAGAGGCCAGTATATCTAGAGAATAGGAGTAACGTATTATATTTTGATAGAAGATGGTCCTTAGTGTGGTCCAGAGGTGTAAGAACCTGTGGAAAAAGGGTAAGGGAGGTTAGTTTAGTGGGATTATTGGATAAGGTCAAGATGAGATAGATGGTGACCAATGTACCTGTAGTAGGGTCCTTGTTCTTATTGGTGAATAAGTATCAGGGACTATCTGTAAGGTAGGTGCTTTTATTCCATGGTGGGAGAATCTACAGGACTAAATGATAGGTATGAAGGATTAATTAAGGTAAAGAGATGCTGCAAAGTAAGTAAATTCTCTGTACCTACTGTAATCCGGGCGGATATTAGTTTCGAGTAAGAAGAGGTCCAGGGGCCTAGGTTTCCTGAAAACCTGGTGTCCTAGGTTGTCTTTTTAGTCTACCTGCAGTGCGAAGGTAGAGGGTGGGTAAAAAACGATCTTTGCCCTAGTGGGGGCTATAAATAAGTAGTGGATATTGACCTGATGATGCAGGTGTGTTCCAATAGGTCACCTGTAGCAGTCCAGGGAAGTCCAGTGGGTCTATTACAGTGGTGACCCTGTACGTCCTGGTGGTGTGATAATTGTACCTGTGGTGAGGTAAGTCACATGGGTCAGGTGAGGCAGGATGTCAACCAACCAAGGTATGAGAATCCTACTAGGTATACCTTGTCAGGGAAGTTTGTAGCACGGTGGTTCCCCTAGGTCCTAGAGCCGATCGGTGCCAGATAGGAGAAATATTGGTAGGGGTAGCCTTAGCGTATAGATAGGCCTGGTTCTAGGAGGGAAGCGGCCGGTTAGTCAAATGGAGGGTAAAGCTGTGCAAAGTAGACGGAGCGGTCGCAGCATCCAGTTACTCACAGTTGGGGAGGTCTACGTGGATCTGAGTCAGACAGTCGTCCCAGGGACGGGGGGTCCGCCCTATCCCAGCTCACTAGCGCTAAGAGACCGCTGCATCCTGTGTGTCACGTGTCAGCACGTCACACAAGTCTCGCGTGCTTTCTGCAGGAAGCGCGCGCTCTCCCTATCCGAGATCACGCGAGGAGCGGAAGTCTCCGGCCGGGACTCCGCTCTCGCTCCGGATACTGTCACGTTACCTGCCGACAGGACGCCCCCGTCCCTGGGACGACTGTCTGACTCAGATCCACGTAGACCTCCCCAACTGTGAGTAACTGGATGCTGCGACCGCTCCGTCTACTTTGCACAGCTTTACCCTCCATTTGACTAACCGGCCGCTTCCCTCCTAGAACCAGGCCTGTCTATACGCTAAGGCTACCCCTACCAATATTTCTCCTATCTGGCACTGACCGGCTCTAGGACCTAGGGGAACCACCGTGCTACAAACTTCCCTGACAAGGTATACCTAGTAGGATTCTCATACCTTGGTTGGTTGACATCCTGCCTCACCTGACCCATGTGACTTACCTCACCACAGGTACAATTATCACACCAGCAGGACGTACAGGGTCACCACTGTAATAGACCCACTGGACTTCCCTGGACTGCTACAGGTGACCTATTGGAACACACCTGCATCATCAGGTAAATATCCCCTACTTATTTATAGCCCCCACTAGGGCAAAGATCGTTTTTTACCCACCCTCTACCTTCGCACTGCAGGTAGACTAAAAAGACAACCTAGGACACCAGGTTTTCAGGAAACCTAGGCCCCTAGACCTCTTCTTACCCGAAACTAATATCCGCCCGGATTACAGTAGGTACAGAGAATTTACTTACTTTGCAGCATCTCTTTACCTTAATTAATCCTTCATACCTATCATTTAGTCCTGTAGATTCTCCCACCATGGAATAAGAGCACCTACCTTACAGATAGTCCCTGATACTTATTCACCAATAAGAACAAGGACCCTACTACAGGTACATTGGTCACCATCTATCTCATCTTGACCTTATCCAATAATCCCACTAAACTAACCTCCCTTACCCTTTTTCCACAGGTTCTTACACCTCTGGACCACACTAAGGACCATCTTCTATCAAAATATAATACGTTACTCCTATTCTCTAGATATACTGGCCTCTGGTCAGAGACTTTATCACTTTTAACTGGTTTTAACCCCTTAAGCCCCGCGGGTGGTTTGCACGTTAATGACCGGGCCAATTTTTACAATTCTGACCACTGTCACTTTATGAGGTAATTACTCTGGAACGCTTCAACGGATCCCCCTGATTCTGAGATTGTTTTTTCGTGACATATTGTACTTCATGATTGTGGAAAAATTTCTTCGATATCACTTGCGTTTATTTGTGAAAAAAACGGAAATTTGGCGAAAATTTTGAAAATTTCGCGATTTTCAAAATTTGAATTTTTAAGCCCTGAAATCAGAGCGATATGTCACACAAAAGAGTTAATAAATAACATTTCCCACATGTCTACTTTACATCAGCACAATTTTAGAACCAAAATTTTTTTTTGTTAGGGAGCTATAAGGGTTAAAAGTTGACCAGCGATTTCTCATTTTTCCAACAAAATTTATAAAACCATTTTTTTAGGGACCACATCACATTTGAAGTCACTTTGAGAGGTCTTTATAACAGAAAATACCCAAAAGTGACACCATTCTAAAAACTGCACCCCTCAAGGTGCTCAAAACCACATTCAAGAATTTTATTAACCTTTCAGGTGCTTCACAGGAATTTTTTGAATGTGGAAGAAAAAAATCAACATTTAACTTTTTTCACAAAAATGTTACTTTAGACCCAATTTTTTTTATTTTCACAGGGGTAACAAGAAAAAATGGACCCCAAAATTTGTTGTGCAATTTACCCTGGGCACGCAGATACCCAATATTTGGGGAATAAACACTGTTTGGGCGCACGGCAGGGCTCGGAAGGGAAGGAGTGCCATTTGACTTTTTGATTGTAAAATTTGCTTGAATAATTAGCGGACACCATGTTCTGTTTGGAGAGCCCCTGTGTGCCCAAACTTTGGAGCTCCACCACAAGTGACCCCATTTTGGAAACTAGACCCCCCAAGGCATCTTTCTAGATGCATAGTGAGCACTTGGAACCCCCAGGTGCTTCACAAATTGATTCGTAAAAATGAAAAAGTGAAAAAAAAAACACTTTTTCATTTTTACGAATCAATTTGTGAAGCACCTAGGGGTTCCAAATGCTCACTATGCATCTAGATAGGTGCCATGGGGGGTCTAGTTTCCAAAATGGGGTCACTTGTGGGGGAGCTCCAATGTTTGGGCACACAGGAACTCTCTAAATGCAACATGGTATCCGCTAACAAATTGAATGGAAAATCGGCTCAAATTGTTAGCGGACACCACATTGCGTTTGGAGAGCCCCTCTGTGCCCAAACTTTGGAGCTCCCCCACAAGTGACCCCATTTTGGAAACTAGACCCCCCAAGGCACCTTTCTAGATGCATAGTGAGCACTTGGAACCCCCAGGTGCTTCACAAATTGATTCGTAAAAATGAAAAAGTGAAAAAAAAAACACTTTTTCATTTTTACGAATCAATTTGTGAAGCACCTAGGGGTTCCAAGTGCTCACTATGCATCTAGATAGGTGCCTTGGGGGGTCTAGTTTCCAAAATGGGGTCACTTGTGGGGGAGCTCCAATGTTTGGGCACACAGGGACTCTCCAAATGCAACATGATATCCGCTAACAATTTGAGCCGACAATTTGTTAGCGGATATCATGTTGCATTTGGAGAGTCCCTGTGTGCCCAAACATTGGAGCTCCCCCACAAGTGACCCCATTTTGGAAACTAGACCCCCAAGGCACCTTTCTAGATGCATAGTGAGCACTTGGAACCCCAGGTGCTTCACAAATTGATTCATAAAAATGAAAAAGTGTTTTTTTTTTCACTTTTTCATTTTTACGAATCAATTTGTGAAGCACCTGGGGGTTCCAAGTGCTTACTATGCATCTAGATAGGTGCCTTGGGGGGTCTAGTTTCCAAAATGGGGTCACTTGTGGGGGAGCTCCAAAGTTTGGGCACAGAGGGGCTCTCCAAACGCAATGTGGTGTCCGCTAACAATTTGAGCCGATTTTCCATTCAATTTGTTAGCGGACACCATGTCGCGTTTGGAGAGCCCATGATGTGCCTAAACAGTGGAGCTCCCCCACAAGTGTCCCCATTTTGGAAACTATACCCCTCAAGGATTTTATTAAGGTGTATAGTGAACATTTTGAACCCAGAGGTACGGCACAGAATTTGTTTACATTAGGTCATCATATTGAATAAGTTGTCATTATTCTTGAGTGCAAGTGCTCGCTACTTGAGTTTGCATCGGGTACTCAGGTATGCACCATGTACAGCGTGTGCTTGAGTGACATGCTCGAGTCCCTGCTCCGCATGTTTCACGGTTATTAGGCACCCAAAAAAAAACATGCGGGGATCGCTCGTGCATGGCAGGCAATCCCCGTAAAGTTTTTTGGCCGCGAAGCATATGGGGCAGAGACTCGAGCATGTCACTCAAATACCCACGATACTCAATGCATACCAGAGCACCCGATGCAAACTCAAGTAGCGAGCACTTGCGCTCAACACTAGTCACCATATCGTCTTCTTTTTTTCTTACTTTTGAAAAAAATCCCAACCCCAGCCTTAGCCCTAGCACAACCCTAGCCCTAGCACAACCCTAGCCCTAGCACAACCCTAGCCCCAGCACAACCCTAGCTCCAGCACAACCCTAGCCCCAGCACAACCCTAGCCCCAAACCCAGCCCTAACCCTAGCCCAATCCTAACCCAAGAGTTTATTTTTGACGCCGTTCCTTGTGCGGTATAAGTGATTACACGACTTTATTCTTCGGGTCGGTGTGATTACAGCAATGCCAGAATCATATGGGGTTTTTATGACTGACAGCTGTCACACACTAAAAGACGCATTTTTTGTAAAATCTAGTTTTTGCATCGCCATATTTTGAGAGCTATAATTTTTCCAGATTTTGGCAGACAGTCATGTGACGGCTCATTTTTTGCGGGATGACTTGACGTTGTTATTGGTGCCATTTTCAGGCACGTGACATTTTTTGATCGCTTTCTATTCCGATTTTTGGGAGGCAGAATAAACAAAAACCAACAATTCAGGAATAGTTTTTTTTTATTTTTTTTTATTCTGTTCCGCGTGTGGTAAAATTGATGAGGTAGCTTTATTCTTCGGGTCAGTACGTTTACAGCGGTACCACATTTGTATAATTTTTCTATGTTTTGGCGCTTATACACAATAAAAGCTATTTTATAGAAAAAAATATTTTTTAGCATCGCTTTATTCTGAGAGCTGAAACTTTTTTATTTTTCGGCTGATGGAGCTGTATGGCGGCTTGTTTTTTGTGGGATGAGATGACGTTTTCAGCGGTATCATTTTTATTTATATGCGTCTTTTTGATCGCGTGTTATTCCACTTTTTGTTTGGCGGTATGGTGATAAAGCATTGTTTTTTGCTGCGTTTTTTTTTTTTTTTTTTTACCGTGTTCACTGAAGTGGTTAATTAGTGGGACAGTTTTATAGGTCAGGCTGTTCCGGACGCGGCGATACCAAATATGTGTACTTTTATTGTTTTTTTTTTATTTTTTTTATAATAATATTTATTGATGGGTACATTATATTTTTATTTTTGGTGTATTATTTTTTTTATTTTTTTATAATATTTTTGCACATTTTTTTTTTTTTTCCACTTTCAGACAGTTTGTACAATTTATTACTTTGTCCCACTCTGGGACTTTCACTTTTTTTTTTCTGATCGCCTGCATGGCATAGGAATGGAGCACCATCCCTATGCCATGCAGGCTGTCAGAAGTGCACAGTGTTAAGATTGCTTGGAGATGCACTGCGCATGTCCAAGCAATCTTCCTGCTCTCTGGTGACCCGGATGTTGTCATGACGACATCGGGTCATCATGGCAACACCCGGGAAGCCGCTGCAGTCTGCCCTGGAAGCCGGAAGAGGAGGTGAGTATCGCCGATCACCTCCCCTTGCCCCCGCAATGCCGCGATCGATTTCGATCGACTTCGATCGCAGCATAGCGGGGGTTAATGTGCTGGGAGCGGGGCAGGACCGCTCCCTGCACATAGTACCGGGTGTCAGCTGTGACAATCAGCTGACACCCGGCGGCGATCGCGCCCGCACAGCCTGTGTGCGCGCGCGATCGCCATGACGTACTAATACGGGTCTGGCTCTTAAGTCCCAGGGCACAGACGCGTATTAGTACGTCAAATGTTATTAAGGGGTTAAACACCTTTTAGCTATTTATTTCAAATAAAGCTTAATAAATTTTATCCAATCTACGACTAGTCCTTAGTTACGCCCCCACGTTGGTATCTCCCCAATTTCCCTCTACCCACTACCCAAGCGCGAATTATACCCCTATTTGTATTGGTGTTATTAGAGTTTGTTCACATTACGATGAAATCTGCTGTGGATTTTGCTACCTAAATGTGAGTTTTTGTTTAATTCTTGCCAATTTCCTCTTTATCTGTCCTTCTGGTTTTGTGGCTTCTACTGTGTCTTGCTTTGCTTGTTTGTCTGTGTTCAGCATTAGCCTATTGTCCAGGTCCTTACTGTTCCATGCATCTTCTAGCCTACTGTACCAAAGTCCTGGCTCTGTGGGTCTACCCTGACCTGTGGTTTTGTGAATCCACCTTACCAGGTGAGCCTAACAGAATTCAACTTGCTTCACAAATATGTACCATATTTAGAAACTAATTTACATCCCTCAGAAAATCTTCTAATTGTTATCAATCATTTAATAGTTGGTTTATCAGGTAAATCCTTGTTAATTATTTTCCCAGGGATCATATTGATGAAAATGTTCTGTACACAATGTAACAATTTATAGAAGCCCACTGTTTAAGGCTGTTTAATTTTTTGCATAATCACAAAGTTTGTCTAGTTAAAAAAGACACTTGCCCATCAAGTACAACCATGGGATGGAAAGTATAAAAGGTATGTGGCATAGGTACATCCATAATGCATAATCCTAAGAGCAAATTTTTCTCTCCTAATCCCAGATCTCGATCAACTGGTTCAACAATCAGAGCAAGAATTGTATACATTTACATAAGTAATTATGTTTTCACCTTCTAAAAAAGAATATATGCCCTTTTAAATGTCACTCACCTTTCCACAGTTACTAGCTTCTAAGTTAGGCTGTTCCATAGATTAATAGTTCTCAAGGTAAAGAACCTCTTGTTCTTCGGACAGAAGGTGTGCCCTCTTGTCTTAATTGGTGGGTTTACATTACACAGCTTTTGTATGGACTATTTATGTACTTGTGCAAGTTAATCATGTCCCACTTAGTAACCTCTTCTCAAGATTATACTATTTTTTTTAATATTTCCTTATAACTAAAATCTTCCAAGCCCTTTATCAGTTTTATGACTCTTCTTCATACTTATTCCAACTTCATGGTATCACTAATGACAGCGGAATATAAGAAGTAACACTACTAAGATGAGCAAGAACGCTGGTAGTAACATATACTAAAGGAGCCCAGCTGTGTAGATAAGTCAAGCTCTTGCAGATGATCAAAAAGGTGCTGTACTGTGCAATCAGCATGATGTTCTGTATATATCTGACAAAATGACATGTACTCATAATGGACTTGTACATCAAATAGCATTAAGGGGTTAAAGATATTATATTGGACTATGCCATAGCTTAGATATCTTGATTTTCAAAAAGTATCCTGCACTACTGGTTCTCTCTGCAGTGACTCTTTGATAATTTGTGGAAACTTACAGGCAATGCTCCTTGGCAAATTTACTTGTAACCAAAAAGAATGAGAAGAATATTCTCTCATATTAGACACTGGAAGTATCCAAAACAAAGCAGATTTATTTAAAACATGACATATTAAAAAGAATAAAAAAATTCAGTAGATAAAGCACCCTACAAATGTATGTAAAACAATGCACTAAAAAACTATGAAAAAACTTATGTAACGTAAAATAGCTTCTTGGTGAAATGCAGCAGAAAATCTGCAACATCAAAAATGCAACAAAGACTCATCGTGGGAACTTAACTTTACACAATTCTCACTGCTTGTAATAGATTACACAAAAGCATCTTCTTGTAGTTTATTAGTGGAACAGGAGCATTTTTGATTTTTAGGTTTCCCCATTTGTCATATTGTAACTTGGAAGTAATACAGATACATCTTGGATTATATTCACCATAAAAAAGGCCCACAGAGAAAAGAGATGTGGAGCAAGCATTAATCACTTGGAAAATTTCCACCTGCAACAAATTAAGACTTTTTTCTAAACACATGGGAAACTGGTTTCTTTTCACTTTTGAGGATAATTTATTTCGTGTTGACTGTTTATTACTAAAATAGTTTTTATATTTGCTAGTTTGTTCTGAAAGAAGAAAAATTTCTATCTATCATTTTTCTTATTTTACTCTTGAATAGAAGCTAATCCTCAGTACTTGGAAGCATTGTTGGATCCCATTGTCATTTGAGTAGAAAAATTATCTTTTGATGTGGATATCAGCAAAAAGCTATAAATTATTGCGGCCATTTTTGTGCCATGGGAAAAACTTTTGTTACGACCCACAAGAGAGATTAAAGAGGACCTTTTACAACTTTTGACCTTATAAACTGTACATTCCTGCATATAGTAGTAGGAAAGTAGATAAAAACTTTATTTTCTGTTTTTATTTACTCCAATCCATTGTGGGTGTATACTTTCTATCCACTTTGACTCCCACAAAGCTGAAAGAATGATCAAAAATGTAACACATTAGGCTCTAGGAATTTTGGTGCCCTGTATTTCAACAATGTAGTGGAAAAAATAAAAATGGAAAAAAATGTTTTTATCTATATTTCTGCTACTATCATTAGATATCATTAGATATATTATTAGATCATTTTGTATCTTTAGATAATTTAGTATCTTTTAAATTGCATTATCACAGTCCATATTTGAAATTGTCAGCATTTTGTAATAGATATAGTATAGTAAAAACAATCTTTTCTCAATTATTTTTGTTCATTTTTTAAGATGTTATTTTTCAATAATAAAATAACTACTTTCACCTTTAAATGTTGGTGCCATAATAGATAGTGCTTGTACCTCTTTATAAATACCATGAAAGTACTAGGTTTGAATTCTGGGTACAAATCTCTACTTTGTTCCTGGTCATTACTTTTTTTTCTGCACCATAAACTTTTTTTGCATAAACTAAATTGTGAGATATATATATGGTCTTTAGCAAAAGGCTAAACATGAACCTTTCTTCATCTATTGTCTAGTCTTGACTACTATTCTTGTTGTTTTCTGCCCAAGAAAATAAAAATAGATTACGAAATTACTAATGAAGAAATTGAATTGATTATAAAGTGGAAATAAATATAAAGGAGAAAAGGCAATGCAAAGGGTAGTTTATAAACAGCTTGGATTATATAATGGGGAACAATTTTAAGCATAATATTTGTTGAGTTAAATTTATCTGCTGATTTAGCCTAAAATTGGTTTGCTGATTTGAAAACTGCAGTTAGTTTTTTTCTATTACATCAGGTTTTTTCTCTACAGTTTATGCCACGGTCGTGTCGGCCGGGGTACTCGGTAACCGGGCAGACTGTCCGACGGGGGTATCACGGTGGCGATTGCCCAGTTCCATGGCCTTGACTGGGCAAGTGAAAGGGGGGGATTATTTATAGGGGATGATAGTTTATGAATGGTCCGTGATGCCAGCGGAGGTATCTGGCCAGGGATGGCTAGCGCTGCATATGGGGTCCCCCAGGGGATAAATGGTAGTGTAGCAAGGTAGATCACTCCCCTCAGCCGGAGCGGACCCCTGGGGTGATGATGGGGGTTATGATGAGCAGTGCAGCAGAAAGAAGCAAAGAGGCAAATTAATTCAGTCTTTACCTTTACTGATGATGGATGGTAAGTTGAATCCAGGGGGTACTGGTCACTAGGTCCAGGGCCCAGCCAGCCTGGAATCAGCTGGAGTCCACTCCACCAGGTGGGATCAGTATACCTTCCTTCTGCCCTTTATATTTAGATTCTCAGATGCCTGTGAGCTAATCTGTTCCTCTTTTTGCTCCCTTTTATCTGTAGTTTTCTCAGCCAGAAGGAAGTGCAAGCCTATCAGGGGTGTTGTGCTGTTTCTTACAGCTCCAGGCTCTCTATACTGCTGTGCTTTTTGAGTCTACACGTGTAACCAGCAAACTTGTAATCTTCTGGTCTCCAGTCTTGGCTGCCGGGCTTCTTTCCCCTCAATAGCCCAGGACTCTGTTTTCCTCCTATCAGCATGAGCCTGGGGTCAGCCTTCCCAAAACACGCTGACCCCCCAGAGCTCTTGTCTCCTCTGCCTCTTCTCCCTTCACAGCCTCACACTCCTGCTCCTCTCTCTTCCCTCCCCCCCAGCCAGAAAAGGATGTCACTCCCCAAAACAAGGAGCTTGTGCTCCCCCTTCTGGTCAGGGATCAGGCCTGTGTGTGGATGCGTGGTTACCTGATGCAGGGAGCTCCATTTACCTCCAGACATGATTTCACCCCTGATTAGGGAGGCGATACCATTGTGGCTGCCGGACCACAGGGGTGCCACATTTATCTTAATGCGATTACTCTAGACTGGATCGAGGGTCACTAGTGCTCTCCTATTGACTGAGAACAAACCGTCCTTGAGTGTGTTTTTATTTACACACTTACTTTATTTCAGATCATGTCTGTCTCTGCTATTTCTTGTCCTAAGTGCCTAAACAGCCCTGATTCCCTTTGTTATATCTGAGGCAGTTTAACAATTTCCAGGCAGAGGACGTATATCAGCACATTTGTCAAGCAAACCTATTTTGCATATTTCAGAGTAAAACTTGGTGATCAAGATAAATCTTGGGCCCCTCACAGGGTATGCAAGCAGAGTTTACAGATGTGGATGAAGGGAACACATGATTAGATGCCATTTGGTATACCTATGGTTTGGCGAGAGCCAAGAGATTATTCCAGTGACTGTTACTTTTGAAAAGTGAAAACTTCGGTATATAACAAAAAAAATCTTAGTCTACCATCCCTTATACGTCCAGTGCCTCATTTAGCTGAAATCCCAGTGCCATTTTTTTCTAAAACTACACTCTTTTCAGGGAACATCATTATGGTGAAGAACAAAATGACAGCAATGTTGAAGATTTTGAAATTGAAGATGTCTCAGATCATAAGGGATTTGACCAGCATGAGTTGCATGATTTAGCATGAGATTTGGGACTAACAAAAAGGCTTCAAAACTCCTAGTGTCAAGACTGCATGATACAAACTTAATTGAAAAAGGAGCAATGGTATTAAACTTTCTGCAATACTTTAGAACTGACAGTGGCTTTGTGTATTGACATAACATACATGGTTGAATTGATGAATTGAGGAATTAGGAATTCCAATCTATAATTCAAAAAAATGACAACTGTTCAGCGATAGCTCAAAGCGGAGCTTAAAGTGTGTCCTCATCCACAATGGCAATTTATCTGGTGCAGTCCCAACTGGCTGTTCAGTTTCTCTTTGTGAAGAATATGGATACATAAAGAGAGTCACTGATTTGTTGCAATATTTCAAACACAATTAGATCATCTGTATTGCCCTTAAAAAGGTATGCTTACTTCTTAATCAACAATGCGGATACACCAATATACCAATGATCCTTGTTTTCTGTGCAATGAGGACAGCAGAGCTTGTGAGAAGAATTGGGGGGTGAGGAAATGGCCTCCAAGATCTGACCTCAAACCTAGTGATCCAAAGATTCTGCATGAGCCACTTGTTCACAGAAAGAACATTATGTTCCCACCTCTGCACATGAACCTGGTCTCATGAAACAATTCGTTAAAGTTTTGCCAACTGAAGGAGACTGTTTCAAGTACCTCATTTTGGCGTTTCCTAGCCTGTCATTTGAAAAAATAAAGGCCGGTGTGTTTGATAGTCCACAAATTCAGCAGCTCATCAAAGATGAACATTTAATCAGGACAATATCAGAACTCCAAAACAATACTTGGTTATCATTCAAAGACATTTTCAAGGACTTTCTTGGAGATACATGAGCAAGCAATTGCACCAAAATTGTCCAGAAACTCTTGGAGAACTACAAAATCCTTGGCTGCAACATGTGCATCAAGGTGCATTTTCTGCATAGCCATCTTGCTGACTTCTCTGAAAATCTTGGTGCAGTCAGTGATGAGCAAGGTGAGCTATTCCACCCAGATTTGAAGGTCATGGAGGGACAGTATCAGGGTAGATGGGATGTACATGGGATAACTGTCTATTGTTGGAGCATCAGGCGAGATTGTCCAAAGATTGAACACTCCAAGAAAAGCTATAAGCTGATTAGGTGTCTGATGTCACTGGGCAAACACTATGATGTCACGAGTCGACATTATGAAGTGCATTGCTTGAGGCCTGGTCAGCTCCTTGGGGGATGCTTGTTGTGAACTCCCGACATGCGCTGTGATGGCATAGGGTGCATTGATGTCAGAGGCCTAGTCAGCACTGGAAGCATTGGCATCGAACAAAGCAGGCTGCAGAGGATGCACATGATGTTTGAAGGCAAAAAGAAGAGACATGGAGGATCGGATTGTGCGCTGCAGGGGCATCAGGACAGGTGGGCAGTGAGGTGAGTATTTTTTTTATATTTTACATTTATTATTCTCTGAGACCTCAGAGCATAATAAAGTACATTCAATATGCATTGAGTCAAGTTTCCCTATTAGATGCAAACAAAAGTGCCCTCAAACACAGAATAATACCCCCACAGAGAATTCCTCCACAGTACCCTCCACATGCACGGTATGATGATCCTACTGTACGCTACTCCCTCAATCCTCCCCGTCAAAGAGAGGTGACCCCATCACAGTATGATTCTCCAACTGTAATCCCCACACAGCCCTCCATACAATATAATGGCCGCAAAGAGTACTCCATACAGTATAATGGCCCCACATAGTCCTCCATACAGTATAACAGGGCCCTGCATTGCCTCCTATACAGTGTAATGGCCCCACAAAGTGCTACATATAGTATAATGGCCCAACATAGTGCTCAATACAGTATAATGGCCTCACATAGTGTTCCATGCAGTATAAAAAGGCCCCACATAGTGATACATACAGTGTAGTGGGCCCCTTATAGTGCTCCATACAGTATAAAGACCTCACATAGTGCTCCATACAGTATAATGGCCCCACATAATACTCCATACAGAATAATGACCTCACATAGTGCTCCATACAGTATAATGGCCTCGCATAGTGCTCCATAAAGCATAATGGGCCTCTTCTAAAAAAAAAAATTATCACCTCTGCCCGTGTCCGCGCTGCACAGGTCTCTTAATGGTGTCTTCAGATCCTCTGCATATCTCGGTACAGCAAGCGCGTTGTAATGACATCCTCACACCCGCTGTGCTGAGACGTCAGACGCAGAGGGGGAATGATGGTAGAGGGAGCGTCAGCTGACACTCCTTCCTCATCATTGCTTTCAATTGTATCGGCGGCATTCTAGATGTTGTTTCATGTCAGCTGTGCACATGCTCTGGAGCGCAGAGTGGAGGAGGAACACAGTGATGTGCGTAGCGTGCGTCCTCACACATCATGTAGCCACTGACTCAGAGCAGCTCCGGAGCATGCGCACAGCTGACATGAAGCTGGGGTTGTACACCCTGAATCAGTGCACATGCCAGGGGAACTGAAGGGGAGTGTGCACGCTCGGGATATATTACGTGGTTGCCGTGATGTTGGGCCAGTCACGGCATTCAAATGCAATGCTGTGGGTGTGCTTAATTTTAAAAGTTCGTGACTGAATAAAGTCGCCACCCCTATGACTAAATGAAAAGGTATTTGAGGTGGTCCCCTAATGATATAAAGTGTTTTTTTAAACCTAATAGTGGGAGATTTTCTTTGGCAAAAACGTGTTAGTGATGCACGTTGCATCACTAACAGAACACTGTGGCCAGTTTAATAGCTAAAAACGAGGTGACAGGTTCCCTTTAAGGTGTCTTAATGCTTTCACATTTTCAGTATTTTAAGTCCACATCTTATACATATTCACAGTATTACTTTTAGGAGAATTTGCAATTGAACTACAGCTGAATTGAATTTTATAATCACTAACCAAAATTATTAATCTTTTTGAATGAGCAAAAATGCTGCAATGTTTTGTAACTGTGATTCAGTATTTGGCTATAAATCACTGGGACAGGTACTCCACAGGGGAATTACATATAACTCCAAAATGTTTCTGCTGCAGCTGTTTTCCCTAATGTTGAAAAAACTTTAGAGATTACAGTTGCAGATCATCTGCTGGTTCCAGCTCACAGTAAGCATCTTTCTAAAAATTATGTTCCTATACATATGTTAAGTTCATACATGTATTCTAACATATGACTTTGAGAACGAATAAACTTGTACTCTGAGATACGTAAATCACAAAAGAACTTTAACTTAAAGAAATTCTCATTTTCTTTGTCATCTTTTAAAGTAGATACTCAAAGCGAAAATTGCTACATTATCAAGATCAAGGAGTAATTCAATATGTCAATTGCCTTATTGTTCTTTTTTTACCAATGTGAAACAACTGTAATTGTTTTTTTGGTGAAAATGTATCTTCCCTTCTCTTCAGAAAAATATAGAATATGTGTAATTCTGGGAGTTAGAATATAGAGAATTTGACAAGATGGCAGGGACGATGTTAGTTGGTTAACTTTAGTTCAAAGCATTGAGTTGTTGCTTGATCCTGAAGAAGGTAGAATGTGAAATGTGCGTTGGGTCACTGTGATTTTCTATATTTGGACAAACATATTATTGGTAAGGCTATCTCTGCCTTACATGATTGAGCTTACAAGCCATAGTGGTTTTATATACTGTGGGTGGGAAATTCAATTTGCAGAGAAGTTATTCTGCACCAGTGTTTCCCAAACTCCAGCCCTCATGGCCCCCAATAGATCATATTTTCAGGATTTCCTTAGCATTGCACAGGTAATGCAATTACTATCAAGGCAGCAGAAATTGCAACAGGTTCTCTCACCTGTGCAATACTAAAGAAATCCTAAAAACATGATTTTTGGGGGGCTGTGAGGACTGGAGTTTGGGAAACACTGTTCTACACAAATTTATTGTCCCTAATTATGCTTTGTGGTCTATCTAGAATGAAAATAATAATAGTAATTTGGTAAAAAAATTAAAAAAATACTTATACTAACCTCATGCTCATGACTTCTGCCTCATTGTCATCCACTGATTTCACTAGGCTTCACAAGTTGAATCAGGACTTCTGGTTCTGATAAAACCCTGGGAAATTCTGCGCAAGTTGGCCTCAAATGCAGATTTTTTGTAAAATTTGAGTAGAATCCAATTCTAATGGAATTAATTTTCTTTGCTCATCTCTAGTTGTTACACATTTGTTAATTTGCTCCATTAGGACAGCTGTGTGTGTACTATTTGCTTAATCTATACTACAATTACCATGGTGTTTTTTTTAACACTTGTTCTCTAATTTACATTGATTCAATGCATTTTAATGTTTTTAAAAACAAAACTAAAGATTTTATAATTGGCATATTAACTCATTGTTCCTTCCTTTTTGTTGATCCTTGGTTAGCTGCAACTTAACACTTAATTACTCTGAATATTTTTTCTTTTTTACTTTTGCATTTTCAAAATCAAATAAACATGAGAATCGATTGCCAAAACCTGGCAGGAGCACCAACACCCAAACAGAGGTGTCTGTTAACATTATTTCATTCTCCCTGTATGGGCAGATAAGATAAGGAGGAATAACATTATCCTTCTGTTACGCACCTGTCCCAGATCCAGGCTTTTCTCCTCTCTCCCCGGTCCACTGAAGTCTGTTGTGCTCTACGTTGGACTTTGCAGAAGACCCAGCATCATCTCATGTGATCATCTACCTGGTTCTATATAAGGCCTACCAAGACACACACCTGTGTCTTGGTATGAAGACTTCTAAGTGCTCCAGAGCCCTGTCTGCCTGCAGCCTGCAGAACCTCTGCTACCAATTCCCGGTCTTCTGTCCACCTGTGGTCCCCAGGGCCTCTGCTAGCTGCTCCCAGTCTATTGTCCACCTGTGGTCTCCAGGATCTTGCTACTTGTTCCTAGTATCCTGTCCACCTGCGGTCTCCAGGACATCTACCACTTGTCTACAGTCTCCTGGACCTCTGCTGCTTGTTACAAGTCTCCTGTCTGCCTGCCATCTCAAGGACTTCTGCTACTTGTTCCCAATCTCCTGTCTGCCTGCAGTCTCCAGGACCACTGCTACCTGTCTGCAGTCTCCAGTACTTCTGCTACTTGTCTGTGGTCACCAGTATGTCTGATACCTGTTTCCTGTGTGCCTAAGCTGCACCAATGCATGTGTCCCGTGTGCCCACCCGGACCTTGGGCTTTGTGGATCCACCTCACAAGGTGAGCCTCAGCACCTCCTCCCTCTGCTAAGAACTAATGCAAGTTCAAGCTGCATATGTAGAGAGTTCAGAAGGACAAGCTGTTGGACAAAAAAGGATTTCCTTTTGGTTATTAGAAACGATTGATTGCAGTTATTTATTCCAAAGGGTGTGCAACTAAATATTAAGTTGAGGGTGACAACAATTTTGTCTGGCCCATTTTAGAGTTTTTGTGAAATTATGTCCAAATTTTCTCTTTTTTCACTGTTTTTTTTGTGCTGTTCCAATACACACAAAGGAAATAAACATGTGTATAACAAAACATGCGCAATTGAAATAATTTTCTGGGAGAAATACTTAATTTTTCGGAACAATTTCAAGGGTGTCAACACTTTTGGCCATGACTGTAGTAGCTCTTAGTACATGCAGACTGATCTTTAATCAATAAGAATTATTCTTTTGGCCCTTTATGGGAATCATGCAGATCACAGATAGTTTACTAATTAGAGATGAGCGAATTTACTTGAATGGAATTTAATTTTACTTGAATATTACAAAAATCCACACTCACCAAAATATGAAATTTTTGTAATTCTAAGCAAATTCAGCAAAATAGCAGATGACTAAACTATTTTCCTAAACCATAGTGGGCCATCAAAAGGGTTAAAAATTAAAAAAAATACTTATACTCACTTTAACATTCAGTTCTTCGGCCCTTCAATCTGCATCTTCCTCTGTTCGGTCCTCAACACGCTATCACTGGTGCTGAGTTCTGAACCCCTAGGCTTGATGAGGTTCTGGCTCTCATGAGGATTGAGACGATTCCATGCATTCGCGCAAGGTCATGGTGCACATCATAATGCCGTGACGTTGTGATGTTACACATATTTCTGGAGAAGTGCCCCAGGCCTCATCAGAGCCAGGAAGTCCCAGCTTAATGTGAAGATACCCGAGGATTCAGTGCTTGGGGTCATTATTAAGAAGATATGCTGAGGATTGGACAGGTGACAGTGAAGAGAGAAGGTGCCAGAGAGGTGAGCAGTGAGGTGAGTATAAGTATTTTTTAAATTTTTTTATATCTTACATTTTTATGGTTTGGAGTCTGGAGGGAGCATAAAAATATGCATTTGATTCTTGGAAAATAACTTCCCTGTGAATCGAATTTCCCTGCAAAATATGAGAAATTTTCTGAAGTTTAATTTTGCCAGATCTGCTCAGCTCTACTATTAGTGTTAGTTTTTTCAATTTGAAGATCGTCTTCTGACTGAAATTTTCACAGTCTAATTCTGATAACCATCCTTTTGATTTTTAAGGAGTTGTCCACTTCTCGGCCAACCCCTTCTCAATTACTATATTCCCCCATTTAAAATAATAAGAGCCTGTACTCACCTCCGGCACCGTTGCCATTCTAGTGAGAGTGAAGTGGCTCATTAGAGGCCATTGGTTGGCTGCAGGATTAAAGTGACATCACAATATTATACGAGCCCCTGTAGACCAGGCACCGACATCACTGCACTGAAACGACTCCAGCATTAAAGGTGAATACAGTCTGTTATTATTTTACATGGGGGAGTATGGTGATTGAGAAGAGGCTGCTTGAGTAGTGGAAAATCCCTTTTAGAACATAATTATGAAATTATGAAGAATTGTAACAGTATAGTAATTTGAAGTACAGTGGGGAAAAAAAAGTATTTAGTCAGCCACCAATTGTGCAAGTTCTCAAACTTAAAAAGATGAGAGAGGCCTGTAATTGACATCATAGGTAGACCTCAACTATGAGAGACAAAATGAGAAAACAAATCAGGAAGATCACATTGTCTGATTTGGAAAGACATTTTTTTCAAATTTTAGTGGAAAATAAGTATTTGGTCAATTACAAGCAAGATTTCTGGCTCTCACAGACCAGTAACTTCTTCTTTAAGAGGCTCCTCTGTCCTCCACTCATTACCTGTAATACTGGCACCTGTTTGAACTTGTTATCAGTATAAAAGACACCTGTCCGCAACCTCAAACAGTCACACTTCAAACTCCACTATGGTGAAGACCAAAGAGCTGTCGAAGGACACCAGAAACAAAATTGTAGCCCTGCACCAGGCTGGGAAGACTGAATCTGCAATAGGCAAGCAGCTTGGTGTGAAGAAATCAACTGTGGGAGCAATAATTAGAAAATGGAAGACATACAAGACCACTGATAATCTTTCTCGATCTGGGGCTCCACACAAGATCTCACCCCATTGGGTCAAAATGATCTCAGGAACGGTGAGCAAAAATCCCAGAACTACACGAGGGGACCTAGTGAATGAACTTCAGAGAGCAGGGACCAAAGTTACACAGGCTACCATCTGTAACACACTACGCCGCCAGGGACTCAGATCCTGCAGTGCCAGACTTGTCCCCCTGCTTAAGCCATTACATGTCCAGGTCTCTCTGAAGTTTGCTAGAGAGCATTTGGATGATCCAAAAGAGTATTGGGAGAATGTCATATGGTCAGATGAAACCAAAGTAACCAAAGTAGAACTGTTTGGTAGAAACAGAACTTGTCATTTTTGGAGGAGAAAGAATGCTGAGTTGCATCCAAAGAACACCATATCTACTGTGAAGTATGAAGGTGGCAACATCATGCTTTGGGGCTGTTTCTCTGCCAAGGGACCAGGACGACTGATCCGTGTACATGAAAGAATGAATGGGGCCATGTATCGTGAGATTTTGAGTGCAAACCTCCTTCCATCAGCAAGGGCATTGAAGATGAAATGTGTCTGGATCTTTCAGCATGACAATGATCCCAAGCACACCACCAGGACAACGAATAAGTGGCTTCGTAAGAAGCATTTCAAGGTCCTGGAGTGGCCTAGCCAGTCTCCAGATCTAAACCTTATAGAAAACCTTTGGGGGGAGGTAAAAGTCCATGTTACCCAGCGACAGCCCCTAAACATCACTGCTCTAGAGGAGATTTGCATGGAGGAATGGACCAACATACCAGCAACAGTGTGTGGCAACCTTGTGAAGACTTACAGAAAACGTTTGACCTCTGTCATTGCCAACAAGGGAAATATAACAAAGTATTGAGATGAACTTTTGCAATTGACCAAATACTTATTTTCCACCAAAATTTGAATAAAAATTCTTTCCAAATCAGACAATGTGATTTTCAGGATTTGTTTTCTCATTTTGTATCTCATAGTTGAGGTCTACCTATGATGTCAATTACAGGCCTCTCTCATCTTTTTAAGTGGGAGAACTTGCACAATTGGTTGCTGACTAAATACTTTTTTTCCCCTCTGTTCATGATTTTAACAGTCATATTATTTTGTATAAATTAATCTTTACTTATTGATCTCATATTTTATTTAAAAGATAAGGTCAGATCAATAGCTTTATTAACCTGCTGAGAAAAGTTAGATACACTATATTTTAATCTTAATTAAATGAAAGTTGTCTGTTTTTTAATTTTCTAATTTTATGGTCCTGAGATTGTGCCTTTACTGCATCGTAAATATATGGAAATATACATTAGGGCGTATCTGCTAATGATGAAAATGTATGTCATGGAGCAGGAAGGGAGTTAATGTTTTCCTATAGGAAAAAAATGTTTTTAAAAAAAATTCTTGCATTGACATATGTTATATTCAATCTCAGAGGGAAACATTAAAGTTGCTTGCCTAATGTCCTAATGCCACAATTTTATGGTGAATGGAATCACAGTATTCCACCATGAAGACCTAGTCTTAAAACCAACAAAATGTAGAACTAATAGATCCCATATAATTTAGAGAATGTTCAAAGAAACTCAATATAAACCAATATAAAGAACTGTATGTGGTTAAGCAAGCTACAATTTGATAGCATGTAGCACTGGATGAAAATGCATACTAGGTCTTTTCAGAATGGACTTCTGATGTTACATGGGTAAAAATAATGGCTTGTTCATCGGCATGAGGACAGTACTAGCAGTCAGAGTAAGCGCTTTGTTAAATATAAATCGTGGCTATTTTATTTTTTATTTTTTTTTGCTTTAATAGATTTTATCTATTTTAAGAGTGTTCTTGTAATACTGTTAAGCCAGCAAAAGAAATTTCGAAAAAAAAAGAATTCCTAAAGAAAAATGCAAGTACTATTTTTGTTCACTTCTTTTTACATTTTTGCTGATTTTACATTACTTTCAGCACTTCAGTTCCAGCTGCCTGATCTTTTGTTCTTTTCCTTTTTGTTGGTCTATTTTCAGATTTAATTCAAGATAAATTCTAAAAGGTGTATACTGAAGAATCAATATTTCTGCACACGTAACAGAATTCAGTAATATATTAATGTGGTCGTCAGCAACGTAAAGCAATATATTTAGTCGGGAGGGTAGTCCCACTGCTTCCACACATTAATTAATGGATCTTAGAAGTCAATGCATTAGGCTGAGGTTATTATTTTTTGTAAAAGCTAAATGCAATATTTTACCTAGATATTTCTTGTCTCTGCATCTTTTTTTTCAGGTGTGATCAATAGCCCTTACCCCTCCTTCACACACATAAAATGCTTTGACCAAAAGATCATTTGAAAAAAAAACTGCAGAAAATCCTTGTTCCCAGCCTAGAAACTCTAAGCAGCTTATAGAAAATATGACATTTACAGCAATTCAGTGGATTGCTCCATTTAAAAGGAGTAAACCATCAAGTCAAATGTTCTAGTATTCTATAAAGAGTCATGGACAGTCAAAAAAGCTTTACTGAGAAAAGCTTAGATCTCAGTCAGAGCAGAATAGCTAATCAACACAGTTCACATTCAGCCGTAATTAAACCTAACTTCTTCACTGACAATATACTTATATAGAAACGATTGCCAGTCCCTATGCAGCCGTAATGTCAAAAGGACATTGTGAGGATTGTTTCAGCTTATATTTTCCAGCTTTGATTTTTCCAAGGAATTATTGGATTTTGCAAAAAATACAGTTATATTTCACTGATATACACAGATCAGTTTGCATGTATTCTATATAATTTAGCAATTTTTTATGTTTCTGAAGAAATACTTGAAAAACAACGTCATCAAATTACTTTAAAGACAGTCTGTCACAGGCAGCAGAAGATGTGATTCTATTTTTTTGATTATACTTTATTGTCATGTAATATTAATGTTTATGCAGGCATCAGTATGATGGTATTAATCTTTTATATTTAATTTAAGCAAAAAATCATAAAAATGATGATAAATAGTATGTCTGATTCTGTTCTGCTTAAAGGGGTTGTCCACTACCTGGACAAGCGCTGTTTAGATGAAGTAGTTACCTTTGTAAAATAAACATAGCAAATACTCACCTCCCACACCGGTGCCATACCAGCGATATCGGCAACAGGTTTGCTGGGGTTGACATAGCATTGTTATGAAATATTGCCTGCAGCCAAACAGGTTGCTGCGCTCTAACTTACATCAGACAAATGTCAAACAAAGAGAAGATGTGAGAGTAAAGCAGCCTAATAGTGACCACTGATTAGCTGCCATGTGCTGCCCAACAGACATGGCAGCAGCATCACAGAAACAGCACTCAAGCCGACTTTTTGAGCACATTTTTTATGCTGAAAAAGCCCCCCTCGGTTTATACTTGAGTGAGCAGGGGTGGACATACCACCGGTGCAGCCGGTGCAGCTGCACGGGGGCCCGGAGGTGGAGTGGGGGCCTTGCAGGGCAGTTAATAATAAGGGCAATGTGGCCTGCTTCCCGGAGCCGAGGCCAGATTGCCCTCATTGTGTGTGGTGAGCAGGGAGTAATCCCTGCAGCTCCGCTACCTACAGGAAAAAATGGCAGCCTACAGGAGAAAATGGCAGCTGAACGGAGTTGCAGGGATCCGTCCTCTGCTTTATGCCCGGCGCTTTCTCCCTGACACAGGCACGCGCGGCTTGATGGCATCATCTTGAAGTGCGAGCCTGCGATACTGTGGGGGAATGGGCTGAGAGGTGAGTGTTCTTTTTTTTTGTTTGTTTTTTTTACCAATACACTGGTGAGAGGTCGAGGACAATGAGGGGTGGTGGGGGAGAGCAATGATGGAGGTGGGGGAGACAATGATGGGGATGGGGGAGATGACAATGATGGGGATGAGGGAGAACAATGATGATGGAGGTGGGGGAGAACAATGATGGAGGCTGAGGAGATAAGGATGGGGATAGGGGAGATAACATTGATGGGGATGAGGGAGAACAATGATAATGGAGGTGGGGGAGAGCAATTATGGGGATGGTAAGAATAATTGTTATGTCTTCAGACAGACCCATTTCTTGCTTGCAGCACACTGACTCCCTCTAGCGGCTGAATGCTGAGTTTGTTTGTCTGCACTTGTTTCCTTTTTGATCTACTCAGGACACCATAGTTTTGTCTGTAGTGATGCACTCTGGGAGAAGGAAGGTCCTTTTCCACACAGACTGGTTGCAGAGAAGACGTCTACCATTTTATCTCATCGTTGGTAAGACAGACTATGTTTTTCCTGATTGCAGACACCTGATATGTAGGACTCTAATCCCTGCATCTTCCAGTTACACTTATGAGACTGGCAAGCTGCTTCATTACATATTATATGCTGTTCTGCCATTGACTTCATGTAATTCTGTGTTGTGTATACACATATTGATTGTTTGTTTTTCCATTGCTCCTAGTTTTACCAAATTCATCTACTAATCGTTCAATAAACTGCATAGACTACAAGACACAGTCTTCTTATTGGATTCCAAGTAGATAAGGTTTAGCTGCCTGTCGGAGTACACATACATCCCAGGATAACGTGTAGCGAGGACAGAACAGTAAAACAACGGCTACCGGCTAGTGAGATTCAGGACACCGGCTACACAGAGACTTAATACAGCTACAGCAATCTCTGCACAGCTAAGCATTCCCTTAAAGGCACCATGTCCCAAAACTCATACAGTACGAAATCCGTAGCTTCTGCCTCCTCAAAGGCATCATCTATCAGCAATGCTGCCGCCATTGCCCGCGCAAAAGCTGAAGCCGCCAAAACACGAGCAACATTTGCTAACCAGGAAATGCATCTCAAGCTAGAGAAAGCGCACTTAGAAGCAACATTAGCTGACAGAGAACGGAGAGCACAACTTGATAAGGCACGTATGGATGCCGTCTTAGAAAAACTAACAGCAGAAAAGGAATCTGCAGCCGCTGTGGCTGAAGCAGAGTTCTTAGAGGCTGCACAACTCCCTGATTTGCAAAGACAAAGCAGTATGCCGAGTCTGAAGCTTATCTCACAGGATTCATTACAGCGCACAACTCAGTATGTCAATGAGCTCCCTGATTCAAATTACAACCCTGAGCCAATACTAAAGCAAGAATGCAATATCTCCAGTGAGACAGACAGAATTCAACATAGCAGGCATACCCAGATCAGTTATAAACGTGAATACAATTCTGCTAGTGACAACCCTGCCACTCAACAGGTTACCAAAGCAAAGCAACTTCCTGGCACGCCTTTCATCATGCCGAAATGAGACAACACCGGCTGGCGCCACCCAGAGGACACTAGCAGGTATTAACGCACCTCACATCGTTACAAGGGCGATCTACCACCAGTACACCCTACTGATAACCAGTTCACAACAGACTTTGCCAAGTTGTTTACACGATGTGAACTAGTCGCCAAAGGGCTCTTAAAATTCAATGACCATGCTGGAGGCTATAGGGCCTGGAGAGCTTCTTTCCAAAATGTTACTAGAGACTTGGAGTTGTCAGAGAGAGAAGAGGTAGACCTCTTAGTCAAATATCTTGGAGAATAGTCAAGTAGACACGCATCAAGGATCAGAGACATTAATATAAACCACCCCGAGATTGGTCTCAAAATGATCTGGGACAGACTGGATGAGTGTTATGGCTCAGCAGAGGCAATAGAAAGAGCCTTATTTAAAAGAATAGACGATTTTCCCAAAATATCTAACAAAGGTTTTCAGAAACTCAGAGAGTTAAGTGACCTGCTAATGGAAGTCCAGGTTGCAAAATGAGAAGAGGACTTACCAGGACTCACATTCCTCGACACAGCAAGAGGTGTCAACCCTATAGTCCAAAAGTTGCCCGACAATCTGAAGGAAAGGTGGCTCACACATGGATCAACGTACAAATATAAACACAATGTTGCATTTCCTCCCTTCTCCATTTTCGTAGAATTTGTGCATCAACAGGCAAGGATCAGGAACGACCCTAGCTTCGACTTTATGCTGTCATATGCCACACCGACACCAGCTCCCAATCCACGCAAGACGTCTGTAGCAGTACACAAGACTAATGTTTCTTTTTCAGGTTCTGTTCACAGGTCTGGCAACTACTCTCAAGTAGAGACAAAGGAACAGGACCCCAGCAAGCAGTGCCCCCTTCATCAAAAGCCTCATCTTCTCCTGAAATGCAGAGCCTTCAGAGAGAAACCTATGCAGGATCGTAAGAGCTTCTTGAAAGAAAACGGCATATGCTACAAGTGCTGTTCATCTACATCACATCTTGCTAAGGACTGTAAGGTCAGTGTGAAATGCTCAGAATGTGGCACTGCAGACCACAACACAGCACTACACCCCGGCTCAGCCCCTTGGAGTGCCAAAAACACTTCAATGGACAGTCAGCATAGCGGGGAGGAAAGGAACACGACTACAACTACACCAGAGATCACTTCACAATGTACTGAAATTTGCAAAGGGTCAATAGACAGTAGGTCCTGCTCCAAAATCTGTCTTGTCAGAGTTTACCCAAAGGGCCACAGAGACAAAGCTGTAAAACTATACGCCATCTTGGATGATTAAAGTAACAGATCCTTGGCTAGATCAGCGTTCTTCGATCTATTCAACGTCAAAGGGCCAAATACTCCCTATTCACTAAAAACATGTGCAGGTACTGTGATGACAGCGGGAAGGAAAGTTGCTGATTACCAAATTAAATCCATAGATGGACAGTTCAGCCAGCCATTGCCTACAATCATTGAATGTAACCAAATTCCTGACAACAGATCTGAAATTCCAACACCATATGTAGCGATCCACCATGCTCACTTAAAACATATAGCACATCTTATACCACAACTCGATCATCAAGCCCAAATAGTCCTGCTCCTGGAAAGAGATATCCTGCAAGTCCATAAAGTGAGACGCCACATCAATGGACCCCGCAACGCTCCTTATGCTCAAAGGCTAGACTTGGGATGGGTCATAGTAGGAGACGTGTGCCTAGGGCGCATGCACACTCCCACCTCTGCGACAAGTATGCTTACTAACATGCTCGAGAATGGTCATCCATCTTTGTTCCAACCTTGTAACAATGACTTTCATATCAAGGAACTGCCATACAGCACCCAATTACCCAACAGCTATGAGGATCAGTTAGGGTGCGCAGTTTTCCAGAGAACCAAACAAGACAATCAGCTGGCAATGTCTATAGAAGACAAGTTGTTCTTAGAGATAATGGACAAGGGACTTGTTAAAGATGAGACTAACAGCTGGGTCGCACCTCTTCCCTTCAGAACCCACAGACCACGTTTGCCAAATAACAGAGATCAAGTGTTAAAACATTTCTCCTCTCTCAAGCACAATTTTCAAAGGAAACCAGAAATGAAAGAGCACTTTTTCTCCTTCATGGAAAGATTTTCGAAAACAATCACGCAGAGATAGCTCCTGTTATGATCTGCTACAGAAACTAAGGAAAGGAAGGAGATCTGTCCCTACAATAGAACTAAACTAGATCCCTACGATGTAACGGGGAACCTGATCCTGCGATCAGACCCGCTAAAGTCCTCGGCTAGTCTGAACGCAGACCTATAGATGTGGGGGAGGGATCCCTACAAGATCTAGGGACTGGGATACGTTGGACACCTCCTAGCAGAAATAGTAGCAGTCAAAGATAAACACACAACAAAAAGCATAGAGGTCAGAAGACCTAACAGAGAACGGCAAGAGAGCAACAAGCTATCTCAACAGTAGTAAATACAAATGAAGTCCAGCAAAGCCAGGAGGGCGGAGCCGGATTAATTAGGCCAAAATGGTCATGTGACCAGCAAACTAAAAAAAACCTAACATGAGAGTTGTAACAGCTCCCACTCTCAAAGACTCTGATGAATGCTGGTTCCTACCCATGTTCGGAGTATACCACCCAAAGAAACCGGGCCAGATTAGAGTGGTGTTTGATTCTAGCGCCAAGTTCAGAAATGTCTCTCTGAATGATATCCTCCTAACAGGTCCAGACCTCAACAACAAACTGCTGGGAGTACTGATACGTTTCCGTAAGGATTCCATTGCCTCTGTCGCCGACCTTCAGCAGATGTTCCACTGCTTCCTCGTGAAAGAAAAAGACAGGAATTTCTTAAGGTTCCTCTGGTACAAAGACAATAATCCTTCTAATGAAGTCACAGAGTATCGCATGAGGGTACACATTTTCGGCAACAGTCCTTCACCCGCAGTTGCCATTTATGGACTCAAAAGGTCTGCTCAAGAAGGAGAAGCAGGTTATGGATCCGATGTCAAACAATTCATAGACAAGGACTTCTATGTCGATGACTGCTTGAAAGCCTTGCCTTAAAATGAGACTGCCATCAGTCTCCTCAGGAGAGCTCAGGAGATGCTTGCCTGCTCTAACCTCAGGCTTCACAAAATAGCCTCAAACAGCCAAGAACTGATGGAAACGTTTCCTCCTCAGGACTTATGCAACGGTCTTAGAGACTTGGACTTAGAAACTGACCCCGTACCAATGCAATGCAGCCTCGGTCTTCTTTGGAATTTAAAGTCAGACACTTTCACCTTCCAAATCAGCCAGGAAGAAAAACCCTTCACGCGTAGAGGCGTTCTATCCACCGTCAACAGTCTATATGATCCCTTAGGATTTGCAGCTCCAGTTATGATAAAGGGTAAGGCCTTATTAAGAGACTTAACTCGTGAAACATCCGACTGGGATACACCTCTACCACCTGACAAGAGGAACCTCTGGGAGGAATGGAGGAACTCCCTTGCAGCCCTGACAAAACTGAACGTGCCAAGACCATACGCCTCCGTGCCTTCTACAGAGATGCAGAGTCAGAACCTCTACGTATTCTCAGATGCTTCTGTCCAGGCAATTGCTGCCGTTGCCTACATTAAGACCGTGGACTCTAAAGGTCAGATTCATATCGGATTCGTCATGGGGAAAGCCAAACTTGCACCACTCCCAGAGCACACAATACCCAGGTTAGAGCTTTGTGCTGCTGTATTAGCTGTCGAGATAGCTGAACTCATTACATCTGAGATGGACATGGATCTAGAGGAAACTAAGTTCTATACGGACAGCAAAGTAGTACTAGGTTATATCTACAACAAGACAAGACGGTTCTACGTCTATGTGAACAACAGAGTGCTACGAATCAGAAGATCCGTACATCCAAAGCAGTGGCATTACATAGCTACAGCTCATAATCCCACAGATCACGCTACTAGATCAGTAGATGCTAATCGGCTAGAGAGTACGACATGACTCTCAGGACCAAAACTGTTATACAGCAAAGAACTATCCTCAGAAACCCTCGAGCTGGTAGAGGAGGACTCAGACATCGAAATCCACTCTCAGGTGTCTACATTTCATACGACAACCTCGGATATTCAACTCGGATCCCACAGGTTCGACAAGTTCTCAAGCTGGAAGTCACTCATCCGAGCTATCACCTGTTTGTCTCACATAGCTCGCTCATTTAAAGCCACCAGAACTTAATCATAGAATCATAGAATGGTAGAGTTGGAAGGGACCTCCTGGGTCATCTGGTCCAACCCCCTGCTCAAAGCAGGATTCACTAGATCATCTCAGACAGATGTCTGTCCAGCCTCTGTTTGAAGACGTCCATTGAAGGGGAACTCACCACCTCTCGTGGCAGCCTGTTCCACTCATTAATCACCCTAACTGTCAAAAAGTTTTTTCTAATATCTAATCTGTGTCTCCTCCCATTTAGTTTCATCCCATTGCTTCTAGTCTTTCCTTGTGCAAATGAGAATAAAGATGATCCTTCTACAATGTGACAGCCCTTGACATATTTGTAGACAGCTATTAAGTCTCCTCTCAGTCTTCTTTTTTGCAAGCTAAACATTCCCAAATCCTGCAACCGTTCCTCATAGGACATGGTTTGCAGACCAGTCACCATTCTGGTCGCTCTTCTCTGAACTTGCTCCAGTTTGTCTATGTCTTTTTTAAAATGTGGTGCCCAAAACTGTACACAGTATTCCAGATGAGGTCTGACCAAAGAGGAGTAAAGACCGATAATGACTTCACGTGATCTAGACTGTATGCTTCTGTTAATACATCCCAGAATTGTATTTGCCTTTTTTGCTGCTGCATCACACTGTTGACTCATGTTCAGTCTATGATCTATTAGTATACCTAAGTCTTTTTCACATGTACTGTTGCTTAGCTCTATTCCTCCCATTCTGTATATGCTTTTTTCATTTTTATTGCCCAGATGTAGTACTTTGCATTTTTCCCTGTTAAAAACCATTCTGTTGGTTGCTGCCCACTGCTCCAGTTTATTTAGGTCTTTTTGAATCCTCTCTCTCTCTTCTCTAGTATTAGCTATCCCTCCTAGCTTTGTGTCATCAGCAAATTTAATCAGTTTACCCTCAATTCCTTCATCTAAATCATTGATAAAGATGTTGAACAATACAGGTCCCAGGACGGAGCCCTGTGGTACCCCACTTGAGACATTCATCCAGCTGGATGTGAAGCCATTTACAACCACCCTTTGAGTCCGATCACTAAGCCAGTTATGAATCCACCTAACAGTTGCCTGGTCCATTGCATACTTGGTCATTTTTTCAATAAGGATGGTGTGAGATACTTTGTCAAATGCTTTGCTGAAGTCAAGATATACTATATCTACAGCATTTCCCTGATCCACCCAGTCAGTGATTCTGTCATAGAAGGAAATTAAGTTAGTCTGACATGACTTGTTAGTTACAAACCCATGCTGACTCTGGTTAATCACTTCATTCTTATCCATGTACTTACATACATGTTGTTTAATAATTTGTTCAAAGATCTTTCCTGGTATAGAAGTCAGATGTGATATAGACAGATGTAAAGGCTGGCATCTTTGTGAGAATACCTACGCTACCCCGGACTTGGATTTTTCTAGAAATCACATCATCTTCACCGTTCAAAGGGAAGCCTACCCAAGAGAAATTCAATGCCTCATGAATAAGACCTCAGTACCTGCAAACAGCGTTTTGAGAAAACTAGATCCATTCATCGATAACAGCGGCCTGCTGAGAGTGGGAGGCCGACTTAAAGAAGCTAAAATAGAGTTTATAGAAAAATTCCCTCTTATCGTTCCTGGAAAGTGTCATGTCGCCTGTTTGATTGTACAGCACTACCACAATTTGGTCAAACACCAAGGAAGACTATTCACAGAAGGGGCCATAAGAACTGCCGGCCTATGGATTGTCGGCGCAAAAAAACTCATCAGCAGCGTTATCTTTAAATGCATCACCTGTCGCAGACTTTGTGGGTCAACTCAAACTCAAAAGATGGCTGACCTCCCAGCAGACAGACTCAGCATGAACCCTCCTTTTACAAGCGTTGGTCTTGTTGTATTTGGACCTTGGTCAGTTGCTACGCGACAGACAAGAAGCAGTCAAGCCAATAGTAAACATTGGGCAGTCATATTCACCTGCATGTCCATCAGAGCTTTTCACATAGAGGTCATTGAGTCGCTCGACACTTCGAGTTTCATTAACGCTCTCAGACGATTCATTGCCATCCGAGGCCCCATCAAACACATACATTCAGACAGAGGTACTAACTTTGTTGGGGCTGTCAAAGAATTGGGAATTCCTTCAAATATGGATTGCAAACCTATTGAGAGATTCCTTAGTGACCAGAGTTGCACATGGACCTTTAACCCACCTCACTCATCTCACATGGGAGGTTCTTGGGAAAGAATGATTGGTGTAGTTCGAAGAATTCTTGACTCAATTCTGCTTCAAGCAGGCACAACAAGGCTCACCCATGAAAGCTTAATAACCTTCATGGCCGAAGCCGTGGCTATAATAAATGCCAGACCCTTGGCTCCAATCCCGAATGACCCTGAAGAACCCTTACTATTGACTCCAGCAACTCTCCTTACCCAGAAAACAGGACCATTCAGCGTTCCTCCAGGAGAATTTAATGTCAAAGACCTTTACAAGCGGCAGTGGAGACAGGTGCAAAGTCTTGCAAATACATTCTGGGACAGGTGGCGCAAACAATACCTATCTACACTGCAACCACAGGCAAAGTGGCAATCTACAAGACCCAATCTGAACATTGGTGACCTCGTACTTGTGAAAGACGTTCAAACCCACAGAAACCAGTGGCCACTTGGCTTAGTAACTGCAATGTTCCCTAGCAAAGATTGAAATGTCCGGAAAGTGGAAGTGAGGATGACCAGAGGAGACGAACCAAAGACGTTCCTCAGACCAATATCCGAACTAGTTCTACTTTTGCCCTTCAAGGACCAGGATGGTGACATCCATTGATGCCAGACGGGGAGTGTTATGTCTTCAGACAGACCCATTTCTTGTTTGCAGCACACTGACTCCCTCTAGCGGCTGAATGCTGAGTTTGTTTGTCTGCACTTGTTTCCTTTTTGATCTACTCAGGACACCATAGTTTTGTCTGTAGTGATGCACTCTAGGAGAAGGAAGGTCCTTTTCCACACAGACTGGTTGCAGAGAAGACGTCCACCATTTTATCCCTCTTGTGATAGCATCGTTGGTAAGACAGACTATGTTTTTCCTGATTGCAGACACCTGATATGTAGGACTCTAATCCCTGCATTTTCCAGTTACACTTATGAGACTGGCAAGCTGCTTCATTACATGTTATATGCTGTTCTGCCATTGACTTCATGTAATTCTGTGTTGTGTATACACATATTGATTGTTTGTTTTTCCATTGCTCCTAGTTTTACCAAATTCATCTACTAATTGTTCAATAAACTGCATAGACTACAAGACACAGTCTTCTTATTGGATTCCAAGTAGATAAGGTTTAGCTGCCTGTCGGAGTACACATACATCCCAGGATAACGTGTAGCGAGGACAGAACAATAATGATGGGGGAGAACAATGATGTAGGTGACCCTCTTTTCCACTTACAGAGCTTTCTATTTTTATCTTTGAAATTTACCAGTAGATGCTACATTTCACACCCTAGGCTTATACTTGAGTCAATAAGTTTTCCCAGTTTTTTGTGGTAAAATCAAGTGCCTCGGCTTATATTTGGGTCAGCTTATACTCGAATATATAAGGTATATATTATTTTTATTTTACAAAGGGGGCTACTTAGTTTAAAAAGGGGTTGTCCGGGTAGCAGACAATCTCTTTAAGATGGTGGTTATTTTATTTGCTCATGCTCAGATGTAATGATATTTATATTTCACTTGCAATACAAACTTCTGGCACCTTGTACCCTGTGTCTTCTGTGACTTCTCCTATTCCATTTCTATTGTATGCTCTTAAGGGCAGAGACCTCTTATTCCTACTCTTTTTTTATTTATTTATTTATTTATTTATTTATTACTTGTCATTCTACTTGTTAGTTACTGACCCAGTTGTAAAGCATTGCAGAATATGTTGGTGATATATAAATATTATCATTGTTAAAATTCTAGCTGCCTGAAGTAATGCGTGTTCTCTGTATGTGCATAGTTATATAACACATTATGACTGGAGATGTGCAGATGGATCTGCAGAGGATCAGCTTTGAGTCTAATTCAAACGATTTGAGATTCGATTCTCAAGGATTGGTAAAAAAAAGCTTGGTCCCATTTCAAACACTACTGAATCTTAGCTATGGCATCATATGTTTGTGTCAGTATGAAGCCAGAATAAAAGGTTGGGGCAGGCCAAGGAACATCATTTTATGCTTTTACAGTGTAGTGATAGGAGCTCTGAGCGCACAGCTCATTCCAGATAGGATTCTGTTCAATAATATATTCAATAATATATAGTTGAATAATATGAATACAATGTTAATGCAGTAAGAGGTTTAATGTAAACGTACAATTGGTGCTCATTACATATACCACGTGAAATTGCAGTATAAACCTGCAAAGGTTAAAAATGTGGTGATGAATCAGTATCTGCATCCAGAATTATTGTTTAGAGGACATGGCTGACCTTGTGCCCCATACATTGGACCTTTTTATTTTAGATGTATAAACAGTTTGCTATACCTATTTTGTAACTTTGTAATAAAGCTTTAAACTTTTGAATGTGTAGTTGTGCCTTTGCATATACCTTTTTGTGTTTCTACAGGTCTTCGACCTTCATCTTCATAGTACAGTCTTCAGCACTTCTGGTGCTGAATATGCCTCATGCTGTCATGATTCAATAAGTCGGTGCACTTCATAAACAATGGGCTAGAAAATAGCAAGAAAAGGAATGCTAGATAGAGAAGTAAGTGAACAAATGTGACATAAACTCCTATGCAGCACATTCAAGGATAATCCGAATATATCCTGTATAGGTCAACCATATCTGGAAAAGAGTAGGTGGTTATACAGTTTAATATGTATCGCTGCTTTGTCAGGAGCTGAGAAGTATGGAACCAGCTGCATTTTTAGATGTGGCCAGTAGTAAGAGACAAGTATTTGGGAGACATGCGAAACGATAGCTGACGTATTAGCCAAGTGACTCATGTAAAATAGAAGACACGTCACATAAAAACAAAGTGCATGCACAGACTACATAGAAGCACAAGCGTACAGTTCAAGGCATAAAACAGCAGACATCATCATTGTGTAAAAGAAGTCATGACAAAATGATGCATGAAATGGCATGAGTGTGCAAGCTCCATAACTAATAAACAAGTAATAAATGCACATATGTCATGCAAAAAAAATCATCAAAACCAATGGGGACAGCACAAGCTCACAAAGAAATGCCTAAAATATGGCTAAAACAAATGTAATGAACGCATCGTATATAGCATGTGCAAGCAATACAATGATTGGATAAGCGCAGCAAAGATTTATGTATCAAACTAAAATCATGCATGTGCCAAAACAAAGGAGAAGACAATTAGAGAATAGTAGAAGCAGAAGCATAGCGAGTATATATTCAAATTGAGGCTGGAAATATATGGAGCATATTTATAATGACATGAAATCTAGATAAAAAGATTAGATATTTTGCGTACTCCTGATCAGGGGCAATACTATCACATGCAAATAAAAGAATGCATAGTTTATAGGTCAAATTATCATGATGGTGTGCATGCAATCAAGAGAAACGGTAGAACAAGCAGAAGTATATAAGAAATAGCAGTAAAAAGGAAATACTGAATGAACCATAAGAATTCAAGTTGAAAAACTAGTGAAAAAACTGATGAAAATAATAAATGGAAAAAATACAGAATTTGCCACAAACAAAGTGACAAAGTGAAGAAGAAGGAACCAAATCATTATATTGCAAGTGAAAAAATAAAGAAAAATTAATTTCGATTTTCGAAGATAAGTGGGAAGGGGAAGTAGAAGAATACAGATCTTTAATGGTGAGTGATTAGGTGAAAAAGAGGAATTCAGATCATTAATTGGTAAGTATTCGACGGCGCAAAGGAAACAGACTGAACTGTGAACAAAAAAAGAAGGAAGAAAAAAAAAGAAAGAAAGAAAATATAAAAAAATTATCAGAGACAAAGACCTTCAAAGAGAAGATGATGGCTGGGCAGAAGCTCTTTTGAATCCAAATTTTTTGCAAAATTTATGGTGAATTTATGGAGAATTCGACTTGCCTCAAAACAATTTGCTTATCTCTACTACAGTGGTGGGAGATTTTCTGTGGAGCTAAAAATGATATAATCTGTGGGTATCAAATAATCAAATTAGCACTTAGAAACTGATGAGCTGATGTTCTGTTTATGCACAGGAGGAATCTGTTTTTGCAGACTGATTCTATGTAGTTGGAGGAACATCACAAATCTGTTTATTACATGTAACCTATTTTGATATTACAATACATTTTCCTCAAGTTACCTACCGTATTTTTCAGACTATAAGACACACCGGACCATAAGACGCACCTAGGTTTTAGAGGAGTAAAATAAAAAAATAAAAATGTAAGCAAAAAATGTGGTCATGATGCACTTTTTAGGGGGAGGGGGTCTTCTGCTGACACTGGTATAGGGGTAATGTCCCCCAATTCTGACAATATCCCCCATCCTAGTATATATGCCTCCCCTTCCTTTTATACGTGGTCCCCATCCCCATCCTGGTATGCCTGGCATCCCTCCATCCTGGTATGCATGGAACCCCTCCATCCTGTTATGCATGGCACCCCTCATCCTTATCCTAGTATGCATGGCACCCCTCATCCCTATCCTGGTATGCATGGGACCCCTCATTCCTGTTCTGGTATGCATGGCACCCCTCATCCCTGTCCTGGTATGAATGGCACCCCTAATCCCTATACTGGTATGCATGGCACCCCTAATCCCTATCCTGGTATACATAGCACAGCAATCCCCTTCCTGGTATGCATGGCACAGCAATCCCCATCCTGGTATGCATGGCATCCCTCATCCCTATCCTGATATGCATGGCACCCCTTATCCCTGTCCTAGTATGTATGGCACCCCTCATCCCTGTCCTGGTATGCATGGCACCCCTCATCCCTGTCCTAGTATGCATGGCACCCCTCATCCCTGCCTGGTATGCATGGCACCCCTAATCCCTATCCTGGTATGCATGGCACCCCTAATCCCTATCCTGGTATGCATGGCACCCCTCATCCCTGTCCTGGTATGCATGGCACCCCTCATCCCTGTCATGGTATGCATGGCACCCCTAATCCCTATCCTGGTATGTATGGACCCCTCATTCTTACCGTGGTATGTATGGCCCACTCATCGTTATCCTAGTATGCATGGTCCCCCTAATCCCCATCATGCTGCACATAAAAAAATAAATACTCCTACTCACCTTTCTTCTCTCTCCTCCAGTGCCTTCTCCTGTCTGTCTGCACAGATCTCTCCATGTGAGCCACGCATGACGTCACTGCCATGCACGGCTCACAAGGAGAGATCAGCTGCTGAAAGTCACTGCTCCCCACGCCGGGACTGTGTGCGCGGGGAGCAGTGACTTCACTCTCCTTCATAGCCGGCACACAGGGCGTGGAGAGAGGTTGAATATTAATGCCCTTTAACAGCGGGTACAGGCGATTCCGGCAGCAGCAGGAGCCGCAGCGTGGCTACACTGTGTGTCCCTATTAAGGAGCATGAATATACATTTTCTTTAGCAGCGGGGACAGTGTAGGCTGCAGCGGGCAGCTGCTGCCTCCTGTGCCCCGCTCCTCCACCGCTACCGCTCCCCCCACACCCCACATATATATACACCCCCTCCCCAACATTTGGACTATAAGACGCACCCCCCATTTTCCTCCAAAATTTTGGAGGAAAAAAGTGTGTTTTATAGTCCGAAAAATAAAGTATATTCCTACTTTCCCCGTTACTTTAGACAGATACTGTATGCTATTATGACAATGCAAGTGGGTTTTAGACATTTTAGCTATTTTACAAGTGATGTCACAATTGTGTTTCCAAGATGTAAGCTGCAATGATATCACAAGTGGGTTTTAGACACATGAGCAGCTGTAGCATCACAACTGGATCTCCCACAGGTTAGCTGCTCTGACATATCTAGGAGTTTCCTGCATTTAAGCTGATGACTTTATCATAATCATCACTGTTGGTAACAGGTGGACAAAAAATAAATTCATTAGGAAATATGTGATCTTGATGAGCACATTCTCTTTATACACTGTAGAGCAGGCGCGGGTTGTATATACAGTACAGACCAAAGTTTGGACACACATTCTCATTTAAAGATTTTTCTGTATTTTCATGACTATGAAAATTGTACATTCACACTGAAGGCATCAAAACTATGAATTAACACATGTGGAATCATATACTTAACAAAAAAGTGTGAAACAACTGAAAATATGTCTTATATTCTAGGTTCTTCAAAGTAGCCACTTTTTGCTTTGATGACTGCTTTGGACACTCTTGACATTCTCTTGATGAGCTTCAAGAGGTAGTCACCGGAAATGGTTTTCACTTCACAGGTGTGCCCTGTCAGGTTTAATAAGTGGGATTTCTTGCCTTTTAAATGGGGTTGGGACCATCAGTTGTGTTGTGCAGAAGTCTGGTGGATACACAGCTGATAGTCCTACTGAATAGACTGTTAGAATTTGTATTATGGCAAGAAAAAAGCACCTAAGTAAAGAAAAACAAGTGGCCATCGTTACTTTAAGAAATGAAGGTCAGTCAGTGCAAAAAATTGGGCAAACTTTGAAAGTGTCCCCAAGTGCAGTTGCAAAAACCATCAAGCGCTACAAAAAAACTGGCTCACATGAGGACCGACCCAGGAAAGGAAGACCAAGAGTCACCTCTGCTCTGGTTTATCCGAGTCACCAGTTTCAGAAATTGCAGGTTAACAGCAGCTCAGATTAGAGACCAGATCAATGCCACACAGAGTTCTATCAGCAGACACATCTCTTCAACAACTGTTAAGAGGAGACTTTGTGCTGCAGGCCTTCATGATAAAGTAGCTGCTAGGAAACCACTGCTAAGGACAGGCAACAAGCAGAAGAGACTTGTTTGGGCTAAAGAACGCAAGGAATGGACATTAGACCAGTGGAAATCTATGCTTTGGTCTGATGAGTCCAAATTTAAGATCTTTGGTTCCAATCACCGTGTCTTTGTGCGACGCAGAAAAGGTGAACAGATGGACTCTACATGCCTGGTTCCCTCCGTGAAGCATGAAGGAGGAGGTGTGATGGTGTGGGGGTGCTTTGTTGGTGACACTGTTGGGGATTTATTCAAAATTGAAGGCATACTGAACCAGCATGGCTACCACAGCATCTTGCAGCGGCATGCTATTCCATCCAGTTTGCGTTTTAGTTGGACCATCATTTTTTTTCAACAGGACAATGACCCCAAACACTCCTACAGGCTGTATAAGGGCTATTTGACCAAGAAGGAGAGTGATGGGGTGCTACGCCAGATGACCTGGCCTCCACAATCCACAGTCACCAGACCTGAACCCAATCAAGATGGTTTGGGATGAGCTGGACCGCAGAGTGAAGGCAAAAGGGCCAACAGGTGCTAAGCATCTCTGGGAACTCCTTCAAGATTGTTGGAAGACCATTTCTGGAGACTACCTCTTGAAGCTCATCAAGAGGATGCCAAGAGTGTGCAAAGCAGTCATCAAAGCAAAAGGTGGCTACTTTGAAGAACCTAGAATATAAGACATGTATTCAGTTGTTTCACACTTTTTTGTTAAGTATATAATTCCACATGTGTTAATTCATAGTTTTGATGCCTTCAGTGTCAATGTACAATTTTCATAGTCATGAAAATACAGAAAAATCTTTAAATGAGAAGGTGTGTCCAAACATTTTGGTCTGTACTGTATGACTACTTTGGCCTTTCTTATTATGCTGAATATCACACTAATTCTATACTTAAATTTGCCTTTAAGCTCTATGTCCACCTGCTGTACTCTTTCTTGGTAAGCTAACTGCGTGCATACTCTTTATTGGACCACTTACAATTTGTCTTCTATGGTTTTCATTCCCTGGAAAAAGCACTAACCAAAACTTGATGTTGTCTCTTAATACTCTTAACAGATAATATTTTTAATCATTCTGGATCTATTTGCTTAATTTCACTCAGTAGATCGCTAAATACTGTGTATACTTTTTAGCTTATTCTACTCTGAATTTTATCGGATCTGTCTGACCATAATATTGATGTTCTTTGCTAGTTCTACTTCTGCTGGTACAGATGTTGGCTGGATGGCTGATGATCCATCAAATCTCTGTGTTATATTTTCAATTGGTTGGTCGTCAGGACAGAATTATCAGATTGTGTTCCGGCCCACTGCCCTCGTTCAGGGTTGCTTTAATAGGACATCAATGTTGCTATCCATTTGCTAAAAATTACCTTTCTTTCTTCAGCTCATTTTGAAAGAGGCTGCAGGACCTGCTTAGATCCAAACCCAAAGGGGAGAGTTTATCCCTATACTACTGAAGTAGGGAACACATGATACGGTTCCATTTATGGATAGACAAAATGAGCTGAATTTGGGGACGGATAACCCTCCTGATGATGAGTGCTACATAGGAGGCTAGGCTCTTGCAGACTAAGGCCAGAATAGCAGTTGCTGTTGCTACACCCATAGGGATTTTTGTTTTTTCATCTTTTGGTTTAACATTGACAAAATTTGTTTCATAGAATGTGGCAAGAAGTATAACAAATGCACTGTGGGTAATGGGAAGTTTTATTGGAGCGGGGTAAATTGGAATCTTCTATGATGACGTATGTGCTTAGTTCTCCAGAAATGAGGATGATGGCAACAAATTCTTCTGGGATTAAGGCTATTATTTACATAGTAGTTAAAAAGAAGTAAAAACAACAGTTTTAACATGAACAAATTAAGCTAAATTCACACGAAGGAAAGCATTTTTTTGTAAGTGGAATTCACACAGCTCTCTTCTTATTTGAAAAGTATCTCACATCATCCTTATTGAAAAAATGACCAAGTATGCAATGGACCAGGCAACTGTTAGGTGGATTCATAACTGGCTTAGTGATCGGACTCAAAGGGTGGTTGTAAATGGCTTCACATCCAGCTGGATGAATGTCTCAAGTGGGGTACCACAGGGCTCCGTCCTGGGACCTGTATTGTTCAACATCTTTATCAATGATTTAGATGAAGGAATTGAGGGAAAACTGATTAAATTTGCTGATGACACAAAGCTAGGAGGGATAGCTAATACTAGAGAAGAGAGAGAGAGGATTAAAAAAGACCTAAATAAACTGGAGCAGTGGGCAGCAACCAACAGAATGGTTTTTAACTGGGAAAAATGCAAAGTACTACATCTGGGCAATAAAAATGAAAAAAGCATATACAGAATGGGAGGAATAGAGCTAAGCAACAGTACATGTGAAAAAGACTTAGGTATACTAATAGATCATAGACTGAACATGAGTCAACAGTGTGATGCAGCAGCAAAAAAGGCAAATACAATTCTGGGATGTATTAACAGAAGCATACAGTCTAGATCACGTGAAGTCATTATCGGTCTTTACTCCTCTTTGGTCAGACCTCATCTGGAATACTGTGTACAGTTTTGGGCACCACATTTTAAAAAAGACATCGACAAACTGGAGCAAGTTCAGAGAAGAGCGACCAGAATGGTGACTGGTCTGCAAACCATGTCCTATGAGGAACGGTTGCAGGATTTGGGAATGTTTAGCTTGCAAAAAAGAAGACTGAGAGGAGACTTAATAGCTGTCTACAAATATGTCAAGGGCTGTCACATTGTAGAAGGATCATCTTTATTCTCATTTGCACAAGGAAAGACTAGAAGCAATGGGATGAAACTAAATGGGAGGAGACACAGATTAGATATTAGAAAAAACTTTTTGACAGTTAGGGTGATTAATGAGTGGAACAGGCTGCCACGAGAGGTGGTGAGTTCCCCTTCAATGGACGTCTTCAAACAGAGGCTGGACAGACATCTGTCTGAGATGATCTAGTGAATCCTGCTTTGAGCAGGGGGTTGGACCAGATGACCCAGGAGGTCCCTTCCAACTCTACCATTCTATGATTCTATGATTCTATGAAAAACTGAAGTGGAATCAAATAAGAAGACAGCTAATGTCTAAAATTGGCCAGTTAGGATCACTATTATCATTCAAGAATGTTAAATGACAGAATAATACTAGCAATAATGATTTATTTTAGCATTTCTTTCACCACATTTACAGTGATTCAGAAGTGAATATATATGTGGTTAGTATTTGGCATAATTGCTTTTAAATTGTATAAGGAGGGCCACATGTTTCAAAAAGCCTTCTTCAAGCTTGCCTTGAAAAGAGTCTGAGTTATCTCTGATCCCTTTTGCCATTGCCAGCTGCCTCTTTAAGATGTAATTTTGAGGACTTAACCTAAGTTAGATTACCATCCACAATCAGTGGACACCATTTCAGCAAGTGGCAATCATAACTGGCATTAAATAATGTACTGTTCTTTCAATATATTAATATAAAGAAAGCAATTGCGTCCAAATATCTCTTGTCTTCATGGTAGTTCAATAACTAGGCAATAGGTCCAACTCTTAAAAGGCCAATGTTGCCAGCTAACATCTATAGTAGGATTGGTGAAAGATTGTGGAAAACATGTAGAAAACAGAAAAAAAGTTCACAGCATCACAAGGTATCTGATATAGTATAAAAAGTGTTTCATTTAGTAAAAATACACTGAAATTAATTGACAAATATTTTCCTTGCAAATTCTGCATATGTAATCATTTCCGAACACCATAACAGGAGCTAATCATCAACACTGAAAACACTTAAACAGCTAAGGTTAGAGATATCAACTATAATAATTTTGTTGACAGAAAATACTTTGAATTTGAAAACACTCATTAGACTAATTATAATTTTTCCTCTGCAAAGCCACATTATAAGAAATACTAGTTGTTATAATCTGTTTTATTATGTTATTATCAGTATTATTTAAACCTTGTCTGTATTATAAAAAAATATAAAGTCTAAATTAAAATAACATGTTTTAACATTTGAATTTAAAAGTTTCAACATAAAACATTTAATAAAACTGTTTCACTCCATCTCTTAATCAATTGCTTAAAGAGACCTAAAGGATTATTCCTGCCATTGCAATTTTTCACAAAGCACAATAAATGCACACTTATAGTTAGTGTACAAGTTTTCTTGTTACTTTGTGTATTTTTTTTATCTCTATCTGCCCCTTGGTGAATTCAGCGTCACATATGTGAATGTAAGGTCGTATTTTGACATTGATAAACATTACACTGCTTTTCCACAGTGCTGCTGAGCCTACCCTCCCGCTCTTGTGTTTTCCCAACTAGTCCCACCTTTTTACATTAACATCGAGCTAAGCTAAGTGTAGAATTCATCTTATGCCTCCATGCACTCTCTGCTCTGGTACAATACTCTTGCCTTACCAATTTTATCAGCTGCTAAATATATCAGTATAGCTGTCTATATGGTTTCATGCTATTGGTAGAAGGTTTCTAGCAAAGCTCAAATCTCAAGCATTTCTCTACAACAAAGCTTATAATAACTAGACAAGAGTTAATCTGTGTTTGCTGCCTGCTGCTAAGAGATGAATGAGGTGAAACTAGAAATACTGCTCTGTTGATGGATATGGCAGATGATTATCTTCTATCATATGCATAATTAGAGCAGTATTTTCAGTTTTACATCACTAATCTGACAGCAGCAGTCAGTAAACACAGCTCAACTTTTCTCTATTAAGTACAAGCTTCATTGTGAAGGAGTGCAGGAGAGTTGAGCTCTGGAAAAAAACAGCTAACAATGATGTAAAAACACAGGGAGCAATACTGATGTAGAGAGCAAAATATAAAATCAGACAGGCAAGGTACAGGAGCAGAGAGTGCACAGAGGCAGAGTCATAGAGTATATTCTAAAGGTAGCATAGACTGTATGTCAGTGCTGGAGGCAAAGCAGAGATATGCTGGCAGGAAGCCAGCTGAGAGAGACTAAACTGCAGATGATTGAACAATAGCACTGTAACTATAACAGGACGGTTCCAATGGCAACTGGAGGGTAAATACAGTCTGGAGGGACATTTTTTGGGGGGTGATATGTGCAAACTGGGGAAGATTTAAAACGGAGTTATAGTGGCACAAATTAATAAATATATGTGCACACTCAGGTTTTAGGAATAACCATATAAAGGGAACCTGTCACATAAAAAACACTAGTAGCCTACAGATATGGGGTTAATTTGCAGGTTAATAGCATTCTGAACCTGCCTGGCACTTAGATCCTAATGCTGAGCTGCTGTCAGTCAATGCCAGGGGCATGGTCACAGTTGCTGCTCTCTATACATAGAGCAGTGACTGAACCAACGCTGGCACCATGCCCATGACTGAAACCTGGACACTACCGGGAGGAATGAAGTTAATTTCATCCTGGCAGTGGGGATCTAAGTGCCGCCGGTGCTGCACAGCTGCAGAATGCTATTAACCTTCAGATTAACCATACATCTGCAGGTTAATAGCGTTTTTCCTGTGACAGGTTCTCTTTAACATTACCCTTCATCTTTAAAGTGTATTCAAAACATTATTTTTAGTGTCTATCACCAAAAAATGCTATAGAAGCTGCCATTTTGAATATATCATTAAGGATTTGTCAATAAATTTCTCCATAAAAACTGCATAAATTGTAGATGAAATAATAACAAGGAAAAATAGCGGCACAATCCTAATGTTATAGGTGCAATACTTCTGCAATCAACCAGCCAAGAAGCCTTCAAATGTAGAAAAAATAAATTGGAAGCAAAACACCAATGGAAATCAGTGAATAAAGTGGATTTTATTCACACAGATACAGTGTACATGCGAAGTTTTAGCTCCTCACTTGAAGCCTTTCTCAGTCATAACACATGACACCTAGTGTACATACAGTTGTGCTGAAAAGTTTACATACCCAGGCAGAATTTTTCCTTTCTTGGCCTTGTTTCAGAGAAAATGAATGAAAACAAAAAACTTTTTCTCCACTCATGGTTATTGATTGGGTGAAGCCATTTTTTTTGCCAAGAAGAATGGGCAGCTTTACCATCTGACAAAGTAAAGAACCTCATCCACAATGACCACAAAAGACTTCAAGCTGTCATTGATGTTAGAGGGGGCAATACATGGTATTAAGAAATGGGGTATGTGAACTTTTGATCAGGGTCATATGGATGTTTTTCCTTGTCCTTAAGATTTAAAAAGAGAAAACAGTTTGACAATAATGGCTTCACCCAACCAATAACCATGAGTGGAGAAAAAGTTTTTTTGTTATCATTCATATTCTCTGAAACAAGGCCAAAAAAGGAAAAATTCTGCTGGGGTATGTAATCTTTTGAGCACAACTGTATTTAGTAGAGCTTGATTAATTAAGTAAATATGGTGCAATCCATAGTAATTTGTATAAATATACAGTACATAAGGCAAATCCATTCCGACATAATTACATCATATGTAAATACAGTCATAAAAATACCATAATGCATGAGCATAAAATAATTGTATAATACATTTTGAAGATCTTTTAGACCCAATGAAGTTGGAGCACTTACTATTAAAAAAACAATGTCAGCCTGGCTGTATAATCGTTTTCAAAAGTATTTGTGCCTGATTTTAACCCTCGTCACATACAGTAGGCCTGACAGGCACATCTCTTTTACTTTCATTTCTCCTTCCTCACCAGATTGTGAGGAAATCCCTTCCCTCCAGGTAGTCTCCTGTCTCTAGCAGCTCTGTGAAACCTCATACCACAGTTGGATTGCAGAACTTCAGGAGGACACATATAAGTGCGCTAATCACTCAGGCTCATTGTATGTGAACACATCACACTCAATAAGGTTGGTATTTTATGTTTTTATTCATCACAATTGTTTATTTAGCTTGTTTTATGAATGTATAGCACAAAGTGTAAGGATATTTCATAGAAATAAGGCAGATTAAAAAAGAAAGTGTGCTGCTCAGGCATATACAGTAGTTCTCTAACACATATTCCTTCTCTTGCTTCAGATTATCTGCTGAAATGGAGAGGAAAATGTACAATTTATCAAAAAACCTTGATGTTGAGGAAGTAACAAACATGCTGTTAGATGATGCAGGCCCCACACTGAATGAGGATTTAGGAGAGGAAAGTGAGATTGATTCTCATGATGAGGTGGAAGTATGTGAAGTGGATTCTGAAACAGAGCAAGATGGTGACAGTGATGAGGATGAAGATGTAGAATCTTATTATATGGGAAAAGATAAAAAAAAACAATGGAACAAGAAGCCACTCCAGAAAAAACGTAGGGAACCTCAAAACATTATTACTCACCTTCCTGCAGTTATAGGAACTGCAAGTAATGCAAAAACTGCAGTTGAATGCTGGAATTGTTTATTCACAGATGACATTCTGGACTCTATTGTCACATATACCAACCAATATATAGACATTAAAAAGGACAAGTTCATCTGCAACAGAACCATGAAGGCCACAGATGAAATAGAACTACGTGCTTTTTTTGGATTATTATACCTTGCAGGAGCTTATAGGGCAAATAGACAAAGTTTGGAGGAACTTTGGAGTAAAGATGGGCATGGAGTTGAAAAATTTGGCCTTGTTATGTCCATAAACAGATTCAAGCTTCTAATTCGTTGCCTTCGGTTTGACGACAGAACTACCCGAACCGAACGTAAAACACATGACCGACTTGCTCCAATTCGTGATATATTCCAAAAATTTGTTGAAAACTGTAAAAAAAGCTATTGCCCTGGGGAGAATCTCACTATTAACGAAATGCTCCCTGGTTTTCGTGGTAGATGTGCCTTTCGTCAATATATTCCTTCAAAGCCTAACAAATATGGAATAAAAATGTATGCCCTTGTTGATGCCAGTAAGACCTACACTTACAACCTGGAAGTTTATGCAGGAAAACAACCAGAAGGTTCTTACTGTGTCAGCAACAAACCCAGTGATGTTGTAAAAAGACTGGCTGAGCCCTTATTTGGATCGGGTCGCAATATAACAGCTGACAATTGGTTTACAAATTGTGATCTGATTGATTATCTGAAAATGCAGAAGCTTTCATATGTCGGAACTGTAAGAAAAAATAAAAAAGAATTGCCTACACAGTTTGTAAGTGTGAAAGGGAGACAACAGTACAGCAGTATGTTTGCATTCCATAATGGAAAGGTTTTGGTTTCCTATGTACCACAAGCAAAAAAAATTGTACTTCTTCTATCAACACTTCATGATGATGATGCCATCGATCCTGGGACTGAGGCACAAAAAAAACCGGAGATAATTACATTTTATAATGCAACCAAAGGGGGTGTTGATACAGCTGATCAGATGTGCTCAACTTTCAACGTCAGCAGAAACACCAAACGCTGGCCAATGGTCATATTTTTTGCTATGTTGAATTTGGGTGGTATAAATTCACAAGTCATTTACCTTGAAAACAAGCTTGAACCACTCCGTAGACGTTTCTATCTGAAAAAATTGGCCCATGAACTAGTGCTTGGAGAGCTACGCAGAAGTATGAAAACAATTGGTATCCCCTCTCGCCTTCAAGTTCAGCTCAAAAGATTCCGCCCAGAAGATGATAGTGAAAATTCACCACCTGCACCACCTCCCAAAAGAAGGAGATGCACCACCTGCACCACTGAAAGCGGAATCAGAAGGCTTTCTAATTATGAATGTCACAAATGTCATAATGCAATCTGCCTGACACATGCAAAAGTGATGTGTAATTCTTGCTCTTTGCTCTGCAAGTGTAATTTTCTGGGGAAACTTCAGGATCTAATTCTGATTGAATATGTGTTTAATAGTACTTAAGGTACCTTAAAATTAAGTTTGGTTCCATAAATTTTCTTTGTAGAGTTTTTGGACAGAGTCGAACTGGGGACTATTTGGCGGGAGTTTTGAAATGTTTGTATTTCAGAGTTATTAGTTTTATGTTAAGTAAATGGCTTTTTTTTGCACCTGATTATGTGTAGTCTCTTTTATTACATCCCTATGAAGGTTACTGATCACTTTTAGAGCACTGAGATTGCAAACATTAGATATTATAGGTATTTATCTAGCCTGCGCCTGACAGTCACATTGTATGTGAACTCGTTAGAACCGATATTGTATGTGACGGAGGGTTAAAAGAAGCATTTTATGAATCAATGTTCATTTTATTATCAGGCACAAAAACTTTCAAAAAAGATTATACAGTCATTTGAACATATATGTTCTAAAGTCACACAACATATGTGTTTAATTATCTCATGAAGCACAGTTACCGTACTTTTCGAACTATAAGACACACTGGACCATAAGACGCACATAGGTTTTAGAGGAGGAAAAATAGAAAAAAAAATTGAAGCAAAAATGTGGTCATGATGCACTGTTATGGGGGAGAGGGGCTGCGCTTGACACTGTTCTAGGGTTAATGTCCCCCAATTCTGTACTAATATCCCCATGCTGTTATATATGGACCCCCATTCCTGTTATATGTGGCCCCCATCCCCATCCTGTTATACGTGGCCCCCATTCCCATCCTGGTATGCATGGCACCCATTATCCCCATCCTGGTATGCATGGCACCCCTCATCCCCATCCTGGCATGCATAGCACCCCAATCCCCATTCTGGTATGCATGGCACCTCAATCCCTATCCTGGTATGCATGTCACCCCTCATCCCCATCCTGGTATGCATGGCACACCTCTTCCCCTTCCTGGTATGCAATACACCCCTCATCCTGGTATGCATGGCACCCCTGATCCCCATCCTGGTATGTATGGCTCCCCTCATCCCTCATCTTGGTATGCATGTCACCCCTCGTCCCTCATCCTAGTATGCATGGGACCCCTCATCCCTCATCCTGGTATGCATGGCACCACTCATTCCTCATCCTGGTATGCATGGCACCCCTCATCCCTCATCATTGTATGCATGGCACCCCTCATCCTGGTATGCATGGCACTCCTCATTCCTCATCCTGGTATGCATGGCACCCCTCATCCTGGTATGCATGGCACCCCTCATTCATCATCCTGGTATGCATGACACCCTTCATCCCTCATCCTAGTATGCATGGCACTCCTCATCCTGGTATGCATGACACCCCTCATTCTGTTATGCATGGCACCCCTTATCCTGGTATGCATGGCACCCCTCATTCATCATCCTGGTATGCATGACACCCTTCATCCCTCATCCTAGTATGCATGGTACGCCTCATCCTGGTATGCATGACACCCCTCATTCTGTTATGCATGGCACCCCTTATCCTGGTATGCATGGCACCCCTCATCCATCATCCTGTTATGAATGGCACCCCTCATCTCTCATCTGGTATGCATGGCATCCCTCATCCTGGTATGCATGGTACCCCTCATCCCTCATCGTATCCATGGCACCCCTCATCCTGGTATACATGGCACCCCTTATTCCTCATCTTGGTATGCATGGCACCCCTCATCCTGATATGCATGGCACCTCTCATTCCTCATCCTGGTATGCATGACACCCTTCATCCCTCATCCTGGTATGCATGGCACCCCTCATCCTGGTATGTATGACACCCCTCATCCTGGTATGCATGGCACTAGTGTTGAGCAAGCATGCTCGACACTGCTCGGTACTCACCCGACCATCTCACTACTCGGGATGTTCGGCGAGCACCGAGTATTTTCGGGTTACTCGGGCGGGAGCTCGGTTCTCCGCTCTGCATGTTTGGCGCTCTTTAAAGAGCCAAAGAACATGCAGGGATTGCCAGTCACTGTAATGCCGCAGCCATGTTGGTTGTGGGCATTACAGTGATTGGCTGGCTGCACAGCGTCACCTCGTGTATTTAAAACTGGGCGCCGCCATCTTGGACACAGTCACTCTGGATCAGACAGTGTAGGGAGAGTGCTGCTGAGCTAGGGAGAGATTTATACTGCAAAATAGGTAGTGTAGGGTCTCTAAAGCCTGCAAAATCAAACAAACAGTCCTTCTGAGGACTAACATACATCCCAGATATCAGGCAGGCAGGCTGTATAGGAGACGCAGTGGTTATACCAACAAACACTGCATTACAGTCCTGTGTGCTGCTGCTGAATGCATTTGTCACAGTTGAAAGCAATACAAGTGTGCAAAAATGCATAAAAAATGCTACTTGTGAACATAGCCCAAGGTGTGGAGGAGTAGTTTTGTTTTTGGTTATTTATTTTACCTTATACACAAGTCTTTATCCTGGAAAGGATGTTCCTTAACATATTTCACAGGAAAACAGTTTCAGTTTCGTTTTTGAATGTTTTATTGTGAGCCCGCAAAAGTGGCTTAATACCTCTGACCACATTGTTGACAGCAGTGACCTGGGGGTCAGAAATGCTTCCTGCGGCGATCCCCATGCTGTCCCCATGTCATTTGAGCACTGTCACTATCGTTTTGGGCACTTTTTAGGCTTTCTACAGACTGCCAGTGGTGCTGCCGCAAAAATGCTCGGGTCTCCCATAGACTAACATTGGGCTCGTTGCTCGGGTTAAGCACCCGAGTATCACGGTGAGCTCGGCCCGAGCTTCGAGCACCCGAGCATTTTAGTGCTTGCTCAACACTACATAGCACCCCTTATCAGGGTATTCATGGCACCCCTCATACTGTTATGCATGGCACCCATCATCCCTCATCCTGTTATGTATGGCACTCCTCATCTCTCATCCTGGTATGCATGGCACCCCTCATCCTGGTATGCATGGCACCCCCTCATCTTGGTATGCATGCCCCCCTCATCCTGATATGCATGGCACCCCTCATCCTGGTATGCATGGCACCTCTCATCCTGGTATGCATGGCACCCTCATCCCCTTCATGCTGCATAAAAAAATAAAGGATTCTACTCACCTCCCCTCTGCTCCAGCACTGTGTCCTGTTCTGCTGGCAGAAGCTGATCTCATCATGTGATCAGTGCATGACGTCACTGCCATGCGCCCTCACATGGTTAGATGAGCGGCCGGAATAGTCATTCTTCTCCACGCCTGGACTATGGGAGTGGAGAATAGTGACTATTCATTCTCCTTAACAGCACGTACTTTGTCAGCCACTGCGGCAGCTCCTGCAGTGGATCTATAGTCAAACCTCAAAAAAGTCATATGCAGAATTGTTGCTTTCTCACCCCAATAACAAAAGAAAAATAAGTTAAAACAGCCAAATATTTACAATACCTCATGGCCGCAATTTATCATTGTTTTTGCACCTGTTTTTTGGGTTTTGTGGCTTTTTCTTTGTTTAGACCCAATTCAATATTCTATTTGTGTGCTTTTAAACATCTATTTATATGTGCTATCCCGCTATTTTTTTCTTTCTTTGTGGACATTGTGTGGGCAACGGACCCACCAGAATTGATGTGCAAGGTCAGATTAGAGGTGTTATCATGAAAGAGCTCGGAGAATCAATAGACAGCACAGAGTGTCCAGCAAGAGATTCTGCTTTAATGAAATTTGGGAGGGGTTTATATATATACCCCAGACGGAGAGGGCTTTATGCCAAGAAGCAAGCAACTGTTTTTTGGGATTTAGAGATAGATGTGTCTAGGCGTCTGATTTTATTCAGTTTCTCAGGTACTTGGAATGTGTAGGGGGGTTGGGTGGGGTTCTGTGTAAAGGTTCTACGTTATTGATTTACAGCATAAAATGGGGACTGTCTAGCAATTCTAAGTTTTTACCTGATTCAGCAATTGTAACATTTTAAAAACTTGGTGAAACTGTACATCAGTCGTCCCCTAGTATATTTTTGATTGCACCAAATTTTTGCAACTTTCACGACAACATATGACTTTTGGAGCCAAAAATCGCAAAAACAGTTCAAGACAGGAAGAGATTCCATTTTTTACTAATTCTTGAATTGTTGTAGCCATTTTGATTTATTTGACACCAAAACAGCAACTAATATAATAAGGTAAAAAAAATAAAATGATGTATCTGGGCTTACGTGTATTGTAAAATAGCGGCATTAAAATATAGCAGTGACGCTACACACAAAAAAAGTGATTTGTCGTCGAGGCTCAAAATAGCTGCATCCTCAATTAAAAATATATTAGTGTTAATACCCCAAGTTCAAATATATAGTAATTTTAAAAACATCATCTTTTGCTGTACGTGTATTGTAGCTAAGTAAAGCAAAAAAAAGCAGAAAAAAATGGTGAGAAATGTCCAAAGGGTAAACCCAACTGCCAGTGCTTTGTTAAGCTTTGACACCTCTCAGTGTGATCCTAACTGTCTTTTGTGCAACAAGCATAGAGCACAAATCCTCTGGAGACTGTCTATTATTCATCTCTGTAATAGTTTTCATGCCACTGGAGGCTTTAAAGGATTTGTATTGCCTGCTTTCTTTCTATTACGAGTAAATGCCGGTCTTTTTCTCAATATTAAAATAAAATAATGCAGGTACAAAATGGCAAATGCACTGCTATAATGTTTTCTGTAATTGAAATGCACAGTGTTTGTGCACTTTAATATTCAGCACTGTACTTTCCTAAACTCAGAATAAAGTAACATTTGTAATGTTTTCTATGGGATTGAGAATTTCAGAATTAGAACAAGCTTTAGTCTGGCAAAAGCAATATTATGCTTGGGTGACTTTTGTCATGGGCATGTTAAAATTCTCGTTATTAAACTGACAGGGAGCCTGATTGAATTTTCAGTACAATCATAGCCCCTGTCATGGAATATAAAAGTGTTTAATGAATATTTGGTATTTCTATATGCTGCAAAATGACATGTTTTGGAAGATGGTTACAACAGGAGCTTAGATAAAATTGTCATACTATAAATTATATCAAATGGTCTGAAACACTGGTTGCACCAGAGAATTTATGTGGGTCTGGTAGTATTCCTGTCTTTTTTTTTTCTCTAGTTTGAAAATACATTTTCATCTTCTCAGAGACCATGACATTTTTACACGCACCTTAAGTTTTTATTAACTGATTATTTTAATTATTTTATTATTTGTATGATTTCTGTTCTGTTTCTGATTTAGACTGCTACGCATGGTTTGGTTACATTCTTGCAGTTAACAAAAAGGTTTGAAATATGAATTAACATTTGTGTTTTATGCCAAATTATATATTAACCCCTTCACCACCTTGGGTATTTGCATTTTTGTTTTTTGCTCCCCTTTTTTCCAGAGTCATAACTTTTTTATTTTTCTGTCAATATGGCCATATGAGGGCTTGTTTTTATGTGGGACGAGTTGTAATTTTGAATGCCAACATTGATTTTACCATATAATGTACTGGAAAATGGGAAAAAATGAAAAAAAAAGTGCGGTGAAATTGCAAACAAAAGTGCAATTCCACAAATGTTTTTCTTTTTTTTTTACCATGTTCACTACAGTAATTGCTAAACCTGACCTGACCAGAACATTACGACTTCACAAATACCAAACTTGTATAGGTTCTTTTTAATTTATGTGGTGAAAAAAAAAATCCAAAGTTTGTAAGAAAGAAAGTGGCCATTTTCCGAGACCTGTAGCGTCTACATTTTTCAGGATCTAGGGTCAGGTGGGGGCTTATTTTTTGCTGAGCTGATGTTTTTATTGATACCATTTTGGGATAGATACGATATTTTGATTGCGTGTTATAACATTTTGTTGCACTGTTGCGGCGACCAAAAAAAACGTAATTCTGGCGTTTTGATATTTTTCTTTTTTGTTACGCCGTTTACCGATTGACTTAATTATTTTTATATATTGCTAGATCGGGGATTTTGAAATAGGTGATACCAAATACGTGTATTTTTGTTTTTTTTATTGTTTTATTTTGAATGGGGCGAAAGGGGGGTGATTGAACTTTTATATTTTTTTTATTTTTTTATATTTTTAAAAACTTTTTTTTTTACTTTTTACTGGCTTCATTAATCTCTATGAGAGACTGGAAGCTGCAATCATCCGATCGCTTGTATTACACAAAGTAGGGCTTCAGCCCTGCTGTGTGTAACGAGAATGCTGATCTGCTATGAGCGCTGGCCACTTGGCAGTTCAGACAGCAGTTTGGCAATGACAACCACAGGGGTCTCCTGCAGACCCCGGGTTGTCAAGCCAACCTATGAGCGGCCCATGATCATGTAATGGCGCAGCTAATGACGCGCTTCTGGCACGATCATGTTAAATGCCGCTGTCAGAGATTGACAGCGGCATTTAATATGTTAACAGCCGCGGGTGGATCGCAATTCCAGCTGCAGCTGTTAGGGGCACATGTCAGCTGATGAAATGTGCAGGCTCATCACTGGTGCACAGAATTACCAAAATGCTCTTGAATCCTTGGGAGAAGTTTCTCTTGGAAGATGTTTCTGTATGGCAGTATTCATTTGCAAAATTGTGAGAGAACACCCTCCAGGGTTGAAAAGCAACCCCACACATGAGTGGTTTCATGATGTTTTACTGCTGGTATGACACTGGGACTCATGGTAGTGCTCACCTCTTCTTCTGCAGAAAATCTTTCTTCCAAATGGCCAAAACAATCTGAAGGGGGCATCATCAGAGAAAATAACTTTATCCCAGTCCTCTGCAGTCCAATACCTGAGCTTCCTGTAAAGTTTTCTCTGATGAAGCCCCCTTCGCACTGTATGGGACATATGGAAGAATGATTGTATTGCATAATGTGTATAAGTGTAATATGTATACATTTTTTATATTTAGTGTGTATTTATACATTTGTGCAATATATATTAGGGCCCATATATGAACAATTGATGCTTTTAGTTTTGCAGTAGAAGATTTTATTATTTTCACACCATCATTTTATCTTTTTCTATTTATATATATATATATATATATATATATATATATATATATGTATATCTATCTATCTATATACATATATATAGATATATATATATATATATAAGACATATACACTGCTCAAAAAAATAAAGGGAACACTCAAATAACACATACTAGATCTTAATTAGTGTTGAGCTAGCACTAAAATGCTCGGGTGCTCGAAGCTCGGGCCGAGCTCACCGTGATACTTGGGTGCTCGACCTGAGCAACGAGCCCAATGTTAGTCTATGGGAGACCGGAGCATTTTTGCGGTGGCACCCCCGGCAGTCTTTTAAAAGCCTAACAAGTGCCTAAAACGATAGTGACAGTGCTCAAATGACATGGGGGCAGCATGGGGATCGCCCCAGGAAGCATTTCTGACCCCCAGGTCACTTGTTGTCAACAACGTGGTCAGAGGTATTAAGCCACTTTTACAGGTTCATAATAAAACGTTCAAAAACGGAAGTGAAACTTTTTTCCTGTGAAATATGTCAAGGAATTTCTTTTCCAGGGTAAAGACTTGTGTATAAGGTAAAATAAATAACCAAAAACAAAAATACTCCTCCACACCTTGGGCTATGTTCACAAGTAGCATTTTTTATGCGTTTTTGCACTTTTGTATTGCTTTCAACTGTGACAAATGCATTCACCGGGAAATGTAATTTTAACATTTTACAACCTTATCTGGCCATGTGCTGTGTGACACATGCATACAGTGCTGAAAAGACATGGGGACAGAATGGGGAAGACCCCTGGAAGCATCTCTGACTCCCAGGTCACTGCCTAAAAGTGTGCCCGTCAGAAGTGATCCTTGCCGCATCAGAAGATGCAGACTTGCAACTATCCCCGTGCAAGTCCTTGTCCCAGGGCAGTGTTCAATTGTACCTCCTCCATTCCTTGCAATGCAAGCGCAAATATGCAGCCAACCACCCACCCACCCGCAGGCTGCAATACCATACTGCTAGCTTGCACTTGAAATGGGGCTTTTTAGTTTTGAGGAGGTCGAAGCTGGCCACCACCTCATGGCTGCTTCGTCAGCAAGGTATCCATACTCAGTCCCCAGGCGCCCGGCGGTCAGGTGTCCACGCTAGGTCCCCAGCCGCCCCGCGGCCGGGTGTCCACACACGGTCCCCAGCCGCCTGGGGGCGGCCGGGTGTCCATAAACGGTCCCCATTCGCCCCGATTTCTCCGCGGAACATCCCCACAGACTTTTCTTAGCCTGGCCTACTTTAGGGCAGCATTGGAAGAGCCCACCAGAGAACTAGACTCCTCCGGTGGGCCCTGGCTTCTCCATCAGGGCAATTGAGAGTGCCAAGGTGAGGAGCATGATGATGATGATAGAAGTTAGCATCTGCTTTGTTTTGTTGGAATGCAAGCGTAAGTGTGCAAACTGCCACCCACCCCCAGGCTGCAATACCATACTGCTAGCTTGCTTGCACTTGAAAATGGGCCTTTTAGGCATGTGGAGGCAGACGCCGGCCACCATGTCATGGCTGCGTTGGCGGCCCTTTTATCCATACTCAGTCCCCAGCCGCCCGGCGGCCGGGTGTCCACGCTCGGTCCCCAGCCGCCCTGCGGCTGGGTGTCCACACACAGTCCCCAGCCGCCTGGGGGCGGCTGGGTGTCCATAAACGGTCCCCAGCTGCCCCCATTTCTCCTGTTACCGACCCACACACTTTTCTTCGACTGGACTGCTTTAGGGCAGCATTGGACGAGCCCACCAGAGAACCAGACTCATCCGGTGGGCCCTGGCTTCTCCATCAGGGGAGTTGAGAGTGCCAAGGTGAGGAGCATGATGATGATAGAAGTTAGCATCTGCTTTGTTTCCTTGGAATGCAAGCACATGTATGTAGTAGCGGCTAGGCCTTGGGTTGTCAGCGTTTTGGCTCATATCCTACCTCCTACGAGGATTGCTGGATGTTTTCCTGCTACTATCCCAGTTCTATGACTCGTTAAAACAAAGCTTCAGGTGATAAATGATGGATGAGGTGGTGGCAAAGGAGAAAGAGCAGGAGGAACTGGGACCATTCATCTCAATATCAGGCCAGTCAACCATACATGTCTTGTAGGATATGTTTCTATAACAAAAGGAGCGGTTCTGCTACACAATTATAGGGCATACAGTGAGTGCAATGCCTACCAAACATTTCGAGGCACTCCAATGCCCCTTGGAAGTGACATGGAGGTCAGAGGGCCTTAACTAAACCGTTTTTTCCTTTTATAGCAACTGGGTCTGCTGTACACTGTTGGCCTAAGCAGTGAATGGAAGGCTTTCCAAAAATTTTGAGGAACTGCAATGCCCCTTGAAACAGACGTGGATTACAGCGTACTAAAAACCTTCTACTAATTATTGGGGAGTGGGTCTCCGTTAGTTTTCACCTTTGCATTGAAAAGCAAAAGCTGACTAAAATTAGGAGGAAATGCAATGCCCGTTGGAAGAGTCGAGGAGGTTAGAGGTAATTAAAAACAACATTTCAATTCCACTCAGAAGAGACATGGAGGTCACAGTAGCTTACCAAGATGGTTTTAATGCCCCTTGAAAAAGTGGTGGTGGTCACAGTAGCTTAACAAGATGCTTTTAATGCCCCTTTGAAGAGACATTGAGGTTGCAGTAGCTTAATAAGATGGTTTTAATGCCCCTCGGAAGAGACGTGGAGGTCGCAGTAGCATAACTAGACGCTTTTAATGCCCCTTGGAAAAGTGGTGGAGGTCGCAGTAGCTTAACAAGATGGTTTTAATGCCCCTCAGAAGAGACGTGGAGGTCAGAGTGGTATAACAAGACGGTTTTAATGTCCCTTGGAAGAGACGTGGAGGTCAGAGTGGTATAACAACATGCTTTTAATGCCACTCAGAAGAGACGTGTAGGTCCCAGTAGCTTAACAAGACACTTTTAATGCCCCTCAGAAGAGACGTGGAGGTCGCAGTAGCCTAACAAGACGGTTTTAATGCCCCTTACAAGAGCCATACAGTACAGCATATTACAAACATTATTCCCATTATTGGGAAGTGGGTCTCCCATAGTCTTTGCTTATGCCTTCCAAGCAAAAGGTGCCAAAAATTTGGACGTAGGAACTTGCAATACTCTTACAAGAGCCATGCAGTACAGCATATTACAAACATTATTCCCATTATTGGGGAGTGTGTCTCCCATAGTATTTGCTTATGCCTTCCAAGCAAAATCTGCAAAAAATTATGAGGACATGCAATGCCCTTTCGAAGAGTCGTGGAGGTCCCAGTAGCTTAGCAAGACGGTTTTAATGCCCCTAAGAAGAGACGTGGAGGTCAGAGTGGTATAACAACACGCTTTTAATGCCCCTCAGAAGAGACGTGGAGGTCCCAGTAGCTTAACAAGACGCTTTTAATGCCCCTCAGAAGAGACGTGGAGGTTGCAGTAGCTTAACAAGACGCTTTTAATGCCCCTCAGAAGAGACGTGGAGGTCAGAGTGGTATAACAAGATGCTTTTAATGCCCCTCAGAAGAGACGTGGAGGTCAGAGTGGTATAACAACATGCTTTTAATGCCACTCAGAAGAGACGTGGAGGTCAGAGTGGTATAACAACACGCTTTTAATGCCCCTCAGAAGAGATGTGGAGGTCAGAGTGGTATAACAACACGCTTTTAATGCCCCTTGCAAGAGATGTGGAGGTCAGAGTGGTATAACAACACCCTTTTAATGCCCCTCAGAAGAGACGTGGAGGTCAGAGTGGTATAACAAGACGCTTTCTATGCCCCGTGGAAGAGACGTGGAGGTCAGAGTGGTATAACAACACGCTTTTAATGCCCCTCAGAAGAGACGTGGAGGTCCCAGTAGCTTAACAAGACGCTTTTAATGCCCCTCGGAAAAGTGGTGGAGGTCCCAGTAGCTTAACAAGACGCTTTTAATGCCCCTCAGAAAAGACGTGGAGGTCCCAGTAGCTTAACAAGATTCTTTTAATGCCCCTCAGAAGAGACGTGGAGGTCCCAGTAGCTTAATAAGACGCTTTTAATGCCCCTCAGAAAAGTGGTGGAGGTCGCAGTAGCTTAACAAGACGGTTTTATTGCCCCTTGCAAAAGCCATACAGTACAGCATCTTAAAAACATTATTCCCATTATTGGGGAGTGTGTCTACCATAGTCTTTGATTATGCCTTCAAAGCAAAAGCTGCCAAAAATTAGGACGGAGGAACTTGCAATGCCCCTTACAAGAGCCATGCAGTACAGCATATTACAAACATTATTCCCATTATTGGGGAGTGGGTCTCCCATAGTATTTGCTTATGCCTTCCAAGCAAAAGCTGCCAAAAATTAGGACGGATGAACTTGCAATGCCCCTTACAAGAGCCATGCAGTACAGCATATTACAAACATTATTCCCATTATTGGGGAGTGGGTCTCCCATAGTATTTGCTTATGCCTTCCAAGCAAAAGCTGCCAAAAATTAGGACGGAGGAACTTGCAATGCCCCTTACAAGAGCCATGCAGTACAGCACATTACAAACATTATTCCCATTATTGGGGAGTGTGTCTCCCATAGTCTTTGCTTATGACTTCCAAGCAAAAGCTGCCAAAGATTAGGATGAAGGAACTTGCAATGCCCCATACAAGAGCCATGCAGTACAGCATATTACAAACATTATTCCCATTATTGGGGAGTGGGTCTCCCATAGTCTTTGCTTATGCCTTCCAAGCAAAGCTGCCAAAAATTAGGATGGAGGAAATTGCAATGCCCCATACAAGAGCCATGCAGTACAGCATATTACAAACATTATTCCCATTATTGCGGAGTGGGTCTCCCATAGTATTTGCTTATGCCTTCCAAGCAAAAGCTGCCAAAAATTAGGATGGAGGAACTTGCAATGCCCCTTACAAGAGCCAAGCAGTACAGCATATTACAAACATTATTCCCATGATCTGGGAGTGGGTCTCCCATAGTATTTGCTTATGCCTTCCAAGCAAAAGCTGCCAAAAATTATGAGGAAATGCAGTGCCCGTTTGAAGAGTCATAGAGGTCCCAGTAGCTTTACAAGACAGTTTTAATGCCCCTCAGAAGAGATGTGGAGGTCAGAGTGGTATAACAAGACGCTTTTAATGCCCCTTGGAAAAGTTGTGGAGGTCGCAGTAGTTTAACAAGACAGTTTTAATGCCCCTCGGAAGAGACATGGAGGTCGCAGTAGCTTAACAAGACGCTTTTAATGCCCCTCAGAAGAGACGTGGAGGTCAGAGTGGTATAACAACACACTTTTAATGCCCCTCAGAAGAGACATGGAGGTCAGAGTGGTATAACAACACGCTTTTGATGCCCCTCAGAAGAGACGTGGAGGTCAGAGTGGTATAACAAGATGGTTTTAATGCCCCTCAGAAGAGATGTGGAGGTCACAGTAGCTTAAAAAGATGCTTTTAATGCCCCTCAGAAGAGACGTGGAGGTCAGAGTGGTATAACAAGACGCTTTTAATGCCCCTCAGAAGAGATGTGGAGGTCAAAGTGGTATAGCAACACGCTTTTAATGCCCCTCAGAAGAAACGTGGAGGTCAGAGTGGTAAAACAACACGCTTTTAATGCCCCTCAGAAGAGACGTGGAGGTCGCAGTAGCTTAACAAGACGTTTTTAATGCCCCTCAGAAGAGATGTGGAGGTCAGAGTGGTATAACAACACGCTTTTAATGCCCCTCAGAAGAGACGTGGAGGACAGAGTGGTATAACAACATGCTTTTAATGCCCCTCAGAAGTGACATGGAGGTCAGAGTGGTATAACAACATGCTTTTAATACCCGTTAGAAGAGATGTGGAGGTCCCAGTAGCTTAACAAGACGCTTTTAATGCCCCTTTGAAAAGTGGTGGAGGTCCCAGTAGCTTAACAAGACACTTTTAATGCCCTTTACAAGAGCCATACAGTACAGCATCTTAAAAACATTATTCCCATTATTGGGGAGTGTGTCTCCCATAGTCTTTGATTATGCCTTCCAAGCAAAAGCTGCCAAAAATTAGGATGGAGGAACTTGCAATGCCCCTTACAAGAGCTATGCAGTACAGCATATTACAAACATTATTCCCATTATTGGGGAGTGGGTCTCCCATAGTATTTGCTTATGCCTTCCAAGCAAAAGCTGCCAAAAATTAGGATGGAGGACTTGCAATGCCCCTTACAAGAGCCATGCAGTACAGCATCTTAAAAATATTATTCCCATTATTGGGGAGTGGGTCTCCCACTGTCTTTGCTTATGCCTTCCAAGCAAAAGCTGACAAAAATAAGGACGGAGGAACTTTCAATAATGGCAACACGGACCACGGTCACCCTGGTGGTATAGTGGTGGTGGAGGCTGAGGATAAGGAGAAGAACATAAAACTGCCGAAATGAGGAAGCATACACCCATGTGTGGGTGTGAAGCGGTGCATGTGAATACACCTCCCGAAAAAACACAGTGGATTTGACTTTATGGTACTCTGCTGTCATTTGGTGGTGATGAGAAGTCTGGCCCAAACCACCCCTTGATCATTTTGATAAGGGTCAGCTTGTCAGCATTGTCAGTTGACAGGCGAGTGCATTTATCAGTTATAATTCCCCCAGCGGCACTAAAAACACGCTCCGATAACACGCTAGCAGCAGGGCAGGCCAGGACCTCCAAGGCGTACAGAGCAAGTTCATTCCAAGTGTCTAGCTTGGATACCCAATAATTAAAAAGCACAGAGGAATCATGGAGGACGCTGGTACGGTCGGCAAGGTACTCCCTCACCATCTTTTGAAACTTTCCACTCCTTGTGAGAGGACCCCGCACCTCAGGGCCTGTAAGCTGGGTGGGTCTCAGAAAACTGTCCCAGAACGTTGACAGTGTTCCCCTGCCTCTGCTGGATTGGAGTTGCCTCTCTCTTGCTTGTACGCCTTGGTTGGTCAACGAACTGTGACCTCTGCCACTAGCTTGTTCAGATGGGAATTTTTTTAACAGTTCTGCAGCAAGGGCCTTCTGGTACTGCCCCATTTTTGTAGACCTCTCCACCTTAGGAATAAGAGAGTGAAAGTTCACCATGTAGCGGGGGTCTAAAAGTGTCACCAACCAGTAATGACTGTCACCCAACATTTTGACAACGCGAAGGTAACGGTTAAGGCAGCGTAACATAAAGTTAGCCATGCGTGCCAGACTGGTAATGGGCAACACTTCCGTGTCCTCACCAAGATGACGACTGACCAAGCTCTCCTCCTCCTCCTCCCCTCCCTGTCCTCAGGCCACCCAAGCTGAACCGACGGTATGAAAGTTGTACAGGTACTACCGTCTACAGAGCATGACACAAGCTCCTGTTCTTCTTCCTCCTCCTCCTCCTACTCTCCCTCATTGTCCCCCAATGCACGTTAGGATGAGATGAGGCTGGGCTGTGTGTAATCGATCACTACGGCTTCTTGATCCATCTCATCATACTCTGGCTGCAATGCCTCCTCTTTAATTCTCTGCAGAGAGCGTTGCAAAAGACAGACAAGTGGAATGCTGACGCTAATGATGGCATCATCGCCACTCACCATCTGGGTGGACTCCTCAAAGTTTGTCAAGATGGTACAGATGTCAGACATCCAGGTCCACTCCTGAGGTCTTATGTGTGGAGTCTGACCTGAATATCGACGGCCTTGTTGCAGCTGGTACTCCACAACTGCTCTCTTCTGCTCACAAATCCTTTGCAACATGTGGAGGGTAGAGTTCCAACGTGTGGGGACATCACACACCAGTCGGTGTGCCGGAAGCTGCAAACGCTGCTGCAACACAGCAAGGGCGGCGGAAGCTGTAGCCGACTTGCGAAAATGAGCTGACAGGCGGCGTACTTTCACGAGCAGATCAGGAAACTCGGGGTACGATTTAAGAAACCGCTGAACCACGAGGTTAAGCACATGAGCCAGGCAAGGTGCGTGTGTGATCTCGCCTCGCCTCAGAGCCGCCACCAGATTACGGCCATTGTCACACACGACCATGCCTGGATTTAGGTTCAGCGGTCTCAGCCACAGATCTGCCTGCTCTTTCACAGCTGTCCACAACTCACAAGCAGTGTGAGGTTTATCACCTAAGCTTATGAGTTTCAGCACAGCCAGTTGCCGCTTGGCGGAGGCAGTACTGCAGTGCTTCCAGCTTGTAACTGATGTGTTGTTATCTGAGATGGAGGTTGAACATGAGGAGGAGGATGATGCGCAGGAGCTGTACACTGTGGGGGCAACTCTGACTGACATAGGGCCCGCAATCCTCGGTGTGTAGAGGATGTGTTCCGTCCCAAGGTCCGACTGGGTCCCGGCTTCCTCTATGTTTACCCAGTGTGCAGTCAGGGAGATGTACCGTCCCTGGCCACAAGCACTTGTCCACGTGTCCGTTGTCAGGTGGACTCTCCCAGTAACTGCGTAGTTGAGGGCACGGCAGATGTTTTGGGACAAGTGCTATTGTAGTGCAGGGATGGCACACCGGGCAAAATAGTGTCGGCTGGGGACCGAGTACCGAAGGACGGCCCCCGCCATAAGGTTGCGGAAGGATTCCGTCTCCACCAGCCTAAAAGGCAGCATTTCCAACGCAAGCAGTCGTGAAATGTGCGAATTTAGAACTGTGGCCTGTGGGGCGTTAGCTATGAATTTCCGCTTTCGTTCAAAGGTCTGGGATATGGAGAATTGAACACTGGGGTGGGACGTGGACGTGGACGTTGATGCTGTTTCTTGAGAAACTGCCATAACAAGTGAAGACTGAGAGGAGGTGGCATCTTTGCATGCAGTATGGACAGGGGATTGCCTTGCACACACAACTGGGGGTTCTTTTGCACGCACAACAGCGGAAGAAGCAGTGGTGACATCCGCTGACACTGGTCGTAGACCCTGGGGTTCGCCCCACAAAGTCGGGTGCTTTGCTGCCATGTGCCTGATCATGCTGGTGGTGGTCAGGCTGGTAGTTTTGTCACCCCTGCTGATGCTGGCATGGCAGGTGGTACAAATGGCCTTTTTGGGGTTATCAGCAGAGTCTTTAAAAAAATTCCAGACTCTGGAAGACCTACCACTTGTACTGGCAACGTCCCTCGTGTTGGTGTTACCGGGAACGGTTGCCCGCCTTCGGTCTGCGGCCACCACACTGCTTCTTCCTGCCTGTTGGGGTACTCTGCTTCCCTCCCCCTGTGTGCTGCTGGCCTCACTCTGCATGTCCTCCTGCCAACTTGGGTCAGTTACTAGATCATCCACCACCTCCTCCTCTTCCACTTGCGCACCACAATCCTCCTCCTCACTTCCTGGCAATTGTGTCTCGTCATCGTCCACCTATTGTGACAAATTGTCAGCGTCGACGTCCTGTGGCCATAGCTGTTCAAATATTTGTGCATCGCTACACGGGATCTCCTCTTCCACCACTTCAAGCGGAGCAGGCAAGGGGCACAAATCTGGAAATGGACCAGTGAACAGCTCTTCAGAGTGTCCAAGTGTGGGATCAGTTGCTGCCTGACTACACTCGGCATGGTGGGAGGAAGGAGCATCAGGGTGAGGAGGAGTATGCGGTCGAGACTCACAGCTACTAAGAGTCGACCGTGTGGAAGACAGGCCGGAGTTGGTGGTGCCCAGGTAACTGGAAGTATTATCTGCTATCCAATTAATAACCTGTTCACACTGATCAGTTTGCAATACTGGTGTTGTTCTGTGCTTCCCTAGTAATTCGGTCAAGAAGTGGGAGCGAGAAGATGTGGCTGTTGGTTGTGGCACATTTTCACCTTGGCCACGGTCCCATCCTCTGCACGCAACATCACCAGAACGTCCACTTCCACGTCCCTTGCCACGCGCCTTACCCATTGCAAAGGAAGTAAAATAGCTTACACTCGCACTATCAATGAAAAAAGGGTAATAAAAAGTAGATTAGAACCGTGGAAGAGGAAAACCACAGTTCTATTTCTCTGGCCTACACCCGACTCTTTTAAACAATCTGAACAATCAGGGAGAAAATATTACTGTTTTTCTTTAGGGAAAAAATACCAAAAGCTGAATAAAAGAGATTTTTTACTGTGGAACAGCAAAACCACAGTTATAATTTACTGGTGTATGTATACCAGATTTTTTTAAATATATATATATTTGCAGCTGAACAGTGGGCGACACACTCTAACTGTTTTTTTTAGATACAAATGGCCCAAAAGTGGATAATACAGAGGTTTGACCCGTGGAACTGCAAAACCACACTTGTATTTCTCGGGCCTACACCAGACTATTTTCAACAGATATATTTGTGTCTGAACAATTAGGAGACACTATTATTTATTTTTTACGCCAAAAAATGCCAAAAGCAGGATAATAGAGATTTTTTACCGTGGAACAGCAAAACCACAGTTACAATTTACTGGTGTATACCAGACTATTTTCAACAGATATATTTGTGTCTGAACAATCAGGAGACACTATTATTTATTTTTTACGGCAAAAAATGCCAAAAGCAGGATAATAGAGATTTTTTACCGTGGAACAGCAAAACCACAGTTATAATTTACTGGTGTATACCAGACTATTTTCAACAGATATATTTGTGTCTGAACAATCAGGAGAAACTATTATTTATTTTTTACGGCCAAAAATTGCGAAAAGCAGGATAATACAGAGATTTAATCCGTGGAACTGCAAAACCACACTTGTATTTCTCGGGCCTACACCAAACTATTTTCAACAGATATATTTGTGTCTGAGCAATCAGGAAACACTATTATTTATTTTTTACTGCAAAAAAATGCCAAAAGCAGGATAATAGAGATTTTTTACCGTGGAACAGCAAAACCACAGTTATAATTTACTGGTGTATACCAAACTATTTTCAACAGATATATTTGTGTCTGAACAATCAGGAGACACTATTATTTATTTTTTCCGGCAAAAAATGCCAAAAGCAGGATAATAGAGATTTTTTACCGTGGAACAGCAAAACCACAGTTATAATTTACTGGTGTATACCAGACTATTTTCAACAGATATATTTGTGTCTGAGCAATCAGGAGACACTATTATTTATTTTTTACGGCAAAAAATGCCAAAAGCAGGATAATAGAGATTTTTTACCGTGGAACAGCAAAACCACAGTTATAATTTACTGGTGTATACCAGACTATTTTCAACATATATATTTGTGTCTGAACAATCAGGAGACACTATTATTTATTTTTTACAGCAAAAAATGCCAAAAGCAGGATAATAGAGATTTTTTACCGTGGAACAGCAAAACCACAGTTATAATTTACTGGTGTATACCAGACTTTTTAAAATATATATACAGTACAGACCAAAAGTTTGGACACACCTTCTCATTTAAAGATTTTTCTGTATTTTCTTGACTATGAAAATTGTACATTCACACTGAAGGTATCAAAACTATGAATTAACACATGTGGAATTATATACTTAACAAAAAAGTGTGAAACAACTGAAAATATGTCTTATATTCTAGGTTCTTCAAAGTAGCCACCTTTTGCTTTGATGGCTGCTTTGCACACTCTTGGCATTCTCTTGATGAGCTTCAAGAGGTAGTCACCGGAAATGGTTTTCACTTCACAGGTGTGCCCTGTCAGGTTTAATAAGTGGGATTTCTTGCCTTATAAATGGGGTTGGGACCATCAGTTGTGTTGTGCAGAAGTCTGGTGGATACACAGCTGATAGTCCTACTGAGTAGACTGTTAGAATTTGTATTATGGCAAGTACCGAGCAGTGTCGAGCATGCTCGCTCAACACTAATCTTAATGACTGAAATATTCTCATTGAATACTTTGTTTTGTACAAAGTTGAATGTGCTGACAACAAAATCACACAAAAATCATCAATGGAAATCAAATTTATTAACCAAAGGAGGCCTGGATTTGGAGTCACCCACAAAATTAAAGTGGAAAAACACACTACAGGCTGATCCAACTTTGATGTTATGTCCTTAAAACAAATCAAAATGAGCCTCAGTATTGTGTGTTGCCTCCACGTGCCTGTATGACCTCCCTACAATGCCTGGGCATGCTCCTGATGAGGTTGCAGATGGTCTCCTGTGGGATCTTCTCCCAGACCTGGACTAAAGCATCCACCAACTCCTGGACAGTCTGTGGTGCAACGTGACGTTGGTGGATGGAGCGAGACATGATGTCCCAGATGTGCTCAATTGGATTCTGGTCTGGGGAATGGGCAGGCCAGTCCATAGCTTCAATGCCTTCATCTTGCAGGAACTGCTGAAACACTCCAGCTACATGAGGTCTGGCATTGTCCTGCATTAGGAGGAACCCAGGGCCAACCGCACCAGCATATGGTCTCACAAGGGGTCTGAGGATCTTATCTCGGTACCTAATGACAGTCAGGCTACCTCTGGTGAGCACATGGAGGGCTGTGCGACCCTCTAAAGAAATGACACCCCAAACCATTACTCACCCACTGCCAAACCAGTCATGCTGAAGGATGTTGCAGGCAGCAGATCGCTCTCCACAGTGTCTCCAGACTCTGTCACGTCTGTCACATGTGCTCAGTGTGAACCTGCTTTCATCTGTGAAGAGCACAGGGTGCCAGTGGTGACTTTGCCAATCCTAGTGTTCTGTGGCAAATGCCAAGCGTCCTGCACGGTGTTGAGCTGTGAGCACAACCCCCATCTGTGGACGTCGGGCCCTCATGCCACTCTCATTGAGTCAGTTTCTAAACGTTTGTGCAGACACATGCACATTTGTGGCCTGCTGGAGGTCATTTTGCAGGGCTCTGGCAGTGCTCCTCCTGTTCCTCCTTGCACAGAGGCGGAGGTAGCAGTCCTGCTGCTGGGTTGTTTTCCTCCTACAGCCCCTTCCACGTCTCCTGGTGTACTTGCCTGTCTCCTGGTAGCACCTCCAGCCTCTGGACACTACGCTGACAGACACAGCAAACCTTCTTGCCACAGCTCGCATTGAAGTGCCATCCTGGATGAGCTGCACTACCTGAGCAACTTCTGTGGGTTGTAGAGTCCGTCTAATGCAACCATGAGTTTGAAAGCACAACCAACATTCAAAAGTGACCAAAACATCAGCCAGAAAGCATTGGTACTGAGATGTGGTCTGTGGTCCCCACCTGCAGAACCACTCCTTTATTGAGTGTGTCTTGATAATTGCCAATAATTTCCAGCTATTTTCTATTCCATTTGCACAACAGCATGTGAAATTGATTGCCAATCAGTGTTGCTTCCTAAGTGGACAGTTTGATTTCACAGAAGTTTGATCTACTTGGAGTTATATTCTGTTGTTTAAGTATTCCCTTTATTTTTTTGAGCAGTGTATATATAGGGTGGGCCATTTATATGGATACACCTAAATTAAATGGGGATGGTTGGTGATATCAACTTCCTGTTTGTGGCACATTAGTATATGGGAGGGGGAAAACTTTTCCAGATGGTTGGTGACCATGGCGGCCATTTTGAAGTCAGTCATTTTGGATCCAACTTTATTTTTTTCAATGGTAAGAGGGTCATGTGACACATCAAACTTATTAAGAATTTCATAAGAAAATCAATGGTGTACTTGGTTTTAACGTAACTTTATTCTTTCATGACTTTTTTACAAGTTTATGACCACTTATAAAATGTGTTCAAAGTGCTGCCCATTGTGTTGGATTGTCAATGCAACGCTTTCCTCCCACTCTTGACACACTGATAGCATCACCACAGAAGAAATGCTAGCACAGGCTTCCAGTATCCGTTGTCTCAGATGCTGCACATCTCGCATCTCCACAGCATAGACAATTGCCTTCAGATGACCCCAAAGATAAAAGTCTAAGGGGGTCAGATCGGGAGACCTTGGTGGCAATTCAACTGACCCACAATGACCAATCCACTTTCCAGGAAACTGTTCATGTAAGAATGCTCGGACCTGACACCCATAATGTGGTGGTGCACCATCTTGTTGGAAAAACTCAGGGAACATGCCATCTTCAGTGCATAAAGAGGGCAACATCATGTAGCAATTTCAGATATCCAGTGGCATTGAGGTTTCCATTGATGAAGAATGGCCCCACTATCTTTGTACCCTATATACCACACCATACCATCAAGATACGAGATGTGCAGCACCTGAAACAATGGATACTGGATTCATTGCTCATGAAAAACTGCTGTGAATTTTGTCAGCAAATCTGGAGGTAAAATTCATCTCCTTACAGTAACAAGCACTTGGATAGAGATAAGGGAATCAAGCAAAATTCTAATTCACAGAGATTTTCCGAAGAAATCAGATATATAGAGAAGTTATTCTCTGTGAATTTAATGATCCTTATTATGTTCTGGGTTCTCTCCAGACTCCAGAGCTTAATAAACAAAAGATGTAAAAAAAAAAAAAATACTTGTACTCCCATTAACGCTCAATCCTTCAGGCCCTCCTGCAGAATATTCAACGAGGACTGGACAGGTAGCGATAAGAAGCAGAGGGACAAGACAGGTGAGTGATGAGGAGAGTATAAGTCTTTGTTTTATTTTTTAATCCTTTGTTGACTTTTTATGTGTCAGCAAAATGGCGTGGATTTTTGTAATATTAATGGAAAATTAAATTTCGCACTAATATTGAGGAGAACATAATTTTACCTCTATACAAGTCATTAGTGCGACCACACTTAGAATACTGTGTACAATTCTGGTCTCCGGTGTATAAGAAAGACATAGCTGAACTAGAGCGGGTGCAGAGAAGAGCGACCAAGGTTTTTAGAGAATTGGGGGGTCTGCAATACCAAGACAGGTTATTACACTTGGGGTTATTTACGGTGGAAAAACGAAGGCTTAGGGGTGATCTTATTACTATGTACAAGTATATGAGGGGACAGTACAAAGACCTTTCTACTGATCTTTTTACTCTGAGGCCTGAGACTGGAACAAGGGGGCATCTTCTACGTCTGGAGGAAAGAAGGTTTAATCATAATCACAGAAGGAGATTCTTTACTGTAAGAGCAGTGAGACTATGGAACTCTCTGCCGCATGATGTTGTAATGAGTGATTCACTGTTAAAATTTAAGAAGGGCATGGATGCCTTTCTTGAAAAGTATAATATTACAGGCTATAAATACTAGATTCCTTGATAGGGCGTTGATCCAGGGAACTAGTCTGATTGTCGTATGGAGTCGGGAAGGAATTTTTTTCCCCAATGTGGAGCTTAGTGTTTGCCACATGTTTTTTTTTTGCCTTCCTCTGGATCAACAAGTTAGGCTATGGGTTGGACTAGATGGACTTAGTCTTCCTTCAACCTTAAAAACTATGTTACTATGTTACTATGTAATATGTTTGCACTTCTCTACATGTGAATATATTTGATAAAAAATCAAACCCATGCTGCAGAAATTTTTTGACATGGAAACTGACTTGCAATGCAGATTTTAAAGTTTCACCTTGGCAATTTATTTTCCACTTTGGATTTTACAAGTTTTAGTGCAGCAAACGTGAATTCCGCAGTGAATTATCAGCATAATCTGCATGTAACACATTACATTTTCAAAGAGTAACATGTCAATTTAACAGAATGTTTCTTTAAGCAAATTTATTAAAGAAGGCAGATATATTTTTACTAGATGGAGGCCGGATGCTATCGCATCGGGAGGGCGTTAATGTCACGATGGGGGCAGGCTTTGCAGCATTGAGAACCTCCCCCCCATGTACTCACCCACCTATCCACTCTCTCTTTCCCCCGTGTGCTGACTTTTCCCGTCTGTGCTCTCTTCTTTGACCTGTCTACCCCATGTCCTATCCCCCTTGTCTGCTCTCTCTCTCTACCACTGTGCGCGCAGGCGCAGTAAATCAGACTGCCACCATCTTTGTGGAGGCAGATAGCGCCGGTCACATTAAAAGTGTGCATGTGCTCCTCCTGTACAAAGGTGGTGGCGGTCAGTGAATCATTCGGCTGATCCCGGCGGTGGCGTGTGCAGCGTGTACGGCGTGTTCGTGACGGTGTTCCACTGGTGGTACCGCCCAAGAAGCTGGCACCACCAGCGGTTTCCATATTGAGACACCCATCACTTGGGTGTCCCAATATGGCGGTCGACGAACTTCCACCGCTTGGAATTCTGGGATCTGGACAAATCTGGATGGAACAGGATGTGAAGACATTACAAGGTAAGTATATTATAGATGAGTTGATATACAGTCAGATATTTTGCCTAACCTAATATTGTTTTATCGCTTTGTATTGCTTTTGCAAATATTGCAATACTTTTAGACAAGCTTTTCCTTTCAACATGTTGCCACAGCCATACCCCTGGGCAAACATATGGACTTACTCTTTAGTCATATCCTTTGGCTAAGAGCTAAACTGAGAAATAGAGCCTAAAAGTTTTTTTTTTATTTTCCACGGCAAGGAATGCCATGTAAAGCTGAAGTAAAGCTCAGTTACAACTACTTATGTCTTACATAGATAATATATCTAAAATTTGAAATAACTAAAAAAAATCCCATTCTGTTGGGAAATGTTGCAGATATTTACACAAGATTTTCTTTTTACAGTCTATTGAAGTCCATGGCAAACTACACATGTAATATTTGCATTTTGACATAGCTTTCCATCAATTGCAAAGCAGAAAAAAACAGCTACTTACAAGCTTGTTAATAATGGCAAACTTGAAATTGCTGTAGTCTGCAAATCCACAATGTGGAACATTTCGCCTTAAGAGTCGATTGACCATTTAAGTTGTTCTGAGGGTATATGGTAAGAAAAGACCTTAAGCAAATATAAAATTCCATTAGAATGCTGAGTGGAAAAAAGAAAAATGACAGATGATCTTGAAACACAATTTATTGCCCAAATAAATTTCATAAGATGATTAATTCAAGTTGAATTTTCTGAAATTTGCAGGTGTTTGTGAATTCAGTTTCTGATTTGATTTGCACTGATTGGCTAAAAAATTAAAATGTCCAGCACCATTTCACACAGTACGGAAGAGTCACAGAAGGGGTTAAACATGTCAGGCGCTGCTATGCGGGCTTCCCCATAATGCCTTGCATCTATTATATCAATAGGTTTAACGCAGCCAATCAGGTTAGACTATCACAGCATGTTTAAAACATAAGGGCCAACCAAGCTGTGCCATTTAATGCTTTTACAGGGTGGAGATAGAGGTCAGAGCCCAGAGCTTATTCCCCATATACAGACAGAAAAAGGTCAAAATTGTATTGCATTGTACTTCTGCACTCGTGGTGAAGAACAAAATGGGATTAGTAGTCAGTCTATGAATAATAATACAAAGATTCAAGCGAAATGAGAAAGTGCTGTAGCTGCATAGTTAATTTGTGTTTACATGGACTGATTGGCCGTACGATGTGACCTTTGATTGGAAAACTTTTTTATAACAGATGTCATTCGACTGACTGTTTACACAGGCAGACCAAAGCAAAAGATGCGCACTGAACAATCTATAATAGATTGTCCAGTTCTCATAGGCTTACATGCCCCCCCCCCAAGAATGATGATCTTTTGCCCTACACAAAAGATTATTTCATCCAATGAACAAGTAATTTCCTCGGTCACCGGATGATCAGCAGCCTGTGTACACAGCAAGATGTTTTTCTCTATCTAGCAGGTTTAGGATACTTGGATATTAACAAAGCTGTGCTTGCATTAAAGGGATTCAAGACAGTCATAGGAAACCTCTGGGTTTTATGCACATATTTTCATGGCAATTAATGGCTGCAAATCAAATATGTTTAGAAAATTCAGCAAAGCCAGCAAATTCGAATTTCCAGTGGTTTGATTATCTCTTTTTGCTATGGTATTTTTTTAGGAGCTCATGACCTTTGATTCCTGGGGACTCAGATTGCTCTCAGTCCTACCTTAGTCCTGCACACTCATGAGCAAACTTTATGTAAAATAAAAATTTGTTGCTAAGCAGGCTATAATTTTGCCATTCTATGTAATCAGTTTATTCACCTTAAGAATTAATAGAATATCCGCAGGACATGTGATAATTGGATCTTTCTTGTGAGAGCCTCCTATATGTGGTGAACAGGATTCTTCCAGTCAAAGGCCTGCGTGATGCAATAGTTGCAGGGTGCTGTGTCTAAGTGAAGCATCAATGGAGAGGTAATCTCTCAAATGTGAGATTTTTTGCATTCACTTTTATTGAAGTAACTGAAACAGTCAGGCAACACATCTGCCAAACAATGGTACTCAATATCTAGTGGATAAAAGATGTCTAAAGTGTCTAAGCAAGCTTGGAATAGCTGTTTGAACCTCATCTGAGAGTAACATAATGTAGGAAAAGAAACCCTGATTCTAACAATGTATCACTTAGTTTACTGGGTGCAGCAGTTGTGACACAATCAGAATTTTTAGATGTAGCATGAAGCAGAGCTGAGAAAGCTAACCCCGCCCACGCTACAGCTTTCTGTGTACATTGTCCATTGACAGTAAGCTGCCTATCAGAGGATGGGGCATTGTCAGACCAGGGCTCATGTGCACTGTGGTCCAAGCAGTAATAATCTCCTGGTGATAAAGCCTCTATTGTATGGAAACCAGCTGCTGCAGCCTGCTGTACTCAGATTATACCAAAGTCAAAAGCACAATACACAAATACCCAAAGGTAAATGGATAAATCGGTTGCCGGTTGCCGTGACGTGGCAGGATGGCTTTTACATTATTTTGATCAAAATTTATGTTAACTAAATACCCTTTTTTATTTATCATTATTTTTATGCACTATGTGATTTATTCATTTACCTTTGGGTATTTGTGTATTGTGCTCTTGTCTTTGCTTTTTTTTTCTGTCTAATGCCCTTATGTGAACATGAATTTACATTTTGCATGCACGCCAATTTGCATTTCAGTTCAGACTCCCAAGGTTTTTCCTTTGTACTCAGATTATATAGCAAAAACCTGCTGACAGTTTCCCTAAAAACTAAAATCTGAACACATGATGGTATATTTGGCATTGGATAACCACAATTGTCATATCTAATAATTTTATACTTAACCATGAACAATAAATGCATGTCTGACTATCAGGAAAGTTGAGCTCATGATTTTCATGGCAACAAAAATATCAGAATCTCTAATTCACAAGCAGCAAATTCCACATTTAATATAAGCAGGCTATAAACATTTGATAGCATTGTGCTGCTATAGCATCGCAAGTAGTGTTAATATGTGTTTTACAGTAATTCAACAAGACAGACCCTAAGGACATCTAAGTTATCACTGTAGGCTTTTTCTATTAATATACTGTAACAATGCAAATTCTTAGTTGCTTACTGTGGGAGGTAGTAATAGGATTTGACAATGAACATCAGCAGTGTACACTTGCTTTGTAGAAGAAAGATCATAGTGTCAAAAGCGTGTATGTAATTGCTCTTTGTTTTAACCTTCCAAATACGTGGCTGACAGAGTAATATTGAGTGATAGCGTGCAAATAAAGTGTATGAAGAATAAAAATGTGAGCCCATAATAATATATGTAAGAAACTGTTTATTTTGTTTATAGAAAAGTTCACAATTTATATAATTTGTATTTATATCTTAAGTACCCCAGCTGGGCATTCTAGGTGAGGGGGACACTACTATTTTATCTCTCAGGGACATATTGTCAGACTGTGTTATTTCAAGAGGCCATAGTAAAATTTTGAATGCTTAAAATGCCAATAGTATACAGACATGTTGGGGAGGAGGAAAATCCAGCACTTTTCATAATGGGGAGACTTTCAAAATAGGAGCATTCTGCTGCCAGTAATATTATGGGCTTTGTGTTGGCACTATTAATAATGGGGGGGGGGCACTTTCCTGGCTCTGTCAATTATGGGAGTAATCTTCTGGCACTATTAATAATATGAGTACTCTGCTGGCACTATTAATATAATAATATACTGTAAGTACTTTTCTGGCATTATTAATAATATAAGTACTTTTCTGGCATTATTAATAATATAAGTACTTTGCTGGCATTATTAGTAAAGCAAGGTGCATTCTTCTGACAAATGGGTTTGTTGCTATAAAGCATTTTACCATCTTAACACTTTGTTTACAGGGCATCCTACATTTTGTCTTATAATGAGTTTTCCTTTAGTACAGAGGAAACCTCTCTTTGGTTTATACAAATGCCTGTCATATTGTTACAAGTTATGTCTGAGTGACAGGTGTCTGTGACTCGCCCCCTGGGCCGTGGGGCACTCGGATCCGGGCAATAGGGGGAACGATGGGAGTAGTAGTGGCAACCCGGTTCCGTGGCTCAGGGTGGTCAGGCCAGTGGTAGTCCGTTACGTGTTGTTGATTATGTCCGACTACGCCACCTGTGGATTTGCGGTTATTAGGAACCGCCGCTCCATGCAGACCGCTGGGGCTGATGAGGTGTGCAGCTAGGGTAGTGTGACTCCCCACGGGAAGAGTGCAGCCCCAGGGCAGTATCGTGGATGGTGGGAGTGATGGTAGTGAGGGTCCCAGTGCCGGTCGTGCTGGAGACGCGAAGGAGCACACAGACAATAGGTTGCAGTCCAAGGTCTTTACTGAAACAGGTAAACTGACCCATAAACAGTCCCAGCTAGGAGGGGACCTGGATGTCTGAGAGCAACGGGGAAATTGGCCCTGGTCAGGGTGAGGGTGTAGGCCTACTGTGCTTTCTGCGCTCCTTCTGGCTATCTCCTCCTGATAGGGTAACAGCCCACGTTTCCGAGCTTTCCGTGTATTCTCGCCTGTATGGCCTGCGACGTGGGTTCCTTTCTGCTCCCAGCCTTGTACGGCTTTACTGGTCCCTTCGGTTGTGGCAGGGCCTCCAGGCTTCTTAGGCCAAGGAATATACAGTCCTTTGCGGACTGGTTCTCTGCTGGGGGATGTAGAATCCTCTCAGCCTCAGACACCAAAGTCTGGTAAATTAAGTCCTCTTTCTGCCAAGACAGGCTCTCTTCGCCTCTTGTCTCTGGCTTGTGGCTCTCCTCCTGCCACACTTCCTCTTAGGTGCAGTGCAACTGTCTGTCCCTGTTCTGCTCTGGGACAAGTCTCAATGCTGAGACAGGCCATCCAGTTCTCCCTAACCCTGCCCCCAGCACCAGCTTTTATAGGGGCAGCCAGCTCCCCCTACTGGCCTGAGACAGGAGGCATTGCATGCTAATGTTCCCCTGACTAGAGAACCTCCCCCTTGCTCTCAGACACAGCTTTAATTACACTTGTGGCATCCAGGCCAGGGTGACACATTCCCCCCTAGTGAAAATTAGTACTCCGGGACTAAACAATAAACAAAGACAATATGCATACCATAGAACATTAGTATACAAGTGACGCACAGATTGAGTTCTTAAGGTCACAGTGTGGTCTGTGACCGGGTGCCCATATCACCAATACAACGGGGAGCCTTAACCAGGTGGGGGTCTGTCCTACCCCAAGTCCTTCACAGTCTTAGTTCATTCCTGGGTTAGGCTCCGAACGCAGTCCATACAAGGTCCCGGTTATAAAAAGTCCATAACCTGTGAGTCCTTACGGTAGCTGCAAGAAACTGAAACACAGAATTACCAAACATGCATGTAACTTGGCAAACAATTCAACATTTGGCAACAAGGTCATTTACAATCTTAGTGCGCTCTATATTCTCCAGCGAGCAGGTATCTGCCCCTTTGTGCTCCTGGTTGACCTCCTTAACCCACTGTCTGGTGGTGGACCGACTTGGCTTTCCCCACTAGCGTTAGGGGTACAGCTACCAGCTGGGTGTACAGGTAGGGCAGGCAGCTGTCTGCGGGTCCTTTGGCTTACCGCAGGCATGGCAGGCTCACTGTCAGCAGAGGGTTGACTCTCCTGGGCTACTGGTACAGGCTCTTCTGTCTCTGGAACCGCTTGCTCCTCTTCACCTTCCGGCTCTGGTGTTGGTTGTTGCTGTGCCGGTTGCAGGAAATGCAGGACGGGTACCACTATGGCATCATTTATGCGAGTTCAGGACTGAGGGAACTCTCCGAGAACGGTGCTGATCATTTCTTCCTTGTCCTCTGCGGGTTCAAGGTCACTCTGATCCTCTTCTGCACTACGGAGTTGCTCGGGGCACCTTTTGAGGTGGTCTCTGGAGACGACACTAGTGGTTTCTCCTCCGTCCTTGGTGATCACGCACACCTTCGGGTTGTCGTGGTCAGACTGCAGTACGGTGTAGGGTTCCCTTTCCCACTGGTCGTCCAACTTATGTAGACTTCTTTTTCGCTTTAGGACTTGCTCACCAGGTTCTAGGGGACCAGCAGGGGCGTGTTGATTGAAGAGTTTTTCTTGCCTCTCTCTCACCTGGGCCAGGCTCTTCTCCACACTCTCCTGTACCTTCTTGTACTGCAGTTGCCTTTCCGTATCCCAGTCCACATCCGGGGAGGTGTCCTCAGGTATTAGGACTCCCATCTCCAGGTCTACGGGCAGCTTACCTGGTCTAGCTCGCATCAGGTAAGCCGGGGTGCAGTTTGTAGCATTCACCGGGATTTGATTGTATAAGTCTATCAGGTCCGGCAGTTTTTCTGGCCACAGGCTGCGTTCCTCCAGGGGCAACGTCTTCAGGAGATCAATGACTATATTGTTCATCTTCTCACACATCCCGTTGGTTTGGGGGTGGTAAGGCGTTGTACGAATCTTCTTACAGCCATAGAGGTTGCAGAACTCCTGGAAGATTTCAGCCTCGAACGTTGGACCCTGGTCTGTCAGGACCTGTTCCTGATACCCGTGTGGACGGCAGAAATATTGCTGGAAGGCTCTGGCCGCTGTTTGGGCTGTCAAGTCCTTTACCGGGACCACCACTAGAAAACGGGAATAGTGGTCCACGATTGTCAGGGCATAGATGTATCCAGACCGGCTTGGAGCCAATTTGACGTGGTCCAGAGCTACCAGCTCAAGAGGCTGCGTGGTGACGATGGGCCTCAAGGGTGTCTTCTGGCTGGTGCGGTCCTTCCTCCTCAGGTGACAAGGGCCACAGTCTCTGCACCACTTTTCTACAGCTCCTCTCATGCCGACCCAAAAGAACCTTCCTCTTAGCAGGAACTCCAATTTCTTCCAACCGAAGTGTCCCGCTCTGTCATGGTAAGCCCCCAGGACCATGGCTGCATCCCGTCTTGGGACCACGACTTGCCAGGTCAGCTCGTGCGTCCGGTGGTTAACAATCCTTCTGCACAACTTGCCTTCGTAGAGGAACAGCTTGCTCTTCTCCTTCCATAGCTGCTTGGCTTCCTCTGGGGAATCTGGATCTAAGCGGGCGTCTTCCCGGGTCAGCAGATCTTTCACCAGGCGGACTGCAGGGTCACTATCTTGGGTCTCGGCCCAGCTGTGGTGAGGTAGGGGATTGATCATCACAGTGGTTAGATCCTCCTCCTTCACGCGGTGAGAGTATTGAGCGGCTCCATACCGGTGAAACGCGGGGAGTTCTACCTCCTCCAGCTCTTCTGGGTCTTCGTCACCTTCAGGTAAGTGAGGCATCCTTGATAGGGCGTCCGCGTTGGCATTGGTTTTGCCTGCCCGGTACTTGATCACGAAGTCATAGTTGGAGAGACGAGCCATCCACCGCTGTTCCAGGGCACCCAGTCTTGCGTTGTCCAGGTGTGTCAACGGGTTGTTGTCCGTGTACACTGTGAACTTTGCGGAGGCCAGGTAATGCTTGAAGCGTTCCGTCACGGCCCACACCACCGCCAAGAATTCTAGCTTGAAGGAGCTGTAATTCTCCGGGTTCCTCTCGGTGGGCCTCAGCTTCCGACTGGCGTATGCGATCACCCGTTCTCTGCCCTGTTGGTTTTGGGACAGTACGGCTCCCAGTCCCACATTACTGGCGTCTGTGTGGAGAATGAAAGGCTGGCCGTAATCAGGGTAGGCCAGGATCTCATTCCCCGTGAGGGCCATCTTTAGCTGGCGGAAGGACTCCTCTTCCGGTTTATCCCACTTGAAGGGTGGCTTTTGACTCCTGGACTTAGACTGTCCGATCAGGAGGTCCTGCATAGGAGCTGCCATCTTGGTGAACCCGGGGATGAACCTTCGGTAGTAGCCTACCAACCCGAGAAACTGTCTCACCTCTTTGATGTTCGAGGGGCTTGGCCAGCTCTTGATTGCCGTGACCTTGTCAGGGTCGGGGGCCACTCCTTCCGCGCTTACCACGTGCCCTAGGTACTGGACCTTTGGTTTCAGCAGGTGACACTTCGATGGTTTCACCTTCAGGCCATAGCCTGCCAGGGCTTCGAACACCTCAGCCAGGTGCTTGAGATGGTCCTCGTAGGTCTTCGAATAGACGATCACGTCGTCCAGGTAAAGGAGGACCGTCTCGAAGTTTCGGTGCCCTAGACAGCATTCCATCAGCCGCTGGAAGGTCCCTGGTGCATTGCAGAGCCCGAAGGGCATACAGTTGAACTCACTCAGTCCCATCGGGGTGGTGAAGGCGGTCTTCTCCTTGTCAGCCTCTGCCACAGGAACCTGCCAGTACCCACTAGTAAGGTCCAAAGTAGAAAAGAAGTTAGCTGATTTTAGTGCGGCTAAAGACTCCTCTATTCTAGGCAGCGGATATGCGTCTTTGTGGGTGATACGGTTGATTTGTCTATAGTCCACGCACATTCTCATGGTGCCGTCTTTCTTTTTGACCAGAACCAAGGGGGCTGCCCAGGGGCTACAGCTGTCTCTAATGACCCCAGCTTCTTTCATCTCTCTTAGCATGCCCTTTGCGTTCTGATAATGTGCAGGGGGTACAGGTCTGTGCCTCTCTTTTATTGGTGGGTGGCTCCCTGTGGGGATGTGGTGTTCTATCCCCTTTACTCTGCCAAAGTCTAGCGGGTGCTTACTAAACACTCTCTCGTACTCCTGTACCACCCGGTAGACTCCTTGTTTTTGGTGCAGGGGAGTGGAGTCAGCACCCACATGGAGTTTCTGGCACCAGTCCTCCTTTTGTTTCTGGGAGCCATTACCCTCCGCCTGTGGAGATGGAGGCAAGGGTTCCACGGCCCTGATAGCTTTGTGTTCGACAACAAACAGTTTGGCGAGTGTAGCGTACCTGGGTAAGTGTACCTCCCTCTCCCCAATGTTGAGGATGCGGACGGGCACCCTCCCATGACAGACATCAACCATCCCCCGGGCTGTCAAAATGGTGGGCCTGCTGTCTGAGTACACGGGTTCTACCATGGCTTGGTAGTCTCTACCTCTCAACCCGATTGCAGTCCGACACCAGATCATCATTTCACTTTTGGGAGGCATGGAAATGGGGAATGGGTCACTCAGTCTTACGCTACCGATCTCACCACCAGACAGTTCTACCTGCTGCCGTCTCATCAGGGCTTTTATCTCCTTGTTGAGGACTCTCTGTTGGCTGGAACTAGCATTCACCGCCACCTGTTGAAAGATTACAATTATCTCTGAAAGACAATTTTCAATTACTTTAGTACCCACAGTTATTTTAGGGTGACTTTCAAGACGGTCAATGTCCACAATAATCACTCCCTGTGCCGGCAGTTCAACTTTACCAATTTTAATGGTCATCTCCTTGAACCCCATCTGCGGCACGGGTAAGCCATTACTGGCGATGATGCTCAAGTTACTGTCTGGATACCGCGTGATATCAGCATCAGTCCAATACTGCTTAAAAAGTACATAAGGGATAGTGGTTACTTGTGACCCAGTATCCAGCAAGGCGCTCATGGGGATACCGTCCAGCACCAAGGGTAAAACCGGGCGCCCCCCAACGTACTTATTACGCCAATTGTAAGGGCCTGGTGATCTTATGCCTGGGGGTTGGCCCTCTGCCCCAGGTTGGACCCGTTTAAATTACAGTACCTGGAAATGTGTCCGGGCTGGTTGCATCGACGGCAAATGGGCTGTCCATCCTCTGCGTAGCGGTCTGTGGGCCTCCCTCGGAACGACGGGATCCTCCTCTGTCGACGCCACGGGACATCCTCCGGACTTGAAGCCAGCTCGATGGGTCCACTTGCAACGCCTGGACGGTCCTGGTCAATGCCGCGACGCTCCTGGTCAGCTCCTGGACTTGGTGGTGCAGGTCTTTCGACGGGGTTTGGTTCAGGGCCTGTGCATCAGCCCCCACGGGGTCCATAGAGGAGGGCGCCACCTCCTGGTGGTAGGTGAGAGTAGGGCGCCGGGGGTTTATAGCGCCACTGGTTGCAGATTCACGGAGCACCCTTATGGCCCTGTCCTTAAATTGGGCAAAGGTCAGGTCGGGGTTCTGAAAGAACATGAGATGCAGTTGGGCCCTGTGGGCGCTAGACAGCAGACCTTCTATGAATTGTTCTGTTAGCAGCTTATCCGTTTCCTGCACGCTGCCAGGGTCAGTTTGTTGAATAGCCCTCAAGGCTTCCTGCAGATTTAGGGCATAGTCTCTGATGCTGTCCTGTGCCCGCTGCTTACATCCATAGAACCTCATTTTATTTTCAGCGGAGGTACGTGTGTCAAAGGTACCCCGCAGCCGGGCCAGAATACCCTTCACAGTTCTTTTCTCCTCAGTGGGCCATGATTTTACCTCCCTCTGGGCTGCGCCAGTTAGCTGCCCTGTTAGTATGCTGACCTTCTGTTCCTCTGTCAGGGGGTAAACGTGGAACAAACTGTATAGCCTTTCCTTGAAGTCAGTTAGGGCATGGGGCTCCCCTGAGTATTTGGGCAGCCAGGCCGCTCCAGGGATGTAGGGCAGGGAAAAGGGCATCACCGCTGCTGCAGCTGCGTTGGTGGTAGTGGGCGCTTCTGTGTCCGACATCTTCCTCCCCCCTAGTTAAACGTGGCCTACCTTCTGACGAACCTCTTCTGTAGGCCGCGGCTCCGCTGCTGCTGCTATGGACGAGGACCTGGCGTTGCGTCCTGATGACGTCAGCGTCGCTCTCTCTCCCTTCCAGGACCTTGCGCAGCGTCGGTGCGTGGGCGGAGCTTCGGATCTCGCGCGGTTTTGACGTCCACGCCCCTCTTCTTCCCGCGCGGTGTCCTGAAGATGGCGTCCGATGGCGGGAAACAGCTGCGGATGGCGGGAAGACGGCAGAAGACGGCGGGAAAAGGTCCAAGATGGCGTCTGATGGCGGGAATCGGCTCCGGATGGCGGGAAACGACTCCGGACGGCGGGAAACTTCGCCACAGGTAAGTTACAAAAGTCTTTTTCAGGCACGCAGTACCCGGTTGTTGCGGGCACGAAATCCTGCCGACTACGCCAAAACTGACTAGCCCCCTGGGCCGTGGGGCACTCGGATCCGGGCAATAGGGGGAACGATGGGAGTAGTAGTGGCAACCCGGTTCCGTGGCTCAGGGTGGTCAGGCCAGTGGTAGTCCGTTACGTGTTGTTAATTATGTCCGACTACGCCACCCGTGGATTTGCGGTTATTAGGAACCGCCGCTGCATGCAGACCGCTGGGGCTGATGAGGTGTGCAGCTAGGGTAGTGTGACTCCCCACGGGAAGAGTGCGGTCCCAGGGCAGTATCGTGGATGGTGGGAGTGATGGTAGTGAGGGTCCCAGTGCCGGTAGTGCTGGAGACGCGAAGGAGCACACAGACAATAGGTTGCAGTCCAGGGTCTTTACTGAAACAGGTAAACTGACCCATAAACAGTCCCAGCTAGGAGGGGACCTGGATGTCTGAGAGCAACGGGGAAATTGGCCCTGGTCAGGGTGAGGGTGTAGGCCTACTGTGCTTTCTGCGCTCCTTCTGGCTATCTCCTCCTGATAGGGTAACAGCCCACGTTTCCGAGCTTTCCGTGTATTCTCGCCTGTATGGCCTGCGACGTGGGTTCCTTTCTGCTCCCAGCCTTGTACGGCTTTACTGGTCCCTTCGGTTGTGGCAGGGCCTCCAGGCTTCTTAGGCCAAGGAATATACAGTCCTTTGCGGACTGGTTCTCTGCTGGGGGATGTAGAATCCTCTCAGCCTCAGACACCAAAGTCTGGTAAATTAAGTCCTCTTTCTGCCAAGACAGGCTCTCTTCGCCTCTTGTCTCTGGCTTGTGGCTCTCCTCCTGCCACACTTCCTCTTAGGTGCAGTGCAACTGTCTGTCCCTGTTCTGCTCTGGGACAAGTCTCAATGCTGAGACAGGCCATCCAGTTCTCCCTAACCCTGCCCCCAGCACCAGCTTTTATAGGGGCAGCCAGCTCCCCCTACTGGCCTGAGACAGGAGGCATTGCATGCTAATGTTCCCCTGACTAGAGAACCTCCCCCTTGCTCTCAGACACAGCTTTAATTACACTTGTGGCATCCAGGCCAGGGTGACACATCTGCAGCATGACTGCATTCTCATGGTGAAGTACAGTATTTTCGGGTCAGGGTCAGGGAGGGTCAAAAAGGCACAGCTCTTTGGGGAAGTGTTTGAGAAGAACAGAAAGTATCAAAGGTTTTGTAAGGGGAGGAAGAGGTGAGGAACACCAATGGGCAGAGGGTCCATAGGAGTAATAGAGACAGGGAGTCAGGGTCTCTCTTTGGAGACAGGAGAGAGGAAGCTGGGATTAACATGATGGAAGGACTTTGTGTATAGACAATGAAAGTTATTTAGGTCTTTAAGGAGGGGGCAGAGTAGGTGGCAAGTGCTCTGGGGGAGTGAAAATGTGTCTGAGAGGAGCCATTAAAAAATAAATATGACATCCAATTTTAATTTGCTGTGTATATGGCTTTTACTCCACTTATCCTATCATAAAGATATCCATGCTCTGCCATATTTAGGTGGACAGGAAGGGAGAGATACCTATTGGGCGAATGATAGTTGAGCTGAGTTTATTTTGTATTTATAGTACTACGCAAACGTTTTAGCTAGGTGTGAAAATAACGAAAGTTAGAATAGGTTAAAAAAAAGAAGTGTAAATATTTTATTTTTTATCGATTTACAATATTCAAAGAAATGAAACCAAATTGAAATGTAAATCAAATCAATATTTGGTGTGACCACTCTTTGCCTTTAAAACTCCATCAATTCCTTAATGCACACTAGCATGCAATTTTGAAGGAACTCAACAGGCAGGTTGTTCCAAATACCTTAGAGAACTAATCTGTGGATGTAGTCTTGAGCAATTCCTTCTGTCTCTTTATGCAATCTTAGAAAGACTTGATGATGTTGAGAGCAAAGCCTGGAAGATAACTCAGCCTCCAGAGCTTATTTTACATGAATGGGGAGTTACCAGTGTGAGACAAGTAACTAACACAGAACAGGAAAAATGTAATTTGTCTTCATGTAAACACATTTTTAGCCTGTCAGAAGGAAGCTGAGAGGAACTTGCAGATTTGTCAGGTATAATCACACACAGCTCTGCACTGAGATCAGGAGAGCAGAGAGTGGCCATTACACATTGGTAACTCCCCTTCAAGTAAAATAAGCTCTGGAGACAGGCTGTCTACCAGGCAGCGTCCTCCCCATAGCCTGGAAGAGGTAATTTACATAACGTGATAAAAGATAATAACAACAAGGAATCTGATATGAGGCATACAGGTAGGACTTTTTTCAGCAGTCTCTAACCTGTATGTTCATATAAATAGCTTAGATACATCAAATGTTGTGACAGATTCCCTTTAAAAATTTGTACATATGCTTGTTTATATCTGTGCTTGAAAGATTGCGAGCTCTTCAAAGTTTTCCATATTTCTGCATAAATTTGACCTAAAATTTGATCTAAATTTGACCTAAAACTACAAGTCCTAAAAGTAGATAAAGAGAGACAAATCAAGCAAATGAGTGAAAAATATTAGACTTTGTCATTTTTAATAAGAAAAATCTTCCAATATCGCATTAAGTGTCTTGCAATTTAAGTATTTGAAGTAGCAACATCTGTGCTTTGCTGGTTAGAGCACTATAAGTTCCAGGGACTCTAAGTGAGGCTCCTGAGTGAAGCGGGGGCTGCATTTTAAATGCGGGGTTGCAGATAAGTTTTCCCCTGTTTTTCTGCTTTTTCCTGTACTGTTTATTAGAACCTTTAAAGGTTCGATTTGTTTCAGATCATCGAACTTCCCGTTCGTCAAACATATCCGAATCCCATTGCATTCAATGGGAGACAAAACCAATCGCATACACAACACCTTCAGAGGGGCCCAAAAGCTGCCAAAACAGTTAAAATTAGGGGCAGACACCAGGAAAAGTGACATCAATTGACCCATAGTACAAATAGTAAAATTATTATTATTATTTATTATTATAGCGCCATTTATTCCATGGTGTTTTACATGTGAAAAGGGGTATACATAGCAAACAACAAGTACAATAATCTTGAACAAAATCTATGCCTGACAGGGTGCATTTCACTACTGACACCCAGACAAGCAAGCATGGCCAGTGGCATTACATCTCTCTGGTGGCTTTGGGGGCAGACAGGGAATGGGCTGCTCCACAAGTCTTGAAATCCCCAAAGCTTCCCCAAATCTCCACTCCACAAACTTGCATACCCTCGCAGAAATCTCAAACACCTTGACCTACACACACTCTCTGAATCCCTCCTTCCTCTTACAGACATTAGTTCCTTACATGATGCAGATGTTGCTGCCACTTTATACAACACCACAACAGCTGCAGCTCTTGGTTTGATCTCCCCTTTCACACATACTAAAGCTCGCACAATCAATAGGCAACCCTGGCACACTAACCTGACTAAAGAACTGAGGCGAGCCTCCAGGGTGGCTGAGCGTAGATGGGAAAGGTCCCACTCCAATGAGCACTTCATCACATTCAAACAGTCCCTCACTACCTTCAGGTCCACACTCACAACAGCAAAACAAACATACTTCGCATCTCTCATATCCTCCCTATCTCACAACCCCAAACAACTATTCAACACCTTCAATTCTCTCCTCCGTCCCCCAGTGCCTCCTCCCTCTCCTCTTATTTCAGCCGAAGACTTTGCCTCATTCTTCAAGCAGAAGATTGACACCATCAGACAAAGCTTTTGACTAAAGTCCCCACAGCCCCTCCCCACACCTACTCAACCCTCCTCCTCCAATACCACATTCTCCACCATTACGGAAGATCAACTTTCCTCTTTACTCTCCAAATCAGAACTCACCACCTGCAATCTTGACCCAATCCCGTCCCACCTCATCCCAAACCTTACCACTATCTTCATCCCAGCCCTAGCCCACCTCTTCAACCTGTCACTAACAACTGGTGTCTTCCCCTCATGCTTCAAACATGCCTCAATAACACCCATCCTCAAAAAGCCCTCCCTTGACCCATCCTCTCTGACTAGCTATCGCCCCATATCACTTCTCCCCTATGCCTCAAAACTACTGGAACAACACGTCCATTCTGAGCTGTCCTCACACCTCTCCTCCTGCTCCCTCTTCGACCGCCTACAATCTGGTTTCCGACCGCACCATTCTACTGAAACTGTACTAACCAAAGTCACCAACGACCTACTAACCGCCAAATCTAAGCGACACTACTCCATCGTCCTCCTCCTAGACCTGTCATCAGCCTTCGACACAGTGGACCATTCCCTCTTACTACAGACTCTCGCATCTCTCGGCATCACAGACTTGGCCCTATCCTGGATCTCCTCATACCTAACAGACAGGACATTCAGTGTCTCCCACTCACACACCACCTCCTCATCTCGCCCCCTATCTGTCAGTGTCCCCCAAGGTTCAGTTCTAGGACCCCTGCTCTTCTCCATCTACACCTTCGGCCTGCGACAGCTCATAGAGTCTCATGGCTTTCATTATCACCTCTATGCTGATGACACACAGATATAACTCTCTGGACCCGATGTCACATCCTTACTAACCAAAACCCCACAATGTCTGTCCGCTATTTCATCCTTCTTCTCTGCTAGATTTCTAAAACTTAACATGGACAAAACAGAATTCATCATCTTTTCGCCATCTCATTCACCCCCCCAACTGACCTATCTATCAACATCAATGGCTGTCCACTCTCCCCAGTCCCTCAAGCTCGCTGCCTTGGGGTAACCCTGGACTCTGAACTCTCCTTCAAACCACATATCCAAGCCCTTTCCACTTCCTGCCGACTCCAACTCAAAAATATCTCCCAGATCCGCACATTCCTCAACCATGAATCCAAAAAAACTAGTGCACGCCCTCATCATCTCTCGCCTTGACTACTGCAACCTCCTGCTCTGTGGCCTACCTTCCAACACTCTCGCACCCCTCCAATCCATCCTAAACTCTGCTGCCCGACTAATCCACCTGTCCCCCCACTATTCCCCGGCCTCTCCTTTCTGCCAATCTCTTCACTGGCTCCCTATTGCTCAGAGACTCCAGTTCAAAACCCTAACCATGACATACAAAGCCATTCACAACCTACCTCCTCTATATATCTCTGACCTAGTCTCCCGTTACATACCCGCACGCAACCTCCGATCCTCACAAGATCTCCTTCTCTACTCCCCTCTTATCTCCTCCTCCCACAATCGCATACAAGATTTCTCCCGTGCTTCCCCTCTACTCTGGAACTCTCTACCCCAGCATATCAGACTCTCATCGACCGTGGAAACCTTCAAAAGAAGCCTGAAGACCCACCTCTTCCTACAAGCCGGCAACCTGCAGTAACCACCGCTGCACGACCAGCTCTACCCTCACCTACTGTATCCTCACCCATCCCTTGTAGATTGTGAGCCCTCGCGGGCAGGGTCCTCGCTCCTCCTGTACCAGTCGCTGTCACATTGTGTTCAAGATTATTGTAATTGTTCTTGTATGTATACCCCTTTTTCACATGTAAAGTGCCATGGAATAAATGGCGCTATAATAATAAATAATAATAATAATAATAATAAAAGCTTCCAGGGTGCTTAGGGATAGATGGCTAAACCACTACCCACCAGAAGATGGACAACTAAACTATTAGACAACAGGTGTTGGAAAACTAAACTACTAAATACCTTGAGTTGGAAAACGAAACAAATATACACCAGAAGATGGAGAACTAAGCTAATAAACAACAGGGGTTGGAAAACTAAACTACTAAACACCTAGGGTTGCAGAACTAAACAAATAGATACCAGAACATGGAGAACTAAACTAAAAGACAACAGGGGTTGGAGAACTAAACTACCAGGCAGCAAGGGTTGGAGAACTAAACTACTACACACCAGGGGATGGAGAACTAAATCACTTCACACCATGGTGTCACTAGACACCAAGTCTTGAAATCCCCAATACCGATGGGACAAACCTCTGTATCTAACACTGCCTCCACTGCTTCTGCCTCCTCCACCTCTTCTAGGGCCCCCAACTGCACCCTCAATCTCTGCCTTAATGAGACATGCATTCCAGCAATGAAGAGAGAATCCCCCCCACCTCCGTACTGCAAAGCCAGGGCTCACCGAAGTCAGACAGGGTATAAATTACTAAACCAACAAAAAACTGAGTGCCACCCCAGATTTAATAACTGGAGCAAAATGTTTCCAATAAAATATTCAAATTTATTTTTAAATAATTAAAACATAAAAAACATGTGCATAATACAAAACAAGGTATCTCAATTAACTATCCACTGATGGGTGATACAAATATTTGATAACATTAGCAAACAACACAAAATGGTAATAACTACTTGATAAAGTAAATATCAATGTAGTCTTGAATATAACAAACTAAGATTCTGAAACAAGGAAACTCATAGCAATACCTAACACAGACGCCATAAATGCTGTTTATTGGGACTGTTACTGCAAGTGATAATATCCACCAAGCCTTATACATGCATTATATGAAGGTAACATAACATACTTAGCTCAGCTCATGTACACCCAACTGCAGAGAAACGCCCCAACGTACATTTCGTCTTCTTCCTCAGGAGGCAATGTGATTTACTCAATTTTTTCTTGGTTTATTAATTGTTTAGGAGTGGTTTCCAGTCACGGTTAATGGATCCAATATAGGCCCCTTTGCTATTTAAGAGTTTAAATTAATATGCCTTGGAGATCACAGTCATACAGATCAAGAGTTGTGGACAGCTATCCATGCCAGGCTTGGTCAATGACTGTCTGCACTAAATCTGGAGGCAGGAAAGGCAATGTGCGATAATGGTGCAAACCTGGTAGCGGCCACATGCTGGGGCAACCTCACACACTTGTCTTGCGCATGGCTCACATCGTCAACCTGGTGGTACAGCAATTTCTCCGCTACTATCCCGGCCTGGATGTGCTGCTGCCGAAACCACGGTCGCTGTCTCCTCACTTCCGCCATTTGCAACCTGCGAGTCATCAACTTGCATTGCTATAGAGATCTTTCGGCTTACCAGTTAACCGGTTGATATGCAATGTTGCACCATGGTGTAATTCAACTCTGCAGATGTTGCAGCGACTGTGGCAGCAGTAACGAGCCCTGACGCAGTATGTCATTTTGCATAGCCTAGGCCAACGCAGAACAGACGTGGTGCAAATCACACTTGTGGATTGGACACAGTTGAAGGACCTCTGCACCCTTTTGCCCAGTTTCGAAATGGTTACTAAGATGGTTAGCGCTGACGATGCCATCATTAGCATCACTATTCTGGTCATCTAAATGCTGAAGCACACTTTGAATAGTCTGTGGGAGGAGGTGGTGGTCCCAGGATAAGAGGAGGAAAAGAAGGAAGCAGAGGAGAATGCAGAACAGCTAACAATATATCTAAGCTCCGGACTGTTATCGCACAGGGGAGGGTGGATTACAGTGATCAAGGGGGGCTCATGGTACCAGACAAACTGTTAGTGAAGTTGCAGAGGCCAAGGAACAAATGGAGGAGGATGAGGATCAAGATGTGATGGATGCACAACAGTTAGTAGATGAAGAGGATTATGATCCCCTTTCTGTTGTCCCTGGCTGCCAGGAGGTGATATGGGGGAAGCAAGCTTGAGTGTTATCCCACCACCAACACACTATGGAATTGGACCTCATGTAAGAGACCAACCAGGGGTGGATTAAGGGTAGCCAGGGCCCCGGGCAGTTTAGAAGGTGTGGGCCCCCCCACCCCATGCCAGAGAGAGCACCGCACGCCACGCAAATTTTTTCCTTATGAACAGAACTAAACATAACAGAGTAGGGGTGGGAGATTAATTTTCCCAAGGGACTGAAATTAATTCTGCTCAATATTAAAGGGAATCTGTCAGCCCCTGGCACTTATCTGACCTATAATATGGCCATACAGGTGATAGAAATGTAAATCTACACATACCTGTATGCCCCATAGTAGAGGTCTTGTTGGTGTAAAATAACTTTTTATTCCTAAAAGTTTCTGATGTGTTCCCATCCCGGGGCCTGCAAGGAATTCCCACCTCCTGTGTGAATTATAATATTTCCCCCTTCCCCTGCATGTTACAGTGCCCTCTGTGTGCAGTTGCGATGGTCAAATCCCACGCACTTCACTTTTTACAGAAGGTGCAGTTGTACTATGTAGTCATAGTGCTGCAGGGATCTTGCGCTCAGGCGCAGGTCAGTCACTTGGCTGAGGGGGGTATGTACACACACATATACACACACACACATATATACACACACACACATACATATACATATATATATACATATATCTACTATATTATCGGCTTATCCCGTCTGTCCAGGAAATCCCGCGTCTCTGATTGGTCCGGCCGTGGCCAATCAGCGACGCAGGATTTCAGAACAAGATGGCGGCCGTTAGCGGCTCATCTGCCGCACGGAGGTCAGCGGCGATGCAGCCGTGAGATGACCGGCACTAACACGGTTCGCTGGCGGCTGCGACCAATCAGCGATATTGGCGCCAAATTGAAACACCGCTCTCCTGATTGGTCATGATGTAAGCGGAAGCAAGAGCCGGCTGCAGCCGGGGTATTACGTGCTGGCTGTGTGTGGTCAGCGATGTTGTCACAAGCAGTATTGACAACATGACGTAATTACAAAATTCATTAGGGGCCCCGGGGGGATACATTGGGGGGTTAATTTAAAGTAGTGCACAACCCATTTAAATAGTGCTTTGTTGATTAGTCGCGCCCGGTCGGCCGCATACATATTCTAGAATACCCGATGCGTTAGAATCGGGCCACCATCTAGTGTATATGTATATATATATATATATATATATATATATATTCCTAGATATATATAGTACAGACCAAAAGTTTGGACACACCTTCTCATTTAAAGATTTTTCTGTATTTTCATGACTATGAGAATTGTACATTCACACTGAAGGCATCAAAACTATGAATTAACACATGTGGAATTATATACTTAACAAACAAGTGTGAAACAAATGAAAATATGTCTTATATTCTAGGTTCTGCAAAGTAGCCACCTTTTGCTTTGATGACTGCTTTGCACACTCTTGGCATTCTCTTGATGAGCTTCAAGAGGTAGTCACCGGAAATGGTTTTCACTTCACAGGTGTGCCCTGTCAGGTTTAATAAGTGGGATTTTTTGCCTTATAAATGGGGTTGGGACCATCAATTGTGTTGTGCAGAAGACAGGTGGATACGCAACTTATAGTCCTACTGAATAGACTGTTAGAATTTGTATTATGGCAAGAAAAAAGCAGCTAAGTAAAGAAAAACGAGTGGCTATCATTACTTTAAGAAATGAAGGTCAGTCAGTACGAAAAATTGGGAAAACTTTGAAAGTGTCCCCAAGTGCAGTTGCAAACACCATCAAACGCTACAAAGAAACTGTCTCACATGAGGACCGCCCCAGGAAAGGAAGACCAAGAGTCACCTCTGCTTCTGAGGATAAGTTTATCCGAGTCACCAGCCTCAGAAATCGCAGGTTAACAGCAGCTCAGATTAGAGACCAGGTCAATGCCACACAGAGTTCCAGCAGCAGACACATCTCTACAACAACTGTTAAGAGGAGACTTTGTGCAGCAGGCCTTCATGGTAAAATAGCTGCTAGGAAACCACTGCTAAGGACAGGCAACAAGCAGAAGAGACTTGTTTGGGCTAAAGAACACAAGGAATGGACATTAGACCAGTGAAAATCTGTGCTTTGGTCTGATGAGTCCAATTTTGAGATCTTTGGTTCCAACCACCGTGTCTTTGTGCAACGCAGAAAAGGTGAACGGATGGACTCTACATGCCTGGTTCCCACCGTGAAGCATGGAGGAGGAGGTGTGATGGTGTGGGGGTTCTTTGCTGGTGACACTGTTGGGGATTTATTCAAAATTTAAGGCATACTGAACCAGTATTAGCCCACACAGCCACCTTCATATAGTATGAGTCCACACACAGCCCCCGTTATACAGTATGAGCCCCCACACAGCCCCCATTATACAGTATGAGCCCCACACAGCCCCCTACATACAGCATGAGCCCACACATAGCCTCCTGCATACAGTATAAGCCCACACATGCATAGCACATGAGGATTCACAAGTCTGCAGTCACATAGTGTGACTGCAGACTTGTAGTTTAAGATTGGACAACACCTTTAATATCAATATTTTTAATGGGAGAAAATGGGTGGTGAATAGATTTTATTTTTTTTTTAGTTTGTTAGACCCCTTAGTGGACTTGAACCGTTGATCGTTTGATCACTTGTACTATATACAGCGGTACTTTTGCAATGCTGCATATAGGAAAAATCACTATTGCCTGTGATGCCTAGCCACAGAGATTGACAGTGGCATGTAAAGCGAACCTATTGTGTCACCAAACGCCATTAACCTGCAGATGTAGGGAAAATCTGTAGGTTAATAATGTTAGATAGGTGCCTGATGGCTGTACTGAAAGTGCAGCTCATGGGAAAAAAATTGACTTTATTCATCACAGGAACCGCCGGCTTTCAGTCATTCAGGTGTACAAAGCGTCTACAATTGCCATTCACAGCACTGTGAGCGGCTGTTGTAAGAACTAACTGACACTTTGACCTCTCCCAGTGCAGTGCATCATTGAAGAGCCAGCTGTCAGTGAAAGTGTCAGTGCGTTCTTACAGCAGCCACTCACAGTGCTGTGAACTGCAATTGCAGATGCTTTGTACACCTGAATGACTGAAAGCCGGCGGTTCCTGTGATGAATAAAGTCCATTTTTTTCCCATGAGCTGCACTTTCAGTAGAGCCGTCAGGCACTTATCTAACACTATTAACCTGCAGATTTTCCCTACATCTGCAGGTTAGTAGCGTTATTCGACATGACAGGTTCCCTTTAAAGGGGTTGTCTACTACTCTGACAACTCCATCTCAATTCATATGTTTCCCCCTTGTAAAAATAACAGTTTTTCTCACTGCTGCTACCATACTAGAGGCACCGTTAGTACAGCACTGGCGGTAAGTAAAAGTGTTGATATTTTACAAGGGGGAAACTAACATACGGATTAAGATAGGGTTGTCTGAGTAGTGGAAAACCCCTTTAAGTAATTAACAGCATCCGGAACTCAGTTCCATCCACGGTTGTGTGAGATAGATCCTGGCTGTACACTGTGCATGCCCCGGCACTAGAGACTGTGAAATAGTGACAGTAGTAGAAATGCGTAGTAGAAGCAGAATTTGCTGCGGTGCTCTGTATCTTAGGCCTCTTTCACATATCAGTGGCTCCAGAACATGTGGTGGCAGTTTCCACACGTACCGTAGACACTAACACAATTGTAAACCCATTCAAATGAATGGGTCTGTGCACATATCAGTGTGTTTCCATGGACGATTTTTTACACGCTGCACGGGATGCAAAACGCCCCACACACGTGCACACTGATGACACTCGGATAACATCTGTGTGTCATTCGTGTGACATGTAACAGTGGCTGGGAATTAGTGTACAGATAGCGCTGTTTCCAAGCGCCGGGTACCGAACATTGCCCTCATCTTTGTTCCCTGGCTGCGTTACAATCAGCAAGGGACAATATTGAGAGAAGTATTCATCTCCTGATGTCTCCAAAACCTGTAAAAATACGAATAAAATAAAAAAAACATTATACTCACCTTGTTTGAGGTAACCGCACACACTGAGGAGAAGAGGAGAATGACTTGCTGCAGCGAGCGGGCCCCTGTCCTCCACTGAGCTCAGTGACTGACAGGACACCGCTCCATGAGCTCAGCACTAGAGATGAGCGGTGTTCGAATCGAACTGTTCGCCAATCTCAAATTCGAGCTGTTTTAGGCGGTGTTCGAGTCGTTCGATGAACCCGAACGATTTGAAAAAAATCCGGCTGTTCGAGGTTAACTGTTTGTGCACCAAAATCGTAACTGGATTTTTTCACAGTAATGCTGATAATCAATGTTAATACACAGTTTGAGTGTACAGCGGGGCGTGGGGAGGGGCATGGGATGGATCTCTGCAGAAATAATGAAGATCTCCATTTTTTTTCTCTTTCCCGCATTTACAGTGGGGAGGTGCAGTCTGTCAGCCTATCAACAGCGCACACACGGAGCGAAGTGCTTTTATTCACACAAGCAAAGGCATGTGTCATTGTCTGTGTATGTCACGTGTCCTTGCCCTATAAGACCCAGCCATTTTCCCCGTCGCCACCATTTTCTCACTGCTGCAGCTGAATGTTAGACGGCACCGCTGCTGCTGTGTGCGAGCTATACAGTAAAACTGTGTGAAATGCAAACAAATTTTATCTGAAATAGACAGATAGCTTGGGAGTAGGGACTAGTTGTTATTGCAGCCCTTTTGAGGGCTAGGATACAACATTTCCTATGACTTTTAGCAGGCAGGTCTGTGCTCTTAAATAGACAGATAGGATGGGAGTAGTGATTAGTTGTAATTGCAGCCCTTTTGAGGGCTAGGTTACATCAGTTCCTATCACTTTTTGCCAGGCAGGTCTGTTTTAGTGCTGTGTAAGTGTTTTTCACAGCATTTGGCTAAATCTAGCTAAGCAAATCCTTTTGGGCCTCTTGCATTGTGTGTTAGTCAGTGGAGTAGCCTATCTGTGTTGCAAGCTACACCACCTGTGCATGTAATACAACTTTTTTACTGCACCTAGCCAAGTAAAACCTTTTGGGCATATTAGCAGTGTGTGTTAGTCAGTGGGGTAGCCTATCTGTGTTGCAAGCTATACCACCTGTGTATGTAATACAAATTTTTTACTGCACCTAGCCAAGTAAAACCTTTCGGGCATATTAGCAGTGTGTGGTACTCATTCTATTAGGCCATCTATACTAAGCTCCACCAGCTTTCAAATTACTAATAATTTTTAGCTGCATCTTACCTGGAAAATAATTTTGGGCATAGTAGCAGTGTGTGGTACTCATTCTATTAGGCCATCTATACTAAGCTACACCAGTTTTCAAATTACTAGAAATTTTTAGCTGCATCTTGCCCGGAAAATAATTTTGGGCATAGTAGCAGTGTGTGGTACTCATTCTATTAGGCCATCTATACTAAGCTCCACCAGCTTTCAAATTACTAATAATTTTTAGCTGCATCTTGCCTGGAAAATAATTTTGGGCCTGTAGCAGTGTGTGGTGCTCATTCTATTAGGCCATCTATACTAAGCTCCACCAGCTTTCAATTTACTAATAATTTTTAGCTGTATCTTGCCTGGAAAATAATTTTGGGCATAGTAGCCGTGTGTGGTACTCATTCTATTAGGCCATCTATACTAAGCTCCACAATCTTTCAAATTAGTAATAAGTTTTAGCTGCATCTTGCCTGGAAAATAATTTTGGGCCTGTAGCAGTGTGTGGTACTCATTCTATTAGGCCATCTATACTAAGCTCCACCAGCTTTCAAATTACTAATAATTTCCAGCTGTACATGTTAAACAGAATTCGGAGTCAGGTGGTGGGACAAGAGGAGGTGGAGGAAGTAGAGGAGGAGGAGGAGTTGTATGCGGAAGGGCTAACATCTGCAAGGTCCAGATGGTCGGCAGCACCAAGGCGGCAGGCATGGGAGGGTGGGGGAGAGGGATTAACCAGGGCGCATGGTAGCAGCCAAACTAGTGAGGAAGGTGCAGGAGCCCAGGAAGAAGAGGAGAACGAACTGGCGATGGGCATGGAAGACTCATCAGATGAGGGAGACCTTGATCACATTTCTGTTGTGCGAGGTTGGGGGGAGAGGGCAGAGGAAGGAAGCATGATTCTTACCTCGCCACCAACACAACAGGGACTCGGTGCTCCTGGATGCGCAAGACACATGAGTGCCTTCTTGCTGCACTACCTGCAACATGACCCTCGAATTATCAGAATTCGAAATAATCCTGACTACTGGGTTGCCACATTCTTAGATCCCTGGTACAAAAGTAAACTTACCGAAATAATTCCTGCCATAGAAAGGGATTCACGCATACAGGAGTATCAGCAGAGACTGTTGCAGAATCTTTTATGTGCTTTTCCACAATACACCAGTGGTGCACGTAGTGAATCTCACAGTTCTAACTTGCCAACCGTGGGACTGTTGAGTCTTCAGCACTCAAACCGTAACAGAAACACAGTATCTGCTGGTAACAGCAATTTTGCGGAATCCTTTCACCACTTTTTTAGCCCATCCTTTGCAAGGCCACAGGAGACAAGAAGTCAGACACATAGTCAACGCCTAGAGAAGATGGTACAGGAGTATCTCCAAGTGAACATCGAAGCCATGACTATGTCACTGGACCCTTGCTCTTTTTGGGCTTCCAATCTGGATAAATGGCCGGAGCTCGCCACTCACGCCATGGAGATCTTGTCATGCCCCGCAGCCAGCGTTCTCTCTGAACGTGTGTTCAGCGCTGCTGGTGGTGTGCTGACAGATAAGAGCACGCGGCTGTCCACTGACAATGTAGACAAACTCACATTCATAAAGATGAACAAATCATGGATCCACAAGGACTTTTCTACCCCTGTGTCATACTGGGGAGAGTAAAAGCTTGAGGATTTGTTAAAATCACCTCACCAACCGTTTTAAGCGTTCAAATTACTAATAATTTTTAGCTGCATCTAGCCCGGAAAATAATTTTGGGCCTGTAGCAGTGTGTGGCACTCATTCTATTAGGCCATCTATAGTAAGCTCCACCAGCTTTCAAATTACTAATAATTTTTAGCTGCATCTTGCCTGGAAAATAATTTTGGGCCTGTAGCAGTGTGTGGTACTCATTCAATTAGGCCATCTATACTAAGCTCCACCAGCTTTCAAATTACTAACAATTTTTAGCTGCATCTTGCCTGGAAAATTATTTTGGGCCTGTAGCAGTGTGTGGTACTCATTCTATTAGGCCATCTATACTAAGCTCCACCAGCTTTCAAATTACTAATAATTTTTAGCTGCATCTTGCCTGGAAAATAATTTTGGGCCTGCAGCAGTGTGTGGTACTCATTCTATTAGGCCATCTATACTAAGCTCCACCAGCTTTCAAATTAATAATAATTTTTGTTCTCTCTGAACGTGTGTTCAGCGCTGCTGTTGGTGTGCTGACAGATAAGCACACGCGGCTGTCCACTGACAATGTAGACAGACTCACGTTCATAAAGATGAACAAATCATGGATTCGCAAGGACTTTTCTACCCCTGTGTCATCCTGGGAAGAGTAAAAGCTTGAGGATTTGTTAAAATCACCTCACCAACTGTTTTAAGCAACTCTGGGGCAATTGATGCCACTTAAGTGGTGCCTGTGCCCCAAATTTTTGGAAAAAATGGAGATTCTTTTTGGAGTCCCCATGCTGTGTTTTACGTGACATTGGCATTGTCAATTACAGGTGGGTTGGGTCTCCCCCCCCCCCCTTTGAACCATAAGAAGCTACATACACTATGGCTTGGGGTAACACAGATGGTTGAGTCTGAAGAGTTGTTTACTCAGAGGTCTGCTCCAAAGCTTCAGTGTCTGCTAGTCAGCGTAGTAACCCAGCTGCGAAGCAAGCTGCACCACCTGTGTATCTAATAATGATTTTTAACTGCATCTAGCCTAGACAGACTGTGGTGACCCCCAATCAAACCCAAACGCTCAGCCCCCTACCGCCCCCCTTTCATTGACAATACAATCATGTAACTCTTACAACTGGATGGGTGAGGATCAGTCACAGCTTTATTAACTGTTTATACTCATTACATTAGAAAGGCAATTTATTTCTAAAATAATTCAGCTTGTTGCAGCATGCCCTGTGTCACCAGTCTCCACAACGGCAAGTTGGCCAACAAGTGTAACTCTCCAACATGTACTTTCTATTTCCAGGCCACAGAGGATCCTGCGTACTCGTATGCAGTACTCTGTCCCCCATCCATCACTCTTAACGCTTGTTCCACTCCGTCCTGGAGTCCTGACAGGAATATGTCCAGTCCAATATCCATTAAGTGAACACAGTCGGGCTGTATTAGGCCTGCTTTATCTACTTTCAGTTGTCCGCCTCTGTCTCTAATAAATTTTGCATCCCAATATTTATTAGCCGCCTTGTCCGTTCGATGGCCGTGAGGTCTCGGGCACAATCTCTGACTATTTTTGAGAAAAATTCTCTGAAGCGCTCAGTGTCTAGTTTCATTATTGTTATTGTTATTGTGATAACCTAGGTCGTTTCCCCCGGCCTGTATAACTAAGATGACCGGACCTCTTCCCTCTCTCCCTACCTTGATTACCTCCATTAGTACCTGTGGCCATTGCAGGCCTCTAATACCTCTCCAGTTCAAATATATGTTATGAAACTCAAATTTCCTCCCGCCTGGGCAGATTTTTGCCCTTTTTTCTGCCCAATATATATACAAGTGGCCTATCACCCACACTGTTGGCTTAGAGTCACTTGTAAATGAAACAAACCACGTTAGGATAACAAGTCTAGTCTTCTGTATCTCGCCAAACACGTGGATCGCCATCTCCCTATCCTCTGTACTTCCGTTTGTGACAGTCCTGCTCTTGCTGCTTCCGTGGCCGCGCCTATGTGGAATGAGTGTGTCCCATAATCTTTGGGGTGGTTCCCTGTCGATGTTATGCATTTATTAAATATAGCTAGGAACTGGTATCTTGATAATGGCGTTCCATCAATGTGTGATAGGAAGAAATTACTTTGCGGTCTGATGGTTATATATGTTTTTACTATTGTTACCCGACTCAGCATACCATTTGTGGGTTGTAGAAGTACCCAAGTGCCCCTGCCCGCTGGAACCGTTTTCGATTTGCGTATGCGTAGACGTATTGCATTATTGGCTATGACTACATCCTGGTGTAATAAGCCTCCACTGATGTTAATTTTGGATTGAGGGACTAATTTGCTTATGCATTGCGCCCCGAAGAAGGCGATCGCAAATACAGTAGACAGTAGTGTTGCTTCGAATTGTGAGTATCATGTTAATGGTGTTAGGGATATGATGAGAGAAATCAGTTTTAGTGACACGGGATGGGACGTCTACATTCCTGACTTGGCTGACCCCTTTTCCACCCTTTTATGGATTGTCTGATGATGAATCTCTTTGTCACATGTCCCCAATTCAGTAGTTGGAAGTGAAATGCTACTCCGGTCAGCCACCGCTGTGCTGATGCCCCTGATATGCCCCTCATCATTAGCTGGTGGAGAAATTCTATGGTGACTTGTAATCTGGCTTGTTCACATTGGTCAACCCGTCTGCCTGCTACTAGTCGTGTTCACTGTTCCCATGCCTTACCGTATGCTTGCCACATCGAGGGGGCAACTGTCTCTCTGATTAATGGCATCAACTATTCTCCACTAGATCCCATAGGTAGGCTGGGCAACTGTTGCCCAATGGGTGGGCGCAGGGGACGAGCTCTGTGAAAATCTGCCAATTGAATTGTGATAAAGCGTTAGCAACAGCGTTATACCCCTCAGAATCATGGCTAGCGCGGACCCATACATTGTGTTTTAGGCACAGGAATGCTAGCCAGCGTAGTAGGCCTAGCACTGGGAGAGACGATGATGCTATATTATTAATGAAGTGCGCTAGGATGGTGTTTTTTGTTATGAAGAGTATATTTTTGTTAGCCAGGCGCGCGCCCCATATTTCTATTGCTACCACTATTGGAAACAGTTCCAGGACTGTCTGTTTTTTTGTCAGCACTTGTTCTGCCAAATACGGAGGCCATAAGCTTGTGCACCATTGGTTATTTAGTATCGCTGCATATCCGCCTGATTCTGCCGCCCCGGTGAATAATCTTAGTTGAATGTTGGACTGTTCTGCTGACATAAATAACCTGTGACCGTTGAATGATTATAAGAAGGTTTTCCACACCTCTATGTCCGCCAGTAGCAGCCTGCTGATTCTGATTGTGTGACTCGGTTTAGATGCCCCTTTTGTTGCGGGCGATAAATTAAGAGAAAAAACCCTTCCGACTGGCATCACCCGGCTCGTAAACACGAGGAGACCTAGTAATACTTGCATCTGCTGTAGTGTTACTTTCCATACTGCGCAAAAAACCTAGATCAGGTGTAATGTTTTGGTATTTTTTCCCATGGGAGGCGGAACAACCTTGCTGTTGTGTCGATTTCGATGCCTAAGAATGATTTGTTTTAGTTGTGGGGCATATGTTTTTGGTTGGGCATAATGGGACTCCAAACCGATGGTAGATGTTTGTGAATTCGTTGAGTAAGGGGCAGCGAAAGTGGATGACCAATCGCCACATGGCAGAAAAAGAAAGGAACAAAATCAGCTCACCCACCTAGAAGATAAACAGCACGGAGCCAGGAGTGCTACCAGATGAACATGAGGAATCCACTTTTTATTGGGTCATACAAAAAATATTTTAAAAGTTCACCTTGGAGAAGGTTCTTAATCATTGCATAGCAAAAAAACAGCAAGGAAGTGGTATTTATATGTCATGTCCAGCTATGCACCTGTTCAAGGTTGAGTTAATCAGAAATTTAAACACACATACCATGTTAAAATTGTATAGCATAGAAACAATGCATATAAATGTAAATAATCCAAAAGAAAAAGAAAAGAAGAAAAAAGGAACTTATATATAATAATAATCTATAAATGATCACTCATAATGATACATCAAATCATGTCTGATATTTAAACCCACTGGTACACGTGTATTTAAAGTATAAATCCACCAACTTTCTCTATTAAGGAGCTTTCTCTTATAATCATCCACCAAATCTCCACCAATCGCCACGGCCCACTAAGGGGCCACCAAAGTCAGTAAATCCTTCCTTATTTAGTATAGAGTCTACCAATACTTTGGGCGTATTAGCCCAGCTGCGAAGCAAGCTGCACCGCCTGTGTATCTAATAATAATTTTTAACTGCATCTAGCCTAGGCCGACTGTGGGGACCCCCAACCAAACCCAGACGCTCTGCATCTCACCCAGCCAATCATTTGATAGTATTGCTAGTAGCAGAATCGCATGGGCTCTAAACCTTGCATAGCCTGTGCATTTTTTCATATCGCTAAGGATGACCCAACTCGTGTTATCTGTAACATTTGTCACAAAAAGCTAAGTAAAGGCCAAAAAATCCATAGTTTGAGTACTTCATGCATGAACGGTCACATGGATATGAAGCATAAGTTGCAGTGCGAAGCTCACTGTGCTACAATACGGCCTAGCGCGCCGGGACAACCACCATCTGCCCCACCTGTGTCATTCTGGGGAGACTAAAAGCTTGAGTATTTTGGAAAATCACCTCACCAACCATTTTAAGCAACTCTGGGACAATTGATGCCACTTAAGTGGTGTCTGTGCCACAATTTTGGGAAAAAATGGAGACTCTTTTTGGAGTCCCCTTGCTGTGTTTTACATGACGTTGCCATCGTCAATTCCAGGTGGGTCGGGTCCCCCCCCCCCCCTTTTAACCGTAAGAAACTACATACACTATGGCTTGGGGTAACACAGATGGTTGAGTCTGAAGAGCTGTTTACTTATACTATAGCCTGGGAATCAGAGGTCTGCTCCAAAGCTTCAGTGTCTGCTAGTTAGTGGAGTAGCCACTGCCTGAAGATCTAATTACAATTTTTTTTCTCAAATTCAAATTTTTTTTTATTTTTGTGTTGAAAAAGTTCAAGAAAATACAATATACATAGTAAAAAGGGTAGTATAACTATAAATCTATGCATAACGACAGTACATTGGGGGGTACAGGGAGGGTTTTCCATCAATATCCAGATCAAGCATGTATTTTAACCTATATAAAAGATAGAGAGAGAGGGAGCGGACCACGGCAGACCACCAATCAATAGAGTGCGATTATGATCATTGTTGTGCCGACATCACGGATAACTTTAGTTGGGGGCTAGATGGTAGGCGTCAGAGTTTTGCAAATCACACAGTATCTATCAACATCAGCCGGTGAGATGGCAATCAGATGCTCCATCCTATTAAGGAGGGAGATCTCCACAAACCATTCCTCCACAGTGGGTGGGTCTCAGCTTTTCCAGTGTCGTGTAATGACATTATTAGCCACCGGTATTAGGTAGCCTATTGATGACCTTTTATAACTACGTTTACTTATTGGTAACATTGAAAAAAGGAGGGCTTCTGGCGTATTAGGGATAGTCAAACCAGTTATTTTCTCAATCATGGGAACAACCTTTGCCCAAAATGCATTTATTATAGGGCATGCCCACCATATGTGTGACATTGTCCCTTCCCCCTCCCCACACCTCCAACATCTATCTGAGACCACTGGATACCATCTATGAAGGACTGCTGGTACCCGGTACCATCTAGAGATAATTTTGAAGGAGGTTTCCTGAGCTTTGGACCCTATTGAGGTTTTATGTGTTAGGAAGAAACATTTATCCCATTGTGAGTCAGAGAAGGACTTCCCCAGTTCCCTTTCCCATGCACCGCAGAATCCTGACCTATTGTCAGTTACCTGGGCAATGAGGAAATTATACAGTAGGGAGATGGAGTGTGTAGGGGGTGACAATGATAGGCTCAATTTTTCAAAGTTTGTGAGATCTCTATGAAGATGTGTGCACTTCTTCACAGTTGAATAGAAGTGTTGTAACTGGCTATATTCAAAATAAGCCTTCGGGGAAGTGGCTCTTCCCTGTAACAAGTCATTGAGGGGGAGCAGCGAAGTATTGGAGATGACATGAGAAAATAATATCGGATGGGATTTATTTGAACCGAGAAATCTATTTGCAGATAGTCCTGGTGGGAAATCTGGATTATCTGAAAACGGGAGCAAGGGGCCCTGGGGGTTGATTGAGGATAAGCTTTTTTTTTAGGGATCTCAAAGCCAAAGCAGTGGCATAAGTACTATATGACATGAGGCCAAGAGAGGGGACAATTAAATGGGCGCACCATGGGAGAGTGGTAAGAGCTTTAGGACAAATGGATTGAGCTATTTTGACCCACAATTTCCCCTCTGAATGATGGAAGAAGTCCAGGATTCTAGCGTGTACTGCTGCCATGTAATATCTTCTACAATCCGGAAGGTTAAGGCCCCCCTTTTGTTTGTGTCTGATCAGAACGTCCCCCCGAATACATGGACGCCCACTTGCCCAGATAAATCTGCAAAAGCTACTGCGTAGTCTTTTCCAAAAATTTGAGGGAATTACCACGGAATGGTTTAGAAGAGGAATAAGAGTTTAGGTAGGACGTTCATTTTTAGTATATTTATTCTGCCGAACCAGGAAAAATCCTTCACCGTCCAAGAAGTAAGATCTCTATGGAGTTGTTCAATAAAGGGAGACGGGAGAGGTCTCTATGAATACGAATTCCTAAGAATTTGATACCCTGTGAGGGCCAGGCAAAGGGAAAGTTGAACTGGATGGAAATCCTGTATGGATTTGGGGAGGGAGACATCGAGGGCCTCAGACTTCGCTGCATTGATTTTAAAATTTTACCATGTACCAAAGTGATCTATTTCAGCCATAACAGCAGTGATGGATATATGTGGTTGAGTGATATATACTAGGACATCATCAGCAAATGCAGAGCACTTGTACTCGGTGCCTCCCACCTCAATCCCCCTAATATTGGGGTTATCGTGAATTGATGAGAGCAAGTGCTCCATCACTAGGATGTATAACAGAGGGGACAGAGGACATCCCTGCCTTGTCCCATTGGTGATTATGAAAGGTGATGATAATGTTCCATTTATCTTCAGCCTAGCTGACGGATTGCGATACAAGGCCATGATTTTGGCTATAAAAGGGTCCCCTACCACAAGCTTTTTAAGAGAATAATATATGGCGTGCCATGAGACTCTATGGAATACTTTCTCAGCATCCAACGAGAGTATCTAATTACAAATTTTTAACTGAATCTAGCCCAAGCAATACTTTGGGCCTAGTAGCAGTATCTGCTAGTCAGCGGATTAACCCAGCTGTTAAGCAAGCTACACTACCTGTAGTTTGGACACTTAATTTTTTCAAAGGAAATGCTTCGGGCCCCCGGGACTGGTTTTGGAGACAGAAAGAGCAGAATACTACTCTCAACATTGTCCCACGCTAGTGCTGATCGCAGCGCAAGCTGGGGACAATGATGAGAGCTGCCTCCAGCACCCGGCGCTTGGGAACAGCGCTAGCTGTACACTGATTCCCAGGCGCCGGTACGTGTAACACTGATGACACACAGATGTCACACGTATGGCACACGGACACTGATATCTCCGATACTGGTTTTTCCAGTACCGGAAATATCCGAATGTGTGAAAGAGGCCTAGGGGCAAGGGGCTTTTTCTTGTTGTGCATAAAATGTGGCTTATGTGGGGGATGGGAGTTAACTAAAAGTACATGAGACAAATGCTCCTGCACACTATGCGACCCTCCATCTTAGAAATGTGGCAACATTTCCAAGGTGGAGGGAATCAGAGTGTGCAGGGGCATTTGTCTCATGTAGTTTCAGTGCGCTCCCATACTCCTCATTATATACACACACATTTTAAAAATTTGATTAATATTGCTGCCTAGAACCACTGCCTGTACATTATAGGAAATTAGTTCATAGTGTAACAGTCAGACCCTCACACAGTGCAGCCAGACTCCAGAGACGGTTGAGGAGAGGAGTAGAACTGAGGGAGCAAGGGGACTATGCAGGCGTGGCAGCTTGTTCAGTCTTCACTCTTCTCAGCACAGGCGTGTGTGCGTGCGGTGCAAGGTGGAAACCGGCAAGCACCACCATGAAGCTCCTCTTCGGCAGACCGTGAGTGACGGTAGGCGTGACTACAGCTAATGTCAGACGTGCCCGCGCTATGTATGCTGGATCCTGCCAGACGTCATTCAGCAGGACGGGCCCTGCATCAAAGCACCAGTGGCCGCGGCGGTGACAATTGAAACGTGGCAGGGCGGGCCCAGGATTAAACTATATGTGGACCTGGCGGTGACAACAAACATGCGATTGCAAATTATAATGGGGCAATTCATGGGCCCCCTGGAGTCCCGGGCCCCGGGCGGTAGCCCGAATTTCCCTCATTATAATTCGCCTATGTGACCAACCCATGAGCGCCTTCTTGGAGCACTATCTGCAACATGATTGTTGCTCGTATTGTTAGAATTAGAAATAGTGCTGTCTACTGGGTTGCCACTCTGTTCGATCCACGGTACAAGAGTAAATTTTGCCTGATGCTTCCCCCCCTGGAAAAGGACGCGCCCATGCTGGAGTATCAAAACATACTTGAAGACAATCTTGAGAGTGGTTTTCCCCTAGACAGCAGTGAGGCACACAGTGTGCATCGCAGTTATAAACTTCCAACCCCCGGAACGTTGAGTCATCAATGCAAAAACATTACCAGCCTTGCAGCGCTTGGGTCTTGCGTTCCAACCCCAACAAGGACAACATCTGCAAGGAGTTTGTATGTTCTCCCAGTGTTTGCAAGGGTTTCCTCTTGGTACTAATTTTTCTTCCCACACTCCAAAAGACATAATGATAGGAAATTTAGATTGTAAGCCCCAATGGGGACAATGACAATAATGTGTGTAAATGTCCGTAAAGCCCTGTGGAATTAATGGCGCTATATGAGTAAAATAAATAAATAAAAACATTTTGGGAGTAGTTTCACTCTTTTTTTAGACCAGACTGTGCACCTGCAGAACAGAGTACAAGTCTGACACGTAGTGAACGACTGGAGAAGATGGTGCAGGAGTATCTCGAGCTCAATATCAATGCCATTGGGGGGGTTTGTACCCTTTTGAATTTTGACCTAGAATAATTAATAATTGAAGAGTGGCCTGTCACGCCTTAGAAGCTTTAGATATAAAAGGCTGAGGAGAAAAAATAGCTCAAAAATAGGGTCTTATTCGATAATAATTGTCAAGGATAGTAATAAAACATGCTGACTTGTTCCGTGGTTGTGCGGCTGGAAATATAAAAAAATGGAAGTTTGTGATCTGTGCGCTGCCAACTAATGAAGTGACATCAAATGCAGGAGATAATGTAAAAAAAGATTTCTTTTATTTTTCTACACATTTCAAAATGTATCTGACTTCTCCTTCACTCGCCTGCCACACCTTCAAAGCTTTGTCATGGGCGGCTACTATGGGGAAATTAATAATGTCTGTAAAGCGCTGTGGAATTATTTGCGCTACATAAATGAGTAAAATAAATAAATAAATAAATAAAAATGTATGCCACTTTAGTGGTACCTGCCCATAATTATTGGAAATGTTTGGTCTCCAAGTTGGGTTTACTTCATGTGTGTTGCTGAAATTTGGCAGAACTCTCAGAGCACCAGGTCTACACCTGTCACTCATCCACCAGTTACTGATCAAAGTTTAAGCTAGAAATGCTGCTCCAAGCCCTGTCCAATGCCTAAATGTGGCATGGTTTCAGGACAACGCTATCAGCACAACCAATTTAGATTCTGAAATTTGGACACCGGAATGGAGCACAATATTAGCTCAAAATATTTATCTGCTGAAATGTGGCCTGGTTTCTGGACCACGCTGATAGTACAAAGAATTTATATTGGGAAATCTGGACTCCTGGCTGGAGCCTAATATTAGGACAAAATAATTAACAGCTGAAATGTGGCCTACTTTCTGTAGCACGGTAGTAACACATCAAATTTAGATTTTATAATCTGAACCACTGCATGGAGCTGAATATCAGCATATAAGAATTAAAAGATCAAATATGGCATGGTTTCTGTAGCACAGTCGTAACACAAAAAAATTTCATTTTTTCATGTGAATCCCTGTATGGAAAACAATATTAACACCAACCAATTTAAAGCTGAAATGTGGCCTGCCTAATGCAGCACAGTAGTAAAACAACAAATTTTGATTTTTTCATGTGAACCCCTTTATGAAGAACAATATCAGCACCAAATAATTAAAAGTTGAGATGTGGCGTGCTTTATGTAGCACAGTAGCAACAGAAGAAATTAGATTTTTTTTTACTGTTGAAGAGTCATGTATTCAGCCGAATCTCATCGCAAAAATATTACAATCTGAGATGTGGCTTGCTATATGTATCATGGTAGTAAGAGAAAAATTTTGATTTTTTACTGTGGAGCCCCGGATACCACTGAATCTCAGCGCAAAATAATTACAAGCTCAGATGTGGCCTGCTTTATGTAGCAAAGTAGTAACAGTGAAGGCAGGTCAATGAAGGCACAGTGAGCTGTCATAAGAGCATACAGATCAATATGTAAGCAGAGCATCAGATAGAGCCCACCCCACAGTCCCGGCCCGAAGCACGGGCATATCATTATCTCCAAACTGAAAGTAAAGATTACATAAGAACCACAGGATGGATTTCATCAACCAAGGTATAATTTTAATCAGTGTAATGTTGCCCACCTGACAATGTATGTAGTTTACTGAGCACAACCCTGCTGACACGTGCACTTTAAAGTTTGTATTTCCATTTGGACCATTTCTTGATGCTGTAGAAAACATGAATAAGGTGATTCGGTGGCCTCTCCGAAGTCCTGTAGCAGAGGTTCTGTGAATAATGAATATTGTAAGTGTTCCGAATAGGATTCTTTAAGCTTAGTCCTCTGGGTATTAAATGTTCCTTCTTGCATCTGGTTAAAAAAAATATATTACTGTCCAGTTATGCCAGTTTCTTCAAAAGATCTTGTAGCTGCATAAGTGTGCGGTACGATTCGGTATCCTCCATTTACTTAAAAGAACTTCCAGGATTAATAAATAATTTGAAGGTGAAATTAGAGTTAGGCATTTTCAGTCAATGGAATGAAAATCAGGTGTGAGTGAGTCACTTGTTTTACTTAAAGAACAGGGAACTATCGAAGTCTGATATTCACAAAATATTTGTGGAGGTGTATCATGGAATGATTATAGGAGATTTCTGAGGGCCTTAAAAGAAAAGTTGTTGATGCTTATCAGGATGGAAAAGATTGTAAAACCATATCTAACGACTGTACAAAGAGAAGAAATTCAAGACCAACAAAGATCACTTCAAGAGCAAGGCCTCTCTCGCATTAGCTAATGTTAATCTTCATAAGTAGTGATGGGCGAACCCGTGATTAATTGATCCGAACGCCGAACAGTTTTTTTAAAGGTTCGGGTACCAGAACAGTACCCGAACTACGAACCCGAACACAAACCCCATTCATTTGAATGGGGAAACCAAATATCCCTGGTTATTTCACTCATATTCAGAGGCTTTGAAACTATTTATTCTGATGTCCCTTAATTATTTGCTAACCCGTAATTTTTTTATGTTTGGTACAGATTATTTCCTGCAGACCATTGTGTGCCTCAATGGGGTCAAAATTCTCACCTTCGTTGGCTATACTTTATATGTCATGATGGGAGGAGCAATATGTTTTTTCACCACGCAATAATTTTGTCCCCATATTGTATGGTATGGTAGGTACCAGGATGATATTCTTCCTATTTGCAAAAGTGATGATGTGACTTTTGATCAATTTTGTTCACATTTGAATTCTAATTGATGCAATTTACGTTTTACATATAGTGGATTATCAAACCAAATCCCTTTCTTGGATATACTTCTCACAGGTAATACCACCACAAATAAAATTCAATCTTCTCATTCTAGGAAAGTTACTGTGGGAAATACTATTCTCCTTGCTTCCAGCTCACCCCAAGACATACTGTTAATGCTATACCTATGGGGGAACTGTCAAAAGCAAGGAGAATCTGTTCTAATGATGAACTTTATCTGAAGGAAGCATCAGTCATTTCAGATAGACTTGTGATCGAGGATATAATAAATTTAATATAAAAAAAAATTAAGAACCTCTCCAATACCTCACGTCATTCCCTTCTTTATAAATCCAAGAAAAAAGATGCAAATCCATTCACCCCCTCTGTCACATTCTCCAGCACTTATAGCCCTCAATTTAATGATATTAAGAAAATTATCTGTAAATACCTCCCAGTGGTTAATTAGGACGAAAAATTGCGTACCATTATTGAAGGAGGTTACCAGTGTGTAGCTAAAAGAGGACGCACATTGGGAGATATGTTATCACCCAGTCTATTTAGCAAGCCCAAACCACCCACTTCTTGGCTCTCTGTTCAACTCATTGGCAAGCATGGGAAAATACTCACTGTGCATGCGCTGACCTCATTTGCTGGCCATACACTGACGCTCAGTGTATTGCCTGCTGCTTAACAGAGCGGGTACATTTTACAATGTGCCTGCTCTGTTCATGGGATCTTTTTGGGACCCTCACTATTTGGACTGCGGCAGACAGGTGAGGATGAGGTTGCTTTACTATTTTACTTTTATTACAGGTGATCATGGGCTTCGGGGACTAGGTGTAAGGTGAATATATGGTGTTTTTTTATTTTTTGCTGGCGTGGCGAACATCGGGGACAAGGTGTAGGTGAGTATAATGTGTTTTATTTTTATTTGAACATTTTTTTTATTAATTTTAACATTGTGACAGCGCTGGAAACACCCGAACCCGAGCCCGAACAGTAACACGGACTTTCAGAGGAAGTCCGTGTTCGGGGTCCATGACCGAACAGCAGGTGTTTGGTATGGACCCCGAACTTTACTGTTCGGGTTCGCCCATCTCTATTCATAAGTCCACCATCAGAAGGACATAGAACATCAATGGTTTTCATGGCCGACCAAATTGAGAAAGTCACTGCTCTCCAAAAAAACATTGCTATCCATCTGCAGTTTGCTAAAAATCACCTGGGCAAGCCAGAAGACTACTGGAATAATTAAAGTTTTTGGATGGAATAAACTAAAATAGAGCTGTTTGATTTAAATCAGAGGCGTTATGTTTGGAGAAACACAAATATTGGTAGCATCATGGTTTGAGTATGTTTTCCTGCATCTGCACTAGGATGACTTGCCATCATTGATAGAAAAAATTCTACATTTTATCAGCAAATTATAAAATACACTGTCAGAACATTTGGCCACACTCTGCATCTCAAGAGAATGTGATTCATGCAGCAAGAAAACTACCTAAAGCACATATGTTGCTCTACAAAATAATTATTAAAGAAGAATAAAGTTAAAGTTTTGGAATGGCTAAGTCTTTGTCCTGACTTTAATCCTATAGAAATTGCAAGAAATGTGGAAAGACCTGAAGCGAGCAGTTCAAGGGAGAAGAACCACCAATATAACAGATTTGAAGCTGTTTTGTATTGAGAAATGGGCTAAAATTCATTCAAGCCAATATGTAAATGTCTAGATGTAGTTATTGCTGTACAAGGGGATCACACCAGATATTAAAAGCAAAGACTGACATGTGATGTTCGCTCATTTTCCTCAATAAAAAAATGAAAAATGTTAAAATGTTTGACTATTTTGTTTGATTTAATTCTCTTTATCTACTTTTAGGACTTGGGTGAATATCTGATGTATTTGCATTTCAAATATATGCAGAAATATGGAGAATTGCTCACAAAATTAGTGTTATGGGTTACAGTTAAATTAGACAAAATGTACAATTGGGGGAGGAAGGTGGAACTTGATGGACCTAGGAGTTTATTCAACCTATGTAACTATGTAACTATATGTAACTTTCAAGCACCTCTGTATATATCTTTATATATATATATATATATATATATATATATATATATATATACATACATATATATATACATATATATGGGCAGATATATAATTGGTGCAACCTGTGTACCCTCACAGGGGCCCAAGAGGTAAGGGGGCCCAATTGTGTTTTATGATGAGCTATTGGCCTGTAAAGGGCCCATATTGTATTCTTGCACATTGACTCTTCTCTGTCTGTGTCTGCCAGTGTGTATATATATATATATATATATATATATATATATATATATATATAGATAGATAGATAGATAGATAGATAGATAGATATAGATATAGATAGATACATATATATATATATAGAAAAACAAGAGGAAAAAAAAGAGAAAAAGAAAAAGAGCAGCACAAGTAAACAACTTGTAAATGGGTGGGTGCCCGTCCTCAGGTAAATACTAAATCTTCTTACATATGAAAAAAATAGTAGAAACAGCACTCCAAAAATAGATGATTTATTAGCTCAGCAAGAGCTGTGGCAACGTTTCAGCTGAATACTGCCTTTTTCAAGCAAAATGCAGAGTATACAGGTGAGGTATATATCAGGTCATGCATTTAAAGAACAATTACATTATAAAGTGCAAAAAGTGCAATGTGCAAAGTGCATAAAAACATACAGTACATATACATAGATAGATCACATTATATAAAGCTTTTTTTGATTCATGAAAATACATACACATTGTTTGTTGACATGATATAGCTCAATCCATGATAAATTACTTAATAGATACAGATGTATGGAATCAAAAGAATCAGGATTGACTCACCGCATCAACATGTGAACAACGCCGAAAAGTGGCGTCTCCAGTGTTAAAAAACGCATGTCAGGATTGCTGCAAAGAAAGGGGGAGGAGACCAAACTGTGGCATACAGAGAATCGACACTGAGCATGCTCCAATGACATCACTGGCGGAAATGACATTGTACTAAGGGCGGAAGTGCTATAGACGCCATCTTTGATGTGGTACATATACCCACTATCCATTGTGCAAGTAACTATATAAATGTGTTGCATCAGCGCCATTTTTGTTAAGGTATGCCCACAAGAGTCATATATGTTTAGGCTGTTATCAAGTATTATGCAATAATTAAAGTCTGAAACCTAAAAATAATTAGCACATAGCAACAATAATGGACAAAAAGGGCCAAAAACAGGTAATAGTGCAATATTATATATTTTCACTTTTTTATAATAGGGACATATAAGGATACTATCGGGTAACACCCCCCATTAGCTGGGGTTGGTAAACCCAATATCAGAGCAATAGGGGGAGCCACTCACCCGGTTAGGGGCAAGTTACTCAACCCACCATGCCCCATGCATCCATTCCCTTGTTATACACACATACCAAGTTTCAACCAAGCCCTTTAATGAATGAACCATATTGGCTATATATATATACACTACCGTTCAAAAGTTTGGGGTCATTTAGAAAATTCATTATTTTTGAAAGAAAAGCAAATTTTTTTTCAATGAAGTTAACATTAAATGAATCAGAAATACACTCTATACATTGTTAATGTGGTAAATGACTATTGTAGCTTCAAACGTCTTGTTTTTATTGCAATATCTACATAGGTGTTGTAGGGATTTGTACTCACTGAGCCACGTTGGAGGTAGCCACAGGTTCACACAGTGATGCAGTCCGTGGGTTCAAACAAACTGGTGGTTTATTTAGTGTTCATACACCAGTGAGGAAACAAAAGTAACAGCCTTTTCCTGGCACAAAAAGGAATAACAGAACAAAGCTCAAAATAACAAGTACATGCAGCATGGCCTCAGCCGTTAAAACAAAGCGCTTTTCTCTGCCTCCTGCAGAGTCTAAGAAGCACATGCAAGGTCTGCTCATCTTGCCCAACACACACAGACAGACTGAGACAGGCGCAGCTGTCTTAAATCAGCCTTCCAAGACCTGGACTGGAGGTTAGTGAGCAGCTGTTCCCCCCCAGCTCTTTCAGCTGCTCGTAAACCCGGCCCTGTAATCCGGGCCCATTAAATTCCTCTCAGCAATATATGTGGTGGAGCTTGCTTCTCCGGGTCCTACATCACCGAAGCTTGGCACTTCGGGGACACATACCTCCCATCCACGACCAGTCCGGCAGCCACCTTACAGTGTATAGAGGCCCATTTCCAACAACCACCACTCCAGTGTTTTAATTGTACATTGTGTTTGCTAACTGTGTAAGAAGGCTAATGGATGCTTAGAAAACCCTAGCACAAGTATGTTAGCCCAGCTGAAAATGGTTTGGCTGATTTGAGAAGCTATAAAATTGACCTTCCTTTGATCTAGTTGAGAATCTGGAGCATTACATTTGTTTGTTCTATGAAATTCTCAAAATGGCCAGAAAAATAGATCTTTTATGTGAAACTCGACTGTCTATTCTTGTTCTTAGAAATGAAGGCTATTCCATGCGAGAAATTGCCAAGAAACTGAAGATTTCCTACAACGGTGTGTACTACTCCCTTCAGAGGAGAGCACAAACAGGCTCTAACCAGAGTAGAAAGAGAAGTGGGAGGCCCAGCTGCACAACTGAGCAACAAGACAAGTACATTAGAGTTTCTAGTTTGAGAAATCAACGCCTCACAGCTCCTCAACTGGCAGCTTCATTAAATAGTACATGCAAAATGCCAGTGTCAATGTCTACAGTGAAGAGCCGACTCCGGGATGCTGGCCTTCAGGGCAAAGTGGCAAAGAAAAAGCCATATCTGAGACTGGCTAATAAAAGTAAAAGATTCATATGGGCAAAATAACACAGACATTGGACAGAGGAAGATTGGAAAAAAGTTTTATGGACAGACGAATCAAAGTTTGAGGTGTTTGGATCACACAGAAGAACATTTGTGAGATGCAGAACAACTGAAAAGATGCTGGAAGAGTGCCTGACGCCATCTGTCAAGCATGGTGGAGGTAATGTGATGGTCTCGGGTTGCTTTTGTGCTGGTAAAGTGGGAGATTTGTACAAGGTAAATGGGATTTTCAATAAGGAAAGCTAACACTCTATTTTGCAACGCCATGCCATACCCTGTGGACAGCGCTTGATTGGAGTCAATTTCATCCTACAACAGGACAATGACCCAAAGCACACCTCCAAATTATGCATCAACTATTTGGGGAAAAAGTAGGCAGCTGTTGTGGGAGCAGATTGACCGTATGGTACGCAAAAAGTGCCCATCAAGCCAATCCAACTTGTGGGAGGGGCTTCTGGAGGCATAGGGTGAAATTTCTCAAGATTACCTCAGCAAATTAACAGCTAGAATGCCAAAGGTCTGCAATGCTGTAATTGCTGCAAAGGGAGCATTCTTTGACGAAAGCAAAGTTTAAAGGAGAAAATGATTCTTTTAAATAAAAATCATTATTTCTAACCTTGTCAATGTCTGGACTATATTTTCTATTCATTTTGCAACTCATTTGATAAATAAAAGTATGAGTTTTCATGGAAAACACAAAATGTCTGGGTGACCCCAAACTTTTGAACGGTAGTGTATGCAGTTGTATATTTAGTATTTGCATCTACTTGCAGAAATCTACACTGTTGATTGTGAACATTATTCTATTAACGTCATTCTAAAAAGAGATAAAGTTGAAAAAGAAAATTGAATACACTTTATTTTATTGCTGTTACTTACTTTATGAAGGAAGAATAAAGGTCACTAAGGGACAAATCTCTGGCACAATGTAGGAAACGTTACGAAATAAACTCAATCACTGCCAACCGTTGGCAACATTTTCCACAGAGAATTCTATGGTGATATATAACAGAAGGTGAACTACAATGATATTAATGTTAATGAAGCTGCAGATGATACTTTACGGATCTGGTCAACAGTCATTGTCTATTATGATTTATTTAAGTAGAATTTCTCTGTTGCCAACTCATAGCAAACATCTTGTACTTTTTCTTGGTGTGCACTTTACTTCACTTCCTCAGCACTTCTTGCTATCTGGACTTAACAAATTTTTCAATGAAACACCTGTATGGTCAGTTTAAGAGATGATATATAACGTAATGTCCTTCCTTCCTCTCAAAGTGATTCTATTTTTGTCTCATGCACGGAAGCGGGCAAACTCTTGTTAAAAGCATTATCCAAGGCTGAATTGAAAAGTCTGCAGTCAAATTATGTGACTGCAGAATGCCTGACAGTGTGCGATGTCATGGTTCACCTGTATTCCACGTGTGGGTCACCAGTGATGTGACTGAATGTATGTGATTTGCATAATTAGCAGTCACAAGCTGACTAGACTCCTGTGCTTCTCTCAATTCTCTTCTATTGAGCGAGTCCAGATGACTCTAGTTGGCATGTGACTGTCACATGACCAGCGACCCACACAGGATATGCAAGGGAGTTGTGATAATGCTCGCATCACACATATTCATGATTCGGCAGTCTGCAATCAAAGAGAGTGACTGCAAACTTTACATTTCAGTCTGACAGCACAAGTAAGTTAGCATTCATATCTCATGCATCTCACAAGAATTTTCATCAGAGCTTTGACAATTGTAGCTGCATAGTCATACATCCATAGGTTTCTATACTTAAAAAATCTGTTTAATTGAATAATATATGTCATTTCTGGATTGCCGCTATTTAGAAATGATTCAGTAGAAAAAGATTAGCAGAGAAACGCTTTTCGTTAATAGTACCTTATAGATACAGCTACAGTTTATTGCAAGAGCTTTATTTGATGGTTTCTTAAAGCTTTAAAGGGGTTGTCCACTTCTCAGACAACTCCTTCTCAATCACTATGTTCCTCCAAGTAAATTAATAACAGCCATGCTCACCTCCGGTGCCTGTGACAATTCTAGTGGTGTTTGCACTGGCTTTCCCGGGGCTGCCGTGACTTTATGTCATGGGAGCTCTGCAGCCAGTCAGCATCAGCTTAACTTTACCCTCCTTCAGAAAAATGTGACATCCAGAGGAAATGATAGCTGAAGCTGCTCTCTGACTTCCTCCAGATGTCAAATTTTTCTGAAGGAGTGGAAAGTGAAGTGGCCATTGACTGTCTGCAGGTCGTGACATATCAATGTCCCCACAGCCACTGGAAAGCCAGTGTTAACACTGTTGGAACAGTGCCAGCACTAGAGATGAATATAGCCGTTATTATTTTACTTGGAGGGTACATAGCAATTGAGAAGAGTTTGTGAACAACTCTTTTAAGGCATTTTTGACAGCAAGAATTGCACAGTGTGCATTATTAGTGTTGTTATTAAAATAATCAGATCACCAACAAACCCATTTAAGGTACATGGGTTTCATGGTAATAGCATATGTGACGACACAGCTTTTCTTCTTAATTATGCCAGACATACTTTCTGATGGCAAGAGCAGTATACCTTTATTTTTATGTTGACTTTTTAACCTGTGTTCTTCTTTAGTTGATTAACACAGACCAGTATTTGTTTAACCCTGAATGTTGAATTCTATTCATTTGGAAAAAATCATGTTTACTATGCTAATGACAAATTGTACTAAAAGTCAGCTAGATATTTATTTACAACAGCCCCTGTGATACCAACTATGTAAATTGATAAGCTCAAACAATGAGACCTGGTGAGCCATGCACCTTTAGCTCTTACCTGTGACTGATGACCTTATACAGATGTAAATAAAAACAGGGATGTATGTAGTGCTGCAATCAGAATCAAGGAGCATCAGAAGTAGAGATGAGCGTTGCTCTACTCGAACTGTTCGCCAATCTCAAATTCGAGCTGTTTTGGGCGGTGTTCGAGCCGTTCGGCGAACACGAACAATTTGATAAAAATTCGGCTGTTCGAGGTTATGTTCGATAACTGTTCGTGCACCAAAATCATAACTGGATTTTTTCTCAGTAATGATGAAAATTAATGTTAATACGCAGTTTGAGTGTACAGCGGGGTGGGGGGAGGGGCAGGGGATGGATCTCTGCAGGAACATTGAAGATCTCCATTTTTTTTTCTCTTTCCCGCATTTGCAGTGGGGAGGTGCAATCTGTCAGCCTATCAGCAGCGCACACACGGAGCGAAGTGCTTTTTTTCACACAAGCAAGGGCATGTGTCATTGGCAGTGTATGTCACATGTCCTTGCCCTATAAGACCAAGCCATTTTCCCCGTCGCCACCATTTTCTCACTGCTGCAGCTGCGTGTTAGACGGCACCGCTGTTGCTGTGTGCGCTATACCTTGTTAATTTCAAGCCAATTTTCGCACAAATATACAGATAGCTTGGGAGTAGGGAATAGTTGTGATTGCAGTCCTTTTAAGGACTAGGTTACAGCATTTCCTACGACTTTTATCAGGGAGGTCTGTGCTCTTAAATAGATAGGTTGTGAGAGTAAAGACTAATTGTAATTGGAGTCCTTTTCAGGACTAGGTTACATCAGTTCCTATCAGTTTTTGCCAGGCAGGTCTGTGCCAGTGCTGTGCAAGTTTTTTTCACAGCATTTGGCTGAATCTAGCAAAGCTAATCCTTTTTAGCCTATTGCACAGTGTGTTAGTCAGTGGAGTAGCCTATCTGTGCTGCAAGATATACCACCTGTGTATAGAATACCAATTTTTTTACAGCACCTAGTGAAGTAAAATCTTTTGGGCATAGCATCATTCTATTAGTCCATCTATACTGACCTCCATCAGGTTGCAAATTAAAACTAATTTTTATCTGCATCTACAGTACCTCTGAAAAAATATTTGGGCTTCTAGCTGTGTGTGGGACTTGTTGTATTAGTCCATCTATACTGACCTCCATCAGGTTGCAAACTGAATATATTTTTTTCTGCATCTACCTCTGAAAAAATATTTGGGCTTCTAGCTGTGTGTGGGTCTTGTTCTATTAATCCATCTATACTGACCTCCATCAGGTTGCAAACTGAATATAATTTTTTTCTGCATCTAGCTCTGAAAAAATATTTAGCCTTCTAGCAGTGTGTCGGACTTTCTCTATTAGTCCATCTATACTGACCTCCATCAGGTTGCAAATTAAAAATAATTTGTATCTGTATCTACAGTACCTCTGAAAAAATATTTGGGCTTCTAGCTGTGTGTGGGACTTGTTGTATTAGACCATCTATACTGACCTCCATCAGGTTGCAAATTAAAAATAATTTTTATCTGCATCTACAGTACCTCTGAAAAAATATTTGGGCTTCTAGCTGTGTGTGAGACTTGTTGTATTAGTCCATCTATACTGACCTCCATCAGGTTGCAAACTGAATATATTTTTTTCTGCATCTACCTCTGAAAAAATATTTGGGCTTCTAGCTGTGTGTGGGACTTGTTGTATTAGTCCATCTATACTGACCTCCATCAGGTTGCATATTAAAAATAATTTGTATCTGCATCTACAGTACCTCTGAAAAAATATTTGGGCTTCTAGCTGTGTGTGGGACTTGTTGTATTAGTCCATCTATACTGACCTCCATCAGGTTGCAAACTGAATATATTTTTTTCTGCATCTACCTCTGAAAAAATATTGGGCTTCTAGCTGTGTGTGGGTCTTGTTCTATTAATCCATCTATACTGACCTCCATCAGGTTGCAAACTGAATATAATTTTTTTTTGCATCTAGCTCTGAAAAAATATTTGGCCTTCAAGCAGTGTGTCGGACTTTCTCTATTAGTCCATCTATACTGACCTCCATCAGGTTGCAAATTAAAAATAATTTTTATCTGCATCTACAGTACCTCTGAAAAAATATTTGGGCTTCTAGCTGTGTGTGGGACTTGTTGTATTAGTCCATCTATACTGACCTCCATCAGGTTGCAAATTAAAAATAATTTGTATCTGCATCTACAGTACCTCTGAAAAAATATTTGGGCTTCTAGCTGTGTGTGGGACTTGTTGTATTAGTCCATCTATACTGACCTCCATCAGGTTGCAAACTGAATATATTTTTTTCTGCATCTACCTCTGAAAAAATATTTGGGCTTCTAGCTGTGTGTGGGACTGGTTGTATTAGTGCATCTATACTGACCTCCATCAGGTTGAAAATTAAAAATAATTTGTATCTGCATCTACAGTACCTCTGAAAAAATATTTGGGCTTCTAGCTGTGTGTGGGACTTGTTGTATTAGTCCATCTATACTGACCTCCATCAGGTTGCAAATTAAAACTAATTTTTATCTGCATCTGCAGTACCTCTGAAAAAATATTTGGGCTTCTAGCTGTGTGTGGGACTTGTTGTATTAGTCCATCTATACTGACCTCCATCAGGTTGCAAACTGAATATATTTTTTTCTGCAACTACCTCTGAAAAAATATTGGGCATCTAGCTGTGTGTGGGTCTTGTTCTATTAATCCATCTATACAGACCTCCATCAGGTTGCAAACTGAATATAATTTTTTTCTGCATCTACCTCTGAAAAATATTTGGCCTTGTAGCAGTGTGTCGGACTTTCTCTATTAGTCCATCTATACTGACCTCCATCAGGTTGCAAATTAAAAATTATTTTTATCTGCATCTACAGTACCTCTGAAAAAATATTTGGGCTTCTAGCTGTGTGTGGGACTTGTTGTATTAGTCCATCTATACTGACCTCCATCAGGTTGCAAATTAAAAATAATTTTTATCTGCATCTTCAGTACCTCTGAAAAAATATTTGGGCTTCTAGCTGTGTGTGGGACGTGTTGTATTAGTCCATCTACACTGACCTCCATCAGGTTGCAAACTGAATATATTTTTTTCTGCATCTACCTCTGAAAAAATATTGGGCTTCTAGGTGTGTGGGACTTGTTGTATTAGTCCATCTATACTGACCTCCATCAGGTTGCAAACTGAATATATTTTTTTCTGCATCTACCTCTGAAAAAATATTGGGCTTCTAGCTGTGTGTGGGTCTTGTTCTATTAATCCATCTATACAGACCTCCATCAGGTTGCAAACTGAATATAATTTTTTTCTGCATCTACCTCTGAAAAAATATTTGGCCTTGTAGCAGTGTGTCGGACTTTCTCTATTAGTCCATCTATACTGACCTCCATCAGGTTGCAAATTAAAAATAATTTTTATCTGCATCTACAGTACCTCTGAAAAAATATTTGGGCTTCTAGCTGTGTGTGGGACTTGTTGTATTAGTCCATCTATACTGACCTCCATCAGGTTGCAAATTAAAAATAATTTTTATCTGCATCTACAGTACCTCTGAAAAAATATTTGGGCTTCTAGCTGTGTGTGGGACTTGTTGTATTAGTCCATCTATACTGACCTCCATCAGGTTGCAAACTGAATATATTTTTTTCTGCATCTACCTCTGAAAAAATATTGGGCTTCTAGCTGTGTGTGGGACTTGTTGTATTAGTCCATCTATACTGACCTCCATCAGGTTGCAAACTGAATATATTTTTTTCTGCATCTACCTCTGAAAAAATATTGGGCTTCTAGCTTTGTGTGGGTCTTGTTCTATTAATCCATCTACACAGACCTCCATCAGGTTGCAAACTGAATATAATTTTTTTGTGCATCTACCTCTGAAAAAATATTTGGCCTTGTAGCAGTGTGTCGGACTTTCTCTATTAGTCCAACTATACTGACCTACATCAGGTTGCAAACTGAATATATTTTTTTCTGCATCTAACCCAGCCAATAGTTTTGGCCTAATACCACAGTTTGGCCACTCAGCTCTGCTCGGTTACCATCCATTGTTTTTTTGTGCAAACAACTCCAAAGTTGTGAATTAGTTAACCACCAAAATGAGTGGAAAAAGGCCTGCTGCTGGTGGAAAGGAGAATAGGCGTGTTGGGAAGGGGAAAAAAGGTTGTGTCCGTGGGGTAGGTGTTAAAGCAACAGTAACATCTGCAGAAGAAAGACCATCTTCCAGCCAAACTAAAATGTCTACTTCTTTTAGCGGACAATGTGATAAGATCCCTTTCTTACGGCCACGCCAATCGCTACAAATTCCAGATGAGGCACAAAAACAGCAGGTGCTTCAACGGATATCAAGTGCTCCTTTAAGTGGGCTCTCCTCCACATCAACTTCAACATCACAAATACTCCAGTCCTCAAAGGTGTCACCCAAATCGCACTTGCTTCCTCACAGCTCCCAAATCTCCAGCTGCCCGTCTGAGTATGAGGTAGAACAGATGGTTGAGTCTGCAGAGCTGTTTACTCATACTATAGCCTGGGAATCAGAGGTCGACTCCAGCGCTTCTGTGAATCCAGACGAGGAAATGATCTGCACTGATGCCCAGAATCTTTATGCGTCGGATCCAGGACCAGACGCAGAAGGTTCTGACCATAATGTAGACCCTCATTCCCAAACTGTAACTCCTGTTGGTGGAGACAATGAGGAAGACGATGATAAGACTCAAATACCTGATTGGAGCGACAACTTTAGTTTTTTGTCAGGGCAGGAACAGGTTGGCTCTGAGGACGACGGGTGTGATAACACACAGGGTGATGATGATGAGGTTGGAGATCCCACTTACTGTCAACCCACAGTCAGCCAAGAGATGAGGTCAGCAGAGGAGGTGGAGGAAGATGCTAGTGACGACGAGGTCAGGTTGCGCCTTCCTGGACAGAGACGTAGTACTGGAAGCACGTCAACAACTGCATCCTCAAACACAACTCTGCCTCTCACCACAAGTCGTGGTGGCTCTTCAGGTCGCATGGGTGCTAAGCCTTGCATAGCCTGGGCATTTTTTCAGATCGATAAAGATGACCCAACTCGTGTTATCTGTAACATTTGTCAGCAAAAGCTAAGTAGAGGCCAAAAAATACATAGTTTGAGTACTTCATGCATGAACCGGCACATGGACATGAAGCATAAGTTGCAGTGGGAAGCTCAGTGTGCTACAATGCGGCCTAGCCGGCCGGGCCAACCACCGTCTGCCATATCTTGTGCATCCACGGCCTCTTCATCCTCTGTGACTGGGGGGACAGCAGTCACACCTGTTTTGGGGCGCAGACCTGCCACCTCTTTACCCGCAACAGCCAGCGTGATTGGCAGGTCATCATTTTCTTTGGAGGTGGTAACAGCAGCTGGTGTTGAGCGCTGTCCGACATCGATAGCACCACCTTTGGATCAAGGCAACCTAACATGTCCGCCTGCATCTTCCTCACAGACCGGCAGTTTGCCGGGGACACCCTTATCAACCCCGTCTAAGCACAATAGCCAGCCCTCGGTCCCTCAGATGTGGACAAGTAAAAGACCATTTCCTCCTAGCCATGAGAAAGCTAAGAGGTTGAATTTCACCATCTGCAAGCTCTTGGCTACAGAAATGCTGCCTTTCCGCCTGGTGGACACAGAGGATTTTCGAGACCTTATGTCCGTCGCAGTGCCCCAGTACCAGATGCCCAGTCGGCACTACTTCTCAAAGAAAGGTGTGCCTGCGCTCCACCAGCATGTCGCACACAACATCACCGCTTCTTTGAGAAACTCTGTGTGTGACAGGGTGCATTTCACCACAGACACTTGGACGAGTAGGCATGGACAGGGGCGTTACATGTCGCTGACTGGGCACTGGGTAACTATGGTGACAGCAGGACAAGGGGCTGCTGTCCAAGTCTTGCCGTCCCCACGAGTTGTGCGTCAATCCTCTTTATGTCAAAGTTCCTCCATTGCTTCTGCCTCCTCAACCTCCTCTCGGTCTTCCACCTGCACCCAAAGCCTGTCTGGTCATGCCACAAGCTTTCTAACTGCGCAGAAGGGATCCTGCACACCTCCTTACTATACTGGCAGTAGGGCTCAACGTCATCAGGCAGTTTTTACATTGAAATGTCTGGGAAATGTGAGTCACACAGCTGAGGAGTTGTGGTCAGCTCTGGAGAACAAATTTCATGAATAGTTGTCTCCACTGGACCTGAAACCAGGGAAGGCCGTGTGCGACAATGCTGCAAACCTGGGTGCGGCCCTTCGCCGGGGCAATGTCACACACGTGCCTTGTATGGCTCACGTGTTGAACCTGGTTGTCCAGCAATTTTTAGCCCACTATCCCAGACTAGATGGCCTTCTGCAGAGGGCACGGTCGCTGTGTGCTCACTTCCGCCGTTCGCATCCCGCAGCTCAGCGACTTACATCTCTACAGAAGTCGTTGGGCCTGCCACTTCACCGGCTAAAATGCGATGTGCCTACCCGGTGGAATTCAACTCTGCACATGTTGCAGCGACTGTGGCAGCACCGACAAGCCCTGGTGCAATACGTTCTGACGTATAGCCTGGTCCAACGAGATTCAGAGGTGGGACAAATCACGCTGGAGGAGTGGTCTCAGATCAGGGACCTATGCACCCTTCTGCACAGTTTTGAAATGGCGACGAAGATGTTTACTGCTGACGATGCCATTATCAGCATGACTATTCCGGTGATTTACATGCTGGAGCACATGTTAAACAGAATTCGGAGTCAGGTGGTGGCACAAGAGGAGGTGGAGGAAGAAGAGGAGGAGGAGTTGTATGCGGAAGGGCTAACATCTGCAAGGTCCAAACGGTCGGCAGCACCAAGGCGGCAGGCATGTGAGGGTGGGGGAGATGGTTTTACCAGGGCACATGGTAGCAGCCAAACTAGTGAGGAAGGTGCAGGAGCCCAGGAAGAAGTGGAGGACGAACTGATGGAAGACTCATCAGATGAGGGAGACCTTGATCACATTTCTGTTGTGCGAGGTTGGGGGGAGAGGACAGAGGAAGGAAGCATGATTGTTACCTCGCCACCAACACAACAGGGACTTGGTGCTCCTGGATGCGCAACACACATGAGTGCCTTCTTGCTGCACTACCTGCAACATGACCCTCGAATTGTGAGAATTAGAAATAATCCTGACTACTGGGTTGCCACACTGTTAGATCACCGGTACAAAAGTAAATTTGCAGAAATTATTCCTGCCATAGAAAGGGATGCACGCATGCAGGAGTATCAGCAGAGACTGTTGCAGAATCTTACATGTGCTTTTCCACAAAATACCAGTGGTGCACGTAGTGAATCTCACAGTTCCAACTTGCCAACCGTGGGACCGTCAAGTGTTCAGCACTCAAACCGTAACAGAACCACAGTATCTGGTGGTAACATCAATTTTGCGGAATCATTTCACCACTTTTTTAGCCCATCCTTTGCAAGGCCACAGGAGACAAGAAGTCTGACACATAGTCAACGCCTAGAGACGATGGTACAGGAGTATCTCCAAGTAAACATTGAAGCCATGACTGTGTCACTGGACCCTTGCTCTTTTTGGGCTTCCAATCTGGATAAATGGCCGGAGCTAGCCACTTACGCCTTGGAGATCTTGTCATGCCCCGCAGCCAGCGTTCTGTCTGAACGTGTGTTCAGCGCTGCTGGTGGTGTGCTGACAGATAAGCGCACGCGGCTCTCCACTGATAATGTAGACAGACTCACGTTCATAAAGATGAACAAATCATGGATCCGAAACGACTTTTCTACCCCTGTGTCATCCTGGGGAGAGTAAAAGCTTGAAGATTGTTTAAAATCACCCTACCAACCGTTTTAAGCTTTCAAATTACTAATCATGTTTATCTGTATCTTGACTGGAAAATAATTTGGGCTTTGTAGCAGTGTGCAGCACTGATCCTATTAGGCCATCTATAATAAGCTCCACCAGATTTAAAATTAAAAATAATTTTTAGCTGCATCTAGCCCGGAAAATAATTTTGGGGCTCCGAGATGCGCAAGACACATAAGTGCCTTCTTGCTGCACTACCTGCAGCATGACCCTCATATTGTCAGAATTCGAAGTAATCATGACTACTGGGTTGCCACACTCTTAGATCCCCCAAACTTTTCGATCAACCTTTTCATTTTAATAAAGACCAAAAAAATGGTCATTTTTGAAATTATAAGCATTAGCAGGTTGTTAGAAACTGAAATCAAACAGTTTTCAACTCAAAACTTTATTCTAGGTGATGTTACATTTTCACATAGGACCCCTTGTTCGAAAGGAGCTTCTGAACTCTCTCGTCCATTGAATTTGTCAGGTTTTGGATGGTTTCTGCTTCAATTGTTTTGCATGAGGACAGAATACCCTCCCAGAGCTGTTGCTTAGATGTGAACTGCCTCCCGCCATCATAGACACTCCTTTTAATGATGCTCCAAAGGTTCTGAATGGGGTAGAGGTCAGGGGAGCATGGGGGTCACACCATAAGTTTGTCCCCTTTTATGCCCATATCAGCCAGAGATGCAGATGTTTTATGTGCAGCATGAGATGGTGCATTATCATGCAGAAAAATGATCTTGCTGTGAAATACACGGTTCTTCTTCTTGAACCATGGCAGGAAGTGCTGTTTGAGAAAATCCACATACATTATGGAGTTCATCTTTAGCGCCTTCAGGGATCCTAAAGGGGCCGACAATCTCTCTCCCCATGATTCCAGCCCAAAACATTACTCCACCTCCTCCTTGTTGGCGCTGTAGCCGTGTTTGCGTGGGGTGTCCATCAACCAGCCATCCTCCACTCCATCCATCTGGACCATCGAGCGCTGCACGGCACTCATCCGTGAACAAAACAGTTTTGAAATCAGTCTTCATGTAATGTTTGGCCCACTGGAGCCGTTTCTGCTTGTGTGAAGTGGATAGAGGAGGTCGACAGGATGGCGTATGCACAGCTGCAAACCTCTGAAGGACCCTGCATCTTGTTGTTCGGGGGACGTTGGAGACACAAGCAGCTTCAAAAACTTGTCTGCTGCTATGACAAGGCTTTTTTGCCGCTGCTCTTTCAACCTGACGTAATTGCCTGTAGGAAAGAGTCCTCAATTTGCCCTTATCAGCACGCACACGTGTGTACTGTGAATCAGCTACATACTTCTTGATTGCCAAGACACTTCATCCTGATCATCGCACAATGTTGATTGTAGTCATGCCTTGACCTAAACACTCCACAATTTTTTGCTTCTCAGCAGCCGACACATCCTTTTTCTTTCCCATTTTGGCAGAAAATGTAGGCTGCTGAATAATGTGAGAGAGCCTTCTTAAGTAGTCTTGCCTTTCATTGGACACACCTGCCAAACTAATTAGCACTGGTGTCTGCAATTGCTTACAGTGATATAAAGAGCCCTGACACACATCACCATCAATGAGTTTAACTGACAAACAAACAAATTCTTCCCTTATCACTCCTAAACACTTTTTGCATAATAATTTGGAACACAGTGTACATGTGCTTTTCCACAAAACACCAGTGGTTCACGTAGTGAATCTTACAGTTCTAACTTGCCAACTGTGGTCTGTATGTAGTTGTTCAATAAAGGGCCCAAAATTAAGATAACATAGATGGGAGAGGTCTCTATGAATAGGAATTCCTAAGTATTTGATACCCTGTGAGGGCCAGGCAAAGGGAAAGTTGGACTGGATGGAATCCTATATGGATTTGGGGAGGGAGACATCGAGGGCCTCAGACTTCGCTGCATTGATTTTAAAATTTGACCATGTAACAAAGTGATCTATTTCAGCCATAACAGCATGGATGGATATATGTGATTGAGTGATATATACTAGGACATCATCAGCAAATAGAGAGCACTTGTACTCGGTGCCTCCCACCTCAATCCACCTAATATTGGGGTTATGGCGAATTGATGAGAGCAGGTGCTGACGCGCCCCCTGGGCCTTGGGACACCCGGAGCCGGACCCTTTTTGGTGGATGCTGGTGGTTGTAGTCTCCGTGGCGGCAACCCGGTTCCGTGGCTCAGGGCGGTCAAACCAGTGGCGGAACTATTTATGTGGTTTTGATGTTTAAATGTCCGACTACGCCACCCGTGGATTGCGGTCAGAGTGAACCGCCGCTCCAGGGCAGACCGCTGAGGCTGGTGTTGTGGGTGCAGCAGAGCGTAGCATAACTCCCCACGGGAGGAGTATAGCCTCAGGGCAGTGTATGCGGAGGATGGGGGTGATGGTGCAGGGCAGCAGCAGTAATGACACGGAGTCAGTGATGCAGTCCAGGGCCTTTACTCACAGTTCTTATTATCCAGACCACGTCTGCAGGTAACGGCTGCCCACGTCGTACTGTGCTCACCAGGTGAGGGGCTCAGACAACTCCCAGATAACTTTGGAGCGCTTCACAGGACCCCTTTTGTGTGTCCTTTGTCTGGCCTTTCTTACCAACCCTTCTGTCCGGCTGCCTCGGGCCTCCTCTTGGTAAACTTGGCGCCAGTTTCCCTGACCCTATGTGGTGCCTTCCTAGCGGGTGTAGCGAGGGGCTGCGCCACATAAAATGTCACAGCCTCCTGTTTCTAGCTGAGGGTCGTTTCCTGCCTCCACTAGTTTCGGGGACCGGTCTCCCCCTTTGGCCTGACCCCTCCACGCAGGTGGATTCTGGCGTGCGGTGGCGACTCGCCCGTCCGCACCCCTGAGATCCCTTCGTTCCTCGTTCCTGGAGCCTTGTCCGCTCTTCTTCCTTCCTTCTCCCTCTTCCAGGCCTGGGCCTCTGTTACTAGGCCCGCCTCCGGAGCAGAGCTCATGCAGAGCCCCTGCTCCCTGCCACTTCTGCTCAGACTTCTCTGCACTGAACTAAGATGGTGCCCACCTTTTATACTCCCTTCTCAATGCACCCAGTAACTGCTTCCTCCCTGCTCCTGCACTACAGGGTTCCCCTTCCTCAGTGTTCCCTCCCCCCACTCCAGCCAGGGACAGGGACTGTCGTGCCCATCTCAGGGGCATATTGGTCGCCCTGCCCCACGGCAATGTGGTGTAATGCATGCAGGTGTCGGGTCCTGATCCACACTACATCCTTACCTGAGAGTGAGATATCACACCTCTGGGTGAGGTGCAATACCTCTGTAGCAACCGAGCCCTCAGGGTGCTACAGTTCCATTTATCTTCAGCCTAGGTGACGTATTGCGATACAGGGCCGTGATTTTGGCTATAAAAGGGTCCCCTAGACCCCTACCCCAAGCTTTTTAAGAGAATCATATATGGCGTGCCAGGAGACTCTATGGAATGCTTTCTCAGCATCCAACGAGAGTATCTAATTACAAATTTTTAACTGCATCTAGCCCAGGAAATACTTTGTGCCTAGTAGCAGGGTCTGCTAGTCAGCGGATTATCCCAGCTGTTAAGCAAGCTACACCACCTGTAGTTTGGACACTTCATTTTTTCAAAGGAAATGCTTCGGGACCACGGGATACTCAGTGAAGAGCATCAGGAGGCACCCCAAGGCATAGCGGCTGGGACTGGCAGTAGGATGCCTTGCGGTGGACAGCCGAGCTCGATCCTTATAAAAGCTTTTTAACTGCAGCAGCTTTAGTGGACGCTACTGGAGCTGGAATTACGCGGCTGCTGGCATGAGACTTGCCCTCCAATAGATCCTTGTAAATGGATTTAAAGTGTATTCATTCAAATTAGAGAGACAATTTAAATTAAAAAGCTTAGAGCTGCCTCCACCACAGGGGGGCTCGCTCGACCCACCAGCGGACAGGCACCAGTATTGGGAGAGGGGGGCTGGTCATCAGGGTTCACCGCGGCTCTGGCACAAACCCGGCGACACGGAGGTGGCACGGGCAGGAGCGGACTGGCCGTGTCGGCTTCTCACTTTTTGGATTTTAGAAGGGCATGACATGCCTATATCTGTGTCTCCCCCTCCTTTTACTCCTCCACCTCTTTTATTTTCGCATGACTATATGTACTTGTCACTTTTCCATGTGTTAGTTATGTCTTCTGAGCAGTTTGTCAGCTTTTGGACACCTTTGAAGGTGTTTTCTATGTGTTTCTATGTGTTTTTGTTTGCCTGCCATTGGTTTTAACGGTGTTCGAAGGTGTTCGACGAACAGTTCGACGAACAGTTCGGCGAACACACGGGTGTTCGACGAACCGAACCGAACTCGAACACTACGGGGGTGGCTCAACACTAATCAGAAGGACTTTACAAGGAGAATGAGAGACATCCTTCAGGAAAGTAGATGGATAGCATGGCATCCAATGAGACACAGATTTAGATTTTACATGATTCTAGCCTAAGGGTATCTGCTCTTACTGGAAAGATTCGGATCTGCTCCATTGATCATCTGAAAGACATGGATACATTTTAGGGAGATCAGGTGGAGGCCGAGGAAGTTACCTGGCCCCATGGATATGTTGTTTTGGGTTGCCAGGAGGGACCCACTGGTCACCTGGACCTCATGCAGACACTCGGAGAAGCCAGAATGTGACCCGTTAGTAGTGTTGAGCCACCCCCGTAGTGTTCGGGTTCGGTTCGGTTCGTCGAACACCGGGATGTTCGAGGAACTGTTCGTCGAACTGTTCGTCGAACACCTTAGAACACCGTCGAACACCGTTAAAACCAATGGCAGGCAAACAAAAACACATAGAAACACATAGAAAACACCTGCAAAGGTGTCCAAAAGCTGACAAACTGCTCAGAAGACACTCTCTTTAAAAAAGCCGGCCGGCAAATTCAGCAGCGGCATACACCGGTACCCGACAATTTAGACAAGAAGGAATAGAGCATCACACATAGATTAGATAGATAGAAACATGTCAGTCACATATATATGAAGTACAGTGACAGTGTTGGTTACTGCACTTGTCATTTATTGTAAAGGATTTATTAAAAAAAATATTAGTGTTTTCATGCACCGTCTCTTTAAAAAAGCCGGCCGGCAATTCAGCATCTGTACCCGACAATTTAGAACAGAAAGAATAGAGCTTCACACATAGATTAGATAGATAGAAACATGTCAGTCACATATATAATAAGTACAGTGATAGTGTTGCTTACTCTACTTGTCATTTAGTGTAAAGGATTTATTTAAAAAAATAATAGTGTTTTCATGCACTGTCTCTTTAAAAAAGCCGGCCAGCAATTCAGCAGCGGTACCCGACAATTTAGAACAGAAAGATAGAGCATCACACATAGATTAGATAGATAGAAACATGTCAGTCACATATATATGAAGTACAGTGATAGTGTTGGTTACTGTACTTGTCATTTAGTATTAAAATAAAGGATTTATTATTAAAAAAATTGGCGTGGGGTTCCCCTTAATTTTAGGCTCTAGCGGAGGTTAAGCAGACGGCTGGGGCAGATGTTTGAAGCCTGGGAAGGGGGTAATACTCACGGAGCTTCCCAGGCTACTAATATCAGCCCCCAGCTGAATACATAGCCTTTACTAGCTATTAAAATGGGGGACCCCCCAAAAAAAATGACGTGGGGTCCCCCCTAATTTAATAGCTAGCAAAGGCTAGGCAGACAGCTGGGGGCTGATATTAATAGCCCAGGAAGGGAGCCATGAATATTGGCCCCCTCCCAGGCTAGAAACACCAGCCGTCAGCCGCCCCAGAAATGGCGCATTCATAGGATGCGCCAATTCTGGCACTTAGCCTCGCTCTTCCACGCTGCCCTGGTGCGGTGGCAGGGGGTAATAGGGTTGGGGTTGATGTCAGCTTATAATGCCAGCTGACATCAAGCCCAGGTTAGTAATGGAGAGGCGTCTATAAGACACCCCCATTACTAACCCCATAGTCAAAGTTAAAAAAAACACAAACACCCAGAATAAAGTCCTTTAATTGAAATAAAGACACAATCCTTTATTGTTCTAAATTAAACCATACTTACCATCACGCCCATTCCAGCTGAAGCCAACGATCTCCTGCAATAAAAGAAAAATAATAAAGCAACCTCATCCTTACCTTTCCATGGTTCCCACGACAGCTTCAGCTCTGCTACATCGAGATGACAGGCTGGACCGCAGCAGAACGCTGCCATCCAGCCTGTCATCCCGCAGACACTGAGAAGCGCAGGCTTGCTTGCGCTGCTCAGCGTCTCTCTGTGACGACATCCAGATGAGCCGAGTTCATGTCCAATGAACTCGGCTCACCTCATGCACGTCACTGACAGCGTGGGAAAATTCTCACGCTGAAGCGCTGATTGCAGGAGAATTTTCCCACGCTGTCAGTGACGTGCAGGAGGTGAGCTGAGTTCATTGGACATGAGCTCACCTCATGCACATCACTGACAGCGTGGGAGAATTCTCCTGCACTCAGCACTTCAGCGTGAGAATTTTCCCACGCTGTCAGTGACGTGCATGAGGTGAGCCGAGTTCATTGGACATGACCTCGGCTCATCTGGATGCCGTCACAGCGAGACAGTGAGGAGCGCAAGCATGCCTGCGCTTCTCAGTGTCTGCGGGATGACAGACTGGATGGCAGCGTTCTGCTGCGGTCCAGCCAGTCATCTCGATGTAGCAGAGCTGAAGCTGTCGTGGGAACCATGGAAAGGTAAGGATGAGGTTGGTTTATTATTTTTCTTTTATTGCAGGAGATCGTTGGCTTCAGCTGGAATGGGCGTGGCGGTAAGTATGGTTTAATTTAGAACAATAAAGAATTGTGTCTTTATTTCAATTAAAGGACTTTATTCTGGGTGTTGTGTTTTTTTTAAATACTTTACTAGAAATTCATGGCGGTCATGTCTAATACTGGCGTGACCCCATGAATTTTGGGCTTGGGGCCAGCTGATAATACCAAGCTGGCCCTAACCCCTTTATTACCCAGTGAGCCACCGCACCAGGGCCCTGGATGAGTTGGGTACAGCGCCAGAAGATGGCGCTTCTATGAACGCGCCATTTTCCGGGGTGGCTGCGGACTGCAATTTGTAGCGGGGGGGGGCCCAGAAAGCTTGGGCCTCCCTGCGCTGCAGATTCCAGCCCCCAGCTGCCTAGTTGTACCTGGCTGGACACAAAAATAGGGCGAAGCCCCACGTACTTTTTTTTTAATTATTTCATGAAATTCATGAAATAATTAAGAAAAAAAGGCCTTACCTATATTGTTGTGTCCGGCCAGGTACAAATAGGCAGCTGGTGGTTGGGGGCAGCCCGTTCCTGCCTGCTGTACCTGGCTGGACACAAATATAGTGCGAAGCCCCACTTCAATTTTTTTAAATTATTTCAGGAAATTCATGAAATAATTTAAAAAAAATTGACGTGGGGCTTCGCACTATATTTGTGTCCAGCCAGGTACAGCAGGCAGGAACGGGCTGCCCCCAACCACCAGCTGCCTATTTGTACCTGGCCGGACACAACAATATAGGGAAGCCCTTTTTTTCTTAATTATTTCATGAAATAATTTAAAGAAAATTGACGTGGGGCTTCGCCCTGTTTTTGTGTCCAGCCAGGTACAACTAGGCAGCTGGGGGCTGGAATCCGCAGCGCAGGGAGGCCCAAGCTTTCTGGGCCACCCCCGCTGCAAATTGCAGTCCGCAGCCACCCCGGAAAATGGCGCGTTCATAGAAGCGCCATCTTCTGGCGCTGTACCCAACTCATCCAGGGCCCTGATGCGGTGGCTCACTGGGTAATAAAGGGGTTAGGGCCAGCTTGGCATTATCAGCTGGCCCTAAGCCCGAAATTCATGGGGTCACGCCAATATTAGACATGACCACCATGAATTTCTAGTAAAGTATTTAAAAAAAACACAACACCCAGAAAAAAGTCCTTTAATTGAAATAAACACACAATTCTTTATTGTTCTAAATTAAACCATACTTACCATCACGCCCATTCCAGCTGAAGCCAACGATCTCCTGAAATAAAAGAAAAATAATAAAGCAACATCATCCTTACCTTTCCATGGTTCCCATGACAGCTTCAGCTCTGCTACATCGAGATGACAGGCTGGACCGCAGCAGAACGCCGCCATCCAGCCTGTCATCCCGCAGACACTGAGAAGCGCAGGCTTGCTTGCGCTCCACAGTGTCTCTCTGTGAGGGCATCCAGATGAGCCGAGTTAATGTCCAATGAACTCGGCTCACCTCATGCACGTCACTGACAGCGTGGGAAAATTCTCCTGCACTCAGCGCTTCAGCGTGGGAGAATTCTCACACTGAAGCGCTGAGTGCAGGAGAATTCTCCCACGCTGTCAGTGACGTGCAGGAGGTGAGCTGAGTTCATTGGACATGAGCTCACCTTATGCACGTCACTGACAGCGTGGGAAAATTCTCCTGCACTCAGCGCTTCAGCGTGGGAGAATTCTCACGCTGAAGCGCTGAGTGCAGGAGAATTCTCCCACGCTGTCAGTGACGTGCAGGAGGTGAGCTGAGTTCATTGGACATGAGCTCACCTTATGCACGTCACTGACAGCGTGGGAGAATTCTCCTGCACTCACCGCTTCAGCGCGAGAATTTTCCCACGCTGTCAGTGACGTGCATGAGGTGAGCCGAGTTCATTGGACATGAACTCGGCTCATCTGGATGTCGTCACAGAGAGACGCTGAGCAGCGCAAGCAAGCCTGCGCTTCTCAGTGTCTGCGGGATGAGAGGCTGGATGGCAGCGTTCTGCTGCGGTCCAGCCTGTCATCTCGATGTAGCAGAGCTGAAGCTGTCGTGGGAACCATGGAAAGGTAAGGATGAGGTTGCTTTATTATTTTTCTTTTATTGCAGGAGATCGTTGGCTTCAGCTGGAATGGGCGTGACGGTAAGTATGGTTTAATTTAGAACAATAAAGAATTGTGTCTTTATTTCAATTAAAGGACTTTATTCTGGGTGTTTGTGTTTTTTTTAACTTTGACTATGGGGTTAGTAATGGGGGTGTCTTATAGACGCCTCTCCATTACTAACCTGGGCTTGATGTCAGCTGGCATTATAAGCTGACATCAACCCCAGCCCTATTACCCCCTGCCACCGCACCAGGGCAGCGTGGAAGAGCGAGGCTAAGTGCCAGAATTGGCGCATCCTATGGATGCGCCATTTCTGGGGCGGCTGACGGCTGGTGTTTCTAGCCTGGGAGGGGGCCAATATTCATGGCTCCCTTCCTGGGCTATTAATATCAGCCCCCAGCTGTCTGCCTAGCCTTTGCTAGCTATTAAATTAGGGGGGACCCCACGTCATTTTTTTTGGGGGGTCCCCCATTTTAATAGCTAGTAAAGGCTATGTATTCACCTGGGGGCTGATATTAGTAGCCTGGGAAGCTCCGTGGGTATTACCCCCTTCCCAGGCTTCAAACATCTGCCCCAGCCGTCTGCTTAACCTCCGCTAGAGCCTAAAATTAAGGGGAACCCCACGCCAATTTTTTTAATAATAAATCCTTTATTTTAATACTAAATGACAAGTACAGTAACCAACACTATCACTGTACTTCATATATATGTGACTGACATGTTTCTATCTATCTAATCTATGTGTGAAGCTCTATTCTGTCTGTTATAAATTGTCGGGTACCGCTGCTGAATTGCCGGCCGGCTTTTTTAAAGAGACGGTGCATGAAAACACTATTATTTTTTTTGATAAATCCTTTACGCTAAATGACAAGTACAGTAAGCAGCACTTTCACTGTACTTCGTATATATGTGGCTGACATGTTTATATCTATCTAATCTATGTGTGAAGCTCTATTCTTTCGGTTCTAAATTGTCGGGTACCGGTGTATGCCGCTGCTGAATTGCCGGCTTTTCATGTTTCACTGTTGGCACTGTTCCCATCGATTTGGGCAATCACTGTAATGCCACAACCACCATGGCTGTGGCATTACAGTGAGTGGCAGACAATCCCTGCATGATTGGTGCTCTAAATAGCGCCAGACATGCAGGACACGCTTTTGGTGCACGAACAGTTATCGAACATAACCTCGAACAGCCGAATTTTTTGCAAATCGTTCGGGTTCGTCGAACAACTCGAACACCGCCCAAAACAGCTCGAATTTGAGATTGGCGAACAGTTCTAGTCGAACACCGCTCATCTCTACCCGTTAGTCATCTGGCCCCATGGAAACTCTCGGAGAGGCCAGGATGGAACGCTCAAGTCTCCTGGCCTTGTACCTCGATGGACTGCTAGCTTCCTAAGCTTGCCGTTACCTTCTCTCTGGGGGGGCCCACCAGAAGTGGGGGGCCACTGGTTGAGGTAGTCGACCCTGGAAGTCTCTAAAGTCACAGCTATTCTATCCTAGGCGGGCGGGGAAGGAAGGGGGAGACTGTGTAGTGTTGTACCATCTTGGGTATTTGCTGGGACTATTCTATGTGTTTATTGTATGCTTTATGGTTCAATACAGTAATGCCATGCTGTTTTAACATCACCCTGTGTTGTCTGAGTAGCGTTACGCCCATGGAAGGCCCTGGGTCTTCACAGCATATACATAGTATAACAAGATTATACCTTGCAAATACAATAGTGTTTTGTTCCCATTATCTGACTGTTGTAGCAAATGAGAGGCCACAGCTGTTCAATAACTGAACAGTGGGATGTTGAGGCTTCTTATCATAGTGGGGACCATCAGAGAAGACTACACTTAAGTGATGGGATTTCAACTTGGTGAGTTTTACGTCACTCATTACTTTATACTATTAAACCTTTTTACAAAGTAGTTTGGGTGTACCTACAATGAATTTATGATGTGCATTTGGTGTTGGGGGCATTCCCTAAAATACCAAACGACAGATGTTTGCTTAATTCCTTCTTGCAAAAGACATTGTATTCACATCCTGTGAAGGTTTCCTCAGGTAAGGAGTGGGCTCAGGAACTGAGCTTCCTCCAAACATGGCAGATGCAGGCTATATTATTTGCATCTGTCTCAGTTGTCATTGGTGCTGAGTTCTTTCTGCAACTGCTAACCATTTAAACTTCAATCTCTGACAGCAGCATTTAAAGGGGTTGTCCACTACTTTATATGATCCCCCAATATATCTCCCCAGGGCCCATAAGTGTTTCTCTAAATACCTTGTAGTGCCTTTTCTGCCTGTGAGCAGCGCTATCACTAGCCATTTACAGGCATCACGTGACCCCCGGATGCAGCCGGCTCTGACATCCGCTGACGTCACGACAAGTCCAGGCTGCAGCCAAGGGTCCCTCTTCCACGATCCACCTGTGGCTGCTGGGTTGTGGGTGGCGTTACCCTGCGCGTCATACCCGGCATCCCTCGCGCGCTCTCCCTCTCCTCATTCACTGGGAAAACGTGCGGTGGATGCTGGTGTGACGCACGGGGTAACCCTGTCCACAGCCCAGCGTCCACCATGGGGAGCGCGACACTGAAGTCACGCCTTACTTGATGTGACATCAGGGACGGGTCACGTGATGCCTCTGAGCGGTCAGCTTTAGCGCCGCTCAGAGGCTGAATAGGTACGGCAAGGTATTTACAAAAACACTTCTGGGCCCCATGGGGGATACATTGGGGGGTACATATAAAGTAGTGGACAACTTCTTTAAATAGAATGCGTGCAGGGGCCTCGCATTGGCTCTCATCAGTCTGTTGAAAACCCCTGTTGCTGTCATAGGCTGAGCTACATAGTAGACTAGGAGATATAAACTATAGATGGCAATACTATGGCATTGGTAGAGAAAAAATAATAATACTATGTCATTTGTTAAAAAAAATAAAAAAGCATATTTAGAAGAGTGGTGTTAATAAAAACTGCTACTTATTACAATATGGAGTTAATTAACTCAATTTGAAAATGTCATAAAGAGAATAAAGAATCAAAACAACAGAGTTGCGCTTATTGGCCAACACATCTCCTTAAATGTATTAATAAGCAATCAAAGCATCTTATGTACACAAAATTTACATCAATAAAAATGTCAGCTAACTGTGCAAAAAACAAATCCCCATCAACAGAAAAGTAAAAATGTTACAAGTCTCAGAAAATGGCAACACATAACAATTTTTTCTTACAATATTCTTATTTTTTTCATCACTTAACTCCTTTACCTCCCAAGGCTTGTGGCACCTTCATGACTAGGCCGAATTTTACAACTCTGACCACTGTCATTTTATGAGGTAATTTTTTTTCCATGACATATTGTACTTCATGATAGTGGTAAAATTTATTCGCTATGACTTGCCAAATAATTGTCTGAATTGTAAAGTGCTGTGGAATATGTTGGTGCTATATAAATAAAAAGATTATTATTTACTTGTGTTTATTTAAAAAAAAAATAGAAATTTGGCAAAAATGTTGCAATTTTCAAAATTGTAATTTTTATGCCCTTAAATCAGAGAGTTATATCACACAAAATAGTTATTAAATAACATTTCACACATGTCTACTGTATAGCAGCACAGCACAATTTTTGGAACATAGTTTTCTTTTCTTAGGAAGTTATAAGTAGTGTTGAGCGAGTTTGTTCGGCATTTTAAATTCGTGTTCGCGGTTCAGACGATTTTTTTGCGCGAACAAGCCTGAACCATGAACACGATCACAAATTTCAAATGCCGAACAAATTCGCTCAACATTAGTTATAAGGGTTAAAAGTTGACCAGTGATTTCTCATTTTTCCAGCAAATTTGCAAAACCATTTTTTTCAGTATGCCTTCAATTTTTAATAAATCTCCAACAGTGTCACCAGCAATGCACCCCCACACCATCACACCTCCTCCTCCATGCTTCACGGTGGGAACCAGGCATGTAGAGGCCATCCGTTCACCTTTTCTGCGACGCACAAAGACACGGTGGTTGTAACCAAAGATCTCAAATTTGGACTCATCAGACCAAAGCACAGATTTCCACTGGTCTAATGTCCATTCCTTGTGTTCTTTAGCCCAAACAAGTCTCTTCTGCTTGTTGCCTGTCCTTAGCAGTGGTTTCCTAGCAGCTATTTTACCATGAAGGCCTGCTGCACAAAGTCTCCTCTTAACAGTTGTTGAAGAGATGTGTCTGCTGCTAGAACTCTGTGTGGCATTGACCTGGTCTCTAATCTGAGCTGCTCTTAATCTGTGATTTCTGAGGCTGGTGACTTGGATAAACTTATCCTTAGAGGCAGAGGTGACTCTTGGTCTTCCTTTCCTGGGGCGGTCCTCTTGTGAGCCAGTTTCTTTGTAGCGCTTGATGGTTTTTGCAACTGCACTTGGGGACACATTCAAAGTTTGCCCAATTTTTCAGACTGACTGACCTTCATTTCTTAAAGTAATGATGGCCACTCATTTTTCTTTACTTAGCTGTTTTTTTCTTGCCATAATACAAATTCTAACTGTCTATTCAGTAGGACTATCAACTGTGTATCCACCTGACTTCTGCACAACACAACAGATGGTCCCAACCCCATTTATAAGGCAAGAAATCCCACTTATTAAACCTGACAGGGCACACCTGTAAAGTGAAAACCATTTCAGTTGACAACCTCTTGAAGCTCATCAAGAGAATGCCAAGAGTGTGCAAAGCAGTCATCAAAGCAAAAGGTGGCTACTTTGAAGAACCTAGAATATAAGACATATTTTCAGTTGTTTCACACTTTTTTGTTAAGTATATAATTCCACATGTGTTAATTCATAGTTTTGATGCCTTCAGTGTGAATGTACAATTTTCAAAGTCATAAAAATACAGAAAAATCTTTAAATGAGAAGGTGTGTCCAAACTTTTGGTCTGTACTGTACATTTTTACCTTGGTTAAACTGATTTCAAGTGTTTAAAAATACCTATAAAGCTTTTTATTTAAATAGCACGAAAAAGAATATTTTTATATCAAATTCCACTATACGGTGGAGACTTGTAAGGCAACATTAGACATTTTCTGTTTTTTTTCACATTAGTGACTTTCATTTATATTTTAAGAAGAATACACCTGTCATATTTCATGCAAATCTGTGGCTACACTATTCCCACTGGGAAGAGTTTTATTTCTGGACATATTATTAATTTTGCACTGACAGGTGCAGAACGAATATGCCTTCCTTCTGAGATTAGCTACTAATGTTTCTTGTGGGCACAGAACCATTGTACGCAAATCAAACTTAATCAAAATGATCATAAGGTTATTTTCTCCTGCTTTTTTAAATACTCTTACTGTGTTTCATAGGCGGCATAAAAACTAGTCAGCTGGAAAATACTAATTTCACAGGCCAGACCAACACATCTTTAGGATTGTGTAAGCCAAGTGAATATTAAGTATAATGATCAATGAACCCTATCAAGCATTTCAAATGAAAAGGGATCATTTATTCTTTTGTTGAGAAAATGCATCAAGTATCAGGTCACTACTCTTGGATTGAGTAACTGAAAAGCAGCTAACACATAATAAGTCCTAGGTGAGTGAAAACTCCATTGTGGGTTTACATGGACCCTATAATACTCTTTGTTGGTTAGAATCCACCTTTGAAGATAACCTTAGCTCTTTCCCACCACAACCAGTTTTCATTTTTGTGCTTTTATTCTTTTTCAATTCTTTCAAATCAGATATATAAACACTGTATATATATAAATATTACATAGTTTCCTCTCTTATGAATAGCCCCATCTCTTAATACATAGCATTCTCTCTAGTTATGTACAGCACCATCCCTATCTCCACAGCATCCTCTCTTGTTATGTACAGTGTCATCCCTTATTATGTAGCATCCACTTGTTATGTACCGCACTGTCCCTTTCATAGCGTCTTCTCTTGCTATTTTTGTTATTTGTAGTGCCTTCTCTTTAATACATAGAGTCTGCGCTTGTTAATTAAAGTGTACTCTCTTTATTTTATACCTTCCTCTTTTGTTAGATATAATCACTGCTGATGAAATAAGAGAAAGCTTCTTTTCTTTTTTTTTAGACTGTAATTTTTATTGAGGTTAATAAATGGTTAACAAACATCATACAAAGAAAACATTCATATTGAATCTGTAAGGTAGAATAATATAGACGTATATGTGTGAAACATGAAGAGAAATCTGCAGGACCCTACAACTCAGTTCCAACCAGAAAAACAAAGCAGTAGTGTTCCTAAAGGAGGCCATGGCAATACACCCATGAGGATTTCAATGAGAAATATCATGCACTTGACTTAGACCACCATTACCAACAAAAATTTGAGACAAGACAGGGAACAGACTAAGGACAAAAGACACGTATGCACAAGGAAAACGAGAGGGAAAAAGGGTTATGAAGGAGTCAGGTATTACATTGAGCCTAGAAACAGTTCTATGGGGCCCAAATAGTCTCAAATAGATCCATACCTGGGTTTAAAGCATATATTCCATTTGACATATATCAGAAATTTTACTAAACAAGTCGAGATAGGAGGGAAGGTTGGTCCTCTTCCAGTGGAGAGCTATCAAGCACCTGGCAGCAGTTAACAAGTGCAAGATCAGATTAGAAGAGTTTTCCCCATCCCTTTTTGAATAATCTTAAGGAGTTAAATCAAGGGGTCTAATGGAACCTCTATATGTAGCACACTCTGTATCAGGGATTTGACTGATTCCCAAAACCTAGCTAATTAGAAGCAGGGCCAGAAGATATGAGTCAAAGTGCCCAACGAGGAGCTGCAGTGCCAAAAGACATCCGGAAACTGGGAATTAAGTTCTTGAAAGAGTTCTGGAGTGTGACACCAGAACATCAGAATCTTATATTGATTTTCCTTATACAAAGTGCATATTGAAATTTTTACCACCTTACTCCAGATAGTCTGCCAGATCTGAGGCAATAATTTTCTTCCCAGAAAAGGCTACCATTTAACAATATAAGAATGTTTTTGCCGGAGGATCCACCTGTGGGGAGTTTATTATCTTATAGATGTCAGAAATCAGCCCTTTAGATGGGCCTCTCCTACCTAGCCTTTCAAACTTAGTCGGTTGGGAGACACTTGTGAAACCTTAACCCTAGAACGCATACCTGGGGCCTCGCAGGGCCGCCCTGTTAATTGTTTTCTATTTTCTGCAAGATTACTTTAGTTAGAAATTTGAAACTCTAGGTATTCCTCAGGTATATAGTTGTTTGTCATTTTTGTTTGAGTTATTCCACGTTATTTGCACACGGGCCTAAAAGGCCCCAGGTATGTGAAAGTGTAGATTTTTATGGTCATGCGTTCTAGGGTTAAGAGATAATGCTTTATGTTTAATCTGCATGAATTGGAAAAATTCATGATTGAACAAGGAATAGTTAGATTTAATATAGTCAAACGAGTGAAATTCCAATGGGTTTCTGACAACCAAGTCAGCAAATCTAAACAATGCAGCTGATATCCATGGATAAACCATCAAAGATTCTACACTATTTGGAATTAAGGGCTCATAAATAAGAGAGAGCATTGGTGATTTTGGGAATGCGAGACTGAACTGACTCATGCAGGAAACCAGTTGTCTCTAGTGAAGTGAATAGGGCCTAGAAGACGAGTTGATAACTTAATGGGTCGCACAGACCATAAAAGGGAATTCGGATGAATGGGAGCCAACCACAGCTTCTCTATATCTGTCCATTTGTTGTAAGCCCATAACAAAGCCCAGGATAGGATCCTGCTTAGACGGGTGGTCTAGTAGTACTTAGTAATGCCTGGAACTGAAAGGCCTCTCTGCAGTTTGTGAGCAGTAAGGATTGGTTTAGAGATTCTGTGGCATTTATCATTCCAGATGAATCTCATTATACCTGCTTAAAATGATTTAAGTTCTCCAAAGTGACCTTTACAGGGAGAGTCTTGAAATAGTACATTAGTTTAGAGAGGAAGAACATTTTCACTGCTGCAATGCGACCTAATAGAGAAACTAAAAGTAATTTCCATTTAGCCAGTAAGTTCTTCAGGTCCCTAAAGAGGTTTTGTAAGAAGAGGTTAAGTTTACACCTAGGCATTTAATTGCCTCTGTTTTCCAATGAAATTTGTATATAAAATAGTCCAGAGGAATATATATCAGAGGAATGTTCAATGGGAGCACCTCTGTCTTTGAGGTGTTAATCTTTTACCCCGACAATTGCCCATATTCCCATAGGGCTTATTTAAGATTGGATAATGTAATATGAAGCTTAGTAAGGGTTAATAGAAGATCATCTGCAGATAGAGAAATTTTGAAAATTTTATCTTTTATTTCCACCCCGGATACATTGGAATTTTTCCAGATAAACGCTGCTAATGGCTCAATGCACAGTGCAAATAATAGGGGCGACAGGGGATCATGCCTGTCTTGTTCCATTTGAGATTTTAAAACTGAGTGAAATATAGTAGGGGAGTTTAATGGAAGCCGAAGGGGACTCATAGGGTGGTGTTAAAGCTGTAGGAAAGGGGCCTAATATACTGAATGCCTTAATTGTATCAAACATAAAGGACCAGTTGAGGCTGTCAAAAGCCTTCCCCCCCCCAGGCTTAAGAGAAGGGCCTGGTTTTTATTTCTTTTTACCACATCTATCAAATCCACTACCCTCTTAGTGTTGCCACCACCCTGATGGAAAGCAACAAAGCCCACCTGATCTTTGTGAATTAGTTGCGTTAGCCAGTAATCAAGTCTATTGGCCAGGAGTGGTGGAAATATCTTAAGGTCCGCATTAAGTAGAGCAATTGGTCTATAATTAAAGCAATCGGGAGGATCTCTGCCTTGTTTAGGGATGAAAAACCAGGCAATGTGAACTGAGGTCTACGATGGTAGACATGCAAGAAATAGGAGCATGTTCACACTAGCAAAAAAGAAACAAAACCTACAAAAGACAAAAGACAAAAATATATCTCATACCCTACCATCATTATATATAAATGTAAAGCAAAGTTGCATAATAAATATAGGGTACTTAGTGAACTATTTTTGATCAAAAAAAGTATACAAGCCGTCCCACCAGCGGCAAGGTGACCCTAAATTGGGACGGTACCTATACTGCCTATATTAAAAACCTTACTGTATATCAAAGTTGAAGCAATGCATATAAAAGGGTAGACAAATAGGACCGGGTCCCAACTCCAGACCACCCAGGCCCGTGGTAAGCTACATATATACCAGTCAGCTCAACAAAGGGGATGCCACACCCTTAAATTGCACAGAATGCAAACAAGACAAAAAACCAGGCAATGTGAACTGAGGTCTAAGATGGTAGACATGCAAGAAATAGGAGCATGTTCACACTAGCAAAAAAGAAACAAAACCTACAAAAGACAAAAGACAAAAATATATCTCATACCCTACCATCATTATATATAAATGTAAAGCAAAGTTGCATAATAAATATAGGGTACTTAGTGAACTATTTTTGATCAAAAAAAGTATACAAGCCGTCCCACCAGCGGCAAGGTGACCCTAAATTGGGACGGTACCTATACTGCCTATATTAAAAACCTTACTGTATATCAAAGTTGAAGCAATGCATATAAAAGGGTAGACAAATAGGACCGGGTCCCAACTCCAGACCACCCAGGCCCGTGGTAAGCTACATATATACCAGTCAGCTCAACAAAGGGGATGCCACACCCTTAAATTGCACAGAATGCAAACAAGACAAAAAACCAGGCAATGTGAACTGAGGTCTAAGATGGTAGACATGCAAGAAATAGGAGCATGTTCACACTAGCAAAAAAGAAACAAAACCTACAAAAGACAAAAGACAAAAATATATCTCATACCCTACCATCATTATATATAAATGTAAAGCAAAGTTGCATAATAAATATAGGGTACTTAGTGAACTATTTTTGATCAAAAAAAGTATACAAGCCGTCCCACCAGCGGCAAGGTGACCCTAAATTGGGACGGTACCTATACTGCCTATATTAAAAACCTTACTGTATATCAAAGTTGAAGCAATGCATATAAAAGGGTAGACAAATAGGACCGGGTCCTAAACTCCAGACCACCCAGACCACCCAGGCCCGTGGTAAGCTACATATATACCAGTCAGCTCAACAAAGGGGATGCTCCTATTTCTTGCATGTCTACCATCTTAGACCTCAGTTCACATTGCCTGGTTTTTTGTCTTGTTTGCATTCTGTGCAATTTAAGGGTGTGGCATCCCCTTTGTTGAGCTGACTGGTATATATGTAGCTTACCACGGGCCTGGGTGGTCTGGAGTTGGGACCCGGTCCTATTTGTCTACCCTTTTATATGCATTGCTTCAACTTTGATATACAGTAAGGTTTTTAATATAGGCAGTATAGGTACCGTCCCAATTTAGGGTCACCTTGCCGCTGGTGGGACGGCTTGTATACTTTTTTTGATCAAAAATAGTTCACTAAGTACCCTATATTTATTATGCAACTTTGCTTTACATTTATATATAATGATGGTAGGGTATGAGATATATTTTTGTCTTTTGTCTTTTGTAGGTTTTGTTTCTTTTTTGCTAGTGTGAACATGCTCCTATTTCTTGCATGTCTACCATCTTAGACCTCAGTTCACATTGCCTGGTTTTTTGTCTTGTTTGCATTCTGTGCAATTTAAGGGTGTGGCATCCCCTTTGTTGAGCTGACTGGTATATATGTAGCTTACCACGGGCCTGGGTGGTCTGGAGTTGGGACCCGGTCCTATTTGTCTACCCTTTTATATGCATTGCTTCAACTTTGATATACAGTAAGGTTTTTAATATAGGCAGTATAGGTACCGTCCCAATTTAGGGTCACCTTGCCGCTGGTGGGACGGCTTGTATACTTTTTTTGATCAAAAATAGTTCACTAAGTACCCTATATTTGTTATGCAACTTTGCTTTACATTTATATATAATGATGGTAGGGTATGAGATATATTTTTGTCTTTTGTCTTTTGTAGGTTTTGTTTCTTTTTTGCTAGTGTGAACATGCTCCTATTTCTTGCATGTCTACCATCTTAGACCTCAGTTCACATTGCCTGGTTTTTTGTCTTGTTTGCATTCTGTGCAATTTAAGGGTGTGGCATCCCCTTTGTTGAGCTGACTGGTATATATGTAGCTTACCACGGGCCTGGGTGGTCTGGAGTTGGGACCCGGTCCTATTTGTCTACCCTTTTATATGCATTGCTTCAACTTTGATATACAGTAAGGTTTTTAATATAGGCAGTATAGGTACCGTCCCAATTTAGGGTCACTTTGCCGCTGGTGGGACGGCTTGTATACTTTTTTTGATCAAAAATAGTTCACTAAGTACCCTATATTTATTATGCAACTTTGCTTTACATTTATATATAATGATGGTAGGGTATGAGATATATTTTTGTCTTTTGTAGGTTTTGTTTCTTTTTTGCTAGTGTGAACATGCTCCTATTTCTTGCATGTCTACCATCTTAGACCTCAGTTCACATTGCCTGGTTTTTTGTCTTGTTTGCATTCTGTGCAATTTAAGGGTGTGGCATCCCCTTTGTTGAGCTGACTGGTATATATGTAGCTTACCACGGGCCTGGGTGGTCTGGAGTTGGGACCCGGTCCTATTTGTCTACCCTTTTATATGCTTTGCTTCAACTTTGATATACAGTAAGGTTTTTAATATAGGCAGTATAGGTACCGTCCCAATTTAGGGTCACCTTGCCGCTGGTGGGACGGCTTGTATACTTTTTTTGATCAAAAATAGTTCACTAAGTACCCTATATTTATTATGCAACTTTGCTTTACATTTATATATAATGATGGTAGGGTATGAGATATATTTTTGTCTTTTGTCTTTTGTAGGTTTTGTTTCTTTTTTGCTAGTGTGAACATGCTCCTATTTCTTGCATGTCTACCATCTTAGACCTCAGTTCACATTGCCTGTTTTTTTGTCTTGTTTGCATTCTGTGCAATTTAAGGGTGTGGCATCCCCTTTGTTGAGCTGACTGGTATATATGTAGCTTACCACGGGCCTGGGTGGTCTGGAGTTGGGACCCGGTCCTATTTGTCTACCCTTTTATATGCATTGCTTCAACTTTGATATACAGTAAGGGTTTTAATATAGGCAGTATAGGTACCGTCCCAATTTAGGGTCACCTTGCCGCTGGTGGGACGGCTTGTATACTTTTTTTGATCAAAAATAGTTCACTAAGTACCCTATATTTATTATGCAACTTTGCTTTACATTTATATATAATGATGGTAGGGTATGAGATATATTTTTGTCTTTTGTCTTTTGTAGGTTTTGTTTCTTTTTTGCTAGTGTGAACATGCTCCTATTTCTTGCATGTCTACCATCTTAGACCTCAGTTCACATTGCCTGTTTTTTTGTCTTGTTTGCATTCTGTGCAATTTAAGGGTGTGGCATCCCCTTTGTTGAGCTGACTGGTATATATGTAGCTTACCACGGGCCTGGGTGGTCTGGAGTTGGGACCCGGTCCTATTTGTCTACCCTTTTATATGCATTGCTTCAACTTTGATATACAGTAAGGTTTTTAATATAGGCAGTATAGGTACCGTCCCAATTTAGGGTCACCTTGCCGCTGGTGGGACGGCTTGTATACTTTTTTTGATCAAAAATAGTTCACTAAGTACCCTATATTTATTATGCAACTTTGCTTTACATTTATATATAATGATGGTAGGGTATGAGATATATTTTTGTCTTTTGTCTTTTGTAGGTTTTGTTTGTTTAGGGATGAGAATTAGATTGAAGTGGGACAGAGTATAAGGTATGGTAGATCCCTTCAAAAAGGAATTTTACAGCATGGTCATATGTGTAGTTAATTTATCTGAAAATGTTTTAGAATACAGGTATGTCAGACCGTCAGGTCCCTGTGACTTACCAAGGGGCAGGTCCTTTATCATATCAAAAATCTCCTCATTTGTGATCGATTTGTTAAGGGAGTTAACCGCTTCTAGGTGGAAGACTAGTCGCTTAAGATTAGACAGATAGCTATTAAGCAGGGAAGTAGGTTCAACAGTAGAGAGTCCTGGAAATTATACAATTTTTTATAAAAGTTAAGGAAAATATTTGAAATAATGGATGGATTATAGTGAATTATGTCATCTCTGTCTTTGAGGGTCTGGGGGCTGAGGCAACAGAACGGTCTTAAAGTTCATGAGAAAGTAATGAGTGAGCTTTATTGCCCTTTTCCTAATACTTTTGTTTTGTGAAGAGAAAAAATTTCTTGACCTTGCACATAGATAAATCTTTCAGCTTGTCTCTAGTTGTTATCAACTTCCTCAGGTTTCCCATAGATTGGGAGATAGCCAATTTACTTTCTAGGTATTTAAGCTGTGAGGAGAGTTTAGAATGTAAATGATTTTAATTTTTTGTAACCTGGTCCCCTTCACAACACAACAACCCCTCATCACCACCTTGTGAGCTTCCCACAAACAGCTGAGGAAGGCACAGGACCAGTGTTGAGCTGGAAAAATACGGTAAGATGATTAGATAATGTTTTCCCCATTTTAGGACCCTTAAGCAAAAATTAATTTAGACGCCAATGATAAGCCCATGATGTGGAGTGATTTGATTTCAAATCTAGCAGAATCTTGGCGTGATCTGACCAGGTGATAGATCCCATCTCGACTCTCTTAAGCATTCTTAAAATTAAAATATTAGCAAAGAAAAAGTCTATTCTCGTATGAGTGCGGTGGGCAGGAGAATAAAAAGAGTAAGCCTTTTCCTTTCGATGATCTATTTTCCACAGATCGAAAAGAGAATTAGATCTAATTATTGTCCTTAACTCAGCTGTAAGTCTTGACAAATTTGCGGAGGGAACTCGCTGGCAGCCTGCCTGAGATTTCTGAAAAGGGGACATTGAAGTTACCTCCTATCAATAGTACTGCTGGAGGTAGGTTCTTCAAAGTAGCCACCTTGTGCTTTGATGACTGCTTTGCACACTCTTGGCATTCTCTTGATGAGCTTCAAGAGGTAGTCACCGGAAATGGTTTTCACTTCACAGGTGTGCCCTGTCGGGTTTAATAAGTGGGATTTCTTGCCTCAATGGGGTTGGGACCATCAGTTGTGTTGTGCAGAAGTCTGGTGGATACACAGCTGATAGACCTACTGAATAGACTGTTAGAATTTGTATTATGGCAAGAAAATAGCAGCTAAGTGAAGAAAAACGAGTGGCCATCATTACTTTAAGAAATGAAGGTCAATCAGTGCGAAAAATTGTGAAAACTTTGAAACTGTCCCTAAGTGCAGTTGCAAAAACCATCAAGTGCTACAAAGAAACTGGCTCACATGAGGACCGCCCCAGGAAAGGAAGACCAAGAGTCACCTCTGCTTCTGAGGATAAGTTTATCCGAGTCACCAGCCTCAGAAATTGCAGGTTAACAGCAGCTCAGTTTAAAGACCAGGTCAATGCCACACCGAGTTCTAGCCGCTGACACATCTCTTCAACAACTGTTAAGAGGAGACTTTGTGCAGCAGGCCTTCCTGGTAAAAGAGCTGCTAGGAAACCACTGCTAAGGACAAGCAACAAGCAGAAGAGACTTGTTTGGGCTAAAGAACACAAGGAATGGACATTAGACCAGTGGAAATCTGTGCTTTGGTCTGATGAGTCCAAATTTGAGATCTTTGGTTCCAACCACCGTGTCTTTGTGCGATGCAGAAAAGGTGAACGGATGGACTCTACATGCCTCGTTCCCACCCTGAAGCATGGAGGAGGAGGTGTGATGGTGTGGGGGTGCTTTTCTGGTGACACTGTTGGGGATTTATTCAAAATTGAAGGCATACTGAACCAACAGCATGGCTACCACAGCATCTTTCAGCGCCATTCTATTCCATCCGGTTTGCGTTTAGTTGAACCATCATTTATTTTTCAACAGGACAATGAACCCAAACACACCTCCAGGCTGTGTAAGGGGCTATTTGACCAAGAAGGAGAGTGATGGGGTGCTACGCCAGATGACCTGGCCTCCACAGTCACCAGACCTACACCCAATCGAGATGGTTTGGGGTGAGCTGGACCACAGAGTGAAGGCAAAAGGGCCAACAAGTGCTAAGCATCTCTGAGAACTCCTTCAAGATTGTTGGAAGACCATTTCCGGTGACTATCTCTTGAAGCTCATCAAGAGAATACCAAGAGTATGCAAAGCAGTCATCAAAGCAAAAGGTGGCTACTTTGAAGAACCTAGAATATGAGACATATTTTCAGTTGTTTCACACTTTTTTGTTAAGTATATAATTCCACATGTGTTAATTCATAGTTTTGATGCCTTTAGTGTGAATGTACAATTTTCATAGTCATGAAAATGCAGAAAAATCTTTAAATGAAAGGGTGTGTCCAAACTTTTTGTCTGTACTGTACTTGAGTAACATTTTACATTAATCACAATGCATTAAAATACCTGCATCACTTAGTGCCTATAGAATTCAATGCAGAATCACATATCACATTACTCATTCAATACAATAACACCAAGTCATAACAAATATTCAAATACAGTTCTTGCAGAGGTTGTATTTAGGGGAGAGGCATATCACAGCTCCTGTCACACCTTTACATTGTCATAGTGGGTCTCCTGTAGAAAGGCGATATCCGCCTTCTGGGCCCTCAACTCCGGTAAGGTAATTCTTCTCTTCCTAGAGGAATTAAGACTCCATACATTAAGAGATATTAGATAAACCATGGGGACAATATAGTGGGGCTATTAATTAAAGTTTACATTTATACTCACTAGTTTGAGTCAGCTTGTAGTTGCATCTCCTAGGCCACCCTTTGAAGTGTATTGCTTTTCTATCTGATCAAGAAATTTGACTTCCTTCAAGGGAGGAGGTTGATCTGGTGAGGATGTTTGGGTGCACAAGAGAACAAGAGGAAGACAGAGACAATAATAAACAGTAAATGAGAACATATATATCTATATATGTTTAACAAAGTTTTCAGGAAGATTCCTGGAGTGGAGTTACTGCTGTGGCACTAAGTGAGCCCACCTGCTAACTGGAAAACAATGTGCTACCTAAATAGCTCAAAATTTAGAAAAGATAAAAAAACAAGGGAGCCCCAAATATATCTTTTATGTGAGAGGAGTCCAGGAAAAGAAAAAAAGAAAATAAGTGGGAGGAACTACAAGATAACAATCTGAGTGCCCATCCAAGCGCCCAATGCATATAAATTGCTGGACTCCCACGCGACTGATAAACTAATAAGTGCGAGTTGAAATAAACTGCAGCAGTACTGGCCATTACTATTTAGACAATCCTTGTAGAGTACCAAGAAGATAAAAAGAGATCCCAACTTCAGTCAGGTTTGAGTCTGCAGGCTCTAGGGGAGGTGGAATTCACTGAAACTCCATAGTCCCCAGGAACATTCCTTCCTCCTTTTCCACTCTGACACCATACAGTAAGGTGGACCTCTGGAGGTGTTGATAAGTCCCAATCGCAGATTTTTGGTAATGGCACATTAAGTGTATCACTGAAAGAAGGCAGATCCTCCAGAGAGCGTATTGTCGTCTATGTCCCATCCCGACGAACAATCAAGGAGAAGGGGAAACCCCACCTGTAAGGGATCCGCTGGTCCAGCAAAATCTTCATGAGTGGTTTGTGGTGTCTTCTCTTTTGAAGAGTTATGCGGGAGAGGTCAGGGAATAACTGTAGCTCAGTATCCAAGTAAGGTATGGTCTTCTGAAATCTAGCCTTCATCATTATTTTTTCTTTAGTTTCATAATCATCTAAGTAACAAATGAGGTCAAGGGGTGTATCGTAGAACCTTTAGGTTTTGAGGCCCGATGTGCTCTGTCAAGTTTGATAGTTGAGGTTGGAGTGTTTCCCAGTATATAGTTAAAGATTGTTTGACGCAATACTTCAGGATCTTCTTGTCCGTTTAATTCATGTATACCCCATACTCTTATGTTGCATCTTCTGCCCCTGCTAGCAAGGTCTCAATATGAGTATGCAGGTCTTTCACAGTTCTTTTTTGGGATATTATCAACTGTTGAAAATCTGCTACAAGAGATCAGGTAACACCCTGGTCCCCCTCCAGAGTGTCCATTCGGCCTGCGAGGTGCTGCAAATCTTGTCTCACGCATGCAATTTCAGACCTACAGGCTTCTTTCTTTTCTGTAATTAAAGTTTTAAAGTCCTCCTTAGAGGGCAAGTGACGTAGGTACTTCTTCCAAGTAGAGAAGAATGAGGGAGGCTCATGTTCCATCCATTCAAAATTTGATGGGGCGGGGGATGAGTTCCAGCCCTCTGTGTCCTTAATATGGCTTAGTTTCAAGGGGGTTTCTCCCAGGTCTGTAACATCCCCATGGCCCAGTCTCCCTGGTTTTGGGGGGCAGTTGGATCCTAGGATCAGAGTGCTGTGTTGTGGACTCAGGAAGATCCTTGTATGCTGTATGTCCTGGTCCAGTGTTAGCAAACAGGCCTCTTTTCTGAGAGGTTGGCCCAGGGAAACACAACATCAGATTAATATACATCTCCGAATGGACCGAAGCTTCTCCTAGCTCAGTACCGATGGCAGAAGTCCCCGCAGTGCGGGGTGCAGGGGCCGTCTCCATCATAGGCTAAGATGGCATCTGCAGGCTCCTTGTTGAGGAAAGCATTGATTGCTGTAGCGAGTGCAGCTGCGATGGTGCCTGCAGGGGTCTTGGCATTCCGGGGACCAATTCAGGTAAATCTACTGGCCGGCACTTTAGTGGGAAAGCCATTATTTGAGCTGTGCTTGGCGTAAGCTCCTCTAACATGCATCTCCTTAGGTCGGCATCCCGGACACGCCCCCCAGAAAGCTTCTTTTCTAATGGAGGATGCTGTTGGACTGGTCTTCTGGTCAGATGTTGCTCCAGCAGCAGTCATCTAACAAAAGAGAATGCTATGTAATAAAGAAGGTGCTATGAATAACAAGCAAATATACTATGTAAGGGACGGTGCTATACATAAGAAGAGATAATACTGTGTTATGTATAGTGCCATCCCATTATTACAATAGATGATGCTGTGTAATAAGAGAGGGCACTGTACAAAACAAGAGAGGATGCTATGTAATAAGGAATGGCGCTATTTATAAGAGGAAATGATGTAATTAATGTTGGGGCTATACATAACAAGAAAGTAAACCCTACACTAATGGATGGCACTGTACATAATAAGTACACTATATTCTGAGTGCTATACATAATATGGCTACATTAACAAATATTTGTGAAGTGTTGGTGTGCTGCACACAGACCCATTGAGTATGTTTTATTCTGATCAAAAAAAAATGGATCAGAATAGGACATGCTCTGAGTCTAATGGATCTCATTCATGGATCTGTGATTTTCACGCATGTGTGAATGGCTCTATGAGTCTGTGTGCCATCCAATAAAAACAAAACAGAACATGGACATTTCACACGAATGTGTGAAAGTAGCCTAAGGGAGGTTGAGTTGTTACAAACATTATTACTCACATCATCTCTCTGCAAGTCATACAGTATAGATACAGAATAAATATTTACATTCAATGACTTACCACTGACATCTCATTTGATTATAGTCATTCTTTGTTATTTCTTCTTCATCTGGTCAGATCTTCACGTTGACATCTTCTAGCCATGGCTCTTCTTATTGCACTGAAAATAACAAGATCTCACATATTGTATATATATTTTCCTCCTGAATCAAAAATCCCCCATACTTCGGCTTTGAATATAAATATGTTCCTCACCAATATACAACTGATCATGCACCATTTAAAATATAAATTGATAAGCCAGTGCCGTGCCCCCATTAGCTATCATTTCCGCAGCCCATTATATATAAGTTAATCAGTCACTGTGACTGTCCTCCCTATTCATTCTAAGTCCCTGTATTGCATTATAATGAATTGAGGGGTGTGAGATAATGCTATAAAAGGATTAAGAGTGAATTAGGGGTTGAGGGAAGATGATATAGAAGAACTTATAATGAAATGGGGGGGTGAGATAGGATAGTATCAGGGACTTATAATGAATTGAGTCCTTGCAAGAACAATCTCAGGTGGGTGGGGTGGACGCTTTAGAAGGACTTATAATGAATTGGGGGGTAGGTGAGGGTTAGGGATGAGCAGACCTGTGGAAGTTATTCCAAAGTTTGGTTCAAGTAACAGAACTGTACCCGAACTTGAACCAGAACCCGAACCCCATTGAAAACAATAGGGAACCAAACTTTTGAGATGGTAAATTCTCTCTCTTTCTCTTTGCAATGGACTTCCAAGAGAAGTCCGTGTTTGGATTTTAGCATCGGGCACTAACTGTCCAGTACGAACCCCCAACTTTTATGTTTGGGTTCGCTCATCTCTAATGAGGATGCTTTACTATAGTCCGAGACTTCCTGTTGTGTCTAGGCCTCAGGGGTCACAAAGATCATGACGTCATGATGTGATGGTGGGTGACAATACAATGAACCGTGACCACTGAGGCTGGATGTACTGACCTATAGTGAAAAACAGGCAGATGAGGGATGCGACAGCTGAAAGAAGAGGCCCTAAGGACCACACGACGGGCAACAAGCAGCGGGGCTGCTGGAGAGGTGATGCAGATCAATGTTCTTTGGAACGCTCGTTTATCGATTCTCAATTCGTCTTAAAGGGTCATTAGTCAGTCCTGCAGATGTGGATGATGTTAACACTTTTTTTTTTTAAGTTTGCTGAGAGAAAGCTTTTTCATTTAAGCTACTTGATTGCGCTTGATAGTACTCAAGAGTTTATATTCTGGGAACAATTGTACCCCCAATCATGTGCTTATTGGTGAAAGGGTTCCTACAGTAAAACAAAAATCAAAACCAAAATCTCAGATATGTACTATGCAGTACATATTCTCACATAATATGCAGAAAATTAAAATACAGCCAGAATGACTATTACTAACCAAGTTAATGAGGTATCTCCCTGTAAAATAATTGTAAATCACCAAAGCATTCATGGGCATAAACCCCTTGATTTCATTTGCAATTTGAATATTTTAATTATTTTACAAATGATCATAATATAAATGAAATCATCCCTATCTACAAAGCTATTATACAAATGTGCCTCTGCTGTTTACCATGGCCTCTGTCACGTATTGGATATTATATCTGCTGTCAAGTGATTTGTAATCATTTTATTAATTAATGGCACAGGCTAGCATTACAAGAAAATGGAAGGCAATGACTGATGGAAGTAAGCAGTGAGCACGAGATAGTGTGGCATAATATCTCAATAAGCTGGGAGACACATTTTCTCAATTTCTCCTTTCTACACAACATACAATAGTGCACTTCTTTATAATCTATTTAAAATGCAGATTTTCTTTCTTTATTGTTTCTTTCTTCATGTTGCTCTAAAGTTTGGGAAAACAGATTAATTCAGACTGTCACTACAATTCAATGTTCTCAGTATGTCTCTTTGTTTACAACAATCACCAGATATATTTTATAGACAGGTAGTTGTAAGGAGAGATTTCTGAACAGTTTCAAATCTGACAGACTTTAAACCAACAGATCTTAAATAAGCTGCTTACTAAGCCCATAACTCTTTACAATCTCTTCCTCGGGCATACACAACATAGTTATCCTATCTCCTATAAACAAGGTCTCTAGTTTTTTTATGAGTGTATAAAATATGGGAACATCTATTGTATTTTTACATTATATAATATATGTAAAATATAAATTTATACTTGGTTCAGTCTAACATGCATAATATGTATGATAATAATTAAAGGAAACAACAATAGTGGTGTTGAGACAGCATCAAGCTTCAATACCATTGTTATCTTACAGTGGTATTGAATTCCAATAGACTGCTTTGACTGCGGCAGGTGACCTTTTTCTTTTCTAAATTAAAAATAAACTTGGTTTCAAAAGACCTAGCAATTAGGAAATGCGTAAGGCGTGCAGTAAAGGACGGGGAAGTGGAAGTGCTGATGATGGTGCACGCAGATGCTGAGGATGTGGGGCAGGTGCAACTACTCCTGTTGCTGGAGCACAAGAAACACACCCATCCACGACACATACGTTCCTGTCCCATTTTGCAGGGAGCAACGGTACACCACTTCTGAAGCCAGAACAGATGGTCGGTTGGATAGCAGCAAATGGTACTCGGTCCCCACGTTTTCTTTTGGTGTAGCATTCCCTCCTTGAACCAGCACGTGTCCTGGAACGTCACCAAAATTGGCCTGTTACCGGTGTACAAATTTGGTTGTCCAAAAACTGACTATTATCATATATACTCTAGAACTTGGTTTCTGTGAAATTTTGTTGGTTTGAAATGAAAAACAAAATTGGCCTGCTACAGGTGTACAAATTTGGTCCCTCGGTACTCGGTCCCCAGCCGCCACTATTTCTCCCAGTGTGACTTCCCCACCTTTTACAAGCACGTGTCCAGGAATATCAGCCGTGTCCCTTACCAATGCGGTTACTGGGATTTTCCACTTAAAGACCGACACGTGGACAAGTGCTTGTGGCCAGGGACGCTACATTTCATTGATCGCTCATTGGGTGAACATTGTGGAAGCTGGGGCCAAGTCCCACCCTGGCACGGCATATGTGCTCCAGAAGAGGATTCCTATTCTATCAGGATTTCCTCCACCTCCTACATAGTGTTGAGCCACCCCCGTAGTGTTCGAGTTCGGTTCGGTTCATCGAACACCCTTGTGTTCGCTGAACTGTTCGTCGAGCTGTTCGTCGAACACCTTCGAACACCGTTAAAACCAATGGCAGGCAAACAAAAACACATAGAAACACATAGAAAACACCTTCAAAGGTGTCCAAAAGCTGACAAACTGCTCAGAAGACATAACTAACACATGGAAAAGTGACAAGTACATATAGTCATGCGAAAAGAAAAGAGGTGGAGGAGTAAAAGGAGGGGGAGACACAGATATAGGCATGTCATGCCCTTCAAAAATCCAAAAAGTGAGAAGCCGACATGGCCAGTCCGTTCCTGCCCGTGCCACCTCCGTGTCGCCGGGTTTGTGCCAGAGCTGCGGTGGACCCTGACGGCCAGCCCCCCTCTCCGAATACTGGTGCCTGTCCGCTGGTGGGTCGAGCCTCCCCGCGGTGGGGGGGGAGTAACATCTGCAGAAGAAAGACCATCTTCCAGCCAAACTAACATGTCGACTTCTTTTCGTGGACAATGTGATACGATCCCTTTGTTACGGACACGCCCATCGCTACAAATTCCAGATGAGGCACAAAAACAGCAGGTGCTTCAGCGGATATCAAGTGCTCCTTCAAGTGGGCTCTACTCCACCTCAATTTCAACATCACAAATACTCCAGTCCTCAGAGGTGTCACCCCAATTGCACTTGCCTCCTCACAGCTCCCAAGTCTCCAGCTGCCTGACTGAGTATGGGGTAACACAGATGGTTGAGTCTGCAGAGCTGTTTACTCATACTATAGCCTGGGAAACGGAGGTCTGCTCCAGAGCTTCTGTTAATCCAGATGAGGAAATGATCTGCACTGATGCCCAGAATCTTTATAAGTCGGATCCAGGACCAGATGAAGAAGGTTCTGAGCATAATGTAGACCCTTGTTCCCAAACTGTAACTCCTGTTGGTGGAGACAATGATGAAGACGATGATGAGACTCAAATACCTGATTGGAGCGACAAATTGACTTTTCGGTCAGGGCAGGAAGAGGTTGGCTTTGAGGATGACGGGTGTGATAACACACAGGGTGATGATGACAAGGTTGGAGATCCCACTTACTGTTAACCCACAGCCAGCCAGTCGATGAGGTCACCCGGGCCTTTGCCTGGCCTTGGGGATGTCGCGGTGGTCGGCTCCCTGGCCCGTACCCTGGGGTCACTCTTTAAAAGGGTGGATAATTGTTAATTTTATAAGAGTTCGTGACGCCACCTGTGGTATCTGGTGAGAAGCACCAGCGCTGCAGCAGTCCACTGAGGCCCGTGATAAGGCAGCTCAATGGTATAGCTCGCCACAGGTGGAGCTAGGTCTCAGTCCAGCGTATTCAGGGGGAATGCAGGACAGGCGAGACCCAGCTGGGTCAGAGCAAGAATGGGAATGGACACGGTAGTCACTTCAGTACCTTTTACTGGAGGAAATTCAGGCACATCCCGGAGCACTGTAGGGTGAAGGGTGCATATCAGGATCCTCCCCAATGAGCGGGTGTAGGGCCTCCTGTTTCTTGCCTCTACGTAGTAAGTTTCTGACCTGCCTGGAGCTAGGCCTAACTTTGTCTCTGTCCTGCACTGGCTGACCTTGTGGTAGGGACTTCTCTTGGAGTTCACTCTCCCAGTATGCGGGGCCTAAGCGTCTCCTGGCTATGTTACGTATCAGCAGCTTAGCAATCCTGGGACTTGTAGCTCTCCAGGGATTCCGGTTATGCCTTACTGGGTCATAGAGATCCCGGTAAGCTCGGATCCGGTGTCCGGTAAATGCTTCGGGGTGAGCTGGTTAAGCTCCTCTGCCCCTTATGTACTAACTCGCCACTCGGCTTCGGTCTACTCGGGCCCTCACTAGGCTATACACACTAAAGGCAGCTTGCTGCGCTTCACCGATCTTATGGCGCCGGCACACCTTAAGCTCTATCTGGTCTCCATGAATCTAGCTAGCAGGAGCCTTGTGCTCCACTGCTGAACTATTAACTGAGTTCTCTAGACTAGACTGAGCTCCACTGCAGACTGACCTCTCTTAGGCTTCTCTACTGCAGGAACTCTTCAGAGGAACTGAACTGCCTAGCTCCACCTTCCCTATTTATATCCCTAACGGGCTCCCCCTGCTGGTCTGAGGTGGAAGGTGGAGATGTGTGAATGTTTATGGGGGCCTCTTGTGGAGGATTCCATCAATACACTCTTCTAGGATCTGTGATACCAAGCGCAGCGGGGCGTCACAGATGCTATTGACGGCGAGATTAGGCTGCGCCTTCCTGGACAGAGACGGAGTACTGTAACTCCTGTTGGTGGAGACAATGAGGAAGACGATGATAAGATTCAAATACCTGATTGGAGTGACAACTTTAGTTTTTTGTCAGGGCAGGAACAGGTTGGCTCTGAGGACGACGGGTGTGATAACACACAGGGTGATGATGATGAAGTTGGAGATCCCACTTACTGTCAACCCACAGTCAGCCAAGAGATGAGGTCAGCAGAGGAGGTGGAGGAAGATGCTAGTGACGACGAGGTCAGGTTGCGCCTTCCTGGACAGAGACGTAGTACTGGAAGCACGTCAACAACTGCATCCTCAACCACAATTCTGCCTCTGACCACAAGTCGTAGTGGCTCTTCAGGTCGCATGGGCTCTAAGCCTTGCATAGCCTGGGAATTTATTCAGATCAATAAAGATGACCCAACTTGTGTTATCTGTAATATTTGTCACCAAAAGCTAAGTAGAGGCAAAAAAATCCATAGTTTAAGTACTTCATGCATGTACCGTCACATGGATATGAAGCATAAGTTGCAGTGGGAAGCTCACTGTGCTACAATGCGGCCTAGCCAACCACCGTCTGCCCCATCTTGTGCATCCGCGGCCTCTTCATCCTCTGTGACTGGGGGGACAGCAGTCACACATGTTTTTGGCCGCAGACCTGCCACCTCTTTACATGCAACAACCAGTGTTATTGGCAGGTCGTCAGTTCATTGGGAAGTGGAAACACCTGCTGGTGTTGAGCGCTCTCTGACATCGAGAGCACCACCTTTGGATCAAGGCAACCTAACATGTCCACCTGCATCTTGCTCACAGACCGGCAGTTTGCCGAGGACACCCTACTCAACCCCGTCAAAGCACAACAGCCAGCCCTCGGTCCCACAGATGTGGAAAAGTAAAAGACCATTTCCTCCTAGCCATGAGAAAGCTAAGAGGTTGAATTTCACCATCTGCAAGCTCTTGGCTACAGAAATGCTGCCTTTCCGCCTGGTGGACACAGAGGATTTTCGAGACCTTATGTCCGTCGCAGTGCCCCAGTACCAGATGCCCAGTCGGCACTACTTCTCAAAGAAAGGTGTGCCTGCACTCCACCAGCATGTCGCACACAACATCACCGCTTCTTTGAGAAACTCTGTGTGTGACAGGGTGCATTTCACCACAGACACTTGGACGAGTAGGCATGGACAGGGGCGTTACATGTCGCTGACTGGGCACTGGGTAACTATGGTGACAGCAGGACAAGGGGCTGCTGTCCAAGTCTTGCCGTCCCCACGAGTTGTGCGTCAATCCTCTTTATGTCAAAGTTCCTCCACTGCTTCTGCCTCCTCAACCTCCTCTCGGTCTTCCACCTGCACCCAAAGCCTGTCTGGTCATGCCACAAGCTTTCTAACTGTGCAGAAGGGATCCTGCACACCTCCTTACTATGCTGGCAGTAGGGCTCAACGTCATCAGGCGGTTTTTACTTTGAAATGTCTGGGAAATGTGAGTCACACAGCTGAGGAGTTGTGGTCAGCTCTGGAGAACCAATTTCATGAATGGTTGTCTCCACTGGACCTGAAACCAGGGAAGGCCGTGTGCGACAATGCTGCAAACCTGGGTGCGGCCCTTCGCCGGGGCAATGTCACACACGTGCCTTGTATGGCTCACGTGTTGAACCTGGTTGTCCATAAATATTTAGCCCACTATCCCAGACTAGATGGCCTTCTGCAGAGGGCACGGTCGCTGTGTGCTCACTTCCACCGTTCGCATCCCGCAGCTCAACGACTTACATCTCTATAGAAGTCGTTGGGCCTGCCAGTTCACCGGCTGAAATGCGATGTGCCGACAAGGTGGAATTCAACTCTGCACATGTTGCAGCGACTGTGGCAGCACCGACAAGCCCTGGTGCAATACGTTCTGACGTATAGCCTGGGCCATCGAGATCCAGAGGTGGGGCAAATCACGCTGCAGGAGTGGCCTCAGATCAGGGACCTATGAAGTTGACATGCCCCCTGGGCCGTGGGGTACCCTGAGCCGGGCCGGTAGACGCTGGGGGTTGTAGTCACTGTGGCGGTGACCCGGTCCGTGACCCAGGGCGGTCAATCCAACGGTAATTTGCATATATTGATTTTATAATGTCCGACTACGCCACCTGTGGAGTGCGGCCAAAGGGGCCGCCGCTGCAGAACAGTCATCTGAAGCTGGTGGTTTTGCAGCAATGGTATTATTACTCACCACAGGAAGAGTGTAGCTTCAGGGCAGTGTGGGTGGATGATGGTGGTTATAGTGCAGGGAGTCAGTAATGAACACAGAGTCCGTGTGATGCAGTCCCAAGATCTTTACTCACAGTTGTTGCAGTCCAGATTTCAGGTACCAGAGCAATCTCACCCGTCGTGCTGTGCGTAGTCATTGAGGGGCTCAGTCCACCCCCAGATAGCTCCGGAGTACTTAGCAGGACCCCCTTCTGTGTGTCCTTTCTCTGGCCTTCTCCCTGCACCTCACACCCAGTGACACTTCTATCCGGTATCCTCGGGCCTTGGCGGGCGACTTGTGTTCCGTCCTCTGTTTCCTATGTGGCTACCTTCTTAGTGAGACTGGTGTGGGCTTTTGCCTGCAGTACATGAAATGCTGCAGCCTCCGGGTTCTAGTTGAGCCTTGCTGTTTCTCCTCTAGTTGAGGGACCACTTCCCCTTATCTGGCCTGACCCCTCTACCTCCTGGTAGCAGCGGGAGTACGGGTGGCCTTCTGCACGGCCCGTAGCCCTAGGGTCCCTTCGGTTCCTGGAGCCTTCCTGCTCCCACTCCTCTCTTCTCTCCTTCAGTCCTGGGCCTCCCAGGCTAGGCCCACCTCCGGAGCAGAGCTCATGCCGAGCCTCTGCTCCTGTCACTTTTCCTCCTCTGACTGGCTTGCTCTTTCTAAGATGGCTTCCTATTTATACTCTCCCTGTCATGTGCTCCCCTAAGCTGCTCCCCTAAGCACCCACTACATAGGACCCTCCCACCAGCTAGGGACCTGGGACTGTGCTCTCCCTTAGGAGCAATCTCGCCCTACCCCCACTGCGGGTATGTGTTGGATGCAGGTGTTAGGGTCCCGAGCCATACGCCTTCCTTACCAGAGGGTGAGATACCACAACTCTGGGTGAGATGCAGTAACTCTGTGGCGACTGAACCCTCAGGGGCGCCACACACCCTTCTGCACAGTTTTGAAATGGCGACGAAGATGTTTAGTGCTGACGATGATGCCATTATCAGCATGACTTTTCCGGTGATTTACATGCTGGAGCACACATTAAACAGAATTCAGAGTCAGGTGGTGGGACAAGAGGAGGTGGAGGAAGTAGAGGAGGAGTCGTATGCGGAAGGGATAACATCTCCAAGGTCCAGAAGGTTGGCAGCACCAAGGCGGCAGGCATGGGAGGGTGGGGGAGAGGGATTAACCAGGGCGCATGGTAGCAGCCAAACTGTTGAGGAAGGTGCAGGAGCCGAGGAAGAAGTGGAGGATGAACTGGCGATGGGCATGGAAGACTCATCAGATGAGGGAGACCTTGATCAAATTTCTGTTGTGCGAGGTTGGGGGGAGAGGGCAGAGGAAGGAAGCATGATTCTTAGCTCGCTACCAACACAACAAGGACTTGGTCCTCCTGGATGCGCAAGACACATGAGTGCCTTCTTGCTGCACTACCTGCAACATGACCCTCAGATTGCAGAATTCGAAGTAATCCCGACTACTGGGTTGCCACACTCTTAGATTCCCGGTACATAAGTAAATTTGCCGAAATAATTCCTGCCATAAAAAGGGATTGACGCATGCAGGAGTATCTGCAGACGCTGTTGCAGAAACTTACATGTGCTTTTCCACAAAACACCAGTGGTGCACGAAGTGAATCTCACAGTTCTAACTTGCCAACCGTGGGACTGTCGAGTCTTCATCATTCAAACCTTAACAGTAACACAGTATCTGCTGGTAACAGCAATTTTGTGGAATCGTTTCACCACTTTTTTAGAACATCCTTTGCAAGGCCACAGGAGACAAGAAGTCTGACACGTAGTCAATGCCTAGAGAGGATGGTGCAGGAGTATCTCCAAGTGAGCATCGAAGCCATGACTGTGTCACTGGACCCTTGATCATTTTGGTATTCCAATCTGGAAAAATGGCCAGAGCTCGCCACTCACGCCTTGGAGATCTTGTCATGCCCTGCAGCCAGTGTTCTCTCTGAACGTGTGTTCAGCGCTGCTGATGGTGTGCTGACAGATAAGCGCACGCGGCTGTCCACTGAGAATGTAGACAGACTCACGTTCATAAAGATGAACAAATCATGGATTCGCAAGGACTTTTCTAACCCTGTGTTATCCTTGGGAGACTAAAAGCTTGAGGATTTGGTAATATCACCTCACCAACCGTTTTAAGCAACTGTGGGGCAATTGATGCCACTTAACCCTAGAACGCATGACCATAAAAATCTACACTTTCATATACCTGGAGCCTTCTAGGCCCGTGTGCAAATAACATGGAATATCTCAAACTCAAATGACAAACAACTATATACATGAAGAATACCTAGAGTTTCAAAATTCTAACTAAAGTAATCTTGCAGAAAATAGAAAACAATTAACAGGGCCGGACTGCGAGGCCCCAGGTATGCGTTCTAGGGTTAGTGGTGTCTGTGCCACAATTTTGGGAAAAAATGTAGACTCTTTTTGGAGTCCCCTTGCTGTGTCTTAAGTGACTTTGGCATCGTCAATTCCAGGTGGGTTGGGTCGCTCCCCCCCCCCTTTTAACTGTAAGAAACTACATACACTATGACTTGGGGTAACACAGATGGTTGAGTCTGAAGAGCTGTTTACTCAGAGGTCTGCTCCAAATCTTCAGTGTCTGCTAGTCAGCGTAGAATTTTTAACTGCATCTAGCCTAGGCAATACTTTGGGCGTAGTAGCCCAGCTGCGAAGCAAGCTGCACCGCCTGTGTATCTAATAAGAATTTTTAAATGCATCTAGCCTAGGCAGACTGTGGGGACCCCCAACCAAACCCAGACGCTCAGCCCCCCTACCGCCCCCATTTCCTTGACAATACAATAATGTAACTCTTACAACTGGATGGGTGAGGATCGGTCACAGCTTTATTAACTCTTTATACACATTCCATTAGAAAGGCATTTTATTTCTAAAATAATTCACCTTGTTGCAGCATGCCCTGGGTCTCCACTCCGGCAACTTGGTCAACAAGTGTAACTCTCCAACATGTCCTTTCTATTTCCAGGCCATGGAGGATCCTGTGTACTCTTATGCAGGACTCTGACCCCCACCCATCACTCTTAACGCTTGTTCCACTCCGTCCTGGAGTCCTGACAGGAATATGTCCAGTCCAATATCCATTAAGTGAACACCGTCGGGCCGTATGAGGCCTGCTTTATCTCCTTCCAGTTGTCGGTGTCGTACCACTACACAACCTCTGTCTCTTCTAAATTTTGCCATCAGAATATTTATTACCCACCTTGTCCGTTCGATGGCCGTGATGTCTCGCGCACCTTGCCATACCGCTATCAGCACAATCTCTGACCATACTATAGCTAGTTTTGTGAAAAATTCTCTGAAGCGCTCAGTGTCTAGTTTCATTATTGCCATTAGTTATGCGCTCTTGTGATGACCTAGGTTGTTTCCCCCGGCCTGTATAACTAAGATGACCGGACATCTTGCCTCTCTCCCTACCTTGATTACCTCCATTAGTACCTGTGGCCATAGCAGGCCTCTAATACCTCTCCAGTTGAAATATGTGTTATGAAACTCTAATTTCCTCCCGCCTGGGCGGACTTTCGCCCTTTTTTCTGCCCAATATATATACGAGTGGCCTATCACCCACACTGTTGGCTTAGAGTCACCTGTAAAAGAAACAAACCACGTTAGGATAACAAGTCCGGTCTTATGTATCTTGCCAAACACGTGGATCGCCATCTCCCTATCCTCTGAACTTCCGTTTCTAAGAGTCCTGCTCTTGCTGCTTCCGTGGCCGCGCCTATGTGGAATGAGTGTGTCCCGTAATCTTTGGGGTGGTTCCCTGCCGATGTTATGCATTTATTAAATATAGCTTGAAACTGGTATCTTGATAATGGCGTTCCATCAATGTGTGATAGGAAGAAATTACTTTGTGATCTGATGGTTAGATATGTTTTTACTATTGTTACCCAACTCAGTGTACCGTTTGTGGGTTGTAGAATTACCCAATTGCCCGGCCCGCTGGAACCGTTTTCGATTTGTGTATGCGTAGACTTATTGCATTATTGGCTATGACTACTTCCTGGTATAATAAGCCTCCACTGGTGGTAATTTTGGATTGAGGGACTAATTCGCTTATGCATAGGCGATCACAAATGCAGTAGACAGTAGTGTTGCTTCAAATTGTGAGTGTCATGTTAATGGTGTTAGGGATATGATGTGAGAAATCAGTTTTAGCGACACGGGACGGGACGTCTACACTCCTGACTTGGCTGTCCCCTTTTCCTCCCTTTTATGGATTGTCTGATGATGAATCTTAGTCACATCTCCCCAATTCAGTAGTTGGAAGTGAAATGCTACTCCGGTCAGACACCGCTGCGCTGACGCCCCTGATATGACCCTCATCATTAGCTGGTGGAGAAATTCTATTGTGACTTGTGATCTGGCTTGTTCACATTGGTCAACCCGTCTGCCTGCTACTAGTCGTGTCCATTCTTTCCATGCCTTACCGTATGCTTGCCACGTCGACGGGGCAACTGACGCTCTGATTAATGGCATCAACTATTCGCCACTAGATCCCATAGGGAAGGTGGGCAACTGTTGCCCGATGGGTGGGCGTTGTGGAAGAGCTCTGTGAAAATTTGCCAATTGAATTGTTATTAAGCGTTAGCAGCTGCTTTAGACCCCTCAGCATAGTGGCTAGCGCGGACCCATACATTGTGTTTTAGGCACAGGAATGCTAGCCTGTGTAGTAGGCCTAGCACTGGGAGAGACGATGATGCCATCTTATTAATGCAGTGCGCTAGGCTGGTGTTTTTTGTTATGAAGCGTATATTTTTGTAAGCCAGGAGCGCGCCCCATATTTCTATTGCTACCACTAGTGTTGAGCGATACCTTCCGATATCGGGAAATATCGGATCGGATTGGATCGGACCGATACCGAAAAAGTATCGGATATCGCCGATTCCGATACCGGAAACCAATGCAAGTCAATGGGACAGAAATATCGGAATGAAAATAAACCCTTTCTTTCCTTGTAGGTTAATTCTACATGAAGGAAAACAACTAAGAATAATGTAGAATGTATTGGTGGAGGTGGGGGAGACAATAAAGGCATAGAGGTTTAGCCCAATCAAATGGAATAGCAGGAATTAATATTTTTTTAAGACGTTCTGAGTTACGGAAATATTGACTATGTTAAGTATTTTTATATTTTGTCAGATATTTATGTTTCACTACTTCCATGCTCTTCACCTTCTTTTTTACTTCTCCCACTCTTTCTCCTTCATCATCCTCAGCATCTTTTTCATCCTCTTCTTCTTCACCTTCTTCATCTTCTTCTTCTTCACCTTCTTCGTATTATTCTTTTTTTTTACATTCTTCATATTCTACTTCTTCATCTTCTTCTTCTTCATCATATTCTTATTTGTGACAGGCATTCCTGTAGTTGTTATCTATAAAAGGTTGGACATTACACCTTTCGTTCTGCCCGTCACAAAAGATTTACAACAGGATTTGTCCGCGTTCAGTTTGGCCTGCAGCAGCAGGTCTTTTCCAGGGGCACCACGAGGAGGAACGGACTCACCCCCATACACTGCTTAGTCATCTTCTGCTTATAATTTAGATATTATCTTTTGCTCTGAATTTAAGTCTTATGCTTAATGTTCTTCCGCTTTTTGTTCTCCAGCTTCTTGTATTTCTGCTTCTTGGTTTTCTGTCTCTTGTTCTTCTGTATCTTGGTGCTTGTCTTCTCTTCTTTGTCCTCTTGGTCAACTCCTTCAGGGTCATCTTCTTGGTCTTCTTCGGGGTGGTCTTCAGGGTCATCGTCTTCGGGGGTCCTCGTCTTCGGGGTCCTCGTCTTCTTCGGGTTGGTCTTCTGGGTCCTCGTCTTTGGGGTCCTCGTCTTCTTCGGGGTGGTCTCCAGGGTCCTCGTCTTCTTCGGGGTGGTCTTCAGGGTCCTCGCCTTCAGGGTCGTTGTCTTCGGGGTCCTCGTCTTCTTAGGGTTGGTCTTCAGGGTCCTCGTCTTCAGGGTCCTCGTCAGGGAGATCCAGAGTGATTACCAAGAACCATTTCAAAAAGCTTGAACTTGGAAATGTAGCAGAAGGTACAAGAAAGCTGAGGAACTACCGAGAACCAGCTGACGGTACTGGAACCCGGATGGGTAGCAGAAGGTACAAGAGCCAATGGAACTGCCGAAGACCAGCTGACGGTACTGGAACTCGGTTACTAAGCAGGAGGTACCTGTGCCAGAAAGCACTACCAAGGACCAGCAGACGTTGGTGGAACTTGGATAGAGATGAGCGGTGTTCGACTAGAACTGTTCGTCAATCTCAAATTCGAGCTGTTTTGGGCGGTGTTCGAGTTGTTCGACGAACCCGAACGATTTGCAAAAAATTCGGCTGTTCGAGGTTATGTTCGATAACTGTTCGTGCACCAAAAGCGTGTCCTGCATGTCTGGCGCTATTTAGAGCACCAATCATGCAGGGATTGTCTGCCACTCACTGTAATGCCACAGCCATGGTGGTTGTGGCATTACAGTGATTGCCCAAATCGATGGGAACAGTGCTCACAGTGAAACGTGAAAAGCCGCAATTCAGCAGCGGCATACACCGGTACCCGACAATTTAGAACAGAAAGAATAGAGAATCACACATAGATTACATAGATAGAAACATGTCAGCCACATATATAAGAAGTACAGTGACAGTGTTGCTTACTGTACTTGTCATTTAGTGTAAAGGATTTATCAAAAAAAATAATAGTGTTTTCATGCACCGTCTCTTTAAAAAAGCCGGCTGGCAATTCAGCATCAGTACCCGATAATTTATAACAGACAGAATAGAGCTTCACACATAAATTAGATAGATAGAAACATGTCAGCCACATATATACGAAGTACAGTGACAGTGTTGCTTACTGTACTTGTCATTTAGTGTAAAGGATTTATTAAAAAATATAATAGTGTTTTCGTGCACCGTCTCTTTAAAAAAGCCGGCCGGCAATTCAGCAGCGGTACCCGACAATTTATAACAGACAGAATAGAGCTTCACACATAGATTAGATAGATAGAAACATGTCAGTCACATATATATGAAGTACTGTGACAGTGTTGCTTACTGTACTTGTCATTTACTGCAAAGGATTTATTAAAAAAAATAATAGTGTTTTCATGCACCGTTTCTTTAAAAAAGCCGGCCGGCAATTCAGCATCTGTACCCGACAATTTATAACAGAAAGAATAGAGAATCACACATAGATTAGGTAGATCGAAACATGTCAGTCACATATATATGAAGTACTGTGACAGTGTTGCTTACTGTACTTGTCATTTACTGCAAAGGATTTATTAAAAAAAATAATAGTGTTTTCATGCACCGTCTCTTTAAAAAAGCCAGCCGGCAATTCAGCATCTGTACCCGACAATTTATAACAGACAGAATAGAGCTTCACACATAGATTAGATAGATAGAAACATGTCAGTCACATATATAAGAAGTACAGTGACAGTGTTGGTTACTGTACTTGTCATTTAGTGTTAAAATAAAGGATTTATTAAAAAAAAAATTGGCGTGGGGTTCCCCGTAATTTTAGTCTCTAGCGGAGGTTAAGCAGACAGCTGGGGCAGATGTTTGAAGCCTGGGAAGGGGGTAATACCCACGGAGCTTCCCAGGCTACTAATATCAGCCCCCAGCTGAATACCTAGCCTTTACTAGCTATTAAAATGGAGGACCCCCCCAAAAAAATGACGTGGGGTCCCCCCTAATTTAATAGCTAGCAAAGGCTAGGCAGACAGCTGGGGGCTGATATTAATAGCCCAGGAAGGGAGCCATGAATATTGGCCCCCTCCCAGGCTAGAAACACCAGCCGTCAGCCGCCCCAGAAATGGCGCATCCATAGGATGCGCCAATTCTGGCACTTAGCCTCGCTCTTCCACGCTGCCCTGGTGCGGTGGCAGGGGGTAATAGGGTTGGGGTTGATGTCAGCTTATAATGCCAGCTGACATCAAGCCCAGGTTAGTAATGGAGAGGCGTCTATAAGACACCCCCATTACTAACCCCATAGTCAAAGTTAAAAGAAAACACAAACACCCAGAATAAAGTCCTTTAATTGAAATAAAGACACATTCCTTTATTGTTCTAAATTAAACCATACTTACCGTCACGCCCATTCCAGCTGAAGCCAACGATCTCTTGCAATAAAAGAAAAATAATAAAGCAACCTCATCCTTACCTTTCCATGGTTCCCACGACAGCTTCAGCTCTGCTACATCGAGATGACAGGCTGGACCGCAGCAGAAAGCTGCCATCCAGCCTGTCATCCCGCGGACACTCAGAAGCGCAGGCATGCTTGCGCTCCTCAGTGTCTGGCTGTGACGGCATAAAGATGAGACGAGTTCATGCGGTGGCTCACTGGGTAATAAAGGGGTTAAGGCCAGCTTGGCATTATCAGCTGTCCCTAAGCCCGAAATTCATGGGGTCACGCCAATATTAGACATGACCACCATGAATTTCTAGTAAAGTATTTAAAAAAAACACAAACACCCAGAAAAAAGTCCTTTAATTGAAATAAACACACAATTCTTTATTGTTCTAAATTAAACCATACTTACCGCCACACCCATTCCAGCTGAAGCCAATGATCTCCTGCAATAAAAGTAAAATAATAAAGCAACAACATCCTTACCTTTCCATGGCTCCCACGACAGCTTCAGCTCTGCTACATCGAGATGACAGGCTGGACCGCAGCAGAACGCTGCCATTCAGCCTGTCATCCCGCAGACACTGAGAAGCGCAGGCATGCTTGCGCTACTCAGTGTCTGGCTGTGACGGCATCCAGATGAGCCGAGGTCATGTCCAATGAACTCGGCTCACCTCATGCACGTCACTGACAGCGTGGGAAAATTCTCACGCTGAAGCGCTGAGTGCAGGAGAATTTTCCCACGCTGTCAGTGACGTACATGAGGTGAGCCGAGTTCATTGTCGGCTCATCTGGATGCCGTCACAGTCAGACACTGAGGAGCGCAAGCATGCCTGTGCTTCTCAGTGTCTGCGGGATGACAGGCTGGATGGCAGCGTTCTGCTGCGGTCCAGCCTGTCATCTCGATGTAGCAGAGCTGAAGCTGTCCTGGGAACCATGGAAAGGTAAGGATGAGGTTGCTTTATTATTTTTCTTTTATTGCAGGAGATCGTTGGCTTCAGCTGGAATGGGCGTGATGGTAAGTATGGTTTAATTTAGAACAATAAAGGATTGTGTCTTTATTTCAATTAAAGGACTTTATTCTGGGTGTTTGTGTTTTCTTTTAACTTTGACTATGGGGTTAGTAATGGGGGTGTCTTATAGACGCCTCTCCATTACTAACCTGGGCTTGATGTCAGCTGGCATTATAAGCTGACATCAACCCCAACCCTATTACCCCCTGCCACCGCACCAGGGCAGCGTGGAAGAGCGAGGCTAAGTGCCAGAATTGGCGCATCCTATGGATGCGCCATTTCTGGGGCGGCTGACGGCTGGTGTTTCTAGCCTGGGAGGGGGCCAATATTCATGGCTCCCTTCCTGGGCTATTAATATCAGCCCCCAGCTGTCTGCCTAGCCTTTGCTAGCTATTAAATTAGGGGGGACCCCACGTCATTTTTTTTGGGGGGGTCCTCCATTTTAATAGCTAGTAAAGGCTAGGTATTCAGCTGGGGGCTGATATTAGTAGCCTGGGAAGCTCCGTGGGTATTACCCCCTTCCCAGGCTTCAAACATCTGCCCCAGCTGTCTGCTTAACCTCCGCTAGAGACTAAAATTACGGGGAACCCCACGCCAATTTTTTTTAATAATAAATCCTTTATTTTAATACTAAATGACAAGTACAGTAACCAACACTGTCACTGTACTTATTATATATGTGACTGACATGTTTCTTTCTATCTAATCTATGTGTGAAGCTCTATTCTGTCTCTTATAAATTGTCGGGTACCGCTGCTGAATTGCCGGCCGGCTTTTTTAAAGAGACGGTGCATGAAAACACTATTATATTTTTTAATAAATCCTTTACACTAAATGACAAGTACAGTAAGCAACACTGTCACTGTACTTCGTATATATGTGGCTGACATGTTTCTATCTATCTAATCTATGTGTGATTCTCTATTCCTTCTATACTAAATTGTCGGGTACAGATGCAGAATTGCCAGCCGGCTTTTTTAAAGAGACGGTGCATGAAAACACTATTATTTTTTTTAATAAATCCTTTGCAGTAAATGACAAGTACAGTAAGCAACACTGTCACAGTACTTCATATATATGTGACTGACATGTTTCTATCTATCTAATCTATGTGTGATTCTCTATTCCTTCTATTCTAAATTGTCGGGTACCGCTGCTGAATTGCCGGCCGGCTTTTTTAAAGAGACGGTGCATGAAAACACTATTATATTTTTTAATAAATCCTTTACACTAAATGACAAGTATAGTAAGCAACACTGTCACTGTACTTCGTATATATGTGGCTGACATGTTTCTATCTATCTAATCTATGTGTGATTCTCTATTCCTTCTATTCTAAATTGTCGGGTACAGATGCTGAATTGCCAGCCGGCTTTTTTAAAGAGACGGTGCATGAAAACACTATTATTTTTTTTAATAAATCCTTTGCAGTAAATGACAAGTACAGTAAGCAACACTGTCACTGTACTTCATATATATGTGACTGACATGTTTCTATCTATCTAATCTATGTGTGAAGCTCTATTCTGTCTGTTATAAATTGTTGGGTACAGATGCTGAATTACCGGCCGGCTTTTTTAAAGAGACGGTGCACGAAAACACTATTATATTTTTTAATAAATCCTTTACACTAAATGACAAATACAGTAAGCAACACTGTCACTGTACTTCATATATATGTGACTGACATGTTTCTATCAATTTAATCTATGTGTGATGCTCTATTCCTTCATGTCTAAATTGTCGGGTATCGGTGTATGCCGCTGCTGAATTGCCGGCCGGCTTTTTTAAAGAAAGCGTCTTCTGAGCAGTTTGTCAGCTTTTGGACACCTTTGAAGGTGTTTTCTATGTGTTCCTATGTGTTTTTGTTTGCCTGCCATTGGTTTTAACGGTGTTCGACGGTGTTCTAAGGTGTTCGACGAACAGTTCGACGAACAGTTCCTCGAACATCCCGGTGTTCGACGAACCGAACCGAACCCGAACACTACGGGGGTGGCTCAACACTAAACTTGGATACCGAGAAGGAGGCACCTAATCCAAAGGCACTGCCGAGAACCAGCTGACGGTACTGGAACCCGGATGGGTAGCAGAAGGTACCCATGTAAAAAAAAGTTCAAGGCCGCGAGCCGGCCGCAGTTACCAAAACCCACAGTCCTACAGGGGGTGCTTGTCCTATAGGCACTATGGAACCAGCCTTCATTGCCAGATCCCGCAGCCCACATAGGAGTCACCTAAACTGCAGGCACCATAGAGTCGGCTAACCCGACCGCAACACGACAGGACAACGCATTGGAGGCAAAGTGACGTTGACACTACCCGGAAACAGCTGGCGTGCTGGAACCAGGCTGGGCAGGAGGGAGTACCCGTGCCAAAGACACTGCCGAGAACCAGCTGACGGTACTGGAACCCGGATGGGTAGTAGAAGGTACAAGAGCCAATGGAACTGCCGAAGACCAGCTGACGGTACTGGAACTCGGTTACTAAGCAGGAGGTACCTGTGCCAGAAAGCACTACCAAGGACCAGCAGACGTTGGTGGAACTTGGATACCGAGAAGGAGGCACCTAATCCAAAGGCACTGCCGAGAACCAGCTGACGGTACTGGAACCCGGATGGGTAGCAGAAGGTACAAGAGCCAATGGAACTGCCGAAGACCAGCTGACGGTACTGGAACTCGGTTACTAAGCAGGAGGTACCTGTGCCAGAAAGCACTACCAAGAACCAGCAGACGTTGGTGGAACTTGGATACCGAGAAGGAGGCACCTAATCCAAAGGCACTGCCGAGAACCAGCTGATGGTACTGGAACCCGGATGGGTAGTAGAAGGTACAAGAGCAAATGGAACTACCGAGAACCAGCTGGCGGTGCTGAAACCCAGGGTAAATACTAAAAACAGAGTGGAGCCAGAGGTGTAATTGGAGCAAGCTTTAAATCAGTAGTACAGTGGATGTGGACAAAGCAGGAGAATTTGCCAGACACACATCAGGGGAACAGCTGACGTTACTGAACCCCAATAACACTGGAGCAAGCATTGACTGTGCAGACGGCACTTCTGAGCAGCAACTAGCGGTATTGGAGCCCAGGGTAAATACTAAAAACAGAGGAGTCAGAGGTGTATTTGGATGAGGTTTTAAATCAGTAGTACAGTGGATGTGGACAAAGCAGGAGAAATTGCCGTCCGCACAGCAGGGGAACAGCTGACGTTACCGAACCCCAATAACACGGCAGCAAGTGTTGACTGTGCAGACGGCACTTCCGAGCGCCAACTGGCGGTGTTGGAGCTCAGTGATAATACTGAAAACAGAGGAGCCAGAGGTGTATTTGGAGGAGGTTTTAAATCAGTAGTACAGTGGATGTGGACAGAGCAGGAGAAATTGTCATCCGCACAGCAGGGGAACAGCTGACGTTACCGAACCCCAATAACATGGCAGCAAGCGTTGACTGTGCAGACGGCACTTCTGAGCAGCAACTAGCGGTATTGGAGCCCAGGGTAAATACTGAAAACAGAGGAGCCAGAGGTGTAATTGGAGCAACTTTAAAATCTGTAGTAGTGAGAATGTGGACAGAGCAGGAGAAATTGCCGTCCGCACAGCAGGGGAACAGCTGACGTTACCGAACCCCAATAACATGGCAGCAAGTGTTGACTGTGCAGACGGCACTTCCGAGCGCCAACTGGCGGTGTTGGAGCTCAGGGATAATACTGAAAACAGAGGAGCCAGAGGTGTAATTGGAGCAACTTTAAAATCTGTAGTAGTGAGAATGTGGACAGAGCAGGAGAAATTGCCGTCCGCACAGCCGGAGAACAGCTGACGTTACTGAACCCCAATGACACGGCAGCAAGTGTTGACTGTGCAGACGGCACTTCCCAGCGCCAACTGGCGGTGTTGGAGCTCAGGGAGTTCAGGTGGTAGAAACATGAACAGAACAGGAGACCTGGATACTTTTGCCAACAATTATTTATTCTGGAAGAGGACTGGCAAATTCATGAGAGATCCAGGCCTTGTTCATTTTGAGAAAAGTAAGCCGGTCAACGTTATCGGAGGATAGTCGCATGCGACGGTCTGTTAGTACACCACCTGCGGCACTAAAGACGCGTTCCGATAATACACTAGCAGCAGGGCAAGCTAGCACCTCCAATGCATACTGACTTAGCTCTGGCCATGTATCTAGCTTACAGACCCAAAAATTGAAGGGAGAAGAGCCATCTGGGAATACACTAAAAGGGCAAGACATGTAGTCTGTCACCATCTGACGGAAATGTTGCCTCCTGCTGACTGGAGCCGTCTGTGATGGTGTAGACATTTGTGGCGGCGGGGACACAAAACTTTGCCACATTTCGGCCATACTGGTCTTGCCTTGTGCTGAGGCGTTGCTTCTGCTCCCTCTTTGTGCAGAGCTTCCTCCACTGCCTCGACGCACTGAGCTGCTTTGTAAAGCACTAGCAGCACTGCTCTCGGTTGGAATGGAGAACATGATGAAATGCACCAGTGCGTCTTGGTACTCCCGCATTTTACACTCCCGGTTCATCGGTGTTATGAGGCTTTGTAAGTTGTCCCGGTAGCGAGGATCTAGGAGGGTGGACACCCAATAATCAGCCGTGTTGAGAATGTGGGCAATGCGGCGGTCGTTTCTCAGGCACTGCAGCATGAAATCAACCATGTGCTGCAGACTGCCAACTGGCCAAGAAACGCTGTCCCCTGCTTGAGGCGTGATCTCTGCCTGCTCTGCATCACCCCACCCTCGCTCTAGATACTGACTACTAGAGCATTGTGTACCTCCCTCCTCTGGACAGATGTCTTCCTCATCCATTGACTCCTCCTCATCCTCCTCACAAAGTGTCCCCTGCCTAGGCCTTTGTGAGGAACCACGTTGCGCAGACTGTAGAGAAGCAGATGGCATTTGTGACTCCTCATCCTCCACCTCTTCCAAAACCTCGTCCCTTAGTGCTTGCAGTGTTTTGACAAGCAGGCAGATAAGGGGGATAGTCATGCTGACTAGTGCATCATCTGCACTCGCCATCCGCGTGGAATAATCGAAGGCACGCAAAACGTGGCAAATGTACTTCATAGAGGCCCACTCAGTGGTGGTGAAGTGTGAACGGCGCGCACTGCGACTTCTTTGCGCCTGCTGCAGCTGGTACTCCATGACTGCTGCCTGCTGCTCACACAACCTCTCCAACATATGTAACGTTGAATTACACCTGGTGGGTAGGTCACATATGATGCGATGTTCCGGAAGACGTAATCGGCGCTGCAGAGCTGCAATGCGTGATCTTGCATTGCTGGAACGCCGCAAGCGAGCGCACTCTATGCGGACCTTGTGAAGCAGTGCATCAAGATCCGGATAGTCTCTCAAAAAAACTCTGCACGACCAAGTTGAGCACATGTGCCAGACATGGGATGTGAGTGAGGTTGCCTAGGCCCAGAGCTGCCACCAGATTTCGGCCATTGTCACACACTACCATGCCTGGCTGGAGATTCGCTGGCACAAACCACACGTCGCTCTGCTGCTTGATGGCATTCCAGAGCTCCTGCGCTGTGTGGCTTCGATTCCCCAAAGAAATTAATTTTAATACGGCCTGTTGACGTTTGGCCACGGCTGTGCTCATATTGGTCACCATAACAGGTAACCGTTCACGGGTCGATGTGGAGGTAGACCGTGACGGCTCCTGCAGCGCTGATTCAGAGGAACTGGAGTATGAGGAGGAGTCAATGTGTACAGACTGGATTCCTGCAATCCTCGGAGTTGGCAGAACACGTACAGCGCCACTCTCAAGATCTGTACCCGGCTCCACAACATTTACCCAATGGGCAGTGAGGGAAAGGTATCGTCCCTGTCCATGCTTACTGGTCCACGCATCGGTGGTCAGGTGGACCTTGCTACTGATGGCGTTTTGTAGCGCATGTTTAATTTTTCCCTCCACATGATGTTGCAGGGCAGGGACGGCTTGCCTGCTGAAATAAAATCGGCTGGGCACGTTGTATTGTGGGACTGCCAATGCCATAAAGTTACGGAATGTGTCAGTCTCCACCAGCCTGAATGATAGCATTTCAAGGGCCAGTAGTTTAGCAATGCCAGCATTCAGAGCCTGTGCTCGGGGGTGGTTTGCCGAGTATGGGCGCCTTTTCTCCCATGCCTGTGCTAACGATGGCTGTAGACTGGCCTGGGAGTGTGAGGATGACTGGGAAAGTGGTGCTGTGGGTGGAATTACACTGTGTTTCTGTACAACAGTGCCAGAGATTCTTCCATGGCGATCCTGTGAGGAAGCCGAACCAGCTGTGTGTGAGCTGGAGGAAGAGCTGCATGTTAGACGGCACCGCTGTTGCTGTGTGCGCTATACCTTGTTAATTTCAAGCCAATTTTCGCACAAATCTACAGATAGCTTGGGAATAGTTGTGATTGCAGTCCTTTTAAGGACTAGGTTACAGCATTTCCTACGACTTTTATCAGGCAGGTCTGTGCTCTTAAATAGAAAGGTTGTGGGAGTAAAGTTTAATTGTAATTGCAGTCCTTTTCAGGGCTAAGTTACATCAGTTCCTATCAGTTTTTGCCAGGCAGGTCTGTGCCAGTGCTGTGCACGTTTTTTTCAAAGCATTTGGCTAAATCTAGCAAAGCTAATCCTTTTTGGCCTATTGCAGAGTGTGTTAGTCAGTGGAGTAGCTTATCTGTGTTGCAAGCTACACCACCTGTGTATAGAATACCAATTTTTTTACTGCACCTAGTGAAGTAAAACCTTTTGGGCATAGCATCAATCTATTAGTTCATCTATACTGACCTCCATAAGGTTGCAAATTGAATATAATTTTTATCTGCATCTAGCTCTGAAAATATATTTGGGCTTCTAGCAGTGTGTGGGACTTGTTCTATTAGTCCATCTATACTGACCTCCATCAGGTTGCAAATTAAAAATAATTTTTATCTGCATCTAGCTCTAAAAAAATATTTGGGCTTCTAGCAGTGTGTGGGACTTGGTCTATTAGTCCATCTATACTGACCTCCATCAGGTTGCAAATTAAAAATAATTTTTCTCTGCATCTAGCTCTGAAAAAATATTTGGGCTTCTAGCAGTGTGTGGGACTTGTTCTATTAGTCCATCTATACTGACCTCCATCAGGTTGAAAATTAAAAATAATTATTATCTGCATCTAGCTCTGAAAAAATATTTGGGCTTCTAGCAGTGTGTGTTACTTGGTCTATTAGTCCATCTATACTGACCTCCATCAGGTTGCAAATTAAAAATAATTTTTATCTGCATCTAGCTCTGAAAAAATATTTGGGCTTCTAGCAGTGTGTGGGACTTGTTCTATTAGTCAATCTATACTGACCTCCATCAGGCTGCAAATTGAATATAATTTTTTTCTGCATCTAGCTCTGAAAAAATATTTGGGCTTCTAGCAGTGTGTGGGACTTGTTCTATTAGTCCATCTATACTGACCTCCATCAGGTTGCAAATTGAATATAATTTTTTTCTGCATCTAGCTCTGAAAAAATATTTGGGCTTCTAGTAGTGTGTGGGACTTGTTCTATTAGCCCATCTATACTGACCTCCATCAGGTTGCAAATTGAATATAATTTTTTTCTGCATCTAGCTCGGAAAAAATATTTGGGCTTCTAGCAGTGTGTGGGACTTGTTCTATTAGTCCATCTATACTGACCTCCATCAGGTTGAAAATTAAAAATAATTATTATCTGCATCTAGCTCTTAAAAAATATTTGGGCTTCTAGCAGTGTGTGGGACTTGGTCTATTAGTCCATCTATACTGACCTCCAACAGGTTGCAAATTAAAAATAATTTTTATCTGCATCTAGCTCTGAAAAAATATTTGGGCTTCTAGCAGTGTGTGGGACTTGTTCTATTAGTCCATCTATACTGACCTCCATCAGGCTGCAAATTGAATATAATTTTTTTCTGCATCTAGCTCTGAAAAAATATTTGGGCTTCTAGCAGTGTGTGGGACTTGTTCTATTAGTCCATCTATACTGACCTCCATCAGGTTGCAAATTGAATACAATTTTTTTCTGCATCTAGCTCTGAAAAAATATTTGGGCTTCTAGCAGTGTGTGGGACTCATTGTATTAGGCCATCTATACCAAGCTCCACCAGCTTTTAAATAAATAATAATTTTTAGCTGCATCTAGCCGTGAAAATAATTTTTCTTCCCAATAGTGGTAGCAATAGAAATATGGGGCGCGCGCCTGGCTTACAAAGATATACGCTTCATAACAAAAAGCACCAGCCTAGCACACTGCATTAATAAGATGGCATCATCGTCTCTCCAAGTGCTAGGCCTACTACCCAGGCTAGCATTCCTGTGCCTAAAACACAATTTATGGGTCCGCGCTAGCCACTATGCTGAGGGGTCTAAAGCTGCTGCTAATGCTTTATAACAATTCAATTGGCAGATTTTCACAGAGCTCTTCCACAACTCCCACCCATCGGGCAACAGTTGCCCACCTTCCCTATGGGATCTAGTGGTGAATAGTTGATGACATTAATCAGAGCGTCAGTTGCCCCGTCGACGTGGCAAGCATACGGTAAGGCATGGGAAGAGTGAACACAACTAGTAGCAGGCAGACGGGTTGACCAATGTGAACAAGCCAGATCACAAGTCACCATAGAATTTCTCCACCAGCTAATGATGAGGGGCATATCAGGGGCGTCAGAACAGCGGTGTCTGACCGGAGTAGCATTTCACTTCCAACTACTGAATTGGGGAGATGTGACAAGGATTCATCATCAGACAATCCATAAAAGGGTGGAAAAGGGGTCAGCCAAGTCAGGAGTGTAGACGTTCCGTCCCGTGTCACTAAAACTGATTTCTCACATCATATCCCTAACACCATTAACATGACACTCGCAATTTGAAGCAACACTACTGTCTACTGCATTTGTGATCGCCTTCTTCGGGGCGCAATACATAAGCGAATTAGTCCCTCAATCCAAAATTACCACCAGTGGAGGTTTATTACACCAGGACGTAGTCATAGCCAATAATTCAATACATCTACGCATACACAAATCGAAAACGATTCCAGCGGGCAGGGGCACTTGGGTACTTCTACAACCCACAAACGGTACACTGAGTCGGGTAACAATAGTAAAAACATATCTAACCATCAGATCACAAAGTAATTTCTTCCTATCACACATTGATGGAACGCCATTATCAAGATACCAGTTCCAAGCTATATTTAATAAATGCATAACATCGGCAGGGAACCACCCCAAAGATTACGGGACACAATCATTCCGCATAAGCGCGGCCATGGATGCAGCAAGAGCAGGACTGTCAGAAATGGAAGTTCAGAGGATAGGGAGATGGTGATCCACGTGTTTGGCAATATACATAAGACCGGACTTGTTATCCTAACGTGGTTTGTTTCTTTTACAAGTGACGCTAAGCCAACAGTGTGGGTGATAGGCCACTCGTATATATATTGGGCAGAAAAAAGGGCGAAAGTCCGCTCAGGCAGGAGGAAATTAGAGTTTCATAACACATATTTCAACTGGAGAGGTATTAGAGGCCTGCTATGGCCACAGGTACTAATGGAGGTAATCAAGGTAGGGAGAGAGGCAAGATGTCCGGTCATCTTAGTTATACAGGCCGGGGGAAACAACCTAGGTCATCACAAGAGCGCATAACTAATGGCAATAATGAAACTAAACACTGACCGCTTCAGAGAATTTTTCACAAAACTAGCTATAGTATGGTCAGAGATTGTGCCGATAGCGGTATGGCAAGGTGTGCGAGACATCACGGCCATCGAACGGACAAGGCGGGTAATAAATATTCTGATGGCAAAATTTAGAAGAGACAGAGGCGGTGTAGTGGTACGACACCGACAACTGGAAGGAGGTAAAGCAGGCCTCATGCGGCCCGACGGTGTTCACTTAATGGATATTGTACTGGACATATTCCTGTCAGGACTCCAGGACGGAGTGGAACAAGTGTTAAGAGTGATGGGTGGGGGTCAGAGTCCTGCATACGAGTATGCAGGATCCTCCGTGGCCTGGAAATAGAAAGGACATGTTGGAGAGTTACACTTGTTGGCCAACTTGCCGGAGTGGAGAACCAGGGCATGCTACAACAAGCTGAATTATTTTAGAAATAAAATGCCTTTCTAATGGAATGAATATAAAGAGTTAATAAAGCTGTGACCGATCCTCACCCATCCAGCTGTAAGTGTTACATTATTGTATTGTCAAGGAAAGGGGCGGTAGGGGGGCTGAGCGTCTTGGTTTGGTTGGGGGTCCCCACAGTCTGCCTAGGCTAGATGCATTTAAAAATTCTTATTAGATACACAGGCGGTGCAGCTTGCTTCGCAGCTGGGCTACTACGCCCAAAGTATTGCCTAGGCTAGAAGCAGTTAAAAATTCTACGCTGACTAGCAGACACTGAAGATTTGGAGCAGACCTCTGAGTAAACAGCTCTTCAGACTCAACCATCTGTGTTACCCCAAGCCATAGCGAATGTAGTTTCTTACAGTTAAAAGGGGGGGAGTGACCCAACCCACCTGGAATTGACGATGCCAACGTCACGTAAGACACAGCAAGGGGACTCCAAAAAGAGTCCCCATTTTTTCCCAAAATTGTGGCACAGACACCGCTTAACCCTAGAACGCATACCTGGGGCCTCGCAGTCCCGCCCTGTTAATTGTTTTTGATTTTCTGCAAGATTACTTTAGTTAGAATTTTGAAACTCTAGGTATTCTTCATGTATATAGTTGTTTGTCATTTGAGGTTGAGTTATTCCATGTTATTTGCACACGGGCCTAGGTCCCTAGGTGGTGGGAGGGTCCTTTGTAGTGGGTGCTTAGGGGAGCACATGACAGGGAGAGTATAAATAGGAAGCCATCTTAGAAAGAGCAAGCCAGTCAGAGGAGGAAAAGTGACAGGAGCAGAGGCTCGGCATGAGCTCTGCTGTGGAGGCGGGCCTAGCCTGGGAGGCCCAGGACTGAAGGAGAGAAGAGAGGAGTGGGAGCAGGAAGGCTCCAGGAACCGAAGGGACCCTAGGGCTACGGGCCATGCAGAAGGCCACCCGTACTCCCGCTGTTACCAGGAGGTAGAGGAGTCAGTCCAGATAAGGGGAACCGGTCCCTCAACTAGCGGAGAAACAGCAAGGCTCAACTAGAAACCGGAGGCTGCAGCATTTCATGTACTGCAGGCAAAAGTCCACACCAGTCTCACTAAGAAGGTAGCCAAATAGGACCCAGGGGACGGAACACAAGTCGCCCGCCAAGGCCCGAGGATACCAGATAGAAGTGTCACTGGGTGTGAGGTGCAGGGAGAAGGCCAGAGAAAGGACACACAGAAGGGGGTCCTGCTAAGTACTCCGGAGATATCTGGGGGTGGACTGAGCCCCTCACTGAGTACGCACAGCACGACGGGTGAGAATGCTCTGGTACCTGTAATCTGGACTGCAACAACTGTGAGTAAAGATCTTGGGACTGCATCACACGGATTCTGTGTTCATTACTGACTCCCTGCACTACAACCACCATCATCCACCCACACTGCCCTGAAGCTGCACTCTTCCTGTGGTGAGTAATAATACCATTGCTGCAAAACCACCAGCTTCAGAGGACTGTTCCGCAGCGGCGGCCCCTTTGGCCGCACTCCACAGGTGGAGTAGTCGGACATTATAAAATCCATATATACAAATTACCGTTGGATTGACCGCCCTGGGTCGCGGACCGGGTCACAGCCACAGTGATTACAACCCCCAGCGTCTACCGGCCCGGCTCAGGGTACCCCACGGCCCAGGGGGCGCGTCAACTTCATAGGTCCCTGATCTGAGACCACTCCTTCAGCGTGATTTGCCCCACCTCTGGATCTCGATGGCCCAGGCTATACGTCAGAACGTATTGCACCAGGTCTTGTCGGTGCTGCCACAGTCGCTGCAACATGTGCAGAGTTGAATTCCACCGTGTTGGCACATCACATTTCAGCCGGTGAACTGGCAGGCCCAACGACTTCTGTAGAGATGTAAGTCGTTGAGCTGCGGGATGCGAACGGTGGAAGTGAGCACACAGCGACCGTGCCCTCTGCAAAAGGCCATCTAGTCCGGGATAGTGGGCTAAAAATTTATGGACAACCAGGTTCAACACGTGAGTCATACAAGGCACGTGTGTGACATTGCCCCGGCGAAGGGCCGCACCCAGATTTGCAGCATTGTCGCACATGGCCTTCCCTGGTTGCAGGTCCAGTGGAGACAACCATTCATGAAACTGGGCCTCCAGAGCTGACCACAACTCCTCAGCTGTGTGACTCACATTTCCCAGACATTTCAAAGTAAACACTGATGCCGTTGAGCCCTGCTGCCAGCATAGTAAGGAGGTGTGCAGGATTCCTTCTGCGCAGTTAGAAAGCTTGTGGCATTACCAGACAGGCATTGGGTGCAGGTGGAGGACTGAGAGGAGGTTGAGGAGGCAGAAGCAGTGGAGGAACTTCAAGATAAAGAGGAATGACTCACAACTCGTGGGGACGGTAAGACTTGGACAGCAGCCCCTTGTCCTGCTGTCACCATAGTTACCCAGTGCCCAGTCAGCGACATGTAACGCCCCTGTCCATGCCTACTCGTCCAAGTGTCTGTGGTGAAATGCACCCTGTCACACACAGAGTTTCTCAAAGGAGCGGTGATGTTGTGTGCGACATGCTGGTGGAGCGCAGGCACACCTTTCTTTGAGAAGTAGTGCCGACTGGGCATCTGGTACTGGGGCACTGCGACTGACATAAGGTCTCGAAAATCCACTGTGTCCACCAGGCGGAAAAGCAGCATTTCTGTAGCCAACAGCTTGCAGATGGTGAAATTCAACCTCTTAGCTTTGTCATGGCTAGGAGGAAATGGTCTTTTACTTTTCCACATCTGAGGGACTGAGGGCTGACTGTTGTGCTTAGACGGGGTTGAGTAGGGTGTCCCCGGCAAACTGCCGGTCTGTGAGGAAGATGCAGGTGGACATGTTAGGTTGCCTTGATCCAAAGGTCTTGCTCTCGATGTCAGAGAGCGCTCAACACCAGCAGGTGTTTCCACTTCCCAATGAACTGACGACCTGCCAATCACTCTGGCTGTTGCAGGTAAAGAGGTGGCAGGTCTGCGTCCAAAAACATGTGTGACTGCTGTCCCCTCAGTCACAGAGGATGAAGAGGCCATGGATGCACAAGATGGGGCAGACGGTGGTTGGCCCAGCCTGCTAGGCCGCATTGTAGCACAGTGAGCTTCCCACTGCAACTTATGCTTCATATACATGTGACGGTACATGCATGAAGTACTCAAACTATGGATTTTTTGGCCTCTACTTAGCTTTTGGTGACAAATATTACAGATAACACGAGTTGGGTCATCGTTATCGATCTGAATAAATGCCCAGGCTATGCAAGGCTTAGAGCCCATGCGACCTGAAGAGCCACTACGACTTGTGGTCAGAGGCAGAGTTGTGGTTGAGGATGTCGTTGTTGACGTGCTTCTAGTACTCCGTCTCTGTCCAGGAAGGCGCAACCTAACCTCGTCGTCAATAGCATCTGTGACGCCCCGCTGCACTTGGTATCACAGATCCTAGAAGAGTGTATTGATGGAATCCTCCACAAGAGGCCCCCATAAACATTCACACATCTCCACCTTCCACCTCAGACCAGCAGAGGGAGCCCGTTAGGGATATAAATAGGGAAGGTGGAGCTAGGCAGTTCAGTTCCTCTGAAGAGTTCCTGCAGTAGAGAAGCCTAAGAGAGGTCAGTCTGCAGTGGAGCTCAGTCTAGTCTAGAGAACTCAGTTAATAGTTCAGCAGTGGAGCACGAGGCTCCTGCTAGCTAGATTCAGGGAGCCCAGACAGAGCTTAAGGTGTGCCGACGCCATAAGATCGGTGAAGCGCGGCAAGCTGCCGTTAGTGTGTATATCCTAGTGAGGGCCCGAGTAGGCCGAAGGCGAGTTAGTACATAGCGGGCAGTGGAGCTTAACTAGCTCACCCTGAAGCATTTACCGGACACCGGATCCGAGCTTACCGGGATCTCTATAACCCAGTAAGGCATAACCGGAATCCCTAGAGAACTACAAGTCCCAGGATCGCTAAGGTGCTGATACGTAACAGAGCAAGGAGACGCTTAGGCCCCGCATACTGGGAGCGTGAATTCCAAGAGAAGGCCCTACCACAAGGTCAGACAGTGCAGGACAGAGACAAATTTAGGCCTAGCTCCAGGCAGGTCAGAAACTTACTACGCAGAGGCAAGAAACAGGAGGCCCTACACCCGCTCATTGGGGAGGATCCTGATATGCACCCTTCACCCTACAGTGCTCCGGGATGTGCCTGAATTTCCTCCAGTAAAAGGTACTGAAGTGACTACCGTTTCCATTCCCGTTCTTGCTCTGACCCAGCTGGGTCTCGCCTGTCCTGCATTTCCCCTGCATACGCTGCCCTGAGACCTAGCTCAACCTGTGGCGAGCTATACCATCGAGCTGCCTTATCACGGGTCTCAGTGGACTGATGCAGCGCTGGTGCTTCTCACCAGATACAACAGATCGCGTCACGAACTCTTATAAAATTAACAATTATCCAGCCTTTTAAAGAGTGACAGGGTACGGGCCAGGGAGCCGACCACCGCGACATCCCCAAGGCCAGGCAAAGGCCCGGGTACCGAGTCATCCCCATCCCCTGGGCTAGTCACATCCTCCTCCAACTCCTCCGCTGACCTCATCGACTGGCTGACTGTGGGTTGACAGTAAGTGGGATCTCCAACCTCGTCATCATCACCCTGTGTGTTATCACACCCATCGTCCTCAAAGCCAACCTCTTCCTGCCCTGACAGAAAAGTCAAGTTCTCGCTCCAATCAGGTATTTGAGTCTCATCATCGTCTTCATCATTGTCTCCACCAACAGGAGTTAAAGTTTGGGAACGAGGGTCTACATTATGCTCAGAACATTCTTCATCTGGTCCTGGATCCGACTTATAAAGATTCTGGGCATCAGTGCAGATCATTTCCTCATCTGGATTAACAGAAGCTCTGGAGCAGACCTCCGTTTCCCAGGCTATCGTATGAGTAAACAGATCTGCAGACTCAACCATCTGTGTTACCCCATACTCACCTGGGCAGCTGGAGACTTGGGAGCTGTGAGGAAGCAAGTGCGATTGGGGTGACACCTCTGAGGACTGGAGTATTTGTGATGTTGAAATTGAGGTGGAGGAGAGCCCACTTGAAGGAGCACTTGATATCCGCTGAAGCACCTGCTTTTTTTGTGCCTCATCTGGAATTTGTAGCGATGGGCGTGTCCGTAAGAAAGGGATCGTATCACATTGTCCACGAAAAGAAGTCGACATCTTAGTTTGGCTGAAAGATGGTCTTTCTTCTGCAGATGTTACTCCCCCCCCACCGCGGTGGGGCTCGACCCCCCAGCGGACAGGCACCAGTATTAGGAGAGGGGGGCTGTCCATCAGGGTCCACCGCGGCTCTGGCACAAACCCGGTGACACGGAGGTGGCTCGGGCAGGAACGGACTGGCCGTGTCGGCTTCTCACTTTTTGGATTTTAGAAGGGCATGACATGCCTATATCTGTGTCTCCCCCTCCTTTTACTCCTCCACCTCTTTTCTTTTCGCATAACTATATGTACTTGTCACTTTTCCATGTGTTAGTTATGTCTTCTGAGCAGTTTGTCAGCTTTTGAAGGTGTTTTCTATGTGTTTCTATGTGTTTTTGTTTGCCTGCCATTGGTTTTAAAAGTGTTCGACGAACAGTTCGGCGAACACACGGGTGTTCGACGAACCGAACCGAACTCGAACACTACGGGGGTGGCTCAACACTACTTATCAGTCACTGCTCACAATTAAACATGAAGCTATGCATGCAGATCAGGTACAGATGGAAGAAGACATGAGACAGCCCAGCCTTTTCTCATCGGCTCAGCATGAATTGGGTTTCAATGAGGAGGTGGTGACAGAGGAGGAGCAGAATCTAGTGGCTGGCGCAATAGAGGCTAGTACCCACACAATCTTTGTCCCGTTACTCCTATGTGGATGGGCTGAGGAGGGGAATGAGGAGGAAGAGTGGGAAGAGCAGGAGAAGGGGATAGAGAGTCGTCATCATGATGGAGACAGGAAAGTGTTGGCTGTAGGGATCTTGGCACATATGCCAGACTTAATGTACAGCTGCCTTTCCTTTGACCCGCTCGTGATATTTATTTTGGCCGAAAAAGAGTACTGGTTGTTAACCCTGCTAGACCCACACTACAAGAAGAAATTTGCATCTCTCCTTCCTGAGGTGGAGAGGTCTTAAAAAATTGTGCTATACCAGTAGGCCATTGTGGAAAATATGTTCCCATCAGATAATGCTAGCAACAGGGGCAAGCTTCCTTGCCCAACCAAGGAGGAGACGAGAGGGAAACACACAACAGAGCCAAGGGTACACTGTCAAAGTCCTGGGCTGATTTCATCATCCCAGCATCCAGGGCCTGATGACTGGGTATTTTTGACAAGGAGGGAAAAGTTTTTAAACATAGTCAAGCAATACCTGCTTCTCAAACCAGCTTACTCCCTAATTCCACTGCGACCTTCAACTATTGGGTCTCAAAGCTAGACACCAGGCATGAGCTGTCCCTCTATGCCTTGGAGGTATTGTGCTGCTCTGCGAGTATTTAGTGCCACTGGGAGGTCATAACAGACAGTCGCTTTCGCCTTTCAGCAGAGAATGTTGACAGGCTCACTCTCATAAAAATACACAAAGCCTGAATTAGCCCCAACGTTTCCACACCATCAGATGACAGAAGCACATAAAGTGTTTTTAATGTTGAATATTTGAATGAGGCCCTCCAGTTGTTGCCTTCAAAGGAGTTAGGATGACCCCACATATAATTTTTTCCTTTGCACAAAGTGCAAAGCCTTTATGAGCATAGGTTCACAGCAACTACACTTGAAAAATATTTGTATGAGGCACGCCAGTTGTTGCCTTTCAGGGGTCTATGGATGACTGGATGACCCTCCTTAAAATTTTTCCTGGCTTTGCACTTTCTGCAAAGCCTTTGTGAGTGTACAAGTACATCAACTACACCTTCAAAATATTTATGTTCAAAATTTTTTTCTAGATTCGATCAGTCATCTATACAGTTTAATGAAGTTATTGTTAAATTACGGTGATTTGAAAAACTCCAAAAAAGTGTTGAATTTTTTTCTGGATTCCATTAGTTATTCATATAGTATTAGTTGCTTTCTGTTACATTTTGGTGGTATATAACACTCTAAAAAAAAGCATTGAAATTTTTTTTCTTGATTCAATTAGTCATCCATAGAGTATTACATGCTTTCTATTACATTTCGATAATAGAGAAGAAGAAGCAGACACCTGAAGAGGAATACTGTATTACCCTAATTATAATTTGTTCCTAGCTTTGCACATTCTACAAAGCGTTTATGAGTGTAGAAATACATTAACCCGTATTTTTCGGACTAGAAGACACACTTTTTTCCTCCAAAATTTTGGAGGAAAATGGGGGGTGCGTCTTATAGTCCGAATGTTGGGGGGGTGTATATTTATGTGTGGTGTGGGGGGAGTGGTATCGGTGGAGGAGAGGGGCACAGGAGGCAGCAGCCGCCTACTGCAGCCTACACTATCCGGGCTGCTAAAGAAAATGAATATTCACTGCTCCCCACGCCCATGGGGCATGGGGAGCACTGAATATTCATGCTCCTTAATAGCGGTATACAGTGTAGCCGTCCTGTGGCTCCTGCTGCTGCCGGCTATCTCCTGTGCCCGCTGTTAAAGGGCATGAATATTCAACCTCTCTCCACGCCCATGGGTGTGTGGAGGGGGTGAATATTTATGCCCTTTAATGAGCGGGCACACGAGATACCTGGCAGCAGCAGCGGCGGTGTGCCGGCTGTGAAGGAGAGTGAAGTCACTGCTCCCCGCGCACACAGTCCCGGCATGGGGAGCAGTGACTTCCGGCAGCTGATCTCTCCTTGTGAGTCGCACATGGCAGTGACGTCATGCGCGGCTCACAGGGAGAGGTCAGTACAGGCAGACCGGACGCAGTGCTGGAGGAGAGAAGAAAGGTGAGTAGGAGTGTTTATTTTTTTTTAATGTGCAGCATGATGGGGATTAGGGGTGCCAAGCATACCAGGACAGCGATTATGGGTGCCATGCATACCAGGATAGGGATTAGGGGTGCCATGCATACCAGAACAGGGATGAGGGGTGCCATGCATACCAGGATAGGGATTAAGGGTGCCATGCATACCAGGACAGGGATGAGGGGTGCCATGCATACCAGGACAGGGATGAGGGGTACCATGCATACCAGGACAGGGAAGAGGGGTGCCATGCATACCAGGACAGGGATGAGGGGTGCCATGCAAACGAGGATAGGGATTCGTGGTGCCATGCATGCCAGGACAGGGATTAGGGGTGCCATGCATACCAGGACAGGGATGAGGGGTGCCATGCATACCAGGACAGGGATGAGGGGTGCCATGCATACCAGGATAGGGATGATGGGTGCCATGCATACCAGGATAGGGTTTAGGGGTGCCATGCATACCAGGACAGAAATGAGGGGTGCCATGCATACCAGGACAGGGATTAGGGGTGCCATGCATACCAGGACAGGGATTAGGGGTGCCATGCATACCAGGATAGGGATTAGGGGTGCCATGCATACCAGGACAGGGATTAGGGGTGCCATGCATACCAGGGCAGGGATGAGGGGTACCATGCATACTAGGACAGGGATGAGGGGTGCCATGCAAACGAGGATAGGGATTAGTGGTGTCATGCATGCCAGGACAGGGATGAGGGGTACCATGCATACTAAGACAGGGATGAGGGGTTGCATGCATACCAGGATAAGAATGAGGGGTGCTATGCATACTAGGACAGGGATGAGGGGTGCCATGCATACTAGGACAGGGATGAGGGGTGCCATGCAAACGAGGATAGGGATTAGTGGTGCCATGCATGCCAGGAAAGGGATGAGGGGTACCATGCATACTAGGACTGGGATGAGGGGTGGCATGCATACCAGGATAAGAATGAGGGGTGCTATGCATACTAGGATGGAGGAATGCCAGGCATACCAGGATGGGGATGGGGACCACGTATAAAAGGAAGGGGGGTGGCATATATACCAGGATGGGGGATATTGTCAGAATTGGGGGACATTACCCCTATACCAGTGTCAGCAGAAGACCCCCTCCCCCTTAAGAGTGCACCATGACCACATTTTTTGCTTAAATTTTTATTTTTTTATTTTCCTCCTCTAAAACTTGGTGCGTCTTATGGTCCGGTGCGTCTTATAGTCCGAAAAATACGGTACACTTTCACAATATGCATGTTCAAAAACATTTTCTTGATTCAATCAGTCATCCATACAGTTTTACGCGGTTATTGTTACATTACGGTGGTATCTAAAACTAAAAAAAAATGTTCAATTTTTTTTCTGCATTCAATTAGTTATCCATACAATTTAATTTGGTTATTGTTACATTACGGTGGTATCTAAAATTCAAAAGAAAAAATATTATTTTTTTTTTCTTGATTTAATTTGTCATCCATACAGTTTAATGTTCTTGGCATAAAATTACAGTGGGTTAAAATATTTTTTGCATGCGGTTTTTTATGCGTTTTTGTACAGCAATGAATTCTTTTTGGAGCTAAATAAAGATATTTGAAAAAAGAAACGAGAGACATCGCTTTAACCCTTGGATTACCGTCGGACCCAGGGTGAGTATTTTTGCTGCATCCAAAATGCTGCGTTCTAATTCTGTACTTGTTTTGTCAGTACATGCGGATACACCGCACGTAATAAAATTTCAATCAGCAAAATCTGCAGAAATTGACACGCTGCGGGTGAGTTTACTCAGCGTCAAAAACAAGCACAGTGGGCATGGGATTTCTTAAAAAAATGAAAAATGAAATAAAAAAAAAATGGTGTGGTCTCTCGCATCATTTTTATAACTCCGACTGTCGGGGGCTGATTTTAGTAGCTGGATAAGGTGCTATTAGCCAAAGATGTTCCCTGGCTATTAATAACAGGTCATAGCTGTTTGCTTAACCTTTACTGGCTAGATTACAGGGGGACCCCAGAAAATTTTTTATGTAGGGTCCACCTTAAAAATCTAACCAGCAAAGGCTAAACACACAGCTGTGAGCTGATAATAGCCAGCAAAGGGGCCATGAATCCTGGCCCCCTCCGAGGCTAATAATATCAGCCCTCTGCAGCCCCAGAAATGGCGCATCCATAACATGCGCCAATTCTGGCAATAGCCTCCGCTCTTCCCACTGTCGTGTAGCATTGTCAAGTGGGGTAATAGGGTTGGGGTTCATGTCAGCCTTGTATTGTTAGCTGACATGAAGCCCAGGTTATTAATGGAGAGGCATCTATAAGACGCCCCCATTACTAACTCCATAGTCAAGGTTTTGAAATAAACACACAGCCAGAATAAAGTCTTTTATTTTAAATAAAATTCCACACAGCTTTAATAATTTACTTTAAAAAAACACCTTATACTCACCAATGCCCAATCCCGAAGCCCTCGTCTCCTGTAAGAAAACATAAATAAAAAACAACAATATCCTTCACTAGTCTGCCGCCATGGCATAATCCACAGTGTCCCATGATGATCCAGGTCACTTCAACAGCAGCCACATTAGCAATCACTGATGTGAGTATTGTAGAAGACAGCATTGTGTACACTGACAGGAGTGTAATCACTCCTGTCAATGTATAATGCTGTGCTGCATGAGGTCACTTAAGTTCAAACAGCTGAAGATCAGCTGAGAACTCCGGCGCCCTCACTTACTGCAACAGTGTTGGTGGGAAAATTCTCATGCAGCACCAGTGCCATAAGTGAGGGCACTGGAGCTCTCAGCTGATCTTCAGCTGTTGAACTCCAGTGACCTCAGTGCTGGCAGCTCATCGCGATACATTGCAGGAGCGATCGCACTTCTGTCAGTGTATCGGCGGCTGCAGAAACTCCGGATGTGGTTGTGCTATCAGTGAGACAGGTGAGGATTATGGTGGTTTATTATTTTTTCTTTATTACAGGTGACATGGGCCCCGGGGATTAGGTGTAAGGTGAGTATATGGTGTTTTTTTATTTTTTACAGGGGACGAGAACATTGGCGATTAAGTGTAGGTGAGTATAATGTGTTTACTATGTTTATTTAATTAATTCTTTATTTATTTTAACTTTTTTTTTGTACTTTCACTGCGCAAGCGCCAGCTGATGAGAGATTACTCCTCCCATCAGCGGCGCTTGCACTGCTTGTTTACAGTGACAGAAGGTGCCGGATGATGGGGGTAGTAGTTCAATCAGCTGGTGCCTATGACCCGCGGTAACCTTTTTGCCGCTGGTCACTGTCACAGCTGTGGGATTACACTGACACCTGACAATGTGATCCTGCAGCACTGTGACCAGCGGTAGGGATGTTACAGCCAATCACAGCCCCTGTTTCCCGTGCTGTCACGCAGATGACAGCGTGGGAAACTACTGATATTCGGGGACCCATTCAGATTCATGTTGGGGATCGAACATTTTTTGATGTTTGGATTTAGTCGATGAACCTGAACATCAAAAGGTTCACTCATCTCTATTTGTAAGCCAAAGTCAGGAGTGGAACATTCAGAAGAAAAGTATAATAGAAACGTGCACCACTTCTGCATTTATCACATACTCCTGGTTTTGGCATACAAATACTGGTGTAAAATACTGACCAAACACTGAAACGTGTGAATGTAGCCTAAGACTAAGTCTGCTCAGGGACCATTCAGCCTGAAATTGATCTTGAGTAGTGTTGAGCCACCCCCGTAGTGTTCGAGTTCGGTTCGGTTCGTCGAACACCCGTGTGTTCGCCAAACTGTTCGTCGAACTGTTCGTCGAACACCTTCGAACACCGTTAAAACCAATGGCAGGCAAACAAAAACACATAGAAACACATAGAAAACACCTTCAAAGGTGTCCAAAAGCTGACAAACTGCTCAGAAGACATAACTAACACATGGAAAAGTGACAAGTACATATAGTCATGCGAAAATAAAAGAGGTGGAGGAGTAAAAGGAGGGGGAGACACAGATATAGGCATGTCATGCCCTTCTAAAATCCAAAAAGTGAGAAGCCGACACGGCCAGTCCGCTCCTGCCCGTGCCACCTCCGTGTCGCCGGGTTTGTGCCAGAGCCGCGGTGAACCCTGATGGCCAGCCCCCCTCTCCCAATACTGGTGCCTGTCCGCTGGTGGGTCGAGCGAGCCCCCCTGTGGTGGAGGCAGCTCTAAGCTTTTTAATTTAAATTGTCTCTCTAATTTGAATGAATACACTTTAAATCCATTTACAAGGATCTATTGGAGGGCAAGTCTCATGCCAGCAGCCGCGTAATTCCAGCTCCAGTAGCGTCCACTAAAGCTGCTGCAGTTAAAAAGCTTTTATAAGGATCGAGCTCGGCTGTCCACCGCAAGGCATCCTACTGCCAGTCCCAGCCCCTATGCCTTGGGGTGCCTCCTGATGCTCTTCACTGAGTATCCCGTGGTCCCGAAGCATTTCCTTTGAAAAAATGAAGTGTCCAAACTACAGGTGGTGTAGCTTGCTTAACAGCTGGGATAATCCGCTGACTAGCAGACCCTGCTACTAGGCACAAAGTATTTCCTGGGCTAGATGCAGTTAAAAATTTGTAATTAGATACTCTCGTTGGATGCTGAGAAAGCATTCCATAAAGTCTCCTGGCACGCCATATATGATTCTCTTAAAAAGCTTGGGGTAGGGGTCTAGGGGACCCTTTTATAGCCAAAATCACGGCCCTGTATCGCAATACGTCACCTAGGCTGAAGATAAATGGAACTGTAGCACCCTGAGGGCTCGGTTGCTACAGAGGTATTGCACCTCACCCAGAGGTGTGATATCTCACTCTCAGGTAAGGATGTAGTGTGGATCAGGACCCGACACCTGCATGCATTACACCACATTGCCGTGGGGCAGGACGACCAATATGCCCCTGAGATGGGCACGACAGTCCCTGTCCCTGGCTGGAGTGGGGGGAGGGAACACTGAGGAAGGGGAACCCTGTAGTGCAGGAGCAGGGAGGTAGCAGTTCCTGGGTGCATTGAGAAAGGAGTATAAAAGGTGGGCACCATCTTAGTTCAGTGCAGAGAAGTCTGAGCAGAAGTGGCAGGGAGCAGGGGCTCTGCATGAGCTCTGCTCCGGAGGCGGGCCTAGTAACAGAGGCCCAGGCCTGGAAGAGGGAGAAGGAAGGAAGAGGAGCGGAGAAGGCTCCAGGAACGAGGAACGAAGGGATCTCAGGGGTGCGGACGGGCGAGTCGCCACCGCACGCCAGAATCCACCTGCGTGGAGGGGTCAGGCCAAAGGGGGAGACCGGTCCCCGAAACTAGTGGAGGCAGGAAACGACCCTCAGCTAGAAACAGGAGGCTGTGACATTTTATGTGGAGCAGCCCCTCGCTACACCCGCTAGGAAGGCACCACATAGGGTCAGGGAAACTGGCGCCAAGTTTACCAAGAGGAGGCCCGAGGCAGCCGGACAGAAGGGTTGGTAAGAAAGGCCAGACAAAGGACACACAAAGGGGGTCCTGTGAAGCGCTCCAAAGTTATCTGGGAGTTGTCTGAGCCCCTCACCTGGTGAGCACAGTACGACGTGGGCAGCCGTTACCTGCAGACGTGGTCTGGATAATAAGAACTGTGAGTAAAGGCCCTGGACTGCATCACTGACTCCGTGTCATTACTGCTGCTGCCCTGCACCATCACCCCCATCCTCCGCATACACTGCCCTGAGGCTATACTCCTCCCGTGGGGAGTTATGCTACGCTCTGCTGCACCCACAACACCAGCCTCAGCGGTCTGCCCTGGAGCGGCGGTTCACTCTGACCGCAATCCACGGGTGGCGTAGTCGGACATTTAAACATCAAAACCACATAAATAGTTCCGCCACTGGTTTGACCGCCCTGAGCCACGGAACCGGGTTGCCGCCACGGAGACTACAACCACCAGCATCCACCAAAAAGGGTCCGGCTCCGGGTGTCCCAAGGCCCAGGGGGCGCGTCAGAACATTTTCATCACCTTTAACAATCACCAATGGGACAAGGCAGGGATGTTCTCTGTCCCCTCTCTTATACATCCTAGTGACGGAGCACCTGCTCTCATCAATTCGCCATAACCCCAATATTAGGTGGATTGAGGTGGGAGGCACCGAGTACAAGTGCTCTCTATTTGCTGATGATGTCCTAGTATATATCACTCAATCACATATATCCATCCATGCTGTTATGGCTGAAATAGATCACTTTGTTACATGGTCAAATTTTAAAATCAATGCAGCGAAGTCTGAGGCCCTCGATGTCTCCCTCCCCAAATCCATATAGGATTCCATTCAGTCCAACTTTCCCTTTGCCTGGCCCTCACAGGGTATCAAATACTTAGGAATTCCTATCCATAGAGACCTCTCCCATCTATGTTATCTTAATTTTGGGCCCTTTATTGAACAACTCCATACAGACCACGGTTGGCAAGTTAGAACTGTAAGATTCACTACGTGAACCACTGGTGTTTTGTGGAAAAGCACATGTACACTGTGTTCCAAATTATTATGCAAAAAGTGTTTAGGAGTGATAAGGGAAGAATTTGTTTGTTTGTCAGTTAAACTCATTGATGGTGATGTGTGTCAGGGCTCTTTATATCACTGTAAGCAATTGCAGACACCAGTGCTAATTAGTTTGGCAGGTGTGTCCAATGAAAGGCAAGACTACTTAAGAAGGCTCTCTCACATTATTCAGCAGCCTACATTTTCTGCCAAAATGGGAAAGAAAAAGGATGTGTCGGCTGCTGAGAAGCAACAAATTGTGGAGTGTTTAGGTCAAGGCATGACTACAATCAACATTGTGCGATGATCAGGATGAAGTGTCTTGGCAATCAAGAAGTATGTAGCTGATTCACAGTACACACGTGTGCGTGCTGATAAGGGCAAATTGAGGACTCTTTCCTACAGGCAATTACGTCAGGTTGAAAGAGCAGCAGCAAAAAAGCCTTGTCATAGCAGCAGACAAGTTTTTGAAGCTGCTTGTGCCTCCAACGTCCCCCGAACAACAAGATGCAGGGTCCTTCAGAGGTTTGCAGCTGTGCATACACCATCCTGTCGACCTCCTCTATCCACTTCACACAAGCAGAAACGGCTCCAGTGGGCCAAACATTACATGAAGACTGATTTCAAAACTGTTTTGTTCACGGATGAGTGCCGTGCAGCGCTCGATGGTCCAGATGGATGGAGTGGAGGATGGCTGGTTGATGGACACCCCACGCAAACACGGCTACAGCGCCAACAAGGAGGAGGTGGAGTAATGTTTTGGGCTGGAATCATGGGGAGAGAGATTGTCGGCCCCTTTAGGATCCCTGAAGGCGCTAAAGATGAACTCCATAATGTATGTGGATTTTCTCAAACAGCACTTCCTGCCATGGTTCAAGAAGAAGAACCGTGTATTTCACAGCAAGATCATTTTTCTGCATGATAATGCACCATCTCATGCTGCACATAAAACATCTGCATCTCTGGCTGATATGGGCATAAAAGGGGACAAACTTATGGTGTGACCCCCATGCTCCCCTGACCTCTACCCCATTCAGAACCTTTGGAGCATCATTAAAAGGAGTGTCTATGATGGCGGGAGGCAGTTCACATCTAAGCAACAGCTCTGGGAGGGTATTCTGTCCTCATGCAAAACAATTGAAGCAGAAACCATCCAAAACCTGACAAATTCAATAGACGAGAGAGTTCAGAAGCTCCTTTCGAACAAGGGGTCCTATGTGAAAATGTAACATCACCTAGAATAAAGTTTTGAGTTGAAAACTGTTTGATTTCAGTTTCTAACAACCTGCTAATGCTTATAATTTCAAAAATGACCATTTTTTTGGTCTTTATTAAAATGAAAAGGTTGATCGAAAAGTTTGGGGGATCTAAGAGTGTGGCAACCCAGTAGTCATGATTACTTCGAATTCTGACAATATGAGGGTCATGCTGCAGGTAGTGCAGCAAGAAGGCACTTATGTGTCTTGCGCATCTCGGAGCCCCAAAATTATTTTCCGGGCTAGATGCAGCTAAAAATTATTTTTAATTTTAAATCTGGTGGAGCTTATTATAGATGGCCTAATAGGATCAGTGCTGCACACTGCTACAAAGCCCAAATTATTTTCCAGTCAAGATACAGATAAACATGATTAGTAATTTGAAAGCTTAAAACGGTTGGTAGGGTGATTTTAACCAATCATCAAGCTTTTACTCTCCCCAGGATGACACAGGGGTAGAAAAGTCGTTTCGGATCCATGATTTGTTCATCTTTATGAACGTGAGTCTGTCTACATTATCAGTGGAGAGCCGCGTGCGCTTATCTGTCAGCACACCACCAGCAGCGCTGAACACACGTTCAGACAGAACGCTGGCTGCGGGGCATGACAAGATCTCCAAGGCGTAAGTGGCTAGCTCCGGCCATTTATCCAGATTGGAAGCCCAAAAAGAGCAAGGGTCCAGTGACACAGTCGTGGCTTCAATGTTTACTTGGAGATACTCCTGTACCATCGTCTCTAGGCGTTGACTATGTGTCAGACTTCTTGTCTCCTGTGGCCTTGCAAAGGATGGGCTAAAAAAGTGGTGAAATGATTCCGCAAAATTGATGTTACCAGCAGATACTGTGGTTCTGTTATGGTTTGAGTGCTGAACACTTGACGGTCCCACGGTTGGCAAGTTGGAACTGTGAGATTCACTACGTGCACCACTGGTATTTTGTGGAAAAGCACATGTAAGATTCTGCAACAGTCTCTGCTGATACTCCTGCATGCGTGAATCCCTTTCTATGGCAGGAATAATTTCTGCAAATTTATATTTGTACCGGGGATCTAACAGTGTGGCAACCCAGTAGTCAGGATTATTTCTAATTCTCACAATTCGAGGGTCATGTTGCAGGTAGTGCAGCAAGAAGGCACTCATGTGTGTTGCGCATCCAGGAGCACCAAGTCCCTGTTGTGTTGGTGGCGAGGTAACAATCATGCTTCCTTCCTCTGTCCTCTCCCCCCAACCTCGCACAACAGAAATGTGATCAAGGTCTCCCTCATCTGATGAGTCTTCCATCAGTTCGTCCTCCACTTCTTCCTGGGCTCCTGCACCTTCCTCACTAGTTTGGCTGCTACCATGCGCCCTGGTAAAACCATCTCCCCCACCCTCACATGCCTGCCGCCTTGGTGCTGCCGACCGTCTGGACCTTGCAGATGTTAGCCCTTCCGCATACAACTCCTCCTCCTCTACTTCCTCCACCTCCTCTTGTGCCACCACCTGACTCCGAATTCTGTTTAACATGTGCTCCAGCATGTAAATCACCGGAATAGTCATGCTGATAATGGCATCGTCAGCACTAAACATCTTCGTCGCCATTTCAAAACTGTGCAGAAGGGTGCATAGGTCCCTGATCTGAGACCACTCCTCCAGCGTGATTTGCCCCACCTCTGAATCTCGTTGGCCCAGGCTATACGTCAGAACGTATTGCACCAGGGCTTGTCGGTGCTGCCACAGTCGCTGCAACATGTGCAGAGTTGAATTCCACCGGGTAGGCACATCGCATTTTAGCCGGTGAAGTGGCAGGCCCAACGACTTCTGTAGAGATGTAAGTCGCTGAGCTGCGGGATGCGAACGGCGGAAATGAGCACACAGCGACCGTGCCCTCTGCAGAAGGCCATCTAGTCTGGGATAGTGGGCTAAAAATTGCTGGACAACCAGGTTCAACACGTGAGCCATACAAGGCACGTGTGTGACATTGCCCCGGCGAAGGGCCGCACCCAGGTTTGCAGCATTGTCGCACACGGCCTTCCCTGGTTTCAGGTCCAGTGGAGACAACCATTCATGAAATTGGTTCTCCAGAGCTGACCACAACTCCTCAGCTGTGTGACTCACATTTCCCAGACATTTCAATGTAAAAACCGCCTGATGACGTTGAGCCCTACTGCCAGCATAGTAAGGAGGTGTGCAGGATCCCTTCTGCGCAGTTAGAAAGCTTGTGGCATGACCAGACAGGCTTTGGGTGCAGGTGGAACACCGAGAGGAGGTTGAGGAGGCAGAAGCAGTGGAGGAACTTTGACATAAAGAGGATTGACGCACAACTCGTGGGGACGGCAAGACTTGGACAGCAGCCCCTTGTCCTGCTGTCACCATAGTTACCCAGTGCCCAGTCAGCGACATGTAATGCCCCTGTCCATGGCTACTCGTCCAAGTGTCTGTGGTGAAACGCACCCTGTCACACACAGAGTTTCTCAAAGAAGCGGTGATGTTGTGTGCGACATGCTGGTGGAGCGCAGGCACACCTTTCTTTGAGAAGTAGTGCCGACTGGGCATCTGGTACTGGGGCACTGCGACGGACATAAGGTCTCGAAAATCCTCTGTGTCCACCAGGCGGAAAGGCAGCATTTCTGTAGCCAAGAGCTTGCAGATGGTGAAATTCAACCTCTTAGCTTTCTCATGGCTAGGAGGAAATGGTCTTTTACTTGTCCACATCTGAGGGACCGAGGGCTGGCTATTGTGCTTAGACGGGGTTGATAAGGGTGTCCCCGGCAAACTGCCGGTCTGTGAGGAAGATGCAGGCGGACATGTTAGGTTGCCTTGATCCAAAGGTGGTGCTATCGATGTCGGACAGCGCTCAACACCAGCTGCTGTTACCACCTCCAAAGAAAATGATGACCTGCCAATCACGCTGGCTGTTGCGGGTAAAGAGGTGGCAGGTCTGCGCCCCAAAACAGGTGTGACTGCTGTCCCCCCAGTCACAGAGGATGAAGAGGCCGCGGATGCACAAGATATGGCAGACGGTGGTTGGCCCGGCCAGCTAGGCCGCATTGTAGCACACTGAGCTTCCCACTGCAACTTATGCTTCATGTCCATGTGCCGGTTCATGCATGAAGTACTCAAACTATGTATTTTTTGGCCTCTACTTAGCTTTTGCTGACAAATGTTACAGATAACACGAGTTGGGTCATCTTTATCGATCTGAAAAAATGCCCAGGCTATGCAAGGCTTAGCACCCATGCGACCTGAAGAGCCACCACGACTTGTGGTGAGAGGCAGAGTTGTGTTTGAGGATGCAGTTGTTGACGTGCTTCCAGTACTACGTCTCTGTCCAGGAAGGCGCAACCTGACCTCGTCGTCACTAGCATCTTCCTCCACCTCCTCTGCTGACCTCATCTCTTGTCTGACTGTGGGTTGACAGTAAGTGGGATCTCCAACCTCATCATCATCACCCTGTGTGTTATCACACCCGTCGTCCTCAGAGCCAACCTGTTCCTGCCCTGACAAAAAACTAAAGTTGTCACTCCAATCAGGTATTTGAGTCTTATCATCGTCTTCCTCATTGTCTCCACCAACAGGAGTTACAGTTTGGGAATGAGGGTCTTCATTATGGTCAGAACCTTCTGCGTCTGGTCCTGGATCTGACTCATAAAGATTCTGGGCATCAGTGCAGATCATTTCCTCGTCTGGATTCACAGAAGCGCTGGAGTCGACCTCTGATTCCCAGGCTATAGTATGAGTAAACAGCTCTGCAGACTCAACCATCTGTTCTACCTCATACTCAGACGGGCAGCTGGGGATTTGGGAGCTGTGAGGAAGCAAGTGCGATTTGGGTGACACCTTTGAGGACTGGAGTATTTGTGATGTTGAAGTTGATGTGGAGGAGAGCCCACTTAAAGGAGCACTTGATATCCGTTGAAGCACCTGCTGTTTTTGTGCCTCATCTGGAATTTGTAGCGATTGGCGTGGCCGTAAGAAAGGGATCTTTTCACATTGTCCGTTAAAAGAAATAGACATTTTAGTTTGGCTGGAAGATGGTCTTTCTTCTGCAGATGTTACTGTTGCTTTAACACCTACCCCACGGACACAACCTTTTTTCCCCTTCCCAACACGCCTATTCCCCTTTCCACCAGCAGCAGGCCTTTTTCCACTCATTTTGGTGGTTAACTAATTCACAACTCTGGAGTTGTTTGCACAAAAAAACAATGGATGGAGACCGAGCAGAGCTGAGTGGCCAAACTGTGGTATTAGGCCAAAACTATTGGCTGGGGTAGATGCAGAAAAAAATATATTCAGTTTGCAACCTGATGGAGGTCAGTATAGATGGACTAATAGAGAAAGTCCGACACACTGCTAGAAGGCCAAATATTTTTTCAGAGCTAGATGCAGAAAAAAATTATATTCAGTTTGCAACCTGATGGAGGTCAGAATAGATGGATTAATAGAACAAGACCCACACACAGCTAGAAGCCCAATATTTTTTCAGAGGTAGATGCAGAAAAAAATATATTCAGTTTGCAACCTGATGGAGGTCAGTATAGATGGACTAATACAACAAGTCCCACACACAGCTAGAAGCCCAAATATTTTTTCAGAGGTACTGTAGATGCAGATAAAAATTAGTTTTAATTTGCAACCTGATGGAGGTCAGTATAGATGGACTAATACAACAAGTCCCACACACAGCTAGAAGCCCAAATATTTTTTCAGAGGTACTGTAGATGCAGACACAAATTATTTTTAATTTGCAACCTGATGGAGGTCAGTATAGATGGACTAATACAACAAGTCCCACACACAGCTAGAAGCCCAAATATTTTTTCAGAGGTAGATGCAGAAAAAAATATATTCAGTTTGCAACCTGATGGAGGTCAGTATAGATGGACTAATACAACAAGTCCCAAACACAGCTAGAAGCCCAAATATTTTTTCAGAGGTACCTTAGATGCAGATACAAATTATTTTTAATTTGCAAACTGATGGAGGTCAGTATAGATGGACTAATACATCAAGTCCCACACACAGCTAGAAGCCCAAATATTTTTTCAGAGGTACTGTAGATGCAGATAAAAATTAGTTTTAATTTGCAACCTGATGGAGGTCAGTATAGATGGACTAATACAACAAGTCCCACACATAGCTAGAAGCCCAAATATTTTTTCAGAGGTACTGTAGATGCAGATACAAATTATTTTTAATTTGCAACCTGATGGAGGTCAGTATAGATGGACTAATACAACAAGTCCCACACACAGCTAGAAGCCCAAATATTTTTTCAGAGGTAGATGCAGAAAAAAATATATTCAGTTTGCAACCTGATGGAGGTCAGTATAGATGGACTAATACAACAAGTCCCAAACACAGCTAGAAGCACAAATATTTTTTCAGAGGTACTGTAGATGCAAATACAAATTATTTTTAATTTGCAACCTGATGGAGGTCAGTATAGATGGACTAATACAACAAGTCCCACACACAGCTAGAAGCCCAAATATTTTTTCAGAGGTATTGTAGATGCAGATACAAATTATTTTTAATTTGCAACCTGATGGAGGTCAGTATAGATGGACTAATACAACAAGTCCCACACACAGCTAGAAGCCCAAATATTTTTTCAGAGGTAGATGCAGAAAAAAATATATTCAGTTTGCAACCTGATGGAGGTCAGTATAGATGGACTAATACAACAAGTCTCACACACAGCTAGAAGCCCAAATATTTTTTCAGAGGTACTGTAGATGCAGATACAAATTATTTTTAATTTGCAACCTGATGGAGGTCAGTATAGATGGACTAATACAACAAGTCCCACACACAGCTAGAAGCCCCAATATTTTTTCAGAGGTAGATGCAGAAAAAAATATATTCAGTTTGCAACCTGATGGAGGTCAGTATAGATGGACTAATACAACAAGTCCCACACACAGCTAGAAGCCCAAATATTTTTTCAGAGGTACTGTAGATGCAGATACAAATTATTTTTAATTTGCAACCTGATGGAGGTCAGTATAGATGGACTAATAGAGAAAGTCCGACACACTGCTAGAAGGCCAAATATTTTTTCAGAGCTAGATGCAGAAAAAAATTATATTCAGTTTGCAACCTGATGGAGGTCAGTATAGATGGATTAATAGAACAAGACCCACACACAGCTAGAAGCCCAATATTTTTTCAGAGGTAGATGCAGAAAAAAGTATATTCAGTTTGCAACCTGATGGAGGTCAGTATAGATGGACTAATACAACAAGTCCCACACGCAGCTAGAAGCCCAAATATTTTTTCAGAGGTACTGTAGATGCAGATAAAAATTATTTTTAATTTGCAACCTGATGGAGGTCAGTATAGATGGACTAATACAACAAGTCCCACACACAGCTAGAAGCCCAAATATTTTTTCAGAGGTACTGTAGATGCAGATACAAATTATTTTTAATTTGCAACCAGATGGATGTCAGTATAGATGGACTAAAACAACAAGTCCCACACACAGCTAGAAGCCCAACTATTTTTTCAGAGGTAGATGCAGAAAAAAATATATTCAGTTTGCAACCTGATGGAGGTCAGTAGAGATGGTCTAATACAACAAGTCCCACACACAGCTAGAAGCCCAAATATTTTTTCAGAGGTACTGTAGATGCAGATACAAATTATTTTTAATTTGCAACCTGATGGAGGTCAGTATAGATGGACTAATACAACAAGTCCCACACACAGCTAGAAGCCCAAATATTTTTTCAGAGGTACTGTAGATGCAGATAAAAATAATTTTTAATTTGCAACCTGATGGAGGTCAGTATAGATGGACTAATAGAGAAAGTCCGACACACTGCTAGAAGGCCAAATATTTTTTCAGAGCTAGATGCAGAAAAAAATTATATTCAGTTTGCAACCTGATGGAGGTCAGTATAGATGGATTAATAGAACAAGACCCACACACAGCTAGAAGCCCAATATTTTTTCAGAGGTAGATGCAGAAAAAAGTATATTCAGTTTGCAACCTGATGGAGGTCAGTATAGATGGACTAATACAACAAGTCCCACACGCAGCTAGAAGCCCAAATATTTTTTCAGAGGTACTGTAGATGCAGATAAAAATTATTTTTAATTTGCAACCTGATGGAGGTCAGTATAGATGGACTAATACAACAAGTCCCACACACAGCTAGAAGCCCAAATATTTTTTCAGAGGTACTGTAGATGCAGATACAAATTATTTTTAATTTGCAACCAGATGGATGTCAGTATAGATGGACTAAAACAACAAGTCCCACACACAGCTAGAAGCCCAACTATTTTTTCAGAGGTAGATGCAGAAAAAAATATATTCAGTTTGCAACCTGATGGAGGTCAGTAGAGATGGTCTAATACAACAAGTCCCACACACAGCTAGAAGCCCAAATATTTTTTCAGAGGTACTGTAGATGCAGATACAAATTATTTTTAATTTGCAACCTGATGGAGGTCAGTATAGATGGACTAATACAACAAGTCCCACACACAGCTAGAAGCCCAAATATTTTTTCAGAGGTACTGTAGATGCAGATAAAAATAATTTTTAATTTGCAACCTGATGGAGGTCAGTATAGATGGACTAATAGAGAAAGTCCGACACACTGCTAGAAGGCCAAATATTTTTTCAGAGCTAGATGCAGAAAAAAATTATATTCAGTTTGCAACCTGATGGAGGTCAGTATAGATGGATTAATAGAACAAGACCCACACACAGCTAGAAGCCCAATGTTTTTTCAGAGGTAGATGCAGAAAAAAATATGTTCAGTTTGCAACCTGATGGAGGTCAGTATAGATGGATTAATAGAACAAGACCCACACACAGCTAGAAGCCCAATATTTTTTCAGAGGAAGATGCAGAAAAAAATATATTCAGTTTGCAACCTGATGGAGGTCAGTATAGATGGACTAATACAACAAGTCCCACACACAGCTAGAAGCCCAAATATTTTTTCAGAGGTACTGTAGATGCAGATAAAAATTATTTTTAATTTGCAACCTGATGGAGGTCAGTATAGATGGACAAATACAACAAGTCCCACACACAGCTAGAAGCCCAAATATTTTTTCAGAGGTACTGTAGATGCAGATACAAATTATTTTTAATTTGCAACCTGATGGAGGTCAGTATAGATGGACTAATACAACAAGTCCCACACACAGCTAGAAGCCCAAATATTTTTTCAGAGGTACTGTAGATGCAGATACAAATTATTTTTAATTTGCAACCTGATGGAGGTCAGTATAGATGGACTAATACAATAAGTCCCACACACAGCTAGAAGCCCAAATATTTTTTCAGAGGTAGATGCAGAAAAAAATATATTCAGTTTGCAACCTGATGGAGGTCAGTATAGATGGACTAATACAACAAGTCCCAAACACAGCTAGAAGCCCAAATATTTTTTCAGAGGTACTGTAGATGCAGATGCAAATTATTTTTAATTTGCAACCTGATGGAGGTCAGTATAGATGGACTAATACAACAAGTCCCACACACAGCTAGAAGTCCAAATATTTTTTCAGAGGTACTGTAGATGCAGATACACATTATTTTTAATTTGCAACCTGATGGAGGTCAGTATAGATGGACTAATACAACAAGTCCCCCACACAGCTAGAAGCCCAAATATTTTTTCAGAGGTAGATGCAGAAAAAAATATATTCAGTTTGCAACCTGATGGAGGTCAGTATAGATGGACTAATACAACAAGTCTCGCACACAGCTAGAAGCCCAAATATTTTTTCAGAGGTACTGTAGATGCAGATACAAAATATTTTTAATTTGCAACCTGATGGAGGTCAGTATAGATGGACTAATACAACAAGTCCCACACACAGCTAGAAGCCCCAATATTTTTTCAGAGGTAGATGCAGAAAAAAATATATTCAGTTTGCAACCTGATGGAGGTCAGTATAGATGGACTAATACAACAAGTCCCACACACAGCTAGAAGCCCAAATATTTTTTCAGAGGTACTGTAGATGCAGATACAAATTATTTTTAATTTGCAACCTGATGGAGGTCAGTATAGATGGACTAATACAACAAGTCCCACACACAGCTAGAAGCCCAAATATTTTTTCAGAGGTATTGTAGATGCAGATAAAAATTATTTTTAATTTGCAACCTGATGGAGGTCAGTATAGATGGACTAAAACAACAAGTCCCACACACAGCTAGAAGCCCAACTATTTTTTCAGAGGTAGATGCAGAAAAAAATATATTCAGTTTGCAACCTGATGGAGGTCAGTATAGATGGTCTAATACAACAAGTCCCACACACAGCTAGAAGCCCAAATATTTTTTCAGAGGTACTGTAGATGCAGATACAAATTATTTTTAATTTGCAACCTGATGGAGGTCAGTATAGATGGACTAATACAACAAGTCCCACACACAGCTAGAAGCCCAAATATTTTTTCAGAGGTACTGTAGATGCAGATAAAAATTATTTTTAATTTGCAACCTGATGGAGGTCAGTATAGATGGACTAATAGAGAAAGTCCGACACACTGCTAGAAGGCCAAATATTTTTTCAGAGCTAGATGCAGAAAAAAATTATATTCAGTTTGCAACCTGATGGAGGTCAGTATAGATGGATTAATAGAACAAGACCCACACACAGCTAGAAGCCCAATATTTTTTCAGAGGTAGATGCAGAAAAAAGTATATTCAGTTTGCAACCTGATGGAGGTCAGTATAGATGGACTAATACAACAAGTCCCACACGCAGCTAGAAGCCCAAATATTTTTTCAGAGGTACTGTAGATGCAGATAAAAATTATTTTTAATTTGCAACCTGATGGAGGTCAGTATAGATGGACTAATACAGCAAGTCCCACACACAGCTAGAAGCCCAAATATTTTTTCAAAGGTACTGTAGATGCAGATACAAATTATTTTTAATTTGCAACCAGATGGATGTCAGTATAGATGGACTAAAACAACAAGTCCCACACACAGCTAGAAGCCCAACTATTTTTTCAGAGGTAGATGCAGAAAAAAATATATTCAGTTTGCAACCTGATGGAGGTCAGTAGAGATGGTCTAATACAACAAGTCCCACACACAGCTAGAAGCCCAAATATTTTTTCAGAGGTACTGTAGTTGCAGATACAAATTATTTTTAATTTGCAACCTGATGGAGGTCAGTATAGATGGACTAATACAACAAGTCCCACACACAGCTAGAAGCCCAAATATTTTTTCAGAGGTACTGTAGATGCAGATAAAAATAATTTTTAATTTGCAACCTGATGGAGGTCAGTATAGATGGACTAATAGAGAAAGTCCGACACACTGCTAGAAGGCCAAATATTTTTTCAGAGCTAGATGCAGAAAAAAATTATATTCAGTTTGCAACCTGATGGAGGTCAGTATAGATGGATTAATAGAACAAGACCCACACACAGCTAGAAGCCCAATGTTTTTTCAGAGGTAGATGCAGAAAAAAATATATTCAGTTTGCAACCTGATGGAGGTCAGTATAGATGGATTAATAGAACAAGACCCACACACAGCTAGAAGCCCAATATTTTTTCAGAGGAAGATGCAGAAAAAAATATATTCAGTTTGCAACCTGATGGAGGTCAGTATAGATGGACTAATACAACAAGTCCCACACACAGCTAGAAGCCCAAATATTTTTTCAGAGGTACTGTAGATGCAGATAAAAATTATTTTTAATTTGCAACCTGATGGAGGTCAGTATAGATGGACAAATACAACAAGTCCCACACACAGCTAGAAGCCCAAATATTTTTTCAGAGGTACTGTAGATGCAGATACAAATTATTTTTAATTTGCAACCTGATGGAGGTCAGTATAGATGGACTAATACAACAAGTCCCACACACAGCTAGAAGCCCAAAAATTTTTTCAGAGGTAGATGCAGAAAAAAATATATTCAGTTTGCAACCTGATGGAGGTCAGTATAGATGGACTAATACAACAAGTCCCACACACAGCTAGAAGCCCAAATATTTTTTCAGAGGTACTGTAGATGCAGATACAAATTATTTTTAATTTGCAACCTGATGGAGGTCACTATAGATGGACTAATACAACAAGTCCCACACACAGCTAGAAGCCCAAATATTTTTTCAGAGGTACTGTAGATGCAGATACAAATTATTTTTAATTTGCAACCTGATGGAGGTCAGTATAGATGGACTAATACAACAAGTCCCACACACAGCTAGAAGCCCAAATATTTTTTCAGAGGTAGATGCAGAAAAAAATATATTCAGTTTGCAACCTGATGGAGGTCAGTATAGATGGACTAATACAACAAGTCCCAAACACAGCTAGAAGCCCAAATATTTTTTCAGAGGTACTGTAGATGCAGATACAAATTATTTTTAATTTGCAACCTGATGGAGGTCAGTATAGATGGACTAATACAACAAGTCCCACACACAGCTAGAAGTCCAAATATTTTTTCAGAGGTACTGTAGATGCAGATACAAATTATTTTTAATTTGCAACCTGATGGAGGTCAGTATAGATGGACTAATACAACAAGTCCCACACACAGCTAGAAAGCCCAAATATTTTTTCAGAGGTAGATGCAGAAAAAAATATATTCAGTTTGCAACCTGATGGAGGTCAGTATAGATGGACTAATACAACAAGTCTCGCACACAGCTAGAAGCCCAAATATTTTTTCAGAGGTACTGTAGATGCAGATACAAAATATTTTTAATTTGCAACCTGATGGAGGTCAGTATAGATGGACTAATACAACAAGTCCCACACACAGCTAGAAGCCCCAATATTTTTTCAAAGGTAGATGCAGAAAAAAATATATTCAGTTTGCAACCTGATGGAGGTCAGTATAGATGGACTAATACAACAAGTCCCACACACAGCTAGAAGCCCAAATATTTTTTCAGAGGTACTGTAGATGCAGATACAAATTATTTTTAATTTGCAACCTGATGGAGGTCAGTATAGATGGACTAATACAACAAGTCCCACACACAGCTAGAAGCCCAAATATTTTTTCAGAGGTATTGTAGATGCAGATAAAAATTATTTTTAATTTGCAACCTGATGGAGGTCAGTATAGATGGACTAATAGAGAAAGTCCGACACACTGCTAGAAGGCCAAATATTTTTTCAGAGCTAGATGCAGAAAAAAATTATATTCAGTTTGCAACCTGATGGAGGTCAGTATAGATGGATTAATAGAACAAGACCCACACACAGCTAGAAGCCCAATATTTTTTCAGAGGTAGATGCAGAAAAAAATATATTCAGTTTGCAACCTGATGGAGGTCAGTATAGATGGACTAATACAACAAGTCCCACACGCAGCTAGAAGCCCAATATTTTTTCAGAGGTAGATGCAGAAAAAAATATATTCAGTTTGCAACCTGATGGAGGTCAGTATAGATGGACTAATACAACAAGTCCCACACACAGCTAGAAGCCCAAATATTTTTTCAGAGGTACTGTAGATGCAGATAAAAATTATTTTTAATTTGCATCCTGATGGAGGTCAGTATAGATGGACAAATACAACAAGTCCCACACACAGCTAGAAGCCCAAATATTTTTTCAGAGGTACTGTAGATGCAGATACAAATTATTTTTAATTTGCAACCTGATGGAGGTCAGTATAGATGGACTAATACAACAAGTCCCACACACAGCTAGAAGCCCAAATATTTTTTCAGAGGTAGATGCAGAAAAAAATATATTCAGTTTGCAACCTGATGGAGGTCAGTATAGATGGACTAATACAACAAGTCCCACACACACCTAGAAGCCCAAATATTTTTTCAGAGGTACTGTAGATGCAGATAAAAATTATTTTTAATTTGCAACCTGATGGAGGTCAGTATAGATGGATTAATACAACAAGTCCCACACACAGCTAGAAGCCCATATATTTTTTCAGAGGTACTGTAGATGCAGATACAAATTATTTTTAATTTGCAACCTGATGGAGGTCAGTATAGATGGACTAATAGAGAAAGTCCGACACACTGCTAGAAGGCCAAATATTTTTTCAGAGCTAGATGCAGAAAAAAATTATATTCAGTTTGCAACCTGATGGAGGTCAGTATAGATGGATTAATAGAACAAGACCCACACACAGCTAGAAGCCCAAATATTTTTTCAGAGGTAGATGCAGAAAAAAATATATTCAGTTTGCAACCTGATGGAGGTCAGTATAGATGGACTAATACAACAAGTCCCACACACAGCTAGAAGCCCAAATATTTTTTCAGAGGTACTGTAGATGCAGATAAAAATTATTTTTAATTTGCAACCTGATGGAGGTCAGTATAGATGGACTAATACAACAAGTCCCACACACAGCTAGAAGCCCAAATATTTTTTCAGAGGTACTGTAGATGCAGATACAAATTATTTTTAATTTGCAACCTGATGGAGGTCAGTATAGATGGACTAATAGAGAAAGTCCGACACACTGCTAGAAGGCCAAATATTTTTTCAGAGCTAGATGCAGAAAAAAATTATATTCAGTTTGCAACCTGATGGAGGTCAGTATAGATGGATTAATAGAACAAGACCCACACACAGCTAGAAGCCCAATATTTTTTCAGAGGTAGATGCAGAAAAAAATATATTCAGTTTGCAACCTGATGGAGGTCAGTATAGATGGATTAATAGAACAAGACCCACACACATCTAGAAGCCCAATATTTTTTCAGAGGTAGATGCAGAAAAAAATATATTCAGTTTGCAACCTGATGGAGGTCAGTATAGATGGACTAATACAACAAGTCCCACACACAGCTAGAAGCCCAAATATTTTTTCAGAGGTAGATGCAGAAAAAAATATATTCAGTTTGCAACCTGATGGAGGTCAGTATAGATGGACTAATACAACAAGTCCCACACACAGCTAGAAGCCCAAATATTTTTTCAGAGGTACTGTAGATGCAGATAAAAATTATTTTTAATTTGCAACCTGATGGAGGTCAGTATAGATGGACTAATACAACAAGTCCCACACACAGCTAGAAGCCCATATATTTTTTCAGAGGTACTGTAGATGCAGATACAAATTATTTTTAATTTGCAACCTGATGGAGGTCAGTATAGATGGACTAATAGAGAAAGTCCGACACACTGCTAGAAGGACAAATATTTTTTCAGAGCTAGATGCAGAAAAAAATTATATTCAGTTTGCAACCTGATGGAGGTCAGTATAGATGGATTAATAGAACAAGACCCACACACAGCTAGAAGCCCAAATATTTTTTCAGAGGTAGATGCAGAAAAAAATATATTCAGTTTGCAACCTGATGGAGGTCAGTATAGATGGACTAATACAACAAGTCCCACACACAGCTAGAAGCCCAAATATTTTTTCAGAGGTACTGTAGATGCAGATAAAAATTATTTTTAATTTGCAACCTGATGGAGGTCAGTATAGATGGACTAATACAACAAGTCCCACACACAGCTAGAAGCCCAAATATTTTTTCAGAGGTACTGTAGATGCAGATACAAATTATTTTTAATTTGCAACCTGATGGAGGTCAGTATAGATGGACTAATAGAGAAAGTCCCACACACTGCTAGAAGGCCAAATATTTTTTCAGAGCTAGATGCAGAAAAAAATTATATTCAGTTTGCAACCTGATGGAGGTCAGTATAGGTGGATTAATAGAACAAGACCCACACACAGCTAGAAGCCCAAATATTTTTTCAGAGGTAGATGCAGAAAAAAATATATTCAGTTTGCAACCTGATGGAGGTCAGTATAGATGGACTAATACAACAAGTCCCACACACAGCTAGAAGCCCAAATATTTTTTCAGAGGTACTGTAGATGCAGATAAAAATTAGTTTTAATTTGCAACCTGATGGAGGTCAGTATAGATGGACTAATAGAATGATGCTATGCCCAAAAGATTTTACTTCACTAGGTGCAGTAAAAAAATTGGTATTCTATACACAGGTGGTATATCTTGCAGCACAGATAGGCTACTCCACTGACTAACACACTCTGCAATAGGCCAAAAAGGATTAGCTTTGCTAGATTCAGCCAAATGCTGTGAAAAAAACTTGCACAGCACTGGCACAGACCTGCCTGGCAAAAACTGATAGGAACTGATGTAACCTAGTCCTGAAAAGGACTCCAATTACAATTAGTCTTTACTCCCACAACCTATCTATTTAAGAGCACAGACCTCCCTGATAAAAGTCGTAGGAAATGCTGTAACCTAGTCCTTAAAACGACTGCAATCACAACTATTCCCTACTCCCAAGCTATCTGTATATTTGTGCGAAAATTGGCTTGAAATTAACAAGGTATAGCGCACACAGCAACAGCGGTGCCGTCTAACACGTAGCTGCAGCAGTGAGAAAATGGTGGCGATGGGGAAAATGGCTTGGTCTTATAGGGCAAGGACATGTGACATACACTGCCAATGACACATGCCCTTGCTTGTGTGAAAAAAAGCACTTCGCTCCGTGTGTGCGCTGCTGATAGGCTGACAGATTGCACCTCCCCACTGCAAATGCGGGAAAGAGAAAAAAAAATGGAGATCTTCATTGTACCTGCAGAGATCCATCCCCTGCCCCTCCCCCCACCCCGCTGTACACTCAAACTGCGTATTAACATTAATTTTCATCATTACTGAGAAAAAATCCAGTTATGATTTTGGTGCACGAACAGTTATCGAACATAACCTCGAACAGCCGAATTTTTATCAAATTGTTCGTGTTCGCCGAATGGCTCGAACACCGCCCAAAACAGCTCGAATTTGAGATTGGCGAACAGTTCGAGTAGAACAACTCTCATCTCTAATCTTGAGTGCTCGCTCACCATATAAATAGGACAAGGGCATCTCATTTTTTTATCGTATAGGACTCGGATCAATGTTATTTACTAGGGCGGTGCTAATGACCTTTTTTTGAATGACATAATCTGTCTGTGTGTTAAATTTGCAGCATGCTGCGATTTCACTCCGAAATCACATGGGTGCGAGAAGGAAAAATCAGATGTTTTATAGAGCCACAGTAAAGCATCCAATTTTTACTGATACAATACTATTCTGTAGCATAGGAAACTGTATATGGTCGTGTAAATGATTAGTAGCTTCTGAGTAAAAAAATGGACAGCACATGCACAGCACATGGATGAAAAGTGAGAAAAAATCATCCCACTTTTCTAGATGAAAATCGGACCAATGTTTAATATTGGTGATCCTAGGATTCCTAGCCTTAAAGGGAATCTTCCAGCACATTTGTGCTATGCAATCTGAGAGCAGAATGATGTAATGGCAGAGACCCTGATTCCAGGGATGTGTCACTTACTTTGCTTTTGTTTTGGAGAGATTATCATTAGAGGACTAGTTGTCTAGTGCTATATAGTCCTCTTGCTCTGTGAAACCCCACCCCCATCACTGATTAGAATCTTTCTGCAGAGTGTGGGCAGGGATATACAGAGCTCAGCATCCAGAGAACTGGTTAACCTGAAGCAGATAAAACAGTGATTCAATCACAATGACAGCAAGCAGTCCAGAAATTGATGCATCGCTGGAATCATAATCTCTTTTCCTACATCATGCTGCTCTCAGATGGAGTAGCAAAAACTTGGTAACAGATTCCCTTTAAGTATATCAAATACATATATTAAAATGAATTTATGTATGTGTTCTTCTTAAATGGCCAATGGTTTCTATCCTGGGAAATGACCAGAATATTAATTTAAAGCACAGTCTTGGGAATAGGGTGTAGATTCTTCTGTCGTTGACATCATGGTCAAGTCTTGTTTTTTCTTTAAAGCACCACTCCAGCTTTTTCTTTTTTTGGATCTGGAGTGGTGCTTTAAATGTAAGCACCCTGCCCCTGTTCTTAAATGTACTTTCTGGCGGCTTTCCCTTTTACCAACGCTGCTGTGGTCCTGCGGCTCCATCTTGTGCTTGTAACTTCTGACTGGCCAGAAGTTAGAAGTTACATCACAAGAGATCAATTCAAGTCTATGAGAGCCAGAATGAGGCTCTCATAGACTTGTATTGAAAAGTGAACTCCGGCGCGTTTCATGAAACAATGGAGCGGCTGGCAGGTGACTTTTCACCAGAGACCGATGGGAGCGACGCTGGAAAAGGATGAAGGTGGCAACAGAATAGTATGAGACAGGGGGCAAGGAAGTTACATTTATAGCACCACTCCAGCAGTGCAATAAAAAAAAATCTGGATTGGTGCTTTAATCCTTTTTTTGCTCTAACCTCACTTCTAAATAAACTCCTTTTCTGCTTCACTATATTAGACTGAGTCTTTTTGGACACTTTCCACATGAGAATGATATAAATGAAGTGGTTTGTAAGATGAGGCAATCTTTTTATTTTGCGCCATATAATTCTGATGCTCATTTACCCATTGCAGACACTTTCATCAGTGGACATGGTTCAGCATGGGTATTCTGACTAGTTTGCGAGCTGCGATGCATTGTGTCTTTAGACACATTTTTATCTTAGCCAGCATAAACTTTTTTGGCAATTTCGTTTAGACTAGCTCTTCTGTAGAATCAAATAAGATGGGAAACCTTCATGTATCAATAATGAACTATTAAAGGCCATGATAATGTTGCTTCCCGGATTGCCCATCCTTTTTGCTTGGAACTAAAGCTTCATGCGAGAAATTCATACTCTTATCATTTTGAAGATGTTGTGATCCAGTCTTCAAGCCAATACAGGTTGACCAGTGTCAGAGTTGCTGTGATCATTATGCTTTTCCATTTTTCCTGTTTCCAACACATCAACTGCAAGAACTCACTGTTCAGTTGCTGCCTAATAAATTCCACCCCTTGAAAGATGCCATTGTCATAAGATAATTAATGTATCATACATACTATGAAAACAATATGCATACCTACAGTATCCCAGATACATGTGTGGGGTGATTACTCTGAAATGTATGGCATGACTTTGATAACTAAATATGAGCTTCCCATTTTACCAGTCTGTACCCAGAGGTTTCCCTATTCTTTTCGTGATCCATCAGGTACGATCCTATAGGTGATAAATAATCCAATAATCAATACTTATGCTGTATAGTACATTGTATGGTGCGGAGGTTTGCAGAAAAGCAGCAAGTCTCAAAATTGTTTTACAATGAACTTTGTATATCTACAGCTGAATATCTTTAGCATTGGCTCATCATTGAGTTTTGCTTTAGAAGCAAATCTTATTTATATAACAGCCATGTTACTTGGAATGTTTCTTATGTGTATATTGCCTTCCGCTTTGCACTTGTGATGAAAAGTCGTGCTAATAACAGAGACACAGAAAACTCGTCTTTAACAGACATGTGCTAAGGATAGAATGAGGATGGTGATGTGAGCAGCTGAACTCGTTTTGTTCAACACAGCATTATAAACATGTAGAGGCAGTTGTAAGGGTCGGGCTACACCACTGATTCATCCTAATTAACAATCCAACACATTGAGGATATGGACCCACATTGGGACTGGGCCATAGTGCAGCAGTAAACCACTTAGAAATACAAGAACACACAGTTTCGACATTGGCTTTAAAGAGGTTGGAGCACAATATACATATCTTATAAATTGGCTTTCAATGGATTGCAGCACAATTAAATATCACATCAAATGCATAAAAAAAGCAAAACCAAACAATATTTACAATATTTGGAAGTTACAGCCTGTTAGATCTTTGCTCAGAAACGTTAGGAAGACATTTACTTATATAGTATAGGGCCACCTTGTGTTCAGTGTATGATAGCGCTCACACAAGCTCGGTCTGTCTCCCTCCGTCAGCTCGGGAAAGTGATCCTCTGCTCACTGCAGAGCATCCATTACAAATTGCTAGCAGGGCAGAAAGCTATTTCTATTGGCAGTTCTGCAGTGAACAGAGGATCAGAGGATCACTTTACAGGGAACTTGCTGCGAGGGAAAAGAACAGAGCATGTGTGACCAGTAGAGATGAGCGGTGTTCGACTAGAACTGTTCGCCAATCTCAAATTCGAGCTGTTTTGGGCGGTGTTCGAGTTGTTCGACGAACCCGAACGATTTGCAAAAATCCGGCTGTTCGAGGTTATGTTCGATAACTGTTCGTGCACCAAAAGCGTGTCCTGTATGTCTGGCGCTATTTTGAGCACCAATCATGCAGGGATTGCCTGCCACTCACTGTAATGCCACAGCCATGGTGGTTGTGGCATTACAGTGATTGCCCAAATCGATGGGAACAGTGCCAACAGTGAAACATGAAAAGCCGGCAATTCAGCAGCGGCATACACCGGTACCCGACAATTTAGAACAGAAAGAATAGAGAATCACACATAGATTAGATAGATAGAAACATGTCAGTCACATATATAAGAAGTACAGTGACAGTGTTGCTTACTGTACTTGTCATTTAGTGTAAAGGATTTATTAAAAAAAATAAGAGTGTTTTCATGCACCGTCTCTTTAAAAAAGCCGGCCGGCAATTCAGCAGCGGTACCCGACAATTTAGAATAGAAAGAATAGAGAATCACACATAGATTAGATAGATAGAAACATGTCAGTCACATATATATGAAGTACAGTGACAGTGTTGCTTACTGTACTTGTCATTTAGTGCAAAGGATTTATTAAAAAAAATAAAAGTGTTTTCATGCACTGTCTCTTTAAAAAAGCCGGCCGGCAATTCAGCATCTGTACCCGACAATTTAGAATAGAAGGAATAGAGCTTCACACATAGATTAGATAGATAGAAACATGTCAGTCACATATATATGAAGTACAGTGACAGTGTTGATTACTGTACTTGTCATTTAGTGTTAAAATAAAGGATTTATTTAAAAAAAAATTGGCGTGGGGTTCCCCTTAATTTTAGTCTCTAGCGGAGGTTAAGCAGACGGTTGGGGCAGATGTTTGAAGCCTGGGAAGGGGTAATACCCACGGAGCTTCCCAGGCTACTAATATCAGCCACCAGCTGAATACCTAGCCTTTACTAGCTATTAAAATGGGGGACCCCCCAAAAAATGATGTGGGGTCCCCCCTTTTTTAAAAGCTAGCAAAGGCTAGGCAGACAGCTGGGAACTGATATTAATAGCCCAGGAAGGGTGCCATGAATATTGGCCCCCTCCCAGGCTAGAAACACCAGCCGTCAGCCGCCCCAGAAATGGAGCATCCATAGGATGCGCCAATTCTGGCACTTAGCCTCGCTCTTCCCACTGCCCTGTAGCGGTGGCAGTGGGGTAATATGGCTGGGGTTGATGTCAGCTTATAATGGCAGCTGACATCAAGCCCAGGTTAGTAATGGAGAGGCGTCTATAAGACACCCCCATTACTAACCCCATAGCCAAAGTTAAAAGAAAACACAAACACCCAGAATAAAGTCCTTTAATTGAAATAAACACACAATTCTTTATTGTTCTAAATTAAACCATACTTACCGTCACGCCCATTCCAGCTGAAGCCAATGATCTCCTGCAATGAAAGAAAAATAATAAAGCAACATCATCCTTACCTTTCCATGGTTCCCAGGACAGCTCCAGGTCTGCTACATCGAGATGACAGGCTGGACCGCAGCAGAAAGCTGCCATCCAGCCTGTTATCCCGCAGACACTGAGAAGCGCAGGCATGCTTGCGCTCCTCAGTGTCAGGCTGTGACGGCATCCGGATGAGCCGAGTTCATGTCCAATGAACTCAGCTCACCTCATGCACGTCACTGACAGTGTGGGAAAATTCTCCTGCACTCAGCGCTTCAGCGTGAGAATTTTCCCACGCCGTCAGTGACGTGCATGAGGTGAGCTGAGTTCATTGGACTTGAAGAGCTCACCTCATGTACGTCACTGACAGTGTGGGAGAATTCTCACGCTGAAGCGCTGAGTGCAGGAGAATTTTCCCACGCTGTCAGTGACGTGCATGAGGTGAGCCGAGTTCATTGGACATGACCTCGGCTCATCTGGATGTCGTCACAGCGAGACACTGAGGAGCGCAAGCATTCCTGCGCTTCTCAGTCTGTGCGGCATGGCAAGCTGGATGGCAGAGTTCTGCTGCGGTCCAGCCTGTCATCTCGATGTAGCAGAGCTGAAGCTGTCGTGGGAACCATGGAAAGGTAAGGATGATGTTGGTTTATTATTTTTCTTTTATTGCAGGAGATCGTTGGCTTCAGCTGGAATGGGCGTGATGGTAAGTATGGTTTAATTTAGAACAATAAAGAATTGTGTGTTTTTTTCAATTAAAGGACTTTATTCTGGGTGTTGTGTTTTTTTTAAATACTTTACTAGAAATTCTTGGCGGTCATGTCTAATATTGGCGTGACCCCATGAATTTCGGGCTTAGGGCCAGCTGATAATGCCAAGCTGGCCCTAACCCCTTTATTACCCAGTGAGCCACCGCACCAGGGCCCTGGATGAGTTGGGTACAGCGCCAGAAGATGGCGCTTCGATGAATGCGCCATTTTCCGGGGTAGCTGCGGACTGCAATTTGCAGCGGGGGGGGGGGCAGAAAGCTTGGGCCTCCCTGCGCTGCAGATTCCAGCCCCCAGCTGCCTAGTTGTACCTGGCTGGACCCAAAAATAGGGCGAAGCCCCACGTATTTTTTTTTTAAATTATTTCATGAAATTCATGAAATAATAAAAAAAAAAGGGCTTCCCTATATTGTTGTGTCCGGCCAGGTACAAATAGGCAGCTGGTGGTTGGGGGCAGCCCGTTCCTGCCTGCTCTACCTGGCTGGACACAAATATAGTGCGAAGCCCCACGTCAATTTTTTTTTTTAATTATTTCATCAAACTAGATGGTGGCCCGATTCTAACGCATCGGGTATTCTAGAATATGTATGCGGCAGACCCGGCGCAATCAGCAGAGCAGTGTTTAAATTTGGCGCCAAAATCGCTGACTGGTCGCGGCCAGCAACCGCGACCAATCAGCAAAGCGGTGTTGAAATTTGGCGACTATATCGCTATTTGGTCACGGCCGGCGGTCGCGAATAATCAGCAGAGCGGGGTTTAAATTTTGCGCCACTAATGCTGATTGGTCGCGGCCAGCGAACGTGACCAATCCGAAGAGCGGGGTTTAAATTTTGCGCCAATAATGCTGGTTGGTTGCGGTCGCGACCAATCAGCAAAGCGGTGTTTAAATTTGGCGCCAATAATGGTGATTGGTCACGACCGCGACCATTCAGCAGAGCGGTATTTAAATTTGGCGGCAATAATGTTGATTAGTCACGGCCGGCGGTCGCGACCAATCAGCAGAGCGGGGTTTAAATTTGGCGCCAATAATGCTGATTGGTCGCAATCGCCGGCCGCGACCAATCAGCAGAGCGGTGTTTAAATTTGGTGCCAAAATCGCTAATTGGTCGCGGCCGGCAACCGTGACCAATAAGCAGAGCGGGGTTTAAATTTGGCACCAATACTGCTGATTGGTCGCGGCCGGCAACCGCGACCAATCAGCCGAGCAGCGTTTAAATTTGGCGCCAATACTGCTGATTGGTCGCGGACGGCGACCGCGACTAATCAGCAGAGCGGTGTTTAAATTTTGCGGCAATACTGCTGATCGATCTCGGCCAGCGACCGCGATCAATCAGCAGAGCGGTGTTTAAATTTGGCGCCAATAATGCTGATTAGTCGCGGCCGGCATCCGTGACCAATTAGCAGAGCGGGGTTTAAATTTGGCGCCAATCTCGCTGATTGGTCGCGGCCGGAGTCCGCGACCAATCAGCAGAGCGTTGTTTAAATTTGGCGCCAAGCTCGCTGATTGGTCGCGGCCGCTATTTAAATGTGGCGCCCAAATCGGTGATTGGTCGCGGGCAGCGTCCGCGACCAATCAGCAGAGCGGTGGTTAACTTTAGCGCCAAGATCACTGATTGGTCGCGTGCGGAGAGCGCGACCAATCAGCGAATCGTATTGGTGAGGACTGGGGAGAGGCGCTGCCTGATCGGATACTTCCGCTGCGAGAAGCCGGGAGATGAGCGACTGCTCGCAGCAGAAGTATCCCGACCCGCAGCGCCACTCCCCGGTCCTCCCTTGACACCCTAGCCGCTGATGTCCCCACAGTATCCGCATGGTGTTACAAAGATCCGGACATTTGTGTTAAAAATTTGCCCGCGACCAATCACGATTTGTGCGCCAAATTTAAATATCGGCCGCGACCAATCACTGATCTTGGCTCCACATTTAAACACCGCTGTGCTGATTGGTCGCCGACGCTGGGCGCGACCAATCACCGATTTTGGCGCCACATTTAAATAGCGTCCGTGACCAATCAGTACAGCGGTGTTTAAATGTGGAGCCAAGATGGGTGATTGGTCGCGGCCGATATTTAAATTTGGCGCCCAAATCGGTGATCGGTCGCGGGCAGCGCCAGCGGCCAATCAGCGATTTTTAACACAAATGTCCGGACCTTTGTAACACCATGGTGATTGACCCGCGACCAATCACTGATCTTGCCGCCAAAGTTAAACACTACTGTGCTACTCATGCACGTCACTGACAGCGTGGAAAAATTCTCACGCTGAAGCGCTGAGTGCAGGAGAATTTTCCCACGCTGTCAGTGACGTGCATGAGGTGAGCTGAGTTCATTGGACATGACCTCGGCTCATCTGGATGCCGTCACAGCCTGACACTGAGGAGCGCAAGCATGCCTGCGCTTCTCAGTGTCTGCGGGATGACAGGCTGGATGGCAGCGTTCTGCTGTGGTCCAGCCTGTCATCTCGATGTAGCAGAGCTGGAGCTGTCCTTGGAACCATGGAAAGGTAAGGATGATGTTGCTTTATTATTTTTCTTTTATTGCAGGAGATCGTTGGCTTCAGCTGGAATGGGCGTGACGGTAAGTATGGTTTAATTTAGAACAATAAAGAATTGTGTGTTTATTTCAATTAAAGGATTTTATTCTGGGTGTTTGTGTTTTTTTTTTAACTTTGACTATGGGGTTAGTAATGGGGGTGTCTTATAGACGCCTCTCCATTACTAACCTGGGCTTGATGCCAGCTGGCATTATAAGCTGACATCAACCCCAGCCCTATTACCCCACTGCCACCGCTACAGGGCAGTGGGAAGAGCGAGGCTAAGTGCCAGAATTGGTGCATCCTATGGACACGCCATTTCTGGGGCGGCTGAGGGCTGGTGTTTCTAGCCTGGGAGGGGGCCAATATTCATGGCACCCTTCCTGGGCTATTAATATCACCCCCCAGCTGTCTGCCTAGCCTTTGCTAGCTAATAAAATAGGGGGGACCCCACGTCATTTTTTTGGGAGGGTCCCCCATTTTAATAGCTAGTAAAGGCTAGGTATTCAGCTGGGGGCTGATATTAGTAGCCTGGGAAGCTCCGTGGGTATTACCCCTTCCCAGGTTTCAAACATCTGCCCCAGCCGTCTGCTTAACCTCCGCTAGAGACTAGTGTTGAGCCACCCCCATAGTGTTCGAGTTCGGTTCGGTTCGTCGAACACCCGTGTGTTCGCCGAACTGTTCGTCGAACTGTTCGTCGAACACCTTCGAACACCGTTAAAACCAATGGCAGGCAAACAAAAACACATAGAAACACATAGAAAACACCTTCAAAGGTGTCCAAAAGCTGACAAACTGCTCAGAGGACACAACTAACACATGGAAAAGTGACAAGTACATATAGTCATGCGAAAAGAAAAGAGGTGGAGGAGTAAAAGGAGGGGGAGACACAGATATAGGCATGTCATGCCCTTCTAAAATCCAAAAAGTGAGAAGTCGACACGTTCAGTCCGCTCCTGCCCGTGCGACCTCCGCGTCGCCGGGTTTGTGCCAGAGCCACGGTGAACCCTGATGGCCAGCCCCCCTCTCCCAATACTGGTGCCTGTCCGCTGGTGGGTCGAGCGAGCCCCCCTGTGGTGGAGGCAGCTCTAAGCTTTTTAATTTAAATTGTCTCTCTAATTTGAATGAATACACTTTAAATCCATTTACAAGGATCTATTGGAGGGCAAGTCTCATGCCAGCAGCCGCGTAATTCCAGCTCCAGTAGCGTCCACTAAAGCTGCTGCAGTTAAAAAGCTTTTATAAGGATCGAGCTCGGCTGTCCACCGCAAGGCATCCTACTGCCAGTCCTAGCCCCTATGCCTTGCGGTGCCTCCTGATGCTCTTCACTGAGTATCCCTTGGTCCCGAAGCATTTCCTTTGAAAAAATTAAGTGTCCAAACTACAGGTGGTGTAGCTTGCTTAACAGCCGGGATAATCCGCTGACTAGCAGACACTGCTACTAGGCACAAAGTATTTCCTGGGCTAGATGCAGTTAAAAATTTGTAATTAGATACTCTCGTTGGATGCTGAGAAAGCATTCCATAGAGTCTCCTGGCACGCCATATATGATTCTCTTAAAAAGCTTGGGGTAGGGGTCTAGGGGACCGTTTTATAGCCAAAATCACAGCCCTGTATCGCAATACGTCACCTAGGCTGAAGATAAATGGAACTGTAGCACCCTGAGGGCTCGGTTGCTACAGAGGTATTGCACCTCAACCAGAGGTGTGATATCTCACTCTCAGGTAAGGATGTAGTGTGGATCACGACCCGACACCTGCATGCATTACACCACATTGCCGTGGGGCAGGGCGACCAATATGCCTCTGAGATGGGCACGACAGTCCCTGTCCCTGGCTGGAGTGGGGGGAGGGAACACTGAGGAAGGGGAACCCTGTAGTGCAGGAGCAGGGAGGAAGCAGTTCCTGGGTGCATTGAGAAGGGAGTATAAAAGGTGTGCATCATCTTAGTTCAGTGCAGAGAAGTCTGAGCAGAAGTGGCAGGGAGCAGAGCTCTGCATGAGCTCTGTTCCGGAGGCGGGCCTAGTAACAGAGGCCCAGGCCTGGAAGAGGGAGAAGGAAGGAAGAGGAGTGGAGAAGGCTCCAGGAACGAGGAATGAAGGGATCCCAGGGGTGCGGACGGGCGAGTCGCCACCGCACGCCCGAATCCACCTGCGTGGAGGGGTCAGGCCAAAGGGGGAGACCGGTCCCCGAAACTAGTGGAGGCAGGAAATGACCCTCAGCTAGAAACAGGAGGCTGTGACATTTTATGTGGCGCAGCCCCTCGCTACACCCGCTAGGAAGGCACCACAAAGGGTCAGGGAAACTGGCGCCAAGTTTACCAAGAGGAGGCCCGAGGCAGCCGGACAGAAGGGTTGGTAAGAAAGGCCAGACAAAGGACACACAAAGGGGGTCCTGTGAAGCGCTCCAAAGTTATCTGGGAGTTGTCTGAGCCCCTCACCTGGTGAGCACAGTACGACGTGGGCAGCCGTTACATGCAGACGTGGTCTGGATAATAAGAACTGTGAGTAAAGGCCCTGGACTGCATCACTGACTCCGTGTCGTTACTGCTGCTGCCCTGCACCATCACCCCCATCCTCCGCATACACTGCCCTGAGGCTATACTCCTCCCGTGGGGAGTTATGCTACGCTCTGCTGCACCCACAACACCAGCCTCAGCGGTCTGCCCTGGAGCGGCGGTTCACTCTGACCGCAATCCACGGGTGGCGTAGTCGGACATTTAAACATCAAAACCACATAAATAGTTCCGCCACTGGTTTGACCGCCCTGAGCCACGGAACCGGGTCGCCGCCACGGAGACTACAACCACCAGCATCCACCAAAAAGGGTCCGGCTCCGGGTGTCCCAAGGCCCAGGGGGCGCGTCAGAACATTTTCATCACCTTTCACAATCACCAATGGGACAAGGCAGGGATGTTCTCTGTCCCCTCTCTTATACATCCTAGTGACGGAGCACCTGCTCTCATCAATTCGCCATAACCCCAATATTAGGTGGATTGAGGTGGGAGGCACCGAGTACAAGTGCTCTCTATTTGCTGATGATGTCCTAGTATATATCACTCAATCACATATATCCATCCATGCTGTTATGGCTGAAATAGATCACTTTGTTACATGGTCAAATTTTAAAATCAATGCAGCGAAGTCTGAGGCCCTCGATGTCTCCCTCCCCAAATCCATATAGGATTCCATCCAGTCCAACTTTCCCTTTGCCTGGCCCTCACAGGGTATCAAATACTTAGGAATTCCTATTCATAGAGACCTCTCCCATCTATGTTATCTTAATTTTGGGGCCTTTATTGATCAACTCCATACAGACCACGGTTGGCAAGTTAGAACTGTAAGATTCACTACGTGAACCACTGGTGTTTTGTGGAAAAGCACATGTACACTGTGTTCCAAATCATTATGCAAAAAGTGTTTAGGAGTGATAAAGTAAGAATTTGTTTGTTTGTCAGTTAAACTCATTGATGGTGATGTGTGTCAGGGCTCTTTATATCACTGTAAGCAATTGCAGACACCTGTGCTAATTAGTTTGGCAGGTGTGTCCAATGAAAGGCAAGACTACTTAAGAAGGCTGTCTCACAATATTAAGCAGCCTATATTTTCTGCCAAAATGGGAAAGAAAAAGGATGTGTCGGCTGCTGAGAAGCAACAAATTGTGGAGTGTTTAGGTCAAGGCATGACTACAATCAACATTGTGCGATGATCAGGATGAAGTGTCTTGGCAATCAAGAAGCATGTAGCTGATTCACAGTACACACGTGTGCGTGCTGATAAGGGCAAATTGAGGACTCTTTCCTACAGGCAATTACGTCAGGTTGAAAGAGCAGCGGCAAAAAAGCCTTGTCATAGCAGCAGACAAGTTTTTGAAGCTGCTGGTGCCTCCAACGTCCCCCGAACAACAAGATGCAGGGTCCTTCAGAGGTTTGCAGCTGTGCATATGCCATCCTGTCGACCTCCTCTATCCACTTCACACAAGCAGAAACAGCTCCAGTGGGCCAAACATTACATGAAGACTGATTTCAAAACTGTTTTGTTCACGGATGAGTGCCGTGCAGCGCTCGATGGTCCAGATGGATGGAGTGGAGGATGGCTGGTTGATGGACACCCCACGCAAACACGGCTACAGCGCCAACAAGGAGGAGGTGGAGTAATGTTTTGGGCTGGAATCATGGGGAGAGAGATTGTCGGCCCCTTTAGGATCCCTGAAGGCGCTAAAGATGAACTCCATAATGTATGTGGATTTTCTCAAACAGCACTTCCTGCCATGGTTCAAGAAGAAGAACCGTGTATTTCACAGCAAGATCATTTTTTTGCATGATAATGCACCATCTCATGCTGCACATAAAACATCTGCATCTCTGGCTGATATGGGCATAAAAGGGGACAAACTTATGGTGTGACCCCCATGCTCCCCTGACCTCTACCCCATTCAGAACCTTTGGAGCATCATTAAAAGGAGTGTCTATGATGGCGGGAGGCAGTTCACATCTAAGCAACAGCTCTGGGAGGGTATTCTGTCCTCATGCAAAACAATTGAAGCAGAAACCATCCAAAACCTGACAAATTCAATGGACGAGAGAGTTCAGAAGCTACTTTCGAACAAGGGGTCCTATGTGAAAATGTAACATCACCTAGAATAAAGTTTTGAGTTGAAAACTGTTTGATTTCAGTTTCTAACAACCTGCTAATGCTTATAATTTCAAAAATGACCATTTATTTGGTCTTTATTAAAATGAAAAGGTTGATCGAAAAGTTTGGGGGATCTAAGAGTGTGGCAACCCAGTAGTCATGATTACTTCGAATTCTGACAATATGAGGGTCATGCTGCAGGTAGTGCAGCAAGAAGGCACTTATGTGTCTTGCGCATCTCGGAGCCCGAAAATTATTTTCCAGGCTAGATGCAGCTAAAAATTATTATTAATTTTAAATCTGGTGAAGCTTTAGTATAGATGGCCTAATAGGATCAGTGCTGCACACTGCTACAAAGCCCAAATTATTTTCCAGTCAAGATACAGATAAACATGATTAGTAATTTTAAATCTGGTGGAGCTTATTATAGATGGCCTAATAGAATCAGTGCTGCACACTGCTACAAAGCCCAAATTATTTTCCAGCCAAGATACAGATAAACATGATTAGTAATTTGAAAGCTTAAAACGGTTGGTAGGGTGATTTTAACCAATCATCAAGCTTTTACTCTCCCCAGGATGACACAGGGGTAGAAAAGTCGTTTCGGATCCATGATTTGTTCATCTTTATGAACGTGAGTCTGTCTACATTATCAGTGGAGAGCCGCGTGCGCTTATCTGTCAGCACACCACCAGCAGCGCTGAACACACGTTCAGACAGAACGCTGGCTGCGGGGCATGACAAGATCTCCAAGGCGTAAGTGGCTAGCTCCGGCCATTTATCCAGATTGGAAGCCCAAAAAGAGCAAGGGTCCAGTGACACAGTCATGGCTTCAATGTTTACTTGGAGATACTCCTGTACCATCGTCTCTAGGCGTTGACTATGTGTCAGACTTCTTGTCTCCTGTGGCCTTGCAAAGGATGGGCTAAAAAAGTGGTGAAATGATTCCGCAAAATTGATGTTACCAGCAGATACTGTGGTTCTGTTACGGTTTGAGTGCTGAACACTTGACGGTCCCATGGTTGGCAAGTTGGAACTGTGAGATTCACTACGTGCACCACTGGTATTTTGTGGAAAAGCACATGTAAGATTCTGCAACAGTCTCTGCTGATACTCCTGCATGCGTGCATCCCTTTCTATGGCAGGAATAATTTCTGCAAATTTACTTTTGTACCGGGGATCTAACAGTGTGGCAACCCAGTAGTCAGGATTATTTCTAATTCTCACAATTCGAGGGTCATGTTGCAGGTAGTGCAGCAAGAAGGCACTCATGTGTGTTGCGCATCCAGGAGCACCAAGTCCCTGTTGTGTTGGTGGCGAGGTAACAATCATGCTTCCTTCCTCTGTCCTCTCCCCCCAACCTCGCACAACAGAAATGTGATCAAGGTCTCCCTCATCTGATGAGTCTTCCATCAGTTCGTCCTCCACTTCTTCCTGGGCTCCTGCACCTTCCTCACTAGTTTGGCTGCTACCATGCGCCCTGGTAAAACCATCTCCCCCACCCTCACATGCCTGCCGCCTTGGTGCTGCCGACCGTCTGGACCTTGCAGATGTTAGCCCTTCCGCATACAACTGCTCCTCCTCTACTTCCTCCACCTCCTCTTGTGCCACCACCTGACTCCGAATTCTGTTTAACATGTGCTCCAGCATGTAAATCACCGGAATAGTCATGCTGATAATGGCATCGTCAGCACTAAACATCTTCGTCGCCATTTCAAAACTGTGCAGAAGGGTGCATAGGTCCCTGATCTGAGACCACTCCTCCAGCGTGATTTGCCCCACCTCTGGATCTCGTTGGCCCAGGCTATACGTCAGAACGTATTGCACCAGGGCTTGTCGGTGCTGCCACAGTCGCTGCAACATGTGCAGAGTTGAATTCCACCGGGTAGGCACATCGCATTATAGCCAGTGAAGTGGCAGGCCCAACGACTTCTGTAGAGATGTAAGTCGCTGAGCTGCAGGATGCGAGCGGCGGAAGTGAGCACACAGCGACCGTGCCCTCTGCAGAAGGCCATCTAGTCTGGGATAGTGGGCTAAAAATTGCTGGACAACCAGGTTCAACACGTGAGCCATACAAGGCACGTGTGTGACATTGCCCCGGCGAAGGGCCGCACCCAGGTTTGCAGCATTGTCGCACACGGCCTTCCCTGGTTTCAGGTCCAGTGGAGACAACCATTCATGAAATTGGTTCTCCAGAGCTGACCACAACTCCTCAGCTGTGTGACTCACATTTCCCAGACATTTCAATGTAAAAACCGCCTGATGACGTTGAGCCTACTGCCAGCATAGTAAGGAGGTGTGCAGGATCCCTTCTGCGCAGTTAGAAAGCTTGTGGCATGACCAGACAGGCTTTGGGTGCAGGTGGAAGACCGAGAGGAGGTTAAGGAGGCAGAAGCAGTGGAGGAACTTTGACATAAAGAGGATTGACGCACAACTTGTGGGGACGGCAAGACTTGGACAGCAGCCCCTTGTCCTGCTGTCACCATAGTTACCCAGTGCCCAGTCAGCGACATGTAACGCCCCTGTCCATGCCTACTCGTCCAAGTGTCTGTGGTGAAATGCACCCTGTCACACACAGAGTTTCTCAAAGAAGCGGTGATGTTGTGTGCGACATGCTGGTGGAGCGCAGGCACACCTTTCTTTGAGAAGTAGTGCCGACTGGGCATCTGGTACTGGGGCACTGCGATGGACATAAGGTCTCGAAAATCCTCTGTGTCCACCAGGAGGAAAGGCAGCATTTCTGTAGCCAAGAGCTTGCAGATGGTGAAATTCAACCTCTTAGCTTTCTCATGGCTAGGAGGAAATGGTCTTTTACTTGTCCACATCTGAGGGACCGAGGGCTGGCTATTGTGCTTAGACGGGGTTGATAAGGGTGTCCCCGGCAAACTGCCGGTCTGTGAGGAAGATGCAGGCGGACATGTTAGGTTGCCTTGATCCAAAGGTGGTGCTATCGATGTCGGACAGCGCTCAACACCAGCTGGTGTTACCACCTCCAAAGAAAATGATGACCTGCCAATCACGCTGGCTGTTGCGGGTAAAGAGGTGGCAGGTCTGCGCCCCAAAACAGGTGTGACTGCTGTCCCCCCAGTCACAGAGGATGAAGAGGCCGCGGATGCACAAGATATGGCAGACGGTGGTTGGCCCGGCCGGCTAGGCCGCATTGTAGCACACTGAGCTTCGCACTGCAACTTATGCTTCATGTCCATGTGCCGGTTCATGCATGAAGTACTCAAACTATGTATTTTTTGGCCTCTACTTAGCTTTTGCTGACAAATGTTACAGATAACACGAGTTGGGTCACCTTTATCGATCTGAAAAAATGCCCAGGCTATGCAAGGCTTAGCACCCATGCGACCTGAAGAGCCACCACGACTTGTGGTGAGAGGCAGAGTTGTGTTTGAGGATGCAGTTGTTGACGTGCTTCCAGTACTACGTCTCTGTCCAGGAAGGCGCAACCTGACCTCGTCGTCACTAGCATCTTCCTCCACCTCCTCTGCTGACCTCATCTCTTGGCTGACTGTGGGTTGACAGTAAGTGGGATCTCCAACCTCATCATCATCACCCTGTGCGTTATCACACCCGTCGTCCTCAGAGCCAAACTGTTCCTGCCCTGACAAAAAACTAAAGTTGTCACTCCAATCAGGTATTTGAGTCTTATCATCGTCTTCCTCATTGTCTCCACCAACAGGAGTTACAGTTTGGGAATGAGGGTCTACATTATGGTCAGAACCTTCTGCGTCTGGTCCTGGATCCGACTCATAAAGATTCTGGGCATCAGTGCAGATCATTTCCTCGTCTGGATTCACAGAAGCGCTGGAGTCGACCTCTGATTCCCAGGATATAGTATGAGTAAACAGCTCTGCAGACTCAACCATCTGTTCTACCTCATACTCAGACGGGCAGCTGGAGATTTGGGAGCAGTGAGGAAGCAAGTGCGATTGGGGTGACACCTTTGAGGACTGGAGTATTTGTGATGTTGAAGTTGATGTGGAGGAGAGCCCACTTAAAGGAGCACTTGATATCCGTTGAAGCACCTGCTGTTTTTGTGCCTCATCTGGAATTTGTAGCGATTGGCGTGGCCGTAAGAAAGGGATCTTATCACATTGTCCGCTAAAAGAAGTAGACATTTTAGTTTGGCTGGAAGATGGTCTTTCTTCTGCAGATGTTACTGTTGCTTTAACACCTACCCCACGGACACAACCTTTTTTCCCCTTCCCAACACGCCTATTCCCCTTTCCACCAGCAGCAGGCCTTTTTCCACTCATTTTGGTGGTTAACTAATTCACAACTCTGGAGTTGTTTGCACAAAAAAACAATGGATGGGAACCAAGCAGAGCTGAGTGGCCAAACTGTGGTATTAGGCCAAAACTATTGGCTGGGTTAGATGCAGAAAAAAATTATATTCAATTTGCAACCTGATGGAGGTCAGTATAGATGGAGTAATAGAACAAGTCCCACACACAGCTAGAAGCCCAAATATTTTTTCAGAGGTAGATGCAGATAAAAATTATTTTTAATTTGCAACCTGATGGAGGTCAGTATAGATGGACTAATAGAGAAAGTCCCACACACTGCTAGAAGGTCAAATATTTTTTCAGAGCTAGATGCAGATAAAAATTATATTCAATTTGCAACCTGATGGAGGTCAGTATAGATGGACTAATAGAGAAAGTCCCACACACTGCTAGAAGGCCAAATATTTTTTCAGAGCTAGATGCAGATAAAAATTATATTCAATTTGCAACCTGATGGAGGTCAGTATAGATGGACTAATAGAACAAGTCCCACACACAGCTAGAAGCCCAAATATTTTTTTAGAGGTACTGTAGATGCAGATAAAAATTATTTTTAATTTGCAACCTGATGGAGGTCAGTATAGATGGACTAATAGAGAAAGTCCCACACACTGCTAGAAGGCCAAATATTTTTTCAGAGCTAGATGCAGAAAAAAATTATTTTCAGTTTGCAACCTGATGGAGGTCAGTATAGATGGACTAATAGAGAAAGTCCCACACACTGCTAGAAGGCCACATATTTTTTCAGAGGTAGATGCAGAAAAAAATATATTCAGTTTGCAACCTGATGGAGGTCTGTATAGATGGATTAATAGAACAAGTCCCACACACAGCTAGAAGCCCAATATTTTTTCAGAGGTAGATGCAGAAAAAAATATATTCAGTTTGCAACCTGATGGAGGTCAGTATAGATGGACTAATACAACAAGTCCCACACACAGCTAGAAGCCCAATATTTTTTCAGAGGTAGATGCAGAAAAAAATATATTCAGTTTGCAACCTGATGGAGGTCTGTATAGATGGATTAATAGAACAAGTCCCACACACAGCTAGAAGCCCAATATTTTTTCAGAGGTAGATGAAGAAAAAAATATATTCAGTTTGCAACCTGATAGAGGTCAGTATAGATGGACTAATACAACAAGTCCCACACACAGCTAGAAGCCCAATATTTTTTCAGAGGTAGATGCAGAAAAAAATATATTCAGTTTGCAACCTGATGGAGGTCTGTATAGATGGATTAATAGAACAAGTCCCACACACAGCTAGAAGCCCAATATTTTTTCAGAGGTAGATGCAGAAAAAAATATATTCAGTTTGCAACCTGATGGAGGTCAGTATAGATGGACTAATACAACAAGTCCCACACACAGCTAGAAGCCCAATATTTTTTCAGAGCTAGATGCAGAAAAAAATTATATTCAATTTGCAACCTGATGGAGGTCAGTATAGATGGACTAATAGAATGATGCTATGTCCAAAAGATTTTACTTCACTAGGTGCAGTAAAAAAATTGGTATTCTATACACAGGTGGTATATCTTGCAACACAGATAGGCTACTCCACTGACTAACACACTCTGCAATAGGCCAAAAAGGATTAGCTTTGCTAGATTCAGCCAAATGCTGTGAAAAAAACTTGCACAGCACTGGCACAGACCTGCCTGGCAAAAACTGATAGGAACTGATGTAACCTAGTCCTGAAAAGGACTCCAATTACAATTAGTCTTTACTCCCACAATCTATCTATTTAAGAGCACAGACCTGCCTGATAAAAGTCGTAGGAAATGCTGTAACCTAGTCCTTAAAAGGACTGCAATCACAACTATTCCCTACTCCCAAGCTATCTGTAGATTTGTGCAAAAATTGGCTTGAAATTAACAAGGTATAGCGCACACAGCAACAGCGGTGCCGTCTAACACGTAGCTGCAGCAGTGAGAAAATGGTGGCGACGGGAAAATGGCTTGGTCTTATAGGGCAAGGACATGTGACATACACTGCCAATGACACATGCCCTTGCTTGTGTGAAAAAAAGCACTTCGCTCCGTGTGTGCGCTGCTGATAGGCTGACAGATTGCACCTCCCCACTGTAAATGCGGGAAAGAGAAAAAAAAAATGGAGATCTTCATTGTTCCTGCAGAGATCCATCCCCTGCCCCTCCCCCCACCCCGCTGTACACTCAAACTGCGTATTAACATTAATTTTCATCATTACTGAGAAAAAATCCAGTTATGATTTTGGTGCACGAACAGTTATCGAACATAACCTCGAACAGCCGAATTTTTCTCAAATTGTTCGTGTTCGCCGAACGGCTCGAACACCGCCCAAAACAGCTCGAATTTGAGATTGGCGAACAGTTCGAGTAGAACAACGCTCATCTCTACTAGAGACTAAAATTAAGGGGAACCCCACGCCAATTTTTTTTTTTATAAATCCTTTATTTTAACACTAAATGACAAGTACAGTAACCAACACTGTCACTGTACTTCATATATATGTGACTGACATGTTTCTATCTATCTAATCTATGTGTGATGCTCTATCTTTCTGTTCTAAATTGTCGGGTACAGATGCTGAATTGCCGGCCGGCTTTTTTAAAGAGACAGTGCATGAAAACACTATTATTTTTTTAAATAAATCCTTTACACTAAATGATAAGTACAGTAACCAACACTATCACTGTACTTCATATATATGTGACTGACATGTTTATATCTATCTATCTATCTATGTGTGAAGCTCTATTCTTTCTGTTCTAAATTGTCGGGTACCGCTGCTGAATTGCAACACTGTCACTGTACTTCTTATATATGTGACTGACATGTTTCTATCTATCTAATCTATGTGTGATGCTCTATTCCTTCTTGTCTAAATTGTCGGGTACCGGTGTATGCCGCTGCTGAATTGCCGGCCGGCTTTTTTAAATAGAGCGTCTTCTGAGCAGTTTGTCAGCTTTTGGACACATTTGAAGGTGTTTTCTATGTGTTTCTATGTGTTTTTGTTTGCCTGCCATTGGTTTTAACGGTGTTCGACGGTGTTCTAAGGTGTTCGACGAACAGTTCGACGAACAGTTCCTCGAACATCCCGGTGTTCGACGAACCGAACCGAACCCGAACACTATGGGGGTCGCTCAACACTAGTGACCAGCAACATTCAGCTACTATTACATGTAATATTTCCATATAGATGCATTTAAAAGTCTTCTCTGAAACAATTGTTTATACCAGTGCAGTTTACACATCTCTGCAAAATAGAATAAGATAGAATGGTAAAGTCCAATGATCAGTCCTATGTAATACATGCATGATGTAAAGCATTTGCCCCATCCTGGCAGGGCTTCATCACCTTCTCTTATGGCCGCTGCTCACTGCTGTGCTCCGCGCCGTGTTTTGTTAGTGGGCCAGAATGCTCAGATGTGATTATCATCCCAGGCTTATAAAAGGCACACCAAGACACACACATTTGTCTTGGTATTAAGACTTTTAGTTTGACTGTGTACCACTACCTGCTCAATACCTGTTTCCTATCTGCCTGCGGCCTCCAGTGCTTCTAGTACCTGCCCCATGCCTGCCTTCCAGTGTCCGGACTGCCTGTGGCCTCCAGTGCTTATGCCTTGCTCCATACATGCCTTTCTGCTGCTGCTGCAATGCCCAGATCCATGTCCCCACCTGGATCTGGGCTTAGAGGATCCATCTTACCAGGTGAGCCCATAACACATGGACTAGCTGAATGGGACTAAAAAAGGTGTCAGTCATCTGAACTCCCACCTCTAGTATATCGTTAGTGAAAGGGTACTTATATGATATGATTGCTGTATTTGTGCTGGGTTACAAATGGCACACTCATGAAGTAATGGTGGAATAATGATTATTATAGTGATTATTCCAACCGACACTTGGCCCCAATTCATCAAGACCAGTGTTTTCCATGCTGGCATTGATGAGGTGGCAGGGTGGTGTGCAAGGCACTACATTCATTAAGATGGTGCAAAATGGTGTACGCATCCTTGTGAGCCTTGCTACAAATCTTGCTCCAGTCAGATTACACAGAGGCTTCCCCATCCCAACACAGCAGGAGACTGTAAGAGAATATAAATAAGTGACAGAACCAGGAAATCAACTGTATGTAAAGGAGCAAATAAATCAATATATTGTGAAAAGAGGAGTGGCTGGGGAGAGACTGCATTGAGAGGAAAGAGAACAGAGAGAGGAGTCAGCCTGGGAGTCAGTGTAGAGAACTATAGAGTCTAGCTGCAGCTAAGAAAAAATGCGACTGACCAGGGTCTATGAGAAACACTAGAGACATTGCTTCTTGACAGCACTCGTATTTATGTTTATTTGCCATAAACTCAGATATGAAAAACCTCATCTCAGACCCTGTACTTAGTGACATGTCAAGAATCCGCATAACTAGTCATATGCTGAATAGTTGCAAGTCAAATTTATGTATGAGATAGCCAAGATGATTGTCTATAAAATGATGGTAGTCTCACGTTCAAAGCAGTAGTGGATGGTGAGATATGACGCCTGAAAGTCAAAAGTTCAAAACATTGTTACCCCTTTTTTCGTCAGTGTATAGGTGAAACATGTTGGGAGGGCATATTTCTACTTGTCTCCCAGTGATGTGTAACATGTCATATATAACACGGCTGGCTGTATCAAAACAAAGAATAACATAGTTGACCTCTGAATAATAAAAAACATAGATGCCTGTCTAAAATTAATTGCAAGTAGTTAAAAAATTACCTTTCATATATAAGCAGCATACAAAACATAAACCACACAAGACAAGAGAGTAATAACAATATTATATTTATTTCCCCAAAGACACTGATAGATATGATGCTTAGATGTTGCTGTTGGTAGAAATACATTCTAATTTCTGCTCCTTGATAAATTACTATTCACAGGTTACAGTTTAACCAAATGCCAGGAGTCACATGACTCATAAGTAGGAGATCACATGACTGATCAAATGCTTACTCATCTCTAGCTTCACTGATGGATTGCTTGGTAACACAACTTTATCTTTGATGTAGATATAAAAGTTATTGTACTGTTAATAAAAAAAAGGTTAGCTGTATTAAAAATACACATATTTTATAAAATGTTTTCTAAATTAAAGAAAACAAAATGCCTCTTTGAATAAAAATAAATCAGCCCTACTATAATGTATTAATAGTAAGTGCTCGTTAAGTCTTTCACTAGACTTTCACACTACAGAAAAATATTTAGATTTCAGAGTCCTCAGTGGTTGATACCTTTTAATGGCTAACTGAAAAGATGGTAACAAATTGCAAGCTTTCCAGACTACTCAGGTCTCTTCATCAGCATAGTATACCACAAAATCTGAAGAGTCACATATTTATACACAATAAGACACACAAAAAATGCAATAGGTAAGATTGTATAAATATGTGACTCTTCAGATTTTGTGGTATACTATGCCTGATGAAGAGACCTGAGTAGTCTCGAAAGCTTGCAATTTGTTACCATCTTTTCAGTTAGCCATTAAAAGGTATCAACCACTGAGGACTCTGAAATCTAAATATTTTTCTATCTACTGGCTAACACGGTACAAGAATATATATTTTCCCTACACTACAGAAAATGATTTGTTAAAAACATCTATCCTTACCCTGTCATATATTTTAATTGTTACCATTATTGCCATTTTTATATATTGTTCTTAATTCTTATATAATAAATTACTATAAAAATGTGTTTACTTAAATATGTTCTATAAATGTATTAACAAACATAAATTTCTCTTACTATTTACAGAGTATAACAATTATGTTAACTTATATCTGGAAAAGTTTCTACATTCACTGAATAAGATTGAACAGACTTTACTTCAGCAAATATCATTTATGACATTTAGTAAAAAAATGCCCTCCACTAAGTAGTACAATTTAGTTGTCACCATACAAGTGGTTGCACTATTCACATTTAATCTACCTGCACCTTTTTACGGAATCTTAAATAATGTGTCAGCACTTTTCAAAGAAAAAATCTGTAAAATAACAATTACAGAGGCTTGTCCAATGGAAACATCCATGAAGCTGATTAGCCCCTGTAATGTTATCACAAAGAAGTTACCTGACAAGAAAACTGACAAATTATACTCCGTGTGAATGTCTTTTTTAATTGCTCTATTTCCGTCTACAGAATTATTGCTGCCCTTTGTCACACAAGGACTTGTTCTCTAAGAGTAAGAGAGCAGCTTGGCTTGACAGCCTCTTTGGTTAATCCCACGAGTTCTTCACTAAAGCTAGCAGGAGGACACTATTCCATTTTATTTGATTATATAAAATATTAAATATGGTTAGCTATTTATATGGGAACTATCTGACTACTCTCCCTGATGGAATGCTAGTGCTATGTTATAAAACCACAGACCAAGAAAAAAGAAATGAACATAAAATTATGGAAATACATAAAAAATTTAATATTTCTTATCTTTAGTTAATCATTTGCTATTATACCTTCTATGCTATTCTTTCAGACGGGGTGCAGATAATGCTTTTTTAAATAACTACGGTATTTGGATGTCATGGATTGTTATAAAATGAATCAAGTATAATAGTCGTCATTAATTATTATAAGCCATTTAGTGTAGCTCTCTTTTTCCCACAATAAACCTTATCTTGACTTTAAACTGCAAGAAAATGAACTATGCAACTATGATATCTTATGTAGATGATGTCTGTAAAGCACTGTGGAATTAATGGCACTATATAAATGAGCAAAATAAATGAATAAATACCTTGAACAGTGGTGGTCAAAACCTGCACTGGCATATCGCTAACAGCAGCAGACCATGCGGTTGCTACAGGGCCTGTGAGTCTGGGAGACCCAGCGCCAGCGCTGGCACCGGGATTCCCGCACGACTTTCAACTTTTTCCACATGGATACAGATACAGCTGAAAGCATTGATAGAGGATGGAGCGTCGGCTGACGGCTCCCTCTTCCTTCATCCTCCCTGTGCGTATGATGTCTCATCTTAGAGGGCGCGGTGATGTCATTACAACATGACGATTGTGCCAAGGAGTGCAGACCACACGATGCAGAGACCGGAACAGCACGGGAATGGGGAGCGGTGAGTATATTATTATTATTTTTTTTAAATCAGTGAGTACTTTGTGACCCATCATAATATGTGGATGGCTATTTATTGGGTCATCATACTATGGGAAGGGCTATTTATGGAGGCATAATTCTATGTGGAGGGCTATTTATGGGGGCCACCATACTATGTGGAGGACTATTTATGGGACCATTATACTATGTAGATGACTATATATGGGGCCATCATACTATGCTGAGGGATATTTGTAAGGCCATCATACTATGTGTAGGGATATTTATTGTGCCATCATACTATATAAAGAGCTACTTATGGGGCCATAATTCTATGTGGAATACTATTTATGGGGCTATCATGCTATTGGGAAGACTATTTATGGGACCATTATACTATGTAGAGGACGATACAGTGACAAGCAAAAGGGTAACAATGTTTTGAACTTTTGATTTTCAGGCTCCATATCTCACCATCCACTACTGCTTTGAACATGAGAGTACCATCATTTTATAGACCTTCATCTTAGATATTTCATACATAAATTTGACTTACACCATTTTAGCATCTGATTAGTTATGCAGATTCTTTTCATGTAACTGCATTGTTACTGTTTTTCACCAGAAGGTAGAAACAACTTTTTTTTTCCTGTATACTATAAATTACAATCTGTAATCACATTTCCTAATAGCTCAGTGTGTTATTAGATTGATTAATAAGTGAAAGGTCACTGGTTTGAATCAAGTAGCAGCCATGAAGATTTCCCCAGAAAAGAGAATCAGCATCATCCAGGTCATCACTAGCTGTCTGTCAGCCAAGAAAATTGCCAAACTGCATCATATGAGTGTCATGACAGGTGGAAGAATACAAAATGAAGTCCGTTCATCCATTCAAAAGACAAGAGGTGGACATACAGGCAACATATCGGAGTCAACAAGTCAGCTCATCGCAAGGTCTATTAGTTCTGGTGCCACAAACACGGCAGTGGAGGTGACTCGTATGCTTCTTAATACTGAGATCATCCATGCAAGCACCGCGCAATGCACGTTACACAGGTTTGGAATGGTGGCCAACAGCCATAAATCATGCAGATGCAGGGATTTGAACTTAATATACGAGCACACCGAAGATACTCGGAAAGCACCCGAGCGTGCTCTTTGAAGGAGTTTAACGAGCACGCTCGCTCATCACTACTGATCGCCATTATTGGCACCCTTTTATTTTTTTATAGACTGTACAATATCTTCAGAGATAAATGGAAATCTACCAAAGTTATATCCTCAGGATTTTTTAATTAGTGGTCCAAAGTAATACAACAATAAAACATTATTTTTCAAGTTCCATGTTGCAATTTCAAAGAAGAAACAGAATAAACAGCATGTGCAGCAATAAAGGCACCCCTAATTAATACTTGGTTGCATACTCTTTGGCATTTATGATAGCTTCCAACGTTTCTTGCAGCCATCTATAAGCTTCTTGCACTTCTCAGCTGGAATTTTCTCCCACTCTTGCTTTGCAGTTTGTTCAAGCTCTTGAATGTTTGCAGGCTTCTTTTCCCAATGGCAGATTTCAGCTCACCCCAAAGATTTTCAATGGGATTGAGATCAGGACTCATTGCTGACCATTTTAAAACAGTCTATTTTTTCCTTTTTCAACCATTTCTGTGTACTTTTGAATGTGTGCTTTGGGTCATTGTCTTACTGGAGGACCCATGATCTTTAACTCAAACCAAGATTTCTTACACTGGGTAGGACATTTTACTCTAAAATCTCTTGATAATTCTCTGATTTCATGATTCCTGTGATACGGTCAAGGCAATCAGTACCAGACACAGTAAATCAACCCCACAGCATTATGGATCTTCCACCATGCTTAACTATTGGTAAGGTGTTCTTTTCCTTATAAGCTTCATTGCACCATCTGTAAACAAACTGTTTCTTTGCATTGCCAAAAAGCTCTATATTTGTTTCATCTGTCCACAGAACATTTTCACAGAAGGATTGTGGGTTGTCAAGATACTCTTTGGCAAAGATCAGTTGTTCCTTTGTATGTTTTTTCATATCATATCAAGGTCTTTGGACATGGCCTTTTATCCCTTGGAAGTCTTGTGTATGCTAATAATAGCAGTTCTGATATCCTAAGACAGCTCCTTTGTCTTCACCATTGTGACAAAGGAAAAGGGCCTACCATGTGACTTTTTAAAACACTGAAGTCATCATTCATTGGCTAATTCATGCCATATGGGCATCGACAATTAATCACAGGAGAATCTCTTTTCTGATTTACCACAGACGAGTCAAAATGTGTTTCCGTACTAAATTAATGTAAAGGGTACCAATACCAGTGTCACAGCAAGCTTTAGGTTTTTCTATTTTTCACGCCCACTGTTTTTGATTTTAAATTATTGTTTATCATTTGCTCTTTTGCATTTAACACGAGTGCTCTATACAAAAACAGTGTTTCACTTGATTCATTTTTTTCAGGAGATATTCCACATTATGTACTTAAATTTCATGGGTGCCAATAGCGATGAGAAGGACTGTATTTTGAGAAGTCGCAAAATCAAGATGATATATGGAAGGTACTGTGGAGAAAAAATAGGCATTTAAAAGGTACGTGGCAAAGATGATTGCATAGTAGAAGACAATCATGTAGAGCAGAGTACTTGAGTTGTAGCAATTTCAGGACGATGTATGCAAAATATGCAAGGTCCTGTAAAGAGAAGACAGGTTTTTGAAAATGTCCATAGTAATGTTGTTTGAGAAGGGACTCCCATGAATGGCAGGCTCTCTGTACCTGTGCTGTGCTAGCGCAACGTGGCGGTCCTGCTCCTTTGTGTGTTGCTTCCGGCGTAGTTTGATGTGGAGACTGGCGGGTTTAAATGCCACTGGACCGGAAGTGCGTCATTGGGTAACGCCCATGAAAGTTGCATCACCATATCAGTGATGTGGTGGATAGATGTTGGGCATGCGAGCAAGAGTGTTGGTGGTTGCCATGGGAGAGGAGATGTTCCCATTAGAGCACAGAGACTGCACATGTGTTCCCGATATATATGCTTAGAGAATGGGGGGAATATTAAAATCAAGCAGCAGCATGCCAATAAGGCTGGAGCCATGTGAATAAAAGGGAGTATGGATTATATCAGAACTAATAATGTCTGCTAAGACAATATACCTGAGTGTCATTAGATAGAGATGCCATGTATATATCTTAGTGGCATTAGAGAGATGCCATGTATGGTAAGGGTATTTAGGGTAGGTTAAAAACACACCCTTGTATAGACACTGTTGTAAAGGGGCCAAACATGACAATGCCTGTTCAAGTTATATAACAGTCAAGGGGAAGTTTATCATAAGTGTCAGGGCAGAGAAGGGTGGATCATAACTGAGTGTCATTAGAGAGGTGCCAAGTGTGGTAAGGGTATTAAGGGCAGATTAAAAATACACCAACGTATAGCCACTTCTATAAAGGGGCCAAACATGACAATACCTGTTGAAGGTATATACCAGTTAGTGGTTTATCATGAGTGTCATGGCAGAGATGGGTGGGTCAGTCAGTAGATAGGTGAACATCAAGTTGGGTCTAGCTGCTAATGGGTCCAGACAAGTCAATGTGTATGTGAGGGAAGAAACAGAATAAAATTAGAAAACTCTTGCCAAAGGCTAAATTAAACAGCTAGGGTATATTAAGAACCAAACAAAAAGTGAAAAAAGCCCTAAAATAAGATATAACTTTTAATAGATATTTTAAAAGACCAATTAGTAGTCATATAAATGGACAAAGACCATAAAAAGTGTCCGTTCAACAAAGGGTAAGGGGTATAATCAGATAATGTCATTCAGGCTGGCCCTTAATGTCCATCAAAAAACTGAGAACCTGCCTGACAGCGGACGTTTATCAACCTAGCGAGACGGTTTGGTGTCCCCGCTCCACTTTGGCTTTCCCTTGGTTGCCCTATTGTACCCTTGCACCAAACACACAATAACTTAAAGATATTTAAGATCAAAACTATGATCCTCTGCAGTGGTACCACCTAAGCCACAAACAAGTACTTATACAAATATGACAAGTGCTCCATGAATTTTAATCTTTCTTCAAGTAGTATTAGAGAGATGATTCATGGTCTCTCAAAAAAGATCAAAAAGTAGTAAGCTCAAAAAAGCAATAAAAAAAACATAGAGCATGCTATAAGAGAGAAATGGACTTATCTGAGGTAAGTAGTAGAATGCTTTCAGGTAGGAACTGGATAGATCAATTCAAAGTATGTTCTGTAGGTTTCACCAGTGAACAGGAAAAAGTCCCAAAACTATGGCACAAAGAGTGCCAATAGCTATCCCAATGCGTTTCACCCTCTCCTCATTCAGGGCTCATCAGGGGTACAGATCAGGAGACACACCATAATAGGAGCATGGGCTGTAATAGCGTACTTGCCGTGGACCAGCAGAGTCAATGCCCAAGTCACCATTGAAACGGAAATCCCTGTTCATATAGCCGCATTTACGCGCCAAAAACCACCCACCAGTCAGAGCCAGGTGTCTTCACATCATGTCCGGGAAGAGCCGTCATACTCGTGTACCCAGTAAGATGATTGGCGTACTTCTACTGCGTAACGGGGGAATGCACCTGCGTTCCAGTGACGTCACTTTCGTTCACGACCCAACTGATGTAAACCACTGTGCTGTTCACTATATCCAAATGGAACGCAAGTGCGTTCCAGTGACATCACTTACGCTAGATGGGGGTAAAAGATTTCACCCCCAGAGTGACGTCACATCCTCTAAAAGGTCCTACTGGCAATTACCATTGTAAGTGGAACGCAATTATGCGCTCCACCCAGATGGCAGGTCCTAGCAAGTTAACTATTTAAAAAATATAATAATATAGCGGCACAGTATTGGGGTCGGAGACTTCAACACTTAACTTAATTAGGTAAGGGGAACAAGAAGGGGCAGAAGTAAATGCAGAAAAAAAGGTAAGTACATAGAAGCCCATGTTTAATATCTTGTTAATAGCTATGTAATGTCCATATATAAACACATCTGATTTGATGTCACAGATGGTTAGAAGATAAATCATAAACGGTCAGAGATGACCTAAAATAAGGCTTGAATAGGTTTCATGTCGTGTGGACAACTACCGATTAGGTTCAATGAAGCTAGAGAAATTCATTTGTTCATTTAGGCCCAAAATATCCATCTGCACTCCCTCTGCAGAATTTAATTTTTTTCCTGTGCACTGGTGCAACCTACAGGACATACTTTGAACTATCCAGTTCCTACCTGAAAGCAATCTACTACTTACCTCAGATAAGTCCATTTCTCTCTTATAGCATGCTCTATGTTTTTTGTTTATTGCTTTTTTGAGCTTACTGCTTTTTGATCTTTTTTTGAGAGACCATGAATCATCTCTCTAATACTACTTTAAGAGAGATTAAAATTCATGGAGCACTTGTCATATTTGTATAAGTACTTGTTTGTGGCATAGGCGGTACCACTGCATAGGATCATAGCTTTGATCTTAAATATCTTTAAGTTATTGCGTGTTTGGTGCAAGGGTACAATAGGGCAACAAAGGGAAAGCCGACTTGGAGCGGGGACACCAAACCGTCTCCCTAGGGTGATAAACGTCCTCTGTCAGGCAGGTTCTCAGTTTTTTGAGGGACATTTAGGACCAGCCTGAATGACATTATCTGATTATACCCCTTACCCTTACCCCTTGTTGCATGGACACTTTTTATGGTCTTTGACCATTTATATGACTACTAATTGGTCTTTTAAAATATCTATTAAAAGTTATATCTTATTTTAGGGCTTTTTTCACTTTTTTTTGGAAGAAACAGAACAGCATTCATAATGACACCACAACTTTTTTCTTTAACTCTTTGTCTGTCCTTCTATAGTTCAGAAAAATAGCAGCCACATCTGGCCGTCATTTTGCTGAATTTGTCCTAAGCAAATTGCATATTTTTGTAAAGCTTGGAAAGAAATTAATTCCACTCTAATAAATTTGCTTATCTTTTATTGCACACCAGCCATTCATTTACCATAAGGACTCTATTTTGGCATATCTGGCTAATAAACCATGGGCAGATTAAACTTTCAAGATTACATGGGATAGATGATGTTAGAATAACCGAAGTTTTACCTGAATTGTCAGGTGTTAGGCTTTAATATGTAAAATGTAGTTGGCCTTTTGATATGGGATTAACTTTAATTTATGCTAGCATTTTCCTGCTTTAAAGACAACCACGGAAACCTGACCTAAATACATAAATGAATACTGCCTGCCAACCCTATAGACCTAAATTGCTGTCATAAATAGAGAATGATTTTATTTCCAGGGCTGCACATACATCTAACTTTGAATGGACAAATCAAATCCTCATATGGATTAGAATTATATTAGCTAAATGCCTAACAGCTGCTTCAGAAGCATGAGACTAGATGAAGCAACCAAGCTTTAAATCTGTGCAAACGGCATGAAATGCACATAATGAAACTGATTATGTTACTACTAACATTAATATGGCTGTGAACAAAAATAACACACCAACAAATCCTGTAGTAATTTAAACAACTGATGAGAAACACATCTTAACAGATGGACCATTTTGAGGCATAAGGCTCTAATAAATTAACATTGTGATCAAAGAAAATCTCAAAATTACTAATCCTTAAGAAGTAAGAGTCGTAATCTTCATACAGAAAAACAAACATTCATGGATTAGATATGACTTTGCTCAAGGAACCTTGGGAATATCGAGTTATTTAAATGCTATAAACAGGAACACCACTGGTTATTTCTGGCAAATATTGTAACAAGGCACCAGCTGTCAGCAATCAGTCATATAGTTAGATTCAATTGCTATATCTTCCTTAATTGAGGAAATATTGAATAGCTCAAAATGCTTTTTTTTGTGTGTGTGTTTTTGACAGGACACATTTGTGGAATAAAAAAAAGAGGAAATGGTTCCTGAACATGTCAATACCTTAAGAATGGCAGCTGAAATATTTTATCCAATGAAAATAGAATTGCAATAGTCTAAAAAAAATTGTAGAGGACTCACCAAAAAGATGCAATAGGGAAAATATATATTCTTGTACCGTGTTAGCCAGTAGATAGAAAAATATTTAGATTTGAGAGTCCTCAGTGGTGGATACCTTTTAATGGCTAACTGAAAAGATGGTAACAAATTGCAAGCTTTCGAGACTACTCAGGTCTCTTCATCAGGCACAGTATAACACAAAATCTGAAGAGTGACATATTTATACAAAAAGATGCAAATGATTCAGTGTAGACTGACCAGATCAGGGCTGGACTGTTCATTTGGAAGTTCTGGAAAATGCAACATGTGGCAATACTAGAAGTGGGCCACAACAGTCACCATCACTTTTAACGGTACCTGTGTCCTCAGATTACTGTCAAAAGCTATGGCAAAACAGAGCGCCATCTGCTCCTTGCTCGGCCACTCACTGTGGCCTGTTAGGGGTTGAGGTCGCATAGGGCGATGTGATAACATGACTAAATTGCACTGTCTGCACTGCTTTCAGGACAGCAGCGAGTAGTAAAAAGCCTCTTGATGTGGGCTTGGGGTGAGTTTCAGTTTATTTTGTTTTTATTGTCAGGGCATAGAAGTAATCAAGAGAGTGGAGTAACTATTGGATGTGGCATAGAGAAGTTACTTTTTATTTTTGGAGTAAAAAGAGCTGTGCAGCACTCCTGTATGTTGGGTGCTCAAGTAGGATTCCACTCAAGATACAAATAAAAATAAAAAAAACTTTGCACTCAAAAATCGATGAAAAAAAGATGAAAACGTTTTTATTTCAACAGAGCAATCTGCTGTATATATAATTGACGTTTCGGCCTACATTAGGCCTTCATCAGAACAGATTGCGGTAAGATGTAGCACAAACAATGAGAGCCACATTCACAGCACGAAAGTGCTCTTTTCTGCAGCAATGTTAATGTATTTTTCCTGTATTTGTGTAACATCGTACTGCATTATTTTTGGATGAAGGCCTAACAATAAGACACAGCGTCAGTTTTATATACCGTGGATTGCTCATGTGAAGTAAAAACATTTTCATTTTTTGCATTGAGTTTTTTAAATTTTTATTAATTTTTGTAAGAACAATTGAGGCATTATCAGTATGTGAAGGAAAGAGGCATTAGTGCTATGTGGAGGTACAATTGGCAAATTATTATTATGTGGAGGCACAGTGGGGACACTTTTACTGTGGACCAACAGGATGCATTATCATTATGTGGAGTCACGGTATTACCATGTGGAGGCATAATGCAATCATTGTAACTACATCTAGGCACTGTGGGGGTGTTTTTAATATTCAGAGACATATGGGTGACAATATTACCATGCGAGCATAAAATTGGATTGTTATTACTGTGCTCAGCACAAAGAGCTTGTTATTACTGACTAAGGCACTATGGATGGTTTTATCACTACTATATTTGGTTTATGTGAAGTGGGGCAAAAGTGGGCAGGGTGCTGGATAACTGAAGAGCCAAGGTGGCTCAGTGGTTAGCACTGCAGCCTTGCAGCGCTGGGGTCCTGGGTTCAAATCCCACCAAGGACAGCATCTGCAAGGAGTTTGTATGTTCTCCCTGTGTTTGTGTGAGTTTCCTCCAGGTTCTCCAGTTTCCTCCCACACTCCAAAGACATACTGATAGGGAATGTAGATTGTGAGCCCCAATGGGGACAGTACCCATAATGTCTGTAAATTGTCTGGATTGTTAAGCGCTGTGGAATATGTTGGTGCTATGTAAATAAAAAATAAAAAAAAAGATGTTTATGCATTACATGCTGAAAAGATGAGGCGTGGATAGAAGAACTCATCCTGCAACTTGGAAATAGTCAATTTGTGGCACTGGAATGTGATGAGATGAGCAACAGAATTGATCTTTATTACCTTTCCTCCTGCTAAAATAATTCAAGGTGATGAACTTTGATAAAAACTAATTTTAGTTCTCTATCAGCAGATGTTTAAGTGTCTATATTTTGCCAATCTGTTAATGTCATTCAGATATTGTTTGGAAAATGGAAAACAAAATTGATTTAGTTCTTAAAAATTCATCGCACTTAACAAGTGGGCAAGAGTCCAATCATATCTTAGTGAATAGAAATACATCATTGCTAAATGATAAAAAAATACATTTCTAGTATAAACAGGCACTTTTGTTGTATTTCAATTTGCTACAGTATATGTTAGTATGTTATCAATAGTGTTAATAATATTTTCCAAGATAGAATATTATAAGTATATCAGAGAAAAAATCACTATGGCAGAAATATGGAAACATCGACCATGTGTAATTATCTGATTCCCAGTTCCTATATTTAAAAATGTTTTCTCAATCTTGCAGTTTAAGAGTACGCCATACCCCTGTCTCTCACCTTCCTTCCTTTGGCTCGAGCCTCAGACGAGTGCAGTTGCAGTGATTTGGACAATTTCAGAGCGACGCTTACAAACTATTGGAACTATGGAAAAAGAAGAAAAAAAGGAGAAATCGTATGGGGTAATGATCCCAGTATGAAGGTGAACAGAAGCCCCTGGGGTACAGGAAATGGATTCACAGAATTGATAAAATTCCAGCACCTGGTGTAGAAATTTAATTTCTTTATTCAATCCTGGATAAAATCATATGTTGCCATGTGCCACAGACAGGAGCAGAGTCTGCTCATTTTGATTGTGTCCACCCTTAATCATAGCTTCAGATTAAATGTTGCAACAAATATTTCTAAAACAAAATGACAAGAGATGAAATTCAAATTTGCCTGCTTGCATGCTTTTCCCAAGAAATTAAGTTTTCAGAAAAGTTACTCTGCAGATTTAGTGTCCCTTATTAAAGAGAATCTGTCAACAGGTTTTGCTATGTAATCTGATTTCAGCAATGACTCTCTTATCAATCTTTTTAGGTTTTGTTTGCTTACAATGATTGTTTAGCACCAGTAGCTTATCATTGTTTTCACTAGCTGGTCCTGTGAGAACTGGTCCAACACATCACTCCTATGATAGGCAGCTCATTGTCTATGGACTTTGTATATATAGAGCCTAGTGTGGGCAGTGTTAGCTCTTTCAGCTCTGCTTCATTGCTAAATCTAAAAACTCTGATTGTGTCAGAACTGCTGCACCCAGTAATCTAAGTGATACATCGTTGGATTCAGCTTCTCTTTGCCTACATCAGGCTGCTCTCAGATGAGGTAGCAAAAACATGCTTACAGATTCACTTTAAGTAAAAAAAAATAAAGAAATCTTAATAGTCATCTTATCGTTCACCTCTCTGGCCCTTCCATTACTCACTGAATCTGCTGATCTTCTGCCTCTTACCCTAGAATCTCCGGGTCTCTAATGCCATGACTTTCTGTGCACATGAGCAGAACTCTCCCGGACCTCATGCAAGCTGGAAGTACCTGCTTGAGAGGCCCGATGATTCCAATGTGAGCAGTGTGGGATCTGAAGATGTCGCGATGACCAGTCAGTGATAGTAGGTAGCAGAGGAGCCATAGGTGAGCAGTAAGGTGTAAATACAATTTTTTTAATAATTATAATCTTTTGATGGCCCTATTGGTTTCAGAAGTGAATTACAAATAAACAGCATTTTGGCGAATGTGGATTTTTGTAAAATTCAAGTAGAATTCAAGGTGACATAAAGGCATGGCTTGTTACAGTCTAGTCATGAGAGCTATAAATTTGTTCTTTAGCACATTAACAATTTTTTTTTTTCCCACGGGAAGCAAGCATTGAAAATGCCTATTAAATTACACAACGCAGAGATCTTGAATTATGTATTATTTACTGAAAATATATTACAACTAGAGATCTTGAGATCATTGAATTGATTTGATGCAAATCGAATTCGGTCAAATTTTATGAAACTCGCAGATCCCGGACAGTTCAAACAATATGTGATTCAATTCTCGTGAATCACCAAAAAATCATCATGTCCATCGCCTTTTTACACCACATGGGCTTCCACATAATGCCTTGCAGCTATCACACCCCATGCTTTATCCCAGCCAATTAGCAAGGACTATCACAGCCTGTATTAAAGCCAAGGAAGGCAATGCAGGAGCCATTTTAGTGTGATTTTAGGATTGTGAGAAAATGTTAGATCTCACATTTCAGCAATAGAAATAGGAAGAGAAAATAATGAACAAATACTCCAGAAAGTGGGCTGTATAATTACAGAGTAGTCGTCTACATCATTAGACTTACAATTACACATTTTTTTCTTCATTCGTAATGCAGTAGACAGATGAAGCAAGACTGCTCAACATGAATGATTAGACTTACCTGTGGTTGAATAATTCTTATTAATTAGAAATTTTTAGTCTACATTTTAGCTTTGCTCCTAAGACTTTCATTGGGGTCTTCTCATTTTCTAGAAAAAAAATCTGAAATCAGCGTAAGATGATCAACTTGCTTGCCACAAGTGATTGTATTGAGTTTTTGCATTTGCTGTGCAATCGTTTTTGTGAAGGAGGGAAAAAGTGCTTTTAAAAATGCGAAAGAAATTCCCTAAAATGCATACATTTAATTGCAAATGTCTGCCTCACAAAGTGTGCGTGTGGCAAACTACTTTTTTTTGCTTATGTTTCATTTGTTACAAATACAGTGCTCTGTTGCAAAAAAGTGAGCACAGTTAACTGTAGATGTCTTTTTTGCATATCTGTTTTACACAACAACTATTCCAAACTGATAACTGTATGAAACAGACCTTCTGCCACATTTTGTTTCTGTACATGTACCTTCCTCCTTAGCATTTCTTGCTATGTGCTTTTTGGCAATGGTTGAATAATTAAGGTTAAAAAAATTGTAAAAGATTAATGTATGGTAAGAGGAAAAGTGGCTTTGTCAGTGGACAGAGCAGTGTAAAATAAAAAAAACATGCCACAGCTAAGAATGGGCAAGCTGCTAACAGAAGAACCACCATCACTGGCACCAGCCATGCGGGAAGTCATACTACCAAATGCAGGTCACAATTGTCCTCCTTTGCTTCAAGCAAACATATCCAAACTGAGAAAGAGTAAAAGCGGCATGCACCATCCCTTAAAATTAGTTCTTTGTTGCTTCATATAGAAGGTATAAAAACTGGTAGCAGGGGAATGTGGGTAGTATTTGTCCACATGCTGTTTGCATTCCCCTGCTACCAGTTTTTATGTCCTCTATGTGAAGCAATAAAGGACTCATTTTAAGGGATTGTGAGTGCTGCTTTTCTCTTTCTCAGTTTGGATATGTAATTTACTTTCTCATGAAGCAGACCACCACGATATTCCTCATGACCCCGTAGTGTGCTCTAGATACACTTCTACATAGTACCTCATTGTGGTAGTGCAGCATCACTCTCTTTTGTATTCATGCAAGCATATTGGTGGGGAGAAAGCAGAGGGCATTATGGAATATACAGTATGTCACATCACTCAGAGCAGTATGATGTTAACTCTAAGGGCAGAGACACATGGCCGTATAACTCATGTGAGGATCACATTGCACTGAACGGACTGGCAGGCACCTCTCCTGACCTGAGCATGACAGCATAATGCACACTAGTAGCCAAAATTGAGGCAACACCCTCAAGTTTTATGAATTTTTAGCATTTTGCCAATACAAATACAAATTTCATGAATGTTTTTCATTTCACAGTAAAGTTTTTAAGTAAAAATAACAAAATCTCATATAGAAACACAATATTAGCAAGAAATTTGTTCATTTGTCAACAAATTGGACACTATTGTCACTCAGATGACTGCGGGAGAAAAGCCATTTATTTGTCCTATTTTCATATCTAACACTAAATTGTTAATACTTAGTTGGGTAGCCCTAGGCCTTGATAACTGCTTGGCATCTACTTGGCATGCTATCTACCAGTTTGTTTAAATCAGATGGTGTGATGATATGAAACCCTGATTTGATGATGGCTGCAATGAGTTCCTGCTTGTTTGAAGCCCAATGTTTTGACACCGCTCTTTGGAGCCAAGCCCAGGAATCTCAAATGGATTGAGAACTCGGCTGTTTCCTGGCCAATTCAATAGATGGACATTTTTGTCCTTGAACCAAGACAGACATTTTTTAGCTGTATGGCATGGGGCTTCATCTTGCTGAAAAATAAATGGCGTCCCTTCACCAAATACATCACGTGCCGAAGGAATGAGTTTAGGCTGAAGAACTTCCTTTGTGTACTTTTCAGCATTAATTGTCCTTTCAATTACCTGCAGCCTTCCAACTGCATCTCTGGACATGCAGCCCCATACCATAACACTTAGAGGATGCTTCATGGTGGGTACTGTACACTCTGGCAAGCAATCCTCTCCAGGTCATCGTCGAACGTAGAGTACACCGTCGCTGCCAAAGATGAATATGCATGTCTCATCGCTCCATAACACATTTCTCCATTGTTCAATGGTCCATTTAGAATGTTCTTTGGCACACTGCAGACATTTCTGATGCTGTGAGGCATTCAAAAATGGCTTTTTATGTGGTATTCTGGCTCTTAAGCCTGCGTTTACCAATCGTTGTTGAACCATCTGATCGGACACTGTCACTCCAGTGTTGACAAGCTCCTTGTTGATGTCAACAGCAGTTGATTTCCTGTTATTTAGGGCGATTCTAACAATTCTTCTATCAGTCTGAGGAGTTGTAGCCTTCTTCCTTCCTCTACCTGGTTTATTCTTTATCGAACCAGTCTCTTGAAACTGCTTACACACTTTGAGAACGCATACCGGTGAGATCCCTTTTCCAATTCATGCTGCAATTTCCCGGTAACTGTACCCTTCTTCTCTTAAAGTAACAGCTTTGGCTCTCTTCTTAGGTGACCACTCCTGTCTAATACTGCTGGCACAATATCGGTCTTAAATCACACCCTGGTCACTATAAACAAATATAGAATACATATCGCAGAAGAGGGCGCGTGTTCAAGTAAGTATGTCAGTGAAAACTTTCATTAAATATTGGTGATGGTGAAAAACTGCAGGTGTTGCCTCAATTTTGGCCACTAGTGTATTTCTATGCAGCTGTCAAGTTCAGGTCAGGAGAGGAGACAGCCAGTACGAGGTTTACAATGCGATCCTTGCACGAGGAATGCAGCAGTCTGTCTCTGCCCTAATAGTGACAATGTTCCATACAGAATGGCCTGACTAATCTAAGATGACTAAGAGGGAAAATTTTTACACTGTGTTTTAATTTTAATAAACATAAACAGTCTGTCAGTGCACTGTGTTATTAAATGTGATGTTGGTTACTACTGGGTTACCAACCATTTATATGTTGAGATCACTTTGACACTACTAAGGATGTGTTTGTGTTAATGAGATTAAGATAGGTTTTGGTAAAGAGATTGTTAAACATATCAGTTTAGGACAATTGCAATTGTTGCAATTTGCAGTAAATTTATTCACCTCAAATCAAATTTAAAAGCTTTGGTATCTCAAAAGACTCAATCAGCTCTAATTAAAACATTGCATAAATACTTCTCACCTTTGCAAACCATACAGTTTTGTAGCCATTAGTTCCACAAATATGTATCCTAGTCTCAACACTCTAGAGTACAAACCCAGTAGTGTTTCTATTTTTCATCTTGAGCTCTGTCAAATTTTAGGTGGGATTTTTTGTGCATTGCCTTTAGGAGAGGCTTTTTTTGTGGATGACACCCATCGAGGCCATCTGCAGTATACACTGTATTGTGACATGGGAAACATTCACCCCGGTTTGGTTTTTCACTTCTTTAGCTAACTGTAGAGATCTTACATGTCGAGTTTCTTCAAGCTTTCTCTTCAGAAGATGCTCCTGTTTAGGTGTTAACTTCCGTTGTTGGCTTGGACATCTCTGTGAGATGGTTGCATTTCCATCTTTGTGATATTTTTAGATAACTTTTGCCTTTTGATTTAGTATTTTGACTGATAAGTAACGCTTTGCTTATCTTCTTGTAGATTTCACTTTTCTTGTGTAGGGAAATTATTTTATTTCTCAGGTCTTGTGACATTTCCCTTCCATGTGGTGCCATTGCTGACAGCATGAAATGGGAAAGGGTTTTCTTTGGTAAGGAAGGCCCTTTAATAATCAACTGTTTGATGGACACCTGTTTAATGAATAATTAGTCTTACCTGTGGTTAAATTCTTGTTAATTACAATTTTGTAGTCTAAATTTTAGCTTTGCTCCTAAGACTTTCATTGGGGTGTTCTCATTTTTGCAACAAGGGCTTGAATGAATTTGTTAGGAAAATTACTTTGTTTATGTTTGCAAAATTACAAATCTTATTTGAAATTAACGATCCACGTTTGAGGAATTATTTTGGAGTATGGTATCCCATAAAAAATTTTGAGTCTGAAAGGAAACTAAAGGTTTTCTGTAAAATCTTTTGGGGTGTACTCACTGCTTTGTATTTTTCAAACAGCTCTCCAAGAGCAAATACAGAACATTACTATGTTTGGGAGACTTCAGTTACATTATTTTGCTCTAAAATATTTGATAAAGAAGATATTGGAATTACATTTCAACTAGGATGACAGATTCTGTAGATTTGCAATGTGAATTTATGTGAGTAACCATTAAATAAACATTGCAGTACAACAGAGATATTAAGAAGCCTGAACAACTTGGAAAGTAATTTAACATTTTTCAGAAGCTAATCTCTGTAGTGTTAGAGCATTAAACGATACATAATAGAGTTCTTTCATGGAAGATATCTCCTGCTATGAAATCACAGCCCTAAATCTACCCATATGGATTAAAAAGTCATGCTTATCTATGTCTTGTCCAATCTGCTCTTAATACATGTGTGTTTGATTTAATATCCATAATATGGAGAAGAAAAAATACTTTGTATATTGTATCTGCAAGTTGTTATCAATGTGGTTGTTAAAATGATCCTTTAAGAAATAGATAACTTTAGAAAACATTTATATAGGTGAAATTTTTTAAAAGGAGCATTTCTTTGCCTAAATTATATTCACACAATCTGGGAGTAAAGGCTATAAACATCCTTTACATTTCTAATGTTTTTTTTTTTCTTTTATTAATTTTTTGTGGCTACCTTAAGTTAGGAAAATTGGACTAGGTTTCAATACATTTATTAATTTTTAAACCCACTTATATGGAGTTTGCAGCCTGTTTCTAATTTTCAACTTTTCTCATATTTCAGTTCTAGGAATATACTCTGGAGTTAACTCATATTCCAAGACTCTCATGATGCTTCTGCCATTACCAGCGCTCATGTACCTTTATAGCTTCATTCCTGGACTACTTCCTCCTTCTACAGCCCATGAGAGATCTACTTTCTCTTGTCCTGACAGACATGGTAGATTCTGCCATGAATGCTTTTCTATCTATAATGACTAACAATCTGTGTGTTTCATCCCTTATTCTTGTAAACTATTATGTGCGCTTTTCTTGCTATCTCCTCTATGATTTGCTGTGTATAGATTTATCTCCCTTGCTGCAGGTATCTCTAAAATTGGGCAAACCAGGAGCAGTATTCTGTCAGTACCATGTCAGAAACAACATCACAGCCAGATATAGTACATAGAGCAGTTGTACAATCTTTACTGCTGAAGATACTAGGAATATTTTAAGAGGGGATGTTTTTCATTATAAAGAATGCCAAGCCGGGAGACTTATGCAATGTGCCTCTAGGAATTCGAATGTGCAAATAGTCTCTTCAACGAGGACGAGGAATTGAACTTTAGCGCCACTTACTGTATAATCAATATAAACTGTACATAAAAATCACACTAGGCATAGCTGTGTTGCTAAGGATAGGAAACCAAAGTTGATCACATTATTAAGAAAAAGTCAGTATCTGTACAGATTTTGCACAAAATGAACGAAGAATATTGTGTCAAAGTGAGACGCCAAAACTGTGGTGCAAAGGCTAAGAGCAGTAGAGTTGAATGCATAAGTTCCAGTCAAGAAGCCTTTCATCTCTGCAAAGAACCGCAAGGTCCGACTTGAGTTTACCAAAGAACACAGCCAATGGAAAGAGACAGTTTGGGCTAAGGTGTTGTGGTCGGATGAATCCAAGTTCCAGCTGTTTGGTAGTGATGACAAGCACTATATATACACTGCCCAGTTGGAAAACATAATGATGTAAGGTACCAAACAGCTACAGTGAAACATGGTGGTGGCAATGTCATAGTTTGGGGCTGCTTTTCTGCATCTGCCATTGGCCCTCTGTAGCGTCGGCGTCTCTGCCTCCTGCCCGACAGAGACACTAATCTACTCACCACCGCGGCTCCAGTCCGACGTTCCCTGCTCCTCCCCCTGTCCTCTTCGCATCGTCTGACCGTAGGCAGAGGATGGAAATTCCAGCAAGACAATGATTCTAAGCACACATTCAATTTAGTCAAAAATTGGTTAGAAAAGAATGTTCAACTGTTGCAATGGCCTAGCCAATCACCTGATTTAAACCCAATAGAGTTAGGGCGACAAGTTGAGGCCCATACCCATAGAAATCTTTGCAGATTTGCAAATGAAATGGAGCAAGATCCCTCAAGATGTCTTGAAAACTCAAGTGGCTTCAATGCCCCGTTGGTGTGGTGCAGACATTAAAGCAAGAGGTTATGCTACAAAATACTAAGTTATGCATTGTAAACAATGAATTAGTGTCTGCATTATAATCAACAAATAGTATATGCAAAACTTTTGGCAGTCAGTTTTCTTTAATGAAATGACCATACCTACAGTTGAAAACAGAAGTGTACATACACTATATAAAAATACACATATGCATGTTTTTCTCAATATCTGACTTGAAATCAGAATAAACCTTTCCCGTTTTAGGTCAATTAGGATTACCATAATTTTTAATATTTGCCAAATGCCAGAATAATGAGAGTGAGAGAATGTTTTGAGGCATTTTTATTACTTACTGCAAAGTCAAAAGTTTACATATACTAATATTACTATTAGAGATGAGCGTTGTTCTACTCGAACTGTTCGCCAATCTCAAATTCGAGCTGTTTTGGGCGGTGTTCGAGCCGGTCGGCGAACACGAACAATTTGAGAAAAATTCGGCTGTTCGAGGTTATGTTCGATAACTGTTCGTGCACCAAAATCATAACTGGATTTTTTCTCAGTAATGATGAAAATTAATGTTAATACGCAGTTTGAGTGTACAGCGGGGCGGGGGGAGGGGCAGGGGATGGATCTCTGCAGGAACAATGAAGATCTCCATTTTTTTTTCTCTTTCCCGCATTTGCAGTGGGGAGGTGCAATCTGTCAGCCTATCAGCAGCGCACACACGGAGCGAAGTGCTTTTTTTCACACAAGCAAGGGCATGTGTGATTGGCAGTGTATGTCACATGTCCTTGCCCTATAAGACCAAGCCATTTTCCCCGTCGCCACCATTTTCTCACTGCTGCAGCTGCGTGTTAGACGGCACCGCTGTTGCTGTGTGCGCTATACCTTGTTAATTTCAAGCCAATTTTCGCACAAATATACAGATAGCTTGGGAGTAGGGAATAGTTGTGATTGCAGTCCTTTTAAGGACTAGGTTACAGCATTTCCTACGACTTTTATCAAGCAGGTCTGTGCTCTTAAATAGATAGATTGTGGGAGTAAATACTAATTGTAATTGGACTCCTTTTCAGGACTAGGTTACATCAGTTCCTATCAGTTTTTGCCAGGCAGGTCTGTGCCAGTGCTGTGCAAGTTTTTTTCACAGCATTTGGCTGAATCTAGCAAAGCTAATCCTTTTTGGCCTATTGCAGAGTGTGTTAGTCAGTGGAGTAGCCTATCTGTGTTGCAAGATATACCACCTGTGTATAGAATACCAATTTTTTTACTGCACCTAGTGAAGTAAAATCTTTTGGGCATAGCATCATTCTATTAGTCCATCTATACTGACCTCCATCAGGTTGCAAATTAAAAATAATTTTTTTCTGCATCTAGCTCTGAAAAAATATTTGGGCTTCTAGCAGTGTGTGGGACTTGGTCTATTAGTCCATCTATACTGACCTCCATCAGGTTGCAAATTAAAAATAATTTTTTTCTTCATTTATCTCTGAAAAAATATTTGGGCTTCTAGCAGCGTGTGGGACTTGTTCTATTAGTCCATCTATACTGACCTCCATCAGGTTGCAAATTAAAAATAATTTTTTTCTGCATCTAACTCTGAAAAAATATTTGGGCTTCTAGCAGTGTGTGGGACTTGGTCTATTAGTCCATCTATACTGACCTCCATCAGGTTGCAAATTAAAAATAATTTTTTTCTTCATTTATCTCTGAAAAAATATTTGGGCTTCTAGCAGCGTGTGGGACTTGTTCTATTAGTCCATCTATACTGACCTCCATCAGGTTGCAAATTAAAAATAATTTTTTTCTGCATCTAGCTCTGAAAAAATATTTGGGCTTCTAGCAGTGTGTGGGACTTGGTCTATTAGTCCATCTATACTGACCTCCATCAGGTTGCAAATTAAAAATAATTTTTTTCTTCATTTAGCTCTGAAAAAATATTTGGGCTTCTAGCAGTGTGTGGGACTTGTTCTATTAGTCCTTCTATACTGACCTCCAGCAGGTTGCAAATTGAATATAATTTTTTTCTGCATCTAGCTCTGAAAAAATATTTGGGCTTCTAGCGGTGTGTGGGACTTGGTCTATTAGTCCATTTATACTGACCTCCATCAGGTTGCAAATTAAAAATATTTTTTTTCTGCATCTAGCTCTGAAAAAATATTTGGGCTTCTAGCAGTGTGTGGGACTTGGTCTATTAGTCCATCTATACTGACCTCCATCAGGTTGCAAATTGAATAAAAAAATTTTCTGCATCTAGCTCTGAAAAAATATTTGGGCTTCTAGCGGTGTGTGGGACTTGGTCTATTAGTCCATCTATACTGACCTCCATCAGGTTGCAAATTAAAAATATTTTTTTTCTGCATCTAACCCAGCCAATAGTTTTGGCCTAATACCACAGTTTGGCCACTCAGCTCTGCTCGGTTACCATCCATTGTTTTTTTGTGCAAACAACTCCAGAGTTGTGAATTAGTTAACCACCAAAATGAGTGGAAAAAGGCCTGCTGCTGGTGGAAAGGGGAATAGGCGTGTTGGGAAGGGGAAAAAAGGTTGTGTCCGTGGGGTAGGTGCAGAAGAAAGACCATCTTCCAGCCAAACTAAAATATCTACTTCTTTTAGCGGACAATGTGATAAGATCCCTTTCTTACGGCCACGCCAATCGCTACAAATTCCAGATGAGGCACAAAAACAGCAGGTGCTTCAACGGATATCAAGTGCTCCTTTAAGTGGGCTCTCCTCCACATCAACTTCAACATCACAAATACTCCAGTCCTCAAAGGTGTCACCCAAATCGCACTTGCTTCCTCACAGCTCCCAAATCTCCAGCTGCCCGTCTGAGTATGAGGTAGAACAGATGGTTGAGTCTGCAAAGCTGTTTACTCATACTATAGCCTGGGAATCAGAGGTCGACTCCAGCGCTTCTGTGAATCCAGACGAGGAAATGATCTGCACTGATGCCCAGAATCTTTATGAGTCGGATCCAGGACCAGACGCAGAAGGTTCTGACCATAATGTAGACCCTCATTCCCAAACTGTAACTCCTGTTGGTGGAGACAATGAGGAAGACGATGATAAGACTCAAATACCTGATTGGAGCGACACCTTTAGTTTTTTGTCAGGGCAGGAACAGGTTGGCTCTGAGGACGCCGGGTGTGATAACGCACAGGGTGATGATGATGAGGTCGGAGATCCCACTTACTGTCAACCCACAGTCAGCCAAGAGATGAGGTCAGCAGAGGAGGTGGAGGAAGATGCTAGTGACGACTAGAGATGAGCGTTGTTCTACTCGAACTGTTCGCCAATCTCAAATTCGAGCTGTTTTGGGCGGTGTTCGAGCCGGTCGGCGAACACGAACAATTTGAGAAAAATTCGGCTGTTCGAGGTTATGTTCGATAACTGTTCGTGCACCAAAATCATAACTGGATTTTTTCTCAGTAATGATGAAAATTAATGTTAATACGCAGTTTGAGTGTACAGCGGGGCGGGGGGAGGGGCAGGGGATGGATCTCTGCAGGAACAATGAAGATCTCCATTTTTTTTTCTCTTTCCCGCATTTGCAGTGGGGAGGTGCAATCTGTCAGCCTATCAGCAGCGCACACACGGAGCGAAGTGCTTTTTTTCACACAAGCAAGGGCATGTGTGATTGGCAGTGTATGTCACATGTCCTTGCCCTATAAGACCAAGCCATTTTCCCCGTCGCCACCATTTTCTCACTGCTGCAGCTGCGTGTTAGACGGCACCGCTGTTGCTGTGTGCGCTATACCTTGTTAATTTCAAACCAATTTTCGCACAAATATACAGATAGCTTGGGAGTAGGGAATAGTTGTGATTGCAGTCCTTTTAAGGACTAGGTTACAGCATTTCCTACGACTTTTATCAAGCAGGTCTGTGCTCTTAAATAGATAGATTGTGGGAGTAAATACTAATTGTAATTGGACTCCTTTTCAGGACTAGGTTACATCAGTTCCTATCAGTTTTTGCCAGGCAGGTCTGTGCCAGTGCTGTGCAAGTTTTTTTCACAGCATTTGGCTGAATCTAGCAAAGCTAATCCTTTTTGGCCTATTGCAGAGTGTGTTAGTCAGTGGAGTAGCCTATCTGTGTTGCAAGATATACCACCTGTGTATAGAATACCAATTTTTTTACTGCACCTAGTGAAGTAAAATCTTTTGGGCATAGCATCATTCTATTAGTCCATCTATACTGACCTCCATCAGGTTGCAAATTAAAAATAATTTTTTTCTGCATCTAGCTCTGAAAAAATATTTGGGCTTCTAGCAGTGTGTGGGACTTGGTCTATTAGTCCATCTATACTGACCTCCATCAGGTTGCAAATTAAAAATAATTTTTTTCTTCATTTATCTCTGAAAAAATATTTGGGCTTCTAGCAGCGTGTGGGACTTGTTCTATTAGTCCATCTATACTGACCTCCATCAGGTTGCAAATTAAAAATAATTTTTTTCTGCATCTAGCTCTGAAAAAATATTTGGGCTTCTAGCAGTGTGTGGGACTTGGTCTATTAGTCCATCTATACTGACCTCCATCAGGTTGCAAATTAAAAATAATTTTTTTCTTCATTTAGCTCTGAAAAAATATTTGGGCTTCTAGCAGTGTGTGGGACTTGTTCTATTAGTCCTTCTATACTGACCTCCAGCAGGTTGCAAATTGAATATAATTTTTTTCTGCATCTAGCTCTGAAAAAATATTTGGGCTTCTAGCGGTGTGTGGGACTTGGTCTATTAGTCCATTTATACTGACCTCCATCAGGTTGCAAATTAAAAATATTTTTTTTCTGCATCTAGCTCTGAAAAAATATTTGGGCTTCTAGCAGTGTGTGGGACTTGGTCTATTAGTCCATCTATACTGACCTCCATCAGGTTGCAAATTGAATAAAAAAATTTTCTGCATCTAGCTCTGAAAAAATATTTGGGCTTCTAGCGGTGTGTGGGACTTGGTCTATTAGTCCATCTATACTGACCTCCATCAGGTTGCAAATTAAAAATAATTTTTTTCTGCATCTAACCCAGCCAATAGTTTTGGCCTAATACCACAGTTTGGCCACTCAGCTCTGCTCGGTTACCATCCATTGTTTTTTTGTGCAAACAACTCCAGAGTTGTGAATTAGTTAACCACCAAAATGAGTGGAAAAAGGCCTACTGCTGGTGGAAAGGGGAATAGGCGTGTTGGGAAGGGGAAAAAAGGTTGTGTCCGTGGGGTAGGTGCAGAAGAAAGACCATCTTCCAGCCAAACTAAAATATCTACTTCTTTTAGCGGACAATGTGATAAGATCCCTTTCTTACGGCCACGCCAATCGCTACAAATTCCAGATGAGGCACAAAAACAGCAGGTGCTTCAACGGATATCAAGTGCTCCTTTAAGTGGGCTCTCCTCCACATCAACTTCAACATCACAAATACTCCAGTCCTCAAAGGTGTCACCCAAATCGCACTTGCTTCCTCACAGCTCCCAAATCTCCAGCTGCCCGTCTGAGTATGAGGTAGAACAGATGGTTGAGTCTGCAAAGCTGTTTACTCATACTATAGCCTGGGAATCAGAGGTCGACTCCAGCGCTTCTGTGAATCCAGACGAGGAAATGATCTGCACTGATGCCCAGAATCTTTATGAGTCGGATCCAGGACCAGACGCAGAAGGTTCTGACCATAATGTAGACCCTCATTCCCAAACTGTAACTCCTGTTGGTGGAGACAATGAGGAAGACGATGATAAGACTCAAATACCTGATTGGAGCGACACCTTTAGTTTTTTGTCAGGGCAGGAACAGGTTGGCTCTGAGGACGCCGGGTGTGATAACGCACAGGGTGATGATGATGAGGTCGGAGATCCCACTTACTGTCAACCCACAGTCAGCCAAGAGATGAGGTCAGCAGAGGAGGTGGAGGAAGATGCTAGTGACGACTAGAGATGAGCGTTGTTCTACTCGAACTGTTCGCCAATCTCAAATTCGAGCTGTTTTGGGCGGTGTTCGAGCCGGTCGGCGAACACGAACAATTTGAGAAAAATTCGGCTGTTCGAGGCTATGTTCGATAACTGTTCGTGCACCAAAATCATAACTGGATTTTTTCTCAGTAATGATGAAAATTAATGTTAATACGCAGTTTGAGTGTACAGCGGGGCGGGGGGAGGGGCAGGGGATGGATCTCTGCAGGAACAATGAAGATCTCCATTTTTTTTTCTCTTTCCCGCATTTGCAGTGGGGAGGTGCAATCTGTCAGCCTATCAGCAGCGCACACACGGAGCGAAGTGCTTTTTTTCACACAAGCAAGGGCATGTGTGATTGGCAGTGTATGTCACATGTCCTTGCCCTATAAGACCAAGCCATTTTCCCCGTCGCCACCATTTTCTCACTGCTGCAGCTGCGTGTTAGACGGCACCGCTGTTGCTGTGTGCGCTATACCTTGTTAATTTCAAACCAATTTTCGCACAAATATACAGATAGCTTGGGAGTAGGGAATAGTTGTGATTGCAGTCCTTTTAAGGACTAGGTTACAGCATTTCCTACGACTTTTATCAAGCAGGTCTGTGCTCTTAAATAGATAGATTGTGGGAGTAAATACTAATTGTAATTGGACTCCTTTTCAGGACTAGGTTACATCAGTTCCTATCAGTTTTTGCCAGGCAGGTCTGTGCCAGTGCTGTGCAAGTTTTTTTCACAGCATTTGGCTGAATCTAGCAAAGATAATCTTTTTTGGCCTATTGCAGAGTGTGTTAGTCAGTGGAGTAGCCTATCTGTGTTGCAAGATATACCACCTGTGTATAGAATACCAATTTTTTTACTGCACCTAGTGAAGTAAAATCTTTTGGGCATAGCATCATTCTATTAGTCCATCTATACTGACCTCCATCAGGTTGCAAATTAAAAATAATTTTTTTCTGCATCTAGCTCTGAAAAAATATTTGGGCTTCTAGCAGTGTGTGGGACTTGGTCTATTAGTCCATCTGTACTGACCTCCATCAGGTTGCAAATTAAAAATAATTTTTTTCTTCATTTATCTCTGAAAAAATATTTGGGCTTCTAGCAGCGTGTGGGACTTGTTCTATTAGTCCATCTATACTGACCTCCATCAGGTTGCAAATTAAAAATAATTTTTTTCTGCATCTAGCTCTGAAAAAATATTTGGGCTTCTAGCAGTGTGTGGGACTTGGTCTATTAGTCCATCTATACTGACCTCCATCAGGTTGCAAATTAAAAATAATTTTTTTCTTCATTTAGCTCTGAAAAAATATTTGGGCTTCTAGCAGTGTGTGGGACTTGGTCTATTAGTCCATCTATACTGACCTCCATCAGGTTGCAAATTAAAAATAATTTTTTTCTGCATCTAACCCAGCCAATAGTTTTGGCCTAATACCACAGTTTGGCCACTCAGCTCTGCTCGGTTACCATCCATTGTTTTTTTGTGCAAACAACTCCAGAGTTGTGAATTAGTTAACCACCAAAATGAGTGGAAAAAGGTCTGCTGCTGGTGGAAAGGGGAATAGGCGTGTTGGGAAGGGGAAAAAAGGTTGTGTCCGTGGGGTAGGTGCAGAAGAAAGACCATCTTCCAGCCAAACTAAAATATCTACTTCTTTTAGCGGACAATGTGATAAGATCCCTTTCTTACGGCCACGCCAATCGCTACAAATTCCAGATGAGGCACAAAAACAGCAGGTGCTTCAACGGATATCAAGTGCTCCTTTAAGTGGGCTCTCCTCCACATCAACTTCAACATCACAAATACTCCAGTCCTCAAAGGTGTCACCCAAATCGCACTTGCTTCCTCACAGCTCCCAAATCTCCAGCTGCCCGTCTGAGTATGAGGTAGAACAGATGGTTGAGTCTGCAGAGCTGTTTACTCATACTATAGCCTGGGAATCAGAGGTCGACTCCAGCGCTTCTGTGAATCCAGACGAGGAAATGATCTGCACTGATGCCCAGAATCTTTATGAGTCGGATCCAGGACCAGACGCAGAAGGTTCTGACCATAATGTAGACCCTCATTCCCAAACTGTAACTCCTGTTGGTGGAGACAATGAGGAAGACGATGATAAGACTCAAATACCTGATTGGAGCGACAACTTTAGTTTTTTGTCAGGGCAGGAACAGGTTGGCTCTGAGGACGACGGGTGTGATAACGCACAGGGTGATGATGATGAGGTCGGAGATCCCACTTACTGTCAACCCACAGTCAGCCAAGAGATGAGGTCAGCAGAGGAGGTGGAGGAAGATGCTAGTGACGACTAGAGATGAGCGTTGTTCTACTCGAACTGTTCGCCAATCTCAAATTCGAGCTGTTTTGGGCGGTGTTCGAGCCGGTCGGCGAACACGAACAATTTGAGAAAAATTCGGCTGTTCGAGGTTATGTTCGATAACTGTTCGTGCACCAAAATCATAACTGGATTTTTTCTCAGTAATGATGAAAATTAATGTTAATACGCAGTTTGAGTGTACAGCGGGGCGGGGGGAGGGGCAGGGGATGGATCTCTGCAGGAACAATGAATATCTCCATTTTTTTTTCTCTTTCCCGCATTTGCAGTGGGGAGGTGCAATCTGTCAGCCTATCAGCAGCGCACACACGGAGCGAAGTGCTTTTTTTCACACAAGCAAGGGCATGTGTGATTGGCAGTGTATGTCACATGTCCTTGCCCTATAAGACCAAGCCATTTTCCCCGTCGCCACCATTTTCTCACTGCTGCAGCTGCGTGTTAGACGGCACCGCTGTTGCTGTGTGCGCTATACCTTGTTAATTTCAAGCCAATTTTCGCACAAATATACAGATAGCTTGGGAGTAGGGAATAGTTGTGATTGCAGTCCTTTTAAGGACTAGGTTACAGCATTTCCTACGACTTTTATCAGGCAGGTCTGTGCTCTTAAATAGATAGATTGTGGGAGTAAAGACTAATTGTAATTGGAGTCCTTTTCAGGACTAGGTTACATCAGTTCCTATCAGTTTTTGCCAGGCAGGTCTGTGCCAGTGCTGTGCAAGTTTTTTTCACAGCATTTGGCTGAATCTAGCAAAGCTAATACTTTTTGGCCTATTGCAGAGTGTGTTAGTCAGTGGAGTAGCCTATCTGTGTTGCAAGATATACCACCTGTGTATAGAATACCAATTTTTTTACTGCACCTAGTGAAGTAAAATCTTTTGGGCATAGCATCATTCTATTAGTCCATCTATACTGACCTCCATCAGGTTGCAAACTGAATATAATTTTTTTCTGCATCTAGTTCTGAAAAAATATTTGGGCTTCTAGCAGTGTGTGGGACTTGGTCTATTAGTCCATCTATACTGACCTCCATCAGGTTGCAAATTAAAAATAATTTTTTTCTTCATTTAGCTCTGAAAAAATATTTGGGCTTCTAGCAGTGTGTGGGACTTGTTCTATTAGTCCTTCTATACTGACCTCCAGCAGGTTGCAAATTGAATATAATTTTTTTCTGCATCTAGCTCTGAAAAAATATTTGGGCTTCTAGCGGTGTGTGGGACTTGGTCTATTAGTCCATCTATACTGACCTCCATCAGGTTGCAAATTAAAAATAATTTTTTTCTGCATCTAGCTCTGAAAAAATATTTGGGCTTCTAGCAGTGTGTGGGACTTGGTCTATTAGTCCATCTATACTGACCTCCATCAGGTTGCAAATTAAAAATAATTTTTTTCTTCATTTATCTCTGAAAAAATATTTGGGCTTCTAGCAGCGTGTGGGACTTGTTCTATTAGTCCATCTATACTGACCTCCATCAGGTTGCAAATTAAAAATAATTTTTTTCTGCATCTAGCTCTGAAAAAATATTTGGGCTTCTAGCAGTGTGTGGGACTTGGTCTATTAGTCCATCTATACTGACCTCCATCAGGTTGCAAATTAAAAATAATTTTTTTCTGCATCTAGCTCTGAAAAAATATTTGGGCTTCTAGCAGTGTGTGGGACTTGGTCTATTAGTCCATCTATACTGACCTCCATCAGGTTGCAAATTGAATAAAAAAATTTTCTGCATCTAGCTCTGAAAAAATATTTGGGCTTCTAGCGGTGTGTGGGACTTGGTCTATTAGTCCATCTATACTGACCTCCATCAGGTTGCAAATTAAAAATAATTTTTTTCTGCATCTAGCTCTGAAAAAATATTTGGGCTTCTAGCAGTGTGTGGGACTTGGTCTATTAGTCCATCTATACTGACCTCCATCAGGTTGCAAATTAAAAATAATTTTTTTCTTCATTTAGCTCTGAAAAAATATTTGGGCTTCTAGCAGTGTGTGGGACGTGTTCTATTAGTCCTTCTATACTGACGTCCAGCAGGTTGCAAATTGAATATAATTTTTTTCTGCATCTAGCTCTGAAAAAATATTTGGGCTTCTAGCGGTTTGTGGGACTTGGTCTATTAGTCCATCTATACTGACCTCCATCAGGTTGCAAATTAAAAATAATTTTTTTCTGCATCTAGCTGTGAAAAAATATTTGGGCTTCTAGCAGTGTGTGGGACTTGGTCTATTAGTCCATCTATACTGACCTCCATCAGGTTGCAAATTAAAAATAATTTTTTTCTGCATCTAGCTCTGAAAAAATATTTGGGCTTCTAGCAGTGTGTGGGACTTGGTCTATTAGTCCATCTATACTGACCTCCATCAGGTTGCAAATTAAAAATAATTTTTTTCTTCATTTAGCTCTGAAAAAATATTTGGGCTTCTAGCAGTGTGTGGGACTTGTTCTATTAGTCCTTCTATACTGACCTCCAGCAGGTTGCAAATTGAATATAATTTTTTTCTGCATCTAGCTCTGAAAAAATATTTGGGCTTCTAGCGGTGTGTGGGACTTGGTCTATTAGTCCATCTATACTGACCTCCATCAGGTTGCAAATTAAAAATAATTTTTTTCTGCATCTAGCTCTGAAAAAATATTTGGGCTTCTAGCGGTGTGTGGGACTTGGTCTATTAGTCCATCTATACTGACCTCCATCAGGTTGCAAATTAAAAATAATTTTTTTCTGCATCTAGCTCTGAAAAAATATTTGGGCTTCTAGCAGTGTGTGGGACTTGGTCTATTAGTCCATCTATACTGACCTCCATCAGGTTGCAAATTGAATAAAAAAAATTTCTGCATCTAGCTCTGAAAAAATATTTGGGCTTCTAGCGGTGTGTGGGACTTGGTCTATTAGTCCATCTATACTGACCTCCATCAGGTTGCAAATTAAAAATAATTTTTTTCTGCATCTAACCCAGCCAATAGTTTTGGCCTAATACCACAGTTTGGCCACTCAGCTCTGCTCGGTTACCATCCATTGTTTTTTTGTGCAAACAACTCCAGAGTTGTGAATTAGTTAACCACCAAAATGAGTGGAAAAAGGCCTGCTGCTGGTGGAAAGGGGAATAGGCGTGTTGGGAAGGGGAAAAAAGGTTGTGTCCGTGGGGTAGGTGCAGAAGAAAGACCATCTTCCAGCCAAACTAAAATGTCTACTTCTTTTAGCGGACAATGTGATAAGATCCCTTTCTTACGGCCACGCCAATCGCTACAAATTCCAGATGAGGCACAAAAACAGCAGGTGCTTCAACGGATATCAAGTGCTCCTTTAAGTGGGCTCTCCTCCACATCAACTTCAACATCACAAATACTCCAGTCCTCAAAGGTGTCACCCAAATCGCACTTGCTTCCTCACAGCTCCCAAATCTCCAGCTGCCCGTCTGAGTATGAGGTAGAACAGATGGTTGAGTCTGCAGAGCTGTTTACTCATACTATAGCCTGGGAATCAGAGGTCGACTCCAGCGCTTCTGTGAATCCAGACGAGGAAATGATCTGCACTGATGCCCAGAATCTTTATGAGTCGGATCCAGGACCAGACGCAGAAGGTTCTGACCATAATGTAGACCCTCATTCCCAAACTGTAACTCCTGTTGGTGGAGACAATGAGGAAGACGATGATAAGACTCAAATACCTGATTGGAGCGACAACTTTAGTTTTTTGTCAGGGCAGGAACAGGTTGGCTCTGAGGACGACGGGTGTGATAACGCACAGGGTGATGATGATGAGGTCGGAGATCCCACTTACTGTCAACCCACAGTCAGCCAAGAGATGAGGTCAGCAGAGGAGGTGGAGGAAGATGCTAGTGACGACGAGGTCAGGTTGCGCCTTCCTGGACAGAGACGTAGTACTGGAAGCACGTCAACAGCTGCATCCTCAAACACAACTCTGCCTCTCACCACAAGTCGTGGTGGCTCTTCAGGTCGCATGGGTGCTAAGCCTTGCATAGCCTGGGCATTTTTTCAGATCGATAAAGATGACCCAACTCGTGTTATCTGTAACATTTGTCAGCAAAAGCTAAGTAGAGGCCAAAAAATACATAGTTTGAGTACTTCATGCATGAACCGGCACATGGACATGAAGCATAAGTTGCAGTGGGAAGCTCAGTGTGCTACAATGCGGTCTAGCCGGCCGGGCCAACCACCGTCTGCCATATCTTGTGCATCCGCGGCCTCTTCATCCTCTGTGACTGGGGGGACAGCAGTCACACCTGTTTTGGGGCGCAGACCTGCCACCTCTTTACCCGCAACAGCCAGCGTGATTGGCAGGTCATCATTTTCTTTGGAGGTGGTAACACCAGCTGGTCTTGAGCGCTGTCCGACATCGATAGCACCACCTTTGGATCAAGGCAACCTAACATGTCCGCCTGCATCTTCCTCACAGACCGGCAGTTTGCCGGGGACACCCTTATCAACCCCGTCTAAGCACATTAGCCAGCCCTCGGTCCCTCAGATGTGGACAAGTAAAAGACCATTTCCTCCTAGCCATGAGAAAGCTAAGAGGTTGAATTTCACCATCTGCAAGCTCTTGGCTACAGAAATGCTGCCTTTCCGCCTGGTGGACACAGAGGATTTTCGAGACCTTATGTCCGTCGCAGTGCCCCAGTACCAGATGCCCAGTCGGCACTACTTCTCAAAGAAAGGTGTGCCTGCGCTCCACCAGCATGTCGCACACAACATCACCGCTTCTTTGAGAAACTCTGTGTGTGACAGGGTGCATTTCACCACAGACACTTGGACGAGTAGGCATGGACAGGGGCGTTACATGTCGCTGACTGGGCACTGGGTAACTATGGTGACAGCAGGACAAGGGGCTGCTGTCCAAGTCTTGCCGTCCCCACGAGTTGTGCGTCAATCCTCTTTATGTCATTTTTCCTCCACTGCTTCTGCCTCCTCAACCTCCTCTCGGTCTTCCACCTGCACCCAAAGCCTGTCTGGTCATGCCACAAGCTTTCTAACTGCGCAGAAGGGATCCTGCACACCTCCTTACTATGCTGGCAGTAGGGCTCAACGTCATCAGGCGGTTTTTACATTGAAATGTCTGGGAAATGTGAGTCACACAGCTGAGGAGTTGTGGTCAGCTCTGGAGAACCAATTTCATGAATGGTTGTCTCCACTGGACCTGAAACCAGGGAAGGCCGTGTGCGACAATGCTGCAAACCTGGGTGCGGCCCTTCGCCGGGGCAATGTCACACACGTGCCTTGTATGGCTCACGTGTTGAACCTGGTTGTCCAGCAATTTTTAGCCCACTATCCCAGACTAGATGGCCTTCTGCAGAGGGCACGGTCGCTGTGTGCTCACTTCCGCCGTTCGCATCCCGCAGCTCAGCGACTTACATCTCTACAGAAGTCGTTGGGCCTGCCACTTCACCGGCTAAAATGCGATGTGCGTACCCGGTGGAATTCAACTCTGCACATGTTGCAGCGACTGTGGCAGCACCGACAAGCCCTGGTGCAATACGTTCTGACGTATAGCCTGGGCCAACGAGATTCAGAGGTGGGGCAAATCACGCTGGAGGAGTGGTCTCAGATCAGGGACCTATGCACCCTTCTGCACAGTTTTGAAATGGCGACGAAGATGTTTAGTGCTGACGATGCCATTATCAGCATGACTATTCCGGTGATTTACATGCTGGAGCACATGTTAAACAGAATTCGGAGTCAGGTGGTGGCACAAGAGGAGGTGGAGGAAGTAGAGTAGGAGGAGTTGTATGCGGAAGGGCTAACATCTGCAAGGTCCAGACGGTCGGCAGCACCAGGGCGGCAGGCATGTGAGGGTGGGGGAGATGATTTTACCAGGGCGCATGGTAGCAGCCAAACTAGTGAGGAAGGTGCAGGAGCCCAGGAAGAAGTGGAGGACGAACTGATGGAAGACTCATCAGATGAGGGAGACCTTGATCACATTTCTGTTGTGCGAGGTTGGGGGGAGAGGACAGAGGAAGGAAGCATGATTGTTACCTCGCCACCAACACAACAGGGACTTGGTGCTCCTGGATGCGCAACACACATGAGTGCCTTCTTGCTGCACTACCTGCAACATGACCCTCGAATTGTGAGAATTAGAAATAATCCTGACTACTGGGTTGCCACACTGTTAGATCCCCGGTACAAAAGTAAATTTGCAGAAATTATTCCTGCCATAGAAAGGGATGCACGCATGCAGGAGTATCAGCAGAGACTGTTGCAGAATCTTACATGTGCTTTTCCACAAAATACCAGTGGTGCACGTAGTGAATCTCACAGTTCCAACTTGCCAACCGTGGTCTGTATGGAATTGTTCAATAAAGGGCCCAAAATTAAGATAACATAGATGGGAGAGGTCTCTATGAATAGGAATTCCTAAGTATTTGATACCCTGTGAGGGCCAGGCAAAGGGAAAGTTGGACTGGATGGAATCCTATATGGATTTAGGGAGGGAGACATCGAGGGCCTCAGACTTCGCTGCATTGATTTTAAAATTTGACCATGTAACAAAGTGATCTATTTCAGCCATAACAGCAGGGATGGATATATGTGATTGAGTGATATATACTAGGACATCATCAGCAAATAGAGAGCACTTGTACTCGGTGCCTCCCACCTCAATCCACCTAATATTGGGGTTATGGCGAATTGATGAGAGCAGGTGCTCCGTCACTAGGATGTATAAGAGAGGGGACAGGGGACATCCCTGCCTTGTCCCATTGGTGATTGTGAAAGGTGATGAAAATGTTCTGACGCACCCCCTGGGCCTTGGGACACCCGGAGCCGGACCCTTTTTGGTGGATGCTGGTGGTTGTAGTCTTCGTGGCGGCGATCCGGTTCCGTGGCTCAGGGCGGTCAAACCAGTGGCGGAACTATTTATGTGGTTTTGATGTTTAAATGTCCGACTACGCCACCCGTGGATTGCGGTCAGAGTGAACCGCCGCTACAGGGCAGACCGCTAAGGCTGGTGTTGTGGGTGCAGCAGAGCGTAGCATAACTCCCCACGGGAGGAGTATAGCCTCAGGGCAGTGTATGCGGAGGATGGGGGTGATGGTGCAGGGCAGCAGCAGTAACGACACGGAGTCAGTGATGCAGTTCAGGGCCTTTACTCACAGTTCTTATTATCCAGACCACGTCTGCAGGTAACGGCTGCCCACGTCGTACTGTGCTCACCAGGTGAGGGGCTCAGACAACTCCCAGATAACTTTGGAGCGCTTCACAGGACCCCCTTTGTGTGTCCTTTGTCTGGCCTTTCTTACCAACACTTCTGTCCGGCTGCCTCGGGCCTCCTCTTGGTAAACTTGTCGCCAGTTTCCCTGACCCTATGTGGTGCCTTCCTAGCGGGTGGAGCAAGGGGCTGCGCCACATAAAATGTCAGAGCCTCCGGTTTCTAGCTGAGGGTCATTTCCTGCCTCCACTAGTTCGGGGACCGGTCTCCCCCTTTGGCCTGACCCCTCCACGCAGGTGGATTCGGGCGTGCGGTGGCGACTCGCCCGTCCGCACCCCTGGGATCCCTTCATTCCTCGTTCCTGGAGCCTTCTCCGCTCCTCTTCCTTCCTTCTCCCTCTTGCAGGCCTGGGCCTCTGTTACTAGGCCCGCCTCCGGAGCAGAGCTCATGCAGAGCCCCTGCTCCCTGCCACTTCTGCTCAGACTTCCCTTCACTGAACTAAGATGGTGCCCACCTTTTATTCTCCCTTCTCAATGCACCCAGGAACTGCTTCCTCCCTGCTCCTGCACTGCAGGGTTCCCCTTCCTCAGTGTTCCCTCCCCCCACTCCAGCCAGGGACAGGGACTGTCGTGCCCATCTCAGGGGCATATTGGTCGCCCTGCCCCACGGCAATGTGGTGTAATGCATGCAGGTGTCGGGTCCTGATCCACACTCCAACCTTATCTGAGAGTGAGATATCACACCTCTGGGTGAGGTGCAATACGTCTGTAGCAACCGAGCCCTCGGTGCTACAGTTCCATTTATCTTCAGCCTAGGTGACGTATTGTGATACAGGGCCGTGATTTTGGCTATAAAAGGGTCCCCTAGACCCCTACCCCAAGCTTTTTAAGAGAATCATATATGGCGTGCCAGGAGACTCTATGGAATGCTTTCTCAGCATCCAACGAGAGTATCTACTTACAAATTTTTAACTGCATCTAGCCCAGGAAATACTTTGTGCCTAGTAGCAGTGTCTGCTAGTCAGCGGATTATCCCGGCTGTTAAGCAAGCTACACCACCTGTAGTTTGGACACTTAATTTTTTCAAAGGAAATGCTTCGGGACCACGGGATACTTAGTGAAGAGCATCAGGAGGCACCCCAAGGCATAGGGGCTGGGACTGGCACTAGGATGCCTTGCGGTGGACAGCCGAGCTCGATCCTTATAAAAGCTTTTTAACTGCAGCAGCTTTAGTGGACGCTACTGGAGCTGGAATTACGCGGCTGCTGGCATGAGACTTGCCCTCCAATAGATCCTTGTAAATGGATTTAAAGTGTATTCATTCAAATTAGAGGGACAATTTAAATTAAAAAGCTTAGAGCTGCCTCCACCACAGGGGGGCTCTCTCGACCCACCAGCGGACAGGCACCAGTATTGGGAGAGGGGGGCTGGCCGTCAGGGTTCACCGCGGCTCTGGCACAAACCCGGCGACACGGAGGTGGCACGGGCAGGAGCGGACTGGCCGTCTCGGCTTCTCACTTTTTGGATTTTAGAAGGGCATGACATGCCTATATCTGTGTCTCCCCCTCCTTTTACTCCTCCACCTCTTTTCTTTTCGCATGACTATATGTACTTGTCACTTTTCCATGTGTTAGTTGTGTCTTCTGAGCAGTTTGTCAGCTTTTGGACACCTTTGAAGGTGTTTTCTATGTGTTTCTATGTGTTTTTGTTTGCCTGCCATTGGTTTTAACGGTGTTCGAAGGTGTTCGACGAACAGTTCGACGAACAGTTCGGCGAACACACGGGTGTTCGACGAACCGAACCGAACTCGAACACTACGGGGGTGGCTCAACACTAATCATAACTAGTAAGACTAGAACTAGCATTCAAAGGACAGTCTTTTTTGAGGGGGTCAAGAACCCTTACATTTTCTTGAAATTCGTCTCATGGACAGATGTTCTTTGTTCTTACATGTTTCTTTAGAATTTGCTGGTATAATTCAGAATTCATTGTTTCAGCAATGATGGCAAACTATCCTATTACACATGCAGAAAAACAGGCTTGAACTATGATACTTCAACCACCATATTTCACAGATGTTTTATCCTGTAACACAGTGTTTTAGTTTCTCCAAACACACTGCTTCTCATTTAAATCAAAAACTCTATTTTAATCTCATCCATCCACAAAACATTGTTTTAATAGCCTTCTGACTTGCCCAGGTAATCCTTAGCAGATTGCAGATGGACAGCAATGTTCATTTTGGAGAGCACTTACTTTCTTCTCCTTACAATCCTGCCATGCACATCATTGTTGTTCAACATCCCCTTAATGGTGGACTCATGAAAATGAATATTAGGTAATGTAAGTGAGGCCTTTAGTTGTTGAAATGTTACCTTGGGTTTCTTTGTGACCTCATTATTATATGCTTTTCTCTAGGAGTGATCTTTGCTTGTCAACCATTCCTGAGGAAGGTAATAATGGTCTTGAATTTCCCCCATTTGTACATAATCTTTCTGATAGTGAATTGGTGGAGTTCATATACCTTAGAGATGGCTTTGTAACCTTTTCCAACCTAATGATCATAAATCAGACAATTGGAGTTGTGGATAACAATAACTTCATTAAAAGTTCTCATTGGTCCTTATAATAATGAGCATCCCCATGAAGGCAAAATTATCTTAATAGCATGGTGACTAGGTAGTTAGTGCTGTTACTTTGCAGCACTAGTGTCCTAAGTTCAAAGCCTCCGAAAGACAACATCTGCAACGAGTTTGTATGTTCTCCCCTTACTAATAGGGAATTTAGATTGTGAGCACCAGTGGGGACAGTAATGATGATGTCTGTAAAGTGCTGTGGAATATGATGGTGCTAATGAAGAAAAATTATATACATAGCAAATAGGATAAATTATCCAGACAGTACTATATCGAAAAGTGAGATATAACAAACATGCAGCAATGTGATTTAATGAATAAAGCATTTCTCGGCATCCATAAATACTAATATTTATGTAAAAAACAGAAATATAATCATGACAATTTGCTGCTAGAAAAACCCAGAATGTAAGAGCTTGTTTGGTGTCAAAAAGATTGATTGGAGCTATGTGCTGTATGGTTTGGTTATGTGAATTACCAGATGTTCCAGAACAAAGCCTTAAGGTACACAACAGAAAAACCATCAGGGGACAAGGAGGTTTAGTCAATAACAAATGTACAGAGCAGAAAAAGAAAAGGAGACAAGGAAGTGAAGGAGCTGAATAATCTTGAGAACATGTATATGGAGAATTAGAAACTTGACATGTTTTTAAACAATTTATTTATGGTAAGCAACAAGAAAAGTGACAATGTTATCTCACCATTAGATACTGTATCATTTGTTCTCACAGATAATTTGCTTTAAGCAAAAATATTTGCACAACTTAATAATATTTTACAGCAATTAATTACACTGGTCAACACAAAAAAATCATCAGCAAAGGTAATATGTCTATTTATGGAGTTTAATGTGCTGATTCAAAAAATATGCTTAGTTTCACTCTATCACATAAAGTTTCTGATATTCTGTAGAAGCATTTTTGTTATTACATTATTTATACATTTTCAATGTATGTGGTTTTTGTATGTTATTCCCATTTCTTTGCTTGTCGTACTTAATTGGGAATTTTCTTACAAGGACAACATCAGTAAAGTTTTAGTGAGTTTTATGGGAAGGAGTATTGACAGTGCAGTCAGCCAATGACTGCTTCTCGGAAAGTCACATGTTATGGGGAGGAGCTAACTGTTATTAGGCGGTATGATATGAGTCAGTCAAGAAAGGATGGTGATGACAGCAAGGACTTTTATGTGAGACTGTGACAGGAGACAGCACTCTACAGGCCTCTTACACTGAGGTGTAACTGAGTGAGGGTCTCCACAGAGAGAGAACCTGAAAGCAGCCAATATCACACTGAGAAACTGCCTGTCTGCAAGTGTTCATCTGTAAGGAATAGGCTGACTCATTTACCTCACACTTGTATATAGTTATCTACCAGATTACCTCCTTTAAAATCAGTTCTAAATACAAGCTGCCTCTGTCATCTCTGGGGAAATATCTACATACCGGCTCATCGCATTTTTTTTTTAGTTTGTCACCACCATTGAACTGAACTTACTCTACTGTTTGATCTGATTTTTCATTTGAGAAAAATGTCCCGACAGTGTATCAATCATCCGAACGGATTCTGCTATGTGTGCGGTTCTTTTACACCAAAAGGCCAAGTACGTCCAATCACTCATGATATTAAAATGATGTACCAGATCTACTTTAACTGTCCACTTGGTGATCAAGACAAAAGCTGGGCCCCTCATGTGATATGCTCAAGTTGTTCAAATGGTCTTTGTGACTGGTTGAATATGAGGAAAGTGGCTATGCCATTTGCTGTTCCCATGATTTGGAGAGAACCCAAAAATCATACTGATGACTGCTACTTTTGTTTTGTCAAACTTAAGGGCTCTTCTACAAAGAACAAACATAAGATTAATAACCCTGAACTTGAATCTGCGATTAGGCCAGTTCTACATGATGATACCTTGCCAGTTCCTGTACCACCGTTGTCTGGATTGGATGAAATTGAAGTAGAATATGGAGCTGAAGCTACTACCGAAGGCATGGAGACCTCAAGTCAAGATGAGTATGTACCTGATGGAGCAGCCAAGCAACCAGAACACTTTACTCAACATGAATTAAATGATCTCATCAAAAACCTGTCATTGTCAAAAGATAACCCTGAACTTGAATCTGCGATTAGGCCAGTTCTACATGATGATACCTTGCCAGTTCCTGTACCACCGTTGTCTGGATTGGATGAAATTGAAGTAGAATATGGAGCTGAAGCTACTACCGAAGGCATGGAGACCTCAAGTCAAGATGAGTATGTATCTGATGGAGCAGCCAAGCAACCAGAACACTTTACTCAACATGAATTAAATGATCTCATCAAAAACCTGTCATTGTCAAAAGATAAAGTCGAACTTCTTGCATCTAAGTTGAAACAGAAGAATCTTCTTCATGATGATGTCAAAGTGTGTTAGTACTGAAACAGAAATAACAGTGTAACACAATTTTTCACAGTTGATGGACCAATGATGTACTGTAACAATGTGAATGGCCTCTTTGAAGAACTGAATCAAGAGTATTTTGTTGCAGATTGGCGATTGTTTATTGACTCATTACAGAGAAGTATGAAAGCAGTGTTGCTTCACAATGGAAATATGAAGCCATCACTCCCTATTGCTCACTCATGTCATCTAAAGGAAAGTTATGAAAATCTGTCAGTTGTTTTGGATGCTATACAATATAAGCATCATCAATGGATTATCAGTGGAGATTTGAAAGCGATTGGTCTGCTAATGGGAATGCAAGGAGGTTTCACAAAATATTGTTGCTTCTTGCGTTTATGGGACAGTACAAATACAGTAGAGCATTATGTTCGACGTGATTGGGGACAGAGAAACATCTATGCTCCAGGTAGACACATGTGCAGCATAATCCTTTAGTTTCTCCAACAAAAATCTTTCTTCCTCCACTACATATAAAGTTGGGATTGATTAAAAACTTTGTGAAAGCCATGACAAAATCAAATCACAAGGGATCCAGTACATTTCACAGAAATTCTCCAGCATTTCATCAGCAAAACTGAAGGAAGGGGTATTTGTTGGTCCTCACATCAGAGAGCTTATGAGAGATGATGTGTTCGAAGGAACTCTAAATGATAAGGAATTGAAAGCTTGGAAAAGCTTCAAGTGGATCTGTGAAAACTTCTTAGGAAAAAATAAATCCAAAATGCTTACTTTGTTAGTTATATAGAGTGGCTCTCTTAGCTTGCACCTGTTCACACTTGTCTTTTTCTGTTTGGAAGTGCCAGTCAGTTTTTTTATATTTCTAATACACGCTTTCTGACTCAGCACTCCTCTCATCAGTCTAAGGCATTTTTAAATAGAGCTACATCCTACCTGCCCATATAATAGTAGGCTTTTAGTCCGGGAGAGGCAACATGTTAAGTTAGGGTCTCAAAAAAGGGGTATGCCTTGTCGCTGTTGGGCTCATGAATTGGCCAATTTGTGCGCTAAGTACCTTCATTTTTTAACATGTTTTCCACAGCAGTATTGCAGTTCCAATTTCAAATATTCATTGTTTACATATTTTAGCACTTCAGAGTGCAGCTTTAATTTGTTAGTTATATGGGCATGTAAGTCATAGGAAGTTGAATGAAATGCTACCTTGATAGCTGCAATCTGATGTCTTATTCCAGGGAAATGACTGACAGTCTGCTCTCCTGATCTACATATCTCACACCAGAAATCAAGGGAAAAAAACTTCGAATACAGGTCCAATATAAATGATTCTATTCTATCGGGCTGTGGAAATTATTTGGAAAAAGCAGGCAAATTCATAGATGTAAAACTCCAGCCTCTGGTAGAAGGCCTTCCCTCCTTTAACAAGGATAAGGGGACTTCTTGAAAAGGATAGATGGGCTCTACGTCGGTGAAGACACATTGTTGGCCACATGCAACGTAGAGTCCCTCTACACTAACATCAAACACTCAGACGGACTGACAGCGGCTCGCACATTTTTAATGACTTGGAACTACTCTGCCGATATTGTTCAATTTTTGATTGAATTATTGGAGTTCACACTATCACACAACTTTTTTGTTTTTAAGGGGTCCTACTACCTGCAGCTCCAGGGAACAGCAATGGGGGCGTCGTTCGCCCCCTCTTACGCCAATCTGTTCCTGGGACTGTGGGAGCGGGACCTCTTCCAGTCTGATCGGGTGGCGTCGGTGGACGCAGTACATCGACGACATCTTCCTGATCTGGCGTGGTTCTTCTGATACGTTGGCTACTTTTATGGATGAGTTAAATTCCAACGATTTCAATATTCGGCTAACATGCCACTCGGATCCTATGTCGGTCGAATTTTTGGACATATGCATCAAACGTGACGCAACTAATACCTTACAAAGCGACATATACCGAAAACCAACATCAGTAAACTCATTACTCCATGCATCTTCGGCCCACCCGAGACATATGATTAATTCCATACCAATTGGACAATTTCTTAGACTTAAAAGAATCTGTTCAACTGAGAGTGACTTCGAGAAACAGGAAGGTATTTTGAAAAATAGATTTAGAGAACGAGGCTACAGCCATCGTTCTATAAAAAAAGCCTTCCAGAGGGCCAAACACACATCACGTCATGATGCCCTCTACAACATTAAACCCAAAAGAAATAATAATAATGTACGCTTTATTACGAATTTCCACTCACACGTGGTATATATGAGACAAAGTCTAATAAAAGCATGGCCAATTTTAATGGCGGACTCCATATTAGCAAAATGCCTCCCTGACAAACCCCAAATTACGTTTCGCAGATGGGCGAATCTGTGTGATCAGCTAGTAAATAGCCACTATCAGGGTGAAAGAGTTCACACCTTTCTTGATCAGTCACGCTTGGCGAATGGATGTTCGCCATGTGGCAGATGCGTGGTATGCCCAAATGTGATACAAGCCACTAATATCATGGACTCTAAAGGAATTAAAACCTTCAATATACTCAAACCCATAACATGCACAACTAAAGCCGTAATATATTACGCTACCTGTCCCTGTTCAAAAATATATATTGGACTCACCTCAAGACAACTTAAAGTAAGAGTACGTGAACACATCTTAGGTTTTGAGGCAGCTCGAGATGAATCAGACATCACGGTCCTCAAAACCATCCACAAGTATTTCAAGATACACCACAATTGCGATGCGTCTGGATTCTTAGTAAGAGGTATTGATAAAATTACTGTAAATAATAGAAGAGCAAAGATCAACCAACTATTAGCACAACATGAAACACGGTGGATATGGACACTTAAAACTGTCCAACCCCTCGGTTTAAATGAAAACATCAGCTATGCCCCTTTTCTCTGACCATCTTTTGTGTCCCCACCATTTTAGTACACTAATCCATGGGTCCCGTCGGACCGCATGGATTGGATTTTAGGCTTGTATGTATTTTATTTTAATCTTTTATTTCTCTACCTAGATGATTCCCATAACTGTCCTTATATCAAACAGCGAGTCCAACTTCGGACATAAGATTCGTGGATTGTGACTAGAGATAAGCGTTGTTCTACTCGAACTGTTCGCCAATCTCAAATTCGAGCTGTTTTGGGCGGTGTTCGAGCCGTTCGGCGAACACGAACAATTTGAGAAAAATTCGGCTGTTCGAGGTTATGTTCGATAACTGTTCGTGCACCAAAATCATAACTGGATTTTTTCTCAGTAATGATGAAAATTAATGTTAATACGCAGTTTGAGTGTACAGCGGGGTGGGGGGAGGGGCAGGGGATTGATCTCTGCAGGAACAATGAAGATCTCCATTTTTTTTTCTCTTTCCCGCATTTACAGTGGGGAGGTGCAATCTGTCAGCCTATCAGCAGCGCACACACGGAGCGAAGTGCTTTTTTTCACACAAGCAAGGGCATGTGTCATTGGCAGTGTATGTCACATGTCCTTGCCCTATAAGACCAAGCCATTTTCCCCGTCGCCACCATTTTCTCACTGCTGCAGCTGCGTGTTAGACGGCACCGCTGTTGCTGTGTGCGCTATACCTTGTTAATTTCAAACCAATTTTCGCACAAATCTACAGATAGCTTGGGAGTAGGGAATAGTTGTGATTGCAGTCCTTTTAAGGACTAGGTTACAGCATTTCCTACGACTTTTATCAGGCAGGTCTGTGCTCTTAAATAGATAGGTTGTGGGAGTAAAGACTAATTGTAATTGGAGTCCTTTTCAGGACTAGGTTACATCAGTTCCTATCAGTTTTTGCCAGGCAGGTCTGTGCCAGTGCTGTGCAAGTTTTTTTCACAGCATTTGGCTGAATCTAGCAAAGCTAATCCTTTTTGGCCTATTGCAGAGTGTGTTAGTCAGTGGAGTAGCCTATCTGTGTTGCAAGATATACCACCTGTGTATAGAATACCAATTTTTTTACTGCACCTAGTGAAGTAAAATCTTTTGGGCATAGCACCATTCTATTAGTCCATCTATACTCACCTTCATCAGGTTGCAAACTGAATCTAATTTTTTTCTGCATCTAGCTCTGAAAAAATATTTGGCCTTCTAGCAGTGTGTCGGACTTTCTCTATTAGTCCATCTATACTGACCTCCATCAGGTTGCAAATTCAAAATAAATTTTATCTGCATCTACAGTACCTCTGAAAAAATATTTGGGCTTCTAGCTGTGTGTGGGACTTGTTGTATTAGTCCATCTATACTGACCTCCATCAGGTTGCAAACTGAATATATTTTTTTCTGCATCTACCTCTGAAAAAATATTGGGCTTCTAGCTGTGTGTGGGACTTGTTGTATTATTCCATCTATACTGACCTCCATCAGGTTGCAAACTGAATATATTTTTTTCTGCATCTACCTCTGAAAAAATATTGGGCTTCTAGCTGTGTGTGGGACTTGTTGTATTAGTCCATCTATAAAGACCTCCATCAGGTTGCAAACTGAATATAATTTTTTTCTGCATCTAGCTCTAAAAAAATATTTGGCCTTCTAGTAGTGTGTCGGATTTTCTCTATTAGTCCATCTATACAGACCTCCATCAGGTTGCAAATTAAAAATAATTTTTATCTGCATCTACAGTACCTCTGAAAAAATATTTGGCCTTCTAGCAGTGTGTCAGACTTTCTCTATTAGTCCATCTATACTGACCTCCATCAGGTTGCAAATTCAAAATAATTTTTATCTGCATCTACAGTACCTCTGAAAAAATATTTGGGCTTCTAGCTGTGTGTGGGACTTGTTGTATTAGTCCATCTATACTGACCTCCATCAGGTTGCAAACTGAATATATTTTTTTCTGCATCTACCTCTGAAAAAATATTGGGCTTCTAGCTGTGTGTGGGTCTTGTTCTATTAATCCATCTATACAGACCTCCATCAGGTTGCAAACTGAATATAATTTTTTTCTGCATCTAGCTCTGAAAAAATATTTGGCCTTCTAGCAGTGTGTCGGACTTTCTCTATTAGTCCATCTATACTGACCTCCATCAGGTTGCAAATTCAAAATAATTTTTATCTGCATCTACAGTACCTCTGAAAAAATATTTGGGCTTCTAGCTGTGTGTGGGACTTGTTGTATTAGTCCATCTATACTGACCTCCATCAGGTTGCAAACTGAATATATTTTTTTCTGCATCTACCTCTGAAAAAATATTGGGCTTCTAGCTGTGTGTGCGACTTGTTGTATTAGTCCATCTATACTGACCTCCATCAGGTTTCAAACTGAATATAATTTTTTTCTGCATCTAGCTCTGAAAAAATATTTGGCCTTCTAGTAGTGTGTCGGACTTTCTCTATTAGTCCATCTATACTGACCTCCATCAGGTTGCAAATTAAAAATAATTTTTATCTGCATCTACAGTACCTCTGAAAAAATATTTGGCCTTCTAGCAGTGTGTCGGACTTTCTCTATTAGTCCATCTATACTGACCTCCATCAGGTTGCAAATTCAAAATAATTTTTATCTGCATCTACAGTACCTCTGAAAAAATATTTGGGCTTCTAGCTGTGTGTGGGACTTGTTGTATTAGTCCATCTATACTGACCTCCATCAGGTTGCAAACTGAATATATTTTTTCTGCATCTACCTCTGAAAAAATATTCGGCTTCTAGCTGTGTGTGGGACTTGTTGTATTAGTCCATCTATACTGACCTCCATCAGGTTGCAAACTGAATATATTTTTTTCTGCATCTACCTCTGAAAAAATATTGGGCTTCTAGCTGTGTGTGGGACTTGTTGTATTAGTCCATCTATACTGACCTCCATCAGGTTGCAAACTGAATATATTTTTTTCTGCATCTACCTCTGAAAAAATATTGGGCTTCTAGCTGTGTGTGGGACTTGTTGTATTAGTCCTTCTATACTGACCTCCATCAGGTTGCAAATTGAATATAATTTTTTTCTGCATCTAACCCAGCCAATAGTTTTGGCCTAATACCACAGTTTGGCCACTCAGCTCTGCTCGGTTACCATCCATTGTTTTTTTGTGCAAACAACTCCAGAGTTGTGAATTAGTTAACCACCATAACGAGTGGAAAAAGGCCTGCTGCTGGTGGAAAGGGGAATAGGCGTGTTGGGAAGGGGAAAAAAGGTTGTGTCCGTGGGGTAGGTGTTAAAGCAACAGTAACATCTGCAGAAGAAAGACCATCTTCCAGCCAAACTAAAATGTCTACTTCTTTTAGCGGACAATGTGATAAGATCCCTTTCTTACGGCCACGCCAATCGCTACAAATTCCAGATGAGGCACAAAAACAGCAGGTGCTTCAACGGATATCAAGTGCTCCTTTAAGTGGGCTCTCCTCCACATCAACTTCAACATCACAAATACTCCAGTCCTCAAAGGTGTCACCCAAATCGCACTTGCTTCCTCACAGCTCCCAAATCTCCAGCTGCCCGTCTGAGTATGAGGTAGAACAGATGGTTGAGTCTGCAGAGCTGTTTACTCATACTATAGCCTGGGAATCAGAGGTCGACTCCAGCGCTTCTGTGAATCCAGACGAGGAAATGATCTGCACTGATGCCCAGAATCTTTATGAGTCGGATCCAGGACCAGACGCAGAAGGTTCTGACCATAATGTAGACCCTCATTCCCAAACTGTAACTCCTGTTGGTGGAGACAATGAGGAAGACGATGATAAGACTCAAATACCTGATTGGAGCGACAACTTTAGTTTTTTGTCAGGGCAGGAACAGGTTGGCTCTGAGGACGACGGGTGTGATAACACACAGGGTGATGATGATGAGGTTGGAGATCCCACTTACTGTCAACCCACAGTCAGCCAAGAGATGAGGTCAGCAGAGGAGGTGGAGGAAGATGCTAGTGACGACGAGGTCAGGTTGCGCCTTCCTGGACAGAGACGTAGTACTGGAAGCACGTCAACAACTGCATCCTCAAACACAACTCTGCCTCTCACCACAAGTCGTGGTGGCTCTTCAGGTCTCATGGGTGCTAAGCCTTGCATAGCCTGGGCATTTTTTCAGATCGATAAAGATGTCCCAACTCGTGTTATCTGTAACATTTGTCAGCAAAAGCTAAGTAGAGGCCAAAAAATACATAGTTTGAGTACTTCATGCATGAACCGGCACATGGACATGAAGCATAAGTTGCAGTGGGAAGCTCAGTGTGCTACAATGCGGCCTAGCCGGCCGGGCCAACCACCGTCTGCCATATCTTGTGCATCCGCGGCCTCTTCATCCTCTGTGACTGGGGGGACAGCAGTCACACCTGTTTTGGGGCGCAGACCTGCCACCTCTTTACCCGCAACAGCCAGCGTGATTGGCAGGTCATCATTTTCTTTGGAGGTGGTAACACCAGCTGGTGTTGAGCGCTGTCCGACATCGATAGCACCACCTTTGGATCAAGGCAACCTAACATGTCCGCCTGCATCTTCCTCACAGACCGGCAGTTTGCCGGGGACACCCTTATCAACCCCGTCTAAGCACAATAGCCAGCCCTCGGTCCCTCAGATGTGGACAAGTAAAAGACCATTTCCTCCTAGCCATGAGAAAGCTAAGAGGTTGAATTTCACCATCTGCAAGCTCTTGGCTACAGAAATGCTGCCTTTCTGCCTGGTGGACACAGAGGATTTTCGAGACCTTTTGTCCGTCGCAGTGCCCCAGTACCAGATGCCCAGTCGGCACTACTTCTCAAAGAAAGGTGTGCCTGCGCTCCACCAGCATGTCGCACACAACATCACCGCTTCTTTGAGAAACTCTGTGTGTGACAGGGTGCATTTCACCACAGACACTTGGACAAGTAGGCATGGACAGGGGCGTTACATGTCGCTGACTGGGCACTGGGTAACTATGGTGACAGCAGGAGAAGGGGCTGCTGTCCAAGTCTTGCCGTCCCCACGAGTTGTGTGTCAATCCTCTTTATGTCAAAGTTCCTCCACTGCTTCTGCCTCCTCAACCTCCTCTCGGTCTTCCACCTGCACCCAAAGCCTGTCTGGTCATGCCACAAGCTTTCTAACTGCGCAGAAGGGATCCTGCACACCTCCTTACTATGCTGGCAGTAGGGCTCAACGTCATCAGGCGGTTTTTACTTTGAAATGTCTGGGAAATGTGAGTCACACAGCTGAGGAGTTGTGGTCAGCTCTGGAGAACCAATTTCATGAATGGTTGTCTCCACTGGACCTGAAACCAGGGAAGGCCGTGTGCGACATTGCTGCAAACCTGGGTGCGGCCCTTCGCCGGGGCAATGTCACACACGTGCCTTGTATGGCTCACGTGTTGAACCTGGTTGTCCAGCAATTTTTAGCCCACTATCCCAGACTAGATGGCCTTCTGCAGAGGGCACGGTCGCTGTGTGCTCACTTCCGCCGTTCGCATCCCGCAGCTCAGCGACTTACATCTCTACAGAAGTCGTTGGGCCTGCCACTTCACCGGCTAAAATGCGATGTGCCTACCCGGTGGAATTCAACTCTGCACATGTTGCAGCGACTGTGGCAGCACCGACAAGCCCTGATGCAATACGTTCTGACGTATAGCCTGGGCCAACGAGATTCAGAGGTGGGGCAAATCACGCTGGAGGAGTGGTCTCAGATCAGGGACCTATGCACCCTTCTGCACAGTTTTGAAATGGCGACGAAGATGTTTAGTGCTGACGATGCCATTATCAGCATGACTATTCCGGTGATTTACATGCTGGAGCACATGTTAAACAGAATTCGGAGTCAGGTGGTGGCACAAGAGGAGGTGGAGGAAGTAGAGGAGGAGGAGTTGTATGCGGAAGGGCTAACATCTGCAAGGTCCAGACGGTCGGCAGCACCAAGGCGGCAGGCATGTGAGGGTGGGGGAGATGGTTTTACCAGGGCGCATGGTAGCAGCCAAACTAGTGAGGAAGGTGCAGGAGCCCAGGAAGAAGTGGAGGACGAACTGATGGAAGACTCATCAGATGAGGGAGACCTTGATCACATTTCTGTTGTGCGAGGTTGGGGGGAGAGGACAGAGGAAGGAAGCATGATTGTTACCTCGCCACCAACACAACAGGGACTTGGTGCTCCTGGATGCGCAACACACATGAGTGCCTTCTTGCTGCACTACCTGCAACATGACCCTCGAATTGTGAGAATTAGAAATAATCCTGACTACTGGGTTGCCACACTGTTAGATCCCCGGTACAAAAGTAAATTTGCAGAAATTATTCCTGCCATAGAAAAGGATGCACGCATGCAGGAGTATCAGCAGAGACTGTTGCAGAATCTTACATGTGCTTTTCCACAAAATACCAGTGGTGCACGTAGTGAATCTCACAGTTCCAACTTGCCAACCGTGGGACCGTCAAGTGTTCAGCACTCAAACCGTAACAGAACCACAGTATCTGCTGGTAACATCAATTTTGCGGAATCATTTCACCACTTTTTTAGCCCATCCTTTGCAAGGCCACAGGAGACAAGAAGTCTGACACATAGTCAACGCCTAGAGACAATGGTACAGGAGTATCTCCAAGTAAACATTGAAGCCACGACTGTGTCACTGGACCCTTGCTCTTTTTGGGCTTCCAATCTGGATAAATGGCCGGAGCTAGCCACTTACGCCTTGGAGATCTTGTCATGCCCCGCAGCCAGCGTTCTGTCTGAACGTGTGTTCAGCGCTGCTGGTGGTGTGATCACATTTCTGTTGTTCGAGGTTGGGGGGAGAGGACAGAGGAAGGAAGCATGATTGTTACCTCGCCACCAACACAACAGGGACTTGGTGCTCCTGGATGCGCAACACACATGAGTGCCTTCTTGCTGCACTACCTGCAACATGACCCTCGAATTGTGAGAATTAGAAATAATCCTGACTACTGGGTTGCCACACTGTTAGATCCCCGGTACAAAAGTAAATTTGCAGAAATTATTCCTGCCATAGAAAAGGATGCATGCATGCAGGAGTATCAGCAGAGACTGTTGCAGAATCTTACATGTGCTTTTCCACAAAATACCAGTGGTGCACGTAGTGAATCTCACAGTTCCAACTTGCCAACCGTGGGACCGTCAAGTGTTCAGCACTCAAACCGTAACAGAACCACAGTATCTGCTGGTAACATCAATTTTGCGGAATCATTTCACCACTTTTTTAGCCCATCCTTTGCAAGGCCACAGGAGACAAGAAGTCTGACACATAGTCAACGCCTAGAGACGACGGTACAGGAGTATCTCCAAGTAAACATTGAAGCCACGACTGTGTCACTGGACCCTTGCTCTTTTTGGGTTTCCAATCTGGATAAATGGCCGGAGCTAGCCACTTACACCTTGGAGATCTTGTCATGCCCCGCAGCCAGCGTTCTGTCTGAACGTGTGTTCAGCGCTGCTGGTGGTGTGCTGACAGATAAGCGCACGCGGCTCTCCACTGATAATGTAGACAGACTCACGTTCATAAAGATGAACAAATCATGGATCCGAAATGACTTTTCTACCCCTGTGTCATCCTGGGGAGAGTAAAAGCTTGATGATTGGTTAAAATCACCCTACCAACCGTTTTAAGCTTTCAAATTACTAATCATGTTTATCTGTATCTTGACTGGAAAATAATTTGGGCTTTGTAGCAGTGTGCAGCACTGATCCTATTAGGCCATCTATAATAAGCTCCACCAGATTTAAAATTAAAAATAATTTTTAGCTGCATCTAGCCCGGAAAATAATTTTGGGGCTCCGAGATGTGCAAGACACATAAGTGCCTTCTTGCTGCACTACCTGCAGCATGACCCTCATATTGTCAGAATTCGAAGTAATCATGACTACTGGGTTGCCACACTCTTAGATCCCCCAAACTTTTCGATCAACCTTTTCATTTTAATAAAGACCAAAAAAATGGTCATTTTTGAAATTATAAGCATTAGCAGGTTGTTAGAAACTGAAATCAAACAGTTTTCAACTCAAAACTTTATTCTAGGTGATGTTACATTTTCACATAGGACCCCTTGTTCGAAAGGAGCTTCTGAACTCTCTCGTCCATTGAATTTGTCAGGTTTTGGATGGTTTCTGCTTCAATTGTTTTGCATGAGGACAGAATACCCTCCCAGAGCTGTTGCTTAGATGTGAACTGCCTCCCGCCATCATAGACACTCCTTTTAATGATGCTCCAAAGGTTCTGAATGGGGTAGAGGTCAGGGGAGCATGGGGGTCACACCATAAGTTTGTCCCCTTTTATGCCCATATCAGCCAGAGATGCAGATGTTTTATGTGCAGCATGAGATGGTGCATTATCATGCAGAAAAATGATCTTGCTGTGAAATACACGGTTCTTCTTCTTGAACCATGGCAGGAAGTGCTGTTTGAGAAAATTCACATACATTATGGAGTTCATCTTTAGCGCCTTCAGGGATCCTAAAGGGGCCGACAATCTCTCTCCCCATGATTCCAGCTCAAAACATTACTCCACCTCCTCCTTGTTGGCGCTGTAGCCGTGTTTGCGTGGGGTGTCCATCAACCAGCCATCCTCCACTCCATCCATCTGGACCATCGAGCGCTGCACGGCACTCATCCGTGAACAAAACAGTTTTGAAATCAGTCTTCATGTAATGTTTGGCCCACTGGAGCCGTTTCTGCTTGTGTGAAGTGGATAGAGGAGGTCGACAGGATGGCGTATGCACAGCTGCAAACCTCTGAAGGACCCTGCATCTTGTTGTTCGGGGGACGTTGGAGGCACCAGCAGCTTCAAAAACTTGTCTGCTGCTATGACAAGGCTTTCTTGCCGCTGCTCTTTTAACCTGACGTAATTGCCTGTAGGAAAGAGTGCTCAATTTGCCCTTATCAGCACGCACACGTGTGTACTGTGAATCAGCTACATACTTCTTGATTGCCAAGACACTTCATCCTGATCATCGCACAATGTTGATTGTAGTCATGCCTTGACCTAAACACTCCACAATTTGTTGCTTCTCAGCAGCCGACACATCCTTTTTCTTTCCCATTTTGGCAGAAAATGTAGACTGCTTAATAATGTGAGAGAGCCTTCTGAAGTAGTCTTGCCTTTCATTGGACACACCTGCCAAACTAATTAGCACAGGTGTCTGCAATTGCTTACAGTGATATAAAGAGCCCTGACACACATCACCATCAATGAGTTTAACTGACAAACAAATTCTTCCCTTATCACTCCTAAACACTTTTTGCATAATAATTTGGAACGCAGTGTACATGTGCTTTTCCACAAAACACCAGTGGTTCACGTAGTGAATCTTACAGTTCTAACTTGCCAACCGTGGTCTGTATGGAATTGTTCAATAAAGGGCCCAAAATTAAGATAACATAGATGGGAGAGGTCTCTATGAATAGGAATTCCTAAGTATTTGATACCCTGTGAGGGCCAGGCAAAGGGAAAGTTGGACTGGATGGAATCCTATATGGATTTGGGGAGGGAGAAATCGAGGGCCTCAGACTTCGCTGCATTGATTTTAAAATTTTACCATGTAACAAAGTGATCTATTTCAGCCATAACAGCAGGGATGGATATATGTGATTGAGTGATATATACTAGGACATCATCAGCAAATAGAAAGCACTTGTACTCGGTGCCTCCCACCTCAATCCACCTAATATTGGGGTTATGGCGAATTGATGAGAGCAGGTGCTCCGTCACTAGGATGTATAAGAGAGGGGACAGAGGACATCCCTGCCTTGTCCCATTGGTGATTGTGAAAGGTGATGAAAATGTTCTGACGCACCCCCTGGGCCTTGGGACACCCGGAGCCGGACCCTTTTTGGTGGATGCTGGTGGTTGTAGTCTTCGTGGCGGTGACCCGGTTCCGTGGCTCAGGGCGGTCAAACCAGTGGCGGAACTATTTATGTGGTTTTGATGTTTAAATGTCCGACTACGCCACCCGTGGATTGCGGTCAGAGTGAACCGCCGCTACAGGGCAGACCGCTGAGGCTGGTGTTGTGGGTGCAGCAGAGCGTAGCATAACTCCCCACGGGAGGAGTATAGCCTCAGGGCAGTGTATGCGGAGGATGGGGGTGATGGTGCAGGGCAGCAGCAGTAACGACACGGAGTCAGTGATGCAGTCCAGGGCCTTTACTCACAGTTCTTATTATCCAGACCACGTCTGCAGGTAACGGCTGCCCACGTCGTACTGTGCTCACCAGGTGAGGGGCTCAGACAACTCCCAGATAACTTTGGAGCACTTCACAGGACCCCCTTTGTGTGTCCTTTGTCTGGCCTTTCTTACCAACACTTCTGTCCGGCTGCCTCGGGCCTCCTCTTGGTAAACTTGGCGCCAGTTTCCCTGACCCTATGTGGTGCCTTCCTAGCGGGTGTAGCGAGGGGCTGCGCCACATAAAAAGTCAGAGCCTCCGGTTTCTAGCTGAGGGTCGTTTCCTGCCTCCACTAGTTCGGGGACCGGTCTCCCCCTTTGGCCTGACCCCTCCACGCAGGTGGATTCGGGCGTGCGGTGGCGACTCGCCCGTCCGCACCCCTGGGATCCCTTCATTCCTCGTTCCTGGAGCCTTCTCCGCTCCTCTTCCTTCCTTCTCCCTCTTCCAGGCCTGGGCCTCTGTTACTAGGCCCGCCTCCGGAGCAGAGCTCATGCAGAGCCCCTGCTCCCTGCCACTTCTGCTCAGACTTCTCTGCACTGAACTAAGATGGTGCCCACCTTTTATACTCCCTTCTCAATGCACCCAGGAACTGCTTCCTCCCTGCTCCTTCACTACAGGGTTCCCCTTCCCCAGTGTTCCCTCCCCCCACTCCAGCCAGAGACAGGGACTGTCGTGCCCATCTCAGGGGCATATTGGTCGCCCTGCCCCACGGCAATGTGGTGTAATGCATGCAGGTGTCGGGTCCTGATCCACACTCCATCCTTACCTGAGAGTGAGATATCACACCTCTGGGTGAGATGCAATACGTCTGTAGCAACCGAGCCCTCAGGGTGCTACAGTTCCATTTATCTTCAGCCTAGGTGACGTATTGCGATACAGGGCCGTGATTTTGGCTATAAAAGGGTCCCCTAGACCCCTACCCCAAGCTTTTTAAGAGAATCATATATCGCGTGCCAGGAGACTCTATGGAATGCTTTCTCAGCATCCAACGAGAGTATCTAATTACAAATTTTTAACTGCATCTAGCCCAGGAAATACTTTGTGCCTAGTAGCAGTGTCTGCTAGTCAGCGGATTATCCCGGCTGTTAAGCAAGCTACACCACCTGTAGTTTAGACACTTAATTTTTTCAAAGGAAATGCTTCGGGACCATGGGATACTTAGTGAAGAGCATCAGTAGGCACCCCAAGGCATAGGGGCTGGGACTGGCAGTAGGATGCCTTGCGGTGGACAGCCGAGCTCGATCCTTATAAAAGCTTTTTAACTGCAGCAGCTTTAGTGGACGCTACTGGAGCTTGAATTACCGCGGCTGCTGGCATGAGACTTGCCCTCCAATAGATCCTTGTAAATGGATTTAAAGTGTATTCATTCAAATTAGAGAGACAATTTAAATTAAAAAGCTTAGAGCTGCCTCCACCACAGGGGGGCTCGCTCGACCCACCAGCGGACAGGCACCAGTATTGGGAGAGGGGGGCTGGCCGTCAGGGTTCACCGCGGCTCTGGCACAAACCCGGCGACACGGAGGTGGCACGGGCAGGAGCGGACTGGCCGTGTTGGCTTCTCACTTTTTGGATTTTAGAAGGGCATGACATGCCTATATCTGTGTCTCCCCCTCCTTTTACTGCTCCACCTCCTTTATTTTCGCATGACTATATGTACTTGTCACTTTTCCATGTGTTAGTTATGTCTTCTGAGCAGTTTGTCAGCTTTTGGACACCTTTGAAGGTGTTTTCTATGTGTTTCTATGTGTTTTTGTTTGCCTGCCATTGGTTTTAACGGTGTTCGAAGGTGTTCGACGAACAGTTCGACGAACAGTTCGGCGAACACACGGGTGTTCGACGAACCGAACCGAACTCGAACACTACGGGGCTGACTCAACACTAATTGTGACGTCTAAGAAAACTACAACCACAAAAAATTCTGGATATTTTACTTATCTTTGGGTCCAGAGCACTCCCTGGTTTTTGTATTGATTTCTTTTTTTATTTTGTTCCCCCTCCCCCCCTCCCTTTTCTTTTCTTTTGTTTTTTCCAAATTCCCTGTTATTGTTTTATTTTGAGATTATATGTGCGTATTTGTTTCTTTGATATACTGTACAAAATTGAGCATTTAGCACTGCTTTCTGTACAAAATGGAGCATTTAGCACTGTTAAATAACAAAGATTAATGTATATATTATGCTGATGTAGGATGGTTATATGCGTATATACATTTAGTGAATAGGGCACATTACAATCTTTCAACTTATAATGTATCCTCATCTAGGGAAGCGCAATGTCGCTTTATGCCTCTGCTTGTTTGATGGGTGGTGCGCATGACGGTTGCGCCTCCCCTGGGCGTGCCTCGCCGGCCGTGTCTCAGCTTGGTCTGGGGCGTCGGACCCCATGACCAGTCATGTGACTGGTCACGTGCTCACGGCGGTCCTGGTCGGGTGAGGCGGTCGCTGTGGCAGCCTGCGGACGCTGCGGCACGTCATGCGCCATGCCACACCTCTCAAAACTCATTGGCTGTTGTGGGACACACCTCCGCTCTTCTATTGGGCCACACTCATTTTTAATCATGGACACAATGCATTGACGCCACCCCCAGACGAAGGCTTCAGCCGAAACGCGCGTTGGGGTGGGCGCCATTGCAGAGCAGTAGTCCATCATCCACGTGTGAGTATGCTTACCTTCTCAGCATCATGTTAGTTCCAGACATTGCATGGAACTTGTTTTTCTTTGTACTATTAGTGCCCCACTGACAAGCATGTTCAGTTTTGTGAGTGTTCTTAGCTCATTCTAGGTTGCTTAGAACCATGGTCACATCTATCTATGTACATCTCTCAGAAACAGTAATGTGAACATTTTTTCACACCAGCACTGTGCTGCTCATTCTCTTTTTTAGGCACATTGTACATTTTTGGCTATTACACAGGCCAGATACCCAAAACAGACATTGTATGGGACTTGGTTTTCTATGTACTATTAGTGGCCCACTGATAAGCTTGTTTAGTTTTGTGAGTGTTCTTAGCTTATTTCAGGTCGCTTAGAACCATGTTCACATTTATCTATGTACATCTCTCAGAAACAATAATGTGAACATCTTTTTACACCAGCACTGTGCTGCTTATTCTCTTTTTTAGGCACATTGTACATTTCTGGTCATTATACAGGCCAGATATGCTAAACAAACATTTGATTGTTTACCATACATGGATGGGTCTGCTGTGGTGCCCTCTTTTTGCATGTTGTTTTTATTCCCTTGTCCGCATACTACACTTTGTCCTTCATGTCAGTATTTTGAACAAATAAAATTTGCTTCATTTATATTGGACCTGAATTCGAAGTTTTTTTCCCTTGGTTTCTGTCAATTTATCTTATTCGATGGTCCGTTTTTTACATGAGTCCATACCTGGGTTACATAACAAATGTTACACAAATAGGTACCTGCAACGATATTTACTTACCTTTGTATATCTCTTGTTTATTTGGTTATATCTCACACCAGTAATGCCCTGTTTCACTATAAGCTATGGAGGCAGATTCTCAGGGAAATCAGTGTCCCATACCCTAGGTCTTAACAGCTCATTTACATATTAAGATAAACTTGGATTTCTCTGGAATAAGACATAAGATTGCAGTTTACAAGGTAGCATTTTATTCAGCTTTCCATGACCTACATGCATCAAGGAGGGTTGTTCTTACTGACAAATTCTGTTTAAATAGGTACTTGAAATGTTATTGCTAATATATTATAGTGTTTAAATATATTATCATTTAAAGCATTAGGATTAAATTAAGTGTTACCAAAAAAGAAACAGTCATGTGCAAAAATATATTGCAGTCGTTCTGTGCTTGACTTCTTAGCACACTCACAAAGCTTCCACAATTATACTCTTTGACAAATAGACTTCTCAACGTTGAAATTGCACCACCAAGAAAGAAAAGCCATGGGATTATGGAAATCACAGGATCTGTAGACATGTTAATGAACTGCATATGATGAAAATATGGAAAAAAAGTACCGTATTTTTCAGACTATAAGACACACTTTTTTCCTCCAAAATTTTGGAGGAAAATGGGGGGTGCGTCTTATAGTCTGAATGTTGGGGGGGTGTGTATATATATTTGGGGTGTGGGGGGGAGCAGTATTGGTGGAGGAGCGGGGCACAGGAGGCAGCTGCCGCCTGCTGCAGTCTACACTATCCCCGCTGCTAAAGAAAATTAATATTCACTGCTCCCCATGCCCATGGGGCAAGGGGAGCACTGAATATTCATGCTCCTTAATAGCAGCACACAGTGTAGCCGCGCTGCGGCTCCTGCTGCTGCCGGAATCGCCTGTGCCCGTGGTAAAAGGGCATGAATATTCACCCCTCTCCACGCCCATGGGCGTGGGGAGGGGGTGAATATTCATGCCCTTTAATAAGCGGGCACACAAGAGAGCCGGCAGCAGCAGGAGCCGCAGCGGGGCTACACTGTGTGCCGGCTATGAAGGAGAGTGAAGTCACTGCTCCCCGCGCACACAGTCCCGGCATGGGGAGCAGTGACTTCCTGCAGCTGATCTCTCCTTGTGAGCCGCACATGACAGTGATGTCATGAGCGGCTCACATGGAGAGATCAGTGTGGGCAGACAGGACGCAGAGCTGGAGGAGAGAAGAAAAGTGAGTATGAGTGTTTATTTTTTTTTATGTGCAGCATGATGGGGATTAAGTGGACCATGCATACTAGGCTAAGGATGAGGGGGACATACATACCAGGGTAAGGATGAGGGGTGCCATGCATACCAGGATAGGGATTAGGGGTGCCATGCATACCAGGATAGGGATTAGGGGTGCCATTCATACCAAGATAGGGATTAGGGGTGCCATTCATACAAAGATAGGGATTAGGGGTGCCATGCATACCAGGATAGGGATTAGGGGTGCCATGCATACCAGGATAGGGATTAGGGGTGTCATGCATACCAGGATGGGGATTAGGGGTGCCATGCATACCAGGATGGGGATTAGGGGTGTTATGCATACGAGGACAGGGATGAGGGGTGCCATGCATACCAGGACAGGGATGAGGGGTGCCATGCATACCAGGATGGGGATGAGGGGTGCCATGCATACCAGGACAGGGAAGGGGATTGCTGTACCATGCATACCAGGATGGGGATTGCTGTGCCATGCATACCAGGATAGGGATTAGGGGTGCCATGCATACCAGGATAGGGATGAGGGGCCATGCATACCAGGACAGGGATGAGGGGTGCCATGCATACCAGGATAGGGATGAGGGGTGCCATGCATACCAGGACAGGGATGAGGGAGCCATGCATACCAGGAAAAGGATGAGGGAGCCATGCATACCAGGATGGAGGGGTTCCATGCATACCAGGATGGAGGGGTTCCATGCATACCAGGATGGGGATGGGGACCACGTATAAAAGGAAGGGGGGTCATATATACCTGGATGGGGGATATTGTCAGAATTGGGGGACATTACCCCTATACCAGTTTCAGCAGAAGACCCCCTCCCCCTTAAAAGTGCATCATGAACACATTTTTGGCTTAAATTTTTTTTTTTATTTTCCTCCTCTAAAACATAGGTGCGTCTTATGGTCCAGTGCGTCTTATGGTATTCAAAATATCTCAATTTATTCAGTATCTTGTATGAGTGCCAAGTGGAGAAATACACTCACTTACCAATGAGGTTATTAATGGTTGTCTAAGGACTGTTAAGCCATGCTGAATGCACTTAGGCATGTAAATCATGAAGATTCACTGCTTGCATCTCCCTTTACAATTTCCAACCAATGATGACCCAGTTATTCTTGATGGGAGATGCTGCACGACTCAGGCTGCTGACAGTAGCATGAGCATGCGGCCTGGTTTTGTTGTGTTGAAAAATACTGAAAAGGAAAGGCCTCCATTCCAGCCTCTATTGGGGTTTTGCTCTATACCATGATAGTCTTTGAGAGTAGTGAGGCATGAGGTCAGTATAGAAACTTTCACAACAGAATGTCACACCCTTACAACCCTTTTAATCTTCATTCAATGTACACTAACAGCTCAGCGTTACATTGATTAGTCGTGAAACCAGTGGTATGGCCATTTCTCCAAAGTGTCTCACGAGTCATTTTTCAACATGACAATGCCTGGTTGCATGTTGCTCATGTTGCTTGTGTTACTGTCAGCAGCCTGCATGGAATAAATTTGCTATTATGGCCTGTAGTGTCTCTGGACTTGTTTGCCATCAAAAACATCTCGAGCACCATTGGTCGGTAATTGGAAATGGAACTGCCGCAGTGGTTCTTCATGATTTACATGGCTAAGTATATTCAGTGTGGCAGAACGTTCCTCAGGCAAACATTAATAACCTCACTGATAACATGCCAAAGCATGTAAGTACATATATTTTTGCACATGGTGCTTATAATCAATACAGGATAGATCGATATATTTTGAAAATGTTGTTTCCGTTGTTTCATCATTTGCAGATCATTAACATGTCTATTCATCCTGTGATTTTGACAATTATATGGTTTTTACTTCATGGTGTGGCGATGCCAATATTAAGGAGTGTACACTGTAAAGATAATGATGTCATACCGTCGTGCTACAACATTGCCTTACAGTACATACTGTACATTACTGTGATATAAATCACTAAAGTGAACCATTATAATCCCATATAAATAAAAAATATAAATAATATAATAATCCTATGCATTGTGCAATATAGCCAATGGGTTTGCCTTGTTCTAGGTAAAACGAGGGGCATAGGTTGGCACAGATTATATCACTCCAACACAGTAGGCTTGGTTCAAAATTGGCTGAAACCAGCTTCAATATCTTCCTATTTCGCAAAAATAAAATGTAGGACTTTTGGGATTCTTACTAGTCTTCTGAGTAACCTAGGAACATTTTCCTGCACTCCTTAATTTCTGTACACCTTATGGGCAATGAACATCATCATTGCCCGATTTACTTGACAGGATTACTTTTTTATTCCAGAAGACCAGGGATGAGTTTGTTTAGGGAAAGTCTGGGAAGAGGCTGCAGTTCTAAAGTGAAATTAAGCTTTATTTTCATCTTGGTGTTGCGTGTGACCCTGATCAAAGAGAACTATGACATGTTTAGCAATATGCTACCAAACCCATTTACAGCACAGAGAACACCAAGTTGGTCTACAAATTACATCTCTAAAAGCAGTCATCTGTGATGTTTGTGCTTATAGCTGTATTAATTTAACATTTGAAGTAAAGCAGATTCTAAAGTATTTAGATATAATGCCAGTGCTTTAAAATCTAGACCGAAATTATGCAATCTTTTTCCGATTAGTCTGTTTGAACCCACAACTGTTTATTCTTTGGTCATAAGTTTAGTTCTAATTATCAGCTATCTCTTCAACTATTAATTTAGCTGTGACTAAGATGTCTGCAGTGTCAAAAACCTGTGCACTAGGGAAACATATTGCTCCATTAAAAGGTAACTCATGAAGGAAAATAATTTATTCTGAAGTACTTTTATATACACAGTGGGTAAATTGCCAGACCCTGTTTAATTAGGAGAACATAACGTTCACTTAAAGTGTTATTTTTATTTATTTACTTTTTTTTTTATAAAAAAGGATGAGCACGTTTTGTTGCCACACTGCAATGATTAGCAAATATAATGTATGTGCAAACATCTTTTTTATCTACTCTAAAGTAACTAGCTTTAACAGAAAATATAAGGGGGAGGTATGGTCTGTAATTATTTATTCACTTAAAAAAATTAATTAGTTTTAATAATATCATGACGCGCCCCCTGGACCATGGGGTACTCAGTGCCGGGCCGGTCGTTGCTAGGGGAGATGTCACAGTGGCGGTGACCTGGTCCGTGACCAAGGGCGGTCAGTAAAAGGGGCTTATTTACAGGGGATTTATGGTTTTTATATACAGTTCGTTACGCCACCTGTGGTATGCGGCTAAAGGAAGCCGCCGCTGCAGAGCAGGTCCTCTGGAGCTGGTGTAAATGCAGCAGAGTTGGTTTAGCTCTCCACAGGTAGAGCTTAGCTTCAGGGCAGTGTAGATGTTGCTGCTATGGTGTAGTGCAGAGGATGGCGCAGATAATGATCACAGAGACAGTAAGGTACTGTCCTCAGGGTTTACTCATGGTTTCTTAGACTTCCAGTTGCCAGTACTAGAGTAACTTCCCACGGCGTCCTGTGCTTACTCAGGGAGGGGTTCAGCAAACTCCCAGGTCTCTCCGGAGTATGTAACGGGACCCCCTTCTGTGTATTCCCTCTGGTGGTCTCACTGCACCTCACACCTAGTGTCCAAATCCAGTGACCGCGGACCTTGCTGGGTGGCGTCTTCTCTGTCCCCTGGGTCCTCTATGGCCACCTTCTTGGTGAGATAGATGTGGCTTGTGGCTGCAGTACTTGAAATACTGCAGCCTCCGGTTTTCTAGTTGAGGCTTAAAGAACTCTTCTAGTTTAGGGACCGGTCCCCTCTGTGCGACCTGACCCCTCCACCTCCTGGTAGATTCGGGCGTACGGGTGGCCTCCAGCACTTCCCATACCCCTGGGGTCCCTTCCATGTTCCTGGAGCCTTTCCTGCTCCTTTCTCTCTCTCCAGTCTTGGGCCTCACTGGCTAGGTCCTCCTCCAGAGCAGAGCTAGTACAGAGCTCCAGCTCCCTCTACTTCTCCTTTCAGACTGATCTGATCTTTTCAAGATGGCTTCTCTATTTATATCACTTCTTCTAATGCTCCCCTGATTTACTTCCTCCACCCACACCCACTACATGGTTCCCCCTACTTTGTTTCCCCTCACTCCAGCCAGGGACAGGGCTCAGCAGGGAAGTGACGCATCTTGACCCTCCTGCTGGTCTGGAGTAGTGTAGTGTTGGATACAGGTGTTAGGGTCCCGGGCAGTACTCCATCCTTACCTGAGAGTGAGATACCACACCTCTGGGTGAGATGCAGCACCTCTGTGGCGACTGAACCCGCAGGGGCGCCACATACCACCTTGGTAAGACATAGGTATTTCAGACTTACAAAATTTTTTAGAATGCATTCGCATAGAAGATAATAAACAAAACTTTTCTTCCCCTTATGGGAGGCACACTTCTTAAACATTACAGGTTACTATATAAAACTTTTTAAAGAACACATTTTTCTTCTTCACACATATAAAACTTTATTCAAGCAGATAAAACACTTCTCATATCAAACATTTTCAATCAAATACAGTGAAATTTACAGCCGAATGTCCTTTTCACTGGTAAGGTGCAATTTGAGCAACATGAGGGACCCGTCCGAAAACCCTCAACGTAGGCCCTGAGCGTTGCTGCAGGGCATGGATGATCTAGGCGTTGGACCACGTCTTCGGCCACGCCAAACGGGTTTTTGTTCTGAGGTCAGTCTTGTCATATAAAACCAATAAGGGGCACTTTAAGAAGTGCAACTATTTACAGTAAAGTTTCTCTGTTATTCACCGTCCATAACCTTAATGTCTCTATACCCTTACCGGGTACACTTATAGAATTTTAAAGGCACACAAAAACAAATAAACTTTTTTTAAACTTGAACTTGGGCAGTGTTTTACCCTTCCAGGTAACTATATACAGTCTTTTTAAACTTTTTCTTTCAATTAAACAGTTCAACAGTGGTGCTCCCTCTGGGGGAACACCTGATTTCTGCAGGCTGACCCAGCCGGGTCATCAGCCTCGTACTGTGGGGGCATGTCCTTTCTCACCTTCACCACTCTGTACACCTGGAGGGCATACCACCCGCGCTCTCCCTTGTGTTGGGTAAAGGTGACATGATCACCGGGGTAGAGGTCTCGGCCGGGATGCCCCTGTTGGAGATGGGGCTCGACGTCCCGCCGATTTACAAAGACGTCCCGATCCATCTGCGGCTCCCTGACGAAGCCCCTCCCTGTGTCCAGGTCGAACTTCACCACTATCCCCTCCAGACGGGGACTGGGTGTGGTTGATCTTGCCTTGTGGGCCCGGGTTTTGGCCTCCATGTTCCTGGCTTCCATCTGCTCCCTCCGCACCTGCCGGTCATGATGCTCCTTCTCCAGCTGCAGGATCTCCCGTCTGCAGTACTCCTCCCTCCTGAGGACCTGGATCTGGGTCTTCCACGGGAACCCTATGAGTTCCCCCTCCCGCTTGTCCCACCAAAACTCCTCTCCTCCTTGGCAGGTAACCGGAGGTGCAGGTGTGGGCGTCAGGGGGAGTCCCTGCTGGTCCTCTAACTTGGCGGACCAGTCGTAGACGGGGCTTCTGTACACCCACTCGGGTGCGGGGTCAAGTGGCTCTGGTAGGGAGCCTAGAAGCAGGTCGGCGGAGCAGGCGCCCGGGGTCGGAGGTTCCGCCAGGGGTCCCAGGAGCAGGTCAGCATTCTCAGCGCCTGGGACAGGGAGACTGCTCTTACCTGCTCCCGTGGCTGCGCCTGTGCTGTTCTCTGCCTCCTGGCTCTGTTCCGGCTCCTCCAGGGCTGGAGCGCTGCTGGTGGAACGCAGCGCTGGCTGCTGCCGGATCACACTCTTCCCCAACAGCTCCTCCTTCCAGCAGGCTATGGCATACTGCTGGGCCCTCTCCATCCTCCGGCCTAACTCCTGGATTTCGGCATGGAGGAACTCGGTATCCTCCAGGGACAATTTCGTCATTGCCTCCTCCAGGGTGAGAGGCATTTCTAATTGCTGCAGGCCATGGACGGGAGCTTGCTCTGGACTCTCCTTCATGTTACCTGCCCGGTGCGGTCTGTCTTGACTGCTGGAGACTCCACCCTGTCTCCAAGGTTTCTTCTCTCCTCTCCCCTTTCAGGGGCGTTTCCATGGCAGCTTGCTGTCGGACACACCTAGGGCAGGCCCACCCCAGCTTGATGGACACATCCACATACATGGTCACTGCTGCTCGGGACGGGCCTCGGTTTTGGCGACGTCTTCTCTGTCCCCTGGGTCCTCTATGGCCACCTTCTTGGTGAGATAGATGTGGCTTGTGGCTGCAGTACCTGAAATACTGCAGCCTCCGGTTTTCTAGTTGAGGCTTAAAGAACTCTGCTAGTTTAGGGACCGGTCCCCTCTGTGCGACCAGACCCCTCCATCTCCTGGTAGATTCGGACGTACGGGTGGCCTCCAGCACTTCCCATACCCCTGCGGTCCCTTCCACCATCCTGGAGCCTTTCCTGCTCCTCTCTCTCTCCAGTCTTGGGCTTCACTGGCTAGGCCCTCCTCCAGAGCAGAGCTCCTACAGAGCTCCTGCTCCCTCTACTTCTCCTCTCAGACTGATCTGATCTTTTCAAGATGGCTTCTCTATTTATATCACTTCTTCCAATGCTCCCCTGATTTAATTCCTCCACCCACACCCACTACATGGTTCCCCCTACTTTGGTTCCCCCCACTCCAGCAAGGGACAGGGCTCAGCAGGGAAGCGACACATATTGCCCCTCCTGCTGGTCTGGAGTAGTGTAGTGTTGGATGCTGGTGTTAGGGTCCTGGGCAGTACTCCATCCTTACCAGAGAGTGAGATACCACACCTCTGCGTGAGATGCAGTACCTCTGTGGCGACTGAACCCGCAGGGGCGCTACAATCACATCACATTCAAATATCACATGTAACATTTTCATTTAAACCTCTAAACCCTCCCACACCTCCCCTGCCTGAATCCGAACTGAAAAAAAAACTATTCAATTTCACAACTACTCACCCGCATTACTTGAGACAGATTTTTTTACAATGCTATAATTTTTCCCTGTCTGCTCTCTATCTTTTCTCATACTTCATTATTATATTCAACAGATTTTCACACTCATTTATCATCAGCACCAACTCACAAGTTCATACTTTTCTAGGTTACACATAAACTTCTACAGTCACTCTATGTGAATGCAGATTTCCAAATGCAAATAAAAGAAAGAAAGAAGAGTTACATACCACTGGAACCCCCATTGTATCGCTGGGACCGGACTAGATGGCTTCCTGTTAAGCCATCACTTGACCACTAAAGCCAATCAGTAGCCTCAGCAGTCAGTTGATTATAAAGTCATATTCCTTTCCTCTATAAACTTTTCAAAAGTTATGAAAACCCCCTATAAAGAGAACCTGCCCCCAAGAAAATGCAGTTTAATCTGCAAGCATCACTTAGAGAGCAGGCAGAGATGAGTAGTTGGATACATAACTAAACACTAACAGCAAAGCCACACTAAGAAGAATTAAAATTCCCCCAAAAATCAGTGCGAGCATTGTAAACTAGGATGTCTGTTTCCAGGGGGTGCACTTGGATATTACCGAGCAGCCCGCCTAGTCTAATAGTATGGGCGTAACTAATAGGCTGCAAGACGGATACTGTGCACTACCCTAGTGTGAACAGCACCCTATACAGGCCTGTTTTTGTGCAATTCAAATACTAAGCAGTCACCCCCTCCATGAAATGGTAGGTTGTGAGTGATTGTCTAATCAGTATTTTGCACCTGTGCAGCCACCTTCTATATGTGGGTCTGCTGCATCCTGGTAGTGCATTTGGCTTTGAAGATCTGGCCAGGTAAACATTGATGCCCTTTTTTGCTGTTTTTTTCTTGAATTTTTGGGGGAATTTTAATACTTCTTAGTGTGGCTTTGCTGTTAGTGTTTAGAGTAGGACTCGTAAGCATGAGGACCCTTGACAGGGGTTACGAGCTTGCTAGTGTTGACTGAACACTAAAATGCTCGGGTGCTCGAAGCTCTGGCCCAGCTCGCCATGATACTCGGGTGATCGACCTGAGCAACGAGCCCAATGTTAGTCTATGGGAGACCCGAGCATTTTTGAGGCGGCACCCCCGGCAGTCTTTTAAAAGCCTAACAAGTGCTCAAAACGATAGTGACAGTGCTCAAATGACATTGGGACAGCATGGGGATCGCCCCAGGAAGAATTTCTGACCCCCAGGTCACTGCTGTCAACAACGTGGTCAAAGGTATTAAGCCACTTTTAAGGGCTCACAATAAAACGTTCAAAAACGAAACTGAAACTGCTTTCCTGTGAAATATGTTAAGGAAGTTCCTTTCCAGGGTAAAGACTTGTGTGTAAGGTAAAATAAATAACCCCCCCAAAAAATACTCCTCCACGCATTGGGCTATGTTCACAAGTAGCATTTTTATGCATTTTTGCACTTTTGTATTGCTTTCAACCATGACAAATGCATTCACCGGGAAATGTCATTTTAACATTTTACAATCTTATCTGTCCATGTGCTGTGTGACACATGCATACAGTGCTGAAAAGACATGGGAACAGCATGGGGAAGACCCCTGGAAGCATCTCTGATACCCAGGTCACTGCCTAAAAGTGTGCCCATCAGAAGTGATCCTTGCCGCATCAGAAGATGCAGATTTGCAACTATCCCCGTGCAAGTCCTTGTCCCAGGGCAGTGTTCAATTGTACCTCCCCCATTCCTTGCAATGCAAGCGCAAATATGCAGCCAACCACCCACCCACCCGCAGGCTGCAATACTATACTGCTAGCTTACACTTGAAAAGGGGCCTTTTAGTTTGGAGGAGGCCAAAGCTGGCCTCTACCTCATGGCTGCTTCTGCAGCGAGGTATCCATACTCTGTCCCTAGCCGCCCCATGGCCGGGTGTCTACACACGGTCCCCAGCCACCTGGGGGCGGCCGGGTGTCCATAAACGGTCCCCAGCCGCCCCTATTTCTCCTGTCACCTTCCCACACACTTTTCTTAGCCTGGCTTCTTTAGGGCAGCAATGGACGAGCCCACCAGAGAACAAGACTCTTCCGGTGGGCCCTGGCTTCTCCATCAGAGGAGTTGAGAGTGCCAAGGTGAGGAGCATGATGAAGATGATAGAAGTTAGCATCTGCTTTGTTTTCTTTTAATGCAAGCGTAAGTGTGCAGCCTGCCACCCACCCACCCCCAGGCTGCAATACCATACTGCTAGCTTGTACTTGAAATGGGGCCTTTTAGTTTGGAGGAGGCCGAAGCTGGCCACTACCTCATGGCTGCTTCGGCAGTGAGGTATCCATACTCAGTCCCCAGCCGCCCGGCGGCCGGGTGTCCACGCTCGGTCCCCAGCCACCAGGGGGTGGCCGGGTGTCCATACTCGGTCCCCAGCCGCCCCGTGGCTGGGTGTCCACACACGGTCCCGGGCCACTTGGGGGCGGCCGGGTGTCCATAAACCGTCCCCAGCCACCCCTATTTCTCCTGTCACCTTCCCACACACTTTTCTTAGCCTGGCCTGCTTTAGGGCAGCATTGGAAGAGCCCACCAGAGAACCAGACTCCCCCGGTGGGCCCAGACTTCTCCATCAGGCGAGTTGAGAGTGCCAAGGTGATTAGCATGATGATGATGATAGAAGTTAGCATCTGCTTTGTTTTCTTTTAACGCAAGGTATCCATACTCAGTCCCCAGCCTCCCCTGTTTGTTCCAGTGTGCTTTATACATAAGATTAAGCACGCATACCAAAACATTGCCTGTGCCCTCCCCAGTGCATTTAGTGGGAAGGACAGGCTATTCCGCTGTAGTGTGTGCAAGCCAAATCCCTGTTTATGGTACATGCGAAGATGCCTCCCACCCTGCACCTATCGTTGCAGACTTGCAACTATCCCCGTTCAAGTCCTTGTCCCAGGGCAGTGTTCAATTGTACCTCTCCCATTCCTTGCAATGCAAGCGCAAGTATGCAGCCTGCCACCCACCCACCCCCAGGCTGCAATACCATACTGCTTGCTTGCACTTTAAATTGGGCCTTTTAGGCATGTGGAGGCGGAATCTGGCCACCACGTCATGGCTGCGATGGCGGCCTGGTATCCATACTCAGTCCCCAGCCGCCCGGCGGCCGGGTGTCCACACTCGGTCCCTAGCTGCCAGGGGGCGGCCGGGTGTCCAGACTCGGTCCCCAGCCGCCCCGCGGCTGGGTGTCCACAAACGGTCCCCAGCCGCCTGGGGCGGCCGCGTGTCCATAAACGGTCCCCAGCCACCCCTATTTCTCCTGTCACCTTCCCACACACTTTTCTTAGCCTGGCCTGCTTTAGGGCAGCATTGGACGAGCCCACCAGAGAACCAGACTCCTTCGGTGGGCCCTGGCTTCTCCATCAGGGGAGTTGAGAGTGCCAAGGTGAGGAGCATGATGATGATGATAGAAGTTAGCATCTGCTTTGTTTTCTTGGAATGCAAGCGCATGTATGTAGTAGTGGCTAGGCCTGAGGTGGTCAGCGTTTTGGCGCATATCCTACCTCCTCCGAGGATTGCTGGATGTTTTCCTGCTACTATCCCAGTTCTATGACTCCCGTTAAAACAAAGTTTCAGGTGATAAATGATGGATGAGGTGGTGGCAAAGGAGAAAGAGCAGGAGGAACAGGGACCATTCACATCAATATCAGGCCAGTCAACCACATATGTCTTGTAGGATATGTTTCTGTAAAAAAAGGAGCGGTTCGGCTACACAGTGAGTGCAATGCCTACCAAAAATTTCGAGGCACTCCAATGCCCCTTGGAAATGACATGGTGGTCAGAGTGCCTTAACTAAACCGTTTTTTCCATTTATAGCAACTGGGTCTCCTGTACACTGTTGCCCTAAGCAGTGAATGGAAGGCTTTCCAAAAATTATGAGGAACTGCAATGCCCCTTGAAACAGACGTGGATTACAGCGTACTAAAAACCTTCTACCCATTATTGGGGAGTGGGTCTCCCTTAGTTTTCGCCTTTGCATTGAAAAGCAAAAGCTGACTAAAATTAGGAGGAAATGCAATGCCTGTTGGAAGAGTCGTGGAGGTTAGAGGTAATTAAAAACAACATTTCAATGCCCCTTTGAAGAGCTGTGGAGTTCAGAGTGGTTTAAGAAGATGCTTTTATTGCCCCTTTGAAGAGATGTGGAGGTCACAGTAGCTTAACAAGACGGTTTTAATGCCCCTTGGAAAAGTGGTGGAGGTCGCAGTAGCTTAACAAGATCGTTTTAATGCCCCTTACAAGAGCCATACAGTACAGCATCTTAAAAATATTATTCCCATTATTGGGGAGAGGGTCTCCCACAGTCTTTTCTTATGCCTTCCAAGCAAAAGCAGACAAAAATAAGGACGGAGGAACTTTCAATAATGTCAACACGGACCACGGTCACCCTGGTGGTATAGTGGTGGTGGAGGCTGAGGATAAGGAGAAGAACATAAAACAGCTGAAGTGAGGAAGCGTTTACCCATGTGTGGGTCTGAAGCGGTGCATGTGAATACACCTCCCGAAATAACACAGTGGATTTGACTTTATGTTACTCTGCTGTCATTTGGTGGTGATGAGAAGTCTGGCCCAATCCAGCCCTTGTTCATTTTGATAAGGGTCAGATTGTCAGCATTGTCAGTTGACAGGCGAGTGCGCTTATCAGTTATAATTCCCCCAGTGGCACTAAAAACACGCTCCGATAACACACTAGCGGCAGGGCAGGCCAGGACCTCCAAGGCGTACAGAGCGAGTTCATTCCAAGTGTCCAGCTTGGATACCCAATAATTAAAAGGCACAGAGTAATCACAGAGGACGCTGGTACCGTCGGCAAGGTACTCCCTCACCATCTTTTGAAACTTTCCACTCCTTGTGAGAGTACCCCGCACCTCAGGGTCTGTCTGAAGGGAGGGTCTGAGAAAACTGGCCAAGAACATTGACAGTGTTCCCCTGCCTCTGCTGGATTGTAGTTGGGTCTATCTCGCATGTACGCCTTGATTGAGCAACGAACTGTGACCTCTGCCGCTAGCGTGTTCAGAAAGGGAATTTTTTTAACAGTTCTGCAGCAAGGGCCTTCTGGTACTGCCCCATTTTTGTAGACCTCTCCACCTCAGGAATAAGAGAGTGAAAGTTCTCCTTGTAGAGGGGGTCTAAAAGTGTCACCAACCAGTAATGACTGTTACCCAACATTTTGACAATGCGAGGGTCACGGTTAAGGCAGCGTAACATAAAGTCAGCCATGCGTGCCAGACTGGTAACGGGCAAGACTTCCGTGTCCTCACCAAGATGATGGCTGACCATGCTCTCCTCCTCCTCCTCCCCCCTGTCCTCAGGCCACCCACGCTGAACTGACGGTACGACAGTTGTACAGGTACTACCGTCTACAGCGCATGATACAAGCTCCTGTTCTTCCTCCTCCTCCTCCTCTCACTCATTGTCCCCCAATTCACATTGGGATGAGATGAGGCTGGGCTGTGTGTAATCGACCGCTACGGCTTCATGATTGATCTCATCATACTCTGGCTGCAATGCCTCCTCTTTAATTCTCTGCAGAGAGCGTCGCAAAAGACAGACAAGTGGAATGCTGATGCTAATGATGCCGTCATTGCCACTCACCATCTTGGTGGACTCCTCAAAATTTGTCAAGATGGTACATATGTCAGACATCCAGGTCCACTCCTGAGGTCTTATGTGTGGAGTCTGACCTGAATATTGACGGCCTTTTTGCAGCTGGTACTCTACAACTGCTCTCTTCTGCTCACAAATTCTTTGCACATGAGCCAGGCATGGTACGTGTGTGATCTCGCCTCGCCTCAGAGCCGCCAACAGGACAGCCATTGTCACACGAGACCATGCCTGGATGTAGATTCAGCGGTCTCAGCCACAGATCTGCCTGCTCTTTCACAGCTGTCCACAACTCACAAGCAGTGTGAGGTTACTCACCTAAGCTTATGAGTTTCAGCACAGCCTGTTGCCGCCGCTTGGCGGCGGCAGTACTGCAGTGCTTCCAGCTTGTAACTGATGTGGTGATATCTGAGATGGAGGCTGAACATAAGGAGGAGGATGATGCTCAGGAGCTGTACACTGTGGGGGCAACTCTGACTGACATAGGGCCCGCAATCTTCGGTGTGGGGAGGATGTGTTCCGTCCCAAGGTCCGACTGGGTCCCGGCTTCCACTATGTTTACTTAGTGTGCCGTCAGGGAGATGTACCGTCCCTTGCCACAAACACTTGTCCACGTGTCCGTTGTCAGGTAGACTCTCCAAGTTACTGCGTTGTTGAAGTCACGGCAGATGTTTTGGGACACGTGCTTGTGTAGTTCGGGGATGGCACACCAGGCAAAATAGTGTCAGCTGGGGACCGAGTACCGAGGGACAGCCACTGCCATAAGGTTGCGGAAGGATTCCGTATCCACCAGCCTAAAAGGCAGCATTTCCAACGCAAGCAGTCGTGAAATGTGCGAACTTAGGACTGTGGCCTGTGGGGCGTTAGCTGCGAATTTCCGCTTTCGTTGAAAGGTCTGGGATATGGACAATTGAACGCTGCTGTGGGACGTGGACGTGGACATTATGCTGTTTCTTGAGAAACGGCCATAACAAGTGAAGGCTGAGAGGAGGGGGCATCTTTGCATGCAGTATGGACAGGGGATTGCCTTGCACACACAACAGGGGGTTCTATTGCACGCACAACAGCGGAAGGAGCAGTGGTGACACCCGCTGACACTGGTCGTGGACCCTGGGGTTTGCCCCACAAAGTCGGGTGCTTTGCAGCCATGTGCCTGATCATGCTGGTGGTGGTCAGGCTGGTAGTTTTGTCACCCCTACTGATGCTGGCATGGCAGGTGGTACAAATGGCCTTTTTGGAGTTATCAGCAGAGTCTTTAAAAAAATTCCAGACTCTGGAAGACCTACAGGTTGTACTGGCAACATCCCTCGTGTTGGTGTTACGGGGAATTGTTGCCTGCCTTCTGTGTGTGGCCACCACACTGCTTCTTCCTGCCTGTTGGGGTACTCTGCCTTCCTCACCCTGTGTGCTGCTGGCCTCGCTCTGCATGTCCTCCTGCAACGTTGGGTCAGTTACTAGATCATCCACCACCTCCTCCTCTTCCACTTGCGCACCACGATCCTCCTCCTCACTTCCTGGCAATTATGTCTCATCATCATCCACCTCTTGTGACAAATTGCCAGCATCGACTTCCTGTGGTCGTGGCTGTTCAAATATTTGGGCATCGCTACATGGGATATCCTCTTCCACCACTTCAAGTGGAGCAGGCGAGGGCACAAATCTGGAAATGGACCAGTGAACAGCTCTTCAGAGTGTCCAAGCGTTAGATCAGTTGCTGTCTGACGACACTCGGCATGGTGGGAGGAAGGAGCATCAGGGTGAGGAGGAGTATGCAGTCGAGACTCACGGCTACTAAGATTTGACCGTGTGGAAGACAGACCGGAGGTGGTGGTGCCCAGGTAACTGGAAGGCTTATCTGCTATCCAATTAATAACCTGTTCACACTGATCAGTTCACAATACTGGTGTTGTTCTGTGCTTCCCTAGTAATTCGGTCAAGAAGTGGGAGCGAGAAGATGTGGCTGTTGGTTGTGGCACATTTTCACCTTGGCCACGGCCCCGTCCTCTGCAGGCACCATCACCAGAACGTCCAGTTCCACGTCCCTTGCCACGCGCCTTGCCCATTGTAAAGGAAGTAAAATAGCTTACACTCGCACTATCAATGGAAAAAGGGTTAAAAAAAGTAGATTAGAACTGTGGAAGAGGAAAACTACAGTTCTATTTCTCTGGCCTACACCCGACTCTTTTAAACAATCTGAACAATCAGGGAGAAACTATTACTGTTTTTCTTTATGGAAAAAATGCCAAAAGCAGGATAATAGAGATTTTTTACCGTGGAACAGCAAAACACAGTTATAATTTACTGGTGTATACCAGACTTTTTTAAATATATATATTTGCGACTGAACAGTGAGCGACACACTCAAACTGTTTTTTTTAGATACATATGGCCCAAAAGTGGATAATACAGAGGTTTGAACCGTGGAACTGCAAAACCACACTTCTGTTTCTCTGGCCTACACCAGACTATTTTCAACAGATATATTTGTGTCTGAAAAATCAGGGAGACACTATTAGGTTTTTTTTTACGGCAAAAAATGCCAAAAGCAGGATAATAGAGATTTTTTACTGTGGAACAGCAAAACCACAGTTATAATTCACTGGTGTATACCAGACTTTTTTAAATATATATATTTGCGGCTGAACAGTGAGCGACACACTCAAACTGTTTTTTTTTAAATACAAATGGCCCAAAAGTAGATAATACAGAAGTTTGAACCGTGGAACTGCAAAACCACACTTCTGTTTCTCTGGCCCACATCAGACTATTTTCAACAGATATATTTGTGTCTGAAAAATCAGGGAGACACTATTAGTTTTTTTTTACGGCAAAAAATGCCAAAAGCAGGATAATAGAGATTTTTTACTGTGGAACAGCAAAACCACAGTTATAATTTACTGGTGCATACCAGACTTTTTTATATATATATATTTGTGGCTGAACAGTGAGCGACACACTCAAACTGTTTTTTTTTAGATACAAATGGCCCAAAAGTGTATAACACAGAGGTTTGAACCGTGGCACTGCAAAACCACACTTCTGTTTCTCTGGCCTACACCAGACTATTTTCAACAGATATATTTGTGTCTGAAAAATCAGGGAGACACTATTAGGATTTTTTTACGGCAAAAAATGCCAAAAGCGGGATAATAGAGAATTTTTACCGTGGAACAGCAAAACCACAGTTATAATTTACTGGTGTATACCAGACTTTTTTAAATATATATATTTGTGGCTGAACAGTGAGCGACACACTCAAACTGTCTTTTTTTAGATACAAATGGCCCAAAAGTGGATAATACAGAGGTTTGAACCGTGGAACTGCAAAACCACACTTCTGTTTCTCTGGCCTACACGAGACTATTTTCAACAGATATATTTGTGTCTGAAAAATCAGGGAGACACTATTAGTTTTTTTTTTAAGGCCAAAAATGCCAAAAGTAGGATAATAGAGATTTTTTTCCGTGGAACAGCAAAACACAGTTATAATTTACTGGTGTATACCAGACTTTTTTAAATATATATATTTGCGGCTGAACAGTGAGCGACACACTCAAACTGTCTTTTTGAGATACAAATGGCCCAAAAGTGGATAATACAGAGGTTTGAACCGTGGGACTGCAAAACCACACTTCTGTTTCGCTGGCCTTCACCAGACTATTTTCAACAGTTATATTTGTGTCTGAAAAATCAGGGAGACACTATTAGGTTTTTTTTTACAGCAAAAAATGCCAAAAGCAGGATAATAGAGATTTTTTACTGTGGAACAGCAAAACCACAGTTATAATTTACTGGTGTATACCAGACTTTTTTAAATATATATATTTGCGGCTGAACAGTGAGCGACACACTCAAACTATTTTTTTTAGATACAAATGGCCCAAAAGTGGATAATACAGAGGTTTGATCCGTGGAACTGCAAAACCACACTTCTGTTTCTCTGGCCAACACCAGACTATTTTCAACAGATATATATGTGTCTGAACTGTCACAGACACACTTTTTTTTTTTTCGGGGGACACACCAAAAGGTTAATAAGACGGGTATTTGTACAGTGCGAAGGAGGAAAAAAAAAGAGGATTTAGATGAAGAAAAAATTTCAGCAAAAGGAGCACACAGGACAGTAATGCAGCATTTGCTGGTATAACCACTGCGTCTCCTATTCAACCTGCCTGCCTGCCTGCCTGATATCTAGGATGGATATTAGTCCTGAGAAGGACTGTTTGTTTGATCTGGCAGCCTTTACAGACCCTACACTAACTATTTTGCAGTATATATCTCTCCCTAAATCAGCAGCGCTGTTCCTACACTGTCTGATCCCAGCCGTCTGAGTCCAAGATGGCAGCGGTTTTAAATACTCGAGGTGACGCTGTGCGGCCAGCCAATCAATGTAATGCCCACAACCAACATGACTGCGACATTACAGTGACTGGCTGGCAATCCCTGCATGTTCATTGGCTCTGTAAAGAGCGCCAAACATGCAGGGCGGAGACCCGAGCTCCCGCCCGAGTAACCCGGAAATGCTCGGTGCTCGCCAATCATTCCGAGTAGCGTGATGCTCGGGCAAGTACCGAGCAGTGTCGAGCATGTTCGCTCAACACTAAAGCTTACGTTTTTTGGCCAAAATATCAACTAATACCTCATATATCATATATATATATATATATGTATTTTTGCACACTATTATTCCAGGGTGCAGCCAGGCCCATCAGTGTGGGCAGTGCATTTGGCTTTGAAGATCTGGGCAGGTATACATTGCTGCCCTTTTTTGCTGTTTTTTCTTGGATATATAACTAACAAATAAAGTAGCACTCTGTAGCGCTATAGTATACAAACATGAAATATATGAAATTTGAATAGCAATGCTGCCCTAAAAAAAAAAGCAGAAAACTGGTGTGTACAGGTGCTTACTAAGAGTATCCGTCTCCATTTATAACTAACAAATCGAAGTAGCACTCTGTAGCACTATAGTATGCAAACATGAAATATATGAAATTTGAACTGCATTACTGCTCTAGAAAATAGAAATAACTGAGAATACTTAGTGCATGCACTGGATGATTCATGTGTGCCCGGCAGCCACGGTAAGGCGACTCTCATTGCTGGGAACCTGACTAGTATGAATCCTCTCTTAAACTGAAGCCTACATGTAAATGGGAAGGGTGAGAATCGCATTACCGTGTTTGCCGGCTACTCTTAGAAAGCACCTGTCCAGACCAGTTTTCTGTTTAGGAAGTGACGGTCAGTCTTTTGATAGTTGGATATAAGTTTTGCGAGGAAAGATTCAGTATAACCTGTGTTTAAATAATTTAAATCTCTGCTCTTTCTGGGATTTTTGGTCCAGTGGGTGGTCTTATCAGTGAATGACAGCTCTCTTTGTATAAGAGTGCATATAGAGATAGCTGTCAGTCACTGATAGGACCACCTACTGGACCAAATATCCCAGAAAGAGTTAAAGAAAGAGATTTAATTGATGAAAAACAGATTATACTGAATCTTTTCTCACAATACTGTATATTAATCTGCTCAGGTCCCCCTGCTCTATGACATGGAGCCTACAGATTGCACTGCACTTTCATGGTGACAGGTTCACCTTATTCAGCAGTATGTCAATATTAGCTAATATTTCCTAAATATTCCTTGCTGCACACCATTTCCATGTTATACCATTTCACTATTGCTATCATTGGTTTGTATAAAGCTAGACAGCTGCTATAACACTGCACATCTTCGCAAACACAATTAATTCAAGGCTAACTGAGACCTGAGAAATACAGTTCCTTTTTTTTCTCCTTGACTAATAATTTTGATATTTGTAAATGAATCAGGATTTAATTTAAATGCAATTGTTACAGTGAGGGTGATTGTATGGCCACAGCTCTTGTGTACAGAATCATGTGTTCTGCAATGCCTTTAAAGTGATAATACACCTTCAGTTTTATTGATTCAGGACCCAGTATAAAAAAAACCCAGTATATACTCACCTCCTGCAGTGTCGTTGTTCCAGCGATGTAGAGAGGAGCTATAAAAATTGGAATAACAATAAGTGGAATAGGATTTTATCTGATTGACAGTGGGGAGACCAAAGGCAATGGTACTCACCTGGTATGGTTATGTAACCACAACCATCATCTTCGGGTTGAGGAGTGGCTCTCTCAGTTTCCAGGCTGTAACCTCATTGCTCCAAACAGGGCTGACATGCATCCTCTGTAGACAGCAAGTAGATCAGGTCTTTGATAGAACAAATGAAACAAGTAATACAGACACTTTACTACAATGATGAAAAAGGAAAAAAGGAAGAATTAAAAAACATCACACAATTAAAATAAGCAGGCAGGGTTAAAAACAAAGAGATCAAAGGAAGGGCGAGAAACTGAGTTCCTCATTCAATATACTTGGGGATATTGTTCCCAAGTCAATAATCCACTTCAGCTCACGCTGAGCCAAGGTTTTTATGGTGTCTCCACCCCTAATCCCGCAGTGGATCCTATCGATACTTTAAATCTCCGTGGGTGAGAGTTGTGGCAAAGTGTTTTGCTATAGTTTTTAAAGTCATCAGGTCCTCCACCTCCTTCCACCGAAATAAATATCCTTAACGTGCTCCCAAGCACGAATGCGTAACTCTCTCGATGTAAGCCCAATATAAATCTTATTACATGGGCAGAGGCCATAATACACATCAAAGGATGTACTACAGGATATGTAGCTGGTGACCGCGAAGGTCTGAGTCCCATCGGCCAACATGAAGGAATTTGCTCTCACAATGTTATTTTTAATGCAGGCAAGGCAATCCCCACAGGGATAACATCCCCACCTCTGCTTACTACTCCTATAGAAATTCCTTGGCTTGGCCACATAGTGGCTCTTTACTAGATGGTCTCTAAGATTTCTACTGTGTCTTGCTGTCATTAATGGGATTTCAGAAGTCTCCCTCTTTAGCACTGAATCTGTCAATATGATAGGCCAGTGATTATTGAGGATATTTTTTATGGAGTACCACTCGCAGGTGAAGGTAGAGATGAACCTAGTTTTAGGGTCCCCATCCATCCCCTTTTTTGCAGAGGTGAGTAGTTTTTCCCTCGGGGTTGCTCTAGCTCTGTTATAACCATTTTTAATTGTTCTGCGGCTATATCCTCTGTCTAAGAATATATCCCTTAGGTCTCTAGCCTGTTGTTTGAACTGTGGTAGAGCAAGTTCTTCTTGCCCTAAGAAATTTACCGATTGGAATAGCCCTGATGGTCGAGGGTGTAATGCACACGCCCGGACTGACTGGCGTGTGCGTGTTTAGTGGTTCCACTGTGCCATGAACCGGAGAGTGTCTAGAGGGGCGTAACTAAGTATCTGCCCGATCCGACCAATGTCGCATGATGGCATACGACGCCAGTGCACCAGGGAGGAACCGAGCAGAGTCACCAGGGTCTACTCCAGGTCAGATTCCGTGACACGGCTGTTGACCCACACTGGGGAATACAGGAACAGGCAGACTAGAGCGCAGTCTGGGTAGGGTCCAGTACAGACAGGGAGACAAATTCGGAGCCGCAGATGCGGTAAACAAACAGAGTAAAGCGAAACCGCAGAAGCGGTAGACAAGGCAGAGCAGAACAGAACCGCAGACGCAGTAGACAAGGCTGAGCAGAGCAAAACCGCATACGCGGTAGACAAAGCTGAGCAAAGCGAAACCGCAGACGCGGTGGACAGGACTGAGCAAAGCGAAACCGCAGACGCGGTGGACAGGGCTGAGCAAAGCGAAACCGCAGACGCGGTGGACAAGGCTGAGCAAAGCGAAACCGCAGACGCGGTGGACAGGGTTGAGCAGGCAAGAACCGCCGAAGCAGCAAGCAAGGCAGAGCGGAGGGGACAGGGCTGATGAGCGTCGGAACAGACATGAAGAGAAAGGCAGAACCAGATACCCACAGGGTACTTGCAGAGAAGTAGCGAGTGGACCACAAACTCACAAACGGAAGTACAGTGACAACGAGCAGGAGTTAGGTACGAGTTCAGACTCTGCAGAAAAAGGGAAAGTATGGACATAGAGAAAAACAAAACAGGCTAGGAGAGTATTAAGACAAGAACAGACACAGCAGCAAGATACAGGAGCGGGTCTAGGTATGCGGCCCCTAGAAGGCGGAACGAACAGGCAGGAGCGTGGTCACACAGGCCTGGAAATACAGCCTCCAGGATAGGCAGAAGACAACAGGCTAGAAGATAATACAGACAGGACACAGTTAAGACAAGGGAACTGATACCGAAGGCAGGAAACATAAACGGGACCTGCATATCAGTGACCAAAAGCCAACTGACAGAACACAATGCTCAGGCATGGGTTAATTGGAGCAGCTGGTTTAAATACCAGGTGACAGACAGCAATAGGCTGAGGACGCACAAGGGGTGTGCCTGCAGCAGGTACAAAAAGCAAGAAGTGATCAGGCGCCGCCCTTAAGCAGCAGAAACAGAAGCAAACAGACAGCATGGAGGGAAGCCAGAGAGACATTCTGGATTGGAGATCAAGTGCGCGCTCTTGCACAGTGGGAGATGGACCACTATGCAAGGATGCCGCCAGGTATGTTACAGAGGGCATATGTGCCGATGAAGAGTGCAGTACTGAATTTACAGAGTTAGTTTTTTGGTGAATGTTCGTCTGGATCAGACCAGTATGATCAACTGATATACCAATATCTAAAAAATCGACATCACTTTTGCTATATTTGTATGTCAACTTGATGTTGTATTCGTTTAAGTTTAACCCCTTCATGAAGCCATTAAGTTCAGATGCCAGATAATCAAAAGGTCGTCAATGTATCGGAACCAGCACTGCACATGGTCAGTGGCACATGCCCCGTCACCACGGAAAACTTCCCTCTCCCAGAAGCCAAGAAAGAGGTTGCCGATAATCAGAGATGAAAGAGGAGAATGGTATCCAGGAATGCGGTTTATTTGTCAACGCTTCATCAGGATAAACCACAGTGTGCAACAAAGAAACAATTCAGGTATAAATAGACATGAAATAAAAAAAAATAAGGTACGTAGGTTAACGGACCTCAGATGTCAACTGATCAGGGTCAATGTTATGTGAAAAAAAGGAGCAAAAAGTTGAAAAACTTTAAAGACATTTTCTAAAATGCATTGTAATTGACATAAATAATTAAAAAATGTTAATTATTGTTGACAGTGTGTAAAACAAAAACAATGCAAGTGTAACTAGACATGACATTCAAAAAAAAGGTGCGTAGGTTATAAATACACAAATAATTTATCCTAAATTATTTCATTTTTTATATACACTATCTACAGTGGGGTAAAATAAGTATTTGATACACTGCCAAAATTTTTACACCTACAAAGAATGAAGAGGTCTGTACTTTTTATCGTAGGTACACTTCAACTGTGAGAGACATCTAAAAAAGAATTCAGAATATAACATTGTATGATTTTTACATAATTCATTTGCATTTTATTGTATGAAATAATTATTTGATGCAATAGAAAAACAGAACTTAATATTTGGTACAGAAACCTTTGTTTGCAATTACAGAGGTCAGACGTTTCCTGTAGCTCTTGACCAAGTTTGCACACAATGCAGCAGGGATTTTGGCCCACTCCTCCATACAGATCTTCTCCAGATCTTTCAGGCTTTGGGGCTGTCATTGGGCAACATTGAGTTTCAGCTCCCTCCAAAGATTTTCTATTGGATTTAGGTATGGAGACTGGCTAGGCCACTCCAGGACCTTGAAATGCTTCTTATGAAGCCACTCCATAGTTGCCCTGGCTGTGTTTTTTGGGTCATTGTCATGCTCGAAGACCCATCAACAATCCGTCTTCAATGCTCATACTGAGGAAATGAGGTTGTTGGCCAAAATCTTGCGATACATGTCCCCATCCATCCTCTCTTCAATGTGATGCAGTCATCCTGTCCCCTCAAAGTATGAGGTTTCCCCACCATGCTTCACAGTTGACACGGTGTTCTTTGGGTTGTACTCATTCGTCTTCTTCCTCCAAACATGGCGAGTGGAGTTGACATCAAAAGATTCTATTTTGGTCTCATCTGACCACATGACCTTCTCCCATGCCTCCTCTGGATCATCCAGATGGTCATTGGGTAACTTCAAATGGGCCTGGACATGTGCTAGTGTGAGCAGGGGGACCATGCATGCTTTGCAGGATTTTAATCCATGACAGCATAGTATGTTACTAACGGTAATGTTTGAGACTGTGCTCCCAGCTCTCTTCAGGTCATTGACCAGGTCATCCCACGTAGTTCTGGCCTGATTTCTGACCTTTATCAGAATCATCCATGCCCCACGAGGCGAGGTCTTGCATGGAGCCCCAGACTGAGAAAGATTGACAGTCATCTTGTGTTTCATCCATTTTCTAATAATTGCGCCAAAAGTTGTTGCCTTCTCAACAAGCTGCTTTCCTAATGTCCTGTAGACCATCCCATCAAAGTGCAGGTCTACAATTTTGTCCCTGGTGTCCTTAGACAGCTCTTTTGTCTTCGGTATGGTGGAGAGATGTGAGTGTGATTGAGTGTGTGGACAGGTGTATTTTATACAGGTAATGAATTCAAACAGTTGCAATTAATACAGGTAATGAATACAGAGTAGAAGGGCTTCTTAAAGAAAAACTACCAGGTCTGTGAGAGCAAGAATTCTTACTGATTGGTAGATGTTCAAATGCTTATTTCATGCAATAAAATACACTTTAATTATTTAAAAATCATACAATGTGATTTAATGATTTTTATTTTTAGATTTTGTCTTTCACAGTTGAAGTGTACCTACGATAAAAATCACAGACCTCTCCATTCTTTGTAGGTGGGAAAACTTGCAAAATCGGCAGTGTTTCAAATACTTATTTTCCCTACTGTACTTATCGTTTTACATATTTTTATACATCTATATTTATTTCTATTACATTCTATTTTTTACACACTATTGAATAAAATTTTTTTTTTATGACATTACAGCCTGTTAGGCGTCGAGTGGTTGCTGGACCTGAAATTGGGTCAGAGTCATCAGTGGATTCTGTGGTCTCCCAGTCTGGTCCAGCTGGGGCGGATGCTGCTTAGCACCGCCATCGGGCCCAATGCCTAGCCAGTGCACGAGATATACAGGCTGTCTCTTGGGTCTTTGTTCCTAGTAGTGTTAAGCATAGGTTGCGGAGGGGAACAGGGCTGCTACAGTCTAAGTCCAGGATGCACTGCACTGAGCATGCCCGTGACATGGCGGACCGTGATTGGTGGTTTGGTATCAGCTGATCCGGTGACCTGGCACCGCCTGATTGGTCGCGGGTGACATCATCAGTAGTGCGACCAATAATGAGATGGTGGGCAGGGCTTAGTCTTTAAATAGCCCGCCCACAAGCATGGTGGTGCGCTCTGATCATTGAGCTTAGGTTGTGTTCCTGTGTGGACGCTTTGCATTTTGGCTCCACGTGCTCTCTAGCTTCTCTCTCCGTGACCTGCCGATGCCAGAGTTCGCTCGGCTGATTAGCACAGGTCTCTTAGGTAGGTTTAGCGGGGCTTAGGCAGACTTAGCTGGGGGAGGCAGGTAGTTCCCGTTTGGTAGTCTGGCTCCGGCAAGGAGGTTGCTATACACCTCGAGCAGACTATGGGCTCCGTATCCCTGGCACCGCCTGTTAGCCACATGAGAGTTACTCCGCAGTCGGGTCCCACACCGGCTGGAGCACGTACATGTCGGCATGAGTCACACACACTTCCTAGCGCCTGCTGCGTAGCCTCTGTGCAGTTAACAGGGCTACGACTTTGATTATTTGTGGCACATCTCTCGTGTACTTAACGGAGATAGTGCGAATTCCTTTTCCCATCCAGGTGTGTTGTAACACTGGAGGGATTTACACTTTAAGTTGGTTGTCTTACATTCTTACCCGTGGGTGTTCGGCCGCAGTCTTCGTGGCTGCATCGCGGACCCCAGGGTTCAGTTGCATATCAATTTAATAAATTTGTTGCAACCGTCCCCCTAGCAACAGCCTATGCTGATTTTATGACTCCTTCACATAGCATAGCTACACAATTTTTCTTTCTTCCTTTGTCTCTTCGATGGTTCTTCGAATGCTGTGTTGTTGTTCTTCCTCTTTTTTCTACCACTCTATGAGTAGCTAATAACATGAAACCGTGACCACTTTTTTAATAATAAACACTCAGAAACCAGTTTGAATCCATCCTTTTAATTTTATCTTTAAAGTTTACATTATTTTTTGAAATTTGTAATTCTTTTTTATAAACAAGAATTAAAGGTTTTTAATTCTTGTTGATAATTTTAAATGCATTTTAGAAAATGTCTTTAATGTTTTTCACCTTTCTGTTCCCTTTTCGCACAATAAACTGTCCCTGATTATATGACCTCTGAAGTCCGTTAACCTACTCGTCTTTTTTGAATGTCATGTATATTTTCACCTGCATTGTTTCTTTGTATTGCACACTGTGGATTGTCCTGATGAAGACGTATGGAACTTCGAAGCACATAGATAAATTAACTGCATTACTGGATACTGTTCTCCTCTTCCTTCTTTGACTACCAGCATCGCAGAATTAACGCTATCATTTCATTTCAGTTGTTCCAGTGATGTAGGCTCTGCTATTCTCAGATTTACATGGCTTATGTCATATGCCAGCTACAGCCAATGATATTCCTCTCTTTTGCTGCAGTGCATGAATATTCTGTCAGGTCTACCGCTCTTTAGCTGTAGCTGGCAAGTGGCACGACCAGTCACATCACTCTTTGTGGAGATTGGAGGTGAGATCTCTGAAATGGCGCAAAAAGTATAAATTGTTTTTACTTTAATTGGGATCCTGAATCGATTAAGCTGGGGTTCTCCAGTTGTGTACAACCCCTTAAAAAACATTTCCATTTCTATATTAAAAATCTTAATCATTGTGTAAATAAAATATTCTACAAATTTCTAAATTTTTTTCATTTGTTAACCAGCAAAATATTAGTCTGTTGTTTACTCTCAGATGCATGCTGGGTTTCCATGTATCCATGGCCGATTTTTCACAAACTGGGGCCCTGGGCAAAAGTTTAAAGTGGGGTCTCAAATGTTAACATATTGCACCATCACACAGAAACATTTTGGTTGTATTTACATGCACTGAGTTCAGGCCGCTAAATAAGCGTGATCGACAATACTGAAGTCATTCAATGCTTGTTTCCCGGACTCTTTACACCGGCTAAGGAAGAATGATGGGGATAGAACAATCACTAATAGATTAATTTGTTCCCATAGAGCATCATGTTATCAGCAGCATATCTGCAGTTTTCACCAGGCGATGTGCTTCTGAGAACAATGACTTTTGTTCTGGCACAAACAATTCAATCACGCGATGAATAGGCAGCATTATGTTTGTTTAGTATAATTCACCCCATAGTCCTCCACATAGTATAATGCACCCCATAGTCCTCCATATAGTATAATGCACCCCATAGTCCTCCATAGAGTATAATGTGCACCATAGACCTCCATATAGTATAATGTGCCCCATAGTCCTCCATATTGTATAATGCACACACATAGTCTTCTATATAGTATAATACACTCTCTACAGTCTTCCATATAGTATAATACACTCCCTATAGTCCTCCATATAGTATAATATACTCCCCATAGTCCTCCATATAGTATAATGCATACCCCATAATCCTCCGTACAGTATAATTCACCCCATAGTCCTCCATACAGTATAATGCACTCCCCATAGTCCTCCATATAGTATAATGCAAAGCCCATATCCTCCCTATAGTATAATGTACTTCCTAGTCTTCAATATAGTATAATGCATCCTATAGTACTCCATATTGTATAATGCACCCCCATAATCCTCCATATAGTACAATGCACTCCCCATAGTATAAGGCACCCATAATCCTTCATATAGTATAATGCATTCCCCATAGTCATTGATACAGTATAATGTAGCTCCGATACAGTACATATAGTATAATGCACTCCCCATAGTCATTGATAGAGTTCACAGTTCTCCTCGTTTCCCTGCTGCACCTGTCTCTGCAGTGCATGTCAGCAGCTTGACTGCCCGACACAGCGTGGCACATGATGAAGTGACATCATTGCGCCCGCTGCATCAGAGGCAGAGGGGGAAAGATGGGAGTGGGAGCATCACCTAACACTCTCTCCTCCATAATTGCTTTCAGCTGTATGGCATCTATGATGCTGATACAGTTGAATGCGCAACACAGGAAGGGCCTGACTCACGGGCCCCATAGCAGCCACGTGGTGTGCCACTATTAGCACTCCTGGGGAAGTGGGGGCCCTATGCAAATGCCTAGTTTGCCTATTCCTATTGCCAGCCCTGCATGTATCATTTATGTCTGGTCACTTGTGTTATACCTAAGCCATTTGCAGCAAAGTTGCATCAAGCCAGATAAAAAAAACACTGCATGCTATGATTTTGACCTGTCCAGTACAACAACTGATGTGTTGTGTATTCAATAGCTGATAAAGGGATCCTGTCATTCACATTCAGTCAGATAATTCTTACCTATGCATAAAAACATGTACTGGACTGGCTGTCATATTGGGATCACATGACCCATGTTTATAATTTATAATGAAGAGAGAAAACTCATACAACAGAGCTGGGATGAAACAAATTATACACCAAATAAGTAAACATTATGTGCCCAATTCATTAAGACTGGCGTTAGGTGCATGCCTCTTCATCAATCTGGAGCATCTGGGAAGTGGTGTGCCCCTGCATGCACCACATCAGAAATCTTACTCCAGTCAGGTACTGGAGTGAGATTTCCGGCATAGGGTACGCCACAGATCATCAAGAGTTAGACGCGGTATAGTGTCCTGCCCATGCTGCTCCCCCTGTCCTTAGCTGGTTGCTAACTACCTGAATGTTGTGTTGGGCACTGATCTCTAGCGGCACAGAGCGGTCACAGACTGCTCCTGCCAGTGATTCAGCAGCTTCCGCTGACATGAACAGAGCCATGGCTTCTCATCCGCTCTGTTGTGTTGATGAGGAGTGACTGCTGACATCATGCTGATTGACAGCTGGCTCCTTACTACCTATCTGAGGGGAACCGGCTGTCGATCAGCATGACATCGACAATCACACCCCGTGACTGCTCTGAGCAAACGCCAGGTTGAACAGGCAGGTAATTGCCTCAGTTATCAACTAGCTGCCTGTTAGTTATTAGTCCTATAGAAAAAAAAAATCCTGGATAAACCCTTTAAAGAAAAGTGAGGCCAGAAGCCCTACAAGTGATGTGGTTCACATATGGTTGCTATTGCTTTCATATCAATGCAAAAATTTTACTTTTTTGATCCAGTGGAAGTAATCTGACTTTTCTATTATCAATTTATTCAAGCAAATTTCCCCTTTAAAAATGAAATGTTGTACATGGTACAATGATGTCCACTTGATCGGCATAATTCACATTTCCTTTTAAGTAAATTATGTGAAAATCATGTATTATATGAAACTTAAAAGTATGCTTCAAGATGTGGACATTTTTATTGTACCTTGAAACGCCAACGATCACCATAATTGCATATCACAGAAATGTCTTTGTAGGCTGCATAAAAAATTATATCTTACTGTCACCTGAAACATGCAGTAATTGTGTTCATAGCTAATACAACTCACGATTAGTTTGCCATTTTGCATGCAATTGAAGGAACTTACAAAAGAAGCATATTTGCTGTACAAAAGCCTGTATGGAGAGAAGACATTATTAATCCTTTAAAATGTCATGCTGCTACAAACAGTGGGTAGAAGACATTCTGTGTGATGAAGTAAGCATCATTAAGCAATATTGTAATAAATCAATAATGAATCATGAACAATACCGTACAGCAATGGCAAGAAACAAGCTGATTTGGGTAATTTGTCATGTCAGAATGTTAATGAAGGGTCTCCAATATGTTACAATTGAAAACGCAAAAGAACACATTACTGACTTTATATTTAATAAGGGATCAGAAATCTTGTGAAGTATTATATACAAACCAGAATAGAAAGAACACAAGTCCAAGGTCAACTTTTAAATGGACAGACACAGATACAGAAAGAAAAAGATAAAGAGGACTCATTGTTAGAGTCACTTATATTTTCCAAAATTGCATTAATGGACAGTTACTTCATGTAATGCTATTATCAAAATTGCAACCTTTACAACCATAAGAGATTGCAAAAATATTCCTGTATTAGGCCTCTTTCACACGTTCTGATATTTCCGGTACTGAAAAAAACAGTACCGGAGATATAGGTGTTCATGTGTAGCATACGTGTGGTAATCGTGTGCTGCATCAGAATCACACGTTCCGGCGCCTGGGAATCAGCGGTACAGTTAGCGCTGTTCCCAAGCACTGGGTGCTGGAGGCATCTCTCACCATTGTCCCTGCATGCGCTGCGATCAGCGTGAGCAAGGGACAATGTTGAAAGTTTTAGTCAGCCTCTGCTGTCCACATAGTGTGTTAAATTAAGAGTAAAATAAAAAACGCATTATACTCACGTTTGCACCTAATTCCCTCAAGCCATTGTCTTCTGCAAACAAACCAAAAATAAAAAGGAACAATATCCCTCACATGTCCGAAGTTTAAATAATCCAGTGTCCCACGCCGTAATCCATCTGTGCGACATTTCTTCATTAACATGAGGGAAATTAGGTGTAAAGGTGAGTATAATGTGTTTTTTATTTTATTTTTAATTTTACACTTGTTGTAGTCAGCGGAGGCAAAATACTGCTTTCAACATTGTCCCCTGCTGGCGCTGATTGTAGCGTAACCAAACGGAAAATGATGAGAGATGCCTCTAGCACCCGGTGCTTGAGAACAGTGCAAACTGTACCATTGATTCCCAGGCGCCGGTACATGTTACACTGATGAGACATGGATATCATCCGTGTGTCATCAGTGTGCACATGTGTGGAGCGTTTTGCGGCCCATGCGGTGTACAAAAAACGGACATATCAGCAGGTTTTGCCCATGAACACACGGTCTGTGGAAAAACACTGACATGTGTGCAGACCCATTAATTTGAATGAGTCTACATGTGTATGTGTTTCCAGTACGTGTGAAAACAGGCACCACATGTACTGGAGACACAGACATGTGAATGAGGCCTTAGAGAAAAAGTCCTACAATTAGACCTCCTTAATACAAAAAAACCTTTCTACTCTACATGTCTTATCGCACCTGTGGGACAATCATATGACAACCAAACAACCTTTCATATAATTTGATTGGTCTTCTTTGTCACTTGTTCCTTATTTTAGAAAAGCTGGACACGATAAAAAGAAAGGAAACTCTTTCTGTCAGGGACTATTACATAAATATTTTGATCTAGCATCAGAAAACAATGGTCTCAAACTGAAAAAGTGTAACGCCTATCACTGACATTGTAGGATAATACATACAGTGATGGCCAAAAGTATTGGCACCCCTGCAATTCTGTCGATAATACTCAGTTTCTTCATGAAAATGATTGCAATCACAAATTCTTTGGTATTATTATCTTCATTTAATTTGCTTGCAAGGAAAAAACACAAAAGAGAATGAAGCAAAAATCCAATCATTGATCATTTCACACAAAACTCCAAAAATGGGCCAGACAAAAGTATTGGCACCCTCAGCCTAATACTTGGTTGCACAACCTTTAGCCAAAATATCTGCTAACAAACGCTTCCGGTAACCATCAATGAGTTTCTTACAATGCTCTGCTGGAATTGTAGACCATTTTTCTTTGGCAAACAGCTCCAGGTCCCTGATATTTGAAGGGTGCCTTCTCCAAACTGCTATTTTGAGATCTCTCCACAGGTGTTCTATAGGATTTAGGTCTGGACTCATTGCTGGCCACCTTAGAAGTCTCCAGTGCTTTCTCTCAAACCATTTTAAAGTGCTTTTGGAAGTGTGTTTTGGGTCATTGTCCTGCTGGAAGACTAATGACCTCTGAGGGAAACCCAGCTTTCTCACACTGGGCCCTACATTATGCTGCAAAATTTGTTGGTAGTCTTCAGACTTCATAATGCAATGCACACGGTCAAGCAGTCCAGTGCCAGAGGCAGCAAAGCAACCCCAAAACATCAGGGAACCTCCCCCATGTTTGACTGTAGGAAACGTGTTCTTTTCTTTGAATGCCTCTTTTTTTTCCCTGTACACTCTATGTTGATGCTTTTTCCCAAAAAGCTCTACTTTTGTCTCATCTGACCAGAGAACATTCTTCCAAAACGTTTTAGGCTTTCTCAGGTAAGTTTTGGCAAACGCCAGCCTGGCATTTTTATGTCTCGGGGTAAGAAGTGGGGTCTTCCTGGTTATCCTACCATACAGTCCCTTTTCATTCAGATGCCGACGGATAGTACGGGTTGACACTGTTGTACACTTGGACTGCAGGGCAGCTTGGACTTGTTTGGATGTTAGTCGGTGTTCTTTATCCACCATCCGCACAATCTTGCGTTGAAATCTCTCGTCAATTTTTCTTTTCCGTCCACATCTAGGGAGGTTAGCCACAGTGCCATGGGCTTTAAACTTCTTGATGACACTGCGCACGGAAGACACAGGAACATTCAGGTCTTTGGAGATGGACTTGTAGCTTTGAGATTGCTCATGCTTCCTCACTATTTGGTTTCTCAAGTCCTCAGACAGTTCTTTGGTCTTCTTTCTTTTCTCCATGCTCAATGTGGTGCACACAAGGACACAGGACAGAGGTTGAGTCAACTTTAATCCATGTTAACTGGCTGCAAGTGTGATTTAGTTATTGCCAACAACTGTTAGGTGCCACAGGTAAGTTACAGGTGCTGTTAATTACACAAATTTGAGAAGCATCACATGATTTTTCAAACAGTGCCAATACTTTTGTCCACCCCCTTTTTTAGGTTTGGTGTGGAATTGTATCCAATTTGGCTTTAGGACAATTCTTTTTGTGTTTTTTCATTGAAGACAAATTAAATGAAGATAACAATACCAAAGAATTTGTGATTGCAATCATTTTCAGGAAGAAACTGAGTATTATCTGACAGAATTGCAGGGGTGCCAATACTTTTGTCCATCACTGTGTTATTGACTGCAGGATAATCCATACTGGAACTGGAGTCTGCAGCATGGTCAGAACTGTAGCCTACTGTTTACTGTAACTGGACTACAACACATCAGATCAGCAGCCTGGAGCTGAACTAGAGCCAAGTGCTGGACAAAGACTGAAGCTGGACTAGACTAGTTTGAGGTACATCCTCGAGGTTTAAGCCTTTATCTGGGCTGAAACTGTGTAACTGTAATTTACTGTAGCTCAGAACTTTTGTTGACAACTGTAAAAGAACTATACTTCCATCAGACAAAGTTTCCAAGTTGGTCTGAGGCTGGTTCATGGTAAAAATAGGTGATCAAAAAGCTGATTGACTACTTGTTCTGTCCTCGCTACATGATACCCTGAGGTGTGTGCGTAGTCTGACAGGCAGCTAACCCATTCTAGTGTAGTCCAATAAGGAGACTGTATCTTGAAATCTGTGCAGTTTATTGAACAGTAGTAAATATATTTGGTGAAGCTAGAAGCAATCAAATAACAAGGAATGAGTACATGCATACAGGTAACACAGGAATACATGTGACAAATGGCTGAATAGTTCATAAATAACATGTGTTAAACCAGCCTGCTTTCTAGTCTTATAAATGCAACTGACTAATGCAGGGGTGAGAGTCTTGGGTAACTTCTTTTTCTGTTTTTTTTTGTAAAGAAAGATTTTCACATTGCCGACATTTAAATGCAACTGTCTACCTCAGAAATTACGCGTCTTTTTTAAAAAATGTAATTATTATTTTTTGCATACTTGTAATAGTCTAATATTACACCTTTATATGTCATGTACATACACTAGCCTGTGACAGTGTTGCAGATACTTGCTTTGGGGACAAGAACCTACCTAGCATTTCTTGTCCCATCTAGTAATGAGTGAACGTGCTCTTCACTGCTCGATACTCGCCCGAGCATCACTGTGCTTGATAAGCTCGGCGAGTATTTCCGGGTTGCTTGAGTGGGAACTCGGGTCCCCTCCCTGCATGTTTGGCGCTCTTTAGAGAGACAATGAACATGCAGGGATTGCCTGCCATGCACTATAATGCCGTAACCATGTTGGTTGTGGGCATTACAGTGATTGGCTGGCCGCACAGCATCATCAGGTCTATATAAGACCTGGCGCAGCTATGCTCGTCACAGTCTACCCCGGATTTAGGCAGAGTAGGGAAAGGTGCTTTTGCGTCAGGGAGAGATTTTCTTGTTTATAGTTAGTATAGTTATATATATACTGTGTATATATTTCCAACTGAACTAACAGTCCTTCTGAGGACTAATCCAGTTGCATATATTCAGTGGTGATAGGAGGAGTTAGGCAGGCAGGCAGGGTATGGGGCAAACTGCAGTGCATGATACAGCACAAGAGGGTCCAATGAACGTACTGTTAGTATATGTATTCCACAACATATATATAAATATATCCATCTGAACTAACAGTCCTTCTGAGGACTAATCCAGCTGTATATAGTTAGTGCTAGGCAGGTAGGCAGTGTATGTGGCAGACTGCAGTGTATTATACAGCATAAGAGGGTCCATTGAACGTCCTGTCTGCTGCTCAGACATCCCCCAGATATCAGGGGCCAGGGCCAATTTTTTTCATCTTAATCCTCGTTATTTGCTTAAAAATCAATCCAGAGTACACCATTTTTCTGCTCCATTTGCTCATTCTCACTGATGAACAAAGCCAGATCTGTTCCATGTGTTTAATCTCGTGGATCAGCGGTTTCTCAAAACGTACACGGATCTGCCAAATCTGCTTGTCAAAGTACACCGCCTGTGTGCCCATTTTAGAAAGTCAGCTACTGTTATGGGGACTGTTGCAAACAACTTTATTATTAATGGAAAGCAACCGAACCCGGGGTCTACGATGCAGCCTGGAAGACTGCGGCTGAACACCTTCCGAGTAGAAGGAAAAACAACCAACTAATATATCAATCCCTCTCGTGTTACTGCACACCGGGACGGGAATAGGGATTCACACTATCTCTGTTAACAGCACGAGAGATGTGCGACAGACAATGTAGCCGTAGCCCTGTTAACTGCACAGAGGCTACGCAGTAGGCGCTAGGACGTGTATGTGATTCACGCCAGCGTATACGTGCCCCCAGCCGGCGTGCTACTGGACTACGGAGTATCTCTCCACGTGGTTAACAGGTGGTGCAAGGAATACGGAGTCCACAGTCTGCTCGGGGTGTATAGCGACCCCTTTGTCGGAGCCAGACTGTCAGACTAAGCTACCCGCCTCCCTCCAGCTAAGGCTGCCTATCCCCCGTCCAAAGCTATAACAGCAAGAGAGCATGTGGAGCCCAAGCAAACAAGCGTCCACACAGTTACACAACCTCAGCTCAATGATCAGATCGCGCCACTACAGTGGTGGCCAAAAGTATTGGCACCCCTGCAATTCTGTCAGATAATACTCAGCTTCTTCCTGAAAATGATTGCAATCACAAATTCTTTGGTATTATTATCTTCATTTAATTTGTCTTCAATGAAAAAACACAAAAAGAATTGTCCTAAAGCCAAATTGGATATAATTCCACACCAAACCTAAAAAAGGGGGTGGACAAAAGTATTGGCACTGTTTGAAAAATCATGTGATGCTTCTCTAATTCGTGTAATTAACAGCACCTGTAACTGACCTGTGGCACCTAACAGGTGTTGGCAATAACTAAATCACACTTGAAGCCAGTTAACATGGATTAAAGTTGACTCAACCTCTGTCCTGTGTCCTTGTGTGTACCACATTAAGCATGGAGAAAAGAAAGAAGACCAAAGAACTGTCTGAGGACTTGAGAAACCAAATAGTGAGGAAGCATGAGCAATCTCAAAGCTACAAGTCCATCTCCAAAGACCTGAATGTTCCTGTGTCTTCCGTGCGCAGTGTCATCAAGAAGTTTAAAGCCCATTGCACTGTGGCTAACCTCCCTAGATGTGGACGGAAAAGAAAAATAGACGAGAGATTTCAACGCAAGATTGTGCGGATGGTGGATAAAGAACCTCGACTAACATCCAAACAAGTTCAAGCTGCCCTGCAGTCCGAGGGTACAACAGTGTCAACCCTTACTATCCGTCGGTGTCTGAATGAAAAGGGACTGTATGGTAGGATACCCAGGAAGACCCCACTTCTTACCCCGAGACATAAAAAAGCCAGGCTGGAGTTTGCCAAAACTTACCTGAGAAAGCCTAAAACGTTTTGGAAGAATGTTCTCTGGTCAGATGAGACAAAAGTAGAGCTTTTTGGGAAAAAGCATCAACATAGAGTGTACAGGAAAAAAAAGAGGCATTCAAAGAAAAGAACACGGTCCCTACAGTCAAACATGGAGGAGGTTCCCTGATGTTTTGGGGTTGCTTTGCTGCCTCTGGCACTGGACTGCTTGACTGTGTGCATGGCATTTTGAAGTCTGAAGACTAGCAACAAATTTTGCAGCATAATGTAGGGCCCAGTGTGAGAAAGCTGGGTCTCACTCAGAGGTCATGGGTCTTCCAGCAGGACAATGACCCAAAACACACTTCCAAAAGCACTATAAAATGGTTTGAGAGAAAGCACTGGAGACTTCTAATGAGTCCAGACCTGAATCCCATAGAACACCTGTGGAGAGATCTCAAAATGGCAGTTTGGAGAAGGCACCCTTCAAATATCAGGGACCTGGAGCAGTTTGCCAAAGAAGAATTGGCTACAATTCCAGCAGGGCATTGTAAGAAACTCATTGATGGTTACCGGAAGCGGTTGTTCGCAGTTATTTTGGCTAAAGGTTGTGCAACCAAGTATTAGGCTGAGGGTGCCAATACTTTTGTCTGGCCCATTTTTGGAGTTTTGTGTGAAATGATCAATGATTTGATCTTTGCTTCATTCTCTTTTGTGTTTTTTCCTTGCAAGCAAATTAAATGAAGATAATTATACCAAAGAATTTGTGATAGCAATCATTTTCAGGAAGAAACTGAGTATTATCTGACAGAATTGCAGGGGTGCCAATACTTTTGGCCACCACTGTATGTTTGTGGGAGGACTATTTAAAGATTAAGCCCTGCCCACCGTCGCATTATTGGTGACGTCACCCGCGGGCAATCAGGCGGTGCCAGGTCACCGGATCAGCTGACTCCCAAACCACCAATCACGGTCCGCCATGTCACAGGCATGCTCAGTGCAGTGCAGCCTGGACTTAGGCTGTAGTAGCCCTGTTTCCCTCTGCAACCTATGCTTCATGTTGCTAGGAACAAAGACCCAAGAGACAACTTGTACATGTTGTGCACTAGTTAGGTGTTGAGAATGACTGTGATGCTGAGCAGCATTTTTGCTGGCTGGACCAGAATGGGAGACCACAGAATCAACTGATGATTCTGAACCCATTTCAGATCCAGCAAACACCCAACACCTAACAGCTATAGCTTCGGCCACCCTAGCCATGCTTCAGCAGTGTTTGCAGCTTCCAGCTCAACAAATGATCTGTGATGTCCCCACACATTGGATCTCTACATTTCAGAGGTTGGTAAGGATTTGTGAGCAGAAGAAGGCAGTTGTTAACTACCAGCATCAAAAGGCCGTCAGTATTCAGTTCAGACAACACACATAAGACCTCATGAGTGGACATGGATGTCAGACATATGTACCATCCTCCAATGCTTTGAGGACTCCACCAAGATGGTGAGCGGTGATGACCCCATAGTTAGCATCACCATTCCACTTCTCTATCTTCTGAAAGGCACAGAAGAATCACGGAGTACGCTGGTACGGTCGGCGAGGTACTCCCTCACCATCTTTTGAAACTTTCCACTCCTTGTGAGAGTACCACGCGCCTCAGGGCCTGTAAGCTGGGCCAGTCTCAGAAAAGCATCCCAGAACGTTGACAGTGTTCCCCTGCCTCTGCTGGATTGGAGTTGCATCTCTCTCGCCTGTACGCCTTGGTTGGGCAATGAACTGTGACCCCTGCTGCTAGCGTGTTCAGATGGGAATTATTTTAACAGTTCTGCAGCAAGGGCCTTGTGGTACTGCCCCATTTTTGTAGACCTCTCCACCTCAGAAATAAGAGAGTGAAAGTTCTCCTTGTAGCGGGGGTCTAAAAGTGTCACCAACCAGTAATGTCACCCAACATTTTAACAACGCGAGGGTCACGGTTAAGGCAGCGTAACATAAAGTCAGCCATGCGTGCCAGACAGGTAATGGGCAAGACATCCGTGTCCTCACTAAGATGATGACTGACCATGTACTCCACCTTCTCCTCCTGCCCCCTGTCCTCCGGCCACCCACGCTGAACCGACGGTATGACAGTTGTACAGGTACTACCGTCTACAGCGCATGATACCAGCTCCTGTTCTTCCTCCTCCTCCTCTCCCTCATTGTCCCCCATTGCACGTTGGGATGAGATGAGGCTGGGCTGTGTGTAATCGCCCGCTACGACTTCTTGATCCATCTCATCATACTCTGGCTGCAATTCCTCCTCTTTAATTCTCTGCAGAGAGTGTTGCAAAAGACAGACAAGTGGGTTGCTGACGCTAATGATGGCGTCATCGCCACTCACCATCTTGGTGGACTCCTCAAAGTTTGTCAGGATGGTACATGTGTCAGACATCCAGGTCCACTCCTGAGGTCTTATGTGTGGAGTCTGACCTGAATATCGACGGCCTTGTTGCAGCTGGTACTCCACAATTGCTCTCTTCTGCTCACAAATCCTTTGCAACATGTGGAGGGTAGAGTTCCAACGTGTGGGGACATCACACACCAGTCGGTGTGCTGGAAGCTGCAAACGCTGCTGCAACACAGCAAGGGCGGTGGAAGCTGTAGCCGACTTCCGAAAATTAGCTGACAGGCGGCGTACTTTGACGAGCATATCTGGCAACTCGGGGTACGATTTAAGAAACCGCTGAACAACATGGTTAAGCACATGAGCCAGGCATAGTACGTGTGTGATCTCGCCTCGCCTCAGAGCCGCCACCAGGTTACGGCCATTGTCACACTCGACCATGCCTGGATGTAGGTTCAGCGGTCTCAGCCACAGATCTGCCTGCTCTTTCACAGCTGTCCAAAACTCACAAGCAGTGTGAGGTTTATCAACTAAGCTTATGAGTTTCAGCACAGCCTGTTGACGCTTGGCTGAGGCAGTACTGCAGTGCTTCCAGCTTGTTGAACATGAGGAGGAGAAGGGGTATTATGTGCAGGAGCTGTACACTGTGGGGGCAACTCTGACTGACATAGGGCCCGCAATCCTCGGTGTGGGGAGGATGTGTTCCGTCCCAAGGTCCGACTGGGTCCCGGCTTCCACTATGTTTACCCAATGGGCCGTCAGGGAGATGTACAGTCCCTGGCCACAAGCACTTGTCCATGTGTCCGTTGTCAGGTGGACTCTCCCAGTAACTGCGTTGTTGAGGGCACGGCAGATGTTTTGGGACACATTCTTGTGTAGTCCGGGGATGGCACACCGGGCAAAATAGTGTCGGCAGGGGACCGAATACCGAGGGATGGCCACCGCCATAAGGTTGCGGAAGGATTCTGTCTCCACCAGCCTAAAAGGCAGCATTTCCAACACAAGCAGTCGTGAAATGTGCGAATTTAGGACTGTGGCCTGTGGGGCGTTGGCTGCGAATTTACGCTTTCGTTCAAAGGTCTGGGATATGGACAATTGAACGCTGCGGTGCGACATGGACGTGGAGGTTGATGCTGTTTCTTGAGAAACTGCCATAACAAGTGAAGACTGAGAGGAGGGGGCATCTTTGCATGCAGTATGGACAGGGGATTGCCTTGCACACACAACATGGGGTTCTATTGCAAAAACAACAGTGGAAGAAGCAGTGGTGACACCCGCTGACACTGGTCGTGGACACTGAGGTTCGCCCCACAAAGTCGGGTGCTTTGCAGCCATGTGCCTGATCATGCTGGTGGTGGTCAGGCTGGTAGTTTTGTCACCCCTGCTGATGCTGGCCTGGCAGGTGGTACTAATGGCCTTTTTGGGGTTATCAGCAGAGTCTTTAAAAAAATTACAGACTCTGGAAGACCTACCGGTTGTACTGGCAACGTCCCTCATGTTTGTGTTACAGGGAACGGTTGCCCGCCTTCTGTCGGCGGCCACCACACTGCTTCTTCCTGCCTGATGGGGTACTCTGCCTCCCTCCCCCTGTGTGCTGCTGGCCTCTCTCTGTGTGTCCTCCTGCCACGTTGGGTCAGTTACTGGATCATCCACCACCTCCTCCTCTTCCACTTCCGCTCCACGGTCCTCCTCCTCACTTCGTGGCAATTGTGTCTCATCATCGTTCACCTCTTGTGACAAATTGCCAGCGTCGCCTTCCTGTGGCCGTGGCTGTTCAAATATTTGGCCATGGCTACATGGGATCTCCTCTTCCACCACTTCAAGCGGAGCAGGCGAGGGGCCCAAATATGGAAATGGACCAGTGAACAGCTCTTCAGAGTGTCCTGCTGTGGGATCAGTTGCTGTCTGACGACACTTGGCATGGTGGGAGGAAGGAGCATCAGGGTGAGGAGGAGAATGCAGTCGAGACTCACGCCTACTAACCCTTGACCATGTGGAAGACAGACCAGAGGTGGTGGAGGACAGGTGAGTGGAAGTATTATCTGCTATCCAATTAATAACCTGTTCACACTGATCAGTTCGCAATAGTGGTGCTATTGTGTGATTCCTAGTAATTCGGTCAAGAACTGGGAGCGAGAAGATGTGACTGTTGGTAGTGGCACATTTTCACATTGGCCACGGCCCCGTCCTCTGCATGCACCATCACCAGAACATCCAGTTCCCCGTCCCTTGCCACGCGCCTTGCCCATTGTAAATGAAGTAAAAGAGCTTACACTCGCACTATCAATGGCAAAAGGGTAAAACAAATGATATTTGAACTGTGGAAGAGGATAACCACAGTTGTCGTTCTCTGGCCTACACACAGAATCTCTTAAACAGATATATTTGTGTCTGAACAGTCAGCGAAACTCTCAAAATGTTTGTTTTTATGGAAAAAGGGGAAAAAAGTGGATAATACAGAGATTTGAACCGTGCAATTGCAAAACCACAGTTCTAGTTATCTGGCCTACACCAGAATGTTTTAACCAGATATATTTGTGACTGAACAGTCAGCGAGACACTCAAACTGTTTTTTTTTATGGAAAAAAGGCAAAAAAGTGGATAATACAGAGATTTGAACCGTGGAACTGCAAAACCACAGTTGTAGTTCTCTGGCCTACACCAGAATCTTTTAAACAGATATATTTGTGTCTAAACAGTCAGCGAAACACTCAAAATGTTTTTTTTTATGAAAAAAGTTGGATTACACCGAGATTTGAACCGTGGAAAAGGAAAACCACAGTTGTAGTTCTCTGGCCTACACCAGAATCTTTTAAACAGATATATTTGTGTCTGAACAGTCAGGGAGACACTCAAACTGTTTTTTTTTATGGAAAAAAAGCAAAAAACTGGATAATACAGAGATTTGAACCGTGGAACTGCAAAACCACAGTTCTAGTTATTTGTCCTACACCAGACTCTTTTAAACAGATATATTTGTGTCTGAACAGTCAGCGAGACACTCAAAATGTTTTTTTTGTATGCAAAAATGTGGATTACACCCAGATTTGAACCTTGGAAGAGGAAAACCACATTTCTAGTTATCTTGCCTACACCAGAAACTTTTAAACAGATATATTTGTGTCTGAACAGTCAGCGAGACACTCAAAATGTTTTTTTTAATGGAAAAAAAGCAAAAAAGTGGATAATACAGAGATTTGAACCGTGGAACTGCAAAACAAGAGTTGTAGATCTCTGGCCTACACCAGAATCTTTTAAACAGATATATTTGTGTCTGAACAGTCAGCGAGACACTCAAAATGTTTTTTTTTTTATGCAAAAAGGATGATTACAACCAGATTTGAACCGTGGAAGAGGAAAACCACATTTCTAGTTATCTGGCCTACACCAGAATCTTTTAAACAGATATATTTGTGTCTGAACAGTCAGCGAGACATTCAAAATATTTTATTTTTTAGAGCAAAAAGGCAAAAAAGTGGATAATACAGAGATTTGAATAGTGGAACTTCAAAACCAAAGTTCTAGTTATGTGGCCCACACCAGACTCTTTTAAACAGATATATTTGTGTCTGAACAGTCAGCGAGACACTCAAAATGTTTGTTTTATGGGAAAAAGGCAAAAAAGTGGATAATACAGAGATTTAAACCGTTGAACTGCAAAACCACAATTCTAGTTGTCTAGCCTACACCACTGTCTTTTAAGCATATATATTTGTGTCTGAACAGTCAGTGAGACAATCAAAATGTTTTTTTTCATGCAAAAAGGTGGATTACACCCTGATTTGAACCGTGGAAGAGGAAAACCACATTTCTAGCTATCTGGCCTTCACCAGAATCTTTTAAACAGATATATTTGTGTCTGAACAGTCAGCGAGACACTCAAAATGTTTTTTTTCATGGTAAAAAGGCAAAAAAGTGGATAATACAGAGATTTGAACCGTGGAACTGCAAAACCACAGTTTTAGTTATCAGGCCTACACCAGAATCTTTTAACCGGTTCCCGACCGCCCACTGTACATAAACGTCAGCGCTGCCTGGGCTCTGTGCAGCGCCGACGTTTAAAAACGGTGGGTGGTCCCGCAGCGCTCAGGACCCCCAGGGTCCTGCTAGCACTGCGGTACCGGTTCAGAACGATAGCTCTGACATGTGGCATCATGGGGACCTGATTGGATCAGGTCCCCGCGATGTTAACCTGTTCTTATCTTCTAGATGCCGCGATCCAAAGCGATCGCGGCATTTAAAAGATAGTGACAGCCGGTGGTCGGCGATCGGGACCCCCCACATACCTGCCAGCGGCGGGGATCCCTGTGCTGTGACCTCTGACATCATCGAGACCTGATTGGCTCAAGTCTCGATGATGTCAGCATCACACCAGCCAATCAGAGAGATCACCAGGGAAGTTTGTTATAGCAACAAACTTTCCCGGGCGATCTGCCTGATAAATACACTGTTTCTCCTCCGATCTCAGTGAGAGAGCAGAGGAGAAACACTGTGACAAGAGCTGTCAGCCTTGCCACAGTAAAAGTGAAAAAAATAAAATAAAAAAGAAAGTAAGAGTTAGGGTTAGTCAGTCCTGTCAGATCAGTCAGTCAGTCAGTCCTGTCAGATCTGTCAGTCAGTCAGTCCTGTCAGATCTGTCAGTCAGTCAGTCCTGTCAGATCAGTCAGTCAGTCCTGTCAGATCTGTCAGTCAGTCAGTCCTGTCAGATCTGTCAGTCCAGTCAGTCAGTCAGTCCTGTCAGATCAGTCAATCCAGTCAGTCAGTCAGTCAGTCTTGTCAGATCAGTCCAGTCAGTCAGTCCTGTCAGATCTGTCAGATCAGTCAGTCCTGTCAGATCAGTCAGTCCTGTCAGTCAGTCAGTCCTGTCAGATCAGTCCAGTCAGTCCTGTCAGATCAGTCAGTCCTGTCAGGTCAGTCAGTCCTGTCAGTCCAGTCCGGTCAGTCCAGTCCGGTCAGTCCAGTCCGGTTCCATCCTTTCAGTCCGGTCCGTTTAGTCCGGTCCGTTCAGTCCGGTTCAAAAATATAAAAATAAAATGGCCCGTCAGACTTATACCGCAGAAGAGGTGTATGCCCTGCTATGTTCTGACACTGATGACAGTGCAATCTCAGATGGAGATATGGATTTTGAGGGCTTTAGTAGCGGCGACACTGAGAGCTCAGAAATGAGCAGTGATTCTGTTCCATCCTCAAGCCCAAGGACCAGTACAGCAATAGGGGCAAATAGGGCTACTGGAGAAACGTCTCCAAATCAGGGAACACTGCCCAGCACAAGCGCTGTCCCTGCTACTAGTGAATTGGCACACGCCAGTGTACAAGGGGCAGTGCCACATGATCTAGCATTTCTCAGATGGGAGGCTTCGGATTCGGCTGCTCCATTCAGCCCTGATTTCAACGCCATTCCTGGTATAAATGTGGAGGTGGAAGATTTTGGACCAATTCATTTTTTTAATTTGTTTTTTACAGACAGCTTGCTAGAGCATATTGTTGTGCAAACAAATTTATATGCATCCCAATTCATAAGCCAGAATCCCCGATCTTACTATGCTAGGGCAAATTTATGGACACCAACTAATGTCCCGGAAATTAAAAAATTTTTAGGACTTACATTTGCCATGGGGCTTGTTAAAAAACCGAGCATTCGATCCTACTGGTCCAACCACCCTGTTCAAGCCACCCCTATGTTTTCAGTCGTTCTGCCTAGGACTCGTTATGAAATGCTCATGCGGTTTTGGCATTTTAACGACAATAGCCAATGCCTGCCCAGAAATGCCCCAGAACATGACAGGTTATGTAAAATTAAACCCATCATTGCAAATTTGTCAGAAAAATTCTTAAGCCTCTACACCCCAACACAAAATATTTCTATAGATGAGTCCCTTGTAAAATTCAAAGGAAGACTGCATCTCAAGCAATTTATCCCATCTAAAAGGGCAAGGTTTGGAATAAAGATCTATAAAATGTGCGAAAGTTCAATCGGATACACATCCGCTTTCCGCGTATATGAGGGGAAAGATAGCCAGCTAAACCCACCAGGATGCCCTACTTATCTGGGGACATCTGGAAAAATTGTTTGGGAGCTGATAAGTCCATTTTTTCAAAAAGGCTACAATCTATATGTGGACAATTATTACACCAGCATACACCTATTTAAAAGTCTGGTTGAACACAACATCGGGGCTTGTGGGACCATCCGTAAAAACCGTCAGGGGTTTCCACAACTATTGGTCAACCAAAAGTTGCAAAAGGGGCAGTCAGGGGCTGTACGCAACGGAGAGCTGCTTGCCCTGAAATATAGGGATAAGCGGGATATTTTTGTCCTCAGCTCGATCCACACAGATGCCACAAGGGCCACTGTAGAACTAGGATCCACCACTCCAAAGCAAAAACCTGTGTCAGTCATTGACTACAACAAACACATGGGGGGTGTGGACCTTGCAGACCAGGTTCTACAGCCATACCAGGTATCAAGAAAGTCCTATACCTGGTATAAAAAGTTGGTTATTTATTTGTTTCAGGTGGCCACATACAATTCTTTTGTGTTGTACAAAAAAGCAGGAAATTCAGATCCTTTTCTTGATTATCAAGAAAAGGTAATTGAAAATCTTGTCTTTCAAAGTGTTAGCCCCGCTCATCCATTAGAATCTGAGGATGTGAAAAGACTCACTGAGCGACATTTTATTGCACTTATTCCAGCAACGGAAACAAGAAGGAACCCCCAGAAAATATGTTGTGTATGTACTAAGAGAGGAATGAGGCGTGATACCCGCTACTATTGCCCACAATGCCCATCATTGCCAGCCTTATGCGTCACTGACTGCTTTAAAATCTTCCACACAGAGCCACGTTTTTAAACTGTAAAAATGTATCCCAATTTGTCATTCAAACATTTGGTTCATTTAGTGAATGACACATTCGAGTAGAGCTCACTTAATTTCCAGGGGGAGGTTCTCCAGAATCTAAACCTTCCATTGCGTGCTTGTTTCTGGAAATCATCCATTGAGTTAAAATGGTCACTAAACCCATAGATGAATTCCCAGAGGGGTGTCATTTCCAAAATGGGGTCACTTCAGGTGGGATTCTTTAGCTCTGGTACTCTGAAAAGTGCCAGAACAGCATAATCCCCCCTGAAGTGACCCCATTATGGAAATGACACCTCTGTGGGAATTCATCTATGGGTTTAGTGACCATTTACCTACTTATTTTCCCACCACTAGATTAATTTATACAGAGGAGTAGATTGTAAAATTCGGTCACTTGTTGTGGGTTTCCTCTGTTTAGGCACCTCAGGGGCTCTCCAAATGCAACATGGCGTCCGCTGTCCATTCCAGTCAAATTTCCATTCCAAAAGTCAAATGGGGCTCCTTACCTTCCAAGCCATGCCGTGCGCCCAAACAGTGGCTTTGCACCACATATGGGGTATCAGCATGCTCAGGAGAAATGGCACAACACATTTTCGTGTCCATTTTTTCTGGCTGTCCTTGTGAAAATTAAAAATTTGAGGCTAAAGTAGCAGTTTTGTGTTAAAAATGTGTTTTTTTATTTTCACACTTCAACATTATAAAATTCTGTGAAGCCCCTGGGGGTTCAAGGTGCTCACCACACATCTAGATAAGTTCCTTAAGGGGTCTAGTTTCCAAAATGGGGTCACTTGTTGGGGGTTTCCTCTGTTTAGGCACCTCAGGGGCTCTCCAAATGCAACATGGCGTCCGCTATCGATTACAGTCAAATTTCCATTCCAAAAGTCAAATGGCGCTCCTTACCTTCCAAGCCATGCCGTGCGCCCAAACAGTGGCTTTGCTCCACATATGGGGTATCAGCGTGCTCAGGAGAAATTGCACAACACATTTTAGGGTCAATTTTTTCTGGCTGCCCTTGTGAAAATTAAAAATTTGAGGCTAAAGTAGCAGTTTTGTGAAAAAAAGTTAAATGTTCATTGTTTTCTTCCACATTCCAAAAATTCCTGTGAAGCACCTGAAGGGTTAATAAACTTCTTGAATGTGGTTTTGAGCACCTTGAGGGGTGCAGTTTTTAGAATGGTATCACTTTTGGGTATTTTCTGTCATAAAGGCTCCTCAAAGTCACTTCAAATAAGATGTGGTCCCTAAAAAAATGTTTTTGTAAATTTTGTTGTAAAAATGAGAAATCGCTGGTCAATTTTAACCCTTATAACTTCCTAACAAAAAAAAATTTTGGTTACAAAATTGTGCTGATGTGAAGTAGACATGTAGGAAATGTTATTTATTAACTATTTTGTGTGACATATCTCTCTGATTAAAGGGCATGAAAATTCAAAGTTTGAAAATTGCAAAATTTTAAAAATTTTCGCCAAATTTCCGATTTTTTTTACAAATAAACGCAAGTGATATCGAAGAAATTTTACCACTATCATGAAGTACCATATGTCACAAAAAAACAATCTCAGAATCATGGGGATCCGTTAAAGCGTTCCAGAGTAATTACCTCATAAAGTGACAGTGGTCAGAATTGAAAAAATTGGCCCGGTCACGAAGGCAAAAACAGGCTCTGGCGCGAAGTGGTTAAACAGATATATTTGTGTCTGAACAGTCAGCGAGACACTCAAAATGTTTTTTTTTTATGGAAAAAAGGCAAAAAAGTGGATAATACAGAGATTTGAACCGTGGAACTGCAAAACCACAGTTCTAGTTTTCTGGCCCACACAAGACTCTTTTAAACAGATATATATGTGTCTGAACAGTCAGCGAGACATTCAAAATATTTTATTTTTTAGAGAAAAAAGGCAAAAAAGTGGATAATACAGAGATTTGAATAGTGGAACTTCAAAACCAAAGTTCTAGTTATGTGGCCCACACCAGACTCTTTTAAACAGATATATTTGTGTCTGAACAGTCAGCGAGACACTCAAATTGTTTTTTTTTTTATGCAAAAAGGATGATTACAACCAGATTTGAACCGTGGAAGAGGAAAACCACATTTCTAGTTATCTGGCCTACACCAGAATCTTTTAAACAGATATATTTGTGTCTGAACAGTCAGCGAGACATTCAAAATATTTTATTTTTTAGAGAAAAAAGGCAAAAAAGTGGATAATACAGAGATTTGAATAGTGGAACTTCAAAACCAAAGTTCTAGTTATGTGGCCCACACCAGACTCTTTTAAACAGATATATTTGTGTCTGAACAGTCAGCGAGACACTCAAAATGTTTCTTTTATGCAAAAAGTTGGATTACACCCAGATTTGAACCGTGGAAGAGGAAAACCACAGTTGTAGTACTCTGGCCTACACCAGAATCTTTTAAACAGATATATTTGTGTCTGAACAGTCAGCGAGACACTCAAAATGTTTGTTTTATGGGAAAAAGGCAAAAAAGTGGATAATACAGAGATTTGAACCGTTGAACTGCAAAACCACAATTCTAGTTGTCTAGCCTACACCAGACTCTTTTAAACATATATATTTGTGTCTGAACAGTCAGTGAGACAATCAAAATGTTTTTTTTCATGCAAAAAGGTGGATTACACCCTGATTTGAACCGTGGAAGAGGAGAACCACATTTCTAGCTATCTGGCCTTCACCAGAATCTTTTAAACAGATATATTTGTGTCTGAACAGTCAGCGAGACACTCAAAATGTTTTTTTTCATGGAAAAAGGCAAAAAAGTGGATAATACAGAGATTTGAACCGTGGAACTGCAAAACCACAGTTTTAGTTATCAGGCCTACACCAGAATCTTTTAACCGGTTCCCGACCGCCCACTGTACCTAAACATCGGTGCTGCGTGGGCTCTGTGCAGCGCCGACGTTTAAAAACGGTGGGTGGTCCCGCAGCGCTCAGGACCCCCAGGGTCCTGCTAGCACTGCGGTACCGGTTCAGAGCGATAGCTCTGACATGTGGCATCATGGGGACCTGATTGGATCAGGTCCCCATGATGTTAAACTGTTCTTATCTTCTAGATGCCGCGATCCATAGCAATCGCGGCATTTAAAAGATAGTGACAGCCGGTGGTCGGCGATCGGGACTCCCCACATACCTGCCAGCGGCGGGGATCCCAGTGCTGTGACCTCTGACATCATTGAGACCTGATTGGCTCAGGTCTCGATGATGTCAGCGTCACACCAGCCAATCAGAGAGATCACCAGGGAAGTTTGTTATAGCAACAAACTTTCCCGGGCGATCTGCCTGATAAATACACTGTTTCTCCTCCGATCTCAGTGAGAGAGCAGAGGAGAAACACTGTGACAAGAGCTGTCAGCCTTGCCACAGTAAAAGTGAAAAAAATAAAATAAAAAAGAAAGTAAGAGTTAGGGTTAGTCAGTCCTGTCAGATCAGTCAGTCAGTCCTGTCAGATCAGTCAGTCAGTCCTGTCAGATCAGTCAGTCAGTCAGTCCTGTCAGATCTGTCAGTCAGTCAGTCCTGTCAGATCTGTCAGTCAGTCAGTCCTGTCAGATCAGTCAGTCAGTCCTGTCAGATCAGTCAGTCAGTCCTGTCAGATCAGTCAGTCAGTCCTGTCAGATCTGTCAGTCAGTCAGTCCTGTCAGATCTGTCAGTCCAGTCAGTCAGTCAGTACTGTCAGATCAGTCAGTCCAGTCAGTCAGTCAGTCTTGTCAGATCAGTCCAGTCAGTCAGTCCTGTCAGATCTGTCAGTCAGTCCTGTCAGATCTGTCAGATCAGTCAGTCCTGTCAGATCAGTCAGTCCTGTCAGTCAGTCAGTCCTGTCAGATCAGTCCAGTCAGTCCTGTCAGATCAGTCAGTCCTGTCAGGTCAGTCAGTCCTGTCAGTCCAGTCCGGTCAGTCCAGTCCGGTCAGTCCAGTCCGGTCAGTCCAGTCCGGTTCCATCCTTTCAGTCCGGTCCGTTTAGTCCGATCCGTTCAGTCCAGTCAAAAAATATAAAAATAAAATGGCCCGTCAGACTTATACCGCAGAAGAGGTGTATGCCCTGCTATGTTCTGACACTGATGACAGTGCAATCTCAGATGGAGATATGGATTTTGAGGGCTTTAGTAGCGGCAACACTGAGAGCTCAGAAATGAGCAGTGATTCTGTTCCATCCTCAAGCCCAAGGACCAGTACAGCAATAGGGGCAAATAGCGCTACTGGAGAAACGTCTCCAAATCAGGGAACACTGCCCAGTACAAGTGCTGTCCCTGCTACTAGTGAATTGGCACACGTCAGTGTACAAGGGGCGGTGCCACATGATCTAGCATTTCCCAGATGGGAGGCTTCGGATTCGGCTGCTCCATTCAGCCCTGATTTCAACGCCATTCCTGGTATAAATGTGGAGGTGGAAGATTTTGGACCAATTCATTTTTTTAATTTGTTTTTTACAGACAGCTTGCTAGAGCATATTGTCGTGCAAACAAATTTATATGCATCCCAATTCATAAGCCAGAATCCCCGATCTTACTATGCTAGGGCAAATTTATGGACACCAACTAATGTCCCGGAAATTAAAAAATTTTTAGGACTTACATTTGCCATGGGGCTTGTTAAAAAACCGAGCATTCGATCCTACTGGTCCAACCACCCTGTTCAAGCCACCCCTATGTTTTCAGTCGTTCTGCCTAGGACCCGTTATGAAATGCTCATGCGGTTTTGGCATTTTAATGACAATAGCCAATGCCTGCCCAGAAATGCCCCAGAACATGACAGGTTATGTAAAATTAGACCCATCATTGAAAATTTGTCAGAAAAATTCTTAAGCCTCTACACCCCAACACAAAATATTTCTATAGATGAGTCCCTTGTAAAATTCAAAGGAAGACTGCATCTCAAGCAATTTATCCCATCTAAAAGGGCAAGGTTTGGAATAAAGATCTATAAAATGTGCGAAAGTTCAATCGGATACACATCCGCTTTCCGCATATATGAGGGGAAAGATAGCCAGCTAAACCCACCAGGATGCCCTACTTATCTGGGGACATCTGGAAAAATTGTTTGGGAGCTGATAAGTCCATTTTTTCAAAAAGGCTACAATCTATATGTGGACAATTATTACACCAGCATACCCCTATTTTAAAGTCTGGTTGAACACAACATCGGGGCTTGTGGGACCATCCGTATAAACCGTCAGGGCTTTCCACAACCATTGGTCAACCAAAAGTTGCAAAAGGGGCAGTCAGGGGCTGTACACAACGGAGAGCTGCTTGCCCTGAAATATAGGGATAAGCGGGATATTTTTGTCCTCAGCTCGATCCACACAGATGCCACAAGGGCCACTGTAGAACTAGGATCCACCACTCCAAAGCAAAAACCTGTGTCAGTCATTGACTACAACAAACACATGGGGGGTGTGGACCTTGCAGACCAGGTTCTACAGCCATACTAGGTATCAAGAAAGTCCTATACCTGGTATAAAAAGTTTGTTATTTATTTGTTTCAGGTGGCCACATACAATTCTTTTGTGTTGTACAAAAAAGCAGGAAATTCAGATCCTTTTATTGATTATCAAGAAAAGGTAATTGAAAATCTTGTCTTTCAAAGTGTTAGCCCCGCTCATCCATTAGAATCTGAGGATGTGAAAAGACTCACTGAGCGACATTTTATTGCACTTATTCCAGCAACGGAAACAAGAAGGAACCCCCAGAAAATATGTCGTGTATGTACTAAGAGAGGAATGAGGCGTGATACCCGCTACTATTGCCCACAATGCCCATCATTGCCAGCCTTATGAGTCACTGACTGCTTTAAAATCTTCCACACAGAACCACGTTTTTAAACTGTAAAAATGTATCCCAATTTGTCATTCAAACATTTGGTTCATTTAGTGAATGACACATTCGAGTAGAGCTCACTTAATTTCCAGGGGGGGGTTTTCCAGAATCTAAACCTTCCATTGCGTGCTTGTTTCTGGAAATCATCCATTGAGTTAAAATGGTCACTAAACCCATAGATGAATTCCCAGAGGGGTGTCATTTCCAAAATGGGGTCAATTCAGGGGGGATTCTTTAGCTCTGGTACTCTGAAAAGTTCCAGAACAGCATAATTCTCCCTGAAGTGACCCCATTATGGAAATGACACCTCTGTGGGAATTCATCTATGGGTTTAGTGACAATTTACCTACTTATTTTCCCACAACTAGATTAATTTATACAGAGGAGTAGATTGTAAAATTCGGTCACTTGTTGTGGGATTCCTCTGTTTAGGCACCTCAGGGGCTCTCCAAATGCAAACTGTTTTTTTTATGGAAAAAAGGCAAAAAACTGGATAATACAGAGATTTGAACCGTGGAACTGCAAAACCACAGTTCTAGTTATTTGGCCTACACCAGACTCTTTTAAACAGATATATTTGTGTCTGAACAGACAGCGAGACGCTCAAAATGTTTTTTTTGTATGCAAAAAGGTGGATTATACCCAGATTTGAACCTTGAAAGAGGAAAACCACATTTCTAGTTATCTTGCCTACACCAGAAACTTTTAAACAGATATATTTGTGTCTGAACAGTCAGCGAGACACTCAAAATGTTTTTTTTTATGGAAAAAAGGCAAAAAAGTAGATAATACAGAGATTTGAACCGTGGAACTGCAAAATCAGAGTTGTAGATCTCTGGCCTACACCAGAATCTTTTAAACAGATATATTTGTGTCTGAACAGTCAGCGAGACACTCAAAATGTTTTTTTTATGCAAAACGGATGATTACAACCAGATTTGAACCGTGGAAGAGGAAAACCACAGTTCTAGTTATCTGGCCTACACCAGAATCTTTTAAACAGATATATTTGTGTCTGAACAGTCAGCGAGACATTCAATATTTTTTTTTTTATAGAAAAAAGGCAAAAAAGTGGATAATACAGAGATTTGAATTGTTGAACTTCAAAACCAAAGTTCTAGTTATGTGGCCCACAACAGATTCTTTTAAACAGATATATTTGTGTGTGAACAGTCAGTGATACACTCAAAATGTTTTTTTTTGTATGCAAAAAGGTGTATTACACCCAGAATTGAACAGTGGAAGAGGAAAACTACAGTTCTAGTTATCTGGCCTACAATAGAAACTTTTAAACAGATATATTTGTGTCTGAACAGTCAGCGAGACACTCAAACTGGTTTTTTTATGGAAAAATGCAAAAAACTTGATAATACAGAGATTTGAACCGTGGAACTGCAAAACCACAGTTCTAGCTTTTTGGCCTACTGCAGACTCTTTTAAAAAGATATATTTGTGTCTGAACAGTCAGCGAGACACTCAAAATGTTTTTTTTGTATGCAAAAAGGTGGATTACACCCAGATTTGATCCTTGGAAGAGGAAAACCATATTTCTAGTTATCTTGCCTACACCAGAAACTTTTAAACAGATATATTTGTGACTGAACAGTCAGCGAGACACTCAAAATGTTTTTTTTTATGGAAAAATGCAAAAAGTGGATAATACAGAGATTTGAACCGTGGAACTGCAAAACCACAGTTGTAGCTCTCTCACCTGCACCACAATCTTTTATACAGATATATTTGGGTCTGAATAGTCAGCGAGACACTCAAAATGTTTTTTTTTATGCAAAAAGGTGGATTACAACCAGATTTGAACCGTGGAAGAGTAAAACCACAGTTCTAGTTATCTGGCCTACAACAGAATCTTTTAAACAGATATATTTGGGTCTGAACAGTCAGCGAGACACTCAAAAGGTTTTTTTTCATGGAAAAAGGCAAAAAAGTGGATAATACAGAGATTTGAACCATGGAACTGCAAAACCACAGTTCTAGTTATCTGGCCCAAACCAGACTCTTTTAAACAGATATATTTGTGTCTGAACAGTCAACGAGACACTCAAAATGTTTTTTTTTATGCAAAAAGGATGATTACAACCAGATTTCAACCGTGGAAGAGGAAAACCACAAATCTAGTTATCTGGCCTACACCAGAATCTTTTAAACAGATATATTTGTGTCTGAACAGTCAGCGAGACATTCAAAATATTTTTTTTTTTATAGAAAAAGGCAAAAAAGTGGATAATACAGAGATTTGAACCGTGGAACTTCAAAACCAAAGATCTAGTTATGTGGCCCACACCAGACTCTATTAAACAGATATATTTGTGTCTGAACAGTCAGCGAGACGCTCAAAATGTTTTGTTTTATGCAAAAAGTTGGATTACGCCCAGGTTTGAACCGTGGAAGAGGAAAACCACAGTTGTAGTTCTCTGGCCTACACCAGAATATTTTAAACAGATATATTTGTGTCTGAACAGTCAGCGAGACACTCAAAATGTTTGCTTTTATGGAAAAAAGGCAAAAAAGTGGATAATACAGAGATTTGAACCGTGGAACAGCAAAACCACAATTCTAGTTATCTGGCCTACACCAGACTCTTTTAAACGGATATATTTGTGTCTGAACAGTCAGTGAGATACTCAAAATGTTTTTTTTTATGCAAAAAGGTGGATTACACCCTGATTTGAAACGTGGAAGAGGAAAACCACATTTCCAGTTATCTGGCCTACACCAGAATCTTTTAAACAGATATATCTGTGTCTAAACAGTCAGCAAGACACTCAAAATGTTTTTTTCATGGAAAAAGGCAAAAAAGTGTATAATACAGAGATTTGAACCGAGGAACTGCAAAACCACAGTTCTAGTTATTTCGACTACACCAGACTCTTTAAAACAGATATATTTGTGTCTGAACAGTCAGCGAGACATTCAAAATATTTTTTTTTTATAGAAAAAAGGCAAAAGAGTGGATAATACAGAGATTTGAATAGTGGAACTTCAAAATCAAAGTTCTAGTTATGTGGCCGACACCAGACTCTTTTAAACAGATATATTTGTGTCTGAACAGTCAGCAAGACACTCAAAATGTTTTTTTCATGGAAAAAGGCAAAAAAGTGGATAATACAGAGATTTGAACCGTGGAACTGCAAAACCACAGTTTTAGTTATCTGACCTACACCAGAATCTTTTAAACATATATATTTGTGTCTGAACAGTCAGCGAGACACTCAAACTGTTTTTTTTTATGGAAAAAAGGCAAAAAAGTGGATAATACAGAGATTTGAACCATGGAGCTGCAAAACCACAGTTCTAGTTATCTGGCCCACACAAGACTCTTTTAACCAGATATATTTGTGTCTGATCAGTCAACGAGACACTCAAAAAGTTTTTTTTTGTATGCAAAAAGGTGGATTACACCCAAATTTGAACCTTGGAAGAGGAAAACCACATTTCTAGTTATCTTGCCTACACCAGATACTTTTAAACAGATATATTTGTGTCTGAACAGTCAGCGAGACACTCAAAATGTTTTTTTTATGGAAAAAATGCAAAAAAGTGGATAATACAGAGATTTGAACCATGAAACTGCAAAACCACAGTTTAAGTTATCTGGCCTACACCAGAATCTTTTAAACAGATATATTTGTGTCTGATCAGTCAGCGAGACACTCAAAATGTTTGTTTTTCTGGAAAAAGTTGGATTACACCCAGATTTGAACCGTGGAAGAGGAAAACCACAGTTGTAGTTCTCTGGCCTACACCAGAATTTTTTAAACAGATATATTTGTGTCTGAACAGTCAGCGAGACACTCAAAATGTTTGTTTTTATTGAAAAAAGGCAAAAAAGTGGATAATACAGAGATTTGAACCGTGGATCTGCAAAACCACAATTCTAGTTATCTGGCCTACACCAGACTCTTTTAAACAGATATATTTGTTTCTGAACAGTCAGTGAGACACTCAAAATGTTTTTTTTATGCCAAATGGTGGATTACACCCTGATTTGAACCGTGGAAGAGGAAAACCACAGTTCTAGTTATCTGGCCCACACCAGACTCTTTTAAAAAGATATATTTGTGTCTGAACAGTCAGCGAGACACTCAAAATGTTTTTTTTATGGAAAAAAGGCAAAAAAGTGGATAACACAGAGATTTGAACTGTGGAACTGCAAAACCACAGTTGTAGATCTCTGGCCTACACCAGAATCTTTTAAACAGATATATTTGCGTCTGAACAGTCAGCGAGACACTCAAAATGTTTTTTTTTATGCAAAAAGGATGATTACAACCAGATTTGAACCGTGGAAGAGGAAAACCACAGATCTAGTTTTCTGGCCTACACCAGAATCTTTTAAACATATATATTTGTGTCTGAACAGTCAGCGAGACATTCAAAATATTTTTTTTTATAGAAAAAAGGCAAAAAAGTGGATAATACAGAGATTTGAATCATGGATCTACAAAACCAAAGTTCTAGTTATGTGGCCCACACCAGACTCTTTTAAACAGATATATTTGTGTCTGAACAGTCAGCGAGACACTCAAAGTGTTTTTTTTTATGCAAAAAGTTGCATTACACCCAGATTTGAACCGTGGAAGAGGAAAACCACAGTTGTAGTTCTCTGGCCTACACCAGAATCTTTTAAACAGATATATTTGTGTCTGAACAGTCAGCGAGACACTCAAATTGTTTTTTTTATGGAAAAAAGGCAAAAAAGTGGATAATACAGAGATTTGAACCGTGGCACTGCAAAACCACAATTCTAGTTAACTGGCCTACACCAGACTCTTTTAAACAGATATATTTGTGTCTGAACAGTCAGTGAGGCACTCAAAATGTTTTTTTTTCATGCGAAAAGGTGGATTACACCCTGATTTGAACCGTGGAAGAGGAAAACCACATTTCTGGTTATCTGGCTAACACCATAATCTTTTAAACAGATATATTTGGGTCTGAACAGTCAGAGAGACACTCAAAAGGTTTTTTTTCATGGAAAAAGGCAAAAAAGTGGATAATACAGAGATTTGAATCATGGAACTGCAAAACCACAGTTCTAGTTATCTGGCCCAAACCAGACTCTTTTAAACAGATATATTTGTGTCTGAACAGTCAGCGAGACACTCAAAATGTTTTTTTTTATGCAAAAAGGATGATTACAACCAGATTTGAACCGTGGAAGAGGAAAACCACAGATCTAGTTATCTGGCCTACACCAGAATCTTTTAAACAGATATATTTGTGTCTGAACAGTCAGCGAGACATTCAAAATATTTTTTTTTTATAGAAAAAGGCAAAAAAGTGGATAATACAGAGATTTGAACCGTGGAACTTCAAAACCAAAGATCTAGTTATGTGGCCCACACCAGACTCTATTAAACAGATATATTTGTGTCTGAACAGTCAGCGAGACACTCAAAATGTTTTGTTTTATGCAAAAAGTTGGATTACGCCCAGATTTGAACCGTGGAAGACGAAAACCACAGTTGTAGTTCTCTGGCCTACACCAGAATATTTTAAACAGATATATTTGTGTCTGAACAGTCATCGAGACACTGAATATGTTTGCTTTTATGGAAAAAAGGCAAAAAAGTGGATAATACAGAGATTTGAACCATGGAAGAGGAAAACCACATTTCTGGTTATCTGGCTAACACCATAATCTTTTAAACAGATATATTTGTGTCTGAACAGTCAGCGAGACACTCAAAATGTTTTTTTTTTTATGGAAAAAATGCAAAAAAGTGGATAATACAGAGATTTGAACAGTGGAACTGCAAAACCACAGTTCTAGTTATCTGGCCCACACCAGACTCTTTTAAACAGATATATTTGTGTCTGAACAGTCAGCGAGACACTCATAATTTTTTTTTTTATGCAAAAATGTGGATTACACCCAGATTTGTACCCTGAAAGAGGAAAGCCACAGTTCTAGTTATCTGGCCTACACCAGAATCTTTTAAACAGATATATTTGTGTATGAACAGTCAGTGAGACACTCAAAATGTTTTTTTATATGGAAAAAAATGCAAAAAAGTGGATAATACACAGATTTGAACTGTGGAGCTGCAAAACCACAGTTATAGTTATCTGTCCTACACCAGACTGTATCAAACAGATGTATTTGTGTCTGAACAGTCAGCGAGACACTCAAAATGTTTTTTTTTTATGCAAAAAGGTGGATTACAGCCTGATTTGAACCGTGGAATAGTAAAACCACAGTTCTAGTTATCTGGCCTACACCAGAATCTTTTAAACAGATATATTTGTGTCTGAACAGTCAGCGAGACACTCAAACTGTTTTTTTTATGTAAAAATACAAAAAACTGGATAATACAGAGATTTGAACCGTGGAACTGCAAAACCACAGTTCTAGTTATTTGGCCTACACCAGACTCTTTTAAGCAGATATATTTGTGTCTGAACAGTCAGTGAGACACTCAAAATGATTTTTTTTATGCAAAAAGGTGGACTACACCCTGATTTGAACCGTGGAAGAGTAAAACCACATTTCTAGTTATCTGGCCTACACCAGAATCTTTTAAACAGATATATTTGTGTCTGAACAGTCAGCGAGACACTCAAAATGTTTTTTTTTCATGGAAAAAGGCAAAAAAGTGGATAATACAGAGATTTAAACCGTGGAACTGCAAAACCACAGTTTTAGTTATCTGGCCTACCCCAGAATCTTTTAAACAGATATATTTGTGTCTGAACAGTCAGCGAGACACTCAAAATGTTTTTTTAATGGAAAAAATGCAAAAAAAGTGGAAAATACAGAGATTTGAACCGTGGAACTGCAAAACCACAGTTTTAGTTATCTGGCCTACACCAGAATCTTTTAAACAGATATATTTGTGTCTGAACAGTCAACGAGACACTCAAAATGTTTTTTTTGTATGCAAAAAGGTGGATTACACCCAGATTTCAACCTTGGAAGAGGAAAACCACATTTCTAGTTATCTTGCCTACACCAGAAACTTTTAAACAGATATATTTTTGTCTGAACAGTCAGCGAGACACTCAAAATGTTTTTTTTATGGAAAAAAGGCAAAAAAGTGGATAACACAGAGATTTGAACTGTGGAACTGCAAAACCACAGTTGTAGATCTCTGGCCTACACCAGAATCTTTTAAACAGATATATTTGTGTCTGAACAGTCAGCGAGACACTCAAAATGTTTTTTTTTATGCAAAAAGGATGATTACAACCAGATTTGAACCGTGGAAGAGGAAAACCACAGATCTAGCTATCTGGCCTACACCAGAATCTTTTAAACATATATATTTGTGTCTGAACAGTCAGCGAGACTTTCAAAATATATTTTTTTTATAGAAAAAAGGCAAAAAAGTGGATAATACAGAGATTTGAATCATGGAACTTCAAAACCAAAGTTCTAGTTATGTGGCCCACATCAGACTCTTTTAAACAGATATATTTGTGTCTGAACAGTCAGCGAGACACTCAAAGTGTTTTTTTTTATGCAAAAAGTTGGATTACACCCAGATTTGAACCGTAGAAGAGGAAAACCACAGTTGTAGTTCTCTGGCCTACACCAGAATCTTTTAAACAGATATATTTGTGTCTGAACAGTCAGCGAGACACTCAAATTGTTTTTTTTATGGAAAAAAGGCAAAAAAGTGGATAATACAGAGATTTGAACCGTGGAACAGCAAAACCACAATTCTAATTATCTGGCCTACACCAGACTCTTTTAAACAGTTATATTTGTGTCTGAACAGTCAGTGAGACACTCAAAATGTTTTTTTTTCATGCGAAAAGGTGGATTACACCCTGATTTGAACCGTGGAAGAGGAAAACCACATTTCTGGTTATCTGGCTAACACCATAATCTTTTAAACAGATATATTTGGGTCTGAACAGTCAGCGAGACACTCAAAAGTAGAGATGAGCGTTGTTCTACTCGAACTGTTCTCCAATCTCAAATTCGAGCTGTTTTGGGCGGTGTTCGAGCCGGTCGGCGAACACGAACAATTTGTGAAAAATTCGGCTGTTCGAGGTTATGTTCGATAACTGTTCGTGCACCAAAATCATAACTGGATTTTTTCTCAGTAATGATGAAAATTAATGTTAATACGCAGTTTGAGTGTACAGCGGGGCGGGGGGAGGGGCAGGGGATGGATCTCTGCAGGAACAATGAAGATCTCCATTTTTTTTTCTCTTTCCCGCATTTGCAGTGGGGAGGTGCAATCTGTCAGCCTATCAGCAGCGCACACACGGAGCGAAGTGCTTTTTTTCACACAAGCAAGGGCATGTGTGATTGGCAGTGTATGTCACATGTCCTTGCCCTATAAGACCAAGCCATTTTCCCCGTCGCCACCATTTTCTCACTGCTGCAGCTGCGTGTTAGACGCCACCGCTGTTGCTGTGTGCGCTATACCTTGTTAATTTCAAGCCAATTTTCGCACAAATATACAGATAGCTTGGGAGTAGGGAATAGTTGTGATTGCAGTCCTTTTAAGGACTAGGTTACAGCATTTCCTACGACTTTTATCAGGCAGGTCTGTGCTCTTAAATAGATAGATTGTGGGAGTAAAGACTAATTGTAATTGGAGTCCTTTTCAGGACTAGGTTACATCAGTTCCTATCAGTTTTTGCCAGGCAGGTCTGTGCCAGTGCTGTGCAAGTTTTTTTCACAGCATTTGGCTGAATCTAGCAAAGCTAATCCTTTTTGGCCTATTGCAGAGTGTGTTAGTCAGTAGAGTAGCCTATCTGTGTTGCAAGATATACCACCTGTGTATAGAATACCAATTTTTTTACTGCACCTAGTGAAGTAAAATCTTTTGGGCATAGCATCATTCTATTAGTCCATCTATACTGACCTCCATCAGGTTGCAAACTGAATATAATTTTTTTCTGCATCTAGCTCTGAAAAAATATTTGGGCTTCTAGCAGTGTGTGGGACTTGGTCTATTAGTCCATCTATACTGACCTCCATCAGGTTGCAAATTAAAAATAATTTTTTTCTTCATTTAGCTCTGAAAAAATATTTGGGCTTCTAGCAGTGTGTGGGACTTGTTCTATTAGTCCTTCTATACTGACCTCCAGCAGGTTGCAAATTGAATATAATTTTTTTCTGCATCTAGCTCTGAAAAAATATTTGGGCTTCTAGCGGTGTGTGGGACTTGGTCTATTAGTCCATCTATACTGACCTCCATCAGGTTGCAAATTAAAAATAATTTTTTTCTGCATCTAGCTCTGAAAAAATATTTGGGCTTCTAGCAGTGTGTGGGACTTGGTCTATTAGTCCATCTATACTGACCTCCATCAGGTTGCAAATTAAAAATAATTTTTTCTTCATTTATCTCTGAAAAAATATTTGGGCTTCTAGCAGCGTGTGGGACTTGTTCTATTAGTCCATCTATACTGACCTCCATCAGGTTGCAAATTAAAAATAATTTTTTTCTGCATCTAGCTCTGAAAAAATATTTGGGCTTCTAGCAGTGTGTGGGACTTGGTCTATTAGTCCATCTATACTGACCTCCATCAGGTTGCACATTAAAAATAATTTTTTTCTGCATCTAGCTCTGAAAAAATATTTGGGCTTCTAGCAGTGTGTGGGACTTGGTCTATTAGTCCATCTATACTGACCTCCATCAGGTTGCAAATTGAATAAAAAAATTTTCTGCATCTAGCTCTGAAAAAATATTTGGGCTTCTAGCGGTGTGTGGGACTTGGTCTATTAGTCCATCTATATTGACCTCCATCAGGTTGCAAATTAAAAATAATTTTTTTCTGCATCTAGCTCTGAAAAAATATTTGGGCTTCTAGCAGTGTGTGGGACTTGGTCTATTAGTCCATCTATACTGACCTCCATCAGGTTGCAAATTAAAAATATTTTTTTTCTTCATTTAGCTCTGAAAAAATATTTGGGCTTCTAGCAGTGTGTGGGACTTGTTCTATTAGTCCTTCTATACTGACGTCCAGCAGGTTGCAAATTGAATATAATTTTTTTCTGCATCTAGCTCTGAAAAAATATTTGGGCTTCTAGCGGTGTGTGGGACTTGGTCTATTAGTCCATCTATACTGACCTCCATCAGGTTGCAAATTAAAAATAATTTTTTTCTGCATCTAGCTCTGAAAAAATATTTGGGCTTCTAGCAGTGTGTGGGACTTGGTCTATTAGTCCATCTATACTGACCTCCATCAGGTTGCAAATTAAAAATAATTTTTTTCTGCATCTAGCTCTGAAAAAATATTTGGGCTTCTAGCAGTGTGTGGGACTTGGTCTATTAGTCCATCTATACTGACCTCCATCAGGTTGCAAATTAAAAATAATTTTTTTCTTCATTTAGCTCTGAAAAAATATTTGGGCTTCTAGCAGTGTGTGGGACGTGTTCTATTAGTCTTTCTATACTGACGTCCAGCAGGTTGCAAATTGAATACAATTTTTTTCTGCATCTAGCTCTGAAAAAATATTTGGGCTTCTAGCGGTGTGTGGGACTTGGTCTATTAGTCCATCTATACTGACCTCCATCAGGTTGCAAATTAAAAATAATTTTTTTCTGCATCTAGCTCTGAAAAAATATTTGGGCTTCTAGCAGTGTGTGGGACTTGGTCTATTAGTCCATCTATACTGACCTCCATCAGGTTGCAAATTAAAAATAATTTTTTTCTGCATCTAGCCCTGAAAAAATATTTAGGCTTCTAGCAGTGTGTGGGACTTGGTCTATTAGTCCATCTATACTGACCTCCATCAGGTTGCAAATTAAAAATAATTTTTTTCTTCATTTAGCTCTGAAAAAATATTTGGGCTTCTAGCAGTGTGTGGGACTTGTTCTATTAGTCCTTCTATACTGACCTCCAGCAGGTTGCAAATTGAATATAATTTTTTTCTGCATCTAGCCCTGAAAAAATATTTGGGCTTCTAGCGGTGTGTGGGACTTGGTCTATTAGTCCATCTATACTGACCTCCATCAGGTTGCAAATTAAAAATAATTTTTTTCTGCATCTAGCTCTGAAAAAATATTTGGGCTTCTAGCAGTGTGTGGGACTTGGTCTATTAGTCCATCTATACTGACCTCCATCACTTTGCAAATTGAATAAAAAAAATTTCTGCATCTAGCTCTGAAAAAATATTTGGGCTTCTAGCGGTGTGTGGGACTTGGTCTATTAGTCCATCTATACTGACCTCCATCAGGTTGCAAATTAAAAATAATTTTTTTCTGCATCTAACCCAGCCATTAGTTTTGGCCTAATACCACAGTTTGGCCACTCAGCTCTGCTCGGTTACCATCCATTGTTTTTTTGTGCAAACCACTCCAGAGTTGTGAATTAGTTAACCACCAAAATGAGTGGAAAAAGGCCTGCTGCTGGTGGAAAGGGCAATAGGCGTGTTGGGAAGGGGAAAAAAGGTTGTGTCCGTGGGGTAGGTGCAGAAGAAAGACCATCTTCCAGCCAAACTAAAATGTCTACTTCTTTTAGCGGACAATGTGATAAGATCCCTTTCTTACGGCCACGCCAATCGCTACAAATTCCAGATGAAGCACAAAAACAGCAGGTGCTTCAACGGATATCAAGTGCTCCTTTAAGTGGGCTCTCCTCCACATCAACTTCAACATCACAAATACTCCAGTCCTCAAAGGTGTCACCCAAATCGCACTTGCTTCCTCACAGCTCCCAAATCTCCAGCTGCCCGTCTGAGTATGAGGTAGAACAGATGGTTGAGTCTGCAGAGCTGTTTACTCATACTATAGCCTGGGAATCAGAGGTCGACTCCAGCGCTTCTGTGAATCCAGACGAGGAAATGATCTGCACTGATGCCCAGAATCTTTATGAGTCGGATCCAGGACCAGACGCAGAAGGTTCTGACCATAATGTAGACCCTCATTCCCAAACTGTAACTCCTGTTGGTGGAGACAATGAGGAAGACGATGATAAGACTCAAATACCTGATTGGAGCGACAACTTTAGTTTTTTGTCAGGGCAGGAACAGGTTGGCTCTGAGGACGACGGGTGTGATAACGCACAGGGTGATGATGATGAGGTCGGAGATCCCACTTACTGTCAACCCACAGTCAGCCAAGAGATGAGGTCAGCAGAGGAGGTGGAGGAAGATGCTAGTGACGACGAGGTCAGGTTGCGCCTTCCTGGACAGAGACGTAGTACTGGAAGCACGTCAACAACTGCATCCTCAAACACAACTCTGCCTCTCACCACAAGTCGTGGTGGCTCTTCAGGTCGCATGGGTGCTAAGCCTTGCATAGCCTGGGCATTTTTTCAGATCGATAAAGATGACCCAACTCGTGTTATCTGTAACATTTGTCAGCAAAAGCTAAGTAGAGGCCAAAAAATACATAGTTTGAGTACTTCATGCATGAACCGGCACATGGACATGAAGCATAAGTTGCAGTGGGAAGCTCAGTGTGCTACAATGCGGTCTAGCCGGCCGGGCCAACCACCGTCTGCCATATCTTGTGCATCCGCGGCCTCTTCATCCTCTGTGACTGGGGGGACAGCAGTCACACCTGTTTTGGGGCGCAGACCTGCCACCTCTTTACCCGCAACAGCCAGCGTGATTGGCAGGTCATCATTTTCTTTGGAGGTGGTAACACCAGCTGGTCTTGAGCGCTGTCCGACATCGATAGCACCACCTTTGGATCAAGGCAACCTAACATGTCCGCCTGCATCTTCCTCACAGACCGGCAGTTTGCCGGGGACACCCTTATCAACCCCGTCTAAGCACAATAGCCAGCCCTCGGTCCCTCAGATGTGGACAAGTAAAAGACCATTTCCTCCTAGCCATGAGAAAGCTAAGAGGTTGAATTTCACCATCTGCAAGCTCTTGGCTACAGAAATGCTGCCTTTCCGCCTGGTGGACACAGAGGATTTTCGAGACCTTATGTCCGTCGCAGTGCCCCAGTACCAGATGCCCAGTCGGCACTACTTCTCAAAGAAAGGTGTGCCTGCGCTCCACCAGCATGTCGCACACAACATCACCGCTTCTTTGAGAAACTCTGTGTGTGACAGGGTGCATTTCACCACAGACACTTGGACGAGTAGGCATGGACAGGGGCGTTACATGTCGCTGACTGGGCACTGGGTAACTATGGTGACAGCAGGACAAGGGGCTGCTGTCCAAGTCTTGCCGTCCCCACGAGTTGTGCGTCAATCCTCTTTATGTCATTTTTCCTCCACTGCTTCTGCCTCCTCAACCTCCTCTCGGTCTTCCACCTGCACCCAAAGCCTGTCTGGTCATGCCACAAGCTTTCTAACTGCGCAGAATTGATCCTGCACACCTCCTTACTATGCTGGCAGTAGGGCTCAACGTCATGAGGCGGTTTTTACATTGAAATGTCTGGGAAATGTGAGTCACACAGCTGAGGAGTTGTGGTCAGCTCTGGAGAACCAATTTCATGAATGGTTGTCTCCACTGGACCTGAAACCAGGGAAGGCCGTGTGCGACAATGCTGCAAACCTGGGTGCGGCCCTTCGCCGGGGCAATGTCACACACGTGCCTTGTATGGCTCACGTGTTGAACCTGGTTGTCCAGCAATTTTTAGCCCACTATCCCAGACTAGATGGCCTTCTGCAGAGGGCACGGTCGCTGTGTGCTCACTTCCGCCGTTCGCATCCCGCAGCTCAGCGACTTACATCTCTACAGAAGTCGTTGGGCCTGCCACTTCACCGGCTAAAATGCGATGTGCCTACCCGGTGGAATTCAACTCTGCACATGTTGCAGCGACTGTGGCAGCACCGACAAGCCCTGGTGCAATACGTTCTGACGTATAGCCTGGGCCAACGAGATTCAGAGGTGGGGCAAATCACGCTGGAGGAGTGGTCTCAGATCAGGGACCTATGCACCCTTCTGCACAGTTTTGAAATGGCGACGAAGATGTTTAGTGCTGACGATGCCATTATCAGCATGACTATTCCGGTGATTTACATGCTGGAGCACATGTTAAACAGAATTCGGAGTCAGGTGGTGGCACAAGAGGAGGTGGAGGAAGTAGAGGAGGAGGAGTTGTATGCGGAAGGGCTAACATCTGCAAGGTCCAGACGGTCGGCAGCACCAGGGCGGCAGGCATGTGAGGGTGGGGGAGATGATTTTACCAGGGCGCATGGTAGCAGCCAAACTAGTGAGGAAGGTGCAGGAGCCCAGGAAGAAGTGGAGGACGAACTGATGGAAGACTCATCAGATGAGGGAGACCTTGATCACATTTCTGTTGTGCGAGGTTGGGGGGAGAGGACAGAGGAAGGAAGCATGATTGTTACCTCGCCACCAACACAACAGGGACTTGGTGCTCCTGGATGCGCAACACACATGAGTGCCTTCTTGCTGCACTACCTGCAACATGACCCTCGAATTGTGAGAATTAGAAATAATCCTGACTACTGGGTTGCCACACTGTTAGATCCCCGGTACAAAAGTAAATTTGCAGAAATTATTCCTGCCATAGAAAGGGATGCACGCATGCAGGAGTATCAGCAGAGACTGTTGCAGAAACTTACATGTGCTTTTCCACAAAATACCAGTGGTGCACGTAGTGAATCTCACAGTTCCAACTTGCCAACCGTGGTCTGTATGGAATTGTTCAATAAAGGGCCCAAAATTAAGATAACATAGATGGGAGAGGTCTCTATGAATAGGAATTCCTAAGTATTTGATACCCTGTGAGGGCCAGGCAAAGGGAAAGTTGGACTGGATGGAATCCTATATGGATTTAGGGAGGGAGACATCGAGGGCCTCAGACTTCGCTGCATTGATTTTAAAATTTTACCATGTAACAAAGTGATCTATTTCAGCCATAACAGCAGGGATGGATATATGTGATTGAGTGATATATACTAGGACATCATCAGCAAATAGAGAGCACTTGTACTCGGTGCCTCCCACCTCAATCCACCTAATATTGGGGTTATGGCGAATTGATGAGAGCAGGTGCTCCGTCACTAGGATGTATAAGAGACGGGACAGAGGACATCCCTGCCTTGTCCCATTGGTGATTGTGAAAGGTGATGAAAATGTTCTGACGCACCCCCGGGCCTTGGGACACCCGGAGCCGGACCCTTTTTGGTGGATGCTGGTGGTTGTAGTCTTCGTGGCGGCGATCCGGTTCCGTGGCTCAGGGCGGTCAAACCAGTGGCGGAACTATTTATGTGGTTTTGATGTTTAAATGTCCGACTACGCCACCCGTGGATTGCGGTCAGAGTGAACTGCCGCTACAGGGCAGACCGCTAAGGCTGGTGTTGTGGGTGCAGCAGAGCGTAGCATAACTCCCCACGGGAGGAGTATAGCCTCAGGGCAGTGTATGCGGAGGATGGGGGTGATGGTGCAGGGCAGCAGCAGTAACGATACGGAGTCAGTGATGCAGTTCAGGGCCTTTACTCACAGTTCTTATTATCCAGACCACGTCTGCAGGTAACGGCTGCCCACGTCGTACTGTGCTCACCAGGTGAGGGGCTCAGACAACTCCCAGATAACTTTGGAGCGCTTCACAGGACCCCCTTTGTGTGTCCTTTGTCTGGCCTTTCTTACCAACACTTCTGTCCGGCTGCCTCGGGCCTCCTCTTGGTAAACTTGGCGCCAGTTTCCCTGACCCTATGTGGTGCCTTCCTAGCGGGTGGAGCAAGGGGCTGCGCCACATAAAATGTCAGAGCCTCCGGTTTCTAGCTGAGGGTCGTTTCCTGCCTCCACTAGTTCGGGGACCAGTCTCCCCCTTTGGCCTGACCCCTCCACGCAGGTGGATTCGGGCGTGCGGTGGCGACTCGCCCGTCCGCACCCCTGGGATCCCTTCATTCCTCGTTCCTGGAGCCTTCTCCGCTCCTCTTCCTTCCTTCTCCCTCTTGCAGGCCTGGGCCTCTGTTACTAGGCCCGCCTCCGGAGCAGAGCTCATGCAGAGCCCCTGCTCCCTGCCACTTCTGCTCAGACTTCTCTGCACTGAACTAAGATGGTGCCCACCTTTTATACTCCCTTCTCAATGCACCCAGGAACTGCTTCCTCCCTGCTCCTGCACTGCAGGGTTCCCCTTCCTCAGTGTTCCCTCCCCCCACTCCAGCCAGGGACAGGGACTGTCGTGCCCATCTCAGGGGCATATTGGTCGCCCTGCCCCACGGCAATGTGGTGTAATGCATGCAGGTGTCGGGTCCTGATCCACACTCCATCCTTATCTGAGAGTGAGATATCACACCTCTGGGTGAGGTGCAATACGTCTGTAGCAACCGAGCCCTCGGTGCTACAGTTCCATTTATCTTCAGCCTAGGTGACGTATTGTGATACAGGGCCGCGATTTTGGCTATAAAAGGGTCCCCTAGACCCCTACCCCAAGCTTTTTAAGAGAATCATATATGGCGTGCCAGGAGACTCTATGGAATGCTTTCTCAGCATCCAACGAGAGTATCTACTTACAAATTTTTAACTGCATCTAGCCCAGGAAATACTTTGTGCCTAGTAGCAGTGTCTGCTAGTCAGCGGATTATCCCAGCTGTTAAGCAAGCTACACCACCTGTAGTTTGGACACTTAATTTTTTCAAAGGAAATGCTTCGGGACCACGGGATACTTAGTGAAGAGCATCAGGAGGCACCCCAAGGCATAGGGGCTGGGACTGGCACTAGGATGCCTTGCGGTGGACAGCCGAGCTCGATCCTTATAAAAGCTTTTTAACTGCAGCAGCTTTAGTGGACGCTACTGGAGCTGGAATTACGCGGCTGCTGGCATGAGACTTGCCCTCCAATAGATCCTTGTAAATGGATTTAAAGTGTATTCATTCAAATTAGAGGGACAATTTAAATTAAAAAGCTTAGAGCTGCCTCCACCACAGGGGGGCTCTCTCGACCCACCAGCGGACAGGCACCAGTATTGAGAGAGGGGGGCTGGCCGTCAGGGTTCACCGCGGCTCTGGCACAAACCCGGCGACACGGAGGTGGCACGGGCAGGAGCGGACTGGCCGTCTCGGCTTCTCACTTTTTGGATTTTAGAAGGGCATGACATGCCTATATCTGTGTCTCCCCCTCCTTTTACTCCTCCACCTCTTTTCTTTTCGCATGACTATATGTACTTGTCACTTTTCCATGTGTTAGTTGTGTCTTCTGAGCAGTTTGTCAGCTTTTGGACACCTTTGAAGGTGTTTTCTATGTGTTTCTATTTGTTTTTGTTTGCCTGCCATTGGTTTTAACGGTGTTCGAAGGTGTTCGACGAACAGTTCGACGAACAGTTCGGCGAACAAACGGGTGTTCGACGAACCGAACCGAACTCGAACACTACAGGGGTGGCTCAACACTACTCAAAAGGTTTTTTTTCATGGAAAAGGGCAAAAAATTGGATAATACAGAGATTTTAACCATGGAACTGCAAAACCACAGTTCTAGTTATCTGTCCTACACCAGACTGTTTCAAACAGATATATTTGTGTCTGAACAGTCAGCGAGACACTCAAAATGTTTTTTTTTATGCAAAAAGGATGATTACAACCAGATTTGAACCGTGGAAGAGGAAAACCACAGATCTAGTTATCTGGCCTACACCAGAATCTTTTAAACATATATATTTGTGTCTGAACAGTCAGCGAGACATTCAAAATATTTTTTTTTATAGAAAAAAGGCAAAAAAGTGGATAATACAGAGATTTGAATCATGGATCTACAAAACCAAAGTTCTAGTTATGTGGCCCACACCAGACTCTTTTAAACAGATATATTTGTGTCTGAACAGTCAGCGAGACACTCAAAGTTTTTTTTTTATGCAAAAAGTTGGATTACACCCAGATTTGAACCGTGCAAGAGGAAAACCACAGTTGTAGTTCTCTGGCCTACACAAGAATCTTTTAAACAGATATATTTGAGTCTGAACAGTCAGCGAGACACTCAAAATGTTTGTTTTTATGGAAAAAAAGGCAAAAAAGTAGATAATACAGAGATTTGAACCATGGAACTGCAAAACCACAATTCTAGTTATCTGGCCTACACCAGACTCTTTTAAACAGATATATTTGTGTCTGAACAGTCAGTGAGACACTCAAAATGTTTTTTTTATGCAAAAAGGTGGATTACACCCTGATTTGAACCGTGGAAGAGGAACACCACAGTTGTAGTTCTCTGGCCTACACCAGAATATTTTAAACAGATATATTTGTGTCTGAACAGTCGGCGAGACACTCAAAATGTTTGCTTTTATGGAAAAAAGGCAAAAAAGTGGATAATACAGAGATTTGAATCGTGGAAGAGGAAAACCACATTTCTGGTTATCTGGCTAACACCATAATCTTTTAAACAGATATATTTGTGTCTGAACAGTCAGCGAGACACTCAAAATGTTTTTTTTTTTTATGGAAAAAATGCAAAAAAGTGGATAATACAGAGATTTGTACCATGGAACTGCAAAACCACAGTTCTAGTTATATGGCCCACACCAGACTCTTTTAAACAGATATATTTGTGTCTGAACAGTCAGCGAGACACTCATAATGTTTTTTTTTAATGCAAAAATGTGGATTACACCCAGATTTGTACCCTGGAAGAGGAAAACCACAGTTCTAGTTATCAGGCCTACACCAGAATCTTTTAAACAGATATATTTGTGTATGAACAGTCAGTGAGACACTCAAAATGTTTTTTTTTATGGAAAAAATGCAAAAAAGTGGATAATACAGAGATTTGAACTGTGGAGCTGCAAAACCACAGTTATAGTTATCTGTCCTACACCAGACTGTATCAAACAGATGTATTTGTGTCTGAATAGTCAGCGAGACACTCAAAATGTTTTTTTTTTATGCAAAAAGGTGGATTACAGCCTGATTTTAACCATGGAATAGGAAAACCACAGTTCTAGTTATCTGGCCTACACCAGAATCTTTTAAACAGATATATTTGTGTCTGAACAGTCAGCGAGACACTCAAAATGTTTTTTTTATGGAAAAAAGGCAAAAAAGTGGATAATACAGAGATTTGAACCGTGGAACTGCAGAACCACAGTTCTAGTTATTTGGCCTACACCAGACTCTTTTAAGCAGATATATTTGTGTCTGAACAGTCAGTGAGACACTCAAAATGATTTTTTTTATGCAAAAAGGTGGACTACACCCTGATTTGAACCATGGAAGAGTAAAACCACATTTCTAGTTATCTGGCCTACACCAGAATCTTTTAAACAGATATATTTGTGTCTGAACAGTCAGCGAGACACTCAAAATGTTTTTTTTCATGGAAAAAGGCAAAAAAGTGGATAATACAGAGATTTAAAACGTGGAACTGCAAAACCACAGTTTTAGTTATCTGGCCTACGCCAGAATCTTTTAAACAGATATATTTGTGTCTGAACAGTCAGCGAGGCACTCAAAATGTTTTTTTTCATGGAAAAAGGCAAAAAAGTGGATAATACAGAGATTTGAACCGTGGAACTGCAAAACCACAGTTTTAGTTATCTGGCCTACACCAGAATCTTTTAAACAGATATATTTGTGTCTGAACAGTCAACGAGACACTCAAAATGTTTTTTTTTGTATACAAAAAGGTGGATTACACCCAGATTTCAACCTTGGAAGAGGAAAACCACATTTCTAGTTATCTTGCCTACACCAGAAACTTTTAAACAGATATATTTGTGTCTGAACAGTCAGCGAGACACTCAAAATGTTTTTTTTTTGGAAAAAAGGCAAAAAAGTGGATAACACAGAGATTTAAACCGAGGAACTGCAAAACCACAGTTGTAGATCTCTGGCCTACACCAGAATCTTTTAAACAGATATATTTGTGTCTGAACAGTCAGCAAGACACTCAAAATGTTTTTTTATGCAAAAAGGATGATTACAACCAGATTTGAACCGTGGAAGAGGAAAACCACAGATCTAGTTATCTGGCCTACACCAGAATCTTTTAAACAGATATATTTGTGTCTGAACAGTCAGCGAGACATTCAAAATATTTTTTTTTCATAGAAAAAAGGCAAAAAAGTGGATAATACAGAGATTTGAATCGTGTAACTTCAAAACCAAAGTGCTAGTTATGTGGCCCACACCAGACTCTTTTAAACTGATATATTTGTGTCTGAACAGTCAGCGAGACACTCAAAATGTTTTTTTTTATGCAAAAATGTGGATTACAGCCTGATTTGAACCCTGGAAGAGGAAAACCACATTTCTAGTTATCTTGCCTACAACATAAACTTTTAAACAGATATATTTGTGTCTGAACAGTCAGCGAGACACTCAAAATGTTTTTTTTTATGGAAAAAAGGTAAAAAAGTGGATAATACAGAGATTTGAACCGTGGTACTGCAAAACCACATTTGTAGATCTCTGGCGTACACCAGAATCTTTTAAACAGATATATTTGTGTCTGAACAGTCAGCGAGACACTCAAAATGTTTTTTTTTATGCAAAAAGGATGATTGCAACCAGATTTGAACAGTGGAAGAGGAAAACCACAGATCTAGTTATCTGGCCTACACCAGAATCTTTTAAACATATATATTTGTGTCTGAGCAGTCAGCGAGACACTCAAAATGTTTTTTTTTTTGCAAAAAGGTGGATTACACCATGACTTGAACCGTGGAAGAGGAAAACCACAGTTCTAGTTATCTGGCCCACACCAGACTGTTTTAAACTAATATATTTGTGTCTGAACAGTCAGCGAGACACTCATAATGTTTTTTTTTTATGCAAAAATGTGGATTACACCCAGATTTGAACCATGGAAGAGGAAAACCACAGTTCTAGTTATCTGGCCTACACCAGAATCTTTTAAACAGATATATTTGTGTATGAACAGTCAGTGAGACACTCAAAATGTTTTTTTTATGGAAAAAATGCAAAAAAGTGGATAATACAGAGATTTGAACCGTGGAGCTGCAAAATCACAGTTCTAGTTATCTGTCCTACACCAGACTGTTTCAAACAGATATATTTTTGTCTGAACAGTCAGCGAGACACTCAAAATGTTTTTTTTTATGCAAAAAGGATGATTACAACCAGATTTGAACCGTGGAAGAGGAAAACCACAGATCTAGTTATCTGGCCTACACCAGAATCTTTTAAACATATATATTTGTGTCTGAACAGTCAGCGAGACATTCAAAATATTTTTTTTTATAGAAAAAAGGCAAAAAAGTGGATAATACAGAGATTTGAATCATGGATCTACAAAACCAAAGTTCTAGTTATGTGGCCCACACCAGACTCTTTTAAACAGATATATTTGTGTCTGAACAGTCAGCGAGACACTCAAAGTTTTTTTTTTATGCAAAAAGTTGGATTACACCCAGATTTGAACCGTGGAAGAGGAAAACCACAGTTGTAGTTCTCTGGCCTACACAAGAATCTTTTAAACAGATATATTTGAGTCTGAACAGTCAGCGAGACACTCAAAATGTTTGTTTTTATGGAAAAAAAGGCAAAAAAGTAGATAATACAGAGATTTGAACCATGGAACTGCAAAACCACAATTCTAGTTATCTGGCCTACACCAGACTCTTTTAAACAGATATATTTGTGTCTGAACAGTCAGTGAGACACTCAAAATGTTTTTTTTATGCAAAAAGGTGGATTACACCCTGATTTGAACCGTGGAAGAGGAACACCACAGTTGTAGTTCTCTGGCCTACACCAGAATATTTTAAACAGATATATTTGTGTCTGAACAGTCGGCGAGACACTCAAAATGTTTGCTTTTATGGAAAAAAGGCAAAAAAGTGGATAATACAGAGATTTGAATCGTGGAAGAGGAAAACCACATTTCTGGTTATCTGGCTAACACCATAATCTTTTAAACAGATATATTTGTGTCTGAACAGTCAGCGAGACACTCAAAATGTTTTTTTTTTTTATGGAAAAAATGCAAAAAAGTGGATAATACAGAGATTTGTACCATGGAACTGCAAAACCACAGTTCTAGTTATATGGCCCACACCAGACTCTTTTAAACAGATATATTTGTGTCTGAACAGTCAGCGAGACACTCATAATGTTTTTTTTTAATGCAAAAATGTGGATTACACCCAGATTTGTACCCTGGAAGAGGAAAATCACAGTTCTAGTTATCAGGCCTACACCAGAATCTTTTAAACAGATATATTTGTGTATGAACAGTCAGTGAGACACTCAAAATGTTTTTTTTTATGGAAAAAATGCAAAAAAGTGGATAATACAGAGATTTGAACTGTGGAGCTGCAAAACCACAGTTATAGTTATCTGTCCTACACCAGACTGTATCAAACAGATGTATTTGTGTCTGAATAGTCAGCGAGACACTCAAAATGTTTTTTTTTTATGCAAAAAGGTGGATTACAGCCTGATTTTAACCATGGAATGGGAAAACCACAGTTCTAGTTATCTGGCCTACACCAGAATCTTTTAAACAGATATATTTGTGTCTGAACAGTCAGCGAGACACTCAAAATGTTTTTTTTATGGAAAAAAGGCAAAAAAGTGGATAATACAGAGATTTGAACCGTGGAACTGCAGAACCACAGTTCTAGTTATTTGGCCTACACCAGACTCTTTTAAGCAGATATATTTGTGTCTGAACAGTCAGTGAGACACTCAAAATGATTTTTTTTATGCAAAAAGGTGGACTACACCCTGATTTGAACCATGGAAGAGTAAAACCACATTTCTAGTTATCTGGCCTACACCAGAATCTTTTAAACAGATATATTTGTGTCTGAACAGTCAGCGAGACACTCAAAATGTTTTTTTTCATGGAAAAAGGCAAAAAAGTGGATAATACAGAGATTTAAAACGTGGAACTGCAAAACCACAGTTTTAGTTATCTGGCCTACGCCAGAATCTTTTAAACAGATATATTTGTGTCTGAACAGTCAGCGAGGCACTCAAAATGTTTTTTTTCATGGAAAAAGGCAAAAAAGTGGATAATACAGAGATTTGAACCGTGGAACTGCAAAACCACAGTTTTAGTTATCTGGCCTACACCAGAATCTTTTAAACAGATATATTTGTGTCTGAACAGTCAACGAGACACTCAAAATGTTTTTTTTGTATGCAAAAAGGTGGATTACACCCAGATTTCAACCTTGGAAGAGGAAAACCACATTTCTAGTTATCTTGCCTACACCAGAAACTTTTAAACAGATATATTTGTGTCTGAACAGTCAGCGAGACACTCAAAATGTTTTTTTTTTGGAAAAAAGGCAAAAAAGTGGATAACACAGAGATTTGAACCGAGGAACTGCAAAACCACAGTTGTAGATCTCTGGCCTACACCAGAATCTTTTAAACAGATATATTTGTGTCTGAACAGTCAGCAAGACACTCAAAATGTTTTTTTTTATGCAAAAAGGATGATTACAACCAGATTTGAACCGTGGAAGAGGAAAACCACAGATCTAGTTATCTGGCCTACACCAGAATCTTTTAAACATATATATTTGTGTTTGAACAGTCAGCGAGACATTCAAAATATATTTTTTTTTATAGAAAAAAGGGAAAAAAGTGGATAATACAGAGATTTGAATCATGGAACTTCAAAACCAAAGTTCTAGTTATGTGGCCCACACCAGACTCTTTTAAACAGATATATTTGTGTCTGAACAGTCAGCGAGACACTCAAAGTGTTTTTTTTTATGCAAAAAGTTGGATTACACCCAGATTTGAACCGTGGAAGAGGAAAACCACAATTGTAGTTCTCTGGCCTACACCAGAATCTTTTAAACAGATATATTTGCGTCTGAACAGTCAGCGAGACACTCAAAATGTTTTTTTTTATGGAAAAAATGCAAAAAAGTGGATAATACAGAGATTTGAACCGTGGAATTGCAAAACCACAGTTCTAGTTATCTGGCCCACACCAGACTCTCTTAAACAGATATATTTGTGTCTGAACAGTCAGCGAGACACTCAAAATGTTTGTTTTTATGGAAAAAAGGCAAAAACGTGGATAATACAGAGATTTGAACTGTGCAACTGCAAAACCACAATTCTAGTTTTCTGGCCTACACCAGACTCTTTTAAACATGTATATTTGTGTCTGAACAGTCAGTGGGACACTCAAAATGTTTTTTTTTTATGCAAAAAGGTGGATTACACCCTGATTTGAACCGTGGAAGAGGAAAACCACATTTCTAGTTATCTGGCTAACACCATAATCTTTTAAACAGATATATTTGTGTCTGAACAGTCAGCGAGACACTTAAAATGTTTTTTTTTATGGAAAAAATGCAAAATGTGGATAATACAGAGATTTGAACCGTGGAACTGCAAAACCACAGTTCTAGTTATCTGTCCAACACCAGACTGTTTCAAACAGATATATTTGTGTCTGAGCAGTCAGCGAGACACTCAAAATGTTTTTTTTCTTGCAAAAAGGTGGATTACACCATGACTTGAACCGTGGAAGAGAAAAACCACAGTTCTAGTTATCTGGCCCACACCAGACTCTTTTAAACTAATATATTTGTGTCTGAACAGTCAGCGAGACACTCATAATGTTTTTTTTTTATGCAAAAATGTGGATTACACCCAGATTTGAACCATGGAAGAGGAAAACCACAGTTCTAGTTATCTGGCCTACACCAGAATCTTTTAAACAGATATATTTGTGTATGAACAGTCAGCGAGACACTCAAAATGTTTTTCTTATGGAAAAAATGCAAAAAAGTGAATAATACAGAGATTTGAACTGTGGAGCTGCAAAATCACAGTTCTAGTTATCTGTCCTACACCAGACTGTTTCAAACAGATATATTTGTGTATGAACAGTCAGCGAGACACTCAAAATGTTTTTCTTATGGAAAAAATGCAAAAAAGTGAATAATACAGAGATTTGAACCGTGGAGCTGCAAAATCACAGTTCTAGTTATCTGGCCTACACCAGAATCTTTTAAACATATATATTTGTGTCTGAACAGTCAGCGAGACATTCAAAATATTTTTTTTTATAGAAAAAAGGCAAAAAAGTGGATAATACAGAGATTTGAATCATGGATCTACAAAACCAAAGTTCTAGTTATGTGGCCCACACCAGACTCTTTTAAACAGATATATTTGTGTCTGAACAGTCAGCGAGACACTCAAAGTGTTTTTTTTATGCAAAAAGTTGGAATACACCCAGATTTGAACCGTGCAAGAGGAAAACCACAGTTGTAGTTCTCTGGCCTACACCAGAATCTTTTAAACAGATATATTTGTGTCTGAACAGTCAGCGAGACACTCAAAATGTTTGTTTTTATGGAAAAAAGGCAAAAAAGTAGATAATACAGAGATTTGAACCGTGGAACTGCAAAACCACAATTCTAGTTATCTGGCCTACACCAGACTCTTTTAAACAGATATATTTGTGTCTGAACAGTCAGTGAGACACTCAAAATGTTTTTTTTATGCAAAAAGGTGGATTACACCCTGATTTGAACCGTGGAAGAGGAAAACCACATTTTTGGTTATCTGGCTAACACCATAATCTTTTAAACAGATATATTTGTGTCTGAACAGTCAGCGAGACACTCAAAATGTTTTTTTTTTATGGAAAAAATGCAAAAAAGTGGATAATACAGAGATTTGAACCGTGAAACTGCAAAACCACAGTTCTAGTTATCTGGCCCACAGCATACTCTTTTAAACAGATATATTTGAGTCTGAACAGTCAGCAAGACACTTATAATGTTTTTTTTTTATGCATAAATGTGGATTACACCCAGATTTGTACTTTGGAAGACAAAAACCACAGTTCTAGTTATCTGGCCTACACCAGAATCTTTTAAACAGATATATTTGTGTCTGAACAGTCAGCGAGAAACTCAAAATGTTTGTTTTTATGAAAAAAAGGCAAAAACATGGATAATACAGAGATTTGTACTGTGCAACTGCAAAACCACAATTCTAGTTGTCTGGCCTACACCAGACTCTTTTAAACATATATATTTGTGTCTAAACAGTCAGTGGGACACTCAAAATGTTTTTTTTTATGCAAAAAGGTGGATTACACCCTGATTTGAACCGTGGAAGAGGAAAACCACATTTCTAGTTATTTGGCTAACACCTTAATCTTTTAAACAGATATATTTGTGTCTGAACAGTCAGCGAGACACTCAAAATGTTTTTTTTTTTTATAGAAAAAATGCAAAAAAGTGAATAATACAGAGATTTGAACCGTGGAACTGCAAAACCACAGTTCTAGTTCTCTGTCCTACACCAGACTGTTTCAAACAGATATATTTGTGTCTGAGCAGTCAGCGAGACACTCAAAATGTTTTTTTTTTTTTGCAAAAAGGTGGATTACGCCCTGACTTGAACCGTGGAAGAGAAAAACCACAGTTCTAGTTATCTGGCCCACACCAGATTCTTTTAAACTGATATATTTGTGTCTGAACAGTCAGCGAGACACTCAAAATGTTTTTTTTTTTGCAAAAAGGATGATTAGAACCAGATTTGAACCATGGAAGAGAAAAACCCACAGATATAGTTATCTGGCCTACACCAGAATCTTTTAAACAGATATATCTGTGTCTGAACAGTCAGTGAGACAATCAAAATATTTTTTTTTTATAGAAAAAAGTCAAAACAGTGGATAATACAGAAATTTGAATCGTGTAACTTCAAAACCACAATTATAGTTATCTAGCCTACACCAGACTCTTTTAAATAGATATATTTGTGTCTGAACAGTCAACGAGACACTCAAAATGTTTTTTTTGTATGCAAAAAGGTGGATTACACCCAGATTTGAACCTTGGAAGAGGAAAACCACATTTCTAGTTATCTGGCCCACACCAGAATCTTTTAAACAGATATATTTGTGTATGAACAGTCAGTGAGACACTCAAAATGTTTTTTTTTATGGAAAAAAGGCAAAAAACTGGATAATACAGAGATTTAAACCGTGGAACTGCAAAACCACAGTTCTAGTTATTTGACCTACACCAGACTCTTTTAAACAGATATATTTGTGTCTGAACAGTCAGCGAGACATTCAAAATATTTTTTTTTTATAGAAAAAAATCAAAAAAGTGGATAATACAGAGATTTGAATCGTGGAACTTCAAAACCACAATTCTAGTTATCTGGCCTACACCAGACTGTTTTAAATAGATATATTTGTGTCTGAACAGTCATCGAGAAACTCAAAATGTTTTTTTTGTATGAAAAAAGGTGGATTACACCCAGATTTGAACCTTGGAAGAGGAAAAACACATTTCTAGTTATCTTACCTACACTAGAAACTTTTAAACAGATATATTTGTGTCTGAACAGTCAGCGAGACACTCAAAATGTTTTTTTTTATGGAAAAAAGGCAAAAAAGTGGATAACACAGAAATTTGAACCGTGGAACTGCAAAACCACAGTAGTAGATCTCTGACCTACAACAGAATCTTTTAAACAGATATATTTGCGTCTGAACAGTCAGCGAGACACTCAAAATGTTTTTTTTATGCAAAAAGGATGATTACAACCAGATTTGAACCGTGGAAGAAGAAAACCACAGATCTAGTTTTCTGGCCTACACCAGAATCTTTTAAACATATATATTTGTGTCTGAACAGTCAGCGAGACATTCAAAATATTTTTTTTTATAGAAAAAAAGCAAAAAAGTGGATAATACAGAGATTTGAATTATGGAACTTCAAAACCAAAGTTCTAGTTATGTGGCCCACACCAGACTCTTTTAAACAGATATATTTGTGTCTGAACAGTCAGCGAGACACTCAAAGTGTTTTTTTTATGCAAAAATGTGGATTACACCTAGATTTGTACATTGGAAGAGGAAAACCACAGTTCTAGTTATCTGGCCTACACCAGAATCTTTTAAACAGATATATTTGTGTCTGAACAGTCAGCGAGAAACTCAAAATGTTTGTTTTTATGGAAAAAAGTCAAAAACGTGGATAATACAGAGATTTGAACTGTGCAAATGCAAAACCACATTTCTAGTTGTCTGGCCTACACCAGACTCTTCTAAACATATATATTTGTGTCTGAACAGTCAGTGGGACACTCAAAATGTTTTTTTTTTATGCAAAAAGGTGGATTACACCCTGATTTGAACCGTGGAAGAGGAAAACCACATTTCTAGTTATCTGGCTAACACCATAATCTTTTAAACAGATATATTTGTGTCTGAACAGTCAGCGAGACACTCAAAATGTTTTTTTTTATGGAAAAAAGGTAAAAAAGTGGATAACACAGAGATTTGAACCGTGGAACTGCAAAACCACATTTGTAGATCTCTGGCCTACACCAGAATCTTTTAAACAGATATATTTGTGTCTGAACAGTCAGCGAGACACTCAAAATGTTTTTTATTTATGCAAAAAGGATGATTACAACCAGATTTGAACCGTGGAAGAGAAAAACCCACAGATCTAGTTATCTGGCCTACACCAGAATCTTTTAAACAGATATATTTGTGTCTGAACAGTCAGCGAGACATTCAAAATATTTTTTTTTATAGAAAAAAGTCAAAAAAGTGGATAATACAGAGATTTGAATCGTGGAACTTCAAAACCACAATTCTAGTTATCTGGTCTACACCAGACTCTTTTAAATAGATATATTTGTGTCTGAACAGTCAACGAGACACTCAAAATGTTTTTTTTGTATGCAAAAAGGTGGATTACACCCAGATTTGAACCTTGGAAGAGGAAAACCACAGATCTAGTTATCTTACCTACACCAGAACCTTTTAAACAGATATATTTGTGTCTCAACAGTCAGAGAGACACTCAAAATGTTTTTTTAATGGAAAAAAGGCAAAAAAGTGGATAACACAGAGATTTGAACCGTGGAACTGCAAAACCACAGTAGTAGATCTCTGGCCTACAACGGAATCTTTTAAACAGATATATTTGTGTCTGAACAGTCATCGAGACACTCAAAATGTTTTTTTTATGCAAAAAGGATGATTACAACCAGATTTGAACCGTCGAAGAGGAAAACCACAGATCTAGTTATCTGGCCTACACCAGATTCTTTTAAACATATATATTTGTGTCTGAACAGTCAGCGAGACATTCAAAATATTTTTTTTTATAGAAAAAAGGCAAAAAAGTGGATAATACAGAGATTTGAATCATGGAACTTCAAAACCAAAGTTCTAGTTATGTGGCCCACACCAGACTCTTTTAAACAGATATATTTGTGTCTGAACAGTCAGCAAGACACTTATAATGTTTTTTTTTTATGCAAAAATGTGGATTACACCCAGATTTGTACTTTGGAAGAGGAAAACCACAGTTCTAGTTATCTGGCCTACACCAGAATCTTTTAAACAGATATATTTGTGTCTGAACAGTCAGCGAGAAACTCAAAATGTTTGTTTTTATGGAAAAAAGGCAAAAACGTGGATAATACAGAGATTTGAACTGTGCAACTGCAAAACCACAATTCTAGTTGTCTGGCCTACACCAGACTCTTCTAAACATATATATTTGTGTCTGAACAGTCAGTGGGACACTCAAAATGTTTTTTTTTTATGCAAAAAGGTAGATTACACCCTGATTTGAACCGTGGAAGAGGAAAACCACATTTCTAGTTATCTGGCTAACACCATAATCTTTTAAACAGATATGTTTGTGTCTGAACAGTCAGCGAGACACTCAAAATGTTTTTTTTTTATGGAAAAAATGCAAAAAAGTGGATAATACAGAGATTTGAACCGTGGAACTGCAAAACCACAGTTCTAGTTATCTGTCCTACACCAGACTGTTTCAAACAGATATATTTGTGTCTGAGCAGTCAGCGAGACACTCAAAATGTTTTTTTTTTTTTGCAAAAAGGTGGATTACGCCCTGACTTGAACCGTGGAAGAGGAAAACCACAGTTCTAGTAATCTGGCCCACACCAGACTCTTCTAAACATATATATTTGTGTCTGAACAGTCAGTGGGACACTCAAAATGTTTTTTTTTTATGCAAAAAGGTGGATTACACCCTGATTTGAACCGTGGAAGAGGAAAACCACAGTTCTAGTTATCTGGCCTACACCAGAATCTTTTAAACAGAAATATTTGTGTAAGAACAGTCAGCGAGACTCTCAAAATGTTTTTTTTTATGGAAAAAATGCAAAAAAGTGGATAATACAGAGATTTGAACTGTGGAGCTGCAAAATCACAGTTCTAGTTATCTGTTCTACACCAGACTGTTTCAAACAGATATATTTGTGTCTGAACAGTCAGCGAGACACTCAAAATGTTTTTTTTTATGCAAAAAGGTGGATTACAGCCTGATTTGAACCGTGAAAGAGGAAACCCACAGTTCTAATTATCTGGCCTACACCAGAATCTTTTAAACAGATATATTTGTGTCTGAACAGTCAGCGAGACACTAAAACTGTTTTTTTTATGGAAAAAAGGCAAAAAACTAGATAATACAGAGATTTGAACCGTGGAACTGCAAAACCACGGTTATAGTTATTTGGCCTACACCAGACTCTTTTAAACAGATATATTTGTGTCTGAACAGTCAGCGAGACACTCACAATGTTTTTTTCGTATGCAAAAAGGTGGATTACACCCAGATTTGAACCTTGGAAGAGGAAAACCACATTTCTAGTTTTCTGGTCTACACCAGAAACTTTTAAACAGATATATTTGTGTCTGAACAGTCAGCGAGACACTCAAAATGTTTTTTTTTATGGAAAAAAGGTAAAAAAGTGGATAACACAGAGATTTGAACCGTGGAACTGCAGAACCACATTTGTAGATCTCTGGCCTACACCAGAATCTTTTAAACAGATATATTTGTGTCTGAACAGTCAGCGAGACACTCAAAATGTTTTTTTTTATGCAAAAAGGATGATTACAACCAGATTTGAACCGTGGAAGAGAAAAACCCCCAGGTCTAGTTATCTGGCCTACACCAGAATCTTTTAAACAGATATATTTGTGTCTGAACAGTCAGCGAGACATTCAAAATATTTTTTTTTTATAGAAAAAAGTCAAAAAAGTGGATAATACAGAGATTTGAATCGTGGAACTTCAAAACCACAATTCTAGTTATCTGGCCTACACCAGACTCTTTTAAATAGATATATTTGTGTCTGAACAGTCAACGAAACACTCAAAATGTTTTTTTTGTATGCAAAAAGGTGGATTACACCCAGATTTGAACCTTGGAAGAGGAAAACCACAGTTCTAGTTATCTTACCTACACCAGAAACTTTTAAACAGATATATTTGTGTCTGAACAGTCAGCGAGACACTCAAAATGTTTTTTTTTATGGAAAAAATGCAAAAAAGTGGATGATACAGAGATTTGAACTGTGGAACTGCAAAACCACAGTTCTAGTTATCTGTCCTACACCAGACTCTTTTAAACAGATATATTTGTGTCTGAACAGTCAGCGAGACACTCAAAATGTTTTTTTTATGGAAAAAGGTGGATTACACCCCGATTTGAACCGTGGAAGTGGAAAACCACAGTTCTAGTTATCTGGCTTACACCAGAGTCTTTTTAACAGATATATTTGTGTCTGAACAGTCAGCGAGACACTCAAAATGTTTGTTTTTATGGAAAAAAGGCAAAAAAGTGGATAATACAGAGATTTGAACCATGCAACTGCAAAACCACAATACTAGTTATCTGGCCTACACCATACTCTTTTAAACAGATATATTTGTGTCTGAACAGTCAGCGAGACACTCAAAATGCTTTCTTTTATGCAAAATGGTGGAATACACCCTGATTTGAACCGTGGAAGAGGAAAACCACATTTCTACTTATCTGGTCTGCACCAGAATCTTTTAAACAGATTTATTTGTGTCTGAACAGTCAGCGAGACACTCAAAATGTTTTTTTTTATGGAAAAAATCCAAAAAAGTGGATAATACAGAGATTTGAACCGTGGAACTGCAAAACAACAGTTCTAGTTATCTGTCCTACACCAGACTCTTTTAAACAGATATATTTGTGTCTGAACAGTCAGTGAGACACTCAAAATGTTTTTTTCATGCAAAAAGGTTGATTACATCCAGATTTGAAGCGTGGAAGAGGAAAACCACATTTCTAGTTATCTGGCCTACACCAGAGTCTTTTGAACAGATATATTTGTGTCTGAACAGTCAGCGAGACCCTCAAAATGTTTTTTTTCATGGAAAAAAGGCAAAAAAGTGGATAATGCAAAGATTTGAACCGTGGAACTGCAAAACCACAGTTCTAGTTATCTGGCACACACCAGACTCTTTTAAACAGATATATTTGTGTCTGAACAGTCAGCGAGACACTCAAAATGTTTTTTTTTATGGAAAAAGTGCAAAAAAGTGGATAATACAGAGATTTGAACCGTGGAACTGCAAAACCACAGTTGTAGCTCTCTGGCCAACACCACACTCTTTTAAACAGATATATTTGTGTCTGATCCGTCAGCGAGACTCTCATAATGTTTTTTTTTATGCAAATAAGGGAATTACACCCAGATTTGAACCGTGGAAGACGAAAACCACAGTTCTAATTATCTGGCCTACACCAGAATCTTTTAAACAGATATATTTGTGTCTGAACAGTCAGCGAGACACTCAAAATGTTTTTTTCCATGGAAAAAATGCAAAAAAGTGGATAATACAGAGATTTGAACCGTGGAACTGCAAAACCACAGTTCTAGATATCTGTCCTACACCAGACTCTTTTAAACAGATATATTTGTGTCTGAACAGTCAGCGAGACACTCAAAATGTTTTTTTCATGCAAAAAGGTGGATTACATCCAGATTTGAACCGTGGAAGAGGAAAACCACTGTTCTAGTTATCTGGCCTACACCAGAGTCTTTTGAACAGACATATTTGTGTCTGAACAGTCAGCAAGACACTCAAAATGTTTGTTTTTATGGAAAAAAGGCAAAAAAGTGGATAATACAGAGATTTGAACCGTGGAACTGCAAAATCACAGTTGTAGCACTCTGGCCTACACCAAAATCTTTTAAACAGATATATTTGTGCCTGAACAGTCAGCAATACACTCAAAATGGTTTTTTTTATGCAAAAAGGTTGATTACATCCAGATTTGAACCGTGGAAGAGGAAAACCACATTTCTAGTTATATTGCCCACACCAGAGTCTTTTGAACAGATATATTTGTGTCTGAACAGTCAGCGAGACTCTCATAATGTTTTTTTTTATGCAAATAAGGGAATTACACCCAGATTTGAACCGTGGAAGAGTAAAACCACTGTTCTAGTTATCTGGCCTACACCAGAGTCTTTTGAACAGATATATTTGTGTCTGAACAGTCAGCGAGACACTCAAAATGTTTTTTTTCATGGAAAAAAGGCAAAAAAGTGGATAATGCAAAGATTTGAACCGTGGAACTGCAGAACCACACTTCTAGTTATCTGGCCCACACCAGACTCTTTTAAACAGATATATTTGTGTCTGAACAGTCAGCGAGACACTCAAAATGTTTTTTTTTATGGAAAAAGTGCAAAAAAGTGGATAATACAGAGATTTGAACCGTGGAACTGCAAAACCACAGTTGTAGCTCTCTGGCCTACACCAGAATCTTTTAAACAGATATATTTGTGCCTGAACAGTCAGCAATACACTCAAAATGTTTTTTTTTTATACAAAAAGGTGGATTACACCCAGATTTGAACCTTGGAAGAGGAAAACCGCATTTCTAGTTATATTGCCCACACCAGAGTCTTTTGAACAGATATATTTGTGTCTGAACAGTCAGCGAGACTCTCATAATGTTTTTTTTTATGCAAATAAGGGAATTACACCCAGATTTGAACCGTGGAAGAGTAAAACCACTGTTCTAGTTATCTGGCCTACACCAGAGTCTTTTGAACAGATATATTTGTGTCTGAACAGTCAGCGAGACACTCAAAATGTTTTTTTTCATGGAAAAAAGGCAAAAAAGTGGATAATGCAAAGATTTGAACCGTGGAACTGCAGAACCACACTTCTAGTTATCTGGCCCACACCAGACTCTTTTAAACAGATATATTTGTGTCTGAACAGTCAGCGAGACACTCAAAATGTTTTTTTTTATGGAAAAAGTGCAAAAAAGTGGATAATACAGAGATTTGAACCGTGGAACTGCAAAACCACAGTTGTAGCTCTCTGGCCTACACCAGAATCTTTTAAACAGATATATTTGTGCCTGAACAGTCAGCAATACACTCAAAATGTTTTTTTTTTATACAAAAAGGTGGATTACACCCAGATTTGAACCTTGGAAGAGGAAAACCGCATTTCTAGTTATCTTGCCTACACCAGAAACTTTTAAACAGATATATTTGTGTCTCAATAGTCAGCGAGACACTCAAAATGTTTTTTTTTATGGAAAAAAGGCAAAAAAGGGGATAATTCAGAGATTTGAACCGTGGAACTGCAAAACCTCAATTCTAGTTATCTGGCCTACACCAGACTCTTTTAAACAGATATATTTGTGCGTGGACAGACAGCGAGACACTCAAAATGCTCTTTTTTATGCAAAATGGTGGATTACACCCTGATTTGAACCGTGGAAGAGGAAAACCACTTTTCTACTTATCTGGCCTACACCAGAATCTTTTAAACAGATATATTTGTGTCTGAACAGTCAGCGAGACACTCAAAGTGTTTTTTTTCATGGAAAAAAGGCAAAAAAGTGGATAATACAGAGATTTGAACCGTGGAACTGCAAAACCACAGTTTTAGTTATCTGGCCTACACCAGAATCTTTTAAACAGATATATTTGTGTCTGAACAGTCAGCAAGACACTCAAAATGTTTTTTTTATGGAAAAAATGCAAAAAAAGTGGATAATACAGAGATTTGAACCGTGGAACTGCAAAACCACAGGTCTAGTTATCTGGCCCACACCAGACTCTCTTAAACAGATATATTTGAGTCTGAACAGTCAGCGAGACTCTCATAATGTTTTTTTTTTATGCAAAAAGGTGGATTACACCCAGATTTGAACCGTGGAAGAGGAAAACCACATTTCTAGTTATCTGGCCTACACCAGAGTCTTTTGAACAGATATATTTGTGTCTGCACAGTCAGCGAGACACTCAAAATGTTTGTTTTTATGGAAAAAAGGCAAAAAAGTGGATAATACAGAGATTTGAACCGTGAAACTGCAAAACAACAATTCTAGTTATCTGGCCTAAACCAGACTCTTTTAAACAGATATATTTGTTTCTGAACAGTCAGCGAGACAATCAAAATGTTTTTTTTTATGCAAAATGGTGGATTACACCCTGATTTGAACCGTGGAAGAGGAAAACCACATTTCTACTTATCTGGCATACACCAGAATCTTTTAAACAGATATATTTGTGTCTGAACAGTCAGCGAGACACTCAAAATGTTTTTTTTCATGGAAAAAAGGCAAAAAGTGGATAATACAGAGATTTGAACTGTGGAACTGCAAAACCACAGTTTTAGTTATCTGGCCTACACCAGAATCTTTTAAACAGATATATTTGTGTCTGAACAGTCAGCAAGAGACTCAAAATGTTTTTTTTATGGAAAAAATGCAAAAAAGTGGATAATGCAAAGATTTGAACCGTGGAACTGCAATACCACAGTTCTAGTTATCTGGCCCACACTAGACTCTTTTAAACAGATATATTTGTGTCTGAACAGTCAGCGAGACACTCAAAATGTTTTTTTTTATGGAAAAAGTGCAAAAAAGTGGATAATACAGAGATTTGAACCGTGGAACTGCAAAACCACAGTTGTAGCTCTCTGGCCTACACCAAATCTTTTAAACAGATATATTTGTGCCTGAACAGTCAGCAATACACTCAAAATGTTTTTTTTTTATACAAAAAGGTGGATTACACCCAGATTTGAACCTTGGAAGAGGAAAACCGCATTTCTAGTTATCTTGCCTGCACCAGAAACTTTTAAACAGATATATTTGTGTCTGAATAGTCAGCGAGACACTCAAAATGTTTTTTTTTATGGAAAAAAGGCAAAAAAGGGGATAATACAGAGATTTGAACCGTGGAACTGCAAAACCTCAATTCTAGTTATCTGGCCTACACCAGACTCTTTTAAACAGATATATTTGTGTGTGAACAATCAGCGAGACACTCAAAATGCTCTTTTTTATGCAAAATGGTGGATTACACCCTGATTTGAACCGTGGAAGAGGAACACCACTTTTCTACTTATCTGGCCTACACGAGAATCTTTTAAACAGATATATTTGTGTCTGAACAGTCAGCGAGACACTCAAAGTGTTTTTTTTCATGGAAAAAAGGCAAAAAAGTGGATAATACAGAGATTTGAACCGTGGAACTGCAAAACCACAGTTTTAGTTATCTGGCCTACACCAGAATCTTTTAAACAGATATATTTGTGTCTGAACAGTCAGCAAGACACTCAAAATGTTTTTTTTATGGAAAAAATGCAAAAAAGTGGATAATACAGAGATTTGAACCGTGGAACTGCAAAACCGCAGGTCTAGTTATCTGGCCCACACCAGACTCTCTTAAACAGATATATTTGAGTCTGAACAGTCAGCGAGACTCTCAAAATGTTTTTTTTTTATGCAAAAAGGTGGATTACACCCAGATTTGAACCGTGGAAGAGGAAAACCACATTTCTAGTTATCTGGCCTACACCAGAGTCTTTTGAACAGATATATTTGTGTCTGCACAGTCAGCGAGACACTCAAAATGTTTGTTTTTATGGAAAAAAGGCAAAAAAGTGGATAATACAGAGATTTGAACCGTGAAACTGCAAAACAACAATTCTAGTTATCTGGCCTAAACCAGACTCTTTTAAACAGATATATTTGTTTCTGAACAGTCAGCGAGACAATCAAAATGTTTTTTTTTATGCAAAATGGTGGATTACACCCTGATTTGAACCGTGGAAGAGGAAAACCACATTTCTACTTATCTGGCATACACCAGAATCTTTTAAACAGATATATTTGTGTCTGAACAGTCAGCGAGACACTCAAAATGTTTTTTTTCATGGAAAAAAGGCAAAAAAGTGGATAATACAGAGATTTGAACCGTGGAACTGCAAAACCAAAGTGTTAGTTATCTGGCCTACACCAGAATCTTTTAAACAGATATATTTGTGCCTGAACAGTCAGCAATACACTCAAAATGTTTTTTTTTATGCAAAAAGGTGGATTACATCCAGATTTGAACCGTGGAAGAGGAAAACCACATTTCTAGTTATTTTGCCCACACCAGAGTCTTTTGAACAGATATATTTGTGTCTGAACAGTCAGCGAGACACTCAAAATGTTTTTTTTCATGGAAAAAAGGCAAAAAGTGGATAATACAGAGATTTGAACTGTGGAACTGCAAAACCACAGTTTTAGTTATCTGGCCTACACCAGAATCTTTTAAACAGATATATTTGTGTCTGAACAGTCAGCGAGACACTCAAAATGTTTTTTTTCATGGAAAAAAGGCAAAAAAGTGGATAATACAGAGATTTGAACCATGGAACTGCAAAACTAAAGTTTTAGTTATCTGGCCTACACCAGAATCTTTTAAACAGATATATTTGTGTCTGAACAGTCAGCGAGACACTCAAAATGTTTTTTTTTATGGAAAAAGTGCAAAAAAGTGGATAATACAGAGATTTGAACCGTGGAACAGCAAAAACACAGTTCTAGTTATCTGTCCTACACCAGACTCTTTTATACAGATATGTTTGTGTCTGAACAGTCAGCGAGACACTCAAAGTGTTTTTTTTTATGCAAAAAGGTGGATTACACCCAGATTTGAACCGTGGAAGAGGAAAACCACTGTTCTAGTTATCTGGCCTACACCAGAGTCTTTTGAACAGACATATTTGTGTCTGAACAGTCAGCAAGACACTCAAAATGTTTGTTTTTATGGAAAAAAGGCAAAAAAATGGATAATACAGAGATTTGAACCATGGAACTGCAAAATCACAGTTGTAGCACTCTGGCCTACACCAGAATCTTTTAAACAGATATATTTGTGCCTGAACAGTCAGCGAGACACTCAAAATGTTTTTTTGCATGCAAAAAGGTGGATAACACCCAGATTTGAACCGTGGAAGAGGAAAACCACATTTCTACTTATCTGGCCTACACCAGAATCTTTTAAACAGATATATTTGTGTTTGAACAGTCAGAGAGACACTCAAAATGTTTGTTTTTATGGAAAAAAGGCAAAAAAGTGGATAATACAGAGATTTGAACCGTGGAACTGCAAAACAACAATTCTAGTTATCTGGCCTACACCAGACTCTTTTAAACAGATATATTTGTTTCTGAACAGTCAGCGAGACACTCAAAATGTTTTTTTTTATGCAAAAAGGTGGATTACAGCCAGATTTGAACCGTGGAAGAGGAAAACCACTGTTCTAGTTATCTGGCCTACACAAGAGTCTTTTGAACAGACATATTTGTGTCTGAACAGTCAGCAAGACACTCAAAATGTTTGTTTTTATGGAAAAAAGGCAAAAAAGTGGATAATACAGAGATTTGAACCGTGGAACTGCAAAATCACAGGTGTAGCACTCTGGCCTACACCAGAATCTTTTAAACAGATATATTTGTGTCTGAACAGTCAGCAAGACACTCAAAATGTTTTTTTTCATGGAAAAAAGGCAAAAAAGTGGATAATACAGAGATTTGAACCGTGGAACTGCAAAACCACAGTTTTAGTTATCTGGCCTACACCAGAATCTTTTAAACAGATATATTTGTGTCTGAACAGTCAGCAAGACACTCAAAATGTTTTTTTTATGGAAAAAATGCAAAAAAAGTGGATAATACAGAGATTTGAACCGTGGAACTGCAAAACCACAGGTCTAGTTATCTGGCCCACACCAGACTCTCTTAAACAGATATATTTGAGTCTGAACAGTCAGCGAGACTCTCATAATGGTTTTTTTTTATGCAAAAAGGTGGATTACACCCAGATTTGAACCGTGGAAGAGGAAAACCACATTTCTAGTTATCTGGCCTACACCAGAGTCTTTTGAACAGATATATTTGTGTCTGCACAGTCAGCGAGACACTCAAAATGTTTGTTTTTATGGAAAAAAGGCAAAAAAGTGGATAATACAGAGATTTGAACCGTGAAACTGCAAAACAACAATTCTAGTTATCTGGCCTAAACCAGACTCTTTTAAACAGATATATTTGTTTCTGAACAGTCAGCGAGACAATCAAAATGTTTTTTTTTATGCAAAATGGTGGATTACACCCTGATTTGAACCGTGGAAGAGGAAAACCACATTTCTACTTATCTGGCATACACCAGAATCTTTTAAACAGATATATTTGTGTCTGAACAGTCAGCGAGACACTCAAAATGTTTTTTTTCATGGAAAAAAGGCAAAAAAGTGGATAATACAGAGATTTGAACCGTGGAACTGCAAAATCAAAGTGTTAGTTATCTGGCCTACACCAGAATCGTTTAAACAGATATATTTGTGCCTGAACAGTCAGCAATACACTCAAAATGTTTTTTTTTATGCAAAAAGGTGGATTACATCCAGATTTGAACCGTGGAAGAGGAAAACCACATTTCTAGTTATCTTGCCAACACCAGAGTCTTTTGAACAGATATATTTGTGTCTGAACAGTCAGGGAGACACTCAAAATGTTTTTTTCATGGAAAAAAGGCAAAAAAGTGGATAATACAGAGATTTGAACTGTGGAATTGCAAAACCACAGTTTTAGTTATCTGGCCTACACCAGAATCTTTTAAACAGATATATTTGTGTCTGAACAGTCAGCAAGAGACTCAAAATGTTTTTTTTATGGAAAAAATGCAAAAAAGTGGATAATGCAAAGATTTGAACCGTGGAACTGCAAAACCACAGTTCTAGTTATCTGGCCCACACCAGACTCTTTTAAACAGATATATTTGTGTCTGAACAGTCAGCGAGACACTCAAAATGTTTTTTTTTATGGAAAAAGTGCAAAAAAGTGGATAATACAGAGATTTGAACCGTGGAACTGCAAAACCACAGTTGTAGCTCTCTGGCCTACACCAAATCTTTTAAACAGATATATTTGTGCCTGAACAGTCAGCAATACACTCAAAATGTTTTTTTTTTATACAAAAAGGTGGATTACACCCAAATTTGAACCTTGGAAGAGGAAAACCGCATTTCTAGTTATCTTGCCTGCACCAGAAACTTTTAAACAGATATATTTGTGTCTGAATAGTCAGCGAGACACTCAAAATGTTTTTTTTTATGGAAAAAAGGCAAAAAAGGGGATAATACAGAGATTTGAACCGTGGAACTGCAAAACCTCAATTCTAGTTATCTGGCCTACACCAGACTCTTTTAAACAGATATATTTGTGTGTGAACAATCAGCGAGACACTCAAAATGCTCTTTTTTATGCAAAATGGTGGATTACACCCTGATTTGAACCGTGGAAGAGGAACACCACTTTTCTACTTATCTGGCCTACACCAGAATCTTTTAAACAGATATATTTGTGTCTGAACAGTCAGCGAGACACTCAAAGTGTTTTTTTTCATGGAAAAAAGGCAAAAAAGTGGATAATACAGAGATTTGAACCGTGGAACTGCAAAACCACAGTTTTAGTTATCTGGCCTACACCAGAATCTTTTAAACAGATATATTTGTGTCTGAACAGTCAGCAAGACACTCAAAATGTTTTTTTTATGGAAAAAATGCAAAAAAGTGGATAATACAGAGATTTGAACCGTGGAACTGCAAAACCGCAGGTCTAGTTATCTGGCCCACACCAGACTCTCTTAAACAGATATATTTGAGTCTGAACAGTCAGCGAGACTCTCAAAATGTTTTTTTTTTATGCAAAAAGGTGGATTACACCCAGATTTGAACCGTGGAAGAGGAAAACCACATTTCTAGTTATCTGGCCTACACCAGAGTCTTTTGAACAGATATATTTGTGTCTGCACAGTCAGCGAGACACTCAAAATGTTTGTTTTTATGGAAAAAAGGCAAAAAAGTGGATAATACAGAGATTTGAACCGTGAAACTGCAAAACAACAATTCTAGTTATCTGGCCTAAACCAGACTCTTTTAAACAGATATATTTGTTTCTGAACAGTCAGCGAGACAATCAAAATGTTTTTTTTTATGCAAAATGGTGGATTACACCCTGATTTGAACCGTGGAAGAGGAAAACCACATTTCTACTTATCTGGCATACACCAGAATCTTTTAAACAGATATATTTGTGTCTGAACAGTCAGCGAGACACTCAAAATGTTTTTTTTCATGGAAAAAAGGCAAAAAAGTGGATAATACAGAGATTTGAACCGTGGAACTGCAAAACCAAAGTGTTAGTTATCTGGCCTACACCAGAATCTTTTAAACAGATATATTTGTGCCTGAACAGTCAGCAATACACTCAAAATGTTTTTTTTTATGCAAAAAGGTGGATTACATCCAGATTTGAACCGTGGAAGAGGAAAACCACATTTCTAGTTATCTTGCCCACACCAGAGTCTTTTGAACAGATATATTTGTGTCTGAACAGTCAGCGAGACACTCAAAATGTTTTTTTTTTCATGGAAAAAAGGCAAAAAGTGGATAATACAGAGATTTGAACTGTGGAACTGCAAAACCACAGTTTTAGTTATCTGGCCTACACCAGAATCTTTTAAACAGATATATTTGTGTCTGAACAGTCAGCGAGACACTCAAAATGTTTTTTTTCATGGAAAAAAGGCAAAAAAGTGGATAATACAGAGATTTGAACCATGGAACTGCAAAACTAAAGTTTTAGTTATCTGGCCTACACCAGAATCTTTTAAACAGATATATTTGTGTCTGAACAGTCAGCGAGACACTCAAAATGTTTTTTTTTATGGAAAAAGTGCAAAAAAGTGGATAATACAGAGATTTGAACCGTGGAACAGCAAAAACACAGTTCTAGTTATCTGTCCTACACCAGACTCTTTTATACAGATATGTTTGTGTCTGAACAGTCAGCGAGACACTCAAAGTGTTTTTTTTTATGCAAAAAGGTGGATTACACCCAGATTTGAACCGTGGAAGAGGAAAACCACTGTTCTAGTTATCTGGCCTACACCAGAGTCTTTTGAACAGACATATTTGTGTCTGAACAGTCAGCAAGACACTCAAAATGTTTGTTTTTATGGAAAAAAGGCAAAAAAATGGATAATACAGAGATTTGAACCATGGAACTGCAAAATCACAGTTGTAGCACTCTGGCCTACACCAGAATCTTTTAAACAGATATATTTGTGCCTGAACAGTCAGCAATACACTCAAAATGTTTTTTTTTATGCAAAAAGGTGGATTACAACCAGATTTGAACCGTGTAAGAGGAAAACCACAGTTCTAGTTATCTGGCCTACACCAGAATCTTTTAAACAGATATATTTGTGTCTGAACAGTCAGCGAGACACTCAAAATGTTTTTTTGTATGCAAAAAGGTGGATAACACCCAGATTTGAACCGTGGAAGAGGAAAACCACATTTCTACTTATCTGGCCTACACCAGAATCTTTTAAACAGATATATTTGTGTTTGAACAGTCAGAGAGACACTCAAAATGTTTGTTTTTATGGAAAAAAGGCAAAAAAGTGGATAATACAGAGATTTGAACCGTGGAACTGCAAAACAACAATTCTAGTTATCTGGCCTACACCAGACTCTTTTAAACAGATATATTTGTTTCTGAACAGTCAGCGAGACACTCAAAATGTTTTTTTTTATGCAAAAAGGTGGATTACAGCCAGATTTGAACCGTGGAAGAGGAAAACCACTGTTCTAGTTATCTGGCCTACACAAGAGTCTTTTGAACAGACATATTTGTGTCTGAACAGTCAGCAAGACACTCAAAATGTTTGTTTTTATGGAAAAAAGGCAAAAAAGTGGATAATACAGAGATTTGAACCGTGGAACTGCAAAATCACAGGTGTAGCACTCTGGCCTACACCAGAATCTTTTAAACAGATATATTTGTGTCTGAACAGTCAGCAAGACACTCAAAATGTTTTTTTTTATGGAAAAAATGCAAAAAACTGGATAATGTAAAGATTTGAAACGTGGAACTGCAAAACCACAGTTCTAGTTATCTGGCCCACACCAGACTCTTTTAAACAGATATATTTGTGTCTGAACAGTCAGCGAGACACTCAAAATGTTTTTTTTTATGGAAAAAGTGCAAAAAAGTGGATAATACAGAGATTTGAACCGTGGAACTGCAAAACCACAGTTGTAGCTCTCTGGCCTACACCAGAATCTTTTAAACAGATATATTAGTGCCTGAACAGTCAGCAATACACTCAAAATGTTTTTTTTTTATCCAAAAAGGTGGATTACACCCAGATTTGAACCTTGGAAGAGGAAAACCACATTTCTAGTTATCTGGCCTACACCAGAAACTTTTAAACAGATATATTTGTGTCTGAATAGTCAGCGAGACACTCAAAATGTTTTTTTTTATAGAAAAAAGGCAAAAAAGGGTATAATACAGAGATTTGAACCGTGAAACTGCAAAACCTCAATTCTAGTTATCTGGCCTACACCAGACTCTTTTAAACAGATATATTTGTGTGTGAACAGTCAGCGAGACACTCAAAATGCTCTTTTTTATGCAAAATGCTGGATTACACCCTGATTTGAACCATGGAAGAGGAAAACCACTTTTCTATTTATCTGGCCTACACCAGAATCTTTTGAACAGATATATTTGTGTCTGAACAGTCAGCGAGACACTCAAAGTGTTTTTTTTCATGGAAAAAAGGCAAAAAAGTGGATAATACAGAGATTTGAACCGTGGAACTGCAAAACCACAGTTTTAGTTATCTGGCCTACACCAGAATCTTTTAAACAGATATATTTGTGTCTGAACAGTCAGCAAGACACTCAAAATGTTTTTTTTATGGAAAAAATGCAAAAAAGTGGATAATACAGAGATTTGAACCGTGGAACTGCAAAACCACAGGTCTAGTTATCTGGCCCACACCAGACTCTCTTAAACAGATATATTTGAGTCTGAACAGTCAGCGAGACTCTCATAATGTTTTTTTTTTATGCAAAAAGGTGGATTACACCCAGATTTGAACCGTGGAAGAGAAAAACCACATTTCTAGTTATCTGGCCTACACCAGAGTCTTTTGAACAGATATATTTGTGTCTGCACAGTCAGCGAGACACTCAAAATGTTTGTTTTTATGGAAAGGCAAAAAAGTGGATAATACAGAGATTTGAACCGTGAAACTGCAATACAACAATTCTAGTTATCTGGCCTAAACCAGACTCTTTTAAACAGATATATTTGTTTCTGAACAGTCAGCGAGACAATCAAAATGTTTTTTTTATGCAAAATGGTGGATTACACCCTGATTTGAACCGTGGAAGAGGAAAACCACATTTCTACTTATCTGGCATACACCAGAATCTTTTAAACAGATATATTTGTGTCTGAACAGTCAGCGAGACACTCAAAATGTTTTTTTTCATTAAAAAAAGGCAAAAAAGTGAATAATACAGAGATTTGAACCGTGGAACTGCAAAACCAAAGTGTTAGTTATCTGGCCTACACCAGAATCGTTTAAACAGATATATTTGTGTCTGAACAGTCAGCGAGACACTCAAAATGTTTTTTTTCATGGAAAAAAGGCAAAAAAGTGGATAATACAGAGATTTGAACCATGGAACTACAAAACTAAAGTTTTAGTTATCTGGCCTACACCAGAATCTTTTAAACAGATATATTTGTGTCTGAACAGTCAGCGAGACACTCAAAATGTTTTTTTTTATGGAAAAAGTGCAAAAAAGTGGATAATACAGAGATTTGAACCATGGAACAGCAAAAACACAGTTCTAGTTATCTGTCCTACACCAGACTCTTTTATACAGATATGTTTGTGTCTGAACAGTCAGCGAGACACTCAAAGTGTTTTTTTTTATGCAAAAAGGTGGATTACACCCAGATTTGAACCGTGGAAGAGGAAAACCACTTTTCTAGTTATCTGGCCTACACCAGAGTCTTTTGAACAGACATATTTGTGTCTGAACAGTCAGCAAGACACTCAAAATGTTTGTTTTTATGGAAAAAAGGCAAAAAAGTGGATAATACAGAGATTTGAACCGTGGAACTGCAAAATCACAGGTGTAGCACTCTGGCCTACACCAGAATCTTTTAAACAGATATATTTGTGTCTGAACAGTCAGCAAGACACTCAAAATGTTTTTTTTATGGAAAAAATGCAAAAAAATGGATAATGCAAAGATTTGAACCGTGGAACTGCAAAACCACAGTTCTAGTTATCTGGCCCACACCAGACTCTTTTAAACAGATATATTTGTGTCTGAACAGTCAGCGAGACACTCAAAATGTTTTTTTTTATGGAAAAAGTGCAAAAAAGTGGATAATACAGAGATTTGAACCGTGGAACTGCAAAACCACAGTTGTAGCTCTCTGGCCTACACCAGAATCTTTTAAACAGATATATTAGTGCCTGAACAGTCAGCAATACACTCAAAATGTTTTTTTTTTATCCAAAAAGGTGGATTACACCCAGATTTGAACCTTGGAAGAGGAAAACCGCATTTCTAGTTATCTTGCCTACACCAGAAACTTTTAAACAGATATATTTGTGTCTGAATAGTCAGCGAGACACTCAAAATGTTTTTTTTTATAGAAAAAAGGCAAAAAAGGGTATAATACAGAGATTTGAACCGTGAAACTGCAAAACCTCAATTCTAGTTATCTGGCCTACACCAGACTCTTTTAAACAGATATATTTGTGTGTGAACAGTCAGAGAGACACTCAAAATGCTCTTTTTTATGCAAAATGGTGGATTACACCCTGATTTGAACCGTGGAAGAGGAAAACCACTTTTCTAGTTATCTGGCCTACACCAGAGTCTTTTGAACAGACATATTTGTGTCTGAACAGTCAGCAAGACACTCAAAATGTTTGTTTTTATGGAAAAAAGGCAAAAAAATGGATAATACAGAGATTTGAACCATGGAACTGCATAATCACAGTTGTAGCACTCTGGCCTTCACCAGAATCTTTTAAACAGATATATTTGTGCCTGAACAGTCAGCAATACACTCAAAATGGTTTTTTTATGCAAAAAGGTGGATTACAACCAGATTTGAACCGTGGAACTTCAAAACCACAGTTCTAGTTATCTGGCCCACGCCAGACTCTTTTAAACAGATATATCTGTGTCTGAACCGTCAGCGAGACACTCATAATGTTTTTTTTTTGCAAAAAGGTGGATTACACCCAGATTTGAACCGTGGAAGAGGAAAACCACAGTTCTAGTTATCTGGCCTACACCAGAATCTTTTAAACAGATATATTTGTGTCTGAACAGTCAGCGAGACACTCAAAGTGTTTTTTTTTATGGAAAAAGTGCAAAAAAGTGGATAATACAGATACTTGAACCGTGGAACTTCAAAACCACAGTTGTAGCTCTCTGGCCTACACCAGAATCTTTTAAACAGATATATTTGTGCCTGAACAGTCAGCAATACACTCAAAATGTTTTTTTTTTATGCAAAAAGGTGGATTACACCCAGATTTGAACCTTGGAAGAGGAAAACCGCATTTCTAGTTATCTTGCCTACACCAGAAACTTTTAAACAGATATATTTGTGTCTGAATAGTCAGCGAGACACTCAAAATGTTTTTTTTTATGGAAAAAAGGCAAAAAAGGGGATAATACAGAGATTTGAACCGTGGAACTGCAAAACCTCAATTCTAGTTATCTGGCCTACACCAGACTCTTTTAAACAGATATATTTGTGTGTGAACAGTCAGCGAGACACTCAAAATGCTCTTTTTTATGCAAAATGGTGGATTACACCCTGATTTGAACCATGGAAGAGGAAAACCACTTTTCTACTTATCTGGCCTACACCAGACTCTTTTAAACAGATATATTTGTGTCTGAACAGTCAGCGAGACACTCAAAATGTTTTTTTTCATGGAAAAAAGGCAAAAAAGTGGATAATACAGAGATTTGAACCGTGGAACTGCAAAACCACAGTTTTAGTTATCTGGCCTACACCAGAATCTTTTAAACAGATATATTTGTGTCTGAACAGTCAGCAAGACACTCAAAATGTTTTTTTTATGGAAAAAATGCAAAAAAGTGGATAATACAGAGATTTGAACCGTGGAACTGCAAAACCACAGGTCTAGTTATCTGGCCCACACCAGACTCTCTTAAACAGATATATTTGAGTCTGAACAGTCAGCGAGACTCTCATAATGTTTTTTTTTTATGCAAAAAGGTGGATTACACCCAGATTTGAACCGTGGAAGAGGAAAACCACATTTCTAGTTATCTGGCCTACACCAGAGTCTTTTGAACAGATATATTTGTGTCTGCACAGTCAGCGAGACACTCAAAATGTTTGTTTTTATGGAAAAAAGGCAAAAGAGTGGATAATACAGAGATTTGAACCGTGAAACTGCAATACAACAATTCTAGTTATCTGGCCTAAACCAGACTCTTTTAAACAGATATATTTGTTTCTGAACAGTCAGCGAGACAATCAAAATGTTTTTTTTTATGCAAAATGGTGGATTACACCCTGATTTGAACCGTGGAAGAGGAAAACCACATTTCTACTTATCTGGCATACACCAGAATCTTTTAAACAGATATATTTGTGTCTGAACAGTCAGCGAGACACTCAAAATGTTTTTTTTCATTAAAAAAAGGCAAAAAAGTGGATAATACAGAGATTTGAACCGTGGAACTGCAAAACCAAAGTGTTAGTTATCTGGCCTACACCAGAATCGTTTAAACAGATATATTTGTGTCTGAACAGTCAGCGAGACACTCAAAATGTTTTTTTTTATGGAAAAAGTGCAAAAAAGTGGATAATACAGAGATTTGAACCATGGAACAGCAAAAACACAGTTCTAGTTATCTGTCCTACACCAGACTCTTTTATACAGATATGTTTGTGTCTGAACAGTCAGCGAGACACTCAAAGTGTTTTTTTTTATGCAAAAAGGTGGATTACACCCAGATTTGAACCGTGGAAGAGGAAAACCACTTTTCTAGTTATCTGGCCTACACCAGAGTCTTTTGAACAGACATATTTGTGTCTGAACAGTCAGCAAGACACTCAAAATGTTTGTTTTTATGGAAAAAAGGCAAAAAAATGGATAATACAGAGATTTGAACCATGGAACTGCAAAATCACAGTTGTAGCACTCTGGCCTTCACCAGAATCTTTTAAACAGATATATTTGTGCCTGAACAGTCAGCAATACACTCAAAATGTTTTTTTTTTATGCAAAAAGGTGGATTACACCCAGATTTGAACCTTGGAAGAGGAAAACCGCATTTCTAGTTATCTTGCCTACACCAGAAACTTTTAAACAGTTATATTTGTGTCTGAATAGTCAGCGAGACACTCAAAATGTTTTTTTTTATGGAAAAAAGGCAAAAAAGGGGATAATACAGAGATTTGAACCGTGGAACTGCAAAACCTCAATTCTAGTTATCTGGCCTACACCAGACTCTTTTAAACAGATATATTTGTGTGTGAACAGTCAGCGAGACACTCAAAATGCTCTTTTTTATGCAAAATGGTGGATTACACCCTGATTTGAACCGTGGAAAAGGAAAACCACTTTTCTACTTATCCGGCCTACACCAGAATCTTTTAAACAGATATATTTGTGTCTGAACAGTCAGCGAGACACTCAAAATGTTTTTTTTTATGGAAAAAAGGCAAAAAAGGGGATAATACAGAGATTTGAACCGTGGAACTGCAAAACCACAGTTTTAGTTATCTGGCCTACACCAGAATCTTTTAAACAGATATATTTGTGTCTGAACAGTCAGCAAGACACTCAAAATGTTTTTTTTATGGAAAAAATGCAAAAAAGTGGATAATACAGAGATTTGAATCGTGGAACTGCAAAACCACAGGTCTAGTTATCTGGCCCACACCAGACTCTCTTAAACAGATATATTTGAGTCTGAACAGTCAGCGAGACTCTCATAATGTTTTTTTTTTATACAAAAAGGTGGATTACACCCAGATTTGAACCGTGGAAGAGGAAAACCACATTTCTTGTTATCTGGCCTACACCAGAGTCTTTTGAACAGATATATTTGTGTCTGCACAGTCAGCGAGACACTCAAAATGTTTGTTTTTATGGAAAAAAAGGCAAAAAAGTGGATAATACAGAGATTTGAACCGTGAAACTGCAAAACAACAATTCTAGTTATCTGACCTAAACCAGACTCTTTTAAACAGATATATTTGTTTCTGAACAGTCAGCGAGACAATCAAAATGTTTTTTTTTATGCAAAATGGTGGATTACACCCTGATTTGAACCGTGGAAGAGGAAAACCACATTTCTACTTATCTGGCATACACCAGAATCTTTTAAACAGATATATTTGTGTCTGAATAGTCAGCGAGACACTCAAAATGTTTTTTTTCATGGAAAAAAGGCAAAAAAGTGGATAATACAGAGATTTGAACCGTGGAACTGCAAAACCAAAGTGTTAGTTATCTGGCCTACACCAGAATCGTTTAAACAGATATATTTGTGTCTGAACAGTCAGCGAGACACTCAAAATGTTTTTTTTCATGGAAAAAAGGCAAGAAAGTGGATAATACAGAGATTTGAACCATGGAACTGCAAAACTAAAGTTTTAGTTATCTGTCCTACACCAGAATCTTTTAAACAGATATATTTGTGTCTGAACAGTCAGCGAGACACTCAAAATGTTTTTTTTTATGGAAAAAGTGCAAAAAAGTGGATAATATAGAGATTTGAACCGTGGAACAGCAAAAACACAGTTCTAGTTATCTGTCCTACACCAGACTCTTTTATACAGATATGTTTGTGTCTAAACAGTCAGCGAGACACTTAAAGTGTTTTTTAATATGCAAAAAGGTGGATTACACACAGATTTGAACCGTGGAAGAGGAAAACCACTGTTCTAGTTATCTGGCCTACACCAGAGTCTTTTGAACAGACATATTTGTGTCTGAACAGTCAGCAAGACACTCAAAATGTTTGTTTTTATGGAAAAAAGGCAAAAAAATGGATAATACAGAGATTTGAACCATGGAACTGCAAAATCACAGTTGTAGCACTCTGGCCTACACCAGAATCTTTTAAACAGATATATTTGTGCCTGAACAGTCAGCAATACACTCAAAATGTTTTTTTTTTATGCAAAAAGGTGGATTACAACCAGATTTGAACCGTGTAAGAGGAAAACCACAGTTCTAGTTATCTGGCCTACACCAGAATCTTTTAAACAGATATATTTGTGTCTGAACAGTCAGCGAGACACTCAAAATGTTTTTTTGTATGCAAAAAGGTGGATAACACCCAGATTTGAACCGTGGAAGAGGAAAACCACATTTCTACTTATCTGGCCTACACCAGAATCTTTTAAACAGATATATTTGTGTTTGAACAGTCAGAGAGACACTCAAAATGTTTGTTTTTATGGAAAAAAGGCAAAAAAGTGGATAATACAGAGATTTGAACCGTGGAACTGCAAAACAACAATTCTAGTTATCTGGCCTACACCAGACTCTTTTAAACAGATATATTTGTTTCTGAACAGTCAGCGAGACACTCAAAATGTTTTTTTTTATGCAAAAAGGTGGATTACAGCCAGATTTGAACCGTGGAAGAGGAAAACCACTGTTCTAGTTATCTGGCCTACACCAGAGTCTTTTGAACAGACATATTTGTGTCTGAACAGTCAGCAAGACACTCAAAATGTTTGTTTTTATGGAAAAAAGGCAAAAAAGTGGATAATACAGAGATTTGAACCGTGGAACTGCAAAATCACAGTTGTAGCACTCTGGCCTACACCAGAATCTTTTAAACAGATATATTTGTGCCTGAACAGTCAGCAATACACTCAAAATGTTTTTTTTTATGCAAAAAGGTGGATTACATCCAGATTTGAACCGTGGAAGAGGAAAACCACATTCCTAGTTATCTTGCCCACACCAGAGTCTTTTGAACAGATATATTTGTGTCTGAACAGTCAGCGAGACACTCAAAATGTTTTTTTTCATGGAAAAAAGGCAAAAAGTGGATAATACAGAGATTTGAACTGTGGAACTGCAAAACCACAGTTTTAGTTATCTGGCCTACACCAGAATCTTTTAAACAGATATATTTGTGTCTGAACAGTCAGCAAGACACTCAAAATGTTTTTTTTATGGAAAAAATGCAAAAAACTGGATAATGCAAAGATTTGAACCGTGGAACTGCAAAACCACAGTTCTAGTTATCTGGCCCACACCAGACTCTTTTAAACAGATATATTTGTGTCTGAACAGTCAGCGAGACACTCAAAATGTTTTTTTTTATGGAAAAAGTGCAAAAAAGTGGATAATACAGAGATTTGAACCGTGGAACTGCAAAACCACAGTTGTAGCTCTCTGGCCTACACCAGAATCTTTTAAACAGATATATTAGTGCCTGAACAGTCAGCAATACACTCAAAATGTTTTTTTTTTATACAAAAAGGTGGATTACACCCAGATTTGAACCTTGGAAGAGGAAAACCGCATTTCTAGTTATCTTGCCTACACCAGAAACTTTTAAACAGATATATTTGTGTCTGAATAGTCAGCGAGACACTCAAAATGTTTTTTTTTATAGAAAAAAGGCAAAAAAGGGTATAATACAGAGATTTGAACCGTGAAACTGCAAAACCTCAATTCTAGTTATCTGGCCTACACCAGACTCTTTTAAACAGATATATTTGTGTGTGAACAGTCAGCGAGACACTCAAAATGCTCTTTTTTATGCAAAATGGTGGATTACACCCTGATTTGAACCATGGAAGAGGAAAACCACTTTTCTACTTATCTGGCCTACACCAGACTCTTTTAAACAGATATATTTGTGTCTGAACAGTCAGCGAGACACTCAAAGTGTTTTTTTTCATGGAAAAAAGGCAAAAAAGTGGATAATACAGAGATTTGAACCGTGGAACTGCAAAACCACAGTTTTAGTTATCTGGCCTACACCAGAATCTTTTAAACAGATATATTTGTGTCTGAACAGTCAGCAAGACACTCAAAATGTTTTTTTTATGGAAAAAATGCAAAAAAGTGGATAATACAGAGATTTGAACCGTGGAACTGCAAAACCACAGGTCTAGTTATCTGGCCCACACCAGACTCTCTTAAACAGATATATTTGAGTCTGAACAGTCAGCGAGACTCTCATAATGTTTTTTTTTTATGCAAAAAGGTGGATTACACCCAGATTGGAACCGTGGAAGAGGAAAACCACATTTCAAGTTATCTGGCCTACACCAGAGTCTTTTGAACAGATATATTTGTGTCTGCACAGTCAGCGAGACACTCAAAATGTTTGTTTTTATGGAAAAAAGGCAAAAGAGTGGATAATACAGAGATTTGAACCGTGAAACTGCAATACAACAATTCTAGTTATCTGGCCTAAACCAGACTCTTTTAAACAGATATATTTGTTTCTGAACAGTCAGCGAGACAATCAAAATGTTTTTTTTTATGCAAAATGGTGGATTACACCCTGATTTGAACCGTGGAAGAGGAAAACCACATTTCTACTTATCTGGCATACACCAGAATCTTTTAAACAGATATATTTGTGTCTGAACAGTCAGCGAGACACTCAAAATGTTTTTTTTCATTAAAAAAAGGCAAAAAAGTGGATAATACAGAGATTTGAACCGTGGAACTGCAAAACCAAAGTGTTAGTTATCTGGCCTACACCAGAATCGTTTAAACAGATATATTTGTGTCTGAACAGTCAGCGAGACACTCAAAATGTTTTTTTTTATGGAAAAAGTGCAAAAAAGTGGATAATACAGAGATTTGAACCATGGAACAGCAAAAACACAGTTCTAGTTATCTGTCCTACACCAGACTCTTTTATACAGATATGTTTGTGTCTGAACAGTCAGCGAGACACTCAAAGTGTTTTTTTTTATGCAAAAAGGTGGATTACACCCAGATTTGAACCGTGGAAGAGGAAAACCACTTTTCTAGTTATCTGGCCTACACCAGAGTCTTTTGAACAGACATATTTGTGTCTGAACAGTCAGCAAGACACTCAAAATGTTTGTTTTTATGGAAAAAAGGCAAAAAAATGGATAATACAGAGATTTGAACCATGGAACTGCAAAATCACAGTTGTAGCACTCTGGCCTACACCAGAATCTTTTAAACAGATATATTTGTGCCTGAACAGTCAGCAATACACTCAAAATGTTTTTTTTTATGCAAGAAGGTGGATTACATCCAGATTTGAACCGTGGAAGAGGAAAACCACATTCCTAGTTATCTTGCCCACACCAGAGTCTTTTGAACAGATATATTTGTGTCTGAACAGTCAGCGAGACACTCAAAATTTTTTTTTCATGGAAAAAAGGCAAAAAGTGGATAATACAGAGATTTGAACTGTGGAACTGCAAAACCACAGTTTTAGTTATCTGGCCTACACCAGAATCTTTTAAACAGATATATTTGTGTCTGAACAGTCAGCAAGACACTCAAAATGTTTTTTTTATGGAAAAAATGCAAAAAACTGGATAATGCAAAGATTTGAACCGTGGAACTGCAAAACCACAGTTCTAGTTATCTGGCCCACACCAGACTCTTTTAAACAGATATATTTGTGTCTGAACAGTCAGCGAGACACTCAAAATGTTTTTTTTTATGGAAAAAGTGCAAAAAAGTGGATAATACAGAGATTTGAACCGTGGAACTGCAAAACCACAGGTGTAGCTCTCTGGCCTACACCAGAATCTTTTAAACAGATATATTAGTGCCTGAACAGTCAGCAATACACTCAAAATGTTTTTTTTTTATACAAAAAGGTGGATTACACCCAGATTTGAACCTTGGAAGAGGAAAACCGCATTTCTAGTTATCTTGCCTACACCAGAAACTTTTAAACAGATATATTTGTGTCTGAATAGTCAGCGAGACACTCAAAATGTTTTTTTTTATAGAAAAAAGGCAAAAAAGGGTATAATACAGAGATTTGAACCGTGAAACTGCAAAACCTCAATTCTAGTTATCTGGCCTACACCAGACTCTTTTAAACAGATATATTTGTGTGTGAACAGTCAGCGAGACACTCAAAATGCTCTTTTTTATGCAAAATGGTGGATTACACCCTGATTTGAACCATGGAAGAGGAAAACCACTTTTCTACTTATCTGGCCTACACCAGACTCTTTTAAACAGATATATTTGTGTCTGAACAGTCAGCGAGACACTCAAAATGTTTTTTTTCATGGAAAAAAGGCAAAAAAGTGGATAATACAGAGATTTGAACCGTGGAACTGCAAAACCACAGTTTTAGTTATCTGGCCTACACCAGAATCTTTTAAACAGATATATTTGTGTCTGAACAGTCAGCAAGACACTCAAAATGTTTTTTTTATGGAAAAAATGCAAAAAAGTGGATAATACAGAGATTTGAACCGTGGAACTGCAAAACCACAGGTCTAGTTATCTGGCCCACACCAGACTCTCTTAAACAGATATATTTGAGTCTGAACAGTCAGCGAGACTCTCATAATGTTTTTTTTTTATGCAAAAAGGTGGATTACACCCAGATTTGAACCGTGGTAGAGGAAAACCACATTTCTAGTTATCTGGCCTACACCAGAGTCTTTTGAACAGATATATTTGTGTCTGCACAGTCAGCGAGACACTCAAAATGTTTGTTTTTATGGAAAAAAGGCAAAAGAGTGGATAATACAGAGATTTGAACCGTGAAACTGCAATACAACAATTCTAGTTATCTGGCCTAAACCAGACTCTTTTAAACAGATATATTTGTTTCTGAACAGTCAGCGAGACAATCAAAATGTTTTTTTTTATGCAAAATGGTGGATTACACCCTGATTTGAACCGTGGAAGAGGAAAACCACATTTCTACTTATCTGGCATACACCAGAATCTTTTAAACAGATATATTTGTGTCTGAACAGTCAGCGAGACACTCAAAATGTTTTTTTTCATTAAAAAAAGGCAAAAAAGTGGATAATACAGAGATTTGAACCGTGGAACTGCAAAACCAAAGTGTTAGTTATCTAGCCTACACCAGAATCGTTTAAACAGATATATTTGTGTCTGAACAGTCAGCGAGACACTCAAAATGTTTTTTTTTATGGAAAAAGTGCAAAAAAGTGGATAATACAGAGATTTGAACCATGGAACAGCAAAAACACAGTTCTAGTTATCTGTCCTACACCAGACTCTTTTATACAGATATGTTTGTGTCTGAACAGTCAGCGAGACACTCAAAGTGTTTTTTTTTATGCAAAAAGGTGGATTACACCCAGATTTGAACCGTGGAAGAGGAAAACCACTTTTCTAGTTATCTGGCCTACACCAGAGTCTTTTGAACAGACATATTTGTGTCTGAACAGTCAGCAAGACACTCAAAATGTTTGTTTTTATGGAAAAAAGGCAAAAAAATGGATAATACAGAGATTTGAACCATGGAACTGCAAAATCACAGTTGTAGCACTCTGGCCTACACCAGAATCTTTTAAACAGATATATTTGTGCCTGAACAGTCAGCAATACACTCAAAATGTTTTTTTTTATGCAAGAAGGTGGATTACATCCACATTTGAACCGTGGAAGAGGAAAACCACATTCCTAGTTATCTTGCCCACACCAGAGTCTTTTGAACAGATATATTTGTGTCTGAACAGTCAGCGAGACACTCAAAATTTTTTTTTCATGGAAAAAAGGCAAAAAGTGGATAATACAGAGATTTGAACTGTGGAACTGCAAAACCACAGTTTTAGTTATCTGGCCTACACCAGAATCTTTTAAACAGATATATTTGTGTCTGAACAGTCAGCAAGACACTCAAAATGTTTTTTTTATGGAAAAAATGCAAAAAACTGGATAATGCAAAGATTTGAACCGTGGAACTGCAAAACCACAGTTCTAGTTATCTGGCCCACACCAGACTCTTTTAAACAGATATATTTGTGTCTGAACAGTCAGCGAGACACTCAAAATGTTTTTTTTTATGGAAAAAGTGCAAAAAAGTGGATAATACAGAGATTTGAACCGTGGAACTGCAAAACCACAGTTGTAGCTCTCTGGCCTACACCAGAATCTTTTAAACAGATATATTAGTGCCTGAACAGTCAGCAATACACTCAAAATGTTTTTTTTTTATACAAAAAGGTGGATTACACCCAGATTTGAACCTTGGAAGAGGAAAACCGCATTTCTAGTTATCTTGCCTACACCAGAAACTTTTAAACAGATATATTTGTGTCTGAATAGTCGGCGAGACACTCAAAATGTTTTTTTTTATAGAAAAAAGGCAAAAAACGGTATAATACAGAGATTTGAACCGTGAAACTGCAAAACCTCAATTCTAGTTATCTGGCCTACACCAGACTCTTTTAAACAGATATATTTGTGTGTGAACAGTCAGCGAGACACTCAAAATGCTCTTTTTTATGCAAAATGGTGGATTACACCCTGATTTGAACCATGGAAGAGGAAAACCACTTTTCTACTTATCTGGCCTACACCAGACTCTTTTAAACAGATATATTTGTGTCTGAACAGTCAGCGAGACACTCAAAATGTTTTTTTTCATGGAAAAAAGGCAAAAAAGTGGATAATACAGAGATTTGAACCGTGGAACTGCAAAACCACAGTTTTAGTTATCTGGCCTACACCAGAATCTTTTAAACAGATATATTTGTGTCTGAACAGTCAGCAAGACACTCAAAATGTTTTTTTTATGGAAAAAATGCAAAAAAGTGGATAATACAGAGATTTGAACCGTGGAACTGCAAAACCACAGGTCTAGTTATCTGGCCCACACCAGACTCTCTTAAACAGATATATTTGAGTCTGAACAGTCAGCGAGACTCTCATAATGTTTTTTTTTTATGCAAAAAGGTGGATTACACCCAGATTTGAACCGTGGAAGAGGAAAACCACATTTCTAGTTATCTGGCCTACACCAGAGTCTTTTGAACAGATATATTTGTGTCTGCACAGTCAGCGAGACACTCAAAATGTTTGTTTTTATGGAAAAAAGGCAAAAGAGTGGATAATACAGAGATTTGAACCGTGAAACTGCAATACAACAATTCTAGTTATCTGGCCTAAACCAGACTCTTTTAAACAGATATATTTGTTTCTGAACAGTCAGCGAGACAATCAAAATGTTTTTTTTTATGCAAAATGGTGGATTACACCCTGATTTGAACCGTGGAAGAGGAAAACCACATTTCTACTTATCTGGCATACACCAGAATCTTTTAAACAGATATATTTGTGTCTGAACAGTCAGCGAGACACTCAAAATGTTTTTTTTCATTAAAAAAAGGCAAAAAAGTGGATAATACAGAGATTTGAACCGTGGAACTGCAAAACCAAAGTGTTAGTTATCTGGCCTACACCAGAATCGTTTAAACAGATATATTTGTGTCTGAACAGTCAGCGAGACACTCAAAATGTTTTTTTTTATGGAAAAAGTGCAAAAAAGTGGATAATACAGAGATTTGAACCATGGAACAGCAAAAACACAGTTCTAGTTATCTGTCCTACACCAGACTCTTTTATACAGATATGTTTGTGTCTGAACAGTCAGCGAGACACTCAAAGTGTTTTTTTTTATGCAAAAAGGTGGATTACACCCAGATTTGAACCGTGGAAGAGGAAAACCACTTTTCTAGTTATCTGGCCTACACCAGAGTCTTTTGAACAGACATATTTGTGTCTGAACAGTCAGCAAGACACTCAAAATGTTTGTTTTTATGGAAAAAAGGCAAAAAAATGGATAATACAGAGATTTGAACCATGGAACTGCAAAATCACAGTTGTAGCACTCTGGCCTTCACCAGAATCTTTTAAACAGATATATTTGTGCCTGAACAGTCAGCAATACACTCAAAATGTTTTTTTTTTATGCTAAAAGGTGGATTACACCCAGATTTGAACCTTGGAAGAGGAAAACCGCATTTCTAGTTATCTTGCCTACACCAGAAACTTTTAAACAGATATATTTGTGTCTGAATAGTCAGCGAGACACTCAAAATGTTTTTTTTTATGGAAAAAAGGCAAAAAAGGGGATAATACAGAGATTTGAACCGTGGAACTGCAAAACCTCAATTCTAGTTATCTGGCCTACACCAGACTCTTTTAAACAGATATATTTGTGTGTGAACAGTCAGCGAGACACTCAAAATGCTCTTTTTTATGCAAAATGGTGGATTACACCCTGATTTGAACCGTGGAAAAGGAAAACCACTTTTCTACTTATCCGGCCTACACCAGAATCTTTTAAACAGATATATTTGTGTCTGAACAGTCAGCGAGACACTCAAAATGTTTTTTTTTATGGAAAAAAGGCAAAAAAGGGGATAATACAGAGATTTGAACCGTGGAACTGCAAAACCACAGTTTTAGTTATCTGGCCTACACCAGAATCTTTTAAACAGATATATTTGTGTCTGAACAGTCAGCAAGACACTCAAAATGTTTTTTTTATGGAAAAAATGCAAAAAAGTGGATAATACAGAGATTTGAACCGTGGAACTGCAAAACCACAGGTCTAGTTATCTGGCCCACACCAGACTCTCTTAAACAGATATATTTGAGTCTGAACAGTCAGCGAGACTCTCATAATGTTTTTTTTTTATACAAAAAGGTGGATTACACCCAGATTTGAACCGTGGAAGAGGAAAACCACATTTCTTGTTATCTGGCCTACACCAGAGTCTTTTGAACAGATATATTTGTGTCTGCACAGTCAGCGAGACACTCAAAATGTTTGTTTTTATGGAAAAAAAGGCAAAAAAGTGGATAATACAGAGATTTGAACCGTGAAACTGCAAAACAACAATTCTAGTTATCTGACCTAAACCAGACTCTTTTAAACAGATATATTTGTTTCTGAACAGTCAGCGAGACAATCAAAATGTTTTTTTTTATGCAAAATGGTGGATTACACCCTGATTTGAACCGTGGAAGAGGAAAACCACATTTCTACTTATCTGGCATACACCAGAATCTTTTAAACAGATATATTTGTGTCTGAATAGTCAGCGAGACACTCAAAATGATTTTTTTCATGGAAAAAAGGCAAAAAAGTGGATAATACAGAGATTTGAACCGTGGAACTGCAAAACCAAAGTGTTAGTTATCTGGCCTACACCAGAATCGTTTAAACAGATATATTTGTGTCTGAACAGTCAGCGAGACACTCAAAATGTTTTTTTTCATGGAAAAAAGGCAAGAAAGTGGATAATACAGAGATTTGAACCATGGAACTGCAAAACTAAAGTTTTAGTTATCTGTCCTACACCAGAATCTTTTAAACAGATATATTTGTGTCTGAACAGTCAGCGAGACACTCAAAATGTTTTTTTTTATGGAAAAAGTGCAAAAAAGTGGATAATATAGAGATTTGAACCGTGGAACAGCAAAAACACAGTTCTAGTTATCTGTCCTACACCAGACTCTTTTATACAGATATGTTTGTGTCTAAACAGTCAGCGAGACACTCAAAGTGTTTTTTAATATGCAAAAAGGTGGATTACACACAGATTTGAACCGTGGAAGAGGAAAACCACTGTTCTAGTTATCTGGCCTACACCAGAGTCTTTTGAACAGACATATTTGTGTCTGAACAGTCAGCAAGACACTCAAAATGTTTGTTTTTATGGAAAAAAGGCAAAAAAATGGATAATACAGAGATTTGAACCATGGAACTGCAAAATCACAGTTGTAGCACTCTGGCCTACACCAGAATCTTTTAAACAGATATATTTGTGCCTGAACAGTCAGCAATACACTCAAAATGTTTTTTTTTTATGCAAAAAGGTGGATTACAACCAGATTTGAACCGTGTAAGAGGAAAACCACAGTTCTAGTTATCTGGCCTACACCAGAATCTTTTAAACAGATATATTTGTGTCTGAACAGTCAGCGAGACACTCAAAATGTTTTTTTGTATGCAAAAAGGTGGATAACACCCAGATTTGAACCGTGGAAGAGGAAAACCACATTTCTACTTATCTGGCCTACACCAGAATCTTTTAAACAGATATATTTGTGTTTGAACAGTCAGAGAGACACTCAAAATGTTTGTTTTTATGGAAAAAAGGCAAAAAAGTGGATAATACAGAGATTTGAACCGTGGAACTGCAAAACAACAATTCTAGTTATCTGGCCTACACCAGACTCTTTTAAACAGATATATTTGTTTCTGAACAGTCAGCGAGACACTCAAAATGTTTTTTTTTATGCAAAAAGGTGGATTACAGCCAGATTTGAACCGTGGAAGAGGAAAACCACTGTTCTAGTTATCTGGCCTACACCAGAGTCTTTTGAACAGACATATTTGTGTCTGAACAGTCAGCAAGACACTCAAAATGTTTGTTTTTATGGAAAAAAGGCAAAAAAGTGGATAATACAGAGATTTGAACCGTGGAACTGCAAAATCACAGTTGTAGCACTCTGGCCTACACCAGAATCTTTTAAACAGATATATTTGTGCCTGAACAGTCAGCAATACACTCAAAATGTTTTTTTTTATGCAAAAAGGTGGATTACATCCAGATTTGAACCGTGGAAGAGGAAAACCACATTCCTAGTTATCTTGCCCACACCAGAGTCTTTTGAACAGATATATTTGTGTCTGAACAGTCAGCGAGACACTCAAAATTTTTTTTTCATGGAAAAAAGGCAAAAAGTGGATAATACAGAGATTTGAACTGTGGAACTGCAAAACCACAGTTTTAGTTATCTGGCCTACACCAGAATCTTTTAAACAGATATATTTGTGTCTGAACAGTCAGCAAGACACTCAAAATGTTTTTTTTATGGAAAAAATGCAAAAAACTGGATAATGCAAAGATTTGAACCGTGGAACTGCAAAACCACAGTTCTAGTTATCTGGCCCACACCAGACTCTTTTAAACAGATATATTTGTGTCTGAACAGTCAGCGAGACACTCAAAATGTTTTTTTTTATGGAAAAAGTGCAAAAAAGTGGATAATACAGAGATTTGAACCGTGGAACTGCAAAACCACAGTTGTAGCTCTCTGGCCTACACCAGAATCTTTTAAACAGATATATTAGTGCCTGAACAGTCAGCAATACACTCAAAATGTTTTTTTTTTATACAAAAAGGTGGATTACACCCAGATTTGAACCTTGGAAGAGGAAAACCGCATTTCTAGTTATCTTGCCTACACCAGAAACTTTTAAACAGATATATTTGTGTCTGAATAGTCAGCGAGACACTCAAAATGTTTTTTTTTATAGAAAAAAGGCAAAAAAGGGTATAATACGGAGATTTGAACCGTGAAACTGCAAAACCTCAATTCTAGTTATCTGGCCTACACCAGACTCTTTTAAACAGATATATTTGTGTGTGAACAGTCAGCGAGACACTCAAAATGCTCTTTTTTATACAAAATGGTGGATTACACCCTGATTTGAACCATGGAAGAGGAAAACCACTTTTCTACTTATCTGGCCTACACCAGACTCTTTTAAACAGATATATTTGTGTCTGAACAGTCAGCGAGACACTCAAAGTGTTTTTTTTCATGGAAAAAAGGCAAAAAAGTGGATAATACAGAGATTTGAACCGTGGAACTGCAAAACCACAGTTTTAGTTATCTGGCCTACACCAGAATCTTTTAAACAGATATATTTGTGTCTGAACAGTCAGCAAGACACTCAAAATGTTTTTTTTATGGAAAAAATGCAAAAAAGTGGATAATACAGAGATTTGAACCGTGGAACTGCAAAACCACAGGTCTAGTTATCTGGCCCACACCAGACTCTCTTAAACAGATATATTTGAGTCTGAACAGTCAGCGAGACTCTCATAATGTTTTTTTTTTATGCAAAAAGGTGGATTACACCCAGATTGGAACCGTGGAAGAGGAAAACCACATTTCAAGTTATCTGGCCTACACCAGAGTCTTTTGAACAGATATATTTGTGTCTGCACAGTCAGCGAGACACTCAAAATGTTTGTTTTTATGGAAAAAAGGCAAAAGAGTGGATAATACAGAGATTTGAACTGTGAAACTGCAATACAACAATTCTAGTTATCTGGCCTAAACCAGACTCTTTTAAACAGATATATTTGTTTCTGAACAGTCAGCGAGACAATCAAAATGTTTTTTTTTATGCAAAATGGTGGATTACACCCTGATTTGAACCGTGGAAGAGGAAAACCACATTTCTACTTATCTGGCATACACCAGAATCTTTTAAACAGATATATTTGTGTCTGAACAGTCAGCGAGACACTCAAAATGTTTTTTTTCATTAAAAAAAGGCAAAAAAGTGGATAATACAGAGATTTGAACCGTGGAACTGCAAAACCAAAGTGTTAGTTATCTGGCCTACACCAGAATCGTTTAAACAGATATATTTGTGTCTGAACAGTCAGCGAGACACTCAAAATGTTTTTTTTTATGGAAAAAGTGCAAAAAAGTGGATAATACAGAGATTTGAACCATGGAACAGCAAAAACACAGTTCTAGTTATCTGTCCTACACCAGACTCTTTTATACAGATATGTTTGTGTCTGAACAGTCAGCGAGACACTCAAAGTGTTTTTTTTTATGCAAAAAGGTGGATTACACCCAGATTTGAACCGTGGAAGAGGAAAACCACTTTTCTAGTTATCTGGCCTACACCAGAGTCTTTTGAACAGACATATTTGTGTCTGAACAGTCAGCAAGACACTCAAAATGTTTGTTTTTATGGAAAAAAGGCAAAAAAGTGGATAATACAGAGATTTGAACCGTGGAACTGCAAAATCACAGTTGTAGCACTCTGGCCTACACCAGAATCTTTTAAACAGATATATTTGTGCCTGAACAGTCAGCAATACACTCAAAATGTTTTTTTTTATGCAAAAAGGTGGATTACATCCAGATTTGAACCGTGGAAGAGGAAAACCACATTCCTAGTTATCTTGCCCACACCAGTCTTTTGAACAGATATATTTGTGTCTGAACAGTCAGCGAGACACTCAAAATGTTTTTTTTCATGGAAAAAAGGCAAAAAGTGGATAATACAGAGATTTGAACTGTGGAACTGCAAAACCACAGTTTTAGTTATCTGGCCTACACCAGAATCTTTTAAACAGATATATTTGTGTCTGAACAGTCAGCAAGACACTCAAAATGTTTTTTTTATGGAAAAAATGCAAAAAACTGGATAATGCAAAGATTTGAACCGTGGAACTGCAAAACCACAGTTCTAGTTATCTGGCCCACACCAGACTCTTTTAAACAGATATATTTGTGTCTGAACAGTCAGCGAGACACTCAAAATGTTTTTTTTTATGGAAAAAGTGCAAAAAAGTGGATAATACAGAGATTTGAACCGTGGAACTGCAAAACCACAGTTGTAGCTCTCTGGCCTACACCAGAATCTTTTAAACAGATATATTAGTGCCTGAACAGTCAGCAATACACTCAAAATGTTTTTTTTTTATACAAAAAGGTGGATTACACCCAGATTTGAACCTTGGAAGAGGAAAACCGCATTTCTAGTTATCTTGCCTACACCAGAAACTTTTAAACAGATATATTTGTGTCTGAATAGTCAGCGAGACACTCAAAATGTTTTTTTTTATAGAAAAAAGGCAAAAAAGGGTATAATACAGAGATTTGAACCGTGAAACTGCAAAACCTCAATTCTAGTTATCTGGCCTACACCAGACTCTTTTAAACAGATATATTTGTGTGTGAACAGTCAGCGAGACACTCAAAATGCTCTTTTTTATACAAAATGGTGGATTACACCCTGATTTGAACCATGGAAGAGGAAAACCACTTTTCTACTTATCTGGCCTACACCAGACTCTTTTAAACAGATATATTTGTGTCTGAACAGTCAGCGAGACACTCAAAGTGTTTTTTTTCATGGAAAAAAGGCAAAAAAGTGGATAATACAGAGATTTGAACCGTGGAACTGCAAAACCACAGTTTTAGTTATCTGGCCTACACCAGAATCTTTTAAACAGATATATTTGTGTCTGAACAGTCAGCAAGACACTCAAAATGTTTTTTTTATGGAAAAAATGCAAAAAAGTGGATAATACAGAGATTTGAACCGTGGAACTGCAAAACCACAGGTCTAGTTATCTGGCCCACACCAGACTCTCTTAAACAGATATATTTGAGTCTGAACAGTCAGCGAGACTCTCATAATGTTTTTTTTTTATGCAAAAAGGTGGATTACACCCAGATTGGAACCGTGGAAGAGGAAAACCACATTTCAAGTTATCTGGCCTACACCAGAGTCTTTTGAACAGATATATTTGTGTCTGCACAGTCAGCGAGACACTCAAAATGTTTGTTTTTATGGAAAAAAGGCAAAAGAGTGGATAATACAGAGATTTGAACCGTGAAACTGCAATACAACAATTCTAGTTATCTGGCCTAAACCAGACTCTTTTAAACAGATATATTTGTTTCTGAACAGTCAGCAAGACACTCAAAATGTTTGTTTTTATGGAAAAAAGGCAAAAAAATGGATAATACAGAGATTTGAACCATGGAACTGCAAAATCACAGTTGTAGCACTCTGGCCTTCACCAGAATCTTTTAAACAGATATATTTGTGCCTGAACAGTCAGCAATACACTCAAAATGTTTTTTTTTATGCAAAAAGGTGGATTACAACCAGATTTGAACCGTGGAACTTCAAAACCACAGTTCTAGTTATCTGGCCCACGCCAGACTCTTTTAAACAGATATATCTGTGTCTGAACAGTCAGCGAGACACTCATAATGTTTTTTTTTTGCAAAAAGGTGGTTTACACCCAGATTTGAACCGTGGAAGAGGAAAACCACAGTTCTAGTTATCTGGCCTACACCAGAATCTTTTAAACAGATATATTTGTGTCTGAACAGTCAGCGAGACACTCAAAGTGTTTTTTTTTATGAAAAAAATGCAAAAAAGTGGATAATACAGAGATTTGAACAGTGGAACTGCAAAACCACAGTTCTAGTTATCTGTCCTACACCAGACTCTTTTAAACAGATATATTTGTGTCTGAACAGTCAGCGAGACACTCAAAATGTTTTTTTCATGCAAAAAGGTGGATTACATCGAGATTTGAACCGTTGAAGAGGAAAACCACAGTTCTAGTTATCTGGCCTACACCAGAATCTTTTAAACAGATATATTTGTGTCTGAACAGTCAGCAAGACACTCAAAATGTTTTTTTTATGGAAAAAATGCAAAAAAGTGGATAATGCAAAGATTTGAACCGTGGAACTGCAAAACCACAGTTCTAGTTACCTGGCCCACACCACACTCTTTTAAACAGATATATTTTTGTCTGAACAGTCAGCGAGACACTCAAAATGTTTTTTTTTATGGAAAAAGTGCAAAAAAGTGGATAATACAGATACTTGAACCGTGGAACTTCAAAACCACAGTTGTAGCTCTCTGGCCTACACCAGAATCTTTTAAACAGATATATTTGTGCCTGAACAGTCAGCAATACACTCAAAATGTTTTTTTTTTATGCAAAAAGGTGGATTACACCCAGATTTGAACCTTGGAAGAGGAAAACCGCATTTCTAGTTATCTTGCCTACACCAGAAACTTTTAAACAGATATATTTGTGTCTGAATAGTCAGCGAGACACTCAAAATGTTTTTTTTTATGGAAAAAAGGCAAAAAAGGGGATAATACAGAGATTTGAACCGTGGAACTGCAAAACCTCAATTCTAGTTATCTGGCCTACACCAGACTCTTTTAAACAGATATATTTGTGTGTGAACAGTCAGCGAGACACTCAAAATGCTCTTTTTATGCAAAATGGTGGATTACACCCTGATTTGAACCGTGGAAGAGGAAAACCACTTTTCTACTTATCCGGCCTACACCAGAATCTTTTAAACAGATATATTTGTGTCTGAACAGTCAGCGAGACACTCAAAGTGTTTTTTTTATGGAAAAAAGGCAAAAAAGTGGATAATACAGAGATTTGAACCGTGGAACTGCAAAACCACAGTTTTAGTTATCTGGCCTACACCAGAATCTTTTAAACAGATATATTTGTGTCTGAACAGTCAGCAAGACACTCAAAATGTTTTTTTTATGGAAAAAATGCAAAAAAGTGGATAATACAGAGATTTGAACCGTGGAACTGCAAAACCACAGGTCTAGTTATCTGGCCCACACCAGACTCTCTTAAACAGATATATTTGAGTCTGAACAGTCAGCGAGACTCTCATAATGTTTTTTTTTTATACAAAAAGTTGGATTACACCCAGATTTGAACCGTGGAAGAGGAAAACCACATTTCTAGTTATCTGGCCTACACCAGAGTCTTTTGAACAGATATATTTGTGTCTGCACAGTCATCGAGACACTCAAAATGTTTGTTTTTATGGAAAAAAAGGCAAAAAAGTGGATAATACAGAGATTTGAACCGTGAAACTGCAAAACAACAATTCTAGTTATCTGACCTAAACCAGACTCTTTTAAACAGATATATTTGTTTCTGAACAGTCAGCGAGACAATCAAAATGTTTTTTTTTATGCAAAATGGTGGATTACACCCTGATTTGAACTGTGGAAGAGGAAAACCACATTTCTACTTATCTGGCATACACCAGAATCTTTTAAACAGATATATTTGTGTCTGAACAGTCAGCGAGACACTCAAAATGTTTTTTTTCATGGAAAAAAGGCAAAAAAGTGGATAATACAGAGATTTGAACCGTGGAACTGCAAAACCAAAGTGTTAGTTATCTGGCCTACACCAGAATCGTTTAAACAGATATATTTGTGTCTGAACAGTCAGCGAGACACTCAAAATGTTTTTTTTCATGGAAAAAAGGCAAGAAAGTGGATAATACAGAGATTTGAACCATGGAACTGCAAAACTAAAGTTTTAGTTATCTGTCCTACACCAGAATTTTTAAACAGATATATTTGTGTCTGAACAGTCAGCGAGACACTCAAAATGTTTTTTTTTATGGAAAAAGTGCAAAAAAGTGGATAATACAGAGATTTGAACCGTGGAACAGCAAAAACACAGTTCTAGTTATCTGTCCTACACCAGACTCTTTTATACAGATATGTTTGTGTCTAAACAGTCAGCGAGACACTCAAAGTGTTTTTTTATATGCAAAAAGGTGGATTACACACAGATTTGAACCGTGGAAGAGGAAAACCACTGTTCTAGTTATCTGGCCTACACCAGAGTCTTTTGAACAGACATATTTGTGTCTGAACAGTCAGCAAGACACTCAAAATGTTTGTTTTTATGGAAAAAAGGCAAAAAAATGGATAATACAGAGATTTGAACCATGGAACTGCAAAATCACAGTTGTAGCACTGTGGCCTACACCAGAATCTTTTAAACAGATATATTTGTGCCTGAACAGTCAGCAATACACTCAAAATGTTTTTTTTTATGCAAAAAGGTGGATTACAACCAGATTTGAACTGTGTAAGAGGAAAACCACAGTTCTAGTTATCTGGCCTACACCAGAATCTTTTAAACAGATATATTTGTGTCTGAACAGTCAGCGAGACACTCAAAATGTTTTTTTGTATGCAAAAAAGTGGATAACACCCAGATTTGAACCGTGGAAGAGGAAAACCACATTTCTACTTATCTGGCCTACACCAGAATCTTTTAAACAGATATATTTGTGTTTGAACAGTCAGAGAGACACTCAAAATGTTTGTTTTTATGGAAAAAAGGCAAAAAAGTGGATAATACAGAGATTTGAACCGTGGAACTGCAAAACAACAATTCTAGTTATCTGGCCTACACCAGAATCTTTTAAACAGATATATTTGTGTCTGAACAGTCAGCGAGACACTCAAAATGTTTTTTTTTATGGAAAAAGTGCAAAAAAGTGGATAATACAGAGATTTGAACCGTGGAACTGCAAAACCACAGTTGTAGCTCTCTGGCCTACACCAGAATCTTTTAAACAGATATGTTAGTGCCTGAACAGTCAGCAATACACTCAAAATGTTTTTTTTTATACAAAAAGGTGGATTACACCCAGATTTGAACCTTGGAAGAGGAAAATCGCATTTCTAGTTATCTTGCCTACACCAGAAACTTTTAAACAGATATATTTGTGTCTGAATAGTCAGCGAGACACTCAAAATGTTTTTTTTTATAGAAAAAAGGCAAAAAAGGGTATAATACAGAGATTTGAACCGTGAAACTGCAAAACCTCAATTCTAGTTATCTGGCCTACACCAGACTCTTTTAAACAGATATATTTGTGTGTGAACAGTCAGCGAGACACTCAAAATGCTCTTTTTTATGCAAAATGGTGGATTACACCCTGATTTGAACCATGGAAGAGGAAAACCACTTTTCTACTTATCTGGCCTACACCAGAATCTTTTAAACAGATATATTTGTGTCTGAACAGTCAGCGAGACACTCAAAGTGTTTTTTTTCATGGAAAAAAGGCAAAAAAGTGGATAATACAGAGATTTGAACCGTGGAACTGCAAAACCACAGTTTTAGTTATCTGGCCTACACCAGAATCTTTTAAACAGATATATTTGTGTCTGAACAGTCAGCAAGACACTCAAAATGTTTTTTTTATGGAAAAAATGCAAAAAAGTGGATAATACAGAGATTTGAACCGTGGAACTGCAAAACCACAGGTCTAGTTATCTGGCCCACACCAGACTCTCTTAAACAGATATATTTGAGTCTGAACAGTCAGCGAGACTCTCATAATGTTTTTTTTTTATACAAAAAGGTGGATTACACCCAGATTTGAACCGTGGAAGAGGAAAACCACATTTCTAGTTATCTGGCCTACACCAGAGTCTTTTGAACAGATATATTTGTGTCTGCACAGTCAGCGAGACACTCAAAATGTTTGTTTTTATGGAAAAAAGGCAAAAAAGTGGATAATACAGAGATTTGAACCGTGAAACTGCAAAACAACAATTCTAGTTTTCTGGCCTAAACCAGACTCTTTTAAACAGATATATTTGTTTCTGAACAGTCAGCGAGACAATCAAAATGTTTTTTTTTATGCAAAATGGTGGATTACACCCTGATTTGAACCGTGGAAGAGGAAAACCACATTTCTACTTATCTGGCATACACCAGAATCTTTTAAACAGATATATTTGTGTCTGAACAGTCAGCGAGACACTCAAAATGTTTTTTTTCATGGAAAAAAGGCAAAAAAGTAAATAATACAGAGATTTGAACCGTGGAACTGCAAAACCAAAGTGTTAGTTATCTGGCCTACACCAGAATCGTTTAAACAGATATATTTGTGTCTGAACAGTCAGCGAGACACTCAAAATGTTTTTTTTTATGGAAAAAGTGCAAAAAAGTGGATAATACAGAGATTTGAACCATGGAACAGCAAAAACACAGTTCTAGTTATCTGTCCTACACCAGACTCTTTTATACAGATATGTTTGTGTCTGAACAGTCAGCGAGAAACTCAAAGTGTTTTTTTATATGCAAAAAGGTGGATTACACACAGATTTGAACCGTGGAAGAGGAAAACCACTGTTCTAGTTATCTGGCCTACACCAGAGTCTTTTGAACAGACATATTTGTGTCTGAACAGTCAGCAAGACACTCAAAATGTTTGTTTTTATGGAAAAAAGGCAAAAAAATGGATAATACAGAGATTTGAACCATGGAACTGCAAAATCACAGTTGTAGCACTGTGGCCTACACCAGAATCTTTTAAACAGATATATTTGTGCCTGAACAGTCAGCAATACACTCAAAATGTTTTTTTTTATGCAAAAAGGTGGATTACAACCAGATTTGAACTGTGTAAGAGGAAAACCACAGTTCTAGTTATCTGGCCTACACCAGAATCTTTTAAACAGATATATTTGTGTCTGAACAGTCAGCGAGACACTCAAAATGTTTTTTTGTATGCAAAAAAGTGGATAACACCCAGATTTGAACCGTGGAAGAGGAAAACCACATTTCTACTTATCTGGCCTACACCAGAATCTTTTAAACAGATATATTTGTGTTTGAACAGTCAGAGAGACACTCAAAATGTTTGTTTTTATGGAAAAAAGGCAAAAAAGTGGATAATACAGAGATTTGAACCGTGGAACTGCAAAACAACAATTCTAGTTATCTGGCCTACACCAGAATCTTTTAAACAGATATATTTGTGTCTGAACAGTCAGCGAGACACTCAAAATGTTTTTTTTTATGGAAAAAGTGCAAAAAAGTGGATAATACAGAGATTTGAACCGTGGAACTGCAAAACCACAGTTGTAGCTCTCTGGCCTACACCAGAATCTTTTAAACAGATATGTTAGTGCCTGAACAGTCAGCAATACACTCAAAATGTTTTTTTTTATACAAAAAGGTGGATTACACCCAGATTTGAACCTTGGAAGAGGAAAATCGCATTTCTAGTTATCTTGCCTACACCAGAAACTTTTAAACAGATATATTTGTGTCTGAATAGTCAGCGAGACACTCAAAATGTTTTTTTTTATAGAAAAAAGGCAAAAAAGGGTATAATACAGAGATTTGAACCGTGAAACTGCAAAACCTCAATTCTAGTTATCTGGCCTACACCAGACTCTTTGAAACAGATATATTTGTGTGTGAACAGTCAGCGAGACACTCAAAATGCTCTTTTTTATGCAAAATGGTGGATTACACCCTGATTTGAACCATGGAAGAGGAAAACCACTTTTCTACTTATCTGGCCTACACCAGAATCTTTTAAACAGATATATTTGTGTCTGAACAGTCAGCGAGACACTCAAAGTGTTTTTTTTCATGGAAAAAAGGCAAAAAAGTGGATAATACAGAGATTTGAACCGTGGAACTGCAAAACCACAGTTTTAGTTATCTGGCCTACACCAGAATCTTTTAAACAGATATATTTGTGTCTGAACAGTCAGCAAGACACTCAAAATGTTTTTTTTATGGAAAAAATGCAAAAAAGTGGATAATACAGAGATTTGAACCGTGGAACTGCAAAACCACAGGTCTAGTTATCTGGCCCACACCAGACTCTCTTAAACAGATATATTTGAGTCTGAACAGTCAGCGAGACTCTCATAATGTTTTTTTTTTATACAAAAAGGTGGATTACACCCAGATTTGAACCGTGGAAGAGGAAAACCACATTTCTAGTTATCTGGCCTACACCAGAGTCTTTTGAACAGATATATTTGTGTCTGCACAGTCAGCGAGACACTCAAAATGTTTGTTTTTATGGAAAAAAGGCAAAAAAGTGGATAATACAGAGATTTGAACCGTGAAACTGCAAAACAACAATTCTAGTTTTCTGGCCTAAACCAGACTCTTTTAAACAGATATATTTGTTTCTGAACAGTCAGCGAGACAATCAAAATGTTTTTTTTTATGCAAAATGGTGGATTACACCCTGATTTGAACCGTGGAAGAGGAAAACCACATTTCTACTTATCTGGCATACACCAGAATCTTTTAAACAGATATATTTGTGTCTGAACAGTCAGCGAGACACTCAAAATGTTTTTTTTCATGGAAAAAAGGCAAAAAAGTAAATAATACAGAGATTTGAACCGTGGAACTGCAAAACCAAAGTGTTAGTTATCTGGCCTACACCAGAATCGTTTAAACAGATATATTTGTGTCTGAACAGTCAGCGAGACACTCAAAATGTTTTTTTTTATGGAAAAAGTGCAAAAAAGTGGATAATACAGAGATTTGAACCATGGAACAGCAAAAACACAGTTCTAGTTATCTGTCCTACACCAGACTCTTTTATACAGATATGTTTGTGTCTGAACAGTCAGCGAGAAACTCAAAGTGTTTTTTTTTATGCAAAATGGTGGATTACACACAGATTTGAACCGTGGAAGAGGAAAACCACTTTTCTAGTTATCTGGCCTACACCAGAGTCTTTTGAACAGACATTTTTGTGTCTGAACAGTCAGCAAGACACTCAAAATGTTTGTTTTTATGGAAAAAAGGCAAAAAAATGGATAATACAGAGATTTGAACCATGGAACTGCAAAATCACAGTTGTAGCACTCTGGCCTTCACCAGAATCTTTTAAACAGATATATTTGTGCCTGAACAGTCAGCAATACACTCAAAATGTTTTTTTTTATGCAAAAAGGTGGATTACAACCAGATTTGAACCGTGGAACTTCAAAACCACAGTTCTAGTTATCTGGCCCACGCCAGACTCTTTTAAACAGATATATCTGTGTCTGAACAGTCAGCGAGACACTCATAATGGTTTTTTTTTGCAAAAAGGTGGATTACACCCAGATTTGAACCGTGGAAGAGGAAAACCACAGTTCTAGTTATCTGGCCTACACCAGAATCTTTTAAACAGATATATTTGTGTCTGAACAGTCAGCGAGACACTCAAAGTGTTTTTTTTTATGGAAAAAATGCAAAAAAGTGGATAATACAGAGATTTGAACAGTGGAACTGCAAAACCACAGTTCTAGTTATCTGTCCTACACCAGACTCTTTTAAACAGATATATTTGTGTCTGAACAGTCAGCGAGACACTCAAAATGTTTTTTTCATGCAAAAAGGTGGATTACATCCAGATTTGAACCGTTGAAGAGGAAAACCACAGTTCTAGTTATCTGGCCTACACCAGAATCTTTTAAACAGATATATTTGTGTCTGAACAGTCAGCGAGACACTCAAAGTGTTTTTTTTTATGGAAAAAATGCAAAAAAGTGGATAATACAGAGATTTGAACCGGGGATCTGCAAAACCACAGTTTTAGTCATCTGGCCTACACCAGAATCTTTTAAACAGATATATTTGTATCTGAACAGTCAGCAAGACACTCAAAATGTTTTTTTTATGGAAAAAATGCAAAAAAGTGGATAATGCAAAGATTTGAACCGTGGAACTGCAAAACCACAGTTCTAGTTACCTGGCCCACACCACACTCTTTTAAACAGATATATTTTTGTCTGAACAGTCAGCGAGACACTCAAAATGTTTTTTTTTATGGAAAAAGTGCAAAAAAGTGGATAATACAGATACTTGAACCGTGGAACTTCAAAACCATAGTTGTAGCTCTCTGGCCTACACCAGAATCTTTTAAACAGATATATTTGTGCCTGAACAGTCAGCAATACACTCAAAATGTTTTTTTTTTATGCAAAAAGGTAAATTACACCCAGATTTGAACCTTGGAAGAGGAAAACCACATTTCTAGTTATCTGGCCTACACCAGAGTCTTTTGAACAGATATATTTGTGTCTGCACAGTCAGCGAGACACTCAAAATGTTTGTTTTTATGGAAAAAAGGCAAAAAAGTGGATAATACAGAGATTTGAACCGTGAAACTGCAAAACAACAATTCTAGTTTTCTGGCCTAAACCAGACTCTTTTAAACAGATATATTTGTTTCTGAACAGTCAGCGAGACAATCAAAATGTTTTTTTTTATGCAAAATGGTGGATTACACCCTGATTTGAACCGTGGAAGAGGAAAACCACATATCTACTTATCTGGCATACACCAGAATCTTTTAAACAGATATATTTGTGTCTGAACAGTCAGCGAGACACTCAAAATGTTTTTTTTCATGGAAAAAAGGCAAAAAAGTGGATAATACAGAGATTTGAACCGTGGAACTGCAAAACCAAAGTGTTAGTTATCTGGCCTACACCAGAATCGTTTAAACAGATATATTTGTGTCTGAACAGTCAGCGAGACACTCAAAATGTTTTTTTTCATGGAAAAAAGGCAAAAAAGTGGATAATACAGAGATTTGAACCATGGAACTGCAAAACTAAAGTTTTAGTTATCTGTCCTACACCAGAATCTTTTAAACAGATATATTTGTGTCTGAACAGTCAGCGAGACACTCAAAATGTTTTTTTTTATGGAAAAAGTGCAAAAAAGTGGATAATACAGAGATTTGAACCGTGGAACAGCAAAAACACAGTTCAAGTTATCTGTCCTACACCAGACTCTTTTATACAGATATGTTTGTGTCTGAACAGTCAGCGAGACACTCAAAGTGTTTTTTTATATGCAAAAAGGTGGATTACACACAGATTTGAACCGTGGAAGAGGAAAACCACTTTTGTAGTTATCTGGCCTACACCAGAGTCTTTTGAACAGACATATTTGTGTCTGAACTGTCAGCAAGACACTCAAAATGTTTGTTTTTATGGAAAAAAGGCAAAAAAATGGATAATACAGAGATTTGAACCATGGAACTGCAAAGCCAAAGTGTTAGTTATCTGGCCTACACCAGAATCGTTTAAACAGATATATTTGTGTCTGAACAGTCAGCGAGACACTCAAAATGTTTTTTTTTATGGAAAAAGTGCAAAAAAGTGGATAATACAGAGATTTGAACCGTGGAACAGCAAAAACACAGTTCTAGTTATCTGTCCTACACCAGATTCTTTTATACAGATATGTTTGTGTCTGAACAGTCAGCGAGACACTCAAAGTGTTTTTTTATATGCAAAAAGGTGGATTACACACAGATTTGAACCGTGGAAGAGGAAAACCACTTTTCTAGTTATCTGGCCTACACCAGAGTCTTTTGAACAGACATATTTGTGTCTGAACAGTCAGCAAGACACTCAAAATGTTTGTTTTTATGGAAAAAAGGCAAAAAAATGTATAATACAGAGATTTGAACCATGGAACTGCAAAATCACAGTTGTAGCACTCTGGCCTACACCAGAATCTTTTAAACAGATATATTTGTGCCTGAACAGTCAGCAATACACTCAAAATGTTTTTTTTTATGCAAAAAGGTGGATTACAACCAGATTTGAACCGTGTAAGAGGAAAACCACAGTTCTAGTTATCTGGCCTACACCAGAATCTTTTAAACAGATATATTTGTGTCTGAACAGTCAGCGAGACACTCAAAATGTTTTTTTGTATGCAAAAAGGTGGATAACACCCAGATTTGAACCGTGGAAGAGGAAAACCATATTTCTACTTATCTGGCCAACACCAGAATCTTTTAAACAGATATATTTGTGTTTGAACAGTCAGCGAGACACTCAAAATGTTTTTTTCATGGAAAAAAGGCAAAAAAGTGGATAATACAGAGATTTGAACCGTGGAACTGCAAAACAACAATTCTAGTTATCTGGCCCACACCAGAAACTTTTAAACAGATATATTTGTGTCTGAACAGTCAGCGAGACACTCAAAATGGTTTTTTTTATGAAAAAAAGGCAAAAAAGGGGATAATACAGAGATTTGAACCGTGGAACTGCAAAACCTCAATTCTAGTTATCTGGCCTACACCAGACTCTTTTAAACAGATATATGTGTGTGAGAACAGTCAGCGAGACACTCAAAATGCTTTTTTTTATGCAAAATGGTGGATTACACCCTGATTTGAACTGTGGAAGAGGAAAACCACTTTTCTACTTATCTGGCATACACCAGAATCTTTTAAACAGATATATTTGTGTCTGATCAGTCAGCGAGACACTCAAAGTGTTTTTTTTCATGGAAAAAAGGCAAAAAAGTGGATAATACAGAGATTTGAACCATGGAACTGCAAAACCACAGTGTTATTTATCTGACCTACACCAGAATCTTTTAAACAGATATATTTGTGTCTGAACAGTCAGCAAGACACTCAAAATGTTTTTTTTTTATGGAAAAAATGCAAAAAAGTGGATAATACAGAGATTTGAACTGTGGAACTGCAAAACCACAGGTCTAGTTATCTGGCCCACACCAGACTCTCTTAAACAGATATATTTGTGTCTGAACAGTCAGCGAGACTCTCATAATGTTTTTTTTTATGCAAAAAGGTGGATTACACCCAGATTTGAACCGTGGAAGAGGAAAACCACATTTCTAGTTATCTGGCCTACACCAGAGTCTCTTGAACAGATATATTTGTGTCTGCACAGTCAGCGAGACACTCAAAATGTTTGTTTTTATGGAAAAAAGGCAAAAAAGTGGATAATACAGAGATTTGAACCGTGGAACTGCAAAACAACAATTCTAGTTATCTGGCCCACACCAGACTCTTTTAAACAGATATATTTGTTTCTGAACAGTCAGCGAGACACTCAAAATGTTTTTTTTTATGCAAAATGGTGGATTACACGCTGATTTGAACCGTGGAAGAGGAAAACCACATTTCTACTTATCTGGCATACACCAGAATCTTTTAAACAGATATATTTGTGTCTGAACAGTCAGCGAGACACTCAAAATGTTTTTTTTCATGGAAAAAAGGCAAAAAAGTGGATAATACAGAGATTTGAACCGTGGAACTGCAAAACCACAGTTTTAGTCATCTGGCCTACACCAGAATCTTTTAAACAGATATATTTGTATCTGAACAGTCAGCAAGACACTCAAAATGTTTTTTTTATGGAAAAAATGCAAAAAAGTGGATAATGCAAAGATTTGAACCGTGGAACTGCAAAACCACAGTTCTCGTTATCTGGCCCACACCACACTCTTTTAAACAGATATATTTGTGTCTGAACAGTCAGCAAGACACTCAAAATGTGTTTTTTTATGGAAAAAGTGCAAAAAAGTGGATAATACAGAGACTTGAACCATGGAACTGCAAAACCACAGTTGTAGCTCTCTGGCCTACACCAGAATCTTTTAAACAGATATATTTGTGCCTGAACAGTCAGCAATACGCTCAAAATGTTTTTTTTTATGCAAAAAGGTGGATTACACCCAGATTTGAACCTTGGAAGAGGAAAACCGCATTTCTAGTTATCTTGCCTACACCAGAAACTTTTAAACAGATATATTTGTGTCTGAATAGTCAGCGAGACACTCAAAATGGTTTTTTTTATGGAAAAAAGGCAAAAAAGTGGATAATACAGAGATTTGAACCGTGGAACTGCAAAACCACAGTGTTATTTATCGGACCTACACCAGAATCTTTTAAACAGATATATTTGTGTCTGAACAGTCAGCAAGACACTCAAAATGTTTTTTTTTATGGAAAAAGTGCAAAAAAGTGGATAATACAGAGATTTGAACCGTGGAACAGCAAAAACACAGCTCTAGTTATTTTTCCTACACCAGACTCTTTTAAACAGATATGTTTGTGTCTGAACAGTCAGCGAGACACTCAAAGTGTTTTTTTTTATGCAAAAAGGTGGATTACACCCAGATTTGAACCGTGGAAGAGGAAAACCACTGTTCTAGTTATCTGGCCTACACCAGAGTATTTTGAACAGACATATTTGTGTCTGAACAGTCAGCAAGACACTCAAATTGTTTGTTTTTATGGAAAAAAGGCAAAAAAGTGGATAATACAGAGATTTGAACCATGGAACTGCAAAATCACAGTTGTAGCACTCTGGCCTACACCAGAATCTTTTAAACAGATATATTTGTGCCTGAACAGTCAGCAATACACTGAAAATGTTTTTTTTTATGCAAAATGGTGGATTACAACCAGATTTGAACCGTGTAAGAGGAAAACCACAGTTCTAATTATCTGGCCTACACCAGAATCTTTTAAACAGATATATTTGTGTCTGAACAGTCAGCGAGACACTCAAAATGTTTTTTTGTATGCAAAAAGGTGGATTACACCCAGATTTGAACCTTGGAAGAGGAAAACCAAATTTCTAGTTATCTGGCCTACACCAGAATCTTTTAAACAGATATATTTGTGTCTGAACAGTCAGCGAGACACTCAAAATGTTTTTTTTTATGGAAAAAATGCAAAAAAGTGGATAATACAGAGATTTGAACCGTGGAACTGCAAAACCACAGTTCTAGTAATCTGTCCTACACCAGACTATTTTAAACAGATATATTTGTGTCTGAACAGTCAGCGAGACACTCATAATGTTTTTTTTTTTTGCAAAAAGGTGGATTACACCCAGATTTGAACCGTGGAAGAGGAAAACCACAGTTCTAGTTATCTGGCCTACACCAGAATCTTTTAAACAGATATATTTGTGTCTGAACAGTCAGCGAGACACTCAAAATGTTTTTTTTTATGGAAAAAATGCAAAAAAGTGGATAATACAGAGATTTGAACCGTGGAACTGCAAAACCACAGTTCTAGTTATCTGTCCTACACCAGTCTCTTTTAAACAGATATGTTTGTGTCTGAACAGTAAGCGAGACACTCAAAATGTTTTTTTTTTATGCAAAAAGGTGGATTACACCCAGATTTGAACCGTGGAAGAGGAAAACCACTTTTGTAGTTATCTGGCCTACACCAGAGTCTTTTGAACAGACATATTTGTGTCTGAACAGTCAGCAAGACAATCAAAATGTTTGTTTTTATGGAAAAAAGGCAAAAAAATGGATAATACAGAGATTTGAACCGTGAAACTGCAAAATCACAGTTTTAGCACTCTGGCCTACACCAGAATCTTTTAAACAGATATATTTGTGCCTGAACAGTCAGCAATACACTCAAAATGTTTTTTTTTATGCAAAAAGGTGGATTTCAACTAGATTTGAACAGTGGAACTGCAAAACCACAGTTCTAGTTATCTGTCCTACACCAGACTCTTTTAAACAGATATATTTGTGTCTGAACAGTCAGCGAGACACTCAAAATGTTTTTTTCATGCAAAAAGGTGGATTACATCCAGATTTGAACCGTGGAAGAGGAAAACCAAATTTCTAGTTATCTGGCCTACACCAGAGTCTTTTGAACAGATATATTTGTGTCTGAACAGTCAGTGAGACACTCAAAATGTTTTTTTTCATGGAAAAAAGGCAAAAAAGTGGATAATACAGAGATTTGAACCGTGGAACTGCAAAACCACAGTTTTAGTCATCTGGCCTACACCAGAATCTTTTAAACAGATATATTTGTATCTGAACAGTCAGCAAGACACTCAAAATGTTTTTTTTATGGAAAAAATGCAAAAAAGTGGATAATGCAAAGATTTGAACCGTGGAACTGCAAAACCACAGTTCTAGTAATCTGGCCCACACCACACTCTTTTAAACAGATATATTTGTGTCTGAACAGTCAGCGAGACACTCAAAATGTTTTTTTTTATGGAAAAAGTGCAAAAAAGTGGATAATACAGAGACTTGAACCGTGGAACAGCAAAACCACAGTTGTAGCTCTCTGGCCTACACCAGAATCTTTTAAACAGATATATTTGTGCCTGAACAGTCAGCAATACACTCAAAATGTTTTTTTTTATGCAAAAAGGTGGATTACACCCAGATTTGAACCTTGGAAGAGGAAAACCGCATTTCTATTCATCTGGCCTACACCAGAAGCTTTTAAACAGATATGTTTGTGTCTGAATAGTCAGCGAGACACTCAAAATGTTTTTTTTTATGGAAAAAAGGCAAAAAAGGGGATAATACAGAGATTTGAACCGTGGAACTGCAAAACCTCAATTCTAGTTATATGGCCTACACCAGACTCTTTTAAACAGATATATGTGTGTGTGAACAGTCAGCGAGACACTCAAAATGCTTTTTTTTATGCAAAATGGTGGATTACACCCTGATTTGAACTGTGGAAGAGGAAAACCACTTTTCTACTTATCTGGCCTACACCAGAATCTTTTAAACAGATATATTTGTGTCTGAACAGTCAGCGAGAAACTCAAAATGTTTTTTTCTATGGAAAAAATGCAAAAAAGTGGATAATACAGAGATTTGAACAGTGGAACTGCAAAACCACAGTTCTAGTTATCTGTCCTACACCAGACTCTTTTAAACAGATATACCTGTGTCTGAACAGTCAGCGAGACACTCAAAATGTTTTTTTTCATGGAAAAAAGGCAAAAAAGTGGATAATACAGAGATTTGAACCGTGGAACTGCAAAACCACAGTTTTAGTTATCTGACCTACACCAGACTCTTTTAAACAGATATATTTGTGTCTGAACAGTCAGCGAGACACTCAAAATGTTTTTTTTTATGGAAAAAGTGCAAAAAAGTGGACAATACAGAGATTTGAACCGTGGAACTGCAAAACCACAGTTGTAGCTCTCTGGCCTACACCAGAATCTTTTAAACAGATATATTTGTGCATGAACAGTCAGCAATACACTCAAAATGGGTTTTTTTATGCAAAAGTAGATTACAACCAGATTTGAACCGTGTAAGAGGAAAACCACAGTTCTAGTTATCTGGCCTACACCAGAATCTTTTAAACAGATATATTTGTGTCTGAACAGTCAGAGAGACACTCAAAATGTTTTTTTTATGGAAAAAATGCAAAAAAGTGGATAATACAGAGATTTGAACCGTGGAAGAGGAAAACCACAGTTCTAGTTATCTGGCCCACGCCAGACTATTTTAAACAGATATATTTGTGTCTGAACAGTCAGCGAGACACTCATAATGTTTGTTTTTATGCAAAAATGTGGAATACACCCAGATTTGAAGCGTGGAAGAGGAAAACCACAGTTCTAGTTATCTGGCCTACACCAGAATCTTTTAAACAGATATATTTGTGTCTGAACAGTCAGCGAGACACTCAAAATGTTTTTTTTTATGGAAAAAATGCAAAAAAGTGGATAATACAGAGATTTGAACCATGGAACTGCAAAATCACAGTTGTAGCACTCTGGCCTACACCAGAATCTTTTAAACAGATATATTTGTGCCTGAACAGTCAGCAATACACTGAAAATGTTTTTTTTTATGCAAAATGGTGGATTACAACCAGATTTGAACCGTGTAAGAGGAAAACCACAGTTCTAATTATCTGGCCTACACCATAATCTTTTAAACAGATATATTTGTGTCTGAACAGTCAGCGAGACACTCAAAATGTTTTTTTGTATGCAAAAAGGTGGATTACACCCAGATTTGAACCTTGGAAGAGGAAAACCAAATTTCTAGTTATCTGGCCTACACCAGAATCTTTTAAACAGATATATTTGTGTCTGAACAGTCAGCGAGACACTCAAAATGTTTTTTTTTATGGAAAAAATTCAAAAAAGTGGATAATGCAAAGATTTGAACCGTGGAAATGCAAAACCACAGTTCTAGTAATCTGGCCCACACCACACTCTTTTAAACAGATATATTTGTGTCTGAACAGTCAGCGAGACACTCAAAATGTTTTTTTTTATGGAAAAAGTGCAAAAAAGTGGATAATACAGAGACTTGAACCGTGGAACAGCAAAACCACAGTTGTAGCTCTCTGGCCTACACCAGAATCTTTTAAACAGATATATTTGTGCCTGAACAGTCAGCAATACACTCAAAATGTTTTTTTTTATGCAAAAAGGTGGATTACACCCAGATTTGAACCTTGGAAGAGGAAAACCGCATTTCTATTCATCTGGCCTACACCAGAAGCTTTTAAACAGATATGTTTGTGTCTGAATAGTCAGCGAGACACTCAAAATGTTTTTTTTTATGGAAAAAAGGCAAAAAAGTGGATAATACAGAGATTTGAACCGTGGAACTGCAAAACCAAAGTTTTAGTTACATGGCCTACACCAGAATTGTTTAAACAGATATATTTGTGCCTGAACAGTCAGCGAGACACTCAAAATGTTTTTTTTCATGGAAAAAAGGCAAAAAAGTGGATAATACAGAGATTTGAACCGTGGAACTGCAAAACCAAAGTTTTAGTTATCTGGCCTACACCAGAATCTTTTAAACAGATATATTTGTGTCTGAACAGTCAGCGAGACACTCAAAATGTTTTTTTTTATAAAAAAAGTGCAAAAAAGTGGATAATACAGAGATTTGAACCGTGGAACAGCAAAAACACAGTTTTAGTTATCTGTCCTACACCAGACTCTTTTATACAGATATGTTTGTGTCTGAACAGTCAGCGAGACACTCAAAGTGTTTTTTTTATGCAAAAAGGTGGATTACACCCAGATTTGAACCGTGGAAGAGTAAAACCACTGTTCTAGTTATCTGGCCTACACCAAAGTCTTTTGAACAGACATATTTGTGTCTGAACAGTCAGCAAGACACTCAAAATGTTTGTTTTTATTGAAAAAAGGCAAAAAAGTGGATAATACAGAGATTTGAGCTATGGAACTGCAAAATCACAGTTGTAGCACTCTGGCCTACACCAGAATCTTTTAAACAGATATATTTGTGCATGAACAGTCAGCAATACACTCAAAATGGTTTTTTTTATGCAAAAGTGGATTACAACCAGATTTGAACCGTGTAAGAGGAAAACCACAGTTCTAGTTATCTGGCCTACACCAGAATCTTTTAAACAGATATATTTGTGTCTGAACAGTCAGAGAGACACTCAAAATGTTTTTTTTATGGAAAAAATGCAAAAAAGTGGATAATACAGAGATTTGAACCGTGGAACTGCAAAACCACAGTTCTAGTTATCTGGCCCACGCCAGACTATTTTAAACAGATATATTTGTGTCTGAACAGTCAGCGAGACACTCATAATGTTTGTTTTTATGCAAAAATGTGGATTACACCCAGATTTGAACCGTGGAAGAGGAAAACCACAGTTCTAGTTATCTGGCCTACACCAGAATCTTTTAAACAGATATATTTGTGTCTGAACAGTCAGCGAGACACTCAAAATGTTTTTTTTTATAGAAAAAATGCAAAAAAGTGGATAATACAGAGATTTGAACCGTGGAACTGCAAAACAACAGTTCTAGTTATCTGTCCTACACGAGACTCTTTTAAACAGATATATTTGTGTCTGAACAGTCAGCAAGACACTCAAAATGTTTTTTTTATGGAAAAAATGCAAAAAAGTGGATAATGCAAAGATTTGAACCGTGGAACTGCAAAACCACAGTTCTAGTTATCTGGCCCACACAAGACTCTTTTAAACAGATATATTTGTGTCTGAACAGTCAGCGAGACACTCAAAATGCTTTCTTTTATGCAAAATGGTGGATTACACCCTGATTTGAACCGTGGAAGAGGAAAACCACATTTCTACTTATCTGGCCTACACCAGAATCTTTTAAACAGATATATTTGTGTCTGAACAGTCAGCGAGACACTCAAAATGTTTTTTTCATGGAAAAAAGGGAAAAAAGTGGATAATACAGAGATTTGAACCGTGGAACTGCAAAACCACAGTTCTAGTTATCTGGCCCACGCCAGACTCTTTCAAACAGATATATCTGTGTCTGAACAGTCAGCGAGACACTCATAATGTTTTTTTTTATGCAAAAAGGTGGATTACACCCAGATTTGAACCGTGGAAGAGGAAAACCACAGTTCTAGTTATCTGGCCTACACCAGAATCTTTTAAACAGATATATTTGTGTCTGAACAGTCAGCGAGACACTCAAAATGTTTTTTTTCATGGAAAAAATGCAAAAAAGTGGATAATGCAAAGATTTGAACCGTGGAACTGCAAAACCACAGCTCTAGTTATCTGGCCCACACCAGACTCTTTTAAACAGATATATTTGTGTCTGAACAGTCAGCGAGACACTCAAAATGTTTTTTTTTATAAAAAAAGTGATAAAAAGTGGATAATACAGAGATTTGAACCGAGGAACTGCAAAACCACAGTTGTAGCTCTCTGGCCTACACCAGAATCTTTTAAACAGATATATTTGTGCCTGAACAGTCAGCAATACACTCAAAATGTTTTTTTTATGCAAAAAGGTGGATTACACCCAGATTTGAACCTTGGAAGAGGAAAACTGCATTTCTAGTTATCTTGCCTACACCAGAAACTTTTAAACAGATATATTTGTGTCTGAATAGTCAGCGAGACACTCAAAATGTTTTTTTTTATGGAAAAAAGGCAAAAAAGGGGATAATACAGAGATTTGAACCGTGGAACTGCAAAACCTCAATTCTAGTTAACTGGCCTACACCAGACTCTTTTAAACAGATATATGTGTGTGTGAACAGTCAGCGAGACACTCAAAATGCTTTTTTTTATGCAAAATGGTGGATTACACCCTGATTTGAACTGTGGAAGAGGAAAACCACTTTTCTACTTATCTGGCCTACACCAGAATCTTTTAAACAGATATATTTGTGTCTGAACAGTCAGCGAGACACTCAAAGTGTTTTTTTTCATGGAAAAAAGGCAAAAAAGTGGACAATACAGAGATTTGAACCGTGGAACTGCAAAACCACAGTTTTAGTTATCTGACCTACACCAGAATCTTTTAAACAGATATATTTGTGTCTGAACAGTCAGCAAGACACTCAAAATGTTTTTTTTTTATGGAAAAAATGCAAAAAAGTGGATAATACAGAGATTTGAACCGTGGAACTGCAAAACCACAGGTCTAGTTATCTGGCCCACACCAGACTCTCTTAAACAGATATATTTGTGTCTGAACAGTCAGCGAGACTCTCATAATGTTTTTTTTTATGCAAAAAGGTGGGTTACACCCAGATTTGAACCGTGGAAGAGGAAAACCACATTTCTAGTTATCTGGCCTACACCAGAGTCTTTTGAACAGATATATTTGTGTCTGCACAGTCAGCGAGACACTCAAAATGTTTGTTTTTATGGAAAAAAGGCAAAAAAGTGGATAATACAGAGATTTGAACCGGGGAACTGCAAAACAACAATTCTAATTATCTGGCCTACACCAGACTCTTTTAAACAGATATATTTGTTTCTGAAAAGTCAGCGAGACACTCAAAATGTTTTTTTTTATGCAAAATGGTGGATTACACCCTGATTTGAACCGTGGAAGAGGAAAACCACATTTCTACATATCTGGCATACACCAGAATCTTTTAAACAGATATATTTGTGTCTGAACTGTCAGCGAGACACTCAAAATGTTTTTTTTCATGGAAAAAAGGCAAAAAAGTGGATAATACAGAGATTTGAACCGTGGAACTGCAAAACCAAAGTTTTAGTTATCTGGCCTACACCAGAATCGTTTAAACAGATATGTTTGTGCCTGAACAGTCAGCGAGACACTCAAAATGTTTTTTTTCATGGAAAAAAGGCAAAAAAGTGGATAATACAGAGATTTGAACCGTGGAACTGCAAAACCAAAGTTTTAGTTATCTGGCCTACACCAGAATCTTTTAAACAGATATATTTGTGTCTGAACAGTCAGCGAGACACTCAAAATGTTTTTTTTTATAAAAAAAGTGCAAAAAAGTGGATAATACAGAGATTTGAACCATGGAACTGCAAAAACACAGTTTTAGTTATCTGTGCTACACCAGACTCTTTTAAACAGATATGTTTGTGTCTGAACAGTCAGCGAGACACTCAAAGTGTTTTTTTTTATGCAAAAAGGTGGATTACACCCAGATTTGAACCGTGGAAGAGGAAAACCACTGTTCTAGTTATCTGGCCTACACCAGAGTCTTTTGAACAGACATATTTGTGTCTGAACAGTCAGCAAGACACTCAAAATGTTTGTTTTTATTGAAAAAAGGCAAAAAAGTGGATAATACAGAGATTTGAACCATGGATCTGCAAAATCACAGTTGTAGCACTCTGACCTACACCAGAATCTTTTAAACAGATATATTTGTGCATGAACAGTCAGCAATACACTCAAAATGTTTTTTTTTATGCAAAAGTGGATTACAACCAGATTTGAACCGTGTAAGAGGAAAACCACAGTTCTAGTTATCTGGTCTACACCAGAATCTTTTAAACAGATATATTTGTGTCTGAACAGTCAGCGAGACACTCAAAATGTTTTTTTGTATGCAAAAAGGTGGATTACACCCAGATTTGAACCTTGGAAGAGGAAAACCAAATTTCTAGTTATCTGGCCTACACCAGAATCTTTTAAACAGATATATTTGTGTCTGAACAGTCAGCGAGACACTCAAAATGTTTTTTTTATGGAAAAAATGCAAAAAAGTGGATAATACAGAGATTTGAACCGTGGAACTGCAAAACCACAGTTCTAGTTATCTGGCCCACGCCAGACTATTTTAAACAGATATATTTGTGTCTGAACAGTCAGCGAGAAACTCATAATGTTTGTTTTTATGCAAAAATGTGGATTACACCCAGATTTGAACCGTGGAAGAGGAAAACCACAGTTCTAGCTATCTGGTCTACACCAGAATCTTTTAAACATATATATTTGTGTCTGAACAGTCAGCGAGACACTCAAAATGTTTTTTTTTATGGAAAAAATGCAAAAAAGTGGATAATACAGAGATTTGAACCGTGGAACTGCAAATCCACAGTTCTAGTTATCTGTCCTACACCAGACTCTTTTAAACAGATATATTTGTGTCTGAACAGTCAGCAAGACACTCAAAATGTTTTTTTATGGAAAAAATGCAAAAAAGTGGATAATGCAAAGATTTGAACCGTGGAACTGCAAAACCACAGTTCTAGTTATCTGGCCCACACCAGACTCTTTTAAACAGATATATTTGTGTCTGAACAGTCAGCGAGACACTCAAAATGTTTTTTTTTATGGAAAAAGTGCAAAAAAGTGGACAATACAGAGATTTGAACCGTGGAACTGCAAAACCACAGTTGTAGCTCTCTGGCCTACACCAGAATCTTTTAAACAGATATATTTGTGCCTGAACAGTCAGCAATACACTCAAAATGTTTTTTTTTATGCAAAAAGGTGGATTACACCCAGATTTGAACCTTAGAAGAGGAAAACCGCATTTCTAGTTATCTTGCCTACACCAGAAACTTTTAAACAGATATATTTGTGTCTGAATAGTCAGCGAGACACTCAAAATGTTTTTTTTTATGGAAAAAATGCAAAAAAGTGGATAATACAGAGCTTTGAACTGTGGAACTGCAAAACAACAATTCTAGTTATCTGGCCTACACCAGACTCTTTTAAACAGATATATTTGTTTCTGAACTGTCAGCGAGACACTCAAAATGTTTTTTTTTATGCAAAATGGTGGATTACACCCTGATTTGAACCGTGGAAGAGGAAAACCACATTTCTACTTATCTGGCCTACACCAGAATCTTTTAAACAGATATGTTTGTGTCTGAACAGTCAGGAGACACTCAAAGTGTTTTTTTTTTATGCAAAAAGGTGGATTACACCCAGATTTGAACCGTGGAAGAGGAAAACCACTGTTCTAGTTATCTGGCCTACACCAGAATTTTTTGAACAGACATATTTGTGTCTGAACAGTCAGCAAGACACTCAAAATGTTTGTTTTTATGGAAAAAAGGCAAAACAGTGGATAATACAGAGATTTGAACCGTGGAACTGCAAAACCACAGTTGTAGCTCTCTGGCCTACACCAGAATCTTTTAAACAGATATATTTGTGCCTGAACAGTCAGCAATACACTCAAAATGGTTTTTTTTATGCAAAAAGGTGGATTACATCCAGATTTGAACCGTGGAACTGCAAAACCACAATTCTAGTTATCTGGCCTACACCAGAATCTTTTAAACAGATATATTTGTGTCTGAACAGACAGCGAGACAGTCAAAATGTTTTTTTTATGCAAAATGGTGGATTATACCCTGATTTGAACCGTGGAAGAGGAAAACCACATTTCTACTTATCTGGCCTACATCAGAATCTTTTAAGCAGATATATTTGTGTCTGAACAGTCAGCGAGACACTCAAAATGTTTTTTTTCATGGAAAAAAGGCAAAAAAGTGGATAATACAGAGATTTGAACCGTAAAACTGCAAAACCAAAGTTTTAGTTATCTGGCCTACACCAGAATCTTTTAAACAGATATATTTGTGTCTGAACAGACAGCGAGACACTCAAAATGTTTTTTTTTATGCAAAAAGGTGGATTACACCCAGATTTGAACCTTGGAAGAGGAAAACCACATTTCTAGTTATCTTGCCTGCACCAGAAACTTTTAAACAGACATATTTGAGTCTGAACAGTCAGCGAGACACTCAAAATGTTTTTTTTTATGGAAAAAAGGCAAAAAAAGGGGATAATACTGAGATTTGAACCGTGGAAATGCAAAACCTCAATTCTAGTAATCTGGCCTACACCAGACTCTTTTAAACAGATATATTTGTTTCTGAACAGTCAGCGAGACACTTAAAATGTTTTTTTTTATACAAAATGGTGGATTACACCCTGATTTGAACCGTGGAAGAGGAAAACCACATTTCTAGTTATCTTGGCTACACCAGAAACTTTTAAACAGATATATTTGTGTCTGAACAGTCAGCGAGACACTCAAAATGTTTTTTTTTTTATGGAAAAAAGGCAAAAAAATGGGATAATACGGAGATTTGAACAGTGGAACTGCAAAACCTCAATTCTAGTTATCTGGCCTACACCAGACTCTTTTAAACAGATATATTTGTTTCTGAACAGTCAGCGAGACACTCAAAATGTTTTTTTTTCATGGAAAAAAGGCAAAAAATTGGATAATACAGAGATTTGAACCGTGGAGATGCAAAACCAAAGTTTTGGTTATCTGGCCTACACCAGAATTGTTTAAACAGATATATTTGTGTCTGAACAGTCAGCGAGACACTCAAAATGTTTTTTTTTCATGGAAAAAAGGCAAAAAAGTGGATAATACAGAGACTTGAACCGTGGAACTGCAAAAACACAGTTCTAGTTATCTGTCCTACACCAGACTCTTTTAAACAGATATGTTTGTGTCTGAACAGTCAGCGAGACACTCAAAATGCTATTTTTTCATGCAAAATGGTGGATTACACCCTGATTTGAACCGTGGAAGAGGAAAACCACATTTCTACTTATCTGGCCTACACCAGAATCTTTTAAACAGATATATTTGTGTCTGAACAGTCAGCAAGACACTCAAAATGTTTTTTTTTATGGAAAAAATGCAAAAAAGTGGATAATGCAAAGATTTCAATCGTGGAACTGCAAAACCACAGTTCTAGTTATCTGGCCCACACCAGACTCTTTTAAACAGATATATTTGTGTCTGAACAGTTAGCGAGAAACTGAAAATGTTTTTTTTTTATGGATAAAGTGCAAAAAATGGAGAATACAGAGATTTGAACCGTGGAACTGCAAAACCACAGTTGTAGCTCTCTGGCCTACACCAGAATCTTTTAAACAGATATATTTGTGCCTGAACAGTCCGCAATACACTCAAAATGTTTTTTTTATACAAAAAGGTGGATTACACCCAGATTTGTACCGTGTAAGAGGAAAACCACAGTTCTAGTTATCCGGCCTACACCAGAATCTTTTAAACAGATATATTTGTGTCAGAACAGTCAGCGAGACACTCAAAATGTTTTTTTGTATGCAAAAAGGTGGATTACACCCAGATTTGAACTTTGGAAGAGGAAAACCACATTTCTAGTTATCTTGCCTACACCAGAAACTTTTAAACAGATATATTTGTGTCTGAACAGTCAGCGAGACACTCAAAATGTTTTTTTTATGGAAAAAAGGCAAAAAAGGGGATAATATAGAGATTTGAACCGTGGAACGGCAATACCTCAATTCTAGTTATCTGGCCTACACCAGACTCTTTTAAACAGATATATTTGTGTCTGAACAGTCAGCGAGACACTCAAAATGTTTTTTTGTATGCAAAAAGGTGGCTTACACCCTGATTTGAACTGTGGAAGAGGAAAACCACATTGCTAGTTATCTGGCCTAAACCAGAATCTTTTAAACAGATATATTTGTGTCTGAACAGTCAGCGAGACACTCAAAATGTTTTATTTCATGGAAAAAGGCAAAAAAGTAGATAATACAGAGATTTGAACCGTGGAACTGCAAAACCACAGTTCTATTTATCTGTCCCACAAAAGACTCTTTTAAACAGATATATTTGAGTCTGAACAGTCAGCGAGACTCTCAAAATGTTTTTTTTATGCAAAAAGGTGGATTACACCCAGATTTGAACCGTGGAAGAGGAAAACCACAGTTCTAGTTATCTGGCTTACACCAGAGTCTTTTGAACAGATATATTTGTGTCTGAACAGTCAGCGAGACACTCAAAATGTTTGTTTTTATGGAAAAAAGGCAAAAAAGTGGATAATGCAGAGATTTGAACCGTGGAACTGCAAAACCACAATTCTAGTTATCTGGCCTACACCAGACTCTTTTAAACAGATATATTTGTGTCTGAACAGTCAGCGAGACACTCAAAATGCTTTCTTTTATGCAAAATGGTGGATTACACCCTGATTTGTACCGTGGAAGAGGAAAACCACATTTCTACTTATCTGGCCTACACCAGAATCTTTTAAACTGATATATTTGTGTCTGAACAGTCAGCGAGACACTCAAAATGTTTTTTTTCATGGAAAAAAGGCAAAAAAGTGGATAATACAGAGATTTGAACCGTTGAACTGCAAAACCACATTTTTAGTTATCTGGCACACACCAGACTCTTTTAAACAGATATATTTGTGTCTGAACAGTCAGCGAGACACACATAATGTTTTTTTTATGCAAAAAGGTAGATTACACCCAGATTTGAACCGTGGAAGAGGAAAACCACAGTTCTAGTTATCTGGCCTACACCAGAATCTTTTAAACAGATATATTTGTGTCTGAACACTCAGCAAGACACTCAAAATGGTTTTTTTTAAGGAAAAAATGCAAAAAAGTGGATAATACAGAGATTTGAACCGTGGAACTGAAAAAACACAGTTCTAGTTATCTGTCCTACACCAGACTCTTTTAAACAGATATATTTGTGTATGAACAGTCAACGAGACACTCAAAATGTTTTTTTCATGCAGAAAGGTGGATTACATCCAGATTTGAACCGTGGAAGAGGAAAACCACAGTTGTAGTTATCTGGCCTACACCAGAATCTTTTAAACAGATATATTTGTGTCTGAACAGTCACCGAGACACTCAAAATGTTTTTTTTAATGGAAAAAAGGCAAAAAAGGAGATAATACAGAGATTTGAACCGTGGAACTGCAAAACCTCAATTCTAGTTATCTGGCCTACACCAGACTCTTTTAAACAAATATATTTGTGTCTGAACAGTCAGCGAGACACTCAAAATGTTTTTTTTTATGCAAGATGGTGGATTACACCCTGATTTGAACAGTGGAAGAGGAAAACCACATTTCTACTTATCTGGCATACACCAGAATCTTTTAAACAGATATATTTGTGTCTGAACAGTCAGCGAGACTCTCAAAATGTTTTTTTTTCATGGAAAAAAGGCAAAAAATTGGATAATACAGAGATTTGAACCGTGGAGATGCAAAACCAAAGTTTTGGTTATCTGGCCTACACCAGAATTGTTTAAACAGATATATTTGTGTCTGAACAGTCAGCGAGACACTCAAAATGTTTTTTTTCATGGAAAAAAGGCAAAAAAGTGGATAATACAGAGACTTGAACCGTGGAACTGCAAAAACACAGTTCTAGTTATCTGTCCTACACCAGACTCTTTTAAACAGTTATGTTTGTGTCTGAACAGTCAGCGAGACACTCAAAATGCTATTTTTTCATGCAAAATGGTGGATTACACCCTGATTTGAACCGTGGAAGAGGAAAACCACATTTCTACTTATCTGGCCTACACCAGAATCTTTTAAACAGATATATTTGTGTCTGAACAGTCAGCAAGACACTCAAAATGTTTTTTTTTATGGAAAAAATGCAAAAAAGTGGATAATGCAAAGATTTCAATCGTGGAACTGCAAAACCACAGTTCTAGTTATCTGGCCCACACCAGACTCTTTTAAACAGATATATTTGTGTCTGAACAGTTAGCGAGAAACTGAAAATGTTTTTTTTTTATGGAAAAAGTGCAAAAAATGGATAATACAGAGATTTGAACCGTGGAACTGCAAAACCACAGTTGTAACTCTCTGGCCTACACCAGAATCTTTTAAACAGATATATTTGTGCCTGAACAGTCCGCAATACACTCAAAATGTTTTTTTTATACAAAAAGGTGGATTACACCCAGATTTGTACCGTGTAAGAGGAAAACCACAGTTCTAGTTATCTGGCCTACACCAGAATCTTTTGAACAGATATATTTGTGTCTGAACAGTCAGCAAGACACTCAAAATGTTTGTTTTTATGGAAAAAAGGCAAAAAAGTGGATAATACAGAGATTTGAACCGTGGAACTGCAAAACCAAAGTTTTAGCTCTCTGGCCTACACCAGAATCTTTTAAACAGATATATTTGTGCCTGAACAGTCAGCAATACAGTCAAAATGTTTTTTTTTATGCAAAAAGGTGGATTACACCCAGATTTGAACCTTGGAAGAGGAAAACCATATTTCTAGTTATCTGGCCTACACCAGAATCTTTTAAACAGATATATTTGTGTCTGAACAGTCAGCAAGACACTCAAAATGTTTTTTTTTATGCAAAAAGGTGGATTACACCCAGATTTGAACCATGGAAGAGGAAAACCACTTTTCTAGTTATCTGGCCTACACCAGAATCTTTTAAACAGATATATTTGTGTCTGAACAGTCAGCAAGACACTCAAAATGTTTTTTTTTATGGAAAGAATGCAAAAAAGTGGATAATGCAAAGATTTGAACCGTGGAACTGCAAAACCACAGTCATAGCTCTCTGGCCTACACCAGAATCTTTTAAACAGATATATTTGTGCCTGAACAGTCAGCAATACACTCAAAATGTTTTTTTTTATGCAAAAAGGTGGATTATACCTAGATTTGTACCGTGTAAGAGGAAAACCACAGTTCTAGTTATCTGGCCTACACCAGAATCTTTTAAACAGATATATTTGTGTCTGAACAGTCAGCGAGACACTCAAAATGTTTTTTTTATGGAAAAAAGGCAAAAAAGGGGATAATATAGAGATTTGAACCGTGGAACTGCAAAACCTCAATTCTAGTTATCTGGCCTACACCAGACTCTTTTAAACAAATATATTTGTGTCTGAACAGTCAGCGAGACACTCAAAATGCTTTTTTTTCATGCAAAATGGTGGATTACACCCTGATTTGAACCGTGGAAGAGGAAAACCACATTTCTACTTATCTGGCCTACACCAGAATCTTTTAAACAGATATATTTGAGTCTGAACAGTCAGCGAGACACTCAAAATGTTTTTTTTTTATGGAAAAAGTGCAAAAAAGTGGATAATACAGAGATTTGAACCGTGGAACTGCAAAACCACAGTTCTAGATATATGTCCTACACCAGACTCTTTTAAACAGATATATTTGTGTCTGAACAGTCAGCGAGACACTCAAAATGTTTGTTTTTATGGAAAAAAGGCAAAAAAGGGGATAATACAGAGATTTGAACCGTGGAACTGCAAAACCACAGTTGTAGCTCTCTGGCTACACCAGAATCTTTTAAACAGATATATTTGTGCCTGAACAGTCAGCAATACACTCAAAATGTTTTTTTTTATGCAAAAAGGTGGATTACACCCAGATTTGAACCTTGGAAGAGGAAAACCACATTTCTATTTATCTTGCCTACACCAGAAACTTTTAAACAGATATATTTGTGTATGAACAGTCAGTGACACACTCAAAATGTTTTTTTTTTATGGAAAAAGGCAAAAAAGGGGATAATACAGAGATTTGAACCGTGGAACTGCAAAACCTCAATTCTAGTTATCTGGCCTACACCAGACTCTTTTAAACAGATATATTTGTGTCTGAACAGTCAGCGAGACACTCAAAATGCTTTTTTTTCATGCAAAATGGTGGATTACACCCTGATTTGAACCGTGGAAGAGGAAAACCACATTTCTACTTATATGGCCTACACCAGAATCTTTTAAACAGATATATTTGTGTCTGAACAGTCAGCAAGACACTCAAAATGTTTTTTTGTATGCAAAAAGGTGGATTACACCCAGATTTGAACCTTGGAAGAGGAAAACCACATTTCTAGTTATCTTGCCTACACCAGAAAATTTTAAACAGATATATTTGTGTCTGAACAGTCAGCGTCACACTGAAAATGTTTTTTTTTATGGAAAAAGGCAAAAAAGGGGATAATACAGAGATTTGAACCGTGGAACTGCAAAACCTCAATTCTAGTTATCTGGCCTACACCAGACTCTTTTAAACAGATATATTTGTGTCTGAACAGTCAGCGAGACACTCAAAATGCTTTTTTTTATGCAAAATGGTGGATTACACCCTGATTTGAACCGTGGAAGAGGAAAACCACATTTCTACTTATCTGGCCTACACCAGAATCTATTAAACAGATATATTTGTGTCTGAACAGTCAGCGAGACACTCAAAATGTTTTTTTCCATGGAAAAAAGGCAAAAAAGTGGATAATACAGAGATTTGAACTGTGGAACTGCAAAACCACAGTTTTAGTTATTTGGCCTACACCAGAATCTTTTAAACAGATATATTTGTGTCTGAACAGTCAGCAAGACACTCAAAATGTTTTTTTTATGGAAAAAATGCAAAAAAGTGGATAATACAGAGATTTGAACCATGGAACTGCAAAACCACAGTTCTAGTTATCTGTCCTACACTAGACTCTTTTAATCAGATATATTTGTGTCTGAACAGTCAGCGAGACACTCATAATGTTTTTTTTTATGCAAAAAGGTGGATTACACCCAGATTTGAACCGTGGAAGAGGAAAACCACAGTTCTAGTTATCTGGCCTACACCAGAATCTTTTAAACAGATATATTTGTGTCTGAACAGTCAGCGAGACACTCAAAATGTTTTTTTTTATGGAAAAAATGCAAAAAAGTGGATAATACAGAGATTTGAACAGTGGAACTGCAAAACCACAGTTCTAGATATATGTCCTACACCAGGCTCTTTTAAACAGATATATTTGTGTCTGAGCAGTCAGCGAGACATTCAAAATGTTTGTTTTTATGGAAAAAAGGCAAAAAAGTGGATAATACAGAGATTTGAACCGTGGAACTGCAAAACCTCAATTCTAGTTATCTGGCCTACACCAGACTCTTTTAAACAGATATATTTGTGTCTGAACAGTCAGCGAGACACTCAAAATGCTTTTTTTTATGCAAAATGGTGGATTACACCCTGATTTGAACCGTGGAAGAGGAAAACCACATTTCTACTTATGTGGCCTACACCAGAATCTTTTAAACAGATATATTTGTGTCTGAACAGTCAGCGAGACACTCAAAATGTTTTTTTTATGGGAAAAAGGCAAAAAAGTGGATAATACAGAGATTTGAACCATGGAACTGCAAAAACCACAGTTTTAGTTATTTGGCCTACACCAGAATCTTTTAAACAGATATATTTGTGTCTGAACAGTCAGCAAGACACTCAAAATGTTTTTTTTATGCAAAAAGGTGGATTACACCCAGATTTGAACCGTGGAAGAGGAAAACCACAGTTCTAGTTATCTGGCCTACACCAGAATATTTTAAACAGATATATTTGTGTCTGAACAGTCAGCGAGACACTCAAAATGCTTTTTTTTATGGAAAAAATGCAAAAAAGTGGATAATACAGAAATTTGAACAGTGGAACTGCAAAACCACAGTTCTAGATATATGTCCTACACCAGGCTCTTTTAAACAGATATATTTGTATCTGAGCAGTCAGCGAGACATTCAAAATGTTTGTTTTTATGGAAAAAAGGCAAAAAAGTGGATAATACAGAGATTTGAACCGTGGAACTGCAAAACAACAATTCTAGTTATCTGGCCTACACCAGACTCTTTTAAACAGATATATTTGTTTCTGAACAGTCAGCGAGACACTCAAAATGTTTTTTTTTATGCAAAAAGGTGGATTACACCCAGATTTGAACCATGGAAGAGGAAAACCACTGTTCTAGTTATCTGGCCTACACCAGAGTCTTTTGAACAGATATATTTGTGTCTGAACAGTCAGCAAGACACTCAAAATGTTTGTTTTTATGGAAAAAAGGCAAAAAAGTGGATAATACAGAGATTTGAACCGTGGAACTGCAAAACCAAAGTTTTAGCTCTCTGGCCTACACCAGAATCTTTTAAACAGATATATTTGTGCCTGAACAGTCAGCAATACAGTCAAAATGTTTTTTTTTATGCAAAAAGGTGGATTACACCCAGATTTGAACCTTGTAAGAGGAAAACCATATTTCTAGTTATCTGGCCTACACCAGAATCTTTTAAACAGATATATTTGTGTCTGAACAGTCAGCAAGACACTCAAAATGTTTTTTTTTATGCAAAAAGGTGGATTACACCCAGATTTGAACCATGGAAGAGGAAAACCACTTTTCTAGTTATCTGGCCTACACCAGAATCTTTTAACCAGATATATTTGTGTCTGAACAGTCAGCAAGACACTCAAAATGTTTTTTTTTATGGAAAGAATGCAAAAAAGTGGATAATGCAAAGATTTGAAACGTGGAACTGCAAAACCACAGTTCTAGTTATCTGTCCCACACCAGACTCTTTTAAACAGATATATTTGTGTCTGAACAGTTAGCGAGACACTCAAAATGTTTTTTTTATGGAAAAAGTTCAAAAAAGTGGATAATACAGAGATTTGAACCGTGGAACTGCAAAACCACAGTCATAGCTCTCTGGCCTACACCAGAATCTTTTAAACAGATATATTTGTGCCTGAACAGTCAGCAATACACTCAAAATGTTTTTTTTTATGCAAAAAGGTGGATTATACCTAGATTTGTACCGTGTAAGAGGAAAACCACAGTTCTAGTTATCTGGCCTACACCAGAATCTTTTAAACAGATATATTTGTGTCTGAACAGTCAGCGAGACACTCAAAATGTTTTTTTTTATGGAAAAAAGGCAAAAAAGGGGATAATACAGAGATTTGAACCGTGGAACTGCAAAACCTCAATTCTAGTTATCTGGCCTACACCAGACTCTTTTAAACAAATATATTTGTGTCTGAACAGTCAGCGAGACACTCAAAATGCTTTTTTTTCATGCAAAATGGTGGATTACACCCTGATTTGAACCGTGGAAGAGGAAAACCACATTTCTACTTATCTGGCCTACACCAGAATCTTTTAAACAGAAATATTTGAGTCTGAACAGTCAGCGAGACACTCAAAATGTTTTTTTTTTATGGAAAAAGTGCAAAAAAGTGGATAATACAGAGATTTGAACCGTGGAACTGCAAAACCACAGTTCTAGATATATGTCCTACACCAGACTCTTTTAAACAGATATATTTGTGTCTGAACAGTCAGCAAGACACTCAAAATGTTTGTTTTTATGGAAAAAAGGCAAAAAAGGGGATAATACAGAGATTTGAACCGTGGAACTGCAAAACCACAGTTGTAGCTCTCTGGCCTACACCAGAATCTTTTAAACAGATATATTTGTGCCTGAACAGTCAGCAATACACTCAAAATGTTTTTTTTTATGCAAAAAGGTGGATTACACCCAGATTTGAACCTTGGAAGAGGAAAACCACATTTCTAGTTATCTTGCCTACACCAGAAACTTTTAAACAGAAATATTTGTGTATGAACAGTCAGCGACACACTCAAAATGTTTTTTTTTATGGAAAAAGGCAAAAAAGGGGATAATACAGAGATTTGAACCGTGGAACTGCAAAACCTCAATTCTAGTTATCTGGCCTACACCAGACTCTTTTAAACAGATATATTTGTGTCTGAACAGTCAGCGAGACACTCAAAATGCTTTTTTTTCATGCAAAATGGTGGATTACACCCTGATTTGAACCGTGGAAGAGGAAAACCACATTTCTACTTATATGGCCTACACCAGAATCTTTTAAACAGATATATTTGTGTCTGAACAGTCAGCAAGACACTCAAAATGTTTTTTTGTATGCAAAAAGGTGGATTACACCCAGATTTGAACCTTGGAAGAGGAAAACCACATTTCTAGTTATCTTGCCTACACCAGAAACTTTTAAACAGATATATTTGTGTCTGAACAGTCAGCGACACACTCAAAATGTTTTTTTTTATGGAAAAAGGCAAAAAATGGGATAATACAGAGATTTGAACCGTGGAACTGCAAAACCTCAATTCTAGTTATCTGGCCTACACCAGACTCTTTTAAACAGATATATTTGTGTCTGAACAGTCAGCGAGACACTCAAAATGTTTTTTTTATGGAAAAAATGCAAAAAAGTGGATAATACAGAGATTTGAACAGTGGAACTGCAAAACCACAGTTCTAGATATATGTCCTACACCAGGCTCTTTTAAACAGATATATTTGTGTCTGAGCAGTCAGCGAGACATTCAAAATGTTTGTTTTTATGGAAAAAAGGCAAAAAAGTGGATAATACAGAGATTTGAACCGTGGAACTGCAAAACAACAATTCTAGTTATCTGGCCTACACCAGACTCTTTTAAACAGATATATTTGTTTCTGAACAGTCAGCGAGACACTCAAAATGTTTTTTTTTATGCAAAAAGGTGGATTACACCCAGATTTGAACCATGGAAGAGGAAAACCACTGTTCTAGTTATCTGGCCTACACCAGAAACTTTTAAACAGATATATTTGTGTCTGAACAGTCAGCGACACACTCAAAATGTTTTTTTTTATGGAAAAAGGCAAAAAAGGGGATAATACAGAGATTTGAACCGTGGAACTGCAAAACCTCAATTCTAGTAATCTGGCCTACACCAGACTCTTTTAAACAGATATATTTGTGTCTGAACAGTCAGCGAGACACTCAAAATGCTTTTTTTTATGCAAAATGGTGGATTACACCCTGATTTGAACCGTGGAAGAGGAAAACCACATTTCTACTTATCTGGCCTACACCAGAATCTTTTAAACAGATATATTTGTGTCTGAACAGTGAGCGAGACACTCAAAATGTTTTTTTTATGGGAAAAATGCAAAAAAGTGGATAATACAGAGATTTGAATAGTGGAACTGCAAAACCACAGTTCTAGATATATGTCCTACACCAGGCTCTTTTAAACAGATATATTTGTATCTGAGCAGTCAGCGAGACATTCAAAATGTTTGTTTTTATGGAAAAAAGGCAAAAAAGTGGATAATACAGAGATTTGAACCGTGGAACTGCAAAACAACAATTCTAGTTATCTGGCCTACACCAGACTCTTTTAAACAGATATATTTGTTTCTGAACAGTCAGCGAGACACTCAAACTGTTTTTTTTATGCAAAAAGGTGGATTACGCCCAGATTTGAACCATGGAAGAGGAAAACCACTGTTCTAGTTATCTGGCCTACACCAGAGTCTGTTGAACAGATATATTTGTGTCTGAACAGTCAGCAAGACACTCAAAATGTTTGTTTTTATGGAAAAAAGGCAAAAAAGTGGATAATACAGAGATTTGAACCGTGGAACTGCAAAACCAAAGTTTTAGCTCTCTGGCCTACACCAGAATCTTTTAAACAGATATATTTGTGCCTGAACAGTCAGCAATACAGTCAAAATGTTTTTTTTATGGAAAAAATTTAAAAAAGTGGATAATACAGAGATTTGAACCATGGAACTGCAAAACCACAGTTCTAGTTATCTGTCCTACACCAGACTCTTTTAATCAGATATATTTGTGTCTGAACAGTCAGCGAGACACTCATAATGTTTTTTTTTATGCAAAAAGGTGGATTACACCCAGATTTGAACCGTGGAAGAGGAAAACCACAGTTCTAGTTATCTGGCCTACACCAGAATCTTTTAAACAGATATATTTGTGTCTGAACAGTCAGCGAGACACTCAAAATGCTTTTTTTTATGGAAAAAATGCAAAAAAGTGGATAATACAGAGATTTGAACAGTGGAACTGCAAAACCACAGTTCTAGATATATGTCCTACACCAGGCTCTTTTAAACAGATATATTTGTATCTGAGCAGTCAGCGAGACATTCAAAATGTTTGTTTTTATGGAAAAAAGGCAAAAAAGTGGATAATACAGAGATTTGAACCGTGAACTGCAAAACAACAATTCTAGTTATCTGACCTACATCAGACTCTTTTAAACAGATATATTTGTTTCTGAACAGTCAGCGAGACACTCAAAATGTTTTTTTTTATGCAAAAAGGTGGATTACACCCAGATTTGAACCATGGAAGAGGAAAACCACTGTTCTAGTTATCTGGCCTACACCAGAGTCTTTTGAACAGATATATTTGTGTCTGAACAGTCAGCAAGACACTCAAAATGTTTGTTTTTATGGAAAAAAGGCAAAAAAGTGGATAATACAGAGATTTGAACCGTGGAACTGCAAAACAACAATTCTAGTTATCTGACCTACACCAGACTCTTTTAAACAGATATATTTGTTTCTGAACAGTCAGCGAGACACTCAAAATGTTTTTTTTGTATGCAAAAAGGTGGATTACACCCAGATTTGAACCTTGGAAGAGGAAAACCACATTTCTAGTTATCTTGCCTACACCAGAAACTTTTAAACAGATATATTTGTGTCTGAACAGTCAGCGAGACACTCAAAATGTTTTTTTTTTATGGAAAAAAGGCAAAAAAGGGGATAATACAGAGATTTGAACCGTGGAACTGCAAAACCTCAATTCTAGTTATCTGGCCTATACCAGACTCTTTTAAACAGATATATTTGTGTCTGAACAGTCAGCGAGACACTCAAAATGCTTTTTTTTATGCAAAATGGTGGATTACACCCTGATTTGAACCGTGGAAGAGAAAAAACACATTTCTACTTATCTGGCCTACACCAGAATCTTATAAACAGATATATTTGTGTCTGAACAGTCAGCGAGACACTCAAAATGTTTCTTTTCATGGAAAATGCAAAACAGTGGATAATACAGAGATTGGAACCGTGGAACTGCAAAACCACAGTTTTAGTTATCTGGCCTACACCAGAATCTTTTAAACAGATATGTTTGTGTCTGAACAGTCAGTAAGACACTCAAAATGTTTTTTTTTATGGAAAAAATGCAAAAAAGTGGATAATGCAAAGATTTCAACCGTGGAACTGCAAAACCCCAGTTGTAGATATATGTCCTACACCAGGCTCTTTTAAACAGATATATTTGTGTCTGAGCAGTCAGCGAGACAGTCAAAATGTTTGTTTTTATGGAAAAAAGGCAAAAAAGTGGATAATACAGAGATTTGAACCGTGGAACTGCAAAACAACAATTCTAGTTATCTGGCCTACACCAGACTCTTTTAAACAGATATATTTGTGTCTGAACAGTCAGCGAGACACTCAAAATGTTTTTTTTCATGAAAAAAGGCAAAAAAGTGGACAATACAGAGAGTTGAACCGTGGAACTGCAAAACCACAGTTTTAGTTATCTGGCCTACACCAGAATCTTCTAAACAGATATATTTGTGTCTGAACAGTCAGCGAGACACTCAAAATGTTTTTTCTTAAGGAAAAAAGGCAAAAAACTGGATAATACAGAGATTTGAACCATGGAACTGCAAAACCACAGTTCTAGTTATTTGGCCTACACCAGACTCTTTTAAACTGATATATTTGTGTCTGAACAGTCAGCGAGACACTCAAAATGTTTTTTTTGTATGCAAAAAGGTGGATTACACCCAGATTTGAACCTTGGAAGAGGAAAACCACATTTCTAGTTATCTTGCCTACACCAGAAACTTTTAAACAGATATATTTGTGTCTGAACAGTCAGCGACACACTCAAAATGTTTTTTTTTATGGAAAAAGGCAAAAAAGGGGATAATACAGAGATTTGAACCGTGGAACTGCAAAACCTCAATTCTAGTTATCTGGCCTACACCAGACTCTTTTAAACAGATATATTTGTGTCTGAGCAGTCAGCGAGACATTCAAAATGTTTGTTTTTATGGAAAAAAGGCAAAAAAGTGGATAATACAGAGATTTGAACCGTGGAACTGCAAAACAACAATTCTAGTTATCTGGCCTACACCAGAATCTTTTAAACAGATATATTTGTGTCTGAACAGTCAGCGAGACACTCAAAATGTTTGTTTTTATGGAAAAAAGGCAAAAAAGGGGATAATACAGAGATTTGAACCGTGGAACTGCAAAACCACAGTTGAAGCTCTCTGGCCTACACCAGAATCTTTTAAACAGATATATTTGTGTCTGAACAGTCAGCGAGACACTCAAAATGTTTTTTTGTATGCAAAAAGGTGGATTACACCCAGATTTGAACCTTGGAAGAGGAAAACCACATTTCTAGTTATCTTGCCTACACCAGAAACTTTTAAACAGATATATTTGTGTCTGAACAGTCAGCGACACACTCAAAATGTTTTTTTTTATGGAAAAAGGCAAAAAAGGGGATAATACAGAGATTTGAACCGTGGAACTGCAAAACCTCAATTCTAGTTATCTGGCCTACACCAGACTCTTTTAAAGAGATATATTTGTGTCTGAACAGTCAGCGAGACACTCAAAATGCTTTTTTTTATGCAAAATGGTGGATTACACCCTGATTTGAAGCGTGGAAGAGGAAAACCACATTTCTACTTATCTGGCCTACACCAGAATCTTTTAAACAGATATATTTGTGTCTGAACAGTCAGCGAGACACTCAAATTGCTTTTTTTTATGGAAAAAATGCAAAAAAGTGGATAATACAGAGATTTGAACAGTGGAACTGCAAAACCACAGTTCTAGATATATGTCCTACACCAGGCTCTTTTAAACAGATATATTTGTGTCTGAGCAGTCAGCGAGACATTCAAAATGTTTGTTTTTATGGAAAAAAGGCAAAAAAGTGGATAATACAGAGATTTGAACCGTGGAACTGCAAAACAACAATTCTAGCTATTTTGCCTACACCAGAATCTTTTGAACAGATATATTTGTGTCTGAACAGTCAGCGAGACACTCAAAATGTTTTTTTTTTTGGAAAAAATGCAAAAAAGTGGATAATACAGAGATTTGAACCGTGGAACTGCAAAACCACAGTTTTAGTTATCTGGCCTACACCAGAATCTTTTAAACAGATATATTTGTGTCTGAACAGTCAGCGAGACACTCAAAATGTTTTTCCTTATGGAAAAAAGGCAAAAAACTGGATAATACAGAGATTTGAACCATGGAACTGCAAAACCACAGTTCTAGTTATTTGGCCTACACTAGACTCTTTTAAACAGATATATTTGTGTCTGAAAAGTCAGCGAGTCACTCAAAATTTTTTTTTTTGTATGCAAAAAGGTGGATTACACCCAGATTTGAACCGTGTAAGAGGAAAACCACAGTTCTAGTTATCTGGCCTACACCAGAATCTTTTAAACAGATATATTTGTGTCTGAACAGTCAGCAAGACACTCATAATGTTTTTTTTTATGGAAAAAATGCAAAAAAGTGGATAATGCAAAGATTTGAACCGTGGAACTGCAAAACCACAGTTCTAGTTATCTGGCCCACACCAGACTCTTTTAAAGAGATATATTTGTGTCTGAACAGTCAGCGAGACACTCAAAATGCTTTTTTTTATGCAAAATGGTGGATTACACCCTGATTTGAACCGTGGAAGAGGAAAACCACATTTCTACTTTTCTGGCCTACACCAGAATCTTTTAAACAGATATATTTGTGTCTGAACAGTCAGTGAGACACTCAAAATGTTTATTTTCATGGAAAAAAGGCAAAAAAGTGGATAATACAGAGATTTGAACCGTGGAACTGCAAAACCACAGTTTTAGTTATCTGGCCTACACCAGAATCTTTTAAACAGATATATTTGTGTCTGAACAGTCAGCGAGACACTCAAAATGTTTGTTTTTATGGAAAAAAGGCAAAAAAGGGAATAATACAGAGATTTGAACCGTGGAACTGCAAAACCACAGTTGTAGCTCTCTGGCCTACACCAGAATCTTTTAATCAGATATATTTGTGCCTGAACAGTCAGCAATACACTCAAAATGTTTTTTTTTATGCAAAAAGGTGGATTACACCCAGATTTGAACCTTGGAAGAGGAAAACCACATTTCTAGTTATCTTGCCTACACCAGAAACTTTTAAACAGATATATTTGTGTCTGAACAGTCAGCAAGACACTCAAAATGTTTTTTTTTATGGAAAAATGGCAAAAAGAGGATAATACAGAGATTTGAACCGTGGAACTGCAAAACCTCAATTCTAGCTATCTGGCCTACACCAGACTCTTTTAAACAAATATATTTGTGTCTGAACAGTCAGCGAGACACTCAAAATGCTTTTTTTTCATGCAAAATGGTGGATTACACCCTGATTTGAACCGTGGAAGAGGAAAACCACATTTCTACTTATCTGGCCTACACCAGAATCTTTTAAACAGATATATTTGTGTCTGAACAGTCAGCGAGACACTCAAAATGTTTTTTTGTATGCAAAAAGGTGGATTACACCCAGATTTGAACCTTGGAAGAGGAAAACCACATTTCTAGTTATCTTGCCCACACCAGAAACTTTTAAACAGATATATTTGTGTCTGACCAGTCAGCGACACACTCAAAATGTTTTTTTTTATGAAAAAAGGCAAAAAAGGGGATAATACAGAGATTTGAACCGTGGAACTGCAAAACCTCAATTCTAGTTATCTGGCCTACACCAGACTCTTTTAAACAGATATATTTGTGTCTGAACAGTCAGCGAGACACTCAAAATGCTTTTTTTTATGCAAAATGGTGGATTACACCCTGATTTGAACCGTGTAAGAGGAAAACCACAGTTCTAGTTATCTGGCCTACACCAGAATCTTTTAAACAGAAATATTGGTGTCTGAACAGTCAGCAAGACACTCATAATGTTTTTTTTTATGGAAAAAATGCAAAAAAGTGGATAATGCAAAGATTTGAATCGTGGAACTGCAAAACCACAGTTCTAGTTATCTGGCCCACACCAGACTCTTTTAAACAGATATATTTGTGTCTGAACAGTTAGCGAGACACTCAAAATGTTTTTTTTATGGAAAAAGTGCAAAAAAGTGGATAATTCAGAGATTTGAACCGTGGAACTGCAAAACCACAGTTGTAGCTCTCTGGCCTACACCAGAATCTTTTAAACAGATATATTTGTGTCTGAACAGTCAGCAATACACTCAAAATGTTTTTTTTTATGCAAAAACGTGGATTACACCCAGATTTGTACCGTGTAAGAGGAAAACCACAGTTCTAGTTATCTGGCCTACACCAGAATCTTTTAAACAGATATATTTGTGTCTGAACAGTCAGCAATACACTCAAAATGTTTTTTTTTATGCAAAAAGGTGGATTACACCTAGATTTGTACCGTGTAAGAGGAAAACCACAGTTCTAGTTATCTGGCCTACACCAGACTCTTTTAAACAGATATATTTGTGTCTGAACAGTCAGCGAGACACTCAAAATGCTTTTTTTTATGCAAAATGGTGGATTACACCCTGATTTGAACCGTGGAAGAGGAAAACCTCATTTCTACTTATCTGGCCTACACCAGAATCTTTTAAACAGATATATTTGTGTCTGAACAGTCAGCGAGACACTCAAAATGTTTCTTTTCATGGAAAAAAGGCAAAAAAGTGGATAATACAGAGATTTGAACCGTGGAACTGCAAAACCACAGTTTTAGTTATCTGGCCTACATCAGAATCTTTTAAACAGATATATTTGTGTCTGAACTGTCAGTAAGACACTCAAAATGGTTTTTTTTATGGAAAAAATGCAAAAAAGTGGATAATGCAAAGATTTCAACCGTGGAACTGCAAAACCCCAGTTGTAGATATATGTCCTACACCAGGCTCTTTTAAACAGATATATTTGTGTCTGAGCAGTCAGCGACACAGTCAAAATGTTTGTTTTTATGGAAAAAAGGCAAAAAAGTGGATAATACAGAGATTTGAACCGTGGAACTGCAAAACAACAATTCTAGTTATCTGGCCTACACCAGACTCTTTAAAACAGATATATTTGTTTCTGAACAGTCAGCGAGACACTCAAAATGTTTTTTTTTATGCAAAAAGGTGGATTATACCCAGATTTGAACCGTGGAAGAGGAAAACCACTGTTCTAGTTATCTGGCCTACACCAGAGTCTTTTGAACAGATATATTTGTGTCTGAGCAGCCAGCAAGACACTCAAAATGTTTGTTTTTATGGAAAAAAGGCAAAAAAGTGGATAACATAGAGATTTGAACCGTGGAACTGCAAAACCACAGTTTTAGCTCTCTGGCCTACACCAGAATCTTTTAAACAGATATATTTGTGCCTGAACAGTCAGCAATACAGTCAAAATGTTTTTTTTTATGCAAAAAGGTGGATTACACCCAGATTTGAACCTTGGAAGAGGAAAACCACATTTCTAGTTATCTGGCCTACACCAGAATCTTTTAAACAGATATATTTGTGTCTGAACAGTCAGCGAGACACTCAAAATGTTTTTTTTTCATGAAAAAAGGAAAAAAAGTGGACAATACAGAGATTTGAACCGTGGAACTGCAAAACCACAGTTTTAGTTATCTGGCCTACACCAGAATCTTTTAAACAGATATATTTGTGTCTGAACAGTCAGCGAGACACTCAAAATGTTTTTTCTTAAGGAAAAAAGGCAAAAAACTGGATAATACAGAGATTTGAACCATGGAACTGCAAAACCACAGTTCTAGTTATTTGGCCTACACCAGACTCTTTTAAACTGATATATTTGTGTCTGAACAGTCAGCGAGACACTCAAAATGTTTTTTTTGTATGCAAAAAGGTGGATTACACCCAGATTTGAACCGTGGAAGAGGAAAACCACATTTCTAGTTATTTTGCCTGCACCAGAAACTTTTAAACAGATATATTTGTGTCTGAGCAGTCAGCAAGACACTCAAAATGTTTTTTTTTTATGGAAAAAATGCAAAAAAGTGGATAATGCAAAGATTTGAACTGTGGAACTGCAAAACCACAGTTCTAGTTATCTGGCCCACACCAGACTCTTTTAAACAGATATATTTGTGTATGAACAGTTAGCGAGACACTCAAAATGTTTTTTTTATGGAAAAAGTGCAAAAAAGTGGATTATACAGAGATTTGAACCGTGGAACTGCAAAACCACAGTTGTAGCTCTCTGGCCTACACCAGAATCTTTTAAACAGATATATTTGTGCCTGAACAGTCAGCAATACACTCAAAATGTTTTTTTTTATGCAAAAAGGTGGATTACACCTAGATTTGTACCGTGTAAGAGGAAAACCACAGTTCTAGTTATCTGGCCTACACCAGAATCTTTTAAACAGATATATTTGTGTCTGAACAGTCAGCGAGACACTCAAAATGTTTTTTTGGTATGTAAAAAGGTGGATTACACCCAGATTTGAACCTTGGAAGAGGAAAACCACATTTCTAGTTATTTTGCCTGCACCAGAAACTTTTAAACAGATATATTTGTGTCTGAACAGTCACCGAGACACTCAAAATGTTTTTTTTTATGGAAAAAAGGCAAAAAAGGAGATAATACAGAGATTTGAACCGTGGAACTGCAAAACCTCAATTCTAGTTATCTGGCCTACACCAGACTCTTTAAAACAGATATATTTGTGTCTGAACAGTCAGCGAGACACTCAAAATGCTTTTTTTTATGCAAAATGGTGGATTACACCCTGATTTGAACCGTGGAAGAGGAAAACCACATTTCTACTTATCTGGCCTACACCAGAATCTTTTAAACAGATATATTTGTGTCTGAACAGTCAGCGAGACACTCAAAATGTTTTTTTTTATGGAAAAAATGCAAAAAAGTGGATAATGCAAAGATTTGAACCGTGGAACTGCAAAACCACAGTTCCAGTTATCTGGCCCACACCAGACTCTTTTAAACAGCTATATTTGTGTCTGAACAGTTAGCGAGACACTCAAAATGTTTTTTTTTATGGAAAAAGTGCAAAAAAGTGGATAATACAGAGATTTGAACCTTGGAACTGCAAAACCACAGTTGTAGCTCTCTGGCCTACACCAGAATCTTTTAAACAGATATATTTGTGCCTGAACAGTCAGCAATACACTCAAAATGTTTTTTTTTATGCAAAAACGTGGATTACACCCAGATTTGTACCGTGTAAGAGGAAAACCACAGTTCTAGTTATCTGGCCTACACCAGAATCTTTTAAACAGATATATTTGTGTCTGAACAGTCAGCGAGACACTCAAAATGTTTTTTTGAATGCAAAAAGGTGGATTACACCCAGATTTGAACCTTGGAAGAGGAAAACCACATTTCTAGTTATCTTGCCTACACCAGAAACTTTTAAACAGATATATTTGTGTCTGAACAGTCAGCGAGACACTCAAAATGTTTTTTTTTTATGGAAAAAAGGCAAAAAAGGGGATAATACAGAGATTTGAACCGTGGAACTGCAAAACCTCAATTCTAGTTATCTGGCCTACACCAGACTCTTTTAAACAGATATATTTGTGTCTGAACAGTCAGCGAGACACTCAAAATGCTTTTTTTTATGCAAAATGGTGGATTACACCCTGATTTGAACCGTGGAATAGGAAAACCACATTTCTACTTATCTGGCCTACACCAGAATCTTTTAAACAGATATATTTGTGTCTGAACAGTCAGCGAGACACTCAAAATGTTTCTTTTCATGGAAAAAAGGCAAAAAAGTGGATAATACAGAGATTTGAACCGTGGAACTGCAAAACCACAGTTTTAGTTATCTGGCCTACATCAGAATCTTTTAAACAGATATATTTGTGTCTGAACAGTCAGTAAGACACTCAAAATGTTTTTTTTTTATGGAAAAAATGCAAAAAAGTGGATAATGCAAAGATTTCAACCGTGGAACTGCAAAACCCCTGTTGTAGATATATGTCCTACACCAGGCTCTTTTAAACAAATATATTTGTGTCTGAGCAGTCAGCGAGACACTCAAAATGTTTGTTTTTATGGAAAAAAGTCAAAAAAGTGGATAATACAGAGATTTGAACTGTGGAACTGCAAAACAACAATTCTAGTTATCTGGCCTACACCAGACTCTTTTAAACAGATATATTTGTTTCTGAACAGTCAGCGAGACACTCAAAATGTTTTTTTTTATGCAAAAAGGTGGATTATACCCAGATTTGAACCGTGGAAGAGGAAAACCACTGTTCTAGTTATCTGGCCTACACCAGAGTCTTTTGAACAGATATATTTGTGTCTGAGCAGTCAGCAAGACACTCAAAATGTTTGTTTTTATGGAAAAAAGGCAAAAAAGTGGATAACACAGAGATTTGAACCATGGAACTGCAAAACCACAGTTTTAGCTCTCTGGCCTACACCAGAATCTTTTAAACAGGTATATTTGTGCCTAAACAGTCAGCAATACAGTCAAAATGTTTTTTTTTATGCAAAAAGGTGGATTACACCCAGATTTGAATCTTGGAAGAGGAAAACCACATTTCTAGTTATCTGGCCTACACCAGAATCTTTTAAACAGATATATTTGTGTCTGAACAGTCAGCGAGACACTCAAAATGTTTTTTTTTCATGAAAAAAGGAAAAAAAGTGGACAATACAGAGATTTGAACCGTGGAACTGCAAAACCACAGTTTTAGTTATCTGGCCTACACCAGAATCTTTTAAACAGATATATTTGTGTCTGAACAGTCAGCGAGACACTCAAAATGTTTTTTCTTAAGGAAAAAAGGCAAAAAACTGGATAATACAGAGATTTGAACCATGGAACTGCAAAACCACAGTTCTAGTTATTTGGCCTACACCAGACTCTTTTAAACTGATATATTTGTGTCTGAACAGTCAGCGAGACACTCAAAATGTTTTTTTTGTATGCAAAAAGGTGGATTACACCCAGATATGAACCGTGGAAGAGGAAAACCACATTTCTAGTTATTTTGCCTGCACCAGAAACTTTTAAACAGATATATTTGTGTCTGAACAGTCAGCGAGACACTCAAAATGTTTCTTTTCATGGAAAAAAGGCAAAAAAGTGGATAATACAGAGATTTGAACCGTGGAACTGCAAAACCACAGTTTTAGTTATCTGGCCTACATCAGAATCTTTTAAACAGATATATTTGTGTCTGAACAGTCAGCAATACACTCAAAATGTTTTTTTTTATGCAAAAACGTGGATTACACCCAGATTTGTACCGTGTAAGAGGAAAACCACAGTTCTAGTTATCTGGCCTACACCAGAATCTTTTAAACAGATATATTTGTGTCTGAACAGTCAGCGAGACACTCAAAATGTTTTTTTGTATGCAAAAAGGTGGATTACACCCAGATTTGAACCTTGGAAGAGGAAAACCACATTTCTAGCTATCTTGCCTACACCAGAAACTTTTAAACAGATATTTTTGTGTCTGAACAGTCACCGAGACACTCAAAATGTTTTTTTTTATGGAAAAAAGGCAAAAAAGGAGATAATACAGAGATTTGAACCGTGGAACTGCAAAACCTCAATTCTAGTTATCTGGCCTACACCAGACTCTTTAAAACAGATATATTTGTGTCTGAACAGTCAGCGAGACACTCAAAATGCTTTTTTTTATGCAAAATGGTGGATTACACCCTGATTTGAACCGTGGAAGAGGAAAACCACATTTCTACTTATCTGGCCTACACCAGAATCTTTTAAACAGATATATTTGTGCCTGAACAGTCAGCAATACACTCAAAATGTTTTTTTTTATGCAAAAAGGTGGATTACACCTAGATTTGTACCGTGTAAGAGGAAAACCACAGTTCTAGTTATCTGGCCTACACCAGAATCTTTTAAACAGATATATTTGTGTCTGAACAGTCAGCGAGACACTCAAAATGTTTTTTTGGTATGCAAAAAGGTGGATTACACCCAGATTTGAACCTTGGAAGAGGAAAACCACATTTCTAGTTATTTTGTCTGCACCAGAAACTTTTAAACAGATATATTTGTGTCTGAACAGTCACCGAGACACTCAAAATGTTTTTTTTTATGGAAAAAAGGCAAAAAAGGAGATAATACAGAGATTTGAACCGTGGAACTGCAAAACCTCAATTCTAGTTATCTGGCCTACACCAGACTCTTTAAAACAGATATATTTGTGTCTGAACAGTCAGCGAGACACTCAAAATGCTTTTTTTTATGCACAATGGTGGATTACACCCTGATTTGAACCGTGGAAGAGGAAAACCACATTTCTACTTATCTGGCCTACACCAGAATCTTTTAAACAGATATATTTGTGCCTGAACAGTCAGCAATACACTCAAAATGTTTTTTTTTATGCAAAAACGTGGATTACACCCAGATTTGTACCGTGTAAGAGGAAAACCACAGTTCTAGTTATCTGGCCTACACCAGAATCTTTTAAACAGATATATTTGTGTCTAAACAGTCAGCGAGACACTCAAAATGTTTTTTTGAATGCAAAAAGGTGGATTACACCCAGATTTGAACCTTGGAAGAGGAAAACCACATTTCTAGTTATCTTGCCTACACCAGAAACTTTTAAACAGATATATTTGTGTCTGAACAGTCAGCGAGACACTCAAAATGTTTTATTTTTATGGAAAAAAGGCAAAAAAGGGGATAATACAGAGATTTGAACCGTGGAACTGCAAAACCTCAATTCTAGTTATCTGGCCTACACCAGACTCTTTTAAACAGATATATTTGTGTCTGAACAGTCAGCGAGACACTCAAAATGTTTTTTTTTTTGTAAAAAGGTGGATTATACCCAGATTTGAACCGTGGAAGAGGAAAACCACTGTTCTAGTTATCTGGCCTACACCAGAGTCTTTTGAACAGATATATTTGTGTCTGAACAGTCAGAGAGACACTCAAAATGTTTTTTTTTCATGAAAAAAGGCAAAAAAGTGGACAATACAGAGATTTGAACCGTGGAACTGCAAAACCACAGTTTTAGATATCTGGCCTACACCAGAATCTTTTAAACAGATATATTTGTGTCTGAACAGTCAGCAAGACACTCAAAATGTTTTTTTTTATGGAAAAAATGCAAAAAAGTGGATAATGCAAAGATTTGAACTGTGGAACTGCAAAACCACAGTTCTAGTTATCTGGCCCACACCAGACTCTTTTAAACAGATATATTTGTGTATGAACAGTTAGCGAGACACTCAAAATGTTTTTTTTTATGGAAAAAGTGCAAAAAAGTGGATTATACAGAGATTTGAACCGTGGAACTGCAAAACCAAAGTTGTAGCTCTCTGGCCTACACCAGAATCTTTTAAACAGATATATTTGTGCCTGAACAGTCAGCAATACACTCAAAATGTTTTTTTCTATGCAAAAAGGTGGATTACACCTAGATTTGTACCGTGTAAGAGGAAAACCACAGTTCTAGTTATCTGGCCTACACCAGAATCTTTTAAACAGATATATTTGTGTCTGAACAGTCAGCGAGACACTCAAAACGTTTTTTTGGTATGCAAAAAGGTGGATTACACCCAGATTTGAACCTTGGAAGAGGAAAACCACATTTCTAGTTATTTTGCCTGCACCAGAAACTTTTAAACAGATATATTTGTGTCTGAACAGTCACCGAGACACTCAAAATGTTTTTTTTTATGGAAAAAAGGCAAAAAAGGAGATAATACAGAGATTTGAACCGTGGAACTGCAAAACCTCAATTCTAGTTATCTGGCCTACACCAGACTCTTTAAAACAGATATATTTGTGTCTGAACAGTCAGCGAGACACTCAAAATGCTTTTTTTTATGCAAAATGGTGGATTACACCCTGATTTGAACCGTGGAAGAGGAAAACCACATTTCTACTTATCTGGCGTACACCAGAATCTTTTAATCAGATATATTTGTGTCTGAACAGTCAGCGAGACACTCAAAATGTTTTTTTTATGGAAAAAATGCAAAAAAGTGGATAATGCAAAGATTTGAACCGTGGAACTGCAAAACCACAGTTCTAGTTATCTGGCCCACACCAGACTCTTTTAAACAGCTATATTTGTGTCTGAACAGTTAGCGAGACACTCAAAATGTTTTTTTTTATGGAAAAAGTGCAAAAAAGTGGATAATACAGGGATTTGAACCTTGGAACTGCAAAACCACAGTTGTAGCTCTCTGGCCTACACCAGAATCTTTTAAACAGATATATTTGTGCCTGAACAGTCAGCAATACACTCAAAATGTTTTTTTTTATGCAAAAACGTGGATTACACCCAGATTTGTACCGTGTAAGAGGAAAACCACAGTTCTAGTTATCTGGCCTACACCAGAATCTTTTAAACAGATATATTTGTGTCTAAACAGTCAGCGAGACACTCAAAATGTTTTTTTGAATGCAAAAAGGTGGATTACACCCAGATTTGAACCTTGGAAGAGGAAAACCACATTTCTAGTTATCTTGCCTACACCAGAAACTTTTAAACAGATATATTTGTGTCTGAACAGTCAGCGAGACACTCAAAATGTTTTTTTTTTATGGAAAAAAGGCAAAAAAGGGGATAATACAGAGATTTGAACCGTGGAACTGCAAAACCTCAATTCTAGTTATCTGGCCTACACCAGACTCTTTTAAACAGATATATTTGTGTCTGAACAGTCAGCGAGACACTCAAAATGCTTTTTTTATGCAAAATGGTGGATTACACCCTGATTTGAACCGTGGAATAGGAAAACCACATTTCTAGTTATCTTGCCTACACCAGAAACTTTTAAACAGATATATTTGTGTCTGAACAGTCAGCGAGACACTCAAAATGTTTCTTTTCATGGAAAAAAGGCAAAAAAGTGGATAATACAGAGATTTGAACCGTGGAACTGCAAAACCACAGTTTTAGTTATCTGGCCTACATCAGAATCTTTTAAACAGATATATTTGTGTCTGAACAGTCAGTAAGACACTCAAAATGTTTTTTTTTTATGGAAAAAATGCAAAAAAGTGGATAATGCAAAGATTTGAACCTTGGAACTGCAAAACCTCAGTTCTAGTTATCTGGCCCACACCAGACTCTTTTAAACAGATATATTTGTGTCTGAACAGTTAGCGAGACACTCAAAATGTTTTTTTTTATGGAAAAAGTGCAAAAAAGTGGATAATACAGAGATTTGAACCTTGGAACTGCAAAACCACAGTTGTAGCTCTATGGCCTACACCAGAATCTTTTAAACAGATATATTTGTGCCTGAACAGTCAGCAATACACTCAAAATGTTTTTTTTATGCAAAAACGTGGATTACACCAAGATTTGTACCGTGTAAGAGGAAAACCACAGTTCTAGTTATCTGGCCTACACCAGAATCTTTTAAACAGATATATTTGTGTCTGAACAGTCAGCGAGACACTCAAAATGTTTTTTTGTATGCAAAAAGGTGGATTACACCCAGATTTGAACCTTGGAAGAGGAAAACCACATTTCTAGTTATCTTGCCTACACCAGAAACTTTTAAACAGATATTTTTGTGTCTGAACAGTCAGCGAGACACTCAAAATGTTTTTTTTTTATGGAAAAAAGGCAAAAAAGGGGTTAATACAGAGATTTGAACCGTGGAACTGCAAAACCTCAATTCTAGTTATCTGTCCTACACCAGACTCTTTTAAACAGATATATTTGTGTCTGAACAGTCAGCGAGACACTCAAAATGCTTTTTTTTATGCAAAATGGTGGATTACACCCTGATTTGAACCATGGAAGAGGAAAACCACATTTCTACTTATCTGGCCTACACCAGAATCTTTTAAACAGATATATTTGTGTCTGAACAGTCAGCGAGACACTCAAAATGTTTCTTTTCATGGAAAAAAGGCAAAAAAGTGGATAATACAGAGATTTGAACCGTGGAACTGCAAAACCACAGTTTTAGTTATCTGGCCTACATCAGAATCTTTTAAACAGATATATTTGTGTCTGAACAGTCAGTAAGACACTCAAAATGTTTTTTTTTATGGAAAAAATGCAAAAAAGTGGATAATGCAAAGATTTCAACCGTGGAACTGCAAAACCCCAGTTGTAGATATATGTCCTACACCAGGCTCTTTTAAACAGATATATTTGTGTCTGAGCAGTCAGCGAGACACTCAAAATGTTTATTTTTATGGAAAAAAGGCAAAAAAGTGGATAATACAGAGATTTGAACCGTGGAACTGCAAAACAACAATTCTAGTTATCTGGCCTACACCAGACTCTTTTAAACAGATATATTTGTTTCTGAACAGTCAGCGAGACACTCAAAATGTTTTTTTTTTTGTAAAAAGGTGGATTATACCCAGATTTGAACCGTGGAAGAGGAAAACCACTGTTCTAGTTATCTGGCCTACACCAGAGTCTTTTGAACAGATATATTTGTGTCTGAACAGTCAGCGAGACACTCAAAATGTTTTTTTTTCATGAAAAAAGGCAAAAAAGTGGACAATACAGAGATTTGAACCGTGGAACTGCAAAACCACAGTTTTAGATATCTGGCCTACACCAGAATCTTTTAAACAGATATATTTGTGTCTGAACAGTCAGCGAGACACTCAAAATGTTTTTTCTTAAGGAAAAAATGCAAAAAACTGGATAATACAGAGATTTGAACCATGGAACTGCAAAACCACAGTTCTAGTTATTTGGCCTACACCAGACTCTTTTAAACTGATATATTTGTGTCTGAACAGTCAGCGAGACACTCAAAATGTTTTTTTTGTATGCAAAAAGGTGGATTACACACAGATTTGAACCTTGGAAGAGGAAAACCACATTTCTAGTTATCTGGCCTACACTAGAATCTTTTAAACAGATATATTTGTGTCTGAACAGTCAGCAAGACACTCAAAATGTTTTTTTTATGGAAAAAGTGCAAAAAAGTGGATTATACAGAGATTTGAACCGTGGAACTGCAAAACCACAGTTGTAGCTCTCTGGCCTACACGAGAATCTTTTAAACAGATATATTTGTGCCTGAACAGTCAGCAATACACTCAAAATGTTTTTTTTTATGCAAAAAGGTGGATTACACCTATATTTGTACCGTGTAAGAGGAAAACCACAGTTCTAGTTATCTGGCCTACACCAGAATCTTTTAAACAGATATATTTGTGTCTGAACAGTCAGCGAGACACTCAAAATGTTTTTTTGTATGCAAAAAGGTGGATTACACCCAGATTTGAACCTTGGAAGAGGAAAACCACATTTCTAGTTACCTTGCCTACACCAGAAACTTTTAAACAGATATATTTGTGTCTGAACAGTCAGCGAGACACTCAAAATGCTTTTTTTTATGAAAAAAAGGCAAAAAAGGAGATAATACAGAGATTTGAACCGTGGAACTGCAAAACCTCAATTCTAGTTATCTGGCCTACACCAGACTCTTTTAAACAGATATATTTGTGTCTGAACAGTCAGCGAGACACTCAAAATGTTTTTTTTCATGGAAAAAAGGCAAAAAAGTGGATAATACAGAGATTTGAACCGTGGAACTACAAAACCACAGTTTTACTTATCTGGCCTACACCAGAATCTTTTAAACAGATATATTTGTGTCTGAACAGTCAGCAAGATACTCAAAATGTTTTTTTTATGGAAAAAATGCAAAAAAGTGGATAATGCAAAGATTTGAACCGTGGAACTGCAAAACCACAGTTCTAGTTATCTGGCAAACACCAGACTCTTTTAAACAGATATATTTGTGTCTGAACAGTTAGCGAGACACTCAAAATGTTTTTTTGTATGCAAAAAGGTGGATTACACCCAGATTTGAACCTTGGAAGAGGAAAACCACATTTCTAGTTATCTTGCCTACACCAGAAACTTTTAAACAGATATATTTGTGTCTGAACAGTCAGCGAGACACTCAAAATGTTTTTTTTTTATGGAAAAAAGGCAAAAAAGGGGATAATACAGAGATTTGAACCGTGGAACTGCAAAACCTCAATTCTAGTTATCTGGCCTACACCAGACTCTTTTAAACAGATATATTTGTGTCTGAACAGTCAGCGAGACACTCAAAATGCTTTTTCTTATGCAAAATGGTGGATTACACCCTGATTTGAACCGTGGAAGACGAAAACCACATTTCTACTTATCTGGCCTACACCAGAAACTTTTAAACAGATATATTTGTGTATGAACAGTCAGCGAGACACTCAAAATGTTTCTTTTCATGGAAAAAAGGCAAAAAAGTGGATAATACAGAGATTTGAACCGTGGAACTGCAAAACCACAGTTTTAGTTATCTGGCCTACATCAGAATCTTTTAAACAGATATATTTGTGTCTGAACAGTCAGTAAGACACTCAAAATGTTTTTTTTTATGGAAAAAATGCAAAAAAGTGGATAATGCAAAGATTTCAACCGTGGAACTACAAAACCACAGTTGTAGATATATGACCTACACCAGGCTCTTTTAAACAGATATATTTGTGTCTGAGCAGTCAGCGAGACACTCAAAATGTTTGTTTTTATGGAAAAAATGCAAAAAAGTGGATAATACAGAGATTTGAACCGTGGAACTTCAAAACAACAATTCTAGTTATCTGGCCTACACCAGACTCTTTTAAACAGATATATTTGTTTCTGAACAGTCAGCGAAACACTCAAAATGTTTTTTTTTATGCAAAAAGGTGGATTACACCCAGATTTGAATCGTGGAAGAGGAAAACCACTGTTCTACTTATCTGGCCTACACCAGAGTCTTTTGAACAGATATATTTGTGTCTGAGCAGTCAGCAAGACACTCAAAATGTTTGTTTTTATGGAAAAAAGGCAAAAAAGTGGATAACACAGAGATTTGAACCGTGGAACTGCAAAACCACAGTTTTAGCTCTCTGGCCTACACCAGAATCTTTTAAACAGGTATATTTGTGCCTGAACAGTCAGCAATACAGTCAAAATGTTTTTTTTTATGCAAAAAGGTGGATTACACCCAGATTTGAACCTTGGAAGAGGAAAACCACATTTCTAGTTATCTGGCCTACACCAGAATCTTTTAAACAGATATATTTGTGTCTGAACAGTCAGCGAGACACTCAAAATGTTTTTTCTTAAGGAAAAAAGGCAAAAAACTGGATAATACAGAGATTTGAACCATGGAACTGCAAAACCACAGTTCTAGTTATTTGGCCTACACCAGACTCTTTTAAACTGATATATTTGTGTCTGAACAGTCAGCGAGACACTCAAAATGCTTTTTTTATGCAAAATGGTGGATTACACCCTGATTTGAACCGTGGAAGAGGAAAACCACATTTCTACTTATCTGGCCTACACCAGAATCTTTTAAACAGATATATTTGTGTCTTAACAGTCAGCGAGACACTCAAAATGTTTTTTTTCATGGAAAAAAGGCAAAAAAGTGGATAATACAGAGATTTGAACCGTGGAACTGCAAAACCACAGTTTTACTTATCTGGCCTACACCAGAATCTTTTAAACAGATATATTTGTGTCTGAACAGTCAGCAAGATACTCAAAATGTTTTTTTTATGGAAAAAATGCAAAAAAGTGGATAATGCAAAGATTTGAACCGTGGAACTGCAAAACCACAGTTCTAGTTATCTGGCAAACACCAGACTCTTTTAAACAGATATATTTGTGTCTGAACAGTTAGCGAGACACTCAAAATGTTTTTTTTATGGAAAAAGTGCAAAAAAGTGGATAATACAGAGATTTGAACCGTGGAACTGCAGAACCACAGTTGTAGCTCTCTTGCCTACACCAGAATCTTTTAAACAGATATATTTGTGTCTGAACAGTCAGCGAGACACTCAAAATGTTTTTTTGTATGCAAAAAGTTGGATTACACCCAGATTTGAACCTTGGAAGAGGAAAACCACATTTCTAGTTATCTTGCCTACACCAGAAACTTTTAAACAGATATATTTGTGTCTGAACAGTCAGCGAGACACTCAAAATGTTTTTTTTTATGGAAAAAAGGCAAAAAAGGGGATAATACAGAGATTTGAACCGTGGAACTGCAAAACCTCAATTCTAGTTATCTGGCCTACTCCAGACTCTTTTAAACAGATATATCTGTGTCTGAACAGTCAGCAACACACTCAAAATGCTTTTTTTTATGCAAAATGGTGGATTACACCCTGATTTGAACCGTGAAAGACGAAAACCACATTTCTACTTATCTGGCCTACACCAGAATCTTTTAAACAGATATATTTGTGTCTGAACAGTCAGCGAGACACTCAAAATGTTTCTTTTCATGGAAAAAAGGCAAAAAAGTGGATAATACAGAGATTTGAACCGTGGGACTGCAAAACCACAGTTTTAGTTATCTGGCCTACATCAGAATCTTTTAAACAGATATATTTGTGTCTGAACAGTCAGTAAGACACTCAAAATGTTTTTTTTTATGGAAAAAATGCAAAAAAGTTTATAATGCAAAGATTTCAACCGTGGAACTACAAAACCACAGTTGTAGATATATGTCCTACACCAGGCTCTTTTAAACAGATATATTTGCGTCTGAGCAGTCAGCGAGACACTCAAAATGTTTGTTTTTATGGAAAAAAGGCAAAAAAGTGGATAATACAGAGATTTGAACCGTGGAACTGCAAAACAGCAATTCTAGTTATCTGGCCTACACCAGACTCTTTTAAACAGATATATTTGTTTCTGAACAGTCAGCGAGACACTCAAAATGTTTTTTTTTATGCAAAAAGGTGGATTACACCCAGATTTGAACCGTGGAAGAGGAAAACCACTGTTCTACTTATCTGGCCTACACCAGAGTCTTTTGAACAGATATATTTGTGTCTGAGCAGTCAGCAAGACACTCAAAATGTTTGTTTTTATGGAAAAAAGGCAAAAAAGTGGATAACACAGAGATTTGAACCGTGGAACTGCAAAACCACAGTTTTAGCTCTCTGTCCTACACCAGAATCTTTTAAACAGGTATATTTGTGCCTGAACAGTCAGCAATACAGTCAAAATGTTTTTTTTTATGCAAAAAGGTGGATTACACCCAGATTTGAACCTTGGAAGAGGAAAACCACATTTCTAGTTATCTGGCCTACACCAGAATCTTTTAAACAGATATATTTGTGTCTGAACAGTCAGCGAGACACTCAAAATGTTTTTTTTTCATGAAAAAAGGCAAAAAAGTGGACAATACAGAGATTTGAACCGTGGAACTGCAAAACCACAGTTTTAGTTATCTGGCCTACACCAGAATCTTTTAAACAGATATATTTGTGTCTGAACAGTCAGCGAGACACTCAAAATGTTTTTTCTTAAGGAAAAAAGGCAAAAAACTGGATAATACACAGATTTGAACCATGGAACTGCAAAACCACAGTTCTAGTTATTTAACCTACACCAGACTCTTTTAAACTGATATATTTGTGTCTGAACAGTCAGCGAGACACTCAAAATGCTTTTTTTATGCAAAATGGTGGATTACACCCTGATTTGAACCGTGGAAGAGGAAAACCATATTTCTACTTATCTGGCCTACATCAGAATCTTTTAAACAGATATATTTGTGTCTGAACAGTCAGCAAGACACTCAAAATGTTTTTTTTATGGAAAAAATGCAAAAAAGTGGATAATGCAAAGATTTGAACCGTGGAACTGCAAAACCACAGTTCTAGTTATCTGGCAAACACCAGACTCTTTTAAACAGATATATTTGTGTCTGAACAGTTAACGAGACACTCAAAATGTTTTTTTTTATGGAAAAAGTGCAAAAAAGTGGATAATACAAAGATTTGAACCGTGGAACTGCAGAACCACAGTTGTAGCTCTCTTGCCTACACCAGAATCTTTTAAACAGATATATTTGTGTCTGAACAGTCAGCGAGACACTCAAAATGTTTTTTTGTATGCAAAAAGTTGGATTACACCCAGATTTGAACCTTGGAAGAGGAAAACCACATTTCTAGTTATCTTGCCTACACCAGAAACTTTTAAACAGATATATTTGTGTCTGAACAGTCAGCGAGACACTCAAAATGTTTTTTCTTATGGAAAAAAGGCAAAAAAGGGGATAATACAGAGATTTGAACCGTGGAACTGCAAAACCTCAATTCTAGTTATCTGGCCTACACCAGACTCTTTTAAACAGATATATCTGTGTCTGAACAGTCAGCGACACACTCAAAATGCTTTTTTTTATGCAAAATGGTGGATTACACCCTGATTTGAACCGTGGAAGACGAAAACCACATTTCTACTTATCTGGCCTACACCAGAATCTTTTAAACAGATATATTTGTGTCTGAACAGTCAGCGAGACACTCAAAATGTTTCTTTTCATGGAAAAAAGGCAAAAAAGTGGAAAATACAGAGATTTGAACCGTGGAACTGCAAAACCACAGATTTAGTTATCTGGCCTACATCAGAATCTTTTAAACAGATATATTTGTGTCTGAACAGTCAGTAAGACACTCAAAATGTTTTTTTTTATGGAAAAAATGCAAAAAAGTGGATAATGCAAAGATTTCAACCGTGGAACTATAAAAACCACAGTTGTAGATATATGTCCTACACCAGGCTCTTTTAAACAGATATATTTGCGTCTGAGCAGTCAGCGAGACACTCAAAATGTTTGTTTTTATGGAAAAAAGGCAAAAAAGTGGATAATACAGAGATTTGAACCGTGGAACTGCAAAACAGCAATTCTAGTTATCTGGCCTACACCAGACTCTTTTAAACAGATATATTTGTTTCTGAACAGTCAGCGAGACACTCAAAATGTTTTTTTTTATGCAAAAAGGTGGATTACACCCAGATTTGAACCGTGGAAGAGGAAAACCACTGTTCTACTTATCTGGCCTACACCAGAGTCTTTTGAACAGATATATTTGTGTCTGAGCAGTCAGCAAGACACTCAAAATGTTTGTTTTTATGGAAAAAAGGCAAAAAAGTGGATAACACAGAGATTTGAACCGTGGAACTGCAAAACCACAGTTTTAGCTCTCTGGCCTACACCAGAATCTTTTAAACAGGTAAATTTGTGCCTGAACAGTCAGCAATACAGTCAAAATGTTTTTTTTTATGCAAAAAGGTGGATTACACCCAGATTTGAACCTTGGAAGAGGAAAACCACATTTCTAGTTATCTGGCCTACACCAGAATCTTTTAAACAGATATATTTGTGTCTGAACAGTCAGCGAGACACTCAAAATGTTTTTTTTTCATGAAAAAAGGCAAAAAACTGGATAATACAGAGATTTGAACCATGGAACTGCAAAACCTCAGTTCTAGTTATTTGGCCTACACCAGACTCTTTTAAACTGATATATTTGTGTCTGAACAGTCAGCGAGACACTCAAAATGCTTTTTTTATGCAAAATGGTGGATTACACCCTGATTTGAACCGTGGAAGAGGAAAACCACATTTCTACTTATCTGGCCTACACCAGAATCTTTTAAACAGATATATTTGTGTCTGAACAGTCAGCGAGACACTCAAAATGTATTTTTTCATGGAAAAAAGGCAAAAAAGTGGATAATACAGAGATTTGAACCGTGGAACTGCAAAACCACAGTTTTACTTATCTGGCCTACACCAGAATCTTTTAAACAGATATATTTGTGTCTGAACAGTCAGCAAGATACTCAAAATGTTTTTTTTATGGAAAAAATGCAAAAAAGTGGATAATGCAAAGATTTGAACCGTGGAACTGCAAAACCACAGTTCTAGTTATCTGGCAAACACCAGACTCTTTTAAACAGATATATTTGTGTCTGAACAGTTAACGAGACACTCAAAATGTTTTTTTTATGGAAAAAGTGCAAAAAAGTGGATAATACAGAGATTTGAACCGTGGAACTGCAGAACCACAGTTGTAGCTCTCTTGCCTACACCAGAATCTTTTAAACAGATATATTTGTGTCTGAACAGTCAGCGAGACACTCAAAATGTTTTTTTTTATGGAAAAAAGGCAAAAGAGGGGATAATACAGAGATTTGAACCGTGGAACTGCAAAACCTCAATTCTAGTTATCTGGCCTACACCAGACTCTTTTAAACAGATATATCTGTGTCTGAACAGTCAACGACACACTCAAAATGCTTTTTTTTATGCAAAATGGTGGATTACACCCTGATTTGAACCGTGGAAGAGGAAAACCACATTTCTACTTATCTGGCCTACACCAGAATCTTTTAAACAGATATATTTGTGTCTGAACAGTCAGCGAGACACTCAAAATGTTTCTTTTCATGGAAAAAAGGCAAAAAAGTGGATAATACAGAGATTTGAACCGTGGAACTGCAAAACCACAGATTTAGTTATCTGGCCTACATCAGAATCTTTTAAACAGATATATTTGTGTCTGAACAGTCAGTAAGACACTCAAAATGTTTTTTTTTATGGAAAAAATGCAAAAAAGTGGATAATGCAAAGATTTCAACCGTGGAACTGCAAAACCACAGTTGTAGATATATGTCCTACACCAGGCTCTTTTAAACAGATATATTTGTGTCTGAGCAGTCAGCGAGACACTCAAAATGTTTGTTTTTATGGAAAAAAGGCAAAAAAGTGGATAATACAGACATTTGAACCGTGGAACTGCAAAACAACAATTCTAGTTATCTGGCCTACACCATACTCTTTTAAACAGATATATTTGTTTCTGAACAGTCAGCGAGACACTCAAAATGTTTTTTTTTATGCAAAAAGGTGGATTACACCCAGATTTGAACCATGGAAGAGGAAAACCACTGTTCTACTTATCTGGCCTACACCAGAGTCTTTTGAACAGATATATTTGTGTCTGAGCAGTCATCAAGACACTCAAAATGTTTTTTTTTATGGAAAAAATGCAAAAAAGTGGATAATGCAAAGATTTCAACCGTGGAACTACAAAACCACAGTTGTAGATATATGTCCTACACCAGGCTCTTTTAAACAGATATATTTGCATCTGAGCAGTCAGCGAGACACTCAAAATGTTTGTTTTTATGGAAAAAAGGCAAAAAAGTGGATAATACAGAGATTTGAACCGTGGAACTGCAAAACAGCAATTCTAGTTATCTGGCCTACACCAGACTCTTTTAAACAGATATATTTGTTTCTGAACAGTCAGCGAGACACTCAAAATGTTTTTTTTATGCAAAAAGGTGGATTACACCCAGATTTGAACCGTGGAAGAGGAAAACCACTGTTCTACTTATCTGGCCTACACCAGAGTCTTTTGAACAGATATATTTGTGTCTGAGCAGTCAGCAAGACACTCAAAATGTTTGTTTTTATGGAAAAAAGGCAAAAAAGTGGGTAACACAGAGATTTGGACCGTGGAACTGCAAAACCACAGTTTTAGCTCTCTGGCCTACACCAGAATCTTTTAAACAGGTATATTTGTGCCTGAACAGTCAGCAATACAGTCAAAATGTTTTTTTTTATGCAAAAAGGTGGATTACACCCAGATTTGAACCTTGGAAGAGGAAAACCACATTTCTAGTTATCTGGCCTACACCAGAATCTTTTAAACAGATATATTTGTGTCTGAACAGTCAGCGAGACACTCAAAATGTTTTTTTTTCATGAAAAAAGGCAAAAAAGTGGACAATACAGAGATTTGAACCGTGGAACTGCAAAACCACAGTTTTAGTTATCTGGCCTACACCAGAATCTTTTAAACAGATATATTTGTGTCTGAACAGTCAGCGAGACACTCAAAATGTTTTTTCTTAAGGAAAAAAGGCAAAAAACTGGATAATACAGAGATTTGAACCATGGAACTGCAAAACCACAGTTCTAGTTATTTAACCTACACCAGACTCTTTTAAACTGATATATTTGTGTCTGAACAGTCAGCGAGACACTCAAAATGCTTTTTTTATGCAAAATGGTGGATTACACCCTGATTTGAACCGTGGAAGAGGAAAACCATATTTCTACTTATCTGGCCTACATCAGAATCTTTTAAACAGATATATTTGTGTCTGAACAGTCAGCGAGACACTCAAAATGTTTTTTTTCATGGAAAAAAGGCAAAAAAGTGGATAATACAGAGATTTGAACCGTGGAACTGCAAAACCACAGTTTTACTTATCTGGCCTACACCAGAATCTTTTAAACAGATATATTTGTGTCTGAACAGTCAGCAAGACACTCAAAATGTTTTTTTTATGGAAAAAATGCAAAAAAGTGGATAATGCAAAGATTTGAACCGTGGAACTGCAAAACCACAGTTCTAGTTATCTGGCAAACACCAGACTCTTTTAAACAGATATATTTGTGTCTGAACAGTTAACGAGACACTCAAAATGTTTTTTTTTATGGAAAAAGTGCAAAAAAGTGGATAATACAGAGATTTGAACCGTGGAACTGCAGAACCACAGTTGTAGCTCTCTTGCCTACACCAGAATCTATTAAACACATATATTTGTGTCTGAACAGTCAGCGAGACACTCAAAATGTTTTTTTGTATGCAAAAAGTTGGATTACACCCAGATTTGAACCTTGGAAGAGGAAAACCACATTTCTAGTTATCTTGCCTACACCAGAAACTTTTAAACAGGTATATTTGTGTCTGAACAGTCAGCGAGACACTCAAAATGTTTTTTTTTATGGAAAAAAGGCAAAAAAGGGGATAATACAGAGATTTGAACCGTGGAACTGCAAAACCTCAATTCTAGTTATCTGGCCTACACCAGACTCTTTTAAACAGATATATCTGTGTCTGAACAGTCAGCAACACACTCAAAATGCTTTTTTTTATGCAAAATGGTGGATTACACCCTGATTTGAACCGTGGAAGACGAAAACCACATTTCTACTTATCTGGCCTACACCAGAATCTTTTAAACAGATATATTTGTGTCTGAACAGTCAGCGAGACACTCAAAATGTTTCTTTTCATGGAAAAAAGGCAAAAAAGTGGATAATACAGAGATTTGAACCGTGGAACTACAAAACCACAGATTTAGTTATCTGACCTACATCAGAATCTTTTAAACAGATATATTTGTGTCTGAACAGTCAGTAAGACACTCAAAATGTTTTTTTTTATGGAAAAAATGCAAAAAAGTGGATAATGCAAAGATTTCAACCGTGGAACTGCAAAACCACAGTTGTAGATATATGTCCTACACCAGGCTCTTTTAAACAGATATATTTGTGTCTGAGCAGTCAGCGAGACACTCAAAATGTTTGTTTTTATGGAAAAAAGGCAAAAAAGTGGATAATACAGACATTTGAACCGTGGAACTGCAAAACAACAATTCTAGTTATCTGGCCTACACCATACTCTTTTAAACAGATATATTTGTTTCTGAACAGTCAGCGAGACACTCAAAATGTTTTTTTTTATGCAAAAAGGTGGATTACACCCAGATTTGAACCATGGAAGAGGAAAACCACTGTTCTACTTATCTGGCCTACACCAGAGTCTTTTGAACAGATATATTTGTGTCTGAGCAGTCATCAAGACACTCAAAATGTTTTTTTTTATGGAAAAAATGCAAAAAAGTGGATAATGCAAAGATTTCAACCGTGGAACTACAAAACCACAGTTGTAGATATATGTCCTACACCAGGCTCTTTTAAACAGATATATTTGCATCTGAGCAGTCAGCGAGACACTCAAAATGTTTGTTTTTATGGAAAAAAGGCAAAAAAGTGGATAATACAGAGATTTGAACCGTGGAACTGCAAAACAGCAATTCTAGTTATCTGGCCTACACCAGACTCTTTTAAACAGATATATTTGTTTCTGAACAGTCAGCGAGACACTCAAAATGTTTTTTTTATGCAAAAAGGTGGATTACACCCAGATTTGAACCGTGGAAGAGGAAAACCACTGTTCTACTTATCTGGCCTACACCAGAGTCTTTTGAACAGATATATTTGTGTCTGAGCAGTCAGCAAGACACTCAAAATGTTTGTTTTTATGGAAAAAAGGCAAAAAAGTGGGTAACACAGAGATTTGGACCGTGGAACTGCAAAACCACAGTTTTAGCTCTCTGGCCTACACCAGAATCTTTTAAACAGGTATATTTGTGCCTGAACAGTCAGCAATACAGTCAAAATGTTTTTTTTTATGCAAAAAGGTGGATTACACCCAGATTTGAACCTTGGAAGAGGAAAACCACATTTCTAGTTATCTGGCCTACACCAGAATCTTTTAAACAGATATATTTGTGTCTGAACAGTCAGCGAGACACTCAAAATGTTTTTTTTTCATGAAAAAAGGCAAAAAAGTGGACAATACAGAGATTTGAACCGTGGAACTGCAAAACCACAGTTTTAGTTATCTGGCCTACACCAGAATCTTTTAAACAGATATATTTGTGTCTGAACAGTCAGCGAGACACTCAAAATGTTTTTTCTTAAGGAAAAAAGGCAAAAAACTGGATAATACAGAGATTTGAACCATGGAACTGCAAAACCACAGTTCTAGTTATTTAACCTACACCAGACTCTTTTAAACTGATATATTTGTGTCTGAACAGTCAGCGAGACACTCAAAATGCTTTTTTTATGCAAAATGGTGGATTACACCCTGATTTGAACCGTGGAAGAGGAAAACCATATTTCTACTTATCTGGCCTACATCAGAATCTTTTAAACAGATATATTTGTGTCTGAACAGTCAGCGAGACACTCAAAATGTTTTTTTTCATGGAAAAAAGGCAAAAAAGTGGATAATACAGAGATTTGAACCGTGGAACTGCAAAATCACAGTTTTACTTATCTGGCCTACACCAGAATCTTTTAAACAGATATATTTGTGTCTGAACAGTCAGCAAGACACTCAAAATGTTTTTTTTATGGAAAAAATGCAAAAAAGTGGATAATGCAAAGATTTGAACCGTGGAACTGCAAAACCACAGTTCTAGTTATCTGGCAAACACCAGACTCTTTTAAACAGATATATTTGTGTCTGAACAGTTAACGAGACACTCAAAATGTTTTTTTTTATGGAAAAAGTGCAAAAAAGTGGATAATACAGAGATTTGAACCGTGGAACTGCAGAACCACAGTTGTAGCTCTCTTGCCTACACCAGAATCTATTAAACACATATATTTGTGTCTGAACAGTCAGCGAGACACTCAAAATGTTTTTTTGTATGCAAAAAGTTGGATTACACCCAGATTTGAACCTTGGAAGAGGAAAACCACATTTCTAGTTATCTTGCCTACACCAGAAACTTTTAAACAGGTATATTTGTGTCTGAACAGTCAGCGAGACACTCAAAATGTTTTTTTTTATGGAAAAAAGGCAAAAAAGGGGATAATACAGAGATTTGAACCGTGGAACTGCAAAACCTCAATTCTAGTTATCTGGCCTACACCAGACTCTTTTAAACAGATATATCTGTGTCTGAACAGTCAGCAACACACTCAAAATGCTTTTTTTTATGCAAAATGGTGGATTACACCCTGATTTGAACCGTGGAAGACGAAAACCACATTTCTACTTATCTGGCCTACACCAGAATCTTTTAAACAGATATATTTGTGTCTGAACAGTCAGCGAGACACTCAAAATGTTTCTTTTCATGGAAAAAAGGCAAAAAAGTGGATAATACAGAGATTTGAACCGTGGAACTACAAAACCACAGATTTAGTTATCTGACCTACATCAGAATCTTTTAAACAGATATATTTGTGTCTGAACAGTCAGTAAGACACTCAAAATGTTTTTTTTTATGGAAAAAATGCAAAAAAGTGGATAATGCAAAGATTTCAACCGTGGAACTGCAAAACCACAGTTGTAGATATATGTCCTACACCAGGCTCTTTTAAACAGATATATTTGTGTCTGAGCAGTCAGCGAGACACTCAAAATGTTTGTTTTTATGGAAAAAAGGCAAAAAAGTGGATAATACAGACATTTGAACCGTGGAACTGCAAAACAACAATTCTAGTTATCTGGCCTACACCATACTCTTTTAAACAGATATATTTGTTTCTGAACAGTCAGCGAGACACTCAAAATGTTTTTTTTTATGCAAAAAGGTGGATTACACCCAGATTTGAACCATGGAAGAGGAAAACCACTGTTCTACTTATCTGGCCTACACCAGAGTCTTTTGAACAGATATATTTGTGTCTGAGCAGTCATCAAGACACTCAAAATGTTTGTTTTTATGGAAAAAAGGCAAAAAAGTGGATAACACAGAGATTTGAACCGTGGAACTGCAAAACCACAGTTTTAGCTCTCTGGCCTACACCAGAATCTTTTAAACAGATATATTTGTGCCTGAACAGTCAGCAATACAGTCAAAATGTTTTTTTTTATGCAAAAAGGTGGATTACACCCAGATTTGAACCTTGGAATAGGAAAACCACATTTCTAGTTATCTGGCCTACACCAGAATCTTTTAAACAGATATATTTGTGTCTGAACAGTCAGCGAGACACTCAAAATGTTTTTTTTTCATGAAAAAAGGCAAAAAAGTGGACAATACAGAGATTTGAACCGTGGAACTGCAAAACCACAGTTTTAGTTATCTGGCCTACACCAGAATCTTTTAAACAGATATATTTGTGTCTGAACAGTCAGCGAGACACTCAAAATGTTTTTTCTTAAGGAAAAAAGGCAAAAAACTGGATAATACAGAGATTTGAACCATGGAACTGCAAAACCACAGTTCTAGTTATTTGGCCTACATCAGACTCTTTTAAACTGATATATTTGTGTCTGAACAGTTAGCGAGACACTCAAAATGTTTTTTTTATGCAAAATGGTGGATTACACCCTGATTTGAACCGTGGAAGAGGAAAACCACATTTCTACTTATCTGGCCTACACCAGAATCTTTTAAACAGATATATTTGTGTCTGAACAGTCAGCGAGACACTCAAAATGTTTTTTTTCATGAAAAAAGGCAAAAAAGTGGATAATACAGAGATTTGAACCGTGGAACTGCAAAACCACAGTTTTACATATATGGCCTACACCAGAATCTTTTAAACAGATATATTTGTGTCTGAACAGTCAGCAAGATACTCAAAATGTTTTTTTTATGGAAAAAATGCAAAAAAGTGGATAATGCAAAGATTTGAACCGTGGAACTGCAAAACCACAGTTCTAGTTATCTGGCCCACACCAGACTCTTTTAAACAGATATATTTGTGTCTGAACAGTTAGCGAGACACTCAAAATGTTTTTTTTATGGAAAAAGTGCAAAAAAGTGGATAATACAGAGATTTGAACCGTGGAACTGCTGAACCACAGTTGTAGCTCTCTGGCCTACACCAGAATCTTTTAAACAGATATATTTGTGTCTGAACAGTCAGCGAGACACTCAAAATGTTTTTTTGTATGCAAAAAGGTGGATTACACCCAGATTTGAACCTTGGAAGAGGAAAACCACATTTCTAGTTATTTTGCCTACACCAGAAACTTTTAAACAGATATATTTGTGTCTGAACAGTCAGCGAGACACTCAAAATGTTTTTTTTTTATGGAAAAAAGGCAAAAAAGTGGATAATACAGAGATTTGAACCGTGGAACTGCAAAACCTCAATTCTAGTTATCTGGCCTACACCAGACTCTTTTAAACAGATATATTTGTGTCTGAACAGTCAGCAAGACACTCAAAATGCTTTTTTTTATGCAAAATGGTGGATTACACCCTGATTTGAACCGTGGAAGACGAAAACCACATTTCTACTTATCTGGCCTACACCAGAATCTTTTAAACAGATATATTTGTGTCTGAACAGTCAGCGAGACACTCAAAATGTTTCTTTTCATGGAAAAAAGGCAAAAAAGTGGATAATACAGAGATTTGAACCGTGGAACTGCAAAACCACAGTTTTAGTTATCTGGCCTACATCAGAATCTTTTAAACAGATATATTTGTGTCTGAACAGTCAGTAAGACACTCAAAATGTTTTTTTTTATGGAAAAAATGCAAAAAAGTGAATAATGCAAAGATTTCAACCGTGGAACTGCAAAACCCCAGTTGTAGATATATGTTCTACACCAGGCTCTTTTAAACAGATATATTTGTGTCTGAGCAGTCAGCGAGACACTCAAAATGTTTGTTTTTATGGAAAAAAGGCAAAAAAGTGGATAATACAGAGATTTGAACCGTGGAACTGCAAAACAACAATTCTAGTTATCTGTCCATCACCAGACTCTTTTAAACAGATATATTTGTTTCTGAACAGTCAGTGAGACACTCAAAATGTTTTTTTTATGGAAAAAGTGCAAAAAAGTGGATAATACAGAGATTTGAACCGTGGAACTGCAAAACCACAGTTTTAGTTATCTGGCCCACACCAGACTCTTTTAAACAGATATATTTGTGTCTGAACAGTCAGCAAGACACTCAAAATGTTTTTTTTTTATGTAAAAAATGAAAAAAAGTGGATAATACAGAGATTTGAACCGTGGAACTGCAAAACCACAGTTCTAGTTTTCTGGCCCACACCAGACTCTTTTAAACAGATATATTTGTGTCTGAACAGTCAGCGAGACACTCATAATGTTTTTTTTTATGCAAAAAGGTGGATTACACCAAGATTTGAACCGTGGAAGAGGAAAACCACAGTTCTAGTTATCTGGCCTACACCAGAATCTTTTAAACAGATATATTTGTGTCTGAACAGTCAGCGAGACACTCAAAATGTTTTTTTTTATGGAAAAAGTGCAAAAAAGTGGATAATACACAGATTTGAACCATGGAACTGCAAAACCACAGTTCTAGATATATGTCCTACACCAGACTCTTTTAAACAGATATATTTGTGTCTGAACAGTCAGCGAGACACTCAAAATGTTTGTTTTTATGGAAAAAAGGCAAAAAAGTGGATAATACAGAGATTTGAACCGTGGAACTGCAAAACAACAATTCTAGCTATCTGGCCCACACCAGACTCTTTTAAACAGATATATTTGTGTCTGAACAGTCAGCGAGACACTCAAAATGTTTGTTTTTATGGAAAAAAGGCAAAAAAGTGGATAATACAGAGATTTGAACCGTGGAACTGCAAAACCACAATTCTAGTTATCTGGCCTACACCAGACTGTTTAAAACAGATATATTTGTTTCTGAACAGTCAGCGAGACACTCAAAATGTTTTTTTTTATGCAAAATGGTGGATTACACCCTGATTTGAACCTTGGAAGAGGAAAACCACATTTTTACTTATCTGGCCTACACCAGAACCTTTTAAACAGATATGTTTGTGTATGAACAGTCAGCGAGACACTCAAAATGTTTTTTTTTATGGAAAAAGTGCAAAAAAGTGGATAATACACAGATTTGAACCATGGAACTGCAAAACCACAGTTCTAGATATATGTCCTACACCAGACTCTTTTAAACAGATATATTTGTGTCTGAACAGTCAGCGAGACACTCAAAATGTTTTTTTTTATGGAAAAAGTGCAAAAAAGTGGATAATACAGAGATTTGAACCGTGGAACAGCAAAACCACAGTTCTAGTTATCTGTCCTACACCAGACTCTATTAAACAGATATGTTTGTGTCTGAACAGTCAGCGAGACACTCAAAGAGTTTTTTTTTTTATGCAAAAATGTGGATTACACCCAGATTTGAACCGTGGAAGAGGAAAACCACTGTTCTAGTTATCTGGCCTACACCAGAGTCTTTTGAACAGATATATTTGTGTCTGAACAGTCAGCAAGACACTCAATATGTTTGTTTTTATGGAAAAAAGGCAATCAAAGTGGATAATACAGAGATTTGAACCGTGGAACTGCAAAACCACAGTTGTAGCTCTATGGCCTACACCAGAATCTTTTAATCAGATATATTTGTGCCTGAACAGTCAGCAATACACTCAAAATGTTTTTTTTTTATGCAAAAAGGTGGATTACACCCAGATTTGAACCTTGGAAGAGGAAAACCACATTTCTAGTTATCTGGCCTAAACCAGAATCTTTTAAACAGATATATTTGTGTCTGAATAGTCAGCGAGACACTCAAAATGTTTTTTTTTTTGGAAGAAATGCAAAAAAGTGGATAATACAGAGATTTGAACCGTGGAACTGCAAAACCACAGTTTTAGATCTCTGGCCTACACCAGAATCTTTTAAACAGATATAATTGTGTCTGAACAGTCAGCGAGACACTCAAAATGTTTTTTCTTATGGAAAAAAGGCAAAAAAGTGGATAATACAGAGATTTGAACCGTGGAACTGCAAAACCACAGTTCTAGTTATTTGGCCTACACCAGACTCTTTTAAACAGATATATTTGTGTCTGAACAGTTAGCGAGACACTCAAAATGTTTTTTTTATGGAAAAAATGCAAAAAAGTGGATAATGCAAAGATTTCAACCGTGGAACTGCAAAACCACAGTTGTAGATATATGTCCTACACCAGGCTCTTTTAAACAGATATACTTGTGTCTGAGCAGTCAGCGAGACACTCAAAATGTTTGTTTTTATGGAAAAAAGGCAAAAAAGTGGATAATACAGAGATTTGAACCGTGGAACTGCAAAACAACAATTCTAGTTATCTGTCCTACACCAGACTCTTTTAAACAGATATATTTGTTTCTGAACAGTCAGCGAGACACTCAAAATGTTTTTTTTTATGCAAAAAGGTGGATTACACCCAGATTTGAACCGTGGAAGAGTAAAACCACTGTTCTACTTATCTGGCCTACACCAGAGTCTTTTGAACAGATATATTTGTGTCTGAGCAGTCAGCAAGACACTCAAAATGTTTGTTTTTATGGAAAAAAGGCAAAAAAGTGGATAACACAGAGATTTGAACCGTGGAACTGCAAAACCACAGTTTTAGCTCTCTGGCCTACACCAGAATCTTTTAAACAGATATATTTGTGCCTGAACAGTCAGCAATACAGTCAAAATGTTTTTTTTTATGCAAAAAGGTGGATTACACCCAGATTTGAACCTTGGAAGAGGAAAACCACATTTCTAGTTATCTGGCCTACACCAGAATCTTTTAAACAGATATATTTGTGTCTGAACAGTCAGCGAGACACTCAAAATGTTTTTTTTTCATGAAAAAAGGCAAAAAAGTGGACAATACAGAGATTTGAACCGTGGAACTGCAAAACCACAGTTTTAGTTATCTGGCCTACACCAGAATCTTTTAAACAGATATATTTGTGTCTGAACAGTCAGCGAGACACTCAAAATATTTTTTCTTAAGGAAAAAAGGCAAAAAACTGGATAATACAGAGATTTGAACCATGGAACTGCAAAACCACAGTTCTAGTTATTTGGCCTACACCAGACTCTTTTAAACTGATATATTTGTGTCTGAACAGTCAGCGAGACACTCAAAATGTTTTTTTTGTATGCAAAAAGGTGGATTACACCCAGATTTGAACCTTGGAAGAGGAAAACCACATTTCTAGTTATTTTGCCTGCACCAGAAACTTTTAAACAGATATATTTGTCTCTGAACAGTCAGCGAGACACTCAAAATGTTTTTTTTTATGGAAAAAATGCAAAAAAGTGGATAATGCAAAGATTTGAACCGTGGAACTGCAAAACCACAGTTCTAGTTATCTGGCCCACACCAGACTCTTTTAAACAGATATATTTTTGTCTGAACAGTTAACGAGACACTCAAAATGTTTTTTTTATGGAAAAAGTGCAAAAAAGTGGATTATACAGAGATTTGAACCGTGGAACTGCAAAACCACAGTTGTAGCTCTCTGGCCTACACCAGAATCTTTTAAACAGATATATTTGTGCCTGAACAGTCAGCAATACACTCAAAATGTTTTTTTTTTATGCAAAAAGGTGGATTACACCTAGATTTCTACCGGGTAAGAGGAAAACCACAGTTCTAGTTATCTGGCCTACACCAGAAACTTTTAAACAGATATATTTGTGTCTGAACAGTCAGCGAGACAATCAAAATGCTTTTTTTATGCAAAATGGTGGATTACACCCTGATTTGAACCGTGGAAGAGGAAAACCACATTTCTACTTATCTGGCCTACACCAGAATCTTTTAAACAGATATATTTGTGTCTGAACAGTCAGCGAGACACTCAAAATGTTTTTTTTCATGAAAAAAGGCAAAAAAGTGGATAATACAGAGATGTGAACAATGGAACTGCAAAACCACAGTTTTACATATATGGCCTACACCAGAATCTTTTAAACAGATATATTTGTGTCTGAACAGTCAGCAAGATACTCAAAATGTTTTTTTTATGGAAAAAATGCAAAAAAGTGGATAATGCAAAGATTTGAACCGTGGAACTGCAAAACCACAGTTCTAGTTATCTGGCCCACACCAGACTCTTTTAAACAGATATATTTGTGTCTGAACAGTTAGCGAGACACTCAAAATGTTTTTTTTATGGAAAAAGTGCAAAAAAGTGGATAATACAGAGATTTGAACCGTGGAACTGCAGAACCACAGTTGTAGCTCTCTGGCCTACACCAGAATCTTTTAAACAGATATATTTGTGTCTGAACAGTCAGCGAGACACTCAAAATGTTTTTTTGTATGCAAAAAGGTGGATTACACCCAGATTTGAACCTTGGAAGAGGAAAACCACATTTCTAGTTATCTTGCCTACACCAGAAACTTTTAAACAGATATATTTGTGTCTGAACAGTCAGCGAGACACTCAAAATGTTTTTTTTTTATGGAAAAAAGGCAAAAAAGTGGATAATACAGAGATTTGAACCGTGGAACTGCAAAACCTCAATTCTAGTTATCTGGCCTACACCAGACTCTTTTAAACAGATATATTTGTGTCTGAACAGTCAGCAAGACACTCAAAATGCTTTTTTTTATGCAAAATGGTGGATTACACCCTGATTTGAACCGTGGAAGACGAAAACCACATTTCTACTTATCTGGCCTACACCAGAATCTTTTAAACAGATATATTTGTGTCTGAACAGTCAGCGAGACACTCAAAATGTTTCTTTTCATGGAAAAAAGGCAAAAAAGTGGATAATACAGAGATTTGAACCGTGGAACTGCAAAACCACAGTTTTAGTTATCTGGCCTACATCAGAATCTTTTAAACAGATATATTTGTGTCTGAACAGTCAGTAAGACACTCAAAATGTTTTTTTTTATGGAAAAAATGCAAAAAAGTGAATAATGCAAAGATTTCAACCGTGGAACTGCAAAACCCCAGTTGTAGATATATGTTCTACACCAGGCTCTTTTAAACAGATATATTTGTGTCTGAGCAGTCAGCGAGACACTCAAAATGTTTGTTTTTATGGAAAAAAGGCAAAAAAGTGGATAATACAGAGATTTGAACCGTGGAACTGCAAAACAACAATTCTAGTTATCTGTCCATCACCAGACTCTTTTAAACAGATATATTTGTTTCTGAACAGTCAGTGAGACACTCAAAATGTTTTTTTTATGGAAAAAGTGCAAAAAAGTGGATAATACAGAGATTTGAACCGTGGAACTGCAAAACCACAGTTTTAGTTATCTGGCCCACACCAGACTCTTTTAAACAGATATATTTGTGTCTGAACAGTCAGCAAGACACTCAAAATGTTTTTTTTTTATGTAAAAAATGAAAAAAAGTGGATAATACAGAGATTTGAACCGTGGAACTGCAAAACCACAGTTCTAGTTTTCTGGCCCACACCAGACTCTTTTAAACAGATATATTTGTGTCTGAACAGTCAGCGAGACACTCATAATGTTTTTTTTTATGCAAAGGTGGATTACACCAAGATTTGAACCGTGGAAGAGGAAAACCACAGTTCTAGTTATCTGGCCTACACCAGAATCTTTTAAACAGATATATTTGTGTCTGAACAGTCAGCGAGACACTCAAAATGTTTTTTTTTATGGAAAAAGTGCAAAAAAGTGGATAATACACAGATTTGAACCATGGAACTGCAAAACCACAGTTCTAGATATATGTCCTACACCAGACTCTTTTAAACAGATATATTTGTGTCTGAACAGTCAGCGAGACACTCAAAATGTTTGTTTTTATGGAAAAAAGGCAAAAAAGTGGATAATACAGAGATTTGAACCGTGGAACTGCAAAACAACAATTCTAGCTATCTGGCCCACACCAGACTCTTTTAAACAGATATATTTGTGTCTGAACAGTCAGCGAGACACTCAAAATGTTTGTTTTTATGGAAAAAAGGCAAAAAAGTGGATAATACAGAGATTTGAACCGTGGAACTGCAAAACCACAATTCTAGTTATCTGGCCTACACCAGACTGTTTAAAACAGATATATTTGTTTCTGAACAGTCAGCGAGACACTCAAAATGTTTTTTTTTATGCAAAATGGTGGATTACACCCTGATTTGAACCTTGGAAGAGGAAAACCACATTTTTACTTATCTGGCCTACACCAGAACCTTTTAAACAGACATGTTTGTGTCTGAACAGTCAGCGAGACACTCAAAATGTTTTTTTTTATGGAAAAAGTGCAAAAAAGTGGATAATACACAGATTTGAACCATGGAACTGCAAAACCACAGTTCTAGATATATGTCCTACACCAGACTCTTTTAAACAGATATATTTGTGTCTGAACAGTCAGCGAGACACTCAAAATGTTTTTTTTTATGGAAAAAGTGCAAAAAAGTGGATAATACAGAGATTTGAACCGTGGAACAGCAAAACCACAGTTCTAGTTATCTGTCCTACACCAGACTCTATTAAACAGATATGTTTGTGTCTGAACAGTCAGCGAGACACTCAAAGAGTTTTTTTTTTTATGCAAAAATGTGGATTACACCCAGATTTGAACCGTGGAAGAGGAAAACCACTGTTCTAGTTATCTGGCCTACACCAGAGTCTTTTGAACAGATATATTTGTGTCTGAACAGTCAGCAAGACACTCAATATGTTTGTTTTTATGGAAAAAAGGCAATAAAAGTGGATAATACAGAGATTTGAACCGTGGAACTGCAAAACCACAGTTGTAGCTCTATGGCCTACACCAGAATCTTTTAATCAGATATATTTGTGCCTGAACAGTCAGCAATACACTCAAAATGTTTTTTTTTTATGCAAAAAGGTGGATTACACCCAGATTTGAACCTTGGAAGAGGAAAACCACATTTCTAGTTATCTGGCCTAAACCAGAATCTTTTAAACAGATATATTTGTGTCTGAATAGTCAGCGAGACACTCAAAATGTTTTTTTTTTTGGAAGAAATGCAAAAAAGTGGATAATACAGAGATTTGAACCGTGGAACTGCAAAACCACAGTTTTAGATCTCTGGCCTACACCAGAATCTTTTAAACAGATATAATTGTGTCTGAACAGTCAGCGAGACACTCAAAATGTTTTTTCTTATGGAAAAAAGGCAAAAAAGTGGATAATACAGAGATTTGAACCGTGGAACTGCAAAACCACAGTTCTAGTTATTTGGCCTACACCAGACTCTTTTAAACAGATATATTTGTGTCTGAACAGTCAGCAAGACACTCAAAATGTTTTTTTTTATGTAAAAAATGAAAAAAAGTGGATAATACAGAGATTTGAACCGTGGAACTGCAAAACCACAGTTCTAGTTTTCTGGCCCACACCAGACTCTTTTAAACAGATATATTTGTGTCTGAACAGTCAGCGAGACACTCATAATGTTTTTTTTATGCAAAAAGGTGGATTACACCAAGATTTGAACCGTGGAAGAGGAAAACCACAGTTCTAGTTATCTAGCCTACACCAGAATCTTTTAAACAGATATATTTGTGTCTGAACAGTCAGCGAGACACTCAAAATGTTTTTTTTTATGGAAAAAGTGCAAAAAAGTGGATAATACACAGATTTGAACCATGGAACTGCAAAACCACAGTTCTAGATATATGTCCTACACCAGACTCTTTTAAACAGATATATTTGTGTCTGAACAGTCAGCGAGACACTCAAAATGTTTGTTTTTATGGAAAAAAGGCAAAAAAGTGGATAATACAGAGATTTGAACCGTGGAACTGCAAAACAACAATTCTAGCTATCTGGCCCACACCAGACTCTTTTAAACTGATATATTTGTGTCTAAACAGTCAGCGAGACACTCAAAATGTTTTTTTTGTATCCAAAAAGGTGGATTACACCCTAATTTGAACCTTGGAAGAGGAAAACCACATTTCTAGTTAGTTTGCCTGCACCAGAAACTTTTAAACAGATATATTTGTGTCTGACCAGTCAGCGAGACACTCAAAATGTTTTTTTTTTATGGAAAATAGGCAAAAAAGTGGTTAATATAGAGATTTGAACCGTGGAACTGCAAAACCACAGTTTTAGTTATCTGGCCTACACCAGAATCTTTTAAACAGATATATTTGTGTCTGAACAGTCAGCAAGACACTCAAAATGTTTTTTTATGGAAAAAATGCAAAAAAGTGGATAATGCAAAGATTTGAACCGTGGAACTGCAAAACCACAGTTCTAGTTATGTGGCCCACACCAGACTCTTTTAAACAGATATATTTGTGTCTGAACAGTTAGCGAGACACTCATAATGTTTTTTTTATGGAAAAAGTGCAAAAAAGTGGATAATACAGAGATTTGAACCGTGGAACTTCAGAACCACAGTTGTAGCTCTCTGGCCTACACCAGAATCTTTTAAACAGATACATTTGTGTCTGAACAGTCAGCGAGACACTCAAAATGTTTTTTTGTATGCATAAAGGTGGATTACACCCAGATTTGAACCTTGGAAGAGGAAAACCACATTTCTAGTTATCTTGCCTACACCATAAACTTTTAAACAGATATATTTGTGTCTGAACAGTCAGCGAGACACTCAAAATGTTTTTTTTTTATGGAAAAAAGGCAAAAAAGGGGATAATACAGAGATTTGAACTGTGGAACTGCAAAACCTCAATTCTAGTTATCTGGCCTACACCAGACTCTTTTAAACAGATATATTTGTGTCTGAACAGTCAGCGAGACACTCAAAATGCTTTTTTTTATGCAAAATGGTGGATTACACCCTGATTTGAACCGTTGAAGACGAAAACCACATTTCTACTTATCTGGCCTACACCAGAATCTTTTAAACAGATATATTTGTGTCTGAACAGTCAGCGAGACACTCAAAATTTTTCTTTTCATGGAAAAAAGGCAAAAAAGTGGATAATACAGAGATTTGAACCGTGGAACTGCAAAACCACAGTTTTAGTTATCTGGCCTACACCAGAATCTTTTAAACAGATATATTTGTGTCTGAACAGTCAGTAAGACACTCAAAATGTTTTTTTTTTATAAAAAAAATGCAAAAAAGTGGATAATGCAAAGATTTCAACCGTGGAACTGCAAAACCACAGTTCTAGTTATCTGGCCCACACCAGACTCTTTTAAACAGATATATTTGTGTCTGAACAGTTAGCGAGACACTCAAAATGTTTGTTTTTATGGAAAAAAGGCAAAAAAGTGGATAATACAGAGATTTGAACCGTGGAACTGCAAAACAACCATTCTAGTTATCTGGCCCACACCAGACACTATTAAACAGATATGTTTGTGTCTGAACAGTCAGCGAGACACTCAAAATGTTTTTTTTTTATGGAAAAAGTGCAAAAAAGTGGATAATACAGAGATTTTAACCGTGGAACAGCAAAACCACAGTTCTAGTTATCTGTCCTACACCAGACTCTATTAAACAGATATGTTTGTGTCTGAACAGTCAGCGAGACACTCAAAGTGTTTTTTTTTATGCAAAAAGGTGGATTACACCCAGATTTGAACCGTGGAAGAGGAAAACCACTGTTCTAGTTATCTGGCCTACACCAGAGTCTTTTTAACAGATATATTTGTGTCTGAACAGTCAGCAAGACACTCAATATGTTTGTTTTTATGGAAAAAAGGCAAAAAAGTGGATAATACACAGATTTGAACCGTGGAACTGCAAAACCACAGTTTTAGATCTCTGGCCTACACCAGAATCTTTTAATCAGATATATTTGTGCCTGAACAGTCAGCAATACACTCAAAATGTTTTTTTTTTCATGCAAAAAGGTGGATTACACCCAGATTTAACCTTGGAAGAGGAAAACCACATTTCTAGTTATTTTGCCTGCACCAGAAACTTTTAAACAGATATATTTGTGTCTGAACAGTCAGCGAGACACTCAAAATGTTTTCTCTTATGGAAAAAAGGCAAAAAACTGGATAATACAGTGATTTGAACCATGGAACAGCAAATCCATAGTTCTAGTTATTTGACCTACACCAGACTCTTTTAAACTGATATATTTGTGTCTGAACAGTCAGCGAGACACTCAAAATGTTTTTTTTGTATGCAAAAAGGTGGATTACACCCTGATTTGAAACTTGGAAGAGGAAAACCACATTTCTACTTATCTGGCCTACACCAGAATCTTTTAAACAGATATATTTGTGTCTGAACAGTCAGCGAGACACTCAAAATGTTTTTTTTCATGGAAAAAAGGCAAAAAAGTGGATAATACAGAGATTTGAACAATGGAACTGCAAAACCACAGTTTTAGTTATCTGGCCTACACCAGAATCTTTTTAAACAGATATATTTGTGTCTGAACAGTCAGCACGACACTCAAAATGTTTTTTTTTTATGGAAAAAATGCAAAAAAGTGGATAATACAGAGATTTGAACCGTGGAACTGCAAAACCACAGTTCTAGTTATCTGGCCCACAACAGACTCTTTTAAACAGATATATTTGTGTCTGAACAGTCAGCGAGACACTCATAATGTTTTTTTTTATGCAAAAAGGTGGATTACACCCAGATTTGAACCGTGGAAGAGGACAACCACAGTTCTAGTTATCTGGCCTACACCAGAATCTTTTAAACATATATATTTGTGTCTGAACAGTCAGCAAGACACTCAAAATGTTTTTTTTTATGGAAAAAATGCAAAAAAGTGGATAATGCAAAGATTTCAACCGTGGAACTGCAAAACCACAGTTCTAGTTAGCTGGCACACACCAGACTCTTTTAAACAGATATATTTGTGTCTGAACAGTTAGCGAGACACTCAAAATGTTTTTTTTATGGAAAAAGTGCAAAAAAGTGGATAATACAGAGATTTGAACCGTGGAACTGCAAAACCACAGTTGTAGCTCTCTGGCCTACACCAGAATCTTTTAAACAGATATATTTGTGTCTGAACAGTCAGCGAGACACTCAAAATGTTTTTTTTCATGGAAAAAAGGCAAAAAAGTGGATAATACAGAGATTTGAACAATGGAACTGCAAAACCACAGTTTTAGTTATCTGGCCTACACCAGAATCTTTTTAAACAGATATATTTGTGTCTGAACAGTCAGCACGACACTCAAAATGTTTTTTTTATGGAAAAAATGCAAAAAAGTGGATAATACAGAGATTTGAACCGTGGAACTGCAAAACCACAGTTCTAGTTATCTGGCCCACAACAGACTCTTTTAAACAGATATATTTGTGTCTGAACAGTCAGCGAGACACTCATAATGTTTTTTTTTATGCAAAAAGGTGGATTACACCCAGATTTGAACCGTGGAAGAGGACAACCACAGTTCTAGTTATCTGGCCTACACCAGAATCTTTTAAACAGATATATTTGTGTCTGAACAGTCAGCAAGACACTCAAAATGTTTTTTTTTATGGAAAAAATGCAAAAAAGTGGATAATGCAAAGATTTCAACCGTGGAACTGCAAAACCACAGTTCTAGTTAGCTGGCACACACCAGACTGTTTTAAACAGATATATTTGTGTCTGAACAGTTAGCGAGACACTCAAAATGTTTTTTTTATGGAAAAAGTGCAAAAAAGTGGATAATACAGAGATTTGAACCGTGGAACTGCAAAACCACAGTTGTAGCTCTCTGGCCTACACCAGAATCTTTTAAACAGATATATTTGTGCCTGAACAGTCAGCAATACACTCAAAATGTTTTTTTTATGCAAAAAGGTGGATTACACCCAGATTTGAACCGTGTAAGAGGAAAACCACAGTTCTAGTTATCTGGCCTACACCAGAATCTTTTAAACAGATATATTTGTGTCTGAACAGTCAGCGAGACACTCAAAATGTTTTTTTGTATGCAAAAAGGTGGATTACACCCAGATTTGAACCTTGGAAGAGGAAAACCACATTTCTAGTTATTTTGCCTACACCAGAAACTTTTAAACATACATATTTGTGTCTGAACAGTCAGCGAGACACTCAAAATGTTTTTTTTTATGGAAAAAAGGCAAAAAAGGGGATAATACAGAGATTTGAACCGTGGAATTGCAAAATCTCAATTCTAGTTATCTGGCCTACACCAGACTCTTTTAAACAGATATATTTGTGTCTGAACAGTCAGCAAGACACTCAAAATGCTTTTTTTTATGCAAAATGGTGGATTACACCCTGATTTGAACCGTGGAAGAGGAAAACCACATTTCTACTTATCTGGCCTACACCAGAATCTTTTAAACAGATATATTTGTGTCTGAACAGTCAGCGAGACACTCAAAATGTTTTTTTTCATGGAAAAAAAGCAAAAAAGTGGACAATACGGAGATTTGAACCGTGGAACTGCAAAACCACAGTTTTAGTTATCTGGCCTACACCAGAATCTTTTAAACAGATATATTTGTGTCTGAACAGTCAGCGAGACACTCAAAATGTTTTTTCTTATGGAAAAAAGGCAAAAAACTGGATAATACAGAGATTTGAACCATGGAACTGCAAAACCACAGTTCTAGTTATTTGGCCTACACCAGACTCTTTTAAACTGATATATTTGTGTCTGAACAGTCAGCGAGACACTCAAAATATTTTTTTTGTATGCAAAAAGGTGGATTACACCCAGATTTGAACCTTGGAAGAGGAAAACCACATTTCTAGTTATTTTGCTTGCACCAGAAACTTTTAAACAGATATATTTGTGTCTGAACAGTCAGCGAGACACTCAAAATGTTTTCTCTTACGGAAAAAAGGCAAAAAACTGGATAATACAGTGATTTGAACCATGAAACTGCAAAACCACAGTTCTAGTTATTTGGCCTACACCAGACTCTTTTAAACTGATATATTTGTGTCTGAACAGTCAGCGAGACACTCAAAATGTTTTTTTTGTATGCAAAAAGCTGGATTACACCCTGATTTGAACCTTGGAAGAGGAAAACCACATTTCTACTTATCTGGCCTACACCAGAATCTTTTAAACAGATATATTTGTGTCTGAACAGTCAGCGAGACACTCAAAATGTTTTTTTTCATGGAAAAAAGGCAAAAAAGTGGATAATACGAAGATTTGAACCATGGAACTGCAAAACCACAGTTTTAGTTATCTGGCCTACACCAGAATCTTTTTAAACAGATATATTTGTGTCTGAACAGTCAGCACGACACTCAAAATGTTTTTTTTTATGGAAAAAATGCAAAAAAGTGGATAATACAGAGATTTGAACCGTGGAACTGCAAAACCACCGTTCTAGTTATCTGGCCCACACCAGACTCTTTTAAACAGATATATTTGTGTCTGAATAGTCAGCGAGACACTTATAATGTTTTTTTTTATGCAAAAAGGTGGATTACACCCAGATTTGAACCGTGGAAGAGGAAAACCACAGTTCTAGTTATCTGACCTACACCAGAATCTTTTAAACAGATATATTTGTGCCTGAACAGTCAGCAATACACTCAAAATGTTTTTTTTATGCAAAAAGGTGGATTACACCCAGATTTGAACCGTGTAAGAGGAAAACCACGGTTCTAGTTATCTGGCCTACACCAGAATCTTTTAAACAGATATATTTGTGTCTGAACAGTCAGCGAGACACTCAAAATGTTTTTTTGTATGCAAAAAGGTGGATTACACCCAGATTTGAACCTTGGAAGAGGAAAACCACATTTCTCGTTATTTTGCCTACACCAGAAACTTTTAAACATATATATTTGTGTCTGAACAGTCAGCGAGACACTCATAATGTTTTTTTTTATGCAAAAAGGTGGATTACACCCAGATTTGAACCGTGGAAGAGGAAAACCACAGTTCTAGTTATCTGGCCTACACCAGAATCTTTTTAAACAGATATATTTGTGTCTGAACAGTCAGCACGACACTCAAAATGTTTTTTTTTTATGGAAAAAATGCAAAAAAGTGGATAATACAGAGATTTGAACCGTGGAACTGCAAAACCACAGTTCTAGTTATCTGGCCCACAACAGACTCTTTTAAACAGATATATTTGTGTCTGAACAGTCAGCGAGACACTCATAATGTTTTTTTTTATGCAAAAAGGTGGATTACACCCAGATTTGAACCGTGGAAGAGGACAACCACAGTTCTAGTTATCTGGCCTACACCAGAATCTTTTAAACATATATATTTGTGTCTGAACAGTCAGCAAGACACTCAAAATGTTTTTTTTTATGGAAAAAATGCAAAAAAGTGGATAATGCAAAGATTTCAACCGTGGAACTGCAAAACCACAGTTCTAGTTAGCTGGCACACACCAGACTCTTTTAAACAGATATATTTGTGTCTGAACAGTTAGCGAGACACTCAAAATGTTTTTTTTATGGAAAAAGTGCAAAAAAGTGGATAATACAGAGATTTGAACCGTGGAACTGCAAAACCACAGTTGTAGCTCTCTGGCCTACACCAGAATCTTTTAAACAGATATATTTGTGTCTGAACAGTCAGCGAGACACTCAAAATGTTTTTTTTCATGGAAAAAAGGCAAAAAAGTGGATAATACAGAGATTTGAACAATGGAACTGCAAAACCACAGTTTTAGTTATCTGGCCTACACCAGAATCTTTTTAAACAGATATATTTGTGTCTGAACAGTCAGCACGACACTCAAAATGTTTTTTTTTATGGAAAAAATGCAAAAAAGTGGATAATACAGAGATTTGAACCGTGGAACTGCAAAACCACAGTTCTAGTTATCTGGCCCACAACAGACTCTTTTAAACAGATATATTTGTGTCTGAACAGTCAGCGAGACACTCATAATGTTTTTTTTTATGCAAAAAGGTGGATTACACCCAGATTTGAACCGTGGAAGAGGACAACCACAGTTCTAGTTATCTGGCCTACACCAGAATCTTTTAAACAGATATATTTGTGTCTGAACAGTCAGCAAGACACTCAAAATGTTTTTTTTTATGGAAAAAATGCAAAAAAGTGGATAATGCAAAGATTTCAACCGTGGAACTGCAAAACCACAGTTCTAGTTAGCTGGCACACACCAGACTGTTTTAAACAGATATATTTGTGTCTGAACAGTTAGCGAGACACTCAAAATGTTTTTTTTATGGAAAAAGTGCAAAAAAGTGGATAATACAGAGATTTGAACCGAGGAACTGCAAAACCACAGTTGTAGCTCTCTGGCCTACACCAGAATCTTTTAAACAGATATATTTGTGCCTGAACAGTCAGCAATACACTCAAAATGTTTTTTTTATGCAAAAAGGTGGATTACACCCAGATTTGAACCGTGTAAGAGGAAAACCACAGTTCTAGTTATCTGGCCTACACCAGAATCTTTTAAACAGATATATTTGTGTCTGAACAGTCAGCGAGACACTCAAAATGTTTTTTTGTATGCAAAAAGGTGGATTACACCCAGATTTGAACCTTGGAAGAGGAAAACCACATTTCTAGTTATTTTGCCTACACCAGAAACTTTTAAACATACATATTTGTGTCTGAACAGTCAGCGAGACACTCAAAATGTTTTTTTTTATGGAAAAAAGGCAAAAAAGGGGATAATACAGAGATTTGAACCGTGGAATTGCAAAATCTCAATTCTAGTTATCTGGCCTACACCAGACTCTTTTAAACAGATATATTTGTGTCTGAACAGTCAGCAAGACACTCAAAATGCTTTTTTTTATGCAAAATGGTGGATTACACCCTGATTTGAACCGTGGAAGAGGAAAACCACATTTCTACTTATCTGGCCTACACCAGAATCTTTTAAACAGATATATTTGTGTCTGAACAGTCAGCGAGACACTCAAAATGTTTTTTCTTATGGAAAAAAGGCAAAAAACTGGATAATACAGAGATTTGAACCATGGAACTGCAAAACCACAGTTCTAGTTATTTGGCCTACACCAGACTCTTTTAAACTGATATATTTGTGTCTGAACAGTCAGCGAGACACTCAAAATGTTTTTTTTGTATGCAAAAAGGTGGATTACACCCAGATTTGAACCTTGGAAGAGGAAAACCACATTTCTAGTTATTTTGCTTGCACCAGAAACTTTTAAACAGATATATTTGTGTCTGAACAGTCAGCGAGACACTCAAAATGTTTTCTCTTACGGAAAAAAGGCAAAAAACTGGATAATACAGTGATTTGAACCATGAAACTGCAAAACCACAGTTCTAGTTATTTGGCCTACACCAGACTCTTTTAAACTGATATATTTGTGTCTGAACAGTCAGCGAGACACTCAAAATGTTTTTTTTGTATGCAAAAAGCTGGATTACACCCTGATTTGAACCTTGGAAGAGGAAAACCACATTTCTACTTATCTGGCCTACACCAGAATCTTTTAAACAGATATATTTGTGTCTGAACAGTCAGCGAGACACTCAAAATGTTTTTTTTCATGGAAAAAAGGCAAAAAAGTGGATAATACGAAGATTTGAACCATGGAACTGCAAAACCACAGTTTTAGTTATCTGGCCTACACCAGAATCTTTTTAAACAGATATATTTGTGTCTGAACAGTCAGCACGACACTCAAAATGTTTTTTTTTATGGAAAAAATGCAAAAAAGTGGATAATACAGAGATTTGAACCGTGGAACTGCAAAACCACAGTTCTAGTTATCTGGCCCACACCAGACTCTTTTAAACAGATATATTTGTGTCTGAATAGTCAGCGAGACACTTATAATGTTTTTTTTTATGCAAAAAGGTGGATTACACCCAGATTTGAACCGTGGAAGAGGAAAACCACAGTTCTAGTTATCTGGCCTACACCAGAATCTTTTAAACAGATATATTTGTGCCTGAACAGTCAGCAATACACTCAAAATGTTTTTTTTATGCAAAAAGGTGGATTACACCCAGATTTGAACCGTGTAAGAGGAAAACCACAGTTCTAGTTATCTGGCCTACACCAGAATCTTTTAAACAGATATATTTGTGTCTGAACAGTCAGCGAGACACTCAAAATGTTTTTTTGTATGCAAAAAGGTGGATTACACCCAGATTTGAACCTTGGAAGAGGAAAACCACATTTCTCGTTATTTTGCCTACACCAGAAACTTTTAAACATATATATTTGTGTCTGAACAGTCAGCGAGACACTCATAATGTTTTTTTTTATGCAAAAAGGTGGATTACACCCAGATTTGAACCGTGGAAGAGGAAAACCACAGTTCTAGTTATCTGGCCTACACCAGAATCTTTTAAACAGATATATTTGTGTCTGAACAGTCAGCGAGACACTCAAAATGTTTGTTTTTATGGAAAAAAGGCAAAAAAGTGGATAATACAGAGATTTGAACCGTGGAACTGCAAAACAACAATTCTAGTTATCTGGCCCACACCAGACACTTTTAAACAGATATATTTGAGTCTGAACAGTTAGCGAGACACTCAAAATGTTTTTTTTATGGAAAAAGTACAAAAAAGTGGATAATACAGAGATTTGAACCGTGGAACTGCAAAACCTCAATTCTAGTTATCTGGCCTACACCAGACTATTTTAAACAGATATATTTGTGTCTGAACAGTCAGCGAGACACTCAAAATGCTTTTTTTTTATGCAAAATGGTGGATTACACCCTGATTTGAACCGTGGAAGAGGAAAACCACATTTCTACTTATCTGGCCTACACCAGAATCTTTTAAACAGATATATTTGTGTCTGAAGAGTCAGAGAGACACTCAAAATGTTTTTTTTTATGGAAAAAGTGCAAAAAAGTGGATAATACAGAGATTTGAACCGTGGAACTGCAAAACCACAGTTCTAGTTATTTGTTCTACACCAGACTCTTTTAAAAAGATATGTTTGTGTCTGAACAGTCAGCGAGACACTCGTAGTGTTTTTTTTATGCAAAAAGGTGGAATACACCCAGATTTGAACCGTGGAAGAGGAAAACCACTGTTCTAGTTATCTGGCCTACACCAGAGTCTTTTGAACAGATATATTTGTGTCTGAACAGTCAGCAAGACACTCAAAATGTTTGTTTTTATGGAAAAAAGGCAAAAAAGTGGATAATACAGAGATTTGAACCGTGGAACTGCAAAACCACAGTTGTAGCTCTCTGGCCTACACCAGAATCTTTTAAACAGATATATTTGTGCCTGATCAGTCAGCAATACACTCAAAATGTTTTTTTTTATGCAAAAAGGTGGATTACACCCAGATTTGAACCTTGGAAGAGGAAAACCGCATTTCTAGTTATCTAGCCTACACCAGAATCTTTTAAACAGATATATTTGTGTCTGAACAGTCAGCGAGACACTCAAAATGCTTTTTTTTTATGCAAAATGGTGGATTACACCCTGATTTGAACCGTGGAAGAGGAAAACCACATTTCTACTTATCTGGCCTACACCAGAATCTTTTAAACAGATATATTTGTGTCTGAAGAGTCAGCGAGACTCTCAAAATGTTTGTTTTTATGGAAAAAAGGCAAAAAAGTGGATAATGCAGAGATTTGAACCGTGGAACTGCAAAACAACAATTCTAGTTATCTGGCCTACAACAGACACTTTTAAACAGATATATTTGTTTCTGAACAGTCAGCGAGACACTCAAAATGTTTTTTTTTATGCAAAATGGTGGATTACACCCTCATTTGAACCGTGGAAGAGGAAATCCACATTTCTACTTATCTGGCCTACACCAGAACCTTTTAAACAGATATATTTGTTTCTGAACAGTCAGCGAGACACTCAAAATGTTTTTTTCATGGAAAAAAGAAAAAAAGTGGATAATACAGAGATTTGAACCTTGGAACTGCGAAACCAAAGTTTTATTGATCTGGCCTACACCAGAATCGTTTAAACAGGTATATTTGTGTCTGAACAGTCAGCGAGACACTCAAAATGTTTTTTTTTATGGAAAAAGTGCAAAAAAGTGGATAATACAGAGATTTGAACCGTGGAACTGCAAAACCACAGTTCTAGTTATTTGTTCTACACCAGACTCTTTTAAAAAGATATGTTTGTGTCTGAACAGTCAGCGAGACACTCGTAGTGTTTTTTTTATGCAAAAAGGTGGAATACACCCAGATTTGAACCGTGGAAGAGGAAAACCACTGTTCTAGTTATCTGGCCTACACCAGAGTCTTTTGAACAGATATATTTGTGTCTGAACAGTCAGCAAGACACTCAAAATGTTTGTTTTTATGGAAAAAAGGCAAAAAAGTGGATAATACAGAGATTTGAACCGTGGAACTGCAAAACCACAGTTGTAGCTCTCTGGCCTACACCAGAATCTTTTAAACAGATATATTTGTGCCTGATCAGTCAGCAATACACTCAAAATGTTTTTTTTTATGCAAAAAGGTGGATTACACCCAGATTTGAACCTTGGAAGAGGAAAACCGCATTTCTAGTTATCTAGCCTACACCAGAATCTTTTAAACAGATATATTTGTGTCTGAACAGTCAGCGAGACACTCAAAATGTTTTTTTGTATACAAAAAGGTGGATTACACCCAGATTTGAACCTTGGAAGAGGAAAACCACATTTCTAGTTATTTTGCCTACACCAGAATTTTTTAAACATACATATTTGTGTCTGAACAGTCAGCGAGACACTCAAAATGTTTTTTTTTATGGAAAAAAGGCAAAAAAGGGGATAATACAGAGATTTGAACCGTGGAATTGCAAAACCTCAATTCTAGTTATCTGGCCTACACCAGACTCTTTTAAACAGATATATTTGTGTCTGAACAGTCAGCAAGACACTCAAAATGCTTTTTTTTATGCAAAATGGTGGATTACACCCTGATTTGAACCGTGGAAGAGGAAAACCACATTTCTACTTATCTGGCCTACACCAGAATCTTTTAAACAGATATATTTGTGTCTGAATAGTCAGCGAGACACTCAAAATGTTTTTTTTCATGGAAAAAAAGCAAAAAAGTGGATAATACGGAGATTTGAACCGTGGAACTGCAAAACCACAGTTTTAGTTATCTGGCCTACACCAGAATCTTTTAAACAGATATATTTGTGTCTGAACAGTCAGCGAGACACTCAAAATGTTTTTTCTTATGGAAAAAAGGCAAAAAACTGGATAATACAGAGATTTGAACCATGGAACTGCAAAACCACAGTTCTAGTTATTTGGCCTACACCAGACTCTTTTAAACTGATATATTTGTGTCTGAACAGTCAGCGAGACACTCAAAATGTTTTTTTTGTATGCAAAAAGGTGGATTACACCCAGATTTGAACCTTGGAAGAGGAAAACCACATTTCTAGTTATTTTGCTTGCACCAGAAACTTTTAAACAGATATATTTGTGTCTGAACAGTCAGCGAGACACTCAAAATGTTTTCTCTTACGGAAAAAAGGCAAAAAACTGGATAATACAGTGATTTGAACCATGGAACTGCAAAACCACAGTTCTAGTTATTTGGCCTACACCAGACTCTTTTAAACTGATATATTTGTGTCTGAACAGTCAGCGAGACACTCAAAATGTTTTTTTTGTATGCAAAAAGCTGGATTACACCCTGATTTGAACCTTGGAAGAGGAAAACCACATTTCTACTTATCTGGCCTACACCAGAATCTTTTAAACAGATATATTTGTGTCTGAACAGTCAGCGAGACACTCAAAATGTTTATTTTCATGGAAAAAAGGCAAAAAAGTGGATAATACGGAGATTTGAACCATGGAACTGCAAAACCACAGTTTTAGTTATCTGGCCTACACCAGAATCTTTTTAAACAGATATATTTGTGTCTGAACAGTCAGCACGACACTCAAAATGTTTTTTTTATGGAAAAAATGCAAAAAATTGGATAATACAGAGATTTGAACCGTGGAACTGCAAAACCACAGTTCTAGTTATCTGGCCATCACCAGACTCTTTTAAACAGATATATTTGTGTCTGAATAGTCAGCGAGACACTTATAATGGTTTTTTTTATGCAAAAAGGTGGATTACACCCAGATTTGAACCGTGGAAGAAGACAACCACAGTTCTAGTTATCTGGCCTACACCAGAATCTTTTAAACAGATATATTTGTGCCTGAACAGTCAGCAATACACTCAAAATGTTTTTTTTATGCAAAAAGGTGGATTACACCCAGATTTGAACCGTGTAAGAGGAAAACCACAGTTCTAGTTATCTGGCCTACACCAGAATCTTTTAAACAGATATATTTGTGTCTGAACAGTCAGCGAGACACTCAAAATGTTTTTTTGTATGCAAAAAGGTGGATTACACCCAGATTTGAACCTTGGAAGAGGAAAACCACATTTCTAGTTATTTTGCCTACACCAGAAACTTTTAAACATATATATTTGTGTCTGAACAGTCAGCGAGACACTCATAATGTTTTTTTTTATGCAAAAAGGTGGATTACACCCAGATTTGAACCGTGGAAGAGGAAAACCACAGTTCTAGTTATCTGGCCTACACCAGAATCTTTTAAACAGATATATTTGTGTCTGAACAGTCAGCGAGACACTCAAAATGTTTGTTTTTATGGAAAAAAGGCAAAAAAGTGGATAATACAGAGATTTGAACCGTGGAACTGCAAAACAACAATTCTAGTTATCTGGCCCACACCAGACACTTTTAAACAGATATATTTGAGTCTGAACAGTTAGCGAGACACTCAAAATGTTTTTTTTATGGAAAAAGTACAAAAAAGTGGATAATACAGAGATTTGAACCGTGGAACTGCAAAACCTCAATTCTAGTTATCTGGCCTACACCAGACTATTTTAAACAGATATATTTGTGTCTGAACAGTCAGCGAGACACTCAAAATGCTTTTTTTTATGCAAAATGGTGGATTACACCCTGATTTGAACCGTGGAAGAGGAAAACCACATTTCTACTTATCTGGCCTACACCAGAATCTTTTAAACAGATATATTTGTGTCTGAACAGTCAGCGAGACTCTCAAAATGTTTGTTTTTATGGAAAAAAGGCAAAAAAGTGGATAATGCAGAGATTTGAACCGTGGAACTGCAAAACAACAATTCTAGTTATCTGGCCTACAACAGACAGTTTTAAACAGATATATTTGTTTCTGAACAGTCAGCGAGACACTCAAAATGTTTTTTTTTATGCAAAATGGTGGATTACACCCTCATTTGAACCGTGGAAGAGGAAATCCACATTTCTACTTATCTGGCCTACACCAGAACCTTTTAAACAGATATATTTGTTCCTACAGTCAGCGAGACACTCAAAATGTTTTTTTCATGGAAAAAAGAAAAAAAGTGGATAATACAGAGATTTGAACCTTGTAACTGCGAAACCAAAGTTTTATTGATCTGGCCTACACCAGAATCATTTAAACAGGTATATTTGTGTCTGAACAGTCAGCGAGACACTCAAAATGTTTTTTCTTATGGAAAAAAGGCAAAAAACTGGATAATACAGAGATTTGAACCATGGAACTGCAAAACCACAGTTCTAGTTATTTGGCCTACACCAGAATCTTTTAAACAGATATATTTGTGTCTGAACAGTCAGCGAGACACTCAAAATGTTTTTTTTTTTGCAAAAAAAGCAAAAAAGTGGATAATACAGAGATTTGAACCGTGGAACTGCAAAACCACAGTTTTAGATCTCTGGCCTACACCAGAATCTTTTAAACAGATATATTTGTGTCTGAACAGTCAGCGAGACACTCAAATTGTTTTTTTTCATGGAAAAAGGCAAAAAACTGGATAATACAGAGATTTGAACCATGGAACTGCAAAACCACAGTTCTAGTTATTTGGCCTACACCAGAATCTTTTAAACAGATATATTTGTGTCTGAACAGTCAGCGAGACACTCAAAATGTTTTTTTTTATGCAAAAAGGTGGATTACACCCTGATTTGAACCGTGGAAGAGGAAAACCACATTTCTAGTTTTCTGGCCTACACCAGAATCTTTAAAAGAGATATGTTTGTGTCTGAACAGTCAGCGAGACACTCAAAATGTTTTTTTTATGGAAAAAATGCAAAAATGTGGATAATACAGAGATTTGAACCGTGGAACTGCAAAACCAAAGTTTTAGTTATCTGGCCTACACCAGAATCTTTTAAACCGATATATTTGTGTCTGAACAGTCAGCGAGACACTCAAAGTGTTTTTTTTATGCAAAAAGGTGGATTACACCCAGATTTGAACCTTGGAAGAGGAAAACCACATTTCTAGTTATCTGGCCTACACCAGAATCTTTAAAACAGATATATTTGTGTCTGAACAGTCAGCAAGACACTCAAAATGTTTTTTTTTATGGAAAAAATGCAAAAATGTGGATAATACAGAGATTTTAACCGTGGAACTGCAAAACCACAGTTGTAGATCTCTGGTCTACACCAGAATCTTTTAAACAGATATATTTGTGTCTGAACAGTCAGCAAGACACTCAAAATATTTTTTTTTTATGCAAAAAGGTGGATTACACCCTGATTTGAACCGTGGAAGAGGAAAACCACAGTTATAATTATCTGGACTACACCAGAGTCTTTTAAACAGATATATTTGTGTCTGAACAGTCAACGAGACACTCAAACTGTTTTTTTTTTATGGAAAAAAGGCAAAAAACTGGATAATACAGAGATTTGAACCGTGGAACTGCAAAACCACAGTTCTAGTTATTTGGCCTACACCAGACTCTTTTAAACAGATATATTTGTGTCTGAACAGTCAGCGAGACGCTCAAAATGTTTTTTTTTGTATGCAAAAAGGTGAATTACACCCAGATTTGAACCTTGGAAGAGGAAAACCACATTTCTAGGTATCTTGCCTGCACAAGAAACTTTTAAACCGATATATTTGTGTATGAACAGTCAGCAAGACATTTAAAATGTTTTTTTTTATGGAAAAAATGCAAAAAAGTGAATAATACAGAGATTTGAACCGTGGAACTGCAAAACCTCAATTCTAGTTATCTGGTCTACACCAGAATATTTTAAACAGATATATTTGTGTCTGAACAGTCAGCGAGACACTCAAAATGTTTTTTTTTATGGAAAAAATGCAAAAAAGTGGATAATACAGAGATTTGAACCGTGGAACTGCAAAACCACAGTTCTAGTTATCTGGCCCACAACAGACTCTTTTAAACAGATATATTTGTGTCTGAACAGTCAGCGAGACACTCATAATGTTTTTTTTTATGCAAAAAGGTGGATTACACCCAGATTTGAACCGTGGAAGAAGACAACCACAGTTCTAGTTATCTGGCCTACACCAGAATCTTTTAAACAGATATATTTGTGTCTGAACAGTCAGCAAGACACTCAAAATGTTTTTTTTTATGGAAAAAATGCAAAAACGTGGATAATGCAAAGATTTCAACCGTGGAACTGCAAAACCACAGTTCTAGTTAGCTGGCACACACCAGACTCTTTTAAACAGATATATTTGTGTCTGAACAGTTAGCGAGACACTCAAAATGTTTTTTTTATGGAAAAAGTGCAAAAAAGTGGATAATACAGAGATTTGAACCGTGGAACTGCAAAACCACAGTTGTAGCTCTCTGGCCTACACCAGAATCTTTTAAACAGATATATTTGTGCCTGAACAGTCAGCAATACACTCAAAATGTTTTTTTTATGCAAAAAGGTGGATTACACCCAGATTTGAACCGTGTAAGAGGAAAACCACAGTTCTAGTTATCTGGCCTACACCAGAATCTTTTAAACAGATATATTTGTGTCTGAACAGTCAGCGAGACACTCAAAATGTTTTTTTGTATGCAAAAAGGTGGATTACACCCAGATTTGAACCTTGGAAGAGGAAAACCACATTTCTAGTTATTTTGCCTACACCAGAAACTTTTAAACATACATATTTGTGTCTGAACAGTCAGCGAGACACTCAAAATGTTTTTTTTTATGGAAAAAAGGCAAAAAAGGGGATAATACAGAGATTTGAACCGTGGAATTGCAAAACCTCAATTCTAGTTATCTGGCCTACACCAGACTCTTTTAACCAGATATATTTGTGTCTGAACAGTCAGCGAGACACTCAAAATGCTTTTTTTTATGCAAAATGGTGTATTACACCCTGATTTGAACCGTGGAAGAGGAAAACCACATTTCTACTTATCAGGCCTACACCAGAATCTTTTAAACAGATATATTTGTGTCTGAACAGTCAGCGAGACACTCAAAATGTTTTTTTTCATGGAAAAAAAGCAAAAAAGTGGATAATACGGAGATTTGAACCGTGGAACTGCAAAACCACAGTTTTAGTTATCTGGCCTACACCAGAATCTTTTAAACAGATATATTTGTGTCTGAACAGTCAGCGAGACACTCAAAATGTTTTTTCTTATGGAAAAAAGGCAAAAAACTGGATAATACAGAGATTTGAACCATGGAACTGCAAAACCACAGTTCTTGTTATTTGGCCTACACCAGACTCTTTTAAACTGATATATTTGTGTCTGAACAGTCAGCGAGACACTCAAAATGTTTTTTTTGTATGCAAAAAGGTGGATTACACCCAGATTTGAACCTTGGAAGAGGAAAACCACATTTCTAGTTATTTTGCTTGCACCAGAAACTTTTAAACAGATATATTTGTGTCTGAACAGTCAGCGAGACACTCAAAATGTTTTCTCTTACGGAAAAAAGGCAAAAAACTTGACAATACAGTGATTTGAACCATGGAACTGCAAAACCACAGTTCTAGTTATTTGGCCTACACCAGACTCTTTTAAACTGATATATTTGTGTCTGAACAGTCAGCAAGACACTCAAAATGTTTTTTTTGTATGCAAAAAGCTGGATTACACCCTGATTTGAACCTTGGAAGAGGAAAACCACATTTCTACTTATCTGGCCTACACCAGAATCTTTTAAACAGATATATTTGTGTCTGAACAGTCAGCGAGACACTCAAAATGTTTTTTTTCATGAAAAAAAGACAAAAAAGTGGATAATACGGAGATTTGAACCATGGAACTGCAAAACCACAGTTTTAGTTATCTGGCCTACACCAGAATCTTTTTAAACAGATATATTTGTGTCTGAACAGTCAGCACGACACTCAAAATGTTTTTTTTTATGGAAAAAATGCAAAAAAGTGGATAATACAGAGATTTGAACCGTGGAACTGCAAAACCACAGTTCTAGTTATCTGGCCCACACCAGACTCTTTTAAACAGATATATTTGTGTCTGAATAGTCAGCGAGACACTCATAATGTTTTTTTTTATGCAAAAAGGTGGATTACACCCAGATTTGAACCGTGGAAGAGGAAAACCACAGTTCTAGTTATCTGGCCTACACCAGAATCTTTTAAACAGATATATTTGTGCCTGAACAGTCAGCAATACACTCAAAATGTTTTTTTTATGCAAAAAGGTGGATTACACCCAGATTTGAACCGTGTAAGAGGAAAACCACAATTCTAGTTATCTGGCCTACACCAGAATCTTTTAAACAGATATATTTGTGTCTGAACAGTCAGCGAGACACTCAAAATGATTTTTTGTATGCAAAAAGGTGGATTACACCCAGATTTGAACCTTGGAAGAGGAAAACCACATTTCTAGTTATTTTGCCTACACCAGAAACTTTTAAACATATATATTTGTGTCTGAACAGTCAGCGAGACACTCATAATGTTTTTTTTTATGCAAAAAGGTGGATTACACCCAGATTTGAACCGTGGAAGAGGAAAACCACAGTTCTAGTTATCTGGCCTACACCAGAATATTTTAAACAGATATATTTGTGTCTGAACAGTCAGCGAGACACTCAAAATGTTTGTTTTTATGGAAAAAAGGCAAAAAAGTGGATAATACAGAGATTTGAACCGTGGAACTGCAAAACAACAATTCTAGTTATCTGGCCCACACCAGACACTTTTAAACAGATATATTTGAGTCTGAACAGTTAGCGAGACACTCAAAATGTTTTTTTTATGGAAAAAGTACAAAAAAGTGGATAATACAGAGATTTGAACCGTGGAACTGCAAAACCTCAATTGTAGTTATCTGGCCTACACCAGACTATTTTAAACAGATATATTTGTGTCTGAACAGTCAGCGAGACACTCAAAATGCTGTTTTTTATGCAAAATGGTGGATTACACCCTGATTTGAACCGTGGAAGAGGAAAACCACATTTCTACTTATCTGGCCTACACCAGAATCTTTTAAACAGATATATTTGTGTCTGAAGAGTCAGCGAGACTCTCAAAATGTTTGTTTTTATGGAAAAAAGGCAAAAAAGTGGATAATGCAGAGATTTGAACCGTGGAACTGCAAAACAACAATTCTAGTTATCTGGCCTACAACAGACACTTTTAAACAGATATATTTGTTTCTAAACAGTCAGCGAGACACTCAAAATGTTTTTTTTTATGCAAAATGGTGGATTACACCCTCATTTGAACCGTGGAAGAGGAAATCCACATTTCTACTTATCTGGCCTACACCAGAACCTTTTAAACAGATATATTTGTTTCTGAACAGTCAGCGAGACACTCAAAATGTTTTTTTCATGGAAAAAAGAAAAAAAGTGGATAATACAGAGATTTGAACCTTGGAACTGCGAAACCAAAGTTTTATTGATCTGGCCTACACCAGAATCGTTTAAACAGATATATTTGTGTCTGAACAGTCAGCGAGACACACAAAATGTTTTTTCTCATGGAAAAAGGCAATAAAGTGGATAATACAGAGATTTGAACCGTGGAACTGCAAAACCACAGTTTTAGTTATCTGGCCTACACCAGAATCTTTTAAACAGAGATATTTGTGTCTGAACAGTCAGCGAGACACTCAAAATGTTTTTTTTTATGGAAAAAATGCAAAAAAGTGAATAATACAGAGATTTGAACCGTGGAACTGCAAAACCACAGTTCTAGTTATCTGGCCCACACCAGACTCTTTTAAACAGATATATTTGAGTCTGAACAGTTAGCGAGACACTCAAAATGTTTTTTTTATGGAAAAAGTACAAAAAAGTGGATAATACAGAGATTTGAACCATGGAACTGCAAAACCTCAATTCTAGTTATCTGGTCTACAGCAGAATATTTTAAACAGATATATTTGTGTCTGAACAGTCAGCGAGACACTCAAAATGTTTTTTTTTATGGAAAAAATGCAAAAAAGTGGATAATACAGAGATTTGAACCGTGGAACTGCAAAACCACAGTTCTAGTTATCTGGCCCACAACAGACTCTTTTAAACAGATATATTTGTGTCTGAACAGTCAGCGAGACACTCATAATGTTTTTTTTTATGCAAAAAGGTGGATTACACCCAGATTTGAACCGTGGAAGAAGACAACCACAGTTCTAGTTATCTGGCCTACACCAGAATCTTTTAAACAGATATATTTGTGTCTGAACAGTCAGCAAGACACTCAAAATGTTTTTTTTTATGGAAAAAATGCAAAAAAGTGGATAATGCAAAGATTTCAACCGTGGAACTGCAAAACCACAGTTCTAGTTAGCTGGCACACACCAGACTCTTTTAAACAGATATATTTGTGTCTGAACAGTTAGCGAGACACTCAAAATGTTTTTTTTATGGAAAAAGTGCAAAAAAGTGGATAATACAGAGATTTGAACCGTGGAACTGCAAAACCACAGTTGTAGCTCTCTGGCCTACACCAGAATGTTTTAAACAGATATATTTGTGCCTGAACAGTCAGCAATACACTCAAAATGTTTTTTTTATGCAAAAAGGTGGATTACACCCAGATTTGTACCGTGTAAGAGGAAAACCACAGTTCTAGTTATCTGGCCTACACCAGAATCTTTTAAACAGATATATTTGTGTCTGAACAGTCAGCGAGACACTCAAAATGTTTTTTTGTATGCAAAAAGGTGGATTACACCCAGATTTGAACCTTGGAAGAGGAAAACCACATTTCTAGTTATTTTGCCTACACCAGAAACTTTTAAACATACATATTTGTGTCTGAACAGTCAGCGAGACACTCAAAATGTTTTTTTTTTTATGGAAAAAAGGCAAAGAAGGGGATAATACAGAGATTTGAACCGTGGAATTGCAAAACCTCAATTCTAGTTATCTGGCCTACACCAGACTCTTTTAAACAGATATATTTGTGTCTGAACAGTCAGCGAGACACTCAAAATGCTTTTTTTTATGCAAAATGGTGGATTACACCCTGATTTGAACCGTGGAAGAGGAAAACCACATTTCTACTTATCTGGCCTACACCAGAATCTTTTAAACAGATATATTTGTGTCTGAACAGTCAGTAAGACACTCAAAATGTTTTTTTTCATGGAAAAAAAGCAAAAAAGTGGATAATACGGAGATTTGAACCGTGGAACTGCAAAACCACAGTTTTAGTTATCTGGCCTACACCAGAATCTTTTAAACAGATCTATTTGTGTCTGAACAGTCAGCGAGACACTCAAAATGTTTTTTCTTATGGAAAAAAGGCAAAAAAGTGGATAATACAGAGATTTGAACCATGGAACTGCAAAACCACAGTTCTAGTTATTTGGCCTACACCAGACTCTTTTAAACTGATATATTTGTGTCTGAACAGTCAGCGAGACACTCAAAATGCTTTTTTTGTATGCAAAAAGGTGGATTACACCCAGATTTGAACCTTGGAAGAGGAAAACCACATTTCTAGTTATTTTGCTTGCACCAGAAACTTTTAAACAGATATATTTGTGTCTGAACAGTCAGCGAGACACTCAAAATGTTTTCTCTTATGGAAAAAAGGCAAAAAACTGGATAATACAGCGATTTGAACCATGGAACTGCAAAACCACAGTTCTAGTTATTTGGCCTACACCAGACTCTTTTAAACTGATATATTTGTGTCTGAACAGTCAGCGAGACACTCAAAATGTTTTTTTTGTATGCAAAAAGCTGGATTACACCCTGATTTGAACCTTGGAAGAGGAAAACCACATTTCTACTTATCTGGCCTACACCAGAATCTTTTAAACAGATATATTTGTGTCTGAACAGTCAGCGAGACACTCAAAATGTTTTTTTTCATGGAAAAAAGACAAAAAAGTGGATAATACGGAGATTTGAACCATGGAACTGCAAAACCACAGTTTTAGTTATCTGGCCTACACCAGAATCTTTTTAAACAGATATATTTGTGTCTGAACAGTCAGCACGACACTCAAAATGTTTTTTTTTATGGAAAAAATGCAAAAAAGTGGATAATACAGAGATTTGAACCGTGGAACTGCAAAACCACAGTTCTAGTTATCTGGCCCACACCAGACTCTTTTAAACAGATATATTTGTGTCGGAATAGTCAGCGAGACACTCATAATGTTTTTTTTTATGCAAAAAGGTGGATTACACCCAGATTTGAACCGTGGAAGAGGAAAACCACAGTTCTAGTTATCTGTCCTACACCAGAATCTTTTAAACAGATATATTTGTGTCTGAACAGTCAGCAATACACTCAAAATGTTTTTTTTATGCAAAAAGGTGGATTACACCCAGATTTGAACCGTGTAAGAGGAAAACCACAGTTCTAGTTATCTGGCCTACACCAGAATCTTTTAAACAGATATATTTGTGTCTGAACAGTCAGCGAGACACTCAAAATGTTTTTTTGTATGCAAAAAGGTGGATTACACCCAGATTTGAACCTTGGAAGAGGAAAACCACATTTCTAGTTATTTTGCCTACACCAGAAACTTTTAAACATATATATTTGTGTCTGAACAGTCAGCGAGACACTCATAATGTTTTTTTTTATGCAAAAAGGTGGATTACACCCAGATTTGAACCGTGGAAGAGGAAAACCACAGTTCTAGTTATCTGGCCTACACCAGAATCTTTTAAACAGATATATTTGTGTCTGAACAGTCAGCGAGACACTCAAAATGTTTGTTTTTATGGAAAAAAGGCAAAAAAGTGGATAATACAGAGATTTGAACCGTGGAACTGCAAAACAACAATTCTAGTTATCTGGCCCACACCAGACACTTTTAAACAGATATTTTTGAGTCTGAACAGTTAGCGTGACACTCAAAATGTTTTTTTTATGGAAAAAGTACAAAAAAGTGGATAATACAGAGATTTGAACCGTGGAACTGCAAAACCTCAATTCTAGTTATCTGGCCTACACCAGACTATTTTAAACAGATATATTTGTGTCTGAACAGTCAGCGAGACACTCAAAATGCTTTTTTTTATGCAAAATGGTGGATTACACCCTGATTTGAACCGTGGAAGAGGAAAACCACATTTCTACTTATCTGGCCTACACCAGAATCTTTTAAACAGATATATTTGTGTCTGAAGAGTCAGCGAGACTCTCAAAATGTTTGTTTTTATGGAAAAAAGGCAAAAAAGTGGATAATGCAGAGATTTGAACCGTGGAACTGCAAAACAACAATTCTAGTTATCTGGCCTACAACAGACACTTTTAAACAGATATATTTGTTTCTGAACAGTCAGCGAGACACTCAAAATGTTTTTTTTTATGCAAAATGGTGGATTACACCCTCATTTGAACCGTGGAAGAGGAAATCCACATTTCTACTTATCTGGCCTACACCAGAACCTTTTAAACAGATATATTTGTTTCTGAACAGTCAGCGAGACACTCAAAATGTTTTTTTCATGGAAAAAAGAAAAAAAGTGGATAATACAGAGATTTGAACCTTGGAACTGCGAAACCAAAGTTTTATTGATCTGGCCTACACCAGAATCGTTTAAACAGATATATTTGTGTCTGAACAGTCAGCGAGACACTCAAAATGTTTTTTTTCATGGAAAAAAGGCAAAAAAGTGGATAATACAGAGATTTGAACCGTGGAACTGCAAAACCAAAGATTTAGTTATCTGGCCTACACCAGAATCTTTTAAACAGGTATATTTGTGTCTGAACAGTCAGCGAGACACTCAAAATGTTTTTTTTTATGGAAAAAGTGCAAAAAAGTGGATAATACAGAGATTTGAACCGTGGAACAGCAAAACCACAGTTCTAGTTATTTGTCCTACACCAGACTCTTTTAAAAAGATATGTTTGTGTCTGAACAGTCAGCGAGACACTCGTAGAGTTTTTTTTATGCAAAAAGGTGGAATACACCCAGATTTGAACCGTGGAAGAGGAAAACCACTGTTCTAGTTATCTGGCCTACACCAGAGTCTTTTGAACAGATATATTTGTGTCTGAACAGTCAGCAAGACACTCAAAATGTTTGTTTTTATGGAAAAAAGGCAAGAAGTGGATAATACAGAGATTTGAACCGTGGAACTGCAAAACCACAGTTGTAGCTCTCTGGCCTACACCAGAATCTTTTAAACAGATGTATTTGTGCCTGATCAGTCAGCAATACACTCAAAATGTTTTTTTTTATGCAAAAAGGTGGATTACACCCAGATTTGAACCTTGGAAGAGGAAAACCACATTTCTAGTTATCTGGCCTACACCAGAATCTTTTAAACAGATATATTTGTGTCTGAACAGTCAGCAAGACACTCAAAATGTTTGTTTTTATGGAAAAAAGGCAAAAAAGTGGATAATACAGAGATTTGAACCGTGGAACTGCAAAACCACAGTTGTAGCTCTCTGGCCTACACCAGAATCTTTTAAACAGATATATTTGTGCCTGATCAGTCAGCAATACACTCAAAATGTTTTTTTTTATGCAAAAAGGTGGATTACACCCAGATTTGAACCTTGGAAGAGGAAAACCACATTTCTAGTTATCTGGCCTACACCAGAATCTTTTAAACAGATATATTTGTGTCTGAACAGTCAGCGAGACACTCAAAATGTTTTTTTTTTTGCAAAAAACGCAAAAAAGTGGATAATACAGAGATTTGAACCGTGGAACTGCAAAACCACAGTTTTAGATCTCTGGCCTACACCAGAATCTTTTAAACAGATATATTTGTGTCTGAACAGTCAGCGAGACACTCAAATTGTTTTTTTTCATGGAAAAAGGCAAAAAAGTGGATAAAACAGAGATTTGAACCGTGGAACTGCAAAACCACAGTTTTAGTTATCTGGCCTACACCAGAATCTTTTAAACAGATATATTTGTGTCTGAACAGTCAGCGAGACACTCAAAATGTTTTTTCTTTTGGAAAAAAGGCAAAAAACTGGATAATACAGAGATTTGAACCATGGAACTGCAAAACCACAGTTCTAGTTATTTGGCCTACACCAGAATCTTTTAAACAGATATATTTGTGTCTGAACAGTCAGCGAGACACTCAAAATGTTTTTTTTTATGCAAAAAGGTGGATTACACCCTGATTTGAACCGTGTAAGAGGAAAACCACATTTCTAGTTTTCTGGCCTACACCAGAATCTTTAAAACAGATATGTTTGTGTCTGAACAGTCAGCGAGACACTCAAAATGTTTTTTTTATGGAAAAAATGCAAAAATGTGGATACTACAGAGATTTTAACCGTGGAACTGCAAAACCACAGTTCTAGTTATCTGGCCCACACCAGACTCTTTTAAACAGATATATTGGTGTCTGTACAGTCAGCGAGACACTTATAATGTTTTTTTTTATGCCAAATGGTGGATTACACCCAGATTTGTACCATGGAAGAGGAAAACCACATTTCTAGTTATCTGGCCTACACCAGAATCTTTTAAACAGATATATTTGTGTCTGAACAGTCAGCGAGACACTCAAAATGTTTTTTTTCATGGAAAAAGGCAAAAAAGTGGATAATACAGAGATTTGAACCGTGGAACTGCAAAACCACAGTTTTAGTTATCTGGCCTACACCAGAATCTTTTAAACAGATATATTTGTGTCTGAACAGTCAGCGAGACACTCAAAATGTTTTTTTTCATGGAAAAAAGGCAAAAAAGTGGATAATACAGAGATTTGAACCGTGGAACTGCAAAACCAAAGTTTTAGTTATCTGGCCTACACCAGAATCTTTTAAACAGATATATTTGTGTCTGAACAGTCAGCGAGACACTCAAAGTGTTTTTTTTATGGAAAAAGGTGGATTACACCCAGATTTGAACCTTGGAAGAGGAAAACCACATTTCTAGTTATCTGGCCTACACCAGAATCTTTAAAACAGATATATTTGTGTCTGAACAGTCAGCAAGACACTCAAAATGTTTTTTTTTATGGAAAAAATGCAAAAATGTGGATAATACAGAGATTTTAACCGTGGAACTGCAAAACCACAGTTGTAGATCTCTGGTCTACACCAGAATCTTTTAAACAGATATATTTGTGTCTGAACAGTCAGCAAGACACTCAAAATATTTTTTTTTATGCAAAAAGGTGGATTACACCCTGATTTGAACCGTGGAAGAGGAAAACCACAGTTATAGTTATCTGGACTACACCAGAATCTTTTAAACAGATATATTTGTGTCTGAACAGTCAACGAGACACTCAAACTGTTTTTTTTTTATGGAAAAAAGGCAAAAAACTGGATAATACAGAGATTTGAACCGTGGAACTGCAAAACCACAGTTCTAGTTATTTGGCCTACACCAGACTCTTTTAAACAGATATATTTGTGTCTGAACAGTCAGCGAGACGCTCAAAATGTTTTTTTTTGTATGCAAAAAGGTGAATTACACCCAGATTTGAACCTTGGAAGAGGAAAACCACATTTCTAGTTATCTTGCCTGCACAAGAAACTTTTAAACCGATATATTTGTGTATGAACAGTCAGCAAGACACTCAAAATGTTTTTTTTATGGAAAAAAGGCAAAAAAGTGGATAATACAGAGATTTGAACCGTGGAACTACAAAACCACAGTTGCAGATCTCTGGCCTACACCAGAATCTTTTAAACAGATATATTTGTGTCTGAACAGTCAGCGAGACACACAAAATGTTTTTTCTCATGGAAAAAGGCAATAAAGTGGATAATACAGAGATTTGAACCGTGGAACTGCAAAACCACAGTTCTAGTTATCTGGCCCACACCAGACTCTTTTAAACAGATATATTTGTGTCTGAACAGTCAGCGAGACACTCAAAATGCTTTTTTTTATGCAAAATGGTGAATTACACCCTGATTTGAACCGTGGAAGAGGAAAACCACATTTCTACTTATCTGGCCTACACCAGAATCTTTTAAACAGATATATTTGTGTCTGAACAGTCAGCGAGACACTCAAAATGTTTGTTTTTATGGAAAAAAGGCAAAAAAGTGGATAATACAGAGATTTGAACCGTGGAACTGCAAAACAACAATTCTAGTTATCTGGCCTACACCAGACTCTTTTAAACAGATATATTTGTTTCTGAACAGTCAGCGAGACACTCAAAATTTTTTTTTTTACGCAAAATGGTGGATTACACCCTGATTTGAACCGTGGAAGAGGAAATCCACATTTCTACTTATCTGGACTACACCAGAACCTTTTAAACAGATATATTTGTGTCTGAAAAGTCAGCGAGACACTCAAAATGTTTTTTTCATGGAAAAAAGGCAAAAAAGTGGATAATACAGAGATTTGAACCTTGGAACTGTGAAACCAAAGTTTTAGTTATCTGGCCTACACCAGAATCGTTTAAACAGATATATTTGTGTCTGAACAGTCAGCGAGACGCTCAAAATGTTTTTTTTTGTATGCAAAAAGGTGAATTACACCGAGATTTGAACCTTGGAAGAGGAAAACCACATTTCTAGTTATCTTGCCTGCACAAGAAACTTTTAAACCGATATATTTGTGTATGAACAGTCAGCAAGACACTCAAAATGTTTTTTTTATGGAAAAAAGGCAAAAAAGTGGATAATACAGAGATTTGAACTGTGGAACTGCAAAACCACAGTTGCAGATCTCTGGCCTACACCAGAATCTTTTAAACAGATATATTTGTGTCTGAACAGTCAGCGAGACACACAAAATGTTTTTTCTCATGGAAAAAGGCAATAAAGTGGATAATACAGAGATTTGAACCGTGGAACTGCAAAACCACAGTTTTAGTTATCTGGCCTACACCAGAATCTTTTAAACAGAGATATTTGTGTCTGAACAGTCAGCGAGACACTCAAAATGTTTTTTTTATGGAAAAAATGCAAAAAAGTGAATAATACAGAGATTTGAACCGTGGAACTGCAAAACCACAGTTCTAGTTATCTGGCCCACACCAGACTCTTTTAAACAGATATATTTGAGTCTGAACAGTTAGCGAGACACTCAAAATGTTTTTTTTATGGAAAAAGTACAAAAAAGTGGATAATACAGAAATTTGAACCTTGGAACTGCAAAACCTCAATTCTAGTTATCTGGTCTACACCAGAATATTTTAAACAGATATATTTGTGTCTGAACAGTCAGCGAGACACTCAAAATGCTTTTTTTTATGCAAAATGGTGGATTACACCCTGATTTGAACCGTGGAAGAGGAAAACCACATTTCTACTTATCTGGCCTACACCAGAATCTTTTCAACAGATATATTTGTGTCTGAACAGTCAGCGAGACACTCAAAATGTTTGTTTTTATGGAAAAAAGGCAAAAAAGTGGATAATACAGAGATTTGAACCATGGAACTGCAAAACAACAATTCTAGTTATCTGGCCTACACCAGACTCTTTTAAACAGATATATTTGTTTCTGAACAGTCAGCGAGACACTCAAAATTTTTTTTTTTATGCAAAATGGTGGATTACACCCTGATTTGAACCGTGGAAGAGGAAATCCACATTTCTTCTTATCTGGACTACACCAGAACCTTTTAAACAGATATATTTGTGTCTGAAAAGTCAGCGAGACACTCAAAATGTTTTTTTCATGGAAAAAAGGCAAAAAAGTGGATAATACAGAGATTTGAACCTTGGAACTGTGAAACCAAAGTTTTAGTTATCTGGCCTACACCAGAATCTTTTAAACAGATATATTTGTGTCTGAACAGTCAGCGAGACACTCAAAGTGTTTTTTTTATGCAAAAAGGTGGATTACACCCAGATTTGAACCTTGGAAGAGGAAAACCACATTTCTAGTTATCTGGCCTACACCAGAATCTTTAAAACAGATATATTTGTGTCTGAACAGTCAGCAAGACACTCAAAATGTTTTTTTTTATGGAAAAAATGCAAAAATGTGGATAATACAGAGATTTTGAACGTGGAACTGCAAAACCACAGTTCTAGTTATCTGGCCCACACCAGACTCTTTTAAACAGATATATTTGTGTCTGAACAGTCAGTGAGACACTTATAATGTTTTTTTTATGCCAAATGGTGGATTACACCTTGATTTGAACCTTGGAAGAGGAAAAAAACATTTCTAGTTATCTTGCCTGCACAAGAAAGTTTTAAACAGATATATTTGTGTCTGAACAGTCAGCGAGACACTCAAAATGTTTTTTTTTATGGAAAAAAGGCAAAAAAGTGGATAATACAGAGATTTGAACCGTGGAACTGCAAAACCACAGTTGTAGATCTCTGGTCTACACCAGAATCTTTTAAACAGATATATTTGTGTCTGAACAGTCAGCGAGACACTCAAAATATTTTTTTTTTATGTAAAAAAGTGGATTACACCCTGATTTGAACCGTGGAAGAGGAAAACGACATTTCTAGTTATCTGGCCTACACCAGAATCTTTTAAACAGATATATTTGTGTCTGAACAGTCAGCGAGACACTTATAATGTTTTTTTTTATGCCAAATGGTGAATTACACCCAGATTTGTACCATGGAAGAGGAAAACCACATTTCTAGTTATCTGGCCTACACCAGAATCTTTTAAACAGATATATTTGTGTCTGAACAGTCAGCAAGACACTCAAAATGTTTTTTCTTATGGAAAAAATGCAAAAATGTGGATAATACAGAGATTTTAACCGTGGAACTGCAAAACCACAGTTCTAGTTATCTGGTCCACACCAGACTCTTTTAAACAGATATATTTGTGTCTGAACAGTCAGCGAGACACTCATAATGTTTTTTTTATGCAAAAACGTGGATTACACCCAGATTTGAACCTTGGAAGAGGAAAACCACATTTCTAGTTATCTTGCCTGTACCAGAAACTTTTAAACAGATATATTTGTGTCTGAACAGTCAGCGAGACACTCAAAATGTTTGTTTTTATGGAAAAAATGCAAAAAAGTGGATAATACAGAGATTTGAACCGTGGAACTGCAAAACCACAGTTGTAGATCTCTGGCCTACACCAGAATCTTTTAAACAGATATATTTGTGTCTGAACAGTCAGCGAGACATTCAAAATGCTTTTTTTTATGCAAAAAGGATGATTACAGCCAGATTTGAACCGTGGAAGAGGAAAACCACAGATCTAGTTATCTTGCCTACACCAGAATCTTTTAAACAGATATATTTGTGTCTGAACAGTCAGCGAGACATTCAAAATATTTTTTTTTTATAGAAAAAAGGCAAAAAAGTGGATAATACAGAGATTTGAATCGTGGAACTTCAAAACCAAAGTTCTAGTTAGGTGGCCCACACCAGACTCTTTTAAGCACATATATTGGTGTCTGAACAGTCAGCGAGACACTCAAAATGTTTTTTTTTATGGAAAAAGGCAAAAAAGTGGATAATACAGAGATTTGAACAGTGGAACTGCAAAACCACAGTTTTAGTTATCTGGCCTACACCAGAATCTTTAAAACAGATATATTTGTGTCTGAACAGTCAGCGAGACACTCATAATGTTTTTTTTTATGCAAAAAGGTGGATTACACCCAGATTTGTACCATGGAAGAGGAAAAGCACAGTTATAGTTATCTGGCCTACACCAGAATCTTTTAAACAGATATATTTGTGTCTGAACAGTCAACGAGACACTCAAAATGTTTTTTTTTATGGAAAAAAGGCAAAAAAGTGGATAATACAGAGATTTGAACCGTGGAACTGCAAAACCACAGTTGTAGATCTCTGGCCTACACCAGAGTCTTTTAAACAGATATATTTGTGTCTGAACAATCAGCGAGACACACAAAATGTTTTTTCTCATGGAAAAAGGCAATAAAGTGGATAATACAGAGATTTGAACCGTGGAACTGCAAAACCACAGTTTTAGTTACCTGGCCTACACCAGAATCTTTTAAACAGAGATATTTGTGTCTGAACAGTCAGCGAGACACTCAAAATGTTTTTTTTTATGGAAAAAATGAAAAAAAGTGAATGATACAGAGATTTGAACCGTGGAACTGCAAAACCTCAATTCTAGTTATCTGGCCTACACCAGACTATTTTAAACAGATATATTTGTGTCTGAACAGTCAGCGAGACACTCAAAATGCTTTTTTTTATGCAAAATGGTGGATTACACCCTGATTTGAACCGTGGAAGCGGAAAACCACATTTCTACTTATCTGGCCTACACCAGAATCTTTTAAACAGATATATTTGTGTCTGAACAGTCAGCGAGACACTCAAAATGTTTGCTTTTATGGAAAAAAGGCAAAAAAGTGGATAATACAGAGATTTGAACCGTGGAACTGCAAAACAACAATACTAGTTATCTGGCCTACACCAGACTCTTTTAAACAGATATATTTGTTTCTGAAAAGTCAGCGAGACACTCAAAATGTTTTTTTTTTATGCAAAATGGTGGATTACACCCTGATTTGAACCGTGGAAGAGGAAATCCACATTTCTACTTATCTGGCCTACACCAGAACCTTTTAAACAGATATATTTGTGTCTGAAAAGTCAGCGAGACACTCAAAATGTTTTTTTCATGAAAAAAGGCAAAAAAGTGGACAGTACAGAGATTTGAACCGTGGAACTGCAAAACCAAAGTTTTAGTTATCTGGCCTACAACAGAATCTTTTAAACAGATATATATGTGTCTGAACAGTCAGCGAGACACTCAAAGTGTTTTTTTTATGCAAAAAGGTGGATTACACCCATATTTGAACCTTGGAAGAGGAAAACCACATTTCTAGTTATCTGGCCTACACCAGAATCTTTAAAACAGATATATTTGTGTCTGAACAGTCAGCAAGACACTCAAAATGTTTTTTTTATGGAAAAAATGCAAAAAAGTGGATAATACAGAGATTTGAACCTTGGAACTGTGAAACCAATGTTTTAGTTATCTGGCCTACACCAGAATCATTTAAACAGATATATTTGTGTCTGAACAGTCAGCGAGACACTCAAAATTTTTTTTTCATGGAAAAAATGCAAAATAGTGGACAATACAGAGATTTGAACCGTGGAACGGCAAAACCAAAGTTTTAGTTATCTGGCCTACAACAGAATCTTTTAAACAGATATATTTGTGTCTGAACAGTCAGCGAGACACTCAAAATGTTTTTTTTTATGGAAAAAGTGCAAAAAAGTGGATAATACAGAGATTTGAAGCGTGGAACAGCAAAACCACAGTTCTAGTTATCTGTCCTACACCAGACTCTTTTAAACAGATATGTTTGTGTCTGAACAGTCAGCGAGACAATCAAAGTGTTTTTTTTATGCAAAAAGGTGGATTACACCCAGATTTGAACCTTGGAAGAGGAAAACCACATTTCTAGTTATCTGGCCTACACCAGAATCTTTAAAACAGATATATTTGTGTCTGAACAGTCAGCAAGACACTAAAAATGTTTTTTTTTATGGAAAAAATGCAAAAATGTGGATAATACAGAGATTTTAACCGTGGAACTGCAAAACCACAGTTCTAGTTATCTGGCCCACACCAGACTCTTTTAAACAGATATATTTGTGTCTGAACAGTCAGCGGGACACTTATAATGTTTTTTTTTATACCAAATGGTGGATTACACCCAGATTTGTACCATGGAAGAGGAAAACCACATTTCTAGTTATCTGGCCTACACCAGAATCTTTTAAACAGATATATTTGTGTCTGAACAGTCAGCGAGACACTCAAAATGTTTTTTTTCATGGAAAAAGGCAAAAAAGTGGATAATACAGAGATTTGAACCGTGGAACTGCAAAACCACAGTTTTAGTTATCTGGCCTACACCAGAATATTTTAAACAGATATATTTGTGTCTTAACAGTCAGCGAGACACTCAAAATGTTTTTTCTTATGGAAAAAATGCAAAAATGTGGATAATACAGAGATTTGAACCGTGGAACTGCAAAACCACAGTTCTAGTTATCTGGCCCACACCAGACTATTTTAAACAGATATATTTGTGTCTGAACAGTCAGCGAGACACTCAAAATGCTTTTTTTTATGCAAAATGGTGGATTACACCCTGATTTGAACCGTGGAAGAGGAAATCCACATTTCTACTTATCTGGCCTACACCACAACCTTTTAAACAGATATATTTGTGTCTGAAAAGTCAGCGAGACACTCAAAATGTTTTTTTCATGGAAAAAAGGCAAAAAAGTGGATAATACAGAGATTTGAACCTTGGAACTGTGAAACCAAAGTTTTAGTTATCTGGCCTACACCAGAATCGTTTAAACAGATATATTTGTGTCTGAACAGTCAGCGAGACACTCAAAATGTTTTTTTTCATGGAAAAAAGGCAAAAAAGTGGATAATACAGAGATTTGAACCGTGGAACTGCAAAACCACAGTTCTAGTTATCTGTCCTACACCAGACTCTTTTAAACAGATATGTTTGTGTCTGAACAGTCAGCGAGACACTCAAAGTGTTTTTTTTATGCAAAAAGGTGGATTACACCCAGATTTGAACCGTGGAAGAGGAAAACCACTGTTCTAGTTATCTGGCCTATACCAGAAACTTTTAAACAGATATATTTGTGTCTGAACAGTCAGCGAGACACTCAAAATGTTTTTTTTATGGAAAAAAGGCAAAAAAGTGGATAATACAGAGATTTGCACTGTGGAACTGCAAAACCACAGTTGTAGATCTCTGGCCTACACCAGAATCTTTTAAACAGATATATTTGTGTCTGAACAGTCAGGGAGACATTCAAAATGCTTTATTTTATGCAAAAAGGATGATTACAGCCAGATTTGAACCGTGAAAGAGGAAAACCACAGATCTAGTTATCTTGCCTACACCAGAATCTTTTAAACAGATATATTTGTGTCTGAACAGTCAGCGAGACATTCAAAATATTTTTTTTTATAAAAAAAAGGCAAAAAAGTGAATAATACAGAGATTTGAATCATGGAAGTTCAAAACCAAAGTTCTAGTTATGCGGCCCACACCAGACTCTTTTAAACACATATATTGGTGTCTGAACAGTCAGCGAGACACTCATAATGGTTTTTTTATGGAAAAAGGCAAAAAAGTGGATAATACAGAGATTTGAACCGTGGAACTGCAAAACCACAGTTTTAGTTATCTGGCCTACACCAGAATCTTTAAAACAGATATATTTGTGTCTGAACAGTCAGCGAGACACTCAAAATGTTTTTTCTTATGGAAAAAATGCAAAAATGTGGATAATACAGAGATTTTAACCATGGAACTGCAAAACCACAGTTCTAGTTATCTGGCCCACACCAGACTCTTTTAAACAGATATAATTGTGTCTGAACAGTCAGCGAGACATTCATAATGTTTTTTTTTATGCAAAAAGGTGGATTACACCCAGATTTGAACCGTGGAAGAAAAAAAACACAGTTCTAGCTATCTGGCCTACACCAGAATCTTTTAAACAGATATATTTGTGTCTGAACAGTCAGCGAGACACTCAAAATGTTTTTTTTCATGGAAAAAGGCAAAAAAGTGGATAATACAGAGATTTGAACCGTGGAACTGCAAAACCCCAGTTTTAGTTATCTGGCCTACACCAGAATCTTTTAAACAGATATATTTGTGTCTGAACAGTCAGCGAGACACTCAAAATGTTTTTTTTCATGGAAAAAGGCAAAAAAGTGGATAATACAGAGATTTGAACCGTGGAACTGCAAAACCACAGTTTTAGTTATCTGGCCTACACCAGAATCTTTTAAACAGATATATTTGTGTCTGAACAGTCAGCGAGACACTTATAATGTTTTTTTTTATGCCAAATGGTGGATTACGCCCAGATTTGAACCATGGAAGAGGAAAACCACAGTTATATTTATCTGGCCTACACTAGAATTTTAAACAGATATATTTGTGTCTGAACAGTCAGCGAGACACTCAAACTGTTTTTTTTATGGAAAAAAAGCAAAAAACTGGATAATACAGAGATTTGAACCGTGGAACTGCAAAACCACAGTTCTAGTTATTTGGCCTACACCAGACTCTTTTAAACAGATATATTTGTGTCTGAACAGTCAGCGAGACACTCAAAATGTTTTTTTTGTATGCAAAAAGGTGGATTACACCTTGATTTGAACCTTGGAAGAGGAAAACCACATTTCTAGTTATCTTGCCTGCACAAGAAACTTTTAAACAGATATATTTGTGTCTGAACAGTCAGCGAGACACTCAAAATGTTTTTTTTTTATGGAAAAAAGGCAAAAAAGTGGATAATACAGAGATTTGAACCGTGGAACTGCAAAACCACAGTTGTAGATCTCTGGTCTACACCAGAATCTTTTAAACAGATATATTTGTGTCTGAACAGTCAGCGAGACATTCAAAATATTTTTTTTTTTCTAGAAAGAAGGCAAAAAAGTGGATAATACAGAGACTTGAATCGTGGAACTTCAAAACCAAAGTTCTAGTTATGTGGCCCACACCAGACTCTTTTAAACAGATATATTTGTGTCTGAACAGTCAGCGAGACACTCAAAATTTTTTTTTTCATACAAAAACTTGGATTACACCCAGATTTGAACCGTGGAAGAGGAAAACCACAGTTGTAGTTCTCTGGCCTACACCAGAATCTTTTAAACAGATATATTTGGGTCTGAACAGTCAGCGAGACACTCAAAATGTTTTTTTTCATGGAAAAAGGCAAAAAAGTGGATAATACAGAGATTTGGACCGTGGAACTGCAAAACCACAGTTCTAGTTATCTGGCCCACACCAGTCTCTTTTAAACAGATATATGTGTGTCTGAACAGTCAGCGAGACACTCATAATGTTTTTTTTTATGCAAAATGGTGGATTACACCCAGATTTGAACCGTGGAAGAGGAAAACCATATTTCTAGTTATCTGGCCTACACCAGAATCTTTTAAACAGATATATTTGTGCATGAACAGTCAGCGAGACACTCAAACTGTTTATTTTTAAGGAAAATGGCAAAAAGTGGATAATACAGAGATTTGAACCGTGGAACTGCAAAACCACAGTTCTAGATATCTGTCCTACACCAGAATCTTTTAAACAGATATATTTGTGTGTCTCAACAGTCAGCGAGACACTCAAAATGTTTTTTTTTTATGCAAAAAGGTGGATTACAGCCAGATTTGAACCGTGGAAGAGGAAAACCACAGTTCTAGTTGTATGGTCTACACCAGAATCTTTTAAACAGATATATTTGTGTCTGAACAGTCAGCGAGACACTCAAACTGTTTTTTTTTATGGAAAAAAGACAAAAAGTGGATAATACAGAGATTTGTACCGTGGAACTGCAAAACCACAGTTGTAGATCTCTGGCCTACACCAGAATCTTTTAAACAGATATATTTGTGTCTGAACAGTCAGCGAGACACTCAAAATGTTTTTTTTTGTGCAAAAAGGATGATTACAACCAGATTTGAACCGTGGAAGAGGAAAACCACAGATCTAGTTATCTGGCCTACACCAGAATCTTTTAAACAGATATATTTGTGTCTGAACAGTCAGCGAGACATTCAAAATATTTTTTTTTTATAGAAAAAAGGCAAAAAAGTGGATAATACAGAGATTTGAATCGTGGAACTTCAAAACCACAATTCTAGTTATCTGGCCTACACCAGACTCTTTTAAACAGATATATTTGTGTCTGAACAGTCAGTGAGACACTCAAAATGTTTTTTTTTTATGCAAAAAGGTGGACTACACCCTGATTTGAACCATGGAAGAGGAAAACCACATTTCTAGTTATCTGGCCTACACCAGAATCTTTTAAACAGATATATTTGTGTCTGAACAGTCAGCGAGACACTCAAAATGTTTTTTATCATGGAAAAAGGCAAAAAAGTGGATAATACAGAGATTTGTGCCGTGGAACTGCAAAACCACAGTTCTAGTTATCTGGCCCACACCAGACTCTTTTAAACAGATATATTTGTGTCTGTACAGTCAGCGAGACACTTATAATGTTTTTTTTTATGCCAAATGGTGGATTACACCCAGATTTGTACCATGGAAGAGGAAAACCACATTTCTAGTTATCTTGCCTGCACCAGAAACTTTTAAACAGATATATTTGTGTCTGAACAGTCAGCGAGACACTCAAAATGTTTTTTTTTATGGAAAAAAGGCAAAAAAGTGGATAATACAGAGATTTGAACCGTGGAACTGCAAAACCACAGTTGTAGATCTCTGGCCTACACCAGAATCTTTTAAACAGATATATTTGTGTCTGAACAGTCAGGGAGACATTCAAAATGCTTTATTTTATGCAAAAAGGATGATTACAGCCAGATTTGAACCGTGAAAGAGGAAAACCACAGATCTAGTTATCTTGCCTACACCAGAATCTTTTAAACAGATATATTTGTGTCTGAACAGTCAGCGAGACATTCAAAATATTTTTTTTTTCTAGAAAAAAGGCAAAAAAGTGGATAATACAGAGATTTGAATCGTGGAACTTCAAAGCCAAAGTTCTAGTTATGTGGCCCACACCAGACTCTTTTAAACAGATATATTTGTGTCTGAACAGTCAGCGAGACACTCAAAATTTTTTTTTTTATACAAAAACTTGGATTACACCCAGATTTGAACCGTGGAAGAGGAAAACCACAGTTGTAGTTCTCTGGCCTACACCAGAATCTTTAAAACAGATATATTTGTGTCTGAACAGTCAGCGAGACACTCAAAATGTTTGTTTTTATGGAAAAAAGGCAAAAAAGTGGAGAATACAGAGATTTAAACCGTGGAACTGCAAAACCACAAGTCTAGTTATCTGGCCTACACCAGACTCTTTTAAACAGATATATTTGTGTCTGAACAGTCAGTGAGACACTCAAAATGTTTTTTTTTTATGCAAAAAGGTGGATTACACCCTGATTTGAACCGTGGAAGAGGAAAACCACATTTCTACTTACCTAGCCTACACCAGAATCTTTTAAACAGATATATTTGTGTCTGAACAGTCAGCGAGACACTCAAAATGTTTTTTTTTATGGAAAAAATGCAAAAAAGTGGTTAATACAGAGATTTGAACCGTGGAACTGCAAAACCACAGTTCTAGTTTTCTGGCCCACACCAGACTCTTTTAAACAGATATATTTGTGTCTGAACAGTCAGCGAGACCCTCATAATGTTTTTCTTAATGCAAAAAGGTGGATTACACCCAGATTTGAACCGTGGAAGAGGAAAACCACAGTTCTAGTTATCTGGCCTACACCAGAATCTTTTAAACAGATATATTTGTGTCTGAACAGTCAGCGAGACACTTATAATGTTTTTTTTTATGCCAAATGGTGGATTACGCCCAGATTTGTACCATGGAAGAGGAAAACCACTGTTATAGTTATCTGGCCTACACCAGAATCTTTTAAACAGATATATTTGTGTCTGAACAGTCAACGAGACACTCAAACTGTTTTTTTTTTATGGAAAAAAGGCAAAAATCTGGATAATACAGAGATTTGAACCGTGGAACTGCAAAACCACAGTTCTAGTTATTTGGCCTACACCAGACTCTTTTAAACAGATATATTTGTGTCTGAACAGTCAGCGAGACGCTCAAAATGTTTTTTTTTGTATGCAAAAAGGTGAATTACACCCAGATTTGAACCTTGGAAGAGGAAAACCACATTTCTAGTTATCTTGCCTGCACAAGAAACTTTTAAACCGATATATTTGTGTATGAACAGTCAGCAAGACACTCAAAATGTTTTTTTTATGGAAAAAAGGCAAAAAAGTGGATAATACAGAGATTTGAACCGTGGAACTACAAAACCACAGTTGCAGATCTCTGGCCTACACCAGAATCTTTTAAACAGATATATTTGTGTCTGAACAGTCAGCGAGACACACAAAATGTTTTTTCTCATGGAAAAAGGCAATAAAGTGGATAATACAGAGATTTGAACCGTGGAACTGCAAAACCACAGTTCTAGTTATCTGGCCCACACCAGACTCTTTTAAACAGATATATTTGTGTCTGAACAGTCAGCGAGACACTCAAAATGCTTTTTTTTATGCAAAATGGTGAATTACACCCTGATTTGAACCGTGGAAGAGGAAAACCACATTTCTACTTATCTGGCCTACACCAGAATCTTTTAAACAGATATATTTGTGTCTGAACAGTCAGCGAGACACTCAAAATGTTTGTTTTTATGGAAAAAAGGCAAAAAAGTGGATAATACAGAGATTTGAACCGTGGAACTACAAAACAACAATTCTAGTTATCTGGCCTACACCAGACTCTTTTAAACAGATATATTTGTTTCTGAACAGTCAGCGAGACACTCAAAATTTTTTTTTTTACGCAAAATGGTGGATTACACCCTGATTTGAACCGTGGAAGAGGAAATCCACATTTCTACTTATCTGGACTACACCAGAACCTTTTAAACAGATATATTTGTGTCTGAAAAGTCAGCGAGACACTCAAAATGTTTTTTTCATGGAAAAAAGGCAAAAAAGTGGATAATACAGAGATTTGAACCTTGGAACTGTGAAACCAAAGTTTTAGTTATCTGGCCTACACCAGAATCGTTTAAACAGATATATTTGTGTCTGAACAGTCAGCGAGACGCTCAAAATGTTTTTTTTTGTATGCAAAAAGGTGAATTACACCGAGATTTGAACCTTGGAAGAGGAAAACCACATTTCTAGTTATCTTGCCTGCACAAGAAACTTTTAAACCGATATATTTGTGTATGAACAGTCAGCAAGACACTCAAAATGTTTTTTTTATGGAAAAAAGGCAAAAAAGTGGATAATACAGAGATTTGAACCGTGGAACTGCAAAACCACAGTTGCAGATCTCTGGCCTACACCAGAATCTTTTAAACAGATATATTTGTGTCTGAACAGTCAGCGAGACACACAAAATTTTTTTTCTCATGGAAAAAGGCAATAAAGTGGATAATACAGAGATTTCAACCGTGGAACTGCAAAACCACAGTTTTAGTTATCTGGCCTACACCAGAATCTTTTAAACAGAGATATTTGTGTCTGAACAGTCAGCGAGACACTCAAAATGTTTTTTTTATGGAAAAAATGCAAAAAAGTGAATAATACAGAGATTTGAACCGTGGAACTGCAAAACCACAGTTCTAGTTATCTGGCCCACACCAGACTCTTTTAAACAGATATATTTGAGTCTGAACAGTTAGCGAGACACTCAAAATGTTTTTTTTATGGAAAAAGTACAAAAAAGTGGATAATACAGAAATTTGAACCTTGGAACTGCAAAACCTCAATTCTAGTTATCTGGTCTACACCAGAATATTTTAAACAGATATATTTGTGTCTGAACAGTCAGCGAGACACTCAAAATGCTTTTTTTTATGCAAAATGGTGGATTACACCCTGATTTGAACCGTGGAAGAGGAAAACCACATTTCTACTTATCTGGCCTACACCAGAATCTTTTCAACAGATATATTTGTGTCTGAACAGTCAGCGAGACACTCAAAATGTTTGTTTTTATGGAAAAAAGGCAAAAAAGTGGATAATACAGAGATTTGAACCATGGAACTGCAAAACAACAATTCTAGTTATCTGGCCTACACCAGACTCTTTTAAACAGATATATTTGTTTCTGAACAGTCAGCGAGACACTCAAAATTTTTTTTTTTATGCAAAATGGTGGATTACACCCTGAATTGAACCGTGGAAGAGGAAATCCACATTTCTACTTATCTGGACTACACCAGAACCTTTTAAACAGATATATTTGTGTCTGAAAAGTCAGCGAGACACTCAAAATGTTTTTTTCATGGAAAAAAGGCAAAAAAGTGGATAATACAGAGATTTGAACCTTGGAACTGTGAAACCAAAGTTTTAGTTATCTGGCCTACACCAGAATCGTTTAAACAGATATATTTGTGTCTGAACAGTCAGCGAGACACTCAAAATGTTTTTTTTCATGGAAAAAAGGCAAAAAAGTGGATAATACAGAGTTATGAACCGTGGAACTGCAAAACCAAAGTTTTAGTTATCTGGCCTACACCAGAATCTTTTAAACAGATATATTTGTGTCTGAACAGTCAGCGAGACACTCAAAGTGTTTTTTTTATGCAAAAAGGTGGATTACACCCAGATTTGAACCTTGGAAGAGGAAAACCACATTTCTAGTTATCTGGCCTACACCAGAATCTTTAAAACAGATATATTTGTGTCTGAACAGTCAGCAAGACACTCAAAATGTTTTTTTTTATGGAAAAAATGCAAAAATGTGGATAATACAGAGATTTTGAATGTGGAACTGCAAAACCACAGTTCTAGTTATCTGGCCCACACCAGACTCTTTTAAACAGATATATTTGTGTCTGAACAGTCAGTGAGACACTTATAATGTTTTTTTTATGCCAAATGGTGGATTACACCTTGATTTGAACCTTGGAAGAGGAAAAAAACATTTCTAGTTATCTTGCCTGCACAAGAAAGTTTTAAACAGATATATTTGTGTCTGAACAGTCAGCGAGACACTCAAAATGTTTTTTTTTATGGAAAAAAGGCAAAAAAGTGGATAATACAGAGATTTGAACCGTGGAACTGCAAAACCACAGTTGTAGATCTCTGGTCTACACCAGAATCTTTTAAGCAGATATATTTGTGTCTGAACAGTCAGCGAGACACTCAAAATATTTTTTTTTATGTAAAAAAGTGGATTACACCCTGATTTGAACCGTGGAAGAGGAAAACGACATTTCTAGTTATCTGGCTAACACCAGAATATTTTAAACAGATATATTTGTGTCTGAACAGTCAGCGAGACACTTATAATGTTTTTTTTTATGCCAAATGGTGAATTACACCCAGATTTGTACCATGGAAGAGGAAAACCACATTTCTAGTTATCTGGCCTACACCAGAATCTTTTAAACAGATATATTTGTGTCTGAACAGTCAGCGAGACACTCAAAATGTTTTTTCTTATGGAAAAAATGCAAAAATGTGGATAATACAGAGATTTTAACCGTGGAACTGCAAAACCACAGTTCTAGTTATCTGGTCCACACCAGACTCTTTTAAACAGATATATTTGTGTCTGAACAGTCAGCGAGACACTCATAATGTTTTTTTTATGCAAAAACGTGGATTACACCCAGATTTGAACCTTGGAAGAGGAAAACCACATTTCTAGTTATCTTGCCTGTACCAGAAACTTTTAAACAGATATATTTGTGTCTGAACAGTCAGCGAGACACTCAAAATGTTTGTTTTTATGGAAAAAATGCAAAAAAGTGGATAATACAGAGATTTGAACCGTGGAACTGCAAAACCACAGTTGTAGATCTCTGGCCTACACCAGAATCTTTTAAACAGATATATTTGTGTCTGAACAGTCAGCGAGACATTCAAAATGCTTTTTTTTATGCAAAAAGGATGATTACAGCCAGATTTGAACCGTGGAAGAGGAAAACCACAGATCTAGTTATCTTGCCTACACCAGAATCTTTTAAACAGATATATTTGTATCTGAACAGTCAGCGAGACATTCAAAATATTTTTTTTTTATAGAAAAAAGGCAAAAAAGTGGATAATACAGAGATTTGAATCGTGGAACTTCAAAACCAAAGTTCTAGTTAGGTGGCCCACACCAGACTCTTTTAAGCACATATATTGGTGTCTGAACAGTCAGCGAGACACTCAAAATGTTTTTTTTTATGGAAAAAGGCAAAAAAGTGGATAATACAGAGATTTGAACAGTGGAACTGCAAAACCACAGTTTTAGTTATCTGGCCTACACCAGAATCTTTAAAAAAGATATATTTGTGTCTGAACAGTCAGCGAGACACTCATAATGTTTTTTTTTATGCAAAAAGGTGGATTACACCCAGATTTGTACCATGGAAGAGGAAAAGCACAGTTATAGTTATCTGGCCTACACCAGAATCTTTTAAACAGATATATTTGTGTCTGAACAGTCAACGAGACACTCAAAATGTTTTTTTTTATGGAAAAAAGGCAAAAAAGTGGATAATACAGAGATTTGAACCGTGGAACTGCAAAACCACAGTTGTAGATCTCTGGCCTACACCAGAGTCTTTTAAACAGATATATTTGTGTCTGAACAATCAGCGAGACACACAAAATGTTTTTTCTCATGGAAAAAGGCAATAAAGTGGATAATACAGAGATTTGAACCGTGGAACTGCAAAACCACAGTTTTAGTTACCTGGCCTACACCAGAATCTTTTAAACAGAGATATTTGTGTCTGAACAGTCAGCGAGACACTCAAAATGTTTTTTTTTATGGAAAAAATGAAAAAAAGTGAATGATACAGAGATTTGAACCGTGGAACTGCAAAACCTCAATTCTAGTTATCTGGCCTACACCAGACTATTTTAAACAGATATATTTGTGTCTGAACAGTCAGCGAGACACTCAAAATGCTTTTTTTTATGCAAAATGGTGGATTACACCCTGATTTGAACCGTGGAAGAGGAAAACCACATTTCTACTTATCTGGCCTACACCAGAATCTTTTAAACAGATATATTTGTGTCTGAACAGTCAGCGAGACACTCAAAATGTTTGTTTTTATGGAAAAAAGGCAAAAAAGTGGATAATACAGAGATTTGAACCGTGGAACTGCAAAACAACAATACTAGTTATCTGGCCTACACCAGACTCTTTTAAACAGATATATTTGTTTCTGAAAAGTCAGCGAGACACTCAAAATGTTTTTTGTTATGCAAAATGGTGGATTACACCCTGATTTGAACCGTGGAAGAGGAAATCCACATTTCTACTTATCTGACCTACACCAGAACCTTTTAAACAGATATATTTGTGTCTGAAAAGTCAGCGAGACACTCAAAATGTTTTTTTCATGGAAAAAAGGCAAAAAAGTGGATAATACAGATATTTGAAAAATGGAACTGTGAAACCAAAGTTTTAGTTATCTGGCCTACACCAGAATCGTTTAAACAGATATATTTGTGTCTGAACAGTCAGCGAGACACTCAAAATTTTTTTTTCATGGAAAAAAGGCAAAAAAGTGGACAGTACAGAGATTTGAACCGTGGAACTGCAAAACCAAAGTTTTAGTTATCTGGCCTACAACAGAATCTTTTAAACAGATATATTTGTGTCTGAACAGTCAGCGAGACACTCAAAGTGTTTTTTTTATGCAAAAAGGTGGATTACACCCAGATTTGAACCTTGGAAGAGGAAAACCACATTTCTAGTTATCTGGCCTACACCAGAATCTTTAAAACAGATATATTTGTGTCTGAACAGTCAGCAAGACACTCAAAATGTTTTTTTTATGGAAAAAATGCAAAAATGTGGATAATACAGAGATTTTAACAGTGGAACTGCAAAACCACAGTTCCAGTTATCTGGCCCACACCAGACTCTTTTAAACAGATATATTTGTGTCTGAACAGTCAGCGAGACACTTATAATGTTTCTTTTTATGCCAAATGTTGGATTACACCCAGATTTGTACCATGGAAGAGGAAAACCACATTTCTAGTTATCTGGCCTACACCAGAATCTTTTAAACAGATATATTTGTGTCTGAACAGTCAGCGAGACACTCAAAATGTTTTTTTTCATGGAAAAAGGCAAAAAAGTGGATAATACAGAGATTTGAACCGTGGAACTGCAAAACCACAGTTTTAGTTATCTGGCCTACACCAGAATATTTTAAACAGATATATTTGTGTCTTAACAGTCAGCGAGACACTCAAAATGTTTTTTCTTATGGAAAAAATGCAAAAATGTGGATAATACAGGTATTTGAACCGTGGAACTGCAAAACCACAGTTCTAGTTATCTGGCCCACACCAGACTATTTTAAACAGATATATTTGTGTCTGAACAGTCAGCGAGACACTCAAAATGCTTTTTTTTATGCAAAATGGTGGATTACACCCTGATTTGAACCGTGGAAGAGGAAAACCACATTTCTACTTATCTGGCCTACACCAGAATCTTTTAAACAGATATATTTGTGTCTGAACAGTCAGCGAGACACTCAAAATGTCTGTTTTTATGGAAAAAAGGCAAAAAAGTGGATAATACAGAGATTTGAACCGTGGAACTGCAAAACAACAATTCTAGTTATCTGGCCTACACCAGACTCTTTTAAACAGATATATTTGTTTCTGAACAGTTAGCGAGACACTCAAAATGTTTTTTTTTTATGCAAAAAGGTGGATTACACCCTGATTTGAACCGTGGAAGAGGAAATCCACATTTCTACTTATCTGGCCTACACCAGAACCTTTTAAACAGATATATTTGTGTCTGAAAAGTCAGCGAGACACTCAAAATGTTTTTTTCATGTAAAAAAGGCAAAAAAGTGGATAATACAGAGATTTGAACCTTGGAACTGTGAAACCAATGTTTTAGTTATCTGGCCTACACCAGAATCATTTAAACAGATATATTTGTGTCTGAACAGTCAGCGAGACACTCAAAATTTTTTTTTCATGGAAAAAATGCAAAATAGTGGACAATACAGAGATTTGAACCGTGGAACGGCAAAACCAAAGTTTTAGTTATCTGGCCTACAACAGAATCTTTTAAACAGATATATTTGTGTCTGAACAGTCAGCGAGACACTCAAAATGTTTTTTTTTATGGAAAAAGTGCAAAAAAGTGGATAATACAGAGATTTGAAGCGTGGAACAGAAAAACCACAGTTCTAGTTATCTGTCCTACACCAGACTCTTTTAAACAGATATGTTTGTGTCTGAACAGTCAGCGAGACAATCAAAGTGTTTTTTTTATGCAAAAAGGTGGATTACACCCAGATTTGAACCTTGGAAGAGGAAAACCACATTTCTAGTTATCTGGCCTACACCAGAATCTTTAAAACAGATATATTTGTGTCTGAACAGTCAGCAAGACACTAAAAATGTTTTTTTTTATGGAAAAAATGCAAAAATGTGGATAATACAGAGGTTTTAACCGTGGAACTGCAAAACCACAGTTCTAGTTATCTGGCCCACACCAGACTCTTTTAAACAGATATATTTGTGTCTGAACAGTCAGCGGGACACTTATAATGTTTTTTTTTATACCAAATGGTGGATTACACCCAGATTTGTACCATGGAAGAGGAAAACCACATTTCTAGTTATCTGGCCTACACCAGAATCTTTTAAACAGATATATTTGTGTCTGAACAGTCAGCGAGACACTCAAAATGTTTTTTTTCATGGAAAAAGGCAAAAAAGTGGATAATACAGAGATTTGAACCGTGGAACTGCAAAACCACAGTTTTAGTTATCTGGCCTACACCAGAATATTTTAAACAGATATATTTGTGTCTGAAAAGTCAGCGAGACACTCAAAATGTTTTTTTCATGGAAAAAAGGCAAAAAAGTGGATAATACAGAGATTTGAACCTTGGAACTGTGAAACCAAAGTTTTAGTTATCTGGCCTACACCAGAATCGTTTAAACAGATATATTTGTGTCTGAACAGTCAGCGAGACACTCAAAATGTTTTTTTTCATGGAAAAAAGGCAAAAAAGTGGATAATACAGAGATTTGAACCGTGGAACTGCAAAACCACAGTTCTAGTTATCTGTCCTACACCAGACTCTTTTAAACAGATATGTTTGTGTCTGAACAGTCAGCGAGACACTCAAAGTGTTTTTTTAATGCAAAAAGGTGGATTACACCCAGATTTGAACCGTGGAAGAGGAAAACCACTGTTCTAGTTATCTGGCCTACACCAGAGTCTTTTGAACAGATATATTTGTGTCTGAACAGTCAGCAAGACACTCAAAATGTTTGTTTTTATGGAAAGAAGGCAAAAAAGTGGATAATACAGAGATTTGAACCGTGGAACTGCAAAACCACAGTTGTAGCTCTCTGGCCTACACCAGAATCTTTTATACAGATATATTTGTGCCTGAACAGTCAGCAATACACTCAAAATGTTTTTTTTTATGTAAAAAGTTGGATTACACCCAGATTTGAACCTTGGAAGAGGAAAACCACATTTCTAGTTATCTGACCCACACCATAATCTTTTAAACAGATATATTTGTGTCTGAACAGTCAGCGAGACACTCAAAATGTTTTTTTTTTTTTTTGGAAAAAATGCAAAAAAGTGGATAATACAGAGATTTGTACCGTGGAACTGCAAAACCACAGTTTTAGATCTCTGGCCTACACCAGAATCTTTTAAACAGATATATTTGTGTCTGAAGAGTCAGCGAGACATTCAAAATGTTTTTTTTCATGGAAAAAAGGCAAAAAAGTGGATAATACAGAGATATGAACTATGGAACTGTAAAACCACAGTTCTAGTTATTTGGCCTACACCAGACTTTTTTAAACTGATATATTTGTGTCTGAACAGTCAGCGAGACACTCAAAATGTTTTTTTTTATGCAAAAAGGTGGATTAAACCCTGATTTGAACCGTGGAAGAGGAAAACCACATTTCTAGTTATCTGGCCTACACCAGAATCTTTAAAACAGATATATTTGTGTCTGAACAGTCAGCGAGACACTCAAAATGTTTTTTCTTATGGAAAAAATGCAAAAATGTGGATAATACAGAGATTTTAACCGTGGAACTGCAAAACCACAGTTCTAGTTATCTGGCCCACACCAGACTCTTTTAAACAGATATATTTGTGTCTGAGCAGTCAGCGAGGCACTCATAATGTTTTTTTTATGCAAAAACGTGGATTACACACAGATTTGAACCTTGGAAGAAGAGAATCACATTTCTAGTTATCTTGCCTGCACCAGAAACTTTTAAACAGATATATTTGTGTCTGAACAGTCAGCGAGACACTCAAAATGTTTTTTTTATAAAAAAAAAAGGCAAAAAAGTGGATAATACAGAGATTTGAACCGTGGAACTGCAAAACCACAGCTGTAGATCTCTGGCCTACACCAGAATCTTTTAAACAGATATATTTGTGTCTGAACAGTCAGCGAGACACTCATAATGTTTTTTTTTATGCCAAATGGTGGATTACACCCAGATTTGTACCATGGAAGAGGAAAACCACATTTCTAGTTATCTGGCCTACACCAGAATCTTTTAAACAGATATATTTGTGTCTGAACAGTCAGCGAGACACTCAAAATGTTTTTTTTCATGGAAAAAGGCAAAAAAGTGGATAATACAGAGATTTGAACCGTGGAACTGCAAAACCACAGTTTTAGTTATCTGGCCTACACCAGAATATTTTAAACAGATATATTTGTGTCTGAACAGTCAGCGAGACACTCAAAATGTTTTTTCTTATGGAAAAAATGCAAAAATGTGGATAATACAGAGATTTTAACCGTGGAACTGCAAAACCACAGTTCTAGTTATCTGGCCCACACCAGACTCTTTTAAACAGATATATTTGTGTCTGAACAGTCAGCGAGACACTCATAATGTTTTTTTTATGCAAAAACGTGGATTACACACAGATTTGAACCTTGGAAGAGGAAAACCACATTTCTAGTTATCTTGCCTGCACCAGAAACTTTTAAACAGATATATTTGTGTCTGAACAGTCAGCGAGACACTCAAAATGGTTTTTTTCATGGAAAAAGGCAAAAAAGTGGATAATACAGAGATTTGAACCGTGGAACTGCAAAACCACAGTTGTAGATCTCTGGCCTACACCAGAATCTTTTAAACAGATATATTTGTGTCTGAACAGTCAGGGAGACATTCAAAATGCTTTATTTTATGCAAAAAGGATGTTTACAGCCATATTTGAACCGTGAAAGAGGAAAACCACAGATCTAGTTATCTTGCCTACACCAGAATCTTTTAAACAGATATATTTGTGTCTGAACAGTCAGCGAGACATTCAAAATATTTTTTTTTTATAAAAAAAAGGCAAAAAAGTGAATAATACAGAGATTTGAATCGTGGAAGTTCAAAACCAAAGTTCTAGTTATGCGGCCCACACCAGACTCTTTTAAACACATATATTGGTGTCTGAACAGTCAGCGAGACACTCATAATGTTTTTTTCATGGAAAAAGGCAAAAAAGTGGATAATACAGAGATTTGAACCGTGGAACTGCAAAACCACAGTTTTAGTTATCTGGCCTACACCAGAATCTTTAAAACAGATATATTTGTGTCTGAACAGTCAGCGAGACACTCAAAATGTTTTTTCTTATGGAAAAAATGCAAAAATGTGGATAATACAGAGATTTTAACCATGGAACTGCAAAACCACAGTTCTAGTTATCTGGCCCACACCAGACTCTTTTAAACAGATATAATTGTGTCTGAACAGTCAGCGAGACATTCATAATGTTTTTTTTTATGCAAAAAGGTGGATTACACCCAGATTTGAACCGTGGAAGAAAAAAAACACAGTTCTAGCTATCTGGCCTACACCAGAATCTTTTAAACAGATATATTTGTGTCTGAACAGTCAGCGAGACACTCAAAATGGTTTTTTTCATGGAAAAAGGCAAAAAAGTGGATAATACAGAGATTTGAACCGTGGAACTGCAAAACCACAGTTTTAGTTATCTGGCCTACACCAGAATATTTTAAACAGATATATTTGTGTCTGAACAGTCAGCGAGACACTCAAAATGTTTTTTTTCATGGAAAAAGGCAAAAAAGTGGATAATACAGAGATTTGAACCGTGGAACTGCAAAACCCCAGTTTTAGTTATCTGGCCTACACCAGAATCTTTTAAACAGATATATTTGTGTCTGAACAGTCAGCGAGACACTCAAAATGTTTTTTTTCATGGAAAAAGGCAAAAAAGTGGATAATACAGAGATTTGAACCGTGGAACTGCAAAACCACAGTTTTAGTTATCTGGCCTACACCAGAATCTTTTAAACAGATATATTTGTGTCTGAACAGTCAGCGAGACATTCAAAATAATTTTTTTTTTCTAGAAAGAAGGCAAAAAAGTGGATAATACAGAGACTTGAATCGTGGAACTTCAAAACCAAAGTTCTAGTTATGTGGCCCACACCAGACTCTTTTAAACAGATATATTTGTGTCTGAACAGTCAGCGAGACACTCAAAATTTTTTTTTTTATACAAAAACTTGGATTACACCCAGATTTGAACCGTGGAAGAGGAAAACCACAGTTGTAGTTCTCTGGCCTACACCAGAATCTTTTAAACAGATATATTTGGGTCTGAACAGTCAGCGAGACACTCAAAATGTTTTTTTTCATGGAAAAAGGCAAAAAAGTGGATAATACAGAGATTTGGACCGTGGAACTGCAAAACCACAGTTCTAGTTATCTGGCCCACACCAGTCTCTTTTAAACAGATATATGTGTGTCTGAACAGTCAGCGAGACACTCATAATGTTTTTTTTTATGCAAAATGGTGGATTACACCCAGATTTGAACCGTGGAAGAGGAAAACCATATTTCTAGTTATCTGGCCTACACCAGAATCTTTTAAACAGATATATTTGTGCATGAACAGTCAGCGAGACACTCAAACTGTTTATTTTTAAGGAAAATGGCAAAAAGTGGATAATACAGAGATTTGAACCGTGGAACTGCAAAACCACAGTTCTAGATATCTGTCCTACACCAGACTGTTTTAAACAGATATATTTGTGTGTCTCAACAGTCAGCGAGACACTCAAAATGTTTTTTTTTTATGCAAAAAGGTGGATTACAGCCAGATTTGAACCGTGGAAGAGGAAAACCACAGTTCTAGTTGTATGGTCTACACCAGAATCTTTTAAACAGGTATATTTGTGTCTGAACAGTCAGCGAGACACTCAAACTGTTTTTTTTTATGGAAAAAAGACAAAAAGTGGATAATACAGAGATTTGTACCGTGGAACTGCTAAACCACAGTTGTAGATCTCTGGCCTACACCAGAATCTTTTAAACAGATATATTTGTGTCTGAACAGTCAGCGAGACACTCAAAATGTTTTTTTTTGTGCAAAAAGGATGATTACAACCAGATTTGAACCGTGGAAGAGGAAAACCACAGATCTAGTTATCTGGCCTACACCAGAATCTTTTAAACAGATATATTTGTGTCTGAACAGTCAGCGAGACATTCAAAATATTTTTTTTTTATAGAAAAAAGGCAAAAAAGTGGATAATACAGAGATTTGAATCGTGGAACTTCAAAACCACAATTCTAGTTATCTGGCCTACACCAGACTCTTTTAAACAGATATATTTGTGTCTGAACAGTCAGTGAGACACTCAAAATGTTTTTTTTTTATGCAAAAAGGTGGACTACACCCTGATTTGAACCATGGAAGAGGAAAACCACATTTCTAGTTATCTGGCCTACACCAGAATCTTTTAAACAGATATATTTGTGTCTGAACAGTCAGCGAGACACTCAAAATGTTTTTTATCATGGAAAAAGGCAAAAAAGTGGATAATACAGAGATTTGTGCCGTGGAACTGCAAAACCACAGTTCTAGTTATCTGGCCCACACCAGACTCTTTTAAACAGATATATTTGTGTCTGTACAGTCAGCGAGACACTTATAATGTTTTTTTTTATGCCAAATGGTGGATTACACCCAGATTTGTACCACGGAAGAGGAAAACCACATTTCTAGTTATCTTGCCTGCACCAGAAACTTTTAAACAGATATATTTGTGTCTGAACAGTCAGCGAGACACTCAAAATTTTTTTTTTATGGAAAAAAGGCAAAAAAGTGGATAATACAGAGATTTGAACCGTGGAACTGCAAAACCACAGTTGTAGATCTCTGGCCTACACCAGAATCTTTTAAACAGATATATTTGTGTCTGAACAGTCAGGGAGACATTCAAAATGCTTTATTTTATGCAAAAAGGATGATTACAGCCAGATTTGAACCGTGAAAGAGGAAAACCACAGATCTAGTTATCTTGCCTACACCAGAATCTTTTAAACAGATATATTTGTGTCTGAACAGTCAGCGAGACATTCAAAATATTTTTTTTTTATAAAAAAAAGGCAAAAAAGTGAATAATACAGAGATTTGAATCGTGGAAGTTCAAAACCAAAGTTCTAGTTATGCGGCCCACACCAGACTCTTTTAAACACATATATTGGTGTCTGAACAGTCAGCGAGACACTCATAATGTTTTTTTTATGGAAAAAGGCAAAAAAGTGGATAATACAGAGATTTGAACCGTGGAACTGCAAAACCACAGTTTTAGTTATCTGGCCTACACCAGAATCTTTAAAACAGATATATTTGTGTCTGAACAGTCAGCGAGACACTCAAAATGTTTTTTCTTATGGAAAAAATGCAAAAATGTGGATAATACAGAGATTTTAACCATGGAACTGCAAAACCACAGTTCTAGTTATCTGGCCCACACCAGACTCTTTTAAACAGATATAATTGTGTCTGAACAGTCAGCGAGACCCTCATAATGTTTTTTTTTATGCAAAAAGGTGGATTACACCCAGATTTGAACCGTGGAAGAAAAAAAACACAGTTCTAGCTATCTGGCCTACACCAGAATCTTTTAAACAGATATATTTGTGTCTGAACAGTCAGCGAGACACTCAAAATGTTTTTTTTCATGGAAAAAGGCAAAAAAGTGGATAATACAGAGATTTGAACCGTGGAACTGCAAAACCACAATTTTAGTTATCTGGCCTACACCAGAATCTTTTAAACAGATATATTTGTGTCTGAACAGTCAGCGAGACACTTATAATGTTTTTTTTTATGCCAAATGGTGGATTACGCCCAGATTTGTACCATGGAAGAGGAAAACCATAGTTATATTTATCTGGCCTACACCAGAATTTTAAACAGATATATTTGTGTCTGAACAGTCAGCGAGACACTCAAACTGTTTTTTTTATGGAAAAAAAGCAAAAAACTGGATAATACAGAGATTTGGACCGTGGAACTGCAAAACCACAGTTCTAGTTATTTGGCCTACACCAGACTCTTTTAAACAGATATATTTGTGTCTGAACAGTCAGCGAGACACTCAAAATGTTTTTTTGAATGCAAAAAGGTGGATTACACCTTGATTTGAACCTTGGAAGAGGAAAACCACATTTCTAGTTATCTGGCCTACACCAGAATCTTTTAAACAGATATATTTGTGTCTGAACAGTCAGCGAGACACTCAAAATGTTTTTTATCATGGAAAAAGGCAAAAAAGTGGATAATACAGAGATTTGTGCCGTGGAACTGCAAAACCTCAGTTCTAGTTATCTGGACTACACCAGACTCTTTTAAACAGATATATTTGTGTCTGCACAGTCAGCGAGACACTCATAATGTTTTTTTTTAGGCAAAAAGGTGGATTACACCCAGATTTGAACCGTGGAAGAGGAAAACCACATTTCTAGTAATCTGGCCTACACCAGAATCTTTAAAACAGATATATTTGTGTCTGAACAGTCAGCGAGACACTCAAAATGTTTTTTTACATGGAAAAAGGCAAAAAAGTGGATAATACAGAGATTTGAACCGTGGAACTGCAAAACCACAGTTTTAGTTATCTGGCCTACACCAGAATATTTTAAACAGATATATTTGTGTCTGAACAGTCAGCGAGACACTCAAAATGTTTTTTCTTATGGAAAAAATGCAAAAATGTGGATAATACAGAGATTTTAACCGTGGAACTGCAAAACCACAGTTGTAGATCTCTGGCCTACACCAGAATCTTTTAAACAGATATATTTGTGTCTGAACAGTCAGCGAGACATTCAAAATGCTTTTTTTTATGCAAAAAGGATGATTACAGCCAGATTTGAACCGTGGAAGAGGAAAACCACAGATCTAGTTATCTTGCCTATACCAGAATCTTTTAAACAGATATATTTGTGTCTGAACAGTCAGCGAGACATTCAAAATATTTTTTTTTTATAGAAAAAAGGCAAAAAAGTGAATAATACAGAGATTTGAATTGTGGAACTTCAAAACCAAAGTTCTAGTTATGTGGCCCACACCAGACTCTTTTAAACAGATATATTGGTGTCTGAACAGTCAGCGAGACACTCAATATGTTTTTTTTATGGAAAAAGGCAAAAAAGTGGATAATACAGAGATTTGAACCGTGGAACTGCAAAACCACAGTTTTAGTTATCTGGCCTACACCAGAATCTTTAAAACAGATATATTTGTGTCTGAACAGTCAGCGAGACACTAAAAATGTTTTTTCTTATGGAAAAAATGCAAAAATGTGAATAATACAGAGATTTGAACAGTGGAACTGCAAAACCACAGTTCTAGTTATCTGGCCCACACCAGACTCTTTTAACCAGATATATTTGTATCTGAACAGTCAGTGAGACACTCATAATGTTTTTTTTTATTCAGAAAGGTGGATTACACCCAGATTTGTACCATGGAAGAGGAAAACCACAGTTATAGTTATCTGGCCTACACCAGAATCTTTTAAACAGATATATTTGTGTCTGAACAGTCAGCGAGACACTCAAACTGTTTTTTTTTATGGAAAAAAGGCAAAAAACTGGACAATACAGAGATTTGAACCGTGGAACTGCAAAACCACAGTTCTAGTTATTTGGCCTACACCAGACTCTTTTAAACAGATATATTTGTGTCTGAACAGTCAGCGAGACACTCAAAATGTTTTTTTTTTGTATGCAAAAAGGTGGATTACACCCAGATTTGAACCTTGGAAGAGGAAAACCACATTTCTAGTTATCTTGCCTGCACAAGAAACTTTTAAACCGATATATTTGTGTCAGAACAGTCAGCGAGACACTCAAAATGTTTTTTTTTATGGAAAAAAGGCAAAAAAGAGGATAGTACAGAGATTTGAACCGTGGAACTGCAAAACCACAGTTGTAGATCTCTGGCCTACACCAGAAACTTTTAAACAGATATATTTGTGTCTGAACAGTCAGCGAGACACACAAAATGTTTTTTCTCATGGAAAAAGGCAATAAAGTGGATAATACAGAGATTTGAACCGTGGAACTGCAAAACCACAGTTTTAGTTATCTGGCCTAGACCAGAATCTTTTAAACAGAGATATTTGTGTCTGAACAGTCAGCGAGACACTCAAAATGTTTTTTTTTATGGAAAAAATGCAAAAAAGTGAATAATACAGAGATTTGAACCGTGGAACTGCAAAACCACAGTTCTAGTTTTCTGGCCTACACCAGACTCTTTTAAACAGATATATTTGTGTCTGAACAGTCAGCGAGACCCTCATAATGTTTTTTTTAATGCAAAAAGGTGGATTACACGCAGATTTGAACCGTGGAAGAGGAAAACCACAGTTCTAGTTATCTGGCCTACACCAGAATCTTTTAAACAGATATATTTGTGTCTGAACAGTCAGCGAGACACTTATAATGTTTTTTTTTATGTCAAATGGTGGATAACGCCCAGATTTGTACCATGGAAGAGGAAAACCACAGTTCTAGTTATCTGGCCTACACCAGAATCTTTTAAACAGATATATTTGTGTCTGAACAGTCAGCGAGACACTTATAATGTTTTTTTTTATGTCAAATGGTGGATTACACGCAGATTTGAACCGTGGAAGAGGAAAACCACAGTTATAGTTATCTGGCCTACACCAGAATCTTTTAAACAGATATATTTTTGTCTGAACAGTCAGCGAGACACTCAAACTGTTTTTTTTATGGAAAAAAGGCAAAAAACTGGATAATACAGAGATTTGAACCGTGGAACTGCAAAACCACAGTTCTAGTTATTTGGCCTACACCAGACTCTTTTAAACAGATTTATTTGTGTCTGAACAGTCAGCAAGACACTCAAATATTTTTTTTTGTATGCAAAAAGGTGGATTACTCCTTGATTTGAACCTTGGAAGAGGAAAACCACATTTCTAGTTATCTTGCCTGCACCAGAATCTTTTAAACAGATATATTTTTGTCTGAACAGTCAGCGAGACACTCAAAATATTGTTTTTTATGGAAAAAAGGCAAAAAAGTGGATAAAACAGAGATTTGAACCGTGGAACTGCAAAACCACATTTGTAGATCTCTGGTGTGAACTGCAAAACCACAGATGTAGATCTCTGGTCTACACCAGAATCTTTTAAACAGATATATTTGTGTCTGAACAGTCAGCAAGACACTCAAAATGTTTTTTTTATGCAAAAAGGTGGATTACACCCTGATTTGAACCGTGGAAGAGGAAAACCACATTTCTAGTTATCTGGCTAACACCAGAATCTTTTAAACAGATATATTTGTGTATGAACAGTCAGCGAGACACACAAAATGTGTTTTCTCATGGAAAAAGGCAATAAAGTGGATAATACAGAGATTTGAACCGTGGAACTGCAAAACCACAGTTTTAGATCCCTGGCCTACACCAGAATCTTTTAAACAGATATATTTGTGTCTGAACAGTCAGCGAGACACTCAAAATGTTTTTTTTTATGCAAAAAGGATGATTACAGACAGATTTGAACCGTGGAAGAGGAAAACCACAGATCTAGTTATCTTGCCTACACCAGAATCTTTTAAACAGATATGTTTGTGTCTGAACAGTCAGCGAAACATTCAAAATATTTTTTTTTCTAGAAAAAAGGCAAAAAAGTGGATAATACAGAGATTTGAATCGTGGAACTTCAAAGCCAAAGTTCTAGTTATGTGGCCCACACCAGACTCTTTTAAACAGATATATTTGTGTGTGAACAGTCAGCGAGACACTCAAAATTTTTTTTTTTATACAAAAACTTGGATTACACCCAGATTTGAACCGTGGAAGAGGAAAACCACAGTTGTAGTTCTCTGGCCTACACCAGAATCTTTAAAACAGATATATTTGTGTCTGAACAGTCAGCGAGACACTCAAAATGTTTGTTTTTATGGAAAAAAGGCAAAAAAGTGGAGAATACAGAGATTTGAACCGTGGAACTGCAAAACCACAAGTCTAGTTATCTGGCCTACACCAGACTCTTTTAAACAGATATATTTGTGTCTGAACAGTCAGTGAGACACTCAAAATGTTTTTTTTTTATGCAAAAAGGTGGATTACTCCCTGATTTGAACCGTGGAAGAGGAAAAACACATTTCTAGTTATCTGGCTAACACCAGAATCTTTTAAACAGATATATGTGTGTCTGAAAAGTCAGCGAGACACTCAAAATGTTTTTTTTCATGGAAAAAGGCAAAAAAGTGGATAATACAGAGATTTGAACCGTGGAACTGCAAAACCACAGTTCTAGTTATCTGGCCCACACCAGACTCTTTTAAACAGATATATTTGTGTCTGAACAGTCAGCGAGAGACTCACAATGTTTTTTTTTATGCAAAATGGTGGATTACACCCAGATTTGAACCGTGGAAGAGGAAAACCACATTTCTAGTTATCTGGCCTACACCAGAATCTTTTAAACAGATATATTTGTGTCTGAACAGTCAGCGAGACACTCAAAATGTTTTTTTTTCATGGAAAAAGGCAAAAAAGTTGATAATACAGAGATTTGAAATGTGGAACTGCGAAACCACAGTTTTAGTTATCTGGCCTACACCAGAATCTTTTAAACAGATATATTTGTGTCTGTACAGTCAGCGAGACACTCAAAATGTTTTTTTTTATGGAAAAAATGCAAAAAAGTGAATAATACAGAGATTTGAACCGTGGAACTGCAAAACCACAGTTCTAGTTTTCTGGCCTACACCAGACTCTTTTAAACAGATATTTTTGTGTCTGAACAGTCAGCGAGACCCTCATAATGTTTTTTTTAATGCAAAAAGGTGGATTACACGCAGATTTGAACCGTGGAAGAGGAAAACCACAGTTCTAGTTATCTGGCCTACACCAGAATCTTTTAAACAGATATATTTGTGTCTGAACAGTCAGCGAGACACTTATAATGTTTTTTTTTATGTCAAATGGTGGATAACGCCCAGATTTGTACCATGGAAGAGGAAAACCACAGTTCTAGTTATCTGGCCTACACCAGAATCTTTTAAACAGATATATTTGTGTCTGAACAGTCAGCGAGACACTTATAATGTTTTTTTTTATGTCAAATGGTGGATTACACGCAGATTTGAACCGTGGAAGAGGAAAACCACAGTTATAGTTATCTGGCCTACACCAGAATCTTTTAAACAGATATATTTTTGTCTGAACAGTCAGCGAGACACTCAAACTGTTTTTTTTATGGAAAAAAGGCAAAAAACTGGATAATACAGAGATTTGAACCGTGGAACTGCAAAACCACAGTTCTAGTTATTTGGCCTACACCAGACTCTTTTAAACAGATTTATTTGTGTCTGAACAGTCAGCAAGACACTCAAATATTTTTTTTTGTATGCAAAAAGGTGGATTACTCCTTGATTTGAACCTTGGAAGAGGAAAACCACATTTCTAGTTATCTTGCCTGCACCAGAATCTTTTAAACAGATATATTTTTGTCTGAACAGTCAGCGAGACACTCAAAATATTGTTTTTTATGGAAAAAAGGCAAAAAAGTGGATAAAACAGAGATTTGAACCGTGGAACTGCAAAACCACATTTGTAGATCTCTGGTGTGAACTGCAAAACCACAGATGTAGATCTCTGGTCTACACCAGAATCTTTTAAACAGATATATTTGTGTCTGAACAGTCAGCAAGACACTCAAAATGTTTTTTTTATGCAAAAAGGTGGATTACACCCTGATTTGAACCGTGGAAGAGGAAAACCACATTTCTAGTTATCTGGCTAACACCAGAATCTTTTAAACAGATATATTTGTGTATGAACAGTCAGCGAGACACACAAAATGTGTTTTCTCATGGAAAAAGGCAATAAAGTGGATAATACAGAGATTTGAACCGTGGAACTGCAAAACCACAGTTTTAGATCCCTGGCCTACACCAGAATCTTTTAAACAGATATATTTGTGTCTGAACAGTCAGCGAGACACTCAAAATGTTTTTTTTTATGCAAAAAGGATGATTACAGACAGATTTGAACCGTGGAAGAGGAAAACCACAGATCTAGTTATCTTGCCTACACCAGAATCTTTTAAACAGATATGTTTGTGTCTGAACAGTCAGCGAAACATTCAAAATATTTTTTTTTCTAGAAAAAAGGCAAAAAAGTGGATAATACAGAGATTTGAATCGTGGAACTTCAAAGCCAAAGTTCTAGTTATGTGGCCCACACCAGACTCTTTTAAACAGATATATTTGTGTGTGAACAGTCAGCGAGACACTCAAAATTTTTTTTTTTATACAAAAACTTGGATTACACCCAGATTTGAACCGTGGAAGAGGAAAACCACAGTTGTAGTTCTCTGGCCTACACCAGAATCTTTAAAACAGATATATTTGTGTCTGAACAGTCAGCGAGACACTCAAAATGTTTGTTTTTATGGAAAAAAGGCAAAAAAGTGGAGAATACAGAGATTTGAACCGTGGAACTGCAAAACCACAAGTCTAGTTATCTGGCCTACACCAGACTCTTTTAAACAGATATATTTGTGTCTGAACAGTCAGTGAGACACTCAAAATGTTTTTTTTTTATGCAAAAAGGTGGATTACTCCCTGATTTGAACCGTGGAAGAGGAAAAACACATTTCTAGTTATCTGGCTAACACCAGAATCTTTTAAACAGATATATGTGTGTCTGAAAAGTCAGCGAGACACTCAAAATGTTTTTTTTCATGGAAAAAGGCAAAAAAGTGGATAATACAGAGATTTGAACCGTGGAACTGCAAAACCACAGTTCTAGTTATCTGGCCCACACCAGACTCTTTTAAACAGATATATTTGTGTCTGAACAGTCAGCGAGAGACTCACAATGTTTTTTTTTATGCAAAATGGTGGATTACACCCAGATTTGAACCGTGGAAGAGGAAAACCACATTTCTAGTTATCTGGCCTACACCAGAATCTTTTAAACAGATATATTTGTGTCTGAACAGTCAGCGAGACACTCAAAATGTTTTTTTTTCATGGAAAAAGGCAAAAAAGTTGATAATACAGAGATTTGAAATGTGGAACTGCGAAACCACAGTTTTAGTTATCTGGCCTACACCAGAATCTTTTAAACAGATATATTTGTGTCTGTACAGTCAGCGAGACACTCAAAATGTTTTTTTTTATGGAAAAAATGCAAAAAAGTGAATAATACAGAGATTTGAACCGTGGAACTGCAAAACCACAGTTCTAGTTTTCTGGCCTACACCAGACTCTTTTAAACAGATATTTTTGTGTCTGAACAGTCAGCGAGACCCTCATAATGTTTTTTTTAATGCAAAAAGGTGGATTACACGCAGATTTGAACCGTGGAAGAGGAAAACCACAGTTCTAGTTATCTGGCCTACACCAGAATCTTTTAAACAGATATATTTGTGTCTGAACAGTCAGCGAGACACTTATAATGTTTTTTTTTATGTCAAATGGTGGATTACACGCAGATTTGAACCGTGGAAGAGGAAAACCACAGTTATAGTTATCTGGCCTACACCAGAATCTTTTAAACAGATATATTTTTGTCTGAACAGTCAGCGAGACACTCAAACTGTTTTTTTTATGGAAAAAAGGCAAAAAAGTGGATAATACAGAGATTTGAACCGTGGAACTGCAAAACCACAGTTCTAGTTATTTGGCCTACACCAGACTCTTTTAAACAGATTTATTTGTGTCTGAACAGTCAGCAAGACACTCAAATTTTTTTTTTTGTATGCAAAAAGGTGGATTACTCCTTGATTTGAACCTTGGAAGAGGAAAACCACATTTCTAGTTATCTTGCCTGCACAAGAAACTTTCAAACAGATATATTTGTGTCTGAACAGTCAGCGAGACACTCAAAATATTGTTTTTTATGGAAAAAAGGCAAAAAAGTGGATAAAACAGAGATTTGAACCGTGGAACTGCAAAAACACATTTGTAGATCTCTGGTGTGAACTGCAAAACCACAGATGTAGATCTCTGGTCTACACCAGAATCTTTTAAACAGATATATTTGTGTCTGAACAGTCAGCAAGACACTCAAAATGTTTTTTTTATGCAAAAAGGTGGATTACACCCAGATTTGAACCGTGGAAGAGGAAAACCACATTTCTAGTTATCTGGCTAACACCAGAATCTTTTAAACAGATATATTTGTGTATGAACAGTCAGCGAGACACACAAAATGTGTTTTCTCATGGAAAAAGGCAATAAAGTGGATAATACAGAGATTTGAACCGTGGAACTGCAAAACCACAGTTTTAGATCTCTGGCCTACACCAGAATCTTTTAAACAGATATATTTGTGTCTGAACAGTCAGCGAGACACTCAAAATGTTTTTTTTTATGCAAAAAGGATGATTACAGACAGATTTGAACCGTGGAAGAGGAAAACCACAGATCTAGTTAACTTGCCTACACCAGAATCTTTTAAACAGATATGTTTGTGTCTGAACAGTCAGCGAAACATTCAAAATATTTTTTTTTCTAGAAAAAAGGCAAAAAAGTGGATAATACAGAGATTTGAATCGTGGAACTTCAAAGCCAAAGTTCTAGTTATGTGGCCCACACCAGACTCTTTTAAACAGATATATTTGTGTCTGAACAGTCAGCGAGACACTCAAAATTTTTTTTTTTATACAAAAACTTGGATTACACCCAGATTTGAACCGTGGAAGAGGAAAACCACAGTTGTAGTTCTCTGGCCTACACCAGAATCTTTAAAACAGATATATTTGTGTCTGAACAGTCAGCGAGACACTCAAAATGTTTGTTTTTATGGAAAAAAGGCAAAAAAGTGGAGAATACAGAGATTTGAACCGTGGAACTGCAAAACCACAAGTCTAGTTATCTGGCCTACACCAGACTCTTTTAAACAGATATATTTGTGTCTGAACAGTCAGTGAGACACTCAAAATGTTTTTTTTTTATGCAAAAAGGTGGATTACTCCCTGATTTGAACCGTGGAAGAGGAAAAACACATTTCTAGTTATCTGGCTAACACCAGAATCTTTTAAACAGATATATGTGTGTCTGAAAAGTCAGCGAGACACTCAAAATGTTTTTTTTCATGCAAAAAGGCAAAAAAGTGGATAATACAGAGATTTGAACCGTGGAACTGCAAAACCACAGTTCTAGTTATCTGGCCCACACCAGACTCTTTTAAACAGATATATTTGTGTCTGAACAGTCAGCGAGACACTCACAATGTTTTTTTTTATGCAAAATGGTGGATTACACCCAGATTTGAACCGTGGAAGAGGAAAACCACATTTCTAGTTATCTGGCCTACACCAGAATCTTTTAAACAGATATATTTGTGTCTGAACAGTCAGCGAGACACTCAAAATGTTTTTTTTCATGGAAAAAGGCAAAAAAGTGGATAGTACAGAGATTTGAAACGTGGAACTGCAAAACCACAGTTTTAGTTGTCTGGCCTACATCAGAATCTTTTAAACAGATATATTTGTGTCTGAACAGTCAGCGAGACACTCAAAATGTTTTTTTTTCATGGAAAAAGGAAAAAAAGTTGATAATACAGAGATTTGAAATGTGGAACTGCGAAACCACAGTTTTAGTTATCTGGCCTACACCAGAATCTTTTAAACAGATATATTTGTGTCTGAACAGTCAGCGAGACACTCAAAATGTTTTTTTTTATGGAAAGAATGCAAAAAAGTGGATAATACAGAGATTTGAACCGTGGAACTGCAAAACCACAGTTCTAGTTTTCTGGCCCACACCAGACTCTTTTAAACAGATATATTTGTGTCTGAACAGTCAGCGAGACCCTCATAATGTTTTTCTTAATGCAAAAAGGTGGATTACACCCAGATTTGAACCGTGGAAGAGGAAAACCACAGTTCTAGTTATCTGGCCTACACCAGAATCTTTTAAACAGATATATTTGTGTCTGAACAGTCAGCGAGACACTTATAATGTTTTTTTTTATGCCAAATGGTGGATTACGCCCAGATTTGTACCATGGAAGAGGAAAACCACAGTTATAGTTATCTGGCCTACACCAGAATCTTTTAAACAGATATATTTGTGTCTGAACAGTCAGCGAGACACTCAAACTGTTTTTCTTATGGAAAAAAGGTAAAAAACTGGATAATACAGAGATTTGAACCGTGGAACTGCAAAACCACAGTTCTAGTTATTTGGCCTACACCAGACTCTTTTAAACAGATTTATTTGTGTCTGAACAGTCAGCGAGACACTCAAAATGTTTTTTTTGTATGCAAAAAGGTGGATTACACCCTGATTTGAACCGTGGAAGAGGAAAACCACATTTCTACTTACCTAGCCTACACCAGAATCTTTTAAACAGATATATTTGTGTCTGAACAGTCAGCGAGACACTCAAAATGTTTGTTTTTATGGAAAAAAGGCAAAAAAGTGGTTAATACAGAGATTTGAACTGTGGAACTGCAAAACCACAGTTTTAGTTATCTGGCCTAGACCAGAATCTTTAAAACAGAGATATTTGTGTCTGAACAGTCAGCGAGACACTCAAAATGTTTTTTTTTATGGAAAAAATGCAAAAAAGTGAATAATACAGAGATTTGAACCGTGGAACTGCAAAACCACAGTTCTAGTTTTCTGGCCCACACCAGACTCTTTTAAACAGATATATTTGTGTCTGAACAGTCAGCGAGACCCTCATAATGTTTTTTTTAATGCAAAAAGGTGGATTACACCCAGATTTGAACCGTGGAAGAGGAAAACCACAGTTCTAGTTATCTGGCCTACACCAGAATCTTTTAAACAGATATATTTGTGTCTGAACAGTCAGCGAGACACTCAAACTGTTTTTTTTATGGAAAAAAGGCAAAAAACTGGATAATACAGAGATTTGAACCGTGGAACTGCAAAACCACAGTTCTAGTTATTTGGCCTACACCAGACTCTTTTAAACAGATTTATTTGTGTCTGAACAGTCAGCGAGACACTCAAAATGTTTTTTTTGTATGCAAAAAGGTGGATTACACCTTGATTTGAACCTTGGAAGAGGAAAACCACATTTCTAGTTATCTTGCCTGCACAAGAAACTTTCAAACAGATATATTTGTGTCTGAACAGTCAGCGAGACACTCAAAATATTGTTTTTTATGGAAAAAAGGCAAAAAAGTGGATAAAACAGAGATTTGAACCGTGGAACTGCAAAACCACAGTTGTAGATCTCTGGTCTACACCAGAATCTTTTAAACAGATATATTTGTGTCTGAACAGTCAGCAAGACACTCAAAATGTTTTTTTTTATGCAAAAAGGTGGATTACACCCTGATTTGAACCGTGGAAGAGGAAAACCACATTTCTAGTTATCTGGCTAACACCAGAATCTTTTAAACAGATATATTTGTGTATGAACAGTCAGCGAGACACACAAAATGTTTTTTCTCATGGAAAAAGGCAATAAAGTGGATAATACAGAGATTTGAACCGTGGAACTGCAAAACCACAGTTTTAGATCTCTGGCCTACACCAGAATCTTTTAAACAGATATATTTGTGTCTGAACAGTCAGCGAGACACTCAAAATGTTTTTTTTTATGCAAAAAGGATGATTACAGCCAGATTTGAACCGTGGAAGAGGAAAACCACAGATCTAGTTATCTTGCCTACACCAGAATCTTTTAAACAGATATATTTCTGTCTGAACAGTCAGCGAAACATTCAAAATATTTTTTTTTTCTAGAAAAAAAGCAAAAAAGTGGATAATACAGAGATTTGAATCGTGGAACTTCAAAGCCAAAGTTCTAGTTATGTGGCCCACACCAGACTCTTTTAAACAGATATATTTGTGTCTGAACAGTCAGCGAGACACTCAAAATTTTTTTTTTTATACAAAAACTTGGATTACACCCAGATTTGAACCGTGGAAGAGGAAAACCACAGTTGTAGTTCTCTGGCCTGCACCAGAATCTTTAAAACAGATATATTTGTGTCTGAACAGTCAGCGAGACACTCAAAATGTTTGTTTTTATGGAAAAAAGGCAAAAACGTGGAGAATACAGAGATTTGAACCGTTGAACTGAAAAAACCACAAGTCTAGTTATCTGGCCTACACCAGACTCTTTTAAACAGATATATTTGTGTCTGAACAGTCAGTGAGACACTCAAAATGTTTTTTTTTTATGCAAAAAGGTGGATTACACCCTGATTTGAACCGTGGAAGAGGAAAAACTCATTTCTAGTTATCTGGCTAACACCAGAATCTTTAAAACAGATATATTTGTGTCTGAACAGTCAGCGAGACACTCAAAATGTTTGTTTTTATGGAAAAAAGGCAAAAAAGTGGAGAATACAGAGATTTGAACCGTGGAACTGCAAAACCACAAGTCTAGTTATCTGGCCTACACCAGACTCTTTTAAACAGTTATATTTGTGTCTGAACAGTCAGTGAGACACTCAAAATGTTTTTTTTTTTATGCAAAAAGGTGGATTACACCCTGATTTGAACCGTGGAAGAGGAAAACCACATTTCTACTTACCTAGCCTACACCAGAATCTTTTAAACAGATATATTTGTGTCTGAACAGTCAGCGAGACACTCAAAATGTTTGTTTTTATGGAAAAAAGGCAAAAAAGTGGTTAATACAGAGATTTGAACCGTGGAACTGAAAAACCAAAGTTTTAGTTATCTGACCTAGACCAGAATCTTTTAAACAGAGATATTTGTGTCTGAACAGTCAGCGAGACACTCAAAATGTTTTTTTTTATGGAAAAAATGCAAAAAAGTGAATAATACAGAGATTTGAACCGTGGAACTGCAAAACCACAGTTCTAGTTTTCTGGCCCACACCAGACTCTTTTAAACAGATATATTTGTGTCTGAACAGTCAGCGAGACCCTCATAATGTTTTTTTTAATGCAAAAAGGTGGATTACACCCAGATTTGAACCGTGGAAGAGGAAAACCACAGTTCTAGTTATCTGGCCTACACCAGAATCTTTTAAACAGATATATTTGTGTCTGAACAGTCAGCGAGACACTTATAATGTTTTTTTTTATGCCAAATGGTGGATTACGCCCAGATTTGTACCATGGAAGAGGAAAACCACAGTTATAGTTATCTGGCCTACACCAGAATCTTTTAAACAGACATATTTGTGTCTGAACAGTCAGCGAGACACTCAAACTGTTTTTTTTATGGAAAAAAGGCAAAAAACTGGATAATACAGAGATTTGAACCGTGGAACTGCAAAACCACAGTTCTAGTTATTTGGCCTACACCAGACTCTTTTAAACAGATTTATTTGTGTCTGAACAGTCAGCGAGACACTTAAAATGTTTTTTTTGTATGCAAAAAGGTGGATTACACCCTGATTTGAACCGTGGAAGAGGAAAACCACATTTCTACTTACCTAGCCTACACCAGAATCTTTTAAACAGATATATTTGTGTCTGAACAGTCAGCGAGACACTCAAAATGTTTGTTTTTATGGAAAAAAGGCAAAAAAGTGGTTAATACAGAGATTTGAACTGTGGAACTGCAAAACCACAGTTTTAGTTATCTGGCCTAGACCAGAATCTTTTAAACAGAGATATTTGTGTCTGAACAGTCAGCGAGACGCTCAAAATGTTTTTTTTCATGGAAAAAGGCAAAAAAGTGGATAATACAGAGATTTGAACCGTGGAACTGCAAAACCACAGTTCTAGTTATCTGGCCCACACCAGACTCTTTTAAACAGATATATTTGTGTCTGAACAGTCAGCGAGACACTCACAATGTTTTTTTTTATGCAAAATGGTGGATTACACCCAGATTTGAACCGTGGAAGAGGAAAACCACATTTCTAGTTATCTGGCCTACACCAGAATCTTTTAAACAGATATATTTGTGTCTGAACAGTCAGCGAGACACTCAAAATGTTTTTTTTCATGGAAAAAGGCAAAAAAGTGGATAGTACAGAGATTTGAAACGTGGAACTGCAAAACCACAGTTTTAGTTGTCTGGCCTACATCAGAATCTTTTAAACAGATATATTTGTGTCTGAACAGTCAGCGAGACACTCAAAATGTTTTTTTTTCATGGAAAAAGGCAAAAAAGTTGATAATACAGAGATTTGAAATGTGGAACTGCGAAACCACAGTTTTAGTTATCTGGCCTACACCAGAATCTTTTAAACAGATATATTTGTGTCTGAACAGTCAGCGAGACACTCAAAATGTTTTTTTTTATGGAAAGAATGCAAAAAAGTGGATAATACAGAGATTTTAACCGTGGAACTGCAAAACCACAGTTCTAGTTATCTGGCCCACACCAGTCTCTTTTAAACAGATATATTTGTGTCTGAACAGTCAGCGAGACACTCATAATGTTTTTTTTTATGCAAAAAGGTGGATTACACTCAGATTTGTACCATGGAAGAGGAAAACCACAGTTCTAGTTATCTGGCCTACACCAGAATCTTTTAAACAGATATATTTGTGCATGAACAGTCAGCGAGACACTCAAACTGTTTTTTTTTATGGAAAAAAGGCAAAAAAGTGGATAATACAGAGATTTGAACCGTGGAACTGCAAAACCACAATTCTAGTTATCTGTCCTACAGCAGACTGTTTTAAACAGATATATTTGTGTGTCTCAACAGTCAGCGAGACACTCAAAATGTTTTTTTTTTATGCAAAAAGGTGGGTTACAGCCACATTTGAACCGTGGAAGAGGAAAACCACAGTTCTAGTAATCTGGCCTACACCAGAATCTTTTAAACAGATATATTTGTGTCTGAACAGTCAGTGAGACACTCAAAATGTTTTTTTTATGCAAAAAGGTGGATTACACCCTGATTTGAACTGTGGAAGAGGAAAACCACATTTCTAGTTATCTGGCTAACACCAGAATCTTTTAAACAGATATATTTGTGTATGAACAGTCAGCGAGACACATAAAATGTTTTTTCTCATGGAAAAAGGCAATAAAGTGGATAATACAGAGATTTGAACCGTGGAACTGCAAAACCACAGTTTTAGATCTCTGGCCTACACCAGAATCTTTTAAACAGATATATTTGTGTCTGAACAGTCAGCGAGACACTCAAAATGTTTTTTTTTATGCAAAAAGGATGATTACAGCCAGATTTGAACCGTGGAAGAGGAAAACCACAGATCTAGTTATCTTGCCTACACCAGAATCTTTTAAACAGATATATTTGTGTCTGAACAGTCAGCGAAACATTCAAAATATTTTTTTTTTCTAGAAAAAAGGCAAAAAAGTGGATAATACAGAGATTTGAATCGTGGAACTTCAAAGCCAAAGTTCTAGTTATGTGGCCCACACCAGACTCTTTTAAACAGATATATTTGTGTCTGAACAGTCAGCGAGACACTCAAAATTTTTTTTTTTATACAAAAACTTGGATTACACCCAGATTTGAACCGTGGAAGAGGAAAACCACAGTTGTAGTTCTCTGGCCTACACCAGAATCTTTAAAACAGATATATTTGTGTCTGAACAGTCAGCGAGACACTCAAAATGTTTGTTTTTATGGAAAAAAGGCAAAAAAGTGGAGAATACAGAGATTTGAACCGTGGAACTGCAAAACCACAAGTCTAGTTATCTGGCCTACACCAGACTCTTTTAAACAGATATATTTGTGTCTGAACAGTCAGTGAGACACTCAAAATGTTTTTTTTTTATGCAAAAAGGTGGATTACACCCTGATTTGAACCGTGGAAGAGGAAAACCACATTTCTACTTACCTAGCCTACACCAGAATCTTTTAAACAGATATATTTGTGTCTGAACAGTCAGCGAGACACTCAAAATGTTTGTTTTTATGGAGAAAAGGCAAAAAAGTGGTTAATACAGAGATTTGAACCGTGGAACTGCAAAACCACAGTTTTAGTTATCTGGCCTAGACCAGAATCTTTTAAACAGAGATATTTGTGTCTGAACAGTCAGCGAGACACTCAAAATGTTTTTTTTTATGGAAAAAATGCAAAAAAGTGAATAATACAGAGATTTGAACCGTGGAACTGCAAAACCACAGTTCTAGTTTTCTGGCCCACACCAGACTCTTTTAAACAGATATATTTGTGTCTGAACAGTCAGCGAGACCCTCATAATGTTTTTTTTAATGCAAAAAGGTGGATTACACCCAGATTTGAACCGTGGAAGAGGAAAACCACAGTTCTAGTTATCTGGCCTACACCAGAATCTTTTAAACAGATATATTTGTGTCTGAACAGTCAGCGAGACACTTATAATGTTTTTTTTTATGCCAAATGGTGGATTACGCCCAGATTTGTACCATGGAAGAGGAAAACCACAGTTATAGTTATCTGGCCTACACCAGAATCTTTTAAACAGATATATTTGTGTCTGAACAGTCAGCGAGACACTCAAACTGTTTTTTTTATGGAAAAAAGGCAAAAAACTGGATAATACAGAGATTTGAACCGTGGAACTGCAAAACCACAGTTCTAGTTATTTGGCCTACACCAGACTCTTTTAAACAGATTTATTTGTGTCTGAACAGTCAGCGAGACACTCAAAATGTTTTTTTTGTATGCAAAAAGGTGGATTACACCCTGATTTGAACCGTGGAAGAGGAAAACCACATTTCTACTTACCTAGCCTACACCAGAATCTTTTAAACAGATATATTTGTGTCTGAACAGTCAGCGAGACACTCAAAATGTTTGTTTTTATGGAAAAAAGGAAAAAAAGTGGTTAATACAGAGATTTGAACTGTGGAACTGCAAAACCACAGTTTTAGTTATCTGGCCTAGACCAGAATCTTTTAAACAGAGATATTTGTGTCTGAACAGTCAGCGAGACACTCAAAATGTTTTTTTTCATGGAAAAAGGCAAAAAAGTGGATAATACAGAGATTTGAACCGTGGAACTGCAAAACCACAGTTCTTGTTATCTGGCCCACACCAGACTCTTTTAAACAGATATATTTGTGTCTGAACAGTCAGCGAGACACTCACAATGTTTTTTTTTATGCAAAATGGTGGATTACACCCAGATTTGAACCGTGGAAGAGGAAAACCACATTTCTAGTTATCTGGCCTACACCAGAATCTTTTAAACAGATATATTTGTGTCTGAACAGTCAGCGAGACACTAAAAATGTTTTTTTTCATGGAAAAAGGCAAAAAAGTGGATAGTACAGAGATTTGAAACGTGGAACTGCAAAACCACAGTTTTAGTTGTCTGGCCTACATCAGAATCTTTTAAACAGATATATTTGTGTCTGAACAGTCAACGAGACACTCAAAATGTTTTTTTTTCATGGAAAAAGGCAAAAAAGTTGATAATACAGAGATTTGAAATGTGGAACTGCGAAACCACAGTTTTAGTTATCTGGCCTACACCAGAATCTTTTAAACAGATATATTTGTGTCTGAACAGTCAGCGAGACACTCAAAATGTTTTTTTTTATGGAAAGTATGCAAAAAAGTGGATAATACAGAGATTTTAACCGTGGAACTGCAAAACCACAGTTCTAGTTATCTGGCCCACACCAGTCTCTTTTAAACAGATATATTTGTGTCTGAACAGTCAGCGAGACACTCATAATGTTTTTTTTGTATGCAAAAAGGTGGATTACACCCTGATTTGAACCGTGGAAGAGGAAAACCACATTTCTACTTACCTAGCCTACACCAGAATCTTTTAAACAGATATATTTGTGTCTGAACAGTCAGTGAGACACTCAAAATGTTTTTTTTATGCAAAAAGGTGGATTACACCCTGATTTGAACTGTGGAAGAGGAAAACCACATTTCTAGTTATCTGGCTAACACCAGAATCTTTTAAACAGATATATTTGTGTATGAACAGTCAGCGAGACACATAAAATGTTTTTTCTCATGGAAAAAGGCAATAAAGTGGATAATACAGAGATTTGAACCGTAGAACTGCAAAACCACAGTTTTAGATCTCTGGCCTACACCAGAATCTTTTAAACAGATATATTTGTGTCTGAACAGTCAGCGAGACACTCAAAATGTTTTTTTTTATGCAAAAAGGATGATTACAGCCAGATTTGAACCGTGGAAGAGGAAAACCACAGATCTAGTTATCTTGCCTACACCAGAATCTTTTAAACAGATATATTTGTGTCTGAACAGTCAGCGAAACATTCAAAATATTTTTTTTTTCTAGAAAAAAGGCAAAAAAGTGGATAATACAGAGATTTGAATCGTGGAACTTCAAAGCCAAAGTTCTAGTTATGTGGCCCACACCAGACTCTTTTAAACAGATATATTTGTGTCTGAACAGTCAGCGAGACACTCAAAATTTTTTTTTTTATACAAAAACTTGGATTACACCCAGATTTGAACCGTGGAAGAGGAAAACCACAGTTGTAGTTCTCTGGCCTACACCAGAATCTTTAAAACAGATATATTTGTGTCTGAACAGTCAGCGAGACACTCAAAATGTTTGTTTTTATGGAAAAAAGGCAAAAAAGTGGAGAATACAGAGATTTGAACCGTGGAACTGCAAAACCACAAGTCTAGTTATCTGGCCTACACCAGACTCTTTTAAACAGATATATTTGTGTCTGAACAGTCAGTGAGACACTCAAAATGTTTTTTTTTTATGCAAAAAGGTGGATTACACCCTGATTTGAACCGTGGAAGAGGAAAACCACATTTCTACTTACCTAGCCTACACCAGAATCTTTTAAACAGATATATTTGTGTCTGAACAGTCAGCGAGACACTCAAAATGTTTGTTTTTATGGAGAAAAGGCAAAAAAGTGGTTAATACAGAGATTTGAACCGTGGAACTGCAAAACCACAGTTTTAGTTATCTGGCCTAGACCAGAATCTTTTAAACAGAGATATTTGTGTCTGAACAGTCAGCGAGACACTCAAAATGTTTTTTTTTATGGAAAAAATGCAAAAAAGTGAATAATACAGAGATTTGAACCGTGGAACTGCAAAACCACAGTTCTAGTTTTCTGGCCCACACCAGACTCTTTTAAACAGATATATTTGTGTCTGAACAGTCAGCGAGACCCTCATAATGTTTTTTTTAATGCAAAAAGGTGGATTACACCCAGATTTGAACCGTGGAAGAGGAAAACCACAGTTCTAGTTATCTGGCCTACACCAGAATCTTTTAAACAGATATATTTGTGTCTGAACAGTCAGCGAGACACTTATAATGTTTTTTTTTATGCCAAATGGTGGATTACGCCCAGATTTGTACCATGGAAGAGGAAAACCACAGTTATAGTTATCTGGCCTACACCAAAATCTTTTAAACAGATATATTTGTGTCTGAACAGTCAGCGAGACACTCAAACTGTTTTTTTTATGGAAAAAAGGCAAAAAACTGGATAATACAGAGATTTGAACCGTGGAACTGCAAAACCACAGTTCTAGTTATTTGGCCTACACCAGACTCTTTTAAACAGATTTATTTGTGTCTGAACAGTCAGCGAGACACTCAAAATGTTTTTTTTGTATGCAAAAAGGTGGATTACACCCTGATTTGAACCGTGGAAGAGGAAAACCACATTTCTACTTACCTAGCCTACACCAGAATCTTTTAAACAGATATATTTGTGTCTGAACAGTCAGCGAGACACTCAAAATGTTTGTTTTTATGGAAAAAAGGCAAAAAAGTGGTTAATACAGAGATTTGAACTGTGGAACTGCAAAACCACAGTTTTAGTTATCTGGCCTAGACCAGAATCTTTTAAACAGAGATATTTGTGTCTGAACAGTCAGCGAGACACTCAAAATGTTTTTTTTTATGGAAAAAATGCAAAAAAGTGAATAATACAGAGATTTGAACCGTGGAACTGCAAAACCACAGTTCTAGTTTTCTGGCCCACACCAGACTCTTTTAAACAGATATATTTGTGTCTGAACAGTCAGCGAAACCCTCATAATGTTTTTTTTAATGCAAAAAGGTGGATTACACCCAGATTTGAACCGTGGAAGAGGAAAACCACAGTTCTAGTTATCTGGCCTACACCAGAATCTTTTAAACAGATATATTTGTGTCTGAACAGTCAGCGAGACACTTATAATGTTTTTTTTTATGCCAAATGGTGGATTACGCCCAGATTTGTACCATGGAAGAGGAAAACCACAGTTATAGTTATCTGGCCTACACCAGAATCTTTTAAACAGATATATTTGTGTCTGAACAGTCAGCGAGACACTTATAATGTTTTTTTTATGCCAAATGGTGGATTACGCCCAGATTTGTACCATGGAAGAGGAAAACCACAGTTATAGTTATCTGGCCTACACCAGAATCTTTTAAACAGATATATTTGTGTCTGAACAGTCAGCGAGACACTCAAACTGTTTTTTTTATGGAAAAAAGGCAAAAAACTGGATAATACAGAGATTTGAACCGTGGAACTGCAAAACCACAGTTCTAGTTATTTGGCCTACACCAGACTCTTTTAAACAGATTTATTTGTGTCTGAACAGTCAGCGAGACACTCAAAATGTTTTTTTTGTATGCAAAAAGGTGGATTACACCCTGATTTGAACCGTGGAAGAGGAAAACCACATTTCTACTTACCTAGCCTACACCAGAATCTTTTAAACAGATATATTTGTGTCTGAACAGTCAGCGAGACACTCAAAATGTTTGTTTTTATGGAAAAAAGGCAAAAAAGTGGTTAATACAGAGATTTGAACTGTGGAACTGCAAAACCACAGTTTTAGTTATCTGGCCTAGACCAGAATCTTTTAAACAGAGATTTTTGTGTCTGAACAGTCAGCGAGACACTCAAAATGTTTTTTTTCATGGAAAAAGGCAAAAAAGTGGATAATACAGAGATTTGAACCGTGGAACTGCAAAACCACAGTTCTTGTTATCTGGCCCACACCAGACTCTTTTAAACAGATATATTTGTGTCTGAACAGTCAGCGAGACACTCACAATGTTTTTTTTTATGCAAAATGGTGGATTACACCCAGATTTGAACCGTGGAAGAGGAAAACCACATTTCTAGTTATCTGGCCTACACCAGAATCTTTTAAACAGATATATTTGTGTCTGAACAGTCAGCGAGACACTCAAAATGTTTTTTTTCATGGAAAAAGGCAAAAAAGTGGATAGTACAGAGATTTGAAACGTGGAACTGCAAAACCACAGTTTTAGTTGTCTGGCCTACATCAGAATCTTTTAAACAGATATATTTGTGTCTGAACAGTCAGCGAGACACTCAAAATGTTTTTTTTTCATGGAAAAAGGCAAAAAAGTTGATAATACAGAGATTTGAAATGTGGAACTGCGAAACCACAGTTTTAGTTATCTGGCCTACACCAGAATCTTTTAAACAGATATATTTGTGTCTGAACAGTCAGCGAGACACTCAAAATGTTTTTTTTTATGGAAAGAATGCAAAAAAGTGGATAATACAGAGATTTTAACCGTGGAACTGCAAAACCACAGTTCTAGTCATCTGGCCCACACCAGTCTCTTTTAAACAGATATATTTGTGTCTGAACAGTCAGCGAGACACTCATAATGTTTTTTTTTATGCAAAAAGGTGGATTACACTCAGATTTGTACCGTGGAAGAGGAAAACCACAGTTCTAGTTATCTGGCCTACACCAGAATCTTTTAAACAGATATATTTGTGCATGAACAGTCAGCGAGACACTCAAACTGTTTTTTTTTATGGAAAAAAGGCAAAAAGTGGATAATACAGAGATTTGAACCGTGGAACTGCAAAACCACAGTTCTAGTTATCTGTCCTACAGCAGACTGTTTTAAACAGATATATTTGTGTGTCTCAACAGTCAGCGAGACACTCAAAATGTTTTTTTTTTATGCAAAAAGGTGGGTTACAGCCACATTTGAACCGTGGAAGAGGAAAACCACAGTTCTAGTAATCTGGCCTACACCAGAATCTTTTAAACAGATATATTTGTGTCTGAACAGTCAGTGAGACACTCAAAATGTTTTTTTTTATGCAAAAAGGTGGATTACACCCTGATTTGAACTGTGGAAGAGGAAAACCACATTTCTAGTTATCTGGCTAACACCAGAATCTTTTAAACAGATATATTTGTGTATGAACAGTCAGCGAGACACATAAAATGTTTTTTCTCATGGAAAAAGGCAATAAAGTGGATAATACAGAGATTTGAACCGTGGAACTGCAAAACCACAGTTTTAGATCTCTGGCCTACACCAGAATCTTTTAAACAGATATATTTGTGTCTGAACAGTCAGCGAGACACTCAAAATGTTTTTTTTTATGCAAAAAGGATGATTACAGCCAGATTTGAACCGTGGAAGAGGAAAACCACAGATCTAGTTATCTTGCCTACACCAGAATCTTTTAAACAGATATATTTGTGTCTGAACAGTCAGCGAAACATTCAAAATATTTTTTTTTTCTAGAAAAAAGGCAAAAAAGTGGATAATACAGAGATTTGAATCGTGGAACTTCAAAGCCAAAGTTCTAGTTATGTGGCCCACACCAGACTCTTTTAAACAGATATATTTGTGTCTGAACAGTCAGCGAGACACTCAAAATGTTTGTTTTTATGGAAAAAAGGCAAAAAAGTGGAGAATACAGAGATTTGAACCGTGGAACTGCAAAACCACAAGTCTAGTTATCTGGCCTACACCAGACTCTTTTAAACAGATATATTTGTGTCTGAACAGTCAGTGAGACACTCAAAATGTTTTTTTTTTATGCAAAAAGGTGGATTACACCCTGATTTGAACCGTGGAAGAGGAAAACCACATTTCTACTTACCTAGCCTACACCAGAATCTTTTAAACAGATATATTTGTGTCTGAACAGTCAGCGAGACACTCAAAATGTTTGTTTTTATGGAAAAAAGGCAAAAAAGTGGTTAATACAGAGATTTGAACCGTGGAACTGCAAAACCACAGTTTTAGTTATCTGGCCTAGACCAGAATCTTTTAAACAGAGATATTTGTGTCTGAACAGTCAGCGAGACACTCAAAATGTTTTTTTTTATGGAAAAAATGCAAAAAAGTGAATAATACAGAGATTTGAACCGTGGAACTGCAAAACCACAGTTCTAGTTTTCTGGCCCACACCAGACTCTTTTAAACAGATATATTTGTGTCTGAACAGTCAGCGAGACCCTCATAATGTTTTTTTTAATGCAAAAAGGTGGATTACACCCAGATTTGAACCGTGGAAGAGGAAAACCACAGTTCTAGTTATCTGGCCTACACCAGAATCTTTTAAACAGATATATTTGTGTCTGAACAGTCAGCGAGACACTTATAATGTTTTTTTTTATGCCAAATGGTGGATTACACCCAGATTTGTACCATGGAAGAGGAAAACCACAGTTATAGTTATCTGGCCTACACCAGAATCTTTTAAACAGATATATTTGTGTCTGAACAGTCAGCGAGACACTCAAACTGTTTTTTTTATGGAAAAAAGGCAAAAAACTGGATAATACAGAGATTTGAACCGTGGAACTGCAAAACCACAGTTCTAGTTATTTGGCCTACACCAGACTCTTTTAAACAGATTTATTTGTGTCTGAACAGTCAGCGAGACACTCAAAATGTTTTTTTTGTATGCAAAAAGGTGGAATACACCCTGATTTGAACCGTGGAAGAGGAAAACCACAGTTGTAGTTCTCTGGCCTACACCAGAATCTTTAAAACAGATATATTTGTGTCTGAACAGTCAGCGAGACACTCAAAATGTTTGTTTTTATGGAAAAAAGGCAAAAAAGTGGAGAATACAGAGATTTGAACCGTGGAACTGCAAAACCACAAGTCTAGTTATCTGGCCTACACCAGACTCTTTTAAACAGATATATTTGTGTCTGAACAGTCAGTGAGACACTCAAAATGTTTTTTTTTTATGCAAAAAGGTGGATTACACCCTGATTTGAACCGTGGAAGAGGAAAACCACATTTCTACTTACCTAGCCTACACCAGAATCTTTTAAACAGATATATTTGTGTCTGAACAGTCAGCGAGACACTCAAAATGTTTGTTTTTATGGAAAAAAGGCAAAAAAGTGGTTAATACAGAGATTTGAACCGTGGAACTGCAAAACCACAGTTTTAGTTATCTGGCCTAGACCAGAATCTTTTAAACAGAGATATTTGTGTCTGAACAGTCAGCGAGACACTCAAAATGTTTTTTTTTATGGAAAAAATGCAAAAAAGTGAATAATACAGAGATTTGAACCGTGGAACTGCAAAACCACAGTTCTAGTTTTCTGGCCCACACCAGACTCTTTTAAACAGATATATTTGTGTCTGAACAGTCAGCGAGACCCTCATAATGTTTTTTTTAATGCAAAAAGGTGGATTACACCCAGATTTGAACCGTGGAAGAGGAAAACCACAGTTCTAGTTATCTGGCCTACACCAGAATCTTTTAAACAGATATATTTGTGTCTGAACAGTCAGCGAGACACTTATAATGTTTTTTTTTATGCCAAATGGTGGATTACACCCAGATTTGTACCATGGAAGAGGAAAACCACAGTTATAGTTATCTGGCCTACACCAGAATCTTTTAAACAGATATATTTGTGTCTGAACAGTCAGCGAGACACTCAAACTGTTTTTTTTATGGAAAAAAGGCAAAAAACTGGATAATACAGAGATTTGAACCGTGGAACTGCAAAACCACAGTTCTAGTTATTTGGCCTACACCAGACTCTTTTAAACAGATTTATTTGTGTCTGAACAGTCAGCGAGACACTCAAAATGTTTTTTTTGTATGCAAAAAGGTGGAATACACCCTGATTTGAACCGTGGAAGAGGAAAACCACATTTCTACTTACCTAGCCTACACCAGAATCTTTTAAACAGATTTATTTGTGTCTGAACAGTCAGCGAGACACTCAAAATGTTTGTTTTTATGGAAAAAAGGCAAAAAAGTGGTTAATACAGAGATTTGAACTGTGGAACTGCAAAACCACAGTTTTAGTTATCTGGCCTAGACCAGAATCTTTTAAACAGAGATATTTGTGTCTGAACAGTCAGCGAGACACTCAAAATGTTTTTTTTTATGGAAAAAATGCAAAAAAGTGAATAATACAGAGATTTGAACCGTGGAACTGCAAAACCACAGTTCTAGTTTTCTGGCCCACACCAGACTCTTTTAAACAGATATATTTGTGTCTGAACAGTCAGCGAGACCCTCATAATGTTTTTTTTAATGCAAAAAGGTGGATTACACCCAGATTTGAACAGTGGAAGAGGAAAACCACAGTTCTAGTTATCTGGCCTACACCAGAATCTTTTAAACAGATATATTTGTGTCTGAACAGTCAGCGAGACACTTATAATGTTTTTTTTTATGCCAAATGGTGGATTACGCCCAGATTTGTACCATGGAAGAGGAAAACCACAGTTATAGTTATCTGGCCTTCACCAGAATCTTTTAAACAGATATATTTGTGTCTGAACAGTCAGCGAGACACTCAAACTGTTTTTTTTATGGAAAAAAGGCAAAAAACTGGATAATACAGAGATTTGAACCGTGGAACGGCAAAACCACAGTTCTAGTTATTTGGCCTACACCAGACTCTTTTAAACAGATTTATTTGTGTCTGAACAGTCAGCGAGACACTCAAAATGTTTTTTGTATGCAAAAAGGTGGATTACACCTTGATTTGAACCTTGGAAGAGGAAAACCACATTTCTAGTTATCTTGCCTGCACAAGAAACTTTCAAACAGATATATTTGTGTCTGAACAGTCAGCGAGACACTCAACATATTGTTTTTTATGGAAAAAAGGCAAAAAAGTGGATAAAACAGAGATTTGAACCGTGGAACTGCAAAACCACAGTTGTAGATCTCTGGTCTACACCAGAATCTTTTAAACAGATATATTTGTGTCTGAACAGTCAGCAAGACACTCAAAATGTTTTTTTTTATGCAAAAAGGTGGATTACACCCTGATTTGAACCGTGGAAGAGGAAAACCACATTTCTAGTTATCTGGCTAACACCAGAATCTTTTAAACAGATATATTTGTGTATGAACAGTCAGCGAGACACACAAAATGTTTTTTCTCATGGAAAAAGGCAATAAAGTGGATAATACAGAGATTTGAACCGTGGAACTGCAAAACCACAGTTTTAGATCTCTGGCCTACACCAGAATCTTTTAAACAGATATATTTTTGTCTGAACAGTCAGCGAGACACTCAAAATGTTTTTTTTTATGCAAAAAGGATGATTACAGCCAGATTTGAACCGTGGAAGAGGAAAACCACAGATCTAGTTATCTTGCCTACACCAGAATCTTTTAAACAGATATATTTGTGTCTGAACAGTCAGCGAAACATTCAAAATATTTTTTTTTTCTAGAAAAAAAGCAAAAAAGTGGATAATACAGAGATTTGAATCGTGGAACTTCAAAGCCAAAGTTCTAGTTATGTGGCCCACACCAGACTCTTTTAAACAGATATATTTGTGTCTGAACAGTCAGCGAGACACTCAAAATTTTTTTTTTTTATACAATAACTTGGATTACACCCAGATTTGAACCGTGGAAGAGGAAAACCACAGTTGTAGTTCTCTGGCCTACACCAGAATCTTTTAAACAGATATATTTGTGTATGAACAGTCAGCGAGACACACAAAATGTTTTTTCTCATGGAAAAAGGCAATAAAGTGGATAATACAGAGATTTGAACCGTGGAACTGCAAAACCACAGTTTTAGATCTCTGGCCTACACCAGAATCTTTTAAACAGATATATTTGTGTCTGAACAGTCAGCGAGACACTCAAAATGTTTTTTTTTATGCAAAAAGGATGATTACAGCCAGATTTGAACCATGGAAGAGGAAGACCACAGATCTAGTTATCTTGCCTACACCAGAATCTTTTAAACAGATATATTTGTGTCTGAACAGTCAGCGAAACATTCAAAATATTTTTTTTTTCTAGAAAAAAGGCAAAAAAGTGGATAATACAGAGATTTGAATCGTGGAACTTCAAAGCCAAAGTTCTAGTTATGTGGCCCACACCAGACTCTTTTAAACAGATATATTTGTGTCTGAACAGTCAGCGAGACACTCAAAATTTTTTTTTTTATACAAAAACTTGGATTACACCCAGATTTGAACCGTGGAAGAGGAAAACCACAGTTGTAGTTCTCTGGCCTACACCAGAATCTTTAAAACACATATATTTGTGTCTGAACAGTCAGCGAGACACTCAAAATGTTTGTTTTTATGGAAAAAAGGCAAAAAAGTGGAGAATACAGAGATTTGAACCGTGGAACTGCAAAACCACAAGTCTAGTTATCTGGCCTACACCAGACTCTTTTAAACAGATATATTTGTGTCTGAACAGTCAGTGAGACACTCAAAATGTTTTTTTTTTATGCAAAAAGGTGGATTACACCCTGATTTGAACCGTGGAAGAGGAAAAACACATTTCTAGTTATCTGGCTAACACCAGAATCTTTTGAAAAGATATATGTGTGTCTGAAAAGTCAGCGAGACACTCAAAATGTTTTTTTTCATGGAAAAAGGCAAAAAAGTGGATAATACAGAGATTTGAACCGTGGAACTGCAAAACCACAGTTCTAGTTATCTGGCCCACACCAGACTCTTTTAAACAGATATATTTGTGTCTGAACAGTCAGCGAGACACTCACAATGTTTTTTTTTATGCAAAATGGTGGATTACACCCAGATTTGAACCGTGGAAGAGGAAAACCACATTTCTAGTTATCTGGCCTACACCAGAATCTTTTAAACAGATATATTTGTGTCTGAACAGTCAGCGAGACACTCAAAATGTTTTTTTTCATGGAAAAAGGCAAAAAAGTGGATAATACAGAGATTTGAAACGTGGAACTGCAAAACAACAGTTTTAGTTGTCTGGCCTACATCAGAATCTTTTAAACAGATATATTTGTGTCTGAACAGTCAGCGAGACACTCAAAATGTTTTTTTTTCATGGAAAAAGGCAAAAAAGTTGATAATACAGAGATTTGAAACGTGGAACTGCGAAACCACAGTTTTAGTTATCTGGCCTATACCAGAATCTTTTAAACAGATATATTTGTGTCTGAACAGTCAGCGAGACACTCAAAATGTTTTTTTTTATGGAAAGAATGCAAAAAAGTGGATAATACAGAGATTTGAACCGTGGAACTGCAAAACCACAGTTCTAGTTATCTGGCCCACACCAGTCTCTTTTAAACAGATATATTTGTGTCTGAACAGTCAGCGAGACACTCATAATGTTTTTTTTTATGCAAAAAGGTGGATTACACTCAGATTTGTACCGTGGAAGAGGAAAACCACAGTTCTAGTTATCTGGCCTACACCAGAATCTTTTAAACAGATATATTTGTGCATGAACAGTCAGCGAGACACTCAAACTGTTTTTTTTTATGGAAAAAAGGCAAAAAGTGGATAATACAGAGATTTGAACCGTGGAACTGCAAAACCACAGTTCTAGTTATCTGTCCTACAGCAGACTGTTTTAAACAGATATATTTGTGTGTCTCAACAGTCAGCGAGACACTCAAAATGTTTTTTTTTTATGCAAAAAGGTGGGTTACAGCCACATTTGAACCGTGGAAGAGGAAAACCACAGTTCTAGTAATCTGGCCTACACCAGAATCTTTTAAACAGATATATTTGTGTCTGAACAGTCAGCGAGACACTCAAACTGTTTTTTTTTATGGAAAAAAGGCAAAAAGTGGATAATACAGAGATTTGAACCGTGGAACTGCAAAACCACAGTTGTAGATCTCTGGCCTACACCAGAATCTTGTAAACAGATATATTTGTGTCTGAACAGTCAGCGAGACACTCAAAATGTTTTTTTTTATGCAAAAAGGATGATTACAACCAGATTTGAACCGTGGAAGAGGAAAACCACAGATCTAGTTATCTGGCCTACACCAGAATCTTTTAAACAGATATATTTGTGTCTGAACAGTCAGCGAGACATTCAAAATATTTTTTTTTTATAGAAAAAAGGCAAAAAAGTGGATAATACAGAGATTTGAATAGTGGAACTTCAAAACCACAATTCTAGTTATGTGGCCTACACCAGACTCTTTTAAACAGATATATTTGTGTCTGAACAGTCAGTGAGACACTCAAAATGTTTTTTTTTATGCAAAAAGGTGGATTACACCCTGATTTGAACCGTGGAAAAGGAAAACCACATTTCTAGTTATCTGGCTAACACCAGAATCTTTTAAACAGATATATTTGTGTCTGAACAGTCAGCGAGACACACAAAATGTTTTTTCTCATGGAAAAAGGCAATAAAGTGGATAATACAGAGATTTGAACCGTGGAACTGCAAAACCAGTTTTAGATATCTGGCCTACACCAGAATCTTTTAAACAGATATATTTGTGTCTGAACAGTCAGCGAGACACTCAAAATGTTTTTTTTATGCAAAAAGGATGATTACAGCCAGATTTGAACCGTGGAAGAGGAAAACCACAGATCTAGTTATCTTGCCTACACCAGAATCTTTTAAACAGATATATTTGTGTCTGAACAGTCAGCGAAACATTCAAAATATTTTTTTTTTCTAGAAAAAAGGCAAAAAAGTGGATAATACAGAGATTTGAATCGTGGAACTTCAAAGCCAAAGTTCTAGTTATGTGGCCCACACCAGACTCTTTTAAACAGATATGTTTGTGTCTGAACAGTCAGCGAGACACTCAAAATGTTTTTTTTTATGCAAAAAGGATGATTACAACCAGATTTGAACCGTGGAAGAGGTAAACCACAGATCTAGTTATCTGGCCTACACCAGAATCTTTTAAACAGATATATTTGTGTCTGAACAGTCAGCGAGACATTCAAAATATTTTTTTTTATAGAAAAAAGGCAAAAAAGTGGATAATACAGAGATTTGAATCGTGGAACTTCAAAACCACAATTCTAGTTATGTGGCCTACACCAGACTCTTTTAAACAGATATATTTGTGTCTGAACAGTCAGTGAGACACTCAAAATGGTTTTTTTTATGCAAAAAGGTGGACTACACCCTGATTTGAACCATGGAAGAGGAAAACCACATTTCTAGTTATCTGGACTACACCAGAATCTTTTAAACAGATATATTTGTGTCTGAACAGTCAGTGAGACACTCAAAATATTTTTTTTCATGGAAAAAAGGCAAAAAAGTGGATAATACAGAGATTTGAACCGTGGAACTGCAAAACCACAGTTTTAGTTATCTGGCCTACACCAGAATCTTTTAAACAGATATATTTGTGTCTGAACAGTCAGGAAGACACTCAAAATTTTTTTTTTTATGGAAAAAATGCAAAAAAGTGGATAATACAGAGATTTGAACCGTGGAACTGCAAAACCACAGTTCTAGTTATCTGGCCCACACCAGACTCTTTTAAACAGATATATTTGTGTCTGAACAGTCAGCGAGACACTCATAATGTTTTTTTTTATGCAAAAACGTGGATTACACCAAGATTTAAACTGTGGAAGAGGAAAATCACAGTTCTAGTTATCTGGCCTACACCAGAATCTTTTAAACAGATATATTTGTGTCTGAACAGTCAGCGAGACACTCAAAACGTTTTTTTTTTATGGAAAAAATGCAAAAAAGTGGATAATACAGAGATTTGAACCGTGGAACTGCAAAACCACAGTTCTAGTTATCTGTCCTACACCAGACTCTTTTAAACAGATATATTTGTGTCTGAACAGTCAGCGAGACACTCATAATGTTTTTTTTTATGCAAAAACGTGGATTACACCCAGATTTGAACTGTGGAGCTGCAAAACCACATATCTAGTTATCTTGCCTACGCCAGAAACTTTTAAACAGATATATTTGTGTCTGAACAGTCAGCAAGACACTCAAAATGTTTTTTTTTAAGGAAAAAATGCAAAAAAGTGGATAATACAGAGATTTGAACCGTGGATCTGCAAAACCACAGTTCTAGTTATCTGGCCCACATCAGACTCTTTTAAACAGATATATTTGTGTCTGAACACTCACAGACACACTCAATTTTTTTTTAGTGGGGGGAAAAATACCAAAAGGTTAATAAGACTGCTATTTGTACAGTCTGACTGAGGAAAAAAAAGAAAAAAAGAGGATTTAGATGAAAAAAAGGATTTTTCCTGGCCCCTGAGACCTGGGGCTAACCCTAGCAATTTGAAAAGCAGCACACAGGACTGTAATGCAGTGTTTGTTGGTATAAACACTGCATCTCCTATACAGCCTGCCTGCCTGCCTGATATCTGGGATATATATTAGTCCTGAGAAAGACTGTTTGTTTGATTTTGCTGGCTTTAGAGACCCTACACTACCTATTTCACAGTGTAAATCTCTCCCTAGCTCAGCAGCACTCTCCCTACACCATCTGATCTGGAGTGACTGTGTCCAAGATGGCGGCGCCCGGTTTTAAATACTCGAGGTGATGCTATGCGGCCAGCCAATCACTGTAATGCCCACAACCAACAAGGCTGCAGCATTACAGTGACTGGCTGGCAATCCATGCATGTTCATTGGCTCTGTAAAGAGCGCCAAACATGCAGGGTGGAGACGCGAGTACCGAGCAGTGTCGAGCATGCTCACTCAACACTATTGTATAGCTATAGTGTACTGCTGCTGGGAAGCATATTATCTTCAGAAAGCACAAACATGAAATGGCTCCCAAAATTGAGATAATTTTTTATCAACTTGTTGACAAGTCATTGTTTCTTCACTTTGTAAACAGTTAAAGGTGACATTTTTGGATGGCTTGATAAAAAAGCCATTGTAATTGTTAATAATTTTGAAAACAGCAAACCTGTAACAGATCTCAAAAAAGAATATTCTTTTCTCTTTTAGTTAAGAAGCCATGGCTTTCAAAAAGCACACATTTTTCTGCTGCCTCAATTAATGGATATTTTTGATTTTCTTGGCGAAAAGTTATCGCTTCTTCATTTAGGAAAGAACAAAGATCTTGATACTCCCTAAACGGATATTTTTTGCACCATTTCTTGTGAAGAAGCCCTGGTTTCTTCCATTTGTGCTGCCTGTGTATAAACAGCAACAAAGCAGGCACTGAGGTCAGTTCGACATTAATAAGGCTGAGATTGCATTAAAGAGCTCAAAAGGGGTTCAATACAATTCTAGGAGACCTTTGAATATTATACATGTTTTTTCAGGGTAAGTGGAGTACGAACATAAGCCTCGACGTTACCTTTGAATGTAGTAGTAAACGCTATGTGAACCCAGCCTTATCTCACTCTTCAATCATAACACAATAATTATTATGATCCAGTACATTATTAAATCTCAGCATATAGACTGTAAATAGTGATGAGTGAGCACTAAAATGCTCGAGCAAATTGGAATGCTCGAGTGCTCGGACCAAGTAATGAGCCCAATGTAAGTCTATAGCAAACTAAAGGATTTATACGGCGGTCTGCATAGGGACTAAAAATTGCCGAAATGGATGGGAACAGTGCTTAAATGACAAGGGAACTGCATGGGGAAGATCCCTGGAAGCATTTCTAACTCTGCTGCTGTCAACAACGTTGTCAGAGATATTGCGCCATTTTTACAGACTCACAATAAAACATACAAAAATGAAACCAAAATTGATTTTCCTGGGAAATATGTTAAGGAACATCCTTTCCAGGGTAATTACTTGCATATAAGGCAAAATAAATAACCAAAGACAAAAATGCTCCTCCACACCTTGGGCTATGCTCACACTCAGTGTTTTTGATTCTTTTTTGCACTTTTGCATTGCTTTCTACTGTGAAAAAACAATTACCAGTAAAAGTCATTTTAACATTTTACTACCTTATCTGGCCATGTGGGGTGTGACACATCATCAGACACATCCTGTTTCATTTATGATGTAGGGACTCTGAAAGTCACAAAGACTATTTCTAAATGGCCATCAGGCGGCCCTTACTGTTCTTAAAGGGCCAGCTAGAGAACTATCAGCTGGCTATACTTTGTTGTTCCCATTATTAACGAGTGGGTCTCCTATACTATTATTGCATATGCAGTGACTGCAACGGCTACTAAAACTTTGGAAGAACTCCAATGCCCCTTGCAAGAGACATAGAGGTCAGAGGGACTCCTGAAAACAATGTTCCCATTATAAGGAAGTGTGTCTCCCATACTGTTTGCGTATGCAATGAAGCAACGGCTGACAAAAATTTGGAGGAACTCCAATGCCCCTTGCAAGAGACGTAGATATGTTGATATGGTACATATGGTGGTGATATGGTGGTGGAGGATGGGAATGCGGACAAGGAGGAGAAAAAGAGCAAATAGACAAAATCAGGAAGAATATACCCATGTCTGGGTGTGAAGACAGAGGTGCATGGGAATAGAGTTAGACCTCCCAAAAAAAAGACAATGTATTTGAGTTTATGTTACAGTGCTATTAGTGATGGGCGAGCACTAAAATGCTCGGGTGCTCGATGCTCGGGTCGAGCACATTGAAATACTCGGGTGCTCGACCCGAGCAATGAGCCCAATGCAAGTGTTTGGGAAACTCGAGCATTTTTCAGGCGGCTCCCCCTGGCGGTCTGCAGAGGGCCTAAAAATTGCCCAAATCGATGGGAACAGTGATCAAAATACTCATCCACATAATACTATGTTCACACTTAGCGTTTTTTATGCGTTTTTGCACTTTTGCATTGCTTTCAACCGTGACAAATGCATTCACCGGGAAATGTCATTTTAACATTTTACAACCTTATCTGGCCATGTGGTGTGTGAGATATCATCAGACACATTGTGTTTTATTTATGAAGGAGGGACTCTGAAAGTCACAAAGCCTATTTTTATAGGGCCATCAGGCGGCCTTTACTATTCTTAAAGGCCCAGCAGTCAGCCCTCACTATTCTTAAAAAGCCATTGTAGCATCGGCGTCTCTGCCCCTTGCTAGGCAGAGACGCCGTCCCTCTCACCTCCCCGCTGCTGGCGCGGCGTCCTCCAGTGCTTCTCTCCCCGCTGCTTCCGGCACGCGCTCCTTCCCCGGCAGTGTGCTTAGGGCGCGCGCGCTCTCCCCCTCTCTTAAAGGGACCGCGCGCACCGTCATTAGTAGTCCCCGGCCAATTGCCGTTGGACCTCCCATATATAAGGCACCTCCTCCAAAATGGAGGTGCCCGAGCAATGTTGTTTGCACTGTGTCTCACTTGTGCTTCAGCACTCAGGTTCCGCTGCTAGCCTGACTTCTCGTCCTGCCTGCCAGCCTGTTACTTGCCTTGTCCGCCAGACCGCTCACCTGGGAGCATCCTTCAGTAAACTGCCTGTTACCTGCCTCGTCAGTCAGACCGCTCACCTGGGAGTGTCCACCAGTTACTGCCTGTTACCTGCCTCGTCTGCCAGACTGCTCACCTGGGAGCGTCCACCAGTTACCTGCCTGTCTCCTGCCTTGTCTGTCAGCCCGCTCACCTGGAGTGGTCACCAGTTACCTGCGTGTTACCTGCTGTCTCCGTCAGCCCGCTCACCTGGGAGTTACCTGTCAGGTATTCGCCTCGCCTGTCTACCCAGAGACTGTCCCGGTCACTTGCCGTGACCACCTGCACGTCTACCCAGAGACTGTCCCGGTCACTTGCCGTGACCACCTGCCTATCTACCCAGAGACTGCCCCCGTCACTTGCCGTGACCACCTGTCTGTCTACCCAGAGACTGCCCCCGTCACTTGCCGTGACCACCTGCCTGTCTACCCAGAGACTGTCCCTGTCACCTGCCGTGACCACCTGCCCGCTTACCCAGAGACTGTCCCCGTCACTTGCTGTGACTACCTGCTTGCCCTCCCTCGGAGTCACTCGCTTCCTTACAAGGACTTCCCCCTTGTGATGCAGCTCAGAGGTTCAACCTCCCGGACCCATAACAGTTTGCTCGGGCCATGGAACCCGGTGGCACCCAAGCTCCCTCGCTCTCTGACCTATACCATGAAGTCTCCCGTCAGAGATCCCAGCAGGAGTCCATCCTGAACCACCTGCGGAATGTCAACTCCCGCCTGGACACACTGACTGCTCCACCAGCAACCACCGCTAGTGTCACGACTCGCACCCCGGCAGCGCCCACCAATACCATGGCATCCTGCCCCGGACCCCGGCTTTCAGCACCTCCTCGCTTCGGAGGTGACCCCGCTCAAGCTCGGGGCTTCATAAACCAGTGCACCCTGCATTTTGAACTCTTGGCTCACCAGTTTATCTCCGACTGCGCCAAAGTGGCATTCATCATGTCCCATCTCACTGGGGAGGCACTGGCATGGCTTAACCTCCTGTGGGAGAGAGGGGATTCCCTGGTGTCTGATCTGTCGTCTTTCTTCACTGCTTTCCGGAGAGTCTTCTATGAACCGGGACGAAAGACTTCATCTGCCTCCTCTTTGCTACATCTCCGCCAAGGGAGTCTCTCCGTGGGCCAATATGCCATACGGTTCCGCACCCTCGCTTCTGAGCTTGCCTGGGATAATGAGACCCTGGTGTCCGTCTTCTGGGAGGGTCTTTCCGGTCGAATTAAAGATGAGCTCGCCGGTCGGGATATTCCTACCACCCTGGATGACCTGGTGTCGCTGGCTACCCGGATTGACATCCGGTTTCAAGAACGCACCAAAGAGACCACCCGTGAGAGAAGGTTTCCCCGCCTAGCTCCTACTTTCCAGAAACCTGTCTCCTCTTCTGTCACTCCCCGGACGCACTCACCCAGGCCCATGCAGATCGACCAGACCAAGATGGTCAAATCTCGCCAAGAGTCACACCGAGCCGAGGGGAGCTGCTTCTATTGTGGCAGTAAGGAGCACCTGATTCGTTCCTGCCCGGAGAGGCCGGGAAACTCCAGTGTCTAGGACCGCTCAGAGAGGTCACCCTAGACAAAAATAAGTCCTCTCCAACCCTGACTTGGTCTGTATCTATCTCCTGGGGAGAGAACCGTCACTTTGAACTCGCCCACCGGGATTCTGGATCCTCTGGAAACCTCATCTCCCAGTCACTGGTTGAGAAATACCGTATTCCCACCAAGTCTCTGGCTGAACCTTTGTCTGTCGCCTCCGTGGATGGAAGACTCCTTCCGGTGATCATCCTGCTCCCCACGGCACCCATAACCCTGCAGGTGGGAATGCTGCACTTTAAGGTAATCTCTTTTCATGCGTTGCCCGGACTCTCCTACTCCCTATTGCTAGGTTTGCCTTGGCTCCAGACACATGAACCCTTGTTGAACTGGCATTCTGGTGAAGTACTCCAGTGGGGGCCGGTCTGCCATAAGACCTGCCTGGTTCCGGTTCGTCCGGTTCGTCCTCCACCTACCCCAGCTAATTTACCCGGTCTTCCTGCTCTTTACTGGCCCTATGCTGACGTCTTCAGTAAAAAGGAAGCAGACACATTGCCACCTCATAGGCCATATGATTGCCCGATCGACCTGGTACCTGGCGCCACTCCGCCCTGTGGGCGTATCTACCCATTGTCTGTGGCCGAAACCGGGCCATGTCTGAATACATAGAGGAGAATCTGGCCAGGGGATTCATCCGGAAGTATACTTCCCCGGCTGGAGCCGGATTCTTCTTTGTCAAGAAAAAGGATGGCTTGCTACGCCACTGTATTGACTATAGAGGACTCAATCAGATCACGGTTAAGAATAAATATCCCCTTCCGCTCATCTCTGAGTTATTTGATCACTTTAAAGGTGCCAGGATCTTTTCCAAGCTGGTTCTACGTGGAGCGTATAACCTGGTCCGTATCCGTCAGGGAGACGAGTGGAAAACAGCATTTAATACCCGGGACTGACACTCTGAGTAGCGTGTGATGCCCTTCGGTCTCTGCAATGCTCCCGCCGTCTTCCAAGAACTGGTCAACGACATCTTCCGTGACTAGAGATGAGCGGTGTTCGACTAGAACTGTTCGCCAATCTCAAATTCGAGCTGTTTTGGGCGGTGTTCGAGTTGTTCGACGAACCCGAACGATTTGCAAAAAATTCGGCTGTTCGAGGTTATGTTCGATAACTGTTCGTGCACCAAAAGCGTGTCCTGCATGTCTGGTGCTATTTAGAGCACCAATCATGCAGGGATTGTCTGCCACTCACTGTAATGCCACAGCCATGGTGGTTGTGGCATTACAGTGATTGCCCAAATCGATGGGAACTGTGCTCACAGTGAAACACGAAAAGCCGGCAATTCAGCAGCGGCATACACCGGTACCCGACAATTTAGAACCGAAAGAATAGAGCTTCACACATAGATTAGATAGATATAAACATGTCAGCCACATATATACGAAGTACAGTGAAAGTGCTGCTTACTGTACTTGTCATTTAGCGTAAAGGATTTATCAAAAAAAATAATAGTGTTTTCATGCACCGTCACTTTAAAAAAGCCGGCCGGCAATTCAGCAGCGGCACCCGACAATTTAGAATAGAAGGAATAGAGAATCACACATAGATTAGATAGATAGAAACATGTCAGTCACATATATAAGAAGTGCAGTGACAGTGTTGATTACTGTACTTGTCATTTAGTGTAAAGGATTTATTTAAAAAAATAATAGTGTTTTCATGCACTGTCTCTTTAAAAAAGCCGGCCGGCAATTCAGCAGCGGTACCCGACAATTTATAACAGACAGAATAGAGCATCATACATAGATTAGATAGATAGAAACATGTCAGCCACATATATACGAAGTACAGTGACAGTGTTGCTTACTGTACTTGTCATTTAGCGTAAAGGATTTATCAAAAAAAATAATAGTGTTTTCATGCACAGTCTCTTTAAAAAAGCCGGCCGGCAATTCAGCAGCGGTACCCGACAATTTATAACAGACAGAATAGAGCTTCACACATAGATTAGATAGATAGAAACATGTCAGTCACATATATATGAAGTACAGTGATAGTGTTGGTTACTGTACTTGTCATTTAGTATTAAAATAAAGGATTTATTATTAAAAAAATTGGCGTGGGGTTCCCCTTAATTTTAGGCTCTAGCGGAGGTTAAGCAGACGGCTGGGGCAGATGTTTGAAGCCTGGGAAGGGGGTAATACCCATGGAGCTTCCCAGGCTACTAATATCAGCCCCCAGCTGAATACATAGCCTTTACTAGCTATTAAAATGGGGGACCCCCCAAAAAAAATGACGTGGGGTCCCCCCTAATTTAATAGCTAGCAAAGGCTAGGCAGACAGCTGGGGGCTGATATTAATAGCCCAGGAAGGGAGCCATGAATATTGGCCCCCTCCCAGGCTAGAAACACCAGCCGTCAGCCGCACCAGAAATGGCGCATTCATAGGATGCGCCAATTCTGGCACTTATTCTCGCTCTTCCACGCTGCCCTGGTGCGGTGGCAGGGGGTAATAGGGTTGGGGTTGATGTCAGCTTATAATGCCAGCTGACATCAAGCCCAGGTTAGTAATGGAGAGGCGTCTATAAGACACCCCCATTACTAACCCCATAGTCAAAGTTAAAAAAAACACAAACACCCAGAATAAAGTCCTTTAATTGAAATAAAGACACAATCCTTTATTGTTCTAAATTAAACCATACTTACCGTCACGCCCATTCCAGCTGAAGCCAACGATCTCCTGCAATAAAAGAAAAATAATAAAGCAACCTCATCCTTACCTTTCCATGGTTCCCACGACAGCTTCAGCTCTGCTACATCGAGATGACAGGCTGGACCGCAGCAGAACGCTGCCATCCAGCCTCTCATCCCGCAGACACTGAGAAGCGCAGGCTTGCTTGCGCTGCTCAGCGTCTCTCTGTGACGACATCCAGATGAGCCGAGTTCATGTCCAGTGAACTCGGCTCACCTCATGCACGTCACTGACAGCGTGGGAAAATTCTCAAGCTGAAGCGGTGAGTGCAGGAGAATTCTCTCACGCTGTCAGTGACGTGCATAAGGTGAGCTCATGTCCAATGAACTCAGCTCACCTCCTGCACGTCACTGACAGCGTGGGAGAATTCTCCTGCACTCAGCGCTTCAGCGTGAGAATTCTCCCGCTGAAGCGCTGAGTGCAGGAGAATTTTCCCACGCTGTCAGTGACGTGCATAAGGTGAGCTCATGTCCAATGAACTCAGCTCACCTCCTGCACGTCACTGACAGCGTGGGAGAATTCTCCTGCACTCAGCGCTTCAGTGTGAGAATTCTCCCACGCTGAAGCGCTGAGTGCAGGAGAATTTTCCCACGCTGTCAGTGACGTGCATGAGGTGAGCCGAGTTCATTGGACATTAACTCGGCTCATCTGGATGCCCTCACAGAGAGACACTGTGGAGCGCAAGCAAGCCTGCGCTTCTCAGTGTCTGCGGGATGACAGGCTGGATGGCAGCGTTCTGCTGCGGTCCAGCCTGTCATCTCGATGTAGCAGAGCTGAAGCTGTCATGGAAACCATGGAAAGGTAAGGATGATGTTGCTTTATTATTTTTCTTTTATTTCAGGAGATCGTTGGCTTCAGCTGGAATGGGCGTGATGGTAAGTATGGTTTAATTTAGAACAATAAAGAATTGTGTGTTTATTTCAATTAAAGGACTTTTTTCTGGGTGTTATGTTTTTTTTAAATACTTTACTAGAAATTCATGGTGGTCATGTCTAATATTGGCGTGACCCCATGAATTTCGGGCTTAGGGCCAGCTGATAATGCCAAGCTGGCCCTAACCCCTTTATTACCCAGTGAGCCACCGCATCAGGGCCCTGGATGAGTTGGGTACAGCGCCAGAAGATGGCGCTTCTATGAACGCGCCATTTTCCGGGGTGGCTGCGGACTGCAATTTGCAGCGGGGGTGGCCCAGAAAGCTTGGGCCTCCCTGCGCTGCGGATTCCAGCCCCCAGCTGCCTAGTTGTACCTGGCTGGACACAAAAACAGGGCGAAGCCCCACGTCAATTTTCTTTAAATTATTTCATGAAATAATTAAGAAAAAAAGGGCTTCCCTATATTGTTGTGTCCGGCCAGGTACAAATAGGCAGCTGGTGGTTGGGGGCAGCCCGTTCCTGCCTGCTGTACCTGGCTGGACACAAATATAGTGCGAAGCCCCACGTCAATTTTTTTTTAATTATTTCATGAATTTCCTGAAATAATTTAAAAAAATTGAAGTGGGGCTTCGCACTATATTTGTGTCCAGCCAGGTACAGCAGGCAGGAACGGGCTGCCCCCATCCACCAGCTGCCTATTTGTACCTGGCCGGACACAACAATATAGGGAAGCCCTTTTTTCTTAATTATTTCATGAATTTCATGAAATAATTAAAAAAAATTGAAGTGGGGCTTCGCACTATATTTGTGTCCAGCCAGGTACAGCAGGCAGGAACGGGCTGCCCCCATCCACCAGCTGCCTATTTGTACCTGGCCGGACACAACAATATAGGGAAGGCCTTTTTTTCTTAATTATTTCATGAATTTCATGAAATAATTAAAAAAAATTGAAGTGGGGCTTCGCACTATATTTGTGTCCAGCCAGGTACAGCAGGCAGGAACGGGCTGCCCCCATCCACCAGCTGCCTATTTGTACCTGGCCGGACACAACAATATAGGGAAGGCCTTTTTTTCTTAATTATTTCATGAATTTCATGAAATAATTAAAAAAAAAGTACGTGGGGCTTCGCCCTATTTTTGTGTCCAGCCAGGTACAACTAGGCAGCTGGGGGCTGGAATCTGCAGCGCAGGGAGGCCCAAGCTTTCTGGGCCCCCCCCCCGCTACAAATTGCAGTCCGCAGCCACCCCGGAAAATGGCGCGTTCATAGAAGCGCCATCTTCTGGCGCTGTACCCAACTCATCCAGGGCCCTGGTGCGGTGGCTCACTGGGTAATAAAGGGGTTAGGGCCAGCTTGGTATTATCAGCTGGCCCCAAGCCCAAAATTCATGGGGTCACGCCAGTATTAGACATGACCGCCATGAATTTCTAGTAAAGTATTTAAAAAAAACACAACACCCAGAATAAAGACCTTTAATTGAAATAAAGACACAATTCTTTATTGTTCTAAATTAAACCATACTTACCATCACACCCATTTCAGCTGAAGCCAACGATCTCCTGCAATAAAAGAAAAATAATAAACCAACCTCATCCTTACCTTTCCATGGTTCCCACGACAGCTTCAGCTCTGCTACATCGAGATGACTGGCTGGACCGCAGCAGAACGCTGCCATCCAGTCTGTCATCCCGCAGACACTGAGAAGCGCAGGCATGCTTGCGCTCCTCACTGTCTCGCTGTGACGGCATCCAGATGAGCCGAGGTCATGTCCAATGAACTCGGCTCACCTCATGCACGTCACTGACAGCGTGGGAAAATTCTCACGCTGAAGTGCTGAGTGCAGGAGAATTCTCCCACGCTGTCAGTGATGTGCATGAGGTGAGCTCATGTCCAATGAACTCAGCTCACCTCCTGCACGTCACTGACAGCGTGGGAAAATTCTCCTGCAATCAGCGCTTCAGCGTGAGAATTTTCCCACGCTGTCAGTGACGTGCATGAGGTGAGCCGAGTTCATTGGACATGAACTCGGCTCATCTGGATGTCGTCACAGAGAGACGCTGAGCAGCGCAAGCAAGCCTGCGCTTCTCAGTGTCTGCGGGATGACAGGCTGGATGGCAGCGTTCTGCTGCGGTCCAGCCTGTCATCTCGATGTAGCAGAGCTGAAGCTGTCGTGGGAACCATGGAAAGGTAAGGATGAGGTTGCTTTATTATTTTTCTTTTATTGCAGGAGATCGTTGGCTTCAGCTGGAATGGGCGTGATGGTAAGTATGGTTTAATTTAGAACAATAAAGGATTGTGTCTTTATTTCAATTAAAGGACTTTATTCTGGGTGTTTGTGTTTTTTTTAACTTTGACTATGGGGTTAGTAATGGGGGTGTCTTATAGACGCCTCTCCATTACTAACCTGGGCTTGATGTCAGCTGGCATTATAAGCTGACATCAACCCCAACCCTATTACCCCCTGCCACCGAACCAGGGCAGCGTGGAAGAGCGAGGCTAAGTGCCAGAATTGGCGCATCCTATGAATGCGCCATTTCTGGGGCGGCTGACGGCTGGTGTTTCTAGCCTGGGAGGGGGCCAATATTCATGGCTCCCTTCCTGGGCTATTAATATCAGCCCCCAGCTGTCTGCCTAGCCTTTGCTAGCTATTAAATTAGGGGGGACTCCACGTCATTTTTTTTGGGGGGTCCCCATTTTAATAGCTAGTAAAGGCTATGTATTCAGCTGGGGGCTGATATTAGTAGCCTGGGAAGCTCCGTGGGTATTACCCCCTTCCCAGGCTTCAAACATCTGCCCCAGCCGTCTGCTTAACCTCCGCTAGAGCCTAAAATTAAGGGGAACCCCACGCCAATTTTTTTAATAATAAATCCTTTATTTTAATACTAAATGACAAGTACAGTAACCAACACTATCACTGTACTTCATATATATGTGACTGACATGTTTCTATCTATCTAATCTATGTGTGATGCTCTATCTTTCTGTTCTAAATTGTCGGGTACCGCTGCTGAATTGCCGGCCGGCTTTTTTAAAGAGACAGTGCATGAAAACACTATTATTTTTTTAAATAAATCCTTTACACTAAATGACAAGTACAGTAAGCAACACTATCACTGTACTTATTATATATGTGACTGACATGTTTCTATCTATCTAATCTATGTGTGAAGCTCTATTCTTTCTGTTCTAAATTGTCGGGTACAGATGCTGAATTGCCGGCCGGCTTTTTTAAAGAGACGGTGCATGAAAACACTAATATTTTTTTTAATAAATCCTTTACACTAAATGACAAGTGCAGTAACCAACACTGTCACTGTGCTTCTTATATGTGTGACTGACATGTTTCTATCTATCTAATCTATGTGTGATGCTCTATTCCTTCTTGTCTAAATTGTCGGGTACCGGTGTATGCCGCTGCTGAATTTGCCGGCCGGCTGTTTTAAAGAGAGTGTCTTCTGAGCAGTTTGTCAGCTTTTGGACACCTTTGCAGGTGTTTTCTATGTGTTTCTATGTGTTTTTGTTTGCCTGCCATTGGTTTTAACGGTGTTCGACGGTGTTCTAAGGTGTTCGACGAACAGTTCGACGAACAGTTCCTCGAACATCCCGGTGTTCGACGAACCGAACCGAACCCGAACACTACGGGGGTGGCTCAACACTATCCGTGACCTTCTTTACTCCTGCGTGGTGGTATACCTGGACGACATCTTGCTCTTCTCTCCGGATCTTCCCACACACCGGAGGGATGTTCGTCAGGTCCTGCTTAGGCTCAGGCAGAACCACCTCTATGCTAAATACGAGAAGTGCCTTTTTGAGCAGACCTCTCTTCCATTCCTGGGCTATGTTATCTCCCAGACAGGCTTTGCTAATGGATCCCGAGAAGCTCTCTGCTGTCCTAAAGTGGCCCCACCGGAGGACTTGAAGGCGATACAGCGATTCCTGGGCTTTGCTAATTACTATCGTCTCTTCATTCCTCACTTCTCGTCTCACCCGTAAGGGAGCAAATCCCAAGGTATGGCCACCCGAAGCTGAGGAGGCCTTCCTTTCCCTGAAGCAAGCCTTCTCCTCTGCCCCTGTGCTGCACCGTCTGGACTGCAACAAACAGTTCTACCTGGAGGTTGATGCTTCCTCCTCTGGAGCCGGAGCGGTGCTCACCCAAAAGTCTTCATCCGGGAGAATGGTAACCTGCGGCTTCTTCTCTAAAATCATCTCCTCCTCTGAGTGCAATTACTCCATAGGAGACCGAGAACTGTTAGCCGTTAAATTGGCACTGGAGGAGTGGCGTTACCTGCTTGAAGGGGCTCTATACCCGGTGATCATCTACACGGATCACAAAATCTTGGCATATCTCCAAAATGCCCAGAGACTTAATCCACGTCAGGCCCGGTGGTCTTTGTTTTTCGCCCGCTTCGATTTCATCCTTCATTTCCGCCCGGCGGACAAGAATGTCAAAGCTGATGCCTTGTCCCGATCCTTCCTGTCCTCCGACCAAGAGGAGGAGCCTATGCACATTATTGACCCCTCCAAGGTGATGAATGTGGCCCCCTTGGATTTGACTCTTCTTCCACCCGGCAAGACGTTCGTGGCGCCTCCTGACCGTGAGAAGGTTCTTCGCTGGGGTCACTCTTCTAAACTAGCTGGCCATGCCGGCCAAAAAAAGACCTTCCTACTCATTTCCCGGCATTACTGGTGGTCTACCCTGCGTAAGGATGTGGTAGACTTCGTCTCTGCCTGTTCATCTTGTGGCCGCAACAAAGTTCCCAGACACTTACCAGCTGGTCATCTCCTGCCGCTCCCCATACCTGTTGCCCCGTGGCAACACATCGCTATGGACTTCATTACCGACCTTCCTGGCTCTACCGGGTGTACTGTCATTTGGGTGGTCGTGGACCGCTTTTCTAAAATGGCCCACTTCATTCCCCTGCCTGGTCTTTCGTCTGCACCTGAGCTGGCTAAGGACTTTATCCGCCATATCTTCCGTCTCCATGGCCTACCCCTCCACATCCTGTCGGATCGGAGGGTTCAGTTCACCTCACGCTTCTGGAGAGCCACATGTAAACTGCTGGACGTCACCCTGGACTTCTCCTCCGCTTACCACCCTCAGTCCAATGGTCAAGTGGAGCGGATCAATCAGATCCTTACCAGCTATCTCCGGCACTTTGTTAATGCCCACCATTCTGATTGGGTGGACCTCCTCCCTTGGGCCGAATTCTCTTACAATAACCACGAGAGTGAGTCCTCTTCCAAATCCCCGTTCTTTATTGTCTATGGCTAGCACCCCCGGATTCCGTTTCCCGTCTCCGCCTCTGTGGACAACCCTGCCGCGCAGTCTCTTGTCAGCGAATTTTCTACCATTTGGGAGAGTACTAGGTCCGCACTTCTTCAGTCCTCCGAACGGATGAAGAGATATGCTGATAAGAGACGTCTGGATCCGCCTCAATTCCGTCCGGGAGACAAGGTTTGGCTCTCCTCAAAACATGTACTGCTCAAGATACCCTCCTACAAGTTAGGTCCTCGCTTCATCGGCCCATTCGAAATCCTCAGGCAAATTAATCCAGTGACCTACAAATTAAAACTCCCGGCCACCTTACGGATTCCCAACTCCTTCCACGTATCTCTCCTCAAACCCGTTGTCTTTAACTCTTTTTCCAACAATACAGGTACATCCCCTGCTCCGGTTTCCGCTGAGGACGTCTTTGAGGTAGAGAGTATTCTGGCCACCAAGAGGGTAAGAGGAAAGACCTTTTTTTCTGGTAGATTGGAAGGGGTTTGGTCCTCAGGAGAGAACTTGGGAACCAAGGGAGAACATCAACGCCCCGCTTCTCCTTGAAAAATTTCTTTCTGGCCTAAAAAAGAGGGGGCCTAAAGGGGGGGTACTGTAGCATCGGCGTCTCTGCCTAGCAAGTCCCTCTCACCTCCCCGCTGCTGGCGCGGCGTCCTCCAGCGCTTCTCTCCCCGCTGCTTCCGGCACGCGCTCCTTCCCCAGCAGTGTGCTTAGGGCGCGCGCGCTCTCCCCCTTTCTTAAAGGGACCACGTGCGCCGTCATTAGTAGTCCCCGACCAATTGCCGTTGGACCTCCCATATATAAGGCACCTCCTCCAAAATGGAGGTGCCTGAGCAATGTTGTTTGCACTGTGTCTCACTTGTGCTTCAGCCCTCAGGTTCCGCTGCTAGCCTGACTTCTCGTCCTGCCAGCCAGCCTGTTACTTGCCTTGTCCGCCAAACCGCTCACCTGGGAGCGTCCTTCAGTTACCTGCCTGTTACCTGCCTCGTCAGTCAGACCGCTCACCTGGGAGCGTCCACCAGTTACTGACTGTTGCCTGCCTCGTCTGCCAGACTGCTCACCTGGGAGCGTCCACCAGTAACCTGCCTGTCTCCTGCCTCGTCTGCCAGCCCGCTCACCTGGAGCGGCCACCAGTTACCTGCCTGTTACCTGCTGTCTCCGTCAGCCCGCTCACCTGGGAGCGCCCGCCAGTTACCTGTCAGGTATCCACCTCGCCTGTCTACCCAGAGACTGTCCCGGCCACTTGCCGTGACCACCTGCCCGTCTACCCAGAGACTGTCCCGGTAACTTGCCGTGACCACCTGCCTATCTACCCAGAGACTGCCCCCGTCACTTGCCGTGACCACCTGCCTGTCTACCCAGAGACTGCCCCCGTCACTTGCCGTGACCACCTGCCTGTCTACCCAGAAACTGTCCCCGTCACCTGCCATGACCACCTGCCCGCTTACCCAGAGACTGTCCCCGTCACTTGCTGTGACTACCTGCTTGCCCTCCCTGGGAGTCACCCGCTTCCTTACAAGGACTTCCCCCTTGTATTGCAGCACAGAGGTTCCACCTTCCGGACCCGTAACAGCCATCAGACATCTATGTTTTATTGTTGCCATTACTAAAGAGTGTTTATACTGTTATTGTGTATGCAGTGAGTGGCAGGGCTGCCCAAAATTGGGACGCACCCCAATACCCCTTTGAAAATTTGGACGCTACCCCATAACCCTTTGAAGAGACTTAGAGGAGGGCCTCCTGAAAACAATGTTCTCCTTATTAGCAAGTTGGTCTCCCATTGTGTTTGCCTATGCAGTGAATACAAGGGTTGCCAAAAATTTGGAGGTACTCCAATGCCCCATGGAAGAGACGTGTAGGTCAGAGAGCATCCTGAGAACAATGTTCCCATTATTAGGAAGTCGGTCTCCCATTGTGTTTGCCTATGCAGTGAATGCAAGGGTTGCCAAAAATTTGGAGGCACTCCATTGCCCCTTGGAAGAGACGTAGAGGAGGGCCTCCTGAAAAAAAATGATCCCATTATTAGGAAGTGGGTCTCCCATAGTGTTGGCCTATGCAGTGAATGCAAGGGGTGCCAAAAATTTGCTGAACCACGAGGTTAAGCACATGGGCCAGGCATGGTACGTGTGTGAGCTCGCCTCACCTCAGAGCCACCACCAGGTTCCGGCCATTGTCACACACGACCATGCCTGGCTGTAGGTTCAGCAGTGTGAGACACAGATCTGCCTGCTCTTTCAGAGCTGTCCACAACTCTTCAGCATTGTGCTGTTTGTCACCTAAGCATATTAACTTCAGCACAGCCTTTTGCCGCTTGGCCGAGGCAGTGCTGTAGTGCTTCCAGCTTGTGACTGATGTGGTCATTTCAGAGATGGAGGCTGAAGAGGAGGAGGCTGAGGAGGATGAGTTGCAGGAGCTGTAGACCGTGGGCGCAACCCTGATTGACCTATGGCCCGCAATCCTTGGTGTCGTGGGGACATGTTCTGTCCCAAGGTACAACTGGGTCCCTGCTTCCACTGTGTTAATCCAGTGTGCCGTCAGGGAGATGTACCGTCCCTGCCCACAAGCACTTGTCCACGTGTTCGTGGTTAGGTGGACTTTCCTGGTAACTGCATTGTTTAAGGCACGGCTAATGTTTTGGACACGTGCTTGTGTAATGCGGGGATGGCACACCGGGAGAAATAGTGGTGGCTGGGGACCGAGTACCGAGGGATGGCCACCGCCATCAGGTTGCGGAATGCTTCTGTCTCCACGAGCCTAAAAGGCAATATTTCGAGCGCAAGCAGTCGTGAAATGTGGGAATTTAGTAGTGTGGCCTGTGGGGCATTGGCTGCCTATTTGCGCTTACGTTCCAAAGACTGGGAAATGCACAACTGAACGCTGTGCTGGGACAAGGACATGGACATGCTTCCTGATGCTGCTACTTGAGAGTGCGCAAAGACAGGTGCAGGGCAGGAGGCATCTTCACATGCACCATGGACAGGGGATTGGCTTGCATGCACAACAGCGGAAGAAGCAATTGTGCCACCCCCAGACAATGGAACATGCTGGTGGTGCTCAGGCTGCTAGTTTTGCCACCCCTGCTGATGCTGGCCTGGCAGGTGGTGCAAATGGCCTTTTTGGGGTTATCGGCAGAGTCTTTAAAAAACAACCGGACTCGGGAAGACCTAACAGTTGTACTGGCAACTTCCTTCGTGTTGGTTTTATGGGGAATGATTGCCTGCCTTCTGTCTGCGGCCACCACATTGCTTCTTCTTGAATGTTGGAGTGCTCGAATCGCTCACCCTGTGTGCTGCTGTCCTCGCTCTGCATGTCCTCCTGCCAGGTTGAGTCAGTTACTATATTATCCACCACCTCGTCTTCCACTTCCGCACCTTGGTCCTCCTCCTGACTTTCTAGCAATTGTGTCTCATCATCGTCCACCTCTTGTGACACTTTCCCACCGTCGCCTTCGTGTGGGAAAGTGGCTGCTAAAATATTTGGCATCGCTACATGCGATCTCCTCTTGCCCCCCTTCAATTGGACCGGGCGAGAGGCCCGAATCTATAAATGGAAAAGTGAACAGTAGTATTGAGCGAGTATGTTCTGTTAACTAGAGATGAGCGGTGTTCGACTAGAACTGTTCGCCAATCTCAAATTCGAGCTGTTTTGGGCGGTGTTCGAGTTGTTCAACGAACCCGAACGATTTGCAAAAAATTCGGCTGTTCGAGGTTATGTTCGATAACTGTTCGTGCACCAAAAGCGTGTCCTGCATGTCTGGCGCTATTTAGAGCACCAATCATGCAGGGATTGTCTGCCACTCACTGTAATGCCACAGCCATGGTGGTTGTGGCATTACAGTGATTGCCCAAATCGATGGGAACAGTGCCAACAGTGAAACATGAAAAGCCGGCAATTCAGCAGCGGCATACACCTGTACCCGACAATTTAGAACCGAAAGAATAGAGCTTCACACATAGATTAGATAGATATAAACATGTCAGCCACATATATACGAAGTACAGGGAAAGTGCTGCTTACTGTACTTGTCATTTAGCGTAAAGGATTTATCAAAAAAAATAATAGTGTTTTCATGCACCGTCTCTTTAAAAAAGCCGGCCGGCAATTCAGCAGCGGTACCCGACAATTTATAACAGACAGAATAGAGCTTCACACATAGATTAGATAGATAGAAACATGTCAGTCACATATATATGAAGTACAGTGATAGTGTTGGTTACTGTACTTGTCATTTAGTATTAAAATAAAGGATTTATTATTAAAAAAATTGGCGTTGGGTCCCCCTTAATTTTAGGCTCTAGCGGAGGTTAAGCAGACGGCTGGGGCAGATGTTTGAAGCCTGGGAAGGGGGTAATACCCACGGAGCTTCCCAGGCTACTAATATCAGCCCCCAGCTGAATACATAGCCTTTACTAGCTATTAAAATGGGGGCCACCCCAAAAAAAATGACGTGGGGTCCCCCCTAATTTAATAGCTAGCAAAGGCTAGGCAGACAGCTGGGGGCTGATATTAATAGCCCAGGAAGGGAGCCATGAATATTGGCCCCCTCCCAGGCTAGAAACACCAGCCGTCAGCCGCCCCAGAAATGGCGGATTCATAGGATGCGCCAATTCTGGCACTTAGTTCTGCTGCGGTCCAGCCTGTCATCTCGATGTAGCAGAGCTGAAGCTGTCGTGGGAACCATGGAAAGGTAAGGATGAGGTTGCTTTATTATTTTTCTTTTATTGCAGGAGATCGTTGGCTTCAGCTGGAATGGGCGTGATGGTAAGTATGGTTTAATTTAGAACAATAAAGGATTGTGTCTTTATTTCAATTAAAGGACTTTATTCTGGGTGTTTGTGTTTTTTTTAACTTTGACTATGGGGTTAGTAATGGGGGTGTCTTATAGACGCCTCTCCATTACTAACCTGGGCTTGATGTCAGCTGGCATTATAAGCTGACATCAACCCCAACCCTATTACCCCCTGCCACCGCACCAGGGCAGCGTGGAAGAGCGAGGCTAAGTGCCAGAATTGGCGCATCCTATGAATGCGCCATTTCTGGAGCGGCTGACGGCTGGTGTTTCTAGCCTGGGAGGGGGCCAATATTCATGGCTCCCTTCCTGGGCTATTAATATCAGCCCCCAGCTGTCTGCCTAGCCTTTGCTAGCTATTAAATTAGGGGGGACCCCACGTCATTTTTTTTGGGGGGTCCCCCATTTTAATAGCTAGTAAAGGCTATGTATTCAGCTGGGGGCTGATATTAGTAGCCTGGGAAGCTCCGTGGGTATTACCCCCTTCCCAGGCTTCAAACATCTGCCCCAGCCGTCTGCTTAACCTCCGCTAGAGCCTAAAATTAAGGGGAACCCCACGCCAATTTTTTTAATAATAAATCCTTTATTTTAATACTAAATGACAAGTACAGTAACCAACACTATCACTGTACTTCATATATATGTGACTGACATGTTTCTATCTATCTAATCTATGTGTGATGCTCTATCTTTCTGTTCTAAATTGTCGGGTACCGCTGCTGAATTGCCGGCCGGCTTTTTTAAAGAGACAGTGCATGAAAACACTATTATTTTTTTAAATAAATCCTTTACACTAAATGACAAGTACAGTAAGCAACACTATCACTGTACTTATTATATATGTGACTGACATGTTTCTATCTATCTAATCTATGTGTGAAGCTCTATTCTTTCTGTTCTAAATTGTCGGGTACAGATGCTGAATTGCCGGCCGGCTTTTTTAAAGAGACGGTGCATGAAAACACTAATATTTTTTTTAATAAATCCTTTACACTAAATGACAAGTGCAGTAACCAACACTGTCACTGTGCTTCTTATATGTGTGACTGACATGTTTCTATCTATCTAATCTATGTGTGATGCTCTATTCCTTCTTGTCTAAATTGTCGGGTACCGGTGTATGCCGCTGCTGAATTTGCCGGCTGGCTTTTTTAAAGAGAGTGTCTTCTGAGCAGTTTGTCAGCTTTTGGACACCTTTGCAGGTGTTTTCTATGTGTTTCTATGTGTTTTTGTTTGCCTGCCATTGGTTTTAATGGTGTTCGACGGTGTTCTAAGGTGTTCGACGAACAGTTCGACGAACAGTTCCTCGAACATCCCGGTGTTCGACGAACCGAACCGAACCCGAACACTACGGGGGTGGCTCAACACTACTGTTAACCCTTTCACCGAGTATGCTCGGGCCGAGCTCCGAGTATTTACAGCTGCTCGGTGATATGTTTGAATCGCTCCCGTGTGCAAGATTTGCGACTGTTTGACAGTTTTAATACATGTGAGGAATGTCTATTTCTTACACATTCCTCACATGTAATAAAGCTGTCAAACAGTTGCAAATCATGCACACGGGAGCGATTCAAACATATCACCGAGCAGCTGTAAATACTCGGAGCTCGGCCCGAGTATACTCGGAACAGAACATACTCGCTCAAAACTAGCGAACAGCTCTTCAGAGTGTCCAAGTATGGGATCAGTTGTCTCCGGGCACTCGGCATGGTGGTAGGAAGAAGGATCAGGGTGAGAAATATGCAGTCCAGACTCACGGCTACTAAGACTTGACCGTGTGGAAGACAGGGTGGTGGTGGTGGTGCCTAAGTGACTGGAATCATTATCCGCTATCCAACCAACAACCTTTCGATACTGCTCTGGGTTCAATAGTGGTGTGCTGCGGTACCCTAGGAATTGGGACAGGAAGGTCGGGCGAGAAGATGTGGGTGTTTGTTGTGGCACAATTTCAGCTTTCCCACGGCCTCGACCTCGGCCTCATTATGCAACATCACCATCACCATCACGTCCAGTTCCCCGTCCCTTGCCACGCGCCTTGCCCATATTAAATGGAGGACAATATCTTCCAGGCTCACTACGAATGGCTGAATTTAGAGCAAACTTATATGTAATCCGTGTGATGGAGAAACCACAGTTTTAAATACCTGGCCTGTATGTAACTATTTTGAACAGCAAACCGGTGTCAAAAACTTTGATGACACACTGAAAAAAAGATTAGAATGGAGGCCAGAAATGGCAGAATTCTCTGAAAATGTATATGTGATCCGTGTGACGGACAAACCACAGTTTTAAATACCTGGCCTGTAGGTAACTATTTTGAACAGCAAACCGGTGGCTAAAACTTTGTTGACACACTGAAAAAAAATTTAAATGGAGGCCAAAAATGGCAGTATTTTCAGCGCTATTATATGTAATCCATGTGACGGACAAACCATAGTTTTAAATAGCTGGATTTTTAGCGCTGACCTGGCTTTATTCTGCAGTACCAACAAGCAAATGGCACAGAAAACGGTGTTCTCTGGATTGCTTTTTAAGCAAATAATGAGGATTAAGACCCAAAAAAAAATTATTCCTGGCCCCTGAGACCTGGGCCTTTGTCTAGAAATGTCTTACAGCAGCAGAAGGCAGAACTGGAATGGAGCCTCTTGTGCTATATGCACTGCAGTCTGCTATATACACTGCCTGCCTGCCTATATACACTGCCTGATATCTTTGCAGATGGATTAGTCCTCAGAAGGAGTTTGTTGAGATGGATATGTGTAATGTACTTGGTTTCTCCCAACACCACCTAATACACAACCAAATCTCTCCCTAGCTCAGTAGCACCTCTCCCTACGCTGCCTGATTGCAGAGTAGACTGACAAGCACAGTGGCGCCAGGTCTGATATAGATCTGATGACGCTGTGCGGCCAGCCAATCACTATAATGGCACAACCAACATGGCTGCGACATTACAGTGAATGGCAGGCAATCCCTTCATGTTGATTGGCACTCTAAAAAGTGCTAAACATGCAGGGAGGGGACCCGAGCATCTGCCCGAGCATCTCGAAAGTTCTCGGCGAGCTCCGAGCTTCTTAAGTAATGAGATGCTCGGGTGATTACCGAGTATTTGCAAGTATGCTCGCTCATCACTAGCTGCTATCATTCGGTGGTGTTGAGAAGTCTGGCCCAATCCAGCCTTAATTCACTTTTCTAAGAGTCAGCCTGTCAGCATTTTCAGTTGACAGGCAGATGCCCCTATCGGTTATAATTCCACCGGCGGCACTAAAAACCCGCTCTGACAAAGCGCTAATGGCAGGGCAGGCCAGGACCTCCAAAGCGTAAATAGCCAGTTCATACCACAACTCCAGCTTGGATACCCAATAATTATAAGGCACAGAGGAATCACGGAGGACATTGGTACGGTCGGCAAGGTACTCCCTCAGCATCTTCCCAAACATTTCCCTCCTTGAAAGAGTACCCCGCGCATCAGGGCTTGTGCGTTGGGAAGGTCTGAGAAAACTGTCCCAGAACTTTGACAGTGTTCCTCTGCCTCTGTTCGATAGCATTATTGTCTCTCTCGCCTGTACTTCTTGGTTATCCAACGAACTGTGACCTCTGCCGCAAGAGTTTTCAGATGGGAATTTTTGTAATAATTCCGCAACAAGAGCCTTCTTGTACTGCACCATTTTTGTAGACCTGTCCGCCTCAGAAATAAGAAAAATAAAATTCAGAAAGTTCTCATTGTAACATGGGTCTAGAGGTGTCACCAACCAATAATGACTGTCACCCAAAATTTGGACAACGCGAGGGTCACGGGATAGGCAGCGTAACATAAACTCAGCCATGTGTGCCAGACTGCAAAGAGGCAAGACTTCCATGTCCTCACCAAGAGGATGACTGACCATGATCTCCTCCTCATCCTCCTCCTCCATGTCCTCAGGCCATTCACGCTGAACAGACGGTATGACAGTTGTGCAGGTAGTACCATCTATAACGCAGGAAACTAGCTCCTGTTCTTCCTCCTCCTCCTTGTTGGCTCAACGGGGACCATGGCCTGAGCAAACTGTTACGCTCACTCCTGGGCTAACTGGCATGAGCGTTGTTAGTGATCCCACTGGACCATGAACCGAGGAGTGCCTGGAGGGGCGTGACTAAGTATCAACTCGTTACGACCAAGGTTGCATGGCAGCTCAGTCGACTCTGTGAACCAGGGAGGAACCGAGCACAGGGACCAGGTGCTAATCCAGGTCATACCCCGGTCACAGCTGTTGACCCACACCAAGGAATACAGGAATGGGCAGGCACAGCTGGTATACAAACAGGTGGGTACTGGCAGGCATCGCTGGTATGCAGACAGGCGGGTACTGGCAGGTACGGCTGGTATGCAGACAGGCGGGTACTGGCAGGCATGGCTTGTATGCAGACAGGCGGGTACTGGCAGGCACGGCTGGTATGCAGAGAGGCAGATACTGGCAGGTATGAACGCAGGCAGGATAGGGACAAGTACAGACTGGGATACAGGAACAGAGCTGCGGGTGCGGTGGACTAGCAGAGCAGAACCGCAGGCGCGGAGGACAAGCGGGGCAGAGCAGAGTGAAACTGCATTGGTGGTGGACAAGCAGAGCGGAGCGAAACCGCAGATGCGGTGAACAAGCAGAGTGGAGCGAAACCGGAGGTGCGGTGGACAAGCAGAGCAGAGCAAGACCGCAGGAGTGGTGGACAAGCAGAGAGGAGCGAAACCGCAGGTGCGGTGGACAAGCAGAGTGGAGCGAAACTGCATGTGTGGTGAACAAGCAGAGCGAAGCAAAACCGCAGGTGCGGTGGACAAGCAGAGCAGGGCAAAACCGCAGGTGTGGTAAGCAAGGAGAGCAGAGCGAAACCGCAGGTGCGGTGAACAAGCAGAGCAGAGCGAAACCGCAGGTGCAGTGAACAAGCAGAGCAGAGCGAAACCGCAGAGTGGAGCAAAACCGCAGGTGCGGTGAACAAGCAGAGCAGAGCGAAACTGCAGATGCGGTGGACATGCAGAGCAAGCGAAACCGCAGATGCGGTGGACAAGCAGAGCAGAGCGAAACCGCAGGTGCAGTGGACAAGCAGAGCAGAACAGAGCAGAAGGTGCATTCAAACAGGACAGGGTTCTGTTCACATGGAACAGACTGGAAAATACAGGAGGATAGTTAGAACACAGGAGGTAGATACGGAGGCAGGGAAATGGGACAAGCAGAACCAGATACACACAAGGTACTTACTATGAAGAAGCGAGTGGCCACAAAACTCACAAACAGAAGTACAGAGACAACGAGTTGGAGTTAGGTGCAGGTTCAGACACTGCAGGAAAATGGAAGGTTCGGACAATAGAGACAAACAGGTAACAGGCTAGGACACAGTTCTAACAGTAACTGTTCCATGAACAAGATACAGGAATGAGCCTGGGAACTCAGCCCCCAGGGTGGCGGAAAAAGAATAGAAGTCACAGATACAGGCAACAAGCCTGGGTATACAGGGTGGCGGAACAGACTAGAAACAGGACAGGACCTGGCAACTCAGTTGCACAGAACACACTGTAATAAAGTGTTGCTCAGGCTCCTCATGCTGGTTGGAGGGGGTTTAAGTATCCAGTGACTCACAGCAATAGGCTGGGGAGGCATTAGGAGTGTGCACACAGTAACTATAAGAATCAGGCAGTAACCAGTAACTGCGCCGACGCCCTAAGCAATCAGACAAGAGACACAGCAGGTACTGGAGCAAAGTGTGCAGCCTGGACTGATAGATAGGATGGTGGTCTTGCATGGTGGGAGGTGGTAAGCCATGCCAGCACGCCGCCATGGATGTTACAGTACCCCCCCTTTATGCCCCCTCTTCTTCAAGCCTGCAAGGATTTTCTGCAGTGAATTTGGAGGCCGATCCTTCTCTTCAAGAAGATTACGTCTTTTGTCCACTAGAGGGAATGAAACTGGTCTCACCATTAGAGATGAGCGGTGTTCGACTAGAACTGTTCGCCAATCTCAAATTTGAACTGTTTTGGGCGGTGTTCGAGTTGTTCGACGAACCCGAACGATTTGCAAAAAATTCGGCTGTTCGAGGTTATGTTCGATAACTGTTCGTGCACCAAAAGCATGTCCTGCATGTCTGGCGCTATTTAGAGCACCAATCATGCAGGGATTGTCTGCCACTCACTGTAATGCCACAGCCATGGTGGTTGTGGCATTACAGTGATTGCCCAAATCGATGGGAACAGTGCTCACAGTGAAACATGAAAAGCCGGCAATTCAGCAGCGGCATTCACCGGTACCCGACAATTTAGAACAGAAAGAATACAGAATCACACATAGATTAGATAGATAGAAACATGTCAGTCACATATATATGAAGTACAGTGACAGTGTTGCTTACTGTACTTGTCATTTAGTGCAAAAGATTTATTAAAAAACATAATAGTGTTTTCATGCACTGTCTCTTTAAAAAAGCCAGCGGGCATTTCAGCAGCGGTACCCGACAGTTTAGAATAGAAGGAATAGAGAATCACACATAGATTAGATAGAGAGAAACATGTCAGTCACATATATATGAAGTACAGTGACAGTGTTGATTACTGTACTTGTCATTTAGTGTTAAAATAAAGGATTTATTTAAAAAAAAATTGGCGTGGGGTTCCCCATAATTTTAGGCTCTAGCGGAGGTTAAGCAGACGGCTGGGGCAGATGTTTGAAGCCTGGGAAGGGGGTAATACCCATGGAGCTTCCCAGGCTACTAATATCAGCCCCCAGCTGAATACCTAGCCATTACTAGCTATTAAAATGGGGGACCCCCCAAAAAATGACGTGGGGTCCCCCCTATTTAAACAGTTAGCAAAGGCTAGGCAGACAGCTGGGGGCTGATATTAATAGACCAGGAAGGGTGCCATGAATATTGGCCCCCTCCCAGGCTAGAAGCACCAGCCGTCAGCCGCCCCTGAAATGGCGCATCCATAGGATGTGCCAATTCTGGCACTTAGCCTCGCTTTTCCCACTGCCCTGTAGCGGTGGCAGTGGGGTAATAGGGCTGGGGTTGATGTCAGTTTATAATGCCAGCTGACATCAAGCCCAGGTTAGTAATGGAGAGGCGTCTATAAGACACCCCCATTACTAACCCCATAGTCAAAGTTTAAAAAAAACACAACACTCAGAATAAAGTCCTTTAATTGAAATAAACACACAATTCTTTATTGTTCTAAATTAAACCATACTTACCATCACGCCCATTCCAGCTGAAGCCAACGATCTCCTGCAATAAAAGTAAAATAATAAAGCAACATCATCCTTACCTTTCCATGGTTCCCACGACAGCTTCAGCTCTGCTACATCGAGATGACAGGCTGGACCACAGCAGAAAGCTGCAATCCAGCCTGTCATCCCTCAGATACTGAGAAGCGCAGGCATGCTTGCGCTCCTCAGTTTCTCGCTGTGATGGCATCCAGATGAGCCGAGTTAATGTCCATTGAACAAGGCTCACCTCATGCACGTCACTGACAGCGTGGGAAAATTCTTCTGCACTCAGCGCTTCAGCGTGAGAATTCTCCCACGCTGTCAGTGACGTACATGAGATGAGCTGAGTTCACTGGACATGAGCTCACCTCATGCACGTCACTGACAGCGTGGGAAAATTCTCAAGCTGAAGCACTGAGTGAAGGAGAATTTTCCCACCCTGTCAGTGACGTACATGAGGTGAGCTGAGTTCATTGGACATGAGCTCACCTCATGCACGTCACTGACAGCGTGGGAAAATTCTCACGCTGAAGCGTTGAGTGCAGGAGAATTTTCCCACGCTGTCAGTGACGTGCATGAGGTGAGCTGAGTTCATTGGACATGACCTCGGCTCATCTTTATGCCATCACAGCCAGACACTGAGGAGCGCAAGCATGCCTGCGCTTCCCAGTGTGTGCGGCTGGCAAGCTGGATGGCAGCGTTCTGCTGCGATCCAGCCTGTCATCTCGATGTAGCTGAGCTGGAGCTGTCCTGGGAACCATGGAAAGGTAAGGATGATGTTGCTTTATTATTTTTCTTTTTTTGTAGGAGATCGTTGGCTTCAGCTGGAATAGGCGTGATGGTAAGTATGGTTTAATTTAGAACAATAAAGAATTGTGTGTTTATTTCAATTAAAGGACTTTATTCTGGGTGTTTGTGTTTTTTTTAACTTTGACTATGGGGTTAGTAATGGGGGTGTTTTATAGACGCCTCTCCATTACTAACCTGGGCTTGATGTCGGCTGGCAATATAAGCTGACATCAACCCCATCCCTATTACCCCACTGCCACCGCTACAGGGCAGTGGGAAGAGCGAGGCTAAGTGCCAGAATTGGTGCATCCTAAGGATGCGCCATTTCTGGGACGGCTGATGGCTGGTGTTTCTAGCCTGGGAGGGGGCCAATATTCATGGCACCCTTCCTGGGCTATTAATATCAGCCCCCAGCTGTCTGCCTAGCCTTTGCTAGCTATTAAAATAGGGGGGACCCCACATCATTTTTTTGGGGGGTCCCCCATTTTAATAGCTAGTAAAGGCTAGGTATTCAGCTGGGGGCTGATATTAGTAGCCTGGGAAGCTCCATGGGTATTACCCCCCTCCCAGGCTTCAAACATCTGCCCCAGCCATCTGCTTAACCTCCGCTAGAGCCTAAAATTATGGGGAACCCCACGCCAATATTTTTTTTTAATAAATCCTTTATTTTAACACTAAATGACAAGTACAGTAACCAACACTGTCACTGTACTTCTTATATATGTGACTGACATGTTTCTATCTTTCTAATCTATGTGTGATGCTCTATCTTTCTGGTCTAAATTGTCTGGTACCGCTGCTGAATTGCCGGCCAGCTTCTTTAAAGAGACGGTGCATGAAAACACTATTATTTTTTTAGATAAATCCTTTACACTAAATGACAAGTACAGTAAGCAACACTGTCACTGTACTTACTATATATGTGACTGACATGTTTCTATCTATCTAATCTATGTGTGAAGCTCTATTCTTTCTGTTCTAAATTGTCGGGTACCGCTGCTGAATTGCCGACCAGCTTTTTTAAAGAGACGGTGCCTAAAAACACTAACATTTTTTTTAATAAATCCTTTACACTAAATGACAAGTACAGTAACCAACACTGTCACTGTACTTCTTATATATGTGACTGACATTTTTCAATCTATCTAATCTATGTGTGATGCTCTATTCTTTCTTGTCTAAATTGTCGGGTAACGGAGTATGCCGCTGCTGAATTGCCGGCCGGCATTTTTAAAGAGAGCGTCTTCTGAGCAGTTTGTCAGCTTTTGGACACCTTTGAAGGTGTTTTCTATGTGTTTCTATGTGTTTTTGTTTGCCTGCCATTGGTTTTAACGGTGTTCGACTGTGTTCAAAGGTGTTCGACGAACAGTTCGACGAACAGTTCCTCGAACATCCCGGTGTTCGACGAACCGAACCGAACCCGAACACTACGGGGGTGGCTCAACACTACTCACCATCTTAGTGACTTGGATGCTTCCTCCCATCGAGCCATCCTCAGCAACAGATGAAGTGAGTAAAGTACCAGGAACAGGACACAGGAAAGTCTCTCTCCATTTGTTAATATCGGGTAGCACCCCAAAGGATTCACGGGACAACTGGAGATCCTCCACCGGGTTGGAGGGGTGCAGAGACTCGGGGGTAACCATCGCCTTAACGTACACTTTGCCAAGCTTACAGGATGAAGTGGGAGAAGTAACAGGTACAGGGTGCAGAAAAGTCTCTCTCCATTTGTTATCAGGCAGCACCCCGGAGGATTCAGTAAACTAGTGGAAGTCCTCCGCCTTGTTAGAGGGGTGCAGAGACTCCGGGGTAACCATCGCCTTGACGTACACTTTGCCAAGCTTACTGGATGAAGTGGGCGAAGTACCAGGTGCAGGGTGCAGAAAAGTCTCTCTCCATTTGTTATCAGGTAGCACCCTGGAGGATTCAGGAGACAACTGGAAGTCCTCCACCTGGTTGGAGGGGTGCAGAGACTTGGAGGTAGCCACTGCCTTGATGGACTTATTGCCAGATTTATTAGAGATGGAGGATCTTTGCTTAGGGACCAACTTCAGTCTGGTTTCTGAGATGACACGTCATCGAGGCTGGGTGGTACCTGAAGCCAGATCATTGGTACAATCGTCGAAACTGAGTGGGGACAATGCCTCAGCTTCCCTTCCTTCGGAGACTTCAGTGCACAGCGCGTCAGCGACTATCAGATCTGGTGAAGAAGAAGAAGAAGAAGACACTGCTGACTGTCCTGAAGATATGGGGACTGGACACCCCTTGTACCTCAGCAGTCCCCCAGGAAACACCATGCAGGATCTCCAGACCTGAGCGGGCACTAGATCTTTCGGCTCTGGACGACCTGTGGGTAAACCAGACAGCACCTGTAATGTGAACTTCTTCATGTGTAATGCTCCAATCTGGAGCTTAATTTGTACAGACATATTTTGACTGTTTCTGAGTAACGCTCGTCCTTCCGCTGACAATGCCCTAACCGGATTCTGGAGTTGTCGGGCGGGAATCAGACACCGACTCTTCAAGCCTTTATGCCCGAAACTTCCGGTTAATCCGAGGCCTTCACTTGCCATGGAGACTGTCACGGTCATCTGTGGAGAGGAAACACTAACACCAAGGGCAGCCTCTCCTACAGGCCTAATGTCTTGGGATTCTCCAACCTTCGCTGGACAAAGACCGTCAGGGGATCCCAAACAACCGCAGGGGGACAGCAATCCGATTTTGTGACTGAGTTCTGGCCTCTGCTTTGCCTGACGAACATAGTCATCCTTCATGGATTCTGTGTGGATAGCTACCTCTACAGGCTGGGGAACAGGAGGTCTTTGGGAGAACAGAACCTGGCGTGACGGTTTACCTCTACGCCGTGCACGTCTGGACTGCCTCTTGAGGCTGGGAAGAGAAGTAATCTGTGGAGCATTGTCATCCTGTGTGGATTATGTGTGGGCAGCAGCCTCTTCTGGCTGGAGAACTTGTGGGCTACCTACATGCTTCACCCATCAGGACTGCTCCAGGATATTGGGAAGGGAAGCTTTAGCAGAAGCTTATGAGTTAGGGTCATCAAAGACGATTAGAAAGGCCACCAGGAAGGCCTGCAGGTCAGAGACGATAGGATCCCATGCTTCCCATAGGGGGGTGATCCAATTCAAGGCATCACCTGCTAGGTAGGACATCAGAAATGCTACCTTAACCCAATCAGTGGGAAAATAGTGTGCATAGAATTTGTAATGCAGCTTGCATTGCTCCACAAATGCACGGCTTTGTTTTGGATCCCAGTAGTGCCATGGTGGATCCGCAGGGACGAGTGCGGATAGTTCCATTTGAGCTGGTGCGTAAATCACATGGACTTCAGCTTGAGAAAAAAATTTTCCTTGGTGCATGTATTCGCTAGACAAGGATTCAAATGTCACCGAGAGCAAAGGGCCGTGGGGCTCAACGGAGACCATGGCCTGAGCAAACTGTTACGCTCACGCCCGGACTAACTGGCGTAAGCGGGGTTAGTGATTAGAGATGAGCGTTGTTCGACTCGAACTGTTCGCCAATCTCAAATTCTAGCTGTTTTGGGCGGTCTTCGAGCCGTTCAGCGAACACGAACGATTTGAAAAAAATTCGGCTGTTCGAGGTTATGTTCGATAAATGTTCGTGCACCAAAATCATAACTGGATTTTTTCTCAGTAATGATGAAAATTAATGTTAATACGCAGTTTGAGTGTACAGTGGGGCGGGGGAAGGGGCAGGGGATGGATCTCTGCAGGAATAATGAAGATCTCCATTTTTTTTTCTCTTTCCAGCATTTACAGTGGGGTGGTGCAATCTGTCAGCCTATCAGCAGCGCACACACGGAGCGAAGTGCTTTTATTCACACAAGCAAGGGAATGTGTCATTGGCTGTGTATGTCACATGTCCTTGCCCTATAAGACCCAGCCATTTTCCCCTCACCACCATTTTCTCACTGCTGCAGCTGCGTGTTAGACGGCACCGCTGTTGCTGTGTGCGCTATACCTTGTTAATTTCAAGCCAATTTTCGCACAAATCTACAGATGGCTTGGGAGTAGGGAATAGTTGCGATTGCAGTCCTTTTAAGGACTAGGTTACAACATTTCCTATGACTTTTTTCAGGCAGGTCTGTGCTCTTAAATAGATAGGTTGGGAGTAAAGACTAATTGTAATTGCTGTCCTTTTCAGGACTAAGTTTCATCAGTTCCTATCAGTTTTTGCCAGGCAGGTCTGTGCCAGTGCTGTGCAAGTTTTTTTCACAGCATTTGACTAAATCTAGCAAATCTAATCCTTTTTGGCCTATTGCAGAGTGTGTTAGTCAGTGGAGTAGCCTATCTGTGTTGAAAGCTACACCACCTGTGTATAGAATACCAATTTTTTTACTGCACCTAGTGAAGTAAAACCTTTTGGGCATAGCATCATTCTATTAGTCCATATTTACTGACCTCCATCAGGTTGCAAATTGAATATAATTTTTTTCTGCATCTAGCTCTGAAAAAATATTTGGGCTTCTAGCAGTGTGTGGGACTTGTTCTATTAGTCCATCTATACTGACCTCCATCAGGTCGCAAATTGAATATAATTTTTTTCTGCATCTAGCTCTGAAAAAATATTTGGGCTTCTAGCAGTGTGTGGGACTTGGTCTATTAGTCCATCTATACTGACCTCCATCAGGTTGCAAATTAAAAATAATTTTTTTCTGCATCTAGCTCTGAAAAAATATTTGGGCTTCTAGCAGTGTGTGGGACTTGGTCTATTAGTCCATCTATGCTGACCTCCATCAGGTTGCAAATTGAATATAATTTTTTTCTGCATCTAGTTCTGAAAAAATATTTGGGCTTCTAGCAGTGTGTGGGACTTGGTCTATTAGTCCATCTATACTGACCTCCATCAGGTTGCAAATTGAATATAATATTTTTCTGCATCTAACCCAGCCAATAGTTTTGGCCTAATACTACACTTTGGCCACTCAGCTCTGCTCGGTTCCCATCCATTTTTTTTTTGTGCAAACAACTCCAGAGTTGTGAATTAGTTAACCACCAAAATGAGTGGAAAAAGGCCTGCTGGTGGTTTAAAGGGGAATAGGCGTGTTGGGAAGGGGGAAAAAGGTTGTGTCCGTGGGGTAGGTGTTAAAGCAACAGCAGCATCTGCAGAAGAAAGACCATCTTCCAGCCAAACTAAAATGTCTACTTCTTTTAGCGGACAATGTGATAAGATCCCTTTCTTACGGCCACGCCAATCGCTACAAATTCCAGATGAGGCACAAAAACAGCAGGTGCTTCAATGGATATCAAGTGCTCCTTTAAGTGGGCTCTCCTCCACATCAACTTCAACATCACAAATACTCCAGTCCTCAGAGGTGTCACCCCAATCGCACTTGCTTCCTCACAGCTCCCAAATCTCCTGCTGCCCGTCTGAGTATGAGGTAGAACAGATGGTTGAGTCTGCAGAGCTGTTTACTCATATTATAGCCTGGGAATCAGAGGTCGGCTCCAGCGCTTCTGTGAATCCAGACGAGGAAATGATCTGCACTGATGCCCAGAATCTTTATGAGTCGGATCCAGGACCAGACGCAGAAGGTTCTGACCATAATGTAGACCCTCATTCCCAAACTGTAACTCCTGTTGGTGGAGACAATGAGGAAGACGATGATAAGACTCAAATACCTGATTGGAGCGACAACTTTAGTTTTTTGTCAGGGCAGGAACAGGTTGGCTCTGAGGACGACGGGTGTGATAACACACAGGGTGATGATGATGAGGTTGGAGATCCCACTTACTGTCAACCCACAGTCAGCCAAGAGATGAGGTCAGCAGAGGAGGTGGAGGAGAATGCTAGTGATGACGAGGTCAGGTTGTGCCTTCCTGGACAGAGACGTAGTACTGGAAGCACGTCAACAACTGCATCCTCAAACACAACTCTGCCTCTCACCACAAGTCGTGGTGGCTCTTTAGGTCGCATGGGTGCTAAGCCTTGCATAGCCTGGGCATTTTTTCAGACCAATAAATATGACCCAACTCGTGTTATCAGTAACATTTGTCAGCAAAAGCTAAGTAGAGGCCAAAAAATGCATAGTTTGAGTACTTCATGCATGAACCGGCACATGGACATGAAGCATAAGTTGCAGTGGGAAGCTCACTGTGCTAGAATGCGGCCTAGCCGGCCGGGCCAACCACCGTCTGCCACATCTTGTGCATCCCCGGCCTCTTCATCCTCTGTGACTAGGGGGACAGCAGTCACACCTGTTTTGGGACGCAGACCTGCCACCTCTTTACCCGCAACAGCCAGCGTGATTTACAGGTCATCATTTTCTATGGAGGTGGTAACACCAGCTGGTGTTGAGCTCTGTCCGACATCGATAGCACCACCTTTGGATCAAGGCAACCTAACATGTCCGCCTGCATCTTCCTCACAGACCGGCAGTTTGCCGGGGACACCATTATCATCTCCGTCTAAGCACAACAGCCAGCCCTCGGTCCCTCAGATGTGGACAAGTAAATGACCATTTCCTCCTAGCCATGAGAAAGCTAAGAGGTTGAATTTCACCATCTGCAAGCTCTTGGCTACAGAAATGCTGCCTTTCCGCCTGGTGGACACAGAGGATTTTTGAGACCTTATGTCCGTCGCAGTGCCCCAGTACCAGATGCCCAGTCGGCACTCCTTCTCAAAGAAAGGTGTGCCTGCGCTCCACCAGAATGTCGCACACAACATCACCGCTTCTTTGAGAAACTCTGTGTGTGACAGGGTGCATTTCACCACAGACACTTGGATGAGTAGGCATGGACAGGGGCGTTACATGTCGCTGACTGGGCACTGGGTAACTATGGTGACAGCAGGACAAGGGGCTGCTGTCCAAGTCTTGCCGTCCCCACGAGTTGTGCGTCAATCCTCTTTATCTCAAAGTTCCTCCACTGCTTCTGCCTCCTCAACCTCCTCTCGGTCCTCCACCTGCACCCAAAGCCTGTCTGGTCATGCCACAAGCTTTCTAACTGTGCAGAAGGGATCCTGCACACCTCCTTACTATGCTGGCAGTAGGGCTCAACGTCATCAGGCGGTTTTTACTTTGAAATGTCTGGGGAATGTGAGTCACACAGCTGAGGAGTTGTGGTCAGCTCTGGAGAACCAATTTCATGAATGGTTGTCTCCACTGGACCTGAAACCAGGGAAGGCCGTGTGCGACAATGCTGCAAACCTGGGTGCATGCCTTGAATGGCTCACGTGTTGAACCTGGATGTAGAGCAATTTTTAGCCCACTATCCCGGACTAGATGGCCTTCTGCAGAGGGCACGGTCACTGTGTGCTCACTTCCGCCGTTCGCATCCCGCAGCTCAGAGACTTACATCTCTACAGAAGTCGTTGGGCCTGCCACTTCACCTGCTAAAATGCGATGTGCCTACCCGTTGGAATTCAACTCTGCACATGTTGCAGCGACTGTGGCAGCACCGACAAGCCCTGGTGCAATACGTTCTGACGTATAGCCTGGGCCAACGAGATCCAGAGGGGGGGCAAATCACGCTGGAGGAGTGGTCTCAGATCAGGGACCTATGCACCCTTCTGCACAGTTTTGAAATGGCGACGAAGATGTTTAGTGCTGACGATGCCATTATCAGCATGACTATTCTGGTGATTTACATGCTGGAGCATATGTTAAACAGAATTCGGAGTCAGGTGGTGGCACAAGAGGAGGTGGAGGAAGTAGAGGGGGAGGAGTTGTATGTGGAAGGGCTAACATCTGCAAGGTCCAGACGGTCGGCAGCACCAAGGCAGCTGGCATGTGAGGGTGGGGGAGATATTTTTACCAGGGCGCATGGTAGAAGCCAAACTAGTGAGGAAGGTGCAGGAGCCCAGGAAGAAGTGGAGGACGAACTGATGGAAGACTCATCAGATGAGGGAGACCTTGATCACATTTCTGTTGTGCGAGGTTGGGGGGAGAGGACAGAGGAAGGAAGCATGATTGTTACCTCGCCACCAACACAACAGGGACTTGGTGCTCCTGGATGCGCAAGACACATGAGAGCCTTCTTGCTGCACTACCTGCAACATGACCCTCGAATTGTGAGAATTAGAAATAATCCTGACTACTGGGTTGCCACACTGTTAGATCCCCAGTACAAAAGTAAATTTGCAGAAATTATTCCTGCCATAGAAAGGGATGCACGCATGCAGGAGTATCAGCAGAGACAGTTGCAGAATCTTACATGTGCTTTTCCACAAAACACCAGTGGTGCACGTAGTGAATCTCACAGTTCCAACTTGCCAACCGTGGGACCGTCGAGTGTTCAGCACTCAAACCGTAACAGAAACACAGTATCTGCTGGTAACATCAATTTTGCGGAATCATTTCACCACTTTTTTAGCCCATCCTTTGCAAGGCCACAGGAGACAAGAAGTCTGACACATAGTCAACGCGTAGAGACGATGGTACAAGAGTATCTCCAAGTAAACATTGAAGCCATGACTGTGTCACTGGACCCTTGCTCTTTTTGGGCTTCCAATCTGGATAAATGGCCGGAGCTAGCCACTTACGCCTTGGAGATCTTGTCATGCCCCGCAGCCAGCGTTCTGTCTGAACGTGTATTCAGCGCTGCTGGTGGTGTGCTGACAGATAAGCGCACGCGGCTCTCCACTGATAATGTAGACAGACTCACGTTCATAAAGATGAACAAATCATGGATCCGAAACGACTTTTCTACCCCTGTGTCATCCTGGGGAGAGTAAAAGCTTGATGATTGGTTAAAATCACCTCACCAACCGTTTTAAGCTTTCAAATTACTAATCATGTTTATCTGTATCTTGGCTGGAAAATAATTTGGGCTTTGTAGCAGTGTGCAGTACTGATTCTATTAGACCATCTTTACTAAGCTCCACCAGATTTAAAATTACTAATCATGTTTATCTGTATCTTGGCTGGAAAATAATTTGGGCTTTGTAGCAGTGTGCAGTACTGATTCTATTAGGCCATCTATACTAAGCTCCACCAGATTTAAAATTGTTAATCATGTTTATCTGTATCTTGGCTGGAAAATAATTTGGGCTTTGTAGCAGTGTGCAGCACTGATTCTATTAGGCCATCTATACTAAGCTCCACCAGATTTAAAATTGCTAATCATGTTTATCTGTATCTTGGCTGGAAAATAATTTGGCTTTGTAGCAGTGTGCAGTACTGATTCTATTAGGCCATCTATACTAAGCTCCACCAGATTTAAAATTAATTATAATTTTTAGCTGCATCTAGCCCGGAATATAGTTTTGGGGCTCCGAGATGCGCAAGACACATACGTGCCTTCTTGCTGCACTACCGGCAACATGACCCTCAGATTGTCAGAATTCGAAGTAATCCTGACTACTGGGTTGCCACACTCTTAGATCCCCCACACTCTTCGATCAACCTTTTCATTTTAATAAAGACCAAAAAAATGGTCATTTTTTAAATTATAAGCATTAGCAGGTTATTAGAAACTGAAATCAAACAGTTTTCAACTCAAAACTTTATTCTAGGTGATGTTACATTTGCACAAAGGACCCCTTGTTTGAAAGGAGCTTCTGAACTCTCTTGTCCATTTTATTTGTCAGGTTTTGGATGGTTTCTGATTCAATTGTTTTTCATGAGGACAGAATACCCTCTCAGAGCTGTTGCTTAGATGTGAACTGCCTCCCGCCATCATAGACACTCCTTTTGATGATGCTCCAGAGGTTCTGAATGGGGTAGAGGTCAGGGGAGCAAGGGGGTCACACCATAAGTTTGTCCCCTTTTATGCCCTTATCAGCCAGAGATGCAGATGTGTTATGTGCAGCATGAGACGGTGCATTATCATGCATGAAAATGATCTTGCTGTGGAATACACGGTTCTTCTTCTTGAACCATGGCAGGAAGTGCTGTTTGAGAAACTCCACATACATTATGGAGTTCATCTTTACCCCTTCAGGGATCCTAAAGGGGCCGACAATCTCTCTCCCCATGATTCCAGCCCAAAACATTACTCCACCTCCTCCTTGTTGGCGCTGTAGCTGTGTTTCCGTGGGGTGTCCATCAACCAGCCATCCTCCACTCCATCCATCTGGACCATCGAGCGTTTTTAAATCAGTCTTCATGTAATATTTGGCCCACTGGAGCCGTTTCTGCTTGTGTGCAGTGGATAGAGGAGGTCGACAGGATGGCGTACGAACAGCTGCAAACCTCTGAAGGACCCTGCATCTTGTTGTTCGGGGGACGTTGGAGGCACCAGCAGCTTCAAAAACTTGTCTGCTGCTATGACAAGGCTTTTTTGCCGCTGCTCTTTTAACCTGACGTAATTGCCTGTAGGAAAGTGTCCCCAATTTGCCCTTATCAGCACGCACATGTGTGTACTGTGAATCAGCTACATACTTCTTGATTGCCAAGACACTTCATCCTGATCATCACACAATGTTGATTGTAGTCATGCCTTGACCTAGACACTCCACAATTTGTTGCTTCTCAGCAGCCGACACATCCTTTTTCTTTCCCATTTTCGCAGAAAATGTAGGCTGCTTAATAATGTTGGACAGCCTTCTTAAGTAGTCTTGCCTTTCATTGGACACACCTGCCAAACTAATTAGCACAGGTGTCTGCAATTGCTTACAGTGATATAAAGAGCCCTGACACACATCACCATCAATGAGTTTAACTGACAAACAAACAAATTCTTCCCTTATCACTCCTAAACACTTTTTGGAACACAGTGTACATGTGCTTTTCCACAAAACACCAGTGGTTCACGTAGTGAATCTTACAGTTTTAACTTGCCAACCGTGGTCTGTATGGAGTTGTTCAATAAAGGGCCCAAAATTAAGATAACATAGACGGAAGAGGTCTCTAGGAATAGGAATTCCTAAGTATTTGATACCCTGTGAGGGCCAGGCAAAGAGAAAGTTGGACTGGATGGAATCCTGTATGGATTTGAGGAGGGAGACATCGAGGGCCTCAGACTTCGCTGCATTGATTTTAAAATTTGACCATGTAACAAAGTGATCTATTTCAGCCATAACAGCAGGGATGGATATATGTGATTGAGTGATATATACTAGGACATCATCATCAAATAGAGAGCACTTGTACTCGGTGCCTCCCACCTCAATCCACCTAATATTGGGGTTATGGCGAATTGATGAGAGCAGGTGCTCCGTCACTAGGATGTATAAGAGAGGGGACAGAGGACATCCCTGCCTTGTCCCATTGGTGATTATGAAAGGTGATGAAAATGTTCTGACGCGCCCCCTGGGCCTTGGGACACCCGGAGCCGGACCCTTTTTGGTGGATGCTGGTGGTTGTAGTCTCCGTGGCGGTGACCCGGTTCCGTGGCTCAGGGCGGTCAAACCAGTGGCAGAACTATTTATGTGGTTTTGATGTTTAAATGTCCGACTACGCCACCCGTGGATTGCGGTCAGAGTGAACCGCCGCTGCAGGGCAGACCGCTGAGGCTGGTGTTGTGGGTGCAGCAGAGCGTAGCATAACTCCCCACGTGAGGAGTATAGCCTCAGGGCAGTGTATGCGGAGGATGGGGGTGATGGTGCAGGGCAGCAGCAGTAACGACACGGAGTCAGTGATGCAGTTCAGGGCCTTTACTCACAGTTCTTATTATCCAGACCACTTCTGCAGGAAACAGCTGCCCACGTCGTACTGTGCTCACCAGGTGAGGGGCTCAGACAACTCCCAGATAACTTTGGTGCGCTTCACAGGATCCCCTTTGTGTGTCCTTTGTCTGGCATTTCTTACCAACCTTTCTGTCCGGCTGCCTCGGGCCTCCTCTTGGTAAACTTGGCGCCAGTTTCCCTGACCCTATGTGGTGCCTTCCTAGCCGGTTTAGCTGAGGGTCGTTTCCCGCCTCCACTAGTTTCGGGGACCGGTCTCCCCCTTTGGCCTGACCCCTCCACGCAGGTGGATTCGGGCATGCGGTGGCGACTCGCCCGTCCGCACCCCTGGGATCCCTTCGTTCCTCGTTCCTGGAGCCTTCTCCGCTCCTCTTCCTTCCTTCTTCCTCTTCCAGGCCTGGGCCTCTGTTACTAGGCCCGCCTCCGGAGCAGAGCTCATGCAGAGCCCCTGCTCCCTGTCACTTCTGCTCGGACTTCTCTGCACTGAACTAAGATGGTGCCCACCTTTTATACTCCCTTCTCAATGCACCCAGGAACTGCTTCCTCCCTGCTCCTGCACTGTAGGGTTCCCCTTCCTCAGTGTTCCCTCCCCCCACTCCAGCCAGGGACAGGGACTGTCGTGCCCATCTCAGGGGCATATTGGTCGCCCTGCCCCACGGCAATGTGGTGTAATGCATGCAGGTGTCGGGTCCTGATCCACACTCCATCCTTACCTGAGAGTGCGATATCACACCTCTGGGTGAGATGCAATACCTCTGTAGCAACCGAGCCCTCAGGGTGCTACAGTTCCATTTATCTTCAGCCTAGGTGACGTATTGCAATACAGGGCCGTGATTTTGGCTATAAAAGGGTCCCCTAGACCCCTACCCCAAACTTTTTAAGAGAATCATATATGGCGTGCCAGGAGACTCTATGGAATGCTTTCTCAGCATCCAACGAGAGTATCTAATTACAAATTTTTAACTGCATCTAGCAAAGGAAATACTTTGTGCCTAGTAGCAGTGTCTGCTAGTCAGCGGATTATCCCGGCTGTTAAGCAAGCTACACCACCTGTAATTTGGACACTTAATTTTTTCAAAGGAAATGCTTCGGGAGCACGGGATACTCAGTGAAGAGCATCAGGAGGCACCGCAAGGCATAGGGGCTGGGACTGGCGGTAGGATGCCTTGCGGTGGACAGCCGAGCTCGATCCTTATAAAAGCTTTTTAACTGCAGCAGCTTTAGTGGACGCTACTGGAGCTGGCATGAGACTTGCCCTCCAATAGATCCTTGTAAAAGGATTTAAAGTGTATTCATTCAAATTAGAGAGACAATTTCAATTAAAAAGCTTAGAGCTGCCTCCACCACAGGGGGGCTCGCTCGACCCACCAGCAGACAGGCACCAGTATTGGGAGAGGGGGGCTGGCCGTCAGGGTCCACTGCGGCTCTGACACAAACCCGGCGACACGGAGGTGGCACGGGCAGGAACGGACTGGCTGTGTCGGCTTCTCACTTTTTGGATTTTAGAAGGGCATGACATGCCTATATCTGTGTCTCCCCCTCTTTTAACTCCTCCACCTCTTTTCTTTTCGCATGTCTATATGTACTTGTCACTTTTCCACGTGTTAGTTATGTCTTCTGAGCAGTTTGTCAGCTTTTAGACACCTTTGAAGGTGTTTTCTATGTGTTTCTATGTGTTTTTGTTTGCCTGCCATTGGTTTTAACCGTGTTCAAAGGTGTTCGACGAACAGTTCGACGAACAGTTCGGCGAACACACGGGTGTTCGATGAACCAAACCAAACTCGAACACTACGGGGGTGGCTCAACACTATTAGTGATCCCACTGGACCATGAACCGAGTAGTGCCTGGAGGGGTGTGACTAAGTATCAACTCGGTACGATCAAGGTCGCCCAGCGGCTCAGTCGACTCCGTGAACCAGGGAGGTACCGAGTAGAGATGAGCGTTGTTCGACTCGAACTGTTCGCCAATCACAAATTCGAGCTGTTTTGAGCGGTGTTCGAGCCGTTCGGCGAACATGAACTATTTGAAAAAAATCCGGCTGTTCGAGGTTATGTTCGATAACTGTTCGTGCACCAAAATCATAACTGGATTTTTTCACAGTAATGCTGATAATCAATTTTAATACGCAGTTTCAGTGTACAGCGGGGTGGGGGGAGGGGCAGGGGATGGATCTCTGCATAAATAATGAAGATCTCCATTTTTTTTTCTCTTTCCCACATTTAAAGTGGGGAGGTGCAATCTGTCAGCCTATCAGCAGCGCACACACGGAGCGAACTGCTTTTTTTCACACAAGCAAGGGCATGTGTCATCTGCTGTGTATGTCACATGTCCTTGCCCTATAAGACCCAGCCATTTTCCCCATCGCCACCATTTTCTCACTGCTGCAGCTGCATGTTAGACGGTACTGCTATTGCTGTGTGCGCTATACTTTCAGTTTTAATTTCAAGCCAATTTTCTCTGAAATATAGAGATAGCTTGGGAGTAGGGAATAGTTGTGATTGCAGTCCTTTTGAGGACTAGGTTACAGCATTTCCTATGACTTTTAGCAGGCAGGTCTGTGCTCTGAAATAGATAGGTTGGGAGTAGGGACTAATTGTAATTGCAGTCCTTTTGAGGACTATTTTACAGCATTTCCTAGGACTTTTTGCCAGGCAGGTCTGTGCCAGTGCTGTGCAAGTGTTTTTCACAGCATTTGGCTAAATCTAGCTAAGCAAATCCTTTTTGGCCTATTGCAGTGTGTGTTAGTCAGTGGAGTAGCGTTTCTGTGTTGCAAGCTACACCACCTGTGTATAGAGTACTATTTTTTTTACTGCACCTAGCCAAGTAAAACCTTTTGGGCATAGCATCATTCTATTAGGCCATCTTTACTAAGCTCCACCAGCTTGCAAATTAGTAATACTTTTTATCTGCATCTAGCTCGGAAAATAATTTTAGGCTTGTAGCCGTGTGTGGGACTTATTCTTAGTCGATCTATACTGAGCTCCTCCATCTTCCAAATTACAAATAATTTTTATCTGCATCTAGCTCGGAAAATAATTTTGGGCATAGTAGTAGTGTGTGGTACTCATTGTATTAGGCCATCTATACCAAGCTCCACCAGTTTTGAAATTAATAATTTTTAGCTGCATCTTGCCTGGAAAATAATTTTGGGCATAGTAGCAGTGTGTGGTACTCATTCTATTAGGCCATCTATACTAAGCTCCACCGGCTTGCAAATTGCAAATAATTTTTATCTGCATCTAGCTCGGAAAATAATTTTGGGCATAGTAGCAATATGTGGTACTCATTGTATTAGGCCATCTATACCAAGCTCCACCAGTTTTGAAATTAATAATTTTTAGCTACATCTTGCCTGGAAAATAATTTTGGGCATAGTAGCAGTATGTGGTACTCATTGTATTAGACCATCTATACCAAGCTCCACCAGTTTTGAAATTAATAATTTTTAGCTGCATCTTGCCTGGAAAATAATTTTGGGCATAGTAGCAGTGTGTGGTACTCATTGTATTAGGCCATCTATACTTAGCTCCACCAGCTTTCAAATTACTAATATATTTTAGCTGCAGCTTGCCTGGAAAATAATTTTGGGCATAGTAGCAGTGTGTGGTACTCATTGTATTAGGCCAATTATACCAAGCTCCACCAGTTTTGAAATTAATAATAATTTTTAGCTGCATCTTGCCTGGAAAATAATTTTGAGCATAGTAGCAGTGTGTGGTACTCATTGTATTAGGCCATCTATACCAAGCTCCACCAGCTTTGAAATTAATAATAATTTTAGCTGTACCTTGCCTGTAAAATAATTTTGGGCATATTAGCAGTGTGTGGTACTCATTCTCTTAGGCCATCTATACTAAGCTCCACCGGCTTGCAAATTGCAAATAAATTTTATCTGCATCTAGCTCGGAAAATAATTTTGGGCATAGTAGTAGTGTGTGGTACTCATTGTATTAGGCCATCTATACCAAGCTCCACCAGTTTTGAAATTAATAATAATTTTTAGCGGTATCTTGCCTGGAAAATAATTTTGGGCATAGTAGCAGTGTGTGGTACTCATTGTATTAGGCCATCTATACCAAGCTCCACCAGTTTTGTAATAACTAATAAGTTTTAGCTGCATCTTGCCTGGAAAATAATTTTGGGCATAGTAGCAGTGTGTGTTACTCATTGTATTAGGCCATCTATACCAAGCTCCACCAGTTTTGAAATTAATAATAATTTTTAGCTGCATCTTGCCTGGAAAATAATTTTGGGCATAGCAGCAGTGTGTGGTACTCATTGTATTAGGCCATCTATACCAAGCTCCACCAGCTTTGAAATTAATAACAATTTTAAGCTGCATCTTGCCTGTAAAATAATTTTGGGCATATTAGCAGTGTGTGGTACTCATTGTATTAGGCCATCTATACTAAGCTCCACCAGCTTTCAAATTACTAATAATTTTTAGCTGGATCTTGCCTGGAAAATAATTTTGGGCATAGTAGCAGTGTGTGGTACTCATTGTATTAGGCCAATTATACCAAGCTCCACCAGTTTTGAAATTAATAATAATTTTTAGCTGCATCTTGCCTGGAAAATAATTTTGAGCATAGTACCAGTGTGTGGTACTCATTGTATTAGGCCATCTTTACCAAGCTCCACTAGCTTTGAAATTAATAATAAGTTTAGCTGTATCTTGCCTGTAAAATAATTTTGGGCATATTAGCAGTGTGTGGTACTCATTCTATTAGGCCATCTATACTAAGCTCCAACGGCTTGCAAATTGCAAATAATTTTTATCTGCATCTAGCTCGGAAAATAATTTTGGGCTTGTAGCAGTGTGTTGGACTTATTCTTAGTCCATCTATACTAAGCTACTCCAGCTTGCAAACTACAAATAATTTTTATCTGCATCTAGCTAGGAAAATAATTTTGGGCTTGTAGCAGTGTGTGGGACTCATTCTATTAGTCCATCTATACTAAGCTCCACCACCTGTGTATGTAATAAAATTGTTTTATTGCATCTAACCCAGCCAATCCTTTTGGGCTAATACCACAGTTTGGCCACTCAGCTCTGCTCGGTTCCCATCCATCGTTTTTTGTGCAAACAACTCCAGAGTTGTCAATTAGTTAACCACCAAAATGAGTGGAAAAAGGCCTGCTGGTGGTGGAAAGGGGAATAAGCATGTTGGGAAGGGAAATAAAGGTTGTGTCCGTGGGGTAGATGTTAAAGCAACAGTAACATCTGCAGAAGAAAGACCATCTTCCAGCCAAACTAAGATATCTATTTCTTTTAGTGGACAATGTGATACGATCCCTTTCTTACGGCCACACCAAACGCTACAAATTCCAGATGAGGCACAAAAACAGCAGGTGCTTCAATGGATATCAAGTGCTCCTTTAAGTGGGCTCTCCTCCACCTCAACTTCAACATCACAAATACTCCAGTCCTCAGAGGTGTCACCCCAATCGCACTTGCTTCCTCACAGCTCCCAAGTCTCCAGCTGCCCGTCTGAGTATGAAGTAGAACAGAAGGTTGAGTCTGCATAGCTGTTTACTCATACTATAGCCTGGAAATCAGAGTTCGGCTCCAGAGCTTCTGTGAATTCAGATGAGGAAATGATCTGCACTGATGCCCAGAATCTTTATGAGTCAGATCCAGGACCAGACGCAGAAGGTTCTGACCATAATGTGGACACTCTTTCCCAAACTGTAACTCCTGTTGGTGGAGACAATGACGAAGACGATGATGAGACTCAAATACCTGATTGGAGCGACAACTTGAGTTTTTTGTCAGGGCAGGAATAGGTTGGCTCTGAGGATGACGGGTGTGATAACACACAGGGTGATGATGACGAGGTTGCAGATCCCACTTACTGTCAACCCACAGTCAGCCAGTCGATGAGGTCAGCAGAGGAGGTGGAGGAGGATGCTAGTGATGACGAGGTCAAGTTGCGCCTTCCAGGACAGAGACGTAGTACTTTAAGCACGTCAACAACTGCATCCTCAAACACAACTGTGCCTCTGACCACAAGTCGTGGTGGCTCTTCAGGTCGCATGGGTGCAAAGCCTTGCATTGCCTGGGCATTTTTTCAGATCGATAAAGATGACCCAACTCGTGTTATCTGTAACATTTGTCACCAAAAGCTAAGTAGAGGCCAAAAAATCCATAGTTTGAGCACTTCATGCATGAACCGTCACATGGATATGAAGCATAAGTTGCAGTGGGAAGCTCACTGTGCTACATTGCGGCCTAGCGGGCCGGGACAACCACCATCTGCCCCACCTGTGTCATCCTGGGGAGACTAAAAGCTACTGCGTAGTCTTTTCCAAAAATTTGAGGGAATTACCACGGGAATGGTTTGGAAGAGGCATAAGAGTTTAGGTAGGACGTTCATTTTTAGTATACTTATTCTGCCGAACCAGGAAAAATCCTTCACCGTCCAAGAAGTAAGATCTTTATGGAGTTCTTCAATAAAGGGCCCAAAATTAAGATAAAATAGACGGGAGAGGTCTCTATGAATATGAATTCCTAAGTATTTGATACCCTGTGAGGGCCAGGCAAAGGGAAAATTGGACTTGATGGAATCCTGTATGGATTTGGGGAGGGAGACATCGAGGGCCTCAGACTTCGCTGCACTGATTTTAAAATTTGACCATTTAACAAAGTGATCTATTTCAGCCATAACAGCAGGGATGGATATATGTGATTGAGTGATATATACTAGGACATCATCAGCAAAAGCAGAGCACTTGTACTCGGTGCCTCCCACCTCAATCCACCTAATATTGGGGTTATCGCGAATTGATGAGAGCAGGTGCTCCATCACCAGGATGTATAAGAGAGGGGACAGAGGACATCCCTGCCTTGTCCGATTGGTGATTATGAAAGGTGATGAAAATGTTCCATTTATCTTCAGCCTAGCTGACAGATTGTGATACAGGGCCATGATTTTGGCTATAAAAGGGTCCCCTAGACCCCTACCCCAATCTTTTTAAGAGAATAATATATGGCGTGCCAGGAGACTCTATGGAATGCTTTCTCAGCATCCAATGAGAGTATCTAATTACAAATTTTTAACTGCATCTAGCCCAGGCAATACTTTGGGCCTAGTAGCAGTGTCTGCTAGTCAGCGGAGTAGCCACCGCCTGTAGATCTAATTACAAATTTTTAACTGCATCTAGCCCAGGAAATAATTTGGACCTAGTAGCAGTGTCTGCTAGTCAGCGGATTATCCCATCTGTTAAGCAAGCTACACCACCTGTAGTTTGGACACTTAATTTTTTCAAAGGAAATGCTTCGGGCCCCCGGAACACTCAGTGAAGAGCATCGGGGAGGCATCCCAAGGCACAGGGGCTGGGACTGGCGGTAGGACGCCTTGCGGTGGACCGCCATGCTCGATACTTATAAAAGCTTTTTAACTGCAGCAGCTTTAGTGGACGCTTCTGGACCTGGAATTCCCGCGGCTGTTGGCATCAGACTTGCCCTCCAATAGATCCTTGTAAAAGGTTTTAAAGTGTACTCATTCAAATTACAGAGTCAATTTAAATTAAAAAGCTTAGACCTGCCTCCACCACAGGGGGGCTCGCTCGACCAACCAGCGGACAGGCACCAGTATTGGGGGGGGGGGCTGGCTGACAGGGTCTACCGCAGCTCTGGCACAAACCCGGCGACACGTAGGTCGCACGGGCAGGAACGGACTGGCCGTGTCAGCTTCGCACTTTTTTGGGTTTAGAAGGGCATGACATGCCTATATCTGTGTCTCCCCCTCCTTTTACTCCTCCACCTCTTTTCTTTTCACATGACTATATGTACTTATCACTTTTCCATGTGTTAGTTGTGTCTTCTGAGCAGTTTGTCAGCTTTTGGACACCTTTGAAGGTGTTTTCTATGTGTTTCTATGTGTTTTTGTTTGCCTGCCATTGGTTTTAACGGTGTTCGAAGGTGTTTGACGAACAGTTCGACGAACAGTTCGACGAACTGTTCGACGAACATACGGGTGTTCGACGAACCGAGCCGAACTCAAACACTACGGGGGTGGCTCAACTCCAGTACCGAGCAGAGGGATCAGGTGCTACTCCAGGTCAGAACCCGGTCACATCTATTGACCACCACCGGGGAATGCAGGAATGGGCAGGCACAGCTGGTATGCAGACAGGTGGGTACTGGCAGTCATGGCTGGTATGCAGACAGGCGGGTACTGGCTGGTATGGCTGGTATGCAGACAGGCGGGTACTGGCAGGCACGGCTGGTATGAAGACAGGCGGGTACTGGCAGGCACGGCAGGAATATACTGGCAGGTATGAACGCACGCTGGATAGGGACCAGTACAGACTGGGATACAGGAACAGAGCCGCTGGTGCGGTGGACTAGCAGGGCAGAACCGCAGGCGTGGAGGACAAGCGGGGCAAAGCAGAGCGAAACCGTAGGTGCGGTGGACAAGCAGAGCGGAGCAAAACCGCAGATGCGGTGAACAAGCAGAGCGGAGCGAAACCGCAGGTGTGGTGGACAAGCAGAGCAGGGCAAAACCGCAGGTGCGGTGAACAAGCAGAGCAGAGTGAAACCTCAAGTGCGAGGAACAAGCAGAGCAGAGCGAAACCGCAGGTGCGGTGGACAAGCAGAGCAGAGCGAAACCGCAGGTGCGGTGAGCAAGCAGTGCAGAGCGAAACCGCAGATGCAGTAGACAAACAGAGCAGAGCCAAACCGCAGATGCGGTGGACAAGCAGAGCAGAGCAAAACCGCAGGTGCAGTGGACAAGCAGAGCAGAACAGAGCAGAAGGTGCAGGCAGACAGGACAGGGCTCTGTTCACATGGAATAGAATGGAAAATACAGGAAGATAGTTAGAACACAGGAGGTAGATATGGAGGCAGGGAAACGGGACAAGCAGAACCAGATACACATAAGGTACTTACTATGAAGTAGCGAGTGGACACAAAACTCACAAACAGAGGTACAGAGAAAACGAGTTGGAGATAGGTGCAGGTTCAGACACTGCAGGAAAAGGGTAGGTTTGAACATAGAGACAAACAGGTAACGGGATAGGACACAGTTCAGACAGTAACTGATCCAGGAACAAGATACAGGAACGAGCCTGGGAACTGAGCCCCCAGGGTGGCGGAAACAGACTAAAAGTCACAGATACAGGCAACAGGCTACAAACAGGAAAGGACCTGGCGACTCAGTTGCACAGAACACACTGTAAGAAAGTGTTGCTCAGGCACATCCTACTGGGTGGAGGGGGTTTAAGTATCCAGTGACTCACAGCAATAGGCTGGGGAGGCATTAGGAGTGCGCACACAGTAACTATAAGAATCAGGCAGCAACCGCGCCGCTGCCCTAAGCAATCAGACAAGAGACACAGCAGGTACTGGAGCAAAGTGTGCAGCCTGGACTGATAGGTAAGATGGCGGTCTTGCATGGTGGGAGGTGGTAAGCCATGCCAGCACGCCGCCAGGGATGTTACACTCCTCTTCTTCATTGTCATTGAGATGAGGCTGGGCTGTGTGGAATCACCCTGTATGATTCCTTGCTTCATCTCATCATGCTCCACCTGCAATGCATCCTCTTTAATTGTGAGCAGAGAGCGTTTCAGAAAACAGAGAAGCCGGATGGTGATGCTAATTATGGCATCATCGCCGCTCACCATCTTGGTGTAGTCCTCAATGTTTTGGAGGATGGTACACATGTCAGACATCTATGTTCACTCCTGATGTTTTATGTGTGGAGTCTGAGCTGAATGCCGACTGCCTTGTTGATGCTGTTAGTCAACAACTGCCCTCTTCTGCTCACAAATCCTTCCCAATATCTGCAATGTAAAATTTCAACGCGTGGGGACTGTAATGCACACGCCCGGACTGACTGGCGTGTGCGTGTTTTTGTAGTGATTCCACTGTGCCATGAACCGGAGAGTGCCTGGAGGGGCGTAACTAAGTATCTGCCCGATCCGACCAAGGTCGCACTATGGCATACGACGAGAGTGCACCAGGGAGGAACCGAGCAGAGGAACCAGGGTCTACTCCAGGTCAGACTCCGGACACGGCTGTTGACCCACACCGGGGAATACAGGAACAGGCAGACTAGAGCGCAGGCTGGGTAGGGTCCAGTACAGACTGGGAGACAAATTCGAAACCGCAGACGTGGTGGACAGGGCGGAGCAAAGCGAAAACCGCAGACGCGGTGGACAGAGCTGAACAAAGCGAAAACCGCAGACTCGGTGGACAGAGCTGAGCAAAGCGAAAACCGCAGACGCGGTGGACAGAGCTGAGCAAAGCGAAAACCGCAGATGGGGTGGACAGAGCTGAGCAAAGCAAAAATCGCAGACGCGGTGGACAGCTGAGCAAAGCGAAAACCGCAGACGCGGTGGACAGAGCTGAGCAAAGCGAAAACCGCAGACGCGGTGGACAGAGCTGAGCAAATCGAAAACCGCAGACGCGGTGGACAGAGCTGAGCAAAGCAAAAACCGCAGACGCGGAGGACAGAGCTGAGCAAAGCGAAAACTGCAGTCGCGGTGGACAGAGCTGAGCAAAGCGAAAACCGCAGATGCGGTGGACAGAGCTGAGCAAAGCGAAAACCGCAGACGCGGTGGACAGATCTGAGCAAAGCGAAACCGCAGACGCGGTGGACAGTGCTGAGCAAAGCGAAACCGCAGACGCGGTGGACAGAGCTGAGCAAAGCGAAAACCGCAGGCGCGGTGGACAGAGCTGAGCAAATCGAAAACCGCAGAAGCGGTGGACAGAGCTGAGCAAAGCGAAAACCACAGACGCGGTGGACAGAGCTCAGCAAAGCAAAAGCCGCAGATGCAGTGGACAGAGCTGAGCAAAGCGAAACCGCAGACGCGGTGGACAGGGCTGAGCAAAGCGAAACCACAGACGCGGAGGGGACAGGGCTCTGTACACACGGAACAGACTAGAAGGGAAAGGCAGAACCAGATACCCACAGGGTACTTGCAGAGAAGTAGCGAGTGGACCACAAACTCACAAACGGAAGTACAGTGACAGCGAGCAGGAGTTAGGTACGAGTTCAGACTCTGAAGAAAAAGGGAATGTACGGACATAGAGAAAAACAAAACAGGCTAGGAGAGTATTCAGACAAGAACAGACACAGCAGCAAGATACAGGAGCGGGTCTAGGTATGCGGTCCCTAGAAGGCGGAACGAACAGGCAGGAGCGAGTTCACTCAGGACTGGAAATACAGCCTCCAGGATAGGCAGAAGACAACAGGCTAGAAGATAATACAGACAGGACACAGTTCAGACACGGGAACTGATACCGAAGGCAGGAAACATAAACGGGACCTGGCATATCAGTGACCAAAGGCCAACTGACAGAACACAATGCTCAGGCAGGGATTCATTGGAGCAGCTGGGTTAAATACCAGATGACAGACAGCAATAGGCTGAGGACGCACAAGGAGTGTGCCTGCAGCAGGTACAAAAAGCAGGAAGTGATCGGGCGCCGCCCTTAAGCAGCAGACACAGAGGCAAACAGACAGCATGGAGGGAAGCCAGGCCAGCAGACTGGACTGGAGATCAAGTGCTCGCTCTTGCACAGTGGGAGATGGACCACTATGTAAGGACGCCGCCAGGTATGTTACAGGGACATTGCAGATCATTTGGTGAGCTGGAAGCTGCAAATGCTGCTGAAGCACGGCAAGGGTGGCGGAAGCTGTAGCTGACTTTCTAAAGTGGGCAAACAGGGGGCGTACTTTGACAAGCAGATCCGACAGATAGGTTTTGAGAAACCGCTGAACCACGAAGTTAAGCACATGGGCCACACATGTTATGTGTGTGAGCTCGCCTCACCTCAGAGCCGCCACCAGATTCCAGCCATTATCACACACAACCATGCCTGGCTGTAGGTTCAGCGGTGTCAGCCACAGATCTGCATGCTCTTTCAGAGCTGTCCACAACTCTTCAGCATTGTGTGGTTTGTCACCTAAGCATATTAGCTTAAGCACAGCCTGTTGCCTTTTGGCCGAGGCAGTGCTGCAATACATCCAGCTTGCGACTGATGTTGTCATTTCAAGAGATGGAGGCTGAAGATGAGGAGGTGCAGGAGCTGTAGAATGTGGGAGCAACCCTGATTGACCTAGAGCCCGAAATCCTCGGCGTCAGGAGGACGTGTTCCGTCCCAAGGTCCGACTGGGTCCCGGCTTCCACTATATTAACTCAGTGTGCCGTCAGGGAGATGTACCGTCCCTGCCCACAAGCACTTGACAACGTGTCCGTGGATAGGTGGACTTTCCCAGTAACTGCGTTGTTAGAGCACGTCTAATGTTGTGGGACATGTGCTGGTGTAATGTAGGGACGGCACACCGGGAGAAATAGTGGCGGCTGGAGACTGAGTACCAAGGGACGGCCTCCACCATAGAGTTGCCGAAAGCTTCCATCTCCACGAGCCTAAAAGGCAACATTTCAAGCGCAAGAATTTGAGAAATGTGTGAATTTAGTAGTGTGGCCTGTGCGTTCCAAGGACTGGGGTAGGGACAACTTAACACTACGGTGGGACAAGGACATGGACGTGCTTCCTGATGGTGCTAGTTGAGAGTGTGCAATGACAGGTGCAGGGTGGTAGGCATATTGGCATGCACCTTGGACAGGGGATTGGCGTGCACGCACAACATTGGAACAAGCTGTGGTGTCACCTGCAGACACTGTTGCTTGACCCTGGGGCTCGACCCACCTAATCGGGTGCTTTGCTACCCTGTGCCTGATCATGCTGGTGGTGGTCAGGCTGCTAGTTTTGCTACCCCTGCTGATGCTGGCCTGGCAGGTTGTGCAAATGGCCTTTTTGGGGTTATCTGCAGAGTCTTTAAAAAACAACCAAACTTGGGAAGACCTAACAGTTGTAATGGCAAATTCCTGTTGGCGTTACGAGGAACGCTTTCCCGCCTTGTGTCTGCGTCCACCACGCTGCTTCTTCTTGCCTGTTGTGGAGCTATGCCTCCCTCCACCTGTGTGCTGCTGTCCTCTCTCTGTATATCCCCCTGTCAGGTTGGGTCAGTTACTACAGTACAGACCAAAAGTTTGGACACACCTTCTCATTTAAAGATTTTTCTGTATTTTCATGACTATGAAAATTGTACATTCACACTGAAGGCATCAAAACTATGAATTAACACATGTGGAATTATATACTTAAGAAAAAAGTGTGAAACAACTGAAAATATGTCTTATATTCTAGGTTCTTCAAAGTAGCCACCTTTTGCTTTGATGACTGCTTTGCACACTCTTGGCATTCTCTTGATGAGCTTCAAGACGTAGTCACCAGAAATGGTTTTCACTTCACAGGTGTGCCCTGTCAGGTTTAATAAGTGGGATTTCTTGCCTTATAAATGGGGTTGGGACCATCAGTTGTGTTGTGCAGAAGTCAGGTGGATATACTGCTGATAGTCCTACTGATATATATGTTGTGGAATACCTATACTAACTATGAAGAAGCAAATCTCTCCCTGACACAGCAGCAGCTTTCCCTACTCTGCCTGGTTCTGGAGTAGACTGTGACGAGCCCGGTCTTATATTCACCTGATGATGCTGTGCGGCCAGCCAATCACTGTAATGCCCACAACTAACATGGCTACGACATTACAGTGCATGGCAGGCAATCCCTGCATGTTCATTGGCTCTCTAAAGAGCACCAAACATGCAGGGAGAGGACCTGAGTTCCCGCCAGAGCAACCCGGAAATACTCGCCGAGCTCGTCGAGCACAGTGATGCTCGGGCGAGTATCGAGCAGTGGCGAGCACGTTCGCTCATCACTAACTGTAAACTATCTGTCAGACTCACATTAAAAGGCGCTTGTAAAATTATCATATCTTATACACATTCAAATCCTAAAAGAATCATATAAATATTTGCTAAGTTATACGTACTCGTATAACTCGTATTATTTTACAATGTGTAAAATAGGCCATAATGACAAAGACTACAATTTCATTTTCATTAAACCTACTTAAAGTGGCCAACTAAATAAACTAACTTTTAGCACAAATGTTCTTCCAACCTGGTCAAATCACTTGGCTTGTTGGCGGTGCCATTAGGACCATAGCAGACCTATTAGGTTGACATAAAACAATATCAATATAAATGTGCTCCGAAATAAAGCCAAATTAAATCTCAGATTTTTATGTCGCTCCTACTGTCTGATCATTCTGTTTGTTAATGTAATATTTTGTCAAGCAGCATGTAAAATGTGGTGGAGCCTGGCAATCAGACCTACAAATAGATTTAATTTCTTGAAGGCATCATTTGCCTTGAGTGTCTATCTAAACAGATGGATAACAGTTTCACTTCAACCATAAAAACTCAGAACTCAGGGAGGTGGTAAATGAAGTACAAGCTGAATAATCTTATTTCTTAGTTCTATTTCCTCTGATCCTTCTGCATCATGGACAATCGCTGTATAAAAATCCCACGTTATCAGTTTCACTAGCAAAAATATTTATTCTTTCCATTTTCATATTTTATGTACATTATTTTGTGCTTACAAAGAGAAGTAGTTGTTTTCAGTTTACCATATTCCAAAGCAAATGGAACTTTATTTAAAACAGAAAAATAACTTGAAAGGCAAAGAAGAAATTCAATAATAAAAAATTACTGTCCATTACTTATTACAGATTTAATCCTTCAGCAGAACCAACAGCAATTAGACATTGTAAGACAATGTATTGAAATATTCTTAACCCCTTTCACAACCTATGACGTATAGGTACATCATAGGTCGTGTCTCGGCTTTTCATCTTTTGATCAAATCAGCTGTCATGTGCCCCTAACAGACACGGGTGGAATTGAGATCCACCAATGGCTGTTAACATGTTAAATGCCACTGTCAATCTCTGACAGTATCAGAGCGTATCACAAACTCCACTCATAGGCGCCCTTGTCACATGATCATGGGGCGCCGATGGGTTGGCATGACAATCGAGGGTCTGCAGAAGACCCCAGTGCTTGTCTGCTGATCTGATGATGATGAAGATGATGATTTTTGCTATACATAACAGGGCTGAAGCCATGCTATTTGTAGCACAAGTGGTCAGACGATTGCAGCTCTAAGTCTTCTAAAGAGACTATTGAAGCAAGTAAAAAGTAGAAAAAAAGTTTTGAAAAATATTAAAAAAGTAAAAAAAAGATAAAAATTCAAATCACCCCCCTTTTGCCCCATTCAAAATAAAACAATAATAAAAAATAGACATAATTAGTATTGCTGCATTCAGAAACACCCGATCTATAAAAATATAAAAACAATAATCCAATCGGTAAATTGTATAGCAAGAAAAAAAAGCAAAACGCCAGAATTACGTTTTTTTGGTTGACGCAACACTGCAATAAAATGCAAAAACAGTCATTCAAAACATTGTATCTACCCCAAAATGGTATCAATAAAAATGTAAGCTCAGCATGCAAAAAATAAGGCCTCACCCAGCCCCAGAACCCGAAAAATTGAAAAGCTAGAGGTCTTGGAAAATGGCGCCATTTTTTTGTTTATACATAAACTTTAAATTTTTTTCACCACCTAAATAAAAAAGATCCTATAGATCTTTGATATCTACGAACTCATAATGACCTGGAGAATCATAATGGCAGGTGAGCTTTAGCATTTAGTGTACATGGTAAAAAAAACAACCCCAAAACAATAGTGGAATTGCACTTTTTTTGTAGTTTCACCGCACTTGGAATTTTTTTCTCATTTTTCAGTACACTATATGGTAAAATCAATGGTATTGTTCAAAAGAACAACTCATCTTGAAAAAAACATGCTCTCACATGGCCATATTTACAAAAAATTAAAAAAGTTATGGCTCTGGGAAGAAGGGGAGCAAAAACCGAAAATGCATAAACAGAAAATAACAAGGTTGTGAAGAGGTTAAAGGAAGGGCTGGATTAAGATCGGTTGATGATCTGCTATAGGCTCCCTCTCTAAGGTATGGACAAAACAAAAAGCAAGAAAAAAGCCATAAAAATCATTTCCTATTCATTTCTATTGAAAAAACACTGCGCTGTTCATATGTTAAGACTTTTGAATGTTTTTGATTTTTTTTTTAACTTTAGGTTTTGAAAAATGCCCGTTGGGATATTAGAAAGTGCATGTACCTACCTTGAAAAAGCTCATGATGGAATCTGCTACAAACTAGGCAAAAAGCTGCAAAGAGTTGCTTCAGTAAAAAACTGTTCCAAAATTCTTCAGAGATTCTTCAAAACTACTTCAGGAAACAAAAAAACTCCTCTCAAAACTCCCCAACTGAAGGAGTCTTCCACTTGAAAACTTGTCAATTTTGAGCGCCTCAAGAAACTTCCATTTGAATACCTAAGAGTGTGTGAAGGCATTCCATGGTTGCCTGCTTAGGTCATAAACAAGATTTAGCATGCTGAATTTTGCCATATTTAATTTTTTGCGAGACCAAGTGTTGCCAAAGGTGTAGCTACTTATCTCCTGCAGCAGTAAATATGTATGCATGGCCATTGCATACAAGAGCATGAGCTTCGACTTCAAAAGATATATATATATATATATATATATATATATATATACAGTGCTGGCCAAAAGTATTGGCACCCCTGCAATTCTGTCAGATAATACTCAGTTTCTTCCTGAAAATGATTGCAATCACAAATTCTTTGGTATTATTCTCTTCATTTAATTTGTCTTCAATGAAAAAAACACAAAAAGAATTGTCCGCAAGCCAAATTGGATATAATTCCACACCAAACCTAAAACAGGGGGTGGACAAAAGTATTGGCACCCTTTGAAAAATCATGTGATGCTTCTCTAATTCGTGTAATTAACAGCACCTGTAACTTACCTGTGGCACCTAACAGGTGTTGGCAATAACTAAATCACACTTGCAGCCAGTTAACATGGATTAAAGTTGACTCAACCTCTGTCCTGTGTCCTTGTGTGTACCACATTGAGCATGGAGAAAATAAAGAAGACCAAAGAACTGTCTGAGGACTTGAGACACCAAATTGTGAGGAAGCATGAGTCAAGGCTACAAGTCCATCTCCAAAGACCTGAATGTTCCTGTGTCTTCCGTGTGCAGTGTTATCAAGAAGTTTAAAGCCCATGGCACTGTGGCTAACCTCCCTAGATGTGGACGGAAAAGAAAAATTGACGAGAGATTTCAATGCAAGATTGTGCGGATGGTGGATAAAGAACCTTGAATAACATCCAAACAGGTTCAAGCTGCCCTGCAGTCCGAGGGTACAACAGTGTCAACCCGTACTATCCGTCGGCGTCTGAATGAAAAGGGACTGTATGGTAGGATACCCAGGAAGACCCCACTTCTTACCCCGAGACATAAAAAAGCCAGGCTGGAGTTTGCCAAAACTTACATGAGAAAGCCTAAAAATGTTCTCTGGTCAGATGAGACAAAAGTAGAGCTTTTTGGCAAAAAGCATCAACATAGAGTGTACAGGGAAAAAAAAGAGGCATTCAAAGAAAAGAACACGGTCCCAACAGTCAAACATGGCGGAGATTCCCTGATGTTTTGGGGTTGCTTTGCAGCCTCTGGCACTGGACTGCTTGACCGTGTGCATGGCATTATGAAGTCTGAAGACTACCAACAAATTTTGCAGCGTAATGTAGGGCCCAGTGTGAGAAAGCTGGGCCTCCCTCAGAGGTCATGGGTCTTCCAGCAGGACAATGACCCAAAACACACTTCCAAAAGCACTATAAAATGGTTTGAGAGAAAGCACTGGAGACTTCTAAGGTGGCCAGCAATGAGTCCAGACCTGAATCCCATAGAACTCCTGTGGAGAGATCTCAAAATGGCAGTTTGGAGAAGGCACCCTTCAAATATCAGGGACCTGGAGCAGTTTGCCAAAGAAGAATGGTCTACAATTCCAGCAGAGCATTGTAAGAAACTCATTGATGGTTACCGGAAGCGGTTGCTCGCAGTTATTTTGGCTAAAGGTTGTATAACCAAGTATTAGGCTAAGGGTGCCAATACTTTTGTCCGGCCCATTTTTGGAGTTTTGTGTGAAATGATCAATGATTTGATTTTTGCTTCATTTTCTTTTGTGTTTTTTCATTGTAAGCAAATTAAATGAAGATAATAATACCAAAGAATTTGTGATTGCAATCATTTTCAGGAAGAAACTGAGTATTATCTGACAGAATTGCAGGGGTGCCAATACTTTTGGCCAGCACTGTATATATGTAAAGATCTGAGATTGTGGGTTTTAATAATCACCTAGGCAGGTTAACGATGCAACAATATTTAATTCCTTACATCCATAGTAATACAGTATTTCCAGGTAAATGTCCAACATACAATTGTCTCAGTCCACAAAATCCCTTCCCCGGAGCGGTAGTTACAGTGGCTTTGTGCCAGGCGATACTTACTGTCCCCCAACTTTTGGCTGGCCCACAATTTAGTATCTCCAGTCAATATAGTCTGTAGTCACTGTCCACGATCCTCCATATGACAGATAAAATGATAAAAGCAAAGGAATCCAGTAGCAACAGTCTATTAAGAAAGTTTATCAAATCCATACAACAGATCCCACAACTGTAGCATGTTAATCCAGCCCAGACGGCAGCTGATCTCTGCTCCATAAGCCATCGATCCATCCATGGTCCAGGTCCTCACACAGGATCCTACTCCTTTGACGACATTCCACCAACTCCCTGACTAAACATGTGGCTTCTCTTTTCTCCCTCCCTGGGATCAGCCCCCTTCCCCTTAGACATTTGCTTTTAGCTGTAAGAGTAAGGCTGTGTACCCACGATGTGTTTTTTAAGCATTTTTGCAGCAGCAATTCTGCTGCAGAAACACTTAAAAAATGCTTGGTAGAAGGCCTTCCATGTTCCCCAATGATAATCCGCATGTGCTGTGCACATGCTGCGGAAATTTCCGCTGCGGGTTATCATTGCGGAAAAAAATACAGCACTACTAATTATTTTGCGGAAGCGCTGCATTTTCGCCGCCATTGACTTGCATTGGAACGCTTGGATTCCGTATCACTGCATCTGTACATGCGGAATCCAAGCGTTTCAATGTGCGGATGGTACCCAGGTCTGGAGGAGAGGAGACTCTCCTCCAGACCCGGGTACCATAGAACCTGTAAAAAAAAGAATAAATTAAAAAATAAATATTATATTTACCTTCTGATGGCCCCCGGTCTCCTTGTCTTCGCTTGCCAGCAGATCGCGGTGGACTGAAGGATCTGCACTGACGTCATTTAGTCATGTGACGGGTCACGTGACGCTGACATCGACAGGTCCTTCAGTGTACCGAGAGCTGCCGGCAAGCCAGGACAGAGCGAATCAAGACTGCGAGGGCCATCAAAAGGTAAGTATAGATATATTTTTTTATTTTTTACTATTCTTTGGGGTCACACTATATAAATCTATGCCATTTGCATGGATTTATATAGTGTGACCAAGTTGTCAAGCACTTTCCAAGTGATGCTAAAATCGCTTGGAAAGCGCTTGACTACCCGCATGCGGAAAGGCAAGTGAAGAACGCTTCACATTCGCTTGTCCCTGGCAGGAAAAATGCATGTACAATCCGCATACGTTTTTTTCTGCCAGGGAGATGCAGAAACGCTCAGGAAAAAATCCGGAGCATTTCTGCATCATGGGCACATAGCCTAAGAGTGAAAAATCTTTCACTAGTGACCCCAGTGGTGATGGCTCCTCTGAGAGAACAATGGCTTAAGGCTCCTGCTATATGGTCCTTGAATGGAAGCATTGATTACTGAAGCTGAATTGATGAGCAAACAAATCCCTGGATGCTGGACACTTTACAAGTGAAATTAGTGCACAAACTGACGAGAAAGCAGAACTATAAAACATAACAAGTAAATCACTAATAAAATATAAAAATAAGATAGACGGAACCGATGTTCCATGCTGGAAAAAGTCTGCATCTCTTAGAGTGCATAATCTAACTAACATAAGTCTTCAGCACTGATATGTTATAAGATATAGCAGTGATCTTGCAAGGAGGTGATATCAGGTTCAGAGAGGTAAATCTGTGTGTCATCAGCATAGAGATGATACTGAAAGCCATGGAACTCTATGAGCTGTCCCAGTCCGAGGGTGTAGATTGAGAAGAGCAGAGGTCCTAGGACTGAACCTTGGGGTACACCGACAGATAGGGGGCGAGATGAGGAGGTGGTATGTGAGTGAGAAACACTGAAGGTCATGTCTGTTAAGTATGAGGAGATCCAAGATAGGGCCAAGTCTTTGATGCCAAGAGATAAGAGAATCTGTAATAAGAGGGAATGGTCCACTGTGTCAAAGGCAGATGACAGGTCCAGGAGGAGAAGGACAGAATAGAGTCGCTTGGATTTGGCAGTTAGTACATCATTGGTGACTTTAGTCAGGGCAGTTTCAGAAGAATGGTGCTGTAGGAAAACAAGTTTGTAAGCGGTCAAAGAGGGAGCAGGAGGAGAGGTGGGAGAACAGTTCAAAATGGACGTGTTGCTCCAGTAGTTTTGAGGCATAGGGGAGAAGTGATATGGGGCAATAGCTTGTCAGAGAGGATGGGTAAAGGGACGGTTTTTTGAGGATGGGTGTGATTGAGACATGTTTGAAGCATGATGGGAAGACACCAGTTGTTAGTGACAGTTTGAAGATGTGGGTTAGAGTTGGGATGAAGACTGTAGTAAGGTTACGGATGAGGTGGGACAGGATAGGGTCAAGTTCACAGGTAGTGAGGTGTGACGTGGAGAGTAAGGAGGAAAGTTGATCTTCTGTAATGGCGGAGAAGCTGGTTTTGGAGGAGGAGGATTGAGTAGATATGAGAGGGGGCTGTGGGGACTTTAGGCCAAAGCTTTTTCTGATGATATCAATCTTCTGCTTGAAGAATGAGGCAAAGTCCTCGGATGAGATGAGAGGAGAGGGAGAAGTCGTTGTGGGACAGAGGAGAGAATTGAAAGTGTTGAATAGCTGTTTAGGGTTGTGTGACAGGGAGGATATGAGAGATGAGAAGGAGGTTTGCTTTACTGCGGTGAGTGTGGACTTGAAAGTAGTGAGGGACTGTTTGAATGCGATGAAGTGCTCGTTGGAGTGGGACTTTTTCATCTTCGCTCAGCAACCCAGGAGGCCCGTCTCAGTGCCAGGGTTGCATGTTGATTGTGCAAGCTTTGGTATGTGTGAGAGGGGTTACCGAATTGAGGGCTGCAGCTGTTGTGGTGTTATATAAAGCAGCAGCAACATCTGTATCATGTAAGTAGCTTATGTCTGTAAGAGGCAGAAGGAATTCAGAGAGTGAGTGTAGGTCAAGGTGTTTGAGATTTCTGCTAGGGTATGCAAGTTTGTGGAGTGTGGATTGTGCACCTGGGGAGGAGAGGAAAGAAAATGTGAGTAGGCTGTGGTCAGAAAGAGGGAGACGTGAGTTTGAGAGGTTAGATAGGGAACAGAGGCGGATGAAGATGAGGTCCAGTGTGTGGCCATCTTTGTGAGTGGCTGCAGAAGACCATTGAGCAAGGCTGAAGGAGGAAGTAACATAGTAACTTAGTTTTTAAGGTTGAAGGAAGACTAAGTCCATCTAGTTCAACCCATAGCCTAACATGTTGATCCAGAGGAAGGCAAAAAAAAACATGTGGCAAACACTAAGCTCCACGTTGGGGAAAAAAATTCCTTCCTGGCTCCATACGACAATCAGACTAGTTCCCTGGATCAATGTCCTATCAAGGAATCTAGTATATATAACCTGTAATATTATACCTTTCAAGAGAGGCATCCATGCCCTTCTTAAATTTTATCAGTGAATCACTCAATACAATATCATGCATCAAAGAGTTCCATAGTCTCACTGCTCTTACAGTAAAGAATCCACGTCTGTGATTATGATTAAACCTTCTTTCCTCCAGACATAGAAGAAGGCCCCTTGTCCCCATCTCAGGCCTCAGTGTAAAATGATCAGTAGAAAGGTCTTTGTACTGTCCCCTTATATACTTGTACTTAGTAATAAGATCACCCCTAAGCCTTCGTTTTTCCAAACTAAATAACCCCAAGTGTAATAACCTATCTTGGTATTGCAGACCCCCCAGTTCTCTAATAAACTTGGTAGCTCTTCTCTGCACCCGCTCTAGTTCAGCTATGTCTTTCTTATACACTGGAGACCAGAACTGTAAACAGTATTCTAAGTGTGGTCGCACTAGTGACTTGTATAGAGGTAAAATTATGTTCTCCTCAAGAGCATCTATGCGTCTTTTAATGCATCCCATTATTTCATTTGCCTTTGCAGCAGCTGCCTGACACTGGCCACCAAACGTGACCTTGTCATCCATCAATACACCCAGATCTTTTTCAGTGACAGTTTTGCCCAGTGATTTACAATTAAGCATATAATTATACATTTTATTTCCTCAGCCCAAGTGTATTACCTTACATTTATCCCCATTAAAGCTCATTTGCCGTTTATCAGCCCAAGCATCTAGTTTACATAGAGCCTCCTGTAATATAAAATTGTCCTCCTCTGTATTGATTACCCTCCAGAGTTTAGTGTCATCTGCAAATATTGAAATACTACTCTACATGCCCCCTACAAGGTCAATAATAAATATGTTAAAAAGAAGCGGGCCCACTACTGACCCCTGTGGTACCCCACTGTTAACTGAGACCCAGTCTGAGTGTGTTCCATTAATATCCACCCTCTGTTTCCTATCACTGAGCCAGTTCTTAACCCACTATATTTTACCCTATCCCTATTGTTCTCATTTTATGTATCAACCTTTTGTGTGGAGCCGTATCAAAAGCTTTTGAAAAGTCCCTTGTAAACCCATGTTGATATTGGATCATGAGGTTATTCTTCTTCAGATACTCTAGTATAGCATTTCTTTGGAAACCCTCCAGGATTTTACCCACAGTAGAGGTTAAGCTTACTGGCCTATAATTTCGAAGTTTGTTTTTTGTCCCCTTTTTGAATATTGGCATCACATTTGCTATATGCCAGTCCTGTGGTACAGACCCTGTTATTATTGAATCTTTAACCCCTTAAGCCCCGCGGGTGGTTTGCACGTTAATGACCGGGCCAATTTTTACAATTCTGACCACTGTCACTTTATGAGGTAATTACTCTGGAACGCTTCAACGGATCCCCCTGATTCTGAGATTGTTTTTTTCATGACATATTGTACTTCATGATTGTGGAAAAATTTCTTCGATATCACTTGCGTTTATTTGTGAAAAAAATGGAAATTTGGCGAAAATTTAGAAAATTTTGCAATTTTCAAAATTTGAATTTTTAAGCCCTGAAATCAGAGCGATATGTCACACAAAAGAGTTAATAAATAACATTTCCCACATGTCTACTTTATATCAGCACAATTTTGGAACCAAAATTTTTTTTTGTTAGGGAGCTATAAGGGTTAAAAGTTGACCAGCGATTTCTCATTTTTCCAACAAAATTTACAAAACCATTTTTTTAGGGACCACATCACATTTGAAGTCACTTTGAGAGGTCTTTATGACAGAAAATACCCAAAAGTGACACCATTCTAAAAACTGCACCCCTCAAGGTGCTCAAAACCACATTCAAGAACTTTATTAACCCTTCAGGTGCTTCATAGGAATTTTTTGAATGTGGAAGAAAAAAATGAACATTTAACTTTTTTCACAAAAATGTTACTTTAGACCCAATTTTTTTTATTTTCACAGGGGTAACAAGAAAAAATGGACCGCAAAATTTGTTGTGCAATTTCCCCTGGGCATGCAGATACCCAATATTTGGGGAAAAAACACTGTTTGGGCGCACTGTAGGGCTCGGAAGGGAAGGAGCACCATTTGACTTTTTGATTGTAAAATTTGCTTGAATAATTAGCGGACACCATGTTGCGTTTAGAGAGCCCCTGTGTGCCCAAACATTGGAGCTCCCCCACAAGTGACCCCATTTTGGAAACTAGACCCCCCAAGGCACCTATCTAGATGCATAGTGAGCAGTTGCAACCCCCAGGTGCTTCACAAATTGATTCGTAAAATGAAAAAGTGAAAAAAAAAACACTTTTTCATTTTTATGAATCAATTTGTGAAGCACCTGGGGTTCCAAGTGCTCACTATGAATCTAGATAGGTGCCTTGGGGGGTCTAGTTTCCAAAATGGGGTCACTTGTGGGGGAGCTCCAATGTTTGGGCACACAGGGACTCTCTAAATGCAACATGGTATCCGCTAACAAATTGAATGGAAAATCGGCTCAAATTGTTAGCGGACACCACATTGCGTTTGGAGAGCCCCTCTGTGCCCAAACTTTGGAGCTCCCCCACAACTGACCCCATTTTGGAAACTAGACCCCCCAAGGCACCTTTCTAGATGCATAGTGAGCACTTGGAACCCCCAGGTGCTTCACAAATTGATTCGTAATAATGAAAAAGTGAAAAAAAAAACACTTTTTCATTTTTATGAATCAATTTGTGAAGCACCTGGGGTTCCAAGTGCTCACTATTCATCTAGATAGGTGCCTTGGGGGGGTCTAGTTTCCAAAATGGGGTCACTTGTGGGGGAGCTCCAATGTTTGGGCACACAGGGACTCTCCAAATGCAACATGATATCCGCTAACAATTTGAGCCGACAACCCAGAGGTACGGCACAGAATTTGTTTACATTAGGTCATCATATTGAATAAGTTGTCATTATTCTTGAGCACAAGTGCTCGCTACTTGAGTTTGCATCGGGTACTCAGGTATGCACCATGTACAGCGTGTGCTCGAGTGACATGCTCGAGTCCCTGCTCCGCATGTTTCACGGTTATTAGACACCCAAAAAAAAACATGCGGGGATCGCTCGTGCATGGCAGGCAATCCCCGTAAAGTTTTTTGGCTGCGAAGCATATGGGGCAGAGACTCAAGCATGTCACTCAAATACCCACGATACTCAATGCATACCAGAGCACCTGATGCAAACTCAAGCAGCGAGCACTTGCTCTCAACACTAGTCGCCATATCATCATCTTTTTTTCTTACTTTTGAAAAAAATCCCAACCCCAGCCCTAGCCCTAGCACAACCCTAGCCCTAGCACAACCCTAACCCTAGCACAACCCTAGCCCCAGCACAACCCTAGCCCCAGCACAACCCTAGCCCCAGCACAACCCTAGCCCCAAACCCAGCCCTAACCCTAGCCCAATCCTAACCCAAGAGTTTATTTTTGACGCCGTTCCTTGTGCGGTATAAGTGATTAGACGACTTTATTCTTCGGGTCGATGTGATTACAGCAATGCCAGAATCAGAATCATATGGGGTTTTTATGACTGACAGCTGTCACATACTAAAAGACGCATTTTTTGTAAAATCTAGTTTTTGCATCGCCATATTTTGAGAGCTATAATTTTTCCAGATTTTGGCAGACAGTCATGTGATGGCTCGTTTTTTGCGGGATGACTTGACGTTGTTATTGGTGCCATTTTCAGGCACGTGACATTTTTTGATCGCTTTCTATTCCGATTTTTGGGAGGCAGAATAAACAAAAACCAACAATTCAGGAATTGTTTTTTTTTTTTTTTTTATTCTGTTCCGCGTGTGGTAAAATTGATGAGGTAGCTTTATTCTTCGGGTCAGTACGTTTACAGCGGTTCCACATTTGTATCATTTTTCTATGTTTTGGCGCTTATACACAATAAAAGCTATTTTATAGAAAAAAATATTTTTTAGTATCGCTTTATTCTGAGAGCTATAACTTTTTTATTTTTCGGCTGATGGAGGTGTATGGCGGCTTGTTTTTTGCGGGACGAGATGACGTTTTCAGCGATATCATTTTTATTTATATGCATCTTTTTGATCGCGTGTTATTCCACTTTTTTGTTTGGCGGTATGGTGATAAAGCATTGTTTCTATTTTTTTTATAATAATATTTATTGATGGGTACATTATATTTTTATTTTTGGTGTATTATTTTTTTTATTTTTTTTATAATATTTTTGCACATTTTTTTTTTTTTTCCCACTTTCACACAGTTTATACACTTTATTACTTTGTCCCACTCTGGGACTTTCACTTTTTTTTTTCTGATCGCCTGCATGGCACAGGAATGGAGCACCATCCCTATGCCATGAAGGCTGTCAGAAGTGCACAGTGTGAAGATTGCTTGGAGATGCACTGCGCATGTCCAAGCAATCTTCCTGCTCTCTGGTGACCCGGATGTTGTCATGACGACATCGGGTCGTCATGGCAACACCCGGGAAGCCTTTGCAGACTGCGCTGGAAGCCGGAAGAGGAGGTGAGTATCGCCGATCACCTCCCCTTGCCCCCGCAATGCCGCGATCGACTTCGATCGTGGCATCGCGGGGGTTAATGTGCTGGGAGCGGTGCAGGACCGCTCCCTGCACATAGTACCGGGTGTCAGCTGTGACAATCAGGTGACACCCGGCGGCGATCGCGCCCGCACAGCCTGTGTGCGCGCGCGATCGCGATGACGTACTAATACGGGTCTGGCTCTTAAGTCCCAGGGCACAGACGCGTATTAGTACGTCAGATGTTATTAAGGGGTTAAAGATTAAAAATAATGGTCTATCTATGACGTTACTTAATTCCTGCAGTACTCACGGGTATATCCCATCTGGGCCCGGGGATTTGTCCACTTTAGTAATTTTTAGACGCCGCTGTACTTCCTGCTGGGTTAAGCAAGTGACATTTAATGGAGAATTTTTGTCATCACTGATCATGTTTTCTGTCATGCGATTTTCTTGTATAAATGCTATTGAAAAAAAAACATTTAGCATATTGGCTTTTTCCTCATTCACCATTTCACCCAGACTATTTTTCAGGGGGCCAACACTATCATTTTTTAGTTTTTCACTATTTATGTAGTTAAAGAATATTTTGGGATTATTTTTACTTTCTCTGGCAATGAGTCTCTCTGTCTCAATCTTTGCTGCCTTGATTTGGTTTTTACAAAATTTATTTAATTTTCTGTATTTATTTAATGCCTCATCACTACCTACTTGCTTTAGTTCTCTAAATGCTTTCTTTTTGTCCCTTATTGCGCCCCTTACAGCTCTATTTAGCCATAGTGGTTTCCTCCTATTTGTAGCATGTTTATTCCCATAGGGTATATATTGTGCACAGGTCCTATTCAGGATGATAATAAATGTCTCCCATTTGCTTTGTGTAGTTTTATGTCTCAGTATATCGTCCCAGTTTTTTGCACTAAGATCATCTCTCAACCGTTGGAAATTTGCCTTCCTGAAGTTGGGTCCTTGTAACCCCTCTACTACACATCTTATTAAAGGATACATGAAAACTTATTATTTTTTGATCACTATTGCCCAAGTGACCCCCAACTCGTATATTTGATATGTTGTCTGGCCTGTTGGTTAATATTTGGTCTAGCAGTGCCCCCCTTCTTGTTGGGTGCTGAACCAGTTGTGAAAGGTAATTATCTCTCATAGTTGTCAAAAACCTATTATCTTTGCTTAAACTACAGGTTTCTGTTCCCCAATATATTTCAGGGTAGTTAAAGTCCCCCAAAATAATGACTTCTCCTTGAGTCGCTGCTTCATCTATTTGCTTTATGAGGATATTCTCCGCTGCTTCCATTATTTTTGGAGACTTATAACAAATCCCTATCAGTAATTTATTATTTTTTCCCCCTCCCCTTATCTCCACCCACAGGGACTCTACATTTTCATTAGATTCACATATATTCTCACGCAAGATGGGTTTTAAGGATGATTTTACATATAAACACCCCCCCCCCCTCGCTTGTTTGTACGGTCATTTCTGAACATACTATAGCCCTGTAAATTAACTGCCCAGTCACGGCTCTCACCAGCCATGTCTCAGATATCCCTACCATGTCATAATTATTTTCCAACAAAATTAATTCTAATTCCTCCATTTTGTTGGTGAGGTTTCTGGCATTAGTGTACAGTACATGCATTTTATGTATCTCTCTGTACCTCTATTCCTTCTTACTATATTGACTGTTCTAACCCCACCCCCAATTTCTTTATTTGTGCCCAGGTCACTATCTGCACTATCTTCCCCACCTATAAAATGAATACCCTCCCCTCCAGTCCCTAGTTTAAGTGAGGGATAGAAGCTTAGAGACAGATGAATTGGAAGTGTCAATGGGGATGTTGAAGTTGCCCATGATGATAGTGGGGATGTCATCAGAAAGGAAGTGAAGCAGCCAGGTGGTGAAGTGGTCTAAGAAAGTGGTGGCTGGTCCTGGGGGGAAGATAAATGACAGCCAGTTGGAGGTTGGAGGGGGAGTAGATGCGCACACAGTGTGCCTCAAAAGAAGGGAAAGTAACAGAGGGCGGCAGGGGAATTGGGGAGCATAAGCAGTTATCTGACAGGAGGATACCAACTCCTCCGCCATGCTTGCTGCTGGAGCGTGGTGTATGGGAAAGATGGAATCCACCATAGGAAAGTGCAGCCAGAGAAGCTGTGTCAGAAGGGGTGAGCCAGGTTTCTGTGATGCTGAGGAAGGAGAGTTTGTTAGTCATGAAAAGATCATGGATGTAGGAAAGTTTATTGCAGACAGAACGAGCATTCCAGAGAGCTCCGGTTAGTGGGGCTGGGGAAGCAGCGGCTGAGCGGATGGGTATTAGGTTAGAGAGGTTACAGAAATTTTTGGTAGGTCGTGAATAAGAGGTAGAAATGACTGTGGGAATGTGGTGAGGAGGGCTAGGATTTGGAGAGATATCGCCAGCAATGAGGAGGAGAAGAGAAAGTGTTAGTAGGTGGGGGCAGGAGAGAGCATGAAGTGGCTGTCTGTGTTTGGAGAAGGAGGATTGAATATTAAAGAACAATTCTGAGGAGGAGGTGAAATGGAGGGGTAGGATGGAGGGAGAGATGAACAGTTCATTACGAGGTGTAGGTATTAGGGGGGTTAGTAGAAAGTGAAGGACTATAGGGGAGAGAGTGAAAACATATAGAAACATTGCTTAGTATGAATGTGTACTATCTTTTCGGTGCGCAGTTAAAGAGGGTATAAAGTGTGGTTACCTGACTCCTGCAATGACTAACTGCCAAATTAAATAACTGCCCACAGTTGGCACCGATGACACTTAGCGCAAGAAGACACGTGCATGCACCCCACACTATTTATGGGGATTTATTGTACCCATAAATAAATATTATTATAAAAAAAAAAGCAATAAACGTACACATATTTGGTATCGTCAAGTCCGGAATGACCTGACCTAAAAAACTGTCCCACCAGTTAACCCCTTTAGTGAGCACTGTTAAAAAATAAATAAAAGACGAAGCAAAAAATGATGCTTTATCATCATACCGCCGACCAAAAAGTGTAATAATATGCGATAAAAAAGACGAATGTAAATAAACATGGTAAAGTTGAAGATGTCATCTTATCCTGCAAAAAACAAGCCGCCATATAGCTCCATCAGCCAAAAAATAAAAAAGTTATAGAATAAAGCGATGCAAAAAAAATTATTTTTTCTATAAAATCGTTTTAACCCGAAGAATAAAGCTGCCTTATCAATTTTACCATGCGCAGAACAGCATAAAAAAAATCCCCAAAAACAATTCCTGAATTGTTTTTTGTTTATTCTGCCTCCCAAAAATCGGAATAGAAAGCGATCAAAAAATGTCACGTGCCCAAAAATGGTACCAATAAAAACGTCAACTTTTCCCGCATAAAATAAACCCTAGCATTACTGTGTCAGCAGCAATATGGAAAACATATAGCTCTCAAAATATGGCGATGCAAAAACTAGTTTTTGCAAAAAAAGTTCTTTTAGTGTGTAACAGCAGTCAAGCATAAAAACCAGAAATAAATCTGGTATCACTGTAATTGCACCGACCCTCAGAATAAAGTTGTCTAATTACTTATGTGGCATGAAGAATGGCGTAAAAATTAAATAAAATCAATTTTTCACCAGCTGCTGATTTATTCATTCTGCCTCCCAAAGATCGCAGTATGGCTCGGCTCACATTTATCCTGCATCTGCACTGAGCGCTTACACCGGCGTTTCCGTGTAAATCTCTGAAAAACGTCATTCAGACGGAACCCCTGGCGGAATATTCCCTGTAATGAGGCAGATGGAGGCACCATTGATGCCGTCTGGCCTGTGATCCCACAGTGTCCATATTTTTATTAGGCACGCATAAAAGTGCTGCTGGCCACAGTTTTGTGAACCTCTGAAAAAAAATACACCCCTAAACAGAGGCCAGATGGAGTCCAGAGTAAATCTGATCCCTCATGAATGGATCCCTTGGGAGGTTTCACCTGAATTAAGTCTCTCAGAGATTTACAGTAAGTAGAAACCCTGATATCAGTGCTCAGCATAGAGCACAGGGTAAATGGGAACATTTTACATAACATTTTGGATCACAATAAAAGCTTTGACTCAATCCACAAATATAGCAAGTCTCCACTCAGGTCCGTCATCTGTTAACGAAAATATATGTGGCTTCCACGTTACTGGTAGCGCAAAGGCTCTGCAAAAGTGAAATGGCCCTTGCTCCCCCCAAAAGAAATTCAGCAAATTCTGTGCTCCCAAATACAAATGCCCACCTCCCTTTTGAGCCTCACAGTGTGCCTAAACCGCAGTTAGCTTCCACATGTTTGGCATTTTTGTAGCGATGAGAGTCCGCCTAAGTTATTATTATTATTTATTATTATAGCGCCATTTATTCCATGGCGCTTTACATGTGAGAAAGGGATATACATAGTGAAAAAAAATTACCATAATCTTGAACAAAACATGACGGCGACTAGTACAGGAGGATCCTGCTTGCGAGGGCTCACAGTCTACAAGGGATGGGTGAGGATACAGCAGGTGAGGGTAGGGCTGGTCGTGCAGCTGTATGGTGGAGCAGTGGTTATTGCAGGTTCTACGCTTGTCAGAAGAGGTAGATATTCATGTTCCTTTTGAAGGTTTCCACGGTAGGAGAGAGTCTGATATGTTGGGGTTCCAGAGTAGGGGGGATGCACGGGAGAAATCTTGCATGCGACTGTGGGAAGAAGAGATAAGAGGGGCATAGAGAAGGAGATCTTGTGAGGATTGGAGGTTACGTGCGGGTATATACCGGGAGACTAGGTCAGAGATATATGGAGGAGACAGGTTGTGAATGGCTTTGTATGCCATGGTTAGGGTTTTGAACTGGAGTCTCTGGGTAATGGGGAGCCAGTGAAGAGATTGACAGAGAGGAGAGGCCAGGGAATAGCGGGGGGACAAGTGAATTAGTCAGGCAGCAGAGTTTAGGATAGATTGGAGGGGTGCGAGAGTGTTAGAATGGAGGCCACAGAGCAGGAGGTTGCAGTAGTCGAGGTAGGAGATGATGAGGGCGTGCACTAGTGTTTGCGGGACTGGGGAGAGTGGACAGCCATTGACGTTGACAGATAGGTCAGTTGGGGGGGTTGAGTGAGATGGCGGAAAGATAATGAATTCTGTTTTATCCATGTTAAGTTTCAGAAATCTAGCAGAGAAGATGAATGAAATAGCAGACATAGTGGGATTTTGGTTAGTAGGGAGGAAATATCGGGTCCAGAGAGGTAGATCTGTGTGTCATCGGCATAGAGGTGATGCCGAAAGCCATGAGACTCTATGAGCTGTCCCTGGCCTAAGGTGTAGATGGAGAAGAGCAGGGGTCCTAGAACTGAACCTTGGGGAACACCGACAGATAGAGGGCGAGATGAGGAGGTGGTGTGTGAGTGGGAGACACTGAAAGTCCGGTAGGTTAGGTAACAGGAGATCCAGGATAGAGCCAAGTCTGTGATGCCGAGGGATGAGAGAGTCTGTAGTAAGAGGGAATAGTCCACAGTGTGTCGAAGGCAGATGACAGGTCCAGGAGGAGGAGGACAGAGTAGTGTCGTTTGGATTTGTCAGTAAGTAGCTTGTTGGTGACTTTAGTCAGGGCACTTTTTTTCAGTAGAATGGTGCGGTTGGAAACCAGATTGTAGGCGGTCGAAGAGGGAGCAGGGGGAGAGGTGGGAGGACAGTTCAGAATGGACGTGTTGTTCAATTAGTTTTGAGGCATAGGGGAGAAGTGATATGGGGCGATAGCTAGTCAGAGAGGAAGGGTCAAGGGAGGGCTTTTTGAGGATGGGTATGATTGAGGCATGTTTGAAGCATAAAGGGAAGACACCAGTTGTTAGTGACAGGTTGAAAAGGTGGTTAGGGTTTTAATGAAGATAGTGGTAAGGTTTGGGATGAGGTGGGATGGGATGGGTCAAGTTTACAGGTGGTGAAGTGTGATTTGGAGAGTAAAGAGGAAAGTTGATCTTCCGTAATAATGGAGAAGCTGGATTTGGAGGAGGAGGGTTGAGTGGATATGAGGAGGAGCTGTGGGGACTTTAGGCAAACACTTTGTCTGATGGTGTCAATCTTCTGCTTGAAGAATAAGGCAAAGTCTGCTTCTGAAATAAGAGGAGAGGGAGGAGGCACTGGGGGACGCAGGAGAGAATTGAAGGTGTTAAATAGTTGTTTGGGGTTGTGAGACAGGGAGGATACGAGAGATGAGAAGTATGTTTGTTTTGCTGCAGTGAGTGTGGAGTTGAAGGTAGTGAGAGACTGTTTGAATGCATTGAAGTGCTCATTGGTGTGGGACCTTTTCCATCTACGCTCAGTGACCCTGGAGACCCGTCGCAGTTCTTAAGTTAGGCTGGTGTGCCAGGGTTGCCTGTTGATTGTGCGAGCTTTGGTATGAATTGAGAGCTGCTGCTGTTGTGGTGTTGTATGAAGTGGCAACAACGTTTGCATCATGTAAGGAACTAATGCCTGTAAGAGGAAGAAGAGATTCAGAGAGTGAGTGTAGGTCAAGGTGTTTAAGATTTCTGCGAGGGTGTGCAAGTTGGAGTGGGCATTGAGGTCCTGGAGAGGCGAGGCTAGAGAATGTAAGCAGGTTGTGGTCAGAAAGAGGGAGGGGTGAGTTAGAGAGGTTAGACAGGGAGCAGAGGCGGGTGAAGATGAGGTCCAGAGTGTGGCCATCTTTGTGGGTGGTTGCGGAAGACCATTGAGTAAGGCCGAAGGAGGAAGTGAGGGATAGAAACTTAAAGGCAGCTGAGTGGGAAGTGTTAATGGGGATGTTGAAGTCGCCCATGAGGATAGTGAGGATGTCAGTGGAAAGGAAATGAAGTAGCCAGGTGGTGAAGTGGTCAAAGAAGGTGGTGGCTGACCCTGGGGGGCAGTAAATGATAGCTAGTTGGAGGGGGAGTATATGTGCACACAGTGCACCTCAAAAGAAGGGAGAGTAATGGAGGGCAGCAGTGGGATTTGGGTGAAGGAGCGGTTAGCTGATAGGAGGAAACCTACTCCTCCACCATGCTTGCCATTGGAGAGGGGTGTGTGGGAATGGTGGAATCCACTGTACGAATGTGCAGCAGGAGAGGCTGTGTCGGCAGGGTGAGCCAGGTTTCAGTGATGCCGAAGAAGGAAAGCTTGGTAGTGATGAAGATATCGTAAATGTAGGAAAGTTTGTTGCAGACGGAGCGAACATTCCATAGAGCTCCTGTTAGAGGGACTGCGGGGGCTGGGCGAAAGGGTATAAGTTTAGAAGTGTTGCGAGAGTTTGGGATAGATCGTGGATAGGAGATGGAAGTGACTGTGGTGATGTGGTGAGGAGGACCAGGATTTGGGGAGATATCACCAGCAGTGATGAGAAGCAGAGAAAGTGTTAGTAGGTGGGAACAGGAGAGAGCATGAGGTGGCTGTCTGTGCTTGAAGGCACAAGATTGAGCATTTAGGAATAGTTCTGAGGAGGGGGTGAGGTGAATGAGGAGGATGGAGGGACAGATGAAGAGTTCATTACTAGGTGTAGAGATTTGGGGTGGTTATAAAAAGTGAAGTATTAAGGGGGTGAGAGAGAACACAAACACAAACATTGTTTACAGTGACTTAGTATCCATTTCCCTTCAGGTTCAATTCAGGTATAATTCATATTTCTCAAGCAATGGACACACTTAAGGTGATGTACAGAGACTAAAGTCTAACAGACTCCTAGTTTACAATATATTTGCTACAGAATGCATTCAGCTGTGAACCAGAGGGGAGTGGTCTGTGCTCATCTTGACCAGCTGATTAAGGCTGAGCCACATGCTGGATATTCAAAGGCCAAGTAAGCAGTCATAAATAAGAGTGGTGGGTAGTAGTTGTTAGTTGAAAAACATACCATTAGTATATAGGAGCAGGGAGGTAGAGAGAAATCAGCATGGAAATCGGGATGGGAAAGCATTTATGGGTGCATGTCTCCAGAAGCATGAGCTGGGCATAACGTACTGGTCACTACAACAGCAGTAATTTTCAGCAACATCCACTGCTGCTTGTTTCTGGAAAACAACCATGTAGTTAAAATCCTCACCACACCTGTAGATAAATAGATAAAGGTGTATAATTTCCAACATGGGGTCACTTGAGGGGGAATTCTGCTCTTCTAGCACTTGGGGTCTCTGTTTATGGAGTCTGCATACTATTCTAGGAAAATCTGCACTCCTAGAGGCAAATAGCACTCCGTCCCTCCCGAGTCTCGCCATATGGTTAAGCAATACTGTACAGCCACATATGGGGTATTTCTACATTCAGCAACAATTGTGTGACAAATTTTGGTGCCATTATTACCTATTTACTAGTGGGAAAGTGTAAAATCTGGGGCTAAAACAAAACTTTCTTGGTAAAAATGTAATTATTCTTTCTTCATCGCCCAATGGTGTAAAATTCTGTGAGGCACATGTGGTGTCAACATGCTCACTGCACCCCTGGATGAATTCATTGAGATGTGTAGTTTCTAAAATGGGGTCTCTTATGGTGAGTTCTGCTGTTCTGGCTCTTTAGGGGCTCTAAACATGGCACCGTTTAGAGCCCCTAACATGGCACCCTCAAACCAGCCCAGCAAAATATGAACTCCAATACGGCACCTCTTCCCTTCTGAGCTTTTCACTGTACCTCAGAAATAGTTTTCGAACACATATGGTGTATCGGCATACTCAGGAGAAATTGCACAACAAATTTTGGGGTCCATTTTCTCCTTGTGAAAATGAAAATATTGGGGGCTAAAACAACATTTTTGTGAGAAAAATATATATTTTTCATTTTTACAGATCCACGTTGTAAAATTCTGTGAAGCACCTGGGGGTTCAAGGTGCTCACCATACATCTAAATATATTCCTTAAGGGGTCTAGTTTCCAAAATGGTGTCACATATGGGGGGTTTCCACTGTTTAGGCACATCAGGGGCTCCCAAATGTGACATGGTGTCCGCTAATTTTTCAAGCAAATTTCACATTCAAAAAGTGAAATGGCGCTCCTTCTCTTCAGAGCCCCGCTGGGTGCCCAAACAGTGTTTTTCCCCCACATATGGGGTATGGACTTACTCAGGAGAAATTGCACAACAAATGGTATGGTGAAATTTCTCCTTTTACCCTTATGAAAATGCTACATTTTGGGCTGAAAAACATTTTTGTGGGAAAAATGTGAAAATTTTATTTTTACGGCTTAATGTTACAAACTTCTGTGAAACACCTGGGGGTTCAAGGTGCTCACCACACATTTAGATAAGTTCCCTGAAGGGTCTAATTTCCAAAATTTTGTCACTTGTGTTTTTTTTTCAATGTTTAGGTACATCAGGGGCTCCCCAAATGCGACATGAGGACCGCTAATTATTCAAGCAAATTTTACATTCAAAAAGTAAAATGGCGCTCCTTCCGTTCCGATCCATGCTATGCGCCCAAGTAGCGGTTTTCTCCCACACATGGGGTATCGGCGTGTTCAGATGAAATTGCGCAACAAATTTGGGTTCTATTTTTTCCTGTTACCTTTGCAAAAATAAAAAAATTTGGGTCTAAAGTAAAATTTTTGTGAAAAAAAGTTAAACGTTCATTGTTTTCTTCCACATTCCAAAAATTCCTGTGAAGCACTTGAAGAGTTAATAAACTTCTTGAATGTGGTTTTTAGCTCCTTGAGCGGTGCAGTTTTTAGAATGGTGTCACTTTTTGGTATTTTCTGTCATAAAGGCCCCTCAAAGTCACTTCAAATGTGATATGTTCCCTAAAAAAATGGTTTTGAAAATTTTGTTGAAAAACTTAGAAATCACTGGTCAACTTTTAAATCTTATAACTTCATGTCAAAAAAAAAAATTACTTAAAAAATTGTGCTGATGTAAAGTAGACATGTGGGAATTATTATTTATTAACTTTTTTGTGTGTCATATCTCTCTGACTTAAGGGTATGAAAATTCAAAGTTTGAAAATAGTGGAATTTTCAAAATTTTTGCCAAATTTCTGATTTTTTCACAAATGAACACCAGTCATCTCTAGAGATGAGCGGTGTTCGACTCGAACTGATCGCCAATATCAAATTCGAGCTGTTTTTGGCGGTGTTCGAGCCGTTCGACGAACCCGAACGATTTGCAAAAGATGCTGCTGTTCGAGGTTATGTTCGATAACTGTTCGTGCAATAAAAGCGTAACTGGATTTTTTCACAGTAATACTGTTAATCAATGTTAATAGACAGTTTCAGTGCAGAGTGGGCGGGGAGAGGGGCAGGGGATGGATCTCTGTAGAAATAATGCCGATCTCCATTTTTTTTTCTTTCCCGCATTGACAGTGGGGAGGTGCAGTCTGTCAGCCTATCAGCAGCGCACACACGCAGCAAAGTGCTTTTTTTTCACACAAGCAAGGGCATGTGTCATTGGCTGTGTATGTCACACGTCCTTGCCCTATAAGACCCAGCCATTTTCCCCATTGCCACCATTAACTCATTGCTACAGCTGAGTGTTAGACGGCACCGCTGCTGCTGTGGGCGCTATATAGTATAACTGTGTGAATTGCGAGCGAATTTGCAGTTAAATAGAGAGATAGGTTTAGGGAGTAGGGACTAGTTTTAATTGCAGCCCTTTTTAGGGATAGGTTACAGCAGTTCCTAGCACTTTTTGCTAGGCAGGTCTGTGCCAGTGCTATGCAAGTGTTTTTCACAGCATTTGGCTAAATGTAGCTAAGCCAATCCTTTTGGGCCTGTAGCAGAGTATGTTAGTCACTGGAGTAGCCCATCTGAACCAAGCTACACCACCTGTGTATCTAATAACAATTTTTTACTGCATCTAGCCCAGTAAATCCTTTTGGGCCTGTAGCAGTGTCTGGTAGTCAGTAGAGTAGCCCATCTGAACTAAGCTACACCACCTGTGTATCTAATAACATTTTTTTTACTGTATCTAGCCCAGTAAATCCTTTTGGGCATAGTAGCAGTGTCTGGTAGTCAGTGGAGTAGCCCATCTGAACCAAGCTACACCAACTGTGTATCTAATAACAATTTTTTACTGCATCTAGCCCAGTTAATTATTCTGGGCATAGTAGCAGTGTCTGTTAGTCAGTGGAGTAGCCCATCTGAATCAAGCTACACCACCTGTGTATCTAATAACAATTTTTTACAGCATCTAGCGCAGTAAATCCTTTTGGGCCTGTAGCAGTGTCTGGTAGTCAGTGGAGTAGCCCATCTGAACCAAGCTATACCACCTGTGTATCTAATAACAATTTTATACTGCATCTAACCCAGTAAATCCTTCTGGGCATAGTAGCAGTGTCTGGAAGTCAGTGGAGTAGCCCATTGTGGCGCCCTGCTGCGCTTGGTGCCACAAAACCTAGAAGGGTGCAAGTCTGGATTTCTCCACAAGAGGCCCTCACTACATTCAAACACCTCCACCTTCCACCTCATGCCAGCAGAGGGAGCCCTGATAGGGATATATAAAGGGAAGGTGGAGCCAGGCATAGAGAGAGAGAGAGAGATAGTAATTAGTTCTCAGACAGTGAGCAGCATACAGGCTGCTGTGAGAGGCAAGTTAGGCCTCCAGCAGCTCTTAAGCCAGACAGAGAGTGTGCCGACGCTCAGAGAGCGGTCAAGAAGCAGCATGCCAGCTGCCCTGTAGTGAAGGCCCCGAGCGTGGCTGACGGCGAGGAGAGAAGGAGTGATAAAGGGGGCAGAGGAGCATACCAGGCTCACCCCAGTATATTTATTGGACACCGGGTCCGAACCTACAGGGACCCTTCACACCCAATAGGGTTAACCGGAATCCCAGGATGACTACAAGTCCCTGGCAGACCTGAAGCTAGACTCACAGGACCAGGTACCACGAAGGCCCCGAAATCCAGGGAAAGTGGTCACTAACTGGAGGTCCTACTTCAGAGCAACAGGTGGAATAGAAAAAGCAAGACACATAAGCTAGGCACAGTTGCGGGCTGGCCAGGAGCTTACACACAGACAGACATGGAACAGGAGACCTTATATCCGCTCACTGGGGAGAAGTCCAAAAGTGCGCCCTTCACCTAGAGTACCCTGGACCATTTCTACCAGCTGTACCAGTAAAGGTAACGAAGCAAAACCCCCTGACTCTGTCCGTTAAGCCGGCTGCGCCATCGTTCCCTACCAACACCACAACGCCCAGCGCACCAACCTTTATTCATCCTACACTGCCCTGAGGCCTGCTCCACCTGTGGGGAGCTGTCCTATTAAAGCTGCCCTAACATCAGCCTCAGTGGACTGTCGCAGCGCTGGTAACCTCTTACCAGAATCCACAGGTGGCATCACAAACTTTTATTTTCATTTTTATTAAAACCCCTTTTTGGTGCACTGTCTGCCCTGGGCCAGCCACCGTGATATACATATATACTGCCCCAGACAGTAAGGCCCCACCGGGGGTGAGACAGCTCACTTTTGGTGTCACGAACAGGATTGCGTGCCCGTTGCCACCGGGTACTGTGCGCCTTAAGAAACTGTAAAACTCACTGTGGTGAAGCTTTCCCCGCCATTTTCCGGACTTTCCCGCCACTGGACACCATTTTCCGGACGCTGCGCAGGAAGAAGAGGGGCGTAACCGCTGGAAGCGCGCGAAGTCGAGGACACGCCCCGCCCCTGATGTCAAACCAGGAAGCGTCAGGTCCTGGAAGGAGCCAGAAGACGCCCTGACGTCAGGTCCTGGAAGAAGGCCGTCGCCCGCGGAGCGGCGGACTACCTCAAAGAAAAATTTGGAAGGTAGACTCCGGTTCACTAGGGGGGCGCAATGATGTCTGAGGCCCAGCAGAGCCCCGGAATACCGGTTAACGGCCCCGATGCCCCACTTGCACTCGGCGCTGAGCAGGCTGAAGCGGCCGCTCCACCAGCAGGGCCTGTAACCCCTGTCATACCTATGGCCCTGCCGTATATCTCGGGAGCGAAGTGGTTCCCCCAGTATAAAGGCAAACCGGACACACTGTCCAGATTCAAGAGGAAGATATGCGGCATGCTGGACATGTACTCTATGACAGGCAAACAGAGAGCCGCTGTAGTATTAGGACAATTGACTGGTGCCGCTGAGCGAGAAGTTGAAACCTGGCCAGCCGCAGACCAAGAATCAGTGTCCACTATCTTTAAAAGACTGCAAGCAGCGTTTGAAAACCGCACTGAGACAGATATCCGGATGAGGTTCTACCATTGCGTCCAAAAGCCCAAGGACAGTATCTGGGACTATGCCTGGCGCTTACAGGAGGCCCTGTGGTCCCTGAAACAGGTTAGTCCAGCCAGCATCCAGGATGAAAATAAAATGCTGACGGAGCAGTTCTTGCGGGGGTTGAAGTCCCAGGAAGAGAGCAGAACTGTACGGTGGTGGACTCTAGACCATCCAAATGCCACCTTTGACACCCTTAAGGACATGGCTATAAAAGGCCTGCAGCCCCTGGAAACCACAGATACTGCTATACTGCGTTACCAGGGTGGGACCACCCCAGAGCCCGCAGCACCCACCATTGCTTCACTGACGGCTTAGACAAGGATGCAAACAGTGCCCCCTGGTGAGCTGGACAGCCTACCCTCTGAAGTGCGCCAGTTAGGTAAAGCCCAGGCCACTGTCATGAGTACCCTGCAGCTACAAACGGAGCCTGAGCCAGAAAGAAGGATCCTGCTTGCCGACAGCCCAGAGGATGTCCCCTGAATGAGGAGAAGAAGGACAATGCCACCCCGTAGGAGGACAACACCACCCCGGAGGAGGACAACGCCACCCCGTGGGAGGACCAAAGACCAACGACGCCCTCCAGAAGACTTCATCTGCTACCGCTGCCATAAAGCAGGCCACACCACTCGGGCCTGTCCTTTAAATGAGAAAACACTGGGGCTGAGGGGCAACACCCAGGAGCAGAGCAACCAGGCCCATCAAAATGGTACAGCCGGTTCGTAAGAGGAAGACCTTTCCTGTCCATTGTGCTGGACGGCATCGCGACCCCTGCCCTGCTGGACACAGGATCTCAGGTAAGCATTATGCCTGATGTCCTCTACAAAAGGTTCTGGTCCATAGACGAACTTCACCCGCCAGACCCAAACCTTTCCGTGTATGCCTCTAATGGCCTCCCCCTTAACCTAGTTGGGGTTAAGGATGTGGCAGTAAAGGTGGGAAGAGTGGAACTAAAGGACCAGGGACTAATTGTAGTAGAGACTAATCCTGGCGATACAGACTTGTATATGGTACTTGGCACAAATATTGTTGGTAATTGTTTGGGAGAAGTGTTGTTCTTGCTCCAACAGATGGCTGACACTGCCAGACCAGGGCAGAGGTGGGTGCTCCAGAAAGAGATCCGAGCCCTTATATACCAGCAACAGGTAAAGCTATCAGGTGGTGAAATTGGTAATGTACGGGTGACAGACCCAATACCCATTGTGATCCCCCCAATGAGTGAGATGCTGATTTGGTGTAGAGCAGCAATAGGTCTCAAAGGACAGAGCTACCAGGCGGTAGTAGAGCCCCTTAGCTCGGAACATTGGCCTACACTCTTGACTGCCAGAGGGGTAGTGGATGTACGCAATGGGAGGGTGCTCGTACGCCTCCTAAACTATGGGGAGGACGAGGTTAGATTACCACGCTACGCCACTGTTGCTAAACTGTACATAGTAGATAACAACTCCATACACACGGCGGAGTCCTTAACCTCACCAGATGAAGTGGAGGATAATGACCCGGGAACCCAGGTGGAGGATTGGTGTCAACAGCTCCATGTTGGGACAGACACCACTCCTGCCCATCAGAAGCAAGGAGTACACCGGGTGATGCAGGAATCCAAACAGGTGTTCAGTAAACACCCACTTGACTTTGGGAGGATTAAAGGGGTACAACGCCATATCCCCACTGGTGACCATCCAACCATCAAAGAACATTACAGGCCTCTGCCACCAGCACACTACCAAAAGGCAAAGGAGATGTTGCACGACATGAAGAAGGCAGGGGTAGTAAGGGATAGTTGTAGTTCCTGGGCGGCTCCCCTAGTTCTAGTCAGGAAAAAGGACGGAAGCATGAGAATGTGTGTAGTTTACAGACAAGTAAATCGCATTACACATAAAGATGCATACCCTTTACCATGCATAGAGGAATCCGTGGCTGCCTTAAAGTCTGAAAATTACTTTTCCACCCTTGACCTCACTAGTGGGTACTGGCAAGTAGCTGTTGCTGAGGAGGATCGGGAGAAGACGGCCTTTACCACCCCGATGGGACTCTGCGAGTTCAATAGTATGTTGTTTGGACGCTGCAACACCCCCGGAACGTTCCAGAGATTGATTGAGTGCTGCCTGGGACACCGCAACTTTGAGACTGTACTATTATACCTGGATGACGTGATAGTGTACTCCAAAACGTACGAGGATCACTTGAAGCACCTGGCAGAGGTATTTGAATCACTGTCCTGGTATGGGATGAAGCTGAAACCCTCCAAGTGCCACCTGCTCAAGAGAAAGGTACAGTACCTGGGGCACATCGTCAGTATGGAAGGAGTAGCACCGGACCCGGAAAAAGTCACTGCCATCCAGAAATGGCCAGAGCCGAAGAGCCTCAAGGAGGTACATCAGTTCCTGGGACTAGTCGGGTGTTACCAGAGGTTTGTGAAGGACTACACCAAGAAGGCGGTGCCTTTGCAAGATTTCCTGGTAGAACAGTTCGTGAGAGGCAGAAACCCCCCGTTCCAGTGGGGTAAGGAGCAAGCTGAATCCTTTAAGGTGATGAAGGAGATCCTGACCGGTGAAGAGATCCTAGCCTACCCTGACTACAGCCAACCGTTCCTGCTGTACACTGATGCCAGCAACGAGGGGTTATGAGCTGTGCTAAGTCAGAAGCAGAATGGCCAAGAAAAGGTAATCGCCTATGCAAGCAGGAAGCTCCGCCCGACCGAGAGGAACGCGGAGAACTATAGCAGCATCAAGCTGGAGTTCCTGGCCCTGGTCTGGGCCATCACCAAGTGGTTCAAACACTATCTAGCCTCCAGTAAGTTCACTGCCTACACGGATAACAACCCCTTGACTCATCTGGAAACAGCCAAGCTAGGAGCCATGGAACAACGATGGATGGCTCGGCTGTCAAACTACCAATTCACTATTAAGTACCGGGCGGGCCGCAAGAACGCCAATGCCGATGCCCTGTCCAGGATGCCTCACCAGTCGGACACTGAAGAAGAAGAGGATGACTTGGAAGAGATTGAGCTACCTGCCTTTCACCGCAATGTAATGGTCCACGAGCAACGAGCCTCCAGGAGGCATGGCGGTAAGACGCTAAACCCTTTGCCTCACCACAGCTGGAAAGAGACCCAGGACAGCAACCCTGTTGTCAGCCGTATCAAAGAACTGATAACCCAGGAAGGTTGCTCCATGGAGAAGGAAGCGTCTCTACAAGCCAAACAACTGTGGGGTGAGAGAAGCCGGCTGTTCATCTATAGAGAGAAGCTGTGCCGAAGGTACGTCAACCCGAGGACCCATGAGATGGTGTGGCAGAATGTAGTGCCCAGGACGGACATTCAGATGGTGTTGGAGGCCTACCATGATCAAGCGGGCCATTTTGGCTAGAAGAAGCTAGAAACTCTGCTGAAGTGTCGGTTTTATTGGGTAGGAATGCGCAGTTCCATTGAGACGTGGTGCCGGGACTGTGGACCCTGTAGCCTTAGGAGAAGAGACTACAGCAGCCAGAAGACACCCCTGCAACCCATCAAGATGGCTCGTCCCCTGGAGATTGTGGCCCTGGATCATGTAAAGCTACAGTATCACCCAGCAGGTCAGGATACTTCTATGCCCTGACCATGGTGGATCACTACTCCCGGTTCCTGGTGGTCGCACCCGTCAAGGATCTGACGGCAGAAACGGCGGCGAAGCCATTTCAGGCGTACTTCTGCAGGCCCCATGGATACCCGGAGCAGGTGCAGACAGATCAAGGCTCAGCCTTTGAGGCCGAACTGTTCAAGGAGTTCTGCCATCTGTACGGATGTAAAAAGATTAGGACTACACCGTACCACCCCCAAACCAACAGACTCTGCGAGAAGATGAATAACATCATCATCGACCTGCTGAAGACCTTACCTCTAGAGGAGAGGAATTAGTGGCCAGACCGACTACCGGACCTGGTAGATGTGTACAACCACATACCTGTGAGTTCCACCAATTGTACTCCAGCATATCTCATGCGAGCAAGACCCGGAAAGTTGCCCATGGACTTGGAGCTTGGTGTAGTAGAACCCGAAGCAGATACTGTATGTCCACTGAGGACTGGGACACGACCAGACAGGAGCAGTACAGAAGAGTACAGGCCTGTGTCGAAGACAGTCTGAATAGGGTGAGGGACAATAGGGTGAGGGACTACAATAAAAGTGCACAAGCAGAACCCTTCACACCAGGAGAAGTGGTGTTAAAAAGAAAGAGGAGAAACCACAAGCTTGATGACCAGTGGGAGAGAGAACCCTACACTGAGTTAAACTCAAGGTTTGATAACAGGAAGACCAGTTTAATTACAAAGGACGGAGGGAGAACGACTGCAACAGTATCCAGGGACCATCTGAAGTTGTGTCCAGGTCTGCTAAAACCCCAGGAGGAAGTGCCTCTCACTGTACTGGAGGAGCCTAAAGAAGCAGTAATACACACTGAACTAGGAGATTTCCCGGCAGATTGGCCCCAACTAGGAGGAGCAGTAATTATACCTGTAATCACCTTCTATCCACAGCAAGAAGAACCTGTAGGTGCCCCAGAAGAGCCTGCTCAAGAAGAATTCCAGGAAGAAGAATCCCCGGCTGGAGCAGAGCAAGAAGGCCCAGCTAATGGTACACTTGCCAGTCCCGCAAAGAGGTCAAGGCAGTCTTGTAGCCCCTCCACACCTAGTACTGACAGAATGGGAAGTAGTGCAAATACCAGTGCCACACGCATTCCAGTACGACGCAGGTCCACACGTAGTACCAAAGGTCAGACCCCTGCCAGATATAGAGAATGAAGAAGGACATTCTGATAGTATAAATAGTTACTCCTGGGGTATGTTATTGTTGTAAAATCATCATGTATTTAATCATTGTTTTGTTTTGCCTTGCAAATGGACAATTTAAGTGATATGGACACTTAACCTTACCTCTAGTTACCTGTAAGGGTACATAAAGAACTCTGAGGCTGAGGACTGTGAGCAGCCCAAAAACTGTTCCAAATAAATAATTGCACTCCCTGGAGTGCCTTGTCGTTGACCACTGAACAAAAACCCATTTGGCGTGGCAGAAGACGTGGTCCATTACCTGGATCACTTATGCCCTGCAGCCACGCCCAGGGCCTACGTGGAGGGTTTGCGGACGGGTCCCTTAAGCTACCATATGCTCTTGGTAAAAAGGACACCATTTACTTGAAAAACTCTAACCATGGTACATATATTTATTGTTATTAATGTTTTCTTATGTAACGTTCAAGCAAGTGCCTCCCGTAAAGGGAAGAGTTATTATTGTTAACTGTTTTTGCAAAAAAATGCTTCAGTCCGGGAGTACTGTGTTTTACTAGGGGGGAATGTGGCGCCCTGCTGCGCTTGGTGCCACAGAACCTAGAAGGGTGCATGGCTGGATTTCTCCACACGAGGCTCTAACTACATTCAAACACCTCCACCTTCCACCTCAAACCAGAAGAGGGAGCCCTAAAAGGGATATATAAAGGGAAGGTGGAGGCAGGCAGAGAGAGAGAGAGAGAGAGATAGTAATTAGTTCTCAAACAGTGAGCAGCATACAGGCTTCTGTGAGAGGCAAGTTAGGCCTCCAGCAGCTCTGAAGCCAGACAGAGAGCGTGACGACGCTCAGAGAGCGGTGAAGATGCAGCACGCCAGCAGCCTTGTAGTGAAGGCCCCGAGCGTGGCCGATGGCGAGTAGAGAAGGAGTGATAAAGGGGGCAGAGGAGCATACCAGGCTCACCCCAGTATATTTACCGGACACCTGGTCCGAGCCTACAGGGACCCTTCACACCCAGTAGCTAGACTCACAGGACCAGGTACCACGAAGGCCCCGACGTCCAGGGAAAGTGGTCCCCAACCGGAGGTCCTACTTGAGAGCAACAGGTGGAATAGAAAAAGCAAGACACATAAGCTAGGCACAGTTGCAGGCTGGCCAGGAGCTAACACAGAGACAGACACAGAAGAGGAGGCCTTATACCCGCTCACTGGGGAGAAGTCCAAAAGTGCACCCTTCGCTTAGAGTACCCTGGACCATATCTACTAGCTGTACCAGTAAAGGTAACGAAGCAAAACCCCCTGACTTTGTCCGTTACTCCAGCTGCGCCATCGTTCCCTACTAGCACCACAACGCTCAGCGTACCCACCTCTATTCATCCTACACTGCCCTGAGGCCTGCTCCACCTGTGGGGAGCAGTCCCATAAAAGCTGCCCCTAACATCAGCCTCAGTGGACTGTCGCAGCGCTGGTAAACTCTTACCAAAATCCACAGGTGGCGTCACAAACTTTTATTTTCATTTTTATTAAAACCCCTTTTTGGTGCACTGTCCGCCCTGGGCCAGCCACCGTGATATACATATATTCTGCCCCAGACAGTAAGGCCCCACTGGGGGCGAGACACCCATCTGATCCAAGCTACACCATCTGTATATCTAATAACAATTTTTTACTGCATCTAGCCCAGTAAATCCTTTTGGGCATAGTAGCAGTGTCTGGTAGTCAGTGGAGTAGCCCATCTGAACCAAGCTACAACACCTGTGTTTCTAATAACAATTTTTTACTGCATCTTGCCCAGTAAATCCTTTTGGACCTGTAGCAGTGTCTGTCAGTCAGTGGAGTCACCCATCTGAACTAAGCTACACCACTTGAGTATCTAAAACAATTTTTTACTGCATCTAACCCAGAAAATCCTTTTGGGCATAGTAGCAGTGTCTGGTAGTCAGTGGAGTAGCCCATCTGTACCAAGCTACACCACCTGTGTAGCTAATAACATTTTTTCACTGCATCTAACCAAGTAAATCCTTTTGGGCATAGTAGCAGTGTCTGGTAGTCAGTGGAGTAGCCTATTTGTGTTGCAAACTACACAACCTGTGTATCTAATAACAATTTTTTACTGCATCTAGCCCTGTAAATCCTTTTTGGCCTGTAGCAGTGTCTGGTAGACAGCGGAGTAGCCCATCTGAACCAAGCAACACCACCTGTGTATCTAATAACAATTTTTTACTACATCTAGCCCAGTAAATCCTTTTGGGCCTGTAGCAGTGTCTGTTAGTCAGTGGAGTAGCCCATCTGAACCAAGCTACACCACCTGTGAATCTAATAACAACTTTTTACTACATCTAGCCCAGTAAATCCTTTTGGGCCTGTAGCAGTGTCTGGTAGTCAGTGGAGTAGCCCATCTGAACCAAGCTACACCACCTGTGTATCTAATAACAATTTTTTACTGCATCTCTCCCAATAAATCCTTTTGGGCCTGTAGCAGTGTCTGGTAGTTAGTAGAGTACCCATCTGAACCAAGCTACACCACCTGTTTTTCTAATAAAATTTTTTACTGCATCTAGCCCAGTAAATCTTTTTGGGCATAGTATCTGTGTCTGGTAGTCAGTGGAGTAGCCCATCTGAACCAAGCTACACCACCTGTGTATCTAATAACAATTTTTTACTACATCTAGCCCAGTAAATCCTTTTGGGCCTGTAGCAGAGTCTGGTAGTTAGTGGAGTAGCCCATCTGAACCAAGCTACACCAACTGTGTTTCTAATAACAATTTTTTACTGCATCTAGCCCAGTAAATCCTTTTGGGCATAGTAGCAGTGTCTGTTAGTCACTGGAGTAGCCCATCTGAACCAAGCTACACCTCCTGTGTATCTAATAACAATTTTTTACTGCATCTAGCCCAGTAAATCCTTTTGGGCCTGTAGCAGTGTCTGGTAGTCAGTGGAATAGCCCATCTTTAACAAGCTACACCACCTGTGTATCTACTAACAACTTTTTACTGCATCTAGCCCAGTAAATCCTTTTGGGCCTGCAGCAGTGTCTGGTAGTCAGTGTGGAGTACCCTTCTGAAACAAGCAACACCACCTGTGTTTCTAATAACAATTTTTTACTGCATCTAGCCCAGTAAATCTTTTTGGGCATAGTAGCAGTGTCTTGTAGTCAGTGGCGTAGCCCATCTCAACTAAGCTACACCATCTGTGTATCGAACAACAATTTTTTACTGCATCTCTCCTAGTAAATCCTTTTGGGCCTGTAGAAGTGTCTGGTAGTTAGTGGAGTAGCCCATCTGAACCAAGCTACACCACCTGTGTTTCTAATAACAATTTTTTTACTGCATCTTGCCCAGTAAATCTTTTTGGGCATAGTAGCAGTGTCTTGTAGTCAGTGGAGTAGCCCATCTGAACCAAGCTACACCACATGTGTATCTAATAACAATTTTTTACTGCATCTCCCCAGTAAATCATTTTGGGCCTGTAGCAGTGTCTGGTAGTTAGTGGAGTAGCCCATCTGAACCAAGCTGCAGCACCTGTGTTTCCAATAACAATTTTTTTACTGCATCTAGCCCAGTAAATCTTTTTGGGCAGAGTAGCTGTGTCTGGTAGTCAGTGGAGTAGCCCATCTGAGCCCAGCTACACCACCTGTGTATCTAATAACAATTTTTTACTGCATCTAGCCCAGTAAATCCTTTTGGGCCTGTAGCAGTGTCTGGTAGTTAGTGGAGTAGCCCATCTGAACCAAGCTACACCACCTGCGTTTCTAATAACAATTTTTTACTGCATCTAGCCGTGTAAATCCTTTTGGGCATAGTAACAGTGTCTGTTAGTCAGTGGAGTAGCCCATCTGAACCAAGCTACCCCACCTGTGTATCTAATAGCAATTTTTTACTGCATCTAGCCCAGTAAATCCTTTTGGGCCTGTAGCAGTGTCTGGTGGTCAGTGGAGTAGCCCATCTGAACCAAGCTACACCAACTGTGTATCTAATAACTATTTTTAAGTGCATCTAGCCCAGTAAATCCTTTTGGGCCTGTAGCAGTGTCTTTTAGTCAGTGGATTAGCCGATCTGTACCAAGCTACACCACATGTGTATCTAAAAACAATTTTTTTACTGCATCTTGCCCAGTAAATCCTTTTGGGCCTGTAGCAGTGTCTGTTATTCAGTGGAGTAGCCCATCTGAACCAAGCTACACCACCTGTGTATCTAATAACAATTTTATACTGTATCTAACCCAGTAAATTCTTTCGTGCATAGAAGCAGTGTCTGGTAGTCAGTGGAGTAGCCCATCTGATCCAAGCTACACCACCTGTTTATCTAATAACAATTTTTTACTGCATCTAGCCCAGTTAATACTTTTGGGCCTGCAGCTGTGTCTGGTAGTCAGTTGAGTAGCCCATCTGAGCCAAGCTGCACAACCTGTGTATCTACTAAAAATTTTTTACTGCATCTAACCCAGAAAATACTTTTGGGCCTGTAGCAGTGTCTGGTAGTCAGTGGAACATCCCATCTGAACCAAGCTACAGCACCTGTGTATCTAATAACAATTTTTTACTGCATCTAGCCCAGTAAATCCTTTTGGGCCTGTAGCAGTGTCTGATAGTCAGTGGAGTATTCCATCTGAACCAAGCTACACCACCTGTGTATCTAATAACAATTTTTTACTGCATCGAAACCAGTAAATCCTTTTGGGCATAGTAGCAGTGTCTGGTAGTCACTGGAGTTGCCCATCTGAACCAAGCTGCACCACCTGTGTATCTAATAACAATTTTTTAATGCATCTAGCCGAGTAAATCCTTTTTGGCATAGTAGCAGTGTCTCGTAGTCAGTGGAACATCCCATCTGAACCAAGCTACACCACCTGTGTATCTAATAACAATTTTTTAATGCATCTAGCCCAGTAAATCCTTTTGGGCCTGTAGCAGTGTCTGGCTGTCAGTGGAGTATTCCATCTGAACCAAGCTACACCACCTGTGTATCTAATAACAATTTTTTACAGCATCTAGCCCAGAAAATCCTTTTGGGCCTGTAGCAGTGTCTGGTAGTCAGTGGAGTAGCCCATCTGAACCAAGCTACACCACCTGTGTATCTAATAACAATTTTTTACTGCATCTAAACCAGTAAATCCTTTTGGGCATAGTAGCAGTGTCTGGTAGTCAGTGGAGTAGCCCATCTGAACCAAGCTACACCACCTGTGTAACTAATAACAATTTTTTAATGCATCTAGCTGAGTAAATCCTTTTGGGCATAGTAGCAGTGTCTCGTAGTCAGCGGAGTAGCCCACCTGTGAAGCAAGCTACACCGCCTGTGTATCTAATAAAATTGTTTTACTGCATCTAACCCAGCCAATCCTTTTGCGCTAGTACCACAGTTTGGCTACTTAACTCTGCTCGGTTTTCCATCCATCGTTTTTTGTGCAAAGAGCTACAAAGTTGCCAATTAGTTAACCACCAAAATGAGTGGCAAAAGGCCTGCTGCTGGTGGAAAGGGGAATAGGCGTGTTGTAAAGGGAAAAAAAAGGTTGTGTCAGTGGGGTAGGTGGTAAAGCAACAGTAACATCTGCAGAAGAAAGACCATCTTCCAGCTAAACTAAGATGTCTACTTCTTTTCGTGGACAATGTCATACGATCCTTTTCTTACGGACACGCCCATTGCTGCAAATTCCAGATGAGGCACAAAAACAGCAGGTGCTTCAATGGATATAAAGTGCTCCTTCAAGTTGGCTATCCTTCACCTCAACTTCAACATCACAAATACTCCAGTCCTCAGAGGTGTCACCCCAATCGCACTTGCTTCCTCACAGCTCCCAAGTCTCCAGCTGCCCGTCTGAGTATGGGGTAACACAGATGGTTGAGTCTGGGAATCAGAGGTCTGCTCCAGAGCTTCTGTGAATCCAGACGAGGAAATGATCTTCACTGATGCCCAGAATGTTTATGAGTCGGATCCAAGCCCAGATGAAGAAGGTTCTGAGCACAATGTAGACCCTCGTTCCCAAACTGTAACTCCTGTCGGTGGAGACAATGAGGAAGACGATGATGGGACTCAGATACCTGATTGGAGTGACAACTTGAATTTTCGGTCAGGGCAGTAAGAGGTTGGCTCTAAGGACGACGGTTGTGAGAACACACTGAGTGATGATGACGAGGTTGGAGATCCCACTTGCTGTCAACCCACAGTCAGCCAGTCGATGAGTACAGTGGAGGAGGTGGAGGAGTAAGCTATTGACGACGAGGTTAGGTTGCGCCTTCCTGGACAGAAACGGAGTACTGGAAGCACGTCAACAACTGCATACTCAACCACAACTCTGCCTCTGACCACAAGTCGTGGTGGCTCTTCAGGTCGCATGGGCTCTAAGTCTTGCATAGCCTGTGCATTTTTTGAGATTGATAAGGATGACCCAACTAATGATATCTGTAAAATTTGTCACCAAAACCTAAGTAGAGGCCAAAAAATCCATAGTTTGAGTACTTCATGCATGAACCGTCACATGGATATGAAGCATAAGTTGCAGTGGGAAGCTCACTGTGCTACAATGCGGCCTAGCGGGCCGGGCCAACCACCATCTGCCCTATCTTGTGCATCCGCGGCCTCTTCATCCTCTGTGACTGGGGAGACAGCAGTCACACATGTTTTTGGACGCAGACCTGCCACCTCTTTACCCGCAACAGCCAGTGTGATTGGCAGGTCGTCAGTTCATTTGGAAGTGGAAACACCAGCTGGTTTTGAGCGCTCTCAAGAGCACCACCTTTGAATCAAGGCAACATAACATGTCCGCCTGCATCTTCCTCACAGACCGGTAGTTTGCCGGGGACACCCTACTAGTGTTGAGCCACCCCCGTAGTGTTCGAGTTCGATTCGTCGAACACCCGTATGTTCGCCGAACTATTCATCGAACTGTTCGTCGAACACCTTCGAACACCGATAAAACCAATCAACATTGCCAAGACACTTCATCCTGATCATTGCACAATCAAGAAGTATGTAGCTGATTCACAGTACACACGTGTGCGTGCTGATAAAGGAAAATTGAGGACTCTTTCCTACAGGCAATTACATCAGGTTAAAAGAGCAGTGGCAAAAAAGCCTTGTCAGCAGCAGACAAGTTTTTGAAGCTGCTGGTGCCTCCAACGTCCCCCGAACAACAAGATGCAGGGTCCTTCAGAGGTTTGCAGTTGTTCGAAAGCCATCCTGTCGACCTCCTCTAGCCACTGTACACAAGCAGAAACGGCTCCAGTGGGCCAAACAATACATGAAGACTGACTTCAAAACTGTTTTGTTCACCGATGAGTGCCGTGCAACGCTCGATGGTCCAGATGGATGGAGTGGAGGAAGGCTGGTTGATGGACACCCCATGCAAACACGGCTACGGCGCCAACAAGGAGGAGGTGGAGTAATGTTTTGGGTTGGAAGCATGGGGAGAGAGATTGTCGGCCCCTTTAGGATCCCTGAAGGGGTAAAGATGAACTCCACAATGTATGTGGAGTTTCTCAAACAACACTTCCTGCCATGGTTCAAGAAGAAGAACCATGTATTCCGCAGCAAGATCATTTCCATGCAAGATAATGCACCGTCTCATGCTGCACATAACACATCGGCATCTCTGGCTGATATGGGCATAAAAGGGGACAAACTTATGCTGTGACCCCCATGCTCCCCTGACCTCAACCCCATTGAGAACCTCTGGAGCATCATCAAAAGGAGTGTCTATAATGGCGGGAGGCAGTTCACATCTAAGCAACAGTTCTGGGAGGGTATTCTGTCCTCATACAAAACAATTGAAGCAGAAAGCATCCAAAACCAGACAAATTCATTGGATGAGAGAGTTCAGAAGCTCCTTTCGAATAGTGTTGAGCCACCCCCGTAGTGTTCGAGTTCGGTTCGGTTCGTCGAACACCCGTGTGTTCGCCGAACTGTTTGTCGAACTGTTCGTCGAACACCTTCGAACACCATTAAAACCAATGGCAGGCAAACAAAAACACATAGAAACACATAGAAAACACCTTCAAAGGTGTCCAAAAGTTGACAAACTGCTCAGACGACATAACTAACACATGGAAAAGTGACAAGTACATATAGTCATGCGAAAAGAAAAGAGGTGAAGGAGTAAAAGGAGGGTGAGACATAGATATAGGCATGTCATGCCCTTCTAAAATCCAAAAAGTGAGAAGCCGACACGGCCAGTCCGTTCCTGCCCGTGCCACCTCCGTGTCGCCGGGTTTGTGCCAGAGCCGCGGTGGACCCTGACGGCCAGCCCCCCTCTCCCAATACTGGTGCCTGTCCGCTGGTGGGTCGAGCGAGCCCCCCTGTGGTGGAGGCAGCTCTAAGCTTTTTAATTTAAATTGTCTCTCTAATTTGAATGAATACACTTTAAATCCTTTTACAAGGATCTATTGGAGGGTAAGACTCATGCCAGCAGCCGCGTAATTCCAGCTCCAGTAGCGTCCACTAAAGCTGCTGCAGTTAAAAAGCTTTTATAAGGATCGAGCTCGGCTGTCCACCGCAAGGCATACTACCGCCAATCCCAGCCCCTATGCCTTGGGGTGCCTCCTGATGCTCGTCACTGAGTATCCCGTGGTCCCGAAGCATTTCCTTTGAAAAAATTAAGTGTCCAAACTACAGGTGGTGTAGCTTGCTTAACAGCCGGGATAATCCGCTGACTAGCAGACACTGCTACTAGGCGCAAAGTATTTCCTGGGCTAGATGCAGTTAAAAATTTGTAATTAGATACTCTCGTTGGATGCTGAGAAAGCATTCCATAGAGTCTCCTGGCACGCCATATATTTTTCTCTTAAAAAGCTTGGGGTAGGGGTCTAGGGGACCCTTTTATAGCCAAAATCATGGCCCTGTATCGCAATACATCACCTAGGCTGAAGATAAATGGAACTGTAGCACCCTGAGGGCTCGGTTGCTACAGAGGTATTGCACCTCACCCAGAGGTGTGATATCTCACTCTCAGGTAAGGATGGAGTATGATCAGGACCCGACACCTGCATGCATTACACCACATTGCCGTGGGGCAGGGCGACCAATATGCCCCTGAGATGGGCACGACAGTCCCTGTCCCTGGCTGGAGTTGGGGGAGGGAACACTGAGGAAGGGGAACCCTGTAGTGCAGGAGCAGGGAGGAAGCAGTTCCTGGGTGCATTGAGAAGGGAGTATAAAAGGTGGGCACCATCTTAGTTCAGTGCAGAGAAGTCTGAGCAGAAGTGACAGGGAGCAGGGGCTCTGCATGAGCTCTGCTCCGGAGGCGGGCCTAGTAACAGAGGCCCAGGCCTGGAAGAGGAAGAAGGAAGGAAGAGGAGCGGAGAAGGCTTCAGGAACGAGGAACGAAGGGATCCCAGGGATGCGGACGGGCGAGTCGCCACAGCACGCCTGAATCCACCTGCGTAGAGAGGTCAGGCCATAGGGGGAGACCGGTACCCGAAACTAGTGGAGGCGGGAAATGACCCTCAGCTAGAAACCGGAGGCTGTGACATTTTATGTGGCGCAGCCCCTCGCTACACCCGCTAGGAAAGCACCACATAGGGTCAGGGAAACTGGCGCCAAGTTTACCAAGAGGAGGCCCGAGGCAGCCGGACAGAAGGGTTGGTAAGAAAGGCCAGACAAAGGACACACAAAGGGGGTCCTGTGAAGCGCTCCAAAGTTATCTGGGAGTTGTCTGAGCCCCTCACCTGGTGAGCACAGTACGACGTGGGCAGCCGTTACCTGCAGAAGTGGTCTGGATAATAAGAACTGTGAGTAAAGGCCCTGGACTGCATCACTGACTCCGTGTCATTACTGCTGCTGCCCTGCACCATCACCCCCATACTCCGCATACACTGCCCTGAGGCTATACTCCTCCCGTGGGGAGTTATGCTGCGCTCTGCTGCACCCACAACACCAGCCTCAGCGGTCTGCCCTGCAGCGGCGGTTCACCCTGACCGCAATCCACGGGTGGCGTATTCGGACATTTAAACATCAAAACCACATAAATAGTTCCGCCACTGGTTTGACCGCCCTGAGCCACGGAACCGGGTCGCCGCCACGGAAACTACAACCACCAGCATCCACCAAAAAGGGTCCGGCTCCGGGTGTCCAAAGGCCCAGGGGGCGCGTCAGAACATTTTCATCACCTTTCATAATCACCAATGGGACAAGGCAGGGATGTCCTCTGTCCCCTCTCTTCTCTTATACATCCTAGTGACGGAGCACCTGCTCTCATCAATTCGCCCTAACCCCAATATTAGGTGGATTGAGGTGGGAGGCATCGAGTACAAGTGCTCTCTATTTGCTGATGATGTCCTAGTATACATCACTCAATCACATATATCCATCCCTGCTGTTATGGCTGAAATAGATCACTTTGTTACATGGTCAAATTTTAAAATCAATGCAGCGAAGTCTGAGGCCCTCGATGTCTCCCTCCTCAAATCCATACAGGATTCCATCCAGTCCAACTTTCCCTTTTCCTGGCCCTCACAGGGTATCAAGTACTTAGGAATTCCTATTCATAGAGACCTCTCCCGTCTATGTTATCTTAATTTTGGGCCCTTTATTGAACAACTCCATACAGACCACGGTTGGCAAGTCAGAACTGTAAGATTCACTACGTGAACCGCTGGTGTTTTGTGGAAAAGCACATGTACACTGTGTTCCAAATTATTATGCAAAAAGTGTTTAGGAGTGATAAGGGAAGAATTTGTTTGTTTGTCAGTTAAACTCATTGATGGTGATGTGTGTCAGGGCTCTTTATATCACTGTAAGCAATTGCAGACACCTGTGCTAATTAGTTTGGCAGGTGTGTCCAATGAAAGGCAAGACTATTTAAGAAGGCTGTCCCACATTATTAAGCAGCCTACATTTTCTGACAAAATGGGAAAGAAAAAGGATGTGTCGGCTGCTGAGAAGCAACAAATTGTGGAGTGTTTAGGTCAAGGCATGACTACAATCAACATTGTGCGATGATCAGGATGAAGTGTCTTGGCAATCAAGAAGTAAGTAGCTGATTCACAGTACACACGTGTGCGTGCTGAGAAGGGCAAATTGAGGAATCTTTCCTACAGGCAATTACATCAGGTTAAAAGAGCAGCGGCAAAAAAGCCTTGTCATAGCAGCAGACAAGTTTTTGAAGCTGCTGGTGCCTCCAACGTCCCCCGAACAACAAGATGCAGGATCCTTCAGAGGTTTGCAACTGTGCGTACACCATGCTGTCGACCTCCTCTATCCACTGCACACAAGCAGAAACGGCTCCAGTGGGCCAAATATTACATGAAGACTGATTTCAAAACTGTTTTGTTCACGGATGAGTGCCGTGCAACGCTCGATGGTCCAGATGGATGGAGTGGAGGAAGGCTGGTTGAAGGACACCCCACGTAAACACGGTTACAGCGCCAACAAGGAGGAGGTGGAGTAATGTTTTGGGCTGGAATCATGGGGAGAGAGATTGTCGGCCCCTTTAGGATCCCTGAAGGGGTAAAGATGAACTCCATAATGTATGTGGAGTTTCTCAAACAGCACTTCCTGCCATGGTTCAAGAAGAAGAACCGTGTATTCCACAGCAAGATCATTTTCATGCATGATAATGCACCGTCTCATGCTGCACATAACACATCTGCATCTCTGGCTGATATGGGCATAAAAGGGGACAAACTTATGGTGTGACCCCCATGCTCCCCTGACCTCTACCCCATTCAGAACCTCTGGAGCATCATCAAAAGGAGTGTCTATGATTGCGGGAGGCAGTTCACATCTAAGCAACAGCTCTGGAAGGGTATTCTGTCCTCATGCAAAACAGTTGAAGCAGAAACCATCCAAAACCTGACAAATTCAATGGACGAGAGAGTTCAGAAGCTCCTTTCGAACAAGGGGCCCTATGTGCAAATGTAACATCACCTAGAATAAAGTTTTGAGTTGAAAACTGTTTGATTTCAGTTTCTAATAACCTGCTAATGCTTATAATTTCAAAAATGATCATTTTTTTGGTCTTTATTAAAATTAAAAGGTTGATTGAAGAGTGTGGGGGATCTAAGAGTGTGGCAACCCAGTAGTCAGGATTACTTCGAATTCTGACAATCTGAGGGTCATGTTGCAGGTAGTGCAGCAAGAAGGCACTTATGTGTCTTGCGCATCTCGGAGCCCCAAAATTATTTTCCGGGCTAGATGCAGCTAAAAATTATTATTAATTTTAAATCTGTTGGAGCTTAGTATAGATGGCCTAATAGAATCAGTACTGCACACTGCTACAAAGCCCAAATTATTTTCCAGCCAAAATACAGATAAACATGATTAGTAATTTTAAATCTGGTGGAGCTTAGTATAGATGGCCTAATAGAATCAGTACTGCACACTGCTACAAAGCCCAAATTATTTTCCAGCCAAGATACAGATAAACATGATAAGTAATTTTAAATCTGGTGGAGCTTAGTATAGATGGCCTAATAGAATCAGTACTGCACACTGCTACAAAGCCCAAATTATTTTCCAGCCAACATACAGATAAACATGATTATTAATTTGAAAGCTTAAAACTGTTGGTGAGGTGATTTTAACCAATCATCAAGCTTTTACTCTCCCCAGGATGACACAGGGGTAGAAAAGTCATTTCGGATCCATGATTTGTTCATCTTTATGAATGCGAGTCTGTCTACATTATCAGTGGAGAGCCGCGTGCGCTTATCTGTCAGCACACCCCCAGCAGCGCTGAACACACGTTCAGACAGAACGCTGGCTGCGGGGCATGACAAGATCTCCAAGGCGTAAGTGGCTAGCTCCAGCCATTTATCCAGATTGGAAGCCCAAAAAGAGCAAGGGTCCAGTGACACAGTCATGGCTTCAATGTTTACTTGGAGATACTCCTGTACCATCGTCTCTAGGCGTTGACTATGTGTCAGATTTCTTGTCTCCTGTGGCCTTGCAAAGGATGGGCTAAAAAAGTGGTGAAACGATAGACTTTCTACATAAGTCCAGACGCATGGTCTAACCTCAAAACGAAAATCCAATCCAATATTGATCTACACAGAAGGGATACTGAATCCAGAAAGAGAAACAAATTTCAAAGAGACACTGAGGATTACGAGTCTAATAAAGTATACTGCTGGCAAGAGAGATATCAGCCAAGTGGGAATCCTCCTAGATTCACCCGTTCCTCTGCAAACGCTTCATCCTCGTGTTCTGAACCAGACAGAGGAGACTACTTTTCTAACACATCTCGTTTTTTAGGCCAACCACGACGTTATCAATCAAGAAGACGAGGAGGGGCGGCCAACGCCGGAGGCAACACAGACTACCAGAGAGTAACCCGGTCCCAGACTCGCCCCGCTTGGTGGTAAATATCTCTTCTAAGACTCTCAATATGGCCCAACTATCGGTCCTACAGAAGGGACTTTCTTTCAGTCCCACTACTAGATATAATACTTTCAGGCTCGAAATGGAGTTGCAGCGTTTTTATCGCTCATTAAGGTTAAAAGTCCACTTTGACCAGACCCACGTCACACCACCACTCCCCAACACTTTGGATAGGGCGGTCATTACTGCCAAAGGTTTGGGCTTGTACACTAAGAGTACCTATAGACCCCTTCAGGGCTCTCATGCCCTTGAAACATTTATTCGCTTTGTCAACTCGGCCTTTAGGGATTTACGCTCTAAGGCTGACAAAGGTAAACTCCATTATGAACCAAACCTGACTGCTCTCGACTTCCAAGCCCTTAATAGTCTTCGAGAAGACCATGACCTAGTTATAAAACCAGTAGACAAAGGGGGTGCTATAGTCGTTATGGACAAGGCCCTATACACTAATGAGGTGGAGCGTCAACTTAGTGATAAGACCACATACCGACAACTTCCCCAGGACCCCACCTCCCAGTTCCAAACTCTTATTAGAGACACCATTGACCGACACATTAGAGCAGGGACGATTGATATTAAAACGGGTGAGTATCTCACCAAAACACATCCCATCACCCCTGTTCTATATGTCCTACCCAAGATACATAAAAATTTGACCGAACCCCCTGGACGTCCTATCGTGGCCTCTACTGATTCGCTCCTTTCCCCCCTCTCGATTTTCGTAGAAAAAATCATCACACCCCTTGTACAGAAGAGCACTTCCTTTCTGTTAGACACAGGCTCATTCCTCAATATCCTTGCGGATCTCAAACAGGTTCCATCTTCCGCATGTCTAGTCTCTTTTGACGTCAAGGATCTCTATACCTCCATCCCGCACGATCAAGGTATACACGCAGTCAGAACACTTTTGTTAGAGGCCCAGACCAATCATCAGATTGTTGACCTAGTTGTGGATTTACTATCTTTAATACTCAAAAAGAATTACTTTATGTTCCAAGATAGATATTTCCTACAGACTAAGGGCACGGCTATGGGTTCTAATGTTGCGCCACCCTACGCTAACTGCTATATGGCGGCATTTGAAACACAGATCGTCTACACCCATCCCCTCTTCCAATCACACTCTATGATTTGGAAGAGGTATATAGATGATATTATTTGTTTCTGGGATGGCCCTCTGTCTTCTCTTGAGACATTCTTTACTGATCTCAATACTGCATGGCCTGACTTAAAATTTACCATGACCCATGATTCAAATCAGATCAGCTACCTAGACACAGTGGTCATCAAGAACAATACTGGCTCTCTCTCCACAGACCTATATACCAAACCCACGGATCGGAATAGCCTCCTTCACTATTCTAGTAATCATCCTTTACACATCAAAAAATCCGTTCCCCGGTCTCAACTTAAGAGGGTCGAGCGGATTGTATCCAACCCCGACACCCGTAAACTGAGACTACAAGAAATGCATCGGAAATTCGCAGAAAGGGGCTACCCTTCCCCCTCCCTACAGCCCCCAAGGGCTGCCTCTCCAGATGCACGTCCTGACAATTCGAATCGAATACCTTTTTACACACCTTCCACCCGTTTGCTTATATACTCCACAAGACTATCCGTAAGCACTGGAATATCTTACGTATGGGCTACCCATCCATCACTAGCTTCCGAAATCCTTTCATGCCCTACTTTAAACGAGCCCCCAATCTCAGAGATTCACTCATCCGAGCTGATATTGGCACAAGTCGACCCAAATCCACCCAAAGTTTTCTTCAGAACCCCAAAATGGGTACTTTCCCGTGTCTACAGTGTAGGCAGTGTAACAATGTCTTAAAAGGTAACCTCATACACCATCCCCATTCTGGACGGAAATACAACATCAAAGGTTTCTTCACCTGTGAGAGCTCGTATGTAGTATATTTAATTAAATGCCCTTGTGGACTCCTATATGTGGGTGAAACTACCCAACCTATACGTGACAGAATTTCCAAACATAAGTCCACAATCCGTTGCAAGAACCTTCTCTTGCCAATACCCCACCACTTCATATCAACAGGCCACAACATCTCCCAACTTAGGTTTCAGGTGCTTGAACAGGTTCCACCACCCCGGCGGGGTGGCGATCGGATCCGCCTCCTTAAACAACGAGAGGCATTTTGGATCCATGAGTTGGATTCCCTTTCCCCAAGGGGCTTGAACAGGAATTATGACTTAATGTCCTTTATCTGAAGACTTACCCCACAGTACCTTGCCATTGTTAACTTGTTGTCTTTTTCTGTGGATCTCTTATGCAATACTTTGTCATCTATGCCTAGTTCTGTAACCTATTCAGGTGTTGCTGTATTATATTATTATCTGTAATTCTATTTATCATATTGTCTTGTCATCTTACTTATGCCTGTTCATCTCATTGACATATGTCTTCTCCTTTTTTACAGATTTGCCTATTGCCTGGTCCTCCCCCATCTTCCCCTCCTGCTCCTGTACCCCTCCAGCACCTTATCTGAACGGTTCCCATTCCATTACTAGCCTTGCGCTGCTCGTTCCTAGTGTGGAACGCAAGCTTTAGTCCAATGGAACGCACACGTGACCTGTTCCCCGTTCCTTCCGGTCATGTGACTCAGGTTACTTCCGGACATGCGCAATCGCGGAATTTAGCGCTCTCATAGATGATTGGCTTTTCAATCATCCTCCTCCATATTTAAATGCCCTCCCTCCCGCTCCAAACCACAGCATCTAGCGGTGGATGCCGCTCTGCCGGTCCTGAGTCCCTTTTGAGCTCCTTAGCAGGTACATGCCCGGGTCTTTCTTCCTAAATTGGCCATTTACTTTATATGCTTTCTCTATATATATGCTTTATCGCGCTCCCTCCAACATGGCTTTTACCCTAGTATCACACATATTTACTGTTCTCCCTCCAGGCTGTCCTAGTTGACTCCTCCAGCTTATCTTTCCTTATATCATTGATACGAATATACGGGTAGGTCCTACACTTAAAATGGCCTTTCCCTCTTCCTCCCTCCTTTTGTGTTGCCCTCTATTTGTCTCCCTATTCCCCTATACCCCATTACCCTGTCCTCCGTAGATTTGTAACATTGTATGTCTTTTGCATATGTTTATATACGGTTTTTCAACAGAGATTTTCTGTATTCTTTTGTTTATATTTTCTTTATTTGTCCATTTTTCAGTCAACTGAAGAAGGTCGTGTAGACTAAAACGTTAACGTATTGTTCACTGTATATTAAAATGGACTGCAATAAATTTTCTTAAGCAGAATTTTTTCGAGTGCCAAGGTTATTTTCGCATGTGACAGGGCACGGTCCCATCTTGAGCACCACTTTAGGGTGTGCAGTGATTTTTTTGTATTTATTTGTAGCAGTGTGTGGGACTTATTCTTAGTCCATCTATACTAAGCTCCTCCAACTTGCAAATTACAAATAAGTTTATCTGCATCTAGCTCAGAAAATAATTTTGGGCTTGTAGCAGTGTGTGGGACTTATTCTTAGTCCATCTATACTAAGCTCCTCAAGCTTGCAAATTACAAATAATTTTTATCTGCATCTAGCTCGGAAAATAATTTTGTGCTTGTAGCAGTGTGTGGGACTTATTCTTAATCCATCTATACTAAGCTCCTCCAGCTTGAAAATTGCAAATAATTTTTATCTTCATCTAGCTCGGAAGATAGTTTTGGGCTTGTAACAGTGTGTGGCACTTATTCTGAGTCCATCAATACTAAGCTCCACCAGCTTGCAAATTGCAAATAATTTTTATCTTCATCTAGCTCGGAAAATAATTTTGGGCTTGTAGCAGTGTGTGGGACTCATTCTATTAGTCCATCTATACTAAGCTCCACCACCTGTGTATGTAATAAAATGTTGTACTGCATCTAAACCAGCCTATCCTTTTGGGCTAATACCACAGTTTGGCCACTCAGCTCTGCTTGGTTACCATCCATCATTTTTTGTGCAAACAACTCCAGAGTTGTCAATCAGTTAACCACCAAAATGAGTGGAAAAAGGCCTGCTGCTGGTGGAAAGGGGAATAGGCGTGTTGGGAAGGGAAAACAAAGTTGTGTCCGTGGGGTAGGTGTTAAAGCAACAGTAACATCTGCAGAAGAAAGACCATCTTCCAGCCAAACTAAGATGTCTACTTCTTTTAGCGGACAATGTGATACGATCCCTTTCTTACGGCCACGCCAATCGCTACAAATTCCAGATGAGGCACCAAAACAGCAGGTGCTTCAATGGATATCAAGTGCTCCTTTAAGTGGGCTCTCCTCCACCTCAACTTCAACATCACAAATACTCCAGTCCTCAGAGGTGTCACCCCAATCGCACTTGCTTCCTCACAGCTCCCAAGTCTCCAGCTGCCCATCTGAGTATGGGGTAGAACAGATGGTTGAGTCTGCAGAGCTGTTTACTCATACTATAGCCTGGGAATCAGAGGTCGGCTCCAGTGCTTCTGTGATTCCAGACAAGGAAATGATCTGCACTGATGCCCAGAATCTTTATTAGTCGGATCCAGGACCAGACGCAGAAGGTTCTGACCATAATGTAGACCCTTGTTCCCAAACTGTAACTCCTGTTGGTGGAGACAATGAGGAATACGATGATGAAACTCAAATACCTGATTGGAGCGACAACTTGAGTTTTTTGTCAGGGCAGGAACAGGTTGGCTCTGAGGACGACGGGTGTGATAACACATAGGGTGATCATGACGAGGTTGCAGATCCCACTTACTGTCAACCCACAGTCAGCCAGTCGATGAGGTCAGCAGAGGAGGTGGAGGAGGATGCTAGTGACGACGAGGTCAGGTTGCGCCTTCCTGGACAGAGACGTAGTACTGGAAGCACGTCAACAACTGCATCCTCAAACACAACTCTGCCTCTGACCACAAGTCGTGGTGGCTCTTCAGGTCGCATGGGTGCTAAGCCTTGCATAGCCTGGGCATTTTTTCAGATCGATAAGAATGACCCAACTCGTGTTATCTGTAACATTTGTCAGCAAAAGCTAAGTAGAGGCCAAAAAATAGATAGTTTGAGTACTTCATGCATGAACTGTCAAATGGATATGAAGCATAAGTTGCAGTGGGAAACTCACTGTGCTACAATGCAGCCTTGCGGGCCGGGCCAACCTCTGTCTGCCCCATCTTGTGCATCTGCAGCCTCTTCATCCTCTGTGACTGGGGGGACAGCAGTTACACCTGATTTGGGACGCAGACCTGCCACCTCATTACCCACAACAGCCAGCGTGATTGGCAGGTCATCATTTTCTTTGGAGCTGGAAACACCAGCTGGTGTTCAGCGCTGTCAGACATCGATAGCACCACCTTTGGATCAAGGCAACTTAACATGTTCTCCTGCATCTTCCTCACAGACCGGCAGTTTGCCGGGGACACCCTTCTAAGCACAACAGCCAGCCCTCGGTCCCTCAGATGTGGACAAGTAAAAGACCATTTCCTCCTTGCCATGACAAAGCTAAGAGGTTGAATTTCACCATCTGCAAGCTCTTGGCTACAGAAATGCTGCCTTTCCGCCTAATGGACACAGAGGATTTTCGAGACCTTATGTCCGTCGCAGTGCCCCAGTACCAGATGCCCAGTCGGCACTACTTCTCAAAGAAAGGTGTGCCTGCGCTCCACCAGCATGTCTCACACAACATCACCGCTTCTTTGAGAAACTCTGTGTGTGACAGGGTGCATTTCACAACAGACATTTGGACGAGTAGGCATGGACAGGGGCATTACATGTCGCTGACTGGGCACTGGGTAACTATGGTGACAGCAGGACAAGGGGCTGCTGTCCAAGTCTTGCCGTCCCCACGAGTTGTGCGTCAATCCTCTTTATCTTGATGTTCCTCCACTGCTTCTGCCTCCTCAACCTCCGCTCGGTCCTCCATCTGCACCCAAAACCTGTCTGGTCATGCCACACACTTTCTAACTGCGCAGAAGGGATCCTGCACACCTCCTTACTATGCTATCTGCAGGGCTCAACGTCATCAGGCGGTTTTTACTTTGAAATGTCTGGGAAATGTGAGTCACACAGCTGAGGAGTTGAGTTCAGCTCTGGAGAACCAGTTTCATGAATGGTTGTCGCCACTGGACCTGAAACCAGGGAAGGCCGTGTGCGACAATGCTGCAAACCTCGGTGCGGCCCTTCGCCGGGGCAATGTCACACACGTGCCTTGTATGGCTCACGTGTTGAACCAGGTTGTCCACCAATTATTAGCCCACTCTCCCGGACTAGATGGCCTTCTGCAGTGGGCACGGACGCTGTGTGTTCACTTCCGCCATTCGCATTCCGCAGCTCAGCGACTTACATCTCTACAGAAGTCGTTGGGCCTGCCACTTCACCGGCTAAAATGTGATGTACCTACCCGGTGGAATTCAACTCTGCACATGTTGCAGCGACTGTGGCAGCACCGACAAGCCCTGGTGCAATACGTTTTGAAGTATAGCCTGGGGCAACGGGATCCAGAGGTGGGGCAAATCACGCTGGAGGAGTGGTCTCAGATCAGGGACCTATGCACCCTTCTGCACAGTTTTGAAATGGTGACGAAGATGTTTAGTGCTGACGATGTCATTATCAGCATGACTATTCCGGTGATTTACATGCTGGAACACATGTTAAACAGAATTCGGAGTCTGGTGGTGCGACAAGCGGGGGTGGAGGAAGTAGAGGAGGAGGAGTTGTATGCGGAAGGGCTAACATCTGCAAGGTCCAGACGGTCAGCAGCACCAAGGCAGCAGGCATGTGAGGGTGGGGGAGATGGATTTACCAAGGCGCATGGTAGCAGCCAAACTAGTGAGGAAAGTGCAGGAGCCCAGGAAGAAGTGGAGGACGAACTGATGGAAGACTCATCAGATGAGGGAGACCTTGATCACATTTCTGCTGTGCGAGGTTGGGGGGAGAGGGCTGAGGAAGGAAGCATGATTGTTACCTCGCCACCAACACAACAGGGACTTGGTGCTCCTGGATGCGCAAGACACATGAGTGCCTTCTTGCTGCACTACCTGCAACATGACCCTCGAATTGTCAGAATTCGAAATAATCCTGACTACTGGGTTGCCACACTCTTAGATTCCCGGTACAAAAGTAAATTTTCTGAAATAATTCCTGCCATAGAAAGGGATTCACGCATGCAGGAGTATCAGCAGAGACTGTTGCAGAATCTTACATGTGCTTTTCCACAAAACACCAGTGGTGCACGTAGTGAATCTTACAGTTCTAACTTGCCAACCGTGGGATTGTCGAGTGTTCAGCACTCAAACCGTAACATAAACACAGTATCTGCTGGTAACATCAATTTTGTGGAATCATTTCACAGCTTTTTTAGCCCATCCTTTCAAGTCCACAGGAGACAAGAAGTCTGACACATATTCAACGCCTAGAGACGATGGTACAGGAGTATCTCCAAGTAAACATCGAAGCCATGACAGTGTCACTGGACCCTTGCTCTTTTTGGGCTTCCAATCTGGATAAATGGCCGGAGCTCGCCACTTACGCCTTGGAGATCTTGTCATGCCCCGCAGCCAGCGTTCTCTCTGAACGTGTGTTCAGCGCTGCTGGTGGTGTGCTGACAGATAAGAGCACGAGGCTGTCCACTGAGAATGTAGACAGACTCACGTTTATAAAGATAAACAGATCATGGATCCGCAAGGACTTTTCTACCCCTGTGTCATCCTGGGGAGAGCAAAAGCTTGAGGATTTCGTAAAATCACCTCACCAACCGTTTTAAGCTTGCAAATTACTAATAATTTTTAGCTGCATCTTGTCTGGAAGATAATTTTGGGCCTGTAGCAGTGTGCGGTACTCATTCTATTATGCCATCTATACTATGCTCCACCAGCTTGCAAATTACTAATAATTTTTAGCTGCATCTTGTCTGGAAAATAATTTTGGGCCTATAGCAGTGTGCGGTACTCATTCTATTATGCCATCTATACTAAGCTCCACCAGCTTGCAAATTACTAATAATTTTTAGCTGCATCTTGTCTGGAAAATAATTTTGGGCATAGTAGCAGTGTGTTGTACTCATTCTAACCAACCGTTTTAAGCAACTCTGGGGCAATTGATGCCACTTAAGTGGTGTCCGTGCCACAAATTTTTGGAAAAAATGGAGACTCTTTTTGGAGTCCCCTTGCATTGTTTTACGTGACGTTGCCATCGTCAATTAGAGATGGGTTGGGTCCCCCCCCCCCTTTTAACCATAAGAAAATACATACACTATAGCTTGGGGTAACACAGATGGTTGAGTCTGAAGAGCTGTTTACTCAGAGGTCTGCTCCAAAGCTTCAGTGTCTGCTAGTCGGCGTAGTAACCCAGCTGCGAAGAAAGCTGCACCTCCTGTGTATCTAATAATGATTTTTAAATGCATCTAGCCTAGGCAGACTGTGGGGACCCCTAACCAAACCCAGACGCTCAGCCCCCTAACGCCCCCCTTTCATTGACAATACAATCATGTAACTCTAACAACTGGATGGGTGTTTATCGGTCACAGCTTTATTAACTGTTTATACTCATTCCATTAGAAATGCATTTTATTTCTAAAATAATTCAGCTTGTTGCAGCATGCCCTGTGTCTCAAGTCTCCACAACGGCAAGTTGGCCAACAAGTGTAACTCTCCAACATGTCCTTTCTATTTCCAGGCCACGGAGGATCCTGCTTACTCGTATGCAGGACTCTGACCCCCATCCATCACTCTTAACACTTGTTCCACTCCGTCCTGGAGTCCTGACAGTAATATGTCCAGTCCAATATCCATTAAGTGAACACCGTCGGGCCGTATGAGGCCTGCTTTATCTTCTTCCAGTTGTCGGTGTCGCATCACTACACAGCCTCTGTCTCTTATAAATTTTGCCATCCGAATATTTATTACCTGCCTTGTCCGTTCGATGGCCATGATGTCTCACGCACCTTGCCATACCGTTCTCGGCACAATCTCTGACCATAATATAGTTAGTTTTGTGAAAAATTCTCTGAGGCGCTCAGTGTCTAGTTTCATTATTGCCATTAGTTATGCGCTCTTGTGATAAGCTATGTCGTTTCCCCCGGCCTGAATAACTAAGATGACCGGACCTCTTGCCTCTCTCCCTACCTTGATTACCTCCATTAGTACCTGTGGCCATTGCAGGCTTCTAATACAGTACAGACCAAAAGTTTGGACACACCTTCTCATTTAAAGATTTTTCTGTATTTTCATGACTATGAAAATTGTACATTCACACTGAAGGCATCAAGACTATGAATTAACACATGTGGAATTATATGCTTAACAAAAAAGTGTGAAACAACTGAAAATATGTCTTATATTCTAGGTTCTTCAAAGTAGCCACCTTTTGCTTTGATGACTGCTTTGAACACTCTTGGCATTCTCTTGATGAGCTTCAAGAGGTAGTCACCGGAAATGGTCTTCCAACAACCTTGAAGGAGTTCCCAGAGATGCTTAGCACTTGTTGGCCCTTTTGCCTTCACTCTGCGGTCCAGCTCACCCCAAATCATCTCGATTGGGTTCAGGTCTGGTGACTGTGGAGGCCAGGTCATCTGGCGTAGCACCCCATCACTCTCCTTCTTGGTCAAATAGCCCTTACACAGCCTGGAGGTGTGTTTGGGGTCATTGTCCTGTTGAAAAATAAACGATGGTCCAACTAAACGCAAACTGGATGGAATAGCATGCCACTGCAGGATGCTGTGGTAGCCATGCTGGTTCAGTATGTCTTCAATTTTGACTAAATCCCCAACAGTGTCACCAGCAAATCTCCCCCACACCATAAGACCTCCTCCTTCATGCTTCACGGTGGGAACCAGGCATGTAGAGTCCATCCGTTCACCTTTTCTGCGTCGCACAAAGACATGGTGGTTGGAACCAAAGATCTCAAATTTGGACTCATCAGACCAAAGCACAGATTTCCACTGGTCTAATGTCCATTCCTTGTGTTCTTTAGCCCAAACAAATCTCTTCTGCTTGTTGCCTGTCCTTAGCAGTGGTTTCCTAGCAGCTATTTTACCATGAAGGCCTGCTGCACAAAGTCTCCTCTTAACAGTTGCTGAAGAGATGTGTCTGCTGCTAGAACTCTGTGTGGCATTGACCTGGTCTCTAATCTGAGCTGAGCGTTAACCTGCGATTTCTGAGGCTGGTGACTCGGATAAACTTATCCTCAGAAGCAGAAGTGACTCTTGCTCTTCCTTTCCTGGGGCGGTCCTCATGTGAGCCAGTTTCTTTGTAGCGCTTGATGGTTTTTGCAACTGCACTTGGGGACACTTTCAAAGTTTTCCCAATTTTTCACACTGACTGACCTTCATTTCTTAAAGTAATGATGGCCACTCGTTTTTCTTTACTTAGCTGCTTTTTTCTTGCCATAATACAAATTCTAACAGACTATTCAGTAGGACTATCAGCTGTGTATCCACCAGACTTCTGCACAACACAACTGATGGTCCCAACCCCATTTATAAGGCAAGAAGTCCCACTTATTAAACCTGACAGGGCACACCTGTGAAGTGAAAACCATTTCCAGTAACTACCTCTTGAAGCTCATCAAGAGAATCCCAAGAGTGTGCAAAGCAGTCATCAAAGCAAAAGGTGGCTACTTTGAAGAACCTAGAATATAAGACATATTTTGAGTTGTTTCACACTTTTTTGTTAAGTATATAATTCCACATGTGTTAATTCATAGTTTTGATGACTTCAGTGTGAATGTACAATTTTCATAGACATGAAAATACAGAAAAATCTTTAAATGAGAAGGTGTGTCCAAACTTTTGGTCTGTACTGTACCTCTCCAGTTCAAATATGTGTTATGAAACTCCAATTTCCTCCCGCCTGGGTGGACTTTCACCCTTCTTTCTGCACAATATATATACGAGTTCTTAATCATTGCATAGCAAAAAAACAGTAAGGAAGTGATATTTATATGTCATGTCCTGCTATGCACCTGTTCAAGGCTGAGTTAATCAGAAATTTAAACACACATACCATGTTAAAATCGTATAGCATAGAAACAATGCATATAAATGTAAATAATCAAAAAGAAAAAGAAAAGAAGAAGAAAGGAACATATATATAATAATAATCTATAAATGATCACTCATAATGATACATCAAATCATGTCTGATGTTTAAACCCACTGGTACACGTATATTTAAAGTATAAATCCACCAACTATCTCTATTAAGGAGCTTTCTCCTATAATCATCCACCAAATCTCCACCAATCGCCACGGCCCATGGAGGGGCCACCACAGTCAGTGAATCCTTCCTTATTTAGTATAGAGTCTACCAATACTTTGGGCGTATTAGCCCAGCTGCGAAGAAAGCTGCACCGCCTGCGTCTAGGCAGACTGTGGGGACCCCCAACCAAACCCAGACGCTCTGCATCTAACCCAGCCAATCATTTGATAGTATTGATAGGAGCAGAGTCACATGAGCAGAGTCACAGGAGCATCTAACCCAGTAAATCATTTTGGGAATAGTAGCAGTGTCTGGTAGTCAGTGGAGTAGCCCATCTAAACCAAGCTACACCACCTGTGTATCTAATAACAAATTTTTACTGCATCTAGCCCATTAAATCCTTTTGGGCATAGTAGCAGTGTCTCATAGTCAGCGGAGTAGCCCACCTGTGAAGCAAGCTACACCGCCTGTGCATGTAATAAAACTGTTTTACTGCATATAACCCAGCCAATCCTTTTGGGCTAGTACCACAGTTTGGCCACTCAGCTCTGCTCGGTTTGCATCCTTCGTTTTTTGTGCAAACAACTACTAAGTTTCCAATTAGTTAACCACCAAAATGTGTGGCAAAAGGCCTGCTGCTGGTGGAAAGGGGAATAGGCATGTTGGACAGGGAAAAAAAGGTTATGTCCGTGGGGTAGGTGGTAAAGCAACAGTAACATCTGCAGAAGAAAGACCATCTTCCAGCCAAACTAAGATGTCTACTTCTTTTCGTGGACAATGTGATACGATCCCTTTCTTACGGACACGCCCATCGCTACAAATTATAGATGAGGCACAAAAACAACAGGTGCTTCAACGGATATCAAGTGCTCCTTCAAGTTGGCTCTCCTCCACCTCAACTTCAACATCACAAATACTCCAGTCATCAGAGGTGTCACCCCAATCGCACTTGCTTCCTCACAGCTCCCAAGTCTCCAGCTGCCCATCTGAGTATTGGGTAACACAGATGGTTGAGTCTGCAGAGCTGTTTACTCATACTATAGCCTGGGAATCAGAGATCTGCTCCAGAGCTTCTGTGAATCCAGACGAGGAAATGATCTGCACTGATGCCCAGAATGTTTATGAGTCGGATCCAGGCCCAGATGAAGAAGGTTCTGAGCATAATGTAGACCCTCGTTCCCAAACTGTAACTCCTGTTGGTGGAGACAATGAGGAAGATGATGATGAGACTCAGATACCTGATTGGAGCGACAACTTGACTTTTCGGTCAGGGCAGGAAGAGGTTGGCTCTGAGGACGACGGGTGTGAGAACAAACAGGGTGATGATGACAAGGTTGGAGATCCTACTTGCTGTCAACCCACAGTCAGCCAGTCGATGAGGTCAGCAGAGGAGGTGGAGGAGGATGCTATTGACGACGAGGTTAGGTTGCGCCTTCCTGGACAGAGACGGAGTACTGGAAGCATGTCAACAACTGCATCCTCAACCACAACTCTGCCTCTGACCACAAGTCGTGGTGGCTCTTCAGGTCGCATGGACTCTAAGCCTTGCATAGCCTGGACACTTTTTTTGATCGATAAGGATGACTGAACTCATGTTATCTGTAACATTTGTCACCAAAACCTAAGTAGAGGCCAAAAAATCCATAGTTTGAGTACTTCATGCATGAACCATCACATGGATATGAAGCATAAGTTGCAGTGGGAAGCTCACTGTGCTACAATGCAGCCTAGCGGGCCGGGCCAACCACCGTCTGCCCCATCTTGTGCATCCGCGGCCTCTTCATCCTCTGTGACTGGGTGACAGAAGGCACACATGTTTTTGGATGCAGACCTGCCACCTCTTTACCCGCAACAGCCAGTGTGATTGGCAGGTCGTCAATTCATTTGGAAGTGGAAACACCTGCTGGTGTTGAGCACTCTCCGACATCGAGAGCACCACCATTCGATCAAGGCAACATAGCAAGTCCGCCTGCATCTTCCGCACAGACCGGTAGTTTGCCGGGGACACCCTACTAGTGTTGAGCCACCCCCGTAGTGTTCGAGTTCGGTTCGGTTCGTCGAACACCCGTGTGTTCGCCGAACTGTTCGTCGAACTGTTCGTCGAACACCTTCGAACACCATTAAAACCAATGGCAGGCAAACAAAAACACATAGAAAACACATAGAAAACACCTTCAAAGGTGTCCAAAAGCTGACAAACTGCTCAGAAGACACAACTAACACATGGAAAAGTGCCAAGTACATATAGTCATGCGAAAAGAAAAGAGGTGGAGGAGTAAAAGGAGGGGGAGACACAAATATAGGCATGTCATGCCCTTCTAAAATCCAAAAAGTGAGAAGCCGACACGTTCAGTCCGCTCCTGCCTGTGCCACCTCCGTGTCGCCGGGTTTGTGCCAGAGCCGCGGTGAACCCTGACGGCCAGCCCCCCTCTCCCAATACTGGTGCCTGTCCGCTGGTGGGTCGAGCGAGCCCCCCTGTGGTGGAGGCAGCTCTAAGCTTTTTAATTTAAATTGTCTCTCTAATTTGAATGAATACACTTTAAATCCATTTACAAGGATCTATTGGAGGGCAAGTCTCATGCCAGCAGCCGCGTAATTCCAGCTCCAGTAGCGTCCACTAAAGCTGCTGCAGTTAAAAAGCTTTTATAAGGATCGAGCTCGGCTGTCCACCGCAAGGCATCCTACTGCCAGTCCCAGCCCCTATGCCTTGGGGTGCCTCCTGATGCTCTTCACTGAGTATCCCGTGGTCCCGAAGCATTTCCTTTGAAAAAATTAAGTGTCCAAACTACAGGTGGTGTAGCTTGCTTAACAGCCGGGATAATCCGCTGACTAGCAGACACTGCTACTAGGCACAAAGTATTTCCTGGGCTAGATGCAGTTAAAAATTTGTAATTAGATTCTCTCGTTGGATGCTGAGAAAGCATTCCATAGAGTCTCCTGGCACGCCATATATGATTCTCTTAAAAAGCTTGGGGTAGGGGTCTAGGGGACCCTTTTATAGCCAAAATCACGGCCCTGTATCACAATACGTCACCTAGGCTGAAGATAAATGGAACTGTAGCACCCTGAGGGCTCGGTTGCTACAGAGGTATTGCACCTCACCCAGAGGTGTGATATCTCACTCTCAGGTAAGGATGGAGTGTGGATCAGGACCCGACACCTGCATGCATTACACCACATTGCCGTGGGGCAGGGCGACCAATATGCCTCTGAGATGGGCACGACAGTCCCTGTCCCTGGCTGGAGTGGGGGGAGGGAACACTGAGGAAGGGGAACCCTGTAGTGCAGGAGCAGGGAGGAAGCAGTTCCTGGGTGCATTGAGAAGGGAGTATAAAAGGTGGGCACCATCTTAGTTCAGTGCAGAGAAGTCTGAGCAGAAGTGGCAGGGAGCAGGGGCTCTGCATGAGCTCTGCTCCGGAGGCAGGCCTAGTTACAGAGGCCCAGGCCTGGAAGAGGGAGAAGGAAGGAAGAGGAGCGGAGAAGGCTCCAGGAACGAGGAATGAAGGGATCCCAGGGGTGCGGACGGGCGAGTCGCCACCGCACGCCCGAATCCACCTGCGTGGAGGGGTCAGGCCAAAGGGGGAGACCGGTCCCTGAAACTGGTGGAGGCAGGAAACGACCCTCAGCTAGAAACCGGAGGCTCTGACATTTTATGTGGCGCAGCCCCTCGCTACACCCACTAGGAAGGCACCACATAGGGTCAGGGAAACTGATGCCAAGTTTACCAAGAGGAGGCCCGAGGCAGCCGGACAGAAGGGTTGGTAAGAAAGGCCAGACAAAGGACACACAAAGGGGGTCCTGTGAAGCGCTCCAAAGTTATCTGGGAGTTGTCTGAGCCCCTCACCTGGTGAGCACAGTACGACGTGGGCAGCCATTACCTGCAGACGTGGTCTGGATAATAAGAACTGTGAGTAAAGGCCCTGGACTGCATCACTGACTCCGTGTCGTTACTGCTGCTGCCCTGCACCATCACCCCCATCCTCCGCATACACTGCCCTGAGGCTATACTCCTCCCGTGGGGAGTTATGCTACGCTCTGCTGCACCCACAACACCAGCCTCAGCGGTCTGCCCTGCAGCGGCGGTTCACTCTGACCGCAATCCACGGGTGGCGTAGTCGGACATTTAAACATCAAAACCACATAAATAGTTCCGCCACTGGTTTGACCACCCTGAGCCACGGAACCGGGTCGCCGCCACGAAGACTACAACCACCAGCATCCACCAAAAAGGGTCCGGCTCCGGGTGTCCCAAGGCCCAGGGGGTGCATCAGAACATTTTCATCACCTTTCACAATCACCAATGGGACAAGGCAGGGATGTCCTCTGTCCCCTCTCTTATACATCCTAGTGACGGAGCACCTGCTCACATCAATTCGCCATAACCCCAATATTAGGTGGATTGAGGTGGGAGGCACCGAGTACAAGTGCTCTCTATTTGCTGATGATGTCCTAGTATATATCACTCAATCACATATATCCATCCATGCTGTTATGGCTGAAATAGATCACTTTGTTACATGGTCAAATTTTAAAATCAATGCAGCGAAGTCTGAGGCCCTCGATGTCTCCCTCCCCAAATCCATATAGGATTCCATCCAGTCCAACTTTCCCTTTGCCTGGCCCTCACAGGGTATCAAATACTTAGGAATTCCTATTCATAGAGACCTCTCCCATCTATGTTATCTTAATTTTGGGCCCTTTATTGAACAACTCCATACAGACCACGGTTGGCAAGTTAGAACTGTAAGATTCACTACGTGAACCACTGGTGTTTTGTGGAAAAGCACATGTACACTGTGTTCCAAATTATTATGCAAAAAGTGTTTAGGAGTGATAAGGGAAGAATTTGTTTGTTTGTCAGTTAAACTCATTGATGGTGATGTGTGTCAGGGCTCTTTATATCACTGTAAGCAATTGCAGACACCTGTGCTAATTAGTTTGGCAGGTGTGTCCAATGAAAGGCAAGACTACTTAAGAAGGCTGTCTCACATTATTAAGCAGCCTACATTTTCTGCCAAAATGGGAAAGAAAAAGGATGTGTCGGCTGCTGAGAAGCAACAAATTGTGGAGTGTTTAGGTCAAGGCATGACTACAATCAACATTGTGCGATGATCAGGATAAAGTGTCTTGGCAATCAAGAAGTATGTAGCTGATTCACAGTACACACGTGTGCGTGCTGATAAGGGCAAATTGAGGACTCTTTCCTACAGGCAATTACGTCAGGTTAAAAGAGCAGCGGTAAAAAAGCCTTGTCATAGCAGCAGACAAGTTTTTGAAGCTGCTGGTGCCTCCAACGTCCCCCGAACAACAAGATGCAGGGTCCTTCAGAGGTTTGCAGCTGTGCATACGCCATCCTGTCGACCTCCTCTATCCACTTCACACAAGCAGAAACGGCTCCAGTGGGCTAAACATTACATGAAGACTGATTTCAAAACTGTTCTGTTCACGGATGAGTGCCGTGCAGCGCTCGATGGTCCAGATGGATGGAGTGGAGGATGGCTGGTTGATGGACACCCCACGCAAACATGGCTACAGCGCCAACAAGGAGGAGTTGGAGTAATGTTTTGGGCTGGAATCATGGGGAGAGAGATTGTCGGCCCCTTTAGGATCCCTGAAGGCGCTAAAGATGAACTCCATAATGTATGTGGATTTTCTCAAACAGCACTTCCTGCCATGGTTCAAGAAGAAGAACCGTGTATTTCACAGCAAGATCATTTTTTTGCATGATAATGCACCATCTCATGCTGCACATAAAACATCTGCATCTCTGGCTGATATGGGCATAAAAGGGGACAAACTTATGGTGTGTCCCCCATGCTCCCCTGACCTCTACCCCATTCAGAACCTCTGGAGCATCATCAAAAGGAGTGTCTATGATGGCGGGAGGCAGTTCACATCTAAGCAATACCTCTGGGAGGGTATTCTGTCCTCATGCAAAACAATTGAAGCAGAAACCATCCAAAACCTGACAAATTCAATGGACGAGAGAGTTCAGAAGCTCTTTTCGAACAAGGGGTCCTATGTGGAAATGTAACATCACCTAGAATAAAGTTTTGAGTTGAAAACTGTTAGATTTCAGTTTCTAATAACCTGCTAATGCTTATAATTTCAAAAATGACCATTTTTTTGGTCTTTATTAAAATGAAAAGGTTGATCGAAAAGTTTGGGGGATCTAAGAGTGTGGCAACCCAGTAGTCATGATTACTTCGAATTCTGACAATATGAGGGTCATATTGCAGGTAGTGCAGCAAGAAGGCACTTATGTGTCTTGCGCATCTCGGAGCCCCAAAATTATTTTCCGGGCTAGATGCAGCTAAAAATTATTATTAATTTTAAATCTGGTGGAGCTTAGTGTAGATGGCCTAATAGGATCAGTGCTGCACACTGCTACAAAGCCCAAATTATTTTCCAGCCAAGATACAGATAAACATGATTAGTAATTTTAAATCTGGTGGAGCTTATTATAGATGGCCTAATAGAATCAGTGCTGCACACTGCTACAAAGCCCAAATTATTTTCCAGCCAAGATACAGATAAACATGATTAGTAATTTGAAAGCTTAAAACGGTTGGTAGGGTGATTTTAACCAATCATCAAGCTTTTACTCTCCCCAGGATGACACAGGGGTAGAAAAGTCGTTTCGGATCCATGATTTGTTCATCTTTATGAACGTGAGTCTGTCTACATTATCAGTGGAGAGCCGCGTGCGCTTATCTGTCAGCACACCACCAGCAGCGCTGAACACACGTTCAGACAGAACGCTGGCTGCGGGGCATGACAAGATCTCCAAGGCGTAAGTGGCTAGCTCCGGCCATTTATCCAGATTGGAAGCCCAAAAAGAGCAAGGGTCCAGTGACACAGTCATGGCTTCAATGTTTACTTGGAGATACTCCTGTACCATAGTCTCTAGGCGTTGACTATGTGTCAGACTTCTTGTCTCCTGTGGCCTTGCAAAGGATGGGCTAAAAAAGTGGTGAAATGATTCCGCAAAATTGATGTTACCAGCAGATACTGTGGTTCTGTTACGGTTTGAGTGCTGAACAATTGACGGTCCCACGGTTGGCAAGTTGGAACTGTGAGATTCACTACGTGCACCACTGGTGTTTTGTGGAAAAGCACATGTAAGATTCTGCAACAGTCTCTGCTGATACTCCTGCATGCGTGCATCCCTTTCTATGGCAGGAATAATTTCGGCAAATTTACTTTTGTACCGGGGATCTAACAGTGTGGCAACCCAGTAGTCAGGATTATTTCTAATTCTCACAATTCGAGGGTCATGTTGCAGGTAGTGCAGCAAGAAGGCACTCATGTGTGTTGCGCGTCCAAGAGCACCAAGTCCCTGTTGTGTTGGTGGTGAGGTAACAATCATGCTTCCTTCCTCTGTCCTCTCCCCCCAACCTCGCACAACAGAAATGTGATCAAGGTCTCCCTCATCTGATGAGTCTTCCATCAGTTCGTCCTCCGCTTCTTCCTGGGCTCCTGCACCTTCCTCACTAGTTTGGCTGCTACCATGCGCCCTGGTAAAACCATCTCCCCCACCCTCACATGCCTGCCGCCTTGGTGCTGCCGACCGTCTGGACCTTGCAGAAGTTAGCCCTTCCGCATACAACTCCTCCTCCTCTACTTCCTCCACCTCCTCTTGTGCCACCACCTGACTCCGAATTCTGTTTAACATGTGCTCCAGCATGTAAATCACCGGAATAGTCATGCTGATAATAGCATCGTCAGCACTAAACATCTTCGTCGCCATTTCAAAACTGTGCAGAAGGGTGCATAGGTCCCTGATCTGAGACCACTCCTCCAGCGTGATTTGCCCCACCTCTGGATCTCGTTGGCCCAGGCTATACGTCAGAACGTATTGCACCAGGGCTTGTTGGTGCTGCCACAGTCGCTGCAACATGTGCAGAGTTGAATTCCACCGGGTAGGCACATCGCATTTTAGCCGGTGAAGTGGCAGGCCCAACGACTTCTGTAGAGATGTAAGTCGCTGAGCTGCGGGATGCGAACGGCGGAAGTGAGCACACAGCGACCGTGCCTTCTGTAGAAGGCCATCTAGTCTGGGATAGTGGGCTAAAAATTGCTGGACAACCAGGTTCAACACGTGAGACATACAAGGCACGTGTGTGACATTGCCCCGGCGAAGGGCCGCACCCACGTTTGCAGCATTGTCGCACACGGCCTTCCCTGGTTTCAGGTCCAGTGGAGACAACCATTCATGAAATTGGTTCTCCAGAGCTGACCACAACTCCTCAGCTGTGTGACTCACATTTCCCAGACATTTCAAAGTAAAAACCGCCTGATGACGTTGAGCCCTACTGCCAGCATAGTAAGGAGGTGTGCAGGATCCCTTCTGCGCAGTTAGAAAGCTTGTGGCATGACCAGACAGGCTTTGGGTGCAGGTGGAAGACCGAGAGGAGGTTGAGGAGGCAGAAGCAGTGGAGGAACTTTGACATAAAGAGGATTGACGCACAACTCGTGGGGTCGGCAAGACTTGGACAGCAGCCCCTTGTCCTGCTGTCACCATAGTTACCCAGTGCCCAGTCAGCGACATGTAACGCCCCTGTCCATGCCTACTCGTCCAAGTGTCTGTGGTGAAATGCACCCTGTCACACACAGAGTTTCTCAAAGAAGCGGTGATGTTGTGTGCGACATGCTGGTGGAGCGCAGGCACACCTTTCTTTGAGAAGTAGTGCCGACTGGGCATCTGGTACTGGGGCACTGCGACGGACATAAGGTCTCGAAAATCCTCTGTGTCCACCAGGCGGAAAGGCAGCATTTCTGTAGCCAAGAGCTTGCAGATGGTGAAATTCAACCTCTTAGCTTTCTCATGGCTAGGAGGAAATGGTCTTTTACTTGTCCACATCTGAGGGACCGAGGGCTGGCTATTGTGCTTAGACGGGGTTGATAAGGGTGTCCCCGGCAAACTGCCGGTCTGTGAGGAAGATGCAGGCGGACATGTTAGGTTGCCTTGATACAAAGATGGTGCTATCGATGTCGGACAGCGCTCAACACCAGCTGGTGTTACCACCTCCAAAGAAAATGATGACCTGCCAATCACGCTGGCTGTTGCGGGTAAAGAGGTGGCAGGTCTGCGCCCCAAAACAGGTGTGACTGCTGTCCCCCCAGTCACAGAGGATGAAGAGGCCGCGGATGCCCAAGATATGGCAGACGGTGGTTGGCCCGGCCGGCTAGGCCGCATTGTAGCACACTGAGTTTCCCACTGCAACTTATGCTTCATGTTCATGTGCCGGTTCATGCATGAAGTACTCAAACTATGCATTTTTTGGCCTCTACTTAGCTTTTGCTGACAAATGTTACAGATAACACGAGTTGGGTCATCTTTATCGATCTGAAAAAATGCCCAGGCTATGCAAGGCTTAGCACCCATGCGACCTGAAGAGCCACCACGACTTGTGGTGAGAGGCAGAGTTGTGTTTGAGGATGCCGTTGTTGACGTGCTTCCAGTACTACGTCTCTGTCCAGGAAGGCGCAACCTGACCTCGTCGTCACTAGCATCTTCCTCCACCTCCTCTGCTGACCTCATCTCTTGGCTGACTGTGGGTTGACAGTAAGTGGGATCTCCAACCTCATCATCATCACCCTGTGCGTTATCACACCCGTCGTCCTCAGAGCCAACCTGTTCCTGCCCTGACAAAAAACTCAAGTTGTCACTCCAATCAGGTATTTGAGTCTCATCATCGTCTTCCTCATTGTCTCCACCAACAGGAGTTACAGTTTGGGAATGAGGGTCTACATTATGGTCAGAACCTTCTGCGTCTGGTCCTGGATCCGACTCTTAAAGATTCTGGGCATCAGTGCAGATCATTTCCTCGTCTGGATTCACAGAATCGCTGGAGTCGACCTCTGATTCCCAGGCTATAGTATGAGTAAACAGCTCTGCAGACTCAACCATCTGTTCTACCTCATACTCAGACGGGCATCTGGAGATTTGGGAGCTGTGAGGAAGCAAGTGCGATTGGGGTGACACCTTTGAGGACTGGAGTATTTGTGATGTTGAAGTTGATGTGGAGGAGAGCCCACTTAAAGGAGCACTTGATATCCGTTGAAGCACCTGCTGTTTTTGTGCCTCATCTGGAATTTGTAGCGATTGGCGTGGCCGTAAGACAGGGATCTTATCACATTGTCCGCTAAAAGAAGTAGACATTTTAGTTTGGCTGGAAGATGGTCTTTCTTCTGCAGATGTTACTGTTGCTTTAACACCTACCCCACGGACACAACCTTTTTTCCCCTTCCTAACATGCCTATTCCCCTTTCCACCAGCAGCAGGCCTTTTTCCACTCATTTTGGTGGTTAACTAATTCACAACTCTGGAGTTGTTTGCACAAAAAAACAATGGATGGGAACCGAGCAGAGCTGAGTGGCCAAACTGTGGTATTAGGCCAAAACTATTGGCTGGGTTAGATGGAGAAAAAAATTATATTCGATTTGAAACCTGATGGAGGTCAGTATAGATGGACTAATAGAACAAGTCTCACACACAGCTAGAAGCCCAAATATTTTTTCAGAGCTAGATGCAGAAAAAAAATATATTCAGTTTGCAACCTGATGGAGGTCAGTATAGATGGACTAATAGAGAAAGTCCCACACACTGCTAGAAGGCCAAATATTTTTTCAGAGCTAGATGCAGACAAAAAATTATTTTCAATTTGCAACCTGATGGAGGTCAGTATAGGTGGACTAATAGAACAAGTCCCACACACTGCTAGAAGGCCAAATATTTTTTCAGAGCTAGATGCAGAAAAAAATTATATTCAGTTTGCAACCTGATGGAGGTCAGTATATATGGACTAATAGAACAAGTCCCACACACAGCTAGAAGCCCAAATATTTTTTCAGAGGTAGATGCAGAAAAAAATTATATTCAGTTTGCAACCTGATGGAGGTCTGTATAGATGGATTTATAGAACAAGTCCCACACACAGCTAGAAGCCCAATATTTTTTCAGAGGTAGATGCAGAAAAAAAATTATTTTTAATTTGCAACCTGATGGAGGTCAGTATAGATGGACTAGTAGAGAAAGTCCCACACACTGCTAGAAGGCCAAATATTTTTTCAGAGCTAGATGCAGAAAAAAATTATATTCAGTTTGCAACCTGATGGAGGTCAGTATAGATGGACTAATAGAACAAGTCCCAAACACAGCTAGAAGCCCAAATATTTTTTCAGAGGTAGATGCAGATAAAAATTATTTTTAATTTGCAACCTGATGGAGGTCAGTATAGATAGACTAATAGAGAAAGTCCCACACACTGCTAGAAGGCCAAATATTTTTTCAGAGCTAGATGCAGATAAAAATTATTTTTAATTTGCAACTTGATGGAGGTCAGTATAGATGGACTAATAGAGAAAGTCCCACACACTGCTAGAAGGCCAAATATTTTTTCAGAGCTAGATGCAGACAAAAAATTATTTTCAGTTTGCAACCTGATGGAGGTCAGTATAGATGGACTAATAGAACAAGTCCCACACACAGCTAGAAGCCCAAATATTTTTTCAGAGGTGGATGCAGAAAAAAATTATATTCAGTTTGCAACCTGATGGAGGTCTGTATAGATGGATTAATAGAACAAGTCCCACACACAGCTAGAAGCCCAATATTTTTTCAGAGGTAGATGCAGAAAAAAAATATATTCAGTTTGCAACCTGATGGAGGTCTGTATAGATGGATTAATAGAACAAGTCCCACACATAGCTAGAAGCCCAATATTTTTTCAGAGGTAGATGCAGAAAAAAAAATATATATTCAGTTTGCAACCTGATGGAGGTCAGTATAGATGGACTAATAGAGAAAGTCCCACACACTGCTAGAAGGCCAAATATTTTTTCAGAGCTAGATGCAGAAAAAAATTATATTCAGTTTGCAACCTGATGGAGGTCAGTATAGATGGACTAATAGAACAAGTCCCACACACAGCTAGAAGCCCAAATATTTTTTCAGAGGTAGATGCAGATAAAAATAATTTTTAATTTGCAACCTGATGGAGGTCAGTATAGATGGACTAATAGAGAAAGTCCCACACACTGCTAGAAGGCCAAATATTTTTTCAGATCTAGATGCAGATAAAAATTATTTTTAATTTGCAACCTGATGGAGGTCAGTATAGATGGACTAATAGAGAAAGTCCCACACACTGCTAGAAGGCCAAATATTTTTTCAGAGCTAGATGCAGAAAAAAATTATATTCAGTTTGCAACCTGATGGAGGTCAGTATAGATGGACTAATAGAACAAGTCCCACACACTGCTAGAAGCCCAAATATTTTTTCAGAGCTAGATGCAGAAAAAAATTATATTCAATTTGCAACCTGATGGAGGTCAGTATAGATGGACTAATAGAATGATGCTATGCCCAAAAGATTTTACTTCACTAGGTGCAGTAAAAAAATTGGTATTCTATACAAAGGTGGTATATCTTGCAACACAGATAGGCTACTCCACTGACTAACACACTCTGCAATAGGCCAAAAAGGATTAGCTTTGCTAGATTCAGCCAAATGCTGTGAAAAAAACTTGCACAGCACTGGCACAGACCTGCCTGGCAAAAACTGATAGGAACTGATGTAACCTAGTCCTGAAAAGGACTGCAATTACAATTAGTCTTTACTCCCAACCTATCTATTTAAGAGCACAGACCTGCCTGATAAAAGTCGTAGGAAATGCTGTAACCTAGTCCTTAAAAGGACTGCAATCACAACTATTCCCTACTCCCAAGCTATCTGTAGATTTGTGCGAAAATTGGCTTGAAATTAACAAGGTATAGCGCACACAGCAACAGCGGTGCCGTCTAACACGCAGCTGCAGCAGTGAGAAAATGGTGGCGACGGGGAAAATGGCTTGGTCTTATAGGGCAAGGACATGTGACATACACTGCCAATGACACATGCCCTTGCTTGTGTGAAAAACAGCAGTTCGCTCCATGTGTGCGCTGCTAATAGGCTGACAGACTGCACCTCCCCACTGCAAATGCGGGAAAGAGAAAAAAAAATGGAGATCTTCATTATTCCTGCAGAGATCCATCCCCTGCCCCTCCCCCCACCCCGCTGTACACTCAAACTGCGTATTAACATTAATTTTCATCATTACTGAGAAAAAATCCAGTTATGATTTTGGTGCACGAACAGTTATCGAACATAACCTCGAACAGCCGAATTTTTCTCAAATCGTTCGTGTTCGCCGAACGGCTCGAACACCGCCCAAAACAGCTCGAATTTGAGATTGGCAAACAGTTCGAGTAGAACAACGCTCATCTCTACACCCTACTCAACTCCGTCTAAGCACAACAGCCAGCCCTCTGTCCCTCAGATGTGGACAAGTAAAAGACCATTTCCTCCTAGCCATGACAAAGCTAAGAGGTTGAATTTCACAATGTGAAAGCTGTTGGCTACAGAAATGCTGCCTTTCTGCCTGGTGGACACAGAAGATTTTCGAGACCTTATGTCCTTCGCAGTGCCCCAGTACCAGATGCCCAGTCGCCACTACATCTCAAAGAAAGGTGTGCCTGCGCTACACCAGCATGTCGCACACAACATCACCGCTTCCTTGAGAAACTCTGTGTGTGACATGGTGCATTTCACCACAGACACTTGGACAAGTAGGCATGGACAGGGGCGTTACATGTCGCTGACTGGGCACTGGGTAACTATGGTGACAGCAAGACAAGGGGCTGCTGTCCAAGTCTTGCCGCCCCCATGAGTTGTGCGTCAATCCTCTTTATCTAGAAGTTCCTACACTGCTTCTGCCTCCTCAACCTCCTCTCAGTCCTCCACCTGCACCCAAAGCCTGTCTGGTAATGCCACCCGTGTTCTAACTACGCAGAAGAAATCCTTCGCACCTCCTTACTATGCTGGCAGCAGGGCTCAACGGCATCAGGCGGTGTTTACTTTGAAATGTAAATGTCACACTGCTGAGGAATTGTGGTCAGCTCTGGAGACCAAGTTTCATGAATGGTTGTCTCCACTGAACCTGCAGCTAGGGAAGGCTGTGTGCGACAATGCTGCAAACCTGGATGCAACCCTTCGCCGGGGCAATGTCACACACGTGCCTTGTATGGCTCCCGTGTTGAACCAGGTTGTCCAGCAATTTTTAGCCCACTATCTCGGACTAGATTGCCTTCTGCAGAGGGCACGGTCGCTGTGTGCTCACTTCCGCCATTCTCATCCCGCAGCTCAACGACTCACATCTCTACAGAAGTCGTTGGGCCTGCCAGTTCACCAGCTGAAATGCGGTGTGCCGACATGGTGGAATTCAACTCTGCACATGTTGCAGTGACTGTGGTAGCACCGACGAGCCCTGGTGCAATACGTTCTGACGTATAGCCTGGGCCAACGAGATTCAGAGGTGGGGCAAATCACGCTGCAGGAGTGGTCTCAGATCATGGACCTATGCACCCTTCTGCACAGTTTTAAAATGGCGACGAAGATGTTTAGTGCTGACGATGCCATTATCAGCATGAATATTCCGGTGATTTACATGCTGGAGCACACTTTAAACAGAATTCGGAGTCAGGTGGTGGGAAAAGAGGAGGGGGGAGGAAGTAGATGAGTAGTCGTATGCAGAAGGGAAAACATCTCCAAGGTCCAGACGGTCAGCAGCACCAAGGCGGCAGGCATGGGAAGGTGAGGGAGAGGGATTAACGAGGTCGCATGGTAGAAGCCAAACTGTTGAGGAAGGTGAAGGAGCCAAGGAAGAAGTGAAGGACGAACTGGCGATGGGCATGGAAGACTCATCAGATGAGGGAGACCTTGATCACATTTCTGTTGTGCGAGGTTGGGGGTAGAGGGCAGAGGAAGGAAGCATGATTCTTACCTCGATGCCAACACAACAAGGACTTGGTCCTCCTGGATGTGCAAGACACATGAGTGCCTTCTTGCTGCACTACCTGCAACATGACCCTTGGATAGTCAGAATTCAAAGTAATCCTGACTACTGGGTTGCCACACTCTTAGATCCCCGGTGCAATAGTAAATTTGCCGAAATAATTCCTGCCATAGAAAGGGATTCACGCATGCAGGAGTATCAGCAGAGGCTGTTACAGAATCTTACATGTGCTTTTCCACAGAACACCAGTGGTGCATGTAGTGAATCTCACAGTTCTAACTTGCCAACCGTGGGACTGTCGAGTCTTCATCACTCAAACCGTAACAGTAACACCGTATCTGCTGGTAGCAGCAATTGTGTGGAATCGTTTCACCAATTTTTTAGACCATCCTTTGCAAGGCCACAGGAGACAAGAAGTCTGACACATAGTCAACGCCTAGAGAGGATGGTACAGGAGTATCTCCAAGTGAACATCGAAGCCATGACTGTGTCACTGGACCCTTGCTCATTTTGGGCTTCCAATCTGGAAAAATGGCCTGAGCTCGCCACTCACGCCTTGGAGATCTTGTCGTGCCCCGCAGCCAGTGTTCTCTCTGAAAGTGTGTTCAGCGCTCCTGGTGGTGTGCTGAGAGGTAAGCACACGCGGCTGTCCACTGACAATGTAGACAGACTCACGTTCATAAAGATGAACAAATCATGGATCTGCAAGGACTTTTCTACCCCTGTGTCATCCTGGGAAGACTAAAAGCTTGAGGATTTTGGAAAATCACCTCACCAACCATTTTATGCAACTCTGGGGCAATTGATGCCACTTAAGTGGTGTCTGTGCCACAGTTTTTGGAAAAAATAGAGACTCTTTTTGGAGTCCCCTTGCTGTGTTTTATATGACGTTGGCATCGCCAATTCCAGGTGGGTCGGGTCGCTCCCCCCCCTTTTAACCGTAAGAAACTACATACACTATGGCTTGGGGTAACACAGATGGTTGAGTCTGAAGAGCGGTTTATTAATACTATAGCCTGGGAGGTCTGCTCCAAAGCTTCAGTGTCTGCTAGTCAGCATAGTAGCCCAGCTGTGAAGCAAGCTACACCGCCTGTGTATCTAATAACAATTTTTCACTGCATCTAACCCAGCCAATCATTTTTGGCTAGTAGCAGTGTCTCATAGTCAGCGGAGTAGCCCATCTGAAGCAAGCTACACCGCCTTTGTATCTAATAACAAATTTTTACTGCATCTAACCCAGGCAATACTTTAGGCCTCTTAGCAGGGTCTGCTAGTCAGCGGAGTAGCCCAGCTGTTTTGCAAGCTACACCGCCTGTAGATCTAATTACAAATTTTTAACTGCATCCAGCCCAGGCAATACTTTGGGCCTAGTAGCAATGTCTGCTAGTCAGTGGAGTAGCCCAGCTGTTAAGCAAGCTACACCACCTGTGGTTTGGACACTTAATTTTTTCAAAGGAAACGCTTCGGGCCCCCGGGACACTCAGTCAAGAGCATCGGGGAGGCGCCCCAAGGCAAGGGGGCTGGGACTGGTGGTAGCACACCTTGCGGCAGACCGCCAAGCTCAATCCTTATAAAAGCTTTTAACTGCAGCAGCTTTAGTGGACGCTACTAGAGCTGGAATTACCGCGGCTGCTGGCACCAGACTTGCCCTCCAATAGATCCTTGTAAAAGGATTTAAAATGTACTCATTCAAATTACAGAGCTTAGACCTACCCCCACCGCGGGGGGTCTTGACCCACCAGTGGACAGGCACCAGTATTGTGAGAGGGTGGCTGGCTGTCAGGGTCCACCGTGGCTCTGGCACAAACCCGGCAACACGGAGGTAGCACGGGCAGGAACAGCCTGGCCATGTCGGCTTCGCACTCCAGCATAGTCCCTCTGCCCGCTTGCACCTGTAACCTCAAAGGGATGCGCAAGCAGCTTTTCTTCCCAGGGCTGGAACATGGGGGAGCTCAGGTCGGCCTTCCACCGTACTCCCTTACCTCCCTCGCCCTCTTTCCTTCTTCCGTTCTCCATCTAACCCCTCGGCTCTGTGGTGTCCGCTCTCCCTCCAGCTCTCTCCTTCTCACAGGTGGACTACCGCATGTATTCACACTGTGGCGAATCTTTTGGGCCCAGGCATAAGAAGTCGTCGAGGTAATGGATAATATGTGCCCCCTTAGAGAAGTCCATGACGACCCATTCGAGGAAGCAACTAAACGCCTCAAATAGTGAGCAGGATCTGGAGCACCCCATGGGCAAACAGCGATCTATATAGTATGCTCCTTCCCAGAAGCAGCCCAATAGGCGGACACTATTCGGAGGCACAGGTAGTAAGTAACCAGAATGCCCCCTCAATATCTGTTTTGGCCATTAGGGTGCCCCTTCCCAACTTCTTGATCCGCCTGATTGCCTTGTCAAAAGATGTACAGTATATACTACTGTACTTGGTTCCGCGTCGATGTTGTCGTTTACTGACCTGCCCCTTGGATATGACAAATGGTGGATTAGTCCGAATGTATTGGGTTCCGTTTTTGGCACGACTTCCAACTGGGATACCACTATGTCTTGTAAGGAAAGAGTTCTGAATGGAACAGCAATTCTACCTAAAGATATTTCTTTTTTTAATTTTCTTGTCACGACGTCTGGGTGCTGGTAGGCTGATTTTAGATTTTTACTCCAGCCTTTCTTTATTTTAGAAGGGCATGACATGCCTATATCTGTGTCTCCTCCTCCTTTTACTCCTCCACCTCTTTTCTTTTCGCATGACTATATGTACTTATCACTTTTCCATGTGTTAGTTGTGTCTTCTGAGCAGTTTGTCAGCTTTTGTACACCTTTGAAGGTGTTTTCTATGTGTTTTCTATGTGTTTCTATGTGCTTTTGTTTGCCTGCCATTGGTTTTAACGGTGTTCGACGGTGTTCGACGAACAGTTCGGCGAACATACCGGTGTTCGAAGAACTGAACCCGAACACTACGGGGGTGGCTCAACACTAGTCATATCAAATCAATTTTGCCACTTTCATAAAGTACAATATGTCATGAAAAACAATCTCAGAATCAGTGGGATCCGTTATTACCTCATAAAGTGATACTGGACAGAATTGTAAAAATTTGACCGGTCATTAACGTGCAAACATCCTTCGGGGGTAAAGTGGTGAAAATATACTTTGTTCATGAAAAGACACCCCCTTTAATATAGAACATTTTGCTTCCCCTGGCGACTATTTTAGCAAATTTTAACAAAATAAATCAATATTGTGAATATTTATGTCAAGAGAAATGACAACCTCTGTAAAGAAAGAAATATGACACAGGCAGACAAAAAAGAACAGAATAATTTAGTTGCTGTGAACTTCATACTCTATGCATGCATTTATAGCAAGTCCTAGCATTTTGCTAAAGTACAATTGCTATTATTTGTAGTCTTGAATAAATTTCAGCAAGAAATCTGACTTAGAATATGTGTTTATATTCAGGTGAATGTAATTAAAGCCTTATAGTGACACTGCTGTCTGCTTGCTCAGGACATGCATGCATAATGTGGGGAATTTACGAGCAGTAAAGTAAGGAGAGGAAATTGAATGAAATAAGGCATTTACATGTTCCATATTTGTAAAAATATTAAAGGATGTGGTTGAATATACAACCCCAATTCCCCAAAATATGGATGGTATGTAAAATGTAAAGAAAACAAGGATGCAATGATTTGGAAATTTCTTATAGCCAGGGCCGGACGGGGACTGAAATTCAGATCTGGCAATTGAGTGCACACAGGCCCATTTGATATGAAGTTAATTAATGTGAAATCTGTTTGATTATTTGTGGATCGCTCTATGTCTGTATCACATTTATAGAATGCAAACTGCTGTAAATCCAGACACAATTTGGAATTTAAATTTCCCTTCAGAAAATATAAATTGCTCTTTATGGAATGTAGGACCATATTTGTATTAAAAAACTCATACTCGCCTAAATGAGTACTCTATTACAAATATGGTCCTGACTGACTTTGTCGGAAAAAAAGATTTGCTGTAAATCAAATGTAATTCTATAATTCAAGTTAAGCCTCTTTTCTTCTCATTAATAGGAAATATTGGGGTGTACTGATTCAAAGACAAAATGATGAATGGCATAACCACCAAGCAATAATAATAAAATACAATAAATTAAACATTTAACTTTGCCACCTTAGAAGTACAATAAACTGCTTTGGGGTTTGAATCCCATGCATGTAAGTTGGCTGATCCGAGCCTACTAATGGTGCATTAAGATGAGTAAATAATTGTTGAACAAGCATTTGTAGGAATGCTTGTTCCCAATTTTCTGCCCGTGTAAACCTGTCAATGATCACCTGTCAAATTAACAAAGAGCTTGTATATTGGGTAATCGAACTGTTATTGTTGGCAGAAAAATCTCTAATGTTGGCAGCACATTGCCAAGTGTAAACCAAACAGAAGATGTACTGCTGATACCATGTACTGTATATGGAGACAGAACAATTGTTTTAGGGCTCATTCTTTCCCCATCATTGTTGGTTAGCCCATGTAAATGATAATGATTAACTTGCATGACATCAATTGTTAAGGTGCATTGACAACACCTAAATGTACCATTAAAAGAAACCTGTCAACAGCCCTAGCCCCCTAAGCCGCCACCATATCTGTATTGTACCCTCTTCCTACATTCTAATAAGCCCATTTTTGTTGCATAACGATAGCTAACTAAATACAAAACCAACTGTAAACCTGCACTTGTGTTCTGTCTATGATAATCAGTGGCGGGAGGATGGGGAGTTTACTTTCCCTGCCTAATCCTCCCTCTCATCATGTAAGCATGCCCCTGTGGATATGGCTTACATGATTTGAACAGCATCCCCACTGGTTCCTTGTAAATTCCACAGCTGGCTAAATCCTGGGTCACTGCTTCCTCCTTTGGCATGCGCAGTGCACTTAGCAAGACAGTTAGCGTACACACAACTTCCTTGCACAGTCCCAGGGTGGAAGAATGTTGGTAACGTCACTCTTACAAATCATGTGACTCACACCTACAGGACACTTGTACAATCTCAATTGACCGTACACGATAAATGAGGATTACTCCGGGGAAATCAACGGTTTCCACACCAACCCCCCAACTTGTTACTCACTGATTTACAAACTGCGAGCATAGGTATAACTCCTTCACCCCCCAGCCTGTTTTCACCTTTCTGACCAGGCCAAATTTTACAATTCTGAGCAATGTCAGTTTATGTGATACTAACTCTGGAATCTTTTAATGTATACCAGTAATTCGAAGAAGGTTTTTTTGTGACACATTATACTTTGTTAGTGTTAAATTTAGGTTGATATTTTTTGCATCTATTTGTGAAAATATTGGAAATTTACTGAAAAGTTTTAAAATTTAGCAATTTTCAAACCTTTCATTTTTATGCCCTTAAACCAGATAGTTATATCACACAAAATAGTTAATAGATAAAATTTACCACATGTCTTCTTTACATTAGTATCACTTTTTAAACATATTTGTTTGTTTTGTTAGGAAGTTAGAAGGGTTAAAAGTTTATCAGCAATTTCAGCAATTTACAAAACCCATGTTTTTAAGGACCACAGTGTATTTGAGGGCTTATGTAACAAAAAGTACCCAAAAGGGACACCATTTTAGAAACTATACCCCTCAAAGTTCTCCTGAGTATGCTGATACCCCACATGTGGTGGAAAACTACTGTTTGGCCACGCGGTAAGGCTCGGAAAGGAAGGAGTGCCATTTGACTTTTGAAATGCAAAATTGGCTAGAAAAAAAGTGGATGCCAAGTCACGTTTGCACAGCTCAGTGCCTAAACAGTGAAAAACCACCACAAGTGACCCCATTTTGGAAACTACCCCCTTCAATAAATTTATCTAAATCACAATTTTCCCACAAAAATGCTGCTTGAGCCCCAATTTTTTTGTTTTCACAAGGATACCAGGAAGAAATGGACCCCAAAATTTGTTGAGCAATTATTTCTAAGTACACGAATACTCCATATGTGGTGCAAAACAACTGTTTGGGCAGACGTCAGGGCTCAGAAGAGAAGGAGCACCATTTGACTTTTGGAGTGCAAAAATTGCCTGGAATAGATAGCGGACACCATGTTGCGTTTAGAGATGAGCGTTGTTCTACTCGAACTGTTCGCCAATCTCAAATTCGAGCTGTTTTGGGCGGTGTTCGAGCCGTTCGGCGAACACGAACAATTTGAGAAAAATTCGGCTGTTCGAGGTTATGTTCGATAACTGTTCGTGCACCAAAATCATAACTGGATTTTTTCTCAGTAATGATGAAAATTAATGTTAATACGCAGTTTGAGTGTACAGCGGGGTGGGGGGAGGGGCAGGGGATGGATCTCTGCAGGAACAATGAAGATCTCCATTTTTTTTTTCTCTTTCCCGCATTTACAGTGGGGAGGTGCAGTCTGTCAGCCTATTAGCAGCGCACACATGGAGCGAACTGCTGTTTTTCACACAAGCAAGGGCATGTGTCATTGGCAGTGTATGTCACATGTCCTTGCCCTATAAGACCAAGCCATTTTCCCCGTCGCCACCATTTTCTCACTGCTGCAGCTGCGTGTTAGACGGCACCGCTGTTGCTGTGTGCGCTATACCTTGTTAATTTCAAGCCAATTTTCGCACAAATCTACAGATAGCTTGGGAGTAGGGAATAGTTGTGATTGCAGTCCTTTTAAGGACTAGGTTACAGCATTTCCTACGACTTTTATCTGGTCTGTGCTCTTAAATAGATAGATTGTGGGAGTAAAGACTAATTGTAATTGGAGTCCTTTTCAGGACTAGGTTACATCAGTTCCTATCAGTTTTTGCCAGGCAGGTCTGTGCCAGTGCTGTGCAAGTTTTTTTCACAGCATTTGGCTGAATCTAGCAAAGCTAATCCTTTTTGGCCTATTGCAGAGTGTGTTAGTCAGTGGAGTAGCCTATCTGTGTTGCAAGATATACCACCTGTGTATAGAATACCAATTTTTTTACTGCACCTAGTGAAGTAAAATCTTTTGGGCATAGCATCATTGTATTAGTCCATCTATACTGACCTCCATCAGGTTGCAAATTGAATATAATTTTTTTCTGCATCTAGCTCTGAAAAAATATTGGGCTTCTAGCTGTGTGTGGGACTTGTTGTATTAGTCCATCTATACTGACCTCCATCAGGTTGCAAACTGCATATATTTTTTTCTTCATCTACCTCTGAAAAAATATTGGGCTTCTAGCTGTGTGTGGGACTTGTTCTATTAATCCATCTATACAGACCTCCATCAGGTTGCAAACTGAATATATTTTTTTCTGCATCTACCTCTGAAAAAATATTGGGCTTCTAGCTGTGTGGGACTTGTTCTATTAGTCCATCTATACTGACCTCCATCAGGTTGCAAATTGAATATAATTTTTTTCTGCATCTAGCTCTGAAAAAATATTGGGCTTCTAGCTGTGTGTGGGACTTGTTGTATTAGTCCATCTATACTGACCTCCATCAGGTTGCAAACTGCATAAATTTTTTTCTTCATCTACCTCTGAAAAAATATTGGGCTTCTAGCTGTGTGTGGGACTTGTTCTATTAATCTATCTATACAGACCTCCATCAGGTTGCAAACTGAATATATTTTTTTCTGCATCTACCTCTGAAAAAATATTGGGCTTCTAGCTGTGTGTGGGACTTGTTGTATTAGTCCATCTATACTGACCTCCATCAGGTTGCAAACTGAATATATTTTTTTCTGCATCTTCCTCTGAAAAAATATTGGGCTTCTAGCTGTGTGTGGGACTTGTTCTATTAATCCATCTATACAGACCTCCATCAGGTTGCAAACTGAATATATTTTTTTCTGCATCTACCTCTGAAAAAATATTGGGCTTCTAGCTGTGTGTGGGACTTGTTGTATTAGTCCATCTATACTGACCTCCATCAGGTTGCAAACTGAATATATTTGTTTCTGCATCTACCTCTGAAAAAATATTGGGCTTCTAGCTGTGTGTGGGACTTGTTCTATTAATCCATCTATACAGACCTCCATCAGATTGCAAACTGAATATATTTTTTTCTGCATCTACCTCTGAAAAAATATTGGGCTTCTAGCTGTGTGTGGGACTTGTTGTATTAGTCCATCTATACTGACCTCCATCAGGTTGCAAACTGAATATATTTTTTTCTGCATCTACCTCTGAAAAAATATTGGGCTTCTAGCTGTGTGTGGGACTTGTTCTATTAATCCATCTATACAGACCTCCATCAGGTTGCAAACTGAATATATTTTTTTCTGCATCTACCTCTGAAAAAATATACGGCTTCTAGCTGTGTGTGGGTCTTGTTGTATTAGTCCATCTATACTGACCTCCATCAGGTTGCAAACTGAATATATTTTTTTCTGCATCTACCTCTGAAAAAATATTGGGCTTCTAGCTGTGTGTGGGACTTGTTCTATTAATCCATCTATACAGACCTCCATCAGGTTGCAAACTGAATATATTTTTTTCTGCATCTACCTCTGAAAAAATATTTGGCCTTCTAGCAGTGTGTGGGACTTTCTCTATTAGTCCATCTATACTGACCTCCATCAGGTTGCAAATTAAAAATAATTTTTATCTGCATCTAGCTCTGAAAAAATATTTGGCCTTCTAGCAGTGTGTGGGACTTTCTCTATTAGTCCATCTATACTGACCTCCATCAGGTTGCAAATTGAATATAATTTTTTTCTGCATCTAACCCAGCCAATAGTTTTGGCCTAATACCACAGTTTGGCCACTCAGCTCTGCTCGGTTCCCATCCATTGTTTTTTTGTGCAAACAACTCCAGAGTTGTTAATTAGTTAACCACCAAAATGAGTGGAAAAAGGCCTGCTGCTGGTGGAAAGGGGAATAGGCGTGTTGGGAAGGGGAAAAAAGGTTGTGTCCGTGGGGTAGGTGTTAAAGCAACAGTAACATCTGCAGAAGAAAGACCATCTTCCAGCCAAACTAAAATGTCTACTTCTTTTAGCGGACAATGTGATAAGATCCCTTTCTTACGGCCACGCCAATCGCTACAAATTCCAGATGAGGCACAAAAACAGCAGGTGCTTCAACGGATATCAAGTGCTCCTTTAAGTGGGCTCTCCTCCACATCAACTTCAACATCACAAATACTCCAGTTCTCAAAGGTGTCACCCCAATCGCACTTGCTTCCTCACAGCTCCCAAATCTCCAGCTGCCCGTCTCAGTATGAGGTAGAACAGATGGTTGAGTCTGCAGAGCTGTTTACTCATACTATAGCCTGGGAATCAGAGGTCGACTCCAGCGCTTCTTTGAATCCAGACGAGGAAATGATCTGCACTGATGCCCAGAATCTTTATGAGTCGGATCCAGGACCAGACGCAGAAGGTTCTGACCATAATGTAGACCCTCATTCCCAAACTGTAACTCCTGTTGGTGGAGACAATGAGGAAGACGATGATAAGTCTCAAATACCTGATTGGAGCGACAACTTTAGATTTTTTTCAGGGCAGGAACAGGTTGGCTCTGAGGACGACGGTTGTGATAACGCACAGGGTGATAATGATGAGGTTGGAGATCCCACTTACTGTCAACCCACAGTCAGCCAAGAGATGAGGTCAGCAGAGGAGGTGGAGGAAGATGCTAGTGACGACGAGGTCAGGTTGCGCCTTCCTGGACAGAGACGTAGTACTGGAAGCACGTCAACAACTGCATCCTCAAACACAACTCTGCCTCTCACCACAAGCCGTGGTGGCTCTTCAGGTCGCATGGGTGCTAAGCCTTGCATAGCCTGGGCATTTTTTCAGATCGATAAAGATGACCCAACTCGTGTTATCTGTAACATTTGTCAGCAAAAGCTAAGTAGAGGCCAAAAAATACATAGTTTGAGTACTTCATGCATGAACCGGCACATGGACATGAAGCATAAGTTGCAGTGGGAAGCTCAGTGTGCTACAATGCGGCCTAGCCGGCCGGGCCAACCACCGTCTGCCATATCTTGTGCATCTGCGGCCTCTTCATCCTCTGTGACTGGGGGGACAGCAGTCACACCTGTTTTGGGGCGCAGACCTGCCACCTCTTTACCCGCAACAGCCAGCGTGATTGGCAGGTCATCATTTTCTTTGGAGGTGGTAACACCAGCTGGTGTTGAGCGCTGTCCGACATCGATAGCACCACCTTTGGATCAAGGCAACCTAACATGTCCGCCTGCATCTTCCTCACAGACCAGCAGTTTGCCGGGAACACCCTTATCAACCCCGTCTAAGCACAATAGCCAGCCCTCGGTCCCTCAGATGTGGACAAGTAAAAGACCATTTCCTCCTAGCCATGAGAAAGCTAAGAGGTTGAATTTCACCATCTGCAAGTTCTTGGCTACAGAAATGCTGCCTTTCCGCCTCGTGGACACAGAGGATTTTCGAGACCTTATGTCCGTCGCAGTGCCCCAGTACCAGATGCCCAGTCGGCACTACTTCTCAAAGAAAGGTGTGCCTGCGCTCCACCAGCATGTCGCACACAACATCACCGCTTCTTTGAGAAACTCTGTGTGTGACAGGGTGCATTTCACCACAGACACTTGGACGAGTAGGCATGGACAGGGGCGTTACATGTCGCTGACTGGGCACTGGGTAACTATGGTGACAGCAGGACAAGGGGCTGCTGTCCAAGTCTTGCCGTCCCCACGAGTTGTGCGTCAATCCTCTTTATGTCAAAGTTCCTCCACTGCTTCTGCCTCCTCAACCTCCTCTCGGTCTTCCACCTGCACCCAAAGCCTGTCTGGTCATGCCACAAGCTTTCTAACTGCGCAGAAGGGATCCTGCACACCTCCTTACTATGCTGGCAGTAGGGCTCAACGTCATCAGGCGGTTTTTACATTGAAATGTCTGGGAAATGTGAGTCACACAGCTGAGGAGTTGTGGTCAGCTCTGGAGAACCAATTTCATGAATGGTTGTCTCCACTGGACCTGAAACCAGGGAAGGCCGTGTGCGACAATGCTGCAAATCTGGGTGCGGCCCTTCGCCGGGGCAATGTCACACACGTGCCTTGTATGGCTCACGTGTTGAACCTGGTTGTCCAGCAATTTTTAGCCCACTATCCCAGACTAGATGGCCTTCTGCAGAGGGCACGGTCGCTGTGTGCTCACTTCCGCCGTTCGCATCCCGCAGCTCAGCGACTTACATCTCTACAGAAGTCGTTGGGCCTGCCACTTCACCGGCTAAAATGCGATGTGCCTACCCGGTGGATTTCAACTCTGCACATGTTGCAGCGACTGTGGCAGCACCGACAAGCCCTGGTGCAATACGTTCTGACGTATAGCCTGGGCCAACGAGATCCAGAGGTGGGGCAAATCACGCTGGAGGAGTGGTCTCAGATCAGGGACCTATGCACCCTTCTGCACAGTTTTGAAATGGCGACGAAGATGTTTAGTGCTGACGATGCCATTATCAGCATGACTATTCCGGTGATTTACATGCTGGAGCACATGTTAAACAGAATTCGGAGTCAGGTGGTGGCACAAGAGGAGGTGGAGGAAGTAGAGGAGGAGGAGTTGTATGCGGAAGGGCTAACATCTGCAAGGTCCAGACGGTCGGCAGCACCAAGGCGGCAGGCATGTGAGGGTGGGGGAGATGGTTTTACCAGGGCGCATGGTAGCAGCCAAACTAGTGAGGAAGGTGCAGGAGCCCAGGAAGAAGTGGAGGACGAACTGATGGAAGACTCATCAGATGAGGGAGACCTTGATCACATTTCTGTTGTGCGAGGTTGGGGGGAGAGGACAGAGGAAGGAAGCATGATTGTTACCTCGCCACCAACACAACAGGGACTTGGTGCTCCTGGATGCGCAACACACATGAGTGCCTTCTTGCTGCACTACCTGCAACATGACCCTCGAATTGTGAGAATTAGAAATAATCCTGACTACTGGGTTGCCACACTGTTAGATCCCCGGTACAAAAGTAAATTTGCAGAAATTATTCCTGCCATAGAAAGGGATGCACGCATGCAGGAGTATCAGCAGAGACTGTTGCAGAATCTTACATGTGCTTTTCCACAAAATACCAGTGGTGCACGTATTGAATCTCACAGTTCCAACTTGCCAACCGTGGGACCGTCAAGTGTTCAGCACTCAAACCGTAACAGAACCACAGTATCTGCTGGTAACATCAATTTTGCGGAATAATTTCACCACTTTTTTAGCCCATCCTTTGCAAGGCCACATTAGACAAGAAGTCTGACAAATAGTCAACGCCTAGAGACGATGGTATAGGAGTATCTCCAAGTAAACATTGAAGCCACGACTGTGTCACTGGACCCTTGCTCTTTTGGGCTTCCAATCTGGATAAATGGCCGGAGCTAGCCACTTACGCCTTGGAGATTTTGTCATGCCCCGCAGCCAGCGTTCTGTCTGAACGTGTGTTCAGCGCTGCTGGTGGTGTGCTGACAGATAAGCGCACGCGGCTCTCCACTGATAATGTAGACAGACTCACGTTCATAAAGATGAACAAATCATGGATCCGAAACGACTTTTCTACCCCTGTGTCATCCTGGGGAGAGTAAAAGCTTGATGATTGGTTAAAATCACCCTACCAACCGTTTTAAGCTTTCAAATTACTAATCATGTTTATCTGTATCTTGGCTGGAAAATAATTTGGGCTTTGTAGCAGTGTGCAGCACTGATTCTATTAGGCCATCTATAATATGCTCCACCAGATTTAAAATTACTAATCATGTTTATCTGTATCTTGACTGGAAAATAATTTGGGCTTTGTAGCAGTGTGCAGCACTGATCCTATTAGGCCATCTATACTAAAGCTTCACCAGATTTAAAATTAATAATAATTTTTAGCTGCATCTAGCCCGGAAAATAATTTTGGGGCTCCGAGATGCGCAAGACACATAAGTGCCTTCTTGCTGCACTACCTGCAGCATGACCCTCATATTGACAGAATTCGAAGTAATCATGACTACTGGGTTGCCACACTCTTAGATCCCCCAAACTTTTCGATCAACCTTTTCATTTTAATAAAGACCAAAAAAATGGTCATTTTTGAAATTATAAGCATTAGCAGGTTGTTAGAAACTGAAATCAAACAGTTTTCAACTCAAAACTTTATTCTAGGTGATGTTACATTTTCACATAGGACCCCTTGTTCGAAAGGAGCTTCTGAACTCTCTCGTCCATTGAATTTGTCAGGTTTTGGATGGTTTCTGCTTCAATTGTTTTGCATGAGGACAGAATACCCTCCCAGAGCTATTGCTTAGATGTGCACTGCCTCCCGCCATCATAGACACTCCTTTTAATGATGCTCCAAAGGTTCTGAATGGGGTAGAGGTCAGGGGAGCATGGGGGTCACACCATAAGTTTGTCCCCTTTTATGCCCATATCAGCCAGAGATGCAGATGTTTTATGTGCAGCATGAGATGGTGCATTATCATGCAGAAAAATGATCTTGCTGTGAAATACACGGTTCTTCTTCTTGAACCATGGCAGGAAGTGCTGTTTGAGAAAATCCACATACATTATGGAGTTCATCTTTAGCGCCTTCAGGGATCCTAAAGGGGCCGACAATCTCTCTCCCCATGATTCCAGCCCAAAACATTACTCCACCTCCTCCTTGTTGGCGCTGTAGCCGTGTTTGCGTGGGGTGTCCATCAACCAGCCATCCTCCACTCCATCCATCTGGACCATCGAGCGCTGCACGGCACTCATCCGTGAACAAAACAGTTTTGAAATCAGTCTTCATGTAATGTTTGGCCCACTGGAGCCGTTTCTGCTTGTGTGAAGTGGATAGAGGAGGTCGACAGGATGGCGTATGCACAGCTGCAAACCTCTGAAGGACCCTGCATCTTGTTGTTCGGGGGACGTTGGAGGCACCAGCAGCTTCAAAAACTTGTCTGCTGCTATGACAAGGCGTTTTTGCCGCTGCTCTTTCAACCTGACGTAATTGCCTGTAGGAAAGAGTCCTCAATTTGCCCTTATCAGCACGCACACGTGTGTACTGTGAATCAGCTACATACTTCTTGATTGCCAAGACACTTCATCCTGATCATCGCACAATGTTGATTGTAGTCATGCCTTGACCTAAACACTCCACAATTTGTTGCTTCTCAGCAGCCGACACATCATTTTTCTTTCCCATTTTGGCAGAAAATGTAGGCTGCTTAATAATGTGAGACAGCCTTCTTAAGTAGTCTTGCCTTTCATTGGACACACCTGCCAAACTAATTAGCACAGGTGTCTGCAATTGCTTACAGTGATATAAAGAGCCCTGACACACATCACCATCAATGAGTTTAACTGACAAACAAACAAATTCTTCCCTTATCACTCCTAAACACTTTTTGCATAATAATTTGGAACACAGTGTACATGTGCTTTTCCACAAAACACCAGTGGTTCACGTAGTGAATCTTACAGTTCTAACTTGCCAACCGTGGTCTGTATGGAGTTGTTCAATAAAGGGCCCAAAAATAAGATAACATAGATGGGAGAGGTCTCTATGAATAGGAATTCCCAAGTATTTGATACCCTGTGAGGGCCAGGCAAAGGGAAAGTTGGACTGGATGGAATCCTATATGGATTTGGGGAGGGAGACATCAAGGGCCTCAAACTTCGCTGCATTGATTTTAAAATTTGACCATGTAACAAAGTGATCTATTTCAGCCATAACAGCATGGATGGATATATGTGATTGAGTGATATATACTAGGACATCATCAGCAAATAGAGAGCACTTGAACTCGGTGCCTCCCACCTCAACCCACCTAATATTGGGGTTATGGCGAATTGATGAGAGCAGGTGCTCCGTCACTAGGATGTATAAGAGAGGGGACAGAGAACATCCCTGCCTTGTCCCATTGGTGATTGTGAAAGGTGATGAAAATGTTCTGAAGCGCCCCCTGGGCCTTGGGACACCCGGAGCCAGACCCTTTTTGGTGGATGCTGGTGGTTGTAGTCTCCGTGGCGGCAACCCGGTTCCGTGGCTCAGGGCGGTCAAACCAGTGGCGTAACTATTTATGTGGTTTTGATGTTTAAATGTCCGACTATGCCACCCGTGGATTGCGGTCAGAGTGAACCGCCGCTGCAGGGTAGACCGCTGAGGCTGGTGTTGTGGGTGCAGCAGAGCGTAGCATAACTCCCCACGGGAGGAGTATAGCCTCAGGGCAGTGTATGCGCAGGATGGGGGTGATGGTGCAGGGCAGCAGCAGTAATGACACGGAGTCAGTGATGCAGTCCAGGGCCTTTTCTCACAGTTCTTATTATCCAGACCACGTCTGCAGGTAACGGCTGCCCACGTCGTACTGTGCTCACCAGGTGAGGGGCTCAGACAACTCCCAGATAACTTTGGAGTGCTTCACAGGAACCCCTTTGTGTGTCCTTTGTCTGGCCTTTCTTACCAACCCTTCTGTCCGGCTGCCTCGGGCCTCCTCTTGGTAAACTTGGCGACAGTTTCCCTGACCCTATGTGGTGCCTTCCTAGTGGGTGTAGCGAGGGGCTGCGCCACATAAAATGTCACAGCCTCCTGTTTCTAGCTGAGGGTCGTTTCCTGCCTCCACTAGTTTCGGGGACCGGTCTCCCCCTTTGGCCTGACCCCTCCACGCAGGTGGATTCGGGCATGCGGTGGTGACTCGCCCGTCCGCACCCCTGAGATCCCTTCGTTCCTCGTTCCTGGAGCCTTCTCCGCTCCTCTTCCATCCTTCTCCCTCTTCCAGGCCTGGGCCTCTGTTACTAGGCCCGCCTCAGGAGCAGAGCTCATGCAGAGCCCCTGCTCCCTGCCACTTCTGCTCAGACTTCTCTGCACTGAACTAAGATGGTGCCCACCTTTTATACTCCCTTCTCAATGCACCCAGGAACTGCTTCCTCCCTGCTCCTGCACTACAGTGTTCCCCTTCCTCAGTGTTCCCTCCCCCCACTCCAGCCAGGGACAGGGACTGTCGTGCCCATTTCAGGGGCATATTGGTCGCCCTGCCCCACGGCAATGTGGTGTAATGCATGCAGGTGTCGGGTCCTGATCCACACTACATCCTTACCTGAGATTGAGATATCACACCTCTGGGTGAGGTGTAATACCTCTGTAGCAACCGAGCCCTCAGGGTGCTACAGTTCCATTTATCTTCAGCCTAGGTGACGTATTGCGATACAGGGCCATGATTTTGGCTATAAAAGGGTCCCCTAGACCCCTACCCCAAGCTTTTTAAGAGAATCATATATGGCGTGCCAGGAGACTCTATGGAATGCTTTCTCAGCATCCAACGAGAGTATCTAATTACAAATTTTTAACTGCATCTAGCCCAGGAAATACTTTGTGCCTAGTAGCAGGGTCTGCTAGTCAGTGGATTATCCCGGCTGTTAAGCAAGCTACACCACCTGTAGTTTGGACACCTCATTTTTTCAAAGGAAATGCTTCGGGACCACGGGATACTCAGTGAAGAGCATCAGGAGGCACCCCAAGGCATAGGGGCTCGGACTGGCAGTAGGATGCCTTGCGGTGGACAGCCGAGCTCGATCCTTATAAAAGCTTTTTAACTGCAGCAGCTTTAGTGGACGCTACTGGAGCTGGAATTACGCGGCTGCTGGCATGAGACTTGCCCTCCAATAGATCCTTGTAAATGGATTTAAAGTGTATTTATTCAAATTAGAGAGAAAATTTAAATTAAAAAGCTTAGAGCTGCCTCCACCACAGGGGGGCTCGCTCGACCCACCAGCGGACAGGCACCAGTATTGGGAGAGGGGGGCTGGCCGTCAGGGTTCACCGCGGCTCTGGCACAAACCCGGCGACACGGAGGTTGCACGGGCAGGAGCGGACTGAACGTGTCGGCTTCTCACTTTTTGGATTTTAGAAGGGCATGACATGCCTATATCTGTGTCTCCCCCTCCTTTTACTCCTCCACCTCTTTTCTTTTCGCATGACTATATGTACTTGTCACTTTTCCATGTGTTAGTTGTGTCTTCTGAGCAGTTTGTCAGCTTTTGGACACCTTTGTAGGTGTTTTCTATGTGTTTCTATGAGTTTTTGTTTGCCTGCCATTGGTTTTAACGGTGTTCGAAGGTGTTCGACGAACAGTTCGACGAACAGTTCGGCGAACACATGGGTGTTCGACGAACCGAACCGAACTCGAACTCTACGGGGGTGGCTCAACACTATTTGCGTTTGCAGAGCCCTTGTTGTGCCCAAACAGTGGAAACACCCCACACATGACCCCATTTTTGAAATTACACCCCTTAAGGAATCTATTTAGAGTTATGGTGAGCACCTTGAACTCACAGGTGCTTCATATAATTTATAGCGTTGAGCCATGAAAATGAAATAATTCATTTTTCCCACAAAAATGTTGGTTTTGCCCCAATTTTTCATTTTTACAAGGGAAACAGGAGAAAATGGAATATGGAATGTACAATTTGTTATGCAATTTGTTTTGAGTACTTCTGCTTGGGTGTGTGGAAGGGCTCAAAAGGGAAGGAACGCCATTTAAATTTTGGAGCGCCATTTTGGCTGGAATAGATTGCAGATGCCATGTCACATTTGAAGAGCCCCAGAAAAGTCAAAACAGCAGAAACACCCACAAGTAACCTCATTTTGGAAACTACGCCTCAATAAATTCATCTAGGTGTGTAGTGAGCACTTTTAAACCTCTGGAGATTGACAGAATTGTATAAAATTGGACTGAGCAAAGGGAAAAATACAATTTTTTTCAACTGAAATGTTGTTTTGGCCCCAAGTTTTTAATTTTTAGAAGGGGTAATAGGAGAAAATGAACATGGCATACTCAGGAGAAATTGCATAACAAATTGCAAATACCTCACATGTGGTCGAAAACTACTTTTAAGGCACCGTGCAAAGCTCAGAAGGGAAGGAGCATCATATTAGATTGCAGATTTTGCTGGAATAGTTTGAGGGTTCTATGTCACATTGGCAAAGCCCCTGACATGCCAGAAAAGCAGACCATCCCATAAGTGACCCCACTTAACAAAATGGAATAGTTTGATGACTCCATACAGAGTCTCTAAGTCCCAGAAGAGCAAAATGGGGCAAGTGGCCCCATTTTGAAAACTGCACCCCTCTGGGAATTTATCTACAGCTGTAATGACAATTTTTGACTCAATGTGTGTTGTTCAGAAACAAGCAGCAATGGACGTTGTTGAGGGAAAATTGCAAATCTGCTGTTGTAGAGCCCATACATTGTAGTTCCCAGTATGTTGTAGGGCCCATACCTTGTGCCCAGGTCATGCTTCTGGAGATATGGACCCATAAATTAATCAGGGTCTTATCGCTACAGAAATACCCAACATGTGGATGCTAACTGCGGTTTAGGCACATGGCAGACTCAGAAGGCAGGGGTGCATTTGGATTTGGGAGTGCAGAATTCACTGTATTTCTTTTGGGGGTGAGGAGCCATGTTGCTTTTCCAGAGGCTTTGTGTTAGCAGTAACGTGGAAGCTCCCTATTTTGCCACTGACAGACGACAGACCTGAGTGGGGACTTGTTTTTTTTATGGATTGAGTTGATTCAGAAGATTTTACATAGCATTTTGGATCACATTTATCCTGTGCTCTACGCTGAGAAATTACGACAGGGTTTCCACTTAAATCTCAGAATGACGTAACTCAGATGAAACCCCCAACCATTATTATGAAACTCCCATTCACTATAATGAGGAAGCAGAGTTACTCTGGACTCCGTCTTGCCTCTGTTCAGTGGTGTCCTTCTTTTCAGACGTACACAATACTGTGGCCGACCGTGCTTTTATGCATGCCTAAAAAGACGGACGCCGTAGGATCATAGGCCTGATGGCATCCACAGTGTCTCCATCTGCCTCATTATAGGGAATCTTCCATCGGGACTTCCATCTGAAGCACGTATTTCATAGATTTATGCAGAAACCCCGAAGTAAGCGCTCATTGTAGAGCGCAAGATAAATGTGAGCGAAGCCTTACTGTGATCTTTGGGAGGCAAAATAAACAAATTAACAGCAGGTCAATTGGTTCTATTTACTTTTTACGCCGTTCATCATACATTATAAGTGATTAATTATTCGGGTCGATGAGATACCACATTTATATCTTTTTTTGGCTACTATCACACACTAAAACACAAAGAAGCAAGACATAATACCCACTATGCGATTGGTCTCTTTAGGAGTAGGAACTTGACAGTCCAGTCCACACTAGTGTTGAGCCACCCCCGTAGTGTTCAAGTTCGGTTCGGTTCGTCGAACACCCGTGTGTTCGCCAAACTGTTCGTCGAACTGTTCGTCGAACAACTTCGAACACCGTTAAAACCAATGGCAGGCAAACAAAAACACATAGAAACACATAGAAAACACCTTCAAAGGTGTCGAAAAGCTGACAAACTGCTCAGAAGACACAACTAACACATGGAAAAGTGACAAGTACATATAGTCATGAGAAAAGAAAAGAGGTGGAGGAGTAAAAGGAGGGGGAGACACAGATATAGGCATGTCATGCCCTTCTAAAATCCAAAAAGTGAGAAGCCGACACGATCAGTCCGCTCCTGCCCGTGCCACCTCCGTGTCGCCGGGTTTGTGCCAGAGCCGCGGTGAACCCTGACGGCCAGCCCCCCTCTCCCAATACTGGTGCCTGTCCGCTGGTGGGTCGAGCGAGCCCCCCTGTGGTGGAGGCAGCTCTAAGCTTTTTAATTTAAATTGTCTCTCTAATTTGAATGAATACACTTTAAATCCATTTACAAGGATCTATTGGAGGGCAAGTCTCATGCCAGCAGCCGCGTAATTCCAGCTCCAGTAGCGTCCACTAAAGCTGCTGCAGTTAAAAAGCTTTTATAAGGATCGAGCTCGGCTGTCCACCGCAAGGCATCCTACTGCCAGTCCCAGCCCCTATTCCTTGGGGTGCCTCCTGATGCTCTTCACTGAGTATCCCGTGGTCCCGAAGCATTTCCTTTGAAAAAATTAAGTGTCCAAACTACAGGTGGTGTAGCTTGCTTAACAGCCGGGATAATCCGCTGACTAGCAGACACTGCTACTAGGCACAAAGTATTTCCTGGGCTAGATGCAGTTAAAAATTTGTAATTAGATACTCTTGTTGGATGCTGAAAAAGCATTCCATAGAGTCTCCTGGCACGCCATATATGATTCTCTTAAAAAGATTGGGGTAGGGGTCTAGGGGACCCTTTTATAGCCAAAATCATGGCCCTGTAACGCAATACGTCACCTAGGCTGAAGATAAATGGAACTGTAGCACCCTGAGGGCTCGGTTGCTACAGAGGTATTGCACCTCACCCAGAGGTGTGATATCTCACTCTCAGGTAAGGATGGAGTGTGGATCAGGACCCGACACCTGCATGCATTACACCACATTGCCGTGGGGCAGGGCGACCAATATGCCGCTGAGATGGGCACGACAGTCCCTGTCCCTGGATGGAGTGGGGGGAGGGAACACTGAGGAAGGGGAACCCTGTAGTGCAGGAGCAGGAAGGAAGCAGTTCCTGGGTGCATTGAGAAGGGAGTATAAAAGGTGGGCACCATCTTAGTTCAGTGCAGAGAAGTCTGAGCAGAAGTGGCAGGGAGCAGGGGCTCTGCATGAGCTCTGCTCCTGAGGCGGGCCTAGTAACAGAGGCCCAGGCCTGGAAGAGGGAGAAGGAAGGAAGAGGAGCGGAGAAGGCTCCAGGAATGAGGAACGAAGGGATCCCAGGGGTGCGGACGGGCGAGTCGCCACCGCACGCCCGAATCCACCTGCATGGAGGGGTCAGGACAAAGGGGGAGACCGGTCCCCGATCTAGTGGAGGCAGGAAACGACCCTTAGCTAGAAACCGGAGGCTGTGACATTTTATGGGGCGCAGCCCCTCGCTACACCAGCTAGGAGGGTAGCACATAGGGTCAGGGAAACTGGCGCCAAGTTTACCAAGAGGAGGCCTGAGGCAGCCGGACAGAAGGGTTGGTAAGAAAGGCCAGACTAAGGACACACAAAGGGGGTCCTGTGAAGCGCTCCAAAGTTATCTGGGAGTTGTCTGAGCCCCTCACCTGCAGATGTGGTCTGGATAATAAGAACTGTGAGTAAAGGCCCTGGACTGCATCACTGACTCTGTGTCGTTACTGCTGCTGCCCTGCACCATCACCCCCATCCTCCGCATACACTGCCCTGAGGCTATACTCCTCCCGTGGGGAGTTATGCTACGCTCTGCTGCACCCACAACACCAGCCTCAGCGGTCTGCCCTGCAGCGGCGGTTCACTCTGACCGCAATCCACGGGTGGCGTAGTCGGACATTTAAACATCAAAGCCACATAAATAGTTCCGCCACTGGTTTGACCACCCTGAGCCACGGAACCGGGTTGCCGCCACGAAGACTACAACCACCAGCATCCACCAAAAAGGGTCCAGCTCCGGGTGTCCCAAGGCCCAGGGGGTGCATCAGAACATTTTCATCACCTTTCACAATCACCAATGGGACAAGGCAGGGATGTCCTCTGTCCCCTCTCTTATACATCCTAGTGACGGAGCACCTGCTCTCATCAATTCGCCATAACCCCAATATTAGGTGGGTTGAGATGGGAGGCACCGAGTACAAGTGCTCTCTATTTGCTGATGATGTCCTAGTATATATCACTCAATCACATATATCCATCCATGCTGTTATGGCTGAAATAGATCACTTTGTTACATGGTCAAATTTTAAAATCAATGCAGCGAAGTCTGAGACCCTCGATGTCTCCCTCCCCAAATCCATATAGGATTCCATCCAGTCCAACTTTCCCTTTGCCTGGCCCTCACAGGGTATCAAATACTTAGGAATTCCTATTCATAGAGACCTCTCCCATCTATGTTATCTTAATTTTGGGCCCTTTATTGAACAACTCCATACAGACCACGGTTGGCAAGTTAGAACTGTAAGATTCACTACGTGAACCACTGGTGTTTTGTGGAAAAGCACATGTACACTGTGTTCCAAATTATTATGCAAAAAGTGTTTAGGAGTGATAAGGGAAGAATTTGTTTGTTTGTCAGTTAAACTCATTGATGGTGATGTGTGTCAGGGCTCTTTATATCACTGTAAGCAATTGCAGACACCTGTGCTAATTAGTTTGGTAGGTGTGTCCAATGAAAGGCAAGACTACTTAAGAAGGCTGTCTCACATTATTAAGCAGCCTACATTTTCTGCCAAAATGGGAAAGAAAAAGGATGTGTCGGCTGCTGAGAAGCAACACATTGTGGAGTGTTTAGGTCAAGGCATGACTACAATCAACATTGTGTGATGATCAGGATGAAGTGTCTTGGCAATCAAGAAGTATGTAGCTGATTCACAGTACACACGTGTGCGTGCTGATAAGGGCAAATTGAGGACTCTTTCCTACAGGCAATTACGTCAGGTTAAAAGAGCAGCGGCAAAAAAGCCTTGTCATAGCAGCAGACAAGTTTTTGAAGCTGCTGGTGCCTCCAACGTCCCCCGAACAACAAGATGCAGGGTCCTTCAGAGGTTTGCAGCTGTGCATATGCCATCCTGTCGACCTCCTCTATCCACTTCACACAAGCAGAAATGGCTCCAGTGGGCCAAACATTACATGAAGACTGATTTCAAAACTGTTTTGTTCACGGATGAGTGCCGTGCAGCGCTCGATGGTCCAGATGGATGGAGTGGAGGATGGCTGGTTGATGGACACCCCACGCAAACACGGCTACAGCGTCAACAAGGAGGAGGTGGAGTAATGTTTTGGGCTGGAATCATGGGGAGAGAGATTGTCGGCCCCTTTAGGATCCCTGAAGGCGCTAAAGATGAACTCCATAATGTATGTGGATTTTCCCAAACAGCACTTCCTGCCATGGTTTAAGAAGAAGAACCATGTATTTCACAGCAAGATCATTTTTTTGCATGATAATGCACCATCTCATGCTGCACATAAATCATCTGCATCTCTGGCTGATATGGGCATAAAAGGGGACAAACTTATGGTGTGACCCCCATGCACCCCTGACCTCTACCCCATTCAGAACCTCTGGAGCATCATCAAAAGTAGTGTCTATGATGGCGGGAGGCAGTTCACATCTAAGCAATACCTCTGGGAGGGTATTCTGTCCTCATGCAAAACAATTGAAGCAGAAACCATCCAAAACCTGACAAATTCAATGGACGAGAGAGTTCAGAAGCTCCTTTCGAACAAGGGGTCCTATGTGAAAATGTAACATCACCTAGAATAAAGTTTTGAGTTGAAAACTGTTTGATTTCAGTTTCTAATAACCTGCTAATGCTTATAATTTCAAAAATGACCATTTTTTTGGTCTTTATTAAAATGAAAAGGTTGATCGAAAAGTTTGGGGGATCTAAGAGTGTGGCAACCCAGTAGTCATGATTACTTCGAATTCTGAAAATATGAGGGTCATGTTGCAGGTAGTGCAGCAAGAAGGCACTTATGTGTCTTGCGCATCTCGGAGCCCCAAAATTATTTTCCGGGCTAGATGCAGCTAAAAATTATTATTAATTTTAAATCTGGTGGAGCTTAGTATAGATGGCCTAATAGGATCAGTGCTGCACACTGCTACAAAGCCCAAATTATTTTCCAGCCAAGATACAGATAAACATGATTAGTAATTTGAAAGCTTAAAACGGTTGGTAGGGTGATTTTAACCACTCATCAAGCTTTTACTCTCCCCAGGATGACACAGGGGTAGAAAAGTCGTTTCGGATCCATGATTTGTTCATCTTTATGAACGTGAGTCTGTCTACATTATCAGTGGAGAGCCGCGTGCGCTTATCTGTCAGCACACCACCAGCAGCGCTGAACACACGTTCAGACAGAACGCTGGCTGCGGGGCATGACAAGATCTCCAAGGCGTAAGTGGCTAGCTCCGGCCATTTATCCAGATTGGAAGCCCGAAAAGAGCAAGGGTCCAGTGACACAGTCATGGCTTCAATGTTTACTTGGAGATACTCCTGTACCATCGTCTCTAGGCGTTGACTATGTGTCAGACTTCTTGTCTCCTGTGGCCTTGCAAAGGATGGGCTAAAAAAGTGGTGAAATGATTCCGCAAAATTGATGTTACCAGCAGATACTGTGGTTCTGTTACGGTTTGAGTGCTGAACACTTGACGGTCCCACGGTTGGCAAGTTGGAACTGTGAGATTCACTAGGTGCACCACTGGTGTTTTGTGGAAAAGCACATGTAAGATTCTGCAACAGTCTCTGCTGATACTCCTGCATGCGTGCATCCCTTTCTATGGCAGGAATAATTTCTGCAAATTTACTTTTGTACCGGGGATCTAACAGTGTGGCAACCCAGTAGTCAGGATTATTTCTAATTCTCACAATTCGAGGGTCATGTTGCAGGTAGTGCAGCAAGAAGGCACTCATGTGTGTTGCGCATCCAGGAGCACCAAGTCCCTGTTGTGTTTGTGGCGGGGTAACAATCATGCTTCCTTCCTCTGTCCTCTCCCCCCAACCTCGCACAACAGAAATGTGATCAAGGTCTCCCTCATCTGATGAGTCTTCCATCAGTTCGTCCTCCACTTCTTCCTGGGCTCCTGCACCTTCCTCACTAGTTTGGCTGCTACCATGCGCCCTGGTAAAACCATCTCCCCCACCCTCACATGCCTGCCGCCTTGGTGCTGCCGACCGTCTGGACCTTGCAGATGTTAGCCCTTCCGCATACAACTCCTCCTCCTCTACTTCCTCCACCTCCTCTTGCGCCACCACCTGACTCCGAATTCTGTTTAACATGTGCTCCAGCATGTAAATCACCGGAATAGTCATGCTGATAATGGCATCGTCAGCACTAAACATCTTCGTCGCCATTTCAAAACTGTGCAGAAGGGTGCATAGGTCCCTGATCTGAGACCACTCCTCCAGCGTGATTTGCCCCACCTCTGAATCTCGTTGGCCCAGGCTATACGTCAGAACGTATTGCACCAGGGCTTGTCGGTGCTGCCACAGTCGCTGCAACATGTGCAGAGTTGAATTCCACCGGGTAGGCACATCGCATTTTAGCCGGTGAAGTGGCAGGCCCAACGACTTCTGTAGAGATGTAAGTCGCTGAGCTGCGGGATGCGAACGGCGGAAGTGAGCACACAGCGACCGTGCCCTCTGCAGAAGGCCATCTAGTCTGGGATAGTGGGCTAAAAATTGCTGGACAACCAGGTTCAACACGTGAGCCATACAAGGCACGTGTGTGACATTGCCCCGGCGAAGGGCCGCACCCAGGTTTGCAGCATTGTCGCACACGGCCTTCCCTGGTTTCAGGTCCAGTGGAGACAACCATTCATGAAATTAGTTCTCCAGAGCTGACCACAACTCCTCAGCTGTGTGACTCACATTTCCCAGATATTTCAAAGTAAAAACCGCCTGATGACGTTGAGCCCTACTGCCAGCATAGTAAGGAGGTGTGCAGGATCCCTTCTGCGCAGTTAGAAAGCTTGTGGCATGACCAGACAGGCTTTGGGTGCAGGTGGAAGACCGAGAGGAGGTTGAGGAGGCAGAAGCAGTGGAGGAACTTTGACATAAAGAGGATTGACGCACAACTCGTGGGGACGGCAAGACTTGGACAGCAGCCCCTTGTCCTGCTGTCACCATAATTACCCAGTGCCCAGTCAGCGACATGTAACGCCCCTGTCCATGCCTACTCGTCCAAGTGTCTGTGGTGAAATGCACCCTGTCACACACAGAGTTTCTCAAAGAAGCGGTGATGTTGTGTGCGACATGCTGGTGGAGCGCAGGCACACCTTTCTTTGAGAAGTAGTGCCGACTGGGCATCTGGTACTGGGGCACTGCGACGGACATAAGGTCTCGAAAATCCTCTGTGTCCACCAGGCGGAAAGGCAGCATTTCTGTAGCCAAGAGCTTGCAGATGGTGAAATTCAACCTCTTAGCTTTCTCATGGCTAGGAGGAAATGGTCTTTTACTTGTCCACATCTGATGGACCGAGGGCTGGCTATTGTGCTTAGATGGGGTTGATAAGGGTGTAACCGGCAAACTGCCGGTCTGTGAGGAAGATGCAGGCGGACATGTTAGGTTGCCTTGATCCAAAGGTGGTGCTATCGATGTCGGACAGCGCTCAACACCAGCTGGTGTTACCACCTCCAAAGAAAATGATGACCTGCCAATCACGCTGGCTGTTGCGGGTAAAGAGGTGGCAGGTCTGCGCCCCAAAACAGGTGTAACTGCTGTCCCCCCAGTCACAGAGGAAGAAGAGGCCGCGGATGCACAAGATATGGCAGACGGTGGTTGGCCCGGCCGGCTAGGCCGCATTGTAGCACACTGAGCTTCCCACTGCAACTTATGCTTCATGTCCATGTGCCGGTTCATGCATGAAGTACACAAACTATGTATTTTTTGGCCTCTACTTAGCTTTTGCTGACAAATGTTACAGATAACACGAGTTGGGTCATCTTTATCGATCTGAAAAAATGCCCAGGCTATGCAAGGCTTAGCACCCATGCGACCTGAAGAGCCACCACGACTTGTGGTGAGAGGCAGAGTTGTGTTTGAGGATGCAGTTGTTGACGTGCTTCCAGTACTACGTCTCTGTCCAGGAAGGCGCAACCTGACCTCGTCGTCACTAGCATCTTCCTCCACCTCCTCTGCTGACATCATCTCTTAGCTGACTGTGGGTTGACAGTAAGTGGGATCTCCAACCTCATCATCATCACCCTGTGCGTTATCACACCCGTCGTCCTCAGAGCCAACCTGTTCCTGCCCTGACAAAAAACTAAAGTTGTCGTTCCAATCAGGTATTTGAGTCTCATCATAATCTTCCTCATTGTCTCCACCAACAGGAGTTACAGTTTGGGAATGAGGGTCTACATTATGGTCAGAACCTTCTGCGTCTGGTCCTGGATCCGACTCATAAAGATTCTGGGCATCAGTGCAGATCATTTCCTCGTCTGGATTCACAGAAGTGCTGGAGTCGACCTCTGATTCCCAGGCTATAGTATGAGTAAACAGCTCTGCAGACTCAACCATCTGTTCTACCTCATACTCAGACGGGCAGCTGGAGATTTGGGAGCTGTAAGGAAGCAAGTGCGATTGGGGTGACACCTTTGAGGACTGGAGTATTTGTGATGTTGAAGTTGATGTGGAGGAGAGCCCACTTAAAGGAGCACTTGATATCCGTTGAAGCACCTGCTGTTTTTGTGCCTCATCTGGAATTTGTAGCGATTGGCGTGGCCGTAAGAAAGGGATCTTATCACATTGTCCGCTAAAAGAAGTAGACATTTTAGTTTGGCTGGAAGTCTTTCTTCTGCAGATGTTACTGTTGCTTTAACACCTACCCCACGGACACAACCTTTTTTCCCCTTCCCAACATGCCTATTCCCCTTTCCACCAGCAGCAGGCCTTTTTCCACTCATTTTGGTGGTTAACTAATTCACAACTCTGGAGTTGTTTGCACAAAAAAACAATGGATGGGAACCAAGCAGAGCTGAGTGGCCAAACTGTGGTATTAGGCCAAAATTATTGGCTGGGTTAGATGCAGAAAAAAAATATATTCAGTTTGCAACCTGATGGAGGTCAGTATAGATGGACTAATAGAGAAAGTCCCACACACTGCTAGAAGGCCAAATATTTTTTCAGAGCTAGATGCAGACAAAAAATTATTTTTAATTTGCAACCTGATGGAGGTCAGTATAGATGGACTAATAGAGAAAGGCCCACACACTGCTAGAAGGCCAAATATTTTTTCAGAGCTGGATGCAGATAAAAATTATTTTTAATTTGCAACCTGATGGAGGTCAGTATAGATGGACTAATAGAGAAAGTCCCACACACTGCTAGAAGGCCAAATATTTTTTCAGAGCTAGATGCAGACAAAAAATTATTTTCAGTTTGCAACCTGATGGAGGTCAGTATAGATGGACTAATAGAACAAGTCCCACACACAGCTAGAAGCCCAAATATTTTTTCAGAGGTAGATGCAGAAAAAAATTTTATTCAGTTTGCAACCTGATGGAGGTCTGTATAGATGGATTAATAGAACAAGTCCCACACACAGCTAGAAGCCCAATATTTTTTCAGAGGTAGATGCAGAAAAAAAATATATTCAGTTTGCAACCTGATGGTGGTCAGTATAGATGGACTAATAGAGAAAGTCCCACACACTGCTAGAAGGCCAAATATTTTTTCAGAGCTAGATGCAGACAAAAAATTATTTTTAATTTGCAACCTGATGGAGGTCAGTATAGATGGACTAATAGAGAAAGTCCCACACACTGCTAGAAGGCCAAATATTTTTTCAGAGCTAGATGCAGACAAAAAATTATTTTCAGTTTGCAACCTGATGGAGGTCAGTATATATGGACTAATAGAACAAGTCCCACACACAGCTAGAAGCCCAAATATTTTTTCAGAGGTGGATGCGGAAAAAAATTATATTCAGTTTGCAACCTGATGGAGGTCTGTATAGATGGATTAATAGAACAAGTCCCACACACAGCTAGAAGCCCAATATTTTTTCAGAGGTAGATGCAGAAAAAAAATATATTCAGTTTGCAACCTGATGGAGGTCAGTATAGATGGACTAATAGAGAAAGTCCCACACACTGCTAGAAGGCCAAATATTTTTTCAGAGCTAGATGCAGACAAAAAATTATTTTTAATTTGCAACTTGATGGAGGTCAGTATAGATGGACTAATAGAGAAAGACCCACACACTGCTAGAAGGCCAAATATATTTTCAGAGCTGGATGCAGATAAAAATTATTTTTAATTTGCAACCTGATGGAGGTCAGTATAGATGGACTAATAGAGAAAGTCCCACACACTGCTAGAAGGCCAAATATTTTTTGAGAGCTGGATGCAGTTAAAAATTATTTTTAATTTGCAACCTGATGGAGGTCAGTATAGATGGACTAATAGAGAAAGTCCCACACACTGCTAGAAGGCCAAATATTTTTTCAGAGCTAGATGCAGAAAAAAATTATTTTCATTTTGCAACCTGATGGAGGTCAGTATAGATGGACTAATAGAACAAGTCCCACACACAGCTAGAAGCCCAAATATTTTTTCAGAGGTTGATGCAGAAAAAAATTATATTCAGTTTGCAACCTGATTGAGGTCTGTATAGATGGATTAATAGAACAAGTCCCACACACAGGTAGAAGCCCAAAATTTTTTCAGAGGTAGATGCAGAAAAAAATATGTTCAGTTTGCAACCTGATGGAGGTCAGTATAGATGGACTAATAGAACAAGTCCCACACACTGCTAGAAGCCCAAATATTTTTTCAGAGGTAGATGCAGAAAAAAATTATATTCAGTTTGCAACCTGATGGAGGTCAGTATAGATGGACTAATAGAGAAAGTCCCACACACTGCTAGAAGGCCAAATATTTTTTCAGAGCTAGATGCAGAAAAAAATTATATTCAGTTTGCAACCTGATGGAGGTCAGTATATATGGACTAATAGAACAAGTCCCACACACTGCTAGAAGCCCAAATATTTTTTCAGAGCTAGATGCAGAAAAAAATTATATTCAATTTGCAACCTGATGGAGGTCAGTATAGATGGACTAATAGAATGATGCTATGCCCAAAAGATTTTACTTCACTAGGTGCAGTAAAAAAATTGGTATTCTATACACAGGTGGTATATCTTGCAACACAGATAGGCTACTCCACTGAATAACACACTCTGCAATAGGCCAAAAAGGATTAGCTTTGCTAGATTCAGCCAAATGCTGTGAAAAAAACTTGCACAGCACTGGCACAGACCTGCCTGGCAAAAACTGATAGGAACTGATGTAACCTAGTCCTGAAAAGGACTGCAATTACAATTAGTCTTTACTCCCACAATCTATCTATTTAAGAGCACAGACCTGCCTGATAAAAGTCATAGGAAATGCTGTAACCTAGTCCTTAAAAGGACTGCAATCACAACTATTCCCTACTCCCAAGCTATCTGTAGATTTGTGCGATAATTGGCTTGAAATTAACAAGGTATAGCGCACACAGCAACAGCGGTGCCGTCTAACACGCAGCTGCAGCAGTGAGAAAATGGTGGCGATGGGGAAAATGGCTTGGTCTTATAGGGCAAGGACATGTGACATACACTGCCAATGACACATGCCCTTGCTTGTGTTAAAAAAGCACTTCGCTCCGTGTGTGCGCTGCTGATAGGCTGACAGATTGCACCTCCCCACTGTAAATGCGGGAAAGAGAAAAAAAAATGGAGATCTTCATTATTCCTGCAGAGATCCATCCCCTGCCCCTCCCCCCACCCCGCTGTACACTCAAACTGCGTATTAACATTAATTTTCATCATTACTGAGAAAAAATCCAGTTATGATTTTGGTGCACGAACAGTTATCGAACATAACCTCGAACAGCCGAATTTTTCTCAAATCGTTCGTGTTCTCCGAACGGCTCGAACACCGCCCAAAACAGCTCGAATTTGAGATTGGCGAACAGTTCGAGTAGAACAACGCTCATCTCTAGTCCACACCCCTTATATAAGCTGCCCATACCATAGACAATAATGTAACCACATACTTTCAGAGATATAGCTATTTAAACTGAGCACTGCTAAAAAGCTGGATGATCCCTCTGAGATTGAGTCTGCAGAACATGTTTTATCTAAAGAAATTAAAATTTTTGTTACAGATGTGAAGATCAATCCCCTTGGGATTGAATTAGAGTTGAATTTCCAATAATCTGAGTTTCCAATAATCTGAGTTTGTAGGCGAATTAGAACAATTCGCAAGTAGCAGAAAAATTATATTGTATGGACAAAATATTGGAACAACTACACTTCACACCTACAGGAACTTTTCTTTCATCTCATTGTAACTCCATAGGCATTAATGTGGAGTTATTTCCCCTCTCCTGCTTTAAGAGCTTACACTATTAAAAGACTCAACTCTGGTCCATCTGTATGGTAATTCTCCTGACCTACTCAGCTCAGCTACAATAATGAGACTACTTTACTGTGCCATTATTCCAACTCTGCTTACATCCGTTTTCATACACTATGTTTCAGGCATGTACATCCTTCATTGCTCCAGCTGCCATTCAGGCACTACATCTTCCATTCCTCCAATTGCAGCATCAATGTCATCAGTCCTTGCTGCATTCCAAGTGCGCATTTAGAGCAAGGATTTTGAGGATCCACCGCACTAGGTTAGGCATAACATGAAACCTGAAAAGCATTACCTTTGTCACATGATGTTACCTGATTAAGGTTCGGGTTGGGTTGAGAATGGTCGCATCTGCTCATACTAATTCAGGTACACATCTCCTTTCTCATTACATCTAAACACATTGTAATATTCATGGTGTTATGCAAATATCTGTATTTGATCTACTAGGCTGTTATCATGACCAGGATCTATTTTTGCTCCATTACATCGTTACCAACATACAATATGAATTTTCACACTAGGACTCCATTGCATTTCCACTCTAAAATTTATATGGTATGAATCATGGTTGTATGTTACACCTAGACTAGCGCACTACATTGTATTAAGATTAATATATTCCATAGATTAATATATCCTATAGATTATGATACCTGGACTTATTTGGGTAGTAGACTACGTCTGAGTGTTCGCCTCCAGTAGGTGTACATGCCCGAAAAGGATGCATGACAAAGCATTCATTTGCTCTATCGGCAAGATCATAGTTTATGGCCCCGTCGGCACACACATCCAAATCCCATTTTGCGGGGGGTTCTGACATGCCTTAAAGCAATGTGAAATCACCCTTAGTCATGACCTAATCGTTTGAATGGTCAATCTGCACTCCAGCAAGTCAAGAGAGTAGGGAGGCATGTAGAGATGTATGGACTAGTCCATCATTTCTAGCTGTGCCTTCCAATTAGTAGTATCCTTTTGGCATTTAGTTATATACTTTTAATTCTCTGTTCTTTACATTATATGTTTTTTTATTGGTTTTGAAATGTTCTCCATAGTTATTACTGAACGTAGGAGCAACAAAGAACAGGACATAATAACAGCTTTCAAAAGATTATTAAAAGGTGAGATCATTTCATTTGAGTGAAGAACGTTGTAAGACAAATAAAATTAATATTGTCCATAAACCTTGGAAGAAATGCTTTGATTTTTATATTATTCTGTTGGAAACAAGTGATAATGTCTCTTTTGTTATTAATGGCGCTTGTAAATGTAGTTATGCGTTTCTTGTTAAAGTGATGCACTGTTGTGTTACAATATAATTTTCCCATTTGTTCCAGTCATAAAAATGTCAAAAACAATAGAATTTCCAATATATTCATCATAACCTATATCATTATTATTATTATTATTATTACTTAAACTGGTTCAGTCTACCAGTCGTCTTATAAAATAAGTTAGATAGATAGATAGATAGATAGATAGATAGATAGATAGATAGATAGATAGATAGATAGATAGATAGATAGAAAGATAGAAAAAAATATATTGGAAGGTTTTACCTATATGAGAGTGCTATAGGCCCATAGACTTACTATTAAAGTGAACCTGTCATCACGATTACGCATGCTAAAGTAAAGGCATGGCCATGATGGTGCTGTTATACAGATTCAATAGACACCTTTAGAGAAGAAATCTGCTACCTGGTTGTTCTTTAATCCACATTTGAAATTTGTGTGCAATAACATTTTGGTGCATAGGGGTGGACCTGTGGGTAGGGTTTTTGGCTCTTGCCCCAGAACCTTTCCCTGCCTCTAGTGTTTCTATCTGCCTCCTTTTTAAAGTTCGCACTGGCGCCATCCTCGCCGCAGCCGGCGTTTGTGCATATTCATCTCCTGGCAATCTTCAGTAAAATGGCGCTGCTGTTGGTGCATGTGCAGATTCATTTCTCGGCAGTCTTTAGTAAAATGACGCCGGTGACGATGTGTGCTCAGATTTAGATCTCGGCTCAATTTGGAACTGAGATCTCATTCTGTTCGTGCACCGCCACTGCACTATTTTCCGAAATACCCCTAGGAGATGAATCTGTCAGCTCGAACTATAGAAAAGATGCAGATACCAGAAGCAGGCGGACTGACCGGGTCAGAGCCAAAGGCCCTACCCACAGTCTTGCTCCTATGCACCGAAAGCTTATTACACCCAACCTTCAAATGGGGATTAAAGAGCAACCAGGAAGAGGATTTCTTAACTAAAGATATCTATTGAATCTGTTTAACCCTGCTGTTCTGTTCGGTCAAAAATGACCGAATTTGAAATTTGATATTTTTTAAAATATTCATTATGTGGTTCTGAAACTTGTGGTTAATTGACTTTTCCTCATTTGAGGGGTTCTTAATATGGGTATTTTTTTTTTGTTAACTTTTTGCTCCACGTTTTTTTACACTTGTACTTGTTCATTCAAAAATGACCGATAGTCTTTTATACTAATCTCCAGCCATTTTTTGAGTAAAATAAAGTAATCATATTTTAGACTATATATTGCATCTACTACTATTTATCAATTTTAGTGTTGAGCCACCCCCGTAGTGTTCGAGTTCGGTTCGGTTCGTCAAACACCCGTGTGTTCGCCGAACTGTTCGTCGAACACCTTCGAACACCGTTAAAACCAATGGCAGGCAAACAAAAACACATAGAAACACATAGAAAACACCTTCAAAGGTGTCCAAAAGCTGACAAACTGCTCAGAAGACACAACTAACACATGGAAAAGTGACAAGTACATATAGTCATGCGAAAAGAAAAGAGGTGGAGGAGTAAAAGGAGGGGGAGACACAGATATAGGCATGTCATGCCCTTCTAAAATCCAAAAAGTGAGAAGCCGACACGTTCAGTCCGCTCCTGCCCGTGCCACCTCCGTGTCGCCGGGTTTGTGCCAGAGCCGCGGTGAACCCTGACGGCCAGCCCCCCTCTCCCAATACTGGTGCCTGTCCGCTTGTGGGTCGAGCGAGCCCCCCTGTGGTGGAGGCAGCTCTAAGCTTTTTAATTTAAATTGTCTCTCTAATTTGAATGAATACACTTTAAATCCATTTACAAGGATCTATTGGAGGGCAAGTCTCATGCCAGCAGCCGCGTAATTCCAGCTCCAGTAGCGTCCACTAAAGCTGCTGCAGTTAAAAAGCTTTTATAAGGATCGAGCTCGGCTGTCCACCGCAAGGCATCCTACTGCCAGTCCGAGCACTTATGCCTTGGGGTGCCTCCTGATGCTCTTCACTGAGTATCCCGTGGTCCCGAAGCATTTCCTTTGAAAAAATGAAGTGACCAAACTACAGGTGTGCCTTGGGGTGCCTCCTGATGCTCTTCACTGAGTATCCCGTGGTCCCGAAGCATTTCCTTTGAAAAAATGAAGTGACCAAACTACAGGTGGTGTAGCTTGCTTAACAGCCGGGATAATCCGCTGACTAGCAGACCCTGCTACTAGGCACAAAGTATTTCCTGGGCTAGATGCAGTTAAAAATTTGTAATTAGATACTCTCGTTGGATGCTGAGAAAGCATTCCATAGAGTCTCCTGTCACGCCATATATGATTCTCTTAAAAAGCTTGGGGTAGGGGTCTAGGGGACCCTTTTATAGCCAAAATCACGGCCCTGTATCGCAATATGTCACCTAGGCTGAAGATAAATGGAACTGTAGCACCCTGAGGGCTCGGTTGCTACAGAGGTATTGCACCTCACCCAGAGGTGTGATATCTCACTCTCAGGTAAGGATGTAGTGTGGATCAGGACCCGACACCTGCATGCATTACACCACATTGCCGTGGGGCAGGGCGACCAATATGCCTCTGAGATGGGCATGACAGTCCCTGTCCCTGGCTGGAGTGGGGGGAGGGAACACTGAGGAAGGGGAACCTTGTAGTGCAGCAGCAGGGAGGAAGCAGTTCCTGGGTGCATTGAGAAGGGAGTATAAAAGGTGGGCACCATCTTAGTTCAGTGCAGAGAAGTCTGAGCAGAAGTGGCAGGGAGCAGGGGCTCTGCATGAGCTCTGCTCCGGAGGCGGGCCTAGTAAAAGAGGCCCAGGCCTGGAAGAGGGAGAAGGAAGGAAGAGGAGCGGAGAAGGCTCCAGGAACGAGGAATGAAGGGATCTCAGGGGTGCGGACAGGCGAGTCGCCACGGCACGCCCGAATCCACCTGCGTGGAGGGGTCAGGCCAAAGGGGGAGACCGGTCCCCGAAACTAGTGGAGGCAGGAAATGACCCTCTGCTAGAAACAGGAGGCTGTGACATTTTATGTGGCGCAGCCCCTCGCTACACCCGCTAGGAAGGCACCACATAGGGTCAGGGAAACTGGCGCCAAGTTTACCAAGAGGAGGCCCGAGGCAGCCGGACAGAAGGGTTGGTAAGAAAGGCCAGACAAAGGACACACAAAGGGGGTCCTGTGAAGCACTCCAAAGTTATCTGGGAGTTGTCTGAGCCCCTCACCTGGTGAGCACAGTATGACGTGGGCAGCCGTTACCTGCAGACGTGGTCTGGATAATAAGAACTGTGAGTAAAGGCCCTGGACTGCATCACTGACTCCGTGTCATTACTGCCGCTGCCCTGCACCATCACCCCCATCCTCCGCATACACTGCCCTGAGGCTATACTCCTCCCGTGGGGAGTTATGCTACGCTCTGCTGCACCCACAACACCAGCCTCAGCGGTCTGCCCTGGAGCGGCGGTTCACTCTGACCGCACTCCACGGGTGGCGTAGTCGGACATTTAAACATCAAAACCACATAAATAGTTCCGCCACTGGTTTGACCGCCCTGAGCCACGGAACCGGGTTGCCGCCAGGGAGACTACAACCACCAGCATCCACCAAAAAGGGTCCGGCTCCGGGTGTCCCAAGGCCCAGGGGGCGCGTCAGAACATTTTCATCACCTTTCACAATCACCAATGGGACAAGGCAGGGATGTTCTCTGTCCCCTCTCTTATACATCCTAGTGACGGAGCACCTGCTCTCATCAATTCGCCATAACCCCAATATTAGGTGGATTGAGGTGGGAGGCACCGAGTACAAGTGCTCTCTATTTGCTGATGATGTCCTAGTATATATCACTCAATCACATATATCCATCCATGCTGTTATGGCTGAAATAGATCACTTTGTTACATGGTCAAATTTTAAAATCAATGCAGCGAAGTCTGAGGCCCTCGATGTCTCCCTCCCAAAATCCATATAGGATTCCATCCAGTCCAACTTTCCCTTTGCCTGGCCCTCACAGGGTATCAAATACTTAGGAATTCCTATTCATAGAGACCTCTCCCATCTATGTTATCTTAATTTTGGGCCCTTTATTGAACAACTCCATACAGACCACGGTTGGCAAGTTAGAACTGTAAGATTCACTACGTGAACCACTGGTGTTTTGTGGAAAAGCACATGTACACTGTGTTCCAAATTATTATGCAAAAAGTGTTTAGGAGTGATAAGGGAAGAATTTGTTTGTTTGTCAGTTAAACTCATTGATGGTGATGTGTGTCAGGGCTCTTTATATCACTGTAAGCAATTGCAGACACCTGTGCTAATTAGTTTGGCAGGTGTGTCCAATGAAAGGCAAGACTACTTAAGAAGGCTGTCTCACATTATTAAGCAGCCTACATTTTCTGCCAAAATGGGAAAGAAAAAGGATGTGTCGGCTGCTGAGAAGCAAAAAATTGTGGAGTGTTTAGGTCAAGGCATGACTACAATCAACATTGTGCGATGATCAGGATGAAGTGTCTTGGCAATCAAGAAGTATGTAGCTGATTCACAGTACACACGTGTGCGTGCTGATAAGGGCAAATTGACGACTCTTTCCTACAGGCAATTACGTCAGGTTGAAAGAGCAGCGGCAAAAAAGCCTTGTCATAGCAGCAGACAAGTTTTTGAAGCTGCTGGTGCCTCCAACGTCCCCCGAACAACAAGATGCAGGGTCCTTCAGAGGTTTGCAGCTGTGCATACGCCATCCTGTCGACCTCCTCTATCCACTTCACACAAGCAGAAACGGCTCCAGTGGGCCAAGCATTACATGAAGACTGATTTCAAAACTGTTTTGTTCACGGATGAGTGCCGTGCAGCGCTCGATGGTCCAGATGGATGGAGTGGAGGATAGCTGGTTGATGGACACCCCACGCAAACACGGCTACAGCGCCAACAAGGAGGAGGTGGAGTAATGTTTTGGGCTGGAATCATGGGGAGAGAGATTGTCGGCCCCTTTAGGATCCCTGAAGGCGCTAAAGATGAACTCCATAATGTATGTGGATTTTCTCAAACAGCACTTCCTGCCATGGTTTAAGAAGAAGAACCGTGTATTTCACAGCAAGATCATTTTTCTGCATGATAATGCACCATCTCATGCTGCACATAAAACATCTGCATCTCTGGCTGATATGGGCATAAAAGGGGACAAACTTATGGTGTGACCCCCATGCTCCCCTGACCTCTACCCCATTCAGAACCTTTGGAACATCATTAAAAGGAGTGTCTATGATGGCGGGAGGCAGTTCACATCTAAGCAACAGCTCTGGGAGGGTATTCTGTCCTCATGCAAAACAATTGAAGCAGAAACCATCCAAAACCTGACAAATTCAATGGACGAGAGAGTTCAGAAGCTCCTTTCGAACAAGGGGTCCTATGTGAAAATGTAACATCACCTAGAATAAAGTTTTGAGTTGAAAACTGTTTGATTTCAGTTTCTAACAACCTGCTAATGCTTATAACTTCAAAAATGACCATTTTTTTGGTCTTTATTAAAATGAAAAGGTTGATCGAAAAGTTTGGGGGATCTAAGAGTGTGGCAACCCAGTAGTCATGATTACTTCGAATTCTGACAATATGAGGGTCATGCTGCAGGTAGTGCAGCAAGAAGGCACTTATGTGTCTTGCGCATCTCGGAGCCCCAAAATTATTTTCCGGGCTAGATGCAGCTAAAAATTATTATTAATTTTAAATCTGGTGAAGCTTTAGTATAGATGGCCTAATAGGATCAGTGCTGCACACTGCTACAAAGCCCAAATTATTTTCCAGTCAAGATACAGATAAACAAGATTAGTAATTTTAAGTCTGGTGGAGCTTATTATAGATGGCCTAATAGAATCAGTGCTGCACACTGCTACAAAGCCCAAATTATTTTCCAGCCAAGATACAGATAAACATGATTAGTAATTTGAAAGCTTAAAACAGTTGGTAGGGTGATTTTAACCAATCATCAAGCTTTTACTCTCCCCAGGATGACACAGGGGTAGAAAAGTCGTTTAGGATCCATGATTTGTTCATCTTTATGAACGTGAGTCTGTCTACATTATCAGTGGAGAGTCGCTTGCGCTTATCTGTCAGCACACCACCAGCAGCGCTGAACACACGTTCAGACAGAACGCTGGCTGCGGGGCATGACAAGATCTCCAAGGCGTAAGTGGCTAGCTCCGGCCATTTATCCAGATTGGAAGCCCAAAAAGAGCAAGGGTCCAGTGACACAGTCGTGGCTTCCATGTTTACTTGGAGATTCTCCTGTACCATCGTCTCTTGGCGTTGACTATGTGTCAGACTTCTTGTCTCCTGTGGCCTTGCAAAGGATGGGCTAAAAAAGTGGTGAAATGATTCCGCAAAATTGATGTTACCAGTAGAGATGAGCGGTGTTCGACTAGAACTGTTCGCCAATCTCAAATTCGAGCTGTTTTGGGCGGTGTTCGAGTTGTTCGACGAACCCGAACGATTTGCAAAAAAATTCGGCTGTTCGAGGTTATGTTCGATAACTGTTCGTGCACCAAAAGCGTGTCCTGCATGTCTGGCGCTATTTAGAGCACCAATCATGCAGGGATTGTCTGCCACTCACTGTAATGCCACAGCCATGGTGGTTGTGGCATTACAGTGATTGCCCAAATCGATGGGAACAGTGCCAACAGTGAAACATGAAAAGCCGGCAATTCAGCAGCGGCATACACTGGTACCCGACAATTTAGAACCGAAAGAATAGAGCTTCACACATAGATTACATAGATATAAACATGTCAGCCACATATATACGAAGTACAGTGAAAGTGCTGCTTACTGTACTTGTCATTTAGCGTAAAGGATTTATCAAAAAAAATAATAGTGTTTTCATGCACTGTCTCTTTAAAAAAGCCGGCCGGCAATTCAGCAGGGTACCCGACAATTTATAACAGACAGAATAGAGCTTCACACATAGATTAGATAGATAGAAACATGTCAGTCACATATATATGAAGTACAGTGACAGTGTTGATTACTGTACTTGTCATTTAGTGTAAAGGATTTATTTAAAAAAATAATAGTGTTTTCATGCACCGTCTCTTTAAGAAAGCCGGCCGGCAATTCAGCAGCGGTACCCGACAATTTATAACAGACAGAATAGAGCTTCACACATAGATTAGATAGATAGAAACATGTCAGTCACATATATATGAAGTACAGTGATAGTGTTGGTTACTGTACTTGTCATTTAGTATTAAAATAAAGGATTTATTATTAAAAAAATTGGCGTGGGGTTCCCCTTAATTTTAGGCTCTAGCGGAGGTTAAGCAGACGGCTGGGGCAGATGTTTGAAGCCTGGGAAGGGGGTAATACCCACGGAGCTTCCCAGGCTACTAATATCAGCCCCCAGCTGAATACATAGCCTTTACTAGCTATTAAAATGGGGGACCCCCCAAAAAAAATGACGTGGGGTCCCCCCTAATTTAATAGCTAGCAAAGGCTAGGCAGACAGCTGGGGGCTGATATTAATAGCCCAGGAAGGGAGCCATGAATATTGGCCCCCTCCCAGGCTAGAAACACCAGCCGTCAGCCGCCCCAGAAATGGCGCATTCATAGGATGCGCCAATTCTGGCATTTAGCCTCGCTCTTCCACGCTGCCCTGGTGCGGTGGCAGGGGGTAATAGGGTTGGGGTTGATGTCAGCTTATAATGCCAGCTGACATCAAGCCCAGGTTAGTAATGGAGAGGCGTCTATAAGACACCCCCATTACTAACCCCATAGTCAAAGTTAAAAAAAACACAAACACCCAGAATAAAGTCCTTTAATTGAAATAAAGACACAATCCTTTATTGTTCTAAATTAAACCATACTTACCATCACGCCCATTCCAACTGAAGCCAACGATCTCCTGCAATAAAAGAAAAATAATAAACCAACCTCATCCTTACCTTTCCATGGTTCCCACGACAGCTTCAGCTCTGCTACATCGAGATGACAGGCTGGACCGCAGCAGAACGCTGCCATCCAGCCTGTCATCCCGCAGACACTGAGAAGCGCAGGCTTGCTTGCGCTGCTCAGCGTCTCTCTGTGACGACATCCAGATGAGCCGAGTTCATGTCCAATGAACTCGGCTCACCTCATGCACGTCACTGACAGCGTGGGAAAATTCTCACGCTGAAGCGGTGAGTGCAGGAGAATTCTCCCACGCTGTCAGTGACGTGCATAAGGTGAGCTCATGTCCAATGAACTCAGCTCACCTCCTGCACGTCACTGACAGCGTGGGAGAATTCTCCTGCACTCAGCGCTTCAGTGTGAGAATTCTCCCACGCTGAAGCGCTGAGTGCAGGAGAATTTTCCCACGCTGTCAGTGACGTGCATGAGGTGAGCCGAGTTCATTGGACATTAACTCGGCTCATCTGGATGCCCTCACAGAGAGACACTGTGGAGCGCAAGCAAGCCTGCGCTTCTCAGTGTCTGCGGGATGACAGGCTGGATGGCAGCGTTCTGCTGCGGTCCAGCCTGTCATCTCGATGTAGCAGAGCTGAAGCTGTCATGGGAACCATGGAAAGGTAAGGATGATGTTGCTTTATTATTTTTCTTTTATTGCAGGAGATCGTGGGCTTCAGCTGGAATGGGCGTGATGGTAAGTATGGTTTAATTTAGAACAATAAAGAATTGTGTGTTTATTTCAATTAAAGGACTTTTTTCTGGGTGTTGTGTTTTTTTTAAATACTTTACTAGAAATTCATGGTGGTCATGTCTAATATTGGCGTGACCCCATGAATTTCGGGCTTAGGGCCAGCTGATAATGCCAAGCTGGCCCTAACCCCTTTATTACCCAGTGAGCCACCGCATCAGGGCCCTGGATGAGTTGGGTACAGCGCCAGAAGATGGCGCTTCTATGAACGCGCCATTTTCCGGGGTGGCTGCGGACTGCAATTTGCAGCGGGGGTGGCCCAGAAAGCTTGGGCCTCCCTGCGCTGCGGATTCCAGCCCCCAGCTGCCTAGTTGTACCTGGCTGGACACAAAAACAGGGCGAAGCCCCACGTCAATTTTCTTTAAATTATTTCATGAAATAATTAAGTAAAAAAGGGCTTCCCTATATTGTTGTGTCCGGCCAGGTACAAATAGGCAGCTGGTGGTTGGGGGCAGCCCGTTCCTGGCTGCTGCACCTGACTGGACACAAATATAGTGCGAAGCCCCACGTCAATTTTTTTTTAATTATTTCATGAATTTCCTGAAATAATTTAAAAAAATTGAAGTGGGGCTTCGCACTATATTTGTGTCCAGTCAGGTGCAGCAGCCAGGAACGGGCTGCCCCCAACCACCAGCTGACTATTTGTACCTGGCCGGACGCAACAATATAGGGAAGGCCTTTTTTTCTTAATTATTTCATGAATTTCATGAAATAATTAAAAAAAAAATACGTGGGGCTTCGCCCTATTTTTCTGTCCAGCCAGGTACAACTAGGCAGCTGGGGGCTGGAATCTGCAGCGCAGGGAGGCCCAAGCTTTCTGGGCCCCCCCCGCTGCAAATTGCAGTCCGCAGCCACCCCGGAAAATGGCGCGTTCATAGAAGCGCCATCTTCTGGCGCTGTACCCAACTCATCCAGGGCCCTGGTGCGGTGGCTCACTGGGTAATAAAGGGGTTAGGGCCAGCTTGGTATTATCAGCTGGCTCCAAGCCCAAAATTCATGGGGTCACGCCAGTATTAGACATGACCGCCATGAATTTCTAGTAAAGTATTTAAAAAAAACACAACACCCAGAAAAAAGTCCTTTAATTGAAATAAACACACAATTCTTTATTGTTCTAAATTAAACCATACTTACCATCACACCCATTCCAGCTGAAGCCAACGATCTCCTGCAATAAAAGAAAAATAATAAACCAACCTCATCCTTACCTTTCCATGGTTCCCACGACAGCTTCAGCTCTGCTACATCGAGATGACTGGCTGGACCGCAGCAGAAAGCTGCCATCCAGCCTGTCATCCCGCAGACACTGAGAAGCGCAGGCATGCTTGCGCTCCTCACTGTCTCGCTGTGACGGCACCCAGATGAGCCGAGGTCATGTCCAATGAACTCGGCTCACCTCATGCACGTCACTGACAGCGTGGGAAAATTCTCCTGCACTCAGCGCTTCAGCGTGAGAATTTTCCCACGCTGTCAGTGACGTGCATGAGGTGAGCCGAGTTCAGTGGACATGACCTCGGCTCATCTGGATGCCGTCACAGCCAGACACTGAGGAGCGCAAGCATGCCTGCGCTTCTCAGTGTCCGTGGGATGACAGGCTGGATGGCAGCGTTCTACTGCGGTCCAGCCTGTCATCTCGATGTAGCAGAGCTAGAGCTGTCCTGGGAACCATGGAAAGGTAAGGATGAGGTTGCTTTATTATTTTTCTTTTATTGCAGGAGATCGTTGGCTTCAGCTGGAATGGGCGTGATGGTAAGTATGGTTTAATTTAGAACAATAAAGAATTGTGTGTTTATTTCAATTAAAGGACTTTATTCTGGGTGTTTGTGTTTTTTTTAACTTTGACTATGGGGTTAGTAATGGGGGTGTCTTATAGACGCCTCTCCATTACTAACCTGGGCTTGATGTCAGCTGGCATTATAAGCTGACATCAACCCCAGCCCTATTACCCCACTGCCACCGCTACAGGGCAGTGGGAAGAGCGAGGCTAAGTGCCAGAACTGGCGCATCCTATGGATGCGCCATTTCTGGGGCGGCTGACGGCTGGTGTTTCTAGCCTGGGAGGGGGCCAATATTCATGGCACCCTTCCTGAGCTATTAATATCAGCCCCCAGCTGTCTGCCTAGCCTTTGCTAGCTATTAAAATAGGGGGGACCCCACGTCATTTTTTTGAGGGGGTCCCCCATTCTAATAGCTAGTAAAGACTAGGTATTCAGCTGGGGGCTGATATTAGTAGCCTGGGAAGCTCCGTGGGTATTACCCCGTTCCGAGGCTTCAAACATCTGCCCCAGCCGTCTGCTTAACCTCCGCTAGAGCCTAAAATTGTGGGGAACCCCACGCCAATTTTTATTTTAATAAATCCTTTATTTTAACACTAAATGACAAGTACAGTAACCAACACTATCACTGTACTTATTATATATGTGACTGACATGTTTCTATCTATCTAATCTATGTGTGATGCTCTATCTTTCTGTTCTAAATTGTCGGGTACCGCTGCTGAATTGCCGGCCGGCTTTTTTAAAGAGACAGTGCATGAAAACACTATTATTTTTTTAAATAAATCCTTTACACTAAATGACAAGTACAGAAAGCAATACTGTCACTGCACTTCATATATATGTGACTGACATGTTTCTATCTATCTAATCTATGTGTGAAGCTCTATTCTTTCTGTTCTAAATTGTCGGGTACAGATGCTGAATTGCCGGCCGGCTTTTTTAAAGAGACGGTGCATGAAAACACTAATATTTTTTTTAATAAATCCTTTACACTAAATGACAAGTGCAGTAACCAACACTGTCACTGTGCTTCTTATATGTGTGACTGACATGTTTCTATCTATCTAATCTATGTGTGATGCTCTATTCCTTCTCGTCTAAATTGTCGGGTACCGGTGTATGCCGCTGCTGAATTTGCCGGCCGGCTTTTTTAAAGAGAGTGTCTTCTGAGCAGTTTGTCAGCTTTTGGACACCTTTGCAGGTGTTTTCTATGTGTTTCTATGTGTTTTTGTTTGCCTGCCATTGGTTTTAACGGTGTTCGACGGTGTTCTAAGGTGTTCGACGAACAGTTCGACGAACAGTTCCTCGAACTTCCCGGTGTTCGACGAACCGAACCGAACCCGAACACTATGGGGGTGGCTCAACACTAGTTACCAGCAGATACTGTGGTTCTGTTACGGTTTGAGTGCTGAACACTTGACGGTCCCACGGTTGGCAAGTTGGAACTGTGAGATTCACTACGTGCACCACTGGTATTTTGTGGAAAAGCACATGTAAGATTCTGCAACAGTCTCTGCTGATACTCCTGCATGCGTGCATCCCTTTCTATGGCAGGAATAATTTCTGCAAATTTACTTTTGTACCAGGGATCTAACAGTGTGGCAACCCAGTAGTCAGGATTATTTCTAATTCTCACAATTCGAGGGTCATGTTGCAGGTAGTGCAGCAAGAAGGCACTCATGTGTGTTGCGCATCCAGGAGCACCAAGTCCCTGTTGTGTTGGTGGCGAGGTAACAATCATGCTTCCTTCCTCTGTCCTCTCCCCCCAACCTCGCACAACAGAAATGTGATCAAGGTCTCCCTCATCTGATGAGTCTTCCATCAGTTCGTCCTCCACTTCTTCCTGGGCTCCTGCACCTTCCTCACTAGTTTGGCTGCTACCATGCACCCTGGTAAAACCATCTCCCCCACCCTCACATGCCTGCCGCCTTGGTGCTGCCGACCGTCTGGACCTTGCAGATGTTAGCCCTTCCGCATACAACTCCTCCTCCTCTACTTCCTCCACCTCCTCTTGTGCCACCACCTGACTCCGAATTCTGTTTAACATGTGCTCCAGCATGTAAATCACCGGAATAGTCATGCTGATAATGGCATCGTCAGCACTAAACATCTTCGTCGCCATTTCAAAACTGTGCAGAAGGGTGCATAGGTCCCTGATCTGAGACCACTCCTCCAGTGTGATTTGCCCCACCTCTGGATCTCGTTGGCCCAGGCTATACGTCAGAACGTATTGCACCAGGGCTTGTCGGTGCTGCCACAGTCGCTGCAACATGTGCAGAGTTGAATTCCACCGGGTAGGCACATCGCATTTTAGCCGGTGAAGTGGCAGGCCCAACGACTTCTGTAGAGATGTAAGTCGCTGAGCTGCGGGATGCGAACGGCGAAAGTGAGCACACAGCGACCGTGCCCTCTGCAGAAGGCCATCTAGTCTGGGATAGTGGGCTAAAAATTGCTGGACAACCAGGTTCAACACGTGAGCCATACAAGGCATGTGTGTGACATTGCCCCGGTGAAGGGCCGCACCCAGGTTTGCAGCATTGTCGCACACGGCCTTGCCTGGTTTCAGGTCCAGTGGAGATAACCATTCATGAAATTGGTTCTCCAGAGCTGACCACAACTCCTCAGCTGTGTGACTCACATTTCCCAGACATTTCAATGTAAAAACTGCCTGATGACGTTGAGCCCTACTGCCAGCATAGTAAGGAGGTGTGCAGGATCCCTTCTGCGCAGTTACAAAGCTTGTGGCATGACCAGACAGGCTTTGGGTGCAGGTGGAAGACCGAGAGGAGGTTGAGGAGGCAGAAGCAGTGGAGAAACTTTGACATAAAGAGGATTGACGCACAACTCGTGGGGACGGCAAGACTTGGACAGCAGCCCCTTGTCCTGCTGTCACCATAGTTATCCAGTGCCCAGTCAGCGACATGTAACGCCCCTGTCCATGCCTACTCGTCCAAGTGTCTGTGGTGAAATGCACCCTGTCACACACAGAGTTTCTCAAAGAAGCGGTGATGTTGTGTGCGACATGCTAGTGGAGCGCAGGCACACCTTTCTTTGAGAAGTAGTGCCGACTGGGCATCTGGTACTGGGGCACTGCGACGGACATAAGGTCTCGAAAATCCTCTGTGTCCACCAGGCGGAAAGGCAGCATTTCTGTAGCCAAGAGCTTGCAGATGGTGAAATTCAACCTCTTAGCTTTTTCTTGGCTAGGAGGAAATGGTCTTTTACTTGTCCACCTCTGAGGGACCGAGGGCTGGCTATTGTGCTTAGACGGGGTTGATAACGGTGTCCCCGCAAACTGCCGGTCTGTGAGGAAGATGCAGGCGGACATGTTAGGTTGCCTTGATCCAAAGGTGGTGCTATCGATGTCGGACAGCGCTCAACACCAGCTCTTGTTAGCACCTCCAAAGAAAATGATGACCTGCCAATCACGCTGGCTGTTGCGGGTAAAGAGGTGGCAGGTCTGCGCCCCAAAACAGGTGTGACTGCTGTCCCCCCAGTCACAGAGGATGAAGAGGCCGCGGATGCACAAGATATGGCAGACGGTGGTTGGCCCGGCCGGCTAGGCCGCATTGTAGCACACTGAGCTTCCCACTGCAACTTATGCTTCATGTCCATGTGCCGGTTCATGCATGAAGTACTCAAACTATGTATTTTTTGGCCTCTACTTAGCTTTTGCTGACAAATGTTACAGATAACACGAGTTGGGTCATCTTTATCGATCTGAAAAAATGCCCAGGCTATGCAAGGCTTAGCACCCATGCGACCTGAAGAGCCACCACGACTTGTGGTGAGAGGCAGAGTTGTGTTTGAGGATGCAGTTGTTGACGTGCTTCCAGTACTACGTCTCTGTCCAGGAAGGCGCAACCTGACCTCGTCGTCACTAGCATCTTCCTCCACCTCTTCTGCTGACCTCATCTCTTGGCTGACTGTGGGTTGACAGTAAGTGGGATCTCCAACCTCATCATCATCACCCTGTGCGTTATCACACCCATCGTCCTCAGAGCCAACCTGTTCCTGCCCTGACAAAAAACTAAAGTTGTCGCTCCAATCAGGTATTTGAGTCTTATCATCGTCTTCCTCATTGTCTCCACCAACAGGAGTTACAGTTTGGGAATGAGGGTCTACATTATCGTCAGAACCTTCTGCGTCTGGTCCTGGATCCGACTTAAAGATTCTGGGCATCAGTGCAGATCATTTCCTCGTCTGGATTCACAGAAGCGCTGGAGTCGACCTCTGATTCCCAGGCTATAGTATGAGTAAACAGCTCTGCAGACTCAACCATCTGTTCTACCTCATACTCAGACGGGCAGCTGGAGATTTGGGAGCTGTGAGGAAGCAAGTGCGATTGGGGTGACACCTTTGAGGACTGGAGTATTTGTGATGTTGAAGTTGATGTGGAGGAGAGCCCACTTAAAGGAGCACTTGATATCCGTTGAAGCACCTGCTGTTTTTGTGCCTCATCTGAAATTTGTAGCGATTGGCGTGGCCGTAAGAAAGGGATCTTATCACATTGTCCGCTAAAAGAAGTAGACATTTTAGTTTGGCTGGAAGATGGTCTTTCTTCTGCAGATGTTACTGTTCCTTTAACACCTACCCCATGGACACAACCTTTTTTCCCCTTCCCAACACGCCTATTCCCCTTTCCACCAGCAGCAGGCCTTTTTCCACTCATTTTGGTGGTTAACTAATTAACAACTCTGGAGTTGTTTGCACAAAAAAACAATGGATGGAAACCGAGCAGAGCTGAGTGGCCAAACTGTGGTATTAGGCCAAAACTATTGGCTGGGTTAGATGCAGAAAAAAATTATTTTCAATTTGCAACCTGATGGAGGTCAGTATAGATGGACTAATAGAGAAAGTCCCACACACTGCTAGAAGGCCAAATATTTTTTCAGAGGTAGATTCAGAAAATATATATTCAGTTTGCAACCTGATGGAGGTCTGTATAGATGGATTAATAGAACAAGTCCCACACACAGCTAGAAGCCCAATATTTTTTCAGAGGTAGATGCAGAAAAAAATATATTCAGTTTGCAACCTGATGGAGGTCAGTATAGATGGATTAATACAACAAGTCCCACACAAAGCTAGAAGCCCAATATTTTTTCAGAGGTAGATGCAGAAAAAAATATAATCAGTTTGCAACCTGATGGAGGTCTGTATAGTTGGATAAATAGAACAAGTCCCACACACAGCTAGAAGCCCAATATTTTTTCAGAGGTAGATTCAGAAAAAAATATATTCAGTTTGCAAACTGATGGAGGTCAGTATAGATGGACTAATACAACAAGTCCCACACACAGCTAGAAGCCCAATATTTTTTCAGAGGTAGATGCAGAAAAAAATATATTCAGTTTGCAACCTGATGGAGGTCTGTATAGATGGATTAATAGAACAAGTCCCACACACAGCTGGAAGCCCAATATTTTTTCAGAGGTAGATGCAGAAAAAAATATATTCAGTTTGCAACCTGATGGAGGTCAGTATAGATGGACTAATACAACAAGTCCCACACACAGCTAGAAGCCCAATATTTTTTCAGAGGTAGATGCAGAAAAAAATATATTCAGTTTGCAACCTGATGGAGGTCTGTATAGATGGATTAATAGAACAAGTCCCACACACAGCTAGAAGCCCAATATTTTTTCAGAGGTAGATGCAGAAAAAAATATATTCAGTTTGCAACCTGATGGAGGTCAGTATAGATGGACTAATACAACAAGTCCCACACACAGCTAGAAGCCCAATATTTTTTCAGAGGTAGATGCAGAAAAAAATATATTCAGTTTGCAACCTGATGGAGGTCTGTATACATGGATTAATAGAACAAGTCCCACACACAGCTAGAAGCCCAATATTTTTTCAGAGGTAGATGCAGAAAAAAATATATTCAGTTTGCAACCTGGTGGAGGTCAGTATAGATGGACTAATACAACAAGTCCCACACACAGCTAGAAGCCCAATATTTTTTCAGAGGTAGATGCAGAAAAAAATATATTCAGTTTGCAACCTCATGGAGGTCTGTATAGATGGATTAATAGAACAAGTCCCACACACAGCTAGAAGCCCAATATTTTTTCAGAGCTAGATGCAGAAAAAAATTATCTTCAATTTGCAACCTGATGGAGGTCAGTATAGATGGACTAATACAACAAGTCCCACACACAGCTAGAAGCCCAATATTTTTTCAGAGGTAGATGCAGAAAAAAATATATTCAGTTTGCAACCTGATGGAGGTCTGTATAGATGGATTAATAGAACAAGTCCCACACACAGCTAGAAGCCCAATATTTTTTCAGAGGTAGATGAAGAAAAAAATATATGCAGTTTGCAACCTGATGGAGGTCAGTATAGATGGACTAATACAACAAGTCCCACACACAGCTAGAAGCCCAATATTTTTTCAGAGCTAGATGCAGAAAAAAATTATATTCAATTTGCAACCTGATGGAGGTCAGTATAGATGGACTAATACAACAAGTCCCACACACAGCTAGAAGCCCAATATTTTTTCAGAGGTAGATGCAGAAAAAAATATATTCAGTTTGCAAACTGATGAAGGTCTGTATAGATGGATTAATAGAACAAGTCCCACACACAGCTAGAAGCCCAATATTTTTTCAGAGGTAGATTCAGAAAAAAATATATTCAGTTTGCAAACTGATGGAGGTCAGTATAGATGGACTAATACAACAAGTCCCACACACAGCTAGAAGCCCAATATTTTTTCAGAGGTAGATGCAGAAAAAAATATATTCAGTTTGCAACCTGATGGAGGTCTGTATAGATGGATTAATAGAACAAGTCCCACACACAGCTGGAAGCCCAATATTTTTTCAGAGGTAGATGCAGAAAAAAATATATTCAGTTTGCAACCTGATGGAGGTCAGTATAGATGGACTAATACAACAAGTCCCACACACAGCTAGAAGCCCAATATTTTTTCAGAGGTAGATGCAGAAAAAAATATATTCAGTTTGCAACCTGATGGAGGTCTGTATAGATGGATTAATAGAACAAGTCCCACACACAGCTAGAAGCCCAATATTTTTTCAGAGGTAGATGCAGAAAAAAATATATTCAGTTTGCAACCTGATGGAGGTCTGTATAGATGGATTAATAGAACAAGTCCCACACACAGCTAGAAGCCCAATATTTTTTCAGAGGTAGATGAAGAAAAAAATATATGCAGTTTGCAACCTGATGGAGGTCAGTATAGATGGACTAATACAACAAGTCCCACACACAGCTAGAAGCCCAATATTTTTTCAGAGCTAGATGCAGAAAAAAATTATATTCAATTTGCAACCTGATGGAGGTCAGTATAGATGGACTAATACAACAAGTCCCACACACAGCTAGAAGCCCAATATTTTTTCAGAGGTAGATGCAGAAAAAAATATATTCAGTTTGCAAACTGATGAAGGTCTGTATAGATGGATTAATAGAACAAGTCCCACACACAGCTAGAAGCCCAATATTTTTTCAGAGGTAGATTCAGAAAAAAATATATTCAGTTTGCAAACTGATGGAGGTCAGTATAGATGGACTAATACAACAAGTCCCACACACAGCTAGAAGCCCAATATTTTTTCAGAGGTAGATGCAGAAAAAAATATATTCAGTTTGCAACCTGATGGAGGTCTGTATAGATGGATTAATAGAACAAGTCCCACACACAGCTGGAAGCCCAATATTTTTTCAGAGGTAGATGCAGAAAAAAATATATTCAGTTTGCAACCTGATGGAGGTCAGTATAGATGGACTAATACAACAAGTCCCACACACAGCTAGAAGCCCAATATTTTTTCAGAGGTAGATGCAGAAAAAAATATATTCAGTTTGCAACCTGATGGAGGTCTGTATAGATGGATTAATAGAACAAGTCCCACACACAGCTAGAAGCCCAATATTTTTTCAGAGGTAGATGCAGAAAAAAATATATTCAGTTTGCAACCTGATGGAGGTCAGTATAGATGGACTAATACAACAAGTCCCACACACAGCTAGAAGCCCAATATTTTTTCAGAGGTAGATGCAGAAAAAAATATATTCAGTTTGCAACCTGATGGAGGTCTGTATACATGGATTAATAGAACAAGTCCCACACACAGCTAGAAGCCCAATATTTTTTCAGAGGTAGATGCAGAAAAAAATATATTCAGTTTGCAACCTGGTGGAGGTCAGTATAGATGGACTAATACAACAAGTCCCACACACAGCTAGAAGCCCAATATTTTTTCAGAGGTAGATGCAGAAAAAAATATATTCAGTTTGCAACCTCATGGAGGTCTGTATAGATGGATTAATAGAACAAGTCCCACACACAGCTAGAAGCCCAATATTTTTTCAGAGCTAGATGCAGAAAAAAATTATCTTCAATTTGCAACCTGATGGAGGTCAGTATAGATGGACTAATACAACAAGTCCCACACACAGCTAGAAGCCCAATATTTTTTCAGAGGTAGATGCAGAAAAAAATATATTCAGTTTGCAACCTGATGGAGGTCTGTATAGATGGATTAATAGAACAAGTCCCACACACAGCTAGAAGCCCAATATTTTTTCAGAGGTAGATGAAGAAAAAAATATATGCAGTTTGCAACCTGATGGAGGTCAGTATAGATGGACTAATACAACAAGTCCCACACACAGCTAGAAGCCCAATATTTTTTCAGAGCTAGATGCAGAAAAAAATTATATTCAATTTGCAACCTGATGGAGGTCAGTATAGATGGACTAATACAACAAGTCCCACACACAGCTAGAAGCCCAATATTTTTTCAGAGGTAGATGCAGAAAAAAATATATTCAGTTTGCAAACTGATGAAGGTCTGTATAGATGGATTAATAGAACAAGTCCCACACACAGCTAGAAGCCCAATATTTTTTCAGAGGTAGATGAAGAAAAAAATATATGCAGTTTGCAACCTGATGGAGGTCAGTATAGATGGACTAATACAACAAGTCCCACACACAGCTAGAAGCCCAATATTTTTTCAGAGCTAGATGCAGAAAAAAATTATATTCAATTTGCAACCTGATGGAGGTCAGTATAGATGGACTAATAGAATGATGCTATGCCCAAAAGATTTTACTTCACTAGGTGCAGTAAAAAAGTTGGTATTCTATACACAGGTGGTATATCTTGCAACACAGATAGGCTACTCCACTGACTAACACACTCTGCAATAGGCCAAAAAGGATTAGCTTTGCTAGATTCAGCCAAATGCTGTGAAAAAAACTTGCACAGCACTGGCACAGACCTGCCTGGCAAAAACTGATAGGAACTGATGTAACCTAGTCCTGAAAAGGACTCCAATTACAATTAGTCTTTACTCCCACAATCTATCTATTTAAGACCACAGACCTGCCTGATAAAAGTCGTAGGAAATGCTGTAACCTAGTCCTTAAAAGGACTGCAATCACAACTATTCCCTACTCCCAAGCTATCTGTAGATTTGTGCGAAAATTGGCTTGAAATTAACAAGGTATAGCGCACACAGCAACAGCGGTGCCGTCTAACACGCAGCTGCAGCAGTGAGAAAATGGTGGCGACGGGGAAAATGGCTTGGTCTTATAGGGCAAGGACATGTGACATACACTGCCAATGACACATGCCCTTGCTTGTGTGAAAAAAGCACTTCGCTCCGTGTGTGCGCTGCTGATAGGCTGACAGATTGCACCTCCCCACTGTAAATGCGGGAAAGAGAAAAAAAAATGGAGATCTTCATTGTTCCTGCAGAGATCCATCCCCTGCCCCTCCCCCCACCCCGCTGTACACTCAAACTGCGTATTAACATTAATTTTCATCATTACTGAGAAAAAATCCAGTTATGATTTTGGTGCACGAACAGTTATCGAACATAACCTCGAACAGCCGAATTTTTCTCAAATTGTTCGTGTTCGCCGAACGGCTCGAACACCGCCCAAAACAGCTCGAATTTGAGATTGGCGAGCAGTTTGAGTAGAACAACGCTCATCTCTAATCAATTTATCTAGGTCCTTTTGGTCCGTGCAGATTTACACATACATACAATTTCAAATTATGATACAGCAGATGGATTCGCTTCCAGTATAGTTATGTGTAAATTTTTTTCGCTGCATCTTATTTACTCTGCTGTTCATATAGAAATAGTTAAATTCAGTTGTCAACATTTCACATTGTAAATGAAAAGATTTTCTTATTTTCTTTGTGTTAGCTGGTTCTATTACTGTGTAATGCTGACCTGAAAAGAGCACTAATAAATTCTGTTTGACAAATGTGTTTATTTTACTGTGGGCTATCTTATGCTCAAGGGTGGTGTTTTCTCTGATCTTGTCAGTAGACAATTACCATACTAGTCTATACAGCTATTTGACTTTCAGTACAGCTGGAGAGAACACAGAGCGATCACATGTATAGACGTCAGAGCTCTGAAAACTCATCTTTACAGGTATGTAGCATATAAACTATTCTTTTATTCTCAAATTATTCAATTCTTTTGATTAGATTGTATATAGTGGTGAGTGAGCATGTTCGCTACTGCTCGGTGCTCACACGAGCATCTCACTCTTTGAGATGCTCGGCGCTTGCCGAGTATTTCCGGGATAGCAGGGTGGGAGCTCAGGACCCCTCCCTGCATGTTTGGCGCTTTTAGAGCGCCAATCAACATGCAGGAATTGTCTCCCACTCACTGTAATGCCGCCATGTTGGTTGTGGCATTACAGTGATTGGCTGGCCGCACAGCATCATCTGGTCTATAACAAAACTGGTGCCGCTGTGCTCGTCACAGTCTACTCCGCAATCAGGCAGTGTAGGGAGAGGTGCTGCTGAGCTAGGGAGAGATTTGGTTGTTTATTAGTTAGTGTAGGTATTCTACAAGATTCTCTACATATTCATCTCAACTAACAGTCCATCTGAGGACTAATCCAGCTGCTGAGATTTCAGTGCTAAGCAGGCAGGCAGGGTATATAGAAGACTGCAGTGTACATAGCAAGAGGGTCCATTCCATTCCAATTGATTATTTGCTTAAAAAGCAATCCAGAGAACACAGTTTTTCTGCACCATTTGCTTTTTGGCACTGCAGAATACAGCCAGGTCCTTTCTATATTACAGCACTAAAAATCCAGCAATTTAAAACTGTGGTTTGTCCATCACACGGATCACATATAGTTGCGCTGAAAATATTGCCATTTCGGGCCTCCATTGAAATTTTGTTGCAGTGTGTCAGTGAACTTATTCACCCGAGGTCAGCGCTGTTAAAAATATTTACCTACAGGCCAGCTATTTAAAACTGTGGTTTGTCCGTCACACGGCTCACATATAATTGCACTGAAAATATTGCCGTTTCTGGCCTCCATTGAAATATTGTTGCAGTGTGTCAGTGAACTTATTGAAACGAGGTCGGCACTGTTAAAAATACTTACCTACAGGCCAGCTATTTAAAACTGTGGTTTGTCCGTCACACGGATCACATATAAGTTTGCTCAAAATTCTGCCAATTCTTGCCTCCATTAAAATTTTGGTTCAGTGTGTCAACGAAGTTATTGACACCAGTTTGCTTTTAAAAATAGTTACCTACGGGCCAGCAATTTAAAACTGTGGTTTGTCCGTCACACGGATCACATATAAGTTCGCTCCAAATTCAGCCATTTGTAGTCAGCGTGGAAGATATTGTCCTCCATTTAAAATGGGCAAGACATGTGGCAAGGGACGGGGAACTGGACGTGATGATGACGGTGCATGCAGAGGCCGAGGCCGTGGGCAAGCTAAAATTGTGCCACAACAAACACCCACATCTTCTCACTCGACCTTCCTGTCCCAAATAATAGGGGACCGCAGAACACCACTTTTAAACACAGAGCACTGTGAAAATGTTATTAGTTGGATAGCAGATAATGCTTCCAGTCACTTAGGCACCACCACCATCACCCTGTCTTCCAAAGGGTCAAGTCTTAGTAGCCGTGAGTCTGGACTGCATATTCCTCACCCTGATCCTCCTTCCTCCCGCCATGCCTAGTGCTCAGAGACAACTGATCACACATTTGGACACTCTGAAGAGCTGTTCACTTTTCCATTTACAAATTCGGGCCTCTCGCCTGGTCCACTTGAAGCGGCGCAAGATGAGATTGCATGTAGCGATGCCCAAATATTTTGAGCAGCCACAGTCATACGAATGCGATGGTGGGAAATTGTCACAAGAGGTGGACGATGATGAGACACAATTGCCAGAAAGTCAGGAGGACCAAGGTGCGGAAGTGGAAGACGAGGTGGTGGATGATATAGTAACTGACCCAACATGGCAGGAGAACATGCAGAGCGAGGACAGCAGCACACAGGGAAGGGAGGCAGAGCACCACAACAGGCAGGAAGGAAGCAGTGTGGTGGCCGCAAACAGAAGGAGGGCAACCGTTCCCCGTAACACCAACACGACGGAAGTTGCCAGTACAACTGTTAGGTCTTCCCAAGTCTGGTTGTTTTTTAAAGACTCTGCCGATAACCCCAAAAAGACCATTTAAACCACCTGCCAGGCCAGCATCAAGCATGTCCTTGTCCCAGTGCAGCGTTCAGTTGTCCATACCCCAGTCCGTGGAATTCAAGCGCAAATACTAGTGTTGAGCAAGCACTAAAATGCTAGGGTGCTCGAAGCTCGGGCCGAGCTCACCGTGATACTCGGGTGCTCGACACGAGCAACGAGCCCAATGTTAGTCTATGGGAGACCCGAGCATTTTTGCGGCGGCACCCCCGGCAGTCTGTAGAAAGCCTAAAAAGTGACGAAAACGATAGTGACAGTGCTCAAATGACATGGGGACAGCATGGGTATCGCCCCAGGAAGCATTTCTGACCCCCAGGTCACTGCTGTCAACAACGTGGTCAGAGGTATTAAGCCACTTTTATAGGCTCACAATAAAACGTTCAAAAACGAAACTGAAACTGCTTTCCTGTGAAATATGTTAAGGAACATCCTTTCCAGGGTAAAGACTTGTGTATAAGGTAAAATAAATAACCAAAAACAAAAATACTCCTCCACACCTTGGGCTATGTTCACAAGTAGCATTTTTTATGCGTTTTTGCACTTTTGTATTGCTTTCAACCGTTGCAAATGCATTCACCAGGAAATGTCATATTAACATTTTACAACCTTATCTTGCCATGTGCTATGCGACACATGCATACAGTGCTGAAAAGACATGGGGACAGCATGGGGAAGACCCCTGGAAGCATCTCTGACACCCAGGTCACTGCCTAAAAGTGTGCCCATCAGAAGTGATCCTTGCCGCATCAGAAGATGCAGACTTGCAACCATACCCGTGTAAGTCCGTGTCCCAGGGCAGTGTTCAATTGTAACTCCCCCATTCCTTGCAATGCAAGCGCAAGTATGCAGCCTGCCACCCACCCACCCCCAGGCTGCAATACCATACTTCTTGCTTGCTTGCACTTGAAATTGGGCCTTTTAGGCATGTGGAGGCGGAATCTGGCCACCACGTCATGGCTGCGTCGGCGGTCTGGTATCCATACTCAGTCCCCAGCCGCCCGGCGGCCGGGTGTCCACGCTTGGTCCCCAGCCACCAGGGGGCGGCCGGGTGTCTATACTTGGTCCCCAGCCGCCCAGCGGCCGAGTGCCCACACACGGTCCCCAGCCGCCTGGGGGCGGCCGGGTGTCCATAAAGGGTCCCCAGCCGCCCCTATTTGTCCTGGTGCACCTTATACACAAGCACGCATACCAAAACATTACCTGTGCCCTCCCCAGTGCATTTGGTGGGAAGGACAGCCTAACCACAAACACGTGGACAAGTGAATGTGGCCAGGGATGGTCCATCTCACTGAAGCCTTCACATTGGGTTAATATTGTGGAAGCCGGGACACAGTTAGACACTGGGATGCAACACGTCCTCCAGACATAGAGGATTGCGGGTCCTGGGTCAATCAGGCTTCAACACAAAGTTCAGAAGGTAGACAGCAGCAGAAGTCTGCCTCCTACACAACGAGTAAATTATTCATGATCATGAGGCCATCCATCTCCTTAGCTTTCTATTCCTTGGAATGCAAGCGCATGTATGTAGTAGTGGCTAGTAGTGTTGAGCCACCCCCGTAGTGTTCGGGTTCGGTTCGGTTCGTCGAACACCGGGATGTTCGAGGAACTGTTCGTCGAACTGTTCGTCGAACACCTTAGAACACCGTCGAACACCGTTAAAACCAATGGCAGGCAAACAAAAACACATAGAAACACATAGAAAACACCTGCAAAGGTGTCCAAAAGCTGACAAACTGCTCAGAAGACACTCTGTTTAAAAAAGCCGGCCGGCAAATTCAGCAGCGGCATACACCGGTACCCGACAATTTAGACAAGAAGGAATAGAGCATCACACATAGATTAGATAGATAGAAACATGTCAGTCACACATATAAGAAGCACAGTGACAGTGTTGGTTACTGCATTTGTCATTTAGTGTAAAGGATTTATTAAAAAAAATATTAGTGTTTTCATGCACCGTCTCTTTAAAAAAGCCGGCCGGCAATTCAGCATCTGTACCCGACAATTTAGAACAGAAAGAATAGAGCTTCACACATAGATTAGATAGATAGAAACATGTCAGTCACATATATAATAAGTACAGTGATAGTGTTGCTTACTGTACTTGTCATTTAGTGTAAAGGATTTATTTAAAAAAATAATAGTGTTTTCATGCACTGTCTCTTTAAAAAAGCCGGCCGGCAATTCAGCAGCGGTACCCGACAATTTAGAACAGAAAGATAGAGCATCACACATAGATTAGATAGATAGAAACATGTCAGTCACATATATATGAAGTACAGTGATAGTGTTGGTTACTGTACTTGTCATTTAGTATTAAAATAAAGGATTTATTATTAAAAAAATTGGCGTGGGGTTCCCCTTAATTTTAGGCTCTAGCGGAGGTTAAGCAGACGGCTGGGGCAGATGTTTGAAGCCTGGGAAGGGGGTAATACCCACGGAGCTTCCCAGGCTACTAATATCAGCCCCCAGCTGAATACATAGCCTTTACTAGCTATTAAAATGGGGGACCCCCCAAAAAAATGACGTGGGGTCCCCCCTAATTTAATAGCTAGCAAAGGCTAGGCAGACAGCTGGGGGCTGATATTAATAGCCCAGGAAGGGAGCCATGAATATTGGCCCCCTCCCAGGCTAGAAACACCAGCCGTCAGCCGCCCCAGAAATGGCGCATTCATAGGATGCGCCAATTCTGGCACTTAGCCTCGCTCTTCCACGCTGCCCTGGTGCGGTGGCAGGGGGTAATAGGGTTGGGGTTGATGTCAGCTTATAATGCCAGCTGACATCAAGCCCAGGTTAGTAATGGAGAGGCGTCTATAAGACACCCCCATTACTAACCCCATAGTCAAAGTTAAAAAAAACACAAACACCCAGAATAAAGTCCTTTAATTGAAATAAAGACACAATCCTTTATTGTTCTAAATTAAACCATACCTACCATCACGCCCATTCCAGCTGAAGCCAACGATCTCCTGCAATAAAAGAAAACTAATAAAGCAACCTCATCCTTACCTTTCCATGGTTCCCACGACAGCTTCAGCTCTGCTACATCGAGATGACAGGCTGGACCGCAGCAGAACGCCGCCATCTAGCCTGTCATCCCGCAGACACTGAGAAGCGCAGGCTTGCTTGCGCTGCTCAGCGTCTCTCTGTGACGACATCCAGATGAGCCGAGTTCATGTCCAATGAACTCGGCTCACCTCATGCACGTCACTGACAGCGTGGGAAAATTCTCACGCTGAAGCGCTGATTGCAGGAGAATTTTCCCACGCTGTCAGTGACGTGCAGGAGGTGAGCTGAGTTCATTGGACATGAGCTCACCTCATGCACATCACTGACAGCGTGGGAGAATTCTCCTGCACTCAGCACTTCAGCGTGAGAATTTTCCCACGCTGTCAGTGACGTGCATGAGGTGAGCCGAGTTCATTGGACATGACCTCGGCTCATCTGGATGCCGTCACAGCGAGACAGTGAGGAGCGCAAGCATGCCTGCGCTTCTCAGTGTCTGCGGGATGACAGACTGGATGGCGGCGTTCTGCTGCGGTCCAGCCAGTCATCTCGATGTAGCAGAGCTGAAGCTGTCGTGGGAACCATGGAAAGGTAAGGATGAGGTTGGTTTATTATTTTTCTTTTATTGCAGGAGATCGTTGGCTTCAGCTGGAATGGGTGTGATGGTAAGTATGGTTTAATTTAGAACAATAAAGAATTGTGTCTTTATTTCAATTAAAGGACTTTATTCTGGGTGTTGTGTTTTTTTTAAATACTTTACTAGAAATTCATGGCGGTCATGTCTAATACTGGCGTGACCCCATGAATTTTGGGCTTGGGGCCAGCTGATAATACCAAGCTGGCCCTAACCCCTTTATTACCCAGTGAGCCACCGCACCAGGGCCCTGGATGAGTTGGGTACAGCGCCAGAAGATGGCGCTTCTATGAACGCGCCATTTTCCGGGGTGGCTGCGGACTGCAATTTGTAGCGGGGGGGGCCCAGAAAGCTTGGGCCTCCCTGCGCTGCAGATTCCAGCCCCCAGCTGCCTAGTTGTACCTGGCTGGACACAAAAATAGGGCGAAGCCCCACGTACTTTTTTTTTAATTATTTCATGAATTTCATGAAATAATTAAGAAAAAAAGGCCTTCCCTATATTGTTGTGTCCGGCCAGGTACAAATAGGCAGCTGGTGGTTGGGGGCAGCCCGTTCCTGCCTGCTGTACCTGGCTGGACACAAATATAGTGCGAAGCCCCACTTCAATTTTTTTTAATTATTTCATGAAATTCATGAAATAATTAAGAAAAAAAGGGCTTCCCTATATTGTTGTGTCCGGCCAGGTACAAATAGGCAGCTGGTGGATGGGGGCAGCCCGTTCCTGCCTGCTGTACCTGGCTGGACACAAATATAGTGCGAAGCCCCACTTCAATTTTTTTAAATTATTTCAGGAAATTCATGAAATAATTTAAAAAAAATTGACGTGGGGCTTCGCACTATATTTGTGTCCAGCCAGGTACAGCAGGCAGGAACGGGCTGCCCCCAACCACCAGCTGCCTATTTGTACCTGGCCGGACACAACAATATAGGGAAGGCCTTTTTTTCTTAATTATTTCATGAAATTCATGAAATAATTAAAAAAAAAGTACGTGGGGCTTCGCCCTATTTTTGTGTCCAGCCAGGTACAACTAGGCAGCTGGGGGCTGGAATCTGCAGCGCAGGGAGGCCCAAGCTTTCTGGGCCCCCCCCCACTACAAATTGCAGTCCGCAGCCACCCCGGAAAATGGCGCGTTCATAGAAGCGCCATCTTCTGGCGCTGTACCCAACTCATCCAGGGCCCTGGTGCGGTGGCTCACTGGGTAATAAAGGGGTTAGGGCCAGCTTGGCATTATCAGCTGGCCCTAAGCCCGAAATTCATGGGGTCACGCCAATATTAGACATGACCACCATGAATTTCTAGTAAAGTATTTAAAAAAAACACAACACCCAGAAAAAAGTCCTTTAATTGAAATAAACACACAATTCTTTATTGTTCTAAATTAAACCATACTTACCATCACGCCCATTCCAGCTGAAGCCAACGATCTCCTGAAATAAAAGAAAAATAATAAAGCAACATCATCCTTACCTTTCCATGGTTCCCATGACAGCTTCAGCTCTGCTACATCGAGATGACAGGCTGGACCGCAGCAGAACGCTGCCATTCAGCCTCTCATCCCGCAGACACTGAGAATCGCAGGCTTGCTTGCGCTCCACAGTGTCTCTCTGTGAGGGCATCCAGATGAGCCGAGTTAATGTCCAATGAACTCGGCTCACCTCATGCACGTCACTGACAGCGTGGGAAAATTCTCCTGCACTCAGCGCTTCAGCGTGGGAGAATTCTCACACTGAAGCGCTGAGTGCAGGAGAATTCTCCCACGCTGTCAGTGACGTGCAGGAGGTGAGCTGAGTTCATTGGACATGAGCTCACCTTATGCACGTCACTGACAGCGTGGGAAAATTCTCCTGCACTCAGCGCTTCAGCGTGGGAGAATTCTCACGCTGAAGCGCTGAGTGCAGGAGAATTCTCCCACGCTGTCAGTGAAGTGCAGGAGGTGAGCTGAGTTCATTGGACATGAGCTCACCTTATGCACGTCACTGACAGCGTGGGAGAATTCTCCTGCACTCACCGCTTCAGCGTGAGAATTTTCCCACGCTGTCAGTGACGTGCATGAGGTGAGCCGAGTTCATTGGACATGAACTCGGCTCATCTGGATGTCGTCACAGAGAGACGCTGAGCAGCGCAAGCAAGCCTGCGCTTCTCAGTGTCTGCGGGATGAGAGGCTGGATGGCAGCGTTCTGCTGCGGTCCAGCCTGTCATCTCGATGTAGCAGAGCTGAAGCTGTCGTGGGAACCATGGAAAGGTAAGGATGAGGTTGCTTTATTAGTTTTCTTTTATTGCAGGAGATCGTTGGCTTCAGCTGGAATGGGCGTGACAGTAAGTATGGTTTAATTTAGAACAATAAAGGATTGTGTCTTTATTTCAATTAAAGGACTTTATTCTGGGTGTTTGTGTTTTTTTTAACTTTGACTATGGGGTTAGTAATGGGGGTGTCTTATAGACGCCTCTCCATTACTAACCTGGGCTTGATGTCAGCTGGCATTATAAGCTGACATCAACCCCAACCCTATTACCCCCTGCCACCGCACCAGGGCAGCGTGGAAGAGCGAGGCTAAGTGCCAGAATTGGCGCATCCTATGAATGCGCCATTTCTGGGGCGGCTGACGGCTGGTGTTTCTAGCCTGGGAGGGGGCCAATATTCATGGCTCCCTTCCTGGGCTATTAATATCAGCCCCCAGCTGTCTGCCTAGCCTTTGCTAGCTATTAAATTAGGGGGGACCCCACGTCATTTTTTTTGGGGTGTCCCCCATTTTAATAGCTAGTAAAGGCTATGTATTCAGCTGGGGGCTGATATTAGTAGCCTGGGAAGCTCCGTGGGTATTACCCCCTTCCCAGGCTTCAAACATCTGCCCCAGCCGTCTGCTTAACCTCCGCTAGAGCCTAAAATTAAGGGGAACCCCACGCCAATTTTTTTAATAATAAATCCTTTATTTTAATACTAAATGACAAGTACAGTAACCAACACTATCACTGTACTTCATATATATGTGACTGACATGTTTCTATCTATCTAATCTATGTGTGAAGCTCTATTCTGTCTGTTATAAATTGTCGGGTACCGCTGCTGAATTGCCGGCCGGCTTTTTTAAAGAGACAGTGCATGAAAACACTATTATTTTTTTTGATAAATCCTTTACGCTAAATGACAAGTACAGTAAGCAACACTGTCACTGTACTTCGTATATATGTGGCTGACATGTTTCTATCTATCTAATCTATGTGTGAAGCTCTATTCTGTCTGTTATAAATTGTCGGGTACCGCTGCTGAATTGCCGGCCGGCTTTTTTAAAGAGACGGTGCATGAAAACACTATTATTTTTTTTTGATAAATCCTTTACGCTAAATGACAAGTACAGTAAGCAACACTTTCACTGTACTTCGTATATATGTGGCTGACATGTTTCTATCTATCTAATCTATGTGTGATGCCCTATTCTTTCGGTTCTAAATTGTCGGGTACCGGTGTATGCCGCTGCTGAATTGCCGGCTTTTCATGTTTCACTGTTGGCACTGTTCCCATCGATTTGGGCAACCACTGTAATGCCACAACCACCATGGCTGTGGCATTACAGTGAGTGGCAGACAATCCCTGCATGATTGGTGCTCTAAATAGCGCCAGACATGCAGGACACGCTTTTGGTGCACGAACAGTTATCGAACATAACCTCGAACAGCCGAATTTTTTGCAAATCGTTCGGGTTCGTGGAACAACTCGAACACCGCCCAAAACAGCTCGAATTTGAGATTGGCGAACAGTTCTAGTCGAACACCGCTCATCTCTAGTGGCTAGGCCTGAGGTGGTCAGCATTTTGGGGCATATCCTACCTCCTCCAAGGATTGCTGGATGTTTTCCTGCTACTATCCCAGTTCTATGACTCCCGTTAAAACAAAGCTTCAGGTGATGAATGATGGATGAGGTGATGGCAAAGGAGAAAGAGCAGGAGGAACAGGGACCATTCACATCAATATCAGGCCAGTCAACCACACATGTCTTGTAGGATATGTTTCTGTACCAAAAGGAGTGGTTCGGCTACACAGTTATAGGGCATACAGTGAGTGCAATGCCTACCAAAAATTTCGAGGCACTCCAATGCCCCTTGGAAGTGACATGGAGGTCAGAGGGCCTTAACTAAACCGTTTTTTCCATTTATAGTAACTGGGTCTCCTGTACACTGTTGGCCTAAGCAGTGAATGGAAGGCTTTCCAAAAATTATGAGGAACTGCAATGCCCATTGAAAAGCAAAAGCTGACTAAAATAAGGAGGAAATGCAATGCCCGTTGGAAGAGTCGTGGAGGTTAGAGTTAATTAAAAATAACATTTCAATGCCCCTTGGAAGAGCTGTGGAGTTCAGAGTGGTTTTACAAGACGGTTTTAATGCACCTTGGAAGAGACGTGGAGTTCAGAGTGGTTTAACAAGACGGTTTTAATGCCCCTTGAAAGAGACGTGGAGGTCACAGTAGCTTAACAAGACGGTTTTAATGCCCCTTGGAAGAGACGTGCAGTTCTGAGCGGTTTAACAAGATGGTTTTAATGCCCCTTGGAAGAGACGTGGAGGTCACAGTAGCTTAACAAGACGGTTTTAATGCCCCTTGGAAGAGACATGGAGTTCAGAGTATTTTATCAAGACCGTTTTAATGCCCCTTACAAGAGCCATGTAGTTGTCACGGGTGTGTCGCCACGAAGATCGTCACGATTACACAGCCTGACTTCTCGCAGCTGACTTTTTGGTGCTTTGTGTTTTCGGCAGTGAGGGAGTTAATTCTCTCTCTCTCTGTGCTAGACGAGGTCCAGCCTCGCCCAGCTGCAATCAATGCTGCTGTAGTGAGTCTCCTTCAAATGCCTGCTGGTCTGTTTGGGAAGTGTCGGTGAAAGCATTTCATACAGACTTACAGAGCGGATCGTGGTATTTGGAGTTTCTGAGATAAGTGTATTTGGAGTGTATTTTCCCTTCCTCGCATTATCATTTATCTCCTTTCCCGTTCGTGTTCCCTCTGTTGTAGTTGTGTAGTTTTTGTATGCAAGGTGGTTTTGGTTTTTCCCTTGTACTGTCTCGTTCGTCTAAGTACTGTGTGTGGGCATATTATTACTTGTCCTCTTTTGTTGTGATCGGGGTCCTTCTCAGGACTAGATTACTTAGGTGCAGGGATCCTCAGGAGGTAGGGGTTACGCTGGCGGCCTGGACCTCTGTACCTTTAACAGTACCTCCAGGTTGAGGGATTAGTCAGGGCCCCAGCTTAGGGTCAGCTTAGGCCCCCTACCTCCAGTATACAGAGACAGTGTGACATTTTCACCGACCCACTTAGTTTTTCTCCAGCTACCATGGATCCAGTAGCCGGTCTAGCTCGGCAGTTGCAGAGTTTGTCCATGGAGCTGGCGGACATTAGGTCCAAGGTTTTGCATCCTCTGGAGCAAGCCGGACCAGAACCTAAAGTAGCTCTCCCTGACAGGTTCACTGGGGGGCGGGACAAGTTTTTTGTTTTCCGGGAGGCATGCAAATTGTACTTTCGGCTGCGGCCTCGGTCATCGGGGAGTGAAGAACAAAGGGTGGGAATTGTCATCTCGCTCCTACAAGGGGACCCACAATCTTGGGCGTTCTCTCTTCCCCCGGGCTCCCCGGCTCTCCAGTCAGTGGATAGGTTTTTCGCTGCTCTGGGACTCGTATATGATGACCCAGATCGGATCTCCCTTGCTGAGTCTAAGTTACGTAGGATCCAGCAGGGAGATCGTCCGGCGGAGGAATTCTGTTCGGAGTTCCGTAGGTGGGCCACGGACACCCAATGGAATGACCCGGCTCTTAGGAGCCAGTTTTGTCAAGGTTTATCCGACAAATTACAGGATGTGTTGGCACAGTATGACTCTCCCGCGTCACTGGAAGCCGCTATGGCCCTGGCTATTCGCGTTGACAGACGGCTTCGGGAGAGGTGCGGGATAACTCGACCCCCTGTGATGACTCCACCTCCTACAAGGTCCCCTCATATGGTGGTTCCCCTGGTCAGTCCAGAGGAGCCTATGCAATTAGGAGGGACATCATTTCGGGGGAGGGGACCGGTGGTGCGCCATAAGACAGGAAGGTGTTTCTTCTGCGGGAGAAAGGGACATTTTATTGGGGGGTGTCCATCCCGTCCCTTGCAGAGTGAAGAGTCGTCGGAAAACTGTTGATCCCAGGTTGTGTGGTGGACGGCAATCTGGGAGTAGGTATTTCGTCCCTAGGTTCGTCTCAGTTTCTCGTACCGGCGGAGGTGGTGGTGGGTACGAGAACTGAGAGGATATCTGTTCTTCTGGATAGTGGGGCCGGGGCTAATCTGGTTGATGCTCGGTTTGCCCGGGTTCAAGGTATGCGATTGAGTGAGTTGGCTAAACCCATCCCCATATTCTCGATCGATGCCAGGCCTCTCGGTCAGGGAAGTTTTTTGCAAGCTGTGCATGACGTAAAACTTCAAGTGGGGGCGATAAATAAAGAACTGTTGTCTTGCTACGTGTTGGAGGGTCTTCCCACTCCTATAGTGTTGGGCCTTCCTTGGTTAACTAAGCATAACCCGGTTATTAATTGGCAAACCAGAGAGATAAGCCAATGGAGTAAATTCTGTAATAAAAACTGCATGAACACGGTCATCGGTGCGGTTACTCCTTGGGTCTTACCTCCATTTCTGGCGGACTTTGAGGATGTATTCTCGGAGAAAGGGTGTCAGGAACTACCTCCTCATCGCGAGTATGACTGTTCTGTAAAACTGCTCCCTGAGGCCAAGTTACCTAAAGCTAGGTTGTATAACCTTTCTGGTCCTGAGAGGCAGGCCATGAAGGATTATATTTCAGAAAGTCTGGCTAAGGGGCATATTAGACCTTCATCTTCACCGGTGGCTGCGGGGTTCTTCTTTGTTAAGAAGAAAGATGGAGGCCTACGCCCTTGCCTGGATTTCCGTGAACTTAATCGGATTACGGTCCGAGATCCGTATCCACTCCCACTTATTCCCGATCTTTTTAATCAGATCGTGGGCGCCAAATGGTTCTCTAAGTTGGATCTCAGGGGGGCGTACAATCTGATTAGGATGAAGGAGGGGGATGAGTGGAAGACGGCGTTTAACACTCCGGAGGGGCATTATGAGAACCTTGTCATGCCATTCGGTCTGACTAATGCCCCGGCGGTGTTCCAACACTTTGTTAATGACATTTTTCGCCGCCTGGTGGGACAGTTTGTTGTCATATATCTGGATGATATCTTAATTTACTCGCCGGATCTGGTGTCTCATCAGGAGCACGTTAGGCAGGTGTTACAGATCTTGCGGGATAATAAACTGTATGCCAAATGGGAAAAGTGTGTGTTCGCCGTACAGGAACTCCAGTTTTTAGGCTTCCTGGTTTCAGCGTCCGGTTTTCGTATGGACCCTGGGAAAGTGCGGGCAGTTCTTGAGTGGGATCGGCCAGAGAATCTTAAGGCACTACAACGTTTCCTGGGGTTTGCTAATTATTACCGGAAGTTCATTCGTAATTTCTCGTCCATGGTTAAGCCTCTCACAGACATGACTAAAAAGGGGACGGATTTTTCTAGGTGGTCTGACAAGGCTTGTCAAGCATTCTCCTGCTTGAAAAAATGTTTTGCCTCGGCACCCATACTCATTCAACCTGATGCGTCACAGCCATTCATTGTAGAGGTAGACGCTTCCGAGGCAGGGGTGGGAGCAGTATTGTCACAAGGTTCGTCCCCTGGTAAGTGGCATCCGTGCGCCTTTTTCTCTAAAAAATTGTCGTCCGCTGAGAGGAATTACGATGTCGGCAATAGGGAACTCTTAGCCATTAAGTTAGCTTTTGAGGAGTGGCGCCATTTTTTGGAGGGGGCAGTCCATCCGGTCACCGTCATCACCGATCACAAGAACCTGCTATATCTGGAGTCCGCGAAACGTCTGAATCCCAGACAAGCTAGGTGGTCATTGTTTTTTACCAGGTTTAATTTTGTCGTTACATATCGTCCTGGGTCAAAAAATGTAAAGGCGGATGCCTTATCTCGTAGTTTCCCTGGGGCCGGGAATACGGACGACCCGATTCCTAGCCTTCAGGAGGGGGTGGTGGTTTCGGCAGTATGCTCTGAGCTGGAGGAGGAGGTATTGGAGGCTCAGGGGGACGCCCCTGTTGGACCTCCGGGGAGACTGTTTGTTCCAGATCAGTTGCGACAAAAGGTGATCGAGGCACACCATAACTCAGTTTTGGCAGGACACCCGGGGAGTAAAGCAACTGTGGATCTTCTCTCGCGTCGGTTTTGGTGGCCTAACTTACATAAGGAGGTGGCAACTTTTGTCGCGTCCTGTGGGGTTTGTGCGCGCTCTAAGACCTCACATACCCGTCCGTCTGGGGCCCTCTTACCTTTGAAGATCCCGGAGCGTCCTTGGACTCATCTGTCTATGGACTTTATTACGGACCTCCCTCCGTCTTCGGGTAAAAAGGTCATACTCGTTGTAGTGGACAGGTTCAGCAAGATGGCACATTTTATCGCTCTTCCGGCTCTCCCTAATGCTAAAACTCTTGCGCAGGTGTTCATTGGGGAGATTGTGAGGCTTCACGGGGTACCCTCCGATGTGGTGTCTGATCGGGGGTCTCAGTTTGTGTCCAAGTTCTGGAAGGCGTTTTGTGCACGGCGGGGGATGCATTTGTCATTCTCATCGGCTTTTCACCCTCAGACCAATGGTCAGACGGAACGTATGAACCAGAGCTTGGAGACATATCTCCGGTGTTTTGTGTCAGAGAACCAGGAGGACTGGGCTTCTTTCTTACCTCTGGCAGAGTTTGCTCTCAATAATAGGCGGAGCGAGTCCACTGGTAAGTCCCCGTTTTTTGGGGCATATGGTTTTCACCCCCAGTTTTGTACTTTCAGTAGGGGGGGCTCTTCGGGGGTTCCTGAGGAGGAACGATTTTCCTCATCACTCGCTTCAGTATGGAGAGGGGTGCTGAAGAATCTGAATACTATGGGGAACCGATACAAACGTATGGCTGATAGGAGGAGAGTGTCTGGTCCGGACCTAAGTGTGAACGATCGGGTATGGTTGTCTACCAGGAATATTAAACTTAAGGTTCCCTCCTGGAAACTGGGTCCCAGGTTCATCGGGCCGTACAGAATCAGTTCTATTATTAATCCGGTGGCATTCCGTCTTGACCTCCCCCCTACATTTAAAATTCACAACGTGTTCCACAGATCGTTGCTTAAGAGGTATGTGGCGCCGGTGGTACCGTCACCTTTACCTCCCCCTCCAGTGGTGGTCAATGGTAACTTGGAGTTCCAGGTATCAAGGGTCATCGATTCACGTTTTAATCGTCGGTCCCTTCAGTACCTGGTTCATTGGAAAGGGTATGGTCCTGAGGAGAGGATGTGGGTTCCTGCGTCGGATATTAACGCAGACCGATTAGTTCGGGCCTTCCACACGACTCACCCGGATAAACCTGGCCCTGAGGGTCCGGAGGCCCCTCGTAGAAGGGGGGGTACTGTCACGGCTGTGTCGCCACGAAGATCGTCACGATTACACAGCCTGACTTCTCGCAGCTGACTTTTTGGTGCTTTGTGTTTTCGGCAGTGAGGGAGTTAATTCTCTCTCTCTCTGTGCTAGACGAGCTCCAGCCTCGCCCAGCTGCAATCAATGCTGCTGTAGTGAGTCTCCTTCAAATGCCTGCTGGTCTGTTTGGGAAGTGTCGGTGAAAGCATTTCATACAGACTTACAGAGCGGATCGTGGTATTTGGAGTTTCTGAGATAAGTGTATTTGGAGTGTATTTTCCCTTCCTCGCTTTATCATTTATCTCCTTTCCCGTTCGTGTTCCCTCTGTTGTAGTTGTGTAGTTTTTGTATGCAAGGTGGTTTTGGTTTTTCCCTTGTACTGTCTCGTTCGTCTAAGTACTGTGTGTGGGCATATTATTACTTGTCCTCTTTTGTTGTGATCGGGGTCCTTCTCAGGACTAGATTACTTAGGTGCAGGGATCCTCAGGAGGTAGGGGTTACGCTGGTGGCCTGGACCTCTGTACCTTTAACAGTACCTCCAGGTTGAGGGATTAGTCAGGTCCCCAGCTTAGGGTCAGCTTAGGCCCCCTACCTCCAGTATACAGAGACAGTGTGACAGCAGTACAGCATATTAAAAACTTTATTCCCATTATTGGGGAGTGGGTCTCCCATAGTCTTTGCCTTTGCCTTCCAAGCAAAAGCTGCGAAAGATTAGGACGGAGGAACTTGCAATGCTGGCAACACAGACCACGGTGGTATAGTGGTGGTGGAGGCTGAGGATAAGGAGAAGAGCAAAATCAGCCGAAATGAGGAAGCGTATACCCATGTGTGGGTGTGAAGTGGTGCATGGGAATACACCTCCAGAAATAACACTGTGGATTTGACTTTATGTTACTCTGCTGTCATTTGGTGGTGATGAGAAGTCTGGCCCAATACAGCCCTTGTTCATTTTGATAAGGGTCTGCTTGTCAGCATTGTCATTTGACAGGCGAGAGCGCTTATCAGTTATAATTCCCCCAGCGGCACTAAAAACACGCTCCGATAACACGCTAGCAGCATGGCAGGCCAGGACCTCCAAGGCGTACAGAGCGAGTTCATTCCAAGTGTCCAGCTTGGATACCCAATAATTAAAAGGCACAGAGGAATAATGGAGGACGCTGGTGCGGTGGGCAAGGTACACCCTCACCATCTTTTGAAACTTTCCACTGCTTGTGAGAGTACCCAGCGCCTCAGGGCCTGTAAGCTGGGCGGGTCTCAGAAAACTGTCCCAGAATGATGACAGTGTCCCCTGCCTCTGCTGGATTGGAGTTGCATCTCTCTCACCTGTACACCTTGGTTGGGCAACGAACTGTGACCTCTGCCGCTAGCGTGTTCAGATGGCAATTTTTTTAACATTTCTGCAGCAAGGCCCTTCTGGTACTGCCCCATTTTTGTAGACCTCTCCACCTCAGGAATAAGAGAGTGAAAGTTCTCCTTGTAGCGGGGGTCTAAAAGTGTCACAAGCCAGTAATGACTGTCAACCAACATTTTGACAACGCGAGGGTCACAGTTAAGGCAGCATAACATAAAGTCAGCCATGCGTGCCAGACTGGTAACGGGCAAGACTTCCGTGTCCTCACCAAGATGACGACTGACCATGCTCTCCTCCTCATCCTCCTCCCCCCTGTCCTCAGGCCACACACGCTGAACCGACGGTATGACAGTTGTACAGGTACTACCGTCTACAGCGCATGATACGAGCTCCTGTTCTTCCTCCTCCTCCTCCTCCTCTCCCTCATTATCCCCCCAATGCACGTTGGGATGAGATGAGGCTGGGCTGTGTGTAATCGCCCGCTACGGCTTCTTGATCCATCTCATCATACTCTGGCTGCAATGCCTCCTCTTTAATTCTCTGCAGAGAGCATTGCAAAAGACAGACAAGTGGGATGCTGATGCTAATAATGGCGTCATCACCACTCACCATCTTGGTGGACTTCTCAAAGTTTGTCAGGATGGTACATATAAAAAAAAATAAAACTGAAGGTCTGAACTGAAACGTAAGTTGATGTGCATGCAAAATGTAAATGCATGTTCACACAAGGCCATTAAACAGAGAGAAACCAAGAACAAGAAAAATACCCAAATAACTGAAAGTAGACGTATAAATAGCACAGTGCAAATTTTTTTTATAAATAATTAAGGGTATTTAGTGAACATAATTTTGATCAAAATAATGTGAAAACCATCCCGCCACTTCACGGCAACCCTTATGGGACAGTCCTATCTCTAATATTAAAAACCTTATCATTTGTCAAGTCACATACATATGGACAAGGGCAGAGAGACTGATCCCTAGTGTAAGCATAAAACCGAGGCAAAATGAGCGTCTCAGCCCAGACAAAGGGCGGCCACACCCTTTTATATGCAGTAAAGCATACTGACTGCAAAGAAAAAACCTGAAGGTCTGAACTGAAATGTAAGTTGATGTGCATGCAAAATGTAAATGCATGTTCACACAAGGCCATTAAACAGAGAGAAACCAAGAACAAGAAAAATACCCAAATAACTGAAAGTAGATGTATAAATAGCACAGTGCAAAAATAATAATAAATAATAAAGGGTATTTAGTTAACATAATTTTGATTAAAATAATGTGAAAGCCATCCTGCCACTTCACGGCAACCCTTATGGGACAGTCCTAACTCTAATATTAAAAACCTTACCATTTGTCAAGTGACATACATATGGACAAGGGCAGAGAGACTGATCCCTAGTGTAAGCATAAAACCGAGGCAAAATGAGCGTCTCAGCCCAGACAAAGGGCGGCCACACCTTTTTATATGCACTAAAGCATACTGACTGCAAAGAGAAAACCTGAAGGTCTGAACTGAAACGTAAGTTGATGTGCATGCAAAATGTAAATGCATGTTCACACAAGGCCATTAAACAGAGAGAAACCAGAAAAATACCCAAATAACTGAAAGTAGATGTATAAATAGCACAGAGCAAAAATAATAATAAATAATAAAGGGTATTTAGTAGTGTTGAGTGAGTATGTTCTATTAACCCTTTCGCCGAGTATGCTAGGGCCGAGCTCCGAGTATTTATAGCTGATCGGTGATCAGGTTAAATCGCACCTGTGTGCTTGACTTGCGACTGTTTGACAGTTTTACTACATGTGAGGAATGTCTATTTCTTACACATTCCTCACATATAATAAAACTGTCAAGCAGTTGCAAATCATGCACACAGGAGCTATTTAACCAAATAAATACTCGGAGCTCGGCCCAAGCATACTCGGACAGAACATACTCGCTCAACACTAGTATTTAGTAGTGTTGAGCGAACATGCTCGACACTGCTCGGTACTTGCCCGAGCATCACGCTACTCGGGATGTTCGGCGAGCACCGAGCATTTCCGGGTTACTCGGGCGGGAGCTCGGGTCTCCGCCCTGCTTGTTTGGCGCTCTTTACAGAGCCAATGAACATGCAGGGATTGCCAGCCAGTCACTGTAATGCCGCAGCCATGTTGTTTGTGGGCATTACAGTGATTGGCTGGCCGCACAGCGTCACCTCGAGTATTTAAAACCGGGCGCCGCCATCTTGGACACAGTCGCTCTGGATCAGACAGTGTAGGGACAGCGCTGCTGATTTAGGGAGAGATATATCCTGCAAAATAGTTAGTGTAGGGTCTGTAAAGGCTGCCAGATCAAACAAACAGTCCTTCTCAGAACTAATATCCATCCCAGGTATATCAGGCAGGCAGGCAGGCTGTATAGGAGACGCAGTGGTTATAACAGCAAACGCTGCATTACAGTCCTGTGTGCTGCTCCTGTTGCTGAAATTGCTGGACTTAGCTCCAGGTCCCGGGGGCCAGGAAAAATCCTTTTTTTTTTCCTCCTTCACAATGTACAAATACCCATGTTATTAACCTTATGGTGTCCCCCCCCTCCAAAAAAAAAAAGTGTGCCTCTGATTTTTCAGACACAAATATATCTGTTGAAGATAGTCTGGTGTAGGCCCGAGAAATAGAAGTGTGGTTTTGCAGTTCTATGGGCCATTTGTATCTAAAAAAAACAGTTTGAGTGTGTCGCTCACTGTTCAGCCGCAAATATATATATATTTTAAAAAGCCTGGTATACACCAGTAAATTATTACTGTGGTTTTGATGTTCCACGGTAAAACATCTCTATTATCCTGTTTTTGGCATTTTTTGCTGTATAAAAATAATAATAGTGTCTTCCTGATTTTTCAGACACAAATATATCTGTTGAAAATAGTCTGGTGTAGGCCAGAGAGACAGAAGTGTGCTTTTACTGTTCCACGGTAAAAAATCTCTATTATTCTGCTTTTTGCATTTTTTGCTGTAAAAAAAAAAAATAGTGTCTCCCTGATTTTTCAGACAAAAGTATATCTGTTGAAAATAGTCTGGTGTAGGCCCGAGAAATTCAAGTGTGGTTTTGCAGTTCCACGGTACAAACCTCTGTATTATCCACTTTTGGGCCATTTGTATCTAAAAAAAACAGTTTGAGTGTGTCGCTCACTGTTCAGCCGCAAATATATATATATTTTAAAAAGCCTGGTATAAACCAGTAAATTATTACTGTGGTTTTGATGTTCCATGGTAAAACATCTCTTTTATCCTGTTTTGGCATTTTTTGCTGTATAAAAATAATAATAGTGTCTCCCTGATTTTTCAGACACAAATATATCTGTTGAAAATAGTCTGGTGTAGGCCAGAGAGACAGAAGTGTGCTTTTGCTGTTCCACGGTAAAAAATCTCTATTATCCTGCTTTTTGCATTTTTTGCTGTAAAAAAAAAAAAATTGTGTTTCCCTGATTTTTCAGACACAAATATATCTGTTGAAAATAGTCTGGTGTAGGCCCGAGAAATACAAGTGTGGTTTTGCAGTTCCACGGTACAAACCTCTGTATTATCCACTTTTGGGCCATTTGTATCTAAAAAAAACAGTTTGAGTGTGTCGCTCACTGTTCAGCCGCAAATATATATATATTTTAAAAAGCCTGGTATACACCAGTAAATTATTACTGTGGTTTCGATGTTCCACGGTAAAACATCTCTATTATCCTTTTTTTGGCATTTTTTGCTGTATAAAAATAATAATAGTGTGTCCCTCATTTTTCAGACACAAATATATCTGTTGAAAATAGTCTGGTGTAGGCCAGAGCGACAGAAGTGTGCTTTTGCTGTTCCACGGTAAAAAATCTCTATTATCCTGCTTTTTGCATTTTTTGCTGTAAAAAAAAAAAAAAATAGTCTCTCCCTGATTTTTCAGACACAAATATATCTGTTGAAAATAGTCTGGTGTAGGCCCGAGAAATACAAGTGTGGTTTTGCAGTTCCACGGTACAAACCTCTGTATTATCCACTTTTGGGCCATTTGTATCTAAAAAAAGAGTTTGAGTGTGTCGCTCACTGTTCAGCCGCAAATATATATATATTTTAAAAAGCCTGGTATACACCAGTAAATTATTTCTGTGGTTTTGATGTTCCATGGTAAAACATCTCTATAATCCTGTTTTTGGCATTTTTTGCTGTATAAAAATAATAATAGTATCTCCCTGATTTTTCTGACACAAATATATCTGTTGAAAATAGTCTGGTGTAGGCCAGAGAGACAGAAGTGTGCTTTTGCTGTTCCACGGTAAAAAATCTCTATTATCCTCCTTTTTGCATTTTTTGCTGTAAAAAAAAAAAATAGTGTCTCCCTGATTTTTCAGACACAAATATATCTGTGGAAAATGGTCTGGTGTAGGCCCGAGAAAAACAAGTGTGGTTTTGCAGTTCCACGGTGCAAACCTCTGTATTATCCACTTTTGGGCCATTTGTATCTAGAAAAAACAGTTTGAGTGTGTCGCTCACTGTTCAGCCGCAAATATATATATATTTTAAAAAGCCTGGTATACACCAGTAAATTATTACTGTGGTTTTGATGTTCCATGGTAAAACATCTCTATTATCCTGTTTTTGGCATTTTTTGTGTACAAAAATAATAATAGTGTCTCCCTGATTTTTCAGACACAAATATATCTGTTGAAAATAGTCTGGTATATGCCAGAGAGACAGAAGTGTGCTTTTGCTGTTCCACGGTAAAAAATCTCTATTATCCTGCTTTTTGCATTTTTTGCTGTAAAAAAAAAAAAAAAGTGTCTCACTGATTTTTCAGACACAAATATATCTGTTGAAAATAGTCTGGTGTAGGCCCGAGAAATACAAGTGTGGTTTTGCAGTTCAACGGTACAAACCTCTGTATTATCCACTTTTGGGCCATTTGTATCTAAAAAAAACAGTTTGAGTGTGTCGCTTACTGTTCAGCCGCAAATATACATATATTTTAAAAAGCCTGGTATACACCAGTAAATTATTACTGTGGTTTTGATGTTCCATGGTAAAACATCTCTATAATCCTGTTTTTGGCATTTTTTGCTGTATAAAAATAATAATAGTGTCTCCCTGATTTTTCAGACACAAATATAGCTGTTGAAAATAGTCGGGTGTAGGCCAGAGAGACAGAAGTGTGCTTTTGCTGTTCCACGGTAAAAAATCTCTATTATCCTGCTTTTTGCATTTTTTGCTGTAAAAAAAAAAAAAATAGTGTCTCCCTGATTTTTCAGACACAAATATATCTGTTGAAAATAGTCTGGTGTAGGCCCGAGAAATACAAGTGTGGTTCTGCAGTTCCACGGTACAAACCTCTGTATTATCCACTTTTGGGCCATTTGTATCTAGAAAAAACAGTTTGAGTGTGTCGCTCACTGTTCAGCCGCAAATATACATATATTTTAAAAAGCCTGGTATACACCAGTAAATTATTACTGTGGTTTTGATGTTCCACGGTAAAACATCTCTATTATCCTGTTTTTGGCATTTTTTGCTGTGTAAAAATAAATAATAGTGTCTCCCTGATTTTTCAGACACAAATATATCTGTTGAAAATAGTCTGGTGTAGGCCAGAGAGACAGAAATGTGCTTTTGCTGATCCACGTTAAAAAATCTCTATTATCCTGCTTTTTGCATTTTTTGCTGTAAAAAAAAAAATAGTGTCTCCCTGATTTTTTAGACACAAATATATCTGTGGAAAATGGACTGGTGTAGGCCCGAGAAATACAAGTGTGGTTTTGCAGTTCCACTGTACAAACCTCTGTATTATCCACTTTTGGGCCATTTGTATCTAGAAAAAACAGTTTGAGTGTGTCGCTCACTGTTCAGCCGCAAATATATATATTTTTTAAAAAGCCTGGTATACACCAGTAAATTATTACAGTGGTTTTGATGTTCCACGGTAAAGCATCTCTATTATCCTGTTTTTGGCATTTTTGCTGTATAAAAATAATAATAGTGCCTCCCTGATTTTTCAGACACAAATATATCTGTTGAAAATAGTCTGGTGTAGGCCAGAGAGACAGAAGTGTGCTTTTGCTGTTCAACGGTAAAAAATCTCTATTATCCTGCTTTTTGCATTTTTCGCTGTAAAAAAAAAAAAATAGTGTCTCCCTGATTTTTCAGACACAAATATATCTGTTGAAAATAGTCTGGTGTAGGCCGGAGAAATACAAGTGTGGTTTTGCAGTTCCACGGTACAAACCTCTGTATTATCCACTTTTGGGCCATTTGTATCTAAAAAAAACAGTTTGAGTGTGTCGCTCACTGTCCAGCCGCAAATATATATATATTTTAAAAAGCCTGGTATACACCAGTAAATTATTACTGTGGTTTTGATGTTCCACGGTAAAACATCTCTATTATCCTGTTTTTGGCATTTTTTGCTGTATAAAAATAATAATAGTGCCTCCCTGATTTTTCAGACACAAATATATCTGTTGAAAATAGTCTGGTGTAGGCCAGAGAGACAGAAGTGTGATTTTGCTGTTCCACGGTAAAAAATCTCTATTATCCTGCTTTTTGCATTTTTTGCTGTAAAAAAAAAAATAGTGTCTCCCTGATTTTTCAGACACAAATATATCTGTTGAAAATAGTGTGGTGTAGGCCCGAGAAATACAAGTGTGGTTTTGCAGTTCCACGGTACAAACCTCTGTATTATCCACTTTTGGGCCATTTGTATCTAAAAAAACAGTTTGAGTGTGTCGCTCACTGTTCAACCGCAAATATATATATATATTTTAAAAAATCTGGTATACACCAGTAAATTATTTCTGTGGTTTTGATGTTCCATGGTAAAACATCTCTATAATCCTGTTTTTGGCATTTTTTGCTGTATAAAAATAATAATAGTGTCTCCCTGATTTTTCAGACACAAATATAGCTGTTGAAAATAGTCGGGTGTAGGCCAGAGAGACAGAAGTGTGCTTTTGCTGTTCCACGGTAAAAAATCTCTATTATCCTGCTTTTCGCATTTTTTGCTGTAAAAAAAAAAAAATAGTGTCTCCCTGATTTTTCAGACACAAATATATCTGTTGAAAATAGTCTGGTGTAGGCCCGAGAAATACAAGTGTGGTTTTGCAGTTCCACGGTACAAACCTCTGTATTATCCACTTTTTGGCCATTTGTATCTAGAAAAAACAGTTTGAGTGTGTCGCTCACTGTTCAGCCGCAAATATACATATATTTTAAAAAGCCTGGTATACACCAGTAAATTATTACTGTGGTTTTGATGTTCCACGGTAAAACATCTCTATTATCCTGTTTTTGGCATTTTTTGCTGTGTAAAAATAAATAATAGTGTCTCCCTGATTTTTCACACACAAATATATCTGTTGAAAATAGTCTGGTGTAGGCCAGAGAGACAGAAGTGTGCTTTTGCTGATCCACGGTAAAAAATCTCTATTATCCTGCTTTTTGCATTTTTTGCTGTAAAAAAAAAAATAGTGTCTCCCTGATTTTTCAGACACAAATATATCTGTGGAAAATGGACTGGTGTAGGCCCGAGAAATACAAGTGTGATTTTGCAGTTCCACTGTAAAAACCTCTGTATTATCCACTTTTGGGCCATTTGTATCTAGAAAAAACAGTTTGAGTGTGTCTCTCACTGTTCAGCCGCAAATATATATATATTTTAAAAAGCCTGGTATACACCAGTAAATTATTACTGTGGTTTTGATGTTCCACGGTAAAACATCTCTATTATCCTGTTTTTGGCATTTTTTGCTGTATAAAAATAATAATAGTGTCTCCCTGATTTTTCAGACACAAATATATCTGTTGAAAATAGTCTGGTGTAGGCCCGAGAAATACAAGTATGGTTTTGCAGTTCCACGGTACAAACCTCTGTATTATCCACTTTTGGGCCATTTGTATCTAAAAAAAAACAGTTTGAGTGTGTCTCTCACTGTTCAGCCGCAAATATATATATATTTTAAAAAGCCTGGTATATACCAGTAAATTATTACTGTGGTTTTGATGTTCCATGGTAAAACATCTCTTTTATCCTGTTTTAGCATTTTTTGCTGTATAAAAATAATAATAGTGTCTCCCTGATTTTTCAGACACAAATATATCTGTTGAAAATAGTCTGGTGTAGGCCAGAGAGGCAGAAGTGTGCTTTTGCTGTTCCACGGTAAAAAATCTCTATTATCCTGCTTTTTGCATTTTTTGCTGTAAAAAAAAAAAAATTGTGTTTCCCTGATTTTTCAGACACAAACATATCTGTTGAAAATAGTCTGGTGTAGGCCCGAGAAATACAAGTGTGGTTTTGCAGTTCCACGGTACAAACCTCTGTATTATCCACTTTTGGGCCATTTGTATCTAAAAAAAACAGTTTGAGTGTGTCGCTCACTGTTCAGCCGCAAATATATATATATTTTAAAAAGCCTGGTATACACCAGTAAATTATTACTGTGGTTTCGATGTTCCACGGTAAAACATCTCTATTATCCTTTTTTTGGCATTTTTTGCTGTATAAAAATAATAATAGTGTGTCCCTCATTTTTCAGACACAAATATATCTGTTGAAAATAGTCTGGTGTAGGCCAGAGCGACAGAAGTGTGCTTTTGCTGTTCCACGGTAAAAAATCTCTATTATCCTGCTTTTTGCATTTTTTGCTGTAAAAAAAAAAAAAATAGTCTCTCCCTGATTTTTCAGACACAAATATATCTGTTGAAAATAGTCTGGTGTAGGCCCGAGAAATACAAGTGTGGTTTTGCAGTTCCACGGTACAAACCTCTGTATTATCCACTTTTGGGCCATTTGTATCTAAAAAAAGAGTTTGAGTGTGTCGCTCACTGTTCAGCCGCAAATATATATATATTTTAAAAAGCCTGGTATACACCAGTAAATTATTTCTGTGGTTTTGATGTTCCATGGTAAAACATCTCTATAATCCTGTTTTTGGCATTTTTTGCTGTATAAAAATAATAATAGTATCTCCCTGATTTTTCTGACACAAATATATCTGTTGAAAATAGTCTGGTTTAGGCCAGAGAGACAGAAGTGTGCTTTTGCTGTTCCACGGTAAACAATCTCTATTATCCTGCTTTTTGCATTTTTTGCTGTAAAAAAAAAAAATAGTGTCTCCCTGATTTTTCAGACACAAATATATCTGTGGAAAATGGTCTGGTGTAGGCCCGAGAAAAACAAGTGTGGTTTTGCAGTTCCACGGTGCAAACCTCTGTATTATCCACTTTTGGGCCATTTGTATCTAGAAAAAACAGTTTGAGTGTGTCGCTCACTGTTCAGCCGCAAATATATATATATTTTAAAAAGCCTGGTATACACCAGTAAATTATTACTGTGGTTTTCATGTTCCATGGTAAAACATCTCTATTATCCTGTTTTTGGCATTTTTTGTGCATAAAAATAATAATAGTGTCTCCCTGATTTTTCAGACACAAATATATCTGTTGAAAATAGTCTGGTATATGCCAGAGAGACAGAAGTGTGCTTTTGCTGTTCCACGGTAAAAAATCTCTGTTATCCTGCTTTTTGCATTTTTTGCTGTAAAAAAAAAAAAAAAGTGTCTCACTGATTTTTCAGACACAAATATATCTGTTGAAAATAGTCTGGTGTAGGCCCGAGAAATACAAGTGTGGTTTTGCAGTTCAACGGTACAAACCTCTGTATTATCCACTTTTGGGCCATTTGTATCTAAAAAAAACAGTTTGAGTGTGTCGCTTACTGTTCAGCCGCAAATATACATATATTTTAAAAAGCCTGGTATACACTAGTAAATTATTACTGTGGTTTTGATGTTCCATGGTAAAACATCTCTATAATCCTGTTTTTGGCATTTTTTGCTGTATAAAAATAATAATAGTGTCTCCCTGATTTTTCAGACACAAATATAGCTGTTGAAAATTGTCGGGTGTAGGCCAGAGAGACAGAAGTGTGCTTTTGCTGTTCCACGGTAAAAATTCTCTATTATCCTGCTTTTTGCATTTTTTGCTGTAAAAAAAAAAAAATAGTGACTCCCTGATTTTTCAGACACAAATATATCTGTTGAAAATAGTCTGGTGTAGGCCCGAGAAATACAAGTGTGGTTCTGCAGTTCCACGGTACAAACCTCTGTATTATCCACTTTTGGGCTATTTGTATCTAGAAAAAACAGTTTGAGTGTGTCGCTCACTGTTCAGCCGCAAATATACATATATTTTAAAAAGCCTGGTATACACCAGTAAATTATTACTGTGGTTTTGATGTTCCACGGTAAAACATCTCTATTATCCTGTTTTTGGCATTTTTTGCTGTGTAAAAATAAATAATAGTGTCTCCCTGATTTTTCAGACACAAATATATCTGTTGAAAATAGTCTGGTGTAGGCCAGAGAGATAGAAATGTGCTTTTGCTGATCCACGGTAAAAAATCTCTATTATCCTGCTTTTTGCATTTTTTGCTGTAAAAAAAAAAATAGTGTCTCCCTGATTTTTCAGACACAAATATATCTGTGGAAAATGGACTGGTGTAGGCCCGAGAAATACAAGTGTGGTTTTGCAGTTCCACTGTACAAACCTCTGTATTATCCACTTTTGGGCCATTTGTATCTAGAAAAAACAGTTTGAGTGTGTCGCTCACTGTTCAGCCGCAAATATATATATATTTTAAAAAGCCTGGTATACACCAGTAAATTATTACAGTGGTTTTGATGTTCCACGGTAAAACATCTCTATTATCCTGTTTTTGGCATTTTTGCTGTATAAAAATAATAATAGTGCCTCCCTGATTTTTCAGACACAAATATATCTGTTGAAAATAGTCTGGTGTAGGCCAGAGAGACAGAAGTGTGCTTTTGCTGTTCAACGGTAAAAAATCTCTATTATCCTGCTTTTTGCATTTTTTGCTGTAAAAAAAAAAAAAATAGTGTCTCCCTGATTTTTCAGACACAAATATATCTGTTGAAAATAGTCTGGTGTAGGCCGGAGAAATACAAGTGTGGTTTTGCAGTTCCACGGTACAAACCTCTGTATTATCCACTTTTGGGCCATTTGTATCTAAAAAAAACAGTTTGAGTGTGTCGCTCACTGTCCAGCCGCAAATATATATATATTTTAAAAAGCCTGGTATACACCAGTAAATTATTACTGTGGTTTTGATGTTCCACGGTAAAACATCTCTATTATCCTGTTTTTGGCATTTTTTGCTGTATAAAAATAATAATAGTGCCTCCCTGATTTTTCAGACACAAATATATCTGTTGAAAATAGTCTGGTGTAGGCCAGAGAGACAGAAGTGTGATTTTGCTGTTCCACGGTAAAAAATCTCTATTATCCTGCTTTTTGCATTTTTTGCTGTAAAAAAAAAAATAGTGTCTCCCTGATTTTTCAGACACAAATATATCTGTTGAAAATAGTGTGGTGTAGGCCCGAGAAATACAAGTGTGGTTTTGCAGTTCCACGGTACAAACCTCTGTATTATCCACTTTTGGGCCATTTGTATCTAAAAAAACAGTTTGAGTGTGTCGCTCACTGTTCAACCGCAAATATATATATATTTTAAAAAATCTGGTATACACCAGTAAATTATTTCTGTGGTTTTGATGTTCCATGGTAAAACATCTCTATAATCCTGTTTTTGGCATTTTTTGCTGTATAAAAATAATAATAGTGTCTCCCTGATTTTTCAGACACAAATATAGCTGTTGAAAATAGTCGGGTGTAGGCCAGAGAGACAGAAGTGTGCTTTTGCTGTTCCACGGTAAAAAATCTCTATTATCCTGCTTTTTGCATTTTTTGCTGTAAAAAAAAAAAAATTGTGTCTCCCTGATTTTTCAGACACAAATATATCTGTTGAAAATAGTCTGGTGTAGGCCCGAGAAATACAAGTGTGGTTTTGCAGTTCCACGGTACAAACCTCTGTATTATCCACTTTTGGGCCATTTGTATCTAGAAAAAACAGTTTGAGTGTGTCGCTCACTGTCCAGCCGCAAATATATATATATTTTAAAAAGCCTGGTATACACCAGTAAATTATTACTGTGGTTTTGATGTTCCACGGTAAAACATCTCTATTATCCTGTTTTTGGCATTTTTTGCTGTATAAAAATAATAATAGTGTCTCCCTGATTTTTCAGACACAAATATATCTGTTGAAAATAGTCTGGTGTAGGCCAGAGAGACAGTAGTGTGCTTTTGCTGTTCCACGTTAAAAAATCTCTATTATCCTGCTTTTTGCATTTTTTGCTGTAAAAAAAAAAAAATAGTGTCTCCCTGATTTTTCAGACACAAATATATCTGTTGAAAATAGTCTGGTGTAGGCCCGAGAAATACAAGTGTGGTTTTGCAGTTCCACGGTACAAACCTCTGTATTATCCACTTTTGGGCCATTTGTATCTAAAAAAAACAGTTTGAGTGTGTCGCTCACTGTTCAGCCGCAAATATATATATATTTTAAAAAGCCTGGTATACACCAGTAAATTATTACTGTGGTTTTGATGTTCCCTTGTAAGACATCTCTATTATCCTGTTTTTGGCATTTTTTGCTGTATAAAAATAATAATAGTGTCTCCCTGATTTTTCAGACACAAATATAGCTGTTGAAAATAGTCTGGTGTAGGCCAGAGAGACAGAAGTGTGCTTTTGCTGTTCCACGGTAAAAAATCTCTATTATCCTGCTTTTTGCATTTTTTGCTGTAAAAAAAAAAAATAGTGTCTCCCTGATTTTTCAGACCCAAATATATCTGTTGAAAATAGTCTGGTGTAGGCCCAAGAAACACAAGTGTGGTTTTGCAGTTCCACGGTACAAACCTCTGTATTATCCACTTTTGGGCCATTTGTATCTAGAAAAAACAGTTTGAGTGTGTCGCTCACTGTTCAGCCGCAAATATATATGTATTTTAAAAAGCCTGGTATACACCAGTAAATTATTACTGTGGTTTTGATGTTCCACGGTAAAACATCACTATTATCCTGTTTTTGGCATTTTTTGCTGTATAAAAATAATAATATTGCCTCCCTGATTTTTCAGACACTAATATATCTGTTGAAAATAGTCTGGTGTAGGCCAGAGAGACAGAAGTGTGCTTTTGCTGTTCCACGGTAAAAGATCTCTATTATCCTGCTTTTTGCATTTTTTGCTGTAAAAAAAAAAAAAAATAGTGTCTCCCTGATTTTTCAGACACAAATATATCTGTTGAAAATAGTCTGGTTTAGGCCAGAGAAATACAAGTGTGGTTTTGCAGTTCCACGGTACAAACCTCTGTATTATCCACTTTTGGGCCATTTGTATCTAAAAAAAATAGTTTGAGTGTGTCGCTCACTGTTCAGCCGCAAATATATATATATTTTAAAAAGCCTGGTATACACCAGTAAATTATTACTGTGGTTTTGATGTTCCACGGTAAAACATCTCTATTATCCTGCTTTTTGCATTTTTTGCTGTAAAAAAAAAAAAAATAGTGTCTCCCTGATTTTTCAGACACAAATATATCTGTTGAAAATAGTCTGGTGTAGGCCCGAGAAATACAAGTATGGTTTTGCAGTTCCACGGTACAAACCTCTGTATTATCCACTTTTGGGCCATTTGTATCTAAAAAAAACAGTTTGAGTGTGTCGCTCACTGTTCAGCCGCAAATATATATATATTTTAAAAAGCCTGGTATACACCAGTAAATTATTTCTGTGGTTTTGATGTTCCATTGTAAAACATCTCTATTATCCTGTTTTTGGCATTTTTTGCTGTATAAAAATAATAATAGTGTCTCGCTGTTTTTTCAGACACAAATATATCTGTTGAAAATAGTCTGGTGTAGGCCAGAGAGACAGTAGTGTGCTTTTGCTGTTCCACGTTAAAAAATCTCTATTATCCTGCTTTTTGCATTTTTTGCTGTAAAAAAAAAAAATAGTGTCTCCCTGATTTTTCAGACACAAATATATCTGTTGAAAATAGTCTGGTGTAGGCCCGAGAAATACAAGTGTGGTTTTGCAGTTCCACGGTACAAACCTCTGTATTATCCACTTTTGGGCCATTTGTATCTAAAAAAACAGTTTGAGTGTGTCGCTCACTGTTCAGCCGCAAATATATATATTTTAAAAAGCCTGGTATACACCAGTAAATTATTACTGTGGTTTTGATGTTCCACAGTAAAACATCTCTATTATCCTGCTTTTTGCATTTTTTGCTGTAAAAAAAAAAAAAATAGTGTCTCCCTGATTTTTCAGACACAAATATATCTGTTGAAAATAGTCTGGTGTAGGCCCGAGAAATACAAGTATGGTTTTGCAGTTCCACGGTACAAACCTCTGTATTATCCACTTTTGGGCCATTTGTATCTAAAAAAAACAGTTTGAGTGTGTCGCTCACTGTTCAGCCGCAAATATATATATATTTTAAAAAGCCTGGTATACACCAGTAAATTATTTCTGTGGTTTTGATGTTCCATTGTAAAACATCTCTTTTATCCTGTTTTTGGCATTTTTTGCTGTATAAAAATAATAATAGTGTCTCGCTGATTTTTCAGACACAAATATATCTGTTGAAAATAGTCTGGTGTAGGCCAGAGAGACAGAAGTGTGCTTTTGCTGTTCCACAGTAAAAAATCTCTATTATTCTGCTTTTTGCATTTTTTGCTGTAAAAAAAAAAAAAAATAGTGTCTCCCTGATTTTTCAGACACAAATATATCTGTTGAAAATAGTCTGGTGTAGGCCCGAGAAATACAAGTGTGGTTTTGCAGTTCCACGGTACAAACCTCTGTATTATCCACTTTTGGGCCATTTGTATCTAAAAAAAACAGTTTGAGTGTGTCGCTCACTGTTCAGCCGCAAATATATATATATTTTAAAAAGCCTGGTATACACCAGTAAATTATTACTGTGGTTTTGATGTTCCATTGTAAAACATCTCTATTATCCTGTTTTTGGCATTTTTTGCTGTATAAAAATAATAATAGTGTCTCCCTGATTTTTCAGACACAAATATAGCTGTTGAAAATAGTCTGGTGTAGGCCAGAGAGACAGAAGTGTGCTTTTGCTGTTCCACGGTAAAAAATCTCTATTATCCTGCTTTTTGCATTTTTTGCTGTAAAAAAAAAAAAATAGTGTCTCCCTGATTTTTCAGACCCAAATATATCTGTTGAAAATAGTCTGGTGTAGGCCCGAGAAACACAAGTGTGGTTTTGCAGTTCCATGGTACAAACCTCTGTATTATCCACTTTTGGGCCATTTGTATCTAGAAAAAACAGTTTGAGTGTGTCGCTCACTGTTCAGCCGCAAATATATATGTATTTTAAAAAGCCTGGTATACACCAGTAAATTATTACTGTGGTTTTGATGTTCCACGGTAAAACATCTCTATTATCCTGTTTTTGGCATTTTTTGCTGTATAAAAATAATAATATTGCCTCCCTGATTTTTCAGACACAAATATATCTGTTGAAAATAGTCTGGTGTAGGCCCGAGAAATACAAGTGTGGTTTTGCAGTTCCACGGTACAAACCTCTGTATTATCCACTTTTGGGCCATTTGTATCTAAGAAAAACAGTTTGAGTGTGTCGCTCACTGTTCAGCCGCAAATATACATATATTTTAAAAAGCCTGGTATACACAAGAAAATTATTACTGTAGTTTTGATGTTCCACAGTAAAACATCTCTATTATCCTGCTTTTTGGCTTTTTGCCATTTCTTGCTGTAAAAAAAAAAAAAAATAGTGTCTCCCTGATTTTTCAGACACAAATATATCTGTTGAAAATAGTCTGGTGTAGGCCCGAGAAATACAAGTATGGTTTTGCAGTTCCACGGTACAAACCTCTGTATTATCCACTTTTGGGCCATTTGTATCTAAAAAAAACAGTTTGAGTGTGTCGCTCACTGTTCAGCCGCAAATATATATATATTTTAAAAAGCCTGGTATACACCAGTAAATTATTTCTGTGGTTTTGATGTTCCATTGTAAAACATCTCTATTATCCTGTTTTTGGCATTTTTTGCTGTATAAAAATAATAATAGTGTCTCGCTGTTTTTTCAGACACAAATATATCTGTTGAAAATAGTCTGGTGTAGGCCAGAGAGACAGTAGTGTGCTTTTGCTGTTCCACGTTAAAAAATCTCTATTATCCTGCTTTTTGCATTTTTTGCTGTAAAAAAAAAAAATAGTGTCTCCCTGATTTTTCAGACACAAATATATCTGTTGAAAATAGTCTGGTGTAGGCCCGAGAAATACAAGTGTGGTTTTGCAGTTCCACGGTACAAACCTCTGTATTATCCACTTTTGGGCCATTTGTATCTAAAAAAACAGTTTGAGTGTGTCGCTCACTGTTCAGCCGCAAATATATATATTTTAAAAAGCCTGGTATACACCAGTAAATTATTACTGTGGTTTTGATGTTCCACAGTAAAACATCTCTATTATCCTGCTTTTTGCATTTTTTGCTGTAAAAAAAAAAAAAATAGTGTCTCCCTGATTTTTCAGACACAAATATATCTGTTGAAAATAGTCTGGTGTAGGCCCGAGAAATACAAGTATGGTTTTGCAGTTCCACGGTACAAACCTCTGTATTATCCACTTTTGGGCCATTTGTATCTAAAAAAAACAGTTTGAGTGTGTCGCTCACTGTTCAGCCGCAAATATATATATATTTTAAAAAGCCTGGTATACACCAGTAAATTATTTCTGTGGTTTTGATGTTCCATTGTAAAACATCTCTTTTATCCTGTTTTTGGCATTTTTTGCTGTATAAAAATAATAATAGTGTCTCGCTGATTTTTCAGACACAAATATATCTGTTGAAAATAGTCTGGTGTAGGCCAGAGAGACAGAAGTGTGCTTTTGCTGTTCCACAGTAAAAAATCTCTATTATTCTGCTTTTTGCATTTTTTGCTGTAAAAAAAAAAAAAAATAGTGTCTCCCTGATTTTTCAGACACAAATATATCTGTTGAAAATAGTCTGGTGTAGGCCGGAGAAATACAAGTGTGGTTTTGCAGTTCCACGGTACAAACCTCTGTATTATCCACTTTTGGGCCATTTGTATCTAAAAAAAACAGTTTGAGTGTGTCGCTCACTGTTCAGCCGCAAATATATATATATTTTAAAAAGCCTGGTATACACCAGTAAATTATTACTGTGGTTTTGATGTTCCATTGTAAAACATCTCTATTATCCTGTTTTTGGCATTTTTTGCTGTATAAAAATAATAATAGTGTCTCCCTGATTTTTCAGACACAAATATAGCTGTTGAAAATAGTCTGGTGTAGGCCAGAGAGACAGAAGTGTGCTTTTGCTGTTCCACGGTAAAAAATCTCTATTATCCTGCTTTTTGCATTTTTTGCTGTAAAAAAAAAAAAATAGTGTCTCCCTGATTTTTCAGACCCAAATATATCTGTTGAAAATAGTCTGGTGTAGGCCCGAGAAACACAAGTGTGGTTTTGCAGTTCCATGGTACAAACCTCTGTATTATCCACTTTTGGGCCATTTGTATCTAGAAAAAACAGTTTGAGTGTGTCGCTCACTGTTCAGCCGCAAATATATATGTATTTTAAAAAGCCTGGTATACACCAGTAAATTATTACTGTGGTTTTGATGTTCCACGGTAAAACATCTCTATTATCCTGTTTTTGGCATTTTTTGCTGTATAAAAATAATAATATTGCCTCCCTGATTTTTCAGACACAAATATATCTGTTGAAAATAGTCTGGTGTAGGCCCGAGAAATACAAGTGTGGTTTTGCAGTTCCACGGTACAAACCTCTGTATTATCCACTTTTGGGCCATTTGTATCTAAGAAAAACAGTTTGAGTGTGTCGCTCACTGTTCAGCCGCAAATATACATATATTTTAAAAAGCCTGGTATACACAAGAAAATTATTACTGTAGTTTTGATGTTCCACAGTAAAACATCTCTATTATCCTGCTTTTTGCCATTTCTTGCTGTAAAAAAAAAAAAAAATAGTGTCTCCCTGATTTTTCAGACACAAATATATCTGTTGAAAATAGTCTGGTGTAGGCCCGAGAAATACAAGTATGGTTTTGCAGTTCCACAGTACAAACCTCTGTATTATCCACTTTTGGGCCATTTGTATCTAAAAAAAACAGTTTGAGTGTGTCGCTCACTGTTCAGCCGCAAATATATATATATTTTAAAAAGCCTGGTATACACCAGTAAATTATTACTGTGGTTTTGATGTTCCACAGTAAAACATCTCTATTATCCTGTTTTTGGCATTTTTTGCTGTATAAAAATTATAATAGTGCCTTCCTGATTTTTCAGACACAAATATATCTGTTGAAAATAGTCTGGTGTAGGCCAGAGAGACAGAAGTGTGCTTTTGCTGTTCCACGTTAAAAAATCTCTATTATCCTGCTTTTTGCATTTTTTGCTGTAAAAAAAAAAAAATAGTGTCTCCCTGATTTTTCAGACACAAATATATCTGTTGAAAATAGTCTGGTGTAGGCCCGAGAAATACAAGTGTGGTTTTGCAGTTCCACGGTACAAACCTCTGTATTATCCACTTTTGGGCCATTTGTATCTAAAAAAAACAGTTTGAGTGTGTCGCTCACTGTTCAGCCGCAAATATATATATATTTTAAAAAGCCTGGTATACACCAGTAAATTATTACTGTGGTTTTGATGTTCCCTTGTAAGACATCTCTATTATCCTGTTTTTGGCATTTTTTGCTGTATAAAAATAATAATAGTGTCTCCCTGATTTTTCAGACACAAATATAGCTGTTGAAAATAGTCTGGTGTAGGCCAGAGAGACAGAAGTGTGCTTTTGCTGTTCCACGGTAAAAAATCTCTATTATCCTGCTTTTTGCATTTTTTGCTGTAAAAAAAAAAAATAGTGTCTCCCTGATTTTTCAGACCCAAATATATCTGTTGAAAATAGTCTGGTGTAGGCCCAAGAAACACAAGTGTGGTTTTGCAGTTCCACGGTACAAACCTCTGTATTATCCACTTTTGGGCCATTTGTATCTAGAAAAAACAGTTTGAGTGTGTCGCTCACTGTTCAGCCGCAAATATATATGTATTTTAAAAAGCCTGGTATACACCAGTAAATTATTACTGTGGTTTTGATGTTCCACGGTAAAACATCACTATTATCCTGTTTTTGGCATTTTTTGCTGTATAAAAATAATAATATTGCCTCCCTGATTTTTCAGACACTAATATATCTGTTGAAAATAGTCTGGTGTAGGCCAGAGAGACAGAAGTGTGCTTTTGCTGTTCCACGGTAAAAGATCTCTATTATCCTGCTTTTTGCATTTTTTGCTGTAAAAAAAAAAAAAAATAGTGTCTCCCTGATTTTTCAGACACAAATATATCTGTTGAAAATAGTCTGGTTTAGGCCAGAGAAATACAAGTGTGGTTTTGCAGTTCCACGGTACAAACCTCTGTATTATCCACTTTTGGGCCATTTGTATCTAAAAAAAATAGTTTGAGTGTGTCGCTCACTGTTCAGCCGCAAATATATATATATTTTAAAAAGCCTGGTATACACCAGTAAATTATTACTGTGGTTTTGATGTTCCACGGTAAAACATCTCTATTATCCTGCTTTTTGCATTTTTTGCTGTAAAAAAAAAAAAAATAGTGTCTCCCTGATTTTTCAGACACAAATATATCTGTTGAAAATAGTCTGGTGTAGGCCCGAGAAATACAAGTATGGTTTTGCAGTTCCACGGTACAAACCTCTGTATTATCCACTTTTGGGCCATTTGTATCTAAAAAAAACAGTTTGAGTGTGTCGCTCACTGTTCAGCCGCAAATATATATATATTTTAAAAAGCCTGGTATACACCAGTAAATTATTTCTGTGGTTTTGATGTTCCATTGTAAAACATCTCTATTATCCAGTTTTTGGCATTTTTTGCTGTATAAAAATAATAATAGTGTCTCGCTGTTTTTTCAGACACAAATATATCTGTTGAAAATAGTCTGGTGTAGGCCAGAGAGACAGTAGTGTGCTTTTGCTGTTCCACGTTAAAAAATCTCTATTATCCTGCTTTTTGCATTTTTTGCTGTAAAAAAAAAAAATAGTGTCTCCCTGATTTTTCAGACACAAATATATCTGTTGAAAATAGTCTGGTGTAGGCCCGAGAAATACAAGTGTGGTTTTGCAGTTCCACGGTACAAACCTCTGTATTATCCACTTTTGGGCCATTTGTATCTAAAAAAACAGTTTGAGTGTGTCGCTCACTGTTCAGCCGCAAATATATATATTTTAAAAAGCCTGGTATACACCAGTAAATTATTACTGTGGTTTTGATGTTCCACAGTAAAACGTCTCTATTATCCTGCTTTTTGCATTTTTTGCTGTAAAAAAAAAAAAAATAGTGTCTCCCTGATTTTTCAGACACAAATATATCTGTTGAAAATAGTCTGGTGTAGGCCCGAGAAATACAAGTATGGTTTTGCAGTTCCACGGTACAAACCTCTGTATTATCCACTTTTGGGCCATTTGTATCTAAAAAAAACAGTTTGAGTGTGTCGCTCACTGTTCAGCCGCAAATATATATATATTTTAAAAAGCCTGGTATACACCAGTAAATTATTTCTGTGGTTTTGATGTTCCATTGTAAAACATCTCTTTTATCCTGTTTTTGGCATTTTTTGCTGTATAAAAATAATAATAGTGTCTCGCTGATTTTTCAGACACAAATATATCTGTTGAAAATAGTCTGGTGTAGGCCAGAGAGACAGAAGTGTGCTTTTGCTGTTCCACAGTAAAAAATCTCTATTATTCTGCTTTTTGCATTTTTTGCTGTAAAAAAAAAAAAAAATAGTGTCTCCCTGATTTTTCAGACACAAATATATCTGTTGAAAATAGTCTGGTGTAGGCCGGAGAAATACAAGTGTGGTTTTGCAGTTCCACGGTACAAACCTCTGTATTATCCACTTTTGGGCCATTTGTATCTAAAAAAAACAGTTTGAGTGTGTCGCTCACTGTTCAGCCGCAAATATATATATATTTTAAAAAGCCTGGTATACACCAGTAAATTATTACTGTGGTTTTGATGTTCCATTGTAAAACATCTCTATTATCCTGTTTTTGGCATTTTTTGCTGTATAAAAATAATAATAGTGTCTCCCTGATTTTTCAGACACAAATATAGCTGTTGAAAATAGTCTGGTGTAGGCCAGAGAGACAGAAGTGTGCTTTTGCTGTTCCACGGTAAAAAATCTCTATTATCCTGCTTTTTGCATTTTTTGCTGTAAAAAAAAAAAAATAGTGTCTCCCTGATTTTTCAGACCCAAATATATCTGTTGAAAATAGTCTGGTGTAGGCCCGAGAAACACAAGTGTGGTTTTGCAGTTCCATGGTACAAACCTCTGTATTATCCACTTTTGGGCCATTTGTATCTAGAAAAAACAGTTTGAGTGTGTCGCTCACTGTTCAGCCGCAAATATATATGTATTTTAAAAAGCCTGGTATACACCAGTAAATTATTACTGTGGTTTTGATGTTCCACGGTAAAACATCTCTATTATCCTGTTTTTGGCATTTTTTGCTGTATAAAAATAATAATATTGCCTCCCTGATTTTTCAGACACAAATATATCTGTTGAAAATAGTCTGGTGTAGGCCCGAGAAATACAAGTGTGGTTTTGCAGTTCCACGGTACAAACCTCTGTATTATCCACTTTTGGGCCATTTGTATCTAAGAAAAACAGTTTGAGTGTGTCGCTCACTGTTCAGCCGCAAATATACATATATTTTAAAAAGCCTGGTATACACAAGAAAATTATTACTGTAGTTTTGATGTTCCACAGTAAAACATCTCTATTATCCTGCTTTTTGCCATTTCTTGCTGTAAAAAAAAAAAAAAATAGTGTCTCCCTGATTTTTCAGACCCAAATATATCTGTTGAAAATAGTCTGGTGTAGGCCCAAGAAACACAAGTGTGGTTTTGCAGTTCCACGGTACAAACCTCTGTATTATCCACTTTTGGGCCATTTGTATCTAGAAAAAACAGTTTGAGTGTGTCGCTCACTGTTCAGCCGCAAATATATATGTATTTTAAAAAGCCTGGTATACACCAGTAAATTATTACTGTGGTTTTGATGTTCCACGGTAAAACATCACTATTATCCTGTTTTTGGCATTTTTTGCTGTATAAAAATAATAATATTGCCTCCCTGATTTTTCAGACACTAATATATCTGTTGAAAATAGTCTGGTGTAGGCCAGAGAGACAGAAGTGTGCTTTTGCTGTTCCACGGTAAAAAATCTCTATTATCCTGCTTTTTGCATTTTTTGCTGTAAAAAAAAAAAAATAGTGTCTCCCTGATTTTTCAGACACAAATATATCTGTTGAAAATAGTCTGGTGTAGGCCCGAGAAATACAAGTGTGGTTTTGCAGTTCCACGGTACAAACCTCTGTATTATCCACTTTTGGGCCATTTGTATCTAAAAAAACAGTTTGAGTGTGTCGCTCACTGTTCAGCCGCAAATATATATATATTTTAAAAAGCCTGGTATACACCAGTAAATTATTTCTGTGGTTTTGATGTTCCATGGTAAAACATCTCTATAATCCTGTTTTTGGCATTTTTTGCTGTATAAAAATAATAATAGTGTCTCCCTGATTTTTCAGACACAAATATATCTGTTGAAAATAGTCTGGTGTAGGCCAGAGAGACAGAAGTGTGCTTTTGCTGTTCCACGGTAAAAAATCTCTACTATCCTGCTTTTTGCATTTTTTGCTGTAAAAAAAAAAAATAGTGTCTCCCTAATTTTTCAGACACAAATATATCTGTTGAAAATAGTCTGGTGTAGGCCAGAGAGACAGAAATGTGCTTTTGCTGTTCCACGGTAAAAAATCTCTATTATCCTGCTTTTTGCATTTTTTGCTGTAAAAAAATAAAAATAGTGTCTCCCTGATTTTTCAGACACAAATATATCTGTTGAAAATAGTCTAGTGTAGGCCCGAGAAATGCAAGTGTGGTTTTGCAGTTCCACGGTACAAACCTCTGTATTATCCACTTTTGGGCCATTTGTATCTAAAAAAAACAGTTTGAGTGTGTCGCTCACTGTTCAGCCGCAAATATACATATATTTTAAAAAGCCTGGTATACACCAGTAAATTATTACTGTGGTTTTGATGTTCCACGGTAAGACATCTCTATTATCCTGTTTTTGGCATTTTTTGCTGTATAAAAATAAATAATAGTGTCTACCTGATTTTTCAGACACAAATATATCTGTTGAAAATAGTCTGGCGTAGGCCAGAGAGACAGAAGTGTGCTTTTGCTGTTCCACGGTAAAAAATCTCTATTATCCTGCTTTTTGCATTTTTTGCTGTAAAAAAAAAAAATAGTGTTTCCCTGATTTTTCAGACACAAATATATCTGTTGAAAATAGTCTGGTGTAGGCCCGAGAAATACAAGTGTGGTTTTGCAGTTCCACGGTACAAACCTCTGTATTATCCACTTTTGGGCCATTTGTATCTAAGAAAAACAGTTTGAGTGTGTCGCTCACTGTTCAGCCGCAAATATACATATATTTTAAAAAGCCTGGTATACACCAGAAAATTATTACTGTGGTTTTGATGTTCCACAGTAAAACATCTCTATTATCCTGCTTTTTGCCATTTCTTGCTGTAAAAAAAAAAAAAAAATAGTGTCTCCCTGATTTTTTAGACACAAATATATCTGTTGAAAATAGTCTGGTGTAGGCCCGAGAAATACAAGTATGGTTTTGCAGTTCCACGGTACAAACCTCTGTATTATCCACTTTTGGGCCATTTGTATCTAAAAAAAACAGTTTGAGTGTGTCGCTCACTGTTCAGCCGCAAATATATATATTTTAAAAAGCCTGGTATACACCAGTAAATTATTACTGTGGTTTTGATGTTCCACAGTAAAACATCTCTATTATCCTGCTTTTTGCATTTTTTGCTGTAAAAAAAAAAAAAATAGTGTCTCCCTGATTTTTCAGACACAAATATATCTGTTGAAAATAGTCTGGTGTAGGCCCGAGAAATACAAGTATGGTTTTGCAGTTCCACGGTACAAACCTCTGTATTATCCACTTTTGGGCCATTTGTATCTAAAAAAAACAGTTTGAGTGTGTCGCTCACTGTTCAGCCGCAAATATATATATATTTTAAAAAGCCTGGTATACACCAGTAAATTATTTCTGTGGTTTTGATGTTCCATTGCAAAACATCTCTATTATCCTGTTTTTGTCATTTTTTGCTGTATAAAAATAATAATAGTGTCTCGCTGATTTTTCAGACACAAATATATCTGTTGAAAATAGTCTGGTGTAGGCCAGAGAGACAGAAGTGTGCTTTTGCTGTTCCACAGTAAAAAATCTCTATTATTCTGCTTTTTGCATTTTTTGCTGTAAAAAAAAAAAAAAATAGTGTCTCCCTGATTTTTCAGACACAAATATATCTGTTGAAAATAGTCTGGTGTAGGCCCGAGAAATACAAGTGTGGTTTCGCAGTTCCACGGTACAAACCTCTGTATTATCCACTTTTGGGCCATTTGTATCTAAGAAAAACAGTTTGAGTGTGTCGCTCACTGTTCAGCCGCAAATATACATATATTTTAAAAAGCCTGGTATACACCAGAAAATTATTACTGTGGTTTTGATGTTCCACAGTAAAACATCTCTATTATCCTGCTTTTTGCCATTTCTTGCTGTAAAAAAAAAAAAAAATAGTGTCTCCCTGATTTTTTAGACACAAATATATCTGTTGAAAATAGTCTGGTGTAGGCCCGAGAAATACAAGTATGGTTTTGCAGTTCCACGGTACAAACCTCTGTATTATCCACTTTTGGGCCATTTGTATCTAAAAAAAACAGTTTGAGTGTGTCGCTCACTGTTCAGCCGCAAATATATATATATTTTAAAAAGCCTGGTATACACCAGTAAATTATTACTGTGGTTTTGATGTTCCACGGTAAAACATCTCTATTATCCTGCTTTTTGCATTTTTTGCTGTAAAAAAAAAAAAAATAGTGTCTCCCTGATTTTTCAGACACAAATATATCTGTTGAAAATAGTCTGGTGTAGGCCCGAGAAATACAAGTATGGTTTTGCAGTTCCACGGTACAAACCTCTGTATTATCCACTTTTGGGCCATTTGTATCTAAAAAAAACAGTTTGAGTGTGTCGCTCACTGTTCAGCCGCAAATATATATATATTTTAAAAAGCCTGGTATACACCAGTAAATTATTTCTGTGGTTTTGATGTTCCACTGTCAAACATCTCTATTATCCTGTTTTTGGCATTTTTTGCTGTATAAAAATAATAATAGTGTCTCGCTGATTTTTCAGACACAAATATATCTGTTGAAAATAGTCTGGTGTAGGCCAGAGAGACAGTAGTGTGCTTTTGCTGTTCCACGTTAAAAAATCTCTATTATCCTGCTTTTTGCATTTTTGCTGTAAAAAAAAAAAATAGTGTCTCCCTGATTTTTCAGACACAAATATATCTGTTGAAAATAGTCTGGTGTAGGCCCGAGAAATACAAGTGTGGTTTTGCAGTTCCACGGTACAAACCTCTGTATTATCCACTTTTGGGCCATTTGTATCTAGAAAAAACAGTTTGAGTGTGTCGCTCACTGTTCAGCCGCAAATATACATATATTTTAAAAAGCCTGGTATACACCAGTAAATTATTACTGTGGTTTTGATGTTCCACGGTAAGACATCTCTATTATCCTGTTTTTGGCATTTTTTGCTGTATAAAAATAAATAATAGTGTCTACCTGATTTTTCAGACACAAATATATCTGTTGAAAATAGTCTGGCGTAGGCCAGAGAGACAGAAGTGTGCTTTTGCTGTTCCACGGTAAAAAATCTCTATTATCCTGCTTTTTGCATTTTTTGCTGTAAAAAAAAAAAATAGTGTTTCCCTGATTTTTCAGACACAAATATATCTGTTGAAAATAGTCTGGTGTAGGGCCGAGAAATACAAGTGTGGTTTTGCAGTTCCACGGTACAAACCTCTGTATTATCCACTTTTGGGCCATTTGTATCTAAGAAAAACAGTTTGAGTGTGTCGCTCACTGTTCAGCCGCAAATATACATATATTTTAAAAAGCCTGGTATACACCAGAAAATTATTACTGTGGTTTTGATGTTCCACAGTAAAACATCTCTATTATCCTGCTTTTTGCCATTTCTTGCTGTAAAAAAAAAAAAAAAATAGTGTCTCCCTGATTTTTCAGACACAAATATATCTGTTGAAAATAGTCTGGTGTAGGCCAGAGAGACAGAAGTGTGCTTTTGCTGTTCCACAGTAAAAAATCTCTATTATTCTGCTTTTTGCATTTTTTGCTGTAAAAAAAAAAAAAATAGTGTCTCCCTGATTTTTCAGACACAAATATATCTGTTGAAAATAGTCTGGTGTAGGCCGGAGAAATACAAGTGTGGTTTTGCAGTTCCACGGTACAAACCTCTGTATTATCCACTTTTGGGCCATTTGTATCTAAAAAAATCAGTTTGAGTGTGTCGCTCACTGTTCAGCCGCAAATATACATATATTTTAAAAAGCCTGGTATACACAAGAAAATTATTACTGTAGTTTTGATGTTCCACAGTAAAACATCTCTATTATTCTGCTTTTTGCCATTTCTTGCTGTAAAAAAAAAAAAAAATAGTGTCTCCCTGATTTTTCAGACACAAATATATCTGTTGAAAATAGTCTGGTGTAGGCCCGAGAAATACAAGTATGGTTTTGCAGTTCCACAGTACAAACCTCTGTATTATCCACTTTTGGGCCATTTGTATCTAAAAAAAACAGTTTGAGTGTGTCGCTCACTGTTCAGCCGCAAATATATATATATTTTAAAAAGCCTGGTATACACCAGTAAATTATTACTGTGGTTTTGATGTTCCACAGTAAAACATCTCTATTATCCTGTTTTTGGCATTTTTTGCTGTATAAAAATAATAATAGTGCCTCCCTGATTTTTCAGACACAAATATATCTGTTGAAAATAGTCTGGTGTAGGCCAGAGAGACAGAAGTGTGCTTTTGCTGTTCCACGGTAAAAAATCTCTATTATCCTGCTTTTTGCATTTTTTGCTGTAAAAAAAAAAAAATAGTGTCTCCCTGATTTTTCAGACACAAATATATCTGTTGAAAATAGTCTGGTGTAGGCCCGAGAAAAACAAGTGTGGTTTTGCAGTTCCACGGTACAAACCTCTGTATTATCCACTTTTGGGCCATTTGTATCTAAAAAAACAGTTTGAGTGTGTCGCTCACTGTTCAGCCGCAAATATATATATATTTTAAAAAGCCTGGTATACACCAGTAAATTATTTCTGTGGTTTTGATGTTCCATGGTAAAACATCTCTATAATCCTGTTTTTGGCATTTTTTGCTGTATAAAAATAATAATAGTGTCTCCCTGATTTTTCAGACACAAATATATCTGTTGAAAATAGTCTGGTGTAGGCCAGAGAGACAGAAGTGTGCTTTTGCTGTTCCACGGTAAAAAATCTCTATTATCCTGCTTTTTGCATTTTTTGCTGTAAAAAAAAAAAATAGTGTCTCCCTAATTTTTCAGACACAAATATATCTGTTGAAAATAGTCTGGTGTAGGCCAGAGAGACAGAAATGTGCTTTTGCTGTTCCACGGTAAAAAATCTCTATTATCCTGCTTTTTGCATTTTTTGCTGTAAAAAAATAAAAATAGTGTCTCCCTGATTTTTCAGACACAAATATATCTGTTGAAAATAGTCTAGTGTAGGCCCGAGAAATGCAAGTGTGGTTTTGCAGTTCCACGGTACAAACCTCTGTATTATCCACTTTTGGGCCATTTGTATCTAAAAAAAACAGTTTGAGTGTGTCGCTCACTGTTCAGCCGCAAATATATATATATTTTAAAAAGCCTGGTATACACCAGTAAATTATTACTGTGGTTTTGATGTTCCACGGTAAAACATCTCTATTATCCTGCTTTTTGCATTTTTTGCTGTAAAAAAAAAAAAAATAGTGTCTCCCTGATTTTTCAGACACAAATATATCTGTTGAAAATAGTCTGGTGTAGGCCCGAGAAATACAATTATGGTTTTGCAGTTCCACGGTACAAACCTCTGTATTATCCACTTTTGGGCCATTTGTATCTAAAAAAAACAGTTTGAGTGTGTCGCTCACTGTTCAGCCGCAAATATATATATATTTTAAAAAGCCTGGTATACACCAGTAAATTATTACTGTGGTTTTGATGTTCCATTGTAAAACATCTCTATTATCCTGTTTTTGGCATTTTTTGCTGTATAAAAATAATAATAGTGTCTCCCTGATTTTTCAGACACAAATATAGCTGTTGAAAATAGTCTGGTGTAGGCCAGAGAGACAGAAGTGTGCTTTTGCTGTTCCACGGTAAAAAATCTCTATTATCCTGCTTTTTGCATTTTTTGCTGTAAAAAAAAAAAAATAGTGTCTCCCTGATTTTTCAGACCCAAATATATCTGTTGAAAATAGTCTGGTGTAGGCCCGAGAAACACAAGTGTGGTTTTGCAGTTCCATGGTACAAACCTCTGTATTATCCACTTTTGGGCCATTTGTATCTAGAAAAAACAGTTTGAGTGTGTCGCTCACTGTTCAGCCGCAAATATATATGTATTTTAAAAAGCCTGGTATACACCAGTAAATTATTACTGTGGTTTTGATGTTCCACGGTAAAACATCTCTATTATCCTGTTTTTGGCATTTTTTGCTGTATAAAAATAATAATATTGCCTCCCTGATTTTTCAGACACAAATATATCTGTTGAAAATAGTCTGGTGTAGGCCCGAGAAATACAAGTGTGGTTTTGCAGTTCCACGGTACAAACCTCTGTATTATCCACTTTTGGGCCATTTGTATCTAAGAAAAACAGTTTGAGTGTGTCGCTCACTGTTCAGCCGCAAATATACATATATTTTAAAAAGCCTGGTATACACAAGAAAATTATTACTGTAGTTTTGATGTTCCACAGTAAAACATCTCTATTATCCTGCTTTTTGCCATTTCTTGCTGTAAAAAAAAAAAAAAATAGTGTCTCCCTGATTTTTCAGACACAAATATATCTGTTGAAAATAGTCTGGTGTAGGCCCGAGAAATACAAGTATGGTTTTGCAGTTCCACAGTACAAACCTCTGTATTATCCACTTTTGGGCCATTTGTATCTAAAAAAAACAGTTTGAGTGTGTCGCTCACTGTTCAGCCGCAAATATATATATATTTTAAAAAGCCTGGTATACACCAGTAAATTATTACTGTGGTTTTGATGTTCCACAGTAAAACATCTCTATTATCCTGTTTTTGGCATTTTTTGCTGTATAAAAATAATAATAGTGCCTCCCTGATTTTTCAGACACAAATATATCTGTTGAAAATAGTCTGGTGTAGGCCAGAGAGACAGAAGTGTGCTTTTGCTGTTCCACGGTAAAAAATCTCTATTATCCTGCTTTTTGCATTTTTTGCTGTAAAAAAAAAAAAATAGTGTCTCCCTGATTTTTCAGACACAAATATATCTGTTGAAAATAGTCTGGTGTAGGCCCGAGAAAAACAAGTGTGGTTTTGCAGTTCCACGGTACAAACCTCTGTATTATCCACTTTTGGGCCATTTGTATCTAAAAAAACAGTTTGAGTGTGTCGCTCACTGTTCAGCCGCAAATATATATATATTTTAAAAAGCCTGGTATACACCAGTAAATTATTTCTGTGGTTTTGATGTTCCATGGTAAAACATCTCTATAATCCTGTTTTTGGCATTTTTTGCTGTATAAAAATAATAATAGTGTCTCCCTGATTTTTCAGACACAAATATATCTGTTGAAAATAGTCTGGTGTAGGCCAGAGAGACAGAAGTGTGCTTTTGCTGTTCCACGGTAAAAAATCTCTATTATCCTGCTTTTTGCATTTTTTGCTGTAAAAAAAAAAAATAGTGTCTCCCTAATTTTTCAGACACAAATATATCTGTTGAAAATAGTCTGGTGTAGGCCAGAGAGACAGAAATGTGCTTTTGCTGTTCCACGGTAAAAAATCTCTATTATCCTGCTTTTTGCATTTTTTGCTGTAAAAAAATAAAAATAGTGTCTCCCTGATTTTTCAGACACAAATATATCTGTTGAAAATAGTCTAGTGTAGGCCCGAGAAATGCAAGTGTGGTTTTGCAGTTCCACGGTACAAACCTCTGTATTATCCACTTTTGGGCCATTTGTATCTGAAAAAAACAGTTTGAGTGTGTCGCTCACTGTTCAGCCGCAAATATATATATATTTTAAAAAGCCCGGTATACACCAGTAAATTATTACTGTGGTTTTGATGTTCCACGGTAAAACATCTCTATTATCCTGCTTTTTGCATTTTTTGCTGTAAAAAAAAAAAAAATAGTGTCTCCCTGATTTTTCAGACACAAATATATCTGTTGAAAATAGTCTGGTGTAGGCCCGAGAAATACAAGTATGGTTTTGCAGTTCCACGGTACAAACCTCTGTATTATCCACTTTTGGGCCATTTGTATCTAAAAAAAACAGTTTGAGTGTGTCGCTCACTGTTCAGCCGCAAATATATATATATTTTAAAAAGCCTGGTATACACCAGTAAATTATTTCTGTGGTTTTGATGTTCCATTGTAAAACATCTCTATTATCCTGTTTTTGGCATTTTTTGCTGTATAAAAATAATAATAGTGTCTCGCTGATTTTTCAGACACAAATATATCTGTTGAAAATAGTCTGGTGTAGGCCAGAGAGACAGAAGTGTGCTTTTGCTGTTCCACAGTAAAAAATCTCTATTATTCTGCTTTTTGCATTTTTTGCTGTAAAAAAAAAAAAAAATAGTGTCTCCCTGATTTTTCAGACACAAATATATCTGTTGAAAATAGTCTGGTGTAGGCCGGAGAAATACAAGTGTGGTTTTGCAGTTCCACGGTACAAACCTCTGTATTATCCACTTTTGGGCCATTTGTATCTAAAAAAATCAGTTTGAGTGTGTCGCTCACTGTTCAGCCGCAAATATATATATATTTTAAAAAGCCTGGTATACACCAGTAAATTATTACTGTGGTTTTGATGTTCCACGGTAAAACATCTCTATTATCCTGCTTTTTGCATTTTTTGCTTTAAAAAAAAAAAAAATAGTGTCTCCCTGATTTTTCAGACACAAATATATCTGTTGAAAATAGTCTGGTGTAGGCCCGAGAAATACAATTATGGTTTTGCAGTTCCACGGTACAAACCTCTGTATTATCCACTTTTGGGCCATTTGTATCTAAAAAAAACAGTTTGAGTGTGTCGCTCACTGTTCAGCCGCAAATATATATATATTTTAAAAAGCCTGGTATACACCAGTAAATTATTACTGTGGTTTTGATGTTCCATTGTAAAACATCTCTATTATCCTGTTTTTGGCATTTTTTGCTGTATAAAAATAATAATATTGCCTCCCTGATTTTTCAGACACAAATATATCTGTTGAAAATAGTCTGGTGTAGGCCCGAGAAATACAAGTGTGGTTTTGCAGTTCCATGGTACAAACCTCTGTATTATCCACTTTTGGGCCATTTGTATCTAAGAAAAACAGTTTGAGTGTGTCGCTCACTGTTCAGCCGCAAATATACATATATTTTAAAAAGCCTGGTATACACAAGAAAATTATTACTGTAGTTTTGATGTTCCACAGTAAAACATCTCTATTATCCTGCTTTTTGCCATTTCTTGCTGTAAAAAAAAAAAAAAATAGTGTCTCCCTGATTTTTCAGACACAAATATATCTGTTGAAAATAGTCTGGTGTAGGCCCGAGAAATACAAGTATGGTTTTGCAGTTCCACAGTACAAACCTCTGTATTATCCACTTTTGGGCCATTTGTATCTAAAAAAAACAGTTTGAGTGTGTCGCTCACTGTTCAGCCGCAAATATATATATATTTTAAAAAGCCTGGTATACACCAGTAAATTATTACTGTGGTTTTGATGTTCCACAGTAAAACATCTCTATTATCCTGTTTTTGGCATTTTTTGCTGTATAAAAATAATAATAGTGCCTCCCTGATTTTTCAGACACAAATATATCTGTTGAAAATAGTCTGGTGTAGGCCAGAGAGACAGAAGTGTGCTTTTGCTGTTCCACGGTAAAAAATCTCTATTATCCTGCTTTTTGCATTTTTTGCTGTAAAAAAAAAAAAAATAGTGTCTCCCTGATTTTTCAGACACAAATATATCTGTTGAAAATAGTCTGGTGTAGGCCCGAGAAAAACAAGTGTGGTTTTGCAGTTCCACGGTACAAACCTCTGTATTATCCACTTTTGGGCCATTTGTATCTAAAAAAACAGTTTGAGTGTGTCGCTCACTGTTCAGCCGCAAATATATATATATTTTAAAAAGCCTGGTATACACCAGTAAATTATTTCTGTGGTTTTGATGTTCCATGGTAAAACATCTCTATAATCCTGTTTTTGGCATTTTTTGCTGTATAAAAATAATAATAGTGTCTCCCTGATTTTTCAGACACAAATATATCTGTTGAAAATAGTCTGGTGTAGGCCAGAGAGACAGAAATGTGCTTTTGCTGTTCCACGGTAAAAAATCTCTATTATCCTGCTTTTTGCATTTTTTGCTGTAAAAAAATAAAAATAGTGTCTCCCTGATTTTTCAGACACAAATATATCTGTTGAAAATAGTCTAGTGTAGGCCCGAGAAATGCAAGTGTGGTTTTGCAGTTCCACGGTACAAACCTCTGTATTATCCACTTTTGGGCCATTTGTATCTAAAAAAAACAGTTTGAGTGTGTCGCTCACTGTTCAGCCGCAAATATATATATATTTTAAAAAGCCTGGTATACACCAGTAAATTATTTCTGTGGTTTTGATGTTCCATTGTAAAACATCTCTATTATCCTGTTTTTGGCATTTTTTGCTGTATAAAAATAATAATAGTGTCTCGCTGATTTTTCAGACACAAATATATCTGTTGAAAATAGTCTGGTGTAGGCCAGAGAGACAGTAGTGTGCTTTTGCTGTTCCACGTTAAAAAATCTCTATTATCCTGCTTTTTGCATTTTTGCTGTAAAAAAAAAAAATAGTGTCTCCCTGATTTTTCAGACACAAATATATCTGTTGAAAATAGTCTGGTGTAGGCCCGAGAAATACAAGTGTGGTTTTGCAGTTCCACGGTACAAACCTCTGTATTATCCACTTTTGGGCCATTTGTATCTAAAAAAAACAGTTTGAGTGTGTCGCTCACTGTTCAGCCGCAAATATATATATATTTTAAAAAGCCTGGTATACACCAGTAAATTATTACTGTGGTTTTGATGTTCCATTGTAAAACATCTCTATTATCCTGTTTTTGGCATTTTTTGCTGTATAAAAATAATAATAGTGTCTCCCTGATTTTTCAGACACAAATATAACTGTTGAAAATAGTCTGGTGTAGGCCAGAGAGACAGAAGTGTGCTTTTGCTGTTCCACGGTAAAAAATCTCTATTATCCTGCTTTTTGCATTTTTTGCTGTAAAAAAAAAAAAATAGTGTCTCCCTGATTTTTCAGACCCAAATATATCTGTTGAAAATAGTCTGGTGTAGGCCCGAGAAACACAAGTGTGGTTTTGCAGTTCCATGGTACAAACCTCTGTATTATCCACTTTTGGGCCATTTGTATCTAGAAAAAACAGTTTGAGTGTGTCGCTCACTGTTCAGCCGCAAATATATATGTATTTTAAAAAGCCTGGTATACACCAGTAAATTATTACTGTGGTTTTGATGTTCCACGGTAAAACATCTCTATTATCCTGTTTTTGGCATTTTTTGCTGTATAAAAATAATAATATTGCCTCCCTGATTTTTCAGACACAAATATATCTGTTGAAAATAGTCTGGTGTAGGCCCGAGAAATACAAGTGTGGTTTTGCAGTTCCACGGTACAAACCTCTGTATTATCCACTTTTGGGCCATTTGTATCTAAGAAAAACAGTTTGAGTGTGTCGCTCACTGTTCAGCCGCAAATATACATATATTTTAAAAAGCCTGGTATACACAAGAAAATTATTACTGTAGTTTTGATGTTCCACAGTAAAACATCTCTATTATCCTGCTTTTTGCCATTTCTTGCTGTAAAAAAAAAAAAAAATAGTGTCTCCCTGATTTTTCAGACACAAATATATCTGTTGAAAATAGTCTGGTGTAGGCCCGAGAAATACAAGTATGGTTTTGCAGTTCCACAGTACAAACCTCTGTATTATCCACTTTTGGGCCATTTGTATCTAAAAAAAACAGTTTGAGTGTGTCGCTCACTGTTCAGCCGCAAATATATATATATTTTAAAAAGCCTGGTATACACCAGTAAATTATTACTGTGGTTTTGATGTTCCACAGTAAAACATCTCTATTATCCTGTTTTTGGCATTTTTTGCTGTATAAAAATAATAATAGTGCCTCCCTGATTTTTCAGACACAAATATATCTGTTGAAAATAGTCTGGTGTAGGCCAGAGAGACAGAAGTGTGCTTTTGCTGTTCCACGGTAAAAAATCTCTATTATCCTGCTTTTTGCATTTTTTGCTGTAAAAAAAAAAAAATAGTGTCTCCCTGATTTTTCAGACACAAATATATCTGTTGAAAATAGTCTGGTGTAGGCCCGAGAAAAACAAGTGTGGTTTTGCAGTTCCACGGTACAAACCTCTGTATTATCCACTTTTGGGCCATTTGTATCTAAAAAAACAGTTTGAGTGTGTCGCTCACTGTTCAGCCGCAAATATATATATATTTTAAAAAGCCTGGTATACACCAGTAAATTATTTCTGTGGTTTTGATGTTCCATGGTAAAACATCTCTATAATCCTGTTTTTGGCATTTTTTGCTGTATAAAAATAATAATAGTGTCTCCCTGATTTTTCAGACACAAATATATCTGTTGAAAATAGTCTGGTGTAGGCCAGAGAGACAGAAGTGTGCTTTTGCTGTTCCACGGTAAAAAATCTCTATTATCCTGCTTTTTGCATTTTTTGCTGTAAAAAAAAAAAATAGTGTCTCCCTAATTTTTCAGACACAAATATATCTGTTGAAAATAGTCTGGTGTAGGCCAGAGAGACAGAAATGTGCTTTTGCTGTTCCACGGTAAAAAATCTCTATTATCCTGCTTTTTGCATTTTTTGCTGTAAAAAAATAAAAATAGTGTCTCCCTGATTTTTCAGACACAAATATATCTGTTGAAAATAGTCTAGTGTAGGCCCGAGAAATGCAAGTGTGGTTTTGCAGTTCCACGGTACAAACCTCTGTATTATCCACTTTTGGGCCATTTGTATCTAAAAAAAACAGTTTGAGTGTGTCGCTCACTGTTCAGCCGCAAATATATATATATTTTAAAAAGCCTGGTATACACCAGTAAATTATTACTGTGGTTTTGATGTTCCACGGTAAAACATCTCTATTATCCTGTTTTTGGCATTTTTTGCTGTATAAAAATAATAATATTGCCTCCCTGATTTTTCAGACACAAATATATCTGTTGAAAATAGTCTGGTGTAGGCCCGAGAAATACAAGTGTGGTTTTGCAGTTCCACGGTACAAACCTCTGTATTATCCACTTTTAGGCCATTTGTATCTAAGAAAAACAGTTTGAGTGTGTCGCTCACTGTTCAGCCGCAAATATACATATATTTTAAAAAGCCTGGTATACACAAGAAAATTATTACTGTAGTTTTGATGTTCCACAGTAAAACATCTCTATTATCCTGCTTTTTGCCATTTCTTGCTGTAAAAAAAAAAAAAAATAGTGTCTCCCTGATTTTTCAGACACAAATATATCTGTTGAAAATAGTCTGGTGTAGGCCCGAGAAATACAAGTATGGTTTTGCAGTTCCACAGTACAAACCTCTGTATTATCCACTTTTGGGCCATTTGTATCTAAAAAAAACAGTTTGAGTGTGTCGCTCACTGTTCAGCCGCAAATATATATATATTTTAAAAAGCCTGGTATACACCAGTAAATTATTACTGTGGTTTTGATGTTCCACAGTAAAACATCTCTATTATCCTGTTTTTGGCATTTTTTGCTGTATAAAAATAATAATAGTGCCTCCCTGATTTTTCAGACACAAATATATCTGTTGAAAATAGTCTGGTGTAGGCCAGAGAGACAGAAGTGTGCTTTTGCTGTTCCACGGTAAAAAATCTCTATTATCCTGCTTTTTGCATTTTTTGCTGTAAAAAAAAAAAAATAGTGTCTCCCTGATTTTTCAGACACAAATATATCTGTTGAAAATAGTCTGGTGTAGGCCCGAGAAAAACAAGTGTGGTTTTGCAGTTCCACGGTACAAACCTCTGTATTATCCACTTTTGGGCCATTTGTATCTAAAAAAACAGTTTGAGTGTGTCGCTCACTGTTCAGCCGCAAATATATATATATTTTAAAAAGCCTGGTATACACCAGTAAATTATTTCTGTGGTTTTGATGTTCCATGGTAAAACATTTCTATAATCCTGTTTTTGGCATTTTTTGCTGTATAAAAATAATAATAGTGTCTCCCTGATTTTTCAGACACAAATATATCTGTTGAAAATAGTCTGGTGTGGGCCAGAGAGACAGAAGTGTGCTTTTGCTGTTCCACGGTAAAAAATCTCTATTATCCTGCTTTTTGCATTTTTTGCTGTAAAAAAAAAAATAGTGTCTCCCTAATTTTTCAGACACAAATATATCTGTTGAAAATAGTCTGGTGTAGGCCAGAGAGACAGAAATGTGCTTTTGCTGTTCCACGGTAAAAAATCTCTATTATCCTGCTTTTTGCATTTTTTGCTGTAAAAAAATAAAAATAGTGTCTCCCTGATTTTTCAGACACAAATATATCTGTTGAAAATAGTCTAGTGTAGGCCCGAGAAATGCAAGTGTGGTTTTGCAGTTCCACGGTACAAACCTCTGTATTATCCACTTTTGGGCCATTTGTATCTAAAAAAAACAGTTTGAGTGTGTCGCTCACTGTTCAGCCGCAAATATATATATATTTTAAAAAGCCTGGTATACACCAGTAAATTATTACTGTGGTTTTGATGTTCCACGGTAAAACATCTCTATTATCCTGCTTTTTGCATTTTTTGCTGTAAAAAAAAAAAAAATAGTGTCTCCCTGATTTTTCAGACACAAATATATCTGTTGAAAATAGTCTGGTGTAGGCCCGAGAAATACAAGTATGGTTTTGCAGTTCCACGGTACAAACCTCTGTATTATCCACTTTTGGGCCATTTGTATCTAAAAAAAACAGTTTGAGTGTGTCGCTCACTGTTCAGCCGCAAATATATATATATTTTAAAAAGCCTGGTATACACCAGTAAATTATTTCTGTGGTTTTGATGTTCCATTGTAAAACATCTCTATTATCCTGTTTTTGGCATTTTTTGCTGTATAAAAATAATAATAGTGTCTCGCTGATTTTTCAGACACAAATATATCTGTTGAAAATAGTCTGGTGTAGGCCAGAGAGACAGTAGTGTGCTTTTGCTGTTCCACGTTAAAAAATCTCTATTATCCTGCTTTTTGCATTTTTGCTGTAAAAAAAAAAAATAGTGTCTCCCTGATTTTTCAGACACAAATATATCTGTTGAAAATAGTCTGGTGTAGGCCCGAGAAATACAAGTGTGGTTTTGCAGTTCCACGGTACAAACCTCTGTATTATCCACTTTTGGGCCATTTGTATCTAAGAAAAACAGTTTGAGTGTGTCGCTCACTGTTCAGCCGCAAATATACATATATTTTAAAAAGCCTGGTATACACAAGAAAATTATTACTGTAGTTTTGATGTTCCACAGTAAAACATCTCTATTATCCTGCTTTTTGCCATTTCTTGCTGTAAAAAAAAAAAAAAATAGTGTCTCCCTGATTTTTCAGACACAAATATATCTGTTGAAAATAGTCTGGTGTAGGCCCGAGAAATACAAGTATGGTTTTGCAGTTCCACAGTACAAACCTCTGTATTATCCACTTTTGGGCCATTTGTATCTAAAAAAAACAGTTTGAGTGTGTCGCTCACTGTTCAGCCGCAAATATATATATATTTTAAAAAGCCTGGTATACACCAGTAAATTATTACTGTGGTTTTGATGTTCCACAGTAAAACATCTCTATTATCCTGTTTTTGGCATTTTTTGCTGTATAAAAATAATAATAGTGCCTCCCTGATTTTTCAGACACAAATATATCTGTTGAAAATAGTCTGGTGTAGGCCAGAGAGACAGAAGTGTGCTTTTGCTGTTCCACGGTAAAAAATCTCTATTATCCTGCTTTTTGCATTTTTTGCTGTAAAAAAAAAAAAATAGTGTCTCCCTGATTTTTCAGACACAAATATATCTGTTGAAAATAGTCTGGTGTAGGCCCGAGAAAAACAAGTGTGGTTTTGCAGTTCCACGGTACAAACCTCTGTATTATCCACTTTTGGGCCATTTGTATCTAAAAAAACAGTTTGAGTGTGTCGCTCACTGTTCAGCCGCAAATATATATATATTTTAAAAAGCCTGGTATACACCAGTAAATTATTTCTGTGGTTTTGATGTTCTATGGTAAAACATCTCTATAATCCTGTTTTTGGCATTTTTTGCTGTATAAAAATAATAATAGTGTCTCCCTGATTTTTCAGACACAAATATATCTGTTGAAAATAGTCTGGTGTAGGCCAGAGAGACAGAAGTGTGCTTTTGCTGTTCCACGGTAAAAAATCTCTATTATCCTGCTTTTTGCATTTTTTGCTGTAAAAAAAAAAAATAGTGTCTCCCTAATTTTTCAGACACAAATATATCTGTTGAAAATAGTCTGGTGTAGGCCAGAGAGACAGAAATGTGCTTTTGCTGTTCCACGGTAAAAAATCTCTATTATCCTGCTTTTTGCATTTTTTGCTGTAAAAAAATAAAAATAGTGTCTCCCTGATTTTTCAGACACAAATATATCTGTTGAAAATAGTCTAGTGTAAGCCCGAGAAATGCAAGTGTGGTTTTGCAGTTCCACGGTACAAACCTCTGTATTATCCACTTTTGGGCCATTTGTATCTAAAAAAAACAGTTTGAGTGTGTCGCTCACTGTTCAGCCGCAAATATATATATATTTTAAAAAGCCTGGTATACACCAGTAAATTATTACTGTGGTTTTGATGTTCCACGGTAAAACATCTCTATTATCCTGCTTTTTGCATTTTTTGCTGTAAAAAAAAAAAAAATAGTGTCTCCCTGATTTTTCAGACACAAATATATCTGTTGAAAATAGACTGGTGTAGGCCCGAGAAATACAAGTATGGTTTTGCAGTTCCACAGTACAAACCTCTGTATTATCCACTTTTGGGCCATTTGTATCTAAAAAAAACAGTTTGAGTGTGTCGCTCACTGTTCAGCCGCAAATATATATATATTTTAAAAAGCCTGGTATACACCAGTAAATTATTTCTGTGGTTTTGATGTTCCATTGTAAAACATCTCTATTATCCTGTTTTTGGCATTTTTTGCTGTATAAAAATAATAATAGTGTCTCGCTGATTTTTCAGACACAAATATATCTGTTGAAAATAGTCTGGTGTAGGCCAGAGAGACAGTAGTGTGCTTTTGCTGTTCCACGTTAAAAAATCTCTATTATCCTGCTTTTTGCATTTTTGCTGTAAAAAAAAAAAATAGTGTCTCCCTGATTTTTCAGACACAAATATATCTGTTGAAAATAGTCTGGTGTAGGCCCGAGAAATACAAGTGTGGTTTTGCAGTTCCACGGTACAAACCTCTGTATTATCCACTTTTGGGCCATTTGTATCTAGAAAAAACAGTTTGAGTGTGTCGCTCACTGTTCAGCCGCAAATATACATATATTTTAAAAAGCCTGGTATACACCAGTAAATTATTACTGTGGTTTTGATGTTCCACGGTAAGACATCTCTATTATCCTGTTTTTGGCATTTTTTGCTGTATAAAAATAAATAATAGTGTCTACCTGATTTTTCAGACTCAAATATATCTGTTGAAAATAGTCTGGCGTAGGCCAGAGAGACAGAAGTGTGCTTTTGCTGTTCCACGGTAAAAAATCTCTATTATCCTGCTTTTTGCATTTTTTGCTGTAAAAAAAAAAAAATAGTGTTTCCCTGATTTTTCAGACACAAATATATCTGTTGAAAATAGTCTGGTGTAGGCCCGAGAAATACAAGTGTGGTTTTGCAGTTCCACGGTACAAACCTCTGTATTATCCACTTTTGGGCCATTTGTATCTAAGAAAAACAGTTTGAGTGTGTCGCTCACTGTTCAGCCGCAAATATACATATATTTTAAAAAGCCTGGTATACACCAGAAAATTATTACTGTGGTTTTGATGTTCCACAGTAAAACATCTCTATTATCCTGCTTTTTGCCATTTCTTGCTGTAAAAAAAAAAAAAAAATAGTGTCTCCCTGATTTTTTAGACACAAATATATCTGTTGAAAATAGTCTGGTGTAGGCCCGAGAAATACAAGTATGGTTTTGCAGTTCCACGGTACAAACCTCTGTATTATCCACTTTTGGGCCATTTGTATCTAAAAAAAACAGTTTGAGTGTGTCGCTCACTGTTCAGCCGCAAATATATATATATTTTAAAAAGCCTGGTATACGCCAGTAAATTATTTCTGTGGTTTTGATGTTCCATTGTAAAACATCTCTATTATCCTGTTTTTGGCATTTTTTGCTGTATAAAAATAATAATAGTGTCTCGCTGTTTTTTCAGACACAAATATATCTGTTGAAAATAGTCTGGTGTAGGCCAGAGAGACAGTAGTGTGCTTTTGCTGTTCCACGTTAAAAAATCTCTATTATCCTGCTTTTTGCATTTTTTGCTGTAAAAAAAAAAAATAGTGTCTCCCTGATTTTTCAGACACAAATATATCTGTTGAAAATAGTCTGGTGTAGGCCGGAGAAATACAAGTGTGGTTTTGCAGTTCCACGGTACAAACCTCTGTATTATCCACTTTTGGGCCATTTGTATCTAAAAAAATCAGTTTGAGTGTGTCGCTCACTGTTCAGCCGCAAATATATATATATTTTAAAAAGCCTGGTATACACCAGTAAATTATTACTGTGGTTTTGATGTTTCACGGTAAAACATCTCTATTATCCTGCTTTTTGCATTTTTTGCTGTAAAAAAAAAAAAATAGTGTCTCCCTGATTTTTCAGACACAAATATATCTGTTGAAAATAGTCTGGTGTAGGCCCGAGAAATACAATTATGGTTTTGCAGTTCCACGGTACAAACCTCTGTATTATCCACTTTTGGGCCATTTGTATCTAAAAAAAACAGTTTGAGTGTGTCGCTCACTGTTCAGCCGCAAATATATATATTTTTTAAAAAGCCTAGTATACACCAGTAAATTATTACTGTGGTTTTGATGTTCCATTGTAAAACATCTCTATTATCCTGTTTTTGGCATTTTTTGCTGTATAAAAATAATAATAGTGTCTCCCTGATTTTTCAGACCCAAATATATCTGTTGAAAATAGTCTGGTGTAGGCCCGAGAAACACAAGTGTGGTTTTGCAGTTCCACGGTACAAACCTCTGTATTATCCACTTTTGGGCCATTTGTATCTAGAAAAAACAGTTTGAGTGTGTCGCTCACTGTTCAGCCGCAAATATATATGTATTTTAAAAAGCCTGGTATACACCAGTAAATTATTACTGTGGTTTTGATGTTCCACGGTAAAACATCTCTATTATCCTGTTTTTGGCATTTTTTGCTGTATAAAAATAATAATATTGCCTCCCTGATTTTTCAGACACAAATATATCTGTTGAAAATAGTCTGGTGTAGGCCCGAGAAATACAAGTGTGGTTTTGCAGTTCCACGGTACAAACCTCTGTATTATCCACTTTTGGGCCATTTGTATCTAAGAAAATCAGTTTGAGTGTGTCGCTCACTGTTCAGCCGCAAATATACATATATTTTAAAAAGCCTGGTATACACAAGAAAATTATTACTGTAGTTTTGATGTTCCACAGTAAAACATCTCTATTATCCTGCTTTTTGCCATTTCTTGCTGTAAAAAAAAAAAAAAATAGTGTCTCCCTGATTTTTCAGACACAAATATATCTGTTGAAAATAGTCTGGTGTAGGCCCGAGAAATACAAGTATGGTTTTGCAGTTCCACAGTACAAACCTCTGTATTATCCACTTTTGGGCCATTTGTATCTAAAAAAAACAGTTTGAGTGTGTCGCTCACTGTTCAGCCGCAAATATATATATATTTTAAAAAGCCTGGTATACACCAGTAAATTATTACTGTGGTTTTGATGTTCCACGGTAAAACATCTCTATTATCCTGTTTTTGGCATTTTTTGCTGTATAAAAATAATAATAGTGCCTCCCTGATTTTTCAGACACAAATATTTCTGTTGAAAATAGTCTGGTGCAGGCCAGAGAGACAGAAGTGTGCTTTTGCTGTTCCACTGTAAAAAATCTCTATTATCCTGCTTTTTGCATTTTTTGCTGTAAAAAAAAAAAAATAGTGTCTCCCTGATTTTTCAGACACAAATATATCTGTTGAAAATAGTCTGGTGTAGGCCCGAGAAATACAAGTGTGGTTTTGCAGTTCCACGGTACAAACCTCTGTATTATCCACTTTTGGGCCATTTGTATCTAAAAAAACAGTTTGAGTGTGTCGCTCACTGTTCAGCCGCAAATATATATATATTTTAAAAAGCCTGGTATACACCAGTAAATTATTTCTGTGGCTTTGATGTTCCATGGTAAAACATCTCTATAATCCTGTTTTTGGCATTTTTTGCTGTATAAAAATAATAATAGTGTCTTCCTGATTTTTCAGACACAAATATATCTGTTGAAAATAGTCTGGTGTAGGCCAGAGAGACAGAAGTGTGCTTTTGCTGTTCCACGGTAAAAAATCTCTATTATCCTGCTTTTTGCATTTTTTGCTGTAAAAAAAAAAAATAGTGTCTCCCTAATTTTTCAGACACAAATATATCTGTTGAAAATAGTCTGGTGTAGGCCAGAGAGACAGAAATGTGCTTTTGCTGTTCCACGGTAAAAAATCTCTGTTATCCTGCTTTTTGCATTTTTTGCTGTAAAAAAATAAAAATAGTGTCTCCCTGATTTTTCAGACACAAATATATCTGTTGAAAATAGTCTAGTGTAGGACCGAGAAATACAAGTGTGGTTTTGCAGTTCCACGGTACAAACCTCTGTATTATCCACTTTTGGGCCATTTGTATCTAAAAAAAACAGTTTGAGTGTGTCGCTCACTGTTCAGCCGCAAATATATATATATTTTAAAAAGCCTGGTATACACCAGTAAATTATTACTGTGGTTTTGATGTTCCACGGTAAAACATCTCTATTATCCTGCTTTTTGCATTTTTTGCTGTAAAAAAAAAAAAAATAGTGTCTCCCTGATTTTTCAGACACAAATATATCTGTTGAAAATAGTCTGGTGTAGGCCCGAGAAATACAAGTATGGTTTTGCAGTTCCACGGTACAAACCTCTGTATTATCCACTTTTGGGCCATTTGTATCTAAAAAAAACAGTTTGAGTGTGTCGCTCACTGTTCAGCCGCAAATATATATATATTTTAAAAAGCCTGGTATACACCAGTAAATTATTTCTGTGGTTTTGATGATCCATTGTAAATCATCTCTATTATCCTGTTTTTGGCATTTTTTGCTGTATAAAAATAATAATAGTGTCTCGCTGATTTTTCAGACACAAATATATCTGTTGAAAATAGTCTGGTGTAGGCCAGAGAGACAGTAGTGTGCTTTTGCTGTTCCACGTTAAAAAATCTCTATTATCCTGCTTTTTGCATTTTTGCTGTAAAAAAAAAAAATAGTGTCTCCCTGATTTTTCAGACACAAATATATCTGTTGAAAATAGTCTGGTGTAGGCCCGAGAAATACAAGTGTGGTTTTGCAGTTCCACGGTACAAACCTCTGTATTATCCACTTTTGGGCCATTTGTATCTAGAAAAAACAGTTTGAGTGTGTCGCTCACTGTTCAGCCGCAAATATACATATATTTTAAAAAGCCTGGTATACACCAGTAAATTATTACTGTGGTTTTGATGTTCCACGGTAAGACATCTCTATTATCCTGTTTTTGGCATTTTTTGCTGTATAAAAATAAATAATAGTGTCTACCTGATTTTTCAGACACAAATATATCTGTTGAAAATAGTCTGGCGTAGGCCAGAGAGACAGAAGTGTGCTTTTGCTGTTCCACGGTAAAAAATCTCTATTATCCTGCTTTTTGCATTTTTTGCTGTAAAAAAAAAAAAATAGTGTTTCCCTGATTTTTCAGACACAAATATATCTGTTGAAAATAGTCTGGTGTAGGCCCGAGAAATACAAGTGTGGTTTTGCAGTTCCACGGTACAAACCTCTGTATTATCCACTTTTGGGCCATTTGTATCTAAGAAAAACAGTTTGAGTGTGTCGCTCACTGTTCAGCTGCAAATATACATATATTTTAAAAAGCCTGGTATACACCAGAAAATTATTACTGTGGTTTTGATGTTCCACAGTAAAACATCTCTATTATCCTGCTTTTTGCCATTTCTTGCTGTAAAAAAAAAAAAAATAGTGTCTCCCTGATTTTTTAGACACAAATATATCTGTTGAAAATAGTCTGGTGTAGGCCCGAGAAATACAAGTATGGTTTTGCAGTTCCACGGTACAAACCTCTGTATTATCCACTTTTGGGCCATTTGTATCTAAAAAAACAGTTTGAGTGTGTCGCTCACTGTTCAGCGGCAAAAATATATATATTTTAAAAAGCCTGGTATACACCAGTAAATTATTACTGTGGTTTTGATGTTCCACGGTAAAACATCTCTATTATCCTGTTTTTGGCATTTTTTGCTGTATAAAAATAATAATAGTACCTCCCTGATTTTTCAGACACAAACATATCTGTTGAAAATAGTCTGGTGTAGGCCAGAGAGACAGAAGTGTGCTTTTGCTGTTCCACGGTAAAAAATCTCTATTATCCTGCTTTTTGCATTTTTTGCTGTAAAAAAAAAAAAAAAGTGTCTCCCTGATTTTTCAGACACAAATATATCTGTTGAAAATAGTCTAGTGTAGGCCCGAGAAATACAAGTGTGGTTTTGCAGTTCCATGGTACAAACCTCTGTATTATCCACTTTTGGGCCATTTGTATCTAAAAAAAACAGTTTGAGTGTGTCGCTCACTGTTCAGCCGCAAATATATATATATTTTAAAAAGCCTGGTATACACCAGTAAATTATTACTGTGGTTTTGATGTTCCACGGTAAAACATCTCTATTATCCTCCTTTTTGCATTTTTTGCTGTATAAAAATAATAATAGTGTCTCGCTGATTTTTCAGACACAAATATATCTGTTGAAAATAGTCTGGTGTAGGCCCGAGAAATACAAGTGTGGTTTTGCAGTTCCACGGTACAAACCTCTGTATTATCCACTTTTGGGCCATTTGTATCTAGAAAAAACAGTTTGAGTGTGTCGCTCACTGTTCAGCCGCAAATATCCATATATTTTAAAAAGCCTGGTATACACCAGTAAATTATTACTGTGGTTTTGATGTTCCACGGTAAAACATCTCTATTATCCTGTTTTTGGCATTTTTTGCTGTATAAAAATAAATAATAGTGTCTACCTGATTTTTCAGACACAAATATATCTGTTGAAAATAGTCTGGCGTAGGCCAGAGAGACAGAAGTGTGCTTTTGCTGTTCCATGGTAAAAAATCTCTATTATCCTGCTCTTTGCATTTTTTGCTGTAAAAAAAAAAAAAATAGTGTTTCCCTGATTTTTCAGACACAAATATATCTGTTGAAAATAGTCTGGTGTAGGCCCGAGAAATACAAGTGTGGTTTTGCAGTTCCACGGTACAAACCTCTGTATTATCCACTTTTGGGCCATTTGTATCTAAGAAAAACAGTTTGAGTGTGTCGCTCACTGTTCAGCCGCAAATATACATATATTTTAAAAAGCCTGGTATACACCAGAAAATTATTACTGTGGTTTTGATGTTCCACAGTAAAACATCTCTATTATCCTGCTTTTTGCCATTTCTTGCTGTAAAAAAAAAAAAAAATAGTGTCTCCCTGATTTTTCAGACACAAATATATCTGTTGAAAATAGTCTGGTGTAGGCCCTAGAAATACAAGTATGGTTTGCAGTTCCACGGTACAAACCTGTGTATTATCCACTTTTGGGCCATTTGTATCTAAACAAAACAGTTTGAGTGTGTCGCTCACTGTTCAGCCGCAAATATATATATATTTTAAAAAGCCTGGTATACACCAGTAAATTATTACTGTGGTTTTGATGTTCCACGGTAAAACATCTCTATTATCCTGTTTTTGGCATTTTTTGCTGTATAAAAATAATAATAGTGCCTCCCTGATTTTTCAGACACAAATATATCTGTTGAAAATAGTCTGGTGTAGGCCAGAGAGACAGAAGTGTGCTTTTGCTGTTCTACGGTAAAAAATCTCTATTATCCTGCTTTTTGCATTTTTTGCTGTAAAAAAAAAAAAATAGTGTCTCCCTAATTTTTCAGACACAAATATATCTGTTGAAAATAGTCTGGTGTAGGCCAGAGAGACAGAAGTGTGCTTTTGCTGTTCCACGGTAAAAAATCTCTATTATCCTGCTTTTTGCATTTTTTGCTGTAAAAAAAAAAAAATAGTGTCTCCCTGATTTTTCAGACACAAATATATCTGTTGAAAATAGTCTAGTGTAGGCCCGAGAAATACAAGTGTGGTTTTGCAGTTCCATGGTACAAACCTCTGTATTATCCACTTTTGGGCCATTTGTATCTAAAAAAAACAGTTTGAGTGTGTCGCTCACTGTTCAGCCGCAAATATATATATATTTTAAAATGCCTGGTATACACCAGTAAATTATTACTGTGGTTTTGATGTTCCACGGTAAAACATCTCTATTATCCTCCTTTTTGCATTTTTTGCTGTAAAAAAAAAAAATAGTGTCTCCCTGATTTTTCAGACACAAATATATCTGTTGAAAATAGTCTGGTGTAGGCCCGAGAAATACAAGTATGGTTTTGCAGTTCCACGGTACAAACCTCTGTATTATCCACTTTTGGGCCATTTGTATCTAAAAAAAACAGTTTGAGTGTGTCGCTCACTGTTCAGCCACAAATATATATATATTTTAAAAAGCCTGGTATACACCAGTAAATTATTACTGTGGTTTTGATGTTCTATTGTAAAACATCTCTATTATCCTGTTTTTGGCATTTTTTGCTGTATAAAAATAATAATAGTGTCTCCCTGATTTTTCAGACACAAATATATCTGTTGAAAATAGTCTGGTGTAGGCCAGAGAGACAGAAGTGTGCTTTTGCTGTTCCACGGTAAAAAATCTCTATTATCCTGCTTTTTGCATTTTTTGCTGTAAAAAAAAAAAAATAGTGTCTCCCTGATTTTTCAGACACAAATATATCTGTGGAAAATGGTCTGGTGTAGGCCCGAGAAATACAAGGGTGGTTTTGCAGTTCCATGGTGCAAAACTCTGTATTATCCACTTTTGGGCCATTTGTATCTAGAAAAAACAGTTTGAGTGTGTCGCTCACTGTTCAGACGCAAATATATATATATTTTAAAAAGCCTGGTATACACCAGTAAATTATTACTGTGGTTTTGATGTTCCACGGTAAAACATCTCTATTATCCTGTTTTTGGCATTTTTTGCTGTATAAAAATAATAATAGTGCCTCCCTGATTTTTCAGACACAAATATATCTGTTGAAAATAGTCTGGTGTAGGCCAGAGAGACAGAAGTGTGCTTTTGCTGTTCCACGGTAAAAAATCTCTATTATCCTGCTTTTTGCATTTTTTGCTGTAAAAAAAAAAAAATAGTGTCTCCCTGATTTTTCAGACACAAATATATCTGTTGAAAATAGTCTAGTGTAGGCCCGAGAAATACAAGTGTGGTTTTGAAGTTCCACGTTACAAACCTCTGTATTATCCACTTTTGGGCCATTTGAATCTAGAAAAAACAGTTTGAGTGTGTCGCTCACTGTTCAGCCGCAAATATATATATATTTTAAAAAGCCTGGTATACACCAGTAAATTATTACTGTGGTTTTGATGTTCCACGGTAAAACATCTCTATTATCCTGTTTTTGGCATTTTTTGCTGTAAAAAAAAAAAAAATAGTGTCTCCCTGATTTTTCAGACACAAATATATCTGTTGAAAATAGTCTAGTGTAGGCCCGAGAAATACAAGTGTGGTTTTGAAGTTCCACGTTACAAACCTCTGTATTATCCACTTTTGGGCCATTTGAATCTAGAAAAAACAGTTTGAGTGTGTCGCTCACTGTTCAGCCGCAAATATATATATATTTTAAAAAGCCTGGTCTACACCAGTAAATTATTACTGTGGTTTTGATGTTCCACGGTAAAACATCTCTATTATCCTGTTTTTGGCATTTTTTGCTGTAAAAAAAAAAAAAATAGTGTCTCCCTGATTTTTCAGACACAAATATATCTGTTGAAAATAGTCTGGTGTAGACCCGAGAAATACAAGTGTGGTTTTGCAGTTCCAAGGTACAAACCTCTGTATTATCCACTTTTGGGCCATTTGTATCTAAAAAAAACAGTTTGAGTGTGTCGCTCACAGTTCAGCCGCAAATATATATATATTTTAAAAAGCCTGGTATACACCAGTAAATTATTACTGTGGTTTTGATGTTCCATTGTAAAACATCTCTATTATCCTGTTTTTGGCATTTTTTGCAGTATAAAAATAATAATAGTGTCTCCCTGATTTTTCAGACACAAATATATCTGTTGAAAATAGTCTGGTGTAGGCCAGAGAGACAGAAGTGTGCTTTTGCTGTTCCACGGCAAAAAATCTCTATTATCCTGCTTTTTGCATTTTTTGCTGTAAAAAAAGAAAAAATAGTGTCTCCCTGATTTTTCAGACACAAATATATCTGTTGAAAATAGTCTGGTGTAGGCCCAAGAAATACAAGTGTGGTTTTGCAGTTCCACGGTACAAACCTCTGTATTATCCACTTTTGGGCCATTTGTATCTAAAAAAAACAGTTTGAGTGTGTCGCTCACTGTTCAGCCGCAAATATATATATATTTTAAAAAGCCTGGTATACACCAGTAAATTATTACTGTGGTTTTGATGTTCCACAGTAAAACATCTCTATTATCCTGTTTTTGGCATTTTTTGCTGTATAAAAATAATAATAGTGTCTCCATGATTTTTCAGACAGAAATATATCTGTTGAAAATAGTCTGGTGTAGGCCAGAGAGACAGAAGTGTGCTTTTGCTTTTCCACGGTAAAAAATCTCTATTATCCTGCTTTTTGCATTTTTTGCTGTAAAAAAAAAAAAAAATAGTGTCTCCCTGACTTTTCAGACACAAATATATCTGTTGAAAATAGTCTGGTGTAGGCCCGAGAAATACAAGTGTGGTTTTGCAGTTCCACGGTACAAACATCTGTATTATACACTTTTGGGCCATTTGTATCTAGAAAAAACAGTTTGAGTGTGTCGCTCACTGTTCAGCCGCAAATATACATATATTTTAAAAAGCCTGGTATACACCAGTAAATTATTACTGTGGTTTTGATGTTCCACGGTAAAACATCTCTATTATCCTGTTTTTGGCATTTTTTGCTGTATAAAAATAAATAATAGTGTCTCCCTGATTTTTCAGACACAAATATATCTGTTGAAAATAGTCTGGTGTAGACCCGAGAAATACAAGTGTGGTTTTGCAGTTCCACGGTACAAACCTCTGTATTATCCACTTTTGGGCCATTTGTATCTAAAAAAAACAGTTTGAGTGTGTCGCTCACAGTTCAGCCGCAAATATATATATATTTTAAAAAGCCTGGTATACACCAGTAAATTATTACTGTGGTTTTGATGTTCCATTGTAAAACATCTCTATTATCCTGTTTTTGGCATTTTTTGCAGTATAAAAATAATAATAGTGTCTCCCTGATTTTTCAGACACAAATATATCTGTTGAAAATAGTCTGGTGTAGGCCAGAGGGACAGAAGTGTGCTTTTGCTGTTCCACGGTAAAAAATCTCTATTATCCTGCTTTTTGTATTTTTTGCTGTAAAAAAAAAAAAAATAGTGTCTCCCTGATTTTTCACACACAGATATATCTGTTGAAAATAGTCTGGTGTAGGCCCGAGAAATACAAGTGTGGTTTTGCAGTTCCACGGTACAAACCTCTGTATTATCCACTTTTGGGCCATTTGTATCTTAAAAAAACAGTTAGAGTGTGTCGCTCACTGTTCAGCCGCAAATATCTCTATTTAAAAAAGTGTGGTATACTCCAGTAAACAATAACTGTGGTTTTCCTCTTCCACGGTTCTAATCTACTCTTTATTACCCTTTTTCCATTGATAGTGCAAGTGTAAGCTATTTTACTTCATTTACAATGGGCAAGGCGCGTGGCAAGGGACGTGGAAGTGGATGTTCTGGTGATGGTTCGTGCAGAGGACGGGGCCGTGGCCAAGGTGAAAATGTGCCACAACCAACAGCCACATCTTCTCGCTCCCACTTCTTGACCAAATTACTAGGGAAGCACAGAACAACACCAGTATTGAGAACTGATCAGTGTGAACAGGTTATTAATTGGATAGCAGACAATACTTCCAGTTACCTGGGCACCACCACCTCCGGTCTGTCTTCCACACGGTCAACTCTTAGTAGCCGTGAGTCTCGACCGCATACTCCTCCTCACCCTGATGCTCCTTCCTCCCACCATGCCGAGTGTCGTCAGACAGCAAGTGATCCCACACTTGGACACTCTGAAGAGCTGTTCACTGGTCCATTTCCATATTTGGGCCCCTTGCCTGATACGCTTGAAGTGGTGGAAGAGAAGATCCCATGTTGCGATGCCCAAATATTTGAACAGCCACGGCCACAGGAAGTCGACGTTGGCAATCTGTCACAAGAGGTGGACGATGACGAGACACAATTGCCAGGAAGTGAGGAGGAGGATCGTGGTGCGCAAGTGGAAGAGGAGGAGGTGGTGGATGATCTAGTAACTGACCCAACGTGGAAGGAGGACATGCAGAGTGAGGCCAGCAGCACACAGGGGGAGGGAGGCAGAGTACCCCAACAGGCAGGAAGAAGCAGTGTGGTGGCCGCAGACAGAAGGCAGGCAACCGTTTCCCGTAACACCAACACGAGGGACGTTGCCAGTACAAGCGGTAGGTCTTCCAGAGTCTGGAATTTTTTTAAAGACTTTGCTGATAACCCAAAAAAGGCCATATGTTCCACCTGCCATGCCAGCATCAGCAGGGGTGAAAAAACTACCAGCCTGACCACCACCAGCATGATCAGGCACATGGCAGCAAAGCACCCGACTTTTTGGGGCGAAACCCAGGGTCCACGACCAATGTCAGCGGGTGTCACCACTGCTTCTTCCACTGTTGTGCGTGCAATAGAACCACCTGTTGTGTGTGAAAGGCAATCCCATGTCCATACTGCATGTAAAGATGCCCCCTCCTCTCAGTCTTCACTTGTTATGGCAGTTTCTCAAGAAACAGCATCAACGTCCACGTCCACGTCCCACCGCAGCGTTCAATTGTCCATATCCCAGACCTTTGAACGAAAGAGGAAATTCGCAGCTAACACCCCACAGGCCACAGTCCTAAATTTGCACATTTCACGACTGCTTGCATTGGAAATGCTGCCTTTTAGGCTGGTGGAGACGGAATCCTTCCGCAATCTTATGGCGGTGGCCGTCCCTCGGTACTCGGTCCCCAGCCGACACTATTTTGCCCGGTGTGCCATCGCCGCACTACACAAGCATGTGTCCCAAAGCATCTGCCGTGCCCTCAACAACGCAGTTACTGGGAGAGTCCACCTGACAACGGACACGTGGACAAGTGCTTGTGGCCAGGGACGGTACATCTCTCTGACGGCACACTGGGTAAACATAGTGGAAGCCGGGACCCAGTCGGACCTTGGGACGGAACACATCCTCCCCACACCGAGGATTGCGGGCCCTATGTCAGTCAGAGTTGCCCCCACAGTGTACAGCTCCTGCGCATCCTCCTCCTCCTCCTCCTCCTCATGTTCAGCCTCCATCTCAGATATCACCACATCAGTTACAAGCTGGAAGCATTGCAGTACTGCCTCCGCCAAGCGGCAACAGGCGGTGCTGAAACTCATAAGCTTAGGTGATAAACCTCACACTGCTTGTGAGTTGTGGACAGCTGTGAAAGAGCAGGCAGATCTGTGGCTGAGACCGCTGAACCTACATCCCGGCATGGTCGTGTGTGACAATGGGCGTAACCTGGTGGCGGCTCTGAGGCGAGGTGAGATCACACACGTACCATGCCTGGCTCATGTGCTTAACCTCGTGGTTCAGAGGTTTCTTAAATCGTACCACGAGTTGCCAGATCTGTTCGTGAAAGTACGCCGCCTGTCAACTCATTTTTGCAAGTCGGCTACAGCTTCCGCCCCCCTTGCTGTGTTGCAGCAGCGTTTGCAGCTTCCGGAACACCGACTGGTGTGTGATGTCCCCACACGTTGGAACTCTACCCTCCACATGTTGCAAAGGATTTGTGAGCAGAAGAGAGCAGTTGTGGAGTACCAGCTGCAACAAGGCCGTCGATATTCAGGTCAGACTCCACACATAAGACCTCAGGAGTGGACCTGGATGTCTGACATATGTACCATCCTGACAAACTTTGAGGAGGCCACCAAGATGGTGAGTGGCGATGACGCCATCATTAGTGTCAGCATCCCACTTGTCTGTCTTTTGCAACGCTCTCTGCAGAGAATTAAAGAGGAGGCATTGCAGCCAGAGTATGATGATATGGATCAAGAAGCCATAGCGGGCGATTACACACAGCCCAGCCTCATCTCATCCCAACGTGCATTGGGGGACAATGAGGGAGAGGAGGAGAAGGAGGAGGAGGAGGAAGAACAGGAGCTGCTATCATGCGTTGTAGACGGTAGTACCTGTACAAGTGTCATACCGTCGGTTCAGCGTGGGTGGCCTGAGGACGGGGGGGGGGAAGAGGAGGAGGAGTAGGAGGAGAGCATGGTCAGTCATCATCTTGGTGAGGACACGGAAATCTTGCCTGTTACCAGTCTGGCACGCATGGCTGACTTTATGTTACGTGACCCTCGCGTTGTCAAAATGTTGGGTGACAGTCATTACTGGTTGGTGACACTTGTAGACCCCCGCTACAAGGAGAACTTTCACTCTCTTATTCCTGAGGTGGAGAGGTCTACAAAAATGGGGCAATACCAGAAGGCCCTTGCTGCAGAACTCTTAAAAAAATTCCCATCTGAACACGCTAGCGGCAGATGTCACAGTTCGTTGCCCAACCAAGGCGTACAGGCGAGAGAGATGCAACTCCAATCCAGCAGAGGCAGGGGAACACTGTCAACGCTCTGGGACAGTTTTCTGAGATCCGCCCAGCTGAGGCGTGGGGTACTCTCACAAGGAGTGGAAAGTTTCAAAAGATGGTGAGGGAGTACCTTGCCCATCGTACCAGCGTCCTCCGTGATTCCTCTGTGCCTTTTAATTATTGGGCATCCAAGCTGGACACTTGGAATGAACTCGCTGTGTACGCCTTGGAGGTCCTGGCCTGCCCTGCCGCTAGCGTGTTATCGGAGCGTGTTTTTAGTGCCGCTGGGGGAATTATAACTGATAAGCGCACTCGCCTGTCAACTGACAATGCTGACAAGCTGACCCTTATCAAAATGAACAAGGGCTGGATTGGGCCAGACTTCTCATCACCACCAAATGACAGCAGAGTAACATAAAGTCAAATCCACTGTGTTATTTCGGGAGGTGTATTCACATGCAACGCTTCACACCCACACATGGGTATACGCTGTCACGGCTGTGTCGCCACGAAGATCGTCACGATTACACAGCCTGACTTCTCGCAGCTGACTTTTTGGTGCTTTGTGTTTTCGGCAGTGAGGGAGTTAATTCTCTCTCTCTCTGTGCTAGACGAGGTCCAGCCTCGCCCAGCTGCAATCAATGCTGCTGTAGTGAGTCTCCTTCAAATGCCTGCTGGTCTGTTTGGGAAGTGTCGGTGAAAGCATTTCATACAGACTTACAGAGCGGATCGTGGTATTTGGAGTTTCTGAGATAAGTGTATTTGGAGTGTATTTTCCCTTCCTCGCTTTATCATTTATCTCCTTTCCCGTTCGTGTTCCCTCTGTTGTAGTTGTGTAGTTTTTGTATGCAAGGTGGTTTTGGTTTTTCCCTTGTACTGTCTCGTTCGTCTAAGTACTGTGTGTGGGCATATTATTACTTGTCCTCTTTTGTTGTGATCGGGGTCCTTCTCAGGACTAGATTACTTAGGTGCAGGGATCCTCAGGAGGTAGGGGTTACGCTGGCGGCCTGGACCTCTGTACCTTTAACAGTACCTCCAGGTTGAGGGATTAGTCAGGGCCCCAGCTTAGGGTCAGCTTAGGCCCCCTACCTCCAGTATACAGAGACAGCGTGACATTTTCACCGACCCACTTAGTTTTTCTCCAGCTACCATGGATCCAGTAGCCGGTCTAGCTCGGCAGTTGCAGAGTTTGTCCATGGAGCTGGCGGACGTTAGGTCCAAGGTTTTGCATCCTCTGGAGCAAGCCGGACCAGAACCTAAAGTAGCTCTCCCTGACAGGTTCACTGGGGGGCGGGACAAGTTTTTTGTTTTCCGGGAGGCATGCAAATTGTACTTTCGGCTGCGGCCTCGGTCATCGGGGAGTGAAGAACAAAGGGTGGGAATTGTCATCTCGCTCCTACAAGGGGACCCACAATCTTGGGCGTTCTCTCTTCCCCCGGGCTCCCCGGCTCTCCAGTCAGTGGATAGGTTTTTCGCTGCTCTGGGACTCGTATATGATGACCCAGATCGGATCTCCCTTGCTGAGTCTAAGTTACGTAGGATCCAGCAGGGAGATCGTCCGGCGGAGGAATTCTGTTCGGAGTTCCGTAGGTGGGCCACGGACACCCAGTGGAATGACCCGGCTCTTAGGAGCCAGTTTTGTCAAGGTTTATCCGACAAATTACAGGATGTGTTGGCACAGTATGACTCTCCCGCGTCACTGGAAGCCGCTATGGCCCTGGCTATTCGCGTTGACAGACGGCTTCGGGAGAGGTGCGGGATAACTCGACCCCCTGTGATGACTCCACCTCCTACAAGGTCCCCTCATATGGTGGTTCCCCTGGTCAGTCCAGAGGAGCCTATGCAATTAGGAGGGACATCATTTCGGGGGAGGGGACCGGTGGTGCGCCATAAGACAGGAAGGTGTTTCTTCTGCGGGAGAAAGGGACATTTTATTGGGGGGTGTCCATCCCGTCCCTTGCAGAGTGAAGAGTCGTCGGAAAACTGTTGATCCCAGGTTGTGTGGTGGACGGCAATCTGGGAGTAGGTATTTCGTCCCTAGGTTCGTCTCAGTTTCTCGTACCGGCGGAGGTGGTGGTGGGTACGAGAACTGAGAGGATATCTGTTCTTCTGGATAGTGGGGCCGGGGCTAATCTGGTTGATGCTCGGTTTGCCCGGGTTCAAGGTATGCGATTGAGTGAGTTGGCTAAACCCATCCCCATATTCTCGATCGATGCCAGGCCTCTCGGTCAGGGAAGTTTTTTGCAAGCTGTGCATGACGTAAAACTTCAAGTGGGGGCGATACATAAAGAACTGTTGTCTTGCTACGTGTTGGAGGGTCTTCCCACTCCTATAGTGTTCGGCCTTCCTTGGTTAACTAAGCATAACCCGGTTATTAATTGGCAAACCAGAGAGATAAGCCAATGGAGTAAATTCTGTGATAAAAACTGCATGAACACGGTCATCGGTGCGGTTACTCCTTGGGTCTTACCTCCATTTCTGGCGGACTTTGAGGATGTATTCTCGGAGAAAGGGTGTCAGGAACTACCTCCTCATCGCGAGTATGACTGTTCTGTAAAACTGCTCCCTGAGGCCAAGTTACCTAAAGCTAGGTTGTATAACCTTTCTGGTCCTGAGAGGCAGGCCATGAAGGATTATATTTCAGAAAGTCTGGCTAAGGGGCATATTAGACCTTCATCTTCACCGGTGGCTGCGGGGTTCTTCTTTGTTAAGAAGAAAGATGGAGGCCTACGCCCTTGCCTGGATTTCCGTGAACTTAATCGGATTACGGTCCGAGATCCGTATCCACTCCCACTTATTCCCGATCTCTTTAATCAGATCGTGGGCTCCAAATGGTTCTCTAAGTTGGATCTCAGGGGGGCGTACAATCTGATTAGGATGAAGGAGGGGGATGAGTGGAAGACGGCGTTTAACACTCCGGAGGGGCATTATGAGAACCTTGTCATGCCATTCGGTCTGACTAATGCCCCGGCGGTGTTCCAACACTTTGTTAATGACATTTTTCGCCGCCTGGTGGGACAGTTTGTTGTCATATATCTGGATGATATCTTAATTTACTCGCCGGATCTGGTGTCTCATCAGCAGCACGTTAGGCAGGTGTTACAGATCTTGCGGGATAATAAACTGTATGCCAAATGGGAAAAGTGTGTGTTCGCCGTACAGGAACTCCAGTTTTTAGGCTTCCTGGTTTCAGCGTCCGGTTTTCGTATGGACCCTGGGAAAGTGCGGGCAGTTCTTGAGTGGGATCGGCCAGAGAATCTTAAGGCACTACAACGTTTCCTGGGGTTTGCTAATTATTACCGGAAGTTCATTCGTAATTTCTCGTCCATGGTTAAGCCTCTCACAGACATGACTAAAAAGGGGACGGATTTTTCTAGGTGGTCTGACAAGGCTTGTCAAGCATTCTCCTGCTTGAAAAAATGTTTTGCCTCGGCACCCATACTCATTCAACCTGATGCGTCACAGCCATTCATTGTAGAGGTAGACGCTTCCGAGGTAGGGGTGGGAGCAGTATTGTCACAAGGTTCGTACCCTGGTAAGTGGCATCCGTGCGCCTTTTTCTCTAAAAAATTGTCGTCCGCTGAGAGGAATTACGATGTCGGCAATAGGGAACTCTTAGCCATTAAGTTAGCTTTTGAGGAGTGGCGCCATTTTTTGGAGGGGGCAGTCCATCCGGTCACCGTCATCACCGATCACAAGAACCTGCTATATCTGGAGTCCGCGAAACGTCTGAATCCCAGACAAGCTAGGTGGTCATTGTTTTTTACCAGGTTTAATTTTGTCGTTACATATCGTCCTGGGTCAAAAAATGTAAAGGCGGATGCCTTATCTCGTAGTTTCCCTGGGGCCGGGAATACGGACGACCCGATTCCTATCCTTCAGGAGGGGGTGGTGGTTTCGGCAGTATGCTCTGAGCTGGAGGAGGAGGTATTGGAGGCTCAGGGGGACGCCCCTGTTGGACCTCCGGGGAGACTGTTTGTTCCAGATCAGTTGCGACAAAAGGTGATCGAGGCACACCATAACTCAGTTTTGGCAGGACACCCGGGGAGTAAAGCAACTGTGGATCTTCTCTCGCGTCGGTTTTAGTGGCCTAACTTACATAAGGAGGTGGTAACTTTTGTCGCGTCCTGTGGGGTTTGTGCGCGCTCTAAGACCTCACATACCCGTCCGTCTGGGGCCCTCTTACCTTTGAAGATCCCGGAGCGTCCTTGGACTCATCTGTCTATGGACTTTATTACGGACCTCCCTCCGTCTTCGGGTAAAACGGTCATACTCGTTGTAGTGGACAGGTTCAGCAAGATGGCACATTTTATCGCTCTTCCGGCTCTCCCTAATGCTAAAACTCTTGCGCAGGTGTTCATTGGGGAGATTGTGAGGCTTCACGGGGTACCCTCCGATGTGGTGTCTGATCGGGGGTCTCAGTTTGTGTCCAAGTTCTGGAAGGCGTTTTGTGCACGGCGGGGGATGCATTTGTCATTCTCATCGGCTTTTCACCCTCAGACCAATGGTCAGACGGAACGTATGAACCAGAGCTTGGAGACATATCTCCGGTGTTTTGTGTCAGAGAACCAGGAGGACTGGGCTTCTTTCTTACCTCTGGCAGAGTTTGCTCTCAATAATAGGCGGAGCGAGTCCACTGGTAAGTCCCCGTTTTTTGGGGCATATGGTTTTCACCCCCAGTTTTGTACTTTCAGTAGGGGGGGCTCTTCGGGGGTTCCTGAGGAGGAACGATTTTCCTCATCACTCGCTTCAGTATGGAGAGGGGTGCTGAAGAATCTGAATACTATGGGGAACCGATACAAACGTATGGCTGATAGGAGGAGAGTGTCTGGTCCGGACCTAAGTGTGAACGATCGGGTATGGTTGTCTACCAGGAATATTAAACTTAAGGTTCCCTCCTGGAAACTGGGTCCCAGGTTCATTGGGCCGTACAGAATCAGTTCTATTATTAATCCGGTGGCATTCCGTCTTGACCTCCCCCCTATGTTTAAAATTCACAACGTGTTCCACAGATCGTTGCTTAAGAGGTATGTGGCGCCGGTGGTACCGTCACCTTTACCTCCCCCTCCAGTGGTGGTCAATGGTAACTTGGAGTTCCAGGTATCAAGGGTCATCGATTCACGTTTTAATCGTCGGTCCCTTCAGTACCTGGTTCATTGGAAAGGGTATGGTCCTGAGGAGAGGATGTGGGTTCCTGCGTCGGATATTAACGCAGACCGATTAGTTCGGGCCTTCCACACGACTCACCCGGATAAACCTGGCCCTGAGGGTCCGGAGGCCCCTCGTAGAAGGGGGGGTACTGTCACGGCTGTGTCGCCACGAAGATCGTCACGATTACACAGCCTGACTTCTCGCAGCTGACTTTTTGGTGCTTTGTGTTTTCGGCAGTGAGGGAGTTAATTCTCTCTCTCTCTGTGCTAGACGAGGTCCAGCCTCGCCCAGCTGCAATCAATGCTGCTGTAGTGAGTCTCCTTCAAATGCCTGCTGGTCTGTTTGGGAAGTGTCGGTGAAAGCATTTCATACAGACTTACAGAGCGGATCGTGGTATTTGGAGTTTCTGAGATAAGTGTATTTGGAGTGTATTTTCCCTTCCTCGCTTTATCATTTATCTCCTTTCCCGTTCGTGTTCCCTCTGTTGTAGTTGTGTAGTTTTTGTATGCAAGGTGGTTTTGGTTTTTCCCTTGTACTGTCTCGTTCGTCTAAGTACTGTGTGTGGGCATATTATTACTTGTCCTCTTTTGTTGTGATCGGGGTCCTTCTCAGGACTAGATTACTTAGGTGCAGGGATCCTCAGGAGGTAGGGGTTACGCTGGCGGCCTGGACCTCTGTACCTTTAACAGTACCTCCAGGTTGAGGGATTAGTCAGGGCCCCAGCTTAGGGTCAGCTTAGGCCCCCTACCTCCAGTATACAGAGACAGCGTGACATACGCTTCCTCGTTTCGGCTGTTTAATCTTCTTCTCCTTATCCTCAGCCTCCACCACCACTATACCACCAGGGTGCCAGCATTGCAAGTTCCTCCGTCCTAATTTTTGGCAGCTTTTGCTGGGAAAGCATAAGCAAATACTATGGGAGATCCACTCCCCAATAATGGGACTTATGTTTGTAATATGCTGTACTGCATGGCTCTTGTAAGGGGCATTGCAAGTTGCTCCATCCTAATTTTTGGCAGCTTTTGCTGGCAAAGCATAAGCAAATACTGTGGGAGACCCACTCCCCAATAATGGGACTTATGTTTGTAATATGCTGTACTGCATGGCTCTTTTAAGGGGCATTGCAAGTTGCTACGTCCTAATTTTTGGCAGCTTTTGCTTGCAAGGCATAAGCAAATACTATGGGACACCCACTCCCCAATAATGGGACTTATGTTTGTAATATGCTGTACTGCATGTGACGCGCCCCCTGGGCCGTGTGTACACGTGTGTGGGCTACCCGGTGCCGGGTCTCTGGGGTCTGTAGTCTCCGTGGCGGTGACCCGGTCCCGTGGCTCAGGCTGGTCAAACCAGTGGCAATCTTTCTTAGGTTTTGAGGTTAATTGTCCGACTGCGCCACCCGTGGATTGCGGTCAGGAAGTACCACCGCTGCGAGGCAGACCGCTGAGGCTGGTGTTGTGTGCGCAGCATAAAATGGGATAACTCCCCTCGGGAGGAGAATAGACTCAGGGCAGTGAGTGTAGATGATGGGGGTGATGGTGCACGAGCGCAGCAGGAATGACTCAGAGTCTTTGCAGTGCAGTTCAGGGTCTTTACTGATGATTATAAGGTTGACTCTCCCGGGAGTACTGGCTAGCATAAGAGGCCTGGTCAGTCTGTGAGCAAGCAGGAGTTCCCCTGGCCAGGTGGAGTTGTAGGCCTCCCCGTCTGTCTGCACTCTTCCTGGCTACCTTGCTGTAAGCGGGTAGAAGTAGCCCACGTCCCTGAGTGTACCGTGTAGTGCTCACCCGTATGGCTGGTGACTTGGGGCCTTCTGTTAGCCTCCGCTCCACGACGGCGGTGCTGGTCCCTTGCTTGTGACTGAACCTCCGGGCTTCTATGGCGAGAGGACCTGAAATCCCCTGCCGGCTGGTTTCTGCTGCTGGATATATAAGTCCTCACAGCTTCGGACTCCTGTGTCCGGTTCCTATTGTCTTCTGCCAGGGCGAGCTCTGCTCAGCTTCCAGCCCCTCGTCTTTAGCTCCTAGCTCCTACAGAGCTCCTTGCTGTTACTTTCCCTTGCTCTCACTCTGACTCTGACTGTTCTCTGATCTCTGACTCACTCAACCCCACCCCAGATCCAGTTTATAAGGACAGAATTCTCCCCTCCCAGGACTGGGGCAGGAGGATGTTGCATGTTTAAGGGATCCTGACCAGGAAACCTCCCACTTGCTCTCCGACGTAATCTCTATTACTGTGGTGACCAGACCCCTGGGGTGCCACACATGGCTCTTGTAAGGGGCATTGCAGTACCTCATAATTTTTGGAAAGCCTTCCATTCACTACTTAGGCCAACAGTGCACAGGAGACCCAGTTGCTATAAATGGAAAAAAAGGTTTAGTTAACGCCCTCATGTCATTTCCAAGGGGCATTGGAGTGCCTCGAAATTTTTGGTAGGCATTGCACTCACTGTATGCCCTATAACTGTGTAGCCGAACCGCTCCTTTTGTTACAGAAACATATCCTACAAGACATATCTGGTTGACTGGCCTGATATTGATGTGAATGGTCCCTGTTCCTCCTGCTCTTTCTCCTTTGCCACTCCCTCATCCATCATTTATCACCTGAAGCTTTGGTTTAACGGGAGTCATAGAACTTGGAAAGTAGCAGGAAAACATCCAGCAATCCTCGGAGGAGGTAGGATATGCGCCAAAACGCTTACCTCCTCAGGCCTACTACATACATTCGCTTGCATTGCAACAAAAGAAAGCAGATGCTAACTTCTATCATCCTCATCATGCTCTTCACCTTCAGTGAATATGAATAGCGGTACCAGAGCGCCAATAACAGGGCAAAAATATTAAAAGGACTGATTTATTAATACACACACAACGCGTTTCGGTGGACACAGCCACCTTCATCAGGTGTGACAAGCAGCAAACAATTGATCCTTATATACATTTGACTAGGTATACAATTACTTAAAAGGGGCGGGGCCAGATACAGAGTAATACCTCTATATTAACCCCTTGAGTTCATATATGCTCAATAGAGTAAAAAGGATTGTTATAAAATAATGCCTAATGAAGCATATAGGGTTCTTATAAAAAGGATTCGCTGTAAAAAAAAAAAAAACTTGTGAATCCTATAATCTTAATACTTCATAGGATATATTGTCATCTACCACCCTATATTTTAGATTATATAAAAAAATAATAATAATAATTTTTACATACAACATAAAACAATGCATAAATATAAAGTATAAAATTACAATCAGTTTCTATCATTGTAATTAGGAAAAGTAGACGAAGAAAGGAAAGAGAAAAAAAAAAAAAAAAAAAGGAGGAGAGAGAGAAGGGGAAAAAAAATTTAAAGAAATTTTTTTTTTTTTTTTTTTTTGGAATTTTTATTTTTTTTTCTCTTTCCTTTCTTCATCTACTTTTCCTAATTACAATGATAGAAACTGATTGTAATTTTATACTTTATATTTATGCATTGTTTTATGTTGTATGTAAAAATTATTATTATTATTTTTTTATATAATCTAAAATATAGGGTGGTAGATGACAATATATCCTATAAAGTATTAAGATTATAGGATTCACAAGTTTTTTTTTTTTTTTTTTTTACAGCGAATCCTTTTTATAAGAACCCTATATGCTTCATTAGGCATTATTTTATAACAATCCTTTTTACTCTATTGAGCATATATGAACTCAAGGGGTTAGTATACAGGTATTACTCTGTATCTGGCCCCGCCCCTTTTAAGTAATTGTATACCTAGTCAAATGTATATAAGGATCAATTGTTTGCTGCTTGTCACACCTGATGAAGGTGGCTGTGTCCACCGAAACGCGTTGTGTGTGTATTAATAAATCAGTCCTTTTAATATTTTTGCCCTGTTATTGGCGCTCTGGTACCGCTATTCATATTCACTGATTGTCCTTTTCCCCCTGTTGGGGTGCGGTAGAGCTGCCTTTAATCTATTGTTCTTTCACCTGTGGGAGCAATTTAATTAAAATTACTACCCTGGTTTTCCAAGCTGCGCTGCCTTAACCCCTCCGGAACGCTGCCGGGGGTGTTGGTGAAGCTGGGCGTCTATCTCGGCATTACATGCTACTAACCTGACCACGTGATATACCACCAAGAGATCAGGATCTGTGAACGCCGCTGGAAATAGATGACAGCCACCAACAGAGCGGAGCTTGTGGAGCTTTACACTGGGGTTGTGCAGAGGTGCACAACTTCATAAGCTTAGTAGCCATCCCCACACCCCTCTACAAATTGCAATACTGAGTCACCCATTGCGCCTTGTTCTCTCCTCTCTTTACATATTGAGTCTGCTATTGCTGGGGGCTTAGCCTCAAGACCAGGAGCTGCAAATTGGGTGACCCAGATTGTTCTACACATCGAGAGACGGAAAAACCTTGCAGAATCATCAACAGATAAGAACTGTGTTTAAGACTTTAAAATCTAAATTGCTGGATCATTATGGACTTTTATGTGACCAATAGAGAGAAATTTAGATTATCTCTGATCAATACAGCCCTTAGTAAAGACTTTAAAGATGGCGACAGATGCATATATATAATAATCCAACTATGCTGAATGATATAGATCAAAAAAGGTTACGTGGACTGTTTTTGAACTTAGAAAATAATAGCAAAATAGAAATAACTAATCACGTAGACACGATGTTTTTAGAACATTACATTAAGGATAACATAATACTTAAGGGATTGAGAATGAATCTCAATTCATCCTTTCCTCAGGATATTGTTTTTACTGAAAGATGGGACAGGTGTATTTCTGATTGCTCAACAACACTGATCAGATTGTTGATTGATAAAAGGAATACTCTGGCTATGTATGCTTTAGAAACAATAGCTAAAATTAAAGGGGATTTGGAGTTCTTTTCTTCATCTACGGAATATTTTGCCACAGATAATGAGGTAAAACTAAGACTGGCTAAGTTTGAAAATGATTTAATAAATAAAAAAGCAAAAAAATATGAAAGAGATATAAAAGACTCTAAAAAAGAAAAAATCCAATCACCACTTCAAATTTCACCTGTTCCCATCATCTCTATGCAGAGAACAACTAGGGATAATCCATCATCCCCTATTCTAAGCAATGATACTGATAACCATGCAAAACAAGTGAATAGTTTTCAAAAACAGTTTTCTATGAATAAAAAACAACAAGCAATATATGAGACTCATAAAAAGAAGTTATCCATTAACAATAATTACAAGAAAAATACTGCATTTAATTCTAATTTGGAAAAAAATAATGACCTTATAATAGAGGGAATGTGTATGGAAATTACTCCTCCCTCCATACTGATTACTGATCCACCTATTTTATCCACACAAGCAGCAGATGTAGAATTTATTGCTAATCCGTCTACTATTTCCACACAAGTAGCAGATATTGATGAACTGAACTTCACATTACATATTAACACACAGGAGATATCCCATAGTGGATCTAATATCTCAGAGCTTTCTAGTGCAATACAGACTCCTATTGCTGGGGAGTCATCTGGACGGATCCCGTTAGCGGATACACTGAATATTTTTAATCAAGGGAGACCCTCTGATAAAACAAGTGGTATAAACCACATAAAACCCCCTATAAACAGAATGACATCCTTGGAATTATCTCCGATTTTGAATGAGAATAGTATCTTGATAAATCCTCAAACACAGAATGCAGTTGCATCTCAAACTAATAAAACGAAAATTACACATTTTTTTCACGTGGTCCCCGGACGTTGTCCAAAACGAAAAAGAAATTTAGGGGATGTAGAGGGAGTGGAAAAACCCGAGGCCTCAACAACAAAAATAGTCCAAATGCCGAAATTGAGACACAATCCAAATATAAAGAAAATGAAATCTTGCCAATGAACCAGAATACAAATTCCCTGCAGATAGAAACCCCTATCGGTTTTGGGGGTATTTTTAATATTTCTAGCTATGTGCTATCTGAAGCTGAACAATCCTTGTTAGGTCGAGGATTATCTTTCTGTCCAGCTGTCCCATTTAATAATTTCACTTTGTTCTGTGATTTAAATGAATTTATAAGGAAATTGACACTAAAAAGGCATTTTCTATTGGAAGATAAGAGAAAATCACATCCTATTAGTTCATGCTCAACAGTATCCCCCTCCATTCAAGAATCTAATATACCAGGCCCCCCATTACTGGACCCTTTCACTCATGTAAATGTGAAGGAGAAAAATAATTTCTATCCATTACATCACAAAGGTTCACACCTTGAAACTTTCCAACAATTAATTTTGAGGGACCTTAGGACATTCCCCCCAATTTCAAAAAAGTGAACAACTTGAGCTACCAGGAGAAATGTGCATTAAAAACCCTTCAGGATAATAAAGAAATAATTATAAAGAGAGCAGATAAGGGAGGGGGGACTGTGATAATGAACAGGGGCTGGTACATCAAGGAGGGCCTCAGAATCTTAGACGACTCAAACTACTATGTGAAATTAGATGCAGACCCATCTGTAACCATTTTTTTGGAGTACAAAGGACTTGTAGCAGTGGCCTCTACAGCTTGCTTCCTCAATAAAAAAGAAAAATCCTTTTTAGACATTAAAAAATTCAAAGTCCCTTATTTTTATTTTTTACCCAAAATTCATAAAGATAAATTTTATCCCCCTGGACGTCCTATTATTTCTGGTATTAATTCTATCACATCCAACTTATCCCACTATATTGATCTTTTTTTACAGAAGTACGTTTTATCCCTAGATCCTCATTTAAAGGATTCTACACATTTAATTACAATATTGAGAGAATTACCCCCTCTTCCAGGCTGTCTTCTTATTACACTCGATATAAGCTCTCTTTATTCCAATATCACACATGTATTGGGTTTACAGGCAATTAAAATATTCCTAGATGAGGACCCTAACTTACAAGATCCTCAAAAAAATTTTTTATTGAGGGGTATAACTTTCATTCTTGAGAACAATGTATTTTCTTTTGAGGGGGTGATGTATCGGCAGCTGAGGGGCTGCGCGATGGGGACGAGGTTTGCCCCCAGTTATGCAAATCTATATATGGGGGCATTCGAGTCTATCCACATCGCGCAATCCCTCGGCGCCGATAAACCCATCGTTATGTACCGCCGCTTTATAGATGATCTGTTTATCATATGGCGGGGAAATACTGTGGAGGCTGCCAAATTTATTGATGAATTAAACTCTAACGACTGGGGTCTTTCCTTTACCTCTACCATATCTGAGAGTAATATTCAATATCTTGACCTTCAGATAAATATAGACAATTCGGGTAAAATATCCACATCTACCCACTTTAAGGAAGTGGATGTAAATAGCTATCTTGAATTTGACAGTGGCCATCTACCCAGCTGGATTAGAAATATTCCATATGGTCAATATTGGCGTGTCAGAAAAAATTGTACACATGATTCGGATTTTTTTCTGGAATCTATGGTTTTACAAAAACGTTTTAGAGCTAAGGGATACCCCCGGAAATTATTAGAGGATGCTTTCTCCAAAACTAGATCCCTATCACAGAACCTGTGTATCAACAAATCCAAGAATACCAGCCAAGAGCCAAACAACGATTTCAGTTTAAATCTGATTACTACTTATGGTAAACCTACGCAAGTGTTATCCAGTTTATTAAAAAAATACTGGTTCATTTTAAGTAATGATCCAATATTAACTGGTCATTTACCGGAATTTCCTCATGTCATATATCGGAGGAGTAAAAATCTAGGAAACTATATAGCCCCTAGCAATACAACAATTGGTAGAAGACCGAACCATTCAGCTCCTATTAGCAATAATGGATGTTATAAATGTAATGTCCCAAAATGCTTATGCTGTCAATCCATTGATAACGGAGGCAAAACATTCGTCTCTGCGGTCACTGGAGAGATATATCCCATTCGCTTTAGACTTACATGTCAGTCCTCATATGTGATCTATCTGCTCCAGTGCACCTGCCGCCTGCAATACATTGGCCGCACTATCCAGGAAATGCACTCCAGATTAAATAAACATCGCCAAAACATTAGAAACGGCTTTCCCCTACATAGTGTTTCTAATCATTTCTTAAAAGAACATCAAAAAAATCCTAATAACCTAAAACTAACTATCATTGATCATATAGTTGATACACACCCTGATAGACTAAATCATCTCATTACACGTGAAAATTATTGGATTTTCAAAATGGGAACCTTGTGTCCTGAAAGTTTGAACCTTAATATAGAGAAGACAACTTTTTAAATAATTGTTTTCATATTTTAGCAAATTTATTATATATATCTTTTATATGGAGGAGGAGGGGGGAGGAGAGAGAGAAGTAGGGAAGAGGGGAAAGGAGAGAGGGAGGGGAGGAGGGAGGAGAGAGAGAAGGGGAAAAAAAAATTTAAAGAAAAATTTTTTTTTTTTTTTTTGGGATTTTTTTTTGGAATTTTTTTTTTTTTTCTCTTTCCTTTCTTCGTCTACTTTTCCTAATTACAATGATAGAAACTGATTGTAATTTTATACTTTATATTTATGCATTGTTTTATGTTGTATGTAAAAATTATTATTATTATTTTTTTATATAATCTAAAATATAGGGTGGTAGATGACAATATATCCTATGAAGTATTAAGATTATAGGATTCACAAGTTTTTTTTTGTTTTTTTTACAGCGAATCCTTTTTATAAGAACCCTATATGCTTCATTAGGCATTATTTTATAACAATCCTTTTTACTCTATTGAGCATATATGAACTCAAGGGGTTAGTATACAGGTATTACTCTGTATCTGGCCCCGCCCCTTTTAAGTAATTGTATACCTAGTCAAATGTATATAAGGATCAATTGTTTGCTGCTTGTCACACCTGATGAAGGTGGCTGTGTCCACCGAAACGCGTTGTGTGTGTATTAATAAATCAGTCCTTTTAATATTTTTGCCCTGTTATTGGCGCTCTGGTACCGCTATTCATATTCACTGATTGTCCTTTTCCCCCTGTTGGGGTGCGGTAGAGCTGCCTTTAATCTATTGTTTTTTCACCTGTGGGAGCAATTTAATTAAAATTACTACCCTGGTTTTCCAAGCTGCGCTGCCTTAACCCCTCCGGAACGCTGCCGGGGGTGTTGGTGAAGCTGGGCGTCTATCTCGGCATTACATGCTACTAACCTGACCACGTGATATACCACCAAGAGATCAGGATCTGTGAACGCCGCTGGAAATAGATGACAGCCACCAACAGAGCGGAGCTTGTGGAGCTTTACACTGGGGTTGTGCAGAGGTGCACAACTTCATAAGGTTAGTAGCCATCCCCATACCCCTCTACAAATTGCAATACTGAGTCACCCATTGCGCCTTGTTCTCTCCTCTCTTTACATGCTCTTCACCTTGGCACTCTCAACTCCCCTGATGGAGAAGCCAGGGCCCACCGTAGGAGTCTGATAGTCCGGTGGGCTCGGCCAATGCTGCCCTAAAGCAGGCCAGGCTAAGAAAAGTGTGGGAAAGGTTACCGGTACAAATAGGGGTGGCTGGGGACCGAGTATGGACACCCGGCCACCCCCTGGAGACTGGGGAGCAAGCGGGGACACCCGGCCACCAGGCGGCTGGGGACTGAGTATGGATACCAGGCCGCCGACACAGCCATGGCGTGGTGGCCAGATTCCGCCTCCACATGCCTAAAAGGCCCAATTTAAAGTGCAAGCAAGCAAGCAGTATGGTATTGCAGCCTGGGGGTGGGTGGTTGGCAGGCTGCATACTTGCGCTTGCATTGCAAGGAATGGGAGAGATACAATTGAACACTGCCCTGGGACAGGGACTTGAATGGGGATAGTTGCAAGTCTGCAACGACAGGTGCAAGGTGGGAGGCATCTTCGCATGTACCATGAACAGGGGTTTGGCATGCACACACTTCAGCGGAATAGGCTCTCCTTCCCACTAAATGCACTGGGGAGGGCACAGGTAATGTTTTGGTATACGCGCTTAATCTTATGTATAAAGCACACCAGGACAAATAGGGGCGGCTGGGGACTGAGTATGGATACCTCGCTGCCGAAGCAGCCATGAGGTAGTGGCCAGCTTCGGCCTCCTCTTAACTAAAAGGCCGCATTTCAAGTGCAAGCTAGCAGTATGGAATTGCAGTCTGGGGGTGGGTGGGTGGCAGGCTGCACACTTACACTTGCATTAAAAGAAAACATAGCAGATGCTAACTTCTGTCATCATCATCATGCTCCTCACCTTGGCACTCTCAACTCCACCGATGGAGAAGTCAGGGCCCACCGGAGGAGTCTGGTTCTCTGGTGGGCTCGTCCAATGCTGCCTAAAGCAGGCCGGGCTAAGAAAAGTGTGTGGGGGGATGTTCCAAGGAGAAATGGGGACGGCTGGGGACCGTTTATGGACACCCGACTGCCCTCAGGCGGCTGGGGACCGTGTGGACACTCGGCCGCGGGGCGTCTGGTGACTGAGTATGGACACCCGGCCGCCGGGCGGCTGGGGACTGAGTATGGATTCCAGGCCGCCAACACAGCCATGACGTGGTGACCAGATTCCGCCTCCACATGCCTAAAAGGCCCAATTTCAAGTTCAAGCAAGCAAGCAGTATGGTATTGCAGCCTGGGGGTGGGTGGGTGGCAGGCTGCATACTTGCGCTTGTATTGCAAGGAATGGGGGAGGTACAATTGAACACTGCCCTGGGACTAGAACTTGCATGGGGATAGTTGCAAGTCTGCATCTTCTGATGCGGCAAGGATCACTTATGATGGGCACACTTTTAGACAGTGACCTGGGAGTCCGAGATGCTTCCAGGGGTCTTCCCCATGCTGTTCCCATGTCTTTTCAGCACTTTATACATGTGTCACACAGCACATGGCCAGATAAGGTTGTAAAATGTTAAAATGACATTTTCCGGTGAATGCATTTGTCATAGTTGAAAGCAATACAAAAGAGCAAAAACGCATAAAAAATGCTACTTGTGAACATAGCCGAAGGTGTGGAGGAGTATATTTGTTTTTGGTCATTTATTTTAACTTATACACAAGTCTTTTCCCTGGAAAGGATGTTCCTTAACATATTTCACAGGAAAAAAGTTTCAATTTAGTTTTACTGTGAGCCTGTAAAAGTGGCTTAATACCTCTGACCACGTTGTTGACAGCAGTGACCTGGGGGTCAGAAATGCTTCCTGGGGCGATCCCCATGCTGTCCCCATGTCATTTGAGCACTGTCACTATCGTTTTGGGCACTTGTTAGGCTTTTAAAAGACTGTCGGGGGTGCCAGCGCAAAAATGCTCGAGTCTCCCATAGACTAACATTGGGCTCGTTGCTCGGGTCGAGCACACGAGTATCACGGAGAGCTCGGCCCGAGCTTCGAGCACCCTAGCATTTTAGTGCTCGCTCAACACTAGTATTTAGTTAACATAATTTTGTTCAAAATAATGTGAAAGCCATCCCGCTACTTCACGGCAACCCTTATGGGACAGTCCTAACTCTAATATTAAAAACCTTACCATTTGTCAAGTGACATACATATGGACAAGGGCAGAGAGACTGATTCCTAGTGTAAGCATACAACTGAGGCAAAATGAGCGTCTCAGCCCAGACAAAGGGCGGCCACACCCTTTTATATGCACTAAAGCATACTGACTGCAAAGAAAATACCTGAAGGTCTGAACTGAAACGTAAGTTGATATTCATGCAAAATGTAAATGCATGTTCACACAAGGCCATTAAACAGAGAGAAACCAAGAACAATAAAAATACCCAAATAACTGAAAGTAGATGTATAAATAGCACAGTGCAAAAATAATTATAAATAATAAAGGGTATTAAGGTAACATAATTTTGATCAAAATAATGTGAAAGCCATCCCGTCACTTCACGGCAACCCTTATGGAACAGTCCTAACTCTAATATTAAAAACCTTTCCATTTGTCATGTGACATATATATGGACAAGGGCAGTGAGACTGATCCCTAGAGTAAGCATAAAACTGAGGCAAAAGGAGTGTCTCAGCCCAGACAAAGGGCGGCCACACCCTTTTATATGCACTAAAGCATACTGACTGCAAAGAAAAAACCTGAAGGTCTGAACTGAAACGTAAGTTGATGTGCATGCAAAATGTAAATGCATGTTCACACAAGGCCATTAAACAGAGAGAAACCAAGATCAATAAAAATACCCAAATAACTGAAAGTAGATGTATAAATAGCACAGTGCAAAAATAATAATAAATAATAAAGGGTATTAAGGTAACATAATTTTGATCAAAATAATGTGAAAGCCATCCCGTCACTTCACGGCAACCCTTATGGAACAGTCCTAACTCTAATATTAAAAACCTTTCCATTTGTCATGTGACATATATATGGACAAGGGCAGTGAGACTGATCCCTAGAGTAAGCATAAAACTGAGGCAAAAGGAGTGTCTCAGCCCAGACAAAGGGCGGCCACACCCTTTTATATGCACTAAAGCATACTGACTGCAAAGAAAAAACCTGAAGGTCTGAACTGAAACGTAAGTTGATGTGCATGCAAAATGTAAATGCATGTTCACACAAGGCCATTAAACAGAGAGAAACCAAGAACAAGAAAAATACCCAAATAACTGAAAGTAGATGTATAAATAGCACAGTGCAAAAATAATAATAAATAATAAAGAGTATTTAGTTAACATAATTTTGGTGGAAATAATGTGAAAGCCATCCCATCACTTCACGGCAACCCTTATGGTTATCTGTCCCATAAGGGTAGCCGTGAAGTGACGGGATGGCTTTCACATTATTTTGATCAAAATTATGTTAACTAAATACCCTTTATTATTTATTATTATTTTTGCACTGTGCTATTTATACTTCTACTTTCAGTTATTTGGCTATTTTTCTTGTTCTTGGATTCTCTCTGTTTAATGGCCTTGTGTGAACATGCATTTACATTTTGCATGCACATCAACTTACGTTTCAGTTCAGACCTTCAGGTTTTTTCTTTGCAGTCAGTATGCTTTAGTGCATATAAAAGGGTGTGGCCGCCCTTTGTCTGGGCTGAGACGCTCATTTTGCCTCGGTTTTATGCTTACACTAGGGATCAGTCTCTCTGCCCTTGTCCATATGTATGTCACTTGACAAATGGTAAGGTTTTTAATATTAGCGTTAGGACTGTCCCATAAGGGTTGCCGTGAAGTAGCGGGATGGCTTTCACATTATTTTGATCAAAATTATGTTAACTAAATACCCTTTATTATTTATTATTCTTTTTGCACTGTGCTATTTATACATCTACTTTCAGTTATTAGGGTATGTTTCTTGTTCTTGGTTTCTCTCAGGATGGTACATATGTCAGACATCCAGGTCCACTCCTGAGATCTTATGTGTGGAGTCTGACCTGAATATCGACGGCCTTGTTGCAGCTGGTACTCCACAACTGCTCTCTTCTGCTCACAAATCCTTTGAAACATGTGGAGGGTAGAGTTCCAGCGTGTGGGGACATCACACACCGGTCGGTGTGCCGGAAGCTGAAAACGCTGCTGCAGCACAGCAAGGGCAGCGGAAGCTGTAGCCGAATTCCAAAAATGAGCTGACAGGCGAAGTACTTTGACGAGCAGATCTGGTAACTTGGGGTACGATTTAAGAAACCGCTAAACCACGAGGTTAAGCACATGAGCCAGGCATGGTACTTTTGTGATCTCGCCTCAGAACCGCCACCAGGCTACGGCCATTGTCACACATGGCCATTGTCACACACGACCATGCCTGGATGTAGGTTCAGTGGTCTCAGCCATAGATCTGCCTGCTCTTTCACAGCTGTCCACAACTCACAAGCAGTGTGAGGTTTATCACCTAAGTTTATGAGTTTCAGCACAGCCTGTTGCCACTTGGCTGAGGCAGTATTGCAGTGCTTCCAGCTTGTGACTGATGTGGTGATATTTGAGATGGAGGCTGAACATGAGGAGCAGGAGGAGGATGATGCACAGGAGCTGTACACTGTGGGGGCAACTCTGACTGACATAGGGCCCGCAATCCTCGGTGTGGGGAGGATGTGTTCCGTCCCAAGGTCCGACTGGGTCCCGGCTTCCACTATGTTTTCCCAGTGTGCCGTCAGGGAGATATACCATCCCTGGCCACAAGCACTTGTCCACGTGTCCGTTGTCAGGTGGACTCTCCCAGTAACTGCGTTGTTGAGGGCACGGCAGATGTTTTGGGACACGTGCTTGTGTAGTGCGGGGATGGCACACCGGGCAAAATAGTGTCGGCTGGGGACCGAGTACCGAGGGACGGCCACCGCCATAAGGTTGCGGAAGGATTCCGTCTCCACCAGCCTAAAAGGCAGCATTTCCAACACAAGCAGTCATGAAATGTGCAAATTTAGGATTGTGGCCTGTGGGGCGTTAGCTGCGAATTTGCGCTTTCGTTCAAAGGTCTAGGATATGGACAATTGAACGTTGTGGTGGGACATGGACGTGGACGTTGATGCTGATTCTTGAGAGACTGCCATAACAAGTGAAGACTGAGAGGAGGGGGCATCTTTGCATTCAGTATGGACAGGGGATTGCCTTGCACACACAACAGGGGTTCTCTTACACGCACAACAGCGGAAGAAGCAGTGGTGACACCTGCTGACACTGGTCGTGGACCCTGGGGTTCACCCCACAAAGTCGGGTGCTTTGCTGACATGTGCCTGATCATGCTGGTGGTGGTCAGGCTGGTAGTTTTGTCACCCCTGCTGATGCTGGCCTGGCAGGTGGTACAAATGGCCTTCATGGGGTTATCAGCAGAGTCTTTGAAAAAAATCCAGACTCTGGAAGACCTACCGGTTGTACTGGCAACGTCCCTCATGTTGATGTTACAGGGAACGGTTACCTGCCTTCTGTCTGCGGCCACCACACTGCTTCTTCCTGCCTGTTGGGGTACTCTGCCTCCCCCCATGTGTGCTGCTGGCCAAGTTCTGTGTGTCCTCCTGCCACATTGGGTCAGTTACTAGATCATCCACCACCTCCTCCTCTTCCACTTCCACACCACGGTCCTCCTCCTCACTTCGTGGCAATTGTGTCTTGTCATCGTCCACCTCTTGTGACAAATTGCCAGCGTCAACGTCCTGTGGCCGTGGCTGTTCAAATATTTGGCCATCGCTACATGGGATCTCCTCTTCCACCACTTCAAGCGGAGCAGGCGAGGGGCCCAAATATGGAAATGGACCAATGAACAGCTCTTCAGAGTGTCCAACTGTGTGATCAGTTGCTGTCTGACGACGCTCCTTCCTCCCACCATGCCGAGTATCAGGGTGAGGAGGAGTATACAGTCGAGACTCACAGCTACTAACACTTGAATGTGTGGAAGACAGACCGGAGGTGGTGGTGCCCAGGTGAGTGGAAGTATTATCTGCTATTCAATTAATAACCTGTTCACACTGATCAGTTTGCAATAGTGGTGCTGTTGTGTGCTTCCCTAGTAATTCGGTCAAGAACTGGGAGCGAGAAGATGTGACTGTTGGTTGTGGCACATTCTCACCTTGGCCACGGCCCCGTCCTCTGCACGCACCATCACCAGAAGGTCCAGTTCCACGTCCCTTGCCACGCGCCTTGCCCATTGTAAATGAAGTAAAATAGCTTACACTCGCACTATCAATGGCAAAAGGGTAATAAAAAGGAGATTTGAACCGTGGAAGAGGAAAACCACAGTTCTAGTTATCTGGCCTACACCAGAATCTTTCAAACAGATATATTTGTGTCTGAACTGTCAGCGAGACACTCAAAATGTTTTTTTTTTGTGGAAAAAGGCAAAAAAGTGGATTATACAGAGATTTGAACCATGGAACTGCAAAACCACAGTTCTAGCTATCTGGCCTACACCAGAATCTTTTAAACAGATATATTTGTGTCTGAATAGTCAGCGAGACACTCAAAATGTTTTTTTTTTATGGAAAAAAGGCAAAAAAATGGATAATACAGAGATTTGAACCGTGGAACTGCAAAACCACAGTTCTAGCTATCTGACCTACACCAGAATCTTTTAAATAGATATATTTGTGTCTGAAAAGTCAGCGAGACACTCAAAATGTTTTTTTTTATGGAAAAAAGGCAAAAAAGTGGATAATTCAGAGATTTGAACCGTAGAACTGCAAAACCACAGTTCTAGTTATCTCGCCTACACCAGACTCTTTTGAACAGATATATTTGTGTATGAACAGTCAGCGAGACACTCAATTTTTTTTGGGGGGGAGGGGAAATAACAAAAGGTTAATAAGAAAAAAAAGAGGATTTAAATGAAAAAAAAAGGATTTTTCCTGGCCCCTGAGACCTGGGGCTAAGTCTAGCAATTTGAAAAGCAGCACACAGGACAGTAAAGCAGTGTTTGTTGGTATAACCACTGTGTCTCCTATACAGCCTGCCTGCCCGCCTGCCTGATATCTGGGATGGATATTAGTCCCGAGAAGGACTGTTTGTTTGATTTTGCAGGCTTTAGAGACCCTACACTATCTATTTCACAGTATAAATCTCTCCCTTGCTCAGCAGCACTCTCCCTACACCGTCTGATCCGGAGCGACTGTGTCCAAGATGGCGGCGCCCGGTTTTAAATGCTTGAGGTGACGCTGTGCGGTTAGCCAATCACTGTAATGCCCACAACCAACATGGCTGCGGCATTACAGTGACTGTCTGGCAATCCCTGCATGTTCATTGGCTCTGTAAAGAGCGCCAAACATGCAGGGCGGAGACCCGAGCTCCCGCCCGAGTAACCCGGAAATACTCGGTGCTCGCGAGTACCGAGCAGCGTCGAGCATGCTCGCTGAACACTAGCTAATACACAGCCAACGCCCCACAGGCCACACTACTATATTCCCACATTTCGCGATTGCTTGCGCTCGAAATGTTGCTTTTTAGGCTCGTGGAGACGGAAGCTTTCCAAAACCTGATGGCGGCGGCCATTACTTGGTACTCGTTCCCCAGCTGCCACTATTTCTCCTGGTGTGCCATCCCCACATTACACAAGCACGTGTCCCAAAACATTAGCCGTGCCCTCAACAACGCAGTTACTGGGAAAGTCCACCTATCCACGGACACGTTGTCAAGTGCTTGTGGGCAGGGACGGTACATCTCGCTGACAGCACACTGAGTTAACATAGTGGAAGCCGGGATCCAATCAGACCTTGGGACGGAACACATCCTCCCGATGCCGAGGATTGCGGGCCCTAGGTCAATCAGGGTTGCCCCCACAGTCTACAGCTCCTGCACCTCATCCTCCTCAGCCTTCTCCTCCTCTTCAGCCTCCATCTCCAAAATGACCACATCAGTCACAAGCTGGAAGCACTGCAGCACTGCCTCAGCCAAGCAGCAGCAGTCTGTGCTGAAGCTAATATGCTTAAGTGACAAACCGCACAATTCTGAGCACGGCTCTGAGGCGAGGCGAGCTCACACATGCCTGGCCCATGTGCTTAACCTCGTGGTTCAGCGATTTCTCAAAACCTACCTGGAGCTGCTGGATCTGCTTGTCGAAGTACCCTGCCTGTGTGGCCATTTTAGAAAGTCAGCTACAGCTTCCGCCGCCCTTGCCATGCTTCAGCAGTGTTTGCAGCTCCCGGTTCACAGACTGGTGTGTGATGTCGTCCCCACGCGTTGAAACTCTACACTGCAGATGTTGGGAAGGATTTGTGAGCAGAAGAGGGCAGTTGTTGACTACCAGCATCAACAAGGCCGTCGGTATTCAGTTCAGACTCCACAAATAAAACTTCAGGAGTGGACATGGATGTCAGACATCTGTACCATCCTCCAAAAGTTTGAGGACTCCAACAAGATGGTGAGCAGCGATGACGCCATTATTAGTGTCACCATCCTGCTTCTCTGTATTCTGAAACGCTCACTGCTCACAATCAAAGAGGATGCATTGCAGGCGGAGCATGATGAGATGGAGCAAGGAACCATACAGGGTGATTACACACAGCCCAGCCTCATTTCATCCCAATGTGCATTGGGTGACAATAAGGAAGAGGAGGAAGAACAGGATCTAGTTTCATGTGCTATAGACGGTACTACCTGCAAAACTATCACACTGTTTGTTCAGCGTGGATGGCCTGAGGACAGGGAGGAGAAGTAGGAGGAGGAGAGCATGGTCAGTCGTCCTCTAGGTGAAGACACGGAAGTCTTGCCTGCTAAACTCAGCCATGCGTGCCAGACTGCTATGTTATGCTGCCTTTTCCTTGACCCTCGCGTTCTCAAAATTTTGGGTGACAGACATTACTGGTTGGTGATACTTCTAGACCCACGCTACAAGGAGAACTTTATATCTCTTATTCCTGAGGCGGACAGGTCTACAAAAATGGGGCAGTACCAGAAGTCCCTTGTTGCGGAACTATTAAAAAAATTCCCATCTGAAACCGCTGGCGGCAGAGGTCACAGTTTGTTGGACAACCAAGGAGTACAGGTGAGAGAGACAAGACTCCAATCCAGCAGAGGCAGGGGAACACTGTCAAAGTTCTGGGAGAGTTTTCTCAGCCCCTCCCATTGCACAAGTCCTGAGGCGCGGGGTACTCTAACAAGGAGTGCAAAGTTTGGGAAGATGCTGAGGGAGTACCAGACTTCTCAACACCACCGAATGATAGCAGCATAACATAAACTCAAATACAGTGTCTTTTTTGGGAGGTGTATTCCCATGCACCTTTTCACAACCACACATGGGTATACGCTTCCTGATTTTGGCTATTTGTTCTTGTCCTCCTCCTTCTCCTCAGCCTCCACCTCCATATCACCAGGGTGACCGTGGTCCGTGATGCAACACCCATAAAAAATTTTTAAAGGGTCTTTATAATGCCCGTAAAAAATTATTTTTATACAGTATGTTCATGTATACCCCCCATGGGTAAATGTTAGTGCATGGGCATTACAAGTATAGGAGACCCGCTTCTTTCTAATGGGAACAATTTTTGGCAGCCCTTGAAATCACTTCATAGGCCAACACTATGAGAGACTCACTTCCTAAAAATGGGAACATTTATTCATGAGGCCCTCTATGTCTTTTCCAAGGTGCATTGGAGTGCCTCCCAATTTTTGGCAACCGTGCATTCCCTGCATAGGACCCACTTCCTAATAATGGGAACATTTTTTTCAGGAGGCCCTCTGACCTCCATGTCTCTTCTAAGGGGCATTGGAGTGCCTCCAAATTTTTGGCAACCCTTGCATTCACTCCATAGGCCAACACTATGGGAGACCCACTACCTAATGGGAACATTGTTTTCAGGAGGCCCTCTGACCTTCTTGTCTCTTCCAAGGGGCATTGGAGTACCTCCAAATTTTTGGAAACCCTTGCATTCACTGCATAGGCCAACACAATGGGAGACCCACTTCCTAATAATGGGAACATTGTTTTCAGGAGGCCCTCTGACCTCCATGTCTCTTCCAAGGGGCATTGGAGTGCCTCCAAATTTTTGGCAACCCTTGCATTCACTGCATATGCCAACACTATGGGAGACCCACTACCTAAAAATGGGAACATTGTTTTCAGGAGGCCATCTGACTTCCATGTCTCTTCCAAGGGGCATTGGAGTGCTTCCAAATTTTTGGCAACCCTTGCATTCACTGCATAGGCAAACACAATGGGAGATCCACTTCCTAATAATGGGAACATTGTTTTCAGGGGGCCCTCTGACCTCCACGTCTCTTCCAAGGGGCATTGGAGTGCCTCCAAATTTTTGGCACCCCTTGCATTCACTGCATAGGCAATCACTATGGGAGACCCACTACCTAATGGGAACATTGTTTTCAGGAGGCCCTCTGACCTCCATGTCTCTTCCAAGGGGCATTGGAGTGCCTCCAAATTTTTGGCAACCCTTGCATTCACTGCATATGGCAACACTATCGGAGACCCACTACCTAATAATGGGAACATTGTTTTCAGGAGGCCATCTGACTTCCATGTCTCTTCCAAGGGGCATTGGAGTGCTTCCAAATTTTTGGCAACCCTTGCATTCACTGCATAGGCAAACACAATGGGAGACCCACTTCATAATAATGGGAACATTGTTTTCAGGAGGCCCTCTGACCTCCATGTCTCTTCCAAGGGGCATTGGAGTGCCTCCAAATTTTTTGCACCCCTTGCATTCACTGCATATGCCAACACTATGGGAGATCCACTTCCTAATAATGGGAACATTGTTTTCAGGAGGCCCTCTGACCTCCACATCTTTTCCAAGGGGCATTGGAGTGCCTCCAAATTTTTGGCAACCCTTGCATTCAATGCATAGGCAGACACAATGGGAGACCCACTTCTTAATAATAGGAACATTGTTTTCAGGAGGCACTTGGACCTCCATGTCTCTTCCAAGGGGCAATGGAGTGCCTCCAAATTTTTGGCAACCCTTGCATTCACCTCATAGGCCAACACTATGGGAGACCCACTTCCTAATAATGGGAACATTGTTTTCAGGAGGTTCTGGGATCTCCATGTCTCTTCCAAGGGGCATTGGAGTGCCTCCAAATTTTTGGCAACCCTTGCATTCACCTCATAGGCCAACACTATGGGAGACCCACTTCCTAATAATGGGAACATTGTTTTCAGGAGCCCCTCTAACCTCCACGTCTCTTCCAAGGGGCATTGGAGTGCCTCCAAATTTTTGGCAACCCATGCATTCACTGCATGGGCAAACACAATGGGAGATCCACTTCCTAATAATGGGAACATTGTTTTCAGGAAGCCCTCCTCTACGTCTCTTCCAAGGGGCATTGGAGTAGGTACAAATTTTTGGCAGCCCTTCCATTCCCTGCATAGGCAAACAGTATGGGAGACCCACTTCCTAATAATGGGAACATTGTTTTTAGGAGGCCCTCCTTTAAGTCTCTTCAAAGGAGTATTGGGGTGCGTCCAAATTTTGGGCAGACCTGCCACTCACTGCATACGCAGTAACACTATAGGAGACCCACTCTTTAGTAATGGGAACAACAAAGCATAGCCGGCTGATGGCTCTCTAAGAAGAGCAAGGGCCGACTGCTGGCCCTTTAAGAACAGTAAAGGCCGCCTGATGGCCCTATAAATATCGGCTTTGTGACTTTCAGAGTCCCTCCTTCATAAATGAAACAGGATGTGTCTGATCATGTCTCACACACCACATGGCCATATAAGGTTGTAAAATGTTAAAATGACATTTCCGGGTGAATGCATTTGTCATGGTAGAAAGCAATGCAAAAGTGTAAAAACGCATCAAAAACGCTACGTGTGAACATAGCCCAAGGTGTGGAGTAGTATTTTTGTTTTTGGTTATTTATTTTGCCTTATATACAATTATTACCCTAGAAAGGATGTTCCTTAACATATTTCCCAGGAAAATCCATTTTGGTTTCGTTTTTGTATGTTTTATTGTCAAAAAGTGGAAAGTGGCATAATACCTCTGACAATATTGTTGACAGCAGTGACCTGGGAGTCAGAAATGTTTCCAGAGTTCTTCCCCATGCTGTTTCCATGTCATTTGAGCACTGTTACCATTGACTTGGGCAATTTTTAGGCCCACTGCAGACCTCCGGGGGGAGCTGCCGGAAAAATGCTGGAGTTTCCCATAGACTTACATTGGGCTCGTTACTCAGACAGAGCACTCGAGCATTCCAATTTGCTTGACTTGAATGAGTACTCGAGCATTTTAGTGCTCGCTCATCACTAGTCCTGTCCTTTTTCGTAAATGTTTGGGCTTTTTTATCTTTCAAAAGAAGAAGCAACAATGGTACAAGAAAATGATCCAAAAATTTCCAATGCTTAGCCTATAGCAAAAATTGGGGAATTAAAGCTTAGCATTCAATAATGTATTAAAAGCATTCAAACAACGGAGCTGCCATAAAAATGCTCTAGTTTCCCATCGACTTACATTGGGCTCGTTGCTCGGGTATAGCACCCGAGTATTCCAATTTGCTCGACCCGAGCATCGAGCACCCGAGCATTTTAGTTCTCGCCCATCACTAATTGTATAGTGTAAAGCAGCATTTTTTTTATTTTGCTCAGCCATTGGTTGATTACTGTGTCATGATGTTAGACAATGGTCACTGCCTGCTTGTTGTAATAATGCACAGCACTTATTTCATCTTGCATGAGACTTGTACTTTTGATGACCCATTCTTTGGTATGCAAGTCGGGGGAGCATTAGGGCTGTGTAAACTCAATGTCTTCTTATTAGGGGAATATATTATCACTGCTGTGATAGAATGAGTGCACGCTTATATGGATGGTTTCGTTTGCGGCATCACAATCGCAGGGGATGTCTCAATGTGTGACGGGGCCCTTATTGTGTGTATTGTTAATTATTATTGTTTATGTACAGTACAGACCAAAAGTTTGGACACACCTTCTCATTTAAAGATTCTTCTGTATTTTCATGACTTTGAAATTTGTACATTCACACTGAAGGCATCAAAACTATGAATTAACACATGTGGAATTATATACTTAACAAAAAAGTGTGAAACAACTTAAAATATGTCTTATATTCTAGGTGATTCAAAGTAGCCACCTTTTGCTTTGATGACTGCTTTGCACACTCTTGGCATTCTCTTGATGAGCTTCAAGAGGTAGTCACCGGAAATGGTCTTCCAACAATCTTGAAGGAGTTCCCAGAGATGCTTAGCACTTGTTGGCCCTTTTACCTTCACTCTGCGGTCACCCCAAACCATCTCGATTGGGTTCAGGTCTGGTGACTGTGGAGGCCAGGTCATCTGGCGTAGTACCCCATCACTCTCCCTCTTGGTTAAATAGCCCTTACACAGCCTGGAGGTGTGCTTGGGGTCATTGTCCTGTTGAAAAATAAATGATGGTTCAACTAAATGCAAACCGGATGGAATAGCATGCCGCTGCAAGATGCTGTGGTAGCCATGCTGGTTCAGTATGCCTTCACGTTTGAATAAATCCCCAACAGTGTCACCAGAAAAGCACCCCCACACCATCACACCTCCTCCTCCATGCTTCTCGGTGGGAACCAGGCATGTAGAGTCCATCCGTTCACCTTTTCTTCGTCGCACAAAGACACGGTGGTTGCAACCAAAGATCTCAAATTTGGACTCATCAGACCAAAGCACAGATTTCCACTTGTCTAATGTCCATTCCTTGTGTTCTTTAGCCCAATCAAGTCTCTTCTACTTGTTGCCTGTCCTTAGTAGTGGTTTCCTAGCAGCTATTTTACCATGAAGGCCTGCTGCACAAAGTCTCCTCTTAACAGTTGTTGTAGAGATGTGTCTGCTGATAGAACTCTGTGTGGCAATGACCTGGTCTCTAATCTGAGCTGCTGTTAACCTGTGATTTCTGAGGCTGGTGACTGGGATAAACTTATCCTCAGAAGCAGAGGTGACTCTTGGTCTTCCTTTCCTGGGGCGGTCCTCATGTGTGCCAGTTTCTTTGTAGTGCTTGATTGTTTTTGCAACTGCACTTGGGGACACATTCAAAGTTTGCCCAATTTTTCGGACTGACTGACCTTCATTTCTTAAAGTAATGATGGCCACTCATTTTTCTTTACTTAGCTGCTTTTTTCTTGCCATAATACAAATTTTAACAGTCTATTCAGTAGTACTATCAGCTGTGTATCCACCTGACTTCTGCACAACACAACTGATGGTCCCAACCTCATTTATAAGGCAAAAAATACCACTTATTAAACCTGACAGGGCACACCTGTGAAGTGAAAACCATTTCCGGTTACTACCTCTTGAAGCTCATCAAGAGAATGCCAATAGTGTGCAAAGCAGTCATCAAAGCAAAAGGTGGCTACTTTGAAGAACCTAGAGTATAAGCATATTTTCAGTTGTTTCACACTTTTTTGTTAAGTATATAATTCCACATGTGTTAATTCATAGTTTTGATGCCTTCAGTATGAATGTACAATTTTCAAAGTCATGAAAATACAGAAAAATCTTTAAATGAGAAGGTGTGTCCAAACTTTTGGTCTCAGTATGAGAGACGTTTATAGTTCTATGTTTTATTTTACTAAGGATACAACAGTAGTTTCTTACGTTACCAAAAAACACAAACAGGTCGTTCTGATGAGTACAATGCACCATGATAGTGCAATCAGTAAACGAGACGACAGAAAGCCGGACATGATTTTACATTATAATGCCACAAAAGGGGCAGTTGATACTCATAGGCACTTATACTTTTTGAGAGTGGACTTTTGAGTGACCTGTGTCAGTATCGAACCTGAGCTCCCACTTACCGATAGCTCTTTGCAGTCTTTAGAATGTACATGTATATAAAATAAAAATTGTATAAAATGATAGTTACAATTCAAATTAAGCAAGCTGTCTCATTGCAGATAACCCATAGCCACAATAAATATAATACTACATAGAGAGCATAAAGATAAGTGGAAACCTATCTAACAAAAGGATTGCTTATGTCTACCTGGCAGGCTTAGCATTTTGGCTCAAAGAAGTGTTTCCAACATAGAGAACCACCTTCTATAACAACCATATGCTTTAATAGAGCATATAAAGGAAATGTCTTTATGAGACCCCACTTTAATATGAGTCTACAGAGTCGGACTGGGGTGCCTAGTAGTGTTGAGCCACCCCCGTAGTGTTCGAGTTCGGTTCGGTTCGTCGAACACCCGTGTGTTCGCCGAACTGTTCGTCGAACTGTTCGTCGAACACCTTCGAACACCATTAAAACCAATGGCAGGCAAACAAAAACACATAGAAACACATAGAAAACACCTTCAAAGGTGTCCAAAAGCTGACAAACTGCTCAGAAGACACAACTAACACATGGAAAAGTGACAAGTACATATAGTCATGCGAAAAGAAAAGAGGTGGAGGAGTAAAAGGAGGGGGAGACACAGATATAGGCATGTCATGTCCTTCTAAAATCCAAAAAGTGAGAAGCCGAGACGGCCAGTCCGCTCCTGCCCGTGCCACCTCCGTGTCGCCGGGTTTGTGCCAGAGCCGCGGTGAACCCTGACGGCCAGCCCCCCTCTCCCAATACTGGTGCCTGTCCGCTGGTGGGTCGAGAGAGCCCCCCTGTGGTGGAGGCAGCTCTAAGCTTTTTAATTTAAATTGTCCCTCTAATTTGAATGAATACACTTTAAATCCATTTACAAGGATCTATTGGAGGGCAAGTCTCATGCCAGCAGCCGCGTAATTCCAGCTCCAGTAGCGTCCACTAAAGCTGCTGCAGTTAAAAAGCTTTTATAAGGATCGAGCTCGGCTGTCCACCGCAAGGCATCCTAGTGCCAGTCCCAGCCCCTATGCCTTGGGGTGCCTCCTGATGCTCTTCACTAAGTATCCCGTGGTCCCGAAGCATTTCCTTTGAAAAAATTAAGTGTCCAAACTACAGGTGGTGTAGCTTGCTTAACAGCCGGGATAATCCGCTGACTAGCAGACACTGCTACTAGGCACAAAGTATTTCCTGGGCTAGATGCAGTTAAAAATTTGTAAGTAGATACTCTAGTTGGATGCTGAGAAAGCATTCCATAGAGTCTCCTGGCACGCCATATATGATTCTCTTAAAAAGCTTGGGGTAGGGGTCTAGGGGACCCTTTTATAGCCAAAATCACGGCCCTGTATCACAATACGTCACCTAGGCTGAAGATAAATGGAACTGTAGCACCGAGGGCTCGGTTGCTACAGACGTATTGCACCTCACCCAGAGGTGTGATATCTCACTCTCAGATAAGGATGGAGTGTGGATCAGGACCCGACACCTGCATGCATTACACCACATTGCCGTGGGGCAGGGCGACCAATATGCCCCTGAGATGGGCACGACAGTCCCTGTCCCTGGCTGGAGTGGGGGGAGGGAACACTGAGGAAGGGGAACCCTGCAGTGCAGGAGCAGGGAGGAAGCAGTTCCTGGGTGCATTGAGAAGGGAGTATAAAAGGTGGGCACCATCTTAGTTCAGTGCAGAGAAGTCTGAGCAGAAGTGGCAGGGAGCAGGGGCTCTGCATGAGCTCTGCTCCGGAGGCGGGCCTAGTAACAGAGGCCCAGGCCTGCAAGAGGGAGAAGGAAGGAAGAGGAGCGGAGAAGGCTCCAGGAACGAGGAATGAAGGGATCCCAGGGGTGCGGACGGGCGAGTCGCCACCGCACGCCCGAATCCACCTGCGTGGAGGGGTCAGGCCAAAGGGGGAGACCGGTCCCCGAACTAGTGGAGGCAGGAAACGACCATCAGCTAGAAACCGGAGGCTCTGACATTTTATGTGGCGCAGCCCCTTGCTCCACCCGCTAGGAAGGCACCACATAGGGTCAGGGAAACTGGCGCCAAGTTTACCAAGAGGAGGCCCGAGGCAGCCGGACAGAAGTGTTGGTAAGAAAGGCCAGACAAAGGACACACAAAGGGGGTCCTGTGAAGCGCTCCAAAGTTATCTGGGAGTTGTCTGAGCCCCTCACCTGGTGAGCACAGTACGACGTGGGCAGCCGTTACCTGCAGACGTGGTCTGGATAATAAGAACTGTGAGTAAAGGCCCTGAACTGCATCACTGACTCCGTGTCGTTACTGCTGCTGCCCTGCACCATCACCCCCATCCTCCGCATACACTGCCCTGAGGCTATACTCCTCCCGTGGGGAGTTATGCTACGCTCTGCTGCACCCACAACACCAGCCTTAGCGGTCTGCCCTGTAGCGGCGGTTCACTCTGACCGCAATCCACGGGTGGCGTAGTCGGACATTTAAACATCAAAACCACATAAATAGTTCCGCCACTGGTTTGACCGCCCTGAGCCACGGAACCGGATCGCCGCCACGAAGACTACAACCACCAGCATCCACCAAAAAGGGTCCGGCTCCGGGTGTCCCAAGGCCCAGGGGGTGCGTCAGAACATTTTCATCACCTTTCACAATCACCAATGGGACAAGGCAGGGATGTCCTCTGTCCCCTCTCTTATACATCCTAGTGACGGAGCACCTGCTCTCATCAATTCGCCATAACCCCAATATTAGGTGGATTGAGGTGGGAGGCACTGAGTACAAGTGCTCTCTATTTGCTGATGATGTCCTAGTATATATCACTCAATCACATATATCCATCCCTGCTGTTATGGCTGAAATAGATCACTTTGTTACATGGTAAAATTTTAAAATCAATGCAGCGAAGTCTGAGGCCCTCGATGTCTCCCTCCCTAAATCCATATAGGATTCCATCCAGTCCAACTTTCCCTTTGCCTGGCCCTCACAGGGTATCAAATACTTAGGAATTCCTATTCATAGAGACCTCTCCCATCTATGTTATCTTAATTTTGGGCCCTTTATTGAACAATTCCATACAGACCACGGTTGGCAAGTTGGAACTGTGAGATTCACTACGTGCACCACTGGTATTTTGTGGAAAAGCACATGTAAGATTCTGCAACAGTCTCTGCTGATACTCCTGCATGCGTGCATCCCTTTCTATGGCAGGAATAATTTCTGCAAATTTACTTTTGTACCGTGCATCTAACAGTGTGGCAACCCAGTAGTCAGGATTATTTCTAATTCTCACAATTCGAGGGTCATGTTGCAGGTAGTGCAGCAAGAAGGCACTCATGTGTGTTGCGCATCCAGGAGCACCAAGTCCCTGTTGTGTTGGTGGCGAGGTAACAATCATGCTTCCTTCCTCTGTCCTCTCCCCCCAACCTCGCACAACAGAAATGTGATCAAGGTCTCCCTCATCTGATGAGTCTTCCATCAGTTCGTCCTCCACTTCTTCCTGGGCTCCTGCACCTTCCTCACTAGTTTGGCTGCTACCATGCGCCCTGGTAAAATCATCTCCCCCATCCTCACATGCCTGCCGCCCTGGTGCTGCCGACCGTCTGGACCTTGCAGATGTTAGCCCTTCCGCATACAACTCCTCCTCCTCTACTTCCTCCACCTCCTCTTGTGCCACCACCTGACTCCGAATTCTGTTTAACATGTGCTCCAGCATGTAAATCACCGGAATAGTCATGCTGATAATGGCATCGTCAGCACTAAACATCTTCGTCGCCATTTCAAAACTGTGCAGAAGGGTGCATAGGTCCCTGATCTGAGACCACTCCTCCAGCGTGATTTGCCCCACCTCTGAATCTCATTGGCCCAGGCTATACGTCAGAACGTATTGCACCAGGGCTTGTTGGTGCTGCCACAGTCGCTGCAACATGTGCAGAGTTGAATTCCACCGGGTAGGCACATCGCATTTTAGCCGGTGAAGTGGCAGGCCCAAAGACTTCTGTAGAGATGTAAGTCGCTGAGCTGCGGGATGCGAACGGCGGAAGTGAGCACACAGCGACCGTGCCCTCTGCAGAAGGCCATCTAGTCTGGGATAGTGGGCTAAAAATTGCTGGACAACCAGGTTCAACACGTGAGCCATACAAGGCACGTGTGTGACATTGCCCCGGCGAAGGGCCGCACCCAGGTTTGCAGCATTGTCGCACACGGCCTTCCCTGGTTTCAGGTCCAGTGGAGACAACCATTCATGAAATTGGTTCTCCAGAGCTGACCACAACTCCTCAGCTGTGTGACTCACATTTCCCAGACATTTCAATGTAAAAACCGCCTGATGACGTTGAGCCCTACTGCCAGCATAGTAAGGAGGTGTGCAGGATCCCTTCTGCGCAGTTAGAAAGCTTGTGGCATGACCAGACAGGCTTTGGGTGCAGGTGGAAGACCGAGAGGAGGTTGAGGAGGCAGAAGCAGTGGAGGAAAAATGACATAAAGAGGATTGACGCACAACTCGTGGGGACGGCAAGACTTGGACAGCAGCCCCTTGTCCTGCTGTCACCATAGTTACCCAGTGCCCAGTCAGCGACATGTAACGCCCCTGTCCATGCCTACTCGTCCAAGTGTCTGTGGTGAAATGCACCCTGTCACACACAGAGTTTCTCAAAGAAGCGGTGATGTTGTGTGCGACATGCTGGTGGAGCGCAGGCACACCTTTCTTTGAGAAGTAGTGCCGACTGGGCATCTGGTACTGGGGCACTGCGACGGACATAAGGTCTCGAAAATCCTCTGTGTCCACCAGGCGGAAAGGCAGCATTTCTGTAGCCAAGAGCTTGCAGATGGTGAAATTCAACCTCTTAGCTTTCTCATGGCTAGGAGGAAATGGTCTTTTACTTGTCCACATCTGAGGGACCGAGGGCTGGCTATTGTGCTTAGACGGGGTTGATAAGGGTGTCCCCGGCAAACTGCCGGTCTGTGAGGAAGATGCAGGCGGACATGTTAGGTTGCCTTGATCCAAAGGTGGTGCTATCGATGTCGGACAGCGCTCAAGACCAGCTGGTGTTACCACCTCCAAAGAAAATGATGACCTGCCAATCACGCTGGCTGTTGCGGGTAAAGAGGTGGCAGGTCTGCGCCCCAAAACAGGTGTGACTGCTGTCCCCCCAGTCACAGAGGATGAAGAGGCCGCGGATGCACAAGATATGGCAGACGGTGGTTGGCCCGGCCGGCTAGACCGCATTGTAGCACACTGAGCTTTCCACTGCAACTTATGCTTCATGTCCATGTGCCGGTTCATGCATGAAGTACTCAAACTATGTATTTTTTGGCCTCTACTTAGCTTTTGCTGACAAATGTTACAGATAACACGAGTTGGGTCATCTTTATCGATCTGAAAAAATGCCCAGGCTATGCAAGGCTTAGCACCCATGCGACCTGAAGAGCCACCACGACTTGTGGTGAGAGGCAGAGTTGTGTTTGAGGATGCAGTTGTTGACGTGCTTCCAGTACTACGTCTCTGTCCAGGAAGGCGCAACCTGACCTCGTCGTCACTAGCATCTTCCTCCACCTCCTCTGCTGACCTCATCTCTTGGCTGACTGTGGGTTGACAGTAAGTGGGATCTCCGACCTCATCATCATCACCCTGTGCGTTATCACACCCGTAGTCCTCAGAGCCAACCTGTTCCTGCCCTGACAAAAAACTAAAGTTGTCGCTCCAATCAGGTATTTGAGTCTTATCATCGTCTTCCTCATTGTCTCCACCAACAGGAGTTACAGTTTGGGAATGAGGGTCTACATTATGGTCAGAACCTTCTTCGTCTGGTCCTGGATCCGACTCATAAAGATTCTGGGCATCAGTGCAGATCATTTCCTCGTCTGGATTCACAGAAGCGCTGGAGTCGACCTCTGATTCCCAGGCTATAGTATGAGTAAACAGCTCTGCAGACTCAACCATCTGTTCTACCTCATACTCAGACGGGCAGCTGGAGATTTGGGAGCTGTGAGGAAGCAAGTGCGATTTGGGTGACACCTTTGAGGACTGGAGTATTTGTGATGTTGAAGTTGATGTGGAGGAGAGCCCACTTAAAGGAGCACTTGATATCCGTTGAAGCACATGCTGTTTTTGTGCCTCATCTGGAATTTGTAGCGATTGGCGTGGCCGTAAGAAAGGGATCTTATCACATTGTCCGCTAAAAGAAGTAGACATTTTAGTTTGGCTGGAAGATGGTCTTTCTTCTGCACCTACCCCACGGACACAACCTTTTTTCCCCTTCCCAACACGCCTATTCCCCTTTCCACCAGCAGCAGGCCTTTTTCCACTCATTTTGGTGGTTAACTAATTCACAACTCTGGAGTTGTTTGCACAAAAAAACAATGGATGGTAACCGAGCAGAGCTGAGTGGCCAAACTGTGGTATTAGGCCAAAACTATTGGCTGGGTTAGATGCAGAAAAAAATTATTTTTAATTTGCAACCTGATGGAGGTCAGTATAGATGGACTAATAGACCAAGTCCCACACACCGCTAGAAGCCCAAATATTTTTTCAGAGCTAGATGCAGAAAAAAATTATTTTTAATTTGCAACCTGATGGAGGTCAGTATAGATGGACTAATAGACCAAGTCCCACACACCGCTAGAAGCCCAAATATTTTTTCAGAGCTAGATGCAGAAAAAAATTATATTCAATTTGCAACTTGCTGGAGGTCAGTATAGATGGACTAATAGAACAAGTCCCACACACTGCTAGAAGCCCAAATATTTTTCAGAGCTAAATGAAGAAAAAAATTATTTTTAATTTGCAACCTGATGGAGGTCAGTATAGATGGACTAATAGACCAAGTCCCACACACTGCTAGAAGCCCAAATATTTTTTCAGAGCTAGATGCAGAAAAAAATTATTTTTAATTTGCAACCTGATGGAGGTCAGTATAGATGGACTAATAGACCAAGTCCCACACACTGCTAGAAGCCCAAATATTTTTTCAGAGCTAGATGCAGAAAAAATTTATTTTTAATTTGCAACCTGATGGAGGTCAGTATAGATGGACTAATAGACCAAGTCCCACACACCGCTAGAAGCCCAAATATTTTTTCAGAGCTAGATGCAGAAAAAAATTATATTCAATTTGCAACCTGCTGGACGTCAGTATAGAAGGACTAATAGAACAAGTCCCACACACTGCTAGAAGCCCAAATATTTTTTCAGAGCTAAATGAAGAAAAAATTATTTTTAATTTGCAACCTGATGGAGGTCAGTATAGATGGACTAATAGACCAAGTCCCACACACTGCTAGAAGCCCAAATATTTTTTCAGAGCTAGATGCAGAAAAAAATTATTTTTAATTTGCAACCTGATGGAGGTCAGTATAGATGGACTAATAGACCAAGTCCCACACACTGCTAGAAGCCCAAATATTTTTTCAGAGCTAGATGCAGAAAAAAATTATTTTTAATTTGCAACCTGATGGAGGTCAGTATAGATGGACTAATAGAACAAGTCCCACACGCTGCTAGAAGCCCAAATATTTTTTCAGAGATAAATGAAGAAAAAAATTATTTTTAATTTGCAACCTGATGGAGGTCAGTATAGATGGACTAATAGACCAAGTCCCACACACTGCTAGAAGCCCAAATATTTTTTCAGAGCTAGATGCAGAAAAAAATTATTTTTAATTTGCAACCTGATGGAGGTCAGTATAGATGGACTAATAGACCAAGTCCCACACACCGCTAGAAGCCCAAATATTTTTTCAGAGCTAGATGCAGAAAAAAATTATATTCAATCTGCAACCTGCTGGAGGTCAGTATAGAAGGACTAATAGAACAAGTCCCACACACTGCTAGAAGCCCAAATATTTTTTCAGAGCTAAATGAAGAAAAAAATTATTTTTAATTTGCAACCTGATGGAGGTCAGTATAGATGGACTAATAGACCAAGTCCCACACACTGCTAGTAGCCCAAATATTTTTTCAGAGCTAGATGCAGAAAAAAATTATATTCAGTTTGCAACCTGATGGAGGTCAGTATAGATGGACTAATAGAATGATGCTATGCCCAAAAGATTTTACTTCACTAGGTGCAGTAAAAAAATTGGTATTCTATACACAGGTGGTATATCTTGCAACACAGATAGGCTACTCCACTGACTAACACACTCTGCAATAGGCCAAAAAGGATTAGCTTTGCTAGATTCAGCCAAATGCTGTGAAAAAAACTTGCACAGCACTGGCACAGACCTGCCTGGCAAAAACTGATAGGAACTGATGTAACCTAGTCCTGAAAAGGACTCCAATTACAATTAGTCTTTACTCCCACAATCTATCTATTTAAGAGCACAGACCTGCCTGATAAAAGTCGTAGGAAATGCTGTAACCTAGTCCTTAAAAGGACTGCAATCACAACTATTCCCTACTCCCAAGCTATCTGTATATTTGTGCGAAAATTGGCTTGAAATTAACAAGGTATAGCGCACACAGCAACAGCGGTGCCGTCTAACACGCAGCTGCAGCAGTGAGAAAATGGTGGCGACGGGGAAAATGGCTTGGTCTTATAGGGCAAGGACATGTGACATACACTGCCAATCACACATGCCCTTGCTTGTGTGAAAAAAAGCACTTCGCTCCGTGTGTGCGCTGCTGATAGGCTGACAGATTGCACCTCCCCACTGCAAATGCGGGAAAGAGAAAAAAAAATGGAGATCTTCATTGTTCCTGCAGAGATCCATCCCCTGCCCCTCCCCCCGCCCCGCTGTACACTCAAACTGCGTATTAACATTAATTTTCATCATTACTGAGAAAAAATCCAGTTATGATTTTGGTGCACGAACAGTTATCGATCATAACCTCGAACAGCCGAATTTTTCTCAAATTGTTCGTGTTCGCCGACCGGCTCGAACACCGCCCAAAACAGCTCGAATTTGAGATTGGCGAACAGTTCGAGTAGAACAACGCTCATCTCTAGTGCCTAGGGCCCACCAGGAGAACTGACTCTAGGGGCCCACACTACAGCCCACCATAAATGGTTTTATTACTTGTTATGCTTTTCTATAATGTACTATAATTACATGATTGGCCGCGCTGTGGAGCACCAAGCGGCGGGACTTTCTTCGAACAGTCATTCCGTACTGCCAGAGTCCCTTTAATGGTAACTTGTGACCTTGAAAAACGCTATTTACCTGAAGAAATGGGGTTAATCTGCAGGTAAATAGGGTTTAAAGCCTGGTTAGACGGCTTATTGGGAAAGCATTGGCAACACGGAGAAAATTACATTTTATTCTCCCTACCGCCACTCGCTTCCTGTTATAGGATCGGTGCAAGGAGAGAGACTTTACAGTCACCGCGAACTACAAAGTGAAGGTGCTGCAATAACATCCGGCACCTTGATTGTGACATCTTCCATGGAGGCCAATCTCAGGCTGAGCTTCATTGAATGACTAACATGGCAGCAGCACCTGGCAACTAGTGCTGAGCGAGCGTGGTCAGATAAGGTGTGATCCCAGCATGCTCGGGTGTTATCTGAGTATCTTGTAGTGCTCTGCTACTATGCTCAAATCCCCAGGGTAGCATGTTTTGCGGCGGTAGACAGACGCAACACATGCAGGAATTGCCGGTTTGTTAGGTAATCCCTGCATGTGTTGCTTCTGTCTACCGCCGCAAAACATGTTACCGCAGGGACTCGAGCATATTAGCAGAGCACTACAAGATACTCGGATAACACCCGAGCATGCTAGGATCACATCTTATCCGACCACACTTACTCAGCACTAGTTGCCAGGTGCTGCTGCCATGTTAGTCATTCAATGAAGCTCAGCCTGAGGTTGGGCTCCATGGAAGTGTCACAATCAAGGTGCCGGACGTTATTGCAGCACGCTCACTTTGTAGTTCGCGGTGACTGTAATGTCTCTTATCCGACCACGCTCACTCAGCACTACTGGCAACCCATCAGCAACCTGCATCTGCATCACAGGGGGATGTAGGGAGCAGGTGACTGCATGCACCGGCCATTGTGCTATCTAAATGCCGCTGTCAATGATTGACAAGGGCACTTAAATACTCAAAACTGCAGCAATCAAGGCGAGCTCTGATCACTGCTGTTACAGGCAGACGCCAGCTATGTAACACAGCCGACATCTGCCCGATATGGAGCAGGCTCAACTCCTGAACCCGCTTCCATACAAGCACATCCCTATGGTGACAGTTATGACAAGGTTAGCAAATTTCACTTGTCTGTTCTTAAATGTGGAAAGACAAATGGAATTCCTTAACACATGTGAAAGAGACCTAATAGATTTAGTAAAGGTGCCTCAAGCATATGAATGTTATTACACACCACAATGCAGTTACATACAAGCATCTTACAAAAATACATATTATTCCAGATACGCAGAAGCGCACAAACACATCAGTACACGAATACATCATCTGAACCACCATCATTTGTAATGTCAGGTCAGACCCATATATCTTTGTATCGCATAAACCTACAACTCCCTGTATGTAATTAACAATAGAGATACTGGGAGTTATCAGTCATCATCAGACTGCGGACCATACAGGAACCACAGTACTGATGAGACACAGGCAGGATCACAAATGAACATTTACATCCAGGGATCTTACCTGAGACGTCTTCTCTGATTAGAGCCGTTCTCTTTCTTTTCTTCCTCTTCTCCAGACTCCATGATGACTTTTCTCATCCACAGCTCGTCTCCGCAGACTTCCATCTTCTCTGTCCTTCTGCAGATCATCCCCACACGATGCCCTTAAAGATAGCAGAATTATTATAATGCTCCTGAATAAAAATATCTACACTGAGCCCCTGAATAAATCTAACTCTTACAATGCTCCCTGCACAAAACATGACATACACTCTACCCCTCTTATGGTACCTGCTCTCCACACTGTTCTCTCCTTACCATACTGGGCCCCCTCTTCACACTGTCCTCTCACACTGTGTCCCCCCTATACTGCCTAGTCTCTATACTGTGCCCCTTCATCACACTCCCCCATCCTCAGCATACTGTTCCCCCCTTTCTGTGCCCTCACACTGTTTCCCCCATATTGCCGCATCTCTATACCTTCCCCCACACTACCTAGTCTCTGTGCTGTGTCACCTCACACTTTTCTCCCTCCATGCTGTCTCCTCACTAGAGATGAGCGTTGTTCTACTCGAACTGTTCGCCAATCTCAAATTCAAGCTGTTTTGGGCGGTGTTCGAACCGTTCGGCGAACACGAACGATTTGAGAAAAATTCGGCTGTTCGAGGTTATGTTCGATAACTGTTCGTGCACCAAAATCATAACTGGATTTTTTCTCAGTAATGATGAAAATTAATGTTAATACGCAGTTTGAGTGTACAGCGGGGTGGGGGGAGGGGCAGGGGATGGATCTCTGCAGGAATAATGAAGATCTCCATTTTTTTTTCTCTTTCCCGCATTTGCAGTGGGGGAGGTGCAGTCTGTCAGCCTATCAGCAGCGCACACACGGAGCGAACTGCTGTTTTTCACACAAGCAAGGGCATGTGTCATTGGCAGTGTATGTCACATGTCCTTGCCCTATAAGACCAAGCCATTTTCCCCGTCGCCACCATTTTCTCACTGCTGCAGCTGCGTGTTAGACGGCACCGCTGTTGCTGTGTGCGCTATACCTTGTTAATTTCAAGCCAATTTTCGCACAAATCTACAGATAGCTTGGGAGTAGGGAATAGTTGTGATTGCAGTCCTTTTAAGGACTAGGTTACAGCATTTCCTATGACTTTTATCAGGCAGGTCTGTGCTCTTAAATAGATAGATTGTGGGAGTAAAGACTAATTGTAATTGCAGTCCTTTTCAGGACTAGGTTACATCAGTTCCTATCAGTTTTTGCTAGGCAGGTCTGTGCCAGTGCTGTGCAAGTTTTTTTCCCAGCATTTGGCTGAATCTAGCAAAGCTAATCCTTTTTGGCCTATTGCAGAGTGTGTTAGTCAGTGGAGTAGCCTATCTGTGTTGCAAGATATACCACCTGTGTAGAATACCAATTTTTTTACTGCACCTAGTGAAGTAAAATCTTTTGGGCATAGCATCATTCTATTAGTCCATCTATACTGACCTCCATCAGGTTGCAAATTGAATATAATTTTTTTCTGCATCCAGCTCTGAAAAAATATTTGGGCTTCTAGCAGTGAGTGGGACTTGTTCTATTAGTCCATCTATACTGACCTCCATCAGGTTGCAAACTGAATATAATTTTTTTCTGCATCTAGCTCTGAAAAAATATTTGGCCTTCTAGCAGTGTGTGGGACTTTTTCTATTAGTCCATCTATACTGACCTCCATCAGGTTGCAAATTAAAAATAATTTTATCTGCATCTTAATCTGAAAAAATATTTGGCCTTCTAGCAGTGTGTGGGACTTTCTCTATTAGTCCATCTATACTGACCTCCATCAGGTTGCAAATTAAAAATAATTTTTATCTGCATCTACTTCTGAAAAAATATTTGGGCTTCTAGCTGTGTGTGGGACTTGTTCTATTAGTCCATCTATACTGACCTCCATCAGGTTGCAAACTGAATATAATTTTTTTCTGCATCTAGCTCTGAAAAAATATTTGGCCTTCTAGCAGTGTGTGGGACTTTCTCTATTAGTCCATCTATACTGACCTCCATCAGGTTGCAAACTGAATATATTTTTTTTCTGCATCGACCTCTGAAAAAATATTGGGCTTCTAGCTGTGTGTGGGACTTGTTCTATTAATCCATCTATACAGACCTCCATCAGGTTGCAAACTGAATATATTTTTTTTCTGCATCTACCTCTGAAAAAATATTGGGCTTCTAGCTGTGTGTGGGACTTGTTCTATTAATCCATCTATACAGACCTCCATCAGGTTGCAAACTGAATATAATTTTTTTCTACATCTAGCTCTGAAAAAATAGTTGGCCTTCTAGTAGTGTGTGGGACTTTCTCTATTAGTCCATCTATACTGACCTCCATCAGGTTGCAAATTAAAAATAATTTTTATCTGGATCTACCTCTGAAAAAATATTTGGGCTTCTAGCTGTGTGTGGGACTTGTTCTATTAGTCCATCTATACTGACCTCCATCAGGTTGCAAACTGATTATAATTTTTTTCTGCATCTAGCTCTGAAAAAATATTTGGCCTTCTAGCATTGTGTGGGACTTTCTCTATTAGTCCATCTATACTGACCTCCATCAGGTTGCAAATTAAAAATAATTTTTATCTGCATCTAGCTCTGAAAAAATAGTTGGCCTTCTAGCAGTGTGTGGGACTTTCTCTATTAGTCCATCTATACTGACCTCCATCAGGTTGCAAACTGAATATAATTTTTTTCTGCATCTAGCTCTGAAAAAATATTTGGCCTTCTAGCAGTGTGTGGGACTTTCTCTATTAGTCCATCTATACTGACCTCCATCAGGTTGCAAATTAAAAATATTTTTTTTTCTGCATCTACCTCTGAAAAATTATTGGGCTTCTAGCTGTGTGTGGGACTTGTTCTATTAATCCATCTATACAGACCTCCATCAGGTTGCAAACTGAATATAATTTTTTTCTGCATCTACCTCTGAAAAAATATTTGGGCTTCTAGCTGTGTGTGGGACTTGTTCTATTAGTCCATCTATACTGACCTCCATCAGGTTGCAAACTGAATATAATTTTTTTCTGCATCTAGCTCTGAAAAAATATTTGGCCTTCTAGCAGTGTGTGGGACTTGTTCTATTAGTCCACCTATACTGACCTCCATCAGGTTGCAAATTCAAAATAATTTTTTGTCTGCATCTAGCTCTGAAAAAATATTTGGCCTTCTAGCAGTGTGTGGGACTTTCTCTATTAGTCCATCTATACTGACCTCCATCAGGTTGCAAACTGAATATATTTTTTTTCTGCATCTACCTCTGAAAAAATATTTGGGCTTCTAGCTGTGTGTGGGACTTGTTCTATTAGTCCATCTATACTGACCTCCATCAGGTTGCAAATCGAATATAATTTTTTTCTCCATCTAACCCAGCCAATAGTTTTGGCCTAATACCACAGTTTGGCCACTCAGCTCTGCTCGGTTCCCATCCATTGTTTTTTTGTGCAAACAACTCCAGAGTTGTGAATTAGTTAACCACCAAAATGAGTGGAAAAAGGCCTGCTGCTGGTGGAAAGGGGAATAGGCATGTTGGGAAGGGGAAAAATGGTTGTGTCCGTGGGGTAAGTGTTAAAGCAACAGTAACATCTGCAGAAGAAAGACCATCTTCCAGCCAAACTAAAATGTCTACTTCTTTTAGCGGACAATGTGATAAGATCCCTTTCTTACGGCCACGCCAATCGCTACAAAATTCCAGATGAGGCACAAAAACAGCAGGTGCTTCAACGGATATCAAGTGCTCCTTTAAGTGGGCTCTCCTCCACATCAACTTCAACATCACAAATACTCCAGTCCTCAAAGGTGTCACCCCAATCGCACTTGCTTCCTCACAGCTCCCAAATCTCCAGCTGCCCGTCTGAGTATGAGGTAGAACAGATGGTTGAGTCTGCAGAGCTGTTTACTCATACTATAGCCTGGGAATCAGAGGTCGACTCCAGCGCTTCTGTGAATCCAGACGAGGAAATGATCTGCACTGATGCCCAGAATCTTTATGAGTCGGATTCAGGACCAGACGCAGAAGGTTCTGACCATAATGTAGACCCTCATTCCCAAACTGTAACTCCTGTTGGTGGAGACAATGAGGAAGACGATGATGAGACTCAAATACCTGATTGGAGCGACAACTTTAGTTTTTTGTCAGGGCAGGAACAGGTTGGCTCTGAGGACGACGGGTGTGATAACGCACAGGGTGATGATGATGAGGTTGGAGATCCCACTTACTGTCAACCCACAGTCAGCCAAGAGATGAGGTCAGCAGAGGAGGTGGAGGAAGATGCTAGTGACGACGAGGTCAGGTTGCGCCTTCCTGGACAGAGACGTAGTACTGGAAGCACGTCAAAAACTGCATCCTCAAACACAACTCTGCCTCTCACCACAAGTCGTGGTGGCTCTTCAGGTCGCATGGGTGCTAAGCCTTGCATAGCCTGGGCATTTTTTCAGATCGATAAAGATGACCCAACTCGTGTTATCTGTAACATTTGTCAGCAAAAGCTAAGTAGAGGCCAAAAAATACATAGTTTGAGTACTTCATGCATGAACCGGCACATGGACATGAAGCATAAGTTGCAGTGGGAAGCTCAGTGTGCTACAATGCGGCCTAGCCGGCCGGGCCAACCACAGTATGCCATATCTTGTGCATCCGCGGCCTCTTCATCCTCTGTGACTGGGGGGACAGCAGTCACACCTGTTTTGGGGCGCAGACCTGCCACCTCTTTACCCGCAACAGCCAGCGTGATTGGCAGGTCATCATTTTCTTTGGAGGTGGTAACACCAGCTGGTGTTGAGCGCTGTCCGACATCGATAGCACCACCTTTGGATCAAGGCAACCTAACATGTCCGACTGCATCTTCCTCATAGACCGGCAGTTTGCCGGGGACACCCTTATCAACCCCGTCTAAGCACAATAGCCAGCCCTTGATCCCTCAGATGTGGACAAGTAAAAGACCATTTCCTCCTAGCCATGAGAAAGCTAAGAGGTTGAATTTCACCATCTGCAAGCTCTTGGCTACAGAAATGCTGCCTTTCCGCCTGGTGGACAAAGAGGATTTTCGAGATCTTATGTCCGTCGCAGTGCCCCAGTACCAGATGCCCAGTCGGCACTACTTCTCAAAGAAAGGTGTACGTGCGCTCCACCAGCATGTCGCACACAACATCACCGCTTCTTTGAGAAACTCTGTGTGTGACAGGGTGCATTTCACCACAGACACTTGGACGAGTAGGCATGGACAGGGGCGTTACATGTCGCTGACTGGGCACTGGGTAACTATGGTGACAGCAGGACAAGGGGCTGCTGTCCAAGTCTTGCCGTCCCCACGAGTTTTGCGTCAATCCGCTTTATCTCAAAGTTCCTCCACTGCTTCTGCCTCCTCAACCTCCTCTCGGTCTTCCACCTGCACCCAAAGCCTGTCTGGTCATGCCACAAGCTTTCTAACTGCGCAGAAGGGATCCTGCACACCTCCTTACTATGCTGGCAGTAGGGCTCAACGTCATCAGGCGGTTTTTACTTTGAAATGTCTGGGAAATGTGAGTCACACAGCTGAGGAGTTGTGGTCAGCTCTGGAGAACCAATTTCATGAATGGTTGTCTCCACTGGACCTGAAACCAGGGAAGGCCGTGTGCGACAATGCTGCAAACCTGGGTGCGGCCCTTCGCCGGGGCAATGTCACACACGTGCCTTGTATGGCTCACGTGTTGAACCTGGTTGTCCAGCAATTTTTAGCCCACTATCCCAGACTAGATGGCCTTCTGCAGAGGGCACGGTCGCTGTGTGCTCACTTCCGCCGTTCGCATCCCGCAGCTCAGCGACTTACATCTCTACAGAAGTCGTTGGGCCTGCCACTTCACCGGCTAAAATGCGATGTGCCTACCCAGTGGAATTCAACTCTGCACATGTTGCAGCGACTGTGGCAGCACCGACAAGCCCTGGTGCAATACGTTCTGACGTATAGCCTGGGCCAACGAGATCCAGAGGTGGGGCAAATCACGCTGGAGGAGTGGTCTCAGATCAGGGACCTATGCACCCTTCTGCACAGTTTTGAAATGGCGACGAAGATGTTTAGTGCTGACGATGCCATTATCAGCATGACTATTCCGGTGATTTACATGCTGGAGCACATGTTAAACAGAATTCGGAGTCAGGTGGTGGCACAAGAGGAGGTGGAGGAAGTAGAGGAGGAGGAGTTGTATGCGGAAGGGCTAATATCTGCAAGGTCCAGACGGTTGGCAGCACCAAGGCGGCAGGCATGTGAGGGTGGGGGAGATGGTTTTACCAGGGCGCATGGTAGCAGCCAAACTAGTGAGGAAGGTGCAGGAGCCCAGGAAAAAGTGGAGGACGAACTGATGGAAGACTCATCAGATGAGGGAGACCTTGATCACATTTCTGTTGTGCGAGGTTGGGGGGAGAGGACAGAGGAAGGAAGCATGATTGTTACCTCGCCACCAACACAACAGGGACTTGGTGCTCCTGGATGCGCAACACACATGAGTGCCTTCTTGCTGCACTACCTGCAACATGACCCTCGAATTGTGAGAATTAGAAATAATCCTGACTTCTGGGTTGCCACACTATTAGATCCCCGGTACAAAAGTAAATTTGCCGAAATTACACGCATGCAGAAGTATCAGCAGAGACTGTTGCAGAATCTTACATGTGCTTTTCCACAAAACACAAGTGGTGCACGTAGTGAATCTCACAGTTCCAACTTGCCAACCGTGGGACCGTCAAGTGTTCAGCACTCAAACCGTAACAGAACCACAATATCTGCTGGTAACATCAATTTTGCGGAATCATTTCACCACTTTTTTAGCCCATCCTTTGCAAGGCCACAGGAGACAAGAAGTCTGACACATAGTCAACGCCTAGAGACGATGGTACAGGAGTATCTCCAAGTAAACATTGAAGCCATGACTGTGTCACTGGACCCTTGCTCTTTTTGGGCTTCCAATCTGGATAAATGGCCGGAGCTAGCCACTTACGCCTTGGAGATCTTGTCATGCCCCGCAGCCAGCGTTCTGTCTGAACATGTGTTCAGCGCTGCTGGTGGTGTGCTGACAGATAAGCGCACGCGGCTCTCCACTGATAATGTTGACAGAATCACGTTCATAAAGATGAACAAATCATGGATCCGAAACGACTTTTCTACCCCTGTGTCATCCTGGGGAGAGTAAAAGCTTGATGATTGGTTAAAATCACCCTACCAACCGTTTTAAGCTTTCAAATTACTAATCATGTTTATCTGTATCTTGGCTGGAAAATAATTTGGGCTTTGTAGCAGTGTGCAGCACTAATTCTATTAGGCCATCTATAATAAGCTCCACCAGATTTAAAATTACTAATCATGTTTATCTGTATCTTGGCTGGAAAATAATTTGGGCTTTGTAGCAGTGTGCAGCACTGATCCTATTAGGCCATCTATACTCAGCTCCACCAGATTTAAAATTAATAATAATTTTTAGCTGCATCTAGCCCGGAAAATAATTTTGGGGCTCCGAGATGCGCAAGACACATAAGTTCCTTCTTGCTGCACTACCTGCAACATGACCCTCATATTGTCAGAATTCGAAGTAATCATGACTACTGGGTTGCCACACTCTTAGATCCCCCAAACTTTTCGATCAACCTTTTCATTTTAATAAAGACCATTTTTGAAATTATAAGCATTAGTAGGTTATTAGAAACTGAAATCAAACAGTTTTCAACTCAAAACTTTATTCTAGGTGATGTTACATTTTCACATAGGACCCCTTGTTCGAAAGGAACTTCTGAACTCTCTCGTCCATTGAATTTGTCAGGTTTTGGATGGTTTCTGCTTCAATTGTTTTGCATGAGGACAGAATACCCTCCCAGAGGTGTTGCTTAGATGTGAACTGCCTCCCGCCATCATAGACACTCCTTTTGATGATGCTCCAGAGGTTCTGAATGGGGTAGAGGTCAGGGGAGCATGGGGGTCACACCATAAGTTTGTCCCCTTTTATGCCCATATCAGCCAGAGATGCAGATGTTTTATGTGCAGCATGAGATGGTGCATTATCATGCAAAAAAATGATCTTGCTGTGAAATACACGGTTCTTCTTCTTGAACCATGGCAGGAAGTGCTGTTTGAGAAAATCCACATACATTATGGAGTTCATCTTTAGCGCCTTCAGGGATCCTAAAGGGGCCGACAATCTCTCTCCCCATGATTCCAGCCCAAAACATTACTCCACCTCCTCCTTGTTGGCGCCGTAGCCGTGTTTGCGTGGGGTGTCCATCAACCAGCCATCCTCCACTCCATCCATCTGGACCATCGAGCGCTGCACGGCACTCATCCGTGAACAAAACAGTTTTGAAATCAGTCTTCATGTAATGTTTAGCCCACTGGAGCCGTTTCTGCTTGTGTGAAGTGGATAGAGGAGGTCGACAGGATGGCGTATGCACAGCTGCAAACCTCTGAAGGACCCGGCATCTTGTTGTTCGGGGGACGTTGGAGGCACCAGCAGCTTCAAAAACTTGTCTGCTGCTATGACAAGGCTTTTTTGCCGCTGCTCTTTTAACCTGACGTAATTGCCTGTAGGAAAGAGTCCTCAATTTGCCCTTTTCAGCACGCACACGTGTGTACTGTGAATCAGCTACATACTTCTTGATTGCCAAGAAACTTCATCCTGATCATCGCACAATGTTGATTGTAGTCATGCCTTGACCTAAACACTCCACAATTTGTTGCTTCTCAGCAGCCGACACATCCTTTTTCTTTCCCATTTTGGCAGAAAATGTAGGCTGCTTAATAATGTGAGACAGCCTTCTTAAGTAGTCTTGCCTTTCATTGGACACACCTGCCAAACTAATTAGCACAGGTGTCTGCAATTGCTTACAGTGATATAAAGAGCCCTGACACACATCACCATCAATGAGTTTAACTGACAAACAAATTCTTCCCTTATCACTGCTAAATACTTTTTGCATAATAATTTGGAACACAGTGTACATGTGCTTTTCCACAAAACACCAGTGGTTCACGTAGTGAATCTTACAGTTCTAACTTGCCAACCGTGGTCTGTATGGAGTTGTTCAATAAAGGGCCCAAAATTAAGATAACACAGATGGGAGAGGTCTCTATGAATAGGAATTCCTAAGTATTTTATACCTGTGAGGGCCAGACAAAGGGAAAGTTGGACTGGATGGAATCCTATATGGATTTGGGGAGGGAGACATCGAGGGCCTCAGACTTCGCTGCATTGATTTTAAAATTTGACCATGTAACAAAGTTATCTATTTCAGCCATAACAGCATGGACGAATATATGTGATTGAGTGATATATACTAGGACATCATCAGCAAATAGAGAGCACTTGTACTCGGTGCCTCCCACCTCAATCCACCTAATATTGGGGTTATGGCGAATTGATGAGAGCAGGTGCTCCGTCACTAGGATGTATATGAGAGGGGACAGAGGACATCCCTGCCTTGTCCCATTGGTGAATGTGAAAGGTGATGAAAATGTTCTGATGCACCCCCTGGGTCATGGGACACCCGGAGCCGGACCCTTTTTGATGGATGCTGGTGGTTGTAGTCTTCGTGGCGGCGACCCGGTTCCGTGGCTCAGGGTGGTCAAACCAGTGGCGGAACTATTTATGTGGTTTTGATGTTTAAATGTCCGACTACGCCACCCGTGGATTGCGGTCAGAGTGAACCGCCGCTGCAGGGCAGACCGCTGAGGCTGGTGTTGTGGGTGCAGCTGAGCGTAGCATAACTCCCCACGGGAGGAGTATATCCTCAGGGCAGTGTATGCGGAGGATGGGGGTGATGGTGCAGGGCAGCAGCAGTAACGACACGGAGTCAGTGATGCAGTTCAGGGCCTTTACTCACAGTTCTTATTATCCAGACAACGTCTGCAGGTAACGGCTGCCCACGTCGTACTGTGCTCACCAGGTGAGGGGCTCAGACAACTCCCAGATAACTTTGGAGCGCTTCACAAGACCCCCTTTGTGTGTCCTTTGTCTGGCGTTTCTTACCAACCCTTCTGTCCGGCTGCCTCGGGCCTCCTCTTGGTAAACTTGGCGCCAGTTTCCCTGACCCTATGTGGTGCCTTCCTAGCGGGTGTAGCGAGGGGCTGCGCCACATAAAATGTCAGAGCCTCCGGTTTCTAGCTGAGGGTCGTTTCCTGCCTCCACTAGTTTCGGGGACCGGTCTCCCCCTTTGGCCTGACCCCTCCACGCAGGTGGATTCGGGCGTGCGGTGGCGACTCGCCCGTCCGCACCCCTGGGATCCCTTCATTCCTCGTTCCTGGAGCCTTCTCCGCTCCTCTTCCTTCCTTCTCACTCTTCCAGGCCTGGGCCTCTGTTACTAGGCCCGCCTCCGGAGCAGAGCTCATGCAGAGCCCCTGCTCCCTGCCACTTCTGCTCAGACTTCTCTGCACTGAACTAAGATGGTGCCCACCTTTTATACTCCCTTCTCAATGCACCCAGGAACTGCTTCCTCCCTGCTCCTGCACTACAGGGTTCCCCTTCCTCAGTGTTCCCTCCCCCCACTCCAGCTAGGGACAGGGACTGTCGTGCCCATCTCAGAGGCATATTGGTCGCCCTGCCCCACGGCAATGTGGTGTAATGCATGCAGGTGTCGGGTCCTGATCCACACTCCATCCTTACCTGAGAGTGAGATATCACACCTCTGGGTGAGGTGCAATACCTCTGTAGCAACCGAGCCCTCAGGGTGCTACAGTTCCATTTATCTTCAGCCTAGGTGACGTATTGTGATACAGGACCGTGATTTTGGCTATAAAAGGGTCCCCTAGACCCCTACTCCAAGCTTTTTAAGAGAATCATATATGACGTGCCAGGAGACTCTATGGAATGCTTTCTCAGCATCCAACGAGAGTATCTAATTACAAATTTTTAACTGCATCTAGCCCAGGAAATACTTTGTGCCTAGTAGCAGTGTCTGCTAGTCAGCGGATTATCCCGGCTGTTAAGCAAGCTACACCACCTGTAGTTTGGACACTTAATTTTTTCAAAGGAAATGCTTCGGGACCACGGTATACTCAGTGAAGAGCATCAGGAGGCACCCCAAGGCATAGGGGCTGGGACTGGCAGTAGGATGCCTTGTGGTGGACAGCCGAGCTCGATTCTTATAAAAGCTTTTTAACTGCAGCAGCTTTAGTGGACGCTACTGGAGCTGGAATTACGCGGCTGCTGGCATGAGACTTGCCCTCCAATAGATCCTTGTAAATGGATTTAAAGTGTATTCATTCAAATTAGAGAGACAATTTAAATTAAAAAGCTTAGAGCTGCCTCCACCACAGGGGGGCTCGCTCGACCCACCAGCGGACAGGCACCAGTATTGGGAGAGGGGGGCTGGCCGTCAGGGTTCACCGCGGCTCTGGCACAAACCCGGCGACACGGAGGTGGCACGGGCAGGAGCGGACTGAACGTGTCGGCTTCTCACTTTTTGGATTTTAGAAGGGCATGACATGCCGATATTTGTGTCTCCCCCTCCTTTTACTCCTCCACCTCTTTTCTTTTCGCATGACTATATGTACTTGTCACTTTTCCATGTGTTAGTTGTGTCTTCTGAGCAGTTTGTCAGCTTTTGGACACCTTTGAAGGTGTTTTCTATGTGTTTCTATGTGTTTTTGTTTGCCTGCCATTGGTTTTAACGGTGTTCGAAGGTGTTCGACGAACAGTTCGACGAACAGTTGGCGAACACACGGGTGTTCGACGAACCGAACCGAACCGAACTCGAACACTACGGGGGTGGCTCAACACTACTCCTCACACTATTCCCCCACTCTCCATACTGTTTCCTCACACATCCCCCTTCCCCATTCTGTTCCTGCACTCATTCCCACCCCTCCTCTGGTTCACCATACTGTTTTTTCACACATCTCCCCATTCTGTCTCCTAAAATTTCTCTTCCATCTCTCCCCAAATATAATAAATCTTCGGAAGAGCACACAGACATGCAGAAGCGCGCTTACACACACGAAAACAAGCGCACACAGACACATACTAAGGGCTCTTTCACACGTCATTACATGCGGTGACAGTTTCCACACACTACCAGAGACATTGGTACACGTAGACCCATTCAAATTAAAGTTTTTACCAGCTGCACCTCCCGCAAAACGTCCCGCACACTGATGACAGTGCTCTTCCTAAGCACCGGGTGCTGAACGCTGCTCTCATCATAGATCCCTGCCGGCGCTGATTCCCAAGCACCGGTACGTGTCACACGGATGACACACAGGTGGAGACGGAAATCTCCAGTCCCTTAAATATTAGGACATGTGAAAGAGCCCTAATATACACACACACAGATACAGATACTCACAGAAATGGGGACACGTACACACGCAGGCAAGCACACACAGGAATGCACACGCAGTCATGCTCAGACACACACAGACAATCACACAGAAAAATGCAGACATGCAGGGAAGTACGCACACACGTGTGAAGACACATATACACACGTAGATATGCTGGCACTCAAATACATACACACACTGTACACATGCAGGCATATACACACACACTGTACACACGCAGGCATATACGCACACACTGTACACACGCAGGCATATATGCACACAGGCAGGCATATATACACACAGGCCTGCATATATACACGCAGGCAGGCATATACACATGCAGGCAGGCACATACACACGCAGGCAGGCATATACACACACAGGCAGGCATATACACATGCAGGCAGGCATATATACATGCAGGCAGGCATACACACACACACATGCAGGCATATACACACACAAACGCAGGCATATACACATGCACTAACGCAGGCATATACACACACACTAACGCAGGCATATACACACACACACACGCAGGCATATACACACACACCCACGCAGGCATATACACACACACCCAAGCAGGCATATACACACACACACAGGGATATACACACACACACGCAGGCATATACACACACACACGCACGCAGGCATATACACACACACACACATGAAGGCATATACACACACACATGCAGGCATATACACACAGGCATATACACACACACACGCAGGCATATACACACACACACGCAGGCATATACACACACAGGCATATACACACACAGGCATATATACACACACACACATGCAGGCATATACACACAGGCATATACACACAGGCATATACACACACAGGCATATACACACACACACACATGCAGGCATATACACACACACACACACACATGCAGGCATATACACACACACACGCAGGCATATACACACACACATGCAGGCATAAACACACACACACGCAGGCATATACACACACATGCAGGCATATACACACACAGCCATATACACACACAGCCATATACACACACACAGCCATATAACTCACCCATAAAAACGTTATTGACTATTTGGCACGGTGCTCTTGACATGAAATTGAAGCAGTGAGAGCTGTAGGCCTGCAGTCTTGTTTCCAATTCCAGGCCAGGCCACATTCCACATATCCAGCCCCAGAGCCGGTATTAAAAAGCCCAGAGTCAGAGCAGGAGAGAAGGGGGCGGTGCCACCACCTGGTTGGGAGCCGGTATTACTACAAGGGAGCAGGCCATGACAGATATAGAGCCGGGATGGGACCGTATGAGAAGCCCGGGAGCAGGGAGAGCAGAGCGAGACGTCGGGTTCGGTGGCGCCGGCGTATCATAGGACGGCCCTGGAGCAGAGAGAAAGCACTGCAGAGTGCGGCCGCGGTGTATCAGAGGCCAGAAGAGAGCGGCGTCAGCATCAGTGTCACCTGACACCACACCACAGTCTGCCAGCCAGCGGGAAAGCAGAGCGCGGTGCGTGTCACCGCCCAGAAAGAGTCTATCCTCTTAGTGTCAGAGACTCACGTGGTAAGTATGCCGCATGCACGTCACTGCAGGCCCGCTGTCACCAACGAATGTGCCGTGCGCGCGACGCAACATTTGATTCAGCCGCGCTTTTAAAGGGCTCACACTTTTAAAGGGCCCCCGCCACCAATTTTCTCACTCTCATGTCAGGGCCCACCGGGAAATTTCCCGATTTCCTGCCAGGCCAGACCGACCCTGTGAGTCTATGTTGGTCATGCAGTGTGATTTGTACATGTTCCAATGTAGCCTAGCATTGATTTTATGCAATTAATTAAAATACAGTGGTCCCTCCAGCTACTGCATTTATTAGTTCTATGAAGACCATTGCATGTTGAGAATATTGTAACCCTAGGGAACTGTATATGAGGGATTACTTGTAATTATAAATTATGTATCTTATGAGGAAATGTGTACATTCTTCACCACAAGGCTTTTTACCTTTATTAATACCATCTCATCATGTTGTTAATGATATTATTACTTTATATTACACATTACATTTTCTCTTATTCTTCTCATAAAGTTTTATAAGAGCTGCATGAGACTTTAATATCCAACATTGGGATCACTTAATGCATTTCTCCAATATCTTCATGTGTACAATATGTCTTCATCAAGCTGTCTCGCCATGAATATTCATTTCAAAATCACTTTAAGTTATTGGATAAGCATTCCTTAGAGAATTGCTCAAATATTTATTCAGAAATTTCTGATGAATATGCAAACATTTAATTAATAATAAACAGTAAGGCTTATTGTCATGGGATGGTCCGGTTGTTTGAATGAAAGACAATTTGGTTTACAAATCATTATATGTGGGCACACAATATTAACACTGGTTATTTTGTTTTAAAAATGAGCTCACGGGAAATAAAAGATTCCAATGGGTTTTTTCTCCAGATGCTAGATTTATGTGTTTCAAGCTTTTTCCATTGTATAGTCAAAGAGATGCAATATAGCTTAAATGATAGATCCTCAGAAAAAAATAATGTATCTATCTACACAGTTGTTGATTAGGTGTATATACAAATCTTAATAATATTTTACTACAAAAAAAGCAAAAAAGGATTTTACACCTTTAGTATTAAATGAATATGCAGGTGCACAAATACTCTATGGCAAATATACAAACATATATACATTTTCGATTAAAGGGAACCTGTCACCAGAAAAAATGCTATTAACCTGCAGATATGGGGTTAATCTGCAGGTTAATAGCGTTACTAACCGCCCAGCACTTGCACTTAGCTGAATGCTGACAGGCGAAATTAACTTTATTCTCCCTTCTAGCATTCCAGTTTCAGTCACGGGGATGGCGCCTGCGCGGGTTCAGTCATCGCTCTGAGAATACAGAGCAGTGGCTTTAACTGTGCACCAGGCACTGACAGTCACTGCACTGCTTTGGGGCTGGCTGTCAGTCAGGGCCTGGGGTGCGGTTACAGCCGCCTCACTGTATTTTCAGATGGATGACTGAACCAGGGCTAGCACCGCCTACATGACTGTAACCGAAAGCTGTTCACTTTCTCCCCACAGCTTTCGGCTAAGTGCAGGGGCCGGGCAGGTTAGTAACGCTATTAACCTGCAGATTAACCCCATATCTGTGTAATAACATTTTTTCTGGTGACAGGTTCCCTTTAATAAATCCAAGAACTCTCCACTATTGATGAACTTGTAAAAATTTGTGGTATTCAGATAACATTTTTAATACAAAAATGTAAAAGCCATCCAGCCATATTTGTATATTTGCCACAACGGATTTATGAACTTGCCTATTAATTTAATGCTAAAGGTGTGCTGGCCCTTTTATGTGTACGCTTTATTGGAGGGAGGTATGGTCCCCTCTAAATCTGTGAGTCCTTTCCACCCATCTTTCCCAAAAAGATTAAATTATGAACTAAGCCTAGTTTCATATCCTTTTTCCATTTCATTTGAGGCCTGTCTGGGCACATGGAGAGATTAATCATTAGTATGAGGTACACCTTGTCATTGTTGAATGGTTTTTATTATTTTTGATCAACAACACGTTAATTAAGTACCCCCTGTTTTACATGTATAGCAGTAGTATTTTAACAAAAATTAAGTATCCACAATAAAAAACACAATAGTTTTCATTCAACATTTATATGTTATAAAAAATTTCAATGTTTTAAGGAAAAGAAAATACAGGTGAAAATAATTATGAACAGACAAATGGTGATCCAACGTTCCATATTCACAATACCTTACAAAATTATTTAAACTGATTGTTCATGTGTATTTACATCAAGCATAAGGGGTTAAAAAGAATGTATCACATTGAACATGCAGTCTAATCTATGGGCGGCAAGTTAAACATTTGATACCAAATGGAAAAAACCCTATAAGATAACTTTTATTAATTATTATTCAAAAATGTGTATGCAATACTCTCATAGCGGATTTCAGATAGCAGATGGGTGTCCGTACAAGAAAATAACAGTGAATGATATCATAATATGCATATGTCCTACAAAATGTACATGACATATATTTTAAATAAGGTGCCCATAAACATTCTCTGAAGTGCACCCAAAAATAGAGAAAATTAGACCACCATATGTACAGAGAAAACCCCCCAGATAATATTACTTAACTCAGGAAGGAGTCTTCACAGTCAATGCCCAATCCCTTTTTGTCCCGACGCGTTTCTCCCCACCAGTTCTGGGGTTCATCAGGGACACTTAGTAGAGAGGGACCTTGTTGGGTCAGAGTGTTAGTAATCTGGCGTTTATTTCTTCCTAACCACAAGAGTACAATGCCCATGGTGACGCGTCAGGACAAAGGTATTGGGCATTAACCATGAAGACTCTTTCCTGAGATAAGTAATATCTTGGGGCCACCAATCTGCTATCTGAGATCCCAAGAAGGATTATGTATATGTATACCTTTTATATTTTAATTGTTTATCACAGGTGACACCAAGGTTTATAGGGACTGTCGATGTTGAGTGGGGGCACCATGTCGACTATTTAGGATGCCAGCCTCCGTGGTTAGGTAAGCTAAAAGGGCCTATTAGGGCCTATTAGGGTCTGTTAGCCTTATTACTGTTTATCCCTGGATACACCCTTTATTATTTAGTAATTGCTTTTAGCTACGAGAGTGTTGCAAATGCGAATATGCTTTTAAATAATAATAAAAAATATATTTTACTGTTTTTTTTCCGTTTGGTATCTAATCTTGTTGGACCCTACATTATATACAGTTAGGTCCATATATATTTGGACAGAGACAACATTTTTCTAATTTTGGTTCTAGACATTACCACAATGAATTTTAAACAAAACAATTCAGATGCAGTTGAAGTTCAGACTTTCAGGTTTCATTTGAGGGTATCCACATTAAAATTGGATGAAGGGTTTAGGAGTTTCAGCTCCTTAACATGTGCCACCCTGTTTTTAAAGGGACCGAAAGTAATTGGACAATTGACTCCATGGCTATTTCATGGACAGGTGTGGGCAATCCCTTTGTTATGTCATTCTCAATTAAGTTGGAGTTGGAGTTGATTTGAGGTGTGGTGCTTGCATTTGGAAGGTTTTGCTGTGAAGTAAACATGAGGTCAAAGGAGCTCTCCTTGCAGGTGAAACAAACCATCCTTAAGCTGCAGAAACAGAAAAAACCCATCCTAGAAATTTCTACAATATTAGGAGTGGCAAAATCTACAGTTTGGTACATCCTGAGAAAGAAAGAAAGCACTGGTGAACTCATCAATGCAAAAAGACCTGGGCGCCCACGGAAGACAACAGTGTTGGATGATTGCAGAATAATCTCCATGGTGAAGAGAAACCCCTTCACAACAGCCAACCAAGTGAACAACACTCTCCAGGAGGTAGGCGTATCAATATCCAAATCTACCATAAAGAGAAGACTGCATGAAAGTAAATACAGAGGGTTCACTGCACGGTGCAAGCCACTCATAAGTATCAAGAATAAAAAGGCTAGACTGGACTTTGCTAATAAACATCTAAAAAAGCCAGCACAGTTCTGGAAGAACATTCTTTGGACTGATGAAACCAAGATCAACCTCTCCCAGAATGATGGAAAGAGAAAAGTATGGCGAAGACGTGGTACAGCTCATGATCCAAAGCATACCACATGATCTGTAAAACACGGCGGAGGCAGTGTGATGGCTTGGGCATGCACGGCTGCCAGTGGCACTGGGTCACTAGTGTTTATTGATGATGTGACACAGGACAGAAGCAGCCAAATGAATTATGATGTATTCAGAGCCATATTGCGTGCTCAGATCCAGCCAAATGTAGCCAAACTGATTGGTCATCGTTTCATACTACAGATGGACAATGACCCAAAACATAAAGCCAAAGCAACCCAGGAGTTTATTAAAGCAAAGAAATGGAATATTCTTGAATTTCCAAGTCAGTCACCTGATCTCAACCCAATTGAGCATGCATTTCACTTGTTGAAGACTAAACTTCAGACAGAAAGGCCCACAAACAAACAGCAACTGAAAACCACCACAGTGAAGGCCTGGCAGAGCATCAGAAAGGAGGAAACACCGCTTCTGGTGATGTCCATGAGTTCAAGACTTCAGGCAGTCATTGCCAACAAAGGGTTTTCAACCAAGTTCAAGAAATGAACATTTATTTACAATTATTTAATCTGTCCAATTAATTTTGGTCCCTTTAAAAACAGGGTGGCACATGTTAAGGAGCTGAAGCTCCTAAACCCTTCATCCAATTTTAATGTGGAAACCCTCAAATGAAAGCTGAAAGTCTGAACTTCAACTGCATCTGAATTGTTTTGTTTAAAATTCATTGTGGTAATGTCTAGAACCAAAATTAGAAAAATGTTGTCTCTGTCCAAATATATATGGACCTAACTGTATGCATATATTTGTTTTTTTCTCTGGCAAGTTTAACAGTGGGAAAAGCTGATCAGATTAATATATAGTTATGTGGGAAAAAATCATTATAACTTGTTTTTTATTCATTTTCAGTCCCTGCTATTTCAATGATTAGGAGTCCTGTTGGTGGTGATCAATCACAGAATAGCACAACCCAATGGACTTCTATGCATAAAAAGATCAGAGGTTTATAAAGAATAAAATACAAGTTATACAAAATCTTTTCCCACAATACTATATATCAATCTGCTCAGCTTCTCCTGTAAAGGACATATTAATATTCATGCTATCCAAGTGTAACGGACATATTGATACTCATGCTAGAGCAACTCCATTTTGTCTGCTTGCTTTAAAATCATGTTATTATACTCCTTGCATAATATGCATTCTTTTCTTCTTTTCACGTGCTTCCCAAGCATCTTTTCCCTTATGACCATATGTGTGTTTCTGTAATAATTGCACTAAAATTGGCCTAAGCCTGTAGTACTGTAGTATGGCTGTAGATGTTTGGCCATCGATATACTCAAAACAATATAAAATGCTAAGTAGAAATAAACGGGATTAGAGATTCTCTGAATCCTCCCATACAGAGCACTGTCTCTATTTGGTTTTCTGTGGATTGCAATCAACCTTATAACATAATAATTTGACACTCACTTGGTCAACCATGAAGGGACTTTGGTGCCCTCCCTCAACAGCTTGGTGCCGTGACTCGGATCCCTAACCAGGGATGCCCCACCACCCCTGGACGTCCACAAAGAGAGACTTGCTTTCATGCTCCCCCACTGGAATTGGGACTGATCATCCCCCACAAAAAGCCACGGCAAGTGCACAAGTTGTTTACTTGTGATACTAACCGTTTGGCGTGTTTTCCACGTGGTGTGTGGTTGTTTGCAGTATCTCCAGACGTCTTGGTTGGATATAGTCAAAGGTGAGACTATAAGGGGTGTAGTCCCATTAGGGGTCTGATATTGATAACTTTTAAAGCAGTATCACCTTGGATTAACAAGTGAATATTGTGTGAATCTTCCTTAACTTCTGACAAAGATCTTTAGGAGACTGAACACTGTTAGGTTCAGTAGCGGCAGGTGATCGAAGATTGGGTAGGACATGCACACAGATATACATATATCATGTCTGGAGAGCTGCGGACGAGAGTTCTCCTCCTTTCATCTGAGCCGTTTGAGACTCCCCCGATGGGAGGGGTGAAGTGAAGTCAGTGGAACAGCAGATGAGGTCCGGCCTGACTCGTGCTGTGCACAAATTAAGGATCTTTTGTCAGTTGTAGTAATTAATCAATGTTTCCGTGGAGCAGAAAGAAATTGTCTCTCCCGCAGGACGGAGAGGATGTGATGAATATCATGGTCGGTCGAGAGGGGAAAAGATCAATTAAGAATGCACCAAAAGTGTTTAAGGTGTTAAATTTTCCCGTGGAGAGGAGACTTCAGCCTGCATTATGGGATGAAGGCATCCGGCAGAATAGGGGTAGATTAGATGACTGTGGATTGTTGTAAGACGCTGAAAAGTTCTGGAAAGTTGCACATGAGATTTGTGATGAAGGATATGTTGAAATAGAGGAGGAGGTGAAGCCTGGTTATTTCAATTATTTTTATGTAAAGAAGGGAAAATTATCTAGCCCTGTAATGAAGACTGGCTGTTTTGTGCTACAAAATGAAGCTGATGGGGAAAAAGTAGAGGAGGGAGTAGGTCCACAAACCGAATCTGAAGCCCCTAAAGAAGCATCCCATACCCCCACAAATGTAGCCGTACCCCAGCCCCTCAATCCGGAAACAGAACAATTTTTGCCTAAGGAGATTAAATACCCTGCACTTCCCACTGGTGGCCAGCCACCATCATATAACCCAGATGGCTGGCTTTGTAATGTGTGTTGGGTCACTAATCTAGGATGGTGTGATACGTGCTATAATTGTGGAGCACGCAGACCCGATGCTGCAGCACCAGCCTTCCCATTACTTAATGCTGACGGTGGGTATTATAAACCATTGCCCCCACCTGCCCCCGCCATGATCCACACTCCATTCAGAGAGACCCAGGGTCCTCCGAATTCTACCCTATTCACCCTCTCCCAAACTGGAGAAATAGAACATGGACACGAACACCAGGAGTTGGCATCTGTTTTACTGAATGGTCCTTCAGAATTTTTCACTATGCTGAGAATAGGCATAGGGAGTATACCGCAACAGCAAGTTGGGATCATTGTAAATGCAGCAAATGCGAGACTACAGCATGGGTGGGGGCTAGCTGCAGAGATATGTCATCTTGGGGGTCCGTCCTGCAATACAAATTGCATCCAACGATTACATCCGTGACAATGGTCCGTTAAGAGAAGGAGAGGTGATGGCTACAAGAGCCGGACAGTTATCATGTCAGTATGTTATACATACGGTGGGACCAAGGTATGATCCCCTGGATATACCCAGGTCACAACACCTGCTTACAGAAACAATCCAGAACACCATAGCATACGCATCACAACTTCATGCGGTCCCAACCCTAGCCCTGCCATTAATTTCCACCGGTATTTTTGGATATCCAAAACAGCGTGCGGCCAAAATAATAGTCGGGACGATAAAGCAATACATTGCCACACATCCAACTAAATTGAGAGAGATAAGACTCTTGGCCATCGACAGGGATATAGTCGATTATGCCGCTCAACTAATCAAACCCACGATCAGATCCAATATCTGGTCTCCCCCAGCGTTTCCCTACCTCCGAGATCTCCCATCAATCAGTACTCATGCTGATCTCCCCCCTCCCCCCGATTTCCCTCCACCTCCACCGCCTCTCACAAAGTTGGAGGAAATGGAGGAAGTGGACCAGAATACCAGCCCACTCAAATATACCCCGTTTACCCCAACACAGACGGATACTCTGTGTAATCGTCTCCCGGATCCCGAACATTCCCCCATGGCTTTTTACAGGGGCATGGCCGCAAACAGGGAGATATATTCAACAACAAGGCAAGATCTTTTATACTTGCTCCGTGTAAAAGCCGGTGAAGGATATTATCCTATGATAGAGACTGCTATCCCATATAACAGAGCATTAGACTCCAATACGTATGAGAGTGGGATTGACTTCTGTCGAGCCCTTAAAATATGGGTTCAGAATAAGCTGGCTGATCAATCTACTGCCCTCACAGATGTCACTTAAGAGAAGGGAGAGTCGGCTGAGAAGTTTTATGGGCACCTTTTGCAGGTCTATAAGGACCTTGGGTTCTCCTTACATACTAAAACTCATTGCCAGCTGTTAGTGTCCGCCTTTATCCAGGGTTTACGTACTGAAATCAAGGACGCAATATTGGCTGTACGGCCAGATGTTGAGTCAGCCACCCCAGGAGATGCCCTAAAAGTAGCAAAAAGTTTCCAGAAAAGTGTCACCCGGACTGCTTCTACGGTTAAGCCAAAATCCAAACCCGCTGCAATGGCAGTTGTGGCACCCCCAGTACCCACAGCACAGTATCCCCCCTTGCCCCCCCAGTATTCTCCCATACAGCCCCACTATTACCCCATGGCAGTACCTGATCAGCGAGTAATGTATCCCGGGAGAATACCAGTAGTAAATTCCCATCTTCTGTGTGGGAGGTGTTGCCGGGCAGGACACTTCCAAAGGGACTGTCACACCCCTGCTAGCCAGTGCATGCTCCAAGCCCCCCTATCTAGAAATAGGATGCCTGGCCCACGAGACTCACGAGAGAATGTCCCCCAGGACCGTCCATTCTGAAATGGAGGCCAACCAGAGTCTGCCATCGTGATGCCCGTAACCACCCCCGGGCTCTGTTCATCTGTAGTTCTCCTAGTAGAAGGGAATCCGGTGAAGTTCATGGTAGACACTGGGGCGGCCAACTCCATTTTAAAATCCACTGAACTGCCACAGGGTCTCCCAGTCCAATTTTCTAATGACAATCTAATATTGATAGGTGTAGATGGCATACCTAACAAACACACTCTCACCAAACCTATTCCGATTGGCCCATTTCCAGAAGTAATGGCACAATTTGTCATATCCCTGACCTGCCCAGTAAATCTTTTAGGAGCAGACCTTTTGTCTAAATTCCAATCCCGAATTCAATACCAGGACAATGGTCAGATGATCCTTACTTTAAAAGATCCAAGCTCTGATGCACACATAGAGGTCTGCATCTTACGGGCGCTACCCACGTTTATGATTAACATATCAGATACGAGTGGAAATCTCCCAAAATATCCCAGGTTAGCTCCATACATAATAATAATACATAGAGGAAATCCCTTCCCATCTGTGGTCACAAGGCCCAGACGACATTGGGAGATTGCCGGTAGAACCAATACAGGTGTACCTCAAGCCTGAAGCGCCCTTTCCCTAGGTTCGCCAGTACCCGCTCACACATGCACAAGAACAAGGCCTCCACACCAGCAAATTCAGACCTTGTTAGAGAAAGGGGAACTAATTCCCTGCGTCTCCCCACGCAACACGCCTTTGTTCCCCGTAAAGAAAAAATCCCAACCGGGGTAGCCGCCCGCTTATCGATTGGTGCAGGATTTAAGGAGAGTAAATGCAGAGACAGCCTTGGAAACTCCTGTGGTGCCTAAACCACATACACTTCTCTCACAAATACCATCTACCGCAGCCTGGTTTACAGTAATTGATTTAGCAAATGCTTTTTTCAGCATTCCATTACACAAAGACTGTCAGTTTCTGTTTGCATTTACATATTAGGGCAGACAATTGACTTGGACGGTGATGCCGCAGGGAGCGCAGAAAAGCCCTAATCAGTTTGCAAAGAACATGCCAAATAGAGATGAGCGGTGTTCGACTAGAACTGTTCGCCAATCTCAAATTCGAGCTGTTTTGGGCGGTGTTCGAGTTGTTCGACGAACCCGAACGATTTGCAAAAAATTCGGCTGTTCGAGGTTATGTTCGATAACTGTTCGTGCACCAAAAGCGTGTCCTGCATGTCTGGCGCTATTTAGAGCACCAATCATGCAGGGATTGTCTGCCACTCACTGTAATGCCACAGCCATGGTGGTTGTGGCATTACAGTGATTGCCCAAATTGATGGGAACAGTGCTCACAGTGAAACATGGAAAGCCGGCAATTCAGCAGCAGCATACACCGGTACCCGACAATTTAGAACAGAAAGAAGAGAGCTTCACACATAGATTAGATAGATAGAAACATGTCAGTCACATATATATGAAGTACAGTGACAGTGTTGCTTACTGTACTTGTCATTTAGTGTAAAGGATTTATTAAAAAAATATTAGTGTTTTCATGCACTGTCTCTTTAAAAAAGCCGGCCGGCATTTCAGCAGCGGTACCCGACAATTTAGAATAGAAGGAATAGAGAATCACACATAGATTAGATAGATAGAAACATGTCAGTCACATATACATGAAGCACAGTGACAGTGTTGATTACTGTACTTGTCATTTAGTGTTAAAATAAAGGATTTATTTAAAAAAAAATTGGCGTGGGGTTCCCCAAAATTTTAGTCTCTAGTGGAGGTTAAGCAGACGGCTGGGGCAGATGTTTGAAGCCTGGGAAGGGGGTAATACTCACGGAGCTTCCCAGGCTACTAATATCAGCCCCCAGCTGAATACCTAGCCTTTACTAGCTATTAAAATGGCTAGCAAAGGCTAGGCAGACAACTGGGGGCTGATATTAATAGCCCAGGAAGGGTGCCATGAATATTGGCCCCCTCCCAGGCTAGAAACACCAGCCGTCAGCCGCCCCAGAAATGGCGCATCCATAGGATGCGCCAATTCTGGCACTTAGCCTTGCTCTTCCAACTGCCCTGTAGCGGTGGTAGTGGGGTAATAGGGCTGGGGTTGATGTCAGCTTATAATGCCAGCTGACATCAAGCCCAGGTTTGTAATGGAGAGGCGTCTATAAGACACCCCCATTACTAACCCCATAGTCAAAGTTAAAAAAAAAAACACAAACACTCAGAATAAAGTCCTTTAATTGAAATAAAGACACAATTCTTTATTGTTCTAAATTAAACCATACTTACCATCACACCCATTCCAGCTGAAGCCAACGATCTCCTGCAATAAAAGTAAAATAATAAAGCAACATCATCCTTACCTTTCCATGGTTCCCACGATGGCTTCAGCTCTGCTACATTAACATGACAGGCTGGATCGCAGCAGAATGCTGCCATCCAGCTTGCCATGCCGCAGACACTGAGAAGCGCAGGCGTGCTTGCGCTCCTCAGTGTCTCGCTGTGATGGCATAAAGATGAGCCGAGGTCATGTCCAATGAACTCGGCTCACCTCAGGCACGTCACTGACAGTGTGGAAAAGTTCTCCTGCACTCAGTGCTTCAGCGTGAGAATTCTCCCACGCTGTCAGTGACGTGCATGAGGTGAGCTCATGTCCAATGAACTCAGCTCACCTCATGCACGTCACTGACAGCGTGGGAAAATTCTCCTGCACTCAGCGCTTCAGCGTGAGAATTCTCCCACGCTGTCAGTGACGTGCATGAGGTGAGCTGAGTTCATTGGACATGATCTCACCTCATGCACGTCACTGACAGCCTGGGAAAATTCTCACGCTGAAGCGCTGTGCGCAGGAGAATTTTCCCCCGCTGTCAGTGACGTGCATGAGGTGAGCTGAGTTCATTGGACATGACCTCGGCTCATCTGGATGCCGTCACAGCCTGACACTGAGTAGCGCAAGCATGCCTGCGCTTCTCAGTGTCTGCGGGGTGACAGGCTGGATGGCAGCGTTCTGCTGCAGTCCAGCCTGTCATCTCGATGTAGCAGAGCTGGAGCTGTCCTGGGAACCATCGAAAGGTAAGGATGATGTTGCTTTATTATTTTTCTTTTATTGCAGGAGATCGTTGGCATCAGCTGGAATGGGCGTGATGGTAAGTATGGTTTAATTTAGAACAATAAAGAATTGTGTGTTTATTTCAATAAAAGGACTTTATTCTGGGTGTTTGAGTTTTTTTTTAACTTTGACTGTGGGGTTAGTAATGGGGGTGTCTTATAGACGCCTCTCCATTACTAACCTGGGCTTGATGTCAGCTGGCATTATAAGCTGACATCAACCCCAACCCCATTACCCCACTGCCACCGCTACAGGGCAGTGGGAAGAGCGAGGCTAAGTGCCAGAATTGGCGCATCCTATGGATGCGCCATTTCTGGGGCGGCTGATGGCTGGTGTTTCTAGCCTGGGAGGGGGCCAATATTCATGGCACCCTTCCTGGGCTATTAATATCAGCCCCCAGCTGTCTGCCTAGCCTTTGCTAGCTATTAAAATAGGGGGGACTACACGTCACTTTTTTTGGGGGGGTCCCCCATTTTAATAGCTAGTAAAGGCTAGGTATTCAGCTGGGGGCTGATATTAGTAGCCTGGGAAGCTCCATGGGTATTACCCCCTTCCCATGCTTCAAACATCTGCCCCAGCCGTCTGCTTAACCTCCGCTAGAGCCTAAAATTACGGGGAACCCCACGCCAATTTTTTTTTTAATAAATCCTTTATTTTAACACTAAATGACAAGTACAGTAACCAACACTGTCACTGTACTTCTTATATATGTGACTGACATGTTTCTATCTATCTAATCTATGTGTGATGCTCTATCTTTCTGTTCTAAATTGTCGGGTACTGCTGCTGAATTGCCGACCGGCTTTTTTAAAGAGACGGTGCATGAAAACACTAATATTTTTTTAAAGAAATCCTTTACGCTAAATGACAAGTACAGTAAGCAACACTGTCACTGTACTTATTATATATGTTACTGACACGTTTCTATCTATCTAATCTATGTGTGATGCTCTATTCCTTCTTGTCTAAATTGTCGGGTACCGGTGTATGCCGCTGCTGAATTGCCGGCCGGCTTTTTTAAAGAGAGCGTCTTCTGAGCAGTTTGTCAGCTTTTGGACACCTTTGAAGGTGTTTTCTATGTGTTTCTATGTGTTTTTGCTTGCCTGCCATTGGTTTTAACGGTGTTCGACGGTGTTCTAAGGTGTTCAACGAATAGTTTGACGAACAGTTCCTCGAACATCCCGGTGTTCGACGAACCGAACCGATCCCAAACACTACGGGGGTGGCTCAACATTAATGCCAAACCTGCAACCAAGGCAGATTACAGAATGTACTGATGAAACACCTTGCTAAACCAGAGTATCCGTTCCAATGATTGCAAGTTGATCATATCACTCTCCCTAAAGCAGGACGATATGAATACTGCTTAGTGGTGGTGGATATGTTTTCCAGTTGGCCAGAAGCATTCGCCATTCCAAACATGACTGCCAGGACTACCGCCAAGAAGCTGGTCTCTGAAGTTGTTTGCCGGTATGGAGTCCCAGAAGTTATCAAAAGTGATCAAGGACCAGCCTTTTCCTCATGCGTATATCAAGAAATACTTACCATGATTGGATCAACAGTGGCGTTACATACTCCTTACCATCCACAGTCAAGTGGCAAGGTGGAGAGATTGAATGGCACACTGAAAAGGCAATTAACCAAAATGATGCAGGAGACTACAGCCCATTGGCCTGAGCTCCTACCCTTTGCACTATATCACATACGCACCACCCCCATAGGGAAACACAAACTGTCACCCTATGAGATACTATTTGGGTCACAACCAGCTAAAGCTCTTTTTACCCCACAACAGTTATCAGAAGAAACAGACCATGTTGTGCAATATGTGATTGAGCTTGCCAAAGCCTTAACTATCACCCATGCGTTAGTATCATCTTCTATTCCAGATCCAGCTGATGCAGAAGGTTGTCATACCCTCAAGCCCGGAGATTACGTGTATGTGAAGAAGAATGTTCGGAAACATGGACTAGAACCATTGTATGACGGACCATACCAAGTGCTCCTTACAACATCAACAGCAGTAAAACTTGAAGGGAAGTCAACATGGATCCATGCTTCACACTGCAAACGGCAACCATCCTGAGATGTTTTATGATAATATGTATGGTTAGACTAGTCAATACCTGGAATAGCCTACAATAGAATACTGACCCTTTTAATAACAATTTCATTATTCATCACCAAATTTTGGTCCAAGAATTGAGTCAATTAGAGAACAACCAGATCAGTGACTGTTGGATATGTACTCACTCACCAGTTTCAGCCGCTAGTATGCCTTTTCTGGCGGTCCCGGTCACTCTGGAACAAATACTAAACTGGCCCTATTGTAGTGACGCCCTTGCTAATAACGCTACTAAGTTTAGTAGATTATGGAACACCACTGTAGGTATACCAGTAGTTGGGTGGGTAGATCTCCCTTGGTGGCAAGGAAATCTTACTGCCACTAGTAAATACCTACAATTTCTTTCCCTTAATGGAAACAAATGGGTGCCCAGAAACAAGTCTTCCTTGACTAATTTAGGCTTCATACCAACTGAAGGTCTACAAATCAGATTTAATGCTACCTCTAGCATGGCAGATGCTTTTAAACCATCATTGTTGGAAAGATACATTCATAATCACTCATGGGTACATGCAAATCTGTTTAGAAAAGGTACCAATGACACATGTTATAAAATATCTGGTAACATCCCTTGCAATGAATTTTCTTAATATAAGCCTAGTGATCCAACATGTGGCAATCCGGATGTTGGATATTGTAGACTCCTGGGATAAATGCCTTCATGGTGTATGCTATCAAATAACACACTTTTTATCGATTTGGTACATAAATTAGTATTATAGCACTCTGCTTTATGGGACCTGCCATTAGCCACATATTGGGTCTGTGGGAATAATGCATATAAATGGCTCTCAGTCGGAGTAGGGGAGACTTGTACGTTGGCCCGGCTAACTCCAGCCACTTATCTTATTCCCCTTAGTAAAGTAGATATGAGAGCCATCCCTCTTCATACCATCTATAAACGTGCTAAGGACAACACCCCACGCCCATCAGGAAGACCTCATTTAGTACAAATGAGAATACCCAATAAGATAGCCAGAACTGTCTTCCTCTACCCTATGGTTACGCAAATGTGGGACAAATTAGTGGAAGTCACTGACTACTTAGATGACCAGATTTGGAATATTTAGGAAGTAATTAATACTACTGTTGCAGTGCAGAATCAACTTATTATAGTAGCCAATCAACATACCTTAGTGCTGGACTATTTGACAGCAGCTCAAGGAGGGATCTGTCAGGTTATAGGCCCAGCCTGTTGTCACTATATTGACCCCGACTCTACCATACGGTTAAAGACTAAAATGGAAGACATTAGGAAACTCAGGGAAAAATATAACAAACATAATGAATTGACCAAAGACAATTGGTGATCTGATACATTTTCCATGTTAAATCCTGCTAATTGGTTTAAAGGGATTGGTGGATGGATTGCTGGAATATTACAAGGGGTGTTGCATATTGCTGCTTGCATCTTGTTAATATATGTTTTACAAAAACTAGTCTTTAATTGTATCCCAATTTGCATGAGGAAAACCTGCTAATCATCAGAGAGCAAGGAGGACGCTGTCAACCAACATCCAGTGCTACTATACACAGACCTCCCAGATGTAACCAGCATTGAGGACCTGGATGACAAGGGTATGATGACCTTTACCCGCTTGCCCCGACCAACCTCACATCTGAATATCAGAGCTTTATGATTACATCAACGGACGAGGGGGGGTGGGCATGCCGTGACAGCCTCAATTGGTAACAAGGGCACTAATTGAGTGAAGATCAATGTCCCTCAGGATCAAAACATGACCCTGGGAAAGCACCTGTATTGTTGATAATAACATAATTTTTAGGGGGTAATGTAAAGGACATATTAATATTCATGCTATGCAAGTGTAAAGGACATATTGATATTCATGCTAGAGCAACTCCATTTTATCTGCTTGCTTTAAAATCATGTTATTATACTCCTTGCATAACATGCATTCTTTCCTTCTTTTCTCATGCTTCCCAAGCATCTTTTCCCACACTAACCTTTCCTCACAAGAACATTCTGTGAGACACCCTGCTCCCATTATCTGACTAGTCTGAGTCGGGATGTGTAACCTTGTAAATTTCCATCATACGCCGAACTAACGATGATATATGACCATATGTGTGCTTCTGTAATAATTGCACTAACATTGGCCTAAGCCTGTAGTACTGTAGTATGGCTGTAGATGATTGGCCATCGATATGCTCAAAACAATATAATAGGCTAAGTTGAAATAAACGGGATTAGAGATTCCCTGAATCCTCCCATACAGAGCACAGTCTCCGTTTGGTTTTCTGTGGATTGCAATCAACCTTATAACATAATAATTTGACACTCACTTGGTCAACCGTGAAGGGACGATGGTGCCCTCCCTCAACACTCCTACTTTATTATACTCTTCCCTTAGATAAGACTACATGTTCAATATACCAGATTCCCTAGCTGTTTTTCACTAGACACATTACCATACCAGTCCATTTTGGTATTGCAATTCAGTCCCACAGAAGTTAATGCGGATGAGTTAAAATATTACACTTAATCTAGAGACTGATGTAGCAGTGTTTTTGGAAGGAATCACTACAGAATACTTTGAGGACCAATCAGAACGCAATGGGCGCTTTTAATCCACACAGTAAGAAAAATAGTTTTTTTTTTAATATACAGTATTTTATCCACCATCATTGGAGCTTATCCAATCTAAGCCTAATTTGTGTTCTTGAGTGAACTCAATGACAATGTGACATCTGACTTCTGTTTGTGCAATGTTATCAAGGAGACTTTGTGTGGATACAAGCAATAAAATACATACACTTGAAACCAGAAATTTGCATACACTATATAAGAAGACACATATGCATATTTTTCTCAATATCTTACATGAATTCAGAATAAACCTTTCCCGTTTTAGGTCAATTAGGATTACCATAATTTTTAATATTTGCCAAATGCCAGAAAAATGAGAGAGAGAGAATGTTTTAAGGCATTTTTATTACTTACTGCAAAGTCAAAAGTTTACATACACTAAGATTACTATGCCTTTAAACAATTGTAGACTGCCCATATGATGATGTCATGTGTTTGAAAGTTTTTTTGGCAACATCTGAGTTAATTAGAGACACACCTGTGGATATATTTTAATGCACACCTGAAACTCACTGCTTCTTTGTGTAGCATCATAGGAAAGTTTAAAGAAATCAACCAAGATATCAGGAAGAGAGTTGTGGACTTGCACAAGTCTGGCTCTTCCTTGGGTACAATTTCAAGATACCTGAAGGTGCCTCGTTCATCTGTACATACAATTATACGCAAGTACAAACAAGATGGGAATGTCCAGCCATCATATCACTCAGGAAGGAGACGGGTTCTGTCTCCCAGAGATGAATATGCTTTTGTCTGACACGTGCATATCAACCCAAAGACAAAAGCAAAATACCTTATGAAGATGATGGTGGAAGCTGGAAAGATTGTGTCAATATCCACAGTGAAACGAGTACTGTATCAACATGAGCTGAAAGGTCACTCTGCCAGGAAGAAGCCATTACTCGAAAAGAAACATAGAAAAGCCAGATTAATGTTTTCAAATGCACACAGGAACAAAGATCTTAATTTTTGGAGACATGTCTTGTGGTCTGATGAAACTAAAATCTAACTTTTTTGGCATAATGACCATCGTTACGTTTGGAGGAAAAAGGGAGAAGCTTGGAAGCCTAAGAATTGTGAATCACGGGGGTGGCAGCATCATGTTATGGGGTTAGGTTGCTGCAGGAGGGACTGGTGCACAGGTTACGACCCGGAAATGTGACTTGACGAAGTCAGTGACATTGACAAATGGTAGGCCCCTAAGGAATGGGCTAATGTCAATGACTAATGTTCCTGGGGCTGAGCAGCGCAATTGTGAAGCACATGGTCTGTGTGTGAACGGTGGGTTATAATGAGATTGTGTATATTATGTGTTCAACCCCACAAGTTTGAACAGAGGGGGGGATATGTAATGCAGCGGCTTGCGGCATTACTGTAATGGTCCAGGGTGAGTTTTGGCTGACCATATACCTCCCCCTCAGGTGACTGATCACATGACTGTGACTGTGACATCAGCACAGGTCCTGTGCACACAGAAGGTCTGATCACATGACTGTGACATCAGCACAGGTCGTGTGTGCATTGGAAGATATGAAAAACCCTGGTAGTTTTGAAACAGGGGTGTGAAAGGCATGAGGCATGTTCCCGTGTGGGACACCGCTAGAGTGTGAGGCCTAGTGAGGCCTAGTGAAGCCTGGTGAAGCCTGAAAGGCAGAGGCTGGATCCTTATGTGTAAGCAATACCAGTAGCCTTGGAGGGCAAGAGGCTTGGAAGGCAAGAGTCCTGGAAGGCAGAGGCTGGATGTTAGGTGTGAAAACATACCAGTAGCCTTTGAGGGTACGAGGACTGGAGAACCCCATCTGGGAAGCTGTAAAGCCACAGCTGTGGCAGAACAAACCTGAAGCAGCTAAAACCCGGCAAAGGTAAAACACTGCATTATATGGACGTTGATATAAGTGACTTTGCTGAAGGCTGTAACTGGAGCCAAGTGGGCCTGTCTACCACTTGAAAGGCTCCTGGACATTATATGTGTAAGACGAGCCACTGAGTTGAACTCGGTTATAAGCAGTTATCAAGTGTAATAAACTGCTGGATTGTGAAATACTGGAAAACGTGGCTGGTGTGCTTTAATTGACACGGTGCAGAGAGTGTCCCCCAGTATGATGACTAGCGCTGCCTTACATGTGGTTGGAGAATGCGGGCAACTGCAGCCCGGTTGCTAGGGGCAACTGCAGCCCTGTTGCTAGGGGCAACTGCAGCCCAGTTGCTAGGGGCAACTGCAGCCCAGTTGCTAGGGGCAATGGCACAGGATGACGAGTGTGGATGCAAGCATCTTGCTGTGGCTCGGCGGGGTCACGAAAATTAAAGCATCTTGCTGTAACTCGGTGGGGTTATGAAAATTGTCTTCGCACTCAAATCTGGTTTGCTGTGGCTCAGCAGGGTCACAAAGATTAAAGCATCTGGCTGTAACTCGGCAGGGTTACGAAAATTGTCCTCGCGCTCAAACCTGGTTTGCTGTGGCTCGGTGGGGCCACGAAAATTTTTCCGGGGAGAGCGGTGTGAAGTGTCTAGTGTGAATAGTATACCGCAATGGCTGTGAACAGAGCAGCGAATGAAACTGAAGCTATTGAGCAATTAAAGTGCCGGTAAAAGCTGTAGCAGGTATTTGAGAAACGTCTACAGGACATGGTGTAGGAACGGCAGGAGCTGTGGGCACCGTATAGAATGTCTGCAGTAGACCATTCTGTGAACTCTCCGGGGGCGCCAATATTGTCCCAGAGTGCCTGGGGAGGAGGTAAGAGAAGTTGTGAACTGTGTCCTAAGACTATTGTTGATTTTTTTTGTAAAATTCCCCCTACAGGTGTAGTTGTCCAAAAGGGGGCGGAGTCTCAAAAGGGGGCGGATTTTCACAAGAGTGTGGAGTATAGAAAACCAAAATTTGTTACTAGTTGTGGGTTGGTACCCCCTAAAAATGACAATTTGACCGTTGATAACGGGGTAGCTCCAGTAGAAGGGGTTGACGTCAAGGTGGGAGGTAACTTGTTAGTCCACAAAACCATGGGGAGTGACACAGACCCCGTAGCTGACGGTGACACTATGAAAGTAGAAGGAGAGTTCAGTCAGGAGGAGCTAGACGAGGAGAGAAAGTCCTCCTCTCGTCGTCGACTGCGCAAGGGCCACAAAAAGGTTGCTCCTGTAGTGTTGGCTGAAAGTGAAAATAAAGAAAATGTAAAGCTGAGTGCCTTTGTTTAAAGTGTGGATCCTCCTTTAGAGGCAGAAGAGGAGGTGACGTTGCCAGTAGCAACATCCGGTACAGTGCTGATACCGAAGAATCAGGATCTGACAGCCCTGAAAGTGGAGGTGGCCAGTCATGACCAAGAGCTGGAGCCTATCAGGCAGCAGTGTCAGAGTGATGTGCAGCAACTATGGGAAAACCTGGAGAACGTATCCTCAAATCAGCGGAGCCTGGAGTCTGAACGGCAGAAAATATACCAGGTTGTGAGGAACTTACAGCGAGACCTGGAGGGAAGCAACGAGGAAATTAACCAATGGAAGGAAATGTTCCAGGAAATTAAGGAGGACCGCCGCAAAACCAAGGAGGAGGTTTTGCAGTTGAAGCTTGAGAAGGAGGCGCTGCAGGATGAAGTTTCTGGGAGTGAACAAAACCTAGAACGACTGCGTGAACAGTTCAACTGGGAGCTGTGTGAATCCAAGAAGGAATATGGTGAACGCAGTGGGGAACTGCAACAAATTAAGAGAGACAATGAGGATCTCCTCAGGGTTAAATAAAAACTAGAGGATGATAAGGCGGATGCAGAGCACATGCGCCAAGTGGTTGAGACCACTCTGCAGGACACCCGTGATGAAAATGATGATCTCCGCAGAAAGACCCTAGGTCTGGAAGCTCAGGTGAAGGTGCTGCAGACGTTCTGTGATGATCTCCAGAGGGCAGAGACGTGCCTTCAGGAAAGTTTCTGCAGGATGAAGGAGTCTATCGGATAAAGGAGGTATGAAGCAAATGCCTCTTTGAATAATGTGAGCTTGGGTGACTTGGTGGATGTAAAAGCCGAGATCAAGGAGCTCAAGGAGTTGCTACAAGCCCATTTGAAGCAAGAGAAGCTTGAGAGACTGGCTGTTGAGAGCCGAGTGGGCGCATGGGAGACAGAGAGGTCTGAGAGAACTCTACTGTTAAAGGAGCAGTTAAAGCAGGAAGAGCTTCAGAGATGGGCTGCTGAGAGGCAAGTAGTGGAGCTAGAGGAAGAAGTTTTCGAGCTCAAAGGTCACCTAGCAAAGTATCACTCAGTGAACAAGGCCTCCTTGGAGAAGGAAAAGGGCAAACAAGTTGCACTCACTCCCTTATACCAGGAGAAGGTGGACCTGAGGAGAGCTAAGAGAGTGTTAACAGAAGATTAATATGAAATGGAAGTGGTCAAGACGAAAATTCGTGAATTTGTAGCTGAGAGTCAGCTCAGGGGAAGCATACAGGGTGAAAAAGCTGAAAGTCAGTTGCCCCTGAAACCTGAGCCAGATGATCGTTTGGAGATCACTGGTGAGACCGCAACGTCTCGGTACAAGTGCCTCAGAGAAGTACCCGAGGATTTGAGAGAAGAATGCATCAGTGCGTCCGTGCATGAAGAGTTTAAGATGACCGTGGGAGCCTGTAAGGTGTACTCGACCTCAGAAGCTAAACAGCTGCTGGTCCTGTCCTCAACCGAAGTCACAGTGAAGAGGGTGGCTATCCTAAGTGACATGCACTGGCGATGTATTCGCATGAAGCGGTTTCTCCGGTTGAAGATGGAACAAGCCGTTAGACAACTGGAGCTTATGAAAAAAGCTCAAAGTCTGCATGAAGAGGTCATCCGGGTGCCTCAGGCTCTGGTAAGAATGCTTATTGTGAGAAATGGCCGAGCCATGCAGATGATGGTAAAGAAGTCAGGTGTGATGAAAGTAAGCAGTCCACGTGATCGACAGGACTGGATACCAGATGAAGACGGCATGGTGTCATTCTCCGCTGTAGGAACAGAAGAAAGTCTTGCATATATACGCATGCTGATGGAGTACCGAGTGACCTACCTGCGAGAGGTAGAACAATTGAATCTCACTAGACTGCGAGTGGAAAGACAGAATCGCCTGAGCGGCAGAAGGTGGCAGGCGTCTAGAAATTGTTAGACCAGACAGAGAAAGGGCCCCCTAAATAACAGAACAGCTACAGCTGAAGTTAGGGACCTTTCAAGATGTCCTGAGAGTAGTGGGCGTGGGTTTAGAGGCAGTAAGACCTCCAGTAACTCAGGTTTGAGTGGTCCATACAAACGACCCAATAGAGTACGGGACAGTACGGAGTCTAACCGGACCTTAGATACAAGGGCATGTGAGTCACACTGCTTCATTTACCGCTGGGAGCGGGGGAGGTCTGACAAGGTTACGACTGACCGCTGGGAGCGGGGGAGGTCTGACAAGGTTACGACCCGGAAATGTGACTTGACGAAGTCAGTGACATTGACAAATGGTAGGTCCCTAAGGAATGGGCTAATGTCAATGACTAATGTTCCAGGGGCTGAGCAGCGCAATTTTCAAGCACATAGTCTGTGTGTGAACAGTGGGTCATAATGTGATTCTGTATATTATGTGTTCAACCCCACAAGTTTGAACAGGGGGGGGGGATATGTAATGCAGCGGCTTGGGGCATTACTGTAATGGTCCAGGGTGTGTTTTGGCTGACCATATACCTTCCCCTCAGGTGACTGATCACATGACTGTGACATCAGCACAGGTCCTGTGCATACAGAAGGTCTGATCACATGACTGTGACACCAGCACAAATCCTGTGTGCATTGGAAGATATGAAAAACCCTGGTAGTTTTGAAACAGGGGTGTGAAAGGCGTGAGGCATGTTCCCGTGTGGTACACCGCTAGAGCGTGAGGCCTAGTGAGGCCTAGTGAAGCCTGGTGAAGCCTGAAAGGCAGAGGCTGGATCCTTATGTGTAAGCGATACCAGTAGCCTTGGAAGGCAAGAGGCTTGGAAGGCAAGAGTCCTGGAAGGCAGAGGCTGGATGTTAGGTGTGAATACATACCAGTAGCCTTTGAAAGTACGAGGGCTGAAGACCCCCATCTGGGAAGCGGTAAAGCCACAGCTGTAGCAGAACAAACCTGAAGCAGCTAAAACCCGGCAAAGGTAAAACACTGCATTATATGGACGTTGATATAAGTGACTTTGCTGAATGCTGTAACTGGAGCCAAGTGGGCCTGTCTGCCACTTGAAAGGCTCCTGGACATTATATGTGTAAGACGTCGACGAGCCACTGAGTTGGACTCGGTTATAAGCAGTTATCAAGTGTAATAAACTGCTGGATAGTGAAATACTGGAAAACGTGGCTGGTGTGCTTTAATTGACACGGTGCAGCGAGTGTCCCCCAGCATGATGACTAGCGCTGCCTTACAGTGGCAATACTGAAGCAACATCTCAAGACTAGTGTTGAGCCACCCCCATAGTGTTCGAGTTCGGTTCGGTTCGTTGAACACCCTTGTGTTCGCCGAACTGTTCGTCGAACTGTTCGTCGAACACCTTCGAACACCATTAAAACCAATGGCAGGCAAACAAAAACACATAGAAACACATAGAAAACACCTTCAAAGGTGTCCAAAAGCTGACAAACTGCTCAGAAGACATAACTAACACATGGAAAAGTGACAAGTACATATAGTCATGTGAAAAGAAAAGAGGTGGAGGAGTAAAAGGAGGGGGAGACACAGATATAGGCATGTCAAGCCCTTCTGAATTCCAAAAAGTGAGAAGCCGACACGGCCAGTCCGTTCCTGCCCGTGCCACCTCCGTGTCGCTGGGTTTGTGCCAGAGCTACGGTGGACCCTGACGGCCAGCCCCCCTCTCCCAATACTGGTGCCTGTCCGCTGGTGGGTCGAGCGAGCCCCCCTGAGGTGGAGGCAGCTCTAAGCTTTTTAATTTAAATTGTCTCTCTAATTTGAATGAATACACTTTAAATCCTTTTACAAGGATCTATTGAAGGGCAAGTCTCATGCCAGCAGCCGCGTAATTCCAGCTCCAGTAGCGTCCACTAAAGCTGCTGCAGTTAAAAAGCTTTTATAAGGATTGAGCTCGGCTGTCCACCGCAAGGCGTCCTACCGCCAGTCCCAGCCCCTATGCCTTGGGGTGCCTCCTGATGCTCTTCACTGAGTATCCCGTGGTCCCAAAGCATTTCCTTTGAAAAAATTAAGTGTCCAAACTACAGGTGGTGTAGCTTGCTTAACAGCCGGGATAATCCGCTGACTAGCAGACACTGCTACTAGGCACAAAGTATTTCCTGGGCTAAATGCAGTTAAAAATTTGTAATTAGATACTCTCGTTGGATGCTGAGAAAGCATTCCATAGAGTCTCCTGGCACGCCATATATTATTCTCTTAAAAAGCTTGGGGTAGGGGTCTAGGGGACCCTTTTATAGCCAAAATCATGGCCCTATATCGCAATACGTCACCTAGGCTGAAGATAAATGGAACTGTAGCACGCCGAGGGCTCGGTTGCTACAGAGGTATTGCACCTCACCCAGAGGTGTGATATCTCACTCTCAGGTAAGGATGGAGTGTGGATCAGGACCCGACACCTGCATGCATTACACCACATTGCCGTGGGGCAGGGCGACCAATATGCCCCTGAGATGGGCACAACAGTCCTTTTCCCTGGCTGGAGTGGGGGGAGGGAACACTGAGGAAGGGGAACCCTGTAGTGCAGGAGCACGGAGGAAGCAGTTCCTGGGTGCATTGAGAGGGGAGTATAAAAGGTGGACACCATCTTAGTTCAGTGCAGAGAAGTCTGAGCAGAAGTGACAGGGAGCAGGGGCTCTGCATGAGCTCTGCTCCGGAGGCGGGCCTAGTAACAGAGGTCCAGGCCTGGAAGAGGGAGAAGGAAGGAAGAGGAGCGGAGAAGGCTCCAGGAATGAGGAACGAAGGGATCCCAGGGGTGTGGACGGGCGAGTCACCACCGTACGCCCGAATCCACCTGCGTGGAGGGGTCAGGCCAAAGGGGGAGACCGGTCCCCGAAACTAGTGGAGGCGGGAAACGACCCTCAGCTAGAAACCAGAGGCTGTGACATTTTATGTGGCACAGCCCCTCGCTACACCAGCTAGGAGGGCAGCACATCGGGTCAGGGAAACTGGCGCCAAGTTTACCAAGAGGAGGCCCGAGGCAGCCGGACAGAAGGGTTGGTAAGAAAGGCCAGACAAAGGACACACAAAGGGGGTCCTGTGAAGCGCTCCAAAGTTATCTGGGAGCTGTCTGAGCCCCTCACCTGGTGAGCACAGTATGACGTGGGCAGCCGTTACCTGCAGAAGTGGTCTGGATAATAAGAACTGTGAGTAAAGGCCCTGGACTGCATCACTGACTCCGTGTCGTTACTGCTGCTGCCCTGCACCAACACCCCCATCCTCCGCATACACTGCCCTGAGGCTATACTCCTCCCGTGGGGAGTTATGCTACGCTCTGCTGCACCCACAACACCAGCCTCAGCGGTCTGCCCTGCAGCGGCGGTTCACTCTGACCGCAATCCACGGGTGGCGTAGTCAGACATTTAAACATAAAAACCACATAAATAGTTCCGCCACTGGTTTGACCGCCCTGAGCCACGGAACCGGGTCGCCGCCACGGAGACTACAACCACCAGCATCCACCAAAAAGGGTTCGGCTCCGGATGTCCCAAGGCCCAGGGGGTGCGTCAGAACATTTTCATCACCTTTCATAATCACCAATGGGACAAGGCAGGGATGTCCTCTGTCCCCTCTCTTATACATCCTAGTGACGGAGCACCTGCTCTCATCAATTCGCCATAACCCCAATATTAGGTGGATTGAGGTGGAAGGCACCGAGTACAAGTGCTCTCTATTTGCTGATGATGTCCTAGTATATATCACTCATTCACATATATCCATCCCTGCTGTTATGGCTGAAATAGATCACTTTGTTACATGGTCAAATTTTAAAATCAATACAGCGAAGTCTGAGGCCCTCGATGTCTCCCTCCCCAAATCCATACAGGATTCCATCCAGTCCAACTTTCCCTTTGCCTGGCCCTCACAGGGTATCAAATTCTTAGGAATTCCTATTCCTTAGACCTCTCCCATATATGTTATCTTAATTTTGGGCCCTTTATTGAACAACTCCATACAGACCACGGTTGGCAAGTTAGAACTGTAAGATTCACTACGTGAACCACTGGTGTTTTGTGGAAAAGCACATGTACACTGTGTTCCAAATTATTATGCAAAAAGTGTTTAGGAGTGATAAGGGAAGAATTTGTTTGTCAGTTAAATTCATTGATGGTGATGTGTGTCAGGGCTCTTTATATCACTGTAAGCAATTGCAGACACCTGTGCTAATTAGTTTGGCAGGTGTGTCCAATGAAAGGCAAGACTACTTAAGAAGGCTGTCCCACATTATTAAGCAGCCTACATTTTCTGCCAAAATGGGAAAGAAAAAGGATGTGTCGGCTGCTGAGAAGCAACAAATTGTGGAGTGTTTAGGTCAAGGCATGACTACAATCAACATTGTGCGATGATCAGGATAAAGTGTCTTGGCAATCAAGAAGTATGTAGCTGATTCACAGTACACACGTGTGCGTGCTGATAAGGGCAAATTGAGGACTCTTTCCTACAGGCAATTACGTCAGGTTAAAAGAGCAGCGGCAAAAAAGCCTTGTCATAGCAGCAGACAAGTTTTTGAAGCTGCTGGTGCCTCCAACGTCCCCCGAACAACAAGATGCAGGATCCTTCAGAGGTTTGCAGCTGTGCGTACGCCATCCTGTCGACCTCCTCTATCCACTGCACACAAGCTGAAACGGCTCCAGTGGGCCAAACAATACATGAAGACTGACTTCCAAACTGTTTTGTTCACGGATGAGTGCCGTGCAACGCTCGATGGTCCAGATGTATGGAGTGGAGGATGGCTGGTTGATGGACACCCCGCGCAAACATGGCTACAGCGCCAACAAGGAGGAGGTGGAGTAATGTTTTGGGCTGGAATCATGGGGAGAGAGATTGTCGGCCCCTTTAGGATCCCTGAAGGGGTAAAGATGAACTCCATAATGTATGTGGAGTTTCTCAAACAGCACTTCCTGCCATGGTTCAAGGAGAAGAACCGTGTATTCCACAGCAAGATCGTTTTCATGCATGATAATGCACCGTCTCATGCTGCACATAACACATCTGCATCTCTGGCTGATATGGGCATAAAAGGGGACAAACTTATGCTGTGACCCCCATGCTCCCCTGACCTCTACTCCATTCAGAACCTCTGGAGCATCATCAAAAGGAGTGTCTATGATGGCGGGAGGCAGTTCACATCTAAGCAACAGCTCTTGGAGGGTACTCTGTCCTCATGCAAAACAATTGAAGCAGAAACCATCCAAAACCTGACAAATTCAATGGATGAGAGAGTTCAGAAGCTCCTTTCGAACAAGGGGTCCTATGTGCAAATGTAACATAACCTAGAATAAAGTTTTGAGTTGAAAACTGTTTGATTTCAGTTTTTAATAACCTGCTAATGCTTATAATTTCAAAAATGAAAAGGTTGATCAAAGAGTTTGGGGGATCTAAGAGTGTGGCAACCCAGTAGTCAGGGTTTCTTCGAATTCTGACAATCTGAGGGTCTTGTTGCAGGTAGTGCAGCAAGAAGGCACATGTGTCTTGCGCATCTCGGAGCCCCAAAATTATTTTCCAGGCTAGATGCAGCTAAAAATTCTTATTAATTTTAAATCTGGTGGAGCTTAGTATAGATGGCCTAATAGAATCAGTACTGCACACTGCTACAAAGCCCAAATTATTTTCCAGCCAAGATACAGATAAACATGATTAGTAATTTGAAAGCTTAAAACGGTTGGTGAGGTGATTTTAACCAATCATCAAGCTTTTACTCTCCCCAGGATGACTCAGGGGTAGAAAAGTCGTTTCGGATCCATGATTTGTTCATCTTTATGAGCGTGAGTCTGTCTACATTATCAGTGGAGAGCAGCGTGCGCTTATCTGTCAGCACACCACCAGCAGCGCTGAATACACGTTCAGACAGAACGCTGGCTGCGGGGCATGACAAGATCTCCAAGGCATAAGTGGCGAGCTCCGGATAGGAAGCCCAAAAAGAGCAAGGGTCCAGTGACACAGTCATGGCTTCAATGTTTACTTGGAGATACTCCTGTACCATCGTCTCTAGGCGTTGACTATGTGTCTGACTTCTTGTCTCCTGTGGCCTTGCAAAGGATGGGCTAAAAAAGTGGTGAAATGATTCCGCAAAATTTCTGTTACCAGCAGATACTGTGTTTCTGTTACGGTTTGAGTGCTGAACACTCGACGGTCCCACGGTTGGCAAGTTGGAACTGTGAGATTCATTACGTGCACCACTGGTGTTTTGTGGAAAAGGACATGTAAGATTCTGCAACAGTCTCTGCTGATACTCCTGCATGCGTGCATCCCTTTCTATGGCAGGAATAATTTCTGCAAATTTACTTTTGTACCGGGGATCTAACAGTGTGGCAACCCAGTAGTCAGGATTATTTCTAATTCTCACAATTCGGGGGTCATGTTGCAGGTAGTGCAGCAAGAAGGCCCTCATGTGTCTTGCGCATCCAGGAGCACCAAGTCCCTGTTGTGTTGGTGGCGAGGTAAAAATCATGCTTCCTTCCTCTGTCCTCTCCCCCCAACCTCGCACAACAGAAATGTGATCAAGGTCTCCCTCATCTGATGAGTCTTCCATCAGTTCGTCGTCCACTTCTTCCTGGGCTCCTGCACCTTCCTCATTAGTTTGGCTGCTACCATGCGCCCTGGTAAAACCATCTCCCCCACCCTCACATACCTGCCGCCTTGGTGTTGCCGACCGTCTGGACCTTGCAGATGTTAGCCCTTCCGCATACAACTCCTCCTCCTCTACTTCCTCCACCTCCTCTTGTGCCACCACCTGACTCCGAATTCTGTTTAACATGTGCTCCAGCATGTAAATCACCGGAATAGTCATGCTGATAATGGCATCGTCAGCACTAAACATCTTCGTCGCCATTTCAAAACTGTGCAGAATGGTGCATAGGTCCCTGATCTGAGACCACTCCTCCAGCGTGATTTGCCCCACCTCTGGATCTCGTTGGCCCAGGCTATACGTCAGAACGTATTGCACCAGGGCTTGTCGGTGCTGCCACAGTCGCTGCAAAATGTGCAGAGTTGAATTCCAGCATGTAGGCACATCGCATTTTAGCCGGTGAAGTGGCAGGCCCAACGACTTCTGTAGAGATGTAAGTCGCTGAGCTGCGGGATGCGAACGCCAGAAGTGAGCACACAGCGACCGTGCCCTCTGCAGAAGGCCATCTATTCCGGGATAGTGGGCTAAGAATTGCTGGACAACCAGGTTCAACACGTGAGCCATACAAGGCACGTGTGTGACATTGTCCCGGCGAAGGGCCGCACCCAGGTTTGCAGCATTGAAGAACACGGCCTTCCCTGGTTTCAGCTCCAGTGGAGACAACCATTCATGAAATTGATTCTCCAGAGCTGACCACAACTCCTCAGCTGTGTGACTCACATTTCACAGACATTTCAAAGTAAAAACTGCCTGATGACATTGAGCCCTACTGCCAGCATAGTAAGGAGGTGTGCAGGATCCCTTCTGCGCAGTTAGAAAGCTTGTGGCATGACCCGACAGAATTTGGGTGCAGGTGGAGGACCGAGAGGAGGTTGAGGAGGCAGAAGCAGTGGAGGAACTTTGAGATAAAGAGGATTGACGCACAACTCGTGGGGACGGCAAGACTTGGACAGCAGCCCCTTGTCCTGCTGTCACCATAGTTACCCAGTGCCCAGTCAGCGACATGTAATGCCCCTGTCCATGCCTACTCGTCCAAGTGTCTGTGATGAAATGCACCCTGTCACACACAGAGTTTCTCAAAGAAGCGGTGATGTTGTGTGCGACATGCTGGTGGAGTGCAGGCACACCTTTCTTTGAGAAGTAGTGCTGACTGGGCATCTGGTACTGGGGCACTGCGACGGACATAAGGTCTCGAAAATCCTCTGTGTCCACCAGGTGGAAAGGCAGCATTTCTGTAGCCAAGAGCTTGCAGATGGTGAAATTCAACCTCTTAGCTTTCTCATGGCTAGGAGGAAACGGTCTTTTACTTGTCCACATCTGAGGGACCGAGGGCTGGCTGTTGTACTTAGATGGGGTTGATAAGGGTGTCCCCGGCAAACTGCCGGTCTGTGAGGAAGATGCAGGCGGACATGTTAGGTTGCCTTGATCCAAAGGTGGTGCTATCGATGTCGGACAGCGCTCAACACCAGCTGGTGTTACCACCTCCAAAGAAAATGATGACCTGCCAATCACGCTGGCTGTTGCGGGTAAAGAGGTGGCAGGTCTGCGTCCCAAAACAGGTGTGACTGCTGTCCCCCCAGTTACAGAGGATGAAGAGGCTGCAGATGCACAAGATGGGGCAGATGGCGGTTGGCCCGGCCGGCTAGGCCGCATTGTAGCACAGTGAGCTTCCCACTGCAACTTATGCTTCATGTCCATGTGCCGGTTCATGCATGAAGTACTCAAACTATTTATTTTTTGGCCTCTACTTAGCTTTTGTTGACAAATGTTACAGATAACACGAGTTGGGTCATCTTTATCGATCTGAAAAAATGGCCAGGCTATGCAAGGCTTAGCACCCATGCGACCTGAAGAGCCACCACGACTTGTGGTCAGAGGCAGAGTTGTGTTTGAGGATACAGTTGTTGACGTGCTTCCAGTACTACGTCTCTGTCCAGGAAGGCGCAACCTGACCTCGTCGTCACTAGCATCCTCCTCCACCTCCTCTGCTGACCTCATCTCTTGGCTGACTGTGGGTTGACAGTAAGTGGGATCTCCAACCTCATCATCATCACCCTGTGTGTTATCATACCCGTCGTCCTCAGAGCCAACCTGTTCCAGCCCTGACAAAAAAATAAAGTTGTCGTTCCAATCAGGTATTTGAGTCTCATCATTGTCTTCCTCATTGTCTCCACCAACAGGAGTTACAGTTTGGGAATGAGGGTCTACATTATGTTCAGAACCTTCTGCGTCTGGTCCTGGATCCGATTCATAAAGATTCTGGGCATCAGTGCAGATCATTTCCTCGTCTGGATTCACAGAAGCGCTGGAGCCGACCTCTGATTCCCAGGCTATAGTATGAGTAAACAGCTCTGCTGACTCAACCATCTGTTCTACCTCATACTCAGAGGGGCAGCTGGAGATTTGGGAGCTGTGAGGAAGCAAGTGCGATTGGGGTGACACCTCTGAGGACTGGAGTATTTGTGATGTTGAAGTTGATGTGGAGAAGAGCCCACTTAAAGGAGCACTGGATTTCCGTTGAAGCACCTGCTGTTTTTGTGCCTCATCTGGAATTTGTAGCGACTGGCGTGGCCATAAGAAAGGGATCTTATCACATTGTCCGCTAAAAGAAGTAGACATTTTAGATTTGCTGGAAGATGGTCTTTCTTCTGCACCTACCCCACGGACACAACCTTTTTTCCCCTTCCCAACACGCCTATTCCCCTTTCCACCAGCAGCAGGCCTTTTTCCACTCATTTTGGTGGTTAACTAATTTACAACTCTGGAGTTGTTTGCACAAAAAAACAATGGATGGGAACCGAGCAGAGCTGAGTGGCCAAACTGTGGTATTTGGCCAAAACTATCGTTTGGGTTAGATGCAGAAAAAAATTATATTCAATTTGCAACCTGATGGAGGTCAGTATAGATGGACTAATAGAACAAGTCGCACACACTGCTAGAAGCCCAAATATTTTTTCAGAGCTAGATGCAGAAAAAAATTATATTCAATTTGCAACCTGATGGAGGTCAGTATAGATGGACTAATAGAACAAGTCCCACACACTGCTAGAAGCCCAAATATGTTTTCAGAGCTAGATGCAGAAAAAAATTATATTCAATTTGCAACCTGATGGAGGTCAGTATAGATGGACTAATAGACCAAGTCCCACACACTGCTAGAAGCCCCAATATTTTTTCAGAGCTAGATGCAGAAAAAAATTATATTCAATTTGCAACCTGATGGAGGTCAGTATAGATGGACTAATAGACCAAGTCCCACACACTGCTAGAAGGCCAAATATTTTTTCAGATCTAGATACAGATAAAAATTATTTTTAATTTGCAACCTGATGGAGGTCAGTATAGATGGACTAATATAACAAGTCCCACACACTGCTAGAAGGCCAAATATTTTTTCAGAGCTAGATGCAGATAAAAATTATTTTTAATTTGCAACCTGATGGAGGTCAGTATAGATGGACTAACAGAACAAGTCCCACACACTGCTAGAAGGCCAAATATTTTTTCAGAGCTACATGCAGAAAAAAATTATATTCAATTTGCAACCTGATGGAGGTCAGTATAGATGGACTAATAGAACAAGTCCCACACACTGCTAGAAGGCCAAATATTTTTTCAGAGCTAGATGCAGATAAAAATTATTTTTAATTTTCAACCTGATGGAGGTCAGTATAGATGGACTAATAGAACAAGTCCCACACACTGCTAGAAGCCCAAATATTTTTTCAGAGCTAGATGCAGAAAAAAATTATATTCAATTTGCAACCTGATGAAGGTCAGTATAGATGGACTAATAGACCAAGTCCCACACACTGCTAGAAGCCCAAATATTTTTTCAGAGCTAGATGAAGAAAAAGATTATATTCAATTTGCAACCTGATGGAGGTCAGTATAGATGGACTAATAGACCAAGTCCCACACACTGCTAGAAGGTCAAATATTTTTTCAGAGCTAGATACAGATAAAAATTATTTTTAATTTGCAACCTGATGGAGGTCAGTATAGATGGACTAATAGAACAAGTCCCACACACTGCTAGAAGGGCAAATATTTTTTCAGAGCTAGATGCAGATAAAAATTATTTTTAATTTACAACCTGATGGAGGTCAGTATAGATGGACTAATAGAACAAGTCCCACGCACTGCTAGAAAGCCAAATATTTTTTCAGAGCTAGATGCAGAAAAAAATGATATTCAATTTGCAAACTGATGGAGGTCAGTATAGATGGACTAATAGAATGATGCTATGCCCAAAAGGTTTTACTTCACTAGGTGCAGTAAAAAAATTGGTATTCTATACACAGGTGGTGTAGCTTGCAACACAGATAGGCTACTCCACTGACTAACACACTCTGCAATAGGCCAAAAAGGATTAGCTTTGCTAGATTTAGCCAAATGCTGTGAAAAAAACTTGCACAGCACTGGCACAGACCTGCCTGGCAAAAACTGATAGGAACTGATGTAACTTAGTCCTGAAAAGGACTGCAATTACAATTAGTCTTTACTCCCAACCTATCTATTTAAGAGCACAGACGTGCCTGATAAAAGTCATAGGAAATGCTGTAACTAGAGATGAGCGGTGTTCGACTTGAACTGTTCGCCAATCTCAAATTCGAGCTGTTTTGGGCGGTGTTCGAGTTGTTCGACGAACCCGAACGATTTGCAAAAAATTCGGCTGTTCGAGGTTATGTTCGATAACTGTTCGTGCACCAAAAGCGTGTCCTGCATGTCTGGCGCTATTTAGAGCACCAATCATGCAGGGATTGTCTGCCACTCACTGTAATGCCACAGCCATGGTGGTTGTGGCATTACAGTGATTGCCCAAATCGATGGGAACAGTGCCAACAGTGAAACATGAAAAGCCGGCAATTCAGCAGCGGCATACACCTGTACCCGACAATTTAGAACCGAAAGAATAGAGCTTCACACATAGATTAGATAGATATAAACATGTCAGCCACATATATACGAAGTACAGTGAAAGTGCTGCTTACTGTACTTGTCATTTAGCGTAAAGGATTTATCAAAAAAAATAATAGTGTTTTCATGCACCATCTCTTTAAAAAAGCTGGCCGGCAATTCAGCAGCGGTACCCGACAATTTAGAATAGAAGGAATAGAGAATCACACATAGATTAGATAGATAGAAACATGTCAGTCACATATATAAGAAGTGCAGTGACAGTGTTGATTACTGTACTTGTCATTTAGTGTAAAGGATTTATTTAAAAAAATAATAGTGTTTTCATGCACTGTCTCTTTAAAAAAGCCGGCCGGCAATTCAGCAGCGGTACCCGACAATTTATAACAGACAGAATAGAGCATCATACATAGATTAGATAGATAGAAACATGTCAGCCACATATATACGAAGTACAGTGACAGTGTTGCTTACTGTACTTGTCATTTAGCGTAAAGGATTTATCAAAAAAAATAATAGTGTTTTCATGCACCGTCTCTTTAAAAAAGCCGGCCGGCAATTCAGCATCTGTACCCGACAATTTATAACAGACAGAATAGAGCTTCACACATAGATTAGATAGATAGAAACATGTCAGTCACATATATATGAAGTACAGTGATAGTGTTGGTTACTGTACTTGTCATTTAGTATTAAAATAAAGGATTTATTATTAAAAAAATTGGCGTGGGGTTCCCCTTAATTTTAGGCTCTAGCGGAGGTTAAGCAGACGGCTGGGGCAGATGTTTGAAGCCTGGGAAGGGGGTAATACCCACGGAGCTTCCCAGGCTACTAATATCAGCCCCCAGCTGAATACATAGCCTTTACTAGCTATTAAAATGGGGGACCCCCCAAAAGAAATGACGTGGGGTCCCCCCTAATTTAATACCTAGCAAAGGCTAGGCAGACAGCTGGGGGCTGATATTAATAGCCCAGGAAGGGAGCCATGAATATTGGCCCCCTCCCAGGCTAGAAACATCAGCCGTCAGCCGCCCCAGAAATGGCGCATTCATAGGATGCGCCAATTCTGGCACTTAGCCTCGCTCTTCCACGCTGCCCTGGTGCGGTGGCAGGGGGTAATAGGGTTGGGGTTGATGTCAGCTTATAATGCCAGCTGACATCAAGCCCAGGTTAGTAATGGAGAGGCGTCTATAAGACACCCCCATTACTAACCCCATAGTCAAAGTTAAAAAAAACACAAACACCCAGAATAAAGTCCTTTAATTGAAATAAAGACACAATCCTTTATTGTTCTAAATTAAACCATACTTACCGTCACGCCCATTCCAGCTGAAGCCAACGATCTCCTGCAATAAAAGAAAAATAATAAAGCAACCTCATCCTTACCTTTCCATGGTTCCCACGACAGCTTCAGCTCTGCTACATCGAGATGACAGGCTGGACCGCAGCAGAACGCTGCCATCCAGCCTCTCATCCCGCAGACACTGAGAAGCGCAGGCTTGCTTGCGCTGCTCAGCGTCTCTCTGTGACGACATCCAGATGAGCCGAGTTCATGTCCAATGAACTCGGCTCACCTCATGCACGTCACTGACAGCGTGTTAAAATTCTCAAGCTGAAGCGGTGAGTGCAGGAGAATTCTCCCACGCTGTCAGTGACGTGCAGGAGGTGAGCTGAGTTCATTGGACATGAGCTCACCTTATGCACGTCACTGACAGCGTGGGAGAATTCTCCTGCACTCAGCGCTTCAGCGTGAGAATTCTCCCGCTGAAGCGCTGAGTGCAGGAGAATTTTCCCACGCTGTCAGTGACGTGAATAAGGTGAGCTCATGTCCAATGAACTCAGCTCACCTCCTGCACGTCACTGACAGCGTGGGAGGATTCTCCTGCACTCAGCGCTTCAGTGTGAGAATTCTCCCACGCTGAAGCGCTGAGTGCAGGAGAATTTTCCCACGCTGTCAGTGACGTGCATGAGGTGAGCCGAGTTCATTGGACATTAACTCGGCTCATCTGGATGCCCTCACAGAGAGACACTGTGGAGCGCAAGCAAGCCTGCGCTTCTCAGTGTCTGCGGGATGACAGGCTGGATGGCAGCGTTCTGCTGCGGTCCAGCCTGTCATCTCGATGTAGCAGAGCTGAAGCTGTCATGGGAACCATGGAAAGGTAAGGATGATGTTGCTTTATTATTTTTCTTTTATTTCAGGAGATCGTTGGCTTCAGCTGGAATGGGCGTGATGGTAAGTATGGTTTAATTTAGAACAATAAAGAATTGTGTGTTTATTTCAATTAAAGGACTTTTTTCTGGGTGTTGTGTTTTTTTTAAATACTTTACTAGAAATTCATGGTGGTCATGTCTAATATTGGCGTGACCCCATGAATTTCGGGCTTAGGGCCAGCTGATAATGCCAAGCTGGCCCTAACCCCTTTATTACCCAGTGAGCCACCGCATCAGGGCCCTGGATGAGTTGGGTACAGCGCCAGAAGATGGCGCTTCTATGAACGCGCCATTTTCCGGGGTGGCTGCGGACTGCAATTTGCAGCGGGGGTGGCCCAGAAAGCTTGGGCCTCCCTGCGCTGCGGATTCCAGCCCCCAGCTGCCTAGTTGTACCTGGCTGGACACAAAAACAGGGCGAAGCCCCACGTCAATTTTCTTTAAATTATTTCATGAAATAATTAAGAAAAAAAGGGCTTCCCTATATTGTTGTGTCCGGCCAGGTACAAATAGGCAGCTGGTGGTTGGGGGCAGCCCGTTCCTGCCTGCTGTACCTGGCTGGACACAAATATAGTGCGAAGCCCCACGTCAATTTTTTTTAAATTATTTCATAAATTTCCTGAAATAATTTAAAAAAATTGAAGTGGGGCTTCGCACTATATTTGTGTCCAGCCAGGTACAGCAGGCAGGAACGGGCTGCCCCCATCCACCAGCTGCCTATTTGTACCTGGCCGGACACAACAATATAGGGAAGCCCTTTTTTTCTTAATTATTTCATGAATTTCATGAAATAATTAAAAAAAATTGAAGTGGGGCTTCGCACTATATTTGTGTCCAGCCAGGTACAGCAGGCAGGAACGCGCTGCCCCCATCCACCAGCTGCCTATTTGTACCTGGCCGGACACAACAATATAGGGAAGCCCTTTTTTTCTTAATTATTTCATGAATTTCATGAAATAATTAAAAAAAAAGTACGTGGGGCTTCGCCCTATTTTTGTGTCCAGCCAGGTACAACTAGGCAGCTGGGGGCTGGAATCTGCAGCGCAGGGAGGCCCAAGCTTTCTGGGCCCCCCCCCCGCTACAAATTGCAGTCCGCAGCCACCCCGGAAAATGGCGCGTTCATAGAAGCGCCATCTTCTGGCGCTGTACCCAACTCATCCAGGGCCCTGGTGCGGTGGCTCACTGGGTAATAAAGGGGTTAGGGCCAGCTTGGTATTATCAGCTGGCCCCAAGCCCAAAATTCATGGGGTCACGCCAGTATTAGACATGACCGCCATGAATTTCTAGTAAAGTATTTAAAAAAAACACAACACCCAGAATAAAGTCCTTTAATTGAAATAAAGACACAATTCTTTATTGTTCTAAATTAAACCATACTTACCATCACACCCATTCCAGCTGAAGCCAACGATCTCCTGCAATAAAAGAAAAATAATAAACCAACCTCATCCTTACCTTTCCATGGTTCCCACGACAGCTTCAGCTCTGCTACATCGAGATGACTGGCTGGACCGCAGCAGAACGCTGCCATCCAGTCTGTCATCCCGCAGACACTGAGAAGCGCACGCATGCTTGCGCTCCTCACTGTCTCGCTGTGACGGCATCCAGATGAGTCGAGGTCATGTCCAATGAACTCGGCTCACCTCATGCACGTCACTGACAGCGTGGGAAAATTCTCACGCTGAAGTGCTGAGTGCAGGAGAATTCTCCCACGCTGTCAGTGATGTGCATGAGGTGAGCTCATGTCCAATGAACTCAGCTCACCTCCTGCACGTCACTGACAGCGTGGGAAAATTCTCCTGCAATCAGCGCTTCAGCGTGAGAATTTTCCCACACTGTCAGTAGCGTGCATGAGGTGAGCCGAGTTCATTGGACATGAACTCGGCTCATCTGGATGTCGTCACAGAGAGACGCTGAGCAGCGCAAGCAAGCCTGCGCTTCTCAGTGTCTGCGGGATGACAGGCTGGATGGCAGCGTTCTGCTGCGGTCCAGCCTGTCATCTCGATGTAGCAGAGCTGAAGCTGTCGTGGGAACCATGGAAAGGTAAGGATGAGGTTGCTTTATTATTTTTCTTTTATTGCAGGAGATCGTTGGCTTCAGCTGGAATGGGCGTGATGGTAAGTATGGTTTAATTTAGAACAATAAAGGATTGTGTCTTTATTTCAATTAAAGGACTTTATTCTGGGTGTTTGTGTTTTTTTTAACTTTGACTATGGGGTTAGTAATGGGGGTGTCTTATAGACGCCTCTCCATTACTAACCTGGGCTTGATGTCAGCTGGCATTATAAGCTGACATCAACCCCAACCCTATTACCCCCTGCCACCGCACCAGGGCAGCGTGGAAGAGCGAGGCTAAGTGCCAGAATTGGCGCATCCTATGAATGCGCCATTTCTGGGGCGGCTGACGGCTGGTGTTTCTAGCCTGGGAGGGGGCCAATATTCATGGCTCCCTTCCTGGGCTATTAATATCAGCCCCCAGCTGTCTGCCTAGCCTTTGCTAGCTATTAAATTAGGGGGGACCCCACGTCATTTTTTTGGGGGGGTCCCCCATTTTAATAGCTAGTAAAGGCTATGTATTCAGCTGGGGGCTAATATTAGTAGCCTGGGAAGCTCCGTGGGTATTACCCCCTTCCCAGGCTTCAAACATCTGCCCCAGCCGTCTGCTTAACCTCCGCTAGAGCCTAAAATTAAGGGGAACCCCACGCCAATTTTTTTAATAATAAATCCTTTATTTTAATACTAAATGACAAGTACAGTAACCAACACTATCACTGTACTTCATATATATGTGACTGACATGTTTCTATCTATCTAATCTATGTGTGATGCTCTATCTTTCTGTTCTAAATTGTCGGGTACCGCTGCTGAATTGCCGGCCGGCTTTTTTAAAGAGACAGTGCATGAAAACACTATTATTTTTTTAAATAAATCCTTTGCACTAAATGACAAGTACAGTAAGCAACACTATCACTGTACTTATTATATATGTGACTGACATGTTTATATCTATCTAATCTATGTGTGAAGCTCTATTCTTTCTGTTCTAAATTGTCGGGTACAGATGCTGAATTGCCGGCCGGCTTTTTTAAAGAGACGGTGCATGAAAACACTAATATTTTTTTTAATAAATCCTTTACACTAAATGACAAGTGCAGTAACCAACACTGTCACTGTTCTTCTTATATGTGTGACTGACATGTTTCTATCTATCTAATCTATGTGTGATGCTCTATTTCTTCTTGTCTAAATTGTCGGGTACCGGTGTATGCCGCTGCTGAATTTGCCGGCCGGCTTTTTTAAAGAGAGTGTCTTCTGAGCAGTTTGTCAGCTTTTGGACACCTTTGCAGGTGTTTTCTATGTGTTTCTATGTGTTTTTGTTTGCCTGCCATTGGTTTTAACGGTGTTCGACGGTGTTCTAAGGTGTTCGACGAACAGTTCGACGAACAGTTCCTCGAACATCCCGGTGTTCGATGAACCGAACCGAACCCGAACACTACGGGGGTGGCTCAACACTAGCTGTAACCAAGTCCTCAAAAGGACTGCAATCACAACTATTCCCTACTCCCAAGCTATCTGTAGATTTGTGCGGAAATTGGCTTGAAATTAACAAGGTATAGCGCACACAGCAACAGCGGTGCCGTCTAACACGCAGCTGCAGCAGTGAGAAAATGGTGGCGACGGGGAAAATGGCTTGGTCTTATAGGGCAAGGACATTTGACATACACTGCCAATGACACATGCCCTTGCTTGTGTGAAACAAAGCACTTCGCTCCGTGTGTGCGCTGCTGATAGGCTGACAGATTGCACCTCCCCACTGCAAATGCGGGAAAGAGAAAAAAAAATGGAGATCTTCATTATTCCTGCAGAGATCCATCCACTGTCCCTCCCCCCGCCCCCCCCCCACCCCACTGTGCACTCAAACTGCGTATTAACATTAATTTTCATCATTAATGAGAAAAAATCCAGTTATGATTTTGGTGCACGAACAGTTATCGAACATAACTTCGAACAGCCGAAATTTTTTCAAATTGTTCGTGTTCGCCGAACTGCTCGAACACCGCCAAAAACAGCTCGAATTTGAGATTGGCGAACAGTTCGAGTCGAACAACGCTCATCTCTACTCAAGACTAGCGTTGACCGAGCACTAAGATGCTCGGGTGCTCGAAGCTCGGGCCGAGCTCACCGTGATACTCGGGTGCTCGACCCGAGCAACGAGCCCAATGTTAGTCTATGCGAGACCCGAGCATTTTTGCGTCGGCACCCCCGGCAGTCTGTAGAAAGCCTTAAAAGTGCCCAAAACGATAGTGACAGTGCTCAAAAGACATGAGTACAGCATGGGCATCGCCCCAGGAAGCATTTCTGACCCCCAGGTCACTGCTGTCAACAACGTGGTCAGAGGTATTAAGCCACGTTTACGGGCTCACAATAAAACGTTCAAAAACAAAACTGAAACAGTTTTACTGTGAAATATGTTAAGGAACTTCCTTTCCAGGGTAAAGACTTGTGTATAAGGTAAAATAAATAACCAAAATCAAAAATACTCCTCCACACCTTGGGCTATGTTCACAAGTAGTATTTTTTATGCGTTTTTGCACTTTTGTATTGCTTTCAACCGTGACAAATGCATTCACTGGGAAATGTCATTTTAACATTTTACAATCTTATCTGACCATGTGCTGTGTGACACATGCATACAGTGCTGAAAAGACATGGGTACAGAATGGGGAATACCCCTGGAAGCATCTCTGACACCCAGGTCACTGCCTAAAAGTGTGCTCATCTGAAGTGATCCTTGCCGCATCAGAAGATGCAGATTTGCAACTATCCCCATGCAAGTCCTTGTCCCAGTGCAGTGTTTAATTGTCCCTCCCCCATTCCTTGCAATGCAAGCGCAAGTATGCAGTCTGCCACCCACCCACCCCCAGGCTGCAATACCATACTGCTAGCTTGCACTTGAAATGGGGCCTTTTAGTTTGGAGGAGGCCGAAGCTGGTCACTACCTCATGGCTGCTTTGGCAGCGAGGTATCCATACTCAGTCCCCAGCTGCCCGGCGGCCGGGTGTCCACGCTCGGTCCCCAGCCACCACGGGGTGGCCGGGAGTCCACACACGGTCCCTAGCCGCCTGGGGGTGGCCGGGTGTCCACAGGCGGTCCCCAGCCACCCCTATTTCTTTTTGGATGTTCCCCCACGCTTTTCTTAGCACGGCCTGCTTTAGGGCAGCATTGGATGACCCACCAGAGAACCAGACTCCTCCGGTGGGCCCTGGCTTCTCCATCAGGGGAGTTGAGAGTGCCAAGGTCAGGAGCATGATGATGATGATAGAAGTTAGCATCTGCTTTGTTTTCTTGGAATGAAGCGTAAGTGTGCAACCTGCCACCCACCCACCCGCAGGCTGCAATACCATACTGATAGCTTGCACTTGAAATGGGGCCTTTTAGTTTGGAGGAGGCCGAAGCTGGCCACTACCTCATGGCTGCTTTGGCAGCGAGATATCCATGCTCAGTCCCCAGCCGCCCGGCGGACGGGTGTCCACACATGGTCCCCATCCGCTTGGGGGCGGCCGGGTATCCATGCTTGGTCCCCAGCCGCCCCGCGGCCCTGTGTCCACAGACGGTCCCCAGCCACCTGGGGGCGGCCGGGTGTCCATAAATCGTCCCCAGCCACCCCTATTTCTCCTTGGAAGTTCCCCACACTTTTCTTAGCCTGGCCTGCTTTAGGGCAGCATTGGACGAGTCCACCAGAGAACCAGACTCATCCGGTGGGCCCTGGCTTCTCCATCAGGGGAGTTGAGAGTGCAATGGTGAGGAGCATGATGATGATGATAGAAGTTAGCATCTGCTTTTTTTTCTTGGAATGCAAGCGCATGTATGTAGTAGCGGCTACGTCTGTGGTGGTCAGGGTTTTGGCGCATATCCTACCTCCTCCAAGGATTGCTGGATGTTTTCCTGCTACTATCCCAGTTCTATGACTCCCGTTAAAACAAAGCTTCAGGTGATGAATGATGGATGAGGTGGTGGCAAAGGAGAAAGAGCAGGAGGAACAGGGACCATTCACATCAATATCAGGCCAGTCAACCACACATGTCTTGTAGGATATGTTTCTGTACCAAAAGGAGCGGTTGGGCTACACAGTTATAGGGCATGAAGTGAGTGCATTGCCTACCAAAAATTTTGATGCACTCCAATGCCCCTTGGAAGTGACATGGAAGTCAGAGGGCCTTAACTAAACCATTTTTTCCATTTATAGCAACTGGGTCTCCTGTGCACTGTTGGCCTAAGCAGTGAATGGAAGGCTTTCCAAAATTATGAGGAACTACGATGCCCCTTGAAACAGACGTGGATTACAGCATACTAAAAACCTTCTACATTTATTAACATCCTGAATAGGACCTGTGCACAATATATACCCTTTGGGAATAAACATGCTAGAAATAGAAGGAAACCACTATGGCTAAATAGAGCTGTAAGGGGCGCAATAAGTGACAAAAAGAAAGCATTTAGAGAACTAAAGCAAGTAGGTAGTGATGAGGCATTAAATAAATATAGAAAATTAAATAAATTATGCAAAAAACAAATCAAGGCAGGAAAGATTGAGGCAGAGAGAATCATTGCAAGAGAAAGTAAAAATAACCCCAAAATGTTCTTTAACTACATAAATAGTAAAAAACTAAAAAATGATAGTGTTGGCCCACTTAAAAATAGTCTGGGTGAAATGGTGGATGAGGATGAGGAAAAAGCCAATATGCTAAATGATTTTTTTTCAACCGTATTTACACAAGAAAATCGCATGACAGAAAACATGATTAGTGATAACAAAAATTCTCCATTAATTGTCACTTGCTTAACCCAGCAGGAAGTACGGCGGCGTCTAAAAATCACTAAAGTTGACAAATCCCCGGGCACGGATGGGATACACCCGCGAGTACTGCAGGAATTAAGTAACATCATAGATAGACCATTATTTTTAATCTTTAAAGATTCCATAATAACAGGGTCTGTACCACACGACTGGCGTATAGCAAATGTGGTGCCAATATTCAATAAGGGGCCAAAAACTGAACTTGGAAACTATAGGCCGGTAAGCTTAACCTCTACTGTGGGTAAAATCCTGGAGGGTTTCCTAAGAGATGCTATAATAGAGTATCTGAAGAAGAATAACCTCATGACCCAATATCTACATGGGTTTACGAGGGACCGTTCCTGTCAAACTAATCTGATCAGTTTTTATGAGGAGACAAGTTCTGGACTGGACGAAGGAAATGCAGTGGATGTTGTGTATATGGACTTTTCAAAAGCTTTTGATACGGTTCCACACAAAAGGTTGATACATAAAATGAGAACAATGGGGATAGGGGAAAATATATGTATGTGGGTTAAGAATTGGCTCAGTGATAGGAAACAAAGGGTGGTTATTAATGGAAAACACTCAGACTGGGTCTCAGTTAACAGTGGGGTACCACAGGGGTCAGTATTGGGCACCCTTCTTTTTAACATATTTATTAATGACCTTGTAGGGGGCATACAGAGTAATATTTCAATATTTGCAGATGACACTAAACTCTGCAGGGTAATCAACACAGAGGAGGACAATTTTATATTACAGGAGGATCTATGTAAACTAGAAGCTTGGGCTGATAAATGGCAAATGTGCTTTAATGGGGATAAATGTAAGGTAATGCACTTGGGCAGAGGAAATAAAATGTATAATTATACGCTTAATTGTAAAACACTGGGCAAAATTGAAACTGAAATAGACCTGGGTGTATTGGTGGACGACAAGCTCACGTTTAGTGGCCAGTGTCAGGCAGCTGCTGCAAAGGCAAATAAAATAATGGGATGCATTAAAAGAGGCATAGATGCTCATGAGGAGAACATAATTTTACCTCTATACAAGTCATTAGTGCAACCACACTTAGAATACTGTGTACAGTTCTGGTCTCCGGTGTATAAGAAAGACATAGCTGAACTAGAGCGGGTGCAGAGAAGAGCGACCAAGGTTATTAGAGGACTGGGGGGGTTGCAATACCAAGACAGGTTATTACACTTGGGGTTATTTACTGTGGAAAAACGAAGGCTTAGGGGTGATCTTATTACTATGTACAAGTATATGAGGGGACAGTACAAAGACCTTTCTACTGATCTTTTTACTCTGAGGCCTGAGACGGGAACAAGGGGGCATCTTCTACGTCTGGAGGAAAGACGGTTTAAACATAATCACAGATGGGGATTCTTTACTGTAAGAGCAGTGAGACTATGGAACTCTCTGCCGCATGATGTTGTAATGAGTGATTCACTGTTAAAATTTAAGAAGGGCATGGATGCCTTTCTTGAAAAGTATAACATTACAGGTTATAAATACTAGATTCCTTGATAGGGCGTTGATCCAGAGAACTAGTCTGATTGTCGTATGGAGTCGGGAAGGAATTTTTTTCCCCAATGTGGAGCTTAGTGTTTGCCACATGGTTTTTTTTTGCCTTCCACTGGATCAACATGTTAGGCTATGGGTTGAACTAGATGGACTTAGTCTTCCTTCAACCTTAAAAACTATGTTACTATGTTACCCATTATTGGGGAGTGGGTGTCCCTTAGTGTTTGCCTATGCATTGAAAAGCAAAAGCTGACTAAAATTAGGAGGAAATGCAATGCCCGTTGGAAGCATGGTGGAGGTCGCAGTGGAATAAAAAGACAATATCAATGCCCCTTGAAAGAGTGGTGGAGGTCGCAGTAGCTTAACAAGACGGTTTTAATGCCCCTTGAAAGAGACGTGGAGGTCGCAGTAGCTTAACAAGACGGTTTTAATGCCCCTTGGAAGAGACGTGGAGGTCGCAGTGGAATAAAAAGACAATATCAATGCCCCTGGGAAAAGTGGTGGAGGTCGCAGTAGCTTAACAAGACGGTTTTAATTCCCCTGGGAAAAGTGGTGGCAGTCGCAGTAGCTTAAAAGGACGGTTTTAATGCCCTTTGGAAGAATGGTGGAGGTCGCAGTAGCTTAACAAGACAGTTTTAATGCCCCTTGGAAGAGACGTGGAGGTCGCAGTGGAATAAAAAGACAATATCAATGCCCCTGGGAAAAGTGGTGGAGGTCGCAGTAGCTTAACAAGACAGTTTTAATGCCCCTGGGAAAAGTGGTGGAGGTCGCAGTAGCTTAACAAGATGGTTTTAATGTCCCTTGGAAGAGACGTGGAGGTCGCAGTAGCTTAGCAAAATGGTTTTTATGCCCCTTGGAAGAGACGTGGAGGTCGCAGTGGAATAAAAAGACAATATCAATGCCCCTGGGAAAAGTGGTGTAGGTCGCAGTAGATAACAAGACGTTTTTAATGCCCCTTTGAAGAGTGGAGGAGGTCGCAGTGGAATAAAAAGACTATATCAATGCCCCTTGAAAAAGTGGTGGAGGTCACAGTAGCTTAACAAGACGGTTTTAATGCCCCTTGAAAGAGACGTGGAGGTCGCAGTAGCTTAACAAGACGGTTTTAATGCCCCATGGAAGAGACGTGGAGTTCGCAGTGGAATGAAAGGACAATATCAATGCCCCTGGGAAAAGTGGTGGAGGTCGCAGTAGCTTACCAAGATGGTTTTCATGTCCCTTAAAAGAGCCATGCAGTACAGCATATTAATTTCATTATTCCCATTATTTGGGAGTTGGTCTCCGAAAATCTTTGCCTATGCCTTCCAAGCTGCCAAAAATTAGGACGGAGGAACTTGCAATGCTGGCAACACAGACAACGGTCACCCTGGTGGTATAGTGGTGGTGGAGGCTGAGGATAAGGAGAAGAGCAAAATACAGCCGAAATGAGGAAGCGTATACCCATGTGTGGGTGTGAAGCGGTGCATGGCAATACAGCTCCCGAAATAACACAGTGGATTTGACTTTATGTTACTCTGCTGTCATTTGGTGGTGATGAGAAGTCTGGCCCAATCCAGCCCTTGTTCATTTTGATAAGGGTCAGCTTGACAGCATTGTCAGTTGACAGGCGAGTGCGCTTATCAGTTATAATTCCCCCAGCGGCACTAAAAACACGCTCCGATAACACGTTAGCGGCAGGGCAGGCCAGAACCTCCAAGGCATAGAGAGAGAGTTCATTCCAAGTGTCCAGCTTGGATACCCAATAATTAAAAGGCACGGAGGAATCACGGAGGACGCTGGTACAGTCGGCAAGGTACTCCCTCACCATCTTTTGAAACTTTCCACTCCTTGTGAGAGTACCCCGCTCCTCAGGGCCTGTAAGCTGGGTGGGTCTCAGAAAACTGTCCCAGAATGTTGACAGTGTTCCCCTGACTTTGCTGGATTGGAGTTGCGTCTCTCTCGCCTGTACGCCTTGGTTGGTCAATGAACTGTGACCTCTGCTGCTAGCGTGTTCAGATGGGAATTTTTTTAACAGTTCTGCAGCAAGGGCCTTCTGGTACTGCCCCATTTTTGTAGACCTCTCCACCTCAGGAATAAGAGAGTGAAAGGTCTCCTTCTATCGGGGGTCTAAAAGTGTCACCAACCAGTAATGACTGTCACCCAATAATTTGACAACGCGAGGATCACGGTTAAGGCAGCGGAACATAAAGTCAGCCATGCGTGCAAGACTGGTAACCGACAAGACTTCCGTGTCCTCACCAAGATGATGACTGACCATGCTCTCCTCCTCCTCCTCCTCCTCCCCCCTGTCCTCAGGCCACCCGCTCTGAACCGACTGTATGACAGTTGTACAGGTACTACCGTCTACAGCACATGATACCAGCTCCTGTTCTTCCCCCTCTTCCTCCTCCTCCTCTCCCTCATTGTCCCCCAATGCACATTGGGATGAGATGAGGCTGGGCTGTGTGTAATCACGCATTACGGGTTCTTGATCCATCTCATCATACTCTGGCTGCAATGCCTCCTCTTTAATTCTCTGCAGAGAGCATTGCAAAAGACAGACAAGTGGGATTCTGCTGCTAATAATGGCATCATTGCCACTCACCATCTTGGTGGACTCCTCAAAGTTTGTCAGGATGGTACATATGTCAGACATCCAGGTCCACTCCTGAGGTCTTATGTGTGGAGTCTGACCTGAATATCGATGGCCTTGTTGCAGCTGGTACTCCACAACTGCTCTCTTCTGCTCACAAATCCTTTGCAACATGTGGAGGGTAGAGTTCCAACATGTGGGGACATCACACACCAGTCGGTGTGCCGGAAGCTGCAAATGCTGCTGCAACACAGCAAGGGTGGCGGAAGCTGGAGCCGACTTGCGAAAATGAGCTGACAGGCGATGTACTTTGACGAGAAGATCTGGCAACTCGGTGTAAGATTTAGGAAACCGCTGAACCACGAGATTAAGCACATGAGCCAGTCATGGTACGTGTGGGATATCGCCTCGCCTCAGAGCTGCCACCAGGCTACGGCCATTGTCACACATGACCATACCTGGATGTAGGTTCAGTGGTCTCAGCCACAAATCTGCCTGCTCTTTCACAGCTGTCCACAACTCACAAGCAGTGTGAGGTTTATCACCTAAGCTTATGAGTTTCAGAACAGCCTGTTGCCGCTTGGCGGAGGCAGTACTGCAGTGCTTCCAGTTTGTAACTGATGTGGTGATATCTGAGACGGAGGCTGAACATGAGGAGGAGGATGTTGCGTAGGAGCTGTACACTGTGGGGGGCAACTCTGACTGACATAGGGCCCGCAATCCTCGGTGTGGGGAGGATGTGTTCCATCCCAAGGTCCGACTGGGTCCCGGCTTCAACTATGTTTACCCAGTGTGCCGTCAGGGAGATGTACCATCCCTGACCACAAGCACTTGTCCACGTGTCCGTTGTCAGGTGGACTCTCCTAGTAACTGCGTTGTTGAGGGCACGGCAGAAGTTTTGGGACACGTGCTTGTGTAGTGCGGGGATGGCACACCGGGCAAAATGGTGTTGGCTGGGGACCAAGTACCGAGGGATGGCCACCGCCGTAAGGTTGCAGAAGGATTCCGTCTCCACCAGCCTAAAAGGCTGCATTTCCAACGCAAGCAGTCGTGAAATGTGCGAATTTAGGACTGTGGCCTGTGGGGAGTTGGCTGCGAATTTGTGCTTTCATTCAAAGCTCTGGGATATGGACAATTGAACGCTGCGGTGGGACATGAACGTGGACATTGATGCTGTTTCTTGAGAAACTGCCATAACAAGTGAAGACTGAGAGGAGGGGGCATCTTTGCATGCAGTATGGACAAGGGATTGCCTTGCACGCACAACAGCGGAAGAAGCAGTGGTGACACTCGCTGACACTGGTCGTGGACCCTGGGGTTCGCCCCACAAAGTCGTGTGCTTTGCTGACATGTGCCTGATCATGCTGGTGGTGGTCAGGCTGGTAGTTTTGTCACCCCTGCTGATGCTGGCATGGCAGGTGGTACAAATGGCCTTTTTGGGGTTATCAGCAGAGTCTTTAAAAAAATTCCAGACTCTGGAAGACCTACCGGTTGTACTGGCAACTACCCTCATGTTGGTGTTACGGGGAACTGTTGCCCGCCTTCTGTGTTTGGCCACCACACTTCTTCTTCCTGCCTGTTGGGGTAGTTTGCCTCCCTCCCCCTGTGTGCTGCTGGCCTCGCTCTGCATGTCCTCCTGCCACATTGGGTCAGTTACTAGATCAGCTACCACCTCCTCCTCTTCCACTTGCGCACCACGATCCTCCTCCTCACTTCGTGGCAATTGTGTCTCATCATCGTCCACCTCTTGTGACAAATTGCCAGCGTAGACTTCCTGTCTCCGTGGCTGTTCAAATATTTGGGCATTGCTACATGGGATCTCCTCTTCCACCACTTCGAGCAGAGCAGACGAGGGGCACAAATATGAAAATGGACCAGTGAACAGCTCTTCAGAGTGTCCAACTATGGGATCAGTTGCTGTCTGATGACACTCCGCATGGTGGTAGGAAGGAGCATCATTGTAAATGAAGGAAAATAGCTTACACTCACACTATCAATGGAAAAAGGGTAATAAAAAAATTAGAACCGTGGAAGAGGAAAACCACAGTTCTATTTGTCTGGCCTATACCAGAATCTTTTAAACAGATAGATTTGTGACTGAACAGACAGGGAGACACTATTACTCTTTTTTTTTACATAAAACAGGCCAAAAGCAGGATAATACAGAGATTTGACCTGTGGAACTGCAAAATCACAGTTCTATTTCTCTGGCCTACACCAGACTCTTTTAAACAGATATATTGGTGTCTGACCAGTCAGGGAGACACTATTACAGTTTTTTTTACGGCAAAAAATGCCAAAAGCAGGATAATACAGAGATTTGACCCGTGGAACTGCAAAACCACAGTTCTATTTCTCTGACCTACACCAGACTCTTTTAAACAGATATATTGGTGTCTGACCAGTCAGGGAGACACTATTACAGTTTTTTTTTACGGCAAAAAATGCCAAAAGCAGGATAATACAGAGATTTGACCTGTGGAACTGAAAAACCACAGTTATAGTTATGTGGCATACACCATAATCTTTTAAACAGATATCTTGGTGTCTGACCTGTCAGGGAGACACTATTACAGTTTTTTTTGACAGCAAAAAATGACAAAAGCAGGATAATACAGAAATTTGACCCATAGAAGTGCAAAACCACAATTCTATTTCTCTGGCCCACACCAGAATCTTTTAAATAGATATATTGGTGTCTGACCAGACAGGGAGACACTATTACAGTTTTTTTTTACGGCAAAAAATGCCAAAAGCAGGATAATACAGAGATTTGACCCGTGGAACTGCAAAACCACAGTTCTTTTTTTCTGGCTACACCAGACTCTTTTAAATTGATATATTGATGTCTTAACAGTCACAGACACAATCAATTTTTTTTTTGGGGGAGAATACCAAAAGGTTAATAAGACGCGTATTTGTACAGTCTGACTGAGGGAAAAAAATATATATATATAGATGAAAAAAAAAGGATTTTTCCTGGCCCCTGAGACCGGCGGATAAGTCTAGCAATTTGACCAACAGGAGCATGCAAGACTGTAATGCAGCATTTGCTGGTATAACCACTGCGTCCCCTATACAGCCTGCCTGCCTGATATCTGGGATGGATATTAGTCCTGAGAAGGACTGTTTGTTTGATTTGGCAGGCTTTACAGACCCTACACTAACTATTTCGGAGTATAAATCTATCCCTAGCTCAGCAGCACTGACCCTACACTGGCTGATCCGGAGCGACTGTGTCCAAGATGGCGGTGCCCAGTTTTAAATACTCAAGGTGACGCTGTGTGGCCAGCCAATCACTGTAATGCCCACAAACAACATGGCTGCAGCATTACAGTGACTGGCTGGCAATCCCTGCATGTTCTTTGGCTCTGTAAAGAGCGCCAAACGTGCAGGGCGGAGACCCGAGCTCCCGCCCGAGTAACCCAGAAATGCTCGGTGCTTGCCGAACATCCCGAGTAGTGAGATGCTTGGGCGAGTAACGAGCAGTGTCGAGCCTGCTCGCTCAACACTACTCAAGACATTAGCCAGGAAGTTAAAGCTTGAGTGGAAATGAGTCTTCCATATGCACAATGAGCAAAAGCATACTTCCAAAATGGTAAGAAAGTGGCTTAAGGATAACAAAGTCAATGTTTTGGAGTGGCTATCACAAAGCCCTGATCTCAATCCTATTGAAAATTTATGTGCAAAGCTGAAAAGGCAGGTGCGAGCAAGGCGACCTACAAACCAGGATCAGTTACACCAGTTTTGTCTGGAGGAATGGGCCCAAATTCCAACCAACTATTGTGAGAAGCTTGTGGAAGGATATCCCAAACATTTGACCCAAGTCATTCAGTTTAAAGGCAATGGTACCAAATACTAAGGAAATGTATGGAAACTTTTGACTTTGCAGTAAGTAATAAAAATGCCTTAAAACATTCTCTCTCTCTCATTATTCTGGCATTTGGCAAATATTTAAAATTATGATAATCCCAATTGACCTAAAACGGGAACGTTTTTTTCTGATTTCATGTCAGATATTGAGAAAAACATTCATATGTGTCTTTTTATATAGTGTATGTAAACTTCTGGTTTCAATTGTAAATATTTACTTTGTGCATGGCTGGAATAGTGTCAGTTATTTATATACATACAGGACATCAATTTATTTCTGACCAGATTCCACACTGGATCTCCATGGCATCTGACAGAAATCAGAAGTGCAACTGTTGTTATTGGATTCTCAAATCAAACTTTTTACTTCTACCTTCAAGTGATCATGTCTTAGCATAGGATACATTACACATGATTTACACATTAGATGTGATTTTTTTCTTTTTGATGTATCTTTTGAAATGAATGTGAAAACCCTGTGTATTGACACGTCATAGTCATATGCCAGATGATAGTACTGGTGGGATCTGGGCCCTCAAACCACCACAAATTATTAAAACAAAGGGGTTCATTCAATTTTACCTGGAAAAGATATTTTGATGGAATCTGCAATGTACTTGGCTCCCATCTCAAAACAATAAGAAAATAACAAAAAAGAAAACCGGTAACAAGCACTAATTTGTTGCTATAGTAGTTACACAGTGTAATTCTGTAGAAAAAGAACATGATCCATTGAGGGATTTTGACAGACACTTAAAGGGGGTGTCCCATTATAGAAAACTTTTTGCCATACACTGAATTAGCTACAAAAAAAAAAATTCTACTTGAATTTTAAATAAATTTGCATTTGCCAAAATGAAGATTTTTTTGCAATTTACTTCTGTGCACATTTAACAAAATGGTGGCTGCTGGACGCCATTTTTTCTGAAAGATAATGCGCCATCCAAAGGTTAAAAAAAAAATATATAATTAACTCACCTCACCGCTGACCTCTCTGGCACCTCCACTACTCACCACCATCGTTGCCGCATCTTCAGATCTCCTGTCATTCACAATAAAGTCTTTGTGCTTCCTACACTATGCCAGGACTTATAGGTGTTTTGGTGCCTGGGAGGGTTTTGTGCATGTGCACAGTAGGACAAGACTAGAGGTGAGCGGTGTTCGACTCGAACTGTTCGCCAATCTCAAATTCGAGCTGTTTTGGGCGGTGTTCGAGCCTTTCGGCGAACACTAACAATTTGAAAAAAATTTGGCTGTTCGAGGTTATGTTCGATTACTGTTCGTGCACCAAAATCATAGCTGGATTTTTTCTCAGTAATGCTGAAAATTAATGTTAATACGCAGCTTGAGTGTACAGCGGGGCGGGGGGAGGGGCAGGGGATTGATCTCTGCTGAAATAATGAAGATCTCCATATTTTTTTCTCTTTCCCGCATTTACAGTGGGGAGGTGCAATCTGTCAGCCTATCAGCAGCGCACACATGGAGCGAACTGCTTTTTTTCACACAAGCAAGGGCATGTGTCATTGGCAGTGTATGTCACATATCCTTGCCCTATAAGACCCAGCCATTTTCACCGTCCCCACCATTTTCTCACTGCTGCAGCTGCGTGTTAGACGGCACCGCTGTTGCTGTGTGCGCTATACTTTGTTAATTTCAAGCCAATTTTCGCACAAATCTACAGATAGCTTGGGAGTAGGGAATAGTTGTGATTGCAGTCCTTTTGAGGACTTGGTTACATCATTTCCTACGACTTTTATCAGGCAGGTCTGTGCTCTTAAATAGATAGGTTGGGAGTAAAGACTAATTGTAATTGCCATCCTTTTGAGGGCTAGGTTACATCAGTTCCTATCACTTTTTGCCAGGCAGGTCTGAGCCAGTGCTGTGCAATTTTTTTTCACAGCATTTGGCTAAATCTAGCAAAGCAAATCCTTTTTGGCCTCTTGCAGTGTGTGTTAGTCAGTGGAGTAGCCTATCTGTGTTGCAAGCTGCACCACCTGTGTATAGAATACAAATTTTTTTACTGCGCCTAGTGAAGTAAAACCTTTTGGGCATAGCATCATTCTATTAGTCCATCTATACTAACCTCCACAAGGTTGCAAATTCAATATAATTTTTTTCTGCATCTAGCTCTGAAAACATATTTTGGCTTGTAGCAGTGTGTGGGACTTGTTCTATTAGTCCATCTATACTAACCTCCACCAGATTTCAAATTCAATATAATTTTTATCTGCATCTAGCTCTGAAAAAATATTTTGGCTTGTAACAGTGTGTGGGACTTGTTCTATTAGTCCATCTATACTAACCTCCACCAGGTTGCAAATTCAATATAATTTTTATCTGCATCTAGCTCTGAAAAAATATTTTGGCTTGTAGCAGTGTGTGGGACTTGTTCTATTAGTCCATCTATACTAACCTCCACCAGGTTGCAAATTCAATATAATTTTTATCTGCATCCAGCTCTGAAAAAATATTTCGGCTTGTAGCAGTGTGTGGGACTTGTTCTATTAGTCCATCTATACTAACCTCCACCAGGTTGCAAATTGAATATAATTTTTATCTGCATCTAGCTCTGAAAAAATATTTTGGCTTGTAGCAGTGTGTGGGACTTGTTCTATTAGTCCATCTATACTAACCTCCACCAGGTTGCAAATTCAATATAATTTTTTTCTGCATCTAGCTCTGAAAAAATATTTCGGCTTGTAGCAGTGTGTGGAACTTGTTCTATTAGTCCATCTATACTAACCTCCACCAGGTTGCAAATTCAATATAATTTTTATCTAAATCTAGCTCTGAATAAATATTTCGGCTTGTAGTAGTGTGTGGGACTTGTTCTATTAGTCCATCTATACTAACCTCCACAAGGTTGCAAATTCAAAATAATTTTTATCTGCATCTAACCCAGCCAATACTTTTGGGCTAATACCACAGTTTGGCCACTCAGCTCTGCTCGGTTCTCATCCATTGTTTTTTGTGAAAACAACTCCAGAGTTGTCAATTAGTTAACCACCAAAATGAGTGGAAAAAGGCCTGCTGCTGGTGGAAAGGGTAATAGGCATGTTGGGAAGGGAAAAAAAGGTTGTGTCCGTGGGGTAGGTGTTAAAGCAACAGTAACATCTGCAGAAGAAAGACCATCTTCCAGCCAAACTAAGATGTCTACTTCTTTTAGCGGACAATGTGATAAGATCCCTTTCTTACAGCTATGCAAATCGCTACAAATTCCAGATGAGGCACAAAAACAGCATTTGCTTCAACGGATATCAAGTGCTCCTTTAAGTGGGCTCTCCTCCACCTCAACTTCAACATCACAAATACTCCAGTCCTCAGAGGTGTCACCCCAATCGCACTTGCTTCCTCACAGCTCCCAAGTCTCCAGCTGCCCATCTGAGTATGGGGTAGAACAGGTGGTTGATTCTGCAGAGCTGTTTACTCATACTATAGCCTGGGAATCAGAGGTCGGCTCCAGAGCTTCTGTGAATCCAGACGAGGAAATGATCTGCACTGATGCCCAGAATCTTTATGAGTCGGATCCAGGACCAGACGCAGAAGGTTCTGACCATAATGTAGACCCTCGTTCCCAAACTGTAACTCCTGTTGGTTGAGACAATGAGGAAGACAATGATGAGACTCAAATACCTGATTGGAGCGACAACTTTAGTTTTTTGTCAGGGCAGGAAGAGGCTGGCTCTGAGGACGACGGGTGTGATAACACTCAGGGTGATGATGACAAGGTTGGAGATCCCACTTACTGTCAACCCACAGTCAGACAGTTTATGAGGTCAGCAGAGGAGGTGGAGGAAGATGCTAGTGACGACGAGGTCAGGTTGTGCCTTCCTGGACAGAGACGTAGTACTGGAAGCACGTCAACAACTGCATCCTCAAACACAACTCTGCCTCTGACCACAAGTCGTGGTGGCTCTTCAGGTCGCATGGGTGCTAAGCCTTGCATAGCATGGGCATTTTTTCAGATCGATAAGGATGAGTCAACTCGTGTTATCTGTAACATTTGTCAGCAAAAGCTAAGTAGAGGCCAAGAAATACATAGTTTGAGTACTTCATGCATGAACCGGCACATGCATATGAAGCATAAGTTGCAGTGGGAAGCTCACTGTGCTACAATGCGGCCTAGCCGGCCGGGCCAACCGCCGTCTGCCACATCTTGTGCATCTGTGGCCTCTTCATCCTCTGTGACTGGGGGGACATCAGTCACACCTGTTTTGGGACGCAGACCTGCCACCTCTTTACCCGCAACAGCCAGCGTGATAGGCAGGTCATCAATTTCTTTGGAGGTGGAAACACCAGCTCGTGTTAAGCGCTGTCCGACATCGATAGCACCACCTTTGGATCAAGGCAACCTAACATGTCCGCCTGCATCTTCCTCACAGACCGGCAGTTTGCCGGGGACACCCTTCTCAACCCCATCTAAGCACAACAGCCAGCCCTCGGTCCCTCAGATGTGGACAAGTAAAAGACCGTTTCCTTCTAGCCATGAGAAAGCTAAGAGGTTGAATTTCACCATCTGCAAGCTCTTGGCTACAGAAATGCTGCCTTTCCGCCTGGTGGACACAGAGGATTTGAGATACCTTATGTCCGTCGCAGTGCCCCAGTACCAGATGCCCAGTCGGCACTACTTCTCAAAGAAAGGTGTGCCTGCGCTCCACCAGCATGTCGCACACAACATCACCGCTTCTTTGAGAAACTCTGTGTGTGACAGGGTGCATTTCACCACAGACACTTGGACAAGTAGGCATGGACAGGGGCATTACATGTCGCTGATTTGGCACTGGGTAACTATGGTGACAGCAGGACAAGGGGCTGCTGTCCAAGTCTTGCCGTTCCCACGAGTTGTGCGTCAATCCTCTTTATCTCGAAGATCCTCCACTGCTTCTGCCTCCTCAACCTCCTCTCGGTCCTCCACCTACACCCAAAGCCTGTCTGGTCATGCCACAAGCTTTCTAACTGCGCAGAAGGGATCCTGCACACCTCCTTACTATGCTGGCAGCAGGGCTCAACGTCATCAGGGGGTTTTTACTTTGAAATGTCTGGGAAATGTGAGTCACACAGCTGAGGAGTTGTGGTCAGCTCTGGAGAACCAGTTTCATGAATGGTTGTCTCCAGTGGACCTGAAACCAGGGAAGGCCGTGTACGACAATGCTGCAAACCTGGGTGCGGCCGTTCGCCGGGGCAATGTCACACACGTGCCTTGTATGGCTCACGTGTTGAACCTGCTTGTCCAGCAATTTTTAGCCCACTATCCCTGACTAGATGGCCTTCTGCAGAGGGCACGGTCGCTGTGTGCTCACTTCCGCCGTTCGCATCCTGCAGCTCAGCGACTTACATCTCTACAGAAGTCGTTGGGCCTGCCACTTCACCGGCTAAAATGCGATGTGCCTACCCGGTGGAATTCAACTCTGCACATGTTGCAGCGACTGTGGCAGCACCAACAAGCCCTGGTGCAATACGTTCTGTTGTATAGCCTGGGCCAACGATATCCAGAGGTGGGGCAAATCACGCTGGCGGAGTGGTCTCAGATCAGGGACCTATGCACCCTTCTGCACAGTTTTGAAATAGCGACGAAGATGTTTAGTGCTGACGATGCCATTATCAGCATGACTATTCCGGTGATTTACATGCTGGAGCAAATGTTAAACAGAATTCGGAGTCAGGTGGTGGCACAAGAGGAGATGGAGAAAGTAGAGGAGGAGGAGTTGTATGCGGAAGGGCTAACATCTGCAAGATCCAGACGGTCGGCAGCACCAAGGCGGCAGGCATGTGAGGGTGGGGGAGATGGATTTACCAGGGTGCTTGGTAGCAGCCAAACTAGTGTGGAAGGTGCAGGAGCCAGGAATAAGTGGAGGATGAACTGATGGAAGACTCATCAGATGAGGGAGACCTTGATCACAATTCTGTTGTGTGAGATAGGGGGAAGAGGGCAGAGGAAGGAAGCATGATTGTTACCTCGCCACCAACACAACAGGGAGTTGGTGCTCCTGGATGCGCAAGACACATGAGTGCCTTCTTGCTGCACTACCTGCAACATGACCCTCGAATTGTGAGAATTAGAAATAATCCTGACTACTGGGTTGCCACACTGTTAGATCCCCGGTACAAAAGTAAATTTGCAGAAATTATTCCTGCCATAGAAAGAGATGCATGCATGCAGGAGTATCAGCAGAGACTGTTGCAGAATCTTACATGTGCTTTTCCCCAAAACACTAGTGGTGCACGTAGTGAATCTCACAGTTCCAACTTGCCAACCGTGGGACGGTCGAGTGTTCAGCACTCAAAACGTAACAGAAACACAGTATCTGCTGGTATCATCAATTTTGCGGAATCATTTCGCCACTTTTTTAGCCCATCCTTTGCAAGGCCACAGGAGACAAGAAGTCTGACACATAGTCAACGCCTAGAGACGATGGTACAGGAGTATCTCCAAGTAACCATTGAAGCCATGACTGTGACACTGGACCCTTGCGCTTTTTGGGCTTCCAATCTGGATAAATAGACGGAGCTTGCCACTTACGCCTTGGAGATCTTGTCATGCCCCGCAGCCAGCGTTCTGTCTGAACGTGTGCTGACAGATAAGCGCACGTGGCTCTCCACTGATAATGTAGACAGACTCACGTTCATAAAGATGAACAAATAATGGATCCGAAACGACTTTTCTACCACTGTGTCATCCTGGGGAGAGTAAAAGCTTGATGATATGTTAAAATCACCTCACCAACCATTTTAAGTTTTCAAATTACTAATCATGTTTATCTGTATCTTGGCTGGAAAATAATTTGGGCCTTGTAGCAGTTTGCAGTACTGATTCTATTAGGCCATCTATACTAAACTCCACCAGATTTAAAATTACTAATCATGTTTATCTGTATCTTGGCTGGAAAATAATGTGGGCCTTATAGCAGTTTGCAGTACTGATTCTATTAGGCCATCTATACTAAGCTCCACCAGCTTTCAAATTAATAATAATTTTTAGCTGCATCTAGCCGGGAAAATAATTTTGGGGCTCCTAGATGCGCAAGACACATGATTGCCTTCTTGCTGCACTACCTGCAACATGACCCTCAGATTGTCAGAGTTCGAAATAATCCTGACTACTGGGTTGCCACACTCTTAGATCCCCCACACTCTTCGATCAAACTTTTCATTTTAATAAAGAACAAAAAAATGGTCATTTTTGAAATTATAAGCATTAGCAGGTTATTAGAAACTGAAATCAAACAGTTTTCAACTCAAAACTTTATTCTAGGTGATGTTACATTTGCACATAGGACCCCTTGTTCGAAAGGAGCTTCTGAACTCTCTCGTCCATTGAATTTGTCAGGTTTTGGATCGTTTCTGCTTCAATTGTTTTGCATGAGGACAGAATACCCTCCCAGAGCTGTTGCTTAGATGTGAACTGCCTCCCGCCATCATAGACACTCCTTTTGATGATGCTCCAGAGGTTCTCAATGAGGTTGAGGTCAGGTGAGCATGGGGGTCACACCATAAGTTTGTCCCCTTTTATGCCCATATCATCCAGAGATGCAGATGTGTTATGTGCAGCATGAGACGGTCCATTATCATGCATGAAAATGATCTTGCTGCGGAATACATGGTTCTTCTTCTTGAAACATGGCAGGAAGTGCTGTTTGAGAAACTCCACATACATTATGGAGTTCATCTTTACCCCTTCAGGGATCCTAAAGGGGCCGACAATCTCTCTCCCCATGATTCCAGCCCAAAACATTACTCCACCTCCTCCTTGTTGGCGCCGTAGCCATGTTTGCATGGGGTGTCCATCAACCAGCCATCCTCCACTCCATCCATCTGGACCATCGAGCGTTGCACGGCACTCATCCGTGAACAAAACAGTTTTGAAGTCAGTCTTCATGTATTGTTTGGTCCACTGGAGCCGTTTCTGCTTGTGTACAGTGGATAGAGGAGGTCGACCGGATGGCTTACGGACAGCTGCAAACCTCTGAAGGACCCTGCGTCTTGTTGTTCGGGGGACGTTGGAAGCACCAGCAGCTTCAAAAACTTGTCTGCTGCTATGACAAGGCTTTTTTGCCGCTGCTCTTTTAACCTGATGTAATTGCCTGTAGGAAAGAGTCCTCAATTTGCCCTTATCAGCACGCACACGTGTGTACTGTGAATCAGCTACATACTTCTTGATTGTGCGATGATCAGGATGAAGTGTCTTGGCAATGTTGATTGTAGTCATGCCTTGACCTAAACACTTCACAATTTGTTGCTTCTCAGCAGCCGACACATCCTTTTTCTTTCCCATTTTGGCAGAAAATGTAGGCTGCTTAATAATGTGGGACTGCCTTCTTAAGTAGTCTTGCCTTTCATTGGACACACCTGCCAAACTAATTAGCACAGGTGTCTGCAATTGCTTACAGTGATATAAAGAGCCCAGACACACATCACCATCAATGAGTTTAACTGATAAACAAAAAAATTCTAACCTTATCACTCCTAAACACTTTTTGCATAATAATTTGGAACACAGTGTACATGTGCTTTTCCACAAAACACCAGTGGTTCACGTAGTGAATCTTACAGTTCTAACTTGCCAACCGTGGTCTGTATGGAGTTGTTCAATAAAGGGCCCAAAATTAAGATAACATAGATGGGAGAGGTCTCTATGAATACGAATTCCTAAGTATTTGATACCCTGTGAGGGCCAGGCAAAGGGAAAGTTGGACTGGATGATTGGCAGGAATGGCAAGAGTCAGACCCACAATAACCTAATATTGATGGCCTAATCAATATTGGATAAGAGGGGAAAAAATATAAAAACCTCTTTAAATTGAGTCAGATAGTAACTTATTTGCCTTGCTATGTGTAACAGTAAAGTTTCAGCCATTTGTAAATGACTAATAAGCTTATATCTCATGTCAAGTAGGGGTACTGCATGGAAATTGTTTCAAGAGCACTTTTGATTGCTATTTTTAAACCATATTAGAGGAAAAAATGATTACATTATGCATTCGGTTGCATCAGATGCTAGCTAGAGTTCTTTTTAAGACGAATTGCTGGTACAATTGTTATGAGTTTTCTCATTATAGAAAAAATATATAATAATTGACTAAAGTGATGACCAAAAGGTTTGCAAAAACCGCTGCAGTAGAAATCTTAGTATTGTTTCTATATGCACCATTAAGTAGTTTAATAATTTAATGATTTCTCAGCAAAATGACAAGTTCACCCTAAGTTTGATGTACAACTTTGCTAAACCCATTAACATACATTGACTTTCAATAAATCTAGACAATAGAATAACCCTAGGCTATAAGAATGTAATGTTTTCTATGTTTGCTATATTATGCAGCAATGTAGAACAATTTGACATAATCTGCTTTCATCTCTCTTTTTCATATGTATTAGTTTTACAATATGTTTTCTTTAACAGCAGGCACACAATTCTCTTCTTATGATCTATTATAGTGGATCGGTGTAAAAAATTGCTGTTTAGAAGAGCAATATGTAGTAAACCTAAAAGCCCCTGAATCAAATTTTCTTAAATCAGTAGCAGTTGCCAATGTTAATATTTTATGACCACCGTCAAAAAATACCCCCAGCCTCGAGAATGTGCATATCATATATTGGAGAATCTCAAAGAAAGGATGAAGGTAATTCTGATAATTTTGATGTATTTGAATTGAAGTTCTCAAACTGCATGACATACCTTAGTGACAGGTGTCAGTGATAAACTTTCAATCTTTCATTGTTAGATGGGTAATTACTAAAGTAAGCTAAGGTCATGTACTTTATTTATGTATGACATTTATCAAACCTTTCAGCTTTCCATCATTAATCATAAGAGCAGTTAGTCTTAGACATTAATGTTGTGATGCATTCCTCTTATACTATGCAGATCATTCTGAGTCATTCATTGTTAAGAAATGGCTACAGACCACACAAGAATTAATATGTTAAATTCAACAGCACTTATCTGGGATCAATACAGCCAAAAAAGACCTGGAGAGAGGTAAAACGCTGACTCCAGTTGCCATGCACTTCCTTAACTATCATGATGGTAGGATCAGAGGAATATGGGTCATGGGTTTAGAAAAGATCTCTACGAATATTGGTAATGCAAATGTTGTCCCGGAACTTTTACGTCGAGAATCCAAATGGATTTATGAACTAAACAGTTTAGCTCCGCATGGGCTCAATGCAGAGTTTCTTTTTACTGGGTTTTATAAATCTATTTGATTATTTGTCCTTTAATATTTTTTCTTTCTTTTTTCACTTACCTGTCTGTCCTCATTCCCTCCACTTTTGTTTCTGTTGCTCGATGGTATTGCAGTGTCATTGGGAGTAAAAACCTAAGACAAAAACAAAATCAGTAAATACCCTGCAGTAAATAAATATATAAATAAATAGCAATAGTGCATGAAAATCACACAGGGCACTAAGGTAACATAAATTTGATAAAAAAAAAGTAAAAGCCATCCCACCACATAAAGGTGACCCTATTTGGGATGGTCCTAACCTCTAGTATTAAAACCTTACCATATGTCAAATAACATGAATGTGACTAAGGGCTGACAAGTGGACACTTAGCCATAGGGAGCTATATAAATGTAATGTCCAGCTAAAAGAAAAGGGAGAACCACACCCTTATTTGCACAGAGTGCAAAAATCGGAAACAAAAGCCGACAGAGATGAACTGGAATATAAGTTGGTATACATGCAGCATGTAGGCACATGTTCACACTGGCCACTAAACAGACAAAACCTAAGATGATAACAAAATGAGCAAATATCCTGCAGTAAATAAATAACAATAGTGCATGAAAATAACATAACTTCTTAGTTAACATAATTTTGATCAAAAAAAGTAAAAGCCATCCTACCGCGTAAAGGTGACCTTATTCGGGAGGGTCCTAATTCTAGGTTGAAAACCAGAGTAATCCCTGAGATCTTCTAGATGGAGTGCCAAGCACAAAGCCTGCCTATGGAGGCCTGAAAAAGAGCTGCCAGGTTTCCATTCACTGAGTACCCTGACACTGAGTTGTGATGTCTGTGTAACTCTTGCTATCTTAAAATCACCCCAAAATCGTTTTTGTATGTTCTGCTTAGGCTTTAACACATGCTATAATACCCCCCCTGGCTGCAATACACAATCTGATATGATAGCTGTACGGTATTAGGGGGCTATTCCTGAGATCATGTAAGCCTTCTGTGGCTGATGCAAATTTTTGTGTTAAAAGGCAGCAGGCATTATTTTTGGTGAATTATGCATATTAAATTGCAAATAATTTGAATTAGCTGAGACCTGTGAATTTCCTAAAATTCTATTTGAATTCAATTCATATCAATGTGATTCTCTCATCTCTAGCAGATATGACAAAATTGTATGAAATAGCATAACCCCATTAATTGCCATTTAAATATTTACTCATTCTAATGACATTTCTGTTTTTCTTTTGTATTTTTTTCTCATTGTTAAAAGAGAACATGATTTGGAGTTTTGTAGTTGTAGTTGAACATTCAGGGTTGCTACCAGCATGATTAAACTGAGGCCAGCCTGGATCTCCAGAGAGTTCTCATTAGGAGTTCGCCATTGTGTTACACTGCTGTTTGCCTAAACTATCACTCTAAAAGGACAATGTAGCCAGGCTGGCTGGGTCATGGTGTGCTCCCAGACAGATAAGATGGTAATTGTCCTTTAATGCTTAAAAATACTATCCTGTATCATGCAGGTTTGTGAATAACATGGTAAGTTTTAGACAATACTGGACCTTGGGCAGATATTATAATAGTCTTCTCCACTCTTAATGCTGTACTAACAAAGTTAAATATTTGAATGACTTAAATCATTACTGTTCTGTGCCCTGTATCCCCCAATCACAGAATGTAATTTAAAATAATTAAAGAAGTTGTCCGCTACTTTTACATTGATGCCCCATCCGTAGGATAGGGCATCAATGTCTAATCGGCTGGGGTCCCGCACCCAGCACCCCTGTCGATCAGCTGTTATCGGTGCCGGCGGCGGCTGCTGCAGGCCGGAAGTACTTACTTGCGGAGCTTGACCGTCAAGTTGTAGTGGCCACAGCAGGGTACTGCACATCCGCCTCCTATTAAATTTAATGGGAGGCGGATGTATAGTACCCCACAGCGGCCACTGCAACTAGGAGGCTAAGCTCCACATGTAACCACTTCCGGCCGCCGCCGGCACCGATAGCAGCTGATCAGCGGGAGTGCCAGGTGCGGGACACCGGCCGATTAGACATTGATGTCCTACGAATAGAGCATCAATGTAAAAGTAGTGGAAAGCTTCTTTAAGTTAGCACTGATCAAGTGCTTATTTGCAACGCCATGATGTCCTTGAACTCTCTAGGCCTTAATTGGGTAAAGTAGGTCAATTCTGACCATCACACTGTTATGAGTGGACATCTCATTCCTAAACTCAAGCTGAGCTGTCACACCAAGGCCTATGAGGCTTTAGCTATGGCTTCAAATGAACTCATGTACATGATTCCAGAGTCCAATGGCAGTGTGTTTTATATCAGTCTGATCTAACCATTGCACATGGTGATCTTTGGCTTGGGGTATAGCCATATGACTATAGACACATAAATTATTAGTGAGAAACTAGCCTTAGCTATACCCATGAATTAATTCAAAATCCAAAACCAACTCGTGTATTTATATAGGTCTATTTAAATCACACAAATGAAATCCTAAGTACTCATAACCCACATTTGCAGCTGTTCTATGATATTTTGAAGTATATATACAGTTTATGCTCTTGCATAATACTTTTATATATCAGTTACACATCACCAAGGAAAATGGCAGTAAATTTTACAGCGTTACAATCTTAGGCTGAGTTTTCCAGTAAAGACTTTAAAGGGCGCTTTGCCGAGCAGAGACTAATTTATTTTTACCTAGGACAAAAAATATCCCTGGGATTTCTTGCAATAATACATTAGTATTTCAATTCTACAGTGTACATACAGCTTTAGATCACAGTATCAAAGTATTTCTCTCAAATATTTTCATATTCCTCAAGAGAGAAAAGTGATGTATTTCATCAAACTCTTGCATTACATGAATTCTTGCACTTACAGCATAATATTATATTGTCGTGCAGTATATGCTCAGCTTTATACCTTGACTACAATATACAATATGTACGCTAGCTAAGTTGTGAAAGCCACTTGAAATATGTAAATCTCACATAGCAAATCAACAATTATCTTGAGTAAGAAACAATATGCACAAAATAAAGTGAATAACTGAAGGTACAGCTGTTAAAGTAGAAAAGTTGAAGTTACAAGAAGTGAAGGATTGCAAAGGTTTACATGTAAATAGATCAATTGAGAGATTATTTGATTGTTATCATGGGGCCTAAAGAGCACAAACTATGATTCAAAGGAATTTCTTGTAAACCAGAGTTGAGTAGGAGTCAGTACATGGTGGAACCGGAGGGTGTTTATTGGGCTCAGTAACTCAGAAATCATTACAAAATGTTTGTTTTTTTAAATTAAGTAACTGTGGATCTTGAACAAACTCTATCTATTACATTACATTTGGAATGGTCTGTATTTAACTTTAATAAAAAAAAATAACTCTACATACCTGGGGCTTATATGAAATGGCAACTTTCTGGTTTAGTAGAAGTTCTCACCTTATGGCCATGAATTCACTGTGTAAATGCTCAACTGTGAGATCAAGGCATCCACAGCTCTTAAAGGGAGCCTGTTATGTAAAAAAAAATGCTATTAACCTAAAGATATGCGGTTAATCTGTAAGTTAATAACATTCTGAAGCTGCATGGCGCCTGCACTAATGGCCCCGCTGTCAGGAGGAAATGAACTTTATTCCTTCTGGCAGCCCTCTAGCACTGACTGACAGACGACTCAGCATTAAATCTAGCTGTTAGTCAGTACCGGGGATATGGCCACAGCCACCGCTCACTATGTACTAAGTGGTGACTGAATCCCCACCCCTGTGACTGAAAGCCAGAGGATGTCGGGAAGAATAAAATTAATTTCCTCCTGGCAGCAGGGCTCTCAGTGCAGGTGCCAGGCAACTTCAGAATGCTATTAACCTGCAGATTAGCCCCATATCTGCAGGTGAATAGCGTTTTTTTAAGTGACAAGTTTTCTTTAAGATGACCACAGTGAGCAGAGGTGATTGCTTTCCTGATTGTCTCCTCTACAGTTCAGATGTCAAAAGCATTCAGCACATGGGCAGATATGAAAAACAAAAACTTAGCAGAAATAGAAGCAGCAGGCAAAGCAATCTAAAGGGGAAATTATGTGAATGTTGCATCCCGAAAGTTATAGATGTAATGACTTCTGTATCCAGTATTTACATAGTTTAGTCATGTGCCTTAAGGGAAGCTTGAACTGAGATGATCTTGTAAGGCATAAGGGGCACCACGTTTCTTTGCCAGTATGCATTAGTTTATACAAATCAGCATGCCTCCTGGAGGAAAAAAGCTGTCTCTCTAGTGCCATCTATTGGAGGTAGGTAATCTTTAAGCCAATGTCCAATCCCTAAAGAAGCCTTGCCAAATGATTTAAGTTATTTACCCAAACTAAAGTGTTCTCTAAAAGGAAAAGAGGCCTATACACAAACAGCTGTTTTATGAGTTCTTACAGGTGCATCTCACAAAATTAGAATATCATCAAAAAGTTCATTTATTTCAGTTCTACAATCTAAAAAGTGAAACTCATATATTATATACAGTCATTACAAACACTATGATCTATTTCAAGTGTTTATTTCTGTTAATGTTCATGATTATGGATTACAGCCAATGAAAATACAAATGTCAAAAAACACCTGCAAAGGCTTTCTAAGTATTTAAAAAGGTCCCTTAGTCTGTTTCAGTAGGCTTCACAATCATGGGGAAGACTGCTGATTTGACAGATCTCCAGATGGCAGTCATTGACACACTCTACAAGGTCCCAGAGTTCCAATTTTCATTTGAAAATCAAGGTCCCAGAGTCTGGAGGAAGAGTAGAGAGGCACACAATCCAAGCTCCTTGAGGTCTAGTGTGAAGTTTCCACAATCAGTGATGGTTTGGGGAGCCATGTCATCTGCTGGTGTAGGTCCACTGTGTTTTATCTAGACCAAAATCAGTGCAGCCGTCTACCAGGAAATTTTAGAGCACTTCATGCTTCCCTCTGCCGACAAGCTTTTTGGAGATGGAAATTTCATTCTCCAGCAGGACTTGGCACCTGTCCACACTGCCAAAAGTACCAATACCTGGTTTACAAACAAAAGTATCACTGTGCTTGATTGGCCAGCAAACTCGCCTGACCTTAACCCCATAGAGAATCTATGGGGTATTGTCAAGAGGAAGTTGAGAGACACCAGACCCAACAATGCAGACAAGCTGAATGAAGACTGCTATCAAAGCAACCTGGGCTTCCATAACACCTCAGCAGTGCCACAGGCTGATCGCCTCCATGCCACGCCGCATTGATGCAGTAATTGATGCAAAAGGAGCCCCGACCAAGAATTGAGTGCATTTACTAAAGATACATTTCAGTAGGCCAACATTTCTGATTTTAAAAACATTTTTCAAGCTGTTGTTAAGAATTATTCTAATTTACTGAGATAATGACGTTTGTGTTTTCAATGACTGTAAGCCGTAATCATGAACATTAACAGAAATAAACACTTGAAATAGATCACTCAGTAATGACTCTATATAATATATGAGTTTCACTTTTTGTAATGAAGAACTGAAATAAATGAACTTTTTGATGATATTCTAATTTTGTGAGGTGCACCTGTATATCTGGTCATTGCATTCAATCGTAGCATTGGCTTGTCGAAAGGCCTTTGACAGATGCTAAGGTGGTACTCTACTCTGCACTGATAAGGTGCAGGAACCTACTAAAATAGCTGTCTGTAATCATTTTTTCCTTTGGAAGAAGACTATTGTTTAACTCTAGTCTGACATTGATTAAAAGGGTAACTATCCCCAATTGGTGGAACTACTGAACCAGCTATCTTATTATAGAAGTAGAGCTAATTTGCTTATTTTTGCAGGGAACACTGGCCTCGCCTATGAGTCATTCTATGCTAGCTGGTGGTCTCCAGAAGAAGAAATTGTTTTTTGCTAGACTTCAGTTCATAGAAATTTCATCTGAAAGTTGCTAATCCTTTTTACAAGGGTACCTAAGGCAATGTTTCTAATCAGTAAATGTACTATAGGTAAAGATTACATGCATTTACATGCATTATATGTTAGACAAGTCATTTTCAGGTTATCTAGCCCATTATGGCACAAAATATCAAGCCATTTTGTTGTTACTTTTATTAATGTGCTATTTGTAGCATATTCTTTTTAAAGCTGCAAAATTACATCTGTTGTAGTACAGTAACAATGTACGACCATATAGCTAAGACAAAACTATGTTGATAAACTGCTTCACTGCAATGCAGCTTACTCTCTCCTGCTTACCTTTATATCTGCTTTTCTAGGCAGCATTCCTGATGCTGAGCAGCGTCTCTTCAATAAAAGGTACTTATTAACCCACCTGCCATATATTTAATACATGCAGGGATGAAGAGACGGAGGGGGTACACTTCATGCTGAGCAGTGCAATTGAGGAGCATCTTCAGTCTTCTTTTCATGTAACATGCCATTTGCTTTGTGATAAAGCAAACAATTATGAATATGTTAAGTAAATAATTGTAATAATTATTATTATACTTTTAATAATATTAAAAATATTATTTGCCTTGAGTTAGAAGAAATATTTATTTCTCAAGCATTTTTTTTTACGATTTACCATTTTCACATCTGGATCATACACAAATATATGGGCAGCATGTATCAGACATTCACTGTATGAACACAGCCAAGTATGTTTGACAGAGAAAAATGTATTTTACATGCCAGTCAAGGACCGAGACTATAGACTAGTCGGACAGGCTCATCTCCTCGCCCACTACCCTGGATTACATAGTAACATAGTTTTTAAGGGAAGACTAAGTCCATCTAGTTCAACCAATAGCCTAACAAGTTGATCCAGAGGAAGGCAAAAAAAATCCCATGTGGCAAATACTAAGCTCCACATTATGGAAAAAAATTCCTTCCTGACTCCATACGGCAATCAGACTAGTTTCCTGGATCAACTCCCTATGAAGGAATCTAGTATATATAACCTGTAATATTATACTTTTCAAGAAAGGCATCCAGGCCCTTCTTAAATTTTAGTAGTGAATCACTCATTACAACATCATGCGGCAGAGAGTTCCATAGTCTCACTGCTCTTACAGTAAAGAATCCGCGTCTGTGATTATGATTAAACCTTCTTTCCTCCAGACGTAGAAGATGCCCCCTTGTCCCTGTCTCAGGCATGAGAGTAAAAAGATCAGTAGAAAGGTCTTTGTACTGTCCCCTCATATATTTGTACATAGTAATAAGATTACCCCTTAAGCCTTCGTTTTTCCAAACTATATAACCCCAAGTGTAATAATCTGTCTTGGTATTGCAGACCCCCCAGTCCTCTAATAACCTTGGTCGCTCTTCTCTGCACCCGCTCTAGTTCAGCTATGTCTTTCTTATACACCGGAGACCAGAACTGTACACAGTATTCTAAGTGTGGTCTTACTAGTGACTTGTATAGAGGTGACAGGCCTCTGCCTATACTATTAATAGTACCAGCAGTCAAACCAAGCACACTATATGGACTAAAGTACTGCGATACACCTCTTTATAATTGACTTCAGGTTTATCATTCAGTCCCATTGACAGAGGTGTATAAAAAAGCCCCTCACCATGCAGCCTGCATTTAAAAATATTTATGAAAGAATTGGTCTTTCTAGAGAGATGAATGAATTTAAGTGTGGTACTGTAATAGGATGTTCCCATTGTTTCAGGTCTTGAAATTTCTTCCCTTTCGAATATTCCTTTATCAACTTTTAGTGGTATTTTGGAAAGTGGCAATGGTTAACCTCTTTCCACATTAGGACATTCATTTACATCCAGGAAAAAGGTTCCACAGGTGTTGAGGGGGCACAAGAGCTGAGCTCCCACCACATGCAGCAGATACCGGCTATGTTGCATAGCCGGCATCTGTCTCTTGCAGCTATGGCTATTAAACATTTAAACATGAATCTCTGACAATGGAATTTACATGGAACATGAGCTGATGCCTACACACACCTACTCCCATTGGTGCTCTGCGAAGTGATCAATGAGTTACTATGACAGCCAGGGGTCTGCTGAAGACTCCTGTCCCAGCCATCTTGGTCCTCCTGTGAAGCTCAGGCATGAGACTGAACTGAAATTTTCACTATATTCTGCAATACTAATGTATTGTAGTATAACTTAAAAGTGATCAAACTATCGCAGGTGTAATCCTCTATCGCAGACCTTGGCAAAGTGCAGCCCATGTGCCATATCCGGCCCTCTGGCTGTTCCAGTCTGGCTCGCGGACCGAGACAGCCGAGGGGCTGATAACAGTGGCCCACGGGCCACACTGTGCACTACCCGCGAACGCCCCCTGTCACCACTGTCTCCACTGTCTCCTCTGCGGTAAATGCATTGGTGGAGGAGGGGCCTCTAGCCCCCTCTTCCACCAATCAGCATGAGAAACAGCTGACGCGATGATGTCATCTCATCGTATCAGCTGCGCACTGTGGAGAGTCAATGCATCGGAGACAGGAGCTGAAGCACAGGCAGAGCGCTGGGTGAACTGAAGCGAAGTGAGTATGTGGAGTTCTTTTTTATGTGTATTGGGATGTCTGGCTGGACATTGGGAGGCTATGAGGCTCTCATGTAGGATAGGGGGAGGCTATGGAGCTCCCATGCTGGACATGGGGTGGCTATGGGGCTCTCATGCTTGACATGGAGAGGCTATGGGGCTCTCATGCTGCACATGGTGAGTCTATGGGGCTCTCATGCTGAACATGAGGAGGCTATGGGACTCTCATGCTGGACATGGGGAGACTATGGGGCACTCATGCTGGACATGGAGGGCTATGGGCTCTCATGCTGGGCATGGAGAGGCTATGGGGCTCTCATGCTGACATGGAGAAGTTATGTGGAGCTCATGCTGGACATGAGGATGCTATGGGGTCTCATGCTGGACATGGGAAGGCTATGGGGGTCTCATCCTGGACATAGGGAGGCTATGGGGGTCTCATTCTGGACATGGGGAGGCTATGTGGGGCTCATGCTGGACATGTGGAGGCTATGGGGTTTTCATGCTGGATGAGGAGAGGCTATGGGGCACTCAAGATGGACATGGGGATGCAATGTGGGGCTCATGCTGGACATGGGGAGAATATGGGGTCTCATGCTGGATATGGGGGGGCTATGGGGCTCTCATGCTGCACATGGGGAGGCTATCTGGGGCTCATGCTGGACATGTGGAGGCTATGGGAAATTCATGCTGGACATGGGGATGCTCTGTGGGGCCCATGCTGGACATGGGGATGCTATCTGGGGCTCATGCTGGACATGTAGAGGCTATGGGACTCTCATGCTGGACATGGGGATGGTATGTGGGGCTTATGTTGGACATGATGAGGCTATGGGGCTCTCATGCTGGACATGGGGAGGCTATGGGGCACTCATGCTGGACATGGGGAGGCTATGGGGCTCTCATGATGGACATGGGGAGGCTATGGGGGTTTTATGCTGAACATGGGGAGACTATGCGGCGTTCATGCTGGACATGAGGATGCTAAATGGGGCTAATGCTAGACATGGGGAGGCTATGAGGCTCTCATGCTGGAAATGGTGAGGCTATGCGGCTCTCATGCTGGACATGGAGAGGCTAATGGGCTCTCATGTTGGGCATGGGTAGGCTATGGGGCACTCATTGTTGACATTGGTAGGCTATGGGGGTCTCATGCTGGACATGTGGAGACTATGGGGTTCTCATGCTGGGCATGGGGAGGCTATGGGGCTCTCATGCTGGACATGGAGAAGTTATGAGGAGCTCATGCTGGACATGGGGATGCTATGAGGTCTCATGCTGTACGTGGGAAGGCTATGGGGGTCTCATCCAAGACATAGGGAGGCTATGGGGGTCTCATTCTGGACATGGGGAGGCTATGTGGGGCTCATGTTGGACATGTGGAGGCTATGGAGTTTTCATGCTGGATGTGGGGAAGCTATGGGGCACTCAAGATGGACATGGGGATGCTATGTGGGGCTCATGCTGGACATGGGGAGAATATGGGGTCTCATGCTGGACATGGGGAGGCTATGGGGCTCTCATGCTGGACATGGGGATGCTCTGTGGGGCTCATGCTGGACTTGGGGAGGCTATCTGGAGCTCATGCTGGACATGTGGAGGCTATGGGGCTCTCATGCTGGACATGGGGATGGTATGTGGGGCTTATGTTGGACATGATGGGGCTATGGGGCTCTCATGCAGGGCATGTGGAGGCTATGGGGCTCTCATGCTGGACACGAGGATGGTATGTCGGGCTTATGTTGGACATGATGGGGCTATGGGGCTCTCATGCAGGACATGGGGAGGCTATGGGGCTGTCATGCTGGACATGGGGAGGCTATGGGGGTGTCATGCTGAATGTGGGGAGACTATGGGGCTTTCATGCTGGACATGGGGATGCTATATGGGGCTAATGCTAGACATGGGGAGGCTATGAGGCTCTCATGCTGGAAATGGTGAGGCTAAGGGGCTCTCATGCTGGACATGGTGAGGCTATGGAGCTCTCATGCTGGACATGGGAAGGCTATTGGGCTCTCATGCTGGACATGGAAAGACTATGGGGCTCTCATGTTGGGCATGGGTAGGCTATGGGGCACTCATTGTTGACATTGGGAGGCTATGGGGGTCTCATGCTGGACATGTGGAGACTATGGTGTTCTCATGCTGGACATGGTGAGGCTATGGAGCTTGCATGCTGGACATGGGGAGGCTATGCGGCTCTCATGCTGGACATGGAGAAGCTAAGGGGCTCTCATGCTGGACATGGTGTGGCTATGGGGCTCTCATGCTGAACATGAGTAGGCTATTGGGCTCTCATGCTGGACAGGGGAGACTATGGGGCACTCATGCTGAACATGGGGAGGCTATGGAGCTCTTATGCTAGACATGGAAAGGTTATGTGGGTCTCATGCTGGACATGGGGATGCTATGGGGTCTCATGCTGGACATGGGGAGGCTATGGGGTCTCATCCTGGACATGGGGAGGCTATGGGGGTCTTTTTCTGGACATGGGGAGGCTCTGTGGGGCTCATGCTGGAGATGTGGAGGCTAAGGGGGTGTCTTGCTGGATGTGGAGAGGCTATGGGGGTCTCATCCTGGACATGGGGAGGCTATGGGGCTCTCATGCTGCACATGGGGAGGCTATCTGTGGCTCATGCTGGACATGTGGAGGCTATGGGACTCTCATGCTGGTTATGGGGAGGCTATGGGGCTCTCATACTGGACATGGTGAGGCTATGGGGCTCTCATGCTGGAAATGGGGATGCCATGTGGGGCTCATGCTGGATATGGGGAGAATATGGTGTCTCATGCTGGACATCGCGAGGCTATGGGAGTCTCATCCTGGACATGGAGAGGCTATGGGGGGCTCTCATGCTGGACATGGGGAGGCTATCTGGGGCTCATGCTGCACATTTGGAGGCTATGGGGCTCTCATGCTGGACATGGGGATCCTATGTGGGGCTCATGCTGGACTTGGGGAGGCTATGGGGCTCTCATGCTGGACTTGGGGAGGCTATGGGACTCTCATGCTGGACTTGGGGAGGCTTTGGGGCTCTCATGCTGGACATGGTGAGTCTATGGGGCTCTCATGCTGGAAATGGGGATGCTATGTGAGGCTCATGCCGGACATGGGGAGGCTATGGGGGTCTCATGCTGGATGTGGGGAGGCTATGGGGCTCTCATGATAGACATGAGGATGTTATGTGGGGCTCATGCTTGACATGGAGAGAATATAGGGTCTCATGCTGGACATGGGGAGGCTATGGGGGTCTCATCCTGGACATGGGGAGGCTATCTGGGGCTCATGCTGGACATGTGGAGGCTATCGGGCTCTCATGCTGGACATCGGGATGCTATGTGGGGCTCATGCTGGACTTGAAGAGGCTATGGGGCTCTCATACTGGACATGATGAGGCGATGAGGCTCTCATGCTGGACATGGGGATGCTATGTGAGGCTCATGCTGGACATGGGGAGGCTATGTGGGTCTTTTTCTGGACATGGGAAAGCTATGTGGGGCTCATGCTGGACATGTGGAGGCTATGGGGGTCTCATTCTGGATGCGGAGAGGCTATGGGGCTCTCATGATGAACATGGGGATGCTATGTGGGGCTCATGCTGGACATGAGGAGAATATGGGGTCTCATGCTGGACATAGGGAGAATATGGGGTCTCATGCTGGACATGGGGAGGCTATGGGCTCTCAAGCTGGGCATGGGGAGGCTATGAGGCTCTCATGCTAGACATGGAGAGGTTATGTGGGGCTCATGCTGGAAATAGGGATGCTATGTGGTCTCATGCTGGACATGGGGATGCTATGGGGGTCTCATCCTGGACATGGGGAGGCTATGAGGGTCTTTTTCTGGACATGGGGAGGCTATGAGGGGCTCATGCTGGAGATGTGGAGCTAAGGGGGTCTCATGCTGGATGTGGAGAGGCTTTGGGGCTCTCATGATGGACATGGGGATGCTATGTGGGGCTCAATCTGGACTTGGGGAGGCTATGGGGCTCTCATGCTGGACATGGAGAGGCTATGTGGCTTTCATGCTGGAAATGGGGATGCTACGTGAGGCTCATGCTGGACATGGGGAGGCTATGGGGCTCTCATGATGGACATGGGGATGCTATGTGGGCCTCATGCTGGACATGGGGAGGCTATGGGGGACTCATCCTGGACATGGGGGGGCTATGGGGCTCTCATGATGGACATGGGGAGGCTATCTGGGGCTCATGCTGGACATGTGGAGGCTACAGGGCTCTCATGCTTGGCATGGGGATGCTATGTGGGGCTCATGCTGGACTTGGGGAGGGTATTGGGCTCTCATGCTGGACATGGGGAGGCTATGGAGCTCTCATGCTTGACATTGTGAGGCTATGTGAGGCTCATACTGGACATGAGGAGGTTATGGGGGTATCATGCTGGATGTGAGGAGGCTATGGGGCTCTCATGATGGACATGGGGATGCTATGTGGGGCTCATACTGGACATTGGGAGTATATGGGGTCTCATGCTGGACATGGGTAGGCTATGGGGGTCTCATCCTGGACATGGAGAGGCTGGGCTCTCATGCTGGACATGGGGAGGCTATCTGGGGCTCATGCTGGACCTGGGGAGGCTATGGGTCTCTCATGCTGGACATAGGAATGCTATGTGGGGCTCATGCTGGACTTGGGGAGGCTATGGGGCTCTCATACTGGACATGGTGAGCTTATTGGGCTCTCATGCTGGACATGGAGATGCTCTGTGAGGCTCATGCTGGACATGGGGAGGCTAAGGGGGTCTCATCCTGGACATGGGGAGGCTATGGGGGTCTTTTTCTGAACATGGGTATGCCATGTGGGGCTCATGCTGGACATGTGGAGTCTATGGGGGTCTCATGCTGGATGTGGAGAGGCTATGGGGCTCCCATGCTGGACATCGGGATGCTCTGTGGGGCTCATGCTGGACTCGAAGAGGCTATGGGGCTCTCATACTGGACATGGTGAGGCTATGGGGCACTCATGCTGGACATGGGGATGCTATGTGGGGCTCATGCTGGAAATGGGGAGAATATGGGGTCTCATGCTGTACATGGGGAGAATATGGGGTCTCATGCTGGACATGGGGAGGCTATGGGCTCTCAAGCTGGGCATGGGGAGGCTATATGGCTCTCATGCTAGAGATGGAGAGGTTATGTGGGGCTCATGCTGGACATGGGGAGAATATGCGGTCTCATCCTGGACATGCGGAGGCTATGGGGGTCTTTTTCTGGACATGGGGAGGCTATGTGGGGCTCATGCTGGAGATGTGAAGGAAAAGGGGGTCTCATGCTGGATATGGAGAGGCTATGGGGCTCTCATGCTGGACATGGGGATGCTATGTGGGGCTCATGCTGGACTTGGGGAGGCTATGGGGCTCTCATGCTGGACATGGAGAGGCTATGTGGCTCTCATGCTGGAAATGGATATGCTATGTGACACTCATGCTGGACATGGGGATGCTATGTGAGGCTCATGCTGGACATGGGGAGAATATGGGGTCTCATGCTGGACATGGGGAGGCTATGGGGCTATCATGCTGGACATGGGGATGCTATGTGAGGCTCATGCTGGACATGGGGATGCTATCTGGGGCTCATGCTGGACATGTGGAGGCTACAGGGCTCTCATACTGGACATGGGGATGCTACGTGGGGCTCATACTGGACATGGGGAGAGTATGGGGTCTCATGCTGGACATGGGGAGGCTATGGGGGTCTCATCCTGGACATGGGGATGCTGGGCTCTCATGCTGAACTTGGGGAGGCTATCTCGGGCTCATGCTGGACATGTGGAGGCTATGGGGCTCTCATGCTGGACATGGGAATGCTATGTGGGGATCATGCTGGACATGGGGAGGCTATGGGGCTCTCATACTGGACATGGTGAGGCTATGGGCCTCTCATGCTGGACATGGATATGCTCTGTGAGGCTCATGCTGGACATGGGGAGGCTATGGGGGCCTCATTCTGGACATGGAGAGGCTATGGTTGTCTTTTTCTGGACATGGGGATGCTATGTGGGGCTCATGCTGGACATGTGGAGGCTATGGGGGTTTCATGCTGGATGTGAAGAGGCTATGGGGCTCTCATGATGGACATGGGGATGCTATGTGGGGCTCATGCTGGGCTTGGGGAGAATATGGGGTATCATGCTGGACATGGGGAGGCTAAGGGGGTCTCATCCTGGACATAGGGAGGCTATGGGGGTCTTTTTCTGGACATGAGGAGGCTATGTGGGGCTCATTCTGGACATGTGGTGGCTATAGGGGTCTCATGCTGGATGTGGAGAGGCTATTGGGCTCTCATGATGAACATGGGGATGCTATGTGGGGCTCATGCTGGACATGGGGAGAATATGGGGTGTCATGCTGGACATTGGGAAGCTATGGGGGTCTCATCCTGGACATGTGGAGGCCATGGGACTCTCATGCTGGACATGGGGATACTATGTGGGGCTCATGCTGGACTTGGGGAGGCTATGGGGCTCTCATGCTGGACATGATAAGGCTATGGGGCTCTCATGCTGGAAATGGGGATGCTATGTGGGGCTGATGCTGGACATGGGGTGAATATGGGGACTCATGCTGGACATGGGGAGGCTATGGGGGTCTCATCCTGGACATGGGGAGGCTTTGGGGCTCTCATCCTGGACATGGGGAGGCTATCTGGGGCTCATGCTGGACATGTGGAGGCTATGGCGCTCTCATGCTGGACATGGGGATGCTATGTGGGGCTCCTGCTGGACTTGGGGAGGATATGGGGCTCTCATGCTGGACATAGTGAGGCTATGGGGCTCTCATGATGGACATGGGGATGCTATGTGAGGCTCATGCTGGACATGGGGAGGCAAAGAGGGTCTTTTTCCGGACATGGAGAGGCTGTGTCGGGCTCATGCTGGACATGTGGATGCTATGTGGGTCTCATGCTGGATGTGGAGAGGCTATGGGGCTCTCATGATGGATATGGAGATGCTACGTGGGGCTCATGCTGCACATAGGGAGAATATGGGGTCTCATGCTGGACATGGGGAGGCTATGGGGGTCTCATCCTGCACATGTGGAGGCTAACTGAGGCTCATGCTGGACATGTAGAGGCTATGGGACTCTCATGCTGGACATGCGGATGCTATGTGGGGCTCATGCTGGACTTGGGGAGGCTATGGGGCTCTCATGCTGGACATGGTGAGGCTATGGGGCTCTCATGCTGGATGTGGGGAGGCTATGGGGCTCTCATGATGGACATGGGGATGCTATGTGGGGCTCATGCTGGACATGGGGAGAATATGGGGTCTCATGCTGGACATGGGGAGGCTATGGGGGTCTCATGCTGGATGTGGGGAGGCTATGGGGCTCTCATGATGGACATGGGGATGCTATGTGGGGCTCATGCTGGACATGGGGAGAATATGGGGTCTCATGCTGGACATGGGGAGGCTAAGGGTCTCTCATGCTTGACATGAGGAGGCTATATGGGGCTCATGCTGGACATGTGGAGGCTATGGGGCTCTCATGCTGGACATGGGGATGCTATGTGGGGCTCTTGCTGGACTTGGGGAGGCTATGGGGCTCTCATGCTGGACATGATAAGGCTATGGGGCTCTCATGCTGGAAATTTGTATGCTATGTGGGGCTGATGCTGGACATGGGGAGAATATGGGGTCTCATGCTGTACATGGGGAGGCTATGGGGGTCTCATCCTGGACATGGGGAAGCTTTGGGGCTCTCATCCTGGACATGGGGAGGCTATCTGGGGCTCATGCTGGACATGTGGAGGCTATGGCGCTCTCATGCTGGACATGGGGATGCTAACTGGGGCTCCTGCTGGACTTGGGGAGGCTATGGGGCTCTCATGCTGGACATAGTGAGGCTATGGGGCTCTCATGATGGACATGGGGATGCTATGTGAGGCTCATGCTGGACATGGGGAGGCAAAGGGGGTGTTTTTCCGGACATGGGGAGGCTATGTCGGGCTCATGCTGGACATGTGGATGCTATGTGGGTCTCATGCTGGATGTGGAGAGGCTATGGGGCTCTCATGATGGATATGGAGATGCTATGTGGGGTTCATGCTGCACATGGAGAGAATATGGTGTCTCATGCTGGACATGGGGAGGCTATGGGGGTTTCATCCTGCACATGTGGAGGCCAACTGGGGCTCATGCTGGACATGTGGAGGCTATGGGACTCTCATGCTGGACATGCGGATGCTATGTGGGGCTCATGCTGGACTTGGGGAGGCTATGGGGCTCTCATGCTGGACATGGTGAGGCTATGGGGCTCTCATGCTGGAAATGGGGATGCTATGTGAGGCTCATGCTGGACATGGGGAGGCTATAGGGGTCTCATGCTGGATGTGGGGAGGCTAAGGGGCTCTCATGATGGACATGGGGATGCTATGTGGTGCTCATGCTGGACATGGGGAGAATATGGGGTCTCATGCTGGACATGGGGAGGCTATGGGGGTCTCATCCTGGATTTGGGGATGCTAAGGGTCTCTCATGCTGGACATGGGGAGGCTATATGGGGCTCATGCTGGACATGTGGAGGCTATGGGGCTCTCATGCTGGACATGGGGATGCTATGTGGGGCTCTTGCTGGACTTGGAGATGCTATGGGGCTCTCATGCTGGACATGGTGAGGCTATGGGGCTCTCATGCTGGACATGGGGATGCTATGTGTGGCTCATGCTGGACATGTAGAGGCTATGGGACTCTCATGCTGGACGTGGGGATGCTATGTGGGGCTCATGCTGGACTTGGGGTGGCTATGGGGCTCTCATGCTGGACTTTGTGAGGCTATGGGGCTCTCTTGCTGGAAATGGGGGTGCTATGTGAGGCTCATGTTGGACATGGGGAGGCTATGGGGGTCTCATGCTGGATGTGGGGAGGCTATGGAGCTCTCATGATGGACATGGGGATGCTATGTGGAGCTGATGCTGGACATGGGGAGAATATGGGGTCTCATGCTGGACATGGAAAGGCTATGGGGGTCTCATCCTGGACATGGGGAGGCTATGGGGCTCTCATGCTGGACATGGGGAGGCTATCTGGGGCTCATTCTGGACATATGGAGGCTATGGGGCTCTCATGCTGGACATGGGGATGCTATGTGGGGCTCATGTTGGACTTAGGGAGGCAGGGTATCACTTCCGTCCCCATATGGCATCATTTGCGGGACCGTGTAACGTAAGATGCGTTCCATGGTCATACCCTGATGGAGGGGTGTCATACCCTGATGGATGGGTGTTATACCCTACACTGGTGAATTTCTTCTGCCAATCCCTTGATGAATCACCCGATGATGAGGAAACGCGTCTGGGGCACTGTCGAGGGTTATTTGAGGGCTGACTAGCAACTGAGGGTCAACTGTGGACTACCCATGTAAGGGCAGGAGTCTTGTAGTCCTAGGGTCAGCCAAAGAAACAGGGTCTGACAGGGTCAGTTAATGAACACCATCCGGGCACTCTGAGGAGCTATGGATAGGACGACCAATCTTACGGGACTGGTGAGATTGTTCCTTTTCTTCTTTACCTCATGAATATGTAGCACTGTCTCTCAACATGAGCATTTTATTGGCTAGGTGAGATAATTTGATAGATTTATTCTTTCTGTCCTGAAATTAGAGAACCATTGCTGTCACCATTACTATTCAGGCAAAAATGGCTTTGTCCTTTATATGTGTTTTGTGTGTGTGTTTTTTACCGTGTTCAACTATTTTTAAATAGCATATTAAAAGTTATATTTTAAGTCTCCGGTAATTGCTGCAGTACTATCTTGATGAGCAGTTTATTGGCCTTGCGGCTATTTTGTTATCTATTGTATCCATTGCTTCTAGTTCTGATATCGCCAGCAGCGCAACTAAAGCTGCCTATCTTCTTACTACTACATGCATCATAATTTTAGACATTTCAATGCAATAAAAGAGGTGCAACACCTTCGATAACGCCATCCTATTGTGTGATTTAGAGTCCTGGCCAAAATCACAGAGTAACCTATCCCAATGACATATTAGTGAAAAATTATTAGGAGGGGACTTTTTTGTGTCACTTTTTCATTGGGTTGCATTGCTGTTATTTAAGACTAACTTGAAAGTGTTGCATGATAATTGATACATTTCTTTCATTTTTTAGTATAAAACATCTATCTAAAACTGTTTCTGCACTTTTTATTCTATCCCCTACCAAAGAAGAATTGCATAGTTTTTGCAACCTTTAAAGGAAAAGCAATTAAGAATTATGGCTTCTTTAACATAGCTAACTACATCCACGAAAGAGTAGCATAGAATAGCACAAAGTTGCAACTTTCAAAAGCTGGTGTAAAAAAGTACCGTAATACATTTTGTACTTTGTAATTTTGGATTGAATAGCAAATATCTTTTAACTTCTTTTTTAAAAACTTCTAAAACCTGCTATTTCTTGACATTTTAACTAAAAAAATAATAATAATACAGATAATACATTATATAAAAAGAATAACATGCAGAAATATGAGATCTAGATAGATAGATAAAGGTAGATATACAGTGCTGGCCAAAAGTATTGGCACCCCTGCAATTCTGTCAGATAATACTCAGTTTCTTCCTGAAAATGATTGCAATCACAAATTCTTTGGTATTATTATCTTCATTTAATTTGCTTACAATGAAAAAACACAAAAGAGAATGAAGCAAAAATCAAATCATTGATCATTTCACACAAAACTCCAAAAATGGGCCGGACAAAAGTATTGGCACCCTTAGCCTAATACTTGGTTATACAACCTTTAGCCAAAATAACTGCGAACAACCGCTTCTGGTAACCATCAATGAGTTTCTTACAATGCTCTGCTGGAATTGTAGACCATTCTTCTTTGGCAAACTGCTCCAGGTCCCTGATATTTGAAGGGTGCCTTCTCCAAACGGCCATTTTGAGATCTCTCCACAGGAGTTCTATGGGATTCAGGTCTGAACTCATTGCTGGCCACCTTAGAAGTCTCCAGTGCTTTCTCTCAAACCATTTTATAGTGCTTTTGGAAGTGTGTTTTGGGTCATTGTCCTGCTGGAAGACCCATGACCTCTGAGGGAGACCCAGCTTTCTCACACTGGGCCCTACATTACGCTGCAAAATTTGTTGGTAGTCTTCAGACTTCATAATGCCATGCACACGGTCAAGCAGTCCAGTGCCAGAGGCAGCAAAGCAACCCCAAAAGATCAGGGAATCTCCGCCATGTTTGACTGTAGGGACCGTGTTCTTTTCTTTGAATGCCTCTTTTTTTTCCCTGTACACTCTATGTTGATGCTTTTTGCCAAAAAGCTATACTTTTGTCTCATCTGACCAGAGAACATTCTTCCAAAACTTTTTAGGCTTTCTCATGTAAGTTTTGGCAAACTCCAGCCTGGCTTTTTTATGTCTCGGGGTAAGAAGTGGGGTCTTCCTGGGTATCCTACCATACAGTCCCTTTTCATTCAGACGCCGACGGATAGTACGGGTTGACACTGTTGTACCCTCGGACTGCAGGGCAGCTTGAACTTGTTTGGATGTTAGTCGAGGTTCTTTATCCACCATCCACACAATCTTGCATTGAAATCTCTCGTCAATTTTTCTTTTCCGTCCACATCTAGGGAGGTTAGCCACAGTGCCATGGGCTTTAAACTTCTTGATAACACTGCACACGGAAGACACAGGAACATTCAGGTCTTTGGAGATGGACTTGTAGCCTTTAGATTGCTCATGCTTCCTCACAATTTGGTGCCTCAAGTCCTCAGACAGTTCTTTGGTCTTCTTTATTTTCTCCATGCTCAATGTGGTACACACAAGGACACAGGACAGAGGTTGAGTCAACTTTAATCCATGTTAACTGGCTGCAAGTGTGATTTAGTTATTGCCAACACCTGTTAGGTGCCACAGGTAAGTTACAGGTGCTGTTAATTACACGAATTAGAGAAGCATCACATGATTTTTCAAAGGGTGCCAATACTTTTGTCCACCCCCTTTTTTAGGTTTGGTGTGGAATTATATCCAATTTGGCTTGCGGACAATTCTTTTTGTATTTTTTTCATTGAAGACAAATTAAATGAAGAGAATAATACCAAAGAATTTGTGATTGCAATCATTTTCAGGAAGAAACTGAGTATTATCTGACAGAATTGCAGGGGTGCCAATACTTTTGGCCAGCACTGTATAGTCAGATAAACAGACAGATAGATATTCTCTCATTCTGTTGATAGATTTTGTTGTCCTCCAAATAATTTTCTGCTGTAAGATTTGTAATCAAAGGATTTGAAATAGTTTAAGAACCTTGTCTGTTTCCAGGTTTATGGCACATTTGGACTGTACTGATTTTTTGACCTTTTAGAATTTAGAATTTTCCCACAGATAATCGCTTTATTGAAAATAAATGCAATTTCGGCTCAAAGGCTTTCACCTCATTTATATATGTATACAATGTTGTCTTCAGCTCATTTAATGCTGATCTACACTATAAAAGATAATTGTGCGTGCTACGGGGTGGTCGAGTTCTTTTCATCAGTAGCACCACATCAATAATATCATTGTTGGTTTTGCTTTACAGTTGAGGATTAAACATTTGTTTTACAGTTAAACAACTATTTATCAGAAATGCATGTTTGAAGAGCTTTTGCCAGAAGCACTTACTTGCTGAGTCAAAATGAGTGATTTTTAGGTCAAAATATGTTCATAATTCTTGCTAATTATTTTATGATGTTATATGTACTGTAATTACTATATATTTTCTGTGTATTAACTCAATGTCATAACAAAAGTGGTTTCTGGCAGTCATCCTAAAAGTACTTTGCTCAATTTTAAGCTCAAACATATTTTTGTTCTTTGCTTTGTAAAATAAGAAAAAGAGATTTAGGTGAATTTGAGTAGATAATATAAAGTAAAATATTATTTACCTATTAAAAGAAAATTCTGGATATTTGTTTCTCATGCCCAAACTCCCCACCTAATTGTCTGTCACACTTTGTACTTCTTTTATATTCAGTCTCTGGAAAAAGTATTCATACTCCGTGAACTTTTCCATATTTTTTCACGTTACACCCACAAACTAAAATGTATTTTATTGGGATTGCGCATGCTGGCTGTGTCCCATACATAGCATGTGAAAGAAGGTGCTTTGCTCAGATGAGACCAAAATAGAACTTTTTGGGCTAAATGTCAACCGCTTTGTGTGGCGGAAAACTAACACTACACATCAACCTGAAAATGGTGTGGAGATGCTTTTCTTCAGCAGGAGCAGGAAAGCTGGTCAGAGTTGATGGGAAGATGGATGGTGCTAAATACAGGGCAATTCTGGATGGATACTTGTTATAGACTGCAAAATACTGGGGCATAAGTAACCTTCCAGCCATACAATGACCCTAAACATCCTGCATATTCATGTGTTCGAATGACCCAGTCACAGGCCAGACATAAATCCTACTGAGAATCTGTAGCAAGACTTGAAAATTGCTGTTCTCCATCCAATCTCACTGAGCTAGACCTGGTTTACAAAGAAGAATGGGCAAGAATTTTAGCCTTCAGATGTGCAAAGCTGGTAGACACAGACCCAAAAATATTTACAGCAGTAATTACAATAAAACGTGGTTCTGCAAAGTATCAGACTGTTAAGGGAGGGCAATAAACCTTCACAGTTTACCAAGTGAGTGTCAAATTATTATGTTGATTGCGCAATCAACAGAAAACCTAACGGAGACAATGCGTTCTCTGTATTGGGAGGATTCAAAGAATCTCTGATCCCGTTTATTTTGCTTAACATTTTATATTGTTTTGAGTTTATTAATGTCCAATCATCTACACCCATACTACAGGCTTGAACCAATGCTAGTACAATTATTACGGAAATACACATATGGTCATATTATTGTTAGTTCGGTGCATGGTGGAAATGTACAAGGTCAATCCTGGCCTAGACTAGTTAGATAACAGGAGCAGGGTGTCTGACAAAATATTCTTGAGATAAAAAGTTAGTGTGGGAAAGTTCCATGGGAAGAGAAAGAAAGAAGTATGTTATGCAAGGAGTGATAATAACATGATTTTAAAGCGAGCAGACAAAATGGAGTTGCTCTAGCATGAGTATCAATATGTCCTTTACACTTGGATAGCATGAACATTAATATGTCCTTTACAAGACTACAGGGGACTGAATACAAATGCACATCATAATTTTCAGATTAATATTTGTTAAATATTTAGAAAACCATGTATCATTTTCTTTACACTTCATAAATACTTGCTACTGTGTGTTGGTATATCACATAAAATCCCAATAAAATAAATGTATGTTTGTGGGTGTAATGTGATATGAATACATAATGTGATATGGTGATATGGGGTATGAATACATTTTTAGTGCTCTATATATATAGTATACTTCATGTACTTCAAACCCTATTTTCATTCCCTTCAGAATCCATCTTGCAAGTGAGATTTCACTTTTCTTTGTTCTCCTATATGCTCTGCTATCAATCCCATGATGCATCATCGCGTGACCATATAGAGCCATTAACATCTCGGCCTACTGTAGGAATAATTTGATTACCCTCTCCTCTATATTCTCCTGAATAAGCTCAAAGATTATACGAATATACAGTCAGGAGGCTGAACTGTGATCTTCTACATTTTAATTGAATGACACTAGTATAGATGAGCAGATCTGACCAAATTCAAATTCGCTAAATTGTGTGGATTTTCCAGAGAAATTTGATTTGCAATGAAGCTTTTGTCCATGAATGTAATTTTCCTTAATATGCTCTGGGGTCTCCATAAGCCCCAGAGCATAATAAAGATAATATGGAGAAAGTTAGAAAAAAAATATACTAACCTAACTGCTCATCTCATTAGCCCCTCCACTCTTTACCATCCCCTGTAACGGTCCTTTGATCCTCTTATTACCGCCATGGAGTGCTGAATCCCTGGCATCTTCACACTAGACAAGGACTTCTGGAAATGATGAGGCCCTGGACATTTTTGTGCAAACATGCATAAAGTGATGAAGTCATGACATCATGATGTGTGCTGTGACCATGCCCATGCATGGGCAAAAATGTCCTGGGCTTCATCAAAGCCGAATGTCACAGCGTGAAGAGCCGATCCAACGCTCAGCAGTGGCAGTAAGAAGTTACGCCGAGTACTGGATAGAGGTCAGTAAAGAGCAGAGGTGCCAGAGTGGTAAGAAGTAAGGTGAGTATAAGTATTTTTTTTACAAAAAAATCTGCATTTTGGTGAATCTGGATTTTTGTGTAGATTTAAATTCCACTCAAAACTAAAAGCTCATGTCTAGACGATAGATGTGTATCATCAACTGTGATATTTGTTTCCCCACAAAGCCCATCCTGTGAAGAAAGTGTGTGGTATATTCCATGCAGTTTCATCATACAGGAAGTATGGCTGTCTATGATGGTATCCCTTTTAAGAGAACACAAAGTTATATAATTTCTAGAGGATCACCATGTGGTAACATCATGTAACTGTAGAAAAGTATACAATACATTTTCAAACAGAAAGGATCAACTGTGAGAGGTGATATTAGCTGAATTTCATACATAAGGGGACTTGGATCGCTACTTAAACTACATCTATATAAACAACAAAAACACAAAAAAAGCATTGCATCTATTTAGGCAGTATTCACACTTTGCAGTTTTCCGTTAACTTTGCATTTTCTTAACTAGTGAATGCTAAAAAATGGGTAATACAAGTTTCTATTTGAGTCAGAATTGTGGTGAATTTAGATTAGTAAATGTCCTGCTGCTTGTTTGTATAGAATCTCCATTTCAGAATCCTTCAGTGCATTTTTCACAATTTTTTTTGCTAAAGTTGTCGAGTCTACAGTAAGAGGATCACTGCATGACTACCCTGTGATCTAAATATATAGAGGGAAGAGATTGCAGACATACCTGAGCACTAGAGCCAGCAGAGGACCAAAAGATCCCACTTCCCCTTACACAGGTGCTAGTACTGTAAATCACTTGTAAAATTTTGGGACTCAATAACAAATGTTGTATTGGGGCTTACGGGTTTTAGATTAAACCACTAGAACTGCTCTTAGCATTGTTCACACAGTGGATGTTGGTTTCTGTTTTTGATGCTCATTTAATCCACAGCCAGAAGTGGATCTCAAATAAAGCAAAAAGTTTAAAGGAAAGACCTATACATCTCCTTTTTTAATTCAATATTTGTTTCGCTTACATGCATAACATAACATAAAATAAATGCATGCAAATTTTAAAATATATTGCGTCATTAATCAAATTTCAGAGTTATAAATTGTATTTCTTTTCTTTTTAAGCTTTACTATTGCCTTTAAAAAATGCTCAAAACTGTAAATTCTGCAGCTTTTTAACTCCAATACTTATCATGAGTTGCCCAAGTGTTCAATTATTGAAATTGTAATTATAAGCAGAAGGTTACTGCAAGATATCACGCTGTAGCTCCTGAATCCAGTCCCAATAATTTGTGGTTATTGAGAACAGTAGTAACAGGTTGATAAAAAGCAGGTCAGAAGTATTAAAGCTGCTTCTAATCATTACCACAGCAGTTAATGCTGTAGATATTTTCACTTGGAAAAGATGTGCAAAAATTACAACTATCGTGTGATTTGTCTCCATTTGATACGTTTTTTTCAGCCAATATAACCTGTCATTTATGACAGATAGACACCAGAGGAAGCCTATTAAATTTTGCCTAGAGCAAATATTTCTTAGACGCATTTTAACTGTTTGGTGAAGCTGGAAAAATTAATATTGTACTTGCCTGGATACATAACGCTGTTCTAAACTGGGAATTCATACTGTACAATAAGTATTATGTACATTTAATTAAGCCGCTATGTGTAAAGGGTCTCCCAGAAATTAATCATATAATATATTTTTCCTTACAGGAGAAATTTCTGCATGGATATTTAGAATTTCGGAAGTTGATCCTTAGCAGCATATTTTAACTAATGCTTTTTTAGTAGAATAAATGTTAACAAAGTGGTGGTACAATATATAGTGTTATTATTGGGCCATTAGGAATTTGCTAAGGAAAAAGTGTCAAACCCTGATTCAAGACCAGATATATTCATGCCAGCCTTGATAATGGCTTGTGCAGGAGTCAGATGCTCGTGATTTATTAAGCGGTGTACACGTCATAATGAATCCGGCATGTCTGTACACACTTTGCCTCTAATCTTAGTCCAGTCAGAGTTCAAACAGGTGCAATTAATACAGGTAATGAGTGCAGAGTAGGAGGGCTTCTTAAAGAAAAACTAACAGGTCTGTGAGAGCCAGAATTCTTGCTGGTTGGTAGATGACCAAATACTTTTTTCATACTGTTATTTAATTATGTAAAAGTCATACAATGGGACTTTTTGTTTTTTTATTTTAAGATTCTGTCTTTCATAGTTGAAGTGTACCTACAATAAAAATTACAGACCTCTTCATTCTTTGTAGGTGGAAAACTATCAAAATCATCAGTCAAATACTTATTTTACCCACAGTATATTTCTGCCGACGGAGTCATGTGAGGGCTTGTTTTTTGCGGGGCAAGTTGAAGTTTTTATTGGTACCATTTTCGGTCACATAACTTATTTCGATAAATTTCTATTCCGAATTTTGGGTGGCAGAATGAACAAAAATCAGTAATTCAGGATTTTTTTTTATGCTGTTCACCCTGTAGTAAAATTGATAAGGCAGCTTTATTCCTAAAGTCAGTAAGGATTACAGCGATACCACATTTATATAAATTTTTTATGTTTTGGAGCTTTTACACAATAAAAACTATTTTACAGAAAATAGAATTGTTTTTGCATCGCTCTATTCTAAGAGCTATAGCTTTTTTATTTTTACATTTATGGAGATATATGGCAGCTTGTTTTTTGAAGAAAAAGATGACGTTTTCAACAATACCATTATATTGTAGATTGTAAGCTCTTACGAGCAGGGTCGTCATTATTTTTGCTTTAATTATTGTATTATCTTTAGCTATGCTACTTATGACTGTTGTATATGAACCTCTGAATTATAAAGCACTGAGGAATATGTTGGCACTATATAAATAAAGATTACTATTATTATTATTATTTATATTCAACTTTTTGATCTCATTTTATTCAACTTTTTGATAAATAAAGCATAGTTTTTTGCCACGTTTTTTTTGCAATGCTCACTGAAAGGGTTAACTAGTGGGACAGTTTTATAGGTCAGGTTGTTCTGGATGCGGCAATACCAAATATGTGTACTTTATTTGTTTATTTTTGTTTTTACATAAATATATGTATTTATTAGATTAATATATATATATTTTTTGTTCTTTATTTTGTGATTTTTTTTAAATATTTTTGCAATTTTTTAAAACATTTTTTTACTTTTTTACCTTGCTCCAGGATGGGGCATCAACTTTCCCTCCCCACCTAGATGGCTGCATTGCAGGGCATTAGCTCAGTACATCGCAGAACGGGAGGAGGTATGTCAGATCCTGCTCTGAGCAGGAACTCACAGGCCACACCATACCTGGGTGACCCTGCTGCCATCTTTTGGCCCTGGATCACCGTGGAGACCATCGGCACAATGCCGATTGAAGCAGAGAGGAAGCTCCCTCTGCTATGCCGGTCAATGTAGCTGTCACGGCTCTTGTACCGACCATGCGCATTGCCCCAGGGTATCAGCTCTCATTTAGCGCTGACACCCGCTTTTGATCATGCCGGTGCTCGGAGTAAGCTTGCGCAATTATCAAACCGTACATGAATGTTGGTTGGCTGGAATGCACCTCCCATAATGCCGTACATGTAGGACGGATGTCGTGAAGGGGTTAAGAACTGACTGTTCAATTGCTACCTAATATATTGCACCCCTTGACAGGTATCATTGTAACAAGATAATCAATCTATGTAAACATAAATGCGCATAAACGAAACATATTCCACTTACTGTATATAAATTCCATATACACTGTGTGCAGAATTATTAGGCAAGTTGTATTTTAGAGGATTATTTTTATTATTGATCAACAACTATGTTCTCAATCAACCCAAAAGACTCATAAATATCCAAGCTTAATATTTTTGGAAGTTGGAGTGTTTTTTTTAGATTTGGCTATCTTAGGACGATATCTGTTTGTGCAGGTAACTATTACTGTGCAGAATTATTAGGCAACTTAATAAAAACCAAATATAATCCCATCTCACTTGTTTATTTTCACCAGGTAAACCAATATCAGTGCACAAAATTTAGAAATAAACGTTTCTGACATGCAAAAAGAAAAACCCCAAAAATTAGTGATGAATATAGCCACCTTTCTTTATGATGACACTCAAAAGCCTTCCATCCATAGATTCTGTCAGTTGCTTTATCTGTTTTCGATCAACATTGAATGCAGCAGCCACCACAGCCTCTCTGACACTGTTCCGAGAGGTGTACTGTTTTCCCTCCCTGTAGATCTCACATTTTATGATGGACCACAGGTTCTCTATGGGGTTCAGATAAGGTGAACAAGGGGGCCATGTCATTATTTTTTCTTCTTTTAGACCTTTACTGGCCAGCCACGCTGTGAAGTAGTTGGATGTATGTGATGGAGCATTGTCCTTCATGAAAATCATGTTTTTCTTGAACGATACTGACTTCTTCCTGTACCACTGCTTGAAGAAGTTGTCTTCCAGAACTGGCAGTAGGTCTGGGAGTTGAGCTTCACTCGATCCTCAACCCTTAAAGGTCCGACAAGTTCATCTTTGATGATACCAGCCCATACCAGTACCCCACTTCCACCTTGCTGGCATCTGAGTCGGAGTGGAGCTCTCTGCCCTTTATTGATCCAGGCTCTGGCCTATCCATCTGGCCCATCAAGAGTCACGTTCATTTCATCAGTCCATAAAACCTTTGAAAAATCGGTCTTAAGATATTTCTTGACCCATTCTTGACTTTTTATCTTATGTTTCTTGTTCAAAGGTGTTCGTTTTTCAGCCTTCCTTACCTTGGCCATGTCCCTGAGTATCGCACACCTTGTGCTTATTGATACTCCAGTAACATTGCAGCTCTGAAATATGGCAAAACTGGTGGCGAATGGCATCTTGGAAGCTTCACGGTTGATTTTCCTCAGTTCATGGACAGTTATTTTGTGCCTTTTTTGGCCAACACACTTCTTGCGACCCTGTTGGCTATTTGCCATGAAACGCTTGATTGTTCGGTGATCACGCTTCAAAAGTTTGGAAATTTCAAGACTGTTGCATCCCTCTGCAAGACATCTCACAATTTTGGACTTTTCAGAGCCCGTCAAATCTCTCTTCTGATCCATTTTGCCAAAGGAAAGGAAGTTGCCTAATAATTAAGCACACCTTATATAGGGTGTTGATGTCATTAGTCAACACCCCTCCTCATTACAGAGATGCACATCACCAGATTTACTTAATTGGTAGTTGACTCTCAAGCCTATGCAGCTTGGAGTAGGACAACATGTATAAAAATTATCAAAGTGATCAAAATACGCATTTGCCTAATAATTCTGCACGCGGTGTACAAAAAAGGCCCTATTTTTCAGTATGCAGATACAAAACGGAGAATGTAGTGTTACAGGGCCTAAGATACTTCACAGTAACACCATTAATCACCCCTTGTGACCGTTTCTTTAGATTTTTTTTCACATTTTGTTTTCATTTCTCGGATTCCTGTATATATTGCTCCAGATAACTGCTGCAAAGACTGTCCACATAAATGTGGTGCATGAATATTTATCCTTACACGGTGTAGTGGCTGTAATCTTGTATTTTATTGGCCATTTAATATATGCAATGAGAATTGCAGATCACATGATCAGCTCACTGTCAAGAAACAAAAAAATATTATTCAACTTACTGTATCTTTAGATCATTACCCAACAAATCTCGGGTGACGCAAGAAAAGATCAGTGTATGCTTACCGATATATAAATACTGGGCTCTGTAAATTAGGGGAAAAATAAATGTTTTAACATGAAAAAATATATATTTATTTACTTTTTATTTATCTTATTTATGCCAATAATTGAAATAGCGTGACACAATTTCCTTTGGTTTTACTACTATAACCTTTTAAACTAGAGATCTGAAAGTTCAGTCAAATACAGTGATACTAAAAATTAATAGATTATTTGAAATTCAAATCTGTGATGTTTGCAAATTTGAGCTAAAGATTAGATTTGCAGTGAAATTGTTTTCGCAGATATTGTAATTGGTGGGAATTTTTTTTATTTAGCTCTGTCATGACCTTGGACATATCCATACATCCAGGTTGGTAGGTACTTACCAGCCTTGGACATATGGATATGTCCAATCGATTTTGTGCACACAGGAGCTGTTTGAGTGCGATCGCCACCGAGTGTTCAGCTAACATGACAGCTGACACCAAGCACTCACTCCCAGGAGCAGTACACGGACCGCTCCCAGCAGTTTAACCCCCTAAATGCTGCGATTGATATCAATTGCAGAATTTAAAAGGCAGGCAGAGAGAGGGGGCTTCCTCTGCCCTCCGATCGGGGCAAAAAGAACATATTTGCTGGAAAAATGTGATTCTTTATTGTCACTGCTCTACGTTTTAAACTTCTGTGAAGCACCTGGGGGTTCAAGGTGCTAACAACACATCTAGATATATTCCTTAAGAGGCACAACAGGTGGTCTCCAAATGCGACATGGCATTAGCTAGTGATTCCAGACAATTTTGCAATCAAAAAGTAAAATGGTTCTTCTTCCCTTCCGAGCCCTGAGCCCTGCCATGTGCACAAACAGTAGCTTTTCACCACATATGGAGTATCAGCGTACTAAGAAGAAATTGCACACCAGATTTTATTGTTCAATTTCTCCTGTTACCCTTGTGAAAATTAAAAAATTGGGGCTTAAATAACATTTTTGTGGAAAAAAATTGATTTTTTATTTTCACAGTTCAACGTTATAAACTTCTGTGAAGCACCTGGAGGTTCAAAGTGCTCACCACACATCTAGATACATTCCATGAGAGATCTAATTTCTAAAATGGGGGGTTTCCACTATTTAGGCACATCAGGTGCTCTTCAAACACAACATGGCATTCGCTAATAATAATCTAGCAAATTTTGCATTCAAAAAGTCAAATGGTGTTCCATTCCTTCCGAGCCCTGCCGTGCTCCCAAACAGTAGTTTTCCCCCATATATGGGGTATCGGTGTTCTCATAAGAAACTGCACAAGAAATTCATCAGTGTATTTTTTGCTGTTACCCTTGTGAAAATAAAAAAATTGGGGCTAAAAGAACATTTTTGTGGGAAAAATTAGATTTTTTATTTTCATGGCTCTACGTTATAAACTTCTGTGAAGCACCCAGGGGTTCAAAGTGCTCACAGCACATATAGATACATTCTTTGAGAGGTCTAATTTCCAAAATGGCATCACTTGTGGGGGGTTTCGACTGTTTGGGCACATCAAGGGCTCTCCAAGTGCAGCATGGTGTCCGCTAATGATTCCAGACAATTTTCCGTTCAAAAAGTCAAATGGCACTCCCCTTCCAAGCCCTGCCATTTTTCCAAACAGTAGTTTTCCCACACACATGGGGTATTGGCGTACAATTTTTTGGGTCCATTTTCTCCTGTTATCCTTGTGAAAATAAAAAAAATTGGGACAAAAAGAGCATTTTTGTGAAAAAAAATCGATTTTTTTGTTTTCACGGCTCATTGTTATAAATTTCTGTGATGCACCTGTGTGTTCAAGATACTCACCACACATCAAGATAAATTTTGATGTCCGTTTTCTCCTGTTAACCTTATGAAAAAAAACTGGGATGCAAAGTTAAATTTTTGTGAAAAAAAATTAAATGTTCATTTTTTCCTTCTACATTCCATTAACTTCTGTGAAGCACCTGAAGGGTTAATAAACTTCTTGAATATGGTTATGAGCACCTTGAGGGGTGCAGTTTTTAGAATGTTGTCAATTTTATTTTTTTTTCTGTCATATGGGCCCTTCAATGTTACTTCAAATGTGATGTGGTCCCTAAAATAATGGTTTTGCAAATTTTATTGGAAAAATTGGAAACTGCTGGTCAATTTCCTAACAAAAAAAAGATTTTTAATAAACTATGCTGATGTAAAGTAGACATATGGCAAATGTTATTTATTTACTATTTTGTGTGACATATTGCTCTGGTTTAAGGGCATAAAAATTGAAAGTTTCAAAATTGAAAAATGTTCAAAATTTTTGCCACATTTCTTATTTTTTCACAAATAAACTCAAGTCATATCGAACAAATTTTACCACTATCATGAAGTATAATATGTCACGAAAATACATTCTCAGAATCAGTGCAATCTGTTGTAGCGTTCCAGAGATATTACCTCATAAAGTGACACTGTTCAGAATGTAAAATTTGGCCTGGTCATGAAGGTGAAAACAGGCTTGGGGTGTGAAGAGGTTAAACAATATTTGACACACAGTTTTATTCTAAAATATATTTTCAAACAATAAATTTATTAGGCTCTGAAGTCTCATCAGACCACAAAGCATGATAAACTGATGATAGGGGTTAAAAAATAATAAAAGATTATACTCAGCCATCCCTTGGCAACTGTAAGGCTGTGTGCCCACGATGCGTTTTTTAAGCGTTTCCGCAGTGGCAAAAACGCTGCAGAAACGATTAAAAAATGCATGGTAGAAGGCCTGACATGTTCCCCAATGATAATCCGCATGTGCTGTGCACATGCTGCGGAAATTTCTGCTGTGGATTATCATTGCGTAAAAAACCGCAGCACTACCAATTATTTTGCGGAAGTGCTGCGTTTTCGCCGCCATTGACTTGCATTAGACCGCATGGATTATGTATCACTGCATAAGTAGATGCGCATTCCATGCGTTCTAATGTGCGGATGGTACCCAGGTCTAGAGAAGAGGAGACTCTCCTCCGGACCCGGGTACCATTGAAAACTGTAAAAAAAAGAATAAAATAAAAAATAAATATATACTTACCTTCTGGCGACCCGCGCTGCGCTCCTCCTTGCTTGGCAGCAGTTCACGATGAAATGAAGGATCTGCGCTGACATCAGAATCATGTGACGGGTCACGCGACGCTGACGTCGGCAGGTCCTTCACTCTACCGCTGCCGGCAGCCGGGATTTTTACATTCTCTCGGTCACACTATATAAATCCATGCCTTTTGCATGGATTTATATAGTGTGACCAAGTTGACAAGCACTTTCCAAGTGATGCTAAAATCACTTGGAAAGTGCTTGTCAACCCGCATGCGGAAATGCAAGTGAAAAATGCTTCACTTCCGCATGTCCCTGGCAGGAAAACGCATGTTCAATCCGCATGTACAATCCGCATGTACAATCCGCATGTACAATCCGCATGCGTTTTTTTCTGCCAGGGAGATGCAGAAACTCTCAGGAAAAAATCCTGAGCATTTCTGCATCGTGGGCACATAGCCTAACTCTCCTTTTCTCAACCACCTTCTCCCCTCTGGTCCGCCATTTACTCTAGTTTTCAGATCTTTTGTGTATATGAAACCTAATGCAGCTGCTGTTATCAAAGTAGAAAAGGATTAAAAGCTAATACATCTTTCTGCCTTTTCTTTTTAAATAAAAGGACTTCCTTTATCTGTATTAGCTGTCTATTTTACTTGAACTCCTCTATGATCTGTAATGTTTATATATCTCCATTATAGAAAAGCACTTCTTTGCTTTCCATGTTGGATATATGTGCGTGACATTAAACTTTGTGTTGCTCTCTCTTTCTACAACATCACCTGCAGTAGAACAGCTGTTTTACACACAAATGCATGTCTCATAGATAAGTCATTGACGCTTCCACGCTAGGGCACGATCTGTCATAGCACCCAGTGCTTGCAGAGCACCATCGCAATGGCAAAACCATCATTACTAAATGCACTGCTCCACATTTACAGTTGCACCACTGACAGATGAAGATACAGGGAACAGAAACACAACAGGATAGAGAAGATGCAGCTAAGCCAATTCCTTTGGGTTATGGTCAAGCTACAATGCTTTTGACTTACAATAGTTGTCCTGCAACAATTAATATTATTACTTGAGAGAACAATAAATTAGGCCCATCGGCCTTCATAGCAGCCAAGTAGTGATGACCGAGTATGTTCTGTTAACCCTTTCGGCGAGCATGCTCGGGTGCTCGCCGAGTATCTTCAGCGGTGTTATGTTTTCATCACTCAGTGATAATGATTTGCGACTGTTTGACAGCTTTAATACATGCGAGCAAAGCCTAAGAAATAGGCATTCCTCACATGTATTAAAGCTGTCAAGCAGTCACACGCTGAAGATACTCTGGGAAACACCAGAGCATGCTCGCCAATACGTTTTCCTAACTTGAATAAGGGTTCTAGCTACTAAAGGTAAAGTTTTCACTTTATGACTATGGTTTTGTATGAAATATGAATAGCATTACTTGTGTAAGGCAGGGACAGCACACCGGGAGAAATAGTGGCACCTGGGGAGCGAGTACTGCGGGACAGCCGCCGCCATGAGGGTGCAGAAAACTTCCACCTCCATGAGCCTAAAAGGCAAAATTTCTAGTGCCAGCAGTCGAGAAATGTGGCAGGTTAGTAATGTGGCTTGTGGGTGGCTGCGTATTTGTGCTTGTGTTCCAAGGACAGGGTTAGGAACAACTGAACGCTGCGCTGGGACAAGGACGTGGATAAGGTTGCTGACAGTGATGGTTTCAAGTGTGCAATGACAGGTGCAGGGTGGGAGGCATCTTTGCCTGCATCATGACGGAGGTTGGCGTGCACGTACAACAGGGGAAGAGGCAGTGGTGTCACCAACAGGCACTGTTTCTGGACACTTGTGTTCGGCTCATCGACTTAATCATCCACCACCTCGTCTTAGCTCTACGGAGTGTCCAAGTGTGGGGTGAGTTGTCTTCGGGCACTAGGCATCTTGGGAAGGAGGAGGATCAGGATAAGGAATATGCCGACTCCAAGTAAAAAAAATCTCCCGGATCCGCACATTCCTCAAACAAGAACCTGCAAAAACACTAGTACATGCCCTAACCTCCCGCCTCAGTTACTGCAACCTACTGCTCTGTGGCCTCCCTTCTAACACTCTTGAACTCCTCCAATCTATCTTATGGTCTGCTGCCAGACTAATCCACCTGTCCCCCCGCTGTTCCCTGGCCCCTCCTCTCAAAACCTTAACCTTGGCATGCAAAGCCATACGCAACCTGTCTCCTCCATACATCTGCGACCTAGTCTCCCGTTACTTACCTGAACACAACCTCCGATCCTCACAAGATCTACTTCTCTACTCCCCTGTTATCTCCTCTTCCCACAATCCCATACAAGATATCTCCTGTGCATCCCCCTTACTTTGGAACTCTCTACCCCAACATATCAGACTCTCACCTACTGTTGAAATCTTCAAAAGAAACCTGAAGACCCACCTCTTCTGACAAGCGTACAACCTGCAGTAACCCTCGCTCCATCATACCACTGAACTACCAGCTCTACCCTTACCTACTGTGTCCTCACCCATCCACTATAGACTATGAGCCCTCACGGGCAGGGTCCTCTCTTGTCCTGCACCAGTCTCCGTCACGTATTTGTTCAAGATTATTGTAATTGTTTTTGCTATGTATACCCCTTTTTCACATGTAAAGCGCCATGGAATAAATTGCACTATAATAATAATAATAATGTGGTCCAGACTCGCAGCTACTGAGACTGAACCGTGTGAAAGACAGGGTGGTGGTGGTTGCAAACTGACTGTAAGCATTATATATTTATCTGCTGTCCAACCAACAACCTTTTCACTCTGGTCTGGCTTCAAGAGTGGTATTCCGCAGACCTCTAGAAACTGGGACAGGAAGCTAGGTCAAATAATGTGGGTGCTTTTTGTTCTCCCTCACCAGGCACAGTTTCATCTTGCCCACGGCTTCGGCCTCTGCGTGCACTATCATCATTACGTCCACTTCTCCAGTCCTTGCCACACACCTTGCCCATTTTAAATGGAGCTTACTATTTGTCACATTGCCAAAAATGTCTGTATTACTACCCCAGTAATATAGGATAACGTCTGATGACCACGGTTTTAGACATTGACCTGGACATGCTCCCAGGGGTCTTCCCCATGCTGTTCCCATGTCATTTCAGCACTGTATGGATGTGTCTGATCACGTCTCACACACCATATGACCAGATAAGGTAGTAAAATGTTAAAATTACATTTACTGGTGAATGTATGTGTGGAGGAGCATTTTTGAGTTTTGTTATTTGTTTGCGTTATATACAAGTCATTACCCTAGAAAGAATAATCCTTAACATTTTTTCCAGGAAGAGACATATTTTTTTCTTTATGTTTTATTGCGAGTCCGTAAAAGTGGCGTAAAACTCTGACAACATTGTTCACAGCTGTGACCCGGGAGTCAGTGATGCTTCCAGGGGTCTTCCCCATGCTGTTCCCATGTAATTTCAGCACTGTTCCCATCGATTTGGCTAATTTTTAGGCACCCTCCAGACCACCGGGGGGGGGGGGGGGCGCCCCAGAAAAATGTTTGAGTTTCCCATTGACTTACATTGGCTCGTTGCTCGGGTCGAGCACCCGAGCATTACGATTAGCTCGACCAGAGCAACGAGCACCCAAGCATTTCAGTGCTCACTCATCTCTAGTTATTATGCAACAGCCATTCCAAGTATAAATTGTAATCCACTACTGTGCCCCCACTAACTGTAAATAGCCACTTTCCCAAACTAATAAATATATAAATTAATTAAAACCTGTAATCTTTCCCCCAATTCATTACCAGTCACACTCAGTTATCCTCAACGCCCCCTACTCTGTACCTTGTGCTCCCACGATTCATTATATTTACATGCCCCCTCCACCATAATTCATTATGTCATGTCCTCTCTCCCCCACCCCCAACCTGTATTTATCATCATTTGCTCCCCCACTCCCAATTCATCATTTGCTCACTCCACTCCCAATTCATCATGTGCTCTCCCCACCCCCAACTTCCAATTCCTCATGTACTCCCCCCACCCCCACTCCCAGTTTATCATGTGCTCTCCCTTCCTCCACTCCAAATTCATCATGTGCTCTCCTCACACCCCACTTGCAGTTCATCACGTGCTCTCCCCATCCCCCACTTCCAGTTCATCATGTACTCTCCCCACCCCCCACTCCCAGTTCATCATGTGCTCTCCCCATTCCCAAGTTCATCATGTGCTCTTCTCATCCCCCACTCACAGTTTATCATGTGCTTTCCCCTCTCCCCACTCCCAATTCATCGTGTGCTCTCCCCACTCACAGTTCATCATGTGCTTTCCCCACCCCCAACTCTCAATTCATCATGTGCTCTCCTCACCCTCCACTCCCAGTTTATCATGTGCTCTCCACTCCTAGTTAATTTCGAGCTCTCCCCATCCCCCACTCACAGTTCATCATGTGCTCTCCCCTCCCCCATTCCCAATTAATCATGTGCTCTTACCACTCCCCACTCCCAATTCATCATGTGCTCTCCCCACCCCCCATCCCCCAGTTCATCGTGAGCTCGCCTCACCCCCCACTCCCAGTTTATCATGTGCTCTCCCCTCCCCCATTCCCAATTCATCATGTGCTCTTACCACTCCCCACTCCCAATTCATCATGTGCTCTCCCCACCCCTCTCCCCCAATTCATCATGTGCTCTCCTCACCCCCCACTCCCAGTTCATCATGTGCTCTCCCGACCCCCACTCCCAGTTTATCATGTGCCCTCCCCACTCCCAGTTCATCATGTTCTCTCTCCACCCCCCACTCCCAGTTCATCATGTGCTCTCCACATCCCCCACTCATCATGTGCTCTCCCCACCCCCATTCCCAATTCATCATGTGCTCTCCCCACACCCTTCTCACAATTCATCATGTGCTCTCCCCACCCCCACTTTCAGTTTATCTTGTGCTCTCCCCACCCCTACTCCCAATTCATCATGTGCTTTCCTCACCCCCCACTCCCAGTTCACCCCCTTCTCTCAATTCATCATGTGCTCTCCCCACCCTCACTTTCAGTTTATCATGTGCTCTCCCCTCCCCCCACTCCCAATTCATCATGTGTTCTCCCCACCCCACCCCTCAAGACCATTTAATTAATTTAATTAAAAAAAAAAGTATTCATTCTTACCTCTCATATGATCCCCTGCTGCTCCACTTCTGAACTGGCATCCTGCCACTGGTATATGATGGCCATACGTGATGACGTCATTGTGTATGCGCCATCTCCAGTGTGTCACTCAAGGGAGGAGAGACTCCCTTGGGGCTGCATGGCTGTTGAGTTTTGATGGCCATGCAGCTCCAAGGCTCCCTGAGCAGAAGACATGTACGCCGCCAGAAGCAGCGCGCCAGCACGTGAGACCACGGGGCCGGCGAGCAGAAGCACAAAAAGAGGGGCCCAGGCCCCTGCTCTTTGCTGCTCTTACTTTATATTTCATAAATGATTCCTGCAGTCTCTTTCACATTTGAATTTTAGGTCGATTAGCAGTCTATTCATTTTGCTTGCAGGTAAGCAGAATGAATAATTATAATGGTCTGTACAGGAATCTAATAAATTGTCAATGAGTTGTGCAGTGTACTTCACAAGCTCAAATTACCGATTGGAGGAAAAAAATATTTTGTACAGAATTCCAATTTTCATAATATATCCCCATCTATGAAATATACTTTTCTGAAATAAACTAGTGGTTTTTAATGCTAAACAGAATTTGGAGCATAAATATCATCTCAAAGGAGCTCGTTGTACACTTAGAGCAAGTCAATATTTGAAGAAACCTTTCACATTTGTGTTAAGGAATGCTGTTTACGCTTTCAGGACAAGTCGCTCTTTATTTATCAAGAAGGTTTTATGGACTTCACTGAATCCAAATTCATCTCTCATTTGTGATATTTCAGTGTTTATGTGCAAGTTACTAGTTACAAAATGATTCAGATTTGAAATCGTTCATTTTTAGAAGTTTCTAAATGTTTTTTATATTTTTTTATAGTACTATTTATATATATCATTTAGTTTCTGTAAATTATTATTAGAATGAAGCATGCATTAGCACAACAGTATACAGAATAGGATAGAACACATAAATTTTATCATATGTTGCAAAGCTCAATTTGTGTGGATATGCCATTATTTATGATAAATGGGAGCCTGACCTCTAAGACCCCCACCGATCCTAAGAATGAAGGATGCAGCACTGAGAGTGTTATTTCACTGATGCTATTCACTGGAATTTTTCTTTTGTTTTGGTTTACATACAGTGCCTACAAGTAGTATTCAACCCCCTGCAGATTTAGCTGGTTTGATAAGATGCAAATAAGTTAGAGCCTTCAAACTGCAGACGAGAGTAGGTTTTATGAACAGAAGCATAAATCTTACAAACCAAAAAGTTATGTTGCTCAGTTGAATTTTATTAAATTTTAAACATAAAAGTGTGGGTCAATTATTATACAACCCCTATGTTTAATATTTTGTGGAATAACCCTTGTTTGCAATTACAGCTAATAATCGTCTTTTATAAGGCCTGATCAGGCCGGCACAGGTCTGTGGAGTTATCTTGGCCCACTCCTCCATGCAGATCTTCTCCAAGTTATCTAGGTTCTTTGGGTGTCTCATGTGGACTTTATTCTTGAGCTCCTTCCACAAGTTTTCAATTGGGTTAAGGTCAGGAGACTGACTAGGCCACTCCAACACCTTGACTTTTTCCCTCTTGAACCAGGCCTTGGTTTTCTTGGCTGTGTGCTTTGGGTCGTTGTCTTGTTGGAAGATGAAATTACGACCCATCTTAAGATCCTTGATGGAGGAGCGGAGGTTCTTGGCCAAAATCTCCAGGTAGGCCGTGCTATCCATCTTCCCATGGATGCGGACCAGATGGCCAGGCCCCTTGACTGAGAAACAGCCCCACAGCATGATGCTGCCACCACCATGCTTGACTGTAGGGATGGTATTCTTGGGGTCATATGCAGTGCCATCCAGTTTCCAAACGTCACGTGTGTGGTTGGCACCAAAGATCTCGATCTTGGTCTCATCAGACCTTAGAACCTTGAACCAGTCTGTCTCAGAGTCCTCCAAGTGATCATGAGCAAACTGTAGACGAGCCTTGACATGACGCTTTGAAAGTAAAGGTACCATACAGGCTCGTCTGGAACGGAGACCATTGCGGTGGAGTACGTTACTTATGGTATTGACTGAAACCAATGTCCCCACTGCCATGAGATCTTCCCGGAGCTCCTTCCTTGTTGTCCTTGGGTTAGCCTTGACTCTTCGGACAAGCCTGGCCTTGGCATGGGAGGACACTTTCAAAGGCTGTCCAGGCCGTGGAAGGCTAACAGTAGTTCCATAAGCCTTCCACTTACGGATGATGCTCCCAACAGTGGAGACAGGTAGGCCCAACTCCTTGGAAAGGGTTTTGTACCCCTTGCCAGCCTTGTGACCCTCCACGATCTTGTCTCTGATGGCCTTGGAATGCTCCTTTGTCTTTCCCATGTTGACCATGTCTGAGTGCTGTTCACATGTTTGGGGAGGGTCTTAAATAGTCAGAAAAGGCTGGCAAAAGAGATCTTTAATCCACACATGTGAAGCTCATTATTCTTGGTGCCTGAACTACTTCTTAATACTTTAGGGGGACCAAACAGAATTCTTGTGGTTTGAGGGGTTGAATAATAAATGACACTCTGAATTAACTTTTAACGTTTTTAAAAAAAAAAAAAAAATTTGCTGCAGTGCATTTCCCACTTCCAGGCTGATCTACAGTACAAATGTCACAATGCCAAGTTAATTCCGCATGTGTCAACCAGCTAAATCTGCAGGGGGTTGAATACTACTTGTAGGCACTGTAGCTGATACTAGAGGTGGACATATCTATTCAGATGGAATTGAATTCTACTCAAATATAACAATCCACATTCTGGAGAATACGGATAATTTTGTAATTCACTGCACCCAAATGCAGCAAAATGACAGCGAGCTGCATCCATCATCTTGCTGAACAGTTGGAGGATTAAAAGAAAAAAAACATACTCACCTCACCACTCACCATTCTGTTGGCCTCTGCTTTTACCTGCTCATTGTCCAGTGCTCCACACCTCCGTCGCAACTCCTCTCTGGCCTGATGTTCACTCTAGGCAGGGGTTTCTGGCCATGAGCAGGCCATGGAGTTCCTTGTGCATGTTCTGAGGCCTACTCAAGGCAAGAAATCCTGGCCTAGAGATAATTCCGGATCTGAGTTGTGACATGATGGAGGCATTGATGAGTGGGCAGGGAGCAGCAGGGATATCCGGAAAGGTGAGCCAGGGCTTCTGGCCGCAAGTAGGCTCTGGAGCTCACTGTGCATGTTCCAGGATCAGGATCCCCAGCCTAGAATGAACACTAGGCAATGGAATGGAGGACACAGTGGGCAGAGAGAAGATCAAGGGGCTAGAGATGTGAGAGGTGAGGAGAATATAAGGATTTTTTACATCTTATGCTAATTATGCTCTGTGGTCTCAAGAGACCCAAGAGGATAGTAAAAGACATTACATTTGCGGTGAATAACTTCTCTGCGAATCAATTTTCCTATAAATTGGCGAGAACAGGCAAATTCGAATCTCTAGCTGATACGTCACAATGTAGCACAAAGAACAGAATATGTTGTGCATGTGATTACAAAATGAAATGCAGTGACAGACAGAAGTGTATTAAATGGAAGACCAAAGAATAAAATGAAGACTAATCTACCAGCACAATATTGCCATTTAGCTAACAAGAATACAACAAACTCTTTTAGGAAAAAAAGCCTTAGACTTCTACTAAGATGACAATGATCATGAATTAACAGACATCCAACAAAGAATACTGCTGACAATCATAACAGCTAAAGACATCATGACATACTGTTAAGTAAGGGTGATGATCAAAAACAGAATTGTGTCTGTGAATGACCAGCATAACCCTACAATAATGGCCATTTAACCCCTTGGATGCTGTAGCCACTAATAATTGTGGCATCTAAGGATTTATATAAAGATACAGGCTTCACTGTTGTCACTTGGAAGATGGGAGAAAAGTCTTCTATTCGTGGCTTTTCTCCCCAAAGAATTCAAATATGGGCAGTTGTGATACAACTTCCCAATACTACATATGTGTAGCAGTAACATATACATGGATGGACAGTCCCATTTAAATCTTTGGGTTTCGTATACATCTAAAGTGTACGACAATCTTATGGAATTTAACAGAAGAAAGTAGTACATACAGGGTGGTCCAAAAGTAGGTGGACACAAAGTGTAATAAAGTTATTGTAGGATACTCATATATATCAGAATTGAGACCGCCATTGATCCTGGTTAAGTATCCAACGACTTTGGCTGTGAAGCAAACCCATATCATCTGGCTTCCTCCACCGAACTTGACAGTTTCTTCAATTTCTTAATTTTGCTATGACTGTATAAGCACACTCACAGGTGTGTATAAACATTGGGAGATGATAAATCTGCACACCACAGGTACCTATTCATATTAGACAATCATAACCTGGCCCTGGTTTGTCCCTGACCAACTTTGGAGGTTGGCACTAGAGATGAGCTGTGTTCGAATCGAACTGTTCGCCAATCTCAAATTCGAGCTGTTTTGGGCGGTGTTCGAGCAGTTTGACGAACCCGAACGATTTGAAAAAAATCCGGCTGTTCGAGGTTATGTTCGATAACTGTTCGTGCACCCAAATCGTAACTGGATTTTTTCACAGTAATGCTGATAATCAATGTTAATACACATTTTGAGTGTACAGTGGGGCGGGGGGAGGGGCATGGGATGGATCTCTGCAGAAATAATGAAGATCTCCATTTTTTTTTCTCTTTACCGCATTTACAGTGGGGAGGTGCAGTCTGTCAGCCTATCAACAGCGCACACACGGAGCGAAGTGCTTTTTTTCACACAAGCAAGGGCATGTGTCATTGGCTGTGTATGTCACATGTCCTTGCCCTATAAGTCCCAGCCATTTTCCTCGTCGCCACCATTTTCTCACTGCTGCAGCAGAGTGTTAGCGCTATATTGTGTAACTGAATTGCAAGCGAATTTTCTCTTAAATAGACAGAAAGATTTAGGAAATAGGGACTAGTTTGTAATTGCAGCCCTTTTGAGGGCTAGGTTACAGCAGTTCCTAGCACTTTTAGCAGGCTGGTCTGTGCTCTTAAATCGAGAGATAGGTTGGGAGTAGTGACTAGTTGTAATTCCAGGGCTAGGTTACATCAGTTCCTATCACTTTTTGCCAGGCAGGTGTGTTTTAGTGCCGTGCAAGTGTTTTTCACAGCATTTGGCTAAATCTAGCTAAGAAAATCCTTTTGGGCCTCTTGCAGTGTGTGTTAGTCAGTGGAGTAGCCTATCTGTGTTGCAAGCTACACCACCTGTGTATGTAATACAAATTTTTTACTGCACTTAGCCAAGTAAAACCTTTTGGGCCTGTAGCAGTGTGTGGTACTCAATCTATTAGGCGATCTATACCAAGCTCCACCAGTTTTGAAATTAATAATAATTTTTAGCTGCATCTAGCCCAGAAAATAATTTGGGCTTAGTAGCAGTGTGTGGTACTCATTGTATTAGGCCATCTATACCAAGCTCCACCTGCTTTGCAATTAATAATAATTTTTAGCTGCATCTTGCCTGGAAAATAATTTTGGGCATAGTAGTAGTGTGTGGTACTCTTTGCATTAGGCCATCTATACCAAGCTCCACCAGCTTTGAAATTAATAATAATTTTTAGCTGTATATAGCCCGGAAAATAATTTTGGGCTTAGTAGCAGTGTGTGGTACTCATTGTATTTGGCCATCTATACCAAGCTCCACCAACTTTGAAATTAATAATAATTTTTAGCTGCATCTTGCCTGTAAAATAATTTTGGGCATATTAGCAGTGTGTGGTACTCATTCTATTAGGCCATCTATACCAAGCTCCACCAGCTTTGAAATTACTAATAATTTTTAGCTGCATCTAGCCCGGAAAATAATTTTGGGCTTAGTAGCAGTGTGTGGCACTCATTGTATTAGGCCATCCATACCAAGCTCCACCAGCTTTAAAATTAATAATAATTTTTAGCTGCATCTTGCCTGTAAAATAATTTTGGGCATATTAGCAGTGTGTGGTACTCATTGTATTAAGCCATCTATACCAAGCTCCACCAGCTTTGAAATTAATAATAATTTTTAGCTGCATCTTGCCTGTAAAATAATTTTGGGCATATTAGCAGTGTGTGGTACTCATTCTATTAGGCCATCTATACTAAGCTCCATCAGCTTTCAAATTACTAATAATTTTTAGCTGCATCTTGCCTGGAAAATAATTTTGGGCATAGTAGTAGTGTGTGGTACTCATTGTATTAGGCCATCCATACCAAGCTCCACCAGCTTTAAAATTAATAATAATTTTTAGCTGCATCTTGCCTGTAAAATAATTTTGGGCATATTAGCAGTGTGTGGTACTCATTGTATTAAGCCATCTATACCAAGCTCCACCAGCTTTGAAATTAATAATAATTTTTAGCTGCATCTTGCCTGTAAAATAATTTTGGGCATATTAGCAGTGTGTGGTACTCATTCTATTAGGCCATCTATACTAAGCTCCATCAGCTTTCAAATTACTAATAATTTTTAGCTGCATCTTGCCTGGAAAATAATTTTGGGCATAGTAGTAGTGTGTGGTACTCATTGTATTAGGCCATCTATACCAAGCTCCACCAGCTTTGAAATTAATAATAATTTTTAGCTGCATCTAGCCCGGAAAATAATTTTGGGCTTAGTAGCAGTGTGTGGTACTCATTGTATTAGGCCATCTATACCAAGCTCCACCAGCTTTGAAATTAATAATAATTTTTAGCTGCATCTTGACTGTAAAATAATTTTGGGCATATTAGCAGTGTATGGTACTCATTCTATTAGGCCATCTATACTAAGCTCCACCAGCTTTCAAATTACTAATAATTTTTAGCTGCATCTAGCCCGGAAAATAATTTTGGGCTTAGTAGCAGTGTGTGGTACTCATTGTATTATGCCATCTATATCAAGCTTCACCAGCTTTGAAATTACTAATAATTTTTAGCTGCATCTTGCCTGTAAAATAATTTTGGGCATATTAGCAGTGTGTGGAACTCATTCTATTAGGCCATCTATACTAAGCTCCACCAGCTTACAAATTACTAATAATTTTTAGCTGCATCTTGCCTGGAAAATAATTTTGGGCATAGTAGTAGTGTGTGGTACTCATTCTATTAGGCCATCTATACTAAGCTCCACCAGCTTTTAAATTACTAATAATTTTTAGCTGCATCTTGCCTGGAAAATAATTTTGGGCATAGTAGTAGTGTGTGGTACTCATTGTATTGGGCCATCTATACCAAGCTCCCTCAGCTTTGAAATTAATAATAATTTTTAGCTGCATCTAGCCCGGAAAATAATTTTTCTTCCCAATAGTGGTAGCAATAGAAATATGGGGCGCGCGCCTGGCTAACAAAAATATACGCTTCATAACAAAAAACACCAGCCTAGCGCACTGCATTAGTAAGATGGCATCATCATCTCTCCCAGTGCTAGGCCTACTACGCTGGCTAGCATTCCTGTGCCAAAAACACAATATATGGGTCCGCGCTAGCCACGATGCTGAGGGGTCTAAAGCTGCTGCTAACGCTTTATCACAATTCAATTGGCAGATTTTCACAGAGCTCCTCCCCAACGCCCACCCATCGGGCAACAGTTGCCCACCCTCCCTATGGGATCTAGTGGCGAATAGTTGATGCCATTGATCAGAGCGTCAGTTGCCCCGTCGACGTGGCAAGCAAACGGTAATGCATGGGGAGAGTGGACATGACTGGTAGCAGGCAGACGGGTTGACCAATGTGAACAAGCCAGATTACAAGTCACCATAGAATTTCTCCACCAGCTAATGATGAGAGGCATATCAGGGGCATCAGCGCAGCGGTGTCTGACCGGAGTAGCATTTCACTTCCAACTACTGAATTGGGGAGATGTGACAAAGAGATTCATCATCAGACAATCCATAAAAGGGTGGAAAAGGGGTCAGCCAAGTCAGGAGTGTAGACGTCCCGTCCCGTGTCACTAAAACTGATTTCTCACATCATATCCCTAACACCATTACCATGACCCTCACAATTTGAAGCAACACTACTGTCTACTGCATTTGCGATCGCCTTCTTCGGGGCGCTATGCATAAGCAAATTAGTCCCTCAATGCAAAATTACCACCAGTGGAGGCTTGTTACACCAGGACGTAGTCATAGCCAATAATGCAATACGTCTACGCATACGCCATTCGAAAATGGTTCCAGCGGGCAGGGGCACTTGGGTACTTCTACAACCCACAAATGGTACACTGAGTCGGGTAACAATAGTAAAAACATAAATAACCATCAAATCACAAAGTAATTTCTTCCTATCACACATTGATGGAATGCCATTATCAAGATACCAGTTCCAAGCTATATTTAATAAATGCATAACATCGGCAGGGAACTACCCCAAAGATTACGGGACACACTCATTCCGCATAGGCGTTGCCACGGAAGCAGCAAGAGCAGACTGTCAGAAACGGAAGTTCAGAGGATAGGGAGATGGCGATACACGTGTTTGGCGAGATACATAAGACCGGACTTGTTATCCTAACGTGGTTTGTTTCTTTTACAGGTGACCCTAAGCCAACAGTGTGGGTGATAGGCAACTCGTATATATATTGGGCAGAAAAAAGGGCGAAAGTCTGCCCAGGCGGGAGGAAATTAGAGTTTCATAACACATATTTCAACTGGAGAGGTATTAGAGGCCTGCTATGGCCACAGGTACTAATGGAGGTAATCAAGGTAGGGAGAGAGGCAAGAGGTCCGGTCATTTTAGATATACAGGCCAGGGGAAACGACCTAGGTCATCACAAGAGCGCATAACTAATGGCAATAATAAAACTAGACTCTGAGCGCTTCAGAGAATTTTTCACAAAACTAGCTATAGTATGGTCAGAGATTGTGCCGATAGCGGTATGGCAAGGTGCGCGAGACATCACGGCCATCGAACGGACAAGGCGGGTAATAAATATTCGGATTGCAAAATTTAGAAGAGACAGAGGCGGTGTAGTGATACAGCACCGACAACTGGAAGGAGATAAAGCAGGCCTCATACGGCCCGACGGTGTTCACTTAATGGATATTGGACAGGACATATTCCTGTCAGGACTCCAGGACGGAGTGGAACAAGCGTTAAGAGTGATGGATGGGTGTCAGAGCCCTGCATACGCGTATGCAGGATCCTCCGTGGCCTAGAATTAGAAAGGACATGTTGGAGAGTTACACTTGCTGGCCAACTTGCCGGTGTGGAGACCCAGGGCATGCTGCAACAAGATGAATTATTTTAGAAATAAAATGTATTTCTAATGGAATGAGTATGAAGAGTTAATAAAGCTGTGACTGATCCTCACCCATCAAGTTGTAAGAGTTACATTATTGTATTGTCAAGGAAAGGGGGGCGGTAGGGGGGCTGAGCATCTGGGTTTGGTTGGGGGTCCCCACAGTCTGCCTAGGCTAGATCCATTTAAAAATTCTTATTCGATACACAGGCAGTGCAGCTTGCTTCGCAGCTGGGCTACTATGCCCAAAGTATTGCCTAGGCTAGATGCAGTTAAAAATTCTTCTCTGACTAGCAGACACTGAAGCTTTGGAGCAGACTTCTGGGTAAAGAGCTCTTCAGACTCAACCATCTGTGTTACCCCAAGCCATAGTGTATGTAGATTCTTACAGTTAAAAGGGGGGGGGGCGACCCAACCCACCTGGAATTGACGATGCCAATATCACGTAAATCCCAGCAAGGGGACTCCAAAAAGAGTCTCCATTATTTCCAAAAATTGTGGCACAGACACCACGTAAGTGGCATCAATTGCCCCAGAGTTGCTTAAAACGGTTGGTGAGGTGATTTTACCAAATCCTCAAGCTTTTAGTCTCCCCAGGATGACACAGGGGTAGAAAAGTCCTTGCGGATCCATGATTTGTTCATCTCTACATTCTCAGTGGACAGCCGCGTGCGCTTATCTGTCAGCACACCACCAGCAGCGCTGAACACACGTTCAGAGAGAACGCTGGCTGCAGGGCATGACAAGATCTCCAAGGCGTGAGTGGCGAGCTCCGGACATTTTTCCAGATTGGAATCCCCAAATGAACAAGGGTCCAGTGACACAGTCATGGCTTCGATGTTCACTTGGAGATACTCCTGTACCATCCTCTCTAGGCGTTGACTATGTGTGAGACTTCTTGTCTCCTGTGGCCTTGCAAAGGATGGTCTAAAAAAGTGGTGAAACGATTCCACAAAATTGCTTTGACCAGCAGATACTGTGTTACTGTTACGGTTTGAGTGATGAAGACTCGACAGTCCCACGGTTGGCAAGCTAGAAGTGTGAGATTCACTACGTGCACCACTGGTGTTTTGTGGAAAAGCACATGTAAGATTCTGCAACAGCCTCTGCTGATACTCCTGCATGCGTGAATCCCTTTCTATGGCAGGAATTATTTCGGAAAATGTACTTTTGTACCGGGGATCTAAGAGTGTGGCAACCCAGTAGTCGGGATTACTTCGAATTCTGACAATCCGAGGGTCATGTTGCAGGTAGGGCAGCAAGAAGGCACACATGTGTCTTGCGCATCCAGGAGGACCAAGTCCTTGTTGTGTTGGTAGCGAGGTAAGAATCATGCTTACTTCCTCTGCCCTCTCCCCCTAACCTCGCACAACAGAAATGTGATCAAGGTCTCCCTCGTCTGATGAGTTTTTCTCGGCTCCTGCACCTTCCTCAACAGTTTGGCTGCTACCATGTGCCCTGGTCAATCCCTCCCCCCCCTCCCATGCCTGCCGCCTTTGTGCTGCCGACCGTCTGGACCTTGGAGATGTTATCCCTTCCGCATACGACTCTTCCTCTACTTCCTCCACTTCCTCTTGTCCCACCACCTGACTCTGAATTCTGTTTAACGTGTGCTCCAGCTTGTAAATCACCGGAATAGTCATGCTGATAATGGCATCGTCGTCAGCACTAAACATCTTTGTCGCCATTTCAAAACTGTGCAGAAGGGTGTGTGGCGCCCCTGAGGGTTCAGTCGCCACAGAGTTACTGCATCTCACCCAGAGGTGTGGTATCTCACCCTCAGGTAAGGAAGGAATATGGCTCGGGACCCTAACACCTGCATCCAACACATACCCGCAGTGGGGGTAGGGTGAGACTGCTCCTAAGGGAGAGCACAGTCCCAGGTCCCTAGCTGGCGGGAGGGTCCTATGTAGAGGGTGTGGGTGGAGAAAGAAGCTTAGATTAGCACATGACAGGGAGAGTATAAATAGGAAGCCATCTTAGAAAGAGCAAGCCAGTCAGAGGAGGAGAAGTGACAGGAGCAGAGGCTCTGCATGAGCTCTGCTCCGGAGGCGGGCCTAGCCTGGGAGGCCCAGGACTGACGGAGAGAAGAGAGGAGTTGGAGCAGGAAGGCTCCAGGATCTGAAGGGACCCTAGGGGTACTGGCCGTGCAGAAGGCCACCCGTACGCCCGCTGCTGCCAGGAGGTAGAGGGGTCAGGCCAGATAAGGGGAACCGGTCCCTCAACTTCCGGAGAAACAGCAAGGCTCAACTAGAAACCGGAGGCTGCAGCTTTTCATGTACTGTAGGCCAAAGTCCACACCAGTCTCACTAAGAAGGTAGCCACAGAGGACCCAGGGGACAGAACACACGTCGCCCGCCAAGGCCCAAGGATACCGGATAGAAGTGTCACTGGGTGTGAGGTGCAGGGAGAAGGCCAGAGAAAGGACACACAAAAGGGGGTTCTGCTAAGTACTCCGGAGCTATCTGGGGGTGGACTGAGCCCCTCACTGAGTACGCACAGCACGACGGGGGAGATTGCTCTGGTACCTGTAATCTGGACTACAACCACTGTAAGTAAAGATCTTGGGACTGCATCACACGGACTCTGTGTTCATTTCTGACTCCCTGCACTACAACCACCATCATCCACCCACACCGCCCTGAAGCTACACTCTTCCTGAGGGGAGTAATAATACCATTGCTGCAAAACCACAAGCTTCAGAGGACTGTTCCGCAGTGGCGGCCCCTTTGGCCGCACTCCACAGGTGGCGTAGTCGGACATTATAAAACCCATATATACAAATTACCCTTGGATTGACCGCCCTGGGTCACGGACCGGGTCACCGCCACAGTGACTACAACCTCCAGCGTCTACCGGCCCGGCTTCGGGTACCCCATGGCCCAGGGGGCGCGTCAACTCCATAGGTCCCTGATCTGAGACCACTCCTGCAGCGTGATGTGCCCCACCTCTGGATCTCGCTGGCCCAGGCTATAAGTCACAACGTATTGCACCAGGACTTGTCGGTGCTGCCACAGTCGCTGCAACATGTGCAGAGTTGAATTCCACCGTGTCGGCACATCGCATTTCAGCTGGTGAACTGGCAGGCCCAACGACTTCTGTAGAGATCTAAGTCGTTGAGCTGCGGGATGCGAATGGTGGAAGTGACCACACAGCGACCGTGCCCTCTGCAGAAGGCCATCTAGTCCGGGATAGTGGGTTAAAAATTTCTGGACAACCAGGTTCAACACGTGAGCCATACAAGGCACGTGTGAGACATTGCCCCGGCGAAGGGCCGCACCCAGGTTTGCAGCATTGTCGCACACGGCCTTCCCTGGTTGCAGGTCCAGTGGAGACAACCATTCATGAAACTGGTTCTCCAGAGCTGACCACATCTCCTCAGCTGTGTGACTCACATTTCCCAGACATTTCAAAGTAAACACCGCCTGATGCCATTGAGCCCTGCTGCCAGCATAGTAAGGAGGTGTGCAGGATTCCTTCTGCGCAGTTAGAAAGCGGGTGGCATTACCAGACAGGCTTTGGGTGCAGGTGGAGGACCGTGAGGAGGTTGAGGAGGCAGAAGCAGTGGAGGATTTTCGAGATAAAGAGGATTGACACACAACTCGTGGGGACGGCAAGACTTGGACAGCAGCCCCTTGTCCTGCTGTCACGATAGTTACACAGTGCCCAGTCAGCGACATGTAACGCCCCTGTCCATGCCTACTCGTCCAAGTGTCTGTGGTGAAATGCACCCTGTCACACACAGAGTTTCTCAAAGAAGCGGTGATGTTGTGTGCGACATGCTGGTGTAGCACAGGCACACCTTTCTTTGAGAAGTAGTGCCGACTGGGCATCTGGTACTGAGGCACTGCAACGGACATAAGGTCTCGAAAATCCTCTGTATCCACCAGGCGGAAAGACAGCATTTCTGTAGCCAACAGCTTGCAGATGGTGAAATTCAACCTCTTAGCTTTGTCATGGCTAGGAGGAAATGGTCTTTTACTTGTCCACATCTGAGGGACTGAGGGCAGGCTGTTGTGCTTAGACGGGGTTGAGTAGGGAGTCCCCAGCAAACTGCCGGTCTGTGAGGAAGATGCAGGCGGACATGTTATGTTGCCTTGATCCAAAGGTGGTGCTCTCGATGTCGGAGAGCGCTCAACACCAGCTGGTGTTTCCACTTCCAAATGAAATGTTGACCTGCCAATCACACTGGCTGTTGCGGGTAAAGAGGTGGCAGGTCTGCATCCAAAAACATGTGTGACTGCTGTCCCCCCAGTCACAGAGGATGAAGAGTAGAGATGAGCGGTGTTCGACTAGAACTGTTCGCCAATCTCAAATTCGAGCTGTTTTTGGCGGTGTTCGAGTCGTTCGACGAACCCGAACGATTTGCAAAAAATTCGGCTGTTCGAGGTTATGTTCGATAACTGTTCGAGCACCAAAAGCGTGTCCTGCATGTCTGGTGCTATTTAGAGAACCAATCCTGCAGGGATTGTCTGCCACTCACTGTAATGCCACAACCATGGTGGTTGTGGCATTACAGTGATTGCCCAAATCGATGGGAACAGTGCTCACAGTGAAACATGAAAAGCCGGCAATTCAGCATACACCGGTACCCGACAATTTAGAACAGAAAGAATAGAGAATCACACATAGATTAGATTGATAGAAACATGTCAGTCACATATATATGAAGTACAGTGACAGTGTTGCTTACTGTACTTGTCATTTAGTGTAAAGGATTTATAAAAAAAAATAATAGTGTTTTCATGCACTGTCTCTTTAAAAAAGCCGGCCGGCATTTCAGCAGCAGTACCCGACAATTTAGAATAGAAGGAATGGAGAATCACACATAGATTAGATAGATAGAAACATGTCAGTCACATATATAAGAAGTACAGTGACAGTGTTGATTACTGTACTTGTCATTTAGTGTTAAAATAAAGGATTTATTTATAAAACAATTGGCGTGGGGTTCCCTGTAATTTTAGTCTCTAGCGGAGGTTAAGCAGACGGCTGGGGCAGATGTTTGAAGCCTGGGAAGGGGGTAATACCCACGGAGCTGCACAGGCTACTAATATCAGCCCCCAGCTGAATACCTAGCCTTTACTAGCTATTAAAATGGGGGACCCTCAAAAAAATGACGTGGGGTCCCCCCTATTTTAATAGCTAGCAAAGGCTAGGCAGACAGCTGGGGGCTGATATTAATAGCCCAGGAAGGGTGGCATGAATATTGGCCCCCTCCCAGGCTAGAAACACCAGCCGTCAGCCGCCCCAGAAATGGCGCATTCGTAGGATGCGCCAATTCTGGCACTTAGCCTCGCTCTTCCCACTGCCCTGTAGCGGTGGCAGTGGGGTAATAGGGCTAGGGTTGATGTCAGCTTATAATGCCAGCTGACATCAAGCCCAGGTTAGTAATGGAGAGGCGTCTATAAGACACCCCCATTACTAACCCCATGGTCAAAGTTAAAAAAAACCCAAACACTCAGAATAAAGTCCTTTAATTGAAATAAAGACACAATTCTTTATTGTTCTAAATTAAACCATACTTACTGTCACGCCCATTCCAGCTGAAGCCAGCGATCTCCTGCAATAAAAGTAAAATAATAAACCAACATCATCCTTACCTTTCCATCGTTCCCACGACGGAGTACCCCATACTCAGACTGGCAGCTGGAGACTTGGGAGCTGTGAGGAAGCAAGTGCGATTGGGGTGACTCCTCTGAGGACTGGAGTATTTGTGATGTTGAAGTTGAGGTGGAGGAGAGCCCACTTGAAGGAGCACTTGATATCCGTTGAAGCAGTTTGTGCCTCATCTGGAATTTGTAGAGATGGGCGTGTCCGTAAGAAAGGGATCGTATCACATTGTCCACGAAAAGAAGTAGACATCTTAGTTTGGCTGGAAGATGGTCTTTGTTCTGCAGATGTTACTCCCCCCCACCAGGGGGGGCTCGACCCACCAGCGGACAGACACCAGTATTGGGAGAGGGGGGCTGGCCGTCAGGGTCCACCACGGCTCTGTCACAAACCCGGCGACACGGAGGACGCACGGGCAGGAACGGACTGGCCGTGTCGGCTTCGCACTCCAGCGTAGTCCATCTGCCCACTCGCGCCCGTAACCTCAAAGGGATGCGCAAGCGGCTTTTCTTCCCAGGGCTGTTCCCCGCCCAGCAGGAATGTGGGGGAGCTCAGGTCTGCCTTCCATTGTACTCCCTTACCTCCCTCGCTCTCTTTCCTTCTTCCGTTCTCCATCTAACCCCTCGGCTCTGTGGTGTCCGCTCTCCCTCCAGCTCTCTCCTTCTCACAGGTGGACTATCGCGTGTATTCACACTGTGGCGAATCTTTTGGGCCCAGGCATAAGAAGTTGTCGAGGTAATGGATTATATGTGCCCCCTTAGAAACATCCATTACAACCCATTCGAGGAAGCAACTAAACGCCTCAAATAGTGAGCAGGATCTGGACCACCCCATGGGCAAACAGCGATCTATATAGTATGCTCCTTCCCAGAAGCAGCCCAATAGGTGGACACTATTCGGCGGCACAGGTAGTAAGTAACCGGAACGCCGCATCATTGTCTGTTTTGGCCATTGGGGTGACCCTTCCAAACTTCTTGATCCGCCTGATTGCCTTGTCAAAGGATGTACAGTATATAGTACTGTATTTGGTTCCGCGTCGATGTTGTCGTTTACTGACCTGCCCCTTGGATATGACAAATGGTGGATTAGTCCGAATGTATTGGGTTCCGTTTTTGGCACAACTCACAATGGGGATACCACTACGTCTTGTAAGGAAAGTGTTCTGAATGGAACCGCCATTCTACCTAAAGATATTTCTGTTTTAAATTTTCTTGTCACGACGTCTGGGTGTTGGTAAGCTGATTTTAGATTTTTACTCCAGCCTTTCTTGATTTTAGAAGGGCATGACATGCCTATATCTGTGTCTCCCCCTCCTTTTACTCCTCCACCTCTTTTCTTTTCGCATGACTATATGTACTTGTCACTTTTCCATGTGTTAGTTGTGTCTTCTGAGCAGTTTGTCAGCTTTTGGACACCTTTGAAGTGTTTTCTATGTGTTTTCTATGTGTTTCTATGTGTTTTTGTTTGCCTGCCATTGGTTTTAACGGTGTTCGAAGGTGTTCGACGAACAGTTCGACTAACAGTTCGGCGAACATACGGGTGTTCGACGAACTGAACCGAACTCGAACACTACGGGGGTGGTTCAACAATAGTTGGCACCCTAAGATTGTGCAATGGTGCCTCCACTCAATGTTGGCTGACCCTAAGTGTCCTTAACTGCACCCTAAACTACACACAGTATGAACTCCAAAACAACAACATAAAGTAGTGAACACAAGCAGAGGGTGAGAACATGTTCACACAGTCACACTGATATGATGGAAGAAAATAAAAAGAACCAAACAACAAACGGAATACATGGAAAACCTCTCAGACTTTAAACGTAAAAGAAATAAAAGGGAACTGGGGACAAAGACACACAAACAAACCATAAGAAAAGCAACATAGATTAGTAAGGTAAGATAATTACTAGCTGTGAAGTTGTGTCTCAAAACAACATCATATATATTGAAATATAGCCAGCAAAGACTGCAAGTGCCAGGAGAGTATAAATAGCCCTTCCCAAGAAGTGGTAGGACAAACCAAAATGAGGAAGTGAAAACACCTGCATAGAAGCAACACAGCAAAGCAAGACAATAGCATTTTGAGCAGCTGAACAGCGAAAACACAAACTGTGATCTAGCAGGAAGGGATCCACAGCCAGAGATCATTGGATCAAAAGCTATGACAGCACCCATTAGAGCTGAGTCAATTGACTTTTGTCTCAACGCTCCAAATCACCCATTTCAAATCTTTTACTGTTCACTTTTCGTACTTTTTTGCAAACTTGAGCCGACGCTTCTTATGACAATATTTAAGTCGAGGATTCTTCACATTTTTTCTAGCCATCATTCCGGACTTGTGTGTTGCACAGTGCTTCCATGAACATCTGTAATCTCACTATTACAAAGCATACGATCCACCTCCACTGCCGTGTTTGTTGCGCCAGAAATGATAGACCTTGTGTTGAGTCGATTTGTTGACGGCAATATTTTGATTGGACGTCCACCTCTTGGCTTTTGAATGGATGGACAGTCTTCACTTCTTATTCTTCACTTCTTATTCTTCCAACTGTCATGGCACTCACATGATGCAGTTTGGCAATTTTCTTGCCCGAGAGACCGCTATCGATGAGTTTGATGCCTGCTGTATCTCTTATTTTTGGAAATCTTCTTCATGGCTGCTCCTCGGTTTGAACCAGTGACCTTTCACTTGGGAATCAAACTAATAACACACTGAGATATTAGAAAATGTGAGAACAGGCTGTATTTTGTAGTATACAAGAATAAAAAGAGTTTTCCACCACAAGGAGCAAAACAGTAACAATGCAGTGACATGACAAGAATCAGTATAACTAATCATATGCTAAATAGTTGCAAGTCAAATTTATGTATGAGAAAACCTAGATAATTATTAGTGATGAGCGAACGTGCTCTTCACTACTCGTTACTCGCCCAAGCATCACACTGCTCGACAAGCTCAGAGCTCGGTGACTATTTCTGTGTTGCTCGGGCGGGAGCTCGGGTTCCCGCCCTGCATGTTTGGAGCTCTTTAGAGAGCCATTGAACATGCAGGGATTTCTTGCCATGCACTGTAAGGCTGTAGCCATGGTGGTTGTGGGCATTACAGTGATTGGCTGGCCGCATTGTGTCATCAGGTCTATATAAGACCGGGTGCTGCTGTGCTCGTCACAGTCTACCTCGGAAACAGGCAGAGAAGGGAGAGCTGCTGCTGAGTCAGGGAGAGATTTGCTTGTTTATAGCTAGCATAGGTATTTCATGTAACATACCTGGCGGCGTCCTTGCATGGTGGTCCATCTCCCACTGTGCAAGAGCGCGCACTTGATCTCCAGTCCAGAATGTCTCTCTGGCTTCCCTCCATGCTGTCTGTTTGTGTCTGTTTCTGCTGCTTAAGGGCGGCGCCCGATCACTTCCTGCTTTTTGTACCTGCTGTGGGTCACACCCCTTGTGCGTCCTCAGCCTATTGCTGTCTGTCACCTGGTATATAGCTCAGCTGCTCCCATCTATCCCTGCCTGAGCATAGTGTTTCATTCAGTGTGTGCTTTCACTCTGAAGATGCCAGGTCCCGTTCTTTGTCTCCTGTCTTGCGGTATCAGTTCCCGTGTCTGAACTGAGTCCTGTCTATGTCTCCTGCCTTGCGGTATCCGTTCCCGTGTCTGAGCTGAGTCCTGTCTTTGTCTCCTGCCTTGCGGTATCAGTTCCCGTGTCTGAACTGAGTCCTGTCTGTGTACTCTTGCCTGCTGCGTTTCCTGGAGGCTGTATTTCCAGGCCTGTCTGAACACGCTCCTAGCCTGTTCCTCCCGCCTTCTAGGGGCCGATTACCTAGATCCGTTCCTGTATCTTGTCTGTCCTGTCTGAACAAGCTCCTAGCCTGTTCCTCCCGCCTTCTAGGGGCCGATAACCTAGATCCGTTCCTGTATCTTGTCTGTCCTGTCTGAACATGCTCCTTGCCTGTTTGTCCCGCCTCTCTGGGGGCCGATTCCCCAGACCTGCTCCTGTATCTTGTCTGTTCTGTCTGAACACGCTCCTTGCCTGTTTGTCCCGCCTCTCTGGGGGCCGTATTCCCAGACCCGCTCCTGTGTCCCGCTCCTGTGTCGGTCTCGTCCGTACACTCAGTTCCAGTCTGTACTCTCTCCTATCTTTCATCTGTCTTTTCTCTATGTCCGTTCCTTTCCTTTTTCTGCAGAGTCTGAACTCGTACCTAACTCCTGCCTGTTGTCTCTGTGCTCCCGTTTGTGAGTTTGTGGTCCACTCGCTACTTCACTGCAAGTACCCTGTGGGTGTCTGGCTCTGCCTTTCCCTTCCTGTCTGTTCCGTGTGAACAGAGCCCTGTCCCCCCTACTCAGCCTTGCCTGCTCTGACTCCTTTGCTCACTGCTCCGGCGGTTCTAGCCTGCTCTGACTCCTTTGCTCACCGCTCCGGCGGTTCTAGCCTGCTCTGACTCCTTTGCTCACCGCTCCGGCGGTTCTAGCCTGCTCTGACTCCTTTGCTCACCGCTCCGGCGGTTCTAGTCTGCTCTGACTCCTTTGCTTACCGCTCCGGCGGTTCTAGCCTGCTCTGACTCCTTTGCTCACTGCTCCGGCAGCCTTGCTCCGCTCTGACCCTTTTGCTCGCTGCTCCGGCAGTCTCGCTCCACTCTTGCTCACCGCTCCAGGCGGCCTCGTCCTGCTTTACTCTTGCTCACTGCTCCAGCAGTCTCGCTCAGCTTTGATCCTTTGTTCACCGCTCCTGGCGGCCTTGTCCTGCTCTACTCTTGCTCACCACTCCAGGCGGCCTTGTCCTGCCCTGTTCTCGCTCACCTCTCTGGGCGGCCTCACTCTGCTGTGTTTGTCCGCCACATCTGTGGCTCTGTTCCTGAGTCCCAGTGTGTACTGGGTCCTATCCCGCCAGTTTTCCTACCTGCTAGTGCCTCCCTGTCTGCACTCTAGCTGTGCTTGCCTGTACCCCTCTGCCTGTATTGTTCCTGAGTCCCAGTGTGTACTGGGTCCTATCCCGCCTGTGTTCCTACCTGCTAGTGCCTCCCTGTCTGCACTCTAGCTGTGCTTGCCTATACCCCCCTGCCTGCTTACCCGCCTGCCTGCATACCAGTCGTGCCTGCCTATACCCACCAGTCTGTGTGCCAGCCTACCAGTCTGTTCCTGTATTCCCCTGTGTGGGTCAACAGCCGTGTCCGGGGTCTGTCCTGGAGTAGCACCTGGTCCCTTTGCTCGGTTCCTCCTTGGTGCACTGGCGTCGTATGCCGTCGTGCGACCCTGGTCGGATCGGGTGAATACCTAGTTAAGCCCCTCCAGGCATTCACTCTCCGGCACGGTCCAGTGGAATCACTACAATCACACGCACACGCCGCTCAGCCCGGGCGTGTGCATAACAGCATGCTCAGGCCATGGTTCCCGTTGAGCCCCACGGCCTTCGCTCTCTGAGAAGTTTTCCAGCGAATACATGCATTAAAATAAATAAATAAATTTTTTTTTCCTTAGCTGAGTTGCAGGCGAATTACGCACCGTCCAGATGGATCTATCAGCTCTCGTTCCTGCGGATCCGCCACGTTACTATGGGGATCCAAGACAGTGTCGTGCATTTGTGGAGCAATGCATGCTACACTTTAAGGCCTACCCTCTCTATTTTCCTTCCGATTGGGCTAAAGTGGCCTTTATGATTGACTACCTAGCGGGTGATGCCTTGAAATGGGTCACCCCCCTATGGGAAGCATGGGATCCTGTCGTCCTTGACCTGCAGGCCTTCCTGGTGGCCTTTCGTATGGTCTTCGAGGACCCTAACCCTGAAGCCCCTGCTGAAGCTTCACTTCCCAATATCCCGGAGCAGCCCCGACGGGTAATGTGTGTGGGTAGCGCAATAGTCCTCCAGCCCAATGAGACTACTGCCCACCCAGAATCCTCACAGGGTGACTACGCTTTCCGGAATACTTCTCCCAACCTCAAGAGGCAGTCCAGACGTGCTAGACATAGAGGCAAGCCGTCACGCCAGGGTCTGTCCTCCCTGAGACCTCCTGACCCCAACCTTGAAGTCCCTACTGAAGCTTCATCTCCCTGTATCCCGGAGAAGCCCCAACGGGTAATGTGCGTGGGTAGTGCACCAGTTCTCCTGCCCGAAGAGACTTCTGCCCATCCAGACTCCACACAGGAGAACTTCCTGCACCCGGCATCAGATGCTTCACCCACTTTAACCGGTGTGCATGTCCAAGGATGCTGCAAAGCTGTGGTTACCTCAGAGTCTGTGCACCTCTACTACCTGGTGGAGGACCCCCTGTTGCCTCCTGAATCCTCCGGGATACCACTCGATGACAAATGGAGAGAGACTTCTCTACACCCGGTACTCGATACTTTGTCCGCTTCGTCCTGTGAGCCTGACAATGGGTACCCCAAAGTGGTAGTTACCCCCGAGTCTCTACACCCCTCCGACCAGGCGGAGGACCTCCAGTTGTCTCCTGAACCCTTCGGGGTGCTACCTGGTAGCGAAAGGACAGAGACTCTCCTATACTCTGTACCTGATACCTCGCTCGCTTCGTCCAGTGAGTCCAACCTAGTGTACTCCGAAGCAGAGGTTACTCCCGAGTCTCTACACCCCTCCGACCAGGCGGAGGACCTCCAGTTGTCTCCAGAACCCTTCGGGGTGCTACCTGGTAGCGAAAGGACAGAGACTCTCCTATACTCTGTACCTGATACCTCGCTCGCTTCGTCCAGTGAGTCCAACCTAGTGTACTCCGAAGCAGAGGTTACTCCCGAGTCTCTACACCCCTCCGACCAGGCGGAGGACCTCCAGTTGTCTCCAGAACCCTTCTGGGTGCCACCTGGTGGTGAATGGACAGAGACTCTCCTATATCCTAGATCTGATACCTCGCTTGCTTCGTCCAGTGAGTCCGACCTAGTGTACTCTGAAGCAGAGGTTACCCGTGAGTCTCTACACCCCTCTGACCAGGCGGAGGACCGCCAGTTGTCTCCAGAACCCTTCGGGGTGCCACCTGGTGGTGAATGGACAGAGACTTTCCTATACTCGGTACCCGATACCTCGCCTGCTTCGTCCAGTGAGTCCGACCTAGTGTACTCTGAAGCAGATGTTTTCTCTGAGCCTCTGCACTCTTCTGACCCGGCGGAGGACCTCCAGTTGTTTCCTGAATCCTCCGGGGTACCACCAGATAACAAAGAGACAGTGACTATTCCTCATTATGTACCTGATAACCCGTCTATTTCTTCCTGTGAGCTTGACAAGTTGTACCTCGAAGCAGAGATTACCCCCAAGTCTCTGTCCCCCTCCAACCCGGTGAAGGACTTCCAGTTGTCTCCTGTACCCTCTGGGGTGCCACGTGAAAATATGTGGAGAGAGACTTCCTTGTGTGCTGTTCCTGGTACTCCACCCGTTTCGTCTGTTGCTGAGGATGGCTGGATAGGAGGTAGCATCCTAGCTAACCAGATGAGATCAATTTTTCCTGTGGACAGTGGAAGTGATCTCCTTGAAGTGAACGACTGGTCCTCGAATTCCCTGCGGAAGATTCTGGCAGGCCTGAAGAAGAGGGGGCGTAAGGGGGGGGTACTGTAACATACCTGGCGGCGTCCTTGCATGGTGGTCCATCTCCCACTGTGCAAGAGCACGCACTTGATCTCCAGTCCAGAATGTCTCTCTGGCTTCCCTCCATGCTGTCTGTTTGTGTCTGTTTCTGCTGCTTAAGGGCGGCGCCCGATCACTTCCTGCTTTTTGTACCTGCTGTGGGTCACACCCCTTGTGCGTCCTCAGCTATTGCTGTCTGTCACCTGGTATATAGCTCAGCTGCTCCCATCTATCCCTGCCTGAGCATAGTGTTTCATTCAGTGTGTGCTTTCACTCTGAAGATGCCAGGTCCCGTTCTTTGTCTCCTGTCTTGCGTATCAGTTCCCGTGTCTGAACTGAGTCCTGTCTATGTCTCCTGCCTTGCGGTATCCGTTCCCGTGTCTGAGCTGAGTCCTGTCTTTGTCTCCTGCCTTGGGTATCAGTTCCCGTGTCTGAACTGAGTCCTGTCTGTGTACTCTTGCCTGCTGCCTTTCCTGGAGGCTGTATTTCCAGGCCTGTCTGAACACGCTCCTAGCCTGTTCCTCCCGCCTTCTAGGGGCCGATTACCTAGATCCGTTCCTGTATCTTGTCTGTCCTGTCTGAACACGCTCCTAGCCTGTTCCTCCCGCCTTCTAGGGGCCGATTACCTAGATCCGTTCCTGTATCTTGTCTGTCCTGTCTGAACACGCTCCTTGCCTGTTTGTCCCGCCTCTCTGGGGGCCGATTACCCAGACCTGCTCCTGTATCTTGTCTGTTCTATCTGAACACGCTCCTTGCCTGTTCGTCCCGCCTCTCTGGGGGCCGTATTCCCAGACCCGCTCCTGTGTCCCGCTCCTGTGTCAGTCTCGTCCGTACACTCAGTTCCAGTCTGTACTCTCTCCTATCTTTCATCTGTCTTTTCTCTATGTCTGTTCCTTTCCTTTTTCTGCAGAGTCTGAACTCGTACCTAACTCCTGCCTGTTGTCTCTGTGCTCCCGTTTGTGAGTTTGTGGTCCACTCGCTACTTCACTGCAAGTACCCTGTGGGTGTCTGGCTCTGCCTTTCCCTTCCTGTCTGTTCCGTGTGAACAGAGCCCTGTCCCCCCTACTCAGCCTTGCCTGCTCTGACTCCTTTGCTCACTGCTCCGGCGGTTCTAGCCTGCTCTGACTCCTTTGCTCACCGCTCCGGTGGTTCTAGCCTGCTCTGACTCCTTTGCTCACCGCTCCGGCGGTTCTAGCCTGCTCTGACTCCTTTGCTCACCGCTCCGGCGGTTCTAGTCTGCTCTGACTCCTTTGCTTACCGCTCCGGCGGTTCTAGCCTGCTCTGACTCCTTTGCTCACTGCTCCGGCAGCCTTGCTCCGCTCTGACCCTTTTGCTCGCTGCTCCGGCAGTCTCGCTCCACTCTTGCTCACCGCTCCAGGCGGCCTCGTCCTGCTTTACTCTTGCTCACTGCTCCAGCAGTCTCGCTCAGCTTTGATCCTTTGTTCACCGCTCCTGGCGGCCTTGTCCTGCTCTACTCTTGCTCACCACTCCAGGCGGCCTTGTCCTGCCCTGTTCTCGCTCACCTCTCTGGGCGGCCTCACTCTGCTGTGTTTGTCCGCCACATCTGTGGCTCTGTTCCTGAGTCCCAGTGTGTACTGGGTCCTATCCCGCCAGTGTCCCTACCTGCTAGTGCCTCCCTGTCTGCACTCTAGCTGTGCTTGCCTGTACCCCTCTGCCTGTATTGTTCCTGAGTCCCAGTGTGTACTGGGTCCTATCCCGCCTGTGTTCCTACCTGCTAGTGCCTTCCTGTCTGCACTCTAGCTGTGCTTGCCTATACCCCCCTGCCTGCTTACCCGCCTGCCTGCATACCAGTCGTGCCTGCCTATACCCACCAGTCTGTGTGCCAGCCTACCAGTCTGTTCCTGTATTCCCCTGTGTGGGTCAACAGCCGTGTCCGGGGTCTGTCCTGGAGTAGCACCTGGTCCCTTTGATCGGTTCCTCCTTGGTGCACTGGCGTCGTATGCCGTCGTGCGACCCTGGTCGGATCGGGTGAATACCTAGTTAAGCCCCTCCAGGCATTCACTCTCCGGCACGGTCCAGTGGAATCACTACAATCACACGCACACGCCGCTCAGCCCGGGCGTGTGCATAACATTTCACAGCATATCTATATATCAATCTGAACTAACAGTCCTTCTGAGGACTAATCCAGCTGCATATATTCAGTGGTAATAGCAGGAGTTAGGCAGGCAGGGTATGTGGCAGACTGCAGTGCATATAGCATAAGAGGGTCCATTGCGCATTCTGTCTGCTGCTGTTGTTACAGATGTTTGTAGACATAGCCCCAGATATCAGGGGCCAGGTCTATTTTTTTTTTATCTTAATCCTCGTTATTTGCTTAGAAAACAAGGCAGGCAGCGTATGTGAGAGACTGCAATGCATACAGCACAAGAGAGTCCATTGCACATTCTGACTGATCCTGTTATTTCAGATATTTGTAGACATAGCCCCAGGTATCAGGGGCCTTGGCTAATTTTTTTTTATCTTAATCCTGATTATTTACTTGAAACGCAATCCAGAGTACACAATTTATCTGCTCCATTTGCTTGTTACCACTGCAGAATACAGCTAGATTTTTTCCATATTACAGCGATAAAAATCCAGAAATTTTAACTGAACGTGGAAAATATTGGCCTCCATTTCCATTTTGTTGCAGCGTGTCGGTGAAGCTATTCACACGAGGTCGCCGTGAAGAATAGTTTTAGTAAACTACAGGCCCACTTTTTAAAACTGTGGTTCTCCATCAGACGTATCACATATAACTGCGTTCCAAAATCAGCCATTTCTGGCTTCTATTTCCATTTTGTTGCATTGTATTGATGAAGCTATTCACATGAGGCCGCTGTGAAGAATAGTATTAGTAAACTACAGGCCCGCATTTTAAAACCGTGGTTCTCCGTCAGACGTATTACATAAAAATGTGTTCCAAAATCAGCCATTTCTGGCTTCCATTTCCATTTTGTTGCAGTATGTCAGTGAAGTTATTCACATGAGGTTGCTGTGAAGAAAAGTATTAGTAAACTACAGGCCCGCTTTTTAAAACCATGATTCTCCATCAGATGTATCACAAATAACTGCGTTCCATATTCAGCCATTTATGGCCTCCATTTCCATTTTGTTGCAGTGTGTCGGTGAAGCTATTCACACGATGTTGCTGTGAAGAATAGTATTAGTAAACTACAGGCCCGCTATTTAAAACTGTGGTTCTCAGTCAGACGTATCACATATAACTTCGTTCCTCCAAAATCAGCCATTTCTGGATTCCATTTCCATTTTGTTGCAGTGAGTCAGTGAAGCTCTTCACACAATGTCACTGTGAAGAATAGTAACCTACAGGCCCGCTATTTAAAACTGTGGTTGTCCATCAGACTTATCACATACAACTGAGGTTCAAATCCAGCCATTTGTACTGAATGTGGAAAATATTGTCCTCCATTTAAAATGGGCAAGGTGCTTGGCAAGGGACGCGGAAGTGGACGTAATGGTGATGGTGCATGCAGAGGACGATGCCGTGGGCAAGCTGAAATTGTGCCATAACAAACACCTTGTCGCTCAACCTTCCTGTACCAATTACTAGAGGACCGCAGAACACCACTATTGAACACAGAGCAGTGTCAAAAGGTTGTTGGTTAGATAGCAGATAATGCTTCCAGTCACTTTGCCACCACAACCACCACCCTGTATTTCACATGGTCAAGTCTCCGTCAAGTAGCTGTGAGTCTGGACTGCATATTCCTCACCCTGATCCTCCTTCCTCCCAACATGCCAGGGACAACTGATCCCACACTTGGACACTCGGAATAGCTGTTCACTTTTCCATTTATGGATTCAGGGCTCTCACCCAGCCAGCTTCAAGAGTGTGAAGAGGAGAACGCGTGAAGTGATGCCTAAATATTTGAGCAGCAACAGTCAAGCGAAGGCAAAGGTGGGAAAGTGCAATTACTGTCGCGAGAGGTAGATGATGATGAGACACAATTGCCAGAAAGTCAGGAGGAGGACCAGAGTGCAGAAGTGGAGGACGAGGTGGTGGATGATATAGTAACTGACCCAACCTGGCAGGGGGACATGCAGAGCGAGGACAGCAGCACAAAGGGGGAGGGAGGCGGAGCACCACAACAAGCAGGAAGAAGCAGTATTGTGGCCATAGACAGAAGGTGGGAAAGTGTTCCTGTTACACCAACACAATGGACATTGAAGTACAACTGTTAGGTATTCCCTAGTCTGGTTGTTTTTAAAGACTCTGCAGAAAACCGTTTTTTAAAGACTCTGAAGAAAACCCCGAAAGACCATTAGCACCACCTGCCAGGCCAGCATCAGCAGGGATAGCAAAACTAGCAGCCTGACCATGACCAGCATGACCAGTCACATGGAAGCAAAGTACCCGGCTAAGTGGGCTGAACCCCAGGATCCAGAAACAGTGTCTGAGGGTGACACTACTGCATCTTCTGCTGTTGTGCATGCACGCCAATCCCCTGTCCATGGCGCATGCGAAGATGCCTCCCGCCCTGCACCTGTCATTGCACACTCTCAACAAGCACCATCAACAAGCATGTCCACGTACTTGTCACAGCACAGTGTTCAGTTGTCCCTACCCCAGTCCTTGGAACACAAATGCAAATACGCAGCCAATGCCCCACAAGCCACACTACTAAATTCACACATTTCGCAAATGTTTGGGCTTGAAAAGTTGCCTTTTAGGTTCGTAGAGAAAGAAGTTTTCCACAACCTGATGGAGGCGGCCATCCCTCGGTACTCAGTCTCCAGCCACCACTATTTCTCCCGGTGTGTCGTCCCCGTATTACATGAGCACGTGTCCCACATCATTAGACGTGCCCTCAACAATGCATTTACTGGGAAAATCCACCTAACCACGGACACGTGGACAAGTGTTTGTGGGCAGGGACGGTACATTTCGCTGACAGCACACTGGGTTAATATAGTGGAAGCCGGGACCCAGTCAGACCTTGGGACAGAACACGTCCTCCCGATGCCGAGGATTGCTGGCTCTGTGTCAATCAGGGTTTCCCACACTTTCAACAGCTCATGCACACCCTCCTCCTCCTCTTCAGCCACCATCTCCGAAGTGACCACATCAGTCAGAAGCTGGAAGCACTGCAGCACTGCCTCGGCCAAGGGGCAACAGACTGTGCTGAAGCTAATATGCTTAGGGGACAAACTGCACAACGCTGAAGAGTTGTGGACAGCTCTGAAAGAGCAGGCAGATCTGAGGCTGACACTGCTGCCCCTATATCCAGGCATGGTCGTGTGTGACAATAGCCGGAACCCAATGGCTCTGAAGCGAGTCGAGCTCACACACGTACCATGCCTGGCCCATGTGCTTAACCTCGTGGTTCAGCGGTTTCTCAAATCCTACCCAGATCTGCATGTCAAAGTACGCCACCTGTGTGCCCATTTTAGAAAGTCACCTACAGCTTCCGCTGCCCTTGCCGTGCTTCAGAAGCGTTTGCAGCTTCCAGTTCACCGACTGGTGTGTAATGCCCCAACGCATTGGAAATCTGCATTGCAGATGTGGGAAGGATTTGTGATCAGAAGAGGGCAGTTGATGAGTACCCGCATCAACACAGCCATCATTATTCAGATCAGACTCCACACATAAGACCTCAGGAGTGAACATGGATGTCAGACATCTGTACCATCCTCCAAAACTTTGAGGACTCCACCAAGATGGTGAGCGGCGATGACGCCATAATTAGCGTCAACATCCAGCTTCTCTGTCTTCTGAAATGCTCTCTGCTCACAATTAAAGAGGATGCATTGCAGGCAGAGCATGATGAGATAGAGCAAGGAACCATACAGGGTGATTCCACACAGCCCAACCTCATTTCATCCCAACATGGATTGCATGACAATGAGGAAGAGGAGGAAGAAAAACAGTAGCTAGTTTCCTGTGCTATAGAGGGTACTACCTGAACAAATGTCATACCATCTGTTCAGCATGGAAAGCCTGATGACAGGGAGTAGGAGGAGGAGGAGGATGAGGAGGAGAGCATGGTCAGTCATCTTCTTGGTGAGGACACAGAAGTCTTGCCTGTTAGCAGTCTGGCACACATGGCTGAGTTTATGTTAAGCTGCATTTCCCGTGACCCTAGCGTTGTCCAAATTTTGGGTGACAGTCATTACTGGTTCGTGACACTTCTAGACCCACGCTAGAAGGAAAACTTTCTGTCTTTTATTCCCTGGCCGGACATCTGAAAACTCTGGTAGCAAAGGTCACAGTTTGTTGAACAACCAAGGAGTACAGGTGAGAGAGACACAAATCCAATCCAGCAGAGGAAGGGGAACACTGTCAAAGTTCTGGGACAGTTTTCTCAGACCCTCCCATCGCCCAGGCCTTGAATCACGGGGTGCTCTCACAATGAGGGAAAAATTTGGGAAGATGCTGAAGGAGTACTTTGCCGACCATACCAAAGATCTCCGTGATTCCTCTGTGCCTTATAATTATTGGGTATCCTAGCTGGACACGGGGCATGAACTGGCTTTCTATGCCTTGGAGTTCCTGACCTGCCCTAGTGTTTTGTCAGAACAGTTTTTTAGTGCCCCTGGTGGAATTATAAGCGACTGGCGCATTCGCCTGTTAACTGAAAATGCCGACAGGCTGACTCTTATAAAAATGAGCAAGGGCTGGATTGGGCCAGACTTCTCAACACCACCGAATTATAGCAGCGTAACATAAACTCAAATACAGTGTCTTTTTTTGGGAGGTCTAACTCTATTCCCATGTACCTCTGTCTTCACACCCAGACATGGATATACGCTTCCTGATTTTGTCTATTTGCTCTTGTCTCCTCTAACTCCTCATCCTCATCCTCCACCACCATATCACTACCATATGTACAATATAACCATATCTACGTCTCTTGCAAGGGGCATTGGAGTGCCTCAAAATTTTTGGCAACCGTTGAATTCACTGCATAGGCAAATAGAATGGGAGACCCACTTCCTAATAATGGGAACATTTTTTTCAGGAGGCCCTTCTCTATGTCTCTTGCGAGAGGCATTGAAATTGCTCCAAATTTTGGCAGCCATTGCAGTCACTGCATATGCAAGAATAGTATGGGGGACCCACTCTATTCAAATGGGAAAATGTCGTTAATGAGGCTCACCTCTATGTGTCTGTAAATTTTTATTGGGTTTTTTCTTAACTGGAAACTGGATAGCAGAACCGCTCTTTTCTAGGAACATGTCGTTACTGAGGCCTAGCTCTATGTGTCTTGAAATTGTTATTGGGGATTTCTTAAATTTTGTCAGCAGTTGTATTCATTGCATACCCTATAAATGGATAGCAGGACCGCTCCTTTCTAGAAATATGTTATTGGGGTTTTTCCCAAGTTTTGGCAGCCATTGTACTCACTGCATACTCTATAACTGTAAAGCAGACCCGCTCCTTTCTAATGAGAACATGTCGTTACTGTGGCCCACCTCTGTGTCTTTAAATTGTTATTGGGGTTTTTCCTAAATTTTGTCAGCCGTTGTACTCACTGCATACCCTATTACTGTATAGCAGATCCGCTCCTTTCTAATGGGAACATGTTGTTACTGTGGCCCAACTCTGTGTCTTTAAATTGTTATTGGGGTTTTTCCCAAGTTTTGGGATCCGTTGTACTCACTTCATACCCTATAACTATATAGCAGACCCGCTGCTTTCTAATGGAAACATGTCGTACTCGTTACTGAGGCCCACCTCTATGTGTCTTTAAATTGTTATTGGAGTTTTTCCTAAATTTTGGCAGCCATTGTACTCACTGCATACCCTATAACTGTATAGCAGACCCGCTCCTTTCTAATGGGAACATATCGTTGCTAAGGCACACCTCTATGTGTCTTGAAATTGCTATTGGAGTTTTTCCCAAATTTTGGCAGCTGTTGTATTTCCTGCGTACCCTGTAACTGTATAGGAGACCCTCTTAATTTTAATGGAAACATGTCGTTACTGTGGTCAACCTCTGTGTCTTTAAATTGGTATTGGGGATTTTATCAAATTTTGGCAGCCGTTGTTCTCACTTCATACACTATAACTGTATAGCAGACTCGCTCCTTCCTAATGGGAGCATGTCGTACTCATTACTGAGGCCCACCTCTATGTGTCTTGAAATTGTTATTGGGGTTTTTCCTAAAATTTGGCAGGCGCTGTACTCACTGCATACCCTACAACTAGATAGCAGAACTGCTCCTTTCTAGGAACATGTCGCTACTGAGGCCCACCTCTGTGTGTCTTGAAATTGTTATTGAGGTTTTTCCTAAATTTTGGCAGGCATTGTACTCACTGCATACCCTACAACTGGGTAGCAGAACTGCTCCTTTCTAGGAACATGTCGCTACTGAGGCCCACCTCTGTGTGTCTTGAAATTGTTATTGAGGTTTTTCCTAAATTTTGGCAGGCATTGTACTCACTGCATACCCTACAACTGGATAGCAGAACTGCTCCTTTCTAGGAACATGTCGCTACTGAGGCCCACCTCTGTGTTTTTAAATAGTTATTGAGGATTTCCCAAATTTTGGCAGCCGTTGTAGTCACTGCATACCCTATAACTGTATAGCTGACCAGCTCCTTTCTAATGAGAACATATTGTTACTGTGGCCCACCTCTGTGTCTTTAAATTATTATTGGGTTTTTTCCCAAATTTAAGCAGCCATTGTACTCACTTCATACCCTATAATTGTATAGGAAACCTGCTCCTTTCTAATGGGAACATGTCGTTACTGAGGCCGACCTCTATGTGTCTTGAAATTGCTATTCAGGATTCCCTAAATTTTGTCAGCCATTGTACTCACTGCATACCCTATAACTGGATAGCAGAACCACTCTTTTCTAGGAACATGTCATTACTGAGTCCCACCTCTATGTGTCTTGAAATTGTTATTGGGGTTTTCCTAAATTTTGGCAGGCATTGTACTCACTGCATACCCTACAACTGGATAGCAGAACTGCTGCATTCTAGGAACATGTCGCTACTGAGGCCCACCTCTATGTGTCTTTAAATTGTTATTGAGGATTTCCCAAATTTTGGCACCCGTTGTAGTCACTGCATACCCTATAACTGCATAACAGACCAGCTCCTTTCTAATGAGAACATATTGTTACTGTGGCCCAAATATCCTATAACTGTATAGGAGACCCTCTCCTTTTTAATGGAAACATGTTGTTACTGTGGCCCACTTCTGTGTCTTTAAATTGTTATTGGGTTTTTGGCAGCCAATGTACTCACTTCATACCCTATAACTGGATAGCAGACCCGATCCTTTCTAATGGGAACATGTAGTTCTCCTTACTGAGACCCACCTCTATGTGTCTTTAAATTGTTATTGGGGTTTTTCCTAAATTTTGGCAGCCGTTGCACTCCTTGCATACCCTATGACTGTATTGCAGACCCACTCCTTTCGAATGGGAACATGTCGTTACTGAGGCACACTTTTATGTGTCTTGACATTGTTATTAGGGTTTTTCATACATTTTGGCAGCCGTTGTACTCACTGCATACCCTATAAGTGGAAAGCAGAACCGCTACTTTCTAGGAACATGTCATTACTGAGGCCCACCTCTATGTGTCTTGAAATTGTTATTGGGGATTTCCTAAATTTTTTCAGCCGCTGTACTCACTGCATACCCTATAACTGTATAGCAGAACTGCTACTTTCTAGGAACATGTCATTACTGAGGCCCAACTCTATGTGTCTTGAAATTGTTATTGGAGTTTTCCCAAACTTTGGCAGCTGTTGTATTCACTGTATACCCTATAACTGCATAGGAGACCCTATCCTTTCTAATGGGGACATGTCGTTACTGTGGCATGTCTTTAAATTGTTATTGGGGATTTTCCTAAATTTTGGCATCCGTGTACTCACTGTATACCCTATAACTGTATAGCAGAACCGCTCCTTTCTAATGGGAACATGTCGTTACTGAGGCCCACCTCTATGTGTCTTTAAATTGCTATTGGGGTTTTTCCTAAATTTTGGCAACGGTTGTACTCACTGTATACCCTATAACTGAATAGCAGAACCGCTCCTTTGTAGGAACCTGTCGTTACTGAGGCCCACCTCTATGTGTCTTTAAATTGGTATTGGGGTTTTTCCCAAATTTTGGCAGCCCTTGCAGTCACTGCATGAGCATTACCACTATAAGAGACCCACTCATTTTTAAAAGGAATTTTTTTTTACTGAGGCCGTCCTCTATGTCTCTTCAAAGGGGTATTGGGATGCATCCAAATTTTTGGCAGCCCTTGCAGTCACTGCATACGCAATAACAGTATGTGAGACCCACTTGTTTAGTTAGGGTGATTAATGAGTGGAACAGGCTGCCACGAGAGGTGGTGAGTTCCCCTTCAATGGACGTCTTCAAACAGAGGCTGGACAGAAATCTGTCTGAGATGATTTAGTGAATCCTGCTTTGAGCAGGGGGTTGGACCAGGTGACCCAGGAGGTCCCCTCCAACTCTACCATTCTATGATTCTAATGGGAACAACAAAACATAGCGGGCTAATGGCTCTCTAACAATAGCAAGGGCCAAGTGCTGGCCCTTTAAGAATAGTTAGGGCTGTTAGAACCTTGCTGTTAGGTTTTTTTTCCTTTGCTGGTCACATGACCTTGTTGGCCTATTTAATCCTGCTCCGCCCTTCTGGCTTTGCTGGACTTCATTGTATATCTACTTTCTAGCTAGCCTGTGCTCTGTGTCTTGCTCTGTTAGTTTGCTTGGTTTACTGACCTCTATGTTCTTTATATTTTGTTTGTTCTTCTGTCTGATACTATTTCTGTTAGGAGGTGTCCCATATTCCTCCCAGTCCTTAGTACTTGTAGGGATTCCTCCCCCACATCTATAGGTCTTCGTACAGACTAGCTTAGGACTTTAGCAGGTCTGATCGCAGGATCAGGTTCCCTGTTACATCGTAGGGATTCAGCTGAGTTCTATCGTAGGGACAGATCTCCTCTCTTTCCTTAGCTCTGGTAGCAGAACATAACAGTAAGTCCAGCCAGCAAATTCTCTAAGGAAAGATTTTTCTGTTCCATCATGGTGTCGGTTCAGGATTTGGCTCATCGCCTGCAGGGACTCTCTCTGGAAGTGGCCGAGCTCCGTCAGCACGTGAGTAACTGTTCTGGAGCACATTTCTTGGAGCCTAAGGTATGTTTGCCGGATTTATTTTTTGGTGAACATCGAGAATTTTTTTCATTTAAAAATGCTTGCTTATTGTATTTTCGTTTGAGACCCAAGTCCTCTGGGGATGAATCCCAGCGCGTAGGGTTCATAATGTCACTTTTGCGCAAAGAGCCTCAGGAGTGGGCCTTTTCTTTGCAACCTAGTGATACATGCTTCAGATCAGTGGATAGTTTTTTTTCTGCTTTAGGACTATTATATGATGATCCTGACCGTGTCGCATCAGCTGAGACTGAGTTGAGACGTTTAAAACAAGGATCAGGTAATGTCGAAAAATATTGTACACATTTTCGTCGTTGGTCCACTCAAACAGGGTGGAACGATTCTGCTCTGAAAAGTCTATTTCTTGCTGGGCTCAGTGAAAGGGTTAAAGACCTGCTAATTGCTTATCCTACACCTGAGGATTTGCAACAGGCTATGCAATTAGCTATACGGGTGGATAGAAGACTGCGTGCTAGGGTTAATGAGAGCAAATCCTCTGCTATGTCAGTTTCTGGTTATGATAATGTGTGTACTAACAGTGGTGAACCGATGGAGATTGGATCGGTGGCACCTCGCTCTCAAGAAAAAGACCGTCGTTTTTCGAAAGGCTTGTGTTTCTATTGCGGAAAATCTGGTCATTTGATTAAAGGCTGTGAGCTTCGTATGAAGAAAGAAAAAAAAATGGTCAGTCATGCCCGTATTGCCTGTTTAAATTCCAAGGGTGTATTTTTAGCTGCTTCCACGATTGCTCAGGAAAAATTAATGGAATTTCGGGTGTTTGTTGATTGCGGGTCTACACTGAATGTAATTGATGGGGGATTCGTGGAAAAACTCAATTTAAAACCTGAACCTTTATCATCCCCCATTGCTGTGGTTTCTGTGGATGGCTCCCCTTTGAAGAATATTACTCTCAAGGTCTGTGAATTTCCTCTCACTATTAATGGTGTTCACCATGAGAAATTGGATTTGGTAGTGTTGAATAACTTGCCTTCTCCAGTAATATTGGGATTGCCCTGGTTAAAATGTCACAATCCTGTACTGGATTGGTCTACCAGTGAAATTAAATCCTGGAGCCATAAATGTTATGACAAGTGTTGTAACGGGCGTATTGCAGCTTTGGATAGGGGAGAATTGCCTGTTCCTATTCAGGATTTTTGGAGAGTTTTTTCTGAGAAGGAATCGCAGGTTTTGCCTCCCCATAGAGACTATGATTGTTCTATTGAATTTGTCCCTGGAGCGACTCTTCCTAAAAGTCGTTTATTTAACCTTACTATTCCTGAGAGGAAGGCTTTGGAGGAATACATACAGACAAGTTTGGCCGCCGGTCACATTAGGCCCTCTAAGTCTCCTGTGGCGGTTGGATTTTTTTTTGTAAAAAAAAAGGACGGCGGTTTACGTCCTTGTCTGGATTTTCGTGAGATTAACAAAATTACGGTACGCAATCCTTACCCACTGCCATTGATTCCTGATCTGTTTAACCAGTTATTGGGGGCCAAGTGGTTCTCTAAAATTGACCTTAAGGGGGCATACAATCTGTTGCGCATGAAGGAGGGTGATGAATGGAAGACTGCTTTTAACACTCCTGTGGGTCATTTTGAGAATCTGGTTATGCCTTTTGGTCTTACTAATGCTCCTGCATTTTTTCAGAATCTGATTAATGACATCCTTAGACCTTTGATCGGTAAAAATGTGGTTGTGTATTTGGATGACATTTTGATTTATTCGCCAGATCTGGAGTCTCATTGGCGGAGCGTGCGTGAGGTATTACAGTTATTAATGGACAATTCGCTTTTTGCTAAGCTGGAGAAATGTGAGTTCGCTGTACAGAGAATTAGTTTTTTGGGCTACATTATCTCCAGCAAAGGTTTTGAGATGGATCCGGTTAAGGTTCAGGCTGTGCAGGAATGGCCTAGGCCTATTGGTTTGAAATCGATACAGAGGTTTTTGGGTTTCGCCAATTACTATAGAAAATTCATAAAAAATTTTTCTAGTATTGTCAAACCTCTGACTGATCTCACCAGGAAAGGTGCTGATGCGGTTCAGTGGTCTTCTGAGGCCATTGAAGCTTTTGTGTATCTCAAGGAGAGGTTCACCTCTGCTCCCATCCTTATGCAGCCTGATGTTACTAGGCCGTTTTTGGTTGAGGTTGATGCTTCCTCTGTGGGGGTTGGCGCAGTATTGTCTCAGGATAACGGGGATGGATTACATCCCTGTGCCTTTTTTTTCAAAAAAATTTTCGGAGACTGAATTGAATTACGATATTGGTAATCGGGAATTATTGGCTATTAAACTCGCATTTGAACACTGGCGCCACTTCTTGGAAGGTGCGGAATTTCCCGTTCAGGTTCTTACGGATCATAAAAATCTGATATATCTTGACGCTGCCAAGCGCCTGAATGCCCGTCAGGCTAGGTGGGCACTGTTTTTCTCGCGGTTTAATTTCTCCGTTACTTACATCCCTGGTACTAAGAATGTTAAGGCGGATGCCTTGTCTCGCAGTTTTTCTCCCATAGTCGGTGCTGAGAAAGAGGAAAACATTTTACAAGAAGGTGTTGTGATAGCTGCTTTAGACTCCGTTTTGGAAGATGAGATTCTTAAAGCTCAGGAGAATGCCCCATCTAACACTCCTCATGGGAGGTTGTTTGTGCCTGGGACCTTTAGGAGAGATTTGTTTGTTGAGTGTCACGAATCTCGGTTGGCAGGTCATCCCGGAATCTCTGAGACCAAGAGACTGGTGGGTCGCAGTTTTTGGTGGCCTGGATGGCAGAAGGAAGTCATTAAGTGGGTACGCCAATGTACTGTATGTGCTAGATCTAAGTCCTCACATACTCCTGCTGCGGGGTTGCTTTGTCCTTTGGAGGTCCCCAGTGCTCCTTGGACACATTTGGCTATGGACTTTATAACTGACCTTCCCCCCTCTGAGGGTTTTACTGTCATCTGGGTGGTCGTGGACCGTTTTAGTAAGATGTGTCACTTGGTTCCCTTCATCAAACTGCCCTGCGCTAAAACTCTCGCTAAGGCCTTTGTCAAGGAAATTGTCAGACTTCATGGCGTTCCTACTGACATTGTTTCTGATAGGGGTCCTCAGTTCGTGGCTCGTTTTTGGCGTGCCTTTTGTGACAGGTTGGGAATTCATTTGTCGTTTTCGTCCGGATATCATCCTGAATCTAATGGCCAGACAGAAAGGAAAAACCAGGATGTTGAACAGTTCTTGCGTTGTTTTGTGGCAGACAATCAAGAGGGGTGGTCTGAGTTTCTGCCACTTGCCGAATTTGCTCTGAACAATCATACATCTTCTTCTGCTGGTTGTTCGCCTTTTTTTTGTTGTTCTGGGAGACATCCGTCGTTTGGGTCGTTCTCCAAGTTGGGATCTGCCGTGCCTGAGGAGGAGAATTTTTCCGGTGATTTGGAAAGAGTTTGGACGGATGTGCGTGGTAATCTTCAGGAGGCCAACAGAAAATCTAAAGACTACTTTGATAGGAAACGACAGGAGGTTTTGTTCGCTGTTGGTGACATGGTTTGGTTGTCCTCTAGGAATCTGCGGTTGAGGATTCCTTCTAAGAAATTGGGTCCCAAGTTTGTAGGGCCCTTTAAGGTGCTTCAGGTTGTCAACCAATCTGCTGTTAGGTTGGAGGTTCCTACCTCCTGGAGAATTAATCCGGTCTTTCATGTCTCTCTGTTAAAAAAAGCTGTTGTGTCGGATGGTGACGCCTCTGCCTCTGTTCCTCCGGTGGTGGAGGACGGGGAATATGAAATTTCTCGCATCCTTGACTCTAGACGGTATAGAGGTAGTTTGCAGTATCTTGTGGCCTGGAAAGGTTTCGGACCCGAGGATAACTCTTGGGTGAGGTCAGATGATGTTTCCGCGTCCAGACTTATCAGAGCGTTTCACAGGAGATTTCCTGATAAGCCTGGTCCTAGGGGATCCGGAGGATCCTCTTAGAAGGGGGGGTACTGTTAGAACCTTGCTGTTAGGTTTTTTTTCCTTTGCTAGTCACATGACCTTGTTGGCCTATTTAATCCTGCTCCGCCCTTCTGGCTTTGCTGGACTTCATTGTATATCTACTTTCTAGCTAGCCTGTGCTCTGTGTCTTGCTCTGTTAGTTTGCTTGGTTTACTGACCTCTATGTTCTTTATATTTTGTTTGTTCTTCTGTCTGCTACTATTTCTGTTAGGAGGTGTCCCATATTCCTCCCAGTCCTTGTAGGGATTCCTCCCCCACATCTATAGGTCTTCGTACAGACTAGCTTAGGACTTTAGCAGGTCTGATCGCAGGATCAGGTTCCCTGTTACATCGTAGGGATTCAGCTGAGTTCTATCGTAGGGACAGATCTCCTCTCTTTCCTTAGCTCTGGTAGCAGAACATAACAAGGGCCGCCTGATAGCCCTATAAAAATAGGTTTTGTTACTTTCCGAGTCCTTCCTTCATAAATGAAACAGGATGTGTCTGATCATGTCTCGCACACCGCATGGCAAGATAAGGTAGTAAAATGTTAAAATGACATTTACCGGTGAATGTATTTGTGACAATACAGAGTAAAATCTTAATAAGCCAGACTTTAGATTTGTTAAGTCAAGAGAAATACACTATTGTGTTTAAATTACACTATTGTGTTTAAATTGTCTTGTACATGTTTGTGTATTTCTAAAGGTTAGATTAGTATTAGTCTAACCCTGATTGCAGTCTCCTCTTGGGGTTGGAAACAATGTTATTTGCTAATAGGCTAATTGTACTAAAAGCCAGCTATTTACAACAGCCCCTGTGATACCAATTATGTAAATAGATTAGCTCAATAATAAGTGAGACCTGCACCTTTACCTCTGACATGTGATATGCACACTAAGCTTTGGGGGAGGAGGGTGAGAGATGTTCTGCCATTCAGGGGGCTGACCACAGAGATGCAGAAGGGACATGTGTTTCTGTAGACAGAAGGAGACTTGGGACAGAAATTCGAAAGAGACTTTACAGGGAGAGTCAAGGATCAGACTCTCTGAGAACATCAGCTGGGAAGCATGTATGTTACCAAAGAGACACAGACTTGAATTCTATATTATTCTAGCCTAAGGGTACCGGCCCTGACAGGAAAGATTTGTATCTGCTCCATTAACCATCAGAGAGACATGGATACATTTTGGGGAGTCAAGGAGAAGACAAAGAAGTCATCTGACCCCATGGATAGTTTGTTTTGCTTTGGGGTTGCTAGGAGGGACCCACCGGTCGCCTAGAACCCATGGAGACATTTGGAGTTGCTAGGAGGGACCCACTGGTCTCCTGGCCCCATGGAAACTCTCAGAGAGGCCAGGGTGGGATCCTCGGGTCACCTGGTCTTGTACCTCAATGGACTGCTAGCTTCCTAAACTTGCCGCTACTTTTTCTCTGTGGGGGCCCACCAGAAGCAAGGGGCCACTGGTTGAGGTAGTCGGCCCTGAAAGTCTCCAAAGTCGCAGCTGTTCTATCCCAGGCGGGCCAGCAGAAGGGTGAGACTGTGTAATGTTGTACCATCTTGGGTATTTGCTGGGACGGTTCTGCGTGTTTATTGTCCGCTTTGTGGTTCAATAAAGTATTGCCACTCTGTTTTACCCTCACCCTGTGTTGTCTGAGTAGCGTTACGCCCACAGAAGACCCTGGGTCTTCACAGTATTTTTCACGGTTGAAAGCAATGCAAAAGTGCAAAACGCATCAAAAACGCGTATGAACATAGCCCAAGGTGTGGAGGAGCATTTTTGTTTTTGGGTATTTATTTTGCCGTATATGCAAGTCATTACCCTGGAAAGGATGTTCCTTAACATTTTTCCCTGGAAAATCCATTTTGGTTTTGTTTTTGTATGTTTTATTGTGAGTTCGTAAAAGTGGTCAGCAGTGACCTGGGAGTCAGAGATGCTTCCAGGGGTCTTCCGAATGCTGTTCCCATGTCATTTGAGCACTGTTCCCATCAATTTTGGCAATTTTTAGGCCCTCTGCAGACCGCCGGGGGAGGCCGCCGGAAAAATGCTCGAGTTTCCCATAGGCTTATAGACTTACATTGGGCTCATTGCTTGAATCGAGCACTCGAGCTTTCCAATTTGCTTGACCTGAGGAACGAGTACCTGAGCATTTTATTGCTCTCTCATCGCTAATAATTTTCTATAAAATAATGGTAGTCTCACGCTAAAATTTGTAGTAGATGGTGAGATATGGAGCCTGAAAGTCAAAAGTTCAAAACATTGTTACCCTTTTGCTCGTCATTGCTAATATGATGACTGCAATATATTAAGAAGATAAAAAGGTGTAAAAGTAAATATCCTAAAATTCTGCCTAAAAATGTACAATTGGTGCCTAAAAAAAAATATTTTAGAAAAAATGGCTAAGATGCTTAGAAAGGCTTAACTTAGATAAGTAAAACAACAACAAACTGGAGATTAAATATTTGGGATTAACTGAGTTGCCATTCCTAAAACTGTCAATTTTTCTACATAATTGTCAGGAATACGCTTGTTACTACATTTTTCTTAAGTTCTGAAAGAGTTACATTGACTGATGATTATCCTTACACATTCCTTCATGACAAAGTGATTTTACTTTGGTGCCTAATGATATAATCCAGATACTTCTTAGTTATCTTGAGTGTAAAGTAATACTCTGTTGATACAGTTAGTGATGATGGGCAGAATGTTCTTCATTCCCACTTTGTAGTTAATTTAGGCAAAGTGATCTGTAGAAGAGGCCCTTTTGTCTAAATACCTACTGCATTAACTATCCCATCTTACCATGGAAATACATTCTTGAACAGTTAAAACTGTTCTGTACTGGAATAATCAGTTCAACATTTTCAGCATAAAGGGTGAAAACAAGTCTGTTTTTACTCTCCGAGCTATGGCTTTTGTATTCAGTTGGAAGTTTGGAGGCTTTCTTTATATTTGCCTTCGCTATCATTTCCACCTTCATTTCCTGAAGCAATGAAACTGCATTTACCAAAGAAGTAATCTCAAATAAAAATGACATATTTTTATTTTAATAATATAACTTTGTGGATTATCCCTTTGCTGAGTCTGTGTCATTGCTGTGAATTTTTTTCTTGTGATGTGGTCTGACAGCACGCAAAAAATAATCCTATGATTTAACATTAAAGGAAACCTGTCATCAGGTTTTTAGTATATAAGCCATTGCCTACATGCTCGTCAACCTTTTATTAATTTTAATACATTTCAAACAAGCTTGATATATTCCCCAGGCAGTGCCATATACCTTAAAGCACCACTCCAGCGTTTTTTATTGGAGTGGTGCTTTAAATGTAATTCCTCTGCCCCCTGTTTCATACTCACCTGCTGCCTTCATTGTTTTCCGGTCTACAGTGAAAAGTTACCTGCCTGCAGCTCCAGTGTTTCATAGACCTGTGTGGAGGTCACTTTTCAATGCAAGTCTACGAGAGCCTTGTTCTGGCCTTGCTCTGGCTCTCCTAGACTTGCATTGAGAGCTTGTTACTTCCGGACAGTCAGAAGCTGCGCTCACTAGATGGCACCACGGAACCGATCTGGCGCTGAAAAATAGTGAAGACGCTGGAGGGTAAGTATATGACTAGGTGCAGAACACTTACATTTAAAGTGCCATTCCAGCGCTGAAAAAAAAAAACGCTGGAGTGGTGATATAAAAAAGCTTTAAAGTTTCCCTGCATTCTGTTACACACTGAATAGTCCAATGGGCATTTCCAGACCTTGATTGGTGCTACCCCTCTGCCTTATAATGCTCCACAAAAGATTGATGTAGAGGATGGAAAGCTTTGAGTGTGTGCATGCATAAAGCTCTACCAGTGTTGTGGATGAAGTAGAAATCATCATTCAAGTATTTCAAGTCGAGTGGCACTGTTACAAGGCAAAGAGAGGACATCCAATGGACCACGCAGCACACATCAGAATGCAGGGCAAGTCAACCTCAAAGCTTATTTTTAAGGCATGCGCTGATAGGTCATATAATAGGCTTGTTAGAAATGGATTAAAAATCTTTATAATGTGCTGGCAATGGCTTTTATAAAGTAAATCTGATGACAACGTTCGTTGACTTGGGATTTTAAATTCCCTTTTGTGTGTATATACAGTATACAGTATGTAAATATTGTGTATACGTATGTACATATATATGTAAATATTGTGGATACGTGTGTATATATATATGTACATATTGTGTATACGTCTATATATACAGTTATATGAAAAAGTTTGGGCACTCCTATTAATCTTAAGCTTAATGTTTTCTTAAAATTGGTGTTTTTGCAACAGCTATTTCAGTTTGATATATGTAATAACTGTTGGACACAGTAATGTTTCTGCCTTGAAATGATGTTTATTGTACTAACAGAAAATGTGCAATCTGCATTCAAACAAAATTTGACAGGTGCATAAGTATGGGCACCCTTATCATTTTCTTGTTTTAAATACTCCTACCTACTTTTTACTGACTTACTAAAGCACTTTTTTTGGTTTTGTAACCTCATTGAGCTTTGAACTTCATAGCCAGGTGTATGCAATCATGAGAAAAGCTACTTAAAGTGGCCACTTGCAAGTTGTTCTCCTGTTTGAATCTCCTCTGAAGAGTGGCATCATGGGCTCCTCAAAACAACTGTCAAATGATCTGAAAACAAAGATTATTCAACATAGTTGTTCAGGAGAAGGATACAAAAAGCTGTCTCAGAGATTTTACCTGTCAGTTTCCACTGTGAGGGACATAGTAAGGAAATGGAAGAACACAGGGACAGTTCTTGATAAGGCCAGAAGTGGCAGGCCAAGAAAAACATCAGAAAGGCAGAGAAGAAGAATGGTGAGATCAGTCAAGGACAATCCTCAGACCACCTCCAGAGAGCTGCAGCATCAACTTGCTGCAGATGGTGTCACTGTGCATCGGTCAACTATACAACGCACTTTGCACAAGGAGAAGCTGTATGGGAGAGTGATGCGAAAGAAGCCGTTTCTGCAAGCACGCCACAAACAGAGTCGGCTGAGGTACGCAAAAGCACATTTGGAGAAGCCAATTTCTTTTTGGAAGAAGGTCCTGTGGACTGATGAAACCAAGATTGAGTTGTTTGGTCATACAAAAAGGCGTTATGCATGGCGGCAAGAAAACACAGCATTCCAAGAAAAACACTTGCTACCCACAGTAAAATTTGGTGGAGGTTCCATCATGCTTTAGGGCTGTGTGGCCAATGCTGGCACCGGGAATCTTGTTAAAGTTGAGGGATGCATGGATTCCACTCAGTATCAGCAGATTCTTGACAATAATGTTCAAGAATCAGTGACAAAGTTGAAGTTATGGAGGGGATGGATCTTTCAGCAAGACAATGATCCAAAACACCGCTCCAAATCTACTCAGGCATTCATGTAGAGGAACAATTACAATGTTCTGGAATGGCCATCCCAGTCCCCAGACCTGAATATCATTGAACATCTGTGGGATCATTTGAAGAGGGCTGTCCATGCTCGGCGACCATCAAACTTAACTGAACTGGAAATGTTTTGTAAAGAGGAATGGTCAAAAATACCTTCATCCAGGATCCAGGAAATCATTAAAAGCTACAGGAAGCGACTAGAGGCTGTTATTTTTGCAAAAGCAGGATCTACTAAATATTCATGTCACTTTTCTGGTGAGGTGCCCATACTTATGCACCTGTCAAATTTTGTTTGAATGCAGATTGCACATTTTCTGTTAGTACAATAAACCTCATTTCAAGGCAGAAACATTACTGTGTCCAACAGTTATTACATATATCAAACTGAAATAGCTGTTGCAAAAACACCAATTTTTATAAAACATTAAGCTTAAGATTAATAGGGGTGCCCAAACGTTTTCATATAACTGTATATATATATGTAAATATTGTGTATACGTGTGTATATATATATGTAGATATTGTGTATATGTGTGTCGTATATATATATATATGTAAATATTGTGTATACGTGTGTATATATATATATGTAAATATTGTGTATACGTGTGTATATATATATATGTAAATATTGTGTTTATGTGTGTACCTATATATAAATATTGTGTATACGTGTGTACCTATATGTAAGTATTGTGTGTACCTATATGTAAATATTGTGTGTACCTATATGCAAATATTGTGTGCACCTATATGTAAATATTGTGTGTACCTATATGTACATATTGTGTATACGTGTGCACCTATATGTAAATATTGTGTATACGTGTGTACCTGTATGTAAATTTTGTGTATACGTGTGTACCTATATGTAAATATTGTGTGTACCTATATGTAAATATTGTGTACCTATATGTAAATATTGTGTATACGTGTGTACCTATGTGTAAATATTGTGTATACGTGTGTGTATATATGTAAATATTGTGTATACGTGTGTACCTATATGTAAATATTGTGTATACGCGTGTACCTATATGTAGATATTGTGTATACGTGTGGACCTATATGTAGATATTGTGTATACGTGTGGACCTATATGTAGATATTGTGTATACGTGTGGACCTATATGTAGATATTGTGTATACGTGTGGACCTATATGTAGATATTGTGTATACGTGTGTAGCTATATGTAAATATTGTGTATACGTGTGTAGCTATATGTAAATATTGTGTATATGTGTGTACCTATATGTAAATATTGTGTATACGTGTGTACCTATATGTAAATATTGTGTATATGTGTGTAGCTATATGTAAATATTGTGTATACATGTGTACCTATATGTAAGTATTGTGTGTACCTCTGTGTAAATATTGTGTGTACCTATATGTAAATAATGTGTGTACGTGTGTACCTATATGTAAATATTTTGTATACATGTGTACCTATATGTAAATATTATGCTTACCGGTACCTATAATATGAATATGTACCCCATAATGTGTTTGTACATATGTAACTTTGTGTTAACCCTACATGTCTCTTTTTTTTACTAGCTCTGTGTAGTTAATTGATTTTCTTTTCTCTCGATTTTTATAGCGACGGTTTTAAAAATGTTTCTCAAACCGAAATGTCACGTTGTTCACAACCAAGGAGCACGATTATCTTATCATTGCTGTGCACTGTCTTCAATAAACTTTTTTACTTGCATCAACTTAGATGTAATTGTGCCCACTTTAGTAACTAGAGCAGCAAATTTTCACACATAGAGTACTGGTCAAAAGTTTGGATACACCTATTTATACATTGGTTTTCCTTGTTCTTATTGTGAAGTACACATTGTTGATTCGTACTGACAGCAGCAAAACCAGAAAGGAACACATATGGAAACAAGAATTAAAGAAACGTGAAATAAACCAGAATATGTATTAAACTTTATATTCCTAAAAGTACTCCCCTTTTATTTTGACAACTTACCACACCCTTGGCATTCTCTCAAGTAGCTTCATTGTGTCTTTACATGGAATGGCTTTTAATGAACAGGTATGCCTAATCAAGAGTTAATTTATATAATCTTCAGTAAGTGTTTGTGACCATCCGGTATTTTTTGCAAAGGCAGTGTTGGTACATAGTTCCTTACAGTGCTGAGCTCTGTTCTACAGTATGGCAATAAGCACTCAACTAAGTAAAGCTATATTACAATTTATCATTACTTTAAAACACAAAGGTTGGTAAATCCATAAAAGCAATCAATTGCTGTGATAAAACTGTTAGCCATGAGAACCACTCCAGGAAAGGAGGATCAAGAATTACCTCTGCTGCAGAGGATAAGCTCATCAGAGTTCCCAACCTCAGAGAATGTAAGTTGACAGCACCTTAGACTACAGCCCTCATAAATGATGCACAGACATCAAATAACAGACACATTTTAACATCAACTGTGCAGAGGAGAATGCAAAAAGCAGGCCTTTATATTGCTGTAAATAAGCCACTAATGAAAACTGCACACAGGAAGAAACATGTTTGGGCCAAGCACTCAATATTAAATCAGTGGAAATCTGTCCTATGGTCTCATAAGTCAAAATTTTATTTTTTTTGTACGAATTTAAATGTCTTTGTGAGATGCAAAAAAGATGAGCACATGGTTTCTATATGTGTGGTGATTCTGAAGCATGGAAAGGGAGGTGTGATTGTGTAGGGGTGCTTTGCTTTTAACAGTGATGATTTATTCCAATTTCAAGGCACACTTACCTAGTATATCTATCACACAGCATCCTGCAATGATATTCCATCTCATATTGCTTGCTCTTAGTGGGACCATAATTTGTATTGTAACATTACTGTGGCACAGAATACTCCTACAGGTTATGCAAGGGCTATGTGACCAAGAAGAAGAGGGAAGGAGTACTGCGTCAGATGACATGGGCTCCATAAACTCTCAAACTCAAGTCAATTGAGATGGTTTAGGATGGGTTGGACCACAAAGTGAAGACAAAGGAGCCAACAAGGACTCAACTCCACTGGACACTCCTTCAATACTGTTAGAAAGCCATTCCATGTGACTTCTTGGTGCTTTATGCCACGATTGTATAAAACTGTCAATTGAATAAAAGGGGGGGGGGTATTTTGAGGAATCTAAGGTGTTTAAATTTATATCACACATGTTTCTTTACTCTTTGCATATATGTTCATTTGTGGTTTTGCTGCCTTCAGTCTGAAGGCTGCACATTCCTATATGAACAATGAAAAACATTGCATGAACAGCTGTGTCCAAACTTTTAAACATGACTGTAAACAACAGTCAGTCACAAAGGTCTTTCAAACAATACTATCCCCTCTACTCTACACTGTGCCTTCTCAGGATCACAAAGTACAATGGTGTTAAAAATTGTTTGCCCCCTTTCTAATTTCTTATTCTTTTGCATATTTGTCACACTTAAATGTTTCAGATCACAAAACAAATTTAAATATTAGACAAAGATAACACAAGTAAACTTAAAATACAGTTTTTTAAATGAAAATTTTTATTATTAAGGAAAGAAGAAATCCGAACCTACAGGGTCCTGTGTGAAAAAGTGATTGCCCCCTAAACCTAATAACTGGTTGAACCACCCTTATCAGCAACAACTACAATCAAGCATTTACAATAACTGGCAACGAGTCTTTTACAATGCTCTTGAGGAATTTTAGCCCACTCATCTTTACAAAATTTATGTAATTCAGCCAAATTGGAGGGTTTCCGTGCATGAACCGCCTTTTTAAAGTCATGCCACAGCATCTTAATATAATTAAGGCCAGGACTTTGACCAGGCCACTCCAAAGTCTTAATTTTGTTTTTCTTAAGTCATTCGGAGGTGGACTTGCTGGTGTGTTTTGGATCATTGTCCTGCTGCATAACCCAAGTGCACTTCAGCTTGAGGTCACAAACAGATGGCCGGACATTCTCCTTCAGGATTTTTTGGTAGACAGCAGAATTCATGGTTCCATTTACCACAGCAAGTCTTCCAGGTCCTGAAGCTGCAAACAGCCCCAGACCATGACACTACCACCACCATATTTTGCTGTTGGTATGATGTTAATTTTCTGAAATGTTGTTACTTCTACGTCAGATGTAATGAGCCATACACCTTCCAAAAAGTTCAACTTTTGTCTCGTCAGTTCACAGACTATTCTCCAAAAAGTCTTAGCGATCATCAAGATGTTTTATGGCAAAATTGAGACGAGCCTTTATGTTCTTTTTGCTCAGCAGTGGTTTTCGTCTTGGAACTCTGGCCTGCACAACTTTTTTGCCCAGTCTCTTTCTTATGGTGGAGTCATGAACACTTACCTTAACTGAGACACCCGGCTGATTCACAAAAATGTATGCCACTTTTGTTGCATGTATATCACCAGAAATAAATTTCAGTCCCTGGCTGGAATACATTTTTGGCAAAGGTGTACAATACCTGTAAGATGTGCATAATTCATAAAGGTGCATGCACCTTTAATCAATTAGGCACATCTTATTACAAGAATCAGGCAGAATCAGAGGAGTTTGAGGATTTTTACAAGCCAATTACTCAAAATAAACAATATGATCAACACAATTTCCCTCCCCTTCTTACACACACTCTCCCTTGTGCTGCAAGCCCTGCTCTTATTATTTCTCCTCTGCCTTTTCCTGTCATTGTTGTGACATAGTGTTCAGTGCCACAATTAATACTACAATGCCAGCAATGGACTCTTCCTGGACCCAAATTAAGGCTTGCACATTTTCCCTCAAGCTGGCAGCCATGAAAACTATCTTTTCTCTTGACTAAGTATGGTGGCAGTTTGATTCAAAGTTGCTTTACATTAATTAACACCAAGAGCTAACAGATGTACAAACTAGGTAGGGGCACAAGATAAAATATCATGTACTTAACATCAACAGCATAACAACAATACGTTTTAACCTTGTCTACAGTGCAGAATAATAATAAGAAACAGAATAAATTGTAAAGAATTAAAAATAAAATCAATACATTTTTTTCCTTACAAATCTGTACCAATATACAGTACAGACCAAAAGTTTGGACACATCTTCTCATTTAAAGATTTTTCTGTATTTTCATGACTATGAAAATTGTACATTCACACTGAAGGCATCAAAACTATGAATTAACACATGTGGAATTATATACTTAACAAAAAAGTGTGAAACAACTGAAAATATGTCTTATATTCTAGGTTCTTCAAAGTAGCCACCTATTGCTTTGATGACTGCTTTGCACACTCTTGGCATTCTCTTGATGAGTTTCAAGAGGTAGTCACAGAAAATGTTTTTCACTTCACAGGTGTGCCCTATCAGGTTTAATAAGTGGGATTTCTTGCCTTATAAATGGGTTGGGACCATCAGTTGTGTTGTGCAGAAGTCTGGTGGATACACAGCTGATAGTCCTACTGAATAGACTGTCAGAATTTGTATTATGGCAAGAAAAAAGCAGCTAAGTAAAAAAAAACGAGTGGCCATCATTACTTTAAGAAATGAAGGTGAGCCAGTGCGAAAAATTGGGAAAACTTTGAAAATGTCCCCAAGTGCAGTTGCAAAAACCATCAAGCGCTACAAAGAAACTGGCTCACATGAGGACTGCCCCAGGAAAGGAAGACCAAGAGTCACCTCTGCTTCTGAGGATAAGTTTATCAAAGTCACCAGCCTCAGAAATCGCAGGTTAACAGCAGCTCAGATTAGAGACCAGGTCAATGCCACACAGAGTTCTAGCAGCAGACACATCTCTTCAACAACTGTTAAGAGGAGACTTTGTGCAGCAGGCCTTCATGGTAAAATAGCTGCTAGGAAACCACTGCTAAGGACAGGCAACAAGCAGAAGAGACTTGTTTGGGCTAAAGAACGCAAGGAATGGACATTAGACCAGTGGAAATCTATGCTTTGGTCTGTTGAGTCCAAATTTGAGATCTTTGGTTCCAACCACCGGGTCTTTGTTTGATGCAGAAAAGGTGAACGGATGGACTCTACATGCCTGGTTCCCACCATAAAGCATAGAGGAGGAGGTGTGATGGTGTGGGGGTGCTTTGCTGGTGACACTGTTGGGGATTTATTCAAAATTGAAGGCATACTGAACTAGCTTGGCTACCACAGCATCTTGCAGCGGCATGCTATTCCATCCGGTTTGCGTTTAGTTGGACCATCATTTATTTTTCAACAGGACAATGACCCCAAGCACACCTCCAGGCTGTGTAAGGGCTATTTGACCAAGAAGGAGAGTGATGGGGTGCTACGCCAGATGACCTGGCCTCCACAGTCACCAGACCTGAACCCAATCAAGATGGTTTGGGGTGAGCTGGACCGCAGAGTGAAGGCAAAAGGGCCAACTAGTGCTAAGCTTCTCTGGGAACTCCTTCAAGATTGTTGGAAGACCATTTCCGGTGACTACCTCTTGCAGCTCATCAAGAGAATGCCAAGAGTGTGCAAAGCAGTCACCAAAACAAAAAGTGGCTACTTTGAAGAACCTAGAATATAAGACATATTTTCAGTTGTTTCACACTTTTTTGTTAAGTATATAATTCCACATGTGTTAATTCATAGTTTTGATGCCTTCAGTGTGAATGTACAATTTTCATAGTCATGAAAATAGGAAAAAATCTTTAAATGAGGTGTACTGTACACCTTCTAATGGTCTGTACTGTACATTTTATTGCATCTTTCCCATCTTTGTGTTCAGTTCTAGTATACGGAATTCCCTACATCTATTGAGGCCAGTTTAAATTTCTCATCTCAATGGGAATCATGTAACATATTTAATAATGCCTTTTTATCAGCTAAGAGAGTACACTAGTAAGTAGGGGGCAAAGGAAACAATCAAGAAGTTTGGATAAAGGGATCCTCTCCCACAATTATTGGCCCAGGGAATTATCTCAGATCTTATGGATATTAGGTAAAAATTACCAGTTATAATGAATAGGACTGAAGGGTTCTAATCTTTCTTCTAAATGACTCATTATAATACCTTATTCAACCCCCCTCTAAGAAGCAAAGAACTTTTCAAAAATTCGTAGAGGTGGCAAAAAATCACAGAAAATAGCAAAAATGTTCCAACAGTTTTACACTAAAGCTCTTATATTCCTACATTATTTAAATTAAAAAGAGAATAAAACTTTAGGTTCAACAAACAAACTTCAAAACACAAGAACAGCAATGACAAGTACACATATCAGGAATAGCAGAGCAGATTTTTCCAGGTGTAACAGAACAGGATACACACTTTAGTTTCAAGGATCTGGATATACTTATATCTTGAAGACAAGGATACTGGATAACTACTGGTCGAAAGGATTGAAGGATACATAGTGTAAACCTCAGAGTTAAATCTCCAGCTTATAAATAGTCAGCAGCTTGATGACTATGCATTGGTATTCTGCAGGCTCTGAGTAAAATCACAGATAGTGGCTTTATGATGTACACGAAGATACCAGGGACAAAGGATATAGACTCAGGGAACGAGATGCAGGTAGGTTTCCAGCTTTATTTCACAAGAGGCTTTTTCCCTGAAAAATAATTCCTATAGGGTTACAAAATTCAGAAGTTTTGAGGCACAGCATACAAGTTGCAGGATTCAGGAGACTAATTCCCAGGAAAAATTGACATGTGTTAGAGAGTGGCATAAGAATAATGAACAGGTAATGAACATCCAGGCAGTCCATATGGGCAGGCTTATTAAAAGGATAGGAAAGAAATAAGTGTGGTTCCAACTCCAGGATAAAATTCAATTGCTTTGTTTAAACAAGCTAAAATTGCATGACACTAGTCTTACTATAAAACAAAATAGATCATTTAGACACTTTTCTTCTTCTGCATCGGTTCGTTGATACTTGACACTAGTCTTAGCAATTAGGCTAAGGATTGGTGAGCTGACTTTTTTCTATCCTTGTTCATGACTGTGTTTATTCAAAGGATACAAGGACTTGGGTTTAGATACAGTGTTTCACAAGCTATTGGGAAGTTGACAGTGAAGCTCATTTCATGTCTAGGAAGAGCCCCTTTGTAGATGACCAGGCAATGTATGCTTTGCAGTAAGTTTCAGAATGCTCATATTACAAATTTAAGTTGGACCACATGCTGGAGAATTAGAATACATTCCAAAATTCAGGAGATAGAAGAAAACACTCAGGGTTCAAGATGCAGATAAATTCGTAAGTGTATACCATAATGGCATCCTCCCTACAAAAACAATTCAATAGATTTTCAGGGTTTAGGGTACAAGTTTTAAGGTACAGGATACAAGCTGGATTCAGTAATACAGGAACAGACTCAGGATGCAAGATGCAGGTTTTATGATGCTAGTTCTGATTTCTGGAATCAAGAATATATACGGAGTGCTAGGAACTAGCACCCAACTCTTACATCCTCATTGAATAAATTCTGGGAAAATCAAATCTACCAGGAATAGATTAAAAAAAAACTAGGCCTTTAAATACCCCAATACCATCCCTTACCTAACCTAACACCAGCAGTCTTTCTATCATCACCTCTGTCTTCTGTCTTCCTTCTGGGTCCCTGGCACTGCTGTTCGTTACTAGGCTCCAAGCTATCATGTAGGGCACAATGAATATCATGGACATTAATGACGCTTGTTGCACAGCAATTGGTCCCGTGAGGTATGATCCATGGGTTATACCCTTGTGATGGTGTGGGTTGTAGTGAAGATAGGCAGCACTCAAAGCCTAAAAACAAGATGAGTTAAGTTAGAAGAGGGAAGACAGAAAACATTGGAGACAGGTGGAAGAAGCAGTATAAAATGTATTTTTACTGGTTACCAGCCATCAGAATTCCCACAAATTGAAATATGAAAAATCTGATTCTGATAAATCAAAAAATTAATATGTTGTCCCAGCCTTAAAGGGAATCTATCAGCAGTTTTTTTTCAACCTCATCTAAGAGCAGCATAATGTAGGCAAAGAGAAGCTGTATCCAATGATGTATCAATTAGATTACTGAGTGGAGCCATTCTGAGACAATCAAAGTTTTTAGATTTAGCAATTCAGCAGAGCTCAGGAAGCTAACCCCACCCACACCAGGCTCTCCATAAACAATATCCATACACAGTGAGGTGCCTATCTAAGGAGAGGTATATCGGATTAGTATTGAGCAATAATAAGATCCTGGTGCTAAAACAATCATTGTAAGCAAAAAACAGCATGGAACTTGATGAGAGATGCATCCCTGAAATCTGTGTTAACTTTTAACCCCTACAGCATCCTGTCTTCAGCTTATATAGCAAAAACCTGCTGTGAAATTCCCTTTAAAGAGAACCTGTCATTAGTGTTGAGCCACCCCCGTAGTGTTCGGGTTCAGTTCGGTTCGTCGAACACTGGGATGTTCGTGGAACTGTTCATCCAACACCTTAGAAGACCGTCGCACACCGTCGAACACTGTCACTGTACTTCTTATATATGTGACTGACATGTTTCTATCTATCTAATCTATGTGTGATGCTCTATTCCGTCTTGTCTAAATTGTCGGGTACCGGTGTATGCCGCTGCTGAATTGCCGGACGGCTTTTTTAAAGACAGTGTCTTCTGAGCAGTGTGTAAGCTTTTGGACACCTTTGAAGGTGTTTTCTATGTGTTTCTATGTGTTTTTGTTTGCCTCCTATGGATGCGCCATTTCTGGGGCGGCTGATGGCTGGTGTTCTAGCCTGGGAGGGGGCCAATATTCATGGCACCCTTCCTGGGCTATTAATATCAGCCCCCAGCTGTCTGCCTAGCCTTTGCTAGTTATAAAAATAGGGGGGACCCCACGTCATTTTTTGGGGGGTCCCCCATTTTAATAGCTAGTAAAGGCTAGGTATTCAGCTGGGGGCTGATATTAGTAGCCTGGGAAGCTCCGTGGGTATTACCCCCTTCCCAGGCTTCAAACATCTGCCCCAGCCATCTGCTTAACCTCCGCTAGAGACTAAAATTACGGGGAACCCGACGCCAATTTTTTTTTTAATAAATCCTTTATTTTAACACTAAATGACAAGTACAGTAACCAACACTATCACTGTACTTATTATATATGTGACTGACATGTTTCTATCTATCTAATCTATGTGTGATGCTCTATTCTTTCTGTTCTAATTTGTCGGGTACCGATGCTGAATTGCTGGCCGGCTTTTTTAAAGAGACGGTGCATGAAAACACTAATATTGTTTTTAATAAATCCTTTAACACTAAATGACAAGTAAAGTAAGCAACACTGTCACTGTACTTTTTATTTATGTGAATTACATGTTTCTATCTATCTAATCTATGTGTGATACTCTATTCTTTCGGTTCTAAATTGTCGGGTACCGGTGTATGCCGCTGCTGAATTGCCGGCTTTTCATGTTTCACTGTGAGCACTGTTCCCATCGATTTGGGCAACCACTGTAATGCCACAACCACCTTGGCTGTGGCATTACAGTGAGTGGCAGACAATCCCTGCATGACTGGTACTCTAAATAGCGCCAGACATGCAGGACACGCTTTTGGTGCACGAACAGTTATCGAACATAACCTCGAACAGCCGAATTTTTTGCAAATCGTTCGCGTTCGTCGAACGACTCGAACACCGCCCAAAACAGCTCAAATTTGAGATTGGCGAACAGTTCTAGTCGAACACCGCTCATCTCTACCTGTCATGTAAAATAACACTATTAACCTGCAGATATCGGGTTAATCTGTAAGTTAACATTCTGACTCCATGAGGCGACTGCACCAAGAGCCCCTCTGCCCAGAGGAAATGAACTTTATTTCTCCCAGCAGCATTCGACTTCCAGCCGTACGGGTGGCGCCAGCACGGTTTCAGTCACCGCTCAGTGATCGAGCCCCCGGCGTTGACTGACAGCAGGCTCATCATATAGTAGCTTTCAGTGCCAACGCCACACAGTGTCAGAACGCTAGTAACCGGCAGATTAACCCCATATCTGCAGGTTAATAGTGTTATTTTACATGACAGGTTCCCTTTGAACAATCCTTTATGCTCATAATCAGCATTGGTTCTTTTACATTTTAATAATTATTTGACTTTTATACATTGTTGTAAAATTATTAAAAAGTAATCATATCATTACTTTTCATGTATTTACAATAAGCCTGAAATGTATTATATTTCTCATTTTCTATTGGAATAAATGAGAAACTAACAGTTCTCTCACAAATCGTAATATATGGCATCAAGATGTTCCATTTATTATAGAAGGGAATTTTGCTTTTCCTGCCAGGATTTTGCAATGACAATATTAGCTACTTTTTCCATTGTTAAGAGTTTAATTAATAGTTATTTGTCTTTTCAAATTTGTAGAACTGTGCAATAATTTGTTTGTGGGTTACCTTTTATTGCATGATGAATGTATAGTATTTCAAATAAATGGTACTATTAATTTGTAAATCTGAAAACTTGGAATTATAAACTGCTGCCTTGCATCAATAGTAAGAAATACTTTATACAGATCTAACTTAAGTTAACCGATAAATAAAAGTTGCGCAATTTGTTGTAAAGATGAAAATTTATTTTGTGACAAATAATTTTTCTGAATTAAAGAAGTTAATTGGTTATTCCTGACTAGTGATGAGCGAGCATACTCGCAAGTACTAGGTACTCGCCCTAGCATCTCGAGTACTCGAGATGCTCGGAGTTCGCCGAGTACTTGCAAGATGCTTGGGCGGATGCTCGGGTCGCTCTTTAGAGCGCCAATCAACATGCAGGGATTGCCTGCCACTCATTGTAATGCCGCAGCCATGGTGGTTGTGACATTACAGTGATTGGCTGGCCGCACAGCGTCATCAGGTCTATATCAAACCTGGCACTGCCATGCTCATCACAGTCACTCCGGAGTTATGCAGTGTAGGGAGAGGTGCGCCTGAGCTAGGGAGAGATTTGTTTGTTTCTTAGTTAGTGTAGGTATACCACAACATATTCTACACATATACATCTCAACTAGCATTCCTTCTGAGGACTAATCCATCTGCAGAGATATTAGGCAGGCAGGGTATATAGCAGACTGCAGTGCATATAGCACAAGAGGCTACATTCCAGTTCTGCCTTCTGCTGCTGTTAGATATTTCTAGACAAAGGCCCAGGTCTCAGGGGCAAAGAATAATTTTTTTGGGATTTTAATCCTCATTATTTGCTTAAAAAGCAATCCAGAGAACACCATTTTTCTGCACCATTTGCTTGTTGGCACTGCAGAATACAGCCAGGTCCTTTCCATATTAAAGCGGTAAAAATCCATCTATTTAAAACTGTGGTTTGTCCGTCACATGGATCACATATAATTGCGCTGAAAATTCTGCCATTTCTGGCCTCCATTCTAATTTTTTTTCAGTGTGTCAGCAAAGTTTTTGGCACTAGTTTGCTGTTCAAATTAGTTACCTACAGGCCAGGCATTTAAAATTGTGGTTTCTCCATCACACGGATTATATATAACTTCGCTCCAAATTCAGCCATTTGTAGTGAGCGTGGAAGATATTGTCCTCTATTTAAAATGGGCAAGGCGCGTGGCAAGGGACATGGAACTGGACGTGATGGTGATGGTGCATGCAGAGGCCGAGGCCGTGGGCTAGCTGACATTGTGCCACAACAAACACCCACATCTTCACACCTGACTTTCCTGTCCCAATTCATAAGGGACCGCCGCACACCACTATTGAACCCAGAGCAGCATCAAAAGGTTGTTGGTTGGATAGTGGATAATGCTTCCAGTCACTTAGCCACCACCACCATCACCACCCTGTCTTCCACACGGTCAAGTCTCAGTAGCCATGAGTCTGGACCGCATATTCCTCACCCTGGTCCTCCTTCCTCCCACCATTCCGAGTGCCCGGAGACAACTGATCCCACACTTGGACACTCTGAAGAGCTGTTCACTTTTCCATTTATAGATTCGGGCCTCTCACCCGGTCCACTTGAAGCGGGGCAAGAGGAGATTGCATGTAGCGATGCCCAAATATTTGAGCAGCCACGGTCACATGAAGGTGACGGTGGGAAAGTGTCACAAGAGGTGGATGATGAAGAGACACAATTGCCAGAAAGTCAGGAGGAGAACCAGGGTGCGAAAGTGGAAGACAAGGCGGTAGATGATATAGTAACTGACCCACCTGGCAGGAGGACATGCAGAGCGAGGACAGCAGCACACAGGGGGAGGCAGTTAGAGCACCCCAACAGGCAGGAAGAAGCAGCGTGGTGGCCGCAGACAGAAGGCAGGAAACCGTTCCCCGTAACACCAACATGAAGGAAGTTGCCAGTACAACTGTTAGGTCATCCCGAGTCTGGTTGTTTTTTAAAGACTCTGCCGATAATCCCAAAAAGCCATTTGCACCAACTGCCAGGCCAGCATCAGCAGGGGTGGCAAAACTAGCAGCCTGACGACCACCAGCATGATCAGGCACATGGCAGCAAATCACCCGACTTTGTGGGCCGAACCTCAGGGTCCAGGAACAGTGTCTGGGGGTGGCACCACTGCTTCTTCCACTGTTGTGCATGCAAGCCAATCCCCTGTCCATGGTGCATGAGAAGATGCCTCCTGCACTGCACCTGTCATTGTACACTCTCAAGTAGCAGCATCAGGAAGCACGTCCACGGACTTGTTCCAGCGCGGTGTTCAGTTGTCCAAACCGCAATCCTGGGAACGCACGGACACGTGGACAAGTGCTTGTCGGCAGGGACAGTACATCTCCATGATGGCACACTGGGTTAACATAGTGGAAGCTAGGACCCAGTCAGACCTTGGGACGGAACACGTCCTCCTGACACCAAGGATTGCCTGCCCTAGGTCAATCAGGGTTGCCCCCACAGTCTACAGCTCCTGCACCTCATCATCCTCATCCTCCTCCTCCTCTTTAGCCTCCATCTCCGAAATGACCAAATCACTCACAAGCTGGAAGCACTGCAGCACTGCCTTGGCCAAGCGACAACAGGCTATGCTGAAGCTATTATGCTTAGGTGACAAACCGCACAATTCTGAAGAGTTGTGGACAGCTCTGAAAGAGCAAGCAGGTCTGTGGCTCACACCGCTGAACCTACAGACAGGCATGGTCGTGTGTGACAATGGCCGGAACCTGGTGGCGGCTCTGAGGCGAGGCAAGCTCACACACGTACCATGCTTGGCCCTTGTGCTTATCCTCGTGGTTCAGCGATTTCTCAAATCCTACCCAGAGCTGCCGGATTTGCTTGTTAAAGTACGCCACCTGTGTGCCCATTTTAGAAAGTCAACTACAGCTTCCGCCACCCTTGCCGTGTTTCAGCAGCGTTTGCAGCTTCCGGCTCACAGACTGGTGTGTGATGTCCCCACGCGTTGGAACTCTACACTGCAGATGTTTGGAAATATTTGTGGGAAGAAGGCAGTTGTTGAGTACCAGCATCAACAAGGCCGTCGTTATTCAGTTCAGACTCCACACATAAGACCTCATGAGTGGACATGGATGTCAGACATATATACCATCCTCCAAAACTTTGAGGACTCCACCAAGATGGAGCATCACCATCCCGCTTCTCTGTCTTCTAAAATGCTGTCATCTCACAATCAAAGCGGATGCATTGCAGCCGGAGCACAATGAGATGGAGCAAGGAACGATACAAGCTGATTACACACAGTTCAGCCTCATCACATCCCAACGTGGATTGGGTGATAATGAGGAAGAACAGGAGCTAGCTTCATGTGCTATAGATGGTACTACCTGCACAGTTGTCATACCGTCTATTCAGTGTGGATGGCCAGAGGACAGAGAAGAGGAGGAGGTGAGCATGGTCAGTCATCCTCTTGGTAAGGACATGGAAGTCTTGCCTGTTAGCAGTCTGGCACGCATGACTGAGTTTATGTTTCTAAGACTTTCCCATGACCCTCGCATTCTCAAATTTTGGGTGACAGTCATTACTGGTGGGTGACACTTCTAGACCCACGCTACAAGGAGAACTTTATATCTCTTATTCCTGAGGCTGACAGGTCTACAAAAATGGGGCTGTACCAGAAGGCCTTTGTTGCGGAACAATTAAAAAAATTCCCATCTAAAAATTTTGGCAGAGGTCGCAGTACGTTGGCAGCCAAGGAGAGACACAGCTTCAATCCAGCAGAGACAGGGGAACACTGTCAAAATTCTGGGAGAATTTTCTCAGCCGTTCCCATTGCACAAGCCCTGAGTTGCAGGGTACTCTCACAAGGAGTGCAAAGTTTGGGAAGATGCTGAGGGAGTACCTTGCCGACTGTACCAACGTCCTCCGTGATTCCTCTGTGCCTTATAATTATTGGGTATCCAAGCTGGATAGGTGTAATGAACTGGCTCTCTATGCCTTGGAGGTCCTGGCCTGCCTTGCCACCAGCATTTTATCAGAGCGGGTTTTTAGTGCCGCTGGTGGAATTATAACTGATAAGCGCATCCACCTGTCAACTGAAAATGCTGACAGGCTGGCTCTTATAAAAATGTATAAAGAAGGTAAAATCCGGTGCCACATGCGATAAATCCTTTTATTCCAAAATTAAAAATGACAACATGTCCCTAGGAGGGGAACAACTGGACGCGTTTCGAGGACACAGCCCCGTATTCGTCAGTATACTGACGAATAAGGCGCTGTGTCCTCAAAACGCGATCAGTTGTTCCCCTCCTAGGCACATGTTGTGATTTTTAATTTTGGAATAAAAGGATTTATCGCATGTGGCACCGGATTTTACCTTCTTTATATATCCTTGCAAGTGTATGCTGGACACTAATCCGTGAGCCTGGGATTCCTGTGAGTATCAGGTGATATGAGCTAATTTTCTTTTTTCAGTCTTATAAAAATGAACAAGGGCTGGATTGGGCCAGACTTCTCAACACCACCGAATGATAGCAGATTAACATAAACTCAAATCCAGTGTCTTTTTTTGGTGGGTGTATTCCCATGCACCTCTTCACACCCACACATGGGTATACACTTCCTGATTTTGGCTATTTGCACTTGTCCTCCTCCTTCTCCTCATCCTCATCCTCCACCACCATATCATCAGGGTGACCGTGGTCCGTGATGCAACACCCAAATCATTTTTTTAATGGGTATTTATGAAGCCCGTAAAAAACATTTTTTATACAGTATGTTCATGTATACCCCCCAGAGGTAAATGTTTGTCAGCCCATACACTTAGTGCATGGGCATTACAAGTATAGGAGACCCTCTAAATTTTTTATGAGGCCCTCCTCCACATCTCTTCCAAGGAGAATTGGAGTGCCTCCCAATTTTTGGCTGCCCTTGCATTCACTGCGTAGGCAAAAACAATGGGAGACTCACTTCCTAATAATGGAAACATTGTTTTCAGGAGGCCCTCTGACCTTCACATCTCTTCCAAGGGGAATTGGAGTGACTCCAAATTTTTTGCAACCTTTGCATTCACTGCATAGGCAAACATAATAGGAGACCCACTTCCTAATAATGGGAACATTGTTTTCAGGAGGCCCTCTGACCTCCACGTCTCTTCCAAGGGGCATAGGAGTACCTCCAAATTTTTGGCAACCCTTGAATTCACTGCATAGGCAAACACAATGGGAGACCTACTTCCTAATAATGGGAACATTGTATTTAGGAGGCGCTCCTCTAAGCCTCTTCAAAGCGGTATTGGGGCGCGTCCAAATTTTCAAAGAGGTATTGGGGAAAGTCCAAATTTTGGGCAGCCCTACCACTCACTGCATATGCAATTAAAGTATAGGAGACCCACTCTTTAGTAATGGGAACAATAAAACATAGCCGGCTGATGGCTCTCTAAGAATAGTGAGGGCCGACTGCTGGCCCTTTAAGAATAGTAAAGGCCGCCTGATGGCCCTATAAAAATAGGCTTTGTGACTTTCAGAGTCCCTACTTCATAATTGAAACAGGATGTGTCTGATGATATCTCACACACCACATGGCCAGATAAGGTTGTAAAATGTTAAAATGACATTTCCTGGTGAATGCATTTGTCATGGTTGAAAGCAATGCAAAAGTGAAAAGATGCATCAAAAATGCTACATGTGAACATAGCCCAAGGTGTGGAGGAGCATTGCATTTTTGTTTTTGGATATTTATTTTGCTTTATATACAAGTCATTACCCTGGAAAGGATGTTAATTAACATATTTCCCAGGAAAATCCATTTTGGATTTGTTTTTGTATGTTTCATTGTGAGTCCGTAAAAGTGGTGTAATACCTCTGACATCGTTGTTGACAGAAGTGACCTGGGAGTCAGAAATGCTTCAAGGGGTCTTCTCCATGCTGTTCCCATGTCATTTGAGCACTGTTCCCAATGATTTGGGCAATTTTTAGGCCCTCTGCAGACCGCCTGGGGGAGCCATCTGAAAAATGCTTGAGTTTCCCATAGACTTACATTAGGCTCGTTGCTCGGGTCGAGCATCCAAGTATTCCAATGTGCTCAACCCGAGCATCGAGCACCCGAGCATTTTAGTGATCGCCCATCACTATTCCTTGTAGCATTAGCGTCTGCCTCCTGCCCAACAGAGACTCCGTCCCCCTTACCGCTGCGGTCCTGCTCCAGCGTCTTCTGGCCGCCCTGCAGCTGCTGCTGGTGCACGCAGCTTCCCCGGCTGTGTGCTTAGGGCACACGCGCGTGCTTCCTCCCTCTTAAAAAGACCGCGCGCGATCCTAAAATGTCCCCGGCCGATGGCAGGAGGACTTCCCCTATAAAAGGCACCTCCTCCAATATGAAGGTACCCATGAAAGATTGCAGCTTTGTGTTTGACACTCTGCTTCAGCCCTCAGGTCCCGCTGCTAGCCTGACTACAAGTCCAGCCCACCAGGCTGACTTCAAGTCCAGCCCACCAGCCTGACTACAAGTCCAGTCCAGCAAAAAAGAAGCAAGACAAAAATATATCTCATACCCTACCATAATTATATATAAATGTAAAGCAAAGTTGCATAATAAATATAGGGTACTTCGTGAACTATTTTTGATCAAAAAAAGTATACAAGCCGTCCCACCAGCGGCAAGGTGACCCTAAATTGGGACGGTACCTATACTGCCTATATTAAAAACCTTACTGTATATCAAAGTTGAAATAATGCATATAAAAGGGTAGACAAATAGGACCGGGTCCCAATTCCAGACCACCTAGGCCCGTGGTAAGCTACATATATACCAATCAGCTCAACAAAGGGCATGCCACACCCTTAAATTGCACAGAATGCAAACAAGTCAAAAAACCAGACAATGTGAACTGAGGTCTAAGATGGCAGACATACAAGAAACAGAGGCATGTTCACACTAGCAAAAAAGAAGCAAGAAAAAAATATATCTCATACCCTACCATAATTATATATAAATGTAAAGCAAAGTTGCATAATAAATATAGGGTACTTAGTGAACTATTTTTGATCAAAAAAAGTATACAAGCCGTCCCACCAGCGGCAAGGTGACCCTAAATTGGGACGGTACCTATACTGCCTATATTAAAAACCTTACTGTATATCAAAGTTGAAATAATGCATATAAAAGGGTAGACAAATAGGACCGGGTCCCAACTCCAGACCACCTAGGCCCGTGGTAAGCTACATATATACCAATCAGCTCAACAAAGGGCATGCCACACCCTTAAATTGCACAGAATGCAAACAAGTCAAAAAACCAGACAATGTGAACTGAGGTCTAAGATGGCAGACATACAAGAAACAGAGGCATGTTCACACTAGCAAAAAAGAAGCAAGACAAAAATATATCTCATACCCTACCATAATTATATATAAATGTAAAGCAAAGTTGCATAATAAATATAGGGTACTTAGTGAACTATTTTTGATCAAAAAAAGTATACAAGCCGTCCCACCAGCGGCAAGGTGACCCTAAATTGGGACGGTACCTATACTGCCTATATTAAAAACCTTACTGTATATCAAAGTTGAAATAATGCATATAAAAGGGTAGACAAATAGGACCGGGTCCCAACTCCAGACCACCTAGGCCCGTGGTAAGCTACATATATACCAATCAGCTCAACAAAGGGCATGCCACACCCTTAAATTGCACAGAATGCAAACAAGTCAAAAAAACAGACAATGTGAACTGAGGTCTAAGATGGCAGACATACAAGAAACAGAGGCATGTTCACACTAGCAAAAAAGAAGCAAGACAAAAATATATCTCATACCCTACCATAATTATATATAAATGTAAAGCAAAGTTGCATAATAAATATAGGGTACTTAGTGAACTATTTTTGATCAAAAAAAGTATACAAGCCGTCCCACCAGCGGCAAGGTGACCCTAAATTGGGACGGTACCTATACTGCCTATATTAAAAACCTTACTGTATATCAAAGTTGAAATAATGCATATAAAAGGGTAGACAAATAGGACCGGGTCCCAACTCCAGACCACCTAGGCCCGTGGTAAGCTACATATATACCAATCAGCTCAACAAAGGGCATGCCACACCCTTAAATTGCACAGAATGCAAACAAGTCAAAAAACCAGACAATGTGAACTGAGGTCTAAGATGGCAGACATAAAAGAAACAGAGGCATGTTCACACTAGCAAAAAAGAAGCAAGACAAAAATATATCTCATACCCTACCATAATTATATATAAATGTAAAGCAAAGTTGCATAATAAATATAGGGTACTTAGTGAACTATTTTTGATCAAAAAAAGTATACAAGCCGTCCCACCAGCGGCAAGGTGACCCTAAATTGGGACGGTACCTATACTGCCTATATTAAAAACCTTACTGTATATCAAAGTTGAAATAATGCATATAAAAGGGTAGACAAATAGGACCGGGTCCCAACTCCAGACCACCTAGGCCCGTGGTAAGCTACATATATACCAATCAGCTCAACAAAGGGCATGCCACACCCTTAAATTGCACAGAATGCAAACAAGTCAAAAAACCAGACAGTGTGAACTGAGGTCTAAGATGGCAGACATACAAGAAACAGTGGCATGTTCACACTAGCAAAAAAGAAGCAAGACAGAAATATATCTCATACCCTACCATAATTATATATAAATGTAAAGCAAAGTTGCATAATAAATATAGGGTACTTAGTGAACTATTTTTGATCAGAAAAAGTATACAAGCCGTCCCACCAGCAGCAAGGTGACCCTAAATTGGGACGGTACCTATACTGCCTATATTAAAAACCTTACTGTATATCAAAGTTGAAATAATGCATATAAAAGGGTAGACAAATAGGACCGGGTCCCAACTCCAGACCACCTAGGCCCGTGGTAAGCTACATATATACCAATCAGCTCAACAAAGGGCATGCCACACCCTTAAATTGCACAGAATGCAAACAAGTCAAAAAACCAGACAATGTGAACTGAGGTCTAAGATGGCAGACATAAAAGAAACAGAGGCATGTTCACACTAGCAAAAAAGAAGCAAGACAAAAATATATCTCATACCCTACCATAATTATATATAAATGTAAAGCAAAGTTGCATAATAAATATAGGGTACTTAGTGAACTATTTTTGATCAAAAAAAGTATACAAGCCGTCCCACCAGCGGCAAGGTGACCCTAAATTGGGACGGTACCTATACTGCCTATATTAAAAACCTTACTGTATATCAAAGTTGAAATAATGCATATAAAAGGGTAGACAAATAGGACCGGGTCCCAACTCCAGACCACCTAGGCCCGTGGTAAGCTACATATATACCAATCAGCTCAACAAAGGGCATGCCACACCCTTAAATTGCACAGAATGCAAACAAGTCAAAAAAACAGACAATGTGAACTGAGGTCTAAGATGGCAGACATACAAGAAACAGAGGCATGTTCACACTAGCAAAAAAGAAGCAAGACAAAAATATATCTCATACCCTACCATAATTATATATAAATGTAAAGCAAAGTTGCATAATAAATATAGGGTACTTAGTGAACTATTTTTGATCAAAAAAAGTATACAAGCCGTCCCACCAGCGGCAAGGTGACCCTAAATTGGGACGGTACCTATACTGCCTATATTAAAAACCTTACTGTATATCAAAGTTGAAATAATGCATATAAAAGGGTAGACAAATAGGACCGGGTCCCAACTCCAGACCACCTAGGCCCGTGGTAAGCTACATATATACCAATCAGCTCAACAAAGGGCATGCCACACCCTTAAATTGCACAGAATGCAAACAAGTCAAAAAACCAGACAATGTGAACTGAGGTCTAAGATGGCAGACATACAAGAAACAGAGGCATGTTCACACTAGCAAAAAAGAAGCAAGACAAAAATATATCTCATACCCTACCATAATTATATATAAATGTAAAGCAAAGTTGCATAATAAATATAGGGTACTTAGTGAACTATTTTTGATCAAAAAAAGTATACAAGCCGTCCCACCAGCGGCAAGGTGACCCTAAATTGGGACGGTACCTATACTGCCTATATTAAAAACCTTACTGTATATCAAAGTTAAAATAATGCATATAAAAGGGTAGACAAATAGGACCGGGTCCCAACTCCAGACCACCTAGGCCCGTGGTAAGCTACATATATACCAATCAGCTCAACAAAGGGCATGCCACACCCTTAAATTGCACAGAATGCAAACAAGTCAAAAAACCAGACAATGTGAACTGAGGTCTAAGATGGCAGATATACAAGAAACAGAGGCATGTTCACACTAGCAAAAAAGAAGCAAGACAAAAATATATCTCATACCCTACCATAATTATATATAAATGTAAAGCAAAGTTGCATAATAAATATAGGGTACTTAGTGAACTATTTTTGATCAAAAAAAGTATACAAGCCGTCCCACCAGCGGCAAGGTGACCCTAAATTGGGACGGTACCTATACTGCCTATATTAAAAACCTTACTGTATATCAAAGTTGAAATAATGCATATAAAAGGGTAGACAAATAGGACCGGGTCCCAACTCCAGACCACCTAGGCCCGTGGTAAGCTACATATATACCAATCAGCTCAACAAAGGGCATGCCACACCCTTAAATTGCACAGAATGCAAACAAGTCAAAAAACCAGACAATGTGAACTGAGGTCTAAGATGGCAGACATACAAGAAACAGAGGCATGTTCACACTAGCAAAAAAGAAGCAAGACAAAAATATATCTCATACCCTACCATAATTATATATAAATGTAAAGCAAAGTTGCATAATAAATATAGGGTACTTAGTGAACTATTTTTGATCAAAAAAAGTATACAAGCCGTCCCACCAGCGGCAAGGTGACCCTAAATTGGGAAGGTACCTATACTGCCTATATTAAAAACCTTACTGTATATCAAAGTTGAAATAATGCATATAAAAGGGTAGACAAATAGGACCGGGTCCCAACTCCAGACCACCTAGGCCCGTGGTAAGCTACATATATACCAATCAGCTCAACAAAGGGCATGCCACACCCTTAAATTGCACAGAATGCAAACAAGTCAAAAAACCAGACAATGTGAACTGAGGTCTAAGATGGCAGACATACAAGAAACAGAGGCATGTTCACACTAGCAAAAAAGAAGCAAGACAAAAATATATCTCATACCCTACCATAATTATATATAAATGTAAAGCAAAGTTGCATAATAAATATAGGGTACTTAGTGAACTATTTTTGATCAAAAAAAGTATACAAGCCGTCCCACCAGCGGCAAGGTGACCCTAAATTGGGACGGTACCTATACTGCCTATATTAAAAACCTTACTGTATATCAAAGTTGAAATAATGCATATAAAAGGGTAGACAAATAGGACCGGGTCCCAACTCCAGACCACCTAGGCCCGTGGTAAGCTACATATATACCAATCAGCTCAACAAAGGGCATGCCACACCCTTAAATTGCACAGAATGCAAACAAGTCAAAAAACCAGACAATGTGAACTGAGGTCTAAGATGGCAGACATACAAGAAACAGAGGCATGTTCACACTAGCAAAAAAGAAGCAAGACAAAAATATATCTCATACCCTACCATAATTATATATAAATGTAAAGCAAAGTTGCATAATAAATATAGGGTACTTAGTGAACTATTTTTGATCAAAAAAAGTATACAAGCCGTCCCACCAGCGGCAAGGTGACCCTAAATTGGGACGGTACCTATACTGCCTATATTAAAAACCTTACTGTATATCAAAGTTGAAATAATGCATATAAAAGGGTAGACAAATAGGACCGGGTCCCAACTCCAGACCACCTAGGCCCGTGGTAAGCTACATATATACCAATCAGCTCAACAAAGGGCATGCCACACCCTTAAATTGCACAGAATGCAAACAAGTCAAAAAACCAGACAATGTGAACTGAGGTCTAAGATGGCAGACATACAAGAAACAGAGGCATGTTCACACTAGCAAAAAAGAAGCAAGACAAAAATATATCTCATACCCTACCATAATTATATATAAATGTAAAGCAAAGTTGCATAATAAATATAGGGTACTTAGTGAACTATTTTTGATCAAAAAAAGTATACAAGCCGTCCCACCAGCGGCAAGGTGACCCTAAATTGGGACGGTACCTATACTGCCTATATTAAAAACCTTACTGTATATCAAAGTTAAAATAATGCATATAAAAGGGTAGACAAATAGGACCGGGTCCCAACTCCAGACCACCTAGGCCCGTGGTAAGCTACATATATACCAATCAGCTCAACAAAGGGCATGCCACACCCTTAAATTGCACAGAATGCAAACAAGTCAAAAAACCAGACAATGTGAACTGAGGTCTAAGATGGCAGATATACAAGAAACAGAGGCATGTTCACACTAGCAAAAAAGAAGCAAGACAAAAATATATCTCATACCCTACCATAATTATATATAAATGTAAAGCAAAGTTGCATAATAAATATAGGGTACTTAGTGAACTATTTTTGATCAAAAAAAGTATACAAGCCGTCCCACCAGCGGCAAGGTGACCCTAAATTGGGACGGTACCTATACTGCCTATATTAAAAACCTTACTGTATATCAAAGTTGAAATAATGCATATAAAAGGGTAGACAAATAGGACCGGGTCCCAACTCCAGACCACCTAGGCCCGTGGTAAGCTACATATATACCAATCAGCTCAACAAAGGGCATGCCACACCCTTAAATTGCACAGAATGCAAACAAGTCAAAAAACCAGACAATGTGAACTGAGGTCTAAGATGGCAGACATACAAGAAACAGAGGCATGTTCACACTAGCAAAAAAGAAGCAAGACAAAAATATATCTCATACCCTACCATAATTATATATAAATGTAAAGCAAAGTTGCATAATAAATATAGGGTACTTAGTGAACTATTTTTGATCAAAAAAAGTATACAAGCCGTCCCACCAGCGGCAAGGTGACCCTAAATTGGGAAGGTACCTATACTGCCTATATTAAAAACCTTACTGTATATCAAAGTTGAAATAATGCATATAAAAGGGTAGACAAATAGGACCGGGTCCCAACTCCAGACCACCTAGGCCCGTGGTAAGCTACATATATACCAATCAGCTCAACAAAGGGCATGCCACACCCTTAAATTGCACAGAATGCAAACAAGTCAAAAAACCAGACAATGTGAACTGAGGTCTAAGATGGCAGACATACAAGAAACAGAGGCATGTTCACACTAGCAAAAAAGAAGCAAGACAAAAATATATCTCATACCCTACCATAATTATATATAAATGTAAAGCAAAGTTGCATAATAAATATAGGGTACTTAGTGAACTATTTTTGATCAAAAAAAGTATACAAGCCGTCCCACCAGCGGCAAGGTGACCCTAAATTGGGACGGTACCTATACTGCCTATATTAAAAACCTTACTGTATATCAAAGTTGAAATAATGCATATAAAAGGGTAGACAAATAGGACCGGGTCCCAACTCCAGACCACCTAGGCCCGTGGTAAGCTACATATATACCAATCAGCTCAACAAAGGGCATGCCACACCCTTAAATTGCACAGAATGCAAACAAGTCAAAAAACCAGACAATGTGAACTGAGGTCTAAGATGGCAGACATACAAGAAACAGAGGCATGTTCACACTAGCAAAAAAGAAGCAAGACAAAAATATCTCTCATACCCTACCATAATTATATATAAATGTAAAGCAAAGTTGCATAATAAATATAGGGTACTTAGTGAACTATTTTTGATCAAAAAAAGTATACAAGCCGTCCCACCAGCGGCAAGGTAACCCTAAATTGGGACGTTACCTATACTGCCTATATTAAAAACCTTACTGTATATCAAAGTTGAAATAATGCATATAAAAGGGTAGACAAATAGGACCGGGTCCCAACTCCAGACCACCTAGGCCCGTGGTAAGCTACATATATACCAATCAGCTCAACAAAGGGCATGCCACACCTTTAAATTGCACAGAATGCAAACAAGTCAAAAAACCAGACAATGTGAACTGAGGTCTAAGATGGCAGACATACAAGAAACAGAGGCATGTTCACACTAGCAAAAAAGAAGCAAGACAAAAATATATCTCATACCCTACCATAATTATATATAAATGTAAAGCAAAGTTGCATAATAAATATAGGGTACTTAGTGAACTATTTTTGATCAAAAAAAGTATACAAGCCGTCCCACCAGCGGCAAGGTGACCCTAAATTGGGACGGTACCTATACTGCCTATATTAAAAACCTTACTGTATATCAAAGTTGAAATAATGCATATAAAAGGGTAGACAAATAGGACCGGGTCCCAACTCCAGACCACCTAGGCCCGTGGTAAGCTACATATATACCAATCAGCTCAACAAAGGGCATGCCACACCCTTAAATTGCACAGAATGCAAACAAGTCAAAAAACCAGACAATGTGAACTGAGGTCTAAGATGGCAGACATACAAGAAACAGAGGCATGTTCACACTAGCAAAAAAGAAGCAAGACAAAAATATATCTCATACCCTACCATAATTATATATAAATGTAAAGCAAAGTTGCATAATAAATATAGGGTACTTAGTGAACTATTTTTGATCAAAAAAAGTATACAAGCCGTCCCACCAGCGGCAAGGTGACCCTAAATTGGGACGGTACCTATACTGCCTATATTAAAAACCTTACTGTATATCAAAGTTGAAATAATGCATATAAAAGGGTAGACAAATAGGACCGGGTCCCAACTCCAGACCACCTAGGCCCGTGGTAAGCTACATATATACCAATCAGCTCAACAAAGGGCATGCCACACCCTTAAATTGCACAGAATGCAAACAAGTCAAAAAACCAGACAATGTGAACTGAGGTCTAAGATGGCAGACATACAAGAAACAGAGGCATGTTCACACCAGCAAAAAAGAAGCAAGACAAAAATATATCTCATACCCTACCATAATTATATATAAATGTAAAGCAAAGTTGCATAATAAATATAGGGTACTTAGTGAACTATTTTTGATCAAAAAAAGTATACAAGCCGTCCCACCAGCGGCAAGGTGACCCTAAATTGGGACGGTACCTATACTGCCTATATTAAAAACCTTACTGTATATCAAAGTTGAAATAATGCATATAAAAGGGTAGACAAATAGGACCGGGTCCCAACTCCAGACCACCTAGGCCCGTGGTAAGCTACATATATACCAATCAGCTCAACAAAGGGCATGCCACACCCTTAAATTGCACAGAATGCAAACAAGTCAAAAAACCAGACAATGTGAACTGAGGTCTAAGATGGCAGACATACAAGAAACAGAGGCATGTTCACACTAGCAAAAAAGAAGCAAGACAAAAATATATCTCATACCCTACCATAATTATATATAAATGTAAAGCAAAGTTGCATAATAAATATAGGGTACTTAGTGAACTATTTTTGATCAAAAAAAGTATACAAGCCGTCCCACCAGCGGCAAGGTGACCCTAAATTGGGACGGTACCTATACTGCCTATATTAAAAACCTTACTGTATATCAAAGTTGAAATAATGCATATAAAAGGGTAGACAAATAGGACCGGGTCCCAACTCCAGACCACCTAGGCCCGTGGTAAGCTACATATATACCAATCAGCTCAACAAAGGGCATGCCACACCCTTAAATTGCACAGAATGCAAACAAGTCAAAAAACCAGACAATGTGAACTGAGGTCTAAGATGGCAGACATACAAGAAACAGAGGCATGTTCACACTAGCAAAAAAGAAGCAAGACAAAAATATATCTCATACCCTACCATAATTATATATAAATGTAAAGCAAAGTTGCATAATAAATATAGGGTACTTAGTGAACTATTTTTGATCAAAAAAAGTATACAAGCCGTCCCACCAGCGGCAAGGTGACCCTAAATTGGGACGGTACCTATACTGCCTATATTAAAAACCTTACTGTATATCAAAGTTGAAATAATGCATATAAAAGGGTAGACAAATAGGACCGGGTCCCAACTCCAGACCACCTAGGCCCGTGATAAGCTACATATATACCAATCAGCTCAACAAAGGGCATGCCACACCCTTAAATTGCACAGAATGCAAACAAGTCAAAAAACCAGACAATGTGAACTGAGGTCTAAGATGGCAGACATACAAGAAACAGAGGCATGTTCACACTAGCAAAAAAGAAGCAAGACAAAAATATATCTCATACCCTACCATAATTATATATAAATGTAAAGCAAAGTTGCATAATAAATATAGGGTACTTAGTGAACTATTTTTGATCAAAAAAAGTATACAAGCCGTCCCACCAGCGGCAAGGTGACCCTAAATTGGGACGGTACCTATACTGCCTATATTAAAAACCTTACTGTATATCAAAGTTGAAATAATGCATATAAAAGGGTAGACAAATAGGACCGGGTCCCAACTCCAGACCACCTAGGCCCGTGGTAAGCTACATATATACCAATCAGCTCAACAAAGGGCATGCCACACCCTTAAATTGCACAGAATGCAAACAAGTCAAAAAACCAGACAATGTGAACTGAGGTCTAAGATGGCAGACATACAAGAAACAGAGGCATGTTCACACTAGCAAAAAAGAAGCAAGACAAAAATATATCTCATACCCTACCATAATTATATATAAATGTAAAGCAAAGTTGCATAATAAATATAGGGTACTTAGTGAACTATTTTTGATCAAAAAAAGTATACAAGCCGTCCCACCAGCGGCAAGGTGACCCTAAATTGGGACGGTACCTATACTGCCTATATTAAAAACCTTACTGTATATCAAAGTTGAAATAATGCATATAAAAGGGTAGACAAATAGGACCGGGTCCCAACTCCAGACCACCTAGGCCCGTGGTAAGCTACATATATACCAATCAGCTCAACAAAGGGCATGCCACACCCTTAAATTGCACAGAATGCAAACAAGTCAAAAAACCAGACAATGTGAACTGAGGTCTAAGATGGCAGACATACAAGAAACAGAGGCATGTTCACACTAGCAAAAAAGAAGCAAGACAAAAATATATCTCATACCCTACCATAATTATATATAAATGTAAAGCAAAGTTGCATAATAAATATAGGGTACTTAGTGAACTATTTTTGATCAAAAAAAGTATACAAGCCGTCCCACCAGCGGCAAGGTGACCCTAAATTGGGACGGTACCTATACTGCCTATATTAAAAACCTTACTGTATATCAAAGTTGAAATAATGCATATAAAAGGGTAGACAAATAGGACCGGGTCCCAACTCCAGACCACCTAGGCCCGTGGTAAGCTACATATATACCAATCAGCTCAACAAAGGGCATGCCACACCCTTAAATTGCACAGAATGCAAACAAGTCAAAAAACCAGACAATGTGAACTGAGGTCTAAGATGGCAGACATACAAGAAACAGAGGCATGTTCACACTAGCAAAAAAGAAGCAAGACAAAAATATATCTCATACCCTACCATAATTATATATAAATGTAAAGCAAAGTTGCATAATAAATATAGGGTACTTAGTGAACTATTTTTGATCAAAAAAAGTATACAAGCCGTCCCACCAGCGGCAAGGTGACCCTAAATTGGGACGGTACCTATACTGCCTATATTAAAAACCTTACTGTATATCAAAGTTGAAATAATGCATATAAAAGGGTAGACAAATAGGACCGGGTCCCAACTCCAGACCACCTAGGCCCGTGGTAAGCTACATATATACCAATCAGCTCAACAAAGGGCATGCCACACCCTTAAATTGCACAGAATGCAAACAAGTCAAAAAACCAGACAATGTGAACTGAGGTCTAAGATGGCAGACATACAAGAAACAGAGGCATGTTCACACTAGCAAAAAAGAAGCAAGACAAAAATATATCTCATACCCTACCATAATTATATATAAATGTAAAGCAAAGTTGCATAATAAATATAGGGTACTTAGTGAACTATTTTTGATCAAAAAAAGTATACAAGCCGTCCCACCAGCGGCAAGGTGACCCTAAATTGGGACGGTACCTATACTGCCTATATTAAAAACCTTACTGTATATCAAAGTTGAAATAATGCATATAAAAGGGTAGACAAATAGGACCGGGTCCCAACTCCAGACCACCTAGGCCCGTGGTAAGCTACATATATACCAATCAGCTCAACAAAGGGCATGCCACACCCTTAAATTGCACAGAATGCAAACAAGTCAAAAAACCAGACAATGTGAACTGAGGTCTAAGATGGCAGACATACAAGAAACAGAGGCATGTTCACACTAGCAAAAAAGAAGCAAGACAAAAATATATCTCATACCCTACCATAATTATATATAAATGTAAAGCAAAGTTGCATAATAAATATAGGGTACTTAGTGAACTATTTTTGATCAAAAAAAGTATACAAGCCGTCCCACCAGCGGCAAGGTGACCCTAAATTGGGACGGTACCTATACTGCCTATATTAAAAACCTTACTGTATATCAAGTCCAGTCCGTCTGCTTGTCTACTCTCCAGCCCGACTGTCTGTCTACAGTCCAGTTCACCAGTCTATCTATGGGCTCTGTCCGCCTGCTTACCTGGAGGCTTCCGCCTGTCACTTGCCGTGACCACCTGACAGCCTACCTAGAGGCTCTTGCCTGTCACTTGCCGTGACCACCTGACAGCCTACCTAGAGGCTCCTGCCTGTCACTTGCCGTGACCACCTGACAGCCTACCTAGAGGCTCCTGCCTGTCACTTGCCGTGACCACCTGACTGCCTACCTGGAGGCTCCTGCTTGTTCCTGCCGTGTCTGCCAGTCCGTCTGTCCGGACCACCCGTCAGCCTGCTTGCCATCTGACCCATGGGAGTCACCTGCTCTCTTACAAGGTCGTCCCCAGAGTAGAACCTGGTCCCTCTGCTTGGCCCCTCCCTGGTCAAGGAGTCGATTGAGCAGCCGTACGACCCTGGTCGGTCCGAGTTGATACCTAGTTACGCCCCTCTGAGTGCCTCCTTTCACTGCAGCACAGAGGTTCCACCACCTGGATCCGTAACAGTTTGCACGGGCCATGGAACCCGGTGGCCCCCAGGCTCCTTCGCTTGCTGACCTGTACCAGGAGGTTTCTCGTCAGAAATCCCAACAGGAAACCATCCTGACCTACCTGCAGTCTGTCAACACTCGCCTGGATACGCTGTCTGTCCCACCTGTGTCCGCCTCAAGTCAAGTGACACCCGCTCTGGCAGCACGGCTACCTACCAATACCACGGCATCCAGCTTTGGACCCCAGATTTCTGCGCCTCCTCGTTTTGGAGGTGACCCCATCGTATGTTGGGGCTTTCTGAACCAGTGCACGCTGCACTTTGAACTTCTGCCACATCATTTTCCCTCCGACCAGGCCAAGGAGGCATTCATCATGTCTCACCTCACCGGGGAAGCATTGAGAAGGCTTAACCCTGTATAGGAGAGAGGGGATTCCCTGGTGTCCGATCTTTCGGCTTTCCTCACTGCCTTCCGGAAGGTCTTCGATGAACCTGGTCAAAAGATTTCTACTGCCTCCTCATTGCTCCGTCTCCGCCAAGGGAGTCTCACCGTGGGCCAGTATGCCATACGATTCCGTACCCTCACTTCTGAGCTTGCCTGGGACAACGAGGCCCTGGTGTCCACCTTCTGGGAGGGCCTTTCCAGTCGGATTAAGGACGAGTTAGCCGGCCGGGACATTCCTACCACCCTGGATGACCTGGTGTCACTAGCAACCCGGATTGAATCCGTTTCCTAGAACGTGCTAAGGAGACTACCCGGGAGAGAAGATTTCCTCGTCTTGCTCCTGTTTTCCAGAAACCAGCTTCCCAATCAGCAACTCCGCGGGCATGCTCGCCCGAACCTATGCAGATCAACCAAACCAAGATGGTCACATCTCGCCAAGCGACACGCCGAGCCGAGGGGAGCTGTTTCTACTGTGGTAGTAAGGAGCACCTGATCCGTTCCTGCCCGGTGAAGCCGGGAAACTCAAGTGTCTTGGACCGCTCGGAGAGGTCGTCCGAGGCAAAAGTAAATCCTCTCTGTTCTTGACTTTATCCATCTCTATTTCCTGTGGAGAGAACCGCTTCTTCGAAACTGCACATCTGGACTCCGGAGCTGCTGGGAATCTCATGTCTCAGTTCCTTGTAGAGAAGTATCAGATCCCTACCAAACCTCTGGCCGAACCATTGGCAGTCGCTTCCATGGATGGAAGACTCCTTCCGGTGACCATCTTGCTCGTCACAGAGCCCGTAACCCTGCAGGTAGGAATGCTGCACTCAGAAAGGATTTCCTTCCATGTGCTTTCTGGACTATCTCACCCCCTCTTGCTAGGTCTACCCTGGCTTCAGAAACATAAACCCATTCTGAATTGGCAATCCGGTGAGGTACTCCGTTGGGGGCAGGATTGCCATGAGACCTGCCTGATTCCGGTTCGCCCAGCTCGACCCCCTTCGATTCCGACTAATTTACCCGGTCTACCGGCACCCTACTGGTCCTATGCTGATGTCTTCGACAAGAAGGAGGCAGAGACTCTGCCACCCCATAGGCAATATGATTGCCCTATTGACCTGATACCCAGTACCACTCCACCCCGGGGGCGTATCTACCCATTGTCGTTGGCCAAAACCCGGGCCATGTCGGAGTACATCAAAGAAAATCGGGCTAGGGGATTCATCCGGAAATCTTCCTCCCCGGCTGGAGCCGGATTCTTCTTCGTTAAAAATAAAGACGGTTCACTACGTCCATGTATCGATTATAGAGGACTCAACCAAATCACTGACAAAAACAAATACCCCCTGCCGCTCATCTCTGAGCTGTTCGACTGTCTTAAAGGCGCGAAGATCTTCACCAAGCTCGATCTTCATGGGGCGTATAACCTGGTCCGGATCCGCCAAGGAGACGAGTGGAAGACGGCATTCAATACCCGGGACGGTCACTATGAATACCGTGTGATGCCCTTCGGTCTCTGTAATGCTCCCGCCGTCTTACAAGAGTTAGCTAATGACATCTTCTGCGACCTCTTATATTCTTGCATGGGGTGTACCTGGACGACATCTTGGTCTTCTCCCCGGATCTTCCCTCACATCGGAGGGATGTTCGTCAGGTCCTGCTTAGGCTCAGGCAGAATCACCTATATGCAAAGTTTGAGAAATGCCTCTTCGAGCAGTCCTCTCTTCCGTTCCTGGGCTATATTATCTCTAAGACAGGTCTTCGGATGGACCCTGAGAAGGTCTCTGCCGTCTTAAAGTGGCCCCGTCCGGAGGGGTTGAAGGCGATTCAGTGATTCCTGGGCTTCGCCAACTATTACAGTCTCTTCATCCCGCATTTCTCTTCCCGGACTGCTCCCATCTCTGTGCTCACCCGAAAGGGAGCAAATCCTAAGGAATGGCCGTCCGAAGCAGAAGAGGCCTTCCTCTCTCTAAAACAAGCCTTCTCTTCTGCCCCTGTGCTGCACCGTCCAGATAATAACAAACAATTATTTCTGGAGGTTGATGCTTCCTCTTCCGGAGCCGGAGCGGTGTGCACCCAGAAATCTCCATCCGGGAGAATGGTAACCTGCGGCTTCTTCTCCAAGCTCTTCTCCTCGGCTGAGCGCAATTACTCCATTGGAGACCGAGAACTGCTAGCCATCAAATTGGTGCTGAAAGAGTGGCGTTACCTGCTCGAGGGGACTCTGCACCCAGTGGTCATTTATACTGACCACAAAAACTTGGCTTATCTTCAGAACGCCCAAAGACTCAATCCGCGTCACCCCCGGTGGTCCTTGTTCTTCGCCCGCTTTAACTTTACCCTACATTACCGCCCAGCGGACAAGAACATTAAAGCAGATGCCTTGTCACAATCCTTCATGTCTTCCGATAAAGAGGAGGAGCCTATGCATATCATCGATCCCTCCAAAGTGATGAATGTGGCCCCCTTGGATCTGTCTTGTCTCCCACCCGGTAAGATGTTTGTAGCGGTTCCAGATCATAAGAAGGTTCTTCACTGGGTCATTCATCTAAACTAGCCGGACATGCTGGCCAGAAAAAGACCTTCCTGCTCATTACCCGGCATTACTGGTGGCCTACGCTGTACCCAGATGTGGTAGACTTCGTCATGGCCTGTTCATCCTGTGCCCACAACAAGGTTCCCAGACATCTTCCTGCCGGCCATCTCCTGCCTCTTCCCGTACCTGCTGCCCCGTGGAAACACATTGCTATGGACTTTATTACTGATCTCCCTGTTTCGTCCGGTTGTACTATCATTTGGGTGGTCGCTGACTGCTTTTCTAAAATGGCCCACTTCATCCCTCTGCCTGGTCTTCTGTCGGCATCTGTGTTGGCTAAGGACTTCATCCACCACATCTTTCGACTCCACGGTGTACCCCTCCACAATGTGTCTGATTGCGGGGTCCAGTTCACTTCGGGCTTCTGGAGAGCTACGTGTAAACTGCTGGATGTCACCTTGGATTTCTCCTCTGCTTATCATCCGCAGTCCAATGGCCAAGTGGAGTGTATCAACCAGATCTTTACCAGCTACCTCCGGCATTTCATCAACGCTCACCATACCGATTGGGTGGAGCTCCTACCATGGGCTGAGTTCTCCTACAACAACCATGAGAGCGAATCTTCTTCCAAGTCCCCGTTCTTTGTTGTCTACGGTCAACATCCCCGGATTCCGTTCCCCATTTCTGCTTCAGTGGACAACCCGGCCGCAGAGTCTCTGGTCAGCGAATTTTCCACTATTTGGGAGGACACTAGATCCACACTTCTTCAATCCTCCGAGCGGATGAAGAAGCATGCTGATAAGAGACGTCTGGATCAACCTCAAATCTGCCCGGGAGACAAGGTTTGGCTCTCCTCCAAACATGTTCATCTCAAAATACCCTCCTATAAGTTGGGTCCACAGTTCATTGGCCAGTTTGAAGTCCTCAAGCAAATCAACCCAGTAGCCTACAAGTTAAAACTCCCGGCCACGTTATGGATTCCCAACTCCTTCCACGTATCTCTCCTCAAACCAGTTGTGCTCAATTCTTATTCCGACAATCCAGGTACCTCCCCAGCTCCTGTCTCCGCTGAGGACGTCTATGAGGTAGAGAAAATTCTATCCACCAAGAGGGTAAGAGGGAAAACCTTTTTTTCTGGTGGATTGGAAGGGGTTTGGCCCTGAGGAGAGAACTTGGGAATCCAGGGAGAACATCCACGCCCCTCTTCTCCTTAAAAAATTTCTTGCTGGCCTGAAAAAGAGGGGGCGTAAAGGGGGGGGGGGGTACTTCCACTATAAAAAGCACCCCCTCCAATATGGAGGTGCCCATGCAAGGTTGTAGCTTTGTGTTTGATACTCTGTTTCAGCCCTCAGGTCCCACTGCTAACCTGACTACTAGTCCAGCCCGCCAGCCTGACTTCAAGTCCAGCCCGCCAGCCTGACTACAAGTCCAGTCCGTCTGCTTGTCCACTCTCCAGCCCGACAGTCTGTGTACAGTCCAGTCCGCCAGTCTGTCTATGGGCTCTGTCCGCCTGCTTACCTGGAGGCTCCCGCCTATCACTTGCCGTGGCCACCTGACAGCCTACCTAGAGGCTCTTGCCTGTCACTTGCCGTGACCACCTGACAGCCTACCTAGAGGCTCCTGCCTGTCACTTGCCGTGACCACCTGACAGCCTACCTGGAGGCTCCTGCTTGTTCCTGCCGTGTCTGCTGAACCGGTCAGTCCTTGCCATCTGACCCATGGGAGTCACCTGCTCTCTTACAAGGTCATCCCCAGAGTAGCACCTGGTCCCTCTGCTTGGCCCCTCCCTGGTCACGGAGTCGATTGAGCCGCCGTACGACCCTGGTTTGTCCGAGTTGATACCTATTTACGCCCCTCTGGGTCCCTCCCTGCACCGCAGCACAGAGGTTCCACCACCCGGATCCGTAACATTCCTGACACTTACCCAATGGACAGGTAATAAACGTTCAATTTGTGGGGGCTGAGATATTTCTTTTGCAATGATTATGGTAAAACTACATTTTTTTGCAGTGTTTTTTTTTAAATTGTGCCAAAACAGTGTGCATCTGCCTTGATCATGGTTAAAAAGCAACATTACCACAACGTCTGAACGCAACTTGCAATGAAAAGTGTAAGTGCCTGTGCCCCCACCCTCACAACCAGGGCTGCCACTAGGAATTTTAAGGCCCCATACTGTCAAAATTTCCAGGCCCCCTTGAAACTCCACCTAGGCTCCACCCTAGCTCCGGCTGCACCCCTCAAACCTTCCACAGTCCCACCGCCCACTCTTGGAAGAACAATTCTGCACCACGTCCTCACCAATCACACATTAACAGTTCCCATCGAACACCGTGTGACGCACATAGCCAGCATCTTTTGTTTTGGCCAAAAGATTTTTTAAGCCACTACCAGCTCCCTCTCAGTCTGGTCAGGCTCTACTCTGCTCTAACCTACTAAATATTTCTTATAATACCCAATACTCTTTTTTTTAGGTATATTTTATTTATTTTTCTTTAAGGGAATGTGTCATCTACAATTTTTTAAATTAATTGTAACCAGATTTTTTTTATAAAAAATTTATGATTGCAGATTCCATCAATCATTCCCTCCTCAACCAAAATGTATAAGCTACTGGAGAATCCTAAGCGCCGCAGCCTGATGTTGTAATTCAGCATTTGGTTTTGCAGCATCGCTCAGGATCATCCAGTAGCTTATAAGTTTTGGTTGGGTTTGGAAGGGGGGAGGGGAGGGAATGATTGCATCATACAATTATGTACTGAAATGGTGGGCAAATTAATACATGGACTTAAGTTAACAACTCACACAGCCCGTGGCACCGCCGCGCCCGCCGCCCAGTCAAGAAGAATCTAATGGTCGCCTCAGCTTGCCCACCGCCCCCATTTGCCCACCGTCACCGCATTATCCTGCGATCACCGAATTAATAAATGTAAACAGGGTATATTATGGCATATATATTCACCAATTATACACTACTAAAAATATCTTTATTGGTATTCATTAAAAACCTATACATTTATAATTTCTAGAAAATAAATACACCTCAAAACATAACTCAAAGTGATAATATAAAAAAATGATCAAGTAGTAAAGAGTAAAGGGGGAGGGGCACCCCACTTAGCAACTACTCGTCCCTACCTGAAAACCTATCAGCCAACCATATGATATATGGTCCTTAATCCTTATATAACTAGAAAAACCGACATATGATCCATTTTGGAAAGAGGAGATTAAGTGTGAGGGAAAACCATCCCTAATTATAACTACAATCTCTGCCCACTTATCATTAGCCCAAAATCACAAAGAGGGATTTTGTGTCATAAAATATATAAACTTTATTAGACAATATTTATAAAATTGTACATATACAATAAATAAGATTGAAAAATATGAAAAAGAGGGGAAAGGAGTTTGAAAAGAGAGGACAGCTATAAAGCAGGATAAGATGGAAAAGATCCTGCAAAGAGACTACATCCCTAGTCAGCATTAATTATATATCTGGTGTAAATATCAATAGCCAGCTAGGTAATACAAAATAAGGAAATCCTAGCAAAGACCAAATCAGTCCATATATCAAAAATCTATGACATGAAAATGACGCGCCCCCTGGGACATATTCCTTTTTGAGGGGAATACCCGGCACCGGATCAGATGGGGGGTTGTAGTCTCCGAGCGGCTGTGACCCGGCCCCGTGCCCAGGGCGTCAAGCTCAGTGTTATGTGGCAGTCCTACAGATGTTATTAAGAGTTCTTTTGTGTCGACTACGCCACCCGTTGTGATGCGGTCACTGGGGCCGCCGCTGCAGCAGGTTCCGCTGAGGCTGATGGTGGATGCGCAGCTTGGTGGGATAACCCCCAACGGGAGGGGTATAGCCTCAGAGGGGACAGGCGCAGAGGATGGGGGTTGTGGTGGTGTAGTGCAGACGGCAGTGAAGACAGAGTCGGGTTGTGCAGTTAAGGGTGTTTACTTACTGCAGATGTTGTACTGATCACTCCAGCTGCTAGTGACCACCCGAGCCGTGCTGCGTCCACCAGGTCCTGGATCCAGCCAACCCCCAAACAAGTCCGGAGCGTGGCCCTGAGCTCTCTTTCTGTCCCGTTCTCTGGCCGTCCCCACCAGTGATCCACCTAGGTCCAGCTCCCTCGGGCCTTCTGTTGGGACACCCTTGGCCCTGGGTTCCCTGACCCTTCATGTGGTGTGCCTTCGGGGTGGATGTGATGGGTGACCGTGGCAGACACTGCCCACGGTCTCCGGTCTCTGGCTGGGGAATGTTTTTACCCCCACCAGCTTGGGTTCCGGTACCCTGATGCCGACTCTTCACCCGGTGCTTTTAGTTGGGATATCAGAGTCCTTCTCTTTTGTGCTCTGGGTCTCTCTCTTTTCTCCTCTCTCACTCTGGGTCTGTGTCTTTCTTCTCTCCTCTGCTCCTGACTTGTTCTCTGCAGCTGACTGACTCTCTGCATCTGATCCTCTGCATCTGACCCTGATCTTAGTTGGTGCCCACCTTATATACACCCTCTATGTGTGAGCTCAGGTGACCAGCACCCAATGAGCTCCTAACTTTACCCAGGCTGCTCCCCCTATCTGCCCCTACACTACTTGGGATGTACCACCCCCCTCCCACTCCAGCCAGGAACAGACTCGGTCGTACCTGCACATTTCTAAGTGGGAGTACCGTCGGTCTGCTCCTCGGAAATGGGATGTGTGTAGTGCATGCAGCCTACCGAGCTCAGTTCCACACTCCATCCTTGCCCGGGAGTGGAATATCACACCTCTGGGTTGAGGTGCAATACTCCTGTAGCAGCCGAACCCTCAGGGTGCTACATTCCCCCCTGGTAAATCACAGCACGTCCTCGGGCTGTAAGACATAAAACATCACCAAAACATACAAATTTTTTTTTTTTCATATAAACATAATAAAACATATAAAACATTATATATATAAAACTTTTCATATAACATTCTCGTCGTCTCTTGTTTCAGGTTCCTCCTCCGGACACTGTGCAACGTGTGTCCGGGAAAAGTGCGACAGTCTCTTAGAAAAACTGGTTTTCCTATAAAACCGGTAGGGAGCGCTTTAGGACGCGCAACTATATACAGGGGAAGTTGGCCGCTCTCAGTCCTCGGCCAGGTAAGGAGGGAAAGGGAATGGCTGCTCACAGTCCTCAGCCTGTGGGATTAAGGGGTTAACGGGTGAACAGTTCACTCAGCTGGTCCCAACGGGGACTATATTAGCAACAACAGTTTCAGTTTCTTTATACCCCGATCGGGTAACTATTTACATCTACTGCTCTGCCGCACTCAACGGCGTCTTCCTCCTGCTCTTTGCTTGTAGCTGGTGGTAACTTCAGACCCGTCCGGCCACGTGTGCTGGGCAAACAAGTCCTCTCCCAGACGCGGCACCCTTGGTTTTACGGGTGCGGGCGCGGTGGTGGTGGCGCCCGGGTTGCCCAGGCCTTGCGGCCAGGCCTGGGGCACCTGGAAGGTGAAGGGCACCGTTAATACGGCGGCGCCCTGGGCTACCTGGCCTTGCGACCAGGCCGGAGGCTCCGCAGAGGTAGGGGGCGCTGTTGGTGTTGCGGCGCCCGGGAATTCTAGGCCCTGCGACCAGGCTGGTGGTACTTCCTGCTTGGTCACGCTCGGGGTCGAGGCGTGTGACGTCACAGGGGTCGCGGCGGCGGCTTCCGGTTGGGGCCTAGTCTGCGTCGGTGACATGGCGTTTTCGGGCACAGCAGGGGGACTTTCGGGCTCTGCGACGGGGAGCTGGGGCAGGTAAGCGGTGTCACGGCTTGGGGTATAGGCGTCCCCTTTACCTGCCTCCATGCGTTCGGCTCCCTCCTCGGCGCCGTCTCCGGCCTTGGGTCCTCCCGCGCCATCCTCAGAGGCGGTCTCCTTCCTCATCTCGGCTGGCGTTCTCCGGGTCTTGGTTTCAGCTTGCGTCTTGGTTTCAGCTTGCTGGGCCATCTCCCGGCTCCATTCCGCCAATATCTCGCGCTGTACTCGGGCCATCCTCCGTGCGAGGCCCTCCAGGGCAGTCTGCGCACACTCCCGGTCTCGGGGGAGCTGTGCAAGGACCTCCACTAGGCCTAGTGGGGTCGTGGTGTCCAGCAGGCTCCTGACCAACGGGTCGGTGCTGCTCTGCTCTTCTTCCAGCAGGCTCCTGGCCAGCGGGCCGGTGCTGCTCTGCTCTCTGGACATCTCCGGGTGAGCTCCTCCGATATTCTTCTCCAGGCTACTTGCCTCCGGGTGCACTCGCTCCAGACTGCTCCAGGCGGCACCCATCTTCGTTCTTTTCTTTCGTCTCCTCCCACTTCGAGGGCGGTCCCGGGGCAACTCGGTGACTGTCAGCTCCAGGGGTAGTTCTTTCACGCTGACAGACACCTCCAGCATCACAGTCTCTGTTGGTGGGGGCGGTTTCCACTTTTGGCGCCATTTTCTGTCCTGGCCCACGATGGGAGGCGGCCTCTCGCCCTCCTTTGGCACGCCCATAATGGCGTCCGCTGCTCTTCCAAGGCGGGAAATCTGCGGTTTTGGCGGGAAGCGTCGCCCAGTGGCGGGAAACTCTGCAGATGGCGGGAACAAGTTGGAAATGGCGGACAATCGGCGGGAAACGACTGGTGATGGAGTCCGATGGCGTGGACCCTCCGGAACCGGCGGGAGACTTCTTTCTGAGGTAAACTTGCACCTTTCTTCAGGCACGCAGTACCCGGGTGTTGCGGGCACGTAATCCTGCCGACTACGCCAAAGTTGACGCGCCCCCTGGGACATATTCCTTTTTGAGGGGAATACCCGGCACCGGATCAGATGGGGGGTTGTAGTCTCCGAGCGGCTGTGACCCGGCCCCGTGCCCAGGGCGTCAAGCTCAGTGTTATGTGGCAGTCCTACAGATGTTATTAAGAGTTCTTTTGTGTCGACTACGCCACCCGTTGTGATGCGGTCACTGGGGCCGCCGCTGCAGCAGGTTCCGCTGAGGCTGATGGTGGATGCGCAGCTTGGTGGGATAACCCCCAACGGGAGGGGTATAGCCTCAGAGGGGACAGGCGCAGAGGATGGGGGTTGTGGTGGTGTAGTGCAGATGGCAGTGAAGACAGAGTTGGGTTGTGCAGTTAAGGGTGTTTACTTACTGCAGATGTTGTACTGATCACTCCAGCTGCTAGTGACCACCCGAGCCGTGCTGCGTCCACCAGGTCCTGGATCCAGCCAACCCCCAAACAAGTCCGGAGCGTGGCCCTGAGCTCTCTTTCTGTCCCGTTCTCTGGCCGTCCCCACCAGTGATCCACCTAGGTCCAGCTCCCTCGGGCCTTCTGTTGGGACACCCTTGGCCCTGGGTTCCCTGACCCTTCATGTGGTGTGCCTTCGGGGTGGATGTGATGGGTGACCGTGGCAGACACTGCCCACGGTCTCCGGTCTCTGGCTGGGGAATGTTTTTACCCCCACCAGCTTGGGTTCCGGTACCCTGATGCCGACTCTTCACCCGGTGCTTTTAGTTGGGATCTCAGAGTCCTTCTCTTTTGTGCTCTGGGTCTCTCTCTTTTCTCCTCTCTCACTCTGGGTCTGTGTCTTTCTTCTCTCCTCTGCTCCTGACTTGTTCTCTGCAGCTGACTGACTCTCTGCATCTGATCCTCTGCATCTGACCCTGATCTTAGTTGGTGCCCACCTTATATACACCCTCTATGTGTGAGCTCAGGTGACCAGCACCCAATGAGCTCCTAACTTTACCCAGGCTGCTCCCCCTATCTGCCCCTACACTACTTGGGATGTACCACCCCCCTCCCACTCCAGCCAGGAACAGACTCGGTCGTACCTGCACATTTCTAAGTGGGAGTACTGTCGGTCTGCTCCTCGGAAATGGGATGTGTGTAGTGCATGCAGCCTACCGAGCTCAGTTCCACACTCCATCCTTGCCCGGGAGTGGAATATCACACCTCTGGGTTGAGGTGCAATACTCCTGTAGCAGCCGAACCCTCAGGGTGCTACAAAAAGACAGAGAGAAATAATCAGTTCAAGATAGATACTATAAAAATGCTCGTGTCATCAAGGTAACAACTCTATAAGGTGAATCATTTGCGATAAGAGATCTATTTATTTGTAAAGTTTCAATTACCTTGGGTCATGTTTGATGTGGTCAGAAGCGGCACAGACTGAAATGCTGGGGATGTGAAGCAGCCTGGACGCGCGTTTCACCTGGAATGGCTTCGTCCATTTTGGGCTACTGATAAGTGGGCAGAGATTGTAGTTATAATTAGGGATGGTTTTCCCTCACACTTAATCTCCTCTTTCCAAAATGGATCATATGTTGGTTTTACTCGTCCCTACCTGTCTGCGGAGGTTGGCACCCTCTTGAAACAAAATTGGCGCCCCCGCTCCACAGCCACTCACCAGAGTACCATCAGCAGCCTCCCCTTCAGCAGAATCACGTCAGGAGATTCCCCTTAGGAGAATCCTCCTCACTAGCCTCCCCTCAGCAGAATCCCCTCAGCAGCCTCCCCCTCACCAGAATCCCCTAACCAGCCTCCCCCTTGCCAGTCTCACTTCACCAGCCTCCCTCTCACCAGCCTTCCCCTCACCAGCCTCCCCCTCACCAGCCTCCCTCTCATCAGCCTCCCTTCAGCAGCTTCCCTTCAGCCTCCCTCTCAGCAGCCTTCCTCTCATCAGCCTCCCCTCAGCAGCCTCCCTCTCAGCAGCCTCCCTTCAGTAGCCTTCCTCTCATCAGCCTCCCCTAACCATCCTCCCTCTCACCAGCCTCCCTCTCATCAGCCTCCCTTCAGCGGCCTCCCCCTCAGCAGCCTCCCTCTCATCATCCTCCCCTCTGAAACCTCCCTCTCATCAGCCTCTCCTCAGTAGCCTACCTCTGATCAGTCTCCCTTCAGCAGCCTCCCTCTCATCAGCCTCCCTCTCAGCAGAATCCCTCAGTAGCCTCCCTATCATCAGCCTCCCCTCAGCAGTCTCCCCTTCAGCAGCCTCCCCCTTAGTAGCTTCCCTCTCAACAGCCTCCCTCTCATCAGCCTTCCCTCAGTAGCCTCCCTCTCATCACCTCCCCTCAGCAGCATCCCCTCAGTAGCCCCCCTATGATCAGCCTCCCCTCAGCAGCCTCCCTCTCATTAGCCTGCCCTCAATAGCCTTCCTCTCATCAGCTTTCCTCTCAGCCTCATCCCCTCAGCAGCCTCCCTCTCATCAGTCTCCCCTCAGTAGCCTTCCTCTCATCAGCCTCCCCTCAGCAGCATCCCCTCAGTAGCCTCCCTCTCAAAAGTCTTCCCTCAGCAGCATCCCCTCAGTAGCCTCCCTCTCATCAGCCTCCCTTCAGCAGCATCCACTCAGTAGCCTCCCTCTCATCAGCCTCTCCTCAGTAGCCTCCCTCTCAACAGCCTCTCCTCAGCAGCATCCCCTCAATAGCCTCCCTCTCATCAGTCTCCCCTCAGCAGCATCCCCTCGGTAGCCTCCCTCTCATCAGCCTCCCCTCAGCAGCATCCCCTCAGTAGCCTCACTCTCTTCAGCCTCGCCTCAGCAACATCCCCTCAGTAGCCTCCCTCTCAGCATCATTCCCTCAGCAGCATCCCCTCAGTAGCCTCCCTGTCAGCACCCTTCCCTCAGCAGCCTCCCCTCAGTAGTTTCCCCTCAGTAGCCTCCCCTCAGCAGCTTACCCCTCACTAGCCTCCCTCTCAGCAGCCTCCCCTCAGTAGTCTCCCCTCAGTAGCCTCCGACTCAGCAGCCTCCCTCTCAGCATCCCCCTCACTATCACACACAGACACACTGCACGCCGCCTCCTAACTAAAAAACACACACAAAATGCCTTGCCTGACACCCACAGATAAACACACACTCACTCACTTGACTGACCGCCCGCTACCGTCCATGGCTGCAACAGATTGAAGATGAGCGTGCACAGCCACGCAGCCTGTCACAGGACCATGTTGCACCCAGCGGAGTAAAGGTACAGCACTCATTTCCATCCGCCGGGTGCATCATGCGCCGAGCTGCTGTCCCTAAGGGCCTGGTAAGCAGAAGTAAAGAGAGGGGGCCCTGGGCCGTGGGCCGTGGGCTTGTGGCCCGGGCTGGTGGGCCGCCCTTTTTGCATCTGGTCACTGGCCCCATACAGCAGTAAGGGCAGTAATGCCCTGATGGTGGCCCTGCTCACAACCACAGGTAGCAGTAGTAACTGTAGCAGTAGTTTAGCTACAACTTCTTTGGAAACATGTTGAGCCTGTGACTAAAATACAGTTATAACATTGATATTAGTTTATTGTTATAACTAAGAGGGGAATATACTCCAGGAAAACAAGCATATGGTCAAAGAAGCCCAAATGCGGCATCTACATGTCAAATACAATATATGATTTTTTTGATAGACTTCCCCACTTTAGACACATGCTATATTCACATCTAATTATAAATAGATTTCTCATTAGCATTAATCAGTACATCATATTTGTTTTGTCTAGGGAAGTAATAGTCAAAAAATTAAAACGGCCGTCGTCGTCACTGACCGATACTTGTCCTAGAATGTTATTAGCTCAGATACCAGTCATCATGTGCAGTAAGAAGCTCTTCCCCCTCCCAGTGGATATTCTTATCTAATACTGTAGTTACGAAGTGTACTGAGGAAATAGGAGGCTGCTCAAACTGCTGTCCACCCTGTCTTACTAGTCTAATACTGTACATACCATGAGTGCTGAGATAAGGAGAGGTTGCTCACACTGCTGTCCACCACGAATTTCTGATATAGAACTGGAAATACCTGGGGTGCTGGGGGAAGAAGAGGCTGCTCACACTGCTAACCAACCTGACTTTCTGATATAATTGAGATTCCAGGGGTGCTGAGTAGTGTTGAGCATTCCGATACTGAAATATCGAGTATCGGCCGATATTCGCGGTATCGGAATTCCGATACTTAATTCCGATACTTTTGCAATATCGTATACCGGAATCGGAAGTTCCCATAATGCAATGAGCCATTTTCATTTTATTCAGCCAATGAGGATCCTAAGAAGTGTGGGCACATCCTGTTAGGCATGTAGGCATCTTAACTAATGGCATGGCTGTGATTGGCTGCTGAAATGATGTCATGATGCACTATAAAAGCTGCCGCCGCCATTTTGAGCTCACTCTGCTGTGAATTCAGTTAGGGATAGGACGCTGTTGTTCTGAGGGACAGTTTTAGCTACCTATTTGCTCTATACTGCTTTACCCAAGCTACTTTCTAAATCACTGTGCCTTGCAGCGCTAGTGCACAGTTCCCTGTGCTGTTCACCGCTGTCTGCAAGGTCTGTGTGTGTGAGTGCAGTTCACCCTGTAGTGTGTGCTTCAGCCAAGTCTGGTTGTAGTGCACTCAGTGTGTGTCACTGCCTCATACATTGTCCTTTTTTGCCAATTCATAATTTTTCCTGATATCTCCTATTAGTGTGGTGGTTCCATCTGTATTCAGCTAAATTGGTTCCAAACACACTATATAGGAGTAGATAGAGAATTTCTTTTCCGTCTTGCAGCACTAGTGCACAGTGCTCTGCATCTGTACTGTTCACCGCTGTCTGCAAGGTCTGGTGTGTGAGTGCAGCTCACCCTGTAGTGTGTGCTTCAACCACGTCTGGTTGTAGTGCACTCAGTGTGTGTCACTGCCTCATACATTGTCCTTTTTTGCCAATTCATAATTTTTCCTGATATCTCCTATTAGTGTGGTGGTTCCATCCGTATTCAGCTAAATTGGTTCCAAACACACTATATAGGAGTAGATAGAGAAATTTTTTTGGTCTTGCAGCGCTAGTGCACAGTGCTCTGCATCTGTACTGTTCACCGCTGTCTGCAAGGTCTGGTGTGTGAGTGCAGCCCACCCTGTAGTGTGTGCTTCAACCCCGTCTGGTTGTAGTGCACTCAGTGTGTGTCACTGCCTCATACATTGTCCTTTATTGCCAATTCATAATTTTTCCTGATATCTCCTATTAGTGTGGTGGTTCCATCCGTATTCAGCTAAATTGATTCCAAACACACTATATAGGAGTAGATAGAGGAGCCTTTCTGCAGCATTGGGCCCTGCAGCCCCAGCCAGATTAGTATTAGCCTATTTTTTGCAGCCTCATCTATTGCATTGTAGGTTACCTTCCTACATTGTAATAGCTACAAAAAGTTTGTGATACTATCGTTATTACATCTTTAGGCACATCCAGTGTCTTTTTGTGCAAAAAAATAAAACCTAAATAAAGTTCACCAAACACTCCACTTTACAGTTGTGTAGGCCACATTAGCTCATATTAAAGTCTAGTCCACACTTTATAAAATTAGTGTTTCTTATACCTGTTAGCAGCTGTTCAGGAATAAGCACACTAAGCCCTTAGTACTTTTCTGCCTATCTTTATCAGTCTACCAAGATGAAGAAGGCAGAGAGTAAGGCATGTGGTCGTGGGCGTGGGCGTGGAGTTTCTGCAGGGAGAGGACGTGAGGATTCTGTGCCTGCAGGGAGAGGACGTGGGGATTCTGTGCCTGCTGCGGGCACCAGTGACTCAGCATCCCCCAGTTTTACCAGGGAACAGTCCTTTATGCGCAGCTTTGTAGGAGCTAGCCGTACCCCACTGCTGCGCGAGGACCAAATTGAAGCCGTTGTCGGATGGATGGCAGCTAACGCATCGACTTCAATTAGTTCCAGATCCTCTCAGGTCCTGAGCACTGAAGAGCACCCATCTGTCTCTTCACCACCTGCCAAATTGCCCAGGCAGTCAGAGAGCCCTGGACAGGAGCCATCTCTACTTCTGTTCTCTGAATCTCTTGGCTTGGAAAGAGGGGGCCAGCCAAGCAGAATTCTAGAATTTGAAGAAGAGGTAGTATGCAGTGATGCGCAACTGTTTTGTCTCTCTGAATCTGAAGAGGCGGGTGGGCCAGTGCCTATGGTCAGCAGCACACCTCAGTACGCATCTGATGATGAGACTCAGGTGCCACTTTCTGGTGCGTACTGTGCTGTCGAGACTACCCAGGAGAAGCAGTTGTTTGAAGAGGGTGGTGTAGATGATGAGGTCCTTGACCCATCATGGCGTGAGGGACAGGAAGGTGGTGGGAGCAGCTCTGAGGAAGAGATTCCCCGAACGGCCCAAAAAGGGGGGAGAGGGAGGGGGCAGACTTGGTTGCCTGTAGCCTCCACTTCGGCACCCATTAGGAGCATGACTCTTCCAAAATCCAAAGCGGGCGCTCCCAAGACTTGCAGTGACTGGTCCTTTTTTGACACAGTTGCAGATGACATTTGCTTTGTCAAATGCAAGCTGTGTAATCAGAAGGTGAAAAGAGGGAAAAGTGTCAGCAACCTCAATACCACAAATATGTGGAAACATGTGCGGACCAAGCACGTGGTGGAGTTACAAAAACACACTGAAGACCTAGGCCAACCTACAGCGCCACCTACCACCTCTTCAGCTCGTGTTGTAGCCTCTTCCTCCAGCTCACACACAGCTGGTTCGGCTTCCTCACAGGATCGCCATGGAAGAATCTCTGGCACTGTTGTACAGAGACACAGTGTAATTCCACCCACAGCACCACTTTCCCATTCATCCTCACACTCCCAGGCCAGTCTACAGCCATCGTTAGCACAGGCATGGGAGAAAAGGCACCCATACTCGGCAAACCACCCCCGAGCACAGGCTCTGAATGCTGGCATTGCTAAACTACTGGCCCTTGAAATGCTATCATTCAGGCTGGTGGAGACTGACACATTCCGTAACTTTATGGCATTGGCAGTCCCACAATACAACGTGCCCAGCCGCTTTTATTTCAGCAGGCAAGCCGTCCCTGCCCTGCAACATCATGTGGAGGGAAAAATTAAACATGCGCTACAAAACGCCATCAGTAGCAAGGTCCACCTGACCACTGATGCGTGGACCAGTAAGCATGGACAGGGATGATACCTTTCCCTCACTGCCCATTGGGTAAATGTTGTGGAGCCGGGTACAAATCTTGAGAGTGGCGCTGTACGAGTTCTGCCAACTCCAAGGATTGCAGGAATCCAGTCTGTACACATTGACTCCTCCTCATACTCCAGTTCCTCTGAATCAGCGCTGCAGGAGCCGTCACGGTCTACCTCCACATTGACCCGTGAACGGTTACCTGTTATGATGACCGATATGAGCACAGCCGTGGCCAAACGTCAACAGGCCGTATTAAAATTAATTTCTTTGGGGAATCAAAGCCACACAGCGCAGGAGCTCTGGAATGCCATCAAGCAGCAGAGCGACGTGTGGTTTGTGCCAGCGAATCTCCAGCCAGGCATGGTAGTGTGTGACAATGGCGGAAATCTGGTGGCAGCTCTGGGCCTAGGCAACCTCACTCACATCCCATGTCTGGCACATGTGCTCAACTTGGTCGTGCAGAGTTTTTTGAGGGACTATCCGGATCTTGATGCACTGCTTCACAAGGTCCGCATAGAGTGCGCTCACTTGCGGCGTTCCAGCAATGCAAGATCACGCATTGCAGCTCTGCAGCGCCGATTACGTCTTCCGGAACATCGCATCATATGTGACCTACCCACCAGGTGGAATTCAACGTTACATATGTTGGAGAGGTTGTGTGAGCAGCAGGCAGCAGCAATGGAGTACCAGCTGCAGCAGGCGCAAACAAGTCGCAGTGCACGCCGTTCACACTTCACCACCACTGAGTGGGCCTCTATGAAGGACATTTGCCACGTTTTGCGTGCCTTCGATTATTCCACGCGGATGGCGAGTGCAGATGATGCACTAGTCAGCATGACTATCCCCCTTATCTGCCTGCTTGAAAAAACACTGCAAGCACTAAGGGACGAGGTTTTGGAAGAGGTGGAGGATGAGGAGTCACAAATGCCATCTGCTTCTCTACAGTCTGCGCAACGTGGTTCCTCACAAAGGCCTAGGCAGGAGACACTTTGTGAGGAGGATGAGGAGGAGTCAATGGATGAGGAAGACATCTGTCCAGAGGAGGGAGGTACACAATGCTCTAGTAGTCAGTATCTAGAGCGAGGGTGGGGTGATGCAGAGCAGGCAGAGATCACGCCTCAAGCAGGGGACAGCGTTTCTTGGCCAGTTGGCAGTCTGCAGCACATGGTTGATTTCATGCTGCAGTGCCTGAGAAACGACCGCCGCATCGCCCACATTCTCAACACGGCTGATTATTGGGTGTCCACCCTCCTAGATCCTCGCTACCGGGACAACTTACAAAGCCTCATAACACCGTTGAACCGGGAGCGTAAAATGCGGGAGTACCAAGACGCACTGGTGCATTCCATCATGTTCTCCATTCCAACCGAGAGCAGTGCTGCTAGTGCTTTACAAAGCAGCTCAGTGCGTCGAGGCAGTGGAGGAAGCTCTGCACAAAGAGGGAGCAGAGGCAGTGCCTCAGCACAAGGCAAGACCACTATGGCCGAAATGTGGCAAAGTTTTGTGTCCCCGCGCCACAAATGTCTACACCATCACAGACGGCTCCAGTCAGCAGGAGGCAACGTTTCCGTCAGATGGTGACAGACTACATGTCTTGCCCTCTTAGTGTACTCCCAGACGGCTCTTCTCCCTTCAAGTTTTGGGTCTGTAAGCTGGATACATGGCCAGAGCTTAGTCAGTATGCATTGGAGGTGCTAGCTTGCCCTGCTGCTAGTGTATTATCGGAACGCGTCTTTAGTGCCGCAGGTGGTGTACTAACAGACCGTCGCATGCGACTATCCTCCGATAACGTTGACCGGCTTACTTTTCTCAAAATGAACAAGACCTGGATCTCTCATGAATTTGCCAGTCCTCTTCCAGAATAAATAATTGGTTGGCAACAGTATCCAGGTCTCCTGTTCTGTTCATGTTTCTACCACATGAACTGTAATCCCTGAGCTCCAACACCGCCAGTTGGCGCTCGGAAGTGCCGTCTGCACAGTCAACACTTGCTGCGGTGTTATTGGGGGTCAGTAACGTCAGCTGTTCCCCTGCTGTGTTCACGGCAATTTCTCCTGCTCTGTCCATATTCACTGTGCTACTTATTTAAAACTTGCTCCAATTACACCTCTGGCTCCTCTCTGTTTTTATTCTTATCCCTGGGCTCCAGCACCGCCAGTTGGCGCTCGGAAGTGCTGTCTGCACAGTCAACACTTGCTGCCGTGTTATTGGGGTTCGGTAACGTCAGCTGTTCCCCTGCTGTGCGGACGGCAATTTCTCCTGCTTTGTCCACATCCACTGTACTACACATTTTAAAGTTGCTCCAATTACACCTCTGGCTCCTCTGTTTTCATTCTTATCCCTGGGCTCCAGCACCACCAGTTGGCGCTCGGAAGTGCTGTCTGCACAGTCAACACTTGCTGCCGTGTTATTGGGGTTCGGTAACGTCAGCTGTTCCCCTGCTGTGCGGACGGCAATTTCTCCTGCTTTGTCCACATCCACTGTACTACACATTTTAAAGTTGCTCCAATTACACCTCTGGCTCCTGTTTTCATTCTTATCCCTGGGCTCCAACACCGCCAGTTGGCGCTCAGAAGTGCCGTCTGCACAGTCAACACTTGCTGCGGTGTTATTGGGGTTCAGTAACGTCAGCTGTTCCCCTGCTGTGTTCACGGCAATTTCTCCTGCTCTGTCCATATTCACTGTGCTACTTATTTAAAACTTGCTCCAATTACACCTCTGGCTCCTCTCTGTTTTCATTCTTATCCCTGGGCTCCAACACCGCCAGTTGGCGCTCGGAAGTGCCGTCTGCACAGTCAACACTTGCTGCGGTGTTATTGGGGTTCAGTAACGTCAGCTGTTCCCCTGCTGTGTTCACGGCAATTTCTCCTGCTCTGTCCATATTCACTGTGCTACTTATTTAAAACTTGCTCCAATTACACCTCTGGCTCCTCTCTGTTTTTATTCTTATCCCTGGGCTCCAGCACCGCCAGTTGGCGCTCGGAAGTGCTGTCTGCACAGTCAACACTTGCTGCCGTGTTATTGGGGTTCGGTAACGTCAGCTGTTCCCCTGCTGTGCGGACGGCAATTTCTCCTGCTTTGTCCACATCCACTGTACTACACATTTTAAAGTTGCTCCAAGTACACCTCTGGCTCCTCTGTTTTCATTCTTATCCCTGGGCTCCAACACCGCCAGTTGGCGCTCAGAAGTGCCGTCTGCACAGTCAACACTTGCTGCGGTGTTATTGGGGTTCAGTAACGTCAGCTGTTCCCCTGCTGTGCGGACGGCAATTTCTCCTGCTTTGTCCACATCCACTGTACTACACATTTTAAAGTTGCTCCAATTACACCTCTGCCTCCTCTGTTTTCAATCTTATCCCTGGGCTCCAGCACCGCCAGTTGGCGCTCGGAAGTGCCGTCTGCACAGTCAACACTTGCTGCGGTGTTATTGGGGTTCGGTAACGTCAGCTGTTCCCCTGCTGTGCGGATGGCAATTTCTCCTGCTTTGTCTACATCCACTGTACTACACATTTTAAAGTTGCTCCAATTACACCTCTGGCTCCTCTGTTTTCATTCTTATCCCTGGGCTCCAACACCGCCAGTTGGCGCTCAGAAGTGCCGTCTGCACAGTCAACACTTGCTGCGGTGTTATTGGGGTTCAGTAACGTCAGCTGTTCCCCTGCTGTGTTCACGGCAATTTCTCCTGCTCTGTCCATATTCACTGTGCTACTTATTTAAAACTTGCTCCAATTACACCTCTGGCTCCTCTCTGTTTTTATTCTTATCCCTGGGCTCCAGCAGCGCCAGTTGGCGCTCGGAAGTGCTGTCTGCACAGTCAACACTTGCTGCCGTGTTATTGGGGTTCGGTAACGTCAGCTGTTCCCCTGCTGTGCGGACGGCAATTTCTCCTGCTTTGTCCACATCCACTGTACTACACATTTTAAAGTTGCTCCAATTACACCTCTGGCTCCTCTGTTTTCATTCTTATCCCTGGGCTCCAGCACCGCCAGTTGGCGCTCGGAAGTGCCGTCTGCACAGTCAACACTTGCTGCGGTGTTATTGGGGTTCAGTAACGTCAGCTGTTCCCCTGCTGTGCGGACGGCAATTTCTCCTGCTTTGTCCACATCCACTGTACTACACATTTTAAAGTTGCTCCAATTACACCTCTGGCTCCTCTGTTTTCATTCTTATCCCTGGGCTCCAACACCGCCAGTTGGCGCTCAGATGTGCCGTCTGCACAGTCAACCCTTGCTCCAGTGTTATTGGGGTTCAGTAACGTCAACTGATCCCCAGCTGTGTGTCCGGCAAATTCTCCTGCTTTGTCCACATCCACTGTACTACGGATTTAAAACCTCCTCCAAATACACCTCTGGCTCCTCCGTTTTTAGTATTTACCCTGGGCTTCAATACCGCTAGTTGCTGCTCAGAAGTGCCGTCTGCACAGTCAATGCTTGCTCCAGTGTTATTGGGGTTCAGTAACGTCAGCTGATCCCCAGCTGTGTGTCCGGCAAATTCTCCTGCTTTGTCCACATCCACTGTACTACGGATTTAAAACCTCCTCCAAATACACCTCTGGCTCCTCCGTTTTTAGTATTTACCCTGGGCTCCAATACCGCTAGTTGCTGCTCAGAAGTGCCGTCTGCACAGTCAACGCTTGCTCCAGTGTTATTGGGGTTCAGTAACGTCAGCTGATCCCCAGCTGTGTGTCCGGCAAATTCTCCTGCTTTGTCCACATCCACTGTACTACGGATTTAAAACCTCCTCCAAATACACCTCTGGCTCCTCCGTTTTTAGTATTCACCCTGGGCTCCAATACTGCTAGTTGCTGCTCAGAAGTGCCGTCTGCACAGTCAACGCTTGCTCCAGTGTTATTGGGGTTCAGTAACGTCAGCTGATCCCCAGCTGTGTGTCCGGCAAATTCTCCTGCTTTGTCAACATCCACAGTACTACGGATTTAAAACCTCCTCCAAATACACCTCTGGCTCCTCTGTTTTTAGTATTTACCCTGGGCTCCAGCACCGCCAGCTGGTCCTCGGCAGTTCCATTGACTCTTGTACCTTCTGCTACCCATCCGGGTTCCAGTACCGTCAGCTGGTTCTCGGCAGTGTCTTTGGCACGGGTACTCCCTCCTGCCCAGCCTGGTTCCAGCACGCCAGCTGTTTCCGGGTAGTGTCAACGTCACTTTGCCTCCAATGCGTTGTCCTGTCGTGTTGCGGTCGGGTTAGCCGACTCTATGGTGCCTGCAGTTTAGGCGACTCCTATGTGGGCTGAGGGATCTGGAAATGAAGGCTGGTTCCATAGTGCCAATAGGACAAGCACCCCCTGTAGGACTGTGGGTTTTGGTAACTGCGGCCGGCTCGCGGCCTTGAACTTTTTCTTACATGGGTAACTTCCGCTACCCATCCGGGTTCCAGTACCGTCAGCTGGTTCTCGGCAGTGCCTTTGGATTAGGGGCCTCCTTCTCGGTATCCAAGTTCCACCAACGTCTGCTGGTCCTTGGTAGTGCTTTCTGGCACAGGTACCTCCTGCTTAGTAACTGAGTTCCAGTAACATCAGCTGGTCCTCGGTAGTTCCATTGGCTCTTGTACCTTCTGCTACCCATCCGGGTTCCAGTACCGTCAGCTGGTTCTCGGCAGTGCCTTTGGATTAGGTGCCTCCTTCTCGGTATCCAAGTTCCACCAACGTCTGCTGGTCCTTGGTAGTGCTTTCTGGCACAGGTACCTCCTGCTTAGTAACCGAGTTCCAGTAACATCAGCTGGTCCTCGGTAGTTCCATTGGCTCTTGTACCTTCTGCTACCCATCCGGGTTCCAGTACCGTCAGCTGGTCCTCGGTAGTTCCATTTGCTCTTGTATCTTCTGCTACCCATCCGGGTTCCAGTACCGTCAGCTGGTTCTCGGCAGTGTCTTTGGCACGGGTACTCCCTCCTGCCCAGCCTGGTTCCAGCACGCCAGCTGTTTCCGGGTAGTGTCAACGTCACTTTGCCTCCAATGCGTTGTCCTGTCGTGTTGCGGTCGGGTTAGCCGACTCTATGGTGCCTGCAGTTTAGGTGACTCCTATGTGGGCTGCGGGATCTGGCAATGAAGGCTGGTTCCATAGTGCCAATAGGACAAGCACCCCCTGTACGACTGTGGGTTTTGGTAACTGCGGCCGGCTCGCGGCCTTGAACTTTTTTTTACATGGGTACCTTCTGCTACCCATCCGGGTTCCAGTACCATCAGCTGGTTCTCGGCAGTGCCTTTGGATTAGGTGCCTCCTTCTCGGTATCCAAGCTCCACCAACGTCTGCTGGTCCTTGGTAGTGCTTTCTGGCACAGGTACCTCCTGCTTAGTAACCGAGTTCCAGTAACATCAGCTGGTCCTCGGTAGTTCCATTGGCTCTTGTACCTTCTGCTACCCATCCGGGTTCCAGTACCGTCAGCTGGTACTCGGTAGTTCCATTTGCTCTTGTATCTTCTGCTACCCATCCAGGTTCCAGTACCGTCAGCTGGTTCTCGGCAGTGTCTTTGGCACGGGTACTCCCTCCTGCCCAGCCTGGTTCCAGCACGCCAGCTGTTTCCGGGTAGTGTCAACGTCACTTTGCCTCCAATGCGTTGTCCTGTCGTGTTGCGGTCGGGTTAGTCGACTCTATGGTGCCTGCAGTTTAGGTGACTCCTATGTGGGCTGCGGGATCTGGCAATGAAGGCTGGTTCCATAGTGCCAATAGGACAAGCACCCCCTGTAGGACTGTGGGTTTTGGTAACTGCGGCCGGCTCGCGGCCTTGAACTTTTTTTTACATGGGTACCTTCTGCTACCCATCCGGGTTCCAGTACCGTCAGCTGGTTCTCGGCAGTGCCTTTGGATTAGGTGCCTCCTTCTCGGTATCCAAGTTCCACCAACGTCTGCTGGTCCTTATTAGTGCTTTCTGTCACATGTACCTCCTGCTTAGTAACCGAGTTCCAGTAACATCAGCTGGTCCTCGGTAGTTCCATTGGCTCTTGTACCTTCTGCTACCCATCCGGGTTCCAGTACCGTCAGCTGGTCCTCGGTAGTTCCTCAGCCTTCTTGTACTTTCTGCTACATTTCCAAGTTCAAGCTTTTTGAAATGGTTCTTGGTAATCACTCTGGATCTCCCTGACGAGGACCCTGAAGACGAGGACCCTGAAGACCAACCAGAAGAAGACGAGGACCCCGAAGACGACGACCCTGAAGACGAGGACCCTGAAGACCACCCCGAAGAAGACGAGGACCCTGAAGACGAGGACCCTGAAGACCACCCCCAAGAAGACGAGGACCCTGAAGACCACCCCGAAGAAGACGAGGACCCCGAAGACGAGGACCCAGAAGACCAACCCAAAGAAGACGAGGACCCCGAAGACGAGGACCCGGAAGACGACCACCCTGAAGACCACCCTGAAGAAGACCAAGAAGATGACCCTGAAGAAGTTGACCAAGAGGACAAAGAAGAGAAGACAAGTACCAAGATACAGAAGAACAAGAGACAGAAAACCAAGAAGCAGAAATACAAGAAGCTGCAGAACAAAAAGCGGAAGAACATTAAGCATAAGATTAAAATTCAGAGCAAAAGATAATATCTAAATTATAAGCAGAATATGACTAAGCAGTGTATGGGGGTGAGTCCGTTCCTCCTCGTGGTGCCCCTGGAAAAGACCTGCTGCTGCAGGCCAAACTGAACGCGGACAAATCCTGTTGTGAATGTTTTGTGATGGGCAGAACGAAAGGTGTAATGTCCAACCTTTTATAGATAACAACTACAGGAATGCCTGTCACAAATAAGAATATGATGAAGAAGAAGAATATGAAGAAGATGAAGAAGTAGAATATGAAGAATGTAAAAAAAAGAATAATACGAAGAAGGTGAAGAAGAAGAAGGTGAAGAAGAAGTGGATGAAAAAGATGCTGAGGATGATGAAGGAGAAAGTGTGGGAGAAGTAAAAAAGAAGGTGAAGAGCATGGAAGTAGTGAAACATAAATATCTGACAAAATATAAAAATACTTAACATAGTTAATATTTCCGTAACTCAGAACATCTTAAAAAAATAGTAATTCCTGCTATTCCATTTGACTGGGCTAAACCTCTATGCCTTTATTGTCTCCCCCACCTCCCCCAATACATTGTACATTATTCTTAGTTGTTTTCCTTCATGTAGAATTAACCTACAAGGAAAGAAAGGGTTTATTTTAATTCCTATATTTATGTCCCATTGACTTGCATTGGTTTCCGGTATCGGAATCGGCGATATCCGATACTTTTTCGGTATCGATCCGATCCAATCCGATCCGATATTTCCCGATATCGGAAGGTATCGCTCAACACTAGTGCTGAGGTAAAAAGAGGCCGCACACTCTGATTTTCATCTTGTGTGTCTAATATAATACTGAAGATATGAGAGGAGCTCTAGAAAGAAAACACTGCTCAAACTGCTGTCCAACCTGTCACTTTATTATAGCATTGAAAATACCAAGGAAGCTAAGGTATGAAAAGGGCTTTGACACTGCTGTCAACTATGTGTTTTTGATCTAATATTTGAGATACCAGTGGTGCTGATGTAAGAAGATGCTGCTCACATGATGTTCAGCTTGTGTGTTTGATATAACACTGGAGATACTAGGGGTGCTGAGGTAATAAAAGGATGTTCACACTGATGTCCACCCTGTCTTTTAAATCTACACCGCGTGCAGAATTATTAAGCAAATGAGTATTTTGATCACGCGATACTTTTTATACATGTTGTCCTACTCCAAGCTGCATAGGCTTGAGAGCCAACTACCAATTATGTAAATCTGGTGATGTGCATCTCTGTATGAGGAGGAGTGTTGTCTAATGACATCAACACCCTATATAAGGTGTGCTTAACTATTAGGCAACTTCCTTTCCTTTGGCAAAATGGGTCAGAAGAGAGATTTGACGGGCTCTGAAAAGTCCAAAATTGTGAGATGTCTTGCAGAGGGATGCAGCACTCTTGAAATTTCCAAACTTTTGAAGCGTGATCACTGAACAATCAAGCGTTTCATGGCAAATAGCCAACAGGGTCGCAAGAAGCGTGTTGGCCAAAAAAGGCACAAAATAACTGCCCATGAATTGAGGAAAATCAAGCGTGAAGATGCCATTCGCCACCAGTTTTGCCATATTTCAGAGCTGCAACGTTACTGAAGTATCAAAAAGCACAAGGTGTGCGATACTCAGGCACATGGCCAAGGTAAGGAAGGCTGAAAAATGACCACCTTTGAACAAGAAACATAAGATAAAAAGTCAAGAATGGGCCAAGAAATATCTTAAGACTGATTTTTCAAAGGTTTTATGGACTGATGAAATGAGAGTGACTCTTGATGGGCCAGATGGATGGGCCAGAGGCTTGATCTGTAAAGGGCAGAGAGCTCCAATCCGACTCAGACGCCAGCAACGTAGAGGTGGGGTACTGATATGGGCTGGTATCATCAAAGATGAACTTGTGGGACCTTTTCGGGTTGAGAATGGAGTGAAGCTCAACTCCCAGACCTACTGCCAGTTTCTGGAAGACAACTTCTTCAAGCAGTGGTACAGGAAGAAGTCGGTATCATTCAAGAAAAACATGATTTTCCTGCAGGAGAATGCTCCATCACATGCATCCAACTACTCCACAGCGTGGCTGGCCAGTAAAGGTCTAAAAGAAGAAAAAATAATGACATGGCCCCTTTGTTCACCTGATCTGAACCCCATAGAGAACCTATGGTCCATCATAAAATGTGATATCTACAGGGAGGGAAAACAGTACACCTCTCGGTGTACCTCCCTCCCTCCCAGTGTCTGGGAGGCTGTGGTGGCTGCTGCACGCAATGTTGATCGAAAACATATCAAGCAACTGACAGAATCTATGGATGGAAGGCTGTTGAGTGTCATCATAAAGAAAGGTGGCTATATTAATCACTATTTTTTTGGGTTTTGGTTTTTGCATGTCAGAAATGTTTATTTCTAAATTTTGTGCACTGATATTGGTTTACCTGGTGAAAATAAACAAGTGAGATGGGATTATATTTGGTTTTTATTAAGCTGCCTAATAATTCTGCACAGAAATAGTTACCTGCACAAACAGATATCCTCCTAAGATAGCCAAATATAAAAAAAAAACACTCCAACTTCCAAAAATATTAAGCTTGGATATTTATGAGTCTTTTGGGTTGATTGAAAACATAGTTGTTGATCAATAATAAAAATAATCCTCTAAAATACAACTTGCCTAATAATTCTGCACACAGTACAATACTTTAGATACCAGGTATGCTGAGGTAAGAAAAGGCCAATCAGACTACTATGACTTCCTAAACTAGAACTGAAGATACCATAGGTACTGAGATAAGATGAGGCTGCTCACAGTGCTACACGCTCTGTCACTCTGATCTAATACTAAAGATACCAGGGGTGCTAGAAAAAAGAAAAGGCTGCCCACACTTCTGTCCACCATGTCTTTAATATTTAATACAGGATATACTAGGAGTGCTGAAATAATAAGAGGCTAATCACACTACTGTCTACACTGTCTTTCCAACATAGTGTTGGAGACCTAATAATTATCTAATAATAAAAATACCATTGCTGCTAAGGTAGGAAGAGGCTGCTCACACTACTGTCCACCATGTCTTTCTGATATAATACTTATGAAACAAAAGGTTCTTATATAGGAAGAGGCTGCTCACACTGCCATCCACTCTGTCTTTTTGATCTAATACTGGAGATACCTAGAGTGCTGAGGTAAGAAGAGGCAGCCCACACTGCTATCCACCCTGTCTTTAATATTTAATACTGGATATACTAGGAGTGCTGAGGTAATAAGAGGCTAATCCAACTTCTGTCAACACTGTCTTTCCAACATAATATCGAAGATACTTGAAGTGCTGAGGTAAAAAAAGGCTGCTCATACTGCTGTCCACCCTGCCTATCTGATCTAATACTGGAAATACCAGTGGCACTGAGGTAACAACTAACAATACATTTTATATTATCTCAAGAAGATAGCCCCTACTGCTGTCTTCTTGATAGAATAATGGATATACCAAGGGTTTTGTGATAAAAATAAACTTCTCAACCTGTTGTCCACCCTGTCTTGCTTATCTAATGTTGGAGATACCAGGCAGGCAAAGGCCACTGACACTGCTGTCCACTTTGTCTGGCTGATCTAATACTGGAGATAACAATGGTGTTGAGGTAAGAAGAGATTGCACAGACTGCTGTTTCCCCCTTTGACTTGATCTAAAACTAGAAATATCAGAGGAGCTGAGGTAAGATGAAGCTGCTCAAATTGCTGTTCTCCCTTTTTTTCTGAAAGCTGAGTAGTTAATATGAGCCGATGATAGCTTGACAGTATCTAGTATAGTTATCTGTAGGTCACAGAAGAAGCTTCTCATTACACTTGGTCACAGGCATCTATCCTAATAACATTCTACAACAGGTTTCTGTCAGTGTAACAAGATGGCTGTTATTACAATTCTATATAAAATACTTCCTAAAACAAACGTAATTTGCTAATTAAAAGTATTTAGGAATTCATTCATAAAGACATTTCTTTAAGTTATTTATTTATTTTCTATTTTTAGAGAATCCTATTAATGAGGTTTAGACATAATGGTTTTCAGGGCTTCTTGCAATAAATAATTTATATAATATAGCCTACAATAAAATGTATCCTTGTAAATGCTATCAATAGTCATTTTCAATTTTGCCTTATATGCTTAATGAGCAGTTCATTAACCGCATCTAAAAGTAATATGCTAGTGGTATGCAAGCAATCCTGCAAAAGCAAATACAAAATTATGAAATATATTTAATTATTGACAAAGCTTGAATAATGCATTGACTGTAATTTTCATAACCCATTAACTGTGTATAACTTCTTGACATGGGAGGTTGATATTTTGCTTAACTTGATTGATGGGGTCCAGCTGCATGAAATTCACTTTCTAAGCTCCTTAGTCACCATGAAATACTGGTTTAAATGTTTATAATAGTTTCTGTATTCCATATGTATATACATACCTACAAATCATTGTTTTCTGACAATGACAGATGTTTGACTATAAATTAATGCTCACTGCAGAATTTGTAAGAGAATCAGTCATATGTCCATGGGAAACAGTTTACATGATTGAACTTCTGTTTGGTCATTCCAACAGATTTCTTGATTACTGAAAGAGCTGTAAAAATGTATGAAGTGCATAACTGCAATATTAGTGTTTACACTCAGCATGAAAACTAGGTTACTCTGCATGAATTTTTTAGTGCGCAATTGAAATGTTTGACATTTTAAAATACTATAATATATATTTATTTCAGTTCTAGGCAAAAAATTTTGGGGGGTAATTTATACAAGCCTCAGTGATGGCTACAGGTAGCCATATTTAAGTCTATGGCTCAGAATGTAAGAATAAATGGAGCTTCTACCCTTATTAAAGAGGGTTTCCAGTTGTAGAAAACCCCTGTTCTGCAGCTGCAGATGTTTTTAAAAATAAAATGTGATTTACTCACCCTCCCTGGGTCCAATGTTGAGTCTCCGCTACTCTCTGTTTCTATTATTGTCTGTAGTGTAAATGTCATGTTGACAGCGCTGCAGGCAATCAGAGAGCTCAGCAGCTCTTCTCAAGTAGACTGCATGAGCCATTCAGAGCCAGTAAGCTCATTTCTTGAATGGAACAGTATCAACGTGTCACCAGTACTGCAGACGATAACAGATAGCAGTGGAGATTCAGTGCCGCTGGACCTAGAGAGGGGGAGTAAAGCACAGTTTTTTTTTTAAATCAATTGCTCATGCGGATAAGGGTTTTCAAAAAAATTCACTCTAAGCTAAATTATGAAAATAATTAGCGCATAAGTGGACCTTAATTGGATATCAACACACCAACAAAAAATGAACTAATAAGTACCTTTAAAAGTGGACCAGCTAGAGGAGTTTATTGAAAAAACATTATAGTATCAATATATTTTACACATTGGCAGTGAAATTCTTGAAAAACCTATAGTTCGTTCTCATACAGTGGGGAAAAAAAAGTATTTAGTCAGCCACCAATTGTACAAGTTCTCCCACTTAAAAAGATGAGAAAGGCCTGTAATTCACATCATGGGTAGACCTCAACTATGAGAGACAAAATGAGAAAACAAATCCTGAAAATCACATTGTCTGATTTGGAAAGAATTTTTTTTTTCAAATTTTGGTGGAAAATAAGTATTTGGTCAATTACAAAAGTTCATCTCAATACTTTGTTATATTTCCTTTGTTGGCAATGACAGAGGTCAAAAGTTTTCTGTAAGTCTTTACAAGGTTGGTACACACTGTTGCTGGCATGTTGGCCCATTTCTCCATGCAGATCTCCTCTAGAGCAGTGATGTTTTGGGGCTGTCGCTGGGCAACACGGACTTTCAACTCCCTCCAAAGGTTTTCTATAGGGTTTAGATCTGGAGACTGGCTAGGCCACTCCAGGACCTGGAAATGCTTCTTACGAAGCCACTCCTTCATTGTCCTTGCGGTGTGCTTGGGATCATTGTCATGCTGAAAGACCCAGCCACGTTTCATCTTCAATGCCCTTGCTGATGGAAGGAGGTTTGCACTCAAAATCTCATGATACATGGCCCCATTCATTCTTTCATGTACACGGATCAGTCGTCCTGGTCCCTTTGCAGAGAAACAGCCCCAAAGCATGATGTTGCCACCCCCATGCTTCACAGTAGGTATGGTGTTCTTTGGATGCAACTCAGCAATCTTTCTCCTCCAAACACGACAAGTTCTGTTTCTACCAAACAGTTCTACTTTGCTTTCATCTGACCATATGACATTCTGCCAATACTCTTCTGGATCATCCAAATGCTCTCTAGCAAACTTCAGACAGGCCCGGACATGTAATGGCTTAAGCAGGAGGACACGTCTGGCACTGCAGCATCTGAGTCCCTGGCGGCGTAGTGTGTTACTGATGGTAGCCTGTGTAATGTGTAACGGGTCTGGGAGGTAGAACCTCTGAGCTACTACACAAAGGGGCAGTACTTGTAAGGAAGCGGGTGGCTCCCAGGGAAAGCGGGCAGGCAGTCACGTCAAGTGACAGGGACAGTCTCTGGGTAGAAGGGCAGGAGGTCACGGCAAGTGACGGGTAAGTCTCCAGGTAGGCTAGCAGGCGGGTAGCAGGTGAGTGCTCCCAGGTGAGCGAGTAAGAGTCTCTGGACAGGCTGGCAGGCAGGCAGGTATCAGGCAGGTATCAGGCAGGTGCTTCCTGGTCCGCAGGCGGACTGATCCGTAGACAAACTGGCAGATGCTGGTAGGCAAACTGTCGGACCGCAGGATTGCAAGCAGGTAGACAGGTATCAGGCAGGTATCTGGCAGGTATCTGGCAGGTACTTCCTGGTCCGCAGGTGGACTGATCCATAGACAGACTGGCAGATGCTGGTAGGCAGACTGTCGGACCGCAGGATTGCAAGCAGGTAGACAGCACTGGAAAACAAGCTGGCAACAGGACCTGAGGGCTGAAGCAGAGTTGAAAGGCTTTGCAACAACATTGCTCGGGCACCTCCATTTTGGAGGAGCTGCCTTATATATGGTGAGATCCTCCGGCCATTGGCCGGGGACTCCTTAGGACGGCGCGCGCGGCCCCTTTAAGAGAGAGGGAGCGCGCGTGCCCTAAGCACAGTGACCGGGAAGCAGCACGCGCTGCCAGCAGAGCGGGAGGAGGACGCCGGGCACGGAGCAGAGAGGTGAGGGGAACGGCGTCCCTGCTTAGCAGGAGGCAGGGACGCCAACGATACATAATGTTGCTCCCAGCTCTCAGAAGGTCACTCACTAGGTTCCCCCGTGTGGTTCTGGAATTTTTGCTCATCGTTCTTGAGATCATTTCGACCCCATGGAGAGAGATATTGTGTGAAGCCCCAGAGCGAGGGAGATTATCAGTGGTCTTGTATGTCTTCCATTTTCTAATTATTGCTCCAACAATTAATTTCTTCACACAAAGCTGCTTGCCTATTACAGATTCAGTCTTTCCAGCCTGGTGCAGGGTACAATTTTGTTTCTGGTGTCCTTCGACAGCTTTTTCGTCTTCACCATAGTGGAGTTTGGAGTGTGACTGTTTGAGGTTGTGGACAGGTGTCTTTTATACTGATAACAAGTTCAAACAGGTGCCAGTACTACAGGTAATGCGTGGAGGACAGAGGAGCCTATTAAAGAAGAAGTTACAGGTCTGTGAGAGTCAGAAATCTTGCTTGTTTGTAATTGACCAAATACTTATTTTCCACCAAAATTTGAAAAAAAATTCTTTCTAAATCAGACAATGTGATTTTCAGGATTTGTTTTCTTATTTTGTCTCTCATAGTTGAGGTATACCTATGATCGCAATTACAGGCCTCTCTCATCTTTTTAAGTGGGAGAACTTGCACAATTGGTAACTAACTAAATACTTTTTTTCCCCACTGTACTTGAAATTTTCTTCCCCAATTCTGAAAACGATGCTTGGGACAATAGGGACTTTGGTGACATGGGATGCTTATGATGCGCCCCCTGGGCCTGTGCTGCTGCTGCTGTGCAGGGGGAATACCCGGAGCCGGATCGCTGGGGGTTGTAGTTCTCCGTGGCGGTGACCCGGTCCGTGCCCAGGGTGGTCAAACCAGTGGCAGTCTAAATGTTGTAATAAGTGTCCGACTACGCCACCCGTGGATTGCGGTCAGTAGGGACCGCCGCTGCGCTGCCGACCGCTGAGGCTGATGTTGGTTGCGCAGCCGAGTATGGGATGACTCCCCACGGGAGAAGTATTGCCTCAGGGCAGCTAATGTGGAAGATGATGGGAGTGATGGTGTGAGGGTCCCAGTGCTAATGGTGCAGGAGCGGCAAGGAACCACAGAAACGTGAGGTGCAGTTCAGGGTCTTTACTGATGGTACAAGGCAGACCCTCCCGGGAGTACTGGCTAGTATAAGGGCCTGGTCAGTCTGCGAGCAAGCAGGAGTTCCCCTGGCCAGGTGGAGTTGTAGGCCTCCCCGTTTATCTGCACTCTTCCTGGCTACCTTGCTGTCAGCGGTTACAAGTAGCCCACGTCCCTGAGTATACCGTGTGGTGCTCACCCGTATGGCTGGTGACTTGGGCCTTCTGTTAGCCTCCGCTCCTGGATTGCGGCGCTGGTCCCTTCTTTGTGACTGAGCCTCCGGGCTTCTATGGCCAGAGGACCTAGAAACCCCTGCCGGCTGGTTTCTGCTGCTGGGTGTATATCAGTCCCCACAGCCTCAGACTCCTGTGTCCGGCTTTAGTATCTTCGTCCAGGGCGAACTCTGCTCAGCTCCAGCCCCTGGACTTCTGCTACTGCTCCTACAGAGCTCCTGTTCTTGCTTTCCCTGTGTCTGGAACTGAACTGACTAATTCCGCCCCAGACCCAGTTTAAAAGGGCAGATTCCTCCCTTCCCAGGTCTGGGCGGACCGTATTGCATGTTTAGGGATCCTGACCAGAGAAACCTCCCACTTGCTCTCAGACATAATATCTCTATTACTGTGGCAACCAGACCCCTGGGGTGTCACATTCCCCCCTAGTAAATTTTAGTACTCCGGGACTAAACACATTTTTAAAGAAACATAAATACAAGGTATAACAATAACAAGACAACATATTTACAAGAAGCTTTAGTCTGTAGAGGTCACAGCGTTTCCGTGACCGGGTGTCCATATCACCCAAGGTGAAGTTTATGAAACAAAGGGGGTGTCCCTGTCACCCAACAAGGCGAAGTCTTGGCACAGAATAGGGGACCTGTCCAAAGCAAACCCCTTGCGTTGTCCTTGGGCGTGGCTGCAAGGGTAGACTAACTACTTTGGGCCGCAAGGAGGCCACGCCAGACAGGTTTTCTCTTCCGCGGCCGTCTTCACAAGAGGCACCAAGGTGCAACTATCTACAAAACTGTTCCGGTTATCCAGTGTCCATAACCTGTTAGTCCAAATAAATCTGCAGGGTAACTGAGAAACATAATTAGTAACAGGCAACAAACATAAACCATAAACATTTTTCAATAAACAGTCAACTTTACAGTGTATTGGTTTAGATTCTCCAGCGAGTGGGCATCTGACCTCTAGTGACTCTAGTGGACCTACGGAGCTCACTAACTGGTTCTGCACTACAGGGTGTAGGAGGTGTTATGGGCAAGCTGGACAGCTTTCTGCGCACTCTCTGGCTCACTAGGGGCACGGCAGGCTCACTACTAGCAGAGGGTTGATCCTCCTGTACTGCTGGTGTGGACTCTTCTGCCTCTTGGGCCGGCTGCTCTTCCAGCTCTACCGGTTCCTCTGTAGGCACTTGCGGGGCTGGCTGGAGAAAGGTGAGGACGGGTACCACGACAGCGCCGTTTACTTGTGTCCAAGACCGAGGGAAGTCTCCGAGTACGGTACTGATCATTTCTTCCCTTTCCTCTGCTGGTTGAGGGTTTTCTTGATCTTCTTCAGGGCTTTGCAGCTGCTCGGGACACTTCTTCAGGTGGTCTCTGGAGACAATGGCTGTGGTTTCTCCTCCATCCTTACTGATTATGCAGATTTTTGGGTTCTCATGGCTTGATGGCAGTACGGTGTACGGGTCCTTCTCCCACTGGTCGTCCAACTTGTGGAGCCGCCTCTTCCTCTTCAAGACCTGCTCTCCAGGTACCAGGGGAACAGCGGGAGCATACTGGTTATAAGCCTTCTCTTGCCTTTCTCTAGCTTGAGACAGACTTCGCTCAACGCTTTCCTGTACTTTCCGATACTGCTGCTGCCGTTCTGTATCCCAGTCTGCCTCTGGCGAGGTGTCCTCAGGTGTCAGGACTCCCATATCCAGGTCAATAGGCAGCTTACCAGGTCTCGCTCTCATTAGGTAAGCCGGGGTACAGTTGGTGGAACCTACAGGGATGTGGTTATACAGGTCCACCAGATCAGGCAGTTTCTCAGGCCACAGACTGCGTTCTTCCAGGGGCAATGCTTTTAGCAGATCTATCACCACCTGGTTCATCTTCTCGCAGAGTCCATTGGTTTGAGGGTGATAGGGCGTTGTTCTTATCTTCTTGCAGCCATACAGGTTGCAGAACTCCTGGAAGACCTCCGCTTCAAAGGCTGGTCCTTGGTCTGTCAGCACTTGGTCCGGGTACCCGTGTGGACGGCAGAAGTGCTGCTGGAAAGCTCTAGCTGCTGTTTGAGCCGTTAAGTCCTTAACCGGGACCACCACCAGGAACCGGGATTAATGATCCACGATTGTGAGGGCGTAGGCATACCCAGATCTGCTTGGAGCCAGTTTCACATGGTCCAGGGCTACCAGTTCCAGTGGCTGTCTGGTGATGATGGGCTGCAGGGGAGTCTTCTGGCTGGCACGGTCTTTTCTTCTCAGGTGGCACGGGCCACAGACTCTGCACCACTTCTCGATGGCTCCTCTCATGCCTACCCAGTAGAACCGTTCACGCAACAAGAACTCTAGCTTCTTCCATCCGAAATGCCCTGCTCCGTTGTGGTATGCCTCCAGAACCATAGCCGCGTCTCGTCTTGGGACCACTACCTGCCAGGTCAACTCATTTGTTCGAGAGTTAACCATTCTCCGGCACAGCTTCTCCCTGTAGAGGAACAGCTTACTTTTCTCCTTCCACAGTTGCTTGGTCTCCTCCGGAGCGTCTGGGTCAAGACTGGCATCGGCTTGGGTCAGCATTTCCTTCACCAAATGGACTGCGGGATCACTGACTTGCGTCTCCGCCCAGTTGTAGTGGGGCAAGGGATTGAACGTCACGGAGCGCCTGTCCTTCACACGGTGGGAATACAGGGTAATCCCATGAAGGTGGAACGCAGGGAGCTCAACTTCTTCCAGATCTTCTGGATCTTCCCCTACGTCCGGTAAGTTCGGCATTCTAGACAGGGCATCCGCGTTGGCATTTGATCGTCCTGCCCGGTATTTGATGGTGAATTCAAAGTTGGACAGGCGGGCCATCCATCTCTGTTCCAGGGCACCGAGCCTTGCAGTGTCCAGGTGTGTCAACGGGTTGTTATCCGTGTACACGGTGAATTTGGAGGAGGCAAGGTAATGCTTGAAACGTTCGGTCACTGCCCACACTACTGCCAGGAACTCCAGCTTGAATGAGCTATAATTCTCAGGGTTCCTCTCCGTGGGCCGTAGCTTTCGGCTGGCGTAAGCGATTACCCATTCTTTCCCTTGCTGGATCTGGGACAGTACGGCTCCTAGCCCGATGTTGCTTGCGTCCGTGTGGAGGATAAAGGGCTGGCTGTAGTCTGGATATGCCAGGATTTCATCCCCCATGAGGGCCATCTTCAGCTGGCAGAAGGACTCCTCTTCCAGCTTTTCCCACCTGAAGGGCGGCTTCTGGTTTTTGGCTTTCCCAGATTGACCTATCAGGAGGTCCTGCATAGGGGCTGCCATTTTGGTGAAACCGGGAATGAATCTTCGGTAGTAGCCTACCAACCCGAGGAACTGCCGCACTTCCTTTATGCTGGAGGGTCTTGGCCAGTCCTTAATCACAGTGATCTTATCAGGGTCGGGAGCCACTCCGTCAGCACTCACCACGTGTCCCAGGTACTGCACCTTTGGTTTCAGGAGGTGACACTTGGAGGGTTTCACCTTCAGGCCGTAATTCGCCAGAGCTTCGAACACTTCTGCCAGGTGTTTCAGGTGGTCCTCGTAGGTCTTGGAATAGACGATTACATCGTCCAGGTATAACAGGACCGTCTCGAAGTTCCGGTGTCCCAGACAGCATTCCATCAACCGTTGGAAGGTTCCTGGTGCGTTGCAGAGCCCGAACGGCATACAGTTAAATTCGCTGAGACCCATCGGGGTGGTGAATGCGGTCTTCTCCCGGTCCGCCTCTGATACAGGAACCTGCCAGTACCCGCTAGTGAGATCCAAAGTAGAGAAGAAGTTAGCAGATTTTAATGCAGCTAAGGACTCTTCTATCCTTGGTAACGGGTACGCATCTTTGTGTGTGATACGGTTGACCTTCCTGTAGTCTACACACATTCTCATGGTGTTGTCTTTCTTTTTCACTAAGACTAGTGGAGCTGCCCAGGGGATACAGCTGTCCCTGATTACCCCAGCCTCCTTCATGTCTCTAAGCATCCCCTTGGCATGTTGGTAGTGTGCCGGGGGTACGGGTCGGTATCTCTCCTTTATGGGAGGATGGTCTCCCGTGGGGATGTGGTGTTCTACCCCCTTTACTCGCCCGAAGTCTAGCGGGTGTTTACTAAACACTCTCTCGTACTCTCGAACCACCCGGTAGACTCCCTGTTTTTGGTGTGAGGGAGTGGAGTCAGTACCCAAATGCAGTTGCTGACACCAGTCCTCCATTGGTTTCTTAGAGCCGTTACCTTCCTCTGGTTGAGATGGAGGCAAGGGTTCCACGGCCTGTACAGAATTCTGGTTTATGGTGAACAATTTGGCTAGCGTGGCATACCGGGGCAGGTGTACTTCTCTCTCCCCGATATTTATGATGCGAACGGGCACCCTCCCATGGCGTACATCGACCACCCCCCGTGCTGTCAAAATGGTGGGCCTACTGTCTGAGTAGACGGGTTCTACCATTGCTTGGTAGTCTCTACCTCTTAGACCAATAGCTGCCCGGCACCAAATCATCATCTCACTTTTTGGGGGCATGGCAATAGGGAACGGGTCACACATTCTCACGCTACCTATCTCACCACCAGATTGTTCCACCTGTTGCCGCTTCATCAGTGCCCGGATCTCTTTTTGGAGCACACGCTGCTGGCCGGAACTGGCGTTCTTGGCAACCTGCTGTAAAATGAGAATCACCTCTGCAAGACAATTTTCAATCACATTAGTTCCCAAGGTTATTCTAGGGTGACTCTCATGACTGTCTATGTCCACTTTTATCAGTCCTTGTGCCGCCAGTTCGACTTTACCGATCTTAATGGTCACCTCTTTGAATCCCACCTGCGGCACGGGCTGACCATTGCTGGCGATGATACTCAGGTCGTCATCTGGGTAGCGGGTTATGTCCGAGTCATTCCAGTACTGTTTAAAGAGCACGTACGGGATGGTGGTCACCTGTGACCCAGTGTCTAGTAGGGCACTCATAGGAATGCCATCCAGTACCACAGGCAAGATTGGACGTCCCCCTACGTATTTATCACGCCAGTTTGATGGGCCTGATGGTCTTATACCTGGGGGTTGGCCCTCTACCCCAGGTTGTGCCCGTTTAAATGACAGTACCTTGCCACATGTCCGGGTTGATTGCAGCGGCGGCAGATGGGTCGTCCGTCCTCGTTGTATCTGTCGCTGGGTCTTCCTCTGGCCGGTGGGGTCCTCCTCAGTCGGCGCCACGGGACGTCCTCCGGTCCGGAGGCCAGCTGGATCTTTCCTGGAGAAGAGACCTGTAAAGACTGCACAGTTCTGGTTAGCGCGGCAACGCTCTTAGTCAGCTCTTGGACCTGATGGTGCAGGTCTGTAGCCGGGTCACTGTTTAAAGCCTGCGCATCAGCTCCCACAGGCCCTGCAGACAAGGGCGCCGTCTCCTGGTGGTAAGTGATAGCAGGGCGCCTGTGGGTCACAGCGCCACTTGGTGCCGGTTCTCGGAGCACCCGGATGGCTCTGTCCGTGAACTGTGCAAAGTCCAGGTCAGGGTCCTGTAAGGCCATTGCCCGCAACTGGGTTCGGTGGGCATTGCACAATAGACCCTCAATAAATTGTTCAGTCAACAGCTTATCTTCATTTTCCACGCTGTCAGGGTCTGCCTGCTTAATGGCTCTCAGGGCCTCTTGTAGGTTTAGAGCATAGTCTCTTATACTCTCATGTGCACGTTGTTTACACCCGTAAAATCTGAGCTTTATTTCGGCTGAGGTGCAGGTATCAAATGTGTCTTTCAGCCGGGCTAGTATTTCTCTGACAGTCCTCTTCCTCCCAGGTGGCCAGGACTTTACCTCCCTTTGGGCTGCCCCGATTAATTGGGCCACCAGGATGCTCACTTTTTGCTCTTCTGTGAGGGGGTACACCTGGAAGAGGCTATCCAGTCTTTCTCTAAAGTCATTTAGAGTATGTGACTCCCCTGAGTACTGGGGTAGCCAGGTTGCCCCCGGGATATAGGGCATGGTGAATGGCATGACTGCTGCAGCGGTTGCGCTGGCGGTGGCTGTGACAGTGGAGCTCCCCTCGGTATCCGGCATCCTTCCCCACCTTAGTGGACCGTGGCCTACCTTGCGATGCTCTTCTTCCATAGGCCGCGGCACCGCAGTCGATCGTCGGGGTTGAGGACCTGGCGTCGCGCTCCGATGACGTCAGCGTCGCTCTTCCTCCCTTCCAGGACCTTGCGCAGCGTCAGAGCGTGGGGCGGAGCGTGGGGCGGAGCTTCGGATCTCGCGCGCTTTCGGCGTCCACGCCCCTCTTCTTCCCGTGCGGCGTCCCGAAGATGGCGTCCGAAGGCGGGAAGCAGCTGCGGATGGCGGGAAGAAGGCAGAAGACGGCGGGAAACGGTCCAAGATGGCGTCTGATGGCGGGAATCGGCTCCGGATGGCGGGAAACGACTCCGGACGGCGGGAAACTTCACCACAGGTAAGTTCAAAAGTCTTTTTCAGGCACGCAGTACCCGGTGGTTGCGGGCACGAAATCCTGCCGACTACGCCAAAGTTGACGCGCCCCCTGGGCCTGTGCTGCTGCTGCTGTGCAGGGGGAATACCCGGAGCCGGATCGCTGGGGGTTGTAGTTCTCCGTGGCGGTGACCCGGTCCGTGCCCAGGGCGGTCAAACCAGTGGCAGTCTAAATGTTGTAATAAGTGTCCGACTACGCCACCCGTGGATTGCGGTAAGTGGGGACCGCCGCTGCGCTGCCGACCGCTGAGGCTGATGTTGGTTGCGCAGCCGAGTATGGGATGACTCCCCACGGGAGAAGTATTGCCTCAGGGCAGCTAATGTGGAAGATGATGGGAGTGATGGTGTGAGGGTCCCAGTGCTAATGGTGCAGGAGCGGCAAGGAACCACAGAGACGTGAGGTGCAGTTCAGGGTCTTTACTGATGGTACAAGGCAGACCCTCCCGGGAGTACTGGCTAGTATAAGGGCCTGGTCAGTCTGCGAGCAAGCAGGAGTTCCCCTGGCCAGGTGGAGTTGTAGGCCTCCCCGTTTATCTGCACTCTTCCTGGCTACCTTGCTGTCAGTGGTTACAAGTAGCCCACGTCCCTGAGTATACCGTGTGGTGCTCACCCGTATGGCTGGTGACTTGGGGCCTTCTGTTAGCCTCCGCTCCTGGATGGCAGCGCTGGTCCCTTCTTTGTGACTGAGCCTCCGGGCTTCTATGGCCAGAGGACCTGGAATCCCCTGCTGGCTGGTTTCTGCTGCTGGGTGTATATCAGTCCCCACAGCCTCGGACTCCTGTGTCCGGCTTTAGTATCTTCGTCCAGGGCGAACTCTGCTCAGCTCCAGCCCCTGGACTTCTGCTACTGCTCCTACAGAGCTCCTGTTCTTGCTTTCCCTGTGTCTGGAACTGAACTGACTAATCCCGCCCCAGACCCAGTTTAAAAGGGCAGATTCCTCCCCTCCCAGGTCTGGGCGGACCGTGTTGCATGTTTAGGGATCCTGACCAGAGAAACCTCCCACTTGCTCTCAGACATAATATCTCTATTACTGTGGCAACCAGACCCCTGGGGTGTCACACTTACATTGTCATGCAGAAGATAGATCATGAAATATGGTAGAGAGTAACGCTGGCTATTTTAACTCAGCAAACCTACAAAGAATACTTCCATACAGAAACTCATTTAAATAGTTAATCTTTATTTGTATACAAAGAAATTATAAAAAGAGGTAAAAAACATATACTGCAGAATGAAAACAGCTGGTATACAAAACCTATGTGTGTCACATGCATAGAATAAGTTCAGATTAAATACCATATAAATATGTTCACTTACATGCAGAGAGACAAATATGCACACACATGCCCCTTTAATATATACAGGTAAATATAAATAAACCAATATAAATACGACATCAGTAGAGAAAAAGCATGTATGTTAATGGAGATTGTAACTCCGCTATGCAGAAGAAGATCACTTGAAAATTTTGCCTAGGTATTTTAATTTGGTAAACAAAAATGCAAGTGCAAGTACAAATAAATTCTAAGGCAACCACAAGTGCTTCTTGGTAAAGCAGATAAATATATATGCACACGTGAGAAAGTCCACACTATAGTAACCAGACATTGCCGTCTAACGTACGTTTCGCGTGTCTTGCTTCCTCAGAAAGGGCGTATAAACTAGTTGTGGATCAGGTGGATTATATCTAAAATCACAGCCAATGGGCTGCGCATACCAGTCAAGCAGCTGTGTATTTCTCATCTCATTGAGCGCTATCACATGATAGCATCCAGGGTCATGTGAAAAACACGTCCACTCCCACTCTCAAAAAAAAAAAAAAAAACGGTACCAAAAGAGTGGGCAGGGCCAACACACGGAGGACAGAATATCCCAAAATGGCAGGATTGCATGAGAGGAGCGCCCAGCAGGTCGGGTGTAGCGCTCAAAGCGGATCAGTATGTAGCTGGAGGGACACGTTCACATGACAACACCCAAGCAATGTAATACTGAGCGCTCTGATGCATGGCACTCTGAAGTCATATACCTAAGTCTGAATATAGATAGGCAGATTAGAATATCTGCCTATCAGGTACATATATGATCTTTTTGTAAAAAACAACCATAGAGACCAAAAAGTCTTTTAGTCACCCAATACACATATATACAACAAAATAAAATATACATCAGAATTAGATATTTTTTCTTCATAATTAGATCCAACAAACAACAACAAAATCCATCATTAATCATAACCCAAACAAATGTGACCAAACCCATGGTTATATCCAAAAAATTAAAAAGTAATATCATTAGATATCTTTATAATAGAAACATAAATAAAGTGCAATGAAAGTGTTTACCTATAATAAATACACATAGATGAAAACAAAAAGAAAAGAAAAAACAGAGTGGCCACTCCCAAAAATTTTTTTGAAAAAATGAGAAAATGCAGAAAAAATGCATATAAAAGAAAAAATAATAGGACCTATATATAGCATATAAAATAAAATACCATAAAATCTAATTATAAACTAATCCTCCATTATTTTATTAGACATAGCAGTCACCCATACATTTGTCCCTACATTACACACACATATCTCATATTTATTAAACAACTTTTTTCTATTTTTACAGATCGAAGAGGCAAAGCCAGAGAAAGGATGTGAATAAACCAAGTTACGACCCCGTACCATTCAGGGATGGCTATTTTAACTCATTAGTAGTGTTGAACGAACATGCTCGACACTGCTCGGTACTCGCCCGAGCATCACGCTACTCGGGATGTTCGGCGAGCACCGAGCATTTCCAGGTTACTCGGACGGGAGCTCGGGTCTCCGCCCTGCATGTTTGGCGCTCTTTACAGAGCCAATGATCATGCAGGGATTGCCAGCCAGTCACTGTAATGCCGCAGCCATGTTGGTTGTGGGCATTACATTGATTGGCTGGCCGCACAGCATCACCTCGAGTATTTAAAACCGGACGCCGCCATCTTGGACACAGACTGCTGGGATCAGACAGTGTAGGGACAGCGCTGCTGATTTAGGGAGAGATATACATTGCCTACAAGTAGTATTCAACCCCCTGCAGATTTAGCTGGTTGACACATGCGGAATTAACTTGGCATTGTGACATTTGTACTGTAGATCAGCCTGGAAGTGGGAAATGCACTGCAGCAAATTTTTTTTTTTTTAAAAACGTTAAAAGTTAATTCAGAGTGTCATTTATTATTCAACCCCTCAAGCCACAAGAATTCTGTTTGGTCCCCCAAAAGTATTAAGAAGTAGTTCAGGCACCAAGAATATTAGCTTCACATGTGTGGATTAAAGATCTCTTTTGCCAGCCTTTTCTGACTATTTAAGACCCTCCCCAAACTTGTGAACAGCACTCAGACATGGTCAACATGGGAAAGACAAAGGAGCATTCCAAGGCCATCAGAGACAAGATCGTGGAGGGTCACAAGGCTGGCAAGGGGTACAAAACCCTTTCCAAGGAGTTGGGCCTACCTGTCTCCACTATTGGGAGCATCATCCGTAAGTGGAAGGCTTATGGAACTACTGTTAGCCTTCCACGGCCAGGACAGCCTTTGAAAGTGTCCTCCCGTGCCGAGGCCAGGCTTGACCAAAGAGTCAAGGCTAACCCAAGGACAACAAGGAAGGAGCTCCGGGAAGATATCATGGCAGTGGGGACATTGGTTTCAGTCAATACCATAAGTAGCGTACTCCACCGCAATGGTCTCCGTTCCAGACGAGCCCGTAAGGTACCTTTACTTTCAAAGCGTCATGTCAAGGCTCGTCTACAGTTTGCTCATGATCACTTGGAGGACTCTGAGACAAACTGGTTCAAGGTTCTATGGTCTGATGAGACCAAGATCGAGATCTTTGGTGCCAACCACACACGTGACATTTGGAGACTGGATGGCACTGCATATGACCCCAAGAATACCATCCCTACAGTCAAGCATGGTGGTGGCAGCATCATGCTGTGGGGCTGTTTCTCTGCCAAGGGGCCTGGCCATCTGGTCCGCATCCATGGGAAGATGGATAGCACGGCCTACCTGGAGATTTTGGCCAAGAACCTCCGCTCCTCCATCAAGGATCTTCAGATGGGTTGTAATTTCATCTTCCAACAAGACAACGACCCAAAGCACACAGCCAAGAAAACCAAGGCCTGGTTCAAGAGGGAAAAAGTCAAGGTGTTGGAGTGGCCTAGTCAGTCTCCTGACCTTAACCCAATTGAAAACTTGTGGAAGGAGCTCAAGAATAAAGTCCACATGAGACACCTAAAGAACCTAGATAACTTGGAGAAGATCTGCATGGAGGAGTGGGCCAAGATAACTCCACAGACCTGTGCCGGCCTGATCAGGTCTTATAAAAGACGATTATTAGCTGTAATTGCAAACAAGGGTTATTCCACAAAATATTAAACATAGGGGTTGTATAATAATTGACCCACACTTTTATGCTTAAAATTTAATAAAATTCAACTGAGCAACATAACTTTTTGGTTTGTAAGATTTATGCTTCTGTTCATAAAACCTACTCTCGTTTGCAGTTTGAACGCTCTAACTTATTTGCATCTTATCAAACCAGCTAAATCTGCAGGGGGTTGAATACTACTTGTAGGCACTGTATACTACAAAGTAGTTAGTGTAGGGTCTGTAAAGGCTGCCAGATCAAACAAACAGGTCTTCTCAGGACTAATATCCATCCCAGATATCAGGCAGGCAGGCCGGCAGGCTGTATAGGAGATGCAGTGGTTATACCAGCAAACGCTGCATTACAGTCCTGTGTGCTCCTGTTGCTGAAATTGCTGGACTTAGCTCCAGGTCTCGGGGGCCAGGAAAAATCCTTTTTTTTCATCTAAATCCTCTTTTTTTTCCTCCTTCACACTGTACAAATACCCGTCTTATTAACCTTTTGTTGTCCGCCCCCCCCCCAAAAAAAAAAAAAAAAGTGTGTCTGTGACAGTTCAGACACAAATATATCTGTTGAAAATAGTCTGGTGTAGGCCAGAGAAACAGAAGTGTGGTTTTGCAGTTTCACGGTCCAAACCTCTGTATTATCCACTTTTGGGTCATTTGTATCTAAAAAAAACAGTTTGAGTGTGTCGCTCACTGTTCAGCCGCAAATATATATATTTAAAAAAGTCTGGTATACACCAGTAAATTATAACTGTGGTTTTGCTGTTCCACAGTAAAACATCTCTATTATCCTGCTTTTGGCATTTTTTGGCGTAAAAAATAAACTAATAGTGTCTCCCTGATTTTTCAGACACAAATATATCTGTTGAAAATAGTCTGGTGTAGGCCAGAGAAACAGAAGTGTGGTTTTGCAATTCCACAGTTCAAATCTCTGTATTATCCACTTTTGGGCCATTTGTATCTAAAAACAACCAGTTTGAGTGTGTCGCTCACTGTTCAGCAGCAAATATATATATTTAAAAAAGTCTGGTATACACCAGTAAATTATAACTGTGGTTTTGCCGTTCCACGGTAAAAAATCTTTATTATCCAGCTTTTGTTATTTTTTCTGTAAAGAAAAACAGTAACAGTTTCTCCATGATTGTTCAGATTGTTTAAAAGAGTCGGGTGTAGGCCAGAGAAATAGAACTGTGGTTTTCCTCTTCCACGGTTCTAATCTACTTTTTATTACTCGTTTTCCATTGATAGTGCTAGTCTAAGCTATTTTACTTCCTTTACAATGGGCAAGGCGCGTGGCAAGGGACGTGGAACTGGACGTTCTGGTGATGGTGTGTGCAGAGGACGGGGCCGTGGCAAAGGTGAAAATGTGCCACAACCAACAGCCACATCTTCTCGCTCCCACTTCTTGACTGAATTACTAGGGAAGCACAGAACAACACCAGTATTGCGAACTGATCAGTGTGAACAGGTTATTAATTGGATAGCAGATAATAATTCCAGTTACCTGGGCACCACCACCTCTGGTCTGTCTTCTACACGGTCAAATCTTAGTAGCCATGAGTCTCGACCGCATACTCCTCCTTACACTGATGCTCCTGCCTCCCACCATGACGAGTGTCGTCAGACAGCAACTGATCCCACACTTGTACACTCTGAAGAGCTTTTCACTGGTCCATTTCCAGAGTTGTGCCCCTCGCCTGCTCCGCTTGAAGTGATGGAAGAGGAGATCCCATGTAGCAATGCCCAAATATTTGAACAGCCACGGCCACAGGAAGTCGACGCTGGCAATTTGTCACAATAGGTGGACGATGACGAGACACAATTGCCGGGAAGTGAGGAGGAGAATCGTGGTGCTCAAGTGGAAGAGGAGGAGGTGGTGGATGATCTAGTAACTGACCTAACGTGGCAGGAGGACATGCAGAGCGAGACCAGCAGCACACAGAGTGAGGGAGGCAGAGTACCTCAACAGGCAGGAAGAAGCAGTGTGGTGGCCGCACACAGAAGGCAGGCAACAGTTCCCCATAACACCAACACGAGGGACGTTGCCAGTACAACCTGTAGGTCTTCCAGAGACTGGAATTTTTTTAAAGACTCTGCTGATAACCCCAAAAAGGCAATTTGTACCACCTGCTATGCCAGCATCAGCAGGGGTGAAAAAACTACCAGCCTGACCACCAACAGCATGATCAGGCACATGTCAGCAAAGCACCCGACTTTGTGGGGCGAACCCCAGGGTCCACGACCAGTGTCAGCGGGTGTCACCACTGCTTCTTCCACTGTTGTGCGTGCAATAGAACCCCCTGTTGTGTGTGCAAGGCAATCCCCTTTCCATACTGCATGCAAAGATGCCCCCTCCTCTCAGTCTTCACTTGTTATGGCAGTTTCTCAAGAAACAGCATCAATGTCCATGTCCACGTCTCACCGCAGCGTTCAATTGTCCATATCCCAGACCTTTGAATGAAAGCGGAAATTCGCAGCTAACGCCCCACAGGCCACAGTTCTAAATTCGCACGTTTCACGACTGCTTGCATTGGAAATGCTGCCTTTTAGGCTGGTGGAGACGGAATCCTTCCACAACCTTATGGTGGTGGCCTTCCCTTGGTACTCGGTCCGCAGCCGACACTATTTTGCCCTTTGTGCCATCCCCACACTACACAAACACGTGTCCCAAAACATCTGCCGTGCCCTCAACAACGCAGTTACTGGGAGAGTCCACCTGACAACGGACACGTGGACAAGTGCTTATGGACAGGGACGGTAAATCTCCCTGACGGCACACTGGGTAAACATAGTGGAAGCCGGGACCCAGTCGGACCTTGGGACGGAACACCTCCTCCCCACACCGAGGATTGTGGGCCCTATGTCAGTCAGAGTTGCCCCCACAGTGTACAGATCCTGCGCATCATCCTCCTCCTCCTCCTCCTCATGTTCAGCCTCCATCTCAGATATCACCACATCATTTACAAGCTGGAAGCACTGCAGTACTGCCTCCGCCAAGCGACAACAGGCTGTGCTGAAACTCATAAGCTTAGGTGAGAAACCTCACACTGCTTGTGAGTTGTGGACAGCTGTGAAAGAGCAGGCAGATCTGTGGCTGAGACCGCTGAACCTACATCCAGGCATGGTCGTGTGTGACAATGGCCGTAACCTGGTGGCGGCTCTGAGGCGAGGCGAAATCACACACGTACCATGCCTGGCTCATGTGCTTAACCTCGTGGTTCAGCGGTTTCTTAAATCGTACACCGAGTTCACACAACTGCTTGTCAAAGTACTCCGCCTGTCAGCTCATTTTCTCAAGTCGGCTACAGCTTCTGCCGCCTTTGCTGTGCTGCAGCAGCGTTTGCAGCTTCCGTCACGTCGACTGGTGTGTGATGTCCCTACACGTTGGAACTCTACCCTCCACATGTTGCAAAGGATTTGTGAGCAGAAGAGAGCAGTTGTGGAGTACCAGCTGCAACAAGGCCGTTGATATTCAGGTCTGACTCCACACTTAAGACCTCAGGAGTGGACCTGGAAGTCTGACATATGTACCATCTTGACAAACTTTAAGGAGTCCACCAAGATGGTGAGTGGCGATGACGCCATCATTAGCGTCAGCATTCCACTTGTCTGTCTTTTGCAACACTCTCTGCAGAGAATTAAAGAGGAGGCATTGCAGCCAGAGTATGATGAGATAGATCAAGAAGCAGTAGCGGTTGATTACTCACAGCCCAGCTTCATCTCATCCCAACGTGCATTGGGGGACAATGAGGGAGAGGAGGAGGAGGAGGAGGAAGAACAGGAGCTTGTACCGCTGGAGACGGTAGTACCTGTGCAACTGTCAATCCGTCGGTTCAGCGTGGGTGGCCTGAGGACAAGGGGGAGGAGGAGAAGCAGGAGAGCATGGTCAGTCGTCATCTTGGTGAGGACACGGAAGTCTTGCCCGTTACCAGTCTGGCATGCATGGCTGACTTTATGTTATGCTGCCTTAACCGTGACGCTCGCGTTGTCAAAATATTGGTTGACAGTCATTACAGGTTGGTGACACTTTTAGACCCCGGCTACAAGGATAACTTTCACTCTCTTATTCCTGAGGTGGAGAGGTCTACAAAAATGGGGCAGCACCAGAAGACCCTGGCTGTAGAACTGTTAAAAAAATTCCCATCTGAACACTCTAGCGGCAGAGGTCACAGTTCGTTGCCCAACCAAGGCATACATGCGAGAGAGACGCAACTCCAATCCAGCAGAGGCAGGGGAACACTGTCAACGTTCTGGGACAGTTTTCTCAGACCCTCCCTTCGGACAGACCCTGAGGCGCGGGGTACTCTCACAAGGAGTGGAAAGTTTCAAAAGATGGTGAGGGAATACCTTGCCGACCGTACCAGCGTCCTCCGTGATTCCTCTGTGCCTTTTAATTATTGGGTATCCAAGCTGGACACTTGGAATGAACTCGCTCTGTACGCCTTGGAGGTCCTGGCCTGCCCTGCCGCTAGTGTGTTATCAGAGCATGTTTTTAGTGCCGCTGGGGGAATTATAACTGATAAGCCACTCGACTGTCAACTGACAATGCTGACAAGCTGACCCTTATCAAAATGAACAAGAGAAGGATTGGGCCAGACTTCTCATCACCACCAAATGACAGCAGAGTAACATAAAGTCAAATTCACTGTGTTATTTCGGCAGGTGTATTCAAATGCACCGCTTCACACCCACACATGGGTATACGCTTCCTCATTTCGGCTGTTTTATGTTCTTCTCCTTATCCTCAGCCTCCACCACCACTATACCACCAGGGTGACCGTGGTCCGTGTTGCCATTACTGAAAGTTCCTCCATCCTTATTTTTGTCAGCTTTTGCTTGGAAGACATAAGCAAAGACTGTGGGAGACCCACTCCCCAATAATGGGAATAATATTTTTAAGATGCTGCACTGTATGGCTCTTGTAAGGGGCATTAAAACCGTCTTGTTAAGCTACTGCGACCTCTACCACTTTTCCAAGGGGCATTAAAACCATCTTGTTAAGCTACTGGGACCTCCACGTCTCTTCCGAGGGGCATTAAAACCGTCTTGTTAAGCTACTGTGACCTCCACCACTTTTCCAAGGGGCATTAAAACCGTCTTGTTAAACTACTGTGACCTCCACCACTTTTCCAAGGGGCATTAAAAGCGTCTTATTAAGCTACTGCGACCTCCACCACTTTTCCAAGGGGCATTAAAACCATCTTGTTAAGCTACTGTGACCTCCACGTCTCTTCCAAGGGGCATTCAAACCATCTTGTGAAGCTACTGGGACCACCACGTGTCTTCCTAGTGGCATTAAAACCGTCTTGTTAAGCTACTGTGACCTTCACGTCTCTTCCGAGGGGCATTAAAGCCATCTTGTTAAGCTACTGTGACCTCCACCACTTTTCCAAGGGGCATTAAAACCATCTTGTTAAGCTACTGTGACCTCCACATCTCTTCCGAGTTGCATTAAAACTGTCTTGTTAAGCTACTGGGACCTCCACCACTTTTACAAGTGGCATTATTACCGTCTTGTTAATCTACTGCGACCTCCACAAATAGGGGCGGCTGGGGACCGTTTATGGACATCCGGCCGCCGTCTGGCGGCAGGGGACCGAGTGTGGACACCCAGCCGCCAGGCGGCTGGGGACTGAGTATGGATACCAGGCCGCCAACACAGCCATGACGTTGTGGCCAGATTCCGCCTCCACATGCCTAAAAGGCCCAATTTAAAGTGCAAGCAAGCAGTATAGTATTGCAGCCTGGGGGTGGGTGGGTGTCAGGCAGCATACTTGTGCTTGCATTGCAAGGAATGGGAGAGGTACAATTGAACACTGCCCTGGGACAAGGACTTGAACGGGGATAGTTGCAAGTCTACAACGACAGGTGCAGGGTGGGAGGCATCTTCACATGTACCATGAACAGGGGTTTGGCATGCACACACTACAGCGGAATAGGCTGTCCTTCCCACTAAATGCACTGGGGAGGGCACAGGTAATGTTTTGGTATGCGCGCTTAATCTTATGCATAAGGCGCACCGGGACAAATAGGGGCGGCTGGGGACTGAGTATGGATACCTCGCTGCCGAAGCAGCCATGAGGTAGTGGCCAGCTTCGGCCTCCTCCAAACTAAAAGGCCCCATTTCAAGTGCAAGCTAGCAGTATGGTATTGCAGCCTTGGGGTGGGTGGGTGGCAGGATGCACACTTACGCTTGCATTCCAAGAAAACAAAGCAGATGCTAACTTCTATCATCATCATCTTGCTCCTCACCTTGGGACTCTCAACTCTCCTGATGGAGAAGCCAGGGCCCACCGGAGGAGTCTGGTTCTCTGGTGGGCTCGTCCAATGCTGCCCTAAAGCAGGCCAGGCTAAGAAAAGTGTGTGGGAAGGTGACAGGAGAAATAGGGGCGGCTGGGGACCGTTTATGGACACCCGGTCACCCCCAGGTGGCAGGGGACCGAGCGTGGACACCCGGCCGCCGGGCGGTGGGGACTGAGTATGGATACCTCGCTGCTGACGCAGCCATGAAGTAGTGGCCAGCTTCGGCCTCCTCCAAACTAAAAAGCCCCATTTCAAGTGCAAGCTAGCAGTATAGTATTGCAGCCTGCGGGTGGGTGGAAGGGTGGTTGGCTGCATATTTGTGCTTGCATTGCAAGGAATGGGGGAGGTACAATTGAATACTGCTCTGGGACAAGGACTTGCACAAGGATAGTTGCAAGTCTGCATCTTCTGATGCGGCAAGGAACACTTCTGATGGGCACACTTTTAGGCAGTGACCTGGGTGTCAGAGATGCTTCCAGGGATCTTCCCCATGCTGTCCCCATGTCTTTTCAGCACTGTATGCATGTGTCACACAGCACATGGCCAGATAAGGTTGTAAAATGTTAAAATGACATTTCCCGGTGAATGAACTTGTCACGGTTGAAACCAATACAAAGTGCAAAAACGCATAAAAAATGCTACTTGTGAACATAGCCCAAGGTGTGGAGGAGTATTTTTTTTTTGGTTATTTATCTTACCTTATACACAAGTCTTTACCCTGGAAAGGAACTTCCTTAACATATTTCACAGGAAAGCAGTTTCAATTTCATTTTTGAACGTTTTATTGTGAGCCCTTAAAAGTGGCTTAATACCTCTGACCACGTTGTTGACAGCAGTGACCTGGGGGTCAGAAATGCTTCCTGGGGCGATCCCCATGCTGTCCCCATGTCATTTGAGCACTGTCACTATCGTTTTGGGCACTTGCTAGGCTTTTAAAAGACTGCCGGGGGTGCTGCCGCAAAAATGCTCGGGTCTCCCATAGACTAAAATTGGGCTCGTTGCTCGGGTCGAGCACCCGAGTATCACGGCAAGCTCGGCCCAAGCATTTTAGTGCTTGCTCAACACTACTCATTAGGGGACATCTCATCCTATCAGGTAGCTGGGAATATGTTATTTTATTAGAATCTTTGAACTGACAGTATCAGTTTATTCACATCATCTGTCATTGCATACTTATTTTCAATGGACTGACGTCCTGGGAGTTGGACATGTTGGAGACATAAGATGAGTATGGAAAATTTCCATTATGGAGTTGGAGGCTCCTCTCCAAATTGAAACCAATACCCAAACTCTGAAATCATTACTGCACGAGACCAATCAACCTAGAAGTTTAGGCATCCCGTAGTATTCCTTAGATTAAGATAAAAATATAAACCAATATGTTTTATATATTAGTATATACACATATATATATATATACACAAGCATGTATTTTACACTGCACATGTAGAAGTAGTATTGCCTTTTACTATGGTATGATGTCATTCGTACCCATTACTTAATATACATGACATTATTGTTTTAATATCTCGAGCACTATTAAATCTTCAAAATGTAGAGAGTGAATCTTTGAAATATTGCAAGAATAGTTACTTATTCATGCTTATATACACATTGCTATTATGTTTGACATACGTGACAACACATTCAACTTAATCTATGAACTCCAAAGTACTTGAAAGTTTATTTGCATTCTACAGTAGATTTATAGCATTGATGTGGAGAATGTTGAGCAGACAATAATATGAAATTCATTACACATTGTACCTCATATATAAAGAATTTATTAATATCACATTAAACATATTTATACCTATGGCAATGATGTATAATAGTGAATGCCACACAGTCTTTCAGAATATAGCTTTTTAATCTACGGGGTGGTAAAGTGTCATAAATAGATGCCTCTACTGGAATCTTCCAATGTAGACATTCATGAAAACCTTTTATTGTGCTGTAAATTAGTCTTTCTACCCATAAATGCTCCATACAATAATGACTGATATCCTATTTAATAGCTTACAATAGCCTTTTTTTATGCAATTTGCTGTGAGTAGCTGCTGTTTGGTCCAACTCCAATCATAGATGTATAAGCAGGGCCCAGAATGCAACAGCGGAGACAAAGGTGAAAAAACAGTATATTTCTTTTATTTAACAACTAATAAATATTATAAAACATGTATTGTATGGTAACAGTTTCTTTAAAATGAGTGACAGTAAAATAAGCAGGAAATCACATAACATAACAAAATTAATTTTCAAAATACACTAGAATTCAGGGGCTGGTAGTATAAAATGATCTATTGAAGGGAAGGGAAACCAGATTGTCAATAACTATACCGGGTATGGGGCAGTCTTTTAAAGCCATGGCGATACTCTGTTTCTATTACAACTCGCTGCCCGTTTCCCCCATCACTCTCTATCCACTTTCGAGATTCCGCTCTGGCGTCTTCCTTTCCCTCTATCTGTGCCTGGTATCATCTGTCCCTGTCAGAGGTAACGGCCCATCTCGCGTGTCCTTCCTGATCGCCGGCCTGACTGTGAATCTCCAATCTGACACCTCTGGATCTTCTGCAACGTCCTGTCACTGGTGCACACATCTGAAAACCGTGCCGCCGCAACCTGCTCCCATCCTGTCAACCAACGTCACCTGAGTGAGGAACCTTTACTGGTGTTGCTTGGATCTTCGGAGCTTGAGCGTCAATGTCTTGGCTGGGAAAATTGACTGGCATCGCTTTGGTCTTCGTGGCTTGACCATCGACGCCTGGGCTGGGCAGATGCGGAACACTTTTCTTCCTGACTGGTGCTCCGGACACTGCTGTCGCTCCTCCCGTCTCTCTCCTCTGTGTCAGAGTTACCTCAGAACTTGTACACGCTCTGTTTTCCTCCTGAGCTGGTTTCCCTGAAAACACTGTACCCTGAGTTCTGATCAAACTCCTCCCCTCTGTCACACCCCCTCGCTGTTCTAGTTCCACAGTGTCTTGTCTCCTTTCATTCCTCCCTTCTTTTGTCTCACCAATTCCTGTGTGTTGCTTCTTTAAAGGTAGTCCAACTTCTGCCAAGAGTCGCACACATTCCTGAGTCTTTTGTTGGATTTGCGTCCAGATCTTGTGCATACTGCCTAGGAGGAATGCCTGCATTGGCTCGTTCTGTCATGCGCAGTTCTCCCGATAGAGGTTCTTTCGAGAGATCTAAGTTCTAGTCGGTTCACTGACCATCAGCTCCAGTAGTTCTGTAGGTACATTGATCCACCCTTCATCATAATTGACCGCCGGTTTAGTAACTTTCTAGTGGAGTTTTCAGGGGGAGCACCTTCTCCCATTTTTCCGCCTTAGAAAGGCTTATGCGAAACATATTTCTGTGCAATACTCACGTCAGGGCACTCTCTTCACCTCCCAGTTAAACTTCATAAACTGGGCTATTTGGGTGGACTCTCCTCATAATTCAGTAGATAACTACCTCCCACCAGTAATCTAACTTATTCCTTGGTCGCTTGGCTCGTATTAACATCCGCTCTCCTGCCAAAAGGGCTTCTTCCTGTGTCAGACTTTTGATGGGGTATTCTATCTCCTTAAGTTTCTGTTCCACCAAGTATCTCATCATTTGAAGTCGATGTCGATGGCACCGAACTCAGGTAGTTGGGTGACTTCCCGGATGTTCATCCTCTAACTCGAGTCCTAATTCTGTAATTTCTTGACCACCTCACCAAAACAGTGATGTGTAGAGTTTTTATCCAGTGGTTACATGAACCAACTGTTATATACCCACACCAGCTCAGAGACAAACTCAGGCCACCTCATTTTCTGATCTTCTTCCAGTGTCCATAGAATTTGTAACAGAGTTCTATTGAAGTGTTCGCAAGCTACATTTACCTGTGGGTGGTATGGTGTGGTCCGGGATTTGTCTATACTGTAGAGATGGTGCACTTCCTCCATTATCTTCCATTGGAAGCAGGCTCCTTGATCTGAATGAATTCTCTTTGGACACCCATACACACTGATGAAATCTCGGCAAATTGCTTTGGCCGCAGTTTCTGCTGTCTAATCTTGGGTCGGAGTGACCACAGTGAAGTTTGTGAAGTGGTCGGTCATTATGAAACAATGTTAATAACCGTTGTAGGATGTTCTGATCATCAAGTAATTCATCTTCAATACTTCCAACGGGGCAGACGTCTTTATAGTTTGGATTGGTGTCCTTTGTTCTGGAGGCTTAATTAACTCACACTGACGGCATTTTCGAAAGACTTCTTCCACTATCTGGCGGAGCTGAGGCCAGTACACTAATCGGTGCAGCCATCGGAAAGTCTTTTCAGTGCCGAAATGAGGCCCCCCATTCATGAGCTTCCTTTGCCAGACTCACCTCCATTTCTTCAGAGATCACCACTTGTCAGGTGATGTCCATTTCCCGAGGTAGCTGAATCCTTCAGTACAGCATGCCATTCTTCATGATAAGTTGTTCCCATTGGCCCAAGATCTGCAATGTACTAGCTAATAGAGACGCTCTTAACTCCTGATCAGGTTTCTGAGGTATTCCACTTCCTTAGCTCTACAAGTTCAGGATTGGACTGCTGGAGATAAATCCACTCATCCCTTGTGTGTCCCAGGATCTGGGCGGGTTTATGCTCTCCCTGGGCGGCTGCAAAATGGGTGAAATCCATGATTTCGTTGTCTTCTAGATCTTCATCTGTGTTTCCCTTTGGACTTATTGGAGTGATTCGAGACAGTACACCAGCATGGGTGTTCTGAACTTTTGACTGATACGCGATTCTGTACCTATACTTGGACATTCTGGCAACCCACAGTGCTCCCAACTTTGCATTTTCGAGATGAGCAAAGGAATTGTTATCAGTTTGCACCAGAACCTCCGACCCCGACAGATACTCAGCAAACTTTTCAGTCATGGCCCAGACTAGTGCCAGCAGATCTACCTTGAATTAACTGTACTTATCAGGGTTCCTTTTGATTTCTCTCAGTGACCGACGAGCGTATGCAATCACCCATTGTTAGCCTTCTTGAATTGGCGCTAATACTGCTCCTAGGTCACACAGACTTCCATAGGTATACAGTAAGAAGGGTTGGGAGAAGTCGGCATAAGGGGGCGTTGGTAAATGGCATTTTCAGGGCTCAAAAAGTTTCTTCCTGTTTAGGTCTCTACTGAGTTGCCGATTGTTTATATCCCTGAGTTGATCCTCTCAGAAGCTCGTGAAGCAGGGTCGCTATTTTGGCCAAATCTTTGATGAATCTTTGATAGTAACCTGCCGGGCTCAGGAACACGCTTAGCTCTCTTATATTAGTTGGAGTGGGCCACTTCTGTACAGCTGACACTTTTTCGGGGGTGGGGTAAACCCTAGAACTGGAGACGGTGTGCTCCAGATACTCAATCTCCCTCTGGAACAAGTGACATTTCTGAGGTTTAATCTTCAGCCCATGCTTTTGGAGTCTGAGTCTCTAGCACTTGTTCTAACCAACTGAGAAGTTTCTCAAAGGTGGAGGACAATACTACATTGTCGTCCAGATAGATTAAAGTCGCTTCAAAATTGAGATCCAAAGGCATCTCTCCATCAGCCGTTGAAACTTTCCAGCTGCTTTAGTTAGGCCGAAGGGCATCTAGTTGAACTTGAATAAACCCATGTGGAGGATGAAGGCAGTCTTCCAATGATCCTTATCGGCCAAAGGAACTTGCCAGTAGACCCTAGCCAGATCAAGGGAGGAGAAATATTTAGCTTTTCCTGAAGCAGACAGGGACTCTTCAATCTGTGGCAGGATATAGGAATCCCACGCCGTGCAAGCGTTCAACCGCCGATAATCTACGCAGAACCTCAAGGTCCCATCCTTCTTCCAAACTAGTAGAATGGGTGTGGCCCAAATTGTCTAACTTTCTCGAATTACTCCATTTCATAGCATATGGGACAAGAGGTCTTTTACTTCTTGATACATTTGTGGCAGAATCTGAGGGTATCTCTCTCTAATGGGAGCAGTGTCCGTCGAAGGGATCTCATGCTGGATAGCCTCAGTGCACCCAAAATTGTCTTCATGACAAGCGAACACTCTGTAATAACTCTGCAGTAGGCCCTCGATTTGTTCTACTTGCTCAGGGGAAAATTCTGTAAGGTCAGCCTTCATCTATTTCAGGAGAAAGAAACTAATCCGTGCTCCTCCTTTTATTTTCGTTGCGAGAGACATTGATAGAGTTCATCGGTCTCCTTCCAGGGGTGTCAATTCAATGAAGTCGGGTTTGGGAAGATCCTCTGGCATTACGTACACCTAGATGATTTCTTTCCGAGGGTTTAACTGTAAATTTATTTGGCTCAAGTTGAAGCTGGGTATCGGCACTCACCCATGCTGCACCATGGCAAGAGTTCGGGTGACCAGGAGCCCAGGGATTGTTTTGTCTCCTTCTATGGGCTCAATTTGCACCTCCACCCCCTCGATTGGTACACAGGCCTGTACGGGGAAGGTGAGTATGGTTTGTCCGATGGGTAGAGTCACGGCAGCCTCCGGAGATATAATCACTTTGCCATGAAGCTGAGAGGTGTCCAGTAACTTCTGGACCTTACTCAGATGAGTTGTTGAAAAACCCTTAGTCTAGCGTGACTCCTGGTCATGCAAATCCAGTTGCCTCTTTGTGGTTCACTAATCAGGAATTCCCCACAATGGGCCTGAGGAAATGCTCTGTTTCTATCACAATTCGTTGCACATTTCCCCATCACTCTCTATCCACTTTTGCGATGCCACTCTGTCATCTGCTGGTCCCCGTCTGACTGCGGTCTTTCCCTCTATACGTGTCCAGTACCATATGTCCCTGTCAGAGGTAATGGCCCATCCTCGAGCGTCCTTCCTGGTTGCTGGCCCAACTGTGAATCTCAAATCTGACACCTCCGGAGCTTCGGCGACATCCTGTCACTAGTGCACAGAACTGAGAACTCTGCCTCCACAACCTGCTCCTATCCTGTCGACCGATGTCACCCAAGTGAGGAACCTTGACTGGCGTCGCTCAAATTTTCAGGGCTTGACCAATGTCATCTGGACTGGAAACCTAGACTGGCGTCGCTCGGGTCTTTGATGCTTGACCATCAACATCTGGGCTAGGCAGATGTGCGGCACTTTTCTTCCTGACATGTTCTCTGGACACTGCTGTCGATTCTCCTGTCTCTCTCCTCGGTGCCAGAATCACCTCAGAATGTGTACACACGGTTTTTCTCCTTAGCTGGTTTCCCTGACACTGTACCCAGAGTCCTGATCAAACTCACAGTGTTTTGTCTCCTTACAGATTCCGAAGAAGATTACTTATAAGGCAGAAAAAGAGGTAGAAAAATATTAATCCCTTAGTGACCTAGCTAATTTTGATCTTTATGACCAAGCCAAATTTTACAATTTTGACCAGTGTCACTTTTTGAGGTATCTAAGGGGTAACGTTTCTCCTTGCAGAGAGTGACATGTTAAGCATATCAACCCTAGTAACCCTAACCCTAATAATCCTAACCCTAACTGCAAAGAATGAAAAAAAAATTCTAAAAAAAGATTAATCTGACAAGGCTGATGACACACAAGGTGGGGAGATCAATGAGGTTTAGTAGATTTACAGAAACTATTATTGGGTGATTTTGATCTTGCCAGTGGAAAAGCTAAACTTCACATGCCAGAAATGCAAGCTTGTGTCCCTGTTGGAGGAAAAGTTGCGAAATCTAAAAGAGAGGTTAACTACCTTGAAAATCATTAAGGAAGGTGAAGAGTTCTTAGACAGAGCAGAATTATCTCTTCATGATTCAGAAAGAGAAGAAATTCGAACTGCACCTGACGAAACAGAGGAATGGAAGCATGTGACCCACAGAAGCAGGAGGATCGAGAGGCAGTCAGCACCCATACTGCTCAGGAACCAGTACCAGGCTCTCACGCAGGAGAACCATGAAGAAATGCAGCAAAATAAGACTTTGCCAGCAATGAATAACCTTGTAAGCCCTCAGAATCCTCCTGGATGCAGAAAGAAGAATGTTGTGAAGAAAAAACGGAGAGTGGTGGTCATGGGGGATTCCCTGTTAAGAGGAACAGAGGCCGCTATCTGCAGACCAGACATAACCTCAAGAGAAATGTGCTGTCTTCCAGGAGCAAAAATTAAAGATGTGTCTGACAGGATATCAAGACTCTTCAGACCTACAGATCACTACCCATTCCTGCTAATACATGTGGGGACAAATGACACCGCAAGAAAGGACCTGGAAACCATCTGCAGTGACTTTGAAGACTTAGGCAAGAAAGTGAAAGAATTGGGAGCGCAGGTGGTCTTCTCATCCATCCTCCCAGTGGATGGCCATGGAACAATGAGGTGGAATAAGATTCTACAGGTGAACAACTGGCTACGTCGATGGTGCCGTCAACAAGGATTTGGATTTCTGGATCACGGAATGAATTACCTATACGATGGACTACTTGCTAGAGATGGGGTGCACCTTACGAAGACTGGAAAACATGTATTTGGAAGTCGCCTTGCTACACTCATCAGAAGAGCTTTAAACTAGAACAATGTGGGAAGGGAAGCAAAAGGCCAGAAAAAGCCATACAGCTGACAAATACTATTGAGATCTCTGCTACTGGAAGTGGAAAGGAAGAACAAAGACAAAACAATTTAAATAATAAAAATATGGGAGGAAGAGAAACCAATCACAAACTAAAATGTTTTTATACAAATGCACAAAGCATGGGCAACAAACAAGGAGAATTGGAACTACTAATGCAGGAAAAGGAATATGATGTCATTGGAATCACTGAAACTTGGTGGGACGATACACATGATTGGAATAAAAGGCTAAAAGGATACAACTTATTTGCAAGAAACAGACTTGATAAACGAGGAGGAGGTGTTGCATTGTATGTTAGAAAAGCGTATATCTGCACAGAGATTGAAGCTTCAGAGACTGGGAGTTCTGTGGAAACTGTTTGGGTAAGAATACAAGGAGAGAACAACGGAAAGGACACCATTGTAGGCATTTACTACAGGCCACCTGGGCAAGCTGAAGATATGGATGAACTCTTTATGTATCAAATGACCAAGTTCTCCAAAAAATATGACGTAGTGGTCATGGGAGATTTCAACTATCCAGACATTTGTTGGGAATCTCTCTCAAGTAAAACTAACAGGTCAAGCAAATTCTTATCCTCTCTTGCTGACAACTTCATCTTCCAAAAGGTAGGGGAGAAAACAAGGGGATCTGCTACTTTGGATCTAATCCTTATAAACAGGGAGGAAATGGTTGAGGAGGTAAAGGTGGCTGGGACCCTAGGAGGCAGCGATCATGCTATTATAGAATTTTGGATAACTAGAGGAGGAAGACATGTGAAGACTCAAACTTCAAGGTTAGATTTTAGAAAGGCAGATTTTAAGAGGCTCAGAAAGAGAATAGGAGGGATCCAATGGCTGGATGTCCTTAAGGACAAAAATGTCCAGGAAGGATGGGAAATTTTTAAAAATGAGATTCTCAAAGCACAATCGTTAACAATCCCGAAAAGTAGGAAGAACGGGAAGCATTTAAGGAAACCAGGATGGATGAACACAGAACTTAAACACATGCTAAAAAGAAAGAAAGAAATGTTTATTAAATGGAAAGAGGGAGGCATATCTAAAGAAGATTATAATGCAGTCTGCAGATCCTGCAGGGCACGTATCAGGTTAGCTAAAGCTGACAATGAATTAAGGCTTGCAAGAGATGTCAAAAGCAATAAAAAAGGATTTTGGGGGTATGTCAAAAGTAAAAGAAAAGTCAAAGATGCTATAGGATTTTTACAGGATGAAAATGGAGAAATGGTAAGAGAGGATGTTGAGAAGGCCGAACTTTTTAATTCCTATTTTGCATCTGTTTTCTCTCAGAAAGAAAATGTAACATCAACTGATCTTCACTGTCCTTTTAAAGGAATAGAGGAATCCAAGTTATCTGTAAACAGAAAGATTGTGAGGGAATATTTAGCTAACATAAATGAGTTCAAGTCTCCAGGTCCAGATGAATTACACCCCAAAGTACTGAAGGAGATCGTAGAAGAAATTTTAGAACCACTCTCCATAATCTTTGAAAATTCTTGGAGAACAGGAGAAGTCCCAGAAGACTGGGGAAGAGCAAATGTTGTTCCTATCTTCAAAAAGGGGAAGAAGGTGGACCCAGGGAACTATAGGCCGGTGAGTCTGACTTCTATACCAGGAAAGATCTTTGAACAAATTATTAAACAACATGTATGTAAGTACATGGATAAGAATGAAGTGATTAACCAGAGTCAGCATGGGTTTGTAACTAACAAGTCATGTCAGACTAACTTAATTTCCTTCTATGACAGAATCACTGACTGGGTGGATCAGGGAAATGCTGTAGATATAGTATATCTTGACTTCAGCAAAGCATTTGACAAAGTATCTCACACCATCCTTATTGAAAAAATGACCAAGTATGCAATGGACCAGGCAACTGTTAGGTGGATTCATAACTGGCTTATTGATCGGACTCAAAGGGTGCTTGTAAATGGCTTCACATCCAGCTGGATTAATGTCTCAAGTGGGGTACCACAGGGCTCCGTCCTGGGACCTGTATTGTTCAACATCTTTATCAATGATTTAGATGAAGGAATTGAGGGTAAACTGATTAAATTTGCTGATGACACAAAGCTAGGAGGGATAGCTAATACTAGAGAAGAGGGAGAGAGGATTCAAAAAGACCTAAATAAACTGGAGCAGTGGGCAGCAAACAACAGAATGGTTTTTAGCAGGGAAAAATGCAAAGTACTACATCTGGGCAATAAAAATGAAAAAAGCATATACAGAATGGGAGGAATAGAGCTAAGCAACAGTACATGTGAAAAAGACTTAGGTATACTAATAGATCATAGACTGAACATGAGTCAACAGTGTGATGCAGCAGCAAAAAAGGCAAATACATTTCTGGGATGTATTAACAGAAGCATACAGTCTAGATCACGTGAAGTCATTATCGGTCTTTACTCCTCTTTGGTCAGACCTCATCTGGAATACTGTGTACAGTTTTGGGCACCACATTTTAAAAAAGACATAGACAAACTGGAGCAAGTTCAGAGAAGAGCGACCAGAATGGTGACTGGTCTGCAAACCATGTCCTATGAGGAACGGTTGCAGGATTTGGGAATGTTTAGCTTGCAAAAAAGAAGACTGAGAGGAGACTTAATAGCTGTCTACAAATATGTCAAGGGCTGTCACATTGTAGAAGGATCATCTTTATTCTCATTTGCACAAGGAAAGACTAGAAGCAATGGGATGAAACTAAATGGGAGGAGACACAGATTAGATATTAGAAAAAACTTTTTGACAGTTAGGGTGATTAATGAGTGGAACAGGCTGCCACGAGAGGTGGTGAGTTCCCCTTCAATGGACGTCTTCAAACAGAGGCTGGACAGACATCTGTCTGAGATGATCTAGTGAATCCTGCTTTGAGCAGGGGGTTGGACCAGATGACCCAGGAGGTCCCTTCCAACTCTACCATTCTATGATTCTATGATTCTATGATTCTATGATCATTGTGGTAGGGTCTATTGCAGTAATCAAAAGCCATCAGACAATGAGAAAAATCCCTGCAGTTGCCGGGTGCAGGGAGTCAGATCTTGGCAGGCGGATGCATCCGCTGGCTATTTTCTTTCAGCAGAAGGAGGAGGGCCAGGGGATCACAGATCCGGTACCGAAGGTACCGTGGGGGGCTCAGGGACCTCATTTCTCTCTTCTCTAATATGTTAGATCATGTAGTAGAGAGAAGATTTCCCTTTTTCGGCGCTTCCAGAGGATAAGGATCGTTACAGATGAATTCTTTTTCTCAAAATCAGATTTATTCAGACACTATAATAAGAACAAACAACGCGTTTCTGCCAGCAACGGCCTTCATCAGGTATAATATGCACTTGTAGGACTTTAAGGGAAGACAATCTTTATAGACTGGTTTCTCTTAAGATGTAGTGTTTTTTTTTTTTATTTCTTTATTTTTTTTTCTCCTTTCCTTGACTTGGTTGAATTGATTAGGATTGACACCACACCCCAATTAAGTTAGGAGAGTAGGTAGTTGTTCAGCATTACATTCTATCACCATTCTGTGTACTAGAATGTTATATTTTTTGATATTAGAATGAACATATATATAATAAAATTCCTTTCTCTTATCGTTTCCTTCACTTTCCCCTCCTTATATATATAGAAAGAGAAAGTGATATATAATAGTAATTTTAGAATACATAGATGTGATTAAAATATACCTGGTGATTGTTATATATATATAAAAAATAAATAAATAAATAAATTACATAGTACTGATCATAAAAATACATAATTGTTAGTCTAGTATATAAAAAAATTCATAAAATATAACAGTTATTTTTACAGAAATGAGATCTTACAATAAAACAAATATTTTTTTTTCAGTATTGGTAAATAGGGCTGTGCATTATTAAATATACACTTTTTTTTTTTTTTTTCCTCTTCTTTTTCCCCCTCACACATTTTCCACTATATCACTAAGACCATCTGGATATAGGGCTTTCAATCTAAAGATCCAATAAGACTCTTTTCTGTTTAGTTTCTGGATCCTATTTATGTCATTCTGTGGTATTTGTTCAACAGGAGTTACCTTTATGTCAAATTGTTTGTGGTGTTTAACTAAAAGGTGTCTGGACAAACTGTGTTTTTAAAAACCTTTTTTGGTGTTGTGTCTGTGGCCATTCATACACGACCGCAGTGTCTGTGTAGTGCGGCCCACGTATTGAAGACCACAGGCACAATTGATCACGTAGATAACGTGATCACTCTCACAAGTAAGGTGCTGGTTTATATTTATTGTCTCTCCTGTGCTTCATGATGTAATACATTTTTGTTTGTGACTAATGATATTGCAGCAATGACATTTTTTTGATCCACATCTAAAAACTCCAAGGGGTTTTTGTATATGAGTCTTTTTTGGTCTTAAAGGAGAGAGAGGTTTCCCTAAGACACTAGGCGCAATAATGTTCCCAATAGTAACCCCCCTCCGGAATGTGATACCAGGATTCTCCGGTAGCCACTTTTTGAGAAAGGAATCCCTTCTTAGAATGTACCAATACTTTTTTAAAATCTGTATTACTTCCACACTTCCCTGATTAAAAGCAGTAATAAAATTATATTGCCATCTTGTATTATTTTCTTTATCTCTCTTTGTGTATGTATTTGTTTGTTCATTGTCTATAACAGAGCACTGTTGTTTTTCTGTGAGTTTTTCATACAGACATTCATTTTGAGTTTTTTTCAGGTTGGTTTCATAGGCTTCTGCTATCAATTTTTTGGGGTGTTTTTTATCCAAGAATTTTTTAGTCAGAATTTTGGATTGTTCCACATAATCTTGGTCTTTCGTATTGTTCTTTCGAATGCGCAGGTATTGGCTGAACGGTATGTTCTGCTTCCATTTTGGATAATGTGCGCTCCGAAAGTCCAAAAATCCATTAGAATCCGTTTTTTTAAAAAAGGTTTTAGTTATAATTTTATTATTAGAGTGACTGATTTCCAGGTCCAGATAATGGATTTTTTCTTTATCCATGTTATATGTGAATGAAATACCCCAACTATTTTTGTTAACTTCCTCTATAAGAGAAATAGCTTGTTTTTCTGTGACCTTCCAGAAGATGATTAAATCATCTATATAGCGCCTGTATAGCAATATGTGTTCCTTATATGGTGTCTGGCTGATGGGCGATGAGGACTCGAATCGCCCCATAAAAAGATTAGCGAAACTTGGCGCGACCCGAGTCCCCATCGCGGTGCCAAACTGCTGCAGGAACAATTCACCCTGGAATTCAAAAACATTATGCTCCAATATAAACTTTAAGCCTGTTAGAAGGAAATCTCTCTGGGCCGACGGCATATTTGGAATCTCAGATAAATAGTGTGATACTGCTTCAACTCCCATATTATGTTCTATATTGGAGTACAGAGCATTCACGTCCAGTGTAATGAAAAGATAATCATTTTCCCAGTTTAAAGAACTACATTCCTTTATAAGTTGGTTAGAATCATGGAGGAAAGACGGTAGCTTTTTTACAAGGTCCTGAAGATGTGAGTCTATATAGTGAGATAACTGACTAGTTAGAGATCCAATACCGGAAATAATCGGTCTACCTGGTGGAGAAAGGAGAATAAAAAAACAAACAAACACTACATCTTAAGAGTAACCAGTCTATAAAGATTGTCTTCCCTTAAAGTCCTACAAGTGCATATTATACCTGATGAAGGCCGTTGCTGGCAGAAACGGGTTGTTTGTTCTTAATAAAGTGTCCGAATAAATCTGATTTTGAGAAAAAGAATTCATCTGTAACGATCCTTATCCTCTGGAAGCACCGAAAAAGGGAAATCTTTTCTCTACTACAATATCCAACATGCAAGCCTTATACCAGGGCTGACATAGTTCCCGCTTTTGTGCTGCAGACCAGAGGATTGCAAAGAGCTGATCCACTATACGGATCATTTGAGTGAAAATACAAGACATCTAAAGGGTGAGTGCAAAAAACAAATATTGTTGTGACAAATGCACATATTCATCTACACTTAGACTCTGCGCCCCTTGTCTCCCCTTTTATTCTTTTTTTATATCGCTGTGATATGTTAGATCATATCAGAGGAGAGAGAAATTTATTTTAAATCAGTCTTTTTTTATGTGATCTCCGTTATTCAGTGAATAACAGCAATCACGTGACAAGGGACCGTAAAAACCAGCCCTGATCATGTTCTCCAGGTTCTCAGCTACCCCTGGCAGCTGAGACCCCAGAGATTTTCCGATGCTGGGGGGCGCTATAGCCTTATTTCTCAGCGCTGTTAAAAAGCGGCGCTGAGAAATAAGTACCCTTCACTGTTAAAAGACGTATCATTTCAAGGCGATCAAAAACAGAGGATAGATGTCAGCAGGTCTTTGCTGAGTAATCTAACAGCAGCATGAGGTAGGGACAGAGACCCTGATTCCAACTATGTTTCAGTTGCTTAATGAGTGCTGCAGTTATGATAGTCACAATATTCTCTGTTGCAGATTTAGCAAAGCTTAAAATGTTGAGCCCTGTGTATGACCCTGCCCAAACTACTGATTAGCAGCTTTCTGTGTACAATGTATATTGATAGAAAACTGATGTGACACGACCGAGGCATTGAGGAACAGACAGTAAGCAGGGAGCAGCAGAGACAGAAAGTTGAGTAGTGATATGAGTATGCTTTTCATCTTTTTGACTTTTTTCCAGGCCATTTATCTCTCCAGCCACCACCACTGTTCTCTGCCCGCTGTCTGGTCCTCTGTATCTTTGTCGTACCGCATCTCTGTCCTAATGTTTATTCGAGGTCGAGTTTCCAGCCACCAGCAGGCCCTGGAGTTCTCTTTGCATGATCTGAGGCCTACTCATGGCCAGAAACTCCACCCTACAAGGAACACTGCCGGAGATGCAACGCAACTAAAGCATGAAAGACTGAACAGCAGGCAGAGAGCAGCAAGAGTGGCTGGAGAGGTGTATGCTCTGGGGTCTTAAGAGACCCTAGAGAATAATTACGGAATTTGAGGAGAATAACTTCTCTGTGAAAGGAATTTCTCAATGAAATTCGTTCAAATAGGTAAACTTGAGTTTTGACTGATCCACTCAACTCTAGTAAACATGTTCAGTATGTTTCATTACATGAATAACAAAGATGTTTTGGCTTTGAGGATAGGTATCTTAAATGAAAATACATAGCATTTTGGCACTTTATTGTTAAAGCCTATTTAGGCTAGTGGTACAAATGTAGATCTGCATCTCATACAGCAGTCACATAGTAGTCACATAATCTATATCCAGCAACAGACAGGTCCTGACTCATTGACTTCTGTAGATGAGCTTTGTGGGCATGCTGGGATCTGGGTAAAGGTAATTCTGAAGGAAAGAGGAGGAGGTAAACTGTGAAAATTATACCTATTGGGAATAGTGGATACTATGTTATCTACTTTGCATAAAGTTATCATTTTTCATTATCCTGTTATGATAATAGGATCATTGCCAAAAATTGATCTGCACAGAACAGGAAGTAATGAATCTAAAGGGAGAGCAATAGAAGTTAAAATGCTGGAACATCTGAAATGTGTAATGCACACGCCCGGACTGACTCGCGTGTCCGTGATTAGTGATTCCACTGTGCCATGAACCGGAGAGTGCCTGAAGGGGCGTAACTAAGTATCTGCCCGATCTGACCAAGGTCGCACGACGGCATACGACGCCAGTGCACCAGGGAGGAACCGAGCAGAGGGACCAGGTGCCACTCCAGGTCAGACCCCGGACACGGCTGTTGACCCACACTGGGGAATACAAGGAATACAGGAACAGGCAGGCTAGAGAGCAGGCTGGGCAGGGTCCAGTACAGACTGGGAGACAGGTTCAGAGCCGCAGATGCGGTAATCAAGCAGAGCAAAGCGAAACCGCAGATGTGGTAGACAAAGCTGAGCAGAGTGAAACCGCAGATGCGGTAGACAAGGCTGAGCAGAGCGAAAGCGCAGGCGCGGTAGACAAGGCTGAGCAGTGCGAACCCGCAGACGGGGTAGACAAGGCTGAGCAGAGCGAAACCGCAGACGCGGTGGACAAGGCTGAGCAGAGCAAAACCACAGACGCGGTGGACAAGGCCAAGCAGAGCAAAACCGCAGACGTGGTGGACAAGGCCGAGCAGAGCAAAACTGCAGACGCGGTGGACAGGGCTGAGCAGAGCAAAACCGCAAGTGCCATGGACAAGATTGAGCGGGCAGGAACCGCCGAAGCAGTAAGTAAGACAGTAGAGAGATAAATAACCAAAGCGGTAAACAAAGACAAAGCAAAGGGGACAGGGCTCTGTTCACATGGAACAGACTGGAAAAGAAAGGCAGAACCAGATACACACAAGGTACTTGCAAAGAAGTAGCGGAAGGACTCCAACTCACAAACGGAAGTACAATGACAACGAGTAGAAGTTAGGTGCAGGTTCAGACTCTACAGAAACAGGGAGCAAACGGACATAAAGACAAAACAGGTAAGAAACTAGGAGACAGTTCAGACAAGAACAGTTACTGCAACAAAATGCAGGAACGAGCCTAGGTAAAGCCAAGAGCTGGTTCAGACACTGCAGAAAAAGGGAACAAATGGACATAAACACAAAACAGGTAGGAAGCAAGGAGGCAGTTCAGACAGGAACTGTACTGCAACAAATACAGGAGCAAGTCTGGGTATGCGGTCCCCAGAGGGCAAGACGAACAGGCAAGGAGCGTGTTCAGACAGGCCTGGAAATACAGCCTCCAGGAAGGCAGACAGACAGCTGGCTAGAGTGCACAGACAGGACACAGTTCAGACACGGGAACTGATACCGTAAGGCAGGAAACATAGACAGGACAGGATCTGGCACATCAGCGACAAGAAGCCAACTGACAGAACAAGATGCTCAGGCATGGATTCCAAGGAGGAGCTAGTTTAAATACCAGGTGACAGACAGCAATAGGCTGAGGACGAATTAGGGGTGTGTCTTCAGCAGCTACAAGAAACAGGAAGTTCAGCGGGCGTCACCCTAAGCAGCCAGAGCAGAACAAAGCAGACAGTATGGAAAGAAGGCAGAGTGGCAGTCTGGACTGGAAATCAAGTGCGCGCTCTTGCACAGGGGGAGATGGACCACTATGCAAGGACGCCGCCAGGTATGTTACAAAATGTGAATAAGAATGGAATATAATATTCATTTTTTAATGAATTATAAGCATTTGATATATCTTTGCTTTCTTTTCCTCTCAATTGGAATGTCAGAATTTAAAAGATTTATGTGTTTTCGATATCACCCTTTCCCATTTTTTAATGCCAAGAAGAAAATAATTAATGAATTATATGAACAGAAAAAATATATATAATATAATATTGTACCATGTTAGCCAGTAGGTAGAAAAATATTAAAATTTGAGAGCAATTAGTGGTTTATACCTTTCAATGGCTCACTGAAAAGATGATATTAAATAGCAAACTTTTGAGACTATTCAGGTCTCTTCATCAGGTTAAGTATCTGCCAAACACATAGCGGTGCCTACTAGTCTCGTGGGCTTCCCAATAGCTTTACAAAGAAGTTATGATGCTGCAAATCAACCGAACGGTGACTAAAAAGAGATTCTTTTGGCCTCTGATATATATACAGTACAGACAAAAAGTTTGGACACACCTTCTCATTTAAAGATTTTTCTGTATTTTCATGACTATGAAAATAGTACATCCACACTGAAGGCATCAAAACTATGAATTAACACATGTGGAATTATATACTTAACAAAAAAGTGTGAAACAACTGAAAATATGTCTTATATTCTAGGTTCTTCAAAGTAGCCACCTTTTGCTTTGATGACTGCTTTGCACACTCTTGGCATTCTCTTAATGAGCTTCAAGAGGTAGTCATCGGAAATGGTTTTCACTTCACAGTTGTGCCCTGTCAGGTTTAATAAGTGGGATTTCTTTCCTTATAAATGGGGTTGGGACCATCAGTTGTGTTGTGCAGAAGTCTGGTGGATACACAGCTGATAGTCCTACTGAATAGACTGTTAGAATTTGTATTATGGCAATAAAAAATCAGCTATGTAAAGAAAAACGAGTGGCCATCATTACTTTAAGAAATGAAGGTCAGTCAGTGCGAAAAATTGGGAAGACTTTGAAAGTGTTCCCAAGTGCAGTAGCAAAAACCATCAAGCGTTGCAAAGAAACTGGCTCACATGAGTACCGCCCCAGGAAAGGAAGACCAAGAGTCACCTCTGCTTCAGAGGATAAGTTTATCCGAGTCACCAGCCTTAGAAATTGCAGGTTAACAGCAGCTCAGATTAGAGACCAGGTCAATGCCACACAGAGTTCTAGCAGCAGACACATCTCTACAACAACTGTTAAGAGGAGACTTTGTGCAGCAGGCCTTCATGGTAAAATAGCTGCTAGGAAACCACTGCTAATGACAGGCAACAAGCAGAAGAGACTTGTTTGGGCTACAGAACACAAGGAATGGACATTAGACCAGTGGAAATATGTGCTTTGGTCTGATGAGTCCAAATTTGAGATCTTTGGTTCCAACCACCGTGTCTTTGTGCGACGCAGAAAAGGTGAATGGATGAACTCTACATGCCTGGTTCCCACCGTGAAGCATGGAGGAGGAGGTGTGATGGTGTGGGGGTGCTTTGCTGGTGACACTGTTGGGGATTTATTCAAAATTGAAGGCATACTGAACCAGCATGGCTACCACAGCATCTTGCAGCGGCATGCTATTCCATCCGGTTTGCGTTTAGTTGGACCATCATTTATTTTTCAACAGGACAATGACTCCAAACACACCTCCAGGCTGTGTTAGGGCTACTTGACCAAGAAGAACCAGGGGAGGAGTCCTGAGGAGATAATTTGCATATTCCCACTGCATTTTGGGGTAAGTGAAGAGTCTCCGCGAGCTCAAAGAACGCTGGATTTTGGCTGTTGGAGCTGAAAAGAGGACATCGGTAAACCGCGCATTTTGAAGCTTTTTTTTTAAGCTTTTTTCACTGTTTTCAGAACATTAACAATAAGAACATGGAATAGTCCAGGAGCCATTTGGTGAGCTGCATATCCTGCTACATGTTCACAGACTTGCCAGTGGAAAAGCCAAACTTCACATGCCAGAAATGCAAGCTTGTGTCCCTGTTGGAGGAAAAGTTGCGAAATCTAGAAGAGAGGTTAACTACCTTGAAAATCATTAAGGAAGGTGAAGAATTCTTAGACAGAGCAGAATTATCTCTTCATGATTCAGAAAGAGAAGAAATTCGAACTGCACCTGACGAAACCGAGGAATGGAAGCATGTGACCCACAGAAGCAGGAGGATCGAGAGGCAGTCGGCACCCATACTGCTCAGGAACCAGTACCAGGCTCTCACGCAGGAGAACCATGAAGAAATACAGCAAAATAAGACTTTGCCAACAATGAATAACCTTGTAAGCCCTCAGAATCCTCCTGGATGGAGAAAGAAGAATGTTGTGAAGAAAAAACGGAAAATGGTGGATATGGGGGATTCCCTGTTAAGAGGAACAGAGGCCGCTATCTGCAGACCAGACATAACCTCAAGAGAAATGTGCTGTCTTCCAGGAGCAAAAATTAAAGATGTGTCTGACAGGATATCAAGACTCTTCAGACCTACAGATCACTACCCATTCCTGCTAATACATGTGGGGACAAATGACACCACAAGAAAGGACCTGGAAACCATCTGCAGTGACTTTGAAGACTTAGGCAAGAAAGTGAAAGAATTGGGAGCGCAGGTGGTCTTCTCATCCATCCTCCCAGTGGATGGCCATGGAACAATGAGGTGGAATAAGATTCTACAGGTGAACAACTGGCTACGTCGATGGTGCCGTCAACAAGGATTTGGATTTCTGGATCACGGAATGAATTACCTATACGATGGACTACTTGCTAGAGATGGGGTGCACCTTACGAAGACTGGAAAACATGTATTCGGAAGTCGCCTTGCTACACTCATCAGAAGAGCTTTAAACTAGAACAATGTGGGAAGGGAAGCAAAAGGCCAGAAAAAGCCATACAGCTGACAAATACTATTGAGATCTCTGCTACTGGAAGTGGAAAAGAAGAACAAAGACAAAACAATTTAAATAATAAAAATATGGGAGGAAGAGAAACCAATCACAAACTAAAATGTTTTTATACAAATGCACAAAGCATGGGCAACAAACAAGGAGAATTGGAACTACTAATGCAGGAAAAGGAATATGATGTCATTGGAATCACTGAAACTTGGTGGGACGATACACATGATTGGAATAAAAGGCTAAAAGGATACAACTTATTTGCAAGAAACAGACTTGATAAACGAGGAGGAGGTGTTGCATTGTATGTTAGAAAAGCGTATATCTGCACAGAGATTGAAGCTTCAGAGACTGGGAGTTCTGTGGAAACTGTTTGGGTAAGAATACAAGGAGAGAACAACGGACAGGACACCATTGTAGGCATTTACTAAAGGCCACCTGGGCAAGCTGAAGATATGGATGAACTCTTTATGTATCAAATGACCAAGTTCTCCAAAAAATATGACGTAGTGGTCATGGGAGATTTCAACTATCCAGACATTTGTTGGGAATCTCTCTCAAGTAAAACTAACAGGTCAAGCAAATTCTTATCCTCTCTTGCTGACAACTTTATCTTCCAAAAGGTAGGGGAGAAAACAAGGGGATCTGCTACTTTGGATCTAATCCTTATAAACAGGGAGGAAATGGTTGAGGAGGTAAAGGTGGCTGGGACCCTAGGAGGCAGCGATCATGCTATTATAGAATTTTGGATAACTAGAGGAGGAAGACATGTGAAGACTCAAACTTCAAGGTTAGATTTTAGAAAGGCAGATTTTAAGAGACTCAGAAAGAGAATAGGAGGGATCCAATGGCTGGATGTCCTTAAGGACAAAAATGTCCAGGAAGGATGGGAAATTTTTAAAAATGAGATTCTCAAAGCACAATCGTTAACAATCCCGAAAAGTAGGAAGAATGGGAAGCTTTTAAGGAAACCAGGATGGATGAACACAGAACTTAAACACATGCTAAAAAGAAAGAAAGAAATGTTTATTAAATGGAAAGAGGGAGGCATATCTAAAGAAGATTATAATGCAGTCTGCAGATCCTGCAGGGCACGTATCAGGTTAGCTAAAGCTGACAATGAATTAAGGCTTGCAAGAGATGTCAAAAGCAATAAAAAAGGATTTTGGGGGTATGTCAAAAGTAAAAGAAAAGTCAAAGATGCTATAGGATTTTTACAGGATGAAAATGGAGAAATGGTAAGAGAGGATGTTGAGAAGGCCAAACTTTTTAATTCCTATTTTGCATCTGTTTTCTCTCAGAAAGAAAATGTAACATCAACTGATCTTCACTGTCCTTTTAAAGGAATAGAGGAATCCAAGTTATCTGTAAACAGAAAGATTGTGAGGGAATATTTAGCTAACATAAATGAGTTCAAGTCTCCAGGTCCAGATGAATTATACCCCAGAGTACTGAAGGAGATCGTAGAAGAAATTTTAGAACCACTCTCCATAATCTTTGAAAATTCTTTGAGAACAGGAGAAGTCCCAGAAGACTGGAGAAGAGCAAATGTTGTTCCTATCTTCAAAAAGGGGAAGAAGGTGGACCCAGGGAACTATAGGCCGGTGAGTCTGACTTCTATACCAGGAAAGATCTTTGAACAAATTATTAAACAACATGTATGTAAGTACATGGATAAGAATGAAGTGATTAACCAGAGTCAGCATGGGTTTGTAACTAACAAGTCATGTCAGACTAACTTAATTTCCTTCTATGACAGAATCACTGACTGGGTGGATCAGAGAAATGCTGTAGATATAGTATATCTTGACTTCAGCAAAGCATTTGACAAAGTATCTCACACCATCCTTATTGAAAAAATGACCAAGTATGCAATGGACCAGGCAACTGTTAGGTGGATTCATAACTGGCTTAGTGATCGGACTCAAAGGGTGGTTGTAAATGGCTTCACATCCAGCTGGATGAATGTCTCAAGTGGGGTACCACAGGGCTCCGTCCTGGGACCTGTATTGTTCAACATCTTTATCAATGATTTAGATGAAGGAATTGAGGGTAAGCTGATTAAATTTGCTGATGACACAAAGCTAGGAGGGATAGCTAATACTAGAGAAGAGAGAGAGAGGATTCAAAAAGACCTAAATAAACTGGAGCAGTGGGCAGCAAACAACAGAATGGTTTTTAACAGGGAAAAATGCAAAGTACTACATCTGGGCAATAAAAATGAAAAAAGCATATACAGAATGGGAGGAATAGAGCTAAGCAACAGTACATGTGAAAAAGACTTAGGTATACTAATAGATCATAGACTGAACATCAGTCAACAGTGTGATGCAGCAGCAAAAAAGGCAAATACAATTCTGGGATGTATTAACAGAAGCATACAGTCTAGATCACGTGAAGTCATTATCGGTCTTTACTCCTCTTTGGTCAGACCTCATCTGGAATACTGTGTACAGTTTTGGGCACCACATTTTAAAAAAGACATAGACAAACTGGAGCAAGTTCAGAGAAGAGCGACCAGAATGGTGACTGGTCTGCAAACCATGTCCTATGAAGAACGGTTGCAGGATTTGGGAATGTTTAGCTTGCAAAAAAGAAGACTGAGAGGAGACTTAATAGCTGTCTACAAATATGTCAAGGGCTGTCACATTGTAGAAGGATCATCTTTATTCTCATTTGCACAAGGAAAGACTAGAAGCAATGGGATGAAATTAAATGGGAGGAGACACAGATTAGATATTAGAAAAAACTTTTTGACAGTTAGGGTGATTAATGAGTGGAACAGGCTGCCACGAGAGGTGGTGAGTTCCCCTTCAATGGACGTCTTCAAACAGAGGCTGGACAGACATCTGTCTGAGATGATCTAGTGAATCCTGCTTTGAGCAGGGGGTTGGACCAGATGACCCAGGAGGTCCCTTCCAACTCTACCATTCTATGATTCTATGATTCTATGAAGAAGATTGATGGGGTGCTACGCCAGATGACCTGGCTTCCACAGTCACCAGACCTGAACCCAATCGAGATGGTTTGGGGTGAGCTGGACCGCAGAGTGAAGGCAAAAGGGCCAACAAGTGCTAAACATCTCTGGGAACTCCTTCAAGATTGTTGGAAGACCATTTCCGGTGACTACCTCTTAAAGCTCATCAAGAGAATGCCAAGAGTGTGCAGAGCAGTCATCAAAGCAAATGGTGGCTACTTTGAAGAACCTAGAATATAAGGCATATTTTCAGTTGTTTCACACTTTTTTGTTAAGTATATAATACCGCATGTGTCAATTCATAGATTTGATGCCTTCAATGTGAATGTACAAATTTCAAAGTCATGAAAATACAGAAAAATCTTTAAATGAGAAGGTGTGTCCAAACTTTTGGTCTGTACTGTATATTATTTATATAGATAAATACATAGATATATATAAATATATAGCTATGTAAAGAATAATAGAAAATACGTGTCTATTTTCACATCTTTTTAATATTTAACTGACCTAAAAAGGAGCACTAAAATATTTTGAAATTGCATTCCTCATAAGGTCTTAAAACACCTTTTGGGGACATTTCAACTAGAGATGAGCGGTGTTCGACTCGAACTGTTCTCCAATCTCAAATTCGAGCTGTTTTGGGCGGTGTTCGAGCCGTTCGGCGAACACGAACAATTTGAAAAAAATTCGGCTGTTCGAGATTATGTTCAATAACTGTTCGTGCACCAAAATCATAACTGGATTTTTTGTCAGTAATGCTGAAAATTAATGTTAATACGCAGTTTGAGTGTACAGCGGGGCGGGGGGAGGGGCAGGGGATGGAACTCTGCAGAAATAATGAAGATCTCTATTTTTTTTTCTCTTTCCCGCATTTACAGTGGGGAGGTGCAATCTGTCAGCCTATCAGCAGCGCACACACGGAGCGAACTGCTTTTTTTCACACAAGCAAGGGCATCTGTCATTGGCAGTGTATGTCACATCTCCTTGCCCTATAAGACCTAGCCATTTTCCCCGTCGCCACCATTTTCTCACTGCTGCAGCTGCGTGTTAGACGGCACCGCTTTTAAAACAGACAAAAACATGTGCAATCTTCATATGGGGGAATTCATGATAATATGCATAAAAATAGCAATAAACCCCACTATGTTATGTGCCACAGGTATATTTTACATCACTTATATAACATTCGATTAATGTAGACCTACTAAGCAACCCTGGCTATAAATAGCACAGCACAACCAGTCAAAATATGTGTTTATGACAAACCAAACCCCCCTAAATAATATAAGTGAATCAAAGAATGAGTAGGAGAGATGGTCTATTGGCAATGGGGGCCCATATTTTAGAGGTATTGGCCAGATTGTGTCACCAAAGTCATATATGACATGGCACAGTTGATCCAAAAATAAATAACAAGCCAGGCATTCCTGAGTGGACAAGTCAAGAAAATAAGTAAATAAAAAATATATGGAAGAATAATTACCTGCTGGCCCCAGAGACCCTACGCGTTACGCTGCTCAGACGCAGCTTCGTCAGGGGTTTGATACCCCTGACGAAGCTGCGTCTTGTTATTTATATTTGGATCAACTGTGCCACGTCATATATGACTTTGGTGACACAATCTGGCCAATACCTCTAAAATATGGGCCCCCATTGCCAATAGACCATCTCTCCTACTCATTCCTTGATTCACTTATATTATTTAGGGGGGTTTGGTTTGTCATAAACACATATTTTGACTGGTTGTGCAGTGCTATTTATAGCCAGGGTTGCTTAGTAGGTCTACATTAATCGAATGTTATATAAGTGATGTAAAATATACCTGTGGCACATAACATAGTGGGGTTTATTGCTATTTTTATGCATATTATCATGAATTCCCCCATATGAAGATTGCACATGTTTTTGTCTGTTTTAAATGCTTTTAAAAAAAGTTTCTTTTGTTGTCTAAATGTAATCATGTAATAAAGATTTTTTTCACTTTTCCAACATTGGGTGTGCATGGTTATCTATCCTGAGTCTTTTTCTTCCGAATAATTTTGTGTCTTTACATCAGGTTACTGTGGCACCCCTTTCTATTTGTGACTATTATTCCGCAGCAGTGCCCACTTTTTCTTTTTGTGTACTTAGACGGCACCGCTGTTGCTGTGTGCACTATACTTTCAGTGTTAATTTCAAGCCAATTTTCGCACAAATCTACAGCTAGCTTGGGAGTAGGGAATAGTTGTGATTGCAGTCCTTTTGAGGACTAGGTTACATCATTTCCTACGACTTTTATCAGGCAGGTCTGTGCTCTTAAATAAATAGGTTGGGAGTAAAGACTAATTGTAATTGCAGTCCTTTTGAGGGCTAGGTTACATCAGTTCCTATCAATTTTATCAGGCAGGTCTGTGCTCTTAAATAGATAGGTTGGGCGTAAAGACTAATTGTAATTGCAGTCCTTTTGAGGGCTAGGTTACATCAGTTCCTATCACTTTTTGCCAGGCAGGTCTGTGCCAGTCCTGTGCAAGTTTTTTTCACAGCATTTGGCTAAATCTAGCAAAGCAAATCCTTTTTGGCCTCTTGCAGTGTGTGTTAGTCAGTGGAGTAGCCTATCTGTGTTGCAAGCTACACCACCTGTGCATAGAATACAAATTTTTTTACTGCACCTAGCCAAGTAAAACCTTTTGGGCATAGCATCATTCTATTAGTCCATCTGCATCTAGCTCTGAAAAAATATTTCGGCTTGTAGCAGTGTGTGGAACTTGTTCTATTAGTCTATCTTTACTAACCTCCACCAGGTTGCAAATTCAATATTATTTTTATCTGCACCTAGCTCTGAAAAAAATATTTTGGCTTGTAGCAGTGTGTGGGACTTGTTCTATTAGTTCATCCATACTAACCTCCAACGGGTTGCAAATTCAATCTAATTTTTATCAGCATCTAGCTCTCAAAAAATATTTCGGCTTGTAGCAGTGTGTGGGACTTGTTCTATTAGTCCATCTATACTAACCTCCACCAGGTTGCAAATTCAAAATATTTTTTGTCTGCATCTAACCCAGCCAATACTTTTGGGCTAATACCACAGTTTGTCCACTCAGCTCTGCTCGGTTCCCATCCATTGTTTTCTGTGCAAACAACTCCAGAGTTGTCAATTAGTTAAACACCAAAATGAGTGGAAAAAGGCCTGCTGCTGGTGGAAAGGGGAATAGGCGTGTTGGGAAGTGAAAAAAAGGTTGTGTCCGTGGGGTAGGTGTTAAAGCAACAGTAACATCTGCAGAAGAAAGACCATCTTCCAGCCAAACTAAGATGTCTACTTCTTTTAGCGGACAATGTGATAAGATCCCTTTCTTACGGCCACGACAATCTCTACAAATTCCAGATGAGGCACGAAAACAGCAGGTGCTTCGACGGATATCAAGTGCTCCTTTAAGTGGGCTCTCCTCAACCTCAACTTCAACATCACAAATACTCCAGTCAGCAGAGGTGTCACCCCAATCGCACTTGCTTCCTCACAGCTCCCAAGTCTCCAGCTGCCCGTCTGAGTATGGGGTAGAACAGATGGTTGAGTCTGCAGAGCTGTTTACTCATACTATAGCCTGGGAATCAGAGGTCGGCTCCAGAGCTTCTGTGAATCCAGACATGGAAATGATCTGCACTGATGCCCAGAATCTTTATGAGTCGGATCCAGGGCCAGACGAAGAAGGTTCTGACCATAATGTAGACCCTCGTTCCCAAACTGTAACTCCTGTTGGTGGAGACAATGAGGAAGACGATGATGAGACTCAAATACCTGACTGGAGTGACAACTTGAGTTTTTTGTCAGGGCAGGAAGAGGTTTGCTCTGAGGACGACGGGTGTGATAACACACAGGGTGATGATGACGAGGTTGGAGATCCCACTTACTGTCAACCCACAGTCAGCCAGTCGATGAGTTCAGCAGAGGAGGTGGAGTAGGATGCTAGTGACGACGAGGTCAGGTTGCGCCATTCTGGACAGAGACATAGTACTGGAAGCACGTCAACAACTGCATCCTCAAGCACAACTCTGCCTCTGACCACAAGTCGTGGTGGCTCTTCAGGTCGCATGGGTGCTACGCCTTGCATAGCCTAGGCATTTTTTCAGATCGATAAAGATGACTCAACTCGTGTTATCTGTAACATTTGTCAGCAAAAGCTAAGTAGAGGCCAAAAATACCTAGTTTGAGTACTTCATGCATGAACCGGCACATGGATATGAAGCATAAGTTGCAGTGGGAAGCTCACTGTGCTACAATGCGGCCTAGCCGGCCGGGCCAACCACCGTCTGCCACATCTTGTGCATCCGCGGTCTCTTCATCCTCTGTGACTGGGGGGACAGCAGTCACACCTGTTTTGGGACGCAGACCTGCCACCTCTTTACCCGCAACAGCCAGCGTGATTGGCAGGTCATCATTTTCTTTGGAGGTGGAAACACCAGCTGGTGTTCAGCGTTGTCCAACATCGATAGCACCACCTTTGGATCAAGGCAAACTAACATGTCCGCCTGCATTTTCCTCACAGACCGGCAGTTTGCCGGGGACACCCTTCTCAACCCTGTCTAAGCACAACAGCCAGCCCTCGGTCCCTCAGATGTGGACAAGTAAAAGACCATTTCCTCCTAGCCATGAGAAAGCTAAGAGGTTGAATTTCACCATCTGCAAGCTCTTGGCTACAGAAATGCTGCCTTTCCGCCTGGTGGACAGAGAGGATTTTCGAGACCTTATGTCCGTCGCAGTGCCCCAGTACCAGATGCCCAGTCGGCACTACTTCTCAAAGAAAGGTGTGCCTGTGCTCCACCAGCATGTCGCACACAACATCACCGCTTCTTTGAGAAACTCTGCGTGTGACAGGTTGAATTTCACCACAGACACTTGGATGAGTAGGCATGGACAGGGGCGTTACATGTCGCTGACTGGGCACTGGGTAACTATGGTGACAGCAGGACAACGGGCTGCTGTCCAAGTCTTGCCATCCCCACGAGTTGTGCGTCAATCCTCTTTATCTCGAAGTTCCTCCACTGCTTCTGCCTCCCCAACCTCCTCTCGGTCCTCCACCTGCACCCAAAGCCTATCTGGTCATGCCACAAGCTTTCTAACTGCGCAGAAGGGATCCTGCACACCTCCTTACTATGCTGGCAGCAGGGCTCAACGTCATCAGGCAGTTTTTACATTGAAATGTCAGGGAAATGTGAGTCACACAGCTGAGGATTTGTGGTCAGCTCTGGAGAACCAGTTTCATGAATGGTTGTCTCCACTGGACCTGTAACCAGGGAAGGCCATGTGCGACAATGCTGCAAACCTAGGTGCGGTCGTTCGCCGGGGTAATGTCACACACGTGCCTTGTATGGCTCACGTGTTAAACCTGGTTGTCCATCAATTTTTAGCCCAATATCCAGGACTAGATGGCCTTCTGCAGAGGGCACGGTCGCTGTGTGCTCACTTCCGCCGTTCGCATCCCGCAGTTCAGCGACTTACATCTCTACAGAAGTCGTTGGGCCTGCCACTTTACCGGCTAAAATGCGATGTGCCTACTCGGTGGAATTCAACTCTGCACATGTTGCAGCGACTGTGGCAGCACCAACAAGCCCTGGTGCAATATGTTCTGATGTATAGCCTGGGCCAAGGAGATGATCCAGAGGTGGGGCAAATCACGCTGGAGGAGTGGTCTCAGATCAGGGACCTATGCACCCTTCTGCACAGTTTTGAAATGGCGACGAAGATGTTTAGTGCTGACGATGCCATTATCAGCCTGACTATTCCGGTGACTTACATGCTGGAGCACATGTTAAACAGAATTCGGAGACAGGTGGTGGCACAAGAGGAGGTGGAGGAAGTAGAGGAGGAGGAGTTGTATGCGGAGGGGCTAACATCTGCAAGGTCCAGACGGTCGGCAGCACCAAGGCGGCAGGCATGTGAGGGTGGGGAAGATGGTTTTACCAGGGCGCATGGTAGCAGCCAAACTAGTGAGGAAGGTGCAGGAGCCCAGGAAGAAGTGGAGGACGAACTGATGGAAGACTCATCAGATGAGGGAGACCTTGATCACATTTCTGTTGTGCGAGGTTGGGGGGAGAGGGCAGAGGAAGGAAGCATGATTGTTACTTCGCCACCAACACAACAGAGACTTGGTGCTCCTGGATGCGCAAGACACATGAATGCCTTCTTGCTGCACTACCTGCAACATGACCCTCGAATTGTGAGAATTAGAAATAATCCTGACTACTGTGTTGCCATACTGTTAGATCCCCGGTACAAAAGTAAATTTGCAGAAATTATTCCTGCCATAGAAAGAGATGCACGCATGCAGGAGTATCAGCAGAGACAGTTGCAGAATCTTACATGTGCTTTTCCACAAAACACCAGTGGTGCACGTAGTGAATCTCACAGTTCCCACTTGCCAACCGTGGGACCGTCGAGTGTTCAGCACTCAAAATGTAACAGAAACACAATATCTGCTGGTATCATCAATTTTGCGGAATCATTTCACCACTTTTTTAGCCCGTCCTTTGCAATGCCACAGGAGACAAGAAGTCTGACACATATGACTCGCCCCCTGGGCCGTAGGGCACTCGGATCCGGGCAGTAGGGGAACGATGGGAGTAGTAGTGGCATCCCGGTTCCGTGGCTCAGGGTGGTCAGGCCAGTGGTAGTCCGTTATGTGCTGATGATTATGTCCGACTACGCCACCCGTGGATTGCAGTTATTAGGAACCGCCGCTGCATGCAGACCGCTGGGGCTGATGAGGTGTGCAGCTAGGGTAGTGTGACTCCCCACGGGAAGAGTGCGGCCCCAGGGAAGTATAATGGATGTTGGGAGTGATGGTAGTGAGAGTCCCAGTGCTGATAGTGCTGGAGGAGCAAGGAGCACGCAGACAACAGGTTGCAGTCCAGGGTCTTTACTAGAACAGGTAAACTGACCCACAAACAGTCCCAGCTAGGAGGGGACCTGGATGTCTGAGAGCAACGGGGAAATTGGCCCTGGTCAGGGTGAGGGTGTAGGCCTACCGTGCTTTCTGTGCTCCTTCTGGCTATCTCCTCGTTATAGGGTAACAGCCCACGTTTCCGAGCTTTCCGTGTATTCTCGCCTGTATGGCCTGCGACGTGGGTTCCTTTCTGTTCCCAGCCTTGTGCGGCTTTGCTGGTCCCTTCTGTTGTGGCAGGGCCTTCAGGCTTCTTAGGCCAAGGAATATTCAGTTCCCTGCGGACTGGTTATCTGCTGGGGGATGTGGAATCCTCCCAGCCTCAGACACCTAAGTCTGGTAAATTAAGTCCGTTATCTGCCAAGACAGGCTCTCTTCGCCTCTTGTCTCTGGCTTGTGGCTCTCCTACTGCCACACTTCCTCTTAGGTGCAATACAACTGTCCCTCTCTGCACTGGGACCTGAATCTTGAGACAGGTCGTCCAGCTCTCCCTAACCCTGCCCCCAGTTCCAGTTTTATAGGGGCAGCCTGCTCCCCCTACTGGCCTGAGACAGGAGGTACTGCATGCTAATGTTCCCCTGACTAGAGAACCTCCCCCTTGCTCTCAGACACAGCTTTATTACATTTTGTGGCATCCAGGCCAGGGTGACACATTCCCCCCTAGTAAAATTTAGTACTCCGGGACTAAACAGTAAATAAAGAATAACATGCATAACCATAAAACATTATCAAGAAAGTGACGCACAAATTGAGTTCTTAAGGTCACAGTGTGGTCTGTGACCGGGTGTCCATATCACCAATACAACGGGGAGCCTTAACCAGGTGGGGGTCTGTCCTACCCCAAGTCCTTTACAGTCTTAGTTCATTCCTTGGTTAGGCTCCTAACGCAGTCCATACAAGGTCCCGGTTATAAAAAGTCCATAACCTTTGAGTACTTACGGTAGCTGCAAGAAACTGAAACATAGAATTACCAAACATGCATGTAACTTTGCAAGCATTTCAACATTTGGCAACAGGGTTATTTACAATTTTAGCGCACTCTATATTTTCCAGCGAGCTGGTATCTGTCCCTTTGTGCTCCTGGTTCACCTACCTAGCCCACTGTCTGGTGGTGGACCAACCTGGCTTTCCCCACTAGCGTTAGGGGTACAGCTACCAGCTGGGTGTACAGGTAGGGCAGGCAGCTGTCTGCGGGTCCTTTGGCTTACCGCAGGCATGGCAGGCTCACTGTCAGCAGAGGGTTGACTCTCCTGGGCTGCTGGTACAGGCTCTTCTGCCTCTGGAACCTCTTGCTCCTCTTCACCTTCTGGCTCTGGTGTTGGTTGTTGCTGTGCCGGTTGCAGGAAATGCAGGACGGGTACCACTATGGCATCGTTTATCCGAGTCCAGGACTGAGGGAACTCTCCGAGAACGGTGCTGATCATTTCTTCCTTGTCCTCTGCGGGTTCAAGGTCACTCTGATCCTCTTCTGCACTACGGAGTTGCTCGGGGCATCTTTTGAGGTGGTCTCTGGAGACGGTACTAGTGGTTTCTCCTCCGTCCTTGGTGATCACGCACACCGTGATCAGACTGCAGTACGGTGTAGGGTTCCCTTTCCCACTGGTCGTCCAACTTATGTAGCCTTCTCTTCCGCTTCAGGACTTGCTCACCAGGTTCTAGGGGACCAGCAGGAGCGTGTTGGTTGAAGAGTTTTTCTTGCCTCTCTCTCACCTGGGCCAGGCTCTTCTCCACACTCTCCTGTACCTTCTTGTACTGCAGTTGCCTTTCCAAATCTCAGTCTGCATCCGGGGTGGTGTCCTCAGGTGTTAGGACTCCCATCTCCAGGTCTACGGGCAGCTTACCTGGTCTGGCTCGCATCAGGTAAGCCAGGGTGCAGTTGGTAGCATTCACCGGGATATGATTGTATAAGTCTATCAGGTCCAGCAGTTTTTCTGGCCACAGGCTGCGTTCCTCCAGGGGCAACGTCTTCAGGAGATCAATAACTATATTGTTCATCTTCTCACACATCCCGTTGGTTTGTGGGTGGTACGGCGTTGTCCGAATCTTCTTACAGCCATAGAGGTTGCAGAACTCCTGGAAGATTTCAGCCTCGCACGCTGGACCCTGGTCTGTCAGGACCTGTTCCTGATACCCGTGTGGATGGCAGAAGTATTGCTGGAAGGCTCTGGCCGCTGTTTGGGCTGTCAAGTCCTTTACCGGGACCACCACTAGAAAACGGGAATAGTGGTCCACGATTGTCAGGGCATAGATGTATCCTGACCTCCTGGGAGCCAATTTGACATGGTCCAGAGCTACCAGATCAAGAGGCTGCATGGTGACTAGTGTTGAGCCACCCCCGTAGTGTTCGAGTTCGGTTCGGTTCGTCGAACACCCGTGTGTTCGCCGAACTGTTCGTCGAACTGTTCGTCGAACACCTTCGAACACCGTTAAAACCTATGGCAGGCAAACAAAAAAACATAGAAACACATAGAAACCACCTTCAAAGGTGTCCAAAAGCTGACAAACTGCTCAGAAGACACAACTAACACATGGAAAAGTGACAAGTACATATAGTCATGCGAAAAGAAAAGAGGTGGAGGAGTAAAAGGAGGGGGAGACACAGATATAGGCATGTCATGCCCTTCTAAAATCCAAAAAGTGAGAAGCCGACACGGCCAGTCCGCTCCTGCCCGTGCCACCTCCGTGTCGCCGGGTTTGAGCCAGAGCCGCGGTGAACCTTGACGGCCAGCCCCCCTCTCCCAATACTGGTGCCTGTCCGCTGGTGGGTCGAGCGAGCCCCCCTGTGGTGGAGGCAGCTCTAAGCTTTTTAATTTAAATTGTCTCTCTAATTTGAATGAATACACTTTAAATCCATTTACAAGGATCTATTGGAGGGCAAGTCTCATGCCAGCAGCCGCGTAACATCTCCAGTAGCGTCCACTAAAGCTGCTGCAGTTAAAAAGCTTTTATAAGGATCGAGCTCGGCTGTCCATAGCAAGGCATCCTACTGCCAGTCCCAGCCCCTATGCCTTGGGGTGCCTCTTGATGCTCTTCATTGAGTATCCCGTGGTCCCGAAGCATTTCCTTTGAAAAAATTAAGTGTCCAAACTACAGGTGGTGTAGCTTGCTTAACAGCCGGGATAATCCGCTGACTAGCAGACACTGCTACTAGGCACAAAGTATTTCCTGGGCTAGATGCAGTTAAAAATTTGTAATTAGATACTCTCGTTGGATGCTGAGAAAGCATTCCATAGAGTCTCCTGGCACGCCATATATGATTCTCTTAAAAAGCTTGGGGTAGGGGTCTAGGGGACCCTTTTATAGCCAAAATCACGTCCCTGTATCGCAATACGTCACCTAGGCTGAAGATAAATGGAACTGTAGCACCCTGAGGGCTCGGTTGCTACAGAGGTATTGCACCTCACCCAGAGGTGTGATATCTCACTCTCAGGTAAGGAAGGAGTGTGGATCAGGACCAGAAACCTGCATGCATTACACCACATTGCCGTGGGGCAAGGCGACCAATATGCCCCTGAGATGGGCACGACAGTCCCTGTCCCTGGCTGGAGTGGGGGGAGGGAACACTGAGGAAGGGGAACCCTGTAGTGCAGGAGCAGGGAGGAAGCAGTTCCTGGCTGCATTGAGAAGGGAGTATAAAAGGTGGGCACCTTCTTAGTTCAGTGCAGAGAAGTCTGAGCAGAAGTGACAGGGAGCAGGGGCTCTGCATGAGCTCTGCTCCTGAGGCGGGCCTAGTAACAGAGGCCCAGGCCTGGAAGAGGGAGAAGGAAGGAAGAGGAGCGGAGAAGGCTCCAGGAACGAGGAACGAAGGGATCCCAGGGGTGCGGACGGGCGAATCGCCACCGCACGCCCGAATCCACCTGCGTGGAGGGGTCAGGCCAAAGGGGGAGACCGGTCCCCGAAACTAGTGGAGGCAGGAAACGACCCTCAGCTAGAAATCGGAGGCTGTGACATTTTATGTGGCGCAGCCCCTCGCTACACCCACTAGGAGGGCACCACATAGGGTCAGGGAAACTGGCGCCAAGTTTACCAAGAGAAGGCCCGAGGCAGCCGGACAGAAGGGTTGGTAAGAAAGGCCAGACAAAGGACACACAAAGCGGGTCCTGTGAAGCTCTCCAAAGTTATCTGGGAGTTGTCTGAGCCCCTCACCTGGTGAGCACAGTACGACGTGGGCAGTAGTGTTGAGCCACCCCCGTAGTGTTCGGGTTCGGTTCGGTTCGTCGAACACCGGGATGTTCGAGGAACTGTTCGTCGAACTGTTCGTCGAACACCTTAGAACACCGTCGAACACCGTTAAAACCAATGGCAGGCAAACAAAAACACATAGGAACACATAGAAAACACCTTCAAAGGTGTCCAAAAGCTGACAAACTGCTCAGAAGACGCTTTCTTTAAAAAAGCCGGCCGGCAATTCAGCAGCGGCATACACCGGTACCCGACAATTTAGACATGAAGGAATAGAGCATCACACATAGATTAGATAGATAGAAACATGTCAGTCACATATATATGAAGTACAGTGACAGTGTTGCTTACTGTACTTGTCATTTAGTGTAAAGGATTTATTAAAAAATATAATAGTGTTTTCGTGCACCGTCTCTTTAAAAAAGCCGGCCGGCAATTCAGCAGCGGTACCCGACAATTTATAACAGACAGAATAGAGCTTCACACATAGATTAGATAGATAGAAACATGTCAGTCACATATATATGAAGTACAGTGACAGTGTTGCTTACTGTACTTGTCATTTACTGCAAAGGATTTACTAAAAAAAATAATAGTGTTTTCATGCACCGTCTATTTAAAAAAGCCGGCCGGCAATTCAGCATCTGTACCCGACAATTTAGAATAGAAGGAAAAGAGAATCACACATAGATTAGATAGATAGAAACATGTCAGTCACATATATATGAAGTACAGTGACAGTGTTGCTTACTGTAATTGTCATTTAGTGTAAAGGATTTATCAAAAAAAATAATAGTGTTTTCATGCACCGTCTCTTTAAGAAAGCCGGCCGGCAATTCAGCATCTGTACCCGACAATTTATAACAGACAGAATAGAGCTTCACACATAGATTAGATAGATAGAAACATGTCAGTCACATATATAATAAGTACAGTGATAGTGTTGGTTACTGTACTTGTCATTTAGTATTAAAATAAAGGATTTATTATTAAAAAAAATTGGCGTGGGATTCCCCGTAATTTTAGTCTCTAGCGGAGGTTAAGCAGACGGCTGGGGCAGATGTTTGAAGCCTGGGAAGGGGGTAATACCCACGGAGCTTCCCAGGCTACTAATATCAGCCCCCAGCTGAATACCTAGCCTTTACTAGCTATTAAAATGGAGGACCCCCCCAAAAAAAATGACGTGGGGTCCCCCCTAATTTAATAGCTAGCAAAGGCTAGGCAGACAGCTGGGGGCTGATATTAATAGCCCAGGAAGGGAGCCATGAATATTGGCCCCCTCCCAGGCTAGAAACACCAGCCGTCAGCCGCCCCAGAAATGGCGCATCCATAGGATGCGCCAATTCTGGCGCTTAGCCTCGCTCTTCCACGCTGCCCTGGTGCGGTGGCAGGGGGTAATAGGGTTGGGGTTGATGTCAGCTTATAATGCCAGCTGACATCAAGCCCAGGTTAGTAATGGAGAGGCGTCTATAAGACACCCCCATTACTAACCCCATAGTCAAAGTTAAAAAAAAAACACAAACACCCAGAATAAAGTCCTTTAATTGAAATAAAGACACAATTCTTTATTGTTCTAAATTAAACCATACTTACCATCACGCCCATTCCAGCTGAAGCCAACGATCTCCTGCAATAAAAGAAAAATAATAAAGCAACCTCATCCTTACCTTTCCATGGTTCCCAGGACAGCTCCAGCTCTGCTACATCGAGATGACAGGCTGGACCGCAGCAGAACGCTGCCATCCAGCCTGTCATCCCGCGGACACTGAGAAGCGCAGGCATGCTTGCGCTCCTCAGTGTCTGACTGTGACGGCATCCAGATGAGCCGACAATGAACTCGGCTCATCTCATGTACGTCACTGACAGCGTGGGAAAATTCTCCTGCACTCAGCGCTTCAGCGTGAGAATTTTCCCACGCTGTCAGTGACGTGCATGAGGTGCGCCGAGTTCATTGGACATGACCTCGGCTCATCTGGATGCCGTCACAGCCAGACACTGAGTAGCGCAAGCAAGCCTGCGCTTCTCAGTGTCTGCGGGATGACAGGCTGGATGGCAGCGTTCTGCTGCGGTCCAGCCTGTCATCTCGATGTAGCAGAGCTGAAGCTGTCGTGGGAGCCATGGAAAGGTAAGGATGATGTTGCTTTATTATTTTTCTTTTATTGCAGGAGATCGTTGGCTTCAGCTGGAATGGGCGTGATGGTAAGTATGGTTTAATTTAGAACAATAAAGAATTGTGTGTTTATTTCAATTAAAGGACTTTTTTCTGGGTGTTGTGTTTTTTTTAAATACTTTACTAGAAATTCATGGTGGTCATGTCTAATATTGGCGTGACCCCATGAATTTCGGGCTTAGGGCCAGCTGATAATGCCAAGCTGGCCTTAACCCCTTTATTACCCAGTGAGCCACCGCACCAGGGCCCTGGATGAGTTGGGTACAGCGCCAGAAGATGGCGCTTCTATGAACGCGCCATTTTCCGGGGCGGCTGCGGACTGCAATTTGCAGCGGGTGGGGCCCAGAAAGCTTGGGCCTCCCTGCGCTGCAGATTCCAGCCCCCAGCTGCCTAGTTGTACCTGGCTGGACACAAAAATAGGGCGTAGCTCCACGCATTTTTTTTTTAGATTCATGAAATTCATGGAATAATTAAGAAAAAAAGGGCTTCCCTATTGTGTTGTGTCCGGCTAGGTACAAATAGGCTGCTGGTGGTTGGGAGCAGCCCGTTCCTGCCTGCTGTACCTGACTGGACACAAATATAGGGCGAAGCCCCACATCAATTTTTTTTTCATTATTTCATGAATTTCCTGAAATAATTTTAAAAAAATTGACGTGGGGCTTCACCCTATATTTGTGTCCAGTCAGGTACAGCAGGCAGGAACGGGCTGCCCCCAACCACCAGCTGCCTATTTGTACCGGGCCAGACACAACAATATAGGGAAGCCCTTTTTTAAAAAAATTATTTCATGAAATAATTAAAAAAAAATTGACGTGGGGCTTCGCACTATATTTGTGTCCAGCCAGGTACAGCAGGCAGGGACGGGCTGCCCCCAACCACCAGCTGCCTATTTGTACCTGGTTGGACACAACAATATAGGGAAGCCCTTTTTTTCTTAATTATTCCATGAATTTCATGAAATAATTTAAAAAAAAAATGCGTGGGGCTTCGCCCTATTTTTGTGCCCAGCCAGGTACAACTAGGCAGCTGGGAGCTGGAATCCGCAGCGCAGGGAGGCCCAAGCTTTCTGGGCCCCACCCGCTGCAAATTGCAGTCCGCAGCCGCCCCAGAAAATGGCGCGTTCATAGAAGCGCCATCTTCTGGCGCTGTACCCAACTCATCCAGGGCCCTGGTGCGGTGGCTCACTGGGTAATAAAGGGGTTAAGGCCAGCTTGGCATTATCAGCTGGCCCTAAGCCCGAAATTGATGGGGTCACGCCAATATTAGACATGACCACCATGAATTTCTAGTAAAGTATTTAAAAAAACACAAACACCCAGAATAAAGTCCTTTAATTGAAATAAACACACAATTCTTTATTGTTCTAAATTAAACCATACTTACCATCACGCCCATTCCAGCTGAAGACAATGTCTTCTGCAATAAAAGTAAAATAATAAACCAACATCATCCTTACCTTACCATGGTTCCCAGGACAGCTTCAGCTCTGCTACATCGAGATGACAGGCTGGACCGCAGCAGAAAGCTGCCATCCAGCCTGTCATCCCGCGGACACTGAGAAGCGCAGGCTTGCTTGCGCTCTGCAGTGTCTGGCTGTGACGGCATAAAGATGAGACAAGTTCATGTCCAATGAACTCGGCTCACCTCATGCACGTCACTGACAGCGTGGGAGAATTCTCCTGCACTCAGCACTTCAGCGTGAGAATTCTCCCACGCTGTCAGTGACGTACATGAGGTCAGCTGAGTTCATTGGACATGAATGAGCTCACCTCATGCACGTCACTGACAGCGTGGGAAAATTCTCACGCTGAAGCGCTGAGTGCAGGAGAATTTTCCCACGCTGTCAGTGACGTGCATGAGGTGAGCTCATTCATGTCCAATGATCTCAGCTCACCTCATGCACGTCACTGACAGCGTGGGAAAATTCTCCTGCACTCAGCGCTACAGCGTGAGAATTCTCCCACGCTGTCAGTGACGTGCATGAGGTGAGCTCATTCATGTCCAATGAACTCAGCTGACCTCATGTACGTCACTGACAGCGTGGGAGAATTCTCACGCTGAAGTGCTGAGTGCAGGAGAATTCTCCCACGCTGTCATTGACGTGCATGAGGTGCGCCGAGTTCATTGGACATGACCTCGGCTCATCTGGATGCCGTCACAGCCAGACACTGCAGAGCGCAAGAATGCCTGCGCTTCTCAGTGTCTGCGGGATGACAGGCTGGATGGCGGCGTTCTGCTGCGGTCCAGCCTGTTATCTCGATGTAGCAGAGCTGAAGCTGTCGTGGGAACCATGGAAAGGTAAGGATGAGGTTGCTTTATTATTTTTCTTTTATTGCAGGAGATCGTTGGCTTCAGCTGGAATGGGAGTGACGGTAAGTATGGTTTAATTTAGAACAATAAAGGAATGTGTCTTTATTTCAATTAAAGGACTTTATTCTGGGTGTTTGTGTTTTCTTTTAACTTTGACTATGGGGTTAGTAATGGGGGTGTCTTATAGACGCCTCTCCATTACTAACCTGGGCTTGATGTCAGCTGGCATTATAAGCTGACATCAACCCCAACCCTATTACACCACTGCCACCGCTACAGGGCAGTGGGAAGAGCGAGGCTAAGTGCCAGAATTGGCGCATTCTAAGGATGCGCCATTTCTGGGGCGGCTGACGGCTGGTGTTTCTAGCCTGGGAGGGGGCCAATATTCATGGCACCCTTCCTGGGCTATTAATATCAGCCCCCTGCTGTCTGCCTAGCCTTTGCTGGCTATTAAAATAGGGGGGACCCCACGTCATTTTTTTGGGGGGTCCCCCATTTTAATAGCTAGTAAAGGCTAGGTATTCCGCTGGGGGCTGATATTAGTAGCCTGGGAAGCTCCGTGGGTATTACCCCCTTCCCAGGCTTCAAACATCTGCCCCAGCAGTCTGCTTAACCTCCGCTAGAGACTAAAATTAAGGGGAACCCCACGCCAATTTTTTTTTAAATAAATCCTTTATTTTAACACTAAATGACAAGTACAGTAATCAACACTGTCACTGTACTTCATATATATGTGACTGACATGTTTCTATCTATCTAATCTATGTGTGATTCTCTATTCCTTCTATTCTAAATTGTCGGGTACAGATGCTGAATTGCCGGCCGGCTTTTTTAAAGAGACGGTGCATGAAAACACTATTATTTTTTTTTAATATATCCTTTACACTAAATGACAAGTACAGTAAGCAACACTGTCACTGTACTTCATATATATGTGACTGACCTGTTTCTATCTATCTAATCTATGTGTGATTCTCTATTCCTTCTATTCTAAATTGTCGAGTACAGATGCTGAATTGCCGGCCGGCTTTTTTAAAGAGACAGTGCATGAAAACACTATTATTTTTTTTAATAAATCCTTTATACTAAATGACAAGTACAGTAAGCAACACTGTCACTGTACTTCATATATATGTGACTGACATGTTTCTATCTACCTAATCTATGTGTGATTCTCTATTTCTTCTATTCTAAATTGTTGGGTACAGATGCTGAATTGCCGGCCGGCTTTTTTAAAGAGACGGTGCATGAAAACACTATTATTTTTTTTAATAAATCCTTTACACTAAATGACAAGTACAGTAATCAACACTGTCACTGTACTTCATATATATGTGACTGACATGTTTCTATCTATCTAATCTATGTGTGAAGCTCTATTCTGTCTGTTATAAATTGTCGGTTACCGCTGCTGAATTGCCGGCCGGCTTTTTTAAAGAGACGGTGCATGAAAACACTATTATTTTTTTTGATAAATCCTTTACACTAAATGACAAGTACAGTAAGCAACACTGTCACTGTACTTCATATATATGTGACTGACATGTTTCTATCTATCTAATCTATGTGTGAAGCTCTATTTTTTCTGTTCTAAATTGTCGGGTACCGGTGTATGCCGCTGATGAATTGCCGGCTTTTCATGTTTCACTGTGAGCACTGTTCCCATCGATTTGGGCAATCACTGTAATGCCACAACCACCATGGCTGTGGCATTACAGTGAGTGGCAGACAATCCCTGCATGATTGGTGCTCTAAATAGCGCCAGACATGCAGGACACGCTTTTGGTGCACGAACAGTTATCGAACATAACCTCGAACAGCCGAATTTTTTGCAAATCGTTCGGGTTCGTCGAACAACTCGAACACCGCCCAAAACAGCTCGAATTTGAGATTGGCGAACAGTTCTAGTCGAACACCGCTCATCTATAGTGGGCAGCCGTTACCTGCAGACGTGGTCTGGAAAATAAGAACTGTGAGTAAAAGCCCTGGACTGCATCACTGACTCCGTGTCGTTACTGCTGCTACCCTGCACCATCACCCCCATCCTCCGCATACACTGCCCTGAGGCTATACTCCTCCCTTGGGGAGTTATGCTACGCTGTGCTGCACCCACAACACCAGCCTCAGCGGTCTGCCCTGCAGCCGCGGTTCACTCTGACCTCAATCCACGGGTGGCGTAGTCGGACATTTAAACATCAAAACCACATAAATAGTTCCGCCACTGGTTTGACCGCCCTGAGCCACGGAACCGGGTCGCCGCCATGGAGACTACAACCACCAGCATCCACCAAAAAGGGTCCGGCTCCGGGTGTCCCAAGGCCCAGGGGGTGCATCAGAACATTTTCATCACCTTTCACAATCACCAATGGGACAAGGCAGGGATGTCCTCTGTCCCCTCTCTTATACATCCTAGTGACGGAGCACCTGCTCTCATCAATTCGCCATAACCCCAATATTAGGTGGATTGAGGTGGGAGGCACCGAGTACAAGTGCTCTCTATTTGCTGATGATGTCCTAATATATATCACTCAATCAAATATATCCATCCATGCTGTTATGGCTGAAATAGATCACTTTGTTACATGGTCAAATTTTAAAATCATTGCAGCGAAGTCTAAGGCCCTCGATGTCTCCCTCCCCAAATCCATACAGGATTCCATCCAGTCCAACTTTCCCTTTGCCTGGCCCTCACAGGGTATCAAATACTTAGGAATTCCTATTCATAGAGACCTCTCCCGTCTATGTTATCTTCATTTTGGGCCCTTTATTGAACAACTCCATACAGACCACGGTTGGCAAGTTAGAACTGTAAGATTCACTACGTGAACCACTGGTGTTTTGTGGAAAAGCACATGTACACTGTGTTCCAAATTATTATGCAAAAAGTGTTTAGGAGTGATAAGGGAAGAATTTGTTTGTTTGTCAGTTAAACTCATTGATGGTGATGTGTGTCAGGGCTCTTTATATCACTGTAAGCAATTGCAGACACCTGTGCTAATTAGTTTGGCAGGTGTGTCCAATGAAAGGCAAGACTACTTAAGAAGGCTGTCCCACATTATTAAGCAGCCTACATTTTCTGCCAAAATGGGAAAGAAAAAGGATCTGTCGGCTGCTGAGAAGCAACAAATTGTGGAGTGTTTAGGTCAAGGCATGACTACAATCAACATTGTGCGATGATCAGGATGAAGTGTCTTGGCAATCAAGAAGTATGTAGCTGATTCACAGTACACACGTGTGCGTGCTGATAAGGGCAAATTGAGGACTCTTTCCTACAGGCAATTACGTCAGGTTAAAAGAGCAGCGGCAAAAAAGCCTTGTCATAGCAGCAGACAAGTTTTTGAAGCTGCTGGTGCCTCCAACGTCCCCCGAACAACAAGATGCAGGGTCGTTCAGAGGTTTGCAGCTGTGCATACGCCATCCTGTCGACCTCCTCTATCAACTTCACACAAGCAGAAACGGCTCCAGTGGGCCAAACATTACTTGAAGACTGATTTCAAAACTGTTTTGTTCACGGATAAGTGCCGTGCAACGCTCGATGGACCAGATGGATGGAGTGGAGGATGGCTGGTTGATGGACACCCCACGCAAACACGGCTACAGCGCCATCAAGGAGGAGGTGGAGTAATGTTTTGGGCTGGAATCATGGGGAGAGAGATTGTCGGCCCTTTAGGATCCCTGAAGGGGTAAAGATGAACTCCATAATGTATGTGGAGTTTCTCAAACAGCACTTCCTGCCATGGTTCAAGAAGAAGAACCGTGTATTCCACAGCAAGATCATTTTTATGCATGATAATGCACCATCTCATGCTGCACATAAAACATCTGCATCTCTGGCTGATATGGGCATAAAAGGGGACAAACTTATGGTGTGACCCCCATGCTCCCCTGACCTCTACCCCATTCAGAACCTCTGGAGCATCATCAAAATGAGTGTCTATGATGGCGGGAGGCAGTTCACATCTAAGCAACAGCTCTGGGAGGGTATTCTGTCCTCATGCAAAACAATTGAAGCAGAAACCATCCAAAACCTGACAAATTCAATGGACGAGAGAGTTCAGAAGCTCCTTTCGAACAAGGGTTCCTATGTGAAAATGTAACATCACCTAGAATAAAGTTTTGAGTTGAAAACTGTTTGATTTCAGTTTCTAATAACCTGCTAATGCTTATAATTTCAAAAATGACCATTTTTTTGGTCTTTATTAAAATGAAAAGGTTGATCGGAAAGTTTGGGGGATCTAAGAGTGTGGCAACCCAGTAGTCAGGATTACTTCGAATTCTGACAATATGAGGGTCATGTTGCAGGTAGTGCAGCAAGAAGGCACTTATGTGTCTTGCACATCTCGGAGCCCCAAAATTATTTTCCGGGCTAGATGCAGCTAAAAATTATTATTAATTTTAAATCTGGTGGAGCTTAGTGTAGATGGCCTAATAGAATCAGTGATGCACACTGCTACAAAGCCCAAATTATTTTCCAGCCAAGGTACAGATAAACATGATTAGTAATTTTAAATCTGGTGGAGCTTAGTATAGATGGCCTAATAGAATCCGTACTGCACACTGCTACAAAGCCCAAATTATTTTCCAGCCAAGATACAGATAAACAAGATTAGTAGAGATGAGCGCTGTTCGACTCCAACTGTTCGCCAATCTCAAATTCGAGCTGTTTTGGGCGGTGTTCGAGCCGTTCGGCGAACACGAACGATTTGAGAAAAATTCGGCTGTTCGAGGTTATGTTCGATAATTGTTCGTGCACCAAAATCATAACTGGATTTTTTCTCAGTAATGATGAAAATTAATGTTAATACGCAGTTTGAGTGTACAGCGGGGTTTGGGGAGGGGCAGGGGATGGATCTCTGCAGGAATAATGAAGATCTCCATTTTTTTTTCTCTTTCCCGCATTTACAGTGGGGAGGTGCAATCTGTCAGCCTATCAGCAGCGCATACATGGAGCGAAGTGCTTTTTTTCACACAAGCAAGGGCATGTGTCATTGGCAGTGTATGTCACATGTCCTTGCCCTATAAGACCAAGCCATTTTCCCCGTCGCCACCATTTTCTCACTGCTGCAGCTGCATGTTAGACGGCACCGCTGTTGCTGTGTGCGCTATACCTTGTTAATTTCAAGCCAATTTTCGCACAAATCTACAGATAGCTTGGGAGTAGTGAATAGTTGTGATTGCAGTCCTTTTAAGGACTAGGTTACAGCATTTCCTACGACTTTTATCAGGCAGGTCTGTGCTCTTAAATAGATAGATTGTGGGAGTAAATACTAATTGTAATTGCAGTCCTTTTCAGGACTAGGTTACATCAGTTCCTATCAGTTTTTGACAGGCAGGTCTGTGCCAGTGCTGTGCAAGTTTTTTTCACAGCATTTGGCTGAATCTAGCAAAGCTAATCCTTTTTGGCCTATTGCAGAGTGTGTTAGTCAGTGGAGTAGCCTATGTGTGTTGCAAGATATACCACCTGTGTATAGAATACCAATTTTTTTACTGCACCTAGTGAAGTAAAATCTTTTGGGCATAGCATCATTCTATTAGTCCATCTATACTGACCTCCATCAGGTTGCAAATTGAATATAATTTTTTTCTGCATCTAGCTCTGAAAAAATATTTGGGCTTCTAGCAGTGTGTGGGACTTGTTCTATTAGTCCATCTATACTGACCTCCATCAGGTTGCAAACTGAATATAATTTTTTTCTGCATCTAGCTCTGAAAAAATATTTGGCCTTCTAGCAGTGTGTGGGACTTTCTCTATTAGTCCATCTATACTGACCTCCATCAGGTTGCAAATTAAAAATAATTTATATCTGCATCTAGCTCTGAAAAAATATTTGGCCTTCTAGCAGTGTGTGGGACTTTCTCTATTAGTCCATCTATACTGACCTCCATCAGGTGGCAAATTAAAAATATTTTTTTGTCTGCATCTAGCTCTGAAAAAATATTTGGCCTTCTAGCAGTGTATGGGACTTTCTCTATTAGTCCATCTATACTGACCTCCATCAGGTTGCAAACTGAATATATTTTTTTTCTGCATCTACCTCTGAAAAAATATTGGTCTTCTAGCTGTGTGTGGGACTTGTTCTATTAATCCATCTATACAGACCTCCATCAGGTTGCAAACTGAATATAATTTTTTTCTGCATCTACCTCTGAAAAAATATTTGGGCTTCTAGCTGTGTGTGGGACTTGTTCTATTAGTCCATCTATACTGACCTCCATCAGGTTGCAAACTGAATAAAAAATTTTTCTGCATCTAGCTCTGAAAAAATATTTGGCCTTCTAGCAGTGTGTGGGACTTTCTCTATTAGTCCATCTATACTGACCTCCATCAGGTTGCAAATTAAAAATAATTTATATCTGCATCTAGCTCTGAAAAAATATTTGGCCTTCTAGCAGTGTGTGGGACTTTCTCTATTAGTCCATCTCTACTGACCTCCATCAGGTTGCAAATTAAAAATAATTTTTTGTCTGCATCTAGCTCTGAAAAAATATTTGGCCTTCTAGCAGTGTGTGGAACTTTCTCTATTAGTCCATCTATACTGACCTCCATCAGGTTGCAAACTGAATATAATTTTTTTCTGCATCTACCTCTGAAAAAATATTTGGGCTTCTAGCTGTGTGTGGGACTTGTTCTATTAATCCATCTATACAGACCACCATCAGGTTGCAAACTGAATATAATTTTTTTCTGCATCTACCTCTGAAAAAATATTTGGGCTTCTAGCTGTGTGTGGGACTTGTTCTATTAGTCCATCTATACTGACCTCCATCAGGTTGCAAACTGAATATAATTTTTTTCTGCATCTAGCTCTGAAAAAATATTTGGCCTTCTAGCAGTGTGTGGGACTTTCTCTATTAGTCCATCTATACTGACCTCCATCAGGTTGCAAATTAAAAATAATTTTTATCTGCATCTAGCTCTGAAAAAATATTTGGCCATCTAGCAGTGTGTGGGATTTTCTCTATTAGTCCATCTATACTGACCTCCATCAGGTTGCAAATTAAAAATAATTTTTTGTCAGCATCTAGCTCTGAAAAAATATTTGGCCTTCTAGCAGTGTGTGGGACTTTCTCTTTTAGTCCATCTATACTGACCTCCATCAGGTTGCAAACTGAATATATATTTTTTCTGCATCTACCTCTGAAAAAATATTGGGCTTCTAGCTGTGTGTGGGACTTGTTCTATTAATCCATCTATACAGACCTCCATCAGGTTGCAAACTGAATATAATTTTTTCTGCATCTACCTCTGAAAAAATATTTGGGCTTCTAGCTGTGTGTGGGACTTGTTCTATTAATCCGTCTATACAGACCTCCATCAGGTTGCAAACTGAATATAATTTTTATCTGCATCTAGCTCTGAAAAAATATTTGGCCTTCTAGCAGTGTGTGGGACTTTCTCTATTAGTCCATCTATACTGACCTCCATCAGGTTGCAAATTAAAAATAATTTTTTGTATGCATCTAGCTCTGAAAAAATATTTGGCCTTCTAGCAGTATGTGGGACTTTCTCTATTAGTCCATCTATTCTGACCTCCATCAGGTTGCAAACTGAATATATATTTTTTCTGCATCTACCTCTGAAAAAATATTTGGGCTTCTAGCTGTGTGTAGGACTTGTTCTATTAGTCCATCTATACTGACCTCCATCAGGTTGCAAACTGAATACAATTTTTTTCTGCATCTACCTCTGAAAAAATATTTGGGCTTCTAGCGGTGTGTGGGACTTGTTCTATTAGTCCATCTATACTGACCTCCATCAGGTTGCAAATTGAATATAATTTTTTTCTGCATCTAACCCAGCCAATAGTTTTGGCCTAATACCACAGTTTGGCCGCTCAGCTCTGCTCGTTTCCCATCCATTGTTTTTTTGTGCAAACAACTCCAGAGTTGTGAATTAGTTAACCACCAAAATGAGTGGAAAAAGGCCTGCTGCTGGTGGAAAGGGGAATAGGCGTGTTGGGAAGGGGAAAATAGGTTGTGTCCGTGGGGTAGGTGTTAAAGCAACAGTAACATCTCCAGAAGAAAGACCATCTTCCAGCCAAACTAAAATGTCTACTTCTTTTAGCGGACAATGTGATAAGATCCCTTTCTTACGGCCACGCCAATCGCTACAAATTCCAGATGAGGCACAAAAACAGCAGGTGCTTCAACGGATATCAAGTGCTCCTTTAAGTGGGCTCTCCTCCACATCAACTTTAACATCACAAATACTCCAGTCCTCAAAGGTGTCACCCCAATCGCACTTGCTTCCTCACAGCTCCCAAATCTCCAGCTGCCCGTCTGAGTATGAGGTAGAACAGATGGTTGAGTCTGCAGAGCTGTTTACTCATACTTTAGCCTGGGAATCAGAGGTCGACTCCAGCGCTTCTGTGAATCCAGACGAGGAAATGATCTGCACTGATGCCCAGAATCTTTATGAGTCGGATCGAGGACCAGACGCAGAAGGTTCTGACCATAATGTAGACCCTCATTCCCAAACTGTAACTCCTGTTGGTGGAGACAATGAGGAAGACGATGATGAGACTCAAATACCTGATTGGAGCGACAACTTTAGTTTTTTGTCAGGGCAGGAACAGGTTGGCTCTGAGGACGATGGGTGTGATAACGCACAGGGTGATGATGATGAGGTTGGAGATCCCACTTACTGTCAACCCACAGTCAGCCAAGAGATGAGGTCAGCAGAGGAGGTGGAGGAAGATGCTAGTGACGACGAGGTCAGGTTGCGCCTTCCTGGACAGAGACGTAGTACTGGAAGCACGTCAACAACTGCATCCTCAAACACAACTCTGCCTCTCACCACAAGTCGTGGTGGCTCTTCAGGTCGCATGGGTGCTAAGCCTTGCATAGCCTGGGCTGCCTCCTCAACCTCCTCTCGGTCTTCCACCTGCACCCAAAGCCTGTCTGGTCATGCCATAAGCTTTCTAACTGCGCAGAAGGGATCCTGCACACCTCCTTACTATGCTGGCAGTAGGGCTCAACGTCATCAGGCGGTTTTTACTTTGAAATGTCTAGGAAATGTGAGTCACACAGCTGAGGAGTTGTGGTCAGCTCTGGAGAACCAATTTCATGAATGGTTGTCTCCACTGGACCTGAAACCAGGGAAGGCCGTGTGCGACAATGCTGCAAACCTGGGTGCGGCCCTTCGCCGGGGCAATGTCACACACGTGCCTTGTATGGCTCACGTGTTGAACCTGGTTGTCCAGCAATTTTTAGCCCACTATCCCAGACTAGATGGCCTTCTGCAGATTGCACGATCGCTGTGTGCTCACTTCCGCCGTTCGCATCCCGCAGCTCAGCGACTTACATCTCTACAGAAGTCGTTGGGCCTGCCACTTCACCGGCTAAAATGCGAAGTGCCTACCCGGTGGAATTCAACTCTGCACATGTTGCAGCGACTGTGGCAGCACCGACAAGCCCTGGTGCAATACGTTCTGACGTATAGCCTTGGCCAACGAGATCCAGAGGTGGGACAAATCACGCTGGAGGAGTGGTCTCAGATCAGGGACCTTTGCACCCTTCTGCACAGTTTTGAAATGGCGACGAAGATGTTTAGTGCTGACGATGCCATTATCAGCATGACTATTCCGGTGATTTACATGCTGGATCACATGTTGAACAGAATTCGGAGTCAGGTGGTGGCACAAGAGGAGGTGGAGGAAGTAGAGGAGGAGGAGTTGTATGCGGAAGGGCTAACATCTGCAAGGTCCAGACGGTCGGCAGCACCAAGGTGGCAGGCATGTGAGGGTGGGGGAGATCGTTTTACCAGGGCGCATGGTAGCAGCCAAACTAGTGAGGAAGGTGCAGGAGCCCAGGAAGAAGTGGAGGATGAACTGATGGAAGACTCATCAGATGAGGGAGACCTTGATCACATTTCTGTTGTGCTAGGTTGGGGGGAGAGGACAGAGGAAGGAAGCATGATTGTTACCTCGCCACCAACACAACAGGGACTTGGTGCTCCTGGATTCGCAACACACATGAGTGCCTTCTTGCTGCACTACCTGCAACATGACCCTCGAATTGTGAGAATTAGAAATAATCCTGACTACTGGGTTGCCACATTGTTAGATCCCCGGTACAAAAGTAAATTTGCAGAAATTATTCCTGCGATAGAAAGGGATGCACGCATGCAGGAGTATCAGCAGAGACTGTTGCAGAATCTTACATGTGCTTTTCCACAAAACACCAGTGGTGCATGTAGTGAATCTCACAGTTCCAACTTGCCAACCGTGGGACCGTCAAGTGTTCAGCACTCAAACCGTAACAGAACCACAGTATCTGCTGGTAACATCAATTTTGCGGAATCATTTCACTACTTTTTTAGCCCATCCTTTGCAAGGCCACAGGAGACAAGAAGTCTGACACATAGTCAACGCCTTGAGACGATGGTACAGGAGTATCTCCAAGTAAACATTGAAGCCATAACTGTGTCACTGGACCCTCGCTCTTTTTGGGCTTCCAATCTGGATAAATGGCCGGAGCTAGCCACTTACGCCTTGGAGATCTTGTCATGCCCCGCAGCCAGCGTTCTGTCTGAACGTGTGTTCAGCGCTGCTGGTGGTGTGCTGACAGATAAGCGCACGCGGCTCTCCACTGATAATGTAGACAGACTCACGTTCATAAAGATGAACAAATCATGGATCCGAAATGACTTTTCTACCCCTGTGTCATCCTGGGGAGAGAAAAAGCTTGATGATTGGTTAAAATCACCCTACCAACCGTTTTAAGCTTTCAAATTACTAATCATGTTTATCTGTATCTTGGCTGTAAAATAATTTGGGCTTTGGAACAGTGTGCAGCACTGATTCTATTAGGCCATCTATAATAAGCTCCACCAGATTTAAAATTACTAATCATGTTTATCTGTATCTTGACTGGAAAATAATTTGGGCTTTGTAGCAGTGTGCAGCACTGATCCTATTAGGCCATCTATACTAAGCTCCACCAGATTTAAAATTAATAATAATTTTTAGCTGCATCTAGCCCGGAAAATAATTTTGGGGCTCCGAGATGCGCAAGACACATAAGTGCCTTCTTGCTGCACTACCTGCAACATGACCCTCATATTGTCAGAATTCGAAGTAATCAGGACTACTGAGTTGCCACACTCTTAGATCCCCCAAACTTTTCGATCAACCTTTTCATTTTAATAAAGACCAAAAAATTTGTCATTTTTGAAATTATAAGCATTAGCAGGTTATTAGAAACTGAAATCAAACAGTTTTCAACTCAAAACTTTATTCTAGGTGATGTTACATTTTCACATAGGACTCCTTGTTCGAAAGGAGCTTCTGAACTCTCTCGTTCATTGAATTTGTCAGGTTTTGGATGGTTTCTGCTTCAATTGTTTTGCATGAGGACAGAATACCCTCCCAGAGCTGTTGCTTAGATGTGAACTGCCTCCCGCCATCATAGACACTCCTTTAGATGATGCTCCAGAGGTTCTGAATGGGGTAGAGGTCAGGGGAGCATGGGGGTCACACCATAAGTTTGTCCCCTTTTATGCCCATATCAGCCAGAGATGCAGATGTTTTATGTGCAGCATGAGATGGTGCATTATCATGCAAAAAAATGATCTTGCTGTGAAATGTTTTTGTTTGCCTGCCATTGGTTTTAACGGTGTTCGAACGTGTTCGACGAACAGTTCGACGAACAGTTCGGCGAACACACGGGTGTTCGACGAACCGAACCGAACTCGAACACTACGAGGTTGGCTCAACACTAGTCGGCTGCTGAGAAGCAACAAATTGTGGAGTGTTTAGGTCAAGGCATGACTACAATCAACATTGTGCGATGATCAGGATGAAGTGTCTTGGCAATCAAGAAGTATGTAGCTGATTCACAGTACACACGTGTGCGTGCTGATAAGGGCAAATTGAGGACTCTTTCCTACAGGCAATTACGTCAGGTTGAAAGAGCAGCGGCAATAAAGCCTTGTCATAGCAGCAGACAAATTTTTGAAGCTGCTTGTGCCTCCAACGTCCCCCGAACAACAAGATGCAGGGTCCTTCAGAGGTTTGCAGCTGTGCATACGCCATCCTGTCGACCTCCTCTATCCACTTCACACAAGCAGAAACGGCTCCAGTGGGCCAAACATTACATGAAGACTGATTTCAAAACTGTTTTGTTCACGGATGAGTGCCGTGCAGCGCTCGATGGTCCAGATGTATGGAGTGGAGGATGGCTGGTTGATGGACACTCCACGCAAACACGGCTACAGCGCCAACAAGGAGGAGGTGGAGTAATGTTTTGGGCTGGAATCATGGGAAGAGAGATTGTCGGCCCCTTTAGGATCCCTGAAGGCGCTAAAGATGAACTCCATAATGTATGTGGATTTTCTCAAACAGCACTTCCTGCCATGGTTCAAGAAGAAGAACCGTGTATTTCACAGCAAGATCATTTTTCTGCATGATAATGCACCATCTCATGCTGCACATAAAACATCTGCATCTCTGGCTGATATGGGCATAAAAGGGGACAAACTTATGGTGTGACCCCCATGCTCCCCTGACCTCTACCCCATTCAGAACCTTTGGAGCATCATTAAAAGGAGTGTCTATGATGGCGGGAGGCAGTTCACTTCTAAGCAACAGCTCTGGGAGGGTATTCTGTCCTCATGCAAAACAATTGAAGCAGAAACCATCCAAAACCTGACAAATTCAATGGACGAGAGAGTTCAGAAGCTCCTTTCGAACAAGGGGTCCTATGTGAAAATGTAACACCACCTAGAATAAAGTTTTGAGTTGAAAACTGTTTGATTTCAGTTTTTAACAACCTGCTAATGCTTATAATTTCAAAAATGACCATTTTTTTGGTCTTTATTAAAATGAAAAGGTTGATCGAAAAGTTTGGGCGATCTAAGAGTGTGGCAACCCAGTAGTCATGATTACTTCGAATTCTGACAATATGAGGGTCATGCTGCAGGTAGTGCAGCAAGAAGGCACTTATGTGTCTTGCGCATCTCGGAGCCCCAAAATTATTTTCCGGGCTAGATGCAGCTAAAAATTATTTTTAATTTGAAATCTGGTGGAGCTTATTATAGATGGCCTAATAGGATCAGTGCTGCACACTGCTACAAAGCCCAAATTATTTTCCAGTCAAGATACAGATAAACATGATTAGTAATTTGAAAGCTTAAAACGGTTGGTAGGGTGATTTTAAACAATCATCAAGCTTTTACTCTCCCCAGGATGACACAGGGGTAGAAAAGTCGTTTCGGATCCATGATTTGTTCATCTTTATGAACGTGAGTCTGTCTACATTATCAGTGGAGAGCCGCGTGCGCTTATCTGTCAGCACACCACCAGCAGCGCTGAACACACGTTCAGACAGAACGCTGGCTGCGGGGCATGACAAGATCTCCAAGGCGTAAGTGGCTAGCTCCGGCCATTTATCCAGATTGGAAGCCCAAAAAGAGCAAGGGTCCAGTGACACAGTCGTGGCTTCAATGTTTACTTGGAGATACTCCTGTACCATCGTCTCTAGGCGTTGACTATATGTCAGACTTCTTGTCTCCTGTGGCCTTGCAAAGGATGGGCTAAAAAAGTGGTGAAATGATTCCGCAAAATTGATGTTACCACCAGATACTGTGGTTCTGTTACGGTTTGAGTGCTGAACACTTGACGGTCCCACGGTTGGCAAGTTGGAACTGTGAGATTCACTACATGCACCACTGGTATTTTGTGGAAAAGCACATGTAAGATTCTGCAACAGTCTCTGCTGATACTCCTGCATGCGTGCATCCCTTTCTATGGCAGGAATAATTTCTGCAAATTTACTTTTGTACCGGGGATCTAACAGTGTGGCAACCCAGTAGTCAGGATTATTTCTAATTCTCACAATTCGAGGGTCATGTTGCAGGTAGTGTTGAGCCACCCCCGTAGTGTTCGAGTTCGGTTCGGTTCGTCGAACACCCGTGTGTTCGCCGAACTGTTCGTCGAACTGTTCGTCGAACACCTTCGAACACCGTTAAAACCAATGGCAGGCAAACAAAAACACATAGAAACACATAGAAAACACCTTCAAAGGTGTCCAAAAGCTAACAAACTGCTCAGAAGACACAACTAACACATGGAAAAGTGACAAGTACATATAGTCATGCGAAAAGAAAAGAGGTGGAGGAGTAAAAGGAGGGGGAGACACAGATATAGGCATGTCATGCCCTTCTAAAATCCAAAAAGTGAGAAGCCGAGACGGCCAGTCCGCTCCTGCCCGTGCCACCTCCGTGTCGCCGGGTTTGTGCCAGAGCCGCGGTGAACCCTGACGGCCAGCCCCCCTCTCCCAATACTGGTGCCTGTCCGCTGGTGGGTCGAGAGAGCCCCCCTGTGGTGGAGGCAGCTCTAAGCTTTTTAATTTAAATTGTCCCTCTAATTTGAATGAATACACTTTAAATCCATTTACAAGGATCTATTGGAGGGCAAGTCTCATGCCAGCAGCCGCGTAATTCCAGCTCCAGTAGCGTCCACTAAAGCTGCTGCAGTTAAAAAGCTTTTATAAGGATCGAGCTCGGCTGTCCACCGCAAGGCATCCTAGTGCCAGTCCCAGCCCCTATGCCTTGGGGTGCCTCCTGATGCTCTTCACTAAGTATCCCATGGTCCCGAAGCATTTCCTTTGAAAAAATTAAGTGTCCAAACTACAGGTGGTGTAGCTTGCTTAACAGCCGGGATAATCCGCTGACTAGCAGACACTGCTACTAGGCACAAAGTATTTCCTGGGCTAGATGCAGCTAAAAATTTGTAAGTAGATACTCTCGTTGGATGCTGAGAAAGCATTCCATAGAGTCTCCTGGCACGCCATATATGATTCTCTTAAAAAGCTTGGGGTAGGGGTCTAGGGGACCCTTTTATAGCCAAAATCACGGCCCTGTATCACAATACGTCACCTAGGCTGAAGATAAATGGAACTGTAGCACCGAGGGCTCGGTTGCTACAGACGTATTGCACTTCACCCAGAGGTGTGATATCTCACTCTCAGATAAGGATGGAGTGTGGATCAGGACCCGACACCTGCATGCATTACACCACATTGCCGTGGGGCAGGGCGACCAATATGCCCCTGAGATGGGCACGACAGTCCCTGTCCCTGGCTGGAGTGGGGGGAGGGAACACTGAGGAAGGGGAACCCTGCAGTGCAGGAGCAGGGAGGAAGCAGTTCCTGGGTGCATTGAGAAGGGAGTATAAAAGGTGGGCACCATCTTAGTTCAGTGCAGAGAAGTCTGAGCAGAAGTGGCAGGGAGCAGGGGCTCTGCATGAGCTCTGCTCCGGAGGCGGGCCTAGTAACAGAGGCCCAGGCCTGCAAGAGGGAGAAGGAAGGAAGAGGAGCGGAGAAGGCTCCAGGAACGAGGAATGAAGGGATCCCAGGGGTGCGGACGGGCGAGTCGCCACCGCACGCCCGAATCCACCTGCGTGGAGGGGTCAGGCCAAAGGGGGAGACCGGTCCCCGAACTAGTTGAGGCATTAAACGACCCTCAGCTAGAAACCGGAGGCTCTGACATTTTATGTGACGCAGCCCCTTGCTCCACCCGCTAGGAAGGCACCACATAGGGTCAGGGAAACTGGCGCCAAGTTTACCAAGAGGAGGCCCGAGGCAGCCGGACAGAAGTGTTGGTAAGAAAGGCCAGACAAAGGACACACAAAGGGGGTCCTGTGAAGCGCTCCAAAGTTATCTGGGAGTTGTCTGAGCCCCTCACCTGGTGAGCACAGTACGACGTGGGCAGCCGTTACCTGCAGACGTGGTCTGGATAATAAGAACTGTGAGTAAAGGCCCTGAACTGCATCACTGACTCCGTGTCGTTACTGCTGCTGCCCTGCACCATCACCCCCATCCTCCGCATACACTGCCCTGAGGCTATACTCCTCCCGTGGGGAGTTATGCTACGCTCTGCTGCACCCACAACACCAGCCTTAGCGGTCTGCCCTGTAGCGGCGGTTCACTCTGACCGCAATCCACGGGTGGCGTAGTCGGACATTTAAACATCAAAACCACATAAATAGTTCCGCCACTGGTTTGACCGCCCTGAGCCACGGAACCGGATCGCCGCCACGAAGACTACAACCACCAGCATCCACCAAAAAGGGTCCGGCTCCGGGTGTCCCAAGGCCCAGGGGGTGCGTCAGAACATTTTCATCACCTTTCACAATCACCAATAGGACAAGGCAAGGATGTCCTCTGTCCCCTCTCTTATACATCCTAGTGACGGAGCACCTGCTCTCATCAATTCGCCATAACCCCAATATTAGGTGGATTGAGGTGGGAGGCACCGAGTACAAGTGCTCTCTATTTGCTGATGATGTCCTAGTATATATCACTCAATCACATATATCCATCCCTGCTGTTATGGCTGAAATAGATCACTTTGTTACATGGTAAAATTTTAAAATCAATGCAGCGAAGTCTGAGGCCCTCGATGTCTCCCTCCCTAAATCCATATAGGATTCCATCCAGTCCAACTTTCCCTTTGCCTGGCCCTCACAGGGTATCAAATACTTAGGAATTCCTATTCATAGAGACCTCTCCCATCTATGTTATCTTAATTTTGGGCCCTTTATTGAACAATTCCATACAGACCACGGTTGGCAAGTTAGAACTGTAAGATTCACTACGTGAACCACTGGTGTTTTGTGGAAAAGCACATGTACACTGCATTCCAAATTATTATGCAAAAAGTGTTTAGGAGTGATAAGGGAAGAATATGTTTGTTTGTCAGTTAAACTCATTGATGGTGATGTGTGTCAGGGCTCTTTATATCACTGTAAGCAATTGCAGACACCTGTGCTAATTAGTTTGGCAGGTGTGTCCAATGAAAGGCAAGACTACTTAAGAAGGCTCTCTCACATTATTAAGCAGCCTACATTTTCTGCCAAAATGGGAAAGAAAAAGGATGTGTCGGCTGCTGAGAAGCAACAAATTGTGGAGTGTTTAGGTCAAGGCATGACTACAATCAACATTGTGCGATGATCAGGATGAAGTGTCTTGGCAATCAAGAAGTATGTAGCTGATTCACAGTACACACGTGTGCGTGCTGATAAGGGCAAATTGAGGACTCTTTCCTACAGGCAATTACGTCAGGTTAAAAGAGCAGCGGCAAGAAAGCCTTGTCATAGCAGCAGACAAGTTTTTGAAGCTGCTGGTGCCTCCAACGTCCCCCGAACAACAAGATGCAGGGTCCTTCAGAGGTTTGCAGCTGTGCATACGCCATCCTGTCGACCTCCTCTATCCACTTCACACAAGCAGAAACGGCTCCAGTGGGCCAAACATTACATGAAGACTGATTTCAAAACAGTTTTGTTCACGGATGAGTGCCGTGCAGCGCTCGATGGTCCAGATGGATGGAGTGGAGGATGGCTGGTTGATGGACACCCCACGCAAACACGGCTACAGCGCCAACAAGGAGGAGGTGGAGTAATGTTTTGGGCTGGAATCATGGGGAGAGAGATTGTCGGCCCCTTTAGGATCCCTGAAGGCGCTAAAGATGAACTCCATAATGTATGTGGATTTTCTCAAACAGCATTTCCTGCCATGGTTCAAGAAGAAGAACCGTGTATTTCACAGCAAGATCATTTTTCTGCATGATAATGCACCATCTCATGCTGCACATAAAACATCTGCATCTCTGGCTGATATGGGCATAAAAGGGGACAAACTTATGGTGTGACCCCCATGCTCCCCTGACCTCTACCCCATTCAGAACCTTTGGAGCATCATTAAAAGGAGTGTCTATGATGGCGGGAGGCAGTTCATATCTAAGCAACAGCTCTGGGAGGGTATTCTGTCCTCATGCAAAACAATTGAAGCAGAAACCATCCAAAACCTGACAAATTCAATGGACGAGAGAGTTCAGAAGCTCCTTTCGAACAAGGGGTCCTATGTGAAAATGTAACATCACCTAGAATAAAGTTTTCAGTTGAAAACTGTTTGATTTCAGTTTCTAACAACCTGCTAATGCTTATAATTTCAAAAATGACCATTTTTTTGGTCTTTATTAAAATGAAAAGGTTGATCGAAAAGTTTGGGGGATCTAAGAGTGTGGCAACCCAGTAGTCATGATTACTTCGAATTCTGACAATATGAGGGTCATGCTGCAGGTAGTGCAGCAAGAAGGCACTTATGTGTCTTGCGCATCTCGGAGCCCCAAAATTATTTTCCGGGCTAGATGCAGCTAAAAATTATTTTTAATTTTAAATCTGGTGGAGCTTATTATAGATGGCCTAATAGGATCAGTGCTGCACACTGCTACAAAGCCCAAATTATTTTCCAGTCAAGATACAGATAAACATGATTAGTAATTTGAAAGCTTAAAACGGTTGGTAGGGTGATTTTAACCAATCATCAAGTTTTACTCTCCCCAGGATGACACAGGGGTAGAAATGTCGTTTCGGATCCATGATTTGTTCATCTTTATGAACGTGAGTCTGTCTACATTATCAGTGGAGAGCCGCGTGCGCTTATCTGTCAGCACACCACCAGCAGCGCTGAACACACGTTCAGACAGAACGCTGGCTGCGGGGCATGACAAGATCTCCAAGGCGTAAGTGGCTAGCTCCGGCCATTTATCCAGATTGGAAGCCCAAAAAGAGCAAGGGTCCAGTGACACAGTAGTGGCTTCAATGTTTACTTGGAGATACTCCTGTACCATCGTCTCTAGGCGTTGACTATGTGTCAGACTTCTTGTCTCCTGTGGCCTTGCAAAGGATGGGCTAAAAAAGTGGTGAAATGATTCCGCAAAATTGATGTTACCAGCAGATACTGTGGTTCTGTTACGGTTTGAGTGCTGAACACTTGACGGTCCCACGGTTGGCAAGTTGGAACTGTGAGATTCACTACGTGCACCACTGGTATTTTGTGGAAAAGCACATGTAAGATTCTGCAACAGTCTCTGCTGATACTCCTGCATGCGTGCATCCCTTTCTATGGCAGGAATATTTTCTGCAAATTTACTTTTGTACCGGGGATCTAACAGTGTGGCAACCCAGTAGTCAGGATTATTTCTAATTCTCACAATTCGAGGGTCATGTTGCAGGTAGTGCAGCAAGAAGGCACTCATGTGTGTTGCGCATCCAGGAGCACCAAGTCCCTGTTGTGTTGGTGGCAAGGTAACAATCATGCTTCCTTCCTCTGTCCTCTCCCCCCAACCTCGCACAACAGAAATGTGATCAAGGTCTCCCTCATCTGATGAGTCTTCCATCAGTTCGTCCTCCACTTCTTCCTGGGCTCCTACACCTTCCTCACTAGTTTGGCTGCTACCATGCGCCCTGGTAAAACCATCTCCCCCACCCTCACATGCCTGCCGCCTTGGTGCTGCCGACCGTCTGGACCTTGCAGATGTTAGCCCTTCCGCATACAACTCCTCCTCCTCTACTTCCTCCACCTCCTCTTGTGCCACCACCTGACTCCGAATTCTGTTTAACATGTGCTCCAGCATGTAAATCACCGGAATAGTCATGCTGATAATGGCATCGTCAGCACTAAACATCTTCGTCGCCATTTCAAAACTGTGCAGAAGGGTGCATAGGTCCCTGATCTGAGACCACTCCTCCAGCGTGATTTGCCCCACCTCTGAATCTCATTGGCCCAGGCTATACGTCAGAACGTATTGCACCAGGGCTTGTCGGTGCTGCCACAGTCGCTGCAACATGTGCAGAGTTGAATTCCACCGGGTAGGCACATCGCATTTTAGCCGGTGAAGTGGCAGGCCCAACGACTTCTGTAGAGATGTAAGTCGCTGAGCTGCGGGATGCGAACGGCGGAAGTGAGCACACAGCGACCGTGCCCTCTGCAGAAGGCCATCTAGTCTGGGATAGTGGGCTAAAAATTGCTGGACAACCAGGTTCAACACGTGAGCCATACAAGGCACGTGTGTGACATTGCCCCGGCGAAGGGCCGCACCCAGGTTTGCAGCATTGTCGCACACGGCCTTCCCTGGTTTCAGGTCCAGTGGAGACAACCATTCATGAAATTGGTTCTCCAGAGCTGACCACAACTCCTCAGCTGTGTGACTCACATTTCCCAGACATTTCAATGTAAAAACCGCCTGATGACGTTGAGCCCTACTGCCAGCATAGTAAGGAGGTGTGCAGGATCCCTTCTGCGCAGTTAGAAAGCTTGTGGCATGACCAGACAGGCTTTGGGTGCAGGTGGAAGAAAGAGAGGAGGTTGAGGAGGCAGAAGCAGTGGAGGAAAAATGACATAAAGAGGATTGACGCACAACTCGTGGGGACGGCAAGACTTGGACAGCAGCCCCTTGTCCTACTGTCACCACAGTTACCCAGTGCCCAGTCAGCGACATGTAACGCCCCTGTCCATGCCTACTCATCCAAGTGTCTGTGGTGAAATGCACCCTGTCACACACAGAGTTTCTCAAAGAAGCGGTGATGTTGTGTGCGACATGCTGGTGGAGCGCAGGCACACCTTTCTTTGAGAAGTAGTGCCGACTGGGCATCTGGTACTGGGGCACTGCGACGGACATAAGGTCTCGAAAATCCTCTGTGTCCACCAGGCGGAAAGGCAGCATTTCTGTAGCCAAGAGCTTGCAGATGGTGAAATTCAACCTCTTAGCTTTCTCATGGCTAGGAGGAAATGGTCTTTTACTTGTCCACATCTGAGGGACCGAGGGCTGGCTATTGTGCTTAGACGGGGTTGATAAGGGTGTCCCCGGCAAACTGCCGGTCTGTGAGGAAGATGCAGGCGGACATGTTAGGTTGCCTTGATCCAAAGGTGGTGCTATCGATGTCGGACAGCGCTCAAGACCAGCTGGTGTTACCACCTCCAAAGAAAATGATGACCTGCCAATCACGCTGGCTGTTGCGGGTAAAGAGGTGGCAGGTCTGCGCCCCAAAACAGGTGTGACTGCTGTCCCCCCAGTCACAGAGGATGAAGAGGCCGCGGATGCACAAGATATGGCAGACGGTGGTTGGCCCGGCCGGCTAGACCGCATTGTAGCACACTGAGCTTCCCACTGCAACTTATGCTTCATGTCCATGTGCCGGTTCATGCATGAAGTACTCAAACTATGTATTTTTTGGCCTCTACTTAGCTTTTGCTGACAAATGTTACAGATAACACGAGTTGGGTCATCTTTATCGATCTGAAAAAATGCCCAGGCTATGCAAGGCTTAGCACCCATGCGACCTGAAGAGCCACCACGACTTGTGGTGAGAGGCAGAGTTGTGTTTGAGGATGCAGTTGTTGACGTGCTTCCAGTACTACGTCTCTGTCCAGGAAGGCGCAACCTGACCTCGTCGTCACTAGCATCTTCCTCCACCTCCTCTGCTGACCTCATCTCTTGGCTGACTGTGGGTTGACAGTAAGTGGGATCTCCGACCTCATCATCATCACCCTGTGCGTTATCACACCCGTCGTCCTCAGAGCCAACCTGTTCCTGCCCTGACAAAAAACTAAAGTTGTCGCTCCAATCAGGTATTTGAGTCTTATCATCGTCTTCCTCATTGTCTCCACCAACAGGAGTTACAGTTTGGGAATGAGGGTCTACATTATGGTCAGAACCTTCTGCGTCTGGTCCTGCATCCGACTCATAAAGATTCTGGGCATCAGTGCAGATCATTTCCTCGACTGGATTCACAGAAGCGCTGGAGTCGACCTCTGATTCCCAGGCTATAGTATGAGTAAACAGCTCTGCAGACTCAACCATCTGTTCTACCTCATACTCAGACGGGCAGCTGGAGATTTGGGAGCTGTGAGGAAGCAAGTGCGATTTGGGTGACATCTTTGAGGACTGGAGTATTTGTGATGTTGAAGTTGATGTGGAGGAGAGCCCACTTAAAGGAGCACTTGATATCCGTTGAAGCACCTGCTGTTTTTGTGCCTCATCTGGAAATTGTAGCGATTGGCGTGGCCGTAAGAAAGGGATCTTATCACATTGTCCGCTAAAAGAAGTAGACATTTTAGTTTGGCTGGAAGATGGTCTTTCTTCTGCACCTACCCCACGGACACAACCTTTTTTCCCCTTCCCAACACGCCTATTCCCCTTTCCACCAGCAGCAGGCCTTTTTCCACTCATTTTGGTGGTTAACTAATTCACAACTCTGGAGTTGTTTGCACAAAAAAACAATGGATGGTAACCGAGCAGAGCTGAGTGGCCAAACTGTGGTATTAGGCCAAAACTATTGGCTGGGTTAGATGCAGAAAAAAATTATTTTTAATTTGCAACCTGATGGAGGTCAGTATAGATGGACTAATAGACCAAGTCCCACACACCGCTAGAAGCCCAAATATTTTTTCAGAGCTAGATGCAGAAAATTTTTTTATTCAATTTGCAACCTGATGGAGGTCAGTATAGACGGACTAATAGACCAAGTCCCACACACTGCTAGAAGCCCAAATATTTTTTCAGAGCTAGATGCAGAAAAAAATTATTTTTAATTTGCAACCTGATGGAGGTCAGTATAGATGGACTAATAGACCAAGTCCCACACACCGCTAGAAGCCCAAATATTTTTTCAGAGCTAGATGCAGAAAATTTTTTTATTCAATTTGCAACCTGATGGAGGTCAGTATAGATGGACTAATAGACCAAGTCCCACACACTGCTAGAAGCCCAAATATTTTTTCAGAGCTAGATGCAGAAAAAAATTATTTTTAATTTGCAACCTGATGGAGGTCAGTATAGATGGACTAATAGACCAAGTCCCACACACTGCTAGAAGCCCAAATATTTTTTCAGAGCTAGATGCAGAAAAAAATTATTTTTAATTTGCAACCTGATGGAGGTCAGTATAGATGGACTAATAGAACAAGTCCCACACGCTGCTAGAAGCCCAAATATTTTTTCAGAGATAAATGAAGAAAAAAATTATTTTTAATTTGCAACCTGATGGAGGTCAGTATAGATGGACTAATAGACCAAGTCCCACACACTGCTAGAAGCCCAAATATTTTTTCAGAGCTAGATGCAGAAAAAAATTATTTTTAATTTGCAACCTGATGGAGGTCAGTATAGATGGACTAATAGACCAAGTCCCACACACCGCTAGAAGCCCAAATATTTTTTCAGAGCTAGATGCAGAAAAAAATTATATTCAATTTGCAACCTGCTGGAGGTCAGTATAGAAGGACTAATAGAACAAGTCCCACACACTGCTAGAAGCCCAAATATTTTTTCAGAGCTAAATGAAGAAAAAAATTATTTTTAATTTGCAACCTGATGGAGGTCAGTATAGATGGACTAATAGACCAAGTCCCACACACTGCTAGAAGCCCAAATATTTTTTCAGAGCTAGATGCAGAAAAAAATTATATTCAGTTTGCAACCTGATGGAGGTCAGTATAGATGGACTAATAGAATGATGCTATGCCCAAAAGATTTTACTTCACTAGGTGCAGTAAAAAAATTGGTATTCTATACACAGGTGGTATATCTTGCAACACAGATAGGCTACTCCACTGACTAACACACTCTGCAATAGGCCAAAAAGGATTAGCTTTGCTAGATTCAGCCAAATGCTGTGAAAAAAACTTGCACAGCACTGGCACAGACCTGCCTGGCAAAAACTGATAGGAACTGATGTAACCTAGTCCTGAAAAGGACTCCAATTACAATTAGTCTTTACTCCCACAATCTATCTATTTAAGAGCACAGACCTGCCTGATAAAAGTCGTAGGAAATGCTGTAACCTAGTCCTTAAAAGGACTGCAATCACAACTATTCCCTACTCCCAAGCTATCTGTATATTTGTGCGAAAATTGGCTTGAAATTAACAAGGTATAGCGCACACAGGAACAGCGGTGCCGTCTAACACGCAGCTGCAGCAGTGAGAAAATGGTGGCGACGGGGAAAATGGCTTGGTCTTATAGGGCAAGGACATGTGACATACACTGCCAATCACACATGCCCTTGCTTGTGTGAAAAAAAGCACTTCGCTCCGTGTGTGCGCTGCTGATAGGCTGACAGATTGCACCTCCCCACTGCAAATGCGAGAAAGAGAAAAAAAAATGGAGATCTTCATTGTTCCTGCAGAGATCCATCCCCTGCCCCTCCCCCCGCCCCGCTGTACACTCAAACTGCGTATTAACATTAATTTTCATCATTACTGAGAAAAAATCCAGTTATGATTTTGGTGCACGAACAGTTATCGAACATAACCTCGAACAGCCGAATTTTTCTCAAATTGTTCGTGTTCGCCGACCGGCTCGAACACCGCCCAAAACAGTTCGAATTTGAGATTGGCGAACAGTTCGAGTAGAACAACGCTCATCTCTAGTTGCAGGTAGTGCAGCAAGAAGGCACTCATGTGTGTTGCGCATCCAGGAGCACCAAGTCCCTGTTGTGTTGGTGGCGAGGTAACAATCATGCTTCCTTCCTCTGTCCTCTCCCCCCAACCTCGCACAACAGAAATGTGATCAAGGTCTCCCTCATCTGATGAGTCTTCCATCAGTTCGTCCTCCACTTCTTCCTGGGCTCCTGCACCTTCCTCACTAGTTTGGCTGCTACCATGCGCCCTGGTAAAACGATCTCCCCCACCCTCACATGCCTGCCGCCATGGTGCTGCCGACCGTCTGGACCTTGCAGATGTTAGCCCTTCCGCATACAACTCCTCCTCCTCTACTTCCTCCACCTCCTCTTGTGCCACCACCTGACTCCGAATTCTGTTTAACATGTGCTCCAGCATGTAAATCACCGGAATAGTCATGCTGATAATGGCATCGTCAGCACTAAACATCTTCGTCGCCATTTCAAAACTGTGCAGAAGGGTGCATAGGTCCCTGATCTGAGACCACTCCTCCAGCGTGATTTGCCCCACCTCTGAATCTCGTTGGCCCAGGCTATACGTCAGAACGTATTGCACCAGGGCTTGTCGGTGCTGCCACAGTCGCTGCAACATGTGCAGAGTTGAATTCCACCGGGTAGGCACATCGCATTTTAGCCGGTGAAGTGGCAGGCCCAACGACTTCTGTAGAGATGTAAGTCGCTGAGCTGCGGGATGCGAATGGCGGAAGTGAGCACACAGCGACCGTGCCCTCTGCAGAAGGCCATCTAGTCTGGGATAGTGGGCTAAAAATTGCTGGACAACCAGGTTCAACACGTGAGCCATACAAGGCACGTGTGTGACATTGCCCCGGCGAAGGGCCGCACCCAGGTTTGCAGCATTGTCGCACACGGCCTTCCCTGGTTTCAGGTCCAGTGGAGACAACCATTCATGAAATTGGTTCTCCAGAGCTGACCACAACTCCTCAGCTGTGTGACTCACATTTCCCAGACATTTCAATGTAAAAACCGCCTGATGACGTTGAGCCCTACTGCCAGCATAGTAAGGAGGAGTGCAGGATCCCTTCTGCGCAGTTAGAAAGCTTGTGGCATGACCAGACAGGCTTTGGGTGCAGGTGGAAGACCGAGAGGAGGTTGAGGAGGCAGAAGCAGTGGAGGAACTTTGACATAAAGAGGATTGACGCACAACTCGTGGGGACGGCAAGACTTGGACAGCAGCCCCTTGTCCTGCTGTCACCACAGTTACCCAGTGCCCAGTCAGCGACATGTAACGCCCCTGTCCATGCCTACTCGTCCAAGTGTCTGTGGTGAAATGCACCCTGTCACACACAGAGTTTCTCAAAGAAGCGGTGATGTTGTGTGCGACATGCTGGTGGAGCGCAGGCACACCTTTCTTTGAGAAGTAGTGCCGACTGGGCATCTGGTACTGGGGCACTGCGACGGACATAAGGTCTCGAAAATCCTCTGTGTCCACCAGGCGGAAAGGCAGCATTTCTGTAGCCAAGAGCTTACAGATGGTGAAAGTCAACCTCTTAGCTTTCTCATGGCTAGGAGGAAATGGTCTTTTACTTGTCCACATCTGAGGGACCGAGGGCTGGCTATTGTGCTTAGACGGGGTTGATAAGGGTGTCCCCGGCAAACTGCCGGTCTGTGAGGAAGATGCAGGCGGACATGTTAGGTTGCCTTGATCCAAAGGTGGTGCTATCGATGTCGGACAGCGCTCAACACCAGCTGGTGTTACCACCTCCAAAGAAAATGATGACCTGCTAATCACGCTGGCTGTTGCGGGTAAAGAGGTGGCAGGTCTGCGCCCCAAAACAGGTGTGACTGCTGTCCCCCCAGTCACAGAGGATGAAGAGGCCGCGGATGCACAAGATATGGCAGACGGTGGTTGGCCCGGCCGGCTAGGCCGCATTGTAGCACACTGAGCTTCCCACTGCAACTTATGCTTCATGTCCATGTGCCGGTTCATGCATGAAGTACTCAAACTATGTATTTTTTGGCCTCTACTTAGCTTTTGCTGACAAATGTTACAGATAACACGAGTTGGGTCATCTTTATCGATCTGAAAAAATGCCCAGGCTATGCAAGGCTTAGCACCCATGCGACCTGAAGAGCCACCACGACTTGTGGTGAGAGGCAGAGTTGTGTTTGAGGATGCAGTTGTTGACGTGCTTCCAGTACTACGTCTCTGTCCAGGAAGGCGCAACCTGACCTCGTCGTCACTAGCATCTTCCTCCACCTCCTCTGCTGACCTCATCTCTTGGCTGACTGTGGGTTGACAGTAAGTGGGATCTCCAACCTCATCATCATCACCCTGTGTGTTATCACACCCGTCGTCCTCAGAGCCAACCTGTTCCTGCCCTGACAAAAAACTAAAGTTGTCGCTCCAATCAGGTATTTGAGTCTTATCATCGTCTTCCTCATTGTCTCCACCAACAGTAGTTACAGTTTGGGAATGAGGGTCTACATTATGGTCAGAACCTTCTGCGTCTGGTCCTGGATCCGACTCATAAAGATTCTGGGCATCAGTGCAGATCATTTCCTCGTCTGGATTCACAGAAGCGCTGGAGTCGACCTCTGATTCCCAGGCTATAGTATGAGTAAACAGCTCTGCACACTCAACCATCTGTTCTACCTCATACTCAGACGGGCAGCTGGAGATTTGGGAGCTGTGAGGAAGCAAGTGCGATTTGGGTGACACCTTTGAGGACTGGAGTATTTGTGATGTTGAAGTTGATGTGGAGGAGAGCCCACTTAAAGGAGCACTTGATATCCGTTGAAGCACCTGCTGTTTTTGTGCCTCATCTGGAATTTGTAGCGATTGGCGTGGCCGTAAGAAAGGGATCTTATCACATTGTCCGCTAAAAGAAGTAGACATTTTAGTTTGGCTGGAAGATGGTCTTTCTTCTGCAGATGTTACTGTTGCTTTAACACCTACCCCACGGACACAACCTTTTTTCCCCTTCCCAACACGCATATTCCCCTTTCCACCAGCAGCAGGCCTTTTTCCATTCATTTTGGTGGTTAACTAATTCACAACTCTGGAGTTGTTTGCACAAAAAAACAATGGATGGGAACCGAGCAGAGCTGAGTGGCCAAACTGTGGTATTAGGCCAAAACTATTGGCTGGGTTAGATGCAGAAAAAAATATATTCAGTTTGCAACCTGATGGAGGTCAGTATAGATGGACTAATAGAGAAAGTCAGACACACTGCTACAAGGCCAAATATTTTTTCAGAGGTAGATGCAGAAAAAAATTATATTCAGTTTGCAACCTGATGGAGGTCAGTATAGATGGACTAATACAACAAGTCCCACACACAGCTAGAAGCCCAAATATTTTTTCAGAGGTACTGTAGATGCAGATACAAATTATTTTTAATTTGCAACCTGATGGAGGTCAGTATAGATGGACTAATACAACAAGTCCCACACACAGCTAGAAGCCCAAATATTTTTTCAGAGGTACTGTAGATGCAGATAAAAATTATTTTTAATTTGCAACCTGATGGAGGTCAGTATAGATGGACTAATACAACAAGTCCCACTCACAGCTAGAAGCCCAAATATTTTTTCAGAGGTACTGTAGATGCAGATACAAATTATTTTTAATTTGCAACCTGATGGAGGTCAGTATAGATGGACTAATATAACAAGTCCCACACACAGCTAGAAGCCCAAATATTTTTTCAGAGGTAGATGCAGAAAAAAATATATTCAGTTTGCAACCTGATGGAGGTCAGTATAGATGGACTAATACAACAAGTCCCACACACAGCTAGAAGCCCAAATATTTTTTCAGAGGTACTGTAGATGCAGATACAAATTATTTTTAATTTGCAACCTGATGGAGGTCAGTATAGATGGACTAATACAACAAGTCCCACACACAGCTAGAAGCCCAAATATTTTTTCAGAGGTAGATGCAGAAAAAAATATATTCAGTTTGCAACCTGATGGAGGTCAGTATAGATGGACTAATACAACAAGTCCCACACACAGCTAGAAGCCCAAATATTTTTTCAGAGGTACTGTAGATGCAGATACAAATTATTTTTAATTTGCAACCTGATGGAGGTCAGTATAGATGGACTAATACAACAAGTCCCACACACAGCTAGAAGCCCAAATATTTTTTCAGAGGTAGATGCAGAAAAAAATATATTCAGTTTGCAACCTGATGGAGGTCAGTATAGATGGACTAATACAACAAGTCCCACACACAGCTAGAAGCCCAAATATTTTTTCAGAGGTACTGTAGATGCAGATACAAATTATTTTTAATTTGCAAGCTGATGGAGGTCAGTATAGATGGACTAATACAACAAGTCCCACACACAGCTAGAAGCCCAAATATTTTTTCAGAGGTACTGTAGATGCAGATACAAATTATTTTTAATTTGCAACCTGATGGAGGTCAGTATAGATGGACTAATACAACAAGTCCCACACACAGCTAGAAGCCCAAATATTTTTTCAGAGGTACTGTAGATGCAGATAAAAATTATTTTTAATTTGCAACCTGATGGAGGTCAGTATAGATGGACTAATAGAGAAAGTCCGACACACTGCTAGAAGGCCAAATATTTTTTCAGAGCTAGATGCAGAAAAAAATTATATTCAGTTTGCAACCTGATGGAGGTCAGTATAGATGGATTAATAGAACAAGACCCACACACAGCTAGAAGCCCAATATTTTTTCAGAGGTAGATGCAGAAAAAAATATATTCAGTTTGCAACCTGATGGAGGTCAGTATAGATGGACTAATACAACAAGTCCCACACACAGCTAGAAGCCCAAATATTTTTTCAGAGGTACTGTAGATGCAGATACAAATTATTTTTAATTTGCAACCTGATGGAGGTCAGTATAGATGGACTAATACAACAAGTCCCACACACAGCTAGAAGCCCAAATATTTTTTCAGAGGTACTGTAGATGCAGATACAAATTATTTTTAATTTGCAACCTGATGGAGGTCAGTATAGATGGACTAATACAACAAGTCCCACACACAGCTAGAAGCCCAAATATTTTTTCAGAGGTAGATGTAGAAAAAAATATATTCAGTTTGCAACCTGATGGAGGTCAGTATAGATGGACTAATACAACAAGTCCCACACACAGCTAGAAGCCCAAATATTTTTTCAGAGGTACTGTAGATGCAGATACAAATTATTTTTAATTTGCAACCTGATGGAGGTCAGTATAGATGGACTAATAGAGAAAGTCCGACACACTGCTAGAAGGCCAAATATTTTTTCAGAGTTGATGTAGAAAAAAATTATATTCAGTTTGCAACCTGATGGAGGTCAGTATAGATGGATTAATAGAACAAGACCCACACACAGCTAGAAGCCCAATATTTTTTCAGAGGTAGATGCAGAAAAAAATATATTCAGTTTGCAACCTAATGGAGGTCAGTATAGATGGACTAATACAACAAGTCCCACACACAGCTAGAAGCCCAAATATTTTTTCAGAGGTACTGTAGATGCAGATAGAAATTATTTTTAATTTGCAACCTGATGGAGGTCAGTATAGATGGACTAATACAACAAGTCCCACACACAGCTAGAAGCCCAAATATTTTTTCAGAGGTACTGTAGATGCAGATAAAAATTATTTTTAATTTGCAACCTGATGGAGGTCAGTATAGATGGACTAATACAACAAGTCCCACTCACAGCTAGAAGCCCAAATATTTTTTCAGAGGTACTGTAGATGCAGATACAAATTATTTTTAATTTGCAACCTGATGGAGGTCAGTATAGATGGACTAATATAACAAGTCCCACACACAGCTAGAAGCCCAAATATTTTTTCAGAGCTAGATGCAGAAAAAAATATATTCAGTTTGCAACCTGATGGAGGTCAGTATAGATGGACTAATACAACAAGTCCCACACACAGCTAGAAGCCCAAATATTTTTTCAGAGGTACTGTAGATGCAGATACAAATTATTTTTAATTTGCAACCTGATGGAGGTCAGTATAGATGGACTAATACAACAATTCCCACACACAGCTAGAAGCCCAAATATTTTTTCAGAGGTAGATGCAGAAAAAAATATATTCAGTTTGCAACCTGATGGAGGACAGTATAGATGGACTAATACAACAAGTCCCACACACAGCTAGAAGCCCAAATATTTTTTCAGAGGTACTGTAGATGCAGATACAAATTATTTTTAATTTGCAACCTGATGGAGGTCAGTATAGATGGACTAATACAACAAGTCCCACACACAGCTAGAAGCCCAAATATTTTTTCAGAGGTAGATGCAGAAAAAAATATATTCAGTTTGCAACCTGATGGAGGTCAGTATAGATGGACTAATACAACAAGTCCCACACACAGCTAGAAGCCCAAATATTTTTTCAGAGGTACTGTAGATGCAGATAAAAATTATTTTTAATTTGCAACCTGATGGAGGTCAGTATAGATGGACTAATAGAGAAAGTCCGACACACTGCTAGAAGGCCAAATATTTTTTCAGAGCTAGATGCAGAAAAAAATTATATTCAGTTTGCAACCTGATGGAGGTCAGTATAGATGGATTAATAGAACAAGACCCACACAAAGCTAGAAGCCCAATATTTTTTCAGAGGTAGATGCAGAAAAAAATATATTCAGTTTGCAACCTGATGGAGGTCAGTATAGATGGACTAATACAACAAGTCCCACACACAGCTAGAAGCCCAAATATTTTTTCAGAGGTACTGTAGATGCAGATACAAATTATTTTTAATTTGCAACCTGATGGAGGTCAGTATAGATGGACTAATACAACAAGTCCCACACACAGCTAGAAGCCCAAATATTTTTTCAGAGGTACTGTAGATGCAGATACAAATTATTTTTAATTTGCAACCTGATGGAGGTCATTATAGATGGACTAATACAACAAGTCCCACACACAGCTAGAAGCCCAAATATTTTTTCAGAGGTAGATGTAGAAAAAAATATATTCAGTTTGCAACCTGATGGAGGTCAGTATAGATGGACTAATACAACAAGTCCCACACACAGCTAGAAGCCCAAATATTTTTTCAGAGGTACTGTAGATGCAGATAAAAATTATTTTTAATTTGCAACCTGATGGAGGTCAGTATAGATGGACTAATAGAGAAAGTCCGACACACTGCTAGAAGGCCAAATATTTTTTCAGAGCTAGATGCAGAAAAAAATTATATTCAGTTTGCAACCTGATGGAGGTCAGTATAGATGGATTAATAGAACAAGACCCACACACAGCTAGAAGCCCAATATTTTTTCAGAGGTAGATGCAGAAAAAAATATATTCAGTTTGCAACCTGATGGAGGTCAGTATAGATGGACTAATACAACAAGTCCCACACACAGCTAGAAGCCCAAATATTTTTTCAGAGGTACTGTAGATGCAGATACAAATTATTTTTAATTTGCAACCTGATGGAGGTCAGTATAGATGGACTAATACAACAAGTCCCACACACAGCTAGAAGCCCAAATATTTTTTCAGAGGTACTGTAGATGCAGATACAAATTATTTTTAATTTGCAACCTGATGGAGGTCAGCATAGATGGACTAATACAAGAAGTCCCACACACAGCTAGAAGCCCAAATATTTTTTCAGAGGTAGATGTAGAAAAAAATATATTCAGTTTGCAACCTGATGGAGGTCAGTATAGATGGACTAATACAACAAGTCCCACACACAGCTAGAAGCCCAAATATTTTTTCAGAGGTACTGTAGATGCAGATACAAATTATTTTTATTTTGCAACCTGATGGAGGTCAGTATAGATGGACTAATAGAGAAAGTCCGACACACTGCTAGAAGGCCAAATATTTTTTCAGAGCTAGATGCAGAAAAAAATTATATTCAGTTTGCAACCTGATGGAGGTCAGTATAGATGGATTAATAGAACAAGACCCACACACAGCTAGAAGCCCAATATTTTTTCAGAGGTAGATGCAGAAAAAAATATATTCAGTTTGCAACCTAATGGAGGTCAGTATAGATGGACTAATACAACAAGTCCCACACACAGCTAGAAGCCCAAATATTTTTTCAGAGGTACTGTAGATGCAGATACAAATTATTTTTAATTTGCAACCTGATGGAGGTCAGTATAGATGGACTAATACAACAAGTCCCACACACAGCTAGAAGCCCAAATATTTTTTCAGAGGTACTGTAGATGCAGAAAAAAATATATTCAGTTTGCAACCTGATGGAGGTCAGTATAGATGGACTAATACAACAAGTCCCACACACAGCTAGAAGCCCAAATATTTTTTCAGAGGTACTGTAGATGCAGATACAAATTATTTTTAATTTGCAACCTGATGGAGGTCAGTATAGATGGACTAATACAACAAGTCCCACACACAGGTAGAAGCCCAAATATTTTTTCAGAGGTAGATGCAGAAAAAAATATATTCAGTTTGCAACCTGATGGAGGTCAGTATAGATGGACTAATACAACAAGTCCCACACACAGCTAGAAGCCCAAATATTTTTTCAGAGGTACTGTAGATGCAGATAAAAATTATTTTTAATTTGCAACCTGATGGAGGTCAGTATAGATGGACTAATAGAGAAAGTCCGACACACTGCTAGAAGGCCAAATATTTTTTCAGAGCTAGATGCAGAAAAAAATTATATTCAGTTTGCAACCTGATGGAGGTCAGTATAGATGGATTAATAGAACAAGACCCACACACAGCTAGAAGCCCAATATTTTTTCAGAGGTAGATGCAGAAAAAAATATATTCAGTTTGCAACCTGATGGAGGTCAGTATAGATGGACTAATACAACAAGTCCCACACACAGCTAGAAGCCCAAATATTTTTTCAGAGGTACTGTAGATGCAGATACAAATTATTTTTAATTTGCAACCTGATGGAGGTCAGTATAGATGGACTAATACAACAAGTCCCACACACAGCTAGAAGCCCAAATATTTTTTCAGAGGTACTGTAGATGCAGATACAAATTATTTTTAATTTGCAACCTGATGGAGGTCAGTATAGATGGACTAATAGAGAAAGTCCGACACACTGCTAGAAGGCCAAATATTTTTTCAGAGCTAGATGCAGAAAAAAATTATATTCAGTTTGCAACCTGATGGAGGTCAGTATAGATGGATTAATAGAACAAGACCCACACACAGCTAGAAGCCCAATATTTTTTCAGAGGTAGATGCAGAAAAAAATATATTCAGTTTGCAACCTAATGGAGGTCAGTATAGATGGACTAATACAACAAGTCCCACACACAGCTAGAAGCCCAAATATTTTTTCAGAGGTACTGTAGATGCAGATACAAATTATTTTTAATTTGCAACCTGATGGAGGTCAGTATAGATGGACTAATACAACAAGTCCCACACACAGCTAGAAGCCCAAATATTTTTTCAGAGGTACTGTAGATGCAGATACAAATTATTTTTAATTTGCAACCTGATGGAGGTCAGTATAGATGGACTAATACAACAAGTCCCACACACAGCTAGAAGCCCAAATATTTTTTCAGAGGTAGATGCAGAAAAAAATATATTCAGTTTGCAACCTGATGGAGGTCAGTATAGATGGACTAATACAAAAAGTCCCACACACAGCTAGAAGCCCAAATATTTTTTCAGAGGTACTGTAGATGCAGATACAAATTATTTTTAATTTGCAACCTGATGGAGGTCAGTATAGATGGACTAATACAACAAGTCCCACACACAGCTAGAAGCCCAAATATTTTTTCAGAGGTAATGTAGATGCAGATAAAAATTATTTTTAATTTGCAACCTGATGGAGGTCAGTATAGATGGACTAATAGAGAAAGTCCGACACACTGCTAGAAGGCCAAATATTTTTTCAGAGCTAGATGCAGAAAAATTTATATTCAGTTTCCAACCTGATGGAGGTCAGTATAGATGGATTAATAGAACAAGACCCACACACAGCTAGAAGCCCAATATTTTTTCAGAGGTAGATGCAGAAAAAAATATATTCAGTTTGCAACCTGATGGAGGTCAGTATAGATGGACTAATACAACAAGTCCCACACACAGCTAGAAGCCCAAATATTTTTTCAGAGGTACTGTAGATGCAGATACAAATTATTTTTAATTTGCAACCTGATGGAGGTCAGTATAGATGGACTAATACAACAAGTCCCACACACAGCTAGAAGCCCAAATATTTTTTCAGAGGTACTGTAGATGCAGATACAAATTATTTTTAATTACAACCTGATGGAGGTCAGTATAGATGGACTAATAGAGAAAGTCCGACACACTGCTAGAAGGCCAAATATTTTTTCAGAGCTAGATGCAGAAAAAAATTATATTCAGTTTGCAACCTGATGGAGGTCAGTATAGATGGATTAATAGAACAAGACCCACACACAGCTAGAAGCCCAATATTTTTTCAGAGGTAGATGCAGAAAAAAATATATTCAGTTTGCAACCTGATGGAGGTCAGTATAGATGGACTAATACAACAAGTCCCACACACAGCTAGAAGCCCAAATATTTTTTCAGAGGTACTGTAGATGCAGATACAAATTATTTTTAATTTGCAACCTGATGGAGGTCAGTATAGATGGACTAATACAACAAGTCCCACACACAGCTAGAAGCCCAAATATTTTTTCTGAGGTACTGTAGATGCAGATACAAATTATTTTTAATTTGCAACCTGATGGAGGTCAGTATAGATGGACTAATACAACAAGTCCCACACACAGCTAGAAGCCCAAATATTTTTTCAGAGGTAGATGTAGAAAAAAATATATTCAGTTTGCAACCTGATGGAGGTCAGTATAGATGGACTAAAACAACAAGTCCCACACACAGCTAGAAGCCCAAATATTTTTTCAGAGGTACTGTAGATGCAGATACAAATTATTTTTAATTTGCAACCTGATGGAGGTCAGTATAGATGGACTAATAGAGAAAGTCCGACACACTGCTAGAAGGCCAAATATTTTTTCAGAGCTGGATGCAGAAAAAAATTATATTCAGTTTGCAACCTGATGGAGGTCAGTATAGATGGATTAATAGAACAAGACCCACACACAGCTAGAAGCCCAATATTTTTTCAGAGGTAGATGCAGAAAAAAATATATTCAGTTTGCAACCTAATGGAGGTCAGTATAGATGGACTAATACATCAAGTCCCACACACAGCTAGAAGCCCAAATATTTTTTCAGAGGTACTGTAGATGCAGATACAAATTATGTTTAATTTGCAACCTGATGGAGGTCAGTATAGATGGACTAATACAACAAGTCCCACACACAGCTAGAAGCCCAAATATTTTTTCAGAGGTACTGTAGATGCAGATACAAATTATTTTTAATTTGCAACCTGATGGAGGTCAGTATAGATGGACTAATACAACAAGTCCCACACACAGCTAGAAGCCCAAATATTTTTTCAGAGGTAGATGCAGAAAAAAATATATTCAGTTTGCAACCTGATGGAGGTCAGTATAGATGGACTAATACAACAAGTCCCACACACAGCTAGAAGCCCAAATATTTTTTCAGAGGTACTGTAGATGCAGATACAAATTATTTTTAATTTGCAACCTGATGGTGGTCAGTATACATGGACTAATACAACAAGTCCCACACACAGCTAGAAGCCCAAATATTTTTTCAGAGGTAATGTAGATGCAGATAAAAATTATTTTTAATTTGCAACCTGATGGAGGTCAGTATAGATGGACTAATAGAGAAAGTCCGACACACTGCTAGAAGGCCAAATATTTTTTCAGAGCTAGATGCAGAAAAATTTATATTCAGTTTGCAACCTGATGGAGGTCAGTATAGATGGATTAATAGAACAAGACCCACACACAGCTAGAAGCCCAATATTTTTTCAGAGGTAGATGCAGAAAAAAATATATTCAGTTTGCAACCTGATGGAGGTCAGTATAGATGGACTAATACAACAAGTCCCACACACAGCTAGAAGCCCAAATATTTTTTCAGAGGTACTGTAGATGCAGATACAAATTATTTTTAATTTGCAACCTGATGGAGGTCAGTATAGATGGACTAATACAACAAGTCCCACACACAGCTAGAAGCCCAAATATTTTTTCAGAGGTACTGTAGATGCAGATACAAATTATTTTTAATTTGCAACCTGATGGAGGTCAGTATAGATGGACTAACACAACAAGTCCCACACACAGCTAGAAGCCCAAATATTTTTTCAGAGGTAGATGCAGAAAAAAATATATTCAGTTTGCAACCTGATGGAGGTCAGTATAGATGGACTAATACAACAAGTCCCACACACAGCTAGAAGCCCAAATATTTTTTCAGAGGAACTGTAGATGCAGATACAAATTATTTTTAATTTGCAACCTGATGGAGGTCAGTATAGATGGACTAATACAACAAGTCCCACACACAGCTAGAAGCCCAAATATTTTTTCAGAGGTACTGTAGATGCAGATAAAAATTATTTTTAATTTGCAACCTGATGGAGGTCAGTATAGATGGACTAATAGAGAAAGTCCGACACACTGCTAGAAGGCCAAATATTTTTTCAGAGCTAGATGCAGAAAAAATTATATGCAGTTTGCAACCTGATGGAGGTCAGTATAGATGGATTAATAGTACAAGACCCACACACAGCTAGAAGCCCAATATTTTTTCAGAGGTAGATGCAGAAAAAAATATATTCAGTTTGCAACCTGATGGAGGTCAGTATAGATGGACTAATACAACAAGTCCCACACACAGCTAGAAGCCCAAATATTTTTTCAGAGGTACTGTAGATGCAGATACAAATTATTTTTAATTTGCAACCTGATGGAGGTCAGTATAGATGGACTAATACAACAAGTCCCACACACAGCTAGAAGCCCAAATTTTTTTTCAGAGGTACTGTAGATGCAGATACAAATTATTTTTAATTTGCAACCTGATGGAGGTCAGTATAGATGGACTAATACAACAAGTCCCACACACAGCTAGAAGCCCAAATATTTTTTCAGAGGTAGATGCAGAAAAAAATATATTCAGTTTGCAACCTGATGGAGGTCAGTATAGATGGACTAATACAACAAGTCCCACACACAGCTAGAAGCCCAAATATTTTTTCAGAGGTACTGTAGATGCAGATACAAATTATTTTTAATTTTCAACCTGATGGAGGTCAGTATAGATGGACTAATACAACAAGTCCCACACACAGTTAGAAGCCCAAATATTTTTTCAGAGGTACTGTAGATGCAGATAAAAATTATTTTTAATTTGCAACCTGATGGAGGTCAGTATAGATGGACTAATAGAGAAAGTCCGACACACTGCTAGAAGGCCAAATATTTTTTCAGAGCTAGATGCAGAAAAAAATTATATTCAGTTTGCAACCTGATGGAGGTCAGTATAGATGGATTAATAGAACAAGACCAACACACAGCTAGAAGCCCAATATTTTTTCAGAGGTAGATGTGGAAAAAAATATATTCAGTTTGCAACCTGATGGACGTCAGTATAGATGGACTAATACAACAAGTCCCACACACAGCTAGAAGCCCAAATATTTTTTCAGAGGTACTGTAGATGCAGATAAAAATTATTTTTAATTTGCAACCTGATGGAGGTCAGTATAGATGGACTAATACAACAAGTCCCACACACAGCTAGAAGCCCAAATATTTTTTCAGAGGTACTGTAGATGCAGATACAAATTATTTTTAATTTGCAACCTGATGGAGGTCAGTATAGATGGACTAATAGAGAAAGTCCGACACACTGCTAGAAGGCCAAATATTTTTTCAGAGCTAGATGCAGAAAAATATTATATTCAGTTTGCAACCGGATGGAGGTCAGTATAGATGGATTAATAGAACAAGACCCACACACAGCTAGAAGCCCAAATATTTTTTCAGAGGTAGATGCAGAAAAAAATATATTCAGTTTGCAACCTGATGGAGGTCAGTATAGATGGACTAATACAACAAGTCCCACACACAGCTAGAAGCCCAAATATTTTTTCAGAGGTACTGTAGATGCAGATAAAAATTAGTTTTAATTTGCAACCTGATGGAGGTCAGTATAGATGGACTAATAGAATGATGCTATGCCCAAAAGATTTTACTTCACTAGGTGCAGTAAAAAAATTGGTATTCTATACACAGGTGGTATATCTTGCAGCACAGATAGGCTACTCCACTGACTAACACACTCTGCAATAGGCCAAAAAGGATTAGCTTTGCTAGATTCAGCCAAATGCTGTGAAAAAAACTTGCACAGCACTGGCACAGACCTGCCTGGCAAAAACTGATAGGAACTGATGTAACCTAGTCCTGAAAAGGACTCCAATTACAATTAGTCTTTACTCCCACAACCTATCTATTTAAGAGCACAGACCTCCCTGATAAAAGTCGTAGGAAATGCTGTAACCTAGTCCTTAAAAGGACTGAAATCACAACTATTCCCTACTCCCAAGCTATCTGTAGATTTGTGCGAAAATTGGCTTGAAATTAACAAGGTATAGCGCACACAGCAACAGCGGTGCCGTCTAACATGCAGCTGCAGCAGTGAGAAAATGGTGGCGACGGGGAAAATGGCTTCTTCTTATAGGGCAAGGACATGTGACATACACTGGCAATGACACATGCCCTTGCTTGTGTGAAAAAAAGAACTTCGCTCCGTGTGTGTGCTGCTGATAGGCTGACAGATTGCACCTCCCCACTGCAAATGCGGGAAAGAGAAAAAAAAATGGAGATCTTCATTGTTCCTGCAGAGATCCATCCCCTGCCCCTCCCCCCACCCCGCTGTACACTCAAACTGCGTATTAACATTAATTTTCATCATTACTGAGAAAAAATCTAGTTATGATTTTGGTGCACGAACAGTTATCGAACATAACCTCGAACAGCCGAATTTTTATCAAATTGTTCGTGTTCGCCGAACGGCTCGAACACCGCCCAAAACAGCTCGAATTTGAGATTGGCGAACAGTTCGAGTAGAACAACGCTCATCTCTACAGCCGACACATCCTTTTTCTTTCCCATTTTGGCAGAAAATGTAGGCTGCTTAATAATGTGAGACAGCCTTCTTAAGTAGTCTTGCCTTTCATTGGACACACCTGCCAAACTAATTAGCACAGGTGTCTGCAATTGCTTACAGTGATATAAAGAGCCCTGACACACATCACCATCAATGAGTTTAACTGACAAACAAACAAATTCTTCCCTTATCACTCCTAAACACTTTTTGCATAATAATTTGGAACACAGTGTACATGTGCTTTTCCACAAAACACCAGTGGTTCACGTAGTGAATCTTACAGTTCTAACTTGCCAACCGTGGTCTGTATGGAGTTGTTCAATAAAGGGCCCAAAATTAAGATAACATAGATGGGAGAGGTCTCTATGAATAGGAATTCCTAAGTATTTGATACCCTGTGAGGGCCAGGCAAAGGGAAAGTTGGACTGGATGGAATCCTATATGGATTTGGGGAGGGAGACATCGAGGGCCTCAGACTTCGCTGCATTGATTTTAAAATTTGACCATGTAACAAAGTGATCTATTTCAGCCATAACAGCATGGATGGATATATGTGATTGAGTGATATATACTAGGACATCATCAGCAAATAGAGAGCACTTGTACTCGGTGCCTCCCACCTCAATCCACCTAATATTGGGGTTATGCCGAATTGATGAGAGCAGGTGCTCCATCACTAGGATGTATAAGAGAGGGGACAGAGGACATCCCTGCCTTGTCCCATTGGTGATTGTGAAAGGTGATGAAAATGTTCTGATGCACCGCCTGGGCCTTGGGACACCCGGAGCCGGACCCTTTTTGGTGGATGCTGGTGGTTGTAGTCTTCGTGGTGGCGACCCGGTTCCGTGGCTCAGGGTGGTCAAACCAGTGGCGGAACTATTTATGTGGTTTTGATGTTTAAATGTCCGACTACGCCACCCGTGGATTGCGGTCAGAGTGAACCGCAGCTGCAGGGCAGACCACTGAGGCTGGTGTTGTGGGTGCAGCAGAGCGTAGCATAACTCCCCACGGGAGGAGTATAGCCTCAGGGCAGTGTATGCGGAGGATGGGGGTGATGGTGCAGGGCAGCAGCAGTAACGACATGGAGTCAGTGATGCAGTCCAGGGCCTTTACTCACAGTTCTTATTATCCAGACCACGTCTGCAGGTAACGGCTGCCCACGTCGTACTGTGCTCACCAGGTGAGGGTCTCAGACAACTCCCAGATAACTTTGGAGCGCTTCACAGGACCCCCTTTGTGTGTCCTTTGTCTGGCCTTTCTTACCAACCCTTCTGTCCGGCTGCCTCGGGCCTCCTCTTGGTAAACTTGGCGCCAGTTTCCCTGACCCTATGTGGTGCCTTCCTAGCAGGTGTAGCGAGGGGCTGCGCCACATAAAATGTCACAGCCTCCGGTTTCTAGCTGAGGGTCGTTTCCTGCCTCCACTAGTTTCGGGGACCGGTCTTCCCCTTTGGCCTGACCCCTCCACGCAGGTGGATTCGGGCGTGCGGTGGCGACTTGCCCGTCTGCACCCCTGGGATCCCTTCATTCCTCGTTCCTGGAGCCTTCTCCACTCCTCTTCCTTCCTTCTCCCTCTTCCAGGCCTGAGGCCTCTGTTACTAGGCCCGGCTCCGGAGCAGAGCTCATGCAGAGCCCCTGCTCCCTGCCACTTCTGCTCAGACTTCTCTGCACTGAACTAAGATGGTGCCCACCTTTTATACTCCCTTCTCAATGCACCCAGGAACTGCTTCCTTCCTGCTCCTGCACTACAGGGTTCCCCTTCCTCAGTGTTCCCTCCCCCCACTCCAGCCAGGGACAGGGACTGTCGTGCCCATCTCAGAGGCATATTGGTCGCCCTGCCCCACGGCAATGTGGTGTAATGCATGCAGGTGTTGGGTCCTGATCCACACTCCATCCTTACCTGAGAGTGAGATATCACACCTCTGGGTGAGGTGCAATACCTCTGTAGCAACCGAGCCATCAGGGTGCTACAGTTCCATTTATCTTCAGCCTAGGTGATGTATTGTGATACAGGGCCGTGATTTTGGCTGTAAAAGGGTCCCGTAGACCCCTACCCCAAGCTTTTTAAGAGAATCATATATGGCGTGCCAGGAGACTCTATGGAATGCTTTCTCAGCATCCAACGAGAGTATCTAATTACAAATTTTTAACTGCATCTAGCCCAGGAAATACTTTGTGCCTAGTAGCAGTGTCTGCTAGTCAGCGGATTATCCCGGCTGTTAAGCAAGCTACACCACCTGTAGTTTGGACACTTAATTTTTTCAAAGGAAATGCTTCGGGACCACGGGATACTCAGTGAAGAGCATCAGGAGGCACCCCAAGGCATAGGGGCTGGGACTGGCAGTAGGATGCCTTGCGGTGGACAGCCGAGCTCGATCCTTATAAAAGCTTTTTAACTGCAGCAGCTTTAGTGGACGCTACTGGAGCTGGAATTACGCGGCTGCTGGCATGAGACTTGCCCTCCAATAGATCCTTGTAAATGGATTTAAAGTGTATTCATTCAAATTAGAGAGACAATTTAAATTAAAAAGCTTAGAGCTGCCTCCACCACAGGGGGGCTCGCTCAACCCACCAGCGGACAGGCACCAGTATTGGGAGAGCGGGGCTGGCCGTCAGGGTTCACCGCGGCTCTGGCACAAACCCGGCGACACGGAGGTGGCACGGGCAGGAGCGGACTGAACGTGTCGGCTTCTCACTTTTTGGATTTTAGAAGGGCATGACATGCCTATATCTGTGTCTCCCCCTCCTTTTACTCCTCCACCTCTTTTCTTTTCGCATGACTATATGTACTTGTCACTTTTCCATGTGTTAGTTGTGTCTTCTGAGCAGTTTGTCAGCTTTTGGACACCTTTGAAGGTGTTTTCTATGTGTTTCTATGTGTTTTTGTTTGCCTGCCATTGGTTTTAATGGTGTTCGAAGGTCTTCGACGAACAGTTCGACGAACAGTTCGGCGAACACACGGGTGTTCGACGAACCGAACCGAACTCGAACACTACGGGGGTGGCTCAACACTAATGATTAGTAATTTTAAATCTGGTGGAGCTTATTATAGATGGCCTAATAGAATCAGTGCTGCACACTGCTACAAAGCCCAAATTATTTTCCAGCCAAGATGCAGATAAACATGATTAGTAATTTGAAAGCTTAAAACGGTTGGTGAGGTGATTTTAACCAATCATCAAGCTTTTACTCTCCCCAGGATGACACAGGGGTAGAAAAGTCGTTTCGGATCCATGATTTGTTCATCTTTATGAACGTGAGTCTGTCTACATTATCAATGGAGAGCCGCGTGCGCTTATCTGTCAGCACACCACCAGCAGCACTGAACACACGTTCAGACAGAATGCTGGCTGCGGGGCATGACAAGATCTCCAAGGCGTAAGTGGCTAGCTCCGGCCATTTATCCAGATTGGAAGCCCAAAAAGAGGAAGGGTCCAGTGACACAGTCATGGCTTCAATGTTTACTTGGAGATAATCCTGTACCATCGTCTCTAGGCGTTGACTATGTGTCAGACTTCTTGTCTCCTGTGGCCTTGCAAAGGATGGGCTAAAAAAGTGGTGAAATGATTCCGCAAAATTTATGTTGCCAGCAGATACTGTGGTTCTGTTACGGTTTGAGTGCTGAACACTCGACGGTCCCATGGTTGGCAAGTTGGAACTGTGAGATTCACTACGTGCACCACTGGTGTTTTGTGGAAAAGCACATGTAAGATTCTGCAACAGTCTCTGCTGATACTCCTGCATGCGTGCATCCCTTTCTATGGCAGGAATAATTTCTGCAAATTTACTTTTGTACGGGGGATCTAACAGTGTGGCAACCCAGTAGTCAGGATTATTTCTAATTCTCACAATTCGAGGGTCATGTTACAGGTAGTGCAGCAAGAAGGCACTCATGTGTGTTGCGCATCCAGGAGCACCAAGTCCCTGTTGTGTTGGTGGCGAGGTAACAATCATGCTTCCTTCCTCTGTCCTCTACCCCCAACCTCGCACAACAGAAATGTGATCAAGGTCTCCCTCATCTGATGAGTCTTCCATCAGTTCGTCCTCCACTTCTTCCTGGGCTCCTGCACCTTCCTCACTAGTTTGGCTGCTACCATGCACCCTGGTAAAACCATCTCCCCTACCCGCACATGCCTGCCGCCTTGGTGCTGCCGACCGTCTGGACCTTGCAGATGTTAGCCCTTCCGCATACAACTCCTCCTCCTCTACTTCCTCCACCTTCTCTTGTGCCACCACCTGACTCCGAATTCTGTTTAACATGTGCTCCAGCATGTAAATCACCGGAATAGTCATGCTGATAATGGCATCGTCAGCACTAAACATCTTCATCGCCATTTCAAAACTGTGCAGAATGGTGCATAGGTCCCTGATCTGAGACCACTCCTCCAGCGTGATTTGCCCCACCTCTGGATCTCGTTGGCCCAGACTATACGTCAGAACGTATTGCACCAGGGCTTGTCGGTGCTGCCACAGTCGCTGCAACATGTGCAGAGTTGAATTCCACCGGGTAGGCACATCGCATTTTAGGCGGGGAAGTGGCAGGCCCAACGACTTCTGTAGAGATGTAAGTCGCTGAGCTGCGGGATGCGAACGGCGGAAGTGAGCACACAGCGACCGTGCCCTCTGCAGAAGGCCATCTAGTCCGGGATAGTGGGCTAAAAATTGCTGGACAACCAGGTTCAACACGTGAGCCATACAAGGCACGTGTGTGACATTGCCCCGGTGAAGGGCCACACCCAGGTTTGCAGCATTGTCGCACACGGCCTTCCCTGGTTTCAGGTCCAGTGGAGACAACCATTCATGAAATTGGTTCTCCAGAGCTGACCACAACTCCTCAGCTGTGTGACTCACATTTCCCAGACATTTCAAAGTAAAAACCGCCTGATGACGTTGAGCCCTACTGCCAGCATAGTAAGGAGGTGTGCAGGATCCCTTCTGCGCAGTTAGAAAGCTTGTGGCATGACCAGACAGGCTTTGGGTGCAGGTGGAGGACCGAGATAAGGTTGAGGAGGCAGAAGCAGTGGAGGAACTTTGAGATAAAGATGATTGACGCACAACTCATGGGGACGGCAAGACTTGGACAGCAGCCCCTTGTCCTGCTGTCACCATAGTTACCTAATGCCCAGTCAGCGACATGTAACGCCCCTGTCCATGCCTACTCGTCCAAGTGTCTGTGGTGAAATGCACCCTGTCACACACAGAGTTTCTCAAAGAAGTGGTGATGTTGTGTGCAATATGCTGGTGGAGAGCAGGCACACCTTTCTTTGAGAAGTAGTGCCGACTGGGCATCTGGTACTGGGGCACTGCGACGGACATAAGGTCTCGAAAATCCTCTGTGTCCACCAGGCAGAAAGGCAGCATTTCTGTAGCCAAGAGCTTGCAGATGGTGAAATTCAACCTCTTAGCTTTCTCATGACTAGGAGGAAATGGTCTTTTACTTGTCCACATCTGAGGGACCGAGGGCTGCCTATTGTGCTTAGACGGGGTTGATAAGGGTGTCCCCGGCAAACTGCCGGTCTGTGAGGAAGATGCAGGCGGACATGTTAGGTTGCTTTGATCCAAAGGTGGTGCTATCGATGTCGGACAGCGCTCAACACCAGCTGGTGTTACCACCTCCAAAGAAAATGATGACCTGCCAATCACGCTGGCTGTTGCGGGTAAAGAGGTGGCAGGTCTGCGCCCCAAAACAGGTGTGACTGCTGTCCCCCCAGTCACAGAGGATGAAGAGGCCGCGGATGCACAAGAAATGGCAGACGGTGGCTGGCCCGGCCGGCTAGGCCGCATTGTAGCACACTGAGCTTCCCACTGCAACTTATGCTTCATGTCCATGTGCCGGTTCATGCATGAAGTACTCAAACTATGTATTTTTTGGCCTCTACTTAGCTTTTGCTGACAAATGTTACAGATAACACGAGTTGGGTCATCTTTATCGATCTAAAAAAATGCCCAGGCTATGCAAGGCTTAGCACCCATGTGACCTGAAGAGCCACCACGACTTGTGGTGAGAGGCAGAGTTGTGTTTGAGGATGCAGTTGTTGACGTGCTTCCAGTACTACGTCTCTGTCCAGGAAGGCGTAACCTGACATCGTCATCACTAGCATCCTCCTCCACCTCCTCTGCTGACCTCATCTCTTGGCTGACTGTGGGTTGACAGTAAGTGGGATCTCCAACCTCATCATCATCACCCTGTGCTTTATCACACCCGTCGTCCTCAGAGCCAGCCTGTTCCTGCCCTGACAAAAAACTAAAGTTGTCGCTCCAATCAGGTATTTGAGTCTTATCATCGTCTTCCTCATTGTCTCCACCAACAGGAGTTACAGTTTGGGAATGAGGGTCTACATTATGGTCTGAACCTTCTGCGTCTGGTCCTGGATCCGACTCATAAAGATTCTGGGCATCAGTGCAGATCATTTCCTCGTCTGGATTCACAGAAGCGCTGGAGTCGACCTCTGATTCCCAGGGTATAGTATGAGTAAACAGCTCTGCAGACTCAACCATCTGTTCTACCTCATACTCAGACGGTCAGCTGGAGATTTGGGAGCTGTGAGGAAGCAAGTGCGATTGGGGTGACACCTTTGAGGACTGGAGTATTTGTGATGTTGAAGTTGATGTGGAGGAGAGCCCACTTAAAGGAACACTTGATATCCGTTGAAGCACCTGCTGTTTTTGTGCCTCATCTGGAATTTGTAGCGATTGGCGTGGCCGTAAGAAAGGGATCTTATCACATTGTCCGCTAAAAGAAGTAGACATTTTAGTTTGGCTGGAAGATGGTCTTTCTTCTGCAGATGTTACTGTTGCTTTAACACCTACCCCACGGACACAACCTTTTTTCCCCTTCCCAACACGCCTATTTCCCTTTCCACCAGCAGCCGGCCTTTTTCCACTCATTTTGGTGGTTAACTAATTCACAACTCTGGAGTTGTTTGCACAAAAAAACAATGGATGGGAACCGAGCAGAGCTGAGTGACCAAACTGTGGTATTAGGCCAAAACTATTGGCTGGGTTTGCAACCTGATGGAGGTCAGTATAGATGGACTAATAGAACAAGTCCCACACACAGCTAGAAGCCCAAATATTTTTTCAGAGGTAGATGCAGAAAAAAAATATATTCAGTTTGCAACCTGATGGAGGTCAGTATAGATGGACTAATAGAGAAAGTCCCACACACTGCTAGAAGGCCAAATATTTTTTCACAGCTAGATGCAGACAAAAAATTATTTTTAATTTGCAACCTGATGGAGGTCAGTATAGATGGACTAATAGAGAAAGTCCCACACACTGCTAGAAGGCCAAATATTTTTTCAGAGCTAGATGCAGATAAAAATTATTTTTAATTTGCAACCTGATGGAGGTCAGTATAGATGGACTAATAGAGAAAGTCCCACACACTGCTAGAAGGCCAAATATTTTTTCAGAGCTAGATGCAGATAAAAATGATTTTTCATTTGCAACCTGATGGAGGTCAATATAGATGGACTAATAGAGAAAGTCCCACACACTGCTGGAAGGCCAAATATTTTTTCAGAGCTAGATGCAGAAAAAAAATATATTCAGTTTGCAACCTGATGGAGGTCAGTATAGATGGACTAATAGTACAAGTCCCACACACAGCTAGAAGCCCAAATATTTTTTCAGAGGTAGATGCAGATAAAAATTATTTTTAATTTGCAACCTGATGGAGGTCAGTATAGATGGACTAATAGAGAAAGTCCCACACACTGCTAGAAGGCCAAATATTTTTTCAGAGCTAGATGCAGATAAAAATTATTTTTAATTTGCAACCTGATGGAGGTCAGTATAGATGGACTAATAGAGAAAGTCCCACACACTGCTAGAAGGCCAAATATTTTTTCAGAGCTAGATGCAGAAAAATATTATATTCAGTTTGCAACCTGATGGAGGTCAATATAGATTGACCAATAGAACAAGTCCCACACACTGCTAGAAGGCCAAATATTTTTTCAGAGCTAGATGCAGAAAAAAATTATATTCAGTTTGCAACCTGATGGAGGTCAGTATAGATGGACTAATAGAACAAGTCCCACACACAGCTAGAAGCCCAAATATTTTTTCAGAGGTAGATGCAGAAAAAAATTATATTCAGTTTGCAACCTGATGGAGGTCAGTATAGATGGACTAATAGAACAAGTCCCTCACACAGCTAGAAGCCCAAATATTTTTTCAGAGGTAGATGCAGAAAAAAAATATATTCAGTTTGCAACCTGATGGAGGTCAGTATAGATGGACTAATAGAGAGAGTCCCACACACTGCTAGAAGGCCAAATATTTTTTCAGAGCTAGATGCAGACAAAAAATTATTTTTAATTTGCAACCTGATGGAGGTCAGTTTAGATGGACTAATAGAGAAAGTCCCACACACTGCTAGAAGGCCAAATATTTTTTCAGAGCTAGATGCAGACAAAAAATTATTTTGAATTTGCAACGTGATGGAGGTCAGTATAGATGGACTAATAGAACAAGTCCCACACACTGCTAGAAGGCCAAATATTTTTTCAGAGCTAGATGCAAAAAAAAAATTATATTCAGTTTGCAACCTGATGGAGGTCAGTATAGATGGACTAATAGAACAAGTCCCACACACTGCTAGAAGCCCAAATATTTTTTCAGAGCTAGATGCAGAAAAAAATTATATTCAATTTGCAACCTGATGGAGGTCAGTATAAATGGACTAATAGAATGATGCTACGCCCAAAAGATTTTACTTCACTAGGTGCAGTAAAAAAATTGGTATTCTATACACAGGTGGTATATCTTGCAACACAGATTGGCTACTCCACTGACTAACACACTCTGCAATAGGCCAAAAAGGATTAGCTTTGCTAGATTCAGCCAAATGCTGTGAAAAAAACTTGCACAGCTCTGGCACAGACCTGCCTGGCAAAAACTGATATGAACTGATGTAACCTAGTCCTGAAAAGGACTGCAATTACAATTAGTCTTTACTCCCACAACCTATCTATTTAAGAGCACAGACCTGCCTGATAAAAGTCGTAGGAAATGCAGTAACCTAGTCCTTAAAAGGACTGCAATCACAACTATTCCCTACTCCCAAGCTATCTGTAGATTTGTGCGAAAATTGGCTTGAAATTAACAAGGTATAGCGCACACAGCAACAGCGGTGCCGTCTAACACGCAGCTGCAGCAGTGAGAAAATGGTGGCGACGGGGAAAATGGCTTGGTCTTATAGGGCAAGGACATGTGACAAACACTGCCAATGACACATGCCCTTGCTTGTGTGAAAAAAATCACTTCGCTCCGTGTGTGCGCTGCTGATAGGCTGACAGATTGCACCTCCCCACTGTAAATGCGGGAAAGAGAAAAAAAAATGGAGATCTTCATTATTCCTGCAGAGATCCATCCCCTGCCCCTCCAACCGCCCCGCTGTACACTCAAACTGCGTATTAACATTAATTTTCATCATTACTGAGAAAAAATCCAGTTATGATTTTGGTGCACGAACAGTTATCGAACATAACATCGAACAGCCGAATTTTTCTTAAATTGTTCGTGTTCGCCGAATGGCTCGAACACCGCCCAAAACAGCTCGAATTTGAGATTGGCGAACAGGTCGAGTCGAACAACGCTCATCTCTAGTGGTGACGATGGGCCTCAAGGGTGTCTTCTGGCTGGCACGGTCCTTCCTCCTTAGGTGACAAGGGCCACAGTCTCTGCACCATTTTTCTACAGCTCCTCTCATGACGACCCAAAAGAACCTTCCTCTTAGTAGGAACTCCAGTTTCTTCCAACCGAAGTGTCCCGCTCTGTCATGGTAAGCCCCCAGGACCATAGCTGCATCCCGCCTTGGGACCACGACTTGCCAGGTCAGCTCGTGCGTCCGGTGGTTGACAATCCTTCTGCACAACTTGCCTTCGTAGAGGAACAGCTTGCTCTTCTCTTTCCATAGCTGCTTGGCTTACTCTGGGGCATCCGGATCCATGCGGGCGTCTTCCTGGGTCAGCAGATCTTTCACTAGGCGGATGGCAGGGTCACTATCTTGGGTCTCGGCCCAGCTGTGGTGAGGTAGGGGATTGATCATCACGGTTGTTAGATCCTCCTCCTTCACGCGGTGGGAGTATTGAGCGGCTCCATACCGGTGAAACGCGGGGAGTTCTACCTCCTCCAGCTCTTCTGGGTCTTCGTCACCTTCAGGTAAGTGAGGAATCCTCGATAGGGCATCAGCGTTGGCATTGGTTTTGCCAACCCGGTACTTGATCACGAAGTCATAGTTGGAAAGACGGGCCATCCACCGCTGTTCTAGGGCACCCAGTCTTGCATTGTCCAGGTGTGTCAACGGGTTGTTGTCCGTGTACATGGTGAACTTTGCGGAGGCCAGGTAATGCTTGAAGCGTTCTGTCACGGCCCACACCACCCCCAAGAATTCTAGCTTGAAGGAGATGTAATTCTCCGGGTTCCTCTCGGTGGGCCTCAGCTTCCGGCTGGCGTACGCGATCACCCTTTCTCTGCCCTGTTGGTTTTGGGACAGTACTGCTCCCAGTCCCACATTACTGGCGTCCGTGTGGAGAACAAAAGGCTGACCATAATCAGGGTAGGCCAGGATCTCATCCCCCGTGAGGGCCATCTTCAAAAGGCGGAAGGACTTCTCTTCCGGTTTATCCCACTTGAAGGGCGGCTTTTGGCTCCTGGACTTAGACTGTCCGATTAGGAGGTCCTGCATAGGAGCTGCCATCCTAGTGAACCCGGGGATGAACCTTCGGTAGTAGCCTACCAATCCGAGAAACTGTCTCACCTCTTTGATGTTCGAGGGGCTTGGCCAGCTCTTGATTGCCATGACCTTGTCAGGGTCGGGGGCCACTCCTTCCGCGCTTACCACGTGCCCTAGGTACTGGACCTTTGGTTTCAGCAGGTGACACTTTGATGGTTTCACCTTCAGGCCATAGCCTGCCAGGGCTTCGAACACCTCGGCCAGGTGCTTTAGATGGTCCTCATAGGTTTTCGAATAGACGATCAAGTCGTCCAGGTAAAGGAGGACCGTCTCAAAGTTTCGGTGCCCTAGACAGCATTCCATCAGCCGCTGGAAGGTCCCTGGTGCGTTGCAGAGCCCGAAAGGCATACAGTTGAATTCGCTCAGTCCCATCGGGGTAGTGAAGGCGGTCCTCTCCTTGTCAGCCTCTGCCACAGGAACGTGCCAGTACCCGCTAGTAAGGTCCAAAGTAGAAAAGAAGTTAGCTGATTTTAGTGCGGCTAAAGACTCCTTTATTCTAGGCAACGGATATGCGTCTTTGTGGGTGATACGGTTGATTTGTCTATAGTCCACGCACATTCTCATGGTGCCGTCTTTCTTTTTGACCAGAACCAAGGGGGCTGACCAGGGGCTACAGCTGTCTCTAATGACCCCAGCTTCTTTCATCTCTCTTAGCATGCCCTTTGCTTTCTGATAATGTGCAGGGGGTACAGGTCTGTGTCTTTCTTTTATCGGTGGGTGGCTCCCTGTGGGGATGTGGTGTTCTATCCCCTTTACTCTGCCGAAGTCTAGCGGGTGCTTACTAAAGACTCTCTCGTACTCCTGTACCACCCGGTAGACTCCTTGTTTTTGGTGCAGGGGAGTGGAGTCAGCACCCACATGGAGTTTCTGGCACCAGTCCTCCTTTTGTTTCTGGGAGCCATTACCCTCCGCCTGTGGAGATGGAGGCAAGGGTTCCACGGCCCTGATAGCTTTGTGTTCGACAACAAACAGTTTGGCAAGTGTAGCGTACCTGAGTAAGTGTACCTCTCTCTCCCCAATGTTGAGAATGTGAACGGGCACCCTCCCATGACGGACATCAACCACCCCCCTGGCTGTCAAAATGGTGGGCCTGCTGTCTGAGTACACGGGTTCTACCATGGCTTGGTAGTCTCTACCTCTCAACCCGATTGCAGTCCGATACCAGATCATCATTTCACTTTTGGGAGGCATGGAAATGGCGAATGGGTCACTCAGTCTTACGCTACCGATCTCACCACCAGACAGTTCTACCTGCTGCCGTCTCATCAGGGCTTTAATCTCCTTGTTGAGGACTCTCTGTTGGCTGGAACTAGCATTCACCGCCACCTGTTGTAGAATTACAATTACCTCTGAAAGACAATTTTCAATCACGTTAGTACCCACAGTTATTTTAGGGTGACTTTCACTACGGTCAATGTCCACAATAATTACTCCCTGTGCCGGCAGTTCAACTCTACCAATCTTAATGGTCATCTCCTTGAACCCCATCTGCAGCACGGGTAAGCCATTACTGGCGATGATGCTCAAGTTACTGTCTGGATACCGTGTGATATCAGCATCAGTCCAATACTGCTTAAAAAGTACATAAGGGATAGTGGTTACTTGCGACCCAGTATTCAGCAAGGCGCTCATGGGGATACCGTCCAGCACCACGGGTAAAACCGGGCGCCCCCCAATGTACTTATTATGCCAATTGTAAGGGCCTGGTGATCTTATGCCTGGGGGTTGGCCCTCTGCCCCAGGTTGGACCCGTTTAAATTACAGTACCTGGAAATGTGTCCGGGCTCTTTGCATCGACGGCAAATGGGCTGTCCATCCTCTGCGTAGCGGTCTGTGGGCCTCCCTCGGAACGACGGGATCCTCCTCTGTCGACGCAACGGGACATCCTCCGGACTTGAAGCCAGCTCGATGGGTCTTGACGGGTCCACTTGTATTGCCTGGATGGTCCTGGTCAACGCCGCAATGCTCCTGGTCAGCTCCTGGACTTGGTGGTGCAGATCTTTCGACGGGGCTTGGTTCAGGGCCTGTGCATCAGCCCCCACGGAGTCCATAGAGGAGGGCGCCGTCTCCTGGTGGTAGGTGAGAGCAGGGCGCCGGGGGTTTATAGCGCCACTTGCTGTGGGTTCACGGAGCACCCTTATTGCCCAGTCCTTGAATTGGGCAAAGGTCAGACCAGGGTTCTGAAAGAACATGAGGCGCTGCTGGGTCCTGTGGGCGCTAGACAGCAGACCTTCTATGAATTGTTCTGTTAGCAGTTTATCCATTCCATGCACACTGCCTGGGTCAGCTTGTTGGATGGCCCTCAGGGCTTCCTGCAAATTTAGGGCATAGTCTCTGATGCTGTCCTGTGCCCGCTGCTTACATCCCTAGAACCTCATTTTAATCTTCGCGGAGGTACGTGTGTCAAAGGTACCCCGCAGCCGGGCCAGAATACCCTTCACAGTCCTTTTCTCCTCAGTGGGCCATGATTTTACCTCCCTTTGGGCTGCGCCAGTTAACTGCCCTGTTAGTTTGCTGAACTTCTGTTCCTCTGTCAGGGGGTAGACTTGGAACAAACTGTACAGCCTTTCCTTAAAGTCAGTTAGGGCATGGGGCTCCCCTGAGTACTTGGGCAGCCAGGCCGCTCCAGGGATGTAGGGCAGGGAAAAGGGCATCACCGCTGCAGCAGCTGCGTTGGTGGTAGTGGGCGCCTCTGTGTCCGACATCTTCCTCCCCCCTAGTTAAGCGTGGCCTATCTTCCGACGATCCTCTTCTGTAGGCCGCGGCTCCGCTGCTGCTGCTCTGGACGAGGACCTTGCGTCTCGTCCTGATGACGTCAGCATCGCTCTCTCTCCCTTCCAGGACCTTGCGCAGCGTCGGTGCGTGGGGCGGAGCTTCGGGTCTCGTGCGCTTTGGACGTCAACGCCCCTCTTCTTCCCGCGCGGCGTCCTGAAGATGGCGTCTGATGGCGGGAAAACGGCTGAAGATGGCGGGAACCGATGGAAGATGGTGGGAGACGGCTGGAAATGGCGGAAAACGGCTCCGGATGGCGGGAAACCTCTTTTCAGGTAAGTGCAAAGTCTCTTTCAGGCACGCAATACCCGTCTACGCCAAAGCTGACTCGCCCTCTGGGCCGTGGGGCACTCGGATCCGGGCAGTAGGGGAACGATGGGAGTAGTAGTGACAACCCGGTTACGTGGCTCAGGGTGGTCAGGCCAGTGGTAGTCCGTTATGTGCTGATGATTATGTCCGACTACACCACCCGTTGATTGCGGTTCTTAGGAACCGCCGCTGCATGCAGACCGCTGGGGCTGATGAGGTGTGCAGCTAGGGTAGTGTGACTCCCCACGGGAAGAGTGCGGCCCCAGGGCAGTATAATGGATGTTGGGAGTGATGGTAGTGAGAGTCCCAGTGCTGATAGTGCTGGAGGAGCAAGGAGCACACAGACAACAGGTTGCAGTCCAGGGTCTTTACTAGAACAGGTAAACTGACCCACAAACAGTCCCAGCTAGGAGGGGACCTGGATGTCTGAGAGCAACGGGGAAATTGGCCCTGGTCAGGGTGAGGGTGTAGGCCTACCGTGCTTTCTGTGCTCCTTCTGGCTATCTCCTCGTTATAGGGTAACAGCCCACGTTTCCGAGCTTTCCGTGTATTCTCGCCTGTATGGCCTGCGACGTGGGTTCCTTTCTGCTCCCAGCCTTGTATGGCTTTGCTGGTCCCTTCTGTTGTGGCAGGTCCTTCAGGCTTCTTAGGCCAAGGAATATTCAGTTCCCTGCGGACTGGTTATCTGCTGGGGGATGTGGAATCCTCCCAGCCTCAGACACCAAAGTCTGGTAAATTAAGTCCGTTATCTGCCAAGACAGGCTCTCTTCGCCTCTTGTCTCTGGCTTGTGGCTCTCCTACTGCCACACTTCCTCTTAGGTGCAATACAACTGTCCCTCTCTGCAATGGGACCTGAATCCTGAGACAGGTCGTCCAGCTCTCCCTAACCCTGCCCCCAGTTCCAGCTTTTATAGGGGCAGTTTGCTCCCCCTACTGGCCTGAGATAGGAGGTACTGCATGCTAATGTTCCCCTGACTAGAGAACCTCCCCCTTGCTCTCAGACACAGCTTTATTACATTTTGTGGCATCCAGATCAGGGTGACACACATACACTGTGTTCCAAATTATTATGCAAATAATATTTTCTCAGATTTTCCCAAATTACCTATATGAATTGCAGTCATTGTAATTTTCCAGTCAAGTAACTATTAGAGTACAATTGAAGGTTTTTGTACAAACTGCCTATGATAACAGTATATTTTTAAAAAAATAAAACACTCAAACTGCATTCAAAATGCATGTTCCAAAAACAAGGAGGAGGTGGAGTAATGTTTTGGGCTGGAATCATGGGGAGAGAGATTGTCGGCCCTTTTAGGATCTCTGAAGGGGTAAAGATGAACTCCATAATATATGTTGAGTTTCTCAAACAGCACTTCCTGCCATGGTTCAAGAAGAAGAACCGTGCATTCCGCAGCAAGATCATTTTCATGCATGATAATGCCCCGTCTCATGCTGCACATAACACATCTGCATCTCTGTCTGCTGTGGGCATAAAAGGGGACAAACTTATGGTGTGGCCCCCATGCTCCCCTGACCTCAACCCCATTGAGAACCTCTGGAGCATCATCAAAAAGAGTGTCTAAGATGGCGGGAGGCAGTTCACATCTAAGCAACAGCTCTGGGAGGGTATTCTGTCCTCATGCAAAACAATTGAAGCAGAAACCATCCAAAACCTGACAAATTCAATGAATGAGAGAGTTCAGAAGCTCCTTTCGAACAAGGGGTCCTATGTGCAAATGTTACATCACCTAGAATAAAGTTTTGAGTTGAAAACTGTTTGATTTCAGTTTGTAATAACCTGCTAATGCTTATAATTTCAAAAATGACCATTGTTTTGTTCTTTATTAAAATGAAAAGGTTGAAAACTCTGCTGTGCATAATAATTTGGAACATGCATTTTGAGTGCAGTTTGAGCGTTTTATTTTTTTTTTAATATACTGTTATCATAGGCAGTTTGTACAAAAACATTTCAATTGTACTCTAATAGTTATTTGACTGGAAAATTACAATGACTGCAATTCACATAGGTAATTTGGGAAAATCTGAGAAAATAATATTTGCATAATAATTTGGAACACAGTGTAGTCAACGCCTAGAGACGATGGTACAGGAGTATCTCCAAGTAAACATTGAAACCATGACTGTGTCACTGGACCCTTGCTCTTTTTGGGCTTCCAATCTGGATAAATGGCCGAAGCTCGCCACTTACGCCTTGGAGATCTTGTCATGCCCCACAGCCAGCGTTCTGTCTGAACATGTGTTCAGCGCTGCTGGTGGTGTGCTGACAGATAAGCGCACACGGCTCTCCACTGATAATGTAGACAGACTCACGTTCATAAAGATGAACAAATCATGGATCCGAAATGACTTTTCTACCCCTGTATCATCCTGGGGAGAGTAAAAGCTTGATGATTTGTTAAAATCACCTCATCAACCATTTTAAGCTTTCAAATTACTAATCATGTTTATCTGTATCTTGGCTGGAAAATAATTTGGGCCGTGTAGCATTGTGCAGTACTGATTCTATTAGGCCATCTATACTAAACTCCACCAGATTTAAAATTACTAATCATGTTTATCTGTATCTTGGCTGGAAAATAATTTGGGCCTTGTAGCAGTTTGCAGTACTGATTCTATTAGGCCATCTATATTAAACTTCCACCAGCTTTCAAATTAATAATAATTTTTAGCTGCATCTAGCCCTGAAAATAATTTTGGGTCTCCTAGATGCGCAAGACACATGAGTGCCTTTTTGCTGCACTACCTGCAACATGACCTTCAGATTGTCAGAATTCGAAATAATCCAGACTACTGGGTTGCCACACTCTTAGATCCTCCACACTCTTCGATTAACCTTTTCATTTTAATAAAGAACAAAAAAATGGTCATTTTTGAAATTATAAGCATTAGCAGGTTATTACAAACTGAAATCAAACAGTTTTCAACTCAAAACTTAATTCTAGGTGATGTTACATTTGCACATAGGACTCCTTGTTGAAAAGGAGCTGCTGAACTCTCTCGTCCATTGAATTTGTCAGGTTTTGGATGGTTTCTGCTTCAATTGTTTTGCATGAGGACAGAATACCCTCCCAGAGCTGTTGCTTAGATGTGAACTGCCTCCCGCCATAATAGACACTCCTTTTGATGATGCTCCAGAGGTTCTCAATGGGGTTGAGGTCAGGGGAGCATGGGGGTCACACCATAAGTTTGTCCCCTTTTATGCCCATATCAGCCAGAGATGCAGATGTGTTATGTGCAGCATGAGACGGTGCATTATCATGCATGAAAATGATCTTGCTGCGGAATACACGGTTCTTCTTCTTGAACCATGGAAGGAAGTGCTGTTTGAGAAACTCCACATACATTATGGAGTTCATCTTTACCCCTTCAGGGATACTAAAGGGGCCGACAATCTCTCTCCCCATGATTCCAGCCCAAAAAATTACTCCAGCTCCTCCTCATTGGCGCTGTAGCCGTGTTTGCATGGGGTGTTCATCGACCAGCCATCCTCCACTCCATCCATCTGGACCATGGAGCGTTGCACGGCACTCATCGGTGAACAAAACAGTTTTGAAGTCAGTCTTCATGTATTGTTTGGCCCAGTGGAGCCATTTCTGCTTGTGTACAGTGGATAGAGGAGGTCGACAGGATGGCTTACGCACAGCTGCAAACCTCTGAAGGACCCTGCATCTTGTTGTTCGGGGGATGTTGGAGGCACCAGCAGCTTCAAAAACTTGTCTGCTGCTATGACAAGGCTTTTTTGCAGCTGCTCTTTTAACCTGACGTAATTGCCTGTAGGAAAGAGTCCTCAATTTTCCCTTATCAGCACACACACGTGTGTACTGTGAATCAGCTACATACTTCTTGATTGTGCGATGATCAGGATGAAGTGTCTTGGCAATGTTGATTGTAGTCATGCCTTGACCTAAACACTCCACAATTTGTTGCTTCTCAGCAGCCGACACATCCTTTTTCTTTCCCATTTTGGCAGAAAATGTAGTCTGCTTAATAATGTGTGACAGCCTTTTTAAGTAGTCTTGCCTTTCATTGGACACACCTGCCAAACTAATTAGCACAGGTGTCTGCAATTGCTTACAGTGATATAAAGAACCCTTACACACATCACCATCAATGAGTTTAACTGACAAACAAAAAAATTCTTTCCTTATCACTCCTAAACACTTTTTGCATAATAATTTGGAACACAGTGTACATGTGCTTTTCCACAAAACACCAGTGGTTAACGTAGTGAATCTTACAGTTCTAACTTGCCAACCGTGGTCTGTATGGAGTTGTTCAATAAAGGGCCCAAAATGAAGATAACATAGACGGGAGAGGTCTCTATGAATAGGAATTCCTAAGTATTTGATACCCTGTGAGGGCCAGGCAAAGGGAAAGTTGGACTGGATGGAATCCTGTATGGATTTGGGGAGGGAGACATCGAGGGCCTCAGACTTCGCTGCATTGATTTTAAAATTTGACCATGTAACAAAGTGATCTATTTCAGCCATAACAGCAGGGATGGATATATGTGATTGAGTGATATATACTAGGACATCATCAGCAAATAGAGAGCACTTGTACTCGGTGCCTCCCACCTCAATCCACCTAATATTGGGGTTATGGCGAATTGATCAGAGCAGGTGCTCCATCACTTGGATGTATAAGAAAGGGGACAGAGGACATCCCTGCCTTGTCCCATTGGTTATTATGAAAGGTGATGAATATGTTCCATTTATCTTTGGCCTAGGTGACGTATTACGATACAGGGCCGTGATTTTTTCAATAAATGGGTCCCCTAGTCCCCTACCCCAAGCTTTTTAAGAGAATAATATATGGCGTGCCAGGAGACTCTATGGAATGCTTTCTCAGCAACCAACGAGAGTATCTAATTACAAATTTTTAACTGCGTCTAGCCCAGGAAATACTTTGTGCCTAGTTGCAGTGTCTGCTAGTCAGCGAATTATCCTAGCTGTTAAGCAAGCTACACCACCTGTAGTTTGGACACTTAATTTTTTCAAAGGAAATGGTTCGGGCCCCCGGGACACTCAGTGAAGAGCATCGGGAGGCACCTCAAGGAACATGGGCTGGGACTGGTGGTAGGACGCCTTGCGGTGGACCGCCAAGCTCGATCCTTATAAAAGCTTTTTAACTGCAGCAGCTTTAGTGGACGCTACTGGAGCTTGAATTACCGTGGCTGCTGGCATGAGACTTGCCCTCCAATAGATCCTTGTAAAAGGATTTAAAGTGTACTCATTCAAATTAGAGAGACAATTTAAATTAAAAAGATTAGACCTGCCTCCACCGCAGGGGTGTTCGCTCGCTGTTTTTGTTTGCCTGCCATTGGTTTTAATGGTGTTTGAAGGTGTTCGACGAACAGTACGATGAACAGTTCGACGAACATACGGGTGTTCGACGAACCGAACTGAACTCGAACACTACGGGGGTGGCTCAACACTAATTTTAACATATTAATACATTTTATTGCTAATTTCCCATGTAACTGGGGCTGGTATATTAGAACCATTTACAGCGAAAATTTAGCCTCCTAACTGCACAGCAGAGCTGATTGGGTCTCCTAGTACCCTAGTACTCCCGCTGTGCAACCAGCAATCACATGATCACTAAGTCTGGAGGAGGAAGCACTGTCAGTACTTCCTTATCTGTATAAACAATGTATTTAGAGTGTTGAATGCACAGCGATCAGGAAGGCAAATATAATCATAAATCATGTCAGCCTTCTCTGTGAGGAATCTGGCTGTGTCTGTTTTATTTACTGCAATCTTCTTACTATGCAGTGAAGTTTTAGAATATCATTACAAAGGGAAAGTGTCCAGAAGTAGTAAAGGAGCTGGTCACTGTCTATTGTTAATGCAGTTTTCCTCCAAAAAATTAACCAATTTGGAGGAACATGTGACCAGACCTCTCCATCAGTCTCTTCCAATAAATAAACAGCTTTCCCATGTGAGGTATTTTACATGTGGATGAGGCTGATGCACTTACTTGTTCAGGTGCTCCCCCATCAGCAACCATCTTTTGGAAAGAAGAGCTGGTCAGTTTGTGAGGAAAGCTGCACTAACAATATAAAGTGTAAAACACCTTTAATTAAATAAAATGCAATATTCTTGTTAAAAAGTAAAGCACGGTACTTACGGTACTGTCTCTGTTGCGCAGGCCATCCAATCAGAGCACAGCTTTTATATTACCAGAGAAGCTTAACAAATTCCTAATTTTTAAATTTGCAAGTAAAAGAGATAATAAATAGAAAATATATATATTTTTAACATACAATTAGATAAATATTTTGTTTTTGCAAAATGCGTTTTGTAACCCTCGTAGCTTTGAATCTTCTTGAGTGATGCAGTTCACTGTTAATGTAGAACTCTTACGTATTGAAATAATGTGACTATATACAATTATATTACACGCTTCAGTAAGAAATACACATTTTCATTATGAGGTCCTGTTGTAATGCACCTTGTACTGAATTTATTTATTTGATCAGGTTGTTCCAGTATAAAACTGCAGTGATTATGGCTAGCCATGCATGTCTACCATACATATTTTATAGTCTAGCACATAATCTCTGTTGTATGAAAAACCGTATATGAGGCAATATATTTGACGTTGGTAACCCTCAGAATGCTTGTCTCGGTGTTATAAATTAATATTGATACAATTTTTTTTCTAATGGAGTTTACAAGTCATCTTAGATTTTTATGACATCCTCTAGACTTAAAGCTTATTGTCTTTTAAACTAACACTAATATCTTTGGCTCTGTAAAAAAAATTTAATAATCAGAAAAGTAAAAAAAAAAAACTAGTTTATTCAAAAAAATATTATTAATGGTTTGTCTGGTGTTATTTATTTATTTTATTAGAGCACCACTCCAGTGTTTTTTTCAGCGCTGAAGCGGTGCTTCTAACGTAAAGTCCCTGACCCTAGTCTGATACCCACCACTGTCTTCAGCTTTTTTCTTGTATCCGCAACTTCTGAGTGGGCGGAAGTCATAAGTTACTTCACCAGCTCTCAATGCATGTCTTTGAAAGCAACAATGAGGCTCTCATAGACTTGCATTGAAAAGTCACCAGCAAACACTGGAGCGATCTGGCAGGTCACAAACTGCTGGAAACTTTCAGGAGCAGAAGTGATAGACAGTCAAGACCGAGGCAGGTAAGTATAAGACCGGCGGCAGAGACCTTACATTAGAAGCACAACTCCAGCGCTACAGTTAAAAAAAACCCTGGAGTGGTGCATTAAGCATGGGTTGTCATAAAATATCAAACAAAGGCAGACTAACGTCCTGTTACTCCCCCAGATCCAGAGCAGGCTGCTTTGGTAGTTGATCCTGACAGTAGTTTTGATGACGGCAACATCCAGATGCCACTGAACAGCTTAACCGTGTGATTGGCTGCAGCCTTCAGGGGTCTATAACAGTACATCGGTGGCGAAGTGGGCAGGAAGGAAGAGACCCTCCATTTATTATTTCATGATAACCAATGCCTAATAAAAAAAAATCTTGCCACTGTACAACCCATTAATATTAAGTGAGATAATAAACTAAGGTCTTTTTCTAATAATTAATCTGATTTAATCAAGCATTATGTGCACTCCAATTTATAGTAAAAATTCTGGCAAAATTCTAGTAACTCCTTATAGAATATAATATACAATGTTTGTGGATTCTTATCCAAATCAAGCCTTTACTTAAAGGGATTGTCTAATTATTCTTTTTTCTACAGGCTTCTTCTACATTAAAGAAAAAAATACATCTTTACTTACTGCCACTCCAGTACCAGCTCCACTATCTCAGGTCATTGGTTAAAGAGTCTATCCTTAGTTTAAAAGTTATCCCTTATCCATAAGAAGGGGATAATTTACTGATCATTGGGCGCCTGACTGTCGGGACCCATACCCATCCTGATGCTAGAGCTATAAAAGCTCTGTCTGAACAGGAAGGAAATTGAGCATGTGCATCTGCCCCTTTGATTTTCTATGACACTGCCGGTCCCATTGATCAGAGTGACAGCGATCAGTAAGTTTACTTTTAAACTTGGTGGATACCTATTAAGTGGAAAGGTAAAGTGATCAGACCGAGAACAGTTCAACAGAGGTGTTAATGGTGAAGAAGCAGAATCAAAGCAGCCACAAAATAAATTGTGATGAATGACATAAATGTGAATAAACCTTAAACGAGTTTGAATGAATGTGACGTATGATGATTCACCTGTAAGCAACATGGACCTTCAGCATTAGTAAGAAAATTATTGTAAAAGATTTATTACAGTATAATGAAGAAAGGGTCATTCAATACTAGGGTGCAAATGGATGTACAAAATTTACTTACAATAAAAGATACTTTTGCGTGGAGTTCATAGTTAGCAAAAAAAAGACCATTACAAGGAATACTTAAAACCCGATTGATTGTATATCCTTATTTAGGAAGGTCAGTGTATGTTAGAGTTTGATTTCAAGAGTTTACTAGAGCACAAGCATCATCCTCCCCTCTCTGTTGGGATACCATCTGTGGCTCATATACCTGAACTATGAACCTAAGCTTTATTCAACATAAGTTTGGATTTTGTGTAGTGCTCAAACAAGCAGATATATATATATAAGAGATGTAAGCCTAATACACTAGAAGTTTATTCTACATGTAGATACATTTAAGGAAGAAAGAAAATTAAACTCCTCAACAATAAAATTGCAACACCAAGAAGGAAATGTTGTGGAATTATGTAAATCACAACATCAATAGATATGTTCATGATATGCAAGTGATGAAAAAATGGAAACAAAAATCTTCAAAACATCTCAATTCATTTAGTATCGAGTATGAGTGCCACGAGCAGAAATACACATTCTTACAAGCCTTAGCATTCTACCAATGAGGATATAAATGGTTGGCTGAGAACTGTTCTGCCATGCTGACTGCACTTATGGACTCAAATCATCAAGTTCTGCTCCTGGAAGCCCACTTTGCAGTTGTCAACTTATGACATCTTAGATGTGTGTGATGACAGACAAGTCCAGAGATACTGAAGGCCATGCAGGCTGCTAAGAGTAGCATGAGCAACATTTGGCCTGGCATTGTTATGTTGGAAAACAGCTCTAGGCACACTTTGGAGAAATGGCTGGACCACTGGTTCCGTTACTAAATCTATGTGAGGTCAAGCTGTTAATGTACCTGGAATGAAGAGTAAAGGGTTCTGGCTATCATACATTATGCCTCCCCATGCCATAATCCTGGCAGTAGGATCAATGTGATGTTTTCTTTTGAAGGCCTCTTCATGGCACTGCCCTTGTTGTCTCCAGACCAATCTCCAGCAATTATTGCATCTAAGTAAAAAATGGGATCCACTGCTGAAGCGGATCGAGCTCTATTTGAGCCTGCATTGCTTTCTTAGTCTTGACCATAAAGAAATGCAAGATACGCAATAGGGTGTAATCCGCGTTAAAAAAACGTTGGTATTTATAAGTAGAACCGCTCACCTGAGACACAATACTCAGAGAGCCTGAATACCATATGCAGCAGCTTCCAAGAAAACAGTAGATTAAAATAGCAGGATAGGAATAGTATTTCTGCGCTCTCCAGAATACAACACAAATATTGGTAATAGAATTTTACCTTCAATTCTATTACTAATATTTCTGTTGTACTCCAGAGAGCGCAGAAATACTTCCTATCCTGCTATTTAAATCTTAGTCTTCACTAGTGTTGAGCCACCCCCGTAGTGTTCGAGTTCGGTTCGGTTCGTCGAACACCCTTGTGTTTGCCGAACTGTTCGTCGAACTGTTCGTCGAACACCTTCGAACACCGTTAAAACCAATGGCAGGCAAACAAAAACACATAGAAACACATAGAAAACACCTTCAAAGGTGTAAAAAAGCTGACAAACTGCTCAGAAGACATAACTAACACATGGAAAAGTGACAAGCACATTTAGTCATGCGAAAAGAAAAGAGGTGGAGGAGTAAAAGGAGGGGGAGACACAGATATAGGCATGTCATGCCCTTCTAAAATCCAAAAAGTGAGAAGCCGACACGGCCAGTCCGGTCCTGCCCGTGCCACCTCCGTGTCGCCAGGTTTGTGCCAGAGCCGCGGTGGACCCTGACGGCCAGCCCCCCTCTCCCAATACTGGTGCCTGTCCGCTGGTGGGTCGAGCGAGCCCCCTGTGGTGGAGGCAGGTCTAAGCTTTTTAATTTAAATTGTCTCTCTAATTTGAATGAATACACTTTAAATCCTTTTACAAGGATCTATTGGAGGGCAAGTCTCATGCCAGCAGCCGCGTAATTCCAGCTCCAGTAGCGTCCACTAAAGCTGCTGCAGTTAAAAAGCTGTCATAAGGATCGAGCTCGGCGGTCCACCGCAAGGCGTCCTACCGCCAGTCCCAGCCCCTATGCCTTGGGGTGCCTCCTGATGCTCTTCACTGAATATCCCGGGGTCCCGAAGCATTTCCTTTGAAAAAATTAAGTGTCCAAACTACAGGTGGTGAAGCTTGCTTAACAGCTGGGATAATCCGCTGACTAGCAGACACTGCTACTAGGCACAAAGTATTTCCTAGGCTAGATGCAGTTAAAAATTTGCAATTAGATACTCTCGTTGGATGCTGAGAAAGCATTCCATAGAGTCTCCTGGCACGCCATATATTATTCTCTTAAAAAGCTTGGGGTAGGGGTCTAGGGGACCCTTTTATAGCCAAAATCACGGCCCTGTATCGCAATAAGAAACCTAGGCTGAAGATAAATGGAACTGTAGCACCCCGAGGGCTTGGTTGCTACAGAGGTATTGCACCTCACCCAGAGGTGTGATATCTCACTCTCAGGTAAGGATGGAGTGTGGATCAGGACCCCGACACCTGCATGTATTACACCACATTGCCGTGGGGCAGGGCGACCAATATGCCTCTGAGATGGGCACGACAGTCCCTGTCCCTGGCTGGAGTGGGGGGAGGGAACACTGAGGAAGGGGAACCCTGTAGTGCAGGAGCAGGGAGGAAGCAGTTCCTGGGTGCATTGAGAAGGAAGTATAAAAGGTGGGCACCATCTTAGTTCAGTGCAGAGAAGTCTGAGCAGAAGTGACAGGGAGCAGGGGCTCTGCATGAGCTCTGCTCCGGAGGCGGGCCTAGCAACAGAGGCCCAGGCCTGGAAGAGGGAGAAGGAAGGAAGAGGAGCGGAGAAGGCTCCAGGAACAAGGAATGAAGGGATCCCAGGGGTGCGGACGGGCGAGTCGCCACCGCACGCCCGAATCCACCTGCGTGGAGGGGTTAGGCCAAAGGGTGAGACCGGTCCCCGAAACTAGTGGAGGCGGGAAACAACCCTCAGCTAGAAACCGGAGGCTGTGACATTTTATGTGGCGCAGCCCCTCGCTACACCCGCTAGGAAGGACACACAAAGGGGGTCCTGTGAAGCGCTCCAAAGTTATCTGGGAGTTGTCTGAGCACCTCACCTGGTAAGCACAGTATGACGTGGGCAGCCGTTACCTGCAGAAGTGGTCTGGATAATAAGAACTGTGAGTAAAGGCCCTGGACTGCATCACTGACTCCGTGTCGTTACTGCTGCTGCCCTGCACCATCACCCCCATCCTCCGCATACACTGCCCTGAGGCTATACTCCTCCCGCGGGGAGTTAAGCTATGCTCTGCTGCACCCACAACACCAGCCTCAGCGGTCTGCCCTGCAGCGGCGGTTCACTCTGACCGCAATCCACGGGTGGCGTAGTCGGACATTTAAACATCAAAACCACATAAATAGTTCCGCCACTGGTTTGACCGCCCTGAGCCATGGAACCGGGTCGCCGCCACGGAGACTACAACCACCAGCATCCACCAAAAAGGGTCCGGCTCTGGGTGTCCCAAGTAGAGATGAGCGTTGTTCGACTCGAACTGTTCGCCAATCTCAAATTCGAGCTGTTTTGGGCGGTGTTCGAGCCGTTCGGCGAACACGAACGATTTGAGAAAAATTCGGCTGTTCGAGGTTATGTTCGATAACTGTTCGTGCACCAAAATCATAACTGGATTTTTTCTCAGTAATGATGAAAATTAATGTTAATACGCAGTTTGAGTGTACAGCGGGGTGGGGGGAGGGGCAGGGTATGGATCTCTGCAGGAATAATGAAGATCTCCATTTTTTTTTCTCTTTCCCGCATTTACAGTGGGGAGGTGCAATCTGTCAGCCTATCAGCAGCGCACACACGGAGCGAAGTGCTTTTTTTCACACAAGCAAGGGCATGTGTCATTGGCAGTGTATGTCACATGTCCTTGCCCTATAAGACCAAGCCATTTTCCCCGTCGCCACCATTTTCTCACTGCTGCAGCTGCGTGTTAGACGGCACCGCTGTTGCTGTGTGCGCTATACCTTGTTAATTTCAAGCCAATTTTCGCACAAATCTACAGATAGCTTGGGAGTAGGGAATAGTTGTGATTGCAGTCCTTTTAAGGACTAGGTTACTGCATTTCCTACGACTTTTATCAGCCAGGTCTGTGCTTTTAAATAGATAGATTGTGGGAGTAAAGATTAATTGTAATTGCAGTCCTTTTCAGGACTAGGTTACATCAGTTCCTATCAGTTTTTGCCAGGCAGGTCTGTGCCAGTGCTGTGCAAGTTTTTTTCACAGCATTTGGCTGAATCTAGCAAAGCTAATACTTTTTGGCCTATTGCAGAGTGTGTTAGTCAGTGGAGTAGCCTATCTGTGTTGCAAGATATACCACCTGTGTATAGTATACCAATTTTTTTACTGCACCTAGTGAAGTAAAATCTTTTGGGCATAGCATCATTCTATTAGTCCATCTATACTGACCTCCATCAGGTTTCAAATTGAATATAATTTTTTTCTGCATCTAGCTCTGAAAAAATATTTGGGCTTCTAGCAGTGTGTGGGACTTGTTCTATTAGTCCATCTATACTGACCTCCATCACGCTGCAAATTCAAAATAATCTTTTGTCTGCATCTAGCTCTGAAAAAATATTTGGCCTTCTAGCAGTGTGTGGGACTTTCTCTATTAGTCCATCTATACTGACCTCCATCAGGTTGCAAATTAAAAATAATTTATATCTGCATCTACCTCTGAAAAAATATTTGGGCTTCTAGCTGTGTGTGGGACTTGTTCTATTAGTCCATCTATACTGACCTCCATCAGGTTGCAAACTGTATATAATTTTTTTCTGCATCTAGCTCTGAAAAAATATTTGGCCTTCTAGCAGTGTGTGGGACTTTCTCTATTAGTCCATCTATACTGACCTCCATCAGGTTGCAAATTAAAAATAATTTTTATCTGCATCTAGCTCTGAAAAAATATTTGGCCTTCTAGCAGAGTGTGGGACTTTCTCTATTAGTCCATCTATACTGACCTCCATCAGGTTGCAAATTAAAAATAATTTTTTGTCTACATCTAGCACTGAAAAAATTTTTGGCCTTCTAGCAGTGTGTGGGACTTTCTCTATTAGTCCATCTATACTGACCTCCATCAGGTTGCAAATTCAAAATAATTTTTTGTCTGCATCTAGCTCTGAAAAAATATTTGGCCTTCTAGCAGTGTGTGGGACTTTCTCTATTAGTCCATCTATACTGACCTCCATCAGGCTGCAAATTAAAAATAATTTTCATCTGCATCTACCTCTGAAAAAATATTTGGCCTTCTAGCTGTGTGTGCGACTTGTCCTATTAGTCCATCTATATGGACCTCCATCAGGTTGCAAACTGAATATAATTTTTTTCTGCATCTAGCTCTGAAAAAATATTTGGCCTTCTAGCAGTGTGTGGGACTTTCTCTATTAGTCCATCTATACTGACCTCCATGAGGTTGCAAATTAAAAATAATTTATATCTGCATCTAGCTCTGAAAAAATATTTGGCCTTCTAGCAGTGTGTGGGACTTTCTCTATTAGTCCATCTATACTGACCTCCATCAGGTTGCAAATTAAAAATAATTTTTTGTCTGCATCTAGCTCTGAAAAAATATTTGGCCTTCTAGCAGTGTGTGGGACTTTCTCTATTAGTCCATCTATACTGACCTCCATCAGGTTGCAAACTGAATATATTTTTTATCTGCATCTACCTCAGAAAAAATATTGGGCTTCTAGCTGTGTGTGGGACTTGTTCTATTAATCCATCTATAGAGACCTCCATCAGGTTGCAAACTGAGTATAATTTTTTTCTGCATCTACCTCTGAAAAAATATTTGGGCTTCTAGCTGTGTGTGGGACTTGTTCTATTAGTCCATCTATACTGAGCTCCATCAGGTTGCAAATTGAATATAATTTTTTTCTGCATCTAGCTCTGAAAAAATATTTGGCCTTCTAGCAGTGTGTGGGACTTTCTCTATTAGTCCATCTATACTGACCTCCATCAGGTTGCAAATTAAAAATAATTTATATCTGCATCTAGCTCTGAAAAAATATTTGGCCTTCTAGCAGTGTGTGGGACTTTCTCTATTAGTCCATCTATACTGACCTCCATCAGGTTGCAAATTAAAAATAATTTTTTGTCTGCATCTAGCTCTGAAAAAATATTTGGCCTTCTAGCAGTGTGTGGGACTTTCTCTATTAGTCCATCTATACTGACCTCCATCAGGTTGCAAACTGAATATATTTTTTGTCTGCATCTACCTCAGAAAAAATATTGGACTTCTAGCTGTGTGTGGGACTTGTTCTATTAATCCATCTATACAGACCTCCATCAGGTTGCAAACTGAATATAATTTTTTTCTGCATCTACATCTGAAAAAATATTTGGGCTTCTAGCTGTGTGTGGGACTTGTTCTATTAGTCCATCTATACTGAGCTCCATCAGGTTGCAAACTGAATATAATTTTTTTCTGCATCTTGCTCTGAAAAAATATTTGGCCTTCTAGCAGTGTGTGGGACTTTCTCTATTAGTCCATCTATACTGACCTCCATCAGGTTGCAAATTAAAAATAATTTATATCTGCATCTAGCTCTGAAAAAATATTTGGCCTTCTAACAGTGTGTGGGACTTTCTCTATTAGTCCATCTATACTGACCTCCATCAGGTTGCAAATTAAAAATAATTTTTTGTCTGCATCTAGCTCTGAAAAAATATTTGGCCTTCTAGCAGTGTGTGGGACTTTCTCTATTAGTCCATCTATACTGACCTCCATCAGGTTGCAAACTGAATATATATTATTTCTGCATCTACCTCTGAAAAAATATTGGTCTTCTAGCTGTGTGTGGGACTTGTTCTATCAATCCATCTATACAGACCTCATCAGGTTGCAAACTGAATATAATTTTTTTCTGCATCTACCTCTGAAAAAATATTTGGGCTTCTAGCTGTGTGTGGGAATTGTTCTATTAGTCCATCTATACTGACCTCCATCAGGTTGCAAACTGAATATAATTTTTTTCTGCATCTAGCTCTGAAAAAATATTTGGCCTTCTAGCAGTGTGTGGGACTTTCTCTATTAGTCCATCTATACTGACCTCCATCAGGTTGCAAATTAAAAATAGTTTTTATCTGCATCTAGCTCTGAAAAAATATTTGGCCTTCTAGCTGTGTGTGGGACTTGTTCTATTAGTCCATCTATACTGACCTCCATCAGGTTGCAAACTGAATATAATTTTTTTCTGCATCTAGCTCTGAAAAAATATTTGGCCTTCTAGCAGTGTGTGGGACTTTCTCTATTAGTCCATCTATACTGACCTCCATCAGGCTGCAAATTAAAAATAATTTTTATCTGCATCTACCTCTGAAAAAATATTTGGCCTTCTAGCTGTGTGTGGGACTTGTTCTATTAGTCCATCTATACTGACCTCCATCAGGTTGCAAACTGAATATAATTTTTTTCTGCATCTAGCTCTGAAAAAATATTTGGCCTTCTAGCAGTGTGTGGGACTTTCTCTATTAGTCCATCTATACTGACCTCCATCAGGCTGCAAACTGAATATATTTTTTTTCTGCATCTACCTCTGAAAAAATATTTGGGCTTCTAGCTGTGTGTAGGACTTGTTCTATTAGTCCATCTATACTGATCTCCATCAGGTTGCAAACTGAATACAATTTTTTTCTGCATCTACCTCTGAAAAAATATTTGGGCTTCTAGCTGTGTGTGGGACTTGTTCTATTAGTCCATCTATACTGACCTCCATCAGGTTGCAAATTGAATACAATTTTTTTCTGCATCTAACCTAGCCAATAGTTTTGGCCTAATACCACAGTTTGGCCACTCAGCTCTGCTCGGTTCCCATCCATTGTTTTTTTGTGCAAACAACTCCAGAGTTGTGAATTAGTTAACCACCAAAATGAGTGGAAAAAGGCCTGCTGCTGGTGGAAAGGGGAATAGGCGTGTTGGGAAGGGGAAAAAAGGTTGTGTCCGTGGGGTAGGTGTTAAAGCAACAGTAAGATCTGCAGAAGAAAGACCATCTTCCAGCCAAACTAAAATGTCTACTTCTTTTAGCAGACAATGTGATAAGATCACTTTCTTACGGCCACGCCAATCGCTACAAATTCCAGATGAGGCACAAAAACAGCAGGTGCTTCAACGGATATCAAGTGCTCCTTTAAGTGGGCTCTCCTCCACATCAACTTCAACATCACAAATACCCCAGTCCTCAAAGGTGTCTCCCCAATCGCACTTGCTTCCTCACAGCTCCCAAATCTCCAGCTGCCCGTCTGAGTATGAGGTAGAACAGATGGTTGAGTCTGCAGAGCTGTTTACTCATACTATAGCCTGGGAATCAGAGGTCGACTCCAGCGCTTCTGTGAATCCAGACGAGGAAATGATCTGCACTGATGCCCAGAATCTTTATGAGTCGGATCCAGGACCAGACGCAGAAGGTTCTGACCATAATGTAGACCCTCATTCCCAAACTGTAACTCCTGTTGGTGGAGACAATGAGGAAGACGATGATGAGACTCAAATACCTGATTGGAGCGACAACTTTAGTTTTTTGTCAGGGCAGGAACAGGTTGGCTCTGAGGATGACGGGTGTGATAACGCACAGGGTGATGATGATGAGGTTGGAGATCCCACTTACTGTCAACCCACAGTCAGCCAAGAGATGAGGTCTGCAGTGGAGGTGGAGGAAGATGCTAGTGACGACGAGGTCAGGTTGCGCCTTCCTGGATAGAGACGTAGTACTGGAAGCACGTCAACAACTGCATCCTCAAACACAACTCTGCCTCTCACCACAAGTCGTGGTGGCTCTTCAGGTCGCATGGGTGTTAAGCCTTGCATAGCCTGGGCATTTTTTCAGATCGATAAAGATGACCCAACTCGTGTTATCTGTAACATTTGTCAGCAAAAGCTAAGTAGAGGCCAAAAAATACATAGTTTGAGTACTTCATGCATGAACCGGCACATGGACATGAAGCATAAGTTGCAGTGGGAAGCTCAGTGTGCTACAATGCGGACTAGCCAGCAGGGCCAACCACCGTCTGCCATATCTTGTGCATCCGCGGCCTCTTCATCCTCTGTGACTGGGGGGACAGCAGTCACACCTGTTCTGGGGCGCAGACCTGCCACCTCTTTACCCGCAACAGCCAGTGTGATTGGCAGGTCATCATTTTCTTTGGATGTGGTAACACCAGCTGGTGTTGAGCGCTGTCCGACATCGATAGCACCACCTTTGGATCAAGGCAACCTAACATGCCCGCCTGCATCTTCCTCACAGACCGGCAGTTTGTCGGGGACACCCTTATCAAACCCGACTAAGCACAATAGCCAGCCCTCGGTCCCTCAGATGTGGACAAGTAAAAGACCATTTCCTCCTAGCCATGAGAAAGCTAAGAGGTTGAATTTCACCATCTGCAAGCTCTTGGCTACAGAAATGCTGCCTTTCCGCCTGGTGGACACAGAGGATTTTCGAGACCTTATGTCCGTCGCAGTGCCCCAGTACCAGATGCCCAGTCGGCACTGCTTCTCAAAGAAAGGTGTGCCTGCGCTCCACCAGCATGTCGCACACAACATCACCGCTTCTTTGAGAAACTCTGTGTGTGACAGGGTGCATTTCACCACAGACACTTGGATGAGTAGGCATGGACAGGGGCGTTACATGTCGCTGACTGGGCACTGGGTAACTATGGTGACAGCAGGACAAGGGGCTGCTGTCCAAGTCTTGCCGTCCCCACGAGTTGTGCGTCAATCCTCTTTATGTCAAAGTTCCTCCACTGCTTCTGCCTCCTCAACCTCCTCTCGGTCTTCCACCTGCACCCAAAGCCTGTCTGGTCATGCCACAAGCTTTCTAACTGCGCAGAAGGGATTCTGCACACCTCCTTACTATGCTGGCAGTAGGGCTCAACGTCATCAGGTGGTTTTTACTTTGAAATGTCTGGGAAATGTGAGTCACACAGCTGAGGAGTTGTGGTCAGCTCTGGAGAACCAATTTCATGAATGGTTGTCTCCACTGGACCTGAAACCAGGGAAGGCCGTGTGCGACAATGCTGCAAACCTGGGTGCGACCCTTTGCTGGGTCAATGTCACACACATGCCTTGTATGGCTCACGTGTTGAACCTGGTTGTCCAGCAATTTTTAGCCCACTATCCCAGACTAGATGGCCTTCTGCAGAGGGCACGGTCGCTGTGTGCTCACTTCCGCCGTTCGCATCCCGCAGCTCAGCGACTTACATCTCTACAGAAGTCGCTGGGCCTGCCATTTCACCGGCTAAAATGCGATGTGCCTACCCGGTGGAATTCAACTCTGCACATGTTGCAGCGACTGTGGCAGCACCGACAAGCCCTGGTGCAATACGTTCTGACGTATAGCCTGGGCCAACGAGATCCAGAGGTTAGGCAAATCACGCTGGAGGAGTGGTCTCAGAACAGGGACCTATGCACCCTTCTGCACAGTTTTGAAATGGCGACGAAGATGTTTAGTGCTGACGATCCCATTATCAGCATGACTATTCCGTTGATTTACATGCTGGAGCACATGTTAAACAGAATTCGGAGTCAGGTGGTGGCACAAGAGGAGGTGGAGGAAGTAGAGGAGGAGTTGTATGCGGAAGGGCTAACATCTGCAAGGTCCAGACGGTCGGCAGCACCAAGGTGGCAGGCATGTGAGGGTGGGGGAGATGGTTTTAACAGGGCGCATGGTAGCAGCCAAACTAGTGAGGAATGTGCAGGAGCCCAGGAAGAAGTGGAGGACGAACTGATGGAAGACTCATCAGATGAGGGAGACCTTGATCACATTTCTGTTGTGCAAGGTTGGGGGGAGAGGACAGAGGAAGGAAGCATGATTGTTACCTCGCCACCAACACAACAGGGACTTGGTACTCCTGGATGCGCAACACACATGAGTGCCTTCTTGCTGCACTACCTGCAACATGACCCTCGAATTGTGAGAATTAGAAATAATCCTGACTACTGGGTTGCCACACTGTTAGATCCCCGGTACAAAAGTCAATTTGCAGACTGTTGCAGAATCTTACATGTGCTTTTCCACAAAACACCAGTGGTGCACGTAGTGAATCTCACAGTTCCAACTTGCCAACCGTGGGACCGTCAAGTGTTCAGCACTCAAACCGTAACAGAACCACAGTATCTGCTGGTAACATCAATTTTGCGGAATCATTTCACCACTTTTTTAGCCCATCCTTTGCAAGGCCACAGGAGACAAGAAGTCTGACACATAGTCAACGCCTAGAGACGATGGTACAGGAGTATCTCCAAGTAAACATTGAAGCCATGACTGTGTCACTGGACCCTTGCTCTTTTTGGGCTTCCAATCTGGATAAATGGCCGGAGCTAGCCACTTACGCCTTGGAGATCTTGTCATGCCCCGCAGCCAGCGTTCTGTCTGAACGTGTGTTCAGCGCTGCTGGTGGTGTGCTGACAGATAAGCGCACGCGGCTCTCCACTGATAATGTAGACAGACTCACGTTCATAAAGATGAACAAATCATGGATCCGAAATGACTTTTCTACCCCTGTGTCATCCTGGGGAGAGAAAAAGCTTGATGATTGGTTGAAATCACCCTACCAACCGTTTTAAGCTTTCAAATTACTAATCATGTTTATCTGTATCTTGGCTGTAAAATAATTTGGGCTTTGGAACAGTGTGCAGCACTGATTCTATTAGGCCATCTATAATAAGCTCCACCAGATTTAAAATTACTAATCATGTTTATCTGTATCTTGACTGGAAAATAATTTGGGCTTTGTAGCAGTGTGCAGCACTGATCCTATTAGGCCATCTATACTATGCTCCACCAGATTTAAAATTAATAATAATTTTTAGCTGCATCTAGCCCGGAAAATAATTTTGGGGCTCCGAGATGCGCAAGACACATAAGTGCCTTCTTGCTGCACTACCTGCAACATGACCCTCATATTGTCAGAATTCAAAGTAATCATGACTACTGGGTTGCCACACTCTTAGATCCTCCAAACTTTTCGATCAACCTTTTCATTTTAATAAAGACCAAAAGAATTGTCATTTTTGAAATTATAAGCATTAGCAGGTTATTAGAAACTGAAATCAAACAGTTTTCAACTCAAAACTTTATTCTAGGTGATGTTACATTTTCACATAGGACCCCTTGTTCGAAAGGAGCTTCTGAACTCTCTCGTCCATTGAATTTGTCAGGTTTTGGATGGTTTCTGCTTCAATTGTTTTGCATGAGGACAGAATACCCTCCCAGAGCTGTTGCTTAGATGTGAACTGCCTCCCGCCATCATAGACACTCCTTTTGATGATGCTCCAGAGGTTCTGAATGGGGTAGAGGTCAGGGGAGCATGGGGGTCACGCCATAAGTTTGTCCCCTTTTATGCCCATATCAGCCAGAGATGCAGATGTTTTATGTGCAGCATGAGATGGTGCATTATCATGCAAAAAAATTATCTTGCTGTGAAATACACGGTTCTTCTTCTTGAACCATGGCAGGAAGTGCTGTTTGAGAAAATCCACATACATTATGGAGTTCATCTTTAGCGCCTTCAGGGATCCTAAAGGGGCCGACAATCTCTCTCCCCATGATTCCAGCCCAAAACATTACTCCACCTCCTCCTTGTTGGCGCTGTAGCTGTGTTTGCGTGGGGTGTCCATCAACCAGCCATCCTCCACTCCATCCATCTGGACCATCGAGCGCTGCACGGCACTCATCCGTGAACAAAACAGTTTTGAAATCAGTCTTCATGTAATGTTTGGCCCACTGGAGCCGTTTCTGCTTGTGTGAAGTGGATAGAGGAGGTCGACAGGATGGCGTATGCACAGCTGCAAACCTCTGAAGGACCCTGCATCTTGTTGTTCGGGGGACGTTGGAGGCACCAGCAGCTTCAAAAACTTGTCTGCTGCTATGACAAGGCTTTTTTGCCGCTGCTCTTTTAACCTTTCGTAATTGCCTGTAGGAAAGAGTCCTCAATTTGCCCTTATCAGCACGCACACGTGTGTACTGTGAATCAGCTACATACTTCTTGATTGCCAAGACACTTCATCCTGATCATCGCACAATGTTGATTGTAGTCATGCCTTGACCTAAACACTCCACAATTTGTTGCTTCTCAGCAGCCGACACATCCTTTTTCTTTCCCATTTTGGCAGAAAATGTAGGCTGCTTAATAATGTGAGACAGCCTTCTTAAGTAGTCTTGCCTTTCATTGGACACACCTGCCAAACTTATTAGCACAGGTGTCTGCAATTGCTTACAGTGATATAAAGAGCCCTGACACACATCACCATCAATGAGTTTAACTGACAAACAAACAAATTCTTCCCTTATCACTCCTAAACACTTTTTGCATAATAATTTCGAACACAGTGTACATGTTCTTTTCCACAAAACACCAGTGATTCACGTAGTGAATCTTACAGTTCTAACTTGCCAACCGTGGTCTGTATGGAGTTGTTCAATAAAGGGCCCAAAATTTAGATAACATAGATGGGAGAGGTCTCTATGAATAGGAATTCCTAAGTATTTGATACCCTGTGAGGGCCAGGCAAATGGAAAGTTGGACTGGATGGAATCCTATATGGATTTGGGGAGGGAGACATCGAGGGCCTCAGACTTCGCTGCATTGATTTTAAAATTTGACCATGTAACAAAGTGATCTATTTCATCCATAACAGCATGGATGGATATATGTGATTGAGTGATATATACTAGTACATCATCAGCAAATAGAGAGCACTTGTACTCGGTGCCTCCCACCTCAATCCACCTAATATTGGGGTTATGGCGAATTGATGAGAGCAGGTGCTCCATCACTAGGATGTATAAGAGAGGGGACAGAGGACATCCCTGCCTTGTCCCATTGGTGATTGTGAAAGGTGATGAAAATGTTCTGATGCACCCCCTGGGCCTTGGGACACCCGGAGCCGGACCCTTTTTGGTGGATGCTGGTGGTTGTAGTCTCCATGGCGGCGACCCGGTTCCGTGGCTCAAGGCGGTCAAACCAGTGGCGGAACTATTTAAGTGGTTTTGATGTTTAAATGTCCGACTACGCCACCCGTGGATTGCGGTCAGAGTGAACCGCCGCTGCAGGACAGATCGCTGAGGCTGGTGTTGTGGGTGCAGCAGAGCGTAGCATAACTCCCCACGGGAGGAGTATAGCCTCAGGGCAGTGTATGCGGAGGATGGGGGTGATGGTGCAGGGCAGCAGCAGTAACGACACGGAGTCAGTGATGCAGTCCAGGGCCTTTACTCACAGTTCTTATTATCCAGACCACGTCTGCAGGTAACGGCTGCCCACGTCGTACTGTGCTCACCAGGTGAGGGGCTCAGACAACTCCCAGATAACTTTGGAGCGCTTCATAGGACCCCCTTTTTGTGTCCTTTGTCTGGCCTTTCTTACCAACCCTTCTGTCCGGCTGCCTCGGGCCTCCTCTTGGTAAACTTGGCGCCAATTTCCCTGACCCTATGTGGTGCCTTCCTAGCGGGCGTAGCGAGGGGCTGCGCCACATAAAATGTCACAGCCTCCGGTTTCTAGCTGAGGGTCGTTTCCTGCCTCCACTAGTTTCGGGGACCGGTCTCCCCCTTTGGCCTGACCCCTCCACGCAGGTGGATTCGGGCGTGCGGTGGCGACTCGCCCGTCCCCACCCCTGGGATCCCTTCATTCCTCGTTCCTGGAGCCTTCTCCGCTCCTCTTCCTTCCTTCTCCCTCTTCCAGGCCTGGGCCTCTGTTACTAGGCCCGCCTCCGGAGCAGAGCACATGCAGAGCCCCTGCTCCCTGCCACTTCTGCTCAGACTTCTCTGCACTGAACTAAGATGGTGCCCACCTTTTATTCTCCCTTCTCAATGCACCCAGGAACTGCTTCCTCCCTGCTCCTGCACTACAGGGTTCCACTTCCTCAGTGTTCCCTCCCCCCACTCCAGCCAGGGACAGGGACTGTCGTGCCCATCTCAGAGGCATATTGGTCGCCCTGCCCTACGGCAATGTGGTGTAATGCATGCAGGTGTCGGGTCCTGATCCACACTCCATCCTTACCTGAGAGTGAGATATCACACCTCTGTGTGAGGTGCAATACCTCTGTAGCAACCGAGCCATCAGGGTGCTACAGTTCCATTTATCTTCAGCCTAGGTGACGTATTGTGATACAGGGCCGTGATTTTGGCTATAAAAGGGTCCCCTAGACCCCTACCCCATGCTTTTTAAGAGAATCATATATGGCGTGCCAGTAGACTCTATGGAATGCTTTCTCAGCATCCAATGAGAGTATCTAATTACAAATTTTTAACTGCATCTAGCCCAGGAAATACTTTGTGCCTAGTAGCAGTGTCTGCTAGTCAGCGGATTATCCCGGCTGTTAAGCAAGCTACACCACCTGTAGTTTGGACACTTAATTTTTTCAAAGGAAATGCTTCGGGACCACGGGATACTCAGTGAAGAGCATCAGGAGGCACCCCAGGGCATAGGGGCTGGGACTGGCAGTAGGATGCCTTGCGGTGGACAGCCGAGCTCGATCCTTATAAAAGCTTTTTAACTGCAGCAGCTTTAGTGGACGCTACTAGAGCTGGAATTACGCGGCTGCTGGCATGAGACTTGCCCTCCAATAGATCCTTGTAAATGGATTTAAAGTGTATTCATTCAAATTAGAGAGACAATTTAAATTAAAAAGCTTAGAGCTGCCTCCACCACAGGGGGGCTCGCTCGACCCACCAGCGGACAGGCACCAGTATTGGGAGAGGGGGGCTGGCCGTCAGGGTTCACAGCGGCTCTGGCACAAACCCGGCGACACGGAGGTGGCACGGGCAGGAGCGGACTGAACGTGTCGGCTTCTCACTTTTTGGATTTTAGAAGGGCATGACATGCCTATATCTGTGTCTCCCCCTCCTTTTACTCCTCCACCTCTTTTCTTTTCGCATGACTATATGTACTTGTCACTTTTCCATGTGTTAGTTGTGTCTTCTGAGCAGTTTGTCAGCTTTTGGACACCTTTGAAGGTGTTTTCTATGTGTTTCTATGTGTTTTTGTTTTCCTGCCATTGGTTTTAACGGTGTTCGAAGGTGTTCGACGAGCAGTTCGACGAATAGTTCGGCGAACACACGGGTGTTCGACGAACCGAACCGAACTCGAACACTACGGGGGTGGCTCAACACTAGTCCCAAGGCCCAGGGGGCGCGTCAGAACATTTTCATCACCTTTCATAATCACCAATGGGACAAGGCAGGGATGTCCTCTGTCCCCTCTCTTATACATCCTAGTGACGGAGCACCTGCTCTCATCAATTCGCCATAACCCCAATATTAGGTGGATTGAGGTGGGAGGCACCGAGTACAAGTGCTCTCTATTTGCTGATGATGTCCTAGTATATATCACTCAATCACATATATCCATCCCTGCTGTTATGGCTGAAATAGATCACTTTGTTACATGGTCAAATTTTAAAATCAATGCAGCGAAGTCTGAGGCCCTCGATGTCTCCCTCCCAAAATCCATACAGGATTCCATCCAGTCCAACTTTCCCTTTGCCTGGCCCTCACAGGGTATCAAATACTTAGGAATTCCTATTCATAGAGACCTCTCCCGTCTATGTTATCTTCATTTTGGGCCCTTTATTGAACAACTCCATACAGACCACGGTTGGCAAGTTAGAACTGTAAGATTCACTACGTGAACCACTGGTGTTTTGTGGAAAAGCACATGTACACTGTGTTCCAAATTATTATGCAAAAAGTGTTTAGGAGTGATAAGGGAAGAATTTGTTTGTTTGTCAGTTAAACTCATTGATGGTGATGTGCGTCAGGGCTCTTTATATCACTGTAAGCAATTGCAGACACCTGTGCTAATTAGTTTGGCAGGTGTGTCCAATGAAAGGCAAGACTACTTAAGAAGGCTGTCCCACATTATTAAGCAGCCTACATTTTCTGCCGAAATGGGAAAGAAAAAGGATGTGTCGGCTGCTGAGAAGCAACAAATTGTGGAGTGTTTAGGTCAAGGCATGACTACTATCAACATTGTGCGGTGATCAGGATGAAGTGTCTTGGCAATCAAGAAGTATGTAGCTGAGTCACAGTACACACGTGTGCGTGCTGATAAGGGCAAATTGAGGACTCTTTCCTACAGGCAATTACGTCAGGTTAAAAGAGCAGCGGCAAAAAAGCCTTGTCATAGCAGCAGACAAGTTTTTGAAGCTGCTGGTGCCTCCAACGTCCCCCGAACAACAAGATGCAGGGTCCTTCAGAGTTTTGCAGCTGTGCGTACGCCATCCTGTCGACCTCCTCTATCCACTTCACACAAGCAGAAACGGCTCCAGTGGGCCAAACATTACATGAAGACTGATTTCAAAACTGTTTTGTTCACGGAGGAGTGCTGTGTAACGCTCGATGGTCCAGATGCCTGGAGTGGAGGATGGCTGATTGATGGACACCCCACGCAAACACGGCTACAGCGCCAACAAGGAGGAGGTGGAGTAATGTTTTGGGCTGGAACCATGGGGAGAGAGATTGTCGGCCCCTTTAGGATCCCTGAACGGGTAAAGATGAACTCCATAATGTATGTGGAGTTTCTCAAACAGCACTTCCTGCCATGGTTCAAGAAGAAGAACCATGTATTCCACAGCAAGATCATTTTTATGCATGATAATGCACCGTCTCATGCTGCACATAACACATCTGCATCTCTGGCTGATATGGGCATAAAAGGGGACAAACTTATGCTGTGACCCCCATGCTCCCCTGACCTCTACCCCATTCAGAACCTCTGGAGCATCATCAAAAGGAGTGTCTATGATGGCGGGAGGCAGTTCACATCTAAGCAACAGCTCTGGGAGGGTATTCTGTCCTCATGCAAAACAATTGAAGCAGAAACCATCCAAAACCTGACAAATTCAATGGACGAGAGAGTTCAGAAGCTCCTTTCGAACAAGGGGTCCTATGTGCAAATGTAACATCACCTAGAATAAAGTTTTGAGTTGAAAACTGTTTGATTTCATTTTCTAATAACCTGCTAATGCTTATAATTTTAAAAATGACAATTTTTTGGTCTTTATTAAAATGAAAAGGTTGATCGAAGAGTGTGGTGGATCTAAGAGTGTGGCAACCCAGTAGTCAGGATTACTTCGAATTCTGACAATCTGAGGGTCATGTTGCAGGTAGTGCAGCAAGAAGGCACTTATGTGTCTTGCGCATCTCGGAGCCCCAAAATTATTTTCCGGGCTAGATGCAGCTAATAATTATTATTAATTTTAAATCTGGTGGAGCTTTAGTATAGATAGCCTAATAGAATCAGTACTGCACACTGCTACAAAGCCCAAATTATTTTCCAGCCAAGATACAGATAAACATGATTAGTAAGTTTAAATCTGGTGGAGCTTAGTATAGATGGCCTATTAGAATCAGTGCTGTGCACTGCTTCAAAGCCCAAATTATTTTCCAGCCAAGATACAGATAAACATGATTAGTAATTTGAAAGCTTAAAACGGTTGGTGAGGTGATTTTAACCAATCATCAAGCTTTTACTCTCCCCAGGATGACACAGGGGTAGAAAAGTCATTTCGGATCCAGGATTTGTTTATCTTTATGAACGTGAGTCTGTCTACATTATCAGTGGAGAGCCGCGTGCGCTTATCTGTCAGCACACCACCAGCAGCGCTGAACACACGGTCAGACAGAACGCTGGCTGCGGAGCATGACAAGATCTCCAAGTTGTAAGTGGCTAGCTCGGGCCCTTTATCCAGATTGGAAGCCCAAAAAGAGCAATGGTCCAGTGACACAGTCATGGCTTCAATGTTTACTTGGAGATACTCCTGTACCATCGTCTCTAGGCGTTGACTATGTGTCAGACTTCTTGTCTCCTGTGGCCTTGCAAAGGATGGGCTAAAAAAGTGGTGAAATGATTTCGCAAAATTGATGTTACCAGCAGATACTGTGTTTCTGTTACGGTTTGAGTGCTGAACACTCGACGGTCCAACGGTTGGCAAGTTGGAACTGTGAGATTCACTACGTGCACCACTGGTGTTTTGTGGAAAAGCACATGTAAGATTCTGCAACAGTCTCTGCTGATACTCCTGCATGCGTACATCCCTTTCTATGGCAGGAATAATTTCTGCAAATTGACTTTTGTACCGGGGATCTAACAGTGTGGCAACCCAGTAGTCAGGATTATTTCTAATTCTCACAATTCGAGGGTCATGTTGCAGGTAGTGCAGCAAGAAGGCACTCATGTGTCTTGCGCATCCAGGAGCACCAAGTCCCTGTTGTGTTGGTGGCGAGGAAACAATCATGCTTCCTTCCTCTGTCCTCTCCCCCCAACCTCGCACAACAGAAATGTGATCAAGGTCTCCCTCATCTAATGAGTCTTCCATCAGTTCGTCCTCCACTTCTTCCTGGGCTCCTGCACCTTCCTCACTAGTTTGGCTGCTACCATGCGCCCTGGTAAAACCATCTCCCCCACCCTCACATGCCTGCCGCCTTGGTGCTGCCGACCGTCTGGACCTTGCAGATGTTAGCCCTTCCGCATACAACTCCTCCTCCTCTACCTTCTCCACCTCCTCTTGTGCCACCACCTGACTCCGAATTCTGTTTAACATGTGCTCCAGCATGTAAATCACCGGAATAGTCATGCTGATAATGGCATCGTCAGCACTAAACATCTTCGTCGCCATTTCAAAACTGTGCAGAAGGGTGCATAGTTCCCTGATCTGAGACCACTCCTCCAGCGTGATTTGCCCCACATCTGGATCTCGTTGGCCCAGGCTATACGTCAGAACGCATTGCACCAGGGCTTGTCGGTGCTGCCACAGTCGCTGCAACATGTGCAGAGTTGAATTCCACCGGGTAGGCACATCGCATTTTAGCCGTTGAAGTGGCAGGCCCAACGACTTCTGTAGAGATGTAAGTCGCTGAGCTGCGGGATGCGAACGGCGAAAGTGAGCACACAGCGACCGTGCCCTCTGCAGAAGGCCATCTAGTCCAGGATAGTGGACTAAAAATTGCTGGACAACCAGGTTCAACACGTGAGCCATACAAGGCATGTGTGTGACATTGCCCCAGTGAAGGGCCGCACCCAGGTTTGCAGCATTGTCGCACACGGCCTTCCATGGTTTCAGGTCAGTGAAGACAACCATTCATGAAATTGGTTCTCCAGAGCTGACCACAACTCCTCAGCTGTGTGACTCACATTTCCCAGACATTTCAAAGTAAAAACTGCCTGATGACGTTGAGCCCTACTGCCATCATAGTAAGGAGGTGTGCAGGATCCCTTCTGCGCAGTTAGAAAGCTTGTGGCATGACCAGACAGGCTTTGGTTGCAGGTGGAGGACCGAGAGGAGGTTGAGGAGACACAAGCAGTGGAGGAACTTTGAGATAAAGAGGATTGACGCACAACTCGTGGGGACGGCAAGACTTGGACAGCAGCCCCTTGTCCATAGTTACCCAGTGCCCAGTCAGCGACATGTAACGCCCCTGTCCATGCCTACTCGTCCAAGTGTCTGTGGTGAAATGCACCCTGTCCCACACAGAGTTTCTCAAAGAAGCGGTGATGTGTGCGACATGCTGGTGGAGCACAGGCACACCTTTCTTTGAGAAGTAGTGCCGACTGGGCATCTGGTACTGGGGCACTGCGACGGACATAAGGTCTCGAAAATCCTCTGTGTCCACCAGGCGGAAAGGCAGCATTTCTGCAGCCAAGAGCTTGCAGATGGTGAAATTCAACCTCTTAGCTTTCTCATGGCTTGGAGGAAATGGTCTTTTACTTGTCCACATCTGGGGGACCGAGTTCTGGCTCCTGTGCTTAGACGGGGTTGATAAGGGTGTCCACGGCAAACTGCCGGTCTGTGAGGAAGATGCAGGCGGACATGTTAGGTTGCCTTGATCCAAAGGTGTTGCTATCGATGTCGGACAGCGCTCAACACCACCTGGTGTTACCACCTCCAAAGAAAATGATGACCTGCCAATCACACTAAAGAGGTGGCAGGTCTGCGTCCCAAAACAGGTGTGACTGCTGTCCCCCCAGTCAGAGAGGATGAAGAGGCCGCGGATGCACAAGATGTGGCAGACGGTGGTTGGCCCGGCCAGCTAGGCCGCATTGTAGCACAGTGAGCTTCCCACTGCAACTAAGGCTTCATGTCCATGTGCCGGTTCATGCATGAAGTACTCAAACTATGTATTTTTTGGCCTCTACTTAGCTTTTGCTGACAAATGTTACAGATAACACGAGTTGGGTCATCTTTATCGATCTGAAAAAATGCCCAGGCTATGCAAGGCTTAGCACCCATGCGACCTGAAGAGCCACCACGACTTGTGGTGAGAGGCAGAGTTGTGTTTGAGGATGCAGTTGTTGACGTGCTTCCAGTACTACGTCTCTGTCCAGGAAGGCGCAACCTGACCTCGTCGTCACTAGCATTCTCTTCCACCTCCTCTGCTGACCTCATCTCTTGGCTGACTGTGGGTTGACAGTAAGTGGGATCTCCAACCTCATCATCATCACCCTGTGCGTTATCACACCCATCGTCCTCAGAGCCAACCTGTTCCTGCCCTGACAAAAAACTAAAGTTGTCGCTCCAATCACGTATTTGAGTCTCATCATCGTCTTCCTCATTGTCTCCACCAACAGGAGTTACAGTTTGGGAATGAGGGTCTACATTATGGTCAGAACCTTCAGCGTCTGGTCCTGGATCCGACTCATAAAGATTCTGGGCATCAGTGCAGATCATTTCCTCGTCTGGATTCACAGAAGCGCTGGAGCCGACCTCTGATTCCCAGGCTATAGTATGAGTAAACAGCTCTGCAGACTCAACCATCTGTTCTACCTCATACTCAGACGGGCAGCTGGAGATTTGGGAGCTGTGAGGAAGCAAGTGCGATTGGGGTGACACCTTTGGGGACTGGAGTATTTGTGATATTGAAGTTGATGTGGAGGAGAGCCCACTTAAAGGAGCACTTGATATCCGTTGAAGCACCTGCTGCTTTTGTGCCTCATCTGGAATTTGTAGCGATTGGCGTGGCCGTAAGAAAGGGATCTTATCACATTGTCCGCTAAAAGAAGTAGACATTTTAGTTTGGCTGGAAGATGGTCTTTCTTCTGTAGATGTTACTGTTGCTTTAAGACCTAACCCACGGACACAACCTTTTTTCCCCTTCCCAACACGCCTATTCCCCTTTCCACCAGCAGCAGGCCTTTTTCCACTCATTTTGGCGGTTAATTAATTCACAACTCTGGAGTTGTTAGCACAAAAAAACAATGGATGGGAACCGAGCAGAGCTGAGTGGCCAAACTGTGGTATTAGGCCAAAACTATTGGCTGGGTTAGATGCAGAAAAAAATTATATTAAATTTGCAACCTGATGGAGGTCAGTATAGATGGACTAATAGAACAAGTCCCACACACTGCTAGAAGCCCAAATATTTTTTCAGAGCTAGATGCAGAAAAAAATTCTATTCAATTTGCAACCTGATGGAGGTCAGTATAGATGGACTAATAGACCAAGTCCCACACACTGCTAGAAGCCGAAATATTTTTTCAGAGCTAGATGCATAAAAAAATTATTTTTAATTTGCAACCTGATGGAGGTCAGTATAGATGGACTAGGACTAATAGACCAAGTCCCTCACACTGCTGGAAGCCCAAATATTTTTTCAGAGCTATATGCAGAAAAAAAATTATATTTAATTTGCAACCTGATGGAGGTCAGTATAGATGGACTAATAGAACAAGTCCCACACACTGCTAGAAGCCCAAATATTTTTTCAGAGCTAGAAGCAGAAAAAAATTATATTCAATTTGCAACCTGATGGAGGTCAATATAGATGGACTAATAGACCAAGTCCCACACACTGCTAGAAGCCCAAATATTTTTTCAGAGCTAGATGCTTAAAAAAATTATATTCAATTTGCAACCTGATGGAGGTCAGTATAGATGAACTAATAGACCAAGTCCCACACACTGCTAAAAGCCCAAATATTTTTTCAGAGCTAGATGCAGAAAAAAATTATATTCAATTTGCAACATGATGGAGGTCAGTATAGATGGACTAATAGACCAAGTCCCACACACTGCTAGAAGCCCAAATATTTTTTCAGAGCTAGATGCAGAAGAAAATTATCTTGAATATGCAACCTGATGGAGGTCAGTATAGATGGACTAATAGAACAAGTCGCACACACTGCTAGAAGCCCAAATATTTTTTAGGAGCTAGATGCACAAAAAAATTATATTCAATTTGCAACCTGATGGAGGTCAGTATAGATGGACTAATAGACCAAGTCCCACACACTGCTAGAAGCCCAAATATTTTTTCAGAGCTAGATGCAGAAAAAAATTATATTCAATTTGCAACCTGATGGAGGTCAGTATAGATGGACTAATAGACCAATTCCCACACACTGCTAGAAGCCCAAATATTTTTTCAGAGCTAGATGCAGAAAAAAATTATATTCAAATTGCAACCTGATGGAGGTCAGTATAGATGAACTAATAGACCAAGTCCCACACACTGCTAAAAGCCCAAATATTTTTTCAGAGCTAGATGCAGAAAAAAATTATATTCAATTTGCAACATGATGGAGGTCAGTATAGATGGACTAATAGACCAAGTCCCACACACTGCTAGAAGCCCAAATATTTTTTCAGAGCTAGATGCAGAAAAAAATTATATTGAAATTGCAACCTGATGGAGGTCAGTATAGATGGACTAATAGAACAAGTCGCACACACTGCTAGAAGCCCAAATATTTTTTCAGAGCTAGATGCAGAAAAAAAATATTTTTAATTTGCAACCTGATGGAGGTCAGTATAGATGGACTAATAGACCAAGTCCCACACACTGCTAGAAGCCCAAATATTTTTTCAGGGCTAGATGCAGAAAAAAATTGTATTAAATTTGCAACCTGATGGAGGTCAGTATAGATGGACTAATAGAACAAGTCCCACACACTGCTAGAAGCCCAAATATTTTTTAAGAGCTAGATGCAGAAAAAAATTATATTCAATTTGCAACCTGAAGGAGGTCAGTATAGATGGACTAATAGACCAAGTCCCACACACTGCAAGAAGCCCAAATATTTTTTCAGAGCTAGATGCAGAAAAAAATTATATTCAATTTGCAACCTGATGGAGGTCAGTATAGATGGACTAATAGACCAAGTCCCACACACTGCTAGAAGCCCAAATATTTTTTCAGATCTAGATGCAGAAAAAAATTATTTTTAATTTGCAACCTGATGGAGGTCAGTATAGATGGACTAATAGACCAAGTCCCACACACTGCTAGAAGCCACATATTTTTTCAGAGCTAGATGCAGAAAAAAATTATGTTCAATTTGCAACCTGATGGAGGTCAGTATAGATGGACTAATAGAAGAAGTCCCACACACTGCTAGAAGCCCAAATATTTTTTAAGAGCTAGATGCAGAAAAAAATTATATTCAATTTGCAACCTGATGGAGGTCAGTATAGATGGACTAATAGACCAAGTCCCACACACTGCTAGAAGCCAAATATTTTTTCAGAGGTAGATGCAGAAAAAAATTATGTTCAATTTGCAACCTGATGGAGGTCAGTATAGATGGACTAATAGAACAAGTCCCACACACTGCTAGAAGCCCAAATATTTTTCCAGAGCTAGATGAAGAAAAAAAATATTTTTAATTTGCAACCTGATGGAGGTCAGTATAGATGAACTCATAGACCAAGTCCCACACACTGCTAGAAGCCCAAATATTTTTTCAGAGCTAGATGCAGAAAAAAATTATATTCAATTTGCAACCTGATGGAGGTCAGTATAGATGGACTAATAGAACAATTCTCACACACTGCTAGAAGCCCAAATATTTTTTCAGAGCTAGATGCAGAAAAAAATTATATTGAATTTCCAACCTGATGGAGGTCAGTATAGATGGACTAATAGAACAAGTCCCACACACTGCTGGAAGCCCAAATATTTTTTCAGAGCTAGATGCAGAAAAAAATTATATTCAATTTGCAACCTTATGGAGGTCTGTATAGATGGACTAATAGAATGATGCTATGCCCAAAATGTTTTACTTCACTAGGTGCAGTTAAAAATTGGTATTCTATACACAGGTGGTGTAGCTTGCAACACAGATAGGCTACTCCACTGACTAACACACTCTGCAATAGGCCAAAAAGGATTAGCTTTGCTAGATTTAGCCAAATGCTATGAAAAAAACTTGCACTGCACTGGCACAGACCTGCCTGGCAAAAACTGATAGGAACTGATGTAACTTAGTCTCCCAACCTATCTATTTAAGAGCACAGACCTGCCTGATAAAAGTCGTAGGAAATGCTGTAACCTAGTCCTTAAAAGGACTGCAATCACAACTCTTCCCTACTCCCAAGCTATCTGTAGATTTGTGCGAAAATTGGCTTTAAATTAACAAGATAGAGCGCACACAGCAACAGCGGTGCCGTCTAACACGCAGCTGCAGCAGTGAGAAAATGGTGGCGACGGGGAAAATGGCTGGGTCTTATAGGGCAAGGACATGTGACATACACTGCCGATGACACATGCCCTTGCTTGTGTGAAAAAAAGCAGTTCGCTCCGTGTGTGCTCTGCTGATAGGCTGACAGATTGCACCTCCCCACTGTAAATGCGGGAAAGAGAAAAAAAAATGGAGATCTTCATTATTCCTGCAGAGATCTATCCCCTGCCCCTTCCCCCGCCCCGCTGAACACTCAAACTGCGTATTAACATTAATTTTCAGCATTACTGAGACAAAATCCGGTTATGATTTTGGTGCACGAACAGCTATCGAACATAACCTCCAACAGCCGATTTTTTTTCAAATTGTTCGTGTTCGCCGAACTGCTCGAACACCGCCCAAAACAGCTCGAATTTGAGATTGGCGAACAGTTCGAGTCGAACAACGCTCATCTCTAGTCTTCACCATGATAGCCTTGAGAGAAGTGGTGTCAGGTCACTGGAACTGATGTAGTTGGATGCCTAAATTATAGCCCAAAGTCAAACAAACACCTTCTATTGGTTTGTGTAGACACTGCTTAATGCATTTGCACGTGAGATCCAATTTTGCTTGCAGTAAAGAATGGATCAATCATGGAATCAGAGGTACGGCCATTTCTCCAAAGTTTCCTCGGAGCTGTTTTCCAACACAACAATGCTAGGTCTCATGTTTCTCATGCTGTGAGCTGCTTGCAAGGCCTTTATATGCTACCATGGCCTGCAGCATCTCCAGATTGCCTCCTATCAAGCACATCTGCAACGTCATAGGTCTGCAGTTTCAAAAGTAGCTGTCAGCAATAGATCTTGATAACTTGTGTGCCCAAGTGCATTTATCTTGGAAGAACATTTCTTATACAACCATTAATAACCTCATTGATAGCATACCAAGGCATGTATATGCATGTATTTTGGCGTTCATAAACGATACTGAATAAAGTAAGATGCTTTGGATAATTTGTTTCTATTTTTTCATAATTTGCATATCATTGACATGTCTTTCAATTCTGTGATTTCCTGAATTCTACTTTTCCATTTTGATTTTGTAATTTTAATGTTGAGGAGTACATTTTCAATAGTACACATAGCCTTTACTCATTGAGATATCAGTGTTCTAAAGAAGCAATCAATAGCCAAATTCATTCTCCCAAACACTAAGGTTGCTTAGAATTCTGCACGCGCTCAAGACTTCTATTTAATTTTTCTATTTTCAACCTGCCAGAAATTTTTATGCTGTTACTTCATAGACAAAATTATATTTTATACTTGACCTAGAACAGAAAATAATGTTCCTGAAGATTTATTTTAAGAAAATGATTGTCAGGATTGTGACCCATTTAAATATTTCAAAGCAAATTTTGTAACGTAAGCGTTTTTTTAAAATGTGAGCTCGAATGAATTCATTTTCTTACAACCCACGGTGTTTTTTGGTTATGTTTATCTCTAATAGACAATTGATAATTTCTCTGAGTTTCCAACAAAACAGAAATTTAACCAGTAACCCCAGAACTTGGCCTAGCTATACCTGCTTTTTTATGAAAATTCATTTAGTTTTTTATTTAGTTTTTCAATCCCCCAAAATTATATTTTAAACAAAAATGCTCATAAATGGACAAGTAACGGAGAAAATCAATGATACAGGAGGACAAAATATAATCTTTCCCCGTCTGTTGTTTAGTTGGCAATATATTCTGCACATTCCTGATACAAATATTGCACCAATGTCAGGGTTTAATCTGTTACATTTTTGGTTGTTGACTATCCAAGGTGGTGGGGCTTCACAATCTTTGCATTTTACAGCAGATACGGCAGAGAAGGAGGCTCCTGCTGCAGCCACTTGTCCTACTGCCAAACACAAGTCATAAGCAGGAGGAAAGGCCATTGTTGGGTCACATTGAGTTGTTTTCCTTCTTTGTCAGTTTTAATTGAAATGTGAGTCAAAGTAGCTTCAAAAGAGAGTAAGAAATGGGGTTTCCTCTTTGAAATATGCACTAGTAAACACAAGTACAATGAACCGGAAATTAGTTCTTTGGTGGATCATTTTAAATTTAGATTATTATACAGATATAATGAAATAAAATAAAGAAAATAAAATGTTTTTCAGATGTTTGATTTTCCTCCTCTTATTCCAAGATCTATAACAATTTTTCTTCTGTCAACATAGCCATGTAAGGGCTTTTTCTTGCAGGAACAGTTGTAGTTTTGAATAATATCACTTATTTTAACAAAGCAGAAAAAAAATTCCAAGTGTTGTGAAATTCTATAAAAAAAAAAACACATTCCACCATTGTTTTTTGGGTTTTATTTATATAGCTTTCATTGTGAAAAAAATGGCCTGGCAATATTATATTACAGATCAGTATAATTTTGGCGATTCTGAAATTGTAACTTTTTTTGATTATTTAAAGGCAACCTGTCATGTAATTTGTCTTATCTAAACTGGCCCCATTGCGTTGTTAGTGATGCAATGTGTATCACTAACACACTTTTTTCATTAAAATCAGCTCTTTATCCTTTGCAAAAAGCATTTTGTATAGTTATATCTTACATGCTCGTTTAGTCAAGGGTTGTGCTTCATGGCATTCAGTCAAGCTTGACGCCACCCACGCCATTTGAATTTTTTTTTGCTGGGTTTGTGCCGACATCACTATTTTTGTTGTTTAAATCACACGCTTGCGTAATATGTATTGGCCAGCCGTGGCTCCACGCGCGTGACTGTGTGCACATGTGTGGGCAGCTGCTCTTCACGGCGCATGTGCAGCTCCCAGATCGTCAATGCGCAAGCGCAGCTGGCTAATACACACTGTGCAAGCGTAGCTCCCAATACAGACTTGTTTAAACCCATGCTTGCGCAGTCTGTATTGGAAGCTGCGCTTGCGCAGTGTGCATTGCCGTGACGCGCGTCTCCCCGCGCGTGCGCAAACAGTCTGCGAAGCTGTGGAACTGTGAAAAAAAAGAAAATAGTAGTGACAATTAGATTGAATGTCAAAAGAGGATTATAGAACATTCATTGCATAGGTAAAATAATACACATATGAAATAGAACAAATCCAATGCATATTAGTCTGAAAGGAGGTCCATTAGGCATATAATGTAGTAATAAGGTGCAAATGCAAATAAAGTGCCATTAATTTTATGTAAAATGATAATTCACATATTAAGTAGAAAAAAATCTTGTGCCTAATGGTCTAAGAAAAAGTCCAATAAACTTGCAATATAATGATAAAGTGCAAATGCCAATGAAGTGCTTTTGGTTATATACAGAGCGGTAATGCCTCTATATTGAAAGCACAGGGCATATAAATAACAGCCAATGTATCACCATAGTAAATTTAGAAACAGAAATGGGTATAGTAAATGGTATTTAATAGCCCTTGCTAGCCCATTACTGTAAGGAAAGAGAGTCGCCTGCCGTCAGAATCCAGGCGCACGTTTTTCTAAGGCTTTTTCGAGAGGTGATCTAAAGTAAGTAGTATTGGTGATTCTTATATATCCATGTTGCGAGTATAACACTGCTTGATCGGCGCTTGGGAGAAACTCCACACCTTTATGTGTGTGCGTCAATTTCCGGCACTTGCACCGATGAGTCAGTGTGGAGGGAAGGTGTTCCCCCTGAAGTCATAGGCACAGATGCATGGCAATTAGAGGCCATGGGAGATGTAAGGGGATGGTGCGAAGCATGCATGCACACAGTGGCGGTGATATTATTGGAGTCCAAACACAGCCATTACACAGTACATAGCAGGGGCACATATATAAGATTATCTCAGTAACATAATGTTTTTTTTAACACATCCAATTGTGGAACTTATTATTATTTCAAGATCAATTAATTAAAATGTACTTTGTTTGTGGGAAAACACCTTTAAAGGCCAAGTCTGGTCTACAAAATGGATGAGAACAGGACATTTACGCAGTCTTACGTACTAGACACATGGATCCACTTTTAAAACTGATTTGTCTCTGGATCAATGAAACTGTATTGGTCAGCATGATGTCTGAGAAAAAAATGTGTCAAAGTTATAAAAAAAATTAGAAGACCATTTACAGTGTCTTATATTAAAGAATTAACGATTTGCAATGTATCTATAAAAATGGATGCTATACAGATGTTTCCCATGTGATCCATTTTTTTCTTGACACATAGACTTGAATGGGAGATTCTAACTTGATTTATGGAAGAAACTAGTGCATGCTATGATTTTTTTCCCACAGATTTGGTCCATGAGAAAAAAATATCATAATCTAATCAGTTTAATTGAATAAAATAGGTCCCAGGACAGTCTGTATGCTGTCTGTCTTTTTCCTGGACAGCACTCAAACCGAAAATACACTTGTGTGAACCTACTCTTGGGATGTCTGTTTTGTTGTACTCAGAGAAGATGTCTGTTTGGATTGATGAGTGATAAGGAAATAGTGACAAGTTACACACCTGTCCTGGGTATCCTGGGTTCAATTTCCTTCCCCTGATTCTGCTGCCCTCTGCTGTGCTCGATGTTGAATTTTGCAGGTTTCCCGGAGTGGATCAATGACATCATCTGTGTCTTGGGATTAAAACTCTAGTGTCCATGTTTGGTTTGGTCTATTACCTGTACTTGCTGTGTTTTCAACTTGCATTCAGTCCTGCTGGATTCCGCTTCAACTATCCTGCTGATCTTGAAATTCCTGTGTATGCCAAATCATCGCAGCCCACGTGCCTTCCTGCTTCCATGTGTCCACCCGGATCTAAGGCTTAGAGGATCCACCTCACCTGGTGAGCCTAGCATGAAGTGTGAACAAGTGAGTCTCTTCAATTAGCTTGAATGGAGAATGACTGCACAAGTGACCACCTCTCTGCTGGTTAGGGAATCCCCACTCTTAGGATCTGTTCAAAATCTAGAGCTCAAACTACTGTACAAACAGTCAGATTTTTAAAGTATTAAAAATCACCACCCACTCTCGCTATACAATTGCTAGAAGAAATGCAGCTGCCGGTAATAGAGCAGGTTTCGTGTGATCCCCTGCCTGTGGGAATAAATTTAGTGAATGGAGTATTTACTACCGTGCCCGCAGACGTCAAAAATAAATGTCTGAAAGAATCTAGAACACTAGGGTAAACATATGTCAGGAGTAATCCGGCTAATGCCATAATAGACCTACCTACTAGCCTAACCACTCCCCCCCGTGTGCGGCATTAGCTAGCGGCGTAGCTTCCGTCTGGGGCACGCCGCAGGTCGAACGCCAGCTGAAGATTCACGGCAAGAGGCATCTCTGGGAGGACGCTCCCATCACAGACTTTTTCACTTCCAGGCATTATACGGGGATTCCAGGACCCAGCACAATATAGGAGGACAAAGCAAACTACACAGGTACTTTAACCATTGTGCTATCCACTGCATTAGTTCATATGTAGTGTCTAATTGGATGGTTTTATCAGTTGTCTCTGTGATCCCTATAGCAGCACAATAGGGGATTGCCGGTGCAGGGATTTTTTTTTTCCATTTTATTATTGACACTATTGTAGGTAGGTCTATTACGGCATTAGCCGGATTACCCCTGACATATGTTTACCCTAGTGTTCTAGATTCTTTCAGACATTTATTTTTGACATCTGTGAGCGCAGTAGTATATACTCCATTCACTAGATTTTTAAAGTAACTTGTAGCATTGAGGATGCTGTATGATCTGAATGCAAAATGTTATAGAGCAGGAGAAGCTGTGCAGATAGATATATAGGTCTGCTGTAAAAGATTCAGTATAACTAGTATTTAATTATGTGTAGTCCCAGATTGCTCTGACCTTATGTCGCGGGTGTGTCAGAGGTGCAGTTGGTTGCAGGAGTTCTTTACGTTTGGCATTACAGACATCTTCTTAGAGGCTGGCTGTCTCTAGGACCCAGCGGCTACCTCCCTCTGGCCTGATTGTATAAATACCTGGTGTGTCTGAGAGGGAGGTGCCGGCAATATTCATTACTACTTGTAAGTCTTTAGCAAGAGCAATACTTTGTCCTCTCTGGAGCTTGAGGCTGTGTGCACATTTGGATGGAGTCATCTAAAGATAAGCAATTCCCCCCTGTTGGTCAACCCTTGTTGTCTATAGAGTTTAGTGGGGATCGACTAGTACTCCTCTTCTTTCTTCCCTAGCCTTAGCCATACGCCAGGGAAAATCAGGGCAAGGCATGCATGCGGCGATTGGTGAAGAGCCAATATAGGGATGGTAGTTGAGACAGGGTGACACTTGATCAGACTAGGAAGTCTCCACTTCCCTCTTTCCATATTGTCTGGGCTCCCTTTCCCTCTGTGTTACACCAAGTCTTTCCCACATCCTGCATGACACCTTAGCAGTCCTACTTGGTGACTGACAGCTACCTCTGTATGCACATTTCTACAGGGAAGACTGTCCGTCTCTTCTATATAACAAGCTGCATAACATTCCCAAGCTGAAAGGTTCCAATAAAAGCATATTGTATCATATCAATATGCCATAAAATTTTGAAAATTGTTATACAGTTTGTGCTATTTTTGCCAACTTGTCACTCTGTGCAACCTTAGAAACCTTTACTAAGTCTTCATTGCCTTAAAAATGTAACTATAAAACAAAATAATAGAAAAATAAGACAATAGTGTGACAACAAATAATTCCAATGTTACTTTCCGTACTTCAATAAAATAGTGACTCTAAATCCCATACTATACCTAATGAATATGAAATTTAATATGTAATAATGTTAATTGGCAAAGATAAAAGATATTTGAAGAACTGGCTGTAGTTATTTTTTGAGTGTTTCCATCCGTTGTAATATATTATAAGTACTCCTATATGTGATCTGCAACTTAACTATTTATGACCACTCTTGGGGAATTATTTAAATAGCATACATATGTGTGCCTGGATTACCTGCCCCCTTGCCTCTCATTCTAATGCCCTGTACATGATTATGGTATTTTCTTACAATTAAATACAATTTATTAACCACAAAGCAACGCTGACAATGTTTTTCATTCCTGACCCACTATGTCATCATTATTCAGGAAAAAGGCTGCCAGATAGAATGAAGATTACATAGATAGTATACAGATGTGCTATTGCATAGCACTTAGTTAGCGCCAGACATTGGATATACTTTTAATACTTCTGAAACATGTTACATATATGCAGCTTGTTCATGAAATACAAGTAAAACAAAAAAATACTAATTATGAAGCAATAAAACAAATGTATTAATGTTGTCCTAAATTTAGATATGATAAAACTTGACCAAATTGGAAGAAGGTGAGCATAATTTCACCGCAGTGCTTGCTCTATGATAAATTTGGTGCATCTTGCTGTATGCATGAGATACTTTTTTCTCTCCTTTATGTTACATTTTTGCTCCTACTTTAATCTATTATGTTGTGCTTATAAATATGGTGCATTTGTCAAAGTCCAGTATTTTGACCGTTTTTTTTTTCCTGCTTTTGTAACCAATCCGCTGATTCATGGGCCCCTCTTCTTTTCCCTAAGGTGCTTCCCAGATATTACAATGCACACTGCACATTGGTAGTCTGAGACATTCTCCTTGATCTTGGATTGGCCAGTGCTGCAGACTGTGCATCAGGGGCTTCAGAAACGGAGCCCATGAATCAGCTGCAAAAGTAAAAAAAAATTGATTTTACTAAGCACTCCCAGATAAGATGGCAGCTTTGCTGTGAGCTTATTACGGCTCACCTGGTGAAGTAGACTCACTAAGCCCCAGGACCAGGTGATCAGGTGGGTATACAGGCCCCAAGCGCCGGTGCAGCTGACAAGATTATATGAGGAAAGCGAGGATGAGACACCTTCAGAAATTTTGGAAACAGCAGGGTGGATGCAGCAAAGTCAGCAGGGTCAGTAGGAACAGGAGCAAGTAACATGGTGGGCGTAGTTGGAGGAGAGAAAAATACTAAAGTGTAGGATAACAGTCCAAAGACAGGTATAAATCCTAATGGGCCGTAAAAGGCCTAGGGAGATTATGTCACATGACGGGCAACCTGCAAACCTTGACGTGGAGCCCAACAGAGAGCAGAGGACCGAGATCAAGGGAGGAGAGCCAGAACAGGCGTGTAACAGAGTTAGTGCTGACATTCCACCTACTTAAAGAAGTTGTCCAGGTACTTTTTTTTAAATTGCCCAATGTATGCAGCATGTGGGCATAAGTATATTTGTAAATACCTTGTGTTGCTGATAATGCCTGTGAGCGGCGCTGAATACATTGGGCAACTTAAAAAAGTACTGGACTACCCCTTTAAATATACTTAGTCCTGCTAACAATTTAGAAGTGAATGCAACTGTTTTCAGACAATACAGACTGACAATGCTAATACATTTTAGCACAGTAAGTGAGATAAGTGCAGCTGACATTTCTAGTTAGCTGAACATTGTCTAAATTGCATACAATTTTATCTATTTATTGGAGCGCAGGACTAGGTATGTACCATTTTAGTGACTCTAACTGTAAACTAGAGTACTCTTAATCACTCACATCAGGCTGGCAACTTGAAAACAGTGAATTAAAACAAAACCCATATTAAGAAGTGGCACGCCTTTTTTATGTATATAGTAAGTCAACTTTAGCAATGTAAAACTGGAAAACTTCATATTATTAAATAAGTGGTGAAGAGCCTGCAGCAACATCCTGCCTATGATACCATTCTGTGTGGCCCCTGACTATCTGGTCACAGACATACTTGTTTGTGTCTGGTGGTAGTCTATTTCTATTTACCTTGTAGGTGAGCAAAGCAGTAGCGCATAGACAGAAGCAGGGATGGGTTGGTGCAATTCTGCACTGTGTGGCCCTCTTTAGGGTAACATCTTTTGACCCTTGTCTGGCACTCCTGTAAGGAGTCAATAAGATGGTACTCCTGTAAGAATAGATGAGGTGGAGAGGAGGTCTTGCATGAGCTATCTTCACTCTAGTTGTATGGAAATAATGAAACATTCGACCAATTCAGCAACTCGCATAAGAGAGTGTCTGGATGCTTGAACTTTTGCTTAAATGTCTTAGATAGTAAAATCCCTTCAATATTCTTTGCCCCCTTAACATAAATTAAATCCCAATGTGACATTTAGGAGCAGAAAAAATTTGTGCACATACAAAATTATACTAATTAGTAAATGCCACCAAAAACTTCACAAAAAAAACATCTCTTTAAACGCAGAAAGGATTAATTTTGGACTACATATTATTTGTATTAATGAATAAAATATAATATATTTGTATTAGTTGTATTATTGTTTTTTTACCAGAATATCGGCAGTGCATGAAAGTATTTCAGCAGAGCATGAATGCTAGTATTTTTTTTTCAATAGAACTGTATGAGGGTCTTAATTAACATTATTGTTTAAATACTGTTTTGCTCTAATGATTGAGCAATATTTAGATGTAGAGTTTGGCAAAAAAGATTCTACAAACTCTAGTCCAGCAGCCATGTCAGTAGCCCATAGCCGCTGGACCAAAGCCCCATAAACTTTTTCCTATCTCCCAAGGATTTGTTCTGATTAGCAGTCCCCCACGATGATGTCATGCCGGGCCTATTAATCAGAAGAGGCACTGAGGATGCTGGTATGTAGGAGGAGGTTCAAAGTGTTCTGATCCAGCAATGTGACTGCAGGACCAGGGTCCTGTGAATATTCTTGTTCAACTATATATGGATGAAGTATTTGGAGACTGTATGCCATTGAGCACAATATGGCACTGTTTTATTTAATTTTACTTTATAAAAAAGGAAGGGGTTCCTGCATAATGTTTTACCATTTTCTACTGATAACGAGGAACTAAATTGTTTTCCTATGCTTAAAGAATAACCGTCATTTTAATTTATATATCATGAATCAAAATGTTCTTCTTTTACCTCCTGGATATATCTTTTGTTCTCGATTCATGAGTAAGATCAGTAAAATCTGTATTCAGTGAAGATAGACTTTCATATTACTGGGATAGGAGACGACAGCTGGTGCTTTTAAAATTCTATGGAGGAAGGAGCTAGAGGCCAACACAGACATACTGCTGCAAGTTCCTGAAATGACCTTTTCAGTTCTCCATAGACCTTTATGAGTAGCAACTGCCATCTCCTATCTCAGTAATGGGAAAGTCTGTGTTCATAAAAAACATTTTTTACTTAGGAATTGAAAATTTTAAGAATGAGTGATCAGTCCAGGAGGAGAAACAATTAGAATTTTTTTATAAGATATGCTGAAAATGTTTTTATTTTCAAGTGTACTGTTGATTTAGTAAAAAAAATCTAATAATAAAACACTACTTACGCTTTAAGCCTGCACTGCTTTTTGACTATGGTAGGTACAGCACATAAAGGCAACATTAAAGAGGTTGGGTACTACACGTCCACCTCCTATTCATAATATAGTACATTCAAGTTCTGTGTGATATATTATACCTTGTCCATGACAAAAATGCTTCTGGAAATAACTCAGTTTAATATACCACATCTAATTCAGCATGCTGACATTTTTTACAAAAATTTACAGACTCCAAAGCAAAATACAACTATATTATGCAAGATCCTGTTGATGTCTATTAACTCTGTAAATACTATCCATATGAACACTAACTCGAAAATGTCCATTTACACATAATGATAACAAGTGAATGAGCATCAATAATCATCAATAAGAATGTTCATAATTGATTATTGCCAACTTTACAGCCAATGAAGGACCAAAAAGCTAAGTCTGTGGCTGGTTGGATCTTTTAGTTCGCACAAACGGATTAGAAAAATGGATGAAACAAGGATTGCAAAAATTGACACACAAACCAAAAATGGGTAAAGTACTCTGAAAAAACATAGATCATTTTTCATGTATAAGAAAGAAAAAGCTTATGTGTGAAACTGGCCTAACATGCGTATAAAATCGGAAATGAGCTTTAATTATAAGCCGATAAATAATACATATTTTACAATTAATTCAAATGTGTTAATGCATTCTATTGATTTTTTTTCATATTTTTGCATCAAAAAGCCTTTATAATGAATACAGTCTACTGTTAAATAATTTCCTGAGAATGTATCTAATTAAAAGCCGTTACACTTTCACAGGAATCACGTATTTTAATATCTCCCTATTATAAAAATATAATAAAAACACCAATAATATAACTTGCTACAAGTGATGAATACAACAAAGGTATTCTTGCGTGTCAAGTTTATCCAATTAAAATGAAGAAATAAAGGATGCAAATGCATTTCTAGATTATAGCTTGCTGTTGAGCAACGTGGGCATATTGGTGAAATGTAAAAAAATGTCCAAGAAAAACAATATGAATTATAGCAGAATAAGTTTTTAATTTCATACATTTGTAAGGAGATTATTTTAAAGAACTTTCCAGTCAAAAATATATTACATCTTATATAGTGCCTGATATGGCAGTCTATGTCACAAGGATTGAAAAAAACACTAAATCCTTGTAACTTGCAATTTCAATGAAATATAAATGTGGTGATTTTATTTTTGAAGAGGTATTGTTTTTTTTTCTTGCATACATCTACAACCAAAGAAGGTGTGTGGCATCCTGATACTTTTCTAACAACCAAGTTCCAGAAAGTTTTTTTTAAAAAGCCTTAGATTTTTTGAGTAAATAAAACTGTTTTAAACTGTTATTTGGGTGCCTGTAGCTTAAGGAAAACTGTGAGTGCTGACAGGTCAGTTTTCTTGATGTTATTCAGGGTAACCATCATGAAGGTTGCAACTAACAGGCTATTGGTTATGAGCTGTGTTACAATACAGGGTGGGCCATTTATATGGATGCACCTAAATTAAATGGGAATGGTTGGTGATATCAGCTTCCTGTTTGTGGCACATTAGTATATGGGAGGGGTAAAACTTTTCCAGATGGGTGGTGATCATGGTGGCCATTTTGAAGTTGGCCATTTTGGATCCAACTTTATTTTTTTCAATGGGTAGAGGGTCATGTGACACATCAAACTTATTGAGAATTTCATAAGAAAAACAATGGTGTGCTTGGTTTTAACATAACTTTATTCTTTCATGAGTTTTTTACAAATTTATGACCACGTATAAAATGTGTTCAAAGTGCTGCCCATTGTGTTGGATTGTCAATGCAACCTTCTTCTCCCACTCTTAACACACTGATAGCAACACCACAGAAGAAATGCAAGCATAGGCTTCCAGTATCCATTGTTTCAGATGCTGCACATCTCGTATCTTCACAGCATAGACAATTGCCTTCAGATGACCCCAAAGATAAAAGTCTAAGGAGATCCGATCGGGAGACCATGGTGGCCATTCAACTGGCCCACGATGACCAATCCACTTTCCAGGAAACTGTTCAAGTAGGAATGCTCGGACCTGACACCCATAATGTGGTGGTGCACCATCTTGTTGGGAAAACTCAGGGAAAGTGCCACCTTCAGTACATAAAGAGGGCAACACATCATCATGTAGCAATTTCAGATATCCAGTAGCATTGAGGTTTCCATTGATGAAGAATGGCCCCACTATCTTTGTGCACCATAAACCACACCATACCATCAATTTTTGTGCTCCAACAGTCTTGGAGGGATCTATCCACTGTGGGTTAGTGTCAGACCAATAGCAGTGGTTTTGTTTGCTAACTTCACCATTCACAGAAAAGATTGCCTCATCACTGAGCATAATGTTCTGTGTAAACTGAGGGTCCTGTTCCAATTTTTGTTTTGCCCATTCTGCAAATTCAGTTTGCCGATCTGGGTCATCCTCGTCGAGATGCTGCAGCATGTGGATTTTGTAAGGGTGCCATTTGTGAGTAGCTAAAATACGCCGAAGGGATGTTCGACTGATGCCACTCTCCTTTAACATGTGGCGAGTGCTACGCTGTGGTCTCTTGCTGAATGAAGCTAGGATAGCCACTGATGCTTCTTCATTAGTGACAGTTTTCTTGCATCCACATTTTGGCCAATCCAACACTGAACCTGTTTCACAAAATTTGGCAAGCAGTTTGCTAACTGTAGCATGGGAGATGGGTGGTCTTGTAGGGTGTCTTGCATTGAAATCTGCTGCAATAACCCCGGTACTGCATTCACCAAATGTCAACACAATTTCTATCCACTCCTCATGTGTTAACCTCTGCGACATGTCAATGGCTCTAAACAAAGAGAAACTTGTAAATAACTTCCTGAATAAATTCCTGAAAGAATAAAGTTACGTTAAAACCAAGCACACCATTGTTTTTCTTATGAAAATCTCAATAAGTTTAATGTGTCACATGACCCTCTTCCCATTGAAAAAAATAAAGTTGGATCCAAAATGGCCGACTTCAAAATGGCCACCATGGTCACCACCCATCTGGAAAAGTTTTCCCCCTCCCATATGCTAATGTGCCACAAACAGGAAGTCGATATCTCCAACCATTCCCAATTTATTTAGGTGTATCCATATAAATGGCCCACCCTGTATAGTGGGTAAAATTGTCTGGGCAGTAAACTTTGCAGGCATCAGAAAACATTGTCATAGTGGTCTGGGCTGGATGAAGAAGAAAATGAGTGAAAACATCCACAATCAATGACGTTATCTGTGATTCACTGTATTTAACAGTAGTGATAAAAATACACTAACTATTGAACCGGTTCTACGCCCTGGTGACTAGTATTTCTGATGCCATTTTTTTAAGACACTGTGTCTGCAAATTCGCATATACAGTGTCTTTAATAAAATGGCGCCGGATAGCGTGGTATGCGCAAGTGGTGACTCTGGCCTAATTTTTTCAAGTAAAGTACAACAACGTCAACATAGCAGTGAGCACGAGGCGGCCATAGGGGTAATGGAGATGGGCGGTGCAGGCGCACTGCTATGTTGACATTGTAGTACATAACTTAAATAAAATGGCACCGAATCAGTGCATGCCACACTATCTGGCACCATTTTATTGAAGACACTTATATGCAAATTCGCAGACACAGTGTCTTAAAAAAAATGGCGTGCACATGCGCTGACTCCGGCGCCATTTTATTGAAGTATTGTGCTACAAAATTAAAGCGATCCTGTCATCATAAATGACACTATTAACCTGCATATATGCGGTTATTCTGTAGGTTAATAGCATTATTATGCTGCCCAGCGCCTGCACGCCGCCAAATGCAGCGGAGAGAAAATTAACTTTATTTTGTATATGCTCCATCATCCTGGTATATGCTCCCCCATCCAGGTCCCCCATCCTGGTATATGCTCCTCCATCCTGGTCCCCCATCCTGGTATATGCTTCCCCATCCTGGTCTCCCATACTGGTATATTCTCCCCCATCCTGGTATATGCTCCCCCATCCTGGTTCCTCATTCTGGTATATGCTCCCCCATCCTGCTATATGCTTCCCCATCCGGGTTCCCCATCCTGGTATATTCTTCCCCATCCTGGTATATGCTCCCCAATCTGGGTCCCCCATCCTGGTATATGCTCCCCTATACTGATATATGATCACCTTATCCTGGTATATGCTCACCCATCCGGGTCCATCTTTGTGGTATATGCTCACCCCAATCCGGGTACGCAATCGTGGTAAATTCTCCCCCATTCAAGTTTGTGCTCTGCCATCCTGGTATATGCTTCATCATCCTGGTCCCCCAATCTGGTACATGCTCCCCCGCATCCTGGTATATGCTCCCCCATCTGGGTCACTTATCCTGGTATATGCTCCCCCTATCCGGGTCCCCAAAACTGGTATATGCTCCCCCATACTGGTATATGCTACCCCATACTGGTATATGCTCCCCCATCCTGATCCCCCATTCTGGTATATGCTCCCCCACATCCTGGTATATGCTACCCCATCCAGGTCCCCCATCCAGGTATATGCTCCCTCATCCTGATATATGCTATCCTCCGGGTCCACCATCCTGGTATACGCTCCCCCATCCGGGTCCCCCATCCAGGTATATTCTCCCTTATCCTGGTCCTCCATCCTGGTATATGCTCCACCATCCGGGTCCCTCATCCTGGTATATGCTCCCCCATCCATGTCCCCCATCCAGGTATATGCTCCCTCATCCTGATATATGCTATCCTCCGGGTCCACCATCCTGGTATATGCTCCCCCATCCTAGTATATTCTCCCTCATCCTCGTCCTCCATCCTAGTATATGCACCACCATCTGGGTCCCCCAACCTGGTATATGCTCCCCCATCTGGGTCCCCCATCCTGGTATATGCTCCCCATCCAGGTCCCCCATCCAGGTATATGCTTCCCCATTCTGGTATTCTGGTATATGCTCTCCCCCATCCTGGTATATGCTCCCCCATGCGGGTCCGCCATTCTGGTATATGCTCCGCCATCCTAGTATATGCTCCGCCACGGTGGAATATGCTCCACCATCCTGGTCCCCCAATCTGGTACATGCTCCCCCCTATCCTGGTTTATGCTCCCCCATCTGGGTCTCCTATCCTGGTATATGCTCCCCTATCCGGGTCCCCCATCCTGATATATGCTCTCCTCTGGGTTCCCCATCCTTGTATATGCTCCCCCATCCTGGTCCCCCATTCTGCTATATGCTCCCCCAGATCCTGGTATATGCTCTCCCATCCAGGTCCCCCATCCTGGCATATTCTCCCTCATCCTGGTTGTCCATCCTGGTATATGCTCCCCCATCCTGGTATATGCTTCCCCCATCCTGGTATAGTCTCCCACATCCAGGTTCGCCATCCTGGTATATGCTCCCCCATCTGGGTCCGCCATCCTGATATACGATCCGCCATCCTAGTATGTTCTCCGCCATCCTGGTATATGCTCCACCATCCTGGTCCCCCAATCAGGTACATGATCCCCCTATCCTGGTATATGCTCCCTTATCCTGGTATATGCTCCCTTATCCAGGTCTTCCATCCTGATATATGCTCTCCATCGGGTTCCCCATTCTGGTATATGCATCCCCATCCGGGTCCCCCATCCTGGTAAATGCTCCCCCACCCGGGTTCCCCATCTTGATATATGCTCCCGCATCCGGGTCTCCCATCTTGATACATGCTCCCCCATCCGGGTCCCCATCCTGGTATATTCTTCCCCATCCGGGTCCCCCATCCTGGTATATGCTCTGCCATTCTGGTCCCCCATCCTGGTCTATGCTCCCCCATCCTGGTCCCTCATCCTGGTATTTACGCCCCCCATCATAGTCCATGCTTCCTCATCCTGGTATTTGTGCCCCTATCCTGGTCCCTCATCCTGGTATTTGTGCCCCCCTACGGATCCCAATCCTGGTATACGCTCCCCCCATCCGGTTCCTTCATTCTGGTATATGCTTTCCCATTCGGGTCACCTATCATGGTATATGCTCCCCTATCCGGGTCCCCACCCTGGTAAATGTTCCCCCATCCTGGTATATGCTCCCCCATCTGGGTCCCCCATCCTGGTATATGCTCCGCCATTCTGGTCCCCCATCCTGGTCTATGCTCCCCCATCCTAGTCTATGCTCTTCCATCCTGGTATATGCTCCCCCATCCTGGTCCCTTATCCTGGTATTTACATCATGGTCCATGCTCCCCCATTCTTGTATTTGCGCTCCTATCATGGTCCCTCATCCTGATATTTATGCCCCCCTCCGGGTCCCCATCCTGGTATACGCTCCCCCATCTGATTCCTTCATCCTGGTATATGCTCCCCCATTCGGGTCCCCTACCATGGCATATGTTCCCCCAACCGGGTCCCCATCCTGATATAGGCTCCCCCATCCAGGTCCCCCATCCTGGTTTATGCTCCCCCATCCGGGTCCCCATCCTGGTGTATGCTCCCCTATCATGGTCCCCCATCCTGGTATATGCTCCCCCATCCTGGTATATGCTCCCCTATCCTGGTTCCCATCCTGGTATTGGCACCCCCATCATGCCCCATGCTCCCCATCCTGGTATTTGTGCCCCTATTCTGGTCCCCCATTCTGGTATTTGTGCCCCCTTCCGGGTCCTCCATCCTGGTATATGCTTCCCCATCCGGGTCCCCCATCCTGGTATATGCTCCGCCATTTTGGTCCCCCATCCTGGTCTATGCTCCCCCATCCTGGTCCCTCATCCTCATATTTACGCCCCCATCATAGTCCATGCTCCCCCATCCTGGTATTTGTGCCCCTATCCTGGTCCCTCATCCTGGTATTTGTGCCCCCCTCTGGGTCCCAATCCTGGTATACGCTCCCCCATCCAGTTCCTTCATTCTGGTATATGCTTTCCCATTCGGGTCCCCTATCATGGTATATGCTCCCCTCTCCGGGTCCCCACCCTGGTATATGCTCCCCCATCCTGGTCCCCCATCCCTGTATATGCTCCCCCATCTGGGTTCCCCATCCTGATATATGCTCCCCCATCTGGGTCCCCCATCCTGGTATATGCTCCGCCATTCTGGTCGCCCATCCTGGTCTATGCTCCCCCATCCTTGTCTATGCTCCCCCATCCTGGTCTATGCTCCCCCATCCTGGTCTATGCTCTCCCATCCTGGTATATGCTCCCCCATCTTGGTCCCTTATCCTGGTATTTACATCATGGTCCATGCTCCCCCATTCTTGTATTTGCGCTCCTATCATGGTCCCTCATCGTGATATTTATGCCCCCCTCCGGGTCCGCATCCTGGAATACACTCCCCCATCTGGTTTCTTCATCCAGGTATATGTTCCCCCATTCGGGTCCCCTATCATGGTATATGTTCCCCCATCTGGGTCCCCATCCTGGTATAGGCTCCCCCATCCAGGTCCCCCATCCTGGTTTATGCTCCCCCATCCGGGTCCCCATCCTGGTGTATGCTCCCCTATCCTTGTCCCCCATCCTGGTATATGCTCCCCCATCCTGGTATATGCTCCCCCATCCTGGTTCCCATCCTGGTATTTGCACCCCCATCATGGCCCATGCTCCCCCATCCTGATATTTGTGCCCCTATTGTGGTCCCCCATCCTGGTATTTGTGACCCCTTCCGGGTCCCCCATCTTAGTATATGCGCCCCCATCCGGGTCCCCCATCCTGAGATATGCTCCCCTATCCGGGTCCCCCATGCTGGTATATGCTCCCCCATCCTGGTCCCCCATCCTGGTATTTGCGCACCCATCATGGCCCATGCTCCCACGTCCTGGTATTAGCGCCCCTATTCTGGTCCCCAATCCTGCTATTTGTGCCCCCCTCTGGGTCCCCCATCCTGGTATATGCTCCGCCATTCTGGTCCCCCATCCTGGTCTATGCTTCCCCATCCTAGTCTATGCTCTTCCATCCTGGTATATGCTCCCCCATCCTGGTCCCTTATCCTGGTATTTACATCATGGTCCATGCTCCCCCATTCTTGTATTTGCGCTCCTATCATGGTCCCTCATCCTGATATTTATGCCCCCCTCCGGGTCCCAATCCTGGTATACGCTCCCCCATCTGATTCCTTCATCCTGGTATATGCTCCCCCATTCGGGTCCCCTACCATGGCATATGTTCCCCCAACCGGGTCCCCATCCTGATATAGGCTCCCCCATCCAGGTCCCCCATCCTGGTTTATGCTCCCCCATCCGGGTCCCCATCCTGGTGTATGCTCCCCCATCCTGGTATATGCTCCCCTATCCTGGTTCCCATCCTGGTATTGGCACCCCCATCATGCCCCATGCTCCCCATCCTGGTATTTGTGCCCCTATTCTGGTCCCCCATTCTGGTATTTGTGCCCCCTTCTGGGTCCTCCATCCTGGTATATGCTTCCCCATCCGGGTCCCCCATCCTGGTATATGCTCCGCCATTTTGGTCCCCCATCCTGGTCTATGCTCCCCCATCCTGGTCCCTCATCCTCATATTTACGCCCCCATCATAGTCCATGCTCCCCCATCCTGGTATTTGTGCCCCTATCCTGGTCCCTCATCCTGGTATTTGTGCCCCCCTCTGGGTCCCAATCCTGGTATACGCTCCCCCATCCAGTTCCTTCATTCTGGTATATGCTTTCCCATTCGGGTCCCCTATCATGGTATATGCTCCCCTCTCCGGGTCCCCACCCTGGTATATGCTCCCCCATCCTGGTCCCCCATCCCTGTATATGCTCCCCCATCTGGGTTCCCCATCCTGATATATGCTCCCCCATCTGGGTCCCCCATCCTGGTATATGCTCCGCCATTCTGGTCGCCCATCCTGGTCTATGCTCCCCCATCCTTGTCTATGCTCCCCCATCCTGGTCTATGCTCCCCCATCCTGGTCTATGCTCTCCCATCCTGGTATATGCTCCCCCATCTTGGTCCCTTATCCTGGTATTTACATCATGGTCCATGCTCCCCCATTCTTGTATTTGCGCTCCTATCATGGTCCCTCATCGTGATATTTATGCCCCCCTCTGGGTCCGCATCCTGGAATACACTCCCCCATCTGGTTTCTTCATCCAGGTATATGCTCCCCCATTCGGGTCCCCTATCATGGTATATGTTCCCCCATCTGGGTCCCCATCCTGGTATAGGCTCCCCCATCCAGGTCCCCCATCCTGGTTTATGCTCCCCCATCCGGGTCCCCATCCTGGTGTATGCTCCCCTATCCTTGTCCCCCATCCTGGTATATGCTCCCCCATCCTGGTTCCCATCCTGGTATTTGCACCCCCATCATGGCCCATGCTCCCCCATCCTGGTATTTGTGCCCCTATTGTGGTCCCCCATCCTGGTATTTGTGCCCCCTTCCGGGTCCCCCATCTTAGTATATGCTCCCCCATCCGGGTCCCCCATCCTGAGATATGCTCCCCTATCCGGGTCCCCCATGCTGGTATATGCTCCCCCATCCTGGTCCCCCATCCTGGTATTTGCGCACCCATCATGGCCCATGCTCCCACGTCCTGGTATTAGCGCCCCTATTCTGGTCCCCCATCCTGCTATTTGTGCCCCCCTCTGGGTCCCCCATCCTGGTATATGCTCCCCCATCCGGGTCCCCCATCCTGGTATATGCTCCGCCATCCGGGTCCCCCACCCTGGAATATGCTCCCCCATCTGGGTCCCCCATCCTGGTACATGCTCCCTCATCCTGGTCCCCCATCCTGCTACATGCTCCCCCCATCCTGGTCCCCCATCCTGGTGTTTGCACACCCATCATGGCCCATGCTCCCACATCCTGGTATTTGCGCCCCTATTCTGGTCCCCCATCCTGGTATTTGCGCTCCCATCATGGACCATGCTCCCCCATCCTGGTATTTGCGCCCCTATCCTGTTATTTTCTGCCCCCATCCTGGTATTTGTGCCCCCATCCTGGTATTTGTGCCCCCATCCTGGTCTTTTGTGCCCCCACCCTGGTTCCCCATCCTGCCTGCTCTGCTGTTCTTCTATCCATACAAAAAAAAAACATTCCTACTTATCTTTTACCCTCTCCCTTGCAGTGCATCCTCGATCTTCAGTGAGTTATGTATTGGTTGACAATTTGGCAATTTTCTCAGCTAAACAAGTAAACAAAACAAAATAAAAAAACTCATACTTAAGACAAGGTGCAGGCAGTTTGGTGTCAATGACCATTAGTTTGTTGACCCAGACAACTCTTAGCTAAACACATACTGCAAGCTTTATACTAATCTTCCAAACCTTCTCAATGAAGCAGTCGTTGTAGTTTTTCGCTGAACATTGAGAGAGTTGGGAAGAGAAGTCAATTGGCACATGATTATATGTATGCAAATCACTTGAATGGTCACATAATGACTACTCAAATAGCTTATACTGTCTTTTGGAAAGGATGCTAAACCTTAATTTTTGCATTGGGTGCAAGAAAACCTTGATTTGTCTCTGGCATATACATTTGCCACTGTATGTGTAATAACAAGGGTATGGGACATGTGTCCAAATTCTTTTATGGATACAGTTGCCGAGAGGCCTTCCTGCTCCTTAAACCACCAGGTCTAGATGCAACTGCTAACTCTGCACTTGTTATGTCAGTGATTCTGGAATGAAGAATAGCTAATAAAATGCTAATTATCCACAAAAGCACTATAACCCTTTTCTCTTGAGAAGATGAATAACACTGTGCACTTCTGACACTTGGTTGTAATATTGTTCCTCCATATAACTAAATGCATCAACCAAATTATACAGCTTTGTTATTCTTAAGTGATAAATTTCACCCATAGTAAATCAGTTATTTAACTGGTAATAAGCACATTCAGTTTCTAGAACAGACAAATACAAAGTTGGGGTCACATTAAAACATAACAGCTATAAAATTAAGACAATCAAAAGCAGCTAGACTTCAAATTACAGCTAATTACACTCTCAAAGACAAAATGTCATTCATTGACATTATGGAAGTCCCAACATTTCAAAAGGACAGGAAACTCAATTTTTTTTCATTTTAGATAGAAAACATTAAAAACTAGTGTCATGGGTGAAAGGTCTACCAACTAGTAATAAAAGGAGATGTCAAGTTATCTAAAAAAATGTTCAATAAATATACTAATTGCAGTTATAGCGTAAGTGTGATAAGAAGACAACTGTACTATGGATTATTCTATTAGAGTTTTTCTGACTTTCTATCTTCTGTTTTGTGCTTATGCCATTATTTTTATTTCTGAATCCATACATATATTGGCATTTAAACCAAATATTAGGCCATATGCAAATGTTATCTTCAAGCTGTGTTTACTAGTAGTGCCCTTGACATTAAATGTGAATTTAACTAAAAATGTTTTGAGTGAGCATATCCCATCTCCATACATATATTGTAAGACAAAGATATTATAACATGTACTCTAAAGATGGGCACATTTTTTGAAGTGGAATTGATTTCTCTTCAGATTTCATAAAAATTGGTTTTGAATTCTCCATGGCCATGCACGGCGGGGATGGTGGAACAGGGGAACAGATTAGCAATGAGGTATTATTATTTTTTTATATCCTATGTTATTTGTTTATTATGCTGTGGAGTCTGGAGAAACTTTAGAGCATACTAGGGAACATTCAATTTGCAGTAAAATCCAAACGATTTGGCAAATTTGAATTTTGGCAAATTCAATAATCTGTAATCTCCACCTAAATAAAAAATGAAATAAACAACCAAGAGAAAAAGAAGTGTATAATACCACAAGAATTCTAAACAAATCACTTTATTACAGAAATAGTACACAAGAATCAGCATTAAAATAATTTAAAAAAATGTCCAATGGTACTTAGAGAACTATGGATATGGCCAAACTATGGCAAAACTAGAGATGATAGAATCAATTAGATGTAAATCGACTCAGAGTCGATTTTCATAAAACTTGCATGTCAAAGCAAATTAGAATAATTTGCAATTTGATTTGTGAAAATCGCTAAAAAAAATACACAAAGCCATTTCACACATTGCCAAAAATTGCGTCAGACAGGGAGCAGGCTGACATGGCTTCAGGCACGACTATGCAGGTGTTCCAATAATGCCTTGCAGCTATAGCATCACATAGTCTACAAAAGTCAATCAGGAAAGACTATCACGGCCACTATAAAAGATAATGCAGGGAAAGCAATCCCCATTTTAGGATTTAACAGCCTAGAGATAGGAGGTCAGATTGTACAGCTCATCACTGGTGATAGGGAGTTGTTTGCAACAACAAATGCCAGATAGGTATATGGCTTCTAACTTCGAAAACTGCTCACAATATAGTTGTGAGGTGTAAGTTTGCCAAACTGGACTGGTAAAACATTGGAAAAACTATTGTTACAGCCACCATGTATTGGCAAAATAAAATTTGAAAAATTAGAAAAAATAATGATATTCACCCAATCCCGACACCCCGTTCTCTCCCCGCTCCCCTTCTTTTCTTCTATGAAGTACAACAGTGGGCGATGGATGATGCGATAATGTCACTGTATCGCATCATCGAAGATCCCCTGTGTGCACTGTCTCCAGCAGAGCAGAGGCTGGAAGTGGCCTGCGTTCTGCTGGAGTTCCCGACACTACAGTTGAGTGCAGGGAGTGAGCGATTGCAGGGGTGCAGGAAAGAGGGGGTAGTGGTGACAATGACTGCCAGTTCTCCCCTGTGTGCCTGTGCCCTGGCCATCACTGAGATGAATGCTTGCGGCAATAAAAAGAAGATGGGTGGTAGCAGGCATTTAACAGTGTCAAGGTTTTATTTCTAAAGTGCGCCCCCATCGGAGAAGCAAGATATAGCACCCTAGGCATGTGCCTACCCTGCCTACCTCTTGTCCCGACCCTGAGTGTAGCAGACAATGCGGCCTACGGCCAGACCGAGCAATCTGTCATTTGCCAGATTTGCCCGATGGCCAGTTCATCCCTGCAGTGTGTTGTACTATTTCAATACAGCATATAGTTGCGTGATTTGGTTTTACAAGAACTTAGATGATGACATCAGACATTCGTGTGGGGTTACAATGGTAAACCAGCGCAAAGTAGCACGTAAGGAGCTGGCCTTCAAAGAAGCAGCAAAGCTAAGTGGTGAAGCTAAGACGGATGATTAACAGTACTGTTCCTGCCAGTGAATCTGAAGAAAAACAATACAGTAAAGTGAAATGATAAAGTGCAATAGACAATAGAACTAAATTACATGAATAAGTAAATGACAATTTATAGAATAAAAATCTGTAACTGCTGGATTCTTCTTTCTTTGATGAATTAATTTAACAGTTCTGGAAAAACTTTTAACAATGGCTGACTAACAGGCTTAAGGTTTTCTCATTCAGTCACTTCAGTCAGCAATTGCATCTCTTTTTTGAAGTGCACATTGAACAAAACATCTTGAAAAACTCCATTAGACCTTCCTAATATACCGTATGTGTATTAAAATCAGATAAAATAGTCATTCAATTGCATTATTTATTTTGTCGTGACTTATACTCAATGTCAGCACAGCTTTATCCTTGAGTTAATGTTATATTTTCATGTATACTTTGTTATAGTTTCTACAGGATATGGTTACCACATATACTTCTCCTAAAGGACTGTGAGAGATTTGAATACTGACACATACATATTTGAATTTTCCCTTTCATTTTTATCATCGTCTTTGCTTTTTACTTTTGTCCTCCTATTCATCTTTCCCTTCTTAGTCTTAGCAGTTTTTATTGTTTTACTTTTTTATTATTTACCTCTTGTCGCAGAGTGCATCTTCTTACAGTCACCACTGTACTTATGAGAGCTTCAATCAGCAAGATATCTTGAGTAAACAGTATTTACTTCATACTGGTTAAACACGAGATACAATTCAGTGTCACACAGTCCGTGTGTTGCTGACATAACACATTCAGGAAAGAAAAAAAAACACAGGAAGTAAGAACAACCAACAATTGAGAGCTTTCCTCCCCTCATTTACAGCAAGCATATAACTTTACACACTATCGCCATCTGCTGTCTGGTTAGAATAAAGTCCTCCTTTCACTTATAATAAGTTCTAATCTGTTCTATATGCCAACACCCTTTCTCAACAGTAAGGACTTATTCAATCAAACCCAACTTTTTTATTAGTCTCTGGTGTTTATCAGCATTCAACGCCTTCGTGAAGATGTCTGCTGTCATTTCTTCAGTAGGACAATACTCTAACTTCAAGACTCCTTGTTCCTGATGATCTCTCAAGAAATGATATTTCACATCAATATGCTTGGTTCTTGGATTGACTTTTTCCATCTGAGAAAGAACAAGACAACCTTGATTGTCCTCTTTCAGTTTTGTTGGTTCCAACTGTGGTTGTCCTAATTCTGTCAACAATTGTCTTAACCACAGTACTTCTTGACTCGCATGTGCTGCGGCAACATATTCTGCTTCTGTTGAAGACAGTGTCACAATTGACTGTTTCATATTTGTCCAACTTATTGGTCCACCTGAGAGAAAAAAAATATGTCCACTGGTAGATCTTCTGTCAGTTGGATCTCCAGCCCAATCTGCATCAACATATCCTGTTAAAATGCAATTATCACTTGTGGGTTATTTCAGCTTAACATTGCTAGTTCCTTTCAAATAACGCATCACTCTCTTCACGGCATTCCAATCAGCTTTATTTGGTTTTGATACCTTTCTACTCAGGATTCCTACTGCTGCTGCGATGTCTGGTCTTGTAACGGTCGCTAGATACAGTAGTTTTCCTATTGCTGTTCTGTACTCATCATTATTTGGTAGCATATTCTTTTCACTGTTCATCTCTTTGAGATAATTAGTTTCCATTGGAGACTTTACTGTTTTTGCATCCTTTAATCCAAATTTTTCTGTTATGTCTTGAATCATGTGATTTTGATTCAGTAGGAAACTTCCATCTTCTTCTCTTTCTACCTGTATTCCTAGGTACTGTTTGACATTTCCCAAGTCTTTGATTTCAAAATGTTGCTTCAGGATTTTTAGAATGTTTTCTTGTTTAAAACAAATCAAAATGTCGTCTACATATATGAGTACATAAATCCATCTATTAATCAGCCTTTTTGTGTATAAGCATGGATCAGCTTTGCTTCTTTGAAATTTTTCATTTGTAAGTACTTCCGTGATTTTGTCATTCCACTCTTTAGCTGCTTGCTTTAAACCATATATGCTTTTCTGTAGTTTGCAAACTTTGTTTGGATTTCTTTCATCTTTGAATCCTGGAGGTTGTTCCATGTAAATGTCTTCAGTTAAATCTCCATTCAGAAAAGCTGTCTTTACATCCAGATGTCTCAGTTCCATCTGTTTCATTGCTGCAACTGTAAGTAAAGTTCTTATTGTAGTGTGTTTGACAACTGGAGCAAATGTCTCATCATAGTCTTCTCCATATTTTTGAGAATACCCTTTAGCTACGAGTCTTGCTCAGTATCTTTCAGCTGTGCCATCTGTTTGGTATTTTACTTTAAAAATCCATTTACATCCTATGGCTTTTCTTCCTTCTGGCAAATCTGTTAGTGTCCATGTATTTGAATCATGCATGGATTAATTTCTGTTTCTGTTGCTTCTATCCATTTATTAGCTTCTTCTTCAGGAAGTTTAGATATGTCTTCCCAAGAGGTAGGCTCATAGATTTTTCTTATGCTTGTCTTGTATGAGAGATGTTTTGGTGGTTTTCATTTGTTCTCTCTCATTAAGTGTCTTGGTTCGGTGTCTGTTTGTAGTTGTGATTCTTCACGTTCAGTATTTTGTTCTTCATTAATTTCTACTTCTTTCTCATCAGATATTTCTTCAGTTATGTCACTATTGTTTTTCTCATTTTTTGTTTCAACTGAAATCATAATGTCTTCATTTAAATCTTCAATGAATGTCACACTGTTACTCACCGTAACTCTGTCTGTTTTGGGATCTAGTATTCTATATCATTTGCAATTTTCACTATATCCAACGAATATTCCTTCCATGGATCTGTTTTGAAGTTTGGAACGTTTTTCTGTTGGAATGAATATAAAAACTTTACATCCAAAAACTTTTAAATGATTGACACTTGGTTTCATACCTTGCCAAAGTTCATATGGAGTTTTCGTCAGTTTTCTGGAAAAAAGTCGGTTTTGTAGATATGTTGCCTCACCCCAATATTTCTATGGTAGTTTGGAATCCGTCAGCATACATCTTATCATTTCTGTTAGAGTTGTTTTTCCTTTCTGCTACTCCATTTTGTTCTGGTGTGTATGGAACAGTTTTCTGGTGTTCTATTCCATTTTGTCTTAAGTATTCTTCTATTCTGTGACCTGTAAATTAACCTCCATTATCACTTCTGATGACAATTGGCTTCCTTTGAAATTTGTTACTTGATCTTTTTACATAGTCTACAAGTTTATCAAAAACTTCAATTTTGTTCTTAATTAAGTATGTGACTGTGTATCTTGAGTAGTCGTCTATAAAAGTCAACATGTATCTATTGCCTCCTGATGTAGTCACTTTCATCGGTCCACATACGTCAGTATGCACCAAATCAAGTGGTCTTTCGCTTTTCATCTCACTTTCTATTGGAATAGATATCCTTGTGGCTTTGGATTTTATACAACATTCACATCTTACGGTAATTGAGCAATCTGATATCTTTAAATCTTTTGTCAATTCTTTTCTCTGTAGTTCCCTTATACTGTCAGGGTGTCTATGTCCTAGACGTCTATGCCACATGTGAATACAGTTTTTGTGATCATGTGTACATACCTTCATCTGTTCCTTTGGTGTGTCAAAATGATATAATTGCTCATCTGCCTTGACTTTGGTGATCACCTTGTTTCCTGCAATAATTGCACACTCATTGTCTTTGAATTTTACTGTAAGTCCTTTTGCTGTTAAACGTTTCACAGATAATAATCCGCCTTCCAATTTTGGAACATACAACACATCCTGTACAAGTATCTTTGAATCTTGTCAGAATTTGTTTGAACAATTTAGCATACCTTGTCCAATACCTTCTGCGGTTATTTTGCTTCCATCTGCAAGATAAATGGCTTCTTTCTTATCTAAATCAAGATCAGTAAAGAAATTCTTGTCACTTGTCATATGACTTGTTGCTCCTGAATCAATAAACCAACCAAGTGATGATTTCTTGTCTGTTACTTTAAATGTGCCATTCCAATTATTATCACATGAATCAGAAATTGTGTTTTTTTCTTTCTGTGTATGCTTTTTATGTTGTAATTTTTGTTGTTCTGCTTTCCATATGGTACAGTCTTTCTTTAAATTACCTTTTTTCTTACATCTGAAGCATTCTCTTGTCTCTTTATTATAGGGTTTTTTAAAATTCTGTAGCTTTAAGAGCGTTTTCACTGTCCTTTTCAGTAGAAGAATCATTTCTTTGTTCTTTTCTTGTCTGATATTCATCTATTAGTCTTGTTTTCACAAAATCTAATGTAATGTCAGTTTCTGGTCTTGTCTCAAGGGCATTTATCAAGGCTGTATACGAATCTGGTAAACTGCATAATAATATACTTGCTACATGACTATCTTTAATGTCTTCACCAATAGATCTTAGCTGTGATATCACTTCCATCATTGATAATATGTGCTTCTGCATGTCGTCATTTGCACTCAATCTCATACTGTAAAGCTTTCTTAATAAAAAATAACTTGTGATTCAAGCTAGGTCTTTCATACAGTTTTCTTAATTCTTCCCACATTCCTTTAGCTGTTTCTTAATTTCTTATATGTATTAATTGAGCATCATCCACTAATAAGCTAATGGTGGCTCTCGCTTGTCTATTCTTCTTATCCCATGTCTGATTATCTTGATCTGGTCTTTCTGTAACAATTACTTCCCATAAATCATCTTAAGATAACAACATCTCTACTTTGAATTTCCATAACTGATAATTTTCACTATTCAGTTTAGCTACTGTGAATTTCAGTTCTGTGTTACTCATCATCTTTATATAGTCTTACTTGTTTAGAGAGTTGTACTGAAGATATTCTCCTGTTTTTTCTTCTTGCTGATAGTTCCTGTATGTCCTGCCTGTGTTGAATTCTCTGTAATTATATCCAGCTCCTGGGATCATTAATTCCTCTGTCACTCTGTATCTGGATTTATTTCCTTCTGTTTACAGAGCTATTCTGTGTGCTCCGTAATCTGGGGTTATAAACCAGGATCATCTTGTAGTGCGGGCCTGTAGTGTCTGGGCTTTAGTGTCTGGGTTCCAGCCTGGGCCCATAACCTGTCGCAGAGTGCATCTTCTTACAGTCACCACTGTACTTACGAGAGCTTCAATCAGCGAGATATCTTGAGTAAACAGTATTTACTTCATACTGGTTAAACATGAGATACAATTCAGTGTCACACAGTCCATGTGGTGCTGACATAACACATTCAGGAAAGGAAAAAAAACACAGAGAGTAAGAACAACCAACAATTGAGAGCTTTCCTCCCCTCATTTACAGCAAGCATATAACTTTACACACTATCGCCATCTGCTGTCTGGTTAGTATAAAGTCCTCCTTTCACTTATAATAAGTTCTAATCTGTTCTATATGCCAACACCTCTAACTTTTGTTTTCTTTCTTAACAAAGAGGATATACTCTACAGGTCTGCTGAAGACCTCCCTGCTTGTCTTGACGATTCTCCTGGGAAAGACATCTTTTAGCAAGCTTTCATAGGAGACCGTGATTTTTACTATGCATAGGACTGCTAATGCACTGCTATATATAGTACAAGCAATTAGATGTTATTTTTTAAAAATATAGAAAAAAAATTCAAATCACCCCTTTTATCCCATTAAAAATAAATCAATAATTAAAAAATATACATATTTGGTATCGCTGCGTTCATAAAAGTCCGATCTATCAAAATATAAATACACTAATCCAATTGGTAAAACAATGAGAAAAAATTAAAAATGCCAGAATTATGTTTTTTCTTCTTCGTAACATTGCAATAAAATGCAATAAGAGGCGATCAAAACATTGTATCTATCCCAAAATGGTATTAGTGAAAATATTAGCTCAGGGCGCAAATAATAAGCCCTCACACAGCCTCATATCTTCTAAAACATTTACAGGTCTTGAAAAATTGTAACACAAGCAAAATTTGTTTTATTTACATATTTTCAATTTTTTTTTCGCCACTTAAATAAAAAAACATGTTTGGTATCAGTGTAATTACACTGACCTGGAGAATTATATTGCCAGGTCAGTTTTAAAGTAAAGTGAACCTGATAAAAAAATACCCAAAAAACAATTGTGGAATTGCACATTTTTTGCAATTTCAGCCCATCTGGAACTCCTTTTCCCACTTTTCAGTGCAATTAATGATAAAATGAATGGTGTCATTCAAAAGTACAACTTTTCCCTAAAAAAGCACTCATGTTGCTGTATGGATGGCAAAATACAAAAGTTATGGCTCTTGGAAGAAGGGAAGGAAAAAAAACAAAGCAAAAAAACAAAACAGAAATAGACCATGGAGTGAAGGGGTTACTGTCACCCATAATCTGTACAATTCAACTGAAAAATAAACTGAAGTGTTTTTGGGTGGAAAAAAGGAAAAATAAAGAATTAAAATAAAATATTTGCATAAATATGAACACCTTAAACTAATTCTTTGATAAAGTATGCTATGAATTTATGTCATTGTCTTTTTAGGTAAGAGTCTATCAGCAAGACATATCTAGAATTTATGATCTTTGCCAACTCTTCCTTGCAGTAGGAAATTTTTCACATTGCGAGGGCATCTGCTGTGCACAGTCCTCTTTAGATCAACACACAGATTTTTAATTGGATTCAGTGCTGAGCTCTGGATGGGCTATTCCAAAACTTTTAGGTATGCTAAGGGTCATTATCATTCTGATAGTTGAAATTCCTCTTTATTGTTAGCTTTTTATCTGATGTCTAAGGGTTTTGTTACAAAATTTACTGATATTTGGAACTATTCATAATTACTTCCCCAGTTCCAGCTGTTAAAAACAGCCCCAAAGCATAATGCTGCCTCTACCATGATTCACTTTGAGTATGCTATACTTTTGGTGATGCACAGTGTTGGCTTTATGCCAAACATACCTTTTAGAATTGTGATCAAAAAGTTCAACCTTGGTCTCTTCAGACAAACATATTTTCCCATATGCTTTAGGCACACTTGATAAAGGCTTCGGCAAAACATAGCCAGGCTTGGATTTATTTCTTCTTAAGAAAAGGCTTCTCTCTTCCCACTGTACCACACATGCAAGACAAATGAAAAAGAGATGATTGTCACATGCAGCACACAACCAGTACTTCCTGCAGCTCCTTTAATGTTTCTGTAGGCATCTTGGCAGCATCCTGGACCAATTTTCTTATTGTTTTTCATTAATTTTTGATGGTTGTCCAGTTCTAGGTAATGTCACTGTTGTGCCAAATTTAAGCCACTTCTTGATGATCATTATTACAGTGTTCCATGGAATATGTTATGCCTTGGAAATATTTTATACTCATCTCCTAACTGCAAACTTTTAACAATAAGATCCCATTGCTATATTGTAAGCTGTTTACACACCATGACCTTTCCTAGAAAATACAACTAAGAAAATGCCAGGAAAACCCTACAAGAACAGCTAAACTTTATATGGGGTTTATTATAATCAGTTTAAATGAAGGTATCTGGGTAATGATTACTATTTAACATATATTTAAATGTGATTGGCTATTTCTGAATACAACCATGTCCTCAAATATAAGATAGTGTCCACACTTATGCAATCACAATATTTTAGTTTTCTTAATTTTATCTCCTCAACAAAATGATTTCAGTTTTTTTCTCAATGGATTTGACAAGATTATCGATGACCTTCAAGGTTCAAAAAGTTCTGAAATTATTCATCTTGATATGATTTTTTACAGGACTAAACACTGGCATTTTAGTAGGGCTGTGTAGACTTTTTATATTCAATGTACAAACTCCTTGCAGATGTTGTCTTTGGTAGGATTTAAGTTAAAATGTGCAAACCAGGGAGACCCCCAGACACTCTTAGGCGGCATGGCTAGCCTTACTATGGAAGCTAGCTTTGAGCCAATGGGCTGTTACAAAAGGTTTGATTGTGAAGGGTCAAATTGTAATCAGAATAAAAATGTGATTGCACATCTGGGTTTATCCCAACATATAGTCTATTCAATATTTTGTGTGTTCTATAGTGTTGAGCGAGCATGCTCGACACTGCTCGGTACTCGCCCGAGCATCTCGCTACTCGGGATGTTCGGCGAGCACCGAGCATTTTCGGGTTACTCGGGCGGGAGCTCGGGTCTCCGACCTGCACGTTTGGGGCTCTTTACAGAGCCAATGAACATGCAGTGATTGCCAGCCAGTCACTGTAATGCCACAACCATGTTGTTTGTGGGCATTACAGTGATTGGCTGGCCGCACAGCGTCACCTCGAGTATTTAAAACAGGGCGCCGCCATCTTGGACACAGTCGCTCCGGATCAGACAGTGTAGGGAGAGTGCTGCTGAGTTAGGAGAGATATATAGTGCAAAATAGTTAGTGTAGGGTCTTTAAAGGCTGCCAAATCAAACAAACAGTCCTTCTCAGGACTAATATCCAACCCAGATATCAGGCAGGAAGGCTGTATAGGAGACGCAGTGGTTATACCAACAAACAGTGCATTATAGTCCTGTGTGCTCCTGCTGGTCAAATTGCTAGACTTATCCCCCGGTCTCAGGGGCCAGGAAAAATCCTTTTTTTCATCTAAATCCTGTATTTTTTTTTCCTCAGTCAGACTGTACAAATACGCGTCTCATTAACCTTTTGGTATTTCCACCCCCCCCCAAAAAAAAATTGAGTGTGTCTGTGACTGTTCAGACACCAATATATCAGTTGAAAATATTCTGGTGTAGGCCAGATATCTAGAAGCTTGGTTTTGCAGTTCCACGGTTCAAATCTCTGTATTATCTATCTTTTGGCCTTTTTTCCGTTAAAAAAAACAGTATTAGTGTCTCCCTGACTGTTCAGACACAAATATATCTGTTTAAAATATTCTGGTGTAGGCCAGATAAGTAGAAGTTTGGTTTTGCAGTTCCACGGTTCAAATCTCTGTATTATCCAGCTTTTGGCCTTTTTTCCGTAAAAAAAAAACAGTTTGAGTGTCTCGCTCAGTGTTCAGACACAAATATATCTGTTTAAAAGATTCTGGTGTAGGCCAGAGAAATAGAACTGTTGTTTTCCTCTTCCACGGTTCTAATCTCCTTTTTATTACCCTTTTTCCATTGATAGTGCGAGTGTAAGCTATTATACTTCATTTACAATGGGCAAGGCGCGTGGCAAGGGACGTGGAACTGGACGTTCTGGTGATGGTGCGTGTAGAGGACAGGGCCGTGGCCAAGGTGAAAATGTGCCACAACCAACAGCCACATCTTCTTGCTCCCACTTCTTGACCGAATTATTAGGGAAGCACACTACAACATCAGTATTGCGAACTGATCAGTGTGAACAGGTTATTAATTGGATAGCAGATAATACTTCCAGTTACCTGGGCACCACCACCTCCGGTCTGTCTTCCAAACGGTCAAGTTTTAGTAGCCGTGAGTCTCGACCGCATACTCCTCCTCACCCTGATGCTACTTCCTCCCACCATGCCGAGTGTCATTAGACAGCAACTGATCCCACACTTGGACACTCTGAAGAGCTGTTCACTGGTCCATTTCCATATTTGTGCCCCTCGCCTGCTCCGCTTGAAGTGGTGGAAGAGGAGATCCCATGTAGCGATGCCCAAATATTTGAACAGCCACGGCCACAGGAAGTCGACGCTGGCAATTTGTCACAAAAGGTGGATGATGACGAGACACAATTGCCAGGAAGTGAGGAGGAGGATCGTGGTGCACAAGTGGAAGAGGGGGAGGTGGTGGATGATCTAGTAACTGACCCAAGATGGCAGGAGGACACGCAGAGCGAGGCCAGCAGCACACAGGAGGAGGGAGGCAGAGTACCCCAACACGCAGGAAGAAGCAGTGTGGTGGCCGCACACAGAAGACGGGCACAGTTCCATGTAACACCAACACGAGGGACGTTGCCAGTGCAACCGGTAGGTCTTCCAGAGTCTGTAATTTTTTTAAAGACTCTGCTGATAACACCAAAAAGGTCATTTGTACCACCTGCCATGCCAGCATCAGCAGGGGTGACTAAACTACAGCCTGACCACCCCCAGCTTGATCAGGCACATGTCAGCAAAGCACCCGACTTTGTGGGGCAAACCCCAGGGTTCACGACAAGTGTCAGCGGGTGTCACCACTGCTTCTTCCGCTGTTGTGCATGTAAGAGAACCCCCTTTTGTGCGAGCAAGGCAATCCCCTGTCCATACTGCATGCAAAGATGCCCCCTCAGTCTTCACTTGTTATGGCAGTTTATCAAGAAACAGCATCAACGACCATGTCCACGTCCCACCGCAGCGTTCAATTGTCCATATCCCAGAGCTTTGAACGAAAGACAATGCCCCACAGGCCACAGTCCTAAATTCGCACATTTCACGACTGCTTGCATTGGAAATGCTGCCTTTTAGGCTGGTGGAGACGGAATCCTTCCGCAACCTTATGGCAGTGGCCTTCCCTCGGTTCTCGGTCCCCAGCCGACAATATTTTGCCCAGTGTGCAATCCCCGCACTACACAAGCACGTGTCCCAAAACATCTGCTGTGCCCTCAACAACGCAGTTACTGGGAGAGTCCACCTGACAACGGACACGTGGACAAGTGATTGTGGCAAGAGGCGGTACATCTCCCTGACGGCACACTGGGTAAACATAGTGGAAGCCGGGACCCTTGGGACGGAACACATCCTCCCCACACCGAGGATTGCGGGCCCTATGTCAGTCAGAGTTGCCCTCACAGTGTGCAGCTCCTGCGCATCCTCCTCCTCCTTATGTTCAGCCTCCATCTCAGATATCACCACATCAGTTACAAGCTGGAAGCACTGCAGTACTGCCTCAGCCAAGCGGCAACAGGCTATGCTGAAACTCATAAGCTTAGGTGAGAAACCTCACACTGCTTGTGAGTTGTGGACAGCTGTGAAAAAGCAGGCAGATCTGTGACTGAGACAGCTGAACCTACATCCCGGCATGGTCATGTGTGACAATGGCCAAAACCTGGTGGCGGCTCTGAGGCGAGGCGAGATCACACACGTACCATGCCTGGCTCATATGCTTAACCTCGTAGTTCAGCGGTTTCTTAAATCGTACCCTGAGTTGCCAGATCTGCTCGTCAAATTACGCCGCCTGTAAGCTCATTTTCAGAAGTCGGCTACAGCTTCCGCCGCCCTTGCTGTGTTGCAGCAGCATTTGCAGCTTCCGGCACACCGACTGGTGTGTGATGTCCCCACACATTGGAACTCTACCCTCCACATGTTGCAAAGGATTTGTGAGCAGAAGAGAGCAGTTGTGGAGTACCAGCTGCAACAAGGCCGTCGATATTCAGGTCAGACTCCACACATAAGACCTCAGGAGTAGACCTGGATGTCTGACACATGTACCATCCTGACAAACATTGAGGAGTCCACCAAGATGGTGAGTGGCGTTGACGCCATCATTAGCGTCAGCATCTTACTTGTCTATCTTTTGCAACGCTCTCTGCAGAGAATTAAAGAGGAGTCATTGCAGCCAGAGTATGATGAGATGGATCAAGACGCCGTAACGGGCGATTACACACAGCCCAGCCCCATCTCATCCCAGCGTGCATTGGGGGACAATGAGGGAGAGGAGGAGGAGGAGGATGAGGAAGAACAGGAGCTGGTATCATGCGCTGTAGACGGTAGTACCTGTACAACTGTCATATTATCGGTTCAGCGTGGGTGGCCTGAGGACAGGGGGGAGGAGAAGGAGGTGGAGAGCATGGTCAGTCGTCATCTTGGTGAGGACACGGAAGTCTTGCCCGTTACCAGTCTGGCACGCATGGCTGACTTTATGTTACGCTGCCTTTACCGTGACCCTCGCATTGTCAAAATGTTGGGTGACAGTCATTACTTGTTGGTGACACTTTAGACTCCTGCTACAAGGAGAACTTTCACTCTCTTATTCCTGAGGTGGAGAGGTCTACAAAAAAGGAGCAGTACCAGAAGGTCCTTGCTGCAGAACTGTTAAAAAAATTCCCATCTGAACACTCTAGAGGCAGAGGTCACAGTTCGCTGCCAACCAAGGCGTACAGGCGAAAGAAACACAACTCCAATCCAGCAGAGGCAGGGGAACACTGTCAACGTTCTGGGACAGTTTTCTGAGACCCGCCCAGCCTACAGGCCCTGAGGCGCGGGATACTCTCACAAGGAGTGGAAAGTTTAAAAATATGGTGAGGGAGTACCTTGCCGACCGTACCAGCATCCTCCGTGATTCCTCTGTGCCTTTTAATTATTGGGTATCCAAGCTGGACACTTGGAATGAACTCGCTCTGTACACCTTGGAGGTCCTGGCCTTCCTGGCGTGTTATCGGAGCGTGTTTTTAGTGCCGCTGGGGGAATTATAACTGATAAGCGCACTCACCTGTCAACTGACAATGCTGACAAGCTGACCCTTATAAAAATGAACAAGGGCTGGATTGGACTAGACTTCTCATCACCACCAAATGACAGCAGAGTAACATAAAGTCAAATCTGCTGTGTTAATTCGGGAGGTGTATTCCCATTCACCGCTTCACACCCACACATGGGTATACGCTTCCTCATTTCGGCTGCATTTTGCTCCTCTCCTTATCCTCAGCCTCCACCACCACTATACAACCAGGGTGACCATGGTCTGTGTTGCCAGCATTGCAAGTTCCTCCGTCCTAATTTTTGGCAGCTTTTGCTTGGAAGGCATAGGCAAAGACTATGGGAGACCCCCTCCCCAATTATGGGAATAATGTTTTTAATATGCTGTACTACATGGCTCTTGTTTGCCAGCATTGGAAGTTCCTCCGTCCAAATTTTTGGCAGCTTTTGCTTGAAAGGCATAGGCAAGGACTATGGGAGACCCACTCCCCAATAATGGGAATAATGTTTTGAATATGCTGTACTGCATGGCTCTTGTTTGCTAGCATTGCAAGTTCCTCCATCCTAATTTTTGGCAGCTTTTGTTTGGAAGGCATAGGCAAAGACTATGGGAGTCCCACTCCCCAATAATGGGAATAATGTTTTGAATATGCTGTACTGCATGGCTCTTGTGTTGCCAGCATGGCAAGTTCTTCCGTCCTAATTTTTGGCAGCTTTTGCTTGGAAGGCATAGGCAAAGACTATGGGAGACCCACTCCCCAATAATGGGAATAATGATTTTAATATGCTGTACTGCATGGCTCTTGTAAGGGGCATGAAACCGTCTAGTTAAGCTCCTCTGAACTGCACGTCTCTTCCAAGGGGCATTAAAACCGTCTTGTTAAACCACTCTGACCTCCATGTCTCTTCCAAGGGGCATTAAAACCATCTTGCTTAGTTACTGTGACCTCCATGTCTCTTCCAAGGGGCATTAAAACCATCTTGTTAAGCTACTGTGACCTCCACCACTCTTCCATGAGGCATTAAAACTGTCTCGTTAAGCTACTGTGACCTTCACGTCTCTTCCAGGGGGCAATAAAACTATCTTGTTAAGCTACTGTGACCTCCACCACTCTTCCAAGGGGCATTAAAACCTTCTTGTTAAGCTACTGCAACCTGCACCACTCTTCCAAGGGGAATTAAAACCGTCTTGTTAAGCTACTGTGACCTCTACGTCTCTTCCAAGGGACATTAAAACCGTTTTGTTAAGCTACTGCGACCTCCACCACTCTTCCAAGTGGCATTGGTATTGTCTTTTTATTGCACTGTAACCTCCACCACTCTACCAAGGGGCATTAGAACCATCTTGTTAAGCTACTGTGACCTCTACGTTTCTTCGAAGGGGCATTAAAACGGTCTTGTTAAGCTACTGTGACCTCCATGTCTCTTCCAAGGGTCATTAAAACCATCTTGTTAAGCTACTGTGACCTCCACCACTCTTCCAAGGGGCATTAAAACTGTCTTGTTAAGCTACTGCGATCTCCACGTCTCTTCCACGGGGCATTGATATTGTTTTTTTTTTCCACTGTGACCTCCACGTCTCTTCCAAGGGGCATTTAAACCATCTTGTTAAGCTACTTTGACCTCCACGTCTCTTCCACGGGGCATTGATATTGCCTTTGTACTCCACTGTGACCTCCACGTCTCTTCCAAGGGGCATTTAAACCGTCTTGTTAACCCTAGAACGCATGACCATAAAAATCTACATTTTCACATACCTGGGGCCTTTTAGGCCCGTGTGCAAATAACATAGAATACCTTAAACAAAAATGACAAACAACTATATACCTGAGGAATACCTAGAGTTTCAAAATTCTAACTAAAGTAATCTTGCAGAAAATAGAAAACAATTAACAGGGCGGGCCTGCGAGGCCCCAGGTATGCGCTCTAGGGTTAAGCTACTGTGACCTCCACGTTTCTTCCAAGGAGCATTAAAACCGTCTTGTTAAGCTACTGTGACCTCCATGTTTCTTCAAAGGGGCATTAAAACCGTCTTGTTAAGCTACTGCGACCTCCACCACTCTTCCAAGGGACATTGATATTGTCTTTTTATTCCACTGTGACCTCCACCACTCTTCTAAGGGGCATTAAAACCGTCTTGTTAAGCTACTGTGACCTAAAACGTCTCTTCCACGGGGCATTGATATTGTCTTTTTATTCCACTGTGACCTTCACCACTCTTCCAAGGGGCATTAAAACCGTCTTGTTAAGGTTCTGCGACCTCCACCACTCTTCCAATGGGCATTAAAACCGTCTTGTTAAGCTACTGAGACCTCCACGTCTCTTCCAAGGGGCATTGATATTGTCTTTTTATTCGACTGCGACCTCCACCACTCTTCCAAGGGGCATTAAAACCGTCTTGTTAAGCTATTGTGACCTAAAACGTCTCTTCCACGGGGCATTGATATTGTCTTTTTATTCCACTGTGACCTTCACCACTCTTCCAAGGGGCATTAAAACCATCTTGTTAAGGTTCTGCGACCTCCACCACTCTTCCAATGGGCATTAAAACCGCCTTGTTAAGCTACTGCGACCTCCACGTCTCTTCCAAGAGGCGTTGATATTGTCTTTTTATTCCACTGTGACCTCCACGTCTCTTCCACGGGGCATTAAAACCATCTTGTTAAGCTACTGCGACCTCCACCACTCTTCCAAGAGGCATTGATATTGTCTTTTTATTCCACTGCGACCTCCACCATTTTTCCAAGGGGCATTAAAACCGTCTTGTTAAGCTACTGTGACCTCAACGTCTCTTCCAAGGGGCATTAAAACCTTCTTGTTAAGCTACTGCAACCTGCACCACTCTTCCAAGGGGAATTTAAACCGTCTTGTTAAGCTACTGTGACCTCTACGTCTCTTCCAAGGGACATTAAAACCGTTTTGTTAAGCTACTGCGACCTCCACCACTCTTCCAAGTGGCATTGGTATTGTCTTTTTATTGCACTGTAACCTCCACCACTCTACCAAGGGGCATTAGAACCATCTTGTTAAGCTACTGTGACCTCTACGTTTCTTCAAAGGGGCATTAAAACCGTCTTGTTAAGCTACTGTGACCTCCACGTCTCTTCCAAGGAGCATTAAAACCATCTTGTTAAGCTTCTGCGACCTCCACCACTCTTCCAAGGGGCATTGAGATTGTATTTTTAATCCACTGCGACCTCCACCACTCTCCCAAGGGGCATTAAAACCATCTTGTTAAGCTACTGTGACCTCCACATCTCTTCCACGGGGCATTGATATTGTCTTTTTATTCCACTGCGACCTCCACCACTCTTCCAAGGGGCATTAAAACCGTCTTGTTAAGCTACTGTAACCTCCAAGTCTCTTCCACGGGGCATTGATATTGTCTTTTTATTCCACTGCGACCTCCACCCCTCTTCCAAGGGGCATTAAAGCCTTCTTTTTAAGCTAATGCGACCTCCACCACTCTTCCAATGGGCATTGATATTGTCTTTTTATTCCACTGTGACCACCACGTCTCTTCCAAGGGGCATTAAAATCGTGTTGACAAGCTACTGCGACCTCCACCACTTTTCCAAGGGGCATTGATATTGTCTTTTTATTCCACTGCGACCTCCACCACTCTTCCAAGGGGCATTAAAACCGTTTTGTTAAGCTACTGTGACCTAAAACGTCTCTTCCACGGGGCATTGATATTGTCTTTTTATTCCACTGCGACCTTCACCACACTTCCAAGGGGCATTAAAACCGTCTTGTTAAGCTACTGCGACCTCCACCACTCTTCCAATGGGCATTAAAACCATCTCTTCCACGGGGCATTGATAATGTCTTTTTATTCCACTGTAACCTCCACCACTCCTCCAAGGGGCATTAAAACAGTCTTGTTAAGCTACTGTGACCTCCACGTCTCTTCCAAGGGGCATTAAAACCGTCTTCTTAAGCTACTGTGACCTCCACGTCTCTTCCAAGGGACATTAAAACTGTCTTGTTAAGCTACTGTGACCTCCACGTCTCTTCTACGTGGCATTGATATTGTCTTTTCATTCCACTGCGACCTCCACCACTCTTCCAAGGGGCATTAAAACCATCTTGTTAAGCCACTGTGACCTCCACGTCTCTTCCAAGGGCCATTAAAACTGTCTTGTCAAACCACTTTAAACTCCACAGCTCTTCCAACTGGCATTGAAATGTTGTTTTTAATTAACTCTAACCTCCACGACTCTTCCAATCGTCTTTGCATTTCCTCCTAATTTTAGTCAGCTTTTGCTTTTCAATTCATAGGCGAACACTAAGGGAGACCCACTCCCCAATAATGGGTAGAAGGTTTTTAGTATGATGTAATCCACGTCTGTTTCAAGTGGCATTGCAGTTCCTCATAATCTTTGGAAAGCCTTCCATTCACTGCTTAGGCCAACAGTGTACAGGAGACCCGATTGCTATAAATGGAAAAAATGGATTAGTTAAGGCCCTCTGACCTCCATGTCACTTCCAAGGGGCATTGGAGTGCCTCAAAATATTTGTTAGGCATTGCACTCACTGTATGCCCTATAACTGTGCAGCCGAACTGCTCCTTTAGGTACAGAAACATATCCTACAAGACAAGTGTGGTTGACTGGCCTGATATTGATGTGAATGGTCCCTTTTCCTCTTTCTCCTTTGCCACCACCTCATCCATCATTCATCACCTGAAGCTTTGTTTTAACGGGAGTCATAGAAATGGGATAGTAGCAGGAAAACATCCAGCAATCCTCGGAGGAGGTAGGATATGCACCAAACCACCGACCACTCCAGGCCTAGCCACTACTACATACATGCGCTTGCATTCCAAGGAACAGAAAGCTAAGGAGATGGATGGCCTCATGATCATGAATAATTTACTCGATGTGTAGGAGGCCGACCACTGCTGCTGTCTACCTTCTGAACTTTGTGTTTGAAGCCTGATTGACCCAGGACCCGCAATCCTCTATGTCTGCAGGACGTGTTGCATCCCAGTGTCCAACTGTGTCCCGGCTACCACAATAAAAACCCAGTGTGAAGGCTTCAGTGAGGTGGACCATCCCTGGCCACATTCACTTGTCCTCGTGTTTGTGGTTAGGTTGTCATTCAAATAGGGGCATCTCGGGACCGTTTCTGGACACCCGGCCACCCCCTGGAGGCTAAGGACCGAGTGTGGACACCCGGCCGCCGGGCGGCTGGGGACTGAGTATGGATATCAGGCTGCCGACACAGCCATGACATGGTGGCTGGGGTCTGCCTCCACAAGCCTAAAAGGCCTCACTTCAAGTGCAAGCAAGCTAGCAGGATGGTATTGCAGCCTGGGGGTGGGTGGTGGCAGGCTGCATACTTACGCTTGCATTCCAAGAAAACAAAGCAGATGTTAACTTCTATCATCATCATCATGCTCCTCACCTTGGCACTCTCAACTCACCTGATGGAGAAGCCAGGGCCCACCGGAGAAGTCTGGTTGTCTGGTGGGCTCGGCCAATGCTGCCCTAAAGCAGGCCAGGCTAATAAAAGTGTGGGGAAGGTTATCGGGACAAATAGGGTCGGCTGGGAACCGAGTGTGGACACCCGACCACCCCCTGGCGGCTGGGGACCAAGCGTGGACCCCCGGCCGCCTGGCGGCTGGGGACTAAGTAAGGGATACCAGGCCGCCGATGCAGCCATGACATGGTGGCCAAATTCTGCCTCCACATGCCTAAAATGCCCAATTTCAAGTGCAGCAAGCCAGAAGTATGGTATTGCAGCCAGGGGGTGGGTGGGTGGCAGGCTGCATACTTGCGTTTGCATTGCAAGGAATGGGGGACGTACAATTGAACACTGCCCTGGGACAAGGACTTGCACGGGGATAATTGCAAGTCTGCATCTTCTGATGCGGCAAGGATGACTTCTGATAGGCACACTTTTAGGCAGTGACCTGGGTGTCAGAGTTGCTTCCATGGGTCTTCCCCATGCTGTTCCCATGTCTTTTTAGCACTGTATGCATGTGTCACACAGCACATGGCTAGATAAGGTTGGAAAATGTTAAAATGACATTTCCCGGTGAATGCATTTGTCATGGTTGAAAGCAATACAAAAGTGCAAAAACGCATAAAAAATGCTACTTGTGAACATAGCCCAAGGTGTAGAGGAGTATTTTTGTTTTTTGTTATTTATTTTACCTTATACACAAGTCTTTACCCTGGAAAGGATGTTCCTTAACATATTTCACAGGAAAGCAGTTTCAGTTTCGTTTTTGAACGTTTAATTGTGAGCCCGTTAAAGTGGCTTAATAACTCTGACCACGGCCCCTTCATCATGTAGCTGCACTGGCTGAAGATGCACAATGTCCACCCCTGTCCTTATTTTTATTTGCAGAGTTATTTCCACAATTTCAGTATTTTTCCCAAAGTACACTAAATGCATACATATTTCTTGTATCTTTGTATAGTTTTGTATTTATATTTGCCCCTCTGTGAAATCTAGCTTCACATAGCTGAATGGACAGTCCTACTGTTACAATGTTAATTACAGATGAACGGATCAATTTGTAAAGGATTAAGTTGAATGTTTTGCAGTTCGAGGCTTTATGTGAATTCAAACATTGTGAGATTTGATTCACGGTTCACAAAAAAATTAAATCTTGCCTGGCACCATTTCCCACACTATTAAAGCATCAGAAAGTAGGCAAACATAATTTTACATTGCCATGTAGGCTTCCCCATAATGTACTGCAGCTATGACATCTTACGGATTATCATACCTTGTACAGAGGTGGTCAGTAGTGTTCAGCCACCCCCGTAAAGTTCGGGTTCGGTTCAGTTCGTCGAACGCCGGTATGTTCGCCGAACTGTTCGCCGAACACCGTCGAACACCGTTAAAACCAATGGCAGGCAAATAAAAACACATAGAAACACATAGAAAACACCTTCAAAGGTGTCCAAAAGCTGACAAACTGCTCAGAAGACACAACTAACACATGGAAAAGTGACAAGTACATATAGTCATGCGAAAAGAAAAGAGGTGGAGGAGTAAAAGGAGGGGGAGACACAGATATAGGCATGTCATGCCCTTCTAAAATCAAGAAAGCCTGGAGTAAAAATCTAAAATCAGCCTACCAACACCCAGATGTCGTGACAAGAAAATTAAAAAAAGAAATATCTTTAGGTAGAATGGCGGTCCCATTCAGAACACTTTCCTTACAAGATGTAGTGGTATCCCCGTTGAGAGTTGTGCCAAAAACGGAACCCAATACATTCGAACTAATCCACCATTTGTCATATCCAAGGGGCAGGTCAGTGAACGACAACATCGACGCGGAACCAAGTACAGTAGTATATACTGTACATCCTTTGACAAGGCAATCAGGCGGATTAAGAAGTTGGGAAGGGTCACCCTAATGGCCAAAACAGACATTGATGCGGCATTCCGGTTACTTACTACCTGTGCCTCCGAATAGTGTCCACCTATTGGGCTGCTTCTGGGAAGGAGCATACTATAAAGATCGCTGTTTGCCCATGGGGTGGTCCAGATCCTGCTCACTATTTGAGACGTTTAGTTGCTTCCTCGAATGGGTTGTAATGGACATTTCTAAGGGGGCACATATTATCCATTACCTCGACAACTTCTTATGCCTGGGCCCAAAAGATTCGCCACAGTGTGAGTACACGCGGTAGTCCACCTGTGAGAAGGAGAGAGCTGGAGGGAGAGCGGACACCACAGAGCCGAAGGGTTAGATGGAGACGGAAGAAGGAAAGAGGGCAAGGGAGGTAAGGGAGTTCAGTGGAAGGCCTACCTGAGCTCCACCACGTTCCTGCTAGGCGGGGAAAAGCCCTGGGAAGAAAAGCCGCTTGCGCATCCCTTTGAGGTTCTGGCTCGAGCGGGCAGAGGGACTACGCTGGAGTGCGAAGCCGACATGGCCAGTCCATTCCTGCCCGTGCGACCTCCGTGTTGCCGGGTTTGTGCCAGAGCCGCAGTGGACCCTGACGGCCAGCCCCCCTCTCCCAATACTGGTGCCTGTCCGCTCGTGGGTCGAGCCCCCCTGCGGTGGGGGGGGGGGTAACATCTGCAGAAGAAAGACCATCTTCCAGCCAAACTAAGATGTCTACTTCTTTTCGTGGACAATGTGATACGATCCCTTTCTTACGGACATGCCCATAGCTACAAATTCCAGATGAGGCACAAAACAGCAGGTGCTTCAACGGATATCAAGTGCTCCTTCAAGTGGGCTCTCCTCCACCTCAACTTCAACATCACAAATACTCCAGTCCTCAGAGGTGTCACCCCAATCGCACTTGCTTCCTCACAGCTCCCAAGTCTCCAGCTGCCCGTCTGAGTATGGGGTAACAAAGATGGTTGAGTCTGCACAGCTGTTTACTCATACTATAGCCTGGGAATCGGAGGTCTGCTCCAGAGCTTCTGTTAATCCAGACGAGGAAATGATCTGCACTGATGCCCAGAATCTTTATGAGTCGGATCCAGGACCAGATGAAGAAGGTTCTGAGCATAATGTAGACCCTCGTTCCCAAACTGTAACTCCTGTTGGTGGAGACAATGATGAAGACGATGATGAGACTCAAATACCTGATTGGAGCGACAACTTGACTTTTCGGTCAGGGCAGGAAGAGGTTGGCTCTGAGGACGACGGGTGTGAGAACACACAGGGTGATGATGACGAGGTTGGAGATCCCACTTACTGTCAACCTACAGTCAGCCAGTCGATGAGGTCAGCAGAAGAGGTGGAGGAGGATGCTATTGACGACGAGATTAGGCTGCGCCTTCCTGGACAGAGACGGAGTACTGGAAGCACGTCAACAACTGCATCCTCAACCACAACTCTGCCTCTGACCACAAGTAGTGGTGGCTCTTCAGGTCGCATGGGCTCTAAGCCTTGCATAGCCTGGGCATTTTTTCAGATCAATAAGGATGACCCAACTCGTGTTATCTGTAATATTTGTCACCAAAAGCTAAGTAGATGACAAAAAATACATAGTTTGAGTACTTCATGCATGTACCGTCACATGGATATGAAGCATAAGTTGCAGTGGGAAGTTCACTGTGCTACAATGCGGCCTAGCCGGCCGGGCCAACCACCGTCTGCCACATCTTGTGCATCCGCGGCCTCTTCTTCCTCTGTGACTGGGGGGAAAGCAGTCACACCTGTTTTGGGATGCAGACCTGCCACCTCTTTACCTGCAACAGCCAGAGTGATTGGCAGGTCATCATTTTCTTTGGAGGTGGAAACACCAGCTGGTGTTGAGTAGAGATGAGTGTTGTTCGACTCGAACTGTTCGGCAATCTCAAATTCGAGCTGTTTTGGGCGGTGTTCGAGCCGTTCGGCGAACACGAACGATTTGAGAAAAATTCGGCTGTTCGAGGTTATGTTCAATAACTGTTCGTGCACCAAAATCATAACTGGATTTTTTCTCAGTAATGATGAAAATTAATGTTAATACGCAGTTTGAGTGTACAGCGGGGCGGGGGGAGGGGCAGGGGATGGATCTCTGCAGGAATAATGAAGATCTCCATTTTTTTTTCTCTTTCCCGCATTTACAGTGGGGAGGTGCAATCTGTCAGCCTATCAGCAGCGCACACACGGAGCGTAGTGCTTTTTTTCACACAAGCAAGGGCATGTGTCATTGGCAGTGTATGTCACATCTCCTTGCCCTACAAGACCCAGCCATTTTCCCCGTCGCCACCATTTTCTCACTGCTGCAGCAGCGTGTTAGACGGCACCGCTGTTGCTGTGTGCCCTATACCTTGTTAATTTCAAGCCAATTTTCGCACAAATCTACAGATAGCTTGGGAGTAGGGAATAGTTGTGATTGCAGTCCTTTAAAGGACTAGGTTACAGCATTTCCTACGACTTTTATCAGGCTGGTCTGTGCTCTTAAATAGATAGGTTGTGGGAGTAAAGACTAATTGTAATTGCAGTCCTTTTTTTTGCTTTTGCCAGGCAGGTCTGTGCCAGTGCTGTGCAAGTTTTTTTCACAGCATTTGGCTGAATCTAGCAAAGCTAATCCTTTTTGGCCTATTGCAGAGTCTGTTAGTCAGTGGAGTAGCCTATCTGTGTTGCAAGATACACCACCTGTGTATAGAATACCAATTTTTTTACTGCACCTAGTGAAGTAAAACATTTTGGGCATAGCATCATTCTATTAGTCCATCGATACTGACCTCCATAAGGTTGCAAATTGAATATAATTTTTTTCTGCATCTAGCTCTGACAAAATATTTGTCCTTCTAGCAGTGTGTGGGACTTGTTCTACTAGTCCATCTATACTGACCTCCATCAGGTTGCAAATTCAAAATAATTTTTTGTCTGCATCTAGCTCTGAAAAAAAATTTGGGCTTCTAGCAATGTGTGGGACTTGTTCTATTAGTCCATCTATACTGACCTCCATCAGGTTGCAAATTAAAAATATTTTTTTGTCTGCATCTAGCTCTGAAGAAATATTTGGCCTTCTAGCAGTGTGTGGGACTTGGTCTATTAGTCCATCTATACTGACCTCCATCAGGTTGCAAATTAAAAATATTTTTTTGTCTGCATCTAGCTCTGAAAAAATATTTGGCCTTCTAGCAGTGTGTGGGACTTGTTCTATTAGTCCATCTATACTGACCTCCATCAGGTTGCAAATGAAAAATTATTTTTATCTGCATCTAGCTCTGAAAAAATATTTGGGCTTCTAGCAGTGTGTGGGACTTGTTCTATTAGTCCATCTATACTGACCTCCATCAGGTTGCAAATTAAAAATAATTTTTATCTGCATCTAGCTCTGAAAAAATATTTGGCCTTCTAGCAGTGTGTGAGACTTGTTCTATTAGTCCATCTATACTGACCTCCATCAGGTTGCAAATTAAAAATATTTTTTTGTCTGCATCTAGCTCTGAAAAAATATTTGTCCTTCTAGCAGTGTGTGGGACTTGTTCTACTAGTCCATCTATACTGACCTCCATCAGGTTGCAAATTCAAAATAATTTTTTGTCTGCATCTAGCTCTGAAAAAATATTTGGCCTTCTAGCAGTGTGTGGGACTTGTTCTATTAGTCCATCTAAATTGACCTCCATCAGGTTGCAAATTAAAAATATTTTTTTGTCTGCATCTAGCTCTGAAAAAATATTTGGCCATCTAGCAGTGTGTGGGACTTGTTCTATTAGTCCATCTATACTGACCTCCATCAGGTTGCAAATGAAAAATAATTTTTATCTGCATCTAGCTCTGAAATAATATTTGGGCTTCTAGCAGTGTGTGGGACTTGTTTTATTAGTCCATCTATACTGACCTCCATCAGGTTGCAAACTGAATATAATTTTTTTCTGCATCTAGCTCTGAAAAAATATTTGGGCTTCTAGCAGTGTGTGGGACTTGTTCTATTAGTCCATCTATACTGACCTCCATCAGGTTGCAAATTAAAAATTATTTTTATCTGCATCTAGCTCTGAAAAAATATTTGGGCTTCTAGCAGTGTGTGGGACTTGTTCTATTAGTCCATCTATACTGACCTCCATCAGGTTGCAAATTAAAAATAATTTTTATCTGCATCTAGCTTTGAACAAATATTTGGCCTTCTAGCAGTGTGTGAGACTTGTTCTATTAGTCCATCTATACTGACCTCCATCAGGTTGCAAATTAAAAATATTTTTTTGTCTGCATCTAGCTCTGAAAAAATATTTGGCCATCTAGCAGTGTGTGGGACTTGTTCTATTAGTCCATCTATACTGACCTCCATCAGGTTGCAAATTAAAAGTAATTTTTATCTGCATCTAGCTCTGAAAAAATATTTGGCCTTCTAGCAGAGTGTGAGACTTGTTCTATTAGTCCATCTATACTGACCTCCATCAGGTTGCAAATTAAAAATATTTTTCTGTCTGCATCTAGCTCTGAAAAAATATTTGTCCTTCTAGCAGTGTGTGGGACTTGTTCTACTAGTCCATCTATACTGACCTCCATCAGGTTGCAAATTCAAAAAAATTTTTTGTCTGCATCTAGCTCTGAAAAAATATTTGGCCTTCTAGCAGTGTGTGGGACTTGTTCTATTAGTCCATCTATACTGACCTCCATCAGGTTGCAAATTAAAAATATTTTTTTGTCTGCATCTAGCTCTGAAAAAAAATTTGGCCATCTAGCAGTGTGTGGGACTTGTTCTATTAGTCCATCTATACTGACCTCCATCAGGTTGCAAATGAAAAATTATTTTTATCTGCATCTAGCTCTGAAAAAATATTTGGGCTTCTAGCAGTGTGTGGGACTTGTTCTATTAGTCCATCTATACTGACCTCCATCAGGTTGCAAATTAAAAATAATTTTTATCTGATTCTAGCTCTGAAAAAATATTTGGCCTTCTAGCAGTGTGTGAGACTTGTTCTATTAGTCCATCTATACTGACCTCCATCAGGTTGCAAATTAAAAATATTTTTTTGTCTGCATCTAGCTCTGAAAAAATATTTGTCCTTCTAGCAGTGTGTGGGACTTGTTCTACTAGTCCATCTATACTGACCTCCATCAGGTTGCAAATTCAAAATAATTTTTTGTCTGCATTTAGCTCTGAAAAAATATTTGGCTTCTAGCAGTGTGTGGGACTTGTTCTATTAGTCCATCTAAACTGACCTCCATCAGGTTGCAAATTAAAAATATTTTTTTGTCTGCATCTAGCTCTGAAAAAATATTTGGCCATCTAGCAGTGTGTGGGACTTGTTCTATTAGTCCATCTATACTGACCTCCATCAGGTTGCAAATGAAAAATAATTTTTATCTGCATCTAGCTCTGAAATAATATTTGGGCTTCTAGCAGTGTGTGGGACTTGTTTTATTAGTCCATCTATACTGACCTCCATCAGGTTGCAAACTGAATATAATTTTTTTCTGCATCTAGCTCTGAAAAAATATTTGGGCTTCTAGCAGTGTGTGGGACTTGTTCTATTAGTCCATCTATACTGACCTCCATCAGGTTGCAAATGAAAAATTATTTTTATCTGCATCTAGCTCTGAAAAAATATTTGGGCTTCTAGGAGTGTGTGGGACTTGTTCTATTAGTCCATCTATACTGACCTCCATCAGGTTGCAAATTAAAAATAATTTTTATCTGCATCTAGTTCTGAAAAAATATTTGGGCTTCTAGCAGTGTGTGAGACTTGTTCTATTAGTCCATCTATACTGACCTCCATCAGGTTGCAAATTAAAAATATTTTTCTGTCTGCATCTAGCTCTGAAAAAATATTTGGGCTTCTAGCAGTGTGTGGGACTTGTTCTATTAGTCCATCTATACTGACCTCCATCAGGTTGCAAATTAAAAATATTTTTTTGACTGCATCTAGCTCTGAAAAAATATTTGTCCTTCTAGCAGTGTGTGGTACTTGTTCTACTAGTCCATCTATACTGACCTCCATCAGGTTGCAAATTCAAAATAATTTTTTGTCTCCATCTAGCTCTGAAAAAATATTTGGCTTCTAGCAGTGTGTGGGACTTGTTCTATTAGTCCATCTAAACTGACCTCCATCAGGTTGCAAATTAAAAATATTTTTTTGTCTGCATCTAGCTCTGAAAAAATATTTGGCCATCTAGCAGTGTGTGGGACTTGTTCTATTAGTCCATCTATACTGACCTCCATCAGGTTGCAAATGAAAAATTATTTTTATCTGCATCTAGCTCTGAAAAAATATTTGGGCTTCTAGCAGTGTGTGGGACTTGTTCTATTAGTCCATCTATACTGACCTCCATCAGGTTGCAAATGAAAAATTATTTTTATCTGCATCTAGCTCTGAAAAAATATTTGGGCTTCTAGCAGTGTGTGGGACTTGTTCTATTAGTCCATCTATGCTGACCTCCATCAGGTTGCTAATTGAATATAATTTTTATCTGCATCTAGCTTTGAAAAAATATTTGGCCTTCTAGCAGTGTGTGAGACTTGTTCTATTAGTCCATCTATACTGACCTCCATCAGGTTGCAAATTAAAAATATTTTTTTGTCTGCATCTAGCTCTGAAAAAATATTTGTCCTTCTAGCAGTGTGTGGGACTTGTTCTACTAGTCCATCTATACTGACCTCCATAAGGTTGCAAATTCAAAAAAATTTTTTGTCTGCATCTAGCTCTGAAAAAATACTTGGCCTTCTAGCAGTGTGTGGGACTTGTTCTATTAGTCCATCTATACTGACCTCCATCAGGTTGCAAATTAAAAATATTTTTTTGTCTGCATCTAGCTCTGAAAAAATATTTGTCCTTCTAGCAGTGTGTGGGACTTGTTCTACTAGTCCATCTATACTGACCTCCATCAGGTTGCAAATTCAAAATAATTTTTTGTCTGCATCTAGCTCTGAAAAAATATTTGGCCTTCTAGCAGTGTGTGGGACTTGTTCTATTAGTCCATCTATACTGACCTCCATCAGGTTGCAAATTAAAAATATTTTTTTGTCTGCATCTAGCTCTGAAAAAATATTTGGCCATCTAGCAGTGTGTGGGACTTGTTCTATTAGTCCATCTATACTGACCTCCATCAGGTTGCAAATGAAAAATAATTTTTATCTGCATCTAGCTCTGAAATAATATTTGGGCTTCTAGCAGTGTGTGGGACTTGCTTTATTAGTCCATCTATACTGACCTCCATCAGGTTGCAAACTGAATATAATTTTTTTCTGCATCTAGCTCTGAAAAAATATTTGGGCTTCTAGCAGTGTGTGGGACTTGTTCTATTAGTCCATCTATACTGACCTCCATCAGGTTGCAAATGAAAAATTATTTTTATCTGCATCTAGCTCTGAAAAAATATTTGGGCTTCTAGCAGTGTGTGGGACTTGTTCTATTAGTCCATCTATACTGACCTCCATCAGGTTGCAAATTAAAAATAATTTTTATCTGCATCTAGCTTTGAAAAAATATTTGGGCTTCTAGCAGTGTGTGGGACTTGGTCTATTAGTCCATCTATACTGACCTCCATCAGGTTGCAAATTGAATATAATTTTTTTCTGCATCTAGCTCTGAAAAAATATTTGGCCTTCTAGCAGTGTGTGGGACTTGTTCTATTAGTCCATCTATACTGACCTCTATCAGGTTGCAAATTCAATATAATTTTTTTCTGCATCTACTTCAGAAAAAATATTTGGGCTTCTAGCTGTGTGTGGGACTTGTTCTATTAGTCCATCTATACTGACCTCCATCAGGTTGCAAATTGAAAATAATTTTTTTCTGCATCTAACCCAGCCAATAGTTTTGGCCTAATACCACAGTTTGCCCACTCAGCTCTGCTCGGTTCCCATCCATTGTTTTTTTGTGCAAACTCCAGAGTTGTGAATTAGTTAACCACCAAAATGAGTGGAAAAAGGCCTGCTGCTGGTGGAAAGGGGAATAGGCGTGTTGGGAAGGGGAAAAAAGGTTGTGTCCGTGGGGTAGGTGTTAAAGCAACAGTAACATCTGCAGAAGAAAGACCATCTTCCAGCCAAACTAAAATGTCTACTTCTTTTAGCGGACAATGTGATAAGATCCCTTTCTTACGGCCACGCCAATCGCTACAAATTCCAGATGAGGCACAAAAACAAGAGGTGCTTCAACGGATAAACGGATAAGTGTTCCTTTAAGTGGGCTCTCCTCCACATCAACTTCAACATCACAAATACTCCAGTCCTCAAAGGTGTCACCCCAATCGCACTTGCTTCCTCACAGCTCCCAAATCTCCAGCTGCCCGTCTGAGTATGAGGTAGAACAGATGGTTGAGTCTGCAGAGCTGTTTATTCATACTATAGCCTGGGAATCAGAGGTCGGCTCCAGCACTTCTGTGAATCCAGACGAGTAAATGATCTGAACTGATGCCCAGAATCTTTATGAGTCGGATCCAGGACCAGACGCTGAAGGTTCTGAGCACAATCTAGACCCTCATTACCAAACTGTAACTCCTGTTGGTGGAGACAATGAGGAAGAGGATGATGAGACTCAAATACCTGATTGGAGCGACAACTTTAGTTTTTTGTCAGGGCAGCAACAGGTTGGCTCTGAGGACGACGGGTGTGATAACGCACAGGGTGATGATGATGAGATTGGAGATCCCACTTACTGTCAACCCACAGTCAGCCAAGAGATGAGGTCAGCAGAGGAGGTGGAAGAGAATGCTAGTGACGACGAGGTCAGGTTGCGCCTTCCTGGACAGAGACGTAGTACTGGAAGCACGTCAACAACTGCGTCCTCAAACACAAGTCTGCCTGTCACCACAAGTCGTGGTGGCTCTTCAGGTCGCATGGGTGCTAAGCCTTGCATAGCCTGGGCATTTTTTCAGATCGATAAAGATGACCCAACTCGTGTTATCTGTAACATTTGTCAGCAAAAGCTAAGTAGACGCCAAAAAATACATAGTTTGAGTACTTCATGCATGAACCGGCACATGGACATGAAGCATAAGTTGCAGTGGGAAGCTCACTTTGCTACAATGTGGCCTAGCTGGCCGGGCCAACCACCGTCTGCCATATCTTGTGCATCCGCGGCCTCTTCATCCTCTGTGACTGGGGGGACAGCAGTCACACCTGTTTTGGGGCACAGACCTGCCACCTCTTTACCCGCAACAGGCAGCGTGATTGGCAGGTCATCATTTTCTTTGGAGGTGGTAACACCAGCTGGTGTTGAGCGCTGTCCGACATCGATAGCACCACTTTTGGATCAAGGCAACCTAACTTTTCCGCCTGCATCTTCCTCACAGACCGGCAGTTTGCCGGGGACACCCTTATCAACCCCGTCTAAGCACAATAGCCAGCCCTCGGTCCCTCAGATATGGACAAGGAAAAGACCATTTCCTCCTAGCCATGAGAAAGCTAAAAGGTTGAATTTCACCATCTGCAAGCTCTTGGCTACAGAAATGCTGCCTTTCCGCCTGGCGGACACAGAGGATTTTCGAGACCTTATGTCTGTCGCAGTGCCCCAGTACCAGATGCCCAGTCGGCACTACTTCTCAAGAAAGGTGTGCCTGCGCTCCACCAGCATGTCGCACACAACATCACCGCTTCTTTGCTTCTTTGAGAAACTCTGTGTGTGACAGGGTGCATTTCACCAAAGACACTTGGACGAGTAGGCATGGACAGGTGCGTTACATGTCGCTGACTGGGCACTGGGTAACTATGGTGACAGCAGGACAAGGGGCTGCTGTCCAAGTCTTGCCTTCCCCACCAGTTGTGCGTCAATCCTCTTTATCTCAAAGTTCCTCCACTGCTTCTGCCTCCTCAACCTCCTCTCAGTCCTCCACCTGCACCCAAAGCCTGTCTGGTCATGCCACAAGCTTTCTAACTGCGCAGAAGGGATCCTGCACACCTCCTTACTATGCTGGCAGTAGGGCTCAACGTCATCAGGCGGTTTTTACTTTGAAATGTCTGGGAAATGTGAGTCACACAGCTGAGGAGTTGTGGTCAGCTCTGGAGAACCAATTTCATGAATGGTTGTCTCCACTGGACTTGAAACCAGGGAAGGCCGTGTGCGACAATGCTGCAAACCTGGGTGCGGCCCTTCGCCGGGGCAATGTCACACACGTGCCTTGTATGGCTCACGTGTTGAACCTAGTTGTCCAGCAATTTTTAGCCCACTATCCCGGACTAGATGGCCTTCTGCAGAGGGCACGGTCGCTGTGTGCTCACTTCCTCCGTTCGCATCCCGCAGCTCAGTGACTTACATCTCTACAGAAGTCGTTGGGCCTGCCACTTCACCAGCTAAAATGCGATATGCCTACCCGGGGGAATTCAACTATGCACATGTTGCAGCGACTGTGGCAGCATCGACAAGCCCTGGTGCAATACGTTCTTGTGTCACCCTGGCCTGGATGCCACAAAATGTAATAAAGCTGTGTCTGAGAGCAAGGGGGAGGTTCTCTAGTCAGGGGAACTTTAGCATGCAGTACCTCCTGTCTCAGGCCAGTAGGGGGAGCAGGCTGCCCCTATAAAAGCTGGTGCTGGGGGCAGGGTTAGAGAGAGCTGGACGACCTGTCTCAGGATTCAGGTCCCAGAGCAGAGAGGGACAGTTGTATTGCACCTAAGAGGAAGTGTGGCAGGAGGAGAGCCACAAGCCAGAGACAAGAGGCGAAGAGAGCCTGTCTTGGCAGATAACGGACTTAATTTACCAGACTTTGGTGTCTGAGGCTGGGAGGATTCCACATCCCCCAGCAGATAACCAGTCCGCAGGGGACTGTATATTCCTTGGCCTAAGAAGCCTGGAGGCCCTGCCACAACAGAAGGGACCAGCAAAGCCGTACAAGGCTGGGAGCAGAAAGGAACCCACGTCGCAGGCCATACAGGCAAGAATACACGGAAAGCTCGGAAACGTGGGCTGTTACCCTATAACGAGGAGATAGCCAGAAGGAGCACAGAAAGCACGGTAGGCCTACACCCTCACCCTGACCAGGGCCAATTTCCCGTTGCTCTCAGACATCCAGGTCCCCTCCTTGCTGGGACTGTTTGTGGGTCAGTTTACCTGTTCTAGTAAAGACCCTGGACTGCAACCTGTTGTCTGCGTGCTCCTTGCTCCTCCAGCACTATCAGCACTGGGACTCTCACTACCATCACTCCCAACATCCATTATACTGCCCTGGGGCCGCACTCTTCCCGTGGGGATCCACACTACCCTAGCTGCACACCTCATCAGCCCCAGCGGTCTGCATGCAGCGGCGGTTCCTAATAACCGCAATCCGTGGGTGGCGTAGTTGGACATAATCATCAGCACATAACGGACTACCACTGGCCTGACCACCCTGAGCCACGGAACCGGGTTGCCACTACTACTCCCACCTTTTCCCTATTGCCCGGATCCGAGTGCCCCACGGCCCAGGGGGCGAGTCAGCTTTCGCGTAGTCTGCAGGATTGCAACCAACCCGCCACAATCGGGTATTGCGTGCCTAGAAAAGACTTTGCACTTACCTTAAAAGAGGTTTCCCGCCATCCGGACCCGTTTCCCGCCATTTCCAGCCGTCTCCCGCCATCTTCCATCGGTTCCCGCCATCTTCAGCCGCTTTCCCGCCATCGGACGCCATCTTCAGGACGCCGCGCGGGAAGAAGAGGGGCGTGGACGTCCAAACCGCGCGAGATCCGAAGCTCCGCCCCACGCACCGACGCTGCGCAAGGTCCTGGAAGGGAGAGAGAGCGACGCTGACGTCATCAGGACGCGACGCAAGGTCCTCGTCCAGAGCAGCAGCAGCGAAGCCGCGGCCTACAGAAGAGGATCGTCGGAAGGTAGGCCACGCTTAACTAGGGGGGAGGAAGATGTCGGACACAGAGGCGCCCACTACCACCAATGCAGCTGCAGCAGCGGTGATGCCCTTTTCCCTGCCCTACATCCCTGGAGCGGCCTGGCTGCCCAAGTACTCAGAGGAGCCCCATGCCCTAACTGACTTTAAGGAAAGGCTGTACAGTTTGCTCCAAGTCTACACCCTGACAGAAGAACAAAAGGTCAGCATACTAACAGGGCAGTTAACTGGCGCAGCCCAAAGGGAGGTAAAATCATGGCCCACTGAGGAGAAAAGGACTGTGAAGGGTATTCTGGCCCGGCTGCGGGGTACCTTTGACACACGTACCTCCGCTGACATTAAAATGAGGTTCTATGGATGTAAGCAGCGGGCACAGGACAGCATCAGAGACTATGCCCTAAATCTGCAGGAAGCCTTGAGGGCTATTCAACAAACTGACCCTGGCTGTGTGCAGGAAACGGATAAGCTGCTAACAGAACAATTTATAGAAGGTCTGCTGTCTAGCGCCCACAGGGCCCAACTGCGCCTCATGTTCTTTCAGAGCCCCGACCTGACCTTTGCCCAATTTAAGGACAGGACCATAAGGGTGCTCCTTGAATCTGCAACCAGTGGCGCTATAAACCCCCGGCGCCCTGCTCTCACCTACCACCAGGAGGCGGCGCCCTCCTCTATGGATCCCGTGGGGGCTGATGCACAGGCCCTGAACCAAGACCCGTCGAAAGACCTGCACCACCAAGTCCAGGAGCTGACCAGGAGCGTCGCGGCGTTGACCAGGACCGTCCAGTCGTTGCAAGTGGACCCGTCAAGACCCATCGAGCTGGCTTCAAGTCCGGAGGATGTCCCATGGCGTCGACAGAGGAGGATCCCGTCGTTCCGAGGGAGGCCCACAGACCGCTACGGAGAGGATGGACAGCCCATTTGCCGTCGATGTAACCAGCCCGGACACATTTCAAGGTACTGTAACTTAAACGGGTTCAACCTGGGGCAGAGGGCCAACCCCCAGGCATATGATCACCAGGCCCTTACAATTGGCGTAATAAGTACGTTGGGGGGCGCCCGGTTTTACCCGTGGTGCTGGATGGTATCCCCATGAGCGCCTTGCTGGATACTGGGTCGCAAGTAACCACTATCCCTTATGTACTTTTTAAGCAGTATTGGACTGATGCTGATATCACACGGTATCCAGACAGTAACTTGAGCATCATCGCCAGTAATGGCTTACCGTGCCGCAGATGGGGTTCAAGGAGATGACCATTAAGATTGGTAAAGTTGAACTGCCGGCACAGGGAGTGATTATTGTGGACATTGACCGTCGTGAAAGTTACCCTAAAATAACTGTGGGTACTAACGTGATTGAAAATTGTCTTTCAGATGTAATTGTAATCTTACAACAGGTGGCGGTGAATGCAAGTTCCAGCCAACAGAGAGTCCTCAACAAGGAGATAAAAGCCCTGATGAGAAGGCAGCAGGTAGAACTGTCTGGTGGTGAGATCGGTAGCGTAAGACTGAGTGACCCATTCCCCATTTCCATGCCTCCTAAAAGTGAAATGATGATCTGGTGTCGGACTGCAATCGGGTTGAGAGGTAGAGACTACCAAGCCATGGTAGAACCCGTGTACTCAGACAGCAGGCCCACCATTTTGACAGCCGGGGGTGGTTGATGTCCGTCATGGGAGGGTGCCCGTCCGCATCCTCAACATTGGGGAGAGGGAAGTACACTTCCCCAGGTACTCTACACTCGCCAAACTGTTTGTCGTCAAACACAAAGCTATCAGGGCCGTGGAACCCTTGCCTCCATCACCACAGGTGGAGGGTAATGGCTCCCAGAAACAAAAGGAGGACTAGTGCCAGAAACTCCATGTGGGTGCTGACTCCACTCCCCTGCACCAAAAACAAGGAGTCTACCGGGTGGTACAGGAGTACGAGAGAGTCTTTAGTAAGCACCCGCTAGACTTCGGCAGAGTAAAGGGGATAGAACACCACATCCCCACCAGGAGCCACCCACCAATAAAAGAGAGGCACAGACCAGTACCCCCTGCACATTATCAGAACGCAAAGGGCATGCTAAGAGAGATGAAAGAAGCTGGGGTTATTAGAGACAGCTGTATCCCCCTTGGTTCTGGTCAAAAAGAAAGGCGGCACCATGAGAATGTGCGTGGACTATAGACAAATCAACCGTATCACCCACAAAGACGCATACCCGCTGCCTAGAATAGAGGAGTCTTTAGCCGCACTAAAATCAGCTAACTTCTTTTCTACTTTGGACCTTACTAGCGGGTACTGGCAGGTTCCTGTGGCAGAGGCTGACAAGGAGAAGACCGCCTTCACCACCCCGATGGGACTGAGGGAGTTCAACTGTATGCCCTTCGGGCTCTGCAACGCACCGGGGACCTTCCAGCGGCTGATGGAATGCTGTCTAGGGCACCAAATCTTCGAGACAGTCCTCCTTTACCTGGACGACGTGATCGTCTATTCGAAGACCTACGAGGACCATCTCAAGCACCTGGCCGAGGTGTTCGAAGCCCTGGCAGGCTATGGCCTGAAGGTGAAACCATCGAAGTGTCACCTGCTGAAACCAAAGGTCCAGTACCTAGGGCACGTGGTAAGTGCGGAAGGAGTAGCCCCCGTCCCTGACAAGGTCACGGCAATCAAGAGCTGGCCAAGCCCCTCGAACATCAAAGAGGTGAGAGAGTTTCTCGGGTTGGTAGGCTACTACCGAAGGTTCATCCCCGGGTTCACTAAGATGGCAGCTCCTATGCAGGACCTCCTGATCGGACAGTCTAAGTCCAGAAGTCAAAAGCCACCCTTCAAGTGGGATAAACCGGAAGAGGAGTCCTTCCGCCAGCTAAAGATGGCCCTCACGGGGGATGAGATCCTGGCCTACCCTGACTATGGCCAGCCTTTTATCCTCCACACCGACGCCAGTAATGTGGGACTGGGAGCCGTACTGTCCCAAAACCAACAGGGCAGAGAACGGGTGATCGCATACGCCAGCTGGAAGCTGAGTCCCACCGAGAGGAATCCGGTGAATTACAGCTCCTTGAAGCTAGAATTCTTGGCGGTGGTGTGGGCCGTGACGGAACGCTTCAAGCATTACCTGGCCTCCACAAAGTTCACCGTGTACACGGACAACAACCCATTGACACACCTGGACAATGCAAGACTGGGTGCCCTAGAACAGCGGTGGATGGCCCGTCTCTCCAACTATGACTTCGTGATCAAGTACCGGGCAGGCAAAACCAATGCCAACGCGGACGCCCTATCAAGAATGCCTCACTTACCTGAAGGTGACGAAGACCCAGAAGAGCTGGAGGAGGTAGAACTCCCCGCATTTCACCGGTATGGAGCCGCTCAATACTCCCACCGCGTGACGGAGGAGGATCTAACAACCGTGATGATCAATCCCCTACCTCACCGCAGCTGGGCCGAGACCAAAGATAGTGACCTTGCCATCCGCCTGGTGAAAGATCTGCTGACCCAGGAAGACGCCCGCATGGATCCGGACGCCCCAGAGGAAGCCAAGGAGCTATGGAAAGAGAAGAGCAAGCTGTTCCTCTACGAAGGTAAGTTGTGCAGAAGGATTGTCAACCACCGGACGCATGAGCTGACCTGGCAAGTCGTGGTCCCAAGGCGAGATGCAGCTATGGTCCTGGGGGCTTACCATGACAGAGCGGGATAACTTCGGTTGGAAGAAACTGGAGTTCCTACTAAGAGGAAGGTTCTTTTGGGTCGGCATGAGAGGAGCTGTAGAAAAATGGTGCAGAGACTGTGGCCCTTGTCACCTAAGGAGGAAGGACCGTGCCAGCCAGAAGACACCCTTGAGGCCCATCGTCACCACGCAGCCTCTTGAGCTGGTAGCTCTGGACCATGTCAAATTGGCTCCCAGCCGGTCAGAATACATCTATGCCCTGACAATCGTGGACCACTATTCCCGTTTTCTAGTGGTGGTCCCGGTAATGGACTTGACAGCCCAAACAGCGGCCAGAGCCTTCCAGCAATACTTCTGCCATCCACACGGGTATCCGGAACAGGTCCTGACAGACCAGGGTCCAGCGTTCGAGGCTGATATCTTCCAGGAGTTCTGCAACTCCTATGGCTGTAAGAAGATTCGGACAACGCCTTACCATCCACAAACCAACGGGATGTGTGAGAAGATGAACAATATAGTTATCGATCTCCTGAAGACGTTGCCCCTGGACGAACGCAAGCCTGTGGCCAGAAAAACTGCCGGACCTGATAGACTTATACAATCATATCCCGGTGAACGCTACCAACTGCACCCCGGCTTACCTGATGCGAGCCAGACCAGGTAAGCTGCCCGTAGACCTGTAGATGGGAGTCCTAACACCTGAGGACACCTCCCCGGATGCAGACTGGGATACGGAAAGGCAACTGCAGTACAAGAAGGTACAGGAGAGTGTGGAAAAGAGCCTGGCCCCGGTGAGAGAGAGGCAAGAAAAACTCTTCAATCAACACGCCCCTGCTGGTCCCCTAGAACCTGGTGAGCAAGTCCTAAAGCGAAAAAGAAGTCTACATAAGTTGGACGACCAGTGGGAAAGTGAACCCTACACCGTACTGCAGTCTGATCACGACAACCCGAAGGTGTGCGTGATCACCAAGGACGGAGGAGAAACCACTAGCACCATCTCCAGGGACCACCTCAAAAGATGCCACGAGCAACTCCGTAGTGCAGAAGAGGATCAGAGTGACCTTGAACCCACAGAGGACAAGGAAGAAATGATCAGCACCGTTCTCGGAGAGTTCCCTCAGTCCTGGACTCGAATAAATGATGCCATAGTGGTACCCGTCCTGCATTTCCTGCAACCGGCACTGCAACAAACTGCACCAGAGCCGGAAAGTGAAGAGGAGCAAGCAGTACCCGAGGCAGAAGAGCCTGTACCAGCAGCCCAGGAGAGTCAACCCTCTGCTGACAGTGAGCCTGCCATGCCTGCGGTAAGCCAAAGGATCCGCAGACAGCTGCCTGCCCTACCTGTACACCCAGCTGGTAGCTGTACCCCTAACGCTAGTGGGGAAAGCCAGGTTGGTCCACCATCAGACAGTGGGCTGCGTAGGTCAACCAGGAGCACAAAGGGGCAGATACCCGCTCATTGGAAAATATAGAGCGTACTAAGATTGTAAATAACCCTGTTGCCAAATGTTGAAAGGTTTGCCAAGTTACATGCATGTTTGGTAATTCTGTGTTTCAGTTTCTTGCAGCTACAGTAAGGACTCAAAGGTTATGGACTTTTTATAACCGGGACCGGGTATGGACTGCGTTCGGAGCCTGACCAAGGAATGAACTAAGACTGTGAAGGACTTGGGGTAGGACAGACCCCCACCAGGTTAAGGCTTCCCGTTGTATTGGTGATATGGACGCCCGGTCACAGACCACACTGTGACCTTAAGAACTCAATCTGTGCGTCACTTGTACACTAATGTTTTATGGTATGCATATTGTTTTTGTTTATTGTTTAGTCCCGGAGTACTAAATTTTACTAGGGGGGAATGTGTCACCCTGGCCTGGATGCCACAAAATGTAATAAAGCTGTGTCTGAGAGCAAGGGGGAGGTTCTCTAGTCAGGGGAACATTAGCATGCAGTACCTCCTGTCTCAGGCCAGTAGGGGGAGCAGGCTGCCCCTATAAAAGCTGGTGCTGGGGGCAGGGTTAGAGAGAGCTGGACAACCAGTCTCAGGATTCAGGTCCCAGAGCAGAGAGGAACAGTTGTATTGCACCTAAGAGGAAGTGTGGCAGGAGGAGAGCCACAAGACAGAGACAAGAGGCGAAGAGAGCCTGTCTTGGCAGATAACGGACTTAATTTACCAGACTTTGGTGTCTGAGGCTGGGAGGATTCCATATCCCCCAGCAGATAACCAGTCCGCAGGGGACTGTATATTCCTTGGCCTAAGAAGCCTGGAGGCCCTGCCACAACAGAAGGGACCAGCAAAGCCGTACAAGGCTGGGAGCAGAAAGGAACCCACGTCGCAGGCCATACAGGCGAGAATACACGGAAAGCTCGGAAACGTGGGCTGTTACCCTATAACGAGGAGATAGCCAGAAGGAGCACAGAAAGCACGGTAGGCCTACACCCTCACCCTGACCAGGGCCAATTTCCCCGTTGCTCTCAGACATCCAGGTCCCCTCCTAGCTTTGACTGTTTGTGGGTCAGTTTACCTGTTCTAGTAAAGACCCTGGACTGCAACCTGTTGTCTGCGTGCTCCTTGCTCTTCCAGCACTATCAGCACTGGGACTCTCACTACCATCACTCCCAACATCCAGTATACTGCCCTCGGGCAGCACTCTTCCCGTGGGGAGTCACACTACCCTAGCTGCACACCTCATCAGCCCCAGCGGTCTGCATGCAGCGGCGGTTCCTAATAACCGCAATCCGTGGGTGGCGTAGTTGGACATAATCATCAGCACATAACGGACTACCACTGGCCTGACCACCCTGAGCCACGGAACCGGGTTGCCACTACTACTCCCACCTTTTCCCTATTGCCCGGATCCGAGTGCCCCACGGCCCAGCGGACGAGTCATTCTGACTTATAGCCTGGGCCAACGAGATCCAGAGGTGGGGCAAATCACGCTGGAGGAGTGGTCTCAGATCAGGGACCTATGCACCCTTCTGCACAGATTTGAAATGGCAACGAAGATGTTTAGTGCTGACCATTCCTTTATCAGCATGACTATTCCGGTGATTTACATGCTGGAGCACATGTTAAACAGAATTCGGAGTCAGGTGGTGGCACAAGACGAGGTGAAGGAAGTAGAGGAGGAGGAGTTGTATGCGGAAGGGCTAACATCTGCAAGGTCCAGACGGTCGGCAGCACCAAGGCGGCAGGCATGTGAGGGTGGGGGAGATGGTTTTACCAGGGCGCATGGTAGCAGCCAAACTAGTGAGGAAGGTGCAGGAGCCCAGGAAGAAGCGGAGGACGAACTGATGGAAGACTCATCAAATGAGGGAGACCTTGATCACAATTCTGTTGTGTGAGGTTGGGGGGAGAGGACAGAGGAAGTAAGCATGATTGTTACCTCGCCACCAACACAACAGGGACTTGGTGCTCCTGGATGCGCAACACACATGAGTGCCTTCTTGCTGCACTACCTGCAACATGACCCTCGAATTGTGAGAATTAGAAATAATCCTGACTACTGGGTTGCCACACTGTTAGATTCCCGGTACAAAAGTAAATTTGCAGAAATAATTCCTGCCATAGAAAGGGATGCACGCATGCAGGAGTATCAGCAGAGACTGTTGCAGAATCTTACATGTGCTTTTCCACAAAACACCAGTGGTGCATGTACTGAATCTCACAGTTCCAACTTGCCAACCGTGGGACCGTCGAGTGTTCAGCACTCAAACCGTAACAGAAACACAGTATCTGCTGGTAACATCAATTTTGCCGAATCATTTCACCACTTTTTTAGCCCATCCTTTGCAAGGCCACAGGAGACAAGAAGTCTGACACATAGTCAACGCCTAGAGGCGATGGTACAGGAGTATCTCCAAGTAAACATTGAAGCCATGACTGTGTCACTGGACCCTTGCTCATTTTGTGCTTCCAATCTGGATACATGGCCGGAGCTAGCCACTTACGCCTTGGAAATCTTGTCATGCCCCGCAGCCAGCGTTCTGTCTGAACGTGTGTTTAGCGCTGCTGGTGGTGTGCTGACAGATAAGCGCACGCGGCTCTCCACTGATAATGTAGACAGACTCACGTTTATAAAGATGAACAAATCATGGATCCGAGACGACTTTTCTACCCCTGTGTCATCCTGGGGAGAGTAAAAGCTTGATGATTGGTTAAAATCACCTTACCAACCATTTTAAGCTTTCAAATTACTAATCATGTTTATCTGTATCTTGGCTGGAAAATTATTTGGGCTTTGTAGCAGTGTGCAGTACTGATTCTATTAGGCCATCTATACTAAGCTCCACCAGATTTAAAATTACTAATCATGTTTATCTGTATCTTGGCTGGAAAATAATTTGGGCTTTGTAGCAGTGTGCAGTACTGATTCTATTAGGCCATCTATACTAAGCTCCACCAGATTTAAAATTAATAATAATTTTTAGCTGCATCTAGCCCAGAAAATAATTTTGGGGCTCCGAGATGCGCAAGAAACATAAGTGACTTCTTGCTGCACTACCTGCAACATGACCCTCAGATTGTCAGAATTCGAAGTAATCCTGACTACTGGGTTGCCACACTCTTAGATCCCCCACACTCTTCGATCAACCTTTTCATTTTAATAAAGACCAAAAAAATCGTCATTTTTGAAATTATAAGCATTAGCAGGTTATTAGAAACTGAAATCAAACAGTTTTCAACTCAAAACATTATTCTAGGTGATGTTACATTTGCACATAGGACCCCTTGTTCGAAAGGAGCTTCTGAACTCTCTCGTCCATTGAATTTGTCAGGTTTTGGATGGTTTCTGTTTCAATTGTTTTGCATGAGGACAGAATACCCTCCCAGAGCTGTTGCTTAGATGTGAACTGTCTCCCGCCATCATAGACACTCCTTTTGATGATGCTCCAGAGGTTCTGAATGGGGTAGAGGTCAGGGGAGCATGGGGGTCACACCATAAGTTTGTCCCCTTTTATGCCCACATCAGCCAGAGATGCAGATGTGTTATGTGCAGCATGAGACGGTGCATTATCATGCATAAAAATGATCTTGCTGTGGAATACACGGTTCTTCTTCTTGAACCATGGCAGGAAGTGCTGTTTGAGAAACTCCACATACATTATGGAGTTCATCTTTACCCCTTCAGGGATCCTAAATGGGCCGACAATCTCTCTCCCCATGATTCCAACCCAAAACATTACTCCACCTCCTCCTTGTTGGCGCTGTAGCCGTGTTTGCAAGGGGTGTCCATCAACCAGCCATCCTCCACTCCATCCATCTGGACCATCGAGCGATGCACCAGCAGCTTCAAAAACTTGTCTGCTGCTATGACAAGGCTTTTTTGCCGCTGCTCTTTTAACCTCACGTAATTGCCTGTAGGAAAGAGTCCTCAATTTGCCCTTATCAGCACGCACACGTGTGTACTGTGAATCAGGTACATACTTCTTGATTGCCAAGACACTTCATCCTGATCATCGCACAATGTTGATTGTAGTCATGCCTTGAACTAAACACTCCACAATTTGTTGCTTCTCAGCAGCCGACACATCCTTTTTCTTTCCCATTTTGGCAGAAAATGTAGGCTGCTTAATAATGTGAGACAGCCTTCTTAAGTAGTCTTGCCTTTCATTGGACACACCTGCCAAACTAATTAGCACAAGTGTCTGCAATTGCTTACAGTGATATAAAGAGCCCTGACACACATCACCATCAATGAATTTAACTGACAAACAAACAAATTCTTCCCTTATCACTCCTAAACACTTTTTGCATATTAATTTGGAACACAGTGTACATGTGCTTTTCCACAAAACACCAGTGGTTCACGTAGTGAATCTTACAGTTCTAACTTGCCAACCGTGGTCTGTATGGAGTTGTTCAATTAAGGGCCAAAAATTAAGATAACATACATGGGAGAGGTCTCTATGAATAGGAATTTCTAAGTATTTGAAACCCTGTGAGGGCCAGGCAAAGGGAAAGTTGGACTGGATGGAATCCTGTATGGATTTGGGGAGGGAGACATCGAGGGCCTCAGACTTCGCTGCATTGATTTTAAAATTTGACCATGTAACAAAGTGATCTATTTCAGCCATAACAGCAGGGATGGATATATGTGATTGAGTGATATATACTACGACATCATCAGCAAATAGAGAGCACTTGTACTCGATGCCTCCCACCTCAATCCACCTAATATTGGGGTTATGGCGAATTGATGAGAGCAGGTGCTCCGTCACTAGGATGTATAAGAGAGGGGACAGAGGACATCCCTGCCTTGTCCCATTGGTGATTATGAAAGGTGATGAAAATGTTCTGACGCGCCCCCTGGGCCTTGGGACACCCGGTGCCGGACCCTTTTTGGTGGATGCTGGTGGTTGTAGTCTCCGTGGCGGCGACCCGGTTCCGTGGCTCAGGGCGGTCAAACCAGTGGCGGAACTATTTATGTTGTTTTGATGTTTAAATGTCCGACTACGCCACCCTTGGATTGCGGTCAGAGTGAACCGCCGCTGCAGGGCAGACCGCTGAGGCTGGTGTTGTGGGTGCAGCAGAGCGTAGCATAACTCCCCACGGGAGGAGTATAACCTCAGGGCAGTGCATGCGGAGGATGGGGGTGATGGTGCATGGCAGCAGCAGTAACTACACGGAGTCAGTGATGCAGTCCAGGGCCTTTACTCACAGTTCTTATTATCCAGATCACGTCTGCAGGTAACGGCTGCCCACGTCGTACTGTGCTCACCAGGTGAGGGGCTCAGACAACTCCCAGATAACTTTGGAGCGCTTCACAGGACCCCCTTTGTGCGTCCTTTGTCTGGCCTTTCTTACCAACCCTTCTGTCCGGCTGCCTCGGGCTCCTCCTCTTGGTAAACTTGGCGCCAGTTTCTCTGACCCTATGTGGTGCCTTCCTAGCGGGTGTAGCGAGGGGCTGCGCCACATAAAATGTAACAGCCTCCGGTTTCTAACTGAGGGTCGTTTCCCGCCTCCACTAGTTTTGGGGACCGGTCTCCCCCTTTGGCCTGGCCCCTCCAAGCAGGTGGATTCGGGCGTGCGGTGGCGACTCACCCGTCCGCACCCCTGGGATCCCTTCGTTCCTCGTTCCTGGAGCCTTCTCCGCTCCTCTTCCTTCCTTTTCCCTCTTCCAGGCCTGGGCCTCTGTTACTAGATCTGCCTCCGGAGCAGAGCTCATGCAGAGCCCCTGCTCCCTGTCACTTCTGCTCAGACTTCTCTGCACTGAACTAAGATGGTGCCCACCTTTTATAATCCCTTCTCAATGCACCCAGGAACTGCTTTCTCCCTGCTCCTGCACTACAGGGTTCCCCTTCCTCAGTGTTCCCTTCCCCCACTCCAGCCAGGGACAGTGACTGTCGTGCCCATCTCAGGGGCATATTGGTCGCACTGCCCCACGGCAATGTGGTGTAATGCATGCAGGTGTCGGGTCCTGATCCACACTCCATCCTTACCTGAGAGTGAGATATCACACCTCTGGGTGAGGTGCAATACCTCTGTAGCAACCGAGCCCTCAGGGTTCTACAGTTAAATCTATCTTCAGCCTAGGTGACGTATTGCGATACAGGGCCATGATTTTGGTTATAAAAGGGTCCCCTAGACCCCTACCCCAAACTTTTTAAGAGAATAATATATGGCGTGCCAGGAGACTCTATGGAATGCTTTCTCAGCATCCAACGAGAGTATATAATTACAAATTTTTAACTGCATCTAGCCCAGGAAATACTTTGTGCCTAGTAGCAGTGTCTGCTAGTCAGCGGATTATCCCGGCTGTTAAGCAAGCTACACCACCTGTAGTTTGGACACTTAATTTTTTCAAAGGAAATGCTTCGGGACCACGGGATAATCAGTGAAGAGCATCAGGAGGCAACCCAAGGCATAGGGGCTAGGTCTGGCAGTAGGATGCCTTGCGGTGGACAGCCAAGCTCGATCCTTATAAAAGTTTTTTAACTGCAGCAGCTTTAGTGGACGCTACTGGAGCTGGAATTACGCGGCTGCTGGCATGAGACTTGCGCTCCAATAGATCCTTGTAAATGGATTTAAAGTGTATTCATTCAAATTAGAGAGACAATTTAAATTAAAAAGCTTAGAGCTGCCTCCACCACAGGGGGGCTCGCTTGACCCACCAGCGGACAGGCACCAGTATTGGGAGAGGGGGGCTGGCCGTCAGGGTTCACTGCGGCTCTGGCACAAACCCGGCGACAAGGAGGTGGCACGGGCAGGAGCGGACTGGCCGTGTCGGCTTCTCACTTTTTGGATTTTAGAAGGGCATGACAAGCCTATATCTGTGTCTCCCCCTCCTTTTACTCCTCCACCTCTTTTCTTTTTGCATGACTATATGTACTTGTCACTTTTCCATGTGTTAGTTATGTCTCCTGAGCAGTTTGTCAGCTTTTGGACACCTTTGAAGGTGTTTTCTATGTGTTTCTATGTGTTTTTGTTTTCCTGCCATTGGTTTTAATGGTGTTCGGAGGTGTTCGACGAACAGTTCGACGAACAGTTCGGCGAACACACGGGTGTTTGACGAACCGAACCGAACTCGAACACTACGGGGGTGGCTCAACACTAGTGTTGAGCGCTCTCCGACATCAAGAGCACCACCTTTGGATCAAGGCAACCTAACTTTTCCGCCTGCATCTTCCTCACAGACCGGCAGTTTGCCGGGGACACCCTACTCAACCCGTTTAAGCACAACAGCCAGCCCTCGGTCCGTCAGATTTGGACAAGTAAAAGACCATTTCCCCCTAGCCAAGACAAAGCTAAGAGGTTGAATTTCACCATCTGCAAGCTCTTGGCTACAGAAATGCTGCCTTTCCGCCTGGTCGACACAGAGGATTTTCGAGACCTTATGTCCGTTGCAGTGCCCCAGTACCAGATGCCCAGTCGGCACTACTTCTCAAAGAAAGGTGTGCCTGTGCTACACCAGCATGTCGCACACAACATCACCGCTTCTTTGAGAAACTCTGTGTGTGACAGGGTGCATTTCACCACAGACACTTGGGCGAGTAGGCATGGACAGGGTCATTACATGTCGCTGACTGGGCATTGGGTAACTATGGTGACAGCAGGACAAGGGGCTGCTGTCCAAGTCTTGCCGTCCCCACGAGTTGTGCGTCAATCCTCTTTATCTAGAATTTCCTCCACTGCTTCTGCCTCCTCAACCTCCTCTCGGTCCTCCACCTGCACCCAAAGCCTGTCTGGTAATGCCACCTGCTTTCTAACTGCGCAGAAGGAATCCTGCAGACCTCCTTACTATGCTGGCAGCAGGGCTCAATGGCATCAGGTGGTGTTTACTTTGAAATGTCTTGGAAATGTGAGTCACACAGCTGAGGAGTTGTGATCAGCTCTGGAGATCCAGTTTCATGAATCGTTGTATCCACTGGACCTGCAACCAGGGAAGGCCGTGTACGACAATGCTGCAAACCTGGGTGCGGCCCTTCTCCGGGGCAATGTCACACACGTGCCTTGTATGGCTCACGTGTTGAACCTGGTTGTCCTGCAATTTTTAGCCCACTATCCTGGACTAGATGGCTTTCTGCCGAGGGCACGGTCGCTATGTGCTCACTTCCGCCATTCGCATCCCACAGCTCAACGACTTACATCTCTACAGAAGTCGTTGGGCCTGATAGTTTACCGGCAGAAATTTGATGTGCCGACACGGTGGAATTCAACTCTGCACATGTTGCAGCGACTGTGGCAGCACCGACAAGCCCTGGTGCAATACGTTCTGACTTATAGCCTGGGCCAACGAGATCCAGAGGTTGGGCAAATCACGCTGCAGGAGTGGTCTCAGATCAGGGACCTATGCACCTTTCTGCACAGTTTTGAAATGGCGACGAAGATGTTTAGTGCTGACAATGCCATTATCAGAATAACTATTCCGGTGATTTACATGCTGGAGCACACGTTAAAGAGAATGCGGAGTCAGGTGGTGGGACAAGGGGAGGTGGAGGAAGTAGAGGAGGAGTCGTATGCGGAAGGGATAACATCTCCAAGGTCCAGACGGTCGGCAGCACCAAGGCGGCAGGCATGGGAGGGTGGGGGAGAGGGATTAACCAGGGTGCATGGTAGCATCCAAACTGTTGAGGAAGGTACAGGAGCTGAGGAAGAAGTGGAGGACGAACTGGCTATGGGCATGGAAGACTCATCAGATGAGGGAGACCTTGATCACATTTCTGTTGTGCGAGGTTGGGGATAGAGGGCAGAGGAAGGAAGCATGATTCTTACCTCGCTACCAACACAACATGGACTTGGTCCTCCTGGATGCGCAAGACACATGAGTGCCTTCTTGCTGCACTACCTGCAACATGACCCTCGGATTGTCAGAATTCGAAGTAATCCCGACTACTGGGTTGCCACACTCTTAGATCCCCGGTATAAAAGTAAATTTGCTGAAATAATTTGTGCCATAGAAAGGAGTTCACGCATGCATGAGTATCAGCAGAGGCTGTTGCATAATCTTACATGTGCTTTTCCACAAAACACCAGTGGTGCACGTAGTGAATCTCACGGTTCTAACTTGCCAACCGTGGGACTGTCGAGTCTTCATCACTCAAACCGTAACAGTAACACAGTATCTGCTGGTAACAGCAATTTTGTGGAATCGTTTCACCACTTTATTAGACCATCCTTTGCAAGGCCACAGGAGACAAGAAGTCTGACACATAGTCAACGCCTAGAGAGGATGGTACTGGAGTATCTCCAAGTGAACATCGAATCCATGACTGTGTCAATGGACCCTTTCTCATTTTGGGCTTCTAATCTGGAAAAATGTCCGGAGCTCGCTACTCACGCCTTGGAGATCTTGTCATGCCCCGCAGCCAGCTTTCTCTCTGAACGTGTGTTCAGCGCTGCTGGTGGTGTGCTGACACATAAGCGCACGCGGCTGTCCACTGAGAATGTAGACAGACTCACGTTCATAAAGATGAACAAATCATGGATCCGCAAGGACTTTTCTAGCCCTGTGTAATCCTGGGGAGAGTAAAAGCTTGAGGATTTGGTAAAATCACCTCACCAACCGTTTTGAGCAACTCTGGGGCAATTGATGCCACTTAAGTGGTGTCTGTGCCACAATTTTTGGAAAAAATGGAGACTCTTTTTGGAGTCCCCTTGCTGTGTTTTACGTGACGTTAGCATTGTCAATTCCAGGTGGTTTGGGTCACTCCCCCCCCCGCTTTTAACCATAAGAAACTACATACACTATGGCTTGGGGTAACACAGATGGTTGAGTCTGAAGAGCTGTTTACTCAGAGGTCTGCTCCAAAGATTCAGTGTCTGCTAATCAGCGTAGTAGCCCAGCTCTGAAGCAAGCTACACCGCCTGTGTATCTAATAAGAATTTTTAACTGCATCTAGCAAAGGCAGACTGTGGTTACCGTCAACCAAACCCAGACGCTCAGCCCCCCTCCCGCCCCCCTTTCCTTGACAGTACAGTAATGTAACTCTTACAACTGGATAGTTGAGGATCGGTCACAGCTTTATTAACTCTTTATACTCATTCCATTAGAAAGGCATTTTATTTCTAAAATAATTCAGCTTGTTGCAGCATGCCCTGTGTCTCCACACCGGCAAGTTGGCCAACAAGTGTAACTCTCCAACATGTCCTTTCTATTTTCAGGCCACAGAGGATCCTGCGTACTTGTATGCAGGACTCTGACCCTCATCCATCACTCTTAACGCTTGTTCCACTCCGTCCTGGAGTCCTGACAGGAATATGTCCAGTCCAATATCAATTAAGTGAACACCGTCGTGCCGTATAAGGCCTGCTTTACCTCCTTCCAGTTGTCGGTGTCGTATCACTACACCGCCTCTGTCTCTTCTAAATTTTGCCATCTGAATATTTAATACGCGCCTTGTCCGTTCGATGGCCGTGATTTCTCGCGCACCTTGCCATACCACTATCGGCACAATCTCTGACCATACTATTGTTAGTTTTGTGAAAAACTCTCTGAAGCGCTCAGTGTCTAGTTTCATTATTGCCATTAGTTATGCGCTCTTGTGATGACCTAGGTCTTTTCCCTCGGCCTGTATAACTAAGATGACCGGTACTCTTGCCTCTCTCCCTACCTTGATTACCTCCATTAGTACCTGTGGCCATTGCAGGCCTCTATTACCTCTCCAGTTTAAATATGTGTTATGAAACTCTAATTTCCTCCCGCCTGGGCGGACTTTCGCCCTTTTTTCTGCCCAATATATATACGAGTGGCCTATCACCCACACTTTTGGCTTAGCGTCACCTGTAAAAGAAAAAAACCACGTTAGGATAACAAGTCCGGTCTTATGTATCTCGCCAAACACGTGGATCGCCATCTCCCTATCCTCTGAACTTCCGTTTCTGACAATCCTGCTCTTGCTGCTTCCGTGGCCGCTCCTATGCGGAATGAATGTGTCCCATAATCATAGAATCATAGAATCATAGAATGGTAGAGTTGGAGGGGACCTCCTGGGTCATCTGGTCCAACCCCCTGCTCAAAGCAGGATTCACTAAATCATCTCAGACAGATTTCTGTCCAGCCTCTGTTTGAAGACGTCCATTGAAGGGGAACTCACCACCTCTCGTGGCAGCCTGTTCCACTCATTAATCACCCTAACTGTCAAAAAGTTTTTTCTAATATCTAATCTGTGTCTCCTCCCATTTAGTTTCATCCCATTGCTTCTAGTCTTTCCTTGTGCAAATGAGAATAAAGATGATCCTTCTACAATGTGACAGCCCTTGACATATTTGTAGACAGCTATTAAGTCTCCTCTCAGTCTTCTTTTTTGCAAGCTAAACATTCCCAAATCCTGCAACCGTTCCTCATAGGACATGGTTTGCAGACCAGTCACCATTCTGGTCGCTCTTCTCTGAACTTGCTCCAGTTTGTCTATGTCTTTTTTAAAATGTGGTGCCCAAAACTGTACACAGTATTCCAGATGAGGTCTGACCAAAGAGGAGTAAAGACCGATAATGACTTCACGTGATCTAGACTGTATGCTTCAGTTAATACATCCCAGAATTGTATTTGCCTTTTTTGCTGCTGCATCATACTGTTGACTCATGTTCAGTCTATGATCTATTAGTATACCTAAGTCTTTTTCACATGTACTGTTGCTTAGCTCTATTCCTCCCATTCTGTATATGCTTTTTTCATTTTTATTGCCCAGATGTAGTACTTTGCATTTTTCCCTGTTAAAAACCATTCTGTTGGTTGCTGCCCACTGCTCCAGTTTATTTAGGTCTTTTTGAATCTTCCCTCTCTCTTCTCTAGTATTAGCTATCCCTCCTAGCTTTGTGTCATCAGCAAATTTAATCAGTTTACCCTCAATTCCTTCATCTAAATCATTGATAAAGATGTTGAACAATACAGGTCCCAGGACGGAGCCCTGTGGTACCCCACTTGAGACATTCATCCAGCTGGATGTGAAGCCATTTACAACCACCCTTTGAGTCCGATCACTAAGCCAGTTATGAATCCACCTAACAGTTGCCTGGTCCATTGCATACTTAGTCATTTTTTCAATAAGGATGGTGTGAGATACTTTGTCAAATGCTTTGCTGAAGTCAAGATATACTATATCTACAGCATTTCCCTGATCCACCCAGTCAGTGATTCTGTCATAGAAGGAAATTAAGTTAGTCTGACATGACTTGTTAGTTACAAACCCATGCTGACTCTGGTTAATCACTTCATTCTTATCCAGGTACTTACATACATGTTGTTTAATAATTTGTTCAAAGATCTTTCCTGGTATAGAAGTCAGACTCACCGGCCTATAGTTCCCTGGGTCCACCTTCTTCCCCTTTTTGAAGATAGGAACAACATTTGCTCTTCTCCAGTCTTCTGGGACTTCTCCTGTTCTCCAAGAATTTTCAAAGATTATGGAGAGTGGTTCTAAAATTTCTTCTATGATCTCCTTCAGTACTCTGGGGTGTAATTCATCTGGACCTGGAGACTTGAACTCATTTATGTTTGCTAAATATTCCCTCACAATCTTTCTGTTTACAGATAACTTGGATTCCTCTATTCCTTTAAAAGGACAGTGAAGATTAGTTGATGTTACATTTTCTTTCTGAGAGAAAACAGATGCAAAATAGGAGTTAAAAAGTTCGGCCTTCTCAACATCCTCTCTTACCATTTCTCCATTTTCATCCTGTAAAAATCCTATAGCATCTTTGACTTTTCTTTTACTTTTGACATACCCCCAAAATCCTTTTTTATTGCTTTTGACATCTCTTGCAAGCCTTAATTCATTGTCAGCTTTAGCTAACCTGATACGTGCCCTGCAGGATCTGCAGACTGCATTATAATCTTCTTTAGATATGCCTCCCTCTTTCCATTTAATAAACATTTCTTTCTTTCTTTTTAGCATGTGTTTAAGTTCTGTGTTCATCCATCCTGGTTTCCTTAAATGCTTCCCATTCTTCCTACTTTTCGGGATTGTTAACGATTGTGCTTTGAGAATCTCATTTTTAAAAATTTCCCATCCTTCCTGGACATTTTTGTCCTTAAGGACATCCAGCCATTGGATCCCTCCTATTCTCTTTCTGAGTCTCTTAAAATCTGCCTTTCTAAAATCTAACCTTGAAGTTTGAGTCTTCACATGTCTTCCTCCTCTAGTTATCCAAAATTCTATAATAGCATGATCGCTGCCTCCTAGGGTCCCAGCCACCTTTACCTCCTCAACCATTTCCTCCCTGTTTATAAGGATTAGATCCAAAGTAGCAGATCCCCTTGTTTTCTCCCCTACCTTTTGGAAGATAAAGTTGTCAGCAAGAGAGGATAAGAATTTGCTTGACCTGTTAGTTTTACTTGAGAGAGATTCCCAACAAATGTCTGGATAGTTGAAATCTCCCATGACCACTACGTCATATTTTTTGGAGAACTTGGTCATTTGATACATAAAGAGTTCATCCATATCTTCAGCTTGCCCAGGTGGCCTGTAGTAAATGCCTACAATGGTGTCCTTTCCGTTGTTCTCTCCTTGTATTCTTACCCAAACAGTTTCCACAGAACTCCCAGTCTCTGAAGCTTCAATCTCTGTGCAGATATACGCTTTTCTAACATACAATGCGACACCTCCTCCTCGTTTATCAAGTCTGTTTCTTGCAAATAAGTTGTATCCTTTTAGCCTTTTATTCCAATCATGTGTATCGTCCCACCAAGTTTCAGTGATTCCAATGACATCATATTCCTTTTCCTGCATTAGTAGTTCTAATTCTCCTTGTTTGTTGCCCATGCTTTGTGCATTTGTATAAAAACATTTTAGTTTGTGATTGGTTTCTCTTCCTTCCATATTTTTATTATTTAAATTGTTTTGTCTTTGTTCTTCCTTTCCACTTCCAGTAGCAGAGATCTCAATAGTATTTGTCAGCTGTATGGCTTTTTCTGGCCTTTTGCTTCCCTTCCCACATTGTTCTAGTTTAAAGCTCTCCTGATGAGTGTAGCAAGGCGACTTCCAAATACACGTTTTCCAGTCTTCGTAAGGTGCACCCCATCTCTAGCAAGTAGTCCATCGTATAGGTAATTCATTCCGTGATCCAGAAATCCAAATCCTTGTTGACGGCACCATCGACGTAGCCAGTTGTTCACCTGTAGAATCTTATTCCACCTCATTGTTCCATGGCCATCCACTGGGAGGATGGATGAGAAGACCACCTGCGCTCCCAATTCTTTCACTTTCTTGCCTAAGTCTTCAAAGTCACTGCAGATGGTTTCCAGGTCCTTTCTTGCGGTGTCATTTGTCCCCACATGTATTAGCAGGAATGGGTAGTGATCTGTAGGTCTGAAGAGTCTTGATATCCTGTCAGACACATCTTTAATTTTTGCTCCTGGAAGACAGCACATTTCTCTTGAGGTTATGTCTGGTCTGCAGATAGCGGCCTCTGTTCCTCTTAGCAGGGAATCCCCCATGACCACCACTCTCCGTTTTTTCTTCACAACATTCTTCTTTCTCCATCCAGGAGGATTATGAGGGCTTACAAGGTTATTCATTGCTGGCAAAGTCTTATTTTGCGGTATTTCTTCATGGTTCTCCTGCGTGAGAGCCTGGTACTGGTTCCTGAGCAGTATGGGTGCTGACTGCCTCTCGATCCTCCTGCTTCTGTGGGTCACATGCTTCCATTCCTCTGTTTCATCAGGTGCAGTTCGAATTTCTTCTCTTTCTGAATCATGAAGAGATAATTCTGCTCTGTCTAAGAACTCTTCACCTTCCTTAATGATTTTCAAGGTAGTTAACCTCTCTTCTAGATTTCGCAACTTTTCCTCCAACAGGGACACAAGCTTGCATTTCTGGCATGTGAAGTTTGGCTTTTCCACTGGCAAGTCTGTGAACATGTAGCAGGATATGCAGCTCACCAAATGGCTCCTGGACTCTTCCATGTTCTTACTGTTAATGTTCTGAAAACAGTGAAAAAAGCTTCAAAATGCGCGCGCCGGGAGGCGCGCGGTTTACCGATGTCCTCTTTTCAGCTCCAACAGCCAAAATCCAGTGTTCTTTGAGCTCGCGGAGACTCTTCACTTACCCCAAAATGCAGTGGGAATATGCAAATTATCTCCTCAGGACTCCTTCCCTGGTTTACCGATGTCCTCTTTTCAGCTCCAACAGCCAAAATCCAGTGTTCTTTGAGCTCGCGGAGACTCTTCACTTACCCCAAAATGCAGTGGGAATATGCAAATTATCTCCTCAGGACTCCTTCCCTGGTTTACCGATGTCCTCTTTTCAGCTCCAACAGCCAAAATCCAGTGTTCTTTGAGCTCGCGGAGACTCTTCACTTACCCCAAAATGCAGTGGGAATATGCAAATTATCTCCTCAGGACTCCTCCCCAGGTTTTGGGGTGGTTCCCTGCCGATGTTATGCATTTATTAAATAAAGCTTGGAACTGGAATCTTGATAATGGCGTTCCATCATTGTGTGATAGGAAGAAATTACTTTGTGATCTGATGGTTATATATGTTTTTACTATTGTTACCCGACTCAGTGTACCGTTTGTGGGTTGTAGAAGTACCCAAGTGCCCCTGCCCACTGGAACCGTTTTTGATTTGCGTATGCGTAGACATATTGCATTATTGGCTATGACTACGTCCTGGTGTAATAAGCCTCCACTGGTAGTAATTTTGGATTGAGGGACTAATTAGCTTATGCATAGCGCCCCTAAGAAGGCGATCGCAAACACAGTAGACAGTAGTGTTGCTTAAAATTGTGAGTGTCATGTTAATGGTGTTAGGGATATGATGTGAGAAATCAGTTTTAGCGACACAGGACGGGACGTCTACACTCCTGACTTGGCTGACCCCTTTTCCACCCTTTTATGGATTGTCTGATGATGAATCTCTTTGTCACATCTCCCCAATTCAGTAGTTGGAAGTGAAATGCTACTTCGGTCAGACACTGCTGCGCTGACGCCCCTGATATGCCCCTCATCATTAGCTGGTGGAGAAATTCTATGGTGACTTGTAATCTGGCTTGTTCACATAGGTCAACCCGTCTGCCTGCTACTAGTCGTGTCCACTCTTCCCATGCCTTACCGTATGTTTGGCACATCGACCGGGCAACTGACGCTCTGATTAATGGCATCAGCTATTCACCACTAGATCCCATAGGGAGGGTGGGCAACTGTTGCACGATGGGTGGGCGTTGGGGAGGAGCTCTGTGAAAATCTGCCAATTGAATTGTGATAAAGTATTAGCAGCGTTAGACCCCTCAGCTAGCGCGGACCCATACATTGTGTTTTAGGCAGAGGATTGCTAGCCGGCGTAGTAGGCCTAGCACTGGGAGAGACGATGATGCCATCTTATTAATGCACTGCGCTAGTCTGGTGTTTTTTGTTATGAAGCGTATATTATTGTTAGCCAGGCGCACGCCCCATATTTCTATTGCTACCACTATTGGGAAGAAAAATTGTTTTCCGAGCTAGATGCAGCTAAAAATTATTATTAAATTCAAAGCTGGTGGAGCTTGGTATAGATGACCTAATACAATGCGTACCACACACTGCTACTATGCCCAAAATTATTTTCTGGGCTAGATGCAGCTAAAAATTATTATTAATTTCGAAGCTGGTGGAGCTTGGTATAGATGGCCTAATACAATGAGTACCACACACTGCTACTTTGCCCAAAATAATTTTCCGGGCTAGATGCAGCTAAAAATTATTATTAATTTCAAAGATGGTGGAGCTTGGTATAGATGGCCTAATACAATGAGTGCCACACACTGCTACTATGCCCAAAATTATTTTCCGGGCTAGATGCAGCTAAAGATTATTATTAATTTCAAAGCTGGTGGAGCTTGGTATAGATGACCTAATACAATGAGTACCACACACTGCTACTATGACCAAAATTATTTTCCGGGCTAGATGCAGCTAAAAATTATTATAAATTTCAAAGCTGGTGGAGCTTGGTATAGATGGCCTAATACAATGAGTAACACACGCTGCTACTATGCCCAAAATTATTTTCCGGGCTACATGCAGCTAAAAATTATTATTAATTTCAGAGCTGGTGGAGCATGGTATAGATGGCCTAATATAATGAGTACCACACACTGCTACTATGCCCAAAATTATTTTCCGGGCTAGATGCAGCTAAAAATTATTATTCATTTCAAAGCTGGTGGAGCTTGGTATAGATGGCCTAATACAATGAGTACCACACACTGCTACTATGCCCAAAATTATTTTCCGGGCTAGATGCAGCTAAAAATTATTATTCATTTCAATGCTGGTGGAGCTTAGTATAGATGGCCTAATAGAATGAGTACCACACACTGCTACAGGCCCAAAATTATTTTCCAGGCAAGATGCAGCTAAAAATTATTAGTAATTTGAAAGCTAGTGGAGTTTAGTATAGATGGCCTAATAGAATGCGTACCACACACTGCTACAGGCCCAAAATTATTTTCCAGGCAAGATGCAGCTACAAATTATTAGTAATTTGAAAGCTGGTGTAGCTTAGTATAGATGGCCTAATAGAATGAGTACCACACACTGCTACAGGCCCAAAATTATTTTCCAGGCAAGATGCAGCTAAAAATTATTAGTAATTTGAAAGCTGGTGGAGCTTAGTATAGATGGCCTAATAGAATGAGTACCACACACTGCTACTATGCCCACAATTATTTTAAAGGCAAGATGCAGCTAAAAATTAATAGTAATTTGAAAGCTGGTGGAGCTTAGTATAGATTGCCTATTAGAATGAGTACCACACACTGCTAATATGCCCAAAATTATTTTACAGGCAAGATGCAGCTAAAAATTATTAGTAATTTGAAATCTGGTGGAGCTTAGTATAGATGGCCTAATAGAATGAGTACCACACTCTGCTAATATGCCCAAAAGGTTTTACTTGGATAGGTGCAGTAAAAAAATTGCATTACATACACAGGTGGTGTAGCTTGCAACACAGATAGGCTACTCCACTGACTAACACACAATGCTAATGTGCCCAAAAGGTTTTACTTGGCTAGGTGCAGTAAAAAAATTGTATTACATACACAGGTGGTGTAGCTTGCAACACAGATAGGCTACTCCACTGACTAACACACACTGCTAATATGCCCAAAATGTTTTACTTGGCTAGGTGCAGTAAAAAATTTGTATTACATACACAGGTGGTGTAGCTTGCAACACAGATAGGCTACTCCACTGACTAACACACACTGCAAGAGGCCCAAAAGGATTTGCTTAGCTAGATTAACCAAATGCTGTGAAAAACACTTGCACAGCACTAAAACAGACTTGCCTGGCAAAAAGTGATGGAAACTGATGTAACCTAGCCCTCAAAAGGGCTGCAATTACAACTAGTCACTACTCCCAACCTATCTGTCTATCTAAGAGCACAGACCTGCCTGCTAAAAGTCGTAGGAAATGCTGTAACCTAGCCCTCAAAAGGGATGCAATTAGAACTAATCCCTACTCCCAAGCTATCTGTCTATTTCAGATAAAATTCGCTTGCAATTCACACAGTTATACTGTATAGCGCGCACACAGCAGCAGCGGTGCCGTCAAACACTCAGCTGCAGCAGTGAGAAAATGGTGGTGATGGGGAAAATGGCTGGTTCTTATAGGGCAAGGACATGTGACATACACAGCCAATGACACATGCCCTTGCTTGTGTGAAAAAAAGCACTTCGCTCTGTGTGTGCGCTGCTGATAGGCTGACAGACTGCACCTCCCCACTGTAAATGCGGGAAAGAGAAAAAAAAATGGAGATCTTCATTATTTCTGCAGAGATCCATCCCATGCCCCTCCCCCCACCCCGCTGTACACTCAAACTGTGTATTAACATTGATTATCAGCATTACTGTGAAAAAATCCAGTTACGATTTTGGTGCACGAACAGTTATCGAACTTAACCTCGAACAGCCAGATTTTTTTCAAATCCTTCGGGTTCGTCGAACTGCTCGAACACCGCCCAAAACAGCTCGAATTTGAGATTGGCGAACAGTTCAATTCGAACACCGCTCATCTCTAGTCGTCTGTACCTGGGTCATAAAAAATCAGCATTACTCAGTAGAGCACAAGTTGTAGGGCAGAGTCATTTTCTATCTCAGGTATCATAGCCAGAAGGGTCCTCTTTATCTCGCTTGTAAAGTGTAAGCTCTTATGTTCAGTGAGGTCCTCTCTCTCCTGTATAGTGTAAGTTCTTATGGTCTTATGGGTCCTCCCTTTCTCTCTGTTGCCTGTAAATTGTAAACTCTTATGGTAAACGGAGTCCTTTCTTTCAGGTCTGTAAAGTGTAAAATCTTATGGTCAGCAAGGTTCTCTCTCTCCCACGTGTATTTGTCAAACAATTACAAACTTTGCCCTTTTATTTTTTTTTTTGCTGTGAATCAAATTTTGGAAGGAAATTTGGTGAAGTCAGCAAATTTGAATTTCAAAACATTTGCTCATGTGTACTACTAAAACTACATTCCCTGATATCACTTGCACTTCTTCAGGGCTGGAGACTTCTCCTCCTCTCTGCTGTGCTCCTGACAATGTCTGAGATGTCAATATAATGTCTGAGATGTCAATATAATCTAAGTTTCGAATTCGACTTGAACTTTTGTGCACTTTCTGCTCCGGTATAGTATTCTGCTTAATCAATTTTTTTTTATTGTCATCTACATCAGTATAGCTGCCTGTGGGGTTTCCATCATTGTTAGCTGGTTTCTACTAAAGCTCAACTTTCCTTGACTCCTTCAGAATGGAGCTTGTAATTACTAGGCAGTGTAGAGCTGAAACACAAACTGAGATGTGTTTGTTGATATCAGCTGACAGGTCAGTGATTAGAAACTACAAATGCTTTGTTGATGCATGTCGCAGAGGATTATCTTCTCTCATATCAACTGAGCATCATTTTGAGTTTCACATAACTGATCTGTCAGGAACATGCATAAAACAGCTCAACTTCACTAAGCTCCTCTATATACAACCCTATCCTGCAGTATATCATTCTTTCAGCCCCATCCTGCAGTATATCACTCGTCTCAGCCCCTTTATATATAGCCCTATTATGGAAGAAAAAATCAAATTAAAATGAAAAAGTAAAGTATCACATTAAAAAAAATTAAATTTAAAAATAACATTTATTTGTATAGGTTAACAAGAAGCATGTTGAAAAAATTCCCGGGAATTGGCCTTTGCTTTTGTTAAACATTCTATTCATGGCTATGATAAATAATAGTAAATGTTATTTTATTTTGAATTATTTTTGGTCATGATGCCAGACTTTCTAACTTATTTTCATTTTCTCCTGTGTGCTACTAACAGGAAGCTATGATCTGTGCACCGTCCATAATTGAAAGTTCACTTTTTTGGATTTACACTGATGAGCAAAAGGGTAACACTGTTTTGACCTTTTGATTTTCAGGCTCTATATCTCATAGTCCACTCTTAGCTTTTGAATGGATGGACAGACTTCACTTCTTATTCTTCCACCTATAATGGCACTCACATGATGTAGTTTGGCAATTTTCTTGCCCAAGAGACCGCTATTGATGATGCTGTTTTGCTTTTCTTGGGAAATCTTCTATATGGCTGCTCCTCGATTCAAACTAGTGACCTTTAGATTGTGAATCAACCCAATAACAGATTGAGCTATTAGGGAATGTGAGAACATGTTGTATTTTGTAGTATTCAGGAAGAGAAAGATTTTTCCACCACCAGAAGCAAAACAGTAACAATGCAGTGACATGACAAGAATATGCATAATTAATCATATGCTAAATAGTTGCAAGTCAAGTTTATGTATGAGATAGCCAAGATGATTGTCTATAAAATTATGGTCGTCTCACGTTCAAAGCAGTAGTGAATGGTGAGATAGAGAGCCTGAAAGTCAAAAGTTCAAAACAGTGTTACCCTTTTGCTTGTCAGTGTTCCACTTTGGGTGAGCTGAAGTATTCAATATTTTCTATTGTGTTCAACCCTGTCCATCTTCTCTACATATAGCCCCATTCTTCAGCAGGAACATTGTTCCTCTTACAGTAGGGAAACTAAGTATTTGATACAGTGTCAATTTTGAAAGTTTTCCCATTCATAAAGAATGGAGAGGTCTGTTATTTTTATCGTAGGTACCCTTCAACTGTGAGAGGCAGAATCTAAAAAAAATCCAGAAAATCACATTTTATGATGTTTACATGATTAATTTACATTTTATTGCATGTAATAAGTATTTGAAACAAATAGAAGGACTATCCTGAATGGGTTCACCTTGTAGTGAAAAAACAGTTACTAAGTTACTAAGAACCCTATTTTATTTAAATGCACTTTTGCTTTTTATTTATTTACAGCAGGGTTTATGTTCATTTTGCTTCTTGAAGGCTTTTTCTGATTCATGGTCATTGTAAAACATGCATTTATGTACTGCATGTATACCAACTTAAACCAAGCTCAAATTTTGTGTATTTTCCTTGTATTTTTTGCATTCGGTGCAAACCAGGGTGTGGCCTTCCTTCCTAGAGCTGGATAATACATTTGAAAAGCTTCCCTTGGCTGGTGCTCACAGTTCGGGACCCGGTCCTTTGTCTGCCCTTATTCACACAGAGGTCAACTTTGACACATGGTAAGGTTTTTAATATTAGATAGTGTTTAATGTAGATAAATGTAGAGTAATGCGCCTAGGACGGAGTAATCATATAGCTGCATACACATTAAATGGGAGTATACTTGGGACTACAGAATAGGAGAAGGACGTATTCTGGTTTCAAGTAAGCTGAGCAGCAGTACTCAATGTCAAGCAACAGCCGCAATAGCAAAAAAATTTTAGGATGTATAAAAAGAGAAATAAAATCCTGCGATCCCAACGTACTGTTGCCCTTTTATAAATCACTGGTGAGGCCACATCCGTAATATGGGAACCAGTTTTGAGCTCCACATTTTAAAAAGGCTATTCAGATGTTCGAGTCAGTTCAAAGGCGGCAACTAGATTATTACAAGGGATGGAAGGCCTTTTACAGTCATATGAAAAAGTTTGGGCACCCCTATTAATCTTAAGCTTAATGTTTTATAAAAATTGGTGTTTTTGCAACAGCTATTTCAGTTTGATATATGTAATAACTGTTGGATACAGTAATGTTTCTGCCTTGAAATGAGGTTTATTGTACTAACAGAAAATGTGTAATCTGCATTCAAACAAAATTTGACAGGTGCATAAGTATGGGCACCTCACCAGAAAAGTGACATTAATGTTTAGTAGATCCTCCTTTTGCAAAAATAACAGCCTCTAGTCGCTTCCTGTAGCTTTTTATGAGTTCCTGGATCCTGGATGAAGGTATTTTTGACCATTCCTCTTTACAAAACAATTCCAGTTCAGTTAAGTTTGATGGTCACTGAGCATGGACAGCCTCTTCAAATGATCCCACAGATGTTCAATGATATTCAGGTCTGGGGACTGGGATGGCCATTCCAGAACATTGTAGTTGTTCCTCTGCATGAATGCCTGAGTAGATTTGGAGCGGTGTTTTGGATCATTGTCTTGCTGAAAGATCCATCCACTGCGTAACTTCAACTTTATCACTGATTCTTGAACACTATTGCCAAGAATCTGCTGATACTGAGTGGAATCCATGCGTCCCTCAACTTTAACAAGATTCCCAGTGCCGGCATTGACCACACAGCCCCAAAGCATGATGGAGCCTCCACCAAATTTTACTGTGGGTAGCAAGTGTTTTTCTTGGAATGCTGTGTTTTTTTGCCGCCATGCATAATGCCTTTTTGTATGACCAAACAACTCAATCTTGGTTTCATCAGTCCACAGGACTAGAGATGAGCGGTGTTCGACTAGAACTGTTCGCCAATCTCAAATTCGAGCTGTTTTGGGCGGTGTTCGAGTTGTTCGACGAACCCGAACGATTTGCAAAAAATTCGGCTGTTCGAGGTTATGTTCGATAACTGTTCGTGCACCAAAAGCGTGTCCTGCATGTCTGGCGCTATTTAGAGCACCAATCATACAGGGATTGTCTGCCACTCACTGTAATGCCACAGCCATGGTGGTTGTGGCATTACAGTGATTGCCCAAATCGATGGGAACAGTGCCAACAGTGAAACATGAAAAGCCGGCAATTCAGCAGTGGCATACACCTGTACCCGACAATTTAGAACCGAAAGAATAGAGCTTCACACATAGATTAGATAGATATAAACATGTCAGCCACATATATACGAAGTACAGTGAAAGTGCTGCTTACTGTACTTGTCATTTAGCGTAAAGGATTTATCAAAAAAAATAATAGTGTTTTCATGCACCGTCTCTTTAAAAAAGCCGGCCGGCAATTCAGCAGCGGTACCCGACAATTTATAACAGACAGAATAGAGCTTCACACATAGATTAGATAGATAGAAACATGTCAGTCACATATATATGAAGTACAGTGATAGTGTTGGTTACTGTACTTGTCATTTAGTATTAAAATAAAGGATTTATTATTAAAAAAATTGGCATGGGGTTCCCCTTAATTTTAGGCTCTAGCGGAGGTTAAGCAGACGGCTGGGGCAGATGTTTGAAGCCTGGGAAGGGGGTAATACCCACGGAGCTTCCCAGGCTACTAATATCAGCCCCCAGCTGAATACATAGCCTTTACTAGCTATTAAAATGGGGGACCCCCCAAAAAAAATGACGTGGGGTCCCCCCTAATTTAATAGCTAGCAAAGGCTAGGCAGACAGCTGGGGGCTGATATTAATAGCCCAGGAAGGGAGCCATGAATATTGGCCCCCTCCCAGGCTAGAAACACCAGCCGTCAGCCGCCCCAGAAATGGCGCATCCATAGGATGCGCCAATTCTGGCACTTAGCCTCGCTCTTCCACGCTGCCCTGGTGCGGTGGCAGGGGGTAATAGGGCTGGGGTTGATGTTAGCTTATAATGCCAGCTGACATCAAGCCCAGGTTAGTAATGGAGAGGCGTCTATAAGACACCCCCATTACTAACCCCATAGTCAAAGTTAAAAAAAACACAAACACCCAGAATAAAGTCCTTTAATTGAAATAAAGACACAATCCTTTATTGTTCTAAATTAAACCATACTTACCGTCACGCCCATTCCAGCTGAAGCCAACGATCTCCTGCAATAAAAGAAAAATAATAAAGCAACCTCATCCTTACCTTTCCATGGTTCCCACGACAGCTTCAGCTCTGCTACATCGAGATGACAGGCTGGACCGCAGCAGAACGCTGCCATCCAGCCTCTCATCCCGCAGACACTGAGAAGCGCAGGCTTGCTTGCGCTGCTCAGCGTCTCTCTGTGACGACATCCAGATGAGCCGAGTTCATGTCCAATGAACTCGGCTCACCTCATGCACGTCACTGACAGCGTGGGAGAATTCTCCTGCACTCAGCGCTTCAGCGTGAGAATTCTCCCGCTGAAGCGCTGAGTGCAGGAGAATTTTCCCACGCTGTCAGTGACGTGCATAAGGTGAGCTCATGTCCAATGAACTCAGCTCACCTCCTGCACGTCACTGACAGCGTGGGAGAATTCTCCTGCACTCAGCACTTCAGTGTGAGAATTCTCCCACGCTGAAGCGCTGAGTGCAGGAGAATTTTCCCACGCTGTCAGTGACGTGCATGAGGTGAGCCGAGTTCATTGGACATTAACTCGGCTCATCTGGATGCCCTCACAGAGAGACACTGTGGAGCGCAAGCAAGCCTGCGCTTCTCAGTGTCTGCGGGATGACAGGCTGGATGGCAGCATTCTGCAGCGGTCCAGCCTGTCATCTCGATGTAGCAGAGCTGAAGCTGTCATGGGAACCATGGAAAGGTAAGGATGATGTTGCTTTATTATTTTTCTTTTATTTCAGGAGATCGTTGGCTTCAGCTGGAATGGGCGTGATGGTAAGTATGGTTTAATTTAGAACAATAAAGAATTGTGTGTTTATTTCAATTAAAGGACTTTTTTCTGGGTGTTGTGTTTTTTTTAAATACTTTACTAGAAATTCATGGTGGTCATGTCTAATATTGGCGTGACCCCATGAATTTCGGGCTTAGGGCCAGCTGATAATGCCAAGCTGGCCCTAACCCCTTTATTACCCAGTGAGCCACCGCATCAGGGCCCTGGATGAGTTGGGTACAGCGCCAGAAGATGGCGCTTCTATGAACGCGCCATTTTCCGGGGTGGCTGCGGACTGCAATTTGCAGCGGGGGTGGCCCAGAAAGCTTGGGCCTCCCTGCGCTGCGGATTCCAGCCCCCAGCTGCCTAGTTGTACCTGGCTGGACACAAAAAGAGGGCGAAGCCCCACGTCAATTTTCTTTAAATTATTTCATGAAATAATTAAGAAAAAAAGGGCTTCCCTATATTGTTGTGTCCAGCCAGGTACAAATAGGCAGCTGGTGGTTGGGGGCAGCCCGTTCCTGCCTGCTGTACCTGGCTGGACACAAATATAGTGCGAAGCCCCACGTCAATTTTTTTTAAATTATTTCATGAATTTCCTGAAATAATTTAAAAAAATTGAAGTGGGGCTTCGCACTATATTTGTGTCCAGCCAGGTACAGCAGGCAGGAACGGGCTGCCCCCATCCACCAGCTGCCTATTTGTACCTGGCCGGACACAACAATATAGGGAAGCCCTTTTTTTCTTAATTATTTCATGAATTTCATGAAATAATTAAAAAAAATTGAAGTGGGGCTTCGCACTATATTTGTGTCCAGCCAGGTACAGCAGGCAGGAACGGGCTGCCCCCATCCACCAGCTGCCTATATATACCTGGCCGGACACAACAATATAGGGAAGCCCTTTTTTTCTTAATTATTTCATGAATTTCATGAAATAATTAAAAAAAATTGAAGTGGGGCTTCGCACTATATTTGTGTCCAGCCAGGTACAGCAGGCAGGAACGGGCTGCCCCCATCCACCAGCTGCCTATTTATACCTGGCCGGACACAACAATATAGGGAAGCCCTTTTTTTCTTAATTATTTCATGAATTTCATGAAATAATTAAAAAAAATTGAAGTGGGGCTTCGCACTATATTTGTGTCCAGCCAGGTACAGCAGGCAGGAACGGGCTGCCCCCAACCACCAGCTGCCTATTTGTACCTGGCCGGACACAACAATATAGGGAAGCCCTTTTTTTCTTAATTATTTCATGAATTTCATGAAATAATTAAAAAAAAAGTACGTGGGGCTTCGCCCTATTTTTGTGTCCAGCCAGGTACAACTAGGCAGCTGGCGGCTGGAATCTGCAGCGCAGGGAGGCCCAAGCTTTCTGGCCCCCCCCCGCTACAAATTGCAGTCCGCAGCCACCCCGGAAAATGGCGCGTTCATAGAAGCGCCATCTTCTGGCGCTGTACCCAACTCATCCAGGGCCCTGGTGCGGTGGCTCACTGGGTAATAAAGGGGTTAGGGCCAGCTTGGTATTATCAGCTGGCCCCAAGCCCAAAATTCATGGGGTCACGCCAGTATTAGACATGACCGCCATGAATTTCTAGTAAAGTATTTAAAAAAAACACAACACCCAGAATAAAGTCCTTTAATTGAAATAAAGACACAATTCTTTATTGTTCTAAATTAAACCATACTTACCATCACACCCATTCCAGCTGAAGCCAACGATCTCCTGCAATAAAAGAAAAATAATAAACCAACCTCATCCTTACCTTTCCATGGTTCCCACGACAGCTTCAGCTCTGCTACATCGAGATGACTGGCTGGACCGCAGCAGAACGCTGCCATCCAGTCTGTCATCCCGCAGACACTGAGAAGCGCAGGCATGCTTGCGCTCCTCACTGTCTCGCTGTGACGGCATCCAGATGAGCCGAGGTCATGTCCAATGAACTCGGCTCACCTCATGCACGTCACTGACAGCGTGGGAAAATTCTCACGCTGAAGTGCTGAGTGCAGGAGAATTCTCCCACGCTGTCAGTGATGTGCATGAGGTGAGCTCATGTCCAATGAACTCAGCTCACCTCCTGCACGTCACTGACAGCGTGGGAAAATTCTCCTGCAATCAGCGCTTCAGCGTGAGAATTTTCCCACGCTGTCAGTGACGTGCATGAGGTGAGCCGAGTTCATTGGACATGAACTCGGCTCATCTGGATGTCGTCACAGAGAGACGCTGAGCAGCGCAAGCAAGCCTGCGCTTCTCAGTGTCTGCGGGATGACAGGCTGGATGGCAGCGTTCTGCTGCGGTCCAGCCTGTCATCTCGATGTAGCAGAGCTGAAGCTGTCGTGGGAACCATGGAAAGGTAAGGATGAGGTTGCTTTATTATTTTTCTTTTATTGCAGGAGATCGTTGGCTTCAGCTGGAATGGGCGTGATGGTAAGTATGGTTTAATTTAGAACAATAAAGGATTGTGTCTTTATTTCAATTAAAGGACTTTATTCTGGGTGTTTGTGTTTTTTTTAACTTTGACTATGGGGTTAGTAATGGGGGTGTCTTATAGACGCCTCTCCATTACTAACCTGGGCTTGATGTCAGCTGGCATTATAAGCTGACATCAACCCCAACCCTATTACCCCCTGCCACCGCACCAGGGCAGCGTGGAAGAGCGAGGCTAAGTGCCAGAATTGGCGCATCCTATGAATGCGCCATTTCTGGGGCGGCTGACGGCTGGTGTTTCTAGCCTGGGAGGGGGCCAATATTCATGGCTCCCTTCCTGGGCTATTAATATCAGCCCCCAGCTGTCTGCCTAGCCTTTGCTAGCTATTAAATTAGGGGGGACCCCACGTCATTTTTTTTGGGGGGTCCCCCATTTTTATAGCTAGTAAAGGCTATGTATTCAGCTGGGGGCTGATATTAGTAGCCTGGGAAGCTCCGTGGGTATTACCCCCTTCCCAGGCTTCAAACATCTGCCCCAGCCGTCTGCTTAACCTCCGCTAGAGCCTAAAATTAAGGGGAACCCCACGCCAATTTTTTTAATAATAAATCCTTTATTTTAATACTAAATGACAAGTACAGTAACCAACACTATCACTGTACTTCATATATATGTGACTGACATGTTTCTATCTATCTAATCTATGTGTGATGCTCTATCTTTCTGTTCTAAATTGTCGGGTACCGCTGCTGAATTGCCGGCCGGCTTTTTTAAAGAGACAGTGCATGAAAACACTATTATTTTTTTAAATAAATCCTTTACACTAAATGACAAATACAGTAAGCAACACTATCACTGTACTTCATATATATGTGACTGACATGTTTCTATCTATCTAATCTATGTGTGAAGCTCTATTCTGTCTGTTATAAATTGTCGGGTACAGATGCTGAATTGCCGGCCGGCTTTTTTAAAGAGACGGTGCATGAAAACACTAATATTTTTTTTAATAAATCCTTTACACTAAATGACAAGTGCAGTAACCAACACTGTCACTGTGCTTCTTATATGTGTGACTGACATGTTTCTATCTATCTAATCTATGTGTGATGCTCTATTCCTTCTTGTCTAAATTGTCGGGTACCGGTGTATGCCGCTGCTGAATTTGCCGGCCGGCTTTTTTAAAGAGAGTGTCTTCTGAGCAGTTTGTCAGCTTTTGGACACCTTTGCAGGTGTTTTCTATGTGTTTCTATGTGTTTTTGTTTGCCTGCCATTGGTTTTAACGGTGTTCGACGGTGTTCTAAGGTGTTCGACGAACAGTTCGACGAACAGTTCCTCGAACATCCCGGTGTTCGATGAACCGAACCGAACCCGAACACTACGGGGGTGGCTCAACACTACACAGGACCTTCTTCCAAAAAGAAATAGGCTTCTTCAAATGTGCTTTTGCATACCTCAGCCGACTCTGTTTGTGCGTACTTGCAGAAACGGCTTCTTTCGCATTACTCTCCCATACAGCTTCTCCTTGTGCAAAGTGCGTTGTATAGTTGACCGATGCACAGTGACACCATCTGCAGCAAGTTGATGCTGCAGCTCTCTGGAGGTGGTCTGAGGATTGTCCTTGACTGATCTCACCATTCTTCTTCTTTGCCTTTCTGATGTTTTTCTTGTCCTGACACTTCTGGCCTTAACAAGAACTGTCCCTATGTTCTTCCATTTCCTTACTATGTTCCTCACAGTGGAAACTGACAGGTTAAATCTCTGAGACAGCTTTTTGTATCCTTCCCCTGAACAACTATGTTGAATAATCTTTGTTTTCAGATCATTTGACAGTTGTTTTGAGGAGCCCATGATGCCACTCTTCAGAGGAGATTCAAACAGGAGAACAACTTGCAAGTGGCCACTTTAAGTAGCTTTTCTCATGATTGCATACACCTGGCTATAAAGTTCAAAGCTCAATGAGGTTACAAAACCAAAAAAAGTGCTTTAGTAAGTCAGTAAAAAGTAGGCAGGAGTATTTAAAACAAGAAAATGATAAGGGTGCCCATACTTATGCACCGGTCAAATTTTGTTTGAATGCAGATTGCACATTTTCTGTTAGCACAATAAACCTCATTTCAAGGCAGAAACATTACTGTGTCCAACAGTTATTACATATATCAAACTGAAATAGCTGTTGCAAAAACACCAATTTTTATAAAACATTAAGCTTAAGATTAATAGGGGTGCCCAAACTTTTTCATATGACTGTATATGATGAGAGGTTGAAAAAGTTGAGCTTGTTTCTTTTAGAAAAACGACGCCTCAGGGGGATCTCATTTACATGTATAAATATATGTGTGGTCAGTACAAAGGACTAGCACATGACTTATTTCTTCCAAAGACCATACTAAGGACCAGGGGGCACTCATTACGGGTGGAAGAAAGGCGATTCCGGCACCTAAACAGGAAAGGGTTCTTTACAGTGAGAGCAGTCGGACTATGGAATGCCCTACCTCAAGAGGTAGTGATGGCGGACACTATAACAGATTTCAAAAAAGGGCTGGACGATCTCCTCGATACACAAAACATTGTAGGTTACAGTTTAACTAGACAAAATGTTACAAGTAAAGTAGTATATTTAGTACGTTAATAGTAATTACATAGCTAGCATCATAATTAGGTTTGATCCAGGGTTCTATGACTGATCGCCTTTTCTCGGGATCAAGAAGGATTTTTTGTCCCTGTGACACAAATTAGCTGAATGTGTCCTGGGGTTTTTGCCTTCTTCTGGATCAACCAATTTAGGCATATAGATTTTAGTTATACCATTATTAGAATCACAAGAGTGATACAAAATATAATTAATTAATTTATTTTATTATAAACAGGTACATTTTTAACTGTAGTAGTGCAGCAATAATAAAATGGTAATAATAATGATACATTTTGAGGCTTAGTCTCAGTTAGTTAGTAAGTTAGTGTAGTGTTAGTGTAAGGAGTACAATTGGGGGAGAAAGGTTGAACTTGATGGACCTAAGTCTTTTTTCAACCTATGTTACTATGTTACTATGAGTAGGACTATCCCGAATGAGTTCACCTTGTTGTGGTGGGATAGCTTTCATACTATTTTTGATCAAAAACAGTGTTATGAAGAACCCTATTTTATTTAAATGCACTTTTGCTTTTTATTTATTTACAGCAGGGTTTATGTTCATTTTGCTTCTTGTAGGTTTTCTCATTTTTATCGTAGGTACACTTCAACTGTGAGAGACAGAATCAAAAACAAATCCAGAAAATCACATTGTATCATGTTTACATAATTAATTTACATTTTATTGCATGAAATAAGTATTTTAAACAATAGAAAAACAGAATTTAATATTTGGTACAAAAACCTTTGTTTTAAATTACAGAAGACAATTGTTTCCTGTAGTTCTTGACCAAGTTTTCACACACTGCAGTAGGGATTTTGGCCCACTCCCACATACAGATCTTCTCCATATATTTCAGGTTTTGGGGCTGTTACTGGGCAACATTGAGTTTCAGCTCTCTCCAAAGATTTTCTATTGGGTTCAGGTATTGAGACTGGCTAGGCCACTCCAGGGCCTTGAAATGCTTCTTGCAGAGCCACTACATAGTTGCCCTGGTTGTGTATTTTGTGTCATTATCATGCTGGAAGACCCAGACAAGAACCACCTTCAATGCTCTTACTGAGGGAAGTTATTCTTTCCCCTTTGCAGAATGCACCTCCAAAGTATGATGTTTCCCTCACCATGCTTCATGGTTGGGATGGTGTTCTTGAGATTGTACTTATCCTTCTTCCTCCAAACACGGCGAGTGGAGTTGATACCAAAAAGTTCTAATTTAGTCTCATCTGACAACATGACATTTTCAAATGCTGCCTCTCGATCATCCAGATGGTCATTGGCGAACTTCAAACGGGCCTGGATATGTGCTGACGTGAGCAGGGGGACCTTCCGTGCTCTGCCCCGCAGTGTGTTGCTAATGGTAATATTTTAGACTGTGGTCCCAGCTCTCTTCAGGTCATTGACCTTGTCCTCCCATGTTGTTCTGGGCTGACTCCTGACCTTTGTCAGAATCATCCTTACCCCATGAGGCGAGATATTGCATGGAGCCCCAGACCAAGGAACATTGACAGTCATCTTGTGTTTCCACCATTTTCTAAAAATTGCGCCAATTGTTGTTGCTGTCTCAACAAGCTGCTTGCCTACTGTCCTGTAGCCCATCCCAGCCTTGCTCAGTTATACAATTTTGTCCCTGGTGTCCTTAGACAGCTTTTTGGTCATGGCCATGGTGAAGAGGTTGGAGTGTAATTGATTGTGTTGACATGTGTCTTTTATACAGGTAACAAGTTAAAATAGGTGCAATTAATACAGGTAATGAGTGCAGAGTAGGAGGGCTTCTTAAAGAAAAACTAACAAGTCTGTGAGAGCCAGAATTTTTGTTGGTTGGTAGGTGATCAAATACTTATTTCATGCAATAAAATGCAATTTAATTATTTAAACATCATACAATGTGATTTTCTAGATTTCTTTTGAAGATTCTGTCTCTCACAGTTGAAGTGTACCTACGATAAAAATGACAGACGTCTCCTTTGTAGGTGGGAAAACTTGCAAAATCTACAGTGTATCAAATGCTTATTTTCCTCACTGTAGTTACCTGAACACGCACAGTGCTGCTTCCTACTATGAGTTCTGCACTGCAATGAAGGAAACCTTTTCCTATTACATTATCCCTCAGGGAAGCAACTTCATGCAAGATAGGATCTAGAGCAGAGCTTTTCTGGCAGGAAGCCAGTTGTGAGATACTACAATGAGCATGATAGGCCAGGAGAACTTGAACTACAGCATGATAGTTCCATAGGCAACTGGAGGGTAAATTGAGCATGGAGGGCAGCCTTTGGAGGATGAAATTTGCAAAACAATGCAGATTTAAAACTGAGTATCATTGACACAAATGAATAAATATATGAGTAGATTTTTATAAGGCCATATTGTGATTTTGCAAATAAACCTTTAATTGATACAAAAGTCAAGCAAAACATTTCTTCTTAGGCAAGCAACAATACCAATAGAATTGTCAAAGGCCTGCAACTTAAGGTACCAAATTCTACTGAACAAACTAGACAAAAATAAAGAGTGACACGTTTTTTTTTTAAGAAAAGTGTTCTAACAATTTCAACGGCTCCAATGTCTGGAGAAAGTACACTTTTCCAAGCTATATTTTGCTCTCATGTATAAACACACTACGGTTTTGCTGGAAACACATTTCTTTTCCCTTAACAACAGATTGCATTCTTCTGTGACAAAGGTTTGTAGTGTTACGCTTCAAAGATGTTGGTAGACAGCTACAGTACATCTGTAATACATTAATTGAGCACAGACTAGAACTTTAAATGTAGGCATTACAATAAAATCTATTTACTGCTTATATGAAATAGTAATTCTCCAGAATTCTAAGGTTAAATATTGATCTAGTATACACCAAACTAGCCAAGTAGTCATCCTATAATATTATTAGAAAACCCAATTTAATATTTACTGCCAAAGCAGGTAAAAGACTTTCTTGTAGCATTTTTTAATCTGATTACTAGTGTTGAGCCACCCCCGTAGTGTTCGAGTTCGGTTCGGTTCGTCGAACACCCGTGTGTTCGCTGAACTGTTCGTCGAACTGTTCGTCGAACACCTTCGAACACCGTTAAAACCAATGGCAGGCAAACAAAAACACATAGAAACACATAGAAAACACCTTCAAAGGTGTCCAAAAGCTGACAAACTGCTCAGAAGACACAACTAACACATGGAAAAGTGACAAGTACATATAGTCATAAGAAAAGAAAAGAGGTGGAGGAGTAAAAGGAGGGGGAGACACAGATATAGGCATGTCATGCCCTTCTAAAATCCAAAAAGTGAGAAGCCGACACGTTCAGTCCGCTCCTGCCTGTGCCACCTCCGTGTCACCGGGTTTGTGCCAGAGCCGCGGTGAACCCTGACGGCCAGCCCCCCTCTCCCAATACTGGTGCCTGTCCGCTGGTGGGTCGAGCGAGCCCCCCCGTGGTGGAGGCAGCTCTAAGCTTTTTAATTTAAATTGTCTCTCTAATTTGAATGAATACACTTTAAATCCATTTACAAGGATCTATTGGAGGGCAAGTCTCATGCCAGCAGCGGCGTAATTCCAGCTCCAGTAGCGTCCACTAAAGCTGCTGCAGTTAAAAAGCTTTTATAAGGATCGAGCTCGGCTGTCCACCGCAAGGCATCCTACTGCCAGTCCCAGCCCCTATGCCTTGGGGTGCCTCCTGATGCTCTTCACTGAGTATCCCGTGGTCCCAAAGCATTTCCTTTGAAAAAATTAAGTGTCCAAACTACAGGTGGTGTAGCTTGCTTAACAGCCGGGATAATCCGCTGACTAGCAGACACTGCTACTAGGCACAAAGTATTTCCTGGGCTAGATGCAGTTAAAAATTTGTAATTAGATACTCTCGTTGGATGCTGAGAAAGCATTCCATAGAGTCTCCTGGCACGCCATATATGATTCTCTTAAAAAACTTGGGGTAGGGGTCTAGGGGACCCTTTTATAGCCAAAATCACGGCCCTGTATCGCAATACGTCACCTAGGCTGAAGATAAATGGAACTGTAGCATGCTGAGGGCTCGGTTGCTACAGAGGTATTGCACCTCACCCAGAGGTGTGATATCTCACTCTCAGGTAAGGATGGAGTGTGGATCAGGACCCAACACCTGCATGCATTACACCACATTGCCGTGGGGCAGGGCGACCAATATGCCCCTGAGATGGGCACGACAGTTCCTGTCCCTGGCTGGAGTGGGGGGAGGGAACACTGAGGAAGGGGAACCCTGCAGTGCAGGAGCAGGGAGGAAGCAGTTCCTGGGTGCATTGAGAAGGGAGTATAAAAGGTGGGCACCATCTTAATTCAGTGCAGAGAAGTCTGAGCAGAAGTGGCAGGGAGCAGGGGCTCTGCATGAGCTCTGCTCCGGAGGCGGGCCTAGTAACAGAGGCCCAGGCCTGGAAGAGGGAGAAGGAAGGAAGAGGAGCGGAGAAGGCTCCAGGAACGAGGAACGAAGTAATCCCAGGGGTGCGGACGGGCGAGTCGCCACCGCACGCCCGAATCCACCTGCATGGAGGGGTCAGGCCAAAGGGGGAGACCGGTCCCCGAAACTAGTGGAGGCAGGAAACGACCCTCAGCTAGAAACAGGAGGCTGTGACATTTTATGTGACGCAGCCCCTCGCTACACCCGCTAGGAGGGCAGCACATAGGGTCAGGGAAACTGGCGCCAAGTTTACCAAGAGGAGGCCCGAGGCAGCCGGACAGAAGGGTTGGTAAGAAAGGCCAGACAAAGGACACACAAAGGGGGTCCTGTGAAGCGCTCCAAAGTTATCTGGGAGTTGTGTGAGCCCCTCACCTGGTGAGCACAGTACGACGTGGGCAGCCGTTACCTGCAGACGTGGTCTGGATAATAAGAACTGTGAGTAAAGGCCCTGGACTGCATCACTGACTCCGTGTCGTTACTGCTGCTGCCCTGCACCATCACCCCCATCCTCCGCATACACTGCCCTGAGGATATACTCCTCCCGTGGGGAGTTATGCTACGCTCTGCTGCACCCACAACACCAGCCTCAACGGTCTGCCCTGCAGCGGCGGTTCACTCTGACCGCAATCCACGGGTGGCGTAGTCGGACATTTAAACATCAAAACCACATAAATAGTTCCGCCACTGGTTTGACCACCCTGAGCCACGGAACCGGGTCGCCGCCACGAAGACTACAACCACCAGCATCCACCAAAAAGGTTCCGGTTCCGGGTGTCCCAAGGACCAGGGGGTGCATCAGAACATTTTCATCACCTTTCACAATCACCAATGGGAGAAGGCAGGGATGTCCTCTGTCCCCTCTCTTATACATCCTAGTGACAGAGCACCTGCTCTCATCAATTTGCCATAATCCCAATATTAGGTGGATTGAGGTGGGAGGCACCGAGTACAAGTGCTCTCTATTTGCTGATGATGTACTAGTATATATCACTCAATCACATATATCCATCCATGCTGTTATGGCTGAAATAGATCACTTTGTTACATGGTCAAATTTTAAAATCAATGCAGCGAAGTCTGAGGCCCTCGATGTCTCCCTCCCCAAATCCATAGAGGATTCCATCCAGTCCAACTTTCCCTTTGCCTGGCCCTCACAGGGTATCAAATACTTAGGAATTCCTATTCATAGAGACCTCTCCCATCTATGTTATCTTAATTTTGGGCCCTTTATTGAACAACTCCATACAGACCACGGTTGGCAAGTTAGAACTGTAAGATTCACTACGTGAACCACTGGTGTTTTGTGGAAAAGCACATGTACACTGTGTTCCAAATTATTATGCAAAAAGTGTTTAGGAGTGATAAGGGAAGAATTTGTTTGTTTGTCAGTTAAACTCATTGATGGTGATGTGTGTCAGGGCTCTTTATATCACTGTAAGCAATTGCAGACACCTGTGCTAATTAGTTTGGCAGGTGTGTCCAATGAAAGGCAATACTACTTAAGAAGGCTGTCTCAAATTATTAAGCAGCCTACATTTTCTGCCAAAATGGGAAAGAAAAAGGATGTGTCGGCTGCTGAGAAGCAACAAATTGTGGAGTGTTTAGGTCAAGGCATGACTACAATCAACATTGTGTGATGATCAGGATGAAGTGTCTTGGCAATCAAGAAGTATGTAGCTGATTCACAGTACACACGTGTGCGTGCTGATAAGGGCAAATTGAGGACTCTTTCCTACAGGCAATTACGTCAGGTTAAAAGAGCAGCGGCAAAAAAGCCTTGTCATAGCAGCAGACAAGTTTTTGAAGCTGCTGGTGCCTCCAACGTCCCCCGAATAACAAGATGCAGGGTCCTTCAGAGGTTTGCAGCTGTGCATATGCCATCCTGTCGACCTCCTCTATCCACTTCACACAAGCAGAAACGGCTCCAGTGGGCCAAACATTACATGAAGACTGATTTCAAAACTGTTTTGTTCACGGATGAGTGCCGTGCAGCGCTCGATGGTCCAGATGGATGGAGTGGAGGATGGCTGGTTGATGGACACCCCACACAAACACGGCTACAGCGCAAACAAGGAGGAGGTGGAGTAATGTTTTGGGCTGGCTGGAATAATGGGGAGAGAGATTGTCGGCCCCTTTAGGATCCCTGAAGGCGCTAAAGATGAACTCCATAATGTATGTGGATTTTCTCAAACAGCACTTCCTGCCATGGTTCAAGAAGAAGAACCATGTATTTCACAGCAAGATCATTTTTTTGCATGATAATGCACCATCTCATGCTGCACATAAAACATCTGCATCTCTGGCTGATATGGGCATAAAAGGGGACAAACTTATGGTGTGACCCCCATGCTTCCCTAACCTCTACCCCATTCAGAACCTCTGGAGCATCATCAAAAGGAGTGTCTATGATGGCGGAAGGCAGTTCACATCTAAGCAACAGCTCTGGGAGGGTATTCTGTCCTCATGCAAAACAATTGAAGCAGAAACCATCCAAAACCTGACAAATTCAATGGACGAGAGAGTTCAGAAGCTCCTTTCGAACAAGGGGTCCTATGTGAAAATGTAACATCACCTAGAATAAAGTTTTGAGTTGAAAACTGTTTGATTTCAGTTTCTAATAACCTGCTAATGCTTATAATTTCAAAAATGACCATTTTTTTGGTGTTTATTAAAATGAAAAGGTTGATCGAAAAGTTTGGGGGATCTAAGAGTGTGGCAACCCAGTAGTCATGATTACTTCGAATTCTGACAATATGAGGGTCATGTTGCAGGTAGTGCAGCAAGAAGGCACTTATGTGTCTTGCGCATCTCGGAGCCCCAAAATTATTTTCCGGGCTAGATGCAGCTAAAAATTATTATTAATTTTAAATCTGGTGGAGCTTAGTATAGATGGGCTAATAGGATCAGTGCTGCACACTGCTACAAAGCCCAAATTATTTTCCAGTCAAGATTAGTGTTGAGCCACCCGCGTAGTGTTCGAGTTCGGTTCGGTTCGTCGAACACCCGTGTGTTCGCCGAACTGTTCGTCGAACTGTTCGTCGAACACCTTCGAACACCGTTAAAACCAATGGCAGGCAAACAAAAACACATAGAAACACATAGAAAACATCTTCAAAGGTGTCCAAAAGCTGACAAACTGCTCAGAAGACATAACTAACACATGGAAAAGTGACAAGTACATATAGTCATGCGAAAATAAAAGAGGTGGAGGAGTAAAAGGAGGGGGAGACACAGATATAGGCATGTCATGCCCTTCTAAAATCCAAAAAGTGAGAAGCCGACACGGCCAGTCCGCTCCTGCCCGTGCCACCTCCGTGTCGCCGGGTTTGTGCCAGAGCCGCGGTGAACCCTGATGGCCAGCCCCACTCTCCCAATACTGGTGCCTGTCCGCTGGTGGGTCGAGCGAGCCCCCCTGTGGTGGAGGCAGCTCTAAGCTTTTTAATTTAAATTGTCTCTCTAATTTGAATGAATACACTTTAAATCCATTTACAAGGATCTATTGGAGGGCAAGTCTCATGCCAGCAGCCGCGTAATTCCAGCTCCAGTAGCGTCCACTAAAGCTGCTGCAGTTAAAAAGCTTTTATAAGGATCGAGCTCGGCTGTCCACCGCAAGGCATCCTACTGCCAGTTCCAGCCCCTATGCCTTGGGGTGCCTCCTGATGCTCTTCACTGAGTATCCCGTGGTCCCGAAGCATTTCCTTTGAAAAAATGAAGTGTCCAAACTACAGGTGGTGTAGCTTGCTTAACAGCCGGGATAATCCGCTGACTAGCAGACCCTGCTACTAGGCACAAAGTATTTCCTGGGCTAGATGCAGTTAAAAATTTGTAATTAGATACTCTCGTTGGATGCTGAGAAAGCATTCCATAGAGTCTCCTGGCACGCCATATATGATTCTCTTAAAAAGCTTGGGGTAGGGGTCTAGGGGACCCTTTTATAGCCAAAATCACGGCCCTGTATCGCAATACGTCACCTAGGCTGAAGATAAATGGAACTGTAGCACCCTGAGGGCTCGGTTGCTACAGAGGTATTGCACCTCACCCAGAGGTGTGATATCTCACTCTCAGGTAAGGATGTAGTGTGGATCAGGACCCGACACCTGCATGCATTACACCACATTGCCGTGGGGCAGGGCGACCAATATGCCCCTGAGATGGGCACGACAGTCCCTGTCCCTGGCTGGAGTGGGGGGAGGGAACACTGAGGAAGGGGAACCCTGTAGTGCAGGAGCAGGGAGGAAGCAGTTCCTGGGTGCATTAAGAAGGGAGTATAAAAGGTGGGCACCATCTTAGTTCAGTGCAGAGAAGTCTGAGCAGAAGTGGCAAGGAGCAGGGGCTCTGCATGAGCTCTGCTCCGAAGGCGGGCCTAGTAACAGAGGCCCAGGCCTGGAAGAGGGAGAAGGAAGGAAGAGGAGCGGAGAAGGCTCCAGGAACGAGGAACGAAGGGATCTCAGGGGTGCGGACGGGCGAGTCGCCACCGCACGTCAGAATCCACCTGCGTGGAGTGGTCAGGCCAAAGGGGGAGACCGGTCCCCGAAACTAGTGGAGGCAGGAAACGACCCTCAGCTAGAAACAGGAGGCTGTGACATTTTATGTGGCGCAGCCCCTCGCTACACCCACTAGGAAGGCACCACATAGGGTCAGGGAAACTGGCGCCAAGTTTACCAAGAGGAGGAGCCCGAGGCAGCCGGACAGAAGGGTTGGTAAGAAAGGCCAGACAAAGGACACACAAAGGGGGTCCTGTGAAGCACTCCAAAGTTATCTGGGAGTTGTCTGAGCCCCTCACCTGGTGAGCACAGTACGACGTGGGCAGCCGTTACCTGCAGACGTGGTCTGGATAATAAGAACTGTGAGTAAAGGCCCTGGACTGCATCACTGACTCCGTGTCATTACTGCTGCTGCCCTGCACCATCACCCCCATCCTCCGCATACACTGCCCTGAGGCTATACTCCTCCCGTGGGGAGTTATGCTACGCTCTGCTGCACCCACAACACCAGCCTCAGCGGTCTGCCCTGGAGCGGCGGTTCACTCTGACCGCAATCCACGGGTGGCGTAGTCGGACATTTAAACATCAAAACCACATAAATAGTTCCGCCACTGGTTTGACCGCCCTGAGCCACGGAACCGGGTTGCCGCCACGGAGACTACAACCACCAGCATCCACCAAAAAGGGTCCTGCTCCGGGTGTCCCAAGGCCCAGGGGGCGCGTCAGAACATTTTCATCACCTTTCACAATCACCAATGGGACAAGGCAGGGATGTTCTCTGTCCCCTCTCTTATACATCCTAGTGACGGAGCACCTGCTCTCATCAATTCGCCATAACCCCAATATTAGGTGGATTGAGGTGGGAGGCACCGAGTACAAGTGCTCTCTATTTGCTGATGATGTCCTAGTATATATCACTCAATCACATATATCCATCCATGCTGTTATGGCTGAAATAGTGTCACGCTGTCTCTGTATACTGGAGGTAGGGGGCCTAAGCTGACCCTAAGCTGGGGCCCTGACTAGTCCCTCAACCTGGAGGTACTGTTAAAGGTACAGAGGTCCAGGCCGCCAGTGTAACCCCTCCCTCCTGAGGATCCCTGCACCTAAGTAATCTAGTCCTGAGAAGGACCCCGATCACAACGAAAGGGGACAAGTAATAATATGCCCACACACAGTACTTAGACGAACGAGACAGTACAAGGGAAAAACCAAAACCACCTTGCATACAACAACTACACAACTACAACAGAGGGAACACCAACGGGAAAGGAGATAAATGATAAAGCGAGGAAGGGAAAAAACACTCCAAATACACTTATCTCAGAAACTCCAAACACCACGATCCGCTCTGTTAGTCTGAATGAAATGCTTTCACCGACACTTCCCAAACAGACCAGCAGGCATTTGAAGGAGTCTCACTACAGCAGTATTGATTGCAGCTGGGCGAGGCTGGACCTCGTCTAGCACAGAGAGAGAGAGAATTAACTCCCTCACTGCCGAAAAACACAAAGCACCAACAAGTCAGCTGCGAGAAGTCAGGCTTTGTACTCGTGACGATCTACGTGGCGACACACCCGTGACAGTACCCCCCCTTCTACGAGGGGCCTCCGGACCCTCAGGGCCAGGTTTATCCGGGTGAGTCGTGTGGAAGGCCCGAACTAATCGGTCTGCGTTAATATCCGACGCAGGAACCCACATCCTCTCCTCAGGACCATACCCTTTCCAATGAACCAGGTACTGAAGGGACCGGCGATTAAAGCGTGAATCGATGACCCTTGATACCTGGAACTCCAAGTTACCATTGACCACCACTGGAGGGGGAGGTAAAGGTGACGGTACCACCGGCGCCACATACCTCTTAAGCAACGATCTGTGGAACACGTTGTGAATTTTAAACGTAGGGGGGAGGTCAAGATGGAATGCCACCGGATTAATAATAGAACTGATTCTGTACGGCCCGATGAACCTGGGACCCAGTTTCCAGGAGGGAACCTTAAGTTTAATATTCCTGGTAGACAACCATACCCGATCGTTCACACTTAGGTCCGGACCAGACACTCTCCTCCTATCAGCCATACGTTTGTATCGGTTCCCCATAGTATTCAGATTCTTCAGCACCCCTCTCCATACTGAAGCGAGTGATGAGGAAAATCGTTCCTCCTCAGGAACCCCCGAAGAGCCCCCCCTACTGAAAGTACAAAACTGGGGGTGAAAACCATATGCCCCAAAAAACGGGGACTTACCAGTGGACTCGCTCCGCCTATTATTAAGAGCAAACTCTGCCAGAGGTAAGAAAGAAGCCCAGTCCTCCTGGTTCTCTGACACAAAACACCGGAGATATGTCTCCAAGCTCTGGTTCATACGTTCCGTCTGACCATTGGTCTGAGGATGAAAAGCCGATGAGAATGACAAATGCATCCCCCGCCGTGCACAAAACGCCTTCCAGAACTTGGACACAAACTGAGACCCCCGATCAGACACCACCTCGGAGGGTACCCCGTGAAGCCTCACAATCTCCCCAATGAACACCTGCGCAAGAGTTTTAGCATTAGGGAGAGCCGGAAGAGCGATAAAATGTGCCATCTTGCTGAACCTGTCCACTACAACGAGTATGACCGTTTTACCCGAAGACGGAGGGAGGTCCGTAATAAAGTCCATAGACAGATGAGTCCAAGGACGCTCCGGGATCTTCAAAGGTAAGAGGGCCCCAGACGGACGGGTATGTGAGGTCTTAGAGCGCGCACAAACCCCACAGGACGCGACAAAAGTTACCACCTCCTTATGTAAGTTAGGCCACCAAAACCGACGCGAGAGGAGATCCACAGTTGCTTTACTCCCCGGGTGTCCTGCAAAAACTGAGTTATGGTGTGCCTCGATCACCTTTTGTCGCAACTGATCTGGAACAAACAGTCTACCCGGAGGTCCAACAGGGGCGTCCCCCTGAGCCTCCAATACCTCCTCCTCCAGCTCAGAGCATACTGCCGAAACCACCACCCCCTCCTGAAGGATAGGAATCGGGTCGTCCGTATTCCCGGCCCCAGGGAAACTACGAGATAAGGCATCCGCCTTTACATTTTTTGACCCAGGACGATATGTAACGACAAAATTAAACCTGGTAAAAAACAATGACCACCTAGCTTGTCTGGGATTCAGACGTTTCGCGGACTCCAGATATAGCAGGTTCTTGTGATCGGTGATGACGGTGACCGGATGGACTGCCCCCTCCAAAAAATGGCGCCACTCCTCAAAAGCTAACTTAATGGCCAAGAGTTCCCTATTGCCGACATCGTAATTCCTCTCAGTGGACGACAATTTTTTAGAGAAAAAGGCGCACGGATGCCACTTACCAGGGGACGAACCCTGTGACAATATTGCTCCCACCCCTACCTCGGAAGCGTCTACCTCTACAATGAATGGCTGTGACGCATCAGGTTGAATGAGTATGGGTGCCGAGGCAAAACATTTTTTCAAGGAGGAGAATGCTTGACAAGCCTTATCAGACCACCTAGAAAAATCCGTCCCCTTTTTAGTCATGTCTGTGAGAGGCTTAACCATGGACGAGAAATTACGAATGAACTTCCGGTAATAATTAGCAAACCCCAGGAAACGTTGTAGTGCCTTAAGATTCTCTGGCCGATCCCACTCAAGAACTGCCCGCACTTTCCCAGGGTCCATACGAAAACCGGACGCTGAAACCAGGAAGCCTAAAAACTGGAGTTCCTGTACGGCGAACACACACTTTTCCCATTTGGCATACAGTTTATTATCCCGCAAGATCTGTAACACCTGCCTAACGTGCTCCTGATGAGACACCAGATCCGGCGAGTAAATTAAGATATTATCCAGATATATGACAACAATCTGTCCCACCAGGCGGCGAAAAATGTCATTAACAAAGTGTTGGAACACCGCCGGGGCATTAGTCAGACCGAATGGCATGACAAGGTTCTCATAATGCCCCTCCGGAGTGTTAAACGCCGTCTTCCACTCATCCCCCTCCTTCATCCTAATCAGATTGTACGCCCCCCTGAGATCCAACTTAGAGAAACATTTGGCGCCCACGATCTGATTAAAGAGATCGGGAATAAGTGGGAGCGGATACGGATCTCGGACCGTAATCCGATTAAGTTCACGGAAATCCAGGCAAGGGCGTAGGCCTCCATCTTTCTTCTTAACAAAGAAGAACCCCGCAGCCACCGGTGAAGATGAAGATCTAATATGCCCCTTAGCCAGACTTTCTGAAATGTAATCCTTCATGGCCTGCCTCTCAGGACCAGAAAGGTTATACAACCTAGCTTTAGGTAACTTGGCCTCAGGGAGAAGTTTTACAGAACAGTCATACTCGCGATGAGGAGGTAATTCCTGACACCCTTTCTCCGAGAATACATCCTCAAAGTCCGCCAGAAATGGAGGTAAGACCCAAGGAGTAACCGCACCGATGACCGTGTTCATGCAGTTTTTATTACAGAATTTACTCCATTGGCTTATCTCTCTGGTTTGCCAATTAATAACCGGGTTATGCTTAGCTAACCAAGGAAGGCCCAACACTATAGGAGTGGGAAGACCCTCCAACACGTAGCAAGACAACAGTTCTTAATGTATCGCCCCCACTTGAAGTTTTACGTCATGCACAGCTTGCAAAAAACTTCCCTGACCGAGAGGCCTGGCATCGATCGAGAATATGGGGATGGGTTTAGCCAACTCACTCAATCGCATACCTTGAACCCGGGCAAACCGAGCATCAACCAGATTAGCCCCGGCCCCACTATCCAGAAGAACAGATATCCTCTCAGTTCTCGTACCCACCACCACCTCCGCCGGTACGAGAAACTGAGACGAACCTAGGGACGAAATACCTACTCCCAGATTGCCGTCCACCACACAACCTGGGATCAACAGTTTTCCGACGACTCTTCACTCTGCAAGGGACGGGATGGACACCCCCCAATAAAATGTCCCTTTCTCCCGCAGAAGAAACACCTTCCTGTCTTATGTCGCACCACCGGTCCCCTCCCCCGAAATGATGTCCCTCCTAATTGCATAGGCTCCTCTGGACTGACCAGGGGAACCACCATATGAGGGGACCTTGTAGGAGGTGGAGTCATCACAGGGGGTAGAGTTATCCCGCACCTCTCCCGAAGCCGTCTGTCAACGCGAATAGCAAGGGCCATAGCGGCTTCCAGTGACGCGGGAGAGTCATACTGTGCCAACACATCCTGTAATTTGTCGGATAAACCATGACAAAACTTGCTCCTAAGAGCCGGGTCATTCCACTGGGTGTCCGTGGCCCACCTACGGAACTCCGAACAGAATTCCTCCGCCGGACGATCTCCCTGCTGGATCCTACGTAACTTAGACTCAGCAAGGGAGATCCGATCTGGGTCATCATATACGAGTCCCAGAGCAGCGAAAAACCAATCCAGTGACTGGAGAGCCGGGGAGCCCGGGGGAAGAGAGAACGCCCAAGATTGTGGGTCCCCTTGTAGGAGCGAGATGACAATTCCCACCCTTTGTTCTTCACTCCCCGATGACCGAGGCCGCAGCCGAAAGTACAACTTGCATGCCTCCCGGAAAACAAAAAACTTGTCCCGCCCCCCAGTGAACCTGTCAGGGAGAGCTACTTTAGGTTCTGGTCCGGCTTGCTCCTGAGGATGCAAAACCTTGGACCTAACGTCCGCCAGCTCCATAGACAAACTCTGCAACTGCCGAGCTAGACCGGCTACTGGATCCATGGTAGCTGGAGAAAAACTAAGTGGGTCGGTGAAAATGTCACGCTGTCTCTGTATACTGGAGGTAGGGGGCCTAAGCTGACCCTAAGCTGGGGCCCTGACTAGTCCCTCAACCTGGAGGTACTGTTAAAGGTACAGAGGTCCAGGCCGCCAGCGTAACCCCTACCTCCTGAGGATCCCTGCACCTAAGTAATCTAGTCCTGAGAAGGACCCCGATCACAACGAAAGGGGACAAGTAATAATATGCCCACACGCAGTACTTAGACGAACGAGACAGTACAAGGGAAAAACCAAAACCACCTTGCATACAACAACTACACAACTACAACAGAGGGAACACCAACGGGAAAGGAGATAAATGATAAAGCGAGGAAGGGAAAAAACACTCCAAATACACTTATCTCAGAAACTCCAAACACCACGATCCGCTCTGTTAGTCTGAATGAAATGCTTTCACCGACACTTCCCAAACAGACCAGCAGGCAATTGAAGGAGTCTCACTACAGCAGTATTGATTGCAGCTAGGCGAGGCTGGACCTCGTCTAGCACAGAGAGAGAGAGAATTAACTCCCTCACTGCCGAAAAACACAAAGCACCAACAAGTCAGCTGCGAGAAGTCAGGCTGTGTACTCGTGATGATCTACGTGGCGACACACCCGTGACAAATAGATCACTTTGTTACATGGTCAAATTTTAAAATCAATGCAGCGAAGTCTGAGGCCCTCGATGTCTCCCTCCCAAATCCATATAGGATTCCATCCAGTCCAACTTTCCCTTTGCCTGGCCCTCACAGGGTATCAAATACTTAGGAATTCCTATTCATAGAGACCTCTCCCATCTATGTTATCTTAATTTTGGGCCCTTTAGTGAACAACTCCATACAGACCACGGTTGGCAAGTTAGAACTGTAAGATTCACTACGTGAACCACTGGTGTTTTGTGGAAAAGCACATGTACACTGTGTTCCAAATTATTATGCAAAAAGTGTTTAGGAGTGATAAGGGAAGAATTTGTTTGTTTGTCAGTTAAACTCATTGATGGTGATGTGTGTCAGGGCTCTTTATATCACTGTAAGCAATTGCAGACACCAGTGCTAATTAGTTTGTCAGGTGTGTCCAATGAAAGGCAAGACTACTTAAGAAGGCTCTCTCACATTATTCAGCAGCCTACATTTTCTGCCAAAATGGGAAAGAAAAAGGATGTGTCGGCTGCTGAGAAGCAACAAATTGTGGAGTGTTTAGGTCAAGGCATGACTACAATCAACATTGTGCGATGATCAGGATGAAGTGTCTTGGCAATCAAGAAGTATGTAGCTGATTCACAGTACACACGTGTGCGTGCTGATAAGGGCAAATTGAGGACTCTTTCCTACAGGCAATTACGTCAGGTTGAAAGAGCAGCGGCAAAAAAGCCTTGTCATAGCAGCAGACAAATTTTTGAAGCTGCTTGTGCCTCCAACGTCCCCCGAACAACAAGATGCAGGGTCCTTCAGAGGTTTGCAGCTGTGCATACGCCATCCTGTCGACCTCCTCTATCCACTTCACACAAGCAGAAACGGCTCCAGTGGGCCAAACATTACATGAAGACTGATTTCAAAACTGTTTTGTTCACGGATGAGTGCCGTGCAGCGCTCGATGGTCCAGATGGATGGAGTGGAGGATGGCTGGTTGATGGACACCCCACGCAAACACGGCTACAGCGCCAACAAGGAGGAGGTGGAGTAATGTTTTGGGCTGGAATCATGGGGAGAGAGATTGTCGGCCCCTTTAGGATCCCTGAAGGCGCTAAAGATGAACTCCATAATGTATGTGGATTTTCTCAAACAGGGGTAGAAAAGTCGTTTCAGATCCATGATTTGTTCATCTTTATGAACGTGAGTCTGTCTACATTATCAGTGTAGAGCCGCGTGCGCTTATCTGTCAGCACACCACCAGCAGCGCTGAACACACGTTCAGACAGAACGCTGGCTGCGGGGCATGACAAGATCTCCAAGGCGTAAGTGGCTAGCTCCGGCCATTTATCCAGATTGGAAGCCCAAAAAGAGCAAGGGTCCAGTGACACAGTCGTGGCTTCAATGTTTACTTGGAGATACTCCTGTACCATCGTCTCTAGGCGTTGACTATGTGTCAGACTTCTTGTCTCCTGTGGCCTTGCAAAGGATGGGCTAAAAAAGTGGTGAATTGATTCCGCAAAATTGATGTTACCAGCAGATACTGTGGTTCTGTTATGGTTTGAGTGCTGAACACTTGACGGTCCCACGGTTGGCAAGTTGGAACTGTGAGATTCACTACGTGCACCACTGGTGTTTTGTGGAAAAGCACATGTAAGATTCTGCAACAGTCTCTGCTGAAACTCCTGCATGCGTGCATCCCTTTCTATGGCAGGAATAATTTCTGCAAATTTACTTTTGTACCGGGGATCTAACAGTGTGGCAACCCAGTAGTCAGGATTATTTCTAATTCTCACAATTCGAGGGTCATGTTGCAGGTAGTGCAGCAAGAAGGCACTCATGTGTGTTGCGCATCCAGGAGCACCAAGTCCCTGTTGTGTTGGTGGCGAGGTAACATTCATGCTTCCTTCCTCTGTCCTCTCCCCCCAACCTCGCACAACAGAAATGTGATCAAGGTCTCCCTCATCTGATGAGTCTTCCATCAGTTCGTCCTCCACTTCTTCCTGGGCTCCTGCACCTTCCTCACTAGTTTGGCTGCTACCATGCGCCCTGGTAAAACCATCTCCCCCACCCTCACATGCCTGCCGCCTTGGTGCTGCCGACCGTCTGGACCTTGCAGATGTTAGCCCTTCCGCATACAACTCCTCCTCCTCTACTTCCTCCACCTCGTCTTGTGCCACCACCTGACTCCGAATTCTTTTTAACATGTGCTCCAGCATGTAAATCACCGGAATAGTCATGCTGATAATGGCATCGTCAGCACTAAACATCTTCGTCGCCATTTCAAAACTGTGCAGAAGGGTGCATAGGTCCCTGATCTGAGACCACTCCTCCAGCGTGATTTGCCCCACCTCTGAATCTCGTTGGCCCAGGCTATACGTCAGAACGTATTGCACCAGGGCTTGTCGGTGCTGCCACAGTCGCTGCAACATGTGCAGAGTTGAATTCCACCGGGTAGGCACATCGCATTTTAGCCGGTGAAGTGGCAGGCCCAACGACTTCTGTAGAGATGTAAGTCGCTGAGCTGCGGGATGCGAACGGCGGAAGTGAGCACACAGCGACCGTGCCCTCTGCAGAAGGCCATCTAGTCTGGGATAGTGGGCTAAAAATTGCTGGACAACCAGGTTCAACACGTGAGCCATACAAGGCACGTGTGTGACATTGCCCCGGCGAAGGGCCGCACCCAGGTTTGCAGCATTGTCGCACACGGCCTTCCCTGGTTTCAGGTCCAGTGGAGACACCCATTCATGAAATTGGTTCTCCAGAGCTGACCACAACTCCTCAGCTGTGTGACTCACATTTCCCAGACATTTCAATGTAAAAACCGCCTGATGACGTTGAGCCCTACTGCCAGCATAGTAAGGAGGTGTGCAGTTAGAAAGCTTGTGGCATGACCAGACAGGCTTTGGGTGCAGGTGGAAGACGGAGAGGAGGTTGAGGAGGCAGAAGCAGTGGAGGAACTTTGACATAAAGAGGATTGACGCACAACTCGGGGGGACGGCAAGACTTGGACAGCAGCCCCTTGTCCTGCTGTCACCATAGTTACCCAGTGCCCAGTCAGCGACATGTAACGCCCCTGTCCATGCCTACTCGTCCAAGTGTCTGTGGTGAAATGCACCCTGTCACACACAGAGTTTCTCAAAGAAGCGGTGATGTTGTGTGCGACATGCTGGTGGAGCGCAGGCACACCTTTCTTTGAGAAGTAGTGCCGACTGGGCATCTGGTACTGGGGCACTGCGACGGACATAAGGTCTCGAAAATCCTCTGTGTCCACCAGGCGGAAAGGCAGCATTTCTGTAGCCAAGAGCTTGCAGATGGTGAAATTCAACCTCTTAGCTTTCTCATGGCTAGGAGGAAATGGTGTTTTACTTGTCCACATCTGAGGGACCGAGGGCTGGCTATTGTGCTTAGACGGGGTTGATAAGGGTGTCCCCGGCAAACTGCCGGTCTGTGAGGAAGATGCAGGCGGACATGTTAGGTTGCCTTGATCCAAAGGTGGTGCTATCGATGTCGGACAGCGCTCAACACCAGCTGCTGTTACCACCTCCAAAGAAAATGATGACCTGCCAATCACGCTGGCTGTTGGGGGTAAAGAGGTGGCAGGTCTGCGCCCCAAAACAGGTGTGACTGCTGTCCCCCCAGTCACAGAGGATGAAGAGGCCGCGGATGCACAAGATATGGCAGACGGTGTTTGGCCCGGCCGGCTAGGCCGCATTGTAGCACACTGAGCTTCCCACTGCAACTTATGCTTCATGTCCATGTGCCGGTTCATGCATGAAGTACTCAAACTATGTATTTTTTGGCCTCTACTTAGCTTTTGCTGACAAATGTTACAGATAACACGAGTTGGGTCATCTTTATCGATCTGAAAAAATGCCCAGGCTATGCAAGGCTTAGCACCCATGCGACCTGAAGAGCCACCACGACTTGTGGTGAGAGGCAGAGTTGTGTTTGAGGATGCAGTTGTTGACGTGCTTCCAGAACTACGTCTCTGTCCAGGAAGGCGCAACCTGACCTCGTCGTCACTAGCATCTTCCTCCACCTCCTCTGCTGACCTCATCTCTTGGCTGACTGTGGGTTGACAGTAAGTGGGATCTCCAACCTCATCATCATCACCCTGTGTGTTATCACACCCGTCGTCCTCAGAGCCAACCTGTTCCTGCCCTGACAAAAAACTAAAGTTGTCGCTCCAATCAGGTATTTGAGTCTTATCATCGTCTTCCTCATTGTCTCCACCAACAGGAGTTACAGTTTGGGAATGAGGGTCTACATTATGGTCAGAACCTTCTGCGTCTGGTCCTGGATCCGACTCATAAAGATTCTGGGCATCAGTGCAGATCATTTCCTCATCTGGATTCACAGAAGCGCTGGAGTCGACCTCTGATTCCCAGGCTATAGTATGAGTAAACAGCTCTGCAGACTCAACCATCTGTTCTACCTCATACTCAGACGGGCAGCTGGAGATTTGGGAGCTGTGAGGAAGCAAGTGCGATTTGGGTGACACCTTTGAGGACTGGAGTATTTGTGATGTTGAAGTTGATGTGGAGGAGAGCCCACTTAAAGGAGCACTTGATATCCGTTGAAGCACCTGCTGTTTTTGTGCCTCATCTAGAATTTGTAGCGATTGGCGTTGCCGTAAGAAAGGGATCTTATCACATTGTCCGCTAAAAGAAGTAGACATTTTAGTTTGGCTGGAAGATGGTCTTTCTTCTGCAGATGTTGCTGTTGCTTTAACAACTACCCCACGGACACAACCTTTTTTCCCCTTCCCAACACGCCTATTCCCCTTTCCACCAGCAGCAGGCCTTTTTCCACTCATTTTGGTGGTTAACTAATTCACAACTCTGGAGTTGTTTGCACAAAAAAACAATGGATGGGAACCGAGCAGAGCTGAGTGGCCAAACTGTGGTATTAGGCCAAAACTATTGGCTGGGTTAGATGCAGAAAAAAATTATATTCAATTTGCAACCTGATGGAGGTCAGTATAGATGGACTAATAGAGAAAGTCCCACACACAGCTAGAAGCCCAAATATTTTTTCAGAGGTAGATGCAGAAAAAATATATATTCAGTTTGCAACCTGATGGAGGTCAGTATAGATGGACTAATAGAGAAAGTCCCACACACTGCTAGAAGGCCAAATATTTTTTCAGAGCTAGATGCAGACAAAAAATTATTTTTAATTTGCAACCTGATGGAGGTCAGTATAGATGGACTAATAGAGAAAGTCCCATACACTGCTAGAAGGCCAAATATTTTTCAGAGCTAGATGCAGAAATTAATTATATTCAGTTTGCAACCTGATGGAGGTCAGTATAGATGGACTAATAGAACAAGTCCCACACACAGCTAGAAGCCCAAATATTTTTTCAGAGGTAGATGCAGATAAAAATTATTTTTAATTTGCAACCTGATGGAGGTCAGTATAGATGGACTAATAGAGAAAGTCACACACACTGCTAGAAGGCCAAATATTTTTTCAGAGCTAGATGCAGACAAAAAATTATTTTCAGTTTGCAACCTGATGAGGTCAGTATAGATGGACTAATAGAACAAGTCCCACACACAGCTAGAAGCCCAAATATTTTTTCAGAGGTAGATGCAGAAAAAAATTATATTCAGTTTGCAACCTGATGGAGGTCTGTATAGATGGATTAATAGAACAAGTCACACACACAGCTAGAAGCCCAATATTTTTTCAGAGGTAGATGCAGAAAAAAAATATATTCAGTTTGCAACCTGATGGAGGTCAGTATAGATGGACTAATAGAGAAAGTCCCACACACTGCTAGAAGGCCAAATATTTTTTCAGAGCTAGATGCAGACAAAAAATTATTTTTAATTTCCAACCTGATGGAGGTCAGTATAGATGGACTAATAGAGAAAGTCCCACACACTGCAAGAAGGCCAAATATTTTTTCAGAGCTGGATGCAGATAAAAATTATTTTTAATTTGCAACCTGATGGAGGTCAGTATAGATGGACTAATAGAGAAAGTCCCACACACTGCTAGAAGGCCAAATATTTTTTCAGAGCTGGATGCAGATAAAAATTATTTTTAATTTGCAACCTGATGGAGGTCAGTATAGATGGACTAATAGAGAAAGTCCCATACACTGCTAGAAGGCCAAATATTTTTTCAGAGGTAGATGCAGAAAAAATATATATTCAGTTTGCAACCTGATGGAGGTCAGTATAGATGGACTAATAGAGAAAGTCCCACACATTGCTAGAAGGCCAAATATTTTTTCAGAGCTAGATGCAGACAAAAAATTATTTTTAATTTGCAACCTGATGGAGGTCAGTATAGATGGACTAATAGAGAAAGTCCCATACACTGCTAGAAGGCCAAATATTTTTCAGAGCTAGATGCAGAAATTAATTATATTCAGTTTGCAACCTGATGGAGGTCAGTATAGATGGACTAATAGAACAAGTCCCACACACAGCTAGAAGCCCAAATATTTTTTCAGAGGTAGATGCAGATAAAAATTATTTTTAATTTGCAACCTGATGGAGGTCAGTATAGATGGACTAATAGAGAAAGTCACACACACTGCTAGAAGGCCAAATATTTTTTCAGAGCTAGATGCAGACAAAAAATTATTTTCAGTTTGCAACCTGATGAGGTCAGTATAGATGGACTAATAGAACAAGTCCCACACACAGCTAGAAGCCCAAATATTTTTTCAGAGGTAGATGCAGAAAAAAATTATATTCAGTTTGCAACCTGATGGAGGTCTGTATAGATGGATTAATAGAACAAGTCACACACACAGCTAGAAGCCCAATATTTTTTCAGAGGTAGATGCAGAAAAAAAATATATTCAGTTTGCAACCTGATGGAGGTCAGTATAGATGGACTAATAGAGAAAGTCCCACACACTGCTAGAAGGCCAAATATTTTTTCAGAGCTAGATGCAGACAAAAAATTATTTTTAATTTCCAACCTGATGGAGGTCAGTATAGATGGACTAATAGAGAAAGTCCCACACACTGCTAGAAGGCCAAATATTTTTTCAGAGCTGGATGCAGATAAAAATTATTTTTAATTTGCAACCTGATGGAGGTCAGTATAGATGGACTAATAGAGAAAGTCCCACACACTGCTAGAAGGCCAAATATTTTTTCAGAGCTGGATGCAGATAAAAATTATTTTTAATTTGCAACCTGATGGAGGTCAGTATAGATGGACTACTAGAGAAAGTCCCACACACTGCTAGAAGGCCAAATATTTTTTCAGAGCTAGATGCAGAAAAAAATTACATTCAGTTTGCAACCTGATGGACGTCAGTATAGATGGACTAATAGAACAAGTCCCACACTCAGCTAGAAGCCCAAATATTTTTCCAGAGGTAGATGCAGATAAAAATTATTTTTAATTTGCAACCTGATGGAGGTCAGTATAGATGGACTAATAGAGAAAGTCCCACACACTGCTATAAGGCCAAATATTTTTTCAGAGCTAGATGCAGACAACAAATTATTTTCAGTTTGCAACCTGATGGAGGTCAGTATAGATGGACTAATTAAACAAGTCCCACACACAGCTAGAAGCCCAAATATTTTTTCAGAGGTAGATGCAGAAAAAAATTATATTCAGTTTGAAACCTGTTGGAGGTCTGTATAGATGGATTAATAGAACAAGTCCCACACACAGCTAGAAGCCCAATATTTTTTCAGAGGTAGATGCAGAAAAAATATATATTCAGTTTGCAACCTGATGGAGGTCAGTATAGATGGACTAATAGAATGATGCTATGCCCAAATGATTTTACTTCACTAGGTGCAGTAAAAAAATTGGTATTCTATACACAGGTGGTATATCTTGCAACACAGATAGGCTACTCCACTGACTAACACACTCTGCAATAGGCCAAAAAGGATTAGCTTTGCTAGATTCAGCCAAATGCTGTAAAAAAAACGTGCACAGCACTGGCACAGACCTGCCTGGCAAAAACTGATAGGAACTGATGTAACCTAGTCCTGAAAAGGACTGCAATTACAATTAGTCTTTACTCCCACAATCTATCTATTTAAGAGCACAGACCTGCCTGATAAAAGTCATTGGAAATGCTGTAACCTAGTCCTTAAAAGGACTGCAATCACAACTATTCCCTACTCCCAAGCTATCTGTAGATTTGTGCGAAAATTGGCTTGAAATTAACAAGGTATAGCGCACACAGCAACAGCGGTGCCGTCTAACACGCAGCTGCAGCAGTGAGAAAATGGTGGCGACGGGGAAAATGGCTTGGTCTTATAGGGCAAGGACATGTGACATACACTGCCAATGACACATGCCCTTGCTTGTGTGAAATAAGCACTTCGCTCCGTGTGTGCGCTGCTGATAGGCTGACAGATTGCACCTCCCCACTGTAAATGCGGGAAAGAGAAAAAAAAATGGAGATCTTCATTATTCCTGCAGAGATCCATCCCCTGCCCCTCCCCCCACCCCGCTGTACACTCAAACTGCGTATTAACATTAATTTTCATCATTACTGAGAAAAAATCCAGTTATGATTTTGGTGCACGAACAGTTATCGAACATAACCTCGAACAGCCGAATTTTTCTCAAATCGTTCGTGTTCGCCGAACGGCTCGAACACCGCCCAAAACAGCTCGAATTTGAGATTGGCGAACAGTTCGAGTAGAACAACGCTCATCTCTAATTACAACGTGTGCAGTATTTTCTTGACTTATTTGACTCAATAAAGCTCTAACCATATTCTCTGGTGGATTATTGAAAACTATGCAGCTTTCCTCTTCCCTGTATAATTTCAACAGATGATTAATTATTTGCATCAGTTGCCATAACAATTTTTTAATAACAGAAAAAAAATTGTATTTAATTTGAAGTTCAGCCCATCAAGTGCCTGTACAATGTAGAACTTTGGCTCTCCTGAAAATTTGGTAGACCAATCTCATTAATCACTCTTTCTGTAGTTTTTTTTTCTTTTCTTCATTTTTTCTTCACTTACTATTGGAAATATGTATAAAAGTCAAGGCTGTTTGAAGTCAAAATATTTTTACTCTTAAATATTTGGTTAAGTTGTAGAAATTGGATCTAAAAGGGAATCCGTCACCAGGTTTTGATACATCATCTGAGAGCATCATAATGTAGGAAAAGAGACCCTTATTCCAACAATATATCACTTAGTTTACTGGGTGAAGCAGTTGTTACACAATCAGAGTTTTTAGATGTAGCAGAGCTCAGAAAGTTAACCCCACCCACGCCACAGCTTTTGTGTACATTGTCTGCCTATTAGAGGAGGGAAGAAGGGGAGAAGGGGAAGCCGACCATAAAGTCCCAAATATCAAATGTAGAGAATAATTTCATATTTATTAGCAGCAGGTGACAACAATGAATAGCAGATCAAATACATGATAAAAATAACTAAAAACATCTAAATACAGGGGCGAGTGTCCGATATGATATTCCGTGTGGGAGAAAAAAATAGAAAAAATATATAATAATAATTGAATAGTCTATAAATACATTACATAAATTAAGAATAATTGTAAATAGTAAATAAAGTGCACAGTGAGATGTATTAGAAAGTGTCAGTGCTATGAGTATTTTGATGTCTACCCCAAGATTGTATACAGAGTATATATAAAGATATATAACAAGTCAATAGCAGCATCAATGCATAATCTATGTTTATCAATGTATATATACTAGGGAGACAGGGCAGGAAAATCAATGCCTTAATCAGGATACAAATGAAATCAGCAATGCAAGTGTCTGAGAATAGATCAATGTGCACCTGAGGTAGATAGCTATCCTAGCATAATTAACATATAATGAAATTGAAATATACCTACAAATGTGTAGTGAAGGGCTCCCACAGACCAGAAACGCGTCCACCCCGACGCGCATATCGGCAAGCGCCTTCGTCAGGGGGAAGGCACTTGCCGAAACGCGCGTCGGGGTGAACGCGTGTCTGGTTTGTTATCTGTTCTGTCTAGCTGCTCAGCATGAGTAATCGGCTCCCTTCTGTGGCCTATTGGGCAATGCCACACCCTACTTAAACTCCCAACAGTCTGCTGGTAGTTGTCAGTTGTTGAGTTAGGGTATGTGCCGATGATGCAGAAATGATACAGAAAATTTCTGCAGCGTTTCTGCATGTTCTTGGCAGTCAAAAACGCTTGCGGATTTTACACGCGTTTTTGCATCGTTTTTGCATCGTTTTTACATGTGGATTTGACTTGTGTTTTTCTAATGCATTGGGACCTCAAATCCGCATGCAGAAACGCACAAATAATGGACATGCTGCGGATTTTTCCGCAAGGAAAATCCGCTGCGGAAAATTCCGCAGCATGGGCTCAGAACATGCAGATTTTCATTGGGGATCATGGAGCATGGATTACCAAGCGTTTTGCAAGCTTTTACACTGCGGAAATTCTGCAGCAAAAACACTTGATATGGTCTAGCTGGCATTTGTCCTGCTGCATTTGATTTACAGTTACAATTTTTTTCATACTTTAGGCACAAGAAAGCAGCAATCTATCCCAATATTTTTTAAAAGAAAAAAAGGTTTTAGAGTTTTTGCATTTCTTGTGCAATCCTTTTTGTGAAGGAGCGACTGTTTTATTTTTTTAACAAAAAAGAAAGTTCCCCCAAAACAAAACATTTAGGGAGAACTTGTCACCTGTTTAAAATGGGGCAGTTTTTACAAAAATTGTATTCATGTTTCTCCCCTGAGTATTCCACTTTTAGATTTTTCTTTTAAATCCCCCATAAGGTTTCAGAAAAATAGGTCTTTTTATTTAATGCACACAAAATGCTTATTTTTGTGGTCTTTTTCAAGGCTCACAGATTTATTTTGGTGCTTGTCAATATAGGGGTTTTCTAAAGTTATTAAATTGCTTTAATTAGTTATATAGCATAAAAATAGGTAAGTTGGAATTGACTTGCAGTCATTCTCCTGGAATGAGAGATTTTATCTTTCATGATGTACAGCTGATTTCTATGGAGCTCGGCCACTAGTGCCAGCTCAGACACTAGCCGAGTGTGGGCAATAGTTACATACATTCTTGTAGCAGAGTTAATATCCTAGTTATCTCTCTCTAGCCCATTGATTTCTATGCAGTGCAGCACCTAGCTGCTCACCCCCAATTCAATCCTCTCAGCTCTTGATGAATTTTTCTTACCAATCCTGTAGAAGCACAGTCCCCAGCATCCACCATTAGGCACCCAGCATCATGGCTCTCACTGTCCCAAGCTGTTTGCTTTCTCAAATGCCTGATTACCTCTATATACAAGTTTTGTGATAACAGCTGTGACAAAGTCACTGCCAGAATACTGGAGGGGAGATATGTTTCATTGAGGCTATTAGCTTCAGTGATGTGAAACATGAAAGTTTTCTCCTGCATGGTAGGTGCAGAGAGGGTTAATCAGCCATGTTTAAAAGGGCGTGTTTTATGAAAACAACCATAGAGCGGGTGGGGGGTTGTTCTTCATATCTCCACATCATGGTGTAGTCTGGGCTGTAAATAGCCAGCCTTGTGACTCAGGTGTGGTTCAGTATCTTGAGAGGCTTGTTCCAGAGATGAGATTACATGTGTGGTGCTAAATCTGAACTGTGTGTGGTTAACCCTGAGTGGCCGGACCCCGGATGATATACGGACTGTGCTGTATCTGTTTTTGTTTTGTTTTGCCGTTATGCCTAATGGGCTGTGTTTACTTTATGGACTCCAGGGTGGTTTATGACATGTTTTAATAAACCAACCCAAAATTTAAAGAAATAGTGTTCTGTGTCTACCTCCGTGTACAGCCGAGCAAGCTGCTTTACCACATGGTATAGACTAAGCTCAAACCACTAATAAGTAAAATTGTTACAGCAGAACTTGTTGCGAGCTTTATAGTTCTACTAATATTAAAGTTATGTAGCACCAGAATTGTCACTCAAAGAGTAGTACCTGGTTCACCAAAAACTAGGAGGTAAAAGAGACTGCAGAGTTGTGAGGTGCTAAAGAGAAAATTTGAGAATAACTCCTTAAGCTGCTCTGTATTATTACTTTGTGAGAAATGCCACTTTGTAAAGACCATTAAAAATCAGCAGTTAATAAAACGTCCCAATGAACCATATGGTGGATTTTAAAAAGAATAAAGTGTAATATTCGGGAGTGACGTGCGAATAAGACAGAAGAAAAAAATGCAAATTTGACCTGATGGCAGGTCCACTTTATCAATCTGACAAGAAAGGAACAAATGGTCATGATCAAACTCCAAAACAACAAGGACATCGTAATTAAAATGTCAGACAAAGGAGGATTAGCGGTGGTAGTGGACTTTGATATGTATGACAAACAAATAAAAGAAATGCTGGAAGATCAGGCAACATATATGAAAATTACGAGGGTGAGTAAATAAGTAATGCCTCCCATTTTTTTCTCCTTTTAATTGGCAAGAAATTCAAATGCAATTACATAGGTTGAAAACCACAACATTAATGATTCATTTGTCCCTTTTCAATATAATCTCCATCCATTTCCACAGTCTTGGTCCACCGTTTAACAAGGGCATGTATTCCAGCATGGTAAAAAGCATTCTTGGGACCCACCGTGTACAAACTTTTCTGTATCCCAGTTGTCCAATAATTTTCATCACACTGCCTTTACTGAGGCAGATAATGCCACACAATTCATCTGCAGTCACCCGGCGGTCACCACGAATGATGTCATCGACTCGCTGAATGTTGCTTGGAGTCACTGCGGTTACTGGCCTGCCAGTCCGCATTTTGTCAGCCAACGGTGATGGCCCTTCAGCTGTGTTACAGCGACGAACCCATCGTCTAACAGTACTGACATCCACTGTTGCATCACCGTACACATTTTTCAGTCTCTCATGAATTCGAATGGGTGTTTCACCTTCTGCATGCAAGAATTCAATCACAGAACGTTGTCTAATACGAACATCGATGTCAGCCATTTTGCAAACAGATAAAGTCCTGCCACCTGTTGGTGCAGGAAGTTGCAATTGCTGTGAATTGGAGAAGAAGGTTTGAGGAATTGTGCCAAATTCGAATATTTAACATAACTACCTTATTTAAGGAGAAAAAAAATAGGAGGCATTACTTATTGACTGACCCTCGTACTTACTCCAATAATGACCAAATAGTTTTTTTCATTACAATACAGTCCACAATTCTATAGTATAAAAAACATAATTTTGAACTTTCTGCCCATATTGCAGGATGATGCAACATTATCCAAAATTCTCAACCCAGGTGTACGTGTAGTAGCCAAAGGAGCCCAAATCTCAAAGTATGCATAATCCAATGCAAAAACGGCATACCTGGCTCAATTGTCAGGGTTTTTTAAATGTGGACTAAATCAATGTAATCTATGTCAGTATGTAAAGGTGTCAAAAACTTTCTTTAGTTCCGAGGGATCGCAATTATTTCATATCAATCAGCACATCAATTGTAATAGTGAACATGTAGTGTATATTAAAACCTGCAGTTCATGCAACAAAATATATGTAGGAAATTAAAAAATACATCTCTGAGCACATTACAGATATATATAGCATGTCGGAAAATAATTGTAACATCTCTCATGCATTTTATACAGTGTCATAACAGAAATATTTCTTTGCTACAAATCTTAGGCATTGAGAAAATTGCTGCCAATCCTAGAGGTGGAAGCATTAAAAGACATTAAGCCGAGAAGCTTACTGGATGTTGAATCTGGGACACGTCATCCTGCCGGCCTCAACATGCGCCGGGAATTGATGATCCACTATTGATGCACTATTTTGTCTGTTCAAAATGTTTCTGATTTTAAATGAATGTCATGTTTGACATTATATGTAGTTTTACTTGAGGCCCTCCTTTTTTCCCTTTCCTCCTCCCTCTCTCTTCATTGCAACATGTGATTATGTGATGCTAATCATGTTTCTCATTGGTGTTTTATCATGTTGTGAGGCTGAGTCACTTTTCATAGTCATGGAGTCCGAAGTCAAAGTCAGGAGGGTATGTCATAAACAGAGGGAAGAGGCAAAGGCATAGTCAGGTAACGTACCATTGGTCAGAATACCAGGAGGATAGTAGATCAGAGCAAAAGGGGTTAAACAGACGGATGGTCAGAAGAAGGTCCAAGGTCAGGCAACAGAGGATCAATAAACAGAACACAAGGCCCAGAGAACAAACCACACACACTAGCTGAATGTACATCTGGCAGAGATCTGGGACAAACAGCTCAGTTAAGTAGCCAGGCATTCTCCTGGGACAATGAACACCCGAAGATAGCCAGTGCCTCCCAGTCTCAGATTGGACAGCCGAGCTGTCAATCACCACACTGACAGCTATTGCACGCCCCTGTACCAGATTGGATGGTTGAGCTGTCAATCACAGTACTGAGAGCTCCATCATGCTCCTGTACAAGTTTGGATGGCTGATCTGTCAGTAACTGCATCCCAGACACAGTGAGGGGTGGAACCGTGACATATGTGATGTCTCTCTTGCACCTTATTGGTGGACTCTATGTACACTGACAACAAAATCACACAAAAATCATCAATGGAAATCAAATTTATTAACCAATGGAGGCCTGAATTTGGAGTCACCCCTACAATTAAAGTGGAAAAACACACTACAGGCTGATCCAACTTTGATGTAATGTCCTTAAAACAAGTCAAAATGAGGCTCAGTATGGTGTGTGGCCTCCACGTGCCTGTATGACCTCCCTACAATGCCTGGGCATGCTCCTGATGAGGTTGAGGATGTTTTCCTGTGGGATCTCCTCCCAGACCTGGACTAAAGCATTCGCCAACTCCTGGACAGTCTGTGGTGTAACGTGACGTTGGTGGATTGAGCGAGACATGATGTCCCAGATGTGCTCAATTGGATTCAGGTCTGGGGAATGGGCTGGCCAGTCCATAGAGTCAATGCCTTCATCTTGCTGGAACTGCTGACACACTCCAGCCACATGAGGTCTGGCATTGTCCTGCAGTAGGAGGAACCCAGGGCCAACTGCACCAGCATATGGTCTCACAAGGGGTCTGAGGATCTCATCGCAGTACCTAATGGCAGTCAGGCTACCTCCAAAGAAATGCTACCCCACACCATTACTGACCCACTGCCAAATCGGTCATGCTGAAGGATGTTGCAGGCAGCAAATCGCTCTCCACAGCATCTCCAGACTCTGTCATGTCTGGCACATGTGCTCAGTGTGAACCTGCTTTCATCTGTGAAGACCACAGGGCGCAGTGCAACTTTGCCAATCCTGGTGTTCTGTGGCAAATGCCAAGCGTCCTGCATGGTGTTGGGCTGTGAGCACAACCCCCATCTGTGGACGTCGGGCCCTCATACTACCCTCATGGAGTCAGTTTCTAACCATTTGTGCAGACATATTCACATTTGTGGCCTACTTGAGGTCATTTTGCTGGGCTCTGGCAGTGCTCCTCCTGTTCCTCCTTGCACAAAGGCAGAGGTAGTGGTCCTGCTGCTGGGTTGTTGTCCTCCTACGGCCCCCTCCACGTCTCATAGTGTACTGGCCTGTCTCCTGGTAGCGCCTCTAGCTTCTGGACACTATGCTGACTGACACAGGAAACCTTCTTGCCACAGCTCACATTGATGTGCCATCCTGGATGAGCTGCACTACCTCAGCAACTTCGGTGGGTTGTAGAAGCTGTCTCATGATACCACGAGTGTGAAAGCACAACAAACATTCAAAAGTGACCAAACATTAGCCAGAAAGCATTGGTAATGAGATGTGGCCTGTGGTCCCCACCAGCAGAACCACTCCTTTATTGAGGGTGTTAGGCATTTGCTGGATTCAAAATCGGTTCAGAGCCATCAGTGGAGTTTGTGGTCTCCCATTCCAGTCCAGCTGGGGCTGATGCTGCTCAGCATCATCGTCAGTCCCAACGCCTAGCTGGTGCACAAGATGTACAAGTTGTCTCTCGGGTCTTTGTTCCTAGCAACATGAAGCGTAGGTTGCGGACGGAGACAGGGCTGCTACAGCCTAAGTCCAGGATTCACTGCACTGGGCATGCCCGTGACATGGCGGACCGTGATTGGTGGTTTGGGAGTCTGCTGATTCGGTGACCTGGCACCGCCTGATTGGTCGCGGGTGACGTCACCAATAGTGCGACGGTGGGCTTAATCTTTAAATAGCCGCCAACAAACATGGCGGCACTCTCTGATCATTGAGCTGTGATGGTGTTGTGTGGACGCTTAATCATTTGGGCTCCACGTGTGCTTTAGCTTCTGTCAGGCAGGTGGTTTAGTGGGGGATAGGCAGCCTTAGATGGAGGGAGGCAGGTAGCTTCGTCTGACAGTCTGGCTCCAACAAAGGGGTCGCCATACACCCCGAGCAGTCTGCAGACTCTGTATTCCCGGCACTGCCTGTAAGCCACGTGGAGAGATACTCCTCAGTCGGGTAGCATGCCGGCTGGGAGCACGTATACGCCGGCGTGTATCACACACACATCCTAGCGCCTGCTGTGTAGTACCTGTGCTGTAAACAGGGCTACAGATACATTATTTATCGCACATCTCTCGTGCAGTTAACGCAGATAGTGCGAATCCCTATTCCTGTTCCGGTGTGCAGTAACACGGAAGGGTTTGTTATTTCAGTTGGTTGTTTTACCTTCTTACCCGGAAGGTGTTTGGCCATAGTCCTCCAGGCTGCATCGCGGACCCCTGGTTCGGTTGCTTTCCATTATTTAATAAAGTTGTTTCCAACCGTCCCCTTAACAGACGGTGTCTTGATAATTGCCAATAATTTCCATCTATTGTCTATTCCATTTGCACAACAGCATGTGAAATTGATTGTCAATCAGTGTTGCTTCCTAAGTGGACAGTTTGATTTCACAGAAGTTTGATTTACTTGGAGTTATATTCTGTTGATTAAGTGTTCCCTTTATTTTTTCAGCAGTGTATATAACCACGCATGTTCATTATATGCTTAGCTTTGATAAAAAATGCAGCTTTGCGTTTGAAACGCATCACTATTTTATATGGAATCCTTTTTGCTTTAATAAATATTTTTGCACTTTATGGAAGCTGGAATGTTCTTTTCTCCTTCCACTTTATCTTTGACTGTCTAGCAGACTGTCTAGCACACAAAGTGTTCATGTATTGCCAACAGATTTTTCTATACACATATAGTATGTATTACCAGTCAAACTTTACATCTGGACATGCCATATGAACACATCAAACCTGTTGCTGGTGCTTGCTTTTTTGATATGTGTACGCATCTGGCATTTGCTCTTACGTCAATTTCGGGAAAAATGGTTGAATTTTGTTGAAAAAATAGAGAAAAAAATACAAATGTAGACATTTAACAGTTTATAAGGAAACCAAAAAATTGTATTAAAAAAAGGCAATATCAATTAGCAAAATCAAAATTTATTAAATACAAAATCAGAGACATGATGGAATAAAAATACAACACACAACATAAAAACACAAAATTTAGAAATGAGAGGATCAGGGTGTGTCAAGGAAGATATATATAATTAGCCTGCATGCAGATAAATTGGTGGAGTAATGCACAAAATATCAAGAAGGAATAATCCCAAAGGCTACATACATGATCTATGAACAAGAAAAAACAGTCAATAAATAATATTCATAAAGTGCTGAATATACAAAGCAAAGTGCAATGTGCATATCTAGAAATAAATCATATATGTAAAAAAGTTATAAATGTAATATCCAATTGGAGAATATATGATTCAAAATACGTAGTGCAATGTAGGGAAAAAGATCGATTGTGTTACTTAATCATTAGATAACATGAGTACAAGCAAAAAAGGGGGAGTACATGTAGAATTTGATGTAATAAATACATATACAATAATTGAAAGTGCTAAATGCTGTACAAAAAAGGAGTGCAATGTGCACACCTAGATGTGATCATATATATCAAAGATGTATATAATCTCCAAGTGGAAGATATATGACCACAAGATATAGACAAAAAAGTGCAATATGCAGACCATAAATATCATAAGGTATGATAACAGATATATGGCCACAATATATATACAAAAGAGGACTATAGAAGGCACATAGTCAAAATCAATTACCAAGTGGAAGATATATAGCCACTAATATAAGTAAGGCTGTAGATAGCACGAGGCTGAAGGTCAATATGCATACTAAATCATCCAATGATGCAAAGAGAAAGAAAGGTTGATATGAAAATTCCACCGATGAAAGACTGCATACCAATGAATGGACACACCACAGATCCCCTCACACCATTCCAACTCTCGTTTCGCTGTTGCCTCGTCACTCCCTGACCTCATTTTTATATTTTGTGTTTTTAAATTGTGTTGTGTTTTTATTCCATCATGTCTCTGATTTCTTATTTAATAAATTTTGATTTTGCTTATTGATATTGCCTTTTTTTAATAATTTTTTGGGGTTTCCTCATGTTTATGTGGTATTCATCGGCATTCAATGTGTCTTATACTATTGATATTTCTTTTCTGTTTATATTTTCTCATTTAACAGTGCATGTCTCATTTTGCATGTTTTATTATTCCACATTGATAACCATACACGCCAACCTTAACGATAGCTTGCTGCCATGTTTTGTTCTCTGTATATGTACCAACCTACTCAGCATTTCTTGTTGCATATTTTTTGCAAAGGTGGAAAAATTGTAGTTGAAAACATTGTCAAATTTTAATTGTACAGTAGTGTTATTCAAAATGTATGGTAAAAGATAAATGGCAATTGCAATGGATGGGGTAGAGTAAAAGAAGAAAAAATAACATGATTAAGAAAATAACTACAGCAGAAGCACCACCACCATCACCACTACCGCTGGCACAAACCACTGGCACCAGCCATCTAGGTAGTAGCATTAGAAAATGCAAGTCACAATTGACTTACTTTCACTCTGGCAAGCATATTAGTTGTGCGGAAATTTGGAATGTTACTGAATATATTGTACATCACTAATCTTAGTCACGACAAGAGGATGTTATCTCTGATAGTAACACCGATGGTTTGAGTTAGTGTTTTGAACAGAATGGTCTGTCTGCTCACAAATGACTCATAAGGCTAATTTTGGCTCATTTGTTAGTTTAAAAAACCTGAAAAGTGTGTCCATGTGTTGTGTTAAAAAATGAGCAGTTGGTTACCTAGTGAGGTTACCATCCACTTCTTTGGTGAGGTTACTTTGACATTACTAAAGCTGTGTTTGTGTTAAAGAGCTTGAACGGTTTTGATACAGTCCCAGGAGATCCCAGAGAGTTAATCATGTGTTTTTCAGAGTAATTGGAGACTTTGCAGTATTGTGGTTTGCAGCAAATAAAAATTCAACGCTCAGAAAATCTAAGAAAAATTTGTGGAACCTGGTGAATTTGATTTTCAAAAGTTTCTATCACCTCTTTTTTCATTATTCTTTTTTTTATTCCTTTGTGCTCTTGCCATGAAAGTTATTGATTATGTGACGTGTTCTCTTATATTCAGTTCTGTGATTGTTTAGCATATGGTTTATGAATTTAGTAATATTTCAGTGCAGTGTTACTTTAATTAACATCCTGTTAAATAATTAACTAACTACACTTCACTTTCGCTAATTGTAAGTAACTATTTAATGCCATTTGTTATACTAGCTTAGTGCAATGATTAAAAACTTTTGAAAAGCATAGGGAAGTCTACTATGGATATTGTTTGCCTGTCATGGTTTTAGATTAAGTAAATAAAGTAACACTCTTTTTAACTTTTTTGATCTGGACTTGGTACTGGAAGTTTTTTTTGTCTAAATACTGTGTTTTCTAAACTTGGAATGTTTCCTGTTTCACCGACCATGATAGCACTGCTATGTAGAGCACAAGCAAGTGAACCACCGCATCTTCAAGTCCCCTAAGGGGACTATTAAATACAGTAATAAGTTAAAAAAAAAAGCTTTCAAAAGTATGAAAAAAAAAATAAAAAGAAACACAAAAGTTTACCCCCTTTTTGTCCCATTAAAAATAAAACAATTAAAAAAATAAAAAGTTACATACACCGCGTGCAGAATTATTAGGCAAATGCGTATTTTGATCACTTCGATACTTTTTATACATGTTGTCCTACTCCAAGCTGCATAGGCTTGAGAGCCAACTACCAATTAAGTAAATCTGGTGATGTGCATCTCTGTAATGAGGAGGGGTGTTGTCTAATGACATTAACACTCTATATAAGGTGTGCTTAATTATTAGGCAACTTACTTTCCTTAGGAAAAATGGGTCAGAAGAGAGATTTGACGGGCTCTGAAAAGTCCAAAATTGTGAGATGTCTTGCAGAGGGATGCAGCAGTCTTGAAATTTCCAAACTTTCGAAGCGTGATCACCAAACAATCAAGCGTTTCATGGCAAATAGCCAACAGGGTCGCAAGAAGCGTGTTGGCCAAAAAAGGCGCAAAATAACTGCCCATGAATTGAGGAAAATCACACAAGATGCCATTCGCCACCAGTTTTGCCATATTTCAGAGCTGCAACATTACTGGAGTATCAAAAAGCACAAAGTGTGTGATACTCAGGGACATGGCCAAGGTAAGGAAGGCTGAAAAACGACCACCTTTGAACAAGAAACATAAGATAAAACATCAAGAATGGGCCAAGAAATATCTTAAGACTGACTTTTCAAAGGTTTTATGGACTGATGAAATGAGAGTGACTCTTGATGGGCCAGATGGATGGGCCAGAGGCTCGATCAATAAAGGGGAGAGGGCTCCACTCCGACTCAGATGCCAGCAAGGTTGATGTGGGGTACTGGTATGGGCTGGTATCATCAAAGATGAACTTGTGGGACCTTTTCGGGTTGAGGATGGAGTGAAGCTCAACTCCCAGACATACTGCCAGTTTCTGGAAGACAACTTCTTCAAGCAGTGGTACAGGAAGAAGTCGGTCTCGTTCAAGAAAAACATGATTTTCATGCAGGACAATGCTCCATCACATGCATCCAACTACTCCACAGAGTGGCTGGCCAGTAAAAGTCTAAAAGAAGAAAAAATAATGACATGGCCCCCTTGTTCACCTGATCTGAACCCCATAGAGAACCAGTCATCCATGATAAAATGTGAAATCTACAGGGAGGGAAAACAGTACACCTCTCGGAAGAGTGTCTGGAGGCAGTGGTGGCTGCTGCACGCAATGTTGAACGAAAACAGATCAAGCAACTGACAGAATCTACGGATGGAAGGCTGTTGAGTGTCATCATAAAGAAAGGTGGCTATACTGATCACTATTTTGTTTTTTGTTTTTGTTTTTGCATGTCAGAAATGTTTGTTTCTAAATTTTGTGCACTGATATTGGTTTACCTGGTGAAAATAAACAAGTGAGATGGGATTATATTTGGTTTTTATTAAGTTGCCTAATAATTCTGCACAGTAATAGTTACCTGCACAAAGAGATATCCTCCTAAGATAGCCAAATCTAAAAAAAAACACTCCAACTTCCAAAAATATTAAGCTTGGATATTTATGAGTCTTTTGGGTTGATTGAGAACATAGTTGTTGATCAATAATAAAAATAATCCTCTAAAATACAACTTGCCTAATAATTCTGCACACTGTGTATATTTGGTATTTCTGCATTCAGAAATGTCTGGTCTATCAAAATATAAAATAAATGAATCCGATTAGTAAACAGCATAACGGAAAAATAATCAAAATGCCAGAATCATGTTTTTTGGCCCCCACAACATTGTAATAAAATGCAATAAGAGACGATCAATACATTGTGTCTACCTCAAAAATGTTATAGTAAAAACATCAGCTCAGGGTGCAAAAAATAAGCCCTTACACAGCCCCACATCACAAAAATTGAAAACGATATGGGTCTCAGAAGATAGACTCAAAAGCTAAACAATTTTTACACAAATTTTCGAATTTTGTTTTCACTACTTAAAGGGGCTGTGCCAGGAACAATAGTATATTTTAATCAACAGATCTTGAAATAAAATTAAACTCCACAATTATATGTGTTTAAAAATATTGGTTCCTATTCTGAGATAATCTTATAAATGTGCCACTGCTGTGTACTGTGTAATGGTCGTGTCTTGCCATACAAGAACATGGTTTGATAATACCACAAATCCTGGGTAGGGAAGGAAGCAAAAGAGTATACAGACATTACAGCAGGGGATCACAACTGATTCTTTTTGTGAGTAAAAAATTTCCCTGGCTGTTTTTAACCAATATTGTATATCAAAGAAAGAATTGGCTATGATAACCTGTTCTAATTTCTGTATACTCTCTTTTGCTTCCTCACCTGGCCAGTAGCTGTGGTATATTCGATCATGTTCTGCATAGTCAGACTCTGAAGCAGTATCTATTCTTCCTGAAGGTATATTTCTGTCAATAGTCTGTCTAGATCTGGTTGAAGAGATCCATAAATGCCCAAATTTCTAACACTCACCAAAATACTTCTTGTCCCTCCTCAGTTTCACGTGCAAGTCATGCAGTACTCCCATGATTCAGTACTCACATATAAACATGTGAAAAATAGCACACTTCCATTAATAGTCAGATATTTTGGCGGCTGACAATGGCTAGGGACTATAGGGAATATATGCTGATTTGTGGAATCTGTGCTTGTGCCAAATTATCCAGAACTTGCAATACAGGACTATTCCGGCCTTTTCCCATTCCTAGGAGTCCTTACACTTAAAAGTCCATGGACCTTATTACTAAAGTCCGATTTTCTGACAATAACAAGGTTATTGGGTAGTCATGGACAGATTTAGCAGACAGTATCATTCTGTTTCTTTGTCTAGATTACCTAACTCCCAGACCTTATGTAAGTTATTCATGAAACATATGGTAAATCTGCACAGTATTCCAAAAAGTATTGTTTCTGATCAGGGTACTCAATTCATTTCCAAATTATACAAGTAGCTACCGTACTTTTCGGCCTATAAGATGCACTTTTTTCCTCCAAAATCTTGAGGAGCGGGACACAGGAGGCAGGAGCCACCTGCTGTAGCCAACACTGTGCTCGCTGCAAAAAAAATGAATATTCACTGCTCCCCATAGGGAGCAGTGAATATTCATGATCTTTAATAGCGGCTGCAACTGACATTGTGCATGCTATTAAGGAGAATGAATGGTCACTACTCCCCACACCAATTGTCCTGGCATGGAGAGCATTTACTATTCCAGCAGCTCATCTCATCGTGTGATGGTACATGGCAGTGACATCTTGCACTCCTCACACAGTGAGATCAGCTGCTGGCAGCAGAACAGGATGCAGCTCTGGTGCAGAGGGAAGGTGAGTAGAATCCTTTATTTTTTTGTGTGCAGAGGAATGGGGGTGCCATGCATACCAGGATGGGGGTGCCATGCAAACCAGGATGGGGTTTCCATGCATACTAGGATGGGGGTGCCATGCATTCCAGGATGGGGGTGCCATGCATACCAGGATTGGGATGAGGCATGCCATGCATTTCAGGATAGGAATGGGGGCCATGTATATCAGGACCCTGATTAAGGCTTTTCTAAGCCGAAACGCGTAGCGTTTTTTTAACTCTGTTTGCCCATATGGTGTGAATTGGCTCTTTTTGTAACTGCATTTTTTTATGGAAATATCATCCTTCAAATAAATGGAAATTTGAATTACACCACATCGCTGGAGTCTCCTCACTCGCTGGGTTTTGGTCTAAAGATGTATATCAGGATAGGGATGGGGACCACGTATAACAGGAAGGGGGGGGGCACACATGCCAGGGTGGGGGATATTGGTACAGAATTTGGGGACATTACCCCAATTAGAGTGTCAGCAGCAGACTTCCCCCCCATAACAGTGCATCATGACCACATTTCTTGCTTCAAATTTTTTTTGTATTTTCCTCTTCTAAAACCTAAGTGCTTCTTATGGCCCGGTGTGTCTTATAGTCCGAAAAATACGTTACTTTTATACCAGAAAGATAAAAGTATTCTGGTAGTGATACCTTTATTGGCTAACCAGAAACATTATAAAGTATTCTTAATCAGTCAGGTTTACAAATAAACTTACTTCAAAATCTTGCAAATAAAATTTTTCTCGCTATCCAATTAAGGTATTACTTCTAAAATATTTTTTTATCTTTTTTGGCATAAAAGTATTTACATAGAGTTTTCTAGCTAACATGATACCACAACATAATACATTTTTAACTGTACACTGTGATAATGGTAAATTCTACAAGGAATTATGTAATAAAGTCAATATAGAGTTGTCTTTTTCTTTTGCTTACTCCACAGAGATCAATGGTCAGACAGAACATTTAATCAGATGTTTGAGTTATATCATCAATGTTATGTCCCTGATCATCAGACTGACTGGTTGAAACATCTTCAGTAAGATGAGTTTGCAATTAATAAGCAACATTGGGAATCCATCGGTAAAATTCCTCATTCCTTTTAGATGTATAATATTTTTCATAAATCTCTGTCTTAAAATATATTGATTGTCTCATACTGTCGGAGATCCTTCATTTCCTGTTAAATCAGAGGCAACTTGGTCTGTTTTTGCCAAATGTGAGAACGCTATTATTATTATTGTTTGTAATAGAGTTCTTTTAATTCCAGGACATTGCATTTATATTTAATGACATAATGTAAAAGTCAAGTTCAATAGACAAGTTTATTTGGAGAGAGAATTCTAGGTAAGCGTGAAGAAGGCAACAGGTGAGGGTGCTCATACTGCAAAGGGTTGGCAGCAGGGTTGTTGCAGATTGTACTCTTTCCTGAAGAGATTAGTTTAAGGTTGTATTTGAAGGTTTAAAAGGTGGGAGAGAATAATACATAAGTGTAGAAAGTACAGAGTGAAGGGGAGAAACAAGAGATGATTGTGTAAGAAGACAGGAAAAGAGCAAATAAAATTAAGTAGGTCTTGTGAAGACTGCAGATTGCATGGAGGAAAGTATCAGGAGATCAGGCTGCAATGTATAGAGACTATAGGTTATGAACAATCTTATAAGTCATTAATAGTATTTTGAACTGTGTTCTCCGGGTAATTAGTAGAGATGAGCGTTGTTCTACTCGAACTGTTCGCCAATCTCAAATTCGAGCTGTTTTGGGCGGTGTTCGAGCCGGTCGGCGAACACGAACAATTTGAGAAAAATTCGGCTGTTCGAGGTTATGTTCGATAACTGTTCGTGCACCAAAATCATAACTGGATTTTTTCTCAGTAATGATGAAAATTAATGTTAATACGCAGTTTGAGTGTACAGCAGGGCGGGGGGAGGGGCAGGGGATGGATCTCTGCAGGAACAATGAAGATCTCCATTTTTTTTTCTCTTTCCCGCATTTGCAGTGGGGAGGTGCAATCTGTCAGCCTATCAGCAGCGCACACACGGAGCGAAGTGCTTTTTTTCACACAAGCAAGGGCATGTGTGATTGGCAGTGTATGTCACATGTCCTTGCCCTATAAGACCAAGCCATTTTCCCCGTCGCCACCATTTTCTCACTGCTGCAGCTGCGTGTTAGACGGCACCGCTGTTGCTGTGTGCGCTATACCTTGTTAATTTCAAGCCAATTTTCGCACAAATATACAGATAGCTTGGGAGTAGGGAATAGTTGTGATTGCAGTCCTTTTAAGGACTAGGTTACAGCATTTCCTACGACTTTTATCAAGCAGGTCTGTGCTCTTAAATAGATAGATTGTGGGAGTAAAGACTAATTGTAATTGGATTCCTTTTCAGGACTAGGTTACATCAGTTCCTATCAGTTTTTGCCAGGCAGGTCTGTGCCAGTGCTGTGCAAGTTTTTTTCACAGCATTTGGCTGAATCTAGCAAAGCTAATCCTTTTTGGCCTATTGCAGAGTGTGTTAGTCAGTGGAGTAGCCTATCTGTGTTGCAAGATATACCACCTGTGTATAGAATACCAATTTTTTTACTGCACCTAGTGAAGTAAAATCTTTTGGGCATAGCATCATTCTATTAGTCCATCTATACTGACCTCCATCAGGTTGCAAATTAAAAATAATTTTTTTCTGCATCTAGCTCTGAAAAAATATTTGGGCTTCTAGCAGTGTGTGGGACTTGGTCTATTAGTCCATCTATACTGACCTCCATCAGGTTGCAAATTAAAAATATTTTTTTTCTTCATTTAGCTCTGAAAAAATATTTGGGCTTCTAGCAGCGTGTGGGACTTGTTCTATTAGTCCATCTATACTGACCTCCATCAGGTTGCAAATTAAAAATATTTTTTTTCTGCATCTAGCTCTGAAAAAATATTTGGGCTTCTAGCAGTGTGTGGGACTTGGTCTATTAGTACATCTATACTGACCTCCATCAGGTTGCAAATTAAAAATATTTTTTTTCTGCATCTAGCTCTGAAAAAATATTTGGGCTTCTAGCAGTGTGTGGGACTTGGTCTATTAGTCCATCTATACTGACCTCCATCAGGTTGCAAATTGAATAAAAACATTTTCTGCATCTAGCTCTGAAAAAATATTTGGGCTTCTAGCGGTGTGTGGGACTTGGTCTATTAGTCCATCTATACTGACCTCCATCAGGTTGCAAATTAAAAATAATTTTTTTCTGCATCTAGCTCTGAAAAAATATTTGGGCTTCTAGCAGTGTGTGGGACTTGGTCTATTAGTCCATCTATACTGACCTCCATCAGGTTGCAAATTAAAAATAATTTTTTTCTTCATTTATCTCTGAAAAAATATTTGGGCTTCTAGCAGCGTGTGGGACTTGTTCTATTAGTCCATCTATACTGACCTCCATCAGGTTGCAAATTAAAAATAATTTTTTTCTGCATCTAGCTCTGAAAAAATATTTGGGCTTCTAGCAGTGTGTGGGACTTGGTCTATTAGTCCATCTATACTGACCTCCATCAGGTTGCAAATTAAAAATAATTTTTTTCTTCATTTAGCTCTGAAAAAATATTTGGGCTTCTAGCAGTGTGTGGGACTTGTTCTATTAGTCCTTCTATACTGACCTCCAGCAGGTTGCAAATTGAATATAATTTTTTTCTGCATCTAGCTCTGAAAAAATATTTGGGCTTCTAGCGGTGTGTGGGACTTGGTCTATTAGTCCATCTATACTGACCTCCATCAGGTTGCAAATTAAAAATAATTTTTTTCTGCATCTAGCTCTGAAAAAATATTTGGGCTTCTAGCAGTGTGTGGGACTTGTTCTATTAGTCCTTCTATACTGACCTCCAGCAGGTTGCAAATTGAATATAATTTTTTTCTGCATCTAGCTCTGAAAAAATATTTGGGCTTCTAGCGGTGTGTGGGACTTGGTCTATTAGTCCATCTATACTGACCTCCATCAGGTTGCAAATTAAAAATAATTTTTTTCTGCATCTAGCTCTGAAAAAATATTTGGGCTTCTAGCAGTGTGTGGGACTTGGTCTATTAGTCCATCTATACTGACCTCCATCAGGTTGCAAATTGAATAAAAAAATTTTCTGCATCTAGCTCTGAAAAAATATTTGGGCTTCTAGCGGTGTGTGGGACTTGGTCTATTAGTCCATCTATACTGACCTCCATCAGGTTGCAAATTAAAAATAATTTTTTTCTGCATCTAACCCAGCCAATAGTTTTGGCCTAATACCACAGTTTGGCCACTCAGCTCTGCTCGGTTACCATCCATTGTTTTTTTGTGCAAACAACTCCAGAGTTGTGAATTAGTTAACCACCAAAATGAGTGGAAAAAGGCCTGCTGCTGGTGGAAAGGGGAATAGGCGTGTTGGGAAGGGGAAAAAAGGTTGTGTCCGTGGGGTAGGTGCAGAAGAAAGACCATCTTCCAGCCAAACTAAAATGTCTACTTCTTTTAGCGGACAATGTGATAAGATCCCTTTCTTACGGCCACGCCAATTGCTACAAATTCCAGATGAGGCACAAAAACAGCAGGTGCTTCAACGGATATCAAGTGCTCCTTTAAGTGGGCTCTCCTCCACATCAACTTCAACATCACAAATACTCCAGTCCTCAAAGGTGTCACCCAAATCGCACTTGCTTCCTCACAGCTCCCAAATCTCCAGCTGCCCGTCTGAGTATGAGGTAGAACAGATGGTTGAGTCTGCAGAGCTGTTTACTCATACTATAACCTTGGAATCAGAGGTCGACTCCAGCGCTTCTGTGAATCCAGACGAGGAAATGATCTGCACTGATGCCCAGAATCTTTATGAGTCGGATCCAGGACCAGACGCAGAAGGTTCTGACCATAATGTAGACCCTCATTCCCAAACTGTAACTCCTGTTGGTGGAGACAATGAGGAAGACGATGATAAGACTCAAATACCTGATTGGAGCGACAACTTTAGTTTTTTGTCAGGGCAGGAACAGGTTGGCTCTGAGGACGACGGGTGTGATAACGCACAGGGTGATGAAGATGAGGTCGGAGATCCCACTTACTGTCAACCCACAGTCAGCCAAGAGATGAGGTCAGCAGAGGAGGTGGAGGAAGATGCTAGTGACGACGAGGTCAGGTTGCGCCTTCCTGGACAGAGACGTAGTACTGGAAGCATGTCAACAACTGCATCCTCAAACACAACTCTGCCTCTCACCACAAGTCGTGGTGGCTCTTCAGGTCGCATGGGTGCTAAGCCTTGCATAGCCTGGGCATTTTTTCAGATCGATAAAGATGAAGCAACTCGTGTTATCTGTAACATTTGTCAGCAAAAGCTAAGTAGAGGCCAAAAAATACATAGTTTGAGTACTTCATGCATGAACCGGCACATGGACATGAAGCATAAGTTGCAGTGGGAAGCTCAGTGTGCTACAATGCGGCCTAGCCGGCCGGGCCAACCACCGTCTGCCATATCTTGTGCATCCGCGGCCTCTTCATCCTCTGTGACTGGGGGGACAGCAGTCACACCTGTTTTGGGGCGCAGACCTGCCACCTCTTTACCCGCAACAGCCAGCGTGATTGGCAGGTCATCATTTTCTTTGGAGGTGGTAACACCAGCTGGTCTTGAGCGCTGTCCGACATCGATAGCACCACCTTTGGATCAAGGCAACCTAACATGTCCGCCTGCATCTTCCTCACAGACCGGCAGTTTGCCGGGGACACCCTTATCAACCCCGTCTAAGCACAATAGCCAGCCCTCGGTCCCTCAGATGTGGACAAGTAAAAGACCATTTCCTCCTAGCCATGAGAAAGCTAAGAGGTTGAATTTCACCATCTGCAAGCTCTTGGCTACAGAAATGCTGCCTTTCCGCCTGGTGGACACAGAGGATTTTCGAGACCTTATGTTCGTCGCAGTGCCCCAGTACCAGATGCCCAGTCGGCACTACTTCTCAAAGAAAGGTGTGCCTGCGCTCCACCAGCATGTCGCACACAACATCACCGCTTCTTTGAGAAACTCTGTGTGTGACAGGGTGCATTTCACCACAGACACTTGGACGAGTAGGCATGGACAGGGGCGTTACATGTCGCTGACTGGGCACTGGGTAACTATGGTGACAGCAGGACAAGGGGCTGCTGTCCAAGTCTTGCCGTCCCCACGAGTTGTGCGTCAATCCTCTTTATGTCAAAGTTCCTCCACTGCTTCTGCCTCCTCAACCTCCTCTCGGTCTTCCACCTGCACCCAAAGCCTGTCTGGTCATGCCACAAGCTTTCTAACTGCGCAGAAGAGATCCTGCACACCTCCTTACTATGCTGGCAGTAGGGCTCAACGTCATCAGGCGGTTTTTACAATGAAATGTCTGGGAAATGTGAGTCACACAGCTGAGGAGTTGTGGTCAGCTCTGGAGAACCAATTTCATGAATGGTTGTCTCCACTGGACCTGAAACCAGGGAAGGCCGTGTGCGACAATGCTGCAAACCTGGGTGCGGCCCTTCGCCGGGGCAATGTCACACACGTGCCTTGTATGGCTCACGTGTTGAACCTGGTTGTCCAGCAATTTTTAGCCCACTATCCCAGACTAGATGGCCTTCTGCAGAGGGCACGGTCGCTGTGTGCTCACTTCCGCCGTTCGCATCCCGCAGCTCAGCGACTTACATCTCTACAGAAGTCGTTGGGCCTGCCACTTCACCGGCTAAAATGCGATGTGCCTACCCGGTGGAATTCAACTCTGCACATGTTGCAGCGACTGTGGCAGCACCGACAAGCCTTGGTGCAATACGTTCTGACGTATAGCCTGGGCCAACGAGATTCAGAGGTGGGGCAAATCACGCTGGAGGAGTGGTCTCAGATCAGGGACCTATGCACCCTTCTGCACAGTTTTGAAATGGCGACGAAGATGTTTAGTGCTGACGATGCCATTATCAGCATGACTATTCCGGTGATTTACATGCTGGAGCACATGTTAAACAGAATTCGGAGTCAGGTGGTGGCACAAGAGGAGGTGGAGGAAGTAGAGGAGGAGGAGTTGTATGCGGAAGGGCTAACATCTGCAAGGTCCAGATGGTCGGCAGCACCAAGGCGGCAGGCATGTGAGGGTGGGGGAGATGATTTTACCAGGGCGCATGGTAGCAGCCAAACTAGTGAGGAAGGTGCAGGAGCCCAGGAAGAAGTGGAGGACGAACTGATGGAAGACTCATCAGATGAGGGAGACCTTGATCACATTTCTGTTGTGCGAGGTTGGGGGGAGAGGACAGAGGAAGGAAGCATGATTGTTACCTCGCCACCAACACAACAGGGACTTGGTGCTCCTGGATGCGCAACACACATGAGTGCCTTCTTGCTGCACTACCTGCAACATGACCCTCGAATTGTGAGAATTAGAAATAATCCTGACTACTGGGTTGCCACACTGTTAGATCCCCGGTACAAAAGTAAATTTGCAGAAATTATTCCTGCCATAGAAAGGGATGCACGCATGCAGGAGTATCAGCAGAGACTGTTGCAGAATCTTACATGTGCTTTTCCACAAAACACCAGTGGTGCACGTAGTGAATCTCACAGTTCCAACTTGCCAACCGTGGGACCGTCAAGTGTTCAGCACTCAAACCGTAACAGAACCACAGTATCTGCTGGTAACATCAATTTTGCGGAATCATTTCACCACTTTTTTAGCCCATCCTTTGCAAGGCCACAGGAGACAAGAAGTCTGACGCATAGTCAACGCCTAGAAACGATGGTACAGGAGTATCTCCAAGTAAACATTGAAGCCACGACTGTGTCACTGGACCCTTGCTCTTTTTGGGCTTCCAATCTGGATAAATGGCCGGAGCTAGCCACTTACGCCTTGGAGATCTTGTCATGCCCCGCAGCCAGCGTTCTGTCTGAACGTGTGTTCAGCGCTGCTGGTGGTGTGCTGACAGATAAGCGCATGCGGCTCTCCACTGATAATGTAGACAGACTCACGTTCATAAAGATGAACAAATCATGGATCCGAAACGACTTTTCTACCCCTGTGTCATCCTGGGGAGAGTAAAAGCTTGATGATTGGTTAAAATCACCCTACCAACCGTTTTAAGCTTTCAAATTACTAATCATGTTTATCTGTATCTTGACTGGAAAATAATTTGGGCTTTGTAGCAGTGTGCAGCACTGATCCTATTAGGCCATCTATAATAAGCTTCACCAGATTTAAAATTAAAAATAATTTTTAGCTGCATCTAGCCCGGAAAATAATTTTGGGGCTCCGAGATGCGCAAGACACATAAGTGCCTTCTTGCTGCACTACCTGCAGCATGACCCTCATATTGTCAGAATTCGAAGTAATCATGACTACTGGGTTGCCACACTCTTAGATCCCCCAAACTTTTCGATCAACCTTTTCATTTTAATAAAGACCAAAAAAATGGTCATTTTTGAAATTATAAGCATTAGCAGGTTGTTAGAAACTGAAATCAAACAGTTTTCAACTCAAAACTTTATTCTAGGTGATGTTACATTTTCACATAGGACCCCTTGTTCGAAAGGAGCTTCTGAACTCTCTCGTCCATTGAATTTGTCAGGTTTTGGATGGTTTCTGCTTCAATTGTTTTGCATGAGGACAGAATACCCTCCCAGAGCTGTTGCTTAGATGTGAACTGCCTCCCGCCATCATAGACACTCCTTTTAATGATGCTCCAAAGGTTCTGAATGGGGTAGAGGTCAGGGGAGCATGGGGGTCACACCATAAGTTTGTCCCCTTTTATGCCCATATCAGCCAGAGATGCAGATGTTTTATGTGCAGCATGAGATGGTGCATTATCATGCAGAAAAATGATCTTGCTGTGAAATACACGGTTCTTCTTCTTGAACCATGGCAGGAAGTGCTGTTTGAGAAAATCCACATACATTATGGAGTTCATCTTTAGCGCCTTCAGGGATCCTAAAGGGGCCGACAATCTCTCTCCCCATGATTCCAGCCCAAAACATTACTCCACCTCCTCCTTGTTGGCGCTGTAGCCGTGTTTGCGTGGGGTGTCCATCAACCAGCCATCCTCCACTCCATTCATCTGGACCATCGAGCGCTGCACGGCACTCATCCGTGAACAAAACAGTTTTGAAATCAGTCTTCATGTAATGTTTGGCCCACTGGAGCCGTTTCTGCTTGTGTGAAGTGGATAGAGGAGGTCGACAGGATGGCGTATGCACAGCTGCAAACCTCTGAAGGACCCTGCATCTTGTTGTTCGGGGGACGTTGGAGGCACAAGCAGCTTCAAAAACTTGTCTGCTGCTATGACAAGGCTTTTTTGCTGCTGCTCTTTCAACCTGACGTAATTGCCTGTAGGAAAGAGTCCTCAATTTGCCCTTATCAGCACGCACACGTGTGTGCTATGAATCAGCTACATACTTCTTGATTGCCAAGACACTTCATCCTGATCATCGCACAATGTTGATTGTAGTCATGCCTTGACCTAAACACTCCACAATTTGTTGCTTCTCAGCAGCCGACACATCCTTTTTCTTTCCCATTTTGGCAGAAAATGTAGGCTGCTTAATAATGTGAGAGAGCCTTCTTAAGTAGTCTTGCCTTTCATTGGACACACCTGCCAAACTAATTAGCACAGGTGTCTGCAATTGCTTACAGTGATATAAAGAGCCCTGACACACATCACCATCAATGAGTTTAACTGACAAACAAACAAATTCTTCCCTTATCACTCCTAAACACTTTTTGCATAATAATTTGGAACGCGGTGTACATGTGCTTTTCCACAAAACACCAGTGGTTCACGTAGTGAATCTTACAGTTCTAACTTGCCAACCATGGTCTGTATGGAATTGTTCAATAAAGGGCCCAAAATTAAGATAACATAGATGGGAGAGGTCTCTATGAATAGGAATTCCTAAGTATTTGATACCCTGTGAGGGCCAGGCAAAGGGAAAGTTGGACTGGATGGAATCCTATATGGATTTAGGGAGGGAGACATCGAGAGCCTCAGACTTCGCTGCATTGATTTTAAAATTTTACCATGTAACAAAGTGATCTATTTCAGCCATAACAGCAGGGATGGATATATGTGATTGAGTGATATATACTAGGACATCATCAGCAAATAGAGAGCACTTGTACTCGGTGCCTCCCACCTCAATCCACCTAATATTGGGGTTATGGCGAATTGATGAGAGCAGGTGCTCCGTCACTAGGATGTATAAGAGAGGGGACAGAGGACATCCCTGCCTTGTCCCATTGGTGATTGTGAAAGGTGATGAAAATGTTCTGACGCACCCCCTGGGCCTTGGGACACCCGGAGCCGGACCCTTTTTGGTGGATGCTGGTGGTTGTAGTCTTCGTGGCGGCGATCCGGTTCCGTGGCTCAGGGCGGTCAAACCAGTGGCGGAACTATTTATGTGGTTTTGATGTTTAAATGTCCGACTACGCCACCCGTGGATTGCGGTCAGAGTGAACCGCCGCTCCAGGGCAGACCGCTAAGGCTGGTGTTGTGGGTGCAGCAGAGCGTAGCATAACTCCCCACGGGAGGAGTATAGCCTCAGGGCAGTGTATGCGGAGGATGGGGGTGATGGTGCAGGGCAGCAGCAGTAACGACACGGAGTCAGTGATGCAGTTCAGGGCCTTTACTCACAGTTCTTATTATCCAGACCACGTCTGCAGGTAACGGCTGCCCACGTCGTACTGTGCTCACCAGGTGAGGGGCTCAGACAACTCCCAGATAACTTTGGAGCGCTTCACAGGACCCCCTTTGTGTGTCCTTTGTCTGGCCTTTCTTACCAACACTTCTGTCCGGCTGCCTCGGGCCTCCTCTTGGTAAACTTGGCGCCAGTTTCCCTGACCCTATGTGGTGCCTTCCTAGCGGGTGGAGCAAGGGGCTGCGCCACATAAAATGTCAGAGCCTCTGGTTTCTAGCTGAGGGTCGTTTCCTGCCTCCACTAGTTCGGGGACCGGTCTCCCCCTTTGGCCTGACCCCTCCACGCAGGTGGATTCGGGCGTGCGGTGGCGACTCGCCCGTCCGCACCCCTGGGATCCCTTCATTCCTCGTTCCTGGAGCCTTCTCCGCTCCTCTTCCTTCCTTCTCCCTCTTGCAGGCCTGGGCCTCTGTTACTAGGCCCGCCTCCGGAGCAGAGCTCATGCAGAGCCCCTGCTCCCTGCCACTTCTGCTCAGACTTCTCTGCACTGAACTAAGATGGTGCCCACCTTTTATACTCCCTTCTCAATGCACCCAGGAACTGCTTCCTCCCTGCTCCTGCACTGCAGGGTTCCCCTTCCTCAGTGTTCCCTCCCCCCACTCCAGCCAGGGACAGGGACTGTCGTGCCCATCTCAGGGTCATATAGGTCGCCCTGCCCCACGGCAATGTGGTGTAATGCATGCAGGTGTCGGGTCCTGATCCACACTCCATCCTTATCTGAGAGTGAGATATCACACCTCTGGGTGAGGTGCAATACGTCTGTAGCAACCGAGCCCTCGGTGGTACAGTTCCATTTATCTTCAGCCTAGGTGACGTATTGTGATACAGGGCTGTGATTTTGGCTATAAAAGGGTCCCCTAGACCCCTACCCCAAGCTATTTAAGAGAATCATATATGGCGTGCCAGGAGACTCTATGGAATGCTTTCTCAGCATCCAACGAGAGTATCTACTTACAAATTTTTAACTGCATCTAGCCCAGGAAATACTTTGTGCCTAGTAGCAGTGTCTGCTAGTCAGCGGATTATCCCGGCTGTTAAGCAAGTTACACCACCTGTAGTTTGGACACTTAATTTTTTCAAAGGAAATGCTTCGGGACCACGGGATACTCAGTGAAGAGCATCAGGAGGCACCCCAAGGCATAGGGGCTGGGACTGGCACTAGGATGCCTTGCGGTGGACAGCCGAGCTCGATCCTTATAAAAGCTTTTTAACTGCAGCAGCTTTAGTGGACGCTACTGGAGCTGGAATTACGCGGCTGCTGGCATGAGACTTGCCCTCCAATAGATCCTTGTAAATGGATTTAAAGTGTATTCATTCAAATTAGAGGGACAATTTAAATTAAAAAGCTTAGAGCTGCCTCCACCACAGGGGGGCTCTCTCGACCCACCAGCGGACAGGCACCAGTATTGGGAGAGGGGGGCTGGCCGTCAGGATTCACCGCGGCTCTGGCACAAACCCGGCGACACGGAGGTGGCACGGGCAGGAGCGGACTGGCCGTCTTGGCTTCTCACTTTTTGGATTTTAGAAGGGCATGACATGCCTATATCTGTGTCTCCCCCTCCTTTTACTCCTCCACCTCTTTTCTTTTCGCATGACTATATGTACTTGTCACTTTTCCATGTGTTAGTTGTGTCTTCTGAGCAGTTTGTCAGCTTTTGGACACCTTTGAAGGTGTTTTCTATGTGTTTCTATGTGTTTTTGTTTGCCTGCCATTGGTTTTAACGGTGTTCGAAGGTGTTCGACGAACAGTTCGACGAACAGTTCGGCGAACACACGGGTGTTCGACGAACCGAACCGAACTCGAACACTACGGGGGTGGCTCAACACTAGTAATTAGTAAACAGTGAAGGGACTGCCATAGTGGAGAAATAGAGGAATAACAAAGGAAGACTTGGATTATTCAGGTGAGAGTTGAGGATGGATAAAAGATGTGCAATGGTGTTATTTGGGAAGAAAGATGGGTTGAATTTGAAAGGTCACTAAAGATAGGTCAAATTTATTTGAGTGGAAAATATGGATTTTTTGTAATTTATTCGACACAAATTCAGCAACATCATGGCCAGTTGTAGCTGCCATCTTATTGAACAGTAAAGAACAAGCAAAAGGTTAAAAAAACCTCACTTCACTTCTTGTCTCTCTCGCTGACTCCACTGCTCCCTGCTGCCCCAATCTAGGAACTGAGAATTGGACAGCTGACAGGGAGCAGTGGGGATGGCTGAAAAGGTGAGCTGTGAGGTATGTTTTTATTTCTTTTTTACCTTTTACCAGTCACTTACCTCTCTCACCACACCTGCTATTTCCTGCTCGCAGTCTGCAACTCAGTGCCTCATTCACACTGCAACTCCAATCTGGTGCTCAATGAGAGATACAACATGCCTGAAGTAGGGAGGTTGGGAAAGTAAGCAGGAAGCACTGGGAGTGGCCAGAAAGTAGGCAGTGAGGTGAGTATGAGTATTCCATTTATTTTTTGCATCTTATTATGCTCTGGGGTCTGGAGAGAATAACTTCTCAGCAAATTGATTTTCCGGTAAAGTCCGCACAAACAGGCAAATTCAAATTTTGTCAGATCAGCTTTTTGTTGACTGGAAGTTGAGAAGATGGTGGATTTGAGAAACTTTTGAGTTACAGGTTGGAGGAGGTGGTAAGAACTTGAATGTGTGGTTTAAAAAACAGGGTGAAGTCAAAGATTATCACAAAGCTTCAGACTTGTGAGACTGAGTAAAGTAGGTCTGATGCAGAAAGGGGTTATGCAAGATGTTGGGTCTTAAGTCTGTGTTTTGTGGTCGACTTTTCTGTCCACCATATCAGACACACCTTTTCTCCAGGTGTTTAGGTTCTCTTATCCGGGCTGTAATCTGTTGAGAATAACACAGCATAACACAGGTGTTTTCATTTGTCTTCCCTATCACCTTTCAGTTGCAGCTTTATATTCTGTCCTAATGCTTGCATTTCCTGCTGGTGATAGTTTCTTTTGGATGTTCAGCCATTCTGCTATAGCTTATAGGCAGTCAGTAAAATTCCAGCTAGGTTTTATCTCCTTGCTGTGTCTGCTCTTTACTTTGCATCTACCTTCTGCTTCTTTTTAAAAAGTAGGCAGCCTGTAATCTAACAATACATACTTTATACTTTATTTTGTATTTCATGGTTTACTTTCTCACTCTGGGATCTGTCCTTTTTTCAGCACACTTTCATATTTGTAGGTAATTTATAGTGTTGAGCGAGCACTAAAATGCTCGGGTGCTCGAAGCTCAGGCTGAGCTCGCCGTGATACTCGGGTGCTTGACCCGAGCAACGAGCCCAATGTTAGTCTATGGGAGACCCGAGCATTTTTGCGGCGGAACCCCGGCAGTCTTTTAAAAGCCTAACAAGTGCCAAAAACGATAGTGACAGTGCTCAAATGACATGGGGACAGCATGGGGATGTCCCCAGGAAGCATTTCTGTCCCCCAGGTTACTGCTGTCAACAACGTGGTCAGAGGCATTAAGTCACTTTTAAGGGCTCGCAATAAAACGTTCAAAAACTAAACTGCAACTGCTTTCCTGTGAAATATGTTAAGGAAGTTCCTTTCCAGGGTAAAGACTTGTGTATAAGGTAAAATAAATAACCCCCCAAAAAAATACTCCTCAACACCTTTGCCTATGTTCACAAGTAGCATTTTTTATGCGTTTTTGCATTTTTGTATCGCTTTCAACCGTGACAAATGCATTCACCGGGAAATGTCATTTTAACATTTTACAACCTTATCTAGCCATGTGCTGTGTGACACATGCATACAGTGCTGAAAAGACATGGGAACAGCATGGGGAAGACCCCTGGAAGTATCTCTGACACCCAGGTCACTGTCTAAAAGTGTGCCCATCAGAAGTCATCCTTGACGCATAAGAAGATGCAGACTTGCAACTATCCCCGTGCAAGTTCTTGTCCCAGGGCAGTGTTCAATTGTACCTCCCCCATTCCTTGCAATGCAAGCTCTAATATGCAGCCTTCCACCCACCCACCCCCAGGCTGCTATACCATACTGCTTGCTTGCACTTGAAATTGGGCCTTTTAGGCTTGTGGAGGTGGAATCTGGCCACCACGTCATGGCTGCGTTGGCGGCCTGGTATCCACACTCGGTCCCCAGCCGCCAGGGGGCAGCCGGGTGTCCATACTCGGTCCCCAGCCACCCTGCGGCCGGGTGTCCATACACGGTCCCCAGCCGCCTGGGGGCAGTCGGGGGTCCACATACGGTCCCCAGCCACCTGGGGGCAGCCGGGTGTCGATAAACGGTCCCCAGCTGCTCCTATTTCTCCTTGGAACATCCCCCCACACACTTTTCTTAGCCCGACCTGCTTTAGGGCAGCATTGGACGAGCCCACCAGAGAACCAGACTCCTCCAGTGGGCCCTGGCTTCTCCATCAGGGGAGTTGAGAGTGCCAAGGTGAGGATCATGATGATGATGATACAAGTTAGCATCTGCTTTGTTTTATTGGAATGCAAGCGCATGTATGTAGTAGCGGCTAGGCCTGAGGTGGTCAGCGTTTTGGCGCATATCCTACTTTCTCCGAGGATTGCTGGATGTTTTCCTGCTACTATACCAGTTCTATGACTCCCGTTAAAACAAAGCTTCAGGTGATAAATGATGGATGAGGTAGTGGCAAAGGAGAAAGAGCAGGAGGAACAAGGACCATTCACATCAATATCAGGCCAGTCAACCACATATGTCTTATAGGAAATGTTTCTGTAACAAAAGGAGCGGTTCGGCTACACAGCTATAGGGTATACAGTGAGTGCAATGCCTACCAAAAATTAGGTGGAAATGCAATGCCCGTTGGAAGAGTCGTGGAGGTTAGAGGTAATTAAAAACAACATTTCAATGCCCCTTGGAAGAGCTGTGGAGTTCAGAATGGCTTAAGAAGACGCTTTTAATGCCCCTTTGAAGAGACGTGGAGGTCACAGTAGCTTAACAAGATGGTTTTAATGCCCCTCGGAAAAGACGTGGAGGTCCCAGTAGCTTAGCAAGACGGTTTGAATGCCCCTTGGAAGAGACGTGGAGGTCACAGTAGCTTAACAAGATGGTTTTAATGCCCCTCGGAAAAGTGGTGGAGGTCGCAGTAGCTTAACAAGACGCTTTTAATGCCCCTTCCAAGAGCCATACAGTACAGCATATTACAAACATTATTCCCATTATTGGGGAGTGTGTCTCCCATAGTCTTTGCTTATGCCTTCCAAGCAAAAGCTGCCAAAAATTAGGAGGGAGGAACTTTCAATTCCCCTTACAAGAGCCATGCAGCACAGCATATTACAAACATTATTCCCATTATTGGGGAGTGTGTCTCCCATAGTCTTTGCTCATGCCTTCCAAGCAAAAGCTGCCAAAAATTAGGATGGAGGAACTTGCAATGCCCCTTACAAGAACCATGTAGTACAGCATATTACAAACATTATTCAAATTATTGGGGAGTGTGTCTCCCATAGTCTTTCCTCATGCCTTCCAAGCAAAAGCTGCCAAAAATTATGACGGAGGAACTTGCAATGCCCCTTACAAGAGCCATGCAGTACAGCATATTACAAACATTATTCCCATTGTTGGGGAGTGTGTCTCCCATAGTATTTGCTTATGCCTTCCCAGCAAAAGCTGCCAAAAATAAGGACTGAGGAACTTGCAATGCCCCTTACAAGAGCCATGCAGTACAGCATATTCCTAACATTATTCCCATAATTGGGGAGTGGGTCTCCCATAGTATATGCTTATGCCTTCCAAGCAAAAGCTGCCAAAAATTAGGACTGAGGAAATTACAATGCCCCTTACAAGAGCCATGCAGTACAGCATATTCCAAACATTATTCCCATTATTGGGGAGTGGGTCTCCCATAGTATATGCTTATGCCTTCCAAGCAAAAGCTGCCAAAAATTAGGAGGAAATGCAATGCCCGTTCAAAGAGTCGTGGAGGTTAAGGTTAATTAAAAACAACATTTCAATGCTCCTTGGAAGAGCTGTGGAGTTCAGAGTGGTTTAACAAGGCGCTTTTAATGCCCCTTGGAAAAGTGGTGGAGGTCGCAGTAGCTTAACAAGATGGTTTGAATGCCCCTCGGAAAAGTGGTGGAGGTTGCAGTAGCTTAACAAGACACTTTTAATGCCCCTTCCAAGAGCCATACAGTATAGCATCTTAAAAATATTATTCCCATTATTGGGGAGTGTGTCTCCCATAGTCTTTGCTTATGCCTTCCAAGCAAAAGCTGACAAAAATAAGGACGGAGGAACTTTCAATTATGGCAACACGGGCCACGGTCACCCTGGTGGTATAGTGGTGGTGGAGGCTGAGGATAAGGAGAAGAACATAAAACAGCCGAAATGGGGAAGCATATACCCATGTGTGGGTGTGAAGCGGTGCATGTGAATACACCTCCCGAAATAACACAGTAGATTGGACATTATGTTACTCTGCTGTCATTTGGTGGTGATGAGAAGTCTGTCTCAATCCAGCCCTTGTTCATTTTGATAGCGGTCAGCTGGTCAGCATTGTCAGTTGACAGGCGAGTGCGCTTATCAATTATAATTCCCCCAGCGGCACTAAAAACACGCTCCGATAACACGCTAGCGGCAGGGCAGGCAAGGACCTCCAAGGCATACAGAGCGAGTTCATTCCAAGTGTCCAGCTTGGATACCCAATAATTAAAAGGCACAGAGGAATCACGGAGGATGCTGGTATGGTCGGCAAGGTACTCCCTCACCATCTTTTGAAACTTTCCACTCCTTGTGAGAGTACCCTGCGCCTCAGGGCTTGTAAGCTGGGCGGGTCTCAGAAAACTGTCCCAGAATGTTGACAGTGTTCCCCTGCCTCTGCTGGATTGGAGTTGCCTCTCTCTCGCTTGTACACCTTGGTTGGTCAACGTACTATGACCTCTGCCGCTAGCGTGTTCAGATGGGAATTTTTTTAAGAGTTCTGCAGCAAGGGTCTTCTGGTACTGCCCCATTTTTGTAGACCTCTCCACCTAAGGAATAAGAGAGTGAAAGTTCTCCTTGTAGCGGGGGTCAAAAGGTGTCACCAACCAGTAATGACTGTCACCCAACATTTTGACAATGCGAGGGTCACGGTTAAGGCAGCGTAACATAAAGTCAGCCATGCGTGCCAGACTGGTAACGGGCAAGACTTCCGTGTCCTCACCAAGATGATGACTGACCATGCTCTCCTTCTCCTCCTCCTCCTCCCCTCTGTCCTCAGGCCACCCACGCTGATTCGACGGTATGACAGTTGTACAGGTACTACCGTCTACAGCGCATGATACAAGCTCCTGTTCTTCCTCCTCCACCTCCTCTCCCTCATTGTCCCCCAATGCACGTTGGGATGAGATGAGGCTGGGCTGTGTGTAATCGACCGCTATGGCTTCTTCATCCATCTCATCATACTCTGGCTGCAATGCCTCCTTTTTAATTCTCTGCAGAGAGCATTGCAAAAGACAGATAAGTGGAATGCTGACGCTAATGATGGCGTCATCGCCACTCACCATCTTGGTGGACTCCTCAAAGTTTGTCAAGATGGTACATATGTCAGACATCCAGGTCCACTCCTGAGGTCTTATGTGTGGAGTCTGACAAGAATATTGATGGCCTTGTTGCAGCTGGTACTCCACAACTGCTCTCTTCTGCTCACAAATCCTTTGCAACATGTGGAGGGCGGCGGATGCTGTAGCCGACTTGCAAAAATGAGCTGACAGGCGGAGTACTTTGACGAGCAGATCTGGCAACTCGGGGTACTATTTAAGAAACCTCTGAACCACGAGGTTAAGCACATGAGCCAGGCATGGTACGTGTGTGATCTCGCCTCACCTCAGAGCCGCCACCAGGTTGCAGCCATTGTCACACACAACCATGCCTGGATGTAGGTTCAGCGGTCTCAGCCACAGATCTGCCTGCTCTTTCACGGCTGTCCACAACTCACAAGCAGTGTGAGGTTTCTCACCTAAGCTTATGAGTTTCAGCACAGCCTGTTGCCGCTTGGCGGAGGCAGTACTGCAGTGCTTCCAGCTTATAACTGATGTGGTGATATCTGAGATGGAGGCTGAACATGAGGAGGAGGAGAAGGATGATGCGCAGGAGCTGTACACTGTGGGGGCAACTCTGACTGACATAGGGCCCGCAATCCTCGGTGTGGGGAGGATGTGTTCGGTCCCAAGGTCCGACTGGGTCCCGGCTTCCACTATGTTTAACCAGTGTGCCGTCAGGGAGATGAACCGTGCCTGGCCACAAGCACTTGTCCACGTGTTCGTTGTCAGGTGGACTCTCCCAGTAGCTGCGTTGTTAAGGGCACGGCAGATGTTTTGGGACACGTGCTGGTGTAGTGCGGGGATGGCACACCGGGCAAAATAGTGTGGGCTGGGGACCGAGTACCAAGGGACGGCCACCGCCATAAGGTTGCGGAAGGATTCCGTCTCCATCAGCCTAAAAGGCAGCATTTCAAACGCAAGCAGTCGTGAACTGTGCGAATTTAGGACTGCAGCCTGTGGGGTGTTAGCTGCGAATTTCCGCTTTCGTTCAAAGGTCTGGGATATGGACAATTGAACTTTGCGGTGGGACGTGGATGTGGACGTTGATGCTGTTTCTTGAGAAACTGCCATAACAAGTGAAGACTGAGAGGAGGGGGTTCTATTGCACGCACAACAGCGGAAAAAGCAGTGGTGACACCCGCTGACACTGGTCGTGGATCCTGGGGTTCGCCCCACAAAGTTGGGTGCTTTGCTGCCATGTGCCTAATCATGCTGGTGGTGGTCAGGCTGGTAGTTTTGTCACCCCTGCTGATGCTGGCATGGCAGGTGGTACAAATTGCCTTTTTGGGGTTATCAGCAGAGTCTTTAAAAAAATTCCAGACTCTGGAAGACCTACAGGTTGTACTGTCAACGTCCCTCGTGTTGGTGTTACGGGGAACTGTTGCCCGCCTTCTGTCTGCAGCCTCCACACTGCTTCTTCCTGCCTGTTAGGGTACTCTGCCTCCCTCACCCTGTGTGCTGCTGGCCTCGCTCTGCATGTCCTCCTGCCATGTTGGGTCAGTTACTAGATCATCCACCACCTCCTCCTCTTCCACTTGAGCACCACGATCCTCCTCCTCACTTCCTGGCAATTGTGTCTCGTCATCGTCCACCTCTTGTGACAAACTGCCAGCGTCGACTTCCTGTGTCCGTGGCTGTTCAAATATTTGGGGATCGCTACATGGGTTCTCCTCTTCTGCCACTTCAAGCGGAGCAGGCGAGGGACACAAATCTGGAAATGGACCAGTGAACAGCTCTTCAGAGTGTCCAAGTGTGGGATCAGTTGCTGTCTGACGACACTCGGCATGGTGGAAGGAAGGAGCATCAGGGTGAGGAGGAGTATGCGGTCGAGACTCACGGCTACTAAGAGTTGACCGTGTGGAAGAAAGACCGGAGGTGGTGGTAGCCAGGTAACTGGAAGTATTATCTGCTATCCAGTTAATAACCTGTTCACACTAATCAGTTCGCAATACTGGTGTTGTTCTGTGCATCCCTAGTAATTCGGTCAAGAAGTGGGAGCGAGAAGATGTGGCTGTTGGTTGTGGCACATTTTCACCTTGGCCACGGCCCCGTCCTCTGCACGCACCATCACCGGAACGTCCACTTCCACATCCCTTGCCACGCGCCTTGCCCATTGTAAAGGAAGTAAAATAGCTTACACTCGCACTATCAATGGAAAAAGGGTAATAAAAAGTAGATTAGAACCGTGAAGAGGAAAACCACAGTTCTATTTCTCTGGCCTACACCCGACTCTTTTAAACAATCTGAACAATCAGGGAGAAAATATACTGTTTTTCTTTACGGAAAAAAATACCAAAAGCTGAATAATAGAGATTTTTTACCGTGGAATGGCAAAACCACAGTTAATGTTTACTGGGGTATACCAGAAAATTTTAAATAGATATATTTGCAGCTGAACAGTGAGTGACACACTCAAACTGTTTTTTTCTTAGGTATAAATGGCACAAAAGTGGATAATACAGAGATTTGACCCGTGGAACTGCAAAACCACACTTGTATTTCTCGGGCCTACACCAGACTATTTTCAACAGATATATTTGTGTCTGAACAATCAGGAGACACTACTGTTTTTCTTTACGGCAAAAAATGCAAAACGCAGGATAATGCAGAGATTTGACCCATGGAACTGCAAAACCACACTTATATTTCTCGGGCTTATACCAGACTATTTTCAACAGATATATTTGGGTCTGAAAAATCAGGGAGACACTATTATTATTTTTTTTACGGCAAAAAATGGCAAAAGCAGGATAATAGAGATTTTTTACCGTGGAACAGCAAAACCACAGTTATAATTTTCTTGTGTATACCAGACTATTTTAAACAGATATATTTGTGTCTGAACAATCAGTAGACACTACTACTGTTTCTCTTTACGGCAAAAAATGCCAAAAGCAGGATAATAGAGATTTTTTACCGTGGAACAGCAAAACCACAGTTATCATTTACTGGTGTATACCAGACTATTTTCAACAGATATATTTGTGTCTGAACAATCAGGAGACACTATTAGCTTTTTTTTACGGCAAAAAATGCAAAAAGCAGGAAAATAGAGATTTTTTACCGTGGAACAGCAAAACCACAGTTATAATTTACTGGTGTATACCAGACTATTTTCAACAGATATATTTGTGTCTGAACAATCATGAGACACTATTATTTTTTTTTTTACGGCAAAAAATGCCAAAAGCAGGATAATAGAGATTTTTTACCTTGGAACAGCAAAACCACATTTATAATTTACTGGTGTATACCAGACTATTTTCAACAGATATATTTGTGTCTGAACAATCAGGAGACACTACTACTGTTTTTCTTTACGGCAAAAAATGCCAAAAGCAGGATAATAGAGATTTTTTACCGTGGAACAGCAAAACCACAGTTATAATTTACTAGTGTATGTATACCAGACTTTTTTAAATATATATATTTGCGGCTGAACAGTGAGCGACACACTACTACTGTTTTTTTTAGATACAAATGGCCCAAAACTGGATAATACAGAGGTTTTAACCGTGGAACTGCAAAACCACACTTCTATTTCTCTAGCCCACACCAGACTATTTTCAACAGATATATTTGTGTCTGAACAATCAGGAGACACTATTATTTTTTTTTTTAAGGCAAAAATGCCAAAAGCAGGATAATAGAGATTTTTTACCGTGGAACAGCAAAACCACAGTTATAATTTACTGGTGTATACCAGACTATTTTCAACAGATATATTTGTGTCTGAACAATCAGGAGACACTATTAGTTTTTTTTTACGGCAAAAAATGCCAAAAGTAGGAAAATAGAGATTTTTTACCGTGGAACAGAAAAACCACAGTTATAATTTACTGGTGTATACCAGACTATTTTCAACAGATATATTTGTGTCTGAACAATCATGAGACACTATTATTTTTTTTTTTACGGCAAAAAATGCCAAAAGCAGGATAATAGAGATTTTTTACCATGGAACAGCAAAACCACAGTTATAATTTACTAGGGTATGTATACCAGACTTTTTTAAATATATATATTTGCGGCTGAACAGTGAGCGACACACTACTACTGTTTTTTTTAGATACAAATGGCCCAAAACTGGATAATACAGAGGTTTGAACCGTGGAACTGCAAAACCACACTTCTATTTCTCTAGCCCACACCAGACTATTTTCAACAGATATATTTGTGTCTGAAAAATCAGAGACACACTATTTTTTTTGGGGGGGGTGACACCAAAAGGTTAATAAGACGGGTATTTGTACAGTGTGAAGGAAGAAAAAAAAAAGAAGATTTAGATGAAAAAAAAGGATTTTTCCTGGCCCCCGAGACCTGGAGCTAAGTCCAGCAATTTCAGCAACAGGAGCACACAGGACTGCAATGCAGCGTTTGCTGGTATGACCACTGCATCTCCTATACAGACCCTACACTAACTATTTCGCAGGATATATCTCTCCCTAAATTAGCAGCGCTGTCCCTACATTGTCTGATCCGGAGCGACTGTGTCCAAGATGGCGGCGCCCGGTTTTAAATACTCGAGGTGACGCTGTGCGGCCAGCCAATAACTGTAATGCCCACAAACAACATGGCTGCGGCATTACAGTGACTGACTGGCAATCCCAGCATGTTCATTGGCTCTGTAAAGAGCGCCAAACATGCAGGGCGGAGACCCGAGCTCCCGCCCGAGTAACCCGGAAATGCTCGGTGCTCGCCGAACATCCCAAGTAGCGTGATGCTCGGGCGAGTACCGAGCAGTGTCGAGCATGCTCGCTCAACACTAGTAATTTACACTTTGCACTGCCCTCCGGTACTTTAGGAAGAACGTGAATCGCTTGGCGGCCTTTTACGCAATTTAGGTCCAAGTTCCCATCTTCTAATCTGTGGTTAGGGCTATCTTTGCTCACATAGGAACCTTTAGGGACTGCTGGTCAGGATCTCTATTCTGTAAAGGAACAAGCAGGGTCAGTTGCAGTTTTTAGTTTGTTGCCTATTTTTCCAAGTGAGTTGCTACTGTAATGCAGCGGCTTGTGGCATTACTTAATGGTCCAGGATGTGTCTTGGCTGACCATGTACCTCCCCCCTCAGGTGACTGGTCACATGACTATGACATTGCACAGGTCCTGTGCACACAGTAGGTCTGATCACATTGCTGTGACTTTAGCACAGGTCCTGTGTGTGCATTGGAAGATATATAAACCCTTGTAGTTTTGAGACATGGTGTGCAAGGTGTGAGGCCTGTTCCCGTGTGGGACACCGCTAGAGTGTGAGGTCTAGTTAGGCCTAGTGACGCCTATTGGAGCCTGGTGAAGCCTGAAAGGCGGAGGCTGGATCCTTAGGTGTAAGCAATCCCAGTAGCCTTAGAGGGCCAGAGGCTTGGAAGGCAAGAGTCCTGGAAGGCAAAGGCTGGATGTGAGGTGAGACAACATACCAGTAGACTTTGAAGGAATGAGGGCTGGAGACCCCCATCTGGGAAGCCGTAAAGCCACAGTGGTGGCAGAACAAGTCGGAAGCAGATAAAACCCGGCAAAGGTAAAACACTGTGTTATATGGACATTGATATAAGTGACTTTGCTGGAGGCTGTAACTGGAGCCAAGTGGGCCTGTCTGCCACTTGAAAGGCTCCTGGACATTATATGTAATATGTCGGCGAGCCACTGAGTTGGACTCGGTTATAGCAGTTGTGTTGTATAATAAACTGCTAGAGTGTGAAAACTGGAAAAACGTGACTGGTGTGCTTTAATTGACCCGGTGCAGCGAGTATCCCCCAGTATGATGACTAGCGCTGCCTTACACTACTCTATCATAACAAAAAGATAAAAAAGTGAGTACACCCCTCACATTTTTATAAATGTTTAATTATATCTTTTCATGGGACAGCACTGAAAATATCACTCTTTTATACAATGTAAAGTAGTCAGTGTACAGCTTGTATAACAGTGTAAAATTGGTGTGCCCTCTAAATAATGCAACAAGAGCTATTAATGTAAACTGCTGGCAACAAAACTGTGTACCTCCCTAAGTGAAAATGGCTAAATTGTGCTTAATTAGTTCTTTTCCTTCCACGGTGTCATGTGACTCATTAGTGTTACGAGTTCTCAAGTGTGAATGGGAAGCAGGTGTGTTAAATTTTGTGTTATTGCTCTCACACTCTCTCATACTGATCACTGGAAGCTCAATATGGCACCACATGGCAAAGAACTCTCTGGGGATCTGAAAAAAAGAATTGTTGCTATACATTAAGATGGCCTAGGCTATATGAAGATTGCCAACACTCTCAAATTGAGCTGCAGCACGGTGGCCAAGAAAATACAGTGGTTTAATAAGACAGGTTCCACTCAGAACTGGACTCATCATGGTGGACTGAAGAAGTTGAGTGTACGTGCTCAGCATCATATCCAGAGGTTGCCTTTTAGTGATGAGCGAACGGGCTCGCCACTACTCGGTACTCGCCCGAGCATCATGGTGCTCGACAAGCTCGGCGAGTATTTCCTGGTTGCTTTGGCAGGAACTCGGGTCCCCTCCCTGCATGTTTGGCGCTCTTTAGAGAGCCAATGAACATGCAGGGATTGCCTGCCATGCACTGTAATGCCGTAGCCATGTTGGTTGTGGGCATTACAGTGATTGGCTGACTCTCATCAGGTCTATATAAGACCTGGCGCCGCCATGCTCATCACAGTCACTCCATCCAGATCAGACAGTGTAGGAAGAGCTGCTGCTGTGTCAGGGAGAGATTTAATCATGTATTAGGTAGTGTAGGGAGAAAAAACGTACATTACACATATCCATCTTAACAAACAGTCCTTTTGAGGACTAACTAATCCATCTGCAGAGATAATAGGCAGGCAGTATATATAGACAGGCAGGCAGAGTATGTAACACACTGAAGTGCACATAGGACAAGAGGCTCCATTCCAGTTCTGCCTTCTGCTGCTGTTATATTTCTAGAAATAGGCCCCGGTCTCAGGGGCCAGGAATATTTTTTTTTGCATCTTAATCTTCATAATTTGCTTAAAAAGCAAAAAAAAAAAGCAATCCGTTATTCTGCACCATTTGCTTGTTGGCACTGCAGAATACAACAAGGTCCTTTCCATATTACAGCGCTAAAAATCCAGCTATTTAAAACTGTGTTTTCTCCGTCACACGGATCACATATACGTTGCCAGAAAATACTGCCATTTTTGTCCTGCATTAAATTTATTTTTCAGTGTGTCAGCAAAGTGTTTGACACTGGTTTGCTGTTCAAAACAGTTACCTACAGGCCAGGTATTTAAAACTGTGCTTTCTCCGTCACACGAATTACATATACGCTTTCAGAAAATACTGCCATTTCTGGCCTCCATTAATAAAAAATTTCAGTGTGTCAGTGAAGCAATTGACACCATATTGCTGTTCAAAATAGTTACCTACAGGCCAGGTATTTAAAACTGTGTTTTCTCCGTCACACGGATCACATATACGTTGTCAGAAAATACTGCCATTTCTGGCCTCTATTAAAAATTTATTTCAGTGTGTCAGCAAAGTTTTGACACTGTATTGCTGTTCAAAACAGTTACCTACAGGCCAGGTATTTAAAACTGCGTTTTCTCCATCACACGGATTACATATACGTTTTCAGAAAATACTGCCATTTCTGGCCTCCATTAAAAAAAAATTTCAGTGTGTCAGTGAAGCAATTCACAGCAGTTTGCTGTTCAAACTACTTACCTACAGGCCAGGTATTTAAAACTGTGTTTTCTCCGTCAAACGGCTCACATATAAGTTCACTCCAAACTCAGTCATTTGTAGTGAGCGTGGAAGATACTGTCCTCCATTTAAAATGGGCAAGGCACGTGGCAAGGGATGGTGAACTGGATGTGATGGTAATGGTTCATGCAGAGGCCGAGGCCCTGGGCAAGCTGAAATTGTGCCACAACAAACACCCACATCTTCTCGCCCGACCTTCCTGTCCAAATTCCTAGGGGACCGCAGCACACCACTATTGTACCCAAAGCAGTGTCAAAAGGTTGTTGGTTGGATAGCGGATAATGCTTACAGTCACTTAGCCACCACCACCCTGTCTTCCACACGGTCAAGTCTCAGTAGCCGTGAGTCTGGACCACATATTCCTCACCCTGATCCTCCTTTCTCCTACCATGCCGAGTACCCTGAGACAACTGATCCCACACTTGGACACTCTGAAGAGCTGTTCACTTTTCCATTTATAGATTCGGGCCTCTCGCCCGGACCACTTGAAGCGGGGCAAGAGGAAATCGCATGCAGCGATACCCAAATATTTGAGCAGCCACGGTCACACGAAGGCGACGGTGGGAAAGTGTCACAAGAGGTGGACGATGATGAGACACAAATATCAGAAAGTCAGGAGGAGGATCAGGGTGCGGAAGTGGAAGACAAGGTGGTGGACGATATAGTGACTGACCCAACCTGGCAGGAGGACATGCAGAGCGAGGACAGCAGCACACATTTGGAGGGAGGCAGAGCACCCCACCAGGCAGGAAGAAGCAGTGTGGTGGCCGCAGTAGAAGGCAGGCAACCGTTCCCCGTAATACCAACATGAAGGAAGTTGCCAGTACAACTGTTAGGTCTTCCCGAGTATGGTTGTTTTTAACCGGTTCCCGACCGCCCACTGTACATAAACGTCCGCGCTGCCTGGGCTCTGTGCAGCGCGGACGTTTAAAAACGGTGGGTGGTCTCGCAGCGCTCACGACCCCCAGGGTCCTGCAAGTGCTGCGATTCCGGTGCAGAGCGTTAGCTCTGACAGGGAACATCATCGGGACCTGATTGGATCAGGTCTCAGTGATGTTAACCCTTTGCTGTCTTCTATATGCTGCGATCTTTAGTGATCGCGGCATATAGGAGACAGCAGGAGGAGAGGGGGTCGTCTTACTTACCTCCGAAGACCTCAGATTCCTTCCAGGACCTGGGGTTGCTATGGCAGCTGGAGGTCACATGACCGCCTCCAGCTCTGCCATATATGGTGTCCTGTCTGGCTCAGCCTGCAAGCTGAGCCAGACAGGAGACTCTGACTGAAACAGGGAAGATCTCATGTAATGTAATGTAATATATGTCTATCACATTACATGAGATCAGTGATCAGAAAAATAAAAATTTATGTCCCATACAGGGACTAAGTAAAAATGTAAAAAAAAGAAAAAAAAAAGTTTTTAAACTGTTAAAAAAAAGTCACAAAATAAATAAAACTAAATAAATAAAATATTAAACCAATAAATCCGTATATTTTTACAAAACCAAAAAAAGAACACATATTTGGTATCGCCGCATCCAAAACAACCCGAGCTATAAAACTGTCACACTAATTAACTCCTTCTGTGCACACCGTAATAAAAATAAATAAAAAACGGAGCAAAAAAATATGCTTTTTCATCATGTCGCCAAACAAAAAGTGGAAAAAAATGCGATCAAAAAGCAAAATATAAATAAAAATGGTACCTCTGAAAACGTCATCTTGTTCCACAAAAAACAAGCCGCCATACAGCTCCATCAGTCGAAAAATAAAAAAGTTATAGTGCTCAGAATAAAGCAATGCAAAAAAAATATTTTTTTCTATAAATTTGTTTAATTGTGTAAAAGCGCCAAAACATAAAAAAATATACAGTAAGTGTAGTATCGCTGTAAATGTACTGACCCGAAGAATAACGCTGCCTGATCACTTTTACCACACGCAGAACGGCATAAAAAAAAACCTCAAAGAACAATTCCTGAATTGGTTTTTGTAAATTTTACCTCCCAAAAAACGGAATAGAAAGCGATCAAAAAATGTCACGTACCCAAAAATGGTACCAATAAAAATGTCAACTCGTCCCGCAAAAAACAAGCCATCACATGACTGTCGGCCGAAATATGGAAAAATTATAGCTCTCAAAATATGGTGATGCAAAAACTAGATTTTGCAAAAAAAAGCGTCTTTTAGTGTGTAACAGCTGTCAGTCATAAAAACCCGATATAAATCTGGTATCTCTGTAATCGCACCGACCCGAAGAATAAAGTAATTTCATCACTTATACCGCACGAGGAGCGGCGTAAAAAATAAATAAAACCAATTCTTCACCTGCTACTGATTTGTTTATTATGTCTCCGAAAGATCGCAGTAAGGCTCTGCTCACATTTATCCTGCGCTCTGCGCTGAGCACTTACACCAGAGTTTTCGTGTAAATCTCTGAAATACGTGATTCAGACAGAACCCATGACGGAAAATTCCCTGTAATGAGGCAGATATAGACCACTGTGGACGCCGTCTAGCCTGGGATCCCACGGTGTCATTTGTTTTAGGCGTGCATAAAAGTGCGGTTGGCCAGTTTTGTGCACTTCTGAAAAAAAAGGACACCGCTAAACAGAGGCCAGACGGAGTCCAGAGTAACTCTGCTGCCTCATTACAGTGAATGGATCCTGCAGGGGTTTCATCTGAATTATATCACTTGGAAATTTAGATGGAAACCCCGATGTAAGTGCTCAGCCTAGAGCGCCGGATAAATGTTACATAAAATGTTCCCAATAAAAGCATCAACTCAGTCCTCAAAAAAAGCTAGTTCCCACTCAGGTCTGTCATCTGTTAAAAATATAAGGGACTTCCAAGTAACTGGTAGCAGAAAGGCTCTGGAAAAGCGAAATGGCCCTTGCCCCCCAAAAGAAATTCAGAAAATTTTGTGCTCCCAAATCCAAATGCCTATTCTACAATAAATTGTTCTCCAATTGTCAAATAGCACTCCATCCCCCCCAGATCTCGCCGTATGGCTGAGCGGTACGATACAGCCACATATGGGTTATTGCCACTTTTAGAAGAAATTGTGTGACACATTTCGGCACCATTTTTACCCATTGCCCTGTGTGAAAATGTAAAATCTGAGGGTAAAACATTTTTTTGTGGTAAAAATATAATTATGCTTTTTTCACTGCCCAATGGTATAAATTTAAAAATTAAAAAATACTCACTACTTCCCTAGATGAATTCCTTGAGAGGTGTAGCTTACAAAATGGGGTCACTTGTGGGGGTTTCTGCTGTTTCGGCATGTCAGCGACTCTTCAAATGTGACATGGTGTCTGCCACCTATCCCAGCCAACATAGCGCTCCTTTCTCTTCCGAACCCTGCCGTACACCAAAGCAGTGGTTTTCCCCCACATATGGGGTATCAGCGTACTCAGGAGAAATTGCACAACAAATTTCATGGGAAAAATTAGAAAATTTTATTTTTACAGCTCAATATTATAATCTCCTGTGAAGCACCTTGGGGTTCAAGGTGCTCACCACACATCTAGATAAGTTCCCTAAGGGGTCTAGTTTCAAAAATGGTGTCACTTGTGGGGGGTTTCCACTGTTTAGGCACATCAGGGGCTCCCCAAATGCAACATGGGGTCCGCTAATTATTCAAACAAATTTTACATTCAAAAAGTCAAATGGCGCTCCTTCCCTTTCAAACCCTGCCGTGCGCCCAAACAGTGGTTTGCCTCCACATATGGGGTATCAGCATGTTCAGGAGAAATTGCGCAACAAATTTCATGGTGCAATTTTTCCTATTACCCTTATGATAATGAAAAATTAAGGGATGAAAAAAGTTTTTGTGGGAAAAATGTGAAAATTTTATTTTTATAGCTCAATATTATAAACTTCTGTGAAGCACCTTGGGGTTCAAGGTGCTCACCACACATCTAGATAAGTTCCCTAAGGGGTCTAGTTTCCAATATGGTGTCACTTGTGGGGGGTTTCCACTGTTTAGGCTCTCCAAACGCAACATGGCGTCTGCTAATTATTCAGACAAATTTTATATTCAAAAAGTCTAATGGCGCTCCTTCCCTTCCGAACCCTGCAGTGCGCCCAAACAGTGGTTTTCCCTCACATATGCTATATCAGCACACTCAAGAGAAATTGCAAAAAAAGTTTGGAGTCCATTTTTTCCTGTTACCCCTGTGAAAATAGAAAAAATTGGGTCTAAAGTAACATTTTTGTGAAAAAAGTTAAATGTTAATTTTTTTCGTCCACATTCCAAAAATTCCTGTGAAGCACCTGAAGGGTTAATAAAGTTCTTGAATGTGGTTTTGAGCCCCTTGAGGGGTGCAGTTTTTAGAATGGTGTCACTTTTTGGTATTTTCTGTCATAAAGACCCCTCAAAGTGACTTCAAATATGATGTGGTTCCTAAAAAAATGTTTTTGTAAATTTTGTTGGAAAAATGAGAAATCGCTGGTCACTTTTTAACCCTTATAGCTCCCTAACAAAAAAAAAATTTGGTTCCAAAATTGTGCTCATGTAAAGGAGACATGTGGGAAATGGTATTTATTAACTATTTTGTGTGACACATCTCTCTGATTTAAGGGCATGAAAATTCAAAGTTAGAAAATTGCAAAATTTTCAAAATTTTCACCAAATTTCCGATTTTTTCACAAATAAACGTAAGTTATATCGAAGAAATTTTACCAGTATCATGAAGTACAATATGTCACGAAAAAAAAAATCTCAGAATCAGGGGAATAAGTTGAAGCGTTCCAGAGTAATTACTTCATAAAGTGACAGTGGTCAGAATTGAAAAAATTGGCCCGGTCATGAAGGCAAAAACAGGCTCTGGTGCGAAGTGGTTAAAGACTCTGCCGATAACCCCAAAAAGGCCATTTGCACCACCTGCCAGGCCAGCATCAGCAGGGGTGGCAAAACGACCAGCTTGACCACCACCAGCATGATCAGGCACATGGCAGCAAAGCACCCGACTTTGTGGGCCAAACCCCAGGGTCCAGGAACAGTGTCTGCGGGTGGCACCATTGCTTCTTCCGCTATTGTGCATGCAAGCCAATCAACTGTCCATGGTGCATGCGAAGATGCCTCCTTTCCTGCACCTGTCGTTGCACACTCTCAAGTAGCAGCATCAGGAAGCACGTCCAGTCCTTGGAATGCAAGCGCAAATATGCAGCCAACGCCCCACTGGCCACACTACTAAATTCTCACATTTCATGACTGCTTGTGCTCGAAATGTTGCATTTTAGGCTCGTGGAGATGGAAGCATTCCGCAACCTGATGGCAGCGGCCATCCCTCGGAACTCGGTCACCAGCTGCCACTATTTCTCCCGGTGTGCAGTGCCCGCATTACACAAGCACGTGTCCCAAAACATTAGCCGTGCTCTCAACAACGCAGTTACTGGTAAAATCCACCTAACCACAGACACGTGGACAAGTGCTTGTGGGGAGGGACGGTACATCTCGCTGACGGCACACTGGGTTAACATAGTGGAAGCCGGGCCCCAGTCGGGAACACGTCCTCCCGATGCCAAGGATTGCGGGCCCTAGGTCAATCAGGGTTGCCCCCACGGTCTACAGCTCCTGCACCTCATGCTCCTCAGCCTTCCCCTCCTCCTCTTCAGCCTCCATCTCCGAAATGGCCACATCAGTCACAAGCTGGAAGCACTGCAACACTGCATCGGCCAAGCGGCAACAGGCTGTGCTGAAGCTAATATGCTTAGGTGAAAAACTGCATAATGCTGAAGAGTTGTGGACAGCTCTGAAAGAGCAGGCAGATCTGTGGCTCACACCGCTGAGCCTACAGCCAGGCATGGTCGTGTGTGACAATGGCCGGAACCTTATGGCGGCTCTGAGGCGAGGCGAGCTCACACACGTACCATGCCTGGCCCATTTGCTTAACCTCGTGGTTCAGCGGTTTCTCAAATCCTACCCAGGGCTGCAGGATCTGCTTGTTAAGTACGCCGCCTGTGTGCCCATTTTAGAAAGTCAGCTACAGCTTCCGCCGCCTTTGAAGTGTTTCTGCAGCGTTTGCAGCTTCCGGCTCACAGACTGGTGTGTGATGTCCCCACGTGTTGGAACTCTACACTGCAGATGTTGGGAAGTATTTGTGAGCAGAAGAGGGCAGTTGTTGAGTACCAGCATCAAAAAGGCTGTCAGTATTCAGTTCAGACTCCACACATAAGACTTCAGGAGTGGACATGGATGTCAGACATATGCACCATCCTCCAAAACTTTGAGGACTCCACCAAGATAGTGAGGGGCGATGACGCCATAATTAGCGTCACCATCCCGCTTCTCTGTCTTCTGAAATGCTCTCTGCTCACAATCAAAGAGGATGCATTGCAAGGCGGAGCACGATGAGATGAAGAAAGGAACCAAATAGGGTGATTACACACAGCCAAGCCTCATCTCATTGCAACGTGGATTTGGTGACAATGAGGAAGATAATGAGGAGGATGGGGAGGAGGATGGACAGGAGCTAGTTTCATGCATTATAGATGGTACTACCTGCACAGCTGTCATACCGTCTGATCAGCATGGATGGCCAGAGGACAGACAGGAGGAGAAGGAGAGCATTGTCAGTCATCCTCTTGGTGAGCACACGGAAGTCTTGCCTGTTAGTAGTCTGGCACACATGGCTGAGTTTATGTTACGCTGCCTTTCCCATGACCCTCGCGTTCTCAAAATTTTGAGTGACAGCCATTACAGTACTGGTTGGTGACACTTCTATATCTCTTATTCCTGAGGCGGACAGGTCTACAAAAATGGGGCTGTACCAGAAGGCCCTTGTTGCGGAACTATTAAAAAAATTCCCATCTGAAAATGCTGGCGGCAGAGGGCACACTTCGTTGGACAACCAAGGAGTACAGGCAAGAGAGACACAACTTCAATCCAGCAGAGGCAGGGGAACACTGTCAAAGTTCTGGGAGAGTTTTCTCAGACCCTCCCATCGGACAGGCCCTGAGGCGCGGGGTACTCTCACAAGGAGTGCAAAGTTTGGGAAGATGCTGAGGGAGTACCTTGCCAACCGTACCAGTGTCCTCCGTGATTCCGCTGTGCCTTACAATTATTGGTTATCCAAGCTAGATACGTTGAATGAACTGGCTCTCTATGACTTGGAGGTCCTGGCTAGTGTTGAGCCACCCCCGTAGTGTTCGAGTTCGGTTCGGTTCGTCGAACACCCGTGTGTTCGCCGAACTGTTCGTCGAACTGTTCGTCGAACACCTTCGAACACATAGAAACACATAGAAAACACCTTCAAAGGTGTCCAAAAGCTGACAAACTGCTCAGAAGACACAACTAACACATGGAAAAGTGACAAGTACATATAGTCATGCGAAAAGAAAAGAGGTGGAGGAGTAAAAGGAGGGGGAGACACAGATATAGGCATGTCATGCCCTTCTAAAATCCAAAAAGTGAGAAGCCGAGACGGCCAGTCCGCTCCTGCCCGTGCCACCTCCGTGTCGCCGGGTTTGTTTATGATTCTCTTAAAAAAGCTTGGGGTAGGGGTCTAGGGGACCCTTTTATAGCCAAAATCACGGCCCTGTATCACAATACGTCACCTAGGCTGAAGATAAATGGAACTGTAGCACCGAGGGCTCGGTTGCTACAGACGTATTGCACCTCACCCAGAGGTGTGATATCTCACTCTCAGATAAGGATGGAGTGTGGATCAGGACCCGACACCTGCATGCATTACACCACATTGCCGTGGGGCAGGGCGACCAATATGCCCCTGAGATGGGCACGACAGTCCCTGTCCCTGGCTGGAGTGGGGGGAGGGAACACTGAGGAAGGGGAACCCTGCAGTGCAGGAGCAGGGAGGAAGCAGTTCCTGGGTGCATTGAGAAGGGAGTATAAAAGGTGGGCACCATCTTAGTTCAGTGCAGAGAAGTCTGAGCAGAAGTGGCAGGGAGCAGGGGCTCTGCATGAGCTCTGCTCCGGAGGCGGGCCTAGTAACAGAGGCCCAGGCCTGCAAGAGGGAGAAGGAAGGAAGAGGAGCGGAGAAGGCTCCAGGAACGAGGAATGAAGGGATCCCAGGGGTGCGGACGGGCGAGTCGCCACCGCACGCCCGAATCCGCCCGAATCCACCTGCGTGGAGGGGTCAGGCCAAAGGGGGAGACCGGTCCCCGAACTAGTGGAGGCAGGAAACGACCCTCAGCTAGAAACCGGAGGCTCTGACATTTTATGTGGCGCAGCCCCTTGCTCCACCCGCTAGGAAGGCACCACATAGGGTCAGGGAAACTGGCGCCAAGTTTACCAAGAGGAGGCCCGAGGCAGCCGGACAGAAGTGTTGGTAAGAAAGGCCAGACAAAGGACACACAAAGGGGGTCCTGTGAAGCGCTCCAAAGTTATCTGGGAGTTGTCTGAGCCCCTCACCTGGTGAGCACAGTACGACGTGGGCAGCCGTTACCTGCAGACGTGGTCTGGATAATAAGAACTGTGAGTAAAGGCCCTGAACTGCATCACTGACTCCGTGTCATTACTGCTGCTGCCCTGCACCATCACCCCCATCCTCCGCATACACTGCCCTGAGGCTATACTCCTCCCGTGGGGAGTTATGCTACGCTCTGCTGCACCCACAACACCAGCCTTAGTGGTCTGCCCTGTAGCGGCGGTTCACTCTGACCGCAATCCACGGGTGGCGTAGTCGGACATTTAAACATCAAAACCACATAAATAGTTCCGCCACTGGTTTGACCGCCCTGAGCCACGGAACCGGATCGCCGCCACGAAGACTACAACCACCAGCATCCACCAAAAAGGGTCCGGCTCCGGGTGTCCCAAGGCCCAGGGGGTGCGTCAGAACATTTTCATCACCTTTCACAATCACCAATGGGACAAGGCAGGGATGTCCTCTGTCCCCTCTCTTATACATCCTAGTGACGGAGCACCTGCTCTCATCAATTCGCCATAACCCCAATATTAGGTGGATTGAGGTGGGAGGCACCGAGTACAAGTGCTCTCTATTTGCTGATGATGTCCTAGTATATATCACTCAATCACATATATCCATCCCTGCTGTTATGGCTGAAATAGATCACTTTGTTACATGGTAAAATTTTAAAATCAATGCAGCGAAGTCTGAGGCCCTCGATGTCTCCCTCCCTAAATCCATATAGGATTCCATCCAGTCCAACTTTCCCTTTGCCTGGCCCTCACAGGGTATCAAATACTTAGGAATTCCTATTCATAGAGACCTCTCCCATCTATGTTATCTTAATTTTGGGCCCTTTATTGAACAATTCCATACAGACCACGGTTGGCAAGTTAGAACTGTAAGATTCACTACGTGAACCACTGGTGTTTTGTGGAAAAGCACATGTACACCGCGTTCCAAATTATTATGCAAAAAGTGTTTAGGAGTGATAAGGGAAGAATTTGTTTGTCAGTTAAACTCATTGATGGTGATGTGTGTCAGGGCTCTTTATATCACTGTAAGCAATTGCAGACACCTGTGCTAATTAGTTTGGCAGGTGTTTCCAATGAAAGGCAAGACTACTTAAGAAGGCTCTCTCACATTATTAAGCAGCCTACATTTTCTGCCAAAATGGGAAAGAAAAAGGATGTGTCGGCTGCTGAGAAGCAACAAATTGTGGAGTGTTTAGGTCAAGGCATGACTACAATCAACATTGTGCGATGATCAGGATGAAGTGTCTTGGCAATCAAGAAGTATGTAGCTGATTCACAGTACACACGTGTGCGTGCTGATAAGGGCAAATTGAGGACTCTTTCCTACAGGCAATTACGTCAGGTTGAAAGAGCAGCGGCAAAAAAGCCTTGTCATAGCAGCAGACAAGTTTTTGAAGCTGATTGTGCCTCCAACGTCCCCCGAACAACAAGATGCAGGGTCCTTCAGAGGTTTGCAGCTGTGCATACGCCATCCTGTCGACCTCCTCTATCCACTTCACACAAGCAGAAACGGCTCCAGTGGGCCAAACATTACATGAAGACTGATTTCAAAACTGTTTTGTTCACGGATGAGTGCCGTGCAGCGCTCGATGGTCCAGATGAATGGAGTGGAGGATGGCTGGTTGATGGACACCCCACGCAAACACGGCTACAGCGCCAACAAGGAGGAGGTGGAGTAATGTTTTGGGCTGGAATCATGGGGAGAGAGATTGTCGGCCCCTTTAGGATCCCTGAAGGCGCTAAAGATGAACTCCATAATGTATGTGGATTTTCTCAAACAGCACTTCCTGCCATGGTTCAAGAAGAAGAACCGTGTATTTCACAGCAAGATCATTTTTCTGCATGATAATGCACCATCTCATGCTGCACATAAAACATCTGCATCTCTGGCTGATATGGGCATAAAAGGGGACAAACTTATGGTGTGACCCCCATGCTCCCCTGACCTCTACCCCATTCAGAACCTTTGGAGCATCATTAAAAGGAGTGTCTATGATGGCGGGAGGCAGTTCACATCTAAGCAACAGCTCTGGGAGGGTATTCTGTCCTCATGCAAAACAATTGAAGCAGAAACCATCCAAAACCTGACAAATTCAATGGACGAGAGAGTTCAGAAGCTCCTTTCGAACAAGGGGTCCTATGTGAAAATGTAACATCACCTACAATAAAGTTTTGAGTTGAAAACTGTTTGATTTCAGTTTCTAACAACCTGCTAATGCTTATAATTTCAAAAATGACCATTTTTTTGGTCTTTATTAAAATGAAAAGGTTGATCGAAAAGTTTGGGGGATCTAAGAGTGTGGCAACCCAGTAGTCATGATTACTTCGAATTCTGACAATATGAGGGTCATGCTGCAGGTAGTGCAGCAAGAAGGCACTTATGTGTCTTGCGCATCTCGGAGCCCCAAAATTATTTTCCGGGCTAGATGCAGCTAAAAATTATTTTTAATTTTAAATCTGGTGAAGCTTATTATAGATGGCCTAATAGGATCAGTGCTGCACACTGCTACAAAGCCCAAATTATTTTCCAGTCAAGATACAGATAAACATGATTAGTAATTTGAAAGCTTAAAACGGTTGGTAGGGTGATTTTAACCAATCATCAAGCTTTTACTCTCCCCAGGATGACACAGGGGTAGAAAAGTCATTTCGGATCCATGATTTGTTCATCTTTATGAACGTGAGTCTGTCTACATTATCAGTGGAGAGCCGCGTGCGCTTATCTGTCAGCACACCACCAGCAGCGCTGAACACACGTTCAGACAGAACGCTGGCTGCGGGGCATGACAAGATCTCCAAGGCGTAAGTGGCTAGCTCCGGCCATTTATCCAGATTGGAAGCCCAAAAAGAGCAAGGGTCCAGTGACACAGTCGTGGCTTCAATGTTTACTTGGAGATACTCCTGTACCATCGTCTCTAGGCGTTGACTATGTGTCAGACTTCTTGTCTCCTGTGGCCTTGCAAAGGATGGGCTAAAAAAGTGGTGAAATGATTCCGCAAAATTGATGTTACCAGCAGATACTGTGGTTCTGTTACGGTTTGAGTGCTGAACACTTGACGGTCCCACGGTTGGCAAGTTGGAACTGTGAGATTCACTACGTGCACCACTGGTATTTTGTGGAAAAGCACATGTAAGATTCTGCAACAGTCTCTGCTGATACTCCTGCATGCGTGCATCCCTTTCTATGGCAGGAATAATTTCTGCAAATTTACTTTTGTACCGGGGATCTAACAGTGTGGCAACCCAGTAGTAAGGATTATTTCTAATTCTCACAATTCGAGGGTCATGTTGCAGGTAGTGCAGCAAGAAGGCACTCATGTGTTTTGCGCATCCAGGAGCACCAAGTCCCTGTTGTGTTGGTGGCGAGGTAACAATCATGCTTCCTTCCTCTGTCCTCTCCCCCCAACCTCGCACAACAGAAATGTGATCAAGGTCTCCCTCATCTGATGAGTCTTCCATCAGTTTGTCCTCCACTTCTTCCTGGGCTCCTGCACCTTCCTCACTAGTTTGGCTGCTACCATGCGCCCTGGTAAAATCATCTCCCCCACCCTCACATGCCTGCCGCCTTGGTGCTGCCGACCGTCTGGACCTTGCAGATGTTAGCCCTTCCGCATACAACTCCTCCTCCTCTACTTCCTCCACCTCCTCTTGTGCCACCACCTGACTCTGAATTCTGTTTAACATGTGCTCCAGCATGTAAATCACCAGAATAGTCATGCTGATAATGGCATCGTCAGCACTAAACATCTTCGTCGCCATTTCAAAACTGTGCAGAAGGGTGCATAGGTCCCTGATCTGAGACCACTCCTCCAGCGTGATTTGCCCCACCTCTGAATCTCGTTGGCCCAGGCTATACGTCAGAACGTATTGCACCAGGGCTTGTCGGTGCTGCCACAGTCGCTGCAACATGTGCAGAGTTGAATTCCACCGGGTAGGCACATCGCATTTTAGCCGGTGAAGTGGCAGGCCCAACGACTTCTGTAGAGATGTAAGTCGCTGAGCTGCGGGATGCGAACGGCGGAAGTGAGCACACAGCGACCGTGCCCTCTGCAGAAGGCCATCTAGTCTGGGATAGTGGGCTAAAAATTGCTGGACAACCAGGTTCAACACGTGAGCCATACAAGGCACGTGTGTGACATTGCCCCGGCGAAGGGCCGCACCCAGGTTTGCAGCATTGTCGCACACGGCCTTCCCTGGTTTCAGGTCCAGTGGAGACAACCATTCATGAAATTGGTTCTCCAGAGCTGACCACAACTCCTCAGCTGTGTGACTCACATTTCCCAGACATTTCAATGTAAAAACCGCCTGATGACGTTGAGCCCTACTGCCAGCATAGTAAGGAGGTGTGCAGGATCCCTTCTGCGCAGTTAGAAAGCTTGTGGCATGACCAGACAGGCTTTGGGTGCAGGTGGAAGACCGAGAGGAGGTTGAGGAGGCAGAAGCAGTGGAGGAACTTTGACATAAAGAGGATTGACGCACAACTCGTGGGGACGGCAAGACTTGGACAGCAGCCCCTTGTCCTGCTGTCACCATAGTTACCCAGTGCCCAGTCAGCGACATGTAACGCCCCTGTCCATGCCTACTCGTCCAAGTGTCTGTGGTGAAATGCACCCTGTCACACACAGAGTTTCTCAAAGAAGCGGTGATGTTGTGTGCGACATGCTGGTGGAGCGCAGGCACACCTTTCTTTGAGAAGTAGTGCCGACTGGGCATCTGGTACTGGGGCACTGCGACGGACATAAGGTCTCGAAAATCCTCTGTGTCCACCAGGCGGAAAGGCAGCATTTCTGTAGCCAAGAGCTTGCAGATGGTGAAATTCAACCTCTTAGCTTTCTCATGGCTAGGAGGAAATGGTCTTTTACTTGTCCACATCTGAGGGACCGAGGGCTGGCTATTGTGCTTAGACGGGGTTGATAAGGGTGTCCCCGGCAAACTGCCGGTCTGTGAGGAAGATGCAGGCCGACATGTTAGGTTGCCTTGATCCAAAGGTGGTGCTATCGATGTCGGACAGCGCTCAAGACCAGCTGGTGTTACCACCTCCAAAGAAAATGATGACCTGCCAATCACGCTGGCTGTTGCGGGTAAAGAGGTGGCAGGTCTGCGCCCCAAAACAGGTGTGACTGCTGTCCCCCCAGTCACAGAGGATGAAGAGGCCGCGGATGCACAAGATATGGCAGACGGTGGTTGGCCCGGCCGGCTAGGCCGCATTGTAGCACACTGAGCTTCCCACTGCAACTTATGCTTCATGTCCATGTGCCGGTTCATGCATGAAGTACTCAAACTATGTATTTTTTGGCCTCTACTTAGCTTTTGCTGACAAATGTTACAGATAACTGTAACGGGTCCGGGAGGCGGAACCTCTGAGCTACTATACAAGGGGGCGGCCCTTGTAAGGGAGCGGGTGGCAGTCTCTGGGTGAACGGACAGGGAGTTACGGCAAGTGATCAGGGCAGTCTCTGGGTAAGGGGTAGGTACGACCTGTGATGGCAGAGCCTCCGGGTAGGCTAGCAGGCAGATGGTAGATGTGTGCTCCCAGGTGAGCAAGCGAGAGTCTCTGGAATAGCAGGTGGTCACGGCACGTGACGGCGGAACCTCCGGGCTGGCAGGCAGGTAGGTAACGGAGAAGCGCTCCCAGGTGAGCGGGCAAGAGTCTCAGGAATAGCTGGTGGTCACCGCACGTGACAACGGGACCTCCGGGCTGGCAAGCAGGCAGGTAACGGAGATGCGCTCCCAGGTGAGCGGGCAAGAGTCTCTGAGATAGCTGGTGGTCACAGCACGTGACAACGGAGCCTCCGGGCTGGCAAGCAGGCAGGTAGCGGAGAAGCGCTCCCAGGTGAGCGGGCAAGCTGGTCCATAGACAGACTGACCGGAGTTGTAAGGCAGACCGTCGGACCTCAGGCAAGCAGGCAGGTAGCTGATGTGCGCTCCCAGGTGAGCGGACAAGTTGGTCCTTAGACAGACTGACCGGAGTTGTAAGGCAGACCGTCGGACCTCAGGCAGGCAGGCAGGTAACAAGTATTCAGGCAGGAATCAGGCAGGTAACTAGCAGGAAACTGGCAGGAAACTGGCAGGTAACTGGCAATGGGACCTGAGGGCTGAAGCACAGGTGAGACACAGGTGCAAACAACATTGCTCGGGCACCTCCATTTTGGAGGAGGTGCCTTATATATGATGAAGTCCTCCGGCCATTGGCCGGGGACTCCTTAGGACGGCGCGCGCGGCCCCTTTAAGAGGAGGGGAGCGCGCGCGCGCGCGCCCTAAGCACAGGGGCCGGGAAGGAGCGCGCGCCGAGAGCAGAGCGGGAGGAGGACGCCGGGAAGGAGCGCGCGCCGACAGCAGAGCGGGGAGAGGACGCCGGGCACGGAGCAGAGCGGTGAGGGGAGCAGCGTCCCTGCCTAGCAGAGGGCAGGGACGCCAGCGCTACAGTACCCCCCCCTTTAGGCCCCCCCTTTTTTAGGCCAGACAGAAATTTAGCTAGGATGAGAGGGGCATGGATGTTCTCCCGGGGCTCCCACGTTCTCTCCTCAGGACCAAACCCCTTCCAATCTACCAGAAAAAAGGTCTTTCCTCTTACCCTTTTGGTGGCAAGAATGTTCTCTACCTCAAACTCGTCCTCAGCAGAAACCGGAGCAGGAGGCGTACCTGTAGACTTGGAAAAAGAGTTAAGCACCACAGGTTTGAGGAGAGACACATGGAAGGAGTTAGGGATCCGTAAGTTGGCCGGGAGTTTCAATTTATAGGCCACCGGGTTGATCTGACTGATGACCTCCAGTGGGCCGATGAACCGAGGCCCTAACTTATAGGAAGGGATCTTGAGCCGGACATATTTGGACGAGAGCCAGACTTTATCCCCAGGGCGGAATTGAGGAGGGTCCAGACGTTTTTTGTCAGCGTGTCTTTTCATACGCTCGGATGACAGAAGGAGTGCGGACCGGGTACTCTCCCATATGGAGGAAAATTTGTTAACAAGAGATTCCGCAGCCGGATTGTCCGCCGAGGAGGAGACGGGAAACGGGATCCGAGGATGCTGACCGTAGACTACAAAAAACGGGGATTTGGAGGAAGACTCGCTCTCGTGATTGTTGTACGAGAATTCGGCCCATGGCAGGAGATCCACCCAGTCAGAATGGTGGGCATTAACGAAGTGCCGAAGGTAACTGGTCAGGTTCTGATTGATCCGCTCCACTTGACCATTAGACTGTGGATGGTAAGCGGAGGAGAAGTCCAGGGTGACGTCCAGCAATTTACAAGTGGCTCTCCAGAAACGGGAAGTGAACTGTACCCCACGATCCGACACGATGTGACGGGGCAGGCCATGAAGACGGAAGATGTGGCGGATAAAGTCTTTAGCCAGCTCGGGTGCAGACGGAAGACCTGGCAGTGGAATGAAGTGAGCCATCTTGGAGAAGCGGTCAGCGACCACCCAAATGACCGTACAACCGGCAGAGACGGGTAGATCAGTAATGAAGTCCATCGCTATATGCTGCCAGGGGGCAGCAGGTACTGGCAGAGGTAGGAGGCGGCCGGCCGGCAGGTGTCTCGGAACTTTGTTGCGGGCGCAGGACACACAGGCAGAAACAAAGTCTATTACATCCTTGTGCAGGTTAGGCCACCAGTAGTGCCGGGTAATAAGCTGGAGGGTCTTTTTCTGACCGGCGTGGCCAGCTAGTTTAGACGAATGACCCCAGTGTAGGATCTTCTCCCGATCAGGTACTGGTACGAACGTCTTACCAGGAGGAAGACGATTTAGACTCACGGGAGCCACCTGCATTACTCTGGCGGGATCGATGATATGTTTCGGATCCTCCTCGAGATCAGACACCAGAAAGGACCGAGACAAGGCGTCCGCCTTGACGTTTTTGTCAGCCGGGCGAAAATGAAGGACAAAATCAAAACGAGCAAAAAACAAGGACCACCGGGCTTGGCGCGGGTTAAGTCTCTGGGCATGCTGGAGGTAAGCCAAGTTCTTGTGGTCAGTGTAAATTATTACCGGGTGAAGAGCCCCCTCGAGCAGGTAACGCCACTCCTCCAATGCCAGTTTGATGGCCAATAACTCTCGGTCTCCTATGGAATAGTTGCGCTCAGAGGAGGAGAAGAGTTTAGAGAAGAAGCCACAAGTTACCATCCTCCCGGAAGATGATTTTTGAGTAAGTACCGCTCCGGCTCCAGAGGAGGAGGCGTCAACTTCCAGGAAGAACTGTTTGTTGCCATCTGGGCGATGCAGCACCGGGGCGGAAGAGAAGGCCTGTTTAAGGGAAAGAAAGGCCTCCTCTGCTTCGGGTGGCCACTCTTTGGGATTAGTACCTTTACGGGTGAGCGCAGAAATTGGGGCCGTCCGGGAAGAGAAGTGTGGTATGAAGAGGCGGTAGTAGTTGGCGAAGCCCAGGAATCGCTGAATGGCCTTCAACCCCTCCGGTCGGGGCCATTTCTCGATGGCAGACAGTTTCTCAGGATCCATTTGTAGGCCGGTCTGAGAGATAATGTAGCCCAGAAACGGAAGCGAGGTCTGCTCAAAGAGGCACTTCTCAAATTTAGCGTAGAGATGGTTCTGCCTTAGCCTGAGCAGGACCTGACGAACGTCCCTCCGGTGAGTCTGGAGATCCGGAGAGAAGACCAAGATGTCGTCCAGGTACACCACTACGCAGGAGTAGAGAAGGTCCCGGAAGATGTCATTGACCAACTCTTGAAAGATGGCAGGAGCGTTACAGAGACCAAAGGGCATTACCAGGTATTCATAGTGGCCGTCCCGGGTGTTGAATGCCGTCTTCCATTCATCCCCCTGACGAATACGAACCAGGTTGTACGCCCCACGAAGGTCCAGTTTGGTGAAGATCCTAGCCCCCCTCAGGCGATCAAATAATTCTGGAATGAGCGGAAGGGGGTACTTATTCTTCACCGTGATCAGGTTTAGGCCTCTATAGTCTATACAGGGACGGAGAGAGCCGTCCTTCTTTTTGACGAAAAAGAAGCCTGCTCCCGCCGGGGAGGTAGATTTCCGGATGAATCCTCTGGCCAGATTCTCCTCAATATATTCGGACATTGACCGGGTCTCAGCAGCGGATAAAGGATAGATACGCCCACGGGGAGGAGTAGTACCGGGTAGCAGATCGATGGGACAGTCGTATGGTCTATGTGGTGGTAATGTCTCTGCCTCCTTTTTATTAAAGACATCTGCATAAGACCAATAAGGAATCGGAAGTCCAGGTAGATTAGCTGGGGTAGGAGAGGGACAGACGGGATGGACGGGAACCAGGCAGGTTTTATGACAGTCTTGTCCCCAGCGAAGGACCTCTCCGGTTTGCCAGTCTAGCACGGGTGCATGTCTCTGGAGCCAGGGCAGACCTAGCAAGAGGGCGTGAGAGAGTCCAGGCAGAACATGAAAGGAGATACTTTCAGAATGCAGCATTCCCACCTGCAGGGTAATGGATTCGGTGATGAGTTGAATGGGGCGAGGTAAGAGGCCCCCATCCACGGCAGCGACAGACAAGGGTACAGCCAGAGGTTTGGTGGGGATGCGGTATTTCTCAACCAGGGACTGTGAAATAAGGTTCCCGGCTGCTCCAGAGTCAAGTTGGGCTAGTTCGAAATAACGGTTCTCCCCGTAGATGATCGAAACTGACAACAGCAGGGATGGAGAGGATTTATTCTTGTCTAGGTGGACCTCTCTGAGCGAACCTAGACACAGGCGTTTCCCGACCTCTCCGGGCAGGTACGGATCCGGTGCTCCTTACTGCCACAGTAGAAGCAGCTCCCCTCGGCACGGCGTGAGTCCTGACGGGTTTTGACCATCTTGGTCTGGTCGACCTGCATAGGCTCAGGAGAGTGTACCTGGGGAGAGATGGAGGGAATGACGGGTTTCTGGAAAGTAGGAGCTAAACGTGGAATCCTTCTCTCACGGGTGACCTCTTTGGCACGCTCCTGGAACCGTAGGTCAATCCGGGTGGCAAGGGTTATTAGATCATCGAGAGAGGTAGGAATGTCCCGACCAGCAAGTTCATCTTTAATACGACCGGACAGACCCTCCCAGAAGACGGATACCAGAGCGTCGTTATCCCAGGCCAGCTCCGAGGCAAGGGTGCGGAACCGTATGGCATATTGGCCCACGGTGAGACCCTCCTGACGGAGGCGTAGCAGAGAGGATGCGGATGAGGTCTTCCGTCCGGGTTCGTCGAAGACTTTCCGGAAAGCCGAGAGAAAAGCAGGCAAGTTGGACACCAGGGGGTCTCCTCTCTCCCATAGAGGATTTAGCCAGGCCAGGGCCTCCCCGGTGAGATGGGACATGATAAAGGCAATTTTGGCCCGGTCGGAATTAAACTGATGGGACAAAAGTTCAAAGTGCAGGGTGCACTGATTTATGAAGCCCCGAGCCTGGACGGGGTCGCCTCCGAAGCGAGGGGGTGCAGAGAGCCGGGGTCCGGGGTAGGATACCATAGTATTAGTGGGCAGCGGAGCTGCCGGATTGCAAGATATGGCACTGGCGGAGGTTGTTGGTGGATCAGACAGAGTGTTCAGGCGAGTATTAACATTCCGCAGGTGACCCAGGATGGCCTCCTGTTGGGACCTCTGACGGGACAGTTCAAGACAGAGGTCCGAGAGCGACGGAGCTTGGGTGCCACCGGGTTCCATGGCCCGAGCAAACTGTAACGGGTCCGGGAGGCGGAACCTCTGAGCTACTATACAAGGGGGCGGCCCTTGTAAGGGAGCGGGTGGCAGTCTCTGGGTGAACGGACAGGGAGTTACGGCAAGTGATCAGGGCAGTCTCTGGGTAAGGGGTAGGTACGACCTGTGATGGCAGAGCCTCCGGGTAGGCTAGCAGGCAGATGGTAGATGTGTGCTCCCAGGTGAGCAAGCGAGAGTCTCTGGAATAGCAGGTGGTCACGGCACGTGACGGCGGAACCTCCGGGCTGGCAGGCAGGTAGGTAACGGAGAAGCGCTCCCAGGTGAGCGGGCAAGAGTCTCAGGAATAGCTGGTGGTCACCGCACGTGACAACGGGACCTCCGGGCTGGCAAGCAGGCAGGTAACGGAGATGCGCTCCCAGGTGAGCGGGCAAGAGTCTCTGAGATAGCTGGTGGTCACAGCACGTGACAACGGAGCCTCCGGGCTGGCAAGCAGGCAGGTAGCGGAGAAGCGCTCCCAGGTGAGCGGGCAAGCTGGTCCATAGACAGACTGACCGGAGTTGTAAGGCAGACCGTCGGACCTCAGGGAAGCAGGCAGGTAGCTGATGTGCGCTCCCAGGTGAGCGGACAAGTTGGTCCTTAGACAGACTGACCGGAGTTGTAAGGCAGACCGTCGGACCTCAGGCAGGCAGGCAGGTAACAAGTATTCAGGCAGGAATCAGGCAGGTAACTAGCAGGAAACTGGCAGGAAACTGGCAGGTAACTGGCAACGGGACCTGAGGGCTGAAGCACAGGTGAGACACAGGTGCAAACAACATTGCTCGGGCACCTCCATTTTGGAGGAGGTGCCTTATATATGATGAAGTCCTCCGGCCATTGGCCGGGGACTCCTTAGGACGGCGCGCGCGGCCCCTTTAAGAGGAGGGGAGCGCGCGCGCGCGCGCCCTAAGCACAGGGGCCGGGAAGGAGCGCGCGCCGAGAGCAGAGCGGGAGGAGGACGCCGGGAAGGAGCGCGCGCCGACAGCAGAGCGGGGAGAGGACGCCGGGCACGGAGCAGAGCGGTGAGGGGAGCAGCGTCCCTGCCTAGCAGAGGGCAGGGACGCCAGCGCTACAATAACACGAGTTGGGTCATCTTTATCGATCTGAAAAAATGCCCAGGCTATGCAAGGCTTAGCACCCATGCGACCTGAAGAGCCACCACGACTTGTGGTGAGAGGCAGAGTTGTGTTTGAGGATGCAGTTGTTGACGTGCTTCCAGTACTACGTCTCTGTCCAGGAAGGCGCAAACTGACCTCATCGTCACTAGCATCTTCCTCCACCTCCTCTGCTGACCTCATCTCTTGGCTGACTGTGGGTTGACAGTAAGTGGGATCTCCGACCTCATCATCATCACCCTGTGCGTTATCACACCCGTCGTCCTCAGAGCCAACCTGTTCCTGCCCTGACAAAAAACTAAAGTTGTCGCTCCAATCAGGTATTTGAGTCTTATCATCGTCTTCCTCATTGTCTCCACCAACAGGAGTTACAGTTTGGGAATGAGGGTCTACATTATGGTCAGAACCTTCTACGTCTGGTCCTGGATCCGACTCATAAAGATTCTGGGCATCTGTGCAGATCATTTCCTCGTCTGGATTCACAGAAGCGCTGGAGTCGACCTCTGATTCGCAGGCTATAGTATGAGTAAACAGCTCTGCAGACTCAACCATCTGTTCTACCTCATACTCAGACGGGCAGCTGGAGATTTGGGAGCTGTGAGGAAGCAAGTGCGATTTGGGTGACACCTTTGAGGACTGGAGTATTTGTGATGTTGAAGTTGATGTGGAGGAGAGCCCACTTAAAGGAGCACTTGATATCCGTTGAAGCACCTGCTGTTTTTGTGCCTCATCTGGAATTTGTAGCGATTGGCGTGGCCGTAAGAAAGGGATCTTATCACATTGTCCGCTAAAAGAAGTAGACATTTTAGTTTGGCTGGAAGATGGTCTTTCTTCTGCACCTACCCCACGGACACAACCTTTTTTCCCCTTCCCAACACGCCTATTCCCCTTTCCACCAGCAGCAGGCCTTTTTCCACTCATTTTGGTGGTTAACTAATTCACAAATCTGGAGTTGTTTGCACAAAAAAACAATGGATGGTAACCGAGCAGAGCTGAGTGGCCAAACTGTGGTATTAGGCCAAAACTATTGGCTGGGTTAGATGCAGAAAAAAATTATTTTTAATTTGCAACCTGATGGAGGTCAGTATAGATGGACTAATAGACCAAGTCCCACACACCGCTAGAAGCCCAAATATTTTTTCAGAGCTAGATGCAGAAAATTTTTTTATTCAATTTGCAACCTGATGGAGGTCAGTATAGATGGACTAATAGACCAAGTCCCACACACTGCTAGAAGCCCAAATATTTTTTCAGAGCTAGATGCAGAAAAAAATTATTTTTAATTTGCAACCTGATGGAGGTCAGTATAGATGGACTAATAGACCAAGTCCCACACACCGCTAGAAGCCCAAATATTTTTTCAGAGCTAGATGCAGAAAAAAATTATATTCAATTTGCAACCTGCTGGAGGTCAGTATAGAAGGACTAATAGAACAAGTCCCACACACTGCTAGAAGCCCAAATATTTTTTCAGAGCTAAATGAAGAAAAAAATTATTTTTAATTTGCAACCTGATGGAGGTCAGTATAGATGGACTAATAGACCAAGTCCCACACACTGCTAGAAGCCCAAATATTTTTTCAGAGCTAGATGCAGAAAAAAATTATTTTTAATTTGCAACCTGATGGAGGTCAGTATAGATGGACTAACAGAACAAGTCCCACACGCTGCTAGAAGCCCAAATATTTTTTCAGAGATAAATGAAGAAAAAAATTATTTTTAATTTGCAACCTGATGGAGGTCAGTATAGATGGACTAATAGACCAAGTCCCACACACTGCTAGAAGCCCAAATATTTTTTCAGAGCTAGATGCAGAAAAAAATTATTTTTAATTTGCAACCTGATGGAGGTCAGTATAGATGGACTAATAGAACAAGTCCCACACGCTGCTAGAAGCCCAAATATTTTTTCAGAGATAAATGAAGAAAAAAATTATTTTTAACTTGCAACCTGATGGAGGTCAGTATAGATGGACTAATAGACCAAGTCCCACACACTGCTAGAAGCCCAAATATTTTTTCAGAGCTAGATGCAGAAAAAAAATTATTTTTAATTTGCAACCTGATGGAGGTCAGTATAGATGGACTAATAGACCAAGTCCCACACACCGCTAGAAGCCCAAATATTTTTTCAGAGCTAGATGCAGAAATTTTTTTTATTCAATTTGCAACCTGATGGAGGTCAGTATAGATGGACTAATAGACCAAGTCCCACACACTGCTAGAAGCCCAAATATTTTTTCAGAGCTAGATGCAGAAAAAAATTATTTTTAATTTGCAACCTGATGGAGGTCAGTATAGATGGACTAATAGACCAAGTCCCACACACTGCTAGAAGCCCAAATATTTTTTCAGAGCTAGATGCAGAAAAAAATTATTTTTAATTTGCAACCTGATGGAGGTCAGTATAGATGGACTAATAGAACAAGTCCCACACGCTGCTAGAAGCCCAAATATTTTTTCAGAGTTAAATGAAGAAAAAAATTATTTTTAATTTGCAACCTGATGGAGGTCAGTATAGATGGACTAATAGACCAAGTCCCACACACTGCTAGAAGCCCAAATATTTTTTCAGAGCTAGATGCAGAAAAAAATTATTTTTAATTTGCAACCTGATGGAGGTCAGTATAGATGGACTAATAGAATGATGCTATGCCCAAAAGATTTTACTTCACTAGGTGCAGTAAAAAAATTGGTATTCTATACACAGGTGGTATATCTTGCAACACAGATAGGCTACTCCACTGACTAACACACTCTGCAATAGGCCAAAAAGGATTAGCTTTGCTAGATTCAGCCAAATGCTGTGAAAAAAACTTGCACAGCACTGGCACAGACCTGCCTGGCAAAAACTGATAGGAACTGATGTAAACTAGTCCTGAATAGGACTCCAATTACAATTAGTCTTTACTCCCACAATCTATCTATTTAAGAGCACAGACCTGCTTGATAAAAGTCGTAGGAAATGCTGTAACCTAGTCCTTAAAAGGACTGCAATCACAACTATTCCCTACTCCCAAGCTATCTGTATATTTGTGCGAAAATTGGCTTGAAATTAACAAGGTATAGCGCACACAGCAACAGCGGTGCCGTCTAACACGCAGCTGCAGCAGTGAGAAAATGGTGGCGACGGGGAAAATGGCTTGGTCTTATAGGGCAAGGACATGTGACATACACTGCCAATCACACATGCCCTTGCTTGTGTGAAAAAAAGCACTTTGCTCCGTTTGTGCGCTGCTGATAGGCTGACAGATTGCACCTCCCCACTGCAAATGCGGGAAAGAGAAAAAAAAATGGAGATCTTCATTGTTCCTGCAGAGATCCATCCCCTGCCCCTCCCCCCGCCCCGCTGTACACTCAAACTGCGTATTAACATTAATTTTCATCATTACTGAGAAAAAATCCAGTTATGATTTTGGTGCACGAACAGTTATCGAACATAACCTCGAACAGCCGAATTTTTCTCAAATTGTTCGTGTTCGCCGACCGGCTCGAACACCGCCCAAAACAGCTCGAATTTGAGATTGGCGAACAGTTCGAGTAGAACAACGCTCATCTCTAGTCCTGGCCTGCCCTGCCGCCAGCGTTTTATCAGAGCGGGTTTTTAGTGCCGCTGGTGGAATTATAACTGATAAGCCCATCCTCCTGTCAACTGAAAATGCTGACAGGCTGACTCTTATAAAAATGAACAAGGGCTGGATTGGGCCTGAATTCTCAACACCAACGAATGATAGCAGCGTAACATAAATCCCTATCCAGTGTCTTTTCTTGAGACGTTTATTCCCATGCACCTTTTCACACCCACACATTGGTATAAGCTTCCTGATTTTGGCTATTTTCTTTTGTTCTCCTCCTTCTCCTCATCCTCCACCACCATATCACCAGGGTGACCGTGGTCCCTGATGAAACACCTACCTAATTTTTTTAAAGGGTGTTTATTATGCCCGTAAAAAAATTTTTTCATACAGTATGTTCATGTATACCCCCCAGGGGTAAATGTTTGTCAGCCCATACACTTAGTGCAAGGGCATTACAAGCATAGAAGGCCCCCTCATTTCTAATGGGAATATTTTTTTATGAGGCCCTCCTCCACGTCTCTTCCAAGGGACATTGAAGTGCCTCCAAATTTTTTGCAGCCCTTGCATTCACTGCATAGGCCAACACTATGAGAGACTCTATCCTTTCTAATGATAATTTGTCGTTACTGTGGCCCTGCTCTATGTGTCTTTAAGTTCTTAGTGGAGTTTTTCCTAAAATTGGTCAGCCATTGGACTCACTGCATGCCCTATAACTGTATAGCAGACCCTCTCCTTTCTAATGGGAACATGTCGTACCTTGTTACTGTGGCCCTGCTCCATGTGTCTTTAAATTCTTAGTGGGGTTTTTCCTAAAATTGGTCAGCCATTGGACTCACTGCATACCCTATAACTGTATAGCAGACCCCCTCCTTTCTAATGGGAACATGTCGTACCTTGTTACTGTGGCCCTGCTCCGTGTCTCTTTAAATTCTTAGTGGGGTTTTTCCCACAATTAGTCAGCCGTTGGACTCACTGCATACCCTATAACTGTATAGCAGACCCTCTCCTTTCTAATGGGAACATGTCGTACCTTGTCATTGTGGCCCTGCTCCGTGTGTCTTTAAATTCTTAGTGGGGTTTTTCCTAAAATTAGTCAGCTGTTGGACTCACTGCATACTCTATAACTTTATAGCAGACCCTCTCCTTTCTAATGGGAACATGTTGTACCTTGTTACTGTGGCCCTGCTCCGTGTGTCTTTAAATTCTTAGTGGGGTTTTTCCTAAAATTAGTCAGCCGTTGGACTCACTGCATACCCTATAACTGTATAGCAGACCCTCTCCTTTCTAATGGGAACATGTCGTACCTTGTTATTGTGGCCCTGCTCCGTGTGTCTTTAAATTCTTAGTGGGGTTTTTCCTAAAATTAGTCAGCTGTTGAACTCACTGCATACTCTATATCTTTATAGCAGACCCTCTCCTTTCTAATGGGAACATGTTGTACCTTGTTACAGTGGCCCTGCTCCGTGTGACTTTAAATTCTTAGTGGGGTTTTTCCTAAAATTAGTCAGCCGTTGGACTCACTGCATACCCTTTAACTGTATAGCAGACCCTCTCCTTTCTAATGGGAACATGTCGTGCCTTGTTATTGTGGCCCTGCTCCATGTGTCTTTAAATTCTTAGTGGGGTTTTTCCTAAAATTAGTCAGCTGTTGGACTCACTGCATACTCTATAACTTTATAGCAGACCCTCTCCTTTCTAATGGGAACATGTTGTACCTTGTTACTGTGGCCCTGCTCCGTGTGTCTTTAAATTCTTAGTGGGGTTTTTCCCAAATTTTGCCAGCCCTTGCAGTCACAGCATGGGCATTACCACTATAGGAGAACCCGCTATTTTATAATGGGAACATTTTTTTTACTGAGACCCTCCTCTATGTCTCTTCAAAGGGGTATTGGGTTGCGTCCAAATTTTTGGCAGCCCTTGCAGTAACTGGATGCACAATAACAGTATAGGAGACCCACTTGTTAATAATGGGAACAACAAAGCATAGCCGGCTGATGACTCTCTAACAATAGCTATGGCCGACTGCTGGCCTTTTAAGAAAAGTAAGGGCCGTCTGATGTCCCTATAAAAATAGGCTTTATGACTTTCAGAGTCCCTCCATCATAAATAAAACAGGAAGTGTCTGATGATGTGTCACACACCACATTGCCAGCTAAGGTTGTAAAATGTTAAAATGACATTTCCCGGTGAATGCATTTGTCTTAAAATAAAACTTAAAAAAACCAAAACAATAGGATCTTCCTTTAGTATAAAAAACAGCGTCACCAATTTAACAACAATGTAATCACATTGTTCAGCTCATGCACCTCCTCCTCCATCTCCGAAATGACCACATCAGTCACAAGCTGACAGCACTGCAGCACTGCCTTGGCCAAGCGGCAACAGGCTGTGCTGAAGATAACATGCTTAATGCTTAATTGACAAACCGCCTAGCGCTGCAGAGTTGTTTAAAGCTGTAACACAGCAGCCTGATCTGTGGCTCTCACCGCTGAACATACAGCCAGGCATGGTCGTGTGTGACAATGGGTGGAACCTGGTGACGGAGAAATGACAGCCGGGGTAGATACGGTTTACCTCTATGCCAGTCCTTTCACCGAGCTAAAGAATATGACTGTGGTGAAATACAACTCCCACTGAGAAGCTGTTTCAGATTGAAAAACATTGTGCTCACCAGAGGATTTGATTCTGAGGGCTAACCTTTCTCCCCCGCTCAAGAGCCCCATAGCAGCTGCAAAGTTAGCGCTATCATGAACTCTCCTGAGGTAGAAGCCAAGGCACACCAGCGGATTCTCTGGTGTGACCGTCCAACCCTGCCGAGAAGCAGTCCTGGCTAAGAAAAGTGTGTGGGAAGGTTGCCGGACACTCTATGGCTGCTTTTTTACTGAGGTGGAAACCCACGCAAACACTGGGAGAACATACAAAGTCCTTGCAGATGTTGTCCTTGCTGGGATTTGAACCCAGGATCCCAGCGCTGCAAGTCTTCAGTGCTAACCACTGATCCAATGTGCTGCCGTTCACCCTCTAATATCTAACAGGCTGGAGAAACTTGCACTTGCTTCCACTCTTTCTTCAGCTCCATTGTGAGAAAATGTATTTGGGCAGCCACTCAGTCTACCAAATAATATTCCTGAGAAGGAAATTGGGGATGGCTTCTCTACTGGTACTGGGGGCAGTGCTAATACCATGGCGTAGTACCATGGTTTGCTGGAAATATTCCAGGCTGGTAGGAGGCAAGCAAATTCCCACAGAAAAGTACCAGCAGTAATGTTCAGGGACCCGTGCTTGTAGAAGATGGAGACAACACCGGGAGAAATAGTGACGGCTGGGGACCGAGTATGGACACGAGGTATGAGGCATGTGGTTGTGAAAAGCTTCCGCCTCCATGAGCCTAAAAGGCCACATTTCAAGTGCAAGCAGCTTTACAGGACTTCCTGGGAGAAATGACATGCAGGCTAGATAGGGTTTCCCTCTATGCCAGTCCTTTCACCGAGCTAAATACAACTGTCAGCAAAATAAAGTTGTGGACTGGCTCTGTACCGTCACTGGCCACATTCACCTGTCCACGTGTTTGTGGTTAGTTTGTCCTTCCCAGTAAGTGCACTGGGGAGGGCATGGGTAATGTTGTGGGACCCATGCTTGTGGAAGGCGGAGGCGATACTAGGAAATATAGTGGCGACTGGGGAACGAGTATGGACACCCGGCCGCCGCCGGCTTGAGGTTGTGAAAAGCTTCCACCTCCACGAGCTTAAAAGGCCATATTTCAAGTGCAAAAAGCTGCCGAGAAATCTGGCAGTTTAGTGTTGCGGCCTGTGGGTGGGTGGCTGCATACTTTCACTTGCATTCCAAGTAACAGAAAACTAAGTAGATGGGGGCCTCTATCATCATCATGGCCTCACCTTGGCACTTTGAACTCTCCTGAAGGAGAAGCCAGGGCTTGCCGGAGGAGTCTCCGGATCTCTGTTGGGCCCGTCCAATCCTGCCGAAAAGCAGCCCTGGCTAAGAAAAGTGTGGGGGAAGGTTCCCGGACACTCTATGGCTGCTTTTTTAATGTGGATCGGTCATGCTTATGCAGGTTATTTCTCAAACCGCATTACAGAACAGGCCATCGTCCAACTCTGTATTCAAGAAATTAAATGCGCAAATAAAGATGTGTGTGTGTGTCAAAGCACCACCGACAAGGGCGAGTTGATGTTGGACGTGCTGCCATTGCTTCTGCAACAAGCTTCATTACAGGACTTCCTGTGAGAAATGACATGCAGGCTAGATAGGGTTTCCATCTATGCCAGTCCTTTCACCGAGCTAAATACAACTGTCAGCAAAAAAATGTTGTGGACTGGCTCCGTACCGTCCCTGGCCACATTCACCTGTCCCCGTGTTTGTGGTTAGGCGGTCCTTCCCAGTAAGTGCACTGGGGAGGGCACGGGTAATGTTGTGGTACCCGTGCTTGTGGAAGGTAAAGGCGATACCGGGAAATATAGTGGTGGCTGGGGACCGAGTATGGACACCCGGCCGCCGCCGGCATGAGGTTGTGAAAAGCGAGCTTAATAGGCCACATTTCAAGTGCAAGCAGCTGTCAAAAATTTGGCAGTATAGTACTGCTGCCTGTGGGTTGGAGCTGGCTGGTTGTCTGCATACTTGCGCTTGCATTCCAAGGAATGGGGTAAGGACAACTGAATGCTGCAGTGGCACAAGGATGTGGACGGTCATTGTTGTAAGCCAGCAATGACAGGTGCATGGTGGGAGGCATCTTCGCTTGCGCCAAGGATCACTTATGATGTGCACACTTTTAGGCAGTGACCTGGAAGTCAGAGATGCTTCCAGAGTTCTTCCCCATGCTGTTCCCATGCCTTTCAGCACTGTATGCATGTGTCTGATTATGTGTCACACCCAATATGGCCAGATAAGGTTGTAAAATGTTAAAATTACATTTCCTGGTGAATGCATTTGTCTTGGTTGAAAGCAATGCAAAAGTGCAATAACGCATCAAAAATGCAACGTGTGAACATAGCCCAAGGTGTGGAGGAGTATTTTTGGTTTTGGTTATTTATTTTGCCTTTTATACAAGTCATTACCCTGGAAAGGATGTTCCTTAACATATTTCCCAGGAAAATCCATTTTGGTTTCGTTTTTGTATGTTTTATTGTGAGTCCGTAAAAGTGGCATAATTCTCTGACAATGTTGTTAACAGCAGTGACCTGGGAGTCAGAAATGCTTACAGGGGTCTTCCCCATGCTGTTCCCAAGTCATTTGAGCACTGTTCCTTTCTATTTGGGCAATTTTTAGGCCCTCTGCAGACCGCCGGGGGGAGCCACCTGAAAAATGCTGGAGTTTCTTATAGACTTACATTGGGCTCGTTGCTCGGATCGAGCACCCAAGTATTCCAATTTGCTCGACTATTGCCTTTTCAAAATAGACGAATAAGTGCTGCCAGCATTGCTGCAGAGGCTAAAGGGGTGGGGGATCAGCTTGTCAGTGCTCAGACCATACGCCTCACACTACATCGGATTGGCCAGCATGGCTGTCGTCGGAGAAGGAAGCCTCTTCTAAAGATGATGCACAAGTAAGCCTGCAAACGCTTTGCTGAAGACAAGCAGACTAAGGATACAGAGTACTGGAACCATGTCCTGTGGTCTGATGAGACCAAGAAAAACTTATTTGTTTCAGATGATGTCAAGTGTGTGGCGGCAACCAGGTGAGGAGTACAATAGAAAGTGTGTCTTGCCTACTGTCATGCATGGTGGTGGGAGTGTCATGGCTTGGGGCTGCATGAATGCTGACGGTTATGAGGAGCTACATTTCATAGAGGGAACCATGAATGCCAACATGTATTGTAACATAATGAAGCAAAGCATGATCCCCCCTTTGGAAACTGGGCCACAGGGCAGTATTCCAACATGATAATGACCCCAAACACAACTCCCAGATGACCATTGCCTTCCTAAAGAAACTGATGGTAAAGGTGCTGGACTGTCCAATCATGTATCTAGACCTAAACTCTATTGAGCATCTGTGGGGCATCCCCAAATGAATGATGGAGGCAAAAAATTGACACTTTGGGCACGATTTAGCCATTTTTACTTAGGGGTGTACTCACTTTTGTTGCCAGCTGTTTAGACATTAATGGCTGTGTGTTGAGTTATTTAGAGGGCATAACAAATTTACATTGTTATACAAGCTGTACACTGACTACTTTACATTGTATCAAAGTGTCATATCTTCAGTGTTGTTCCATGAAAAGATATAACAAAATATTTGAAAAAATGTGAGGGTTGTGCTTACTTTTCTGATATACTGTATATTAGTATGACCCTGCAAAAGGCAGATTGCTCTGGCTTGAATATCAATAAAGGGTATGACTTCAGATTCCATATCCTCCTTTAAATATTTCATTGAATTTGAGTACTGCTTTGATTGCAGCATTTATAGGGTTAAACAGACCATTTTATTTATTTATACATTTAACAACTAGTGATCCTGCTGACACATTGGCCTTGTAACAACATTGGTGTATCTAGATTAAGAAATATGTATTATGTAACTATTTGTATCTCGCTCTATTAAAAGATTGTGGATAATAGATATTATATGACTGATGTGCAATGTTCTAACAAAAGATTGAAATCCCTATCTAATGTCCAAAATAAAAAACATATCTGGGAAGTCTTACTGTAGGAGTTAAACTTACAGAATTACAGATTTGTGAACATTTTCGCCATATTCAGCATGTGTAACATATTGCTTTCAAGAGAATTATTAAGAACTAGTGATGGGCGAGCACCAAAATGCTCTGATGCTCAATGCTCGGGAGGAGCACATTGGAATACTCGGGTGCTCGACCCGAGCAACGAGCCCAATGTAAGTCTATGGGAAACTCGAGCATTTTTCCGGCAACTCCCCCCCGGCGGTCTGCAGAGGGCCTAAAAATTGCCCAAATCGATGAGAACAGTGCTCAAATGACATGGGAACAGTATGGGGAAGACCCCTGGAAGCATTTCAGACTCCCAGGTCACTTCTGTCAACAACGTTGTCAGAGGTATTACGCCACTTTTACGGACTCACAATAAAACATATGTGAGTATGTCACTCACTCTTAGTGGCTAATCTTGCTATTATGATCTATGACTGTTATATAAGAATAGGCTTTTGTGAGAGACTCTGAATGGTTGGTTCTCTCTGGACTACATGTCGTCTTGTTAGACATTATAGCCTATAGCTTGATGTCTTTCTATATATCCATCTGAGCTAACAGCATTTGATCATTTTTTCACAAATTTTATGTCTATTTCTATCTTATACAGTATTTGTTTGTGTGCCTTAAGGCAATATTTTAATGATATCTATTAAAGGTTATTTTTTACAGACTGCTAACAGGCAAGACTTCCATGTCCTCACCAAGAGGATGACTGACCATGCTCTCCTCCTCCTCTCTGTCCTCTGGCCATCCACGCTGAACAGTGCAGGTAGTACCGTCTATAGCGAATGAAACTAGCTTCTGTTCTTCCTAATCCTCTTCTTCATTGTCACCCAATCCATGTTGGGATGAGATGAGGATGGGTTGTGTAATCACCCTGTATAGTTCCTTGCTCCAACTCATCGTGCGCCGCCAAAAAATGAATCCTCTTTGATTGTGAGCAGAGAGCATATCAGAAGACAGAGAAGCGGGATAGTGAGGCTAATTATGGCGTCATTGCCGCTCATCATCTTGGTGGAGTCCTTAAAGTTTTGGAGGATGGTACATATGTCTGACATCCATGTCCACTCCTGAGGTCTTATGTGTGGAGTCTGAACTGAATACCAACAGCCTCGTTGATGCTGGTACTCAACAACTGCCCTCTTCTGCTCACAAATCCTTCCCAACATCTGCAGTGTAAAGCTCCAACGCGTGGGGACATCACACACCAGTCTGTGAGCCGGAAGCCGCAAACGCTGCTGAAACAAGGCAAGGGCAGCGGAGGCGCTAGCTGACTTTCTAAAATGGGCATACAGGCGGCGTACTTTAACAAGCAGATTCGGCAGCTCCGGGTAGGATTTTAGAAACCGCTGAACCACGAGGTTAAACACATGGGCCAGGCATGGTACGTGTGTGAGATCGCCTCGCCTCAGAGCCGCCCCAGGTTCTGGCCAATGTCACACGCGACCATGCCTGGCTGTATGTTCAGCGGTGTGAGCCACAGATATGCCTGCTCTTTCAGAGCTGTCCACAACTATTCAGCATTGTGCCGTTTGTCACCTAAGCATATTAGCTTCAGCACAGCCTGTTGCCACTTGGCCAAGGCAGTGCTGCAGTGCTTACAGCATGTGACTGATGTGGTCATTTCGGAGATGGAGGCTGAAGAGGAGGAGGAGGCTGAGGAGGATGAGATGCAGGAGCTGTAGACTGTGGGGAAACCCTGATTGACCTAGGGCCCGCAATCCTTGGTGTCGGGAGGACGTGTTCTGTCTCAAGGTCCAACTTGGTCACGGCTTCCACTATGTTAACCCAGTGTGCCGTCAGTGAGATGTACCGTCCATGCCCACAAGCACTTCTTCACGTGTCCGTGGTTAGGTGGACTTTCCCGGTAGCTGCGTTGATGAGGGCACGACCAATGTTTTGGGACATGTGCTTGTGTAATGCCGGGATGGCACACCGGGAGAAATAGTGGTGGCTGGGGACCGAGCACCAAGGGACGGCCGCTGCCATCAGGTTGTGGAATGCTTCCGTCTCCACGAGCCTTAAAGGCAACATTTCGAGTGCAAGTATTTGTGAAATGTGGGAATTTTGTAGAGTGGCCTGTGGGGCATTGACTGCATATTTGTGCTTGCGTTCCAAGGACTGAGGTATGGACAACTGAACGCTGCGCTGGGACAAGGATGTGGATGTGCTTCCTGATGCTGCTACTTGAGAGTGTGCAACGACAGGTGCAGGGCAGGAGGCATCTTCGCATGCACCATGGACAGGGGATTGGCTTGCATGTACAACAGTGGAAGAAGCAGTGGTGCCACCCGCAGACACTGTTCCTGGACCTTGGGGTTCGGCCCACAAAGTCGGGTGCTTTGCTGCTGTGTGACTGATCATGCTGGTGGTGGTCAGGCTGGTAGTTTCGCCACCCCTGCTAATGCTGGCCTGGCAGGAGGTGCAAATGGCCTTTTTGGGGTTATCGACAGAGTTTAAAACAATCAGACTGGGGAAGACCTAACAGTTGTACTGGCAACTTCCTTCAGGGAACGATTGCCTGCCTTCTGTCTGCGGCCACCACACTTCTTCTTCCTGCCTGTTGGGGTGCTCTGCCTCCCTCCCTGTGTGCTGCTGTCCTCGCTCTGCATGTCCTTCAGCCAGTTTGGGTCAATTACTACATCATCCACCACCTCGTCTTCCACTTCTGCACCCTGGTCCTCCTCCTGACTTTCTGATATTTGTGTCTCATCATCGTCCACCTCTTGCGACACTTTCCCACCGTCGCCTTCGTGTGACCGTGGCTGCTCAACTATTTGGGCATCGCTACATGCGATCTCCTCTTGCGCCGCATCAAGTGGACCGGGCAAGAGGCCCGAATCTAGAAATGGAAAAGTGAACAGCTCTTCGGAGTGTCCAAGTGTGGGATCAGTTGTCTCAGTGCACTCGGCATGGTGGGAGGAAGGAGGATCAGAGTGAGGAATATGCAGTCCAGACTCATGGCTACTGAGACTTGACTGTGTGGAAGACAGGGTGGTGGTGGTGGTGATGGCAAAGTGACTGTAAGCATTATCCACTATCCAACCAACAACATTTTGACACTGCTCTGGGTTCAATAGTGGTGTGCTGCGTTCCCCTAGGAATTGGGACAGGAAGGTCAGGCGAGAAGATGTGGGTGTTTGTTGTAGCACAATTTCAGCTTGCCCACGGCCTCGGCCTCTGCATGCACCATCACCATCACGTCCAGTTTCCCGTCCCTTGCCACGCGCCTTGCCCATTTTAAATGGAGGACAATATCTTCCACGCTCACTACAAACGGCTGAATCTGGAGCTTCACTGACACACTGAAAATTATTTTTAATGGAGGCCAGAAATGGCAGTATTTTCTGAAAACGTATATGTAATCCGTGTGACGGAGAAACAACAGTTTAAATTCCTGGCCTGTAGGTAACTATTTTGAACAGAAAACTGGTGTCAATTTCTTTACTGATACACTGAAACAAATTTTTAATGGATGCCAGAAATGGCAGTGTTTTCAACGCAATTAGATGTGATCCGTGAGACGGACAAACCACATTTTTAAATAGCTGGATTTTTAGCACTGTAATATGGAAAGGACCTGGCTGTATTCTGCAGTGCCAACAAGCAAAAGACACAGAAAAATGGTGTTCTCTGGATTGCTTTTTAAGCAAATAATGAGGATTAAGATCCAAAAAAAAATTATTCCTGGCCCCTGAGACCTGGGCCTATTTCTAGAAATATCTAACAGCTGCAGCAGCATACAAAACTGGAATGGAGCCTCTTGTGCTATGTGCACTGCAGTCTGCTATATACACTACCTGCCTGATATCTCTGCAGCTGGATTAGTCCTCAGAAGGACTGTTTGTTGAGATGGATATGTGTCTCTAATATAGTTTGGTACACCTACACTAACTAGAAACAAGCAAATCTCTCCCTAGCTAAGCAGCACCTCTCCCTACTCTGTCTGATTCCGAAGTGACTGTGACGAGCATGGCAGCGCCAGGTCTGATATAGACCTAACGACGCTGTGCGGCCAGCCAATCACTGTAATGCCACAACCAACTTGGCTGCGGCATTACAATGAGTGGCAGACAATCCCTGCATGTTCATTGGATCTGTGAAGAGCGCCAAACATGCAGGGAAGAGACCCGAGCTCCCACCAAGCAACTCCGGAAATACTCAGCGAGCACCGAGCATCTCGAGCATGCTCGCTCATCACTATTAAGAACCCCATTTTGAAAAATTACAACTCCTATATTATCGCCTGCTTCATTGTTTTTTAAATATTTTTTATATCATATTACTGAACATACTTCCAGTGATTTTTATTATGTCAGCTTATTTGTTCTTTACTATTTATTTTTATATTTTTGAAACTGAACAGAAAAATGCAGAAAGTGCAAAAATAACTAATTAAGAAATCCTTTGTGTTTGTATTTTTTCTCAAGTTTTTGGAAATAGTTAGAAAATATGTCAAATGTAGAAATACCTTAAATGAGTGTGCATTCTATTGACTTCTTAGCTGTTTGTCGTGTAGTTGTAGCTGATTGTACCATTGGTCAAGAATCTTTTACAGCAAATTAAAATAGAGAGAAAAGACTGTGTATCATTCATATATGAGGTTTCAAGTGAAAGTGCAAAAAAAACCTAATTAAGAAATCCTTTGTGTTTGTATACTTTCTTAGGTTTTCGAAAAGAGTTAGAAAATATGGCATGTGTAGAAATACAGTACTTTAAGGGTACACTCACATTAGCAAATAAAAGAATTGGTCCCATTCTCATTCACGAGAGTGGGACGATTTTTTTCTCACTTCCGTCATCCATATGCTGTCCATGTGAAATCCATTTTTTTACTCAGCAGCTATTAATCTTTTACAGGACCATTTACAGTTTTCTATGCTACAGAAATGTAATGTATCCGTAAACATCGGATGCCATATTTATGGTCTGTATGATTTTTGCTGTTTTTTTCGCACTGTACCAATTTCACAGTGAAATCGCAGTATTCTGCATTTTTTTTCTCATGCCGAATATAGGTGAGAAAAATATACACAGATCTGCACTGCCTCAGTGAACAACACTAGTATGGTTGCAATTTGATCTTTTTTTGGAATGCACTTGTCTGATCTATTTGCAAGTGTGAGCGAACCGTAAATGAGTGTGTATTCTATACATTTCTTAGCTGTTTGTCCTTTGTTGTTTAGTTGTAGCTGGTTTTGCCATAGGTCATGGATTTTTTACAGAATATGAAAATAGAGAAAAAAGGCTGTATCATTCATACATAAGGTTTCAAATAATAGATGTATTAATCTCATTGTAGTGCAAGGATACTAACATTTTCAATGGAAGAATTAAATAATAGTCTGACTTAGCTAATGCTGTCTGAAAGGCAGATATGATTTTAGATCCAAACATTTTAGATAAATCAATGGGTCATGAAATCTCCATGGATTTGATGTGTGTAGTTCAGTGAATATCATTGATAGATTATACAAAGTCTTGCACCAGATTAAAATAGTTTACTCAACCATGCAGTGAGAGAGGCCAAAATTTATTTGGCAGGAAATGGAATCCTTGAAATCCATCAATATTTCAGGTCATAAGATAGTTATATAGTGTGTCCAAAGAAAACTGACAGCCTTTATAAATGATCTGTATTGTTTATTATTACTGAAAAGGTTGCTTTGTACTCGAATACATGGAGCTATACTTATAAAACTGTCTTGTGAAAGAGAAAATGGCAGTTCTAAAATTCTTAGATATAACAGTCTTATCAGTGAGACAAGTACACAGTGTCATGAAAGTAGTTATTTTTAAGGATGACTGTATCGATTCTAAATTAATCTCTTTGGAAATTTGATTCATACAGCTGGCTGCCATGTGAACTTGGAAGGAGTTAAAAATACAATATGATATCCTACGCCTAAGCTCCACTTCAAAACCTGTTTCTCTTCACTCTTTGCTAGTACTTCTGGCTAGGCCTTGACGCATGTTCCGATGTCACCATGCGGGGCAACACTTCAGGATATAATGGTGTTAGAACATTTATTACCTTTTTTCTTATGTTTTGGGGTCAGGTGATCACAGAACATAATAAAATACTTTTTATAATAACAATTGGGGCTCATTTGATTCCCATTAAAAATGTTAAATGCTAATTAAATTTCCAGTCCAATTTTCAGCAAATTTGTTGAATTAGAATTTTGGTAGATCCGGTCATCTCTAGTTATTTTAAAGATTTTATGTTATTATAAAAATATTGTTTTGCATGTTTTTCTAGCTGTAACACAATGTCATTGATCGATAACAGTAAAATGAGAACATTGTAAACATTAAAGCACCAATATTTACGCAGGTATAGTAATGAAACCTGGTAGTGCAGTCCAATGTAGTTAGGAGTACAGAAAATATAGTAAGGAAACATCTTTTCTAGTTTGCACTCAGCCTTCCTCCCATATATGTTTTAGAAAAATATTGTATTTCCTATAAAACAAAAACTCGGAAGCATCCTTTCTTAGAATATTGGACCCGATTCAGGAAGGTGCTTTTATGTGACAATTGAAGGTGCTTTTATGCCAGTCCTGGCTAGCTTTGCCAAATAGTGGACATGGGGTGGGACAGGGTGAAGCCTGGCCAAAAATTTCAGCAAAATTTACTATACATTAGTGGTGGAAATTATGCAAAATGTATTCAAACTCCTGACTGGAGTAACATTTGTGGTGAAGGTGTACACTAATTAAAAGATTTGATTAATTAAGTAGCAGGAGCCTTTTAATGAATGAGGGATATGTTTCTCCAGCTATCCTATTTATTAAGACTGATGTGCAAAATGACAGCCTTAATGAATCAAGCCCATTGTTTAGACACTTGGCATTACAATTCCTCTTGTTACGGGAAGTCTCTACATGCTTTGATAATCACAGATTCAGAATGTTTAAGACAACAATTAGAGATGAGAAAGTCAATTGATGCAAATCAAAATTCTTTAGTCCTTTGCTGAAATTAGCAAATTTGATCAATTTGGCATTTGCAGATTTGCGCAAATTGAAAAAATGTCCAACACCACTTTATAAATTGCAGAAAAATGCATCCGCTAGAGAAAGCTCACAAGACCTCGAGCATGGATGGGCAGGATTCACCATAATAGCTTGTAGCTTTCACATAGTATGCTATAGCATAAGGACTATACTAGCCTGTAAAAAAAAACAGAGGCAGGGAATGCAGCAGCCATTTTATGATGAATCTGAATACTGTATTACATCACAGCTAATAGCTTAGCAGTGGAGATAATGTCAAAATACAGTGCCTAAACATTACAGATAGTGTGTGACAATACAGCAGTGAAAAATAGTTTCCATCAATTTACCTATTGCCATATATGTTCTGGTCACTTTGACATTACTAAGTCTGTGTTTGCATTAACCCTTTCACCACAGGATGATTTTCCACTTTAGTTTTTTTCTCCCCTTCTTCCAAGAGCCATAACTTTTTTAATTTTCTGTCTACATACAGTGGTGGCCAAAAGTATTGGCACCCCTGCAATTCTGTCAGATAATACTCAGTTTCTTCCTGAAAACGATTGCAATCACAAATTCTTTGGTATTATTATCTTCATTTAATTTGCTTGCAAGGAAAAAACACAAAAGAGAATGAAGCAAAAATGAAATCATTGATCATTTCACACAAAACTCCAAAAGTGAGCCAGACAAAAGTATTGGCACCCTCAGCCTAATACTTGGTTGCACAACCTTTAGCCAAAATATCTGCAAACAACTGCTTCCGGTAACCATCAATGAGTTTCTTACAATGCTCTGCTGGAATTGTAGACCATTCTTCTTTGGCAAACTGCTCCAGGTCCCTGATATTTGAAGAGTGCCTTCTCCAAACTGCCATTTTGAGATCTATCTACAGGTGTTCTATGGGATTCAGGTCTGGACTCATTGCTGGCAACCTCAGAAGTCTCCAGTGCTTTCTCTCAAACCATTTTATAGTGCTTTTGGAAGTGTGTTTTGGGTCATTGTCCTGAAGGAAGACCCATAACCTCTGAGGGAGACCCAGCTTTCTCACACTGGGCCCTACATTATGCTGCAAAATTTGTTGGTAGTCTTCAGACTTCATAATGCCATGCACACGGTCAAGCAGTCCAGTGCCAGAGGCAGCAAAGCAACCTCAAAACATCAGGGAACCTCCGCCATGTTTGACTGTAGGGACGGTGTTCTTTTCTTTGAAAGCCTCTTTTTTTTTCCTGTACACTCTATGTTGATGCTTTTTCCCAAAAAGCTCTACTTTTGACTCATCTGACCAGAGAACATTCTTCCAAAACGTTTTAGGCTTTCTCAGCTAAGTTTTGGCAAACTCCAGCCTGGCTTTTTTATGTCTCGGGGTAAGAAGTGGGGTCTTCCTGGGTATCCTACCATACAGTCCCTTTTCATTCAGACGCCGACGGATAGTACGGGTTGACACTGTTGTACCCTCGGACTGCAGGGCAGCTTGAACTTGTTTGGATGTTAGTCGAGGTTCTTTAGCCACCATCCGCACAATCTTGCGTTGAAATCTCTCGTCAATTTTTCTTTTCCGTCCACATCTAGGGAGGTTAGCCACAGTGCCATGAGCTTTAAACTTCTTGATGACACTGCACACGGAAGACACAGGAACATTCAGGTCTTTGGAGATGGACTTGTAGCCTTGAGATTGCTCATGCTTCCTCATAATTTTGTTTCTCAAGTCCTCAGACAGTTCTTTGGTCTTCTTTCTTTTCTCCATGCTCAATGTGGTACACACAAGGACGCAGGACAGAGGTTGAGTCAACTTTAATCCATGTTAACTGGCTGCAAGTGTGATTTAGTTATTGCCAACACCTGTTAGGTGCCACAGGTAAGTTACAGGTGCTGTTAATTACACGAATTAGAGAAGCATCACATGATTTTTCAAACAGTGCCAATACTTTTGTCCACCCCCTTTTTTAGGTTTGGTGTGGAATTATATCCAATTTGGCTTTAGGACAATTCTTTTTGTGTTTTTTCATTGAAGACAAATTAAATGAAGATAATAATACCAAAGAATTTGTGATTGCAATCATTTTCAGGAAGAAACTGAGTATTATCTGACAGAATTGCAGGGGTGCCAATACTTTTGGCCACCACTGTAGCAGTATGAGGGCTTGGGTTTTTTTGCAGGACGAGTTGTACTTTTGAATGACATCATTGATTTTACCACATAGTGTACTGGAAAACAGGAAAAAAATTCCAAGTGTGGCAAAATGGTAAAAAAATTTAAATTCCACAATTGTTTTTTGGGTTTTATATTTACCATGTTCATTATATAGCAAAATTGACCAGGCAATATGATTCCCTAAGTCAGTATGCAGATATCAAACATGTATAGGTTCTTTTTTATTTAAAGGAAACCTGTCACTAGCAAAAATGCTATTAACCTGCAGATATTCGTTTAATCTGCAGGCTAATAGCGTTACCAACCTGGCCGGCACCTGCATGTAGCTGAAAGCTGCGGGGAGAAAATTAACTTTATTCACCCCGGCAGTGACCCGGTTTCAGTCATGGGGACGGTGCCGGCGTGGGTTCAGGCACCGCTCTGAGAATACAGAGTGGTGGCTGAAACCGCGCCCCCAATCCTGACTGACAATCGCTCTGCATTGGGGCCGGCTGTCAGTCAGGGCCAGTGGTGCAGTTCCAGCTGCTGCTCTGTATTCTCAGAGTGGTGACTGAACCCACACTGGCACCACCCTCGTGACTGAAACCGGAAAGCAGCCAAGGAGAATTTAGTTCATTTTCGGCTATGTGCAGGCACCGGGCAGGTTAGTAACACTAATAACTTGCAGATTAAGCCCTTATCTGCAGGTTAATAACATTTTTGCTGGTGACAGGTTCACTTTAAGTGTTGAAAAATAATTCAGAAATTTGTAAGAAGAAAAGTTTTTGCATTTCTCGCCATTTTCCAAGGCTCATAGTGTTTCCATTTTTCGGGATCTGGGGCTGGGTGATAGATATATTTTTTGTCAATTGCTTTATTCGACCAACACCCTCTCTGTCCAACTTAAATCTTAAATGTATTACATTAAAATTTCGTATTATATGGTTGCCATTTATCTTTCAGGACCAATGTAGAGAAGATATATTGATAGACACACTGCCCATGCAAAATTAAAATACAATTTTGATATTGGGGTTCTTAAAGGTCAAATGATTAAATCATGAATGATGTCAATAGACGAATTCTACTCATGCTACAGAAAAAAAAAGATTTTATGAGGTTTATTTCAACTTGCTGTTCTAGTCTTTTCTTGTTATGTGCATTAAAGCACAATCATCACATTTTTACAAGTCAACAGTAATTAATAATATGACTGAATTCATAAGTAAAAGAAAGAATTACATCAAATATATTTAGTAGCATAAAAGATCGTACTGCGGCCTTATGTAGAAGGTATGATTAAGTAACTTTGAAGCAATTTAGACTTCGATTACTGTACAATTAAAGGTTTCTATATGTGGAGGAATCAAATAGAAACTGATGAAACTAGTTATAGGGTGGAATTGGTTCTGCTGGTAGTATTGATAAGATATTCTAATCTCAGGACCTGTTTAGGCAAGACGTAATGTCCTTTAAAGCTTCTATATGAAAAAAGACTTTCTTTCCTTGGTAATGGTAAACATAACCAGCTTAAAGCTAAAAAGCATTTTCAATATTTTAATATAACTTCATTTGGTTACAATAACTTATATACTCTACATTGATTATTAAAATTAAATGATAGAAATTACCATAAATCTTTTAGTATAGGCACAAGGCTAATGGCTAAGTTGGATACTTAGGATAATATATATATATAGGCTAGCTTAAATTAATTAAATAAATAAAACAAGTCTTATAATGTAAATATACTTTTCTATACTCACATGATTCATAAAATTCACTTGATAAATGTGCATTTTATATTATTATGAGTTATGTGGATCTGAATCTTCTTTTTTTTTTAACAGAATGACATTTAGCGGCAAAAATGTGATGGGTATAGTAAGCTAACTGTAATAACCTTCAAGAATTAGAGAGCAGAATGAGGAAGATTCATTCTTCTTTAACAATTGCAAGCAGAACACATTAAGAGTCACATTTTTATTGCTAGGTTCTGAAATGACTTTCAAGTCACCTTTATATACTTAAAAGGGCATGAATCTTAAAGAAAAAAATCCCTACAAAATGCGGCCATTATTTATTCTTTCTGGGCTTTTTAAGTGACTTTCTTTTTTTATTTTGTGGCATTAGTTTCTGTTTTTTGGCACCAAATTCATCAAAATGGTGCATGCGATTCATGAATTTCATGCAAAGTCAAAAATGAGCTTTTTTTCCTCTTTTGAACTGCTTTTGCAACTTTTGGTGCCAAAAGTCACAAAAAATGCATCAAAATTTTTTGCGTACTTGGCAGACTGAGGTGAAATTGTGTCAAATTTTGCAACTTTTTAAAAAGTCATATTTGATGAATAAGCCAAAGACATCCGTAATCACTAAATTCTGCCCACAAAGTGGAAAAAAATAACGAAGTGAGAAAATATGAAATAGACTTCAAAAAAAGCCCAAATAGAATAATCAATTGGGTGCAAAAAAAAAAAAAAAAGCCGCAAAACACACAAACATAGACCAAATATTGGCAAATATGGAATGATGAATCTGTGCATGGATGTCTGGAGACAGTGACATAGCTTGAAGCTTGAGGAACCCAATGCAAAATCTCCAATAGTCCACCATTAATAATGGATCTTTAATAGCATTTATCTTATTATTAGTGTTGAGCCACCCCCGTAGTGTTCGAGTTTGGTTCGGTTCGTCGAACACCCGTGTGTTCGCCGAACTGTTCGTCGAACTGTTCGTCGAACACCTTCGAACACCGTTAAAACCAATGGCAGGCAAACAAAAACACATAGAAACACATAGAAAACACCTTCAAAGGTGTCCAAAAGCTGACAAACTGCTCAGAAGACACAACTAACACATGGAAAAGTGACAAGTACATATAGTCATGCGAAAAAAAAAGAGGTGGAGGAGTAAAAGGAGGGGGAGACACAGATATAGGTATGTCATGCCCTTCTAAAATCCAAAAAGTGAGAAGCCGACACGTTCAGTCCGCTCCTGCCCGTGCCACCTCTGCGTCGCCGGGTTTGTGCCAGAGCCGCGGTGAACCCTGACGGCCAGCCCCCCTCTCCCAATACTGGTGCCTGTCCGCTGGTGGGTCGAGCGAGCCCCCCTGTGGTGGAGGCAGCTCTAAGCTTTTTAATTTAAATTGTCTCTCTAATTTGAATGAATACACTTTAAATCCATTTACAAGGATCTATTGGAGGGCAAGTCTCATGCCAGCAGCCGCGTAATTCCAGCTCCAGTAGCGTCCACTAAAGCTGCTGCAGTTAAAAAGCTTTTATAAGGATCGAGCTCGGCTGTCCACCGCAAGGCATCCTACTGCCAGTCCCAGCCCCTATGCCTTGGGGTGCCTCCTGATGCTCTTCACTGAGTATCCCGTGGTCCCGAAGCATTTCCTTTGAAAAAATTAAGTGTCCAAACTACAGGTGGTGTAGCTTGCTTGACAGCCGGGATAATCCGCTGACTAGCAGAAACTGCTACTAGGCACAAAGTATTTCCTGGGCTAGATGCAGTTAAAAATTTGTAATTAGATACTCTCGTTAGATGCTGAGAAAGCATTCCATAGAGTCTCCTGGCACGCCATATATGATTCTCTTAAAAAGTTTGGGGTAGGGGTCTAGGGGACCCTTTTATAGCCAAAATCACGGCCCTGTATCCCAATATGTCACCTAGGCTGAAGATAAATGGAACTGTAGCACCCTGAGGGCTCGGTTGCTACAGAGGTATTGCACCTCACCCAGAGGTGTGATATCTCACTCTCAGGTAAGGATGTAGTGTGGATCAGGACCCGACACCTGCATGCATTACACCACATTGCCGTGGGGCAGGGCGACCAATATGCCCCTGAGATGGGCACGACAGTCCCTGTCCCTGGCTGGAGTGGGGGGAGGGAACACTGAGGAAGGGGAACCCTGTAGTGCAGGAGCAGGGAGGAAAAAGTTCCTGGGTGCATTGAGAAGGGAGTATAAAAGGTGGGCACCATCTTAGTTCAGTGCAGAGAAGTCTGAGCAGAAGTGGCAGGGAGCAGGGGCTCTGCATGAGCTCTGCTCCGGAGGCGGGCCTAGTAACAGAGGCCCAGGCCTGGAAGAGGGAGAAGGAAGGAAGAGGAGCGGAGAAGGCACCAGGAACGAGGAACGAAGGGATCCCAGGGGTGCGGACAGGCGAGTCGCCACCGCACGCCCGAATCCACCTGCGTGGAGGGGTCAGGCCAAAGGGGGAGACCGGTCCCCGAAACTAGTGGAGGCAGGAAACGACCCTCAGCTAGAAACAGGAGGCTGTGACATTTTATGTGGCGCAGCCCCTCGCTACACCCGCTAGGAAGGCACCACATAGGGTCAGGGAAACTGGCGCCAAGTTTACCAAGAGGAGGCCCGAGGCAGCCGGACAGAAGGGTTGGTAAGAAAGGCCAGACAAAGGACACACAAAGGGGGTCCTGTGAAGCGCTCCAAAGTTATCTGGGAGTTGTGTGAGCCCCTCACCTGGTGAGCACAGTACGACGTGGGCAGCCGTTACCTGCAGACGTGGTCTGGATAATAAGAACTGTGAGTAAAGGCCCTGGACTGCATCACTGACTCCGTGTCGTTACTGCTGCTGCCCTGCACCATCACCCCCATCCTCCGCATACACTGCCCTGAGGCTATACTACTCCCGTGGGGAGTTATGATACGCACCCACAACACCAGCCTCAGCGGTCTGCCCTGGAGCGGCGGTTCACTCTGACCGCAATCCACGGGTGGCGTAGTCGGACATTTAAACATCAAAACCACATAAATAGTTCCGCCACTGGTTTGACCGCCCTGAGCCACGGAACCGGGTCGCCGCCACGGAGACTACAACCACCAGCATCCACCAAAAAGGGTCCGGCTCCGGGTGTCCCAAGGCCCAGGGGGCGCGTCAGAACATTTTCATCACCTTTCACAATCACCAATGGGACAAGGCAGGGATGTTCTCTGTCCCCTCTCTTATACATCCTAGTGACGGAGCACCTGCTCTCATCAATTCGCCATAACCCCAATATTAGGTGGATTGAGGTGGGAGGCACCGAGTACAAGTGCTCTCTATTTGCTGATGAAGTCCTAGTATATATCACTCAATCATATATATCCATCCATGCTGTTATGGCTGAAATATATCACTTTGTTACATGTTCAAATTTTAAAATCAATGCAGCGAAGTCTGAGGCCCTCGATGTCTCCCTCCCCAAATCCATATAGGATTCCATCCAGTCCAACTTTCCCTTTGCCTGGCCCTCACAGGGTATCAAATACTTAGGAATTCCTATTCATAGAGACCTCTCCCATCTATGTTATCTTAATTTTGGGCCCTTTATTGAACAACTCCATACAGACCACGGTTGGCAAGTTAGAACTGTAAGATTCACTACGTGAACCACTGGTGTTTTGTGGAAAAGCACATGTACACTGTGTTCCAAATTATTATGCAAAAAGTGTTTAGGAGTGATAAGGGAAGAATTTGTTTGTTTGTCAGTTAAACTCATTGATGGTGATGTGTGTCAGGGCTCTTTATATCACTGTAAGCAATTGCAGACACCTGTGCTAATTAGTTTGGCAGGTGTGTCCAATGAAAGGCAAGACTACTTAAGAAGGCTGTCTCACATTATTAAGCAGCCTACATTTTCTGCCAAAATGGGAAAGAAAAAGGATGTGTCGGCTGCTGAGAAGCAACAAATTGTGGAGTGTTTAGGTCAAGGCATGACTACAATCAACATTGTGCGATGATCAGGATGAAGTGTCTTGGCAATCAAGAAGTATGTAGCTGATTCACAGTACACACGTGTGCGTGCTGATAAGGGCAAATTGAGGACTCTTTCCTACAGGCAATTACATCAGGTTGAAAGAGCAGCGGCAAAAAAGCCTTGTCATAGCAGCAGACAAGTTTTTGAAGCTGCTGGTGCCTCCAACGTCCCCCGAACAACAAGATGCAGGGTCCTTCAGAGGTTTGCAGCTGTGCATACGCCATCATGTCGACCTCCTCTATCCACTTCACACAAGCAGAAACGGCTCCAGTGGGCCAAACATTACATGAAGACTGATTTCAAAACTGTTTTGTTCACGGATGAGTGCCGTGCAGCGCTTGATGGTCCAGATGGATGTAGTGGAGGATGGCTGGTTGATGGACACCCCACGCAAACACGGCTACAGCGCCAACAAGGAGGAGGTGGAGTAATGTTTTGGGCTGGAATCATGGGGAGAGAGATTGTCGGCCCCTTTAGGATCCCTGAAGGCGCTAAAGATGAACTCCATAATGTATGTGGATTTTCTCAAACAGCACTTCCTGCCATGGTTCAAGAAGAAGAACCGTGTATTTCACAGCAAGATCATTTTTTTTGCATGATAATGCACCATCTCATGCTGCACATAAAACATCTGCATCTCTGGCTGATATGGGCATAAAAGGGGACAAACTTATGGTGTGACCCCCATGCTCCCCTGACCTCTACCCCATTCAGAACCTTTGGAGCATCATTAAAAGGAGTGTCTATGATGGCGGGAGGCAGTTCACATCTAAGCAACAGCTCTGGGAGGGTATTCTGTCCTCATGCAAAACAATTGAAGCAGAAACCATCCAAAACCTGACAAATTCAATGGACGAGAGAGTTCAGAAGCTCCTTTCGAACAAGGGGTCCTATGTGAAAATGTAACATCACCTAGAATAAAGTTTTCAGTTGAAAACTGTTTGATTTCAGTTTCTAACAACCTGCTAATGCTTATAATTTCAAAAATGACCATTTTTTTGGTCTTTATTAAAATGAAAAGGTTGATCGAAAAGTTTGGGGGATCTAAGAGTGTGGCAACCCAGTAGTCATGATTACTTCGAATTCTGACAATATGAGGGTCATGCTGCAGGTAGTGCAGCAAGAAGGCACTTATGTGTCTTGCGCATCTCGGAGCCCCAAAATTATTTTCCGGGCTAGATGCAGCTAAAAATTATTATTAATTTTAAATCTGGTGAAGCTTTAGTATAGATGGCCTAATAGGATCAGTGCTGCACACTGCTACAAAGCCCAATTTATTTTCCAGTCAAGATACAGATAAACATGATTACTAATTTTAAATCTGGTGGAGCTTATTATAGATGGCCTAATAGAATCAGTGCTGCACACTGCTACAAAGCCCAAATTATTTTCCAGCCAAGATACAGATAAACATGATTAGTAATTTGAAAGCTTAAAACGGTTGGTAGGGTGATTTTAACCAATCATCAAGCTTTTACTCTCCCCAGGATGACACAGGGGTAGAAAAGTCGTTTCGGATCCATGATTTGTTCATCTTTATGAACGTGAGTCTGTCTACATTATCAGTGGAGAGCCGCGTGCGCTTATCTGTCAGCACACCACCAGCAGCGCTGAACACACGTTCAGACAGAACGCTGGCTGCGGGGCATGACAAGATCTCCAAGGCGTAAGTGGCTAGCTCCGGCCATTTATCCAGATTGGAAGCCCAAAAAGAGCAAGGGTCCAGTGACACAGTCATGGCTTCAATGTTTACTTGGAGATACTCCTGTACCATCGTCTCTAGGCGTTGACTATGTGTCAGACTTCTTGTCTCCTGTGGCCTTGCAAAGGATGGGCTAAAAAAGTGGTGAAATGATTCCGCAAAATTGATGTTACCAGCAGATACTGTGGTTCTGTTACGGTTTGAGTGCTGAACACTTGACGGTCCCACGGTTGGCAAGTTGGAACTGTGAGATTCACTACGTGCACCACTGGTATTCTGTGGAAAAGCACATGTAAGATTCTGCAACAGTCTCTGCTGGTACTCCTGCATGCGTGCATCCCTTTCTATGGCAGGAATAATTTCTGCAAATTTACTTTTGTACCGGGGATCTAACAGTGTGGCAACCCAGTAGTCAGGATTATTTCTAATTCTCACAATTCGAGGGTCATGTTGCAGGTAGTGCAGCAAGAAGGCACTCATGTGTGTTGCGCATCCAGGAGCACCAAGTCCCTGTTGTGTTGGTGGCGAGGTAACAATCATGCTTCCTTCCTCTGTCCTCTCCCCCCAACCTCGCACAACAGAAATGTGATCAAGGTCTCCCTCATCTGATGAGTCTTCCATCAGTTCGTCCTCCACTTCTTCCTGGGCTCCTGCACCTTCCTCACTAGTTTGGCTGCTACCATGCGCCCTGGTAAAACCATCTCCCCCATCCTCACATGCCTGCCGCCTTGGTGCTGCCGACCGTCTGGACCTTGCAGATGTTAGCCCTTCCGCATACAACTCCTCCTCCTCTACTTCCTCCACCTCCTCTTGTGCCACCACCTGACTCCGAATTCTGTTTAACATGTGCTCCAGCATGTAAATCACCGGAATAGTCATGCTGATAATGGCATCATCAGCACTAAACATCTTCGTCGCCATTTCAAAACTGTGCAGAAGGGTGCATAGGTCCCTGATCTGAGACCACTCCTCTAGCGTGATTTGCCCCACCTCTGGATCTCGTTGGCCCAGGCTATACATCAGAACGTATTGCACCAGGGCTTGTCGGTGCTGCCACAGTCGCTGCAACATGTGCAGAGTTGAATTCCACCGGGTAGGCACATCGCATTTTAGCCGGTGAAGTGGCAGGCCCAACGACTTCTGTAGAGATGTAAGTCGCTGAGCTGCGGGATGCGAACAGCGGAAGTGAGCACACAGTTACCGTGCCCTCTGCAGAAGGCCATCTAGTCTGGGATAGTGGGCTAAAAATTGCTGGACAACCAGGTTCAACACGTGAGCCATACAAGGCACGTGTGTGACATTGCCCCGGCGAAGGGCCGCACCCAGGTTTGCAGCATTGTCGCACACGGCCTTCCCTGGTTTCAGGTCCAGTGGAGACAACCATTCATGAAATTGGTTCTCCAGAGCTGACCACAACTCCTCAGCTGTGTGACTCACATTTCCAAGACATTTCAATGTAAAAACCGCCTGATGACGTTGAGCCCTACTGCCAGCATAGTAAGGAGGTGTGCAGGATCCCTTCTGCACAGTTAGAAAGCTTGTGGCATGACCAGACAGGCTTTGGGTGCAGGTGGAAGACCGAGAGGAGGTTGAGGAGGCAGAAGCAGTGGAGGAACTTTGACATAAAGAGGATTGACGCACAACACGTGGGGACGGCAAGACTTGGACAGCAGCCCCTTGTCCTGCTGTCACCATAGTTACCCAGTGCCCAGTCAGCGACATGTAACGCCCCTGTCCATGCCTACTCGTCCAAGTGTCTGTGGTGAAATGCAAGCTGTCACACACAGAGTTTCTCAAAGAAGCGGTGATGTTGTGTGCGACATGCTGGTGGAGCGCAGGCACACCTTTCTTTGAGAAGTAGTGCTGACTGGGCATCTGGTTCTGGGGCACTGCGACGGACATAAGGTCTCGAAAATCCTCTGTGTCCACCAGGCGGAAAGGCAGCATTTCTGTAGCCAAGAGCTTGCAGATGGTGAAATTCAACCTCTTAGCTTTCTCATGGCTAGGAGGAAATCGTCTTTTACTTGTAAACATCTGAGGGACCGAGGGCTGGCTATTGTGCTTAGACGGTGTTGATAAGGGTGTCCCCGGCAAACTGCCGGTCTGTGAGGAAGATGCAGGCGGACATGTTAGGTTGCCTTGATCCAAAGGTGGTGCTAACGATGTCGGACAGCGCTCAACACCAGCTGGTGTTACCACCTCCAAAGAAAATGATGACCTGCCAATCGCGCTGGCTGTTGCGGGTAAAGAGGTGGCAGGTCTGTGCCCCAAAACAGGTGTGACTGCTGTCCCCCCAGTCACAGAGGATGAAGAGGCCGCGGATGCACAAGATATGGCAGAGGTGGTTGGCCCGGCCGGCTAGGCCGCATTGTAGCACACTGAGCTTCCCACTGCAACTTATGCTTCATGTCCATGTGCCGGTTCATGCATGAAGTACTCAAACTATGTATTTTTTGGCCTCTACTTAGCTTTTGCTGACAAATGTTACAGATAACACGAGTTGGGTCATCTTTATCGATCTGAAAAAATGTCCAGGCTATGCAAGGCTTAGCACCCATGCGACCTGAAGAGCCACCACGACTTGTGGTGAGAGGCAGAGTTGTGTTTGAGGATACAGTTGTTGACGTGCTTCCAGTACTACGTCTCTGTCCAGGAAGGCACAACCTGACCTCGTCGTCACTAGCATCTTCCTCCACCTCCTCTGCTGACCTCATCTCTTGGCTGACTGTGGGTTGACAGTAAGTGGGATCTCCAACCTCATCATCATCACCCTGTGCGTTATCACACCCGTCGTCCTCAGAGCCAACCTGTTCCTGCCCTGACAAAAAACTAAAGTTGTCGCTCCAATCAGGTATTTGAGTCTTATCATCGTCTTCCTCATTGTCTCCACCAACAGGAGTTACAGTTTGGGAATGAGGGTCTACATTATGGTCAGAACCTTCTGCGTCTGGTCCTGGATCCGACTCATAAAGATTCTGGGCATCAGTGCAGATCATTTCCTCGTCTGGATTCACAGAAGCGCTGGAGTCGACCTCTGATTCCCAGGCTATAGTATGAGTAAACAGCTCTGCAGACTCAACCATCTGTTCTACCTCATACTCAGACGGGCAGCTGGAGATTTGGGAGCTGTGAGGAAGCAAGTGCGATTGGGGTGACACCTTTGAGGACTGGAGTATTTGTGATCTTGAAATTGATGTGGAGGAGAGCCCACTTAAAGGAGCACTTGATATCCGTTGAAGCACCTGCTGTTTTTGTGCCTCATCTGGAATTTGTAGCGATTGGCGTGGCCGTAAGAAAGGGATCTTTTCACATTGTCCGCTAAAAGAAGTAGACATTTTAGTTTGGCTGGAAGATGGTCTTTCTTCTGCAGATGTTACTGTTGCTTTAACACCTACCCCACGGACACAACCTTTTTTCCCCTTCCCAACACGCCTAATCCCCTTTCCACCAGCAGCAGGCCTTTTTCCACTCATTTTGGTGGTTAACTAATTCACAACTCTGGAGTTGTTTGCATAAAAAAACAATGGATGGGAACGGAGCAGAGCTGAGTGGCCAAACTGTGGTATTAGGCCAAAACTATTGGCTGGGTTAAATGCAGAAAAAAATTAAATTCAATTTGCAACCTGATGGAGGTCAGTATAGATGGACTAATAGAACAAGTCCCACACACAGCTAGAAGCCCAAATATTTTTTCAGAGGTAGATGCAGAAAAATTTTTTATTCAGTTGCAACCTGATGGAGGTCTGTATAGATGGATTAATAGAACAAGTCCCACACGCAGCTACAAGCCCAATATTTTTTCAGAGGTAGGTGCAGAAAAAAAATATATTCAGTTTGCAACCTCATGGAGGTCAGTATAGATGGACTAATAGAGAAAGTCCCACACACTGCTAGAAGGCCAAATATTTTTTCAGAGCTAGATGCAGACAAAAAATTATTTTGAATTTGCAACCTGATGGAGGTCAGTATAGGTGGACTAATAGAACAAGTCCCACACACTGCTAGAAGGCCAAATATTTTTTCAGAGCTAGATGCAGAAAAAAATTATATTCAGTTTGCAACCTGATGGAGGTCTGTATAGATGGATTAATAGAACAAGTCACACACACAGCTAGAAGCCCAAATATTTTTTTAGAGGTAGATGCAGATAAAAATTATTTTTAATTTGTAACCTGATAGAGGTCAGTATAGATGGACAAATAGAGAAAGTCCCACACACTGCTAGAAGGCCAAATATTTTTTCAGAGCTAGATGCAGATAAAAAATATTTTTAATTTGCAACCTGATGGAGGTCAGTATAGATGGACTAATACAACAAGTCCCAAACACTGCTAGAAGGCCAAATATTTTTTCAGAGCTAGATGCAGATAAAAATTATATTCAATTTGCAACCTGATGGAGGTCAGTATAGATGGACTAATAGAACAAGTCCCACACACAGCTAGAAGCCCAAATATTTTTTCAGAGGTACTGTAGATGCAGATAAAAATTATTTTTAATTTGCAACCTGATGGAGGTCAGTATAGATGGACTAATACAACAAGTCCCACACACAGCTAGAAGACCAATATTTTTTCAGAGATAGATGCAGAAAAAAATATATTCAGTTTGCAACCTGATGGAGGTCAGTATAGATGGAGTAATAGAACAAGTCCCACACACAGCTAGAGGCCCAAATATTTTTTCAGAGGTAGATGCAGATAAAAATTATTTTTAATTTGCAACCTGATGGAGGTCAGTATAGATGGACTAATAGAGAAAGTCCCACACACTGCTAGAAGGCCAAATATTTTTTCAGAGCTAGATGCAGAAAAAAATTATATTCAATTTGCAACCTGATGGAGGTCAGTATAGATGGACTAATAGAGAAAGTCCCACACACTGCTAGAAGGCCAAATATTTTTCAGAGCTAGATGCAGATAAAAATTATATTCAATTTGCAACCTGGTGGAGGTCAGTATAGATGGACTAATAGAACAAGTCCCACACACAGCTAGAAGCCCAAATATTTTTTCAGAGGTACTGTAAATGCAGATAAGAATTATTTTTAATTTGCAACCTGATGGAGGTCAGTATAGATGGACTAATAGAGAAAGTCCCACACACTGCTAGAAGGCCAAATATTTTTTCAGAGCTAGATGCAGAAAAAAATTATATTCAGTTTGCAACCTGATGGAGGTCAGTATAGATGGACTAATAGAGAAAGTCCCACACACTGCTAGAAGGCCACATATTTTTTCAGAGGTAGATGCAGAAAAAAATATATTCAGTTTGCAACCTGATGGATGTCTGTATAGATGGATTAATAGAACAAGTCCCACACACAGCTAGAAGCCCAATATTTTTTCAGAGGTAGATGCAGTAAAAAATATATTCAGTTTGCAACCTGATGGAGGTCAGTATAGATGGACTAATACAACAAGTCCCACACACAGCTAGAAGCCCAATATTTTTTCAGAGGTAGATGCAGAAAAAAATATATTCAGTTTGCAACCTGATGGAGGTGTGTATAGATGTATAAATAGAACAAGTCCCACACACAGCTAGAAGCCCAATATTTTTTCAGAGGTAGATGCAGAAAAAAATATATTCAGTTTGCAACCTGATGGAGGTCAGTATGGATGGACTAATACAACAAGTCCCACACACAGCTAGAAGCCCAATATTTTTTCAGAGGTAGATGCAGAAAAAAATATATTCAGTTTGCAACCTGATGGAGGTCTGTATAGAGATGAGCGTTGTTCTACTCGAACTGTTCGCCAATCTCAAATTCGAGCTGTTTTGGGCGGTGTTCGAGCCGTTCGGCGAACACGAACAATTTGAGAAAAATTCGGCTGTTCGAGGTTATGTTCGATAACTGTTCGTGCACCAAAATCATAACTGGATTTTTTCTCAGTAATGATGAAAATTAATGTTAATACGCAGTTTGAGTGTACAGCGGGGTGGGGGGAGGGGCAGGGGATGGATCTCTGCAGGAACAATGAAGATCTCCATTTTTTTTTCTCTTTCCCGCATTTACAGTGGGGAGGTGCAATCTGTCAGCCTATCAGCAGCGCACACACGGAGCGAAGTGCTTTTTTTCACACAAGCAAGGGCATGTGTCATTGGCAGTGTATGTCACATGTCCTTGCCCTATAAGACCAAGCCATTTTCCCCGTCGCCACCACTTTCTCACTGCTGCAACTGCGTGTTAGACGGCACCGCTGTTGCTGTGTGCGCTATACCTTGTTAATTTGAAGCCAATTTTCGCACAAATATACAGATAGCTTGGGAGTAGGGAATAGTTGTGATTGCAGTCCTTTTAAGGACTAGGTTACAGCATTTCCTACGACTTTTATCAGGCAGGTCTGTGCTCTTAAATAGATAGGTTGTGGGAGTAAAGACTAATTGTAATTGGAGTCCTTTTCAGGACTAGGTTACATCAGTTCCTATCAGTTTTTGCCAGGCAGGTCTGTGCCAGTGCTGTGCAAGTTTTTTTCACAGCATTTGGCTGAATCTAGCAAAGCTAATCCTTTTTGGCCTATTGCAGAGTGTGTTAGTCAGTGGAGTAGCCTATCTGTGTTGCAAGATATACCACCTGTGTATAGAATACCAATTTTTTTACTGCACCTAGTGAAGTAAAATGTTTTTGGGCATAGCATCATTCTATTAGTCCATCTATACTGACCTCCATCAGGTTGCAAACTGAATCTAATTTTTTTCTGCATCTAGCTCTGAAAAAATATTTGGCCTTCTAGCAGTGTGTCGGACTTTCTCTATTAGTCCATCTATACTGACCTCCATCAGGTTGCAAATTAAAAATAATTTTTATCTGCATCTACAGTACCTCTGAAAAAATATTTGGCCTTCTAGCAGTGTGTCGGACTTTCTCTATTAGTCCATCTATACTGACCTCCATCAGGTTGCAAATTAAAAATAATTTTTATCTGCATCTACAGTACCTCTGAAAAAATATTTGGCCTTCTAGCAGTGTGTCGGACTTTCTCTATTAGTCCATCTATACTGACCTCCATCAGGTTGCAAATTCAAAATAATTTTTATCTGCATCTACAGTACCTCTGAAAAAATATTTGGGCTTCTAGCTGTGTGTGGGACTTGTTGTATTAGGCCATCTATACTGACCTCCATCAGGTTGCAAACTGAATATATTTTTTTCTGCATCTACCTCTGAAAAAATATTGGGCTTCTAGCTGTGTGTGGGTCTTGTTCTATTAATCCATCTATACAGACCTCCATCAGGTTGCAAACTGAATATAATTTTTTTCTGCATCTAGCTCTGAAAAAATATTTGGCCTTCTAGCAGTGTGTCGGACTTTCTCTATTAGTCCATCTATACTGACCTCCATCAGGTTGCAAATTCAAAATAATTTTTATCTGCATCTACAGTACCTCTGAAAAAATATTTGGGCTTCTAGCTGTGTGTGGGACTTGTTGTATTAGTCCATCTATACTGACCTCCATCAGGTTGCAAACTGAATATATTTTTTTCTGCATCTACCTCTGAAAAAATATTGGGCTTCTAGCTGTGTGTGGGACTTGTTGTATTAGTCCATCTATACTGACCTCCATCAGGTTGCAAACTGAATATATTTTTTTCTGCATCTACCTCTGAAAAAATATTGGGCTTCTAGCTGTGTGTGGGACTTGTTGTATTAGTCCATCTATACTGACCTCCATCAGGTTGCAAACTGAATATAATTTTTTTCTGCATCTAGCTCTGAAAAAATATTTGGCCTTCTAGTAGTGTGTCGGACTTTCTCTATTAGTCCATCTATACTGACCTCCATCAGGTTGCAAATTAAAAATAATTTTTATCTGCATCTACAGTACCTCTGAAAAAATATTTGGCCTTCTAGCAGTGTGTCGGACTTTCTCTATTAGTCCATCTATACTGACCTCCATCAGGTTGCAAATTCAAAATAATTTTTATCTGCATCTACAGTACCTCTGAAAAAATATTTGGGCTTCTAGCTGTGTGTGGGACTTGTTGTATTAGTCCATCTATACTGACCTCCATCAGGTTGCAAACTGAATATATTTTTTTCTGCATCTACCTCTGAAAAAATATTGGGCTTCTAGCTGTGTGTGGGTCTTGTTCTATTTATCCATCTATACAGACCTCCATCAGGTTGCAAACTGAATATAATTTTTTTCTGCATCTAGCTCTGAAAAAATATTTGGCCTTCTAGCAGTGTGTCGGACTTTCTCTATTAGTCCATCTATACTGACCTCCATCAGGTTGCAAATTCAAAATAATTTTTATCTGCATCTACAGTACCTCTGAAAAAATATTTGGGCTTCTAGCTGTGTGTGGGACTTGTTGTATTAGTCCATCTATACTGACCTCCATCAGGTTGCAAACTGAATATATTTTTTTCTGCATCTACATCTGAAAAAATATTGGGCTTCTAGCTGTGTGTGGGACTTGTTGTATTAGTCCATCTATACTGACCTCCATCAGGTTGCAAACTGAATATAATTTTTTTCTGCATCTAGCTCTGAAAAAATATTTGGCCTTCTAGTAGTGTGTCGGACTTTCTCTATTAGTCCATCTATACTGACTTCCATGAGGTTGCAAATTAAAAATAATTTTTATCTGCATCTACAGTACCTCTGAAAAAATATTTGGCCTTCTAGCAGTGTGTCGGACTTTCTCTATTAGTCCATCTATACTGACCTCCATCAGGTTGCAAATTCAAAATAATTTTTATCTGCATCTACAGTACCTCTGAAAAAATATTTGGGCTTCTAGCTGTGTGTGGGACTTGTTGTATTAGTCCATCTATACTGACCTCCATCAGGTTGCAAACTGAATATATTTTTTTCTGCATCTACCTCTGAAAAAATATTGGGCTTCTAGCTGTGTGTGGGTCTTGTTCTATTAATCCATCTATACAGACCTCCATCAGGTTGCAAACTGAATATAATTTTTTCTGCATCTAGCTCTGAAAAAATATTTGGCCTTCTAGCAGTGTGTCGGACTTTCTCTATTAGTCCATCTATACTGACCTCCATCAGGTTGCAAATTCAAAATAATTTTTATCTGCATCTACAGTACCTCTGAAAAAATATTTGGGCTTCTAGCTGTGTGTGGGACTTGTTGTATTAGTCCATCTATACTGACCTCCATCAGGTTGCAAACTGAATATATTTTTTTCTGCATCTACCTCTGAAAAAATATTTGGCTTCTAGCTGTGTGTGGGACTTGTTGTATTAGTCCATCTATACTGACCTCCATCAGGTTGCAAATTGAATATAATTTTTTTCTGCATCTAGCTCTGAAAAAATATTTGGCCTTCTAGCAGTGTGTCGGACTTTCTCTATTAGTCCATCTATACTGACCTCCATCAGGTTGCAAATTAAAAATAATTTTTATCTGCATCTACAGTACCTCTGAAAAAATATTTGGCCTTCTAGCAATGTGTCGGACTTTCTCTATTAGTCCATCTATACTGACCTCCATCAGGTTGCAAATTCAAAATAAATTTTATCTGCATCTACAGTACCTCTGAAAAAATATTTGGGCTTCTAGCTGTGTGTGGAACTTGTTGTATTAGTCCATCTATACTGACCTCCATCAGGTTGCAAACTGAATATATTTTTTTCTGCATCTACCTCTGAAAAAATATTGGGCTTCTAGCTGTGTGTGGGTCTTGTTCTATTAATCCATCTATACAGACCTCCATCAGGTTGCAAACTGAATATAATTTTTTTCTGCATCTAGCTCTGAAAAAATATATGGCCTTCTAGCAGTGTGTCGGACTTTCTCTATTAGTCCATCTATACTGACCTCCATCAGGTTGGAAATTCAAAATAATTTTTATCTGCATCTACAGTACTTCTGAAAAAATATTTGGGCTTCTAGCTGTGTGTGGGACTTGTTGTATTAGTCCATCTATACTGACCTCCATCAGGTTGCAAACTGAATATATTTTTTTCTGCATCTACCTCTGAAAAAATATTGGGCTTCTAGCTGTGTGTGGGACTTGTTGTATTAGTCCATCTATACTGACCTCCATCAGGTTGCAAACTGAATATATTTTTTTCTGCATCTACCTCTGAAAAAATATTGGGCTTCTAGCTGTGTGTGGGACTTGTTGTATTAGTCCATCTATACTGACCTCCATCAGGTTGCAAACTGAATATAATTTTTTTCTGCATCTAGCTCTGAAAAAATATTTGGCCTTCTAGTAGTGTGTCGGACTTTCTCTATTAGTCCATCTATACTGACCTCCATCAGGTTGCAAATTCAAAATAATTTTTATCTGCATCTACAGTACCTCTGAAAAAATATTTGGGCTTCTAGCTGTGTGTGGGACTTGTTGTATTAGTCCATCTATACTGACCTCCATCAGGTTGCAAACTGAATATATTTTTTTCTGCATCTACATCTGAAAAAATATTGGGCTTCTAGCTGTGTGTGGGACTTGTTGTATTAGTCCATCTATACTGACCTCCATCAGGTTGCAAACTGAATATATTTTTTTTCTGCATCTAGCTCTGAAAAAATATTTGGCCTTCTAGTAGTGTGTCGGACTTTCTCTATTAGTCCATCTATACTGACTTCCATGAGGTTGCAAATTAAAAATAATTTTTATCTGCATCTACAGTACCTCTGAAAAAATATTTGGCCTTCTAGCAGTGTGTCGGACTTTCTCTATTAGTCCATCTATACTGACCTCCATCAGGTTGCAAATTCAAAATAATTTTTATCTGCATCTACAGTACCTCTGAAAAAATATTTGGGCTTCTAGCTGTGTGTGGGACTTGTTGTATTAGTCCATCTATACTGACCTCCATCAGGTTGCAAACTGAATATATTTTTTTCTGCATCTACCTCTGAAAAAATATTGGGCTTCTAGCTGTGTGTGGGTCTTGTTCTATTAATCCATCTATACAGACCTCCATCAGGTTGCAAACTGAATATAATTTTTTCTGCATCTAGCTCTGAAAAAATATTTGGCCTTCTAGCAGTGTGTCGGACTTTCTCTATTAGTCCATCTATACTGACCTCCATCAGGTTGCAAATTCAAAATAATTTTTATCTGCATCTACAGTACCTCTGAAAAAATATTTGGGCTTCTAGCTGTGTGTGGGACTTGTTGTATTAGTCCATCTATACTGACCTCCATCAGGTTGCAAACTGAATATATTTTTTTCTGCATCTACCTCTGAAAAAATATTTGGCTTCTAGCTGTGTGTGGGACTTGTTGTATTAGTCCATCTATACTGACCTCCATCAGGTTGCAAATTGAATATAATTTTTTTCTGCATCTAGCTCTGAAAAAATATTTGGCCTTCTAGCAGTGTGTCGGACTTTCTCTATTAGTCCATCTATACTGACCTCCATCAGGTTGCAAATTAAAAATAATTTTTATCTGCATCTACAGTACCTCTGAAAAAATATTTGGCCTTCTAGCAATGTGTCGGACTTTCTCTATTAGTCCATCTATACTGACCTCCATCAGGTTGCAAATTCAAAATAATTTTTATCTGCATCTACAGTACCTCTGAAAAAATATTTGGGCTTCTAGCTGTGTGTGGAACTTGTTGTATTAGTCCATCTATACTGACCTCCATCAGGTTGCAAACTGAATATATTTTTTTCTGCATCTACCTCTGAAAAAATATTGGGCTTCTAGCTGTGTGTGGGTCTTGTTCTATTAATCCATCTATACAGACCTCCATCAGGTTGCAAACTGAATATAATTTTTTTCTGCATCTAGCTCTGAAAAAATATATGGCCTTCTAGCAGTGTGTCGGACTTTCTCTATTAGTCCATCTATACTGACCTCCATCAGGTTGCAAATTCAAAATAATTTTTATCTGCATCTACAGTACTTCTGAAAAAATATTTGGACTTCTAGCTGTGTGTGGGACTTGTTGTATTAGTCCATCTATACTGACCTCCATCAGGTTGCAAACTGAATATATTTTTTTCTGCATCTACCTCTGAAAAAATATTGGGCTTCTAGCTGTGTGTGGGACTTGTTGTATTAGTCCATCTATACTGACCTCCATCAGGTTGCAAACTGAATATATTTTTTTCTGCATCTACCTCTGAAAAAATATTGGGCTTCTAGCTGTGTGTGGGACTTGTTGTATTAGTCCATCTATACTGACCTCCATCAGGTTGCAAACTGAATATAATTTTTTTCTGCATCTAGCTCTGAAAAAATATTTGGCCTTCTAGTAGTGTGTCGGACTTTCTCTATTAGTCCATCTATACTGACCTCCATCAAGTTGCAAATTAAAAATAATTTTTATCTGCATCTACATTACCTCTGAAAAAATATTTGGCCTTCTAGCAGTGTGTCGGACTTTCTCTATTAGTCCATCTATACTGACCTCCATCAGGTTGCAAATGCAAAATAATTTTTATCTGCATCTACAGTACCTCTGAAAAAATATATGGGCTTCTAGCTGTGTGTGGGACTTGTTGTATTAGTCCATCTATACTGACCTCCATCAGGTTGCAAACTGAATATATTTTTTTCTGCATCTACCTCTGAAAAAATATTGGGCTTCTAGCTGTGTGTGGGACTTGTTGTATTAGTCCATCTATACTGACCTCCATCAGGTTGCAAACTGAATATATTTTTTTCTGCATCTACCTCTGAAAAAATATTGGGCTTCTAGCTGTGTGTGGGACTTGTTGTATTAGTCCATCTATACTGACCTCCATCAGGTTGCAAACTGAATATAATTTTTTTCTGCATCTAGCTCTGAAAAAATATTTGGCCTTCTAGTAGTGTGTCAGACTTTCTCTATTAGTCCATCTATAGTGACCTCCATCAAGTTGCAAATTAAAAATAATTTTTATCTGCATCTACATTACCTCTGAAAAAATATTTGGCTTTCTAGCAGTGTGTCGGACTTTCTCTATTAGTCCATCTATACTGACCTCCATCAGGTTGCAAATTCAAAATAATTTTTATCTGCATCTACAGAACCTCTGAAAAAATATTTGGGCTTCTAGCTGTGTGTGGGACTTGTTGTATTAGTCCATCTATACTGACCTCCATCAGGTTGCAAACTGAATATATTTTTTTCTGCATCTACCTCTGAAAAAATATTGGGCTTCTAGCTGTGTGTGGGTCTTGTTCTACTAATCCATCTATACAGACCTCCATCAGGTTGCAAACTGAATATAATTTTTTTCTGTATCTAGCTCTGAAAAAATATTTGGCCTTCTAGTAGTGTGTGGGACTTTCTCTGTTAGTCCATCTATACTGACCTCCATCAGGTTGCAAACTGAATATATTTTTTTCTGCATCTACCTCTGAAAAAATATTGGGCTTCTAGCTGTGTGTGGGACTTGTTGTATTAGTCCATCTATACTGACCTCCATCAGGTTGCAAACTGAATATATTTTTTTCTGCATCTACCTCTGAAAAAATATTGGGCTTCTAGCTGTGTGTGGGACTTGTTGTATTAGTCCATCTATACTGACCTCCATCAGGTTGCAAACTGAATATATTTTTTTCTGCATCTACCTCTGAAAAAATATTGGGCTTCTAGCTGTGTGTGGGTCTTGTTCTATTAATCCATCTATACAGACCTCCATCAGGTTGCAAACTGAATCTAATTTTTTTCTGCATCTAGCTCTGAAAAAATATTTGGCCTTCTAGCAGTGTGTCGGACTTTCTCTATTAGTCCATCTATACTGACCTCCATCAGGTTGCAAATTCAAAATAATTTTTATCTGCATCTACAGTACCTCTGAAAAAATATTTGGGCTTCTAGCTGTGTGTGGGACTTGTTGTATTAGTCCATCTATACTGACCTCCATCAGGTTGCAAACTGAATATATTTTTTTCTGCATCTACCTCTGAAAAAATATTGGGCTTCTAGCTGTGTGTGGGACTTGTTGTATTAGTCCATCTATACTGACCTCCATCAGGTTGCAAACTGAATATATTTTTTTCTGCATCTACCTCTGAAAAAATATTGGGCTTCTAGCTGTGTGTGGGACTTGTTGTATTAGTCCATCTATACTGACCTCCATCAGGTTGCAAACTGAATATAATTTTTTTCTGCATCTAGCTCTGAAAAAATATTTGGCCTTCTAGTAGTGTGTCGGACTTTCTCTATTAGTCCATCTATACTGACCTCCATCAAGTTGCAAATTAAAAATAATTTTTATCTGCATCTACATTACCTCTGAAAAAATATTTGGCCTTCTAGCAGTGTGTCGGACTTTCTCTATTAGTCCATCTATACTGACCTCCATCAGGTTGCAAATGCAAAATAATTTTTATCTGCATCTACAGTACCTCTGAAAAAATATATGGGCTTCTAGCTGTGTGTGGGACTTGTTGTATTAGTCCATCTATACTGACCTCCATCAGGTTGCAAACTGAATATATTTTTTTCTGCATCTACCTCTGAAAAAATATTGGGCTTCTAGCTGTGTGTGGGACTTGTTGTATTAGTCCATCTATACTGACCTCCATCAGGTTGCAAACTGAATATAATTTTTTTCTGCATCTAGCTCTGAAAAAATATTTGGCCTTCTAGTAGTGTGTCAGACTTTCTCTATTAGTCCATCTATAGTGACCTCCATCAAGTTGCAAATTAAAAATAATTTTTATCTGCATCTACATTACCTCTGAAAAAATATTTGGCTTTCTAGCAGTGTGTCGGACTTTCTCTATTAGTCCATCTATACTGACCTCCATCAGGTTGCAAATTCAAAATAATTTTTATCTGCATCTACAGAACCTCTGAAAAAATATTTGGGCTTCTAGCTGTGTGTGGGACTTGTTGTATTAGTCCATCTATACTGACCTCCATCAGGTTGCAAACTGAATATATTTTTTTCTGCATCTACCTCTGAAAAAATATTGGGCTTCTAGCTGTGTGTGGGTCTTGTTCTACTAATCCATCTATACAGACCTCCATCAGGTTGCAAACTGAATATAATTTTTTTCTGTATCTAGCTCTGAAAAAATATTTGGCCTTCTAGTAGTGTGTGGGACTTTCTCTGTTAGTCCATCTATACTGACCTCCATCAGGTTGCAAACTGAATATATTTTTTTCTGCATCTACCTCTGAAAAAATATTGGGCTTCTAGCTGTGTGTGGGACTTGTTGTATTAGTCCATCTATACTGACCTCCATCAGGTTGCAAACTGAATATATTTTTTTCTGCATCTACCTCTGAAAAAATATTGGGCTTCTAGCTGTGTGTGGGACTTGTTGTATTAGTCCATCTATACTGACCTCCATCAGGTTGCAAACTGAATATATTTTTTTCTGCATCTACCTCTGAAAAAATATTGGGCTTCTAGCTGTGTGTGGGTCTTGTTCTATTAATCCATCTATACAGACCTCCATCAGGTTGCAAACTGAATCTAATTTTTTTCTGCATCTAGCTCTGAAAAAATATTTGGCCTTCTAGCAGTGTGTCGGACTTTCTCTATTAGTCCATCTATACTGACTTCCATCAGGTTGCAAATTCAAAATAATTTTTATCTGCATCTACAGTACCTCTGAAAAAATATTTGGGCTTCTAGCTGTGTGTGGGACTTGTTGTATTTGTCCATCTATACTGACCTCCATCAGGTTGCAAACTGAATATATTTTTTTCTACATCTACCTCTGAAAAAATATTGGGCTTCTAGCTGTGTGTGGGACTTGTTGTATTAGTCCATCTATACTGACCTCCATCAGGTTGCAAATTGAATACAATTTTTTTCTGCATCTAACCCAGCCAATAGTTTTGGCCTAATACCACAGTTTGGCCACTCAGCTCTGCTCGGTTACCATCCATTGTTTTTTTGTGCAAACAACTCCAGAGTTGTGAATTAGTTAACCACCAAAATGAGTGGAAAAAGGCCTGCTGCTGGTGGAAAGGGGAATAGGCGTGTTGGGAAGGGGAAAAAAGGTTGTGTCCGTGGGGTAGGTGTTAAAGCAACAGTAACATCTGCAGAAGAAATACCATCTTCCAGCCAAACTAAAATGTCTACTTCTTTTAGCGGACAATGTGATAAGATCCCTTTCTTACGGCCACGCCAATCGCTACAAATTCCAGATGAGGCACAAAAACAGCAGGTGCTTCAACGGATATCAAGTGCTCCTTTAAGTGGGCTCTCCTCCACATCAACTTCAACATCACAAATACTCCAGTCCTCAAAGGTGTCACCCAAATCGCACTTGCTTCCTCACAGCTCCCAAATCTCCAGCTGCCCGTCTGAGTATGAGGTAGAACAGATGGTTGAGTCTGCAGAGCTGTTTACTCATACTATAGCCTGGGAATTAGAGGTCGACTCCAGCACTTCTGTGAATCCAGACGAGGAAATGATCTGCACTGATGCCCAGAATCTTTATGAGTCGGATCCAGGACCAGACGCAGAAGGTTCTGACCACAATGTAGACCCTCATTCCCAAACTGTAACTCCTGTTGGTGGAGACAATGAGGAAGACGATGATAAGACTCAAATACCTGATTGGAGCGACAACTTTAGTTTTTTGTCAGGGCAGGAACAGGTTGGCTCTGAGGACAACGGGTGTGATAACACACAGGGTGATGATGATGAGGTTGGAGATCCCACTTACTGTCAACCCACAGTCAGCCAAGAGATGAGGTCAGCAGAGGAGGTGGAGGAAGATGCTAGTGACGACGAGGTCAGGTTGCGCCTTCCTGGACAGAGACGTAGTACTGGAAGCACGTCAACAACTGCATCCTCAAACACAACTCTGCCTCTCACCACAAGTCGTGGTGGCTCTTCAGGTCGCATGGGTGCTAAGCCTTGCATAGCCTGGGCATTTTTTCAGATCGATAAAGATGACCCAACTCGTGTTATCTGTAACATTTGTCAGCAAAAGCTAAGTAGAGGCCAAAAAATACATAGTTTGAGTACTTCATGCATGAACCGGCACATGGACATGAAGCATAAGTTGCAGTGGGAAGCTCAGTGTGCTACAATGCGGCCTAGCCGGCCGGGCCAACCACCGTCTGCCATATCTTGTGCATCCGCGGCCTCTTCATCCTATGTGACTGGGGGGACAGCAGTCACACCTGTTTTGGGGCGCAGACCTGCCACCTCTTTACCCGAAACAGCCAGCGTGATTGGCAGGTCATCATTTTCTTTGGAGGTGGTAACACCAGCTGGTGTTGAGCGCTGTCCGACATCGATAGCACCACCTTTGGATCAAGGCAACATAACATGTCCGCCTGCATCTTCCTCACAGACCGGCAGTTTGCCGGGGACACCCTTATCAACCCCGTCTAAGCACAATAGCCAGCCCTCGGTCCCTCAGATGTGGACAAGTAAAAGACCATTTCCTCCTAGCCATGAGAAAGCTAAGAGGTTGAATTTCACCATCTGCAAGCTCTTGGCTACAGAAATGCTGCCTTTCCGCCTGGTGGACACAGAGGATTTTTGAGACCTTATGTCCGTCGCAGTGCCCCAGTACCAGATGCCCAGTCGGCACTACTTCTCAAAGAAAGGTGTGCCTGCGCTCCACCAGCATGTCACACACAACATCACCGCTTCTTTGAGAAACTCTGTGTGTGACAGCTTGCATTTCACCACAGACACTTGGACGAGTAGGCATGGACAGGGGCGTTACATGTCGCTGACTGGGCACTGGGTAACTATGGTGACAGCAGGAGAAGGGGCTGCTGTCCAAGTCTTGCCGTCCCCACGAGTTGTGCGTCAATCCTCTTTATGTCAAAGTTCCTCCACTGCTTCTGCCTCCTCAACCTCCTCTCGGTCTTCCACCTGCACCCAAAGCCTGTCTGGTCATGCCACAAGCTTTCTAACTGCGCAGAAGGGATCCTGCACACCTCCTTACTATGCTGGCAGTAGGGCTCAACGTCATCAGGCGGTTTTTACTTTGAAATGTCTGGGAAATGTGAGTCACACAGCTGAGGAGTTGTGGTCTGCTCTGGAGAACCAATTTCATGAATTGTTGTCTCCACTGGACCTGAAACCAGGGAAGGCCGTCTGCGACAATGCTGCAAACCTGGGTGCGGCCCTTCGCCAGGGCAATGTCACACACGTGCCTTGTATGGCTCACGTGTTGAACCTGGTTGTCCAGCAATTTTTAACCCACTATCCCAGACTAGATGGCCTTCTGCAGAGGGCACGGTCGCTGTGTGCTCACTTCCGCCGTTCGCATCCCGCAGCTCAGCGACTTACATCTCTACAGAAGTCGTTGGGCCTGCCACTTCAACGGCTAAAATGCGATGTGCCTACTCGGTGGAATTCAACTCTGCACATGTTGCAGCGACTGTGGCAGCACCGACAAGCCCTGGTGCAATACGTTCTGACGTATAGCCTGGGCCAACGAGATTCAGAGGTGGGGCAAATCACGCTGGAGGAGTGGTCTCAGATCAGGGACCTATGCACCCTTCTGCACAGTTTTGAAATGGCGACGAAGATGTTTAGTGCTGACGATGCCATTATCAGCATGACTATTCCGGTGACTTACATGCTGGAGCACATGTTAAACAGAATTCGGAGTCAGGTGGTGGCACAAGAGGAGGTGGAGGAAGTAGAGGAGGAGGAGTTGTATGCGGAAGGGCTAACATCTGCAAGGTCCAGACGGTCGGCAGCACCAAGGCGGCAGGCATGTGAGGGTGGGGGAGATGGTTTTACCAGGGCGCATGGTAGCAGCCAAACTAGTGAGGAAGGTGCAGGAGCCCAGGAAGAAGTGGAGGACGAACTGATGGAATACTCATCAGATGAGGGAGACCTTGATCACATTTCTGTTGTGCGAGGTTGGGGGGAGAGGACAGAGGAAGGAAGCATGATTGTTACCTCGCCACCAACACAACAGGGACTTGGTGCTCCTGGATGCGCAACACACATGAGTGCCTTCTTGCTGCACTACCTGCAACATGACCCTCGAATTGTGAGAATTAGAAATAATCCTGACTACTGGGTTGCCACACTGTTAGATCCCCGGTACAAAAGTAAATTTGCAGAAATTATTCCTGCCATAGAAAGGGATGCACGCATGCAGGAGTATCAGCAGAGACTGTTGCAGAATCTTACATGTGCTTTTCCACAAAATACCAGTGGTGCACGTAGTGAATCTCACAGTTCCAACTTGCCAACCGTGGGACCGTCAAGTGTTCAGCACTCAAACCGTAACAGAACCACAGTATCTGCTGGTAACATTAATTTTGCGGAATCATTTCACCACTTTTTTAGCCCATCCTTTGCAAGGCCACAGGAGACAAGAAGTCTGACTCATAGTCAACGCCTAGAGACGATGGTACAGGAGTATCTCCAAGTAAACATTGAAGCCACGACTGTGTCACTGGACCCTTGCTCTCTTTGGGCTTCCAATCTGGATAAATGGCTGGAGCTAGCCACTTACGCCTTGGAGATCTTGTCATGCCCCGCAGCCAGCGTTCTGTCTGAATGTGTGTTCAGCGCTGCTGGTGGTGTGCTGACAGATAAGCGCACGCGGCTCTCCACTGATAATGTAGACAGACTCACGTTCATAAAGATGAACAAATCATGGATCCGAAACGACTTTTCTACCCCTGTGTCATCCTGGGGAGAGTAAAAGCTTGATGATTGGTTAAAATCACCCTACCAACCGTTTTAAGCTTTCAAATTACTAATCATGTTTATCTGTATCTTGACTGGAAAATAATTTGGGCTTTGTAGCAGTGTGCAGCACTGATCCTATTAGGCCATCTATAATAAGCTCCACCAGATTTAAAATTAAAAATAATTTTTAGCTGCATCTAGCCCGGAAAATAATTTTGGGGCTCCGAGATGCGCAAGACACATAAGTGCCTTCTTGCTGCACTACCTGCAGCATGACCCTCATATTGTCAGAATTCGAAGTAATCATGACTACTGGGTTGCCACACTCTTAGATCCCCCAAACTTTTCGATCAACCTTTTCATTTTAATAAAGACCAAAAAAATGGTCATTTTTGAAATTATAAGCATTAGCAGGTTTTTAGAAACTGAAATCAAACAGTTTTCAACTCAAAACTTTATTGTAGGTGATGTTACATTTTCACATAGGACCCCTTGTTCGAAAGGAGCTTCTGAACTCTCTCGTCCATTGAATTTGTCAGGTTTTGGATGGTTTCTGCTTCAATTGTTTTGCATGAGGACAGAATACCCTCCCAGAGCTGTTGCTTAGATGTGAACTGCCTCCCGCCATCATAAACACTCCTTTTAATGATGCTCCAAAGGTTCTGAATGGGGTAGAGGTCAGGGGAGCATGGGGGTCACACCATAAGTTTGTCCCCTTTTATGCCCATATCAGCCAGAGATGCAGATGTTTTATGTGCAGCATGAGATGGTGCATTATCATGCAGAAAAATGATCTTGCTGTGAAATACACGGTTCTTCTTCTTGAACCATGGCAGGAAGTGCTGTTTGAGAAAATCCACATACATTATGGAGTTCATCTTTAGCGCCTTCAGGGATCCTAAAGGGGCCGACAATCTCTCTCCCCATGATTCCAGCCCAAAACATTACTCCACCTCCTCCTTGTTGGCGCTGTAGCCGTGTTTGCGTGGGGTGTCCATCAACCAGCCATCCTCCACTCCATCCATCTGGACCATCGAGCGCTGCACGGCACTCATCCGTGAACAAAACAGTTTTGAAATTAGTCTTCATGTAATGTTTGGCCCACTGGAGCCGTTTCTGCTTGTGTGAAGTGGATAGAGGAGGTCGACAGAATGGCGTATGCACAGCTGCAAACCTCTGAAGGACCCTGCATCTTGTTGTTCGGGGGACGTTGGAGGCACCAGCAGCTTCAAAAACTTGTCTGCTGCTATGACAAGGCTTTCTTGCCGCTGCTCTTTTAACCTGACGTAATTGCCTGTAGGAAAGAGTCCTCAATTTGCCCTTATCAGCACGCACACGTGTGTACTGTGAATCAGCTACATACTTCTTGATTGCCAAGACACTTCATCCTGATCATCGCACAATGTTGATTGTAGTCATGCCTTGACCTAAACACTCCACAATTTGTTGCTTCTCAGCAGCCGACACATCCTTTTTCTTTCCCATTTTGGCAGAAAATGTAGGCTGCTTAATAATGTGAGAGAGCCTTCTTAAGTAGTCTTGCCTTTCATTGGACACACCTGCCAAACTAATTAGCACAGGTGTCTGCAATTGCTTACAGTGATATAAAGAGCCCTGACACACATCACCATCAATGAGTTTAACTGACAAACAAACAAATTCTTCCCTTATCACTCCTAAACACTTTTTGCATAATAATTTGGAACGCAGTGTACATGTGCTTTTCCACAAAACACCAGTGGTTCACGTAGTGAATCTTACAGTTCTAACTTGCCAACCGTGGTCTGTATGGAATTGTTCAATAAAGGGCCCAAAATTAAGATAACATAGATGGGAGAGGTCTCTATGAATAGGAATTCCTAAGTATTTGATACTCTGTGAGGGCCAGGCAAAGGGAAAGTTGGACTGGATGGAATCCTATATGGATTTGGGGAGGGAGACATCGAGGGCCTCAGACTTCGCTGCATTGATATTAAAATTTGACCATGTAACAAAGTGATCTATTTCAGCCATAACAGCAGGGATGGATATATGTGATTGAGTGATATATACTAAGACATCATCAGCAAATAGAGAGCACTTGTACTCGGTGCCTCCCACCTCAATCCACCTAATATTGGGGTTATGGCGAATTGATGAGAGCAGGTGCTCCGTCACTAGGATGTATAAGAGAGGGGACAGAGGACATACCTGCCTTGTCCCATTGGTGATTGTGAAAGGTGATGAAAATGTTCTGACGCACCCCCTGGTCCTTGGGACACCCGGAGCCGGACCCTTTTTGGTGGATGCCGGTGGTTGTAGTCTTCGTGGCGGCGACCCGGTTCCGTGGCTCAGGGCGGTCAAACCAGTGGCGGAACTATTTATGTGGTTTTGATGTTTAAATGTCCGACTACGCCACCCGTGGATTGCGGTCAGAGTGAACCACCGCTACAGGGCAGACCGCTGAGGCTGGTGTTGTGGGTGCAGCAGAGCGTAGCATAACTCCCCACGGGAGGAGTATAGCCTCAGGGCAGTGTATGCGGAGGATGGGGGTGATGGTGCAGGGCAGCAGCAGTAACGACACGGAGTCAGTGATGCAGTCCAGGGCCTTTACTCACAGTTCTTATTATCCAGACCACGTCTGCAGGTAACGGCTGCCCACGTCGTACTGTGCTCACCAGGTGAGGGGCTCAGACAACTCCCAGATAACTTTGGAGCACTTCACAGGACCCCCTTTGTGTGTCCTTTGTCTGGCCTTTCTTACCAACACTTCTGTCCGGCTGCCTCGGGCCTCCTCTTGGTAAACTTGGCGCCAGTTTCCCTGACCCTATGTGGTGCCTTCCTAGCGGGTGTAGCGAGGGGCTGCGCCACATAAAATGTCAGAGCCTCCGGTTTCTAGCTGAGGGTCGTTTCCTGCCTCCACTAGTTCGGGGACCAGTCTCCCCCTTTGGCCTGACCCCTCCACGCAGGTGGATTCGGGCGTGCGGTGGCGACTCGCCCGTCCGCACCCCTGGGATCCCTTCATTCCTCGTTCCTGGAGCCTTCTCCGCTCCTCTTCCTTCCTTCTCCCTCTTCCAGGCCTGGGCCTCTGTTACTAGGCCCGCCTCCGGAGCAGAGCTCATGCAGAGCCCCTGCTCCCTGCCACTTCTGCTCAGACTTCTCTGCACTGAACTAAGATGGTGCCCACCTTTTATACTCCCTTCTCAATGCACCCAGGAACTGCTTCCTCCCTGCTCCTGCACTACAGGGTTCCCCTTCCTCAGTGTTCCCTCCCCCCACTCCAGCCAGGGACAGGGACTGTCGTGCCCATCTCAGGGGCATATTGGTCGCCCTGCCCCACGGCAATGTGGTGTAATGCATGCAGGTGTCGGGTCCTGATCCACACTCCATCCTTACCTGAGAGTGAGATATCACACCTCTGGGTGAGGTGCAATACGTCTGTAGCAACCGAGCCCTCAGGGTGCTACAGTTCCATTTATCTTCAGCCTAGGTGACGTATTGCGATACAGGGCCGTGATTTTGGCTATAAAAGGGTCCCCTAGACCCCTACCCCAAGCTTTTTAAGAGAATCATATATGGCTTGCCAGGAGACTCTATGGAATGCTTTCTCAGCATCCAACGAGAGTATCTAATTACAAATTTTTAACTGCATCTAGCCCAGGAAATACTTTGTGCCTAGTAGCAGTGTCGGCTAGTCAGCGGATTATCCCGGCTGTTAAGCAAGCTACACCACCTGTAGTTTAGACACTTAATTTTTTCAAAGGAAATGCTTCGGGACCATGGGATACTTAGTGAAGAGCATCAGGAGGCACCCCAAGGCATAGGGGCTGGGACTGGCAGTAGGATGCCTTGCGGTGGACAGCCGAGCTCGATCCTTATAAAAGCTTTTTAACTGCAGCAGCTTTAGTGGACGCTACTGGAGCTGGAATTACCGCGGCTGCTGGCATGAGACTTGCCCTCCAATAGATCCTTGTAAATGGATTTAAAGTGTATTCATTCAAATTAGAGAGACAATTTAAATTAAAAAGCTTAGAGCTGCCTCCACCACAGGGGGGCTCGCTCGACCCACCAGCGGACAGGCACCAGTATTGGGAGAGTGGGGCTGGCCGTCAGGGTTCACCGCGGCTCTGGCACAAACCCGGCGACACGGAGGTGGCACGGGCAGGAGCGGACTGGCCGTGTCGGCTTCTCACTTTTTGGATTTTAGAAGGGCATAACATACCTATATCTGTGTCTCCCCCTCCTTTTACTCCTCCACCTCTTTTATTTTCGCATGACTATATGTACTTGTCACTTTTCCATGTGTTAGTTATGTCTTCTGAGCAGTTTGTCAGCTTTTGGACACCTTTGAAGGTGTTTTCTATGTGTTTCTATGTGTTTTTGTTTGCCTGCCATTGGTTTTAACGGTGTTCGAAGGTGTTCGACGAACAGTTCGACGAACAGTTCGGCGAACACACGGGTGTTCGACGAACCGAACCGAACTCGAACACTACGGGGGTGGCTCAACACCAGGTCTGTATAGATGGATTAATAGAACAAGTCCCACACACAGCTAGAATCCCAATATTTTTTCAGAGGTAGATGCAGAAAAAAATATATTCAGTTTGCAACCTGATGGAGGTCAGTATAGATGGACTAATACAACAAGTCCCACACACAGCTAGAAGCCCAATATTTTTTCAGAGCTAGATGCAGAAAAAAATTATATTCAATTTGCAACCTGATGGAGGTCAGTATAGATGGACTAATAGAATGATGCTATGCCCAAAAGATTATATCTTGCAACACAGATAGGCTACTCCACTGACTAACACACTCTGCAATAGGCCAAAAAGGATTAGCTTTGCTAGATTCAGCCAATGCTGTGAAAAAAACTTGCACAGCACTGGCACAGACCTGCCTGGCAAAAACTGATAGGAACTGATGTAACCTAGTCCTGAAAAGGACTCCAATTACAATTAGTCTTTACTCCCACAATCTATCTATTTAAGAGCACAGACCTGCCTGATAAAAGTCGTAGGAAATGCTGTAACCTAGTCCTTAAAAGGACTGCAATCACAACTATTCCCTACTCCCAAGCTATCTGTAGATTTGTGCGAAAATTGGCTTCAAATTAACAAGGTATAGCGCACACAGCAACAGCGGTGCCGTCTAACACGCAGCTGCAGCAGTGAGAAATTGGTGGCGACGGGGAAAATGGCTTGGTCTTATAGGGCAAGGACATGTGACATACACTGCCAATGACACATGCCCTTGCTTGTGTGAAAAAAAGCACTTCGCTCCGTGTGTGCGCTGCTGATAGGCTGACAGATTGCACCTCCCCACTGTAAATGCGGGAAAGAGAAAAAAAAATGGAGATCTTCATTGTTCCTGCAGAGATCCATCCCCTGCCCCTCCCCCCACCCCGCTGTACACTCAAACTGCGTATTAACATTAATTTTCATCATTACTGAGAAAAAATCCAGTTATGATTTTGGTGCACGAACAGCTACCGAACATAACCTCGAACAGCCGAATTTTTCTCAAATTGTTCGTGTTCGCCGAACGGCTCGAACACCGCCCAAAACAGCTCGAATTTGAGATTGGCGAACAGTTCGAGTAGAACAACGCTCATCTCTACTTATTATATGGACCAAAAGAACATTTTGGCCATGAATAAGTTCCAAGGCCTAATTACAACTTCAATCTCTACACTCACTAAAGCTCTACTCATTTCTAAAATTATCATATACCCAAACCACAGTGCTATAATTCTCTGACAAAATACAGCTGTCAAGGTTCTGTTGCTGATGTATATCAAAGATGTATCAACTCAGAGTGATGAAGATGAAACTTCTACAACAGTTCACTGAATATCACTTGAATCTTTCTATTCACAGAATGAGACTATCACTCCCATTTTCAATATGGTACATCATTACTTAAGTAGTAAACCAAAATCGCATTAGGGTGTTTCATACTGCCTGTGAAAGCCACCTTGATTGGCAATGCTCCATCATGTGATCAAATTGCTGCAGGACATTATGGAGAAGACCTCGCTACTGCGCTTTTTACCATTAACCAGCTCACTGGTTGTGCAGAATGTGTGAAATGGCAGCCAGCATTTTTTTTTTTGCAATCCTAGTGAATTGAATTGCAGATTGTTTGAATTTACATGAGACAGCGGATTTCAGGAAATTCAACAAAAATTTGATCCTCTGTGGATCAATCTATTTATCACTAATAATAACCATTGGTCTGATATTTATAAGATCTTTTATTCTCTTTGGAACTTTTTAAACATGGATTCCTGCAGTACAAACATACAGTACAGACCAAAAGTTTGGACACACCTTCTCATTTAAAGATTTTTCTTTATTTTAATGACTATGAAAATTGTACATTCACACTGAAGGCATCAAATCTATGAATTAACACATGTGGAATTATATACTTAACAAAAAAGTGTGAAACAACTGAAAATATGTCTAATATTCTAGGATCTTCAAAGTAGCCACCTTTTGCTTTGATGACTGCTTTGCACACTCTTGGCATTCTCTTGATGAGCTTCAAGAGGTAGTTACCGGAAATGGTCTTCCAACAATCTTGAAGGAGTTCCCAGAGATGCTTAGCACTTGTTGGCCCTTTCGCCTTCACTCTGCGGCCCAGCTCACCCCAAACCATCTCAATTGGGTTCAGGTCTGGTGACTCTGGAGGCCAGGTCATCTCACGTAGCACCCCATCACTCTCCTTCTTGGTCAAATAGCCCTTACACAGCCTGGAGGTGTGTTCAGGGTCATTGTCTTGTTGAAAAATAAATGATGGTCCAACTAAACGCAAACCGGATGGAATAGCATGCCGCTGCAAGATGCTGTGGTAGCCATGCTGGTTCAGTATGCCTTCAATTTTGAATAAATCCCCAACAGTGTCACCAGCAAAGCACCCCCACACCATCACACCTCCTCCTCCATGCTTCATGGTGGGCACCAGGCATGTAGAGTCCATCCGTTCACCTTTTCTGCGTCGCACAAAGACACGGTGGTTAGAACCAAAGATCTCAAATTTGGACTCATCAGACCAAAGCACAGATTTCCACTGGTCTAATGTCCATTCCTTGTGTTCTTTAGCCCAAACAAGTCTCTTCTGCTTGTTGCCTGTCCTTAGCAGTGGTTTCCTAGCAGCTATTTTACCATGAAGGCCTGCTGCACAAAGTCTCCTCTTAACAGTTGTTGAAGAGATGTGTCTGCTGCTAGAACTCTGTGTGGCATTGACCTGGTCTCTAATCTGAGCTGCTGTTAACCTGCGATTTCTGAGGCTGGTGACTCGGATAAACTTATCCTCAGAAGCAGAGGTGACTCTTGGTCTTCCTTTCCTGGGGCGGTCCTCATGTGAGCCAGTTTCTTTGTAGCGCTTGATGGTTTTTGCAACTGCATTTGGGGACCCTTTCAAAGTTTTCCTAATTTTTCGGACTGACTGACCTTCATTTCTTAAAGTAATGATGGCCACTCGTTTTTCTTTACTTAGCTGCTTTTTTCTTGCCGTAATACAAATTCTAACAGTCTATTCAGTAGGACAATCAGCTGTGTATCCACAAAACTTCAGCACAACACAACTGATGGTCCCAACCCCATTTGTAAGGCAAGAAATCCCACTTATTAAACCTGACAGGGCACACCTGTGAAGTGAAAACCATTTCCGGTGACTACCTCTTGAAGCTCATCAAGAGAATGCTAAGAGTGTGCAAAGCAGTCATCAAAGCAAAAGGTGGATACTTTGAAGAACCTAGAATATAAGACATATTTTCAGTTGTTTCACACTTTTTTGTTAAGTATATAAATCCACATGTGTTAATTAGTGTTGAGCGAGCACTAAAATGCTCGGGTGCTCGAAGCTCGGGCCGAGCTCGCCGTGATACTTGGGTCCTCGACCCGAGCAGCAAGCCCAATGTTAGTCTATGGGAGACCCGAGCATTTTTGCGGCGGCACCCCCGGCAGTCTTTTAAAAGCCTAACAAGTGCCCAAAACGATAGTGACAGTGCTAAAATGACATGGGGACAGCATGGGGATCACCCCAGGAAGTATTTCTGACCCCCAGGTCACTGCTGTCAACAACGTGGTCAGATGTATTAAGCCACATTTAAGGGCTCACAATAAAACGTTCAAAAACAAAACTGAAACTGCTTTCCTGTGAAATATGTTAAGGAAGTTCCTTTCCAGGGTAAAGACTTGTGTGTAAGGTAAAATAAATAACCATGTTCACAAGTAGCATTTTTTATGCGTTTTTGCACTTTTGTATTGCTTTCAACCGTGACAAATGCATTCACCGGGAAATGTCATTTTAACATTTTACAATCTTATCTGGCATGTGCTATGTGACACATGCATACAGTGCTGAAAAGACATGGGAACAGCATAGGGAAGACCCCTGGAAGAATCTCTGACACCCAGGTCACTGCCTAAAAGTGTGCCCATCAGAAGTGATCCTTGCCGCATCAGAAGATGCAGACTTGCAACTATCCCCATGCAAGTCCTTGTCCCAGGGCAGTGTTCAATTGTACCTCCCCCATTCCTTGCAATGCAAGCGCAAATATGTAGCCAACCAACCACCCACCCACCCGCAGGCTGCAATACCATACTGCTAGCTTGCACTTGAAATGGGGCCTTTTAGTTTGGAGGAGGTCAAAGCTGGCCACTACCTCATGGCTGCTTCGGCAGCGAGGTATCCATACTCAGTCCCCAGCCGCCCGGCGGCTGGGTGACCATGCTCGGTCCTCAGCCGCCAGGTGGCCGGGTGTCCACACACGGTACCCAGCCGCCTCGGGGGCGGCTGGGTGTCCATAAACGGTCCCCAGCCACCACTATTTCTCCTGTCAACTTCCCCCCACACACTTTTCTTAGCCTGGCCTGCTTTAATGCAGCATTGGACAAGCCCACCAGAGAACCAGACTCCTCCGGTGGGCCCTGGCTTCTCCATCAGGGGAGCTAAGAGAGCCAAGGTGAGGATCATGATGTTGATGATAGAAGTTAGCATCTGCTTTGTTTTCTTGTAATGCAAGCGCATGTATGTAGTAGCGGCTAGGCCTGAGGTGTTCAGCGTTTTGGCGCATATCCAACCTCCTCCGAGGATTGCTGGATGTTTTCCTGCTACTATCCCAGTTCTATGACTCCCGTTAAAACAAAGCTTCAGGTGATAAATGATGGATGAGGTAGTGGCAAAGGAGAAAGAGCAGGAGGAACAGGGACCATTCACATCAATATCAGGCCAGTCAACCACACATGTCTTGTAGGATATGTTTCTGTACCAAAAGGAGCGGTTCGGCTACACAGTTATAGGAAATACAGTGAGTGCAATGCCTACCAAAAATTTAGAGGCACTCCAATGCCCCTTGGAAGTGACATGAAGGTCAGAGGGCCTTAATTAAACCATTTTTTCTATTTATAGCAACTGGGTCTCCTGTGCACTGTTGGCCTAAGCAGTGAATGGAAGGCTTTCCAAAAATTATGAGGAACTGCAATGCCCCTTGAAATAGACGTGGATTACAGCATACTAAAAACCTTCTACCCATTATTGGGGAGTGGGTCTCCCTTTGTATTCGCCTATGCATTGAAAAGCAAAAGCATGTCTCGGAAGAGACGTGGAGGTCACAGTAGCTTAACAAGACGGTTTTAATGCCCCTTGGAAAAGTGGTGGAGGTCGCAGTAGCTTAACAAGATGGTTTTAATGCCCCTTACAAGAGCCATGCAGTACAGCATATTAAAAACATTATTCCCATTATTGGGGAGTGTGTCTACCATAGTCTTTGCCTTTGCCTTCCATTCAAAAGCTGCCAAAAATTAGGATGGAGGAACTTGCAATGCCCCTTACAAGAGCCATGCAGTACAGCATCTAACAAACATTATTCCCATTATTGGGGAGTGGGTCTCCCATAGTCTTTGCCTATGCCTTCCAAGCAAAAGCTGCCAGAAATTAGGAGGAAATGCAATGCCCATTCGAAGAGTTGTGGAGGTTAGAGTTAATTAAAAACAACATTTCAATGCCCCTTGGAAGAGCTCTGGAGTTTAGAGTGGTTTAACAACACGATTTTAATGCCCCTCAAAAGAGATGTGGAGGTCCCTGTAGTTTAACAGGACGGTTTTAATGCCCCTTGGAAAAGTGGTGGAGGTCATAGTAGCTTAACAAGACGGTTTTAATGCCCCTTGGAGAGGTGGTGGAGGTCACAGTAGCTTAACAAGACGGTTTTAATGCCCCTCGGAAGAGACGTGGAGGTCCCAGTAGCTTAACAAGACGGTTTTAATGCCCCTTGGAAAAGTGGTGGAGTTCACAGTAGATTAACAACACAGTTTTAATGCCCCTTGGAAAAGTGGTGGAGGTCACAGTAGCTTAACAAGATGGTTTTAATGCCCCTCGGAAGAGACGCGGAGGTCCCAGTAGCTTAACAAGATGGTTTTAATGCCCCTCGGAAGAGACGGGAGGTCCCAGTAGCTAAACAAGATGGTTTTAATGCCCCTCGGAAGAGACGTGGATGTCCCAGTAGCTTAACAAGACGGTTTTAATGCCCCTCGGAAGAGACGTGGAGGTCACAGTAGCTTAACAAGACGGTTTTAATGCCCCTTGGAAAAGCGGTGGAGGTCGCAGTAGCTTAACAAGACGGTTTTAATGCCCCTTACAAGAGCCATGCAGTACAGCATATTAAAAACATTATTCCCATTATTGGGGAGTGTGTCTCCCATAGTCTTTGCCTTTGCCTTCCAAGCAAAAGCTGCCAAAAATTAGGACGGAGGAACTTGCAATGCCCCTTACAAGAGCCATGCAGTACAGCATATGAAAAACATTATTCCCATTATTGGGGAGTGGGTCTCACATAGTCTTTGCCTATGCCTTCCAAGCAAAAGCTGCCAAAAATTAGACAGAGGAATTTGCAATGCCCCTAACAAGAGCCATGCAGTATGCCTTCCAAGCAAAAGCTGCCAGAAATTAGGAGGAAATGCAATGCCCGTTCGAAGAGTCGTGGAGGTTAGCGTTAATTAAAATCAACATTTCAATGCCCCTTGGAAGAGCTGTGGAGTTTAGAGTGGTTTAACAAGACAGTTTTAATGCCCCTTGGAAAAGTGGTGGAGGTCACAGTAGCTTAACAAGACAGTTTTAATGCCCCTTGGAGAGGTGGTGGAGGTCACAGTAGCTTAACAGGACGGTTTTAATGCCCCTCGGAAGAGACGTGGAGGTCCCAGTACCTTAAGAAGATGGTTTTCATGCCCCTTGGAAAAATGGTGGAGGTCACAGTAGCTTAACAACACAGTTTTAATGCCCCTTGGAAAAGTGGTGGAGGTCACAGTAGCTTAACAAGATGGTTTTAATGCCCCTCGGAAGAGATGTGGAGGTCCCAGTAGCTTAACAAGATGGTTTTAATGCCCCTCGGAAGAGACGTGGAGGTCGCAGTAGCTTAACAAGATGGTCTTAATGCCCCTCGGAAGAGACGTGGAGGTCCCAGTAGCTTAACAAGACAGTTTTAATGCCCCTTGCAAGAGTCTTACAGTACAGCATCTTAAAAATATTATTACCATTATTGTGGAGTGCGTCTCCCACAGTCTTTGCTTATGCCTTCCAAGCAAATGCTGACAAAAATAAAGACGGAGGAACTTTCAATAATGATAACACGGACCACGGTCACCCTGGTGGTATAGTTGTGGTGGAGGCTGAGAATAAGGAGAAGAACATAAAACAGCCGAAATGAGGAAGCGTATACACATGTGTGGGTGTGAAGCGGTGCATGTGAATACACCTCCCAAAATAACACAGTGGATTTGACTTTATGTTACTCTGCTGTCATTTGGTGGTGATGAGAAGTCTGGCCCAATCTAGCCCTTGTTCATTTTGATAAGGGTCAGCTTGTCAGCATTGTCAGTTGACAGGCGAGTGCGCTTATCAGTTATAATTCCCCCAGCGGCACTAAAAACACGCTCCGATAACACGCTAGCGGCAGGGCAGGCCAGGACCTCCAAGGCATACAGAGCGAGTTTATTCCAAGTGTCCAGCTTGGATACCCAATAATTAAAAGGCACAGAGGAATCACGGAGTACGCTGGTACGGTCGGAAAGGTACTCCCTCACCATCTTTTGAAACTTTCCACTCCTTGTGAAAGTACCCCGCGCCTCAGGTTCTGTCCAAAGGGAAGGTCTGAGAAAATTGTCCCAGAACGTTGACAGTGTTCCCCTGCCTCTGCTGGATTGGAGTTGCGTCTCTCTCGCATGTACGCCTTGGTTGGGCAACGAACTGTGACCTCTGCCGCTAGCGTGTTCAGATGGGAATTTTTTTAACAGTTCTGCAGCAAGGGCCTTCTGGTGCTGCCCCAGTTTTGTAGACCTCTCCACCTCAGAAATAAGAGAGTGAAAGTTCTCCTTGTAGCGGGGGTCTAAAAGTGTCACCAACCAGTAATGACTGTCACCCAACATTTTGACAACGCAAGGGTCACGGTTAAGGCAGAGTAACATAAAGTCAGCCATGCGTGCCAGACTGGTAATGGGCAAGACTTCCGTGTCCTCACCAAGATGACGACTGACAATGCTCTCCTCCTCCTCCTCCTCACCCCTGTCCTCAGGCCACCCACGCTGAACCGACGGTATGACAGTTGTACAGGTACTACCGTCTACAGCGCATGATACAAGCTCCTGTTCTTCCTCCTCCACCTCCTCTCCCTCATTGTCCCACAATGCACGTTGGCTGTGTGTAATCGACCGCTACGGCTTCTTGATCCATCTCATCATACTCTGGCTGCAATGCCTCCTCTTTAATTCTCTGCAGAGAGCGTTGCAAAAGACAGACAAGTGCAATGATGGCGTCATCGCCACTCACCATCTTGGTGGACTCCTCAAAGTTTGTCAAGATGGTACATATGTCAGACATCCAGGTCCACTCCTGAGGTCTTATGTGTGGTGTCTGACCAGAATATCGACGGCCTTGTTGCAGCTGGTACTCCACAACTGCTCTCTTCTGCTCACAAATCCTTTGCAACATGTGGAGGGTAGAGTTCCAACGTGTGGGGACATCACACACCAGTCGGTGTGCCAGAAGCTGCAAACGCTGCTGCAACACAGCAAGGGTGGAGGAAGCTGTAGCCGACTTGCGAAAATGAGCTGACAGGCGGCGTACTTTGACGAGCAGATCTGGCAACTTGGGGTACGATTTAAGAAAACGCTGAACCACGAGGTTAAGCACATGAGCCAGGCATGGTACTTGTGTGATCTCGCCTCGCCTCAGAGCCTCCACCAGGTTATGGCCTGGATGTAGGTTCAGCGGTGTCAACCACAGATCTGCCTGCTCTTTCACAGCTGTCCACAACTCACAAGCAGTGTGAGGTTTACCACCTAGGGTTATGAGTTTCAGCACAGCCAGTTGCCGCTTGGCAGAGGCAGTACTGCAGTGCTTCTAGCTTGTAACTGATGTGGTGATATCTGAGATGGAGGCTGAACATGAGGAGGAGGAGGATGATGATGCGCAGGAGCTGTACACTGTGGGGGCAACTCTGACTGACATAGGGCCCGCAATTCTCGGTGTGGGGAGGATGTGTTCCGTCCCAAGGTCCGACTGGGTCCCGGCTTCCACTATGTTTGCCCAGTGTGCCATCAGGGAGATGTACCGTCCCTGGCCACAAGCACTTGTCCACTTGTCCGTTGTCAGGTGGACTCTCCCAGTAAATGCGTTGTTGAGAGCACAGCAGATGTTTTGGGACACGTGCTTGTGTAGTGCGGGGATGGCACACCGGGCAAAATAGTGTCGGCTGGGGGCCGAGTACCGAGGGACGGCCACTGCCATAAAGTTGCGGAAGTATTCCGTCTCCACCAGCCTAAAAGGCAGCAATTCCAACGCAAGCAGTCGTGAAATGTGCAAATTTAGGACTGTGGCCTGTGGGGCGTTAGCTGTGAAATTCCGCTTTCGTTCAAAGGTCTGGGATATGGACAATTGAATGCAGCGGTTGGACGTGGACGTTGATGCTGTTTCTTGAGAAACTGCCATAACAAGTGAAGACTGAGAGGAGGGGGCATATTTGCATGCAGTAAGGACAGGGGATTGCCTTGCACACACAACAGGGGGTTCTATTGCACGCACAACAGCGGAAGAAGCAGTGGTGACACACGCTGACACTGGTCATGGACCCTGGGGGTTTGCCGTACAAAGTCGGGTGCTTTGCTGCCATGTGCCTGATCATGCTGGTTGTGGTCAGGCTGGTAGTTTTGTCACCCCTGCTGATGCTGGCATGGCAGGTGGTACAAATGACCTTTTTGGGGTTATCAGCAGAGTCTTTAAAAAAATTCCAGACTCTGGAAGACCTACAGGTTGTATTGGCAACGTCCCTCGTGTTGGTGTTACGGTGAACTGTTGCCCGCCTTCTTTGTGCGGCCACCACACTGCTTCTTCCTGCCTGTTGGGGGACTCTGCCTCCCTCACCCAGTGTGCTGCTGGCCTCACTCTGCATGCCCTCCTGCCACGTTGGGTCAGTTACTAGATCATCCACCACCTCCTCCTCTTCAACTTGCGCACCACGATCCTCCTCCTCACTTCCTGGCAATTGTGTCTCGTCATCGTCCACCTCTTGTGACAAATTGCCAGCGTCAACTTCCTGTGGCCGTGGCTGTTCAAATATACATGGGATCTCCTCTTCCACCACTTCAAGCGGAGCAGGCGAGGGGCACAAATCTGGAAATGGACCAGTGAACAGCTCTTCAGAGTGTCCAAGTGTGGGATCAGTTGCTGTCTGACGACACTCGGCATGGTGGGAGGAAGGAGCATCAGTGTGAGGAGGAGTATGCGGTCGAGACTCACGGCTACTAAGATTTGACCCTGTGGAAGACAGACCAGAGGTGGTAGTGCCCAGATAACTGGAAGTATTATCTGCTATCCAATTAATAACCTGTTCACACTGATCAGTTCGCAATACTGGTGTTGTTCTGTGTTTCCCTAGTAATTCGGTCAAGAAGTGGGAGCGAGAAGATGTGGCTGTTGGTTGTGGCACATTTTCACCTTGGCCACGGCCCTGTCCTCTGCACGCACCATCACCAGAACGTCCAGTTTCACATCCCTTGCCACGCGCCTTGCCCATTGTAAAGGAAGTAAAATAGCTTACACTCGCACTATCAATGGAAAAAGGGTAATTAAAAGTAGATTAGAACCGTGGAAGAGGAAAACCACAGTTCTATTTATCTGGCCTACACCCGACTCTTTTAAACAATCTGAACAATCAGGGAGAAACTATTACTGTTTTTCTTTCAGGAAAAAATACCAAAAGCTGAATAATAGAGATTTTTTACCTTGGAATGGCAAAACCACAGTTATTATTTACTGGGGTATACCAGACAATTTTAAATAGATATATTTGCGGCTGAACAGTGAGCGACACACTCAAACTGTTTTTTTTTAGGTACAAATGGCCCAAAAGTCGTTAATACAGAGGTTTGAACCGTGGAACTGCAAAACCACACTTCTGTTTCTCTGGCCTACACCAGACTATTTTAAACAGATATATTCGTGTCTGAACAATCAGGGAGACACTATTACAGTTTTTTTTTTACGGAAAAAAATGCCAAAAGCAGGGTAATAGAGATTTTTTACCGTGGAACAGCAAAACCACAATTATAATTTACTGGTGTATACCAGACTTTTTTAAATATTTATATTTGCGGCTGAACAGTGTGCGACACACTCAAACTGTTTTCTTTAGGTACAAATGGCCCAAAAGTCGATAATACAGAGGTTTGAACCGTGAAACTGCAAAACCACACTTCTGTTTCTCTGGCCTACACCAGACTATTTTCAACAGATATATTTGTGTCTGAATAATCAGGGAGACACTATTACGTTTTTTTTTTTACGGCAAAAAATTGTTAGAAGCAGGATAATAGAGATGTTTTACCGTGGAACAGCAAAGCTACAGTTATAATTTACTGGTGTATACCAGGCTTTTTAAAATATATATATTTGCGGCTGAACAGTGAGCAACACACTCAAACTGTTTTTTTTTAGGTACAAATGGCCCAAAAGTCGATAATACAGAGGTTTGAACCGTGGAACTGAAAAACCACACTTCTGTTTCTCTGGCCTGCACCAGACTATTTTAAACAGATATATTTGTGTCTGAACAATCAGGGAGACACTATTACAGGTTTTTTTTTACAGCAAAAAATGCCAAAAGCAGGATAATAGAGATTTTTTACCGTGGAACAGCAAAACCACAGTTATAATTTACTGGTGTATACCAGACTTTTTAAAATATATATATTTGCGGCTGAACAGTGAGCGACACACTCAAACTGTTTTACTTTAGGTACAAATGGCCCAAAAGTCGATAATACAGAGGCTTGAACCGTGGTTCTGCAAAACCACACTTCTGTTTCTCTGGCCTACACCAGACTATTTTAAACAGATATATTTGTGTCTGAACTATCACAGACACACTTTTTTTTTTTTTTTGGGGGGGGGGGACACCAAAAGGTTAATAAAACGGGAATTTGTACAGTGTAAAGGAGAAAAAAAAAAAGGATTTAGATGAAAAAAAAAGGATTTTTCCTGGCCCCCGAGACCTGGAGCTAAGTCCAGCAATTTCAGCAACAGTAGCACACAGGACTGTAATGCAGCATTTGCTGGTATAACCACTGGGTCTCCTATACAGCCTGCCTGCCTGCCTGATATCTGGGATGGATATTAGTCCTGAGAAGGACTGTTTGTTTGATCTGGCAGCCTTTACAGACCCTACACTAACTATTTCGCAGTATATATCTCTCCCTAAATCAGCAGCGCTGTCCCTACACTGTCTGATCCCAGCCGTTTGTGTCCAAGTTGGCGGCGCCCGGTTTTAATATTCGAGGTGACACTGTGTGGCCAGCCAATCAATGGAATGCCCACAACCAACATGGCTGCGGCATTACAGTGACTGGCTGGCAATCCCTGCATGTTCATTGGCTCTGTAAAGAGCGTCAAACATGCAGGGCAAAGACCCGAGCTCCCGCCCGAGTAACGCGGAAATTCTCGGTGTTCGCCGAACATCCCGAGTAGCGTGATGCTCGGGCGAGTACCGAGCAGTGTCGAGCATGTTTGCTCAACACTAGTGTTAATTCATAGTTTTGATGCCTTCAGTGTGAATGTACAATTTTCATAGTCATGAAAATACAGAAAAATCTTTAAATGAGAAGGTGTGTCCAAACTTTTTGTCTGTACTGTATATCAGAAAAACCACAATTCCTGGCAAAGAGAGTATGGAATTTGGATTACTGTTTGGTGAGGAGTCATTTTTCACATGCCACCACTTCCACAAGCCCTGCTACTCGTCTGAAAATGTACTAATCATGTGGTAATTGTAATGTTTGTGCATTGATGACACCTACATATCTGTTCCGATATCCCATAATTAATAAAGAACTCAAACTCCATCATTCATCAACTGTGGGCTCATTTATGTTTTTGTTATGTTCAAAAACTTATGTGGGGCATATCTTGCAGGTGCTATGGAAACGTGACCCGAAAAATATCTCTATAACCAATTTGAGAGTACAAAATCTGAAAAAAGACAGAGCATTAACTGTGTTGGCATCACAATTCCTCCACCATCATAGGGATGAGTGTCATGCTACGAGTGTTAGGAATTGAGAAGATATCCTCTAATATTAGGAGTGAGACTTTGACCCCCTTGTTGTTACAGAAAGAATAGAATGGGTTTTTGAATTACAAGTAGTGTTGAGCGAGCACTAAAATGCTCGGGTGCTCGAAGCTCGGGCCGAGCTCACCGTGATACTCGGGTGCTCGACCCGAGCAACAAGCCCAATGTTAGTCTATGGGAGACCCGAGCATTTTTGCGGCGGCACCCCGGCAGTCTGTAGAAAGCCTAAAAAGTTCCCAAAACGATAGTGACAGTGCTCAAATGACATGACAGCATGGGAATCGTCCCAGGAAGTATTTCTGACCCCAGATCACTGCTGTCAACAACGTGGTCAGAGGTATTAAGCCACTTTTACGGGCTCATAATAAAACATTCAAAAACGAAACTGAAACTGCTTTCCTGTGAAATATGTTAAGGAACATCCTTTCCAGGGTAAAGACTTGTGTATAAGGTAAAATAAATAACCAAAAACAAAAATACTCCTCCACACCCTAGGCTGTATTCACAAGTAGCATTTTTTATGCGTTTTTACACTTTTGTATTGCTTTCAACCGTGACAAATGCATTCACTGGGAAATGTCATTTTAACATTTTACAACCTTATCTGGCCATGTGCTGCGTGACACATGCATACAGTGCTGAAAAGACATGAGAACTGCATGGGGAAGAACCCTGGAACCATCTCTGACTCCCAGGTCACTGCCTAAAAGTGTGCTCATCAGAAGTGATCCTTGCCACATCAGAAGATGCCGACTTGCAACTATCCCCGTGCAAGTCCTTGTCCCAGGGCAGTGTTCAATTGTACCTCCCCCATTCCTTGCAATGCAAGCGCAAGTATGCAGCCTGCCACCCACCCACCCGCAGGCTGCAATACCATACTGTTAGCTTGCTTGCACTTGAAATTGGGCCTTTTAGGCATGTGGAGGCGGAATCTGGCCACCACGTCATGGCTGCATTGGCGGCCTGGTATCCATACTCAGTCCCCAGCGCCCGGCAGCTGGGTGTCCACGCTTGGTCCCCAGCCGCCTGGGGGTGGCCGGGTGTCCATAAACGGTCCCCAGCCGCCCCTATTTGTCCCAGGGCGCCTTATACACAAGAGCGCATACCAAAACAGTACCTGTGCCCTCCCCAGAGCATTTAGTGGGAAGGACAGCCTAACCACAAACACGTGGACAAGTGAATGTGGCCATGGATGGTCCATCTCACTGACGCCTTCACACTGGGTTAATATTGTGGTAGCCGGGACACAGTTGGACACTGGGATGCAACACGTTCTCCAGACATAGAGGATTGCGGGTCCTGGGTCAATCAGGCTTCAACACAAATTTCAGAAGGTAGACAGCAGCAGTGTTCGGCCTCTTACACAATGAGTAAGTTATTCATGATCATGAGGCCATCCATCTCCTTAGCTTTCTGTTCCTTGGAATGGAAGCGCATGTATGTAGTAGCGGCTAGGCCTGAGGTGGTCAACGTTTTGGCGCATATCCTACCTCCTCCGAGGATTGCTGGATGTTTTCCTGCTACTTTCCCAGTACTACGACTCCCGTTAAAACAAAGCTTCAGGTGATGAATGATGGATGAGGTGGTGGCAAAGGAGAAAGAGCAGGAGGAACAGGGACCATTCACATCAATATCAGGCCAGTCAACCACACATGTCTTGTAGGATATGTTTCTGTACCAAAAGGAGCGGTTCAGCTACACAGTTATAGGGCATACAGTGAGTGCAATGCCTAGCAAAAATTTCGAGGCACTCCAATGCCCCTTGGAAGTGACATGGAGGTCAGAGGGCCTTAACTAAACCGTTTTTTCCATTTATAGCAACTGGGTCTCCTGTACACTGTTGGCCTAAGTAGTGAATGGAAGGCTTTCCAAAAATTATGAGGAACTGCAAACCCCCTTGAAAAAGACGTGGATTACAGCGTACTAAAAACCTTCTACCCATTATTGGGGAGTGGGTCTCCCTTTGTGTTCGCCTATGCATTGAAAAGCAAAAGCTGACTAAAATTATAAGGAAATGCAATGCCCGTTGGAAGAGTCGTGCAGGTTAGAGTTAATTAAAAACTACATTTCAATGCCTATTGGAAGAGCTGTGGAGTTCAGAGTGGTTTAACAAGACGGTTTTAATGCCCCTTGGAAGAGACGTGGAGGTCGCAGTAGCTTAAAAAGACGGTTTTAATGCCCCTTGGAAAACTGGTGGAGGTCGCACTAGCTTAACTAGACGGTTTTAATGCCCCTTGGAAATGACGTGGAGGTCACAGTAGCTTAACAAGATGGTTTTAATGCCCCTTGGAAGAGACGTGGAGTTCAGAGTGGTTTAACAAGACGGTTTTAATGCCCCTTGAAAGAGACGTGGAGGTCACAGTAGCTTAACAAGAAGGTTTTAATGCCCCTTGGAAGAGATATGGAGTTCAGAGTGGTTTAACAAGACGGATTTAATTCCCCTTGGAACAGACGTGGTAGTCAGAGTAGCTTAAAAAGATGATTTTAATGCCCCTTGGAAGAGACGTGGAGTTCAAAGTGGTTTAACAAGATGGTTTTAATGCCCCTTGGAAGAGACGTGGAGATCAGAGTGGTTTAACAAGACGGTTTTAATGCCCCTTGGAAGAGACGTGGAGGTCACAGTAGCTTAACAAGATGGTTTTAATGCCCCTTAGAAGAGACGTGGAGTTCAGAGTGGTTTAACAAGACCGTTTTAATGCCCCTTGGAACAGACGTGGAGTTCAGAGTGGTTTAACAAGATGGTTTTAATGCCCCTTGGAAGAGACGTGGAGTTCAGATTGGTTTAAAAAGACGGTTTTAATGCCTCTTGGAAGAGACGTGGAGTTCAGATTGGTTTAACAAGACGGTTTTAATGCCCCTTGGAAGAGACGTGGAGGTCAAGATAGCTTAACAAGACAGTTTTAATGCTCCTTGGAAGAGACGTGGAGGTCACAATAGCTTAACAAGACGGTTTGAATGCCCCTTGGAAGAGACGTGGAGTTCAGAGTGGTTTAACAAGATGGTTTTAATGCCCATTGGAAGAGACGTGGAGGTCACAGTAGCTTAACAAGACGATTTTAATGCCCCTTGGATGAGACGTGGAATTCAGAGTGGTTTAATAAGACGGTTTTCATGCACCTTGGAAGAGACGTGGAGGTCGCAGTAGCTTAAAAAGACGGTTTGAATGCCCCTTGGAAAAGTGGTGGAGGTCGCACTAGCTTAACAAGACGGTTTTAATGCCCCTTGGAAATGATGTGGAGGTCACAGTAGCTTAACAAGACGGTTTTAATGCCCCTTGGAAGAGACGTGGAGTTCAGAGTGGTTTAACAAGACGGTTTTAATGCCCCTTGGAAGAAACGTGGAGGTCACAGTAGCTTAACAAGAAGGTTTTAATGCCCCTTGGAAGAGATGTGGAGTTCAGAGTGGTTTAACAAGACGGTTTTAATGCCCCTTGGAAGAGACGTGGTAGTCACAGTAGCTTAAAAAGATGATTTTAATGCCCCTTGGAAGAGACTTGGAGTTCAAAGTGGTTTAACAAGATGGTTTTAATGCCCCTTGGAAGAGACGTGGAGATCAGAGTGGTTTAACAAGACGGTTTTAATGCCCCTTGGAAGAGACGTGGAGTTCAGAGTGGTTTAACAAGACCGTTTTAATGCCCCTTGGGAGAGACGTGGAGTTCAGAGTGGTTTAACAAGATCGTTTTAATGCCCCTTGGAAGAGACGTGGAGTTCAGATTGGTTTAACAAGACGGTTTTAATGCCTCTTGGAAGAGAAGTGGAGTTCAGATTGGTTTAACAAGACGGTTTTAATGCCCCTTGGAAGAGACGTGGAGGTCACAATAGCTTAACAAGACGGTTTGAATGCCCCTTGGAAGAGACGTGGAGTTCAGAGTGGTTTAGCAAGATGGTTTTAATGCCCATTGGAAGAGACGTGGAGGTCACAGTAGCTTAACAAGACGGTTTTAATGCCCCTTGGATGAGACGTGGAGGTCCCAGTGGAATAAAAAGACAATATCAATGCCCCTTTGCAGAGTGGTGTACGTTGCAGTGGAATAGAAAGACAATATCAATGCCCCTTGGAAGAGTGGTGGAGGTCGCAGTGGAATAAAACGACAATATCAATGACCCTTGAAAGAGTGGTGGAGGTCGCAGTGGTATAAAAGGACAAAACCAATGAACCTTGGAAGAGACGTGGAGGTCACAGTAGCTTAACAAGTGAATTTTATTGCCCTTAGAAAGAGACGTGGAGGTCACAATTGCTTAACAAGACGGTTTTAATGCCCCTTGGAAGAGACGTGGAGGTCACAGTAGCTTAACAAGATGATTTTAATGCCCATTGGAAGAGACGTGGAATTCAGAGTGGTTTAACAAGACGGTTTTAATGCCCCTTGGAAGAGACGTGGAGTTCAGAGTGGTTTAACAAGACGGTTTTAATGACCCTTGGAAGAGACGTGGAGGTCACAGTAGCTTAACAAGACGGTTTTAATGCCCCATGGAAGAGACGTGGAGGCCACAGTAGCTTAACAAGACTATTTTAATGCCCCTTGGAAGAGACGTGGAGATCAGTGGTTTAACAAAACAGTTTTAATGCCCCTTGGAAGAGACGTGGAGGTCACAGTAGCTTAACAAAATGGTTTTAATGCCCATTGGAAGAGACTTGGAGTTCAGAGTGGTTTAACAAGACGGTTTTAAAGAACCTTGGAAAAGACGAGGAGGTCACAGTAGCTTAACAAGACGGTTTTAATGCCCCTTGGAGGAGACGTGGAGTTCAGAGTGGTTTAACAAGACGGTTTCAATGTCGCTTGGAAGACACGTGGAGGTCACAGTAGCTTAACAAGACGGTTTAAATGCCGCTTGGAAGAGATGTGGAGGTCGCAGTAGCTTAACAAGAAAGTTTTAATGCCCCTTGGAAGAGACGTGGAGGTCACAGTAGCTTAACAAGATGATTTTAATGCCCCTTGGAAGAGACGTGGAGTTCAGAGTGGTTTAACAAGACGATTTTAATGCCCCTTGGAAGGGACGTGGAGTTCAGTGGTTTAACAAGACGGTTTCAATGCCCCTTGGAAGAGACATGGTGGTCACAGCAGCTTAACAAGAAGGTTTTAATGCCCCTTGGAAGAGATATGGAGTTCAGAGTGGTTTAACAAGACGGTTTTAATGCACCTTGGAAGAGACGTGGAAGTCACAGTAGCTTAACAAGATGATTTTAATGCCCCTTGGAAGAGACGTGGAGTTCAGAGTGGTTTAAAATGACGGTTTTAATGCCCCTTGGAAGAGACGTGGAGATCAGAGTGGTTTAACAAGACGGTTTTAATGCCGCTTGGAAGAGACGTGGAGGTCACAGTAGCTTACCAATATGGTTTTAATGCCCCTTGGAAGAGATGTGGAGTTCAGAGTGGTTTAACAAGACCGTTTTAATGCCCTTTGGAAGAGACGTGGAGTTCAGTTTGTTTTAACAATATGGTTTTAATGCCCCTTGGAAGAGACGTGGAGTTCAGATTGGTTTAACATGACAGTTTTATTGCCCCTTGGAAGAAACGTGGAGGTCACAATAGCTTAACAAGACGGTTTTAATGCCCTTTGGAAGAGACGTGGAGGTCACAATAGCTTCGCAAGACCGTTTTAATGCTCCTTGGAAGAGATGTGTAGTTCAGAGTGGTTTAACAAGATGGTTTTAATGCCCCTTGGAAGAGATGTGGAGGTCACAGTAGCTTAACAAGATGGTTTTAATGCCCCTTGCATGAGACATGGAGGTCCCAGTGGAATAAAAAGACAATATCAATGCCCCTTGGAAGAGTGGTGGAGGTCGCAGTGGAATAAAAGGACAGTATCAATGACCCTTGGAAGAGACGTGGAGGTCACAATAGCTTAACAAGACAATTGTAATGACCCTTGGAAGAAACGTGGAGGTCACAGTAGCTTAACAAGTCGGTTTTAATGCCCCTTGGAAGAGACGTGGAGGCCACAGTAGCTTAACAAGACGATTTTAATGCCCCTTGGAAGAGACGTGGAATTCAGAGTGGTTCAACAAGACGGTTTCAATGTCGCTTGGAAGACACGTGGAGGTCACGGTAGCTTAACAAGATGGTTTTAATGCAGCTTGGAAGAGACGTGGAGGTCACAGTAGGTTAACAAGATTGTTTTAATGCCCCTTGGAAGAGACATGGAGGTCACAGTAGCTTAACAAGACGATTTTAATGCCCCTTGGAAGAGACGTGGAGTTCAGAGTGGTTTAACAAGACGATTTTAATGCCCCTTGGAAGGGACGTGGAGTTCAGTGGTTTAACAAGACGGTTTCAATGCCACTTGGAAGAGACATGGAGGTCACAGAAGCTTAACAAGAAGGTTTTAATTCCCCTTGGAAGAGATATGGAGTTCAGAGTGGTTTAAGAAGACGGTGTTAATGCCCCTTGGAAGAGCCGTGGAAGTCACAGTAGCTTAACAAGATGATTTTAATGACCCTTGGAAGAGACGTGGAGTTCAGAGTGGTTTAAAATGACGGTTTTAATGCCTCTTGGAAGAGACGTGGAGATCAGAGTGGTTTAACAAGACGGTTTTAATGCCCCTTGGAAGAGACGTGGAGGTCACAGTAGCTTAACAAGATGGTTTTAATGCCCCTTGGAAGAGACGTGGAGTTCAGAGTGGTTTAACAAGACCGTTTTAATGCCCCTTGGAAGAGACGTGGAGTTCAGTTTGTTTTAACAAGACGGTTTTAATGCCCCTTGGAAGAGACGTGGAGTTCAGATTGGTTTAACATGACAGTTTTTTCGCCACTTGGAAAAGACGTGGAGGTCACAATAGCTTAACAAGACGGTTTTAATGCACCTTGGAAGAGACATGGAGGTCACAATAGCTTAGCAAGACCGTTTTAATGCTCCTTGGAAGAGACGTGGAGTTCAGAGTGATTTAACAAGATGGTTTTATTGCCCCTTGGAAGAGACGTGGAGGTCACAGTAGCTTAACAAGAAGGTTTTAATGCCCATTGGAAGAGATATGGAGTTCAGAGTGGTTTAACAAGATGGTTTAAATGCCCCTTGGAAGAGACGTGGTAGTCACAGTAGCTTAAAAAGATGATTTTAATGCCCCTTGGAAAAGACTTGGAGTTCAAAGTGGTTTAACAAGATGGTTTTAATGCCCCTTGGAAAAGACGTAGAGATCACAGTAGCTTAACATGATGGTTTTAATGCCCCATGGAAGAGACGTGCAGTTCAGAGAGGTTTAACAAGACAATTTTAATGCCCCTTGGAAGAGACGTGGAGTTCAGATTGGTTTAACAAGACGATTTTAATGCCCCTTGGAAGAGACGTGGAAGTCACAATAGCTTAACAAGACGGTTTGAATGCCCCTTAGAAAAGACGTGGAGTTCAGAGTGGTTTAACAAGATGGTTTTAATGCCCATTGGAAGAGACGTGGAGGTCACAGTAGCTTAACAATACGGTTTTAATGCCCCTTGGATGAGACGTGGAGGTCCCAGTGGAATAAAAAGACAATATCAATGCCTCTTGGCAGAGTGGTGTACGTTACAGTGGAATAAAAAGACAATATCAATGCCCCTTGGAAGAGTGGTGGAGGTCGCAGCGGAATAAAACAACAATATCAATGACCCTTGAAAGAGTGGTGGAGGTCGCAGTGGTATAAAAGGCCAAAACCAATGAACCTTGGAAGAGACGTGGAGGTCACAGTAGCTTAACAAGAGAATTTTATTGCCCCTTGGAAGAGACGTGGAGATCACAGTAGCTTAACAATACGGTTTTAATGCCCCTTGGATGAGACGTGGAGGTCCCAGTGGAATAAAAAGACAATATCAATGCCCCTTGGCAGAGTGGTGTACGTTACAGTGGAATAAAAAGACAATATCAATGCCCCTTGGAAGAGTGGTGGAGGTCGCAGCGGAATAAAACGACAATATCAATGACCCTTGAAAGAGTGGTGGAGGTCGCAGTGGTATAAAAGGCCAAAACCAATGAACCTTGGAAGAGACGTGGAGGTCACAGTAGCTTAACAAGATGATTTTAATGCCCATTGGAAGAGACGTGGAATTCAGAGTGGTTTAACATGACAGTTTTAATGCCCCTTGGAAGAGACGTGGAGTTCAGAGTGTTTTAACAAGACGGTTTTAATGCCCCTTGGTAGAGAAATGGAGGTCACAGTAGCTTAACAAGACTATTTTAATGCCCCTTGGAAGAGACGTGGAGATCAGTGGTTTAACAAAACGGTTTTAATGCCCCTTGGTAGAGAAGTGGAGGTCACAGTAGCTTAACAAAACGGTTTTAATGCCCCTTGGAAGAGACGTGGAGTTCAGAGTGGTTTAACAAGACGGTTTTAAAGTACCTTGGAAGAGACGTGGAGGTCACAGTAGCTTAACAAGATGGTTTTAATGCCCCTTGGATGAGACGTGGAGTTCAGAGTGGTTTAACAAGACGGTTTCAATGTCGCTTGGAAGACACGTGGAGGTCACGGTAGCTTAACAAGATGGTTTTAATGCAGCTTGGAAGAGACGTGGAGGTCACAGTAGCTTAACAAGAAGGTTTTAATGCCCCTTGGAAGAGACGTGGAGGTCACAGTAGCTTAACAAGACGATTTTAATGCCCCTTGGAAGAGACGTGGAGTTCAGAGTGGTTTAACTAGACGATTTTAATGCCCCTTGGAAGGGACGTGGAGTTCAGTGGTTTAACAAGACGGTTTCAATGCCCCTTGGAAGAGACATGGAGGTCACAGTAGCTTAACAAGACGGTTTTAATGCCCCTTGGAAGAGACGTGGAGGTCACAATAGCTTAGCAAGACCTTTTTAATGCTCCTTGGAAGAGACGTGGAGTTCAGAGTGGTTTAACAAGATGGTTTTAATGCCCCTTGGAAGAGATGTGGAGGTCACAGTAGCTTAACAAGATGGTTTTAATGCCCCTTGCATGAGATGTGGAGGTCCCAGTGGAATAAAAAGAAAATATCAATGCCCCTTGGAAGAGTGGTGTAGGTTACAGTGGAATAAAAAGACAATATCATTGCCCCTTGGAAGAGTGGTGGAGGTCACAGTGGAATAAAAGGACAATATCAATGGCCCATGGAAGAGACGTGGAGGTCACAGTAGCTCAACAAGACAATTTTAATGACCCTTGAAAGATACATGGAGGTCACAGTAGCTTAACAAGACAATTTTAATGCCCCTTGGAAGAGACGTGGAATTCAGAGAGATTTAACATGACGGTTTTAATGCCCCTTGGAAGAGACGTGGAGAACAGTGTGGTTTAGTAAGACGGTTTTAATGCCCCTTGAAAGAGACGTGGAGGTCACAGAAGCTTAATGAGACGATTTTAATGCCCCTTGGAAGAGACGTGGAGTTCAGTGGTTTAACAAGACGGTTTTAATGCCCCTTGGAAGAGACGTGGAGTTCAGAGTGGTTTAACAAGACGGTTTTAATGCCACTTGGAAGAGACGTGGAGGTCACAGTAGCTTAACAAGACGATTTTAATGCCCATTGGAAGAGACGTGGAATTCAGAGTGATTTAACATGACTGTTTTAATGCCCCTTGGAAGAGACGTGGCGTAGAGAGTGGTTTAACAAGACAGTTTTAATGTCCCTTGGAAGAGACGTGGAGGTCACAGTAGCTTAACAAGACGGTTTTAATGTCCCTTGGAAGAGACGTAGAGGTCACAGTAGCTTAACAAGACGGTTTTAATGCCCCTTGGAAGAGACGTGGAGTTCAGAGTGGTTTAACAAGACTGTTTTAATGCCCCTTGGAAGAGACATGGAGGTCACAGTAGCTTAACAAGATGGTTTTAATGCCCCTTGGAAGAGACGTGGAGTTCAGAGTGGTTTAACAAGACGGTTTTAATGCCCCTTGGAAGAGACGTGGAGTTCAGAGTGGTTTAACAAGACAGTTTTAATGCCCCTTGGAAGAGACCTGGAGGTCACAGTAGCTTAACAAGACAATTTTAATGGCCTTTTGATGAGACGTGGAATTCAGAGTGGTTTAACAAGATGGTTTTATTGCCCCTTGGAAGAGACGTGGAGGTCGCAGTAGCTTAAAAAGACGGTTTTAATGCCCCTTGGAAAAGTGGTGGAGGTCGCACTAGCTTATCAAGACGGTTTTAATGCCCCTTGGAAATGACGTGGAGGTCACAGTAGCTTATCAAGACGGTTTTAATGCCCCTTGGAAGAGACGTGGAGTTCAGAGTGGTTTAACAAGACGGTTTTATTGCCACATGGAAGAGACGTGGAGGTCACAGTAGCTTAACAAGAAGGTTTTAATGCCCCTTGGAAGAGATATGGAGTTCAGAGTGGTTTAACAAGACGGTTTTAATGCCCCTTGGAAGAGACGTGGTAGTCACAGTAGCTTAAAAAGATGATTTTAATGCCCCTTGGAAAAGACTTGGAGTTCAAAGTGGTTTAACAAGATGGTTTTAATGCCCCTTGGAAAAGACGTAGAGGTCACAGTAGCTTAACATGATGGTTTTAATGCCCCTTGGAAGAGACGTGGAGTTCAGAGAGGTTTAACAAGACCGTTTTAATGCCCTTGGAAGAGACGTGGAGTTCAGAGTGGTTTAACAAGATGGTTTTAATGCCCCTTGGAAGAGACGTGGAGTTCAGATTGGTGTAACAAGACGATTTTAATGCCCCTTAGAAGAGACGTGGAGGTCACAATAGCTTAACAAGACGGTTTGAATGCCCCTTAGAAAAGACGTGGAGTTCAGAGTGGTTTAACAAGATGGTTTTAATGCCCAGTGGAAGAGACGTGGAGGTCACAGTAGCTTAACAAGGCGGTTTTAATGCCCCTTGGATGAGATGTGGAGGTCCCAGTGGAATAAAAAGACAATATCAATGCCCCTTTGCAGAGTGGTGTACATTACAGTGGAATAAAAAGACAATATCAATGCCCCTTGGAAGAGTTATGGAGGTCGCAGTGGAATAAAAAGACAATATCAATGACCCTTGAAAGAGTGGTGGAGGTCGCAGTGGTATAAAAGAACAAAACCAATGAACCTTGGAAGAGACGTGGAGGTCACAGTAGCTTAGCAAGAGAATTTTATTGACCCTTGGAAGTGACGTGGAGGTCACAATTGCTTAACAAGACGATTTTAATGCCCCTTGGAAGAGACGTGTATGTCACAGTAGCTTAACAAGATGATTTTAAGGCCCATTGGAAGAGACGTGGAATTCAGAGTGGTTTAACATAACGGTTTTAATGCCCCTTGGAAGAGACGTGGAGTTCAGAGTGGTTTAACAAGACGGTTTTAATGCCCCTTGGTAGAGAAATGGAGGTCACAGTAGCCTAACAAGATTATTTTAATGCCCCTTGGAAGAGACGTGGAGATCAGTGGTTTAGCAAAACGGTTTTAATGCCCCTTGGAAGAGACGTGGAGGTCACAGTAGCTTAACAAAATGGTTTTAATGCCCCTTGGAAGAGACGTGGAGTTCAGAGTGGTTTAACAAGACGGTTTTAAAGAACCTTGGAAGAGACGTGGAGGTCACAGTAGCTTAACAAGACGGTTTTAATGCCCCTTGGAAGAGAAGTGGAGTTCAGAGTGGTTTAACAAGACGGTTTCAATGGCGCTTGGAAGACACGTGGAGGTCACAGTAGCTTAACAAGACGGCTTTAATGCCGCTTGGAAGAAATGTGGAGGTCACAGTAGCTTAACAAGAAGGTTTTAATGCCCCTTGGAAGAGACGTGGAGGTCACAGTAGTTTAACAAGACGATTTTAATGCCCCTTGGAAGAGACGTGGAGTTCAAAGTGGTTTAACAAGACGATTTTAATGCCCCTTGAAAGGGACGTGGAGATCAGTGGTTTAACAAGACGGATTCAATGACCCTTGGAAGAGACATGGAGGTCACAGTAGCTTAACAAGAAGGTTTTAATGCCCCTTGGAAGAGATATGGAGTTCAGAGTGGTTTAACAGGACGGTTTTAATGCCCCTTGGAAGAGACGTGGAAGTCACAGTAGCTTAACAAGATGATTTTAATGCCACTTGGAAGAGACGTGGAGTTCAGAGTGGTTTAAAATGACGGTTTTAATGCCCCTTGGAAGAGACGTGGAGATCAGAGTAGTTTAACAAGACTGTTTTAATGCCCCTTGGAAGAGACGTGGAGTTCACAGTAGCTTAACAATATGGTTTTAATGCCCCTTGGAAGAGACGTGGAGTTCAGAGTGGTTTAACAAGACCGTTTTAATGCCCCTTGGAAGAGACGTGGAGTTCAGTTTGTTTTAACAATATGGTTTTAATGCCCCTTGGAAGAGACGTGGAGTTCAGATTGGTTTAACATGACAGTTTTATTGCCCCTTGGAAGAAACGTGGAGGTCACAATAGCTTAACAAGACGGTTTTAATGCCCCTTGGAAGAGACGTGGAGGTCACAATAGCTTAACAAGACCGTTTTAATGCTCCTGGGAAGAGACGTGGAGTTCAGAGTGGTTTAACAATATGGTTTAATGCCCCTTGGAAGAGATGTGGAGGTCACAGTAACTTAACAAGATGGTTTTAATGCCCCTTGCATGAGACGTGGAGGTCCCAGTGGAATAAAAAGACAATATCAATGCCCCTTGGAAGAGTGGTGTAGGTTACAGTGGAATAAAAAGACAATATCAATGCCCCTTGGAAGAGTGGTGGAGGTTGCAGTGGAATAAAAGGACAATATCAATGACCCTTGGAAGAGACGTGGAGGTCACAGTAGCTTAACAAGACAATTTTAATGACCCTTGGAAGAGACGTGGAGGTCACAGTAGCTTAACAAGATGGTTTTAATGCCCCTTGGAAGAGACGTGGAGGCCACAGTAGCTTAACAAGACGGTTTTAATGTCCCTTGGAAGAGACGTGGTAGTCACAGTAGCTTAAAAAGATGATTTTAATGCCCCTTGGAAAAGACTTGGAGTTCAAAGTGGTTTAACAAGATGGTTTTAATGCCCCTTGGAAAAGACGTAGAGGTCACAGTAGCTTAACATGATGGTTTTAATGCCCCTTGGAAGAGACGTGGAGTTCAGAGAGGTTTAACAAGACCGTTTTAATGCCCCTTGGAAGAGACGTGGAGTTCAGAGTGGTTTAACAAGATGGTTTTAATGCCCCTTGGAAGAGACGTGGAGTTCAGATTGGTGTAACAAGACGATTTTAATGCCCCTTGGAAGAGACGTGGAGGTCACAATAGCTTAACAAGACGGTTTGAATGCCCCTTAGAAAAGACATGGAGTTCAGAGTGGTTTAACAAGATGGTTTTAATGCCCATTGGAAGAGACGTGGAGGTCACAGTAGCTTAACAAGGCGGTTTTAATGCCCCTTGGATGAGACGTGGAGGTCCCAGTGGAATAAAAAGACAATATCAATGCCCCTTTGCAGAGTGGTGTACATTACAGTGGAATAAAAAGACAATATCAATGCCCCTTGGAAGAGTTGTGGAGGTCGCAGTGGAATAAAACGACAATATCAATGACCCTTGAAAGAGTGGTGGAGGTCGCAGTGGTATAAAAGGACAAAACCAATGAACCTTGGAAGAGACGTAGAGGTCACAGTAGCTTAACAAGAGAATTTTATTGCCCCTTGGAAGAGACGTGGAGGTCACAATTGCTTAACAAGACGATTTTAATGCCCCTTGGAAGAGACGTGTATGTCACAGTAGCTTAACAAGATGATTTTAATGCCCATTGGAAGAGACGTGGAATTCAGAGTGGTTTAACATGACGGTTTTAATGCCCCTTGGAAGAGACGTGGAGTTCAGAGTGGTTTAACAAGACGGTTTTAATGCCCCTTGGTAGAGAAATGGAGGTCACAGTAGCTTAACAAGATTATTTTAATGCCCCTTGGAAGAGACGTGGAGATCAGCGGTTTAGCAAAACGGTTTTAATGCCCCTTGGAAGAGACGTGGAGGTAACAGTAGCTTAACAAAATGGTTTTAATGCCCCTTGGAAGAGACGTGGAGTTCAGAGTGGTTTAACAAGACGGTTTTAAAGAACCTTGGAAGAGACGTGGAGGTCACAGTAGCTTAACAAGACGGTTTTAATGCCCCTTGGAAGAGAAGTGGAGTTCAGAGTGATTTAACAAGACGGTTTCAATGTCGCTTGGAAGACACGTGGAGGTCACAGTAGCTTAACAAGACGGCTTTAATGCCGCTTAGAAGAAATGTGGAGGTCACAGTAGCTTAACAAGAAGGTTTTAATGCCCCTAGGAAGAGACGTGGAGGTCACAGTAGTTTAACAAGACGATTTTAATACCCCTTGGAAGAGACGTGGAGTTCAGAGTGGTTTAACAAGACGATTTTAATGCCCCTTGAAAGGGACGTGGAGATCAGTGGTTTAACAACACGGATTCAATGACCCTTGGAAGAGACATGGAGGTCACAGTAGCTTAACAAGAAGGTTTAAATGCCCCTTGGAAGAGATATGGAGTTCAGAGTGGTTTAACAAGACGGTTTTAATGCCCCTTGGAAGAGACGTGGAAGTCACAGTAGCTTAACAAGATGATTTTAATGCCCCTTGGAAGAGACGTGGAGTTCAGAGTGGTTTAAAATGACGGTTTTAATGCCCCTTGGAAGAGACGTGGAGATCAGAGTGGTTTAACAAGACTGTTTTAATGCCCCTTGGAAGAGACGTGGAGTTCACAGTAGCTTAACAATATGGTTTTAATGCCCCTTGGAAGAGACGTGGAGTTCAGAGTGGTTTAACCAGACCGTTTTAATGCCCCTTGGAAGAGACGTGGAGTTCAGTTTGTTTTAACAATATGGTTTTAATGCCCCTTGGAAGAGACGTGGAGTTCAGATTGGTTTAACATGACAGTTTTATTGCCCCTTGGAAGAAACGTGGAGGTCACAATAGCTTAACAAGACGGTTTTAATGCCCCTTGGAAGAGACGTGGAGGTCACAATAGCTTAACAAGACCGTTTTAATGCTCCTGGGAAGAGACGTGGAGTTCAGAGTGGTTTAACAAGATGGTTTAATGCCCCTTGGAAGAGATGTGGAGGTCACAGTAGCTTAACAAGATGGTTTTAATGCCCCCTGCATGAGACGTGGAGGTCCCAGTGGAATAAAAAGACAATATCAATGCCCCTTGGAAGAGTGGTGTAGGTTAGAGTGGAATAAAAAGACAATATCAATGCCCCTTGGAAGAGTGGTGGAGGTCGCAGTGGAATAAAAGGACAATATCAATGACCCTTGGAAGAGACGTGGAGGTCACAGTAGCTTAACAAGACAATTTTAATGACCCTTGAAAGAGACGTGGAGGTCACAGTAGCTTAACAAGATGGTTTTAATGCCCCTTGGAAGAGACGTGGAGGCCACAGTAGCTTAACAAGACGATTTTAATGCCCCTTGGAAGAGATGTGGAATTCAGAGTGATTTAACATGACGGTTTTAATGCCCCTTGGAAGAGAAGTGGAGTACAGAGTGGTTTAACAAGACGGTTTTAATGCCCCTTTGAAGAGACGTGGAGTTCAGAGTGGTTTAACAAGATGGTATTACTGCCCCTTGGTAGAGAAATGGAGGTCACAGTAGCTTAACAAGAATATTTTGATGCCCCTTGGAAGAGACGTGGAGATCAGTGGTTTAACAAAACGGTTTTAATGCCCCTTGGAAGAGACGTGGACGTCACAGTAGCTTAACAAAATGGTTTTAATGCCCCTTGGAAGAGACGTGGAGTTCAGAGTGGTTTAACAAGACGGTTTTAAAGAACCTTGGAAGAGACGTGGAGATCACAGTAGCTTAACAAGAGGGTTTTAGTGCCCCTTGGAAGAGACGTGGAGTTCAGAGTGGTTTAACAAGACGGTTTCAATGTCGCTTGGAAGACACGTGGAGGTCACAGTAGCTTAACAAGACGGTTTTAATGCCGCTTGGAAGAGACGTGGAGGTCACAGTAGCTTAACAAGAAGGTTTTAATGCCCCTTGGAAGAGACGTGGAGTTCAGAGTGGTTTAACAAGACGATTTTAATGCCCCTTGGAAGGGACGTGGAGTTCAGTGGTTTAACAAGACGGTTTCAATGCCCCTTGGAAGAGACATGGAGGTCACAGTAGCTTAACAAGAAGGTTTTAATACCCCTTGGAAGAGATATGGAGTTCAGAGTGGTTTAACAAGACGGTTTTAATGCCCCTTGGAAGAGACGTGGAAGTCTCAGTAGCTTAAAAAGATGATTTTAATGACCCTTGGAAGAGACGTGGAGGTCACAGTTGCTTAACAAGACGGTTTTAATGCCCCTTGGAAGAGACGTGGAGGTCACAATAGCTTAACAAGACGGTTTGAATGCCCCTTGAAAGAGAAGTGGAGTTCAGAGTGGTTTAAAATAACGGTTTTAATGCCCCTTGCAAGAGACGTGGAGATCAGAGTGGTTTAACAAGACAGTTTTAATGCCGCTTGGAAGAGACGTGGAGGTCACAGTAACTTAACAATATGGCTTTAATGCCCCTTGGAAGAGACGTGGAGTTCAGTTTGTTTTAACTAGACGGTTTTAAGGCCCCTTGGAAGAGACGAGGAGTTCACTTTGGTTTAACATGACAGTTTTATTGCCCCTTGGAAGAGACGTGGAGGTCACAATAGCTTAACAAGACGGTTTTAATGCCCCTTGGAAGAGACGTGGAGGTCACAGTAGCTTAGCAAGACCGTTTTAATGCTCTTTGGAAGAGACGTGGAGTTCAGAGTGGTTTAACAAGATGGTTTTAATGCCACTTGGAAGAGATGTGGAGGTCACAGTAGCTTAACAAGATGGTTTTAATGCCCCTTGCATGAGACGTGGAGGTCCCAGTGGAATAAAAAGACAATATCAATGCCCCTTGGAAGAGTGGTGGAGGTCGCAGTGGAATAAAAGGACAATATCAATGACCCTTGGAAGAGACGTGGAGGTCACAGTAGCTTAACAAGACAATTTTAATGACCCTTGGAAGAGACGTGGAGGTCACTGTAGCTTAACAAGTCGGTTTTAATGCCCCTTGGAAGAGACGTGGAGGCCACAGTAGCTTAACAAGACGATTTTAATGCCCCTTGGAAGAGACGTGAAATTCAGAGAGATTTAACATGACGGTTTTAATGCCCCTTGGAAGAGACGTGTAGTACAGAGTGGTTTAACAAGACGGTTTTAATGCCCCTTGAAAGAGACGTGGTGGTCACAGAAGCTTAATGAGACAATTTTAATGCCCCTTGGAAGAGATGTGTAGTTCAGTGGATTAACAAGACGGTTTTAATGCCACTTGGAAGAGACGTGGAGGTCACAGTAGCTTAACAAGACGATTTTAATGCCCATTGGAAGAGACGTGGAGTACAGAGTGGTTTAACAAGACGGTTTTAATGTCCCTTGGAAGAGACGTGGAGGTTACAGTAGCTTAACAAGACATATTTAATGCCCCTTGGAAGAGACGTGGAGGTCAGAGTAGCTTAACAAGACGGTTTTAATGCCCCTTGGAAGAGACGTGGAGGTCACAGTAGCTTAACAAGACGGTTTTAATGCCCCTTGGAAGAGACGTGGAGTTCAGAGTGGTTTAACAAGGCGGTTTTAATGCCCATTGGAAGAGACATGGAGGTCACAGTAGCTTAACAAGATTATTTTAATGCCCCTTGGAAGAGACGTGGAGTTCAGAGTGGTTTAACAAGACGGTTTAATGCCCCTTGGAACAGACGTGGAGGTCACAATAGCTTAACAAGACCGTTTTAATGCTCCTTGGCAGAGACGTGGAGGTCACAATAGCTTAACAAGATGGTTTGAATGCCCCTTGGAAGAGACGTGGAGTTCAGAGTGGTTTAACATGATGGTTTTAATGCCCATTGGAAGAGACGTGGAGATCACAGTAGCTTAACAAGACGGTTTTAATGCCCCTTGGATGAGACGTGGAGGTCCCAGTGGAATAAAAAGACAAAATCAATGCCCCTTGGCAGAGTGGTGTACGTTACAGTGGAATAAAAAGACAATATCAATGCCCCTTGGAAGAGTGGTGGAGGTCGCAGTGGAATAAAACGACAATATCAATGACCCTTGAAAGAGTGGTGGAGGTCGCAGTGGTATAAAAGGACAAAACCAATGAACCTTGGAAGAGACGTGGAGGTCACAGTAGCTTAACAAGAGTATTTTATTGCCCCTTGGAAGAGACGTGGAGGTCACAATTGCTTAACAAGATGATTTTAATGCCCATTGGAAGAGACGTGGAATTCAGAGTGGTTTAACATGACGGTTTTAATACCCCTTGGAAGAGACGTGGAGTTCAGAGTGGTTTAACAAGACGGTTTCAATGTCGCTTGGAAGACACGTGGAGGTCACAGTAGCTTAACAAGACGGTTTTAATGCCCCTTGGATGAGACGTGGAGATCAGTGGTTTAACAAAACGGTTTTAATGCCCCTTGGAAGAGATGTGGAGGTCACAGTAGCTTAACAAGATGGTTTTAATGCCCCTTGCATGAGACGTGGAGGTCCCAGTGGAATAAAAAGACAATATCAATGCCCCTTGGAAGAGTGGTGGAGGTCGCAGTGGAATAAAAGGACAATATCAATGACCCTTGGAAGAGACGTGGAGGTCACAGTAGCTTAACAAGACAATTTTAATGACCCTTGGAAGAGACGTGGAGGTCACTGTAGCTTAACAAGTTGGTTTTAATGCCCCTTGGAAGATACGTGGAGGCCACAGTAGCTTAACAAGACGATTTTAATGCCCATTGGAAGAGACGTGGAATTCAGAGTGATTTAACATGACTGTTTTAATGCCCCTTGGAAGAGACGTGGAGTTCAGAGTGGTTTAACAAGGCGGTTTTAATGCCCCTTGGAAGAGACATGGAGGTCACAGTAGCTTAACAAGATTGTTTTAATGCCCCTTGGAAAAGACGTGGAGTTCAGAGTGGTTTAACAAGACTGTTTTAATGCCCCTTGGAACAGACGTGGAGGGCACAATAGCTTAACAAGACCGTTTTAATGCTCCTTGGAAGAGACGTGGAGGTCACAATAGCTTAACAAGACGGTTTGAATGCCCCTTGGAAGAGACGTGGAGTTCAGAGTGGTTTAACATGATGGTTTTAATGCCCATTGGAAGATACGTGGAGATCACAGTAGCTTAACAAGACGGTTTTAATGCCCCTTGGATGAGACGTGGAGGTCCCAGTGGAATAAAAACACAAAATCAATGCCCCTTGGCAGAGTGGTGTACGTTACAGTGGAATAAAAAGACAATATCAATGCCCCTTGGAAGAGTGGTGGAGGTCGCAGTGGAATAAAACGACAATATCAATGACCATTGAAAGAGTGGTGGAGGTCGCAGTGGTATAAAAGGACAAAACCAATGCACCTTGGAAGAGACGTGGAGGTCACAGTAGCTTAACAAGAGAATTTTATTGCCCCTTGGAAGAGACGTGGAGGTCACAATTGCTTAACAAGACGGTTTTAATGCCCCTTGGAAGAGACGTGGAGGTCACAATAGCTTAACAAGATGATTTTAATGCCCATTGGTAGAGACGTGGAATTCAGAGTGGTTTAACATGACGGTTTTAATGCCCCTTGGAAGAGAAGTGGAGTTCAGAGTGGTTTAACAAGACGGTTTCAATGTCGCTTGGAAGACACGTGGAGGTCACAGTAGCCTAACAAGACGGTTTTAATGCCGCTTGGAAGAGACGTGGAGGTCACAGTAGCTTAACAAGAAAGTTTTAATGCCCCTTGGAAGAGACGTGGAGGTCACAGTAGCTTAACAAGACGATTTTAATGCCCATTTGAAGAGTCGTGGAATTCAGAGTGATTTAACATGACTGTTTTAATGGCCCTTGGAAGAGACGTGGAGTACAGAGTGGTTTAACAAGACGGTTTTAATGTCCCTTGGAAGAGACGTGGAGGTCACAGTAGCTTAACAAGACAATTTTAATGCCCCTTGGAAGAGACGTGGAGGTCACAGTAGCTTAACAAGACGGTTTTAATGCCCCTTGGAAGAGACGTGGAGTTCAGAGTGGTTCAACAAGACGGTTTTAATGCCCCTTGGAAGAGACGTGGAGGTCACAGTAGCTTAACAAAATGATTTTAATGCCCATTGGAAGAGACGTGGAATTCAGAGTGGTTTAACATGACGGTTTTAATGCCCCTTGGAAGAGACGTGGAGATCAGTGGTTTAACAAAACGGTTTTAATGCCCCTTGGAAGAGACGTGGAGGTCACAGTAGTTTAACAAAACGGTTTTAATGCCCCTTGGATGAGACGTGGAGTTCAGAGTGGTTTAACAAGACGGTTTTAAAGAACCTTGGAAGAGACGTGGAGGTCCCAGTAGCTTAACAAGACGGTTTTAATGCCCCTTGGAAGAGAAGTGGAGTTCAGAGTGGTTTAACAAGACGGTTTTAATGTCGCTTGGAAGAGACGTGGAGGTCACAGTAGCTTAACAAGACGGTTATAATGCCGCTTGGAAGAGACGTGGAGGTCACAGAAGCTTAACAAGAAGGTTTTAATGCCCCTTGGAAGAGACGTGGAGGTCACAGTAGCTTAACAAGATGATTTTAATGCCCCTTGGAAGAGATGTGGAGTTCAGAGTGGTTTAACAAGACGATTTTAATGCCCCTTGGAAGGGACGTGGAGTTCAGTGGTTTAACAAGATGGTTTCAATGCCCCTTGGAAGAGACATGGAGGTCACAGTAGCTTAACAAGAAGGTTTTAATGCCCCTTGGAAGAGATATGGAGTTCAGAGTGGCTTAACAAGACGGCTTTAATGCCCCTTGGAAGAGACGTGGAAGTCACAGTAGCTTAACAAGATGATTTTAATGCCCCTTGGAAGAGACGTGGAGTTCAGAGTGGTTTAAAATGACGGTTTTAATGCCCCTTGGAAGAGACGTGGAGATCAGAGTTGTTTAACAAGACGGTTTTAATGCCCCTTGGAAGATACGTGGAGGTCACAGTAGCTTAACAATATGGTTTTAATGCCCCATGGAAGAGACGTGGAGTTCAGAGTGGTTTAACAAGACCGATTTAATGCCCCTTGGAAGAGACGTGGAGTTCAGTTTGCTTTAACAAGACGGTTTTAATGCCCCTTGGAAGAGACGTGAAGTTCAGATTGGTTTAACATGACAGTTTTATTGCCCCTTGGAAGAGACGTGGAGGTCACAATAGCTTAACAAGACCGTTTTAATGCTCCTTGGAAGAGACGTGGAATTCAGAGTGGTTCAACAAGAGGGTTTCAATGTCGCTTGGAAGACACGTGGAGGTCACAGTAGCTTTACAAGACGGTTTTAATGCCGCTTGGAAGAGACGTGGAGGTCACAGAAGCTTAACAAGAAGGTTTTAATGCCCCTTGGAAGAGACGTGGAGGTCACAGTAGCTTAACAAGACGATTTTAATGCCCCCTGGAAGAGACGTGGAGTTCAGAGTGGTTTAACAAGACGATTTTAATGCCCCTTGGAAGGGACGTGGAGCTCAGTGGTTTAACAAGACGGTTTCAATGCCCCTTGGAAGAGACATGGAGGTCACAGTAGCTTAACAAGACGGTTTTAATGCCCCTTGAAATAGACGTGGAGGCCACAGTAGCTTAACAAGACGATTTTAATGCCCCTTGAAAGAGAAGTGGAATTCAGAGTGATTTAACATGACGGTTTTAATGCCCCTTGGAAGAGACGTGGAGTACAGAGTGGTTTAACAAGACGGTTTTAATGCCCCTTGAAAGAGACGTGGAGGTCACAGAAGCTTAATGAGACGATTTTAATGCCCCTTGGAAGAGACGTGGAGTTCAGTGGTTTAACAAGACGGTTTTAATGCCCCCTGGAAGAGACGTGGAATTCAGAGTGGTTTAACAAGACGGTTTTAATGCCACTTAGAAGAGACATGGAGGTCACAGTAGCTTAACAAGACGATTTTAATGCCCATTTGAAGAGACGTGGAATTCAGAGTGATTTAACATGACTGTTTAATGGCCCTTGTAAGAGACGTGGAGTACAGAGTGGTTTAACAAGATGGTTTTAATGTCCCTTGGAAGAGACGTGGAGGTCACAGTAGCTTAACAAGACAATTTTAATGCCCCTTGGAAGAGACGTGGAGGTCACAGTAGCTTAACAAGACGGTTTTAATGCCCCTTGGAAGAGACGTGGAGGTCACAGTAGCTTAACAAGACGGTATTAATGCCCCTTGGAAGAGACGTGGAGTTCAGAGTGGTTTAACAAGACGGTTTTAATGCCCCTTGGAAGAGACATGGAGGCCACAGTAGCTTACCAAGATGATTTTAATGCCCCTTTTAAGAGACGTGGAGTTCAGAGTGGTTTAACATGACGGTTATAATGCCCCTTGGAAGAGACGTGGAGGTCAGAATAGCTTAACAAGACCGTTTTAATACTCCTTGGAAGAGACGTGGAGGTCACAATAGCTTAACAAGACGGTTTGATTGCCCCTTGAAGAGACGTGGAGTTCAGAGTGGTTTAACAAGATGGTTTTAATGCCCATTGGAAGAGACGTGGAGGTCACAGTAGCTCAACAAGACGGTTTTAATGCCCCTTGGATGAGACGTTGAGGTCCCAGTGGAAAAAAAAGACAATATCAATGCCCCTTGGCAGAGTGGTGTACGTAACAGTGGAATAAAAAGACAATATCAATGCCTCCTGGAAGAGTGGTGGAGGTCGCAGTGGAATAAAACGACAATATCAATGACCCTTGAAAGAGTGGTGGAGGTCGCAGTGGTATAAAAGGACAAAACGAATGAACCTTGGAAGAGACGTGGAGGTCACAGTAGCTTAACAAGAGAATTTTATTGCCCCTTGGAAGAGACGTGGAGGTCACAATTGATTAACAAGACGGTTTTAATGCCCCTTGGAAGAGACGTGGAGGTCACAGTAGCTTAACAAGATGATTTTAATGCCCATTGGAAGAGACGTGGAATTCAGAGTGGTTTAACATGACGGTTTTAATGACCCTTGGAAGAGACGTGGAGTTCAGAGTGGTTTAACAAGACTGTTTTAATGCCCCTTGGTAGAGAAATGGAGGTCACAGTAGCTTAACAAGATTATTTTAATGCCCCTTGGAAGAGACGAGGAGATCAGTGGTTTAACAAAACGGTTTTAATGCCCCTTGGAAGAGACGTGGAGGTCACAGTAGCTTAACAAAACGGTTTTAATGCCCCTTGGATGAGACGTGGAGTTCAGAGTGGTTTAACAAGACGGTTTTAAAGAACCTTGGAAGAGACGTGGAGGTCACAGTAGCTTAACAAGACGGTTTTAATGCCCCTTGGAAGAGACGTGGAGTTCAGAGTGGTTTAACAAGACGGTTTCAATGTCGCTTGGAAGAGACGTGGAGGTCACAGTAGCTTAACAAGACGGTTTTAATGCCGCTTGGAAGAGACGTGGAGGTCACAGAAGCTTAACAAGAACGTTTTAATGCCCCTTGGAAGAGACGTGGAGGTCACAGTAGCTTAACAAGATGATTTTAATGCCCCTTGGAAGGGACGTGGAGTTCAGTGGTTTAACAAGACGGTTTCAATGCCCCTTGGAAGAGACATGGAGGTCACAGTAGCTTAACAAGAAGGTTTTAATGCCCCTTGGAAGAGATATGGAGCTCAGAGTGGTTTAACAAGACGGTTTTAATGCCCCTTGGAAGAGACGTGGAAGTCACAGTAGCTTAACAAGATTATTTTAATGCCCCTTGGAAGAGACGTGGAGGTCACAGTAGCTTAACAAGATGGTTTTAATGCCCCTTGGAAGAGACGTGGAGTTCAGAGTGGTTTAACAAGACGGTTTTAATGCCCCTTGGAAGAGACGTGGAGGTCACAATAGCTTAACAAGACCGTTTTAATACTCCTTGGAAGAGACGTGGAGGTCACAATAGCTTAACAAGACGGTTTGAATGCCCCTTGAAGAGACGTGGCGTTCAGAGTGGTTTAACAAGATGGTTTTAATGCCCATTGGAAGAGACGTGGAGGTCACAGTAGCTTAACAAGACGGTTTTAATGCCCCTTGGATGAGACGTGGAGGTCCCAGTGGAATAAAAAGACAATATCAATGCCCCTTGGCAGAGTGGTGGAGGTCGCAGTGGAATAAAACGACAATATCAATGACACTTGAAAGAGTGGTGGAGGTCGCAGTGGTATAAAAGGACAAAACAAATGAACCTTGGAAGAGACGTGGAGGTCACAGTAGCTTAACAAGAGAATTTTATTGCCCCTTGGAAGAGACGTGGAGGTCACAATTGATTAACAAGACAGTTTTAATGCCCCTTGGAAGAGACGTGGAGGTCACAGTAGCTTAACAAGATGATTTTAATGCCCATTGGAAGAGACGTGGAATTCAGAGTGGTCTAACATGACGGTTTTAATGCCCCTTGGAAGAGACGTGGAGTTCAGAGTGGTTTAACAAGACGGTTTTAATGCCCCTCGGTAGAGAAATGGAAGTCACAGTAGCTTAACAAGACTATTTTAATGCCCCTTGGAAGAGACGAGGAGATCAGTGGTTTAACAGAATGGTTTTAATGCCCCTTGGAAGAGACGTGGAGGTCACAGTAGCTTAACAAAACGGTTTTAATGCCCCTTGGATGAGACGTGGAGTTCAGAGTGGTTTAACAAGACGGTTTTAAAGAACCTTGGAAGAGACGTGGAGGTCACATTAGCTTAACAAGATGGTTTTAATGCCCCTTGGAAGAGACGTGGAGTTCAGAGTGGTTTAACAAGACGGTTTCAATGTCGCTTGGAAGAGACGTGGAGGTCACAGTAGCTTAACAAGACGGTTTTAATGCCGCTTAGAAGAGACGTGGAGGTCACAGTAGCTTAACAAGACGGTTTTAATGCCGCTTGGAAGAGACATGGAGGTCACAGAAGCTTAACAAGAAGGTTTTAAAGCCCATTGGAAGAGACGTGGAGGTCACAGTAGCTTAACAAGACGATTTTAATGCCCCTTGGAAGAGACGTGGAGTTCAGAGTGGTTTAACAAGACGATTTTAATGCCCCTTGGAAGGGACGTGGAGTTCAGTGGTTTAACAAGAAGGATTCAATGCCCCTTGGAAGAGACATGGAGGTCACAGTAGCTTAACAAGAAGGTTTTAATGCCCCTTGGAAGAGATATGGAGTTCAGAGTGGTTTAACAAGACGGTTTTAATGCCCCTTGGAAGAAACGTGGAAGTCACAGTAGCTTAACAAGATGATTTTAATGCCCCTTGGAAGAGACGTGGAGTTCAGAGTGGTTTAAAATTACGGTTTTAATGCCCCTTGGAAGAGACGTGGATATCAGAGTGGTTTAACAAGACGGTTTTAATGCCCCTTGGAAGAGACATGGAGGTCACAGTAGCTTAACAATATGGTTTTAATGCCCCTTGGATGAGACGTGGAGTTCAGAGTGGTTTAACAAGACCGTTTTAATGCCCCTTGGAAGAGACGTGGAGGTCACAATAGCTTAACAAGACGGTTTTAATGCCCCTTGGAAGAGACGTGGAGGTCACAATAGCTTAACAAGACCGTTTTAATGCTCCTTGAAAGAGATGTGGAGTTCAGAGTGGTTTAACAACATGGTTTTAATGCCCCTTGGAAGAGATGTGGAGGTCACAGCAGCTTAACAAGATGATTTTAATGCCCCTTGCATGAGACGTGGAGGTCCCAGTGGAATAAAAAGACAATATCAATGCCCCTTGGAAGAGTGGTGTAGGTTACTGTGGAATAAAAAGACAATATCAATGCCCCTTGGAAGAGTGGTGGAGGTCGCAGTGGAATAAAAGGACAATATCAACGACCCTTGGAAGAGACATGGAGGTCACAGTAGCTTAACAAGACAATTTTAATGACCCTTGGAAGAGACGTGGAGGACACAGTAGCTTAACAAGACGGTTTGAGTGCCCCTTGAAGAGACGTGGAGTTCAGAGTGGTTTAACAAGATGGTTTTAATGCCCATTGGATGAGACGTGGAGGTCACAGTAGCTTAACAAGATGGTTTTAATGCCCCTTGGAAGAGATGTGGAGGTCACAGTAGCTTAACAAGATGGTTTTAATGCCACTTGCATGAGACGTGGAGGTCCCAGTGGAATAAAAAGACAATATCAATGCCCCTTGGAAGAGTGGTGGAGGTCGCAGTGGAATAAAAGGACATTATCAATGACCCTTGGAAGAGACGTGGAGGTCACAGTAGCTTAACAAGACAATTTTAATCACCCTTGGAAGAGACGTGGAGGTCACAGTAGCTTAACAAGACGGTTTTAATGCCCCTTGGAAGAGACGTGGAGGCCACAGTAGCTTAACAAGACAATTTTAATGCCCCTTGGAAGAGACGTGGAATTCAGAGTGATTTAACATGACGTTTTTAATGCCCCTTGGAAGAGACGTGGAGTACAGAGTGGTTTAACAAGACGGTTTTAATGCCCCTTGAAAGAGACGTGGAGGTCACAGAAGCTTAATGAGACGATTTTAATGCCCCTTGGAAGAGACGTGGAGTTCAGTGGTTTAACAAGACGGTTTTAATGCCCCTGGGAAGAGACGTGGAGTTCAGAGTGATTTAACAAGACGGTTTTATTGCCACTTGGAAGAGACGTGGAGGTCACAGTAGCTTAACAAGATGATTTTAATGCCCATTGGAAGAGACGTGGAATTCAGAGTGATTTAACATGACTGTTCTAATGCCCCTTCGAAGAGACGTGGAGTACAGAGTGGTTTAACAAGATGGTTTTAATGTCCCTTGGAAGAGACGTGGAGGTCACAGTAGCTTAACAAGACAATTTTAATGCCCCTTGACAGAGACGTGGAGGTCACAGTATCTTAACAAGACGGTTTTACTGCCCCTTGGAAGAGACGTGGCGTTCAGAGTGGTTTAACAAGACGGTTTTAATGCCCCTTGGAAGAGACATGGAGGTCACAGTAGCTTAACAAGATGGTTTTAATGCCCCTTGGAAGAGACGTGAAGTACAGAGTGGTTTAACAATACGGTTTTAATGCCCCTTGGAAGAGACGTGGAGGTCACAGTAGCTTAACAAGACGATTTTAAAGCCCGTTGGAAGAGACGTGAAATTCAGAGTGATTTAACATGATGGTTTTAATGCCCCTTGGCAGAGACGTGGAGTACAGAGTGCTTTAACAAGACGGTTTTAATGCCCCTTGGAAGAGACGTGGAGGTCACAGTAGCTTAACAAGACAATTTTAATGCCCCTTGGAAGAGACGTGGAGGTCACAGTAGCTTAACAAGACGGTTTTAATGCCCCTTGGAAGAGACGTGGAGGTCACAGTAGCTTAACAAGACGATTTTAAAGCCCGTTGGAAGAGACGTGGAATTCAGAGTGATTTAACATTATGGTTTTAATGCCCCTTGGCAGAGACGTGGAGTACAGAGTGCTTTAACATGACGGTTTTAATGCCCCTTGGAAGAGACGTGATGTACAGGGTGGTTTAACAAGACGGTTTTAATGCCCCTTGGAAGAGACGTGGAGGTCACAGTAGCTTAACAAGACAATTTTAATGCCCTTTGGAAGAGACGTGGAGGTCACAGTAGCTTAACAAGACGGTTTTAATGCCCCTTGGAAGAGACGTGTAGGTCACAGTAGCTTAACAAGACGATTTTAAAGCCCGTTGGAAGACACGTGGAATTCAGAGTGATTTAACATGATGGTTTTAATGCCACTTGGCAGAGACGTGGAGTTCAGAGTGGTTTAACAAGACGGTTTTAATGCCCCTTGGAAGAGACGTGTAGGTCACAGTAGCTTAACAAGACGATTTTAATGCCCCTTGGAAGAGACGTGGAGTTCAGAGTGGTTTATCAAGACGGTTTTAATGCCCCTTGGAAGAGACGTGGAGGTCACAGTAGTTTAACAAAATGGTTTTAATGCCCCTTGGAAGAGACGTGGAGGTCACAGTAGCTTAACAAGACCATTTTAATGCCCCTTGGAAGAGACGTGGAATTCAGAGTAGTTTAACATGACAGTTTTAATGCCCCTTGGAAGAGACGTGGAGTTCAAAGTGGTTTAACAAGACGATTTTAATGCCCCTTGGTAGAGAAATGGAGGTCACAGTAGCTTAAAAAGACTATTTTAATGCCCCTTGGAAGAGACAAGGAGATCAGTGGTTTAACAAAATGGTTTTAATGCCCCTTGGAAGAGACGTGGAGGTCACAGTAGCTTAACAAAACGGTTTTAATGCCCCTTGGATGAGACGTGGAGTTCAGAGTGGTTTAACAAGACGGTTTTAAAGAAACTTGGAAGAGACGTGGAGGTCACAGTAGCTTAACAGGACGGTTTTAATGCCCCTTGGAAGAGACGTGGAGTTCAGAGTGGTTTAACAAGACAGTTTCAATGTCGCTTGGAAGAGACGTGGAGGTCACAGTAGCTTAACAAGACGGTTTTAATGCCGCTTGGAAGAGACATGGAGGTCACAGAAGCTTAACAAGAAGGTTTTAATGCCCCTTGGAAGAGACGTGGAGGTCACAATAGCTTAACAAGACGATTTTAAGGCCTCTTGGAAGAGACGTGGAGTTCAGAGTGGTTTAACAAGACGATTTTAATGCCCCTTGGAAGGGACGTGGAGTTCAGTGGTTTAACAAGACGGTTTCAATGCCCCTTGGAAGAGACATGGAGGTCACAGTAGCTTAACAAGACGGTTTTAATGCCCCTTGGAAGAGACGTGTAGGTCACAGTAGTTTAACAAGACGATTTTAAAGCCCGTTGGAAGACACGTGGTATTCAGAGTGATTTAACATGATGGTTTTAATGCCACTTGGCAGAGACGTGGAGTTCAGAGTGGTTTAACAAGACGGTTTTAATGCCCCTTGGAAGAGACGTGTAGGTCACAGTAGCTTAACAAGACGATTTTAATGCCCCTTGGAAGAGACGTGGAGTTCAGAGTGGTTTAACAAGACGGTTTTAATGCCCCTTGGAAGAGACGTGGAGGTCACAGTAGTTTAACAAAATGGTTTTAATGCCCCTTGGAAGAGACGTGGAGGTCACAGTAGCTTAACAAGACCATTTTAATGCCCCTTGGAAGAGACGTGGAATTCAGAGTGGTTTAACATGACAGTTTTAATGCCCCTTGGAAGAGACGTGGAGTTCAAAGTGGTTTAACAAGACGATTTTAATGCCCCTTGGTAGAGAAATGGAGGTCACAGTAGCTTAAAAAGACTATTTTAATGCCCCTTGGAAAAGACGAGGAGATCAGTGGTTTAACAAAATGGTTTTAATGCCCCTTGGAAGAGACGTGGAGGTCACAGTAGCTTAACAAAACGGTTTTAATGCCCCTTGGATGAGACGTGGAGTTCAGAGTGGTTTAACAAGACGGTTTTAAAGAAACTTGGAAGAGACGTGGAGGTCACAGTAGCTTAACAGGACGGTTTTAATGCCCCTTGGAAGAGACGTGGAGTTCAGAGTGGTTTAACAAGACAGTTTCAATGTCGCTTGGAAGAGACGTGGAGGTCACAGTAGCTTAACAAGACGGTTTTAATGCCGCTTGGAAGAGACATGGAGGTCACAGAAGCTTAACAAGAAGGTTTTAATGCCCCTTGGAAGAGACATGGAGGTCACAGAAGCTTAACAAGACGATTTTAAGGCCTCTTGGAAGAGACGTGGAGTTCAGAGTGGTTTAACAAGACGATTTTAATGCCCCTTGGAAGGGACGTGGAGTTCAGTGGTTTAACAAGACGGTTTCAATGCCCCTTGGAAGAGACATGGAGGTCACAGTAGCTTAACAAGAAGGTTTTAATGCCCCTTGGAAGAGATGTGGAGTTCAGAGTGGTTTAACAAGACGGTTTTAATGCCCCTTGGAAGAGACGTGGAAGTCACAGTAGCTTAACAATATGGTTTTAATGCCCCTTGGATGAGACGTGGAGTTCAGAGTGGTTTAAAATCACGGTTTTAATGCCCCTTGGAAGAGACGTGGAGATCAGAGTGGTTTAACAAGACGGTTTTAATGCCCCTTGGAAGAGACGTGGAGGTCACAATAGCTTAACAATATGGTTTTAATGCCCCTTGGATGAGACGTGGAGTTCAGAGTGGTTTAACAAGACCGTTTTAATGCCCCTTGGAAGAGACGTGGAGTTCAGTTTGTTTTAACAAGACGGTTTTAATGCCCCTTGGAAGAGACGTGGAGTTCAGATTGGTTTAACATGACAGTTTTATTGCCCCTTGAAAGAGACGTGGAGGTCACAATAGCTTAACAAGACGGTTTTAATGCCCCTTGGAACAGACGTGGAGGTCACAATAGCTTAACAAGACCGTTTTAATGCTCCTTGGAAGAGATGTGGAGTTCAGAGTGGTTTAACAAGATGGTTTTAATGCCCCTTGGAAGAGATGTGGAGGTCACAGTAGCTTAACAAGATGATTTTAATGCCCCTTGCATGAGACGTGGAGGTACCAGTGGAATAAAAAGACAATATCAATGCCCCTTGGAAGAGTGGTGTAGGTAACAGTGGAATAAAAAGACAATATCAATGCCCCTTGGAAGAGACGTGGAGGTCACAGTAGCTTAACAAGACAATTTTAATGACCCTTGGAAGAGACGTGGAGGATACAGTAGCTTAAAAAGACGGTTTGAATGCCCCTTGAAGAGACGTGGAGTTCAGAGTGGTTTAACAAGATGGTTTTAATGCCCATTGGAAGAGACGTGGAGGTCACAGTAGCTTAACAAGACGGTTTTAATGCCCCTTGGATGAGACGAGGAGGTCACAGTAGCTTAACAAGATGGTTTTAATGCCCCTTGGAAGAGATGTGGAGGTCACAGTAGCTGAACAAGATAGTTTTAATGCCCCTTGCATGAGACGTGGAGGTCCCAGTGGAATAAAAAGACAATATCAATGCCCCTTGGAAGAGTGGTGGAGGTCGCAGTGGAATAAAAGGACAATATCAATGACCCTTGGAAGAGACGTGGAGGTCACAGTAGCTTAAAAAGACAATTTTAATCACCCTTGGAAGAGACGTGGAGGTCACAGTAGCTTAACAAGAGGGTTTTAATGCCCCTTGGAAGAGACGTGGAGGCCACAGTAGCTTATCAAGATGATTTTAATGCCCCTTGGAAGAGACGTGGAGTTCAGAGTGGTTTAAAATGACGGTTTTAATGCCCCTTGGAAGAGACGTGGAGATCAGAGTGGTTTAACAAGACTGTTTTAATGCCCCTTGGAAGAGACGTGGAGTTCACAGTAGCTTAACAATATGGTTTTAATGCCCCTTGGAAGAGACGTGGAGTTCAGAGTGGTTTAACAAGACCGTTTTAATGCCCCTTGGAAGAGACGTGGAGTTCAGTTTGTTTTAACAATATGGTTTTAATGCCCCTTGGAAGAGACGTGGAGTTCAGATTGGTTTAACATGACAGTTTTATTGCCCCTTGGAAGAAACGTGGAGGTCACAATAGCTTAACAAGACGGTTTTAATGCCCCTTGGAAGAGACGTGGAGGTCACAATAGCTTAACAAGACCGTTTTAATGCTCCTGGGAAGAGACGTGGAGTTCAGAGTGGTTTAACAAGATGGTTTAATGCCCCTTGGAAGAGATGTGGAGGTCACAGTAGCTTAACAAGATGGTTTTAATGCCCCTTGCATGAGACGTGGAGGTCCCAGTGGAATAAAAAGACAATATCAATGCCCCTTGGAAGAGTGGTGTAGGTTAGAGTGGAGTAAAAAGACAATATCAATGCCCCTTGGAAGAGTGGTGGAGGTCGCAGTGGAATAAAAGGACAATATCAATGACCCTTGGAAGAGACGTGGAGGTCACAGTAGCTTAACAAGACAATTTTAATGACCCTTGAAAGAGACGTGGAGGTCACAGTAGCCTAACAAGACAGTTTTAATGCCCCTTGGAAGAGATGTGGAGGCCACAGTAGCTTAACAAGACGATTTTAATGCCCCTTGGAAGAGATGTGGAATTCAGAGTGATTTAACATGACGGTTTTAATGCCCCTTGGAAGAGAAGTGGAGTACAGAGTGGTTTAACAAGACGGTTTTAATGCCCCTTTGAAGAGACGTGGAGTTCAGAGTGGTTTAACAAGATGGTATTACTGCCCCTTGGTAGAGAAATGGAGGTCACAGTAGCTTAACAAGAATATTTTGATGCCCCTTGGAAGAGACGTGGAGATCAGTGGTTTAACAAAACGGTTTTAATGCCCCTTGGAAGAGACGTGGACGTCACAGTAGCTTAACAAAATGGTTTTAATGCCCCTTGGAAGAGACGTGGAGTTCAGAGTGGTTTAACAAGACGGTTTTAAAGAACCTTGGAAGAGACGGGGAGATCACAGTAGCTTAACAAGAGGGTTTTAGTGCCCCTTGGAAGAGACGTGGAGTTCAGAGTGGTTTAACAAGACGGTTTCAATGTCGCTTGGAAGACACGTGGAGGTCACAGTAGCTTAACAAGAAGGTTTTAATGCCCCTTGGAAGAGACGTGGAGGTCACAGTAGCTTAACAAGACGATTTTAATGCCCCTTGGAAGAGACGTGGAGTTCAGAGTGGTTTAACAAGACGATTTTAATGCCCCTTGGAAGGGACGTGGAGTTCAGTGGTTTAACAAGACGGTTTTAATGCCCCTTGGAAGAGACGTGGAAGTCTCAGTAGCTTAAAAAGATGATTTTAATGACCCTTGGAAGAGACGTGGAGGTCACAGTTGCTTAACAAGACGGTTTTAATGCCCCTTGGAAGAGACGTGGAGGTCACAATAGCTTAACAAGACGGTTTGAATGCCCCTTGAAAGAGACGTGGAGTTCAGAGTGGTTTAAAATAACGGTTTTAATGCCCCTTGCAAGAGACGTGGAGATCAGAGTGGTTTAACAAGACAGTTTTAATGCCGCTTGGAAGAGACGTGGAGGTCACAGTAACTTAACAATATGGCTTTAATGCCCCTTGGAAGAGACGTGGAGTTCAGTTTGTTTTAACTAGACGGTTTTAAGGCCCCTTGGAAGAGACGAGGAGTTCACTTTGGTTTAACTTGACAGTTTTATTGCCCCTTGGAAGAGACGTGGAGGTCACAATAGCTTAACAAGACGGTTTTAATGCCCCTTGGAAGAGACGTGGAGGTCACAGTAGCTTAGCAAGACCGTTTTAATGCTCTTTGGAAGAGACGTGGAGTTCAGAGTGGTTAAACAAGATGGTTTTAATGCCACTTGGAAGAGATGTGGAGGTCACAGTAGCTTAACAAGATGGTTTTAATGCCCCTTGCATGAGACGTGGAGGTCCCAGTGGAATAAAAAGACAATATCAATGCCCCTTGGAAGAGTGGTGGAGGTCGCAGTGGAATAAAAGGACAATATCAATGACCCTTGGAAGAGACGTGGAGGTCACAGTAGCTTAACAAAACAATTTTAATGACCCTTGGAAGAGACGTGGAGGTCACTGTAGCTTAACAAGTCGGTTTTAATGCCCCTTGGAAGAGACGTGGAGGCCACAGTAGCTTAACAAGACGATTTTAATGCCCCTTGGAAGAGACGTGTAGTACAGAGTGGTTTAACAAGACGGTTTTAATGCCCCTTGAAAGAGACATGGTGGTCACAGAAGCTTAATGAGACAATTTTAATGCCCCTTGGAAGAGACGTGGAGTTCAGTTATTTAACAAGACGGTTTTAATGCCCCTTGGAAGAGATGTGTAGTTCAGTGGATTAACAAGACGGTTTTAATGCCACTTGGAAGAGACGTGGAGGTCACAGTAGCTTAACAAGACGATTTTAATGCCCATTGGAAGAGACGTGGAATTCAGAGTGATTTAACATGACTGTTTTAATGCCCCTTGGAAGAGACGTGGAGTACAGAGTGGTTTAACAAGACGGTTTTAATGTCCCTTGGAAGAGACGTGGAGGTTACAGTAGCTTAACAAGACATATTTAATGCCCCTTGGAAGAGACGTGGAGGTCAGAGTAGCTTAACAAGACGGTTTTAATGCCCCTTGGAAGAGACGTGGAGGTCACAGTAGCTTAACAAGACGGTTTTAATGCCCCTTGGAAGAGACGTGGAGTTCAGAGTGGTTTAACAAGGCGGTTTTAATGCCCCTTGGAAGAGACATGGAGGTCACAGTAGCTTGACAAGATTATTTTAATGCCCCTTGGAAGAGACGTGGAGTTCAGAGTGGTTTAACAAGACGGTTTAATGCCCCTTGGAACAGACGTGGAGGTCACAATAGCTTAACAAGACCGTTTTAATGCTCCTTGGCAGAGACGTGGAGGTCACAATAGCTTAACAAGACGGTTTGAATGCCCCTTGGAAGAGACGTGGAGTTCAGAGTGGTTTAACATGATGGTTTTAATGCCCATTGGAAGAGACGTGGAGATCACAGTAGCTTAACAAGACGGTTTTAATGCCCCTTGGATGAGACGTGGAGGTCCCAGTGGAATAAAAAGACAAAATCAATGCCCCTTGGCAGAGTGGTGTACGTTACAGTGGAATAAAAAGACAATATCAATGCCCCTTGGAAGAGTGGTGGAGGTCGCAGTGGAATAAAACGACAATATCAATGACCCTTGAAAGAGTGGTGGAGGTCGCAGTGGTATAAAAGGACAAAACCAATGAACCTTGGAAGAGACGTGGAGGTCACAGTAGCTTAACAAGAGAATTTTATTGCCCCTTGGAAGAGACGTGGAGGTCACAATTGCTTAACAAGATGATTTTAATGCCCATTGGAAGAGACGTGGAATTCAGAGTGGTTTAACATGACGGTTTTAATACCCCTTGGAAGAGACGTGGAGTTCAGAGTGGTTTAACAAGACGGTTTTAAAGAAACTTGGAAGAGACGTGGAGGTCACAGTAGCTTAACAGGACGGTTTTAATGCCCCTTGGAAGAGACGTGGAGTTCAGAGTGGTTTAACAAGACAGTTTCAATGTCGCTTGGAAGAGACGTGGAGGTCACAGTAGCTTAACAAGACGGTTTTAATGCCGCTTGGAAGAGACATGGAGGTCACAGAAGCTTAACAAGAAGGTTTTAATGCCCCTTGGAAGAGACGTGGAGGTCACAATAGCTTAACAAGACGATTTTAAGGCCTCTTGGAAGAGACGTGGAGTTCAGAGTGGTTTAACAAGACGATTTTAATGCCCCTTGGAAGGGACGTGGAGTTCAGTGGTTTAACAAGACGGTTTCAATGCCCCTTGGAAGAGACATGGAGGTCACAGTAGCTTAACAAGAAGGTTTTAATGCCCCTTGGAAGAAATGTGGAGTTCAGAGTGGTTTAACAAGACGGTTTTAATGCCCCTTGGAAGAGACGTGGAAGTCACAGTAGCTTAACAATATGGTTTTAATGCCCCTTGGATGAGACATGGAGTTCAGAGTGGTTTAAAATCACGGTTTTAATGCCCCTTGAAAGAGACGTGGAGATCAGAGTGGTTTAACAAGACGGTTTTAATGCCCCTTGGAAGAGACGTGGAGGTCACAATAGCTTAACAATATGGTTTTAATGCCCCTTGGATGAGACGTGGAGTTCAGAGTGGTTTAACAAGACCGTTTTAATGCCCCTTGGAAGAGACGTGGAGTTCAGTTTGTTTTAACAAGACGGTTTTAATGCCCCTTGGAAGAGACGTGGAGTTCAGATTGGTTTAACATGACAGTTTTATTGCCCCTTGAAAGAGACGTGGAGGTCACAATAGCTTAACAAGACGGTTTTAATGCCCCTTGGAACAGACGTGGAGGTCACAATAGCTTAACAAGACCGTTTTAATGCTCCTTGGAAGAGATGTGGAGTTCAGAGTGGTTTAACAAGATGGTTTTAATGCCCCTTGGAAGAGATGTGGAGGTCACAGTAGCTTAACAAGATGATTTTAATGCCCCTTGCATGAGACGTGGAGGTACCAGTGGAATAAAAAGACAATATCAATGCCCCTTGGAAGAGTGGTGTAGGTAACAGTGGAATAAAAAGACAATATCAATGCCCCTTGGAAGAGACGTGGAGGTCACAGTAGCTTAACAAGACAATTTTAATGACCCTTGGAAGAGACGTGGAGGATACAGTAGCTTAAAAAGACGGTTTGAATGCCCCTTGAAGAGACGTGGAGTTCAGAGTGGTTTAACAAGATGGTTTTAATGCCCATTGGAAGAGACGTGGAGGTCACAGTAGCTTAACAAGACGGTTTTAATGCCCCTTGGATGAGACGAGGAGGTCACAGTAGCTTAACAAGATGGTTTTAATGCCCCTTGGAAGAGATGTGGAGGTCACAGTAGCTGAACAAGATAGTTTTAATGCCCCTTGCATGAGACGTGGAGGTCCCAGTGGAATAAAAAGACAATATCAATGCCCCTTGGAAGAGTGGTGGAGGTCGCAGTGGAATAAAAGGACAATATCAATGACCCTTGGAAGAGACGTGGAGGTCACAGTAGCTTAAAAAGACAATTTTAATCACCCTTGGAAGAGACGTGGAGGTCACAGTAGCTTAACAAGAGGGTTTTAATGCCCCTTGGAAGAGACGTGGAGGCCACAGTAGCTTATCAAGATGATTTTAATGCCCCTTGGAAGAGACGTGGAGTTCAGAGTGGTTTAAAATGACGGTTTTAATGCCCCTTGGAAGAGACGTGGAGATCAGAGTGGTTTAACAAGACTGTTTTAATGCCCCTTGGAAGAGACGTGGAGTTCACAGTAGCTTAACAATATGGTTTTAATGCCCCTTGGAAGAGACGTGGAGTTCAGAGTGGTTTAACAAGACCGTTTTAATGCCCCTTGGAAGAGACGTGGAGTTCAGTTTGTTTTAACAATATGGTTTTAATGCCCCTTGGAAGAGACGTGGAGTTCAGATTGGTTTAACATGACAGTTTTATTGCCCCTTGGAAGAAACGTGGAGGTCACAATAGCTTAACAAGACGGTTTTAATGCCCCTTGGAAGAGACGTGGAGGTCACAATAGCTTAACAAGACCGTTTTAATGCTCCTGGGAAGAGACGTGGAGTTCAGAGTGGTTTAACAAGATGGTTTAATGCCCCTTGGAAGAGATGTGGAGGTCACAGTAGCTTAACAAGATGGTTTTAATGCCCCTTGCATGAGACGTGGAGGTCCCAGTGGAATAAAAAGACAATATCAATGCCCCTTGGAAGAGTGGTGTAGGTTAGAGTGGAATAAAAAGACAATATCAATGCCCCTTGGAAGAGTGGTGGAGGTCGCAGTGGAATAAAAGGACAATATCAATGACCCTTGGAAGAGACGTGGAGGTCACAGTAGCTTAACAAGACAATTTTAATGACCCTTGAAAGAGATGTGGAGGTCACAGTAGCCTAACAAGACAGTTTTAATGCCCCTTGGAAGAGATGTGGAGGCCACAGTAGCTTAACAAGACGATTTTAATGCCCCTTGGAAGAGATGTGGAATTCAGAGTGATTTAACATGACGGTTTTAATGCCCCTTGGAAGAGAAGTGGAGTACAGAGTGGTTTAACAAGACGGTTTTAATGCCCCTTTGAAGAGACGTGGAGTTCAGAGTGGTTTAACAAGATGGTATTACTGCCCCTTGGTAGAGAAATGGAGGTCACAGTAGCTTAACAAGAATATTTTGATGCCCCTTGGAAGAGACGTGGAGATCAGTGGTTTAACAAAACGGTTTTAATGCCCCTTGGAAGAGACGTGGACGTCACAGTAGCTTAACAAAATGGTTTTAATGCCCCTTGGAAGAGACGTGGAGTTCAGAGTGCTTTAACAAGACGGTTTTAAAGAACCTTGGAAGAGACGGGGAGATCACAGTAGCTTAACAAGAGGGTTTTAGTGCCCCTTGGAAGAGACGTGGAGTTCAGAGTGGTTTAACAAGACGGTTTCAATGTCGCTTGGAAGACACGTGGAGGTCACAGTAGCTTAACAAGAAGGTTTTAATGCCCCTTGGAAGAGACGTGGAGGTCACAGTAGCTTAACAAGACGATTTTAATGCCCCTTGGAAGAGACGTGGAGTTCAGAGTGGTTTAACAAGACGATTTTAATGCCCCTTGGAAGGGACGTGGAGTTCAGTGGTTTAACAAGACGGTTTCAATGCCCCTTGGAAGAGACATGGAGGTCACAGTAGCTTAACAAGAAGGTTTTAATACCCCTTGGAAGAGATATGGAGTTCAGAGTGGTTTAACAAGACGGTTTTAATGCCCCTTGGAAGAGACGTGGAAGTCTCAGTAGCTTAAAAAGATGATTTTAATGACCCTTGGAAGAGACGTGCAGGTCACAGTTGCTTAACAAGACGGTTTTAATGCCCCTTGGAAGAGACGTGGAGGTCACAATAGCTTAACAAGACGGTTTGAATGCCCCTTGAAAGAGACGTGGAGTTCAGAGTGGTTTAAAATAACGGTTTTAATGCCCCTTGCAAGAGACGTGGAGATCAGAGTGGTTTAACAAGACAGTTTTAATGCCGCTTGGAAGAGACGTGGAGGTCACAGTAACTTAACAATATGGCTTTAATGCCCCTTGGAAGAGACGTGGAGTTCAGTTTGTTTTAACTAGACGGTTTTAAGGCCCCTTGGAAGAGACGAGGAGTTCACTTTGGTTTAACTTGACAGTTTTATTGCCCCTTGGAAGAGACGTGGAGGTCACAATAGCTTAACAAGACGGTTTTAATGCCCCTTGGAAGAGACGTGGAGGTCACAGTAGCTTAGCAAGACCGTTTTAATGCTCCTTGGAAGAGACGTGGAGTTCAGAGTGGTTAAACAAGATGGTTTTAATGCCACTTGGAAGAGATGTGGAGGTCACAGTAGCTTAACAAGATGGTTTTAATGCCCCTTGCATGAGACGTGGAGGTCCCAGTGGAATAAAAAGACAATATCAATGCCCCTTGGAAGAGTGGTGGAGGTCGCAGTGGAATAAAAGGACAATATCAATGACCCTTGGAAGAGACGTGGAGGTCACAGTAGCTTAACAAAACAATTTTAATGACCCTTGGAAGAGACGTGGAGGTCACTGTAGCTTAACAAGTCGGTTTTAATGCCCCTTGGAAGAGACGTGGAGGCCACAGTAGCTTAACAAGACGATTTTAATGCCCCTTGGAAGAGACGTGTAGTACAGAGTGGTTTAACAAGACGGTTTTAATGCCCCTTGAAAGAGACGTGGTGGTCACAGAAGCTTAATGAGACAATTTTAATGCCCCTTGGAAGAGACGTGGAGTTCAGTTATTTAACAAGACGGTTTTAATGCCCCTTGGAAGAGATGTGTAGTTCAGTGGATTAACAAGACGGTTTTAATGCCACTTGGAAGAGACGTGGAGGTCACAGTAGCTTAACAAGACGATTTTAATGCCCATTGGAAGAGACGTGGAATTCAGAGTGATTTAACATGACTGTTTTAATGCCCCTTGGAAGAGACGTGGAGTACAGAGTGGTTTAACAAGACGGTTTTAATGTCCCTTGGAAGAGACGTGGAGGTTACAGTAGCTTAACAAGACATATTTAATGCCCCTTGGAAGAGACGTGGAGGTCAGAGTAGCTTAACAAGACGGTTTTAATGCCCCTTGGAAGAGACGTGGAGGTCACAGTAGCTTAACAAGACGGTTTTAATGCCCCTTGGAAGAGACGTGGAGTTCAGAGTGGTTTAACAAGGCGGTTTTAATGCCCCTTGGAAGAGACATGGAGGTCACAGTAGCTTAACAAGATTATTTTAATGCCCCTTGGAAGAGACGTGGAGTTCAGAGTGGTTTAACAAGACGGTTTAATGCCCCTTGGAACAGACGTGGAGGTCACAATAGCTTAACAAGACCGTTTTAATGCTCCTTGGCAGAGACGTGGAGGTCACAATAGCTTAACAAGACGGTTTGAATGCCCCTTGGAAGAGACGTGGAGTTCAGAGTGGTTTAACATGATGGTTTTAATGCCCATTGGAAGAGACGTGGAGATCACAGTAGCTTAACAAGACGGTTTTAATGCCCCTTGGATGAGACGTGGAGGTCCCAGTGGAATAAAAAGACAAAATCAATGCCCCTTGGCAGAGTGGTGTACGTTACAGTGGAATAAAAAGACAATATCAATGCCCCTTGGAAGAGTGGTGGAGGTCGCAGTGGAATAAAACGACAATATCAATGACCCTTGAAAGAGTGGTGGAGGTCGCAGTGGTATAAAAGGACAAAACCAATGAACCTTGGAAGAGACGTGGAGGTCACAGTAGCTTAACAAGAGAATTTTATTGCCCCTTGGAAGAGACGTGGAGGTCACAATTGCTTAACAAGATGATTTTAATGCCCATTGGAAGAGACGTGGAATTCAGAGTGGTTTAACATGACGGTTTTAATACCCCTTGGAAGAGACGTGGAGTTCAGAGTGGTTTAACAAGACGGTTTCAATGTCGCTTGGAAGACACGTGGAGGTCACAGTAGCTTAACAAGACGGTTTTAATGCCGCTTGGAAGAGTCGTGGAGGTCACAGTAGCTTAACAAGAAGGTTTTAATGCCCCTTTGAAGAGACGTGGAGGTCACAGTAGCTTAACAAGACAATTTTAATGCCCCTTGGAAGAGACGTGGAGCTCAGAGTGGTTTAACAAGACGATTTTAATGCCCCTTGGAAGGGATGTGGAGTTCAGTGGTTTAACAAGACGGTTTCAATGCCCCTTGGAAGAGACATGGAGGTCACAGTAGCTTAACAAGAAGGTTTTAATGCCCCTTGGAAGAGATATGGAGTTCAGAGTGGTTTAACAAGACGGTTTTAATGCCCCTTGGAAGAGACGTGGAAGTCACAGTAGCTTAACAACATGATTTTAATGACCCTTGGAAGAGACGTGGAGGTCACAGTTGCTTAACAAGACGGTTTTAATGCCCCTTGGAAGAGACGTGGAGCTCAGAGTGGTTTAACAAGACGATTTTAATGCCCCTTGGAAGGGATGTGGAGTTCAGTGGTTTAACAAGACGGTTTCAATGCCCCTTGGAAGAGACATGGAGGTCACAGTAGCTTAACAAGAAGGTTTTAATGCCCCTTGGAAGAGATATGGAGTTCAGAGTGGTTTAACAAGACGGTTTTAATGCCCCTTGGAAGAGACGTGGAAGTCACAGTAGCTTAACAACATGATTTTAATGACCCTTGGAAGAGACGTGGAGGTCACAGTTGCTTAACAAGACGGTTTTAATGCCCCTTGGAAGAGACGTGGAGGTCACAATAGCTTAACAAGATGATTTTAATGCCCATTGGAAGAGACGTGGAATTCAGAGTGGTTTAACATGACGGTTTTAATGCCCCTTGGAAGAGACGTGGAGTTCAGAGTGGTTTAACAAGACGGTTTTAATGCCCCTTGGTAGAGAAATGGAGGTCACAGTAGCTTAACAAAACTATTTTAATGCCCCTTGGAAGAGACGTGGAGATCAGTGGTTTAACAAAATGGTTTTAATGCCCCTTGGAAGAGATGTGGAGGTCACAGTAGCTTAACAAGATGGTTTTAATGCCCCTTGCATGAGACGTGGAGGTCCCAGTGGAATAAAAAGACAATATCAATGCCCCTTGGAAGAGTGGTGGAGGTCGCAGTGGAATAAAAGGACAATATCAATGACCCTTGGAAGAGACGTGGAGGTCACAGTAGCTTAACAAGACAATTTTAATGACCCTTGGAAGAGACGTGGAGGTCACTGTAGCTTAACAAGTTGGTTTTAATGCCCCTTGGAATATACGTGGAGGCCACAGTAGCTTAACAAGACGATTTTAATGCCCATTGGAAGAGACGTGGAATTCAGAGTGATTTAACATGACTGTTTTAATGCCCCTTGGAAGAGACGTGGAGTTCAGAGTGGTTTAACAAGGCGGTTTTAATGCCCCTTGGAAGAGACATGGAGGTCACAGTAGCTTAACAAGATTGTTTTAATGCCCCTTGGAAAAGACGTGGAGTTCAGAGTGGTTTAACAAGACTGTTTTAATGCCCCTTGGAACAGACGTGGAGGGCACAATAGCTTAACAAGACCGTTTTAATGCTCCTTGGCAGAGACGTGGAGGTCACAATAGCTTAACAAGACGGTTTGAATGCCCCTTGGAAGAGACGTGGAGTTCAGAGTGGTTTAACATGATGGTTTTAATGCCCATTGGAAGAGACGTGGAGATCACAGTAGCTTAACAAGACGGTTTTAATGCCCCTTGGATGAGACGTGGAGGTCCCAGTGGAATAAAAAGACAAAATCAATGCCCCTTGGCAGAGTGGTGTACGTTACAGTGGAATAAAAAGACAATATCAATGCCCCTTGGAAGAGTGGTGGAGGTCGCAGTGGAATAAAACGACAATATCAATGACCCTTGAAAGAGTGGTGGAGGTCGCAGTGGTATAAAAGGACAAAACCAATGAACCTTGGAAGAGACGTAGAGGTCACAGTAGCTTAACAAGAGAATTTTATTGCCCCTTGGAAGAGACGTGGAGGTCACAATTGCTTAACAAGACGGTTTTAATGCCCCTTGGAAGAGACGTGGAGGTCACAATAGCTTAACAAGATGATTTTAATGTCCATTGGTAGAGACGTGGAATTCAGAGTGGTTTAACATGACGGTTTTAATGCCCCTTGGAAGAGAAGTGGAGTTCAGAGTGGTTTAACAAGACGGTTTCAATGTCGCTTGGAAGACACGTGGAGGTCACAGTAGCTTAACAAGACGGTTTTAATGCCGCTTGGAAGAGACGTGGAGGTCACAGTAGCTTAACAAGAAGGTTTTAATGCCCCTTGGAAGAGACGTGGAGGTCACAGTAGCTTAACAAGACGATTTTAATGCCCATTTGAAGAGTCGTGGAATTCAGAGTGATTTAACATGACTGTTTTAATGGCCCTTGGAAGAGACGTGGAGTACAGAGTGGTTTAACAAGACGGTTTTAATGTCCCTTGGAAGAGACGTGGAGGTCACAGTAGCTTAACAAGACAATTTTAATGCCCCTTGGAAGAGACGTGGAGGTCACAGTAGCTTAACAAGACGGTTTTAATGCCCCTTGGAAGAGACGTGGAGTTCAGAGTGGTTCAATAAGACGGTTTTAATGCCCCTTGGAAGAGACGTGGAGGTCACAGTAGCTTAACAAAATGATTTTAATGCCCATTGGAAGAGACGTGGAATTCAGAGTGGTTTAACATGACGGTTTTAATGCCCCTTGGAAGAGACGTGGAGATCAGTGGTTTAACAAAACGGTTTTAATGCCCCTTGGAAGAGACGTGGAGGTCACAGTAGTTTAACAAAACGGTTTTAATGCCCCTTGGATGAGACGTGGAGTTCAGAGTGGTTTAACAAGACGGTTTTAAAGAACCTTGGAAGAGACGTGGAGGTCACAGTAGCTTAACAAGACGGTTTTAATGCCCCTTGGAAGAGAAGTGGAGTTCAGAGTGGTTTAACAAGACGGTTTTAATGTCGCTTGGAAGAGACGTGGAGGTCACAGTAGCTTAACAAGACGGTTATAATGCCGCTTGGAAGAGACGTGGAGGTCACAGAAGCTTAACAAGAAGGTTTTAATGCCCGTTGGAAGAGACGTGGAGGTCACAGTAGCTTAACAAGATGATTTTAATGCCCCTTGGAAGAGACGTGGAGTTCAGAGTGGTTTAACAAGACGATTTTAATGCCCATTGGAAGGGACGTGGAGTTCAGTGGTTTAACAAGATGGTTTCAATGCCCCTTGGAAGAGACATGGAGGTCACAGTAGCTTAACAAGAAGGTTTTAATGCCCCTTGGAAGAGATATGGAGTTCAGAGTGGTTTAACAAGACGGTTTTAATGCCCCTTGGAAGAGACGTGGAAGTCACAGTAGCTTAACAAGATGATTTTAATGCCCCTTGGAAGAGACGTGGAGTTCAGAGTGGTTTAAAATGACGGTTTTAATGCCCCTTGGAAGAGACGTGGAGATCAGAGTTGTTTAACAAGACGGTTTTAATGCCCCTTGGAAGATACGTGGAGGTCACAGTAGCTTAACAATATGGTTTTAATGCCCCTTGGAAGAGACGTGGAGTTCAGAGTGGTTTAACAAGACCGATTTAATGCCCCTTGGAAGAGACGTGGAGTTCAGTTTGCTTTAACAAGACGGTTTTAATGCCCCTTGGAAGAGACGTGGAGTTCAGATTGGTTTAACATGACAGTTTTATTGCCCCTTGGAAGAGACGTGGAGGTCACAATAGCTTTACAAGACCGTTTTAATGCTCCTTGGAAGAGATGTGGAGTTCAGAGTGGTTTAACAAGAGGGTTTCAATGTCGCTTGGAAGACACGTGGAGGTCACAGAAGCTTAACAAGAAGGTTTTAATGCCCCTTGGAAGAGACGTGGAGGTCACAGTAGCTTAACAAGACGATTTTAATGCCCCCTGGAAGAGACGTGGAGTTCAGAGTGGTTTAACAAGACGATTTTAATGCCCCTTGGAAGGGACGTGGAGCTCAGTGGTTTAACAAGACGGTTTCAATGCCCCTTGGAAGAGACATGGAGGTCACAGTAGCTTAACAAGACGGTTTTAATGCCCCTTGAAAGAGACGTGGAGGCCACAGTAGCTTAACAAGATGATTTTAATGCCCCTTGGAAGAGAAGTGGAATTCAGAGTGATTTAACATGACGGTTTTAATGCCCCTTGAAAGAGACGTGGAGGTCACAGAAGCTTAATGAGACGATTTTAATGCCCCTTGGAAGAGACATGGAGTTCAGTGGTTTAACAAGACGGTTTTAATGCCCCCTGGAAGAGACGTGGAATTCAGAGTGGTTTAACAAGACGGTTTTAATGCCACTTAGAAGAGACATGGAGGACACAGTAGCTTAACAAGACGATTTTAATGCCCATTTGAAGAGACGTGGAATTCAGAGTGATTTAACATGACTGTTTAATGGCCCTTGTAAGAGACGTGGAGTACAGAGTGGTTTAACAAGATGGTTTTAATGTCCCTTGGAAGAGACGTGGAGGTCACAGTAGCTTAACAAGACAATTTTAATGCCCCTTGGAAGAGACGTGGAGGTCACAGTAGCTTAACAAGACGGTTTTAATGCCCCTTGGAAGAGACGTGGAGGTCACAGTAGCTTAACAAGACGGTATTAATGCCCCTTGGAAGAGACGTGGAGTTCAGAGTGGTTTAACAAGACGGTTTTAATGCCCCTTGGAAGAGACATGGAGGCCACAGTAGCTTACCAAGATGATTTTAATGCCCCTTTTAAGAGACGTGGAGTTCAGAGTGGTTTAACATGACGGTTATAATGCCCCTTGGAAGAGACGTGGAGGTCAGAATAGCTTAACAAGACCGTTTTAATACTCCTTGGAAGAGACGTGGAAGTCACAATAGCTTAACAAGACGGTTTGATTGCCCCTTGAAGAGACGTGGAGTTCAGAGTGGTTTAACAAGATGGTTTTAATGCCCATTGGAAGAGACGTGGAGGTCACAGTAGCTCAACAAGACGGTTTTAATGCCCCTTGGATGAGACGTTGAGGTCCCAGTGGAAAAAAAATACAATATCAATGCCCCTTGGCAGAGTGGTGTACGTAACAGTGGAATAAAAAGACAATATCAATGCCTCCTGGAAGAGTGGTGGAGGTCGCAGTGGAATAAAACGACAATATCAATGACCCTTGAAAGAGTGGTGGAGGTCGCAGTGGTATAAAAGGACAAAACGAATGAACCTTGGAAGAGACGTGGAGGTCACAGTAGCTTAACAAGAGAATTTTATTGCCCCTTGGAAGAGACGTGGAGGTCACAATTGATTAACAAGACGGTTTTAATGCCCCTTGGAAGAGACGTGGAGGTCACAGTAGCTTAACAAGATGATTTTAATGCCCATTGGAAGAGACGTGGAGTTCAGAGTGGTTTAAAATGACGGTTTTAATGCCCCTTGGAAGAGACGTGGAGATCAGAGTGGTTTAACAAGACTGTTTTAATGCCCCTTGGAAGAGACGTGGAGTTCACAGTAGCTTAACAATATGGTTTTAATGCCCCTTGGAAGAGACGTGGAGTTCAGAGTGGTTTAACAAGACCGTTTTAATGCCCCTTGGAAGAGACGTGGAGTTCAGTTTGTTTTAACAATATGGTTTTAATGCCCCTTGGAAGAGACGTGGAGTTCAGATTGGTTTAACATGACAGTTTTATTGCCCCTTGGAAGAAACGTGGAGGTCACAATAGCTTAACAAGACGGTTTTAATGCCCCTTGGAAGAGACGTGGAGGTCACAATAGCTTAACAAGACCGTTTTAATGCTCCTGGGAAGAGACGTGGAGTTCAGAGTGGTTTAACAAGATGGTTTAATGCCCCTTGGAAGAGATGTGGAGGTCACAGTAGCTTAACAAGATGGTTTTAATGCCCCTTGCATGAGACGTGGAGGTCCCAGTGGAATAAAAAGACAATATCAATGCCCCTTGGAAGAGTGGTGTAGGTTAGAGTGGAATAAAAAGACAATATCAATGCCCCTTGGAAGAGTGGTGGAGGTCGCAGTGGAATAAAAGGACAATATCAATGACCCTTGGAAGAGACGTGGAGGTCACAGTAGCTTAACAAGACAATTTTAATGACCCTTGAAAGAGATGTGGAGGTCACAGTAGCCTAACAAGACAGTTTTAATGCCCCTTGGAAGAGATGTGGAGGCCACAGTAGCTTAACAAGACGATTTTAATGCCCCTTGGAAGAGATGTGGAATTCAGAGTGATTTAACATGACGGTTTTAATGCCCCTTGGAAGAGAAGTGGAGTACAGAGTGGTTTAACAAGACGGTTTTAATGCCCCTTTGAAGAGACGTGGAGTTCAGAGTGGTTTAACAAGATGGTATTACTGCCCCTTGGTAGAGAAATGGAGGTCACAGTAGCTTAACAAGAATATTTTGATGCCCCTTGGAAGAGACGTGGAGATCAGTGGTTTAACAAAACGGTTTTAATGCCCCTTGGAAGAGACGTGGACGTCACAGTAGCTTAACAAAATGGTTTTAATGCCCCTTGGAAGAGACGTGGAGTTCAGAGTGGTTTAACAAGACGGTTTTAAAGAACCTTGGAAGAGACGGGGAGATCACAGTAGCTTAACAAGAGGGTTTTAGTGCCCCTTGGAAGAGACGTGGAGTTCAGAGTGGTTTAACAAGACGGTTTCAATGTCGCTTGGAAGACACGTGGAGGTCACAGTAGCTTAACAAGAAGGTTTTAATGCCCCTTGGAAGAGACGTGGAGGTCACAGTAGCTTAACAAGACGATTTTAATGCCCCTTGGAAGAGACGTGGAGTTCAGAGTGGTTTAACAAGACGATTTTAATGCCCCTTGGAAGGGACGTGGAGTTCAGTGGTTTAACAAGACGGTTTCAATGCCCCTTGGAAGAGACATGGAGGTCACAGTAGCTTAACAAGAAGGTTTTAATACCCCTTGGAAGAGATATGGAGTTCAGAGTGGTTTAACAAGACGGTTTTAATGCCCCTTGGAAGAGACGTGGAAGTCTCAGTAGCTTAAAAAGATGATTTTAATGACCCTTGGAAGAGACGTGGAGGTCACAGTTGCTTAACAAGACGGTTTTAATGCCCCTTGGAAGAGACGTGGAGGTCACAATAGCTTAACAAGACGGTTTGAATGCCCCTTGAAAGAGACGTGGAGTTCAGAGTGGTTTAAAATAACGGTTTTAATGCCCCTTGCAAGAGACGTGGAGATCAGAGTGGTTTAACAAGACAGTTTTAATGCCGCTTGGAAGAGACGTGGAGGTCACAGTAACTTAACAATATGGCTTTAATGCCCCTTGGAAGAGACGTGGAGTTCAGTTTGTTTTAACTAGACGGTTTTAAGGCCCCTTGGAAGAGACGAGGAGTTCACTTTGGTTTAACTTGACAGTTTTATTGCCCCTTGGAAGAGACGTGGAGGTCACAATAGCTTAACAAGACGGTTTTAATGCCCCTTGGAAGAGACGTGGAGGTCACAGTAGCTTAGCAAGACCGTTTTAATGCTCTTTGGAAGAGACGTGGAGTTCAGAGTGGTTAAACAAGATGGTTTTAATGCCACTTGGAAGAGATGTGGAGGTCACAGTAGCTTAACAAGATGGTTTTAATGCCCCTTGCATGAGACGTGGAGGTCCCAGTGGAATAAAAAGACAATATCAATGCCCCTTGGAAGAGTGGTGGAGGTCGCAGTGGAATAAAAGGACAATATCAATGACCCTTGGAAGAGACGTGGAGGTCACAGTAGCTTAACAAAACAATTTTAATGACCCTTGGAAGAGACGTGGAGGTCACTGTAGCTTAACAAGTCGGTTTTAATGCCCCTTGGAAGAGACGTGGAGGCCACAGTAGCTTAACAAGACGATTTTAATGCCCCTTGGAAGAGACGTGTAGTACAGAGTGGTTTAACAAGACGGTTTTAATGCCCCTTGAAAGAGACGTGGTGGTCACAGAAGCTTAATGAGACAATTTTAATGCCCCTTGGAAGAGACGTGGAGTTCAGTTATTTAACAAGACGGTTTTAATGCCCCTTGGAAGAGATGTGTAGTTCAGTGGATTAACAAGACGGTTTTAATGCCACTTGGAAGAGACGTGGAGGTCACAGTAGCTTAACAAGACGATTTTAATGCCCATTGGAAGAGACGTGGAATTCAGAGTGATTTAACATGACTGTTTTAATGCCCCTTGGAAGAGACGTGGAGTACAGAGTGGTTTAACAAGACGGTTTTAATGTCCCTTGGAAGAGACGTGGAGGTTACAGTAGCTTAACAAGACATATTTAATGCCCCTTGGAAGAGACGTGGAGGTCAGAGTAGCTTAACAAGACGGTTTTAATGCCCCTTGGAAGAGACGTGGAGGTCACAGTAGCTTAACAAGACGGTTTTAATGCCCCTTGGAAGAGACGTGGAGTTCAGAGTGGTTTAACAAGGCGGTTTTAATGCCCCTTGGAAGAGACATGGAGGTCACAGTAGCTTAACAAGATTATTTTAATGCCCCTTGGAAGAGACGTGGAGTTCAGAGTGGTTTAACAAGACGGTTTAATGCCCCTTGGAACAGACGTGGAGGTCACAATAGCTTAACAAGACCGTTTTAATGCTCCTTGGCAGAGACGTGGAGGTCACAATAGCTTAACAAGACGGTTTGAATGCCCCTTGGAAGAGACGTGGAGTTCAGAGTGGTTTAACATGATGGTTTTAATGCCCATTGGAAGAGACGTGGAGATCACAGTAGCTTAACAAGACGGTTTTAATGCCCCTTGGATGAGACGTGGAGGTCCCAGTGGAATAAAAAGACAAAATCAATGCCCCTTGGCAGAGTGGTGTACGTTACAGTGGAATAAAAAGACAATATCAATGCCCCTTGGAAGAGTGGTGGAGGTCGCAGTGGAATAAAACGACAATATCAATGACCCTTGAAAGAGTGGTGGAGGTCGCAGTGGTATAAAAGGACAAAACCAATGAACCTTGGAAGAGACGTGGAGGTCACAGTAGCTTAACAAGAGAATTTTATTGCCCCTTGGAAGAGACGTGGAGGTCACAATTGCTTAACAAGATGATTTTAATGCCCATTGGAAGAGACGTGGAATTCAGAGTGGTTTAACATGACGGTTTTAATACCCCTTGGAAGAGACGTGGAGTTCAGAGTGGTTTAACAAGACGGTTTCAATGTCGCTTGGAAGACACGTGGAGGTCACAGTAGCTTAACAAGACGGTTTTAATGCCGCTTGGAAGAGTCGTGGAGGTCACAGTAGCTTAACAAGAAGGTTTTAATGCCCCTTTGAAGAGACGTGGAGGTCACAGTAGCTTAACAAGACAATTTTAATGCCCCTTGGAAGAGACGTGGAGCTCAGAGTGGTTTAACAAGACGATTTTAATGCCCCTTGGAAGGGATGTGGAGTTCAGTGGTTTAACAAGACGGTTTCAATGCCCCTTGGAAGAGACATGGAGGTCACAGTAGCTTAACAAGAAGGTTTTAATGCCCCTTGGAAGAGATATGGAGTTCAGAGTGGTTTAACAAGACGGTTTTAATGCCCCTTGGAAGAGACGTGGAAGTCACAGTAGCTTAACAACATGATTTTAATGACCCTTGGAAGAGACGTGGAGGTCACAGTTGCTTAACAAGACGGTTTTAATGCCCCTTGGAAGAGACGTGGAGGTCACAATAGCTTAACAAGATGATTTTAATGCCCATTGGAAGAGACGTGGAATTCAGAGTGGTTTAACATGACGGTTTTAATGCCCCTTGGAAGAGACGTGGAGTTCAGAGTGGTTTAACAAGACGGTTTTAATGCCCCTTGGTAGAGAAATGGAGGTCACAGTAGCTTAACAAAACTATTTTAATGCCCCTTGGAAGAGACGTGGAGATCAGTGGTTTAACAAAATGGTTTTAATGCCCCTTGGAAGAGATGTGGAGGTCACAGTAGCTTAACAAGATGGTTTTAATGCCCCTTGTATGAGACGTGGAGGTCCCAGTGGAATAAAAAGACAATATCAATGCCCCTTGGAAGAGTGGTGGAGGTCGCAGTGGAATAAAAGGACAATATCAATGACCCTTGGAAGAGACGTGGAGGTCACAGTAGCTTAACAAGACAATTTTAATGACCCTTGGAAGAGACGTGGAGGTCACTGTAGCTTAACAAGTTGGTTTTAATGCCCCTTGGAATATACGTGGAGGCCACAGTAGCTTAACAAGACGATTTTAATGCCCATTGGAAGAGACGTGGAATTCAGAGTGATTTAACATGACTGTTTTAATGCCCCTTGGAAGAGACGTGGAGTTCAGAGTGGTTTAACAAGGCGGTTTTAATGCCCCTTGGAAGAGACATGGAGGTCACAGTAGCTTAACAAGATTGTTTTAATGCCCCTTGGAAAAGACGTGGAGTTCAGAGTGGTTTAACAAGACTGTTTTAATGCCCCTTGGAACAGACGTGGAGGGCACAATAGCTTAACAAGACCGTTTTAATGCTCCTTGGCAGAGACGTGGAGGTCACAATAGCTTAACAAGACGGTTTGAATGCCCCTTGGAAGAGACGTGGAGTTCAGAGTGGTTTAACATGATGGTTTTAATGCCCATTGGAAGAGACGTGGAGATCACAGTAGCTTAACAAGACGGTTTTAATGCCCCTTGGATGAGACGTGGAGGTCCCAGTGGAATAAAAAGACAAAATCAATGCCCCTTGGCAGAGTGGTGTACGTTACAGTGGAATAAAAAGACAATATCAATGCCCCTTGGAAGAGTGGTGGAGGTCGCAGTGGAATAAAACGACAATATCAATGACCCTTGAAAGAGTGGTGGAGGTCGCAGTGGTATAAAAGGACAAAACCAATGAACCTTGGAAGAGACGTAGAGGTCACAGTAGCTTAACAAGAGAATTTTATTGCCCCTTGGAAGAGACGTGGAGGTCACAATTGCTTAACAAGACGGTTTTAATGCCCCTTGGAAGAGACGTGGAGGTCACAATAGCTTAACAAGATGATTTTAATGTCCATTGGTAGAGACGTGGAATTCAGAGTGGTTTAACATGACGGTTTTAATGCCCCTTGGAAGAGAAGTGGAGTTCAGAGTGGTTTAACAAGACGGTTTCAATGTCGCTTGGAAGACACGTGGAGGTCACAGTAGCTTAACAAGACGGTTTTAATGCCGCTTGGAAGAGACGTGGAGGTCACAGTAGCTTAACAAGAAGGTTTTAATGCCCCTTGGAAGAGACGTGGAGGTCACAGTAGCTTAACAAGACGATTTTAATGCCCATTTGAAGAGTCGTGGAATTCAGAGTGATTTAACATGACTGTTTTAATGGCCCTTGGAAGAGACGTGGAGTACAGAGTGGTTTAACAAGACGGTTTTAATGTCCCTTGGAAGAGACGTGGAGGTCACAGTAGCTTAACAAGACAATTTTAATGCCCCTTGGAAGAGACGTGGAGGTCACAGTAGCTTAACAAGACGGTTTTAATGCCCCTTGGAAGAGACGTGGAGTTCAGAGTGGTTCAATAAGACGGTTTTAATGCCCCTTGGAAGAGACGAGGAGGTCACAGTAGCTTAACAAAATGATTTTAATGCCCATTGGAAGAGACGTGGAATTCAGAGTGGTTTAACATGACGGTTTTAATGCCCCTTGGAAGAGACGTGGAGATCAGTGGTTTAACAAAACGGTTTTAATGCCCCTTGGAAGAGACGTGGAGGTCACAGTAGTTTAACAAAACGGTTTTAATGCCCCTTGGATGAGACGTGGAGTTCAGAGTGGTTTAACAAGACGGTTTTAAAGAACCTTGGAAGAGACGTGGAGGTCACAGTAGCTTAACAAGACGGTTTTAATGCCCCTTGGAAGAGAAGTGGAGTTCAGAGTGGTTTAACAAGATGGTTTTAATGTCGCTTGGAAGAGACGTGGAGGTCACAGTAGCTTAACAAGACGGTTATAATGCCGCTTGGAAGAGACGTGGAGGTCACAGAAGCTTAACAAGAAGGTTTTAATGCCCGTTGGAAGAGACGTGGAGGTCACAGTAGCTTAACAAGATGATTTTAATGCCCCTTGGAAGAGACGTGGAGTTCAGAGTGGTTTAACAAGACGATTTTAATGCCCATTGGAAGGGACGTGGAGTTCAGTGGTTTAACAAGATGGTTTCAATGCCCCTTGGAAGAGACATGGAGGTCACAGTAGCTTAACAAGAAGGTTTTAATGCCCCTTGGAAGAGATATGGAGTTCAGAGTGGTTTAACAAGACGGTTTTAATGCCCCTTGGAAGAGACGTGGAAGTCACAGTAGCTTAACAAGATGATTTTAATGCCCCTTGGAAGAGACGTGGAGTTCAGAGTGGTTTAAAATGACGGTTTTAATGCCCCTTGGAAGAGACGTGGAGATCAGAGTTGTTTAACAAGACGGTTTTAATGCCCCTTGGAAGATACGTGGAGGTCACAGTAGCTTAACAATATGGTTTTAATGCCCCTTGGAAGAGACGTGGAGTTCAGAGTGGTTTAACAAGACCGATTTAATGCCCCTTGGAAGAGACGTGGAGTTCAGTTTGCTTTAACAAGACGGTTTTAATGCCCCTTGGAAGAGACGTGGAGTTCAGATTGGTTTAACATGACAGTTTTATTGCCCCTTGGAAGAGACGTGGAGGTCACAATAGCTTAACAAGACCGTTTTAATGCTCCTTGGAAGAGATGTGGAGTTCAGAGTGGTTTAACAAGAGGGTTTCAATGTCGCTTGGAAGACACGTGGAGGTCACAGTAGCTTTACAAGACGGTTTTAATGCCGCTTGGAAGAGACGTGGAGGTCACAGAAGCTTAACAAGAAGGTTTTAATGCCCCTTGGAAGAGACGTGGAGGTCACAGTAGCTTAACAAGACGATTTTAATGCCCCCTGGAAGAGACGTGGAGTTCAGAGTGGTTTAACAAGACGATTTTAATGCCCCTTGGAAGGGACGTGGAGCTCAGTGGTTTAACAAGACGGTTTCAATGCCCCTTGGAAGAGACATGGAGGTCACAGTAGCTTAACAAGACGGTTTTAATGCCCCTTGAAAGAGACGTGGAGGCCACAGTAGCTTAACAAGATGATTTTAATGCCCCTTGGAAGAGAAGTGGAATTCAGAGTGATTTAACATGACGGTTTTAATGCCCCTTGAAAGAGACGTGGAGGTCACAGAAGCTTAATGAGACGATTTTAATGCCCCTTGGAAGAGACGTGGAGTTCAGTGGTTTAACAAGACGGTTTTAATGCCCCCTGGAAGAGACGTGGAATTCAGAGTGGTTTAACAAGACGGTTTTAATGCCACTTAGAAGAGACATGGAGGACACAGTAGCTTAACAAGACGATTTTAATGCCCATTTGAAGAGACGTGGAATTCAGAGTGATTTAACATGACTGTTTAATGGCCCTTGTAAGAGACGTGGAGTACAGAGTGGTTTAACAAGATGGTTTTAATGTCCCTTGGAAGAGACGTGGAGGTCACAGTAGCTTAACAAGACAATTTTAATGCCCCTTGGAAGAGACGTGGAGGTCACAGTAGCTTAACAAGACGGTTTTAATGCCCCTTGGAAGAGACGTGGAGGTCACAGTAGCTTAATAAGACGGTATTAATGCCCCTTGGAAGAGACGTGGAGTTCAGAGTGGTTTAACAAGACGGTTTTAATGCCCCTTGGAAGAGACATGGAGGCCACAGTAGCTTACCAAGATGATTTTAATGCCCCTTTTAAGAGACGTGGAGTTCAGAGTGGTTTAACATGACGGTTATAATGCCCCTTGGAAGAGACGTGGAGGTCAGAATAGCTTAACAAGACCGTTTTAATACTCCTTGGAAGAGACGTGGAAGTCACAATAGCTTAACAAGACGGTTTGATTGCCCCTTGAAGAGACGTGGAGTTCAGAGTGGTTTAACAAGATGGTTTTAATGCCCATTGGAAGAGACGTGGAGGTCACAGTAGCTCAACAAGACGGTTTTAATGCCCCTTGGATGAGACGTTGAGGTCCCAGTGGAAAAAAAATACAATATCAATGCCCCTTGGCAGAGTGGTGTACGTAACAGTGGAATAAAAAGACAATATCAATGCCTCCTGGAAGAGTGGTGGAGGTCGCAGTGGAATAAAACGACAATATCAATGACCCTTGAAAGAGTGGTGGAGGTCGCAGTGGTATAAAAGGACAAAACGAATGAACCTTGGAAGAGACGTGGAGGTCACAGTAGCTTAACAAGAGAATTTTATTGCCCCTTGGAAGAGACGTGGAGGTCACAATTGATTAACAAGACGGTTTTAATGCCCCTTGGAAGAGACGTGGAGGTCACAGTAGCTTAACAAGATGATTTTAATGCCCATTGGAAGAGACGTGGAATTCAGAGTGGTTTAACATGACGGTTTTAATGACCCTTGGAAGAGACGTGGAGTTCAGAGTGGTTTAACAAGACTGTTTTAATGCCCCTTGGTAGAGAAATGGAGGTCACAGTAGCTTAACAAGATTATTTTAATGCCCCTTGGAAGAGACGAGGAGATCAGTGGTTTAACAAAACGGTTTTAATGCCCCTTGGAAGAGACGTGGAGGTCACAGTAGCTTAACAAAACGGTTTTAATGCCCTTTGGATGAGACGTGGAGTTCAGAGTGGTTTAACAAGACGGTTTTAAAGAACCTTGGAAGAGACGTGGAGGTCACAGTAGCTTAACAAGACGGTTTTAATGCCCCTTGGAAGAGACGTGGAGTTCAGAGTGGTTTAACAAGACGGTTTCAATGTCGCTTGGAAGAGACGTGGAGGTCACAGTAGCTTAACAAGACGGTTTTAATGCCGCTTGGAAGAGACGTGGAGGTCACAGAAGCTTAACAAGAACGTTTTAATGCCCCTTGGAAGAGACGTGGAGGTCACAGTAGCTTAACAAGATGATTTTAATGCCCCTTGGAAGGGACGTGGAGTTCAGTGGTTTAACAAGACGGTTTCAATGCCCCTTGGAAGAGACATGGAGGTCACAGTAGCTTAACAAGAAGGTTTTAATGCCCCTTGGAAGAGATATGGAGCTCAGAGTGGTTTAACAAGACGGTTTTAATGCCCCTTGGAAGAGACGTGGAAGTCACAGTAGCTTAACAAGATTATTTTAATGCCCCTTGGAAGAGACGTGGAGGTCACAGTAGCTTAACAAGATGGTTTTAATGCCCCTTGGAAGAGACGTGGAGTTCAGAGTGGTTTAACAAGACGGTTTTAATGCCCCTTGGAAGAGACGTGGAGGTCACAATAGCTTAACAAGACCGTTTTAATACTCCTTGGAAGAGACGTGGAGGTCACAATAGCTTAACAAGACGGTTTGAATGCCCCTTGAAGAGACGTGGCGTTCAGAGTGGTTTAACAAGATGGTTTTAATGCCCATTGGAAGAGACGTGGAGGTCACAGTAGCTTAACAAGACGGTTTTAATGCCCCTTGGATGAGACGTGGAGGTCCCAGTGGAATAAAAAGACAATATCAATGCCCCTTGGCAGAGTGGTGGATGTCGCAGTGGAATAAAACGACAATATCAATGACACTTGAAAGAGTGGTGGAGGTCGCAGTGGTATAAAAGGACAAAACAAATGAACCTTGGAAGAGACGTGGAGGTCACAGTAGCTTAACAAGAGAATTTTATTGCCCCTTGGAAGAGACGTGGAGGTCACAATTGATTAACAAGACAGTTTTAATGCCCCTTGGAAGAGACGTGGAGGTCACAGTAGCTTAACAAGATGATTTTAATGCCCATTGGAAGAGACGTGGAATTCAGAGTGGTCTAACATGACGGTTTTAATGCCCCTTGGAAGAGACGTGGAGTTCAGAGTGGTTTAACAAGACGGTTTTAATGCCCCTCGGTAGAGAAATGGAAGTCACAGTAGCTTAACAAGACTATTTTAATGCCCCTTGGAAGAGACGAGGAGATCAGTGGTTTAACAGAACGGTTTTAATGCCCCTTGGAAGAGACGTGGAGGTCACAGTAGCTTAACAAAACGGTTTTAATGCCCCTTGGATGAGACGTGGAGTTCAGAGTGGTTTAACAAGACGGTTTTAAAGAACCTTGGAAGAGACGTGGAGGTCACAGTAGCTTAACAAGATGGTTTTAATGCCCCTTGGAAGAGACGTGGAGTTCAGAGTGGTTTAACAAGACGGTTTCAATGTCGCTTGGAAGAGACGTGGAGGTCACAGTAGCTTAACAAGACGGTTTTAATGCCGCTTGGAAGAGACATGGAGGTCACAGAAGCTTAACAAGAAGGTTTTAAAGCCCATTGGAAGAGACGTGGAGGTCACAGTAGCTTAACAAGACGATTTTAATGCCCCTTGGAAGAGACGTGGAGTTCAGAGTGGTTTAACAAGACGATTTTAATGCCCCTTGGAAGGGACGTGGAGTTCAGTGGTTTAACAAGAAGGATTCAATGCCCCTTGGAAGAGACATGGAGGTCACAGTAGCTTAACAAGAAGGTTTTAATGCCCCTTGGAAGAGATATGGAGTTCAGAGTGGTTTAACAAGACGGTTTTAATGCCCCTTGGAAGAAACGTGGAAGTCACAGTAGCTTAACAAGATGATTTTAATGCCCCTTGGAAGAGACGTGGAGTTCAGAGTGGTTTAAAATTACGGTTTTAATGCCCCTTGGAAGAGACGTGGATATCAGAGTGGTTTAACAAGACGGTTTTAATGCCCCTTGGAAGAGACATGGAGGTCACAGTAGCTTAACAATATGGTTTTAATGCCCCTTGGATGAGACGTGGAGTTCAGAGTGGTTTAACAAGACCGTTTTAATGCCCCTTGGAAGAGACGTGGAGTTCAGTTTGTTTTAACAAGACGGTTTTAATGCCCCTTGGAAGAGACGTGGAGTTCAGATTGGTTTAACATGACAGTTTTATTGCCCCTTGGAAGAGACGTGGAGGTCACAATAGCTTAACAAGACGGTTTTAATGCCCCTTGGAAGAGACGTGGAGGTCACAATAGCTTAACAAGACCGTTTTAATGCTCCTTGGAAGAGATGTGGAGTTCAGAGTGGTTTAACAACATGGTTCTAATGCCCCTTGGAAGAGATGTGGAGGTCACAGCAGCTTAACAAGATGATTTTAATGCCCCTTGCATGAGACGTGGAGGTCCCAGTGGAATAAAAAGACAATATCAATGCCCCTTGGAAGAGTGGTGTAGGTTACTGTGGAATAAAAAGACAATATCAATGCCCCTTGGAAGAGTGGTGGAGGTCGCAGTGGAATAAAAGGACAATATCAACGACCCTTGGAAGAGACATGGAGGTCACAGTAGCTTAACAAGACAATTTTAATGACCCTTGGAAGAGACGTGGAGGACACAGTAGCTTAACAAGACGGTTTGAGTGCCCCTTGAAGAGACGTGGAGTTCAGAGTGGTTTAACAAGATGGTTTTAATGCCCATTGGATGAGACGTGGAGGTCACAGTAGCTTAACAAGATGGTTTTAATGCCCCTTGGAAGAGATGTGGAGGTCACAGTAGCTTAACAAGATGGTTTTAATGCCACTTGCATGAGACGTGGAGGTCCCAGTGGAATAAAAAGACAATATCAATGCCCCTTGGAAGAGTGGTGGAGGTCGCAGTGGAATAAAAGGACATTATCAATGACCCTTGGAAGAGACGTGGAGGTCACAGTAGCTTAACAAGACAATTTTAATCACCCTTGGAAGAGACGTGGAGGTCACAGTAGCTTAACAAGACGGTTTTAATGCCCCTTGGAAGAGACGTGGAGGCCACAGTAGCTTAACAAGACAATTTTAATGCCCCTTGGAAGAGACGTGGAATTCAGAGTGATTTAACATGACGTTTTTAATGCCCCTTGGAAGAGACGTGGAGTACAGAGTGGTTTAACAAGACGGTTTTAATGCCCCTTGAAAGAGACGTGGAGGTCACAGAAGCTTAATGAGATGATTTTAATGCCCCTTGGAAGAGACGTGGAGTTCAGTGGTTTAACAAGACGGTTTTAATGCCCCTGGGAAGAGACGTGGAGTTCAGAGTGATTTAACAAGACGGTTTTATTGCCACTTGGAAGAGACGTGGAGGTCACAGTAGCTTAACAAGATGATTTTAATGCCCATTGGAAGAGACGTGGAATTCAGAGTGATTTAACATGACTGTTCTAATGCCCCTTCGAAGAGACGTGGAGTACAGAGTGGTTTAACAAGATGGTTTTAATGTCCCTTGGAAGAGACGTGGAGGTCACAGTAGCTTAACAAGACAATTTTAATGCCCCTTGACAGAGACGTGGAGGTCACAGTATCTTAACAAGACGGTTTTACTGCCCCTTGGAAGAGACGTGGAGTTCAGAGTGGTTTAACAAGACGGTTTCAATGTCGCTTGGAAGAGACGTGGAGGTCACAGTAGCTTAACAAGACGGTTTTAATGCCGCTTGGAAGAGACATGGAGGTCACAGAAGCTTAACAAGAAGGTTTTAAAGCCCATTGGAAGAGACGTGGAGGTCACAGTAGCTTAACAAGACGATTTTAATGCCCCTTGGAAGAGACGTGGAGTTCAGAGTGGTTTAACAAGACGATTTTAATGCCCCTTGGAAGGGACGTGGAGTTCAGTGGTTTAACAAGAAGGATTCAATGCCCCTTGGAAGAGACATGGAGGTCACAGTAGCTTAACAAGAAGGTTTTAATGCCCCTTGGAAGAGATATGGAGTTCAGAGTGGTTTAACAAGACGGTTTTAATGCCCCTTGGAAGAAACGTGGAAGTCACAGTAGCTTAACAAGATGATTTTAATGCCCCTTGGAAGAGACGTGGAGTTCAGAGTGGTTTAAAATTACGGTTTTAATGCCCCTTGGAAGAGACGTGGATATCAGAGTGGTTTAACAAGACGGTTTTAATGCCCCTTGGAAGAGACATGGAGGTCACAGTAGCTTAACAATATGGTTTTAATGCCCCTTGGATGAGACGTGGAGTTCAGAGTGGTTTAACAAGACCGTTTTAATGCCCCTTGGAAGAGACGTGGAGTTCAGTTTGTTTTAACAAGACGGTTTTAATGCCCCTTGGAAGAGACGTGGAGTTCAGATTGGTTTAACATGACAGTTTTATTGCCCCTTGGAAGAGACGTGGAGGTCACAATAGCTTAACAAGACGGTTTTAATGCCCCTTGGAAGAGACGTGGAGGTCACAATAGCTTAACAAGACCGTTTTAATGCTCCTTGGAAGAGATGTGGAGTTCAGAGTGGTTTAACAACATGGTTCTAATGCCCCTTGGAAGAGATGTGGAGGTCACAGCAGCTTAACAAGATGATTTTAATGCCCCTTGCATGAGACGTGGAGGTCCCAGTGGAATAAAAAGACAATATCAATGCCCCTTGGAAGAGTGGTGTAGGTTACTGTGGAATAAAAAGACAATATCAATGCCCCTTGGAAGAGTGGTGGAGGTCGCAGTGGAATAAAAGGACAATATCAACGACCCTTGGAAGAGACATGGAGGTCACAGTAGCTTAACAAGACAATTTTAATGACCCTTGGAAGAGACGTGGAGGACACAGTAGCTTAACAAGACGGTTTGAGTGCCCCTTGAAGAGACGTGGAGTTCAGAGTGGTTTAACAAGATGGTTTTAATGCCCATTGGATGAGACGTGGAGGTCACAGTAGCTTAACAAGATGGTTTTAATGCCCCTTGGAAGAGATGTGGAGGTCACAGTAGCTTAACAAGATGGTTTTAATGCCACTTGCATGAGACGTGGAGGTCCCAGTGGAATAAAAAGACAATATCAATGCCCCTTGGAAGAGTGGTGGAGGTCGCAGTGGAATAAAAGGACATTATCAATGACCCTTGGAAGAGACGTGGAGGTCACAGTAGCTTAACAAGACAATTTTAATCACCCTTGGAAGAGACGTGGAGGTCACAGTAGCTTAACAAGACGGTTTTAATGCCCCTTGGAAGAGACGTGGAGGCCACAGTAGCTTAACAAGACAATTTTAATGCCCCTTGGAAGAGACGTGGAATTCAGAGTGATTTAACATGACGTTTTTAATGCCCCTTGGAAGAGACGTGGAGTACAGAGTGGTTTAACAAGACGGTTTTAATGCCCCTTGAAAGAGACGTGGAGGTCACAGAAGCTTAATGAGATGATTTTAATGCCCCTTGGAAGAGACGTGGAGTTCAGTGGTTTAACAAGACGGTTTTAATGCCCCTGGGAAGAGACGTGGAGTTCAGAGTGATTTAACAAGACGGTTTTATTGCCACTTGGAAGAGACGTGGAGGTCACAGTAGCTTAACAAGATGATTTTAATGCCCATTGGAAGAGACGTGGAATTCAGAGTGATTTAACATGACTGTTCTAATGCCCCTTCGAAGAGACGTGGAGTACAGAGTGGTTTAACAAGATGGTTTTAATGTCCCTTGGAAGAGACGTGGAGGTCACAGTAGCTTAACAAGACAATTTTAATGCCCCTTGACAGAGACGTGGAGGTCACAGTATCTTAACAAGACGGTTTTACTGCCCCTTGGAAGAGACGTGGAGTTCAGAGTGGTTTAACAAGACGGTTTTAATGCCCCTTGGAAGAGACATGGAGGTCACAGTAGCTTAACAAGATGGTTTTAATGCCCCTTGGAAGAGACGTGAAGTACAGAGTGGTTTAACAATACGGTTTTAATGCCCCTTGGAAGAGACGTGGAGGTCACAGTAGCTTAAGAAGACGATTTTAAAGCCCGTTGGAAGAGACGTGGAATTCAGAGTGATTTAACATGATGGTTTTAATGCCCCTTGGCAGAGACGTGGAGTACAGAGTGCTTTAACAAGACGGTTTTAATGCCCCTTGGAAGAGACGTGGAGGTCACAGTAGCTTAACAAGACAATATTAATGCCCCTTGGAAGAGACGTGGAGGTCACAGTAGCTTAACAAGACGGTTTTAATGCCCCTTGGAAGAGACGTGGAGGTCACAGTAGCTTAACAAGACGATTTTAAAGCCCGTTGGAAGAGACGTGGAATTCAGAGTGATTTAACATGATGGTTTTAATGCCCCTTGGCAGAGACGTGGAGTACAGAGTGCTTTAACATGACGGTTTTAATGCCCCTTGGAAGAGACGTGATGTACAGGGTGGTTTAACAAGACGGTTTTAATGCCCCTTGGAAGAGACGTGGAGGTCACAGTAGCTTAACAAGACAATTTTAATGCCCTTTGGAAGAGACGTGGAGGTCACAGTAGCTTAACAAGACGGTTTTAATGCCCCTTGGAAGAGACGTGTAGGTCACAGTAGCTTAACAAGACGATTTTAAAGCCCGTTGGAAGACACGTGGAATTCAGAGTGATTTAACATGATGGTTTTAATGCCACTTGGCAGAGACGTGGAGTTCAGAGTGGTTTAACAAGACGGTTTTAATGCCCCTTGGAAGAGACGTGTAGGTCACAGTAGCTTAACAAGACGATTTTAATGCCCCTTGGAAGAGACGTGGAGTTCAGAGTGGTTTAACAAGATGGTTTTAATGCCCCTTGGAAGAGACGTGGAGGTCACAGTAGTTTAACAAAATGGTTTTAATGCCCCTTGGAAGAGACGTGGAGGTCACAGTAGCTTAACAAGACCATTTTAATGCCCCTTGGAAGAGACGTGGAATTCAGAGTGGTTTAACATGACAGTTTTTAATGCCCCTTGGAAGAGACGTGGAGTTCAAAGTGGTTTAACAAGACGATTTTAGTGCCCCTTGGTAGAGAAATGGAGGTCACAGTAGCTTAAAAAGACTATTTTAATGCCCCTTGGAAGAGACGAGGAGATCAGTGGTTTAACAAAATGGTTTTAATGCCCCTTGGAAGAGACGTGGAGGTCACAGTAGCTTAACAAAACGGTTTTAATGCCCCTTGGATGAGACGTGGAGTTCAGAGTGGTTTAACAAGACGGTTTTAAAGAAACTTGGAAGAGACGTGGAGGTCACAGTAGCTTAACAGGACGGTTTTAATGCCCCTTGGAAGAGACGTGGAGTTCAGAGTGGTTTAACAAGACAGTTTCAATGTCGCTTGGAAGAGACGTGGAGGTCACAGTAGCTTAACAAGACGGTTTTAATGCCGCTTGGAAGAGACATGGAGGTCACAGAAGCTTAACAAGAAGGTTTTAATGCCCCTTGGAAGAGACGTGGAGGTCACAATAGCTTAACAAGACGATTTTAAGGCCTCTTGGAAGAGACGTGGAGTTCAGAGTGGTTTAACAAGACGATTTTAATGCCCCTTGGAAGGGACGTGGAGTTCAGTGGTTTAACAAGACGGTTTCAATGCCCCTTGGAAGAGACATGGAGGTCACAGTAGCTTAACAAGAAGGTTTTAATGCCCCTTGGAAGAGATGTGGAGTTCAGAGTGGTTTAACAAGACGGTTTTAATGCCCCTTGGAAGAGACGTGGAAGTCACAGTAGCTTAACAATATGGTTTTAATGCCCCTTGGATGAGACGTGGAGTTCAGAGTGGTTTAAAATCACGGTTTTAATGCCCCTTGGAAGAGACGTGGAGATCAGAGTGGTTTAACAAGACGGTTTTAATGCCCCTTGGAAGAGACGTGGAGGTCACAATAGCTTAACAATATGGTTTTAATGCCCCTTGGATGAGACGTGGAGTTCAGAGTGGTTTAACAAGACCGTTTTAATGCCCCTTGGAAGAGACGTGGAGTTCAGTTTGTTTTAACAAGACGGTTTTAATGCCCCTTGGAAGAGACGTGGAGTTCAGATTGGTTTAACATGACAGTTTTATTGCCCCTTGAAAGAGACGTGGAGGTCACAATAGCTTAACAAGACGGTTTTAATGCCCCTTGGAACAGACGTGGAGGTCACAATAGCTTAACAAGACCGTTTTAATGCTCCTTGGAAGAGATGTGGAGTTCAGAGTGGTTTAACAAGATGGTTTTAATGCCCCTTGGAAGAGATGTGGAGGTCACAGTAGCTTAACAAGATGATTTTAATGCCCCTTGCATGAGACGTGGAGGTACCAGTGGAATAAAAAGACAATATCAATGCCCCTTGGAAGAGTGGTGTAGGTAACAGTGGAATAAAAAGACAATATCAATGCCCTTGGAAGAGATGTGGAGGTCACAGTAGCTTAACAAGACAATTTTAATGACCCTTGGAAGAGACGTGGAGGATACAGTAGCTTAACAAGACGGTTTGAATGCCCCTTGAAGAGACGTGGAGTTCAGAGTGGTTTAACAAGATGGTTTTAATGCCCATTGGAAGAGACGTGGAGGTCACAGTAGCTTAACAAGACGGTTTTAATGCCCCTTGGATGAGACGAGGAGGTCACAGTAGCTTAACAAGATGGTTTTAATGCCCCTTGGAAGAGATGTGGAGGTCACAGTAGCTTAACAAGATAGTTTTAATGCCCCTTGCATGAGACGTGGAGGTCCCAGTGGAATAAAAAGACAATATCAATGCCCCTTGGAAGAGTGGTGGAGGTCGCAGTGGAATAAAAGGACAATATCAATGACCCTTGGAAGAGACGTGGAGGTCACAGTAGCTTAAAAAGACAATTTTAATCACCCTTGGAAGAGACGTGGAGGTCACAGTAGCTTAACAAGAGGGTTTTAATGCCCCTTGGAAGAGACGTGGAGGCCACAGTAGCTTATCAAGACGATTTTATTGCCCCTTGGAAGAGACGTGGAATTAAGAGTGATTTAACATGACGTTTTTAATGCCCCTTGGAAGAGACGTGGAGTGCAGAGTGGTTTAACAAGACGGTTTTAATGCCCCTTGAAAGAGACGTGGAGGTCACAGAAGCTTAATGAGACGATGTTAATGCCCCTTGGAAGAGACGTGGAGTTCAGTGGTTTAACAAGACGGTTTTAATGCCCCTTGGAAGAGACGTGGAGGTCACAGTAGTTTAACAAAATGGTTTTAATGCCCCTTGGAAGAGACGTGGAGGTCACAGTAGCTTAACAAGACCATTTTAATGCCCCTTGGAAGAGACGTGGAATTCAGAGTGGTTTAACATGACAGTTTTTAATGCCCCTTGGAAGAGACGTGGAGTTCAAAGTGGTTTAACAAGACGATTTTAGTGCCCCTTGGTAGAGAAATGGAGGTCACAGTAGCTTAAAAAGACTATTTTAATGCCCCTTGGAAGAGACGAGGAGATCAGTGGTTTAACAAAATGGTTTTAATGCCCCTTGGAAGAGACGTGGAGGTCACAGTAGCTTAACAAAACGGTTTTAATGCCCCTTGGATGAGACGTGGAGTTCAGAGTGGTTTAACAAGACGGTTTTAAAGAAACTTGGAAGAGACGTGGAGGTCACAGTAGCTTAACAGGACGGTTTTAATGCCCCTTGGAAGAGACGTGGAGTTCAGAGTGGTTTAACAAGACAGTTTCAATGTCGCTTGGAAGAGACGTGGAGGTCACAGTAGCTTAACAAGACGGTTTTAATGCCGCTTGGAAGAGACATGGAGGTCACAGAAGCTTAACAAGAAGGTTTTAATGCCCCTTGGAAGAGACGTGGAGGTCACAATAGCTTAACAAGACGATTTTAAGGCCTCTTGGAAGAGACGTGGAGTTCAGAGTGGTTTAACAAGACGATTTTAATGCCCCTTGGAAGGGACGTGGAGTTCAGTGGTTTAACAAGACGGTTTCAATGCCCCTTGGAAGAGACATGGAGGTCACAGTAGCTTAACAAGAAGGTTTTAATGCCCCTTGGAAGAGATGTGGAGTTCAGAGTGGTTTAACAAGACGGTTTTAATGCCCCTTGGAAGAGACGTGGAAGTCACAGTAGCTTAACAATATGGTTTTAATGCCCCTTGGATGAGACGTGGAGTTCAGAGTGGTTTAAAATCACGGTTTTAATGCCCCTTGGAAGAGACGTGGAGATCAGAGTGGTTTAACAAGACGGTTTTAATGCCCCTTGGAAGAGACGTGGAGGTCACAATAGCTTAACAATATGGTTTTAATGCCCCTTGGATGAGACGTGGAGTTCAGAGTGGTTTAACAAGACCGTTTTAATGCCCCTTGGAAGAGACGTGGAGTTCAGTTTGTTTTAACAAGACGGTTTTAATGCCCCTTGGAAGAGACGTGGAGTTCAGATTGGTTTAACATGACAGTTTTATTGCCCCTTGAAAGAGACGTGGAGGTCACAATAGCTTAACAAGACGGTTTTAATGCCCCTTGGAACAGACGTGGAGGTCACAATAGCTTAACAAGACCGTTTTAATGCTCCTTGGAAGAGATGTGGAGTTCAGAGTGGTTTAACAAGATGGTTTTAATGCCCCTTGGAAGAGATGTGGAGGTCACAGTAGCTTAACAAGATGATTTTAATGCCCCTTGCATGAGACGTGGAGGTACCAGTGGAATAAAAAGACAATATCAATGCCCCTTGGAAGAGTGGTGTAGGTAACAGTGGAATAAAAAGACAATATCAATGCCCTTGGAAGAGACGTGGAGGTCACAGTAGCTTAACAAGACAATTTTAATGACCCTTGGAAGAGACGTGGAGGATACAGTAGCTTAACAAGACGGTTTGAATGCCCCTTGAAGAGACGTGGAGTTCAGAGTGGTTTAACAAGATGGTTTTAATGCCCATTGGAAGAGACGTGGAGGTCACAGTAGCTTAACAAGACGGTTTTAATGCCCCTTGGATGAGACGAGGAGGTCACAGTAGCTTAACAAGATGGTTTTAATGCCCCTTGGAAGAGATGTGGAGGTCACAGTAGCTTAACAAGATAGTTTTAATGCCCCTTGCATGAGACGTGGAGGTCCCAGTGGAATAAAAAGACAATATCAATGCCCCTTGGAAGAGTGGTGGAGGTCGCAGTGGAATAAAAGGACAATATCAATGACCCTTGGAAGAGACGTGGAGGTCACAGTAGCTTAAAAAGACAATTTTAATCACCCTTGGAAGAGACGTGGAGGTCACAGTAGCTTAACAAGAGGGTTTTAATGCCCCTTGGAAGAGAGGTGGAGGCCACAGTAGCTTATCAAGACGATTTTATTGCCCCTTGGAAGAGACGTGGAATTCAGAGTGATTTAACATGACGTTTTTAATGCCCCTTGGAAGAGACGTGGAGTGCAGAGTGGTTTAACAAGACGGTTTTAATGCCCCTTGAAAGAGACGTGGAGGTCACAGAAGCTTAATGAGACGATGTTAATGCCCCTTGGAAGAGACGTGGAGTTCAGTGGTTTAACAAGACGGTTTTAATGCCCCTTGGAAGAGACGTGGAGTTCAGAGTGATTTAACAAGACGGTTTTAATGCCACTTGGAAGAGACGTGGAGGTCACAGTAGCTTAACAAGACGATTTTAATGCCCATTGGAAGAGACGTGGAATTCAGAGTGATTTAACATGACTGTTTTAATGCCCCTTGGAAGAGACGTGGAGTACAGAGTGGTTTAACAAGACGGTTTTAATGTCCCTTGGAAGAGACGTGGAGGTCACAGTAGCTTAACAAGATAATTTTAATGCCCCTTGGAAGAGACATGGAGGTCACAGTAGCTTAACAAGACGGTTTTAATGCCCCTTGGAAGAGACGTGGAGGTCACAGTATCTTAACAAGACGGTTTTAATGCCCCTTGGAAGAGACGTGGAGTTCAGAGTGGTTTAACAAGACGGTTTTAATGCCCCTTGGAAGAGACATGGAGGTCACAGTAGCTTAACAAGATGGTTTTAATGCCCCTTGGAAGAGACGTGAAGTACAGAGTGCTTTAACAAGACGGTTTTAATGCCCCTTGGAAGAGACGTGGAGGTCACAGTAGCTTAACAAGACAATTTTAATGCCCCTTGGAAGAGACGTGGAGGTCACAGTAGCTTAACAAGACGGTTTTAATGCCCCTTGGAAGAGAAGTGGAGGTCACAGTAGCTTAACAAGACGATTTTAAAGCCCATTGGAAGAGACGTGGAATTCAGAGTGATTTAACATGATGGTTTTAATGCCCCTTGGCAGAGACGTGGAGTACAGAGTGCTTTAACATGATGGTTTTAATGCCCCTTGGAAGAGACGTGGAGGTCACAGTAGCTTAATGAGACGATTTTAATGCCCCTTGGAAGAGACGTGGATATCAGAGTGGTTTAACAAGACGGTTTTAATGCCCCTTGGAAGAGACGTGGAGGTCACAATAGCTTAACAATATGGTTTTAATGCCCCTTGGAAGAGACGTGGAGTTCAGATTGGTTTAACAACATGGTTTTAATGCCCCTTGGAAGAGATGTGGAGGTAACAGCAGCTTAACAAGATGATTTTAATGCCCCTTGCATGAGACGTGGAGGTCCCAGTGGAATAAAAAGACAATATCAATGCCCCTTGGAAGAGTGGTGTAGGTTACTGTGGAATAAAAAGACAATATCAATGCCCCTTGGAAGAGTGGTGGAGGTCGCAGTGGAATAAAAGGACAATATCAACGACCCTTGGAAGAGACATGGAGGTCACAGTAGCTTAACAAGACAATTTTAATGACCCTTGGAAGAGACGTGGAGGATACAGTAGCTTAACAAGACGGTTTGAATGCCCCTTGAAGAGACGTGGAGTTCAGAGTGGTTTAACAAGATGGTTTTAATGCCCATTGGATGAGACGTGGAGGTCACAGTAGCTTAACAAGATGGTTTTAATGCCTCTTGGAAGAGATGTGGAGGTCACAATAGCTTAACAAGATGGTTTTATTGCCACTTGCATGAGACGTGGAGGTCCCAGTGGAATAAAAGGACAATATCAATGACCCTTGGAAGAGACGTGGAGGTCACAGTAGCTTCACAAGACAATTTTAATTACCCTTGGAAGAGACGTGGAGGTCACATTAGCTTAACAAGACGGTTTTAATGCCCCTTGGAAGAGACGTGGAGGCCACAGTAGCTTAACAAGACAATTTTAATGCCCCTTGGAAGAGACGTGGAATTCAGAGTGATTTAACATGACGTTTTTAATGCCCCTTGGAAGAGACGTGGAGTACAGAGTGGTTTAATAAGACGGTTTTAATGCCCCTTGAAAGAGACGTGGAGGTCACAGAAGCTTAATGAGACGATTTTAATGCCCCTTGGAAGAGACGTGGAGTTCAGTGGTTTAACAAGACGGTTTTAATGCCCCTTGGAAGAGACGTGGAGTTCAGAGTGATTTAACAAGACGGTTTTATTGCCACTTGGAAGAGACGTGGAGGTCACAGTAGCTTAACAAGATGATTTTAATGCCCATTGGAAGAGACGTGGAATTCAGAGTGATTTAACATGACTGTTCTAATGCCCCTTCGAAGAGACGTGGAGTACAGAGTGGTTTAACAAGATGGTTTTAATGCCCCTTGGAAGAGACGTGGAGTTCAGAGTGGTTTAACAAGATGGTTTTAATGCCCCTTGGAAGAGACGTGGAGTTCAGATTGGTTTAACAAGACGGTTTTAATGCCCGTGGAAAAGACGTGGAGTTTAGGTAGTTTTAACAATACGGTTTTAATACCCCTTGGAAGAGACGTGGAGGTCACAATAGCTTAACAAGATGGTTTTAAAGAAACTTGGAAGAGACGTTGAGGTCACAGTAGCTTAACAAGACGGTTTTAATGCCCCTTGGAAGAGACGTGGAGTTCAGAGTGGTTTAACAAGACGGTTTCAATGTCGCTTGGAAGAGACGTGGAGGTCACAGTAGCTTAACAAGACGGTTTTAATGCCGCTTGGAAGAGACATGGAGGTCACAGAAGCTTAACAAGAAGGTTTTAATGCCCCTTGGAAGAGACGTGGAGTTCAGTGGTTTAACAAGACGGTTTTAATGCCCCTTGGAAGAGACGTGGAGGTCACAGTAGCTTAACAAGACAGTTTTAATGCCCCTTGGAAGGGACGTGGAGTTCAGTGGTTTAACAAGACGGTTTCAATGCCCCTTGGAAGAGACATGGAGGTCACAGTAGCTTAACAAGAAGGTTTTAATGCCCCTTGGAAGAGTTATGGTGTTCAGAGTGATTTAACAAAACGGTTTTAATGCCCCTTGGAAGAGACGTGGAAGTCACAGTAGCTTAACAATATGGTTTTAATGCCCCTTGGATGAGACGTGGAGTTCAGAGTGGTTTAAAATCACGGTTTTAATGCCCCTTGGAAGAGACGTGGAGATCAGAGTGGTTTAACAAGACGGTTTTAATGCCCCTTGGAAGAGACGTGGAGGTCACAATAGCTTAACAATATGGTTTTAATGCCCCTTGGATGAGACGTGGAGTTCAGAGTGGTTTAACAAGACCGTTTTAATGCCCCTTGGAAGAGACGTGGAGTTCAGTTTGTTTTAACAAGACGGTTTTAATGCCCCTTGGAAGAGACGTGGAGTTCAGATTGGTTTAACATGACAGTTTTATTGCCCCTTGGAAGAGACGTGGAGGTCACAATAGCTTAACAAGACGGTTTTAATGCCCCTTGGAAGAGACGTGGAGGTCACAATAGCTTAACAAGACCGTTTTAATGCTCCTTGGAAGAGATGTGGAGTTCAGAGTGGTTTAACAAGATGGTTTTAATGCCCCTTGGAAGAGATGTGGAGGTCACAGTAGCTTAACAAGATGATTTTAATGCCCCTTGCATGAGACGTGGAGGTACCAGTGGAATAAAAAGACAATATCAATGCCCCTTGGAAGAGTGGTGTAGGTAACAGTGGAATAAAAAGACAATATCAATGCCCTTGGAAGAGACGTGGAGGTCACAGTAGCTTAACAAGACAATTTTAATGACCCTTGGAAGAGACGTGGAGGATACAGTAGCTTAACAAGACGGTTTGAATGCCCCTTGAAGAGACGTGGAGTTCAGAGTGGTTTAACAAGATGGTTTTAATGCCCATTGGAAGAGACGTGGAGGTCACAGTAGCTTAACAAGACGGTTTTAATGCCCCTTGGATGAGACGAGGAGGTCACAGTAGCTTAACAAGATGGTTTTAATGCCCCTTGGAAGAGATGTGGAGGTCACAGTAGCTTAACAAGATAGTTTTAATGCCCCTTGCATGAGACGTGGAGGTCCCAGTGGAATAAAAAGACAATATCAATGCCCCTTGGAAGAGTGGAGGAGGTCGCAGTGGAATAAAAGGACAATATCAATGACCCTTGGAAGAGACGTGGAGGTCACAGTAGCTTAAAAAGACAATTTTAATCACCCTTGGAAGAGACGTGGAGGTCACAGTAGCTTAACAAGAGGGTTTTAATGCCCCTTGGAAGAGACGTGGAGGCCACAGTAGCTTATCAAGACGATTTTATTGCCCCTTGGAAGAGACGTGGAATTCAGAGTGATTTAACATGACGTTTTTAATGCCCCTTGGAAGAGACGTGGAGTGCAGAGTGGTTTAACAAGACGGTTTTAATGCCCCTTGAAAGAGACGTGGAGGTCACAGAAGCTTAATGAGACGATGTTAATGCCCCTTGGAAGAGACGTGGAGTTCAGTGGTTTAACAAGACGGTTTTAATGCCCCTTGGAAGAGACGTGGAGTTCAGAATGATTTAACAAGACGGTTTTAATGCCACTTGGAAGAGACGTGGAGGTCACAGTAGCTTAACAAGACGATTTTAATGCCCATTGGAAGAGACGTGGAATTCAGAGTGATTTAACATGACTGTTTTAATGCCCCTTGGAAGAGACGTGGAGTACAGAGTGGTTTAACAAGACGGTTTTAATGTCCCTTGGAAGAGACGTGGAGGTCACAGTAGCTTAACAAGATAATTTTAATGCCCCTTGGAAGAGACATGGAGGTCACAGTAGCTTAACAAGACGGTTTTAATGCCCCTTGGAAGAGACGTGGAGGTCACAGTATCTTAACAAGACGGTTTTAATGCCCCTTGGAAGAGACGTGGAGTTCAGAGTGGTTTAACAAGACGGTTTTAATGCCCCTTGGAAGAGACATGGAGGTCACAGTAGCTTAACAAGATGGTTTTAATGCCCCTTGGAAGAGACGTGAAGTACAGAGTGCTTTAACAAGACGGTTTTAATGCCCCTTGGAAGAGACGTGGAGGTCACAGTAGCTTAACAAGACAATTTTAATGCCCCTTGGAAGAGACGTGGAGGTCACAGTAGCTTAACAAGACGGTTTTAATGCCCCTTGGAAGAGAAGTGGAGGTCACAGTAGCTTAACAAGACGATTTTAAAGCCCGTTGGAAGAGACGTGGAATTCAGAGTGATTTAACATGATGGTTTTAATGCCCCTTGGCAGAGACGTGGAGTACAGAGTGCTTTAACATGATGGTTTTAATGCCCCTTGGAAGAGACGTGGAGGTCACAGTAGCTTAATGAGACGATTTTAATGCCCCTTGGAAGAGACGTGGATATCAGAGTGGTTTAAAAAGACGGTTTTAATGCCCCTTGGAAGAGACGTGGAGGTCACAATAGCTTAACAATATGGTTTTAATGCCCCTTGGAAGAGACGTGGAGTTCAGATTGGTTTAACAACATGGTTTTAATGCCCCTTGGAAGAGATGTGGAGGTAACAGCAGCTTAACAAGATGATTTTAATGCCCCTTGCATGAGACGTGGAGGTCCCAGTGGAATAAAAAGACAATATCAATGCCCCTTGGAAGAGTGGTGTAGGTTACTGTGGAATAAAAAGACAATATCAATGCCCCTTGGAAGAGTGGTGGAGGTCGCAGTGGAATAAAAGGACAATATCAACGACCCTTGGAAGAGACATGGAGGTCACAGTAGCTTAACAAGACAATTTTAATGACCCTTGGAAGAGACGTGGAGGATACAGTAGCTTAACAAGACGGTTTGAATGCCCCTTGAAGAGACGTGGAGTTCAGAGTGGTTTAACAAGATGGTTTTAATGCCCATTGGATGAGACGTGGAGGTCACAGTAGCTTAACAAGATGGTTTTAATGCCTCTTGGAAGAGATGTGGAGGTCACAATAGCTTAACAAGATGGTTTTATTGCCACTTGCATGAGACGTGGAGGTCCCAGTGGAATAAAAGGACAATATCAATGACCCTTGGAAGAGACGTGGAGGTCACAGTAGCTTAACAAGACAATTTTAATTACCCTTGGAAGAGACGTGGAGGTCACATTAGCTTAACAAGACGGTTTTAATGCCCCTTGGAAGAGACGTGGAGGCCACAGTAGCTTAACAAGACAATTTTAATGCCCCTTGGAAGAGACGTGGAATTCAGAGTGATTTAACATGACGTTTTTAATGCCCCTTGGAAGAGACGTGGAGTACAGAGTGGTTTAATAAGACGGTTTTAATGCCCCTTGAAAGAGACGTGGAGGTCACAGAAGCTTAATGAGACGATTTTAATGCCCCTTGGAAGAGACGTGGAGTTCAGTGGTTTAACAAGACGGTTTTAATTCCCCTTGGAAGAGACGTGGAGTTCAGAGTGATTTAACAAGACGGTTTTATTGCCACTTGGAAGAGACGTGGAGGTCACAGTAGCTTAACAAGATGATTTTAATGCCCATTGGAAGAGACGTGGAATTCAGAGTGATTTAACATGACTGTTCTAATGCCCCTTCGAAGAGACGTGGAGTACAGAGTGGTTTAACAAGATGGTTTTAATGCCCCTTGGAAGAGACGTGGAGTTCAGAGTGGTTTAACAAGATGGTTTTAATGCCCCTTGGAAGAGACGTGGAGTTCAGATTGGTTTAACAAGACGGTTTTAATGCCCGTGGAAAAGACGTGGAGTTTAGGTAGTTTTAACAATACGGTTTTAATACCCCTTGGAAGAGACGTGGAGGTCACAATAGCTTAACAAGATGGTTTTAAAGAAACTTGGAAGAGACGTTGAGGTCACAGTAGCTTAACAAGACGGTTTTAATGCCCCTTGGAAGAGACGTGGAGTTCAGAGTGGTTTAACAAGACGGTTTCAATGTCGCTTGGAAGAGACGTGGAGGTCACAGTAGCTTAACAAGACGGTTTTAATGCCGCTTGGAAGAGACATGGAGGTCACAGAAGCTTAACAAGAAGGTTTTAATGCCCCTTGGAAGAGACGTGGAGTTCAGTGGTTTAACAAGACGGTTTTAATGCCCCTTGGAAGAGACGTGGAGGTCACAGTAGCTTAACAAGACAGTTTTAATGCCCCTTGGAAGGGACGTGGAGTTCAGTGGTTTAACAAGACGGTTTCAATGCCCCTTGGAAGAGACATGGAGGTCACAGTAGCTTAACAAGAAGGTTTTAATGCCCCTTGGAAGAGATATGGTGTTCAGAGTGATTTAACAAGACGGTTTTAATGCCCCTTGGAAGAGACGTGGAAGTCACAGTAGCTTAACAATATGGTTTTAATGCCCCTTGGATGAGACGTGGAGTTCAGAGTGGTTTAAAATCACGGTTTTAATGCCCCTTGGAAGAGACGTGGAGATCAGAGTGGTTTAACAAGACGGTTTTAATGCCCCTTGGAAGAGACGTGGAGGTCACAATAGCTTAACAATATGGTTTTAATGCCCCTTGGATGAGACGTGGAGTTCAGAGTGGTTTAACAAGACCGTTTTAATGCCCCTTGGAAGAGACGTGGAGTTCAGTTTGTTTTAACAAGACGGTTTTAATGCCCCTTGGAAGAGACGTGGAGTTCAGATTGGTTTAACATGACAGTTTTATTGCCCCTTGGAAGAGACGTGGAGGTCACAATAGCTTAACAAGACGGTTTTAATGCCCCTTGGAAGAGACGTGGAGGTCACAATAGCTTAACAAGACCGTTTTAATGCTCCTTGGAAGAGATGTGGAGTTCAGAGTGGTTTAACAAGATGGTTTTAATGCCCCTTGGAAGAGATGTGGAGGTCACAGTAGCTTAACAAGATGATTTTAATGCCCCTTGCATGAGACGTGGAGGTACCAGTGGAATAAAAAGACAATATCAATGCCCCTTGGAAGAGTAGTGTAGGTAACAGTGGAATAAAAAGACAATATAAATGCCCTTGCAAGAGACGTGGAGGTCACAGTAGCTTAACAAGACAATTTTAATGACCCTTGGAGGAGACGTGGAGGATACAGTAGCTTAACAAGACGGTTTGAATGCCCCTTAAAGAGACGTGGAGTTCAGAGTGGTTTAACAAGATGGTTTTAATGCCCATTGGAAGAGACGTGGAGGTCACAGTAGCTTAACAAGACGGTTTAAATGCCCCTTGGATGAGACGAGGAGGTCACAGTAGCTTAACAAGATGGTTTTAATGCCCCTTGGAAGAGATGTGGAAGTCACAGTAGCTTAACAAGATGGTTTTAATGCCCCTTGCATGAGACGTGGAGGTCCCAGTGGAATAAAAAGACAATATCAATGCCCCTTGGAAGAGTGGTGGAGGTCGCAGTGGAATAAAAGGACAATATCAATGACCATTGGAAGAGACGTGGAGGTCACAGTAGCTTAAAAAGACAATTTTAACTACCCTTGGAAGAGACGTGGAGGTCACAGTAGCTTAACAAGAGGGTTTTAATGCCCCTTGGAAGAGACGTGGAGGCCACAGTAGCTTAACAAGACGATTTTAATGCCCCTTGGAAGAGACGTGGAATTCAGAGTGATTTAACATGACGTTTTTAATGCCCCTTGGAAGAGACGTGGAGTGCAGAGTGGTTTAACAAGACGGTTTTAATGCCCCTTGAAAGAGACGTGGAGGTCACAGAAGCTTAATGAGACGATTTTAATGCCCCTTGGAAGAGACGTGGAGTTCAGTGGTTTAACAAGACGGTTTTAATGCCCCTTGGAAGAGACGTGGAGTTCAGAGTGATTTAACAAGACGGTTTTAATGCCACTTGGAAGAGACGTGGAGGTCACAGTAGCTTAACAAGACGATTTTAATGCCCATTGGAAGAGACGTGGAATTCAGAGTGATTTAACATGACTGTTTTAATGCCCCTTGGAAGAGACGTGGAGTACAGAGTGGTTTAACAAGACGGTTTTAATGTCCCTTGGAAGAGACGTGGAGGTCACAGTAGCTTAACAAGACAATTTTAATGCCCCTTGGAAGAGACGTGGAGGTGACAGTAGCTTAACAAGACGGTTTTAATGCCCCTTGGAAGAGACGTGGAGGTCACAGTAACTTAACAAGACGGTTTTAATGCCCCTTGGAAGAGACGTGGAGTTCAGAGTGGTTTAACAAGACGGTTTTAATGCCCCTTGGAAGAGACATGGAGGTCACAGTAGCTTAACAAGATGGTTTTAATGCCCCTTGGAAGGGACGTGGAGTTCAGTGGTTTAACAAGACGGTTTCAATGCCCCTTGGAAGAGACATGGAGGTCACAGTAGCTTAACAAGAAGGTTTTAATGCCCCTTGGAAGAGATATGGTGTTCAGAGTGGTTTAACAAGACGGTTTTAATGCCCCTTGGAAGAGACGTGGAAGTCACAGTAGCTTAACAATATGGTTTTAATGCCCCTTGGATGAGACGTGGAGTTCAGAGTGGTTTAAAATCACGGTTTTAATGCCCCTTGGAAGAGACGTGGAGATCAGAGTGGTTTAACAAGACGGTTTTAATGCCCCTTGGAAGAGACGTGGAGGTCACAATAGCTTAACAATATGGTTTTAATGCCCCTTGGATGAGACGTGGAGTTCAGAGTGGTTTAACAAGACGGTTTTAATGCCCCTTGGAAGAGACATGGAGGTCACAGTAGCTTAACAAGATGGTTTTAATGCCCCTTGGAAGAGACGTGAAGTACAGAGTGGTTTAAAAATACGGTTTTAATGCCCCTTGGAAGAGACGTGGAGGTCACAGTAGCTTAACAAGACAATTTTAATGCCCCTTGAAGAGACGTGGAGGTCACAGTAGCTTAATAAGATGGTTTTAATGCCCCTTGGAAGAGACGTGGAGGTCACAGTAGCTTAACAAGACGATTTTAAAGCCCGTTGGAAGAGACGTGGAATTCAGAGTGATTTAACATGATGGTTTTAATGCCCCTTGGCAGAGACGTGGAGTACAGAGTGCTTTAACAAGACGGTTTTAATGCCCCTTGGAAGAGACGTGGAGGTCACAGTAGCTTAACAAGACAATTTTAATGCCCCTTGGAAGAGACGTGGAGGTCACAGTAGCTTAACAAGACGGTTTTAATGCCCCTTGGAAGAGACGTGGAGGTCACAGTTGCTTAACAAGACGATTTTAAAGCCCGTTGGAAGAGACGTGGAATTCAGAGTGATTTAACATGATGGTTTTAATGCCCCTTGGCAGAGACGTGGAGTACAGAGTGCTTTAACATGACGGTTTTAATGCCCCTTGGAAGAGACGTGAAGTACAGAGTGGTTTAACAAGACGGTTTTAATGCCCCTTGGAAGAGACGTGGAGGTCACAGTAGCTTAACAAGACAATTTTAATGCCCTTTGGAAGAGACGTGGAGGTCACAGTAGCTTAACAAGACGGTTTTAATGCCCCTTGGAAGAGACGTGTAGGTCACAGTAGCTTAACAAGACTATTTTAAAGCCCGTTGGAAGAGACGTGGAATTCAGAGTGATTTAACATGATGGTTTTAATGCCACTTGGCAGAGACGTGGAGTACAGAGTGCTTTAACAAGGCGGTTTTAATGCCCCTTGGAAGAGACGTGGAGGTCAAAGTAGCTTAAAGAGACGATTTTAATGCCCCTTGGAAGAGACGTAGAGTTCATGGGTGGTTTAACAAGACGGTTTTAAAGCCCCTTGGAAGAGACGTGGAGGTCACAGTAGCTTAACAAGACAGTTTTAATGCCCCTTGGAAGAGACATGGAGTTCAGAGTGGTTTAACAAGACGATTTTAATGCCCCTTGGAAGAGACATGGAGGTCACAATAGCTTAACAAGATGGTTTTAATGCCCCTTGGAAGAGACGTGGAATTCAGAGTGGTTTAACAAGACGGTTTTAATGCCCCTTGGAAGAGACGTGTAGGTCACAGTAGCTTAACAAGACGATTTTAATGCCCCTTGGAAGAGACGTGGAGTTCAGAGTGGTTTAACAAGACTGTTTTAATGCCCCTTGGAAGAGACGTGGAGGTCACAGTAGCTTAACAAGACGGTTTTAATGCCCCTTGGAAGAGACGTGGAGTTCAGAGTGGTTTAACAAGATGGTTTTAATGCCCCTTGGAAGAGACGTGGAGTTCAGATTGGTTTAACAAGACGGTTTTAATGCCCGTGGAAAAGACGTGGAGTTTAGGTAGTTTTAACAATACGGTTTTAATACCCCTTGGAAGAGACGTGGAGGTCACAATAGCTTAACAAGGTGGTTTTAATGACCCTTGGAAGAGACATGGAGGTCACATTAGCTTAACAAGACGGTTTTTATGCCCCATGTAAGAGACGTGGAGTTCAGAGTGGTTTAACATGATGGTTTTAATGCCCTTTGGAAGAGACGTGGAGTACAGAGTGCTTTAACAAGACCGTTTTAATGCCCCTTGGAAGAGACGTGGAGGTCACAGTAGCTTAATGAGATGATTTTAATGCCCCTTGGAAGAGACGTGGAGTTCAGTGGTTTAACAAGACGGTTTTAATGCCCCTTGGAAGAGACGTGGAGGTCACAGTAGCTTAACAAGACAGTTTTAATGCCGCTTGGAAGAGACATGGAGTTCAGAGTGGTTTAACAAGACGGTTTTAATGCCCCTTGGAAGAGACATGGAGGTCACAATAGCTTAACTAGATGGTTTTAATGCCCCTTGGAAGAGACGTGGAGTTCAGAGTGGTTTAACAAGACGGTTTTAATGCCCCTTGGAAGAGACGTGGAGGTCACAGTAGTTTAACAAAATGGTTTTAATGCCCCTTGGAAGAGACGTGGAGGTCACAGTACCTTAACAAGACCATTTTAATGCCCCTTGGAAGAGACGTGGACTTCAGAGTGGTTTAACATGACGGTATTAATGCCCCTTGGAAGAGATATGGAGTTCAGTGGTTTAACAACATGGTATCAATGCCCCTTGGAAGAGACGTGGAGGTCAAAGTAGCTTAACAAGAAGGTTTTAATGCGCCTTGGAAGAGACGTGGAGGTCACAGTAGTTTAACAAAACGGTTTTAATGCCCCTTGGAAGAGACGTGGAGGTCACAGTAGCTTGAAAAGACCATTTTAATGCCCTTTGGAAGAGACGTGGAATTCAGAGTGGTTTAACATGACGGTATTAATGCCCCTTGGAAGAGATATGGAGTTCAGTGGTTTAACAACATGGTTTAAATGCCCCTTGGAAGAGACGTGGAGGTCAAAGTAGCTTAACAAGAAGGTTTTAATTCCACTTGGAAGAGATATGAAGTTCAGAGTGGTTTAACAAGACGGTTTTAATGCCCCTTGGAAGAGACGAGAAAGTCACAGTAGCTTAACAAGATGATTTTAATGCCCCTTGGAAGAGACGTGGAGTTCAGAGTGGTTTAACAAGACGGTTTTAATGCCCCCTGGAAGAGACGTGGAGTTCAGAGTGGTTTAACAAGATGGTTTTAATGCCCCTTGGAAGAGATGTGGAGGTCACAGTAGCTTAACAAGATGATTTTAATGCCCCTTGCATGAGACGTGGAGGTACCAGTGGAATAAAAAGACAATATCAATGCCCCTTGGAAGAGTAGTGTAGGTAACAGTGGAATAAAAAGACAATATAAATGCCCTTGCAAGAGACGTGGAGGTCACAGTAGCTTAACAAGACAATTTTAATGACCCTTGGAGGAGACGTGGAGGATACAGTAGCTTAACAAGACGGTTTGAATGCCCCTTAAAGAGACGTGGAGTTCAGAGTGGTTTAACAAGATGGTTTTAATGCCCATTGGAAGAGACGTGGAGGTCACAGTAGCTTAACAAGACGGTTTAAATGCCCCTTGGATGAGACGAGGAGGTCACAGTAGCTTAACAAGATGGTTTTAATGCCCCTTGGAAGAGATGTGGAAGTCACAGTAGCTTAACAAGATGGTTTTAATGCCCCTTGCATGAGACGTGGAGGTCCCAGTGGAATAAAAAGACAATATCAATGCCCCTTGGAAGAGTGGTGGAGGTCGCAGTGGAATAAAAGGACAATATCAATGACCATTGGAAGAGACGTGGAGGTCACAGTAGCTTAAAAAGACAATTTTAACTACCCTTGGAAGAGACGTGGAGGTCACAGTAGCTTAACAAGAGGGTTTTAATGCCCCTTGGAAGAGACGTGGAGGCCACAGTAGCTTAACAAGACGATTTTAATGCCCCTTGGAAGAGACGTGGAATTCAGAGTGATTTAACATGACGTTTTTAATGCCCCTTGGAAGAGACGTGGAGTGCAGAGTGGTTTAACAAGACGGTTTTAATGCCCCTTGAAAGAGACGTGGAGGTCACAGAAGCTTAATGAGACGATTTTAATGCCCCTTGGAAGAGACGTGGAGTTCAGTGGTTTAACAAGACGGTTTTAATGCCCCTTGGAAGAGACGTGGAGTTCAGAGTGATTTAACAAGACGGTTTTAATGCCACTTGGAAGAGACGTGGAGGTCACAGTAGCTTAACAAGACGATTTTAATGCCCATTGGAAGAGACGTGGAATTCAGAGTGATTTAACATGACTGTTTTAATGCCCCTTGGAAGAGACGTGGAGTACAGAGTGGTTTAACAAGACGGTTTTAATGTCCCTTGGAAGAGACGTGGAGGTCACAGTAGCTTAACAAGACAATTTTAATGCCCCTTGGAAGAGACGTGGAGGTCACAGTAGCTTAACAAGACGGTTTTAATGCCCCTTGGAAGAGACGTGGAGGTCACAGTAACTTAACAAGACGGTTTTAATGCCCCTTGGAAGAGACGTGGAGTTCAGAGTGGTTTAACAAGACGGTTTTAATGCCCCTTGGAAGAGACATGGAGGTCACAGTAGCTTAACAAGATGGTTTTAATGCCCCTTGGAAGGGACGTGGAGTTCAGTGGTTTAACAAGACGGTTTCAATGCCCCTTGGAAGAGACATGGAGGTCACAGTAGCTTAACAAGAAGGTTTTAATGCCCCTTGGAAGAGATATGGTGTTCAGAGTGGTTTAACAAGACGGTTTTAATGCCCCTTGGAAGAGACGTGGAAGTCACAGTAGCTTAACAATATGGTTTTAATGCCCCTTGGATGAGACGTGGAGTTCAGAGTGGTTTAAAATCACGGTTTTAATGCCCCTTGGAAGAGACGTGGAGATCAGAGTGGTTTAACAAGACGGTTTTAATGCCCCTTGGAAGAGACGTGGAGGTCACAATAGCTTAACAATATGGTTTTAATGCCCCTTGGATGAGACGTGGAGTTCAGAGTGGTTTAACAAGACGGTTTTAATGCCCCTTGGAAGAGACATGGAGGTCACAGTAGCTTAACAAGATGGTTTTAATGCCCCTTGGAAGAGACGTGAAGTACAGAGTGGTTTAAAAATACGGTTTTAATGCCCCTTGGAAGAGACGTGGAGGTCACAGTAGCTTAACAAGACAATTTTAATGCCCCTTGAAGAGACGTGGAGGTCACAGTAGCTTAATAAGATGGTTTTAATGCCCCTTGGAAGAGACGTGGAGGTCACAGTAGCTTAACAAGACGATTTTAAAGCCCGTTGGAAGAGACGTGGAATTCAGAGTGATTTAACATGATGGTTTTAATGCCCCTTGGCAGAGACGTGGAGTACAGAGTGCTTTAACAAGACGGTTTTAATGCCCCTTGGAAGAGACGTGGAGGTCACAGTAGCTTAACAAGACAATTTTAATGCCCCTTGGAAGAGACGTGGAGGTCACAGTAGCTTAACAAGACGGTTTTAATGCCCCTTGGAAGAGACGTGGAGGTCACAGTAGCTTAACAAGACGATTTTAAAGCCCGTTGGAAGAGACGTGGAATTCAGAGTGATTTAACATGATGGTTTTAATGCCCCTTGGCAGAGACGTGGAGTACAGAGTGCTTTAACATGACGGTTTTAATGCCCCTTGGAAGAGACGTGAAGTACAGAGTGGTTTAACAAGACGGTTTTAATGCCCCTTGGAAGAGACGTGGAGGTCACAGTAGCTTAACAAGACAATTTTAATGCCCTTTGGAAGAGACGTGGAGGTCACAGTAGCTTAACAAGACGGTTTTAATGCCCCTTGGAAGAGACGTGTAGGTCACAGTAGCTTAACAAGACTATTTTAAAGCCCGTTGGAAGAGACGTGGAATTCAGAGTGATTTAACATGATGGTTTTAATGCCACTTGGCAGAGACGTGGAGTACAGAGTGCTTTAACAAGGCGGTTTTAATGCCCCTTGGAAGAGACGTGGAGGTCAAAGTAGCTTAAAGAGACGATTTTAATGCCCCTTGGAAGAGACGTAGAGTTCATGGGTGGTTTAACAAGACGGTTTTAAAGCCCCTTGGAAGAGACGTGGAGGTCACAGTAGCTTAACAAGACAGTTTTAATGCCCCTTGGAAGAGACATGGAGTTCAGAGTGGTTTAACAAGACGATTTTAATGCCCCTTGGAAGAGACATGGAGGTCACAATAGCTTAACAAGATGGTTTTAATGCCCCTTGGAAGAGACGTGGAATTCAGAGTGGTTTAACAAGACGGTTTTAATGCCCCTTGGAAGAGACGTGTAGGTCACAGTAGCTTAACAAGACGATTTTAATGCCCCTTGGAAGAGACGTGGAGTTCAGAGTGGTTTAACAAGACTGTTTTAATGCCCCTTGGAAGAGACGTGGAGGTCACAGTAGCTTAACAAGACGGTTTTAATGCCCCTTGGAAGAGACGTGGAGTTCAGAGTGGTTTAACAAGATGGTTTTAATGCCCCTTGGAAGAGACGTGGAGTTCAGATTGGTTTAACAAGACGGTTTTAATGCCCGTGGAAAAGACGTGGAGTTTAGGTAGTTTTAACAATACGGTTTTAATACCCCTTGGAAGAGACGTGGAGGTCACAATAGCTTAACAAGGTGGTTTTAATGACCCTTGGAAGAGACATGGAGGTCACATTAGCTTAACAAGACGGTTTTTATGCCCCATGTAAGAGACGTGGAGTTCAGAGTGGTTTAACATGATGGTTTTAATGCCCTTTGGAAGAGACGTGGAGTACAGAGTGCTTTAACAAGACCGTTTTAATGCCCCTTGGAAGAGACGTGGAGGTCACAGTAGCTTAATGAGATGATTTTAATGCCCCTTGGAAGAGACGTGGAGTTCAGTGGTTTAACAAGACGGTTTTAATGCCCCTTGGAAGAGACGTGGAGGTCACAGTAGCTTAACAAGACAGTTTTAATGCCGCTTGGAAGAGACATGGAGTTCAGAGTGGTTTAACAAGACGGTTTTAATGCCCCTTGGAAGAGACATGGAGGTCACAATAGCTTAACTAGATGGTTTTAATGCCCCTTGGAAGAGACGTGGAGTTCAGAGTGGTTTAACAAGACGGTTTTAATGCCCCTTGGAAGAGACGTGGAGGTCACAGTAGTTTAACAAAATGGTTTTAATGCCCCTTGGAAGAGACGTGGAGGTCACAGTACCTTAACAAGACCATTTTAATGCCCCTTGGAAGAGACGTGGACTTCAGAGTGGTTTAACATGACGGTATTAATGCCCCTTGGAAGAGATATGGAGTTCAGTGGTTTAACAACATGGTATCAATGCCCCTTGGAAGAGACGTGGAGGTCAAAGTAGCTTAACAAGAAGGTTTTAATGCGCCTTGGAAGAGACGTGGAGGTCACAGTAGTTTAACAAAACGGTTTTAATGCCCCTTGGAAGAGACGTGGAGGTCACAGTAGCTTGAAAAGACCATTTTAATGCCCTTTGGAAGAGACGTGGAATTCAGAGTGGTTTAACATGACGGTATTAATGCCCCTTGGAAGAGATATGGAGTTCAGTGGTTTAACAACATGGTTTAAATGCCCCTTGGAAGAGACGTGGAGGTCAAAGTAGCTTAACAAGAAGGTTTTAATTCCACTTGGAAGAGATATGAAGTTCAGAGTGGTTTAACAAGACGGTTTTAATGCCCCTTGGAAGAGACGAGAAAGTCACAGTAGCTTAACAAGATGATTTTAATGCCCCTTGGAAGAGACGTGGAGTTCAGAGTGGTTTAACAAGACGGTTTTAATGCCCCCTGGAAGAGACGTGGAGATCAGAGTGGTTTAACAAGACGGTTTTAATGCCCCTTGGAAGAGACGTGGAGTTCAGAGTGGTTTAACAAGATGGTTTTAATGCCCCTTGGAAGAGACGTGGAGTTCAGATTGTTTAACAAGACGGTTTTAATGCCCCTTGGAAAAGACGTGGAGTTTAGGTAGTTTTAACAATACGGTTTTAATACCCCTTGGAAGAGACGTGGAGGTCACAATAGCTTAAAAAGATGGTTTTAAAGCCCCTTGTAAGAGACGTGGAGTTCAGATTGGTTTAACATGACAGTTTTAATGCCCCTTGGAAGAGACGTGGAGGTCACATTAGCTTAACAAGACGGTTTTAATGCCCCTTGGAAGAGACGTGGAGGTCACAATAGCTTAACAAGACGGTTTTAATACCCCTTGGAAGAGACGTGGAGTTCAAAGTGGTTTAACAAGACGGTTTTAATGCCCCTTGGAAGAGACGTGATAGTCACAGTAGCTTAACAAGATGATTTTAATGCCCCTTGGAAGATACGTGGAGTTCAGAGTGGTTTAACAAGATGGTTTTAATGCCCCTTGGAAGAGACGTGGAGATCAGAGTGGTTTAACAAGACGGTTTTAATGCACCTTGGAAGAGACGTGGAGGTCACAGTAGCTTAACAATATGGTTTTAATGCCCCTTGGAAGAGACGTGGAGTTCAGAGTGGTTTAACAAGACCGTTTTAATGCCCCTTGGAAGAGACGTGGAGTTCAGGTTGTTTTAATAAGACGGATTTAATGCCCCTTGGAAGAGACGTGGAGTTCAGATTGGTTTAACATGACAGTTTTGATGCCCCTTCGAAGAGACGTGGAGGTCACAGTAGCTTAACAAAAAGGTTTTAATGCCCCTTGGAAGAGACGTGGAGGTCACAATAGCTAAACAAGACGGTTTTAATGCCCCTTGGAAGAGACGTGGAGTTCAGAGTGGTTTAACAAGATGGTTTTAATGCCCCTTGGAAGAGATGTGGAGGTCACAGTAGCTTAACAAGATGGTTTTAATGCCCCTTGCATGAGACGTGGAGGTCCCAGTGGAATAAGAAGACATTATCACAGCCCCTTGGAAGAGTGGTGTAGGTTACAGTGGAATAAAAAGATAATATCAATGCCCCTTGGAAGAGTGGTGGAGGTCGCAGTGGAATAAAAAGATAATATCGATGACCCTTGAAAGAGTGTTGGATGTCGCAGTGGAATAAAAGGACAATATCAATGACCCTTGGATGAGACGTGGAGGTCACAGTAGCTTAACAAGACATTTTTAATGAGCCCTTGGAAGAGACGTGGAGGTCACAGTAGCTGTACAAGACGGTTTTAATGCCCCTTGGAACAGACGTGGAGGTCACAGTAGCTTAGCAAGACGGTTTTAATGCCCCATGGAAGAGACGTGGAGTACAGAGTGGTTTTACCAGACGGTTTTAATTCCCCTTGGAAGAGACGTGGAGGTCACAGTTGCTTAATGAGACGATTTTAATGCCCCTTGGAAGAGACGGGGAGATCAGTGGTTTAACAAGACGGTTTTAATGCCCCTTGGAAGAGACATGAAGGTCACAGTAGCTTAATAAGAAGGTTTTATTGCCCCTTGGAAGAGATGTGGAGTTCAGAGTGGTTTAACAAGACGGTTTTAATGCCCCTTGGAAGAGACGTGGAAGTCACAGTAGCTTAACAAGATGAATTTAATGCCCCTTGGAAGAGACGTGGAGGTCCCAGTGGAATAAAAAGACAATATCAATGACCCTTGGAAGAGTGGTGTAGGTAACAGTGGAATAAAAAGACAAAATCAATGCCCCTTGGCAGAGTGGTGGAGGTCGCAGTGGAATAAAAGGACAATATCAATGACCCTTGGAAGAGACGTGGAGGTCACAGTAGCTTAACAAGACAATTTTAATCACCCTTGGAAGAGACGTGCAGGTCACAGTAGCTTAACAAGACGGTTTTAATGCCCCTTGGAAGAGACGTGGAGGCTACAGTAGCTTAACAAGACGATTTTAATGCCCCTTGGAAGAGACGTGGAATTCAGAGGGATTTATCATGACGTTTTTAATGCCCCTTGGAAGAGACGTGGAGTACAGAGTGGTTAAACAAGACGGTTTTAATGCCCCTTGAAAGAGACATGGAGGTCACAGAAGCTTAATGAGATGATTTTAATGCCCCTTTGAAGAGACGTGGAGGTCACAGTAGCTTAACAAAATGATTTTAAAGCCCGTTGGAAGAGACATGGAATTCAGAGTGACTTAACATGATGGTTTTAATGCCCCTTGGAAGAGACGTGGAGTACAGATTGCTTTAACAAGACGGTTTTAATGCCCCTTGGAAGAGACGTGGAAGTCACAGTAGCTTAATGAGACGATTTTAATGCCCGTTGGAACAGACGTGGAGTTCAGTGGTTTAACAAGATGGTTTTAATGCCCCTTGGAAGAGACGTGGAGGTCACAGTAGATTAACAAGACAGGTTTAATGCCCTTGGAGGAGACATGGAGTTCAGAGCGGTTTAACAAGACGGTTTTAATGCCCCTTGGAATAGACATGGAGGTCACAATAGCTTAACAAGATGGTTTTAATGCCCCTTGGAAGAGACGTGGAGTTCAGAGTGGTTTAACAAGACGGTTTTAATGCCCCTTGGAAGAGACGTGGAGTTCAGAGTGGTTTAACAAGACGGTTTTAATGCCCCTTGGAAGAGACGTGGCGTTCACAGTAGCTTAACAAGACGATTTTAATGCCCCTTGGAAGAGACGTGGAGTTCAGAGTGGTTTAACAAGACGGTTTTAATGCCCCTTAAAAGAGACGTGGAGGTCACAGTAGCTTAACAAGACGGTTTTAATGCCCCTTGGAAGAGACGTGGAGTTCAGAGTGGTTTAACAAGACGGTTTTAATGCCCGTGGAAAAGACGAGGAGTTTAGGTAGTTTTAACAATACAGTTTTAATACCCCTTGGAAGAGACGTGGAGGTCACAATAGCTTAACAAGATGGTTTTAATGCCCCTTGGAAGAGACATGGAGGTCACATTAGCTTAACAAGATGGTTTTTATGCCCCATGTAAGAGACGTGGAGTTCAGAGTGGTTTAACATGATGGTTTTAATGCCCCTTGGCAGAGACGTGGAGTACAGAGTGCTTTAACAAGACGGTTTTAATGCCCCTTGGAAGAGACGTGGAGGTCACAGTAGCTTAATGAGACGATTTTAATGCCCCTTGGAAGAGACGTGGAGTTCAGTGGTTTAACAAGATGGTTTTAATGCCCCTTGGAAGAGACGTGGAGGTCACAGTAGATTAACAAGACAGGTTTAATGCCCTTGGAAGAGACATGGAGTTCAGAGCGGTTTAACAAGACGGTTTTAATGCCCCTTGGAAGAGACATGGAGGTCACAATAGCTTAACAAGATGGTTTTAATGCCCCTTGGAAGAGACGTGCAGTTCAGAGTGGTTTAACAAGACGGTTTTAATGCACCTTGGAAGAGACGTGGAGTTCAGAGTGGTTTAACAAGACGGTTTTAATGCCCCTTGGAAGAGACATGGAGTTCACAGTAGCTTAACAAGACGATTTTAATGCCCCGTGGAAGAGACGTGGAGTTCAGAGTCGTTTAACAAGACGGTTTTAATGCCCCTTGAAAGAGACGTGGAGGTCACAGTAGCTTAACAAGACGGTTTTAATGCCCCTTGGAAGAGACGTGGAGTTCAGAGTGGTTTAACAAGATGGTTTTAATGCCCCTTGGAAGAGACATGGAGGTCACATTAGCTTAACAAGATGGTTTTCATGCCCCATGTAAGAGAAGTGGAGTTCAGAGTGGTTTAACATGATCTTTTTAATGCCCCTTGAAAGAGACGTGGAGTACAGAGTGCTTTAACAAGACCGTTTTAATGCCCCTTGGAAGAGACGTGGAGGTCACATTAGCTTAATGAGACGATTTTAATGCCCCTTGGAAGAGACATGGAGTTCAGTAGTTTAACAAGATGGTTTTAATGCCCCTTGGAAGAGACGTGGAGGTCACAGTAGCTTAACAAGACAGTTTTAATGCCCTTTGGAAGAGACGTGGAGGTCACAATAGCTAAACAACACGGTTTTAATGCCCCTTGGAAGAGACGTGGAGTTCAGAGTGGTTTAACAAGATGGTTTTAATGCCCCTTGGAAGAGAAATGGAGGTCACATTAGCTTAACAAGATGGTTTTTATGCCCCATGTAAGAGAAGTGGAGTTCAGAGTGGTTTAACATGATGGTTTTAATGCCCCTTGGAAGAGACGTGGAGTACCGAGTGCTTTAACAAGACCGTTTTAATGCCCCTTGGAAGAGACGTGGAGGTCACAGTAGCTTAATGAGATGATTTTAATGCCCCTTGGAAGAGACATGGAGTTCAGTGGTTTAACAAGATGGTTTTAATGCCCCTTGTAAGAGACGTGGAGGTCACAGTAGCTTAACAAGACAGTTTTAATGCCCCTTGGAAGAGACGTGGAGGTCACAATAGCTTAACAAGACGGTTTTAATGCCCCTTGGAAGAGAAGTGGAGTTCAGAGTGGTTTAACAAGATGGTTTTAATGCCCCTTGGAAGAGATGTGGAGGTCACAGTAGCTTAACAAGACGATTTTCATGTCCCTTGGAAGAGACATGGAGTTCAGAGTGGTTTAACAAGACAGTTTTAATGCCCCTTGGAAGAGAGGTGGAGGTCACAGTAGCTTAACAAGACGGTTTTAATGCCCCTTGGAAGAGACGTGGAGTTCAGAGTGGTTTAACAAGATGGTTTTAATGCCCCTTGGAAGAGACGTGGAGTTCAGATTGGTTTAACAAGAAGGTTTTAATGCCCCTTGGAAGAGATGTGGAGGTCACAGTAGCTTAACAAGACGATTTTCATGCCCCTTGGAAGAGACGTGGACTTCAGAGTGGTTTAACAAGACGGTTTTAATGCCCCTTGGAAGAGACGTGGAGTTCAGAGTGGTTTAACAAGACGGTTTTAATACCCCTTGGAAGAGACGTGGAGGTCACAATAGCTTAACAATATGGTTTTAATGCCCCTTTGAAGAGACGTGGAGGTCACATTAGGTTAACAAGACGGTTTTTATGCCCCATGTAAGAGACGTGGAGTTCAGAGTGGTTTAACAAGATGGTTTTAATGCCCCTTGGATGAGACGTGGAGGTCCCAGTGGAATAAAAAGACAATATCAATGCCCCTTGGAAGAGTGGTGTAGATTACAGTGGAATAAAAAGAAAATCTGAATGCACCTTGGAGGTTGCAGTGGAATAAAAAGACAATATCAATGACCCTTGAAAGAGTGGTGGAGGTCGCAGTGGAATAAAAGTACAATATCCATGACCATTGGAAGAGAAGTGGAGGTCACAGTAGTTTAACAAAATGGTTTTAATGCCCCTTGGAAGAGACGTGGAGGTCACAGTAGCTTAACAAGACCATTTTAATGCCCCTTGGGAGAGACGTGGACTTCAGAGTGGTTTAACATGACGGTATTAATGCCCCTTGGAAGAGATATGGAGTTCAGTGGTTTAACAACATGGTTTCAATGCCCCTTGGAAGAGACATGGAGGTCAAAGTAGCTTAACAAGAAGGTTTTAATTCCCCTTGGAAGAGATATGGAGTTCAGAGTGGTTTAACAAGACGGTTTTAATGCCCCTTGGAAGAGACGAGGAAGTCACAGTAGCTTAACAAGATGATTTTAATGCCCCTTGGAAGAGACGTGGAGTTCAGAGTGGTTTAACAAGACGGTTTTAATTCCCCCTGGAAGAGACGTGGAGATCAGAGTGGTTTAACAAGACGGTTTTAATGCCCCTTGGAAGAGACGTGGAGGTCACAGTAGCTTAACAATATGGTTTTAATGCCCCTTGGAAGAGACGTGGAGTTCAGAATGGTTTAACAAGACCGTTTTAATGCCCCTTGGAAGAGACGTGGAGTTCAGTTTGTTTTAAAAAGACTGTTTTAATGCCCCTTGGAGGAGACGTGGAGTTCAGATTGGTTTAACATGACAGTTTTAATGCCCCTTGGAAGAAACGTGGAGGTCACAATAGCTTAACAAGACGGTTTTAATGCCCCTTGGAAGAGACGTGGAGGTCACAATAGCTTAACAAGACGGTTTTAATGCCCCTTGGAAGAGACGTGGAGTTCAAAGTGGTTTAACAAGATGGTTTTAATGCCCCTTGGAAGAGATGTGGAGGTCACAGTAGCTTAACAAGATGGTTTTAATGCCCCTTGAAGAGATGTGGAGGTCACAGTAGCTTAACAAGATGGTTTTAATGCCCCTTGGATGAGACGTGGAGGTCCCAGTGGAATAAAAAGACAATATCAATGCCCCTTGGAAGAGTGGTGTAGGTTACAGTGGAATAAAAAGTAAATCTGAATGCCCCTTGGAAAAGTGGTGGAGGTCACAGTGGAATAAAAAGACAATATCAATCACCCTTGAAAGAGTGGTGGAGGTCGCAGTGGAATAAAAGTACAATATCAATGACCATTGGAAGAGACGTGGAGGTCATATAGCTTAACAAGACATTTTTGATGCCCCTTGGAAGAGACCTGGAGGTCACAGTAGCTTAACAAAATTGTTTTAATGCCCCTTGGAAGCGACGTGGAGGTCACAGTAGCTTAACAAGACCATTTTAATGCCCCTTGGAAGAGACGTGGAATTCAGAGTTGTTTAACATGACGGTTTAAATGACCCTTGGAAGAGACGTGGAGTTCAGTGGTTTAAAAAGATGGTTTCAATGCCCCTTGGAAGAGACATGGAGGTCACAGTAGCTTAACAAGAAGGTTTTAATGCCCCTTGGAAGAGATATGGAGTTCAGAGTGGTTTAACAAGACGTTTAAATGCAACTTGGAAGAGACGTGGTAGTCACAGTAGCTTAACAAGATGATCTTAATGCCCCTTGGAAGAGACGTGGAGTTCAGAGTGGTTTAACAAGACGGTTTTAATGCCCCTTGGAAGAGACGTGGAGATCAGAGTGGTTTTACAAGACGGTTTTAATGCCCCTTGGAAGAGACGTGGAGGTCACAGTAGCTTAACAATATGGTTTTAATGCCCCTTGGAAGAGACGTGGAGTTCAGAGTGGTTTAACAAGACCGTTTTAATGCCCCCTGGAAGAGACGTGGAGTTCAGTTTGTTTTAATAAGACGGTTTTATTGCCCCTTGGAAGAGACGTGGAGTTCAGATTGGTTTAACATGACAGTTTTAATGCCCCTTGGAAGAGACGTGGAGGTCACAATAGCTTAAAAATAAGGTTTTAATGCCCCCTGGAAGAGACGTGGAGGTCACAATAGCTAAACAAGATGGTTTTAATGCCCCTTGGAAGAGACGTGGAGTTCAGAGTGGTTTAATAAAATGGTTTTAATGCCCCTTGGAAGAGATGTGGAGGTCACAGTAGCTTAACAAGATGGTTTTAATGCCCCTTGCATGAGACGTGGAGGTCCCAGTGGAATAAAAAGACAATATCACAGCCCCTTGGAAGAGTGGTGTAGGTTACAGTGGAATAAAAAGACAATATCAATGCCCCTTGGAAGAGTGGTGGAGGTCGCAGTGGAATAAAAAGATAATATCGATGACCCTTGAAAGAGTGTTGGATGTCGCAGTGGAATAAAGGACAATATCAATGACCCTTGGATGAGACGTGGAGGTCACAGTAGCTTAACAAGACAATTTTAATGACCCCTTGGAAGAGACGTGGAGGTCACAGTAGCTGTACAAGACTGTTTTAATGCCCCTTGGAACAGACGTGGAGGTCACAGTAGCTTAACAAAACGATTTTAATGCCCCTTGGAAGAGACGTGGAATTCAGAGTGATTTAACATGACGGTTTTAATGCCCGTTGGAAGAGACGTGGAGTACAGAGTGGTTTTACAAGACGGTTTTAATTCCCCATGGAAGAGACGTGGAGGTCACAGTAGCTTAATGAAACGATGTTAATGCCCCTTGGAAGAGACGTGGAGATCAGTGGTTTAACAAGACGGTTTTAATGCCCCTTGGAAGAGATATGAAGGTCACAGTAGCTTATTAAGAAGGTTTTATTGCCCCTTGGAAGAGATGTGGAGTTCAGAGTGGTTTAACAAGACGGTTTTAATGCCCCTTGGAAGAGACGTGGAAGTCACAGTAGCTTAACAAGATGAATTTAATGCCCCTTGGATGAGACGTGGAGGTCCCAGTGGAATAAAAAGACAATATCAATGCCCCTTGGAAGAGTGGTGTAGGTTACAGTGGAATAAAAAGAAAATCTGAATGCCCCTTGGAAGAGTGGTGGAGGTCGCAGTGGAATAACAAGACAAAATCAATGACCCTTGAAAGAGTGGTGGAGGTCGCAGTGGAATAAAAATATAATATCAATGACCATTTGAAGAGACGTGGAGGTCACATAGCTTAACAAGACATTTTTGATGCCCCTTGGAAGAGACCTGGAGGTCACAGTAGCTTAACAAAAGTGTTTTAATGCCCCTTGGAAGCGACGTGGAGGTCACAGTAGCTTAACAAGACCATTTTAATGCCCCTTGGAAGAGACGTGGAATTCAGAGTTGTTTAACATGACGGTTTAAATGACCCTTGGAAGAGACGTGGAGTTCAGTGGTTTAACAAGATGGTTTCAATGCCCCTTGGAAGAGACATGGAGGTCACAGTAGCTTAACAAAAAGGTTTTAATGCCCCTTGGAAGAGATATGGAGTTCAGAGTGGTTAAACAAGACGTTTAAATGCCCCTTGGAAGAGACGTGGTAGTCACAGTAGCTTAACAAGATGATTTTAATGCCCCTTGGAAGAGACGTGGAGTTCAGAGTGGTTTAACAAGACGGTTTTAATGCCCCTTGGAAGAGACGTGGAGATCAGAGTGGTTTTACAAGACGGTTTTAATGCCCCTTGGAAGAGATGTGGAGGTCACAGTAGCTTAACAATATGGTTTTAATGCCCCTTGGAAGAGACGTGGAGTTCATAGTGGTTTAACAAGACCGTTTTAATGCCCCCTGGAAGAGACGTGGAGTTCAGTTTGTTTTAATAAGACGGTTTTAATGCCCCTTGGAAGAGACGTGGAGTTCAGATTGGTTTAACATGACAGTTTTAATGCCCCTTTTAAGAGACGTGGAGGTCACAATAGCTTAAAAAGAAGGTTTTAATGCCCCCTGGAAGAGACGTGGAGGTCACAATAGCTAAACAAGATAGTTTTAATGCCCCTTGGAAGAGACGTGGAGTTCAGAGTGGTTTAATAAAATGGTTTTAATGCCCCTTGGAAGAGATGTGGAGGTCACAGTAGCTTAACAAGATGGTTTTAATGCCCCTTGCATGAGACGTGGAGGTCCCAGTGGAATAAAAAGACAATATCACAGCCCCTTGGAAGAGTGGTGTAGGTTACAGTGGAATAAAAAGACAATACCAATGCCCCTTGGAAGAGTGGTGGAGGTCGCAGTGGAATAAAAAGATAATATCGATGACCCTTGAAAGAGTGTTGGATGTCGCAGTGGAATAAAGGACAATATCAATGACCCTTGGATGAGACATGGAGGTCACAGTAGCTTAACAAGACAATTTTAATGACCCCTTGGAAGAGACGTGGAGGTCACAGTAGCTGTACAAGACGGTTTTAATGCCCCTTGGAACAGACGTGGAGGTCACAGTAGCTTAACAAAACGATTTTAATGCCCCTTGGAAGAGACGTGGAATTCAGAGTGATTTAACATGACGGTTTTAATGCCCCTTGGAAGAGACGTGGAGTACAGAGTGGTTTTACAAGACGGTTTTAATTCCCCATGGAAGAGACGTGGAGGTCACAGTAGCTTAATGAAACGATGTTAATGCCCCTTGGAAGAGACGTGGAGATCAGTGGTTTAACAAGACGGTTTTAATGCCCCTTGGAAGAGATATGAAGGTCACAGTAGCTTAATAAGAAGGTTTTATTGCCCCTTGGAAGAGATGTGGAGTTCAGAGTGGTTTAACAAGACGGTTTTAATGCCCCTTGGAAGAGACGTGGAAGTCACAGTAGCTTAACAAGATGAATTTAATGCCCCTTGGATGAGACGTGGAGGTCCCAGTGGAATAAAAAGACAATATCAATGCCCCTTGGAAGAGTGGTGTAGGTTACAGTGGAATAAAAAGAAAATCTGAATGCCCCTTGGAAGAGTGGTGGAGGTCGCAGTGGAATAAAAAGACAAAATCAATGACCCTTGAAAGAGTGGTGGAGGTCGCAGTGGAATAAAAGTATAATATCAATGACCATTGGAAGAGACGTGGAGGTCACATAGCTTAACAAGACATTTTTGATGCCCCTTGGAAGAGACCTGGAGGTCACAGTAGCTTAACAAAAGGGTTTTAATGCCCCTTGGAAGAGACGTGGAGGTCACAGTAGCTTACCAAGACCATTTTAATGCCCCTTGGAAGAGACGTGGAATTCAGAGTTGTTTAACATGACGGTTTAAATGACCCTTGGAAGAGACGTGGAGTTCAGTGGTTTAACAAGATGGTTTCAATGCCCCTTGGAAGAGACATGGAGGTCACAGTAGCTTAACAAGAAGGTTTTAATGCCCCTTGGAAGAGATATGGAGTTCAGAGTGGTTTAACAAGACGGTTTTAATGCCCCTTGGAAGAGACGTGGTAGTCACAGTAGCTTAACAAGATGATTTTAATGCCCATTGGAAGAGACGTGGAGTTCAGAGTGGTTTAACAAGACGGATTTAATGCCCCTTGGAAGAGACGTGGAGATCAGAGTGGTTTAACAAGACGGTTTTAATGCCCCTTGGAAGAGACGTGGAGGTCACAGTAGCTTAACAATATGGTTTTAATGCCCCTTGGAAGAGACGTGGAGTTCAGAGTGGTTTAACAACACCGTTTTAATGCCCCCTGGAAGAGACGTGGAGTTCAGTTTGTTTTAATAAGACGGTTTTAATGCCCCTTGGAAGAGACGTGGAGTTCAGATTGGTTTGACATGACAGTTTTAATGCCCGTTGGAAGAGACGTGGAGGTCACAATAGCTTAAAAAGAAGGTTTTAATGCCCCTTGGAAGAGACGTGGAGGTCACAATAGCTAAACAAGACGGTTTTAATGCCCCTTGGAAGAGACGTGGAGTTCAGAATGGTTTAATAAGATGGTTTTAATGCCCCTTGGAAGAGATGTGGAGGTCACAGTAGCTTAACAAGATGGTTTTAATGCCCCTTGCATGAGACGTGGAGGTCCCAGTGGAATAAAAAGACAATATCACAGCCCCTTGGAAGAGTGGTGTAGGTTACAGTGGAATAAAAAGACAATATCAATGCCCCTTGGAAGAGTGGTGGAGGTCGCAGTGGAATAAAAAGATAATATCGATGACCCTTGAAAGAGTGTTGGATGTCGCAGTGGAATAAAAGGACAATATCAATGACCCTAGGATGAGACGTGGAGGTCACAGTAGCTTAACAAGACAATTTTAATGACCCCTTGGAAGTGACGTGGAGGTCACAGTAGCTGTACAAGACGGTTTTAATGCCCCTTGGAACAGTCGTGGAGGTCACAGTAGCTTAACAAGACGATTTTAATGCCCCTTGGAAGAGACGTGGAATTCAGAGTGATTTAACATGACGGTTTTAATGCCCCTTGGAAGAGACGTGGAGTACAGAGTGGTTTTACAAGACGGTTTTAATTCCCCATGGAAGAGACGTGGAGGTCACAGTAGCTTAATGAAACGATGTTAATGCCCCTTGGAAGAGACGTGGAGATCAGTGGTTTAACAAGACGGTTTTAATGCCCCTTGGAAGAGACATGAAGGTCACAGTAGATTAATAAGAAGGTTTTATTGCCCCTTGTAAGAGATGTGGAGTTCAGAGTGGTTTAACAAGACGGTTTTAATGCCCCTTGGAAGAGACGTGGAAGTCACAGTAGCTTAACAAGATGAATTTAATGCCCCTTGGAAGAGACGTGGAGGTCCCAGTGGAATAAAAAGACAATATCAATGACCCTTGGAAGAGTGGTGTAGGTAACAGTGGAATAAAAAGACAATATCAATGCCCCTTGGAAGAGTGGTGGAGGTCGCAGTGGAATAAAAAGTCATTATCAATGACCCTTGGAAAAGTGGTGGAGGTCGCAGTGGATTAAAAAGACAATATCAATGACCCTTGGAAGAGACGTGGAGGTCACAGTAGCTTACCAAGATGATTTGAACTCCCCTTACAATAGTCATGCAGTACAGCACATTAAAAACATTATTCCCATTATTGGGGAGTGGGTCTCCCATAGTCTTTGCCTATGCCTTCCAAGCAAAAGCTGCCAAAAATTAGGATGGAAGAACTTGCAATGCCCCTTACAAGAGCCATGCAGTACAGCATATTAAAAACATTATTCACATTATTGGGGAGTGGGTCTCCCATAATCTTTGCCTATGCCTTCTAAGCAAAAGCTGCCAAAAATTAGGATGGAGGAACTTGCAATGCCCTTACAAGAGCCATGCAGTACAGCATATTAAAAACATTATTCCCATTATTGGGGAGTGGGTCTCCCATAGTCTTTGCCTATGCCTTCCAAGCAAAAGCTGCCAAAAATTAGGACGGAGGAACTTGCAATGCCCTTACAAGAGCCATGCAGTACAGCATATTAAAAACATTATTCCCATTATTGGGGAGTTGGTCTCCCATAGTCTTTGCCTATGCCTTCCAAGCAAAAGCTGCCAAAAATTAGGACGGAGGAACTTGCAGTGCTGGCAACACGGACCACGGTCACCCTGGTGGTATAGTGGTGGTGGAGGCTGAGGATAAGGAGAAGAGCAAAAAACAGCTGAAATGAGGAAGCGTATACCCATGTGTGGGTGTGAAGCGGTGCATGGGAATACACCTCCCGAAATAACACAGTCGATTTGACTTTATGTTACTCTGCTGTCATTTGGTGGTGATGAGAAGTCTGGCCCAATCCAGCCCTTGTTCATTTTGATAAGGGTCAGCTTGTCAGCATTGTCAGTTGACAGGCGAGTACGCTTATCAGTTATAATTCCCCCAGCGGCACTAAAAACACGCTCTGATAACACGCTAGCAGCAGGGCAGGCCAGGACCTCCAAGGCGTACAGAGCGAGTTCATTCCAAGTGTCCAGCTTGGATACCCAATAATTAAAAGGCACAGAGGAATCACGGAGGATGCTGGTACGGTCGGCAAGGTACTCCCTCACCATCTTTGGAAACTTTCCACTCCTTGTGAGAGTACCCCGCGCCTCAGGGCCTGTAAGCTGGGCGAGTCTAAGAAAACTGTCCCGGAACTTTCACAGTGTTCCCCTGCCTCTGCTGGATTGGAGTTGCGTCTCTCTCGCCTGTACGCCTTGGTAGTTCAACGAACTGTGACCTCTGCCGCTAGCGTGTTCAGATGGGAATTTTTTTAACAGTTCTGCAGCAAGGGCCTTCTGGTACTGCCCCATTTTTGTAGACCTCTCAACCTCAGGAATAAGAGAGTGAAAGTTCTCCTTGTAGCGGGGGTTTAAAAGTGTCACCAACCAGTAATGACTGTCACCCAACATTTTGACAACGCAAGGGTCACAGTTAAGGCAGCGTAACATAAAGTCAGCCATGCGTGCCAGACTGGTCACGGGCAAGACTTCCGTGTCCTCACCAAGATGACGACTGACCATGCTCTCCTCCTCCTCCACCTCCCCCCTGTCCTCAGGCCACCCACGCTGAACCGACGGTATGACAGTTGTACAGGTACTACCTTCTACAGCGCATGATACCAGCTCCTGTACTTCCTCCTCCTCCTCTCCCTCATTGTCCCCCAATGCACATTGGGATGAGATGAGGCTGGGCTGTGTGTAATCGCCCGCTACAGCTTCTTGATCCATCTCATCATACTCAGGCTGCAATGCCTCCTCTTTAATTCTCTGCAGAGAGCATTGCAAAAAACAGACAAGTGTTATGCTGACGCTAATAGATGGCGTCATCGTCATTCACCATCTTGGTGGACTCCTCAAAGTTTGTCAGGATGGTACATATGTCAGACATCCAGGTCCACTCCTTAGGTCTTATGTGTGTAGTCTGACCTGAATATCGACGACCTTGTTGCAGCTGGTACTCCACAACTGCTCTCTTCTGCTCACAAATCCTTTGCAACATGTGGAGGGTAGAGTTCCAACGTGTGGGGACTTTACACACCAGTCTGTGTGCCGGAAGCTGCAAATGCTGCTGCAACACAGCAAGGGCGGCGGAAGCTGTAGCCGACTTCCGAAAATGAGCTGACAGGTGGCGTACTTTGACGAGCAGATCTGGCAACTCGGGGTACGATTTAAGAAACCGCTGAACCACGAGGTTAAGCACATGAGCCAGGCATGGTACTTGTGTGATCCCGCCTCGACTCAGAGCCGCCACCAGGTAATGGCCATTGTCACACACGACCATGCCTGGATGTAGGTTCAGCGGTCTCAGCCATATATCTGCCTGATCATTCACAGCTGTCCACAACTCACAAGCAGTGTGAGGTTTATCACCTAAGATTATGAGTTTCAGCACAGCCTGTTGCCGCATTGCTGAGGCAGTACTGCAGTGCTTCCAGCTTGTAACTGATGTGGTGATATCTGAGATGGGGGCTGAACATGAGGAGGAGGAGGATGATGATGCGCAGTAGCTGTACACTGTGGGGGCAACTCTGACTGACATAAGGCCCGCAATCCTCGGTGTGGGGAGGATGTGTTCCGTCCCAAGGTCCGACTGGGTCCCAGTTTCCACTATGTTCACCCAGTGTGCCGTCAGGGAGATGTACCGTCCCTGGCCACAAGCACTTGTCCACTTGTCCGTTGTCAGGTGGACTCTCCCAGTAACTGCGTTGTTGAGGGCACAGCAGATGTTTTGGGACACGTGCTTGTGTAGTGCAGGGATGGCACACCGGGCAAAATAGTGTCAGTTGGGGACCGAGTACCGAGGGACGGCCACCGCCATAAGGTTGCGGAAGGATTCTGTCTCCACCAGCCTAAAAGGCAGCATTTCCAATGCAAGCAGTCGTGAAATGTGCGAATTTAGGACTGTGGCATGTGGGGCGTTGGCTGCGAATTTGCGTTTTCGTTCAAAGCTCTGGGATATGGACAATTGAACGCTGTGGTGGGACGTGGACGTTGATGCTGTTTCTTGAGAAACTGCCATAACAAGTGAAGACTGAGAGGAGGGGGCATCTTTGCATGCAGCATGGACAGGGGTTTGCCTTTCACACACAACAGGGGGTTCTCTTACACGCACAACAGTGGAAGAAGCAGTGGTGACACCCACTGACACTGGTCGTGGACCCTGGGGTTCGCCCCACAAAGTCGGGTGCTTTGCTGACATGTGCCTGATCATGCTGGTGGTGGTCAGGCTGGTAGTTTTGTCACCCCTGCAGATGCTGGCATGGCAGGTGGTACAAATGGCCTTTTTGGGGTTATCAGCAGAGTCTTTAAAAAAATTCCAGACTCTGGAAGACCTACCGGTTGTACTGGCAAGGTCCCTCGTGTTGGTGTTACGGGGAACGGTTGCCTGCCTTCTGTCTGCGGCCACCACACTGCTTCTTCCTGTCTGTTGGGGTACTCTGCCTCCCTCCCACTGCGTGCTGCTGGCCTCGCTCTGCATGTCCTCCTGCCACATTGGGTCAGTTACTAGATCATCTACCACCTCCTCCTTTTCCACTTCTGCACCACGGTCCTCCTCCTTACTACGTGGCAATTATGTCTCGTCATCGTCCACCTCTTGTGACAAACTGCCAGCGTCGCCTTCCTGTGGCCGTGGCTGTTCAAATATTTAGCGATCGCTACATGGGATCTCCTCTTCCACCACTTCAAGCAGAGCAGGCGAGGGGCCCAAATATGGAAATGGGCCAGTGAACAGCTCTTCAGAGTGTCCAAGTGTGGGATCAGTTGCTGTCTGACGACACTCGGCATGGTGGGAGGAAGGAGCATCAGGGTGAGGAGGAGTATGCAGTCGAGACTCACGGCTACTAGCACTTGACCGTGTGGAAGACAGACCGGAGGTGGTGGTGTCCAGGTGACTGGAAGTATTATCTGCTATCCAATTAATAACCTGTTCACACTGATCAGTTCGCAATAGTGGTGCTGTTGTGTGCTTCCCTAGTAATTCGGTCAAGAACTGTGAGCGAGAAGATGTGGTTGTTGGTTGTGGCACATTTTTACTCTGGCCACGGCCCCGTCCTCTGCACGCACCATCACCAGAATGTCCAGTTCCACGTCCCTTGCCACGCGCCTTGCCCATTGTAAATGAAGTAAAATAGCTTACACTCGCACTATCAATGGCAAATGGGTAATAAAAAGGAGATTTGAACTGTGGAAGAGTAAAACCACAGTTCAAGTTCTCTGGCGTAGACCAGAATCTTTTAAACAGATATATTTGTGTCTGAACAGTCAGCGAGACACTGAAACTGTTTTTTTTAATGCAAAAAGGTGGATTACACCCAGATTTGAACTGTGGAAGAGGAAAACCACAGTTCTAGTTATCTGGCCTACACCAGGATCTTTTAAACAGATATATTTGTGTCTGAACAGTCAGCGAGACACTGAAACTGTTTTTTTTTATGCAGAAAGGTGGATTACACCCAGATTTGAACTGTGGAAGAGGAAAACTACAGTTCTAATTCTCTGGCCTACACCAGAATCTTTTAAACAGATATATTTGTGTCTGAACAGTCAGCGAGACACTCAAACTGTTTTTTTCATGGAAAAAAGGCAAAAAAGTGGATAATACAGAGATTTGAACCGTGGAATTGCAAAACCACAGTTCTAGTTATCTGGCCTACACCAGACTCTTTTAATCAGATATATTTGTGTCTGAACAGTCAGCAAGACACTGAAACTGTTTTTTTTTATGCAAAAAGGTGGATTACACCCAGATTTGAACTGTGGAAGAGGAAAACCACAGTTCTAGTTCTCTGACCTACACCAGAATCTTTTAAACAGATATATTTGTGTCTGAACAGTCAGCGAGACACTCAAACTGTTTTTTTTATGGGAAAAAGGCAAAAAAGTGGATAATACAGACATTTGAACCGTGGAACTGCAAAACCACTGTTCTAGTTAACTGGCCTACACCAGACTCTTTAAAATAGATATATTTGTGTCTGAACACTCACAGGCACACTCAATTTTTTTTTTGGGGGGGGGGGAATACCAAAAGGTTAATAAGACGGATATTTGTACAGTCTGAGGGAAAAAAAAAGAAGAGCATTTAGATGAAAAAAAAAGGATTTTTCCTGGCCCCCTGAGACCTAGGGCTAAGTCTAGCAATTTGAAAAGCAGCACACAGGACTGTAATGCAGTATTTGTTGGTATTACCACTGCGTGTCCTATACAGCCTGCCTGCCTTCCTGATATCTGGGATGGATATTAGTCCTGAGAAGGACTGCTTGTTTGATTTTGCAGGCTTTAGAGACACTACACTACCTATTTCGCAGTATAAATCTCTCCCTAGCTCAGCAGCATGTTCGCTCAACACTAATTACAAGTGATGACTCCTCAGGTCATCAATGAAGATTTAATCTTTTACAAAATGTAAGATTTAACTCTTACATATTTTTTCTTTAGGCTCTCTTTTTGTCATTTTCACATTCTTTCTTCATATTGTACATATTTTTACAGCCCTTTTAAATTATTTGTTCTGTTTTGTCTTATCATTTTGGTTTATTTATTACTTTCTCACTTTTATTTTCATTCTTTTCTTATTTTGGACTTTTTGATTTTTTCACATGTTTGTTTTACAGATATTTTAGCCTTGTTTGCTTTCCAATAGTATATTTAGTTGTATTTTATTTCTTAATCTATGCGTTCATTCATCTGTTGTTTCTTTCACAGTTTTTCATCTTTCATTGGTTTGCTTATTGGCAATTTCTGTATGGTGCCTTAATCCAACAGCACATGTGCGTTACTTGGATAGCTTGTTCATTTTCTTCTATTCTGCATCCACATGTGTGACTACAGAGGATTATCGAAACATGTGTACCATCTATACTGTACGTCTTAGTGCTTTGTTATGTCTTCCTCTCCAAATACCCTGTGCATGTGCATTTTTCTGTCTACTGTATGTACTTGCAAACTTGTTTTGCAGAACACTTAATTGAGATAGCAGCACACATTTTATCATTATACTCATTACAACATGTGCTTAGCCTTTAGTCTTCACAGTTGTTGCTATTCTATGGACTATGACAATTTTAGCTTAGGTGTTATTTATGCATCTTTTCTACTTGCCTTTTGCCTTTCCATTTCATGTTTTATATTTCTATTAATGTACAAATATTTATCGCCCCTAACAAAGTTGCCATGTGCAGCAACACAGGTTGGGAATCCATCCCACATCCTCTCCTACCAAGCATTGTTGGTTTGTGTTTGTCTTCTTTTTTCTTTTCCCCTTAACAGACTGATGTCATGCTTGGATATTCTCTTTGCATTTTATTAACCGCACACTCTTTGTAGGTTTATTTTGGAGTTTGATCATTTGCCTACATATTACTTTATTATTTATGTTTTTTTAAAATACTTTTGTGCTGCTCCTTTGGTATTTCTAAAACAATTTAGCTGTGTATTTATATTTGGGATATGCAGTCAATTTTTATATGCCCTTTCTAGCTCTTTGGTGTATTGCTTATCTTCTATATGTCCTACGAGCATGCTTTTTTGATATTTTAAGTGGTGCCCACTTGTTTGTTAATTAGCTAAAATCTGATCTGCTACCAAATTTCATAACACAAACTATATACTTTATTAAATATACAGTATGTCTTTGTACACCAGCCTCCTCAGACATAAATGATCTATTTAACGGCTTTGCCCCAAAGCCAGTTTTCGCCTTCCTGACCAGGCCAAATTTTACAATTCTGACCAGTGACACTTTATGAGATTATAACTCTGGAACTCCTCAACGACGACTCCCAGTGATTCTGAGATCATTTTATAGTGTACTTTACGATAGTGGTAAATTTAGGTCTACTTTGTTATAATTATTTGTATATATATATTGGTTGGTGAAAATTTTGCAATTTTAAAACTTTCAATTTTTATATCCTTAAATCAGTTAGTCATGCTGTACAAAATAATTTATAAATAATATTTACCATATGTCTACTTTACATCAGCATTATCTTTGAAAAATAATTAATTTTTCTAAGGAAATTAGAAGGTTAAAAGTTTCTCAGCAATTTCTCATTTTTCCAACAAAATTTAAAAAAGTTTTTTTTAGGGACTACATCTAATGGGAAATGACTTTTAGGGGCTTATATGATAAAAATACCAAAACGTGACACCATTTTAAAAACTACATTCCACAAAGTGCTTAAACCCACATTCATTTAAGCAATGTGGAAGGAAAAATGAACATTTTCCCTTTTCCGAATAAAAATGTTTATTTAGCCACAAATTTTTCAATTTTTACAAGGGTAACAGGTAAAAATGAATGATACATTTTGATTTGCACGCTGATACCCCATATTTGGAGAAAAACTACAGTTTGGGCGCATGGCTGGGCTCAGAAGGGAAGGAGCGCCATTCAACTATCGAAGGTCAAAATTGGTTGGAATAGATAGCAGACACCATATCGCATTTGTAGAGCCCCTGATGTCCCTAAACAGTGGAAAGATCCCACACATGATCCCATTTTGGAAACTACACCACTCAAAGAATTTGTCTAGAAGTGTGGTGAGCACCTTGAACCCACATATGCGTCACTGAATTTTATATTGAGATGTGAAAATGAAGAAAAAATTTTTTTTCCCAATAATATCCAAAATATTTCATTTTCACAAGGGAAACAGTAGAAAATGTACAGTATAATTTGTTGTGCAATTTCTCCTGAGTACACCAATATCCCTTATGTGGAGAAAAACTAGTGTTTGGATGCACGGCAGGGCTCAGAAGGGAAGGAGCGCCAACTGACTTTCGGAGCTCAAAATTGGCTGGAATAGGTAGAGGATGCCATGTTGCATTTGCAGAGCCCCTGATATGATTAAACTGTGCAAACCCCCCACAAGTGACCCCATTTTTAAGCTACACCCCTCAAGGAATTTATCTAGAGGTGTAGTGAACACCTTGAACTCACAGGTGCTTCACAGACTTTTATAATGTTGAGCCGTGAAAATTAAAAAATAGATTTTTCCCACAAAAATGTTGCTTCAGCCCCAAATTTTTCATATTCACAAAAGTAACAGGAGAAAGTAGTCCATATAATTTGTTGTGCAATTTTTCCTCAGTACACAGATACCACATATGTGGTGGAAAACTACTGTTTGGGCACGCAACAGGGCTTGGAAGGGAAGGGGCACCTATTGAATTCTGAAGTGCAATTTTGGCTGGAACAGATTACGGATGCCATTTCACATTTGAAGAGTTCATGACATGCCAAAACAGCAGAACCCCACAAATGATCCAATGTTGGAAACTACACGTGTTAAGTAATTCATCTAGTGGTGTTTTTAACCCTAAAAAGTCTAAAAGCTGTGCTACTGCACAATGGCAGAAAGTATATTTAAGTGCCTATTGGGCACTGTGCATTTGCACTTAAGGAAAGCTGTGAGAACTTAGACTTTATTCTCAAGAAACTTATCTATGAGCATCAAGGATGGTCAATATGTGGTGAAAGGAAAGTTCTCTCTTTGCTCCATGGGCAGTAAAGAGGATAGACGAGGCACCCATGCTTTTAATGTGAATGGGACAGCCGGTATAGGACTCATCACTGGAGCCAAAAAAGTTGGCCACCGAGAACATCTTTGCAACCTGGACTCAAGGACATAGTTGCGGAAAGTTTAGTTGATTCCACTAATGTTCTCCTGCCATCACTCCAGATTAAGCTTGGACTGATGAAGCAGTTTGTGAAAGCTCTATCGAAAGAAGGAGAGACTTTTAAGTACCTGTGTACCAAGTTTCAAGGACTGTCCGAAGCAAAACTGAAGGAAGGCATTTTTGTGGGTCGTGATATTTGGAAACTCATGAAGGAGGATGTGTTAGAAACAAAAATGAAAGCTATTGAGAAAAGGGCTTGGGATTCTTTTAAAGAAGTCATGAAGAAGTTTCTAGGTAACAACAAAGATGCAAAATTTAAGTTCATCGTGGAGAACATGCTGAAACATTTCAAAGTCTTGGGTTGTCTGATGAATTTGAAGTTACAATTTACATTTGGACTATTTTCTTGAAAACCTTGATGCTGTTAGCGAAGAACAAGGAGAAAGATTTCATCAGGATATCAAGGCGATGGAACAAAGATACCAAGATGAAACGTGAACATGATTGGGGACTATAGTTGGATGCTTTCGCAGGCCTTCTATAAGAGAAAAGGTACCAAGAGAAGCTTTGAAGAGAAAAGGAAAAGACACATTAAAATTAATTATATATAATATTGTGTACATTGTTGGCTACAATAAAGATTTTTCTTATTCATCTTGCTTGTACATAATTTCACGTGTGTTTTGTGCCAAATTCATGCATGATGGTTAGAAATAGAAGTGTTTTTTGAAATCATGGCATAAGAAAGCATATAAATCAGTCATTAGATTTGAAACAATTTTTATAAACACAAACTTTGCATACCTGTGTAATTAAATTTTTACAACAAAAATTAGCTTCATATTTTACATTGTCACACAGGGAAATGAGTAAAAATGTCACCAAAATGTGTCACACAATTTCTGCAGAAAGTGGCAATACCTCATATGTGGTGTTAGAGTACTGCTTAGCCACACAGCGAAACATGGGAGGAAAGGAGTGCTATTTGACACTTGGAGACTTTACTGTTTTACAAGTGAGATCTGGGCTTCCACTGATTATTCATAACCAGCAGAGAGAAAGCTGCCCACCCGGGGCTGATATTACTAGACTGGGAAAGGGGCCATTAGCCCAAAATGTTCCCTGGTTATTAATAATTGCTCACAGCTATTTAATTAGCCTTTACTGGCTAGATTACAATGGGACCCCAGAAATTTTTTTACGTGGGGTCCCCTTATAAATTCTAACCAGCAAAGGCTAAACAGACAGCTTTGAGATGATATTAATAGCAAGGGAAGGGGCCTTGGATTCCGGCCCCCTTTAAGGCTATTAATATCAGTCCTCAGTGGCCACAAAAATGGCGCATCAATAAGATGCGCCAAATCTGGAGCTTAGGCTCGCTCTTCCCACTTACCCTGATGCGATGGCAAATGGGGTAATATGGTTGGGGTTCATGTCAGCCTTGTATTGACAGCTGACATGAAGACCTGGTTAGTAATGGAAAGGCGTCCCCATTACTAACCCCACAGTAAAATTTGTGAAATAATGACACAGCCAGAAAAAATCCTTTATTTGAAATAAAAACACAGACTTCTTTATTAAATCTACATTTAAATCTACATAGATAAATAGATATGGATAGATAGATAGCTAGATATATGGATAGATAGATAGATAGGTGAGTCAAACACCCATTCCAATGGGTCTCCTGTAAAAAATCAAAAGTCTAAAACAACAATATCCCCTACTTGTCCGATGTGATGAAAAAATCCACACTGTTGCACGATGATCCCACTTGTAGAACAATCACATCATCAGATTTAACTGCTCTACAGGACAGCAGGTTGACATTGATACAGGAGTGTAATCGCTGTGCAGTGGCGGTGCCGTATGTCAGATCACTGGTGCTCATCAGCTGATGAACTCCTGTGACCTCTCTCACGGCAACTCAGCACTATACACTGCGGGAGCGTCACGTTCCTGTCAGTGTGTCTCTCGATGTGACTGTTCTACATGTGAGATCAGTGCAAAACAATCTGGATTACCTGGATTACGGTGGATAGGTGAGTATTATAGTGGTTTATAATTTTTTCTGTTTTAGCGGTGACATGGGCATCGGGGATTATGCATTAAGGTGAGTTTTATGGTGTTCTTTTTTTTTTCAGGGAAAAAGGGCATTGGGGATTAGGCGTAGGTGAGTATAATGTGTTTTTTATTTTTATTTGAATATTTATTTATTAATTTTAACTTTTTTTTTTACTTTGAACATATTTGCCAGATGATGAGAGACTATTGCTCTCAACAACTGTTTACAGTGACTGCATGCGTCAGCTGATAGGGGTAGTAGTCTCACCAGCTGACACCTGTTACCCATGGTAAGCTTTTTAATGTGGGTCACAGTCACAGCTGCGGGATAACGCTGACATCTGACAGCGTTGTCCTGCAGTGCTTTGGCCCGCAGTAGCGATGTTACCGCCGATGAGAGGCTTGGTAACTCAGAGCCCCGGTAACTCCCATGGGTATTGAGGAGTCGGACTACTCCCATCATTGTACCCTGCTCACTCTGATGTCAGTGTGAGCAGCTGACAATGATGTGAGCTGCTTTCAGCACCCGGCACCGGTATAGCGCAAACTGTACCACTGATTCCCCGGCGCCAATACTGTGATAAAACACGCCCTCCTGGCTCATCACACAGCACCACTATTCTAGCCAAAGTTCTCATTAGTGAAAACTCGATCATTTACCAAACTTTGGCTGAATTTTGCCGGTTTTGAAGAAAATGCTTGAGAATCCGAACACAAATCCGAATGTGCAATGTTTCTGCCGAATTTGAGATTGGCGAATATTTTCCGAACATACCCTCTCTTATTCTCCCTTCTTTTGAAGCTCACTCTGTCCGCATCTACTCTCCGTCCAACCTCCAAGTAGCTGTCATATACCAACCTCCAGGCCCGGTCACTGCCTTTATTGACCAATTCTCCTCCTGGCTTCTTTACTTTCTCTCTGCTGACATTCCCACAATCATCATGGGTAATTTCAACATCCCCACTGACACTCGCCAGTCAACAGCATCCAAACTCCAATCGCTTAGTTCATCCTTTGGACTTACTCAGTGGTCCTCCTTAGCCACCCACAAAGACGGACACAGACTAGACCTCATCTTCACCCGACTCTGCTCCCTATCTAACCTCACAACCTCCCCCCTACCCCTATCTAACCACCATCTACTCACCTTCTCATCCCTGTCCTCCTCACCTGTCACCCATGTCCAGCAACTAGCACACCCCACAGAAACCTTGCACATCTAGACACTCACACACTCTCTGACTCTATTCTACCACTGACATCCATATCTTCACTCCACAACACAGACAGCGACACTGCTTTCTACAATGCCAGTGTTGCATCAGCTATTGACTTGGTCACCCCTCTTGTGCATGGCAGAGCTCGACGAGTCAATAGGCAACCCTGGCACAACAACCTCACTGAACAGCTTTGACAAGCATCCAGGGTTGCGGAGCGGCGTTGGAAGAAAACACATTCTCAAGATGACTTCACTGCATTCAAACAAGCAACACTCGCATTCAAATCAGCCCTTACCTCTGCTAAACAGGCCTACTTCACAACCCTCATATCTTCCCTATCCTACAACCCCAAACAGCTATTCAACACTTTTAACTCTCTCCTCTGCCCTCCACTGCCCCCTCCGACCTTCGTCATCTCTGCTGAGGAGTTTGCCACACACTTCAAAAACAAGATTGACCAAACAAGGCAAGTCTTCACTGTCCATCCACCACAACCCCTTTGTTTTCCAGACCATTGCCCTTCCCCTATAACCTTCCTTCCCAACATCACAGAAAGAGACCTTACTCGTCTCCTCTCCAAATCATACCTCACCACTTGTGCACTCGACCCCATCCCACCTCCTCCCCGACCTCACCCCCACACTTATCCCATCCCTAGCCCATCTCTTCAACCTATCACTAACTTCTGCTGCCTTCCCCACTGCCTTCAAACATGCCACAATCATGCCCATCCTCAAAAAGCCATCCCTCGACCCAACTGCCTTGTCCAGCTACCGCCCCATATCACTGCTCCCATTTGCCTCCAAACTCCTTGAGCAACATGTTAAAGCTGAACTTTCCTCTCACTTCTTATCTAACTCTCTCTTCGACAACTGATAATACAGCTTCTGCCCCCACCATTCCACCGAAACTGCCCTTACCAAAATCATCAATGACTTTCAGCCAAAGCTAACAGACAATTCTCTGTACTCCCTCTTCTTGACCTATCCTCTGCTTTCGACACAGTTGACCACTGCCTCCTACTACAGATCCTCTCTTCCTTTGGCGTCAAAAACCTTGCGCTATCTTGGATCTCCTCATACCTTTCTAACCGCACATTTAGAGTCTCCCACTCCCACACTACCTCCTCACCCCACCCCTCTCTATTGGAGTCCCTCAAGGCTCTGTCCTAGGACCCCTACTCTTCTCAATCTATACCCTTGGCCTGGGACAGCTCACAAAATCCCATGGCTTCCAGTACCATCTGTATACTGATGACACCCAGATCTACCTCTTTGGCCCAGACGTCTCCTCTCTGCTGTCCAGAATCCCAACATGTCTAGCAGCCATATCTTCCTTCTTCTCCTCCCGCTTCCTCAAGCTCAATGTGGACAAAACTGAACTCATCATCTTTCCCCCATCTCGCATATCTTCCACACCAGATCTTTCTATCACAATAAATGACATCACACTTTCCCCTGTACCGGCAATCCACTGCTTAGGAGTAACCCTTGACTCTGTCCTCTCCTTCAAACCCTACATACAAGCTCTTTCCACCTCCTGTTGCCTGAAGCTCAAAAATATTTCCAGAATCCGTCCTTTCCTCAACCCTCAATCTACTAAACTGCTTGTGCATGCCCTCATCATCTCCCGCCTTGACTACTGCAACATCCTCCTCTGTGGCCTACCTGCTAACACTCTCGCACCCCTCCAGTCCATCCTTAACTCTGCTGTACGACTGGTTCATCTCTCGCCTTACTACTCCTCAGCTACCCCCCATTGCAAATCCTTTCACTGGCTCCCAATTGCCCAGCGTATCCAGTTCAAACTACTAACACTGACCTACAAAGCAATCCATAACCTCTCTCCTCCGTACATCTCTAAACTAATCTCCTGATACATTCCCTTACGTAATCTCCGGTCCTCCCAAGACCTCCTTCTCTCCTCCGCACTTATTCGTTCCTCACCCAATCATCTCCAAGATTTCTCCCGAATATCCCCCATCCTATGGAATTCTGTGCCTCAACACGTCCGATTATCCACCACATTTGGATCCTTTAGATGGAACCTGAAAGCCCATCTTTTCAAACAAGTTTACAGCCTGCCATGACCTTGCTTGCTGTCACCTCAACAACACCGGAGCTACTGCAATCCCCCAACCTACTGTCTCCTTCCCCTTTCCTGTAGTATGTAAGCCCACAAAGGCAGGGTCCTCTTCCCTCTGTACCAGTCTATCATTGTTAGTTTGTTTACTGTAAGTGATATCTGTATTTGGTATGCAACCCCTTCTTATGTACAGCACCATGGAATCCATGGCGCTATATAAATAAATAATAATAATAATAATAAAAATAATAAAACCACACAGTCATCTTTCGGCCCGAAGTCACCATGGAGACCATCAATTGCAATCAAGTTCTGCTGATCTGAACAGAGAGGAGAGAGGGAGCTCTCTCCCTCTGCTATGCTGACCGATGTCACTGTCACTATTGACTGCAGCATCAGAGAAGTTAAACACCCGCTGACACTCACTTTTGATTGCGCCGGCACTCGGAGTGAGCCTGCACAATTGTTACATTGTACATGATTGGTGGTTATTGGGAACGCACCTCCCGCAGCACTGTACATACAGGGTGAATGCTGTGAAGGAATTAATAAACTATTACGTTTGAATTGTGAAATCTTATTATAGATCATGGATGTGGACACCTCTGGGGCCATTTTTACTTAAGTTAATGTATTTTTTCCTAAAATCAATTTTGGAATTGGGTTTCATAAAAAATTGGCAGTTTGAAACACCTTTCTTTCACCAAAACTACTGACACAATGGCAGGATCCCAACCGACCCAACTGAATGTGGGCCCCCTTTTTCCTAGTTGGGCCCAATTATGTACTCCTAGGCGGATTATAATGAGGGCAATCTGGGCTACCCCCCGGGGCATGAGGCTCCGGGGGGCCCATGACCAGATTGCCCTCATTACAATGTTTTATGCGATGCCGCCATGCCGCTAATGCGGCACACATACCCCGGCAACTTTACGCAGGGGCAGCAGACTGGGCAGGGGAAGCCCTTTGCCGCTCCCCCAGAAGCTCCTTGGCCGCACCCCCAGCAGCCCTGTGCGCGGCTGTGTCTGCTGAAATTACATCACGCAGTGTGCTGCGTGCTTACTACTGGAGAGGACCTGGACCGGAGACATGCCAGGGGATGGGGACCGGAGACAAGCCGGAGGATGGTGAGTGCCTGCTTCCCAATGTACCACGCGTGTCTGTGTGCATGTATGATTGTGTTTATGTATGTGTGATATGGCTGTTTATTTGTTTTTTTCTGCATGTCTTCAAATCTGTTTTGGCCTGTATGTGTCTTTGTATATGTCTGTATATGTGTCTGTGTGTGTGTGTGTACATTTCTGCGACCCATATATGTGCAATTCTGCTTGTATATACATGACTACATGTTTGACCTCATGTGCATGATTTTGTGTGCACGTGCCTGCTTGTGTCTGACTGCATGTGTGACTGCGTGTGTGTATTGTACCCCTGGAGCTATGTGCGGCCCTATACTGTACCCCGGTAGCTATGTGCGGCACCGTACTGTAGCCGGTCCCGTACTGTAGCCCGGAAGCTCCGCGCCGCCCCGTACTCTAGCCCGGGATCTCCGCGCCGCCCCGTACTGTAGCCCGGGAGCTATGTGGGGCCCCTTACTGTAGCCCCGGGAGCTATGTGGGGCTTTGTATTGTAGCCCAGGAGCTATGTGGGGCTTTGTACTGTATCTAGGGAGCTATGTGAGGCTTTGTACTGTATCTAGAGAACTATGTGGGGCTTTGTACTCTATCTAGGGAGATAACCACAAAAAGATGAATAAAATACCAATTTTTATTAAATAATTCATGTAAAAATATATATAGAAAGAAAAAAGGGGGAACAAGAAATGGTAAAAATGGGAAAGGTCAATCAGACCACACAGAAAAAAGACACCATAAATAGAAAGGTAAACCCATCAATATGAATATATGCCTACCAAAATGTATATGTTTCCACAAATAACAGATAAAGTGCACTGTGCAAAAGAGTACAAAAATTATTAATAAATTCATCCATATAACACAATTATATATATATAGTAAATAAATCCAAGTGGATATGTATTATTGGATGAATCCATTGATATGCGTACATATAATAAGTATTGCACTCCACCAATAAATATAATGAGACCATATACATTAAAATGCAAAAGAATAAATACACAGATAGGTACTAACCCTCAAGGTAAGTATTGTCACATGTGTGAGTCCTGCATCCAACGCACGTTTCGCTGTCGCTTTCTCAAGGATACTGAGGTGAACATGGGAGAGAGTGTATATATATAAGAGTCTGGATCCGCCATAAATGATTATAACCAGGTGGAGCAGGGAAAGAAAAATTAGTACCATGCATGGTAACATCCGGAGTGGCGTCCCCCAACAGCAGGTGCGTCTCAGAAGAGCGCAACCACCCAGGGAGATGATAAACCGGAGTGCGTTCCACAGTGGAACGCATAGGGGCCGGAAATGCGCTCCACCGTGGAACGCTGGGAACGGAACCGGAAATGATGTCACTAAAGGAAATTGCATAAGCGCTGGTAAGGGGTGAGTCCGATAATAGAATGATGCGTTCCACAGTGGAACGCAATGAGCAAAGCCCAGAATGGTAATAGCGCTGAATAGCAGCCTATGATGAGGAAACCATAGAAAAAACAGAAAAGTGAATCAATTAAAGTGACTATGTGAAGTGCCATAATGAGACCCAAGGAGGAGTATAGAAAAGTATATATAGGTGAAAAAAATATATATCAATATGAATGACACATAAATAATATATAAATAATATATATATATAGACATATATATATATATATATATATAGACATATATATATATCTAAAAGAAAAATATATATGAATGATCTCATGTGAAATCTCTAGTGTAGAAATATAATGCAAAAGTGTATCCTAGCCCAAATTCATGTGAGTGAATGAAATAAAATAAAAAAATATATAAAAATAAAATTGTACAATACAGACAAAAATAATCATATATGAAATAGACATCAATGTGAATAAATGTGTATTATAAACATGTGCTTACATATTCTTAAAATGAATATGAAATACATAAGCAAGGTAAAAATTCTATACAAAGACAATTATATGAAGAATCAGATGAAAACGGGATCCTCATAGGCAGCCCAGTAGACTTCACATCAGAAAAAGAACGCAGGTGGGCTAAACAGAGAAGAAAAAACAATAATTAAAATATAAGAAAGAGAAATAAAATAATAAAATAAAAAACAAAATAAAAAATGATGATAAAGCGCATAATAAGCTTCATAGACTAAATCTGAAGAACTCACGGAAAACTCACAAAAAACTCACAGGAAAGGGGCAAAACTATATGACTCATTAAGGCCATATGGAGAGATAGAATTTAGAATAGTAATCCATTTTATCTCCCTCTGGGCAAGAGCCTTCTTCCAATTGCCCCCCCTGATACCTGGATACACTCGATCAATCCCACTTACCTTTAAAGATGATGGATCACAGTTATGATACTTCTTGTAATGCGAGGGATGGTCTTTAAATCTTCAAGGTTTTCAATTTCGCTGGCTGCCCGCATGTCCAATACATGCTCGTGTGTCTGCCTTCTCAACTCTCGTGATGTCATTCCGATATAGATTTTATTACAAGGACATCTTGCGCTATAGATAACGCCAATTGTATTACAAGAGACAGTATGGGTAATTTTATAGTTCTTTGAGACCTCTGCATTGGTGAAATTGTTGGTGCATTCTATGTTAGGGCATGCAACACACCCGCCGCAGGGGCGACATCCCCATTGAGGTCCTTTTGAATTGAAAATAAATTTCTTACCAGATGTCAGATGACTATGGACTAAAATGTAACGTAAATTTCGTGCTCTCCGATAGGTGATGGTAGGACGGTTGGAAATGAATGGTGCTAATGAATGATCTAATTCAAGAATACGCCAATGTTTTTTGAGCGCAGCCCAAACATCGGAACTCCTGGCATTAAAGGTAGAAATAAAACGAACAATATCTGTTGTTTCTACTTTACGTCGTTTATATAGTAGGTCCTGGCGATCCGAAAATTTAGCCCTCCTATAACTACGTTGAATAACCTTGTCACTGTAACCCCTGTCAAGAAAGCGTTCTTTCAATTGGTTGGCTTGAATTTCAAATTCCGTATTATTTGAGCATATGCGGCGTATCCTTAAAAATTGTCCGGTGGGAATATTGTTAACCAGACTCTTGGGATGTGACGAAGTAGCACACAATAGTGAATTAGCCGAGGTTGGTTTTCGGTACACATCTGTCTGAAGAAAACCATCATCATCTATGTCAACCAAGACATCCAGAAAATCCATTTTACATTGTCCAGCTTTGAAGGTAAGTTTGATATTAAGATTGTTTACGTTGAGAATATTCATAAACGATGACAAGTCAGCACCAGAACCCTGCCACAAAAAGAAAACATTATCGATAAAGCGACCCCAAAAAATAACTTTATCAATATTTGGAATGGGGTTGATAAGGAAAATGTCTCTTTCCCACAGCCCCAGGAAAAGATTAGCATAAGAGGGGGCACAAGCCGCCCCAATTGCAGTGCCCTGGAGCTGTAGGAAGAAGGAATCCTTAAAAGTAAAAAAATTGTGTTTCAACACAAAATCTAACAAATTGACAATAAATTTTCCAAATTCAGGATCCACATCAGACATCTCCAGGAAGGCCGATACCGCTCTAATTCCATCACTATGGCGAATAGAAGTGTAGAGAGACTCGACATCACAAGTAACCATGAGAACATTGTCGTCCACTTGGATACCATCAATCCTCCTCAAAAAATCTGAGGTGTCTTTCAAATATGACGGTAAGGTCTCTACCATAGGTCTTAGGACATGATCAATCAGTTTGCAGGCAGGTTCAGAAAAATTGTCAATCCCAGACACAATCGGCCTACCTGGAGGGTTGATGAGGTCCTTATGAGTTTTGGGGAGAATGTAAAAAGTAGAAATCTGTGGATCCTTCTTGAAGAGGTAAAACATCTCAAGTTGAGTCAGGGTTCCGCTCTGAACAGCAGCACAAAGAATTGCCTCAAGGAGATTCTGAAACTTAGACAAAGGGTTAAATGTTAGTCTTAGGTAGGTAGATGGATCATCTAATTGCCGTTTAACTTCTCTTTCATATTTAGACAAGGGGAGCAACACAATGTTGCCCCCCTTATCAGAAGGTTTAATAATAATGTCTTTGAGAGATTGAAGTTCTGAAATCGCCTTCCTCTCATCACGACTACAATTGTCAAAAGGGATAGATGTTGAGATATTCTTAAATTCATCACTCACCAATTGAACAAACAGTTCAATGTTCGAGTAGAGGGAAAGAGGAGGATAACGTTGGGATTTTGGAATAATGGAAGCTGGGAATCTCCCCATTGGTTTGATGGTCTGTTCATCCAAAAGACTTTCAAGAATGTTCACGGCCTCACGTTCCTCTCTAGTAGGAAAAATATTGGCACCAATATTTTTGTTATTAAACATTTTCTTAAAAATGAGTTTGCGAGCAAAGAGATGTAAATCTTTCAATCCAGTGAATAAATCAAATCTACTCGTAGGGGAAAAATTGAGGCCTTTCATCAGAACAGCTGTCTGAGATTTAGTTAAGATGTAATCAGAGAGATTAATTACCTTAGATGTAGACTTGGAACCTCCTCCACTTGTCATATTGGATTTAGAATGACTTTCCCAGCGATCTTGTTTCTTTTGTCCCCACCTTGTATTATAGCTGGGTTTAGATGTATAAGAGTCCATGGATTCATTGTCAGTAGACAAATGGGATGAAGTGGATCCTCTATGTTGATTTTGAGGTATTTTTGGAGATTTCCATTTATAAACTCGATTGTTCTTTTTATCAGCTTGATCCCGAATATATTTATTGGTTTTAGACAATTTTAACAGCTTCCCCCATAAAGAGAAGCATTCCTCCATTTCCTCACTAAATTTCTGGAAGTCCGTTATGTTAATTAATGCTTTAAGCTTAGTTTCCTTTGAAATTATTTCCGCGTCAATCTCATCAAGAGTAGTTCCATTTTTATCAATTATAAGCAGCAAAAAGTCACAAGAGCATCTATTACATATTTCTTCCCATCGATTTACAAATTCAACATCATCATTTCCATATGAGGGGAAGACCTAAGATTACTATTCTAAATTCTATCTCTCCATATGGCCTTAATGAGTCATATAGTTTTGCCCCTTTCCTGTGAGTTTTTTGTGAGTTTTCCGTGAGTTCTTCAGATTTAGTCTATGAAGCTTATTATGCGCTTTATCATCATTTTTTATTTTGTTTTTTATTTTATTATTTTATTTCTCTTTCTTATATTTTAATTATTGTTTTTTCTTCTCTGTTTAGACCACCTGCGTTCTTTTTCTGAGGTGAAGTTGGGTCTACTGGGCTGCCTATGAGGATCCCGTTTTCATCTGATTCTTCATATAATTGTCTTTGTATAGAATTTTTACCTTGCTTATGTATTTCATATTCATTTTTAGAATATGTAGGCACATGTTTATAATACACATTTATTCACATTGATGTCTATTTCATATATGATTATTTTTGTCTGTATTGTACAATTTTATTTTTATATATTTTTTTATTTTATTTCATTCACTCACATGAATTTGGGCTAGGATACACTTTTGTATTATATTTCTACACTAGAGATTTCACATGAGATCATTCATATATATTTTTCTTTTAGATATATATATATATGTATATATATATTATTTATATATTATTTATGTGTCATTCATATTGATATATATTTTTTTCACCTATATATACTTTTCTATACTCTTCCTTGGGTCTCATTATGGCACTTCACATAGTCACTTTAATTGATTCACTTTTCTGTTCTTTCTATGGTTTCCTCATCATAGGCTGCTATTCAGCGCTATTACCATTCTGGGCTTTGCTCATTGCGTTCCACTGTGGAACGCATCATTCTATTATCGGACTCACCCCTTACCAGCGCTTATGCAATTTCCTTTAGTGACATCATTTCCGGTTCCGTTCCCAGCGTTCCACGGTGGAGCGCATTTCCGGCCCCTATGCGTTCCACTGTGGAACGCACTCCGGTTTATCGTCTCCCTGGGTGGTTGCGCTCTTCTGAGACGCACCTGCTGTTGGGGGACGCCACTCCGGATGTTACCATGCATGGTACTAATTTTTCTTTCCCTGCTCCACCTGGTTATAATCATTTATGGAGGATCCAGACTCTTATATATATACACTCTCTCCCATGTTCACCTCAGTATCCTTGAGAAAGCGACAGCGAAACGTGCGTTGGATGCAGGACTCACACATGTGACAATACTTACCTTGAGGGTTAGTACCTATCTGTGTATTTATTCTTTTGAATTTTAATGTATATGGTCTCATTATATTTATTGGTGGAGTGCAATACTTATTATATGTACGCATATCTATGGATTCATCCAACACATATCCACTTGGATTTATTTACTATATATATATAATTGTGTTATATGGATGAATTTAATAATAATTTTTGTACTCTTTTGCACAGTGCACTTTATCTGATATTTGTGGAAACATATACATTTTGGTAGGCATATATTCATATTGATGGGTTTACCTTTCTATTTATGGTGTCTTTTTTGTGTGTGGTCTGATTGACCTTTCCCATTTTTACCATTTCTTGTTCCCCCTTTTTTCTTTCTATGTATATTTTGACATGAATTATTTAATAAAAATTGGTATTTTATTCATCTTTTTGTGGTTATGTGTCTATTTGTCGGTTACATGTTAGTTATTGACACATTATCATACTTACTTGTATGTATTTGTTGCGACTCTATCTATGGAGCTATGTGGGGCTTCGTACTGTATCTAGGGAGCTATGTGGGGCTTCGTACCGTATCAAGGGAGCTATGTGGGGCTTCGTACCGTATCTAGGGAGCTATGTGGGGCTTCATACCGTATCTAGGGAGCTATGTGCGGCTTCGTACCGTATCTAGGGAGCTATGTGGGGCTTCGTACCATATCTAGGGAGCTATATGGGGCTTCATACCGTATCTAGGGAGCTATGTGGGGCTTCGTACCGTATCTAGGGAGCTATGTGGGGCTTCGTACCGTATCTAGGGAGCTATGTGCGGCTTCGTACCGTATCTAGGGAGCTATGTGGGGACTCGTACGGTATATAGGGAGCTATGTGGGGTTTATACTGTATATAGGGGGATTAAGTGGGGGCTCATATTGTACTTAGGGGGCTCATACTGTATATATTGGGATGTCAGCATACTTAATTGCGGTCAATATTAAGGCATACAATTAATTTATAATTTATATTAATATTGTTCAGAATTAATTTCAGCCTATTAGTGAGGCTTCCACAACAGGCATGGTCTCTCATGTGGCCCCTTGGGAAAATTGATCTCCCACTCCTGCTCTATTTTGTTTAGTGCTATGTTATGCACACAAGGGAAAAATTTGCGCGGCATGCATAGCCCGCCGCTTCCTATCTTTTTCCGTCTACAGAAATGCACCAAAGCACCTGTGTGTTGCTCACATGACCTATCACATGATTTATCAAAGGGGATCATGTGACATGTCTCGTGATACATCAGGTACCAGGGGGGGCCCCGCCTTCTAAACTGCCCGGGGCCCTGGCTACTCTTAATCCACCCCTGGATCATGTACTCTAGTCCAAGACTGGGTATAATGGAAGAATTTACACAAAATAACATTGCACATTTGCATTACATTTCCCTCACATTCCAATGTTCCTGTAGGAAATGAATCTAGTCATATATAATACTGTATAAGGAGTCACACTCTGTAAATTTCTTACACTACAGCGCTATCTATTTTTAGTCACCTTTACTAATCTGTTCAGAAGTGATGCAGAATTTAGTAGATATGTAATAGGTTTATCTGAGCTCTGTTTCGACATCAATAAAATCTTGACTCCTCTAGGGTTTCAGTTAATTGCCTTTGCCTCTGGTTCTGCTTTTAACAATTACTAATGTAAAAAAGGTTTTTTGTGCATTACCTGAGAAAAAGCATTTGCTGTGAAATAGTCTATTTATTTACATTAAGAATTTATTGTCATTTACTATTTAATATTGATCTAAAAGCAAAGTCAATTGTAAGAAATTCACTGCAGCCTTTCTCATGAACGTAACATTTCCTGCACTTATAACAGGCTTCACATTTGCTCTAATAGCTCTATCTAGAATTCATGCATGTTATGTTTTATTCTGTACATACAAAGTAGGAAATACTAACTTTAATTTGTGAATGTTCCATGATGTATTATTGCATCATGGAGTGTGTCAGGGGTTTTGATTCAGGCTCAGAACCTGGGCTTGTTCAACACTGGGCAGATGCAAGCTATATTTAATGGCCTGCATATGCCTTTAACAGCAGCAATCAGCGATACTGATTGCTATTGTTAACTTTTTAAATGCCATTGTCAATTAATCACAACAGCAGTTATTTTTGAGCACCCATAATTCACCCATTCTCATAAGGAGCAAATGGCTTGCTAATACAGTTGTGGCTGACTGAAGACCCTTGTGCCTATCATGTAATTTCTTCTGTGACATCCAGTCTGTGGCTGAGTGATATAACAGACAATAATTTTTACTATATGCATCAATTTTGCTTTTTTAAAAAGATAAGAAAAATATGAAAGCACAAGAACAAAACTTGGCCGCATTCTTAAAAGGATCAAGGAATTTTCAGCTTATAGATGGCAATATTATTCCAGTGAAAAATCATGAATAGGACCTTCAATTTGGAAGTGATGATGATATTAGAAGATGGCAACAAGCAGTGTAAAATTTCCTTATTTTTATGTTAATATTGGTCATTTTTAACATTTATGACTTAAAGGGAATCTGTCAGCAGATTTTTGCTACCTCATCTGAGAGCAGCCTGATGTAGGCAAAGAGAAGCTGAATCCAGTGATGTATCACTTAGATTACTGGTTGCAGCAGGTCTAACAGTCAGAGCTTTTAGATTTAGAATGAAGCAGAGCTGAGAAAGCTAACCCCACCCACACCAGGATCAGTATATACAATGTCCATAGACAGTGAGGGCCTTAGTTGGCGGACTTGTCCGGCAATGTTAATCTCTTAGTAATAAATCCTTCACAGTTAGTAAACAACAACAGGCACTTTGACAAGTGACACAACTCTGAAATCTGTGTTTCAGCCTCTCCCTCCTGCTGTCTTCAGATTACATAGCAAAACCTGCTGATAGAATCTCTTTAATTAATTTAAATCATCATAAAAAGGGTAAAATTGCAAAGTGTTTAGAAAAACAGGCAAATTTGCAAATGTTTTTTTTTAATACAAATCCTCTCTATTCTCAAGAAGAAAAGGAATTTAAATTTTAATATTTACTGCTCAATGCCTGGCTTTTTGGCTACCTCTATAAGTGTTGGCTTCTCCTATGTAAGGAGTGCAGTGCTTGCAAATTCTTTTATATAGAGCTTGCAAGTGCTGCTCTGAAACTAGGTAGATTGCAAACAGGACGATTTTATAAGTATAAACTCTAGTGTTTTGTTCTAATAATGTTATGGTGATTCGCTTACTGCAATGCTTTCACTTATTTGATATTTTGTTTTCAAAGATTAACAAAACTTGAAGTGAATTCTATTTTACAACAGTTATTAGGGTGCATATAAGAAGGAAACTGCAAGTGGTACATTGTCCATTCATATCTTTACTCAACTTTCTTTAAAGTCTCAAGAAATAAATACAATACAGTATTGCAAAATGCTACCAACACCTTTCTAGACTGTAATTTCCAAAACAGATAATGGTTATCAATACATATACATAGGTATCTCATGGCAAAGCATCACAAAATTATGTTATTTTTCAAAGCTGTTCATTTTGCACCACTAATCTCAAGTATATTTGTAGCTAAAAAATAAGGTAAGAAAGGACATATCTGTAGGAAATCTGTACTGTGTGGAGAAAGCATTATGATTATGTTCATGAAGTAATGTCGATGTGCTCTTTTGATGTTTATTTAGTCCACTATGGCCAATATGCACCTAACTCCTAGGATAACAAGGCAATTTGTCCAAATGGTTTCAGAAAAAAACCTAAACTCGAAATTAATTAGCATATACAGTATCAAATGAGTGTGATAGAGAAATACCACTGTAAACTGGTGTGCACCTTGCAGCTGTGTAATACAAAACAATTAAAAAAACATGACTGCACCACCTTAAATGTTATATGTAGAGAATTTACCATGATATTTTGGGAAAAAATTTCATTACATAGTTTGAGCAACTTGAGTTGATAAAAATGATTGAAAATTCTCTTTCTGTAAAATGGGCTCAGCTTACATCCGAGAGACAATAATGTCTCACATAGGTGGGAGGGTGAGCAGTTCTTACAGCGCAGTAAGGTTCAGATGCTACACCAGACAACTTACAGCTCATAACGAGTCACAATCACTTTTACATAGCAGTTAATTAGCAATTATTGTACTTTTATTAAACAGTTTTTTTGTTGTCTTTTCTTCAACTTGTTTAATCTTTATTACTTTTTAGAAACATTTTTTATTGTTTAACCCCTTTTTGCCATAGCCAGTTTTGACCTTCCCGAGAAAGCCTAATTTTTCAATTATGACCAATATCTTTTTATGTGGCAACTTTGGTATGCTTTTTTCAATCCTAGTGATTCTGAGACTGTTTTGCTTGACAATTTCTACTTCTTGATAGTAAGTGGTAAGGTTTTAATATTAGAGTTAGGACTGTCCCATAAGGGTTGCCGTGACGTGGAGGGATGGCTTTCACATTATTTTGATCAAAATTATGTTAACTAAATACCCTTGATTATTTATCATTATTTTTATGCACTGGTGATTTATCCATTTACTTCCAGTTATTTGGGTATTTTGCTTGTCTTTGGTTTTTCTCTGTCTAGTGGCCTTGTGTGAACATGCATTTACATTTTGCATGCACATCAATTTACATTTCAGTTCAGACTCCCAGGTTTTTTCTTGATAGTAATAAAGTTAGGAAAATAAGATTTATGTTTATGAAAAGATCAGTAATGTGGTGAACATTTTAATGTCCTTTAAACATATAGCCATACCATACAAAATAGTTCATGAGTAACACTTCCCATGTATCTGTTTTACGTTGGCTTCATTTTTCAAACGTTCTTTTATTATTTTAGTATGTTAGAAAGGTAAATAGCAATTTTTCAACAAAATTTACCTTTTTATAGACTTACTCAGGGTTGAAAATATACTATTTAATAACATACACCCCTAAAAGTATTCAAGACCATATTCAAGAAGTTTGTCAATTCTTCAGGTGCATCACAGGAATTAATTCAAAGTGTAATTACCAAATCAAAAACAATATTATTTCAACAAAAATGTTGCTTTTGCCTTAAATTTTTCATTTTCACAAGTTGCAATAAAAAAAATTCCTCTAAAATAATAAAAAAGGATACATGTTTAGCAACGCTGTAATTGTACTGACTTGGAAAATCATATTGTCAGGTCATTAACACTGCACAATTAAAGTCATAAAATACATCCCTCCAATAAAAGGGTAAAATTTCGTGCATTTTTTTTAGAACATTTTACCTCACTTGGATTTTTTGTTATGTTTTCTCTTACTGTATACAGTAAAAAGAATAGTGTAATTAACTTCAACTTGTCCTGCAAAAAATAAGCAATCATACATTATGTTTATGTTGACATGAAAATAAAAAAGTTTTGGCTATTTGAAAAAGGAGAAGAAAAAAATAAAAACACAATAATAAAAATGGGCTGCTTCCTTAAGAGAATACATTTTATGCCTAAGATGGTTATGTAAGCAATTGTGTGAGTTTGTTATTTTGGAAGACTACGTCTGGGCCACAAAGACCACTAAGTAAAGAGCAGGATTACCTTATTAAACTGGTATCATGTTGCCTACAAACACCACATAGATTGCTATGAATGTAGCTCAGAGGATGAAAGGATGTGATAAAATTGTGTGTACAGTAGTATTCTGTGTTCAGTTGACTATATTTGGCATTGTCTATATTCACACTGTATGTTATATTTATGTTGTATTACTTTGCATCTCTCGACCAGAACAGCTCAGCTAACTCCAGACTTGTCTTTAACCTCCCATTCATCTCTAAGTTCCTTGAACGCTTGGACAACTCCCATCTCATCAGCTATCTTTGAGAATACTCGCTTCTTTACTCTTTACAATTTGGTTTGCACTCTTTACACTCTATAAACAGTAAAAAAAAAATAAAGAAATATATATGGTATCACCATGTCAATAAAAGTTTAATCTATCAAAATATAAAATTAATTATCCTAAAAGGTAAACACTGTAAACAGAAAAACATTCAAAAAGTCAAAATTGCATTTTTGATGGTCGCTGCAATGCAAATAAGAAATCGTGTAAGAAGCGATCAAAATGTAATATCGATCTCAAAATGTTATCAATAAAAATGTCGGTTAGCCATGCAAAGAACAAGCCCCCACATAGCTCTATTGAAAAAAAAATGAAAACAGTCTGGGTCTCAAAAAATGGTAACAAAATAATTTATTTTGAACAAATTTACAATTTTTTTCACTTCTAAAAATACTAGACTTGTCAAGTTTATTTGTTATCTGCTTAATCATACTGACCTGGACAATCATGATACCAGCTCATGCTGCGCTTCTCAGTGTCTGCCGCATGGCAAGCTGGATGGCAGCATTCTGCTGCGTTCCAGCCTGTCATGTGAATGTAGCAGAGCTGAAGCGGTCGTGGGAACCATGGAAAGGTAAGGATGAGGTTGCTTTATTATTTTACTTTTATTGCAGGAGATCATTGGCTTCAGCTGGAATGGGTGTGACGGGTAAATATGGTTTAATTTAGAACAATAAAGAATTGTGTGTTTATTTCAATTAAAGGATTTTATTCTGGGTGTTTATGTTTTTTAAACTTTGACTATGGGGTTAGTAATGGGGGTGTCTTATAGATGCCTCTCCATTACTAACCTGGGCTTGATGTCAGCTGGCATTATAAGCTGACATCAACCCCAGCCTTATTACCCCACTGCCACCGCTACAGGGCAGTGGGAAGAGCGAGGCTAAGTGCCAGAATTGGCGCATCCTATGGATGCGCCATTTCTGGGCCGCTGACGGCTGGTGCTTCTAGCCTGGGAGGGGGGCAATATTCATGGCACCCTTCCTGTGCTATTAATATCATCCCCCAGCTGTCTGTCTAGCCTTTGCTAGCTATTAAAATAGGGGGGACCCCACGTCATTTTTTTGGGGGTCCCCCATTTTAATAGCTAGTAAAGGCTAGGTATTCAGCTGGGGGCTGATATTAGTAGCCTGGGAAGCTCCGTGGGTATTACCCCCTTCCCAGGCATCAAACATCTGCCCCAGCCATCTGCTTAACCTCCGCTAGAGACTAAAATTACGGGGAACCCCACACCAATTTATTTTGTAATAAATCCTTTATTTTAACACTAAATGACAAGTACAGTAATCAACACTATCATTGTACTTCTTATATACAGTACAGACAAAAAGTTTGGACACACCGTCTTATTTAAAGATTTTTCTGTATTTTCATGACTTTGAAAATTGTACATTCACACTGAAGGCATCAAAACTATGAATTAACACATGTGGAATTATTTACTTAGCAAAAAAGTGTGAAACAACTGAAAATATGTCTTATATTCTAGGTTCTTCAAAGTAGCCACCTTTTGCTTTGATGACTGCTTTGCACACTCTTGGCATTCTCTTGATGAGCTTCAAGAGGTAGTCAGCGGAAATGGTCTTCCAGCAATCTTGAAGGAGTTCCCAGAGATGCTTAGCACTTGTTGGCCCTTTTGCCTTCACTCTGTGGTCCAGCTCACCCCAAACCATCTCGATTTGGTTCAGGTCTGGTGACTGTGGAGGCCAGGTCATCTGTTGTAGCACCCCATCACTCTCCTTCTTGGTCAAATATCCCTTACACAGCCTGGAGGTGTGTTTGGGGTCATTGTCCTGCTGATAAATAAATGATGGTCCAACCAAACGCAAACCGGATGGAACAGCATGCCGCTGCAAGATGCTGTGGTAGCCATGCTGGTTCAGTATGCCGTCAATTTTGAATAATTCTCCAACAGTGTCACCAGCAAAGCACCCCCACACCATCACACCTCCTCCTCCATGCTTCAAGGTGGGAACCAGGTATGTAGAGTTAAATCGTTCACCTTTTCTGCGTCGCACAAAGTCACGGTGGTTGGAACCAAAGATCTCAAATTTGGACTCATCAGACCAAAGCACAGATTTCCACTGGTCTAATGTCCATTCCTTGTGTTCTTTAGCCCAAACAAGTCTCTTCTGCTTGTTGCCTGTCCTTAGAAGTGGTTTCCTAGCAGCTATTGTACCATGAAGGCCTGCTACAAAAAGTCTCCTCTTAACAGTTGCTGTAGAGATGTGTCTGCTGCTAGAACTCTGCGTGGCATTGACCTGGTCTCTAATCTGAGCTGCTGTTAACCTGTGATTTCTGAGGCTGGTGACTCGGATAAACTTATCCTCAGAAGCAGAGGTGACTCTTGGTCTTCCTTTCCTGGGGCGGTCCTCATGTGAGCCAGTTTCTTTGTAGCGCTTGATGGTTTTTGCAACTGCACTTGAGGACACATTCAAAGTTTGCCCAATTTTTCTGACTGACCTTCATTTCTTAAAGTAATGATGGCCACTTGTTTTTCTTTACTTAGCTGCTTTTTTCTTGCCTCAATACAAATTCTAACAGTCTATTCAGTAGTACTGTTAGCTGTGTATCCACCAGACTTCTGCACAACACAACTGATGGTCCCAACCCCATTTAAAAGGCAAGAAATCCCACTTATTAAACCTGACAGGGCACACCTGTGAAGTGAAAACCATTTCCGGTGACTACCTCTTGAAGCTCATCAAGAGAATGCCAAGAGTGTGAAAAGCAGTCTTCAAAGCAAAAGGTGGCTACTTTGAAGAACCTAGAATTTAAGACATATTTTCAGTTGTTTCACACTTTTTTGTTAAGTATATAATTCCACATGTGTTAATTCATAGTTTTGATATCTTCAGTGTGACTGTACAATTTTCAAAGTCATGAAAATACAGAAAAGTCTTTAAATGAGAAGGTGTGTCCCAACTTTTAGTCTGTACAGTATGTAACTGACATGTTTCTATCTATCTAATCTATGTGTGATGCTCTATTCTTTCTGTTATAAATTGTCGGTAACCGATGCTGAATTGCCGGCCGGCTTTTTTAAAGAGTCGGTGCATGAAAACACTATTTTTTTTTTTAATAAATCCATTAACACTAAATGACAAGTACAGTAACCAACACTGTCACTGTACTTCTTATATATGTGACTGACATGTTTCTATGTATCTAATCTGTGTGTGATACTCTATTCTTTCGGTTCTAAATTGTCGGGTACCGGTGTATGCCGCTGCTGAATTGCCGGCTTTTCATGTTTCACTGTGAGCACTGTTCCCATCGATTTTGGCAAACACTGTAATGCCACAACCACCATGGCTGTGGCATTACAGTGAGGGGCAGACAACCTCTGCATGATTGGTGCTCTAAATAGCGCCGGACATGCAGGACACGCTTTTGGTGCACGAACAGTTATCGAACATAACTTCGAACAGCCGAATTTTTTGCAAATCGTTCGGGTTCGTCGAACGACTCGAACACCGCCCAAAACAGCTCGAATTTGAGATTGGCGAACAGTTCTAGTCGAACACCGCTCATCTCTAATGTTTACTGTACATAATTGAAATAATTTTTCTGTTATTTTATATGCCTCTTTAAATCATTCTCATAAACATTGATTAGACTTCATTCTTGTTTATTCTTTTTGCTTGTGAAATTAATAACAGGAATAGCAGGCCATACAATTTGAGCAGTATACTTTTGTTTAATATTACTATTAGCAGATAATGCCTTTTCAGTCTATGATTTCAAGTTTTTTATTTTTAAATCCCAAAACTTTGCAAATAATCATTACCACATTGTGGGTGAAAATGTGTTTCCTGACTTGTGAGATTTATACTGTGGGCTATAACCTTATAAGCTAAACTTTTTTATAATTCATTTTGCCATTTTTTAAAAGACAAAATAAATCTTTCCAGATTTCAAAATTTCACACAGTAGATTAGGGTGCTATTACTTCATTATATTACTGATCAATCAATTCACAATCACAACCACTATACACCTATTGTACCTTCCTATCACTTGCATCATTGGATTATTTTTGACAAGTGAGATGATTACACACATTTTCAATGTGCTTCAGAATTGAAGTAGCATACCAGGATTATGTATTTTTTAATCCCTTTGTGTAATGAGCTGTGTGCTCTGACCTCCTATCTCTATCCTGAAAAATCCTAAAATGGTGCTCCCTGACAGCCCCATCTTTTATAATCCCTTTAATAGATCCTCCTGATTGGTGATACTTCCAAAGTGTTATGTAGAAGCTCTTGCAGCCTTACCTAAGGTCATTAGTTCGCTCTCTAGTTGCTGCAGTCTTCAGCAGTGTGCAAGATTGCATTTTTTTGTGATTCTTATGAATCAAATCACAAAGTGTTCAAATGTATATGAACTTGCAAATTTGAAGAAAGTTAACTCGAAGTCGATCTGCAGCAAAATGATTTGTTCATACCATCATGAGATGGCTTTCTCCTAGACTGAAAATAATCACTGGTGCTCTTTTGTTCTAGTGAACGATGGAGTTTGCAGCAACTGGACGACCACTGATCAAAACTTTTGACACGTCACTACTATATTTTTCAATATAGTGCATTATTTACTAAATAATTGAGAATACTTTTTTATGAGGATGCAGATAAAATGTAGATGTATTTGCATAAGTTTAAAAATATGTTTTTCCTATTTATTAATTTTAGCTTAAGTAAAATCTGATCTGCTTTCTATTTTTCTCATCTTTCTAACAGAATATCAAATGTGAAAGTCATGTAATGATGATTGATAAAACATAAATGTTATGCAGAGAATATTGCAATTTGATCAGCTGTTTCATTGTTAAAACTGCTTCTCTATGTAACAGACAATAGAAAAAAATGTAAAAATACAAATATATGTAATCATAGGAGAAAAGTTTCAATAAATTATAGCACATTGTAAAAGTGAATGACTCTGCAAGTCCAAAGTGTCTACTGGGGCTGTTATCAAGAAACATCTCCCATTGCATTTAATTAATTATCCATATAGAGTACTTGTGATAAACCAACCGTGAAGACATACAGCACGTTCAATTGGATTTGCAGCCCAGCTTTTATTTCATAAGGAAGACTATTACTGATAAGACTTATACAACACTTAAAGTACAAACCTGCTAAGCCAGATGTTCTACGTACAAACTTAAAAAATGAAAAGCAGACCTAGTTATGAAAACGTATAATAAAACAGTACATCTAAATATGGATTAAAACTCTGCATTAATAGCATGAATATCTGATGAATGCAATAGTTTCTTTGCATAACATCAGGACCTAGTACATGGAAATTCTAAACTATGTAATATCCAAAAATATTTAGATGCAGAGATTTACAACTATTTTGATGGCAGCAACAATATATACATCAATTAAAATCTTGTCAAATTGATTTTGGAAATTAAAAGAAACTTATCATGTCAAAAAATGCAACTAGCCTACAGATATGGAGTTAATCTGCAGGTTAATAGTATTGTAAAGCTGTAAAGATGTACAGCGGCGGCATTGAAAGCACAACTGTCAATAGGAAATTACATTTATTCCTCATGGTAGCCTCTGGCTTTCAGTCATGGAAGCGCGGCTGGTGCAATATCAGTCACCACATAGTAGATAGTGAGTGGCAGTTGTAACCATGCCCTGGCACTGGCTGACAGTCATCTCTACAGTGCATCAGTGGTGAGCTGACTGTCAGTCGAGCAGATAATATGAACGGTAACCAAAGAGCCGAGAACAATTTTCAAAGAGATTAGAGGTGAACTTCAAGGTCAAGGTTCATTAGTGTCAGATTGTACCATCCATCACTGGATTTGCCAAAGTGAACTTCATGGAAGACAACCGAGGAGGAAACCACTGTTGAATGCAAACCATAAAAAAGTTAGAATGGAGTTTACTAAAATGCATATTTTGACTGGCAATAAATCTGGGAGAATGTCCATTGGACAGATGCGACAAAACTGGAGCATTTTGAAAAGTCACATTAGCTCTATTTTCACAGATGTAAAATGAAGCGTACAAAGAAAAGAACATGGTACATTCTGGGAAGCGTAGAGGAGGCTCGGTTATGTTTTGTGGCTGCTTTGCTAAATCTGGCACAGGGAGCCTTGAATCTGTGCAGGGTCTAATGAAAACTCAAGATTATCAAGGATTTTCTGGAGCAAAATGTGTTGCCCAGAAAGATTGGTTGAGTCTCAGGTCAGTGGCTTTTATGAGCCTTGATCTAAATTTTATTAAAGAAGTTGAGAAATGTAGTCTGGAGAAGACACCCTTCCAACATGAGACAGCTGTAGCAGTTTGCTCATGAATACCAAAATACCATTGGCAGGTGCAGAAGTTACAGCAACAGGTCTCAGAGTTACAGTAATCATTTGTTTGCATTGATTGCCTCAAATATTGTGCAATAAAATATTAAGTTAAGGGTACCATCATGTTTTTCCAGGCCATTTTCATTGGTTTGAGGTTTTGTTCTGTTCTACCTCAATTCAAAAGCATTGTCTGGTTTTCATTAGTTTATATTCAGTAAATTTAAATAAAAAAAAATACTTTTATCAGTTTTCACTTATTTCAGTGACCTTTGTATGTTTTGTTACTATGTGTTTCTAATGCCTTGAAATTTTTTGTACTCTTACTCTGACTGATAACTTTCAGCAATGAGATACCTTTGCTATGTTGTAAGCTGTTTGAGAACCATTGCTTTTGCTTTAAATGCAACTAAGAAAATGTCAGGAAAATCCTACTAGAACAGGAACATTTTAAATGGAGTTACTCAGAATCACTTTGGAAGTTGCATACTGGCTACTATTTAACATGAGTTTAAATGTGATTGGCTAATTTTGAACACAATCAAATTCCCAATTATTTACATCTATGCAATCACATTGCTTTAGCTTTATTATTTTCATTTTCCCCTCAAAACGCTTTTAGTTTGTAATGGATTTGTATAAATTATGAGTGACATTAAACATGGGAAATTTTTTGATATGAATCTTTTTTTACACAACAAAAGCCTGGCATTTTAACAGGGGAGTGTAGAACTTTTTTTCTACTGTACAAGATGAATAACACTATTTCTTGCTGTTATATAACATTATGTATCTTGCACCATTGGAAGCTTTTTCTCTAGATGCTAGATTGAATTGCATATTCAATACACAGTGAAATCAGGGATTCTGTCTCTCCTGTCTCTTTATAATAAACAGGAAGAAGCAGCACAGAGGACATAGAGCAGTACTGAGCACTGTAGCTGTGAATTCAGCACTGAGGTGAGCTAAAAAAACTTACTAAAATAGGCTGCACTGTGTGTCTTTTTGCCTCAACCTCTTTCTCTCTTCTCTATCTCTCTCAGATTCCCCACCCTGCTACCTCACCATTTTCATAGACCTCAATAGGCAACTGTAATATAATCCCTCTTTCAGCAGGCAGTCCATTTTATTTTGAGAAATACTGATTTGAGCTGTAAAAAGATGAGATAGGATACAGAAGAGTAGAGTAAGTGACTAATGAAAAAATAAAGAAGCAGATTTCCCTGATAAGACATGTTGCAAAGCTTCTTTGATTTCTTGTACAATTGATTCTCAGTGAGTTTCATTAGAGAAGCACAAGATCCCGTCTCTGCCGGACGTGATGTAAAATGCACGAAAAGATAAAGATCCAGCTTGAATTGATAAAATAAAAACTTTATTTAGTAATTAAAATATTGTTAGTATTGTTGTAACACACAAAGGATAGGTGTAGATGAAATGAAAAGGAAACTGAACGCGTTTCAAACACTTGGTGTCCATCGTATTCTTTGGACTATAAGACACACCAGACCATAATAAACACCACAAATTTTGGGGTGGGAAATAGGGGGCCCATCTTATAGTTCAAATAGGTATCCTACCTGGGGTGGTGGAGCGGAGGCCACAGGAGGCATGTCCCCTTAGGAAGCCGGCGGCGGCAGAAGTGGAGCAATGTTGCGGGCCCTGGGTGGGAGAAGAGGGTGCCCCAGCAGCGAGAAGTTGTGGTAGACGAGTGGGATTGCAAAAAGCAGGGTTCTTCCCTCACGAACTCGGCGGCGGCAGTAGCGGTGAGATGCTGAGGGGCCGGTGTTGACGGTCAGGCAGAGTGGAGTGCAATGCTTTTCATAGACTGGGATCTCAGCAGCCATCTTCCTGAAGCCGTAGTCCTCAGAGAAATGGCAGCCGAGATCCCAGTGCGTGTATGCGCCGGCTCAGGTGGCCATTTCCCTGTAGATCACTGCTTCGGGAAGATGACCATGATCGCTGGAAAACAAATGCACTCCGCTCTGTTTGACTGCTGTAAGGCGGCGGTGTTAACACCGTGCAGTAACTGAGGCAGTGACCCAAGGAAGTCCAACATAAACAGCTTTTATTCAGCAACTTACGGGTAAACAGAAAGTCCTCCGGTTCGCGGCCGGGTTAACATAAGTCCATAAATTACGGTTGCCATGGGCGACGGCCGCTTAGAGCCTAATGGGTGCAGAGCCATCCCAGGCGTGGGTTCAGCTACACACAGGCCCGCCGAGCTTTCCTGTTATACTTCTAGCAGGTCCCAACACTGAACAACACTAATCCTTAATGCAGGGTTTTTAAAGGACCTGTGGCAAGAGCCACTGGAAAACCCGGGTTGGAGGGAGGAGGCCACCCCACTGCCTTCCTGTAGCCTCCCCCAAGAAATGAAGGCCCTGCCAGGTTTTACTTAATCTGCCATAGCCAGATAGCGTGACCAGGTCAATGCTCACCTTCATTCCTGCATTGCAGCCACAGCTGTGTCTGTGACTGCAATGCACTCCAATGGATTTAATAGGTCTCTGTACACATTCTGAGGGATATATAGCGTCCCTAGTATATGATCCCAGTCGCTGCCTCACATATCCCCCCCTCTGTTTAAACTTGTGGGGTTGAACATTTGTCACCATACAGGGTGCCCGGGACAGGGCATCCATGTTTGCCTGTGACTTCTACAGAGAGACTGAAATTTTTGCAGTGACAGAAACCACCTGGTAACTCATGCATTCCTCTCCTTGGCATTGGACAAAGGTCCAACTTTGACGCTTCATTTAATTTCCGGAGATCGTTACAGAAGCGTAACGATTCATCTGGTTTTAGGACCAGTATGATGGGGCTAGACCATTCACTCCTTGATTCCTCGATGACTCCTAACTGGAGCATTTGTTTTACCTCAGCCGTGCCACCCTGCCTCTGGGCTTTGGGTACCCGGTATGGTCTCATTCGTTCCCTTCCCCCAGGTTCGGCGACAATGTCATGTTGCAGAATCGCAGTCCTACCCGGTAGCTCTGAGAACACTTCGGTATTCTGTTGCGCCAGCGAGCGAGCCTCCCGTCGCTGCTGTTTAGTTAGAGCATCTCTTATCCTGACCTCTCCCCCGGATGCACCCCTGGCTGAGGGTACACATACTACCACCCGATCGCCCTTGTTAAAAGACCTGTCCATGGCTCTTTTATTATATGTGCGCCTCCGTGCTGCCTGGGCATCTAACAGATGTTTTTTCACGATGGGCATGACCGCCGTGATCCGGTCCTTCATACTAGCCACGTGTTCAATTATACTCCTGTGTGGAGTCGGCTCTTGTTCCCACGTCTCTTTGGGTACGTCCAACAGACTCCTAGGGTGTCTGCCGTACAATAAATCAAAGGGAGAGAACCCTGTGGAAACCTGGGGTACCTCACGGATGGCGAACATCAAATAAGGTAGTAACATGTCCCAATCACTTCCGTCCTTAGAAACCACCTTTTTAACATGGACTTGAGGGTTTTATTGAACCGTTCTACTAGCCCATCGGTTTGAGGGTGGTACGCCGAGATGCGCAATTGTTTTATTTTAAGCAGTTTGCACAGTTCTCTCGTCACCTTGGACATAAAAGGGGTCCCTTGATCCATCAGAATCTCCTTAGGTAGCTCAAGGCAACAGAACATGGCAAACAGCTCCCGTGCGATCAGTTTCGCCAAGGTGTGGCGTAGCGGTATAGCCTCATGGTACCGGGTGGCACAGTTGACGACCACAAGTATATGTTGGGGGCCACTTGCAGATTTTACAATGGGCCCTACCAAGTCTATTGAAATCCATTCAAAAGGTACCTCTATCACTGGCGGAGGTACCAATGTACTATGGAAGCTTGCGGTGGGTGTTGTCAGCTGACACGCGGGGCAGGATTCGCAGTACTTTTGAACCTCCGCGTAAATCCCCGGCCAAGATAACCGCTGCAAGATATGCTCTTGTGACTTTTTAACCCCTAAGTGTTCTCCAAGAAGGTGTGTGTGTGCCATCTCCAGAACCGCCCGATGGTACGACTGAGGTACCACTAACTGTTCCACGGACTCGTCCCTGATTTTATCCACCCTATAGAGCAACTCACCATTGACCACCATGCGTGGTATCACAGTATCTACACTGGGCTGTTGAGCTACACCATTTATCTCTAACACCCTTTTCCGCACCCGAATTAGGGTGGGATCCTGTAGCTGAGCTGTCCCAAACGTGCCCCTGGACACCTCCAGCTCGGGAATCAATGGGTTTTCCTCGACCTCTCCAGCCAGCACCTCTGGGGGAAACCTATCGGGGTTACACTTTGTCCCTAGGTTGGACACCCCTACGGCAGCTACCCATGACTCGGGTTCTTCGGGTACAGTGCCCGTAATAAGTTTTACTGGGGAAGAGTGGTTTTTGTTTTTCCACAGAGTCCAGAACAAGTCTCTTCCCAACACAGTCCCATAGGGAAGTGTTTTTACCACCCCCACCACATGTTTCGTGTCCCCACATGGCGTGGACAACACTACCTCCGCGGTTGGGTATTCTCAGAGGTCCCCATGGATACACACAAACCCGACTGTCCGTCCACTAGGGTTGTCTCCTGCCACTAGCGACTCATGTACCAAAGTCACTAGGCTCCCCGAGTCTACGAGGGCCTCCGTTGGGTATCCATTAACCAGTACCTGGCACAGTTGGAGGTTCACTGTCCGGGGGGTCGGCACTCGCAGACCAGACGGCCTGGGTGTACAATGAGACCCGGCGGTTATACCCGCAGTCCATGGGCTCTGTAGTCAGGGGGCAGTTAGCAACCATGTGTCCCAGCCCCTGACACTGCCAGCACCTAATGGCAGAGGTACTGTTAGATCTTGTGACCTTTTTGGAGTGAACCGGTCTCCTGACACTCAAGCTCTGGAGTTCCCCTTCAGCCCAGGTGCGGTGCACACTGTTCTCAGCAGAGGGACGTGACCCTTTTCCCGGTTCCTGGTCTGGCAGGGTCTGGCGTGACAGCCACAAGGGAGCAGAGTCCAGTATAAAGTCCTGAGTGACCGAGTACCGCTCGATCAGGCCGACCACCTGGTCAAAGATGCCGGGATCCCCTTGCCCCACCCAACGTTGGATAGCGGCCGGCAGAGTCCTCACCAGCTGGTCAACCACCACTCTCTCCACCATCTGGGCTAGAGTCAAAGATTCAGGCTGGAGCCACCTCTTGACAAGCTGCAAAAGGTCATAAGCCTGAGACCAGGCAGGTCGGATCTCCACAAAGGCCCATGAAAACATGCGCTGAGCCCTCACGTACATATTGACCCCCAGCCGGGCAAGGATATAACCTTTGAGCCTCTGGTAGTCCTGAGCATCCTCCCGACTGAGGTTGACGTAGGCCTTCTAGGCATCACCGATCAAAAACGGAGCCACCACTTCCGCCCACTGGCCGGCTGGTAGGTCTTTCTTGCTCTGCTGTGCGTTCGTAGATGGTCAGGAAGGCTTCCACGTCGTCCTCTGGTCCCATCTTCCTCAACGCTGAGCGAACCTTGTCCCAGGCCTCTCGATGTTCTGGAATCAGTGTTGTGGCCGTTTCCCGCAGGGCAGCAATCTGTTGCAGCAACAGTTCATTTGTTTTCTGCTGCTGCTGGTACAGTAGCTGCTGCTGATTATGCTGCTGCTCCCGCTCCTGCTGTTGCCGCTGGAGACTCAGGTGCTGCTCCTGCTGCTGCCATTGGAGACTCTGGTGCTGCTTATGCTGTTGCCACTGAGACTGCAGCTGCTGCTGCTGGGTGAGTACCAGCTGCTTTAACAGCTCCTCCATTTTGTCCATGGGGTGGGGCTGAAAGGTTGCAGGCTGGATTGTGGTCATGCAGCTGCCGGTGGGGTATGCCTTAGTCACAATGCCCACATTCTCCACCAAACTGTAAGGCAGCAGTGTTCACACTGTGCAGTAACTGACGATGTGACCCAAGCAAGTCCAACATAAACAGCTTTTATTCAGCAACTTACAGGTAAACAGAAAGTCCTCCGGTTCGCAGCCGGGTTAGTATAAGTCCATAAATAACGGTTGACATGGGCGACGGCCACACTGGACCACTTAGAGCCTGATGGGTGCAGAGCCTTCCCAGGCATGGGTTCAGCTACACACAGTCCCGCCGAGCTTTCCTGCTATACTCCTAGCAGGTCCCAACACTGAACAACACTAATCCTTAATGCAGGGATTCTAAAGGACCTGTGGCAAGAGCCACTGGAAAACCTGGGTTGGAGGGAGGAGGCCGCCTCACTGCCTTCCTGTAGCCTCCCCCAAGAAATGAAGGCCCTGCTGGGTTTTACTTAATCTGCCTTAGCCAGATAGCCTGACCAGGTCAATGCTCACCTTCATTCCTGCATTGCAGCTGCTGCTTTGTCTGTGACTGCAATGCACTCCAATGGATTTAATAGATCTCTGTACACATTCTGAGGGATATATAGCGTCCCTCGCATACGATCCCAGTCGCTGCCTCACACCGCTGACACTGGCCGTGCAGCATCTCACCTCTTCTGCCGCCGTTGGGTTCCTGAGGGAGGGAGGAGTGAGGGAATCTGCTACCCGCAACCCTGCTTCCTGCGATCCTGCTCCACCACAACTCCCCGGTAAGCTACGTTCAGACCATAAGATGCATGCCCCATTTTTCTCCCAAATTTGGGGTGACAAAAGTGCGTCTTATGGTCCGAAAAATACGGTAAATCAAAAAAGTTTAACGTGATTTTGTGACTTCATAAGAAAATAGGGTTAAAAAAATGTTTTGTGTATGTTAGAGCTACAATGCCTAAAGGACATTATTTGGTAGTAGGTAAACCTTTAATAATAATTCACAAATTCCCAAAAAAAGAAAAGAAAAATAATTATGCCTTTATGGTAACTAATAATTTTTTTCCCTTATGACAATTTTTGAGTTACAATACTTAGAACAGTGCCACTTTTTCTATGAAAAAAATAAACTTTCTGAATCCTGAACAACCCTTGTCATAGAACTTGGCTGAATAGACATTTCTAAGAGTTAATATAGGTGTGAAAGTGTATACAAAATGTAATGAGAATAATATACAATATTTATTTAGCGTTATATCTTTCTGTACACCTCAAAATTATTGTCCTTCTTAATATTTTTATTTCTATCATTTTCTGCGGCATACAAACTATACTCTTCCAAACTGAAACCCTCCTCTAACTGTACAGCAATTGCATAATATCATAAAGTCAATTGCAGTGAGTTATGTGACATCAGTGGGCATGGCCTGTTAGCTAAGTTAAGAAGTATACTTCTTGCATAAAATGCGCTTATTCTCATTTTGAAAAATGTAAAAAAAAGAAAGGGAAATGGATTTTTTTAAGGAACTACTGAATTACTAAAAAAAAGTTCAGTATGAAGACTGGTGACATACAATGCTGACAGCTTAGAACATTAGTCATGGTTCTGCACACCTTTAAGGCTGTTACAATATGATTTATTTCCAGACATTCATCAAGCTTTCATACCGTACATCTGGTGCAATATACTTCCTACCATAACGATGATTCAGACCTTGTTACACGTCTACATTCCATATTGTCCATGCTTTAATGAAATTCTATCTGCTCATCATCCAATCTATAAGGTATGTTCCTGCGGTTCATCGTGGCTTTCTCAATGACATTAATCTTTAAAATGTTGGCCATAAAATAATGTTCTGTCACTTAAAAGTGGTCAAGCGCTTTATGAAGGAAGCTTGTAAACCTTCACGATATTCTTTTCCTGTCTTACATATACAAATTGTCATCAACTCTATTTAGCATTAAACTATGATACATTAAATTAAACCTAATAATTAATTGTTATTAAAATGCTACATATAATCAGAAAATGGATAATGTAAATAGGTTTTTATGTTAAATGTACACTGCTCAAAAAAATAAAGGGAACATTCAAATAACGCATCCTAGATCTGAATGAATGAAATATTCTCATTGAATACTTTGTTCTGTACAAAATTGAATGTGCTGACAACAAAATCACACAAAAATCATCAATGGAAATCAAATTTATTAACCAATGGAGGCCTGGATTTGGAGTCACCCCCAAATGAAAGTAGAAAAACACACTACAGGTTGATCCAACTTTGATGTAATGTCCTTAAAACAAGTCAAAATGAGGCTCAGTATTGTGTGTGGCCTCCACGTGCCTGTATGACCTCCATACAACACGTGGGTATGCTCCTGATGAGGTTGAGGATGGTCTCCTGTGGGATCTCCTCCCAGACCTGGATTAAAGCATCCGCCAACTCCTGGACAGTCTGTGGTGTAATGTAACATTGGTGGATGGAGCGAGACATGATGTCCCAGATGTGCTCAATCGGATTCAGGTCTGGGGAACTGGCAGGCCAGTCCATAGCTTCAATGCCTTCATCATGCAGGAACTGCTGACACACTCCAGCCACATGAGGTTAGGCATTTTCCTGCATTAGGAGGAACCCAGGGCCAACGACACCAGCATATGGTCTCACAAGGGGTCTGAGGATCTCATCTCAGTACCTAATGGCAGTCAGGCTACCTCTGGCGAGCACATGGAGGGCTGTGTGGCCCTCCAAAGAAATGCCACCCCACACAATTACTGACCCACTGCCAAACCGGTCATGCTGAAGGATGTTGCAAGCAGCAGATCACTCTCCACGGCATCTCCAGACTCTGTCACGTCTGTCACATGTGCTCAGTGTGAACCTGCTTTCATCTGTGAAGAGCACAGGGCGCCAGTGGCGACTTTTCCAATCCTAGTGTTCTGTGGCATTTCTTTGGAGGGCCGCACAGCCCTCCATGTGCTCGCCAGAGGCAGCCTGACTGCCATTAGGTACTGAGATGAGATCCTCAGACCCCTTGTGAGACCATATGCTGGTTCGGTTGGCCCTGGGTTCCTCCTAATGCAGGAAAATGCCAGACCTCATGTGGCTGGAGTGTGTCAGCAGTACCTGCGAGATGAAGGCATTGAAGCTATGGACTGGCCTGCCAGTTCCCCAGACCTGAATCCGATTGAGCACATCTGGGTCATCATGTCTCACTCCATCCACCAATGTCACATTGCACCGCAGACTGTCCAGGAGTTGGCGGATGCTTTAGTCCAGGTCTGGCAGGAGATCCCACAGGAGACCATCCTCAACCTCATCAGGAGCATGCCCAGGCATTGTAGGGAGGTCATACAGGCACGTGGAGGCCACACACAATACTGAGCCTCATTTTGACTTGTTTTAAGGACATTACATCAAAGTTGGATCAGCCTGTAGTGTATTTTTCCACTTTAATTTTGGGGGTGACTCCAAATGCAGGCCTCCATTGGTTAATAAATTTGATTTCCATTCATGATTTTTGTGTGATTTTGTTGTCAGCACATTTAACTTTGTACAGAACAAAGTATTCAATGAGAATATTTCATTCATTCAAATCTAGGATGTGTTATTTGAGTGTTCCCTTTATTTTTTTGAGCAGTGTATTATTATTTGTTTTAATTTTGATATTTATGTTTAGTTTTTATATGACGACCTATAAAACCATAAAAATGAATAGCATGTAATTTTCACACATGCCATTTAGGCTATTATAGACTCATATTTTCTGTTGGTTCAGGAAATCCATGAGTACTTTAGCAGCAATAAACTGACTCAGAATCTGTCTTTGTATTGAAGCATCTAATGAGCATGTGCTTAAATCATTGGGAAGAAAGAAGGAGCAAGGTCAGTTGTGACATCACCTATTGTGAATGGTGGATTCTGTGCTATCAGCACTGTGGAAGTGTTACCTGTCAACGTAATCCCATTTTTAATGATAAGAAGACTTCTGAAAAGTCTTCAGGAAGTAACAATCTAAAATAACCTAAGTAGCCAAATGTAAAAATTGCAAGATTTATTTTTTTTGTAATATAGAATGTGAAATGTAAAAAAAAACCAAAACAAAAAAAACCTTAATTTCATTCAAAAACTTGAGTTAATCAGTATGTAATTTTTTAAAATTATATAGGGGTTATGTGTTATGGACAATCCATATTTTTAAGGGATTATTCAATGATAACCTGAGGACAGGGTGTCCAGATGCTGTATTATTTGGGGAAAATAATTGCAAGTGTTCAATTTAGCTGCATCACTCCCACAGAAAAAAATGAGGAATTGCAATTTTTTACTATAATTTTACTGTACAACAGTTCCCATTTATCTAAATAGGCAAATAATATAAGACACAGACTTCCTGGAAAAAGCTTCCTGCTGGCATTTGTTCCTTATGGTATTTAAGAGATACTATAAGCTATAGAGTTATGACACTACAGTATGTAGGGAATCTGCTAGGAGGATTTCACCCCTCAATCTATTTATATGTGTATGTAGCTCTTTCAAAGACTAGTCCAGTGATACTTTACATGGCCAGTCTGTTCATCTGATACTGGAAAATCAGCATTTAAATTGATATGCAAATGAGGCTTAAGAGCTATTGAAGATCTGGAGTGACAGAGGCTTAAGATCTACAGATAATTGTTTAGCCTCATTTGCATTGTACCCACCCCTCCTCAAACTATTTATATGTGCATATGGCTCCTTTAAAGGTAATTCCAGCAATACCTTTACATTTCCAGTCTGTTAATCTGTTACTGAGAGAGCAATTCTTACAATGATATGCAAATGCGGCTGTAGATCTGAAGCATCTTTAACTCCAGCTCTCCAGGGCTGCCTCCTTCTGCTTGACTGACAACTTCTATAGTGTGTGACTTCGGACAAAGGAGTCATCAGTCAAGAAGGCGGAGGTGGAGCTGTGTGGTAAATAGAGCTGTAGTGACAGAGTCTTCGGATCTACAAAGAGATCTTCAAACTGATTTTCATATCAATTCAAATGCTGATTTCTCAGTAACAGAGCAACACATTGGCCATGAAAAAGTATTGCTGGACTGGTCTTTTAAAGTGTTACATGTACATAAATAGTTACATGTAAATAAATAGTTTTAGATGTGAAGTCCTGCTGACAGATTCCCTTTAAAAGTTGAAAGTAAGAGAACTTGCTGGAATTTCATTTATTTCTGCATTGATTCCTAATAAAATATGTTCTGTCAGTACGCATTGTAAGGAGAGAACCCAGTGAGCAGGAAGAACAGAGACCAGCCCACACCCAAAAGTATCATCTGTTTTGAGGACAGGACTGGTCTCTGCTTTTCCTGCTCTTCGGGTTCTCTCCTTGCAATGCGCACTGACAATGTGTGCTCTTGCTGGCTTGTCACATTTCATCAAATTCGGTGAGGGAGCACAGTCACTGTGCATTGAAAATGAATATTGCACAGTGACAAGGGAACTTGTACATTGAAATTAATAACTGATGCCTGCTCAGTAGAGCTGGGACTAGCCCAGCTCCCTGAAATAGACATAGCTGATGACGCTTCATTTCAGGGTTAGATTGGAGGCAGTGACCACAGCCTCTGCCCCTCATGGTGCCTTTTTGAGTATCCCAGCATGCACTGGGGATTCTCAAACAAGGCTCCAACAAACTAGAACTATATTAAAAAAATAAAGCAGTTAAAGAGTAAAGAGGGACTGATAGGGACATTTTAATTAAAATATAGTACAAAAGCAATTAGATAATTACAATAAATAGGTAGATATCTAAGATAAAAATGTTAGTTTGCTCTTGTCTGTGTGTTTATTTAACTCTTTACTTTACTGTAATTAGGCTTGTTGATGAAAGGGCCTGCTTGATACCTTGTCATCACCAAACAAAGGAGCTAGGTGTCAGCTAATCCCATTCGCCCAATATCATTAGCATTTCCATTCATGTCATTTCTGGGACAGCTGTGAGCTACAATTTTTAGACTCGGAAGGTGCCATTAACATGGTCGCTGGCCATTATTAACAGTTCACAGCTGTTTCATTAGCCACTAGGTCCCCATGAACAGCACTCAGCAGCGCTTTGGCACAGCGTATTTTTGCTGCGTCCAAAATGCTGTGTTCTAATGCCGCACTTTTGTTGTCGGAACATGTGAATCCACCGCATATAATGACACTTCAATCAGTCAAAATCTGCAGCGGAGACTACCGTGTCCGCTACAGAAATTGACATGCTGCGGGAGAGTTTGGGTACATGTCTACGGTCAGAAGCTGCTGCAGGTTTGATGCTGGGTGCTTATGCAGCATCAAACCTGCAGCGTCCAGATGTTACAGCATAGTGGATGGGATCTCTACAGATCCCCTGTCCACTATGCATGCATCAGAGGCTGCGGATCCCCCATGGACACTGACATGCGGCTCGTCTTTCAGGACCGCAGCATGTCAAACTCTCTTGCGGAGTCGCTAGTCTCAGCTGCAGAAATTGACATGCTGCTGGTGAGTAGAGATGAGTGTTGTTCGACTCGAACTGTTCGCCAATCTCAAATTCGAGCTGTTTTGGGCGGTGTTCGAGCCGTTCGGCGAACACGAACGATTTGAGAAAAATTCGGCTGTTCGAGGTTATGTTCGATAACTGTTCGTGCACCAAAATCATAACTGGATTTTTTCTCAGTAATGATGAAAATTAATGTTAATACGCAGTTTGAGTGTACAGCGGGGTGGGGGGAGGGGCAGGGGATGGATCTCTGCAAGAATAATGAAGATCTCCATTTTTTTTTCTCTTTCCCGCATTTACAGTGGGGAGGTGCAATCTGTCAGCCTATCAGCAGCGCACACACGGAGCGAAGTGCTTTTTTTCACACAAGCAAAGGCATGTGTCATTGGCAGTGTATGTCACATGTCCTTGCCCTATAAGATCCAGCCATTTTCACCGTCGCCACCATTTTCTCACTGCTGCAGCTGCATGTTAGATGGCACCGCTGTTGCTGTGTGCGCTATACCTTGTTAATTTCAAGCCAATTTTCTCACAACTCTACAGATAGCTTGGGAGTAGGGAATAGTTGTGATTGCAGTCCTTTTAAGGACTAGGTTACAGCATTTCCTGCGACTTTTATCAGGCTGGTCTGTGCTCTTAAATAGATAGGTTGTGGGAGTAAAGACTAATTGCAATTGCAGTCCTTTTCAGGGCTAAGTTACATCAGTTCCTATCAGTTTTTGCCAGGCAGGTCTGTCCAGTGCTGTGCAAGTTTTTTTCACAGCATTTGGCTGAATCTAGCAAAGCTAATCCTTTTTGGCCTATTGCAGAGTGTGTTAGTCAGTGGAGTAGCCTATCTGTGTTGCAAGATACAACACCTGTGTATAGAATACCAATTTTTTTACTGCACCTAGTGAAGTAAAACCTTTTGGGCATAGCATCATTCTATTAGTCCATCTATATTGACCTCCATAAGGTTGCAAATTAAATATAATTGTTTTCTGCATCTAGCTCTGAAAAAATATTTGTCCTTCTAGCAGTGTGTGGGACTTGTTCTACTAGTCCATCTATACTGACCTCCATCAGGTTGCAAATTCAAAATAATTTTGTGCCTGCATCTAGCTCTGAAAAAATATTTGGGCTTCTAGCAGTGTGTGGGACTTGTTCTATTAGTCCATCTATACTGACCTCCATCAGGTTGCAAATTAAAAATAGTTTTTTGTCTGCATCTAGCTCTGAAAAAATATTTGGCCTTCTAGCAGTGTGTGGGACTTGGTCTATTAGTCCATCTATACTGACCTCCATCAGGTTGCAAATTAAAAATATTTTTTTGTCTGCATCTAGCTCTGAAAAAATATTTGGCCTTCTAGCAGTGTGTGGGACTTGTTCTATTAGTCCATCTATACTGACCTCCATCAGGTTGCAAATTAAAAATAATTTTTATCTGCATCTAGCTCTGAAAAAATATTTGGGCTTCTAGCAGTGTTTGGGACTTGTTCTATTAGTCCATCTGTACTGACCTCCATCAGGTTGCAAATTAAAAATAATTTTTATCTGCATTTAGCTCTGAAAAAATATTTGGCCTTCTAGCAGTGTGTGGGACTTGTTCTATTAGTCCATCTATACTGACCTCCATCAGGTTGCAAATTGAATATAATTTTTTTCTGCATCTAGCTCTGAAAAAATATTTGTCCTTCTAGCAGCGTGTGGGACTTGTTCTACTAGTCCATCTATACTGACCTCCATCAGGTTGCAAATTCAAAATATTTTTTTTTCTGCATCTAGCTCTGAAAAAATATTTGTCCTTCTAGCAGTGTGTGGGACTTGTTCTACTAGTCCATCTATACTGACCTCCATCAGGTTGCAAATTAAAAATAATTTTTATCTGCATCTAGCTCTGAAAAAATATTTGTCCTTCTAGCAGTGTGTGGGACTTGTTCTACTAGTCCATCTATACTGACCTCCATCAGGTTGCAAACTGAATATAATTTTTTTCTTCATCTACCTCTGAAAAAATATTTGGGCTTCTAGCAGTGTGTGGGACTTGTTTTATTAGTCCATCTATACTGACCTACATCAGGTTGCAAATTAAAAATAATTTTTATCTGCATCTAGCTCTGAAAAAAAATTTGGCCTTCTAGTAGTGTGTGGGACTTGTTCTATTAGTCCATCTATACTGACCTCCATCAGGTTGCAAATTAAAAATATTTTTTTGTCTCCATCTAGCTCTGAAAAAATATTTGGCCTTCTAGCAGTGTGTGGGACTTGTTCTATTAGTCCATCTATACTGACCTCCATCAGGTTGCAAATTGAATATAATTTTTTTCTGCATCTAGCTCTGAAAAAATATTTGTCCTTCTAGCAGTGTGTGGGACTTGTTCTACTAGTCCATCTATACTGACCTCCATCAGGTTGCAAATTCAAAATAATTTTTTTTCTGCATCTAGCTCTGAAAAAATATTTGTCCTTCTAGCAGTATGTGGGACTTGTTCTACTAGTCCATCTATGTAGCGTCGGCGTCCCTGCCTCGTGCTAGGCAGGGACGCTGTTCCCCTCACCTTTCTGCTCCGTGCCCGGCGGCTTCCTCCCGCTCTGCTTGCAGCGCCCGCTCTCCCCCGGTCACTGTGCTTAGGGCGCACGCGCGCGCGTGCTCCCCCTCTCTTAAAGGGGCCGCGTGCGTCGCCCTAAGGAGTCCCCGGCCAATGGCCGGAGGATTCTCCATATATAAGGCACCTCCTCCAAAATGGAGGTGCCCGAGCAATGTTGTTGCACTGTTCACTACTCTGCTTCAGCCCTCAGGTCCCGTTGCCAGTCTCCTGCCAGTTTGCTGCCTGATTCCTGCCTGTCATCCGCTTTCCCGCTTGCTAGCCGGAGGTCTGACGGTCTGCCTTCCGACACCTGTCAGTCTGTCTATGGACCAGCTTGCCCGCTCACCTGGGAGCGCTCACCTGCTACCTGCCTGATAGCCTACCTGGAGGCTCCGCCGTCACATGCTGTGACCACCTGCCAGTCCAGAGACTCTTGCCCACTCACCTGGGAGCGCTCATCTGCTCACCACTCTCTCCACCATCTGGGCTAGAGTCAAAGATTCAGGCTGGAGCCACCTCTTGACAAGCTGCAAAAGGTCATAAGCCTGAGACCAGGCGGGTCGGATCTCCACAAAGGCCCATGAAAACATGCGCTGAGCCCTCACGTACATATTGACCCCCAGCCGGGCAAGGATATAACCTTTGAGCCTCTGGTAGTCCTGAGCATCCTCCCGACTGAGGTTGACGTAGGCCTTCTAGGCATCACCGATCAAAAACGGAGCCACCACTTCCGCCCACTGGCCGGCTGGTAGGTCTTTCTTGCTCTGCTGTGCGTTCGTAGATGGTCAGGAAGGCTTCCATGTCGTCCTCTGGTCCCATCTTCCTCAATGCTGAGCGAACCTTGTCCCAGGCCTCTCGATGTTCCGGAATCGGTGTTGTGGCCGTTTCCCGCAGGGCAGCAATCTGTTGCAGCAACAGTTCATTTGTTTTCTGCTGCTGCTGGTACAGTAGCTGCTGCTGATTATGCTGCTGCTCCCGCTCCTGCTGTTGCCGCTGGAGACTCAGGTGCTGCTCCTGCTGCTGCCATTGGAGACTCTGGTGCTGCTTATGCTGTTGCCACTGAGACTGCAGCTGCTGCTGCTGGGTGAGTACCAGCTGCTTTAACAGCTCCTCCATTTTGTCCATGGGGTGGGGCTGAAAGGTTGCAGGCTGGATTGTGGTCATGCAGCTGCCGGTGGGGTATGCCTCAGTCACAATGCCCACATTCTCCACCAAACTGTAAGGAAGCAGTGTTCACACTGTGCAGTAACTGACGATGTGACCCAAGCAAGTCCAACATAAACAGCTTTTATTCAGCAACTTACAGGTAAACAGAAAGTCCTCCGGTTCGCAGCCGGGTTAGTATAAGTCCATAAATAACGGTTGACATGGGCGACGGCCACACTGGACCACTTAGAGCCTGATGGGTGCAGAGCCTTCCCAGGCATGGGTTCAGCTACACACAGGCCCGCCGAGCTTTCCTGCTATACTCCTAGCAGGTCCCAACACTGAACAACACTAATCCTTAATGCAGGGATTCTAAAGGACCTGTGGCAAGAGCCACTGGAAAACCTGGGTTGGAAGGAGGAGGCCACCTCACTGCCTTCCTGTAGCCTCCCCCAAGAAATGAAGGCCCTGCTGGGTTTTACTTAATCTGCCTTAGCCAGATAGCCTGACCAGGTCAATGCTCACCTTCATTCCTGCATTGCAGCTGCTGCTTTGTCTGTGACTGCAATGCACTCCAATGGATTTAATAGATCTCTGTACACATTCTGAGGGATATATAGCGTCCCTCGCATACGATCCCAGTCGCTGCCTCACACCGCTGACACTGGCCGTGCAGCATCTCACCTCTTCTGCCGCCGTTGGGTTCCTGAGGGAGGGAGGAGTGAGGGAATCTGCTACCCGCAACCCTGCTTCCTGCGATCCTGCTCCACCACAACTCCCCGGTAAGCTACGTTCAGACCATAAGATGCATGCCCCATTTTTCTCCCAAATTTGGGGTGACAAAAGTGCGTATTATGGTCCGAAAAATACGGTAAATCAAAAAAGTTTAACGTGATTTTGTGACTTCATAAGAAAATAGGGTTAAAAAAATGTTTTGTGTATGTTAGAGCTACAATACCTAAAGGACATTATTTGGTAGTAGGTAAACCTTTATTAATAATTCACAAATTCCCAAAAAAAGAAAAGAAAAATAATTATGCCTTTATGGTAACTAATAATTTTTTTCCCTTATGACAATTTTTGAGTTACAATACTTAGGACAGTGCCACTTTTTCTATGAAAAAAATAAACTTTCTGAATCCTGAACAACCCTTGTCATAGAACTTGGCTGAATAGACATTTCTAAGAGTTAATATAGGTGTGAAAGTGTATACAAAATGTAATGAGAATAATATACAATATTTATTTAGCGTTATATCTTTCTGTACACCTCAAAATTATTGTCCTTCTTAATATTTTTATTTCTATCATTTTCTGCGGCATACAAACTATACTTTTCCAAACTGAAACCCTCCTCTAACTGTACAGCAATTGCATAATATCATAAAGTCAATTGCAGTGAGTTATGTGACATCAGTGGGCATGGCCTGTTAGCTAAGTTAAGAAGTATACTTCTTGCATAAAATGCGCTTATTCTCATTTTGAAAAATGTAAAAAAAAGAAAGGGAAATGGATTTTTTTAAGGAACTACTGAATTACTAAAAAAAAGTTCAGTATGAAGACTGGTGACATACAATGCTGACAGCTTAGAACATTAGTCATGGTTCTGCACACCTTTAAGGCTGTTACAATATGATTTATTTCCAGACATTCATCAAGCTTTCATACCGTACATCTGGTGCAATATACTTCCTACCATAACGATGATTCAGACCTTGTTACACGTCTACATTCCATATTGTCCATGCTTTAATGAAATTCTATCTGCTCATCATCCAATCTATAAGGTATGTTCCTGCGGTTCATCGTGGCTTTCTCAATGACATTAATCTTTAAAATGTTGGCCATAAAATAATGTTCTGTCACTTAAAAGTGGTCAAGCGCTTTATGAAGGAAGCTTGTAAACCTTCACGATATTCTTTTCCTGTCTTACATATACAAATTGTCATCAACTCTATTCAGCATTAAACTATGATACATTAAATTAAACCTAATAATTAATTGTTATTAAAATGCTACATATAATCAGAAAATGGATAATGTAAATAGGTTTTTATGTTAAATGTACACTGCTCAAAAAAATAAAGGGAACATTCAAATAACGCATCCTAGATCTGAATGAATGAAATATTCTCATTGAATACTTTGTTCTGTACAAAATTAAATGTGCTGACAACAAAATCACACAAAAATCATCAATGGAAATCAAATTTATTAACCAATGGAGGCCTGGATTTGGAGTCACCCCCAAATGAAAGTAGAAAAACACACTACAGGCTGATCCAACTTTGATGTAATGTCCTTAAAACAAGTCAAAATGAGGCTCAGTATTGTGTGTGGCCTCCATGTGCCTGCATGACCTCCCTACAACACGTGGGCATGCTCCTGATGAGGTTGAGGATGGTCTCCTGTGGGATCTCCTCCCAGACCTGGATTAAAGCATCCGCCAACTCCTGGACAGTCTGTGGTGTAATGTAACATTGGTGGATGGAGCGAGACATGATGTCCCAGATGTGCTCAATCGGATTCAGGTCTGGGGAACTGGCAGGCCAGTCCATAGCTTCAATGCCTTCATCATGCAGGAACTGCTGACACACTCCAGCCACATGAGGTCAGGCATTTTCCTGCATTAGGAGGAACCCAGGGCCAACGACACCAGCATATGGTCTCACAAGGGGTCTGAGGATCTCATCTCAGTACCTAATGGCAGTCAGGCTACCTCTGGCGAGCACATGGAGGGCTGTGTGGCCCTCCAAAGAAATGCCACCCCACACCATTACTGACCCACTGCCAAACCGGTCATGCTGAAGGATGTTGCAAGCAGCAGATCGCTCTCCACGGCATCTCCAGACTCTGTCACGTCTGTCACATGTGCTCAGTGTGAACCTGCTTTCATCTGTGAAGAGCACAGGGCGCCAGTGGCGACTTTTCCAATCCTAGTGTTCTGTGGCATTTCTTTGGAGGGCCGCACAGCCCTCCATGTGCTCGCCAGAGGTAGCCTGACTGCCATTAGGTACTGAGATGAGATCCTCAGACCCCTTGTGAGACCATATGCTGGTTCGGTTGGCCCTGGGTTCCTCCTAATGCAGGAAAATGCCAGACCTCATGTGGCTGGAGTGTGTCAGCAGTACCTGCGAGATGAAGGCATTGAAGCTATGGACTGGCCTGCCAGTTCCCCAGACCTGAATCCGATTGAGCACATCTGGGTCATCATGTCTCACTTCATCCACCAATGTCACATTGCACCGCAGACTGTCCAGGAGTTGGCGGATGCTTTAGTCCAGGTCTGGCAGGAGATCCCACAGGAGACCATCCTCAACCTCATCAGGAGCATGCCCAGGCATTGTAGGGAGGTCATACAGGCACGTGGAGGCCACACACAATACTGAGCCTCATTTTGACTTGTTTTAAGGACATTACATCAAAGTTGGATCAGCCTGTAGTGTGTTTTTCCACTTTAATTTTGGGGGTGACTCCAAATGCAGGCCTCCATTGGTTAATAGATTTGATTTCCATTCATGATTTTTGTGTGATTTTGTTGTCAGCACATTTAACTTTGTACAGAACAAAGTATTCAATGAGAATATTTCATTCATTCAAATCTAGGATGTGTTATTTGAGTGTTCCCTTTATTTTTTTGAGCAGTGTATTATTATTTGTTTTAATTTTGATATTTATGTTTAGTTTTTATATGACGACCTATAAAACCATAAAAATGAATAGCATGTAATTTTCACACATGCCATTTAGGCTATTATAGACTCATATTTTCTGTTGGTTCAGGAAATCCATGAGTACTTTAGCAGCAATAAACTGACTCATAATCTGTCTTTGTATTGAAGCATCTAATGAGCATGTGCTTAAATCATTGGGAAGAAAGAAGGAGTAGGGTCAGTTGTGACATCACTTATTGTGAATGGTGGATTCTGTGCTATCAACACTGTGGAAGTGTTACCTGTCAACGTAATCCCATTTTTAATGATAAGAAGACTTCTGAAAAGTCTTCAGGAAGTAACAATCTAAAATAACCTAAGTAGCCAAATGTAAAAATTGCAAGATTTATTTTTTTTGTAATATAGAATGTGAAATGTAAAAAAAAAACCAAAACAAAAAAAACCTTAATTTCATTCAAAAACTTGAGTTAATCAGTATGTAATTTTTTAAAATTATATAGGGGTTATGTGTTATGGACAATCCATACTTTTAAGGGATTATTCAATGATAACCTGAGGACAGGGTGTCCAGATGCTGTATTATTTGGGGAAAATAATTGCAAGTGTTCAATTTAGCTGCATCACTCCCACAGAAAAAAATGAGGAATTGCAATTTTTTACTATAATTTTACTGTACAACAGTTCCCATTTATCTAAATAGGCAAATAATATAAGACACAGACTTCCTGGAAAAAGCTTCCTGCTGGCATTTGTTCCTTATGGTATTTAAGAGATACTATAAGCTATAGAGTTATGACACTACAGTATGTAGGGAATCTGCTAGGAGGATTTCACCCCTCAATCTATTTATATGTGCATGTAGCTCTTTCAAAGACTAGTCCAGTGATACTTTACATGGCCAGTCTGTTCATCTGATACTGGAAAATCAGCATTTAAATTGATATGCAAATGAGGCTTAAGAGCTATTGAAGATCTGGAGTGACAGAGGCTTAAGATCTACAGATAATTGTTTAGCCTCATTTGCATTGTACCCACCCCTCCTCAAACTATTTATATGTGCATATGGTTCCTTCAAAGGTAAATCCAGCAATACCTTTACATTTCCAGTCTGTTAATCTGTTACTGAGAGAGCAATTCTTACAATGATATGCAAATGCGGCTGTAGATCTGAAGCATCTTTAACTCCAGCTCTCCAGGGCTGCCTCCTTCTGCTTGACTGACAACCTCTATAGTGTGTGACTTCGGACAAAGGAGTCATCAGTCAAGAAGGCGGAAGTGGAGCTGTGTGGTAAATAGAGCTGTAGTGACAGAGTCTTCGGATCTACAAAGAGATCTTCAAACTGATTTTCATATCAATTCAAATGCTGATTTCTCAGTAACAGAGCAACACATTGGCCATGAAAAAGTATTGCTGGACTGGTCTTTTAAAGTGTTACATGTACATAAATAGTTACATGTAAATAAATAGTTTTAGATGTGAAGTCCTGCTGACAGATTCCCTTTAAAAGTTGAAAGTAAGAGAACTTGCTGGAATTTCATTTATTTCTGCATTGATTCCTAATAAAATATGTTCTGTCAGTACGCATTGTAAGGAGAGAACCCAGTGAGCAGGAAGAACAGAGACCAGCCCACACCCAAAAGTATCATCTGTTTTGAGGACAGGACTGGTCTCTGCTTTTCCTGCTCTTCGGGTTCTCTCCTTGCAATGCGCACTGACAATGTGTGCTCTTGCTGGCTTGTCACATTTCATCAAATTCGGTGAGGGAGCACAGTCACTGTGCATTGAAAATGAATATTGCACAGTGACAAGGGAACTTGTACATTGAAATTAATAACTGATGCCTGCTCAGTAGAGCTGGGACTAGCCCAGCTCCCTGAAATAGACATAGCTGATGACGCTTCATTTCAGGGTTAGATTGGAGGCAGTGACCACAGCCTCTGCCCCTCATGGTGCCTTTTTGAGTATCCCAGCATGCACTGGGGATTCTCAAACAAGGCTCCAACAAACTAGAACTATATTAAAAAAATAAAAGCAGTTAAAGAGTAAAGAGGGACTGATAGGGACATTTTAATTAAAATATAGTACAAAAGCAATTAGATAATTACAATAAATAGGTAGATATCTAAGATAAAAATGTTAGTTTGCTCTTGTCTGTGTGTTTATTTAACTCTTTACTTTACTGTAATTAGGCTTGTTGATGAAAGGGCCTGCTTGATACCTTGTCATCAAGAAACAAAGGAGCTAGGTGTCAGCTAATCCCATTCGCCCAATATCATTAGCATTTCCATTCATGTCATTTCTGGGACAGCTGTGAGCTACAAACTTTAGCCTCGGAAGGTGCCATTAACATGGTCCCTGGCCATTATTAACAGTTCACAGCTGTTTCATTAGCCACTATGTCCCCATGAACAGCACTCAGCAGCGCTTTGGCACAGCGTATTTTTGCTGAGTCCAAAATGCTGTGTTCTAATGCCGCACTTTTGTTGTCGGAACATGTGAATCCACCGCATATAATGACACTTCAATCAGTCAAAATCTGCAGCGGAGACTACCGTGTCCGCTACAGAAATTGACATGCTGCGGGAGAGTTTGGGTACATGTCTACGGTCAGAAGCTGCTGCAGGTTTGATGCTGGGTGCTTATGCAGCATCAAACCTGCAGCGTCCAGATGTTACAGCATAGTGGATGGGATCTCTACAGATCCCCTGTCCACTATGCATGCATCAGAGGCTGCGGATCCCCCATGGACACTGACATGCGGCTCGTCTTTCAGGACCGCAGCATGTCAAACTCTCTTGCGGAGTCGCTAGTCTCAGCTGCAGAAATTGACATGCTGCTGGTGAGTAGAGATGAGTGTTGTTTGACTCGAACTGTTCGCCAATCTCAAATTCGAGATGTTTTGGGCGGTGTTCGAGCCGTTCGGCGAACACAAACGATTTGAGAAAAATTCGGCTGTTCGAGGTTATGTTCGATAACTGTTCGTGCACCAAAATCATAACTGGATTTTTTCTCAGTAATGATGAAAATTAATGTTAATACGCAGTTTGAGTGTACAGCGGGGCGGGGGGAGGGGCAGGGGATGGATCTCTGCAGGAATAATGAAGATCTCCATTTTTTTTTCTCTTTCCCGCATTTACAGTGGGGAGGTGCAATCTGTCAGCCTATCAGCAGCGCACACACGGAGCGAAGTGCTTTTTTTCACACAAGCAAGGGCATGTGTCATTGGCAGTGTATGTCACATGTCCTTGCCCTATAAGATCCAGCCATTTTCCCCGTCGCCACCATTTTCTCACTGCTGCAGCTGCATGTTAGATGGCACCGCTGTTGCTGTGTGCGCTATACCTTGTTAATTTCAAGCCAATTTTCTCACAAATCTACAGATAGCTTGGGAGTAGGGAATAGTTGTGATTGCAGTCCTTTTAAGGACTAGGTTACAGCATTTCCTGCGACTTTTATCAGGCTGGTCTGTGCTCTTAAATAGATAGGTTGTGGGAGTAAAGACTAATTGTAATTGCAGTCCTTTTCAGGGCTAAGTTACATCAGTTCCTATCAGTTTTTGCCAGGCAGGTCTGTGCCAGTGCTGTGCAAGTTTTTTTCACAGCATTTGGCTGAATCTAGCAAAGCTAATCTTTTTGGCCTATTGCAGAGTGTGTTAGTCAGTGGAGTAGCCTATCTGTGTTGCAAGATACACCACCTGTGTATAGAATACCAATTTTTTTACTGCACCTAGTGAAGTAAAACCTTTTGGGCATAGCATCATTCTATTAGACCATCTATATTGACCTCCATAAGGTTGCAAATTAAATATAATTGTTTTCTGCATCTAGCTCTGAAAAAATATTTGTCCTTCTAGCTGTGTGTGGGACTTGTTCTACTAGTCCATCTATACTGACCTCCATCAGGTTGCAAATTCAAAATAATTTTGTGCCTGCATCTAGCTCTGAAAAAATATTTGGGCTTCTAGCAGTGTGTGGGACTTGTTCTATTAGTCCATCTATACTGACCTCCATCAGGTTGCAAATTAAAAATAGTTTTTTGTCTGCATCTAGCTCTGAAAAAATATTTGGCCTTCTAGCAGTGTGTGGGACTTGGTCTATTAGTCCATCTATACTGACCTCCATCAGGTTGCAAATTAAAAATATTTTTTTGTCTGCATCTAGCTCTGAAAAAATATTTGGCCTTCTAGCAGTGTGTGGGACTTGTTCTATTGTTCATCTATACTGACCTCCATCAGGTTGCAAATTAAAAATAATTTTTATCTGCATCTAGCTCTGAAAAAATATTTGGGCTTCTAGCAGTGTGTGGGACTTGTTCTATTAGTCCATCTGTACTGACCTCCATCAGGTTGCAAATTAAAAATAATTTTTATCTGCATTTAGCTCTGAAAAAATATTTGGCCTTCTAGCAGTGTGTGGGACTTGTTCTATTAGTCCATCTATACTGACCTCGATCAGGTTGCAAATTAAAAATAATTTTTTGTCTGCATCTAGCTCTGAAAAAATATTTGGCTTTCTAGCAGTGTGTGGGACTTGTTCTATTAGTCCATCTATACTGACCTCCATCAGGTTGCAAATTGAATATAATTTTTTTCTGCATCTAGCTCTGAAAAAATATTTGTCCTTCTAGCAGCGTGTGGGACTTGTTCTATTAGTCCATCTATACTGACCTCCATCAGGTTGCAAATTCAAAATATTTTTTTTTCTGCATCTAGCTCTGAAAAAATATTTGTCCTTCTAGCAGTGTGTGGGACTTGTTCTACTAGTCCATCTATACTGACCTCCATCAGGTTGCAAATTAAAAATAATTTTTATCTGCATCTAGCTCTGAAAAAATATTTGTCCTTCTAGCAGTGTGTGGGACTTGTTCTACTAGTCCATCTATACTGACCTCCATCAGGTTGCAAATTCAAAATAATTTTTTTTCTGCATCTAGCTCTGAAAAAATATTTGTCCTTCTAGCAGTGTGTGGGACTTGTTCTACTAGTCCATCTATGTAGCGTCGGCATCCCTGCCTCCTGCTAGGCAGGGACGCTGTTCCCCTCACCTCTCTGCTCCGTGCCCGGCGGCTTCCTCCCGCTCTGCTTGCAGCGCCCGCTCTCCCCCGGTCACTGTGCTTAGGGCGCGCGCGCGCTCCCCCTCTCTTAAAGGGGCCGCGCGCATCGCCCTAAGGAGTCCCCGGCCAATGGCCGGAGGATCCTCCATATATAAGGCACCTCCTCCAAAATGGAGGTGCCCGAGCAATGTTGTTGCACTGTTCACTACTCTGCTTCAGCCCTCAGTTCCCGTTGCCAGTCTCCTGCCAGTTTGCTGCCTGATTCCTGCCTGTCATCCGCTTTCCCGCTTGCTAGCCTGAGGTCTGACGGTCTGCCTTCCGACACCTGTCAGTCTGTCTATGGACTAGCTTGCCCGCTCACCTGGGAGCGCTCACCTGCTACCTGCCTGATAGCCTACCTGGAGGCTCCGCCGTCACGTGCTGTGACCACCTGCCAGTCCAGAGACTCTTGCCCGCTCACCTGGGAGCGCTCATCTGCTACCTGCCTGTTAGCCTACCTAGAGGCTCCGCCGTCACGTGCTGTGACCACCTGCCAGTCCAGAGACTCTTGCCCGCTCACCCGGGAGCGCTCATCTGCTACCTGCCTGTTAGCCTACCTAGAGTCTCCGCCGTCACATGCTGTGACCACCTGCCAGTCCAGAGACTCTTGCCCGCTCACCTGGGAGCGCTCATCTGCTACCTGCCTGTTAGCCTACCTGGAGGCTCCGCCGTCACATGCTGTGACCACCTGCTTATCCTGAGACTCTCGCCTGCTCACCTGGGAGCACTCATCTGCCATCTGCCTGCTAGCCTACCTGGAGGCTCAGCCGTCACAGGTCGTACCTGCCCGTTTACCCAGAGACTGCCCCGGTCACTTGCCGCGACCTCCTGCCCGTTTACCCAGAGACAGCCCCGGTCACTTGCTGTGACCTCCTGCCCGTTTACCCAGAGACTGTCCCGGTCACTTGCTGTGACCTCCTGCCCGTTTACCCAGAGACTGCCCCGGTCACTTGCTGTGACCTCCTGCCCGTTTACCCAGAGACTGTCCCGGTCACTTGCTGTGACCTCCTGCCCGTTTACCCAGAGACTGTCCCGGTCACCTGCTGTGACCGCCTGCCTGTCTTCCCTGGTCGCCACCCGCTTCCTTACAAGGACTGCCCCCTTGTATAAGTTGCTCAGAGGTTCCGCCTCCCAGACCCGTTACAGTTTGCTCGGGCCATGGAACCCGGTGGCACCCAAGCTCCCTCGCTCTCGGACCTTTGTCATGAACTGTCCCGACAGAGGTCCCAACAGGAGTCCATCCTGGGTCACCTGCGGAATGTCAATACTCGCCTGGACACTTTGACTGCCCCACCAGCAACCACCAATACCATAGTATCCTCATAGAATCATAGAATCATAGAATCATAGAATGTTAGAGTTGGACGGGACCTCCTGGGTCATCTGGTCCAACCCCCTGCTCAAAGCAGGATTCACTAGATCATCTCAGACAGATGTCTGTCCAGCCTCTGTTTGAAGACGTCCATTGAAGGGGAACTCACCACCTCTCGTGGCAGCCTGTTCCACTCATTAATCACCCTAACTGTCAAAAAGTTTTTTCTAATATCTAATCTGTATCTCCTCCCATTTAGTTTCATCCCATTGCTTCTAGTCTTTCCTTGTGCAAATGAGAATAAAGATGATCCTTCTACAATGTGACAGCCCTTGACATATTTGTAGACAGCTATTAAGTCTCCTCTCAGTCTTCTTTTTTGCAAGCTAAACATTCCCAAATCCTGCAACCGTTCCTCATAGGACATGGTTTGCAGACCAGTCACCATTCTGGTCGCTCTTCTCTGAACTTGCTCCAGTTTGTCTATGTCTTTTTTAAAATGTGGTGCCCAAAACTGTACACAGTATTCCAGATGAGGTCTGACCAAATAGGAGTAAAGACCGATAATGACTTCACGTGATCTAGACTGTATGCTTCTGTTAATACATCCCAGAATTGTATTTGCCTTTTTTGCTGCTGCATCACACTGTTGACTCATGTTCAGTCTATGATCTATTAGTATACCTAAGTCTTTTTCACATGTACTGTTGCTTAGCTCTATTCCTCCCATTCTGTATATGCTTTTTTCATTTTTATTGCCCAGATGTAGTACTTTGCATTTTTCCCTGTTAAAAACCATTCTGTTGGTTGCTGCCCACTGCTCCAGTTTATTTAGGTCTTTTTGAATCCTCTCTCTCTCTTCTCTAGTATTAGCTATCCCTCCTAGCTTTGTGTCATCAGCAAATTTAATCAGTTTACCCTCAATTCCTTCATCTAAATCATTGATAAAGATGTTGAACAATACAGGTCCCAGGACGGAGCCCTGTGGTACCCCACTTGAGACATTCATCCAGCTGGATGTGAAGCCATTTACAACCACCCTTTGAGTCCGATCACTAAGCCAGTTATGAATCCACCTAACAGTTGCCTGGTCCATTGCATACTTGGTCATTTTTTCAATAAGGATGGTGTGAGATACTTTGTCAAATGCTTTGCTGAAGTCAAGATATACTATATCTACAGCATTTCCCTGATCCACCCAGTCAGTGATTCTGTCATAGAAGTAAATTAAGTTAGTCTGACATGACTTGTTAGTTACAAACCCATGCTGACTCTGGTTAATCACTTCATTCTTATCCATGTACTTACATACATGTTGTTTAATAATTTGTTCAAAGATCTTTCCTGGTATAGAAGTCAGACTCACCGGCCTATAGTTCCCTGGGTCCACCTTCTTCCCCTTTTTGAAGATAAGAACAACATTTGCTCTTCTCCAGTCTTCTGGGACTTCTCCTGTTCTCCAAGAATTTTCAAAGATTATGGAGAGTGGTTCTAAAATTTCTTCTACGATCTCCTTCAGTACTCTGGGGTGTAATTCATCTGGACCTGGAGACTTGAACTCATTTATGTTAGCTAAATATTCCCTCACAATCTTTCTGTTTACAGATAACTTGGATTCCTCTATTCCTTTAAAAGGACAGTGAAGATCAGTTGATGTTACATTTTCGTTCTGAGAGAAAACAGATGCAAAATAGGAATTAAAAAGTTCGGCCTTCTCAACATCCTCTCTTACCATTTCTCCATTTTCATCCTGTAAAAATCCTATAGCATCTTTGACTTTTCTTTTACTTTTGACATACCCCCAAAATCCTTTTTTATTGCTTTTGACATCTCTTGCAAGCCTTAATTCATTGTCAGCTTTAGCTAACCTGATACGTGCCCTGCAGGATCTGCAGACTGCATTATAATCTTCTTTAGATATGCCTCCCTCTTTCCATTTAATAAACATTTCTTTCTTTCTTTTTAGCATGTGTTTAAGTTCTGTGTTCATCCATCCTGGTTTCCTTAAATGCTTCCCATTCTTCCTACTTTTCGGGATCCTGCTCTGGAATCCGACTTTCTGCACCTCCTCGCTTCGGAGGCGACTCCGCTCAAGCTCGGGGCTTCATTAACCAGTGCACTCTGCACTTTGAACACCAGTCCCACCAGTTTAATTCCAACCGGGCCAAAGTAGCCTTCATCATGTCCCATCTCGACGAACCCGGACGGAGGACCTCATCCGCCTCATCTCTGCTATGCCTCCGTCAAGGGAGTCTCACCGTGGGCCAATATGCCATACGGTTCCGTACCCTTGCTTCGGAGCTGGCCTGGGATAACGACGCCCTGGTGTCCGTTTTCTGGGAGGGTTTGTCCGGCCGTATTAAAGATGAACTCGCCGGTCGGGACATTCCTACCACTCTCGACGACTTGATTACACTTGCCACCCGGATTGACATCCGGTTCCAGGAGCGCGCTAGGGAGGTCACCCGTGAGAGGAGGATTCCACGTCTAGTCCCTACCTCTCAGAGACCCGTCACTCTCCAAGCACACTCACCTGAGCCTATACAGGTCGACCAGACCAAGATGGTCAAGACCCGTCAAGACTTACGTCGTGCCGAGGGGAGCTGTTTCTACTGTGGCAGTAAGGAGCACCGGATCCGTTCCTGCCCTGAGAGGCCGGGAAACGCCTGTGTCTAGGATCGCTCGGAGAGGTCGCCCTAGACAAAAGTAAATCCTCTCCATCCCTGATGCTGTCTGTTTCTATCTTCTGCGGAGAGAACCGCTATTTTGAACTGGCTCAACTTGACTCTGGAGCTGCTGGAAATCTCATCTCTCTATCCCTGGTAGAAAAATACCACATTCCCACCAAACCTCTGGCCGTACCTTTATCTGTCGCCGCCGTGGATGGGGGTCTCTTACCACATCTCATCCAACTCATCACCGAATCTCTGACTCTACAGGTGGGAATGCTGCATTCTGAGAGCATCTCCTTTCATGTTCTGCCTGGACTCTCTCACGCACTATTGCTTGGCCTGCCTTGGCTCCAGAAACATGCACCCGTGCTTGATTGGCAGACCGGAGAGGTCCTTCGCTGGGGACAGGACTGCCATAAGACTTGTCTAGTTCCCGTTCGTCCTGCCCGTCCTTCTCCTACCCCAGCCAATCTCCCCGGTCTTCCGGTTCCCTATTGGTCTTATGCGGATGTCTTCAATAAAAAAGAGGCAGAGACTTTACCTCCTCATAGACCATACGACTGCCCAATCGACCTGATGCCCGGCTCTACTCCTCCCCGTGGGCGAATCTACCCTTTGTCCGCTGCTGAAACCCGGTCCATGTCTGAATATATTGAGGAGAACCTAGCCCGGGGATTTATCCGGAAATCTACCTCCCCGGCGGGAGCAGGCTTCTTCTTTGTCAAAAAGAAGGACGGCTCACTCCGTCCATGTATAGACTATAGAGGCCTAAACCAGATTACTGTGAAGAATAAATACCCCCTTCCGCTTATTCCTGAATTATTTGACCGTCTGAGGGGGGCTAGAATCTTCACCAAACTGGATCTCCGTGGGGCGTATAACCTGGTCCATATCCGTCAGGGGGATGAGTGGAAGAAGGCATTCAATACCCGGGACGGCCACTATGAGTACCTTGTGATGCCCTTCGGTCTCTGTAACGCTCCTGCCGTCTTTCAAGAGTTGGTCAATGACATTTTCCGTGATCTTCTCTACTCCTGCGTGGTGGTGTACCTGGACGACATCTTGGTCTTCTCTCCGGATCTTCCTACTCACCGGAGGGACGTTCGTCAGGTCCTGCTCAGGCTCAGGCAGAACCACCTCTACGCTAAATATGAGAAGTGCATCTTTGAGCAGACCTCTCTTCCATTTCTGGGCTACATAATCTCTCAGACAGGTCTACAAATGGATCCTGAGAAACTGTCTGCCATCCAGAAGTGGCCCCGACCAGAGGGGTTGAAGGCTATTCAGCGGTTCCTGGGCTTCGCCAACTATTACCGTCTGTTCATACCGCACTTCTCTTCCCGGACCGCCCCTATCTCTGCTCTCACCCGTAAAGGTACGAACCCCAGAGAATGGCCGCCTGAAGCTGAGGAGGCATTTCTTTCCTTAAAACAGGCCTTCCTCTCCGCCTCGGTGCTGCATCGTCCGGACGGCAACAAACAATTCTTCCTAGAAGTTGACGCTTCCTCCTCCGGAGCTGGGGCGGTACTTACTCAAAACTCTTCTTCCGGAAGAAAGGTAACCTGCGGCTTTTTCACCAAACTTTTCTCCTCTTCTGAGCGCAATTATTCTTTAGGAGACCGAGAATTGTTGGCCATTAAGATGGCACTGGAGGAGTGGCGTTACCTGCTAGAGGGGGCTCTCCACCCGGTAATAATTTACACTGACCACAAGAACTTGGCATATCTCCAGAGCGCCCAGAGACTTAACCCGCGCCAAGCCCGGTGGTCTTTGTTTTTTGCCCGCTTTGATTTCATTCTTCATTTTCGTCCGGCTGACAAGAACATCAAAGCTGACGCCCTTTCCCGATCCTTTCTGGTGTCTGATCTTGAGGAGGAGCCTAAACACATCATCGATCCCGCCAGAGTAATGCAGTTAGCCCCCGTGGGCCTAAATTGTCTCCCTCCCGGTAAGACGTTCGTAACGGAGTCCGATCGGGAGAAGATTCTACACTGGGGTCACTCGTCTAAGCTAGCTGGGCATGCCGGTCAGAAAAAGACCCTCCAGCTTATTACCCGGCACGACTGGTGGCCTACCCTGCACAAGGATGTAATTGACTTTGTTTCTGCCTGTGTGTCCTGCGCCCGCAACAAAGTTCCGAGACACCTGCCTACCGGCCGCCTTCTTCCTCTGCCTGTGCCTGCTGCCCCGTGGCATCATATAGCTATGGACTTCATAACAGATCTCCCCATCTCTGCCGGTTGTACGGTCATTTGGGTGGTCGCTGACCGCTTTTCTAAAATGGCTCATTTTATTCCCCTGCCAGGCCTCCCGTCTGCTCCCGAGCTAGTTAAAGACTTTATCCGCCACATCTTCCGTCTCCATGGTCTGCCTCTCCACATCGTGTCGGATCGTGGGGTTCAGTTCACCTCACGCTTCTGGAGAGCCACATGTAAACTGCTCGACGTCACCCTGGACTTCTCCTCCGCTTACCACCCACAGTCCAATGGTCAAGTGGAGCGGATCAATCAGAATTTGACCAGTTACCTCCGGCACTTCGTTAATGCCCACCATTCAGACTGGGTGGATCTCCTACCATGGGCCGAGTTCTCTTACAACAATCACGAGAGCGAATCTTCTTCTAAATCCCCATTTTTTGTAGTCTTCGGTCAGCATCCTCGGATCCCTTTTCCTGTCTCCACCTCTGTGGACAACCCGGCTGCGGAATCTCTCTTTAGCAAATTTTCCTCCATTTGGGAGAGTACCCGATCCGCACTCCTTCAGTCGTCCGAGCGGATGAAGAGACACGCCGACAAAAAACGCCTGGATTCCCCACAATTTCGTCCCGGAGATAAAGTCTGGCTCTCATCCAAATATGTCCGGCTCAAGATTCCTTCCTATAAGTTAGGGCCTCGGTTCATCGGCCCACTGGAGGTTATCAAACAGATCAACCCGGTGGCCTATAAATTGAAACTCCCGGACAACTTACGGATCCCTAAATCCTTCCATGTATCTCTTCTCAAACCTGTGGTACTTAACTCCTTTTCCAAGTCTACAGGTACGCCTCCTGCTCCGGTTTCTGCTGAAGACGAGTTTGAGGTAGAGAACATTCTGGCCACCAAAAGGGTAAGAGGAAAGACCTTTTTTCTAGTGGATTGGAAGGGGTTTGGTCCTGAGTAGAGATGAGCGGTGTTCGACTAGAACTGTTCGCCAATCTCAAATTCGAGCTGTTTTGGGCGGTGTTCGAGTTGTTCCACGAACCCGAAAGATTTGCAAAAAATTCGGCTGTTCGAGGTTATGTTCGATAACTGTTCGTGCACCAAAAGCGTGTCCTGCATGTCTGGAGCTATTTAGAGCACCAATCATGCAGGGATTGTCTGCCACTCACTGTAATGCCACAGCCATGGTGGTTGTGGCATTACAGTGATTGCCCAAATCGATGGGAACAGTGCCAACAGTGAAACATGAAAAGCCGGCAATTCAGCAGCGGCATACACCTGTACCCGACGATTTAGAACCGAAAGAATAGAGCTTCACACATAGATTAGATAGATATAAACATGTCAGCCACATATATACGAAGTACAGTGAAAGTGCTGCTTACTGTACTTGTCATTTAGTGTAAAGGATTTATCAAAAAAAATAATAGTGTTTTCATGCACCGTCTCTTTAAAAAAGCCGGCCGGCAATTCAGCAGCGGTACCCGACAATTTAGAATAGAAAGAATAGAGAATCACACATAGATTAGATAGATAGAAACATGTCAGTCACATATATATGAAGTACAGTGACAGTGCTGCTTACTGTACTTGTCATTTAGCGTAAAGGATTTATCAAAAAAAATAATAGTGTTTTCATGCACCGTCTCTTTAAAAAAGCCGGCCGGCATTTCAGCAGCGGTACCCGACAATTTATAACAGACAGAATAGAGCTTCACACATAGATTAGATAGATAGAAACATGTCAGTCACATATATATGAAGTACAGTGATAGTGTTGGTTACTGTACTTGTCATTTAGTATTAAAACAAAGGATTTATTATTAAAAAAATTGGCGTGGGGTTCCCCTTAATTTTAGGCTCTAGCGGAGGTTAAGCAGACGGCTGGGGCAGATGTTTGAAGCCTGGGAAGGGGGTAATACCCACGGAGCTTCCCAGGCTACTAATATCAGCCCCCAGCTGAATACATAGCCTTTACTAGCTATTAAAATGGGGGACCCCCCAAAAAAATGACGTGGGGTCCCCCCTAATTTAATAGCTAGCAAAGGCTAGGCAGACAGCTGGGGGCTGATATTAATAGCCCAGGAAGGGAGCCATGAATATTGGCCCCCTCCCAGGCTAGAAACACCAGCCGTCAGCCGCCCCAGAAATGGCGCATTCATAGGATGCGCCAATTCTGGCACTTAGCCTCGCTCTTCCACGCTGCCCTGGTGCGGTGGCAGGGGGTAATAGGGTTGGGGTTGATATCAGCTTATAATGCCAGCTGACATCAAGCCCAGGTTAGTAATGGAGAGGCATCTATAAGACACCCCCATTACTAACCTCATAGTCAAAGTTAAAAAAAACACAAACACCCAGAATAAAGTCCTTTAATTGAAATAAAGACACAATCCTTTATTGTTCTAAATTAAACCATACTTACCGTCACGCCCATTCCAGCTGAAGCCAACGATCTCCTGCAATAAAAGAAAAATAATAAAGCAACCTCATCCTTACCTTTCCATGGTTCCCACGACAGCTTCAGCTCTGCTACATCGAGATGACAGGCTGGACCGCAGCAGAACGCTGCCATCCAGCCTCTCATCCCGCAGACACTGAGAAGCGCAGGCTTGCTTGCGCTGCTCAGCGTCTCTCTGTGACGACATCCAGATGAGCCGAGTTCATGTCCAATGAACTCGGCTCACCTCATGCACGTCACTGACAGCGTGGGAAAATTCTCACGCTGAAGCGGTGAGTGCAGGAGAATTCTCCCACGCTGTCAGTGACGTGCATAAGGTGAGCTCATGTCCAATGAACTCAGCTCACCTCCTGCACGTCACTGACAGCGTGGGAGAATTCTCCTGCACTCAGCGCTTCAGCGTGAGAATTCTCCCACGCTGAAGCGCTGAGTGCAGGAGAATTTTCCCATGCTGTCAGTGACGTGCATAAGGTGAGCTCATGTCCAATGAACTCAGCTCACCTCCTGCACGTCACTGACAGCGTGGGAGAATTCTCCTGCACTCAGCGCTTCAGTGTGAGAATTCTCCCACGCTGAAGCGCTGAGTGCAATAGAATTTTCCCACGCTGTCAGTGACGTGCATGAGGTGAGCCGAGTTCATTGGACATTAACTCGGCTCATCTGGATGCCCTCACAGAGGGACACTGTGGAGCGCAAGCAAGCCTGCGCTTCTCAGTGTCTGCGGGATGACAGGCTGGATGGCAGCGTTCTGCTGCGGTCCAGCCTGTCATCTCGATGTAGCAGAGCTGAAGCTGTCATGGGAACCATGGAAAGAAAAGGATGATGTTGCTTTATTATTTTTCTTTTATTTGAGGAGATCGTTGGCTTCAGCTGGAATGCCCGTGATGGTAAGTATGGTTTAATTTAGAACAATAAAGAATTGTGTGTTTATTTCAATTAAAGGACTTTTTTCTGGGTGTTGTGTTTTTTTTAAATACTTTACTAGAAATTCATGGTGGTCATGTCTAATATTGGCGTGACCCCATGAATTTCGGGCTTAGGGCCATCTGATAATGCCAAGCTGGCCCTAACCCCTTTATTACCCAGTGAGCCACCGCATCAGGGCCCTGGATGAGTTGGGTACAGCGCCAGAAGATGGCGCTTCTATGAACGCGCCATTTTCCGGGGTGGCTGCGGACTGCAATTTGCAGCGGGGGTGGCCCAGAAAGCTTGGGCCTCCCTGCGCTGCGGATTCCAGCCCCCAGCTGCCTAGTTGTACCTGGCTGGACACAAAAACAGGGCGAAGCCCCACGTCAATTTTCTTTAAATTATTTCATGAAATAATTAAGAAAAAAAGGGCTTCCCTATATTGTTGTGTCCGGCCAGGTACAAATAGGCAGCTGGTGGTTGGGGGCAGCCCGTTCCTGCCTGCTGTACCTGGCTGGACACAAATATAGCGCGAAGCCCCACGTCAATTTTTTTTAAATTATTTCATGAATTTCCTGAAATAATTTAAAAAAATTGAAGTGGGGCTTCGCACTATATTTGTGTCCAGCCAGGTACAGCAGGCAGGAACGGGCTGCCCCCATCCACCAGCTGCCTATTTGTACCTGGCCGGACACAACAATATAGGGAAGCCCATTTTTTCTTAATTATTTCATGAATTTCATGAAATAATTAAAAAAAATTGAAGTGGGGCTTCGCACTATATTTGTGTCCAGCCAGGTACAGCAGGCAGGAACGGGCTGCCCCCAACCACCAGCTGCCTATTTGTACCTGGCCGGACACAACAATATAGGGAAGGCCTTTTTTTCTTAATTATTTCGTGAATTTCATGAAATAAATAAAAAAAAAGGACGTGGGGCTTCGCCCTATTTTTGTGTCCAGCCAGGTACAACTAGGCAGCTGGGGGCTGGAATCTGCAGCGCAGGGAGGCCCAAGCTTTCTGGGCCCCCCCCCGCTACAAATTGCAGTCCGCAGCCACCCCGGAAAATGGCGCGTTCATAGAAGCGCCATCTTCTGGCGCTGTACCCAACTCATCCAGGGCCCTGGTGCGGTGGCTCACTGGGTAATAAAGGGGTTAGGGCCAGCTTGGTATTATCAGCTGGCCCCAAGCCCAAAATTCATGGGGTCACGCCAGTATTAGACATGACCGCCATGAATTTCTAGTAAAGTATTTAAAAAAAACACAACACCCAGAATAAAGTCCTTTAATTGAAATAAAGACACAATTCTTTATTGTTCTAAATTAAACCATACTTACCATCACACCCATTCCAGCTGAAGCCAACGATCTCCTGCAATAAAAGAAAAATAATAAACCAACCTCATCCTTACCTTTCCATGGTTCCCACGACAGCTTCAGCTCTGCTACATCGAGATGACTGGCTGGACCGCAGCAGAACGCTGCCATCCAGTCTGTCATCCCGCAGACACTGAGAAGCGCAGGCATGCTTGCGCTCCTCACTGTCTCGCTGTGACGGCATCCAGATGAGCCGAGGTCATGTCCAATGAACTCGGCTCACCTCATGCACGTCACTGACAGCGTGGGAAAATTCTCACGCTGAAGTGCTGAGTGCAGGAGAATTCTCCCACGCTGTCAGTGATATGCATGAGGTGAGCTCATCTCCAATGAACTCAGCTCACCTCCTGCACGTCACTGACAGCGTGGGAAAATTCTCCTGCAATCAGCGCTTCAGCGTGAGAATTTTCCCACGCTGTCAGTGACGTGCATGAGGTGAGCCGAGTTCATTGGACATGAACTCGGCTCATCTGGATGTCGTCACAGAGAGACGCTGAGCAGCGCAAGCAAGCCTGCGCTTCTCAGTGTCTGCGGGATGACAGGCTGGATGGCAGCGTTCTGCTGCGGTCCAGCTTGTCATCTCGATGTAGCAGAGCTGAAGCTGTCGTGGGAACCATGGAAAGGTAAGGATGAGGTTGCTTTATTATTTTTCTTTTATTGCAGGAGATCGTTGGCTTCAGCTGGAATGGGCGTGATGGTAAGTATGGTTTAATTTAGAACAATAAAGGATTGTGTCTTTATTTCAATTAAAGGACTTTATTCTGGGTGTTTGTGTTTTTTTTAACTTTGACTATGGGGTTAGTAATGGGGGTGTCTTATAGACGCCTCTCCATTACTAACCTGGGCTTGATGTCAGCTGGCATTATAAGCTGACATCAACCCCAACCCTATTACCCCCTGCCACCGCACCAGGGCAGCGTGGAAGAGCGAGGCTAAGTGCCAGAATTGGCGCATCCTATGAATGCGCCATTTCTGGGGCGGCTGACGGCTGGTGTTTCTAGCCTGGGAGGGGGCCAATATTCATGGCTCCCTTCCTGGGCTATTAATATCAGCCCCCAGCTGTCTGCCTAGCCTTTGCTAGCTATTAAATTAGGGGGGACCCCACGTCATTTTTTTTGGGGGGTCCCCCATTTTAATAGCTAGTAAAGGCTATGTATTCAGCTGGGGGCTGATATTAGTAGCCTGGGAAGCTCCGTGGGTATTACCCCCTTCCCAGGCTTCAAACATCTGCCCCAGCCGTCTGCTTAACCTCCGCTAGAGCCTAAAATTAAGGGGAACCCCACGCCAATTTTTTTAATAATAAATCCTTTATTTTAATACTAAATGACAAGTACAGTAACCAACACTATCACTGTACTTCATATATATGTGACTGACATGTTTCTATCTATCTAATCTATGTGTGATGCTCTATCTTTCTGTTGTAAATTGTCGGGTACCGCTGCTGAATTGCCGGCGGGCTTTTTTAAAGAGACAGTGCATGAAAACACTATTATTTTTTTAAATAAATCCTTTACACTAAATGACAAGTACAGTAAGCAACACTATCACTGTACTTATTATATATGTGACTGACATGTTTCTATCTATCTAATCTATGTGTGAAGCTCTATTCTTTCTGTTCTAAATTGTCGGGTACAGATGCTGAATTGCCGGCCGGCTTTTTTAAAGAGACGGTGCATGAAAACACTAATATTTTTTTTAATAAATCCTTTACACTAAATGACAAGTGCAGTAACCAACACTGTCACTGTGCTTCTTATATGTGTGACTGACATGTTTCTATCTATCTAATCTATGTGTGATGCTCTATTCCTTCTTGTCTAAATTGTCGGGTACCGGTGTATGCCGCTGCTGAATTTGCCGGCCGGCTTTTTTAAAGAGAGTGTCTTCTGAGCAGTTTGTCAGCTTTTGGACACCTTTGCAGGTGTTTTCTATGTGTTTCTATGTGTTTTTGCTTGCCTGCCATTGGTTTTAACGGTGTTCGACGGTGTTCTAAGGTGTTCGACGAACAGTTCGACGAACAGTTCCTCGAACATCCCGGTGTTCGACGAACCGAACCGAACCCGAACACTACGGGGGTGGCTCAACACTAGTCCTGAGGAGAGAACATGGGAGCCCCGGGAGAACATCCATGCCCCTCTCATCCTTGCTAAATTTTTGTCTGGCCTAAAAAAGGGGGGGGTACTGTAGCGTCGGCGTCCCTGCCTCCTGCTAGGCAGGGACGCTGTTCCCCTCACCTCTCTGCTCCGTGCCCGGCGGCTTCCTCCCGCTCTGCTTGCAGCGCCCGCTCTCCCCCGGTCACTGTGCTTAGGGCGCGCGCGCGCTCCCCCTCTCTTAAAGGGGCCGCGCGCGTCGCCCTAAGGAATCCCCGGCCAATGGCCGGAGGATCCTCCATATATAAGGCACCTCCTCCAAAATGGAGGTGCCCGAGCAATGTTGTTGCACTGTTCACTACTCTGCTTCAGCCCTCAGTTCCCGTTGCCAGTCTCCTGCCAGTTTGCTGCCTGATTCCTGCCTGTCATCCGCTTTCCCGCTTGCTAGCCTGAGGTCTGACGGTCTGCCTTCTGACACCTGTCAGTCTGTCTATGGACTAGCTTGCCCGCTCACCTGGGAGCGCTCACCTGCTACCTGCCTGATAGCCTACCTGGAGGCTCCGCCGTCACGTGCTGTGACCATCTGCCAGTCCAGAGACTCTTGCCCGCTCACCTGGGAGCGCTCACCTGCTACCTGCCTGATAGCCTACCTGGAGGCTCTGCCGTCACGTGCTGTGACCACCTGCCAGTCCAGAGACTCTTGCCCGCTCACCTGGGAGCGCTCATCTGCTACCTGCCTGTTAGCCTACCTAGAGGCTCCGCCATCACGTGCTGTGACCACCTGCCAGTCCAGGGACTCTTGCCCGCTCACCTGGGAGCGCTCATCTGCTACCTGCCTGTTAGCCTACCTAGAGGCTCCGCCGTCACGTGCTGTGACCACCTGCCAGTCCAGAGACTCTTGCCCGCTCACCCGGGAGCGCTCATCTGCTACCTGCCTGTTAGCCTACCTAGAGGCTCCGCCGTCACCTGCTGTGACCACCTGCAAGTCCAGAGACTCTTGCCCGCTCACCTGGAAGCGCTCATCTGCTACCTGCCTGTTAGCCTACCTGGAGGCTCCGCCGTCACATGCTGTGACCACCTGCTTATCCTAAGACTCTCGCCTGCTCACCTGGGAGCACTCATCTGCCATCTGCCTGCTAGCCTACCTGGAGGCTCAGCCATCACAGGTCGTACCTGCCCGTTTACCCAGAGACTGCCCCGGTCACTTGCCGTGACCTCCTGCCCGTTTACCCAGAGACTGCCCCGGTCACTTGCTGTGACCTCCTGCCCATTTACCCAGAGACTGTCCCGGTCACTTGCTGTGACCTCCTGCCCGTTTACCCAGAGACTGCCCCGGTCACTTGCTGTGACCTCCTGCCCGTTTACCCAGAGACTGTCCCGGTCACTTGCTGTGACCTCCTGCCCGTTTACCCAGAGACTGTCCCGGTCACCTGCTGTGACCGCCTGCCTGTCTTCCCTGGTCGCCACCCGCTTCCTTACAAGGACTGCATCCTTGTATAAGATGCTCAGAGGTTCCGCCTCCCAGACCCGTTACAATCTATACTGACCTCCATCAGGTTGCAAATTAAAAATAACTTTTTTCTGCATCTATCTCTGAAAAAATATTTGTCCTTCTAGCAGTGTGTGGGACTTGTTCTACTAGTCCATCTATACTGACCTCCATCAGGTTGCAAACTGAATATAATTTTTTTCGGCATCTACCTCTGAAAAATATTTGGGCTTCTAGCAGTGTGTGGGACTTGTTTTATTAGTCCATCTATACTGACCTCCATCAGGTTGCAAATTAAAAATAATTTTTATCTGCATCTAGCTCTGAAAAAATATTTGGCCTTCTAGCAGTGTGTGGGACTTGTTCTATTAGTCCATCTATACTGACCTCCATCAGGTTGCAAACTGAATATAATTTTTTTCTGCATCTACCTCTGAAAAAATATTTGGGCTTCTAGCAGTGTGTGGGACTTGTTCTATTAGTCCATCTATACTGACCTCCATCAGGTTGCAAATTGAATATAATTTTTTTCTGCATCTAACCCAGCCAATAGTTTTGGCCTAATACCACAGTTTGGCCACTCAGCTCTGCTCGGTTCCCATCCATTGTTTTTTTGTGCAATCAACTCCAGAGTTGTGAATTAGTTAACCACCAAAATGAGTGGAAAAGGGCCTGCTGCTGGTGGAAAGAGGAATAGGCATGTTGGGAAGGGGAAAAAAGGTTGTGTCCGTGGGGTAGGTGTTAAAGCAACAGTAACATCTGCAGAAGAAAGACCATCTTCCAGCCAAACTAAAATGTCTACTTCTTTTAGCGGACAATGTGATAAGATCCCTTTCTTACGGCCACGCCAATCGCTACAAATTCCAGATGAGGCACAAAAACAGCAGGTGCTTCAACGGATATCAAGTGCTCCTTTAAGTGGGCTCTCCTCCACATAAACTTCAACATCACAAATACTCCAGTCCTCAAAGGTGTCACCCCAATCGCACTTGCTTCCTCACAGCTCCCAAATCTCCAGCTGCCCGTCTGAGTATGAGGTAGAACAGATGGTTGAGTCTGCAGAGCTGTTTACTCATACTATCGCTTGGGAATCAGAGGTCGGCTCCAGCGCTTCTGTGAATCCAGACGAGGAAATGATCTGCACTGATGCCCAGAATCTTTATGAGTCGGATCCAGGACCAACCGCTGAAGGTTCTGACCATAATGTAGACCCTCATTCCCAAACTTTAACTCCTGTTGGTGGAGACAATGAGGAAGACGATGATGAGACTCAAGTACCTGATTGGAGCGACAACTGTAGTTTTTTGTCAGGGCAGGAACAGGTTGGCTCTGAGGACGACGGGTGTGATACCGCACAGGGTGATGATGATGAGGTTGGAGATCCCACTTACTGTCAACCCACAGTCAGCCAAGAGATGAGGTCAGCAGAGGAGGTGGAAGAGAATGCTAGTGACGATGAGGTCAGGTTGCGCCTTCCTGGATAGAGACGTAGTACTGGAAGCACGTCAACAACTGCATCCTCAAACACAACTCTGCCTCTCACCACAAGTCGTGGTGGCTCTTCAGGTCGCATGGGTGCTAAGCCTTGCATAGCCTGGGCATTTTTTCAGATCAATAAAGATGACCCAACTCGTGTTATCTGTAACATTTGTCAGCAAAAGCTAAGTAGAGGCCAAAAAATACATAGTTTGAGTACTTCATGCATGAACCGGCACATGGACATGAAGCATAAGTTGCAGTGGGAAGCTCACTGTGCTACAATGCGGACTAGCCGGCCGGGCCAACCACCGTCTGCCATATCTTGTGCATCCGCGGCCTCTTCATCCTCTGTGACTGGGAGGACAGCAGTCACACCTGTTTTGGGACGCAGACCTTCCACCTCTTTACCCGCAACAGCCAGCGTGATTGGCAGGTCATCATTTTCTTTGGAGGTGGTAACACCAGCTGGTGTTGAGCGCTGTCCGACATCGATAGCACCACCTTTGGATCAAGGCAACCTAACATGTCCACCTGCATCTTCCTCACAGACCGGCAGTTTGCCGGGGACACCCTTATCAACCCCGTCTAAGCACAATAGCCAGCCCTCGGTCCCTCAGATGTGGACAAGTAAAAGACCATTTCCTCCTAGCCATGAGAAAGCTAAGAGGTTGAATTTCACCATCTGCAAGCTCTTGGCTACAGAAATGCCGCGTTTCCGCCTGGTGGACACAGAGCATTTTCGAGACCTTATGTCCGTCGCAGTGCACCAGTACCAGATGCCCAGTCGGCACTACTTCTCAAAGAAAGGTGTGCCTGCGCTCCACCAGCATGTCGCACACAACATCACAGCTTCTTTGAGAAACTCTGTGTGTGACAGGGTGCATTTGACCACAGACACTTGGATGAGTAGGCATGGACAGGGGCGTTACATGTCGCTGACTGGGCACTGGGTAACTATGGTGACAGCAGGACAAGGGGCTGCTGTCCAAGTCTTGCCGTCCCCACGAGTTGTGCGTCAATCCTCTTTATGTCAAAGTTCCTCCACTGCTTCTGCCTCCTCAACCTCCTCTCGGTCCTCCACCTGCACCCAAAGCCTGTCTGGTCAGCCACAAGCTTTCTAACTGCGCAGAAGGGATCCTGCACACCTCCTTACTATGCTGGCAGTAGGGCTCAACGTCATCAGGCGGTTTTTACTTTGAAATGTCTGGGAAATGTGAGTCACACAGCTGAGGAGTTGTGGTCAGCTCTGGAGAACCAATTTCATGAATGGTTGTCTCCACTGCACCTGAAACCAGGGAAGGCCATGTGCGACAATGCTGCAAACCTGGGTGCGGCCCTTCGCCGGGGCAATGTCACACACGTGCCTTGTATGGCTCACGTGTTGAACCTGGTTGTCCAGCAATTTTTAGCCCACTATCCCGGACTAGATGGCCTTCTGCAGAGGGCACGGTTGCTGTGTGCTCACTTCCGCTGTTTGCATCCCGCAGCTCAGCGACTTACATCTCTACAGAAGTCGTTGGGCCTGCCACTTCACCGGCTAAAATGCGATGTGCCTACCCGGTGGAATTCAACTCTGCACATGTTGCAGCGACTGTGGCAGCACCGACAAGCCCTGGTGCAATACGTTCTGACGTATAACCTGGGCCAACGAGATCCAGAGGTGGGGCAAATCACGCTGGAGGAGTGGTCTCAGATCAGGGACCTATGCACCCTTCTGCACAGTTTTGAAATGGCGACGAAGATGTTTAGTGCTGACGATGCCATTATCAGCATGACTATTCCGGTGATTTACATGGTGGAGCACATGTTAAACAGAATTCGGAGTCAGGTGGTGGCACAATAGGAGGTGGAGGAAGTAGAGGAGGAGGAGTTGAATGCGGAAGGGCTAACATCTGCAAGGTCCAGACGGTCGGCAGCACCAAGGCGGCAGGCATGTGAGGGTGGGGGAGATGGTTTTACCAGGGCGCATGGTAGCAGCCAAACTAGTGAGGAAGGTGCAGGAGCCCAGGAAGAAGTGGAGGACGAACTGATGGAAGACTCATCAGATGAGGGAGACCTTGATCACATTTCTGTTGTGCGAGGTTGGGGGGAGAGGACAGAGGAAGGAAGCATGATTGTTACCTCACCACCAACACAACAGGGACTTGGTGCTCCTGGATGCGCAACACACATGAGTGCCTTCTTGTTTCACTACCTGCAACATGACCCTCGAATTGTGAGAATTAGAAATAATCCTGACTACTGGGTTGCCACACTGTTAGATCCCCGGTACAAAAGTAAATTTGCAGAAATTATTCCTGCCATAGAAAGGGATGCACGCATGCAGGAGTATCAGCAGAGACTGTTGCAGAATCTTACATGTGCTTTTCCACAAAACACCAGTGGTGCACGTACTGAATCTCAACTTGCCAACCGTGGGACCGTCGAGTGTTCATCACTCAAACCGTAACAGAAACACAGTATCTGCTGGTAACATCAATTTTGCGGAATCATTTCACCACTTTTTTAGCCCATCCTTTTCAAGGCCACAGGAGACAAGAAGTCTGACACATAGTCAACGCCTAGAGACGATGGTACAGGAGTATCTCCAAGTAAACATTGAAGCCATGACTGTGTCACTGGACCCTTGCTCTTTTTGGGCTTCCAATCTGGATAAATGGCCGGAGCTAGCCACTTATGCCTTGGAGATCTTGTCATGCCCTGCAGCCAGCGTTCTGTTTGAACTTGTGTTCAGCGCTGCTGGTGGTGTGCTGACAGATAAGCGCACGCGGCTCTCCACTGATAATGTAGACAGACTCACGTTTATAAACATGAACAAATCATGGATCCGAAACGACTTTTCTACCCCTGTGTCATCCTGGGGAGAGTAAAAGCTTGATGATTGGTTAAAATCACCTCACCAACCATTGGAAGCTTTCAAATTACTAATCATGTTTATCTGTATCTTGGCTGGAAAATTATTTGGGCTTTGTAGCAGTGCGCAGTACTGATTCTATTAGGCCATCTATACTAAGCTCCACCAGATTTAAAATTACTAATCATGTTTATCTGTATCTTGGCTGGAAAATAATTTGGGCTTTGTAGCAGTGTGCAGTACTGATTCTATTAGGCCATCTATACTAAGCTCCACCAGATTTAAAATTAATAATAATTTTTAGCTGCATCTAGCCCGGAAAATAATTTTGGGGCTCCGAGATGCGCAAGACACATAAGTGCCTTCTTGCTGCACTACCTGCAACATGACCCTCGGATTGTCAGAATTCAAAGTAATCCTGACTACTGGGTTGCCACACTCTTAGATTCCCCACACTCTTCGATCAACCTTTTCATTTTAATAAAGACCAAAAAAATGGTCATTTTTGAAATGATAAGCATTAGCAGGTTATTAGAAACTGAAATCAAACAGTTTTCAACTCAAAACTTTATTCTAGGTGATGTTACATTGCACATAGGACCCCTTGTTCGAAAGGAGCTTTTCAACTCTCTCGTCCATTGAATTTGTCAGGTTTTGGATGGTTTCTGCTTCAATTGTTTTGCATGAGGACAGAATACTCTCCCAGAGCTGTTGCTTAGATGTGAATTGCCTCCCGCCATCATAGACACTCCTTTTGATGATGCTCCAGAGGTTCTGAATGGGGTAGAGGTCAGGGGAGCATGGGGGTCACACCATAAGTTTGTCCCCTTTTATGCCCTTATCAGCCAGAGATGCAGATGTGTTATGTGCAGCATGAGACGGTGCATTATCATGCATAAAAATGATCTTGCTGTGGAATACACGGTTCTTCTTCTTGAACCATGGCAGGAAGTGCTGTTTGAGAAACTCCACATACATTATGGAGTTCATCTTTACCCCTTCAGGGATCCTAAAGGGCCGACAATCTCTCTCCCCATGATTCCAGCCAAAAACATTACTCCACCTCCTCCTTGTTGGCGCTGTAGCCGTGTTTGCGTGGGGTGTCCATCAACCAGCCATCCTCCACTCCATCCATCTGGACCATCGAGCGTTGCACGGCACTCATCCGTGAACAAAACAGTTTTGAAATCAGTCTTCATGTAATGTTTGGCCCACTGGAGCCATTTCTGCTTGTGTGAAGTGGATAGAGGAGGTCGACAGGATGGCGTATGCACAGCTGCAAACCTCTGAAGGACCCTGCATCTTGTTGCTCGGGGGACGTTGGAGGTACCAGCAGCTTCAAAAACTTGTCTGCTGCTATGACAAGGCTTTTTTCCCGCTGCTCTTTTAACCTAACGTAATTGCCTGTAGGAAAGAGTCCTCAATTTGCCCTTATCAGCACGCACACGTGTGTACTGTGAATCAGCTACATACTTCTTGATTGCCAAGACACTTCATCCTGATCATCGCACAATGTTGATTGTAGTCATGCCTTGACCTAAACACTCCACAATTTGTTGCTTCTCAGCAGCCGACACATCCTTTTTCTTTCCCATTTTGGCAGAAAATGTAGGCTGCTTAATAATGTGGGACAGCCTTCTTAAGTAGTCTTGACTTTCATTGGACACACCTGCCAAGCTAATTAGCACAGGTGTCTGCAATTTCTTACAATGATATATAGAGCCCAGACACACATCACCATCAATGAGTTTAACTGACAAACAAAAAAATTCTTACCTTATCACTCCTAAACACTTTTTGCATAATAATTTGGAACACAGTGTACATGTGCTTTTCCACAAAACACCAGTGGTTCACGTAGTGAATCTTACAGTTCTAACTTGCCAACCGTGGTCTGTATGGAGTTGTTCAATAAAGGGCCCAAAATTAAGATAACATAGACAGTAGAGGTCTCTATGAATACGAATTCCTAAGTATTTGATACCCTGTGAGGGCCAGGCAAAGGGAAAGTTGGACTGGATGGAATCCTGTATGGATTTGGGGAGGGAGACATCAAGGGCCTCCGACTTTGCTGCATTGATTTTAAAATTTGACCATGTAACAAAGTGATCTATTTCAGCCATAACAGCAGGGATATCCATCAATCAATATGTGATTGAGTGATATATACTAGGACATCATCAGCAAATGCAGAGCACTTGTACTCTGTGCCTCCCACCTCAATCCACCTAATATTGGGGGTATTGCGAATTGATGAGAGCAGGTGCTCCATGACTAGGATGTATAAGAGAGGAGACAGAGGACATCCCTGCCTTGTCCCATTGGTGATTATGAAAGGTGATGAAAATGTTATATTTATCTTCAGCCTAGGTGACGTATTGCGATACAGGGCCATGATTTTTCCTATAAAAGGGTCCCCTAGACCCCTACCCCAAGCTTTTTAAGAGAATAATATATGGTGTGCCAGGAGGCTCTATGGAATGCTTTCTCAGCATCCAACGAGAGTATCTAATTACAAATTTTTAACTGCATCTAACCCAGGAAATACTTTGTGCCTAGTAGCAGTGTCTGCTAGTCAGCGGATTATCCCAGCTGTTAAGCAAGCTACACCACCTGTAGTTTGGACACTTAATTTTTTCAAAGGAAATGGTTCGGGACCCCGGGACACTCAGTGAAGAGCATCGGGGAGGCACCCCAAAGCACAGGGGTTGGGACTGGTGGTAGGACGCCTTGCGGTGGACTGCCAAGCTCGATCCTTATAAAAGCTTTTTAACTGCAGCAGCTTTAGTGGACGCTACTGGAGCTTGAATTACCGCGGCTGCTGGCATGAGACTTGCCCTCCAATAGATCCTTGTAAATGGATTTAAAGTGTACTCATTCAAATTAGAGAGACAATTTAAATTAAAAAGATTAGACTTGCCTCCACCACAGGGGGGCTCGCTTGACCCACCAGCAGACAGGCACCAGTATTGGGAGAGGGGGGCTGGCCGTTAGGTTGCACCGCAGCTCTGGCACAAACCCGGCGACACGGAGGTCGCACGGGCAGGAACGGACTGGCCGTGTCAGCTTCGCACTTTTATGGTTTTAGAAGGGCATGACATGCCTTTATCTGTGTCTCCCCCTCCTTTTACTCCTCCACCTCTTTTCTTTTCGCATGACTATATGTACTTGTCACTTTTCCATGTGTTAATTGTGTCTTCTGAGCAGTTTGTCAGCTTTTGGACACCTTTGAAGGTGTTTTCTATGTGTTTCTATGTGTTTTTGTTTGCCTGCCATTGGTTTTAACGGTGTTCGAAGGTATTTGACGAACAGTTCGACGAACAGTTCGGTGTACATACGGGTGTTTGATGAACCAAACCGAACTCGAACACTACGGGGGTGGCTCAACACTAGTAATAATGAAAAATTATATTTTTCAAGTATAATGTAATTTTAGCCCCAGGTATATAATTTTTACAAGGTTACTAGGAAAAAATGGACCCTACAGTTTGTTAAAAACATTATCCTGAAAGTGGTAATATCCAATTTGTGGTCAAAAATTGTTATTTGATCACATGGCAGTGCTCAGAAATAAAGAGCATTATTTGATTTTTGGAGAGCAAATTTGGCTGGAAAAGATTGTAGATGCCATGAACTATTTGCAGAGTCTTTGACATGACAAAACAGCAGATATTCCACACACGTGACCCCATAATATAAACTTGATGTCTCAATGAATTCATCTAGGGGTGCTTTGGGCATTTTGAACCCATATGTGCTTCACAGAACTAATGTGAAAATGAAAAATTACGTATAAGTTTAGAATTTTCACAAGGAATAATAGTTGAAATTTGTTACACAGTTTCTCCTGAAAGCAATGATATTCTCTATGTTGTCAAAAACTACTGTTTAAGCAAATGACAGGGCTTGGAAATGAAACAGCGTTATTTGATTTTTGGTGCACAAATTTGGCTGGAATAGATGCCATTCTGCATTTGGAGAGGCCCTGACATACCACAATAGCAGAAACCTCCACATGTGACCCCATTTTGGAAACTAGACCACTCAAGGAAATCACCTAGAGGTATGTTAAGACTTTGTAACCCATTGGAGATTCACAGAGCTCTTTGTGAAAACAAAAAAAAATTTTTTGCTGTAAAAATATTGGCATAAAATAAAGATTCTACCCAATCACGAATAAAGCGTAAGCTATATGACGCTTTCTGACTTGTGACTCTGACTTTGTTTTTATCTACTAACATGCCTCTATAACCTACGGTATATTGGTGAAATGATATGGGACTTCAAGACCCGTGTCAGCCATCACTGATATACAGTAAGGAAGGGCAGACTTAATTTTCCAGTTTCAAAACATGCTTCAAAAAACATTTGGTCAAGATTGAGGTTGGCACCTGATAACACCTCTCAACTTTTTGCCTCTCATCTCTCATTGTAGCTGTGCTTCTTTTATATTGTTTTGGATATGCCTAATTAATTTTCTTTTACTTTTTTAGATTGACACCCTTGTATTTCACTGATGGTGACTTTCTTTGGGAATTTTGAAAAGTGCAAACAGGAATGCCCCATCACACAGCTATTCTACAAAATAATAAAATAATAATAATTTCTTGTAATTTATTATACTAATTTTGTATGGTTAGTGCGTACACATACCACTTGAATACAGCAGCCATTTGCAGGGGCTTGCTTTTGGGAGATGATTCTACAAAGATTTTCTGGTCACATTTACCAAGCTCTTTTGTAATGGCATGTGGCCATATCTTTTTTTTACTTTTAATATAAAAGGTCTCTTTTTATTGTTTGTATTCTAATAGTCTACTTTAAATATCTTATATTTTTTAAACTGTTTGACTAGTCTCATGTAAAGATAGTTAGACAAGTTTTACTTTTTGCCTATCTATTTCAATATTCCATTTTGGCAATGGTGTACCACCTGACCTAATAATTATGCACCAATGGCTGATTCCAATAATTAAATCAGCCATACCATCTGTCTACCTGGCTGACTGCTCTTTATAATCCTCTATAACCTTCTGCTGCCACTAGTGCCCTTGGACCATGCTCATCTGGGCATTTACTATCTGTCCATCATATCATCTATACTGTGCTACTGCTGTTGCTAGCTCTCATCTGCCAAGCTTCTGCTTGCGTGCCCCATCCTAACTCTCTACTATACTGCTCCTGTCAAAGCCACTGCAAAGCCAATGCACTGCCCCAAAAAGTTATAATTCTTTGACTGTTTATACAATATAAGTAGCCTGCAAAGTAATAAACTGCTGTGTGTGGGTAAAAAGGGTGATGGTTACCATCAGTTACCATCTGTTTTGTGCTAGCCAGATAGGTGAAGTGTCTAGATAAGTAGTGCCAATTGCATCCAGATACGTAGCGCCATTTAACGACAAAATGAAAAGATGCATAGAGCTCATAAAAAGAGTAATCTATAAAGCTTGCTCTATCCCCTCTAATTTTCACCTTATTAATGGAGCCATTATCTCAGACAATTCGTTCCTGTCCTGGAATATCTGGTATTAAACTAGGTACAACTGATCATCGTGTTAGTTAATTTGCAGATAATGTGATTCTATGTGTCAGCAATAGGGTTGAGCGACTATGTTCTGTCCAAGTACACTCGGGTTGAGCTCTGTGTATTTATAGCTGCTCGGTGATAAGGTTAAATCGCTCCCGTGTGCATGATTTGCAACTGTTTGACAGCTTTATTACATGGGAGGAATGTGTAAGAAATAGACATTCCTCACATGTAATAAAACTGTCAAACAGTCGCAAATCTTGCACACGGGAGCAATTTAACCTTATCACTGAGCAGCTATAAATACATACGAGCATACTCGGCGAAAGGGTTAATAGAACATACTCGCTAAACACTAGTCAGCAACTCTCACGAGTCCTTATTCCAAATCACTCTAATCATTAAAGATATTAGTGCTATCAGTTATCATAAGGTTAACACGTCCATATCAATAATTCTAAATACGGACAGTCCTCCCAACCTTCAGCTTTCTCTGCAACAAGTTTTGTCCTTTATTTGAGCAAATGGGGCAATTCCCTATTTAGGCATCCTTCTAACTTTCCCCATTAAAAACTTAGAAGAAACTAATTTCTGTGCCCTAACACAAACCATTCATAAAGATATCCAAAAATATAATAGATTTTCAATTTCATGGATCGGAAGGATTTCTGTAGTCAAAATCATGCTCCTTCCTAAAATATAATATTACTTTCGTAACTTACCTATAATCCTTTCCAAACAAATGTTAAAAAGACTCCAATCATTACTAACGAGTTTCATTTGGAACCATCAAAACGCAAGGGTATCTGCAAAAACCTTTTTTATCCACGTAAGTCAAGGAGGCCTGGGATATCCCAATATTCAGAATTATTACGTTGCCTCTTTACTGGATTAATTAAGATGCTGGTGGACTGATGATATCTCCAAACTTTGGGTTGAGCTGGAATCCCACATAGTTGGTTATCCTAGAATGTCCCTTCTATTATGGCATTTGAGACTATTAAAACACCTTTATTTTACTCAATCACACACCATACATGCAAGTATAAATATTTGGTTGAATAAAAATATAGGTTACATGCTAATACCACTTAGATTTAGTGAATTACCGATTGCAACCTTTCAGTATATTATTCCATCTATTAAACTTGATGGTTGGATATCTAAAGGCAAAATAACTATGGGTGACATAAAGCAATCCAATGCTTTATCCCCTTTCTCGAGACTAACAGATACATTTTACTTTAACAAAAGACAATTTTTTCAACTATCTCCAGATTAGACATCTTATTAGTGGAGTGAACATAAGTACAGACTCTCTCAAGTCTCCATATGAGTATTACTTCTCCACTAATAAGGATTCCTCTAAGTGTGTTTTAAAAGCATACGCAGCCATTATTTCCTCCTCTGTAACTGCGACCCTTACTTTCACTATCAAATGGAAAAAATATTTGGAACATTCTTATACTCAAGAAAAATGGCTGCATGCATTTCAACTGAATATTAAAACCTCTCAATGTATAAACCATTTGGAAATATCCAGTTAAATATTATATAAATGGTATTTTAATTCTTAAAGAATTAATAAAATCTTCCCACAATCCTGCATCTTATGTTGGAATGAAATAGGCTTCTTAATACATACCTGAATATGGTGGACATGTGCCATAATAAATCAATTTTGCGAGCAAGTACACACCTTGATTACAAATATTCACAGCTATAGGATTCCATGGTGCCCGATTCTTTGGACCTAAACTCACATATTGCTTTTCTTTCTATGTTATTGCATTTCTTTTGAAAAAATAATAAAAAATGATATTTAAAAAAATATATATCAAAACAGAACCGATAACAAAATAAAGTGATTGCAAAATCATATTGTCATATTAAATCATATAAAATATGTACAGATTATGCAGAAAAGTGAATACCAATTCATCAGTAATACTGACATTTCATACAGTGCAACCTTAAAAATGTTAAATGTGTGTAAGGGAATTCTTATTTGAACATTTCAAAATTTGCATTGTTCCATTTCCTTTCAGCGCTCCTATATTTCTTTGTTTTGTTACATCTGTTTCCATTCAACTAGACATATGATTAATGCAAAATTCAGTTTTTAATTAATAATTATTTTTAAAGATGAGCTGATCCTTTTGTGATTCAAATTCTCAGGCTTTGCCATGTTTTCCCCAAAAGTTTGTTTCACGGCTATTAAATCTCAATGCTGGGAAGCTTGTAATACAAATACATGTGGGAGAGAGGAGAGAGGGAGAGCATACTGCTGATCATAAAAACTTACATTCTATAGGAGAAAGAGAGTGCGAGAGGACAGCGCTGATCATAAGAGCTTACGCACTATAGAAGAGAAAAGAGCACCCGACTGATCATGAGAGCTTATACTCTACAGGAGAAAGAGATTTAGAACCTCACTGACCTTAAGAGCTTACACATTAGAGAAAACAGAAAGAGGACCACACTGACCATAAGAACATATACACTACAGAATAGAGAGAGGATTTTGCTGACCATAAGAGCTTACACACTACGGAAGAGATAGAGATGGGAGAGAAAGAGAGAGAGAGGACCCTGATTACCATAAGAGCTTAAACGCTAGAGGAGAGGAAGACTTACCCGGTGAATGGAGATGGTAAATGCCGTACAAACTGTGCTTCACTGAGAACCACTGATCTCTAACGGCCAAGGTAGACCAACACCATACAAAGAACGCTAATATGCTTGATGGCTACAGGGCATTATGGGGAGGCTCACACAACCATGCATAAAGACATTAGCCCTCTCTCTGAAGCTTCAGCAGTGTGGGAAATTGAATTGGGCAATTTACTTATTTTTTTATTTTGCAACCTGCAAATTGAGTTTCAAAGAATTTGAATTTGTGTGAAACCTCGAATTTCATTAAATTCCACTTGAACTCGATCCTCCGTGGATCTATGCACTTCTCATCAATCATTTTATACTGAGCTCCATTCTAAAATTCTTAAATACAGCAATATTTGTGGGCTTTCAACTATGAATGACTTTTTATGGTCCTGCTGTGGCATATCTAAAGCAGAGGCCTTTACATGGCCAATTCTAAAATTTGACTTGGTATTTCTCTGGCTTTTCTGCTCTTCTGTTTGATGGAAATCCAACTGCATTTGAGACTAGTTATTGGCGATTCTCTTTCAATGTTTAACTATTGGTTATAATTTTATTCTTGTTACAGTAGACTCATGCTATCTAAAAAGTTCTACCTTTGGCTCAATTCTCAACAGAACAGTATTTCAAAAAGGCTTGTTGTTACCAAATTTGAGATAAACTTTTATGTCATCTTAGAAAACAGTAATTTTTGCTTTATGATTCTCCTCGGTCTCAGATCTTATTTTAATTGTAATAACAGAGTGATTATGAAACTCTTTGTCACATGAAGTTGGAATGGTTAATTCAATAAAAAAAGTTAAAGAAAGGCCTGGATGCCTTTTTTTAAAAATTTTTTACAAGTTATGGGTTCTAGAGTCTGTGATGGGACGTTGATCCAGAGAACTAGACTGATTACGATATATGGAGTCAGGAAGAAATTTTTCCATTAATTTAGGGCAATTAGCATCTGTCACGTGGGATTTTGCCTTCTGGATCAACATTTTAGGATATAGGTTGAACTTGATGGATTTATGTCTAGTTTCAATCTTAAAAACTATGAAACTATGCAGCATGAATTTCTTAAAGTGAATCTGTCACCACATTTGAGCTATCCAACCTATTAATATGGATGGGCATACAGATTGCTGAAAAAATGCTGAAAAAGTCCTACCTCTATGCCTCATATCAGATGCTTTGCTGTGGAAAAATCAGCCTGGAAGAGGTAATTTAAACATTGCTATAAAAACTGATTTTTCCACAAAGCATCATCCATGAGGCATACAGGTGTGACTTTTTTCAGCAGTCTATAACCTGTATGCCCATATTAATAGGTTAGGTAGCTCAAATGTGGTGACAGAATCCCTTTAAGATAGAAAAGACTCATCTCCAATAAGTGCTTTCTAGCAATTGTTGCTTGAACAACCAGTAGTTAAGCTTTTTTTCAGCTCTATAGAATTCATTGCCTATCATTGGTGTAGGTCAACTCTTGTCACGCGACTGGAAAAACAGGATCAGTAGTGGCAGTATGAGCACCTTGTCCCCTCCCTCCATGACGACCTCTCATACTTGCGTGTAGTGTGGCTGGGAGTAGTTGTGATTCCTGTGCTCTGACCGTCTCCTGCCCTTAAGACATTTTAATAGGTTTGAAAACCTTGAAATGCGTTGACAAAATAAACTGCATTCGTGCTTCATCTTTGTCTGTGATCGTATTTTTGGACCTTTGGCAGTGCAGAATCTGAAGGACATTTCTTATCACTTGCTTTAGAACATCATTTTAATATCTAGCACAATCAATATATAATTATTTTGCTTGCTTATATTTTGCCATCAAATTCTGCAGCACTTTTTCACAGTACCATCACTGTCCCCAGTGGGGATCACAATCTATATTTCTTATCAGAATGCCTTTGGTGTGTGGGAAGAAACTGGAGTACCAATAGGCAACCCACACAAACACGGGAATAACATACAAACTTCTTTCAAATGTTGTTCTTGTGCTGTTTTATAGGTGATTACTTTTGCCCATAGAAGATATAGGTGTTATAGGGTTTGGAAAATTTAATGAAACAAAGCATGATTGTTGATCTAGTCCTATAAACCTGTAAGATAGGGATATAAAGATGACCACACTTTGCCATCAAAACAAAATCAAAGCATCAATTCTTCTAGATAAACTTAGAGGCTATGTGCCCATGATGCAGAAATGCTCCGGATTTTTCCTGAGCATTTCTGTATCTCCCTGGCAGAAAAAACACATGTGGATTGTACATGGGTTTTTCCTGCCAGGGACATGCGGATGTGAAGCGTTCTTCACATGCATTTCCGCATGCGGGTTGACAAGCGCTTTCCAAGCGATTTTAGCATCACTTGGAAAGTGCTTGACAAGTTGGTCACACTATATAAATCCATGCAAAAGGCATGGATTTATATAGTGTGACCCCAAAGAATGGTAAAAAATCAAAAAATAAATCTATACTTACTTTCTGATGGCCCCCCGCAGTCTTTATTCGCTCTGTCCTGGCTTGCCGGCAGCTCGGGGTACACTACACTGAAGGACCTGCCGTCACATGACTATGACATAAGCGCAGGTCCTTCAGTCCACCGCGATCTGCCGGCAAGCGAAGACAAGGAGACCGGGGGCCATCAGAAGGTAAATTTAATATCTATTTTATTCTTTTTTTACAGCTTCTATGGTACCTGGGTCCTCCAGACCCGGGTACCATCCACACATTGAAACGTTTGGATTCCGCATGTACAGATGCAGTGATGCGTAATCCAAGCGTTCCAATGAAAGTCAATGGCGGTGAAAACGCAGCTCTTCTGCAAAATAATTGGTAGTGCTGCATTTTTTTCCACAATGATATCCCGCAGCAGAAATTTCCTCAGCATGTGCACAGTAGAGATGAGCGGTGTTCGACTAGAACTGTTCGCCAATCTCAAATTCGAGCTGTTTTTGGAGGTGTTTGAGTTGTTCGACGAACCCGAACGATTTGCAAAAAATTCGGCTGTTCGAGGTTATGTTCGATAACTGTTCGTGCACCAAAAGCGTGTCCTGCATGTCTGGCGCTATTTAGAGCACCAATCATGCAGGGATTGTCTGCCACTCACTGTAATGCCACAGCCATGGTGGTTGTGGCATTATAGTGGTAGCCCAAATCGATGGGAACAGTGCTCACAGTGAAACATGAAAAGCCGGCAATTCAGCAGCGGCATACACCGGTACCCGACAATTTAGAACAGAAAGAATAGAGCTTCACACATAGATTAGATAGATAGAAACATGTCAGTCACACATATAAGAAGTACAGTGACAGTGTTGGTTACTGTACTTGTCATTTAGTGTAAAGGATTTATTAAAAAAAATAATAGTGCTTTCATGCACCGTCTCTTGGCATTTCAGCAGCGGTACCCAACAATTTAGAATAGAAGGAATAGAGAATCACACATAGATTAGATATAAACATGTCAGTCACGTATATATGAAGTACAGTGACAGTGTTGCTTACTGTACTTGTCATTTAGTGTAAAGGATTTATTAAAAAAAATATTAGTGTTTTCATGCACCGTCTCTTTAAAAAAGCCAGCCGGCATTTCAGCAGCGGTACCCGACAATTTAGAATAGAAGGAATAGAGAATCACACATAGATTAGATAGATAGAAACATGTCAGTCACATATAAATGAAGTACAGTGACAGTGTTGATTACTGCACTTGTCATTTAGTGTTAAAATAAAGGATTTATTTAAAAAAAAATTGGCGTGGGGTTCCCCATAATTTTAGGCTCTAGCGGAGGTTAAGCAGACGGCTGGGGCAGATGTTTGAAGCCTGGGAAGGGGGTAATACCCACGGAGCTTCCCAGGCTTCTAATATCAGCCCCCAGCTGAATACCTAGCCTTTACTAGCTATTAAAATGGGGGACCCCCCCAAAAAAATGACGTGTGGTCCCCCCTATTTTAATAGCTAGCAAAGGCTAGGCAGACAGCTGGGGGCTGATATTAATAGCCCAGGAAGGGTGCCATGAATATTGGCCCCCTCCCAGGCTAGAAACACCAGCCGTCAGCCGCCCCAGAAATGGCGCATCCATAGGATGCGCCAATTCTGGCACTTAGCCTCGCTCTTCCCACTGCCCTGTAGCGGTGGCAGTGGGGTATTAGGGCTGGGCTTGATGTCAGCTTATAATGCCAGCTGACATCAAGCCCAGGTTAGTAATGGAGAGGCATTTATAAGACACCCCCATTACTAACCCCATAGTCAAAGTTAAAAAAAAACACAAACACCCAGAATAAAGTCCTTTAATTGAAATAAAGACACAATTCTTTATTGTTCTAAATTAAACCATACTTACCATCACGCCCATTCCAGCTGAAGCCAATGTCTTCTGTAATAAAAATAAAATAATAAAGCAACATCATCCTTACCTTTCCATGGTTCCCACGACGGCTTCAGCTCTGCTACATTCACATAACAGGCTGGATCGCAGCAGAACGCTGCCATCCAGCTTGCCATGCCGCACACACTGAGAAGCGCAGGCATGCTTGTGCTCCTCAGTGTCTCGCTGTGACGGCATAAAGATGAGCCGAGTTCATGTCCAATGAACTTGGCTCAACTCAGGCACGTCACTGACAGCGTGGGAAAATTCTCCTGCAATCATCGCTTCAGCGTGAGAATTCTCCCACACTGTCAGTGACGTGCATGAGGTGAGCTGAGATCATTGGACATGAACTCACCTCATGCACGTCACTGACAGTGTGGGAAAATTCTCACGCTGAAGTGCTGAGTGCAGGAGAATTTTCCCATGCTGTCAGTGACGTGCATGAAGTGAGCTGAGTTCATTGGACACACCTCATGCACGTCACTGACAGCGTGGGAGAATTCTCACGCTGAAGCACTGAGTGCAGGAGAATTTTCCCACGCTGTCAGTGACGTGCATGAGGTGAGCTTAGTTCATTGGACATGAACTCGGCTCATCTGGATGCCGTCACAGCCTGACACTGAGGAGCGCAAGCATGCCTGCGCTTCTCAGTGTCTGCGGGATGACAGGCTGGATGGCAGCTTTCTGCTGCGGTCCAGCCTGTCATCTCGATGTAGCAGAGATAAAGCTGTCCTGGGAACCATGGAAAGGTAAGGATGATGTTGCTTTACTATTTTTCTTTTACTGCAGGAGATCGTTGGCTTCAGCTGGAATGGGCGTGATGGTAAGTATGGTTTAATTTAGAACAATAAAGAATTGTGTGTTTATTTCAATTAAAGGACTTTTTTCTGGGTGTTGTGTTTTTTTTAACTACTTTACTAGAAATTCATGGTGGTCATGTCTAATATTGGCGTGACCCCATGAATTTCGGGCTTAGGGCCAGCTGATAATGCCAAGCTGGCCCTAACCCTTTATTACCCAGTGAGCCACAGCACCAGGGCCCTGGATGAGTTGGGTACAGCGCCAAAAGATGGCGCTTCTATGAATGCGCCATTTTCCGGGGTGGCTGCGGACTGCAATTTGCAGCGGGGGGGGGGGCCAGAAAGCTTGGGCCTCCCTGCGCTGCGGATTCCAGCCCCCAGCTGCCTAGTTGTACGTGGCTGGACACAAAAATAGGGCGAAGCCCCACATATTTTTTTTTTTTTAATTATTTCATGACATTCATGAAATAATTAAAAAAAAAGGGCATCCCTATATTGTTGTGTCCAGCCAGGTACAAATAGGCAGCTGGTGGTTGTGGGCAGCCAGTTCCTGCCTGCTGTACCTGGCTGGACACAAATATAGTGCGAAGCCCCACGTCAATTTTTTTTAAATTATTTCATGAAATAATTTAAAAAAAAAGGGCTTCCCTATATTGTTGTGTCTGGCCAGGTACAAATAGGCAGCTGGTGGTTGGGGGCAGCCCGTTCCTGCCTGCTGTACCTGGCTGGACACAAATATAGTGGGAAGCCCCACGTCAATTTTTTTTAAATTATTTCATGAATTTCCTGAGATAATTGAAAAAAATTGACGTGGGGTTTCGCACTATATTTGTGTCCAGCCAGGTACAGCAGGCAAGAGCGGGCAGCCCCCAACCACCAGCTGCCTATTTGTATCTGGCCGGACACAACAATATAGGGAAGGCCTTTTTTTCTTAATTATTTCATGAATTTCATGAAATAATTTAAAAAAAAAATACGTGGGGCTTCGCCCTATTTTTGTGTCCAGCCAGGTACAACTAGGCAGCTGGGGGCTGGAATCTGCAGCGCAGGGAGGCCCAAGCTTTCTGGGGCCCCCCCCGCTGCAAATTGCAGTCCGCAGCCACCCCGGAAAATGGCGCGTTCATAGAAGCACCATCTTCTGGCGCTGTACCCAACTCATCCAGGGCCCAGGTGCGGTGGCTCACTGGGTAATAAAGGGGTTAGGGCCAGCTTAGTATTATCATCTGGCCCTAAGCCCGAAATTCATGGGGTCACGCCAATATTAGACATGACCGCCATGAATTTCTAGTATAGTATTTAAAAAAAACCACAACACCCAGAATAAAGTACTTTAATTGAAATAAACACCCAATTCTTTATTGTTCTAAATTAAACCATACTTACCATGACGCCCATTTCAGCTGAAGCCAACGATCTCCTGCAATAAAAGAAAAATAATAAACCAACATCATCCTTACCTTTCCATGGTTCCCACGACGGCTTCAGCTCTGCTACATTCACATAACAGGCAGGATCGCAGCAGAACGCTGCCATCCAGCTTACCATGCTGCACACACTGAGAAGCGCAGGCTTGCTTGCGCTCCTCAGTGTCTCGCTGTGACGGCATAAAGATGAGCCGAGTTCATGTCCAATGAACTCGGCTCACCTCTTGCACGTCACTGACAGCGTGGGAAAATTCTCCTGCACTCAGCGCTTCAGCGTGAGAATTCTCCCACGCTGTCAGTGACGTACATGAGGTGAGCTGAGTTCATTGGACATGAACTCACCTCATGCACGTCACTGACAGCGTGGGAAAATTCTCCTGCACACAGCGCTCCAGCGTGAGAATTCTCCCACGCTGTCAGTGGCGTACATGAGGTGAGCTGAGTTCATTGGACATGAGCTCACCTCATGCACGTCACTGACAGCGTGGAAAAATTCTCACGCTGAAGCGCTGAGTGCAGGAGAATTTTCCCACGCTGTCAGTGACGTGCATGAGGTGAGCTGAGTTCATTGGACATGAACTCTCCTCATGCACGTCACTGACAGCGTGGGAAAATTCTCACGCTGAAGCGCTGAGTGCAGGAGAATTTTCCCACGCTGTCAGTGACGTACATGAGGTGAGCTGAGTTCATTGGACATGAGCTCACCTCATGCACATCACTGACAGCATGGGAAAATTCTCACACTGAAGCGCTGAGTGCAGGAGAATTTTCCCACGCTGTCAGTGACGTGCAAGAGGTGAGCCGAGTTCATTGGACATGAACTCGGCTCATCTTTATGCCGTCACAGCCAGACACTGAGGAGTGCAAGTATGCCTGCGCTTCTCAGTGTCTGCGGGATGACAGGCTGGATGGCAGCTTTCTGCTGCGGTCCAGCCTGTCATCTCGATGTAGCAGAGTTGGAGCTGTCCTGGGAACCATCGAAAGGTAAGGATGATGTTGCTTTATTATTTTTCTTTTATTGCAGGAGATCGTTGGCTTCAGCTGGAATGGGCGTGATGGTAAGTATGGTTTAATTTAGAACAATAAAGAATTGTGTCTCTATTTCAATTAAAGGACTTTATTCTGGGTGTTTGTGGCTTTTTTTAACTTTGACTATGGGGTTAGTAATGGGTGTGTCTTATAGACGCCTCTCCATTACTAACCTGGGCTGGATGTCAGCTGGCATTATCAGATGACATCAACCCCAGCCCTATTACCCCACTGCCACCGCTACAGGGCAGTGGGAAGAGCGAGGCTAAGTGCCAGAATTGGCGCATCCTGTGGATGCGCCATTTCTGGGACGGCTGACGGCTGGTGTTTCTAGCCTGGGAGGGGGCCAATATTCATGGCACCCTTCCTGGGCTATTAATATCAGCCCCCAGCTGTCTTCCTAGCCTTTGCTAGCTATTAAAATAGGGGGGACCCCACGTCATTTTTTTTGGGGGGTCCCCCATTTTAATAGCTAGTAAAGGCTAGGTATTCAGCTGGGGGCTGATATTAGTAGCCTGGGAATCTCCATGGGTATTACCCCCTTCCCAGGCTTCAAACATCGTCCCCAGCCGTCTGCTTAACCTCCGCTAGAGACTAAAATTATGGGGAACCCCACGCCAATTTTTTTTTTAATAAATCCTTTATTTTAACACTAAATGACAAGTACAGTAACCAACACTATCACTGTACTACTTATATATGTGACTGAGATGTTTCTATCTATCTAATCTATGTGTGATGCTCTATTCTTTCTGTTGTAAATTGTCGGGTACCGCTGCTGAAATGCCGGCCGACTTTTTTAAAGAGACGGTGCATGAAAACACTATTATTTTTTTAAATAAATCCATTACACTAAATGACAAGTACAGTAAGCAACACTGTCACTGTACTTCATGTATATGTGACTGACATGTTTCTATCTATCTAATCTATGTGTGAAGCTCTATTCTTTCTGTTCTAAATTGTCGGGTACCGCTGCTGAATTGCCGGCTGGCTTTTTTAAAGAGACGGTGCATGAAAACACTAATATTTTTTTAAATAAATTCTTTACACTAAATGACAAGTACAGTAACCAACACTGTCATTGTACTTTTTATATATGTGACTGACATGTTTCTATCTGTCTAATCTATGTGTGATGCTCTATTCCTTCTTGTCTAAATTGTCTGGTACCGGTGTATGCCGCTGCTGAATTGCCGGCCGGCTTTTTTAAAGAGAGCGTCTTCTGAGCAGTTTGTCAGCTTTTGGACACCTTTGAAGGTGTTTTCTATGTGTTTCTATGTGTTTTTGCTTGCCTGCCATTGGTTTTAACGATGTTTGACGGTGTTCTAAGGTGTTTGACGAACAGTTCGACGAACAGTTCCTCGAACATCCCGGTGTTCGACGAACCGAACCGAACCCGAACACTACGGGGGTGGGTCAACACTAGTGCACAGCACATGCGGATTATGATTGGGGAACATGCCAGGCCTTCTACCATGCGTTTTTTAAGCATTTCTGCAGCGTTTTTGCCGCTGCAGAAACGCTTAAAATACGCATCGTGGGCACACAGCCAGACACAGCTTTTGAAGGAACTCACCAGGGAGATCTTCTGTGGATGTAGGTAAATCCTGATGTCTTTTAATATAATCCCAGACTCAATGATGTTGGTACTGAATGAAGGATAAGCATCTACCCCAATCTCAACATCATCAAATTTGTCAATTACAGAAGGATTTGTGCAACCGAAATACACAGAAGATCCGTGGTTACTTTTTCAAGATGATTTGAACAATCTATCTGCCAAGGTCCTTCAAAACTGTGTGTAAGCATATAAAGAAGAATTGAGGCATTGATGCTGTTTTGTGGCAAAGGGTGTTCATGCCAAATATAACGTTCTTAATTTGTTCATTCACTTTGCATTTGGTTAACTGATAAAAATAAGCTATTATCGCTCTATTTTTTAAAACATTAATACACCTTTATTTTGCACAGTACCCCCTCCCTCTCTTTCTTCTTCTCTCTCTCTCGCTCTCTCTTTCTCTCTCTCTCTCTCTCTATGTATATATATATATATATATAAATATATATATATATATATACAGTACAGACAAAAAGTTTGGATACACCTTCTCATTTAAAGATTTTTCTGTATTTTTTTGACTATGAAAATTGTACATTCACACTGAAGGCATCAGATCTATGAATTAACACATGTGGAATTATATACTTAACAAAAAAGTGTGAAACAACTGAAAATATGTCTTATATTCTAGGTTCTTTAAAGAAGCCACCTTTTGCTTTGATGACTGCTTTGCACACTCTTGGCATTCTCTTGATGAGCTTCAAGAGGTAGTCACCGGAAATGGTCTTCCAACAATCTTGAAGGAGTTCCCAGAGATGCTTAGCACTTGTTGGCCCTTTTGCTCACTCTGCGGTCCAGCTCACCCCAAACCATCTAGATTGGGTTCAGGTCTGGTGACTGTGGAGGCCAGGTCATCTGGCGTAGCACCCCATCACTCTCCTTCTTGGTCAAATAGCCATTACACAGCCTGGAGGTGTATTTGGGGTCATTGTCCTGTTGAAAAATAAAGGATGGTCCAACTAAACGCAAACCAGATGGAATAGCATGCCGCTGCAAGATGCTGCGGTAGCCATTATGGTTCAGTATGCCTTCAATTTTGAATAAATCCCCAACAGTGTCACCAGCAAGCACCCCCACACCATCACACCTCCTCCTCCAGGCATGTAGAATCCATCCGTTCACCTTTTCTGCGTCGCACAAAGACACGGTGGTTGGAATCAAAGATCTCAAATTTGGACTCATCAGACCAAAGCACAGATTTCCACTGGTCTTATGTCCATTCCTTGTGTTCTTTAGCCCAAACAAGTCTTTTCTGCTTGTTGCCTGTCCTTAGCAGTGGTTTCCTAGCAGCTATTTTACCATGAAGGCGTGCTGCACAAAGTCTCCTCTTAACAGTTGTTGTAGAGATGTGTCTGCTGCTAGAACTCTGTGTGGCATTGACCTGGTCCCTAATCTGAACTGCTGTTAACTAGAGATGAGCGTTGTTCTACTCGAACTGTTCGCCAATCTCAAATTCGAGCTGTTTTGGGCGGTGTTCGAGCCGTTCGGCGAACACGAACAATTTGAGAAAAATTCGGCTGTTCGAGGTTATGTTCGATAACTGTTCGTGCACCAAAATCATAACTGGATTTTTTCTCAGTAATGATGAAAATTGATGTTAATACGCAGTTTGAGTGTACAGCGGGGTGGGGAGAGGGGCAGAGGATGGATCTCTGCAGGAACAATGAAGATCTCCATTTTTTTTCTCTTTCCCGCATTTGCAGTGGGGAGGTGCAATCTGTCAGCCTATCAGCAGCGCACACACGGAGCGAAGTGCTTTTTTTCACACAAGCAAGGGCATGTGTCATTGGCAGTGTATGTCACATGTCCTTGCCCTATAAGACCAAGCCATTTTCCCCGTCGCCACCATTTTCTCACTGCTGCAGCTGCGTGTTAGACGGCACCGCTGTTGCTGTGTGCGCTATACCTTGTTAATTTCAAGCCAATTTTCGCACAAATCTACAGATAGCTTGGGAGTAGGGAATAGTTGTGATTGCAGTCCTTTTAAGGACTAGGTTACAGCATTTCCTACAACTTTTATCAGGCAGGTCTGTGCTCTTAAATAGATAGATTGTGGGAGTAAAGACTAATTGTAATTGGAGTCCTTTTCAGGACTAGGTTACATCAGTTCCTATCAGTTTTTGCCAGGCAGGTCTGTGCCAGTGCTGTGCAAGTTTTTTTCACAGCATTTGGCTGAATCTAGCAAAGCTAATCCTTTTTGGCCTATTGCAGAGTGTGTTAGTCAGTGGAGTAGCCTATCTGTGTTGCAAGATATACCACCTGTGTATAGAATACCAATTTTTTTACTGCACCTAGTGAAGTAAAATCTTTTGGGCATAGCATAATTCTATTAGTCCATCTATACTGACCTCCATCAGGTTGCAAATTGATTATAATTTGTTTCTGCATCTAGCTCTGAAAAAATATTGGGCTTCTAGCTGTGTGTGGGACTTGTTCTATTAATCCATCTATACAGACCTCCATCAGGTTGCAAACTGAATATATTTTTTTCTGCATCTACCTATGAAAAAATATTGGGCTTCTAGCTGTGTGTGGGACTTGTTCTATTAATCCATCAATACAGACCTCCATCAGGTTGCAAACTGAATATATTTTTTTCTTCATCTACCTATGAAAAAATATTGGGCTTCTAGCTGTGTGTGGGACTTGTTCTATTAATCCATCTATACAGACCTCCATCAGGTTGCAAACTGAATATATTTTTTTCTGCATCTACCTCTGAAAAAATATTGGGCTTCTAGCTGTGTGTGGGACTTGTTCTATTAATCCATCTATACAGACCACAGACCTCCATCAGGTTGCAAACTGAATATATTTTTTTCTGCATCTACCTCTGAAAAAATATTGGGCTTCTAGCTGTGTGTGGGACTTGTTCTATTAATCCATCTATACAGACCTCCATCAGGTTGCAAACTGAATATATTTTTTTCTGCATCTACCTCTGAAAAAATATTGGGCTTCTAGCTGTGTGTGGGACTTGTTCTATTAATCCATCTATACAGACCTCCATCAGGTTACAAACTGAATATATTTTTTTCTGCATCTACCTCTGAAAAAATATTGGGCTTCTAGCTGTGTGTGGGACTTGTTCTATTAATCCATCTATACAGACCTCCATCAGGTTGCAAACTGAATATATTTTTTTCTGCATCTACCTCTGAAAAAATATTGGGCTTCTAGCTGTGTGTGGGACTTGTTGTATTAGTCCATCTATACTGACCTCCATCAGGTTGCAAACTGAATATATTTTTTTCTGCATCTACCTCTGAAAAAATATTGGGCTTCTAGCTGTGTGTGGGACTTTTTCTATTAATCCATCTATACAGACCTCCATCAGGTTGCAAACTGAATATATTTTTTTCTGCATCTACCTCTGAAAAAATATTGGGCTTCTAGCTGTGTGTGGGACTTGTTCTATTAATCCATCTATACAGACCTCCATCAGGTTGCAAACTGAATATATTTTTTTCTGCATCTACCTCTGAAAAAATATTGGGCTTCTAGCTGTGTGTGGGACTTGTTCTATTAATCCATCTATACAGACCTCCATCAGGTTGCAAACTGAATATATTGTTTTCTGCATCTACCTCTGAAAAAATATTGGGCTTCTAGCTGTGTGAGGGACTTGTTGTATTAGTCCATCTATACTGACCTCCATCAGGTTGCAAACTGAATATATTTTTTTCTGCATCTACCTCTGAAAAAATATTGGGCTACTAGCTGTGTGTGGGACTTGTTCTATTAATCCATCTATACACACCTCCATCATTTTGCAAATTGAATATAATTTTTTTCTGCATCTTACCCAGCCAATAATTTTGGCCTAATACCACAGTTTGGCCACTCAGCTCTGCTCGGTTCCCATCCATTGTTTTTTTGTGCAAACAACTCCAGAGTTGTGAATTAATTAACCACCAAAATGAGTGGAAAAAGGCCTGCTGCTGGTGGAAAGGGGAATAGGCGTGTTGGGAAGGGGAAAAAAGGTTGTGTCCGTGGGGTAGGTGTTAAAGCAACAGTAACATCTGCAGAAGAAACACCATCTTCCAGCCAAACTAAAATGTCTACTTCTTTTAGCAGACAATGTGATAAGTAGAGATGAGCGGTGTTCGACTAGAACTGTTCGCCAATCTCAAATTCGAGCTGTTTTGGGCGGTGTTCGAGTTGTTCGACGAACCCGAACGATTTGCAAAAAATTCGGCTGTTCAAGGTTATGTTCGATAACTGTTCGTGCACCAAAAGCGTGTCCTGCATGTCTGGTGCTATTTAGAGCACCAATCATGCAAGGATTGTCTGCCACTCACTGAAGTGCCACAGCCATGGTGGTTGTGGCATTACAGTGATTGCCCAAATCGATGGGAACTGTGCTCACAGTGAAACACGAAAAGCCGGCATTTCAGCAGCGGCATACACCGGTACCCGACAATTTAGAACCGAAAGAATAGAGCTTCACACATAGATTAGATAGATATAAACATGTCAGCCACATATATGCGAAGTACAGTGAAAGTGCTGCTTACTGTACTTGTCATTTAGCAAAGGATTTATCAAAAAAAATAATAGTGTTTTCATGCACCTTCTCTTTAAAAAAGCCGGCCGGCAATTCAGCATCTGTACCCAACAATTTAGAGTAGAAGGAATAGAGAATCACACATAGATTAGATAGATAGAAACATGTCAGTCACATATATATGAAGTACAGTGACAGTGTTGATTACTGTACTTGTCATTTAGTGTAAAGGATTTATTAAAAAAAATAATAGTGTTTTCATGCACCGTCTCTTTAAGAAAGCCGGCCGGCAATTCAGCATCTGTACCCGACAATTTATAACTGACAGAATAGAGCTTCACACATAGATTAGATAGATAGAAACATGTCAGTCACATATATATGAAGTACAGTGATAGTGTTGGTTACTGTACTTGTCATTTAGTATTAAAATAAAGGATTTATTATTAAAAAAATTGGCGTGGGGTTCCCCTTAATTTTAGGCTCTAGCGGAGGTTAAGCAGACAGCTGGGGCAGATGTTTGAAGCCTGGGAATGGGGTAATACCCACGGAGCTTCCCAGGCTACTAATATCAGCCCCCAGCTGAATACATAGCCTTTACTAGCTATTAAAATGGGGGACCCCCCAAAAAAAATTACGTGGGGTCCCCCCTAATTTAATAGCTAGCAAAGGCTAGGCAGACAGCTGGGGGCTGATATTAATAGCCCAGGAAGGGAGCCATGAATATTGGCCCCCTCCCAGGCTAGAAACACCAGCCGTCAGCCGCCCCAGAAATGGCGCATTCATAGGATGCGCCAATTCTGGCACTTAGCCTCGCTCTTCCACGCTGCCCTGGTGCGGTGGCAGGGGGTAATAGGGCTGGGGTTGATGTCAGCTTATAATGCCAGCTGATATCAAGCCCAGGTTAGTAATGGAGAGGCGTCTATAAGACACCCCCATTACTAACCCCATAGTCAAAGTTAAAAAAAACACAAACACCCAGAATAAAGTCCTTTAATTGAAATAAAGACACAATTCTTTATTGTTCTAAATTAAACCATACTTACCGTCACGCCCATTCCAGCTGAAGCCAACGATCTCCTGTAATAAAAATAAAATAATAAAGCAACCTCATCCTTACCTTTCCATGGTTCCCACGACAGCTTCAGCTCTGCTACATCGAGATGACAGGCTGGACCGCAGCAGAACGCCGCCATCCAGCCTGTCATCCCGCAGACACTGAGAAGAGCAGGCTTGCTTGCGCTCCACATTGTCTCTCTGTGACGGCATAAAGATGAGCCGAGGTCATGTCCAATGAACTCGGCTCACCTCATGCACGTCACTGACAGCGTGGGAGAATTCTCACGCTGAAGCGCTGAGTGCAGGAGAATTTTCCCACGCTGTCAGTGAGGTGCATGAGGTGAGCTGAGTTCATTGGACATGAGCTCACCTCATGCACGTCACTGACAGCGTGGGAGAATTCTCCTGCACTCAGCACTTCAGCGTGAGAATTTTCCCACGCTGTCAGTGACGTGCATGAGGTGAGCCGAGTTCATTGGACAAGACCTCGGCTCATCTTTATGCCGTCACAGAGAGACAATGTGAAGCGCAAGCAAGCCTGCTCTTCTCAGTGTCTGCGGATGACAGGCTGGATGGCGGCGTTCTGCTGCGGTCCAGCCTGTCATCTCGATGTAGCAGAGCTGAAGCTGTCGTGGGAACCATGGAAAGGTAAGGATGAGGTTGCTTTATTATTTTATTTTTATTACAGGAGATCGTTGGCTTCAGCTGGAATGGGCGTGACGGTAAGTATGGTTTAATTTAGAACAATAAAGAATTGTGTCTTTATTTCAATTAAAGGACTTTATTCTGGGTGTTGTGTTTTTTTTAAATAGTTTACTAGAAATTCATGGCGGTCATGTCTAATACTGGCGTGACCCCATGAATTTTGGGCTTGGGGCCAGCTGATAATACGAAGCTGGCCCTAACCCCTTTATTACCCAGTGAGCCACCGCACCAGGGCCCTGGATGAGTTGGGTGCAGCGCCAGAAGATGGCGCTTCTATGAACGCGCCATTTTCCGGGGTGGCTGCGGACTGCAATTTGCAGCGGGGGGGGCCCAGAAAGCTTGGGCCTCCCTGCGCTGCAGATTCCAGCCCCCAGCTGCCTAGTTGTACCTGGCTGGACACAAAAATAGGGCGAAGCCCCACGTCAATTTTCTTTCAATTATTTCATGAAATAATTAAGAAAAAAAGGGCTTCCCTATATTGTTGTGTCCGGCCACAACAGGTTGTGCCTTCCTGGACAGAGACGTAGTACTGGAAGCACGTCAACAACTGCATCCTCAAACACAACTCTGCCTCTCACCACAAGTCGTGGTGGGTCTTCAGGTCGCATGGGTGCTAAGCCTTGCATAGCCTGGGCATTTTTTCAGATCGATAAAGATGACCCAACTCGTGTTATCTGTAACATTTGTCAGCAAAAGCTAAGTAGAGGCCAAAAAATACATAGTTTGAGTACTTCATGCATGAACCGGCACATGGACATGAAGCATAAGTTGCAGTGGGAAGCTCAGTGTGCTACAATGCGGCCTAGCCGGCCGGGCCAACCACCGTCTGCCATATCTTGTGCATCCGCGGCCTCTTCATCCTCTGTGACTGGGGGGACAGCAGTCACACCTGTTTTGGGGCGCAGACCTGCCACCTCTTTACCCGCAACAGCCAGCGTGATTGGCAGGTCATCATTTTCTTTGGAGGTGGTAACACCAGCTGGTGTTGAGCGCTGTCCGACATCGATAGCACCACCTTTGGATCAAGGCAACCTAACATGTCCGCCTGCATCTTCCTCACAGACCGGCAGTTTGCCGGGGACACCCTTATCAACCCCGTCTAAGCACAATAGCCATCCCTCGGTCCCTCAGATGTGGACAAGTAAAAGACCATTTCCTCCTAGCCATGAGAAAGCTAAGAGGTTGAATTTCACCATCTGCAAGCTCTTGGCTACAGAAATGCTGCCTTTCCGCCTGGTGGACACAGAGGATTTTCGAGACCTTATGTCTGTCGCAGTGCCCCAGTACCAGATGCCCAGTCGGCACTACTTCTCAAAGAAAGGTGTGCCTGCGCTCCACCAGCATGTCGCACACAACATCACCGCTTCTTTGAGAAACTCTGTGTGTGACAGGGTGCATTTCACCACAGACACTTGGATGAGTAGGCATGGACAGGGGCGTTACATGTCGCTGACTGGGCACTGGGTAACTATGGTGACAGCAGGACAAGGGGCTGCTGTCCAAGTCTTGCCGTCCCCACGAGTTGTGCGTCAATCCTCTTTATGTCAAAGTTCCTCCACTGCTTCTGCCTCCTCAACCTCCTCTCAGTCTTCCACCTGCACCCAAAGCCTGTCTGGTCATGCGACAAGCTTTCTAACTGCGCAGAAGGGATCCTGCACACCTCCTTACTATGCTGGCAGTAGGGCTCAACGTCATCAGGCGGTTTTTACATTGAAATGTCTGGGAAATGTGAGTCACACAGCTGAGGAGTTGTGGTCAGCTCTGGAGAACCAATTTCATGAATGGTTGTCTCCACTGGACCTGAAACCAGGGAAGGCCGTGTGCGACAATGCTGCAAACCTGGGTGCGGCCCTTCGCCGGGGCAATGTCACACACGTGCCTTGTATGGCTCACGTGTTGAACCTGGTTGTCCAGCAATTTTTAGCCCACTATCCCAGACTAGATGGCCTTCTGCAGAGGGCACGGTCGCTGTGTGCTCACTTCCGCCATTCGCATCCCGCAGCTCAGCGACTTACATCTCTACAGAAGTCGTTGGGCCTGCCACTTCACCGGCTAAAATGCGATGTGCCTACCCAAGCCCTGGTGCAATACGTTCTGACGTATAGCCTGGGCCAACGAGATTCAGAGGTGGGGCAAATCATGCTGGAGGAGTGGTCTCAGATCAGGGACCTATGCACCCTTCTGCACAGGTTTGAAATGGCGACGAAGATGTTTAGTGCTGACGATGCCATTATCAGCATGACTATTCCGGTGATTTACATGCTGGAGGACATGTTAAACAGAATTCGGAGTCAGGTGGTGGCACAAGAGGAGGTGGAGGAAGTAGAGGAGGAGGAGTTGTATGCGGAAGGGCTAACATCTGCAAGGTGCAGACGGTCGGCAGCACCAAGGCGGCAGGCATGTGAGGGTGGGGGAGATGGTTTTACCAGGGCGCATGGTAGCAGCCAAACTAGTGAGGAAGGTGCAGGAGCCCAGGAAGAAGTGGAGGACGAACTGATGGAAGACTCATCAGATGAGGGAGACCTTGATCACATTTCTGTTGTGCGAGGTTGGGGGGAGAGGACAGAGGAAGGAAGCATGATTGTTACCTCGCCACGAACACAACAGGGACTTGGTGCTCCTGGATGCGCAACACACATGAGTGCCTTCTTGCTGCACTACCTGCAACATGACCCTCGAATTGTGAGAATTAGAAATAATCCTGACTATTGGGTTGCCACACTGTTAGATCCCCGGTACAAAAGTAAATTTGCAGAAATTATTCCTGCCATAGAAAGGGATGCACGCATGCAGGAGTATCAGCAGAGACTGTTGCAGAATCTTACATGTGCTTTTCCACAAAATACCAGTGGTGCACGTAGTGAATCTCACAGTTCCAACTTGCCAACCGTGGGACCGTCAAGTGTTCAGCACTCAAACCGTAACAGAACCAGAGTATCTGCTGGTAACATCAATTTTGCGGAATCATTTCACCACTTTTTTAGCCCATCCTTTGCAAGGCCACAGGAGACAAGAAGTCTGACACATAGTCAACGCCTAGAGACGATGGTACAGGAGTATCTCCAAGTAAACATTGAAGCCACGACTGTGTCACTGGACCCTTGCTCTTTTTGGGCTTCCAATCTGGATAAATGTCCGAAGCTAGCCACTTACGCCTTGGAGATCTTGTCATGCCCCTCAGCCAGCGTTCTGTCTGAACGTGTGTTCAGCGCTGCTGGTGGTGTGCTGACAGATAAGCGCACGCGGCTCTCCACTGATAATGTAGACAGACTCACGTTCATAAAGATGAACAAATCATGGATCCGAAACGACTTTTCTACCCCTGTGTCATCCTGGGGAGAGTAAAAGCTTGATGATTGGTTAAAATCACCCTACCAACCGTTTTAAGCTTTCAAATTACTAATCATGTTTATCTGTATCTTGGCTGGAAAATAATTTGGGCTTTGTAGCAGTGTGCAGCACTGATCCTATTAGGCCATCTATACTAAAGCTTCACCAGATTTAAAATTAATAATAATTTTTAGCTGCATCTAGCCCGGAAAATAATTTTGGGGCTCTGAGATGCGCAAGACACATAAGTGCCTTCTTGCTGCACTACCTGCAGCATGACCCTCATATTGTCAGAATTCGAAGTAATCATGACTACTGGGTTGCCACACTCTTAGATCCCCCAAACTTTTCGATCAACCTTTTCATTTTAATAAAGACCAAAAAAATGGTCATTTTTGAAATTATAAGCATTAGCAGGTTGTTAGAAACTGAAATCAAACAGTTTTCAACTCAAAACTTTATTCTAGGTGATGTTACATTTTCACATAGGACCCCTTGTTCGAAAGGAGCTTCTGAACTCTCTCGTCCATTGAATTTGTCAGGTTTTGGATGGTTTCTGCTTCAATTGTTTTGCATGAGGACAGAATACCCTCCCAGAGCTGTTGCTTAGATGTGAACTGCCTCCCGCCATCATAGACACTCCTTTTAATGATGCTCCAAAGGTTCTGAATGGGTTACAGGTCAGGGGAGCATGGGGGTCACACCATAAGTTTGTCCCCTTTTATGCCCATATCAGCCAGAGATGCAGATGTTTTATGTGCAGCATGAGATGGTGCATTATCATGCAGAAAAATGATCTTGCTGTGAAATACACGGTTCTTCTTCTTGAACCATGGCAGGAAGTGCTGTTTGAGAAAATCCACATATATTATGGAGTTCATCTTTAGCGCCTTCAGGGATCCTAAAGGGGCCCACAATTTCTCTCCCCATGATTCCAGCCCAAAACATTACTCCACCTCCTCCTTGTTGGCGCTGTAGCCGTGTTTGCGTGGGGTGTCCATCAACCAGCCATCCTCCACTCCATCCATCTGGACCATCGAGCGCTGCATGGCACTCATCCGTGAACAAAACAGTTTTGAAATCAGTCTTCATGTAATGTTTGGCCCACTGGAGCCGTTTCTGCTTGTGTGAAGTGGATAGAGGAGGTCGACAGGATGGCGTATGCACAGCTGCAAACCTCTGAAGGACCCTGCATCTTGTTGTTCGGGGGACGTTGGAGGCACAAGCAGCTTCAAAAACTTGTCTGCTGCTATGACAAGGCTTTTTTGCCACTGCTCTTTCAACCTGACGTAATTGCCTGTAGGAAAGAGTCCTCAATTTGCCCTTATCAGCACGCACACGTGTGTACTGTGAATCAGCTACATACTTCTTGATTGCCAAGACACATCATCCTGATCATCGCACAATGTTGATTGTAGTCATGCCTTGACCTAAACACTCCAAAATTTGTTGCTTCTTCTTTCCCATTTTGGCAGAAAATGTAGGCTGCTTAATAATGTGAGACAGCCTTCTTAAGTAGTCTTGCCTTTCATTGGACACACCTGCCAAACTAATTAGCACAGGTGTCTGCAATTGCTTACAGTGATATAAAGAGCCCTGACACACATCACCATCAATGAGTTTAACTGACAAACAAACAAATTCTTCCCTTATCACTCCTAAACACTTTTTGCATAATAATTTGGAACGCAGTGTACATGTGCTTTTCCACAAAACACCAGTGGTTCACGTAGTGAATCTTACAGTTCTAACGTGCCAACCGTGGTCTGTATGGAGTTGTTCAATAAAGGGCCCAAAATTAAGATAACATAGATGGGAGAGGTCTCTATGAATAGGAATTCCTAAGTATTTGATACCCTGTGAGGGCCAGGCAAAGGGAAAGTTGGACTGGATGGAATCCTATATGGATTTGGGGAGGGAGACATCGAGGGCCTCAGACTTCGCTGCATTGATTTTAAAATTTGACCATGTAACAAAGTGATCTATCTCAGCCATAACAGCATGGATGGATATATGTGATTGTGTGATATATACTAGGACATCATCAGGAAATAGAGAGCACTTGTACTCGGTGCCTCCCACCTCAATCCACCTAATATTGGGGTTATGGCGAATTGATGAGAGCAGGTGCTCCGTCACTAGGATGTATAAGAGAGGGGACAGAGGACATCCCTGCCTTGTCCCATTGGTGATTGTGAAAGGTGATGAAAATGTTCTGATGCACCCCCTGGGCCTTGGGACACCCGGAGCCGGACCCTTTTTGGTGGATGCTGGTGGTTGTAGTCTTCGTGGCGGCGACCCGGTTCCGTGGCTCAGGGTGGTCAAACCAGTGGCGGAACTATTTATGTGGTTTTGATGTTTAAATGTCCGACTACGCCACCCGTGGATTGCGGTCAGAGTGAACCGCCGCTGCAGGGCAGACCGCTGAGGCTGGTGTTGTGGGTGCAGCAGAGAGTAGCATAACTCCCCACGGGAGGAGTATAGCCTCAGGGCAGTGTATGCGGAGGATGGGGGTGATGGTGCAGGGCAGCAGCAGTAACGACACGGAGTCAGTGATGCAGTCCAGGGCCTTTACTCACAGTTCTTATTATCCAGACCACGTCTGCAGGTAACGGCTGCCCACGTCGTACTGTGCTCACCAGGTGAGGGGCTCAGACAACTCCCAGATAACTTTGGAGCGCTTCACAGGACCCCCTTTGTGTGTCCTTTGTCTGGCCTTTCTTACCAACCCTTCTGTCTGGCTGACTCGGGGCTCCTCTTGGTAAACTTGGCGCCAGTTTCCCTGACCCTATGTGGTGCCTTCCTAGCGGGTGTAGCGAGGGGCTGCGCCACATAAAATGTCACAGCCTCCGGTTTCTAGCTGGGGGTCATTTCCTGCCTCCACTAGTTTCGGGGACCGGTCTCCCCCTTTGGCCTGACCCCTCCACGCAGGTGGATTCGGGCGTGCGGTGGCGACTCGCCCGTCCGCACCCCTGGGATCCCTTCATTCCTCGTTCCTGGAGCCTTCTCCGCTCCTCTTCCTTCCTTCTCCCTCTTCCAGGCCTGGGCCTCTGTTACTAGGCCCGCCTCCGGAGCAGAGCTCATGCAGAGCCCCTGCTCCCTGCCACTTCTGCTCAGACTTCTCTGCACTGAACTAAGATGGTGCCCACCTTTTATATTCCCTTCTCAATGCACCGAGGAACTGCTTCCTCCCTGCTCCTGCACTACAGGGTTCCCCTTCCTCAGTGTTCCCTCCCCCCACTCCAGCCAGGGACAGGGACTGTCGTGCCCATCTCAGAGGCATATTGGTCGCCCTGCCCCACGGCAATGTTGTGTAATGCATGCAGGTGTCGGGTCCTGATCCACACTCCATCCTTACCTGAGAGTGAGATATCACACCTCTGGGTGAGGTGCAATACCTCTGTAGCAACCGAGCCCTCAGGGTGCTACAGTTCCATTTATCTTCAGCCTAAGTTACGTATTGTGATACAGGGCCGTGATTTTGGCTATAAAAGGGTCCCCTAGACCCCTACCCCAAGCTTTTTAAGAGAATCATATATGGCGTGCCAGGAGACTCTATGGAATGCTTTCTCAGCATCCAACGAGAGTATCTAATTACAAATTTTTTCACTGCATCTAGCCCAGGAAATACTTTGTGCCTAGTAGCAGTGTCTGCTAGTCAGCGGATTATCCCGGCTGTTAAGCAAGCTACACCACCTGTAGTTTAGACACTTAATTTTTTCAAAGGAAATGCTTCGGGACCATGGGATACTCAGTGAAGAGCATCAGGAGGCACCCCAAGGCATAGGGGCTTTGACTGGCAGTTGGATGCCTTGCGGTGGACAGCCGAGCTCGATCCTTATAAAAGCTTTTTAACTGCAGCAGCTTTAGTGGACGCTACTGGAGCTGGAATTACGCGGCTGCTGGCATGAGACTTGCCCTCCAATAGATCCTTGTAAATGGATTTAAAGTGTATTCATTCAAATTAGAGAGACAATTTAAATTAAAAAGCTTAGAGCTGCCTCCACCACAGAGGGGCTCGCTCGACCCACCAGCGGACAGGCACCAGTATTGGGAGAGGGGGGCTGGCCATCAGGGTTCACCGCGGCTCTGGCACAAACCCGGCGACACGGAGGTGGCACGGGCAGGAGCGGACTGTCCGTGTCGGCTTCTCACTTTTTGGATTTTAGAAGGGCATGACATGCCTATATCTGTGTCTCCCCCTCTTTTTACTCCTCCACCTCTTTTATTTTCGCATGACTATATGTACTTGTCACTTTTCCATGTGTTAGTTATGTCTTCTGAGCAGTTTGTCAGCTTTTGGACACCTTTGAAGGTGTTTTCCATGTGTTTCTATGTGTTTTTGTTTGCCTGCCATTGTTTTTAACGGTGTTCGAAGGTGTTCGACGAACAGTTCGACGAACAGTTCGGCGAACACACGGGTGTTCGACGAACCGAACCGAACTCGAACACTACGGGGGTGGCTCAACACTACTGTTAACCTGCGATTTCTGAGGCTGGTGACTCGAATAAACTTATCCTCAGAAGCTGAGGTGACTCTTGGTCTTCCTTTCCTCGGGCGGTCCTCATGTGTGCCAGTTTCTTTGTAGCGCTTGATGATTTTTGCAACTGCACTTGGGGACACTTTCAAAGTTTACCCAATTTTTCAGATTGACTGACCTTCATTTCTTAAAGTAATGATGTCCACTCGTTTTTCTTTACTTAGCTGCTTTTTTCTTGTCATAATACAAATTCTAACAGGACAATCAGCTGTGTATCCACCTGACTTCTGCACAACATAACTTATGGTCCCAACCCCATTTATAAGGCAAGAAATACCACTTATTATACCTGACAGAGCACACCTGTGAAGTGAAAACCATTTCCGGTGACTACCTCTTGAAGCTCATCAAGAGAATGCCCAGAGTGTGCAAAGCCGTCATCAAAGCAAAAGGTGGCTACTTTGAAGAACCTAGAATATAAGACATATTTTCAGTTGTTTCACACTTTTTTGTTAAGTATATAATTCCACATGGGTTAATTCATAGTTTTGATGCCTTCAGTGTGAATGTACAATTTTCAAAGTCATGAAAATACAGAAAAATCATTAAATGAGAAGATGTGTCCAAACTTTTGGTCTGTACTGTATATATATATACAGTGCCTACAAGTAGTATTCAACCCCCTGCAGATTTAGCTGGTTGACACATGCGGAATTAACTTGGCATTGTGACATTTGTACTGTAGATCAGCCTGGAAGTGGGAAATGCACTGCAGCAAATTTTTTTTTTTTTTTTTTTTAAAAAACATTAAAAGTTAATTCAGAGTGTCATTTATTATTCAACCCCTCAAACCACAAGAATTCTGTTTGGTCCCCCAAAAGTATTAAGAAGTAGTTCAGGCACCAAGAATAATGAGCTTCACATGTGTGGATTAAAGATCTCTTTTGCCAGCCTTTTCTGACTATTTAAGACCCTCCCCAAACTTGTGAACAGCACTCAGACATGGTCAACATGGGAAAGACAAAGGAGCATTCCAAGGCCATCAGAGACAAGATCGTGGAGGGTCACAAGGCTGGCAAGGGGTACAAAACCCTTTCCAAGGAGTTGGGCCTACCTGTCTCCACTGTTGGGAGCATCATCCGTAAGTGGAAGGCTTATGGAACTACTGTTAGCCTTCCACGGCCAGGACAGCCTTTGAAAGTGTCCTCCCGTGCCGAGGCCAGGCTTGTCCGAAGAGTCAAGGCTAACCCAAGGACAACAAGGAAGGAGCTCCGGGAAGATCTCATGGCAGTGGGGACATTGGTTTCAGTCAATACCATAAGTAACGTACTCCACCGCAATGGTCTCCGTTCCAGACGAGCCCGTAAGGTACCTTTACTTTCAAAGCGTCATGTCAAGGCTCGTCTACAGTTTGCTCATGATCACTTGGAGGACTCTGAGACAGACTGGTTCAAGGTTCTATGGTCTGATGAGACCAAGATCGAGATCTTTGGTGCCAACCACACACGTGACGTCTGGAGACTGGATGGCACTGCATACGACCCCAAGAATACCATCCCTACAGTCAAGCATGGTGGTGGCAGCATCATGCTGTGGGGCTGTTTCTCTGCCAAGGGGCCTGGCCATCTGGTCCGCATCCATGGGAAGATGGATAGCAAGGCCTACCTGGAGATTTTGGCCAAGAACCTCCGCTCCTCCATCAAGGATCTTAAGATGGGTCGTAATTTCATCTTCCAACAAGACAACGACCCAAAGCACACAGCCAAGAAAACCAAGGCCTGGTTCAAGAGGGAAAAAGTCAAGGTGTTGAAGTGGCCTAGTCAGTCTCCTGACCTTAACCCAATTGAAAACTTGTGGAAGGAGCTCAAGAATAAAGTCCACATGAGACACCCAAAGAACCTAGATAACTTGGAGAAGATCTGCATGGAGGAGTGGGCCAAGATAACTCCACAGACCTGTGCCGGCCTGATCAGGTCTTATAAAAGACGATTATTAGCTGTAATTGCAAACAAGGGTTATTCCACAAAATATTAAACATAGGGGTTGTATAATAATTGACCCACATTTTTATGTTTAAAATTTAATAAAATTCAACTGAGCAACATAACTTTTTGGTTTGTAAGATTTATGCTTCTGTTCATAAAACCTACTCTCGTTTGCAGTTTGAAGGCTCTAACTTATTTGCATCTTATCAAACCAGCTAAATCTGCAGGGGGTTGAATACTACTTGTAGGCACTGTATATTTATAAAAACATAGTTAAAACAATTCGTAAATATGAAAAGGATATTTTTCTACTTTACACGCATACTTTCCTATGTTTCTGAAATCCCAGTGCAGAATTTTCTTGCTAGCCATTTCCAATAGAGAAGAGTCCATTAGATTAGATAGCAAAGGAACTAATGAAAAGAATCATGGAAGTGACAGCAAGATTAATTAAGTTCCTCTAGCTGTATTCAGGAGCGCCTTCGTTTAGTTCCTGTGGGTGCAGCTGCAGTTAAATGGTATTTATTCTGACAAATATTATAGTTTTCTGCAACTGACATTTTTGAGTCAAGGGTAAAAATACATATTAAGGTTTATTTGGTGTGAAAAGTATAGATTAACAGTGAAGGACAACCGCAGCACACATAAGTCTAAAAACATAGAATATTATTAAAACTGATAGTCTGAATGGGGAAATATATAAATAAAGATACTGCTAGATTTACTTACCATTGCAGGCTTTAAGGTTAAATACAGGAATTGTTATTAGAATTGGAGAAAACATAAGATAAATAGAAAGTTTAAATCATTGCTAACCCGTCTTTAAATTATGTTTCTTGAATAACTTTTTGGCAAAAGAAAGACTGAGCTGTGAAAATAGTTTAGTTTACATCTTCATACAAAACTATAAAATTCTGTCTACAGCAATCATGAGAGGATATGCAAGAGCTTAGCTCCTAGGCTCAGGTTTGGGCCTGAAACTTTAAACAATCATATTCAATTGTAACATAAAATGAGAGCTAAAAGACTAGGGGAATATATATGTAAATGGCTAAACCATTGTCTCAGTGTTCATTAATAGATTGTGGCTTCTTTTGTAATACTTCAAATGGGTTATAGTTAACTATAGGGTACAACAGGGGTCAGTATTGTGCCCTCGTTTTTAGATATATTTGATAATATTGACCTTGTAAAGGGCATACAGAATAGAATTTCAATATTTTCAGATGATAGTAAACTCTGTAGATAATCAACACTTACGATAATTCAATATTGTAGAGGGATTTATGGAAGCAGAAGGTTTGGGCTGAGAAATGGCAATTGAAATTTAACTTGGATAAATGTGAAGTCATACACTTGGGCTGATTAAAAAGAATAATTTAATTAATTTTAATTATGTACTAAATAGTAAAACACTGGGTAAAACTGTCACTGAAATAGACTGTATTGGTGGACATTAAACTTTACTTTATTGGCCAGTGTCAGACAGCTGTTGGCAGGGCAAATATAATATGGGTGTGCATTAAAAGAGAAATTTCGACAAGGACATAGTATCACCTCTATACAAGTCACAAGTGCTGTTACATTAAGAATGAAGGGGAAAATATTTGGATCCAAAGTATAAGAAGGTTAAGGCAGAGTAACAGCAAGTGCAGAGGAGAGAGGCCAAAATTTTTAGGAGTGGATTGAAGTACCAAGAGAGGTTATTGGAGTTATTCTGTTTGGAAAAAGGATTAGATACGATCTAATTACAATGTACAAATATATGAATGGACAGCACAGAGATATTTCTAATAATCTTTTAACACCTTGGCATGCAACAACAACATGGGGGCATTCTCTATGTCTAGAAGAAAATAGTTTTATCATTATCAGAATGAGATGCTTTACTGTATGAGCAGTGAGACTATGGATTTATTTTCCACATGATGTTCTGACAGTTGATTTATTTAACAAGTTCAAGAAGAATGAAATTATTAAAAAGTATATTATTACAGGTTATGTGTACTAGAGTTCTGCATCTGGGATGTTGATCCATTGATTGAGTCAGATTGCCATATTTAGAGTCGAGGTGGAAATTTCCCCGTAATGTGGAGCGACTACCTCATTAGCATCTGCCTCGTGGGGTTTTGCCTTCCTCTGCATAGAGTTGCATAGTTGCTATGTATCTTTTTCCAACCATAACAACTATGAAGACTATATAAACGGTAGTAAAATAGTCATAATATAATAAAAAAAACATAATAAATACATGTAAAGTGAAGGATCTTTTACAATTTCTATTGTAATAATTGCTTTTATACAGCAGGTGCATCTCGAATAGTTGGCATTATCTCTGTTACTTGGATTATTGGAGAGGTTTATAAGGTTAATTATAAGTATAAAACAATAAAACATAGAACGACTACTCAAAAGCATAGAAGCAGCACTGAACACAATTTGCTTATGAAAACTGTATTTCTCTGCATAGTAGTGACGGAAATTAATAGATTATTTTAAAACGAGGTCTTATGGGGAAACTGCCAATAATTTCATTTAAAACTGCAAGATTTTGTGATGCTTCATGGTTTAGTTTGTCGTATTTGTCTTGTAATTGGGAATCTATGCAAAGAATGGATGCATTGTATTGGAAGAGGTTTCTATTTAATTAAATCAATTGTAAAGGTAATAAGTGAAGACTAGACAATTGAACGTGCTAGCCTGTAAGAGCTCAACACAGTGCAATAGGATCAATGATAGCTTGCTATAGCTGTTATGTTGCATTATCTATTTTAGCCATATTTCTATCTATAAAACAGGTTTCTTTTACAATTTTGTACTCAGCATATCTAATTTTTGCTATAGACTTCAGAACTCGATATATGTTTCTGTGGTTTGAATGTCTATAAATGTATTACCAAATATAAATCCATAATTTAGTAGAATGTGGTGGAAAAAAAACAGCCGCCAATTGATCTTGACATTGAAGCAATGACTTAGTTTTATATATATAGCAGTATTTGAGGTACAGTACAGACCAAAAGTTTGGACACACCTTCTCATTTAAAGATTTTTTTGTATTTTCATGACTAATGAAAATTGTACATTCACACTGAAGGCATCAAAACTATAAATTAACACATGTGGAATTATATACTTAACAAAAAAGTGTGAAACAACTGAAAATATGTCTTATATTCTAGGTTCTTCAAAGTAGCCACCTTTTGCTTTGATGACGGCTTTGCACATTCTTGGCATTCTCTTGATGAGCTTCAAGAGGTAGTCACCGGAAATGGTTTTCACTTCACAGTTGTGCCCTGTCAGGTTTAATAAGTGGGATTTCTTGCCTTATAAATGGGGTTGGGACCATCAGTTGTGTTTTGCAGAAGTCAGGTGGATACACAGCTGATAGTCCTACTGAATAGACTGTTAGAATTTGTATTACGGCAAGAAAAAAGCAGCTAAGTAAAGAAAAACGAGTGGCCATCATTACTTTAAGAAATGAAGGTCAGTCAGTCCAAAAAATTTGGCAAACTTTGAAAGTGTCCCCAAGTAGAGATGAGCGTTGTTCTACTCGAACTGTTCGCCAATCTCAAATTCGAGCTGTTTTGGGCGGTGTTCGAGCCGTTCGGCGAACACGAACAATTTGAGAAAAATTCGGCTGTTTGAGGTTATGTTCGATAACTGTTCGTGCACCAAAATCATAACTGGATTTTTTCTCAGTAATGATGAAAATTAATGTTAATACGCAGTTTGAGTGTACAGCGGGGTGGGGGGAGGGGCAGGGGATGGATCTCTGCAGGAACAATGAAGATCTCCATTTTTTTTCTCTTTCCCGCATTTACAGTGGGGAGGTGCAATCTGTCAGCCTATCAGCAGCGCACACACGGAGCGAAGTGCTTTTTTTCACACAAGCAAGGGCATGTGTCATTGGCAGTGTATGTCACATGTCTTTGCCCTATAAGACCAAGCCATTTTCCCCGTCGCCACCATTTTCTCACTGCTGCAGCTGCGTGTTAGACGGCACCACTGTTGCTGTGTGCGCTATACCTTGTTAATTTCAAGCCAATTTTTGCACAAATTTACAGATAGCTTGGGAGTAGGGAATAGTTGTGATTGCAGTCCTTTTAAGGACTAGGTTACAGCATTTCCTACGACTTTTATCAGGCAGGTCTGTGCTCTTAAATAGATAGATTGTGGGAGTAAAGACTAATTGTAATTGGAGTCCTTTTCAGGACTAGGTTACATCAGTTCCTATCAGTTTTTGCCAGGCAGGTCTGTGCCAGTGCTGTGCAAGTTTTTTTCACAGCATTTGGCTGAATCTAGCAAAGCTAATCCTTTTTGGCCTATTGCAGAGTGTGTTAGTCAGTGGAGTAGCCTATCTGTGTTGCAAGATATACCACCTGTGTATAGAATACCAATTTTTTTACTGCACCTAGTGAAGTAAAATCTTTTGGGCATAGCATCATTCTATTAGTTCATCTATACTGACCTCCATCAGGTTGCAAATTGAATATAATTTTTTTCTGCATCTAGCTCTGAAAAAATATTGGGCTTCTAGCTGTGTGTGGGACTTGTTGTATTAGTCCATCTATACTGACCTCCATCAGGTTGCAAACTGAATATATTTTTTTCTGCATCTACCTCTGAAAAAATATTGGGCTTCTAGCTGTGTGTGGGACTTGTTCTATTAATCCATCTATACAGACCTCCATCAGGTTGCAAATTGAATATATTTTTTTCTGCATCTATCTCTGAAAAAATATTGGGCTTCTAGCTGTGTGTGGGACTTGTTGTATTAGTCCATCTATACTGACCTCCATCAGGTTGCAAACTGAATATATTTTTTTCTGCATCTACCTCTGAAAAAATATTGGGCTTCTAGCTGTGTGTGGGACTTGTTCTATTAATCCATCTATACAGACCTCCATCAGGTTGCAAACTGAATATATTTTTTTCTGCATCTACCTCTGAAAAAATATTGGGCTTCTAGCTGTGTGTGGGACTTGTTGTATTAGTCCATCTATACTGACCTCCATCAGGTTGCAAACTGAATATATTTTTTTCTGCATCTACCTCTGAAAAAATATTGGGCTTCTAGCTGTGTGTGGGACTTGTTCTATTAATCCATCTATACAGACCTCCATCAGGTTGCAAACTGAATATATTTTTTTCTGCATCTACCTCTGAAAAAATATGTGGCCTTCTAGCAGTGTGTGGGACTTTCTCTATTAGTCCATCTATACTGACCTCCATTAGGTTGCAAACTGAATATAATTTTTTTCTGCATCTAGCTCTGAAAAAATATTTGGCCTTCTAGCAGTGTGTGGGACTTTCTCTATTAGTCCATCTATACTGACCTCCATCAGGTTGCAAATTAAAAATAATTTTTATCTGCATCTACAGTACCTCTGAAAAAATATTTGGGCTTCTAGCTGTGTGTGGGACTTGTTCTATTAGTCCATCTATACTGACCTCCATCAGGTTGCAAATTGAATATAATTTTTATCTGCATCTAGCTCTGAAAAAATATTTGGCCTTCTAGCAGTGTGTGGGACTTTCTCTATTAGTCCATCTATACTGACCTCCATCAGGTTGCAAATTAAAAGTAATTTTTATCTGCATCTACAGTACCTCTGAAAAAATATTTGGGCTTCTAGCTGTGTGTGGGACTTGTTCTATTAGTCCATCTATACTGACCTCCATCAGGTTGCAAATTAAATATAATTTTTATCTGCATCTAGCTCTGAAAAAATATTTGGCCTTCTAGCAGTGTGTGGGACTTTCTCTATTAGTCCATCTATACTGACCTCCATCAGGTTGCAAATTAAAAATAATTTTTATCTGCATCTACCTCTGAAAAAATATTTGGGCTTCTAGCTGTGTGTGAGACTTGTTCTATTAATCCATCTATACAGACCTACATCAGGTTGCAAACTGAATATAATTTTTTTCTGCATCTAGCTCTGAAAAAATATTTGGCCTTCTAGCAGTGTGTGGGACTTGTTTTATTAGTCCACCTATACTGACCTCCATCAGGTTGCAAATTGAAAATAATTTTTTGTCTGCATCTAGCTCTGAAAAAATATTTGGCCTTCTAGCAGTGTGTGGGACTTTCTCTATTAGTCCATCTATACTGACCTCCATCAGGTTGCAAACTGAATATATTTTTTTTCTGCATCTACCTCTGAAAAAATATTGGGCTTGTAGCTGTGTGTGGGACTTGTTCTATTAATCCATCTATACAGACCTCCATCAGGTTGCAATCTGAATAAAAAATTTTTGTGCATCTACCTCTGAAAAAATATTTGGGCTTCTAGCTGTGTGTGGGACTTGTTCTATTAGTCCATCTATACTGACCTCCATCAGGTTGCAAATTGAATATAATTTTTTTATGCATCTAACCCAGCCAATAGTTTTGGCCTAATACCACAGTTTGGCCACTCAGCTCTGCTCGGTTCCCATCCATTGTTTTTTTGTGCAAGCAACTCCAGAGTTGTGAATTAGTTAACCACCAAAATGAGTGGAAAAAGGCCTGCTGCTGGTGGAAAGGGGAATAGGCGTGTTGGGAAGGGGAAAAAAGGTTGTGTCCGTGGGGTAGGTGTTAAAGCAACAGTAACATCTGCAGAAGAAAGACCATCTTCCAGCCAAACTAAAATGTCTACTTCTTTTAGCGGACAATGTGATAAGATCCCTTTCTTACGGCCACGCCAATAGCTACAAATTCCAGATGAGGCACAAAAACAGCAGGTGCTTCAACGGATATCAAGTGCTCCTTTAAGTGGGCTCTCCTCCACATCAACTTCAACATCACAAATACTCCAGTCCTCAAAGGTGTCACCCCAATCGCACTTGCTTCCTCACAGCTCCCAAATCTCCAGCTGCCCGTCTGAGTATGAGGTAGAACAGATGGTTGAGTCTGCAGAGCTGTTTACTCATACTATAGCCTTGGAATCAGAGGTCGACTCCAGCGCTTCTGTGAATCCAGATGAGGAAATGATCTGCACTGATGCCCAGAATCTTTATGAGTCGGATCCAGGACCAGACGCAGAAGGTTCTGACCATAATGTAGACCCTCATTCCCAAACTGTAACTCCTGTTGGTGGAGACAATGAGAAAGACGATGATAAGACTCAAATACCTGATTGGAGCGACAACTTTAGTTTTTTGTCAGGGCAGGAACAGGTTGGCTCTGAGGACGACGGGTGTGATAACGCACAGGGTGATGATGATGAGGTTGGAGATCCCACTTACTGTCAACCCACAGTCAGCCAAGAGATGAGGTCAGCAGAGGAGGTGGAGGAAGATGCTAGTGACGACGAGGTCAGGTTGCGCCTTCCTGGACAGAGATGTAGTACTGGAAGCACGTCAACAACTGCATCCTCAAACACAGCTCTGCCTGTCACCACAAGTCGTGGTGGCTCTTCAGGTCGCATGGGTGCTAAGCCTTGCATAGCCTGGGCATTTTTTCAGATCGATAAAGATGACCCAACTCGTGTAAGCTGTAACATTTGTCAGCAAAAGCTAAGTAGAGGCCAAAAAATACATAGTTTGAGTACTTCATGCATGAACCGGCACATGGACATGAAGCATAAGTTGCAGTGGGAAGCTCAGTGTGCTACAATGCGGCCTAGCCGGGCCGGGCCAACCACCGTCTGCCATATCTTGTGCATCCGCGACCTCTTCATCCTCTGTGACTGGGGGGACAGCAGTCACACCTGTTTTGGGGCGCAGACCTGCCACCTCTTTACCCGCAACAGCCAGCGTGATTGGCAGGTCATCATTTTCTTTGGAGGTGGTAACACCAGCTGGTCTTGAGCGCTGTCCGACATCGATAGCACCACCTTTGGATCAAGGCAACCTAACATGTCCGCCTGCATCTTCCTCCCAGACCGGCAGTTTGCCGGGGACACCCTTATCAACCCCGTCTAAGCACAATAGCCAGCCCTCGGTCCCTCAGATGTGGTCAAGTAAAAGACCATTTCCTCCTAGCCATGAGAAAGCTAAGAGGTTGAATTTCACCATCTGCAAGCTCTTGGCTACAGAAATGCTGCCTTTCCGCCTGGTGGACACAGAGGATTTTCGAGACCTTATGTCCGTCGCAGTGCCCCAGTACCAGATGCCCAGTCAGCACTACTTCTCAAAGAAAGGTGTGCCTGCGCTCCACCAGCATGTCGCACACAACATCACCGCTTCTTTGAGAAACTCTGTGTGTGACAGGGTGCATTTCACCACAGACACTTGGACGAGTAGGCATGGACAGGGGCGTTACATGTCGCTGACTGGGCACTGGGTAACTATGGTGACAGCAGGACAAGGGGCTGCTGTCCAAGTCTTGCCGTCCCCACGAGTTGTGCGTCAATCCTCTTTATGTCAAAGTTCCTCCACTGCTTCTGCCTCCTCAACCTCCTCTCGGTCTTCCACCTGCACCCAAAGCCTGTCTGGTCATGCCACAAGCTTTCTAACTGCGCAGAAGGGATCCTGCACACCTCCTTACTATGCTGGCAGTAGGGATCAACGTCATCAGGCGGTTTTTACATTGAAATGTCTGGGAAATGTGAGTCACACAGCTGAGGAGTTGTGGTCAGCTCTGGAGAACCAATTTCATGAATGGTTGTCTCCACTGGACCTGAAACCAGGGAAGGCCGTGTGCGACAATGCTGCAAACCTGGGTGCGGCCCTTCGCCGGGGCAATGTCACACACGTGCCTTGTATGGCTCACGTGTTGAACCTGGTTGTCCAGCAATTTTTAGCCCACTATCCCAGACTAGATGGCCTTCTGCAGAGGGCACGGTCGCTGTGTGCTCACTTCCGCCGTTCGCATCCCTGCAGCTCAGCGACTTACATCTCTACAGAAGTCGTTGGGCCTGCCACTTCACCGGCTAAAATGCGATGTGCCTACCCGGTGGAATTCAACTCTGCACATGTTGCAGCGACTGTGGCAGCACCGACAAGCCCTGGTGCAATACGTTCTGACGTATAGCCTGGGCCAACGAGATCCAGAGGTGGGGCAAATCACGCTGGAGGAGTGGTCTCAGATCAGGGACCTATGCACCCTTCTGCTGGTAACATCAATTTTGCGGAATCATTTCACCACTTTTTTAGCCCATCCTTTGCAAGGCCACAGGAGACAAGAAGTCTGACACATAGTCAACGCCTAGAGACGATGGTACAGGAGTATCTCCAAGTAAACATTGAAGCCATGACTGTGTCACTGAACCCTTGCTCTTTTTGGGCTTCCAATCTGGATAAATGGCCGGAGCTAGCCACTTACGCCTTAGAGATCTTGTCATGCCCCGCAGCCAGCGTTCTGTCTGAACGTGTGTTCAGCGCTGCTGGTGGTGTGCTGACAGATAAGCGCACGCGGCTCTCCACTGATAATGTAGACAGACTCACGTTCATAAAGATGAACAAATCATGGATCCGAAACGACTTTTCTACCCCTGTGTCATCCTGGGGAGAGTAAAAGCTTGATGATTGGTTAAAATCACCCTACCAACCGTTTTAAGCTTTCAAATTACTAATCATGTTTATCTGTATCTTGGCTGGAAAATAATTTGGGCTTTGTAGCAGTGTGCAGCACTGATTCTATTAGGCCATCTATAATAAGCTCCACCAGATTTAAAATTACTAATCATGTTTATCTGTATCTTGACTGGAAAATAATTTGGGCTTTGTAGCAGTGTGCAGCACTGATTCTATTAGGCCATCTATAATAAGCTCCACCAGATTTAAAATTACTAATCATGTTTATCTGTATCTTGACTGGAAAATAATTTGGGCTTTGTAGCAGTGTGCAGCACTGATCCTATTAGGCCATCTATACTAAAGCTTCACCAGATTTAAAATTAATAATAATTTTTAGCTGCATCTAGCCCGGAAAATAATTTTGGGGCTCCGAGATGCGCAAGACACATAAGTGCCTTCTTGCTGCACTACCTGCAGCATGACCCTCATATTGTCAGAATTCGAAGTAATCATGACTACTGGGTTGCCACACTCTTAGATCCCCCAAACTTTTCGATCAACCTTTTCATTTTAATAAAGACCAAAAAAATGGTCATTTTTGAAATTATAAGCATTAGCAGGTTGTTAGAAACTGAAATCAAACAGTTTTCAACTCAAAACTTTATTCTAGGTGATGTTACATTTTCACATAGGACCCCTTGTTCGAAAGTAGCTTCTGAACTCTCTCGTCCATTGAATTTGTCAGGTTTTGGATGGTTTCTGCTTCAATTGTTATGCATGAGGACAGAATACCCTCCCAGAGCTGTTGCTTAGATGTGAACTGCCTCCCGACATCATAGACACTCCTTTTAATGATGCTCCAAAGGTTCTGAATGGGGTAGAGGTCAGGGGAGCATGGGGGTCACACCATAAGTTTGTCCCCTTTTATGCCCATATCAGCCAGAGATGCAGATGTTTTCTGTGCAGCATGAGATGGTGCATTATCATGCAAAAAAATGATCTTGCTGTGAAATACACGGTCCTTCTTCTTGAACCATGGCAGGAAGTACTGTTTGAGAAAATCCACATACATTATGGAGTTCATCTTTAGCGCCTTCAGGGATTCTAAAGGGGCCGACAATCTCTCTCCCCATGATTCCAGCCCAAAACATTACTCCACCTCCTCCTTGTTGGCGCTGTAGCCGTGTTTGCGTGGGGTGTCCATCAACCAGCCATCCTCCACTCCATCCATCTGGACCATCGAACGCTGCACGGCACTCATCCGTGAACAAAACAGTTTTGAAATCAGTCTTCATGTAATGTTTGGCCCACTGGAGCCGTTTCTGCTTGTGTGAAGTGGATAGAGGAGGTCGACAGGATGGCGTATGCACAGCTGCAAACCTCTGAAGGACCCTGCATCTTGTTGTTCGGGGGACGTTGGAGGCACAAGCAGCTTCAAAAACTTGTCTGCTGCTATGACAAGGCTTTTTTGCCGCTGCTCTTTCAACCTGACGTAATTGCCTGTAGGAAAGAGTCCTCAATTTGCCCTTATCAGCACGCACACGTGTGTACTGTGAATCAGCTACATACTTCTTGATTGCCAAGACACTTCATCCTGATCATCGCACAATGTTGATTGTAGTCATGCCTTGACCTAAACACTCCACAATTTGTTGCTTCTCAGCAGCCGACACATCCTTTTTCTTTCCCATTTTGGCAGAAAATGTAGGCTGCTTAATAATGTGAGACAGCCTTCTTAAGTAGTCTTGCCTTTCATTGGACACACCTGCCAAACTAATTAGCACAGGTGTCTGCAATTGCTTACAGTGATATAAAGAGCCCTGACACACATCACCATCAATGAGTTTAACTGACAAACAAACAAATTCTTCCCTTATCACTCCTAAACACTTTTTGCATAATAATTTGGAACACAGTGTACATGTGCTTTTCCACAAAACACCAGTGGTTCACGTAGTGAATCTTACAGTTCTAACTTGCCAACCGTGGTCTGTATGGAGTTGTTCAATAAAGGGCCCAAAATTAAGATAACATAGATGGGAGAGGTCTCTATGAATAGGAATTCCTAAGTATTTGATACCCTGTGAGGGCCAGGCAAAGGGAAAGTTGGACTGGATGGAATCCTATATGGATTTGGGGAGGGAGACATCGAGGGCCTCAGACTTCGCTGCATTGATTTTAAAATTTGACCATGTAACAAAGTGATTTATTTCAGCCATAACAGCATGGATGGATATATGTCATTGAGTGATATATACTAGGACATCATCAGCAAATAGAGAGCACTTGTACTCGGTGCCTCCCACCTCAATCCACCTAATATTGGGGTTATGGCGAATTGATGAGAGCAGGTGCTCCGTCACTAGGATGTATAAGAGAGGGGACAGAGAACATCCCTGCCTTGTCCCATTGGTGATTGTGAAAGGTGATGAAAATGTTCTGACGCGCCCCCTGGGCCTTGGGACACCCGGAGTCGGACCCTTTTTGGTGGATGCTGGTGGTTGTAGTCTCCGTGGCGGCGACCCGGTGCCGTGGCTCAGGGCGGTCAAACCAGTGGCGGAACTATTTATGTGGTTTTGATGTTTAAATGTCCGACTACGCCACCCGTGGATTGCGGTCAGAGTGAACCGCCACTACAGGGCAGACCGCTGAGGCTGGTGTTGTGGGTGCAGCAGAGAGTAGCATAACTCCCCACGGGAGGAGTATAGCCTCAGGGCAGTGTATGCGGAGGATGGGGGTGATGGTGCAGGGCAGCAGCAGTAACGACACGGAGTCAGTGATGCAGTCCAGTGCCTTTACTCACAGTTCTTATTATCCAGACCACGTCTGCAGGTAACGGCTGCCCACGTCGTACTGTGCTCACCAGGTGAGGGGCTCAGACAACTCCCAGATAACTTTGGAGCGCTTCACAGGACCCCCTTTGTGCGTCCTTTGTCTGGCCTTTCTTACCAACCCTTCTGTCCGACTGCCTCGGGCCTCCTCTTGGTAAACTTGGCGCCAGTTTCCCTGACCCTATGTGGTGCCTTCCTAGCGGGTGTAGCGAGGGGCTGCGCCACATAAAATGTCACAGCCTCCTGTTTCTAGCTGAGGGTCGTTTCCTGCTTCCACTAGTTTCGGGGACCGGTCTCCCCCTTTGGCCTGACCCCCTCCACGCAGGTGGATTCGGGCGTGCGGTGGCGACTCGCCCATCCGCACCCCTGAGATCCCTTCGTTCCTCGTTCCTGGAGCCTTCTCCGCTCCTCTTCCTTCCTTCTCCCTCTTCCAGTCCTGGGCCTCTGTTACTAGGCCCGCCTCCGGAGCAGAGCTCATGCAGAGCCCCTGCTCCCTGCCACTTCTGCTCAGACTTCTCTGCACTGAACTAAGATGGTGCCCACCTTTTATACTCCCTTCTCAATGCACCCAGGAACTGCTTCCTCCCTGCTCCTGCACTACAGGGTTCCCCTTCCTCAGTGTTCCCTCCCCCCACTCCAGCCAGGGACAGGGACTGTCGTGCCCATCTCAGGGGCATATTGGTCGCCCTGCCCCACGGCAATGTGGTGTAATGCATGCAGGTGTCGGGTCCTGATCCACACTACATCCTTACCTGAGAGTGAGATATCACACCTCTGGGTGAGGTGCAATACCTCTGTAGCAACCGAGCCCTCAGGGTGCTACAGTTCCATTTATCTTCAGCCTAGGTGACGTATTGCGATACAGGGCCGTGATTTTGGCTATAAAAGGGTCCCCTAGACCCCTACCCCAAGCTTTTTAAGAGAATCATATATGGCGTGCCAGGAGACTCTATGGAATGCTTTCTCAGCATCCAACGAGAGTATCTAATTACAAATTTTTAACTGCATCTAGCCCAGGAAATACTTTGTGCCTAGTAGCAGTGTCTGCTAGTCAGCGGATTATCCCGGCTGTTAAGCAAGCTACACCACCTGTAGTTTGGACACTTAATTTTTTCAAAGGAAATGCTTCGGGACCACGGGATACTCAGTGAAGAGCATCAGGAGGCACCCCAAGGCATAGGGGCTGGGACTGGCAGTAGGATGCCTTGCGGTGGACAGCCGAGCTCGATCCTTATAAAAGCTTTTTAACTGCAGCAGCTTTAGTGGACGCTACTGGAGCTGGAATTACGTGGCTGCTGGCATGAGACTTGCCCTCCAATAGATCCTTGTAAATGGATTTAAAGCGTATTCATTCAAATTAGAGAGACAATTTAAATTAAAAAGCTTAGAGCTGCCTCCACCACAGGGGGGCTCGCTCGACCCACCAGCGGACATGCACCAGTATTGGGAGAGGGGGGCTGGCCATCAGGGTTCACCGCGGCTCTGGCACAAACCCGGCGACGCGGAGGTGGCACGGGCAGGAGCGGACTGAACGTGTCGGCTTCTCACTTTTTGGATTTTAGAAGGGCATGACATGCCTATATCTGTGTCTCCCCCTCCTTTTACTCCTCCACCTCTTTTCTTTTCGCATGACTATATGTACTTGTCACTTTTCCATGTGTTAGTTGTGTCTTCTGAGCAGTTTGTCAGCTCTTGGACACCTTTGAAGGTGTTTTCTATGTGTTTCTATGTGTTTTTGTTTGCCTGTCATTGGTTTTAACGGTGTTCGAAGGTCTTCGACGAACAGTTCGACGAACAGTTCGGCGAACACACGGGTGTTCGACGAACCGAACCGAACTCGAACACTACGGGGGTGGCTCAACACTATCCCCAAGTGCATTTGCAAAAACTATCAAGCGCTACAAAGAAACTGGCTCACATGAGGACCGCCCCAGGAAAGGAAGACCAAGAGTCACCTCTGCTTCTGAGGATAAGTTTATCTGAGTCACCAGCCTCAGAAATCGCAGGTTAACAGCAGCTCAGATTAGAGACCAGGTCAATGCCACACAAAGTTCTAGCAGCAGACACATCTCTACAACAACTGTTAAGAGGAGAATTTGTGCAGCAGGCCTTATTGGTAAAATAGCTGCTAGGAAACTACTGCTAAGGACAGGCAACAAGCAGAAGAGACTAGTTTGGGCTAAAGAACACAAGGAATGGACATTAGACCAGTGGAAATCTGTGCTTTGGTCTGATGAGTCCAAATTTGAGATCTTTGGTTCCAACCACCGTGTCTTTGTGCGACGCAGAAAAGGTGAACGGATGGACTCTACATGCCACCGTGAAGCATGGAGGAGGAGGTGTGATTGTGTGGGGGTGCTTTGCTGGTGACACTGTTGGGGATTTATTCAAAATTGAAGGCATACTGAACCAGCATGGCTACCACAGCATCTTGCAGCGGCATGCTATTCCATCCGGTTTGCATTTAGTTGGACCATCATTTAATTTTCAACAGGACAATGACCCCAAACACACCTCCTGGCTGTGTAAGGACTATTTGACCAAGAAGGAGAGTGATGGGGTGCTAGGCCAGATGACCTGGCCTCCACTGTCACCAGACATGAACCCAATCGAGATGGTTTGGGGTGAGCAGGATCGCAGAGTGAAGGCAAAAGGGCCAACAAGTGCTAAGCATCGCTGGGAACTCCTTCAAGATTGTTGGAAGACCATTTCCAGTGACTACCTCTTGAAGCTCATTAAGAGAATGCCAAGAGTCTGCAAAGCAGTCATCAAAGCAAAAGGTGGCTTCTTTGAAGACCCTAGAATATAAGACATATTTTCAGTTGTTTCACACTTTTTTGTTAAGTGTAAAATTCCACATGTGTTAATTCATAGTTTTGATGCCTTCAGTGTGAATGTTCAATTTTCATTAGTCATTAAAATACAGAAAAATCTTTAAGTGAGAAGGTGTGTCCAAACTTTTGGTCTGTACTGGTTATGATAATAGGAAGTCACCGTGGGTGGCATTTTGGAAGAGGAAAATATCAAAATTGCACAAAAATTGATGCTTCATCCCAGTGGTCTTCTACTGCAGGTTTGCGTTGTAATTTTTTAAGGCTATTATTAGGCTAAATATTGGTTTTGGATCACTGTCATACACAATGGCATTTTCAATGTTTCTCCTTTGACACTGCAGTACCAACTTTAGACTTAATAAGTAATGATCTGCCCCTTGGATGCCACCATTTTTTTTGTGAGGCTTGTTATTATTACCTTTGTGCAATATTTAATTGTTAACTAATATTTAGTGCAACCTGTTAGGCGTCTGTCTGGTGCTGGATTCAAAATGTGTCTGGGACCTTCTGTGGTCTCCCATTTTGGTCCATCCAGGGCTCATGCTGCTCAGCATCCCCCTCAGCCCCAATGCCTAGCTTGTCCGCGAGCACTGTGTATCTCCCAGGTAGTTGTGCCTAGCAATGTTAAGCCTGGGTTGCAGAGGGAGACCGGGCTTGTGGAAACTAAGTCCAGGATTTGCCGCACTGAGCATGTCCGTGAACTGGCGGATCATGATTGGTGGATTGGCACTCACCTGACCCGGTGACCTGGCACCGCCTGATTAGTCCACGGGTAATGTCACCAATGGCGCGTCGGTGGGCAGGGCTTAGTCTTTAAAAGGCCCGCCCACAAACATGGCGACGCGCTCAGATCATTTTGCAAGTGTTGCTGTTGTGTGGACGAGTGTATTCCACGTGCTCTCTAGCTGCTCTCTCCGTGACCTGCCGATGCCAGAGTTCGCTCGCCTGATTAGCACAAGTCACTCAGGCAGGCTTAGATTTGCTTAGGCAGGTAGCTACCTCTTGCAGTCTGGCTCAGCCAAAGGGGTCGCTTAGCACCTCGAGCAGCCTGCAGACGCCCTGTCCACGGCTATCGCCTGTCAGCCACCTGGAGTAGTACCCTTCAGTCTGGTGGCTCGCTGGCTGTAGGCACGTGTACCCGTCGTGTAGTCACACACGCATCTTAGCGCCAATCCCTACAGCGTAGCGCCTGTATCGAAGACAGGGCTACTGCTTTCCCTCCGGTCGCACGTCTCCCTGCGGTTCTTGGAGATTGTGTGAACCGCTGAAGCCCGCTTCGTGTGCATTAACACGGAGTGGTTCGTCAGTTAAGTAGGTGCTATCACGGTCACGCTTCTCCCGTGCAGTTAACGGAGATAGAACGAACCGCTATACCCGTTCCTGTGTGCCGAAACACGGAAGGGTTTAACATTTAAGTTGGTTACTTTACTTTCCACCCGGAAAGTGTTCGGCAGCAGTCCTCCAGGCTGCATCGCGGACCCCAGGGTCGGTTGCGTTCCATTTTAATAAAGTTGTCTGCAACCGCCCTCCTAACACAACCATCTTGAATTTAGTGTCTTCAATATGTACTTTGATGTAGAAACTAGTTATGATATTGGATAATTGCATTTTTTACAAGTAAAATTGGTGCATATCCAAACGAACAAAACAACTTTCATAAACCAAGCAAGTGAAAGAGTTAAAAGGGTTGTCCGGCCTAAAATGAAAAGTCTGCAGTCACTCTGTGTGATTACACACTTCTGAATCCCCCCAATGCAGGCACTGTGTGCTGCGAGGATTCACCGGTTTCTAGTTGGTGATGTATGAGATATGCATACTCCTGGGAAGAACCCATTTGGAGGCGTGGCCTCACTCGATACAAGTGTACAGAGTGAGGGAGCAGATGTCTAGTGGATGTGGCCATCCAGTGGGTGGGGTGGTCTAGCAAACATGGCTTCACTCCATACACCTGTATGGAGCAAGGCCACACCCACTAATTGGATTCTGCCTGGGAGTATTCAAATAGCACAGATCACCGCTGTTCTGGCTTAACTGGAAGTTTCTCAAATGTTTTGCTAATAATTGCTAAACAAGTTATAACATTGATCTCTCCTCTATCTAAGGTGGTACTGTGAGGTGTTTGGTGTGGTTCTCTGTGTTTGTTTGTTACTAGCCATTTGTTTTATATGGTGACCGATCATGAATGGTTTGACCTAGGGCTAAATTTGATGAGATACCCACTCTTGTAAAGATTGGCAACTGTCTTGAAAATTCTCCATTTGTAAACTATCTTTCCTAGTGGGGAATAGTGAATTTCACATTTTTATAGACAGCTTTATAAACGTTTGTACTGTATTGGTCACTTTTGCAGCCAGTGATCACCTGCAGCAGTCATAAACTTGTCCAGGTAAAGTACATAGTTCAGAAACCATAAAGCATCAGGATGGGAGAGTACAACCCCATTTAATGTTTGACTTTGAACTTTTAATTAGTTATACATGGATGCAAAACTACTTTTGTAATTATTGTAATGGTCTGAATCATTACTGCATTTGCACCTGATTTTTGTCAAGTTTTGTGGATTTTGCACCCTTTAGGTGTTATTGCACCAAATTCATCTTTCCATTTGTGCCTTTTTTGAAGTATATTTTACATGTGTTCGCCCATTTGCCACTCTAAATAGGATTTAGGGTTTCCAGATGTTTTAGCCTGATTTATCATTTGCGAAAAAGTCATAAAATTTGTTGCAAATATACTCCAGGTCTCCTTTGGAGTGATCTTGTGTACTATATAATTTTTATTTTGACATTTTGCAAAAAGTGACTTTTATTTTTAACTATTTGTAAAAATGGTTAAAGACAGAAAAAAAAACAATTTTTGACTTTGCAAAAACTTCATGAAACGTATACGCTATTTTGATGAATTTGGCACAACAACTGTCAATGTATACCACAAGATAAAAAATAAAGAAAAGTCACTTATAAAAAACCCCCCACAAATGATGAACGGATCCCTTCGTGTGTCCTTTTTTCCTAAATCTAGTTTCTGAATGTTCACTTTTAAAAAAAAAAAGAAAATTACTGGATGATTACTAGTTGAAAACTTGTCTTTTTTGTTGTCACTAGAGATTTTTGCTTGATTACAAAAGTGGGTCAGGAATGCACAATTGTTATTTAGGCCCTGAATAAAAAATAATTAAACTACTGTGGGCTGTACTTTTATTTCCTCATATCTAAAAATGACAAATCTAAGGGGTCTTCTATTTACTGTGGGAAATATATCCAATGTGTTACAGTTTTCTGATTTTCACTTAAATACTTTATCTCATATTATTACATTTTAAAAATGTAAATAGTTAAACCTAAATTAGAAATAATTGCTGAAACTATTACCTATATCAGGATATACACTGCTTAAAAAAATAAAGGGAACACTCAAATAACACATTCTAGATCTGAATGAATGAAATATTCTCATTGAGTACTTTGTTCTGTACAAAGTTGAATGTGCTGATAACAAAATCACACAAAAATCATCAATGGAAATCAAATTTATTAACCAATGGGGGACTGGATTTGGAGTCACTCCCAAAATTAAAGTGGAAAAACACACTACAGGCTGATCCAACTTTGATGTAATGTCCTTAAAACAAATCAAAATGAGGCTCAGTATTGTGTGTGGCCTCCATGTGCCTGTATGACCTCCCTACAACGCATGGGCATGCTCCTGATGAGGTTGAGGATAGTCTCCTGTGGGATCTCCTCCCAGTTCTGGACTAAAGCATCCGCCAACTCCTAGACAGTCTGTGGTGCAACATGACGTTGGTGGATGGAGCGAGACATGATGTCACAGATGTGCTCAATTGGATTCAGGTCTGGGGAATGGGTGGGCCAGTCCATAGCTTCAATGCCTTCATCTTGCAGGAACTGCTGACACACTCCAGCAACATGAGGTCTGGCAGTGTCCTGCATCAGGAAAAACCCAGGGCCAACCGCACCAGCATATGGTCTCACAAGGGGTCTGAAGATCTCATCTCGGTACCTAATTGCTACCTCTGGCGAGCACATGGAGGGCTGTGTGGCCCTCCAAAGAAATGCCACCCCACACCATTACTGACCCACTGCCAAACCGGTCATGCTGAAGGACGTTGCAAGCAGCAGATCACTCTCCACGGCATCTCCAGACTCTGTCACATCTGTCACATGTGCTCAGTTTGAACCTGCTTTTATCTGTGAAGAGCACAGGGCGCCAGTGGCGCCAATCCTGGTGTTCTGTGGCAAATGCCAAGCGTCCTGCACGGTGTTGGGTTGTGAGCACAACCCCCATCTGTGGACGTCGGGCCCTCATACCACCCTCATGGAGTCGGTTTCTAACCGTTTGTGCAGACACATGCACATTTGTGGCCTGCTGGTGGTCATTTTGCAGGGCTCTGGCAGTGCTCCTCCTGTTCATCTTTGCACAAAGGCGGAGGTAGCGGTCCTGCTGCTGGGTTGTTGCCCTGCTACGGCCCCCTTCACGTCTCCTGGTGTACTGGCCTGTCTCCTGGTAGCGCCTCCAGCCTCTGGACACTACGCTGACGGACACAGCAAACCTTCTTGCCACAGCTCGCATTGATGTGCCATCCTGGATGAGCTGCACTACCTGAGCAATGTCTGTGGGTTGTAGAGCCGGTCTCAAGCTACCACGAGTGTGAAAGCACAACCAACATTCAAAGGTGACCAAAACATCAGCCAGAAAGCATTGGTACTGAGATGTGGTCTATGGTCCCCACCTACAGAAACACTCCTTTATTGAGTGTGTCTTGATAATTGCCAATAATTTCCATCTATTGTCTATTCCATTTGCACAACAACATGTGAAATTGATTATCAATCAGTGTTGCTTCCTAAGTGGACAGTTTGATTTCACAGAAGTTTGATTCACTTGGAGTTATATTCTGTTATTCTGTTGCTTAAGTGTTCCCTTTATTTTTTTGGGCAGTGTATATAATGGGCATGGAGTTGTAGGATTTTCCATTTTAAAGTATTTAGATCTTAAAAATGTTTTGCACTCTTTGATATTTTATCCAGTTTCATTCTTTACCTTTGTTTTTATTGTGCGTATGAATTAGTTAGAAAGTAATAAATAAGGATTCTCAATATATCCTTCATTTTATTAGGTTCTGCATACTATGGATGACTTGCAGATTTTCTTCTCTTCCCATAGAGATACAATCAGAGGCAAGTATACATATACAGTATACTGTGATATTCAGACTATCATCTTTTTTAAGTTTCCCACACCACAAATTGCTAATCCTCACTGACTCCTTCCCCTCAGTCACAGGAGATATTTTCCAGCTGTGTATGTCTTCTATGCTAAGCATGCACTCTCGACCCCATCCCATCACACCATCTCCTACACTCCTACACTGGTATAAACTTTCATTCAACCTTTAGTCAACAACAACAATTTTTATGACATATTTCAATAGATCTAAATTGTCAAAATGCAGTATTGAAGATATTTATATTAAATAAAGCTTTCCTAGATGAAGAATAAGAATTTGTTGTTTTCTATTATTTGTTGTTCTATTATTCTAATTATTGCTGTTGTAAATAGCTATAAACTATTTTATAATTTATCTTAAATATCTATTTACCTGTTGTTGTGTTTTTTCTAGGTTTACTTGCTTAAAAGTAAGACTACAGACTGTTCTTTCTAGTGATTCATTTTGCTGCCCCATTGTCTCTCTGATGTCACACAGCAGGCTGCAGTGACTGAGAAGAACCAGCAGTAGGGATAAAGGGAGGGCTGAAAAAATATTGCAACAAGTAGTAAGAGAGGGTGGAAAGAATTGTCTGCACATCTGACTAAATTACAATGACCTGTGGGCTTTTCGTTTCCTATTTTTCAAGGATTAGACCTAAAAAGATACAAGTCATTTCATTGTAAAACAAATCTTCATAATTTTTTTTTAATATCAAACTACTACATACCGGATCCAAACGCATATTGTTTTATTGTAAAACTGAACTTTAGAATTTTGCTGACAACAACATCCCTGGTCAATGTGGAAACAGGAAATGGCATTGCATTTTATGGTCTGTCATTCATTTAAATGGCCAACATGTAATACTTCATGTATAGCCATATCCCTCCCTTGGCTGGTTAAAAATCAGAAAAGCCAGAGTTTTTTAAAGGGAACTTGTCTTGTCCCAAAATGCTATTATTCTGCAAATATGGGGTTAATCTGCAGGTTAATAGCGTTCTAAAGCCATGCCTCCGCGCCACTGAAAGCTCGGTAGTCAGGATGAAATTAACTTTAACCACTTTCTGACATGTACGGCACATGGTGTGTCTCACCCTTTGGAGCGGGTTCCGGTAATGAGCCTGCACCTTTCCGGGGACATGACAGCTGATCTGATCAGCTGTAATGTGCCCCTAACAGCCGCGGGTGGAATCGTGATCCAGCCGTGGCTGTTAACATGTTAAATGCCACTATCAATTTCTGACAGTGGCATTTTACATGGCCATGGGTCGGGGCCAGTGTCACATGACTGTGGGTCGCCCTTGGGTTGGCATGATAACCTGGGGTCTGCAGGAGACCCCTGCAGTTGTTATTGCCAGGATGCTATGAGTGCCGCCCAGTGGTCGGTGCTCATAGCAAGTCAACATTTCTGCTACAAGCAGGCGATCTTATGATCACCTGTGTGTAGCACAGGCTATCAGATTACCACCGCTTCTAGTCTCCCATAGAGACTATTGAAGCATATAAAAAGTAAAAAAAAAAATTAAAAAAAATATTTAAAAATGAAAAAAACATTAAAGTATAAATCACCCCTCTTTCATCCCACTCAAAATAGAACAATAAAAAAATCAAATATACACATATTTAGTATCGCCATATTCAGAATCGCCCAATATATCAATATATAAAAATAATTAATCCGATAGGTGAACGGCGTAATGAGAAAAAAAATCAAAACGCCACAACATTGCAATAAAATGCAATAACGGACGATCAAAACATCATGTCTACCATAAAATGGTATCAATGAAAACATCAGCTCGGCGAGCAAAAAATAAGATCTCACCCCGCCCCAGATCCTGAAAAATGGAGACGCTATGGGTATTGGAAAATGGTGACTTTTTTTTAACAAACTTTGGATTTTTTTTTCACCACTTAAATAGAGATGAGCGTTGTTCTACTCGAACTGTTCGCCAATCTCAAATTCGAGCTGTTTTGGGCGGTGTTCGAGCCGTTCGGCGAACACGAACAATTTGAGAAAAATTCGGCTGTTCGAGGTTATGTTCGATAACTGTTCGTGCACCAAAATCATAACTGGATTTTTTCTCAGTAATGATGAAAATTAATGTTAATACACAGTTTGAGTGTACAGCGGGGTGGGGGGAGGGGCAGGGGATGGATCTCTGCAGGAACAATGAAGATCTCCATTTTTTTTTTCTCTTTCCCGCATTTACAGTGGGGAGGTGCAATCTGTCAGCCTATCAGCAGCGCACACACGGAGCGAAGTGCTTTTTTTCACACAAGCAAGGGCATGTGTCATTGGCAGTGTATGTCACATGTCCTTGCCCTATAAGACCAAGCCATTTTCCCCGTCGCCACCATTTTCTCACTGCTGCAGCTGCGTGTTAGACGACACCGCTGTTGCTGTGTGCGCTATACCTTGTTAATTTCAAGCCAATTTTCGCACAAATCTACAGATAGCTTGGGAGTAGGGAATAGTTGTGATTGCAGTCCTTTTAAGGACTAGGTTACAGCATTCCCTATGACTTTTATCAGGCAGGTCTGTGCTCTTAAATAGATAGGTTGTGGGAGTAAAGACTAATTGTAATTGGAGTCCTTTTCAGGACTAGGTTACATCAGTTCCTATCAGTTTTTGCCAGGCAGGTCTGTGCCAGTGCTGTGCAAGTTTTTTTCACAGCATTTGGCTGAATCTAGCAAAGCTAATCCTTTCTGGCCTATTGCAGAGTGTGTTAGTCAGTGGAGTAGCCTATCTGTGTTGCAAGATATACCACCTGTGAATAGAATACCAATTTTTTTACTGCACCTAGTGAAGTAAAATCTTTTGGGCATAGCATCATTCTATTAGTCCATCTATACTGACCTCCATCAGTTTGCAAATTGAATATAATTTTTTTCTGCATCTAGCTCTGAAAAAATATTGGGCTTCTAGCTGTGTGTGGGACTTGTTGTATTAGTCCATCTATACTGACCTCCATCAGGTTGCAAACTGAATATATTTTTTTCTGCATCTACCTCTGAAAAAATATTGGGCTTCTAGCTGTGTGTGGGACTTGTTGTATTAGTCCATCTATACTGACCTCCATCAGGTTGCAAATTAAAAATAATTTTTACCTGCATCTACAGTACCTCTGAAAAAATATTTGGGCTTCTAGCTGTGTGTGGGACTTGTTGTATTAGTCCATCTATACTGACCTCCATCAGGTTGCAAATTAAAAATAATTTTTACCTGCATCTACAGTACCTCTGAAAAAATATTTGGGCTTCTAGCTGTGTGTGGGACTTGTTCTATTAGTACATCTATACTGACCTCCATCAGGTTGCAAATTGAATATAATTTTTATCTGCATCTAGCTCTGAAAAAATATTTGGCCTTCTAGCAGTGTGTGGGACTTTCTCTATTAGTCCATCTATACTGACCTCCATCAGGTTGCAAATTAAAAATAATTTTTATCTGCATCTACCTCTGAAAAAATATTTGGGCTTCTAGCTGTGTGTGGGACTTGTTCTATTAATCCATCTATACAGACCTCCATCAGGTTGCAAACTGAATATATTTTTTTCTGCATCTACCTCTGAAAAAATATGTGGCCTTCTAGCAGTGTGTGGGACTTTCTCTATTAGTCCATCTATACTGACCTCCATCAGGTTGCAAATTCAAAATAATTTTTTGTCTGCATCTACCTCTGAAAAAATATTGGGCTTCTAGCTGTGTGTGGGACTTGTTGTATTAGTCCATCTATACTGACCTCCATCAGGTTGCAAATTAAAAATAAATTTTATCTGCATCTACAGTACCTCTGAAAAAATATTTGGGCTTCTAGCTGTGTGTGGGACTTGTTCTATTAGTCCATCTATACTGACCTCCATCAGGTTGCAAACTGAATATAATTTTTATCTGCATCTAGCTCTGAAAAAAAATTTGGCCTTCTAGCAGTGTGTGGGACTTTCTCTATTAGTCCATATATACTGACCTCCATCAGGTTGCAAATTGAATATAATTTTTATCTGCATCTAGCTCTGAAAAAATATTTGGCCTTCTAGCAGTGTGTGGGACTTTCTCTATTAGTCCATCTATACTGACCTCCATCAGGTTGCAAATTAAAAATAATTTTTATCTGCATCTACCTCTGAAAAAATATTCGGGCTTCTAGCAGTGTGTGGGACTCATTGTATTAGGCCATCTATTCCAAGCTCCACCAGCTTTGAAATTAATAATAATTTTTAGCTGCATCTAGCCCTGAAAATAATTTTTCCCAATAGTGGTAGCAATAGAAATATGGGGCGCGCGCCTGGCTAACAAAAATATACGCTTCATAACACAAAACACCAGCCTAGTGCACTGCATTAATAAGATGGCATCAACGTCTCTCCCAGTGCTAGGCCTACTACGCAGGCTAGTATTCCTGTGCCTAAAACACAATGTATGGGTCCGCGCTAGCCACTATGCTGAGGGGTATAAAGCTGCTGCTAACGCTTTATAACAATTCAATTGGCAGATTTTCACAGAGCTCTTCCACAACGCCCACCCATCGGGCAACAGTTGCCCACCCTCCCTATGGGATCTAGTAGCGAATAGTTGATGCTATTAATCAGAGCGTCAGTTGCCCCGTCAACGTGGCAAGCATACGGTAAGGCATGGGAAGAGTGGACACGACTAGTAGCAGGCAGACGGGTTGACCAATGTGAACAAGCCAGATCACAAGTCACCATAGAATTTCTCCACCAGCTAATGATGAGGGGCATATCAGGGGCGTCAGCGCAGCGGTGTCTGACCGGAGTAGCATTTCACTTCCAACTACTGAATTGGGGAGATGTGACAAAGATTCATCATCAGACAATCCATAAAAGGGTGGAAAAGGGGTCAGCCAAGTCAGGAATGTAGACGTCCCGTCCCGTGTCACTAAAACTGATTTCTCACATCTTATCCCTAACACCATTAACATGACACTCACAATTTGAAGCAACACTAATGTCTACTGCATTTGTGATCGCCTTCTTCGGGGCGCTATGTATAAGCGAATTAGTCCCTCAATCCAAAATTACCACCAGTGGACGCTTATTACACCAGGAAGTAGTCATAGCCAATAATGCAATACGTGTACGCATACACCAATCGAAAACGGTTCCAGCGGGCAGGGGTATTTGGGTACTTCTACAACCCACAAACGGTACACTGAGTCGGGTAACAATAGTAAAAACATATCTAACCATCAGATCACAAAGTAATTTCTTCGTATCACACATTGATGGAACGCCATTATCAAGATACCTGTTCCAAGCTATATTTAATAAATGCATAACATCGGCAGGGAAACACCCCAAAGATTACGGGACACACTCATTCCGCATAGGTGCGGCCACGGAAGCAGCAAGAGCAGGACTGTCAGAAGCGGAAGTTCAGAGGATAGGGAGATTGCGATCCACGTGTTTGGCGAGATACATAAGACCGGACTTGTTATCCTAACGTGGTTTGTTTCTTTTACAGATGACGTTAAGCCAACAGTGTGAGTGATAGGCCACTCGTATATATATTGGGCACAAAAAAGGGCGAAAGTCCGCCCAGGCGGGAGGAAATTAGAGTTTCATAACACATATTTCAACTGGAGAGGTATTAGAGGCCTGCTATGGCCACAGGTACTAATGGAGGTAATCAAGGTAGGGAGAGAGGCAAGAGGTCCGGTCATCTTAGTTATACAGGCCGGGGGAAACAACCTAGGTCATCACAAGAGCGCATAACTAATGGCAATAATGAAACTAGACACTGAGCGCTTCAGAGAATTTTTCACAAAATTAGCTATAGTATGGTCAGAGATTGTGCAGATAGCTTTATGGCAAGGTGCGCGAGACATCACGGCCATCGAATGGACAAGGCGGGTAAGAAATATTCAGATGGCAAAATTTAGAAGAGACAGAGGCGGTGTAGTGATACGACACCGACAACTGGAAGGAGATAAAGCAGGCCTCATACGGCCCGACGGTGTTCACTTAATAGATATTGGACTGGACATATTCCTGTCAGGACTCCAGGACGGAGTGGAACAAGCGTTAAGAGTGATGGGAGGGGGTCAGAGTCCTGCATACGAGTACGCTGGATCCTCCGTGGCCTGGAAATAGAAAGGTCATGTTGGAGAGTTACACTTGTTGGCCAACTTGCCGGAGTGGGGACCCAGGGCATGCTGCAACAAGCTGAATTATTTTAGAAATAAAATGCCTTTCTAATGGAATGAGTATAAAGAGTTGATAAAGCTGTGACCGATCCTCACCCATCCAGTTGTAAGAGTTACATTATTTGGTTGTCCATGAAAGGGGGGCGGTAGGGGGGCTGAGCATCTGGGTTTGGTTGGGGGTCCCCACAGTCTGCCTAGGCTAGATTAATTTAAAAATTCTTATTAGATACACAGGCGGTGCAGCTTGCTTCGCAGCTGGGCTACTACGCCCAAAGTATTGCCTAGGCTAGATGCAGTTAAAAATTCTACGCTGACTAGCAGACACTGAAGATTTGGAGCAGACCTCTGAGTAAACAGCTCTTCAGACTCAACCATCTGTGTTACCCCAAGCCATAGTGTATGTAGTTTCTTACAGTTAAAAGGGGGGGGTGCGACCCAACCCACCTGGAATTGACGATGCCAACGTCACGTAAGACACAGCAAGGGGACTCCCAAAATTGTGGCACAGACACCACTTAACCCTAGAACGCATACCTATGGCCTTGCAGGCCCGCCCAGTTAATTGTTTTCTATTTTCTGCAAGATTGCTTTAGTTAGAATTTTGAAACTCTAGGTATTCTTCATGTATATAGTTGTTTGTCATTTGAGTTTAAGTTATTCCATGTTATTTGCACACGGGCCTAAAGGGCCCCAGGTATGTGAAAGTGTAGATTTTTATGGTCATGCGTTCTAGGATTAAGTGGCATCAATTGCCCCACTGTTGCTTAAAACGGTTGGTGAGGTGATTTTACCAAATCCCCAAGCTTTTAGTCTCCCAAGGATGACACAAGGGTAGAAATGTCCTTGCGAATCCATGATTTGATCATCTTTATGAACGTGAGTCTGTCTACATTCTCAGTGGACAGCCGCGTGCGCTTATCTGTCAGCACACCACCAGCAGCGCTGAACACACGTTCAGAGAGAACGCTGGCTGCATGGCATGACAAGATCTCCAAGGCGTGAGTGGCGAGCTCCGGCGATTTTTCAAGATTGGAATACCAAAATGAGCAAGGGTCCAGTGACACAGTCATTGCTTCGATGTTCACTTGGAGATTCTCCTGTACCATCCTCTCTAGGCATTGACTATGTGTCAGACTTCTTGTCTCCTGTGGCCTTGCAAAGGATGGTCTAAAAAAGTGGTGAAACGATTCCACAAAATTGCTGTTACCAGCAGATACTGTGTTACTGTTACTGTTTGAGTGATGAAGACTCGACAGTCCCACCGTTGGCAAGTTAGAACTGTGAGATTCACTACGTGCACCACTGGTGTTTTGTGGAAAAGCACATGTAAGATTCTGCAACAGATACTCCTGCATTCGTCAATACCTTTTTATGGCAGGAATTATTTCGGCAAATATACTTTTGTACCGGGGATCTAAGAGTGTGGCAACCCAGTAGTCGGGATTACTTCGAATTCTGACAATCCGGGGGTCATGTTGCAGGTAGTGCAGCAAGAAGGCACTCATGTGTCTTGCGCATCCAGAAGGACCAAGTCCTTGTTGTGTTGGTAGCGAGGTAAGAATCATGCTTCCTTCCTCTGCCCTCTCCCTCCAACCTCGCAAAACAAAAATGTGATCAAGGTCTCCCTCATCTGATGAGTCTTCCATGCCCATTGCCAGTTCGTCCTCCACTTCTTCCTCGGCTCCTGCACCTTCCTCTACAGTTTGGCTGCTACCATGCGCCCTGGTTAATCCCTCTCCCCCACCCTCCCATGCCTGCCGCCTTGGTGCTGCCAACCGTCTGGACCTTGGAGATGTTATCCCTTCCGCATACGACTCCTCCTCTACTTCCTCCACCTCGTCTTGTCCCACCACCTGACTCTGAATTCTGTTTAACATGTGCTCCAGCATGTAAATCACCGTAATAGTCATGCTGATAATGGCATCGTCAGCACTAAACATCTTCGGCGCCATTTCAAGACTGTGCAGAAGGGTGCATAGGTCCCTGATCTGAGACCACTCCTCCAGCGTGATTTGCCCCACCTCTGGATCTCGTTGGCCCAGGCTATACGTCAGAACGTATTGCACCAGGGCTTGTCGGTGCTGTCACAGTCGCTGCAACATGTGCAGAGTTGAATTCCACCGTGTCGGCACATCGCATTTCAGCCGGTGAACTGGCAGGCCCAACGACTTCTGTAGAGATGTAAGTCGTTGAACTGCGGGATGCGAACGGCGGAAGTGAGCACACAGCGACCGTGCACTCTGCAGAAGGCCATCTAGTCCGGGATAGTGGGCTAAAAATTGCTGGACAACCAGGTTCAACACGTGAGCCATACAAGGCACGTGTGTGACATTGCCCCGGCGAAGTGCCGCACCCAGGTTTGCAGCATTGTCGCACATGGCCTTCCCTGGTTGCAGGTCCAGTGGAGACAACCTTTCATGAAACTGGGTCTCCAGAGCTGACCAAAACTCCTCAGCTGTGTGACTCACATTTCCCAGACATTTCAAAGTAAACACTGATGCGTTGAGCCCTGCTGCCAGCATAGTAAGGAGGTGTGCAGGTTTCCTTCTGCGCAGTTAGAAAGCAGGTGGCATTACCAGACAGGCTTTGGGTGCAGGTGGAGGACCGAGAGGAGGTTGAGGAGGCAGAAGCAGTGGAGGAAGTTCGAGATAAAGAGGATTAACACACAACTCGTGGGGACGGTAAGACTTGGACAGCAGCCCCTTGTCCTGCTGTCACCATAGTTACCCAGTGCCCAGTCAGCGACATGTAACGCCCCTGTCCATGCCTTCTCATCCAAGTGTCTGTGGTGAAGTGCACCCTGTCACACACAGAGTTTCTCAAAGAAGCGGTGATGTTGTGTGCGACATGCTAGTGGAGCGCAGGCACACCTTTCTTTGAGAAGTAGTGCCGACTGGGCATCTGGTACTGGGGCACTGTGACGGACATAAGGTCTTGAAAATCCTCTGTGTCCTCCAGGTGGAAACGCAGCATTTCTGTAGCCAACAGCTTGCAGATGGTGAAATTCAACCTCTTAGCTTTCTCATGGCTAGGAGGAAATGGTCTTTTACTTTTCCACATCTGAGGGACCGAGGGCTGGCTGTTGTGCTTAGACGGTGTTGAGCAGGGTGTCCCCGGCAACTGCCGGTCTGTGAGGAAGATGCAGGCGGACATGTTAGGTTGCCTTGAACCAAAGGTGGTGCTCTCGATGTCAGAGAGCGCTCAACACTAGCAGGTGTTTCCACTTCCCAATGAACTGACGACCTGCCAATCACACTGGCTGTTGCGGGTAAAGAGGTGGCAGGTCTGCGTCCAAAAACATGTGTGACTGCTGTCCCCCCAGTCACAGAGGATGAAGAGGCTGCGGATGCACAAGATGGGGCAGACGGTGGTTGGCCCAGCCGGCTAGGCCGCATTGTAGCACAGTGAGCTTCCCACTGCAACTTATGCTTCATATCCATGTGACGGTACATGCATGAAGTACTCAAACTATGTATTTTTTGACCTCTACTTAGCTTTTGCTGACAAATATTACAGATAACACGAGTTGGGTCATCCTTATCGATCTGAATAAATGCCCAGGCTATGCAAGGCTTAGAGCCCATGTGACCTGAAGAGCCACTACGACTTGTGGTCAGAGGCAGAGTTGTGGTTGAGGATGCAGTTGTTGACGTGCTTCCAGTGCTCCGTCTCTGTTCAGGAAGGCGCAACCTAACCTCGTCGTCAATAGCATCTGTGATGCCCCGCTGCGCTTGGTATCACAGATCCTACAAGAGTGCATTGATGGAATCCTCCACAAGAGGCCCCCATAAACATTCACACATCTCCACATTCCACCTCAGACCAGCAGAGGGAGCCCGTTAGGGATATAAATAGGGAAGGTGGAGCTAGGCAGTTCAGTTCCTCTGAAGAGTTCCTGCAGTAGAGAAGCCTAAGAGAGGTCAGTCTGCAGTGGAGCTCAGTCTAGTCTAGAGAACGCAGTTAATAGTTCAGCAGTGGAGCACGAGGCTCCTGCTTGCTAGATTCAGGGAGCCCAGATAGAGCTTAAGGTGTGCCGGTGCCATAAGATCAGTGAAGCGCGGCAAGCTGCCGTTAGTGTGTATAGCCTAGTGAGGGCCCGAGTAGGCCGAAGGCGAGTGGCGAGTTAGTACATAAGGGGCAGAGGAGCTTAACCAGCTCACCCCGAAGCATTTACCGGACACATGATCCGAGCTTACCGGTATCTCTATGACCCAGTAAGGCATAACCGGAATCCCTGAAGAACTACAAGTCCCAGGATCGCTAAGGTGCTGATATGTAACAGAGCCAGGAGACGCTTAGGCCCCGCATACTGGGGGCGTGAACTCCAAGAGAAGGCCCTACCACAATGTCAGCGAGCGCAGGACAGAGACAAAGTTAGGCCTAGCTCCAGGCAGGTCAGAAACTTACTACGCAGAGGCAAGAAACAGGAGGCCCTACACCCGCTCATTGGGGAGGATCCTGATATGCACCCTTCACCCTACAGTGCTCCGGGATGTGCCTGAATTTCCACCAGCAAAAGGTACTGAAGTGACTACCGTGTCCATTCCCGTTCTTGCTCTGACCCAGCTGGGTCTCGCCTGTCCTGCATTTCCCCTGCATACGCAGGGTACGGGCCAGGGAGACGACCACCGCGACATCCCCAAGGCCAGGCAAATGCCCGGGTACCGAGTCATCCCCATCCCCAGGGCTAGTCACATCCTCCTCCACCTCCTCTGCTGACCTCATCGACTGTTGACTGTGGGTTGACAGTAAGTGGGAACTCCAACCTCGTCATCATCACCCTGTGTGTTATCACACCCGTCGCCCTCAGAGCCAACCTCTTCCTGCCCTGACCGAAAAGTCAAGTTGTCGCTCCAATCAGGTATTTGAGTCTCATCATCGTGTTCATCATTGTCTCCACCAACAGGAGTTACAGTTTGGGAACAAGGGTCTACATTATGCTCAAAACCTTCTTCATCTGGTCCTGGATCCAACTTATAAAGATTCTGGGCATCGGATCAGATCATTTCCTCATCTGGATTAACAGAAGCTCTGGAGCAGACCTCCGTTTCCCAGGCTATAGTATGAGTAAACAGCTGGGCAGACTCAGCCATCTGTGTTACCCCATACTCAGACGGGCAGCTGGAGACTTGGGAGCTGTGAGGAAGCAAGTGCGATTGGGGTGACACCTCTGAGGACTGGAGTATTTGTGATGTTGAAATTGAGGTGATGGAGAGCCCACTTGAAGGAGCACTTGATATCCGTTGAAGCACCTGCTGTTTTTATGCCTCATCTAGAATTTGTAGCGATGGGCGTGTCCGTAAGAATGGGATCGTATCACATTGTCCACGAAAAGAAGTCGACATCTTAGTTTGGCTGGAAAATGGTCTTTCTTCTGCAGATGTTACTCCCCCCCCCACCGTGGGGGGCCTCGACCCACCAGCGGACAGGCACCAGTATTGGGATAGAGGGGCTGGCCGTCAGGGTCCACCGCGGCTCTGGCACAAACCCGGCGACACAGAGGTGGCACAGGCAGGAACGGACTGGCCGTGTCGGCTTCTCACTTTTTGGATTTTAGAAGGGCATGACATGCCTATATCTGTGTCTCCCCCTCCTTTTACTCCTCCACCTCTTTTCTTTTCGCATGACTACATGTACTTGTCACTTTTCCATGTGTTAGTTGTGTCTTCTGAGCAGTTTGTCAGCTTTTGGACACCTTTGAAGTTGTTTTCTATGTGTTTCTAGGTGTTTTTGTTTGCTTGCCATTGGTTTTAATGGTGTTCGAAGGTGTTCGACGAACAGTTCGACGAACAGTTCGACGAACAGTTCGGCGAACACACGGGTGTTCGACGAACCGAACTCGAACACTACGGGGGTGGCTCAACACTACACTTAAATAAAAAAGAACCTATATATGTTTGGTATCTACGATCTCATAATGACCTGGGGAATCATAGTGGCAGTTTTAACATTAAGTGAACATGGTAAAAAAAAACTCCAAAAAACAACCGTGGAATTGCACTTTTTTTTCAATTTCACCGCACTTGGAATTTGGATTTTTTTCCCCCATTTTCTAGTACATGATATGGGAGAACAAGTGGTGGTGTTCAAAAGTACAACTTGTCCTGCAAAACAATAAGCTCTCACACGGCCATATTGACTAAAAAAAAAAAAAATTATAGCTCTGGGAAGAAGGGGAGCAAAAAAACGAAAGAGCAAAAACAGAAAATGGCCCGGGGGTAAAGGTTAATCCTTGTGGAATTCAGTCATAGAGGGGCAGCAAGCATGGCTTCAGTCACCGCTCAGTACATAGTGAGCAGCATCTGTAACCACTACCTTAGCACTGTCTGACAGCCAGCACAGCACTGATGCACTCCACACTCAGCTGTCAGTCAGTGGTGGGGTGTCACTACAGCCGCTGCTCACTGTGTACTGAGCAGTATCTGAAGCTGCTGAGGCCGCGCCTCTATAACTGAGAACCAGAGGCTGCTGGGAGGAATAAAGTTAATTTCCTCCATGAAGCCAGGCTTTCAGTTCGGTGGGTGCATGTTTTTTGAATGCTAGAAACCTGCACATTAACCCAATATCTGCAGGTTAATATTGTTTTTTACAAGGCTGGTTTCTTTCAAAGATAGTTTATGAGTTTTTTTGTAAAGTTTACAAACAATTTGACATATCTTTATTGCTTGCAGTATCACCATTACAGCAGGAAGTGAGCACTTCTGGTTTATGCCAATGCCATACCGCTAACTGTTAACAAGTACACTTTTATGATATAATCATTCCAAAAGAATAGAACCCCTCATTAGATAAGCAGATTATGCAATCCAAGAAAGATTTGATCATGTTGAGATTAAGACTCTGTGGGGACCATATAATCACTTTCGGAACTCTTTCTTCTTCTTTACACTGAATATAGTTCTTTATGACATTGGCTGCATTGTTAGGGTCATTGTCCTGCTGCAAAATAAATTGGAGCCAATCAGACACTTCCCTGATGGCTTTGCTTGATAGATTAGTATCTGCCTATGTTTATCAGCATTGAGGACACCATTATTCGTGTCCAAATCCCATTTCCATTTGATAAAGTGCAGTCCCAAAATTGCAAGTAATCTCTCCTATACTTCACTGTTGCTTACAGACACTCATTATTGTACCATTCTCCAGGACTTCAGTGAAAAAACTGACTTCTTTTACAGTCAAATATTTCACATTTTGGTATATAAGTACAGAGCACCCACTGCCAATTTCCAGCACCAAAGTCAAAACCTAATCTCATTATTATCCAGTCTGCCTGGGATTACATGAAGAAAAAGAAGGATTTGTGCAAGTCTACATCCAATGAAGTTATGTGGTTAGTTCTCCAAGATGTTTGGAACAATTTTCTTGCAAGTATACCTAGAAGAATTGATGCTGTGATGATGTTTTGAAAGCAAAGATCGGTCACACCAAATATTGATTTGATTTAGATTTCTATTCTGTTCATTCACTTTGAATATTGTTAATTGATAAAAATAAACTATTAACACTTCTCTTTTTTAAAGCATTCTTACATTTACAGCATTGTTTTCACACCTGTCTAAAACTTTTGTATACTACTGTGTACTATCCTGAAAAAAAGTTCAAATAAAAGAAAATACCTCTCTTTTTGGTATTGATCAGTGCCCTAGAGATATTTTTGTCTGTATATCATAGTATCCCTTGCCAATTATTTAGTTTTGCTCATCCTTTTGATTGTCAAGCACATATAATGGGCAGCATGGTGGCTCAGTGTTTAGCACTGTTGCTTTGCTGTGCTGGGGTCCTGGGTTCAAATCCCACCAAGGACAACATCTATAAGGAGTTTGCATGTTCTCCCCATGTTTGCATGGATTTCCTAAGGTTTCCTACCCCACTCCAAAGACATACTGATAGGGAATTTAGATTGTGAACCCCAATGGGAACAGTGATGATGATGATATCTGTAAAATACTGCAAAATATGATTGTGCTATATAAGCAAAGCATAATAAATAAATAATAACAAAATACCTCACTAACTGCTACCTTCAACCACTTTCCCTATTGAATTTGAGGAATTTCAACTACTTATTCACAGCCATAGTGTATCAAAGAAATAGAATCAAGGGAAGACAAATCATTTGGAAATACTAGAGCTGGAAGAAAGTGGAGAGGGATGCTATAGGTGAATGTCAAAAGTTGTTCAGTCACTATAACAAATTAGGTACAATATTATCTATCATAGTATAGTCAAGAAACTGAAAGAAAGATATAACAGCAGAGGACAGAGAAAGGAATCCGTCCAGATCCTATCAATGAGACGTGTTAACCTCTGTCAGCAACGAAGAATAAAAACTGCTATCAATTCTTGTCTGTGTACAGGAGGTATTTACAGTACTTCACATATATTTTTCTTGACCAGTCAGACAACTACAAATATTCTCTTACGGTAAAGCCTTACATGTTAAACGTGGAGTCATATAAGAAGCACCATCCAATTTCTAATTTTTTTGCACGTGACCTTTAATATTTTCTCTTGAAAAAATATACATTTTAGCTAACCAGTTTCATTTTTTTCTCATCCTTGTTTTTACTTTCTTCCCTTCTTTTTTCTATTTCTTTTTTATTATTTCTCTGTAGGCAATTATATTGGAGACAATTTATTTAAATCATTAAAAATTTGGGACCTGGAAGCTTATCCAATAAATTGTGAAATTGTGCCCCAGAGGCTAGCACTGGAACGAGGTGACACTTTCTAAAATACACCTTATGCCTCCCTACAGCATTTGCAGGGCTAATTGCTGTTACATGCTCCATCAAGTCCAGGAAGTTTTTTTGCAGGCAAAAAGGGCTCATCCTATAACATTCTAGCTGCAGAGAGGTAGAATCAGGACATAAATTATAAAATGTTCCCTCTTTAAATTTTAAAGTTTAGTGCAAAGCAGAAAAATGTTGTATAGTTCAGTATCGATCAATTTGTTCCTCAGTCTTGTCAATAGCTCGGAAAGAAAAGTAAAAATACAGAATGTTTTTAGTATTTAAAAAGAAACAACTAAAAGTTCACTCACTTCTTGTTTCACTTATTACACTGTGCAGAACAAAATGATGGAAAATAAAAGAAGAATCTCTCAATGCACTAATGTTGAGTACATAAAAAGAATTAATGGATTTGTGATAAAAGCAGCTTCATTTCTAACTGAAACGAATTAAGCTCTTTCCGTTGAAGCCAATTTTTGTTTCTGCGATTTGATTTTGTTCTTTCCTCCCCTACTATCTACAAACAAGAAGCCTTGCTTCTTTGTGGGACAAATTGTAATTTTGAAGGACGCCAATTATTTCAGCATGAAATGTACTGGAAAATGGAAAAAAAAATTCCAAATGTGGTGAAATTGTGAAAAAAACAGCAATTCTGCCATCGTTTTTTGAGTTTTGCTTTTGCGGAAGTTCTTCATGTGGTAAAAATTACCTGTCACCTTGATTTTCCAGGTCAGTACAATTACAGTGATCTCAAACTGATATAGAATGTTTTTATTTAACCGCTTCCCGAACGCCCACTGTAGATAAACATCCGCGCTGCCTGGGCTCTGTGCAGCGCGGACGTTTAAAAACGGTGGGTGGTCTCGTAGTGCTCAGGACCCCCAGGGACCTGCAAGCGCTGCGGGAGCAGTGCAGAGCGATAGCTCTGACAGGGAACATCATCGGGACCTGATTAGATCAGGTCCCAGTGATGTTAACCCTTTGCTGTCTTCTATATACTGCGATCTATAGTGATCGCGGCATATAGAAGACAGCAGGAGGATAGGGGGTCGTCCACTTACCTCTCCGACGACCCCCTGATTCCTTTCAAGACCTTGGGTTGCTATGGCAGCTGCAGGTCACATGACCGCCTCCAGCTCTGCCATATATGGTGTCCTGCCTGGCTCAGCACGCAGCTGAACCCAGGCAGGAGACTGACTGTGAAACAGTCAGTGAAGATCTCATATAATGTAATATATGTCTATTACATTACATGAGATCAGGGATCAGAAAAATAAAAATTAATGTCCCATACAGGGACTAAGTAAAAATGTAAAAAAAAGTAAAAAAAAATGTTTTGAAACTGTTAAAAAAAAAATAAAAAAAAAATTAAAATAAATAAATAAAATATTAAACCGATAAATCCATATATTTATGCAAAAATAAAAAAAGTACACATATTTGGTATTGCCGCATCCGAAACAACCCGAGCTATAAAACTGTCACACTAATTAACTCCTTCTGTGCACACCGTAATAAAAATAAATAAAAAACGGAGCAAAAAACTATGCTTTTTCCTCATATCACCAAACAAAAAGTAAAAAAAAAATGCAATCAAAAAGCAAAATGGAAATAAAAATGGTACCGCTGAAAACGTCATCTTGTTCCACAAAAAACAAGCCACCATACAGCTCCATTAGCCGAAAAATAAAAAAGTTATACCTCTCAGAATAAAGCAATGCAAAAAAAATATTTTTTTTATAAAATTGTTTTATTGTGTAAAAGCGCCAAAACATAAAAAAATATACAGTACGTGTAGTATCGCTGTAAATGTACTGACCCGAAGAATAACGCTTCCTGATCACTTTTACCACACGCAGAACGGCATAAAAAAAAACCTCAAAAAACAATTCCTGAATTGTTGGTTTTTGTTAATTTTACCTCCCAAAAAACGGAATAGAAAGCGATCAAAAAATGTCCCGTACCCAAAAATGGTACCAATAAAAATGTCAACTCGTCTTGCAAAAAACAAGTCATCACATGACTCTGCCGGCCGAAATATGGAAAAATTATAGCACTCAAAATATGGCGATGCAAAAACTAGATGTTGCAAAAAAAAGCGTCTCTTAGTATGTGACAGCTGTCAGTCATAAAAACCCGATATAAATCTGGTATCTCTGTAATCGCACCGACCCGAAGAATAAAGTAATCTAATCAGTTATATCACACTAGGAACGGCGTAAAAAAATAAATAAAACTAATTCTTCACCTGCTACTAATTTGTTTATTATGTCTCCCAAAGATCGCAGCATGACTCGGCACACATTTATCCTGCGCTCTGCGCTGAGCACTTACGCCAGAGTTTCTGTGTAAATCTCTGAAATATGTGATTCAGCCGGAACCCATGATGGAAGATTCCCTGTAATGAGGCAGATATAGGCCACTGTGGATGCCGTCTGGCCTGTGATCCCACGGGGTCATTTGTTTTAGGCGTGCATAAAAGTGCGGTTGGCCACAGTTTTGTGCACTTCTGAAAAAAAGGACACCGCTAAACAGAGGCCAGACAGAGTCCAGAGTAACTCTGCTGCCTCATTACAGTGAATGGATCCCGCAGGGGTTTCATCTGAATTACATCACTTGGAAACTTAGATGGAAACCCCGATGTAAGTGCTCAGCCTAGAGCGCCGGATAAATGTTACGTAAAATGTTCCCAATAAAAGCTTCAACTCAGTCCTCAAAAAAAGCTAGTCCCAACTCAGGTCTGTCATCTGTTAAAAATATAAGGGACTTCCAAGTTACTGGTAGCAGAAAGGCTCTGGAAAAGTGAAATGGCCCTTGCCCCCCAAAAGAAATTCAGAAAATTTTGTGCTCCCAAATCCAAATGCCTATTCTACAATAATTTGTTCTCCAATTGACAAATAGCGCTCCGTCACCCCCAGATCTCGCTGTATGGCTGAGCGGTACGATACAGCCACATATGGGGTATTGCCACTTTTAGAAGAAATTGTGTGACACATTTCAGCACCATTTTTACCCATTGCCCTGTGTGAAAATGTAAAATCTGAGGGTAAAACATTTTTTTGTGGTAAAAATATAATTATGGTTTTTTCACTGCCCAATGGTATAAATTTAAAAATTAAAAAATACTCACTACTTCCCTAGATGAATTCCTTGAGAGGTGTAGTTTACAAAATGGGGTCACTTGTGGGGGTTTCTGCTGTTTCGGCATGTCAGCGACTCTTCAAATGTGACATGGTGTCTGCTGCCTATCCCAGCCAACATAGCGCTCCTTTCTCTTCTGAACCCTGCCGTACACCAAAGCAGTGGTTTTCCCCCACATATGGGGTATCTGCGTGTTCAGGAGAAATTGCACAACAAATTTCATGGTGCAATTTATCCTGTTACCCTTATGATAATGCAAAATTAGGGAATGAAAAACATTTTTTGTGGGAAAAATGTGAAAATTTTATTTTTATGGCTCAATATTATAAACTTCTGTGAAGCAGCTTGGGGTGCAAGGTGCTTACCACACATCTAGATAAGTTCCCTAAGGGGTCTAGTTTCCAAAATGGTGTCACTTGTGGGGGGTTTCCACTGTTTAGGAAGATCAGGGGCTCTCCAAACGCAACATGGCGTCTGCTAATTATTCAGACAAATTTTACATTCAAAAAGTCAAATGGCGCTCCTTCCCTTCCAAACCCTGCCGTGCGCCCAAACAGTGGTTTGCCTCCACATATGGGGTATCGGCGTGTTCGGGAGAAAATGCACAACAAATTTCATGGTGCAATTTATCCTATTACCCTTATTATAATGCAAAATTAAGGGATGAAAAACGTTTTTGTGGGAAAAATGTGAAAATTTTATTTTTACAGCTCAATATTATAAACTTCTGTGAATCACCTTGGGGTTCAAGGTGCTCACCACACATCTAGATATGTTCCCTAAGGGGTCTAGTTTCCAAAATGGTGTCACTTGTGGAGGGTTTCCACTGTTTAGGAACATCAGGGGCTCTCCAAACGCAACATGGTGTCTGCTAATTATTCAGACAAATTTTACATTCAAAAAGTCTAATGGCGCTCCTTCCCTTCCGAACCCTGCAGTGCGCCCAAACAGTGGTTTTCCCTCACATATGGGGTATCAGCGCGCTCAAGAGAAATTGCTCAAAAAATGTTGGGGTCCATTTTTTCCTGTTACCCCTGTGAAAATAAAAAAATTGGGTCTAAAGTAACATTTTTGTGAAAAAAGTTAAATGTTCATTTTTTTCTTCCACATTCCAAAAATTCCTGTGAAGCACCTGAAGGGTTAATAAAGTTCTTGAATGTGGTTTTGAGCACCTTGAGGGGTGCAGTTTTTAGAATGGTATCACTTTTTGGTATTTTCTGTCATAAAGACCCCTCAATGTGACTTCAAATATGATGTGGTCCCTAAAAAAATGTTTTTGAAACTTTTGTTGGAAAAATGAGAAATCGCTGGTCAACTTTTAACCCTTATAGCTCCATAACAAAAAAAAATTTTGGTTCCAAAATTGTGCTGATGTAAAGTAGACATGTGAGAAATGTTACTTATTAACTATTTTGTGTGACATATCTCTCTGATTTAAGGGCATGAAAATTCAAAGTTTGAAAATTGCAAAATTTTCAAAATTTTCGCCAAATTCCCGATTTTTTCACAAATAAACGCAAGTGATATCAAAGAAATTTTACCGCTATCATGAAGTACAATATGTCACGAAAAAACTATCTCAGAATCAGGGGAATCCGTTGAAGTGTTCCAGAGTAATTGCTTCATAAAGTGACAGTGGTCAGAATTGAAAAAATTGGCCCGGTCACGAAGGCAAAAACAGGCTCTGGTGCGAAGTGGTTAAGTAGCAAAAAAAATAAAAAAAATTTTGGTTTGTATTGTCATTTTCTCAAACTATTGGAGAATATGATGTTTTATCATGTTTTTCAAGTTCAGGTATCAAGATTACAAAACAACCATTCTGGCATTTAGATAAATTTTTTTGTGCTTTACTGCATTTATCATATGGGTTCAACAATTTTAGATTTTGGTAGATTGTGAATTGTTTTTTTTATGTTTTAAATATCTTTTTTTATCTTAGTTACTTTAGGAGACATGAAACTGAAATCATTGTTCAATGTGTTTCACACTGCAATACCAGCGTATTACAATATATAGAGAAAATCACCTGTGAAGCCCAGCCACAGACTTCACATGGAGTACTGTTATGTCAGGCATATGAGTTCCAGTTGCATTGCAACCCATCTGCATTTCACCATAGTGCCACAGGGGCTAATGGGTGAGTGGGACGGCATACCCAATGATCACACTCTGCAGACCACTGAGGATGCACATAGCGGTGATAGTGGGCAGTGGCAGTGACGGACAAGCGGGGTAGGGCACAGTGTGGCCAGTGGGCCACTGTTTTCAGCCCATGGTAGTCTCGGTCCGTGGGCCAGACAGAAACAGCCATAGGGCCGCATGTGGCCCGCGGGCCGCACTTTGCCCAGGCCTGGCTTAAAGGGAAGACATGCAGGGCACTGCACTGCAGTGAACAGTGAATCACTATACAGAGGACTGTTTGTGGGGAGAGTGAATAAGTAGGTATGACCAGTAATAATTAGCTCATTAGATGGACATGCAAATTGCTATACACTATGTAAGAAAATGCAATGCTTCACGTAAATGGAATCTATCATCAGGTTTTTGCTACCTCGTCTGAGAGCAGCATAATGTAGGAAAAGAGACCCTGATTACAATAATGTATCACTTAGTTTGCTGGGTTCAGCAGTTGTGACACAATCAGAGTTTCAGTATATACAATGCAGCAGAGCTCAGAAAGCTAACCCCGCCCACACCACAGCTTTCTATGTACATTGTATATTAAGAGTAAGCTGCTTATCCGATGTCCGAGCATGGTCAGACCAGGTCTCATGTGCACTTTGGTCCAGGCAGGGATAATCTCTTGGTGATAAAACCTTCATTGTATATAGACAACAGAAGACAGCCTAATGAGTGACACATCACTAAAATCTGTGTCTCAGCTGCTACATTATGCTGTGCTCAGATTACATAGCAAAAACCTGTTGAGAAATTCCTTTTAATCAATTTTAATAGCTTATGTTCCATTAGTGACCTTGATATGCTCCTGAATACATACCTGTCCTTTGATTTTGTTCATGACTTGGCTTGACCACCCTTTTTTCTGCCAGCTTGCTCCACGGGCCAACAGGCACTCTTTAGACATAACCCAAAGGGTGCTAAGTAAGTCCAGATCCTTGTACAAAGGATAAAGAGTTAAACTGGTTCTGGTACACAGAGTGGCTAGCGCAAAGCCTGTCCATGAAAGCCCTAACAAGAGCTGCAAATTGTCCATGTATAGGAAAATGGGAAATATAGAGATATAATTTACAGAGGAGAAATCTGGGGAAAATGTAGGATACAAATCATATAATGGCCAGAAATAGTGTTATTCCACATGTACACACATTTGACAGCCTATTCTAAAAAGTTACTTTAAAGGAATCATTTACAAGTTAATCTACTTATGAATTGCTTATCCAGGACTTCCTTTCACTTTATTTCAAAATGTAAATACCCTTTATTCTTTAATACCATGAAGAGCTGATATTAGACAGAATTATTTTCTGCCTAAACTATCTAGTTTTATATTTAACCGTTGCTGAAAAGAACAGCACATCACTAAATATTCCTGCACCAAGATCTAATTGTCTGTGACCTGATATTAATCTGAAAGAATGAAATATTATGCTTCCTTTTGGCCTTGTACCCTATTTAGAAGATTCTTGCTAACCAGATGTTATTAAGAATAGTGTTGAGCCACCCCCGTAGTGTTCGAGTTCGGTGCGGTTCGTCGAATACCCGTATGTTCGCCGAACTGTTCGTCGAACACCGTCGAACACCGTTAAAACCAATGGCAGGCAAACAAAAACACATAGAAACACATAGAAAACACATAGAAAACACTTCAAAGGTGTCCAAAAGCTGACAAACTGCTCAGAAGACACAACTAACAAATGGAAAAGTGACAAGTTCATATAGTCATGCGAAAAGAAAAGAGGTGGAGGAGTAAAAGGAGGGGGAGACACAGATATAGGCATGTCATGCCCTTCTAAAACCAAAAAAGTGCGAAGCCGACACGGCCCGTTCGTTCCTGCCCGTGCAAACTCCGTGTCGCCGAGTTTGTGCCAGAGCCGTGGTGGACCCTGATGGCCAGCCCCCCTCTCCCAATACTGGTGCCTGTCTGCTGGTGGGTCGAGTCCCCCCGCGGTGGGGGGGAGTAACATCTGCAGAAGAAAGACCATCTTCCAGCCAAACTAAGATGTCTACTTCTTTTCATGGACAATGTGATACGATCCCTTTCTTACGGACACGCCCATCACTACAAATTCCAGATGAGGCACAAAAACAGCAGGTGCTTCAACGGATATCAAGTGCTCCTTCAAGTGGGCTCTCCTCCACCTTAACTTCAACATCACAAATACTCCAGTCCTCAGAGATGTCACCCCAATCGCACTTGCTTCCTCACATCTCCCAAGTCTCCAGCTGCAGATCTGAGTATGGGGTAACACAGATGGTTGAGTCTGCACAGCTGTTTACTCATAGTATAGCCTGGGAAACGGAGGTCTGTTCCAGAGCTTCTGTTAATCCAGACGAGGAAATGATCTGCACTGATGCCCAGAATCTTTATGAGTCGGATCCAGGACCAGATGAAGAAGGTTCTGAGTATAATGTAGACCCTCATTCCCAAACTGTAACTCCTGTTGGTGGAGACACTGATGAAGACGATGATGAGACTCAAATACCTGATTGGAGCGACAACTTGACTTTTCAGTCAGGGCAGGAAGAGGTTGGCTCTGAGAACGATGGGTGTGAGAACACACAGGGTGATGATGATGAGGTTGGAGATCCCACTTACTGTTAACCCACAGTCAGCCAGTCAATGAGGTCAGCAGAAGAGGTGGAGGAGGATGTGACTAGCCCAGGGGATGGGGATGACTCGGTACCCGGGCCTTTCCCTGGCCTTTGGGATGTCGCGATGGTCGGCTCCCAGGCCCGTACCATGGGGTCACTCTTTAAGAGGGTGGATAATTGTTAATTTTATAAGAGTTCATGACTCCACCTGTGGTATCTGGTGAGAAGCACCAGCGCTGCAGCAGTCCACTGAGGCCAGTGATAAGGCAGCTCGACGGTATAGCTCCCCACAGGTGGAGCTAGGCCTCAGAAAAGCGTATGCAGGGGGAATGCAGGACAGGCGAGACCCAGCTGGGTCAGAGCAAGAACGGGAACGGACACGGTAATCATTTCAGTACCTTTTACTGGTGGAAATTCAGGCACATCCCGGAGCACTGTAGGGTGAAGGGTGCATATCAGGATCCTCCCCAATGAGCGGGTGTAGAGCCTCCTGTTTCTTGCCTCTGCGTAGTAAGTTTCTGACCTGCCTGGAGCTAGGCCTAACTTTGTATCTGTCCTACGCTGGCTGACCTTGTGGTAGGGCCTTGTCTTGGAGTTCACGCTCCCAGTATGCGGGGCCTAAGCATCTCCTGGGACTTGTAGTTCTCCAGGGATTCCGGTTATGCCTTACTGGGTCATAGAGATCCCAGTAAGCTCGGATCTGGTGTCCGGTAAATGCTTCACGGTGAGCTGATTAAGCTCCTCTCCCCCCTATGTACTAACTCTCCACTCGCCTTCGGCCTACTCGGGTCCTCACTAGGCTATACACACTAACGGCAGCTTGCCGCACTTCACCGATTTTATGGCGCCGGCACACCTTAAGCTCTAACTGGGCTCCCTGAATCTAGCTAACAGGAGCCTTGTGCTCCACTGCTGAACTATTAACTGAGTTCTCTAGACTAGACTGAGCTCCACTGCAGACTGACCTCTCTTAGGCTTCTCTACTGCAGGAACTCTTCAGAGAAACTTAACTGCCTAGCTCCACCTTCCCTATTTATATCCCTAACGGGCTCCATCTGCTGGTCTGACGTTCAAGGTGGAGATGTGTGAATGTTTATAGGGACCTCTTGTGGAGGATTCAATCAATGCACTCTTGTAGGATCTGTGAAACCAAGCGCAGCTGGGCGTCACAGATGGTATTGACGACGAGGTTAGGTTGCGCCTTCCTGGACAGAGACGGAGTACTGTAAGCAAGTCAACAACTGCATCCTCAACCACAACTCTGCCTCTGACAACAAGTCGTAGTGGCTCTTCAGGTCGCATGGGATCTAAGCCTTGCATAGCCTGGGCATTTTTTCAGATCGATAAGGATGACCCAACTCGTGTTATCTGTAATATTTGTCACCAAAAGTTAAGTAGAGGCCAAAAAATCCATAGTTTGAGTACTTCATGCATGAACCGTCACATGGATATTAAGCATAAGTTGCAGTGCGAAGCTCACTGTGCTACAATGCGGCCTAGCGGGCCGGGCCAACCACTGTCTGCCCCATCTTGTGCATCCGCGGCCTCTTCATCCTCTGTAACTGGGGGCACAGCAGTCACACATGTTTTTGGACGCAGACCTGCCACCTCTTTACCCGCAACAGCAAGCATGATTGGCAGGTCATCTTTTCATTTGGAAGTGGAAACACCAGCAGGTGTTCAGCGCTCTCCGACATCGAGAGCACCACCTTTGGATCAAGGCAACCTAACTTTTCCGCCTGCATCTTCCTCACAGACCGGCAGTTTGCCGGGGACACCCTACTCAACCCCGTCTAAGCACAACAGCCAGCCCTCGGTCCCTCAGATGTGGACAAGTAAAAGACCATTTCCTCCTAGCCATGAGAAAGCTAAGAGGTTGAATTTCACCATCTGCAAGCTGTTGGCTACAGAAATGCTGCCTTTCCGCCTGGTTGACACAGAGGATTTTCGAGACCTTATGTCCGTCGCAGTGCCCCAGTACCAGATGCCCAGTCGGCACTACTTCTCAAAGAAAGGTGTGCCTGCGCTCCACCAGCATGTCGCACACAACATTACCGCTTCTTTGAGAAACTCTGTGTGTGACAGGGTGCATTTTACCACAGACACTTGGGCGAGTAGGCATGGACAGGGGTGTTACATGTCGCTGACTGGGCACTGGCTAACTATGGTGACAGCAGGACAAGGGGCTGCTGTCCAAGTCTTGCCGTTCCCACGAGTTATACGTCAATCCTCTTTATCTAGAAGTTCCTCCACTGCTTCTGCCTCCTCAACCTCCTCTCGGTCCCCCACCTGCACCAAAAGCCTGTCTGGTAATGCCACCCGCTTTCTAACTGCGCAGAAGGGATCCTGCACACCTCCTTACTATGCTGGCAGCAGGGCTCAACGGCATCAGGCGGTGTTTACTTTGAAATGTCTGGGAAATGTGAGTCAGACAGCTCTGGAGACCCAGTTTCATGAATGGTTGTCTCCACTGGACCTGCAACCAGGGAAGGCTGTGTGCAACAATGCTGCAAACCTGGGTGCGGCCCTTAGCTGGGGCAATGTCACACACGTGCCTTGTATGGCTCACTTGTTGAACCTGGTTGTCCAGCAATTTTTACCCACTATCCCGGACTAGATGGCCTTCTGCAGAGGGCACGGTCGCTGTGTGCTCACTTCCGTTGTTCGCATCCCGCAGCTCAACGACTTGCATCTCTACAGAAGTCATTGGGCCTGCCACTTCATCGGCTGAAATGCGATGTGCCGACATGGTGGAATTCAACTCTGCACATGTTGCAGCGACTGTGGCAGCACCGACAAGCCCTGGTGCAATACGTTCTGACGTATAGCCTGGGCCAAAGAGTTGGGGCAAATCACGCTGCAGGAGTGGTCTCAGATCAGGGACCTATGAAGTTGACGCGCCCCCTGGGCCGTGGGGTACCCAGAGCCGGGCCGGTAGACGCTGGGGGTTGTAGTCACTGTGGCGGCGACCCGGTTCGTGACCCAGGGCGGTCAATCCAAGGGTAATTTGTATATATGGGTTTTATAATGTCCGACTACGCCACCTGTGGAGTGCGGCCAAAGGGGCCGCTGCTGCGGAACAGTCCTCTGAAGCTGGTGGTTTTGCAGCAATGGTATTATTACTCCCCACAGGAAGAGTGTAGCTTCAGGGCAGTGTGGGTGGATGATGGTGGTTGTAATGCAGGGAATCAGTATTGAACACAGAGTCCGTGTGATGCAGTCCCAAGATCTTTACTCACAGTTGTTACAGTCCAGATTACAGGTACAAGAGCAATCTCCCCCGTCGTGCTGTGCGTACTCAGTGAGGGGCTCAGTCCACCCCCAGATAGCTCCGGAGTACTTAGCAGGACCCCCTTCTGTGTGTCCTTTCTCTGGCCTTCTCCCTGCACCTCACACCCAGTGACACTTCTATCCGGTATCCTCGGGCCTTGGCGGGTGACGTGTGTTCCGTCCCCTGGGTCCTATGTGGCTACCTTCTTAGTGAGACTGGTGTGGACTTTGGCCTGCAGTACATGAAATGCTGCAGCCTCCGGTTTCTAGTTGAGCCTTGCTGTTTCTCCGCTAGTTGAGGGACCGGTTCCCCTCATATGGCCTGACCCCTCTACCTCCTGGTAGCATCGGGCGTACGGGTGGCCTTCTGCACGGTCCGTACCCCTAGGGTCCCTTCGGTTCCTGGAGCCTTCCTGCTCCCACTCCTCTCTTCTCTCCTTCAGTCCTGGGCCTCCCAGGCTAGGCCCGCCTCCGGAGCAGAGCTCATGCAGAGCCTCTGCTCCTGTCACTTCTCCTCCTCTGACTGGCTTGCTCTTTCAAAGATGGCTTCCTCTTTATACTCTCCCTGTCATGTGCTCCCCTAAGCTGCTTTCTCCACCCACACCCACTACATAGGACCCTCCCACCAGCTAGGGACCTGGGACTGTGCTCTCCCTTAGGAGAAACCTCGCCCTACCCCCACTGCGGGTATGTGTTGGATGCAGGTGTTAGGGTCCCGAGCCATACTCCTTCCTTACCGGAGGGTGAGATACCACACCTCTGGGTAAGATGCAGTACCTCTGTGGCGACTGAACCCTCAGGGGCGCCACACACCCTTCTGCACAGTTTTGAAATGGCGACGAAGATGTTTAGTGCTGACGACGATGCCATTATCAGCATGACTATTCTGGTGACTTACATGCTGGAGCTCACGTTAAACAGAATTCAGAGTCAGGTGGTGAAACAAGAGGAGGTGGAGGAAGTAGAGGAGGAGTCGTATGCGGAAGTGATAACATCTCCAAGGTCCAGACGGTCAGCAGCACAAAGGCGGCAGGCATGGGAGGGTGGGGGAGAGGGATTAACCAGGGCGCATGGTAGCAGCCAAACTGTTGAGGAAGGTGCAGGAGCCGAGGAAGAAGTGGAGGACGAACTGGCGATGGGCATGTAAGACTCATCAGATGAGGGAGACCTTGATCACATTTCTGTTGTGTGAGGTTGGGGAGAGAGGGCAGAGGAAGGAAGTATGATTCTTACCTCGCTACTAACACAACAAGGACTTGGTCCTCCTAGATGCGCAAGGCACATGAGTGCCTTCTTGCTGCACTACCTGCAACATGACCCTCGGATTGTCAGAATTCGAAGTAATCCCGACTACTGGGTTGCCACACTCTTAGATCCCCGGTACAAAAGTAAATTTGTCGAAATAATTCCTGCCATAGAAAGGGATTCATGCATGCAGGAGTATCAGCAGAGGCTGTTGCAGAATCATACATGTGCTTTTCCACAAAACACCAGTGGTGCACGTAGTGAATCTCACAGTTCTAACTTGCAAAACGTCGGACTGTCGAGTCTTCATCACTCAAACCGTAACAGTAACACAGTATCTGCTGTAGTGGTAACAGCAATTTTGTGGAATCGTTTCCCCACTTTTTTAGACCATCCTTTGCAAGGCCACAGGAGGCAAGAAGTCTGACACATAGTCAACGCCTAGAGAGGATGGTACAGGAGTATCTCCAAGTGAACATCGAAGCTATGACTGTGTCACTGGACCCTTGCTCATTTTGGGCTTCCAATCTGGAAAAATGGCCGGAGCTCGCCACTCACGCCTTGGAGATCTTGTCATGCCCTGCAGCCAGAGTTCTCTCTGAACGTGTGTTCAGCGCTGCTGGTGGTGTGCTGACAGATAAGCGCACGCGGCTGTCCACTGAGTATGTAGACCGACTCACGTTCATAAAGATGAACAAATCATGGATCTGCAAGGACTTTTCTACCCCTGTGTCATCCTGGGGAGACTAAAAGCTTGAGGATTTGGTAAAATCACCTCACCAACCGTTTTAAACAACTCTGGGGCAATTGAAGCCACTTAAGTGGTGTCTGTGCCACAATTTTTATAAAAAATGGAGACTCTTTTTGGAGTCCCCTTGCTGTGTTTTACGTGACATTGGCATCGTCAATTCCATGTGGGTTGGGTGCCCCCCCCTTTAACTGTAAGAAACTACATACACTATGGCTTGGGGTAACACAGATGGTTGAGTCTGAGGAGCTGTTTACTCAGAGGTCTGCTCCAAAGCTTCAGTGTCTGCTAGTCAGCGTAGAATTTTTAACTGCATCTAGCCTGGCAATACTTTGGGCGTAGTAGCCCAGCTGCAAAGCATGCTGCACCGCCTTTGTATCTAATAAGAATTTTTAAATGCATCTAGCCTAGGCAGACTGTGGGGTCCCCCAACCAAAACCAGACGCTCAGCCCCCCTACCGCCCCCCTTTCCTTGACAATACAATAATGTAACTCTTACAACTTGATGGGTGAGGATCGGTCACAGCTTTATTAACTCTTTATACTCATTCCATTACAAAGACATTTTATTTCTAAAATAATTCAGCTTGTTGCAGCATGCCATGGGTCTCCACACCGGCAAGTTGGCCAACAAGTGTAACTCTCCAACATGTCCTTTCTATTTCCAGGCCACGGAGGATCCTGCGTACTCGTATGCAGGACTCTGACCCCCCTCCATCACTCTTAATGCTTGTTCCACTCTGTCCTGGAGTCCTGACAGGAATATGTCCAGTCCAATATCCATTAAGTGAACACCGTCGGGCCGTATGAGGCCTGCTTTATCTCCTTCCAGTTGTCGGTGTTGTATCACTACACCTCCTCTGTCTCTTCTAAATTTTGCCATCCGAATATTTATTACCCGCCTTGTCCGTTCGATGGCCGTGATATCTCGCGCACCTTGCCATACCGCTATCGGCACAATCTCTGACCATACTATAGTTAGTTTTGTGAAAAATTCTCGGAAGCGCTCAGTGTCTAGTTTCATTATTGCCACTAGTTATGCTCTCTTGTGATGACCTAAGTCGTTTCCCCCGGCCTGTATAACTAAGATGACCGGACCTCTTGCCTCTCTCACTACCTTGATTACCTCCATTAGTACCTGTGGCCATAGCAGGCCTCTAATAACTCTCCAGTTGAAATATGTGTTATGAAATAATTTCCTCCCGCCTGGGCGGACTTTCGCCCTTTTTTCTGCCCAATATATATACGAGTGGCCTATCACCCACACTGTTGGCTTAGCGTCACCTGTAAAAGAAACAGACCACGTTAGGATAACAAGTCCGGTCTTATGTATCTCGCCAAACACGTGGATCGCCATCTCCCTATCCTCTGAACTTCCGTTTCTGACAGTCCTGCTCTTGCTGCTTCCGTGGCCGTGCCTATGCGGAATGAGTGTGTCCCGTAATCTTTGGGGTGGTTCCCTGCCGATGTTATGCATTTATTAAATATAGCTTGGAACTGGTATCTTGATAATGGCGTTCCATCAATGTGTGATGGGAAGAAATTACTTTGTGATCTGATGGTTATATATGTTTTTACTATTGTTACCCGACTCAGTGTACCGTTTGTGGGTTGTAGAAGTACCCAAGTGCCCCTGCCCGCTGGAACCGTTTTCGATTGGCGTATGCGGACACGTATTGCATTATTGGCTATGACTACGTCCTGGTGTAATAAGCCTCCACTGGTGGTAATTTTGGATTGAGGGACTAATTCTCTAATGCATAGCGCCCCGAAGAAGGCGATCGCAAATGCAGTAGACAGTAGTGTTGCTTCAAATTGTGAGTGTCATGTTAATGGTGTTCGGGATATGATGTGAGAAATCAGTTTTAGTGAAACGGGACGGGACATCTACATTCCTGACTTGGCTGACCCCTTTTCCACCCTTTTATGGATTGTCTGATGATGAATCTCTTTGTCACATCTCCCCAATTCAGTAGCTGGAAGTGAAATGCTACTCCGGTCAGACACCGCTGTGCTGACGCCCCTGATATGCCCCTCATCATTAGCTGGTGGAGAAATTCTATGGTGACTTGTAATCTGGCTTGTTCACATTGGTCAACCCGTCTGCCGGCTACTAGTCGTGTCCACTCTTCCCATGCCTTACCGTATGCTTGCCACGTTGACGGGGCAACTGACGCTCTAATTAATTACATCAACTATTCGCCACTATATCCCATAGGGAGGGTGGGCAACTGTTGCCCGATGGGTGGGTGTTGGGGAGGAGCTCTGTGAACATCTGCCAATTGAATTGTGATAAAGTGTTAGCAGCAGCTTTAGACCCCTCAGCATCGTGGCTAGTGCGGACCCACACATTGTGTTTTAGGCATAGGAATGCTAGCCGGCGTAGTAGGCCTAGCACTGGGAGAGACGATGATGCCATCTTATTAATGCAGTGCGCTAGGCTGGTGTTTTTTGTTATGAAGCGTATATTTTTGTTAGCCAGGAGCGCGCCCCATATTTCGATTGCTACCACTATTGGGAAGAAAAATTATTTTCCGGGCTAGATGCAGCTAAAAATTATTATTAATTTCAAAGCTGGTGGAGCTTGGTATAGATGGCCTAATACAATGAGTACCACACACTGCTACTAGCCCAAATATTTTTTCAGAGCTAGATGCAGTTAAAAATTATTTTGAATTTGCAACCTAGTGGAGGTTAGTATAGATGGACTAATAGAATAAGTCCCACACACTGCTACAAGCCCAAGCCCAAATATTTTTTCAGAGCTAGATGCAGATAAAAATTATTTTGAATTTGCAACCTGGTGGAGGTTAGTATAGATGGACTAATAGAACAAGTCCCACACACTGCTACAAGCCCAAGCCCAATAATTTTTTCAGAGCTAGATGCAGATAAAAACTATTTTGAATTTGCAACCTGGTGGAGGTTAGTAAAGATGGACTAATAGAACAAGTCCCACACACTGCTACAAGCCCAAGCCCAAATATTTTTTCAGAGCTAGATGCAGATAAAAATTATTTTGAATTTGCAACCTGGTGGAGGTTAGTATAGATGGACTAATAGAACAAGTCCCATACACTGCTACAAGCCCAAGCCCAAATATTTTTTCAGAGCTAGATGCAGATAAAAATTATTTTGAATTTGAAACCTGGTGGAGGTTAGTATAGATGGACTAATAGAATGATGCTATGCCCAAAAGGTTTTACTTGACTAAGTGTAGTAAAAAAATTTGTATTCTATACACAGGTAGTGTAGCTTGCAACACAGATAGGCTACTCCACTGACTAACACACACTGCAAGAGGCCAAAAAGGATTTGCTTAGCTTGATTTAGCCAAATGCTGTGAAAAAAACTTGCACAATCCTGGCACAGACCTGCCTGGCAAAAAGTGATAGGAACTGATGTAACCTAGCCCTCAAAAGGACTGCAATTACAATTAGTCTTTACTCCCAACCTATCTATTTAAAAGCACAGACCTGCCTGATAAAAGTCATAGGAAATGATGTAACCTAGTCCTCAAAAGGACTGCTGTTAGAACCTTGCTGTTAGGTTTTTTTTCCTTTGCTGGTCACATGACTTTGTTGGCCTATTTAATCCTGCTCCGCCCTTCTGGCTTTGCTGGACTTCATTGTATATCTACTTTCTAGCTAGCCTGTGCTCTGTATCTAACTCTGTTAGTTTGCTTGGTCTACGGACCTCTATGTTCTATCTATTTTGTTTGTTCGTCTGTCTGCTACTATTTCTGTTAGGAGGTGTCCCATATTCCTCCCAGTCCTTAGTACTTGTAGGGATTCCCTCCCCACATCTATAGGTCTTCGTACAGACTAGATTAGGACTTTAGCAGGTCTGATCGCAGGATCAGGTTCCCTGTTACATCGTAGGGATTCAGCTGAGTCTTATAGTAGGGACAGATCTCCTCTCTTTCCTTAGCTTTGGTAGCAGAACATAACAGTAAGTCCAGCCTGCAAATTCTCTAAGGAAAGATTTTTCTGTTCCATCATGGTGTCGGTTCAGGATTTGGCTCATCGCCTGCAGGGACTCTCTCTGGAGGTGGCCGAGCTCCGTCAGCACGTGAGTAACTGTCCTGGAGCACATTTCTTGGAGCCTAAGGTATGTTTGCCGGATTTATTTTTTGGTGAACACCGAGAATTTTTTTCATTTAAAAATGCTTGCTTATTGTATTTTCGTTTGAGACCTAAGTCCTCTGGGGATGAATCCCAGCGCGTAGGGTTCATAATGTCACTTTTGCGCAAAGAGCCTCAGGAGTGGGCCTTTTCTTTGCAACCTAGTGATTCATGCTTCAGATCAGTGGATAGTTTTTTTTCTGCTTTGGGACTATTATATGATGATCCTGACCGTGTCGCATCAGCTGAGACTGAGTTGAGACGTCTAAAACAAGGATCGGGTAATGTGGAAAAATATTGTACACATTTTCGTCGTTGGTCCACTCAAACAGGGTGGAACGATTCTGCTCTGAAAAGTCTATTTCTTGCTGGGCTCAGTGAAAGGGTTAAAGACCTGCTAATTGCTTATCCTACACCTGAGGATTTGCAACAGGCTATGCAATTAGCTATACGGGTGGATAGAAGACTGCGTGCTAGGGTTAATGAGAGCAAATCCTCTGCTATGTCAGTTTCTGGTTATGATAATGTGTGTACTAACAGTGGTGAACCGATGGAGATTGGATCGGTAGCACCTCGCTCTCAAGAAAAAGACCGTCGTTTTTCGGAAGGCTTGTGCTACTATTGCGGAAAATCTGGTCATTTGATTAAAGGCTGTGAGCTTCGGATGAAGAAAGAAAAAAAAATGGTCAGTCACGCCCGTATTGCCTGTTTAAATTCCAAGGGTATATTTTTGGCTGCTTCCACGATTGCTCAGGAAAAATTAATGGAATTTCGGGTGTTTGTTGATTGCGGGTCTACACTGAATGTAATTGATGGGGGATTCGTGGAAAAACTCAATTTAAAACCTGAACCTTTATCATCCCCCATTGCTGTGGTTTCTGTGGATGGCTCCCCTTTGAAGAATATTACTCTCAAGGTCAGTGAATTTCCTCTCACTATTAATGGTGTTCACCATGAGAAATTGGATTTGGTAGTGTTGAATAACTTGCCTTCTCCAGTAATATTGGGTTTGCCCTGGTTAAAATTTCACAATCCTGTACTGGATTGGTCTACCAGTGAAATTAAATCCTGGAGCCATAAATGTTATGACAAGTGTTGTAATGGGCGTATTGCAGCTTTGGATAGGGGAGAATTGCCTGTTCCTATTCAGGATTTTTGGAGAGTTTTTCTGAGAAGGAATCGCAGGTTTTGCCTCCCCATAGAGACTATGATTGTTCTATTGAATTTGTCCCTGGAGCGACTCTTCCTAAAAGTCGTTTATTTAACCTTACTATTCCTGAGAGGAAGGCTTTGGAGGAATACATACAGACAAGTTTGGCCGCCGGTCACATTAGGCCCTCTAAGTCTCCTGCGGCGGTTGGATTTTTTTTTGTAAAAAAAAAGGACGGCGGTTTACGTCCTTGTCTGGATTTTCGTGAGATTAACAAAATTACGGTACGCAATCCTTACCCACTGCCATTGATTCCTGATCTGTTTAACCAGTTATTGGGGGCCAAGTGGTTCTCTAAAATTGACCTTAAGGGGGCATACAATCTGTTGCGCATGAAGGAGGGTGATGAATGGAAGACTGCTTTTAACACTCCTGTGGGTCATTTTGAGAATCTGGTTATGCCTTTTGGTCTTACTAATGCTCCTGCATTTTTTCAGAATCTGATTAATGACATCCTTAGACCTTTGATCGGTAAAAATGTGGTTGTGTATTTGGATGACATTTTGATTTATTCGCCAGATCTGGAGTCTCATTGGCGGAGCGTGCGTGAGGTATTACAGTTATTAATGGACAATTCGCTTTTTGCTAAGCTGGAGAAATGTGAGTTCGCTGTACAGAGAATTAGTTTTTTGGGCTACATTATCTCCAGCAAAGGTTTTGAGATGGATCCGGTTAAGGTTCAGGCTGTGCAGGAATGGCCTAGGCCTATTGGTTTGAAATCGATACAGAGGTTTTTGGGTTTCGCCAATTACTACAGAAAATTCATAAAAAATTTTTCTAGTATTGTCAAACCTCTGACTGATCTCACCAGGAAAGGTGCTGATGCGGTTCAGTGGTCTTGTGAGGCCATTGAAGCTTTTGTGTATCTCAAGGAGAGGTTCACCTCTGCTCCCATCCTTATGCAGCCTGATGTTACTAGGCCGTTTTTGGTTGAGGTTGATGCTTCCTCTGTGGGGGTTGGCGCAGTATTGTCTCAGGATAACGGGGATGGATTACATCCCTGTGCCTTTTTTTCAAAAAAATTTTCGGAGACTGAACTGAATTACGATATTGGTAATCGGGAATTATTGGCTATTAAACTCGCATTTGAACACTGGCGCCACTTCTTGGAAGGTGCGGAATTTCCCGTTCAGGTTCTTACGGATCATAAAAATCTGATATATCTTGATGCTGCCAAGCGCCTGAATGCCCGTCAGGCTAGGTGGGCACTGTTTTTCTCGCGGTTTAATTTCTCCGTTACTTACGTCCCTGGTACTAAGAATGTTAAGGCGGATGCCTTATCTCGCAGTTTTTCTCCCATAGTCGGTGCTGAGAAAGAGGAAAACATTTTACAAGAAGGTGTTGTGATAGCTGCTTTAGACTCCGTTTTGGAAGATGAGATTCTTAAAGCTCAGGAGAATGCCCCATCTAACACTCCTCATGGGAGGTTGTTTGTGCCTGGGACCTTTAGGAGAGATTTGTTTGTTGAGTGTCACGAATCTCGGTTGGCAGGTCATCCCGGAATCTCTGAGACCAAGAGACTGGTGGGTCGCAGTTTTTGGTGGCCTGGATGGCAGAAGGAAGTCATTAAGTGGGTGCGCCAATGTACTATATGTGCTAGATCTAAGTCCTCACATACTCCTACTGCGGGGTTGCTTTGTCCTTTGGAGGTCCCCAGTGCTCCTTGGACACATTTGGCTATGGACTTTATAACTGACCTTCCCCCCTCTGAGGGTTTTACTGTCATCTGGGTGGTCGTGGACCGTTTTAGCAAGATGTGTCACTTGGTTCCCTTCGTCAAACTGCCCTGCGCTAAAACTCTCGCTAAGGCCTTTGTCAAGGAAATTGTCAGACTTCATGGCGTTCCTACTGACATTGTTTCTGATCGTGGCTCGTTTTTGGCGTGCCTTTTGTGACAGGTTGGGAATTCATTTGTCGTTTTCGTCCGGATATCATCCTGAATCTAATGGCCAGACAGAAAGGAAAAACCAGGATGTTGAGCAGTTCTTGCGTTGTTTTGTGGCAGACAATCAAGAGGGGTGGTCTGAGTTTCTGCCACTTGCCGAATTTGCTCTGAACAATCATACATCTTCTTCTGCTGGTTGTTCGCCTTTTTTTTGTTGTTCTGGGAGACATCCGTCGTTTGGGTCGTTCTCCAAGTTGGGATCTGCCGTGCCTGAGGAGGAGAATTTTTCCGGTGATTTGGAAAGAGTTTGGACGGATGTGCGTGGTAATCTTCAGGAGGCCAACAGAAAATCTAAAGACTACTTTGATAGGAAACGACAGGAGGTTTTGTTCGCTGTTGGTGACATGGTTTGGTTGTCCTCTAGGAATCTGCGGTTGAGGATTCCTTCTAAGAAATTGGGTCCCAAGTTTGTAGGGCCCTTTAAGGTGCTTCAGGTTGTCAACCAATCTGCTGTTAGGTTGGAGGTTCCTACCTCCTGGAGAATTAATCCGGTCTTTCATGTCTCTCTGTTAAAAAAAGCTGTTGTGTCGGATGGTGACGCCTCTGCCTCTGTTCCTCCGGTGGTGGAGGACGGGGAATATGAAATTTCTCGCATCCTTGACTCTAGACGGTATAGAGGTAGTTTGCAGTATCTTGTGGCCTGGAAAGGTTTCGGACCCGAGGATAACTCTTGGGTGAGGTCAGATGATGTTTCCGCGTCCAGACTTATCAGAGCGTTTCACAGGAGATTTCCTGATAAGCCTGGTCCTAGGGGATCCGGAGGATCCTCTTAGAAGGGGGGGTACTGTTAGAACCTTGCTGTTAGGTTTTTTTTCCTTTGCTGGTCACATGACTTTGTTGGCCTATTTAATCCTGCTCCACCCTTCTGGCTTTGCTGGACTTCATTGTATATCTACTTTCTAGCTAGCCTGTGCTCTGTATCTAACTCTGTTAGTTTGCTTGGTCTACGGACCTCTATGTTCTATCTATTTTGTTTGTTCGTCTGTCTGCTACTATTTCTGTTAGGAGGTGTCCCATATTCCTCCCAGTCCTTAGTACTTGTAGGGATTCCCTCCCCACATCTATATTTCTTCGTACAGACTAGATTAGGACTTTAGCAGGTCTGATCGCAGGATCAGGTTCCCTGTTACATCGTAGGGATTCAGCTGAGTCTTATAGTAGGGACAGATCTCCTCTCTTTCCTTAGCTTTGGTAGCAGAACATAACAACTGCAATCACAACTATTCCCTACTCCCAAGCTATCTGTAGATTTGTGCGAAAATTGGCTTGAAATTAACACTCAAAGTATAGCGCACACAGCAACAGCGGTGCCGTCTAACACGCAGCTGCAGCAGTGAGAAAATGGTGGCTACGTGGAAAATGGCTGGGTCTTATAGGGCAAGGACATGTGACATACACTGCCAATGACACATGCCCTTGCTTGTGTGAATAAAAGCAGTTCGCTCCGTGTGTGCGCTGCTGGTAGGCTGACAGATTGCACCTCACCACTGTAAATGCGGGAAAGAGAAAAAAACATGGAGATCTTCATTATTTATGCAGAGATCCATCCCCTGCCCCTCCCCCCGCCCCGCTGTACACTCAAACTGCGTATTAACATTAATTTTCTGCATTACTGAGAAAAAATCCAGTTATGATTTTGGTGCACGAACAGTTTTCGAACATAACCTCGAACAGCCAAATTTTTTTCAAATTGTTCGTGTTCGCCGAACGGCTCGAACACCGCCCAAAACAGCTCGAATTTGAGATTGGCGAACAGTTCGAGTTGAACACCGCTCATCTCTAATTAAGAACCCTTTGCTGTATACCATATTAGGGCATATGTTTACCAGCTTATAATTAACAAGAGAACCACTCATCAAACCCTCTGGGAGACTAGGTTGCACCAAAGATGGCTCTTTCCTAAAGCTATCATATTGCTAACAGCCTAAGAGACGTTATCCCTTATCTTAGCATTCCCAACATTGGCGTTCCTTATGAGGTTACATCAGCCACTTGTATGAGAATACTCTAGTGCATACATGTCAAACTCTGGTTCATCAACCAAATCTAGCCCACTGGGTGATGATTATATTTGGCTCAAGACACCAGAACCACCACGACTATGGCCCCATTATTCTGTATGGAGGACTATGTGCGGCCCATTATTCTGTATGGACGACTATGTGGGGCCCATTATTCTGTATGGAGGACTATGTGGGCCCATTATTCTGTATGGAGGGCTATGTGGGGCCCATTATTCTTTATGGAGGACTATGTGGGGCCCATTATACTGGATGGAGGACTATGTGTGGCCCATTATTCTGTATGGAGGACTATGTGTGGCCCATTATTCTATATGGAGGACTATGTAAGGTCCATTATACTGTATACTAATTGGCCAGCAAAGTTTTTCATTTTGGCCTTCTGTGTGTTTGAGTTTGACATTCCTGATCTAGTGCATTCAAGTCAGTGTAAACACTAGGCCATTACATTTCTCAGAAATGTCCTCCTGACAACCCTGAGCTGCGTGCATAGAATATGTTTACTGCCAACGCTTAACTATATAATTCTGAGTGTGTCCAGACTTGCACTAATATGTCCTTGACATATCCCTGACAGTACAATCTATCCATGTAACAATATATATGCAACAGTATAATATAATGCCATATCAAAAATAGAAAAAAGAATTTCAAAACAAAAGCATGTATTAAAAGAATGGATACACTAAAAAGTAATGCTCCTCCTTTTTTCATCTTTTCCCACTGGAATTACTGTAACAAAATTTAAGTTATTCTATATCCATATAAATAGAATACTCAGGTATGTTAGTAATACAAATGCAAATAATGTCATTCTGTAAAGCAGTATTAAATTAGATGTAAAGATGCTCTCACTTGCAGTGTTCAAGGTTCTTAATCATCCTCTGATGTAGTAGATTTCATTTCCTCAGTGAACTCAGCCGACAATGTTTCTAGTCTGAACCTTATTATATCATCTATAAGGGGGAACTTAGTTCCTGCATTTACAGGCAGCATCACATACATTATGCAGAAATTCTCTATTCTTTTAGAATGCTTCATTTCATTCACTATTTAAAATAAAATGTAAAATAATGGTGTGTTAATCCACGTAATCCATATATGTGTTCTCTATAACATGAAGAAAAGTACAAGTCAGGCACATGAAGATAAAAGAAAGCGGCACAAATGACATGACCTTCACATTTCCATAAACTGCTCCAGATGGGAAAAAAACTGAGAAATGGAAAAATATAACACACGGAACATCAGTTGAAATAGTAGATGCTGCACATCTTGTATCTTCACAGCATAGACAATTGCCTTCAGATGACCCCAAAGATAAAAGTCTAAGGGGGTCAAATTGGGAGACCTTTGTGGCCATTCAACTGGCCCACGATGACCAATCCTCCACTTTCCAGGAAACTGTTCATGTAGGAATGCTCTGACCTGACACCCATAGTGTGGTGGTGCACCATCTTGTTGGAAAAACTCAGGGAACATGCTATCTTCAGTGCATAAAGAGGGCAACACATCATCATGTAGCAATTTCAGATATCCAGTGGCATTGAGGATTCCATTGATGAAGAATGGCCCCACTATCTTTGTAACCCATATACCACACCATACCATCAAGATACGAGATGTGCAGCATCTGAAACAACGGATACTGGAAGCCTGTGCTAGCATTTCTTCTGCGGTGTTGCTATCAGTGTGTCAAGAGTGGGAGAAGAGGGTTGCATTGCCAATCCAACACAATGGGCAGCACTTTGAACACATTTGATAAGTGGTCATAAACTTGTAAAAAACTCATGAAAGAATAAAGTTACATTAAAATCAAGCACACCATTGTTTTTCTTATGAAATTCTCAATAAGTTTGATGTGTCACATGACCCTCTTCCCATTGAAAAAAATAAAGTTGGATCCAAAATGGCTGACTTCAAAATGGCCACCATGGTCACCACCCAACTGGAAGAGTTTTCCCCCTCCCATATACTAATGTGCCACAAACAGGAAGTTGATATCACCAACCATTCCCATTTAATTTAGGTGTATCCATATAAATGGCCCACCCTGTATTTTAATAAAGCTGCTTTTATCTTATGCTGGTTTTATGTCTATCATCCACATCATGGGAGTAGCCTATTGCAAAGTTCCATTCACTTTTAGCAACTGTTTTTTTCTTAAGCTGTTCTGGGAGGAGACACCCACAGCACATTGGTTGGACTGTACCTTGACATGCCCCTTACTCTCCATAAACGCTGTATGGAGTTGTGACCTGTTTTGTACAATTTCTCCCCGTGAGAGTCTATATTTTCGTTTTGATACTTTAATTCTATTGTATTAATCTTTCATTACTACACTCAGTTCTATATCTTATCTCCTATCTCCTTTGGGAAATCACTTCCATTTATAGCACTTGTGTTTACATGAGAAACCATACCATATCTGTCTGTTATATGACTTGCATCTTGCGTTTTTCACCAATTTTCCTTTCTGCAGTGTCTCTCCCTAATTCTCAGTTATTTCCGAGCTGGTGGAAGTAGACTAACTGCTATAATGTCTCACATACACACTTCAGTATGCTCTGTAACCTGACACCTCACTGAACTGGCAGTCTGTCTTTCTTTTATCAAGAAGGATTGGAGCTGTTTTCACAGAGTGGATAGTAAGTTCAGGAAATTACCAGAAGTTGTAGCTCGATCTGCCTGTGTCTGCCCAATCTTTCACTGTGCTAAGTGATCCTCACTCCTCTTCCACCCTCCCCTCTCTATACACTTCAGTATGCTCTGTAACCTGACACCTCACTGAACTAGCAGTCTGTCTTTCTTTTACCAAGAAGGATTTGAGCTGTTTTCACAGAGTGGATAGTAAGTTCAGGAAATTAGTGAAGGGGCAGGATTGGGGTTGGGTTTATGAAGAGGCTAATAAGTGAAGAAATAATCAGATTTTTCTGCTAAGTGATAAGTCACAGTTATAAATGCTTGTAATATTTATTTCTGAAAAGTTTGTTGAAACAACCACGATCATTTAAGCATAATTTATAAGTATATAGTTATCAGGAGTTTCTATATTGTCATTTATGAAAATGTCATGGCAGCTGCAGATTTCTGTATTCAGGGTTGTTCTTTTAATATATTTCATATTTTAGTGATCAGATAATACAACTTATAGTCACTAAAGAGCAATTCAAGCACATGTTTTGAAGCTGTCAAAGTAAGATAGCCCATTGAGAAAGGTCAAGAGTTAATACAAAAATACAAAGGAAGTACATGAAAAGTAGTGTTACCAACCATGCATAATTTAAGTACTTCTGAAGAATCCCTAAAATTGTTCTTGTGTAACAAATGCAAAAACAAATTGGATTCTGGTATCATAAAGTGGTCAAATAGTGGATATACATGCTGCTGGTGTAAAAGTGCCAATACACATTAGATTAAAATCATCAGAAATTATCTGATTAAACCTTTTTAAATGTTGGCTTGATAAAGGCCATTTGACTCGGCTAAAAGTCTAGTATGTATGGAGACCTCTTGACACTCTCCTGCCATCATCCAGCCAATTGAATTTCCAATTGGCAATCTTTTTTTTTCCAGGAGATAATCCACAATTACTCTCATAGTGAACACTGGAATATTTGGTAAAGCAAAGTGCTACTGTGCAAGGAAGAGTTGGGAGAGATTTCTGTTGGTCGGAATATCATTTGACAAACAGCTGTCTAATGTGTATGAGGGACTTGAAGGGGTTTTCCCATGAAAAAAAGTTCATTTTAGTAATTCGCTGTGTCTGACCATGTATGGAACATACCACATCTCCTGGGCAGGGGAGGAAGCAAAAGACAATACAGACATTACAGCAGGGGATGACAGAGGATTCATTTTGTGAGGTAAAATATTTCGCTACCTGTTTTTAACAGGGCAGTGGAGTCTGTAAGCCAAACTCCGACTCCTCAATTTACATGACACCGACTCCGACTCCAACTCCGACTCCATGACTCCCTCATACATTGCTCATGTTTAAGTGATCAATTTAATGTAGCACAGATTCATCTCAGCTAAACATCTAGACCCTTAGATCAGGAATAGAACAGACATTTATAGGACATTTCATAACTTTCCCAAATTCTTATGAAAAAATATTCCCCACAAACTGCATTGAACTACTGTACCCAATTTATTATATACTTTAGTAGTTGGAGTTGATCCATTTTATACCGATTCCAACTGCTCCAAAATGGGCTCCGACTCTGACTCCACAGCCCTGGTTTTTAACCCCTTAATAACATCTGACGTACTAATACGCGTCTGTGCCCTGGGACTTAAGAGCCAGACCCGTATTAGTACGTCATCGCGATCGCGCGCGCACACAGGCTGTGCGGGCACGATCGCCGCCGGGTGTCAGCTGATTGTCACAGCTGACACCCGGTACTATGTGCAGGGAGCGGTCACGCACCGCTCCCAGCACATTAACCCCCGCGATGCTGCGATCGAAGTCGATCGAAGTCGATCGCGGCATTGCGGGGGCAAGGGGAGGTGATCGGCGATACTCACCTCCTCTTCCGGCTTCCAGCGCAGTCTGCAAAGGCTTCCCGGGTGTTGCCATGACGACCCGATGTCGTCATGACAACATCCGGGTCACCAGAGAGCAGGAAGATTGCTTGGACATGCGCAGTGCATCTCCAAGCAATCTTCACACTGTGCACTTCTGACAGCCTTCATGGCATAGGGATGGTGCTCCATTCCTGTGCCATGCAGGCGATCAGAAAAAAAAAAGTGAAAGTCCCAGAGTGGGACAAAGTAATAAAGTGGATAAACTGTGTGAAAGTGGAAAAAAAAAAAAAAAAAATTGTGCAAAAATATTATAAAAAAATAAAAAAAATAATACACCAAAAATAAAAATATAATGTACCCATCAATAAATATTATTATAAAAAAAATAAAAAAAAAACAATAAAAGTACACATATTTGGTATTGCCGCGTCCGGAACAACCTGACCTATAAAACTGTCCCACTAGTTAACCCCTTCAGTGAACACGGTAAAAAAAAAAAAAAAAAAACCAAGCAAAAAACAATGCTTTATCACCATACCGCCAAACAAAAAGTGGAATAACACGCGATCAAAAAGACGCATATAAATAAAAATGATACTGCTGAAAACGTCATCTCGTCCCGCAAAAAACAAGCCGCCATATAGCTCCATCAGCCGAAAAATAAAAAAGTTATAGCTCTCAGAATAAAGCGATACTAAAAAATATTTTTTTCTATAAAATAGCTTTTATTGTGTATAAGCGCCAAAACATAGAAAAATGATACAAATGTGGTACCGCTGTAAACATACTGACCCGAAGAGTAAAGCTGCCTCATCAATTTTACCACACGCGGAACAGAATAAAAAAAAAAAAAAAAACAATTCCTGAATTGTTGGTTTTTGTTTATTCTGCCTCCCAAAAATCGGAATAGAAAGCGATCAAAAAATGTCACGTGCCTGAAAATGGCACCAATAACAACGTCAAGTCATCCCGCAAAAAACGAGCCATCACATGACTGTCTGCCAAAATCTGGAAAAATTATAGCTCTCAAAATATGGCGATGCAAAAACTAGATTTTACAAAAAATGCGTCTTTTAGTGTGTGACAGCTGTCAGTCATAAAAACCCCATATGATTCTGGCATTGCTGTAATCACACCGACCCGAAGAATAAAGTCGTCTAATCACTTATACCGCACAAGGAACGGCGTCAAAAATAAACTCTTGGGTTAGGATTGGGCTAGGGTTAGGGCTGGGTTTGGGGCTAGGGTTGTGCTGGGGCTAGGGTTGTGCTGGGGCTAGGGTTGTGCTAGGGTTAGGGCTGGGGTTGGGATTTTTTTCAAAAGTAAGAAAAAAAGATGACGATATGGCGACTAGTGTTGAGAGCAAGTGCTCGCTACTTGAGTTTGTATCGGGTGCTCTGGTATGCATTGAGTATCGTGGGTATTTGAGTGACATGCTCGAGTCTCTGCCCCATATGCTTCGCGGCCAAAAAACTTTACGGGGATTGCCTGCCATGCACGAGCGATCCCCGCATGTTTGTTTTTGGGTGTCTAATAACCGTGAAACATGCGGAGCAGGGACTCGAGCATGTCACTCGAGCACACGCTGTACATGGTGCATACCTGAGTACCCGATGCAAACTCAAGTAGCGAGCACTTGCGCTCAAGAATAATGACAACTTATTCAATATGATGACCTAATGTAAACAAATAATGTGCCGTACCTCTGGGTTCAAAATGTTCACTATACACCTTAATAAAATCCTTGAGGGGTATAGTTTCCAAAATGGGGACACTTGTGGGGGAGCTCCACTGTTTAGGCACATCACGGGCTCTCCAAACGCGACATGGTGTCCGCTAACAAATTGAATGGAAAATCGGCTCAAATTGTTAGCGGACGCCATGTTGCGTTTGGAGAGCCCCTGTGTGCCCAAACATTGGAGCTCCCCCACAAGTGACCCCATTTTGGAAACTAGACCCCCCAAGGCACCTATCTAGATGCATAGTGAGCACTTAGAACCCCCAGGTGCTTCACAAATTGATTCGTAAAAATGAAAAAGTGAAAATAAAACACTTTTTCATTTTTATGAATCAATTTGTGAAGCACCTGGGGTTCCAAGTGCTCACTATGCATCTAGATAGGTGCCTTGCGGGGTCTAGTTTCCAAAATGGGGTCACTTGTGGGGGAGCTCCAATGTTTGGGCACACAGGGACTCTCTAAATGCAACATGGTATCCGCTAACAAATTGAATGGAAAATCGGCTCAAATTGTTAGCGGACACCACATTGCGTTTGGAGAGCCCCTCTGTGCCCAAACTTTGGAGCTCCCCCACAAGTGACCCCATTTTGGAAACTAGACCCCCCAAGGCACCTTTCTAGATGCATAGTGAGCACTTGGAACCCCCAGGTGCTTCACAAATTGATTCGTAAAAATGAAAAAGTGAAAAAAAAAACACTTTTTCATTTTTATGAATCAATTTGTGAAGCACCTGGGGTTCCAAGTGCTCACTATGAATCTAGATAGGTGCCTTGGGGGGTCTAGTTTCCAAAATGGGGTCACTTGTGGGGGAGCTCCAATGTTTGGGCACACAGGGACTCTCCAAATGCAACATGATATCCGCTAACAAATTGTCGGCTCAAATTGTTAGCGGATATCATGTTGCATTTGGAGAGTCCCTGTGTGCCCAAACTTTGGAGCTCCCCCACAAGTGACCCCATTTTGGAAACTAGACCCCCCAAGGCACCTATCTAGATGCATAGTGAGCACTTGGAACCCCAGGTGCTTCACAAATTGATTCATAAAATGAAAAAGTGTTTTTTTTTTCACTTTTTCATTATTACGAATCAATTTGTGAAGCACCTGGGGGTTCCAAGTGCTCATTATGCATCTAGAAAGGTGCCTTGGGGGGTCTAGTTTCCAAAATGGGGTCACTTGTGGGGGAGCTCCAAAGTTTGGGCACAGAGGGGCTCTCCAAACGCAATGTGGCGTCCGCTAACAATTTGAGCCGATTTTCCATTCAATTTGTTAGCGGATACCATGTTGCATTTAGAGAGTCCCTGTGTGCCCAAACATTGGAGCTCCCCCACAAGTGACCCCATTTTGGAAACTAGACCCCCCAAGGCACCTATCTAGATGCATAGTGAGCACTTGGAACCCCTAGGTGCTTCACAAATTGATTCGTAAAAATGAAAAAGTGAAAAAAAAAACACTTTTTCATTTTTATGAATCAATTTGTGAAGCACCTGGGGTTCCAAGTGCTCACTATGAATCTAGATAGGTGCCTTGGGGGGTCTAGTTTCCAAAATGGGGTCACTTGTGGGGGAGCTCCAATGTTTTGGCACACAGCAGCTCTCCAAACGCAACATGGTGTCGCTAACAATTTGAGACAATTTTGCGTTAAATTTGTTAGCGGACACCATGTTGCATTTAGAGAGCCGCTGTGTGCCCAAATATTGGAGCTCCCCCACAAGTGACCCCATTTTGGAAACTAGACCACCCAAGGCACCTATCTAGATGCATAGTGAGCACTTGGAACCCTCAGGTGCTTCACAAATTGATTCATACAAATGAAAAAGTGTTTTTTTTTTCACTTTTTCATTGTTACGAATCAATTTGTGAAGCACCTGGGGGTTCCAAGTGCTCACTATGCATCTAGATAGGTGCCTTGGGGGGTCTAGTTTCCAAAATGGGGTCACTTGTGGGGGAGCTCCAATGTTTGGGCACACAGGGACTCTCTAAATGCAACATGGTGTCCTCTAACAAATTTAACGGAAAATCGGCTCAAATTGTTAGCGACACCATGTTGCGTTTGGAGAGCCGCTGTGTGCCCAAACATTGGAGCTCCCCCACAAGTGACCCCATTTTGGAAACTAGACCCCCCAAGGCACCTATCTAGATGCATTGTGAGCACTTGGAACCCTCAGGTGCTTCACAAATTGATTCATAAAAATGAAAAAGTGTTTTTTTTTTTTCACTTTTTCATTGTTACGAATCAATTTGTGAAGCACCTGGGGGTTCCAAGTGCTCACTATGCATCTAGAAAGGTGCCTTGGGGGGTCTAGTTTCCAAAATGGGGTCACTTGTGGGGGAGCTCCAAAGTTTGGGCACACATGGGCTCTCCAAACACAACATGGCGTCCGCTAATTATTCAAGCAAATTTTACAATCAAAAAGTCAAATGGCGCTCCTTCCCTTCCGAGCCCTGCCGTGCGCCCAAACAGTATTTTTTCCCCAAATATTGGGTATCTGCGTGCCCAGGGGAAATTGCACAACAAATTTTGGGGTCCATTTTTTCTTGTTACCCCTGTGAAAATAAAAAAAATTGGGTCTAAAGTAACATTTTTGTGAAAAAAGTTAAATGTTCATTTTTTTCTTCCACATTCAAAAAATTCCTGTGAAGCACCTGAAGGGTTAATAAAGTTCTTGAATGTGGTTTTGAGCACCATGAGGGGTGCAGTTTTTAGAATGATGTCACTTTTGGGTATTTTCTGTCATAAAGACCTCTCAAAGTGACTTCAAATGTGATGTGGTCCCTAAAAAAATGGTTTTGTAAATTTTGTTGGAAAAATGAGAAATCGCTCGTCAACTTTTAAACCTTATAGCTCCCTAACAAAAAAAAATTTTGGTTCCAAAATTGTGCTGATGTAAAGTAGACATGTGGGAAATGTTATTTATTAACTCTTTTTTTGTGACATATCGCTCTGATTTCAGGGCTTAAAAATTCAAATTTTGAAAATTGCAAAATTTTCAAAATTTTCGCCAAATTTCCATTTTTTTCACAAATAAACGCAAGTGATATCGAAGAAATTTTTCCACAATCATGAAGTACAATATGTCACGAAAAAACAATCTCAGAATCAGGGGGATCCCTTGAAGCGTTCCAGAGTAATTACCTCATAAAGTGACAGTGGTCAGAATTGTAAAAATTGGCCCGGTCATTAACGTGCAAACCACCCGCGGGGCTTAAGGGGTTAAACAACATTTTACCTCACAAAATGAATCCTCTGTGATCCCCTGCTGTCCTGTATGTATACTCTTTTGCTTCCTCCCCTGCCCAGGAGATGTGGTATGATCAGACCATGTTCCGTACACAGTAAGACACAATCAATTTTTAAAATTAACTTTTGTTTGTGAGAAAACCCCTTTAAGTAATAGCCTATAGGTATTTATTTATAATCTAGTTAGTTTCTAATTGAAGCCATTTAAAGTGACATATTTGGGCTGATTTACTAATTCAGTCTAATTTCTAGACATCTTAATCCTACACTACATCTTAAAAATGTGGCAAGTTTATCGCAGTGGCACACACTTGAGAATATTTATGGCACCTCTTTAAACATTTTTCTCTGACATTTTACCACCTACTGCTTTGTTTACTTAGTGAATAGTGATATAATTATGTGTCAAAATGTATGCGCAATTTTGATTTATGGTTTTGCACATCTCGCCAAACCTCTCTTACCACTAATTTACAAATCTTCCTACTAAGACTATCCTCTATTGTCAAGCAAGGCACAAAAAGTGTCTAGAACAGATAACAAATGTAGTGGAAGACATGTACTGTAGATTTTTGGGACACAAATTATAACAAACTCTCACATATTTAACTTAGGAGATTTCCCCATTATTGATACAGTTTATTTAATTCACATTATTAGTATAGATCCAATGTGCAATGCTGTACAACAGAGTGTATACACTAGTGGCTCCTGGTCACACACACTAGCCAAGACCTATTTCAAAGGAAGCAATAACCATCATCATCAATCAAAGCTTCACTGGTGCAAGGCAATGATATAGACCACTGAGCCATCTCGCTGCCCAATAACAAAATTTAATAGATATCAATAGCAGAAAGATAAATTATGTGACTGTGTAAGGTAAAAAATACTGTACAATTAAGCTGTCAGTACTTTTGCTTTTTAGATCTCAGCACAAGTATGGTTTTAGGCAATTGATAATGCAATTCCCTTAAATTTCACTTTTCCTATAATCAGGAACCTGTGGAAAAACATGGCCAGGTTGGCATTATCTACAGTAAATTAAAAATGTTGTTGTCACACGTAACCATCTAATAAGTCTAGGAAATATCCCAACTCTGATGCTCTGTAAATTACCATCCCATAGGTCTACAGGTACTGGGAACTCCTTTTCCTCATTTCTCAGCATGTTTTGCTCCTGGAAATGTCAAATGGCTTGCTTGCTTGCCCTGAAAAAATAGACAGTCTCTCCATTAGAGCTGGCCATACACATAATATGGCTGTTTGCCAAACAATGTTTTGGCCGATTAATTATCAGACAGCCATCTCAGGCGACTCTCCCATACACAAGAGCGCTTGTCCAGCTGCTGACACCTTGGCCGGCAGCTTATCTCCAGGAGAACAATGAGATCGGAAGTTTGAAATTGGACATACCTGATCTACATCACTCCCAACCATCAGCCAGCCAGCGCCCCATACACATTAGACCGTCAGCCAAAACCATCAATATTTGGTTCAGACATATTAGTCTAATGTGTATTTGGGGCTTATGCCTTTAGGTAGTTGACAAACAAGAGATCAGGAGCCAAGTGTTAAAGCCTCAACCGCCACGTCCTGTTAGCCGCCTCAGGGTCTCTACTGCCAGAGATAGTTTGCACTTTATAACTAGCAGTAGACTGCAAGTTAGACAGAAAATAGACAAATATTGGTCACCACTTTGGAGTGATACAGTATTTAAGCAATAAGACAACAAAAATGTATCTGTGAATTTTCTATTTAGCACATGAAGTTGTTTGAAATTACAGGAACCATTCAACCCTCTCTTAACTATCTCCTGCAATGTTCTCTCTCTTCTATGAGTAATAACTGTTTTAATTTAATTCTACATAGCCATAGGAGAGCTTGTTTTTTGGAAGGGGAGCTTGTTTTTTTGTAGAATGGGACCATTCATTTTACCATTCAATGTACATAAATATTGGAAAAGTATCTGTAGCACCCTGAGGATTCGGCTGCTACAGGGGTATTGCACCTCAACCCAGAGGTGTGATATTCCACTCCCGGGTAAGGATGGAGTGTGGAACTGAGCTCAGTTAGCTGCATGCACTACACACATCCCATTTCCGAGGGACAGATCGACGGTACTCCCACCAGTTTATGTGCAGGTACGACAGTGTCTGTTCCTGGCTGGAGTGGGAGGGGGGTGGAACATCCCAGTAGTGTAGGGGCAGATAGGGGGAGCATTCTGGGTAGTGCTAGGAGCTCATTGGGTGCTGGTCACCTGAGCTCACACATAGAGGGAGTATATAAGGTGGGCACCATCTTAGGACAGGGTCTTTTTGTAGAGGTCAGTCTGTCAGAGTGTAACCTGAGGAGCAGAGCAGAGAAGCTCAGCCAGAAGGGCTGACAGGGAGTTGTGGTTCCGGCTGGGCCCAGCTCCAAGGCCAAGAGAGAGGGAGGAGTCAGAAGGACCCAGAGAAAACAAGAAGGAACCCCAAGACCCCAGAATACAAACAACAGGGTGAAGGGTTGGCACCTAGGGTACCGGATCCCAAGCTGGCAGAGAGAAAAGCACACCTTAGCCAGAGACCGGAGGTCGTGGGCAGGATCTGCCATGACCCTCACCAAATCCACCAGGAAGGCAGACCAAGTATAGGGTCAGGGAACCCAGAGGAGGTGTACCCACCAAGAGACCCGAGGGAGCCGGACATAGGTGGATCCCTGGTGAGAACGGCCAGAAGAGAGGGAAAGTCAGACAGGAGCTCAGGACCACGCTCCAGAACTGCCTGGGGGTTAGCCGAGTCCAGGACCTGGTGGACGCAGCACGGCTCGGGTGGTCGCTTCAGGCCAGAGTGACCATAAGAACACCCGTAAGTAAAAACCCCTGAACTGCACAGCCCGACTCTGAGTCTTCTTGCTGATTCATCCTGCACCTTCACAACCACCATCCTCTACATCTGACCCCCTGAGGCTATACCCCTCCCGTTGGGGGTTATACTACCAAAGCTGCACACATACCAACAACCTCAGCGGACCCTGCTGCAGCGGTGGCCTTTTGACCGCAAATCAACGGGTGGCGTAGTCGACACAAAGAACTCTAATAGCATCTGTAGGACTGCCACACACTGAGCTTGACACCATGGGCACGGACCGGGTCACCGCCACTCGGAGACTACAACCCCCATCTGATACGGCTCCGGGTATCCCCCAAACAGCACTGGCCCAGGGGGCGCGTCAACTTTGGCGTAGTCGGCAGGATAACGTGCCCGCAACAACCGGGTACTGCGTGCCTGAAGAAAAGTTCACCGTTACCTCAAAAAGAAGTCTCCCGCCGGTTCCGGAGGGTCCCCGCCAACGGACCCCATCACAGGTCGTTTCCCGCCGGTTGTCCGCCATTTGCAGCTTTTTCCCGCCATCCATGGAGTTTCCCGCCACTGGGAGACGATTCCCGCCATTTCCAAAGATTTCCCGCCTTGGAAGAGCGGACGCCATTATGGGCATGCCAGAGGGTGGCAAGAGGCCACCTCCCATCGTGGGCCAGGTCGAAGAATGGCGCCAAAAGCGGAAACCGCGCCCACCAACAGAGACTGTGATGCTGGAAGTGTCCATCAGCGTAAGAGAACTGCCCCTGGAACTGACAATCACTAAGTTGCCCCGGGACCATCCTCAATGTGGGCAGAGACAGAACAAGAGAGCGAAGATGGGTGCAGCCTGGAGGAGTCTGGAGAGAGCGCACCCGGAGACAAGACGTCTAGAGGAGAGTCCAGAGAAAGCCTACCCGGAGATGGAGGGAGAGTCAGGCAGCACCGACCCAGTGGTCAGGAGCCTGCTGCAAGCAACAACCCCACTAGGCTTAGTGGAGATCCTAGCACAGCTCCCCCGAGACCGGGAGTGTGCACAGACTGCGCTGAAGGGCCTCGCACGGAGGATGGCCCGGGTACAGCGAGAGACGTTGGCGGAGTGGAGCCGAGAGATGGCCCAGCAGACCGAAACCCGACAGCGGAGCACGCCACCCGAGACGAGGAGACAGACCGCCTCTGAGGATGGCGCAGGAGGAATGAAGGCAGGAGACGGCGCCGAGAAGGGAGCTGAACGGACGGAGGCAGGTAAAGGGGACGTCTCAACCCCGAGCCGGGAAACCGCGTGCCTGCCCCAGCTCCCCGTCGCAGAGCCCGAAATTCCCCCTGCCGTGCCCATCGCTGCATCGTCACCGCCGCCGACTAGGCCTCAACCGGAAACCGCGGCCGCGACCCCTGTGACGTCACACGCCTCGACCTCGAGCGTGGCAAAGCAGGAAATACCACCGGCCTGGTCGCAAGGCCTAGTACCTCCGGGCGCCGCAATACCAACAGCGCCCCCTACCTCCGCGGAGCCACCGGCCTGGTCGCAGGGCCGAGTAACCCAGGGCGCCGCCGTTCTTACGGTGCCCTTTGCCTTTAGGGTGCCCCAAGCCTGGTCGCAAGGCCTGGTCGACCCGGGCGCCGCTACCATCAACGCGCCCTCAACATCTAGAGTGCCGCACCTGGGTGAAGACCTGTTCGCCCAGCATACGTGCCCGGATGGGCAGCCCTTTGTATGGCCCCAGGAGTATATTCAGCTGGAACTCCAGAGAGCAAGGCCCATGTGCGAGCCCCTGATTCCGGCTCCGAAGCCCGTAAGGAGGACCTCGCCCCCACTGGAGGAGATCCAGTTCGAGTGGGACCCCACCGGAGAAGACCTCATGGGGTTCACTCAGGAGACTCGGGCGGCCGCAGCGGAGCGTGCAGAGTGCTGCCGGCAGCAGCTCGAGGTCTTCGAGAGGGAGCGGAGAGAGAGGCGGGTCCGGGAACAGCAAATGCAGATAAGGAGCGCGGAGCAGAAGAGCCGGACCAGGAGGAAACCCCGTGCAGCTCATGGTCCCCGTGCCACCGGGACTGTGATAAAATTCAACATGCAGCATGGGTGGGGCTTCATTAGAGACCATCATACCCCCGGCGACGTCTTTGTGACCCGCAGAGACGTAGAAAGCCATCTGCCGGAGGGACACAGAGGTCGTGACCTGTATGTAGGGGACGAGGTCACCTTCACCCGGCACAAGTGTGCCAAAGGACCCTACGCCCTCCATGTGCATCGCCTGACGGAGGAGGAGCTGCGGTGTGAGGAGGAGCAAGAGGACCCGGACGGGTCTGAAGAATCTAAAGAAGGAGCAGGAGGACGCCGTCGTTGAAGTACGGTAGAGAGAGACTGTACATAGTTACCCGTCAGGGTATAAGAACTGTTCTAGTTAAAATATAGTCCCCGTTGGGACCAGCAGATTGAACTGAATCCCGTGTGTCCCTATTCCCACTGACCGAGGACTGAGAGCGGTCATTCCTCCCTAATACCTGGCCGAGGACTGAGAGCGGCCATATTTCCTTTGTATATAGTTGCGCTTCCTAAAGCGCCCCCTACCGGTTTTATAGGAAACTGTTTTTCTTCCACAAGAGACTGTCGCACTTTACCCGGTCACAAGTAGCACCGTGGCCGGAGGAACAAGACAAGAATGTTATTTATGAAAAGTTTTATATGAAAAGTTTATTGCTGATGATATCTATATGATGTTTTCTATGTTTATGTTTATGAAAAAAGTTGTATGTTTTGGATGTTTTTTATATCTTACAGCCCGAGGACGTGCTGTGATTTACCAGGGGGGAATGTAGCACCCTGAGGATTCGGCTGCTACAGGGGTATTGCACCTCAACCCAGAGGTGTGATATTCCACTCCCGGGTAAGGATGGAGTGTGGAACTGAGCTCAGTTAGCTGCATGCACTACACACATCCCATTTCCGAGGGACAGATCGACGGTACTCCCACCAGTTTATGTGCAGGTACGACAGTGTCTGTTCCTGGCTGGAGTGGGAGGGGGGTGGAACATCCCAGTAGTGTAGGGGCAGATAGGGGGAGCTTTCTGGGTAGTGCTAGGAGCTCATTGGGTGCTGGTCACCTGAGCTCACACATAGAGGGAGTATATAAGGTGGGCACCATCTTAGGACAGGGTCTTTTTGTAGAGGTCAGTCTGTCAGAGTGTAACCTGAGGAGCAGAGCAGAGAAGGTCAGCCAGAAGGGCTGACAGGGAGTTGTGGTTCCGGCTGGGCCCAGCTCCAAGGCCAAGAGAGAGAGAGGAGTCAGAAGGACCCAGAGAAAACAAGAAGGAACCCCAAGACCCCAGAATACAAACAACAGGGTGAAGGGTTGGCACCTAGGGTACCGGATCCCAAGCTGGCAGAGAGAAAAGCACACCTTAGCCAGAGACCGGAGGTCGTGGGCAGGATCTGCCACGACCCTCACCAAATCCACCAGGAAGGCAGACCAAGTATAGGGTCAGGGAACCCAGAGGAGGTGTACCCACCAAGAGACCCGAGGGAGCAGGACATAGGTGGATCCCTGGTGAGAACGGCCAGAAGAGAGGGAAAGTCAGACAGGAGCTCAGGACCACGCTCCAGAACTGCCTGGGGGTTAGCCGAGTCCAGGACCTGGTGGACGCAGCACGGCTCGGGTGGTCGCTTCAGGCCAGAGTGACCATAAGAACACCCGTAAGTAAAAACCCCTGAACTGCACAGCCCGACTCTGAGTCTTCTTGCTGATTCATCCTGCACCTTCACAACCACCATCCTCTACATCTGACCCCCTGAGGCTATACCCCTCCCGTTGGGGGTTATACTACCAAAGCTGCACACATACCAACAGCCTCAGTGGACCCTGCTGCAGCGGCGGCCTTTTGACCGCAAATCAACGGGTGGCGTAGTCGACACAAAGAACTCTAATAACATCTGTAGGACTGCCACACACTGAGCTTGACACCCTGGGCACGGACCGGGTCACCGCCACTCGGAGACTACAACCCCCATCTGATCCGGCTCCGGGTATCCCCCAAACAGCACTGGCCCAGGGGGCGCGTCATATCCAAGTGCTGTGAATTGGTGAAATAAACCACAATTCTGTCACAATTTTTATGCCATTCAATTTGTGACAAAAATTGCTTTTAAAAATAGTCAGTACAGATCAGTACAATATTAAACTTCTAAGGTTATTTTTTTATTTTAATTGTGAAATAAATTCAGACATTTGTAAAAATAAAATTGGTTTGAGTTGCCATTTTTTGAGACCTCTAACTTTATTTTTTCATCAATTTTGCTCTATGAGGGGTTTTTTTTGCAACTCAGCTGATTTTTTTAATGATATTATTTTGTGATGAATATGATGATTACTTTTTATTTATGCACACCCATAACGTTTTATGTTTATCTTGATAGAGCTGTGTGATGACTCGCTTTTTTCTTTGCCAAGTATACATTTTTAATGTTACCATTTTAGGATACATAGGATGGCATCCTATTATCATTCCATGATCCCATTGCAGGAAAGCTGTAGAACGTATTAGTCATGTCCACAAATTGCAGTTGTGACTTACTCCATCTTCTGTCTATTTAGTGGATGGGTACAGAAGCTGCCTTCTATTTAAATGCACTAGTCTGGTCCCAAAACCTGTCCATACTAGAGCTGTCTTTGATCTTAGGTGGACAATATCCCGCGTGAGCTATTATATAGGCTCATATTGGTACCATGTGCTGTCCATTTTCCATTTGGACAGCACTCGGACAAAAGAATACATTCCTTGGAACGTACCCATAGTCACATCCCATTTTTGCAAGGCTATGCCCCTTTGCCAAGCAATAGTGTCTACCTTAATGTGTCTGATAATTCTAAACTGGATAATAACCCTGAACGTTGCCTTCATTATGAACCAACAAGAGGTAGAATAGGAAATAGGGAAAAAAGAGACATTCTATTGTATATTAAAGCCAAATCTGTTTTTACTGTATTTTCAGTTTTGGCAATCGTATGCCTGCCGTGTGTTTATGATGAACAATGAGTAATATACCATTTATAAGGAAAACTCTGTGATATTACATTAAGATTTTTCTCATTTGGTTTTGGCAGATTTTCAGGTACTATTTATACTTTGCTTGTAACACTTGTCTGGTTTTTCTGACCAAAGTTAATACTCATTCTTGGAAAAGCTGATCGTTTTCTATAAATCTGAAATAATATTAGTTGCTATAAATGTCAGTCATTAGCTGGAGAATGGGAAGACAATGTTACATTAAGGCTATGGACGAAACAATTCGTGGGCAGAGTATTAAAATGTGCATCAATTTTTTTGCAAAGGAAACAAATACTGACACAAAAGTCAAACACAACTCATTTTATTCTTGGAGAAGTTCCCACATTTTTCTCTTTTTAGTGTTGTAATCTCGGAAACATTAAAATAGGTTCCACAGGGAGTGTGAGCACTGAGATGGAACGTGGACAGACAGATACCATGTTCTATTAAAGCTTTCAGGTCTACAGGTTCAACAGTTCATTTGACCCTGTGTTGTTGTTTAGGAAAAATAATGCATATTTGGTTTTATATCCTCCAAAGAATGTGTATTTATACTGTATCTCCTGTTATCAAAGAGTAGAACAAAACTAAAAGCAATAGCTTTATTTCATTATACGCATTCTACAGTAACAACGATCCCTGCTAGGAGCATCAGTTTAAGCAAACTAAACATTCTTATAAAGCAACTTGCACAGAATAATCTCATAATAAACCTAAATTTGAGTTTAGTGCTTCTCATATTCTTTTTCATTTTCATATTTTCAGACAGATATTGGTTTGGAGTCATTGTAAAGTTTATATAAGAGACTGATCTGAGTGATTATAATCTCTGTACAGTGCTGTAGAATGTGAAGATTCTATGAAACCAATGAAAATAATATTTAAGTAATTCTTCAATAAAAGTTTTTTTGCAATTAGTCCCAAAGTGGAATATTATTGCTTATATTTGGCATAAAAGAAGCTTCAAATCCTACATGTGTGCCCTGTAAGAGCTTATAACACAATGCAGTAGCCATTTGTAAGAGTTTCTAGCAGTAGTGCGCCATCCATTAGGAGGCACCACACGATGCTTGTATTTTTCACATTTAGATTTGAAAAGGGGTTTCTATGACAGTTTTCACACTAAGTGACAAACATACTAGAAGCATACTTATTCGACAGTAATACCACTGTAGCAAGAAATTGATAAAGTATAAATAATGTGAAGAACACAAAATGAGTATTTGGCCCGCAGTAACAACTTATCCAAAGGGTTATAAGTTGTTGATTGGCAGGGGAGCCAATCAATAAGGGCATCACCAATTCAAAAAACGTACCACTAGGGATGAGCAGACCTATGAAAATTTGGGTTCTGGTACCTGACTGAACTTTAGTCCTAAGTTCAGTTTAGGCAACAGAACTGCACCTGAACCTAAACCTGAACCCAAACCCCATTGAAATTAATTGGGGACTCAAACTTTGTAGCTGGAAAAAAAATATCTCTCTCCTCTCTCTCTCTTTCTCTATCCCCTCCCGGTGTTCAGGGGGAAGTCCATGTTCAGAGTTTAGCACCGGACACTAACTGTTCGGTATGAACCCCAAACTTTTAAGTTCAGGTTCGTACATCTCTATTTACCACCTATCTATTCACGAACACTGGTTTGAGCATGTTTGTGTGTGCACAAACATCAATGCATTCAAATGGGGCATGAATAAGTGAAAAGATGGTGGTATAACCCCTTAAAAGAGAAGCTATCATCAGACAATGACTGTTTAAATGAAGATTTTGTGTTACATGCATTTAAAAAAATGGCAATGTTCACTAAAAAAACAAAATTAGTAATCTTGCAATTTTCACACTGACCACTTGGAGTTTTTTAAACTCATACTTACTGTCCTTTCAAGGAGAGTTTACAGCAAGACTCCATATCATCAGTGGCTGGACTACAATGAAAGGTCACACCTCTTTACACAGCTGATAGCACTGGATCCACCAATAACAACAGGTGTTTTCATACCTGAACCTGTTCCCCCGCTTTTTGCCATGACCTTTGCTCATTAGACACTTTAATACAAAAGATGAGGTGAAGAACTGACTTTTGTGGCTATATGCATTTGTTATTTCCTGAAACAGGAGGAAGATAGAGGCTAAAAAAACCCTAGTGATCAGTGTGAAAATTGTAAGAGTTCTATGTTTTATTGTTAATACAGATTGTGATATGTTTTAAAAAAATTGGCAAATTAAAAACAAATAGCACAAAAGTCTGATTCAAAAGGACCCTGTCATGTGCAAAAATGCTATTTACCTGCAGATATATTGTTAGCCTGCTGATAAATAGTGTTAGAATGCTGCCTATCTGCCTTACTGAAGGCACGACTAGCAGGAGAAGCAAAAATTATATCTTCCCAGTAAGTGCTTGCTTTCAGTCATGAGGGCATGCATGGAGCAGTTATAATCACTACTCACTATACTGTGAACGGCGGTTGTAATCAGTCTACGGCACATTGATTGACAAAGCATGTATGTGCAGAGTAATCTGTCAATCAATATGATGGAAAGTGATTACAGCTGCCGCTCACAATATAATAAACAGTGACTGTTAAAAGCTTCATGCACACCCCTATGACTGAAAGTGAGCAGCTGCCGATATGAGATCATTTCCTCCCAGTAGCCAATGTTTCAGTAAGATATCCAGGCAGCATTACACTGCTGTTTACTGTTTATTAACCCTATATCTGCAGTTAAAGAGCATTTTTTCACATGACAGGTGCCCTTTAAACAAAAGGTCATTTTCTGATGATAATTTAAGGATAATGTAAATGCAATAGAATTTTTTTGGTATTTAACTATTTTATCCATTTTAACTTTTTGCCTTGGCTCAATGTAATGCACACGCCCGGGTTGAGTGGCGTGTGCATGTGTATGTAGTGATTCCACTGTGTCATGAACCGGAGAGTGCCAGGAGGGGCGTAACTAAGTATCTGCCCGATCCGACCAAGGTCGCACGGCGGCATACAATGCCAGTGCACCAGCGAGGAACTAAGCAGAGGGACCAGGGTCTACTCCAGGTCAGACTCCGGACACGGCTGTTGACCCACACCGGGGAATACAGGAACAGGCAGACTAGAGCGCAGGCTGGGTAGGGTCCAGTACAGACTGGGAGACAAATTCGAAACCGCAGACGCGGTAGACAGGGCTGAGCAAAGCAAAACCGCAGACGCGGTGGACAGGGCTGAGCAAAGCGATACCGCAGACGCTGTGGACAGGGCTGAGCAAAGCGAAACCGCAGACGCGGTGGACAGGGCTGAGCAAAGCGAAACCGCAGACGCGGTGGACAGGGCTGAGCAAAGCGAAACCGCAGACGCGGTGGACAGGGCTGAGCAAAGCGAAACCGCAGACGCGGTGGACAGGGCTGAGCAAAGCGAAACCACAGACGCGATGGACAGGGCTGAGCAAAGCGAAACCGCAGACGCGTTGGACAGGGCTGAGCAAAGCGAAACCGCAGACGCGGTGGACAGGGCTGAGCAAAGCGAAACCGCAGACGTGGGGGACAGGGCTGAGCAAAGCAAAACCGCAAACGCGGTGGACAGGGCTGAGCATAGCGAAACCGCAGACGCGGTGGACAGGGCTGAGCAAAGCAAAACCGCAGACGCGGTGGACAGGGCTGAGCAAAGCGAAACTGCTGACGCGGTGGACATGGCTGAGCAAAGCGAAACCGCAGACGCGGTGGACAGGGCTGAGCAAAGCGAAACCACAGACGCGGTGGACAGGGCTGAGCAAAGCGAAACCGCAGACACGGTGGACAAGGCTGAGCAGGCAAGAACCGCCGAAGCAGCAAGCAAGGCAGAGCGGAGGGGACAGGGCTCTGTTCACACGGAACAGACTGGAATGGAAAGGCAGAACCAGGTACACACAGGATACTTGCAATGAAGTAGCGAGTGCACTCTAAACTCACAAACGTGAGTACAGAGACAACGAGTAGGAGATAGGTATGGGATCAGATTCTGCAAGAAAAGGGAAGGTACGGACACAGAGAAAAACAGATAACAGGCTAGGAGAGTATACAAATAAGAGCAGGCAAGATACAGGAACGGGTCTAGGTATGCGGCCCCTAGAAGGCGGAAAGAACAGGCTAGGAGCGTGTTCACACTGGCCTGGAAATACAGCCTCCAGGATAGGCAGAAGACAACAGGCTAGAGAGCGTGTACAGACTGCAGGTTAGAGTACACAGGTAGGACACAATACAGACATGGGAACAAATACTGCAAGACAGGTAACATGCACAGGACCTGGCATGTCAGAGACAAAAAGCCAACTGACAGGGCAAGATGCTCAGGCATGGGTTAATTGGAGCAGCTGGTTTAAATACCAGGTGACAGACAGCAATTGGCTGAGGACGCACAAGGGGTGTGCCTGCAGCAGATACAAAAAGCAGTAAGTGATCGGGCGCCGCCCTTAAGCAGCAGAAACAGAGACAAACAAACAGCATGGAGGGAAGCCAGAGAGACATTCTGAATTGGAGATCAAGTGCGCTCTCTTGCACAGTGGGAGATGGAGCACTATGCAAGGACGCCGCCAGGTATGTTACACTCAACATAAAGCAATATGTATAGCATAAGAGTACCAGCTTTTCAAAACTACATAATTTCTCGATACACTGTCAAAATATGCGTATGCTTTATGGATCTATGGTTGGCCACCCAGTGATTGGAATGTGAATTCAGCCTGTCAAAGGTCTTAGTAGCAAGTTGCAATATTGAATTTTCTCCATGAGAAGATGAAGTCCTTAAAATTAAGAAAAGGTAAACATGGACACTAGTGATGAGCAGATTGAGTTTGAGATGAATGTTCTGAAATTCGTTGTTTGATTTTCTGTTTCACGCAAATTCTAACATCTTGAGATTCAGTTTGCAGTTCACAAAATTAAAAAAAAAAACTTTCATGTTATCATTTCCCAAACTACTGAAGCATCAGAAAGCAGGCAAACTTAATTTTACATTGTTGGGCAGGCTTCCCCATAATGACCTGAAGCTGTGACCTATTACAGATTATCATAACTTGTAAAGTGGTGGTCAATACCTGGACAATCACAGATCAGAGACTCCCTGTGGAGGAGAGTTTGTACAGCAGAGTGGTTTTCCATCTCCAGAGTCACTGGGTAAGTCTCTTCCTTTCTGTAGAGTGTAAGTTAATATTGTCAGCAAGGTCCTCTCTCTTTTATAGTGTGTAAGTTGTTATGGCCTGCATTTTCTCTCTCTTTTGCCTGTAAAATGTAAGTTCTTATGATCAGCAGGGTCCTCTCTCTCATGTCAAGTGTAAGCTCCTATGTTAAGCTATGTCCTTTCTCTTTCTCACCTGTAAAGTGTAAGCTCTTGTGATCAGCTGGGTCATCTCTCCTCTCTCTCTCTCTCTCCATCTTGAAAGTTAATTTCTAAATACAGTTTACTAATTAACTCCCTTCTGTGAGCCTTGGATGGGGATTCCCTCTACATAATCCCTGCTATTTTCATTCTATCTGTCCTTGATATGTTTTGTTCAATCTGCATCTCAATCCTTTTATCCCAATACACACTGGTCCCTATCTGTCTGTTTCCTGAATTCATTTAGCCTCTGTGTCCTAATTACTCCCCCCCCCTCCACCCATGCTTTTGAGAGCAGTGTCCCTGCGACTCCTCCCCTCCTGCACACCTGACCCACCTAACATGCTGGTTAGAGCTCCATAAATCAAGCAAGCCTACTCTGGCACAGACGGTCTGGCTTTTAAAGGATCGCTTTTTAAGGGGCTGAAAATGAAATATGCCATAAATGGGCCAGAAGTGACCAGAAGGTACGGATCACTATCAATTATTTGTACTTAGATTCGCTTTCTCATTCTCCCTTCCACTTTCATCATGCTTACATATTCCCTTACTGTTTTTGCCCCACTAATCCTCACTCTCCTTCGCTTTCCCCAAACCCCAGCACCCTCTAACCAAATCATCATCTCTCCTTCCCTCCTACCTCCCCACCTAACCTCATCTACAGACCTGCTCCTCAACCTCAGATCGATCGTCCCAAAACATAAAACAAGCCAGACACTCTCCTTCTCCCACCTGCTCTCCCTCTCTCTGCTTCTCCTCACTGCTGGTGACATATCTCCCAATCCTGGACCCCCACAGCTTGCACCCTCCACCAATTCCCCCACCTATCGCATCAAACCAACTGCAAACTACCACAACCTCTCTTACGCAAAACCGGTCCCCCTGACTCCCACCCCGCTGCTCCCTCTCTTTGGAGCACTGTGGAATGCCTGCTCTGTCTGCAACAAGCTCCATTTTATCCACGACCTCTTTACCTCTCGTCATCTCTCCTTCCTGGGCATCACAGAGACATGGCTAACAACCCCTGACACTGCCTCCCCTGCTGCGCTGTGTTACGGTGGCCTCCACTTCACCCACACTCCTCGCCCTGGAAACAGATATGGTGGAGGAGTGGGTCTTCTCCTCTCTAACAACTGCACCTTTAGACCTACTCCTCCTCTTCCCTCCCTTATTCTCCCTTCTTTTGAAGTCCACTCTGTCCACATTTACTCTCACGCCAACCTCCAAGTGGCTATGATATACCGACCTCCAGGCCCCATCACCGCCTTTATTGACCAATTCTCCACCTGGCTCCTTTACTTTCTTTCTGCTGACATTCCCACAATCATCATGGGCGATTTCAACATCCCCACTGACACTCGCCAGTCAACAGCATCCAAACTCCTGTCACTTACTTCATCCTTTGGACTTACTCAGTGGTCCTCCTCAGCTACCCACACAGACGGACACACACTAGACCTGATCTTCACCCGACTCTGCTCCCTATCTAACCTCACAACCTCCCCCCTACCCCTATCTGACCACCATCTACTCACATTCTCATCCCTGTCCTCCCCACCTGTCACCCATGTCCGTCAACTAGCACACCCCAGCAGAAACCTTGCACATCTAGACACTCACACACTCTCTGACTCTGTTCTACCACTGACATCCATATCCTCACTCCATGACACAGACAGCACCACCGCTTTCTACAATGCCATGCTCGCATCTGCTATTGACTCGGTCGTCCCTCTTGTGCATGGCAGAGCACGACGAGTCAACAGGCAGCCCTGGCAACACCAAACTTACTAAACAGCTTCGACAAGCGTCCAGGGTTGCGGAGCGGCGTTGGAAGAAAACACATACTCAAGATGACTTCACTCTATTCAAACAAGCAACATTTACATTCAAGTCAGCACTCACCTCTGCTAAACAGGCCTACTTCACAACCCTCATATCCTCGCTATCCTACAACCCCAAACAGCTATTCAACACTTTTATCTCTCTCCTCCGCCCTCCACTGCCCCCTCCGACCTCCGTCATCTCTGCTGAGGAGTTTGCCGCACACTTCAAAAACAAGATTGACCAAGCACGGCAAGTCTTTACTGTCCGACCACCACAACCCCTTTGTTTTCCACAGCATTTCCCTACCCCCATAGCCTCCCTCCCAACATCACGGAAAACGACCTTACTCGTCTCCTCTCCAAATCACACCTCACCACATGTGCACTCGACCCCATCCAATCCCACCTCCTCCCCAACCTCACCCCCACACTCATCCCATCCCTAACCCATCTCTTCAACCTATCACTATCTTCTGGTACTTTCCCCGCTGCCTTCAAACATGCCACAATCACGCCCATCCTCAAAAAGCCATCCCTCGACCCAACCACCTTGTCCAGCTATCGCCCCATATCACTGCTCCCAATTGCCTCCAAACTCCTTGAGCAACACATTCACGATGGAACTTTCCTCCCACTTTTCATCTAACTCTCTCTTCGACAACCGACAATCCGGCTTCCGCCCCCACCATTCCACCGAAACTGCCCTTACCAAAATTACCAATGACTTACTTACAGCCAAAACTAACAGACAATTCTCTGTACTCCTTTTTCTTGACCTGTCCTCTGCTTTCGATACAGTTGACCACTGCCTCCTACTACAGATCCTCTATTCCTTTGGCGTCAAAGACCTTGCCCTATCCTGGATCTCCTCATACCTTTCTAACCGCACATTTAGCGTCTCCCACTCCCACACTACCTCCTCACCCCGCCCCCTCTCTGTTGGAGTCCCGCAAGGCTCTGTCCTAGGACCCCTACTCTTCTCAATCTATACCCTTGGCCTGGGACAGCTCATAAAATCCCATGGCTTCCAGTACCATCTGTACGCTGATGACACCCAGATCTACCTCTCTGGCCCAGATGTCACCTCTCTGCTGTCCAGAATCCCAGAATGCCTAGCAGCCATATCCTCCTTCTTCTCCTCCCGCTACCTCAAGCTCAATGTGGACAAAACTGAACTCATTATCTTTCCCCCATCTCGCATATCCTTCCCACCTGATCTTTCTATCACAATAAATGACATTACTCTTTCCCTTGTACCGACAATCCGCTGCCTCGGAGTAACCCTTGACTTTGCCCTGTCCTTCAAACCCCACATCCAAGCTCTCGCCATATCTTGTCGCCTCCAGCTTAAAAATAATTTCAGAATTCGTCCTTTCCTCAACCCTTAATCTACTAAACTGCTTGTGCATGCCCTCATCATCTCCCGCCTCGACTATTGCAACATTCTCCTCTGTGGCCTACCTGCTAACACTGTCGCACCCCTCCAGTTCATCCTCAACTCTGCTGCACGACTCGTTCATCTCTCGCCTCGCTACTCCTCTGCTACCCCCCTTTGCAAATCCCGTCATTGGCTTCCATTCCCCCAGCGTATCCAGTTCAAACTACTAACACTGACCTACAAAGCCATCCACAACTTCTCTCCTCTGTACATCTCTGAACTAATCTCCCGCTATATTCCTTCATGTAACCTCCGTTCCTCCCAAGACCTCCTTCTCTTCTCCACACTTATTCGTTCCTCACGCAATCGCCTCCAAGATTTCTCCCGAATATCCCCCATCCTATGGAATTCTGTGCCTCAACACGTCCGATTATCCACCACACCTGGATCCTTCAGACGGAACCTGAAAACGCATCTCTTCAAACAAGCTTACAGCCTGCCATGACCCTGCTTGCTGCCACCTCAACCAACAACACAGGAACTACTGCAACCCCTCAACCGACTGTCTCAGCCCCTTTCCTGTAGAATGTAAGCCTGCAAGAGCAGGGTCCTCTTCCCTCCGTACCAGTCTATCATTAGAGATGAGCGGTGCTCAACTCGAACTGTTCGCCAATCTCAAATTCGAGCTGTTTTGGGCGGTGTTAGAGCCGTTCGGCGAACACGAACAATTTGAAAAAAATTTGGCTGTTCGAGGTTATGTTCGATAACTGTTCGTGCACCAAAAACATAACTGGATTTTTTCTCAATAATGCTGAAAATTAATGTTAATATGCAGTTTGAGTGTACAGCAGGGTGGGGGGAGGGGCAGGGGATGGATCTCTGCATAAATAATGAAGATCTCCATTTTTTTTTCTCTTTCCTGCATTTACAGTGGGGTTGTGCAATCTGTCAGCCTATCAGCAGAGCACACACGGAGCGAATTGCTTTTTTTCACACAACCAAGGGCATGTGTCATTGGCAGTGTATGTCACATGTCCTTGCCCTATATGACCCAGCCATTTTCCCCGTCGCCACCATTTTCTCACTGCTGCAGCTGCGTGTTAGATGGCACCGCTGTTGCTGTGTGCGCTATACTTTGTTAATTTCAAGCCAATTTTCGCACAAATCTACAGATAGCTTGGGAGTAGGGAATAGTTGTGATTGCAGTCCTTTTAAGGACTAGGTTACATCATTTCCTACGACTTTTATCAGGCAGGTCTGTGCTCTTAAATAGATAGGTTGGGAGTAAAGACTAATTGTATTTGCAGTCCTTTTGAGGCCTAGGTTACATCAGTTCCTTTCACTTTTTGCCAGGCAGGTCTGTGCCAGTGCTGTGCAAGTTTTTTTCACAGCATTTGGCTAAATCTAGCAAAGCAAATCCTTTTTGGCCTCTTGCAGTGTGTGTTAGTCAGTGGAGTAGCCTACCTGTGTTGGAAGCTACACCACCTGTGTATAGAATACAAATTTTTTTACAGCACCTAGTGAAGTAAGACCTTTTGGGCATAGCATCATTCTATTAGTCAATGTATACTAACCTCCACCAGGTTGCAAATTCAAAATAATTTTTATCTGCATCTAGCTCTGAAAAAATATTTTGGCTTGTAGCAGTGTGTGGGACTTGTTCTATTAGTCCATCTATACTAACCTCCACCAGGTTGCAAATTAAATATACTTTTTTAATGCATCTAGCTCTGAAAAAATATTTCAGCTTGTAGCAGTGTGTGGGACTTGTTCTATTAGTCCTTCTATACTAACCTCCACCAGGTTGCAAATTCAAAATAATTTTTATTCGCATCTAGCTTTGAAACATTATTTTGGCTTGTAGCAGTGTGTGGGACTTGTTCTATTAGTCCATCTATGCTAGCCTCCACCAGGTTGCAAATTCAAATTAAATTTTATCTGCATCTAGCTCTGAAAAAATATTTTGGCTTGTAGCAGTGTGTAGGACTTGTTCTATTAGTCCATCTATACAAACCTCCACCAGGTTGCAAATTCAAAATAATTTTTATCTGCATCTAGCTCTGAAAAAATATTTCGGCTTGTAGGAGTGTGTGGGACTTGTTCTATTAGTCCATCTATACTAACCTCCACCAGGTTGCAAATTCAATAAAAAAAAATTCTGCATCTAGCTCTGAAAAAATATTTCGGCTTATAGCAGTGTGTGGGACTTGTTCTATTAGACTATGTATACTAACCTCCACAAGGTTGCAAATTCAAAATAATTTTTATCTGCATCTAGCTCTGGAAAAAAAATTCGGCTTGTAGCAGTGTATGTCACTTGTTCTATTAGTCCATCTATACTAACCTCCACCAGGTTGCAAATTCAATACAATTTTTTTCTGCATCTAGCTCTGAAAACATATTTCGGCTTGTAGCAATGTGTGGGGCTTGTTCTATTAGTCCATCTATACTAACCTCCACCAGGTTGCAAATTCAAAATAATTTTTTTATGCATCTAGCTCTGAAAAAATATTTCGGCTTGTAGCAGTGTGTGGGACTTGTTCTATTAGTCCATCTATGCTAACCTCCAACAGGTTGCAAATTCAAAATAATTTTTATCTGCATCTAGCTCTGAAAAAATATTTCGGCTTGTAGCACAGTGTGGGACTTGTTCTATTAGTCTATCTATACTAACCTCCACCAGGTTGCAAATTCAATATAATTTTTTCCTGCTTCTAGCTCTGAAAAAATATTTCGGCTTGTAACAGTGTGTGGGACTTGTTCTATTAGTCCATCAGTACTAACCTCCACCAGGTTGCAAATTCAATATAATTTTTTTCTGCATCTAGCTCTGAAAAAATATTTCGGCTTGTAGCAGTGTGTGGGACTTGTTCTATTAGTCCATCTGTACTAACCTCCACCAGGTTGCAAATTCAAAATAATTTTTTTCTGCATCTAGCTCTGAAAAAATATTTCGGCTTGTAGCAGTGTGTGGGACTTGTTCTATTAGTCCATCAAGGCTAACCTCCAACAGGTTGCAAATTCAAAATCATTTTTATCTGCATCTAGCTCTGAAAAAATATTTTGGCTTGTAGCAATGTGTAGGACATGTTCTATTAGTCCATCTATACTAACCTCCACCAGGTTGCAAATTCAATATAATTTTTTTCTGCATCTAGCTCTGAAAAAATATTTCGGCTTGTAGCAGTGTGTGGGACTTGTTCTATTAGTCCATCTGTACTAACCTCCACCAGGTTGCAAATTCAATATAATTTTTTTCTGCATCTAGCTCTGAAAAAATATTTCGGCTTGTAGCAGTGTGTGGGACTTGTTCTATTAGTCCATCTATGCTAACCTCCAACAGGTTGCAAATTCAAAATAATTTTTATCTGCATCTAGCTCTGAAAAAATATTTCGGCTTGTAGCAGTGTGTAGGACATGTTCTATTAGTCCATCTATTCTAACCTACACCAGGTTGCAAATTCAATATAATTATTTTCTGCATCTAGCTCTGAAAAAATATTTCGGCTTGTAGCAGTGTGTGGGACTTGTTCTATTAGTCCATCTATACTAACCTCCACCAGGTTGCAAATTCAATATAATTTTTTTCTGCATCTAGCTCTGAAAAAATATTTCGGCTTGTGGCAGTGTGTGGGACTTGTTCTATTAGTCCATCTGTACTAACCTCCACTAGGTTGCAAATTCAATATAATTTTTTTCTGCATCTAGCTCTGAAAAAATATTTCGGCTTGTAGCAGTGTGTGGGACTTGTTCTATTAGTCCATCTATGCTAACCTCCAACAGGTTGCAAATTCAAAATCATTTTTATCTGCATCTAGCTCTGAAAAAATATTTCGGCTTGTAGCAATGTGTAGGACATGTTCTATTAGTCCATCTATACTAACCTCCACCAGGTTGCAAATTCAATATAATTTTTTTCTGCATCTAGCTCTGAAAAAATATTTCGGCTTGTAGCAGTGTGTGGGACTTGTTCTATTAGTCCATCTATGCTAACCTCCAACAGGTTGCAAATTCAAAATAATTTTTATCTGCATCTAGCTCTGAAAAAATATTTCTGCTTGTAGCAGTGTGTGGGACTTGTTCTATTAGTCCATCTATACTAACCTCAACCAGGCTGAAAATTCAAAATAATTTTTTTCTGCATCTAGCTCTGAAAAAATATTTCGGCTTGTAGCAGTGTGTGGGACTTGTTCTATTAGTCCATCTGTACTAACCTCCACCAGGTTGAAAATTCAATATCATTTTTTTCTGCATCTAGCTCTTAAAAAATATTTCGGCATGTAGCACAGTGTGGGACTTGTTCTATTAGTCTATCTATACTAACCTCAACCAGGCTGAAAATTCAAAATAATTTTTTTCTGCATCTAGCTCTGAAAAAATATTTCGGCTTGTAGCAGTGTGTGGGACTTGTTCTATTAGTCCATCTGTACTAACCTCCACCAGGTTGAAAATTCAATATCATTTTTTTCTGCATCTAGCTCTGAAAAAATATTTCGGCATGTAGCACAGTGTGGGACTTGTTCTATTAGTCTATCTATACTAACCTCCAACAGGTTGCAAATTCAATATAATCTTTTTTTGCATCTAGCTCTGAAAAAATATTTTGGCTTGTAGCAGTGTGTGGGACTTGTTCTATTAGTCCATCTGTGCTAGTCTCCACCAGGTTGCAAATTCAATATAATTTTTTTCTGCATCTAGCTCTGAAAAAATATTTCGGCTTGTAGCAGTGTGTGGGACTTGTTCTATTAGTCCATCTATACAAACCTCCACCAGTTTTTAAATCAATATAATTTTTTTCTGCATCTAGCTCTGAAAAAATATTTCGGCTTGTAGCAGTGTGTGGGACTTGTTCTATTAGTCCATCTGTACTAACCTCCACCAGGTTGCATATTCAATATAATTTTTTTCTGCATCTAGCTCTGAAAAAATATTTCGGCTTGTAGCAGTGTGTGGGACTTGTTCTATTAGTCCATCTATACAAACCTCCACCAGTTTGCAAATCAATATAATTTTTTTCTGCATCTAGCTCTGAAAAAATATTTCGGCTTGTAGCAGTGTGTGGGACTTGTTCTATTATTCCAGCCATACTAACCTCCACCAGGTTGCAAATTCAAAATAATTTTTATCTGCATCTAGCTCTGGAAAAATATTTCGGCTTGTAGCAGTGTGTGGGACTTGTTCTATTAGTCGATCTATACTAACCTCCACCAGGTTGCAAATTCAAAATAATTTTTATCTGCATCTAGCTCTGAAAAAATATTTCGACTTGTAGCAGTGTGTAGGACATATTCTATTAGTCCATCTATACTAACCTCCACCAGGTTGCAAATTCAATATAATTTTTTTCTGCATCTAGCTCTGAAAAAATATTTCAGCTTGTAGCAGTGTGTGGGACTTGTTCTATTAGTCCATCAGTACTAACCTCCACCAGGTTGCAAATTCAATATAATTTTTTTCTGCATCTAGCTCTGAAAAAATATTTTGGCTTGTAGCAGTGTGTGGGACTTGTTCTATTAGTCCATCTATACTAACCTCCACCAGGTTGCAAATTCAAAATAATTTTTATCTGCATGTAGCTCTGAAAAAATATTTCTGCTTGTAGCAGTGTGTGGGACTTGTTCTATTAGTCCATCTATACTAACCTCCACCATGCTGCAAATTCAAAATAATTTTTATCTGCATCTAGCTCTGAAAAAATATTTCGGCTTGCAGCAGTGTGTGGGACTTGTTCTATGAGTCCATCTATACTAACCTCAACCAGGTTGCAAATTCAATATAATTTTTTTCTGCATCTAGCTCTGAAAAAATATTTTGGCTTGTAGCAGTGTGTGGGACTTGTTCTATTAGTCCATCTGTGCTAGCCTCCACCAGGTTGCAAATTCAATATAATTTTTTTCTGCATCTAGCTCTGAAAAAATATTTCGGCTTGTAGCAGTGTGTGGGACTTGTTCTATTAGTCCATCTATACAAACCTCCACCAGTTTTTAAATCAATATAATTTTTTTCTGCATCTAGCTCTGAAAAAATATTTCGGCTTGTAGCAGTGTGTGGGACTTGTTCTATTAGTCCATCTGTACTAACCTCCACCAGGTTGCATATTCAATATAATTTTTTTCTGCATCTAGCTCTGAAAAAATATTTCGGCTTGTAGCAGTGTGTGGGACTTGTTCTATTAGTCCATCTATACAAACCTCCACCAGTTTGCAAATTCAAAATCATTTTTATCTGCATCTAGCTCTGAAAAAATATTTCGGCTTGTAGCAGTGTGTGGGACTTGTTCTATTAGTCCATCATTGGCAGTGTATGTCACATGTCCTTGCCCTATATGACCCAGCCATTTTCCCCGTCGCCACCATTTTCTCACTGCTGCAGCTGCGTGTTAGATGGCACCGCTGTTGCTGTGTGCGCTATACTTTGTTAATTTCAAGCCAATTTTCGCACAAATCTACAGATAGCTTGGGAGTAGGGAATAGTTGTGATTGCAGTCCTTTTAAGGACTAGGTTACATCATTTCCTACGACTTTTATCAGGCAGGTCTGTGCTCTTAAATAGATAGGTTGGGAGTAAAGACTAATTGCATTTGCAGTCCTTTTGAGGGTTAGGTTACATCAGTTCCTTTCACTTTTTGCCAGGCAGGTCTGTGCCAGTGCTGTGCAAGTTTTTTTCACAGCATTTGGCTAAATCTAGCAAAGCAAATCCTTTTTGGCCTCTTGCAGTGTGTGTTAGTCAGTGGAGTAGCCTACCTGTGTTGGAAGCTACACCACCTGTGTATAGAATACAAATTTTTTTACAGCACCTAGTGAAGTAAGACCTTTTGGGCATAGCATCATTCTATTAGTCAATGTATACTAACCTCCACCAGGTTGCAAATTCAAAATAATTTTTATCTGCATCTAGCTCTGAAAAAATATTTTGGCTTGTAGCAGTGTGTGGGACTTGTTCTATTAGTCCATCTATACTAACCTCCACCAGGTTGCAAATTAAATATACTTTTTTAATGCATCTAGCTCTGAAAAAATATTTCAGCTTGTAGCAGTGTGTGGGACTTGTTCTATTAGTCCATCTATACTAACCTCCACCAGGTTGCAAATTCAAAATAATTTTTATTCGCATCTAGCTTTGAAAAATTATTTTGGCTTGTAGCAGTGTGTGGGACTTGTTCTATTAGTCCATCTATGCTAGCCTCCACCAGGTTGCAAATTCAAATTAAATTTTATCTGCATCTAGCTCTGAAAAAATATTTTGGCTTGTAGCAGTGTGTAGGACTTGTTCTATTAGTCCATCTATACAAACCTCCACCAGGTTGCAAATTCAAAATAATTTTTATCTGCATCTAGCTCTGAAAAAATATTTCGGCTTGTAGGAGTGTGTGGGACTTGTTCTATTAGTCCATCTATACTAACCTCCACCAGGTTGCAAATTCAATAAAAAAAAATTCTGCATCTAGCTCTGAAAAAATATTTCGACTTGTAGCAGTGTGTAGGACATATTCTATTAGTCCATCTATACTAACCTCCACCAGGTTGCAAATTCAATATAATTTTTTTCTGCATGTAGCTCTGAAAAAATATTTCGGCTTGTAGCAGTGTGTGGGACTTGTTCTATAAGTCCATCTATACTAACCTCCACCAGGTTGCAAATTCAAAATAATTTTTATCTGCATGTAGCTCTGAAAAAATATTTCTGCTTGTAGCAGTGTGTGGGACTTGTTCTATTAGTCCATCTATACTAACCTCCACCATGCTGCAAATTCAAAATAATTTTTATCTGCATCTAGCTCTGAAAAAATATTTCGGCTTGCAGCAGTGTGTGGGACTTGTTCTATGAGTCCATCTATACTAACCTCAACCAGGTTGCAAATTCAATATAATTTTTTTCTGCATCTAGCTCTGAAAAAATATTTTGGCTTGTAGCAGTGTGTGGGACTTGTTCTATTAGTCCATCTGTGCTAGCCTCCACCAGGTTGCAAATTCAATATCATTTTTTTCTGCATCTAGCTCTGAAAAAATATTTCGGCTTGTAGCAGTGTGTGGGACTTGTTCTATTAGTCCATCTATACAAACCTCCACCAGTTTTTAAATCAATATAATTTTTTTCTGCATCTAGCTCTGAAAAAATATTTCGGCTTGTAGCAGTGTGTGGGACTTGTTCTATTAGTCCATCTGTACTAACCTCCACCAGGTTGCATATTCAATATAATTTTTTTCTGCATCTAGCTCTGAAAAAATATTTCGGCTTGTAGCAGTGTGTGGGACTTGTTCTATTAGTCCATCTATACAAACCTCCACCAGTTTGCAAATCAATATAATTTTTTTCTGCATCTAGCTCTGAAAAAATATTTCGGCTTGTAGCAGTGTGTGGGACTTGTTCTATTATTCCAGCCATACTAACCTCCACCAGGTTGCAAATTCAAAATAATTTTTATCTGCATCTAGCTCTGGAAAAATATTTCGGCTTGTAGCAGTGTGTTGGACTTGTTCTATTAGTCGATCTATACTAACCTCCACCAGGTTGCAAATTCAAAATAAATTTTATCTGCATCTAGCTCTGAAAAAATATTTCGACTTGTAGCAGTGTGTAGGACATATTCTATTAGTCCATCTATACTAACCTCCACCAGGTTGCAAATTCAATATAATTTTTTTCTGCATCTAGCTCTGAAAAAATATTTCAGCTTGTAGCAGTGTGTGGGACTTGTTCTATTAGTCCATCTATACTAACCTACACCAGTTTGCAAATTCAATATAATTTTTTTCTGCATGTAGCTCTGAAAAAATATTTCGGCTTGTAGCAGTGTGTGGGACTTGTTCTATTAGTCCATCTATACTAACCTCCACCAGGTTGCAAATTCAAAATAATTTTTATCTGCATGTAGCTCTGAAAAAATATTTCTGCTTGTAGCAGTGTGTGGGACTTGTTCTATTAGTCCATCTATACTAACCTCAACCAGGCTGCAAATTCAAAATATTTTTTTTCTGCATCTAGCTCTGAAAAAATATTTCGGCTTGTAGCAGTGTGTGGGACTTGTTCTATTAGTCCATCTATACTAACCTCCACCAGGTTGCAAATTCAATATCATTTTTTCCTGCATCTAGCTCTGAAAAAATATTTCGGCTTGTAGCACAGTGTGGGACTTGTTCTATTAGTCTATCTATACTAACCTCCACCAGGTTGCAAATTCAATATAATTTTTTCCTGCTTCTAGCTCTGAAAAAATATTTCGGCTTGTAACAGTGTGTGGGACTTGTTCTATTAGTCCATCTATACTAACCTCCACCATGTTGCAAATTCAAAATAATTTTTATCTGCATCTAGCTCTGAAAAAATATTTTGACTTGCAGCAGTGTGTGGGACTTGTTCTATGAGTCCATCTATACTAACCTCAACCAGGTTGCAAATTCAATATAATTTTTTTCTGCATCTAGCTCTGAAAAAATATTTCGGCTTGTAGCAGTGTGTGGGACTTGTTCTATTAGTCCATCAGTACTAACCTCCACCAGGTTGCAAATTCAATATAATTTTTTTCTGCATCTAGCTCTGAAAAAATATTTCGGCTTGTAGCAGTGTGTGGGACTTGTTCTATTAGTCCATCTGTACTAACCTCCACCAGGTTGCAAATTCAAAATAATGTTTTTCTGCATCTAGCTCTGAAAAAATATTTCGGCTTGTAGCAGTGTGTGGGACTTGTTCTATTAGTCCATCAAGGCTAACCTCCAACAGGTTGCAAATTCAAAATCATTTTTATCTGCATCTAGCTCTGAAAAAATATTTCGGCTTGTAGCAATGTGTAGGACATGTTCTATTAGTCCATCTATACTAACCTCCACCAGGTTGCAAATTCAATATAATTTTTTTCTGCATCTAGCTCTGAAAAAATATTTCGGCTTGTAGCAGTGTGTGGGACTTGTTCTATTAGTCCATCTGTACTAACCTCCACCAGGTTGCAAATTCAATATAATTTTTTTCTGCATCTAGCTCTGAAAAAATATTTCGGCTTGTAGCAGTGTGTGGGACTTGTTCTATTAGTCCATCTATGCTAACCTCCAACAGGTTGCAAATTCAAAATCATTTTTATCTGCATCTAGCTCTGAAAAAATATTTCGGCTTGTAGCAATGTGTAGGACATGTTCTATTAGTCCATCTATACTAACCTCCACCAGGTTGCAAATTCAATATAATTTTTTTCTGCATCTAGCTCTGAAAAAATATTTCGGCTTGTAGCAGTGTGTGGGACTTGTTCTATTAGTCCATCTGTACTAACCTCCACCAGGTTGCAAATTCAATATAATTTTTTTCTGCATCTAGCTCTGAAAAAATATTTCGGCTTGTAGCAGTGTGTGGGACTTGTTCTATTAGTCCATCTATGCTAACCTCCAACAGGTTGCAAATTCAAAATAATTTTTATCTGCATCTAGCTCTGAAAAAATATTTCGGCTTGTAGCAGTGTGTAGGACATGTTCTATTAGTCCATCTATACTAACCTCCACCAGGTTGCAAATTCAATATAATTATTTTCTGCATCCAGCTCTGAAAAAATATTTTGGCTTGTAGCAGTGTGTGGGACTTGTTCTATTAGTCCATCTATACTAACCTACACCAGTTTGCAAATTCAATATAATTTTTTTCTGCATCTAGCTCTGAAAAAATATTTCGGCTTGTAGCAGTGTGTGGGACTTGTTCTATTAGTCCATCTATACTAACCTCCACCAGGTTGCAAATGCAAAATATTTTTTATCTGCATCTAGCTCTGAAAAAATATTTCTGCTTGTAGCAGTGTGTGGGACTTGTTCTATTAGTCCATCTATACTAACCTCAACCAGGCTGCAAATTCAAAATAATTTTTTTCTGCATCTAGCTCTGAAAAAATATTTCGGCTTGTAGCAGTGTGTGGGACTTGTTCTATTAGTCCATCTGTACTAACCTCCACCAGGTTGAAAATTCAATATCATTTTTTTCTGCATCTAGCTCTGAAAAAATATTTCGGCATGTAGCACAGTGTGGGACTTGTTCTATTAGTCTATCTATACTAACCTCCAACAGGTTGCAAATTCAATATAATTTTTTCCTGCTTCTAGCTCTGAAAAAATATTTCGGCTTGTAACAGTGTGTGGGACTTGTTCTATTAGTCCATCTATACTAACCTCCACCATGCTGCAAATTCAAAATAATTTTTATCTGCATCTAGCTCTGAAAAAATATTTCGGCTTGCAGCAGTGTGTGGGACTTGTTCTATGAGTCCATCTATACTAACCTAAACCAGGTTGCAAATTCAATATAATTTTTTTCTGCATCTAGCTCTGAAAAAATATTTCGGCTTGTAGCAGTGTGTGGGACTTGCTCTATTAGTCCATCTGTGCTAGCCTCCACCAGGTTGCAAATTCAATATAATTTTTTTCTGCATCTAGCTCTGAAAAAATATTTCGGCTTGTAGCAGTGTGTGGGACTTGTTCTATTAGTCCATCTATACAAACCTCCACCAGTTTTTAAATCAATATAATTTTTTTCTGCATCTAGCTCTGAAAAAATATTTCGGCTTGTAGCAGTGTGTGGGACTTGTTCTATTAGTCCATCTGTACTAACCTCCACCAGGTTGCATATTCAATATAATTTTTTTCTGCATCTAGCTCTGAAAAAATATTTCGGCTTGTAGCAGTGTGTGGGACTTGTTCTATTAGTCCATCTATACAAACCTCCACCAGTTTGCAAATCAATATAATTTTTTCTGCATCTAGCTCTGAAAAAATATTTCGGCTTGTAGCAGTGTGTGGGACTTGTTCTATTATTCCAGCCATACTAACCTCCACCAGGTTGCAAATTCAAAATAATTTTTATCTGCATCTAGCTCTGGAAAAATATTTCGGCTTGTAGCAGTGTGTGGGACTTGTTCTATTAGTCGATCTATACTAACCTCCACCAGGTTGCAAATTCAATATAATTTTTGTTCTGCATCTAGCTCTGAAAAAATGATTCGGCTTGTAGCAGTGTGTGGAACTTGTTCTATTAGTCCATCTATACTAATCTCCACCAGGTTGCAAACACAAAATAATTTTTATCTGCATCTAGCTCTGAAAAAATATTTTCGCTTGTAGCAGTGTGTGGGACGTGTTCTATTAGTCCATCTATACTAACCTTTACGATGTTGCAAATTCAAAATAATTTTTGTTCTGCATCTAGCTCTGAAAAAATATTTCGGCTTGTAGCAGTGTGTGGGACTTGTTCTATTAGTCCATCTGTACTAACCTCCACCAGGTTGCAAATTCAAAATAATGTTTTTCTGCATCTAGCTCTGAAAAAATATTTCGGCTTGTAGCAGTGTGTGGGACTTGTTCTATTAGTCCATCAAGGCTAACCTCCAACAGGTTGCAAATTCAAAATCATTTTTATCTGCATCTAGCTCTGAAAAAATATTTCGGCTTGTAGCAATGTGTAGGACATGTTCTATTAGTCCATCTATACTAACCTCCACCAGGTTGCAAATTCAATATAATTTTTTTCTGCATCTAGCTCTGAAAAAATATTTCGGCTTGTAGCAGTGTGTGGGACTTGTTCTATTAGTCCATCTGTACTAACCTCCACCAGGTTGCAAATTCAATATAATTTTTTTCTGCATCTAGCTCTGAAAAAATATTTCGGCTTGTAGCAGTGTGTGGGACTTGTTCTATTAGTCCATCTATGCTAACCTCCAACAGGTTGCAAATTCAAAATAATTTTTATCTGCATCTAGCTCTGAAAAAATATTTCGGCTTGTAGCAGTGTGTAGGACATGTTCTATTAGTCCATCTATTCTAACCTACACCAGGTTGCAAATTCAATATAATTATTTTCTGCATCTAGCTCTGAAAAAATATTTCGGCTTGTAGCAGTGTGTGGGACTTGTTCTATTAGTCCATCTATACTAACCTCCACCAGGTTGCAAATTAAATATAATTTTTTTCGGCATCTAGCTCTGAAAAAATATTTCGGCTTGTAGCAGTGTGTGGGACTTGTTCTATTAGTCCATCTGTACTAACCTCCACTAGGTTGCAAATTCAATATAATTTTTTTCTGCATCTAGCTCTGAAAAAATATTTCGGCTTGTAGCAGTGTGTGGGACTTGTTCTATTAGTCCATCTATGCTAACCTCCAACAGGTTGCAAATTCAAAATCATTTTTATCTGCATCTAGCTCTGAAAAAATATTTCGGCTTGTAGCAATGTGTAGGACATGTTCTATTAGTCCATCTATACTAACCTCCACCAGGTTGCAAATTCAATATAATTTTTTTCTGCATCTAGCTCTGAAAAAATATTTCGGCTTGTAGCAGTGTGTGGGACTTGTTCTATTAGTCCATCTGTACTAACCTCCACCAGGTTGCAAATTCAATATAATTTTTTTCTGCATCTAGCTCTGAAAAAATATTTCGGCTTGTAGCAGTGTGTGGGACTTGTTCTATTAGTCCATCTATGCTAACCTCCAACAGGTTGCAAATTCAAAATAATTTTTATCTGCATCTAGCTCTGAAAAAATATTTCGGCTTGTAGCAGTGTGTAGGACATGTTCTATTAGTCCATCTATACTAACCTCCACCAGGTTGCAAATTCAATATAATTATTTTCTGCATCCAGCTCTGAAAAAATATTTTGGCTTGTAGCAGTGTGTGGGACTTGTTCTATTAGTCCATCTATACTAACCTACACCAGTTTGCAAATTCAATATAATTTTTTTCTGCATCTAGCTCTGAAAAAATATTTCGGCTTGTAGCAGTGTGTGGGACTTGTTCTATTAGTCCATCTATACTAACCTCCACCAGGTTGCAAATTCAAAATATTTTTTATCTGCATCTAGCTCTGAAAAAATATTTCTGCTTGTAGCAGTGTGTGGGACTTGTTCTATTAGTCCATCTATACTAACCTCAACCAGGCTGCAAATTCAAAATAATTTTTTTCTGCATCTAGCTCTGAAAAAATATTTCGGCTTGTAGCAGTGTGTGGGACTTGTTCTATTAGTCCATCTGTACTAACCTCCACCAGGTTGAAAATTCAATATCATTTTTTTCTGCATCTAGCTCTGAAAAAATATTTCGGCATGTAGCACAGTGTGGGACTTGTTCTATTAGTCAATCTGTACTAACCTCCACCAGGTTGAAAATTCAATATCATTTTTTTCTGCATCTAGCTCTGAAAAAATATTTCGGCATGTAGCACAGTGTGGGACTTGTTCTATTAGTCTATCTATACTAACCTCCAACAGGTTGCAAATTCAATATAATTTTTTCCTGCTTCTAGCTCTGAAAAAATATTTTGGCTTGTAACAGTGTGTGGGACTTGTTCTATTAGTCCATCTATACTAACCTCCACCATGCTGCAAATTCAAAATAATTTTTATCTGCATCTAGCTCTGAAAAAATATTTCGGCTTGCAGCAGTGTGTGGGACTTGTTCTATGAGTCCATCTATACTAACCTCAACCAGGTTGCAAATTCAATATAATTTTTTTCTGCATGTAGCTCTGAAAAAATATTTCGGCTTGTAGCAGTGTGTGGGACTTGCTCTATTAGTCCATCTGTGCTAGCCTCCACCAGGTTGCAAATTCAATATAATTTTTTTCTGCATCTAGCTCTGAAAAAATATTTCGGCTTGTAGCAGTGTGTGGGACTTGTTCTATTAGTCCATCTATACAAACCTCCACCAGTTTTTAAATCAATATAATTTTTTTCTGCATCTAGCTCTGAAAAAATATTTCGGCTTGTAGCAGTGTGTGGGACTTGTTCTATTAGTCCATCTGTACTAACCTCCACCAGGTTGCATATTCAATATAATTTTTTTCTGCATCTAGCTCTGAAAAAATATTTCGGCTTGTAGCAGTGTGTGGGACTTGTTCTATTAGTCCATCTATACAAACCTCCACCAGTTTGCAAATCAATATAATTTTTTTCTGCATCTAGCTCTGAAAAAATATTTCGGCTTTTAGCAGTGTGTGGGACTTGTTCTATTATTCCAGCCATACTAACCTCCACCAGGTTGCAAATTCAAAATAATTTTTATCTGCATCTAGCTCTGGAAAAATATTTCGGCTTGTAGCAGTGTGTGGGACTTGTTCTATTAGTCGATCTATACTAACCTCCACCAGGTTGCAAATTCAATATAATTTTTGTTCTGCATCTAGCTCTGAAAAAATAATTCGGCTTGTAGCAGTGTGTGGGACTTGTTCTATTAGTCCATCTATACTAATCTCCACCAGGTTGCAAACACAAAATAATTTTTATCTGCATCTAGCTCTGAAAAAATATTTTCGCTTGTAGCAGTGTGTGGGACTTGTTCTATTAGTCCATCTATACTAACCTTTACGATGTTGCAAATTCAAAATAATTTTTGTTCTGCATCTAGCTCTGAAAAAATAATTCGGCTTGTAGCAGTGTGTGGGACGTGTTCTATTAGTCCTTGTATACTAACCTCCACCAGGTTGCTAATTCAAAATAATTTTTAGCTGCATCTAGCTCTGAAAAAATATTTCGGATTGTAGCAGTGTGTGGGACTTGTTCTATAAGTCCATCTATACTAACCTCCACCAGGATGCAAATTCAATAAAAAAAAATTCTGCATCTAGCTCTGAAAAAATATTTTGGCTTGTAGCAGTGTGTGGGACTTGTTCTATTAGTCCATCTATACTAACCTCCACCAGGTTGCCAATTCAAAATAATTTTTAACCGCATCTAGCTCTGAAAATTTTTTTCTGCTTGTAGCAGTGTGTGGGACTTGTTCTATTAGTCCATCTATACTAACCTCCACCAGGTTGCAAATTAAATATAATTTTTATCTGCATCTAGCTCTGAAAAATTATTTCGGCTTATAGCAGTGTGTGGGACTTGTTCTATTTGTCCATCTATGCTAACCTCCACCAGGTTGCAAATTCAAAATCATTTTTATCTGCATCTAGCTCTGAAAAAATATTTTGGCTTGTAGCAGTGTGTAGGACTTGTTCTATTAGTCCATCTATACTAACCTCCACCAGGTTGCAAATTCAAAATAATTTTTATCTGCATCTAGCTCTGAAAAAATATTTCGGCTTGTAGGAGTGTGTGGGACTTGTTCTATTAGTCCATCTATACTAACCTCCACCAGGTTGCAAATTCAATAAAAAAAATTTCTGCATCTAGCTCTGAAAAAATATTTCGGCTTATAGCAGTGTGTGGGACTTGTTCTATTAGTCCATCTATACTAACCTCAACCAGGCTGCAAATTCAAAATAATTTTTTTCTGCATCTAGCTCTGAAAAAATATTTCGGCTTGTAGCAGTGAGTGGGACTTGTTCTATTAGTCCATCTGTACTAACCTCCACCAGGTTGAAAATTCAATATCATTTTTTTCTGCATCTAGCTCTGAAAAAATATTTCGGCATGTAGCACAGTGTGGGACTTGTTCTATTAGTCTATCTATACTAACCTCCAACAGGTTGCAAATTCAATATAATTTTTTCCTGCTTCTAGCTCTGAAAAAATATTTCGGCTTGTAACAGTGTGTGGGACTTGTTCTATTAGTCCATCTATACTAACCTCCACCATGCTGCAAATTCAAAATAATTTTTATCTGCATCTAGCTCTGAAAAAATATTTCGGCTTGCAGCAGTGTGTGGGACTTGTTCTATGAGTCCATCTATACTAACCTCAACCAGGTTGCAAATTCAATATAATTTTTTTCTGCATCTAGCTCTGAAAAAATATTTTGGCTTGTAGCAGTGTGTGGGACTTGTTCTATTAGTCCATCTGTGCTAGCCTCCACCAGGTTGCAAATTCAATATAATTTTTTTCTGCATCTAGCTCTGAAAAAATATTTCGGCTTGTAGCAGTGTGTGGGACTTGTTCTATTAGTCCATCTATACAAACCTCCACCAGTTTTTAAATCAATATAATTTTTTTCTGCATCTAGCTCTGAAAAAATATTTCGGCTTGTAGCAGTGTGTGGGACTTGTTCTATTAGTCCATCTGTACTAACCTCCACCAGGTTGCATATTCAATATAATTTTTTTCTGCATCTAGCTCTGAAAAAATATTTCGGCTTGTAGCAGTGTGTGGGACTTGTTCTATTAGTCCATCTATATAAACCTCCACCAGTTTGCAAATCAATATAATTTTTTTCTGCATCTAGCTCTGAAAAAATATTTCGGCTTGTAGCAGTGTGTGGGACTTGTTCTATTATTCCAGCCATACTAACCTCCACCAGGTTGCAAATTCAAAATAATTTTTATCTGCATCTAGCTCTGGAAAAATATTTCGGCTTGTAGCAGTGTGTGGGACTTCTTCTATTAGTCGATCTATACTAACCTCCACCAGGTTGCAAATTCAAAATAATTTTTATCTGCATCTAGCTCTGAAAAAATATTTCGGCTTGTAGCAGTGTGTAGGACATATTCTATTAGTCCATCTATACTAACCTCCACCAGGTTGCAAATTCAATATAATTTTTTTCTGCATCTAGCTCTGAAAAAATATTTCAGCTTGTAGCACTGTGTGGGACTTGTTCTATTAGTCCATCTATACTAACCTACACCAGTTTGCAAATTCAATATAATTTTTTTCTGCATCTAGCTCTGAAAAAATATTTCAGCTTGTAGCAGTGTGTGGGACTTGTTCTATTAGTCCATCTATACTAACCTACACCAGTTTGCAAATTCAATATAATTTTTTTCTGCATGTAGCTCTGAAAAAATATTTCGGCTTGTAGCAGTGTGTGGGACTTGTTCTATTAGTCCATCTATACTAACCTCCACCAGGTTGCAAATTCAAAATAATTTTTATCTGCATGTAGCTCTGAAAAAATATTTCTGCTTGTAGCAGTGTGTGGGACTTGTTCTATTAGTCCATCTATACTAACCTCAACCAGGCTGCAAATTCAAAATATTTTTTTTCTGCATCTAGCTCTGAAAAAATATTTCGGCTTGTAGCAGTGTGTGGGACTTGTTCTATTAGTCCATCTATACTAACCTCCACCAGGTTGCAAATTCAATATCATTTTTTCCTGCATCTAGCTCTGAAAAAATATTTCGGCTTGTAGCACAGTGTGGGACTTGTTCTATTAGTCTATCTATACTAACCTCCACCAGGTTGCAAATTCAATATAATTTTTTCCTGCTTCTAGCTCTGAAAAAATATTTCGGCTTGTAACACTGTGTGGGACTTGTTCTATTAGTCCATCTATACTAACCTCCACCATGTTGCAAATTCAAAATAATTTTTATCTGCATCTAGCTCTGAAAAAATATTTTGACTTGCAGCAGTGTGTGGGACTTGTTCTATGAGTCCATCTATACTAACCTCAACCAGGTTGCAAATTCAATATAATTTTTTTCTGCATCTAGCTCTGAAAAAATATTTCGGCTTGTAGCAGTGTGTGGGACTTGTTCTATTAGTCCATCAGTACTAACCTCCACCAGGTTGCAAATTCAATATAATTTTTTTCTGCATCTAGCTCTGAAAAAATATTTCGGCTTGTAGCAGTGTGTGGGGCTTGTTCTATTAGTCCATCTGTACTAACCTCCACCAGGTTGCAAATTCAATATAATTTTTTTCTGCATCTAGCTCTGAAAAAATATTTCGGCTTGTAGCAGTGTGTGGGACTTGTTCTATTAGTCCATCTGTACTAACCTCCACCAGGTTGCAAATTCAATATAATTTTTTTCTGCATCTAGCTCTGAAAAAATATTTCGGCTTGTAGCAGTGTGTGGGACTTGTTCTATTAGTCCATCTATGCTAACCTCCAACAGGTTGCAAATTCAAAATAATTTTTATCTGCATCTAGCTCTGAAAAAATATTTCGGCTTGTAGGAGTGTGTGGGACTTGTTCTATTAGTCCATCTATACTAACCTCCACCAGGTTGCAAATTCAATAAAAAAAATTTCTGCATCTAGCTCTGAAAAAATATTTCGGCTTATAGCAGTGTGTGGGACTTGTTCTATTAGTCCATCTATACTAACCTCAACCAGGCTGCAAATTCAAAATAATTTTTTTCTGCATCTAGCTCTGAAAAAATATTTCGGCTTGTAGCAGTGTGTGGGACTTGTTCTATTAGTCCATCTGTACTAACCTCCACCAGGTTGAAAATTCAATATAATTTTTTTCTGCATCTAGCTCTGAAAAAATATTTTGGCATGTAGCACAGTGTGGGACTTGTTCTATTAGTCTATCTATACTAACCTCCAACAGGTTGCAAATTCAATATAATTTTTTCCTGCTTCTAGCTCTGAAAAAATATTTCGGCTTGTAACAGTGTGTGGGACTTGTTCTATTAGTCCATCTATACTAACCTCCACCATGCTGCAAATTCAAAATAATTTTTATCTGAATCTAGCTCTGAAAAAATATTTCGGCTTGCAGCAGTGTGTGGGACTTGTTCTATGAGTCCATCTATACTAACCTCAACCAGGTTGCAAATTCAATATAATTTTTTTCTGCATCTAGCTCTGAAAAAATATTTTGGCTTGTAGCAGTGTGTGGGACTTGTTCTATTAGTCCATCTGTGCTAGCCTCCACCAGGTTGCAAATTCAATATAATTTTTTTCTGCATCTAGCTCTGAAAAAATATTTCGGCTTGTAGCAGTGTGTGGGACTTGTTCTATTAGTCCATCTATACAAACCTCCACCAGTTTTTAAATCAATATAATTTTTTTCTGCATCTAGCTCTGAAAAAATATTTCGGCTTGTAGCAGTGTGTGGGACTTGTTCTATTAGTCCATCTGTACTAACCTCCACCAGGTTGCATATTCAATATAATTTTTTTCTGCATCTAGCTCTGAAAAAATATTTCGGCTTGTAGCAGTGTGTGGGACTTGTTCTATTAGTCCATCTATATAAACCTCCACCAGTTTGCAAGTCAATATAATTTTTTCTGCATCTAGCTCTGAAAAAATATTTCGGCTTGTAGCAGTGTGTGGGACTTGTTCTATTATTCCAGCCATACTAACCTCCACCAGGTTGCAAATTCAAAATAATTTTTATCTGCATCTAGCTCTGGAAAAATATTTCGGCTTGTAGCAGTGTGTGGGACTTCTTCTATTAGTCGATCTATACTAACCTCCACCAGGTTGCAAATTCAAAATAATTTTTATCTGCATCTAGCTCTGAAAAAATATTTCGGCTTGTAGCAGTGTGTAGGACATATTCTATTAGTCCATCTATACTAACCTCCACCAGGTTGCAAATTCAATATAATTTTTTTCTGCATCTAGCTCTGAAAAAATATTTCAGCTTGTAGCAGTGTGTGGGACTTGTTCTATTAGTCCATCTATACTAACCTACACCAGTTTGCAAATTCAATATAATTTTTTTCTGCATGTAGCTCTGAAAAAATATTTCGGCTTGTAGCAGTGTGTGGGACTTGTTCTATTAGTCCATCTATACTAACCTCCACCAGGTTGCAAATTCAAAATAATTTTTATCTGCATGTAGCTCTGAAAAAATATTTCTGCTTGTAGCAGTGTGTGGGACTTGTTCTATTAGTCCATCTATACTAACCTCAACCAGGCTGCAAATTCAAAATATTTTTTTTCTGCATCTAGCTCTGAAAAAATATTTCGGCTTGTAGCAGTGTGTGGGACTTGTTCTATTAGTCCATCTATACTAACCTCCACCAGGTTGCAAATTCAATATCATTTTTTCCTGCATCTAGCTCTGAAAAAATATTTCGGCTTGTAGCACAGTGTGGGACTTGTTCTATTAGTCTATCTATACTAACCTCCACCAGGTTGCAAATTCAATATAATTTTTTCCTGCTTCTAGCTCTGAAAAAATATTTCGGCTTGTAACACTGTGTGGGACTTGTTCTATTAGTCCATCTATACTAACCTCCACCATGTTGCAAATTCAAAATAATTTTTATCTGCATCTAGCTCTGAAAAAATATTTTGACTTGCAGCAGTGTGTGGGACTTGTTCTATGAGTCCATCTATACTAACCTCAACCAGGTTGCAAATTCAATATAATTTTTTTCTGCATCTAGCTCTGAAAAAATATTTCGGCTTGTAGCAGTGTGTGGGACTTGTTCTATTAGTCCATCAGTACTAACCTCCACCAGGTTGCAAATTCAATATAATTTTTTTCTACATCTAGCTCTGAAAAAATATTTCGGCTTGTAGCAGTGTGTGGGGCTTGTTCTATTAGTCCATCTGTACTAACCTCCACCAGGTTGCAAATTCAAAATAATTTTTTTCTGCATCTAGCTCTGAAAAAATATTTCGGCTTGTAGCAGTGTGTGGGACTTGTTCTATTAGTCCATCAAGGCTAACCTCCAACAGGTTGCAAATTCAAAATCATTTTTATCTGCATCTAGCTCTGAAAAAATATTTCGGCTTTTAGCAATGTGTAGGACATGTTCTATTAGTCCATCTATACTAACCTCCACCAGGTTGCAAATTCAATATAATTTTTTTCTGCATCTAGCTCTGAAAAAATATTTCGGCTTGTAGCAGTGTGTGGGACTTGTTCTATTAGTCCATCTGTACTAACCTCCACCAGGTTGCAAATTCAATATAATTTTTTTCTGCATCTAGCTCTGAAAAAATATTTCGGCTTGTAGCAGTGTGTGGGACTTGTTCTATTAGTCCATCTATGCTAACCTCCAACAGGTTGCAAATTCAAAATAATTTTTATCTGCATCTAGCTCTGAAAAAATATTTCGGCTTGTAGCAGTGTGTAGGACATGTTCTATTAGTCCATCTATTCTAACCTACACCAGGTTGCAAATTCAATATAATTATTTTCTGCATCTAGCTCTGAAAAAATATTTCGGCTTGTAGCAGTGAGTGGGACTTGTTCTATTAGTCCATCTATACTAACCTCCACCAGGTTGCAAATTCAATATAATTTTTTTCTGCATCTAGCTCTGAAAAAATATTTCGGCTTGTAGCAGTGTGTGGGACTTGTTCTATTAGTCCATCTGTACTAACCTCCACTAGGTTGCAAATTCAATATAATTTTTTTCTGCATCTAGCTCTGAAAAAATATTTCGGCTTGTAGCAGTGTGTGGGACTTGTTCTATTAGTCCATCTATGCTAACCTCCAACAGGTTGCAAATTCAAAATCATTTTTATCTGCATCTAGCTCTGAAAAAATATTTCGGCTTGTAGCAATGTGTAGGACATGTTCTATTAGTCCATCTATACTAACCTCCACCAGGTTGCAAATTCAATATAATTTTTTTCTGCATCTAGCTCTGAAAAAATATTTCGGCTTGTAGCAGTGTGTGGGACTTGTTCTATTAGTCCATCTGTACTAACCTCCACCAGGTTGCAAATTCAATATAATTTTTTTCTGCATCTAGCTCTGAAAAAATATTTCGGCTTGTAGCAGTGTGTGGGACTTGTTCTATTAGTCCATCTATGCTAACCTCCAACAGGTTGCAAATTCAAAATAATTTTTATCTGCATCTAGCTCTGAAAAAATATTTCGGCTTGTAGCAGTGTGTAGGACATGTTCTATTAGTCCATCTATACTAACCTCCACCAGGTTGCAAATTCAATATAATTATTTTCTGCATCCAGCTCTGAAAAAATATTTTGGCTTGTAGCAGTGTGTGGGACTTGTTCTATTAGTCCATCTATACTAACCTACACCAGTTTGCAAATTCAATATAATTTTTTTCTGCATCTAGCGCTGAAAAAATATTTCGGCTTGTAGCAGTGTGTGGGACTTGTTCTATTAGTCCATCTATACTAACCTCCACCAGGTTGCAAATTCAAAATAATTTTTATCTGCATGTAGCTCTGAAAAAATATTTCTGCTTGTAGCAGTGTGTGGGACTTGTTCTATTAGTCCATCTATACTAACCTCAACCAGGCTGCAAATTCAAAATATTTTTTTTCTGCATCTAGCTCTGAAAAAATATTTCGGCTTGTAGCAGTGTGTGGGACTTGTTCTATTAGTCCATCTATACTAACCTCCACCAGGTTGCAAATTCAATATAATTTTTTCCTGCATCTAGCTCTGAAAAAATATTTCGGCTTGTAGCACAGTGTGGGACTTGTTCTATTAGTCTATCTATACTAACCTCCACCAGGTTGCAAATTCAATATAATTTTTTCCTGCTTCTAGCTCTGAAAAAATATTTCGGCTTGTAACAGTGTGTGGGACTTGTTCTATTAGTCCATCTATACTAACCTCCACCATGTTGCAAATTCAAAATAATTTTTATCTGCATCTAGCTCTGAAAAAATATTTTGACTTGCAGCAGTGTGTGGGACTTGTTCTATGAGTCCATCTATACTAACCTCAACCAGGTTGCAAATTCAATATATTTTTTTTCTGCATCTAGCTCTGAAAAAATATTTCGGCTTGTAGCAGTGTGTGGGGCTTGTTCTATTAGTCCATCTGTACTAACCTCCACCAGGTTGCAAATTCAAAATAATTTTTTTCTGCATCTAGCTCTGAAAAAATATTTCGGCTTGTAGCAGTGTGTGGGACTTGTTCTATTAGTCCATCAAGGCTAACCTCCAACAGGTTGCAAATTCAAAATCATTTTTATCTGCATCTAGCTCTGAAAAAATATTTCGGCTTGTAGCAATGTGTAGGACATGTTCTATTAGTCCATCTATACTAACCTCCACCAGGTTGCAAATTCAATATAATTTTTTTCTGCATCTAGCTCTGAAAAAATATTTCGGCTTGTAGCAGTGTGTGGGACTTGTTCTATTAGTCCATCTGTACTAACCTCCACCAGGTTGCAAATTCAATATAATTTTTTTCTGCATCTAGCTCTGAAAAAATATTTCGGCTTGTAGCAGTGTGTGGGACTTGTTCTATTAGTCCATCTATACTAACCTCCACCAGGTTGCAAATTCAAAATATTTTTTATCTGCATCTAGCTCTGAAAAAATATTTCTGCTTGTAGCAGTGTGTGGGACTTGATCTATTAGTCCATCTATACTAACCTCAACCAGGCTGCAAATTCAAAATAATTTTTTTCTGCATCTAGCTCTGAAAAAATATTTCGGCTTGTAGCAGTGTGTGGGACTTGTTCTATTAGTCCATCTGTACTAACCTCCACCAGGTTGAAAATTCAATATCATTTTTTTCTGCATCTAGCTCTGAAAAAATATTTCGGCATGTAGCACAGTGTGGGACTTGTTCTATTAGTCTATCTATACTAACCTCCAACAGGTTGCAAATTCAATATAATTTTTTCCTGCTTCTAGCTCTGAAAAAATATTTCGGCTTGTAACAGTGTGTGGGACTTGTTCTATTAGTCCATCTATACAAACCTCCACCAGTTTTTAAATCAATATAATTTTTTTCTGCATCTAGCTCTGAAAAAATATTTCGGCTTGTAGCAGTGTGTGGGACTTGTTCTATTAGTCCATCTGTACTAACCTCCACCAGGTTGCATATTCAATATAAATTTTTTCTGCATCTAGCTCTGAAAAAATATTTCTGCTTGTAGCAGTGTGTGGGACTTGTTCTATTAGTCCATCTATACAAACCTCCACCAGTTTGCAAATCAATATAATTTTTTTCTGCATCTAGCTCTGAAAAAATATTTCGGCTTGTAGCAGTGTGTGGGCCTTGTTCTATTATTCCAGCCATACTAACCTCCACCAGGTTGCAAATTCAAAATAATTTTTATCTGCATCTAGCTCTGGAAAAATATTTCGGCTTGTAGCAGTGTGTGGGACTTGTTCTATTAGTCCATCTATACTAATCTCCACCAGGTTGCAAATACAAAATAATTTTTATCTGCATCTAGCTCTGAAAAAATATTTTCGCTTGTAGCAGTGTGTGGGACTTGTTCTATTAGTCCATCTATACTAACCTTTACGATGTTGCAAATTCAAAATAATTTTTGTTCTGCATCTAGCTCTGAAAAAATAATTCGGCTTGTAGCAGTGTGTGGGACGTGTTCTATTAGTCCTTGTATACTAACCTCCACCAGGTTGCTAATTCAAAATAATTTTTAGCTGCATCTAGCTCTGAAAAAATATTTCGGATTGTAGCAGTGTGTGGGACTTGTTCTATTAGTCCATCTATACTAACCTCCACCAGGATGCAAATTCAATAAAAAAAAATTCTGCATCTAGCTCTGAAAAAATATTTTGGCTTGTAGCAGTGTGTGGGACTTGTTCTATTAGTCCATCTATACTAACCTCCACCAGGTTGCCAATTCAAAATAATTTTTAACCGCATCTAGCTCTGAAATTTTTTTTCTGCTTGTAGCAGTGTGTGGGACTTGTTCTATTAGTCCATCTATACTAACCTCCACCAGGTTGCAAATTAAATATAATTTTTATCTGCATCTAGCTCTGAAAAATTATTTCGGCTTATAGCAGTGTGTGGGACTTGTTCTATGAGTCCATTTATGCTAACCTCCACCAGGTTGCAAATTCAAAATCATTTTTATCTGCATCTAGCTCTGAAAAAATATTTTGGCTTGTAGCAGTGTGTAGGACTTGTTCTATTAGTCCATCTATACTAACCTCCACCAGGTTGCAAATTCAAAATAATTTTTATCTGCATCTAGCTCTGAAAAAATATTTCGGCTTGTAGGAGTGTGTGGGACTTGTTCTATTAGTCCATCTATACTAACCTCCACCAGGTTGCAAATTCAATAAAAAAAATTTCTGCATCTAGCTCTGAAAAAATATTTCGGCTTATAGCAGTGTGTGGGACTTGTTCTATTAGTCCATCTATACTAACATTTACCAGGTTGCATATTCAAAATAATTTTTATCTGCATCTAGCTCTGAAAAAATATTTCGGCTTGTAGCAGTGTGTGGGACTTGTTCTGTTAGTCCATCTTTACTAACCTCCACAAGGTTGCAAATTCAATATAATTTTTTTCTGCATATAGCTCTGAAAAAATATTTCGGCTTGTAGCAGTGTGTGGGACTTGTTCTGTTAGTCCATCTTAACTAACCTCCACAAGGTTGCAAATTCAATATAATTTTTTTCTGCATATAGCTCTGAAAAATTATTTCGGCTTGTAGCAGTGTGTGGGACTGGTTCTATTAGTCCATCTATGCTAACCTCCACCAGGTTGCAAATTCAATATCATTTTTATCTGCATCTAGCTCTGAAAAAATATTTTGACTTGTAGCCGTGTGTAGGACTTGATCTATTAGTCCATCTATACTAACCTCCACCAGGTTGCAAATTCAAAATAATTTTTATCTGCATCTAGCTCTGAAAAAATATTTCGGCTTGTAGGAGTGTGTGGGACTTGTTCCATTAGTCCATCTATACTAACCTCCACCAGGTTGCAAATTCAATAAAAAAAATTTCTGCATCTAGCTCTGAAAAAATATTTCGGCTTATAGCAGTGTGTGGGACTTGTTCTATTAGTCCATCTATACTAACCTTTACCAGGTTGCAAATTCAAAATAATTTTTATCTGCATCTAGCTCTGAAAATATATTTCGGCTTGTAGCAGTGTGTGGGACTTGTTCTGTTAGTCCATCTTTACTAACCTCCACCAGGATGCAAATTCAATAAAAAAAATTTCTGCATCTAGCTCTGAAAAAATATTTCGGCTTGTAGCAATGTGTGGGACTTGTTCTATTAGTCCATCTATACTAACCTCCACCGGGTTGCCAATTCAAAATAATTTTTATCTGCATCTAGCTGTGAAAAAAATTTTCTGCTTGTAGCAGTGTGTGGGACTTGTTCTATTAGTCCATCTATACTAACCTACACCAGGTTGCAAATTAAATATAATTTTTTAATGCATCTAGCTCTGAAAAAATTATTTCGGCTTGTAGCAGTGTGTGGGACTTGTTCTATTAGTCCATCTATACTAACCTCCACCGGGTTGCCAATTCAAAATAATTTTTATCTGCATCTAGCTCTGAAAAATATTTTGGCTTGTAGCAGTGTGTAGGACTTGTTCTATTAGTCCATCTATACTAACCTCCACCAGGTTGCAAATACAAAATAATTTTTATCTGCATCTAGCTCTGAAAAAATATTTTCGCTTGTAGCAGTGTGTGGGACTTGTTCTGTTAGTCCATCTTTACTAACCTCCACAAGGTTGCAAATTCAATATAATTTTTTTCTGCATATAGCTCTGAAAAAATATTTCGGCTTATAGCAATGTGTGGGACTTGTTCTATTAGTCCATGTATATTAACCTCCACCAGGTTGAAAATTCAAAATAATTTTTATCTGCATCTAGCTCTGAAAAAATATTTCGGCTTGTAGCAGTGTGTGGGACGTGTTCTATTAGTCCTTGTATACTAACCTCCAGCAGGTTGCTAATTCAAAATAATTTTTAGCTGCATCTAGCTCTGAAAAAATATTTCGGATTGTAGCAGTGTGTGGGACTTGTTCTATTAGTCCATCTATACTAACCTCCACCAGGATGCAAATTCAATAAAAAAAAATTCTGCATCTAGCTCTGAAAAAATATTTTGGCTTGTAGCAGTGTGTGGGACTTGTTCTATTAGTCCATCTATACTAACCTCCACCAGGTTGCCAATTCAAAATAATTTTTATCTGCATCTAGCTCTGAAAAAATATTTCGGATTGTAGCAGTGTGTGGGACTTGTTCTATTAGTCCATCTATACTAACCTCCACCAGGATGCAAATTCAATAAAAAAAAATTCTGCATCTAGCTCTGAAAATTTTTTTCTGCTTGTAGCAGTGTGTGGGACTTGTTCTATTAGTCCATCTATACTAACCTCCACCAGGTTGCAAATTAAATATAATTGTTTAATGCATCTAGCTCTGAAAAAATATTTCGGCTTGTAGCAGTGTGTGGGACTTGTTCTATTAGTCCATCTATACTAACCTCCACCAGGTTGCAAATTCAAAATAATTTTTATCTGCATCTAGCTTTGAAAAATTATTTCGGCTTGTAGCAGTGTGTGGGACTTGTTCTATTAGTCCATCTATGCTAACCTCCACCAGGTTGCAAATTCAAAATCATTTTTATCTGCATCTAGCTCTGAAAAAATATTTTGGCTTGTAGCAGTGGGTAGGACTTGTTCTATTAGTCCATCTATACTAACCTCCACCAGGTTGCAAATTCAAAATAATTTTTATCTGCATCTAGCTCTGAAAAAATATTTTGGCTTGTAGGAATGTGTGGGACTTGTTCTATTAGTCCATCTATGCTAACCTCCACCAGGTTGCAAATTCAATAAAAAAAAATTCTGCATCTAGCTCTGAAAAAATATTTCGGTTTATAGCAGTGTGTGGGACTTGTTCTATTAGTCCATCTATACTAATCTTTACCAGGTTGCAAATTCAAAATAATTTTTATCTGCATCTAGCTCTGAAAAAATATTTTGGCTTGTAGCAGTGTGTGGGACGTGTTCTATTAGTCCATCCATACTAACCTTTACCAGGTTGCAAATTCAAAATAATTTTTATCTGCATCTAGCTCTGAAAATATATTTCGGCTTGTAGCAGTGTGTGGGACTTGTTCTGTTAGTCCATCTTTACTAACCTCCACCAGGATGCAAATTCAATAAAAAAAATTTCTGCATCTAGCTCTGAAAAAATATTTCGGCTTGTAGGAGTGTGTGGGACTTGTTCTATTAGTCCATCTATACTAACCTCCACCAGGTTGCAAATTCAATAAAAAAAATTTCTGCATCTAGCTCTGAAAAAATATTTCGGCTTATAGCAGTGTGTGGGACTTGTTCTATTAGTCCATCTATACTAACATTTACCAGGTTGCATATTCAAAATAATTTTTATCTGCATCTAGCTCTGAAAAAATATTTCGGCTTGTAGCAGTGTGTGGGACTTGTTCTGTTAGTCCATCTTTACTAACCTCCACAAGGTTGCAAATTCAATATAATTTTTTTCTGCATATAGCTCTGAAAAAATATTTCGGCTTGTAGCAGTGTGTGGGACTTGTTCTGTTAGTCCATCTTAACTAACCTCCACAAGGTTGCAAATTCAATATAATTTTTTTCTGCATATAGCTCTGAAAAATTATTTCGGCTTGTAGCAGTGTGTGGGACTGGTTCTATTAGTCCATCTATGCTAACCTCCACCAGGTTGCAAATTCAATATCATTTTTATCTGCATCTAGCTCTGAAAAAATATTTTGACTTGTAGCCGTGTGTAGGACTTGATCTATTAGTCCATCTATACTAACCTCCACCAGGTTGCAAATTCAAAATAATTTTTATCTGCATCTAGCTCTGAAAAAATATTTCGGCTTGTAGGAGTGTGTGGGACTTGTTCCATTAGTCCATCTATACTAACCTCCACCAGGTTGCAAATTCAATAAAAAAAATTTCTGCATCTAGCTCTGAAAAAATATTTCGGCTTATAGCAGTGTGTGGGACTTGTTCTATTAGTCCATCTATACTAACCTTTACCAGGTTGCAAATTCAAAATAATTTTTATCTGCATCTAGCTCTGAAAATATATTTCGGCTTGTAGCAGTGTGTGGGACTTGTTCTGTTAGTCCATCTTTACTAACCTCCACCAGGATGCAAATTCAATAAAAAAAATTTCTGCATCTAGCTCTGAAAAAATATTTCGGCTTGTAGCAATGTGTGGGACTTGTTCTATTAGTCCATCTATACTAACCTCCACCGGGTTGCCAATTCAAAATAATTTTTATCTGCATCTAGCTGTGAAAAAAATTTTCTGCTTGTAGCAGTGTGTGGGACTTGTTCTATTAGTCCATCTATACTAACCTACACCAGGTTGCAAATTAAATATAATTTTTTAATGCATCTAGCTCTGAAAAAATTATTTCGGCTTGTAGCAGTGTGTGGGACTTGTTCTATTAGTCCATCTATACTAACCTCCACCGGGTTGCCAATACAAAATAATTTTTATCTGCATCTAGCTTTGAAAAATTATTTCGGCTTGTAGCAGTGTGTGGGACTTGTTCTATTAGTCCATCTATGCTAACCTCCACCAGGTTGCAAATTCAAATACATTTTTATCTGCATCTAGCTCTGAAAAATATTTTCGCTTGTAGCAGTGTGTAGGACTTGTTCTATTAGTCCATCTATACTAACCTCCACCAGGTTGTAAATACAAAATAATTTTTATCTGCATCTAGCTCTGAAAAAATATTTTCGCTTGTAGCAGTGTGTGGGACTTGTTCTATGAGTCCATCTATACTAACCTTTACGAGGTTGCAAATTCAAAATAATTTTTATCTGCATCTAGATCTGAAAAAATATTTCGGCTTGCAGCAGTGTGTGGGACTTGTTCTGTTAGTCCATCTTTACTAACCTCCACAAGGTTGCAAATTCAATATAATTTTTTTCTGCATATAGCTCTGAAAAAATATTTCGGCTTATAGCAATGTGTGGGACTTGTTCTATTAGTCCATGTATATTAACCTCCACCAGGTTGAAAATTCAAAATAATTTTTATCTGCATCTAGCTCTGAAAAAATATTTCGGCTTGTAGCAGTGTGTGGGACGTGTTCTATTAGTCCTTGTATACTAACCTCCAGCAGGTTGCTAATTCAAAATAATTTTTAGCTGCATCTAGCTCTGAAAAAATATTTCGGATTGTAGCAGTGAGTGGGACTTGTTCTATTAGTCCATCTATACTAACCTCCACCAGGATGCAAATTCAATAAAAAAAAATTCTGCATCTAGCTCTGAAAAAATATTTCGGCTTGTAGCAGTGTGTGGGACTTGTTCTACTAGTCCATCTATACTAACCTCCACCAGGTTGCCAATTCAAAATAATTTTTATCTGCATCTAGCTCTGAAAAAATATTTCGGATTGTAGCAGTGTGTGGGACTTGTTCTATTAGTCCATCTATACTAACCTCCACCAGGATGCAAATTCAATAAAAAAAAATTCTCCATCTAGCTCTGAAAATTTTTTTCTGCTTGTAGCAGTGTGTGGGACTTGTTCTATTAGTCCATCTATACTAACCTCCACCAGGTTGCAAATTAAATATAATTTTTTAATGCATCTAGCTTTGAAAAATTATTTCGGCTTGTAGCAGTGTGTGGGACTTGTTCTATTAGTCCATCTATGCTAACCTCCACCAGGTTGCAAATTCAAAATCATTTTTATCTGCATCTAGCTCTGAAAAAATATGTTGGCTTGTAGCAGTGTGTAGGACTTGTTCTATTAGTCCATCTATACTAACCTCCACCAGGTTGCAAATTCAAAATAATTTTTATCTGCATCTAGCTCTTAAAAAATATTTTGGCTTGTAGGAATGTGTGGGAATTGTTCTATTAGTCCATCTATACTAACCTCCAACAGGTTGCAAATTCAATAAAAAAAAATTCTGCATCTAGCTCTGAAAAAATATTTCGGCTTATAGCAGTGTGTGGGACTTGTTCTGTTAGTCCATCTATACTAACCTTTACCAGGTTGCAAATTCAAAATAATTTTTATCTGCATCTAGCTCTGAAAAAATATTTTGGCTTGTAGCAGTGTGTGGGACGTGTTCTATTAGTCCTTCTATACTAACCTCCACCAGGTTGCTAATTCAAAATAATTTTTAGCTGCATCTAGCTCTGAAAAAATATTTCGGATTGTAGCAGTGTGTGGGACTTGTTCTATTAGTCCATCTATACTAACCTCCACCAGGATGCAAATTCAATAAAAAAAATTTCTGCATCTAGCTCTGAAAAAATATTTCGGCTTGTAGCTGTGTGTGGGACTTGTTCTATTAGTCCATATATACTAACCTCCATCAGGTTGCCAATTCAAAATAATTTTTATCTGCATCTAGCTCTGAAAATTTTTTTCTGCTTGTAGCAGTGTGTGGGACTTGTTCTATTAGTCCATCTATACTAACCTCCACCAGGTTGCAAATTAAATATAATTTTTTAATGCATCTAGCTCTGAAAAAATATTTCGGCTTGTAGCAGTGTGTGGGACTTGTTCTATTAGTCCATCTATACTAACCTCCACCAGGCTGCAAATTCAAAATAATTTTTATCTGCATCTAGCTTTGAAAAATTACTTCGGCTTGTAGCAGTGTGTGGGACATGTTCTTTTAGTCCATCTATGCTAACCTCCACCAGGTTGCAAATTCAAAATCATTTTTATCTGCATCTAGCTCTGAAAAAATATTTTGGCTTGTAGCAGTGTGTAGGAGTTGTTCTATTAGTCCATCTATACTAACCTCCACCAGGTTGCAAATTCAAAATAATTTTTATCTGCATCTAGCTCTGAAAAAATATTTCGGCTTGTAGGAGTGTGTGGGACTTGTTCTATTAGTCCATCTATACTAACCTCCACCAGGTTGCAAATTCAATAAAAAAAATTTCTGCATCTAGCTCTGAAAAAATATTTCGGCTTATAGCAGTGTGTGGGACTTGTTCTATTAGACCATGTATACTAACCTCCACCAGGTTGCAAATTCAATATAATTTTTTTCTGCATCTAGCTCTGAAAACATATTTCGGCTTGTAGCAGTGTGTGGGACTTGTTCTATTAGTCCATCTATACTAACCTTTACCAGGTTGAAAATTCAAAATAATTTTTATCTGCATCTAGCTTTGAAAAATTATTTCGGCTTCTAGCAGTGTGTGGGACTTGTTCTATTTGTCCATCTATGCTAACCTCCACCAGGTTGCAAATTCAAAATCATTTTTATCTGCATCTAGCTCTGAAAAAATATTTCGGCTTGTAGCAGTGTGCGGGACTTGTTCTGTTAGTCCATCTTTACTAATCTCCACAAGGTTGCAAATTCAATATAATTTTTTTCTGCATATAGCTCTGAAAAAATATTTCGGCTTGCAGCAGTGTGTGGGACTTGTTCTTTTAGTCCATGTATATTAACCTCCACCAGGTTGAAAATTCAAAATAATTTTTATCTGCATCTAGCTCTGAAAAAATATTTCGGCTTGTAGCAGTGTGTGGGACGTGTTCTATTAGTCCTTGTATACTAACCTCCAACAGGTTGCTAATTCAAAATAATTTTTAGCTGCATCTAGCTCTGAAAAAATATTTCGGATAGTAGCAGTGTGTGGGACTTGTTCTATTAGTCCATCTATACTAACCTCCACCAGGATGCAAATTCAATAAAAAAAAATTCTGCATCTAGCTCTGAAAAAATATTTCGGCTTGTAGCAGTGTGTGGGACTTGTTCTATTAGTCCATCTATACTAACCTCCACCAGGTTGCCAATTCAAAATAATTTTTATCTGCATCTAGCTCTGAAAAAATTGTTCTGCTTGTATCAGTGTGTGGGACTTGTTCTATTAGTCCATCTATACTAACCTCCACCAGGTTGCAAATTAAATATAATTTTTTAATGCATCTAGCTCTGAAAAAATATTTCGGCTTGTAGCAGTGTGTGGGACTTGTTCTATTAATCCATCTATATTAACCTCCACCAGGTTGCAAATTAAAAATCATTTTTATCTGCATCTAGCTCTGAAAAAATATTTTGGCTTGTAGCAGTGTGTGGGACTTGTTCTATTAGTCCATCTATACTAACCTCCACCAGGTTGCAAATTCAAAAAATTTTTTATCTGAATCTAGCTCTGAAAAAATATTTCGACTTGTAGGAGTGTGTGGGACTTGTTCTATTAGTCCATCTATACTAACCTCCACCAGGTTGCAAATTCAATAAAAAAAAATTCTGCATCTAGCTCTGAAAAAATATTTCGGCTTATAGCAGTGTGTGGGACTTGTTCTATTAGTCCATCTATACTAACCTTTACCAGGTTGCAAATTCAAAATAATTTTTATCTGCATCTAGCTCTGAAAATATATTTCAGCTTGCAGCAGTGTGTGGGACTTGTTCTGTTAGTCCATCTTTATTAACCTCCACAAGGTTGCAAATTCAATATAATTTTTTTCTGCATCTAGCTCTGAAAAAATATTTTGGCTTGTAGCAGTGTGTGGGACGTGTTCTATTAGTCCTTCTATACTAACCTCCACCAGGTTGCTAATTCAAAATAATTTTTAGCTGCATCTAGCTCTGAAAAAATATTTCGGATTCTAGCAGTGTGTCGGACTTGTTCTATTAGTCCATCTATACTAACCTCCACCAGGTTGCAAATTCAATAAAAAAAAATTCTGCATCTAGCTCTGAAAAAATATTTCGGCTTATAGCAGTGTGTGGGACTTGTTCTGTTAGTCCATCTTTACTAACCTCCACCAGGATGCAAATTCAATAAAAAAAATTTCTGCATCTAGCTCTGAAAAAATATTTCGGCATGTAGCAGTGTGTGGGTCTTGTTCTATTAGTCCATCTATACTAACCTCCACCAGGTTGCCAATTCAAAATAATTTTTATCTGCATCTAGCTCTGAAAAAAAATTTCTGCTTGTAGCAGTGTGTGGGACTTGTTCTAGTAGTTCAACTATACGAACCTACACCAGGTTGCAAATTAAATATAATTTTTTAATGCATCTAGCTCTGAAAAAATATTTCGGCTTGTAGCAGTGTGTGGGACTTGTTCTATTAGTCCATCTATAATAACCTCCACCAGGTTGCAAATTCAAAATAATTTTTATCTGCATCTAGCTTTGAAAAATTCTTTCGGCTTGTAGCAGTGTGTGGGACTTGTTCTATTAGTCCATCTATGCTAACCTCCACCAGGTTGAAAATTCAAAATCATTTTTATCTGCATGTAGCTCTGAAAAATATTTTGGCTTGTAGCAGTGTGTAGGACTTGTTCTATTAATCCATCTATACTAACCTCCACCAGGTTGCAAATACAAAATAATTTTTATCTGCATCTAGCTCTGGAAAAATATTTAAGCTTGTAGCAGTGTGTGGGACTTGTTCTATGAGTCCATCTATACTAACCTTTACGAGGTTGCAAATTCAAAATAATTTTTATCTGCATCTAGCTCTGAAAAAATATTTCGGCTTGTAGCAGTGTGTGGGACTTGTTCTGTTAGTCCATCTTTACTAACCTCCACAAGGTTGCAAATTCAATATAATTTTTTTCTGCATATAGCTCTGAAAAAATATTTCGGCTTGTAGCAGTGTGTGGGACTTGTTCTATTAGTCCATGTATATTAACCTCCACCACGTTGAAAATTCAAAATAATTTTTATCTGCATCTAGCTCTGAAAAAATATTTCGGCTTGTAGCAGTGTGTGGGACGTGTTCTATTAGTCCTTGTATACTAACCTCCAGCAGGTTGCTAATTCAAAATAATTTTTAGCTGCATCTAGCTCTGAAAAAATATTTTGGATTGTAGCAGTGTGTGGGACTTGTTCTATTAGTCCATCTATACTAACCTCCACCAGGATGCAAATTCAATAAAAAAAAATTCTGCATCTAGCTCTGAAAAAATATTTCGGCTTGTAGCAGTGTGTGGGACTTGTTCTATTAGTCCATCTATACTAACCTCCACCAGGTAGCCAATTCAAAATAATTTTTATCTGCATCTAGCTCTGAAAAAATTTTTCTGCTTGTAGCAGTGTGTGGGACTTGTTCTATTAGTCCATCTATACTAACCTCCACCAGGTTGCAAATTAAATATAATTTTTTAATGCATCTAGCTCTGAAAAAATATTTCGTCTTGTAGCAGTGTGTGGGACTTGTTCTATTAGTCCATCTATACTAACCTCCACCAGGTTGCAAATTCAAAATAACTTTTATCTGCATCTAGCTTTGAAAAATTATTTCGGCTTGTAGCAGTGTGTGGGACTTGTTCTATTAGTCCATCTATGCTAACCTCCACCAGGTTGCAAATTCAAAATCATTTTTATCTGCATCTAGCTCTGAAAAAATATTTTGGCTTGTAGCAGTGTGTAGGACTTGTTCTATTAGTCCATCTATACTAACCTCCACCAGGTTGCAAATTCAAAATAATTTCTATCTGCATCTAGCTCTGAAAAAATATTTCGGCTTGTAGCAGTGTGTGGGATGTGTTCTATTAGTCCTTGTATACTTACCTCCAGCAGGTTGCTAATTCAAAATAATTTTTAGCTGCATCTAGCTCTGAAAAAATATTTCAGCTTGTAGCAGTGTGTGGGACTTGTTCTGTTAGTCCATCTTTACTAACCTCCACAAGGTTGCAAATTCAATATAATTTTTTTCTGCATATAGCTCTGAAAAAATATTTCGGCTTGTAGCAGTGTGTCTGACTTGTTCTATTAGTCCATCTATATTAACCTCCACCAGGTTGAAAATTCAAAATAATTTTTATCTGCATCTAGCTCTGAAAAAATATTTTGGCTTGTAGCAGTGTGTGGGACATGTTCTATTAGTCCTTCTATACTAATCTCCACCAGGTTGCTAATTCAAAATAATTTTTAGCTGCATCTAGCTCTGAAAAAATATTTCGGATTGTAGCAGTGTGTGGGACTTGTTCTATTAGTCCATCTATACTAACCTCCACCAGGATGCAAATTCAATAAAAAAAAATTCTGCATCTAGCTCTGAAAAAGTATTTCGGTTTGTAACAGTGTGTGGGACTTGTTCTATTAGTCCATCTATACTAACCTCCACCAGGTTGCCAATTCAAAATAATTTTTATCTGCATCTAGCTCTGAAAATTTTTTTCTGCTTGTAGCAGTTTGGGACTTGTTCTATTAGTCCATCTATACTAACCTCCACCAGGTTGCAAATTAAATATAATTTTTTAATCCATCTAGCTCTGAAAAAATATTTCGGCTTGTAGCAGTGTGTGGGACTTGTTCTATTAGTCCATCTATACTAACCTCCACCAGGTTGCAAATTCAAAATAATTTTTATCTGCATCTAGCTTTGAAAAATTATTTCGGCTTGTAGCAGTGTGTGGGACTTGTTCTGTTAGTCCATCTTTACTAACCTCCACCAGGTTGCAAATTCAAAATCATTTTTATCTGCATCTAGCTCTGAAAAAATATTTTGGCTTGCAGCAGTGTGTAGGACTTGTTCTATTAGTCCATCCATACTAACCTCCACCAGGTTGCAAATTCAAAATAATATTTATCTGCATCTAGCTCTGAAAAAATATTTCGGCTTGTAGGAGTGTGTGGGACTTGTTCTATTAGTCCATCTATACTAACCTCCACCAGGTTGCAAATTCAATAAAAAAAATTTCTGCATCTAGCTCTGAAAAAATATTTCAGCTTATAGCAGTGTGTGGGACTTGTTCTATTAGACCATGTATACTAACCTCCACCAGGTTTCAAATTCAAAATAATTTTTATCTGCATCTAGCTCTGAAAAAAAAATTCGGCTTCTAGCAGTGTATGTGACTTGTTCTATTAGTCCATCTATACTAACCTCCACCAGGTTGCAAATTCAATATAATTTTTTTCTGCATCTAGCTCTGAAAACATATTTCGGCTTGTAGCAGTGTGTGGGACTTGTTCTATTAGTCCATCTATACTAACCTTTACCAGGTTGAAAATTCAAAGTAATTTTTATCTGCATCTAGCTCTGAAAAAATATTTCGGCTTGTAGCAGTGTGTGGGACGTGTTCTATTAGTCCTTCTATACTAACCTCCACCAGGTTGCTAATTCAAAATAATTTTTAGCTGCATCTAGCTCTGAAAAAATATTTCGGATTGTAGCAGTGTGTGGGACTTGTTCTATTAGTCCATCTATACTAACCTCCACCAGGATGCAAATTCAATAAAAAAAATTTCTGCATCTAGCTCTGAAAAAATATTTCGGCTTGTAGCAGTGTGTGGGACTTTTTTCTATTAGTCCATCTATACTAATCTCCACCAGGTTGCCAATTCAAAATAATTTTTATCTGCATCTAGCTCTGAAAAAAATGTTCTGCTTGTAGCAGTGTGTGGGACTTGTTCTATTAGTCCATCTATACTAACCTCCACCAGGTTGCAAATTAAATATAATTTTTTAATGCATCTAGCTCTGAAAAAATATTTCGGCTTGTAGCAGTGTGTGGGACTTGTTCTATTAGTCCATCTATACTAACCTCCACCAGGTTGCAAATTCAAAATAATTTTTATCTGCAACTAGCTTTGAAAAATTATTTTGGCTTGTAGCAGTGTGTGGTACTTGTTCTATTATTCCATCTTTACTAACCTCCACCAGGATGCAAATTCAATAAAAAAAATTTCTGCATCTAGCTCTGAAAAAATTTTTCTGCTTGTAGCAGTGTGTGGGACTTGTTCTATTAGTCCATCTATACTAACCTACACCAGGTTGCAAATTAAATATAATTTTTTAATGCATCTAGCTCTGAAAAAATATTTCGGCTTGTAGCAGTGTGTGGGACTTGTTCTATTAGTCCATCTATAATAACCTCCACCAGGTTGCAAATTCAAAATAATTTTTATCTGCATCTAGCTTTGAAAAATTATTTCGGCTTGTAGCAGTGTGTGGGACTTGTTCTATTAGTCCATCTATGCTAACCTCCACCAGGTTGCAAATTCAAAATCATTTTTATCTGCATCTAGCTCTGAAAAATATTTTGGCTTGTAGCAGTGTGTAGGACTTGTTCTATTAGTCCATCTATACTAACCTCCACCAGGTTGCAAATACAAATTAATTTTTATCTGCATCTATCTCTGAAAAAATATTTTCGCTTGTAGCAGTGTGTGGGACTTGTTCTATGAGTCCATCTATACTAACCTTTACGAGGTTGCAAATTCAAAATAATTTTTATCTGCATCTAGCTCTGAAAAAATATTTTGGCTTGTAGCAGTGTGTGGGACATGTTCTATTAGTCCTTCTATACTAATCTCCACCAGGTTGCTAATTCAAAATAATTTTTAGCTGCATCTAGCTCTGAAAAAATATTTCGGATTGTAGCAGTGTGTGGGACTTGTTCTATTAGTCCATCTATACTAACCTCCACCAGGATGCAAATTGAATAAAAAAAAATTCTGCATCTAGCTCTGAAAAAGTATTTCGGTTTGTAGCAGTGTGTGGGACTTGTTCTATTAGTCCATCTATACTAACCTCCACCAGGTTGCCAATTCAAAATAATTTTTATCTGCATCTAGCTCTGAAAATTTTTTTCTGCTTGTAGCAGTTTGGGACTTGTTCTATTAGTCCATCTATACTAACCTCCACCAGGTTGCAAATTAAATATAATTTTTTAATCCATCTAGCTCTGAAAAAATATTTCGGCTTGTAGCAGTGTGTGGGACTTGTTCTATTAGTCCATCTATACTAACCTCCACCAGGTTGCAAATTCAAAATAATTTTTATCTGCATCTAGCTTTGAAAAATTATTTCGGCTTGTAGCAGTGTGTGGGACTTGTTCTGTTAGTCCATCTTTACTAACCTCCACCAGGTTGCAAATTCAAAATCATTTTTATCTGCATCTAGCTCTGAAAAAATATTTTGGCTTGCAGCAGTGTGTAGGACTTGTTCTATTAGTCCATCCATACTAACCTCCACCAGGTTGCAAATTCAAAATAATATTTATCTGCATCTAGCTCTGAAAAAATATTTCGGCTTGTAGGAGTGTGTGGGACTTGTTCTATTAGTCCATCTATACTAACCTCCACCAGGTTGCAAATTCAATAAAAAAAATTTCTGCATCTAGCTCTGAAAAAATATTTCAGCTTATAGCAGTGTGTGGGACTTGTTCTATTAGACCATGTATACTAACCTCCACCAGGTTTCAAATTCAAAATAATTTTTATCTGCATCTAGCTGTGAAAAAAAAATTCGGCTTCTAGCAGTGTATGTGACTTGTTCTATTAGTCCATCTATACTAACCTCCACCAGGTTGCAAATTCAATATAATTTTTTTCTGCATCTAGCTCTGAAAACATATTTCGGCTTGTAGCAGTGTGTGGGACTTGTTCTATTAGTCCATCTATACTAACCTTTACCAGGTTGAAAATTCAAAGTAATTTTTATCTGCATCTAGCTCTGAAAAAATATTTCGGCTTGTAGCAGTGTGTGGGACGTGTTCTATTAGTCCTTCTATACTAACCTCCACCAGGTTGCTAATTCAAAATAATTTTTAGCTGCATCTAGCTCTGAAAAAATATTTCGGATTGTAGCAGTGTGTGGGACTTGTTCTATTAGTCCATCTATACTAACCTCCACCAGGATGCAAATTCAATAAAAAAAATTTCTGCATCTAGCTCTGAAAAAATATTTCGGCTTGTAGCAGTGTGTGGGACTTTTTTCTATTAGTCCATCTATACTAATCTCCACCAGGTTGCCAATTCAAAATAATTTTTATCTGCATCTAGCTCTGAAAAAAATGTTCTGCTTGTAGCAGTGTGTGGGACTTGTTCTATTAGTCCATCTATACTAACCTCCACCAGGTTGCAAATTAAATATAATTTTTTAATGCATCTAGCTCTGAAAAAATATTTCGGCTTGTAGCAGTGTGTGGGACTTGTTCTATTAGTCCATCTATACTAACCTCCACCAGGTTGCAAATTCAAAATAATTTTTATCTGCAACTAGCTTTGAAAAATTATTTTGGCTTGTAGCAGTGTGTGGTACTTGTTCTATTATTCCATCTTTACTAACCTCCACCAGGATGCAAATTCAATAAAAAAAATTTCTGCATCTAGCTCTGAAAAAATTTTTCTGCTTGTAGCAGTGTGTGGGACTTGTTCTATTAGTCCATCTATACTAACCTACACCAGGTTGCAAATTAAATATAATTTTTTAATGCATCTAGCTCTGAAAAAATATTTCGGCTTGTAGCAGTGTGTGGGACTTGTTCTATTAGTCCATCTATAATAACCTCCACCAGGTTGCAAATTCAAAATAATTTTTATCTGCATCTAGCTTTGAAAAATTATTTCGGCTTGTAGCAGTGTGTGGGACTTGTTCTATTAGTCCATCTATGCTAACCTCCACCAGGTTGCAAATTCAAAATCATTTTTATCTGCATCTAGCTCTGAAAAATATTTTGGCTTGTAGCAGTGTGTAGGACTTGTTCTATTAGTCCATCTATACTAACCTCCACCAGGTTGCAAATACAAATTAATTTTTATCTGCATCTATCTCTGAAAAAATATTTTCGCTTGTAGCAGTGTGTGGGACTTGTTCTATGAGTCCATCTATACTAACCTTTACGAGGTTGCAAATTCAAAATAATTTTTATCTGCATCTAGCTCTGAAAAAATATTTCGGCTTGTAGCAGTGTGTGGGACTTGTTCTGTTAGTCCATCTTTACTAACCTCCACAAGGTTGCAAATTCAATATAATTTTTTTCTGCATATAGCTCTGAAAAAATATTTCGGCTTGTAGCAGTGTGTGGTACTTGTTCTATTAGTCCATCTATATTAACCTCCACCAGGTTGAAAATTCAAAATAATTTTTATCTGCATCTAGCTCTGAAAAAATATTTTGGCTTGTAGCAGTGTGTGGGACGTGTTCTATTAGTCCTTCTATACTAATCTCCACCAGGTTGCTAATTCAAAATAATTTTTAGCTGCATCTAGCTCTGAAAAAATATTTCGGATTGTAGCAGTGTGTGGGACTTGTTCTATTAGTCCATCTATACTAACCTCCACCAGGATGCAAATTCAATAAAAAAAAATTCTGCATCTAGCTCTGAAAAAATATTTCGGCTTGTAGCAGTGTTTGGGACTTGTTCTATTAGTCCATCTATACTAGCCTCCACCAGGTTGCCAATTCAAAATAATTTTTGTCTGCATCAAGCTCTGAAATTTTTTTTCTGCTTGTAGCAGTGTGTGGGACTTGTTCTATTAGTCCATCTATACTAACCTCCACCAGGTTGCAAATTCAAAATAATTTTTATCTGCATCTAGATTTGAAAAATTATTTTGGCTTGTAGCAGTGTGTGGGACTTGTTCTATTAGTCCATCTATGCTAACCTCCACCAGGTTGCAAATTCAAAATCATTTTTATCTGCATCTAGCTCTGAAAAAATATTTTGGCTTGTAACAGTGTGTAGGACTTGTTCTATTAGTCCATCTATACTAACCTCCACCATGTTGCAAATTCAAAATAATATTTATCTGCATCTAGCTCTGAAAAAATATTTCGGCTTGTAGGAGTGTGTGGGACTTGTTCTATTAGTCCATCTATACTAACCTCCACCAGGTTGCAAATTCAATAAAAAAAATTTCTGCATCTAGCTCTGAAAAAATATTTTGGCTTATAGCAGTGTGTGGGACTTGTTCTACTAGACCATGTATACTAACCTCCACCAGGTTGCAAATTCAAAATAATTTTTATCTGCAACTACCTCTGAAAAAAAAATTCGGCTTGTAGCAGTGTATGTGACTTGTTCTATTAGTCCATCTATACTAACCTCCACCAGGTTGCAAATTCAATATAATTTTTTTCTGCATCTAGCTCTGAAAACATATTTCGGCTTGTAGCAGTGTGTGGGACTTGTTCTATTAGTCCATCTATACTAACCTTTACCAGGTTGAAAATTCAAAATAATATTTATCTGCATCTAGCTCTGAAAAAATATTTCGGCTTGTAGCAGTGTGTGGGACGTGTTCTATTAGTCCTTCTATACTAACCTCCACCAGGTTGCTAATTCAAAATAATTTTTAGATGCATCTAGCTCTAAAAAAATATTTCGGATTGTAGCAGTGTGTGGGACTTGTTCTATTAGTCCATCTATACTAACCTACACCAGGATGCAAAATCAATAAAAAAAATTTCTGCATCTAGCTCTGAAAAAAATTGTTCTGCTTGTAGCAGTGTGTGGGACTTGTTCTATTAGTCCATTTATACTAACCTCCACCAGGTTGCAGATTAAATATAATTTTTTAATGCATCTAGCTCTGAAAAAATATTTTGGCTTGTAGCAGTGTGTGGGAGTTGTTCTATTAGTCCATCTATACTAACCTCCACCAGGTTGCAAATTCAAAATAATTTTTATCTGCATCTAGTTTTGAAAAATTATTTCGGCTTGTAGCAGTGTGTGGGACTTGTTCTATTAGTCCATCTTTACTAACCTCCACCAGGATGCAAATTCAATAAAAAAAATTTCTGCATCTAGCTCTGAAAAAATATTTCGGCTTGTAGCAGTGTGTGGGACTTGTTCTATTAGTCCATCTATATTAACCTCCACCAGGTTGCCAATTCAAAATAATTTTTATCTGCATCTAGCTCTGAAAAAATTTTTCTGCTTGTAGCAGTGTGTGGGACTTGTTCTATTAGTCCATCTATACTAACATACACCAGGTTGCAAATTAAATATAATTTTTTAATGCATCTAGCTCTGAAAAAATATTTCGGCTTGTAGCAGTGTGTGGGACTTGTTCTATTAGTCCATCTATAATAACCTCCACCAGGATGCAAATTCAAAATAATTTTTATCTGCATCTAGCTTTGAAAAATTATTTCGGCTTGTAGCAGTGTGTGGGACTTGTTCTATTAGTCCATCTATGCTAACCTCCACCAGGTTGCAAATTCAAAATCATTTTTATCTGCATCTAGCTCTGAAAAATATTTTGGCTTGTAGCAGTGTGTAGGACTTGTTCTATTAGTCCATCTATACTAACCTCCACCAGGTTGCAAATACAAAATAATTTTTATCTGCATCTATCTCTGAAAAAATATTTTCGCTTGTAGCAGTGTGTGGGACTTGTTCTATGAGTCCATCTATACTAACCTTTACGAGGTTGCAAATTCAAAATAATGTTTATCTGCATCTAGCTCTAAAAAAATATTTCGGCTTGTAGCAGTGTGTGGGACTTGTTCTGTTAGTCCATCTTTACTAACCTCCACAAGGTTGCAAATTCAATATAATTTTTTTCTGCATATAGCTCTGAAAAAATATTTCGGCTTGTAGCAGTGTGTGGGACTTGTTCTATTAGTCCATGTATATTAACCTCCACCAGGTTGAAAATTCAAAATAATTTTTATCTGCATCTAGCTCTGAAAAAATATTTCGGCTTGTAGCAGTGTGTGGAACGTGTTCTATTAGTCCTTGTATACTAACCTCCAGCAGGTTGCTAATTCAAAATAATTTTTAGCTGCATCTAGCTCTGAAAAAATATTTCGGATTGTAGCAGTGTGTGGGACTTGTTCTATTAGTCCATCTATACTAACCTCCACCAGGATGCAAATTCAATAAAAAAAAATTCTGCATCTAGCTCTGAAAAAATATTTCGGCTTGTAGCAGTGTGTGGGACTTGTTCTATTAGTCCATCTATACTAACCTCCACCAGGTTGCAAATTCAAAATAATTTTTATCTGCATCTAGCTTTGAAAAATTATTTCGGCTTGTAGCAGTGTGTGGGACTTGTTCTATTAGTCCATCTATGCTAACCTCCACCAGGTTGCAAATTCAAAATCATTTTTATCTGCATCTAGCTCTGAAAAAAATATTTTGAATTGTAGCAGTGTGTAGGACTTGTTCTATTAGTCCATCTATACTAACCTCCACCAGGTTGCAAATTCAATAAAAAAAATTTCTGCATCTAGCTCTGAAAAAATATTTCGGCTTATAGCAGTGTGTGGGACTTGTTCTATTAGTCCATCTATACTAACTTTTACCAGGTTGCAAATTCAAAATAATTTTTATCTGCATCTAGCTCTGAAAAAATATTTCGGCTTGTAGCAGTGTGTGGGACTTGTTCTGTTAATCAATCTTTACTAACCTCCACAAGGTTGCAAATTCAATATAATTTTTTTCTGCATATAGCTCTGAAAAAATATTTCGGCTTGTAGCAGTGTGTGGGACTTGTTCTATTAGTCCATCTATATTAACCTCCACCAGTTTGAAAATTCAAAATAATTTTTATCTGCATCTAGCTCTGAAAAAATATTTTTGCTTGTAGCAGTGTGTGGGACGTGTTCTATAAGTCCTTCTATACTAATCTCCACCAGGTTGCTAATTCAAAATAATTTTTAGCTGCATCTAGCTCTGAAAAAATATTTCGGATTGTAGCAGTGTGTGGGACTTGATCTATTAGTCCATCTATACTAACTTCCACCAGGATGCAAATTCAATAAAAAAAATTTCTGCATCTAGATCTGAAAAAATATTTCGGCTTGTAGCAGTGTGTGGGACTTGTTCTATTAGTCCATCTATACTAACCTCCACCAGGTTGCCAATTCAAAATAATTTTTATCTGCATCTAGCTCTGAAAAATTTTTTCTACTTGTAGCAATGTGTGGGACTTGTTCTATTAGTCCATCTATACTAACCTCCACCAGGTTGCAAATTAAATATAATTTTTTAATGCATCTAGCTCTGAAAAAATATTTCGGCTTGTAGCAGTGTGTGGGACTTGTTCTATTAGTCCATCTATACTAACCTCCACCAGGTTGCAAATTCAAAATAATTTTTATCTGCATCTAGCTTTGAAAAATTATTTCGGCTTGTAGCAGTGTGTGGGCCTTGTTCTATTAGTCCATCTATGCTAACCTCCACCAGGTTGCAAATTCAAAATCATTTTTATCTGCATCTAGCTCTGAATAAATATTTTGGCTTGTAGCAGTGTGTAGGACTTGTTCTATTAGTCCATCTATACTAACCTCCACCAGGTTGCAAATTCAAAATAATATTTATCTGCATCTAGCTCTGAAAAAATATTTCGGCTTGTAGGAGTGTGTGGGACTTGTTCTATTAGTCCATCTATACTAACCTCCACCAGGTTGCAAATTCAATAAAAAAAATTTCTGCATCTAGCTCTGAAAAAATATTTCGGCTTATAGCAGTGTGTGGGACTTGTTCTATTAGACCATGTATACTAACCTCCACCAGGTTGCAAATTCAAAATAATTTTTATCTGCATCTAGCTCTGAAAAAAAAATTCGGCTTGTAGCAGTGTATGTGACTTGTTCTATTAGTCCATCTATACTAACCTCCACCAGGTTGCAAATTCAATATAATTTTTTTCTGCATCTAGCTCTGAAAACATATTTCGGCTTGTAGCAGTGTGTGGGACTTGTTCTATTAGTCCATCTATACTAACCTTTACCAGGTTGAAAATTCAAAATAATTTTTATCTGCATCTAGCTCTGAAAAAATATTTCGGCTTGTAGCAGTGTGTAGGACTTGTTCTATTAGTCCATCTATACTAACCTCCACCAGGTTGCAAATTCAAAATAATTTTTAGCTGCATCTAGCTCTGCAAAAATATTTCGGATTGTAGGAGTGTGTGGGACTTGTTCTATTAGTCCATCTATACTAACCTCCACCAGGTTGCAAATTCAATAAAAAAAATTTCTGCATCTAGCTCTGAAAAAATATTTCGGCTTATAGCAGTGTGTGGGACTTGTTCTATTAGTCCATCTATACTAACCTTTACCAGGTTGCAAATTCAAAATAATTTTTATCTGCATCTAGCTCTGAAAAAATATTTCGGCTTGTAGCAGTGTGTGGGACTTGTTCTGTTAGTCCATCTTTACTAACCTCCACAAGGTTGCAAATTCAATATAATTTTTTTCTGCATATAGCTCTGAAAAAATATTTCGGCTTGTAGCAGTGTGTGGGACTTGTTCTATTAGTCCATCTATATTAACCTCCACCAGGTTGAAAATTCAAAATAATTTTTATCTGCATCTAGCTCTGAAAAAATATTTTGGCTTGTAGCAGTGTGTGGGACGTGTTCTATTAGTCCTTCTATACTAACCTCCACCAGGTTGCTAATTCAAAATAATTTTTAGCTGCATCTAGCTCTGAAAAAATATTTCGGATTGTAGCAGTGTGTGGGACTTGTTCTATTAGTCCATCTATACTAACCTCCACCAGGTTGCAAATTCAAAATAATTTTTATCTGCATCTAGCTTTGAAAAATTATTTCGGCTTGTAGCAGTGTGTGGGACTTGTTCTATTAGTCCATCTATGCTAACCTCCACCAGGTTGCAAATTCAAAATCATTTTTATCTGCATCTAGCTCTGAAAAAATATTTTGGCTTGTAGCAGTGTGTAGGACTTGTTCTATTAGTCCATCTATACTAACCTCCACCAGGTTGCAAATACAAAATAATTTTTATCTGCATCTAGCTCTGAAAAAATATTTTCGCTTGTAGCAGTGTGTGGGACTTGTTCTATGAGTCCATCTATACTAACCTTTACGAGGTTGCAAATTCAAAATAATTTTTATCTGCATCTATCTCTGAAAAAATATTTCGGCTTGTAGCAGTGTGTGGGACTTGTTCTGTTAGTCCATCTTTACTAACCTCCACAAGGTTGCAAATTCAATATAATTTTTTTCTGCATGTAGCTCTGAAAAAATATTTCGGCTTGCAGCAGTGTGTGGGACTTGTTCTATTAGTCCATGTATATTAACCTCCACCAGGTTGAAAATTCAAAATAATTTTTATCTGCATCTAGCTCTGAAAAAATATTTCGGCTTGTAGCAGTGTGTGGGACGTGTTCTATTAGTCCTTGTATACTAACCTCCAACAGGTTGCTAATTCAAAATAATTTTTAGCTGCATCTAGCTCTGAAAAAATATTTCGGATTGCAGCAGTGTTTGGGACTTGTTCTATTAGTCCATCTACACTAACCTCCACCAGGATGCAAATTCAATAAAAAAAATTTCTGCATCTAGCTCTGAAAAAATATTTCGGCTTGTAGCAGTGTGTGGGACTTGTTCTATTAGTCCATCTATACTAACCTCCACCAGGTTGCCAATTCAAAATAATTTTTATCTGCATCTAGCTCTGAAAAAATTCTTCTGCTTGTAGCAGTGTGTGGGACTTGTTCTATTAGTCCATCTATACTAACCTCCACCAGGTTGCAAATTCAAAATAATTTTTATCTGCATCTAGCTTTGAAAAATTATTTCGGCTTGTAGCAGTGTGTGGGACTTGTTCTTTTAGTCCATCTATACTAACCTCCACCAGGTTGCAAATTAAATATAATTTTTTCATGCATCTAGCTCTGAAAAAATATGTCGGCTTGTAGCAGTGTGTGGGACTTGTTCTATTAGTCCATCTATACTAACCTCCACCAGGTTGCAAATTCAAAATAATTTTTATCTGCATCTAGCTTTGAAAAATTATTTCGGCTTGTAGCAGTGTGTTGGACTTGTTCTATTAGTCCATCTATGCTAACCTCCACCAGGTTGCAAATTAAAAATCATTTTTATCTGCATCTAGCTCTGAAAAAATATTTTGGCTTGTAGCAGTGTGTGGGACGTGTTCTATTAGTCCATCTATACTAACCTCCACCAGGTTGCAAATTCAATAAAAAAAATTTCTGCATCTAGCTCTGAAAAAATATTTCGGCTTATAGCAGTGTGTGGGACTGGTTCTATTAGTCCATCTATACTAACCTTTACCAGGTTGCAAATTCAAAATAATTTTTATCTGCATCTAGCTCTGAAAAAATATTTCGGCTTGTAGCAGTGTGTGGGACTTGTTCTGTTAGTCCATCTTTACTAACCTCCACAAGGTTGCAAATTCAATATAATTTTTTTCTGCATATAGCTCTGAAAAAATATTTCGGCTTGTAGCAGTGTGTGGGACTTGTTCTATTAGTCCATCTATATTAACCACCACCAGGTTGAAAATTCAAAATAATTTTGATCTGCATCTAGCTCTGAAAAAATATTTTGGCTTGTAGCAGTGTGTGGGACGTGTTCTATTAGTCCTTCTATACTAACCTCCACCAGGTTGCTAATTCAAAACAATTTTTAGCTGCATCTAGCTCTGAAAAAATATTTCGGATTGTAGCAGTGTGTGGGACTTGTTCTATTAGTCCATCTATACTAACCTCCACCAGGATGCAAATTCAATAAAAAAAATTTCTGCATCTAGCTCTGAAAAAATATTTCGGCTTGTAGCAGTGTGTGGGACTTGTTCTATTAGTCCATCTATACTAACCTCCACCAGGTTGCCAATTCAAAATAATTTTTATCTGCATCTAGCTCTGAAAAAATTTTTCTGCTTGTAGCAGTGTGTGGGACTTGTTCTATTAGTCCATCTATACTAACCTCCACCAGGTTGCAAGTTCAAAATAATTTTTATCTGCATCTAGCTTTGAAAAATTATTTTGGCTTGTAGCAGTGTGTGGGACTTGTTCTATTAGTCCATCTATGCTAACCTCCACCAGGTTGCAAATTCAAAATCATTTTTATCTGCATCTAGCTCTGAAAAAATATTTTGGCTTGTAGCAGTGTGTAGGACTTGTTCTATTAGTCCATCTATACTAACCTCCACCAGGTTGCAAATTCAAAATAATTTTTATCTGCATCTAGCTCTGAAAAAAATATTTCGGCTTGTATGAGTGTGTGGGACTTGTTCTATTAGTCCATCTATACTAACCTCCACCAGGTTGCAAATTCAATATAATTTTTTTCTGCATCTAGCTCTGAAAAAATATTTTGGCTTGTAGCACTGTGTGAGACTCGTTCTGTTAGTCAATCTATACTAACCTCCACCAGGTTGCAAATTCAATATAATTTTTTTCTGCATCTAGCTCTGAAAAAATATTTCGCCTTGCAGCAGTGTGTGGGACTTGTTCTATTAGTCCATCTATACTAACCTCCACCAGGTTGCAAATTCAAAATGATTTTTAACTGCATCTAGTTCTGAAAAAATATTTCGGCTTGTAGCAGTGTGTGGGACGTGTTCTTTTAGTCCATCTATACTAACCTCCACCAGGTTGATAATTCAAAATAATTTTTAGCTGCATCTAGCTCTGAAAAAATATTTCGGATTGTAGCAGTGTGTGGGACTTGTTCTATTAGTCCATCTATACTAACCTCCACCAGGATGCAAATTCAATAAAAAACATTTCTGCATCTAGCTCTGAAAAAATATTTCGGCTTGTAGCACTGTATGGGACTTGTTCTATTAGTCCATCTATACTAACCTCCACCAGGTTGCAAATTCAATATAATTTTTTTCTGCATCTAGCTCTGAAAAAATAATTCGGCTTGTAGCAGTGTGTGGGACTTGTTCTATTAGTCCATCTATACTAACCTCCACCAGGTTGCAAATACAAAATAATTTTTATCTGCATCTAGCTCTGAAAAAATATTTTCGCTTGTAGCAGTGTGTGGGACTTGTTCTATTAGTCCATCTATACTAACCTTTACCAGGTTGCAAATTAAAAATAATTTTTATCTGCATCTAGCTCTGAAAAAATATTTCGGCTTGTAGCAGTGTGTGGGACTTGTTCTGTTAGTCCATCTTTACTAACCTCCACAAGGTTGCAAATTCAATATAATTTTTTTCTGCATATAGCTCTGAAAAAATATTTCGGCTTGTAGCAGTGTGTTGGACTTGTTCTATTAGTCCATCTATATTAACCTCCACCAGGTTGAAAATTCAAAATAATTTTTATCTGCATCTAGCTCTGAAAAAATATTTCGGCTTGTAGCCGTGTGTGGGACATGTTCTATTAGTCCATCTATACTAACCTCCACCAGGTTGCTAATTCAAAATAATTTTTAGCTGCATCTAGCTCTGAAAAAATATTTCGGATTGTAGCAGTGTGTGGGACTTGTTCTATTAGTCCATCTATACTAACCTACACCAGGATGGATATTCAATAAAAAAAATTTCTGCATCTAGCTCTGAAAAAATATTTCGGCTTGTAGCAGTGTGTGGGACTTGTTCTATTAGTCCATCTATACTAACCTCCACCAGGTTGCAAATTAAATATAATTTTTTAATGCATCTAGCTCTGAAAAAATATTTTGGCTTGTAGCAGTGTGTGGGACTTGTTCTATTAGTCCATCTATACTAACCTCCACCAGGTTGCAAATTCAAAATAATTTTTATCTGCATCTAGCTTTGAAAAATTATTTCGGCTTGTAGCAGTGTGTTGGACTTGTTCTATTAGTCCATCTATGCTAACCTCCACCAGGTTGCAAATTAAAAATCATTTTTATCTGCATCTAGCTCTGAAAAAATATTTTGGCTTGTAGCAGTGTGTAGGACTTGTTCTATTAGTCCATCTATACTAACCTCCACCAGGTTGCAAATTCAAAATAATTTTTATCTGCATCTAGCTCTGAAAAAATATTTCGGCTTGTAGGAGTGTGTGGGACTTGTTCTATTAGTCCATCTATGCTAACCTCCACCAGGTTGCAAATTCAATAAAAAAAATTTCTGCATCTAGCTCTGAAAAAATATTTCGGCTTATAGCAGTGTGTGGGACTTGTTCTATTAGTCCATCCATACTAACCTTTACCAGGTTGCAAATTCAAAATAATTTTTATCTGCATCTAGCTCTGAAAAAATATTTCGGCTTGTAGCAGTGTGTGGGACTTGTTCTGTTAGTCCATATTTACTAACCTCCACAAGGTTGCAAATTCAATATAATTTTTTTCTGCATATAGCTCTGAAAAAATATTTCGGCTTGTAGCAGTGTGTGGGACTTGTTCTATTAGTCCATCTATATTAACCTCCACCAGGTTGAAAATTCAAAATAATTTTTATCTGCATCTAGCTCTGAAAAAATATTTTGACTTGTAGCAGTGTGTGGGACGTGTTCTATTAGTCCTTCTATACTAACCTCCACCAGGTTGCTAATTCAAAATAATTTTTAGCTGCATCTAGCTCTGAAAAAATATTTCGGATTGTAGCAGTGTGTGGGACTTGTTCTATTAGTCCATCTATACTAACCTCCACCAGGATGCAAATTCAATAAAAAAAATTTCTGCATCTAGCTCTGAAAAAATATTTCGGCCTGTAGCAGTGTGTGGGACTTGTTCTATTAGTCCATCTATACTAACCTCCACCAGGTTGCAAATTCAAAATAATTTTTATCTGCATCTAGCTCTGAAAAATTTTTTCTGCTTGTAGCAGTGTGTGGGACTTGTTCTATTAGTCCATCTATACTAACCTCCACCAGGTTGCAAATTCAAAATAATTTTTATCTGCATCTAGCTTTGAAAAATTATTTCGGCTTGTAGCAGTGTGTGGGACTTGTTCTATTAGTCCATCTATCCTAACCTCCACCAGGTTGCAAATTCAAAATCATTTTTATCTGCATCTAGCTCTGAAAAAATATTTTGGCTTGTAGCAGTGTGTAGGACTTATTCTATTAGTCCATCTATACTAACCTCCACCAGGTTGCAAATTCAAAATAATTATTATCTGCATCTAGCTCTGAAAAAATATTTCGGCTTGTATGAGTGTGTGGGACTTGTTCTATTAGTCCATCTATACAAACCTCCACCAGGTTGCAAATTCAATATAATTTTTTTCTGCATCTAGCTCTGAAAAAATATTTTGGCTTGTAGCACTGTGTGAGACTTGTTCTGTTAGTCAATCTATACTAACCTCCACCAGGTTGCAAATTCAATATAATTTTTTTCTGCATCTAGCTCTGAAAAAATATTTCGCCTTGCAGCAGTGTGTGGGACTTGTTCTATTAGTCCATCTATACTAACCTCCACCAGGTTGATAATTCAAAATAATTTTTAGCTGCATCTAGCTCTTAAAAAATATTTCGGATTGTAGCAGTGTGTGGGACTTTTTCTATTAGTCCATCTATACTAACCTCCACCAGGATGCAAATTCAATAAAAAACATTTCTGCATCTAGCTCTGAAAAAATATTTCGGCTTGTAGCACTGTATGGGACTTGTTCTATTAGTCCATCTATGCTAACCTCCACCAGGTTGCAAATTCAATATAATTTTTTTCTGCATCTAGCTCTGAAAAAATAATTCGGCTTGTAGCAGTGTGTGGGACTTGTTCTATTAGTCCATCTATACTAACCTCCACCAGGTTGCAAATACAAAATAATTTTTATCTGCATCTAGCTCTGAAAAAATATTTTCGCTTGTAGCAGTGTGTGGGACTTGTTCTATTAGTCCATCTATACTAACCTTTACCAGGTTGCAAATTAAAAATAATTTTTATCTGCATCTAGCTCTGAAAAAATATTTCGGCTTGCAGCAGTGTGTGGGACTTGTTCTGTTAGTCCATCTTTACTAACCTCCACAAGGTTGCAAATTCAATATAATTTTTTTCTGCATATAGCTCTGAAAAAATATTTCGGCTTGTAGCAGTGTGTTGGACTTGTTCTATTAGTTCATCTATATTAACCTCCACCAGGTTGAAAATTCAAAATAATTTTTATCGGCATCTAGCTCTGAAAAAATATTTCGGCTTGTAGCAGTGTGTGGGACATGTTCTATTAGTCCATCTATACTAACCTAAATCAGGTTGCTAATTCAAAATAATTTTTAGCTGCATCTAGCTCTGAAAAAATATTTCGGATTGTAGCAGTGTGTGGGACTTGTTCTATTAGTCCATCTATACTAACCTCCACCAGGTTGCAAATTCAAAATATCTTTAATCTGCATCTAGCTCTGAAAAAATATTTCGGCTTGTAGTAGTGTGTGGGACTTGTTCTATTAGTCCATCTATTCTAACCTCCACCAGGTTGCAAATTCAATATAATTTTTTTCTGCATCTAGCTCTGAAAAAATATTTTGGCTTGTAGCAGTGTGTGAGACTTGTTCTATTAGTCAATCTATACTAACCTCCACCAGGTTGAAAATTCAATATAATTTTTTTCTGCATCTAGCTCTGAAAAAATATTTCGGCTTGTAGCAGTGTGTGGGACTTGTTCTATTAGTCCATCTATACTAACTTCCACCAGGTTGCAAATTCAAAATTATTTTTAACTGCATCTAGCTCTGAAAAAATATTTCGGCTTGTAGCAGTGTGTGGGACGTGTTCTATTAGTCCATCTATACTAACCTCCACCAGGTTGCTAATTCAAAATAATTTTTAGCTGCATCTAGCTCTGAAAAAATATTTCGGATTGTAGCAGTGTGTGGGACTTGTTCTATTAGTCCATCTATACTAACCTCCACCAGGATTCAAATTCAATAAAAAAAATTTCTACATCTTGCTCTGGAAAAATATTTCGGCTTGTAGCAGTGTATGTGACTTGTTCTATTAGTCCATCTATACTAACCTCCACCAGGTTGCAAATTAAATATAATTTTTTAATGCATCTAGCTCTGAAAAAATATTTCGGCTTGTAGCAGTGTGTGGGACTTGTTCTATTAGTCCATCTATACTAACCTCCACCAGGTTGCAAATTCAAAATAATTTTTATCTGCATCTAGCTTTGAAAAATTATTTCGGCTTGTAGCAGTGTGTGGGACTTGTTCTATTAGTCCATATATGCTAACCTCCACCAGGTTGCATATTCAAAATCATTTTTATCTGCATCTAGCTCTGAAAAAATAATTTGGCTTGTAGCAGTGTGTGGGACTTGTTCTATTAGTCCATCTATACTAACCTTTACCAGGTTGCAAATTAAAAATAATTTTTATCTGCATCTAGCTCTGAAAAAATATTTCGGCTTGTAGCAGTGTGTGGGACTTGTTCTATTAGTCCATCTATACTAACCTTTACCAGGTTGCAAATTAAAAATAATTTTTATCTGCATCTAGCTCTGAAAAAATATTTCGGCTTGTAGCAGTGTGTGGGACTTGATCTGTTAGTCCATCTTTACTAACCTCCACAAGGTTGCAAATTCAATATAATTTTTTTCTGCATATAGCTCTGAAAAAATATTTCGGCTTGTAGCAGTGTGTGGGACTTGTTCTATTAGTCCATCTATTTTAATCTCCACCAGGTTGAAAATTCAAAATAATTTTTATCTGCATCTAGCTCTGAAAAAATATTTCGGCTTGTAGCAGTGTGTGGGACGTGTTCTATTAGTCCATCTATACTAACCTCCACCAGGTTGCTAATTCAAAATAATTTTTAGCTGCATCTAGCTCTGAAAAAATATTTCGGATTGTAGCAGTGTGTGGGACTTGTTCTATTAGTCCATCTATACTAACCTCCACCAGGATGCAAATTCAATAAAAAAAATTTCTGCATCTAGCTCTGAAAAAATATTTTGGCTTATAGCAGTGTGTGGGACTTGTTCTATTAGTCCATCTATACTAACCTCCACCAGGTTGCAAATTCAAAATAATTTTAACCTGCTTCTAGCTCTGAAAAAATATTTCGGCTTGTAGCAGTGTGTGGGACATGTTCTATTAGTCCATCTATTCTAACCTCCACCAGGTTGCAAATTCAATATAATTTTTTTCTGCATGTAGCTCTGAAAAAATATTTTGGCTTGTAGCAGTGTGTGAGACTTGTTCTATTAGTCAATCTATACTAACCTCCACCAGGTTGAAAATTCAATATAATTTTTTTCTGCATCTAGCTCTGAAAAAATATTTCGGCTTGTAGCAGTGTGTGGGACTTGTTCTATTAGTCCATCTATACTAACTTCCACCAGGTTGCAAATTCAAAATTATTTTTAACTGCATCTAGCTCTGAAAAAATATTTCGGCTTGTAGCAGTGTGTGGGACGTGTTCTATTTGTCCATCTATACTAACCTCCACCAGGTTGCTAATTCAAAATAATTTATAGCTGCATCTAGCTCTGAAAAAAATTATCGGATTCTATCAGTGTGTGGGACTTGTTCTATTAGTCCATCTATACTAACCTCCACCAGGATTCAAATTCAATAAAAAAAATTTCTACATCTAGCTCTGGAAAAATATTTCGGCTTGTAGCAGTGTATGGGACTTGTTCTGTTAATCCATCTATACTAACCTCCACAAGGTTGCAAATTCAATATAATTTTTTTCTGCATATAGCTCTGAAAAAATATTTTGGCTTGTAGCAGTGTGTGGAACTTGTTCTATTAGTCCATATATATTAACCTCCACCAGGTTGAAAATTCAAAATAATTTTTATCTGCATCTAGCTCTGAAAAAATATTTCGGCTTGTTGCTGTGTGTGGGACGTGTTCTATTTGTCCATCTATGCTAACCTCCACCAGGTTGCTAATTCAAAATAATTTTTAGCTGCATCTAGTTCTGAAAAAATATTTTGGATTGTAGCAGTGTGTGGGACTTGTTCTATTAGTCCATCTATACTAACCTCCACCAGGTTGCAAATTCAAAATAATTTTTATCTTCATCTAGCTCTGAAAAAATATTTCGGCTTGGAGCAGTGTGTACGACTGGTTCTGTTAGTCCATCTATACTAACCTCCACCAGGTTGAAAATTCAATATAATTTTTTTCTGCATCTAGCTCTGAAAAAATATTTCAGCTTGTAGCAGTGTGTGGAACTTGTTCTATTAGTCCATCTATACTAACCTCCACCAGGTTGCAAATTCAATATAATTTTGTTCTGCATCTAGCTCTGAAAAAATATTTCGGCTTGTAGCAGTGTGTGGGACGTGTTCTATTAGTCCATCTATACTAACCTCCACCAGGTTGCAAATTCAAAATAATTTTTAGCTGCATCCAGCTCTGAAAAGATATTTCGGATTGTAGCAGTGTGTGGGACTTGTTCTATTAGTCAATCTACACTAACCTCCACCAGGATGCAAATTCAATAAAAAAAATTTCTGCATCTAGCTCTGAAAAAATATTTTGGCTTGTAGCAGTGTGTGGGACTTGTTCTATTAGTCCATCTATACTAACCTCCACCAGGTTGCAAATTCAAAATAATTTTAATCTGCATCTAGCTCTGAAAAAATATTTCGGCTTGTAGCAGTGTGTGGGACTTGTTCTATTAGTCCATCTATTCTAACCTCCACCAGGTTGCAAATTCAATGTAATTTTTTTCTGCATCTAGCTCTGAAAAAATATTTTGGCTTGTAGCAGTGTGTGAGACTTGTTCTATTAGTCAATCTATACTAACCTCCACCAGGTTGAAAATTCAAAATTATTTTTAACTGCATCTAGCTCTGAAAAAATATTTTGGCTTGTAGCAGTGTGTGGGACGTGTTCTATTAGTCCATCTATACTAACCTCCACCAGGTTGCTAATTCAAAATTATTTTTAGCTGCATCTAGCTCTGAAAAAATATTTCGGATTGTAGCAGTGTGTGGGACTTGTTCTATTAGTCCATCTATACTAACCTCCACCAGGATTCAAATTCAATAAAAAAAAATTCTACATCTAGCTCTGGAAAAATATTTCGGCTTGTAGCAGTGTATGGGACTTGTTCTATTAGTCCATCTATACTAACCTCCACCAGGTTGCAAATTCAAAGTAATTTTTATCTGCATCTAGCTCTGAAAAAATATTTCGGCTTGTAGCAGTGTGTGGGACGTGTTCTATTAGTCCATGTAAACTAACCTCCACCAGGTTGCAAATTCAAAATAATTTTTATCTGCATCTAGCTCTGAAAAAATATTTCGGCTTGTAGCATTGTGTGGGACTTGTTCTGTTAGTCCATCTATACTAACCTCCACAAGGTTGCAAATTCAATATAATTTTTTTCTGCATATAGCTCTGAAAAAATATTTTGGCTTGTAGCAGTGTGTGGAACTTGTTCTATTAGTCCATCTATATTAACCTCCACCAGGTTGAAAATTCAAAATAATTTTTATCTGCATCTAGCTCTGAAAAAATATTTCGGCTTGTTGCTGTGTGTGGGACGTGTTCTATTAGTCCATCTATGCTAACCTCCACCAGGTTGCTAATTCAAAATAATTTTTGGCTGCATCTAGTTCTGAAAAAATATTTTGGGTTGTAGCGCTGTGTGTGACTTGTTCTATTAGTCAATCTATACTAACCTCCACCACGTTGCAAATTCAATATAATTTTGTTCTGCATCTAGCTCTGAAAAAATATTTCGGCTTGTAGCAGTGTGTGGGACGTGTTCTATTAGTCCATCTATACTAACCTCCACCAGGTTGCAAATTCAAAATAATTTTTAGCTGCATCTAGCTCTGAAAAAATATTTCAGATTGTAGCAGTGTGTGGGACTTGATCTATTAGTCCATCTATACTAACCTCCACCAGGATGCAAATTCAATAAAAAAAATTCTACATCTAGCTCTGAAAAAATATTTCGGCTTGTAGCAGTGTGTGGGACTTGTTATATTAGCCGATCTATACTAACCTCCACCAGGTTGCAAATTCAAAATAACTTTAATCTGCATCTAGCTCTGAAAAAATATTTCAGCTTGTAGCAGTGTGTGGGACTTGTTCTATTAGTCCATCTATACTAACCTTCACCAGGTTGCAAATTCAAAACAATTTTTATCTGCATCTAGCTCTGAAAAAATATTTCGGATAGTAGCAGTGTGTGGGACTTGTTCTATTAGTCCATCTATACTAACCTCCACCAGGTTGCAAATACGAAATAATTTTTATCTGCATCTAGCTCTGAAAAAATATTTTGGCTTGTAGCAGTGTGTGGGACTTGTTCTATTAGTCCATCTATACTAACCTTTACCAGGTTGCAAATTCAAAATAATTTTTATCTGCATCTAGCTCTGAAAAAATATTTCAGCTTGTAGCAGTGTGTGGGACTTGTTCTATTAGTCCATCTATATTAATATCCACCAGGTTGAAAATTCTAAATAACTTTTATCTGTATCTAGCTCTGAAAAAATATTTCGGCTTGTAGCAGTGTGTGGAACTTGTTCTATTAGTCCATCTATACTAACCTCCACCTGGTTGCAAATTCAATATAATTTTGTTCTGCATCTAGCTCTGAAAAAATATTTCTGCTTGTAGCAATGTGTGGGACGTGTTCTATTAGTCCATCTATACTAACCTCCACCAGGATGCAAATTCAATAAAAAAAATTTCTGCATCTTGCTCTGAAAAAATATTTGGGCTTGTAGCAGTGTGTGGGACTTGTTCTATTAGTCCATCTATACTAACCTCCACCAGGTTGCAAATTCAAAATAATTTTTATCTGCATCTAGCTCTGAAAAAATATTTCGGCTTGTAGCAGTGTGTGGTACTTGTTCTATTAGTCCATCTATACTAACCTCCACCAGGTTGCAAATTCAATATAATTTTTTTCTGCATCTAGCTCTGAAAAAATATTTTGGCTTGTAGCAGTGTGTGAGACTTGTTCTATTAGTCAATCTATACTAACCTCCACCAGGTTGAAAATTCAATATAATTTTTTTCTGCATCTAGCTCTGAAAAAATATTTCAGCTTGTAGCAGTGTGTGGGACTTGTTCTATTAGTCTAGCTATACTAACCTCCACCAGGTTGCAAATTCAAAATAATTTTTAACTGCACCTTGCTCTGAAAAAATATTTCGGCTTGTAGCAGTGTGTGTGACTTTTTCTATTAGTCCATCTATACTAACCTCCACCAGGTTGCAAATTCAAAATAATTTTTATCTGCATCTAGCTCTGAAAAAATATATCGGCTTGTAGCAGTGTGTGGGACGTGTTCTATTAGTCCATCTATACTAACCTCCACCAGGTTGCAAATTCAAAATAATATTTATCTGCATCTAGCTCTGAAAAAATATTTCGGCTAGTAGCAGTGTGTGGGACTTGTTCTATTAGTCCATCTATATTAACATCCACCAGGTTGAAAATTCTAAATAATTTTTATCTGCATCTAGCTCGGAAAAAATATTTCGGCTTGTAGCAGTGTGTGGAACTTGTTCTATTAGTCCATCTATACTAACCTCCACCAGGTTGCAAATTCAATATAATTTTGTTCTGCATCTAGCTCTGAAAAAATATTTCTGCTTGTAGCATTGTGTGGGACGTGTTCTATTACTCCATCTATACTAACCTCCACCAGGTTGCAAATTCAAAATAATTTTTAGCTGCATCTAGCTCTGAAAAAATATTTCGGATTGTAGCAGTGTGTGGGACTTGTTCTATTAGTCCATCTATACTAACCTCCACCAGGATGCAAATTCAATAAAAAAAATTTCTGCATCTAGCTCTGAAAAAATATTTCGGCTTGTAGCAGTGTGTGATACTTGTTCTATTAGTCCATCTATACTAACCTCCACCAGGTTGCAAATTCAATATAATTTTTTTCTGCATCTAGCTCTGAAAAAATATTTTGGCTTGTAGCAGTGTGTGAGACTTGTTCTATTAGTCAATCTATGCTAACCTCCACCAGGTTGCAAATTCAAAATAATTTTTAACTGCACCTTGCTCTGAAAAAATATTTCGGCTTGTAGCAGTGTGTGTGACTTTTTCTATTAGTCCATCTATACTAACCTCCACCAGGTTGCAAATTCAAAATAATTTTTATCTGCATCTAGCTCTGAAAAAATATTTCGGCTTGTAGCAGTGTGTGGAACTTGTTCTATTAGTCCATCTATACTAACCTCCACCAGGTTGCAAATTCAATATAATTTTGTTCTGCATCTAGCTCTGAAAAAATATTTCGGCTTGTAGCAGTGTGTGGGACGTGTTCTATTAGTCCATGTAAACTAACCTCCACCAGGTTGCAAATTCAAAATAATTTTTAGCTGCATCTAGCTCTGAAAAAATATTTCGGATTGTAGCAGTGTGTGGGACTTGTTCTATTAGTCCATCTATACTAACCTCCACCAGGATGCAAATTCAATAAAAAAAATTTCTGCATCTAGCTCTGAAAAAATATTTCGGCTTGTAGCAGTGTGTGGGACTTGTTCTATTAGTCCATCTATACTAACCTCCACCAGGTTGCAAATTCAATATAATTTTTTTCTGCATCTAGCTCTGAAAAAATATTTTGGATTGTAGCAGTGTGTGAGACTTGTTCTATTAGTCCATCTATACTAACCTCCACCAGGTTGCAAATTCAATATAATTTTTTTCTGCATCTAGCTCTGAAAAAATATTTTGGCTTGTAGCAGTGTGTGGGACTTGTTCTATTAGTCCATCTATACTAACCTCCACCAGGTTGCAAATTCATAATAATTTTTATCTGCATCTAGCTCTGAAAAAATATTTCGGCTTGTAGCAGTGTGTGGGACTTGTTCTATTAGTCCATCTATACTAACCTCCACCAGGTTTGAAATTCAATATAATTTTTTCCTCATCTAGCTCTGAAAAAATATTTCGGCTTGTAGCAGTGTGTGAGACTTGTTCTATTAGTCCATCTATATTAGCCTCCACCAGGTTGCAAATTCAAAATAATTTTTAACTGCATCTAGCTCTGAAAAAATATTTCGGCTTGTAGCAGTGTGTGTGACTTTTTGTCTTAGTCCATCTATACTAACCTCCACAAGGTTGCAAATTCAAAATAATTTTTATATGCATCTAGCTCTGAAAAAATATTTCGGCTTGTAGCAGAGTGTGGGACTTGTTCTATTAGTCCATCTATGCTAACCTCCACCAGGTTGCAAATTAAAAATAATTTTTATCTGCATCTAACCCAGTCAATACTTTTGGGCTAATACCACACTTTGGCCACTCAGCTCTGCTTGGTTCCCATCCATTGTTTTTTGTGCAAACAAATCCACAGTTGTGAATTAGTTAACCACCAAAATGAGTGGAAAAAGGCCTGCTGCTGGTGGAAAGGGGAATAGGCGTGTTGGGAAGGGAAAAAAAGGTTGTGTCCGTGGGGTAGGTGTTAAAGCAACAGTAACATCTGCAGAAGAAAACCATCTTCCAGCCAAACTAAGATGTCGACTTCTTTTAGCGGACAATGTGATAAGATCCTTTTCTTACTGCCACACCAATCGCTACAAATTCCAGATGAGGCACAAAAACAGCAGGTGCTTCAATGGATATCAAGTGCTCCTTTAAGTGGGCTGTCCTCCACCTCAAGTTCAACATCACAAATACTCCAGTCCTCAGAGGTGTCACCCCAATCGCACTTGCTTCCTCACAGCTCCCAAGTCTCCAGCTGCCCGTCTGAGTATGGGGTAGAACAGATGGTTGAGTCTGCAGAGCTGTTTACTCATACTATAGCCTGGCAATCAGAGGTCGGCTCCAAAGCTTCTGTGAATCCAGACGAGGAAATGATCTGCACTGATGCCCAGAATCTTTATGAATCGGATCCAGGACCAGACGCAGAAGGTTCTGACCATAATGTAGACCCTCATTCCCAAACAGTAACTCCTGTTGGTGGATACAATGAGGAAGACGATGATGAGACTCAAATACCTGATTGGAGCGTCAACTTTAGTTTTTTGTCAGGGCAGGAAGAGGTTGGCTCTGAGGACGACAGGTGTGATAACACACAGGGTGATGATGATGAGGTTGGAGATCACACGTACTGTCAACCCACAGTCAGCCAGTCAACGAGGTCAGCAGAAAAGGTGGAGGAGGATGCTAGTGACGAAGAGGTCAGGTTGTGCCTTCCTGGACAGAGACGTAGTACTGGAAGCACGTCAACAACTGCATCCTCAAACACAACTCTGCCTCTGACCACAAGTCATGGTGGCTCTTCAGTAGAGATGAGCGTTGTTCTACTCGAACTGTTCGCCAATCTCAAATTCGAGCTGTTTTGGGCGGTGTTCGAGCCGTTCGGCGAACACGAACGATTTGAGAAAAATTCGGCTATTCGAGGTTATGTTCGATAACTGTTCGTGCACCAAAATCATAACTGGATTTTTTCTCAGTAATGATGAAAATTAATGTTAATACGCAGTTTGAGTGTACAGCGGGGTGGGGGGAGGGGCAGGGGATGGATCTCTGCAGGAATAATGAAGATCTCCATTTTTTTTTCTCTTTCCCGCATTTACAGTGGGGAGGTGCAATCTGTCAGCCTATCAGCTGCGCACACACGGAGCGAAGTGCTTTTTTCACACAAGCAAGGGCATGTGTCATTGGCAGTGTATGTCACATGTCCTTGCCCTATAAGACCAAGCCATTTTCCCCATCGCCACCATTTTCTCACTGCTGCAGCTGCGTGTTAGACGGCACCGCTGTTGCTGTGTGCGCTATACCTTGTTAATTTCAAGCCAATTTTCGCACAAATCTACAGATAGCTTGAGAGTAGGGAATAGTTGTGATTGCAGTCCTTTTAAGGACTAGGTTACAGCATTTCCTACGACTTTTATCAGGCAGGTCTGTGCTCTTAAATAGATAGATTGTGGGAGTAAAGACTAATTGTAATTGCAGTCCTTTTCAGGACTAGGTTACATCAGTTCCTATCAGTTTTTGCCAGGCAGGTCTGTGCCAGTGCTGTGCAAGTTTTTTTTCACAGCATTTGGCTGAATCTAGCAAAGCTAATCCTTTTTGGCCTATTGCAGAGTGTGTTAGTCAGTGGAGTAGCCTATCTGTGTTGCAAGATATACCACCTGTGTATAGAATACGAATTGTTTTACTGCACCTAGTGAAGTAAAATCTTTTGGGCATAGCATCATTCTATTAGTCCATCTATATTGACCTCCATCAGGTTGCAAATTGAATATAATTTTTTTCTGCATCTAGCTCTGAAAAAATATTTGGGCTTCTAGCAGTGTGTCGGACTTTCTCTATTAGTCCATCTATACTGACCTCCATCAGGTTGCAAACTGAATATATTTTTTTCTGGATCTACCTCTCAAAAATATTGGGCTTCTAGCTGTGTGTGGGACTTGTTCTATTAATTCATCTATACAGACCTCCATCAGGTTGCAAACTGAATATAATTTTTTTCTGCATCTACATCTGAAAAAATATTTGGGCTTCTAGCTGTGTGTGGGACTTGTTCTATTAGTCCATCTATACTGACCTCCATCAGGTTGCAAATTAAAATTAATTTTTATCTGCATCTACCTCTGAAAAAATATTTGGGCTTCTAGCTGTGTGTGGGACTTGTTCTATTAGTCCATCTATACTGACCTCCATCAGGTTGCAAACTGAATATAATTTTTTTCTGCATCTAGCTCTGAAAAAATATTTGGCCTTCTAGCAGTGTGTGGGACTTCCTCTATTAGTCCATCTATACTGACCTCCATCAGGTTGCAAACTGAATATATTTTTTTTCTGCATCTACCTCTGAAAAAATATTGGGCTTCTAGCTGTGTGTGGGACTTGTTCTATTAATCCATCTATACAGACCTCCATCAGGTTGCAAACTGAATATAATTTTTTTCTGCATCTACCTCTGAAAAAATATTTGGGCTTCTAGCTGTGTGTGGGACTTGTTCTATTAGTCCATCTATACTGACCTCCATCAGCTTGCAAACTGAATATAATTTGTTTCTGCATCTAGCTCTGAAAAAAATATTTGGCCTTCTAGCAGTGTGTGTGACTTGTTCTATTAATCCATCTATACTGACCTCCATCAGGTTGCAAATTAAAAATATTTTTTTGTCTGCATCTAGCTCTGAAAAAATATTTGGCCTTCTAGCAGTGTGTGGGACTTTCTCTATTAGTCCATCTATACTGACCTCCATCAGGTTGCAAACTGAATATATTTTTTTTCTGCATCTACCTCTGAAAAAATATTGGGCTTCTAGCTGTGTGTGGGACTTGTTCTATTAATCCATCTATACAGACCTCCATCAGGTTGCAAATTGAATATAATTTTTTTCTGCATCTACCTCTGAAAAAATATTGGGCTTCTAGCTGTGTGTGGGACTTGTTCTATTAGTCCATCTATACTGACCTCCATCAGGTTGCAAATTAAAAATAATTTTTATCTGCATCTACCTCTGAAAAAATATTTGGGCTTCTAGCTGTGTGTGGGACTTGTTCTATTAGTCCATCTATACTGACCTCCATCAGGTTGCAAACTGAATATAAATTTTTTCTGCATGTAGCTCTGAAAAAATATTTGGCCTTCTAGCAGTGTGTGGGACTTTCTCTATTAGTCCATCTATACTGACCTCCATCAGGTTGCAAATTAAAAATAATTTTTATCTGCATCCAGCTCTGAAAAAATATTTGGCCTTCTAGCAGTGTGTGGGACATTCTCTATTAGTCCATCTATACTGACCTCCATCAGGTTGCAAATTAAAAATATTTTTTATCTGCATCCAGCTCTGAAAAAATATTTGGCCTTCTAGCAGTGTGTGGGACTTTCTCTATTAGTCCATCTATACTGACCTCCATCAGGTTGCAAATTCAAAATAATTTTTTGTCTGCATCTAGCTCTGAAAAAATATTTGGCCTTCTAGCAGTGTGTGGGACTTTCTCTATTACTCCATCTATACTGACCTCCATCAGGTTGCAAATTAAAAATAATTTTTATCTGCATCTAGCTCTGAAAAAATATTTGGCCTTCTAGCTGTGTGTGGGACTTGGCCTATTAGTCCATCTATACTGACCTCCATCAGGTTTCAAATGAAAAATAATTTTTATATGCATCTAGCTCTGAAAAAATATTTGGCCTTCTAGCAGTGTGTGGGACTCATTGTATTAGTCCATCTATACCAAGCTCCACCAGCTTTTAAATTAATAATAATTTTTAGCTGCATCTAGCCCTGAAAATAATTTTTCTTCCCAATAGTGGTAGCAATAGAAATATGGGGCGCGCGCCTGTCTTACAAAAATATACGCTTCATAACAAAAAACACGAGCCTAGCGCACTGCATTAATAAGTAGTGTTGAGCCACCCCCGTAGTGTTCGAGTTCGGTTCGGTTCGTCGAACACCCGTGTGTTCGCCGAACTGTTCGTCGAACTGTTCGTCGAACACCTTCGAACACCGTTAAAACCAATGGCAGGCAAACAAAAACACATAGAAACACATAGAAAACACCTTCAAAGGTGTCCAAAAGCTGACAAACTGCTCAGAAGACACAACTAACACATGGAAAAGTGACAAGTACATATAGTCATGCGAAAAGAAAAGAGGTGGAGGAGTAAAAGGAGGGGGAGACACAGATATAGGCATGTCATGCCCTTCTAAAATCCAAAAAGTGAGAAGCCGAGACGGCCAGTCCGCTCCTTCCCGTGCCACCTCCGTGTCGCCGGGTTTGTGCCAGAGCCTCGGTGAACCCTGACGGCCAGCCCCCCTCTCCCAATACTGGTGCCTGTCCGCTGGTGGGTCGAGAGAGCCCCCCTGTGGTGGAGGCAGCTCTAAGCTTTTTAATTTAAATTGTCCCTCTAATTTGAATGAATACACTTTAAATCCATTTACAAGGATCTATTGGAGGGCAAGTCTCATGCCAGCAGCCGCGTAATTCCAGCTCCAGTAGCGTCCACTAAAGCTGCTGCAGTTAAAAAGCTTTTATAAGGATCGAGCTCGGCTGTCCACCGCAAGGCATCCTAGTGCCAGTCCCAGCCCCTATGCCTTGGGGTGCCTCCTGATGCTCTTCACTAAGTATCCCATGGTCCCGAAGCATTTCCTTTGAAAAAATTAAGTGTCCAAACTACAGGTGGTGTAGCTTGCTTAACAGCCGGGATAATCCGCTGACTAGCAGACACTGCTACTAGGCACAAAGTATTTCCTGGGCTAGATGCAGTTAAAAATTTGTAAGTAGATACTCTCGTTGGATGCTGAGAAAGCATTCCATAGAGTCTCCTGGCACGCCATATATGATTCTCTTAAAAAGATTGGGGTAGGGGTCTAGGGGACCCTTTTATAGCCAAAATCACGGCCCTGTATCACAATACGTCACCTAGGCTGAAGATAAATGGAACTGTAGCACCGAGGGCTCGGTTGCTACAGACGTATTGCACCTCACCCAGAGGTGTGATATCTCACTCTCAGATAAGGATGGAGTGTGGATCAGGACCCGACACCTGCATGCATTACACCACATTGCCGTGGGGCAGGGCGACTAATATGCCCCTGAGATGGGCACGACAGTCCCTGTCCCTGGCTGGAGTGGGGGGAGGGAACACTGAGGAAGGGGAACCCTGCAGTGCAGGAGCAGGGAGGAAGCAGTTCCTGGGTGCATTGAGAAGGGAGTATAAAAGGTGGGCACCATCTTAGTTCAGTGCAGAGAAGTCTGAGCAGAAGTGGCAGGGAGCAGGGGCTCTGCATGAGCTCTGCTCCGGAGGCGGGCCTAGTAACAGAGGCCCAGGCCTGCAAGAGGGAGAAGGAAGGAAGAGGAGCGGAGAAGGCTCCAGGAACGAGGAATGAAGGGATCCCAGGGGTGCGGACGGGCGAGTCGCCACCGCACGCCCGAATCCACCTGCGTGGAGGGGTCAGGCCAAAGGGGGAGACCGGTCCCCGAACTAGTAGAGGCAGGAAATGACCCTCAGCTAGAAACCGGAGGCTCTGACATTTTATGTGGCGCAGCCCCTTGCTCCACCCGCTAGGAAGGCACCACATAGGGTCAGGGAAACTGGCGCCAAGTTTACCAAGAGGAGGCCCGAGGCAGCCGGACAGAAGTGTTGGTAAGAAAGGCCAGGCAAAGGACACACAAAGGGGGTCCTGTGAAGCGCTCCAAAGTTATCTGGGAGTTGTCTGAGCCCCTCACCTGGTGAGCACAGTACGACGTGGGCAGCCGTTACCTGCAGACGTGGTCTGGATAATAAGAACTGTGAGTAAAGGCCCTGAACTGCATCACTGACTCCGTGTCGTTACTGCTGCTGCCCTGCACCATCACCCCCATCCTCCGCATACACTGCCCTGAGGCTATACTCCTCCCGTGGGGAGTTATGCTACGCTCTGCTGCACCCACAACACCAGCCTTAGCGGTCTGCCCTGTAGCGGCGGTTCACTCTGGCCGCAATCCACGGGTGGCATAGTCGGACATTTAAACATCAAAACCACATAAATAGTTCCGCCACTGGTTTGACCGCCCTGAGCCACGGAACCGGATCGCCGCCACGAAGACTACAACCACCAGCATCCACCAAAAAGGGTCCGGCTCCGGGTGTCCCAAGGCCCAGGGGGTGCGTCAGAACATTTTCATCACCTTTCACAATCACCAATGGGACAAGGCAGGGATGTCCTCTGTCCCCTCTCTTATACATCCTAGTGACGGAGCACCTGCTCTCATCAATTCGCCATAACCCCAATATTAGGTGGATTGAGGTGGGAGGCACCGAGTACAAGTGCTCTCTATTTGCTGATGATGTCCTAGTATATATCACTCAATCACATATATCCATCCCTGCTGTTATGGCTGAAATAGATCACTTTGTTACATGGTAAAATTTTAAAATCAATGCAGCGAAGTCTGAGGCCCTCAATGTCTCCCTCCCTAAATCCATATAGGATTCCATCCAGTCCAACTTTCCCTTTGATTGGCCCTCACAGGGTATCAAATACTTAGGAATTCCTATTCATAGAGACCTCTCCCATCTATGTTATCTTAATTTTGGGCCCTTTATTGAACAATTCCATACAGACCACGGTTGGCAAGTTAGAACTGTAAGATTCACTACGTGAACCACTGGTGTTTTGTGGAAAAGCACATGTACACCGCGTTCCAAATTATTATGCAAAAAGTGTTTAGGAGTGATAAGGGAAGAATTTGTTTGTTTGTCAGTTAAACTCATTGATGGTGATGTGTGTCAGGGCTCTTTATATCACTGTAAGCAATTGCAGACACCTGTGCTAATTAGTTTGGCAGGTGTGTCCAATGAAAGGCAAGACTACTTAAGAAGGCTCTCTCACATTATTAAGCAGCCTACATTTTCTGCCAAAATGGGAAAGAAAAAGGATGTGTCGGCTGCTGAGAAGCAACAAATTGTGGAGTGTTTAGGTCAAGGCATGACTACAATCAACATTGTGCGATGATCAGGATGAAGTGTCTTGGCAATCAAGAAGTATGTAGCTGATTCACAGTACACACGTGTGCGTGCTGATAAGGGCAAATTGAGGACTCTTTCCTACAGGCAATTACGTCAGGTTGAAAGAGCAGCGGCAAAAAAGCCTTGTCATAGCAGCAGACAAGTTTTTGAAGCTGCTTGTGCCTCCAACGTCCCCCGAACAACAAGATGCAGGGTACTTCAGAGGTTTGCAGCTGTGCATACGCCATCCTGTCGACCTCCTCTATCCACTTCACACAAGCAGAAACGGCTCCAGTGGGCCAAACATTACATGAAGACTGATTTCAAAACTGTTTTGTTCACGGATGAGTGCCGTGCAGCGCTCGATGGTCCAGATGAATGGAGTGGAGGATGGCTGGTTGATGGACACCCCACGCAAACATGGCTACAGCGCCAACAAGGAGGAGGTGGAGTAATGTTTTGGGCTGGAATCATGGGGAGAGAGATTGTCGGCCCCTTTAGGATCCCTGAAGGCGCTAAAGATGAACTCCATAATGTATGTGGATTTTCTCAAACAGCACTTCCTGCCATGGTTCAAGAAGAAGAACCGTGTATTTCACAGCAAGATCATTTTTCTGCATGATAATGCACCATCTCATGCTGCACATAAAACATCTGCATCTCTGGCTGATATGGGCATAAAAGGGGACAAACTTATGGTGTGACCCCCATGCTCCCCTGACCTCTACCCCATTCAGAACCTTTGGAGCATCATTAAAAGGAGTGTCTATGATGGCGGGAGGCAGTTCACATCTAAGCAACAGCTCTGGGAGGGTATTCTGTCCTCATGCAAAACAATTGAAGCAGAAACCATCCAAAACCTGACAAATTCAATGGACGAGAGAGTTCAGAAGCTCCTTTCGAACAAGGGGTCCTATGTGAAAATGTAACATCACCTAGAATAAAGTTTTGAGTTGAAAACTGTTTGATTTCAGTTTCTAACAACCTGCTAATGCTTATAATTTCAAAAATGACCATTTTTTTGGTCTTTATTAAAATGAAAAGGTTGATCAAAAAGTTTGGGGGATCTAAGAGTGTGGCAACCCAGTAGTCATGATTACTTCGAATTCTGACAATATGAGGGTCATGCTGCAGGTAGTGCAGCAAGAAGGCACTTATGTGTCTTGCGCATCTCGGAGCCCCAAAATTATTTTCCGGGCTAGATGCAGCTAAAAATTATTTTTAATTTTAAATCTGGTGAAGCTTATTATAGATGGCCTAATAGGATCAGTGCTGCACACTGCTACAAAGCCCAAATTATTTTCCAGTCAAGATACAGATAAACATGATTAGTAATTTGAAAGCTTAAAATGGTTGGTAGGGTGATTTTAACCAATCATCAAGCTTTTACTCTCCCCAGGATGACACAGGGGTAGAAAAGTCATTTCGGATCCATGATTTGTTCATCTTTATGAACGTGAGTCTGTCTACATTATCAGTGGAGAGCCGCGTGCGCTTATCTGTCAGCACACCACCAGCAGCGCTGAACACACGTTCAGACAGAACGCTGGCTGCGGGGCATGACAAGATCTCCAAGGCGTAAGTGGCTAGCTCCGGCCATTTATCCAGATTGGAAGCCCAAAAAGAGCAAGGGTCCAGTGACACAGTCGTGGCTTCAATGTTTACTTGGAGATACTCCTGTACCATCATCTCTAGGCGTTGACTATGTGTCAGACTTCTTGTCTCCTGTGGCCTTGCAAAGGATGGGCTAAAAAAGTGGTGAAATGATTCCGCAAAATTGATGTTACCAGCAGATACTGTGGTTCTGTTACGGTTTGAGTGCTGAACACTTGACGGTCCCACGGTTGGCAAGTTGGAACTGTGAGATTCACTACGTGCACCACTGATATTTTGTGGAAAAGCACATGTAAGATTCTGCAACAGTCTCTGCTGATACTCCTGCATGCGTGCATCCCTTTCTATGGCAGGAATAATTTCTGCAAATTTACTTTTGTACCGGGGATCTAACAGTGTGGCAACCCAGTAGTCAGGATTATTTCTAATTCTCACAATTCGAGGGTCATGTTGCAGGTAGTGCAGCAAGAAGGCACTCATGTGTGTTGCGCATCCAGGAGCACCAAGTCCCTGTTGTGTTGGTGGCGAGGTAACAATCATGCTTCCTTCCTCTGTCCTCTCCCCCCAACCTCGCACAACAGAAATGTGATCAAGGTCTCCCTCATCTGATGAGTCTTCCATCAGTTCGTCCTCCACTTCTTCCTGGGCTCCTGCACCTTCCTCACTAGTTTGGCTGCTACCATGCGCCCTGGTAAAATCATCTCCCCCACCCTCACATGCCTGCCGCCCTGGTGCTGCCGACCGTCTGGACCTTGCAGATGTTAGCCCTTCCGCATACAACTCCTCCTCCTCTACTTCCTCCACCTCCTCTTGTGCCACCACCTGACTCCGAATTCTGTTTAACATGTGCTCCAGCATGTAAATCACCGGAATAGTCATGCTGATAATGGCATCGTCAGCACTAAACATCTTCGTCGCCATTTCAAAACTGTGCAGAAGGGTGCATAGGTCCCTGATCTGAGACCACTCCTCCAGCGTGATTTGCCCCACCTCTGAATCTCGTTGGCCCAGGCTATACGTCAGAACGTATTGCACCAGGGCTTGTCGGTGCTGCCACAGTCGCTGCAACATGTGCAGAGTTGAATTCCACCGGGTAGGCACATCGCATTTTAGCCGGTGAAGTGGCAGGCCCAACGACTTCTGTAGAGATGTAAGTCGCTGAGCTGCGGGATGCGAACGGCGGAAGTGAGCACACAGCGACCGTGCCCTCTGCAGAAGGCCATCTAGTCTGGGATAGTGGGCTAAAAATTGCTGGACAACCAGGTTCAACACGTGAGCCATACAAGGCACGTGTGTGACATTGCCCCGGCGAAGGGCCGCACCCAGGTTTGCAGCATTGTCGCACACGGCCTTCCCTGGTTTCAGGTCCAGTGGAGACAACCATTCATGAAATTGGTTCTCCAGAGCTGACCACAACTCCTCAGCTGTGTGACTCACATTTCCCAGACATTTCAATGTAAAAACCGCCTGATGACGTTGAGCCCTACTGCCAGCATAGTAAGGAGGTGTGCAGGATCCCTTCTGCGCAGTTAGAAAGCTTGTGGCATGACCAGACAGGCTTTGGGTGCAGGTGGAAGACCGAGAGGAGGTTGAGGAGGCAGAAGCAGTGGAGGAAAAATGACATAAAGAGGATTGACGCACAACTCGTGGGGACGGCAAGACTTGGACAGCAGCCCCTTGTCCTGCTGTCACCATAGTTACCCAGTGCCCAGTCAGCGACATGTAACGCCCCTGTCCATGCCTACTCGTCCAAGTGTCTGTGGTGAAATGCACCCTGTCACACACAGAGTTTCTCAAAGAAGCGGTGATGTTGTGTGCGACATGCTGGTGGAGCGCAGGCACACCTTTCTTTGAGAAGTAGTGCCGACTGGGCATCTGGCACTGGGGCACTGCGACGGACATAAGGTCTCGAAAATCCTCTGTGTCCACCAGGCGGAAAGGCAGCATTTCTGTAGCCAAGAGCTTGCAGATGGTGAAATTCAACCTCTTAGCTTTCTCATGGCTAGGAGGAAATGGTCTTTTACTTGTCCACATCTGAGGGACCGAGGGCTGGCTGTTGTGCTTAGACGGGGTTGATAAGGGTGTCCCCGGCAAACTGCCGGTCTGTGAGGAAGATGCAGGCGGACATGTTAGGTTGCCTTGATCCAAAGGTGGTGCTATCGATGTCGGACAGCGCTCAAGACCAGCTGGTGTTACCACCTCCAAAGAAAATGATGACCTGCCAATCACGCTGGCTGTTGCGGGTAAAGAGGTGGCAGGTCTGCGCCCCAAAACAGGTGTGACTGCTGTCCCCCCAGTCACAGAGGATGAAGAGGCCGCGGATGCACAAGATATGGCAGACGGTGGTTGGCCCGGCCGGCTAGACCGCATTGTAGCACACTGAGCTTCCCACTGCAACTTATGCTTCATGTCCATGTGCCGGTTCATGCATGAAGTACTCAAACTATGTATTTTTTGGCCTCTACTTAGCTTTTGCTGACAAATGTTACAGATAACACGAGTTGGGTCATCTTTATCGATCTGAAAAAATGCCCAGGCTATGCAAGTCTTAGCACCCATGCGACCTGAAGAGCCACCACGACTTGTGGTGAGAGGCAGAGTTGTGTTTGAGGATGCAGTTGTTGACGTGCTTCCAGTACTACGTCTCTGTCCAGGAAGGCGCAACCTGACCTCGTCGTCACTAGCATCTTCCTCCACCTCCTCTGCTGACCTCATCTCTTGGCTGACTGTGGGTTGACAGTAAGTGGGATCTCCGACCTCATCATCATCACCCTGTACGTTATCACACCCGTCGTCCTCAGAGCCAACCTGTTCCTGCCCTGACAAAAAACTAAAGTTGTCGCTCCAATCAGGTATTTGAGTCTTATCATCGTCTTCCTCATTGTCTCCACCAACAGGAGTTACAGTTTGGGAATGAGGGTCTACATTATGGTCAGAACCTTCTGCGTCTGGTCCTGGATCCGACTCATAAAGATTCTGGGCATCAGTGCAGATCATTTCCTCGTCTGGATTCACAGAAGCGCTGGAGTCGACCTCTGATTCCCAGGCTATAGTATGAGTAAACAGCTCTACAGACTCAACCATCTGTTCTACCTCATACTCAGACGGGCAGCTGGAGATTTGGGAGCTGTGAGGAAGCAAGTGCGATTTGGGTGACACCTTTGAGGACTGGAGTATTTGTGATGTTGAAGTTGATGTGGAGGAGAGCCCACTTAAAGGAGCACTTGATATCCGTTGAAGCACCTGCTGTTTTTGTGCCTCATCTGGAATTTGTAGCGATTGGCGTGTCCGTAAGAAAGGGATCTTATCACATTGTCCGCTAAAAGAAGTAGACATTTTAGTTTGGCTGGAAGATGGTCTTTCTTCTGCACCTACCCCACGGACACAACCTTTTTTCCCCTTCCCAACACGCCTATTCCCCTTTCCACCAGCAGCAGGCCTTTTTCCACTCATTTTGGTGGTTAACTAATTCACAACTCTGGAGTTGTTTGCACAAAAAAACAATGGATGGTAACCGAGCAGAGCTGAGTGGCCAAACTGTGGTATTAGGCCAAAACTATTGGCTGGGTTAGATGCAGAAAAAAATTATTTTTAATTTGCAACCTGATGGAGGTCAGTATAGATGGACTAATAGACCAAGTCCCACACACCGCTAGAAGCCCAAATATTTTTTCAGAGCTAGATGCAGAAAAAAATTATATTCAATTTGCAACCTGCTGGACGTCAGTATAGAAGGACTAAAAGAACAAGTCCCACACACTGCTAGAAGCCCAAATATTTTTTCAGAGCTAAATGAAGAAAAAAATTATTTTTAATTTGCAACCTGATGGAGGTCAGTATAGATGGACTAATAGACCAAGTCCCACACACTGCTAGAAGCCCAAATATTTTTTCAGAGCTAGATGCAGAAAAAAATTATTTTTAATTTGCAACCTGATGGAGGTCAGTATAGATGGACTAATAGACCAAGTCCCACACACCGCTAGAAGCCCAAATATTTTTTCAGAGCTAGATGCAGAAAATTTTTTTATTCAATTTGCAACCTGATGGAGGTCAGTATAGATGGACTAATAGACCAAGTCCCACACACTGCTAGAAGCCCAAATATTTTTTCAGAGCTAGATGCAGAAAAAAATTATTTTTAATTTGCAACCTGATGGAGGTCAGTATAGATGGACTAATAGACCAAGTCCCACACACTGCTAGAAGCCCAAATATTTTTTCAGAGCTAGATGCAGAAAAAAATTATTTTTAATTTGCAACCTGATGGAGGTCAGTATAGATGGACTAATAGAACAAGTCCCACACGCTGCTAGAAGCCCAAATATTTTTTCAGAGATAAATGAAGAAAAAAATTATTTTTAATTTGCAACCTGATGGAGGTCAGTATAGATGGACTAATAGACCAAGTCCCACACACTGCTAGAAGCCCAAATATTTTTTCAGAGCTAGATGCAGAAAAAAATTATTTTTAATTTGCAACCTGATGGAGGTCAGTATAGATGGACTAATAGACCAAGTCCCACACACCGCTAGAAGCCCAAATATTTTTTCAGAGCTAGATGCAGAAAAAAATTATATTCAATTTGCAACCTGCTGGAGGTCAGTATAGAAGGACTAATAGAACAAGTCCCACACACTGCTAGAAGCCCAAATATTTTTTCAGAGCTAAATGAAGAAAAAAATTATTTTTAATTTGCAACCTGATGGAGGTCAGTATAGATGGACTAATAGACCAAGTCCCACACACTGCTAGAAGCCCAAATATTTTTTCAGAGCTAGATGCAGAAAAAAATTATATTCAGTTTGCAACCTGATGGAGGTCAGTATAGATGGACTAATAGAATGATGCTATGCCCAAAAGATTTTACTTCACTAGGGGCAGTAAAAAAATTGGTATTCTATACACAGGTGGTATATCTTGCAACACAGATAGTCTACTCCACTGACTAACACACTCTGCAATAGGCCAAAAAGGATTAGCTTTGCTAGATTCAGCCAAATGCTGTGAAAAAAACTTGCACAGCACTGGCACAGACCTGCCTGGCAAAAACTGATAGGAACTGATGTAACCTAGTCCTGAAAAGGACTCCAATTACAATTAGTCTTTACTCCCACAATCTATCTATTTAAGAGCACAGACCTGCCTGATAAAAGTCGTAGGAAATGCTGTAACCTAGTCCTTAAAAGGACTGCAATCACAACTATTCCCTACTCCCAAGCTATCTGTATATTTGTGCGAAAATTGGCTTGAAATTAACAAGGTATAGCGCACACAGCAACAGCGGTGCCGTCTAACACGCAGCTGCAGCAGTGAGAAAATGGTGGCGACGGGGAAAATGGCTTGGTCTTATAGGGCAAGGACATGTGACATACACTGCCAATCACACATGCCCTTGCTTGTGTGAAAAAAAGCACTTCGCTCCGTGTGTGCGCTGCTGATAGGCTGACAGATTGCACCTCCCCACTGCAAATGCGGGAAAGAGAAAAAAAAATGGAGATCTTCATTGTTCCTGCAGAGATCCATCCCCTGCCCCTCCCCCCGCCCCGCTGTACACTCAAACTGCGTATTAACATTAATTTTCATCATTACTGAGAAAAAATCCAGTTATGATTTTGGTGCACGAACAGTTATCGAACATAACCTCGAACAGCCGAATTTTTCTCAAATTGTTCGTGTTCGCCGACCGGCTCGAACACCGCCCAAAACAGCTCGAATTTGAGATTGGCGAACAGTTCGAGTAGAACAACGCTCATCTCTATTAATAAGATGGCATCATCGTCTCCCCCAGTGCTAGGCCTACTACCCAGGCTAGCATTCCTGTGCCTAAAACACAATGTATGGGTCCGCGCTAGCCACTATGCTGAGGGGTCTAAAGCTGCTGCTAACGCTTTATAACAATTCAATTGGCAGATTTTCACAGAGCTCTTCCACAACGCCCACCCATCGGGCAACAGTTGCCCACCTTCCCTATGGGATCTAGTGGCGAATAGTTAATGCCATTAATCAGAGCGTCAGTTGCCCCGTCGACGTGGCAAGCATACGGTAAGGCATGGGAAGAGTGGACACGACTAGTAGCAGGCAGACGGGTTGACCAATGTGAACAAGCCAGATCACAAGTCACCATAGAATTTCTCCACCAGCTAATTATGAGGGGCATATCAGGGGCGTCAGCGCAGCGGTGTCTGACCGGAGTAGCATTTCACTTCCAACTACTGAATTGGGGAGATGTGACAAAGGTTCATCATCAGACAATCCATAAAAGGGTGGAAAAGGGGTCAGCCAAGTCAGGAGTGTAGACGTCCCGTCCCCTGTCACTAAAACTGATTTCTCACATCATATCCCTAACACCATTAACATGACACTCACAATTTGAAGCAACACTACTGTCTACTGCATTTGTGATCGCCTTCTTCGGGGCGCTATGCATAAGCGAATTAGTCCCTCTATCCAAAATTACCACCAGTGGAGGCTTATTACACCAGGACGTAGTCATAGCCAATAATGCAATACGTCTACGCATACACAAATCGAAAACGGTTCCAGCGGGCAGGGGCACTTGGGTACTTCTACAACCCACAAACGGTACACTGAGTTGGGTAACAATAGTAAAAACATATCTAACCATCAGATCACAAAGTAATTTCTTCCTATCACACATTGATGGAATGCCATTATGAAGATACCAGTTCCAAGCTATATTTAATAAATGCATAACATCGGCAGGGAACCACCCCAAAGATTACAGGACACACTCATTCCGCATAGGCGCGGCCACGGAAGCAGCAAGAGCAGGACTGTCAGAAATGGAAGTTCAGAGGATAGGGAGATGGCGATCCACGTGTTTGGCAAGATACATAAGACCGGACTTGTTATCCTAACGTGGTTTGTTTCTTTTACAGGTGACGCTAAGCCAACAGTGTGGGTGATAGGCCACTCGTATATGTATTGGGCAGAAAAAAGGGTGAAAGTCTTCCCAGGCAGGAGGAAATTAGAGTTTCATAACACATATTTCAACTAGAGAGGTATTAGAGGCCTGCTATGGCCACAGGTACTAATGGAGGTAATCAAGGTAGGGAGAGAGACAAGATGTCCGGTCATCTTAGTTATACAGGCCGGGGGAAACAACCTAGGTCATCATAACAGCGCATAACTAATGGCAATAATGAAACTAGACACTGAGCGCTTCAGAGAATTTTTCACAAAACTAGCGATAGTATGGTCAGAGATTGTGCCGATAGCGGTATGGCAAGGTGCGCGAGACATCACGGCCATCGAACGGACAAGGCGGGTAATAAATATTCGGATGGCAAAATTTAGAAGAGACAGAGGTGGTGTAGTGGTACGACACCGACAACTGGAAGGAGATAAAGCAGGCCTCATACGGCCCGACGTTGTTCACTTAATGAATATTGAACTGGACATATTCCTGTCAGGACTCCAGGACGGAGTGGAACAAGCGTTAAGAGTGATGGGTGGGGGTCAGAGTCCTGCATACGAGTACGCAGGATCCTCCGTGGCCTGGAAATAGAAAGGACATGTTGGAGAGTTACACTTGTTGGCCAACTTGCCGGAGTGGAGACCCAGGGCATGCTGCAACAAGCTGAATTATTTTAGAAATAAAATGCCTTTCTAATGGAATGAGTATAAAGAGTTAATAAAGCTGTGACCGATCCTCACCCATCCAGTTGTAAGAGTTACATTATTGTATTGTCAAGGAAAGGGGGGCGGTAGGGGGGCTGAGCGTCTGGGTTTGGTTGGGGGTCCCCACAGTCTGCCTAGGCTAGATGCATTTAAAAATTCTTATTAGATACACAGGCGGTGCAGCTTGCTTCGCAGCTGGGCTACTACGTCCAAAGTATTGCCTAGGCTAGATGCAGTTAAAAATTCTACGCTGACTAGCAGACACTGAAGATTTGGAGCAGACCTCTGAGCTCTTCAGACTCAACCATCTGTGTTACCCCAAGCCATAGTGTATCTAGTTTCTTACAGTTAAAAAGGGGGGGGAGCAACCCAACCCACCTGGAATTGACGATGCCAACGTCACGTAAGACACAGCAAGGGGACTCCAAAAAGAGTCTCCATTTTTTCCCAAAATTGTGGCACAGACACCACTTAACCCTAGAACGCATACCTGGGGCCTCGCAGGCCCGCCCTGTTAATTGTTTTCTATTTTCTGCAAGATTACTTTAGTTAGAATTTTGAAACTCTAGGTATTCTTCATGTATATAGTTGTTTGTCATTTGAGTTTGAGTTATTCCATGTTATTTGCACACGAGCCTAAAAGGCCCCAGGTATATGAAAGTGTAGATTTTTATGGTCATGCGTTCTAGGGTTAAGTGGCATCAATTGCCCCACGGTTGCTTAAAACGGTTGGTGAGGTGATTTTACCAAATCCTCAAGGTTTTAGTCTCCCAAAGATAACACAGGGGTAGAAAAGTCCTTGCGAATCCATGATTTGTTCATCTTTATGAACGTGAGTCTGTCTACATTCTCAGTGGATAGACGCGTGCACTTATCTGTCAGCACACCACCAGCAGCGCTGAACACACGTTCAGAGAGAACACTGGCTGCAGGGCATGACAAGATCTCCAAGGAGTGAGTGGCGAGCTCCGGCCATTTTTCCAGATTGGAATACCAAAATGAGCAAGGGTCCAGTGACACAGTCATGGCTTCGATGTTCACTTGGAGATACTCCTGCACCATCCTCTCTAGGCGTTGACTATGTGTCAGACTTCTTGTCTCCTGTGGCCTTGCAAAGGATGGTCTAAAAAAGTGGTGAAACGATTCCACAAAATTGCTGTTACCAGCAGATACTGTGTTACTGTTACGGTTTGAGTGATGAAGACTCGACAGTCCCACGGTTGGCAAGTTAGAACTGTGAGATTCACTACGTGCACCACTGGTGTTTTGTGGAAAAGCACATTTAAGATTCTGCAACAGCGTCTGTAGATACTCCTGCATGCGTCAATCCCTTTTTATGGCAGGAATTATATCGGCAAATTTTCTTTTGTACCGGGGATCTAAGAGTGTGGCAACCCAGTAGTCGGGATTACTTCGAATTCTGACAATCTGAGGGTCATGTTGCAGGTAGTGCAGCAAGAAGGCACTCATGAGTCTTGCACATCCAGGAGGACCAAGTCCTTGTTGTGTTGGTAGCGAGGTAAGAATCATGCTTCCTTCCTCTGCCCTCTCCCCTCAACCTCGCACAACAGAAATGTGATCAAGGTCTCCCTCATCTGATGAGTCTTCCATGCCCATCGCCAGATCGTCCTCCACTTCTTCCTCGGCTCCTGCACCTTCCTCAACAGTTTGGCTGCTCCCATGCGCCCTGGTTAATCCCTCTCCCCCACCCTCCCATGCCTGCTGCCTTGGTGCTGCCAACCGTCTGGACCTTGGAGATGTTATCCCTTCCGCATACGACTCCTCCTCTACTTCCTCCACCTCCTCTTGTCCCACCACCTGACTCTGAATTCTGTTTAGTGTGTGCTCCAGCATGTAAATCACCGGAATAGTCATGCTGATAATGGCATCGTCGTCAGCACTAAACATCTTCGTCGCCATTTCAAAACTGTGCAGAAGGGTGTGTGGCGCCCCTGAGGGTTCAGTCACCACAGAGTTACTGCATCTCACCCAGAGGTGTGGTATCTCACCCTCAGGTAAGGAAGGCATATGGCTCGGGACCCTAACACCTGCATCCAATACATACCGGCAGTGGGGGTAGGGCAAGATTGCTCCTAAGGGAGAGCACAGTCCCAGGTACCTAGCTGGTGGAAGGGTCCTATGTAGTGGGTGCTTAGGGGAGCAGCTTAGCGGAGCACATGACAGGGAGAGTATAAATAGGAAGCTATCTTAGAAAGAGCAAGCCAGTCAGAGGAGGAAAAATGACAGGAGCAGAGGCTCGGCATGAGCTCTGCTCCAGAGGCGGGCCTAGCCTGGGAGGCCCAGGATTGAAGGAGAGAAGAGAGGAGTGGGAGCGGGAAGGCTCCAGGAACCGAAGAAACCCTAGGGCTATGGGCCGTGCAGAAGGCCACCCGTACTCCTGCTGCTACCAGGAGGTAGAGGGGTCAGACCAGATAAGGGGAACCGGTCCCTCAACTAGCGGAGAAACAGCAAGGCTCAACTAGAAACCGGAGGCTGCAGCATTTCATGTACTGCAGGTAAAAGTCCACACCAGTCTCACTAAGAAGGTAGCCACATAGGACCCAGGGGACGGAACACAAGTCGCCCGCCAAGGCCCGAGGATACCGGATAGAAGTGTCACTGGGTGTGAGGTGCAGGTAGAAGGCCAGAGAAAGGACACACAGAAGGGGGTCCTGCTAAGTACTCCGGAGCTATCTGGGGGTGGACTGAGCCCCTCACTGAGTACGCACAGCACGACGGGTGAGATTGCTCTGGTACCTGTAATCTGGACTGCAACAACTGTGAGTAAAGATCTTGGGACTGCATCACACGGACTCTGTGTTCATTACTGACTCCCTGCACTACAACCACCATCATCCACCCACACTGCCCTCAAGCTACACTCTTCCTGTGGTGAGTAATAATACCATTGCTGCAAAACCACAAGCTTCAGAGGACTGTTCCGCAGCGGCGGCCCCGTTTGCCCCACTCCAGAGGTGGCGTAGTCGGACATTATAAAACCCATATATACAAATTACCCTTGGATTGACCGCCCTGGATCACGGACCGGGTCACCGCCACAGTGACTACAACCCCCAGCGTCTACCGGCCCGGCTCAGGGTACCCCACGGCCCAGGGGGCGCGTCAACTTCATAGGTCCCTGATCTGAGACCACTCCTGCAGCGTGATTTGCCCCACCTCTGGATCTCGTTGGCCCAGGCTATACGTCAGAACGTATTGCACCAGGGCTTGTCGGTGCTGCCACAGTCGCTGCAACATGGTCAGAGTTGAATTCCACCGTGTCGGCACATCGCATTTCAGCCGGTGAACTGGCAGGCCCAACGACTTCTGTAGAGATGTAAGTCATTGAGCTGCGGGATGCGAACGGCGGAAGTGAGCACACAGCGACCGTGCCCCCTGCAGAAGGCCATCTAGTCCGCGATAGTGGGCTAACAATTTATGGACAACCAGGTTCAACACGTGAGCCATACAAGGCACGTGTGTGACATTGCCCCGGCGATGCAGCATTGTCGCACACGGCCTTCCCTGGTTGCAGGTCCAGTGGAGACAACCATTCATGAAACTGGGTCTCCAGAGCTGACCACAACTCCTCAGCTGTGTGACTCACATTTCCCAGAAATTTCAAAGTAAACACTGATGCCTTGAGCCCTGCTGCCAGCATAGTAAGGAGGTGTGCAGGATTCCTTCTGCGCAGTTAGAATGCAGGTGGCATTACCAGACAGGCTTTGGGTGCAGGTGGAGGACCGAGAGGAGGTTGAGGAGGCAGAAGCAGTGTAGGAACTTCGAGATAAAGAGGATTGACGCACAACTCGTGGGGACGGTAAGACTTGGACAGCAGCCCCTTGTCCTGCTGTCACCATAGTTACCCAGTGCCCAGTCAGCGACATGTAACGCCCCTGTCCATGCCTACTCGTCCAAGTGTCTGTGGTGAAATGCACCCTGTCACACACAGAGTTTCTCAAAGAAGCGGTGATGTTGTGTGCGACATGCTGGTGGAGCACAGGCACATCTTTCTTTGAGAAGTAGTGCCGACTGAGCATCTGGTACTGGGGCACTGAGACGGACATAAGGTCTCGAAAATCCACTGTGTCCTCCAGGCGGAAAGGCAGCATTTCTGTAGCCAAGAGCTTGCAGATGGTGAAATTCAACCTCTTAGCTTTCTCATGGCTAGGAGGAAATGGTCTTTTACTTTTCCACATCTGAGGGACCGAGGGCTGGCTGTTGTGCTTAGACGGGGTTGAGTAGGATGTCCCCGGCAAACTGCCGGTCTGTGAGGAAGATGCAGGCGGACATGTTAGATTGCCTTGATCCAAAGCTGGTGCTCTCGATGTCAGAGAGCGCTCAACACCAGCAGGTGTTTCCACTTCCCAAAGAACTGATGACCTGCCAATCACACTGGCTGTTGCAGGTAAAGAGGTGGCAGGTCTGCGTCCAAAAACAGGTGTGACTGCTGTCCCCCCAGTCACAGAGGATGAAGAGGTCGCGGATGCACAAGATGGGGCAGACGGTGGTTGGCCCAGCCTGCTAGGCCGCATTGTAGCACAGTGAGCTTCTCACTGCAACTTATGCTTTATATCCATGTGCCGGTTCATGCATGAAGTACTCAAACTATGGATTTTTTGGCCTCTACTTATGTTTTGGTTACAAATATTACAGATAACACGAGTTGGGTCATCCTTATCATTCTGAATAAATGCCCAGGCTATGCAAGGCTTAGAGCCCATGCGACCTGAAGAGCCACTACGACTTGTGGTCAGAGGCAGAGTTGTGGTTGAGGATGCAGTTGTTGACGTGCTTCTAGTACTCCATCTGTGTCCAGGAAGGCGCAACCTAACCTCGTCGTCAATAGCATCTGTGGCGCCCCGCTGTGCTTGGTATCACATATCCTAGAAGAGTGTATTGATGGAATCCTCCACAAGAGGCCCCCATAAACATTCACACACCTCCACCTTCCACCTCAGACCAGCAGAGGGAGCCCGTTAGGGATATAAATAGGGAAGGTGGAGCTAGGCAGTTCAGTTCCTCTGAAGAGTTCCTGCAGTAGAGAAGCCTAAGAGAGGTCAGTCTGTAGTGGAGCTCAGTCTAGTCTAGAGAACTCAGTTAATAGTTCAGCAGTGGAGCACGAGGCTCCTGCTAACTAGATTCAGTAAGGCATAACCGGAATCCCTGGAGAACTACAAGTCCCAGGATGGCTAAGGTGCTGATACGTAACAGAGCCAGGAGACGCTTAGGCCCCGCATAGTGGGAGCGTGAACTCCAAGAGAAGGCCCTACCACAAGGTCAGCCAGCGCAGGACAGAGACAAAGTTAGGCCTAGCTCCAGGCAGGTCAGAAACTTACTACGCAGAGGCAAGAAACAGTAGGCCCTACACCCGCTCATTGGGGAGGATCCTGATATTCACCCTTCACCCTACAGTGCTCCGGGATGTGCCTGAATTTCCTCCAGTAAAAGGTACTGAAGTGACTACCGTGTCCGTTCCCGTTCTTGCTCTGACCCAGCTGGGTCTCGCCTGTACTGCATTCCCCCTGCATACGCTGCCCTGAGACCTAGCTCCACCTGTGGGGAGCTATACCATCGAGCAGCCTTATCACGGGTCTCAGTGGACTGCTGCAGCGCTGGTGCTTCTCACCAGATACCACAGGTGACATCACAAACTCTTATAAAATTAACAATTATCAACTCTTTTAAAGAGTGACCCCAGGGTACGGGCCAGGGAGCCGACCACCGCGACATCCCCAAGGCCAGGCAAAGGCCCGGGTACCGAGTCATCCCCATTCCCTGGGCTAGTCACATCCTCCTCCACCTCCTCCGTTGACCTCATCGACTGGCTGACTGTGGGTTGACAGTAAGTGGGATCTCCAACCTCGTCATCATCACCCTGTGTGTTATCACACCCGTCGTCCTCAAAGCCAACCTCTTCCTGCCCTGACCGAAAAGTTAAGTTGTCGCTCCAATCAGGTATTTGAGTCTCATCATCGTCTTCATCATTGTCTCCACCAACAGGAGTGACAGTTTGGGAACGAGGGTCTACATTATGTCCAGAACCTTCTTCATCTGGTCCTGGATCCGACTTATAAAGATTCTGGGCATCAGTGCAGATCATTTCCTCGTCTGGATTAACAGAAGCTCTGGAGCAGACTTACGTTTCCCAGGCTATAGTATGAGTAAACAGCTCTGCAGACTCAACCATCTGTGTTACCCCATACTCAGACGGGCAGCTGGAGACTTGGGGTGACACCTCTGAGGACTGGAATATTTGTGATGTTGAAATTGAGGTGGAGGAGAGCCCACTTGAAGGAGCACTTGATATCCGCTGAAGCACCTGCTGTTTTTGTGCCTCATCTGGAATTTGTAGCGATGGGCGTGTCCGTAAGAAAGGGATCGTATCACATTGTCCACGAAAAGAAGTCGACATCTTAGCTTGGCTGGAAGATGGACTTTCTTCTGCAGATGTTACCCCCCCCACTGCGGGGGGGCTCGACCCACCAGCGGACAGGCACCAGTATTGGGAGAGGGGGGCTGGCCGTCAGGGTCCACCGCGGCTCTGGCACAAACCCGGCGACACGGAGGTGGCACGGGCAGGAACGAACTGGCCATGACGGCTTCTCACTTTTTGGATTTTAGAAGGGCATGACATACCTATATCTGTGTCTCCCCCTCCTTTTACTCCTCCACCTCTTTTCTTTTCGCATGACTATATGTACTTGTCACTTTTCCATGTGTTAGTTATGTCTTCTGAGCAGTTTGTCAGCTTTTGGACACCTTTGAAGGTGTTTTCTATGTGTTTCTATGTGTTTTTGTTTGCCTGCCATTGGTTTTAACGGTGTTCGAAGGTGTTTGACGAACAGCTCGACGAACAGTTCGGCGAACACACGGGTGGTCGACGAACCGAACCGAACTCGAACACAACGGGGGTGGCTCAACACTACTCTTCAGGTCGCATGGGTGCTAAGCCTTGCATAGCCTGTGCATTTTTTCAGATCGATAAAGATGACCCAACTCGTGTTATCTGTAACATTTGTCAGCAAAAGCTAAGTAGAGGCCAAAAAATACATAGTTCGAGTACTTCATGCATGAACCGGCACATGGATATGAAGCATAAGTTGCAGTGGGAAGCTCACTGTGTTACAATGCGGCCTAGCCGGCCGGGCCAACCACCGTCTGCCACATCTTGTGCATCCGCGGCCTCTTCATCCTTTGTGACTGGGGGGACAGCAGTCACACCTGTTTTGGGATGCAGACCTGCCACCTCTTTACCTGCAACAGCCAGCGTGATTGGCAGGTCATCATTTTCTTTGGAGGTGGAAACACCAGCTTGTGTTCAGCGCTGTCCGACATCGATAGCACCACCTTTGGATCAAGGCAACCAACATGTCCGCCTGCATCTTCCTCACAGACCGGCAGTTTGCCGGGGACACCCTTCTCAACCCCGTCTAAGCACAACAGCCAGCCCTCGGTCCCTCAGATGTGGACAATTAAAAGACCATTTCTTCCTAGCCATGAGAAAGCTAAGAGGTTGAATTTCACCATCTGCAAGCTCTTGGCTACAGAAATGCTGCCTTTCAGCCTGGTGGACACAGAGGATTTTCGAGACCTTATGTCCGTCGCAGTGCCCCAGTACCAGATGCCCAGTTGGCACTACTTCTCAAAGAAAGGTGTGCCTGCACTCTACCAGCATGTCGCACACAACATTACCGCTTCTTTGAGAAAATCTGTGTTTGACAGGGTGCATTTCACCACAGACACTTGGACAAGCAGGCATGGACAGGGGCGTTACATGTCGCTGACTGGGCATTGGGTAACTATGGTGACAGCAGGACAGGGGGCTGCTGACCAATTCTTGCAGTCCCCACAAGTTGTGCGTCAATCCTCTTTATTTCGAAGTTCCTCCACTGCTTCTGCCTCCTCAACCTCCTCTCGGTCCTCCACCTGCACCCAAAGCCTGTCTGGTCATGCCACAAGCTTTCTAACTGCGCAGAAGGGATCCTGCACACCTCCTTACTATGCTGGTAGCAGGGCTCAACATCATCATACAGTTTTTACTTTGAAATGTCTGGGAAATGTGAGTCACACAGCTGAGGAGTTGTGGTCAGCTCTGGAGAACCAGTTTCATGAATGGTTGTCTCCACTGGACCTGAAACCAGGGAAGGCCGTGTGCGACAATGCTGCAAACCTGGGTGCGGCCCTTCACCGGGGCAATGTCACACACGTGCCTTGTATGGCTCACGTGTTGAACCTGGTTGTCCAGCAATTTTTAGCCCACTATCCCGGACTAGATGGCCTTCTGCAGAGGGCACGGTCGCTGTGTGCTCACTTCCACCGTTCGCATCCTGCAGCTCAGCGACTTACATCTCTACAGAAGTCGTTGGGCCTGCCACTTCACCGGCTAAAATGCAATGTGCCTACCCGGTGGAATTCAAATCTGCACATGTTGCAGCGACTGTGGCAGCACCGACAAGCCCTGGTGCAATACGTTCTGACGTATAGCCTGGGCCAATGAGATCCAGCGGTGGGGCAAATCACGCTGGAGGAGTGGTCTCAGATCAGGGACCTATGCACCCTTCTGCACAGTTTTGAAATGGCGACGAAAATGTTTAGTGCTGACGATGCCATTATCAGCATAACTATTCCGGTGATTTACATGCTGGAGCACATGTTAAACAGAATTCGGAGTCAGGTGGTGGCACAAGAGGAGGTGGAAGAAGTAGGGGAGGAGGAGTTGTATGCGGATGGGCTAACATATGCAAAGGTCCAGACGGTCGGCAGCACCAAGGCGGCAGGCATGTGAGGGTGGGGGAGATGGATTTACCAGGGCGCATGGTAGCAGCCAAACTAGTGAGGAAGGTGCAGGAGCCCAGGAAGAAGTGGAGGACGAACTGATGGAAGACTCATCAGATGAGGTAGACCTTGATCACATTTCTGTTGTGCGAGGTTGGGGGGAGAGGGCAGAGGAAGGAAGCTTGATTGTTACCTCGCCACCAACACAACAGGGACTTGGTGCTCCTGGATGCGCAAGACACATGAGTGCCTTCTTGCTGCACTACCTTCAACATGACCCTCGAATTGTGATAATTAGAAATAATCCTGATTACTGGGTTGCCACACTGTTAGATCCCTGGTACAAAAGTAAATTTGCAGAAATTATTCCTGCCATAGAAAGAGATGCACGCATGCAGGAGTATCAGCAGAGACTGTTGCAGAATCTTACATGTGCTTTTCCCCAACACACTAGTGGTGCACGTAGTGAATCTCACAGTTCCAATTTGCCAACCGTGGGACCGTCGAGTGTTCAGCACTCAAAACGTAACAGAAAGACAGTATCTGCTGGTAACATCAATTTTGCGGAATCATTTCACCACTTTTTTAGCCCATCCTTTGCAAGGCCACAGGAGACAAGAAGTCTGACACATAGTCAACGCCTAGAGATGATGGTACAGGAGTATCTCCAAGTAAACATTGAAGCCATGACTGTGTCACTGGACCCTTGCTCTTTTTGTGCTTCCAATCTGGATAAATGGCCGGAGCTCGCCACTTACGCCTTAGAGATCTTGTCATGCCCCACAGACAGCGTTCTGTCTGAACGTGTGTTCAGCACTGCTGGTCGTGTGCTGACAGATAAGCTCACGCGGCTCTCCACTGATAATGTAGACAGACTCACGTTCATAAAGATGAATAAATCATGGATCCGAAACGACTTTTCTACCCCTGTGTCATCCTGGGGAGAGTAAAAGCTTGATGATTTGTTAAAATCACCTCACCAACCATTTTAAGCTTTCAAATTACTAATCATGTTTATCTGTATCTTGGCTGGAAAATAATTTGGGCCTTGGAGCAGTGTGCAGTACTGATTCTATTAGGCCATCTATACTAAGCTCCACCAGCTCTCAAATTAATAATAATTTTTAGCTGCATCTAGCCCGGAAAATAATTTTGGGGCTCCTAGATGCGCAAGACACATGAGTGCCTTCTTGCTGCACTACCTGCAACATGACCCTCAGATTGTCAGAATTCGAAATAATCCTGACTACTGGGTTGCCACACTCTTAGATCCCCCACACTCTTCGATCAACATTTTCATTTTAATAAAGAACAAAAAAATGGTCATTGAAATTATAAGCATTAGCAGGTTATTAGAAACTGAAATCAAACAATTTTCAACTCAAAACTTTATTCTAGGTGATGTTACATTTGCACATAGGACCCCTTGTTCGAAAGGAGCTTCTGAACTCTCTCGTCCATTGAATTTGTCAGGTTTTGGATGGTTTCTGCTTCAATTGTTTTGCATGAGGACATAATACCCTCCCAGAGCTGTTGTTTAGATGTGAACAGCCTCCCGCCATCATAGACACTCCTTTTGATGATGCTCCAGAGGTTCTCAATGGGGTTGAGGTCAGGGGAGCATGGGGGTCACACCATAAGTTTGTCCCCTTTTATGCCCATATCAGCCAGAGATGCAGATGTGTTATATGCAGGATGAGACGGCGCATTATAATGCATGAAAATGATCTTGCTGCGGAATACACGGTTCTTCTTCTTGAACCATGGCAGGAAGTGCTGTTTGAGAAACTCCACATACGTTATGGAGTTCACCTTTACCCCTTCAGGAATCCTAAAGAGGCCCACAATATCTCTCCCTGTGATTCCAGCCCAAAACATTACTCCACCTCCTCCTTGTTGGCGCCGTAGCCGTGTTTGCATGGGGTATCCATCAACCAGCCATCCTCCACTCCATCCATCTGGACCATCGAGCGTTGCACGGCACTCATCGGTGAACAAAACAGTTTTGAAGTCAGTCTTCATGTATTGTTTGGCCCACTGGAGCCATTTCTGCTTGTGTACAGTGGATAGAGGAGATCGACAGGATGGCTTACGCACAGCTGCAAACCTCTGAAGGACCCTGCATCTTGTTGTTCGGGTGACGTTGGAGGCACCAGCAGCTTCAAAAACTTGTCTGCTGCTATGACAAGGCTTTTTTGCCGCTGTTTATTTAACCTGACTTAATTGCCTGTAGGAAAGAGTCCTCAATTTTCCCTTATCAGCACGCACACGTGTGTACTGTGAATCAGCTACATACTTCTTGATTGCCAAGACACTTCATCCTGATCATCGCACAATGTTGATTGTAGTCATGCCTTGACCTAAACACTCCACAATTTGTTGCCTCTCAGCAGCCGACACATCCTTTTTCTTTCCCATTTTGGCAGAAAATGTAGGCTGCTTAATAATGTGGGACAGCCTTCTTAAGTAGTCTTGCCTTTCATTGGACACACCTGCCAAACTAATTAGCACAGGTGTCTGCAATTGCTTACAGTGATATAAAAAGCCCTGACACACATCACCATCAATGAGTTTAACTGACAAACAAAAAAATTCTTACCTTATCACTCCTAAACACTTTTTGCATAATAATTTGGAACACAGTGTACATGTGCTTTTCCACAAAACAACAGTGGTTCACGTAGTGAATCTTACAGTTCTAACTTGCCAACCGTGGTCTGTATGGAGTTGTTCAATAAAGGGCCCAAAATTAAGATAACATAGACAGTAGAGGTCTCTATGAATAGGAATTCCTAAGTATTTGATACCCTGTGAGGGCCAGGCAAAGGGAAAGTTGGACTGGATGGAATCCTGTATGGATTTGGGGAGGGAGACATCAAGGGCCTCTGACTTCGCTGCATTGATTTTAAAATTTGACCATGTAACAAAGTGATCTATTTCAGCCATAACAGCAGGGATGGATATGTGTGATTGAGTGATATATACTAGGACATCATCAGCAAATGCAGAGCACTTGTACTCGGTGCCTCCCACCTCAATCCATCTAATATTGGGGTTATGGCGAATTGATGAGAGCAGGTGCTCCGTCACTAGGATGTATAAGAGAGGGGACAGAGGACATCCCCGCCTTGTCCCATTGGTGATTATGAAAGGTGATGAAAATGTTCCATTTATCTTCAGCCTAGGTGACGTATTGCGATACAGGGCCGTGATTTTGCCTATAAAAGGGTCCCCTAGACCCCTACCCCAAGCTTTTTAAGAGAATAATATATGGCGTGCCAGGAGACTCTATGGAATGCTTTCTCAGCATCCAACGAAAGTATCTAATTACAAATTTTTAACTGCATCTAGCCCAGGAAATACTTTGTACCTAGTAGCAGTGTCTGATAGTCAGTGGATTATCCCAGCTGTTAAGCAAGATACACCACCTGTAGTTTGGACACTTAATTTTTTCAAAGGAAATGGTTCGGGCCCCCGGGACACTCAGGGAAGAGCATCGGGGAGGCACCCCAAGTCACAGGGGCTGGGACTGGCGGTAGGACGCCTTGCGGTGGACCGCCAAGCTCGATCCTTATAAAAGCTTTTTAACTGCAGCAGCTTTAGTGGACGCTACTGGAGCTGGAACTCTTTTTTATTATAAAAATAGAAAACCTATACACACGCCATCAACATCCACTAATCCCCACCCCATAACATTACAAAGTTTTTGTCAACAAAAAAAGAGGCTAAGCTGCCCAAAACAAAAGGAAAGGGTAGACCATATCAAGATGTCTTGATGAATGTCCAAAAACCGAATCCAAGACTTTACCCAGATGCCGGTCAAGGGTCCACAAGGGCCATAAGAGTCCATTTCGTTGCGCGAGAGTCCATGAGAGTCCACGAGAGTCCATGAGAGTCCATGAGTCCTTTGAGTCCATATTTGGCTCGGCTCCGCTCTCCGCTCTCACTCGCTCTCTTTGCTCCTGCTCCTTTGTCTTTCTCTTTGTCCCTCCTCCTCTCCGCCTCCTCTCAGGCTCCGGTGTTTTTGTGGAAAGGGGAGAGAAAAGAGACAGGGACCGCATTACCATACATTCAATATACCCAGACATACTACAGTCTACTCAAAACACGGTCCATCGCCCTTCAACATAAACATAGCTAAAAAAAAAAAACAACGGGAACTTACAGAATTCTATATACACTATTTTTTTTTAATTTATTTATTTTTTTTTATATTTTTTTTAATTTTTTTATATATTTTCTTTATATATATATATATATATTTTTTTTCTTCCTGTCCCTACACCACACGTTATTTCCATATATTACACTATCACTATACCTATCATTACATTACGTTACTATTATACCTATCATTGCATTACATTATACAAAACAAACCTTATCAACATTATCAACCTTATACAACTTACACCTTTTAAGCCATGGCTCGGTGCTTGCGAGCCCCATACACCTTAATATTTCTGAAAAACAAAAAGCTATAAGTGAAAAGTAACAGCCCACCACCAGGAGCCGGACAGACAGGCACTCTCCCTACATTTTAAAAGAAAAAAGAGAAACTAACTCTCCCTTCCTATCACTCACGTAAAAAAATAAAATAAATAAATAAATAAAAAATAAAAAAAAACTATCCCTACATAAAAGAAACCTGTCCCTACCTCTCCCTCTCTGTCCCTAAAGCCCTATCTACCTCACCTCGTTCCTACCTATCTCGCCCTATTCTGGCCCTGACTGTCCCTAAAACACACTGCCCCTATATACCTAACTAACTATCCCTCTCTGAGAACAAAAATTATTAACACAGTTTATCTGTCCCTAGGGCACACTGAAGGAGAAACCCCTCCAAAGGAGAGAAGCCCTCCTTGTACCCAGCCTGTCAAAATGCAGCGAGCGCACTTTACCAAGGTCACCCAGAATGTTCCTAACCAACCAATTTACAAACCCCCCGGGCAGGCCATACCTCAGAAGGACGGACCAGAGGTAGTCGTGGTTCACCCGATCAAAGGCTTTTGCCTGGTCTAAGGACAGCAGGAACCCCTTCCAGAGACCAGCCCTGTCCTGCTCCACTGCCTCTCGGACACCGAGCACAGCACTAAAAGTGCTGTGGCCTGGAACAGAACAGTGCTGGGACCCCGAAAGGAGCCGGGGCGCAAATTTCACCAACCGATTAAACAGTATCTTAGCCAGTACCTTCCGGTCCGTATTGAGAAGCGTTATGGGACGCCAATTCTCAATACAGGTCGAGTCCTTACCCTTTGACAGGATAATCAGGGCTGACCTCCTCATTGAACGGGGAAGAGCACCCGAGGAGAGGCATTCGTTTAACACCTCCGTCAAGAGGGGGACCAAGGAGTCACTAAAGGTCTTGTAGAATTCAGACGTTAAGCCATCTGGACCTGGCGATTTTTTGGGCCGGAGCCCATCAATGGCCAGTCTCACTTCCTCTTCCCTGATTACCTCGGTCAAAACACCAAGCGAGGGGTCATCCCCTGGTTCAGGGACGGCTTCAGCCAGGAAAGCCGACATCACGTCCCGATTCAGATCCCTCTTTCCCAAGAGGCATGAGTAGAACGACCTGACGACTTCCAAGATCCCTGATTTGGATCGGTTCAGGGAGCCTGTACCGTCAATCAGGCCGGTCACCACTTTACAACCTACCGACATCTTACAATTTCTGTAGGGGTCGGGCGAGCGGTACCTCCAGAAATCCCTCTCAAAAACTAAAGATGTGTGTCTATCGTACTGACACCTCTTAAGTAAAGACTTCACCCTGGAGATTTTCTCGTGGTCACCTCCAGTCGAAATGAGCTGTTCGAGTTTCCTCCTCAGACCTTGGTACAAACGGTACTTACTCAGGTTCCTGAGGCTAGAGAGCTGGCGGAAGAAGCTCGCAACCCGATCCTTGAACATCTCCCACCACTCTGACTTAGTGCTACACAGATCCTATAGCAGTACCTGGCTCTGAAGAAAGTCCTCAAAGGATTGTCTCACCTCCGCTTCTTCCAGCAGGGATGAATTCAGCTTCCATAGTCCTCTCCCCATCCGGGGGGTTTCTGCAACATTCAAGGAAAAGAAAATTAGACAGTGGTCGGAGAATTCCACCTCCACAGCGGACACTGCTGAAGAGACGGCCTCCTCCTTTAAAAAAAACTGTCTATCCTTGACCTACAGCTACCTCTGAAATAGGTGAACCCACTGTGACCTGTGGTGTGCCGGATGTGGACATCCACCAGGCGAGCAACACTAGCTATGCTATTCAAGGCAATGCTATTATAAGCCAGCCGGCCCTTGGCACCTCCCCTGTCACGCAATCTTGTGACGGTGTTGAAGTCTCCAAAGACCACCTGCTGGCTTGTAAAAAGATAGGGCTTGATCTTCATAAAGAGACATTTGCGGTCCCACTTAGACTGAGGACCGTAGATGTTTATGAGCCGAAGCTCTTGTCCCCTTATGAAGACGTCTAAGACCAAGCACCTCCCCATTTCTACCTCGATAACCCTCCGGCATTCAACCGCTGCGGCCTTAAAAAGGACCGCCACCCCGCTATACGGCTCGGCCGCAAGAGACCAGTATGAGGGCCCACACCTCCACTCACTTTTAGCCTTGTGAATGGCCCCCATGTCCGTTAGCCTGGTCTCCTGCAAGAATAAAACTTCAGCCTCAACCCGGGTGAAAAAATCAAAGGCCGTGAATCTGGCCGCATCCGACTTAATACTGGCGACATTAATGGACGCCAGAGTCAACGGGGTGGGTGCCGCCATTGGATGATCGATTTAGATGGCCTTTTTCTTCCTTCCACCCCCTTCACCATCCGAAAGGGGCCCCGTACTGCTCCCCCTATCACACTCCCGGCGCTTGAGGGAGACCGAGGTATCCATGGAGCCCCCCCTCCCTTCCTCACCACCGGGCACGGGGACAGTCCCTCCCCCAGAGTAAGATGGTGTAACCCCCAAAGAAGGGACCCTGACATCCCCCACAGGTTCCCCAGATGACGCAGAGGGCACACCCGGCTTCTCACCCCCGACCCCCGGCACATCAGGGTCCTCGAGGGCTTGGAACCGGTTAGAGAGCGGGACCAGAGGGGAGGTCGTAGAGCCTTCCGCCGGCACCTTTTTGGTCAGGGGGGGGGGCAGATCTAACAACCCCCTTCCCTTTGTTCTTCTTGTTCTTGTTCTTCTTCCCCTTAACTAGGGTTGCACTGCCATCCTTTGCTCTAGGCTGCGCCTCGTCCCCTCCAACACTTTCATACTGGGAGGAATCTGAGAGCGCAGCCGTCTCCTCCCTCTCCAGCCTCCTGATCTCCTCGTTCACCACTTTCTTCCCCAGGACCTCAGTGGCACCAGCCGAAACCCCCGGAGGGGGGACTGTCATCACCCCAGTTGCCTGGGGATCCAACTGCCACTTCCCCTCATGACGCCTCACCTGCCTCCGCTGGTAAGAGGGGTTGTGGGCCCTGCTGCTGTTCTTCACTGGCCCTACAGTTCCCTCACCTCCGCCGACCTCAGGCCCCGCAGGGGGTGCACCGCCGGGATTTACCCCGACACAGTTACCCCCAGCCAGACCGAAGACGGAATTGGCAAAGGAACGAGGGCAGCGGCTGAACGGATGCCCGATGGCATCACACAGGTGGCACCTAACCGTACCACAGGAGGCGGCGAGATGGCCAACCTCTCCACACAGGGTGCATTTTTGCACCCTGCAGGCCGCACTAAGGTGCGTAGGATCGCCGCACCTGTGGCACACCTTCGGTTGCCCCTGGTAGAAGACCAGAATCCTATCCCTTCCAAGGAAGGCCGAGGAAGGGATGTGGGTGACAGTGCCGCCGGACCGCTTCAACCTCATCATGAAGGTCCAGCCCCCTGACCATATGCCTTCATCCAAGATTTTTTTGGGGGTCTCCACCACTTCACCATACCGGCTAAGCCAGGTCATTATGTAAATCCCCGAGAGTGACTCGTTACAGGTCAAAACGGTCACTCTCTTGGGTCCGTTTTGTGGGATATCGCCTCAGCGACGACACGCCGCCAGTCAGGCATCTCCTTTGCCAGCTCGTATTTCGACCAGAAGAGCTCCATGCCCTCTGGTCGAACGAAGCTGACGTCAAAGATGGGAGCGCCAAAAGGATGTATCAGGGCAAAGATGTCACTCGCCCTGAAGCCCATCTCCAGAAGAAGCTTCACTACCCTAGATCTTGGAGGGCACGCATCACTGCCCCTCCACCAGAGACGGACCACATTCCTTCTGTTCACCCCCTGCCCGGCTGTAGGGAGAGACCATACGGTCTCACCCCCCCTTTTTTCTTGGAAGGCTGCCTGTCCAAACTTATACAGCCAAAAGGACAGGTCCACGTCCCTCCCCTCTACAGAGATAATCCGCTCCCCGTGCCTGAGACCCTGCAGAAAAAGGCAGTGGAAATCTATGCCTCCCATGCCCGGGTGTGAGGAAGAGCATGACACTACCTCTGAATAACACATACCATTTGTGGGGGGCGATGGACCGGCCCCTGCTTCACCATTCACCCCATTACCAACACTCTCCCCATTACCACCATTATTTTTCCCCTCACCCACTGATCCATTTTCCGCTACACTCCCACTGCCCCCCCTAGAGGTGGCCATTCCTCCATCTCCACACATTCCCCACTTTCACCGTTTTCACTTCCATTTACTCTTTCCTTCACACCATGCGGTTTTTCCTCCCCACTCTTTTTTTGCTGTTCTTTTTCCCCATTCCCACCATGCGTTTTTCCCGCTTTTCTTGCTACACCATTTACTACAGTTTTAAGTTTATTGCTCACTTCATGCTTTTCCCCTAGACTCTTTCCTTGTTTTGCTGTTTTAAGGTGTTCTTCCCCTTTAAGGTTCTCAGAGCTGCAGCTAGACACAGACACACCCTGCTTCACAGCAGGGCGTGCAGCAGAACCAGCAGAAGCAGTGAGAGCTGCAGCAGAGCATTGCTCCTCCATTGCCTGCTGCAGAGCGTCACTCCCTGAGGGACCAGCCACCGCCGAGGACCCCACCAGCCCAGGCGACACAGTGCCAGGTAACATATTGCCAGCAGGGGACCTCGTCGGTGCGGCCCCCCTTGCCATGGTTGAGGGCGGGGCTTCAGATGTTGTGCCATTTTTTCGTTTCTTACAATGTATGTTTCCTGCACTTTCATTACCTGCATTTTACCCTGATACCGGCACTGGGGCCCCCACAGCCTTGGGTGGAATTAGGCCAGCGGGGGACCCCAGCAACACCGCGCCCCCTGCCGGAGGTGCGGTCATGGACGCGGCCGGTTGAGTCACCGCCGCGGTATCCCTGCTACACCTCCCGCCCTAACTCTCTACCGGCGCCGAGGTCCCTGCGGCCCCAGATGGTGGCGGGCCCCCAGGGGACCCCGGCGACACCGCCCCCCCAGCCGGTGAGGCGGTCCGGGATACGGCCGGCAGTTTTACAGTCGCAGCCCTGCTCCCGCCCTTTGGAGATACCGGCACCGCGGCCCCCGCAGCCCCAGGTGGAAGCGGGCTCGCAGGGGACCCCGAGGGTGCGGGCAGAGTGAGGATGGCCGCGGCAATCACGGCTGCCCCTATGCCCTTCCTAGCAGGCCCCGGGGCCCCCGCAGACCCAGTAGATGACATACTCGCAGGGGACCCCAGAGTCACCACCCCCCCACCAAGGTGGGGGTCCGGGTCAGCCGGACCTGCGGCACCATCCTCCTGTTTGGTCCTTGCCCACCCCCCCTGCTATGACCAGCAGGGGCGGCTGCCTGTACCACGGTTACATTATTTACCCGGCTCCCTTGCACTGGGGCCACATCAGAACCCAGGCTGGGGTGGGAAACGGGCCCACAGTGGGACCGAGGGGTCCCAGGAAGGGGGACATAGATGTATTTCTCCTCCACCACCTTTTTTTTCTTTTCTTCTTTCTTTCCCCCTCCTGGTTACCTCATCCTGGCAGCCCTCATCCCCAAATCTTAGCTGGGAGTAATCCACACCCGGGGACTCGAGCTGCCGGATCTGGCACATGAGGTAACCCCCCTCGCTACTGCTGCTGTCACTGCTCCCCTCGTCTTCCGATAGACTGGAGTCCGACGGGAGCGCGACCTGGTGGGGTTCCAGCAGCCCACTATGCGTGACTCGGTGATCACTTACCGAGTCCTCAGGCAGGCCCTCTGGCTCCTCTTCCTCCTCCTCTGATGATGATGATGATGACGATGATTCCTCTGCCTGGGCTAGGCAACCAGACCCCCCCCTGGCACCCTTTTTGTGATGGCAGCCATGCTCCAGAACCTCTCGTCGTTCATCAGTTTCTCATAGAAGGGACCTGCATTTTTCAGGATTTCTTGCTTCCTTTTTCCAGACTTTTTACTGAGCTTTTCAGCTCCTTAATCTTGACAGACAGGGCCGGCCTCTGGCCGCGCGATGCACTGCGGCCAGCCGGGCACACTGCAGCTCCTCCCGGAGTCGTCCCAAGATCTTACCGGCCTCCCCGTACTCGCGGAGGTACGCACTCAGGCGGGAGCCATAGGTGCCAACAGGCTCCCCCTCAGCCTGGATGCCCCAGTCCTTGTGGACGGCTGAGCACCTGGGAGAACTAGGCCCCTCACCGAGAGGAGAGATGGTTACTGCATCTGGCCCAGCTTCGGCCGGTGCCCTGCTGCTCCTCCTCGCCTTCTTCTCTGTTTTGGCCACCTCCTTCTTGGCCTCCTCCTTCCTAGCCTTAGCCTCCTTGGCTTTTTTAGCCCTTAATGTACTCCCCTTCATAATGGAAGAAGGGGGACTCAAAGCTCCCAGAAAAGTCCAGACAGGGCTCTCAGAAAGGTCTAGACAGGGCTCCCACCCCCGGTACCAACCGAGGAGTGGGAGACGGGGACAGGCCCCACTGAAGTCCTCAACCCACCCTCCCTCTCCTGGGTCCGAGAAGGGGGAGTCCCTGTAGGCAAATAAAGTCTTGGAGCTTCAGCTCCTCTCTCCAACACCTGACTCTCTCCACCAAACTCCGCCCAGGAAGTGTCGCGGCTGCTGGCATGAGACTTGCCCTTCAATAGATCCTTGAAAAAGGATTTAAAGTGTACTCATTCAAATTAGAGAGACAATTTAAATTCAAAATATTAGACCTGCCTCCACCGCAGGGGGGCTCGCTCGACCCACCAACGGACAGGCACCAGTATTGGGAGTGGGGGGCTGGCCGTCAGGGTCCACCGAGGCTCTGGCACAAACCCGGCGACACGGAGGTCGCACGGGCAGGAACAGACTGGCCGTGTTGGCTTCACACTTTTTTGGTTTTAGAAGGGCATGACATGCCTATATCTGTGTCTCCCCCTCCTTTTACTCCTCCACCTCTTTTCTTTTCGCATGACTGTATGTACTTGTCACTTTTCCATGTGTTAGTTGTGTCTTCTGAGCAGTTTGTCAGCTTTTGGACACCTTTGAAGGTGTTTTCTATGTCTTTCTATGTGTTTTAGTCTGCCTGCCATTGGTTTTAGCGTTGTTCAACGAACAGTTCGGCGAACATACAGGTGTTTGACGAACCGAACCGAACTCGAACACTACGGGGGTGGCTCAACACTATCTATCATTGTTAGTTTGTTTACTGTAAGTGATATCTGTATTTGGTATGTAACCCTTCTTATGTACAGCGCCATGGAATCAATGGCGCTATATAAATTATTAATAATAATAATAATAAAAATAATAATCTCTTAGCCTACTGTCCCCAGTTGAAAGTTTTAACTTCATTTTGACTACACAGAATCAATCTGGCCACTGGTGCAAGGTTAAATTATTCTTATTTATGGCAGATGTATTGTTACTTTGTTCAGTGGGTCAAAGGACATGAGCCATTATTTCATGTTGAACTTTGTTGTATGCTAATTTGTGGAATGCCTACTGATGATGTATTGCATCAGCCCCCTGCAGTCATAGTCATAGGCGGATCATAATGAGGGCAATCTGGGCTACCACCCTGGGCTCCGGGGTGTCTATGGCCAGATTGCCCTCATTATATGTGCGGAGCCATGGCACATACCAGCAGACAGTGGCGGGGGGGCCCCCAGAGCACTACCCCAGCAGCGGCACACGGCCGCTGCTCCTTCTTTGGCTGGACCAGCACTGCAGCTGTTAACTTTCCTGTGCTGGCCCAGCCACGTCACAACTAGGAGACACGGCCCTGTGTGCGGCCGTGTCTCCTAGCTGTGACGTCACGCAGTGCGCGCCCGGCCTGCACTGCTGCACCGGAGAGGAGCAGGAGGACTGGAGCCGGGGAATGGAGAGTGTGTGTGTGTGTGAGTTTATATGTATTTTTGTGTTTCAAATGTGTTTATGTGTGTATGTATATGTCTGTATATGTTTGTGTGTGCGTGACTGCATACGGCCTCCCGCTGTCTCTGGGGGGGCGCAGTGTGGCCTCCCACTTTGTATAGATGGCGCCTTGCGGCCTCCTGCTGTGTATAGATGGCTACGTGCGGCCTCCCGCTGTGTATAGATGGCTATGTGCAGCCTCCCGCTGTGTAAAGATGGATACGTGTGGCCTCCAGCTGTGTATAGTTGGCACCGTGTGGACTCCTGCTGTGTATAGATGGCAACGTGCAGCCTCCCGCTGAGCATAGATGGCTCCGTACGGCCTCCTGCTGTGTATAGAAGGCATCGTGCGGCCTCCCGCTGTATATAGATGGCTACGTGCGGCCTCCTGCTGTGTATAGATGGCTACGTGCGGCCTCCCGCTGTGTATAGATGGCTATAGTAAGAGCAGCCTCCTGCTGTGTATTGATGGCTACGTGTGGCCTCCCGCTGTGTATAGATGGCTACGTGCGGCCGCATGCTTTCTATAGATGGCTACGTGCGGTCTACTGTTGTGTATTTATGGCACCGTGCGGCCTCCCGCTGTGTATAGATGGTGCCGTGCGGCCTCCCGCTGTGTATAGATGGCGCCATGTGGCCTCCCGCTCTGTATAGATGTCTACGTGTGGCCTCCCGCTGTGTATAGATGGCTACGTGCGGCCGCCTGCTTTCTATAGATGGCTACGTGCGGTCTACTGTTGTGTATTTATGGCACCGTGCGGCCTCCCGCTGTGCATTGATGGTTGCGTGTGGCCTCCCGCTGTGTATAGATGGCTACATGCGGCCGCCTGCTGTCTATAAATGGCTACGTGCGGCTTCCCATTGTGTATTTATGGCACCGTGCGGACTCCCGCTGTCTATAGATGGCGCCGTGCGGCCTCTCACTGTGTATAGATGTCTATGTGTGGCCTTCCGCTCTGTATAGATGGCGCCGTGCGGCCTCCCGCTGTGTATAAATGGCCACGTGCGGCCTCCTGCTGTGTATAGATGGCTACGTGCGGCCTCCCGCTGTATATAGATGGCTACGTGCAGCCTCCTGCTGTGTATAGATGGCTACGTGCGGCCCCCCGCTGTTTATAGATGGCTACGTGCGGCCTCCCGCTGTGTATAGCTGTTGCCGTGCGACCTCCTGTTGTGTATAGATGTCACCGTGCGGCCTTCTGCTGTGTATAGATGGCACCATGCGGCCTCCCACTGTGTATAGATGTCTATATGCGGCCGCCTGCTGTCTATAGATGGTAACGTGCGGCCTCCTGTTGTGTATTTTTGGCACCGTGCGGCCTCCCACTGTGTAAAGATGGCGCCGTGCGGCCTCCTGCTGTGTATAGATGGCGCCTTGTGGCCTCCCGCTCTGTATAGATGTCTACGTGTGGCCTCCCGCTGTGTATAGATGGCTACGTGTGGCCTCCTGCGCTGTGTATAGATGGCTAGGTGCGGCCTCCTGCGCTGTGTATAGATGGCTAGGTGCGGCCTCCCGCTGAGTATAGAAGGCTACGTGCGGCCTCCTTCTGTGTATAGATGGCTACATGCGGCCTCCCGCTGTGTATAGATGGCTACATGCGGTCTCCTGTTGTGTATTTATGGTACTGTGCGGCCTCCCGCTGTGCATGGATGGCGCCGTGCGGTCTCCCGCTGTGTATAGATGGCGCCGAGTGGCCTCCCGCTCTGTATAGATGTCTATGTGTGGCCTTCCGCTGTTGTAGATGGCGCCGTGCAGCCTCCCGCTGTGTATAGATGGCTACGTGAGGCCTCCTGCTGTGTATAGATGGCTACGTGCGGCCTCCCACTGAGCATAGAAGGCTTCGTGCGGCCTCCTGCTGTTTATAGATGGCTACGTGCGGCCTCCCGCTCTGTATAGATGGCTACGTGCAGCCTCCTGCTGTGTATTGATGTCTACGTGCGGCCATCTGCTGTCTATAGATGGCTACGTGCAGCCTCCCGCTGTGTATAGATGGCGTCGTTATGCCTCCCGCTGTGTATAGATGGCGTTACGTGGCCTCCTGATCTGTACAGATGTCTACATGCGGCCTCCCGCTGTGTATATATGGTGCCGTGCAGCCTCCCGCTGTGTAAAGATGGATGCGTGCAGCCTCCTGCTGTGTATAGATGTCTATGTGTGGCCTCCTGCTGTGTGTAGATGGCTACGTGCGGCCTCCTGCTTTGTATAGATGGCTACGTGCAGCCTCCCACTGTGTATAGATGGCTACGTGCGGCCTCCTGCTGTGTATAGATGGCTACGTGCCGCCTCCCGCTGTGTATAGATGGCTACATGCGGCCTCCCGCTGTGTATAGATGGCTACGTGCGGCCTCCTACTGTGTATAGATGGCTACATGCGGCCTTTCGCAGTGTATAGATGGCTGCGTGCGGCCTTCTGATGATTATTGATGGCTACGTGTGGCCTCCCGCTGTGTATAGATGGCTACGTGCGGCCGCCTGCTGTCTATAGATGGCTACGTGACGCCTCCTGTTGTGTATTTATGGCACCGTGCAGCCTCCCGCTGTGTATAGATGGCGCCGTGTGGCCTCCCGCTCTGCATAGATGTCTACGTGTGGCCTCCCGCTGTGTATAGATGGCGCTGTGCAGCCTCCCGCTGTGTATAGATGGCGCCTTGCAGCCTCCCCCTGTGTATAGATGGCTACGTGCGGCCTCCTGTTGTGTACAGATGGCTACGTGCGGCCTCCAGCAGAGTACAGATGGCTACGTGCGGCCTCCTGCTGTGTATAGATGGCTACGTGCGGCCTCCTGCTGTGTATAGATGGCTACGCGCCGCCTCCCGCTGTATATAGAAGGCTACGTGCGGCCTCCTGCTGTGTATTGATGGCTGCGTGTGGCCTCCCGCTGGGTAAATGGCTACGTGCGGCCGCCTGCTGTCTATAGATGGCTAAGTGCGGCCTCCTGTTGTGCATTTATGGCACCGTGCGGCCTCTCGCTGTGTATAGATGGCACCCTACGGCCTCCCGCTGTGCATAGATGGTGCCTCGTGGCCTCTCGCTCTTTATAGATGTCTGCGTACGACCTCCATCTGTGTATAGATGGCGCCGTGCAGCTACTCGCTGTGTATAGACGGCTACGTGTGGCCTCCCGCTGTTTATAGATGGCTACGTTCGGCCTCCCGCTGTGTATAGCTGGTGCCGTGCGACCTCCTGCTGTGTATAGATGTCACCGGGCGGCCTTCTGCTGTGTATAGATGGCTCCATGCGGCCTCCTGCTGTGTATAGATGGCGCCGTGCAGCCTCCCGCTGTTTATAGATGGCTACCTGTGGCCTCCCGCTGTAAAGATGGGTTTGTGCGGCCTCCTGCTGTGTATAGATGGCAACATGCGGCCTCCCTTTGTATATAGATGGCTGCGTGCAGCCTCCTGCTGGGTATAGATGGCGCAGTGCAGCCTTCCACTGTGTATAGATGGCTACGTGCGGCCTCCCGCTGTATATAGTTGTCTACGTGCAGCCTCCTGCTGTGTATAGATGGCTACGTGCGGCCTCCTGCTGTGTATAGATGGCTATGTGCGGCCTCCCGCTGTGCATTGTTGGTTGCGTGTGGCCTCCCGCTGTGTATAGATGGCTACATGCGGCCGCCTGCTGTCTATAAATGGCTATGTGCGGCTTCCCATTGTGTATTTATGGCACCGTGCGGCCTCCCGCTGTCTATAGATGGCGCCGTGCGGCCTCTCACTGTGTATAGATGTATATGTGTGGCCTTCCGCTCTGTATAGATGGCGCCGTGCGGCCTCCCGCTGTGCATAGATGGCTACGTGCGGCCTCCTGCTGTGTATAGATGGCTACGTGCGGTCTCCCGCTGTTTATAGATGGCTACGTGCGGCCTCCCGCTGTGTATAGCTGGTGCCGTGCGACCTCCTGCTGTGTATAGATGTCACCGGGCGGCCTTCTGCTGTGTATAGATGGCTCCATGCGGCCTCCTGTTGTGTATAGATGGCGCCGTGCAGCCTCCCACTGTTTATAGATGGCTACCTGTGGCCTCCCGCTGTAAAGATGGCTTTGTGCGGCCTCCTGCTGTGTATAGATGGCAACATGCGGCCTCCCTTTGTATATAGATGGCTGCGTGCAGCCTCCTGCTGGGTATAGATGGCGCAGTGTAGCCTTCCACTGTGTATAGATGGCTACGTGCGGCCTCCCGCTGTATATAGTTGTCTACGTGCAGCCTCCTGCTGTGTATAGATGGCTACGTGTGGCCTCCTGATGTGTATAGATGGTTATGTGCGGCCTCCTGCTGTGTATAGATGGCTTCGTGCGGCCTCCTGCTGTGTATAGATGGCGCCGTGCAGCCTCCCGCTTTGTATAGATGGCTACATGCGGCTTCCTGCTGTGTATTGATGGCTACGTGTGGCCTCCCGCTGTGTATAGATGGCTACGTGCGGCCTCCCGCTGTGTATAGATGGCTATGTGCGGCCTCCCGCTGTGCATTGATGGTTGCGTGTGGTCTGCCGCTGTGTATAGATGGCTACATGCGGCCGCCTGCTGTCTATAAATGGCTACGTGCGGCTTCCCATTGTGTATTTATGGCACCGTGCGGCCTCCCGCTGTCTATAGATGGCGCCGTGCGGCCTCTCACTGTGTATAGATGTCTATGTGTGGCCTTCCGCTTTGTAAAGATGGCGCCGTGCGGCCTCCCGCTGTGTATAGATGGCTACGTGCGGCCTCCTGCTGTGTATAGATGGCTACGTGCGGCCTCCCGTTGTGTATAGATGGCTACGTGCAGCCTCCTGCTGTGTATAGATGGCTATGTGCGGCCTCCCGCTCTTTATAGATGGCTACGTGCGGCCTCCCGCTGTGTATAGCTGTTGCCGTGCGACCTCCTGTTGTGTATAGATGTCACCGTGCGGCCTTCTGCTGTGTATAGATGGCACCATGCGGCCTCCCACTGTGTATAGATGTCTATATGCGGCCGCCTGCTGTCTATAGATGGTAACGTGCGGCCTCCTGTTGTGTATTTATGGCACCGTGCGGCCTCCCACTGTGTAAAGATGGCGCCGTGCGGCCTCCTGCTGTGTATAGATGGCGCCTTGTGGCCTCCTGCTCTGTATAGATGTCTACGTGTGGCCTCCCGCTGTGTATAGATGGCTACGTGCGGCCTCCTGCGCTGTGTATAGATGGCTAGGTGCGGCCTCCCGCTGAGTATAGAAGGCTACGTGCGGCCTCCTTCTGTGTATAGATGGCTACATGCGGCCTCCCGCTGTGTATAGATGGCTACGTGCGGTCTCCTGTTGTGTATTTATGGTACCGTGCGGCCTCCCGCTGTGCATGGATGGCGCCGTGCGGTCTCCCGCTGTGTATAGATGGTGCCGAGTGTCCTCCCGCTCTGTATAGATGTCTACGTGTGGCCTTCCGCTGTTTTAGATGGCGCCGTGCAGCCTCCCGCTGTGAATAGATGGCTACGTGAGGCCTCCTGCTGTGTATAGATGGCTACGTGCGGCCTCCCACTGAGTATAGAAGGCTTCGTGCGGCCTCCTGCTGTTTATAGATGGCTACGTGCGGCCTCCCGCTCTGTATAGATGGCTACGTGCAGCCTCCTGCTGTGTAGTGATGTCTACGTGCGGCCACCTGCTGTCTATAGATGGCTACGTGCAGCCTCCCGCTGTGTATAGATGGCGTCGTTATGCCTCCCGCTGTGTATAGATGGCGTTATGTGGCCTCCTGATCTGTACAGATGTCTACATGCGGCCTCCCGCTGTGTATATATGGTGCCGTGGAGCCTCCCGCTGTGTAAAGATGGCTACGTGCAGCCTCCTGCTGTGTATAGATGTCTATGTGCGGCCTCCTGCTGTGTGTAGATGGCTATGTGCGGCCTCCTGCTTTGTATAGATGGCTACGTGCAGCCTCCCACTATGTATAGATGGCTACGTGCAGCCTCCCACTGTGTATAGATGGCTACATGCGGCCTCCTGCTGTGTATAGATGGCTACGTGCCGCCTCCCGCTGTGTATAGATGGCTACATGCTGCCTCCCGCTGTGTATAGATGGCTACGTGCGGCCTCCTACTGTGTAAAGATGGCTACATGCGGCCTTTCGCAGTGTATAGATGGCTGCGTGCGGCCTTCTGATGATTATTGATGGCTACGTGTAGCCTCCCGCTGTGTATAGATGGCTACGTGCGGCCGCCTGCTGTCTATAGATGGCTACGTGACGCCTCCTGTTGTGTATTTATGGCACCGTGCGGCCTCCCGCTGTGTATAGATGGCGCGGTGCAGCCTCCCGCTGTGTATAGATGGCGCCTTGCAGCCTCCCCCTGTGTATAGATGGCTACGTGCGGCCTCCTGTTGTGTACAGATGGCTACGTGCGGCCTCCAGCAGAGTACAGATGGCTACGTGCGGCCTCCTGCTGTGTATAGATGGCTACGTGCGGCCTCCTGCTGTGTATAGATGGCTACGCGCCGCCTCCCGCTGTATAGAGAAGGCTACGTGCGGCCTCCTGCTGTGTATTGATGGCTGCGTGTGGCCTCCATCTGTGTAAATTGCTACGTGCGGCCGCCTGCTGTCTATAGATGGCTAAGTGTGGCCTCCTGTTGTGCATTTATGGCACCGTACGGCCTCTCTCTGTGTATAGATGGTGCCTCGTGGCCTCTCGCTCTTTATAGATGTCTGCGTGAGACCTCCATCTGTGTATAGATGGCGCCGTGCAGCCTCTCGCTGTGTATAGACGGCTATGTGCGGCTTCCTGCTGTGTATTGATGGCTACGTGTGGCCTCCCGCTGTGTATAGATGGCTACGTGCAGCCTCCTGCTGTGTATAGATGGCGCCGTGCAGCCTCCCGCTTTGCATAGATGGCTACATGCGGCTTCCTGCTGTGTATTGATGGCTACGTGTGGCCTCCCGCTGTGTATAGATGGCTATGTGTGGCCTCCCGCTGTGTATAGATGGCTACGTGCGGCCTCCTGCTGTGTATAGATGGCTATGTGCGGCCTCCCGCTGTGCATTGATGGTTGCGTGTGGCCTCCCGCTGTGTATAGATGGCTACATGCGGCCGCCTGCTGTCTATAAATGGCTATGTGCGGCTTCCCATTGTGTATTTATGGCACCGTGCAGCCTCCCGCTGTCTATAGATGGTGCCGTGCGGCCTCTCACTGTGTATAGATGTATATGTGTGGCCTTCCGCTCTGTATAGATGGTGCCGTACGGCCTCCCGCTGTGTATAGATGGCTACGTGCGGCCTCCTGCTGTGTATAGATGGCTACGTGCGGCCTCCCGCTGTGTATAGATGGCTACGTGCAGCCTCCTGCTGTGTATAGATGGCTACGTGCGGCCTCCCGCTGTTTATAGATGGCTATGTGCGGCCTCCCGCTGTGTATAGCTGGTGCCGTGCGACCTCCTGCTGTGTATAGATGTCACCGTGCGGCCTTCTGCTGAGTATAGATGGCACCATGCGGCCTCCTGCTGTGTATAGATGGCGCCTTGCAGCCTTCCGCTGTTTATAGATGGCTACCTGTGTCCTCCCGCTGTAAAGATGGCTTTGTGCGGCCTTCTGCTGTGTATAGATGGCAACATGCGGCCTCCCGCTGTATATAGATGGCTGCGTGCAGCCTCCTGCTGGGAATAGATGGCTACGTGCTGCCTCCTGCTGTGTATAGATGGCTACGTGCGGCCTAACACTATATATAGATGGCTACATGCAGCCTTCTGGTGTGTATAGATGGCTACGTGCGGCCTCCCACTGTATATTGATGGCTACATGCAGCCTCCTGCTGTGTATTGATGGTTACGTGTGGCCTCCCGCTTTGTATAGATGGCTATGTGCGGCCTCCTGCTGTCTATATATGCCTACGTGCGGCGTCCTGTTGTGTATTTATGGCACCGTGCGGCCTCCCACTGTGTATAGATGGCGCTGTGCGGACTCCCGCTGTGTATAGATCGCGCCGTGCGGCCTCCCTCTCTGTATAGAAGTCTACGTGCAGCCTCCCGCTGTGTATAGATGGCGCCGTGCGGTCTCCCGCTGTGTATAGATGGCTACGTGCAACCTCCAGCTGTGTATAGATGGCGCCGTGCAGCCTCTCGCTGTGTATAGACAGTGCCGCGGGGCCTCTCGCTCTTTATAGATGTCTGCGTGCGACCTCCATCTGTGTATAGATGGCGCCGTGCAGCCTCTCGCTGTGTATAGACGGCTACGTGCGGCTTCCTGCTGTGTATTGATGGCTACGTGTGGCCTCCCGCTGTGTATAGATGGCTACGTGCGGCCTCCTGCTGTGTATAGATGGCGCCGTGCAGCCTACCGCTTTGCATAGATGGCTACGTGCGGCTTCCTGCTGTGTATTGATGGCTACGTGTGGCCTCCCGCTGTGTATAGATGGCTACGTGCGGCCTCCCGCTGTGTATAGATGGCTACGTGCGGCCTCCTGCTGTGTATAGATGGCTATGTGCGGCCTCCCGCTGTGCATTGATGGTTGCGTGTGGCCTCCCGCTGTGTATAGATGGCTACATGTGGCCGCCTGCTGTCTATAAATGGCTATGTGCGACTTCCCATTGTGTATTTATGGCACCGTGCAGCCTCCCGCTGTCTATAGATGGTGCCGTGCAGCCTCTTACTGTGTATAGATGTATATGTGTGGCCTTCTGCTCTGTATAGATGGTGCCGTACGGCCTCCCGCTGTGTATAGATGGCTACGTGCGGCCTCCTGCTGTGTATAGATGGCTACGTGCGGCCTCCCGCTGTGTATAGATGGCTACGTGCAGCCTCCTGCTGTGTATAGATGGCTACGTGCGGCCTCCCGCTGTTTATAGATGGCTATGTGCGGCCTCCCGCTGTGTATAGCTGGTGCCGTGCGACCTCCTGCTGTGTATAGATGTCACCGTGCGGCCTTCTGCTGAGTATAGATGGCACCATGCGGCCTCCTGCTGTGTATAGATGGCGCCGTGCAGCCTTCCGCTGTGTATACATGGCAACATGCGGCCTCCCGCTGTATATAGATGGCTGCGTGCAGCCTCCTGCTGGGAATAGATGGCTACGTGCTGCCTCCTGCTGTGTATAGATGGCTACGTGCAGCCTAACACTATATATAGATGGCTACATGCAGCCTTCTGGTGTGTATAGATGGCTACGTGCGGCCTCCCACTGTATATTGATGGCTACGTGCAGCCTCCTGCTGTGTATTGATGGTTACGTGTGGCCTCCCGCTTTGTATAGATGGCTATGTGCGGCCTCCTGCTGTCTATATATGCCTACGTGCTGCCTCCTGTTGTGTATTTATGGCACCGTGCGGCCTCCCACTGTGTATAGATGGCGCTGTGCGGACTCCCGCTGTGTATAGATGGCGCCGTGCGGCCTCCCTCTCTGTATAGAAGTCTACGTGCAGCCTCCCGCTGTGTATAGATGGCGCCGTGCGGCCTCCCGCTGTGTATAGATGGCTACGTGCGACCTCCAGCTGTGTATAGATGGCTCCGTGCAGCCTATCGCTGTGTATAGACGGCTACGTGCGGCTTCCTGCTGTGTATTGATGGCTACGTGTGGCCTCCCGCTTTGTATAGATGGCTACGTGCGGCCTCCTGCTGTGTATAGATGGCGCCGTGCAGCCTCCCGGTTTGTATAGATGGCTACGTGCGGCTTCCTGCTGTGTATTGATGGCTACGTGTGGCCTCCCGCTGTGCATAGATGGCTACGTGTGGCCTCCCGCTGTGTATAGATGGCTACGTGCGGCCTCCCGCTGTGTATAGATGGCTACGTGCGGCCTCCTGCTGTGTATAGATGGCTATGTGCGGCCTCCCGCTGTGCATTGATGGTTGCGTGTGGCCTCCCGCTGTGTATAGATGGCTACACGCGGCCGCCTGCTGTCTATAAATGGCTATGTGCGGCTTCCCATTGTGTATTTATGGCACCGTGCGGCCTCCCGCTGTCTATAGATGGCGCTGTGCGGCCTCTCACTGTGTATAGATGTATATGTGTGGCCTTCCGCTCTGTATAGATGGCGCCGTGCGGCCTCCCGCTATGTATAGATGGCTACGTGCGGCCTCCTGCTGTGTATAGATGGCTACGTGCGGCCTCCCGCTGTGTATAGATGGCTACGTGCAGCCTCCTGCTGTGTATAGATGGCTACGTGCGGCCTCCCGCTGTTTATAGATGGCTACGTGCGGCCTCCCGCTGTGTATAGCTGGTGCCATGCGACCTCCTGCTGTGTATAGATGTCACCGGGCGGCCTTCTGCTGTGCATAGATGGCTCCATGCGGCCTCCTGCTGTGTATAGATGGTGCCGTGCAGCCTCCCGCTGTTTATAGATGGCTACCTGTGGCCTCCCGCTGTAAAGATGGCTTTGTGCGGCCTCCTGCTGTGTATAGATGGCAAAATGCGGCCTCCCGCTGTATATAGATAGCTGCGTGCAGCCTCCTGCTGGGTATAGATATCGCCGTGCAGCCTTCCACTGTGTATAGATGGCTACGTGCGGCCTCCCGCTGTATATAGTTGTCTACGTGCAGCCTCTTGCTGTGTATAGATGGCTACGTGCGGCCTCCTGCTGTGTATAGATGGTTATGTGCGGCCTCCTGCTGTGTATAGATGGCTACGTGCGGCCTCCTGCTGTGTATAGATGGCACCGTGCAGCCTCCCGCTGTGTATAGATGGCGCCGTGAGGCCTCCTGCTGTGTATAGATGGCTACGTGCGGCCTCCCGCTGTGTATAGATGGCTACGTGCGGCCTCCTGCTGTGTATAGATGGCTATGTGCGGCCTCCCGCTGTGCATTGATGGTTGCGTGTGGCCTCCCGCTGTGTATAGATGGCTACATGCGGCCGCCTGCTGTCTATAAATGGCTACGTGCGGCTTCCCATTGTGTATTTATGGCACCGTGCGGCCTCCCGCTGTCTATAGATGGCGCCGTGCGGCCTCTCACTGTGTATAGATACCTATGTGTGGCCTTCCGCTCTGTATATATGGCGCCGTGCAGCCTCCCGCTGTGTATAGATGGCTACGTGCGGCCTCCTGCTGTGTATAGATGGCTACGTGCGGCCTCCCGCTGTGTATAGATGGCTACGTGCAGCCTCCTGCTGTGTATAGATGGCTACGTGCGGCCTCCCGCTGTTTATAGATGGCTCCGTGCGGCCTCCCGCTGTGTATAGCTGGTGCCATGCGACCTCCTGTTGTGTATAGATGTCATCGTGCGTCCTTCTGCTGTGTATAGATGGCACCATGCGGCCTCCTGCTGTCTATAGATGGCGCCGTGCAGCCTCCCGCTGTTTATAGATGGTTACCTGTGGCCTCCCGCTGTAAAGATGGCTTTGTGCGGCCTCCTGCTGTGTATAGATGGCAACATGGGGCCTCCCGCTGTATATAGATGGCTGCGTGCAGCCTCCTGCTGTGTATAGATGGCTACGTGCTGGCTCCTGCTGTGTATAGATGGCTACGTGCGGCCTAACACTATATATAGATGGCTACATGCAGCCTTCTGGTGTGTATAGATGGCTACGTGCGGCCTCCCGCTGTATATAGATGGCTACGTGCAGCCTCCTGCTGTGTATTGATGGCTACGTGTGGCCTCCCGCTGTGTATAGATGGCTATGTGCGGCCTCCTGCTGTTTATATATGCCTACGAGCGGCCTCCTGTTGTGTATTTATGGCACAGTGCGTCCTCCCACTGTGTATAGATGGCGCCGTGCGGACTCCCGCTGTGTATAGATGGCGCCGTGCGGCCTCCCTCTCTGTATAGGTGTCTACGTGCGGCCTCCCGCTGTGTATAGATGGCGCCTTGCGGCCTCCCGCTGTGTAAGGATGGCTACGTGCGGCCTTCTGCTGTGTATAGATGGCGCCGTGCATTCTTCTGCTGTGTATAGATGGCTCCGTGCGGCCTCCCGCTGAATATAAATGGCTACGTGCGGCCTCCCGCTGTGTATAGATGGCGCCGTGCAGCCTCCCGCTGTGTATAGATGGCGCCGTGCAGCCTCCCACTGTGTATAGATGGCTACGTGCGGCCTCCCGCTGTATATAGTTGTCTACGTGCAGCCTCCTGCTGTGTATAAATGGCTACGTGCGGCCGCCTGCTGTGTATAGATGGTTATGTGCGGGCTCCCGCTGTATATAGATGCTTACATGCAACCTCCTGCTGTGTATAGATGGCTACGTGCGGCCTCCCGCTGTGTATAGATGGCTACATGCGGCCTCCTGCTGTGTATTGATGGCTACCTGTGGCCTCCCGCTGTGTATAGATGGCTTTGTGCGGCCTCCTGCTGTGTATTGATGGCTACGTATGGCCTCCCGCTGTGTATAGATGGCTATGTGCGGCCTCCTGCTGTCTATATATGCTTACGTGCGGCCTCCTGCTGTGTATTTATGGCACCGTGTGGCCTCCCGCTGTATATAAATGGCTACATGAGGCCTCCCGCTGTGTACAGATGGCGCCGTGCAGCCTCCCGCTGTGTATAGATGGTGCCGTGCAGCCTCCTGCTGTGTATAGATGGCTACGTGCGGACTCCCGCTGTGTATAGATGGCTTTGTGTGGCCTGCTGCTGTGTATAGATGGCTACATGCGGCCTCCCTCTGCATATAGGTGTCTACGTGCAGCCTCCTGCTGTGTATAGATGGTTACGTGCGGCCTCCCGCTGTATATAGATGGTTACGTGCAGCCTCCTGCTGCGTATAGATGGCTACGTGCGGCCTCCCGCTGTGTATAGATGGCTACATGCGGCCTCCTGCTGTGTATAGATGGCTACGTTCGGACTCCCGCTGTGTATAGATGGCTACGTGCGGCCTCCTGCTGTGTATTGATGGCTACATGCGGCCTCCTGCTGTGTATAGATGGCTACGTGCGGACTCCCGCTGTGTATAGATGGCTACGTGCGGCCTCCTGCTGTGTATTGATGGGTATGTGCAGCCGCCTGCTGTCTATAGATGGCTATGTGCGGCCTCCTGTTGTGTATTTATGGCACCGTGCGGCCTCCCGCTATGTATAGATGGTGCCGTGTGGTCTCCTGCTGTGTATAGATGGCGCCGTGTGGCCTCCCGCTCTGTATAGATGTCTACGTGTGGCCTTCCACTGTGTATAGATGGCACCGTGCAGCCTCCCGCTGTGTATAGATGGCTACGTGCGGCCTCCTGCTGTGTATAGATGCCTACGTTCGGCCTCCTGGTGTGTATAGATGCCTAGGTGTGGCCTTCTGGTGTGTATAGATGGCTACGTGCGGCCTCCCGCTGTATATATATGGCTACGTTCAGCCTCCTGCTGTGTATTGATGGCTACGTGTGGCCTACCGCTGTGTATAGATGGCTATGTGCGGCATCCTGCTGTCTATATATGCCTACGTGCGGCCTCCTGTTGTGTATTTATGGCACCGTGCGTCCTCCAACTGTGTATAGATGGCGCCGTGCGGCCTCCCGCTGTGTATAGATGGCGCCGTGAGGCCTCCTGCTGTGTATAGATGGCTACGTGCGGCATTCTGCTGTATATAGATGGCGCCGTGCGTTCTTCTGCTGTGCATAGATGGCTCCGTGCTGAATCCCGCTGTATATAAATGGCTACGTGCGGCCTCCCGCTGTGTATAGATGGTGCCGTGCAGCCTCCCACTGTGTATTGATGGCTACGTGCGGCCTCCAGCTGTATATAGTTGTCTACGTGCAGCCTCCTGCTGTGTATAGATGGCTACGTGCGGCCTCCTGCTGTGTATAGATGGTTATGTGCGGCCTCCCCCTGTATTTAGATGGTTACGTGCAGCCTCCTGCTGTGTAAAGATGGCTACGTGCGGCCTCCCGCTGTGTATAGATGGCTAAATGTGGCCTCCTGCTGTGTATTGATGGCTGACTGTGGCCTCCCGCTGTGTACAGATGGCTTTGTGCGGCCTCCTGCTTTATATAGATGGCAACATGCGGCCTCCTGCTGTGCATTGATGGCTACGTGTGGCCTCCCGCTGTGTATAGATGGCTATGTGCGGCCTCCTGCAGTCTATATATGCCTACGTGCGGCCTCCTGTTGTGTATTTATGGCACCGTGCGGCCTCCCACTGTGTATAGATGGCGCCGTGCGGACTCCCGCTGTGTATAGATGCCGCCGTGCGGCCTCCCTCTCTGTATAGATGTCTACGTGCGGCCTCCCGCTGTGTATAGATGGCGCCGTGCGGCCTCCTGCTGTGTATAGATGGCTACGTGTGGCCTTTTGCTGTGTATAGATAGCGCCGTGTGGCCTTCTGCTGTGAATAGACGGCGCCATGCGGCCTCCCGTTGTATATAAATGGATACGTGCGGCCTCCTGTTGTGTATTTATGGCACCGTGCGGCCTCCCACTGTGTATAGATGGCGCCGTGCGGACTCCCGCTGTGTATAGATGGCGACGTGCGGCCTCCCTCTCTGTATAGATGTCTACGTGCGGCCTCCCGCTGTGTACAGATGGCGCCGTGCAGCCTCCCGCTGTGTATATATGGCGCCGTGCAGCCTCCTGCTGTGTATAGATGGCTACATGCGGACTCCCGCTGTGTATAGATGGCTTTGTGTGGCCTGCTGCTGTGTATAGATGGCTACGTGCGGCCTCCCGCTGCATATAGGTGTCTACGTGCAGCCTCCTGCTGTGTATAGATGGCTACGTGCGGCCTCCTGCTGTGTATAGATGGTTACGTGCGGCCTCCCTCTGTATATAGATGGTTACGTGCAGCCTCCTGCTGTGTATAGATGGCTACGTGCGGCCTCCCGCTGTGTATAGATGGCTACATGCGGCCTCCTGCTGTGTATAGATGGCTACGTGCGGACTCCCGCTGTGTATAGATGGCTTTGTGTGGCCTGCTGCTGTGTATAGATGGCTACGTGCGGCCTCCCACTGCATATAGTTGTCTACGTGCAGCCTCCTGCTGTGTATAGATGGCTACGTGCGGCCTCCCGCTGTATATGGATGGTTACGTGCAGCCTCCTGCTGTGTATAGATGGCAACGTGCAGCCTCCCGCCGTGTATAGATGGCTACGTGTGCTTAATATTGAGTCATACAATTAATGTAAGGCTATGTGCCCACGGTGCAGAAATGCTCCGGAATTTTTTTTGAGCATTTCTGCATCTCCCTGGCAGAAAAAACGCATGCTGATTTTACATGCGTTTTTCCTGCCAGGGAGAAACGGAAGTGACGCGTTCTTCACATGCATTTCTGCAGGCGGGTTGACAAGCTCTTTCCAAGCGATTTTAGCATCACTTGGAAAGTGCTTGACAGCTTGGTCACACTATATAAATCTATGCAACCAGCATGGACTAAATGACGTCACGGCAGGTCCTTTTCAGACCATCGCGAGCTGCCGGCAAGCCAGGACGCATCAGATAAAGACACCGGGGGCCATCAGAAGGTAAGTATTATATTTATTTTTTATTTTATTCTTTTTTTACAGGTTCTATGGTACCCGGGTCCGGAGGAGAGTCTCCTCTTCTCCAAACCCGGGTACCATCCGCACATTGAAACGCATGGAATCCGCATGTACAGATGCATTGATGCGGATTCCATGTGTTCCAATGCAAGTCAATGGCGGCGAAAATGCTGCGCTTCCGCAAAATAATTGATAATGCTGCGGATTTTTCCGCAATGATAATCCGCAGCGGAAATTTCCGCAGCATGTGCACAGCACATGCAGATTATCATTGGGGAACATGGCAGGCCTTCTACCAAGCATTTTTTAAGCATTTCTGCAGCAGAATTGCCGCTGCGGAAACGCTTAAAAAACGCATAGTGGGCACACAGCCTAAAAAAAATTATTATAATTAATATTGTGCCAAATTAATTTCATGTGAACTATCACATGATCTATCACAGGGGAACATGTGACATGTGATACATCAGGTGTGTGTGTGTGTGGGGGGGGGGGGCACGCCTTCTAAACTGCCCGGGGCCCTTGCTACTCTTAATCCACCCCTGCCTGCAGTATACTAGTTTGCACAACTCGGAGGACAAATATTCAGGCTAATTGAGCTATCAAACAATGAGGGATTACCTCCCTTCCCCCAATTCTGTGGGACAATGCCCTGAAAGAGAGCTGTGGGATATAAAAAGGGGCCTGCCTCTGTCCAGAGAGACTCTACAGGACATCAGCCAAAGGAACCATGGCTCCGGCTGGTGGAATACAGATTTGTTCCACTGCCCATCACTGAAACACAAATTATTTGGAGAATCCAGGTTTAGGACAATCAGGTCACCTGGCCACATACCTCAATATGCTCATCAGCTGACTAAGTTTGCCGCTACCTCCTCTCTGTGAGTGTCCGCCAAAAGCAGGGTGCTACTAGTTGGGATAGTTGTCCCTGGATACCCGAAAGTCGCAGAAGTTCTAATCCCTGGTGATCCAGCAGAAGGGTGAGTCATTTTCACCATCTTGTGTACTTTATGGGAATTTACTATATGTTGTTGACTGTTGGTGATCCAATGAAGTATTACCACAGTGTGTTATCCTCAACTTGTGTTGTCTGACTAGTATTCCGCCCACTTTGAAGGAGTACTGGCAGTCAGTGGGGTGAGCCCTGGCCCATGCGGTCTTTCTTTGATTCTTGATTCTGACCTCGGCTCGTGTCTTGACTATTCTTTTGCCTGAAGATTTTGTTGCTAAACCTGACCTCATTGCACTAACCTGGATTTTAAGCCATTTTATGTGAACCCACTCCAGCAGCCACTTTGTGGACTTAATCCAGGGCGTCTTGCGTTAGTCCAGATCCTTGTGTAGGAGTTAAAGAGTGAAGGACAGTTTTCTGGAATTTACTGGACAGTAGCCAGCACAAATTTCCCTGGAAGCCTTTTTTATAGCTGCCAGCTCTCCACTGATGGTGCATCTTTTTACATAGCCACATGGATTTGCAATTTGTAGTGATGAGCGAGCATGCCCAGCAATGCACGTTACTCCATCAAGTATTAGAATGCTCGGCTCGAGCATGCTCATTACTCTGTCAAGTATTGGGGGTGCTCAAGCACAATGCTTGAGTCCCTGTCCCTCATGTTTCATGGCTGTTAGACAGCCAATCAACATGCAGGGATTTCCTACCATACACAGTAATGCATAAGCCATGTTGGCTAATGGCATAACTGTGCTTGGTCGGCTGCATCATGTCATCGCGTCTAAGACCCAGGGATCCGTGGACCCAATGCTCGGCCCACTGACCTCTGAAATCAGAGGATAAAAAGAAGATTGACTGCTTCCTCCGCCCATCTCTTGATACCGAGAGATGAGTGGGGGAAGCAGTGAATATTCACTAAGCCTTTACATCTGCTTAACTAGCAGATAAGTTATTTAAAAATAAATAAACACAAATAAAAGTTTTTATTTAATAAAGCACTCCCTGAAAATTCCCCTCATTTACTCATTTATTAAAATGGTCTGACGTAGTCCATGGCACTACGATCACCGCTCCGATTTCTATAGCATATGAATCCTAGTTCACAGAGTGAAGCAGCTGCTGGTTCTCACGCTGAGGGTAGCGTAAGAGCCAGCCTCTGCTGTAAGGGGCGGTGATGTCAGGAACATTACCACCGATCACAGCCGTCAATTCTTACACTGCCCTCTGTGTTACCAGCAGTAACTTTCCTGACACAGCCACCTGATCTAGCAGAGTCATGGATCGTTGTGGGACCTGGATGTGGACTACGTCAGACCTATGGGGAAGTGTTTTTTGGGTATTAAATTAGTGAAAGAGGAGATTTGTCTGGAAGTGTTTTTTTTTAATAAAGGACTTTTCTCTGTGTGTGTTTTCTTTCTTTTTACTCACTGGGTTAGAAATGGGGTGTCTGAGTGACGCCTCTCCATTACTAACCCCTGGGCTTGGTGTCAGTGACAGCTGCTGACAGGGAACCCCAAAAACAATTACCCCGATTGCCACCACTCCAAGGCAACCGGGAAGAGCCGAGGCTGAACGCCAGAATTGGCGCATCAAATATGATGTGCCAATTCACGGGTGGCTGAGGGCTGGTATTTTTAGATTGGGAAGGGCCCAATAACCATGTGCATTCCTAGCCTGTTAATATAAACCTGTAGCTGCCTGCTTGCCCTTAGCTGGTTATTAAAATTGTGGGGGACCCCAAGTTGTTTCTTTTTATTTATTAATTACAGTAAAAATTAATATAAAGCACTACCTATCGCTCTATCATCTGTCTATCTATCTAAAAAGAAAAAGCAGTTTGGGTGCAGAGTCTCCCACGCATGTACCAGTCCTCTATTATAGCAAAAAAAGTTGGAAGCAGCATACCATATTGTGTAGAAAAAATGCTATGTGGAAGGCTCACACTTGGAGCCGAAACATCGCCTTATAGGCTATTAAATAGCATTTTTTCTACACAATATGGTGTGCTGATTCCAACTTTTTTTGCTATCTATGTATCTATCTATGTATGTATGTCTCTATCTATCTACCCATCTATCTATCATCTATATATCTTTATATAACCTTTTTTTCACTTTTTTTTCAACTAGCTTTAATAAGCTAAAATAGAAGTCAATGCTTTACAAAGACGCTTGAAAAAAACACGCAGATACAAAACGCAACAAAAATGCATAAAAAATGCTGTGTTTTTCATGCCAATAGTTGCAGAAATAGTACAGAAATTTCTGCACCAAATACTTTACGTGTGCACATACCCTAAATACCTCATGCATTTTTTATGCATTTTTTACATACAATTTTGGTGCAGATTTCTCACTCATTAGAATGTGTGAAATCTAAAGCAAAAATATATCTGTGCAGTTTTAAAGTATTTGCTGAAATTTCTGCACCATTTCTGCATCTCTTAGCAGGATAAACGCTGCATAAAATAGATGCGTTTTAGATGCAGTTTTTACAGGCGTTTTTGATGCATTTTTTATATGAGTTTTTGGTGCAAATTTCACCACTCATTAGTATAAGTGAAATCTGCAGCAAAAACAGGCATAGGGTATGTGCACACGTTGAGTATTTGGATGTGGAATCTTCTGCACCATTTCTGCATTTTTGTACAGCAATGAATGCTGTTTGTAGATTATTAAAGCAAGTTAAAAAAAAGGAAAAAAGGCTTAGTTAAAAAGATATATTACATTATACAGGAAAGTATGTATTCTAACATTTTTTCCTGTGTAATACATTTCATCTTCGGCTTTGTATGTTTTATTGTTAGTCCATAAAAGTAGCTTAATATTCTGACAACATTTCTCCCAGCAGTGAGCTGGGAGTCAGCGATGCATCCAGGGGTCTTCCCCATGCTGTTCCCATTCCATTTTAGAGGTGCTTCCATCCGTTTCAATGATTTTCTGCCCCTCCCCCAGACATCCTGGTAGGGTCTGCCGGAAAAATGCTTGAATTTCCAATTGAGTTCCATTATGCTTGTTACTCAAAACGAGCACCCGATCATTACGATTCGCTCTATTCAAGTAAAGAGCACCCAAGCATTTTACTGCTCGCCCAAGACTAGTAATTTGTCACAAAGATATTTTTGCCTTGCTAAATAAAAGTAAACATATCTGTGGCGCCCCTGAGGGTTCAGTCACCACAGGGGTACTGCACCTCAGTTCGAGGTGTGGTGTCTCCTCTTCCAGGTAAGGATGGAGCATCTCTCAGGACACCACTTCACCATTCAACACTGCACCACTCCTGTCCTGTAGGGGGACTAAATGCACCAAGGTGCTGCCCTGTCCCGGGATAGAGGAGATGGGGGGAACCAAAGATAGGGGGAACCATGTAGTGGGCTAGGGTGGAGGACACACTTTTAGGAAACACCTATTCATTCATATATAATCTACGGCCATCTTAAGTTCAAGGTCTTTGATTGTGATATTCGTCCGAGATTGTGGTTTTCGCCTCTGATTGCGGTCACCAGCCACAGTACAGCATAAGGCTGCAGCCGACTGAAGATACACGGTCCTCGGTCTCTGACCTTGAGATGAGGAGCGGGTCAGAGTTAACCTCTGTCTCTACCCGGTCAAGGTCCTTACCTAAGAAGGCCTGGAGGGGAGCAGAGGAGATAGGCTCCACAGGCAAAAGGATCCCAGGGGGATACGGACGGAGCGGAGTCGCCACCTGTATTCTTTACTCTGGCCTAGTCAGAGGGATTCCTGCTGCAAGAGGGGTGACCGGCCCCGGTTTCTGACTTTGTTACTTCACGTCTCAGTCAGAAAAGCCTGGAGGCATAGTGGATCCCAGGGGGATATGGACAGAGCGACCTACGCCACCTGTATCTCTTACACTGCGTTTATCCAGTGGGACCCGGCCTTACACCACATTCTAACCACACACAGTCAGGAGAAGACTTAGTGGGAGAACAACCTACCAAGGAGAGGAACACACACCAGAGGGGACTCGACAGGTGCTCCTGATCTACCTGGAAAGTGCTGAACCCCCTTCCCGGTGGCCGCAGTACACCGCGAGTAGCAGAGAGAAGCTTTGCGGCTAAAGTTCATCTGAATGTGAGTAAAAACCCTGGATGACTTCACACACTGCCTCAGCCTGTTATTTCCTGCGCGGCACTGCACCCACCATCATTTCTCACACTGCCCTGAAGCCTGCTCCGCCTGTGGGGAGCCGTCCCATCTTCGCTGCCCGTAACACCGGCCTCAGTGGACTGAAGCAGCACCGGTGCCCATCACCGGAAACCGCAGGTGGCGTAGTCGAAAAATACCACTCTTATTTGAAAGCCCATTACATCTTTTATGTGACTGCCCTGGGCACGGAACGGGTCCAGGCCACGACTGCATCCCCCTGTAACGCCTACACTGACCCGGCTCCGAGTAACCCCATTTCCCAGGGAGGGCGTGAGGTGTCACAAATCAGCAGGTCACTTTGTTGACTAGAATTTCAATGAACTCACACAAAAACACCTTTAAGTGATTCTCTAGAAGAATTTTTTTATGGTGGGAAGGCACTTTCCTTATTCTTAAATTTATACTTAGCTGATCACTGTTGTTCCCGAGATTCATTAGGGATCTTCACACAGGAACTCAGTCACTTCGCTGCACATTGAGGTCACAAGTATATGTTGGCATAAACAGCCTGAGAAAGAAATAGTCTCTCACCTGTATCTTTTCTAGGGTTCACAGGTTAAATTCATTGGTTTCTGGATGTGAAAAGTCACTATCGTTCAGGTCATTCTTTCTTCTATATAGCACAAAGAAGCAATGAGATGTGTTTCTATGTGATTGTCATATTGATTTTCCAACTGTATCTCTCTCTAGGAACATTCAATATCTTTGCTATTTTTTTTTATTATTTTCCTTGTTTTGCGCAATAATCTCTCCTTTTAACTTTTTGGACAACTCTCTAGGCAATCCAAGAATATTAGAGAACTGGAGGCCATTGTCCATGAAGAATAGGTTTAGATTCTTCAGGAATGCAGCCAGAAGCTGGTTTCTAGTTATCCATCTGATTTGTAGCAGGTCATAACAACCAAAAGGTGCTCTACTAAGTGCTAAAGACTCTTGTCATAAAGAGGTTGAAAGATTCTGAGACTGCAGTAGTCATTAAAAGTGTCATTTTTTGTTGAATTTGGAGAAATCACTTGTTATATTAGTGTTTTTGATCTGTATGAATTGTTCTTGTTTTACTAGCTCTTTGAAACAGCAGAAAGTTTGTAAAGTTTGCTAATAAGCCTAATTTCTTACAGGGAGGTTGAAAATTTTGGATTGCAGTTATACAGTGGGGAAAATAAGTATTTGATACACAGCTGATTTTGCAAGTTTTCTCACCTACATAGAATGGAGAGGTCTGTAATTTTTATCATAGGTACACTTCAACTGTGAAAGACAGTATCTAAAAAAATCCAGAAAAATCCCCCAAAAATTGTTGCATGAAATAAATATTTGATACAATAGAAAAACAGAACTTAATATTTGGTACAGAAACCTTTGTTTGCAAGTACAGATGTCAGACATTTACTGTAGTTCTTGACCAAGTTTGCACACACTGCAGCAGGGATTTTGGCCCACTCCTCCATACAGATCTTCTCTTGTTCTTTCAGGTTTCGAGGCTGTTGCTGGGCAACAATGAGTTTCAGCTCCTTCCAAAGATTTTCTATTGGTTTCAGGACTGGAGACTGGCTAGGCCACTCCAGGACCTTGAAATGCTTCTTACAAAGCCACTCCTTAGTTGCCCTGTCTGTGTGTTTCGGGTTATTGTCATGCTGAAAAACCTAGCCACAACCCATCTTCAATGCTCTTACTAAGGGAAGAAGGTTGTTGGCCAAAAGCTTGAGGCGAGATCTTGCATGGAGCCCCAGATTGAGGAAGATTGACAGTCATCTTGTGTTTCTTTGATGTGTGATTGATTAGGTGTGGATAGGTGTCTTTTACACAGGAAATTAGTTCAAACAGGTGCAATTAATACAGGTAATGAGTAGTGTTGAGCATTCCGATACTGAAATATCGGGTATCGGCCGATATTCACTGTATCGTAATTCCGATACTTAATTCCGATACTTTTATAATATCGAATACCGGAATTGGAAGTTCCCATAATGCCTGCGCTCTGCAGTGTCTGTGAAGGATGACAAGCTGGGTGGCAGCGCTCAGCTGAGATCCAGCCTGCCACCAGAATGCCATCCCAGCGGGGGAGAATTCTCCTGATTGTTTAAAAGCCGGCGGGCGGTAAAAGGCCGCCGGCTTTTAAACAATCACACAGCCCCATACTGCTTCCCCGCAGCCTCCCACCCCGATCCTCCGCTCCCCTCGCCACCTCCAATCCCAATCGTAAATTAGGACCGGGCGGGGAGCGCAGCATCAAGGAGCGGGGAGCGAAGGACCCGGGCGGGGAAGCCGGCAGTGAAAAGACTTCACCGCCGGCTTTCCCGTTCTGTGCTGCGCTTTCCCGCCGGTTATTTCAAATGAACAGCTGAGGTATCAGGTGATGCCGATCAGCTGTTCATTTGAAGTCGCCGCGGTGCCCTCAGAGGGTTCATGTGAGTTCATACTTGACTGCATTGCATGAACTCACATGAACTTTCCCACGGCCGCACAGGTCAGCCTCACCTCCCGGACCCGTCATGATTAGTGTGTGTGCGGGGTGTGTGTGCGGGGTGTGTGTGCGGGGTGTGTGTGCGGGGTGTGTGTGCGGGGTGTGTGTGTGCGGGGTGTGTGTGTGCGGGGTGTGTGTGTGCGGGGTGTGTGTGTGCGGGGTGTGTGTGTGCGGGGTGTGTGTGTGCGGGGTGTGTGTGCGGGGTGTCTGTGCGGGGTGTCTGTGCGATGTGTCTGTGCGTGCAGGCAGACATAGGCCGATGTGACACTACTACTCCCATCGGCCTATGTCTGTCCCCCGTCCACTCGTGCCAGCAGGATCAGCTTGATGGGAGCAGTAGTTCCCATCAGCCTGATCCTGCTATTTAAATTGCCCTACTGTGTCCCCAATAAATGTTAGATACATGTCATTGGTGGCCAGTGGTTACCTAAAAGAAATTAGTTCATACATTACCTGTCCCCGCCGATCGCCACCTAAAATAAAGTAAAAAATAAAAAACTACACCTATACTCACCTAGACACCTAATTCCCCGAAGCCATCGATCTCCTGTAATAAAATATAAAATAATAAACCACAACCTTATCCTTACCCCTCCGTAGTAGTCCACGAGTGTCCCACGATGATCTCCAGTTTAGAGCAGCCACATAGAATGTGACCGCTCTGAACCGCTGCCGCCGCTAGAATGACGGGGCCGTAAGGGTTCACCGGAGTTCAGGCAGCGCTGCTCCGGTTAGCTCCTTTACGGCACTGCTGTATCGTGAGAAATTCCCACGGTACAGCAGTGCCGTAAAGGAGGTCTCCGGAGCTGCGCTGACTGAATGCACTCCGGTGACCTCAGTCAGTGGCTCCTGCTGCCGGGAGCGGACATGTTCCCGGCAGTGTGAGCTTACAGCAGCCATGCACAGCTGTCACCTTCTCCAGATGTGACAGCTGTGCATGGGAGATCAGCGCAGGAACGTGGACAGGTAACTATTTTTTTTTAGTAAACTAAGAATTAAATAAAATGGTGTGTTTTATTTCAAATAAATTATTTTTTTCTGGGTGTAGTGTGTTTTTTCTTTTTAACACTTTGTAGGTTAGTAATGGGGGTGTCATATAGACGGCCATCATTACTAACCTGGGCTTCATGGCAGCTGGCGCTGACATGAACCCCACCACTATTACCCCCTGCCACCGCACCAGGGCAGCGTGGAAGAGCAAGGCTAAGTGCCAGAATTGGCGCATCCCACGCTGTCAGTGACGTGCATGAGGTGCGCCGAGTTCATTGGACATGACCTCAGCTCATCTGGATGCCGTCACAGCCAGACACTGAGGAGCGCAAGCATGCCTGCGCTTCTCAGTGTCTGCGGGATGACAGGCTGGATGGCAGCGTTCTGCTGCGGTCCAGCCAGTCATCTCGATGTAGCAGAGCTGGAGCCGTCGTGGGAGCCATGGAAAGGTAAGGATGAGGTTGCTTTATTATTTTACTTTTATTGCAGATCGTTGGCTTCAGCTGGAATGGGCGTGACTGTAAGTATGGTTTAATTTAGAACAATAAAGAATTGTGTGTTTATTTCAATTAAAGGACTTTTTTCTGGGTGTTTGTGTTTTTTTTAAATACTTTACTAGAAATTCATGGTGGTCATGTCTAATATTGGCGTGACCCCATGAATTTCGGGCTTAGGGCCAGCTGATAATGCCAAGCTGGCCTTAACCCCTTTATTACCCAGTGAGCCACCGCACCAGGGCCCTGGATGAGTTGGGTACAGCGCCAGAAGATGGCGCTTCTATGAACGCGCCATTTTCCGGGGCGGCTGCGGACTGCAATTTGCAGCGGGTGGGGCCCAGAAAGCTTGGGCCTCCCTGCGCTGCAGATTCCAGCCCCCAGCTGACTAGTTGTACCTGGCTGGACACAAAAACAGAGCGAAGCCCCACGTCAATTTTTTTTTAATTATTTCATGAAATAATTTTTTTAAAAAAGGGCTTCCCTATATTGTTGTGTCCGGCCAGGTACAAATAGGCAGCTGGTGGTTGGGGGCAGCCTGTTCCTGCCTGCTGTACCTGGCTGGACACAAAAATAGGGCGAAGCTCCACGTATTTTTTTTTTAAATTCATGAAATTCATGGAATAATTAAGAAAAAAAGGGCTTCCCTATATTGTTGTGTCCGGCTAGGTACAAATAGGCAGCTGGTGGTTGGGGGCAGCCCGTTCCTGCCTGCTGTACCTGACTGGACACAAATATAGGGCGAAGCCCCACATCAATTTTTTTTAATTATTTCATGAATTTCCTGAAATGATTTAAAAAAAATTGACGTGGGGCTTCGCCCTATATTTGTGTCCAGCCAGGTACAGCAGGCAGGAACGGGCTGCCCCCAACCACCAGCTGCCTATTTGTACCTGGTTGGACACAACAATATAGGGAAGCCCTTTTTTCTTAATTATTTCATGAATTTCATGAAATAATTAAAAAAAAAAAATACGTGAAGCTTCTCTCTATTTTTGTGTCCAGCCAGGTACAACTAAGCAGCTGGGGGATGGAATCTGCAGCGCAGGGAGGCCCAAGCTTTCTGCCCCCCCCCCCCCCGCTGAAAATTGCAGTCCACAGCCACCCCGGAAAATGATGCGTTCATAGAAGCTGGATGCTGTACCTGGCTGGCATACAAAAATATGGCGAAGCCCACGTCAAAAGTTTTGGGAAAAATTAATTAAAAAATAAATAATAATTTAGGGACTGCATCTTTATTAACTCCTCAAATGTCATTTAGTGTTAAAATAAAGGATTTATTTTAAAAAAAATTGATGTGGGGCTTCGCCCTATATTTGTGTCCAGCCAGGTACAGCAGGCAGGAACAGGCTGCCCCCAACCACCAGCTGCCTATTTGTACCTGGCCGGACACAACAATATAGGGAAGCCCTTTTTTTAAAAAATTATTTCATGAAATAATTAAAAAAAAATTGACGTGGGGCTTCGCACTATATTTGTGTCCAGCCAGGTACAGCAGGCAGGAATGGGCTGCCCCCAACCACCAGCTGCCTCTTTGTACCTGGTTGGACACAACAATATAGGGAAGCCCTTTTTTTCTTAATTATTCCATGAATTTCATGAAATAATTAAAAAAAAAAATGCGGGGGGCTTCGCCCTATTTTTGTGTTAAGCCAGGTACAACTAGGCAGTTGGGGGCTGGAATCCGCAGCGCAGGGAGACCCAAGCTTTCTGGGCCACCCCCGCTGCAAATTGCAGTCCGCAGCCGCCCCAGAAAATGGCGCGTTCATAGAAGCGCCATCTTCTGGCGCTGTACCCAACTCATCCAGGGCCCTGGTGCGGTGGCTCACTGGGTAATAAAGGGGTTAAGGCCAGCTTGGCATTATCAGCTGGCCCTAAGCCCGAAATTCATGGGGTCACGCCAATATTAGACATGACCACCATGAATTTCTATTAAAGTATTTAAAAAAAACACAACACCCAGAAAAAAGTCCTTTAATTGAAATAAACACACAATTCTTTATTGTTCTAAATTAAACCATACTTACCATCACGCCCATTCCAGCTGAAGCCAACGATCTCCTGCAATAAAAGTAAAATAATAAAGCAACCTCATCCTTACCTTTCCATGGCTCCCACGACAGCTTCAGCTCTGCTACATCGAGATGACAGACTGGACCACAGGAGAACGCTGCCATCCAGCCTGTCATCCCGCAGACACTGAGAAGCGCAGGCATGCTTGTGCTCCTCAGTGTCTCACTGTGACGGCATCCAGATGAGCCGAGGTCATGTCCAATGAACTCAGCTCACCTCATGCACGTCACTGACAGCGTGGGAAAATTCTCCTGCACTCAGCACTTCAGCGTGAGAATTTTCCCACGCTGTCAGTGACGTGCATGAGGTGAGCTGAGTTCATTGGACATGAACTCGGCTCATCTGGATGACGTCACAGAGAGACACTGAGGAGCGCAAGCATGCCTGCGCTTCTCACTGTCTGCGGGATGACAGGCTGGATGGCAGCGTTCTGCTGCGGTCCAGCCTGTCATCTAGATGTAGCAGAGCTGAAGCTGTCGTGGGAACCATGGAAAGGTAAGGATGAGGTTGCTTTATTATTTTTCTTTTATTGCAGGAGATCGTTGGCTTCAGCTGGAATGGGCGTGATGGTAAGTATGGTTTAATTTAGAACAATAAAGAATTGTGTCTTTATTTCAATTAAAGGACTTTATTCTGGGTGTTTGTGTTTTTTTTTTTAACTTTGACTATGGGGTTAGTAATGGGGGTGACTTATAGACGCCTCTCCATTACTAACCTGGGCTTGATGTCAGCTGGCATTATAAGCTGACATCAACCCCAACCCTATTACCCTACTGCCACCTCTACAGGGCAGTGGGAAGAGCGAGGCTAAGTGCCAGAATTGGCGCATCCTATGGATGCGCCATTTCTGGGGCGGCTGACGTCTGGTGTTTCTAGCCTGGGAGGGGGCCAATATTCATGGCACCCTTCCTGGGCTATTAAAATCAGCCCCCAGCTGTCTGCCTAGCCTTTGCTAGCTATTAAATTAGGGGCGACCCCATGTTATTTTTTTGGGGGGGTTCCCCCATTTTAATAGCTAGTAAAGGCTAGGTATTCAGCTGGGGGCTGATATTAGTAGCCTGGGAAGCTCCGTGGGTATTACCCCCTTCCCAGGCTTCAAACATTTGCCCCAGCTGTCTGCTTAACCTCCGCTAGAGCCTAAAATTAAGGGGAACCCCACGCCAGTTTTTTTTAAAATAAATCCTTTACACTAAATGACAAGTACAGTAAGCAACACTGTCACTGTACTTCATATATATGTGACTGACATGTTTCTATCTATCTAATCTATGTATGATTCTCTATTCTTTCTATTCTAAATTGTCGGGTACAGATGCTGAATTGCCGGCCGGCTTTTTTAAAGAGACTGTGCATGAAAACACTAATATTTTTTTAAATAAATCCTTTACACTAAATGACAAGTACAGTAAGCAACACTGTCACTGTACTTCATATATATGTGACTGACATGTTTCTATCTATCTAATCTATGTGTGAAGCTCTATTCTGTCTGTTATAAATTGTCGGGTACCGCTGCTGAATTGCCGGCCGGCTTTTTTAAAGAGACGGTGCATGAAAACACTATTATTTTTTAAAATAAATCCTTTACACTAAATGACAAGTACAGTAAGCAACACTGTCACTGTACTTCATATATATGTGACTGACATGTTTCTATCTATCTAATCTATGTGTGAAGCTCTATTCTTTCTGTTGTAAATTGTCGGGTACCGGTGTATGCGCTGATGAATTGCCGGCTTTTCATGTCATTCTACATTATTCTTAGTTATTTTACTTCATGTAGAATTAACCTACAAGAAAAGAAAGGGTTTATTTTCATTCCGATATTTGTGTCCCATTGACTTGCATTGGTTTCCGGTATCGGAATCGGCGATATCCGATACTTTTTGGGTATCGGCCCGATCCAATCCGATACGATATTTCCTGATATCGGAAGGTATCGCTCAACACTAGTAATGAGGGCAGAGTAGGAGAGCTTCTTAAAGAAAAACTAACAGTTCTGTGAGAGCCAGAATTCTTGCTGGTTGATAGGTAAATAAATACTTATTTCATACAATAAAATGCAATTTAATTATTTAAAAATCATGCAATGTGAACTTTTGTTTTTTATTTTTAAATTTTGTTTCTTATAGTTGAAGTGTACCTATGATAAAAATTACAGGCCTCTTCATCCTTTGTAGGTGGGAAAACTTGCAAAATTGTCAGTATATCAAATACCGTATTTTTCGGACTATAAGACGCACCGGACCATAAGACGCACCTAGGATTTAGAGGAGGAAAATAAAAAAATAAAAATTTAAGCAAAAAATGTGGTCATGATGCACTTTTAAGGGGGTGGGGGTCTTCTGCTGACACTGGTATAGGGGTAATGTCCCCCAATTCTGACAATATCCCCCATTCTTGTATATATGCCGCCCCCTTCCTTTTATATGTGGTCCCCATCCCCATCCTGGTATGCCTGGCATCCCTCCATCCTGGTATGCATGGCACCCCTCATCCTTATCCTGGTATGCATGGCACCCCTCATACCTATCCTAGTATGCATGGTACCCCTCATCCCTGTCCTGGTATGCATGGCACCCCTAATCCCTATCCTGGTATGCATGGCACCCATCATCCCTATCCTGGCATGCATGGCACCCCTCATTCCTGTCCTGGTATGCATGGCACCCCTCATCCCTGTCCTGGTATGCATGGCACCCCTCATCCTTGTCCTGGTATGCATGGCACCCCTATTCCCTATCCTGGTATGCATGGCACCCCTATTCCCTGTCCTGGTATGCATGGCACCCCTTTTCCCTGTCCTGGTATGCGTGACACCCCTAATCCCTGTCCTGGCATGCATGGCACCCCTAATCCCTGTCCTGGTATGCATGGCACCCCTAATCCCTGTCCTGGTATGCATGGCACCCCTAATCCTTGTCCTGGTATGCATGGCACCCCCTAATCCCTGTCCTGGTATGCATGGCACCCCTAATCCCTTTCCTAATATGCATGGTCCCCCTAATCCCCATCATGCTGCACATTAAAAAAAAAGATAAACACTCCTACTCACCTTTCTTCTCTCCTCCAGCGTTGCGTCCGGTCTGCCTGCACTGATCTCTCCATGTGAGCCGCGCATGACGTCACTGCCATGCGCGGCTCACATGGAGAGATCAGCTGCCAGAAGTCACTGCTCCCCACGCCGGGTCTGTGTGCGCGGGGAGCATTGACTTCACTCTCCTTCATAGCCGGCACACAGCGGAGCAGCGCTGCGGCTGCTGCTGCTGCCGGCTATCTCCTGTGCCCGCTCATTAAATGGCATGAATATTCACCCCCTTCCCACGCCCATGGGCGTGGAAAGAGGTTGAATATTCATGCCCTTTAACAGCGGGAACAGGAGATAGCCGGAAGCAGCAGCAGCCGCAGCGCGGCTACACTGTATACCGCTATTAAGGAGCATGAATATTCAGTGCTCCCCACGCCCCATGGGCGTGGGGAGCACTGAATATTCATTTTCTTTAGCAGCGGGAATAGTGTAGGCTGCAGCGGGCGGCTGCTGCCTCCTGTGCCCCGCTCCTCCACCGCTACCGCTCCCCCTACACCACACATAAATATACACCCCCCCAACATTCGGACTTTAATACATGCGTCTTATGGTCCGAAAAATATGGTGCTTATATTCCCCACTGAATATCTAACCTGGGTTAGCTAAAAAATGAATATCATCTATATGTATTGCTGGGTTATAATAGACTTCACTGTTGCACTCCTTAATAGTGATGAGTGAGCATGGTCGCTACTGCTCGGTGCTCGCCCGAGCATCTCACTGCTCGAGATGCTCGGCGCTCGCCGAGTATTTCCGGGGTTGCTCGACGGGAACTCGGGTCTCCTCCCTGCATGTTTGGCGCTCTTTGTCTATATCAGACCTGGCGCCGCCATGCTCGTCACTGTCACTCCGGAATCAGATAGTGTAGGGAGAGGTGCTGCTGAGCTAGGGAGAGATTTGCTTGGTTCTAGTTAGTGTAGGTGTACCAAACTATATTAGAAACACATATCCATCTCAACAAACAGTTCTTCTGAGTACTAATCCATCTGCAGAGATATCAGGCAGGCAGTATATATAGGCAGGCAGGGTATATAGCAGACTGCAGTGCACATAGCATAAGAGGCTCTGTTCCAGTTTTGTCTGCTGCTGCTGTTAGATATTTCTAGAAATAGGCCCAGGTCTCAGGGGCCAGGAATAATTTTTTTTTGGATCTTAATCCTCATTATTTGCTTAAAAAGCAATCTAGAGAACACCGTTTTTCTGCGCCAGTTGCTTGTTGGCACTGCAGAATACAGCCAGGTCCTTTACATATTACAGTGCTAAAAATCCAGCTATTTAAAACTGTGGTTTGTCTGTCACATGGATCACATATAATTACGCTGAAAATACTGTCATTTCTGGCCTCCATTAAAAATTTATTTCAGTGTGTCAATGAAGCAATTGACACCAGTTTGCTGTTCAAAATAGTTACCTAGAGGCCATGTATCTAAAAATGTGTTTTCTCCATCACACGGATCACATATAAGTTTGCTCCAAATTCAGTCATTTGTAGTAAGCGTGGAAGATATTGTCCTCCATTTGAAATGGGCAAGACACGTGCAAGGGATGGGGAACTGGACGTGATGGTGATGGTGCATGTAGAGGCCGAGGCCGTGGGCAAGCTGAAATTGTGCCACATCAAACACCCACATCTTCTCGCTCGACCTTCCTGTCCCAATTAATAGGGGACCGCAGAACACCACTATTGAACACAGAGCAGTGTGAAAAGGTTATTGGTTGGATAGCAGATAATGCTTGCAGTCACTTAGCCACCACCACCACCTTGTCTTCCACACAGTCAATTCTCAGTAGCTGAGTCTGGACTGCATATTCTTCACCCTGAACCTCCTTTTGCCTACCATGCCGAGTGCCCAGAGACAACTTATCCCATACTTGGACAATCCGAAGAGATGTTCACTTTTCCTTTTATAGATTCGGGCCTCTTGCCCGGTCCACTTGAAGCGAGGCAAGAGGAGATCGCATGTAGCGATGCCCAAATATTTGAGCAGCCATGGTCACATGAAGGCGACGGTGGGAAAGTGTCACAAGAGGTGGACTATGATGAGACACAACTGCCAGAAAGTCAGGAGGAGGACCAGGGTGTGGTAGTGGAAGACGAGGTGGTGGATGATATAGTAACTGACCCAACCTGGCAGGAGGACATGCAGAGCGAGGAGAGCAGAACCTAGTTGAAGGAAGGCAGAGAACCCCAACAGGCAGGAAGAAGCAGTGTGGTGGCTTTGGAAAGAAGGCAGGCAACTGTTCTCCTTAACACCAACACGAAGGAAGTTGCCAGTACAACTGTTAGGTCTTCCCGAGTCTGGTTGTTTAAGACTCTGCCGATAACCCCAAAAAGACCATTTGCACTACCTGCCAGGCCAGCATCAGCAGGGCTGTCAAAACAATCCGCCTGATCACCAACAGCATGATCAGGCACATGGCAGCAAAGCACCCGACTTTGTGGGCCGAACCCGAGGGTCCAGGAACAGTGTCTGGCACCACTGGGTGGCACCACTGCTTCTTCCGCTGTTGGGCATGCAAGCCAAACCCCTGTCCATGGTGCATGTAAAGATGCCTCCTGCCCTGCACCTGTCATTGCACACTCTCAAGTAGCAGCATCAGGAAGCACGTCCACGTCCTTGTCCAAGCGCAGCGTTCAGTTGTCCATACCCCAGTCCTTGGAACGCGAGCACAAATACGCAGCCAACGCCCCACAGGCCACACTACTAAATTCCCACATTTCGCGACTGCTTGCACTAGAAATGTTGCCTTCTAGGCTCGTGGAGATGGAAGCTTTCCACAACCTGATGACGGTGGCCGTTCCTTGGTCCTCAGTCCATAGCCGCCACTATTTCTTCCGGTGTGCCGTCCCCCCATTACACAATCACGTGTCCCAAAACATTAACCGTGCCCTCAACAATGCAGTTACCCGAAAGTCCACCTAACCACGGACAAGTGGACAAGTGCTTGTGGGTAGGGACGGTACATCTCGCTGATGGCACACTGGGTTAACATAGTGGAAGCCAGGACCTCCCGACTAGTGCTGAGCCACCCCCGTAGTGTTCGAGTTCGGTTCGGTTCGTCGAACACCCATATGTTTGCCGAACTGTTCGTCGAACTGTTCGTCGAACACCGTTAAAACCAATGGCAGGCAAACAAAAACACATAGAAATACATAGAAAACACCTTCAAAGGTGTCCAAAAGCTGACAAACTGCTCAGAAGACACAACTAACACATGGAAAAGTGACAAGTACATATAGTCATGCAAAAAGAAAAGAGGTGGAGGAGTAAAAGGAGGGGGAGACACAGATATAGGCATGTCATGCCCTTCTAAAACCAAAAAAGTGAGAAGTCGACATGGCCCGTCCGTTCCTGCCCGTGCGACCTCCGTGTCGCTGGATTTGTGCCAGAGCTGCGGTGGACCCTGACGGCCAGCCCCCCTCTCCCAATACTGGTGCCTGTCCGCTGGTGGGTCGAGTGAGCCCCCCTGTGGTGGAGGCAGGTCTAAGCTTTTTAATTTAAATTGTCTCTCTAATTTGAATGAATACACTTTAAATCCTTTTACAAGGATCTATTGGAGGGCAAGTCTCATGCCAGCAGCCGCATAATTCCAGCTCCAGTAGCGTCCACTAAAGCTGCTGCAGTTAAAAAGCTTTTATAACGATCGAGCTCGGCGGTCCACCGCAAGGCGTCCTACCGCCAGTCCCTGCCCCTATGCCTTGGGGTGTCTCCCCGATGCTCTTCACTGAGTATCCCGTGGTCCCGAAGCATTTCCTTTGAAAAAATTAAGTGTCCAAACTACAGGTGGTGTAGCTTGCTTAACAGCCGGGATAATCCGCTGACTAGCAGACACTGCTACTAGGCACAAAGTATTTCCTGGGCTAGATGCAGTTAAAAATTTGTAATTAGATACTCTTGTTGGATGCTGAGAAAGCACTCCATGGAGTCTCCTGTCACGCCATATATTATTCCCTTAAAAAGCTTGGGGAAGGGGTCTAGGGGACCCTTTTATAGGAAAAATCAAGGCCCTATATCGCAATACGTCACCTAGGCTGAAGATAAATGGAACATTTTCATCACCTTTCATAATCACCAATGGCACAAGGCAGGGATGTCCTCTGTCCCCTCTCTTATACATCCTAGTGACGGAGCACATGCTCTCATCAATTCACCATAACCCCAATATTAGGTGGATTGAGGTGGGAGGCACCGAGTACAAGTGCTCTGCATTTGCTGATGATGTCCTAGTATATATCACTCAATCACATATATCCATCCCTGCTGTTATGGCTGAAATAGATCACTTTGTTACATGGTCAAATTTTAAAATCAATGCAGCGAAGTCTGAGGCCCTCGATGTCTCCCTCCCCAAATCCATACAGGATTCCATCCACTCCAACTTTCCCTTTGCCTGGCCCTCACAGGGTATCAAATACTTAGGAATTCCTATTCATAGAGACCTCTCCCATCTATGCTATCTTAATTTTGGGTCCTTTATTGAACAGCTCCATACAGACCATGGTTGGCAAGTTAGAACTGTAAGATTCACTACGTGAACCACTGGTGTTTTGTGAAAAAGCACATGTACACTGTGTTCCAAATTATTATGCAAAAAGTGTTTAGGAGTGATAAGGGAAGAATTTGTTTGTTTGTCAGTTAAACTCATTGATGGTGATGTGTGTCAGGGCTCTTTATATCACTGTAAGCAATTGCAGACACCTGTGCTAATTAGTTTGGCAGGTGTGTCCAATGAAAGGCAAGACTACTTAAGAAGGCTGTCCCACATTATTAAGCAGCCTACATTTTCTGCCAAAATGGGAAAGAAAAAGGATGTGTCGGCTGCTTAGAAGCAACAAATTGTGGAGTGTTTAGGTCAAGGCAAGACTACAATCAACATTGCCAAGACACTTTATCCTGATCATTGCACAATCAAGAAGTATGTAGCTGATTCACAGTACACACGTGTGCGTGCTGATAAGGGAAAATTGAGGACTCTTTCCTACAGGCAATTACGTCAGGTTAAAAGAGCAGCGGCAAAAAAAGCCTTGTCATAGCAGCAGACAAGTTTTTGAAGCTGCTGGTGCCTCCAACGTCCCCCCAACAACAAGATGCAGAGTCCTTCAGAGGTTTGCAGCTGTGCGTATTCCATCCTGTCGACCTTCTCTATCCACTGCACACAAGCAGAAATGGCTCCAGTGGGCCAAACAATACATGAAGACTGATTTCAAAACTGTTTTGTCCACCGATGAGTGCCGTGCAACACTCGATGGTCCAGATGGATGGAGTGGAGGATGGCTGGTTGATGGACACCCCACGCAAACACGGCTACGGCGCAAACAAGGAGTAGGTGGAGTAATGTTTTGGGCTGGAATCATGGGGAGAGAGATTGTCGGCCCCTTTAGGATCCCTGAAGGGGTAAAGATGAACTCTATAATGTATGTGGAGTTTCTCAAACAGCACTTCCTGCCATGGTTCAAGAAGAAGAACCGTGAATTAAGCATCAAGATCATTTTCATGCATGATAATGCACCGTCTCATGCTGCACATAACACATCTGCAACTCTGGCAGATATGGGCATAAAAGGGGACAAACTTATGGTGTGACCCCAATGCTCCCCTGACCTCAACCTCATTCAGAACATCTGGAGCATGATCAAAAGGAGTGTCTATGATGGTGGGAGGCAGTTCACATCTAAGCAACAGCTCTGGGAGGGTATTCTGTCCTCATGCAAAACAATTGAAGCAGAAACCATCCAAAACCTGACAAATTCAATGGACGAGAGAGTTCAGAAGCTCCTTTCGAACAAGGGGTCCTATGTGCAATTGTAACATCACCTAGAATAAAATTTTGAGTTGAAAACTGTTTGATTTCAGTTTCTAATAACCTGCTAATGCTTATAATTTCAAAAATGACCATTTTTTTGTTCTTTATTAAAATGAAAACGTTGATCGAAGAGTGTGGGGGATCTAAGAGTGTGGCAACCCAGTAGTCAGGATGACTTTGAATTCTGACAATCTGAGGGTCATGTTGCAGGTAGTGCAGCAAGATGGCACTCATGTGTCTTGCGCATCTAGGAGACCCAAAATTATTTTCAGGGCTAGATGCAGCTAAAAATTATTATTAATTTTAAAGCTGGTGGAGCTTAGTATAGATAGCCTAATAGAATCAGTACTGCAAACTGCTACAAAGCCCAAATTATTTTCCAGCCAAGATACAGATAAACATGATTAGTAATTTTAAATCTGGTGGAGCTTAGTATAGATGGCCTAATAGAATCAGTACTACACACTGCTACAAAGCCCAAATTATTATCCAGCCAAGATACAGATAAACATGATTAGTAATTTTAAAGCTTAAAACGGTTGGTGAGGTGATTTTAACAAATCATCAAGCTTTTACTCTCCCCAGGATGACACAGGGGTAGAAAAGTCGTTTCGGATCCATGATTTCTTCATCTTTATGAACGTGAGTCTGTCTACATTATCAGTGGAGAGCCGCGTGCGCTTATCTGTCAGCACACCACCAGCAGCGCTGATCACACGTTCAGACAGAACGCTGGCTGCAGGGCATGACAAGATCTCCAAGGCGTAAGTGGCGAGTTCCGGCAATTTATCCAGATTGGAAGCCCAAAAAGAGCAAGGGTCCAGTGACACAGTCATGGCTTCAATGTTTACTTGGAGAAACTCCTGTACCATCGTCTCTAGGCATTAACTATGTGTCAGACTTATTGTCTCCTGTGGCCTTGCAAAGGATGGGCTAAAAAAGTGGTGAAATGATTCCGCAAAATTGATGTTACCAGTAGATACTTTTTTTCTGCTACGGTTTGAGTGCTGAACACTCGACGGTCCCACGGTTGGCAAGTTGGAACTGTGAGATTCACTTCGTACACCACTGGTGTTTTGTGGAAAAGCACATGTAAGATTCTGCAGCAGTCTCTGCTGATACTCCTGCATGTGTGCATCCCTTTCTATGGCAGGAATAATTTCTGCAAATTTACTTTTGTACCGGGGATCTAACAGTGTGGCAACCCAGTAGTCAGGATTATTTCTAATTCTCACAATTCGAGGGTCATGTTGCAGGTAGTGCAGCAAGAAGGCACTCATGTGTCTTGCGCATCCAGGAGGACCAAGTCCCTGTTATGTTGGTGGCGAGGTAACAATCATGATCCTTCCTCTGTCCTCTCCCCCCAACCTCGCACAACAGAAATGTGATCAAGGTCTCCCTCATCTGATGAGTCTTCCATCAGTTCATCCTCCACTTCTTCCTGGGCTCCTGCACCTTCCTCACTAGTTTGGCTGCTACCATGCGCCCTGGTAAAACCATCTCCCCCACCCTCACATGCCTGCCGCCTTGGTGCTGCCGACCGTCTGGATCTTGTAGATGTTAGCCCTTCCGCATACAACTCCTCCTCCTCTACTTCCTTCACCTCCTCTTGTGCCACCACCTGACTACGAATTCTGTTTAACATGTGCTCCAGCATGTAAATCACCGGAATAGTCATGCTGATAATGGCATCGTCAGCACTAAACATCTTCGTCGCCATTTCAAAACTGTGCAGAAGGGTGCATAGGTCCCTGATCTGAGACCACTCCTCCAGCGTGCTTTGCCCCACCTCTGGATCTCGTTGGCCCAGGCTATACGTCAGAACGTATTGCACCAGGGCTTGTCGGTGCTGCCACAGTCGCTGCAACATGTGCAGAGTTGAATTCCACTGGGTAGGCACATCGCATTTTAGCCGGTGAAGTGGCAGGCCCAACGACTTCTGTAGAGATGTAAGTCGCTGAGCTGCAGGATGCGAACGGCAGAAGTGAGCACACAGCGACCGTGCCCTCTGCAGAACGACATCTAATCTGCGATAGTGGGCTAAAAATTGCTGGACAACCAGGTTCAACACGTGAGCCATACAAGGCATGTGTGTGACATTGCCCCGGCGAAGGGCCGCACCCAGGTTTGCAGCATTGTCGCACACGGCCTTCCCTGGTTTCAGGTCCAGTGGAGACAACCATTCATGAAACTGGTTCTCCAGAGCTGACCACAACTCCTCAGCTGTGTGACTCACATTTCCCAGACATTTCAAAGTAAAAACTGCCTGATGACGTTGAGCCCTGCTGCCAGCATAGTAAGGAGGTGTTCAGGATCCCTTCTGCGCAATTAGAAAGCTTGTGGCATGACCAGACAGGCTTTGGGTGCAGGTGGAGGACCGAGAGGAGGTTGAGGAGGCAGAAGCAGTGGAGGAACTTTGAGATAAAGAGGATTGACGCACAACTCGTGGGGACAGCAAGACTTGGACAGCAGCCCCTTGTCCTGCTGTCACCATAGTTACCCAGTGCCCAGTCAGCGACATGTAATGCCCCTGTCCATGCCTACTCGTCCAAGTGTCTGTGGTGAAATGCACCCTGTCACACACAGAGTTTCTCAAAGAAGCGGTGATGTTGTGTGCGACATGCTGGTGGAGCGCAGGCACACCTTTCTTTGAGAAGTAGTGCCGACTGGGCATCTGGTACTGGGGCACTGCGACGGACATAAGGTCTCGAAAATCCTCTGTGTCCACCAGGCGGAAAGGAAGCATTTCTGTAGCTAAGAGCTTGCAGATGGTGAAATTCAACCTCTTAGCTTTCTCATGGCTAGGAGGAAATGGTCTTTTAATTGTCCACATCTGAGGGACCGAGGGCTGGCTGTTGCGCTTAGACGGGGTTGAGAAGGGTGTCCCCGGCAAACTGACGGTCTGTGAGGAAGATGCAGGCGTACATGTTAGGTTGCCTTGATCCAAAGGTGGTGCTATCGATGTCGGACAGCGCTGAACACCAGCTGGTGTTTCCACCTCCAAAGAAAATGATGACCTGCCAATCACGCTGGCTGTTGCGGATAAAGAGGTGGCAGGTCTGCGTCCCAAAACAGGTGTGACTGCTGTCCCCCCAGTCACAGAAGATGAAGAGTCCGCGGATGCACAAGATGTGGCAGACGGTGGTTGGCCCGGCCGGCTAGGCCGCATTGTAGCACTGTGAGCTTCCCACTGCAACTTATGCTTCATGTCCATGTGCCGGTTCATGCTTGAAGTACTCAAACTATGCATTTTTTGGCCTCTATTTAGCTTTTGCTGACAAATGTTACAGATAACACGAGTTGAGTTATCTTTATCGATCTGAAAAAATGCCCAGGCTATGCAAGGCTTAGCACCCATGCGACCTGAAGAGCCACCATGACTTGTGGTCAGAGGCAGAGTTGTGTTTGAGGATGCAGTTGTTGACGTGCTTCCAGTACTACGTCTCTGTCCAGGAAGGCGCAACCTGACCTCTTCGTCACTAGCATCCTTCTCCACCTCCTCTGCTGACCTCATCTCTTTGCTGACTGTGGGTTGACAGTAAGTGGGATCTCCAACCTCATCATCATCACCCTGTGTGTTATCACACCCGTCGTCCTCAGAGCCAACCTGTTCCTGCCCTGACAAAAAACTAAAGTTGTCGCTCCAATCAGGTATTTGAGTCTCATCATCGTCTTCCTCATTGTCTCCACCAACAGGAGTTACAGTTTGGGAATGAGGGTCTACATTATGGTCAGAACCTTCTGCGTCTGGTCCTGGATCCGACTCATAAAGATTCTGGGCATCAGTGCAGATCATTTCCTCGTCTGGATTCACAGAAGCTCTGGAGCCGACCTCTGATTCCCAGGCTATAGTATGAGTAAACAGCTCTGCAGACTCAACCATCTGTTCTACCCCATACTCAGACGGGCAGCTGGAGACTTGAGAGCTGTGAGGAAGCAAGTGCGATTGGGGTGACACCTCTGAGGACTGGAGTATTTGTGATGTTGAAGTTGATGTGGAGGAGAGCCCACTTAAAGGAGCACTTGATATCCGTTGAAGCACCTGCTGTTTTTGTGCCTCATCTGGAATTTGTAGCGATTGGCGTGGCCGTAAGAAAGGGATCTTATCACATTGTCCGCTAAAAGAAGCAGACATCTTAGTTTGGCTGGAAGATGGTTTTCTTCTGCAGATGTTACTGTTGCTTTAACACCTACCCCACAGACACAAACTTTTTTTCCCTTCCCAACACGCCTATTCCCCTTTCCACCAGCAGCAGGCCTTTTTCCACTCATTTTGGTGGTTAACTAATTCACAACTCTGGATTTGTTTGCACAAAAAACAATGGATGGGAACCGAGCAGAGCTGAGTGACCAAACTGTGGTATTAGCCCAAAAGTATTGGCTGGGTTAGATGCAGAAAAAAGTTATATTGAATTTGCAACCCGATGGAGGTCATTATAGATGGACTAATAGAACAAGTCCCACACACTGCTAGAAGCCGAAATATTTTTTCAGAGCTAGATGCAGATAAAAATTATATTGAAATTGCAACCTGATGGAGGTCAGTATAGATGGACTAACAGAAAAAGTCCCACACACTGCTAGAAGCCGAAATATTTTTTCAGAGCTAGATGCAGAAAAAAATGATATTGAATATGCAACCTGATGGAGGTCAGTATAGATGGACTAATAGAACAAGTCCCACACACTGCTAGAAGCCGAAATATTTTTTCAGAGCTAGATGCAGAAAAAAATTATATTGAATTTGCAACCTGATGGAGGTCAGTATAGATGGACAAATAGAACAAGTCCCACACACTGCTAGAAGCTGAAATATTTTTTCAGAGCTAGATGCAGAAAAAAAATATATTGAATTTGCAACCTGATGGAGGTCAGTATAGATGGACTAATAGAACAAGTCCCACACACAGCTAGAAGCCTAAATATTTTTTCAGAGCTAGATGCAGAAAAAAATTATATTGAATTTGCAACCTGATGGAGGTCAGTATAGATGGACTAATAGAACAAGTCCAACACACTGATAGAAGCCTAAATATTTTTTCAGAGCTCGATGCAGAAAAAAATTATTTTGAATTTGTAAACTGGTGGAGGTTAGTATAGATGGACTAATAGAACAAGTCCCACACACTGCTAGAAGCCTAAATATATTTTCAGAGCTCGATGCAGAAAAAAATTATATTGAATTTGCAACCTGGTGGAGGTTAGTATAGATGGACTAATAGAACAAGTCCCACACACTGCTACAAGCTGATATATTTTTTCAGAGCTAGATGCAGAAAAAATTATATTGAATTTGCAACCTAATGGAGGTCAGTATAGATGGACTAATAGAACAAGTCCCACACACTGCTAGAAGCCGAAATATTTTTTCAGAGCTAGATGCAGAAAAAAATTATGTGGAATTTGCAACCTGATGGAGGTCAGTATAGATGGACTAATAGAACAAGTCCCACACACTACTACAAGCTGAAATATTTTTTCAGAGCTAGATGCAGAAAAAAATTATATTGAATTTGCAACCTGATGGAGGTCAGTATAGATGGACTAATAGAACAAGTCCCACACACTGCTAGAAGCCGAAATATTTTTTCAGAACTAGATGCAGAAAAAAATTATATTGAATTTGCAACCTGATGGAGGTCAGTATAGATGGACTAATAGAACAAGTCCCACACACTGCTAGAAGCCTAAATATTTTTTCAGAGCTCGATGCAGAAAAAAATTATATTGAATTTTCAACCTGGTGGAGGTTAGTATAGATGGACTTATAGAATGATGCTATGCCCAAAAGGTTTTACTTCACTAGGTGCAGTAAAAAAAATTGTATTCTATACACAGGTGGTGTAGCTTGCAACACAGATAGGCTACTCCACTGACTAACACACTCTGCAATAGGCCAAAAAGGATTTGCTTTGCTAGATTTAGCCAAATGCTGTGAAAAAAACTTGCACAGCACTGGCACAGACCTGGCAAAAAGTTATAGGAACTGATGTAACCTAGCCCTGAAAAGGACTGCAATTACAATTAGTCTTTACTCCCAACCTATCTATTTAAGAGCACAGACCTGCCTGATAAGTCATAGGAAATGATGTAACCTAGTCCTTAAAAGGACTGCAATCACAACTCTTCCCTACTCCTAAGCTATCTGTAGATTTGTGCGAAAATTGGCTTGAAATTAACAAAGTATAGCGCATAGAGCAACAGCGGTGCCGTCTAACACGCAGCTGCAGCAGTGAGAAAATGGTGGCGATGGGGAAAATGGCTGGGTCTTTTAGGGCAAGGATATGTGGCATGCACTGCCAATGACATAAGCCCTTGCTTGTGTGAAAAAAAGCAGTTCGCTTTGTGTGTGCTCTGCTGATAGGCTGACAGACTGCACCGCCCCACTGTAAATGCGGGGAAGAGAAAAAAAAATGGAGATCTTCATTATTTCTGCAGAGATCCATCCCCTGCCCCTCCCCCCGCCGAGCTGTACACTAAAACTGCGTATTAACATTAATTTTCAGCATTACTGAGAAAAAATCCAGTTATGATTTTGGTGCACAAACAGTTATCGAACATAACCTCGAACAGCCGAATTGTTTTCAAATCGTTCGTGTTCGCCGAACGGCTCGAACACCGCCCAAAACAGCTCGAATTTGAGATTGGCAAACAGTTCGAGTCGAACACCGCTCATCTCTACTCCTGTCGCCAAGGATCGCGGGCCCTAGGTCAAACAGGGTTGCCCCCAAAGTCTACTGCTTCTGCACCTCATCCTCCTCAGCCTTTTCCTCATTTTTAGCCTTCATCTCCGAAATGACCACATCTGTCACAAGCTGGAAGTACTGCAGCACTGCCCCAGCCAAGCGGCAACAGGCTGTGCTGAAGCTAATATGCTTAGGTGACAAACCGCATATTGCTGAAGAGTTGTGAACAGCTCTGAAAGAGCAGGCAGATCTGTGGATCATACCGCTGAACCTACAGCCAGGTATGGTCGTGTTTGACAATGGCTGGAAACTGGTGGAGGCTCTGAGGCGATTCGAGCTCACACACGTACCATGCCTGGGCCATGTGCTTAACCTCGTGGTTCAGCGATTTCTTAAATCCTACCCGGTGCTGCCAGATCTGCTTCTCAAAGCACGCCGCCTGTGTGCCCATTTTAGAAAGTCAGCTACAGCTTCCGCCACCCTTTCGGTGCTTCAGCAGCATTTGCTGCTTCTGGCTTACAGACTGGTGTGTGATGTCCCTGCGCGTTGAAACTCTACAATGCAGTTGTTGGGAAGGATCTGTGAGCAGAAGAGGGCAGTTGTTGAATACCAGCATCAACAAGGCCGTCGGTATTCAGTTCAGACTCCACACATAAGACCTCAGGAGTGGACATGGATGTCAGACATATGTACCATCCTCAAAAACTTTGAGGATTCCACCAAGATGGTGAGCAGCGATGACGCCATAATTAACGTCACCATCCCGCTTCTCTGTTTTCTGAAACGCTCTTTGCTCACAATCAAAGAGGATGAATTGCAGGAGTAGCGTGATGAGATTGAGCAAGGAACCATACAGGGTGATTACACACAGCCCAGCCTCATCTCATCCCAACATGGATTGGGTGACAATGAGGAAGAGGAGGAGGAGGAGGAGGAAGAATAGGAGCTAGTTTCATGTTCTATAGACAGTACTACCTGCACAACTGTCTGTTCAGCGTGGATGGCCTGAGGACAGAGAGGAGGAGGAGAAGGAGAGCATGGTCACTCGTCATCTCGGTGAGGACATGGAAGTCTTGCCTGTTAGCAGTCTGGCACGCATGGCTAAGTTTATGTTATGCTGCCTTTCTCATGACCCTCGCGTGACAGTCATTACTGGTTGGTGACACTTCTAGACCCATGCTACAAGGAGAACTTTATATCTCTTATTCCTGAGGCGGACAGGTCTACAAAAATGAAGCAGTACCAGAAGGCCCTTGTTACGGAACTATTGAAAAAATTCCCATCTGAAAATGCTGGTGGCAGAGGTCATAGTTTGTTGGACAACCAAGGACTACAGGCGAGAGAGACACAACTCCAATCCAGGATAGGCAGGGAAACACTGTCAAAGTTCTGGGAGAAATTTCTCAGCCACTCCCATCGCACAAGCCCTGAGGCGTGGGGTACTCTCACAAGGAGTGCAAAGTTTGGGAAGATGCTGAGGGAGTACTGTACCTTACCAATTGTACCAACATCCTCCATGATTCCTCTGTGCCTTATAATTATTGGGTATCCAAGGTGGATACGTGGAATGAACTGGCTCTCTACGCCTTGGAGGTCCTGTCCTGCCCAGCCGCAAGCATTTTATCAGAGCGGGTTTTTAGTGTCGCTGGTGGAATTATAACTGATAAAAACATCCGCCTGTCAACTGAAAATGCAGACAGGCTGACTCTTATAAAAATGAACAAGGGCTGGATTGGGCCAGACTTCTCAACACCACCGAACGATAGCAGCATAACATAAACTCAAATCCAGTGTCCTTTTTTGGAGGGTGCATTCCCTTGCACCTTTTCACACCCACGTATGGGTATATGCTTCCTGATTTTGGCTATTTGCTCTTGTCCTCCTCCTTCTCCTCATCCTCATCCTCCACCACCATATCAGCAGGGTGACCGTGGTCCGTGATGCAACACCCACATCATTTTTTAAAGGTTGTTTATGATGCCCGTAAAAAAATTTTTTTCTATAGTATGTTCATGTATATCCCCCATGGGTAAATGTTTGTCAGCCCATACACTTAGTGCATGGGCATTAAAAGTATAGGAGACCCGCTCCTTTCTAATGGGAACATTTTTTATGAGGCCCTCCTTCACATCTCTTCCAAGGGGCATTGTAGTGTCTCCCAATTTTTAGCAGCCCTTGCATTCACTGCATAGGCCAACACTATGGGAGACCTTCTCCTTTCTAATGGGAATTCGTTGTTACTGTGGCCCTGCTCTATGTGTCTTTAAATTGTTAGTGGGGTTTTTCCTAAATTTGATGAGCCATTGGACTCACTGCATACCCTGTAACAATATAGCAGACCCTCTCCTTTCTAATGGGAACATGTCGTACTCGTTAATGTGGCCCTACTCTATGTGTCTTGAAATTCTTAGTGGGTTTTTTCCCAAATTTTGGCAGCGCTTGCAGTCACAGCATGGGCATTACCACTATAGGAGACCCGCTCCTTTATAATGATAACATTTTTTTTACTGAGACCCTGCTCTATGTCTCTTCAAAGGGGTATTGGGTTGCATCCAAATTTTTGGCTGCCCTTGCAGTCACTGCATACGCAATAACAGTATAGGAGACCCACTCATTAATAATGGGAACAACAAAGCATAGCCGACTGATGATGACTCTCTAACAATAGCGATGGCCGACTGCTGGCCTTTTATGAATAGTAAGGGCCGCCTGATGGCCCTATAAAAATAGGCTTTGTGACTTTCAGAGTCCCTCCATCATAAATTAAACAGGATGTGTCTTTATTATCATTATTATTATTAATTTATATAGCGCCATTGATTCCATGGTGCTGTACATAAGAAGGGGTTACATACCAAATACAGATATCACTTACAGTAAATAAACTAACAATGATAATGTTGATGATAATGATAATGTTGATAATTAGTGTTGAGCAAGCACTAAAATGCTCGGGTACTCGAAGCTCAGGCCGAGCTCACCGTGATACTCGGGTGCTCGACCTAAGCAACGAGTCCAATGTTAGTCTATGGGAGACCCGAGCATTTTTGCAGCGGCACCCCCAGCAGTCTGTAGAAAGCCTAAAAAGTGCCCAAAACGATAGTGACAGTGCTCAAATGACATGGGGACAGCACGGGGATCACCCCAGGAAGCATTTCTGACCCCCAGGTCACTGCTGTCAACAATGTGGTCAGAGGTATTAAGCCACTTTTAAGGGCTCACAATAAAACGTTCAAAAACGAAACTGAAACTGTTTTCCTGTGAAATATGTTAAGGAACATTCTTTCCAGGGTAAAGACTTGTGTATAAGGAAAAATAACTAACCAAAAACAAAAATACTCCTCCACACCTTGGGCTATGTTCACAAGTAGCATGTTTTTATGCTTTTTTGCACTTTTGTATTGCTTTCAACCGTGACAAATGCATTCACCGGGAAATGTCATTTTAACATTTTACAACCTTATCTGGCCATGTGCTGTGTGACACATGCATACAGTGCTGAAAAGACATGGGAACAGCATGGGGAAGACCCCTGGAAGCATCTCTGACACCCAGGTCACTGCCTAAAAGCGTCTCCTATACAGCCTGCCTGCCTGATATCTGGGATGGATATTAGTCCTCAGAAGGACTGTTTGTTTGATTGTGCATGCTTTAGAGACCCTACACTACCTATTTTGCAGTATAAATCTCTCCCTAACTCAGCAGCACTCTCCCTACACTGTCTGATCCGGAGCGACTGTGTCCAAGATGGCGGCGCCCGGTTTTAAATACACGAGGTGACGCTGTGCGGCCAGCCAATCACTGTAATGCCCACAACCAACATGGCTGCGGCATTACAGTGACTGGCTGGCAATCCCTGCATGTTCATTGGCTCTGTAAAGAGCGCCAAACATGCAGGGCGGATACCCGAGCTCTCGCCCGAGTAACCCGAAAATGCTCGGTGCTCGCCAAACATCCCGAGTAGTGAGATGCTCGGGTGAGTACCGAGCAGTGTCGAGCATGCTCGCTCAACACTATTGATAATCCGATGATGTGTCACACACCACATTGCCAGATAAGGTTGTAAAATGTTAAAATGACATTTCCCAGTGAATGCATTAGTCTTAAAAAATAACGTAAAAAAACAAAACAATAGGATCTTTCTTTTGTATAAAAAACAGCATCACCAATTTAACCTCAATGTAATCACATTGTTCAGCTCCTGCACCTCCTCCATCTCCGAAATGACCACATCAGTCACAAGCTGACAACACTGCAGCACTGCCTTGGCCAAGCGGCAACAGGCTGTGCTGAAGATAACATGCTTAATGCTTAGGTGACAAACCACCCAGCAGAGCAGAGTTGTTGAAAGCTGTAACACAGCAGCCTGATCTGTGGCTATCACCGCTGAACATAGAGCCAGGCATGGTCGTATGTGACAATGGGCGGAACCTGGTGACGTAGAAATGCCAGTCCTTTCACCGAGCTAAAGAATATGGCTATGGTGAAATACAACTCTCACTGAGAAGCTGTTTCAGATTGAAAAACATTGGGCCCACCAGAGGATTTGATTCTGAGGGTTCACCTTTCTCTCCCACTCAACAGCCCCATAGCAGCTGCAAAGTTAGCGCTATCATGAAATCTCCTAATGTAGAAGCCAAGGCACACCAGAGGATTCTCTGGTGTGACCGTCCAACCCTGGCGAAAAGCAGTCCTGGCTAAGAAAAGTATGTGGGAAGGTTCCCGGACACTCTATGGCTGCTTTTTTACTGAGGTGGAAGCCCACGCAAACACGGGGAGAACATACAAAATCCTTGCATATGTTGTCCTTGCTGGGATTTGACCCCGGGACCCAGTGCTGAAAGGCTTCAGTGCTAACCACTGATCCAATGTGGTGCCGTTCACCCTCTGATATCTTACAGGCTGGAGAAACTGGCACCTACTGCCACTCTATCTTCAGCTCCTTTGTGAGAAACTAATGTATTTGGGCAGCCACTCAGTCTACCAAATAAAATTTCTGAGAAGGAAATTGGGGATGGCTTTGCTACTGGTACTGGCGGCAGTGCTAATACCATGGTGTCGTACCATAGTTTACTGGAAATATTCCAGGCTGGTAGGAGGCAAGCAGATTCCCACAGAAAAGTACCAGCAGTAATGTTCAGGGACCCGCGCTTGTAGAAGGCGGAGACGACACCGGGAGAATTAATGGCGGCTGGGGACCGAGTACGGACACCCAGCTTCAGCTTGCTTGATGTTGTGAAAATGAGCCTAAAAGGCCACATTTCAATTGCAAGCAGCTGCCCAGAAATCTGGCAGTTTAGTATTGCGGCCTGTGGGTGGCTGGCTGCATACTTGCGCTTGCATTCCACGTAACAGAAAACTAAGCAGATGGTGGCCTCTATCATCTTCATGGCCTCACCTCGGCACTATGAACTCTCCTGAAGGAGAAGCCAGGGCCCACCAGAGGAGTCTCCGGTTCTCTTGTGGACCCGTCCAACCCTGCCGAGAAGCAGCCCTTGCTAAAAAAAGTGTGGGGGAAGGTTCTCGAACACTCTATGGCTGCTTTTTTAATGTGGATTGGATGTGCTTATGCATGTTATTTCTCAAACCGCATTGCAGATCAGGCCATTGCCCAACTCTGTAGTCATGAAATTAAAGGCGCAAAGAAAGATGTTTGTGTGTCAAAGCACCACCGACAAGTGCGAACTGATGTTGGACTGGCTGCCATTTCTTCTGCAACAAGCTGCATTAGAGGACTTCATGGGAGCAATGACACCCAGATTAGATACGGTTTACCTCTATGCCAGTCCTTTCACCAAGCCAAAGAATAGGACTGTGGTGAAATACAACTCTCAGCAAAAAAAGCTGTGGACTGGCTCAATACCGTCCCTGGCCACATTCACCTGTCCTCGTGTTTGTGGTTAGGCGGTCCTTCCCAATAAGTGCACTGGGGAGGGCACGGGTAATGTTGTGGGACCCGTGCTTGTGGAAGGCGGAAACGATACCCGGAGAAATAGTGGCGGCTTGGGACCGAGTATGAACACCCGGCCACCGCCGGCATGAGGTTGTGAAAAGCTTCCGCCTCCACGAGCCTAAAAGGCCACATTTCAAGTGAAAGCAGCTTTAGAGGCCTTCCTGGGAGAAATTACAGCGTGAGTAGATATGGTTTCCCAAGTCCTTTCTCCAAGCTAAAGAATATGGCTGTGGTGAAATACAACTCAGCAAAAAAAGCTGTGAACTTTCTCCGTACCATCCCTGGCCACATTCACTTGGCCATGTTTGTAAAGATCTGAGGTTGTGGGTTGTAAGTAATCACCTATTCAGGTTAACAATGCAACAATATTTTATTAATTACAGCCATGGTAATAAAGCAATTCCAGGTAAATGGCCAAAATACAGTTCACTCAATCCTTAAGTTCACAATCTGGGTTCAGTAGTTAAACTGGCTTTGTATATGACCATACTCACTGTCTTCCAACTTTTGGTTGGCCCACAGATTTCGTATCTCCAGCCAGTATAGTCTGTAGCCACAGTCCATGATCCTCTAGACGGCAGATAAAATGATGAAAGCACATGTATCCAATAGCAACAGTCCTTTTAAGAAAGTTTAAATCCAAACGACATAATCCATAATGGTAACATGTTTATCCATCCTTCCAAGTCCACAGTCTACATCCTCTTCCTTCAATGTCCTTCCACTATCTCCTCACTAAAGCATGTCTCTCCTCTCCTTCAGTGAAGACATTCCCCTCCCAGCTCAGAAGTGATGACACCCTTCCCCTTAAGCATTTACTGTTAGCTAAAGCATTGAAGAATATTCTAGAAGCCTTCATCTGAGACTGCCTGTAAGACCCCAGTGGTGACGGCTCCACTGTGTCTACAATCTACACTCACATAATGAAATTATTGGCAGTTGAAACAATGGACTCCTGAGATAAAGATGAGATTAGTGAAATACTGGACATTTTACAAGTGAATCTTACATACTGACAAGTAAGCAGAACTATATAAAAAAACATAACAAGTAAATCACTAATAACACACAATAATAATATTGACGAAAATGGTCGTCCGAGCTGGAAAAGTATCATAGTCTCTAGTAAGTGGGCAGCTCCTCACACCATGTTAGTGGGTAGGTGTTCCTTCCTAGTAAGTTCACCTCGGCACTATGAACTCTCCTGAAGGAGAAGCCAGGGCCCACCGGAGGAGTCTTCGCTTCTCTTTTGGGCCCGTCCATCCCTGCCGAGAAGCAGCCCTGGCTAAAAAAGTGTGGGGGAAGGTTCCCGGACACTCTTTGGCTGCTTTTTTACTGTGGATTGGACGTGCTTATGCATGTTATTTCTCAAACCGCATTGCAGATAAGGCCATTGCCCAACTCTGTGGTCATGAAATTAAATGCGCAAAGAAAGATGTTTGTGTGTCGAAGCACAACCGACAAGTGCAAGCTGATGTTGGATTGGCTGCCATTGCTTCTGCAACAAGCTGCATTAGAGGACTTCCTGGGAGAAATGACACCCAGAGTAGATACGGTTTCCCTCTATGCCAGTCCTTTCAATGAGCTAAAGAATATGGTTGTGGTGAAATACAACTCTCAGCACAAAAAGCATGTGTTTGTGGTTAGGCGGTCCTTCCCAGTAAGTGCACTGGGGAGGGCACGAATAATGTTGTGGGACCCGTGCTTGTGGAAGGTGGAGGTGACACCGGGACAAATAGTGGCGGCTGGGGAACGAGAATGGATACCCGGTCACCGCTGCCATAAGATTGTGGACAGCTTCTGCCCCCATGAGCATAAAAGGCCACATTTCAAGTGCAAGCAGCTGTCAAAAATTGGGCAGCATAGTATTGCAGCCTGTGGGTGGGTGCCTGGCTGCATACTTGCGCTTGCATTCCAAGGAATGAGGTAGGGACAACTGAACGCTGCACTGGGACAAGGATGTGGACGGTGATTGTTGCAGCGACAGGTGCATGGTGGGAGACATCTTCGCATGCGCCAAGGATCACTTATGATGGGAAAACTTTTAGGCAGTGACTTGGGAGTCAGAGATGCTTCCAGGGGCCTTCCCCATGCTGTTCCCATGTCTTTTCAGCATTGTATGCATGTGTCTGATGATGTGTCACCCACCACATGGCCAGATAAGGTTGTAAAATGTTAAAATGACATTTCCCAGTGAATGCATTTGTCTTGCTTGAAAGCAATGCAAAAGTGCAAAAACGCTACGTGTGAACATAGCCCAAGGTGTGGAGGAGTATTTTTGTTTTTGTATATTTATTTTGCTTTATATACAAGTCATTACCCTGAAAAGGATGTTCCTTAACATATTTCCCAGGAAAATCCATTTTGGTTTCATTTTTGTATGTTTTATTGTGAGTCCGTAAAAGTGGCGTAATACCTCTGACAACGTTGTTGGCAGTAGTGACCTGGGAGTCAGAAATGCTTCCAGGGGTCTTCCCCATACTGTTCCCATGTTATTTGAGCACTGTTCCCATCGATTTGGGCAATTTTTAGGCCCTCTGCAGACCGCCGGGGGGAGCCACCTGAAAAATGCTCGAGTTTCCCATAGATTTACATTGGGCTCGTTGCTTGGGTTGAGCACCCGAGTATTCCAATTTGCTCGACCCGAGCATCAAGCACCCGAGCATTTTAGTGCTCGCTCATTACTACTCCTTAACCCTTTACCACTGAGCCTGTTTTTTCGTTTATGACCAGGGCCAAATTTTACAATTCTGACCAGTGTCACTTTATGAGGTATTAACTATGGACCGTTTCAACGGATCTCACTGATTCTGAGAATGTTTTTTCGTGACATATTGTACTTCGTGTACATCATGATAGTTTTAAAATTTCTATGATATGACTTGCGTTTATTTGTGAAAAAAATGGAAATTTGGCTACAATTTTGGAAATTTTGCAATTTTCAAATTTTTATTCCCTTAAATCAGAGAGTTATGTCACTCAATATACTTAAGTAACATTTCTCACATGTCTATTTTATATCAGCACAATTTTTAAATTTAAATTTTTTTGTTAGGAAGTTATAATGGTTAAAATTTGACCAGCGATTTCTCATTTTTCCAACAAAATTTACAAAACCATCTTTTTTAGGGACCACATCACATTTGAAGTGACTTTAAGGGGCCTATATGACAAAAAATATCCAAACATGACACCATTCTAAAAACTGCACCCCTCAAGGTGTTCAAAACCATATTCAAGAAGTTTATTAACCTTCAGCTGCTTTACAGGAATTCTTGGAATGTTAAAGGAAAAAATGAACATTTAGCTTTTTTCACAAAAATTTTACTTTAGATAAAAATTATTTTATTTTTGCAAGGGTTATAGAAAAATAGACCCCAAAATTTGTTGTGCAATTTCTCATGAGCATGCTGATACCTCACACGTGGGGAAAAAACACTGTTTGGATGCACGGCAGGGCTCAGAAGGGAAGGAGCGCAATTTGACTTTTTGAATGTTAAATTTGTTGGAATAATTAGCGGATGCCATGTCGTGTTTGCAGAGCCCCTAATATACCTAAACAGTGGAAACTGCGCACAAATGACACCATTTTGGAAACTAGAACCCTCGGGAAACTTATTTAGATGTGTGTTGAGCACCTTTAACCCCCAGGTGATTCACAGAAGTTTATAACATTGAGTCTTGAAAATTAAAAATACACATTTTTCCCGCAAAAATGTATTTTACCCCAAATTTTGCATTTTTACAAAGGTAACAAGAGAAATTGCACCATAAAATTTGTTGTGCAATTTCTCCTGAGAACTCTGATACCCAATATGTGGAGGAAAACTACTGTTTAAGCGCAGAGCAGGGCTTGTAAGGGAAGGAGTGCCATTTGACTTTTTAAATGCAAAATTTGCTGGAATTAGTGGACGCCATGTCATGTTTGTACCCCATATTTGGTCGAAAACTACTTTTGAGGCACAGTGCAAAGCTCAGAAGAGAAGGAGCGCCATATTGGAGTTCAGATTTTGCTAGACTGGTTTGAGGGTGTCATGTCACACTGGCAGAGCCGCTTATGTGCCAGAACCACACAACCACCAAAGAGAACCCATTCTACAAACTACACCTCTCAATGAAGTCATCTGGGGATGCAGTGATCATATTGACACCACAGGTGAGTCACACAATTTTATACCATTGGGCAATGAAGAAAAAAATAATTATATTTTTACCACCAAAATGTTGCTTTTGCCCCAGAATTTATATTTTCACACTGGGAAATTGGTAAAAATGGCACCAAAATTTGTCTGCTGAATGTAGAAATACCCCATATGTGGCCATACAGTACTGCTTAGCTATACTGCGAGACTCGGGAGGGACAGAGCGCTATTTGCCTCTTGGAGCGTAAATTTCCCTAGAATAGTTTGCGGACTCCATATACAGAGCCCCTAAGTGCCATAAGAGCAGAATGCCCCCTCAAGTGACCCCATTTTGGAAATTATGCATCATTGGGAATTGATCTACATGTGTAGTGACAATTTTGTCTCCATGGGTGTTTTCCAGAGTAACAGCATCGGATGTTACTGAGAGAAAATTACAAACTGCCATTGTATTAACCAGTACATTGTAGCCCCCAGTACGTTGCAGTCCCCAGTATGTTGTGGTGATCAGTACGTTGTTGTGACCAGTATGTGGTAGTGCCCAGTATGTGGTAGTGCCCAGCTCATGCTTCAGGAGACATGCACCTGTAAATTAGACGGGCTGTCATTGCTACAGAAATGCCAAATATGTGGACACTAAATGTGGTTTAGGCACACTGGGGCTCAGAAAGGAGGGGATATTTAGATTTGGTAGCACAGAATTCGCTGGATTTCTTTTGGGGGCAAGGAGTCATAGCGTTTTTCCAGAACATTTGTACTACCAGTAACGTGGAAGCCCCTTATATTTCCATTGACAGATGATGGACCTGAGTGGGGGCTTTTTTTGTGGATTGAGTTGAAGCTTTTATTGGGAACATTTTACATTACATTTTGGGATCACATTTATCCTGCACTCCACTCTGAGCAATTACTTTGGGGTTTCCATTTAAATCTCTAAGTGACGTGATTCAAATGAAACCCCCAAGGGATCCATTCACTATAATGAGGCAGCAGAGTTACTCTGGACTCCGTCTGGCCTCTGTTCAGCAGTGCCCTTCTTTTCAGAAGTGCACAAAACTGTGGCCGACGGCACTTTCATGCACGCCTAAAAAGATGGACACCGCCACAGGCCAGACGGCATCCACAGTGCCTCATTATAGGAAATCTTCCCCCGGGCGTTCGGTCTGAATCACGTATTTCAGAGATTTACATGGCAACCCCGGCGTAAGCACTCAGCGCCATGTGCCGGATAAATATGAGTCGAGCCTTACAGTAATTTTTGGCAGGCAGAATGAAAAAATCAACAGCAGGAAAAGAATTGGTTTTATTTATTTTTTATGCTGTTCCTTATGTGGTATAAGTGATTTGGCGACTTTATTCATCGGGTTGGTGCGATTACAGCGATACCAGATTTATATAGTATATTAAGTTTGGCTGCAGTCACACACTAAAAGACGCTTTTTTTCCAAAAACTAGTTTTTGCTTCGTCATATTTTGAGAGAAATAATTTTTCCATATTTTGGTCGACAAAGTCATGTGAGGGCTTGTTTTTTGTGGGATGAGTGGACGTTTTTATTGGTACCATTTCCGGGCACATGACATTTTTTGATCACATTCCATTCCAATTCTTGGGAAGCAGAACGAACAAAAACCAACAATTCAGGAATTGTTTTTTTGGGGGTTTTATTATGCCGTTTCTTGTGTGGTAAAATTGATAAGACAGCTTTTTTCTGTATGATTACAGAGATACCTCATTTATATAATTTTTTTAATGTTTTGGCGCTTTTACGCAATAAAAACTAATTTATAGAAAAATATATTTTTGCATTGCTTTATTCTGAGAGCTATAACTTTTTTATTTTTCTGCTGATAGAGTTGTATGGTGGCTTGTTTTTGCAGGACAAAATGACGTTTTCAGCTATACCTGTTTTATTTACATTCATCTTTTTTATCGCGTTTTATTCTACTTTTTGATAGGTCTTATGACGAAAATATTATTTTTTGCCTCGTTTTTTTTTTGCAGTGGTTACTGGAGAGGTTAACTGATGGGGAAATTTTATAGGTTGGGTCGTTCTGGACATGGCGATACCAAACGAGTACTTTCTTTATTTTATTTTTTTTTCCATAAAAATATTTATTTATGGGTACAATATATATATATATATATATATATATATATATATATATATATATATATATATATATATATATATATATATATACAGTATATAATATATATATATATTTTGTTTATCATTATTTTAGGACTTTTTTTTATATTCTTACAACTTTTTACAACTTTTTTTTACTTTTTTTACTTAGTCTCACTATGGGACTTTCACTTTCTGCAGTTTGATTACAGTTCTAATGCATTGCAATGCAGCAGCATTGCAATGTATTAGAACTGTAAGTCTGCTCTCACACAAACTTGTTATGATCTAACAAGCTTGCTAGTGCCTGGTGACCCGGATGTCATCATGGCAACGATAGAGCCCCCGCGATGACATTGTGGGGGGCACTGACTGGAGAGCAGAGGGGGCTCCCCCCTCTGCATGCCTGCTAAATGCTGGGGATTGCTGCTTTTAGGGGTTTAAAGTGTGAGTGCCGGGTGTCAGCTGTCAAAATCAACTGACACCCAACGGCAATCACGCTCGCGCACAGCACTTTGTGCGTGCAAAACTGCCTGGACGTACTCAGTACGTCCAATGTCGGGAAGCATTTCCAAACCAGGACTTACTGGGTACGCCTAAGGTCGAGAAGGGGTTTAGCATTCTGGTTGTATTTCTGCACCCCACACACTGGTTATATTGTCCAGTTTCTAAATAATTGAAGCAGTTTATGGTTTCGGTTTCTTAAATTTGTACAAGTGTGGACATAGAAAATATAAGAAAATGTAAATAATAACAAATATAGCTAAATCCATTAGTGTCTATGCCATTGGAAACTTTAAAATAAAGATTATTGGTTTACACGTCTGAATTGTGCACTGTTAACAATTACCATTTCTCATTGATATAATTGCATAATTATTGCATTCATGTTTGATTTTCCATTAAATGTGAGAGCATTTCTCCTATGATTTGCAGAGATCACTTCCAACATTCACCATGTGCTGTACATCTGTTTGAAAGCCAGCGAGGCACCTTCTCCGAACACATCACTCTTGTTTTCACTTTTAAACAAAGTCCTTTTCAATTACGGATCTGTATCTATTCACGTAGGTAAAAGCCTTGATGCGGGCTTTCCAAACAAACTATTCACATTGAAATGATTCCCTGCATAAGTTTGTTAAATGAATCTTTTGTTAAAATAAAAAAACAGAGAATGGCATTTTATGAATAGACCGCAGAGCTTTTGTTTTTTATTTTCGTTTGTGGCAATACACAATAAAAACTGTGCATTACTAGAGACTAAAATGCCCCCGTCGCAAAAACACTGCAGCAAATAGAATACAAAGTTAGATTATGAGACAGAAACATAGCTGAGATATCCCTATGTTCGTATATAAATGTCAGACAGGTTTTCAGCATTTCCGATTGAATGCCATGACATAAAATGACAATGCTGAGAACAATGCTTTGTCTGTATAGCACTTAGGAGACAATAGTTCTAAAAGAGCACAAAACAATTATTGAAGACATTTATCAAAATTTACTACAGTTTGTGAGGCAGTGACTGGGATCATATATGAGGGACGTTATATATCCCCATAATGTGTACAGAGACCTATTAAATCCATTGGAGTGCATTGCAGTCACAAACTCACCTGCGGCTGCAATGCAGGAATGAAGGTGAGCATTGACCTGGTCAGGCTATCTGGCTAAGGCAGATTAGTAAAACCCGGCAGGGCCTTCATTTCTTGGAGGAAGCTACAGGAAGGCAGTGGGGCGGCCTCCTCTCTCCAACCCGGGTTTTCCAGTGGCTCTTGCCACAGGTCATTTAAAAACCCTGCATTAAGGATTAGTGTTGTTCAGTGTTGGGACCTGCTAGGAACATAGCAGGAAAGCTCAGCGGGTCTGTGATCAGCTGATCCCACGCCTGGGAAGGCTCTGCACCCGTTAGGCTTTGAGCGGCCCGGCGTGCCCGTTGCCCCCGGCAACCATTGTTATGGTCTTGTGTTAACTCGGCTGCGAACCGGAGGACTTTCTGTTTACCTGTAAGTTTTGCTGAATAAAAGCTACTTATGTTGGACTTGCTTGGGTCACTGCCTCAGTTACTGCACAGTGTGAACACTGTTGCCCTACAAGTTAGATTACATAATCTAGACTATGTATTTAAGCTATTAAAATTATTTTACCTACAACATGTATTAAAGGGATTGTCCAGGCTCCAGCACTAAAGATCCTGTCTTTCCTTGGAAAGGAGGAATGCATTCCACTCCTATAGTTTATTTACCTGATATAAGGCTTCATCATGACCCTATTGCACGCTACTTCTGTATCTTGCCTGTGTATTGGATTTTCAGTCTATCTCCAAAATTTTCACTTGAATTGCCATGATCATTGTGGTAAACAATTTATATATTATATGTATTTTTCCCTACTGTGTGAGCAAAGACTTTTTATACATATGAAATATCATTCATTGTCCATGGGTGAAGGAGAGAAGAACTTCAACCTACTGATCTCATAAATTCCACCAATATACTATGTTACATGCAGCAGACTTTAGACCTGAGCTATCAATTACACTCTTGCTGTTACACCCACATCCAAACCATTATATTGAAAATATTACATACAACACAACAATGCTAGGCAAAGAATACTTTTTTATTATAATTTTTTTGTGCTATACATGCAGTTTTCCTTATTTTATTGTATCATTTTTCCATGTGTCTTTCATTTAAATCAGAGTAACTACATAATCACTTGTTCATTAATTTTACCCCACCAGCATATTATTTTATTGCATCCAATTATCAAATGGAGATTTCTTAATAGTTTATCAGAAATTATTGTTCAAATGAATCTGGCAGCAGTTTTTTTTCTATGTAATCTGAAGACAGCAGGAAATAGGGGCTAAAACACAGATTTCAGCGATGTGTCATTTATTAGGCTTCTGTGCTGTTGTTTACTTATAAAGAAGATGATCACTTCCCCGACTACAGTTCATGCTGCTAGACCAACCACGCCCTCTCCTCTGATAAACAGCTCATTGTCAATAGACAATGTACAGGTGCATCTCACTAAATTAGAATATCATCAAAAAGTTAATTTATTTCAGTTCTTCAATACAAAAAGTGAAGCTCATATATTATATAGAGTCATTACAAACAGAGTGATCTATTTCAAGTGTTTATTTCTGTTAATGTTGATGATTATGGCTTACAGCCAATGAAAACACAAAAGTCATTATCTCAGTAAATTTTAATAATTAACAAAAAAACACCTGCAAAGGTTTCCTAAGCATTTAAAAAGGTCACTTAGCCTGTTTCAGTAGGCTCCACAATCATGGGGAAAACTGCTGACTTGACAGATGTCCAGAAGGCAGTCATTAACACACTAAGTAAATGCAACGTAAATTTTGCATTTCATTTGGAAATCAAGGTCCCAGAGTCTGGAGGAAGAGTGGAAAGGCACACAACCAAGTTGCTTGAGGTCTAGTGTGAAGTTTCTACAATTAGTGATGGTTTGGGGAGCCATGTCATCTGCTGGTGTAGGTCCACTGTGTTTTATCAAGACCAAAGTCAGCGCAGCCATCTACGAGGAAATTTTAGGGCACTTCATGCTTCCCTCTGCCGACAAGCTTTTTGGAGATGGAAATGTAATTCTCCAGCAGGACTTGGCACCTGTTCACACTGCCCAAAGTACCAATACCTGGTTTAAAAACAACAGTATTACTGCGCTTGATTGGCCAGTAAACTTGCCTGACCTTAACCCCATAGACAATCTATGGGGTATTGTCAAGCAGAAGATGAGAGACACGAGACCCAACAATGCAGACGAGCTGAAGGCTGCTATCAAAGAAACCTGGGCTTCCATAACACCTCAGCAATGCCACAGGCTGATCCCCTCCATGCCACGCTGCATTGATCCAGTAATTGATGCAAAAGGAGCCCCAACCAAGTACTGAGTGTATTTACTGAACATACATTTCAGTAGGCCAACATTTTGGATTTTAAAAACATTTTTCAAGCTGTTCTTATGAAGTATTCTAATTTACTGAGATAATAACTTTTGTGTTTTCATTGGCTGCAAGTCATAATCATCAACATTAACAGAAAATAACATTTGAAATAGATCACTCTGTTTGTAATGACTCTATATAATACATGAGTTTCACTTTTTGTATTGCAGAACTGAAATAAATTAACTTTTTGATGATATTTTAATTTAGTGAGATGCACCTGTATATGGAGAGACAGGTGTGAGCAGGGTGAGCTGTGGTAGCCAGGGCTGACTCCAGGTTTTCGTGGGCCCTGGGCAAAAGAGTCTCAGTGGGCCCCTTTAACATATACCACAATTCATGATGCACAGAAACGGTAGAGAAATATAGGTATAATACAATGCCAAAGATTTCACTTCCTTCTTACATTATGAATGATATCTTTTGTAAATTCTGCAATAGCTCAGAAATCAGCGACTCCTCGCAGCGAACAGTGCGTGCTCTGGGGTGATACAAAAGCCTGCAGTCACACAGAGTGACTACAGACTTTTCATTTTAGACCAGATAGTATAGTCTTTCATACAGTATTATGGGCACCACATAGTCTTCCATAAAGTAATATGAGCACCACATAGACCTCCATTCAGTATTATGGGCACCATATAGTCCTCATACAGTATTATGGGCACCACCTAGTCCTCCATACAGTATTATTTTCACCACATAGTCCTCCATACAGTATTATGGGCACCACATAGTCCTCCATACAGTATTATGGGCACCACCTAGTCCTCCATACAGTATTATGGGCACAACATAGTCCTCCATACAGTATAATTGCCCCCATATATTGCTCCATTCAGTATAATGGCCCCCACATAGTGCTCCATACAGTATAACGGGCCCATATATTGCTCTATACAATATAATGGGCCCCACATAGTGCTCCATACAGTATAACGGGTCCATATATTGCTCCACACAGTATAATGGGCCCCATATATTGCTCCACACAGTATAATGGCCCTTATATTACTCCATACAGTATAATGGGCCCCATAAATTACTCCATACAGTATAATGGGCCCTATACATTACTCCATACAATATAATGGGCCCCATATATTACAGTACAATGGGTCCCATGTAATGCTCCATATGTAAAAAATAAATAATCAAATGCTCACCTCCATGCAAATTTAGTGACATCATTGCACCCTCTGCAATGAGACATCACAGAGCTTAGACACAGAGGGGAAATGATGGAGAGGGAGCATCTGCAGATACACCCTGGCCTCCATTAAAAATCAGTTTCAGTGTGTCAGTGAAGCTATTGACACCGGTTTGCTGTTCAAAAAAGATACCTACATGGCAGGTATTTAAAACTGTGGTTTGTCCGTCACACGGATCACATATAAGTTTGCTCCAAATTCAGTCATTTGTAGTGAGCGTGGAAGATATTGTCCTCCATTTAAAATGGGCAAGGCATGTAGCAAGGGATGGAGAACTGGACATGATGGTGATGGTGCATGCACAGGCCGAGGCCGTGGGCAAGCTGAAATTGTGCCACAACAAACACCCAGAACTTCTCGCTCGACCTTCCTGTCCCAATTAATAGGGGACCACAGAACACCACTATTGAACACAGAGCAGTGTGAAAAGGTTATTGGTTGAATAGCAGATAATGTTTCCAGTCACTTAGCCACCACCATCACCACCTTGTCTTCCACACGGTCATGTCTCAGTAGTCGTGAGTCTGGACCGCATATTCTTCACCCTGAACCTCCTTTCTCCCACCATGCTGAGTGCCCAGAAACAACTGATCCCACACTTGGACACTCTGAAGAGCTGTTCACTTTCCCATTTATAGATTCGGGCCTCTCGCCTGGTTCACTGGAAGCGGGGCAAGAGGAGATAGCATGTAGCGATTCCCAAATATTTGAGCAGTCACGGTCACACGAAAGCGTTGGTGGGAAAGTGTCACAAGAGGTGGACAATGATGAGACACAATTGGCAGAAAGTCAGGAGGAGGACCAGGGTGCGGAAGTGAAAGACAAGGTGTTGAATGATATAGTAACTGACCCAACCTGGCAGGAGGACATGTAGAGCGAGGACAGCAGCACACAGCGGGAGAGAGGCAGAGCACCCCAACAGTCAGGAAGAAGCAGTGTGGTGGCTGCAGACATAAGGCAGGCAACCGTTCCCCGTAACACCAACTCGAAGGAAGTTGCCAGTACAACTGTTAGGTCTTCCTGAGTCCGCTTGTTTTTTAAAGACTCTGCCGATAACCCCAAAAAGGCCATTTGCACCACCTGCCAGGCCAGCATCAGCAGGGGTGGCAAAACTACCAGTCTGACCACCACCAGCATGATCAGGCACATGGCAGTAAAGCACCCGACTTTGTAGGCCGAACCCCAGGGTCCAGGAACAGTGTCTGCGGGTGGCACCACTGCTTCTTCCATTGTTGTGCATGCAAGCCAATCCCCTGTCCATAGTGCATGCAAAGATGCCTCTTACCCTGCACCTGTCGCTGCATATTTTCAAGTAGCAGCATCAGGAAGCACGTCCACGTCCTTGTCCCAGTGCAACGCTCAGTTGTCTATAACCCAGTCCTTGGAACGCAAGGGAAAATGCGTAGCCCCACAGGCCACACTACTAAATTCCCACTTTTCGCGACTGCTTGCACTACAAATGTTGCCTTTTAGGCACGTGGAGACAGAAGCATTCCGCAAACTGATGGCGGCGGCCGTCCCTCGGTACTCGGTCCCCAGAAGCCACTATTTCTCCCGGTGTGCCATCCTCACATTACACAAGCACGTGTCCAAAACATTAGCCATGCCCTCAACAACATAGATACCGGGAAAGTCCACCTAACCACGGACACGTGGGCAAGTGCTTGTGGGCAGGGACGGTACATCTCGCTGATGGCACATTGGGTTAACATAGTGGAAGCCGGGACCAAGTCGGACCTTGGGACTAAAAACATCCTCCCGACGCCAAGGATTGCGAACCCTAGGTCAATCAGCGTTGCCCCAACAGTCTGCAGCTCCTGCACCTCGTTCTCCTCAGCCTCCTCTTCCTCTTCAGCCTCCACCTCCGAAATGACCACATCAGTCACAAGCTGGAAACACTGCAGCACTGCCTTGGCCAAGCGGCAATAGGCGGTGCTGAAGCTAATATGCTTAGGTGACAAACCCCACAATGCTGAAGAGCTGTGGACAGCTCTGAAATTGCAGGCAGATCAGTGGCTCACACCACTGAGCCTACAGCCAGGAATGGTCGTGTGTGACAATGGCTGGAACCTGGTGGCGGCTCTGAGGTGAGGCCAGCTCACACACGTACCATGCCTGGCCCATGTGCTTAACCTCGTGGTTCAGCGGTTTCTCAAATCCTACCCGGAGCTGCCGGATTTGCTTGTTAAAGTACACCGCCTGTGTGCCCAATTTAGAAAGTCACCTACAGCTTCTGCTGCCCTTGCCGTGTTTCAGCAGCGTTTGCAGCTTCTGGCTCACAGACTGGTGTGTGATGTCCCCACGTGTTGGAACTCTACACTGCAGATGTTGGGAAGGATTTGTGAGTAGAAGAGGGCAGTTGTTGAGTACCAGCATCAATAAGGCCGTCGTTATTCAGTTTAGACTCCACACATAAAACCTTAGGAGTGAACAAGGATGTCAGACATATGTACCATCCTCCAAAACTTTGAGGACTCCACCAAGATGGTGAGCGGAGATGACGCCATAATAAGTGTCATCTTACCGCTTCTCTGTCTTCTGAAATGCTCTCTGCTCATAATCAAAGAGGATGCATTGCAGGCAGAGCATGATGAGATGGAGCAAGGAACCATACATCGTGATTACACACAGCCCAGCCTCATCTCATCCCAACGTGGATTGGGTGACAATGAGGAAGAGGAGGAGGAGGAAGAACAGGAGCTAATTTCATGCGCTATGGACGGTACTATCTGCACAAATGTCATACCGTCTGTTCAGCATGGATGGCCTGAGGACAGAGAGAAGGAGGAGAGCATTGTCAGTCATCCTCTTGGTGAGGACACGGAAGTCTTGCCTGTTAGCAGTCTGGCACGCATGGCTGAGTTTATGTTACGCTGCCTTTCCCATGACCCTCGCGTTCTCAAAATTTTGGGTGACAGTCATTACTGGTTTGTGACACTTCTAGACCCACGCTACAAGGAGAAATTTCTATCTCATATTCTTGAGGCGGACAGGTCTACAAAAATGGGGCAGTACCAGAAGGACCTTGTTGCAGAACTATTAAAAAAATTCCCATCTGAAAATGCTGGCGGCAGAGGTCTCAGTTCGTTGGACAACCAAGGAATACAGGCGAGAAAGACACAACTCCAATCCAGCAGAGGAAAGGGAAACACTGTCAAAGTTCTGGGCAAATTTTCTCAGTCCCTCCAATTGCACAGGCCCTGAGGCGCAGGGTACTCTCATAAGGAGTGTAAAGTTTGGGAAGATGCTGAGGGAGTACCTTGCCGACCGTATCAACGCTCTCTGTGATTTCTCTGTGCCTTATAATTATTGGGTATCCAAGCTGGATATGTGGAATGAACTGGCTCTCTATGCCATGGAGGTCCTGGCCTGCTCTGCCGCTACCATTTTATCAGAGCGGCTTTTTAGTGCCACTGGTGGAATTATAACTGATAAGCGCATCCACCTGTCAACTGAAAATGCTGACAGGCTGACTCTTATAAAAATGAAGGGCTGGATTGGGCCAAACTTCCCAACACCACCGAATGATAGCAGCGTCACATAAACTCAAAACCAGTGTCTTATTTTGTGAGGTATATTCCCATGCACCTTTTCACACCCACACATGGGTATATGCTTCCTGATTTTGGATATTTGCTCTTGTCCTCCTCCTTCTCCTCATCCTCATCCTCCATCACCTTATCACCAGGGTGACCGTGGTCCGTGATGCAACACCCATATAATTTTTTTAAAGGGTGTTTATGATGCTCGTAAAAAAAAAATTATACAGTATGTTCATGTATACTCCCCAAGGGTAAATGTTTGTCAGCCCATACACTTAGTGCATGGGCATTACAAGTATAGGAGACCAGCTCCTTTCTAATGGGAACATTGTTTTTAGGAGGCCCTCTGACCTCCACGTCTCTCCAAAGCGGCATTGGAGTGCCTCTAAATTTTTGGCAACCCTTGCATTCACTGCATAGGCCCACACTATGGGAGACCCACTTCCTAATAATGGTAACATTTTTTCATGAGGTCCTGTACGTCTTTTCCAAGGGGCATTGGAGTGCCTCCAAATTTTTGGCAACCCTTGCATTCACTGCATAGGCAAACACAATGGGAGACCCACTTCCTAATAATGGGAACATTGTTTTCAGGAGGCCCTCCTCTAAGTCTCTTCAAAGGGGTATTGGGGTGCATCCAAATTTTCATAGGGGTGTTGTGGTGCGTCCAAATTTTGGGCAGCCCTGCCACTCACTGCATATGCAATAACAGTAAAGGAGACCTACTCTTTAGTAATGGGAACAACAAAGCCTAGCTGGCTGATGGCTCTCTAAGAATAGCAAGGGCCGACTGCTGGCCCTTTAAGAATAGTAAAGGCCGCCTGATGGCCCTATAAAAATAGGCTTTGTGACTTTCAGAGTCCCTCCTTCATAAATGAAACAGGATGTGTCTGATCATGTCCCACACACCACATGGCCAAATAAAGTTGTAAAATGTTAAAATGACATTTCCTGGTGAATTCATTTTTCACAGTTGAAAGCAATGCAAAAGTGCAAAAACGCATCAAAAACGCTACGTGTGAACATAGCCCAAGGTGTGGAGGAGTATTTTTGTTTTTGGTTATTTATTTTGCCTTATATACAAGTCATTACCCTGGAAAGGATGTTCCTTAACATATTTCCCGGAAAAATCCATTTTGGTTTTGTTTTTGTATGTTTTATTGCAAGTTCGTAAAATTGGCGTAATAGCTCTGACAACATTCTTGACAGCAGTGACCTGGGAGTCAGAAATGCTTCCAGGGGTCTTCCCCATGCTGTTCCCATGCCATTTGAGCACTGTTCCCATCGATTTGTGCAATTTTTAGGCCCTCTGCAAACCATCGGGGAGCAGCCGCCTGAAAAATGCTCGAGTTTCCCATAGGCTTACTTTTGGCTCATTGCTTGGGTCGAGCACCCAAGTATTCCAATGTGCTCGACCCGAGCAACGAGCACCCGAGCATGTTAGTGCTCGCCCATCACTAATCTTCAGGAATAAATGGAAATGTACCAAAGTTATATCCTCAGGATTTTTTAATTAGTGAACCAAAGTAATACAACAATAAAACATTGTTTTTCAATTTCTCTGTTGCAATTTCAAAGAGGAAACAGAATAAACAGCACATGCAGCAATAAAACCACCCCTAATTAATACTTGGTTGCACACCCTTTGGCATTGCTGACAGCCTCCAAACATTTCTTCTAGCCATCTTTAAGCTTCTTGCACTTCTCAGCTGAAATTTCCTCCCACTCTTCCTTTGCAGTTTGTTCAAGCTCTTGAATGTTTTCAGGGTTCTTTTTCCCAATGGCAGATTTCAGCTCACCCCAAAGATTTTCAATGGGATTGATGTCAGGACTCATTGCTGGCCATTTTAAAAAAGTCTATTTTTTCTTTTTCAACCATTCCTGTGTACTTTTGGAAGTGAGCTTTTGGTCATTGCCTTGCTGAAGGATCCATGATCTTCAACTCAAACCAAGTTTTCTTAAACTGGTTAGGAAATTTCTCTCAAAAATCTCTTGATTATTCTCTGATTTCATGGTTCTGTTATACAGTCAAGGCCTCCAGTACCAGGCACCGCAAAGCAACTCCACAGCATTACAGATCTTGCACCATGCTTAACTGTTGGTAAGGTGTTCTTTTCCTTATAAGCTTCATTGTGCCGTCTGTTGCTTTGCAAACTGTTGCTTTGCATTGCCAAAAAGCTCTATTTTTGTTTCATCTGGCAAAAGAACATTTTCCCTGAAGGATTGTGGTTTGTCAAGGTACTCTTTGGCAAAGATCAGTCATTCCTTTTTATGTCTTTTCTTCAGCAATTATTTCCTCCTTGGCCTTTGCCCATAAAGCCCTGCTTGGTTTAGTGTGCAGCATATGGTACTTGTTGAAACCATGACCACAGACTGTTCCAGGTTGGCCTTCAGGTCTTTGGATGTTTGACGTGGTGTTTTTTGCACCATTGGCAACAACCTTCAAAGACATCTCTTGTCAATTTTCCTCCTTCCCTCACGTCCAGAGAAGTTCTTGATGGTTCCATGCTGGCAAACTTCTTAATAACATTGCGTACTGTTGAAAATGGGACACCAAGGTCTTTGGAGATGGCCTCATACCCTTCAGAAGTCTTGTGTTTACTAATAATAGCAGTTCTGATATCCTCAGACAGCTCCTTTGTCTTGACCACAATGACAAGGGAACAGGGTCTATTATGTGGCTTTTTAAAACACTGAAGTCATCATTCATTGGCTAATTCATGCCACATGGGCACCAACAATTAATCACAGGAGAATCTCATTTGTGATTTACCACAGGCGAGTCAAAATGTGTTTCCATACTAAATTAATGTAAAGGGTGCCCATACCAGTGACACAGCAAGCTTTAGGTTGTTCTTTCCCTCCCCCCATTGTTTTTTGTATTAAATTATTATCATTTGCTCTTTTGTATTTTAAACAAGTGCTCTATACAATAAAACTGTTTCACTTGATTCATTTTTTTCTGGAGATATTCCACATTAAGTACTTAAATTTAATGGTTGCCAAAAACAATGAGGAGGACTGTGTGTAGAAGGTTTGGCAATGGAGCAAGTGCAATAAGTAAATAACTGTTGATAACAGAGCTAACTTTAGGTGGCTTTAGAAGTGGCCTCTCTGTGTCAGTGATGTACAGCATATCACAAAAGTGAGTACACCCCTCATATTTTGGTAAATATTTTGTTATATCTTCTCATGGGACAACACTACAGATTTGACACATTGAAACTATGTAAAGTAGTCAGTGTATGACTTGCCCCCAGGGCCGTGGGGTACTCGGCAGCCGGGCCTCTGGTTGCCGGGGGATATCACGGTGGCTGGCCCGGTCCGTGACCCAGGGCGGTCAGTGAAAGGGGGGAATACTTTTATATGGGGATTTTTGGTATTTTTCGTGACGCCACCTGTGGATTCTGGTAAGAGGTTACCAGCGCTGCGACAGTCCACTGAGGCTGATGTTAGGGGCAGCTATGATGGGACGGCTCCCCACAGGTGGAGCAGGCCTCAGGGCAGTGTAGAGGTGTAGAAAGATGGTGGAAGCAGGAGGGAGACGGCAGTACAGGCACACACACAAGGGTAAACTTCAATACCTTTACTGGTGGTGATGCAGGTACGGTCCAGGGCACTCAGGGCGAATGGTACATTTCTGGACTCTCCCCAGTGAGCGGGTGTAAGGCCTCCTGATCTGTGTCTTTCCTTGATAAGCTTCTGACCTGCCTGGAGCTAGGCCTAACTTGGTCTCTGTCTTGCACCTGCTGACCTGGTGGTAGGGCCTCCTGTTGGAGATCACACTCCCTGGTCTCTTGGGGCTCCGTGACTCCTGGCCCTGGTAAAACAGTCAGCTTTTGGTGTTCCTGGGACTTGTAGTTCTCCAGGGATTCCGGTTGTTCCTACTGGTCATAAAGATCCCTGTAGGCGCGGACCCGGTGTCCGGTATACGGTTCGGGGTGAGCCTGTTATGCTCCTCTGCCCCCTATGCGTTTCTCCTTCTTTTCCTTAGTCTGCAGACTCTCTCATGCAGACTCCCTGAGCAGACTCTCTGAGTTCTGTCCCTGTCTGTGCCTGACAGGAACTTTAACTTGTCTTCTAGCCCGCTCCTGGCTCTCACTGGCCAGACTAGCCCGCAGCTTGGGCCTAGCCTGGCCTTCAGCCACACAGACTTCAGCTTGTCTGGAGCTGCGGCATGGTGTCACACTGTCTGCTTCCCACTGACTGACTTCCTGAACTCCACCCCCCAGTATTTATATACCTGACAGGGCTCCATCTAGTGGACTTGGGTGGAGGTGTCTGTATGTATTGAGGCCACTGGGGAGAATTCCATCCATGCACCACTCTGGGATCTGTGGCACCAATGCGCAGCAGGGTGCCACATGTACAGCTTGTATAACAGTGTAAATTTGGTGTGTTCTCTAAATAACTCAACACACAGCCATTACTGCCTAAACCGCTGGCAACAAAAGTGAGTACATTCCCATTAACCAGGGTCTACTTGAGAAAGTAGCCTGGCTACCAGAAAAAAATCAAGAGAAAAGGGAGGACAGCTTGAATCTTGCTCACAATGCTGGTCAGCTTGCTTTCCCACTGATGGTGGCACTCCAAGTGCTGACAAACAGACATATTTCCTAAGCAATCTGTGCTAGACACAGCAATACGAGTGGGGTCTGTACCTTGCCTCGTTATGCCTCCATTTTTCTCATTGTGCTTCTTGTCATAAGCCCCTTGAATTATTCCAGGTGCCAGTAGGTAATCCTCTTAGGGCTTAGCCATTTATTTATAAATATTTTTTTTTTACATCACTTGGGATCTATACTTTCTGATATAGGCTCCCATGCCTTTTTCTCTCTTATGACCACGGGATCCTCTCTCATCGTTGACTGTGATTCTATAGGATATTGTTTTTCAACTTTGACTGCAAAGGCAGGTTATTGGTACTCAGTGGGTTGTGTATTAGGACACAGAGTCCATGACTATGGGCACTCTATAGATTATGTAGGCAGATGCATTTAGGTTATAATTTAAAGCATGTTCGCATACAAATGCCACCACATCTAGGGGCACACTTTCAATATACAGGGAGGGCCATTTATATGGATATACCTAAATAAAATGGGAATGGTTGGTGATATTAACTTCTTGTTAGTAGCACATTAGTATATGGGAGGAGGAAAACTTTTCCAGATGGGTGGTGACCATGGCGGCCATTTTGAAGTCGGCCATTTTGGATCCAACTTTTTTTTTTTTAATGGGAAGAGGGTCATGTGACACATCAGACTTATTGAGAATTTCATAAGAAAAACAATGGTGTACTTGGTTTTAACTAGTGATGAGCGAGCATGCTCGCCACTGCTCGGTACTCGCCCAAGCATCTCAGCACTCGAGATGCTCGGAGCTCGCCGAGTACTTGTGCAATGCTCGGGCGGGAGCTCGGGTCCCCGTCCTGCAAGTTTGGCGCTATTTAGAGTGCCAATCAACATGCAGGGATTACCTGACACTCACTGTAATGCCGCAGCCATGTTGGTTGTGGCATTACAGTGATTGCCCATATCGATGGGAACAGTGCTCAGTGAAACATGAAAAGCCAGCAATTCATCAGCAGCATACATTGGAACCTGACTATTTAGAACAGAAAGAATAGAGCATCACACATAGATTAGATAGATAGAAACATGTGTTGGTTACTGTACTTGTCATTTAGTGTTAAAATAAAGGATTTATTTTAAAAAAATTGGCGTGGGGTTCCCCATAATTTTAGTCTCTAGGGGAGGTTAAGCAGGCGGCTGGGGCAGATGTTTGAAGCCTGGAAAGGGGGTAATAACCACGGAGCTTCCCTTTACTAGATATTAAAATGGGGGACCCAAAAAAAATGATGTCGGGTCCCCCTATTTTAATAGCTAGCAAAGGCTAGGCAGACAGCTAGTGGCTGATATTAATAGCCCAGGAAGGGGCCATGAATATTGGCCCTCTCCCAGGCTAGAAACACCAGCCCTCATTCGCCCCAGAAAGGGCGCATCCATAGGATGTGCCAATACTGGCACTTAACCTCGCTCTTCCCACTGCCCTGTAGCGGTGACAGTGGGGCAATAGGGCTGGGCTTGATGTCAGCTTATAATTCCAGCTGACATCAAGCCCAGGTTAGTAATGGGGAGGCGTCTATAAGACGCCCCCATTACTAACCCCATAGTGAAAGTGAAAAAAACACCAACACCCAGAATAAAATCTTTTAATTGAAATAAAAACACAATACTTTAATATTCTAAATTAAACTCTACTTACCATATCGCCCAATCCAGCTGAATACCATGTCTCCTGCAATAAAAGTAAAATAATTACCCAACCTCATCCTTACCTTTCCATAGTTCCCACAATGGCTCCAGCTCTGCTACATTGAGATGGCAGGCTGGATCGTAGCAGAACACTGCTATCCAGCTTGTCATCCTTCAGATACACTGCAGAGTGCAGGCATGCTTGCGCTCCACAGTGTCTAGCTGTGATGGCATCCAGAAGAGCCAAGTTCATGGCCAATGAACTCAGCTCACCTCATGCACGTCACTGACAGCGTGGGAGAATTCTCCTGCGCATGCTGTGCCAGCAAATGACGTCACCGTGTGAGCAGGATTATTCTCCCACGCTGTCAGTAACATGCATGAGGTGAGCTGAGTTCATTGGACCAGAGCATGCACGCCGAAAGGGTTAACAAAATATACTCGCTCATCACTAATTTTAACCCCTTCACCCTCAAACAATTTTCCATTTTTTTGTTTTTGTTTTTTCCTCCCCTTCTTTCAAGAGATATAATTTTTTCATCTATCCATCCCCATAGCCATATGAGGGCTTGTTTTTTGTGGGATGAGTTGTACTTTTGAATGACACCATTAATTCTACCTCATAGTGTACTAGAAAATGGGAAAAAATATTCCAAGTGTGTTGAAATTTCAGAAAAAAGTGCAATTCCACCAAGGTTTTTGAATGATTTTTATTTACCATGCTCACTATATAGTAAAACTGACTTGGCAATATGATTCTGCAGGTCAGTTCAAGTATGCAGATAAAAACCATGTATAGTGTTTTTGTGGTAAAACAAAATTCTAGAATTTTGTAAAAAAAAATAATTTGCTTTTGTTGCCATTTTCAGAGACCCAAAACCAGGGGAGGAGTCCTGAGGAGATAATTTGCATATTCCCACTGCATTTTGGGGTAAGTGAAGAGTCTCCGCGAGCTCAAAGAACACTGGATTTTGGCTGTTGGAGCTGAAAAGAGGACATCGGTAAACCAGGTAAGGAGTCCTGAGGAGATAATTTGCATATTCCCACTGCATTTTGGGGTAAGTGAAGAGTCTCCGCGAGCTCAAAGAACACTGGATTTTGAAGCTTTTTTTTGAAGCTTTTTTCACTGTTTTCAGAACATTAACAATAAGAACATGGAAGAGTCCAGGAGCCATTTGGTGAGCTGCATATCCTGCTACATGTTCACAGACTTGCCAGTGGAAAAGCCAGACTTCACATGCCAGAAATGCAAGCTTGTGTACCTGTTGGAGGAAAAGTTGCGAAATCTAGAAGAGAGGTTAACTACCTTGAAAATCATTAAGGAAGGTGAAGAGTTCTTAGACAGAGCAGAATTATCTCTTCATGATTCAGAAAGAGAAGAAATTCGAACTGCACCTGACGAAACAGAGGAATGGAAGCATGTGACCCACAGAAGCAGGAGGATCGAGAGGCAGTCAGCACCCATACTGCTCAGGAACCAGTACCAGGCTCTCACACAGGAGAACCATGAAGAAATACAGCAAGATAAGACTTTGCCAGCAATGAATAACCTTGTAAGCCCTCAGAATCCTCCTGGATGGAGAAAGAAGAATGTTGTGAAGAAAAAACGGAGAGTGGTGGTCATGGGGGATTCCCTGTTAAGAGGAACAGAGGCCGCTATCTGCAGACCAGACATAACCTCAAGAGAAATGTGCTGTCTTCCAGGAGCAAAAATTAAAGATGTGTCTGACAGGATATCAAGACTCTTCAGACCTACAGATCACTACCCATTCCTGCTAATACACGTGGGGACAAATGACACCGCAAGAAAGGACCTGGAAACCATCTGCAGTGACTTTGAAGACTTAGGCAAGAAAGTGAAAGAATTGGGAGCGCAGGTGGTCTTCTCATCCATCCTCCCAGTGGATGGCCATGGAACAATGAGGTGGAATAAGATTCTACAGGTGAACAACTGGCTACGTCGATGGTGCCGTCAACAAGGATTTGGATTTCTGGATCACGGAATGAATTACCTATACGATGGACTACTTGCTAGAGATGGGGTGCACCTTACGAAGACTGGAAAACATGTATTTGGAAGTCGCCTTGCTACACTCATCAGAAGAGCTTTAAACTAGAACAATGTGGGAAGGGAAGCAAAAGGCCAGAAAAAGCCATACAGCTGACAAATACTATTGAGATCTCTGCTACTGGAAGTGGAAAAGAAGAACAAAGACAAAAAAATCTAAATAATAAAAATATGGGAGGAAGAGAAACCAATCACAAACTAAAATGTTTTTATACAAATGCACAAAGCATGGGCAACAAACAAGGAGAATTGGAACTACTAATGCAGGAAAAGGAATATGATGTCATTGGAATCACTGAAACTTGGTGGGACGATACACATGATTGGAATAAAAGGCTAAAAGGATACAACTTATTTGCAAGAAACAGACTTGATAAACGAGGAGGAGGTGTTGCATTGTATGTTAGAAAAGCGTATATCTGCACAGAGATTGAAGCTTCAGAGACTGGGAGTTCTGTGGAAACTGTTTGGGTAAGAATACAAGGAGAGAACAACGGAAAGGACACCATTGTAGGCATTTACTACAGGCCACCTGGGCAAGCTGAAGATATGGATGAACTCTTTATTAGTGTTGAGCCACCCCCGTAGTGTTCGAGTTCGGTTCGGTTCGTCGAACACCCGTGTGTTCGCCGAACTGTTCGTCGAACACCTTCGAACGCCGTTAAAACCAATGGCAGGCAAACAAAAACACATAGAAACACATAGAAAACACCTTCAAAGGTGTCCAAAAGCTGACAAACTGCTCAGAAGACACAACTAACACATGGAAAAGTGACAAGTACATATAGTCATGCGAAAAGAAAAGAGGTGGAGGAGTAAAAGGAGGGGGAGACACAGATATAGGCATGTCATGCCCTTCTAAAATCCAAAAAGTGAGAAGCCGAGACGGCCAGTCCGCTCCTGCCCGTGCCACCTCCGTGTCGCCGGATTTGTGCCAGAGCCGCGGTGAACCCTGACGGCCAGCCCCCCTCTCCCAATACTGGTGCCTGTCCGCTGGTGGGTCGAGAGAGCCCCCCTGTGGTGGAGGCAGCTCTAAGCTTTTTAATTTAAATTGTCCCTCTAATTTGAATGAATACACTTTAAATCCATTTACAAGGATCTATTGGAGGGCAAGTCTCATGCCAGCAGCCGCGTAATTCCAGCTCCAGTAGCGTCCACTAAAGCTGCTGCAGTTAAAAAGCTTTTATAAGGATCGAGCTCGGCTGTCCACCGCAAGGCATCCTAGTGCCAGTCCCAGCCCCTATGCCTTGGGGTGCCTCCTGATGCTCTTCACTAAGTATCCCGTGGTCCCGAAGCATTTCCTTTGAAAAAATTAAGTGTCCAAACTACAGGTGGTGTAGCTTGCTTAACAGCCGGGATAATCCGCTGACTAGCAGACACTGCTACTAGGCACAAAGTATTTCCTGGGCTAGATGCAGTTAAAAATTTGTAAGTAGATACTCTCGTTGGATGCTGAGAAAGCATTCCATAGAGTCTCCTGGCACGCCATATATGATTCTCTTAAAAAGCTTGGGGTAGGGGTCTAGGGGACCCTTTTATAGCCAAAATCACGGCCCTGTATCACAATACGTCACCTAGGCTGAAGATAAATGGAACTGTAGCACCGAGGGCTCGGTTGCTACAGACGTATTGCACCTCACCCAGAGGTGTGATATCTCACTCTCAGATAAGGATGGAGTGTGGATCAGGACCCGACACCTGCATGCATTACACCACATTGCCGTGGGGCAGGGCGACCAATATGCCCCTGAGATGGGCACGACAGTCCCTGTCCCTGGCTGGAGTGGGGGGAGGGAACACTGAGGAAGGGGAACCCTGCAGTGCAGGAGCAGGGAGGAAGCAGTTCCTGGGTGCATTGAGAAGGGAGTATAAAAGGTGGGCACCATCTTAGTTCAGTGCAGAGAAGTCTGAGCAGAAGTGGCAGGGAGCAGGGGCTCTGCATGAGCTCTGCTCCGGAGGCGGGCCTAGTAACAGAGGCCCAGGCCTGCAAGAGGGAGAAGGAAGGAAGAGGAGAGGAGAAGGCTCCAGGAACGAGGAATGAAGGGATCCCAGGGGTGCGGACGGGCGAGTCGCCACCGCACGCCCGAATCCACCTGCGTGGAGGGGTCAGGCCAAAGGGGGAGACCGGTCCCCGAACTAGTGGAGGCAGGAAACGACCCTCAGCTAGAAACCGGAGGCTCTGACATTTTATGTGGCGCAGCCCCTTGCTCCACCCGCTAGGAAGGCACCACATAGGGTCAGGGAAACTGGCGCCAAGTTTACCAAGAGGAGGCCCGAGGCAGCCGGACAGAAGTGTTGGTAAGAAAGGCCAGACAAAGGACACACAAAGGGGGTCCTGTGAAGCGCTCCAAAGTTATCTGGGAGTTGTCTGAGCCCCTCACCTGGTGAGCACAGTACGACGTGGGCAGCCGTTACCTGCAGACGTGGTCTGGATAATAAGAACTGTGAGTAAAGGCCCTGAACTGCATCACTGACTCCGTGTCGTTACTGCTGCTGCCCTGCACCATCACCCCCATCCTCCGCATACACTGCCCTGAGGCTATACTCCTCCCGTGGTGAGTTATGCTACGCTCTGCTGCACCCACAACACCAGCCTTAGCGGTCTGCCCTGTAGCGGCGGTTCACTCTGACCGCAATCCACGGGTGGCGTAGTCGGACATTTAAACATCAAAACCACATAAATAGTTCCGCCACTGGTTTGACCGCCCTGAGCCACGGAACCGGATCGCCGCCACGAAGACTACAACCACCAGCATCCACCAAAAAGTGTCCGGCTCCGGGTGTCCCAAGGCCCAGGGGGTGCGTCAGAACATTTTCATCACCTTTCACAATCACCAATGGGACAAGGCAGGGATGTCCTCTGTCCCCTCTCTTATACATCCTAGTGACGGAGCACCTGCTCTCATCAATTCGCCATAACCCCAATATTAGGTGGATTGAGGTGGGAGGCACCGAGTACAAGTGCTCTCTATTTGCTGATGATGTCCTAGTATATATCACTCAATCACATATATCCATCCCTGCTGTTATGGCTGAAATAGATCACTTTGTTACATGGTAAAATTTTAAAATCAATGCAGCGAAGTCTGAGGCCCTCGATGTCTCCCTCCCTAAATCCATATAGGATTCCATCCAGTTACAACTTTCCGTTTGCCTGGCCCTCACAGGGTATCAAATACTTAGGAATTCCTATTCATAGAGACCTCTCCCATCTATGTTATCTTAATTTTGGGCCCTTTATTGAACAATTCCATACAGACCACGGTTGGCAAGTTAGAACTGTAAGATTCACTATGTGAACCACTGGTGTTTTGTGGAAAAGCACATGTACACCGCGTTCCAAATTATTATGCAAAAAGTGTTTAGGAGTGATAAGGGAAGAATTTGTTTGTTTGTCAGTTAAACTCATTGATGGTGATGTGTGTCAGGGCTCTTTATATCACTGTAAGCAATTGCAGACACCTGTGCTAATTAGTTTGGCAGGTGTGTCCAATGAAAGGCAAGACTACTTAAGAAGGCTCTCTCACATTATTAAGCAGCCTACATTTTCTGCCAAAATGGGAAAGAAAAAGGATGTGTCGGCTGCTGAGAAGCAACAAATTGTGGAGTGTTTAGGTCAAGGCATGACTACAATCAACATTGTGCGATGATCAGGATGAAGTGTCTTGGCAATCAAGAAGTATGTAGCTGATTCACAGTACACACGTGTGCGTGCTGATAAGGGCAAATTGAGGACTCTTTCCTACAGGCAATTACGTCAGGTTGAAACAGCAGCGGCAAAAAAGCCTTGTCATAGCAGCAGACAAGTTTTTGAAGCTGCTTGTGCCTCCAACGTCCCCCGAACAACAAGATGCAGGGTCCTTCAGAGGTTTGCAGCTGTGCATACGCCATCCTGTCGACCTCCTCTATCCACTTCACACAAGCAGAAACGGCTCCAGTGGGCCAAACATTACATGAAGACTGATTTCAAAACTGTTTTGTTCACGGATGAGTGCCGTGCAGCGCTCGATGGTCCAGATGAATGGAGTGGAGGATGGCTGGTTGATGGACACCCCACGCAAACACGGCTACAGCGCCAACAAGGAGGAGGTGGAGTAATGTTTTGGGCTGGAATCATGGGGAGAGAGATTGTCGGCCCCTTTAGGATCCCTGAAGGCGCTAAAGATGAACTCCATAATGTATGTGGATTTTCTCAAACAGCACTTCCTGCCATGGTTCAAGAAGAAGAACCGTGTATTTCACAGCAAGATCATTTTTCTGCATGATAATGCACCATCTCATGCTGCACATAAAACATCTGCATCTCTGGCTGATATGGGCATAAAAGGGGACAAACTTATGGTGTGACCCCCATGCTCCCCTGACCTCTACCCCATTCAGAACCTTTGGAGCATCATTAAAAGGAGTGTCTATGATGGCGGGAGGCAGTTCACATCTAAGCAACAGCTCTGGGAGGGTATTCTGTCCTCATGCAAAACAATTGAAGCAGAAACCATCCAAAACCTGACAAATTCAATGGACGAGAGAGTTCAGAAGCTCCTTTCGAACAAGGGGTCCTATGTGAAAATGTAACATCACCTAGAATAAAGTTTTGAGTTGAAAACTGTTTGATTTCAGTTTCTAACAACCTGCTAATGCTTATAATTTCAAAAATGACCATTTTTTTGGTCTTTATTAAAATGAAAAGGTTGATCGAAAAGTTTGGGGGATCTAAGAGTGTGGCAACCCAGTAGTCATGATTACTTCGAATTCTGACAATATGAGGGTCATGCTGCAGGTAGTGCAGCAAGAAGGCACTTATGTGTCTTGCGCATCTCGGAGCCCCAAAATTATTTTCCGGGCTAGATGCAGCTAAAAATTATTTTTAATTTTAAATCTGGTGAAGCTTATTATAGATGGCCTAATAGGATCAGTGCTGCACACTGCTACAAAGCCCAAATTATTTTCCAGTCAAGATACAGATAAACATGATTAGTAATTTGAAAGCTTAAAACGGTTGGTAGGGTGATTTTAACCAATCATCAAGCTTTTACTCTCCCCAGGATGACACAGGGGTAGAAAAGTCGTTTCGGATCCATGATTTGTTCATCTTTATGAACGTGAGTCTGTCTACATTATCAGTGGAGAGCCGCGTGCGCTTATCTGTCAGCACACCACCAGCAGCGCTGAACACACGTTCAGACAGAACGCTGGCTTCGGGGCATGACAAGATCTCCAAGGCGTAAGTGGCTAGCTCCGGCCATTTATCCAGATTGGAAGCCCAAAAAGAGCAAGGGTCCAGTGACACAGTCGTGGCTTCAATGTTTACTTGGAGATACTCCTGTACCATCGTCTCTAGGCGTTGACTATGTGTCAGACTTCTTGTCTCCTGTGGCCTTGCAAAGGATGGGCTAAAAAAGTGGTGAAATGATTCCGCAAAATTGATGTTACCAGCAGATACTGTGGTTCTGTTACGGTTTGAGTGCTGAACACTTGACGGTCCCACGGTTGGCAAGTTGGAACTGTGAGATTCACTACGTGCACCACTGGTATTTTTTGGAAAAGCATATGTAAGATTCTGCAACAGTCTCTGCTGATACTCCTGCATGCGTGCATCCCTTTCTATGGCAGGAATAATTTCTGCAAATTTACTTTTGTACCGGGGATCTAACAGTGTGGCAACCCAGTAGTCAGGATTATTTCTAATTCTCACAATTCGAGGGTCATGTTGCAGGTAGTGCAGCAAGAAGGCACTCATGTGTGTTGCGCATCCAGGAGCACCAAGTCCCTGTTGTGTTGGTGGCGAGGTAACAATCATGCTTCCTTCCTCTGTCCTCTCCCCCCAACCTCGCACAACAGAAATGTGATCAAGGTCTCCCTCATCTGATGAGTCTTCCATCAGTTCGTCCTCCACTTCTTCCTGGGCTCCTGCACCTTCCTCACTAGTTTGGCTGCTACCATGCGCCCTGGTAAAACCATCTCCCCCACCCTCACATGCCTGCCGCCTTGGTGCTGCCGACCGTCTGGACCTTGCAGATGTTAGCCCTTCCGCATACAACTCCTCCTCCTCTACTTCCTCCACCTCCTCTTGTGCCACCACCTGACTCCGAATTCTGTTTAACATGTGCTCCAGCATGTAAATCACCGGAATAGTCATGCTGATAATGGCATCGTCAGCACTAAACATCTTCGTCGCCATTTCAAAACTGTGCAGAAGGGTGCATAGGTTCCTGATCTGAGACCACTCCTCCAGCGTGATTTGCCCCACCTCTGAATCTCGTTGGCCCAGGCTATACGTCAGAACGTATTGCACCAGGGCTTGTCGGTGCTGCCACAGTCGCTGCAACATGTGCAGAGTTGAATTCCACCGGGTAGGCACATCGCATTTTAGCCGGTGAAGTGGCAGGCCCAACGACTTCTGTAGAGATGTAAGTCGCTGAGCTGCGGGATGCGAACGGCGGAAGTGAGCACACAGCGACCGTGCCCTCTGCAGAAGGCCATCTAGTCTGGGATAGTGGGCTAAAAATTGCTGGACAACCAGGTTCAACACGTGAGCCATACAAGGCACGTGTGTGACATTGCCCCGGCGAAGGGCCGCACCCAGGTTTGCAGCATTGTCGCACACGGCCTTCCCTGGTTTCAGGTCCAGTGGAGACAACCATTCATGAAATTGGTTCTCCAGAGCTGACCACAACTCCTCAGCTGTGTGACTCACATTTCCCAGACATTTCAATGTAAAAACCGCCTGATGACGTTGAGCCCTACTGCCAGCATAGTAAGGAGGTGTGCAGGATCCCTTCTGCACAGTTAGAAAGCTTGTGGCATGACCAGACAGGCTTTGGGTGCAGGTGGAAGACCGAGAGGAGGTTGAGGAGGCAGAAGCAGTGGAGGAACTTTGACATAAAGAGGATTGACGCACAACTCGTGGGGACGGCAAGACTTGGACAGCAGCCCCTTGTCCTGCTGTCACCATAGTTACCCAGTGCCCAGTCAGCGACATGTAACGCCGATGTCCATGCCTACTCGTCCAAGTGTCTGTGGTGAAATGCACCCTGTCACACACAGAGTTTCTCAAAGAAGCGGTGATGTTGTGTGCGACATGCTGGTGGAGCGCAGGCACACCTTTCTTTGAGAAGTAGTGCCGACTGGGCATCTGGTACTGGGGCACTGCGACGGACATAAGGTCTCGAAAATCCTCTGTGTCCACCAGGCGGAAAGGCAGCATTTCTGTAGCCAAGAGCTTGCAGATGGTGAAATTCAACCTCTTAGCTTTCTCATGGCTAGGAGGAAATGGTCTTTTACTTGTCCACATCTGAGGGACCGAGGGCTGGCTATTGTGCTTAGACGGGGTTGATAAGGGTGTCCCCGGCAAACTGCCGGTCTGTGAGGAAGATGCAGGCGGACATGTTAGGTTGCCTTGATCCAAAGGTGGTGCTATCGATGTCGGACAGCGCTCAACACCAGCTGGTGTTACCACCTCCAAAGAAAATGATGATCTGCCAATCACGCTGGCTGTTGCGGGTAAAGAGGTGGCAGGTCTGCGCCCCAAAACAGGTGTGACTGCTGTCCCCCCAGTCACAGAGGATGAAGAGGCCGCGGATGCACAAGATATGGCAGACGGTGATTGGCCCGGCCGGCTAGGCCGCATTGTAGCACACTGAGCTTCCCACTGCAACTTATGCTTCATGTCCATGTGCCGGTTCATGCATGAAGTACTCAAACTATGTATTTTTTGGCCTCTACTTAGCTTTTGCTGACAAATGTTACAGATAACACGAGTTGGGTCATCTTTATCGATCTGAAAAAATGCCCAGGCTATGCAAGGCTTAGCACCCATGCGACCTGAAGAGCCACCACGACTTGTGGTGAGAGGCAGAGTTGTGTTTGAGGATGCAGTTGTTGACGTGCTTCCAGTACTACGTCTCTGTCCAGGAAGGCGCAACCTGACCTCGTCATCACTAGCATCTTCCTCCACCTCCTCTGCTGACCTCATCTCTTGGCTGACTGTGGGTTGACAGTAAGTGGGATCTCCGACCTCATCATCATCACCCTGTGCGTTATCACACCCGTCGTCCTCAGAGCCAACTTGTTCCTGCCCTGACAAAAAACTAAAGTTGTCGCTCCAATCAGGTATTTGAGTCTTATCATCGTCTTCCTCATTGTCTCCACCAACAGGAGTTACAGTTTGGGAATGAGGGTCTACATTATGGTCAGAACCTTCTGCGTCTGGTCCTGGATCCGACTCATAAAGATTCTGGGCATCAGTGCAGATCATTTCCTCGTCTGGATTCACAGAAGCGCTGGAGTCGACCTCTGATTCCCAGGCTATAGTATGAGTAAACAGCTCTGCAGACTCAACCATCTGTTCTACCTCATACTCAGACGGGCAGCTGGAGATTTGGGAGCTGTGAGGAAGCAAGTGCGATTTGGGTGACACCTTTGAGGACTGGAGTATTTGTGATGTTGAAGTTGATGTGGAGGAGAGCCCACTTAAAGGAGCACTTGATATCCGTTGAAGCACCTGCTGTTTTTGTGCCTCATCTGGAATTTGTAGCGATTGGCGTGGCCGTAAGAAAGGGATCTTATCACATTGTCCGCTAAAAGAAGTAGACATTTTAGTTTGGCTGGAAGATGGTCTTTCTTCTGCACCTACCCCACGGACACAACCTTTTTTCCCCTTCCCAACACGCCTATTCCCCTTTCCACCAGCAGCAGGCCTTTTTCCACTCATTTTGGTGGTTAACTAATTCACAACTCTGGAGTTGTTTGCACAAAAAAACAATGGATGGTAACCGAGCAGAGCTGAGTGGCCAAACTGTGGTATTAGGCCAAAACTATTGGCTGGGCTAGATGCAGAAAAAAATTATTTTTAATTTGCAACCTGATGGAGGTCAGTATAGATGGACTAATAGAACAAGTCCCACACGCTGCTAGAAGCCCAAATATTTTTTCAGAGATAAATGAAGAAAAAAATTATTTTTAATTTGCAACCTGATGGAGGTCAGTATAGATGGACTAATAGACCAAGTCCCACACACTGCTAGAAGCCCAAATATTTTTTCAGAGCTAGATGCAGAAAAAAATTATTTTTAATTTGCAACCTGATGGAGGTCAGTATAGATGGACTAATAGACCAAGTCCCACACACTGCTAGAAGCCCAAATATTTTTTCAGAGCTAGATGCAGAAAAAAATTATTTTTAATTTGCAACCTGATGGAGGTCAGTATAGATGGACTAATAGACCAAGTCCCACACACCGCTAGAAGCCCAAATATTTTTTCAGAGCTAGATGCAGAAAAAAATTATTTTTAATTTGCAACCTGATGGAGGTCAGTATAGATGGACTAATAGACCAAGTCCCACACACTGCTAGAAGCCCAAATATTTTTTCAGAGCTAGATGGAGAAAAAAATTATTTTTAATTTGCAACCTGATGGAGGTCAGTATAGATGGACTAATAGACCAAGTCCCACACACCGCTAGAAGCCCAAATATTTTTTCAGAGCTAGATGCAGAAAAAAATTATATTCAGTTTGCAACCTGATGGAGGTCAGTATAGATTGACTAATAGAATGATGCTATGCCCAAAAGATTTTACTTCACTAGGTGCAGTAAAAAAATTGGTATTCTATACACAGGTGGTATATCTTGCAACACAGTTAGGCTACTCCACTGACTAACACACTCTGCAATAGGCCAAAAAGGATTAGCTTTGCTAGATTCAGCCAAATGCTGTGAAAAAAACTTGCACAGCACTGGCACAGACCTGCCTGGCAAAAACTGATAGGAACTGATGTAACCTAGTCCTGAAAAGGACTCCAATTACAATTAGTCTTTACTCCCACAATCTATCTATTTAAGAGCACAGACCTGCCTGATAAAAGTCGTAGGAAATGCTGTAACCTAGTCCTTAAAAGAACTGCAATCACAACTATTCCCTACTCCCAAGCTATCTATATATTTGTGCGAAAATTGGCTTGAAATTAATAAGGTATAGCGCACACAGCAACAGCGGTGCCGTCTAACACGCAGCTGCAGCAGTGAGAAAATGGTGGCGACGGGGAAAATGGCTTGGTCTTATAGGGCAAGGACATGTGACATACACTGCCAATCACACATGCCCTTGCTTGTGTGAAAAAAAGCACTTCGCTCCGTGTGTGCGCTGCTGATAGGCTGACAGATTGCACCTCCCCACTGCAAATGCGGGAAAGAGAAAAAAAAATGGAGATCTTCATTGTTCCTGCAGAGATCCATCCCCTGCCCCTCCCCCCGCCCCGCTGTACACTCAAACTGCGTATTAACATTAATTTTCATCATTACTGAGAAAAAATCCAGTTATGATTTTGGTGCACGAACAGTTATCGAACATAACCTCGAACAGCCGAATTTTTCTCAAATTGTTCGTGTTCGCCGACCGGCTCGAACACCGCCCAAAACAGCTCGAATTTGAGATTGGCGAACAGTTCGAGTAGAACAACGCTCATCTCTACTCTTTATGTATCAAATGACCAAGTTCTCCAAAAAATATGACGTAGTGGTCATGGGAGATTTCAACTATCCAGACATTTGTTGGGAATCTCTCTCAAGTAAAACTAACAGGTCAAGCAAATTCTTATCCTCTCTTGCTGACAACTTTATCTTCCAAAAGGTAGGGGAGAAAACAAGGGGATCTGCTACTTTGGATCTAATTCTTATAAACAGGGAGGAAATGGTTGAGGAGGTAAAGGTGGCTGGGACCCTAGGAGGCAGCGATCATGCTATTATAGAATTTTGGATAACTAGAGGAGGAAGACATGTGAAGACTCAAACTTCAAGGTTAGATTTTAGAAAGGCATATTTTAAGAGACTCAGAAAGAGAATAGGAGGGATCCAATGGCTGGATGTCCTTAAGGACAAAAATGTCCAGGAAGGATGGGAAATTTTTAAAAATGAGATTCTCAAAGCACAATCGTTAACAATCCCGAAAAGTAGGAAGAATGGGAAGCATTTAAGGAAACCAGGATGGATGAACACAGAACTTAAACACATGCTAAAAAGAAAGAAAGAAATGTTTATTAAATGGAAAGAGGGAGGCATATCTAAAGAAGATTATAATGCAGTCTGCAGATCCTGTAGGGCACGTATCAGGTTAGCTAAAGCTGACAATGAATTAAGGCTTGCAAGAGATGTCAAAAGCAATAAAAAAGGATTTTGGGGGTATGTCAAAAGTAAAAGAAAAGTCAAAGATGCTATAGGATTTTTACAGGATGAAAATGGAGAAATGGTAAGAGAGGATGTTGAGAAGGCCGAACTTTTTAATTCCTATTTTGCATCTGTTTTCTCTCAGAAAGAAAATGTAACATCAACTGATCTTCACTGTCCTTTTAAAGGAATAGAGGAATCCAAGTTATCAGTAAACAGAAAGATTGTGAGGGAATATTTAGCTAACAAAAATGAGTTCAAGTCTCCAGGTCCAGATGAATTACACCCCAGAGTACTGAAGGAGATTGTAGAAGAAATTTTAGAACCACTCTCCATAATCTTTGAAAATTCTTGGAGAACAGGAGAAGTCCCAGAAGACTGGAGAAGAGCAAATGTTGTTCCTATCTTCAAAAAGGGGAAGAAGGTGGACCCAGGGAACTATAGGCCGGTGAGTCTGACTTCTATACCAGGAAAGATCTTTGAACAAATTATTAAACAACATGTATGTAAGTACATGGATAAGAATGAAGTGATTAACCAGAGTCAGCATGGGTTTGTAACTAACAAGTCATGTCAGACTAACTTAATTTCCTTCTATGACAGAATCACTGACTGGGTGGATCAGGGAAATGCTGTAGATATAGTATATCTTGACTTCAGCAAAGCATTTGACAAAGTATCTCACATCATCCTTATTGAAAAAATGACCAAGTATGCAATGGACCAGGCAACTGTTAGGTGGATTCATAACTGGCTTAGTGATCGGACTCAAAGGGTGGTTGTAAATGGCTTCACATCCAGCTGGATGAATGTCTCAAGTGGGGTACCACAGGGCTCCGTCCTGGGACCTGTATTGTTCAACATCTTTATCAATGATTTAGATGAAGGAATTGAGGGTAAACTGATTAAATTTGCTGATGACACAAAGCTAGGAGGGATAGCTAATACTAGAGAAGAGAGAGAGAGGATTCAAAAAGACCTAAATAAACTGGAGCAGTGGGCAGCAACCAACAGAATGGTTTTTAACAGGGAAAAATGCAAAGTACTACATCTGGGCAATAAAAATGAAAAAAGCATATACAGAATGGGAGGAATAGATCTAAGCAACAGTACATGTGAAAAAGACTTAGGTATACTAATAGATCATAGACTGAACATGAGTCAACAGTGTGATGCAGCAGCAAAAAAGGCAAATACAATTCTGGGATGTATTAACAGAAGCATACAGTCTAGATCACGTGAAGTCATTATCGGTCTTTACTCCTCTTTGGTCAGACCTCATCTGGAATACTGTGTACAGTTTTGGGCACCACATTTTAAAAAAGACATAGACAAACTGGAGCAAGTTCAGAGAAGAGCGACCAGAATGGTGACTGGTCTGCAAACCATGTCCTATGAGGAACGGTTGCAGGATTTGGGAATGTTTAGCTTGCAAAAAAGAAGACTGAGAGGAGACTTAAAAGCTGTCTACAAATATGTCAAGGGCTGTCACATTGTAGAAGGATCATCTTTATTCTCATTTGCACAAGGAAAGACTAGAAGCAATGGGATGAAACTAAATGGGAGGAGACACAGATTAGATATTAGAAAAAACTTTTTGACAGTTAGGGTGATTAATGAGTGGAACAGGCTGCCACGAGAGGTGGTGAGTTCCCCTTCAATGGACGTCTTCAAACAGAGGCTGGACAGACATCTGTCTGAGATGATCTAGTGAATCCTGCTTTGAGCAGGGGGTTGGACCAGATGACCCAGGAGGTCCCTTCCAACTCTACCATTCTATGATTCTATGATTCTATGATAACGTTTTCATTTTTTGGTATATGTGTGAGGGCTTAGATTTTGCGCCCTGAGCTGACATTTTTACTGATACCATTTTGGGGCAGATACAATGTTTGATTGCCTCATTGCATTTTATTGCAAGGTTGCCGGTGGCTAAAAAAATGTTGTTGTTTTTTTTTTTCTTGTTACACCGTTTACCAATCGGATTAATTTATATTTTGATAGATCGGACATTTATGAACGTAACGATACCAAATATGTGTATTTTTTATTTTTTTGCTTTACTGGAGACGCTGGGGACCCCCATGTAGAGATGTAACTAGATTATTTGGCACCCGGGGCAAGAATTCAGTTTGGCGCCCCCCACCCATCCCAAGCACATATGTGATTTGCACACTGAGAGAAGCAGGAAGAGATGCAAGTTGTTAGACCGTAAGTATGAAAATCACATATGAACAGGGCCAGCGTTAGGGGCAGGCAGACTAGGCATCTGCCTAGGGCCCCCCACTCTCCCAGAGGCCCCCAGCCCACCGCGGCCCAGCCGCTATGGGGTCCGTGAGTCAGGTGAGTCAGGGAGGCCCCCCGACAGCAGCGCCGCCCCCCGCATCGGCATCATAGATGTGGAGGGCAGTGGAACTACTGCGACACGCTGCAGATACCAGAGCTGCGGGGAAACAAGGAGGAAAGGTAAGTGTTATATTTATTTTTTAACTCACTGAAGCCATAATACTGGAGGACTGGGAGCTACATTTTATTCTTTATGACTGCTACATTATACTCTATATGGGGGCTGCATTTTACTATATATGGGGGAAGCATTATACCTGCATTATACCCTAAATGGCTGCATTATACCTGCATTATACCCTAAATGGCTGCATTATACCCTAAATGGCTGCATTATACCTGCATTATACCATAAATGGTTGCATTATACCTGCATTATACCCTAAATGGCTGCACTATACCTGCATTATACCCTAAATGGCGGCACTATACCTGCATTATACCCTAAATGGCTTCATTATACCCTAAATGGCTGCATTATACCTGCATTATACCCTAAATTGCTGCATTATACCTGCATTATACCCTAAATGGCTGCATTATACCCTAAATGGCTGCACTATACCTGCATTATACCCTAAATGACTGCATTATACGCTAAATGGCTGCATTATACCTGCATTATACCCTAAATGGCTGCATTATACCTTAAATGGCTGAATTATACTCTATATGGCTGCATTATACTGTTTGGGGGATACATTATACTCTATGGGGCTGCATTATACTGTATTGAAGACTATGAGTGCATTATACTGTGCTGAGGACTATGGGGATGCAATATACACTGCTCAAAAAAATAAAGGGAACATTTAAACAACAGAATATAACTCTAAGTAAATCAAACTTCTGTGAAATCAAACTGTCCACTTAGGAAGCAACACTGATTGACAATCAATTTCACATGCTGTTGTGCAAATTCCACCAACGTCACGTTGCACCACAGACTGTTCAGGAGTTGGCGGGTGCTTTAGTCCAGATCTGGGAGGAGATCCCACAGGAGACTATCCGCAACCTCATCAGGAGCATGCCCAGGCATTGTAGGGAGTTCATACAGGCACAGGGAGGCCACACACAATACTGAGCCTCATTTTGACTTGTTTTAAGGACATTACATCAAAGTTGGATCAGCCTGTAGTGTGTTTTTCCACTTTAATTTTGAGGGTGACTCCAAATCCAGGCCTCCATTGGTTAATAAATTTGATTTCCATTGATGATTTTTGTGTGATTTTGTTGTCAGCACATTCAACTTTGTACAGAACAAAGTATTCAATGAGAATATTTCATTCATACAGATCTAGGATGTGTTATTTGAGTGTTCCCTTTATTTTTTTGAGCAGAGTACTATGGGGAGTGTATTATACAATATGGAGGACTATGGGATGCATTTTGCTATATTAAGGACCAGGGGGTGCATTATGCTATATGGAGGACTATGGGGAGTGCATTATACTATATGGAGGAATATGAATAGTGCATTACACTATATGGAGGACTACGGGGAGTGCATTATACTATATGGAGGACTATGGGGAGTTCATTATACTATATAGAGGACTATGGGGAGTGCATTATAGTATATGGAGGACTATGTGGAGTGCATTATGCTATATGGAAGACTATGGGGAGTGCATTATACTATATGGAGGAATATGAATAGTGCATTACACTATATGGAGGACTACGGGGAGTGCATTATACTATATGGAGGACTATGGGGAGTTCATTATACTATATAGAGGACTATGGGGAGTGCATTATAGTATATGGAGGACTATGTGGAGTGCATTATGCTATATGGAAGACTATGGGGAGTGCATTATACTATATGGAGGACTATGGGGATTGCATTATACTGTATGGAGGACTATGGGGAGTGCAGGGGTGGATTAAGAGTAGCAAGGGCCCCGGGCAGTTTAGAAGGTGCGGGCCCCCCCAAACACACACCTGATGTATCACGTGACATGTCACATGATCCCCTGTGATAGATCATGTGATAGTTCACATGAAATTAATTTGGCACAATATTAATATATTAATTATAATAATTTTTTTACATTAATTGTATGACTTAATATTGAGCACAATTAAGTATGCTGACATCCCCTATATACAGTATGAGACCCTACACACAATATGACCTGCCACAATCCTCCCATACACATCAGGAGGCCGCACGTAGCCATCTGTACACAGCGGGAGGCCACACGTAGCCATCTATACACAGCAGGAGGCCGCACGTAGCCATCTATACACAGCAGGAGGCCGCAAGGAGCCATCTATACACAGCAGGGGGCTGCACGTAGCCATCTATTCACAGCGGGAGGCCTCACGGCGCCCACCAGATACAGCAGGAGGCCGCACGGCGCCCCCCCAGAGACAGCGGGAGGCCACACGGCGTCCCCCCAGACACAGCGGGAGACAGCATGCAGTCACGCACACACACACAAACATATACAGACATATACATACATACACACATTTGAAGCCCAAAAATATATATAAACAGACATCACACAATGATATCAGCACACACTCACACACCCTCACACACACACACTCAATCACTCACCATCCCCCGGCTCCCGTCGTACAGCTCCTCTCCGGTGGTAAGTAGCAGTGCAGGGCGCGCACTGTGTGACGTCACACTAGCAGACATGGCCGCACACAGGACCGTGTCTCCTAGCTGTGACGCGGCCATGCCAGCACACAGGGAAGTTAACAGGTGCAGTGCTGGCCCGGCCGAATAAGAAGCAGCGGCAGTGCGGAGCTGCTGGGGGAACGGTCCGTGGGCCCCCCGCCTCTGACTGCCGGTATGTGCCGCGGCGCCGCACATATTATAATGAGGGCAATCTGGCCACGGACCCCCAGGGCCTGGGCGGTAACCCAGATTGCCCTCATTATAATCCGCCTATGGGGGAGTGCATTATACTATATGGAGGACAATGTGGTGCATTATACAAAACTAGCAAAATGCTGCCGATTCATTGAGTGATTGGATTGTTTATGCTGGAACAAAAATCATTGTTCTCAGCAGCACATCGCCTGGTGAAAACTGCAGATATGCTGCTGATAACATGATGATGTATGGGGACTGATTGAGCTATTAGTGATTGTTCTGTGCCCATCATTCTTCCTCAGCCGGTGTAAAGATGCCGGAAAACAAGCACTGAATGTCTTCAATACTGTCGATCGTTTAACGGCCTGAATTCAACATGTAAATACAATACAACTGTTTCTGTGTAATGGTGCAATATGTGAGCATTTGGAGCCCCACTTTAAACTTTTGCCTAGGGCCACTCTTTGTCTAAAACCAGCCCTGCATATGAATGAAGTGACCATGTGTTGACTGATGGAACCAGTAAGCAGAGCTGAATCCTGACAGTGAGTATAATACACGCTGTTAGGATTGGGATGAGATGATTGAGGATTAGGATTGAGATGAAAGTCTGCAGTCACTGTAGGTGACTGCAGGCTTCTGAATTCTGACAGCGCATCCACTGCACACTTTTAAGATTTTTCCTTGACGATAGCAAGAGTAGATGGTCATGTCAGCACAAGTATAAGATTTGCATATGACGCGCCCCCTGGGCCAGTGCTGTTAGGGATACCCGGAGCCGGATCAGATGGGGGTTGTAGTCTCCGAGTGGCTGTGACCCGGTCCGTGCCCAGGGTGTCAAGCTCAGTGTGTGGCAGTCCTACAGATGTTATTAGTTCTTTGTGTCGACTACGCCACCCGTTGATTTGCGGTCAAAAGGCCGCCACTGCAGCAGGGTCCACTGAGGCTGGTGATGTGTGTGCAGCTTAGGTAGTATAACCCCCAACGGGAGGGGTATAGCCTCAGGGGGTCAGCCGTGGAGGATGGTGGTTGTGAAGGTGCAGCAAGGAGACTCAGAGGCATAAAATGCAGTTCCAGGGTTTTACTTACTGGTGTTGCTCGGGTCACTGTGTACAGCAGTGACCACCCAAGCCGTGCTGCGTCCACCAGGTCCTGGACTCGGTCAACTCCCAGGCAACTCCGGAGTGTGTTCCTGAGCTCCTTTCTGTCTCTCCCTTCTTCTGGCCGTTCCCACCAGGGATCCACCTAAGTCCGGCTCCCTCGGGCCTCTTGTTGGTCAAGCCTCCTCTGGGCTCCCTGACCCTATTCTTGGTCTGCCTTCCGGGTGGATTTAGTGGGTGATCGTGGCAGATCCTGCCCACGACCTCCGGTTCCTGGCTAAGGTGTGCTGTAGCCTCTGCCAGCTTGGGATCCGGTACCCTGTTGCCGACCCTTCACCCTATTAGCTCTCTTATGGGCTCTTGGGGTCCCCTCTGCGCCTCTGGGTCTCTCTCTCTTCTCCTCTGCTCTGCTTCTCAGGTTACACTCTGACAGACTGACGTCTCACAGACTGACAACTGACTGACTGACTGACCCTGATCTAAGATGGTGCCCACCTTAAATACTCCCTCTATGTGTGAGCTCAGGTGACCAGCACCCAATGAGCTCCTAACTTTACCCAGGCTGCTCCCCCTATCTGCCCCTACACTACTGGGATGTTCCACCCCCCTCCCACTCCAGCCAGGAACAGACACTGTCGTACCTGCACATTTCTCTAGTGGGAGTACCATCGGTCTGTTCCCCGGAAATGGGATGTGTGTAGTGCATGCAGCCTACTAGCTCAGTTCCACACTCCATCCTTACCCGGGAGTGGAATATCACACCTCTGGGTTGAGGTGCAATACCCCTGTAGCAGCCGAATCCTCAGGGTGCTACACATACTTCTGGCCACATTCCGGCTCGACATGTCCGCCCTCGTTCAATTCATTTTTATTGAGTGAGGCACAGAATGTCTAGTCGGCAATTCGCTAATGCCAGAGAATCCTGACAGCGTGCAGTGCGCACTGTGAGAATTCAGAAATCTGCAGTCACATAGAATGACTGCAGACTCCTCACAAACATGGACAACCCCTTTAATGCTCATAAATAAAAATATGAAAATTAGTCAGTATCACAAAAAAAATTTAAATCCAAGTACCTGATAGATAATGTTGTCTCTGGAGTCATTCTCTTTCTTTTCTTCATCTTGTCCAGATGCCATGATGACTTTTTTTATCCAGAGCTCGTCTCTGCAGATTTCCATCTCCTCCGGTCTTCTGTAGCACATCCCCACATGATGCCCTTAAAAATAGCGGTGTCATTACAATGCTCCTGAAAAAAAATATCTGCCCTATGCTGAGCCCCTGAATAAATAATTGCCCCTTACTATATTCCCTACACAAAATATCACCCCCACACTGTCCCTCTTGTGGTACATGCCCTCCATACTGCCCCTTCCTTTCCATATTGGGCAAACTCTTCACACTGTCCTCTCACACTGTGTCCCCCCTATAGGGTCCAGTCTCAATAATGTGCCCCCTCATCACACTTCCCCTCCTTAGCTTATTGTCCACTTCTGGCTGTGCCCTTACACTGTCACCCCATGCTAACCCCCCACTGCTCAGTCTCTATTCTGTGCCCACTCACACTTTTCTCCCCTCATACAGGTTCCTTGCATTATTCTCCTCAATAGCCTCCTCACACATTTCCCTTTCCATCCGCATACTGTCTCCTCTCACATAACCCCTGCTAACCATATTGTCTTTTCATATATTTACCCCCTCGCTCTCCATACTGCCTCCTCACACATCCCCCCGACTCCCCATACTGTGTCTGCACCCATACCATCACCCTGGCTCCCTATACTGTGTCCACATATATTCTCACCCTCGTTCCTCATACTGTGTATACACCCATCCCCCCTGTCACCTTACTGTGTCCGCACCCATCCCCCCACTCATCATACTGTGTACACACCCATTCCCCCCACTCACCATATTAGGTCTGCATCCATACTCCTCTCAAATTTCTCATGCTTCCCCCCTTCCCCTCCCCATATTGTATTCGCACCCTTCCCTTCCTCGTTCCATAAACTGTGTCATCAAATCTTATTTCTTCTGCCAACCCAAACTGTGTCCTCAAATCCTATATCATTTGGCCCCAACCCTCAAACTGTGTCCTTAAATTCTATTTAATCAGCCCCTCAAACTGTGTCCTTAAATCCTATTTCATCTGCCCCCAAACTGTGTCCTTAAACCAATTTAGCCTGCTCCCAAAACTGTGTCCTTAAATCCAATTTAGCCTGCCCCAAAAACTGTGTCCTTAAATCCTATTTCTTCTGCCCCCCAAACTGTGTCCTTAAATTCTATTTCTTCTGCTCCGCCCAAACTGTGTCCTTAAATCCTATTTATTCCCCCCCAAACAACAAATCTTTAGTGTCTTCAGCTTCACTGGAGAACTTACCACCATTCGCACCTTATCAGCACCAGCAAGTGACATCAGCAGTTTGTGTACATAATTTCATCACGCTGCTGATGTCACCCTGACCCGGTGGTCAAAGGTTCAATTGTACAATTGAACACTGGGAGCCGGCGTGCTACACCTTCTGTGAGGCAGCTGTCACCTTGAAAGCCAGCTCAGAGAACGACCGACTCCCAGTCCGGAGGTGGCAAAATGCAGCCGCCGGGGAGACCGCTGTGTCAGGCAGCCCCCTGCTGGCTGCACTCAGGGCAGAGGCCCCGCCTGCCCCACTGGATATGCCTTTGCCCCCAAGGGAGTGGTGGCCCTGGGCAGTTGTCCAGTTTGCCCCACTCCCATCTCGCCGACCTTGACTGCATTTCAGCATCAGAATTGTTGTGGAGCTGCTCAATTGCAGTTGTAAAACCGGTATACAAAAGTAAAACTGTGTCCCTTTTTTTTCTTTTTAAGGGAACAGCTTTTGAGCCTGTACCAAAAAGGATGTAACAAGAAAAGCAAGGTAGGTTCAAGTTCCAAAAGTAAGTACCTGCAAAAGGCCGCTGTATTCAGTGGAAGATTTTTTTCCCACAAACCAAAAATTGAATGTCACAGTGTTTGAATTTGTGCGAAACAGCAAATTCCAGGAAAATCAATTCAAACTTGATCCTCCACTGATCAATCTGTTGAGCTCTAGAAAAGACTGATCATAACTTTTAATTCATTCATTTAAATTCATGATCATTCATTGGCTGAGAAGATCAATGGGCAGGACTACCATGGATTTACCACCTATGCAATGTCAATTAGTAAGTAGAACTGCTCACTGGACTCCAAAGGGTGCTTTCACATGGCGTTTTGGCACCCGTTCATTGGTCCCGTCGGAGCTTATGTCAGAACCCCCCACAAAACGGGATTCGGGTGTATGCATCAACAGTTTCATAGACTATAATGGTGCCGACAGAGTGAACATGTGCTCTATTGTTCATCATTTTCGGGTGTATATGCCTACTGGACACGGACACTCAGATGTAGTAGATTGCGTCTGGGTGCCGATCTCCAGTAGGCATTCATGCACCAAAATGATGCACGACAGAGCACGCGTTCAATTTGTCGGCACCATCTTAGCCTATGGCCCCGTTGACGCATACACCTAAATCCCGTTTTGCAGGAGGTTTCGAACGTAAGCCCTGACAGGAGCAACGAATGGGTGTCAAAACACAGTGTGAAAGTGCCCTAAGCCCCAAATAAATAGAAAAAAAAATGAAGAGAAAATAAGGTTATACTGTATGATTGATTCTTCAAAAGTATATAATATTCTGCTTAGCTCTTCTTGCTTCAAAACCTGTTACACACTGATGAAATTACACGTTGAATGTGATAGGTTCCCTTTACTAGAATATTTGGAAAGGATTTTTAAACTAGGCAACCCCTTTATGGCTATGCAGAAGCTTTTAGAAATCCTTTGCCATCTATACCAATCCACTCATCGTGTTGGGATCATGAACCCTTCTAGCAAATGTCACAGCTGTTTGATTCACATTCCGGGTCAATCTCCTTTATTTCCACTCACAGTCTTTACCATGCCTTCTACGTTCACACTTTAGGCAATACTCTGCATCAAAATGCATAAGAAGCAACGCAAGAGAAAGCAAGTATGAAAAGATAACCAATCAATAAATCACTAACTCACGGATCATTCTACATAACTGTTATTACAATTGCTTCTATTGTGCAATGCTGCTATCAGCTAATTGCATTATTTATCTTATCAACTTTCCCTTGTCTACATTCCCAGCTGATCAGCCCTTGCATTGTCTAGAATAGGGGAAAAATAATAAAGCTAGCAAATAAGAACCAGATTGATAAGACATATAACTATATATATTTATTTTTTCCTAGCCAAGTTGTTTTATCTAAGCAGAATTTTATCACACCTCTTGGCAATGAGAAAGCAAAGTGAGGAAAATCCTTGTGTAGTTCTCGTAGAACTGATGTCACATGCAAGGCAAGGACATCACAAGGAGGAGTCAGATTACTGTAAGAATGGGCAGTGCAGTGTGCAGGCAGAGTAAGTGCTAGATGAGAGGGGATTGGAACAGGAATAAGGCTGTGCAGCACAACACTCATCCTAAACACAAGCAGCACTCATCATCACTGTTGCAGTGCTGGGTTCATTTTCACCCATTGAAGAATGAGATCTCCCTGCTTCACATGACAGGCTTGTGCTGGAGTTAATGCAGAATACACAGCAGCAGGGTTGTGATTGGAATGAGAAACATTATGTATTTTGGTAAGTGCCTTTTCCTTATTGTGTTTCAACTTGTCTATGCAAAGCAGCTGTTTTGACACATGCATAATATATTCCCTGTCTTGCACAATTCTAATGCTCATCTTCTCCTTTAGCTCCTAAGCATTAATCTGCAGCGATTCCATTCAGCAGTCTTAATGACTTGTCTCAATGAACTTAGGCTGCATTATGTTTAACCCTAACTTGGAAAAAGTTGTCCCACTTTAATGTATCATTTGTTAATTGCCTTATGTTCCCTATGTTCACAATATAGTGTTGCAAAGAAATTGAGTTCCTTTAAGAAACTGGTTACAAGCACAGTCATAAAACACATTACTTGTTCTAATAAGTCCTTAGAGGGCTCACTGCTTTTTATATAATGTGCTTGGAAGGAGTTTGGTTTCATGTTAGTTCTGAAATAGCTTAAGAGAATGGTTCTGTACCTGCTTGCAGACAACATGCTGTAATTTTCTGCTGCCAGTTATGAGCTGTATTCTAGCACTATATTACTCAAGACTGCACTAGAAGATGTCATTTAGTAACACAGGCATACTGTAGTGCACTGCTCACTCACATACAGGGAATCCAAATTAGGTTCTGATTGTCTGTTACCATGTTTCAAGTGTCCATAACCCTAGAAAGTAATCTTTATTTAATCTTGTTTCCCAAATATTCCCTCTTCGTATGACTTTGATGCTGAAAATATGTGTTTTGTATGAAAAACAGAACTTCATTATATGAAGCATGGTCATGTTTTCACTCAATAAGCAACATATGGCGAACAGTGATGTATTTGTGCAGAAAAAAAATGAAAACCACAATAAAAAAAAAAAAAGAAAAGAGCTGCTTGAAACAGTTACTGGTACATTACAATTTAATATCATTAACATAGATAAAGTCAATGCAAAAGTTATTTTCTAACAGCATGGGAAGCCTTGATATCATGTCTAGCTACTATAAAGAGAATGGAATTGATACATATCATACATACATTGTTTACATCAAAATCTCCAAAATATTTGAAGAAATATTTCTGCCACTTAGTGACATGAAACACTGAAGAAAGGAAGGTGCATAGTACTGATTTAGCGTCATACTTATATATCATTATTATAATGCGTAAGTACCTTGTTTACTAAGGTGATACATATACAACAGTATAGGTGATAAGTTCTGTCCTATTTGTTTTTTTTTTAATAAAAGTAGACAGGGCTGTCAATAATTAGGAATACAATCTATTCAATACATTGATAAATTTGAAGAATGTTACATAAATCATGTCTATATATATATATATAGATATATTATATCTATATATATATATATATATATATATATATATATATATATATATATACACATATATATATACATATATAAGGGTTCTTTACAGTTAGAGCAGTCAGACTGCTGTGGAGTGCCCTACCACAAGTGGTAGTAGTGGCAGACACTATGACAGTTTTTAAGAAAAAGGCTGGATGATTTCTTCAATACACATAACATTGTAGACTATAGATAATTTATTGACAAAAAATGTTCAATTGATGGAGAGAGGTTGAACTTGACGAACCTTGGTCTTTTTTCAACCTACATAACTATGTATGTAACTATGTATATATATATATATATATATATATATGAGATATCCATAACATATGAAACATGCTGCAGATTTATCAATGTACATATATATATATATATATATATATATATATATATATATATATATATATATATGTATATAATTTTTTTTAATCAACTATAGTATTTGATAGATGCATGACATGGTTAATTCATTGCTTCAGTGCAATCTTCAGAGATTAAGTTGAAAGTATTCACTTTGAGAGGCTTTCATGAGCCAATTGTGCCACGCAGTGTCATACTTAACAACACTATTATACACCAGGCACTCTGAGCTTGTAAATTATCTATTTCAACAGCTGTAGCAATAGGCAAACAGTCTACACCACTGAGAGGAACAATCAATCGCATCTCCTCTAAGAAAACATGATGTTCCTATATTGTATGCTGTGCATAACGTTACAGAAATGCCACGTCCTTTGCAAGTATATGCTAATGAGAGTTAATTCCTTTTTATAATGACTTGATCTACCACCATGCGTTACTTAAGAACTAGGGAACGATAATACAAGGGGGAGTGAATTTGTGATGTTTTCTACAGGAAAAGATGCAGAAGGTGTATATAAAAAAAATAAATAAAAAAAAACTTGGAAATATGTTTATGATGGAAATTGGTTAATATTCTTGTAGAGTATGAGTCAATGAAGGGCAAATGAAGGGTGGATTGAAACATTCACACCCTGCTGTTTAAGCCCATAAAGATCCATCATGAAGAATATATCTTCTAATTGTCAGATTTCACAGCCTTCACTAGCATCCTGGAGCAATTATTTTCGAATGCTGTCAAAAATTATAGTACAGGTTCTATAAGACATGTATAATGCAAAATGGACGGTACATATTTTGTAATGCACTTATACTATGGGAATCTATGACAAAGTCACATATAGAAAATGCTGAATTGCACATCATGTATCAATTCTCTTAATATCGGTTCCCCAGGACAGGTCAACATTTATTTTTTCCAATGATATCTACTGTATGATAGTTACTATGTTAGGTACATCACAACTTTTATATGACTTTTTATTTAATCAGTTTAACCCTTTAGATTGTGAGGGATGATGTACTGTAATTTGAGTCCAGAATGAGCATAGTCCTGATAACAAGTGTTAAAATAAATTGAAATGATCATAAGGCATGGACAGAACACAGTATATTTACCCATTTCTGGTCCAAATATGTAACTTTTTATATGGTACCTTGAATCACTGTCACTGCTACAGTTCCCATAAAAAAGAGCTAAAAAACAAGTCGGTATAAACATTCCTAATAGAACAGTAAAACCAGCTTATGTTTGGCTGTCACAAGTCTTATAGCAGACATAAAGTGTAATGCCACTTTTCCCATTGTAGATTGTTCTCCTCAAAGTAATGGAACCACTATGAAGATTCACATTTACGGTCACTGATTTATGGACTTTAAGTGTTACATATCTAAAAGCCAAGGCTTAAGTTAGGACACTTTATTAAAGATGTCAGATGCTGATGGACTCCGGATTCAAACATGTAACTAGATCTGTGTATTTATGGGTTGTTTTTCTTTCACCTGGGAGATATTCCTAACATTATGAGACATTTTTAGTTTCCTTATCCATAAAATTCAGAGAATTTCTGCTCTTATCACAGATGGGAGTTTGTCCTTATAGCATTAATGAAATATGTATTACTAGAGACCATAGGGAACCTTTGATAAATAGAAGATCTGGAGGTTTGTAGAGCTCCCTTGTCTGGTATTTCCGCCGATTTGCTGAAAATAAATAACATTTCTTTTATGGAATGGATATGAATTTTTTAATAGATGCTTTCTATATTTTTTTTTTACTTTTTTTAAGGTTTAAGTGAACATAAGTTCAAATAATTCATGCTAAAATAGATTTTTTCAGGGAGCAGTTTTTAATATAGTTGTTGTATTAATAGTATTTAAATTAAATTAAATATAGTAATTAGCTTTATTTATAATTGTCTATATCATTGTTTTTCTCCAGTATACAACCAAAAAGTGGTAATACTTGATTAGAAAACATTTTTTTTATCAGCAACATTATTGTCGCTATGCTGCGTCTGCTATTACAGTTCATCTTCATTCACTTGAATGAAGCTGAGATGTGTGGAGTTAAAAAAAATAGCCCTGTTACATGAAAAAACGTTTTTAACCTACAGATATGGGATTAATCTGCATGTTAATAGCATTCTGTTCCTGCCCAGTGCCCACACTTAGACCCCGCTTTCCCCAGCAGCCTTCGGGCTGTAGTCACAGGGGTGGAACCTTTGCCGTTTCAGTTACCGCTCTGTGTATAGAGAGCAGCAGCTGTAACCGCACCCCTGGCACTGACTGACAGCAGCTCAGCATTATGGTTGGTTGTCAGTCAATGCCGAGGGCGCGGTTACAGTCACCACTCTCTACACACAGAGCGGTGACCAACACTGTGCCGACGCCACCCCCATGTCTGAAATATGAATGCTGCCTGGAGAAGTAAAGTTCATTTCCTCCTGGCAGCAAGGCTCTTAGTGCAGATGCCTGGACTGGTTCAGAATGCTATTATCCCACAGGTTAACCTCACATCTGGAGGTTAATATCGTTTTTTCACGTGACAGTTTCCCTTTAACCTTGTGGTATAAGGCTCAGGCTACACAGTGACTTTGGCTTTGACACATCATTCGGTCAAAGATGGCTACATCCCACTGCTACTGCTTAATGGAATTGCATTTCAACTCCTATGAAACTTCAACTGTGACAAGCAACTCAAAAAATTCCACCTGGTTCTGAATCTTTGTAACTTGCCTGTTGTGGTTGCGGTACCTTAGCGGTCGCAATGTCATCCCATTCACCTGCGATGTAGCAGCAGCGCATAGGATTGTTTGGCAGCGTGACCTCTGTCACAGCTAAAGTCATAGGGTAGATCTAAGTTAATGCTAAAGAAAGTACTCCTTGACTCTTGCCCTGCCTTCTCGAGCAAGCTGTTTCAAAAATGCCCATAGATTTGAATTAAGGGAACCGTGGACATGCTTGGCTATCTTTCACCTGCTGGATTGGGGCCCAGAGGACGTTAATTTCTATGACTGGTTTCAGGTTAGTAGAATTCCCTGAAGTCGGACCCTCATCAATCAGAATATCCCATGAATATGCCATACATGTTGTTGTTAAGGAAATTCTTGAAGCTCTGTGTTTAGACACCTGTGCTGCTAGAACATTCTCTTTGGTCAGCTATTGGCTATTGTAACCTGGACCAGTCATAAAGATATAATACATGGAAATGCAGAATGTATCCAGTATGTGTCTAATAATAGTTCCTTAAAACACTGGGTTAAGATTTGGAGTCTGTTTTAATCAAAATGACTAATGCTCTTATATGGGAAAGTTACCCACCTGTAAAAAGCTATGTTAAATGTTATGGCGAGTTTATTGTTTTTTTCCCCCTAAAGTGAATGATGTTTTTACTGCAACTTTTAAGACAATTGCAAATGAATTTTATAAGAGTTTTTTCTTCCTTTTCTTTCGTTGTCTCTGGCCAAAATAAAATTACTCTTCACTGCTTAGAACACTTGGCAAGCAGAATAGATTGCAGCAGCTGTAATGAAGTATTTGGAATTTTTATTTTATCTTTTTACAAGCTTATCATGGTCTCATGTGTCGACATTATAACATAAACAAGCTGAAGACAAATCTACATTCTTCTACTTTACTTGGTTTCAAAGTAGGATGAAAAGGGTCATTCAGTGTTAAGATCCCTTATAGAAAAGCTTGTCCCACTACTACCACTGTACTAAGCTTTAGTTTTACAGTTTATGGGTAAGGTCTTTTAATTTAGAAATACACAGACTGATATGATCAGGGATCATAGAATCATAGAATGTTAGAGTTGGAAGGGACCTCCAGGGTCATCGTTTCAATGCAGGATTCACTAAACCATCTCAGACAGTTGTCTGTCCAGCCTCTGTTTGAAGACTTCCATTGAAGGAGAACTCACCACCTCTCGTGGCTGCCTGTTCCACTCGTTAATCACCCTCACTGTCAAAAAGTTTTTTTCTAATATCTAATCTTTATCTCCTCCCTTTCATTTTCATTCCATTGCTTCTCATGTTCCCATGTGCAAATGAGAATAAGGATGATCCGTCTACACTGTGACATCCCTTCAGATATTTGTAGACAGATATTAAGTCTCCTCTCAGTCTTCTTTTTTGCAAGCTAAACATTCCCAGATCCTTTAACCGTTCCTCGTAGGACGTAGTTTTGCAGTCCGCTCACCATCATGGTAGCTCTCCTCTGAACTTGCGCCAGTTTTTTATATCCTTTTTAAAATGTGGTGACCAGAACTGGATACATTAGAGATCTGACCAAGGAAGAGTAGAGGGGGATAATTACTTCACGTTATCTAGACACTATGCTTATCTTAATACAGCCCAGAACTGTGTTTGCCTTTTTTGCTGCTGTATCACACTTTTGACTCATGTTAAGTCTGTGATCTATTAGTATACCCAAGTCTTTTTCACACATGCTGTTGCTTAATTGTATTCCTCCCGTTTTGTAGATGTAATTTTCATTTTTCTTGCCTATACAGTGGTGGCCAAAAGTTTTGGCACCCCTGCAATTCTGTCAGATAATACTCAGTTTCTTCCTGAAAATGATTGCAATCACAAATTCTTTGGTATTATTATCTTTATTTAATTTGTCTTCAATGAAAAAACACAAAAAGAATTGTCCTAAAGCCAAATTGGATATAATTCCACACCAAACCTAAAAGAGGGGGTGGACAAAAGTATTGGCACTGTTTGAAAAATCATGTGATGCTTCTCTAATTCGTGTAATTAACAGCACCTGTAACTTACCTGTTGCACCTAACAGGTGTTGGCAATAACTAAATCACACTTGCAGCCAGTTAACATGGATTAAAGTTGACTCAACCTCTGTCCTGTGTCCTTGTGTGTACCACTTTGAGCATGGAGAAAAGAAAGAAGACCAAAGAACTGTCTGAGGACTTGAGAAACCAAATTGTGAGGAAGCATGAGCAATCTCAAGGCTACAAGTCCATCTCCAAAGACCTGAATGTTCCTGTGTCTTCCGTGCGCAGTGTCATCAAGAAGTTTAAAGCCTATGGCACTGTGGCTAACCTCCCTAGATGTGCACGGAAAAGAAAAATTGACGAGAGATTTCAACGCAAAATTGTGCGGATGGTGGATAAAGAACCTCGACTAACATCCAAACAAGTTCAAGCTGCCCTGCAGTCCGAGGGTACAACAGTGTCAACCCGTACTATACGTCGGCATCTGAATGAAAAGGGACTGTATGGTAGGATACCCAGGAAGACCCCACTTCTTACCCCGAGAGATAAAAAAGCCAGGCTGCAGTTTGCCGAAACTTACCTTAGAAAACCTAAAACGTTTTGGAAGAATGTTCTCTGGTCAGATGAGACAAAAGTAGAGCTTTTTGGGAAAAAGCATCAACATAGAGTGTATAGGAAAAAAAAAGAGGCATTCAAAGAAAAGAACACGGTCCATACAGTCAAACATGGTGGAGTTTCCCTGATGTTTTGAGGTTGCTTTGCTGCCTCTGGCACTGGACTGCTTGACCGTGTGCATAGCATTATGAAGTCTGAAGACTACCAACAAATTTTACAGCATAATGTAGGGCCCAGTGTGAGAAAGCTGGGTCTCCCTCAGAGGTCATGGGTCTTCCAGCAGGACAATGACCCAAAACACACTTCCAAAAGCACTATAAAATGGTTTGAGAGAAAGCACTGGAGACTTCTAAGGTGGCCAGCAATGAGTCCAGACCTGAATCCCATAGAACTCCTGTGGAGAGATCTCAAAATGGTAGTTTGGAGAAGGCACCCTTCAAATATCAGGGACCTGGAGCAGTTTGCCAAAGAAGAATGGTCTACAATTCCAGCAGAGCATTATAAGAAACTCATTGATGGTTACCGGAAGCTGTTGTTTGCAGTTATTTTGGCTAAAGGTTGTGCAACCAAGTATTAGGCTGAGGGTGCCAATACTTTTGTCTGGCTCATTTTTGGAGTTTTGTGTGAAATGAACAATGATTTGATTTTTGCTTCATTCTCTTTTGTGTTTTTTCCTTGCAAGCAAATTAAATGAAGATAATAATACCAAAGAATTTGTGATTGCAATCATTTTCAGGAAGAAACTGAGTATTATCTGACAGAATTGCAGGGGTGCCAATACTTTTGGCCACCACTGTATGTAGAATCTTGCATTTGTCCCTTTTTAATTACCATTCTATTAATCACTACCCATTATTCAAGCTTATCTGGTTAGGCGGGTTCTGAGATTATTGTAAAAGAGGTTTCCAGAATTAGCTTATTCCTGGCAATGGTCAAAAAAAATATCCACCACCACTCTCCGTGAAGGGCCAAGGTGCGTGATTAGGACTGCAGCACATATCTATAATATACTTACCTTGTAATGTCTTCACATCCTGTTCTGTCCAGATGTGTCCAGATCCCAGAATTCCAAGCGGCAGAAGTTCGTCGACCGCCATATTAGGACTCCCAAGTGATTGGTGTCTCAATATGGAAACAGCTGGTGGTACCAGCTTCTTGCGAGGTACCACCAGTGGAACACCATCGCGAACATGCCATACATGCCGCACAATCCGCACATGCCGGGATCAGCCGAATGATTCACTGACCGTCGCCATCTTTGTACAGGAGGAACGCATGTGCAGTTTTAAGATGACCGCCGCTATCTGCCTGCACAAAGATGGTGGCGGTCTAATTTACTGCGTGGGGAGACAGCTCAAATGAGAGAACACATGAGGGAAGAATACAGCACAGGGGTGGAGAGAGAGCAGACAAAGGGGAGAGCACATGGGGTACACAGGTCAAAGAAGAGAGCACAGACAGGAGAAGACAGCAGATGGGGGAGAGAGAAAGTGCACAGGGGGGAGAGAGACAGAGCACAGGGGGGAGACAGCTCAAACGGGATAGCACATGAGGGGAGAACACAGCACAGGAAGGATAGAGACAGCAGACAAGGGGGATAGCACATGGGGTAGACAGGTCAAAGAAGAGAGCACAGACAGGAGAAGTCAGCTCATGGGGGAAAGTGAGAGTGGATAGGTGGGTGAGCACATGGGGGGGGGGGGGAGTTTCTCAATGCTGCAAAGCCTGCCCCCCATCGTGACATTACCACCCTCCTGATGCCATAGCATCGGGACTCCATCTAGTATCTACATAATAGCTGCTATGCTGAGCATAGAATTGCCCCATTCACCTCAAGAACACTACTGCAGTACTGCATAACTGCTAGTAAGTAGATGGTTTCAGGTATGTAGAGGAGAAAGTGCTGCAGCACTCCAGCGGCATTGGTCCATTCAAACAGCAGAACAGTGGATGTCCTAAAATTTATACCCCCACCAATCACATATAAATTGGAGCAGTGGGCAGCAACCAACAGAATGGTTTTTAACAGGGAAAAAATGCAAAGTACTACATCTGGGCAATAAAAATGAAAAAAGCATATACAGAATGGGAGGAATAGAGCTAAGCAACAGTACATGTGAAAAAGACTTAGGTATACTAATAGATCATAGACTGAACATGAGTCAACAGTGTGATGCAGCAGCAAAAAAGGCAAATACAATTCTGGGATGTATTAACAGAAGCATACAGTCTAGATCACGTGAAGTCATTATCGGTCTTTACTCCTCTTTGGTCAGACCTCATCTGGAATACTGTGTACAGTTTTGGCCACCACATTTTAAAAAAGACATAGACAAACTGGAGCTAGTTCAGAGAAGAGCGACCAGAATGGTGACTGGTCTGCAAACCATGTCCTATGAGGAACGGTTGCAGGATTTGGGAATGTTTAGCTTGCAAAAAAGAAGACTGAGAGGAGACTTAATAGCTGTCTACAAATATGTCAAGGGCTGTCACATTGTAGAAGGATCATCTTTATTCTCATTTGCACAAGGAAAGACTAGAAGCAATGTGATGAAACTAAATGGGAGGAGACACAGATTAGATATTAGAAAAAACTTTTTGACAGTTAGGGTGATTAATGAGTGGAACAGGCTGCCACGAGAGGTGGTGAGTTCCCCTTCAATGGACGTCTTCAAACAGAGGCTGGACAGACATCTGTCTGAGATGATCTAGTGAATCCTGCTTTGAGCAGGGGGTTGGACCAGATGACCCAGGAGGTCCCTTCCAACTCTACCATTCTATGATTCTATGAAATGGACTGCAGCTTAAAGCTCTTTGCATGCTGTCCTGCCAAATATTTAACAGGGTAAATCTATACTTCACACAGTACAGCCTAGCATAGCTCAGTAGCTGTGCCAAACTCATCATAGAGCATATGCTGTGTCAATGAGCACTCAGTGGTACACCAGTATTCATAAATGGGCCTTAATGTTTATTTAGTTACCAACATAACATTCCGGCTCTTTGCATACATTAATCTCTACATAGCTGTGTAACTGTAGATAAATATACACACGCTCCGCCTGCAGTCATGATCCACCAGAAGCTTGGAAGCTGAATTTCATCATGTACAATACACTAATTTACATCACACTTAGTGCTCAGCATAGATGAGCAAATCTGTCAAAATTCTCTTCTCTGCCATTTTCCAAAATACAAATCAGACTATTTTGCTGATAAATGTGCACTTTTATTACACATAATACAACTTAATTGAGTAGACAAAGTCATTTTGTGTTATTTATCAAGATGTTATCTAAGTCCAATAGGTAATGCATTGAGTTATAGTGTTCTCCTTCAGCTACCTGCTTAAAGGGAATCTGTCAGTTCAATCAACCGTTCTAACCCGTCTATATGGACATGTATTTCATAGGAAGCTGAATAAAATGATACCTTGATATCTGCGATCTGATGTCTTATTCCAGAGAAATCCACGTTTTTCTTATAAATAATCTGTTAAAGACTATGGGCTGGACAAAGATTTGCATATTATACAACTGTGTTTAGTTATAACTGACATAATCTGCAGGTGTCATCTCAGTGTTTCAGCTTCCATCTCACAGCCAGCCAGTGTTGCAATAGAGCAGAGCTGTGAGAGCTGCAGCAAATGTGTTTGTAAGAAGATAATATTCAGTTCTATTGTTCTGTGTTAGTTACATGTGTCACACTGGTAACTCCTCTTTTCATTTAAAATAATCTCTGGAGGCATAGCTAAAGCAGATCAGTGTCTGGCCCATAGTCCTGAACATCTCATTTACTTATAAGAAAAACGTGGATTTCTCTCGAATAAGACATTGGATCGTAGCTATCAAGGTATCATTTTATTATGCTTCATATGACCTATATGCCCATATAGATGGCTTAGGAGGGTTGATCCTACTGACAGGTTCCCTTGGAAACAAAAAGATAAGTGAGCAAAATGGATTGCTCTTTTCTGAAGAGATCCCTGAACAACTCTAGTGTTTCCTACCTCTTAGTACAATTTGTGCTTTAATGTATACAGTATACAGTATGTACAGTTGAAGCCAGAAGTTTACATACACTATATTAAAAGACACATATGCATGTTTTTCTCAATATCTGACATGAAATCAGAATAAATCTTTCCCTAAGTAAGTAATAAACATGCCTTAAAACATTCCCTCTCTGTCATTATTCTGGCATTTGGTAAATATTAAAAATGATGGTAATCCTAATTGACCTAAAACGGGAAAGGTTTATTCTGATTTCATGTCAGATATTGAGAAAAATATGCATATGTGTCTTTTAATATAGTGTATGTAAACTTCTGGTTTCAACTGTATATATACATTACAGACCAAATGTTTGGACACACCTTCTCATTTAAAGATTTTTCTGTATTTGCATGACTTTGAAATTTGTACATTCACACTGAAGGCATCAAAACTATGAATTATCACATGTGGAATTATATACTTAACAAAAAAGTGTGAAACAACTGAAATATGTCTTATATTCTAGGTTCTTCAAAGTAGCCACCTTTTGCTTTGATGACTGCTTTGCACACTCTTGGCATTCTCTTGATGAACTTCAAGAGGTAGTCACCGGAAATGGTTTTCACTTCACAGGTGTACCCTGTCAGGTTTAATAAGTGGGATTTCTTGCCTTATAAATGGGGTTGGGACCATCAGTTGTGTTGTGCAGAAGTCAGGTGGATACACAGCTGATAGTCCTACTGAATAGACTGTTAGAATTTGTATTATTGCAAGAAAAAAGCAGCTAAGTAAAGAAAAACGAGTGGCCATCATTACTTTAAGAAATGAACGTCAGTCAGTCTGAAAATTTGGGCAAACTTTGAATGTGTCCCCAAGTGCAGTTGCAAAAACCATCAAGCGCTACAAAGAAACTGGCTCACATGAGGACCGCCCCAGGAAAGGAAGACCAAGAGTCACCTCTGCTTCTGAGGATAAGTTTATTCGAGTCACCAGCCTCAGAAATCACAAGTTAACAGCAGCTCAGATTAGAGACCAGGTCAATGCCACACAGAGTTCCAGCAGCAGACACATCTCTACAACAACTGTTAAGAGGAGACTTTGTGCAGCAGACCTTCATGGTAAAATAGCTGCTAGGAAACCACTGCTAAGGACAGGCAACAAGCAGAAGAGACTTGTTTGGGCCAAAGAACACAAGGAATGGACATTAGACCAGTGGAAATCTGTGCTTTGGTCTGACGAGTCCAAATTTGAGATCTTTGGTTCCAACCACCGTGTCTTTGTGCGACGCAGAAAAGGTGAACGGATGTTACTCTACATGCCTGGTTCCCACCGTGAAGCATGGAGGATGAGGTGTGATGGTGTGGGGGTGCTTTTCTGGTGACACTGTTGGGGATTTATTCAAAATTGAAGGCATACTGAACCAGCATGGCTACCACAGCATCTTGCAGCGGCATGCTATTCCATCCGGTTTGCGTTTAGTTGGACCATCATTTATTTTTCAACAAGACAATGACCCCAAACACACCTCCTGGCTGTGTAAGGGCTATTTGACCAAGAAGGAGAGTGATAGGGTGCTACGCCAGATGACCTGGCCTCCACAGTCACCAGACCTGAACCCAATCGAGATGGTTTGGGGTGAGCTGGACCGCAGAGTGAAGGCAAAAGTGCCAACAAGTGTTAAGCATCTCTGGGCACTCCTTCAAGATTGTTGGAAGACCATTTCCGGTGACAACCTCTTGAAGCTCATCAAGAGAATGCCAAAAGTGTGCAAAGCAGTCATCAAAGCAAAAGGTGGCTACTTTGAAGAACCTAGAATATAAGACATATTTTCAGTTGTTTCACACTTTTTTGTTAAGTATATAATTCCACATGTGTTAATTCATAGTTTTGATGCCTTCAGTGTGAATGTACAATTTTCATAGTCATGAAAATTCAGAAAATCTTTAAATGAGAAGGTGTGTCCACACTTTTGGTTTGTACTATATATGCCTATATAAAACTTGCTTATATCCTTAATAACTGCCAATGTGCCTTTTTACTCACCTGAATAATACGAGAATAGCACTCCTGGAGAATAGAACTACCCTGCAAAAGAAGTAAAATGTAGCCTGTTCTTTCATGGTAGAATATCTTAGAATTTAACAATACCACCCAGAAGCCAGCTCTAATTCTGGAAAAACTCTTATTAGTAGATGGAATGCTTAATTAAGAAATGTATCAATCATGAAACAGACCTTTAGGTGTCAATAGAGCAATATGAACTTTCAGAGGAAGTTGGCAAGCCTGGCCTACATAGATTTTACGAATTCATCTGAATGAATATGAAAAAAAAAATATATATTCTATTTAGTCCACATGGAATTATGGACTATGATAGAATAGACCCTGATGTATTTTACCTACTGTAGGAAAGAAACCATGAGATTGACATTAAATCTACTTGCCAGTGAATTGTTCTTCCAGTACAAGATGCAAAATATTGAAAGGAAGCCCTTCCCATCTCTGGTTGGTCTTGGAAGACATCTTGGTTGGTATACACGCTAGAATTTTTAAGCCTCTATTCAGGCAGATCAGCTGTCTGAGATATTTTATTCCTGACCTTGACCGATCACTTGTATGATCAGGCTTACAACCTCTAATTGTGACATCAACCCTTTTGCTACTTTAAGAAGTTGTGTAGAAGGTTTAGAACCAGTTGTTGGTATACATTTCCATCTTGGGTCCTAACAATAGGATAAGAAGCCAGAAGGCTAGTCAAGTTACCTTCTGTTACATTGTGGCTGGAATATGTTGTATGTTCATAGGATGAACCCAGAATAATAACGATGTAAGATAAGCTTTTCAACTTAGCTGGGAGTTGACAAACCTCTATTTTAATTATGGATTCATCCACCAAGAAACTAACATTTTCCATGAAGCCTTTTGCGGTCTTATTGAACCTGAAAAAGGTTCCAACTGAACGAGTTCAGATGGTTCCAGATATTGCTACCCTAGCAAAACTGATGAGCCTAGCATTCAGCATGCAGGGATTAAAAAGGAAGCTATACCAGAGGATTGCATGATAATATATCTCTGGATAGGCTAATGATTTGTTAGGAGGGATAATGAGATGTACTCTGAATGTATAAAATACACTAGGTATTGAATACTTATGGGCAAATATTAAGCCTGCCTGGATCTCAGTGGAGGCTCAGAGTCTGATGCAAATAATTTTGAAGCATACTACCTGATGAGACTATAAGAGCTTGAGAAAAGCTCCTTTTATTTGGAGGCTATGCAAAATATTTAGCTTACATCTATAATCATCATTACAAGAATAGTTGACCCATTATCAGAACAAATGGTCCAAATAAGCTCTACAATGCACAAGCTATATTACCATTGCATACACATAACACTGAAAAGAGAGTGTGAGTATACCTTCCAAGTGTTCTGACTGTAAATCGACATCTAATTGATTTTATTCAATAAAGCAAATAGCTATACTTATCGCATCGTAGCCTCCAATGGGAGTCCTTCATACCCTGCCCCTGGAAAATGCAGAGTTTTAATGGTATAGGAAGCCAATCTCACTTAGCTGGGTGAAATCTGTTGCCATGTCTGATACCATAATTAGAGGACACTTGAAGATACACTATTAAGTCTTTTAAATTACAATCATCTTTTGATGGTACTTTGGTCTGTATATATAAAAAATGGAATATAGTCACATTATGCTGGATGAACAAGCCTGTCAAATCCATTTTACCTGTTCAGGGAATTATAGTAAACATTATTCATCTTAAAGCTCTTGGTCCAAAGGTTGTGTATCTATTGAACCATCCACATTGCAGACGAGCCTGCAAAGGTGTGTCCATTCATCCTCTAAGTTTTCTCCAAGTCATTTGACTGGATTATGCAGATATAAGAGCTGAGACAATATCATCCAAGTTGATGGCTCTTGGTCCCTATGGCAGATGGTATATTCATTCACCTTCTGAATTGTTTCCAAGTCCTTTGACTGAGTTCATTAGACATCAGAGACTTGTCCGGTCTTTAAACTGGATAACCAAAAATATGTGACCATAATATACTCTTTGAAAGCCCTTTCCCACCCCAAAGGTGGTGTCTGATTCTTGGCAGTAACGGGGTCCTCACATGAATTGCATACACAAGCTTGGCTGTAACATCCACAATGAAAGTTCTTGACCCACTAGAGGTGGTGTCTGACTCTGAGCAGTCTCCTGGTCATTGACCAGATTGCAATCACAATCTTGGCTGTAACATCTGCATAGAAAGCACTTGGCCCCCTAGTGGTGGTGTCTGACTCTGAGTATTGTCCTCATTCTTTGACTGGAATTGCTTAAACAAATTATTTTTTTTATCCACATTGAAAAGATATTGGGACTGATTCATTAAAGCAATTTCGCCAGAATTCTGTCCAATATTGCTTTCAAAAGTTACAAAATTTTTGTACAACTTGCAGTTGCAAAAACATGTTATGTCTTTTGGTGTTTTCATCCAGTTTCTCACAGCTCCACCAAACTGCGGTGGGACAGGGGCGTTGCAACAGCATGACACCACAACTTGTGTTGTTCATGACAAGCTGTGGCATTCTCTACACCAGAAATCTTACTTCAGTCAGGAACTGTAGTAAGATTCGTGGTGAGGCGCACAGAGGCTTGTGCCTCAATGAATCAGTAGCATCTGACTCCTACATGCCCCCTCATCAATACCGGTGAGAAAATCTTGATGAATTTGGAGCCATAGATTCCAGTTTATCAAGGCTGACTTCTTAATAGAGTGTCTGCATGAGTAGGATGCATACAATTTTTAACCATTATTTTCCACTTTAGTGTTGTAGTTCATCACTCAGTAGTAATTCTCCTGGAAAACCCGCTTATTGTTCTTCTGGAGCAATCTCAGAGAGCTATGGTGGCAAGGAAGCTAAACTTATTTTTACGTAAGTCAAAGCTGCTGCCATGGTAGAAGGCAAAGTCAATTAGAGACCTGATGTTTTTTCAGCGAGATCTATAAGTATATTAATTAATAAACCTAAGATGCCTTACATGGCAGATTGTCAAAGAGAGCCAGAGAAGCCCAAAACCCATGGCTTATGAGCTATAAAACAAGAAACAAACTTTCCGAAAGCTGCAGCCTTCATAATACTGAGCTGATAATGCAGGAACAGAGGTCTGAGTGATCTAGAAACAACTGCTAAACTTTATGTGAAATCGTGAATATTAGGTCTAAAAGTCAGTAAAGATCGGCAAAACAAAAGAAAGTATGTTAGTCAGCCTGTTCACCATTTGGCCACTTGAGCTCTATAGGACATAAGAAACCTAAGAGGCTGAAGTTCCAGTCACCTTATATTGTGTTCAGGTGTCAATTAAAATTTCCACCTGTCTTATCAGTTCTCGGAGTGGAGAAATTCCCCATATGTTGTGTTGTTATCAGGAGAGAAGGGAAGAGCAGCCTTACTCTTTTGGGAACACTCATGATATAAGTGCCTATATCTGTCTACTTAGTGGTTTTGATGTGTATTGTAGACTGTTAAGGGTTTTGCTATGGCCTTATGCAGATATCAGTCTTTTTCACATACACAAAAATATTATACCGGTGTCACCAGAGTTTTGGATCCATGTGTCATCAGTATTTTTTACTTGCAACCCCTGTATGGAGAACATGGTATACAGAAACTGAGGCAGCCATGAATAGACCATGTTTTTCTGTAATAGACATTAATCCCTCCTTAGCTGCATTGCCTTGGCAACCTGGAAGAGGAGGAGCAGCAGCAGAAGACAGAACTGATTGGCTGAGCAGCTGGAGATGAAGGGAGGAGCTAACTGCATTGGAGAACGAGGGGTTGTCGGCCATTACTGGAGAGAGACAGTGATGATCCAGGAACAGAGCACTACGTGCATACTGACAATTCTGCAGCCCTGTGTGTGAGGACAGTAAGCTGTGGAGCTCATTACAAACAGAGTGATCTATTTCAAGTGTTTATTTCTGTTAATGTTGAAGATTATGGCTTACAGCCAATGAAAACATAAAAGTCATTATCTCGGTAAATTAAAATAATTAACAAAAATCACCTGCAAAGGCTTCCTAAGCGTTTAAAAAGGTCCCTTAGTCTGTTCCAGTAGGCTCCACAATCATGGGGAAGACTGCTGACTTGTCACAATCTATTCTTGTGACTGTATAATATCACAATACAGATGTCCAGAAGGCAGTCATTGACACACTCCACATGGTCCCAGAGTTCCAATTTTCATTTGAAAATCAAGATCCCAGAGTCTGGTGGAAGAGTGGAGAGGCCACAATCCAAGCTGCTTGAAGTCTAGTGTGAAGTTTCCACAATCAGTGATGGTTTGGGGAGCCATGTCATCTGCTGGTGTAGGTCCACTGTGTTTTATCAAGACCAAAGCCAGCGCAGCCGTCTACCTGAAAATTTTAGAGCACTTCATGCTTCCCTCTGCCGACAAGCTTTTTGGAGATGGAAATTTCATTCTCCAGCAGGACTTGGCACCAGTCCACACTACCAAAAGTACCAATACCTGGTTTAAAAACAACAGTATCAATGTGCTTGATTGGCCAGCAAACTCGCCTGACCTTAACCCTATAGAGAATCTATGGGGTATTGTCAAGAGGAAGATGAGAGACACCAGACCCAACAATGGAGACGAGCTGATGATAATGACTTTTATGTTTTCATTGGCTGTAAGCCATAATCATCAACATTAACAGAAATAAACACTTGACATAGATCCCTCTGTTTGTCATGACTCTATATAATATAGGAGTTTCACTTTTTGTATTGAAGAAGTGAAATAAATTAAGTTTTTGATGATATTCTAATTTAGTGAGATGCACCTGTATATTTAGACAGGTTTAGTAAATAAAATGTTTTTGGGTGGGCTCCTTTAATTTAATTTGCAGCTTGTTAAAATTTGAGTCTAGTGTATGGACGGAGATTGTATCACATTCTAAAAGAGCATATACTATAGCTGTAGAAAAGACATGAAGTGTAGAGATGAGCGGTGTTCGACTAGAACTGTTCGCCAATCTCAAATTCGAGCTGTTTTGGGCGGTGTTCGAGTTGTTCGACGAACACGAACGATTTTCAAAAAATTCGGCTGTTTGAGGTTATGTTCGATAACTGTTCGTGCACCAAAAGCGTGTCCTGCATGTCTGGCACAATTTAGAGCACCAATCATGCAGGGATTGTCTGCCACTCACTGTAATGCCACAGCCATGGTGGTTGTGGCATTACAGTGGTAGCCCAAATCGATGGGAACAGTGCTCACAGTGAAACATGAAAAGCCGGCAATTCAGCAGCGGCATACACCGGTACCCGACAATTTAGAACAGAAAGAATAGAGTATCACACATAGATTAGATAGATAGAAACATGTCAGTCACACATATAAGAAGTACAGTGACAGTGTTGGTTACTGTACTTATCATTTAGTGTAAAGGATTTATTAAAAAAAATAATAGCGTTTTCATGCACCGTCTCTTTAAAAAAGCCGGCCGGCATTTCAGCAGCGGTACCCGACAATTTAGAATAGAAGGAATAGAGAATCACACATAGATTAGATAGAGAGAAACATGTCAGTCACATATATATGAAGTACAGTGACAGTGTTGATTACTGTACTTGTCATTTAGTGTTAAAATAAAGGATTTATTTAAAAATAAATTGGCGTTGGGTTCCCCATAATTTTAGGCTCTAGCGGAGGTTAAGCAGACGGCTGGGGCAGATGTTTGAAGCCTGGGAAGGGGGTAATACCCACGGAGCTTCCCCCCTATTTTAATAGCTAGCAAAGTCTAGGCAGACAGCTGGGGGCTGATATTAATAGCCCAGGAAGGGTGCCATGAATATTGGCCCCATCCCAGGCTAGAAACACCAGCCGTCAGCCGCCACACCAGACGTGCATGAGGTGAGCTGAGATCATTGGACATGAACTCACCTCATGCACATCACTGACAGCGTGGGAAAATTCTCACACTGAAGCGCTGAGTGCAGGAGAATTTTCCCACGCTGTCAGTGACGTGCATGAAGTGAGCTGAGTTCATTGGACATGAGCTCACCTCATGTACGTCACTGACAGCGTGGGAGAATTCTCACGCTGAAGCGCTGAGTGCAGGAGAATTTTCCCACGCTGTCAGTGACGTGCATGAGGTGAGCTGAGTTCATTGGACATGACCTCGGCTCATCTTTATGCCATCACAGCGAGACACTGAGGATCGCAAGCAAGCCTGCGCTTCTCAGTGTCTGCGGGATGACAGGCTGGATGACGTGGGGCTTCGCACTATATTTGTGTCCATCCAGGTAGAGCAGGCAGGAACGGGCAGCCCCCAACCACCAGCTGCCTATTTGTACCTGGCCGGACACAACAATATAGGGAAGCCCTTTTTTTCTTAATTATTTCATGAATTTCATGAAATAATTAAAAAAAAAATACGTGGGGCTTTGCCCTATTTTTGCGTCCAGCCAGGTACAACTAGGCCGCTGGGGGCTGGAATCTTCAGCGCAGGAAGGCCCAAGCTTTCTGCCCCCCCCCGCGGCAAATTGCAGTCAGCAGCCACCCCAGAAAATGGCGCGTTCATAGAAGCGCCATCTTCTGGCGCTGTACCCAACTCATCCAGGGCCCTGGTGCGGTGGCTCACTGGGTAATAAAGGGGTTAGGGCCAGCTTAGTATTATCAGCTGGCCCTAAGCCCGAAATTCATGGGGTCACACCAATATTAGACATGACCGCCATGAATTTCTAGTAAAGTATTTAAAAAAAAACACCACACCCAGAATAAAGTCCTTTAATTGAAATAAACACACAATTCTTTATTGTTCTAAATTAAACCATACTTAGCGTCACGCCCATTCCAGCTGAAGCCAACGATCTCCTGCAATAAAAGAAAAATAATAAAGCAACATCATCCTTACCTTTCCATGGTTCCCACGACAGCTTCAGCTCTGCTACATTCACATAGCAGGCTGGATCGCAGCAGAACGCTGCCATCCAGCTTGCCATGCCACACACACTGAGAAGTGCAGGCTTGCTTGCGCTCCTCAGTGTCTCGCTGTGACGGCATAAAGATGAGCCGAGTTCATGTCCAAAGAACTCGGTTCACCTCATGCACGTCACTGACAGCGTGGGAAAATTCTCCTGCACTCAGCGCTTCAGCATGAGAATTCTCCCATGCTGTCAGTGACGTACATTAGGTGAGCTGAGTTCATTGGACATGAGCTCACCTCATGCACGTCACTGACAGCGTGGGAAAATTCTCCTGCACTCAGCGCTTCAGCGTGAGAATTCTCCCACGCTGTCAGTGACGTACATCAGGTGAGCTGAGTTCATTGGACATAAGCTCACCTCATGCACGCCACTGACAGCGTGGGAAAATTCTCACATAGAAGCGCTGAGTGCAGGAGAATTTTCCCACGCTGTCATTGACGTGCATGAGGTGAGCTGAGTTCATTGGACATGAACTCACCTCATGCACGACACTGACAGCGTGGGAAAATTCTCACGCTGAAGCGCTGAGTGCAGGATAAAGCTGCCATCCAGCCTGTCATCTCGATGTAGCAGAGCGGGAGCTGTCCTGGGAACCATCGAAAGGTAAGGATGATGTTGCTTTATTATTTTTCTTTTATTGCAGGTGATCGTTGGCTTCAGCTGGAATGGGCGTGATGGTAAGTATGGTTTAATTTAGAACAATAAAGAATTGTGTGTTTATTTCAATTAAAGGACTTTATTCTGGGTGTTTGTGTTTTTTTTTAACTTTGACTATGGGGTTAGTAAAGGGGGTGTCCTATAGACGCCTCTCCATTACTAACCTGGGCTTGATGTCAGCTGGCATTATAAGCTGACATCAACCCCAGCCCTATTACCCCACTGCCACCGCTACAGGGCAGTGGGAAGAGCGAGGCTAAGTGCCAGAATTGGCTCATTCTATGGATGCGCCATTTCTGGGACGGCTGACGGCTGGTGTTTCTAGCCTGGGAGGGGGCCAATATTCATGGCACCCTTCCTGGGCTATTAATATCAGCACCTAGCTGTCTGCCTAGCCTTTGCTAGCTATTAAAATAGGGGGGACCCCACGTCATTTTTTTGGGGGGGTTCCCCATTTTAATAGCTAGTAAAGGCTAGGTATTCAGCTGGGGGCTGATATTAGTAGCCTGGGAAGCTCCATGGGTATTACCGCCTTCCCAGGCTTCAAACATCTGCCCCAGCCGTCTGCTTAACCTCCGCTAGAGACTAAAATTATGAGGAACCCCACGCCAATTTTTTTTTTAATAAATCCTTTATTTTAACACTAAATGACAAGTACAGTAACCAACACTATCGCTGTACTTATATATGTGACTGACATGTTTCTATCTATCTAATCTATGTGTGATGCTCTATCTTTCTGTTCTAAATTGTCGGGTACCGCTGCTGAATTGCCGGCCGGCTTTTTTAAAGAGACGGTGCATGAAATCACTAATATTTTTTTTAATAAATCCTTTACACTAAATGACAAGTACAGTGACCAACACAGTCACTGTACTTCTTATATATGTGACTGACATGTTTCTATCTATCTAATCTCTGTGTGATGCTCTATTCCTTCTGGTCTAAATTGTCGGGTACCGGTGTATGCCGCTGCTGAATTGCCGACTGGCTTTTTTAAAGAGAGCGTCTTCTTCTGAGCAGTTTGTCAGCTTTTGGACACCTTTGAAGGTGTTTTCTATGTGTTTCTATGTGTTTTTGTTTGCCTGCCATTGGTTTTAACGGTGTTCGATGGTGTTCTAAGGTGTTCGACGAACAGTTCGACGAACAGTTCCTCGAACATCCCGGTGTTCGATGAACCGAACCGAAACCGAACACTACGGGGGTGGCTCAACACTAATGGAGTGCACATACAAAATATTTACGTTATTTTTTTGCAGCTTAGCAAAAATTTTCAAAACTGACCTTAAGGTTCTTACTTTAACATTCTGATGAGATTGTATGAAGGTCATTGCAACTTCACTGCCAACCTCCCAATGATGAGTTGCGCGGCGATTCGCTTGTGGCTCTGACTCCCTCATTTTAAATAGCTCCTGTTTTTAAACTTTAACCACGCCTCCTGACGAAGCCAGAAGGTGAAACGCGCGTCGAGGCCACTGCACGGGTCCCATAGACGCTCTGCTTAATCTGCGAGCATGGCACAAGGTAATTCCCTCACTCTGTACCCTTTTTAGTTTGTCACTTACATGCATAGGGATCCAACATGACTGCACATTATGAGCTTGACTTATTGCCGGCATTTAATCCAGCTGTCATTTAAATGCTTAGTATACATAGGGTCTTGCCTTATTACCATTCTTTATGCCTTGCTCTCGCTGGATGGGACCTTTCTGTGTCTCTAAAACCTCTTTAGTGTGATAGATCTTGTATCATCTTTTTTTACATCACCATAGCAGCACCTTTCTCTACTTCATACTTTTTAGATGAATTGTATTTATGTCATATATTGATATTATCTTGAATAAAGTTTACTTCTTTATAAAACTGACTCCACAGTTTGTTTGGATTCCCATTAGATTTTAATCTTTCTATGGTGCACTATTAGTGGATCATCTAGATCTGGGAATATTTTTCTTGTTTTTTTTTTTTTTCTATTTTGGACGGATTTCACCTCTGAGTGATTTCCATATAGGTTTATATACTCTCAATGAGTCCTTGATCTTAAAGGTGTGACCATCGAAGCAGCGACAGTGCACTAGCAGGGCAAGCAGCCATGCTGAAAGCCTGAGCCCCCATGACTCCAGGTAACACCACTCCACAGGCACAGGATCATAGTAATAAAATAATCTGATTTATTATTCTTTGCACTCTGTACAATATCCTCCATTGCCTTAATAATAGATATCCTCTACCATTTCTTCTCATGACTTGAAACCTCCTAAACTTGGACTTTTTTAGCATCATGTTTAGTGTATATTCGAACAGAAAATGAAAAAAAAAACGATGAATAGAATGTAAGACATGTCATTAGTTTGCTTACATTTGACAAAAAATAAAAGTGACATCAACTTTTACATATACTCTGCAAAACAACAGAAAAACAGCCTACCCTATCCACTATGCTAAACAAAGAGTTCTTGGCATATTACTTAACACTTTGACTTACATTTATAACATCGAGAACTATAGGAGACTTGAAGGATACAACATATGGCAAAAACATGGTGAGAAAGGAATCTATGAATCATCTGTCCATAAGACATCATGCACTCAATCGTGTTCATTTCAACCTACAATATAGAGCACAGCCCCCCAATACTGTGGTCTGTGTGGTCCTGCATAGGGTTCCACGTTTTCTCAAAGAAGCATAGAGATATCTCTTTATACCATTGTATGGCTCCAATAACATGCAAGCTGGTTGTATTTGGGAACTGTGTGGTATGGATCACCATTATGGTCTTCACCTATAATCCAGTATACAATATATGTGTTCTTTTATCTGTATTAATTCATTTAGTCTATTCTCATTAGGTTTATTTCAGTTTCATCTATTCATTAACAAAAAAAAAAATACAGCAAAAAAGGGCCGCAGTGTTTACCTGCCCAGATCTTCAGAACTAAATGCACTGCCAGGGTGCTGCAAACCCACATAAAGATGGTGGCTACATAGGTGCAAAATACTGATGAGACAACCACTCACAACCTACCATTTCATTGAAGGGGGGACTGCTTAGTATTTGACTTGCACACAAAAAAGCTTGCATAGGGTACTGTTCACACTTGGGTAGTGCAGAGTATCCGGTTACAGCCTATTAGTTACGCCCATACTATTAGATTAGGTGGGCTGCCCGGTACTATCCAAGTGCACCCCATGGGAACAGACATCCCGCTTCAAGAGTTCTCATGCTTACGAGTCCCTACGCTAAACACAAAAAGGAAAGTCACACTGAGAAGAATTAAAATTTCTCCAAGATTCAAGAAAAAAAAAAGAAAAAAAGGGCAGCAGTGTTTACCTGCCCAGATCTTCCGACCTACCGTATTTTTCGGACTATAAGACGCACTTTTTTCCTCCAAAATTGTGGAGGAAAATGGGGGGTGCGTCTTATAGTCCGAATGTTGGGGGGGTGTATATATATGTGGGGTGTGGGGGGAGCGGTAGCGGTGGAGGAGCGGGGCACAGGAAGCCAGAGCCACCCACTGCAGCCTACACTGTCCCCGCTGCTAAAGAAAATTAATATTCACAGGGCATGGGGAGCACTGAATATTCATGCTCCTTAATAGCAGCACACAGTGTACCCGCAGCGCGGCTCCTGCTGCTGCCGGAATCGCCTGTGCCCGCTGTTAAAGTGCATGAATATTCAACCTCTCTCCACGCCCGCGGGCGTGGGGAGGGGGTGAATATTCATGCCCCTTAATAATCAGGCACACGTGATAGCCCGGCAGCAGCAGGAGCCGCGCTGCGGCTACGCTGTCTGCCGGCTATGAAGGAGCATGAAGTCACTGCTCCCTGTGCACACAGTCCCAGCGTAGGGAGCAGTGACTTCCGGAACTTCCGCTGAGGGGGGCATACATAACAGGATAAAGATGAGGGGGCCATACATGCCAGGATTAGGATGAGGGGCCATACATACCAGGATAAGGATGAGGGGTGCCATGCATACCAGGATAGGGATTAGGGGTGCCATGCATACCAGGTAGGGATTAGAGGTGCCATCCATACCATGATAGGGATTAGGGGTGCCATGCATATGAGGATAGGGATTAGGGGTGCCATGCATACCAGGACAGGGATGAAGGGTGCCATGCATACCAGGACAGGGATGAGGGGTGCCATGCATACCAGGATGGGGATTGCTGTGCCATGCATACCAGAATGGGGATTGCTGTGCCATGCATACCAGGATAGGGATGAGGGGTGCCATGCATACCAGGATGGGGATTGCTGTGCCATGCATACCAGGATAGGGATTAGGGGTACCATGCATACCAGGACAGGGATGAGGGGTGCCATGCATACCAGGACAGGGATGAGGGTTGCCATGCATACCAGGATAGGGATGAGAGGTGCCTTGCATACCAGGATAAGGATGAGGGGTGCCATGCATACCAGGATGGAGGGATGCCAGGCATACAAGGATGGGGATGGGGACCACGTATAAAAGGAAGGGAGGCATATATATACCTGGATGGGGGATATTGTCAGAATTGGGGGACATTATCCCTATACCAGTGTCAGCAGAAGACCCCCTCCCCCTTAAAAGTGCATCATGAACACATTTTTTGCTTACATTTTTTTTTTTCCTCCTCTGAAACCTAGGTGCGTCTTATAGTCCAAAAATACGGTAAATGCACTTCCAGGGTGCAGCAAACCCACATAAATATGGTGGCTGCACAAGTGCAAAATACAGATGAGACAATCACAACCTACCATTTCATGGAGGGGGTGACTGCTTAGTATTTGACTTGCACACAAAAAGGCTTGTATAGGGTGTTGCTCACACTTGGGTAGTGCACAGTATCCAGCTTAGAGACTATTAGTTACGCCCATACTATTAGATTAGGCGGGCTGCCTGGTACAATCCAAGTGCACCCCATGGGAACAGACACCCCAGTTTACAATGCCAGCACTGATGGGCCTGGCTATACCCTGGAATAAAAAAGTGCAAAAATGCATACATATAATATATGAGGTATTAGTCAATACTCAATCGAGCATCCGGGTGCTCGGGTATGCTCATTACTCGATCGAGTTTCGCAAGTGCTCGAGCGCCATGCTCAAGTCCCCATTCCGCATGTTTCGCGGTTAATAGACAGCCAATAAACAAGCGGAGTTTGCCTGCCATACACGGTAATGCCGAAGCCCTGTAGGCTACTGGCATTGAGGCTTCGTGCCCACGATCAGTAATGCTAGCGTTCTGGAGGCAGCGTGTTTTTGTTGCATCCAAAATGCTGTGTTGTACAGCACAAGCACAGTGGATGGGATTAATAGAAATCCCATGCTCACTGTGCTTCTTTTTACACTGTTGTAAAAATCACCTGCGCTGCTGGTTTCCAAGCCGCAGTATGTCAATTTCTCTTGCAAGAACGCTCGGTCTTCTGTGCAGAATTTCCCCATAAACTTGCATTAGATGCAGTAAATCCGCAGTTAAAAAAGCACATGCGTTGTAAGAGTGTTTACGCAGATGTTTTTTCCCTGGTTTAACCTCATAAATAAATAATTTAAAAAAAATTATGTGGGGTCCCCCCTATTTTTCATAACCAGCCAAGGTAAAGCAGGCAGCTGTGGGCTTATATTATTAGGCTGGGAAGGTCATTGTTATTGGGCCCTTCCCAGACTTAAAATACAAACCCACAGCTACCACAGAAGTTGCACATCACATTAGATGTGCCAATTCTGGCTCTTTGCCCAGCTCTTCCTGATTACCCTGGTACGGTGACAATTGGGGTAATGGTAGTTGGGGTTGATGACAGCTGTGATTTATCAAAAATCACAGCTGTCATCAATCCCTGGGGTATTTTCCAGTCCTGGATATATCAGGATGTGTGAAGGTGGCCTAATACAGGGTATATCAGAGTCCCTCTTCCTTCTAATTTTCGGCAGTTCTTTCATTGTTCACATAGGCTTTGTGAGTTTCAGAGTCTCTCCTTCATAAATTAAACAGGATGCACCTGACCATGTCACACATATCACATGCCCAGATAAGGTAGTAAAATGTAAAAAATACATTTACCGGTGACTACTGGAGGGTGTGGTTTTATTTCTTCCCTGTAGTATGTCATCTACTGTAGTCATAGGTGATGGCAAAATGTGGAGAGAGATAGCCCGACTATTAACGAGTGGAGGAGGCATTTTTTTTTCTCTTATTAATTTTGCATTATACCGGAAAGACTGTTTCCTAACATTTTATTCTGTAAAATGTATTTTATCTTCAGTTTGTATGCTTCATTGCCAGTCCGTAAAAGTTGCGTAATACTCTGACAATATTGTTCCCAGCAGCGACCTGGGAGTCAGGAAGGCGTCCAGGCGTCTGCCCCATGCTGTTCCCATTCTATTTGAGCTCTGTTTCCATTCACCTATGTGATTTTCCTGCCTCCCAAGTCCTCCTGTTAGGGTCTTCCTAAAAGATGCTTGAGTTTCCCATTTACTTCCATTATACTCGGTACTAGAGTCGAACCCATCCGAGCGTCTGACCTGATCGTTTCGAGTATCGAGCACTCCAACATTTTAGTGCTCGATCATCACTATCCAGCAACAAAGTAGTTAAAACTTAGCCTTTAATCATATGGGATAAAAAAAATGGCAGAATGTACAAATATTAAAAAAAAACATAATGCTTATGTATTTTAGATAGAAAATAGATTTTAAGGGTTTTTCAACCTGAACCACATAAACATTATGTTTTTTTAATATGTGCACATTCTGCCATTTTTCTTTATCCTATGTGATTAAAGGCTAAGTTTTAACTACTTTCCTTTAGTGATGGTGAATATCACCTTTTGGACAATTGAGCGCTATTTCACCTGCCAGACCAGTGAATACTCCATGGACCAAATGCAGACAACAGACTGTCTGCCCTGGAAGTTTCCTGGGGTACATATCTCTAAGGCTATGTGCCCACGATGAAGAAATGCTTCGGATTTTTCCTGAGCGTTTCTGCATCTCCCTGGCAGAAAAAACGCATGCGGATTGTACATGCGTTTTTCCTGCCAGGGACATGCGGAAGTGAAGCGTTTTTCACATGCATTTCCACATGCGGGTTGTCAAGCGCTTTCCAAGCGATTTTAGCATCACTTGGAAAGTGCTTGACAACTTCGTCACACTATATAAATCTATGCAACCGGTATGGATTTATATAGTGTGACTAAGTTATAGTAAAAGAATGGTAAAAAAATAAAAAATAAACATTATACTCGCCTTCCAATGGCCCCCGGTCTCCTTGTCCAGTGTGTCCGGTGTGTTGGGCGGCTCGCGGTGGTGTAAAAGGAACTTCCATGACGTCATTTAGTCATGTGACAGGTCACGCGACTGTCAACATCAGAGGTCACGTGACGTGTCACATGACTAAATGACGTCATGGAAGGTCCTTTTAGACCATTGCGAGCCGCCGGGAAAAAGGACGCATCACTATGGAGACCGGGGGCCATCAATAGGTGAGCATAATGTATTTTTTTATTTTAAATTATTTTTTTTTACAGGTACTATGGTACCAGGGTTTGCAGGAGAGTCTCCTCTTCTCCAGACCCGGATACCATCCGCACATTGAATCGCTTAATATCCGCATGTGCAAATGTAGTCATGCGGATATTAAACGATTCAATGCAAGTCAATGGCGGCGAAAACGCCGCGATTATGCAAAATAATTGGTAGTGCTGCATTTTTTTCCGCAATGATAATCTGCAGCGGAAATTTTCGCAGCATGTGCACAGCACATGCGGATTATCAATGGGGAACATGGCAGACCTTGTACCAAGCATTTTTTAAGCATTTCTGCAGTGGAATTACCGCTGCGGAAATGCTTAAAAAACGCATAGTGGACACACAGCCTAGCACATAGGTAGTGACCTTAATTGACACTTTTTCTATATATTTTCTGTGCTTCAATAAAAACGTCGTCATGAGACACTTCTTAAAGTGTTAAAAACTTCATAATATGAATACAATTTTCAAATCTTGTATAATTTATATATTTGAACATATTGGATAGAGATGAGTAGATCAGGAAAAACTTGAATTCACCTATCATACAGATTTTTCCAGAAAATTCAATTCACAGAGAACTTATTCTAGAGCATAGTAAATGCAAGATGTAAAAAATAAAAAAACAACACTATCATCCAGCCTGTCCCTGCGGCATCTTCCAATCACCGCCGCTCACTATGAAATCCCCAGGCTTCTTGTGCTAGGCTTGGACTTCGCACAAAAGGTCACAATGTCATGATGCGCCATGACCTTTTTCATGCATGCGCAGAACCATGCCAGTCTTGCGTGAGACATCCAGGGATTTCAGCACTACAGTAGCAATCAGGAGATATGAGGAGGACCAGTTCAATGATGGTGAGAATTTGCACGGGTGGAGAGGTGAGCAGTAAGGTGAGTATAAGTATTATTTTCATTTTTTATCTTGTTGCTGACCTTTTAGGGTTGAAAAAAATGGTGGCCAGCGGTTGTTATCTTGATGTGGATGCGAATTACAGAGAAATCAGCATGTTCGCAAATACAGATTTTTGTAATATTTGAGTAGCATTCAGTTCCAATTGAATAAAGAAGAAAACTGACCAGCAATTCTTATAGTGTGAACACATGCCTGCTGCAATGACTACACACACTGTAAAAAAGATAGAAAAAGCAGCAGCAATATATTATATTAGAAGTGAAAATACATGAATACATTGAAAATGTTGAATCTAGACTGGTTTGTCACTTAATGAAATGTACTTACAAAATGAAGATTTTTAGCGCATAATTTGGCCAGTTCATGTGTGCCCATCAACCGCGACAAGGTAACCTCCTTATGATGGGTACTACATTACCACTGGATATGCCACTCTTGGCCTATATGCCTGTATAAATAAAAAATATGTCTCTGTTTAGGCTATAAACCTACAATGCATGGGCTGGTGGAGCTAATTAAAACCACCTCTGAGTCAATGGGAGGCATGCATGGTCAGAAGAGAGGCTGTCAAACCTCAATATTAAATAAAGAAGAAAACTGACCAGCAATTCTTATAGTGTGAACACATGCCTGCTGCAATGACTACAAACACTGTAAAAAATATTCCAATTGAATATATTTGCTCATCTCTCGTTTTCGAATTACTGCAGTGTAAGGGCTTCATTTTACTACGAAGCATTACAGAAATGAATGTGTCTCATTTTCGATGTTTCTGTGTAATGTTCAATTCCTTTAGATGCATTTGTGTTTATAGATGTCCGTGTAAAGAAATAATGGTGACTCCCTGCATGATAACATGATAGTGTAAGTGAAATACATTAGGAATGTCAGGGTTTTATTTGATCTTGAGGAGCACAAAAACGCTCAAGGAAAATAGCTGTACAGTATTTATATTACTCACTAACTATTTTGTATAGTCCGGAAAGCATTTACAATTTCATACTATATATATTCACATTTACTCATCATTATAAAATATATAGGTGTGCATTTTGTAAATTGTCAAATATTGTGCTGGAAATCTATCTATCTATCTATCTGTCTATCTACAGGTGCATCTCGCTAAATTAGAATATCATCAAAAAGTTAATTTATTTCAGTTCTACAATACAAAAACATTTTTCAAGCTGTTATAAAGAATTCTAATTTACTGAAATAATGACTTTTGTGTTTTCATTGGCTGTAAGCCATAATCATCAACATTAACAGAAATAAACACTTGAAATAGATCACTCTGTTTGTAATGACTCTATATAATATATGAGTTTCACTTTTTGTATTGAAGAACTGAAATAAATTAACTTTTTGATGATATTTTAATTTTGTGAGATGTACCTGTATGTCTGTTTGTCTTTCTAGTATGTATTTGCTTTCATTTCTACCTTTTATCTGTATTGTGATATTATACAGTCACAAGAATAGATTGACACGGCACTTCAAGTTTAATGTTTTAACCCTAAAAAAGATGTTTATTGTATAGATAAAGGAAAATAGATAGATAGATAAATAGATAGATAGATAAATAGATAGATAGATAGATGGTAAATAACTCACCTCTGTTATACATTGGTTATGTGGTTATTGTGTTGAACTGATAATTATTTCTCTAGCAAGATTCTTTTGTACTGTTAATGGGCTGAATGCCAAGATTATACAGGCCTTGTGCCATTATTCTATTTTACTATATTGTTCTATAAATGTTTGCCAAGATTCTTTTGTACTGAAATGGGTCTCACTTTTTCTGCTTCTTTTCTTTACAGAACTTTAAAGGGCACCTGACACTTTAATACATTGCTTAACCATCTATACACAAATGAACTTGTTTGGAGTTTAATTAATGGATTTCTATATAATGGTTATTTGGGACTTTCTTTTTACCTATGGGGCTAAGAACTTATAGGCAGGTAGCTGCATAACTCAGGAGTGCAAGAACAATATATGGGCCCTTTTCAGTCCAATATCTCATCATAATACACAATCCCACCAGCTTTGGAGGTGGAAGTGGCCGCCTTACCTCTTGGGCCCCTATGTAATGGCACAAATTGCACTAATGGTATGTCCACCCCTTGGGTAGCTACATACCCGTTCTCTGGCACTGATGTATGCTAGTTCAGAGTGGTAACAGACTGCTCATGTCGATGACTCTGCTGCTTAATTTCACCTGATGTCAGCAGAGCAGCTCTTCACCTTTCATTCTGCTCTGTTGACAGGACATCACCGCTGACAACATGCTTATTCACAGCTGGCTCATTGCAATTAGACAGGGAGCCAGCTGTCAATCAGCATGTCATCAGCAGTGACACGCTGTCGACAGAGCAGAGCAGAAGAGAAGTTGCTCTGTTGATGTGACATCACTGGAAGCCTCAGAACCGCCAGCAGGAGCAGTCCATGACTACCTGCCTGTTTGTTCTAGGCCACATAGGGAACTATAAACAAAGTCCCGAATAACCCATTTAAAAGACTAGAGAGATTTTTAATATTTTAATCTCTTGCTTATTCACAAAAGCTGTAGGTTTGCAGGGGCCAGATAATTTACTGATGCATAATTTTGCATGTTTTTATTGTTTCTAAAAAAATATTAAGATTTGAGAGTCCTCAGTGGTTAATACCTTTTAATGGCTAACTGAAAAGATGGTAACAAATTGCAAGCTTTCGAGACTACTCAGGTCTCTTCATCCGGCATAGTATAACATGAAATCTGAAGAGTCACATATTTATACACAATAGGACACAGCAATAATGTAATAGATGAGACAAGTGAGGTGAAGCAGAACTTTGAGTATGGGAAAGGGATAAACCAATGTGGCCATAAATATTGGAGCAGTTCATAGATAAGGAGTGTGAAAGTTTTATTGTTATGTGATTGAGGTCTGGTTGAGGTTTGTGATGATCCCACAGGTCCGGAGGAGCACATTCCTTAGTTGATGTAGAATGATATAAATCCATGAGAAACATTCATTCCTGCATTGAGTATGTCAAAAGGTTGTAATAAGTTTATATTCCCAGATTCTTCTGTCTCTCTGAGATTTGAAATTATCTTTTATTTTTTATAGCACTCATTACCTGGAAGGTCAGAGTACTGCCAACACAACATTCTACTTATCTTTGCTGTACCTCCATGTTGCAACTCTATATCTTGACTAGAGATGAGCATTGTTCTACTCGAACTGTTCGCCAATCTCAAATTCGAGCTGTTTTGGGCGGTGTTCGAGCCGTTCGGCGAACACGAACAATTTGAGAAAAATTCGGCTGTTCGAGGTTATGTTCGATAACTGTTCGTGCACCAAAATCATAACTGGATTTTTTCTCAGTAATGATGAAAATTAATGTTAATACGCAGTTTGAGTGTACAGCGGGGTGGGGGGAGGGGCAGGGGATGGATCTCTGCAGGAACAATGAAGATCTCCATTTTTTTTTCTCTTTCCCGCATTTACAGTGGGGAGGTGCAATCTGTCAGCCTATCAGCAGCGCACACACGGAGCGAAGTGCTTTTTTTCACACAAGCAAGGGCATGTGTCATTGGCAGTGTATGTCACATGTCCTTGCCCTATAAGACCAAGCCATTTTCCCCATCGCCACCATTTTCTCACTGCTGCAGCTGCGTGTTAGACGGCACCGCTGTTGCTGTGTGCGCTATACCTTGTTAATTTCAAGCCAATTTTCGCACAAATCTACAGATAGCTTGGGAGTAGGGAATAGTTGTGATTGCAGTCCTTTTAAGGACTAGGTTACAGCATTTCCTACGACTTTTATCAGGCAGGTCTGTGCTCTTAAATAGATAGATTGTGGGAGTAAAGACTAATTGTAATTGGAGTCCTTTTCAGGACTAGGTTACATCAGTTCCTATCAGTTTTTGCCAGGCAGGTCTGTGCCAGTGCTGTGCAAGTTTTTTTCACAGCATTTGGCTGAATCTAGCAAAGCTAATCCTTTTTGGCCTATTGCAGAGTGTGTTAGTCAGTGGAGTAGCCTATCTGTGTTGCAAGATATACCACCTGTGTATAGAATACCAATTTTTTTACTGCACCTAGTGAAGTAAAATCTTTTGGGCATAGCATCATTCTATTAGTCCATCTATACTGACCTCCATCAGGTTGCAAATTGAATATAATTTTTTTCTGCATCTAGCTCTGAAAAAATATTGGGCTTCTAGCTGTGTGTGGGACTTGTTGTATTAGTCCATCTAGACTGACCTCCATCAGGTTGCAAACTGCATATATTTTTTTCTTCATCTACCTCTGAAAAAATATTGGGCTTCTAGCTGTGTGTGGGACTTGTTGTATTAATCCATCTATACAGACCTCCATCAGGTTGCAAACTGAATATATTTTTTTCTGCATCTACCTCTGAAAAAATATTGGGCTTCTAGCTGTGTGTGGGACTTGTTCTATTAATCCATCTATACAGACCTCCATCAGGTTGCAAACTGAATATATTTTTTTCTGCATCTACCTCTGAAAAAATATTGGGCTTCTAGCTGTGTGTGGGACTTGTTGTATTAGTCCATCTATACTGACCTCCATCAGGTTGCAAACTGAATATATTTTTTTCTGCATCTACCTCTGAAAAAATATTGGGCTTCTAGCTGTGTGTGGGACTTGTTGTATTAGTCCATCTATACAGACCTCCATCAGGTTGCAAACTGAATATATTTTTTTCTGCATCTACCTCTGAAAAAATATTGGGCTTCTAGCTGTGTGTGGGACTTGTTGTATTAGTCCATCTATACTGACCTCCATCAGGTTGCAAACTGAATATATTTTTTTCTGCATCTACCTCTGAAAAAATATTGGGCTTCTAGCTGTGTGTGGGACTTGTTCTATTAATCCATCTATACAGACCTCCATCAGGTTGCAAACTGAATATATTTTTTTCTGCATCTACCTCTGAAAAAATATTGGGCTGCTAGCTGTGTGTGGGACTTGTTGTATTAGTCCATCTATACTGACCTCCATCAGGTTGCAAACTGAATATATTTTTTTCTGCATCTACCTCTGAAAAAATATTGGGCTTCTAGCTGTGTGTGGGACTTGTTCTATTATCCATCTATACAGACCTCCATCAGGTTGCAAACTGAATATATTTTTTTCTGCATCTAGCTCTGAAAAAATATTTGGCCTTCTAGCAGTGTGTGGGACTTTCTCTATTAGTCCATCTATACTGACCTCCATCAGGTTGCAAATTGAATATAATTTTTTTCTGCATCTAACCCAGCCAATAGTTTTGGCCTAATACCACAGTTTGGCCACTCAGCTCTGCTCGGTTCCCATCCATTGTTTTTTTGTGCAAACAACTCCAGAGTTGTGAATTATTTAACCACCAAAATGAGTGGAAAAAGGCCTGCTGCTGGTGGAAAGGGGAATAGGCGTGTTGGGAAGGGGAAAAAAGGTTGTGTCCGTGGGGTAGGTGTTAAAGCAACAGTAACATCTGCAGAAGAAAGACCATCTTCCAGCCAAACTAAAATGTCTACTTCTTTTAGCGGACAATGTGATAAGATCCCTTGCTTACGGCCACGCCAATCGCTACAAATTCCAGATGAGGCACAAAAACAGCAGGTGCTTCAACGCATATCAAGTGCTCCTTTAAGTGGGCTCTCCTCCACATCAACTTCAACATCACAAATACTCCAGTCCTCAAAGGTGTCACCCCAATCGCACTTGCTTCCTCACAGCTCCCAAATCTCCAGCTGCCCGTCTGAGTATGAGGTAGAACAGATGGTTGAGTCTGCAGAGCTGTTTACTCATACTATAGCCTGGGAATCAGAGGTCGACTCCAGCACTTCTGTGAATCCAGACGAGGAAATGATCTGCACTGATGCCCAGAATCTTTATGAGTCGGATCCAGGACCAGACGCAGAAGATTCTGACCATAATGCAGACCCTCATTCCCAAACTGTAACTCCTGTTGGTGGAGACAATGAGGAAGACGATGATAAGACTCAAATACCTGATTGGAGCGACAACTTTAGTTTTTTGTCAGGGCAGGAACAGGTTGGCTCTGAGGACGACGGGTGTGATAACGCACAGGGTGATGATGATGAGGTTGGAGATCCCACTTACTGTCAACCCACAGTCAGCCAAGAGATGAGGTCAGCAGAGGAGGTGGAGGAAGATGCTAGTGACGACGAGGTCAGGTTGCGCCTTCCTGGACAGAGACGTAGTACTGGAAGCACGTCAACAACTGCATCCTCAAACACAACTCTGCCTCTCACCACAAGTCGTGGTGGCTCTTCAGGTCGCATGGGTGCTAAGCCTTGCATAGCCTGGGCATTTTTTCAGATCGATAAAGATGACCCAACTCGTGTTATCTGTAACATTTGTCAGCAAAAGCTAAGTAGAGGCCAAAAAATACATAGTTTGAGTACTTCATGCATGAACCGGCACATGGACATGAAGCATAAGTTGCAGTTTGAAGCTCAGTGTGCTACAATGCGGCCTAGCCGGCCGGGCCAACCACCGTCTGCCATATCTTGTGCATCCGCGGCCTCTTCATCCTCTGTGACTGGGGGGACAGCAGTCACACCTGTTTTGGGGCGCAGACCTGCCACCTCTTTACCCGCAACAGCCAGCGTGATTGGCAGGTCATCATTTTCTTTGGAGGTGGTAACACCAGCTGGTGTTGAGCGCTGTCCGACATCGATAGCACCACCTTTGGATCAAGGCAACCTAACATGTCCGCCTGCATCTTCCTCACAGACCGGCAGTTTGCCGGGGACACCCTTATCAACCCCGTCTAAGCACAATAGCCAGCCCTCGGTCCCTCAGATGTGGACAAGTAAAAGACCATTTCCTCCTAGCCATGAGAAAGCTAAGAGGTTGAATTTCACCATCTGCAAGTTCTTGGCTACAGAAATGCTGCCTTTCCGCCTGGTGGACACAGAGGATTTTCGAGACCTTATGTCCGTCGCAGTGCCCCAGTACCAGATGCCCAGTCGACACTACTTCTCAAAGAAAGGTGTGCCTGCGCTCCACCAGCATGTCGCACAAAACATCACCGCTTCTTTGAGAAACTCTGTGTGTGACAGGGTGCATTTCACCACAGACACTTGGACGAGTAGACATGGACAGGGACGTTACATGTCGCTGACTGGGCACTGGGTAACTATGGTGACAGCAGGACAAGGGGCTGCTGTCCAAGTCTTGCCGTCCCCACGAGTTGTGCGTCAATCCTCTTTATGTCAAAGTTCCTCCACTGCTTCTGCCTCCTCAACCTCCTCTCGGTCTTCCACCTGCACCCAAAGCCTGTCTGGTCATGCCACAAGCTTTCTAACTGCGCAGAAGGGATCCTGCACACCTCCTTACTATGCTGGCAGTAGGGCTCAACGTCATCAGGCGGTTTTTACATTGAAATGTCTGGGAAATGTGAGTCACACAGCTGAGGAGTTGTGGTCAGCTCTGGAGAACCAATTTCATGAATGGTTGTCTCCACTGGACCTGAAACCAGGGAAGGCCGTGTGCGACAATGCTGCAAACCTGGGTGCGGCCCTTCGCCGGGGCAATGTCACACACGTGCCTTGTATGGCTCACGTGTTGAACCTGGTTGTCCAGCAATTTTTAGCCCACTATCCCAGACTAGATAGCCTTCTGCAGAGGGCACGGTTGCTGTGTGCTCACTTTCGCCGTTCGCATCCCGCAGCTCAGCGACTTACATCTCTACAGAAGTCGTTGGGCCTGCCACTTCACCGGCTAAAATGCGATGTGCCTACCCGGTGGAATTCAACTCTGCACATGTTGCAGCGACTGTGGCAGCACCGACAAGCCCTGGTGCAATACGTTCTGACGTATAGCCTGGGCCAACGAGATTCAGAGGTGGGGCAAATCACGCTGGAGGAGTGGTCTCAGATCAGGGACCTATGCACCCTTCTGCACAGTTTTGAAATGGCGACGAAGATGTTTAGTGCTGACGATGCCATTATCAGCATGACTATTCCGGTGATTTACATGCTGGAGCACATGTTAAACAGAATTCGGAGTCAGGTGGTGGCACAAGAGGAGGTGGAGGAAGTAGAGGAGGAGGAGTTGTATGCGGAAGGGCTAACATCTGCAAGGTCCAGACGGTCGGCAGCACCAGGGCGGCAGGCATGTGAGGGTGGGGGAGATGATTTTACCAGTGCGCATGGTAGCAGCCAAACTAGTGAGGAAGGTGCAGGAGCCCAGGAAGAAGTGGAGGACGAACTGATGGAAGACTCATCAGATGAGGGAGACCTTGATCACATTTCTGTTGTGCGAGGTTGGGGGGAGAGGACAGAGGAAGGAAGCATGATTGTTACCTCGCCACCAACACAACAGGGACTTGGTGCTCCTGGATGCGCAACACACATGAGTGCCTTCTTGCTGCACTACCTGCAACATGACCCTCGAATTGTGAGAATTAGAAATAATCCTGACTACTGGGTTGCCACACTGTTAGATCCCCGGTACAAAAGTAAATTTGCAGAAATTATTCCTGCCATAGAAAGGGATGCACGCATGCAGGAGTATCAGCAGAGACTGTTGCAGAATCTTACATGTGCTTTTCCACAAAATACCAGTGGTGCACGTAGTGAATCTCACAGTTCCAACTTGCCAACCGTGGGACCGTCAAGTGTTCAGCACTCAAACCGTAACAGAACCACAGTATCTGCTGGTAACATCAATTTTGCGGAATCATTTCACCACTTTTTTAGCCCATCCTTTGCAAGGCCACAGGAGACAAGAAGTCTGACACATAGTCAACGCCTAGAGACGATGGTACAGGAGTATCTCCAAGTAAACATTGAAGCCACGACTGTGTCACTGGACCCTTGCTCTTTTTGGGCTTCCAATCTGGATAAATGGCCGGAGCTAGCCACTTATGCCTTGGAGATCTTGTCATGCCCCGCAGCCAGCGTTCTGTCTGAACGTGTGTTCAGCGCTGCTGGTGGTGTGCTGACAGATAAGCGCACGCGGCTCTCCACTGATAATGTAGACAGACTCACGTTCATAAAGATGAACAAATCATGGATCCGAAACGTCTTTTCTACCCCTGTGTCATCCTGGGGAGAGTAAAAGCTTGATGATTGGTTAAAATCACCCTACCAACCGTTTTAAGATTTCAAATTACTAATCATGTTTATCTGTATCTTGACTGGAAAATAATTTGGGCTTTGTAGCAGTGTGCAGCACTGATCCTATTAGGCCATCTATAATAAGCTTCAACAGATTTAAAATTAAAAATAATTTTTAGCTGCATCTAGCCCGGAAAATAATTTTGGGGCTCCGAGATGCGCAAGACACATAAGTGCCTTCTTGCTCCACTACCTGCAGCATGACCCTCATATTGTCAGAATTCGAAGTAATCATGACTACTGGGTTGCCACACTCTTAGATCCCCCAAACTTTTCGATCAACCTTTTCATTTTAATAAAGACCAAAAAAATGGTCATTTTTGAAATTATAAGCATTAGCAGGTTGTTAGAAACTGAAATCAAACAGTTTTCAACTCAAAACTTTATTCTAGGTGATGTTACATTTTCACATAGGACCCCTTGTTCGAAAGGAGCTTCTGAACTCTCTCGTCCATTGAATTTGTCAGGTTTTGGATGGTTTCTGCTTCAATTGTTTTGCATGAGGACAGAATACCCTCCCAGAGCTGTTGCTTAGATGTGAACTGCCTCCCGCCATCATAGACACTCCTTTTAATGATGCTCCAAAGGTTCTGAATGGGGTAGAGGTCAGGGGAGCATGGGGGTCACACCATAAGTTTGTCCCCTTTTATGCCCATATCAGCCAGAGATGCAGATGTTTTATGTGCAGCATGAGAGGGTCAATTATCATGCAGAAAAATGATCTTGCTGTGAAATACACGGTTCTTCTTCTTGAACCATGGCAGGAAGTGCTGTTTGAGAAAATCCACATACATTATGGAGTTCATCTTTAGCGCCTTCAGGGATCCTAAAGGGGCCGACAATCTCTCTCCCCATGATTCCAGCCCAAAACATTACTCCACCTCCTCCTTGTTGGCGCTGTAGCCGTGTTTGCGTGGGGTGTCCATCAACCAGCCATCCTCCACTCCATTCATCTGGACCATCGAGCGCTGCACGGCACTCATCCGTGAACAAAACAGTTTTGAAATCAGTCTTCATGTAATGTTTGGCCCACTGGAGCCATTTCTGCTTGTGTGAAGTGGATAGAGGAGGTCGACAGGATGGCGTATGCACAGCTGCAAACCTCTGAAGGACCCTGCATCTTGTTGTTCGGGGGACGTTGGAGGCACAAGCAGCTTCAAAAACTTGTCTGCTGCTATGACAAGGCTTTTTTGCCGCTGCTCTTTCAACCTGACGTAATTGCCTGTAGGAAAGAGTCCTCAATTTGCCCTTATCAGCACGCACACGTGTGTACTGTGAATCAGCTACATACTTCTTGATTGCCAAGACACTTCATCCTGATCATCGCACAATGTTGATTGTAGTCATGCCTTGACCTAAACACTCCACAATTTGTTGCTTCTCAGCAGCCGACACATCCTTTTTCTTTCCCATTTTGGCAGAAAATGTAGGCTGCTTAATAATGTGAGAGAGCCTTCTTAAGTAGTCTTGCCTTTCATTGGACACACCTGCCAAACTAATTAGCACAGGTGTCTGCAATTGCTTACAGTGATATAAAGAGCCCTGACACACATCACCATCAATGAGTTTAACTGACAAACAAACAAATTCTTCCCATATCACTCCTAAACACTTTTTGCATAATAATTTGGAACGCGGTGTACATGTGCTTTTCCACAAAACACCAGTGGTTCACGTAGTGAATCTTACAGTTCTAACTTGCCAACCGTGGTCTGTATGGAATTGTTCAATAAAGGGCCCAAAATTAAGATAACATAGATGGGAGAGGTCTCTATGAATAGGAATTCCTAAGTATTTGATACCCTGTGAGGGCCAGGCAAAGGGAAAGTTGGACTGGATGGAATCCTATATGGATTTAGGGAGGGAGACATCGAGGGCCTCAGACTTCGCTGCATTGATTTTAAAATTTTACCATGTAACAAAGTGATCTATTTCAGCCATAACAGCAGGGATGGATATATGTGATTGAGTGATATATACTAGAACATCATCAGCAAATAGAGAGCACTTGTACTCGGTGCCTCCCACCTCAATCCACCTAATATTGGGGTTATGGCGAATTGATGAGAGCAGGTGCTCCGTCACTAGGATGTATAAGAGAGGGGACAGAGGACATCCCTGCCTTGTCCCATTGGTGATTGTGAAAGGTGATGAAAATGTTCTGACGCACCCCCTGGGCCTTGGGACACCCGGAGCCGGACCCTTTTTGGTGGATGCTGGTGGTTGTAGTCTTCGTGGCGGCGATCCGGTTCCGTGGCTCAGGGCGGTCAAACCAGTGGTGGAACTATTTATGTGGTTTTGATGTTTAAATGTCCGACTACGCCACCCGTGGATTGCGGTCAGAGTGAACCGCCGCTACAGGGCAGACCGCTAAGGCTGGTGTTGTGGGTGCAGCAGAGCGTAGCATAACTCACCACGGGAGGAGTATAGCCTCAGGGCAGTGTATGCGGAGGATGGGGGTGATGGTGCAGGGCAGCAGCAGTAACGACACGGAGTCAGTGATGCAGTTCAGGGCCTTTACTCACAGTTCTTATTATCCAGACCACGTCTGCAGGTAACGGCTGCCCACGTCGTACTGTGCTCACCAGGTGAGGGGCTCAGACAACTCCCAGATAACTTTGGAGCGCTTCACAGGACCCCCTTTGTGTTTCCTTTGTCTGGCCTTTCTTACCAACACTTCTGTCCGGCTGCCTCGGGCCTCCTCTTGGTAAACTTGGCGCCAGTTTCCCTGACCCTATGTGGTGCCTTCCTAGCGGGTGGAGCAAGGGGCTGCGCCACATAAAATGTCAGAGCCTCCGGTTTCTAGCTGAGGGTTGTTTCCTGCCTCCACTAGTTCGGGGACCGGTCTCCCCCTTTGGCCTGACCCCTCCACGCAGGTGGATTCGGGCGTTCGGTGGCGACTCGCCCATCCGCACCCCTGGGATCCCTTCATTCCTCGTTCCTGGAGCCTTCTCCGCTCCTCTTCCTTCCTTCTCCCTCTTGCAGGCCTGGGCCTCTGTTACTAGGCCCGCCTCCGGAGCAGAGCTCATGCAGAGCCCCTGCTCCCTGCCACTTCTGCTCAGACTTCTCTGCACTGAACTAAGATGGTGCCCACCTTTTATACTCCCTTCTCAATGCACCCAGGAACTGCTTCCTCCCTGCTCCTGCACTGCAGGGTTCCCCTTCCTCAGTGTTCCCTCCCCCCACTCCAGCCAGGGACAGGGACTGTCGTGCCCATCTCAGGGGCATATTGGTCGCCCTGCCCCACGGCAATGTGGTGTAATGCATGCAGGTGTCGGGTCCTGATCCACACTCCATCCTTATCTGAGAGTGAGATATCACACCTCTGGGTGAGGTGCAATACGTCTGTAGCAACCGAGCCCTCGGTGCTACAGTTCCATTTATCTTCAGCCTAGGTGACGTATTGTGATACAGGGCCGTGATTTTGGCTATAAAAGGGTCCCCTAGACCCCTACCCCAAGCTTTTTAAGAGAATCATATATGGCGTGCCAGGAGACTCTATGGAATGCTTTCTCAGCATCCAACGAGAGTATCTACTTACAAATTTTTAACTGCATCTAGCCCAGGAAATACTTTGTGCCTAGTAGCAGTGTCTGCTAGTCAGCGGATTATCCCGGCTGTTAAGCAAGCTACACCACCTGTAGTTTGGACACTTAATTTTTTCAAAGGAAATGCTTCGGGACCACGGGATACTTAGTGAAGAGCATCAGGAGGCACCCCAAGGCATAGGGGCTGGGATTGGCACTAGGATGCCTTGCGGTGGACAGCCGAGCTCGATCCTTATAAAAGCTTTTTAACTGCAGCAGCTTTAGTGGACGCTACTGGAGCTGGAATTACGCGGCTGCTGGCATGAGACTTGCCCTCCAATAGATCCTTGTAAATGGATTTAAAGTGTATTCATTCAAATTAGAGGGACAATTTAAATTAAAAAGCTTAGAGCTGCCTCCACCACAGGGGGGCTCTCTCGACCCACCAGCGGACAGGCACCAGTATTGGGAGAGGGGGGCTGGCCGTCAGGGTTCACCGCGGCTCTGGCACAAACCCGGCGACACGGAGGTGGCACGGGCAGGAGCGGACTGGCCGTCTCGGCTTCTCACTTTTTGGATTTTAGAAGGGCATGACATGCCTATATCTGTGTCTCCCCCTCCTTTTACTCCTCCACCTCTTTTCTTTTCGCATGACTATATGTACTTGTCACTTTTCCATGTGTTAGTTGTGTCTTCTGAGCAGTTTGTCAGCTTTTGGACACCTTTGAAGGTGTTTTCTATGTGTTTCTATGTGTTTTTGTTTGCCTGCCATTGGTTTTAACGGTGTTCGAAGGTGTTCGACGAACAGTTCGACGAACAGTTCGGCGAACACACGGGTGTTCGACGAACCGAACCGAACTCGAACACTACGGGGGTGGCTCAACACTACTCAACACTAATCTTGACCAGTGCAGGAAAATCTCTGACCCTCAATATGACATTCAATGTTCTCCTTTGCTATGCCTAAGTTAAGAGGAGTTTTGTTTGACTATCCTCTAGTCTGTTTGTCTAGTTATAGTGTCATCAGACATTATGATTTCTGATTTAATACCTAATTCCTGACTTGTTGCCTGCATTTTCCTCTTAATCTGGTATTTGTCCTACTGACTTGACCATTGGCTCATACTTCTGTTTTCACCTCTTCACACTTCATTCTTTAAATCTTTGCTTAACCCTAGTTGTGTTCTGTCTATGACTACAACCACCATTGTTAGCACACAGAAGCTGTATGGTCTAAGGAATCATTTGCAGTGGAAAGACCTGAAAGGGGATCAAATGTGAAGACTTGGGAATCCCTTGAAGCCCCGTACAGGTTAGATTGCTGTTGACCGAATGATCAGTTGGCTGACAGCTATCTCTCTTGAGTTCCTCATACATAGGAATGCTTGCCTCAGCCGAAGGCTCCTGTGTCCTCTATAATAGAGCTGTTGCCAGACAACTCTGGCAGCGGCTTATTGTCCAATGGGAAAAAGGATCAGTTGTTGGAAATTTGCCATTGGAAGTCTGATTCTCTACCACAACATCGTATACAATATTGGGGAGAGCCGGAAGAGTCCTGTGCCCATTAGACTGTCAGTTGACCCTGCTGATGTAACAAATTTGTTCATGTTTATGGAGGTCTTTATACTTTGCAGTCTGCAAGTAAAGTTTGCATTCCTTAGTTTACTTTACCAAGCTTAGTAAGGCAGTGTTTATTGTGAAATAGGTGGTATTCATAGGACAATTGCTTTTATTCTGTTCTATAAATTTCCTCTAACCCAGTGTGAATACAGGTTTATTTACTTCCAAGTCTTTGACATCTTTTCTCAAAATGGCTGCCTTCACTGTGACCAGCTAACATTTACTACCTTGGAACATCATTGAATGCATTCAAATGTTCTCATTATGGTGAACTTTTAAATTCGTTTGCGTAAGAATATTGGTTATTTTGCAGTAAAAGCAAAAAAAAAACTTTAATACATGCATACATTATTTTTCTATACTTTGCACCTTTGTACTGGTAAATCTCATGAGAAAACCTTAAGGATGAATCATTTAAAAAAAAACTGCCAAACCGTAAAGTGGTCTCTGAGTTATTCAAAGCCTCATTTATTTTTCAAAATATGCTAATTACCTATCTAACTTGCATATGTACTTTTAAGAAAATTGCTGACAAAAATACAAGGCAGTTTGCTAGTGCAGTCGTTAAAAGTCATGATTTTGCTGTGTCTTTGTAATACTGGATAACAAATTCATTCATGTGCATTCCTTACTGTTTCCTCCTGCCGATAATTTATTTGTGTTCGTTTTTTCTTTGTACTGGTAGATTTGGGTCAGTTACACCTCAAATATAATAATAATAAGCCAATAACTTTCACCACAGGAGTCTGTAAATGTGTTTAACTATGTGGACAGTGGTAGATGAAAGAAGGTTACAGATAAATGGGACATGGTGACCCACAGATATATTCCTCTATAATTGAGGTGACAGATATCAAAATTGACTATTTCCAGTGTGATCTTATGTACAAAATATACAAACATCTAAAATAAATTGCCTTGGCTTGCACAAGGTGTTGGTTTAGAAATTCCTAATGTCATATAAAATTAGTTCTCATACTCATAGTTCTTAGAGAGATGCAAAATCATGATTTTTCAATTATAAAAGTTTTCTGTAATATATTTTACAATATAAACAATATAATAGATTTTACAATGTATTCTTTATTATCAATTCTCATTCAGTTTTATGTTTACAGCTTTTATAAAGACCTATATGTCACTATAGTTGTAGACTACACTCAAACCCAGAGACGACCGAATCATGCAAAAATTTAATTTTGTTTGTGTAGCACCCTGAGGACTCGGCTGCTACAGGGGTATTACACCTCAAGCCAGAGGTGTGGTATTCCACTCCCGGGTAAGGATGGAGTGTGGAACTGAGCTAGTAGGCTGCATGCACTACATACATCCCATTTCCGGGGGACAGAACTACGGTACTCCCACCAGTATATGTGCAGGTACGACAGCGTCTGTCCCTGGCTGGAGTGGGAGGGGGGTGGAACATCCCAGTAGTGTAGGGGCAGATAGGGGGAGTAGTCTGGGTAAATGTAGGAGCTCATTGGGTGCTGGTCACCTGAGCTCACACATAGAGGGAGTATATAAGGTGGGCACCATCTTAGGACAGGGTCAGTCAGTCAGTCAGTCAGTCAGTGAGTCAGCAGTAACTCCAGGAGAGGAGAAGGAAGAGGGACCCAGAGGCGCAGGACGAGAGGGGACCCCAAGATCCCAGAATAAGGACAAAAGGGTGAAGGGTCGGCAAAAGGGTACCGGATCCCAAGCTGGCGGAGGCCAAAGCAAACCTTAGCCAGGAACCGGAGGTCGTGGGCAAGATTTGCCACGACCCTCACCAAATCCACCAGAATGGCACACCGAGCATAGGGTCAGGGAAGCCAGAGAAGGTTCAACCACCAAGAGACCCGAGGGAGCCGGACATAGGTGGATCCCTGGTGAGAACGGCCAGAGAGAGAGAGAAGAAGGGAGCTCAGGACCATACTCAGGAATTGCCCGGGAGTTGACCGAGTCCCGCACCTGGTGGACGCAGCACGGCTTGGGTGGTCACTGCTGTACAGAGTGACCCGAGCAACACCAGTGAGTAAAAACCCTGAAACTGCATTTCATGCCTCTGAGTCTCCTTGCTGCACCTTCACAACCACCATCCTCCACGTCTGACCCCCTGAGGCTATACCCCTCCCGTTGGGGGTTATACTACCACAGCTGCACACACACCACCAGCCTCAGCGGACCATCCTGCAGCGGCGGCCTTTTGACCGCAAATCAACGGGTGGCGTAGTCGACACTAAGAACATCTGCAAGGACTGCCGCACACTGAGTTTGACACCCTGGGCACGGACCGGGTCACAGCCACTCGGAGACTACAACCCCCATCTGATCCGGCTCCGGGTATCCCTAACAACATGGCCCAGGGGGCGCGTCAACTTTGGCGTAGTCGGCAGGATCACGTGCCCGCAACAACCGGGTACTGCGTGCCTGAAGAAAAATTCGCATTTACCTCAAAATGAAGTCTCCCGCCAATTCCAGAGGCTCCCCGCCATCGGACGCCATCTCGGATCAGTTCCCGCCGTTTGCCCGCCATCTGCAGTCTTTTCCCGCCATCCACAGAGTTTCCCACCATTGGGAAGCGGTTCCCGCCATCTGAGAAGATTTCCCGCCTTGGCAGAGCGGACGCCATTATGGGCGTGCCAGAGGATGGCAAGAGGCCACCTCCCATCGTGGGCCAGGATCGGAAATGGCGCCAAAAGTGGAAACCGCCCCCACCAGCAGAGACTGTGATGATTGATATGTCCATCAGCGTGAGGGAACTGCCCCTGGAACTGGCAATCACAAAGTTGCCCCAGGACGACCCCCAATGTGGGCGGATACAGAACAAAAGGAAGAAGATGGGAGCAGCCTGGAGGAGTCCAGAGAGAACACACCCGGAGATGGAGGGAGAGTCAGGCAGCACCGACCCTGTGGTCAGGAGCCTGTTGCAGGCCGCCACTCCAGAAGGCCTGCTGGAGATCCTGGCGCAGCTCCCCGGAGATCGGGAGCGTGCACAGACCGCGCTGGAGGGCCTCGCACGAAGGATGGCCCGGGTGCAGCAGGAAACACTGGCGGAGTGGACCCGAGAGATGGCCCTGCAGGCTGGAGCCTGCCAGCGAAGCATGCCACCCGCAGCGAGGAGCAAGTCCACCTCTGAGGACGGCGAAGGAGGGACGACGGCCGGAGACGACGCCGCGGAGGGAGCCGAAGAGATGAAGGCAGGTAATGGGGACGACAATATCCCGTGCCCAGAAGCCGTAAACCTGCCCCAGCTCCCCGTCGCAGAGCCCGAAGCCCCACTCACCGTTCCCGTAGCCGCTGCGTCATCGCTCCAAGCTAGGCCCCAAGCGGCCGGAGCCGCGGCCACGCCCCCTGTGACGTCACGCGCCTCGATCCAGAGCACGGCCAAGCAGGAGACGCCACCGGCCTGGTCGCAGGGCCGAGTGCCCCCGGGCGCCGCAGTGCCAACAGCACCCTCTACCTCCACTGAGCCACCGGCCTGGTCACTGGGCCAAGTAACCCCGGGCGCCGCCGTCTTCACGGTGCCCTTTACATTCAGGGTGCCCCAGGCCTGGTCGCAAGGCCTGGTGAACCCGGGCGCCGCCACCACAACAGCGCCCTCAACGTCCACAGCGCCACACCTGGGTGAAGACCTATTTGCCCAGCACACATGCCCGGATGGGCAGCCCTTTGTGTGGCCACCGGAGTATTACCATCCCCGACTCCGGAAGGAAAGACCCCTGGATGAGCCCCTGATCCCGGCTCTGGCGCCCGCCAAGATCACCCCACTCTCGTTGGAGGAAGCGCAGTTTGCGTGGGACCCCACCGGAGAAGACCTCATCGGGTTCACCGAGGAGACCCGGGCGACCGCAGCTGAGCGTGCAGAGTGCTGCCGGCAGCAGTTAGAGGTCTTTGACAGAGAAAGAAGAGAGAGGCGGGTCCGTGAGCAGCGGCTGCAAATAAAAAGTGCAGAGCAGAAGAGCCGGACCAGGAGGAACCCCCGTGCAGCCCACGGTCCCCGTGCCACCGGGACTGTAATCAAATTCCAACTGCAGCACGGTTGGGGCTTCATCAGAGACCACAAGACCCCCGGCGACGTCTTTGTCACCCGCAGAGACGTTGAAAGTCATCTGCCGGAGGGACACAGAGGTCGTGACCTATACCTGGGTGATGAGGTCACCTTCACCCGGCATCAGTGCGCCAAGGGCCCGTATGCCCTGCACGTGCATAGACTTACTGAGAAGGAGCTACGGGGTGAGGAGGATCAAGAGGACCCGGACGGGTCTAAAGATTACCCTCAGCCAAGAGCACACCGCCACTGATGAACTGTAAATAGAATATGTAAATAGTTACCCGTGTGGGTACAAAAACTGTTGCTACCAAAGTGTAGTCCCCGTCGGGACCAGCAAGTGAATACCCGTGTGTCCCTATCCCTTAACAGGCTGAGGACTGTGAACAGCCATTCCTTTTCCCCACTGGCCGAGGACTGAAAGCGGCCATATTCCCCTTTGTACATAGTTGCGCTTCTTAAAGCGCCCCCTACCGGTTTTATAGGAAACTGTGTTTTTTTTCTACAAGAGACTGTTGCACTTTACCCGGTCACAAGTTGCACCGTGGCCGGAGAAACAAGAATGTTTGTTTAATATGAAAAGTTTTATATGAAAACTTTTATGATATATATAGTGTTTTATATGTTTATGATGTTTTGAAAAAAAATTGTATGTTTTTGGATGTTTGTATTCTTTTACAGCCCGAGGACGTGCTGTGATTTACCAGGGGGGAATGTAGCACCCTGAGGACTCGGCTGCTACAGGGGTATTACACCTCAAGCCAGAGGTGTGGTATTCCACTCCCGGGTAAGGATGGAGTGTGGAACTGAGCTAGTAGGCTGCATGCACTACATACATCCCATTTCCGGGGGACAGAACTACGGTACTCCCACCAGTATATGTGCAGGTACGACAGCGTCTGTCCCTGGCTGGAGTGGGAGGGGGGTGGAACATCCCAGTAGTGTAGGGGCAGATAGGGGGAGTAGTCTGGGTAAATGTAGGAGCTCATTGGGTGCTGGTCACCTGAGCTCACACATAGAGGGAGTATATAAGGTGGGCACCATCTTAGGACAGGGTCAGTCAGTCAGTCAGTCAGTCAGTGAGTCAGCAGTAACTCCAGGAGAGGAGAAGGAAGAGGGACCCAGAGGCGCAGGACGAGAGGGGACCCCAAGATCCCAGAATAAGGACAAAAGGGTGAAGGGTCGGCAAAAGGGTACCGGATCCCAAGCTGGCGGAGGCCAAAGCAAACCTTAGCCAGGAACCGGAGGTCGTGGGCAAGATTTGCCACGACCCTCACCAAATCCACCAGAATGGCACACCGAGCATAGGGTCAGGGAAGCCAGAGAAGGTTCAACCACCAAGAGACCCGAGGGAGCCGGACATAGGTGGATCCCTGGTGAGAACGGCCAGAGAGAGAGAGAAGAAGGGAGCTCAGGACCATACTCAGGAATTGCCCGCGAATTGACCGAGTCCCGCACCTGGTGGACGCAGCACGGCTTGGGTGGTCACTGCTGTACAGAGTGACCCGAGCAACACCAGTGAGTAAAAACCCTGAAACTGCATTTCATGCCTCTGAGTCTCCTTGCTGCACCTTCACAACCACCATCCTCCACGTCTGACCCCCTGAGGCTATACCCCTCCCGTTGGGGGTTATACTACCACAGCTGCACACACACCACCAGCCTCAGCGGACCATCCTGCAGCGGCGGCCTTTTGACCGCAAATCAACGGGTGGCGTAGTCAACACTAAGAACATCTGCAAGGACTGCCGCACACTGAGTTTGACACCCTGGGCACGGACCGGGTCACAGCCACTCGGAGACTACAACCCCCATCTGATCCGGCTCCGGGTATCCCTAACAACATGGCCCAGGGGGCGCGTCATTTGCATGGTTTTTCCCAGAAAATTTGATTCGTGTAGAAGGTATTCTCTAAGAATTTAATGTCTCCCCCAGCTTCCAGATCACAATAAATGTATTTCGTAAAAAATAATAAAAATTCTTATACTGACCTCATTGCTCATTTCTCTGGTCCTTCCAGTTCTTACCCATCCAAGTCCTCGCTGCTGCTTGAGATCACTGCCAATCGCATTGAAATCCCTAAACCTCTAATGCGGGTTTGGGACTTCCAGCTTTGATGGAGGATTCTGCCCATGTGCGACAAGGTCACGGTACATAAAAACTTCACAGGGCATCCTATGATGTCATGATACCGTGACATTTCGTATTTTGACACAACTCATCAGAGTTGGAAATCGAGGCCTAGGGATTTTAATGCGAGCGGCGGCAATCTGAAGATGTGGTTAGGACCAGACTGCTGACATGGATGGGGTTGGAGTAATGAGAATACAAATTATTTTTAACATTTTGATGTCCTTTTATGGTTAAGAATAATGACGGCGAGCTGCCGCCATCTTGTATAATCCACACATAAGTGAATTTCAAAAAGTCAGCATTTTGGTGAATGTGGATTCTTGTAAATTTCAAGAATTCAATTCCGCTCTAATTTTTTCTCTCACATCTTCTCAAACCTTATGTAGTCAGACTAAACAAACCCTCCCGATATATCGTCTTAAATGTGTATCCTATTTCATGCTAGTATACAATTAGTATGTTAAAAAAAGAAGATAAAACCACATGCAGTGCTTTATAAGGCAATAAAGTAGATATTTAGAAAGGCAAAAATATTTTTTAGGTGGATACATTTACCTCTGAATAATGTGTCCCAGGCAAATTCTTACAGCCCAAAGCTGCAGCCAGATTCTCCCTGCCGACTTTCTAGAGGTTTAGTATCTTATATGGTTCATGGGTTAAAGAAGAAAATAAGGAATTCTCTGCTAGTGCTGCTTTAAAGTTTTGTAGTCAGTTGATCTTTTTAGTGTTTCTTAAGTGCCAAATTACAGGATGGTTTGGGGTGGAACCAACTCCTCTTTCAGCTAGAACTACAAAAAGATCTAACAAAACATCAAAGGTTAATATTCATAGATACTCCTAAAAACTGCCTAGAGAGCAGTTAGGTCAAAGTTTGAAAGGTGATCTTAAAACAATAACCTTTAAAAAGCACCATAGATTATATATCCTAAAATCAGTGCTTGTAAATCACTCCCTATTTTCTGGTCTAACTTACAGAAATTAAGGGATGAATAGCAAAAGCATGATTACAGGAACATACTGCGCAGAACAATCTGTGTATTACTTTTTCTTCTAGTTAAGTTTTCATGTGGTTTTGTTTTTTTCTTTGCAGTGGTATATATCAGTAAGGATCTGTTTACACTTGTTTCCTATGACATTCGTACTGTCAAAATACTGGAACCCCAACAGAACCAGAACCCAAATAAGTTTGGTCTTGGCAGAATCCTCTGAAAACTGATCCAGCATTGCCATTATGGATTGATAACATCAGTGTGAATAGATGCTGAAATATTTTACCTATTGTCCCCTACTTCTTACTAAATGCACATTCTGTACCAAGAAGTAAGAATACATTTCCACATTTCCTCATATAGAGGATTTCCACCCAAAATTAAAAAATATATATTAGTAAATCAGAAGTTACATGGATTACCAAAGTCTGTTAATAATATTTTATTTACTTATTGAGATCTTGACATTTTCCAATTCCAGTCATTCTTTTAGTCTAATATCATCAAGGATGTTTTCCTTTCTAACTGAGACAGCTATTGTAGGAGACATATGGATTGTTAAAAAAATATACAAATCATACCCTCTAAATATCTTTTCTGACCTTTGTGAGATAACTTAAAGTCAGTGGCGTAACAAGCGCGGTCATAGAGGGTGCAACCATGACCAGGCCCGTGTGGGAGGGTGACCCACCAACACCAGCCCTTTTTTTAACTGGATGTGCATCTGAGGATGCACATTCAATTGCAATGTATTGACGCGCAGAGACCCGCCAGGTCCCCAAAGCTCGATACACGCTGCCGACTAATCAGAGGCCAGCAGCTGATGACTTGCCAGTCACAGGTGGTACATAACAGTGATGTTGAGCGTTGCCCATATCAGGCATGCCGAACTCAGCTGCTGGCCTTTGTGCCAGCTATAGAAGACGACGACGCATGTTGTTGGAGTGGAGGAAGATGAAAAGATTCTTTTTTTTTTAATGTGTTAGAGAACAGTGGAAGGATGGGGAGCATTATTACAGGATGGACCCAGGAGCTGGGACCTTATCCCAGGAAGGGGCCAGGATGGGGACATTACACCAGGAATAGAGGGACATTCATGCAAGAAGGGCCCATGATGAGGAACATTATGCCAGGAAGGGGCAAGAATAGGGATATTATGCCAGTAAAGTGCCCAAGATGTTGGACATTATTACTGGAGGGGGCCAAGAATGGGGAACATTCTTACTGGAAGGGGCACAGCTTGTTGGACATTATTAATGCAAGGAACCCAGGATGGTGGACATTATTACTGGAATGGGCACAGAATAAAGAACATTACCATAAGGGGCCCAAAATGGAGGACATTACACCAGGAAGGGGCCCAGGGTGGGTGACATTATTGCACAGTGGAGGACATTGTTAGATTATGGGGGGGGCAACAAGTATGTCTCTATAGGATTTAAAACACTACAAAGGTCAATACATCTGACCAACATATAGGTTGGGGCACAGGCCCAAATTTTGCATTGAAGCACAACAGACACTAGTTATGCCACTGCTTGAAGTAAAAAAAATGTAAAAACAAACAATCATTCACTGATAATGCAAATGAAAGCAATCTAATAAAACAATTCTCAGAATTCCTCATCAGCGTGTCCAAATACCTAACACTGACAAGTACTCTAATTATGGCATGTGAATTGCCAAGATCAAAATATACAATATGCACATAATTTATGATATTAGATCTCCACCCTCATTAGTATGGAGGAAGCCATTATGTAAAATATGCACTTGCAGAAGAAAGCTGACAAGTTTTATTTTCTCGGCACTACTTCATTTTGAATTTAAAATAAAAGTTTAGAATAAACAGTCCCTTTGGAGTACAATAATAAAATCTGCCGACAGGTAAAATACTGTACATAATATTTTGTCTCACATTTTTTTACTGTTGCAGTTTTGCTTTATTATAAGAGTATAAATTATAAATGGAAGTGTTGAATTTCTTTTCCTAAATTTGTGTTCTTCTTCTAGACTGCACAGTCAACACTGACTTTTTTATGAATATTGATACACGGCAAAAACAAATATTTTAGTACTATAGATTCCTGTTCTCTCATTGATGTTTGAAGGCTAAACATGAAGTCAGATTGCAGGAGCCTGATATTATTTATATACATTTTTAAGGAAATCATAGGTGGGTGGCAATTATCCATGTTTTATGGAAAAGAAAGAAGAAAACTCATAACTGTGCCTGGTTTAAAACAAAGCAACAAAGCTACACAAAGAGAAAAGTAACATTTGTGTGTGGGTTTATTTCACAGTTTGAGCCTGGCACCCTGTTCTTAATTTGTTACTTACTGTTTACCAATGTTATTCCCTAGAAACATATGTGTTTATACAAGATTTCATAATGCAAATGCATGGCTTCTGTCATACAGAAATGATCATTTTTGCATGAATTGCCTATTTTCTTTATTTTACTTAGTTGTTTTATAGAAAAGGAAATAAAAGCATTTGTAGGTTTGCATGAATATATGGAGTCGTTCCAATATGTGTACCTATGAAGTAGAGGACTGATGAAAAGACTGGATTGCAGGCTCAGATCATATCTTGTAAGCAGCCTAAGCATTTAGGCGTAAAGGTCTGCATAAGGGCTGTATACAGAAAATGTCAGGATGTTTTTAATGTGGACTATTTACAATGGTGCTTTATTTTTAGGTTGATGAAAAAAATGGTTTCAAATGTGTACAAAACCGTATATGTCAAATTGGGCTATAATCACAAGTTACATTTAATAGATGTGTAGCTACATATTGTATGTTCCTATTACATTCTAAGAAACATAAGGAGAAGCGACCCTGAGTCCAACTAACAGAGTTGCATATTAGTGGCCATAGTATTTATTAATGGAAGAAATGATAAGAAGTGGAGAGAGAAAAATTAGGGGTAATTCAAAGGCAGCAATGTTCCAAAAAGCATGTAAGAAAAAAGGAAAATTTTTCCAGCTCACCTTCCAAGAATTAAATATATCTAAAATAGTTCATGCTACGTGACGGTCTGGAGGACGGTGCACGGCAATGGATCCCAGCTGGCTAAAGGATGCAATATTGTTATATTGTTAGAAGAAGAGAAAGTTCCAGCATTAATTTTCAAAGATAAATAATGTGAATTTTTTATTTCATAAGATTAAAATCCATTTTAAAAAACTATCATCCAAGTATTTGGATGTCTTACGTTCCGACGCGTTTTGAACCAACACATGTAAATGGTTCTTAGTCCAGGCTAAATATATGGTTCTTTTGCCATTGCGCATGCCTAAATGAGAAAAGCTTGGCTGGTATGATGGGGCCTATCAGTTACCAGAGTTTATTTGTCTTTGAGTAGTGATTTCAGAGAACATCTCCATAGCAAATTGGTACTTGTTTAATGTAGTAAAACCGAAAAAATCTTGCAGATTATTAACTGTATTTAATTATGATCTCCCTTATTTTATTCCTTTCACAAAAAAGCAGCTTAGAGCTACAAAGATTTCCCTCCTTGTGTGAATGAAAGTATGTGGGTGATAAATTGTTTGTAACTTGGGTAAAACTAAATTTCTGTTTTTTATGTGGAGACACCTTGTATTATTAGAGGCTGTGAACAAGAAGCATAAAGCCATATGTAGTCAATAGGACTATTCCACTTATTCTATAAATCATACACCTCTCTTAGTGAACACAGATGTCATTAAGAGTAAAAGTATTAATAAGCTGAATTCTTTTGTTATATTGTCAATGTTTATTTGTTTTTCCCTGTTTTAAATGCTTACTGTTTGCCGGTTTGTAAAGCTACATGAAATATATTTACGTCATAGATAAAAAGATTATAGATGTTCCTATTATTAGAGTAGATATTTTCTCAGGAATTAAAGTTTTTATTAGATCTTGCTGTAGTTTAGGGTATGTTAATTTTTAAACACTAGAGATGATTGAGTCGTTCGACACAAATCAAAAGAAAACCACAGCTCCTGTCAAATTCGAACAATGTGCAATTCGATTCTCACTAATCGAAACGGCCAACACCAATTTACTTATTGTAATAAATTGTACATGTTACAGATTGCAGCATTGGCTTTCCCAATACATCTCTCTCTCATCCCAATGTGGTACTCACTCCTACTGAACAACTGCTAAGAATTAGGAAACACAGTTCAAGGCTCTTATCACACAACCCAATTCACACTCATCTTTCTTCCTGTTAATGGCTTTTCATTTTTCCTTTCCTCTGCTCCTGTTTTTCTCAGTTATCGTTACTCTTAGAGCTAGATTTAAATGCTATAAAAAAAGTATAAAAAGAATACCAATTTTATAATGACAGCAAACAGACACAGGATTCACATGTCCATAAGGAGCATCAAGACTGACACACATTGTCCTAAACCAGCACTGTGCCCAACCCTCTCTTTTTCTCGTATCTCACTTCTAAATTACTGAGGCCAAAGAACATTAAAACAAGCAGCATATACTACTAGGAAACCTCACACAGACACTTAATTTCAGCAAAATTAAACTATCTGAGATTCTTTGGAAAAATTAGCGAAATTGACACATTTGAATTTCAGAAGGTCCGATCGTCTCTGTTGAACACCTTTTCTGTTTTTACTTGTCTAAAGTTAACCTAACTTTAACACTTTAGCCCATCATACACATTAGTTGTCTTTCAGCTGAACAATGGTTTAGCTGATCTTTCAACTGCCATCCATTGGGCCTGCTCTCCCATACAAAAGTGCCACGAGGCCGCTGTCGACAGTCATATCTGGAGGTAGTTTATCTCCGGGAGAGCAAAGCTATTGCCAGACCAAAGTTGGGCATGCTCGATCGACATTTTTTCCCAGCAGTTAGTTGTCTCGAGTCCTCATACACATTAGCTGTCAGCCAAACCTGTTGAAATTAGTAGTTTGGCCGACATTAATCTTTGTGTATGGAGGACTTTGCCTTACTTATCTGTATGATACTGATTGCCATTTTGTACACCATTATAGCCCAAAAATTTATTTACAATTCAAACGTATTATTACCGCATTCATCCTGACCTGTAAAAAAGTTTCTTTGATTATTTAGTTTAAGGAAAATTTTTAAGTTACAATGATATATAGCATATTGCACAGCTATAAGTAGACTTTATTGTTGAAGTATTTAAAAATTCATTCCAAGAATTGGCATGGTGTAAAAAAGTGGTGCTATGCGTTTCGAATGCTATCTGGCGTTCTTTGTCAAAGCTTTGCCAAAGAACCCCGGATAGAGTTTGAAACTCGTAGCTGCACTTTTTTTCCACCATGCCAATTCTTGGAATGAATTTTTAAATACCTCAATAAACTTTAGAATTTTTATTCAGAAGCTGGAACCATTCCCCTTTCTTGTATGATACTGTCTGCTCTTGGTGAGATGGTGGTTCCGAGCACACTAGATTACAACATAGTGCTGAGCTGACAACCTTCCTTTTGTGTTGATTTTATTGTTGACTGCTTCTAGAAACAGCCAACAGAATTGTGAATGCAGCTGTAAGTTAAATAGTGTCTGGAATCCAAGACTTATGCAAGAGAAGATATGTAATGTATTTCTAAATGCAAATCATATGGAAATTACCTGTTAATTGATCAATGTAAGATTATAGAGACTCAGATTTTTGCTTCCTCATCTGGGATACATTGTAGCTTCTCAGCATATTGTAGGGGCAGAGAAATTGATTCCATTTAATTTTTTTGTAAAACAGTGAGATCAATCAATGTCAATCAGTGGTGTAGGTAAGGTTATACAGAGTTCATCATTGAGAGAACTGGTTGATCTACAATAGATAATACTGTGATTTTATCAAAACTGTAGCAAACAGCCCAGTAAGTAACACATCGTTGGAACCAGGTTCTCTGCCCCTACCTTTGCAGCTCTCAGATGGGGCAGGAAAACCTTTGTGACAGATTCTCTATCTGTTCCTTGTATTAACTTATTTTAAACAGCCACTTTATACTTATTATACAGTTCTGTATATTGTACAACATATAGACATATGAGATGTCAAATATTTATATCTAAAACTACCTAAAAACCTTAAAGTATAAGAGGAACTTTCAATGACAGTTTTTAATCAGCTGTTTGGTCAACCAGTGAATACACATACAAATCAATTAATAATGTTCAGAAGTTTAAAACAAGTAACAAGGCTGACTTTACTTTAACTTCTGCTAAAAAAAAGTGTGAAAGCTTATAAATTAAGCCATTGTGCTCATAGACAAGAACAGAGGACTTTTTTTTTCATATAAAAGTGCCAACCACCTTTTCGGTTTGCATATCGTTTCTTGCTCCCTCCTAGAATATGATGAATATTTTGCGATGGCTACAGCTCTACTTTGAAAAGTGGTTAATTGGAATGATAACTGTTGGCTGTCCAAAGATGATTGCACTAGAAAAAAGATAAAGATTTCTTGGTACTGCCATCTTGCTTAAAGGGAACCTGACAGGTGATACATGCTGCCAAAGCCGTATGCAGCATGTACTGTATCAGCCACTGGCTGTACGATCACAGCCATGTATGCTTGCTACAGCATTTCAGAGAAAAACATACTTTTTGCAGCTGCCGGGGACTGAGCAATGTGCACTAGTCTTACAGGTGGGTCCCCGGCAGCTTCTTTCCACTCACTGACAGTGACTGGTAAGCCTCTGTCTACGTTCGCATATAGGATTTGAGAAGCATGTGTCAGGTGTCAGCTTCCCTTCAACATAGTGACATAGTAACATAGTTTTAAAGGTTGAAGGAAGACTAAGTTCATCTAGTTCAACCCATATCCTAACATGTTGATCCAGAGGAAGGCAAAAAACTCCATGTGGCAAACACTAAGTTCCACATTGGGGAAAAAAATTCCTTTCCGACTCCATACGACAATCAGACTAGTTCCCTGGATCAACGCCCTATGAAGGAATCTAGTATATATAACCTGTAATATTATACTTTTCAAGAAAGGCATCCAGGCCCTTCTTAAATTTTAATAGTGAATCACTCATTCCAACATCATGCGGCAGAGAGTTCTATAGTCTCACTGCTCTTACAGTAAAGAATCCCCGTCTGTGATTATGATTAAACCTTCTTTCCTCCAGACGTAGAAGATGCCCCCTTGTCCCCGTCTCTGGCCTCAGAGTGAAAAGATCAGTAGAAAGGTCTTTGTACTGTCCCCTCATATACTTGTACATAGTAATAAGATCACCCCTAAGCCTTCTTTTTTCCACAGTAAATAACCCCAAGTGTAATAACCTGTCTTGGTATTGCAGACCCCCCAGTCCCCTAATAACCTTGGTCGCTCTTCTCTGCACCCGCTCTAGTTCAGCTATGTCGTTCTTATACACTGGAGACCAGAAATGTACACAGTATTCTAAGTGTGGTCGCACTAATGACTTGTATAGAGGTAAAATTATCTTCTCCTCATGAGCATCTATGCCTCTTTTAATGCATCCCATTATTTTATTTGCCTTTGCAGCAGCTGCCTGACACTGGCCACTAAACGTGAGCTTGTCGTCCACCAATACACCCAGGTCTTTTTCAGTTACAGTTTTGCCCAGTGTTTTACAATTAAGCATATAATTATACATTTTATTTCCTCTGCCCAAGTGCATTACCTTAGATTTATTCCCATTAAAGCTCATTTGCCATTTATCAGCCCAAGCTTCTGGTTTACATAGATCCTACTGTAATATAAAATTGTCCTCCTCTGTATTGATTACACTGCAGAGTTTAGTGTCATCTGCAAATATTGAAATATTACTCTATATGCCCCCTACAAGGTCATTAATAAATATGTTAAAAAGAAGGGGGCCCAATACTGACCCCTGTGGTACCCCACTGTTAACTGAGACCCAGTGTGAGTGTTTTCCATTAATAACCACCCTTTGTTTCCTATCACTGAGCCAATTCTTAACCCACATACATATATTTTCCCCTATCCCCATTGTTCTCATTTTATGTATCAACCTTTTGTGTGGAACCGTATCAAAAGCTTTTGAAAAGTCCATATACACAACATCCACTGCATTTCCTTGGTCCAGTCCAAAACTTGCCTCCTCATAAAAACTGATCAGATTAGTTTGACAGAAATGGTCCCCCGTAAACCCATGTTGATATTGGGCTATGAGGTTATTCTTCTTCAGATACTCTATTATAGCATCTCTTAGGAAACCCTCCAGGATTTTACCCACAGTAGAGGTTAAGCTTATTGGCCTATAATTTCCAAGTTCAGTTTTTGTACCGTTTTTGAATATTGGCACCACATTTGCTATACGCCAGTCGTGTGGTACAGACCCTGTTATTATGGAATCTTTAAAGATTAAAAATAATGGTCTATCTATGATGTTACTTAATTCCTGCAGTACTTGCGGGTGTATCCCATCTGGGCCTGGGGATTTGTCAACTTTAGTGATTTTTAGACGCCGCCGTACTTCCTGCTGGGTTAAGCAAGTGACATTTAATGGAGAATTTTTGTTATCACTAATCATGTTTTCTGTCATGCGATTTTCTTGTGTAAATACGGTTGAAAAAAAATCATTTAGCATATTGGCTTTTTCCTCATCCTCAACCACCATTTCACCCAGACTATTTTTATCATATCATTTTTTAGTTTTTTACTATTTATGTAGTTAAGGAATATTTTGGGGTTATTTTTACTTTCTCTGGCAATGATTCTCTCTGCCTCAATCTTTGCTGCCTTGATTTGTTTTTACATAATTTATTTAATTTTCTATATTTATTTAATGCCTCATCACTACCTACTTGCTTTAGTTCTCTAAATGCTTTCTTTTTGTCACTTATTGCGCCCCTTACAGCTCTATTTAGCCATAGTGGTTTCCTCCTATTTCTAGCATGTTTATTCGCAAAGAGTATATATTGTGCACAGGTCCTATTCAGGATGTTAATAAATGTCTCCCATTTGCTTTGTGTAGCTTTATGTCTTAGGATATCGTCCCAGTTTATTGCACTAAGATCATCTCTCAACCGTTGGAAATTTGCCTTCCTGAAGTTTAGTGTCCTTGTAACCCCTCTACTACACATCTTATTAAAGGTTACATGAAAACTTATTATTTTGTGATCACTATTACCCAAGTGACCCCCAACTCGTATATTTGATATTCCATGTGGCCTATTGGTTAATATTAGGTCTAGCAGTGCCCCCCTTCTTGTTGGGTCCTGAACCAGTTGTGAAAGGTAATTGTCTCTTATAGTTGTCAAAAACCTATTACCTTTGCTTGAACTACATGTTTCTGTCCCCCAATGTATTTCAGGGTAGTTGAAGTCTCCCATAATAATGACATCTCCTTGAGTCGCTGCTTCATCTATTTGCTTTACGAGGATATTCTCCGCTACTTCCATTATTTTTGGAGACTTATAACAAACCCTTATCAGTAATTTATTATTTTTTCCCCCTCCCCTTATCTCCACCCACAGGGACTCTACATTTTCATTAGATTCACATATATCCTCCCGCAAGACGGTTTTTAAGGATGATTTTACATATAAACACACACCCCCCCCTCGCTTGTTTGTACAGTCATTTCTGAACAGACTATAGCCCTGTAAATTAACTGCCCAGTCATAGCTCTCGTCCAGCCACGTCTCAGATATCCCCACCATGTCATAATTATTTTCCAACAAAATTAATTCTAATACCTCCATTTTGTTGGTGAGGCTTCTGGCATTAGTGTACATGCATTTTATGTATCTCTCTGTACCTCTATTCCTTCTTACTTTATTGACTGTTCTAACCCCACCCCCAATTTATTTATTTGTGCCCAGGTCACTATCTGCACTCTCTTCCCCACCTATAAAATTAATACCCCCCCCAATCCCTAGTTTAAACACTCCTCCAACCCTCTAGCCATTTTCTCCCCCAGCACAGCTGCAACCTCCCCATTGAAGTGCAGCCGGTCCCTAGCGTAGAGTCTGTAGCCAACTGAGAAGTTGGCCCAGTTCTCCAGGAACCCAAATCCCTCCTTCCTACACCATTTCTTGAGCCACTTATTTATCTCCCTAATCTCCTGTTGCCTCTCTGGCGTGGCACGTGGTATCTGTAGTATTTCAGAGAATACCACCTTGGAGGTCCTTGCTTTCAGCTAGCAGCCTAATTCCCTGAAATCATCTTTAAGGACCTTCCACCTACCTCTAACTTTGTCATTTGTGCCAATATGCACCATGACCGCTGGGTCCTCACCAGACCCTCCCAGTATTCTGTCAACCTGATCAGCGATGTGCCGGACTCGAGCGCCAGGTAGGCTGCACACTGTTCGACGATCCCTGTCTTTGTGACAGATTGCCCTATCTGTTCCCCTAATAATTGAGTCCCCCACTACCAGCACCTGCCTGGCCTGCCCTGCTCTCCTATTTCCCTCTTTACTGGAGCTGACACTCCTCCGGCTTTCAGTGGACATGCCTTGCTGCAGCAGTGCTACCCCTGTACCGTCACTCCCCTCATCTGCCAACTTTGCAAACTTATTGGGGTGTGCCAGATCAGGACTAGCCTCCCTGGCACTCTTCCCTCTACCCCTCTTCTAACTGTCACCCATCTAGCGGCCTGCAGCTCCCGACTACCACCCTCCCCCACATCTACCCCAGTGAGCTGCTGCTCAGTGAGCAGCAGACTCCTTTCCATATTGTCAATGGATCTCGTGTTGCCAGCTGCTCATTTAGATCCAGTACCTGGGCTTCCAAACGCACAATGTGCACATATCTCGCGCAGCAGTAAGCAACCCCGACCGGCTGTTCAAGGAATGCATACATGTGGCAAGATGTACACTGGATAGCATTGTCAATAATGGAGCTCATTTCCTAATGGGGATTGCAATAGACAGAATGTTAAGTCAAAAGAAAAGTAAAGAATTAATAAAATACAGACAGCAATTCAGTCCAAAGTCCTCCCTTCCAAACTCCCTGAATACAAAGTCACTAAAAAACAAGTCACACACTTACTTTCGTTCGCACTTACGCTCCGGTCGCACTCAGCTCGTTCACACTCGCAAACTAAGAGATTTAAAGAGGTTTTTTTTTTCCCCTTTTCCAGCTATGCACCCTACAGCTCAATGCACTTCCAAAAAGAACCATATTGTAGAGTCAAAATAAAGTGTCTACTCAACCCAAATAAGCATTGCTATGGTTGTAAGAGAAATAATTAACTTGCATTGGATGTTTATTCCGTTTTTGACTTGCCTTTGTATGTGCATACTGTTTATTACTTTATGTGTTTGTGAAATTTTGACTTGTTTATGTACTTGGTGCTGAACATATGACATTGTTTTAATTTTTCTTGAAACGTAGGAAATGTAGGAAGAACACTTTTTTCCACTTTTCCTTTTATGTAGCAATATCTTTCTAAGTATGATTTATGAATCAATGTGTACTGTATTCTCTCTGTCCTCCCTCATCCTTGATCTGTTCTGTTTTATAGAGTAGTAAAGCATTTTAATGAGAAAAGTAAACTTTTATTAACATGAAGCAACCTTCATGGCTATAGTCCTCCTTTGTCAGCAGATAGAATATTAACTGTATTATTAAGTAGAGAAACTCTTTTAAGAGACCCCAAATCCCCATATTTCTGGATGTAATATAACCTGCAAACAACCATTGAGTTGCAAGATCGTTACAGCTGCATTTTCAGTGAATGAGACCATATGATGACCATCCTAAAGCTATTTCAGCTTTTTGAATGCATTGAAAGTGTTCATTGCTGAATCCTGTTTAATGCATAAATATATATCTATACGAAATGCATTGGCAGTTTAAGGATTAGAGTCCACCATAATTCTCTAATTAGAATTTAATGTACAGTAAGTGACATAAAAAGTTGCATAAAAAATTAGGAAAGTTGTGACAATTTCAAGCTTTCCTTTCTAAAATAGCAATATTCTATATAGAGATGAACAGATCTACCGAGATTCAAATTAGTCAAACTTTCCGAGAAAGACTAAGTCCCAGCCTACAGTGAAGATGCCTGGGGTTTCCACACTTGGTAGCAGTAAGAAGAGGCGCTGAAGTCTGCATAAGTAGAGCGAGCAACAGACGATTCCGGAGAGAGGTGAGCGATGAGGTTTTTTTTTTTTCAACCCTTTGCCAACTTTCTATTGTATAGCAAATTGGCGGCAGAGCATATTGCATAAGATCCGCATTATGAAAAATATAGATGTTTGTAAAATTTGAGTAGAGTTTAACTCCACTCGAATAAATTCGCCCAACTCCAATTCCAATACATTCAAACATGGGATTAATTAGTCACCAAGGATCCCCTTGACAAAGTACAAGTTGCATTTTTTGGCACAAAACTTGGAGATGACATCTAATGTTCTTAATAACTCTTAGTATTCCCTATTTTACATACATCTGTTGAACCCATTTTTTATATATGGGGAGTTTTTAGTCAACTATTCAGTTGAATTTATTGACATGAAATACTCTCATAAATAAGAATGTTCTGCAGCAAGGGCACATTAAAGTATAACACACATTGCAGCTGATGAACAATTTTAAAGGAATTGTATCAAGATAACTCATTATCTGCTGATCACTGCTAGAACCTGCACTATCCTAAATCTAAATGGAGTGGCAACAGAGCATATGTAACACTGCTTCATTCATTGTCTATGGGACTGACAGAGTAGATCAATTGATGGATGATAGATATATTTATACAAACATTTCAAAAATAAGAACATATTAAAGAAAGTGAGGACATAATCTGTGGTGGGAACAGGAGAATAAATGCCTAATACAATCTGCAACAGACTTTAGTTGCGGTAAGTGATAAGTGGCACTTATAAATTGGCTTACATAAGTATTATTGTGAAGTTTTGCCATCAAAATATGACATATACAGATATTAATTACAGAGATGGCAATGGGATTTTTATTTCTACTATATTGGTTATTAATTGTAAAATATTCTGTAATATGATTTTCAATGTAAGATTATTATGGAAGCCAATGCAACTAGCAGTCTACATTCTACATATGGATTACCAGGACAGTGCTAGGGAATATGACTACCTTTCAGGTCCTCATTTGCCACTGCAGTGACTCCAATAACTAATAACTTCAATTTTCCTATTGGGTAGCAAAGAGGGATGCCCTGCTGGTGTGGTAATACTAGCCTGCCTTCCCATTACTTACAAATATTCTGATGAAAGATTTTTTTTTAAATTGCCAACCGTTTTCTTGCACGTCTGAAAGAAGACTGCAACTGGGTCAATGGACTCCAGACAACATAATTTGGGTCTTCTAATGGACGTGTCATGACAAAGGTATTTTTTTTAATGTATTCACCAATGTAGTGAATTATTGAGATAATAGCGGTATATTATTGCTGTATTTAACTCATATTTTGCTCTAAGTTTAACTCCTGATGCACACTAAATATGTCCAAAGAAAGGGAAAAAGGAATTGTTTTGCCATCTTTGTCTGGTTTACACTAGTTTAAGGCATATTAGAGTACACTATTCCATCCTAGTGAGTCTAGTAAAAAACACACATACACACACACACACAAAAGTGTAACATCTATCCACATATATATATGCATATATATATATATATATATATATATATATATATATATATATATATATATATATATATATATATATATATATTGGAACTTATTGGGTGACAGATGCTCAGAGCTGGTTTTATACAAAGTGGGGTCCTAGGAAAAAGTTTAAAGTGGGGCCCCAAATGCTAACATATTGCACCACACACAGAAACATTTCGGTTATATTTATATGCTTTGGGTTCAAGCCGTGCATGATTGACAATATTGAAGTCGTTTGACGCTTGATTTCCAGCTTCTTTACACCGGCTGAGGAAGAATGATGGACAAAGAACAATCACTAGTAGATCAATCTGTCCCCATACAGCATCAAGTTATCAGCAGCATATCTTCAGTTTTCACCCAGCGATGTGCTGCTTAGAACAATGATTTTTATTCCGGCATAAACAATCCAATCATTCCATGAATAGGCAGCATTTTGCTCACTTAGTATAATGCGCCCCATCTTATAATGCACACCCCATAGTCCTCCATATAGTATAATGCACACCCCATAGTCTTCCATTTAGTATAATGCATACCCCATAGTCCTCCATATAGTATAATGCACCCTCCATAGTCCTCCATACAGTATAATGCATTCCCCATAGTCCTCCATACACTATAATGCATCCCATAATTCTTCAAACAGGATAACACAGCCCCCATATAGTATACATAGTATAATGCATTCCCCATAGTCATCAATATAGTATAATGCAGCTCACATAGAGTACATATACTATAATGCACTCCCCATAGTCCTCAGTAGAGTATAATGCACTCCCCTGAGAATAATGCCGCCCCACAGATTATAATGCCGCCCCACAGAGTACAATGCGGCCCCCAAAGAGTATAATGAAGCCCCCACAGAGTATAATACAGCCCCCTCAGAGTACAATGCTGCCCCACAGAGTATAATGCAGCCCTATAGAGTACATAGAGTACAGTGCAGCTCCCATAGAGTATAATGCCGCCTATATAGAGTATAATGCCACCCTCATAGAGTATAATGCCGCCCCATAGTCATCTAGTATTATGGCCACCATGTACTCACTGATTCAAAAATAAATATAATACTCACCTCTACTCATTCCCCTGCTGCTCTGGTCTCTGCAGTGCGTCTACTCAGTAGCTCCACTGCTCGGCACAGCATGGCGAGCGATGAAGTGACATCATCATGCCCACGGCATCAGATGCAGAGGGGGAATAATAGGAGAGGGGAGCATCACCTGATGCTCTCTCCTGCATAATTGCTTTCAATGATGACGATACGGCTGAATGCGCGATGTGGGGGAGGGTGCCAGAGCTTGTGCTGGCGCCGGGCCCCCCTGACTCATAGGCCCAATAGCGGTATGCCACTGGCTGGGGACCCCAGCGGAAGTTGGGTCCCTAGGCAAATGCTTAGTTTGCCTTCCCTACAGATGCTACTATAGACAATGAAAATGTGTTAGGACCCACATTCATTTTTCAAGACGTATTTGTTAAATAGATGCCATTATGTCTTATGGGATGTGGAAAATAAATGCCTAACAGTGAAATAGGCTCCAATGACTTGGTGCGAATCGATTTGCACTTGCCATTCCATCGGTTTTGAAAGTGGTCTACCACGACATTAAATGTGTATCATGTGACAATGGTCAGTATCCCCACTCTCATGCAGAGGCCACACACCACTGTCATGGCAGATGGAATGGAATGAATTGTGTGAATAGATTCAAACCATCTCTAATAGCTAATAAATATTCCAATATGTTTCAGTATATTCATTCTATGTACTGGATTTGGAATAGGTGATTGCATAATACAAGGTTATTGTGAAGCCCTGCACTGTGCCAAAATACCAATTTTTATTTGCTTTATTACGCAGCATCTTATCACTGTATACTTTTTTTTGGCGTCCGCACTAGGAAACTTTGAGACAAGTGAGGACATGAGTGTGTACTGATATTTCACTTTTGAAGTGCTATTCTAGCAAAAATGTTAGAGCTCTTCATGATTTCATTAGGATCAGTCCAGGACAGGTAATGATTTCAAGCTTATACAGTATATTTGCATAGTTTCTGGGAATAAATGTAGCAAACTTTTAGTTTTAACTAGTGTTAAAGACATTTTCCTATTCAAGGAAATAGGATTGATGTATGATCAAAACCTAAACAAATTAAAGGGAAACTCTCAACAAAAAAAAACAAAAAATCTTTAATTTTCTGCTACCATAGTGATAATCTTCAAAATTTCATTTTTAACGTGTAAATAAGCATGATTTGTAGGAAACCAACAAAAAAGTTTAGAAAAATACACAATTCAGTGTGCACATTAAAAATATAAATGTCACTTATGGAACAGGTGCACAACAATGAGGCAGAAAGTCTCTAAAAGTTCCACATAGAAAAAGTCACAATAAATGCAATAATTGATCACTCTATAATAAGATAACTCATTAAAGGAAATCCACTCATAACCAAAATCAGATATTCTTATCGTCTTTTCAGGGGTCTCTTTAGACAGATGTCTCCATTTAAACCACTTTGAATTAACATTCGTTTACCCCCAAGGTTAAACATCCAAGGGAATAATCCCCCAGATCTAAATGTATCCTACCTATGTAGTTAAATAAAACAGTGCTTAAAAATCAATTAAAAAACATAAACAGCACACCTCCTGCATCTTTACTCAGAGTTTTGACCTTCGGTCATTATCTAGGGCCCCTTTTAGAAGGGTGAAACAATTACTTGGCTGAGAAACAGGAACTGTTCATGGATCTTAATTGATTTTACAGTACTGCTTTATTTATCTACATAAGTGTAATACATTGGACATAATAAATTAATCTTTGCTGTTTTATGCTATGGTCGGACATTTGTTTGTACCCCTGAGTTAGTGCATGCAAATCAAGATTTGCACTTTGAACTACCGTTCAAAAGGTTGGGGTCATTTAGGAATTTCATTATTTTTGAAAGAAAAGCACATTTTTGTTCAATGAAGCTAACATTAAAAGAACCAGAAATACACTCCATACATTGTTAATGTGGTAAATGACTATTCAAGCTGCAAATGTCTTGTTTTTATTGCAATATATACATAGGTGTATAGAGGCCCATTTCCAACAACCACCACTCCAATGGTTTAATGGTACACTATGTTTGCTAACTGTGTAAGAAGGCTAATGGATGCTTAGAAAACCCTAGAAAACTCTTGCAGAAGTATGTTAGCCCAGCTGAAAATGGTTTGGCTGATTTGAGAAGCAAAATTGACCTTCCTTTGAGCTAGTTGAGAATCTGGAGCATTACATTTGTTTGTTCTATGAAACTCTCAAAATGGCCAGAAAAAGAGATCTTTCATGTGACACTCGACAGTCTATTCTTGCTCTTAGAAATGAACGCTATTCCATGAGAGAAATTGACAAGAAACTGAAGATTTCCTACAACGGTGTGTACTACTCCCTTCAGAGGAGAGCACAAACATGCTCTAACCAGAGTAGAAAGAGAAGTGGGAGGTCCCGCTGCACAACTGAGCAACAAGACAAGTACATTAGAGTCTCTAGTTTGAGAAATTGATGCCTCACAGCTCCTCAACTGGCAGCTTCATTAAATAGTACACGCAAATTTCCAGTGTCAACGTCTACAGTGAAGAGGCAATTCCGGGATGCTGGCCTTCAAGGCAAAGTGGCAAAGAAAAAGCCATATCTGAGACTGGCTAATAAAAGGAAAAGATTAATATGGGCAAAAGAACACAGACATTGGACAGAGGAAGATTGGAAAAAAAGTTTTATGGACAGACGAATCAAAGTTTGAGGTGTTTGGATCACACAGAAGAACATTTGCGAGAGGCAGAACAACTGAAAAGATGCTGGAAGAGTGCCTAACGCCATCTGTCAAGCATTGTGGCGGTAATGTGATGGTCTGGGGTTGCTTTGGTGCTGGTAAAGTGGGAGATTTGTACAAGGTAAGTGGGATTTTGAATAAGGAAGGCTATCACTCCATCTTACAACGCCATGCCATACCCTGTGGGCAGTGCTTGATTGGAGCCAATTTCATCCTACAACAGGACAATGACCCAAAGCACACCTCAAAATTATGCATGAACTATTTAGGGAAGAAGCAGGCAGCTGGTATTCTATTTGTAATGGAGTAGCCAGCGAAGTCACCAGATCTCAACCCCATTGAGCTGTTGTGGGAGCAGCTTGACAGTATGGTACGCAAAAAGTGCCCATCAAGCCAATCCAACTTGTGGGAGGGGCTTCATGAAGCATGGGGTGAAATTTCTCAAGATTACCTCAGCAAATTAACAGTTAGAATGCCAAAGGTCTGTGACCCCAAACTTTTGAATGGTAGTGTATATTCTAGACAACAATAGATAATCTTCCTTCTTCTTCAGTAGTTTCTCTCCAACTCACTAACAAACAGAAACTAAGTTCCTACATGCCCACTTAAAAGGGTTTTCCCATGAACAAAAGTTCATTTTAATCAATAGATCCTGGAATGATAATAATTTACACAATTGGATGTGTTTAAATAAAAGGTTCCTGTGCTGAGTTAATCTTATAAATGTGCCTCTGGTGTGTACTGTGTGATGGCTGTGTCTGACCATGCAGGAACATGGTCTGATCATACCACAGCTCCTAGGCAGGGGAGGAAGCAAAAAAGACTATACAGACATTACAGCATGGGATCACAGCCATATATTTCTTCAATAGTAGCTGCTATAGGAAAAATTATGTATACTATGATGGTCACAAAAAATGGCCATTTATATAATGCAAGGGTTCTGAGTACACCACAGCAGAACCTTCTCTGATAAACTCTCCATTCATGCTCATAGAGGCAATCCCAAGTGGAGGACCCATTTTTGATGTCTGTATGCCTTAAAATGGTAAATGAACAGGGGTTGTGGTAATGATATGAGTTTATTAGTGGTTATTATTGCCTTTATATCAAATCATGACAATAATTGCACAATGGTCTATAAAGGACTAGTGTGGAACCTAACTACAAGTCAATTATGAAATCAGTACAATCTTTTGGAAGGATCATTGGCACTTTTAAGGAATATCTTGCTTTCAACTTAATCTCCTTGTTGGATCAAGGAAACATTTTTATGCATTTAGTCTGTCCACTCTTGGCTAGTTAAGCTGTATAAACTTTTGGAAGACCTAATTTTATAGCTGAGGACAAGTTTACAGTAAGATCGTTATGCCTCGATTGAAATGAATCATGACTTTGAGTGAACTGTTTCATGTCTTTAGCTATAAAGGTGCTTCCCTGAGGACTGTCTATTTACTGTAGGAGGCATGTTAATTAAAAATTCATTAGAGAAGATCTCTTGTAATATTTAAAGTGGTGAGTTCTTTAAGAAGAAAAACAGTAGAAGAGTTCTCAGAAACAATATGGCTTTTATCTTAAGTTCCAGTCAGAGCGATTGTTTAACGAATGTAAATTGCTTATGATCATTGCTTTATACATTCTGTGTAAGGCCTCATTCAGATATCAGTAATTTTTCTGGTACGCAAAAAATAGTTCTATTTTCATCAGTGTTTTCCATCCAATTTACATAAGTATTTCGTTAGTGTTTCAGTATTTACTATCATGTTTCATAAGTGATTTTTTTTCTCGTAGAAAAATGAATAAATAAATTACAAAGCTTCTCCTACCCATTGCAATGTTAAAAAAAGACAACATATGGATTGTATAGGGTTGATAATGTATGCTGTCATTGAATTTTCATGGACTTGTAAATTTGTACGGGTAATATTGATCCATGATTTGGATCATAAATGGACATTTCTCCTTAGTTTTTTTTTGAAGACACATGGTCAGCAAAAAAAAGGACAGCTACAAAAATTATAGTGTTTTTATGAAAAGCACTAATTGAATATGTACATGTTTCACAAATATTAGAATGTGGATATAGTTTGTATGGTATATTACAAACATGCAGGTTGGATCAGAAAATTATCACAATATTAATCCTCTTCCTGTTTTGTATCCCCTCCCTCTCTAACTCTGGGAAAGGGCTATATAAGAAGGGTCAAATTAATTTTCTCCATACACCTGAAAAAGGCTGAAAACAACCGAAACGCGTTGTATATATAGATTTTGTTTTATATTAGTGTGAATACAAAAATTTTACTTACAAGCAACCTGAAGTTCCTGCACCTTGATCTCACTTGGTGGCAAAGGCAGCGCCATTCTCTGGTTCTCCATTTTTACAATATTATTATTAAAGTTTTCCATTTGCCCAGATATACCCTTTACTTCATAATGCATTTTAAGGGGTATTCACATCTTGAGAATTTGGCATATCCACCATTGGCTTGTCTGTTGCAAATAGCTTAGTGGACCCTGCAAGCATTAGCTCTATTGGAGAGGTGGCCACTAGCGTTGAGCAAATCTGCCAAGCTAAGCAGAGTGGCTGATGTAAAGGAAGTCCATGGAAGCCATACCAAGAGCTGCCAGGCTTCCACGCACAGTTCAACTTTACTATTGGAGTAACATAACAAGTCAAGCACATTTATCTCCACCTATACAAGACATTTTTGGAATGTCCTGCCATATACTGTATATGGAGCCTTATTTTAGAAGGGTCTACGCATGACTCTTTTGGACCTGATATCACTGTCTGGATTGACTAATATCTTGATTGCAAGATCTTTATTTGTCTCAAGGAGTGTCTTATTTTATTTTGCAATAGTATTTCAAAAACATGGGATTGACATTTTGTTAATTTCTGTTTTTTTTCTTCTACCAATTCCCTTATTAAAGTTTTTAAAAATCAAACTAATTTGTAAATAACTTCAATTAAAAATATATCACCATTTGTGAGAAAGCCAAAAACTCTAGCCTTGTGCAGTTTTTTAGTTATGTCTACAAAGCCAGGTTGCCCTTGTTCCTTGTGTAGTCTGAACAGGATGCATTATACTTTTACTTCATGAGCAGGGCTTTGCTGTGATTTGCAAGCGCTTAGCTATTCATTGATTTCTATGTGTTCCTTTAAAGTCAGCAAAGCCCATAAAAGTCTAAAGATGCGGATGATCATGTGCAGCAACTATCTGTTACTGCTTATCTTTCTCAGGTTATAAATTATACAATCTAGTTTTGTAAAAATTAGTTTCAAATGAGGCAAGTAAGGACTCCATTATGTATGAGTTATGTTGGTGTATCTGTTTGATTTGTTGAACCATTACTATGACCTATGCCATATTAATGTAAATGCCTGTTAGAGGCAGGCCCAGACCGTCCATTTGGAGATTTTGGCAAATATCATATGGTCCAGTGTCTGTGAGAGGGGGATTTTCTGAAGGGGGTATGGAGCTGCTCTCCATTTCATCCCTGGCAGGCTAAAGGAGCTACAACTCCTTGGTTATGATATGTCTCTGTATGCTGCACTATCAGTCAGTCACTTCGTTTCTGTAGTCTACACTCCTCCTCGTGTCTGATAGGCTCCTGTAGCCCCTTCTACTCCTTTCCAACATATTTATCAATGCTTCAGCTCCATCATTTCAAATGTGTTGGCTCTTTTTGCAGATATGTGAAATGGCAATACACTCACGGACAGTAGACTGAAGATCATCCCCAGCAATGCTAAGATGTAGAACCTTTCTTACCTTGAAAGCCACATTCAACTCTGAGAGCTGGTCAGCAGCCACATCCAGAGCATCCGCTTCCCCCACAGTAGTGACACTCAGAACAATTACAAGTGTGATTATAGCCAAAGCATCTCCACAGAAAGCACACTGACAGTACTTGCATCCAAGGATTCCCACTTTACTCCTATTTGGTATTCCCATATCAGGCACACTTACCACACTGTTGCAATCAGCTTCAAGCAATAGTATCATCCTATCTCCAGCTAACAATATGTATTTTTCTTCTCTGTCCTCCCTGCCAGTGTACGCACAACTATATCTGCTCTTCTCTTCAAAGCTACATCTGGAGACCTTCTCTTCATAGTTGGTTTGTAGACCTGTTGCTAATGCACCACACTGGCAGACAGTCGTGAGCCACAGATCTTAAGCCCACAAGCCACATGTGTCTTCTGATCCACAGGTTGAGGACCCTGCTGTAGATGTATCCTGCCCTCTTGTACAGACTGTCCCTGAGATAAAGGGCCAGTGTAAGAGCACTCTGCTGCTATGCTTTACTGTGTATTTATTACTTTTTTATCCCTGGATTTATAATGTCTTAATTTTTCAATGTGCAATTATTCAAAACTAGGCTATGCTGATTGTTAGAGTACCCCAGTGTTACACTTTGTGTTTATTGCTTAAAGAAGAAATCTTAGTAGTTAATGTATGTGATGAAGTCCAAGTATTTTAGAATAATCGGTGACTGCTGTCTTCTTGGTTTCCAGCGCCTCTTCAGTTTTCTTTCAGCCCATCTGACCTGAAAATAGACTATCCGGCTGACACAGGGGTTTATGGATAGAACTGAAGTTGCTTTCTCAGTGTAAGTCTATGGAGCCACATTTTGGGTCTCATAGACTTACATTGGAAAAGAAGCAACATCAGATACAGTATAAGCTGGAAGAGCTGAAGACCGTTACATGGACCACGATAGTGAAAGATGGAAAGATGGAAATCGGTATTTTAATACTCTTGATTGAGCTACATTATGTACATAATTAGAATGATTTAGGCAAAAAAAACTACTGAGACATCTTCTTTAATCATTCTGGAACTTGTAGCACCTCAGTGCACCACTGTGATTTTTTAGGACAGAAGCCACAATGCTCTGCCAGATATGCATTGCGTGCCCAATGTATCATTTTGTATTACTATATGACCGTCTGGTTCCATTGAAGCTTGCATAAGTTTGACAGTAAATGTTGCTTTGATTGCAGTGCTATCCTTTTAATCTGCTAAGACTCTTGTGCCTTGGTGCTACAATGTGTATATCTTCATATCTATTCATAAATACATTATGTTGCAGCATGTATTATCTCAGTATTCCAGGGTGTATGTATTAATCTAGGTTATACCTAAACTTGTAATTCCTTAGTGTTTCAGAGTGCAATTATCAATTTCTTGATTGTTCAGGGACCTGTACTACCTCAGTGTTCCACTTTATAATTATTCTTTTTCTAGGTTTATGTAACAAAATTGGTGAACTGTACTATGTGAATCTTTTTACGTTACTTGCACACATAATTCAACCTGGTCTTAAAAATCATCATAGATGAATATTAATAAAAATCTACATTGTTAAAACTAAATGTACTCCATATAACATTTTTAATAAATGTTAAAGTGCATGCAAGCCCGAAGCTTTCATCACTGATCAACTGCATTGATGAATCATTGTCCATAATGTACATAAACTACCGTTCAAAAGTTTGGGGTCACCCAGACAATTTTGTGTTTTCCATGAAAACACATACTTTTAGTTATCAAATGAGTTGCAAAATGATTAGAAAATATAGTCCAGACATTGACAAGGTTAGAAATAATTATTTTTATTAGAAAGAATAATTTTCTCCTTCAAACTTTGCTTTTGTCAAAGAATGCTCCCTTTGCAGCAATTCCAGCATCAGACCTTTGGCATTCTAGCTGTTAATTTGCTGAGGTAATCTTGAGAAATTTCACCCCATGCTTCCTGAAGCCCCTCCCACAAGTTGGATTGGCTTGATGGGCACTTTTTGCGTGCCATACGGTCAAGCTGTTCCCACAACAGCTCAATGGGGTTGAGATCTGGTGACTGCGCTGGCCACTCCATTACAGATAGAATACCAGCTGCCTGCTTCTTCCCTAAATAGTTCATGCATAATTTGGAGGTGTGCTCTGGGTCATTGTCCTGTTGTAGGATGAAATTGGCTCCAATCAAGCGCTGTCCACAGGGTATGGCATGGTGTTGCAAAATGGAGTGATAGCCTTCCTTATTCAAAATCCCATTTACATTGTTGTGTGTCTTACAAATGTTCTTCTGTGTGATCCAAACACCTCAAACTTTGATTCGTCTGTCCATAAAGCTTTTTTCCAATCTTCCTCTGTCCAATGTCTGTGTTCTTTTGCCCATAATAATCTTTTCCTTTTATTAGCCAGTCTCAGATACGGCTTTTTCTTTGCCACTTTGCCCTCAAGGCCAGCATCCCGGAGTCGCCTCTTCACTGTAGACGTTGACATTGACGTTTTGCGTGTACTATTTAATGAAGCTGCCAGTTGAGGAGCTGTGAGGCGTCGATTTCTCAAACGAAAGACTCTAATGTACTTGTCTTGTTGCTCAGTTGTGCAGCGGGGCCTCCAACTTCTCTTTCTACTCTTGTTAGAGCCTGTTTGTGCTCTCCTCTGAAGGGAGTAGTACACACCGTGGTAGGAAATCTTCAGTTTCTTGGCAATTTCTCTCATGGAATAGCCTTCATTTCTAAGAACAAGAATAGACTGTCGAGTTTCACATGAAAGTTCTCTTTTTCTGGCTATTTTGAGAATTTCATAGAACAAACAAATGTAATGCTCCAGATTCTCAACTAGCTCAAAGGACGGTCAATTTTAAAGCTTCTCAAATCAGCCAAACCGTTTTCAGCTGGGCTAACATTCTTGTGCAAGGGTTTTCTAGGGTTTTCTAAATATCCATTAGCCTTCTTACACAGTTAGCAAACACAATGTACCATTAAACCACTGGAGTGGTGGTTGTTGGAAATGGGCCTCTATACACCTATGTAGTAGATACTGCAATAAAAACAAGACATTTGCAGCTAGAATAGTCATTTACTACATTAACAATGTATAGAGTGTATTTCTGATTCATTTAATGTTAGTTTCATTGAAAAAAAATGTGCTTTTCTTTCAAAAATAATGAAATTTCTAAATTACCCCAAACGTTTGAATGGTAGTGTACACCACACATGATGTGGGCCTGTTTGCTTTTAAATCCTTGTGTTAAGCCATATTCTTTTTTTGTTTTTTGCTTATAATAATAATAATAAACTTTATTTTTATATAGTGCCAACATATTCCGCAGCGCTTTCCATGCATTATCATGGCTGTCCCCATTGGGGCTCACAATCTAAATTGAAAGCCACCATAGGGCTGCCATATATTTACATAATGCCTCTACCATAGTCTTATTTTATATGGAGGCATATATAAAAAATTTTTATATTCCACTTCAAATTCTATATGTATGGAGTTATTCACCATTCCCATGAGTACTGGTCCGAGGAGCAATGTATGGAGACATCATGGCTCTGAAAGCTGTATGGCCACTGTTCCATGTTGTGTCTTTAGCTGTGCTGTGTGTATGAGCCTTTAGTATTTGGATACCATTGACATTTTACTTACTCTATTGATACTGTGAGGGGAATCATATGTGAGGGCCGTTATGTATACCCAGAATGTGCTTAGAAGCATACTGAAATGCTGGAGTGCATTGTAATCACAGCCATGGCTGTAGTTACCATGCAAAATAAAAGTGTGGACTGAGTCAAGTTATTTGACCAAGTCAGTTTAGGAAAACCTGTACAGGGCTTTTATTTTTGGAGAGATCTGTAGGATGATAGTGGGACGGATCTCTTGCTCCCGTCCGGGTCTTACAAGTGGCTCATGGCCATGGTTTCTTTTAATCATTTAAACCTGCAGTTATGGTTTGGTTGTTTCAGTTTTGTGTTGGAGAGCTGAAGGAGCTGTGGACATATGCCTGGCTGTGTGAAGCTAACACAGACCAAAGCAAGTGAGGTGGACAACTACGATAGCACCCGAGAACCTTACAGGGGTGCAAGTGCTAGCAGCACTGGACTTTATTTAAGAATTTCCGGCTGCAATCCGGAGGTGAGCAATTAACTGTGTGGAGTATTTGGACAATAAAGGAAATTTTATTTAACTTGCTTTGGTCACTGTCTCCCTTAATTCACTGGTGGTAATGCCGCTGCCTTTCAATACATAGCTTCATAAATTATGCTAAAATGAAATGTATCCCATAGCCATAAAGGTCAGAAGATCTGGGTAATATCGGATGTGCCAATTAGGGGTCTATAAGAAACATGCAACATATAAGAACTCCAGGTGCTGTCCAACATTGCTGCAGGGACATACCTATATTTTATGTTGCTTGAAAAGAGTTTTAGAACTATACAATATAAGTGATTTTCTTTGCTACTTCTGATAATGAACATTGTTAGCGCAATGTATACTGGCTCCTGATTGAACCCTAATGGGATTGATTAGACGGTGTAACAGGACTGGCAATGACTAGAGATGTTTGGATCTTTTGAAATTTGAATTTGCCTGAATTTTCTAAAATAATATGATTTGCAGCATATAAATTTGCCACAAATCTCAATACTGCAATGCCTCTAATTGCCCTGAAAATATGTGTACAATTCTCTGAGGTCTCCTAGGACTGTGTCGAACCTCTTTTGAGCTCTTTAACTCTAACATAGCCTTATTAATGTCTAAGTGACCTCAATTTATCTGGCTAAGGAAAAATGTATGGTTCCGGTGGTAATTAACTGCTGTATATGGGTGGCATCTATTGAACTATTACAATAAGGAAGTGTGCAAAAAATATATATATATTTTTACAACATGCACACTTTGTGTGATAGGCAGTTGTATTTAAATTTCTGTAATGTGGAGACTTTTCCTTTGTATTTTAATAGTAATAATAAAATGATGGCCTGTCCAACTGACAAGCCAGGAAGCACAATTCCTGTGACACACAAGCCTTGGTTTCAGGAATTTGGTTTAATAGCAAAATTAGGATAGATGGGTATTAAACTGCCCTGTTTGTTTGTAGTGTGTAAAGAATTAAAAGAATGTGATGTTCATAAAGTGTTGGCACTGCAGAATATTGCAGATCAAAGAATTCACAGTGACACTGACTCTGTAGGTCCAGCACCTGTACTGACTCTGTAGGTCCAGATCACTTAAGTCATGGTAATATTATTCACAGACTGAGACTTGCACTTTTATTTTCAATGTGCTTCAGTACTGCAGTAGTACACCACAATCAGATTTACACCTTTTTTATCTGTATGTGTAATGAGCAGTGTACACTGACCTCCTATCTATAGGCTATAAAATACTAAAAAGGTGCTGATTGGACAGGACACCTGTTTTAGTGATTGTTCTAGCCCCCCTTTCCCAAATTAGACCATGTGATGTGATAGTTGTAAGGTACTATAGAAAAGCCTGTATGGCCAAGCTTGATGTTGTTAACCTGCTCTTTGGCAGTTGCCATCTTTAGCAGTGTATGAAATGGTGCCAGGCATTTTTAACTGTTATCCTTCTTAATTAATTTGCAAATTTTTTCAAATTTTCAGGGACTTGTGAATTTTATAAAATTGTACTCAAAGTTGATCCTCAGTGCTCATCTCTAGCAATGACATATTTTAAAGAAGACTTTACCAGTTACAATATATCCTGGAAATTATTATTCACAAACAATGTAACTGCATCTTTAAAACTCAGAGACTTATCCACACTCATTAAGAACACATGTTCTCAAACACTGTCCCTTCCAATTAAGTGTAATGATGACCAGAGACTGGAAACTGAAGATCAATGGAAAGCTTCTTAATGTTTTCCTAATAATATACCAACATTCATTGAATAAACTGATCTTTTTTTATTTAAATAGTAGGTCTTGATTTTATTACCTCTCAGCTGCAGCTGACACTTCTACAATGACCTTTTTTGTAAATGTCAAGGTGCTGAATTAGCGTGTGCACATTATACTTTGGATGATGGAAGTAGATTTGTATCTATATTGCTATGTATTCAATAAATGAGCACTGTGATTATGAGCCATTAGTTATTCGTCGATAGAGAGACAAACTTGTTTTTTTTTTGTAAGGCTAGCGTTTGATTTGCTACAATTGTGACTGCTCGGTAAAGAACACAACACAGTGCATCTTTGTTTTTCTTTTTATTAAAGTTAAGTGCTTCTGCTGCAAATAGCAAGTTCTCCAGCAGTAAGGGTTGAAAGGCAAAGCTTCTCGTAGCAATACATGAAAAGAGACTGCAGCATTTTTGGCTTTGTGCTTGTGCCTTTGTTCCAGCATGTTGAGTATACTCTTAAAACAAAAGAAGCTTTATTTATTCTAAAACTCAAAAAAAACAAGATGCAGGTACGTAAAGTTTGTAACTTTTCCAGTTCAATACGTGACTTGTCAAATATGAAATTCTTAAAGGAAAATACCATTCAAACAGAATTTCCCTTTCATAAATTGTGCACAGCAAAAAATAAAAACCATATCACCACGCAGGTTCCCTCAACAGACTGAAAACCACACTCCAACTTGGAAGCGGGATATATCGAATTTGCAGACTGGAATTAAAGAACACCGGTCACCAGGTCAAAAATTTTCTTCCGACTTCTCCCCTGAGTATTCCATTTTTTTTAAATCCACCATACATATACAGGGATATGTAACTTTTTATTTAGTTCTGACTTTTATGGTCTTTATCAAGAGGACATGGCACACATGGTGATAATGTAGCTTAAAGACACGCCCCCAAAGAATCTGTGAGCCATGCTCTCTTGTAAAAGACTATAAAAATTTGCACTAAATAAAAAGGCTCATCTATCCAGAGCTATACAGATTAAAAAAAAACAAAACAGAATGCTCATGGGAATCGTGGGAATAAAATAAGGACTAAAACTGGCAACTTTTGACCAAGTCAGTAAGTCCTCTTTCATACCAATTTTGCTTTAGCAGAATTGCTATAACAGAACTTGCTAATACTTTGTTGTAAACTCCTAAATTCAAAATATATTTTGATTTCAGAAACTATATCTATAACACTGTATGAAAAAAAGTAATTTTATTTTACTAATTTATAATTTTACAATATACTATTTGAATCAACCCTTCAAGGTTTGCAAGTTTTCTGACTTCTGTCTTTTAGTTTGAGTATTTATTGGTAATTTCCAAAGCGTGAGAATCTAGTCGTGTGATTCTCACACCAGTATGCTGCTTGTTACAGCACCGTTATCATAGCTCTTTCTTGTAGTGAGTCATTTGTATGTGTGTAATATGGGAAACAATCAGAAATTGCCCTTTCAAATGTGTATTTACACAGTGCATTCACAGTAAACTATGGCACTTTGTGTCGTAATTCAATTCAGTTTATTAACAAGGAGAAACCAACATTCACTAATCTGCATGAATCTATTATATGTCCATTGGGAAAAGAAAATACTTGATAAACATCTTGGTTGTCCTGAACCTTGTTCATATAGATATTATGTAATAACAAAAATGTATGTACCAAAAGCTGAAGAGCAATGCAAAAAAAACTACAAATTATACAGAAAAATTTATGGCTCTGTGATCCTAAATGAAAAACACTAGATCATTCCATTTAAAAATAGATCTAAAAAATTACCAGCACAGTGCAAAACATATATATATATATATATATACAGTAGAGACCAAAAGTTTGGACACACCTTCTCATTTAAAGATTTTTCTGTATTTTCATGACTATGAAAATTGTACATTCACACTGAAGGCATCAAAACTATGAATTAACACATGTGGAATTATATACTTAACAAAAAAGTGTGAAACAACTGAAAATATGTCTTATATTCTTGGTTATTCACAGTAGCCACCTTTTGCTTTGATGACTGCTTTGCACACTCTTGATGAGCTTCAAGAGGTAGTCACCGGAAATGGTCTTCCAACAATCTTGAAGGAGTTCCCAGAGATGCTTAGCACTTGTTGGCCCTTTTGCCTTCACTCTGTGGTCCAGCTCACCCCAAACCATCTCGATTGTAACATAGTAACATAGTAACATAGTTTGTAAAGCCGAATAAAGACTTGCGTCCATCAAGTTCGACCTGTTAGTTCTGTAATTGCTAAAGTTGATCCAGAGGAGGGCAAAAACCCCAAATGATTTAGCCAATCTTCACCTGAGGAAAAATTCCCTCCCGACTCTGAAACCAGCAGTCAGAATAAATCCCTGTATCAACCTACTATTTTATTTTATTTTTAAGTATATGCTGAAATCTGCCTGGTATCTAGAAATGCATCCAGTCCCCGCTTGAACTGGTGTAGTGAATCCGACATTACCGTCTCCTCACTCAGTGAATTCCATATTCTCACTGCTCTTACCGTAAAGAACCCCTTGCTATGCTGGTGCTGAAACCTTTTCTCTTCCAGTCTTAGTGAATGCCCTCTTGTTACCGTAATTTCGCTCCTTTTGAACAAATCCCAGGCAAGATCTCTATACTGTCCCCTAACATATTTGTACACATTTATTATGTCCCCCCTCAACCTTCTCTTTTCCAGGCTGAATAGTCCTTGTTTTGCCAACCTCTCTGAGTATTGCAGTCCCTCCATTTCCTTTATTAATTTTGTTGCCCTCCTTTGTACCTTTTCAAGCTCATTTATATCCTTTCTATATATTGGGGCCCATAACTGAGCACAGTATTCCAAGTGTGGTCTGACCAGTGCTTTGTACAGTGGAAGAACAATGTTCTCATCCTTTGCAGCTATACCTCTTCTGATACATCCCATTATCCTGTTTGCCCTTACAGCAGCGGCCTGACTTTGGGCACTCCAAGTTAGTTTGCTATCAATCAAGATGCCCAAGTCCTTCTCCATCTCTGAATTCCCCAATGATTTCCCATTCAGTGAGTACTGGTGACTTCCATTTTTCCTTCCCATATGTATGACCTTACATTTCTCCTCGTTAAACCTCATTTGCCATTTAATGCTCCACCTACCCAACTTATCCAAATCCCTCTGGAGGTCTGCACTGTCCTCTTTTGTATTAATTGTTTTACATAACTTTGTGTCATCTGCAAATATTGATATTTTACTATTTATCCCGTTGACTATGTCGTTAATAAAGATATTAAATAACATTGGGTCTAGTACAGACCCCTGTGGTACCCCACTAGTGACGCTTACCCAATCTGAGTATATTCCATATATAACCACCCTCTGCCTTCTATCCCTTAGCTAGTTTGCTACCCACTTGCAAACATTTTCCCCCAGCCCCATCATTCTCATTTAGTATACAAACCTATTATGTGGCACGCTATCGAACGCTTTTGAGAAGTCGAGATACATGACATCCACTGGTTCCCCCAGATCTACTCGAGAGCTAACCTCCTCGTAGAAGTCAATCAGGTTTGTTTGGCAGGAGCGATTTCTCATGAATCCATGTTGGTTCGGGATTAGTGTTGAGCGATACCTTCCGATATCAGGAAATATCGTATCGGATTGGATCGGGCCGATACCCAAAAAGTATCGGATATCGCCGATTCCGATACCGGAAACAAATGCAAGTCAATGGGACACAAATATCGGAATGAAAATAAACCCTTTCTTTCCTTGTAGGTTAATTCTACATGAAGTAAAACAACTAAGAATAATGTAGAATGTATTATGCGAAAAGCCGGCAATTCATCAGCGGCATACACCGGTACCCGACAATTTACAACAGAAAGAATAGAGCATCACACATAGATTAGATAGATAGAACCATGTCAGTCACATATATATGAAGTATAGTGACAGTGTTGCTTACAGAACTTGTCATTTAGTGTAAAGGATTTATTTAAAAAAATATTAGTGTTTTCGTGCACCGTCTCTTTAAAAAAGCCGGCCGGCAATTCAGCATCTGTACCCGACAATTTATAACAGACAGAATAGAGCTTCACACATAGATTAGATAGATAGAAACATGTCAGTCACATATCTATGAAGTACAGTGACAGTGTTGCTTACTGTACTTGTCATTTAGTGTAAAGGATTTATTTAAAAAAATATTAGTGTTTTCGTGCACCGTCTCTTTAAAAAAGCCGGCCGGCAATTCAGCATCGGTACCCGACAATTTAGAATAGAAGGAATAGAGAATCACACATAGATTAGATAGATAGAAACATGTCAGTCACATATATATGAAGTACAGTGATAGTGTTGATTACTGTACTTGTCATTTAGTGTTAAAATAAAGGATTTATTTAAAAAAAAATTGGCGTGGGGTTCCCCTTAATTTTAGTCTCTAGTAGTGTTGAGCCACCCCCGTAGTGTTCGAGTTCGGTTCGGTTCGCCGAACTGTTCGTCGAACTGTTCGTCGAACACCTTCGAACACCGTTAAAACCAATGGCAGGCAAACAAAAACACATAGAAACACATAGAAAACACCCTCAAAGGTGTCCAAAAGCTGACAAACTGCTCAGAAGACATAACTAACACATGGAAAAGTGACAAGTACATATAGTCATGCGAAAATAAAAGAGGTGGAGGAGTAAAAGGAGGGGGAGACACAGATATAGGCATGTCATGCCCTTCTAAAATCCAAAAAGTGAGAAGCCGACACGGCCAGTCCGCTCCTGCCCGTGCCACCTCCGTGTCGCCGGGTTTGTGCCAGAGCCGCGGTGAACCCTGACGGCCAGCCCCCCTCTCCCAATACTGGTGCCTGTCCGCTGGTGGGTCGAGCGAGCCCCCCTGTGGTGGAGGCAGCTCTAAGCTTTTTAATTTAAATTGTCTCTCTAATTTGAATGAATACACTTTAAATCCATTTACAAGGATCTATTGGAGGGCAAGTCTCATGCCAGCAGCCGCGGTAATTCCAGCTCCAGTAGCGTCCACTAAAGCTGCTGCAGTTAAAAAGCTTTTATAAGGATCGAGCTCGGCTGTCCACCGCAAGGCATCCTACTGCCAGTCCCAGCCCCTATGCCTTGGGGTGCCTCCTGATGCTCTTCACTAAGTATCCCATGGTCCCGAAGTATTTCCTTTGAAAAAATTAAGTGTCTAAACTACAGGTGGTGCAGCTTGCTTAACAGCCGGGATAATCCGCTGACTAGCAGACACTGCTACTAGGCACAAAGTATTTCCTGGGCTAGATGCAGTTAAAAATTTGTAATTAGATACTCTCGTTGGATGCTGAGAAAGCATTCCATAGAGTCTCCTGGCACGCCATATATGATTCTCTTAAAAAGCTTGGGGTAGGGGTCTAGGGGACCCTTTTATAGCCAAAATCACGGCCCTGTATCGCAATACGTCACCTAGGCTGAAGATAAATGGAACTGTAGCACCCTGAGGGCTCGGTTGCTACAGACGTATTGCACCTCACCCAGAGGTGTGATATCTCACTTTCAGGTAAGGATGGAGCGTGGATCAGGACCCGACACCTGCATGCATTACACCACATTGCCGTGGGGCAGGGCGACCAATATGCCCCTGAGATGGGCACGACAGTCCCTGTCCCTGGCTGGAGTGGGGGGAGGGAACACTGAGGAAGGGGAACCCTGTAGTGCAGGAGCAGGGAGGAAGCAGTTCCTGGGTGCATTGAGAAGGGAGTATAAAAGGTGGGCACCATCTTAGTTCAGTGCAGAGAAGTCTGAGCAGAAGTGGCAGGGAGCAGGGGCTCTGCATGAGCTCTGCTCCGGAGGCGGGCCTAGTAACAGAGGCCCAGGCCTGGAAGAGGGAGAAGGAAGGAAGAGGAGCGGAGAAGGCTCCAGGAACGAGGAATGAAGGGATCCCAGGGGTGCGGACGGGCGAGTCGCCACCGCACGCCCGAATCCACCTGCGTGGAGGGGTCAGGCCAAAGGGGGAGACCGGTCCCCGAACTAGTGGAGGCAGGAAACGACCCTCAGCTAGAAACCGGAGGCTCTGACATTTTATGTGGCGCAGCCCCTCGCTACACCCGCTAGGAAGGCACCACATAGGGTCAGGGAAACTGGCGCCAAGTTTACCAAGAGGAGGCCCGAGGCAGCCGGACAGAAGTGTTGGTAAGAAAGGCCAGACAAAGGACACACAAAGGGGGTCCTGTGAAGTGCTCCAAAGTTATCTGGGAGTTGTCTGAGCCCCTCACCTGGTGAGCACAGTACGACGTGGGCAGCCGTTACCTGCAGACGTGGTCTGGATAATAAGAACTGTGAGTAAAGGCCCTGAACTGCATCACTGACTCCGTGTCGTTACTGCTGCTGCCCTGCACCATCACCCCCATCCTCCGCATACACTGCCCTGAGGCTATACTCCTCCCGTGGGGAGTTATGCTACGCTCTGCTGCACCCACAACACCAGCCTCAGCGGTCTGCCCTGTAGCGGCGGTTCACTCTGACCGCAATCCACGGGTGGCGTAGTCGGACATTTAAACATCAAAACCACATAAATAGTTCCGCCACTGGTTTGACCGCCCTGAGCCACGGAACCGGGTCGCCGCCACGAAGACTACAACCACCAGCATCCACCAAAAAGGGTCCGGCTCCGGGTGTCCCAAGGCCCAGGGGGTGCGTCAGAACATTTTCATCACCTTTCACAATCACCAATGGGACAAGGCATTGATGTCCTCTGTCCCCTCTCTTATACATCCTAGTGACGGAGCACCTGCTCTCATCAATTCGCCATAACCCCAATATTAGGTGGATTGAGGTGAGAGGCACCGAGTACAAGTGCTCTCTATTTGCTGATGATGTCCTAGTATATATCACTCAATCACATATATCCATCCATGCTGTTATGGCTGAAATAGATCACTTTGTTACATGGTAAAATTTTAAAATCAATGCAGCGAAGTCTGAGGCCCTCGATGTCTCCCTCCCCAAATCCATATAGGATTCCATCCAGTCCAACTTTCCCTTTGCCTGGCCCTCACAGGGTATCAAATACTTAGGAATTCCTATTCATAGAGACCTCTCCCATCTATGTTATCTTAATTTTGGGCCCTTTATTGAACAACTCCATACAGACCACGGTTGGCAAGTTAGAACTGTAAGATTCACTACGTGAACCACTGGTGTTTTGTGGAAAAGCACATGTACACTGCGTTCCAAATTATTATGCAAAAAGTGTTTAGGAGTGATAAGGGAAGAATTTGTTTGTCAGTTAAACTCATTGATGGTGATGTGTGTCAGGGCTCCTTATATCACTGTAAGCAATTGCAGACACCTGTGCTAATTAGTTTGGCAGGTGTGTCCAATGAAAGGCAAGACTACTTAAGAAGGCTCTCTCACATTATTAAGCAGCCTACATTTTCTGCCAAAATGGGAAAGAAAAAGGATGTGTCGGCTGCTGAGAAGCATCAAATTGTGGAGTGTTTAGGTCAAGGCATGACTACAATCAACATTGTGCGATGATCAGGATGAAGTGTCTTGGCAATCAAGAAGTATGTAGCTGATTCACAGTACACACGTGTGCGTGCTGATAAGGGCAAATTGAGGACTCTTTCCTACAGGCAATTACGTCAGGTTGAAAGAGCAGCGGCAAAAAAGCCTTGTCATAGCAGCAGACAAGTTTTTGAAGCTGCTTGTGCCTCCAACGTCCCCCGAACAACAAGATGCAGGGTCCTTCAGAGGTTTGCAGCTGTGCATGCGCCATCCTGTCGACCTCCTCTATCCACTTCACACAAGCAGAAACGGCTCCAGTGGGCCAAACATTACATGAAGACTGATTTCAAAACTGTTTTGTTCACGGATGAGTGCCGTGCAGCGCTCGATGGTCCAGATGGATGGAGTGGAGGATGGCTGGTTGATGGACACCCCACGCAAACACGGCTACAGCGCCAACAAGGAGGAGGTGGAGTAATGTTTTGGGCTGGAATCATGGGGAGAGAGATTTTCGGCCCCTTTAGGATCCCTGAAGGCGCTAAAGATGAACTCCATAATGTATGTGGATTTTCTCAAACAGCACTTCCTGCCTTGGTTCAAGAAGAAGAACCGTGTATTTCACAGCAAGATCATTTTTCTGCATGATAATGCACCATCTCATGCTGCACATAAAACATCTGCATCTCTGGCTGATATGGGCATAAAAGGGGACAAACTTATGGTGTGACCCCCATGCTCCCCTGACCTCTACCCCATTCAGAACCTTTGGAGCATCATTAAAAGGAGTGTCTATGATGGCGGGAGGCAGTTCACATCTAAGCAACAGCTCTGGGAGGGTATTCTGTCCTCATGCAAAACAATTGAAGCAGAAACCATCCAAAACCTGACAAATTCAATGGACGAGAGAGTTCAGAAGCTCCTTTCGAACAAGGGGTCCTATGTGAAAATGTAACATCACCTAGAATAAAGTTTTGAGTTGAAAACTGTTTGATTTCAGTTTCTAACAACCTGCTAATGCTTATAATTTCAAAAATGACCATTTTTTTGGTCTTTATTAAAATGAAAAGGTTGATCGAAAAGTTTGGGGGATCTAAGAGTGTGGCAACCCAGTAGTCATGATTACTTCGAATTCTGACAATATGAGGGTCATGCTGCAGGTAGTGCAGCAAGAAGGCACTTATGTGCCTTGCGCATCTCGGAGCCCCAAAATTATTTTCCGGGCTAGATGCAGCTAAAAATTATTTTTAATTTTAAATCTGGTGAAGCTTTAGTATAGATGGCCTAATAGGATCATTGCTGCACACTGCTACAAAGCCCAAATTATTTTCCAGTCAAGATACAGATAAACATGATTAGTAATTTGAAAGCTTAAAACGGTTGGTAGGGTGATTTTAACCAATCATCAAGCTTTTACTCTCCCCAGGATGACACAGGGGTAGAAAAATCGTTTCGGATCCATGATTTGTTCATCTTTATGAACGTGAGTCTGTCTACATTATCAGTGGAGAGCCGCGTGCGCTTATCTGTCAGCACACCACCAGCAGCGCTGAACACACGTTCAGACAGAACGCTGGCTGCGGGGCATGACAAGATCTCCAAGGCGTAAGTGGCTATCTCCGGCCATTTATCCAGATTGGAAGCCCAAAAAGAGCAAGGGTCCAGTGACACAGTCGTGGCTTCAATGTTTACTTGGAGATACTCCTGTACCATCGTCTCTAGGCGTTGACTATGTGTCAGACTTCTTGTCTCCTGTGGCCTTGCAAAGGATGGGCTAAAAAAGTGGTGAAATGATTCCGCAAAATTGATGTTACCAGCAGATACTGTGGTTCTGTTACGGTTTGAGTGCTGAACACTTGACGGTCCCACGGTTGGCAAGTTGGAACTGTGAGATTCACTACGTGCACCACTGGTATTTTGTGGAAAAGCACATGTAAGATTCTGCAACAGTCTCTGCTGATACTCCTGCATGCGTGCATCCCTTTCTATGGCAGGAATAATTTCTGCAAATTTACTTTTGTACCGGGGATCTCACAGTGTGGCAACCCAGTAGTCAGGATTATTTCTAATTCTCACAATTCGAGGGTCATGTTGCAGGTAGTGCAGCAAGAAGGCACTCATGTGTGTTGCGCATCCAGGAGCACCAAGTCCCTGTTGTGTTGGTGGCGAGGTAACAATCATGCTTCCTTCCTCTGTCCTCTCCCCCCAACCTCGCACAACAGAAATGTGATCAAGGTCTCCCTCATCTGATGAGTCTTCCATCAGTTCGTCCTCCACTTCTTCCTGGGCTCCTGCACCTTCCTCACTAGTTTGGCTGCTACCATGCGCCCTGGTAAAACCATCTCCCCCACCCTCACATGCCTGCCGCCTTGGTGCTGCCGACCGTCTGGACCTTGCAGATGTTAGCCCTTCCGCATACAACTCCTCCTCCTCTACTTCCTCCACCTCCTCTTGTGCCACCACCTGACTCCGAATTCTGTTTAACATGTGCTCCAGCATGTAAATCACCGGAATAGTCATGCTGATAATGACATCGTCAGCACTAAACATCTTCGTCGCCATTTCAAAACTGTGCAGAAGGGTGCATAGGTCCCTGATCTGAGACCACTCCTGCAGCGTGATTTGCCCCACCTCTGAATCTCGTTGGCCCAGGCTATACGTCAGAACGTATTGCACCAGGGCTTGTCGGTGCTGCCACAGTCGCTGCAACATGTGCAGAGTTGAATTCCACCGGTTAGGCACATCGCATTTTAGCCGGTGAAGTGGCAGGCCCAACGACTTCTGTAGAGATGTAAGTCGCTGAGCTGCGGGATGCGAACGGCGGAAGTGAGCACACAGCGACCGTGCCCTCTGCAGAAGGCCATCTAGTCTGGGATAGTGGGCTAAAAATTGCTGGACAACCAGGTTCAACACGTGAGCCATACAAGGCACGTGTGTGACATTGCCCCGGCGAAGGGCCGCACCCAGGTTTGCAGCATTGTCGCACACGGCCTTCCCTGGTTTCAGGTCCAGTGGAGACAACCATTCATGAAATTGGTTCTCCAGAGCTGACCACAACTCCTCAGCTGTGTGACTCACATTTCCCAGACATTTCAATGTAAAAACCGCCTGATGACTTTGAGCCCTACTGCCAGCATAGTAAGGAGGTGTGCAGGATCCCTTCTGCGCAGTTAGAAAGCTTGTGGCATGACCAGACAGGCTTTGGGTGCAGGTGGAAGACCGAGAGGAGGTTGAGGAGGCAGAAGCAGTGGAGGAACTTTGACATAAAGAGGATTGACGCACAACTCGTGGGGACGGCAAGACTTGGACAGCAGCCCCTTGTCCTGCTGTCACCATAGTTACCCAGTGCCCAGTCAGCGACATGTAACGCCCCTGTCCATGCCTACTCGTCCAAGTGTCTGTGGTGAAATGCACCCTGTCACACACAGAGTTTCTCAAAGAAGCGGTGATGTTATGTGCGACATGCTGGTGGAGCGCAGGCACACCTTTCTTTGAGAAGTAGTGCCGACTGGGCATCTGGTACTGGGGCACTGCGACGGACATAAGGTCTCGAAAATCCTCTGTGTCCACCAGGCGGAAAGGCAGCATTTCTGTAGCCAAGAGCTTGCAGATGGTGAAATTCAACCTCTTAGCTTTCTCATGGCTAGGAGGAAATTGTCTTTTACTTGTCCACATCTGAGGGACCGAGGGCTGGCTATTGTGCTTAGACGGGGTTGATAAGGGTGTCCCCGGCAAACTGCCGGTCTGTGAGGAAGATGCAGGCGGACATGTTAGGTTGTCTTGATCCAAAGGTGGTGCTATCGATGTCGGACAGCGCTCAAGACCAGCTGGTGTTACCACCTCCAAAGAAAATGATGACCTGCCAATCACGCTGGCTGTTGCGGGTAAAGAGGTGGCAGGTCTGCGCCCCAAAACAGGTGTGACTGCTGTCCCCCCAGTCACAGAGGATGAAGAGGCCGCGGATGCACAAGATATGGCAGACGGTGGTTGGCCCGGCCGGCTAGACCGCATTGTAGCACACTGAGCTTCCCACTGCAACTTATGCTTCATGTCCATGTGCCGGTTCATGCATGAAGTACTCAAACTATGTATTTTTTGGCCTCTACTTAGCTTTTGCTGACAAATGTTACAGATAACACGAGTTGGGTCATCTTTATCGATCTGAAAAAATGCCCAGGCTATGCAAGGCTTAGCACCCATGCGACCTGAAGAGCCACCACGACTTGTGGTGAGAGGCAGAGTTGTGTTTGAGGATGCAGTTGTTGACGTGCTTCCAGTACTACGTCTCTGTCCAGGAAGGCGCAACCTGACCTCGTCGTCACTAGCATCTTCCTCCACCTCCTCTGCTGACCTCATCTCTTGGCTGACTGTGGGTTGACAGTAAGTGGGATCTCCGACCTCATCATCATCACCCTGTGCGTTATCACACCCGTCGTCCTCAGAGCCAACCTGTTCCTGCCCTGACAAAAAACTAAAGTTGTCGCTCCAATCAGGTATTTGAGTCTTATCATCGTCTTCCTCATTGTCTCCACCAACAGGAGTTACAGTTTGGGAATGAGGGTCTACATTATGGTCAGAACCTTCTGCGTCTGGTCCTGGATCCGACTCATAAAGATTCTGGGCATCAGTGCAGATCATTTCCTCGTCTGGATTCACAGAAGCGCTGGAGTCGACCTCTGATTCCCAGGCTATAGTATGAGTAAACAGCTCTGCAGACTCAACCATCTGTTCTACCTCATACTCAGACGGGCAGCTGGAGATTTGGGAGCTGTGAGGAAGCAAGTGCGATTTGGGTGACACCTTTGAGGACTGGAGTATTTGTGATGTTGAAGTTGATGTGGAGGAGAGCCCACTTAAAGGAGCACTTGATATCCGTTGAAGCACCTGCTGTTTTTGTGCCTCATCTGGAATTTGTAGCGATTGGCGTGGCCGTAAGAAAGGGATCTTATCACATTGTCCGCTAAAAGAAGTAGACATTTTAGTTTGGCTGGAAGATGGTCTTTCTTCTGCAGATGTTACTGTTGCTTTAACACCTACCCCACGGACACAACCTTTTTTCCCCTTCCCAACACGCCTATTCCCCTTTCCACCAGCAGCAGGCCTTTTTCCACTCATTTTGGTGGTTAACTAATTCACAACTCTGGAGTTTTTTGCACAAAAAAACAATGGATGGTAACCGAGCAGAGCTGAGTGGCCAAACTGTGGTATTAGGCGAAAACTATTGGCTGGGTTAGATGCAGAAAAAAATTATTTTGAATTTGCAACCTGATGGAGGTCAGTATAGATGGATTAATAGAACAAGACCCACACACAGCTAGAAGCCCAATATTTTTTCAGAGGTAGATGCAGGAAAAAAATATATTCAGTTTGCAACCTGATGGAGGTCAGTATAGATGGACTAATACAACAAGTCCCACACACAGCTAGAAGCCCAAATATTTTTTCAGAGGTACTGTAGATGCAGATAAAAATTAGTTTTAATTTGCAACCTGATGGAGGTCAGTATAGATGGACTAATAGAGAAAGTCCGACACACTACTAGAAGGCCAAATATTATTTCAGAGGTAGATGCAGAAAAAAATATATTCAGTTTGCAACCTGATGGAGGTCAGTATAGATGGACTAATAGAGAAAGTCCGACACACTACTAGAAGGCAAAATATTTTTTCAGAGCTAGATGCCGAAAAAAATTATATTCAGTTTGCAACCTGATGGAGGTCAGTATAGATGGATTAATAGAACAAGACCCACACACAGCTAGAAGCCCAATATTTTTTCAGAGGTAGATGCAGAAAAAAATATATTCAGTTTGCAACCTGATGGAGGTCAGTATAGATGGACTAATACAACAAGTCCCACACACAGCTAGAAGCCCAATATTTTTTCAGAGGTAGATGCAGAAAAAAATATATTCAGTTTGCAACCTGATGGAGGTCAGTATAGATGGACTAATACAACAAGTCCCACACACAGCTAGAAGCCCAAATATTTTTTCAGAGGTACTGTAGATGCAGATAAAAATTAGTTTTAATTTGCAACCTGATGGAGGTCAGTATAGATGGACTAATAGAGAAAGTCCGACACACTACTAGAAGGCCAAATATTTTTTCAGAGCTAGATGCAGAAAAAAATTATATTCAGTTTGCAACCTGATGGAGGTCAGTATAGATGGATTAATAGAACAAGACCCACACACAGCTAGAAGCCCAATATTTTTTCAGAGGTAGATGTAGAAAAAAATATATTCAGTTTGCAACCTGATGGAGGTCAGTATAGATGGACTAATACAACAAGTCCCACACACAGCTAGAAGCCCAATATTTTTTCAGAGGTAGATGCAGAAAAAAATATATTCAGTTTGCAACCTGATGGAGGTCAGTATAGATGGACTAATACAACAAGTCCCACACACAGCTAGAAGCCCAAATATTTTTTCAGAGGTACTGTAGATGCAGATAAAAATTAGTTTTAATTTGCAACCTGATGGAGGTCAGTATAGATGGACTAATAGATAAAGTCCGACACACTACTAGAAGGCCAAATATTTTTTCAGAGCTAGATGCAGAAAAAAATTATATTCAGTTTGCAACCTGATGGAGGTCAGTATAGATGGACAAATAGAGAAAGTCCGACACACTACTAGAAGGCCAAATATTTTTTCAGAGCTAGATGCAGAAAAAAATTATATTCAGTTTGCAACCTGATGGAGGTCAGTATAGATGGATTAATAGAACAAGACCCACACACAGCTAGAAGCCCAATATTTTTTCAGAGGTAGATGCAGGAAAAAAATATATTCAGTTTGCAACCTGATGGAGGTCAGTATAGATGGACTAATACAACAAGTCCCACACACAGGTAGAAGCCCAAATATTTTTTCAGAGGTACTGTAGATGCAGATAAAAATTTGTTTTAATTTGCAACCTGATGGAGGTCAGTATAGATGGACTAATAGAATGATACTATGCCCAAAAGATTTTACTTCACTAGGTGCAGTAAAAAAATTGGTATTCTATACACAGGTGGTATATCTTGCAACACAGATAGGCTACTCCACTGACTAACACACTCTGCAATAGGCCAAAAAGGATTAGCTTTGCTAGATTCAGCCAAATGCTGTGAAAAAAACTTGCACAGCACTGGCACAGACCTGCCTGGCAAAAACTGATAGGAACTGATGTAACCTAGTCCTGAAAAGGACTCCAATTACAATTAGTCTTTACTCCCACAACCTATCTAGTTAAGAGCACAGACCTCACTGATAAAAGTCGTAGGAAATGCTGTAACCTAGTCCTTAAAAGGACTGCAATCACAACTATTCCCTACTCCCAAGCTATCTGTATATTTGTGCGAAAATTGGCTTGAAATTAATAAGGTATAGCGCACACAGCAACAGCGGTGCCGTCTAACACGCAGCTGCAGCAGTGAGAAAATGGTGGCGACGGGGAAAATGGCTTGGTCTTATATGGCAAGGACATGTGACATACACTGCCAATGACACATGCCCTTGCTTGTGTGAAAAAAAGCACTTCGCTCCGTGTGTGCGCTGCTGATAGGCTGACAGATTGCACCTCCCCACTGCAAATGCGGGAAAGAGAAAAAAAAATGGAGATCTTCATTGTTCCTGCAGAGATCCATCCCCTGCCCCTCCCCCCACCCCGCTGTACACTCAAACTGCGTATTAACATTAATTTTCATCATTACTGAGAAAAAATCCAGTTATGATTTTGGTGCACGAACAGTTATCAAACATAACCTCGAATAGCCGAATTTTTCTCAAATTGTTCGTGTTCGCCGAACGGCTCGAACACCGCCCAAAACAGCTCGAATTTGAGATTGGCGAGCAGTTCGAGTAGAACAACGCTCATCTCTAGTCTCTAGCGGAGGTTAAGCAGACGGCTGGGGCAGATGTTTGAAGCCTGGGAAGGGGGTAATACCCACGGAGCTTCCCAGGCTACTAATATCAGCCCCCAGCTGAATACCTAGCCTTTACTAGCTATTAAAATGGGGGAACCCCCCAAAAAAATAACGTGGGGTCCCCCCTAATTTAATAGCTAGCAAAGGCTAGGCAGACAGCTGGGGGCTGATTTTAATAGCCCAGGAAGGGTGCCATGAATATTGGCCCCCTCCCAGGCTAGAAACACCAGCCGTCAGCCGCCCCAGAAATGGCGCATCCATACGATGCGCCAATTCTGGCACTTAGCCTTGCTCTTCCACGCTGCCCTGGTGCGGTGGCAGTGGGGTAATAGGGCTGGGGTTGATGTCAGCTTATAATGCCAGCTGTAATGAAGCCCAGGTTAGTAATGATGGGCGTCTATAAGACACCCCCATTACTAACCTACAAAGTGTTAAAAAGAAAACACACACTACACCCAGAAAAAAATAATTTATTTGAAATAAAACAGACCATTTTATTTAATTCTTAGTTTACTAAAAATAATAGTTACCTGTCCACGTTCCTGCGCTGATCTCCCATGCACAGCTGTCACATCTGGAGATGGTGACAGCTGTGCATGGCTGCTGTAAGCTCACACTGCCGGGAACACGTCCGCTCCCGGCAGCGGGAGCCACTGACTGAGGTCACCGGAGTGCATTCAGTCAGCGCTGCTCCGGAGACCTCCTTTACGGCAGTGCTGTACCGTGGGAATTTCTCACGATACAGTAGGGCCGTAAAGGAGCTAACCGGAGCAGCGCTGCCTGAACTCCGGTGAACTCTTACGGCCCCATCATTCTAGCGGCGGCGGCGGTTCAGAGCGGTCACATTCTGTGTGGCTGCTCTAAACTGGAGATCTTCGTGGGACACTCGTGGACTACTACGGAGGGGTAAGGATAAGGTTGTGGTTTATTATATTATATTTTATTACAGGAGATCGATGGCTTCGGGGAATTAGGTGTCTAGGTGAGTATAGGTGTAGTTTTTTATTTTTTACTTTATTTTAGGTGGCGATCGGCGGGGACAGGTAATGTATGAACTAATTTATTGTAGGCAACCACTGGCCACCAATGACATGTATTTAAAATTTATTGGGGACACAGTAGGGCAATTTAAATAGCAGGATCAGGCTGATGGGAACTACTGCTCCCATCGAGCTGATCCTGCTCGCACGAGTGGACGGGGGACAGAAATAGGCCGATGGGAGTAGTAGTGTCACATCGGCCTATGTCTGCCTGCACGCACAGACACCGTGCACACCTGCACAAACATCGCACAGACAACCCGCACACACACGCAGACATCGCACACACACCCCGCACACACACGCACAGACACCCCGCACACACCCGCACACATCGCACAGACACCAACACACACCAATCATGACGGGTCTGGGAGGTGAGGCTGACCTGTGCGGCCGTGGGAAAGTTCATGTGAGTTCATGCAATGCAGTCAAGCATGAACTCACATGAACCCTCTGAGGGCATCGCGGCTACTTCAAATGAACAGCTGATCAGCATCACCTGATACCTCAGCTGTTCATTTGAAATAACCGGCGGGAAAGCGCAGCACAGAACGGGAAAGCCGGCGGTGAAGTCTTTTCACTGCCGGCTTCCCCGCCCGGGTCCTTCGCTCCTTGGTGCTGCGCTCCCCGCCCGGTCCTAATTTACGATTGGGATTGGAGGTGGCGAGGGGAGCGTAGGATCGGGGTGGGAGGCAGCGGGGAAGCAGTATGGGGCTGTGTGATTGTTTAAAAGCCGGCGGCTTTTTACCGCGCGCCGGCTTTTAAACAATCAGGAGAATTCTCCCCCGCTGGGATGGCATTCTGATGACAGGCTGGATCGCGCTGCCATCCAACTTGTCATCCTTCACAGACACTGCAGAGCTCAGGCATTATGGGAACTTCCGATTCCGGTATTCGATATTGTAAAAGTATCGGAATTAAGTATCGGAATTCCGTTACCGCGAATATCGGCCGATACCCGATATTTCAGTATCGGAATGCTCAACACTATTCGGGATTAAAAGATTATTAGCATCAAGATGCTCCGTAATTGCCTCTTTAATGAAGCTTTCAAAAATTTTTCCCACAACGGACGTCAGACTCACCGGCCGATAGTTTCCGGCGTCACTTTTTGCTCCCTTTTTGAATATTGGCACTACATTCGCCTGTTGCCAATCAAGTGGTACAGACCCAGTCTCAACAGAGTCCTTAAATATAAGATATAACGGTCTGTCTATCACATTACTTAGTTCCCTTTGTACCCGTGGGTGTATGCCATCAGGTCCTGGTGATTTGTTTATTTTAATGTTACTGAGGCGTTTCTGTACCTCAACTTGGGTTAGATTTGTCCTACTTAGTGGAGGATTAAGCTTGTCACTTCTCATTTCTCCTGTTAGTTCTATTTCCTTTGTGAAAGTTGTCGAAAAAAAATTATTTAATAGATTAGCTTTATCCTCATCTTTCTCTATGATTTTGCCTTCCTCACTTTTTATCGGTCCAATATTATCCGATTTAATCCTTTTACTATTTATATACATAAAGAACAGTTTGGGATTTGATCTACTTTCCCTAGCAATACGTTTCTCTGTTTCCTCCTTCGCTATTTTTATTTGTTTTTTACAGGTTCTCGTTTTTTCCTTGTAACACATTAGTGCCTCCTTACTGTTTTCCTGTTTTAATCTCTTGAATGCCTCTTTTTTGCTATTTAACGCCCCTTTTACGTTCTTGTTCAACCATATTGGTTTCCTCTTATTTCGGGCCCTTTTATTCCCATACGGTATATATCTCTCGCACTGAGTATTCAGAATTCTTTTGAAGGTTTCCCATTTACTATTCGTATTCCTTTGATTAAGAACTTTGTCCCAGTCAATAAGTTGAAGGTTTTCTATCAGCTGATTAAACTTCGCCCTCCTAAAGTTTAATGTTTTTGTTGTTCCCTTATTGATAACCCTACTGAAGGGCATTTTGAAGTCGATAATATTATGATCGCTATTACCTAGGTGCCCCCCTATCTGTACCTCAGTTATTCTATCAGGCCTATTAGTCAATATTAAGTCCAACACGGCCTTCCCTCTCGTTGGTTCCTGCACTAGTTGGGAGAGAGAATTATCCTTAATATTTGTCAAGAACCTTTTTCCTTTCTGAGATCTACAGGTTTCTGTTTCCCAGTCAATATCCGGGTAGTTGAAATCCCCCATTACAATCACTTCATTATGTTTTGCTACTTTGTCTATTTGTCCTAATAGCAGATTCTCATTCTCCTCTATTATATTTGGCGGCTTATAGCAGACCCCCAGTAATATTTTATTATTATTTTTTGCCCCCTCTATCTCTACCCACATGGACGCGACCCCCTCTTCTCCCTCTCCTATATCTTCCCTTAGTCTGGGCTTTAGACATGACTTTACATATAAGCAGACTCCTCCGCCTTTCCCCTGTTTCCGGTCCCTTCTAAATAAACTATAATCTAATAAATTTACCGTCTAGCCAAATCTCTGTTATACCTACGATGTCATACCTCTCCTCCGATATAAGCGCCCGCAGCTCATCCGCCTTATTGGTCAGGCTTCTTGCGTTGGTCAGCATGCAAGATAAAACTTTGGGGTTATTTAGCATCTTATTCTTCTCTAACGATCTAACTGTACTATCCCCACCCCCCTCTCCACCCTCATTATATTCACTTCTCCCCTTCCCCCTTGCTTGCCTCACATCCCACCTATCTCCTTGGTTCCCCCCCCCGTCTCTAGTTTAAAAACTCCTCCAACCTATTAGCCATCTTCTTCCCCAGCACCGCTGCACCCTTCCCATTGAGGTGCAGCCCGTCCCTACGGTAGAGCCTGTAGCCGACCGCGAAGTCGGCCCAGTTCTCCATGAACCCAAACCCTTCTGCCTTGCACCAACTCTTTAGCCACTTATTCACCTCCCTAACTTCCCGTTGGCGCTCCTGTGTGGCTCGCGGGATTGGTAGTATTTCTGAGAAAACTACCTTGGAGGTCCTTGCCCTAAGCTTCCTACCTAGGTCCCTGAAATCATTTTTAAGGATTCTCCATCTACCACTCACTTTGTCATTGGTGCCGATGTGGACCATGACCGCTGGGTCTTCGCCAGCCCCACCCAGTAACCTGTCAACCCGATCCGCGATGTGCCGGACTCGAGCGCCAGGGAGGCGGCACACCGTTCAGCGATCCCGGTCTTTGTGACAGATTGCCCTGTCTGTCCCCCTAATAATAGAGTCACCCACTACCAGGACCTGTCTTGCCTGCCCTACACTTCCCCCCTCCCCCTCATTACTGGAGCATACACTCCCCCGGCGGTCAGAGGATCTGTCGTGCTCCAATAATGCTGGTTCTGAACCAGCCTTCCTATACTTCTTCCCTCTATCCCTCCTAACTGTTATCCAGCTCCCTGCCTGTTCAGCCTGCACTTCCCCTCTATGCTCCACCCCCAGTATTGACCCATTGAGTGTCTGCTCGGTGAGCAGCAAACTCCGTTCCATGTTGTCGATGCTCCTCAGTATCGCTATCTGAGCACTTAGATCCAGAATTTGGGCTTCCAAGTGCACGATATGCTCACATCTCTCGCAGCAGTATGGATCCTCGAGCAGTTGCTCACGGAATGCATACATTGCGCAAGATGTACACTGTACGGCTCCGGCCAATATGGACGTCATTCTAAATATAGGGATACAGTCAGTATATATATACAAGTCCAAAACACAATTATTTATATATAGGTGTATGGACAGGGATCAATTAGGGATGTGCAAGTGTATCAATTAGATATCGGCAGGGGATCAGTTAAGTATGGACGGGGGATCAATTAAGTATCAAGTATGGACGGGGGAATCAGCTAAGTAGGTAAGGTGGATTAATTAAGTATGGACGGTGTGTCAATTAACTATGGACTGGGGATCAATAAATATGGACTGGGGAAATAATTAATTGTGGACTGGGGAATCAATCAATTAATTATGGACAGGGGGTTAATTAAATATGGATGGGGATAAGGCAAATAAATAGGGACTGAGGATCAGTAAAAGTGGACAGGGGGAATCTATTAAATATGGACAAGGGGGATCAATTGATTATGGGCTGGGGGGGTCGATCAGTTAAATGTGGTCGGGGGGATCAATGTAATATGGACAGGGGTGGTTGGGGGATCAATTAAATGAGGACGGGGGGTCAATTTAAATGTGGTCAGGGGGATCAGTTAAATATGGACGGGGGGTGATCAGGGATCAATTTAAATATGGACGGGGGTGATGAATTAAATATGGACTGGGGGATCACTAAAGATGGCCGGGGGAGTTGTATTAAATATGGATAGGGGGGAGATTGAACAAGTATGGACAGGGGATTATTTTAAATAAGGCCGGGGGGGGAGCACTTAAATATAATACAATTACAATACAAATACAATACAGTACAGTACAGTACACACTCGGGTTCAGTAGGGCCGCTTATCGCGGCCTCCTGCCCCTCACTCACCTCCTCTAGGGACGCTGCACGCTATCACAGCGCGCTCGCCCCTCCGGTCGCCTCTTACCGGTCCTCCTGGTCACCTCCTGGTCACCACCACCTGGCGCCCTCCGCCGGCCGGCGCTGCACGCTATCCAGCGCTCTCTTGCGCTCGTCCCTCCGGTCGCCTCCTACCGGTCCACCCGGTCCACTCGGTCACCTCCGCCTGGCTCCCTCGCCGGAGGGCCGCGAGCCGAGTCGGACCTTGCCGCACGCCACTCACCACAGCCACACCACAGCCCACGTGCTCACACCCCACGCGCGCTCTCACTTCTGGTCACGTGCTCTCTCTGTAGCTGGGAAGGGGTCAGATGAAAAAGTCCTGGAGATGTTTTTCCCTCCTTCCCAGCTCCTACAGCAGCACAAACTCCCAGCACCAACAGGCTCCTCCTCTTCCTGTCTGGAGCTCAATGCAGACAGGTCTGGTGACTGTGGAGGCCAGGTCATCTGGCGTAGCACCCCATCACTCTCCTTCTTGGTCAAATAGCCCTTACACAGCCTGGAGGTGTGTTTGGGGTCATTGTCCTGTTGAAAAAAAAATGATGGTCCAACTAAACGCAAACCGGATGGAATAACATGCCGCTGCAAGATGCTGTGCTAGCCATGCTGGTTCAGTATGCCTTCAATTTTGAATAAATCCCCAACAGTGTCACCAGCAAAGCACCCCCACACCATCACACCTCCTCCTCCATGCTTCACGGTGGGAACCAGGCATGTAGAGTCCATCCGTTCACCTTTTCTGCATCGCACAAAGACATGGTGGTTGGAACCGAAGATCTCAAATTTGGACTCATCAGACCAAAGCACAGATTTCCACTGGTCTAATGTCCATTCCTTGTGTTCTTTAGCCCAAACTTGTCTCTTCTGCTTGTTGCCTGTCCTTAGCAGTGGTTTCCTAGCAGCTATTTTACCATAAAGGCTTGCTGCACAAAGTCTCCTCTTAACAGTTGTTGAAGAGATGTGTCTGCTGCTAGATCTCTGTGTGGCATTGACCTGGTCTCTAATCTGAGCTGCTGTTAACCTGCGATTTCTGAGGATGGTGACTTGGGTAAACTTATCCTCAGAAGCAGAGGTGACTCTTGGTCTTACTTTCCTGGGGCGGTCTTCATGTGAGCGTTTTTTTGTAGCGCTTGATGGTTTTTGCAACTGCACTTGGGGACACTTTCAAAGTTTTCCCAATTTTTCACACTGACTGACCTTCATTTCTTAAAGTAATGATGGCCACTCGTTTTTCTTTACTTAGCTGTTTTTTTCTTGCCATAATACAAATTCTAATAGTCTGTTCAGTAGGACTATCAGCTGTGTGTCCACCAGACTTCTGCACAACACAATTGATGGTCCCAACCCCATTTATAAGGCAAGAAATCCCACTTATTAAACCTGACAGGGCACACCTGTGAAGTGAAAACCATTTCCGGTGACTACCTCTTGAAGCTCATTAAGAGAATGCCAAGAGTGTGCAAAGCAGTCATCAAAGTAAAAGGTGGCTACTTTGAAGACATATTTTCAGTTGTTTCACACTTTTTTGTTAAGTATATAATTCCACATGTGTTAATTCATAGTTTTGATGCCTTCAGTGTGAATGTACAATTTTCATAGTCATGAAAATACAGAAAAATCTTTAAATGAGAAGGTGTGTCCAAACTTTTGGTCTGTACTGTATATAAATATATATACACGACAGGAAACTATCTTCTTTGTGTCTCTTTCCTTTTCTCTCCTTTTTTCATCTTTTTTATATTACTGTTCCTTGTCATGTTACTCGTCTGAAGTGATTGTGAATCTGCCTATTCTCTTTGTATGTATTCATGTCTAGTATTTCTCTCTTTTATCTTGTTCTCACTGTTATGTGTTTCTCTTATGTGTCTTTTATGTATCTCGCTTTGCCTTATATTCTGCTTCTTTGTATGTATAGAGCTTTCTGTATGTTACTAGCGCTCTAATTTTGGACTCTCCCCATACTTTTTTCTTGTTGTGACATTCATTGGCAGGGTGAATTTTCTTGACATTCTGCTCATTTTGCCTTCCAAGCAATATCTAGTCTTTTTTTTTCCTTCTTTCATTCTTGTTTTCTCTTTTTCTTTTTTTTCTCCAATTTTTACACTTATGTCTCTTTTTTATTTATTGCTTATTAGTTCTGTCCCTTTATGACATGACTTTATCACTTATTTCTTATTCTGTTACTTTTTCATGTTTTTTACTTATATCTGGACACTATTAGGCATACTTCAGAGCCTAATTTATTATATTTTTGTCTCATATTCTCCATGATTAATTATCATTCTGTTTGATACTCTCTCTCTCTAAATACATATGTATACATATATATGTTTTTGTTATTACAGAACATCTATGTAAACAAGGTCCAGTAGGACCGAAGAATTTTAAAGTATACTGTTTTCCCTATTGGACATGTAATACATTCATGAAAATTGGTGAATGGTAATTTATTCTTGATAAACTTAAAGAAGCACTACCATTAACATTTTTATTGTTTAAATGTGTGTATGTGGATATAATGTAGTAGGAGTGTATTAATATACTCACCTACTGCCACTCTCTCCGGTGTCCAGAGCTGTTCTTCTGCTCTTCTCAGTGATGTCACCTCTCTGCAGACTCTCCGGGTGATGCTGCGCTCTGCTTGACCCAGAAGTGACTTATACAATGTAAGTCTTTAAAGTGTCAGAACGAGGTCCCATAGGCTTTCATTGTAAAAGCGACTTCTGGCTCACGCATAGAGTGTAGAATGAGCCAGCAGATCTCATTTGTGGTGATGTCACTGAGAAGAGAAAAAGAACGGAGCTGGAAACAAGAGAGAGCGGCTGTAGGTGAGTATATTAATACACTCTCTACAATACATACATGTAAACACATTTAGACAATAAAAATGTTAGTGGGAGTGCTTCTTTAACTGCAACACAAAGTGTCATGGTTTACTATGATTGTGTTGTTTGGGACAGGTCCCTTATCAATGAGTACTGGATTTTTTTTCCCATGAGGCCAAACATAAATATTAATATTCACACAGTGGAGTCATATGCTACAGTTTTAGTAAAATTATGTCAAAACAGTGAGGTCTATATTGCTCTGAGGCAATACATACAGTATCTCTGCAAAGGGCTCTTCAATGCATGGAAATTGGGAGAAATGTAGTCTTCCTCCTCTTTGCTAATTATGGCCACTAGTAGTTATTAGTGATGAGCGAGCATGCTCGGTGCTCGCCCGAGCATCTCACTGCTAAAGATGCTCAGCGCTCACCGAGCATTTCCGGGGTTGCTCGGCGGGAGCTCTGGTTCCATCCCTGCATATTTGGCACTCTTTAGAGCGACAATCAACATGCAGGGATTGTCTGCCACACACTATAATGCCGCAGCCATGATGGTTGTGGCATTACAGTGATTGGCTGGCCGCATGGTGTCATCAGGTCTATATCAGACCCGGCGCAGCCATGCTCGTCACAGTCACTCCGGAATCAGACAGTGTAGGGAGAGCTGCTGCTGAGCTAGGGAGAGATTTGCTTGTTTCTTGTTAGTGTAGGTATACCAGACTATATTGGAGACACATATCCATCTCAACTAACAGTCCTTCTGAGGACTAATCCAGCTGCAGAGATATCAGTGCTAGGCAGGCAGGCAGGGTATATAGCAGACTGTAATGCTCATAGCAAGAGGGTCCATTAGAGTTCTGTCTGTTGGTGCTTTTACAAATACTTGTAAAAAGAGGCCCAGGTATCAGGGACCAGGAATAATTTTTTTTTTATCTTAATCCTGATTATTTGCTTAAAAACAATCCAGAGAACAACGTTTATCTCTGCCATTTGCTTGTTGGCACTGCAGAATACAGCCAGGTCCTTTCCATATTACAGTGCTTAAAATCCAGCTATTTAAAACTGTGGTTTGTCCGTCACATGGATCACATATAATTGCGCTGAAAATATTGCCATTTCTGGCCTCCATTAAAATTTTGTTGCATTGTGTCAGTGAAGCTATTGACATCAGTTTGCTATTAAAAATAGTTACCTACAGGCCAGCTATTTAAAACTGTGGTTTGTCCGTCACACGGATCACATATAATTGCGCTGAAAATATTGCCATTTCTGGCCTCCACTGAAAGTCTGTTGCAGTCTGTCAGTGAACTTATTGACACGAGGTCGACAGTGTTAAAAATAGTTACCTACAGGCCAGCTATTTAAAACTGGTTTGTCCATCACACGGATCACATATAATTGCGCTGAAAATTTTGCCATTTCTGGCCTCCATTGAAATTTTGTTTCAGTGTGTCAGTGAACTTATTGACACGAGGTCAGTGCTGTTAAAAATAGTTACCTACAGGCCAGCTATTTAAAACTGTTGTTTGTCCGTCACACGGCTCACATATAAGTTCGCTCCAAATTCAGACATTTGTAGTGAGCGTGGAAGATATTGTCCTCCATTTAAAATAGGCAAGGCATGTGGCAATGGACGGGGAACTGGACATGATGATGATGGTGATGGTGTATTCAGAGGCCGAGGCCGTGGGCAAGCTGAAATTGTGCCACAATAAACACTCACATCTTCTCGCTCGACCTTCCTGTCCAAATTAATAGGGGACCACAGTACACCACTATTGAACACAGAGCAGTGGGAAAAGGTTATTAGTTGGATAGCAGATAATGATTTCAGTCACTTAGCCACCACCACCACCCTGTCTTCCACATGGTCAAGTCTCAGTAGCCGTGAGTCTGGACCGCATATTCCTCACCCTGATCCTCCTTCCGCCCACCATGCCGAGTGCCCAGAGACAACTGATCCCACACTTGGACACTCCGAAGAGCTGTTCACTTTTCCATTTATAGATTCGGGCCTCTCGCCTGGTCCACTTGAAGCGGGGAAAGAGGAGATAGCATGTAGCGATGCCCAAACATTTGAGCAGCCATGGTCATAAGAAGATGACTGTGGGAAAGTGTCACAAGAGGTGGACGATGATGAGACACAATTGCCAGAAGGTCAGGAGGAGGACCAGGGTGCGGAAGTGGAAGACGAGGTGGTGGATGATATAGCAACTGACCCATTCTGGCAGGAGTACAAGCATAGCGAGGACAGCAGCACACAGGGAGAGGAAGGCAGAGCACCCCAGCAGCCAGGAAGAAGCAGTGTGGTGGCCGCAGACAGAAGGTGGCAACCGTTCCCCATAACACCAACACGACGAAAGTTGCCAGTACAACTGTTAGGTCTTTCCGAGTCTGGTTATTTTTTAAAGACTCTGATGATAACCCCAAAAAGGCCATTTGCACCAACTGCCAGGCCAGCATCTGCAGGGGTAGCAAAACTACCTGCCTGACCACCACCAGCATGATCAGGCACAAGGCAGCAAAGTACATGACTTTGTGGACCGAACCCCAGGGTCCAGTAACAGTGTCTGCGGGTGACACCACTGCTTCTTCCGCTGTTGTGCATGCAAGCCAATCCCCTGTCCATAGTGCATGCAAAGATGCCTCCTGCCCTGCACCTGTCGTTGCACACTCTCAACTAGCCCCATCATTAAGCATGTCTTTGTCCCAGCGCAACGTTCAGTTGTCCATACCCTAGTCCTTGGAACGCCAGCGCAAACACGCAGCCAAAGCTCCACAGGCCACACTACTAAATTTCCACATTTCCCGACTGCTAGCGCTCAAAATGTTGACTTTTAGGCTCATGGAGACTTTAGCTTTCCGCAACCTGATGGCGGCGGCCGTCCCTCGGTACTCGGTCCCCAGCCGCCACTATTTCTCCCAGTGTGCCATCCCCGCATTACACAAGCATGTGTCCCACAAGATTAGCCGTGCCCTCAACAACGCAGATACCAGGAAGTTACTGGAAAAGTCCACCTAACCACGGACACATGGACAAGTGCTTGTGGACAGGGACGGTACATCTGCTGAGGGCACACTGGGTTAACATAGTGGAAGCTGGGACCCAGTCGGACCTTGGACACATCCTCCCATTGCCAAGGATTGCAGGCCCTAGTTCAATCAGGGTTGACCCCACAGTCTACAGATCCTGCACCTCATCCTCCTCAGCCTCCTCCTCGTCAACCTCCATCTCCGAAATTATGACATCAGTCACAAGCTGGAAGCACTGCAGCACTGCCTCGGCCAAGCGGCAACAGGATGTTCTGAAGTTAATATGCTTAGGTGACAAACCGCACAATGCTAAAGAGTTGTGGACAGCTCTGAAAGAGCAGGCAGATCTGTGGCTGACACCACTGAACCTACAGCCAGGCATGGTGTGTGTGACATTGGCTGGAACCTGGTGGCGGCTCTAAGGCGAGGCGAACTCACACACGTACCATGCCTGGCCCATGTGCTTAACCTCGTGTTCAGCGGTTTCTCAAATCCTACCCAGAGCAGCCAGATCTGTTTGTTAAAATACGCCGCTTATGTGCCCATTTTAGAAAGTCAGCTACAGCTTCCGCCGCCCTTGCAGTGTTTTAGCAGCGTTTGCAGCTTCCAGCTCACCGACTGGTGTGTGATGTCCCCACGCAATGGAACTCTACACTGCAGATGTTGGGAAAGATTTGTGAGCAGAAGAGGGCAGTTGTTGACTACCAGCATCAACAAGGCCGTCGGTATTCAGTTCAGACTCCACACATAAGACCTCAGAAGTGTACATGGATGTCAGACATATGTACCATCCTCCAAAACTTTGAGGACTCCATCAAGATGGTGAGCGGCGATGACGCCATAATTAGCGTCACCATCCCGCTTCCCTGTCTTCTAAAACACTCTCTGCTCACAATCAAAGAGGATGCATTGCAGGTGGAGCATGATGAGATGGAGCAAGGAACCATACAGGGTGATTACACACAGCCCAGCCTCATCTCATCCCAACGTGGATTGGGTGACAATGAGGAAGAGGAGGAGGAAGAACAGGAGCTAGTTTCATGCACTATTTACGGTAGTACCTGCACAACTGTCATACCGTCTGTTCAGCGTGGATGGCCTGAGGACAGGGAGGAGGATGAGAGCATGGTCAGTCATCCTCTTGGTGAGGACACGGAAGTCTTGCCTGTTAGCAGTCTGGCACGAAAGGCTGAGTTTATGTTATGCTGCCTTTCCCGTGACTCTTGCGTTCTCAAAATTTTGAGTGACAGTCATTACTGGTTGGTGACACTTCTAGACCCACGCTACAAGGAGAAATTTATATCTCTTATTCCTGAAACGGAGAGGTCTACAAAAATGGGGCAGTACCAGAAGGCCCTTGTTGCGGAACTATTAAAAAAATTCCCATCTGAAAACACTGGCAGCAGAGGACACAGTTCATTGGAGTACAGCCGAGAGAAACACAGCTTCAATCCAGCAGAGTCAGGGAAACACTGTCAAAGTTCTTGGAGAGTTTTCTCAGCCCCTCCCATCGGACAGGCCCTGAGGCATGGGGTACTCTCACAAGAAGTGCAAAGTTTGGGAAGATGCTGAGGGAGTACCTTGCCAACCATACCAATGTCCTCCGTGATTCCTCTGTGCCTTATAATTATTAAGTAACCAAGCAGGATACGTGGAATGAACTGGCTCTCTATGCCTTGGAGGTTCTGGCTTGCCCTGCCGCTAGCATTTCATCAGAGCGAGTTTTTAGTGCCTCTGGTGGAATTATAACTGATAAGCGCATCCGCCTGTCAAGTGAAAATGCTGACAGGCTGACTCTTATAAAAATTAACAAGGGCTGGATTGGGCCAGACTTCTCAACACCACTGAATGATAGCAGCATAACATAAACTCAAATACAGTGTCTTTTTTTGGTAGGTGTATTCCCATGCACCTCTTCACACCCACACATGGGTAAACTCTTCCTGATTTTGGCTATTTGCTCTTGTCCTCCTCCTTCTCCTCATCCTCATCCTCCACCACCATATCACCAGGGTGACCGTGCAACACCCCAATAATTTTTTTAAAGGGTGTTTATAATGCCCGCTAAAAAAATTTTTTGTACAGTATGTTCATGTATACCCCCCAGAGGTAAATGTTTGTCAGCCCATACACTTAGTGCATGGGCATTACAAGTATAGGAGACCCGCTCCTTTCTAATGGGAACATTTTTTTATGAGGCCCTCCTCCATGTCTTTTCCAAGGTGCATTGAAGTGCCTCCCAATTTTTGGCAACCCTTGCATTCACTGCATAGGCAAACACAATTGGAGACTCACTTCCTAATAATGGGAACATTTTTTTCATGAGGCCCTCCTCTACATCTCTTCCAAGGGGCTTTGGGGTAGGTCCAAATTTTTGGCAGCCCTTGCATTCACTGCATAGGCAAACAGTATGGGAAACCCACTTCCTAATAATAGGAACATTGTTTTCAGGAGGCCCTCCTCTAAGTCTCTTCAAAGGGGTATTGGGTTACATCCAAATTTTCAAAAGGGTATTGGGGTGCGTCCAAATGTTGATAAGCCCTGCCACTCACTGCATACACAATAACAGTATTGGACACCCACTCTTTAGTAATGGGAACAAAAAAGCATAGCCGGCTGATGGCTCTCTAAGAATAGTGAGGGCTGACTGCTGGCACTTTAAGAATAGTAAAGGCCACCTGATGGCCCTATAAAAATATGTTTTGTGACTTTCAGAGTCCCTCCTTCATAAACGAATCAGGATGTGTCTGATCATGTCTCACACACCACATGGCCAGATAAGTGAATACATTTGTCACAGCTGGAAGCAATGCAAAAGTGCAAAAACGCATCAAAAACACTACGTGTGAACATAGCCCAAGGTGTGGAGGATTATTTTTGGTTGTGGTTAATTATTTTGCCTTATATACAAGTCATTACCCTGGAAAGGATGTTCCTTAACATATTTCCCAGAAAAATCCATTTTGGTTTCGCTTTTGCATGTCCATAAAAGTTGTTAGCAGCAGTGACCTGGGAGTAGGAAATGCTTCCAGGGGTCTTCTCCATGCTGTTCCCAAATCATTTGAGCACTGTTCCCATCAATTTGGGCAATTTTTAGGCTTCTGCAGACCGCGAGGGGGGAGCCGCCTGAAAAATGCTCGAGTTTCACATAGACTTACATTGGGCTCGCTGCTCGGGTCGAGCACCCAAGCATTTTAGTGCTCGCCAATCGCTGGTAGTTATATAAATGGCTAATTTAGGTAATCTTGCTTTTTCTTAAAGGATTAAACATTCTTTTCATTTATTTACCCAGTTGTTCAGCACTCAGACAATTAAAATCTGTGAAATGATTGTTGGTTTCCTTCTCTGATTGACTAGACATGTCTTCTGACATCATATATCATACTATTTTACTGTTTGAGAATGTTTCTGGCACTCCTGTCCATTCTCACTCTTATTCCTTATTCAGACATCTGGGATTATTTTGCATATAAATCCTACAAATGTTAAGCTGAATGACTAACATTAGGTTGGCATCCAAACAGGTCAGGTTCGTCAACACAAGCTTCGTGTAGTGATATTCAGCAGAAGAGCAGATAAGGTTAATGCCAGAAGACCCCTTTTCGCTGAACATACACCCCATGCCTCCGGCATTGGCATGTAATGACATACCCTGCCGGTGGGATGTCAATCATTGAACCTTTCACTCTCCTATATAACATGTCATTAGAGATTAGCAGATCAATCAGCAGAGGAATGAGTTTGGTTCAAACTTCCTGAAATTCGCGGTTTTACACAAATTTGAATATTTTGAGATTCAAATTGTGGTTCACAAAAAACTAGCTAGGCACTATTTCCCTACCTGCTGAAGCATCAGAAGATGGGCTAGTGTACATTGCAATAGCGTTTCTCATAATGACCTGCAGCTATGACATCTTACAGATTATCATATCTTGTAGAGGGGTGGTTAGTACCCTTGCCAACACAGGTCACCGGTTCCCAATAGACCACTGTTTGTATGGTGGAGTAATTTTCCATTTCCAGAGTCACTGGGTAAGTCTCTCCTGTATAGTGCAAGCTGTTATGGTCAGCGGAGTTCTCTTTCTCTGTTAGCTCTTATGGTCTTCAGGGTCTTCTCTTACTCTGTCTGGTAGAATATAAGGTCTTAAGGTCAGCAGAGTCCTCTTTCCTTCAACTGTAAAGTGTAAGCTCTTATGGTCAGTAGGGTCATCTCGCTCTTTCTCCTCTCCCCCACGTGTATTTTCCTAGAAATTAACAGCTTTCCAGTATTGAAATTCGTTCATATTATTTCGCAGCAAATCAATTTTTTCGGGAAATTCAACAAAGTTGGCAAATTCGAATTTCAAAAGTTCCTCTCATGTCTACATGTCATGGTACTTAGGGGTCCTAAATTCTTCTGACAGGTTTCCTATAAGCCAAGCATACAGATTTATAACTTAAAATGGCAGGGCATCAGTGATAAGTTCAGAAAAGGGCCTCCATCTAATATATATAATACTAGTGTCTTAATGTGTGAAAAGGGCCTTTTGGGAGTACAAGGGCACCTATATGCATAGTTGTAAAAGTACTTTAAAATGTAAAGTGATGCAACAAGAAGTCATAATTAGTAGGTATAAAATCCCATATATTCAAATATACTCATGTAATGAAGTTCCTGTACCAGCAAACAAGCATTGTTCTTATGTGGTAGAGTTGCCTATGGGCTCCCTCAGGCACCAAAACCAGGGTGGGACAACTACCATGATATTCCCTATGGATGTATCCCTGTATTTAATTCAAATCCTTAAAACCTTAAATCCTTAAAACATTATGTAAGAGTTGCCATTTGCACAATTAACTTAAAAACACTTTAAGGAAAATTCCATCACAGTTGAATGACTAAATGACTGACATAAAACTGTCTATAGAAGTGCTGAGAAATGTACCTAGTTTGTGATCGGTTTTATTTTTGGTAAAATGCTGGCAGATTTTAGTGAGCATGGTGTCCTGGCAGATAGTATGCTTCAATAAAAAAGATATACAATTATGAAAGCTGCAATAATAACAGTTATGTGTCTCTCAGGACCGTTATATTCAATCCCTAAGTGCTGCTTGCCAGATGGTTAGGCAGTTTTTCAAAGCCCTTTAATGATTTGTGTGGGTTATTGTTGTTACTTGAAACCTTTTATGTTTGTCAAGATATCACAATTGTTTTCCTTAATCGGGAAAAAATATTCTCTAGAATTTTACCATATTGAATTACTATATTATATTATAATTTGATTTATTTAATATTAATTGAATTACTGCATTAATTTAAGTACACATTTTGGCATCTGTTGAGAACAATAATTTACCTCATGTCACATTAGTTTAATCACATAAATTAATGTTCTGTTTTTACTCAAATATTAAGTGGGTTAGACGTATGTTAAATGAATATCTTTTAGGAATCATTGTAGAACATACACAAGGGTAGTAACCATCCCAGAGCCATGGTCTAACTTCTCTATTTACCCAGTATATTGGACTTTAAGCTTTGCATATTTTATTAATACAGTTGTAGCAGCTGCCAACCTTACCTCTGTCATGCACTATGGGGACAGCTTATCCCGCCTATATTATTTGCATAGTGTGCTACTAATTCACACTAAATAATAATGGCTGCAACTCAGCAAATAGAGTAGAGTTCCATGGCATGCTACACTAACCTGTACTGATCCAGCTGTCATGTTGGCGACTACTACATCTGTACTTAGTGAGAGTACTACCATGACAAGGTGTACCCAATCAGGATGGTCCCTATTCTAGTAACTCAACTAGCTATGTACCAACAGGCCTTAAAATAGATGGGGACAGAGCTGGACCTCTACCTGATTGTGGGCAACTGCTACATTTGTACATAGTCCTTATCCATTTAAGTGGAGTGGATGGAATAAACAGTCATTTATTTAAAGGGATTTTCCTGGCTTATGATATTGATAACATATTTTTAGAAAAGATTATCATTGACAAACACCTGCCACCCTCACTAGTCACCGATAAACTGTTTGTCGCTCCTAGATGAGCTGAAATAGCATCGTTTTTTCACTGTGTAGTGACTGTTCTTATTTACGAAAATAGATAATAGGAGCTGAGCTGCAGTACTTGAGAATGGCCACTACACATGAACCATGTTTACATCTAGCCATCTTTAAAACAGTAACCAGTTAATTAGTGGGGGCTGGTGTCGGACCTCCCATTAATCTGAATTATGGATCAATATCCCAAGCCTAGAAAATGTCTTTAAATAGACTTATTGCTTTGTTTTATTGACCCAACTAATACATAACTACTGCCTTCTTCCAATGATACAGACTGTTTGTAAATGTTCTTTAACCATCACTAAACAATTTATGGTGTAAAATAGTAAATACTGGACAAGGAGGAAAGGTTTGTGCAGTGGTATCTTTCCCTTGTGATATTTTGGCAAAGGTGGAGAGGAAGCATCTGATTGGCTCAGAGTACAACTCTTACATCACACAAGGAAAAGTTTACCCTCTCCGCTATAGAAGAAAGAGAAAATAAAATGTTCACCGAAACCAGGAGATAGGATGAAAATTACCCAGATAGCCAGGCTGTATACAATATTTTAACAGCATTGCATATACTGTATCTATGCTATGAGAGTAGTAATAACAATTATTATTTTAGATAGGAACATAATTAACATAAAGAAAGCTATCAAAGGTAAAAATCATAATTGTCAATGCTACTTATGAACATTTAAAGGGAGTCTGCCAGCAGAAATCAAGCCTACACTTGGCACCGCCCAGCAGTTCAGTGTGCTTTCCCACCTAATTGTTTTCCATTTATCTCCATCACCCTTTGTCTTCTGTAAAGTCAGAGCTGTCAATCAAGGAATAGACTGGCGGATAGATGGAAAATTAGTAGATGGGAAGTGTACTGAACAGATTGGCCACGTCGGCGTTATACGGAGCTCATGAATATGGAGGACTACATAGCAGCAGGTTTACTAGTCCTCTAGTGATAATCTCCTGCTGATAAAACAGTGATTTTATGAAAAATACAGCAAACAGCTCAGTAAGTGACACATCACTGGAATCAGGGCCTCTGCCCATATATTATGCTGCTCTCAGATTAGGTGGGAAAAGCCTGATGGCAGATTTCCTATAAGGAATGTATGGTAGGACAATGTTATATAAGCATTTCTTTAATATCGTAGTAATGTAAAGATATATATTTAGGCAATTTGTGTGTAAAACTTTTCGTTTCTTGGAACTGGCAGCATACAATGTACTGAGAATTAAACTCAAACAACTATAATTATAGAGATCATTGATCTCAGTGGTTGGCTTGTACCCACTAAAATCACTAGATTGACTTACAATACATGATGTTTTGGGTTTGTTCTGTTATTTAACAGCTGCTTAGGACACACTTGAATGTGAACTGTAAAATTTAATTGCATCTACCATACTGTACAATGAAAGCAACTAACTGCAACGAAGCAGAAATGGATTTGCTTACTTAGTGTATATGAGGCATAAACAACTTCTGTAACCTTGCCACACTTCTGCTCTGATTTATTCTTTTCATTTTCTGTTATGTTTTCCATGTTTTTAGTGCATGTGTATCATTATTCTGGTACAGTGACTCATGACAAGCCTAGAAAGCAAGCTAGAAAAGTATTCTCAGATCAAATGTATAAGGAATACCATATTTCAGTACAATAAATAGCCCTCAGTGCAGTCTTATTTCCCTAAGTATTACATCATGTCTGTTTGACTTTAAAACTCTTTGATAATGTTACCAGTTTGAATTTATAGCTGAAGGGACATGCGCTAAAATACAATTTATTCTCCTTTTCAGCAGCTATGTATCTGTCATATACAGTATGACTGACCTATGCCAGACACCGCCAGAATGGAAGTGAAACTGAGTCCAAAGTTTCATATTTTGGCTGTCATTAGCCTCATTAAAGTCAATAGCTGATTCATAAATGGGTAGCCAAAACGGATGTGAAACCAGTCTAATACTAGAGATTAGTAATGAGCGCAAGTGCACTTTACTCAAGTTTGCCTACGGTGCTCGGCTATGCATTGAGTATCTCAGGTGCTCGAGTGACATGTTCGAATCCCCGCGGCCACATAATTTGTGGCTGTTAGACAGAGACAAAACATGCGGGGATTGCCCGTGTTTGTCAGGCAATCCCTGCATGTTTTGGGGTTGTCTAAGAGCCTCGAAACATGTGGGCGTGAGGACTTGAACTTGTCACTGGAGCACCCACGATACTCGGTGCATACCCGAGCACCCTAGGCAAACTCGAGTAATGAGCACTTGTTCTCATCACTAATAGAGATGTAATTATAGTATTTTAGAACATACTGTATCCATTTGGTAAAAATTCAAACTAGTTAATATTAACAAAGAGACTTCAACAAGTCAGCTGAGATGTAAAACTGATTGCACTAAGGGCAAGTACCGTACTAATAATAACTGCAAAATATTTTAACTAACTACTTGACTACATTACCTGCTAAAAGATCCAATACACATTGGAGAACCTTAACAAACCTGTCAACTTTAAAGCGACTGGGTAAAAAATGTGTAGTTTGGTAAGAGGACGAGCAGTCGATCCACAGTTATCTAGAATGTATTAGTATCTTTAGCTATATCAAAATATTAATCAAAAAGGTAGAAATTATTCCTTTCACAATCGACGATTTTTCATTTTTGCTCTTTTGTTTTTCCCTTCCCTTCGTCCAAGAGCTAAAACTTCATTTTACCATATCATGTACGGAAAAAATAGAAGAGCAATAGGGTATTGTTGGAACCACTTATAAATCAGTATATCAAAGCTGAGAAGTGGTGAAGATAAATTAAAATGTAACCTTTATTAATATAGCTAAAATAAATGAGAGACTTAGTAAAAAAGTCACAAGGACCATGAGTGCAAAAAATGATCTGCCAATCTGTTATGGGACCTACACCTCCCTGTGTGTTAGGGGTGTGAATAATGTTAAGTGACACAGGTAGACACCTGTGTACAACTCACCCACCAAATTAGCTGACAGATGGATGGTCAATAACTATAGACCAGCTGAGAGAAGCAACAACATGGGTATGACATATACTGGTTAAATTCGAGAGTCACTATTATAAAAAATAATGGAACAGTCTCACCACTTTTAATGTCAGTAATCTCTAGTGCTCTCATCAGCCCACAGACCAGGGCTGTTTAAATACTCAGCCTCCAGTCGTGCAATAGACACACTCCCGACGCGTTTCCTCACATTGGTGGATCATCAGGGGAGATAAGTGTTGGTGTGCCAAGGTCTGTCGCCGGTTCTGGCGCAGCTCATAGACAGCATCTAACCTTTTTATATTAAGCCGGGCTCCTATGCAGCCGATACACTTCCGGTTGTGTGCCCATTACTTATTACTTCCAGCGTGTGGGCCGCATCAACCAGCGGTGACAAGCAAATATCACATCCAGTGCGCGTGTGCTGCAGCGCTAACAAATCGGACAAGACGCTTTCTGCAGTAGTGATGGCAACCTAAGAAAATGAACAATGACCAAATGGTCACCGTTTTAAGAGGGGAAGTGGGCAAACACCCACTAAAACACTAATGGTCACCAAAACTAAAGAAAAAATAACAAACCACAAAAACAATTGGTTGTAAATGAGTAGAAAGGCTGAATGTGATGAAATATATCCAATTGACACCACACAGCACCCTTATAGTGAATGGCAATAGGAATCTGTCACGGGATCAGTAAAGTCAGAGAGCTAGAGGCAAACGATGTACAATCCCCGATGCACGTACCACCCCAGAAAAAAGGAGGGGGGTGTAGGGTTATTCAGAGATGGATGAGAGGACTTAAAGGGCAGGTGAGCAGAGACACAGGGTGAACTGATATCGGGACTGCAGGTGATGACAGGAAAGAGGAAAAAGAGCATGACAGACCCTACCAATACCCTAAACACAGTATCCCCTACCTAACAGTGGAGGTTGGCACCCTAAAAACCTGTGCAAATTGGCGCCCCCCACTCCGCGACGGCTGTCCCTACACTCCTTTCCCTATATTGTCCCTATGGCTAAAGAAAAGACCTAAAGGACAGCTGTTCATTCAGGCCATATAGGGTTACGGTCTGTAGCTTAAAGATCCATTTAGTTTCTCTCTGTAGGATCATTTTGTCCCAATCACCTCCCCTGGGAAGGGGAGGAATTTTGTCGATGCCTATGAATCGCATGGCTTCCGGATGATCTGGATGCATGGTATTGGCATGTCTTGCTATGGGGGTATCTCTCTTCAGGGTAATGTCTCGCTGGTGCTCCCCCACCCTTCTCCTGAGCTCCCTTTTGGTTTTACCCACATATTCAGCACCGCAAAAGCACGTGGCCTTGTATATTGTCACTTTAGATCTGCAGTTGATAAAGTGTTTTATTACAAATCACCCGTAATATTGCTCATAAAATTCTTACCCTGCGTCATCAACTTACAGGCCACACACCCACTACATCTGAAACTGCCATTTATGGACCCTGATAGCCAACTGTCTTCATGATGGCTAGTGTAGTGGCTATGAACGAGCCTATCCCTCAAGGATCTGCCTCTTTTATCGGTGATTTGGGCGCAGAACTGACAAATGTGCCTATATCCTCATCCATCTGGAGGATTGGCCAGTGCTTTAACAGTGTCTTACGGACCATGTCCTCTCTATTGGAGAAGGTCGTGACAAGCTTTCATGTATTATCATCCTTTTTGGGTTTGGGAGGTGGATTCAATAGAGAAGTGCGGTCCCTCACTACCATCTCCCTGTATGCTCTTGACAACACCTTTCCCGGGTAACCCCTCTCATGAAAACGTCTACGCAGATCAACAGCCTGCTCTTTAAAGGAGATGTCATCCGAACAGTTCCTGTGGACACGCATGAACTGCCCTTTGGGGATTCCCTTCTTAAGGGGGATTGGATGATTACTCTCCCACCTCAGAAGGGAATTTGTCACAGTTGCTTTCCTAAATGTTTTAGTGCTTATCATTCCATCCTTCTCCTTCTGGGTTAAAATATCCAAAAAAGGGAGTCTCTCCATATCTATCTCAAAAGTGAAGCGGAGGTTCAGGTTATTGTGGTTAAGTCTGCCAACAAAATCTTAAAAATGTCTCTTGTCCCCTTTCCACATCACTAAGACGTCATCAATATAACGGATCCAAAGAAGCACACGGTCGCTTCTCTCCACAGGTATGTCCCCGAAGACCACGGTTTCCTCCCACCATCCCAGGTACAGATTAGCGTACAATGGGGCACATGGACTCCCCATCGCCGTCCCCCTGAGCTGGTGGAAGTACTTACTGTCAAACTAAAAGACATTTCTTGACAAACAGAAACGGAGTACCTCCAGGATAAACCTGTTGTGCTCATTGTATTGTCTGCCCCTCCCACTCAAAAACTGTTGAACTGCCTCCAGGCCCCTCTTGTGTGGAAGTGAGGAGTATAACAATTCTACATCAATACTGGCTAATATCACCTCGGGGTCCACCACCATGTTTTCCAATCTTCGAAGGAGATCGGTTGTGTCACCAACAAATGAATTAAGACCCGGTACAAACTGACCTAGTACCTTATCCAAATAAATGCCCAGATTTTGGGTTAGGTTGTTAACCCCTGACACAATTGGTTGCCCCTTCAAAGGTTTTAATCCTTTGTGTACTTTCGGTAAACTGTAAAAAGTCACCATAACTGGATGGCTTGGACAGATAAAGTCAAACTCCTGTTTACTGAGGACCCCATTCTCCAGGGCCTCCCTGGCTATTCTATGTAATTCCAGGGAAAACACCTTAGTTGGATTGGAGTCCAAGATGCAATAACAGTCTTTGTCTTTTAACAGTTTTGTACACATAGAGTGATAATCACCCGAGTTCATGATCACCACGTTGCCGCCTTTATCTGACGGTTTGATGGTTATTGTGTGATCTTTTTCAAGGGCCATTAGGGCTTGCATTTCTTGGCGTGTGAGATTGTACTTATTCCATGATGATTGTCTCCCCATATCTTGTAAATCTTTAGTCACCATACCAAGGAAAACTTCAATCTGGCCGAGGTCGTATTGAGGCGGGAGCCTCTTTGTGCTTTTACATTTAAGGTCCGTAAAAGGGCCCTTCCCTTCAGAGTTGGGATCGGGGTCACTGAGATGAAAAGTGTCCTAATGTCTGTCAGTAGTTCATCTTGTACTCCAAATTCGGCACACGTTTGTCATTCTTAATGTTTGCGCCATTTCAGTTTTCGTACAAACAAGTTTATGTCCTTGATAGTTTCAAACGAGTCATAGTCAGTGGTAGGTACAAAGCTCAAACCCTTACTTAACACTGCCATTTCTAGGGCTGAAAGGGCCCTGGAAGACAGGTTGAATATTTGGGCGTTTATTGTGGGGTCAGGGGGTTGGTCAGATTGAACCTGCTGTGTAGGGGATAACCCTCCTCTAAAAAATGCGTTCATGGGGAGGATCTCCTATTGTTACTCTGTCCCCTACCTCCCCTGCCTCTTTGTCTACCCCGTTGAGACACGGGTCTTCTCTCTGACTCGGAAAGGTCAGTGTCTGTTGATGATTAGTCAGTATCTGGATATCTAAAACCCCTATTTGTTGGAAAAGTATAGGCCTTATTGTCCTTGAACTCCTGCAAGTCTCTTACGAAAAATTTGTGTTTGCATTTCTTCAGATAATATTGGAATCTTTCCAACGTGTTCTGAAGTAAAGTCTCCTTTGATGTAAACTCAGGTTCAAGAGAGAATTTTTTTGTTGTCTCTAATTGGGTTTTATGGGAGTCGTTCAAAGTAGTTAATGTTGCTTTCTCTTCTTCTAGTAAGAGTCTCATAAATCTAAGGGAGCTCTCTGTGGCTTCTTTTTCCCTTTTTCCCAAAGACCTAGTAGACTCGGATTCTTATATCGTAAAGAGGGCAACAATGTGATGCAGAGATTTCTAGGAACAATTACAGCCTTGATGTAATTATCTAGGGTCTTCACCTCCCACCATGATGCAATCTGTTGTTTGTAGATTATTGTTAGCTCCTTAAATGCAGCCGAAAAAGTGGGTATGTACCTCTTCTGGGAGAACGTGCTCTCAGAGAACACCTCCTTCGCCTCTGTTGCCCACTGACTAGTGTCGATACCCGCTGACAGAAAACCAGCCATACCACATAGGTTAAATTAGAAGAGCAATAGGGTATTGTTGGAACCACTTATAAATCAGTATATCACAGCAGAGAAGTGGTGAAGATAAATTAAAATGTAACCTTTATTAATATAGCTAAAATAAATCAGACTTAGTAAAAAGGTCACAAGGACCATGAGTGCAAAAAATGATCTGCCAATCTATTATGGGACCTACACCTCCCTGTGTGTTAGGGGTGTGAATAATGTTAAGTGACACAGGTAGACACCTGTGTACAACTCACCCACCAAATTAGCTGACAGATGGATGGTCAATAACTATAGACCAGCTGTGAGAAGCAACAACATGGGTATGACTGGAGGCTGAGTATTTAAAGAGCCCTGGTCTGTGAGCTGATGAGATCACTGGAGATTACTGACATTAAGAGTGGTGAGACTGTTCCATTATTTTTTATAATAGTGACTCTCGAATTTAACCAATATATGTCATACCCATGTTGTTGCTTCTCTCAGCTGGTCTATAGTTATTGACCATCCATCTGTCAGCTAATTTGGTGGGTGAGTTGTACACAGGTGTCTACCTGCGTCACTTAACATTATTCACACCCCTAACACACAGGGAGGTGTAGGTCCCATAATAGATTGGCAGATCATTTTTTGCACTCATGGTCCTTGTGACCTTTTTACTAAGTCTCTGATTTATTTTAGCTATATTAATAAAGGTTACATTTTAATTTATCTTCACCACTTCTCTGCTGTGATATACTGAAAAATAGGGAAAAAAATCCAAGTGGGGAGAAATTGTCAAAAAAATAATATTCTTTGTGTAGTAAAAATGACCTGGTCGTATTATTCTCAGGGTCAGTATGATTATGATGATACTAAATGAAGAAAACCTCTGAAAATTGTAAAAAAAAAAACAAAAAAAAACTGACCCAGAACTTTTGATTCTTCCATTGATAGAACTGTGTGAGGGTTTTTTTTTTTTTTGCATGCTGAGCTGGCATTCTCAATTTTGCTATTTTGGGGTACAAACAAGATAGTCGTCACTTTTTTTTACATTTTTTTGAGGAGTTGGTGTTTTCTTTTCTTTCAAGCATTCATCATATGTATTAGATAGTTTTATTTTTTTATACCAGACTTTTATGGATGTTGCGGATATACCAAATATGTTTACTGTTATTACTTTTTTAAAAATTTTCTTTTAAAACTGGGAAAAGTTTTTTAACGTGTTTATTTTACTATTTTTTTTCATCTTTTTTTTTATTTTTTACTTTATTGTTTAGTTGCCCTAGGGGACATTAATCTGTGATTGTTTGATGGCTTATACTATATGCTGAAATACTCAAGTATTGCAGTATAAATTTCAGTTTATGCTATGTCTATAGAACATCTGTCCGCAGATGGTGGGAAACCACGTAGAATGACATTGTGGACAACATGTGTCCCCCATTCTGCAAGTCATTCACTCCGATTATAAGGGATAGGCCACGGCCCCACTATCAGTATTTGGTCAGTATTCGGTCAGTATTTTTTCTCAGGAGTGGGAGCCAAATCTAGGTGAGGAACAATCAGAGAAAATGTATAATAGCAACAAGTCACCAATTCTGCATTTATCACCCACTCCTGGTTTTGGCTCCCACTCCTGTGAAAAAATACTTACTGAATACTGACCAAATACTGACAGTGGGGCCGTGGCCATAGTTAGATACTATAAAATTGCTTGACAATATCTGTTAAGGTGCCTGTTCACATTAGAGGCACTTTGGTGGAACTGGTCACTATCTAACGTATGTGGGGGTGTCTTGACTCTCCAGCAATGCAAAGGTTGGGGCTAAAAAAGGTCAAATGTTAATTTTCAATATGACTGATCCTTTTGTTCTAACAGGAGATAAGCCGCCACCAAAGAAGGCAGTAGCTTATTCCCCTCTTCTAATCCCCTCTTAGCTGCATTTGTATGGTGGAGTCAGGAAGAATAGCTGTCAGCAAAGCGAGCATTGGACAGTGGTCTAAAGTGTTTGGCCGTCTTCAGATGGATAAACACTTTGTATCATTTTTATCTGATAGCCACAAGCAGACAAACCCAAACAATTTTTATTATTTTTGCAACAATTGGTTACTGATAGAGGGAACAATCCATTAACCAAGAGACATTTAGCTAGTGGCAGAAAGTAGTCTACAAAAGCAAATTTATGAGCATAGTGAAAGTAAGCCTGAGCCAATCAATGAAGAATAACATCAATGTGTTTGCAACTGATCGACTCTAGTTTGCACTAGCTAGATAGCATTAAAATGGATACAATTCACACAAACTGTATCCCTATATTATTATTATTAATAATATTATTATTAAAAATAATAATTATTATTATTTCTAAAGCACCATTAATTCTAGGGTGCTGTACTTGTGAAAAGGAGATACATACATATAATACATAAATACAATACATATATAAAATACAGTACACAAACAGTAAGAAAGGACCCTGCCGTCACAGGCTTACAATCCACAAGGAATTGAAGAAGGAGACTGTAGGTTGGGGGTTGGAACAGCTATATAGGTTATGTATTATTCTACTCATTGCCCTACAGGTTTAACGGTTCAGTTCTTCTATTTATTCCTTCAAGCCCCAAGGGGTACTCTGGAAGTAGAAAAACAAAATGTATTACTACACTAATGTCCAGTAGTGTTGCTTACAGAGGAAGACCTTAAAGGGGTTGTCCACTAATAGGACAACCCCGTCTTGAACTAATTGTTTGGCCACGATAAAATAAAAAATCCTATACTCACCTCCAGTGCTGACACCGTTCCTGCAGTGTCAGCACTCGTGGTCCGGGTGCTCTGGTGCGGTGGATTGACACATGACACTGGCCCTCAATCAGCGCTGATGTCACAGTCTCCGCCTACGTAAAGACTGAACATGAAGAGGAAGTCAGGGATCAGCTGCAGCCCGGACTTCCTCTTCATGTTCAATCCATACTTAGGCGGAGACTGTGACGTCAGCGCTGATTGGGCACTGCTCTACACTCTCCTGCATCTGTGGTGTCTCTTCTGATTTTGTGTTATACTATGCCTGATGAAGAGATATGAGTAGTCTCGAAAGCTTGCTATTTGTTACCATCTTTTCAGTTAGCCATTAAAAGGTATCAACCACTGAGGACTCTCAAATTTCAATATTTATCTATCTAATGCCTAACACGGTACAAAGATATATATTTTTTCAGAATTCTCCTATTCATTTCTAATGTAAAACAACTTGCTGTTCATTAGTTCGGTCTTTTGAGCATTTTTCTTCCACTTCAAGTTTTGAAAAATGCCTTATGGGAGAAAAGAAAGTCCATGTAACTTCTCTGAGGTGACTCCTGATGTAATCCACTCCAAATTAGAAACTGTCCAATCACAAGGTTGCACAAAATACTTTAGGATAAAAAAACTCTCCAAAAATACTTCAAAAACTCTTAAAAACTGCCTCAGGAAAAACTTCAAGAAACTAAAAACTCAAACAACACACCAAAAAAAGGAGTGTTTCCTGAAGAGTTTCCACTAGAAAACTCATAGTTTTTTGACCATCTGATTAAAACCTTAGTTTCAAATACACTTAAGAGATTCAGGAGCAACAAAGGGCAGCTGTGCTATGCACAACATTGGTTTTGGTTATATTTTTTGTGTTATAAATACATTATATGACTTCACTTCTGAAAATGTAATTTTACACAATAAAAGTTTGTTGAGTTGCCCGGTTATTTAGGCCAGTGTATATATTAAACAGGTTCTGTAGGGTTAAATTAATCTTTGATAGATGTCTGTGGTGCACCAGGATAACTGACTAAGTTAAGATACATCACTTTGCCTACCTGTGATCCTATGGGAAATTACCAATATCAGATGATGGAATAACAATAAGCCGTGTAATATGGCTGACTGCTGCACTGACAAATGCAGCTCTTCTTTATCACAGAGTAAACATAGCTGCTTTGAATATCTTATGGTAGAATTTTGCTGAAAATCCATATTTTTACGAATTTGTGGGCGTGCATAAGTTTTAGGCTTATATGAGTAATAAGATACAAAAACAAGATAGATAAAAACTGCATTGTTTTCAACATGAATAAAGTTGAAATTATCAGCAATAGATTTAGTAGCACATTGCAGTTAAAAATAGAAAAACAAATAAAATAATTTTTATTTGCTTTAAATAATAATATGTACTTAGCATTAAAATAAAATTCTATTTATCGTGAAATACTCAAGCAAAAATAAAATCTATAGCTGAAAATCCTCCATGTCCTGAAACAAGCAAAACTGCAACTAGTCATTAGCAGAGAAAAATATGTGAACTTGAACTGGTTAAACTTTAATGCAGAGACATTTGGACATTAGAGCAGTGTATGAAGTTCCATGGCTATAAAGGGACTTGACTTGATTAAGGAATGGGTCACCTGAGATATGAACTACTGATATTGTTTGTTTTTGGCTGACATCAGTCATAAACATAAGCACTCTATGTCCTTTTTGGCTATAATGCTAAACTGGGATCAAGTCGCTTTCAGGGTCTAGCAAAAAACTGATTAGTGGGAGATCATAATATTTGTAATATTTTTAATTCTAATGGTGGTTCTGAGAAGTTAGCAATGGAGGATTCTAGAGGAAGGTAGTCGAATTAGTAAAAGGTTTTTTGAGATTTTTATTTAGGGTTTCTCCAAAAGATAAAAAACACTGGCAGCTGAGCTGAATTATATTATCTCATTGTCATGGCACCTTTAACCCTTTCATGACATATGACGTACATTATGTCATATGCTGAGTCCCTGACTTAGATGCGGGCTCCCATGTCGAGCCTGAATCTTTCCCGGCAGATGATGGTTCATTTAATCAGCCATCATCTGCCTCTGACAGTCGCGGTTGGAGCGGAGCTCAGCCTACGACTGTTGACCTGTTAAATGCCGCTGTCAATCTCTGACAGTGGCAGTTAACACGCATCAGCAGGGGGACATATTCCATGCGCCCATTGGCATGCCCGTGACGTGATTGCAGGGTGCCAATGGGTTGCAATGACAGCCTGGGGTCTGCTGAAGACCTCTGTGCTTATAATGACAATTCCCCTGTGAAAGCCAGCGTTAGTACTATATTACAAGTGATCAGATGGTTGCCGCTTCAAGTCTCCTAAGTGGACTAACAAGTTCAGTTAAAAGTAAAAAAAAATATTTTTAAAAATCTGAATTTTTTTTAAAAAAAATACAAAAGTGCAAATCATACTCCTTTTTCCCCATTAAAAATAAACAAAAATACAGATATGTGGTATAGCTGCATTCGAAAAAGTCTGATCTATCAAAATATAAAATCAATTTGTGTGATCGGTATATGGCTTAATGAGGAAAAAATCAAATGCCGGAATTACGTTTTTTTGGACGTTGCACCATTGTAATAAAATGCAATAAGAAGTGATCAAAATATTGTATCTATCCCAAAATGGTATCAGTAAAAATGTCCGCTTAGGATACAAAAAATAAGGCCTCACACAGCTCCATGTAAGATGGAGGTGGGTAGGTGACAATGACACTGAGTCTGGATTATATTTCAACAGGAAATTTCAGGAAAATTGCAGTAAACATAGGCAATAAGGAAAATAAGTGTAAGGTTAAAGTCTCTTAAACTGAATGGGTTTTGAATAGAGGCAACAGGCCACAATGGCAATAATCGATCAGGCTCTGAATACTTGCAGTCACAGGCGAAGGACCCCGGGGCTCTGGATCTTGCTACTACGGCCTCTGAGGGTGCCGTCCTCTTGTCCTGCTCTGCAGCGTGTACGTGTGCATTTTATGGAGGCGGCCCTGGTGCCGGATTCCTTCTGTGTTGTACGCAGTCTCTTTCTGTATCTGGTCACTATGACTGGCTGTCGTCTTCTAGGAGCAGTCACAGTCTGCCTCCAGCTCTGACACTGCTGGGGTGGCCTTCTGTCCCCACCAGTTGCAATGATTCTTCTGGCTTCTTTCTTTCTCCCTCTCTGTTCTCCAGGACACACACTTTGACATGTGCACATAACAAAAACCTCCCTGACAAAAACCAGAAGGAAAGTTCCTGGGTTCTGTACTGGGCACTACAGGTAGGATTTGATTCCATTTACTGGTCGCTGCTCATCTTTATTGCATATTCTCCAGTAATCTCTACATATTGCACCACCTTTACCATGTGTTACATCCATATTTCAAAAATCGTTATAAATGTCTGTAAATGGAGAACCAAGCAAAATTTTTTCATTTTTACAAATTTCCAATTTTTTTTTTACTACTTGAGTAAAAATAAATTATTCATGTTTAGTATTTGCATAATCATACTGACCAGGAGAATCATATTGCCAGGTCAGTTTTACCATATAGTGAACATGGTAAATAAATAATCCAAAAAACAATTGTGAAATTGTACTTTTTTTGCAATTTCAACGCACTTGTAATTTTTTTCCTGCATTCCAATGCACCACATAATAAAATGAATGGTGTCATTCAAAAGTACAACTTGTCCCCCAAAAAACAATTGTTCCTATGGTTATGTGGATGTAAAGATAAAAAAGATACGGCTTTTGAAGAAGGGGAGGAAAAAACGAAAACTGATCTGATCTGTAATAGAAAAATGTCAGAACACACCATGCATAGTATCTGACTGCATATGACCCCTGTCTACCTCAGAAAGCATCTATAATGAAGACATGACCATTAGAGTTTGACTATGGAGCAACCAAAAAAGGTGACCTGGTCAGATGAATAAAATGTGGCTGTGTGTGTTCATTGTTTACCTGGGGAAGAGGTGGCACCAGGATGCAATCTGGGAAGAAGGCAGCTCTGGAAAATATTCTGCTGGAAAAGCTTGGGTCCTGACATTCATGTGGATGCTATTTTACACATTCCACCTACTTAATCATAGTTGCTGACCATGTACACTATTTATTGGCAACAGTAATCCCTAGAAGCAATGAATTCATTCTGCAGGATAATGTTCTCTGTCACAATGTAAACACTGTTCAGAAATGTTTTGAGGAACAAGACAACAAGTGTAAAGTGTTGACTTGACCTCTAAATTCAACAGATCTGAATCCAATTGAGTGTTTGTGACATGTGCTGGAAAAATAAGTTTAGTCCATGAAACTATGCTCTTAAATTAGTGGACTTTTGGAAAATTGTCACTAGGTTTTCCCAATATAAAGTACTGCCACCACCTTTATGGCCTGTTTTACAGTATTCTAGGAAGATGTATATGAGTCTCCAAAACCCTCTACAAAGCTCCAAAAATAACTGTTATAATGTACAGCCAGCTCCAATGGGCATCTCTGGTTTTGATCTGGTGCTTCCTCTGTGGTTGCAAACGCCATCCTCCTTCCCTGCTTCACGTGGATGATGCGTCCTACATCATCCACATTCTCCAGCAATCACGTTTCTGCCCAGGCATAATTCACTTTTCCCTCAGCAGGGCAGAGCAAAGTACTGTAATGGACATGTGCCAGGGAGAGGCCAAAGATTCCTGATGACTTGGGAGTAAAGTATGGAGAAATATACAGCACTCCTAATATGTGCAGCAGTGCCCAAGCAGGGTTGTTCCAACCCATAAATCATGTAGATAAATACTTTTCACTCAAAAAGGTTGCAGGGAACGAAAAGTTTGTTTATTTTGGTAATGTTTATATTTAATGTTTCGGTCCTACACTTGGATCTTCATCAGAACTGATTACCACTGGAAGGGGAGACATTGTTGTAAAGATAAATTATAAAGATTACCAAAATAAACAAACTTTTCATTCACTGCAACCCTTTTGAGTGCCATCTACATGACTTGGGAGTAAAGTCGGCGCATACACATTACAGCACAGCAAGGCAGAGCAAAATACCCCTGCGCAGGAGCAAGATTGGGAGACACTTTGTGGATGACATAGGATGTGTCATCCTCATGAAGCAGGGAAGGAAGATGGTGTTTGCAACCAGAGAGGAGGCACCGATCAAGACCAAAGATACCCATCAGACTGGATCACAGATCATGGGGGCATCATAAAAGATAAGTTTGAGGCTATGCAGGGACTCATATACATTTTCATAGAATACTGTAAAACAAGAGGTAAAGGTGATTGTAGTCCTTTATATAGGTAAACCCCGATGACAGGTTCCCTTTAAGTATCTGTAACCAATATCTTGATGCGAAAGGTCTTGTGGAGTTCATGCCTTGAGATATCTAAGTTGTTTTGTCTACAGGAGGAGGATCTACCCAATAGTAGCCATCTAGTTTTAATGGTATGACTGATGGCTGTATATACATGATACACTTGAATAACTATTTGTGATCTTCTACTATAATTAATACATAATTGCATGAGAGTGAGAGGTGAAAAATGCTCTAAGTAAAGGAAATAATTATAAGCTTTTAATACGTCTTTGGGTCTAAAAGAGATTATAGTTTATAATTGCTCTATTATAAATCGCATTGCTTTTATTTGCAAATTTAAACCATATGTACATTACTGCAGTACACAAGGTTAATGTGAGCCATTAGGAAACATTTAAAAATGCATTAACTTCATTAATACCACCATTAACATGCTCATTGACCATAGCAAATTAATAAGGTGAGAGTGAAATTAACCATATATGGGCCATGTGTAAATGTCTTTAGAAGGGTATTTCATAAAACTACAAGTAATTATGTATAAATGATTACTTGACTTCTATCACCACAGTGGGGGGTATATGCCACTTATGATTTTCTTTATTTCTATGCAAAGTAAGTCTAGCCCAGGGATAACAAGAAACTGGATTTTGTTGGACCAAGACCTCAATCAGGATAGTTAATTATATTTTGTTGCATACCCAGGCGGAAATATTTGATGTCCTGTATCCTGCCGAGTCACCATAGGTGCTAAATTAATCTAAATGTGTTTGCTGTCTTAGCCGTGGTGACCATAGGCTTTACAAATTGCTTCCTGATCCTTTTCACCTGCTTCAGCAAACAAATTGATTGAAACATACTATGATCTTCAACTAGGAGGTGAGTGCTGATCACAGTATACAAAATAGTTTTGTACTGAATTGTTTGATCAGCCAGTGAGTGCAAATCTCCGAGACTTTCTGTTTTATCTATAGTAATGTTAGTACATTTTAGGAAAATGCAAGAAGAGATCTCCAAAAGTAATAAATCTGGTGAAAGATGTACACATTTCATGACGAATACGATCATCTTTTTTTTTCATATTCCTCTGTACACACTGCCTTTACCAGACTAATTTCAAATGGGTTGTAAGGGGAAAACATTTTTTTTTAAATTTAAAGGAGTGAGAATCACCCTCACAGGTTTCCCAAACCTCCCAATGTAACACTTCCCAGTCACTACTGGTGACCACCACGTGGCCCTGTGTCAACGTACTTGAAATGTCTGGAAATTCCCTCGTAGCCAATTACTGCCTTGAGCGGGTCACCATCATGGTCAGTGGTTGGCTGATCAGACCTTTTGTGCTATCTCTAGTGTGCTGAGATGAAATCAGGAAATAGACCTAAATGTTTTGTATGTCGGAAGGGGACAAGTGAGGAATTAATAAGATATCATTTCTTCATTTTTTTTTTACCTTGCAAAATTCCCAATTTTCTGGGCTTGTTGACCCTATTGTTTTCTTTGACTTAGTACAATTTTGTTATACTTCGTAAAACTGTAGGTATAACAGTAAAGGGAATAATACTTGTCAAGAAAACTCAAATGGGTGTGAGGAGCTTGGCAGACTTAAAGAAGTTCTCCAATTTTAAGAATACTTTCTCTCATAAGCTGCAGTAGCCATTAAAAAACTAGATCAAGTATTATTTAACCTCCTCGGGTTCAGCGCCACCCCCCACACTGCTTTTCTCACTGTTGTGAGTCTGCAGTGTTGACGCCGCATTAACAGTGTTGGAGCCAACCTGTGAGTTTAGCCGCTTTGCCTGTGTAGACAACATGAAGCACTAAGCTCAGTGAAAATATAAGCCACAGCATTATTTCTAGCCAAAGTGTATTCTTGCTTTTCAGTGATTTTTAGCATTACCAGAGAAGGTTGAGTCATTTTTTATTGCAACTCTAAAGAGAAATCTTGATTACATTTTGATTGGTTGTTACCTACAAAGTGATCAAATTACCGTCTGCACATTTTCTACAGGACTGACTCTGAATTGCACCGTTCAGTTATCTGGTAACATGTGAATGTGCCTCTGAAGAACCATATAATTAAGTCATGTAATAAAATATTAAGGTTAAAGATGTCAACATGGAGTAGTTCTACGTTCAGTCTAATCGCTGAGCTGTTTGAAATTTTCATTTTAAATCTTTTCCTAAATTAAAAATGTTATCAAGGAAAAAAGGTCTTGGTATAATGAAACTGAATGAGTCTGTAAGTTCATATTAGTGATGGTAGCAAGTCATGATATTTCATATCCAGGACTCTTAGTAAGTGACAAGTAAAAATAAAACTATAACGCTAATTAAATGAAATTAAATCATAAGTCCATTCATTCTTTCGCAACACTAGCCAAAACCTAGTCAAGATATTAGCTAGGAAATGAATCACTGTTACCAGGTTTTTGAGGTACTTCCACATAATGCCTCATGCATATGGCTGGAGAATGTCATAAAGCTCCATTTTTTCATTACATAAATCTCTAAGTTGAATATACATAAATATATAGATTTCTGCCAGCATAAGGCACACCATTGGAGAGTGAGGAGAGCAAAACATTGGTATGAAGAAAACCTGGGGGAATCTTGCTGTGATTGTTTTAAAAATATGGACTCCTACAAAGATTAAAGTGAAAAGGGGTCGCTATAGCATCTAGGGAATAGACGGCTAGGTGGCAACTAGAGGGCATGTGAAGAAACTGCTGCACCTATGAGAAGGTTAGTTCTGAGAATTGGGGCATGAAACTTCAAGGGAAATGTAAGGCTTCCCTTCTGGCTCCTAACTTTTGGAACAGTTTGCCAGGCAAGGATATAAGGATATAATTTGTCCTTATCTAATGATCTTACAATGAATGGAACTAAGATGTGGAAGAATTGGTCTTCAGAGTTTGAGTCCTGTAAGACCAATTTATGATTTACCAAGCAAGAATTGACTGCTGACTATATGAGCTCATTGAAAAATGGCACTGGTGGGGAAAAACAGTGCGATTTTTGCAATTTTGTAATATGAAAATCTACTTTACATATGTTAGTATGTACCGTAGATGTAAAGTATAGTAACAGTAATCATGCAGATTATGTATATCGCATGTACAACCAACATAAAAGCATAAAGCCTGTAATACACAAAGAGCTTTGATCTCTTTAAATGTTCTGTCTTATAAAAGTAAACTTTTCTTTTGTGGAACTTGCCATCTAATTTAATACTCATTAGAACTTCACAAAACAGCTTACTTTGTCAATACAAACATGTCTTATAATGGCATGACATTTCTTCAAATTTAAATCGAATGCGCTCATCATCCTTGTAAGGATATCTCAGTGGCATTATGTCCTATACTTCAAACTCCATTTTAACTCTTCTGAGCTCAAGCATTGTCTTCCATAATATCATACTGCACATTTCTGCACTGCTTCTGAGTCATTTTAGCTTGATAGCTTAAGTATTCGATACAAAAGATCATGATCAAACTTGTCAACAGATTCAGGAACAACTCAATTAGCATTGAGGAACAGCAACCCTATTGTCTCTCCTACACTATGTGGACAAAAGTATGGGGACATGTACACATTTCACTTTAATCGAAAGGGTATACAGGCGCTGGTAGGCTTGTCAATGGGAACTGCTGCGAATTTAGACAATTACCACAAAGTGTCGGGAAATATATGCTATAGGGAGTGTAATTTGCGCTTGTCTAGTTGACCAAAAAGGAGATTAAAAAGTTTAATATAATTAGTTTTTTATTAATAGATTAAAATAGTAGCTGGATAAATAAATAAATAATCAAATGGTGCCCACTGGATCCTGGGGTATGTATCAGATGTAGACGTAGGTTATAGTAGTTTTCCTATTGGAAAGAGGATAGCATTAGTGATATTTATTTGTTAAAATGCTTAGAATGATTAAGAGGAAAAGTTATTTACCTGGAGGTAGGTAAAAAGTTTCTGAGGAAATTCTAACAAGTCCTGGGTAGGGCCTCTCTGGGTCCTGGATAGGGTCTCTTGGGACTGTATTAAAGTATAAAAAACAGGTAGAGAAAATGGAAAAAGGTGAAAGGATGTTAGCGATCTAAATTGGTGGTAGATTGTGGGGTGAGGAAATTACTTGTAGAAGTTAATCAGGATATGAGTATGGTGATAGGAGTTACTTTCTGCTTGATCCTGTGTCAGGACAGTTGGTTGTCCTAGGGTAGATATAGAATGGAGATAATTATAGGGTAGATATAGTGTAATAAGTGCTATAGCAATATTCTAGTGTAAGGAATAGGGTAGAAAAGGCGGATACCTTGTGTATGTATATAAGGATACATGGCTGGTGCTTGCTGCCTTTTATTGAGCTGCCAAGTGGTCTGGTAAGTCGCTGGTGAGGCCAGTTAAGGCCTATATCTGAGTCAAGAGTTTCACCCCTGGTCTTAAGGTTTAGACCTAACGTGCTCGTTGCTTAGGGGGAAAGGAATCTTGATGCGGTAGAGGGGTGTCATCCTGGTCCGGCTGAGGGCGGACCCCTAAATAGAATAAATCTACCTTTGGTGTTAAGGGGTATCTGTGCATTAGAATACCCTATTCATTGGGTAGTTATAATGTGCTTGGTGTTACAGTGGCTATTGACAGGGAACCCTCAGTAGCATGTTCTGGTGCGGGATTGTTGTCACTGACCTGTGGTCAAGGGTGATCTGTAGATGCAGAGGTAAGCTCTTGGCAGAGTTCAGGGTGGACGACCCTAGCTGTGCCATCTGAGAATGGTGCCGCTGGTATGCGGAGACTGCTCGTTGTGTCCAAGGGTAGATGCTGCAGAAACTTCCTTGTAGCAGGAGCGAGTGCGAAGTCCCGGCTGGTGACATCCGCTGCTCACGGTCTCCTGGAGGTGTGCATATAGCACTGGATGAGGTCTGGCAAGGATCTGTGTGACATAATGGCACGTGATAGATGCGTAACTCCGGTAGTACGGAAGATTAATGGGACCAATTCCAACGCGTTTTGGAAACTACGGTTTCCTTCCTCAGGGATCATTTATGACATCTCATTCTAAAGTCATAAGAATTAAAGTGATTCTTCAATAATTTTATATTTGTGACCTATCCTTAAGTTAAGTCATCAATATCAGATTGGTGGGGGGTGAATACCCGAAAGCCCACCGTTGTTTTTCCCGATGTCAGTGGTGGCTGGATGTGATCAGTTGTATAGCTGCACAGCACAAATATATTTTGGCCACAGAAGGGTACTGCAGATGTGCTATATCTGATCACAGCCAGACGAGGAATAGCTGATTGGCTGGGGTGCTGGTTGTCGCACCCCCAACCAAACTGATATTGATGACCTATCCTAAGGATAATATATGAAAAAATAAGACTGCGCGGCACTCGCTTGACAGGTACACAAATAGGAATCCACTCCAATGTTAGTAATAAATAGATTTGGCACTCCAAATAATCATGCAAAAATTAATGTGTTTATTGTACAAACGATTCATTAATTTTTGCATGATTCTTTGGAGTGCCAAATTTATTTATTACTATCCTAAGGATAGGCCATCAATATAAAAGTACTGGACAAAACCTTTTGATATGGAGATTGTCCCTCTTTTGCAACTAAAACAGCTTCCACTCTTTTGGAAAGGCTTTTTACAAGATTTTGGAGGGTGTTTGTGAGAATTGTTTCCCTACTTATGCAAAAGAATATTTGTGAATTCAGACACTGATGTTGGACCAGGCTGCCTGGCTTGCAGTCCCTCTTCTACTTCATCCTAAAGGTTGTGTATGATGAGGTCACTATGGAAGCCAGTCAAGTTCTTCTACACCAAAACAACTCAACTCGGCTAGTATTAGACAGTGTGGCTCTGGGGAAAGTTAAAAGTTGCAGTCTTAAATGCTAAGATACTGCAGCATCAAATATATTTGAGGTGAATTTACATTGCTAATTTCAGGCTATTAACCTCTTAACAACACAGGAATTTTTAATTTTTGCACTTTCACAAAATATGCACTAAAATGATCTTTGATAGCACTTGGGGGCACAATCTAGTTTTTCTATCTCTAGCACACATTAAGAGCAATGTTGCAGTTATATCTCCTGAGTTCCCCATACCTATTAATGCTTGGCCGGGCACTCCTATGCGGTCTAGGAGAAATTTTCTGCCAGAAATTTATGGCAGCAACTTACCTACTTTAGAACAAAAATTGGGAGGCCCCCATAGACATTAGGCTGTCGGTTTCAACCCATTAATAATGCTGGATTCGGGTGATGTTAGTCTAATATATGTGGGGGTCTTAACTAGAGATGAGCGGTGTTCGACTAGAACTGTTCGCCAATCTCAAATTCGAGCTGTTTTGGGCGGTGTTCGAGTTGTTCGACGAACCCGAACGATTTGCAAAAAATTCGGCTGTTCGAGGTTATGTTCGATAACTGTTCGTGCACCAAAAGCGTGTCCTGCATTTCTGGTGCTATTTAGAGCACCAATCATGCAGGGATTGCCTGCCACTCACTGTAATGCCACAGCCATGGTGGTTGTGTCATTAAAGTGATTGCCCAAATCGATGGGAACAGTGCCAACAGTGAAACATGAAAAGCCGGCAATTCAGCAGCGGCATACACCGGTACCCGACAATTTAGAACCGAAAGAATAGAGCTTCACACATAGATTAGATAGATATAAACATGTCAGCCACATATATACGAAGTACAGTGAAAGTGCTGCTTACTGTACTTGTCATTTAGCGTAAAGGATTTATCAAAAAAAATAATAGTGTTTTCATGCACCGTCTCTTTAAAAAAGCCAGCCGGCAATTCAGCAGCGGTACCCGACAATTTAGAATAGAAGGAATAGAGAATCACACATAGATTAGATAGATAGAAACATGTCAGTCACATATATATGAAGTACAGTGACAGTGTTGATTACTGTACTTGTCATTTAGTGTAAAGGATTTATTAAAAAAAATAATAGTGTTTTCATGCACCGTCTCTTTAAGAAAGCCGGCCGGCAATTCAGCATCTGTACCCGACAATTTATAACAGACAGAATAGAGCTTCACACATAGATTAGATAGATAGAAACATGTCAGTCACATATATATGAAGTACAGTGATAGTGTTGGTTACTGTACTTGTCATTTAGTATTAAAATAAAGGATTTATTATTAAAAAAATTGGCGTGGGGTTCCCCTTAATTTTAGGCTCTAGCGGAGGTTAAGCAGACAGCTGGGGCAGATGTTTGAAGCCTGGGAAGGGGGTAATACCCACGGAGCTTCCCAGGCTACTAATATCAGCCCCCAGCTGAATACATAGCCTTTACTAGCTATTAAAATGGGGGACCCCCCCAAAAAAATGACGTGGGGTCCCCCCTAATTTAATAGCTAGCAAAGGCTAGGCAGACAGCTGGGGGCTGATATTAATAGCCCAGGAAGGGAGCCATGAATATTGGCCCCCTCCCAGGCTAGAAACACCAGCCGTCAGCCGCCCCAGAAATGGCGCATTCATAGGATGCGCCAATTCTGGCACTTAGCCTCGCTCTTCCACGCTGCCCTGTAGCGGTGGCAGGGGGTAATAGGGCTGGGGTTGATGTCAGCTTATAATGCCAGCTGACATCAAGCCCAGGTTAGTAATGGAGAGGCGTCTATAAGACACCCCCATTACTAACCCCATAGTCAAAGTTACAAAAAAACACAAACACCCAGAATAAAGTCCTTTAATTGAAATAAAGACACAATTCTTTATTGTTCTAAATTAAACCATACTTACCGTCACGCCCATTCCAGCTGAAGCCAACGATCTCCTGTAATAAAAATAAAATAATAAAGCAACCTCATCCTTACCTTTCCATGGTTCCCACGACAGCTTCAGCTCTGCTACATCGAGATGACAGGCTGGACCGCAGCAGAACGCCGCCATCCAGCCTGTCATCCCGCAGACACTGAGAAGAGCAGGCTTGCTTGCGCTCCACATTGTCTCTCTGTGACGGCATAAAGATGAGCCGAGGTCATGTCCAATGAACTCGGCTCACCTCATGCACGTCACTTACAGCGTGGGAGAATTCTCACGCTGAAGCGCTGAGTGCAGGAGAATTTTCCCACGCTGTCAGTGAGGTGCATGAGGTGAGCTGAGTTCATTGGACATGAGCTCACCTCATGCACGTCACTGACAGCGTGGGAGAATTCTCCTGCACTCAGCACTTCAGCGTGAGAATTTTCCCACGCTGTCAGTGACGTGCATGAGGTGAGCCGAGTTCATTGGACATGACCTCGGCTCATCTGGATGCCGTCACAGCGAGACACTGAGGAGCGCAAGCATGCCTGCTCTTCTCAGTGTCGGCGGCATGACAGGCTGGATGGCAGCGTTCTGCTGCGGTCCAGCCTGTCATCTCGATGTAGCAGAGCTAAAGCTGTCGTGGGAACCATGGAAAGGTAAGGATGAGGTTGGTTTATTATTTTTCTTTTATTGCAGGAGATCGTTGGCTTCAGCTGGAATGGGCGTGATGGTAAGTATAGTTTAATTTAGAACAATAAAGAATTGTGTGTTTATTTCAATTAAAAGACTTTATTCTGGGTGTTGTGTTTTTTTTAAATACTTTACTAGAAATTCATGGCGGTCATGTCTAATACTGGCGTGACCCCATGAATTTTGGGCTTGGGGCCAGCTGATAATACCAAGCTGGCCCTAACCCCTTTATTACCCAGTGAGCCACCGCACCAGGGCCCTGGATGAGTTGGGTACAGCGCCAGAAGATGGCGCTTCTATGAACGCGCCATTTTCCGGGGTGGCTGCGGACTGCAATTTGCAGCGGGGGGGGGGCCCAGAAAGCTTGGGCCTCCCTGCGCTGCAGATTCCAGCCCCCAGCTGCCTAGTTGTACCTGGCTGGACACAAAAATAGGGCGAAGCCCCACGTATTTTTTTTTTAATTATTTCATGAAATTCATGAAATAATTAAGAAAAAAAGGCCTTCCCTATATTGTTGTGTCCGGCCAGGTACAAATAGGCAGCTGGTGGTTGGGGGCAGCCCATTCCTGCCTGCTGTACCTGGCTGGACACAAATATAGTGCGAAGCCCCACTTCAATTTTTTTTAATTATTTCATGAAATTCATGAAATAATTAAGAAATAAAGGCCTTCCCTATATTGTTGTGTCCGGCCAGGTACAAATAGGCAGCTGGTGGTTGGGGGCAGCCCATTCCTGCCTGCTGTACCTGGCTGGACACAAATATAGTGCGAAGCCCCACTTCAATTTTTTAAAATTATTTCAGGAAATTCATGAAATAATAAAAAAAAAATTGACGTGGGGCTTCGCACTATATTTGTGTCCAGTCAGGTGCAACAGGCAGGAACGGGCTGCCCCCAACCACCAGCTGCCTATTTGTACCTGGCCGGACAAAACAATATAGGGAAGCCCTTTTTTTCTTAATTATTTCATGAAATAATTTAAAGAAAATTGACGTGGGGCTTCGCGCTGTTTTTGTGTCCAGCCAGGTACAACTAGGCAGCTGGGGGCTGGAATCCGCAGCGCAGGGAGGCCCAAGCTTTCTGGGCCACCCCCGCTGCAAATTGCAGTCCGCAGCCACCCCGGAAAATGGCGCATTCATAGAAGCGCCATCTTCTGGCGCTGTACCCAACTCATCCAGGGCCCTGATGCGGTGGCTCACTGGGTAATAAAGGGGTTAGGGCCAGCTTGGCATTATCAGCTGGCCCTAAGCCCAAAATTCATGGGGTCACGCCAATATTAGACATGACCACCATGAATTTCTAGTAAAGTATTTAAAAAAAACACAACACCCAGAAAAAAGTCCTTTAATTGAAATAAACACACAATTCTTTATTGTTCTAATTTAAACCATACTTACCGTCACGCCCATTCCAGCTGAAGCCAACGATCTCCTGAAATAAAAGAAAAATAATAAAGCAACATCATCCTTACCTTTCCATGGTTCCCATGACAGCTTCAGCTCTGCTACATCGAGATGACAGGCTGGACCGCAGCAGAACGCTGCCATCCAGCCTGTCATCCCGCAGACACTGAGAAGCGCAGGCTTGCTTGCGCTCCACAGTGTCTCTCTGTGAGGGCATCCAGATGAGCCGAGTTAATGTCCAATGAACTCGGCTCACCTCATGCACGTCACTGACAGCGTGGGAAAATTCTCCTGCACTCAGCGCTTCAGCGTGGGAGAATTCTCACACTGAAGCGCTGAGTGCAGGAGAATTCTCCCACGCTGTCAGTGACGTGCAGGAGGTGAGCTGAGTTCATTGGACATGAGCTCACCTTATGCACGTCACTGACAGCGTGGGAAAATTCTCCTGCACTCAGCGCTTTAGCGTGGGAGAATTCTCACGCTGAAGCGCTGAGTGCAGGAGAATTCTCCCACGCTGTCAGTGACGTGCAGGAGGTGAGCTGAGGTCATTGGACATGAGCTCACCTTATGCACGTCACTGACAGCGTGGGAGAATTCTCCTGCACTCAGCGCTTCAGCGTGAGAATTTTCCCACGCTGTCAGTGACGTGCATGAGGTGCGCCGAGTTCATTGGACATGAACTCGTCTCATCTTTATGCCGTCACAGCCAGACACTGCAGAGCGCAAGCATGCCTGCGCTTCTCAGTGTCTGCGGGATGACAGGCTGGATGTAAGCGTTCTGCTGCGGTCCAGCCTGTCATCTCGATGTAGCAGAGCTGAAGCTGTCGTGGGAACCATGGAAAGGTAAGGATGAGGTTGCTTTATTATTTTTCTTTTATTGCAGGAGATCGTTGGCTTCAGCTGGAATGGGCGTGATGGTAAGTATGGTATAATTTAGAACAATAAAGGATTGTGTCTTTATTTCAATTAAAGGACTTTATTCTGGGTGTTTGTGTTTTCTTTTAACTTTGACTATGGGGTTAGTAATGGGGGTGTCTTATAGACGCCTCTCCATTACTAACCTGGGCTTGATGTCAGCTGGCATTATAAGCTGACATCAACCCCAGCCCTATTACCCCCTGCCACCGCTACAGGGCAGCATGGAAGAGCGAGGCTAAGTGCCAGAATTGGCGCATCCTATGAATGCGCCATTTCTGGGGCGGCTGACGGCTGGTGTTTCTAGCCTGGGAGGGGGCCAATATTCATGGCTCCCTTCCTGGGCTATTAATATCAGCCCCCAGCTGTCTGCCTAGCCTTTGCCAGCTATTAAATTAGGGGCGACCCCACGTCATTTTTTTTGGGGTGTCCCCCATTTTAATAGCTAGTAAAGGCTATGTATTCAGCTGGGGGCTCATATTAGTAGCCTGGGAAGCTCCGTGGGTATTACCCCCTTCCCAGGCTTCAAACATCTGCCCCAGCTGTCTGCTTAGCCTCCGCTAGAGACTAAAATTAAGGGGAACCCCACGCCAATTTTTTTTAATAATAAATCCTTTATTTTAATACTAAATGACATGTACAGTAACCAACACAATCACTGTACTTCATATATATGTGACTGACATGTTTCTATCTATCTAATCTATATGTGAAGCTCTATTCTGTCTGTTATAAATTGTCGGGTACATATGCTGAATTGCCGGCCGGCTTTTTTAAAGAGACGGCGCATGAAAACACTATTATTTTTTTTAATAAATCCTTTACACTAAATGACAAGTACAGTAAGCAACACTGTCACTGTACTTCATATATATGTGACTGACATGTTTCTATCTATCTAATCCATGTGTGAGGCTCTATTCCTTCTTGTCTAAATTGTCGGGTACCGGTGTATGCCGCTGCTGAATTGCCGGCCGGCTTTTTTAAAGAAAGCGTCTTCTGAGCAGTTTGTCAGCTTTTGGACACCTTTGAAGGTGTTTTCTATGTGTTTCTATGTGTTTTTGTTTGCCTGCCATTGGTTTTAACGGTGTTCGACGGTGTTCTAAGGTGTTCGACGAACAGTTCGACGAACAGTTCCTCGAACATCCCGGTGTTCGACGAACCGAACCGAACCCGAACGCTACGGGGGTGGCTCAACACTAGTCTTAACCACATGAAGGCCTGTCCATTCTCCTTGACGCAGATGTTGAGAAAGATAGGGATCATGCAGTTGAATTTCATTTTGTGCGGTCTTTTTTTTCTGGGGGAGATAAGCTTCTGCTGGAGGTTTTTTAGCAGTGGCTTATTCCTTTTCCACTATCGAAAACACATTCATATATTACTGTGTCAAGCCAGCATGGCAATGGTGGGGTTGGGAGAGAGAGCTTTTAGAGCTAATGTGTATGGCTGGCCTTAGATAAGAACTCAGAACCCCATTAAATCAATGTGGCTATTACATTTTTTCACTAATTTCAAAAAAAGTTTTAAATGTTGATATTATTTGATGGAGAAAATTTAACATGACAATTTTTATAATGTATCATCTATATTTATTTTTTGCATATGTTGCATAGCGGACTGTGAAATTGGTTATTATGTTTACTAATAACTTTTAAAATAAAACAAGAAAAGTGCATGTGTTAACATTATAGCTAGATTTTAATATGCCATTGCTTGATTTATTTTCATCTTCTGCCAGAAAATGTTAATTTTGACAAATGTATATATTATAAGATAACATATTGTGTTATGTGATTGTAAACCAACTGGATGTCGGTGAGAGTAGACACTTGTGGAGATTGTTTTCACTGCACTAATATTTATGGTGAGTGGATGAGAACAGACAAGTGCTTCTGAAAAGCCCATGATGAAATGTTCTTCCCAGGTTATTGACTTTGATGTTCAGCGTCAGAAAATATATCTATTTAAATAAGAAATGAATGTTGATTTGTGATCTCAAGGACATCCCTATTTAAGATATACATCTTAATCTCAAAAGAAAAATTACCTAGCTTTTTACTTCAATGCTCAGCAGAGAAAAACTAATGGTAAATTTGTACAAAATTATCTAAATTATTGATACTAATTAATGAGCATGTGATAAGTGATTGCATCGTGAAGATGTTTTAAGTTTTTTTTTTATCTAGAAGGTCCAACTCCTGGTATATTAAGACGGGTCCTGGAAAATAATAAAAGAATCATGCTCTAAGTTTTCCTGTATTAATTTATTATAGCTTAGGGAAGAGTACTGTGAAATGTGAGTGACTAAAAATGTAAAAAAAAACATTGGAGCTTGTCAGGAACAGAAGTTTTGATATACAGTGCTATGAAAAAGTTTTCATACCTCGTGAACTTTTTGACATTTTTTTCACTTTCCACACACAAACTTAAATGTTTTATTGGGATTTTATGTGATTTACCAACACAAAGTATCAAGTATTTGTGAAGTGTAAAGGAAATGATACATGGTTTTCTAAACATTTAAAAAATGTAAGCTTGAAAATTGTGAAGTGCATTTGTATTAAACCCCCCTGTGTCAATACTTTGTAGGACCACCCTTTGCTGCAAGTTCTGTTGTAAGTTTTTTGGGGTATGTCTCTACTTGCTTTGCACATCTACAGACTGAAATTTTGCCCATTCTTCATTGCAAACTAGCGAGATTGGATGGAGAGCGTCTGTACCTAAAATGTTCAAGTTTTACCACAGATTCTCAATGGGATTTTGGTAAAGATAAAAATATTAAAAAGAAAAGTCTATTCTATCAAAATATAAAATCAATTAACTTAATTGGTTTAAAACGCCAAAATTGCAGTTTTTTTGGTCCCCACAAGGCCGCAATAAAGTGCAATAAGAATCCCAAAATGGTGAAATAAAAACCTTGACTCATCCTGCAGAAAACAAGCTCTCATACACCTCCACTGACCAAAAAATGTAAAAGTGATATAAGCAAAAAAATTTTGTTTTTCAAATTTCCACTTTTTATTCACCACTAAAATAACAAAACAAACTGGATAAGTTTGGTATCGCCTTAATCATACTGATCTGGAGAATCATGAAGTCTGGTCATTTTTACCATACAATGTACAAGATATAAAACAATTCCCATCAGTATCCAAATTGTATTTTTTTCATAAATTTACCAATTTACAATTTTTCCAATTTTCCAGTACAGTATGTGGTAAAATTAATTGTGTCAATAAAAATTACAAATTGTCCAGCAAAAAACAAGTCCACACATGGGAGAAGGCGTTAAGAAGAATTTGTTTTTTTGCCTTCCCTAGAATTGACTACCTAGGGGTTGTAAGTTAGATTTTGATTGACTTAGATGTTTGTCAACTCATTATGTAACTTCTACCTTTTGTTTAACCCCTTAATGACATATGACATACTGGATATATAATATACCATCTCCATGATTTTAGTGCACTCACAAACAGAGTCTATATCTTTGCTGGCAGATGATGGCTGTGATAATCAGCCATCATCTGCCTCAAACAGTCGCTGGTGGAGAAGAGCTCCACCCTGTGGCTATTAACCTGTCAAATTCTGCTGTCAATCTGTGACAGCAGCATTTTGTGTACTGAAGCCCATTGATGCTCCCATGACGTGATCACGGGGGACTGATAGGTTGCCATTGATGGTCAGAGGTCTGCTGAAGGACTGTACCCTTGTGAAAGTCAGCATGTGACTGGCATTCATAGGAGACCTTTATTTTTGCAATATACAACTATACTGTGGCATTGCTGTATATAGCACTAACAAACACAGTAAGAAGTAAAAAAATAAATAAATAAAAATATGGAAAAAAATAAAAAAACTCATTAAAACTTAAGAAATAAAAAATATAATTGGCATTGTTGCATTCGTTTAAGTTTGATCTATCAAAATAGAAAATAAATTAATCCGATAGCTAAAAAGCGCAATGAGAAAAAAATCAAAATGCCAGAATTTCGTTTTTTTGGCTACCATAACAACACAAAAAAAATGTAATATCAGACAATTAAAACATTATATCTACCCCAAAAAAACAAGTCCTCACATATTTTGAACATTGAAAAATTTACAACTCTTGGAAAATAGAATCACAAGAAAAATTATTTTTAAATAAATTTAAAACCTTTTTTTCACCATTTAAACAAAGCAAAAACTATGTATGTTTGGTATCTTCGTATTCATACAGACCTACAGAATCTTATTGACAGATCATTTTCACTATAAAATGAATGTTGTAAATAAAAACCCCCAAAACAATTGCAGAATTGTGTTTTTTTTTTGTTGTTTCATCACACTTGGATTTATTTTCCCCCTTTCCAGTAGTTCATATGATAAAATGAATTGTGCCATTTACAAGTACAACTTGTCCTGAAAAAACAAGTCCTCACACATCTATGTTAACAGAAAAATAAAAAAAATATGGATCTTGGAATAAGGGGAGGAAACAATGAAAGCGCAAAAACGAAAAATTGCCTGATACTTAAGGAGTTAAAAGGATTTTTCTACTGAATAACACCTATTCACAATTGGAGGTAAATATACAGGATCATTTCTAGGGGGACTCCCACTTATCATAGTAACAAGGGTTTCAAAGTTCCTTGGATGCATGAAGTGGTTTATTCATGTCTACTAGTTGAGGGTTACAACATTCCATGTGTTCATTAAATAAAAAATATAGAATCAAAACTAAAAAATATATTAGTAAAAATATTTTCAGTAAATATGTTTTGAGTTTCAGTAATAACTAATTTTTTATTGCATAGTTATAACTAGTGATGAGCGAGTGTATTCGCTACTATTCGCTATTTGCACGAATAGTACGGTATTCGGGTTAATCGTTATTCGGCGAGTATTTGTGTACTCGCCTCGCTATATTCGGATGTCCCGCCCTGCAGTTTTGGTGCCTCCTTTGCAGCCACTAAACATGCTAAACACTAAAACACTACACTGTGTGCAGAATTATTAGGCAAGTTGTATTTTAGAGGATTATTTTTATTATTGATCAGCAACCATGTTCTCAATCAACCCAAAAGACTCATAAATATCCAAGCTTAATATTTTTGGAAGTTGGAGTGGGATTTTTTTAGATTTGGCTATCTTAGGAGGATATATGTTTGTGCAGGTAGCTATTACTGTGCAGAATTATTAGGCAACTTAATAAAAGCCAAATATAATCCCATCTCACTTGTTTATTTTCACCAGGTAGACCAATATCAGTGCACAAAATTTAGAAATAAACATTTCTGACATGCACAAACAAAAACCCAAAAAATTAATGATCAATATAGCCACCTTTCTTTATGATGACACTCAACAGCCTTCCATCCATAGATTCTGTCAGTTGCTTGATCTGTTTTCGATCAACATTGCGTGCAGCAGCCACCACAGCCTCCCAGACACTGTTCCGAGAGGTGTACTGTTTTCCCTCCCTGTAGATCTCACATTTTATGATGGACCACAGGTTCTCTATGGGGTTCAGATCAGGTGAACAAGGGGGCCATGTCATTATTTTTCCTTCTTTTAGATCTTTACTGGCCGTCATGCTGTGGAGTAGTTGGATGCATGTGATGGAGCATTGTCCTGCATGAAAATCATGTTTTTCTTGAACGATACTGACTTCTTCCTGTACCACTGCTTGAAGAAGTTGTTTTCCAGAAACTGGCAGTAGGTCTGGGAGTTGAGCTTCACTCCATCCTCAACCCAAAAAGGTCCCACAAGTTCATCTTTGATGATACCAGCCCATACCAGTACCCCACCTCCACCTTGCTGACGTCTGAGTCGGAGTGGAGCTCTCTGCCCTTTACTGATCCAGCCTCTGGCCCATCCATCTGGCCCATCAAGAGTCACTCTCATTTCATCAGTCCATAAAACCTTTGAAAAATCAGTCTTAAGATAGTTCTTGGCCCATTCTTGACGTTTTATCTTATGTTTCTTGTTCAAAGGTGGTCGTTTTTCAGCCTTCCATACCTTGGCCATGTCCCTGAGTATCACACACCTTGTGCTTTTTGATACTCCAGTAACGTTGCAGCTCTGAAATATGGCAAAACTGGTGGCGAATGACATCTTGGCAGCTTCACGCTTGATTTTCCTCAATTCATGGGCAGTTATTTTGCACCTTTTATGGCCAACACGCTTCTTGCAACCCTGTTGGCTATTTGCCATGAAATGCTTGGCTGGCCACGCACCCAGCATCATAGGGTATATTTAAGCCCTGTCACTGCCATTTTGTGCACATTGCGTCTGGAGCCTGCATTCTATAAGCTTAAGGAGAGATCGCTGAGCTGCTAGGGAGAGTGTTTAGGCCTCTTGATAAAACAAAAGCCTTTGTAAGGGCTACCTGCAGTGTGTACTAGTTCTGTGTTTAAATGAGCTGCTCACTAGCTCCATAATACCACCAAAAAAAAGCTTTTTTCAGAGCTGAAGACTCACAACAAAGTCAGAGTACAGGGGAGAGCTTGTGTATTAGCAAGGGAGAAGATAAAGTATTCTTCCAGTGTCCATCTTAAAACAGTTCTTGTCAGAGGCAAAGCAATATTTTTCTGCACACACAGAATTAGCATTGTGTGCTGCTCTTTTTATTATATTTTTTAGCTCTTGTCTATTTTCCCTGCTGTTTTAGGGATCAGAGCCTGCCTTCTGTCCATATTAGTCTACGTAAAAAATCTTTGATTGCCCTGCACAAAGCAGTAGTCCAAACCTTTCCTACTGCATGCTACAAACAAGCACCAGGCCATTTTAACCACTATTTTGGGGTGTCAGCCTGCCGTCTGTCCGTATTAGTCTGCGTAAAAATTCTTTGATTGCCCTGCACAAAGCAGTAGTCCAAACCTTTCCTACTGCCTGCTTCAAACAAGCACCAGGCCATTTAAACCACTATTTTGGGGTTTCAGCCTACCTTCTGTCCTTATTAGACTTTGTAAAAAAATCTTTAATTGCCCTGCACACAGCAGAAGTCCAAAAATTTCCTACTACCTGCTACAAAGCAAGCACCAGGCCATTTTAACTACTATTTTGGAAGCCTCCAGCCCAAGGGCCACCAATCACAAATAGTAGTTAAGCTGGAGTAGGAATACTGTCCTGGTTTGTCCACTGCACAATTTGCATAGGGTTTCTAAAAATTAGCCCTATAGGCTGAGTCATGGTTGATGCAGGAAGGAAACGGGTTCTTATGGGAAGGGGGTGATGTTAACAGCAGTAGCATGAATCAGCATTTTTGGTGAATTTAGGTTGGCTTGCTCTCCTCTGGAGGGATTAGAAACTGTGGAGATATCCAGTCCTTGTTGAATTTAATCAGACTAAGTCTGTCTGCATTTTCCGTGGAGAGGCGTGTCCGCCTATCAGTGATGATTGCCCCAGCGGAGCTGAAAACACGCTCAGACACCACACTAGCAGCCGGGCAGGCCAACATCTCCAAGGCATATAAGGAGAGGTCAGGCCAAGTGTTCAGCTTAGACACCCAATAATTAAAGGGAACTGAAGAGTCAGAAAGGATGCTTGTATGGTCACTTAAGTACCCCTTGACCGTGTTCTGCAACGTATCCCTCCTTGGCATTGTTACAGGCACAGATAGCCTTTACTGTTGTGCTGGTCTATTGAAAATTGCCCAATTTGTGCATATTTTCCCCCCACCTCTGTTGGAGCTGGTTTTCTTGTCTCTCCCCATTTTCCCTTGGTGTTGAAAAGAGCCGGTACCTCTGCCACCAGCATTGTCTGAGGGTGATGTTTTCAACAACTGATCTACAATGGCCCTCTTGAACAATTCAATTGTAAAACTCTTTGTTGACTCCAAAAGGAGAGAAGGAAATTTCTCCTTGTACCGTGGATTGAGAAAGGTGGCCAACCAGTATAGTTTGCTCTTGTCACCTGCACCTTAAAAACATCTCCAGAATCCGACCTTTTCTCACCTTTGAAACTGCTAAAACTCTTACTGTAGGTCTTATTCACTCTCGTCTGGACTACTGTAACTATCTTCTGATTGATCTCCCTCTTACCAAACTTTCTTCACTTCAATCCATCCTGTATGCAGCAGCCAGGGTTGTATTTCTGTCCAGCCGTTTCACCGATGCCTCCATCTTGTGCCAGCCATTACACTGGTTGCCCATTTGCTACAGGGTCCAATATAAACTCAGCACTCTCACCCACAAAGTTTTCCACAGTTCTGCACCACCTTATATCTCCTCTCTCATCTCTGTCTATCGCCCTACAGGTGCCCTCCATTCTACAAATGACCTAAGACTAACATCCCCCATAATCCAAACCTTGCACCTCCATCTCCAAGATTTCTCTTATGCTGCACCATTTCTCTGGAATGCTCCACCCCAGACAATCCAACTGATGCCTAGCCACCACGTCTTCAAGCTGGCTTTAAAAAACCATCTCTTTAAACAAGCCTACCACCTCAACTACTCGGTAAACTAACTTTCCTCTGTTCCCTCCTTCTAAATATTATTCTGACTCTGCACCCTACTATTCATCTATCTCCACACCCTCCATGCACATGATAACTACACTCAATACTTGACTATAGCACTTAAACATACTGGCTGATGACCGGATCATGCAGTCTTATATGAAAATCCCTACTTATTATAATTGCCTGACCTGAAATAACAAGCACTTTTCACCTACTGTATTGTGTCCACCCATTGCCTTGTTGAATGTAAGCTTGTGAGCAGGGACCTCACTCCTAAGGTAACTGTTTAAACTGAATTTATTGTATGTACATGTCTTCGCTTAATTGTAAAGTGCTGCGGAATATGTTGGCACTATATAAATAAAAATTACTATTATTATTACTGTTGGATAAAATGTGTATCACGCGAGAGTCTTGCCACAGACACTTACACATGAACGGCGCCATGTGGGCCAAGCTGCAAAAAGGCAAATGTTCTGTGTCCCCATCAGTAGAAACAGTACCCATCCTCGCCTCACGCTGCCTCGCCTCCTCCTCCACCTCCTCCTTTCCAACCCATCCAGGCTGGACAGACATGAAGCTTGGGTTGGTTGTTCCCTCTGTAGCATTACGAGTCCCCTCGGTAGCACAGAAAAACAAGTCCTCTCCCTCCTCATCTTCTTCCTCATCACCCAATGTTGCCTCAGAATATTGCCTAGGCTGGGTAGTATCACTCATTGGGAAATCTGGCTCCATACCAACATACTGGGCACTCAAAGCATCCTCTTTAAGATTATGCAGTGATTGTTTCAAGAGACACAGCAGCGGGATGGTTACGCTGATAATAGCCTGATCACCGCTCACAAGGTTGGTGCAGTACTCAAAGTTCTCAAGAACCTCACAAATGTCAGTAATCCACACCCACTCAACAGTTGTTATGTGTGGTGGCTGACTGGCATGCTGAAGCTGATATTCAGCTACTGCCCTCTGCTGTTCACTAATCCTCGCCAACATATGATAGGTGGAGTTCCACCATCTGGGCAGGTTGCAAATGAGTCAGTGACTTGGCAAACTCAAGCGCTTTTTCAGCGCTGTAAAAGCAGCAAAAGCAGTAGGTGGAAATGGGCGCTAATACGGCACACCTTCTCAAGTAGGTACGGCAAGTCATGGAAAGTTTTCAGAAATTTCTAAACACTAGGTTTAGCACGTGAGCCATGCATGGCACGTGTACCAGCTTGCCGATCTTTAAAGCCGCCACCAGGTTACGCCCATTATTGCAGACGACTAGACCAGGTTGGAGGTGCAGCAGGGAGAGCCACTGATTGGTCTGTTGTTTTAAAGCTTGCCACAGCTCTGGTGCAGTGTGTGCTTTTTGACCTAACAGATCAGCTTTAGCAGAGCGTCTTGCCACTTTGCCGAAGTGCTGCTTCACAGGTCTCAGCTTGGCAGTGAATGGGAGAGTAATTCAGCAGAGGATGAGGAGCAGGAGAAGGGGAGAGAGGAAGTGGAATAAGAAGAGGTGGAAATCCTGACAGAAGAGGGGCCGCTATTCTTAGCGTGGGTAGGATGTGTGATGTTTCAGTTTGCGCCTTTGTCCCACCCTCCACCAGGTTCCCCCAGTGTGCCATGACAGAAATGTGTCGTCCATGAACACAACAATTTGTCCAGATGTCTGTTGTTAGGTGGACCTTCCAGGTTACGGTGTTGATGAGAACACGGTTCAGATTATTGAACATGTGCTTGTGTAGCGCAGGGACGGCATACCGGGCAAAATAGTGGCGGCTGGGAACACTGTATCGTGTGGCAGCCACAGCTAAGAGATCCCAAAAGCCTAAACAGCAACTTCTCCACAGCTAGCAATTTGGCAATGTGCGAGTTTAGTATTTGTGCCTGTGGGTTTGTGGCTGTGCATTTACGCTTTCTTTCCAAGCTCTCAGACACAGAAAATTGGATGCTTTGCTGGCACAAGGAAGTGGATGTGGTTGATATTTGTTGTGTGTATGCAACCGCTGCTTGTGGGCAGGAGGGATGAGCACCTGCTTCTTGAACAGCAGATTCTGAAGGACATAGCCCAGGTGACATAGCATAAGTCTTCACCGAACCCAAAAGAACTACAGATACTGGCTGGTGATGAGCTCATGCAGCCTTTATCTATCCCTCATACCCTCAAGATGGCTGGACCATCATTGTAAGTAAGCCCCTGTCCTTTGTGTCACCCCCACCTCATTGTAGATCGTAAGCTCTTACGAGCCGGGTCGTCATTATTTTTGCTTTAATTATTGTATTTTCTTTAGCTTACATATGACTGTTGAATACGAACCTCTGAATTGTAAAGCGCTGCGGAATAGGTTGGCGCTATATAAATAAAGAGTATTATTATTATTACTATTATTATTATTATTATTGGTTTGACCAGCAGATGCAGATTTGGTACCCTGGTGTTCTGCTCACCTACTAGGGTGCTTGGCTGCCATGTGGTTTCTCATACTGGTGGTGCTCAGGTTGCCTTTTCCCTGGCCTCTGCTCAACTTGGTATGGCAGATGCTACAGACAACAATGTTTTTCTCTGAAGGACTTTCAGAAAAAAAAATTCCACACAGCAGCTGAACATCCCCTAGCCCTGACTTGGCGCACAGCGTGGGTGCTCTTGGGAACAGTTGACCCAGTTCTCACTCTGGGCAAACCACGACCCCTTGGTGCCTGTGTTGGTGCTACATATCCATCTTCTTCTGTGTTGCTATCATGGCTATGCGTGCCAACGGTCCAGGTTGGATCAGTGGACTCATCATCGACCACCTCATCTTCTATCTCATCCTTCTTCCCAGTTGACATTGTAGGCTGACGTGATGGTAACTGTGTCTCATCATCATCTGCCTCCACATCTGGAGACAGTAAATGGCGTTCCTCCAAGTGGCTTTCTTCTGGCTATAGGTCCTCAAATACTTGAGCATCAATGCACGCTACCTCCTCTTGTCCCTCTTCAATGCTGCACAGTGATAGGCCAGAGCCAACCAAAGGATACGTACCAAACAGATCCTCGGAGTGGCCAATCTTGGGGTCATATGTCTCCTGTGACTGATAATGGCGGGAGGAAGGAGAACCAGCTTCAGGATTGGCAGGGCAAGCTTTCTGTGTATCCACAGTAGACTGTGTGGTTGTGGAAGATTTGTTGCTGCTTGACAAATGCGTAGAGGCCTTGTCCGCTATCCAAGACAGGATCTGCTCTCACTCTTCTGGCTTCCACACACGTTTACGTTCCAGACAAGGAACTTTTTCCAGGAACATAGTGGATGCATTAAGCTTCTTCTGACCTGACACAGACTGAGTGCCTTCTCACGCACCACTGACAACACCATGTCCACGTCCCTTAACAACAGGCTTTTTTGGCATTTTGTTTTTTGTTGACAGATTTTCAGGTGTTGATGGCACAAGCCAAGCTAGCTGTCACAGGCACAGCCAAAATAGTGAGTCAACCATGACACAGCCCAAAGGGCTAATTTTTACAAACACTATGCACATTGTGCAGTGGACAAACCAGGACAGTATTCCTACTCCAGCCTAACTACTATTTGTGATTGGAGGCCCTTGGAACCATGACTCAGCCCATAGGGCTAATTTTCACAAACCCTATGCACATTGTGCACTGAACAAATCTGGAATGTACAGTAGTCCTACCAAACTAATATTTGTCATTGGAGGCCCTTGTCACAGGCTGTGCCACATTTTTACTGAGATAGGGTATACATATTCAATAGAAATTTACACTGACTGTTGATGACCGACTGATGACAACTACTACAGTACTCCATGGTAGATAATGTTTGTCAAGGAAGGCCCTTGTCATGGAATCTTCCTGCACCTGTGACACAGCCCCCAGCCCCAGGAGTAATTTTTGGAATTACGATGCACATTCTGCACTGGACCAAGTAGTACAGTATCAAGAAGTCTTCTCTTGCTATATAATCTGGGGAATATTGACAATCAAAATCTCTAAGCCATTTGGAGGAGCTTCTCCAACCCATCCTGGAGGGGGGGCACCATATATCCTTTGTCCATTGACTTGCACAAGTGATATATTTGAGCTTGTCATCCAGTTGACTAGTGCAGCCTTATTTTTCCAGTTCGCAGAGTTCAGCCACACTCACTGCTATCTTCTAGTACTCCATGTCTCTTTGCCATTTTCTCTGTAGTCTCTGACCTTAAATGAGTTAAATAATAGGGCCCTAAAATATGAATAAGTGAGGGCACTCTGAAATGTACACAAGAGGCACCTCCAAAATTTCTAGAGGAGGGCACTTCAAAATGTATGTTACAGGGCCACACAAGGGCTCTCCCAAAGCTCAGCTTTCCTGCCTACTGCAGGCCCTCTGAACATTTGAATTTAGGGCCGCAGTATCACATTTTGGTGGAGGAGGAGGAGGGGGTCAAGCCCAAAGCTACAATTAGCACATTGTAAACTGCTATGGAATATGTTTTCCACTATCTGAGTGTCAATGATGGAGGGACCGCCCAAATGTCTAAGTAACAGCTGTCCCTCCAAAATGCATGTTACAGAGCCACCTGAGGCCTCTCAGGTCAAAGATCAACATACCTACTGGTGCTTTCTAGCTGTGCTTGTAAAGTACTGGGGAATAGCGAACTAAAAATGATGTATGACAGAGGGACCTACAAAATGTATAAATCAGGACACTCCCAATTGTAGAAGGCAATTGTAAAAAAGCCACAACAGTATGTGTGAACAAACGCTAAAAGGGATATTTTTTTATGGTTTCTCTGGTTTATTTAGCCTTATATACAAATGATTATGCAGGAAAAAAACAGTTTCTTAACCTTTTTGGCCTGTTAAATGCAATTTAGGTGAGGTTTGGTAGTTGTTCTTGTGTGTCTGTAAAAGTGACGTAATACTGCGACAAACTTATTCCCAGAAACCATATGTGAGTCAGAAATGCATGCAGGCACATGCTCCAGGCTCTTCTCATTCTGTTTCATCACTTTCCCATTCATTTCAGCCTTTTTCTCAGGCCCCCAGACCCCTTTGTAGAGTCCAGCAGAAAATTACTCGCATTTCCTATTGACTTACATTATACTCGCTATTGGGAACGAATACGTGATTATTACAAAGAACTCGCTACGAGCATAGCGATTACGAATATTACAGTACTCCCTCATCCCAAATTATAACCAATATAATACACCTTCTATCTTACTACAATTTTAAAAAAAACATTACAGGAAAATGTAACAGTTAAAGGGATATTCATACTTTAGGCACATTAAATTACTTTCCATCTACAGCCTACTTTATAACATTAGAAAGAACTGATAGGAATTGTTTTCAAACTTAGCAGCTGCTTTAATTTCACTTTTATTATATTTAATAGTGACTTATTGCTCTCTAGAAATTCAGTCACCAGTAGGTATTAATAACAGTTCTAAAAAAATTATTGCTTCCGCTCAGATCTTATAAAAATCTGTAAATGGTGAATTTTCTGGAAAATGTTGTGCTATTCAAAATAGTTTACTTGGCTCGGGACAAAATAATGTATTATTTGCATAATTGAATGGAAGATACGGAAGTTTAGTCAAGGTTGTGATTAATCTGATTTTCTGTGATAAGGATTTTGTTTTAGAAGGGTTATATTATATTCTGTTTCAATTACAGTAATAAACATCTTACCAGATTTTATTTTTATTAACTTTTAGGTGGAACATGCCAGAGCCCAGCTCTTTCTGCGCTGGTGCGACCGCCGTTACCAACTTTACATCAACCGCTGGATATAAAACAATTCCTTCCATTTTCCTTAGACGCTGCAGCAGCAATTAACCTCTTTCCAAGCCTAACTGCGGTAAGTATACTAGAAAAATAGAAATATGGAAATTACAGTTTAATCTTAAAATGTTATTAGAATATGCTATAGATTTTGAGAAACTTTATGTTCCTTGCACTTCCCAGAGACATGTGGTTAATAATTAATGATTAGTCAAAATTTGTACAAAATATGTAAAATAAATTAATTGTTGTGGATCATTTTAGTGCCACAGATGTAGACACATGTTAATTATTTTTTTCTTTATGATCAATGTTTTACAAAATTGTTGTGCCTTAAAGGGTTATTCTCATCAACATAAACGGATACAATTTAAAAGTGCTTGTAAAAACTAGCAACTTTCCAATTAATTTCTATTAAAGGGAATTTAGCAGCAGGATTTCATCCCTCTCACCCCCCCCCCCAAAAAAAAACTATTTATATATGCATGTAGCTCTTTCAAAGATAAGTTCAGCAATAGCTTTACATGACTAGTCCATTAATTCCTCCGTTGCAGAGAAATCAGCTATTGAATTGAATTGTAGCTGAAGAGCTATTTGTACATCTGAAGCCTCTGTCATTCCAGCTCTATTCCCCACCCAGTGCTGTTTCCTTCTGCTTGACTGACCGCTTCCGTGATGTGTGACTTCAGGTAAAAAAAGCTCCATCATTCAGTAGCAGAGGAATGGAATGGCCATGCAAAGGTTTTGCTGGACCAATTTGTAAGAGCTGCATGCACGTATAAATAGTTTGGGATGTAAAATCAGTCTTTGGAATCCCATTAAAATCCCTTTCTGTTCACAAGATGAGATACATTTTTAGCTTTACAGTTTACTTCTCATTGAATACATCACTGTACACCTCTACAGTGTATCATGGTAGCCTATCTGCTAGGATAGGAGCGCTGTGCTTACAAGCTCTTTCCAATTGAGATTGTAAGTGCTGAAGCTGGTCAGATCGCTGGATCCAGACATGTTGTGTGCCACTATACTACTCTGCTGCCTCTACTTCTATACTTGTAGTATCGGAAAGCACACATTTCATGCCAGCAGCTCTACAATGTCACTAGTCCAAACTGTAAATGAAACAGGATCGCAGAAAACAGACGATTTAATGAGTGTAATGAATATTGACTAAATAGGGGACATTATCTTCTTGACATTGGCAAAGTAAATAATTAGCAAGGCAATTTTGACCACTTGAATATTAAGGCAGATGAAGCTCAATACCCTTTAGAGTTAAGGCCCATTTACTTTGGCCAATAATCTGTCAAATTCTATTGGCAATGACCCATAGTTCACGATAATTGTGTAATATGAATGGGTTGAGTGACTGAATGATGTGTCCAAAAACAGTTGTTCATCGTGTATGAAATTGTTTAGGCTAGAGAAATAATTCGAAAATTGTGTAACATAAATTGTTCACTCATTCAACGATTTGACCGACAAAGGGTAAGAATGGAAATTCATGTCCTAATAGGATTGACCATGTTCGAAAGCTATAAATAGGTCAGTACGCAGTTGTATCATTGGAACTAGTACATATTCGCAGATGGATCGAGTACATATTCAAAATTAGCGGGAAAAAATTGCTTGCTTGTCATGAGTTATGATCTCATTGTTCATCATTTAAACAATTATCTGCTTGTGTAAACCAACCTCTTAATGAAATGATCAGTGCTCCTCAAATGCCGTTTAATAACCCAGACCAAGTATATTACTTATACACTGGTTAAGGGGCACATGATTATTTCAGTCTGCCTTTTGATTCTTCTTAGTACTGTTTCCAGAATGCTTTAGCCCTCCAATCAGTGTATGTGATGGAAAAAGTGCTTGTGTTAATTCTCAACTTGTCCATAGGCCTCTATTCAACAAGTGTATGCTAAAAGAAGTGCTTTGCAGTATAGAATATCACAGAAGGCTATGCTATTTCCTACAATGGTATACAGTAAAAAATAAGCATCTCGTAGTATATGTTTGTTTTTATTTTTTTAGAATGGGAGTTTATCAGTGATGCTCCACATTGTGTGCGTATTTAGCAGGATATGTCACAGTCTTTAATTTGATCTGTACGTTTGGTGATTCTGTGTCACACTGTCACAGAATACTGGAGGTAGGGGGCCTAAGCTGACCCTAAGCTGGGACCCTGACTAACCCCTCAACCTGGAGGTACTGTTAAAGGTACAGAGGTCCAGGCCGCCAGCGTAACCCCTACCTCCTGAGGATCCCTGCACCTAAGTAATCTAGTCCTGAGAAGGACCCCGATCACAACAATAGGGAACCAGAAATAATATGCCCACACACAGTATTTAGACGAACGAGACAGTACAAGGGAAAAACCAAAACCACCTTGCATACAACTTCTACACAACTACAACAGAGGGAACACCAACGGGAAAGGAGATAAATGATAAAGCGAGGAAAGGGAAAAAACACTTCCAAATACACTTATCTCAGCAACTCCAAACACCACGATCCGCTCTGTAAGTCTGAATGAAAAGCTTTCACCGACACCTCCCAAACAGACCTGCAGGAATATAAAGGAGTCTCACTAAAGAAGCATTGATTGCAGCTGGGCGAGGCTGGACCTCAGCTAGCCCAGAGAGAGAGAGAATTAACTCCTACACTGCCGAGAAAACACAAAGCACCAACAAGTCAGCTGCGAGAAGTCAGGCTGTGTACTCGTGACGATCTTCGTGGCAACACACCCGTGACAGTACCCCCCCTTCTACGAGGGGCCTCCGGACCCTCAGGGCCAGGTTTATCCGGGTGAGTCGAGTGGAAGGCCCGAACTAATCGGTCTGCGTTAATATCCGATGCAGGAACCCACATCCTCTCCTCAGGACCATACCCCTTCCAATGAACCAAGTACTGAAGGGACCGGCGATTAAAGCGTGAATCAATGACCCTCGATACCTGGAACTCCAAGTTACCATTGACAACCACAGGAGGGGGAGGTAAAGGTGACGGTACCACCGGCGCCACATACCTCTTAAGCAATGATCTGTGAAACACGTTGTGAATTTTAAACGTAGGGGGGAGGTCAAGACGGAATGCCACCGGATTAATAACAGAACTGATTCTGTACGGCCCGATGAACCTGGGACCCAGTTTCCAGGAGGGAACCTTAAGTTTAATATTCCTGGTAGACAACCATACCTGATCGTTCACACTTAGGTCCGGACCAGACACTCTCCTCCTATCAGCCATACGTTTGTATCGGTTCCCCATAGTATTCAGATTCTTCAGCCATTCTTTGTAGAGGTAGACGCTTCCGAGGTAGGGGTGGGATCAGTAATGTCACACTGTCACAGAATACTGGAGGTAGGGGGCCTAAGCTGACCCTAAGCTGGGACCCTGACTAACCCCTCAACCTGGAGGTACTGTTAAAGGTACAGAGGTCCAGGCCGCCAGCGTAACCCCTACCTCCTGAGGATCCCTGCACCTAAGTAATCTAGTCCTGAGAAGGACCCCGATCACAACAATAGGGAACCAGAAATAATATGCCCACACACAGTATTTAGACGAACGAGACAGTACAAGGGAAAAACCAAAACCACCTTGCATACAACTTCTACACAACTACAACAGAGGGAACACCAACGGGAAAGGAGATAAATGATAAAGCGAGGAAAGGGAAAAAACACTTCCAAATACACTTATCTCAGCAACTCCAAACACCACGATCCGCTCTGTAAGTCTGAATGAAAAGCTTTCACCGACACCTCCCAAACAGACCTGCAGGAATATAAAGGAGTCTCACTAAAGAAGCATTGATTGCAGCTGGGCGAGGCTGGACCTCAGCTAGCCCAGAGAGAGAGAGAATTAACTCCTACACTGCCGAGAAAACACAAAGCACCAACAAGTCAGCTGCGAGAAGTCAGGCTGTGTACTCGTGACGATCTTCGTGGCAACACACCCGTGACATTCTGCTGATGAATATACCTAATGTGTAAAGAAGAACAAAATCTTAGATACATTCCACTTGACAGTATTTGGGGCTGCGTTAAAAACTAAGCACCTTAATATACATTCCCATAAAGCTCTTTATTATATTTTTTCACAAAATTAGCCTATAATCCATCTAAAGGCATATTTACAGGCAGCAGATTTTGTTGCAGAAGTTTTTGTGACTGTCCTGTTCCTTTTTATAGGGCATTCAGAAAATGTAGTAGAACATCATTTACAAAAATATAACTCATTTTCATTTGCAGATATTTCTGCAACATAATAGCCACATATGAATAGACCTTAAAAGCAGGTGAGTCTTCAAGATGCATGTCCCTTCCAAAATACCAGCACACATAACTGCTCTTAAAACCATAGCCTTTGATAAAATCAACTGTCTCAAACAAAACTGTTAAAATAAAATAAAAGAATGGGGTCTCTTTCAGTATAATGTAACTGTAGGTCCAACATAATTCTCTAATGAAAAATAATGCATATCACAGATGAAAATATGGTATGGTATTCCTATTAACTAAACCCTACCCCTGCTTATCTTTTCCTGCAGTCAATCACCTAAGAAGAACATAAAACAAACGATAAAATTACATTCTCATGTTGTATTGAAAGGCTCCTTTTCACAAAACTGTAAAATACAATATCCAAAGAGAATGATTTGGGGCACTTGATCAATAAAAAATGTACAAGTTATTTAATAGTACATAATTTATTTATTTATTTATTTTAATCACTTATATAGTGCCATTAATTCCACAGCGCTTTACAGACATTATGGGCACTGTCCCCATTGGGGCTCACAATCTAGATTCCCTACTAGTATGTCTTTGGAGTGTGGGAGGAAACCGGAGAACCCAGAGGAAACCCATTCAAACACGGGGAGAACATACAGACTCCTTGCAGATGTTGTCCTTGGTAGGATTTAAACTCAGGACCCCAGTGCTGGAAGGTGGCAGTGCTAACCACTGAGCCACCGTTCTGCCCTGAGATGCTTATTATGACATGAACATTAGACATACTGAATATAGGCAAATTCGTGGTTAAAATTTCCATTCAGGAAATATAATTTTATATATTGGATAAGTCCATGAAAATTAATTGCATTTCACTAATAAAAATCTGTTGCTGCCAGTAAAATATGGTGTTTAGCAGTCATCTGTTAAGGAAGTGTGACGCCTTTACTCGAAAGCCCTTTTCTTTACCCTGGGAGATGGGGGACTCGGAGTCGGGTCCTGTGATGGAGAGATGGGGTGCAGCCGTGGCCCAGACCGGCTCCATGCCCAGGGCCGTCACAATTAAAAAAAGGATGGTACGGGCTTATCCGGGTTGAGTGGCTGATTTCGACTACGCCACCTGTGGCACCTGGTGAAGGCCACCAGCGCCGCTGCCGTCCGCTGAGGCATGGTGGTATGGTGTCCATCGTTGTTACTACTACCCACAGGCGGAGCAAGGCCTCAGGGCAGAAAGACAGGAGGTCAGGGGTAGTAGTCTAGAAAGTCTGCATAGTGCGGTGTGGCGCAGAATAAAGTGTCCAGAGGCCATAGGGGTGAACTTCCAAGGCTTTACTCACATGAGAGATGGCAGTAGGAAGGCGACTCCCTGCTCCTCGCGGAGTTCTGCGGTCACCAGGGACGGGGGGTCCGACAACCTCCGAGTAAGTCCAGCATTCAATCAGGACCCCGCACCAGAGTGTTCCTAGACTTCAGACCGGATCCTTTCCTGTCTCTGTGTGTGTGGATAGGCCGGGTCTCCCTCTGAACTCCTCTCAGAAAAAGGGCATGGGTGGCAGCTCTGCTCTTTCCGTTACCCGGTGGGATCCTCAGGGCCTACCGGGCTTTCCCGACCAAGACGTAGAGTAGCAAGGTCAGGTGTCGGGGGCCGGTACCCCTCTTGCAGCCGGAATCCCTCTGAATAGATCAGGTAGGCAAGGACAGGTGGCGCACACCGCTCGGTCTGCATCCTCCCCGGGATCCATTTGCGGTGGAGCTACACTCTAAAGCTCCGGGCCTTCTTGGTCATGGTCTTTGACCGGGTTCAGACATTCCTTATCTGCAACCTGCCCCTCGACCCCAAGACTAAGGTACGAGGGCCGTGTCTCTGTCCTCTGCAGGCCCACACAGGATCCACGCTCAGGGAGGGAGATCACAATACAAAGACCCAGAACCAAAATGTTTTTTTTATTAAATATGAATTATTAAGTGTCACTAAAATGTGAGTCCTCCACCCTCACCCACTAGATGGTTCCCTTAACTCTTGGTTCCCCAGTCTCCCTGTAACCAGGAGGGCAGCACCTAGTGCATTCTAGCTCCCTCTGGTGGAGAAATGTGGTGTTGGATGTGGAGGTGGAGTCCTGACCATCACACTGTTCTTACCTCAGAGGAGGAACACTACACTCCATTAAAGAAGTGCAGCATCCCTGTGGCGGTCGAACCCTCAGGGGCGCCACATTCCCCCCTGGTGAAACACAGCATGTCCGCGGGCTGCAAAAATGTAACACCTAGGAAAGTTTTCTTTTTATGTAACAACAAACCATCTTCCCTTTATGGGAGGCACATCTTCTTAAACATTGCAAACATGACATTATAAAAGTACAAAAGTATAAAGTTATAAAATTATAAAAGTGCTAGCTTTTTCCAGAGACATAATATGCAGACAGACAGGTTAAAGTGCAATGATGAAGAGTCAGTTCAGAAGTGCGAGGGATCTGTCCCAAACCCCAAACGTGGGCCATGGGGTGGCTGCAGGGCATGTAGATCCCGAGCTGGACCTCCAAGAGAGCCACCCTATGTCACGCTGTCTCTGCGTACTGGAGGTCAGGGGCCTAAGCTGACCCTAAGCTGGGGCCCTGACTAATCCCTCTACCTGGAGGTACTGTTAAAGGTACAGAGGTCCAGGCCACCAGCGTAACCCCTACCTCCTGAGGATCCCTGCACCTCAGTAATCTAGTCCTGAGAAGGACCCCGATCACAACAATAGGGGACAGGAAATAATATGCCAACACTCAGTACTTAGACGAACGAGACAGTACAAGGGTCAAACCAAAAACCACCTTGCATACAAAAACTACTCACAACAACAGAGGGAACACCAACGGGAAAGGAGATAAATGATAAAGCGAGGAAGGGAAAAATCACACCAAATACACTTAGCTCAGAATTCCAAAACACCACGATCCGCTCTGTATGTCTGTATGAAATGCTTTCACCGACACTTCCCTAACAGACCGGCAGGCATTTGAAGGAGTCCCACTACAGCAGCATTGATTGCAGCTGGGCGAGGCAGGACCTCGTCTAGCACAGAGAGAGGGAGAGTTAACTCCCTCACTGCCGAAAACACAAAGCACCAAAAGCTCAGCTGCGAGAAGTCAGGCTGTGTAATCGTGATGATCTTCATGGCGACACACCCGTGACAGTACCCCCCCTTCTACGAGGGGCCTCCGGACCCTCAGGGCCAGGTTTATCCGGGTGAGTCGTGTGGAAGGCCCGAACTAATCGGTCTGCGTTAATATCCGACGCAGGAACCCACATCCTCTCCTCAGGACCATACCCCTTCCAATGAACCAGGTACTATAGGGACCGGCGATTAAAGTGTGAATCGATGACCCTCGATACCTGGGACTCCAAGTTACCATTGACCACCACTGGAGGGGGAGGTAAAGGTGACGGTACCACCGGCGCCACATACCTCTTAAGCAACGATCTGTGGAACACGTTGTGAATTTTAAACGTAGAGGGGAGGTCAAGACGGAATGCCACCGGATTAATTATAGAACTGATCCTGTACGGCCCGATGAACCTGGGACCCAGTTTCCAGGAGGGAACCTTAAGTTTTATATTCCTGGTAGACAACCATACCCGATCGTTCACACTTAGGTCCGGACCAGACACTCTCCTCCTATCAGCCATACGTTTGTATCGGTTCCCCATAGTATTCAGATTATTCAGTACCCCTCTCCATACTGAAGCGAGTGATGAGGAAATTCGTTCCTCCTCAGGAACCCCCGAAGATCCCCCCCTACTGAAAGTACAAAACTGGGGGTGAAAACCATATGCCCCAAAAAACGGGGACTTACCAGTGGACTCGCTCCGCCTATTATTAAGAGCAAACTCTGCCAGAAGTAAGAAAGAAACCCAGTCCTCCTGGTTCTCTGACACAAAACACCGGAGATATGTCTCCAAGCTCTGGTTCATACGTTCCGTCTGACCATTGGTCTGAGGATGAAAAGCCGATGAGAACGATAAATGCATCCCCCGCCGTATACAAAACGCCATCCAGAATTTGGACACAAACTGAGACCCCCGATCAGACACCACCTCGGAGGGTACCCCGTGAAGCCTCACAATCTCCCCAATGAACACCTGCGCAAGAGTTTTAGCATTAGGAAGAGCAGGAAGAGCGATAAAATGTGCCATCTTGCTGAACCTGTCCACTACAACAAGTATGACCGTTTTACCCAAAGACGGCGGGAGGTCCGTAATAAAGTCCATAGACAGATGAGTCCAAGGACGCTCCGGGATCTTCAAAGGTAAGAGGGCCCCAGACGGACGGGTATGTGAGGTCTTAGAGCGCGCACAAACCCCACAGGACGCGACAAAAGTTACCACCTCCTTATGTAAGTTAGGCCACCAAAACCGACGCGAGAGGAGATCCACCGTTGCTTTACTCCCCGGGTGTCCTGCCAAAGCTGAGTTATGGTGTGCCTCGATCACCTTTTGTCGCAACTGATCTGGAACACACAGTCTCCCCGGAGGTCCAACAGGGGCGTCCCCCTGAGCCTCCAATACCTCCTCCTCAAGCTCAGAGCATACTGCCGAAACCACCACCCCCTCCTGAAGGATAGGAACCGGGTCGTCCGTATTCCCGGCCCCAGGGAAACTACGAAATAAGGCATCCGCCTTTACATTTTTTGACCCAGGACGATATGTGACGACAAAATTAAACCTGGTAAAAAACAATGACCACCTAGCTTGTCTGGGATTCAGACGTTTTGCGGACTCCAGATATAGCAGGTTCTTGTGATCGGTGATGACGGTGACTGGATGGACTGCCCCCTCTAAAAAATGGCGCCACTCCTCAAAAGCTAACTTAATGGCCAAGAGTTCCCTATTGCCGACATCGTAATTCCTCTCAGCGGACGACAATTTTTTAGAGAAAAAGGCGCACGGATGCCACTTACCAGGGGACGAACCTTGTGACAACACTGCTCCCACCCCTACCTCGGAAGCGTCTACCTCTACAATGAATGGCTGTGACGCATCAGGTTGAATGAGTATGGGTGCCGAGGCAAAACATTTTTTCAAGGAGGAGAATGCTTGACAAGCCTTGTCAGACCACCTAGAAAAATCCGTCCCCTTTTTAGTCATGTCTGTGAGAGGCTTAACCATGGAAGAGAAATTACGAATAAACTTCCGGTAATAATTAGCAAACCCCAGGAAACGTTGTAGTGCCTTAAGATTCTCTGGCCGATCCCACTCAAGAACTGCCCGCACTTTCCCAGGGTCCATACGAAAACCGGACGCTGAAACCAGGAAGCCTAAAAACTGGAGTTCCTGTACGGCGAACACACACTTTTCCCATTTGGCATACAGTTTGTTATCCCACAAGATCTGTAACACCTGCCTAACGTGCTCCTGATGAGACACCAGATCCGGCGAGTAAATTAAGATATCATCCAGATATATGACAACAAACTGTCCCACCAGGCGGCGAAAAATGTCATTAACAAAGTGTTGGAACACCGCCGGGGCATTAGTCAGACCGAATGGCATGACAAGGTTCTCATAATGCCCCTCCGGAGTGTTAAACGCCGTCTTCCACTCATCTCCCTCCTTCATCCTAATCAGATTGTACGCCCCCATGAGATCCAACTTAGAGAACCATTTGGCGCCCACGATCTGATTAAAGAGATCGGGAATAAGTGGGAGCGGATACGGATCTCGGACCGTAATCCGATTAAGTTCACGGAAATCCAGGCAAGGGCGTAGGCCTCCATCTTTCTTCTTAACAAAGAAGAACCCCGCGGCCACCGGTGAAGATGAAGGTCTAATATGCCCCTTAGCCAGACTTTCTGAAATATAATCCTTCATGGCCTGCCTCTCAGGACCAGAAAGGTTATACAACCTAGCTTTAGGTAACTTGGCCTCAGGGAGCAGTTTTACAGAACAGTCATACTCGCGATGAGGAGGTAGTTCCTGACACCCTTTCTCCGAGAATACATCCTCAAAGTCCGCCAGAAATGGAGGCAAGACCCTAGGAGTAACCGTACCGATGACCGTATTCATGCAGTTTTTATTACAGAATTTACTCCATTGGCTTATCTCTCTGGATTGCCAATTAATAACCGGGTTATGCTTAGTTAACCAAGCAAGGCCCAACACTATAGGAGTAGGAAGACCCTCCAACACGTAGCAAGACAACAGTTCTTTATGTATCGCCCCCACTTGAAGTTTTACGTTATGCACAGCTTGCAAAAAACTTCCCTGACCGAGAGGCCTGGCATCGATCGAGAATATGGGGATGGGTTTAGCCAACTCACTCAATCGCATACCTTGAACCCGGGCAAACCGAGCGTCCACCAGATTAGCCCCGGCCCCACTATCCAGAAGAACAGATATCCTCTCAGTTCTCGTACCCACCACCACCTCTGCCGGTATGAGAAACTGAGACGAACCTAGGGACGAAATACCTACTCCCAGATTGCCGTCCACCACACAACCTGGGATCAACAGTTTTCCAACGACTCTTCACTCTGCAAGGGACGGGATGGACACCCCCCAATAAAATGTCCCTTTCTCCCTCAGAAGAAACACCTTCTTGTCTTATGGCGCACCACCGGTCCCCTCCCCTGAAATGATGTCCCTCCTAATTGCATAGGCTCCTCTGGACTCACCAGGGGAACCACCATATGAGGGGACCTTGTAGGAGGTGGAGTCATCACAGGGGGTGGAGTTATCCTGCACCTCTCCCGAAGCCGTCTGTCAATGCGAATAGCAAGGGCCATAGCGGCTTCCAGTGACGCGGGAGAGTCATACTGTGCCAACACATCCTTTAATTTGTCAGATAAACCTTGACAAAACTGGCTCCTAAGAGCCGGGTCATTCCACTGGGTGTCCGTGGCCCACCTACGGAACTCCGAACAGAATTCCTCCGCCGGACGATCTCCCTACTGGATCCTACGTAACTTAGATTCAGCCAGGGAGATCCGATCCGGGTCATCATATAAGAGACCCAGAGCTGCAAAAAACCTATCCACTGACTGGAGAGCCGGGGAGCCCGGGGGAAGAGAGAACGCCCAAGATTGTGGGTCCCCTTGTAGGAGCGAGATGACTATTCCCACCCTTTGTTCTTCACTCCCCGATGACCGAGGCCGCAGCCGAAAGTACAACTTGCATGCCTCCCGGAAAACAAAAAACTTGTCCCGCCCCCCAGTGAACCTGTCAGGGAGAGCTACTTTAGGTTCTGGTCCGGCTTGCTCCTGGGGATATAAAACCTTAGACCTAACATCCGCCAGCTCCATGGACAAACTCTGTAACTGCCAGCTAGACTGGCTACTGGATCCATGGTAGCTGGAGAGAATCTTAGTTGGTCGGTGAAAATGTCACGCTGTCTCTGCGTACTGGAGGTCAGGGGCCTAAGCTGACCCTAAGCTGGGGCCCTGACTAATCCCTCTACCTGGAGGTACTGTTAAAGGTACAGAGGTCCAGGCCGCCAGCATAACCCCTACCTCCTGAGGATCCCTGCACCTCAGTAATCTAGTCCTGAGAAGGACCCCGATCACAACAATAGGGGACAGGAAATAATATGCCAGCACTCAGTACTTAGATGAACGAGACAGTACAAGGGTCAAACCAAAAACCACCTTGCATACAAAAACTACTCACAACAGAGGGAACACCAACGGGAAAGGAGATAAATGATAAAGCGAGGAAGGGAAAAATCACACCAAATACTCTTAGCTCAGAACTCCAAAACACCACGATCCGCTCTGTATGTCTGTATGAAATGCTTTCACCGACACTTCCCTAACAGACCAGCAGGCATTTGAAGGAGTCCCACTACAGCAGCATTGATTGCAGCTGGGCGAGGCAGGACCTCGTCTAGCACAGAGAGAGAGAGAGTTAACTCCCTCACTGCCGAAAAACACAAAGCACCAAAAACTCAGCTGCGAGAAGTCAGGCTGTGTAATCGTGACGATCTTCGTGGCGACACACCCTTGACACCCTGACAGGTTTTTCTTCTGAGGTCTGAGGTAGAATTATATACTCGGCTTTATATAAAACCAATATGGAGCACCTAAAAAGATGCAAACTATATACAGAAAGGGAGTCTGTCTGCTGCTAGTCCGCAGGGACCCATGTCTCCAGAAACCGGGGATAGAAAAATTAAAACATAAACGTCAACATTTTAACTTTAAACAAATTACAGCCGGGGCTGCTTAGATCCCGGCTTCCCTCCTGGGAAAAGGCTCGTTCCTCCCGACGGAGGCTGACCGGTCCCCTGAGGCTGAGCGTGAGGGGGCATCACTTCCGGACACTTTGTGGACATCCAGGGCGTACCACCCCCGCACCCCATGGTGGCCAGAGTAAGTCACTACATCGCCCGGGAAGAGGCTCCGGCCAGGGTGTCCCTTCTTCAGCCGCGGCTCGACGTCCCGCCGGCTGACAAAGACGTCGTCCTCGTGCTGATGAACCCCCACCCCGCCTCATGGTGGAAGCGGACTACTTGCCCTTCCACACGGGGACTGGGACGGGTTGTCTCCTCCTGTCGGGCCCGGGACTTGACAGCTTTGGCCCTCACCTCGAGGTGCTCGCAGCGGACCTCCCTTTGGCGTTGCTCCCGAGTGAGCTGGAGGATCTGCTCACTGCACCGCTCACTCTTCCTCTGCGCTTCAGCCCGGGTCTCCCAGGGGAAGCCCATCAGGTCCTCCCCTGGTTGTCCCAGGCCCACTCTTCAGCCTCCGGCCAGGTGACTGTTGGTGCGGGTAGCGGTGTCTTTAGGGGTTGCTGCGGTTCCTCTACGAGTGTGGACCAGTCCGGGTTGGGGCCGGTGGACACCTCTGCAGCTTCAGGTGCTTCGGACTCGGGAGTAGGGCGGCACTGCAGGTCTCCACCGATATCTGAAGCTTGCAGCTCCGGGGCAAAGACCTGCTGCCAGGTGACTGCGCCGGGCAGGAGATATTCGGTCATGAGGTCCAGCATCAGTACGGTAGGCTCAGCAGCCGGGGCAGGGGTAGCACACTCACCCGCCTCTGGGCCGTTCACGACCTCTGTCACCGTGTCTTCCTGAGCTTCAGCTCCTTGGCGGCGGGCCCGGATGCGCAGCAACATTTCTTCCCGCCACGCAGCCGTCGCCGCCTCCTGGGCCTCTTTCTGTCTCCACATAAGACCCGGGGCTTCCTGGTGGAGAAACTCCAATTCTCCCACTGTCAAGATCTTGCCTCCTCGCTCCCTGCCAGGTGAAGGACCTGAACCGGGTTCAGAAGGCTCGGTAGGTTGCGCTCCAGAAGCGTCCATGTCTGCTCCCGAAGATTGCCAACCTCCAACTGCAATGGCCGCACCTTGTTGCTTGTCTTCTTCCTCCTCTTTCGGGGCGGTTCCTGGTCGGCATGCTGACTGGCCCGCCTCCGTTCAGCCCATCCGGTTTGACGGGCATTACCCCGCGGACAGTTTCTGATGGTAGGGGCGGTCCGCACTTTTGGCGCCTTGCGGGAGTCCAGCCCACGATGGGAGGAGTCAGAAGGCCATCTTTCCACAGCTTTATGGCGTCTGTTCTTCTTGGGTAGGTGCCATTTTAAGTGAAAACGACAGTTCAAGGTGTAAGGCACACAGTACCCGGTAGCAATGGGTAATTCCTTCCTTTTCTGCGGGCACGCTATCCTGCCGACTACGCCAAGTTTGTGACACCTCTACTCGAATGCCCTTTTCTTTACCCTGGGAGATGGGGGACTCGGAGTCGGGTCCTGTGATGGAGAGATGGGGTGCAGCCGTGGCCCTGACCCGCTCCGTGCCCAGGGCCGTCACAATTAAAAAAAGGATGGTACGGGCTTATCCGGGTTGAGTGGCTGATTTCGACTACGCCACCTGTGGCACCTGGTGAAGGCCACCAGCGCCGCTGCCGTCCGCTGAGGCATGGTGGTATGGCGGCCATCGTTGTTACTACTCCCCACAAGCGGAGCAAGGCCTCAGGGCAGAGAGACAGGAGGTCAGGGGTAGTAGTCTAGAAAGTCTGCATAGTGCAGTGTTGTGCAGAATAAAGAGTCCGGAGGCCATAGGGGTGAACTTCCAAGGCTTTACTCACATGAGAGATGGCAGTAGGAAGGCGACTCCCTGCTCCTCACGGAGTTCTGCAGTCACCAGGGACGGGGGGTCCGATAACCTCCGAGTAAGTCCAGCATTCAATCAGGACCCCACACCAGAGTGTTCCTAGACTTCAGACCGGATCCTTTCCTGTCTGTGTGTGTGTGGATAGGCCGGGTCTCCCTCTGAACTCCTCTCAGAAAAAGGGCACGGGTGGCAGCTCTGCTCTTTCCGTTACCGGGTGGGATACTCAGGGAATACCAGGACGTAGAGTAGCAAGGTCGGGTGTCGGGGGCCGGTACCCCTCTTGCAGCCGGAATCCCTCTGAATAGATCAGGTAGGCGAGGACAGGTGGCGTACACCGCTCCGTCTGCATCCTCCCCAGGACCCATTTGCGGTGGAGCTACACTCTAAAGCTCCGGGCCTTCTTGGACCGGGTTTGACCGGGTTCTGACATTCCTTATCTGCAACCTGCCCCTGGACCCCAAGGCTAAGGTACGAGGGCCGTGTCTCTGTCCTCTGCAGGCCCACACAGGATCCACGCTCAGGGAGGGAAGATCACAATACAAAGACCCAGAACCAAAATGTTTTTTTTATTAAATATGAATTATTAAGTGTCACTAAAATGTGAGTCCTCCACCCTCACCCATTAGATGGTTCCCTTAACTCTTGGTTCCCCAGTCTCCCTGTAACCAGGAGGGCAGCACCTAGTGCATTCTAGCTCCCTCTGGTGGAGAAATGTTGTGTTGGATGTGGAGGTGGAGTCCTGACCATCACACTGTTCTTACCTCAGAGGAGGAACACTACACTCCATTAAAGAAGTGCAGCATCCCTGTGGCGGTCGAACCCTCAGGGGCGCCACATTAGCACCATTATATATATATTTATATATATATATATATATATATATATATATATATACATACAGTACAGACCAAAAGTTTGGACACACCTTCTCATTTAAAGATTTTTCTGTATTTTCATGACTATGAAAATTGTACATTCACACTGAAGGCATCATAACTATGAATTAACACATGTGGAATTATATAGTTAACAAAAAAGTGTGTAACAGCTGAAAATATGTCTTATATTCTAGGTTCTTCAAAGTAGCCACCTTTTGCTTTGATGACTGCTTTGCACACTCTTGGCATTCTCTTGATGAGCTTCAAGAGGTAGTCACCGGAAATAGTTTTCACTTCACAGGTGTGCCCTGTCAGGTTTAATAAGTGGGATTTCTTGCCTTATAAATGGGGTTGGAACCATCAGTTGTGTTGTGCAGAAGTCGGGTGGATACACAGCTGATAGTCCTACTGAATAGACTGTTAGAACTTGTATTATGGCAAGAAAAAAGCTGCTAAGTAAAGAAAAATGAGTGGCCATCATTACTTTAAGAAATGAAGGTCAGTCAGTCCGAAAAATTGGGAAAACTTTGAAAGTGTCCCCAAGTGCAGTTGCAAAAACCATCAAGCGCTACAAAGAAACTGGCTCACATGAGGACCGCCCCTTGAAAGGATGACCAAGAGTCACCTCTGCTTCTGAGGATAAGTTTATCCGAGTCACCAGCCACAGAAATCACAGGTTAACAGCAGCTCAGATTAGAGACCAGGTCAATGCCACACAGAGTTCTAGCAGCAGACACATCTCTACAACAACTGTTAAGAGGAGACTTTGTGCAGCAGACCTTCATGGTAAAATAGCTGCTAGGAAACCACTGCTAAGGACAGGCAACAAGCAGAAAAGACTTGTTTGAGCTAAAGAACACAAGGAATGGACATTATACCAATGGAAATTTGTGCTTTGGTCTGATGAGTCCAAATTTGAGATCTTTGGTTCCAACCACCGTGTCTTTGTGTGACGCAGAAAAGGTGAACGGATGGACTCTACATGCCTGGGTCCCACCCTGAATGATGGAGGAGGAGGTGTGATGGTGTGGGGGTGCTTTGCTGGTGACACTGTTGGGGATTTATTCAAAATTGAAGACATACTGAACCAGCATGGCTACCACAGCATCTTGCAGCAGCATGCTATTCCATCCGGTTTGCGTTTAGTTGGACCATCATTTATTTTTCAACAGGATAATGACCCCAAACACACCTCCAGGCTGTGTAAGGGCTATTTGACCAAGAAGGAGAGTGATGGGGTGCTACGCCAGATGACCTGGCCTCCACAGTCACCAGACCTGAACCCAATCGAGATGGTCTGGGGTGAGCTGGGCCGCAGAGTGAAGGCAAAAGGGCCAACAAGTGCTAAGCATCTCTGGGAACTCCTTCAAGATTGTTGGAAGACCATTTCCGGTGACTACCCCTTGAAGCTCATCAAGAGAATGCCAAGAGTGTGCAAAGCAGTCATCAAAGCAAAAGGTGGCTACTTTGAAGAACCTAGAATATAAGACATATTTTCAGTTGTTTCACACTTTTTTGGTAAGTATATAATTCCACATGTGTTAATTCATAGTTTTGATGCCTTCAGTGTGAATGTACAATTTTCATAGTCAGGAAAATACAGAAAAATCTTTAAATGAGAAGGTGTGTCCAAACTTTTGGTCTGTATAAAATATATGTAAATATATATATATATATATATATATATATATATATATATATATATATATATATATATATATATATATATATATATATTGATATTTGTGACTTTATAATGTATCTGGTATTGTGCAGCACAAGTAAACCTTAGTTTATTGAAATGCAGGATCTTTTTTACTTTTACTTTTTGCTTAATCATCTATAACTTTCCACTGTTTCTTTTACTGCATCATTAAAATCAGAATTAATTGACAAGTGTCAGTATGCTAGTCACAAAGACTCTTCTGGCATTAATAATTGTGATCTGACGCGCAATCCATAATGATTATAGTTCTTTCAAGCTGAAATGTTGGTGTTGAAAATTATTGATTTCTTTTAGTTCTTTTCTAATATCATGTGTCTGAGCATCTTATAACAAAATCAAACTGTTCTTGAACGCTCTTCAGGGCTTAGGTTTAAAACTGACTTGGTTTCAATGAAATGGTTCTATTACTCTTTACGCTGCTGGCATTTATTAGATTGTTTACTTATTGTGTACCTACACTTTACAGCTTTTTTAAACAGAGTTTTTTAATACAATATATGTGTTAAAAAGTCAGGTAGATCAGTTGGGGACCAGATCCTGAGACCACCAACGATCCAAACTCTAAACATTGACCCAAAGCATTTACTTCAGGAGATATAAGTGCTTATGACCTACATGAGCATGTTCGCAAAGCAGTGTGTAAGACACCAGTGTATCTGACACCGCAATAGGCGATTGGCCTATCCTCCTCATCTGGAAATGACATGATGGGGAAGGAGGTGAGCACAGCATAAACCAACCAATGTCGGTTATAGGGAAGGAGATGTGTAATGTATGGTCAATCTGAATAGGGATTTCATTGGATACGTGTGTAGGAAATGTCTGATTGGCCCAATCTAATGACAAATGAGATTGGAACAAAGGCTTTAAAAACTCCAACATACCATTTTGTGGTTCATTATAGCCTCAGCCCCCTGAGGAAGCCTGTGAAGGCAAAACTTGTTGGGAGGCTATATATGTTTTTTGTCTGCTGGTTGAGACCTAAGATATAGTAACAGCTTTACCTCCTAAAAGAATTAATCTACAGTCACGGACTGCAGCCATGATACATGTATGTAGATTAGTTAAAAGGAAAGAACTGTTATTATGACAAATTAATCCATAGGGTACTAAGGATAGTTTAATACAGGTTCACATCAGCAATAAATTTTATTTATTATCTTCACCTCTTTTAAATTTAGATTAATAAAAGTCATGTTTTAACATCCCTTATGATGGGATTTATTTACCCTTTGGGTAATTTGGTGTGACAAAGCAGTGTATGGGCTCAGTAGCAAACCTATGATAACGGACACCACTCTGAGCACATGCTCATGAAGGAGTTGAGCGCTTCTCCCTCTTCAAGTAAGTTCTTTGGGACAGTGTTTAGAGCAATTGGTGGGTGTCTCATGAGTTGGACTCACACCTATCTACAGGATGTTTTAGAAACATATAATATGCAAAAAAACATAGTATAGGTAGACTTAAAGTGATATGCAGTATATGTTTGGTTTATATACTTAATCCACTGGTATGGAAAATTAATGGTATCATTGAGGAAATGTTGCTGAAGAAGAATTTCTGTTAAACGGTTGACCGGGAAGTCACAGCTAACTTAGTTATAAAGTACATCCATAGGCTAGAATATTCACTTGTTCAACATGAAGCCAAATTCTACATTGATTCTTATTCCAGTGATAGAAGTAATATAGTGCTGACTGTTTTAATCCAGAACATTGATGTAATTGTTTTTGCACTGATGCCCTTTCAGCCCAATTGAATTAAAGGGTAAAAAATGGGCACATGATCACAACCTGTGTATGAAATACCAGTCTTGATGAATTCTACACATTGGCTTTGGCCTCATGCATAAGGCAGAATATGTACTTAGGCTCTACATGTACAGTTGTATGATGCCTATATATTAAAATATATTAAGGAAGTATTCTCCAATAAAATCAATGTCATAAAACTCTCCGAGAAAATGTCTCTACATGTCTACACAGTAAAGTGTAGTATGGCATCAAAGATTTCATAGAAGTATAGTGCCTAAGGTCCTTCTCACACTACATTTATGAAGTACATCCAGTGTTTGCATATGAATTTCCAAAAACAGGATTTAGACAAAACCTCCGATAGAGCGATATACTTAAAATGGGGCTCAATGAAAAATCAGTGATTTTTCATCAGTATTTGTGTGCCATAACCAGGAGTGGAACATACAGAGAAGCTATAATTGAAAGATTGACACCTGTTCTTTTTTTTGAGACACTCCTGGTTTAGGCATACAAACACTGATGAAAAATCACTAACGAATGAGCTCTACCAAAGCGGTGTTCAAATGGACATCATTTGTGGTTGATTTATTTATTTAATTTTTTAACTGTCCATTTTTCCATACAGGCACAATAAGGTAGTCTACTATGTTTTTGTGTCAACTGAAAAAATATACATTGTCGGAAAAAAACACACATAGGGATTAAGATGGAACTCTCCAGATGTACGGTAAAAAGTCAGTATCAATAAAGCCATAGAATTTGTGGTTCAGGAACCAAATTTTGACACCAGGAATATTATTAATTGATAGCATATTTGGTGGCAAGTTAAATTAATGTAATTTATTTTATCTAAAGGAGTTCTGTCTTGTAGACTGACACTGTTGTGCAATTAATGATTTCCATTTGCTTCTTGGTAATTCTAAAGTGACATGAAAGCAGAAAATGATATAGTTATTGAATACGGTACAAGGCCGTCATCAATTAGCATGAATTCTGCACTACATTTGATGATAATTTGATTACTTACTTCTCTAAGTAAAGTAATAATTTTAATTGAGAAATTCACAAATATCTCTGTTAAGAAAATGCTTCACCTTTTACTGAGTTGTTTTGATTCATCTTTGAGCAAAGCATGGTTTAGATGTATGACGGAAAAAGGCTACACTTAAGAGAAATGGAAACAAATGACTAAAATTACCACAATTACAGCATACAGTATATTGGCAGTGTCTGACAGATTTGTTTCTACAGTCGTACAATATAATTACAGTGAAGGTATACAAAATACTTTGCATTGATTTTTTTCATTGTGTCAAAACACGCGTATTTAGTTTAGATGCTTTGTTGTAACATTTTGAGTCTTCTGATCTAAGCACTTAACATTATCCAAAATATTAAACCCAACAAATTTGTCATCATATCTGTAGAATTATTGCTTACTATTCTGTTTGTCCATTAGTAGAATGACATGTAAAATTAGCTACAATACAGTTTGAGATATTTAGTAGAGATGAGAGAATTTATTCAAGTGAAATTGAATCCTACTCGAATATACAAAAAAAAACACATTTTTCAGAGAAGGGACTTTTCTAAATTCACTTTGTAAAAAATGTACTAAATTGTTGACGGCCGGGAAAAGTTTAAAAAAAAACCTTATACTAATCTCAAGGCTCACTTGTCCAGATGCTGCATGCTCACTGCCCATTGTATGGTCCTCACAGCTGCTTCATTTCACTCGTCGCTATCTGCACCTCCCGTCCTGTTCACTCTAAGCTTGGAACTTCCAGACACAACTCATAGGTCACTACCTTTCGCACGTCATTTTGTCAAGAAAGTGTGATGCACAGTGACCTATGAGGCATGGTCACGACCAGAAATCCCAGCCTAGAATGAACAGTTCACAGATGCAAAAGCAGAGAGAAGACTGGATGGCAGACAGCATTGTGCACTACCTGCTGCCAACCCTCCAGTCCGCAGTTCTTTCTGCCATCGTAGCTCTGGCATGTTTACTGTAGGCCAGGTATTTGGCCCATAAGTAGGTCTCAAATGTCACTTCAAGTTGCATATCTATGATGTTGCAAGTGCAACATGTGATGCACAGTGACCTCCAATGCCTGGTCATGGTCGTAATTCTCAGCTTATAGTGAACAGGCCGAGAGATATAGTTTGCAAAGGAGGAAAGAAGAGGCGGCCCTCAGGACCTCTTGGCAGGCCATAAGCAGCAGAAAAGCTGGAAAGGAGAGCAATGAGGCAAGTATAAAACTTTTTTTGTTTGATTTTTGCATCTTACGTTTACTATGGTACTTGGGTCATTGAACATAGAAGTTGCAGAAAATTACTTTGCTGCAAATCAAATTTCTCTGTAAACTCTGTACAATTTGGTAAATTCGAATTTAGTCAGATCTTCTCATCTCTCTTTTTAAGTATTTAAAAAAAATGAATTAAATAAAACTTTACAGGACAGATATAATATTTTTATATGTAAATTGAAAGCAATGTTTCTAGAGATAAGCAGAAGTATATTTAAGGAGCTATTGCTAGTGCTATGCACTGTACACATATGTAAAAAAATCTATTTCATAAACTTAGACTTTATGTTTTGGATGGTAAAGGTATCTTGTATGATATGTAGAAATACAGTCCTGCTCATCGTTATTGGTACCCATCAAGTTCAAGTACATGATGTGGAATATCTCCTGATAAAAATGAATCAAGTGAAACAGATTTTTTGCATAGAGCACTCGTGTTAAATACAAAAGAGCAAATGATAAACAATCTTAAAATAAAAACAATGGGAGGGAAATATAGAAAAACCTAAATCTTGCTGTGACACTGGTATTGGCACCCTTTGCATTAATTTAGTATGGAAACACATTTTCACTCATCTGTGGTAAATCACAAAAGAGATTCACCTGTGTTAATTGTCAATGTCCATGTGACATGAATTAGCCAATGAATGATGACGTCAGTGTTTTAAAAAGCCACATGGTAGGCCCTGTTCCTTTATCACAATGGTGAAGACAAAGGAGCTGTCTGTGGATAACAGAACTGCTATTATTAGCAAGCACAAGACTTCCAAGGTGTACAAGGCCATCTCCAAAGACCTTGTTATCCCAGTTTCAACAGTGCGCAATGTTATTAAGACGTTTGCCAAGCATGGAACCATCAAGAACCTCCTTGGACATGGGGGAAAGGGTAAAATTGACAAGAGATGTCTTCGAAGGTTGGGGCGAATGGTGGAAAAAACACCACGTCAAACATTCGAAGACGCGAAGGCCAACCTGGAACAGTCTCGGGTCATAGTTTCAACAAGTACCATACAACGCACGCTAAGCCAAGCAGAGTTTTGTGGGCGAAGGCCAATAAAGAAATTATTGCTGAAGAAAATACATAAAAAAGAATGACTGATCTTTGCCAAAGAGAACCTTAACAAACCACAATTTTTCTGGGAAAATGTTCTGTGGACCGATGAAACAAAAATAGAGCTTTTGGAAATGCAAAGCAACAGTTTGTTTACAGACGGCACAATGAAGCTTATAAGGAAAAGAACAACTTACCAACAGTTAAGCATGATTGAGGATCCTTAATGCTGTGGGATTGCTTTCCTGTGTCTGGTACTGGAGGGCTTGAATGTATCACAGGAATCATGAAATCAGAGAATTATCAAGAGATTTTAGAGAGAAATGTCCTACCAGTGTAAGAAAACTTGGTTTGCGTGGAAGATCATGGGTCCTCCAGCAAGACAATGACACAAAGCACACATCCAAAAGTACACAGGAATGGTTGAAAAAAAAAATGGACTGTTTTAAAATGACCAGCAATTAGTCCTGACCTCAGTCCCATTGAAAATCTTTGGGGTGAGCTGAAATCTGTCATTGGGAAAAAGAATCCTGCAAACATTCAAGAGCTTAAACAAATTCCAAAGGAAGAGTGGGAGAAAATTCCTGCTGAGAAGTGCAAGAAGCTTATAGATGGCTACAAGACACGTTTGGAGTCTCTCAACAATGCCAAAGGGTGTGCAACCGAGTATTAATTAGGTGTGCCTTTATTGCTACACATGCTGTTTATTCAGTTTTATTCTTTGAATTTGCAACATGGAAATTAAAAACAATGTTTTATTGTTGTATTACTTTGGACCACTAATTAAAAAATAGGAGGGTATAACTTTCGTACATTTCCATTTAATTCTAAAGATATTGTACAGTCTGTGAAAAAAATGAAGGGGTGGCAATAATGGTGAGCAGCACTGTAGATTTTAAAATGCTAGAAGCATTCGGAATGGTATGTTATGAAACAGAAAATTGTTATGCAAAGTAAAAGGATTTGCCTAGTGATGTATCTTCAGAATTGTGCCACTCTACAGCATTCCGGCTTCTTGCTTTCTGGGAGAGGTGCATTTGTGATTGATTGACATTGTCTTGCTGCTGGCCTGAACTATGCACTTTTTGATGCACTGCCTCTGCAGCATTGGAGTAATGCAGTAGCACTGAAGCTGGTGGGGATCAAGAGCTAATACTGCATTCCAGCAATTCTGGCCAGCTTCAGAGTATGGATTACAAGTTTTATTAAAAAAAAAGCTTGCAAGCACTGTACTACTTTCCATATGAAACGAGCCCCTACTGACTGCAAAAGAGGCTGGCGTCCTAAGCAAAACCTGTAAGTAAAAGAATAAAAAAACAGGTATAGGAAGAGAATGCAAGAAGGGAGAAAAGGCAAATAGGTTTCCAACTTGCTTAAATTCTCTGTCTACAACTGTCTACAAGAGATAATCCAATCGCTTTAATGCCAATCTAATTTGAGTCAAAATGTATTAAACTTGCAGATACTGGCAAATTCGAACAATTTGTGAAATTTCATTTGCACGAATCACCAAAAAATTTCCATCCTCCTTTTTACACATTGCAGAAGATTGCACCAGTAATAGAAGGCTGACATGACCTCAGGTATGACCACGTAGACTTCCCGATAATGCATTGCAGTTATCACATCACATGATATAGCATAGCCAATAAGAAGGGACTATCTTAGCCTGTATAACAGCCAAGGTAGTGAATGCAGCTGCCATTAGGGGGATTTTAGGATAGTGAGAATACATGAATGCTCATAGCTCAGCAATAGAGATGTAAGAGAAAGCCATAATAACCTTGTACAAATACTCCAGTCCAGACAGTACTTTGTTGAACAACTGAAACACTAAAGAAGATCAGAGTAGTAGTCTGGGAAAACTATCAAAATTCAATTGATAGGGGGAGACATAGATAGGGATGGTGACAGCAGCAGTGCCAGACTCAGCGTGACTGATTAGTGATATGGTGTAGCTGACATCTGTCCTGATATATTTGAAATACAATACTAATTTTTTTCTTAATTCTTAATGCAATAAAAAGCAGAATGCTTTATTCCTGTTTTCATCATTTCCTTAAGCACTTATACACTCACTCATCCTACACCTTTTTTCTGACCCTTGTCCAATGTTTGCTAACACTTAAATGCCTATAAAAAAGCGAGATCCCACTACAGTTTGTAATTGTATTTTGTAAGCTCCATATCAGCTTGAGCAACATCTCCTCTAAACATTAAAGGGGTCTTCTGGGACCTCTCACTTTTAAATCTAGAGGTGAATAAGGCCAATGAGGTCATATTTCCAGATACCTCCCAGGACGCATGCACCATCAACAGGTATTGTGAATCTGTCCTATTTATTAGAGGTTCAACTATGATTTTCTGTACTATTTATGTTCTCCAGTTTTAATTGTTATCATCGCCTGACGAAGAGGCATGTTAATGAAATGCTTACTGAGATGGTTTGCCGACGAGGTGACTGCTGGATACCGATAGTTATGTCTCTAGTTATTGTGGAGCATTTTTATTAAGTGCTTTCCTGATCTTTGGTCATATAGGCTGAAGCAATAGAAGGCTATACTATTATAGAGAGTCTGTCAGCATGTTTTTGCTATGTAATCTGACAAAACCATAAGGTAGGGACAGAGACCCTGATTCCAGCGATGTATCACTTAGTGTACTGGGTGCAGCAGTTATTATATAGTCACAATTTTCTCTGCTGTAGATCTAGCAGAGCTCAGTTGTTGATCTGTGTATAACTCGCCCACATCACAGCTTCCTGTGTACATTGTATAGTGACAGAGAGCTGCTAATCAGAGCTCGAGGCATGGCCGAGCTACCCTTCACGTGCCAAGTTGTTCTGTAATGATAATCTCCTGCTGATAAAGCATTGATTATATTGAAACAACAACATACAGCCCAGTAGTGACATATCCCAGGAATCAGGGTCTCTGCTTCTACATTATGGTACTTTCAGAATACATAGCAAAAACCTGCTGACAGATTCCCTTTAATGCACAAGACTGTGGATAGTAGGATATATCTGTCATGTGGACAGTTATTTAATCTTTCTAATGCTGTTACTAGAATCCAAATTTATGTGTGTGTACTAGTACCATTTTCTCAGTTATTGGTTTTTGGCCTATTTTGTCATGCTTTCACATAAGTTAATTGGGTTACTATATTATATCGTTTCTGTATGCTCTTAAAGTGAAAATATTGCCATATTTCTTAAAATATATGTAACAAACTACTATAGGGCAATCCAGGTACAGCAAACATTGCTATTCTAATTGGAATCTTGAAGAAGAATATAAGGAAGGTTTATTAGCTTTTTTATTAGCTATTTAGAAGTGTTTTCATACTGTACGGTGATGCATAGCAAAAAGTTCCTATTTTCTTTGGCTCTTCTCCCAATGGTGTTTACCATGTCATTCAAGATCACAGAGCAATAGTTGGCCCAACTACTAACTTTTAGTTCAATGAAAATCTTCTCCTTTAAAGTAGCGTAAAGGACTTAATTCCAAGCTCTTAAGAAAAGTCATTGGTGCATGGTAAGTTTTATGTTCACAGCTAATCTTTACTATGCTAATTTTGGAGGATTTTAGCAGTATAAATAATTACTGAATTACATTGAATCAAATGAATGAGTTCCTGAGGGAATCACTTGGTAGAAAAGGCAACACTTCAATTGAGCAAGTCTATTTCCTTAGCTTTGTGCAGCTCCATATTAAAATCAAAATGCAATTTCAATAAGATATTTTTAATTAAGACAACATTGCTTTGCTCATTGGCATATTTTTGATACATTTAATTAAAGATCATTTATTATAGACTAGACTATGTAAATATGCCCCAAATTTATCAAACGCATGAACCTCAATGATACATTTGGTATAGTTCAGCTCAAGTTTACACTGTCTATATATAAGACATTTTTAAGAAATGTTCTCCATTGTCTCTTAGGGTATGTTCATACAAAGTGAATAGACAGAAGATTTTCTATCTGGATTTTCTAGTGAGAAAACTCTGTAGCGTATTTTGTATCAGCATTGTGGATGAGATTTTGACTTCATTCACATGGTGAGGAAAAAATTTGAAATGAAAATCGACCATTGTTTTAAACCAACCATGTCTCAACTTAACCCTTGGATTTTCACTGCCCAGCTTACCCTTTGAAATGGAAAATGTGAAAACTTTGGTAATTTCATAGTATTTCCACATCAGAAGAAAGGGTTGTCTGTAGAATCCCTATAGAACAATTATAATACAAGATACATTAATAATCAACTTAGACTGAAGCAAGTAACTTATTGAAGCCCCAGACTGCACATAGGTTTTTTTTGTACTATGCAACCATGGTACTGTATAAGGAGTTAAGTCAAGATTTGATTTTTTAACCCAACAATGTCTTGTAAATTAACAGTTTGCGTATGTAATAATTATATATATATATATATATATATATACATATATATATATATTTATATTTCATGATATAATTTTGTGGTATCCAATATATAATATTTGTATTGGGATTAAATCCCACCAAGGACAACATTTCCAAGGAGTTTGTACAATATGTTCTCCCCATGTTTGCATGAGTTTCTTTCGGGTTCTACGTTTTTTTCCACACACTCCAAAAACATACTGATAGGGAATTTAGATTGTGACCCCCAATGGGGACAGAGATGCTAATGTAAAGCGCTGATGAATACATTGGTGCTCCAATAAAGCTTATACTGTACTTATGGAGTAGCTTATACAATAATGACCATATTTTCATATTTATGACATAACAAACCAAATTAACAATCCCTCCTCTTCCTTCCCCTTAAACTTCCCTCCCATTTTTCTCTAGCATATTATAGTATGAGTTCAAGATGATTCTACCTCAAATATATATATATTTTAGGAGATAATTTGAACAATATTACCTAATATTTTAGGTCAGTGGAGTAGGAGTGATTCTTTCCAATTGATCTCTCATGCACCAATTAGTAAATTGAAAACAACAATGTAAGGCTTGTCTCATGGTTAATGGTAGATTTATTATGAATTTTTCCCATACATAAAAAAACTTTTTTTTTCTAATAATGTATCTATCCAATCCATTTTAAATATGAAATCAATGTTGCTTTTTATAATGGAAAGTGAGGGGTCTGAGTTCTGTGTCCAGCACTGTAGAATTGCGGTTAGCTGCCACCTAAATATTTAACATGCATTTATGTTCACAATTTAATTAGGTAGTTTTGGGATACCTAAAGAGGTTAAAAAGGGCCCATTCTGTTGTTGACTGAATTAAAATATTAAAAGTACCTTTCATAAACTAGGTTGCTTTTTTTCATAACTCTTGGGTATTTGAACACTTTCATAAGCAATGAAAAATATCTGCCTGTGGCATCTGACATAGAAAATATAATTAACTATGTAAGGTCTATACAGTATAACAGTATAATTAATATCGTATAATGATTTTAATTGATAGTTCCCTCTAGTCGTGCCCTCTTCAATTCAAATTAAGTTTTCTAGTATTTATTAATCAATCAGATAACATTACTTGCTGTCTCACTGACCACACTGTTGCATCTCCATTTATTGTGGTCACAGACAACAATCCATTCATTTTGATCTTCTGTCAATTGCATTCTCACTTTACTCAATAGGAAACTGCATTCCTTTATTTTAAGAATATAACTGTTTTCTGGGGTAGGCACCAAAAGCAGATGGACAGTTTGATAAAAATAGTGCAAAGGACACTGAATTTTCAACTACTGATTTGATGTAGTAGGATCACCCCAGAGCTTAACTGACAACAAGGTACTTTTGATGTCACAAAAGCTTTCCTGACATAAAGACTGACGCAATGTCACAGCATACTCTGCTGTGACTTTATAGTATGTTTCCTGCCTTGGAACCTTCTTTTGATATCACAACAGTTTAGATGACAGAAAACCATTCCTGATGCCATAGCACATCACCTTCGAAAAATTCATTAGAAATGTCATAAAAACCTACTTCACAGAAATTCACATGTGATGTCATATGAGTTTGCTTGATAAAAATCCAGTTGAGGTATCACAGTAGCTTTCCTGACAGAAAAAAAAATTGTGATGTCACAGCAATTCACCCAACGAAAATTCATTTGTGATGCTACAGCTGCTCACCTACTGACAAGTATTTGTGACTTCACACTATCTACCTACGGTCCAACACAAACATCAGAGAACTCCTGGATTGGAAAATTTTTGGGACTCCTTGATTTCCAACTGCCAAATTGATGACATCAGGATGCTAGTCATACATTGTCTGATATCACTCATAGATCTCCAGAAATATATCTGTTAGGTGTTGGGTGTTTGCTGGATTTGAAATGGGTCCAGAACCTTCTGTGGTCTCCCATTCTGTTCCAGCCAGGGCTGATGCTGCTCAGCATCATCTTCAGTCCCAATGCCTAGCTGGTCCACAAGATGTACAGGTTGTCTCTTGGGTATTTGTGCCTAGCAACATGAAGCATAGGTTGCGGAGGGAGACAGGGCTACTGAAGCCTAAGTCCAGGATTCTCTGTACTGAGCATGCCCGTGACATGGCACCGCCTGATTGGTCACGGGTGACGTCACCAATGGTGTGATGGTGGGCAGGGCTTAATCTTTAAAAGGCCCGCCCACAAACATGCGGCGCGCTGTGATCATTGAGCAGTGATGGTGTTGTGTGGACGCTTGGTCTCTTGGGCTCCACGTGTGCTTTAGTTTCTGCAGGCAGGTTTAGTGGAAATAGGCAGGCTTGATGAAATAGGCAGGTAGCTTCATCTGACAGCCTGGCTCTGACAAAGGGGTTGCCTTACACCCCGAGCAGTCTGCAGACACCCTATTCCTGGTACCTCCTTTAAGCCACGTGGAGTGATACTTCTCAGTCCGGTAGCATGCCGGCTGAGGGCACGTATTCGCCGGCATGAGTCACACACGCATCCTAGCGCCAACAGTGTAGTCCCTATGCCGCAACAGGACTACAGATATATTATTTATCGCACATCTCTCGTGAAGTTAACGGAGATAGTGCAAATCCCTATTCCCATTCCGGTGTGCTGTAAGACGGAGGGGATTGCGATTTAAGTTGGTTGTTTCTTTCTCACCCGGAAGGTGTTCTGCCGCAGTCCACCAGCTGCATCGCGGACCCCAGGGTTTGGTTGCATTCCATTATAATAAAGTTGTTTGCAACCGTCCCCTTAACAGTATCAGAGCGCCAGGGTCTTGCCGAACATGGCTGACAACCAGCAACTGCAGCGCTATACACAGCAACTTGAGGCCAGACTTAGGACTCTGGAACAAGCTGACCCGGTAGCTGATATCACTGCAGTAGCTACCCAGGCGGCTTCTCAAGCAGTCAATCTGGTTAACTCGGCCTCGGCTAATGCTGCGGCAGCTGCAATTGCTCCATTACCCTGTTTTGCTCTCCCGGAAAAATTTTCTGGTGACAGCAAATCCTGCAGAGGTTTTATTAATCTGTGCTCCATTCAGTTGGAGATGATGGAGGCACGGTTCCCCTCCGAAAGGGCCAAAGTGGGTTTTGTCATTTCATTACTTTCTCACAGGGCCTTGGAGTGGGCTACACCTCTGTGGGAGCGCAATGACCCGGTAGTGGCTAATGCGGGTCTCTTTCTTAATGCCCTAAAGAGTGTTTTCCTGGGTCCTCAGGTCACGCATGATACGGCTCTTAAGCTTCTTACATTGGTCCAGGGTTCGGTCACCGCCAGCCACTATGCCATCCAGTTCAGAACCTTAGCGGCTGAATTGGATTGGTCTCAGCGGTCTTTAATCCCGGTGTTCTGGAAGGGTCTGGCTGGGCATATTAAAAATGCTCTATCTACCAGAGAGATTCCAACCTCCCTGGAGGACTTAATCTCTCACGCTAACCAAATAGATTTGCATCATGCAGAACACAAGTTAGAGCTGGAGGTCCCCAGACCTCTGTGTCGGTTGGCACCATCCTTTTCTAGACCCATTTCCAAACCCGCGACTCCCGACCCAGAGCCTGAGGCTATGGATATATCCCGGACTGAGTCTAACCACTCTCGTTCCCGACCTGCACATCTCTTGGAGTTCCCCGTTAATAAGGGTTCCAAGCAGTCGGGAAAACGAGTGTGTCTAACCACCGTTGGAGGAGGTATGTTAGATTCTGGGGCTTCTTCCTCCAAATTATTGTATAAGGTGACATTGTCCTTCAGAGCATCCGCAGTTACTGGCAAGGCGTGGGTGGATTCAGGTGCTGATGGCAATTTTTTGTCATCTACGTGTGCCCAGAGGCATGCCATCCCTATAGAGTTACTGCCAAGACAAATGAACATCAGGGTAGTCAACGGTTCACTCCTGGACACACAAATCACCCACCAGTCGATTCCCCTCACCATGTCATTTCCTCAGGGTCACCAGGAGGTTATCTCTTTTCTTATTATTCCCGGGGGATTAGATGAGGTGTTATTGGGTCTTCCATGGTTACGTTGTCACACTCCACACATTGACTGGAATACAGGGAGAATTTCTTCCTGGAGTAAGAATTGTGTGTCTCAGTGTACGGTTACAGTCACCCGGAGGGTAGTCTCTGACGCTTCTACCGATGTGACCTCCGGCACAGATCCCCTGTCTGTCCCCAAGACCCAGCTCTTGTCAGATTATGTCAAAAAGAACCCTCGGGTAGACCTTTTGTCCCAGTCCATGGATACAGCTGAGGACGATGACAAGCCCAGGCTCACCGTTCCTTTGGGAAGTATGTGGAGGGTGGCCCCAGTACCCTTAAACCAGGTTCCTTCGGGGAGGACGTTCGTTCCCCCTAATCTACAAAATGATGTGCTCTCCTGCTCCTATAATCGGAGCCCATCTTGGGGGTCAAATGTACCATAAAGTCCCTTCAACGGTCCTATTGGTGGCCTCCTGTGGCGCCAGGACGTTAAGGAATATGTTCTTGCGTGTGCCTTCTGTGCAAGAGATAAATCATCCCGTCAAAGTCCGTCTGGTCTTCTCCATCCGTTACCCGTGGCGGACTCCACAGATAGAGAGTCAGCTGACACTCTTCGTCATCCTGCTCCCGTATTCTATCTGGCGACAAAGTGTGGCTCACGGCTTGCAATACCACATTCATGCTCTCCTGCTCGTTGAGGAAAATGAGCATCAAGTGGAGGGGGATGTTAGAAGGTGGGATAATGTTAGGCATCGGGTGTTTGCTGGATTTGAAATGGGTCCAGAAACTTCTGTGGTCTCCCATTCCGGTCCCAGCTGGGGCTGATGCTGCTCAGCATCGTCATCAGTCTCAACACCTAGCTGGTCCACGAGATGTACAGATTGTCTCTTGGGTATTTGTGCCTAGCAACATGAAGCATAGGTTGCGGAGGGAGACAGGGCTACTGAAGCTTAAGTCCAGGATTCTCTGTACTGAGCATGCCCGTGACATGGCGGACCGTGATTGGTGGTTTGGGAGTCAGCTGATCCGGTGACCTGGCATCGCCTGACTGGTCGCGGGTGACGTCACCAATGCGACGGTGGGCAGGACTTAATCTTTAAAAGGCCCGCCCACAAACATGGCGGCACGCTCTGATCATTGAGCAGTGATGGTGTTGTGTGGACGCTTGGTCTCTTGGGCTCCACGTGTGCTTTAGTTTCTGCAGGCAGGTTTAGTGGAAATGGGCAGGATAGGTAAAATAGGCAGGTAGCTTCATCTGACAGCCTGGCTCTGACAAAATGGTCGCCTTACACCCCGAGCAGTCTGCAGACACCCTATTCCCGGTACCTCCTTTAAGCCACGTGGAGTGATACTTCTCAGTCCAGTAGCATGCCGGCTGAGGGCACGTATTTGCCGGCGTGAGTCACACACGCATCCTAGCGCCAACAGTGTAGTCCCTATGCCGCAACAGGACTACAGATATATTATTTATCGCACATCTCTCGTGAAGTTAACGGAGATAGTGCAAATCCCTATTCCTGTTCTGGTGTGCTGTAACACGGAAGGGATTGCGATTTAAGTTGGTTGTTTCCTTCTCACCCGGAAGGTGTTCGGCCGCAGTCCACGCGGCTGCATCGCGGACCCCAGGGTTCGGTTGCGTTCCATTATTATAAAGTTGTTTGCAACCGTCCCCTTAACAGTATCTCTGCAAATCATCCTGTAATTGTAAGGTATGAGGAGAGCAGTTTGCTACATGTCATCGAATATACTTTAAAAACCACCATTATTTAGGTTTGTCATTGAATTTAACCAAAATGGAGTATTATTTTCTCTGGTGTTTTTTTTTTTTTGTTTTTTTTTTAACAGAACGCTTGTCAGTCATGTATGCCTCTCAACCCGGGACTGATGCCCTTATTTCTATTTAATCTCTTCATTGAGATGAACATCTTTATTTAGCTTTCGCTATTTTTAATATGCATAATAATTTAGGATTACAGAGCATAGTCTTTTCAGGATTAATATAAGGAAAGTACTATATTGGTTAAATGTAGAACAGAATACAAATGTAGAAGAGAAAATGGGAACAACTTTGAATACTTTTACAAGAGCCTATACTGCAGCTTTCATTTGCAGGGAAAGACTTAGTGCCCAAGGCAAAGTATTTTTAGAATATACCCCCCTTCAATTCTTAAAAGTTCTACATGACACTTGTCAGAAAAGCTAGTTGTAGGTCTTCCACTCAAAGTATAACAAATAATTCTTATTTCTCTGCACTAATTCTATCAGTAATGAGTAAAGTTATTGATAACTTTGACAATTGTTATCTTCCCATCTCACCACATACTGTATGTATAGCAGAAAGTGAAAGGAGGAGCTAAAAATCGAAAGTCCTCCAGCCGTGTTCCATATAAAAAGTAATTTTTAATTTAACAAATTTAAAAGCTAGACATCTCAAATACATCCAAATATTAGAGTTCTTTTTCTATGCGTTTCAGACTGTAACGCAGTCCTTACTCATGGATAATAATATATTGATTGAATGAGCTGATTGGATTTGGTAAAAGAAAGTTATTTTCTGTCTGTAATATCATTTGAAAAAAATAAGTAAACAATGGAATTACCTATGTTCCTGCATTGGTAGCTAAAAAAATGTGGTCTAAATATGTTGTCACAATTTTAGAAAAACACAATGTAAGTAACCTAATAGCACACAAACAGTTGTTCTGTTCATATATTTTATTAAAGTGGTTGACCACTACTTTTTTGTTGATGACCTATCCTTAGGATAAACCATTATTAACTGATTTTTGGGGATGCGACACCTGGCACCACCGCCGATCAGCTGTTACTGGTGCAGATCAGATATTGATGCCTGTCGTAAGAATAGGCCATCAATTAAAAAGTAGTGGCCAACTGCTTTAAGTATATCAAGTAAATATCCTTGGTGCTGTGTTAATAAGTATGTTAACCTTTATGTTAAAGGGGTTGTCCGGTCTAAAATAAAAGCTTGCATTCGCTCTGTGTAATTGCAGAATTTAGAATCGGGGGGATTCACCGCCATTACTGGCTTAAAAAATGGCAAATCCTCGGAGTGAACAGTGGGGGACTGTGCACTCCGAGGATTTGCCGTTTTTTAAGCCGGTAATGGCGGTGATGTATGCAATATGCATGCTCCCAGGGAGAAGTCATCCAGTGGGTGCGGCCATCCAATGGGCTTGGCCATCTACTGGACGCGGCCTTGTTTGATACACATCTATGGAACAAGGTCACACCCACTACACCGCTTCTGCCCAGGATTATGCATAACAAATTTGTTATCGATTTTACTCTTGCAGCCACATCCAGGAAAGTTGGCTACAGTCCCATATACCTTACACTTCTGAATAATATGTGCAACTGTTGTAACAGGAATATCAAGCTGTTTGCAGATGGTTTTATAGCCTTTAAGATGTTTTACTATAATTTTCTTTCTAATCTCCTGAGACAATACTTTCATTAGCTTTCTTTAGTCCATGTTCAGTGTGGTACATATCATAATATCAAACATCACAGTGATTCCTAATTTCAAGGGTGACAAAAAATTAAGCAATAACTGTATGTATGTATATATATATATATATATATATACATATATACATATATATATATATATATGTATATTTATATAATGCATTTTAGCATTGGTACAGTTTTTATATTTTGCAATTTCTTAGATTCCCTGCAGATTCTTGAGTTTGTATCTAGGGACTTCCACCTGCTGCTCAGAAGGGAAGCCGCTCATGAGGCAGAAATGCACCTGGACACACACACTGAGCTTAGTATTGATTCACTATATGCACACAGACTTTATATTAAATGCATTCTCCACTCTGTGCATGCGCTCAGGCAGGAACTACAGTATGTGCTTCTGTCTTACGAACTGCGATCTTCTGTGTGGGGCTCAGGATCCGATCCTTGACTGATCTCCAGGGAATTTAAGGGACTACAAAATATTTAAAAAAATGTACCAAAGTTCTTCTTTTATGTAATTACCAAGATGCTGTTTGCCGATATCGCAGCGCAGCTAAAATATTTATGTAGGCAGCCACTTTTTTACAGTGTAAAAAAATTTCTCTGCTGTGCAAATAGCATAGGCACTATTAAAGACACTACACACTACATTGGTTCTTTGCTATAAGATGAAAATACTGGTCAAAATGATGTAGCTACACGTTTTAATTAAGTCTGTAGTGAAAGTTGCATATATTGAGATATATGCAGTTACTGTTCTTTGTGTCAATAATTGATCTAGTCATCTTTTAAATCTACTTCAGTCCATATCTGACAAAAATTTGCTTTTGCTTTCTTTCTTTCTCTCTTATTTTTTTTTTTCTTTCTTTCTTTTATTTATTTATTTTTCATTTTTCTTTCTTTCTTTTTCTCTCTTTCTTTCTTTCCTCCATAGCAACTGTGATCTTTGATAGCTTTCAGGGATGATTAGCATTTAACTTTATAGCCTAATTCCGTCAATTTGTATCAGCTTCGGGTTACAGTTCATAAATGAAATGGAGTCGATACAATGTACGTTTATATACACCTTGTTTCATTATTAACTTGCCTCTTGAGAAACTGGCAAACTGTACGAGCTCTGAGCTATTTTGGTTTTTGGCGACAACAGTTTCTTCTAATAGACTTTCCCCAAAGGGTTTAGTTCAGAGCGAGAAATAACTTCTATTGAATTTCAATGATGTAAAGGAGTGAAGCATGTTTGCTTTAAAAACCTACTTACTGAAAAGTCATGAACTCATGTATTACACAGATTGGAATTATGGGATTTTTACTTATTACTGTATATCATGCACAATGGAAAGAAGTGCTGATGTCTCTTGGATTGGCAATAAAAATCACAGCTGTAACTATGCTTATTATCTTTATTTTCAATTCATAAAAACTCTTTGGATTCAACTTTTTTTTCTAAATGTTGAATATTTATGTACATTGTTTATTTGCTCCCTTATCTGGATGGAGTTGGAAAAATAAATGCATTACATATGTAGAGGTTTGAAATTCTATAGGTTTGCTCCTATGGGCATATTGCCAATGTGTGAGCTGTGTTCCATTCTGGAGGTGCCTCAAATCGACTGCACATGGAGTGAAAATGGAATTGGAACATGTGCTGTGCATCAGGGTAACGACTAATTCCTATGTGATATAAATAAAAAGTTAATAAAATATTCAGATTTTCATTCTGGATCATTTTGCTCACTGAAGATAGAGTTCCTAAATTAAATTATAGCTGTTTATCAATATATTATCTTATAGTACTGCTCATAGTAGGAAGGATTCTAGAAGGTGACTGTTAAGCAATTAAAATGTTTTAGCTGGCTTTTACCTTTTCTTGTGTATATGGTGACTGGATCACATATATTAGACTAGTATTTGGCATCTGGAGATTTTTTTTTTGCTGTTTTACTCAATGGTTTTGATTTAACAAGACTAGCTATTATCAAACAATATGTTTGATAATATGTTTTTGTTGTATCACATTTTCCAGTTAAAACAGTTATATTGCACTTAAAAGGTTTTTTTTGCATTGATTGCTAACTAATTCAAAACAAATTAGGATGAATATATATTCATAGCAAATGGACTTTTAAAAAACCGTAGAAAAAGAATTGAAAGCAAGGTCAAGTTCAACATGTTCTAAATGTAATATTGTCTTCTTGATTTTGTGCACTATGGGATCAATTCATTAAGGTGTATATGCCATAATTTTGACATAAAAAACGAACTTAATAAGTCACAATATGTTGCGCAACTAGGATCTTAGGAAAAAATATTGTGTCGTTACGCTAATATGGGTGTAGCATGGGCAGATCATGGGCATGACAGGGCTTGTTGGGGTGTAGCTACACCTGCTCATCAAATACACAAACAGCTACAGTATGCCACTTATATGACTGAAGAACATCAGGCACACACCAGTTAAGAAATATACCTAACTTTAATTAGGTGACGTAAACCTCTTAATGAATTATCATCATACTCTTTGGATGAGTAATGCCAGTCTTACTGAAGTGGCACCTAAATATTCTGCTGAAGTGGTCTTTTAGTTAGTAAAACATTACAGAAAAATTTAGTGAGGATGTGACTTCATTGCCACTGTATTGAAAACAAAAAGCAACAACACAAAATGTCTTGACCGACCTAAAGGAACACTAAACAGAAAATGTTTATAAAAATAAAATATGCTGAGCAATTCCTCCTTTAATTTCCTCATTTTTTTTATCTAAAATTGCAATTAAAATATTAAACATATAAAGAAATCTGCTCTATATGTCTCAGAAGCTTAGCCGTGACCCACTCCTTCTCCTCCCTTTCCTATACGTGGCTGTAAGACAACTTGCTGCAGCAAAAGACTCCCTGATGTGCACTATTTTTAGTAGCACAAAAAATGGAACAATAACCACACCTTTGATTAAGCTACCCACTGTGTGACGCTGAGTCACTTTTCCCGGCCAAGCGCTGAGATGTGATAGTCAAGGAGTCCGAAGTCAAAGCCAGGCAGAACCAACATAAACAGAGGAAAGATACAAAGGCATAGTCAGATAACGTTCCGTAGGTCAGAATACCAGGAGGATAGCGGATCAGAGCAGAAGGGGTTAAACAGACAGATGGTCAGAACAAGGTCCAAGGTCAGGCAACAGAAGATCGATACACAGAACACTAGGCACAGAGAACAAACCTCACACAAGCTGAATGTACGTCTGGCAGAGGTCTGGGTGAAACAGCTCAGTTAAGTAGTCAGGCAGTAATCTGAAATAATAAACACCTGGAAATAGCCAGTGCCTCCCAATCCCAGATTGGACAGCCGAGCTGTCAATCACCACACTGACAGCTTCAGCACGCCCCTGTACCAGATAGGATGGCCGAGCAGTGAATCAAAGTACTGACAGCCTCAGCACACCCCAGTACCAGATTGGACAGCTGAGCTGTCAGTAACAGCATCCCAGACAGACTGAGAGTTGGAACCGTGACAGACTGAAGATGGAAATGATTACCAGGAGATTAGCATGTGTTCTCTGAAGGATTTCTACAAGATTGACTAATTCAGGATGATATTAAAAATGCTGCATAATGACTACGTTACTTGTTTAGTTGAAATATTGATTTATAGTGCTGACATTCCTTTAAATTGGATTTACCAGAATGACAATTTATTATCTACTCATAGGACAGGTAAAGTGTCTATATGTTGAGGGCCACTACGGGGACCCCATGGATTATAAAAACAGGAGTTCTGAATCTCTCTCTCTTTATATATATATGTATATACACATATATACATATATAAATACAGCTACATAATTTATACATAATTTAGGATCAGTATGTTCACACTTTCCTAGAGAGTGGCAAAAAAAACAAAAAAATGCTGGAAGACATGAAATAAGCCATAGTCTTTAGCATTAAATTGATTTGATTAGTTTACAGTTTCTGAAATCTTTCCTTGGAGACCACTCGCTTCCTTATAATTTAGCAGCACATTTACAAACAATGAGGCAAATTATGTATGAATGGAATATGATTTATTAGCACAAAAAGCCAGGTCTGGCACAGGGCCCTAAGGACATTTTATAGAACTGTAGAAACGCAGATTAAATTATAGATCGTCAGGCTTCAAACAGCTGACCGCAGTCTTTTTTTTAGTTAACCAAGTCAGCAATTTGAGAACCAATTAAACTGTAATAATAAAATAAGTGTGTTTTTTGTAGTTTATATTAATATAATGAGCAATACTGTAAATATAATTAATCAAGGGCCTTCTATATGAGATTAGTGAGACTACTTAATTGTGCTATTTGTGGCACCTTTACAGTGCATAACCACGTATAAAATAATTACCACTTGTATAAGAAATTTGCAAACTACAATCATAAAATCTTAATCTGACACTTGATAATCCAAAATTTTTGTCAAACCAGCATTTGTTTTTTGAACAAAACTTTAATATGCAACAGTGTGGAAGACTAAACAGTGAAGGGGTATGGCGTTAAAAACTATGCCAGTTTCAATCTATATAAATAAAAATGTAAATGTTTGTTTGTTCAAAATCTTAAATCTCTGAAAGTTCTTCACCGATTGCGTTGAAATTTTGACACAACATTGCATTTGAATACACAGATGTTTTTATATACCTACTATGTTTTTATATACCAGCTGTTGGACATAAAAGCAACAGCGAGAGAGGGGTGTTAAGAGCTCAGTCCCATGCTGACTCTCCCCAGCCTCCCAGCATTGCCCCCCCCTAGTGACATCTCATTCATAAACCATTCTTCCTCTCCTTCATTCGCCCCAGCCGCTGCCTGTACATGAACAATTATATGTTGCATGTTCTAGAGTTGGCAAACCAGACAATCTCTATATCTACACAGACAATGTAACAACAAAAAATATTGTATACCCACAAACATTGTGAAATTAAATATTTTAGAAACGTGCGCTTTCTCTTTTCTTTCTTTTCCATTTAACCACACTGAGCCACGCGTGGCCGGATACAGCTAGTCTCAAATAAAAGAAAGGGACTAACATTGTTATTATATAAGTCCTACTCCATGAGACATATGTGGAGCCACTCCTTTATTCGCACTAGCCATCTCATGTTCTGGTGAAATGTTTGGATCCCCATGTTGGGATTGCCAACCTTCAGGCATTTACAGTATGGCATATGTCATGGATAATTGTCTAAATTGGGAGTACCTCTTTAACTGTTAGGTTATGATTAGTGTTGAGCATTCCGATACTGAAATATCGGGTATCGGCCGATATTCGCGGTATGGGAATTCCGATACTTAATTCCGATACTTTTACTATATCGAATACCGGAATCGGAAGCTCCCATAATGCCTGCGCTCTGCAGTGTCTCTGAAGTATGACAAGCTGGATGGCAGCGCTCAGCTGAGATCCAGCCTGTCATCAGAATGCCATCCCAGCATGGGAGAATTCTCCTGATCGTTTAAAAGCCGGCGGGCGGTAAAAAGCCGCCGGCTTTTAAACAATTACACAGCCCCATACTGCTTCCCCGCAGCCTCCCACCCCGATCCTCCGCTCCCCTCGCTACCTCCCATCCCGATCGTAAGTTAGGACCGGGCGGGGAGCGCAGCACCAAGGAGCGGAGAGCGAAGGACCCGGGCGGGGAAGCCGACAGTGAAAAGACTTCACCGCCGGCTTTCCCGTTCTGTGCTGTGCTTTCCCGCCGGTTATTTCAAATGAACAGCTGAGGTATCAGGTGATGCTGATCAGCTGTTCATTTGAAGTAGCCGCGGTGCGCTCAGAGGGTTCACGTGAGTTCATGCTTGACTGCATTGCATGAACTCACATGAACTTTCCCACGGCCGCACAGGTCAGCCTCACCTCCCAGACGATCAGCCCGTCATGATTGGTGTGTGTGGGTGTCTGTGCGTGTGTCTGCGAGTGTGTGTGGGGTGTCTGTGCGATATCTGCGGGTGTGTGCGGTGTCTGTGCGATGTGTGCGGGTGTGTGCGGTGTCTGTGCTATCTCTGCAAGTGTGTGCGGTGTCTGTGCGATGTCTGCGAGTGTGTGCGGTGTCTGTGCGATGTCTGCGGGTGTGTGCGGTGTCTGTGCGATGTCTGCGAGTGTGTGCGGTGTCTGTGCGATGTCTGCGGGTGTGTGCGTGCAGGCAGACATAGGCCGATGTGACACTACTACTCCCATTGGCCTATGTCTGTCCCCCGTCCACTCGTGCCAGCAGGATCAGCTCGATGGAAGCAGTAGTTCCCATCAGCCTGATCCTGCTATTTAAATTGCCCTACTGTGTCCCCAATAAATTTTAAATACATGTCATTGGTGGCCAGTGGTTGCCTACAATAAATTAGTTCATACATTACCTGTCCCCGCCGATCGCCACCTAAAATAAAGTAAAAAATAAAAAACTACACCTATACTCACCTAGACACCTAATTCCCCGAAGCCATCGATCTCCTGTAATAAAATATAAAAAAATAAACCACAACCTTATCCTTACCCCTCCATAGTAGTCCACGAGTGTCCCACGATGATCTCCAGTTTAGAGCAGCCACATAGAATGTGACCGCTCTGAACCGCTGCCGCCGCTAGAATGATGGGGCCGTAAAGCAGCCCCGTCATTGCATAAGCGGGTTCGCCGCAGTTCAGGCAGCGCTGCTCCAGTTAGCTCCTTTACGGCCCTGCTGTATCGTGAGAAATTCCCACGGTACAGCAGTGCCGCAAAGGAGGTCTCCGGAGCTGCGCTGCCTGAATGCCCTCCGGTGACCTCAGTCAGTGGCTCCCGCTGCCGGGAGCGGACGTGTTCCCGGCAGTGTGAGCTTACAGCAGCCATGCACAGCTGTCACCATCTCCAGATGTGACAGCTGTGCATGGGAGATCAGCGCAGGAACGTGGACAGGTAACTATTTTTTTTTAGTAAACTAAGAATTAAATAAAATTGTGTGTTTTATTTCAAATAAATTATTTTTTTCTGGGTGTAGTGTGTTTTTTCTTTTTAACACTTTGTAGGTTAGTAATGGGGGTGTCTTATAGACGCCCATCATTACTAACCTTGGCTTCATGGCAGCTGGCGCTGACATGAACCCCAACCCTATTACCCCCTGCCACCGCACCAGGGCAGCGTGGAAGAGCGAGGCTAAGTGCCAGAGTTGGCGCATCCTATGGATGCGCCATTTCTGGGGCGGCTGACGGCTGGTGTTTCTAGCCTGGGAGGAGGCCAATTTTCATGGCACCCTTCCTGGGCTATTAATATTAGCCCCCAGCTGTCTGCCTAGCCTTTGCTAGCTATTAAATAGGGGGTACCCCACGTCATTTTTTGGAGGGGTCCCCCATTTTAATAGCTAGTAAAGGCTAGGTATTCAGCTGGGGGCTGATATTAGTAGTCTGGGAAGCTCCGTAGGTATTACCCACTTCCCAGGCTTCAAACATCTGCCCCAGCCGTCTGCTTAACCTCCGCTAGAGCCTAAAATTATGGGGGATCCCACGCCAATTTTTTTTTAAATAAATCCTTTATTTTAACACTAAATGACATTTGAGTAGTTAATAAAGATGCAGTCCCTAAATTATTATTTATTTTTTAATTAATTTTTCCCAAAAATTTTGACGTGGGCTTTGCCATATTTTTGTATGCCAGCCAGGTACAGCATCCAGCTTCTATGAATGCGCCATTTTCCGGGGTGGCTGCGGACTGCAATTTGCACTGGGGGGGGCAGAAAGCTTGGGCCTCCCTGCGCTGCAGATTCCATCCCCAAGCTGCCTAGTTGTACCTGGCTGGACACACAAATAGGGAGAAGCCCCACGTATTTTGTTTTTTAATTATTTCATGAAATTCATAAAATAATAAAGAAAAAAAGGGCTTCCCTATATTGTTGTGTCCGGCCAGGTACAAATAGGCAGCTGGTGGTTGGGAGCAGCCCGTCCCTGCCTGCTGTACCTGGCTGGACACAAATATAGTGCGAAGCCCCACGTCAATTTTTTTTTTAATTATTTCAGGAAATTCATGAAATAATTTAAAAAAAATTGACGTGGGGCTTCGCACTATATTTGTGTCCAGCCAGGTACAGCAGGCAGGAACGGGCTGCCCCCAACCACCAGCTGCCTATTTGTACCTGGTTGGACACAACAATATAGGGAAGCCCTTTTTTTCTTAATTATTTCATGAATTTCATGAAATAATTAAAAAAAAAAATACGTGGGGCTTCGCCCTATTTTTGTGTCCAGCCAGGTACAACTAGGGAGCTGGGGGCTGGAATCCGCAGCGCAGAGAGGTCCAAGCTTTCTGGGCCCCACTCGCTGCAAATTGCAGTCCGCAGCCACCCCGGAAAATGGTGCGTTCATAGAAGCGCCATCTTCTGGCGCTGTACCCAACTCATCCAGGGCCCTTGTGCGGTGGCTCACTGGGTAATAAAGGGGTTAAGGCCAGCTTGGCATTATCAGCTGGCCCTAAGCCCGAAATTCATGGGGTCACGCCAATATTAGACATGACCACCATGAATTTCTAGTAAAGTTTTTAAAAAAAACAACACCCAGAAAAAAGTCCTTTAATTGAAATAAACACACAATTCTTTATTGTTCTAAATTAAACTATACTTACCATCACGCCCATTCCAGCTGAAGCCAACGATCTCCTGCAATAAAAGAAAAATAATAAAGCAACCTCATCCTTACCTTTCCATGGTTCCCACGACAGCTTCAGCTCTGCTACATCGAGATGACAGGCTGGACCGCAGCAGAACACTGCCATCCAGCCTGTCATCCCGCAGACACTGAGAAGCGCAGGCTTGCTTGCGCTCCTCAGTGTCTCTCTGTGACGGCATAAAGATGAGCCGAGGTCATGTCCAATGAACTCGGCTCACCTCATGCACGTCACTGACAGCGTGGGAAAATTCTCCTGCACTCAGCGCTTCAGCGTGAGAATTTTCCCACGCTGTCAGTGATGTGAATGAGGTGAGGTCATGTCCAATGAACACAGCTCACCTCATGCACGTCACTGACAGCGTGGGAAAATTCTCACGCTGAAGCGATGAGTGCAGGAGAATTCTCCCACGCTGTCAGTGACGTGCATGAGGTGAGCTGATTTCATTGGACATGAACTCGGCTCATCTGGATGCCGTCACAGAGAGACACTGAGGAGCGCAAGCATGCCTGCGCTTCTCAGTGTCTGCGGGATGACAGGCTGGATGGCAGCGTTCTGCTGCGGTCCAGCCTGTCATCTTGATGTAGCAGAGCTGAAGCTGTCCTGGGAACCATGGAAAGGTAAGGATGAGGTTGCTTTATTATTTTTCTTTTATTGCAGGAGATCGCTGGCTTCAGCTGGAATGGGCGTGATGGTAAGTAGAGTTTAATTTAGAACAATAAAGAATTGTGTGTTTATTTCAATTAAAGGACTTTATTCTGGGTGTTTGTGGTTTTTTTTTTAACTTTGACTATGGGGTTATTAATGGGGGTGTCTTATAGACGCCTCTCCATTACTAACCTGGGCTTGATGTCAGCTGGCATTATAAGCTGACATCAACCCCAACCCCATTACCCCACTGCCACCGCTACAGGGCAGTGGGAAGAGCGAGGCTAAGTGCCAGAATTGGCGCATCCTATGGATACATCATTTCTGGGGTGGCTGACGGCTGGTGTTTCTAGCCTGGGAGGGGGCCAATATTCATGGCAACCTTCCTGTGCTATTAATATCAGCCCCCAGCTGTCTGCCTAGCCTTTGCTAGCTATTAAATTAGGGGGGACCCCACGTCATTTTTTTGAGGGGGTCCCCCATTTTAATAGCTAGTAAAGGCTAGGTATTCAGCTGGGGGCTCATATTAGTAGCCTGGGAAGCTCCGTGGGTATTACCCCCTTCCCAGGCTTCAAACATCTGCCCCAGCCGTCTGCTTAACCTCCGCTAGAGACTAAAATTAGGGGCAACCCCACGCCAATTTTTTTTTAAATAAATCCTTTATTTTAACACTAAATGACAAGTACAGTAATCAACACTGTCACTGTACTTATTATATATGTGACTGACATGTTTCTATCTATCTTATCTATGTATGAGTCTCTATTCCTTCTATTCTAAATTGTCGGGTACAGATGCTGAATTGCCGGCCGGCTTTTTTAAAAAGACGGCGCATGAAAACACTATTATATTTTTAAATAAATCCTTTATACTAAATGACAAGTACAGTAAGCAACACTGTCACTGTACTTCATATATATGTGACTGACATGTTTCTATCTATCTAATCTATGTGTAAAGCTCTATTCTGTCTGTTATAAATTGTCGGGTGCCGCTGCTGAATTGCCGGCCGGCTTTTTTAAAGAGACAGTGCATGAAAACACAATTATTTTTTTTAAATAAATCCTTTACACTAAATGACAAGTACAGTAAGCAACACTGTCACTGTACTTCATATATATGTGACTGACATGTTTCTATCTATTTAATCTATGTGTGAAGCTCTATTCTTTCTGTTGCAAATTGTCGGGTACCGGTGTATGCCGCTGATGAATTGCCGGCTTTGCGCGTAATACATTCTACATTATTCTTAGTTGTTTTACTTCATGTAGAATTAACCTACAAGGAAAGAAAGGGTTTATTTTCATTCCGATATTTGTGTCCCATTGACTTACATTGGTTTCCGGTATCGGAATCGGCGATATCCGATACTTTTTGGGTATCGGTCCGATCCAATCCGATACGATATTTCCTGATATCGGAAGGTATCGCTCAACACTAGTTATGATCACATTTAATGGATATTCTGTGGATTTTCTTTTTGGATTTTCAGGGGAAAAATCCACGGTGGAATACAGGGCTAGCAAAATGGTCATCCACATGCTGCTTTTATTTTCAGACTGGAAATACACCTGTTTTTAAGAATCATATTGCTGTTTTTCCCGATAGACATGAATGGGGTGGCATAAATCTGCGCTAACAATGCTATATTGTTGATGTTGTTGCACAACAAAATACACAAGTAAAGAAGTTAAAAAAAGAAAAGTTGAAGGTAAAATATGAAGATGTTCACTCCTTGTCAAGTGACTGTTACAGCCAATTGAGGCTGCTTCTAACTTGCAGAAAATGTCTCAAGAAAATCTGAAATGTGTTAACACACCCTTACGCAGTATCAGACTGAGATATCAATGCCTCACCAGTAACATTGATTCTGGGGACCCTTTCTTCAGTTACATGCAAATATTATTGGCTGAGGGTGTAGGATACTATGTAGTTTTCTGCCACTCTTTTATAGAATTTTAACTTATGCTTCCGCAAAATAATAAAATTGGTAATTTGTTAAAAAAAATGGGATTCTGTATGCTGCTTGTACCTGCATATAGTGCATAAAATATACTGTGCCAAGCAATGGTCATGTAGGGAGCCCCCCAGAGGATTCACCTGTTCTTCTGTGCCATTCCAACCCTGCCTTTAGTGTCACAAGATTATTTTTTTACAGATATAATTTAGATGTACTTATATAATTGTATCATTATGCAATCATAGCACTAAATAAGTATGCATAGAAAGAATAACAGCAGTGACAGTTTCACAAATATTATCTCATATTTAAAGATGTTAACCCATGGAATCAAGCTTGCATTGACAAGAGAAGACCCCTGTTAAAAACAGCATTTGGTTTCCTTTCAACTGGAACTTATTAACTGCAATGTACTCTCCATAGACCCCAATATTCGTGGCTCTCCAGATATTTTTCTCAAAACTGCAAATTGATCAATAATTGTTAGTCATGACTGGAAGAGTATAACTTCCTATATATCATCTAGCAGACAGTAGGGAACCTGTCACGTGAAAAAAACACTATTAACCTGCAGATATGGGGTTAATATGCAGGTTAATAGCATTCTGAACCTACACTTAGACCCCCGCTACCGAGAGGAAATTAACTTTATTCCTCCTGGTAATGTTAGGGGTCTCAGTCATGAGGGCAGTGCGGCGCGGTTTCAGTGTATAGAGATCAGCGGCTGTAACCGTGCCCCGTGCCACTGAATTACAGCAGGATTTTTTGTCAGTCAGTGCAGAAGGTGTGGTTACAGCCGTCGCTCTCTATAAACATTGCAGTGACTGAAACTGCGACAGCACCGCCCCCGTGACTGAAACCCGAACATTACCGGGAGAAATAAAAATTAATTTCCTCCCAGCAAAGGGGGTCTAATTGCCGGCACCAGGCAGGTTCAGAATGCTATTAACCTGCAGATTAACCCAATATCTGCAGGTTAATAGTGTTTTTTTCATGAGACAGGTTTCCTTTAACAAACAATATGTCAACACCATGATTGATGCCAGATGTGGAGCAAATGAACGATACTCCTTTTCTTTGAGGCTAGATGAACACAGTGGATTGTATGGTGGCAGTACCCCTAGAACAATCACTTTGGTCGTCTCTGAATTGTACAAGATCTCAATGTGTATAAGTGCATAGTATGTATGGATATGGTCTGGAATACACATAGGCACCAGAGGGTCCCTGTGCAAAGAATATGAATTAAACCATTATTCTTCAGCCCACCGCGGCACCTTCCTTATGGTCTCACTAGAACACATAGCCACATTGGTAGCAGTGGTAGATGGGATAATGTCCATTCACTTGTACTTTTACCAATCTTAACTGGTTCCATATCATGCAATACTAGCAAGCAAATAATTGACACTTTACAGATACTCCAAAGTCCATTGCCCTCTTTTAGAGATAAGCAGATTGCTTCATGTAACCTTGGTCCATGGTCCAGGTCAGTGCTTTCTGGCCGTGGACAGGAGCTGTCTAAATTTCCTGACTCTCTGGGATCCCAGACTTATGATTTGACAGGCTGGCCATCGTCACAAGTGTGGTAAATACTGCATAGATGACATAATGCCAGGCTGGTGAATGAAACTCTGTGCAACGGAACCTGAAACCTCAGGAAATTGACACTACTCTTGTCCACAGCCAAAGAGCACTGACCTGGACCATTGAACGGAGTTGTACTAAGCAATCCGCTTATCTCTACCCTCTTTGTTACCAGGGCTCCTATGGAATTGAACATGTTACAAAGGCAATACATCAGTAGGATTGTCACTTATACAATACTATGGTATGTTATCGATTTATATAAAAATGAGAACAGAAAGAATTAAGGTAATCACATTTTTATCAAATGAAACAACACTACAGAATAGATATCAAATAATGATACAAACTCTCCGTCTTATGAAAATATGTTTTCAAGCTGTTACTTTGTATTTGCATGCAGACATTTTTTCTAGGTATTCTCCAAAGATCATTTGCTTGCTTCACAAACTGCACATACAAAAACTGTTATTTTAATTCTCTTTTTACAAATTCTTATCTGCATTTAGATAAGAAAGAGTACTCTAAATGTTTAACACAAAGTCTACAGAAATGGGATTTGCAACTTGCTTACTGTCTTATTATTACACAGAAAGGCTGCAGCTCGGTTTACATAATGCATTTTCTAGTTGATACAAATATGCACATCCATTTGTCAGCCAATGCACATACATTCAAGATTATTCTCTTGTGCCTTTCAAATTCTTATAAAAATGGAGATTACTTATTTTCATTCAAATTGCTGCCATTGGATTAATTGGAAATAGCTGAATGTGTGTGAATTGAAGCTATCTGTGCACAGGAATATGTGTGAATAGTTTCTATGTTTTCTCTACCAATTTTAATTCTAAGTTGTGGTATCTCCTTATGTATTATTCTCTTCTTGGCTGAAAGTAGTACATTTAGAAATGGAAGCTGCAGCAATATAATGAAGTTTCCTTGGAAAATATATGTGGCCCCCAAAAGTTCCCCCAACTGTCCTATCGCAGCAATGGTGGTGCGCCATAATTAATTTTTTGAGCATTATTCTTCTTGGTGATACTTCCTACTTGAGATGAGTGGTTCTGCCAAAATTTTTATTCACCAAATTGCATACATTTTACTGGTAAATTCAATTTGCAGAGAAGTTGTCCTCCGTGAATTGAATGTCCCTTCTGACCCCAGAATATAATAAACGTAAGATGTAGAAAATATAGAAATACTTATACTCACCTTTCTGATCACCTCTTCGGCCCCTCTTCTTTTCACCATTACTTTTGTGGTCCTCAGCACACCATCTTATCGCTGTCACTGAGACCTGAATCCCCTGGACTCAACTAGGTTATGACTTTCAGCTCTAACGATGCATGGTATGTTTCTGCGCAAGCAGGTGTAAGGGCATAATGTCATGACATAACAATGTGCGCCATGACCTTAAGTGAGCTTGTGGAGAAACATCCCAGGCTCATTAGATCTGAAAGATGATGAAGATCAGAAGAGCCAGAGACTTGATCAGTGAGATGAGTATAAATATAAAATTTTTTAACTTTTAACATTTTGATGGGCCTTTATGGTTCAGCAAAATAGCAGAGAGTTGGAAATCATTATATTGAATAAGCGCAGAAATTACAAAAAGTCTGCATTTTGGTGAATAAGGATTTTTGCAACATTCAACTAGAATTTAATTCCACTTGAATATAATCACTCATCTCTACTTCCTAGCTATAATGACGCAAATATTTTAGGCTAGATTCAGACTGGGCAGCATGGTGGCTCATTGCTTAGCAGCACTGTTGCTTTTCGACGCTGAGGTCCTGGGTTCAAATCCCACCAAAGTAACATCTGCAAGGAATTTGTATATTCTCACTGTGTTTGGGTTTCCTCTGGGTTCTCTGGTTTTCTCCCACACTCCAAAGACATACTGATAGAGAATTGGGGACAGTGAATGATGTCTGTAAAGTGCTGAGGAATATGATGGCAAAATATAAGCAAAACACAATAATAAATAAGACTATGACAGTGTCCTCGTTCATAACTCTATAGTGGTCTCCATCTGAATCCTTGAAAAATGGGATCCAGATGTGTCCGTAGCAAAAGCTCTTTAATTAGGCAAATGTGAAACTTGGGACTTGTTTTTCTAGTGGTAACCATATCGCCCCCAGTTTGAAACATCCCGGGGTGAAATGTGTGGGGGAAAAATGTGCGGGGGTGAATCTTCCTGGGGGAAAAATGTGCAGGGGAGAAATGTACCTGGGGACAAACTGTTGGGGGCGAAACTTCCTACAACCAATTTATACATACTGTAAAGATCTGAGGTTGTGGGTTGTAAGTAGTCACCTAGCCAGGTTAACGATGCAACAATATTTTATTGATCACAGCCATGGTAATAAAGCAATTCCAGGTAAATGGCCAAAATACAGTTCTCTCAGTCCTCAAATTCCCAATCTGGGTTCGGTAGTTCTAATGGCTTTGCATAAGGCCTTAATCACTGGCTCCCAACTTTTGGTTGGCCCACAGATTTCGTATCTCCAGCCAGTATAGTCTGTAGCCACAGTCCATGATCCTCTAGACGGCAGATAAAATGATGAAAGCACAGGTATCCAGTAGCTGCAGTCCTTTTAAGAAAGTGTAAATCCAAACAACATAATCCAAAATGGTAACATGTTTATCAATTCATCCTTCCAAGTCTACAGTCTCAGAATTTTCTAGAAGCCTTTATCTGAAACTGCCTGTAAGACCCCCTGTGGTGACCACTCCACTGTGTCTCAATCTACACTCAACTAATGAGATTATTGGCTGTTGAAACAATGGACTCCTGAGATAAAGATGAGATTAATGGAATGCTGGACATTTTACAAGTGAATCTAACATATTGACAAGTAAGCAGAACTATATAAAACATAAAAAGTAAATCACTAATAAAACACAATAATAATATTGACAAGATGGTGGTCCATTGCTGGAAAAGTATCATAGTCTTTAGTAAGTGGGCAGCTCCTCACACATACAAAGAAGGATATTTACTAAGCTAAATACATGAAATTCTGGTTTAATTTGCACCATAAACTTAGTTCCATAGCTTGCCCCACATTTATTATGCTCTTAGATATTTCTTCTAACTTGCTTAAGAGGGCATATGATTTAAAAAAAAGTGGGTGAGAGATCTTATTAAACAAGCATGGTTTGAGATTCCCCAAAATTTTGGTGAAACTTTCTGGAGCAAAAATGTAACAATTGACTTCCACAATGTAATGTGTCACGGTTCCATCCCTCAGTGTGTCTGGGATGCAGTTACTGACAGCTCAGCAGTCCAATCTGGTACAGGTTCTTGTTGAGCTGTCAGTGTGTTTATTGACAGCTCAGCCGGCCAATATGAGACTCGGAGGTTCTGGCTATCTCCAAGTGTTCATTATCCCAGGTGACTGCCAGGCTACTTAACTGGGCTATTTCTCCCAGACCTTTGCCAGACATACATTCAGCTTGTGTGAGGTTTGTCTTCTGTTGCCTGACCTTGGACCTTGTTCTGACCATCTAACTGTCTAACACCTTCTACTTTGAGCAGCTATCCTCCTGGTAATCTGACCAATGGAATGTTGCCTGACTACACCTTTGTCTCTTCCTTCAGTTTACGTCATGCCCTCCTGGCTTTTGACTTTGGACTCCTTGACTATCCCATCTCACAGCTTGGCTGTGAGACGTGATTCAGCATCAAATACTGCCTGTCCACTGTAGCAAGTCCACAACATACTATACATAGGTAAAGGCCATCTTTCACTGCAATGGGTCATCTGCTACATTTAATGAAAGTCTAAACAAATATTTAATCTTCTTTTTCATATCAGATCTAATCCAAGACTTAAGTGGATGAGGTTTGCAGAGTCTAGTAATGTGCAATGCACAGAGACACTGCAAGGTAACATGACAGCCATTTTCTCTCATTTTTTTAAATGACATGACAGGATTGGGAGCTTGTTATCTTTATCTTGAATGTCTGCCTTTTACTACAATGCCATTGTTAGGTTGCACTTTTTGTGTTGGCGTTTTGAAATCCATTCAGTTAAAAAATTCTACCACCATTAATGGAAGCTATGGTGTTAATGCATAATATGATATTGTTAAAGGGATTGTATTTATTGTTTCTATTAATTAAAAATATATGGTGAAACATTTTTTAGCTATTTATTTTCTAATTGTAGATTTTTTAATTTCTGTTATCTGTTTAGGATTATGGAGGCAACCATCTTGCTTGAACTTTTGTTATAAACATTCAGAGAGATATCTTCCAGCTAGGCTTCAAAGACAACTGATATTTTTACTGCAATATTGCAGTTCATAATACTAGTGATCAAATATTCCCAGGCTCAAGTCCCCTATAGAGACTTAACATTTATTTAAAAAAAAAAATTAAAACAGTAAGAAACATAAAAATTCAAATCACCTCTTATTTTTCCCAGTTACAAATAAGGAAATCTTAAAGTTTGAAGTATAGTATGTGCCTCTAAATAAATGTGCCAAGGGTGATTGAAGTTTCCTGCACTGCTGATTAAATGACAAGCCACGATGAGTTGAAGAATTGTAGGTTTAATGTCAACACATTTCGGATTCACTCCGACTCCTTCTTTAGGACAACCACAATAAAAAACAAAATTTTAGCAATAAAAACAACAGCATCCTATGCAAAAAAGCAAGTTTCACAATGAACAAACATTTTTTCTTTACAATGCACAAAAAAATTGTCACTAAAATAGTAAAAAAATCTATACATAATAGGAATCATCATCATTTTACTGATATGAAAAATCATGTTGTCACTTTTACTGCACTATTAATGTAAAAATAAAACACAAAAAACAATAGTGTTTTTTCGATATTTCTTCATACTACAACTAATCCTCCAAAAACACAAGCCTTCATATGTGTGTCAAAAGAAAAATTAAAAAAGTAAGGTACTTTAAAATAAAGAGGAGGAAAAAATGAAAATGAAAAAGTGAAAATTGGCTGTGTCATTAAACAAATCAAAATGCTTTTGAAAAGTAGATTCTCTAAGGTGTGATCAATGTCTAGGATAATTGAAACACATGTAGATATACAGTGGAAAAAAAATTATTTAGTCAGCCATCAATTGTGCAAGTTCTCACACTTAAAAAGACGAGAGAGGCCTGTAATTGACAGCATATGTAGACCTCAACTATGAGAGACGAAATGAGAAAACAAATCCTGAAAATCACATTGTCTGAAATAATTTTTTTTCAATTTTTGGTGGAAAATAAGTATTTGGTCAATTACAAAAGTTCATCTCAATACTTTGTTATATATCCTTTGTTGGCAATGACAGAGGTCAAACATTTTCTGTAAGTCTTCACAAAGTTGGGACACACTGTTGCTGGTATGTTGGCCCATTCCTCCATACAGATCTCCTCTAGAGCAGTGATGTTTTGGTGCTGTCGCTGGGCAACACGGACTTTCAACTCCCTCCAAAGGTTTTCTATAGGGCTTAGATCTGGAGACTGGCTAGGCCACTCCAGGACCTTGAAATGCTTCTTACGAAGCCACTCCTTCGTTGCCCTGGCGGTGTGCTTGAGATCATTGTCATGCTGAAAGACCCAGCCAGCCACGTTTCATCTTCAATGCCCTTGCTGATGGAAGGAGGTTTGCACTTAAAATCTCACGATACATGGCCCCATTTATTCTTTCATGTACACGGATCAGTCATCCTGGTCCCTTGGCAGAGAAACAGCCCCAAAGCATGATGTTGCCACCCTCATGCTTCTTAGTAGGTATGGTGTTCTTTGGATGCAACTCAGCATTCTTTCTCCTCCAAACACGACGAGTTATGTTTCTAACAAACAGTTCTACTTTGGTTTCACCTGACCATATGACATTCTCCCAATACTCTTCTGGATCATCCAAATGCTCTCTGGCAAACTTCAGATGGGCCCGGACATGTAATGGCTTAAGCAGGGGGTCTTGTCTGACACTGCAGGATCTGAGTCCCTGGCGACGTAGTTTGTTACTGATGTTAGCTTTTGTAAAGTTGGTCCCAGCTCTCTGCAGGTCATTCACTAGGTTCCCCTTGTGGTTCTGGGATTTTTGCTCACCGTTCTTGAGATCATTTTGAACCCACGTGGTGAGATCTTGTGTGGAGCCCCAGATCGAGGGAGATTATCAGTGGTCTTGTATGTCTTCCATTTTGTAATTATTGCTCCCACAGTTGATTTTTTCACACCAAGCTGCTTGCCTATTGCAGATTCAGTCTTCCCAGCCTGGTGCAGGGCTACAATTTTGTTTCTGGTGTCCTTCGACAGCTCTTTGGTCTTCACCATAGTGGAGTTTGGAGTGTGACTGTTTGAGGTTGTGGACAGGTGTCTTTTATACTGATAACAAGTTCAAACAGGTGCCAGTACTACAGGTAATGAGTGGAGGACAGAGGAGCCTCTTAAAGAAGTTACAGGTCTGCGAGAGCCAGAAATCTTGCTTGTTTGTAATTGACCAAATACTTATTTTCCACCATAATTTGAAAAAAAATTCTTTCCCAATCAGACAATGTGATTTTCAGGATTTGTTTTCTCATTTTGTCTCTCATAGTTGAGGTGTACCTATGATGTCAATTACAGGCCTCTCTCATCTTTTTTAAGCGGGAGAACTTGCACAATTAGTGGCTGACTAAATACTTTTTTCCCCACTGTGCTGTAGCATAGTGAAGCCAAACACAGACAAAATGGATTGCTATTGCTAGAGAGTAACAAATGGATCATCCGTGAATATTTTATTTTAACATTTTTAGCATATTTTAAGTTTCCTTGTTTTCAAATGATGCTACATCATTTAGAATAATAGTAGGGTAAAGAAACATATTAATATACTATTGAAGAATTGGGAGAATTTAAAATTTGTCATGGAAGGTGTAGATGATATTTAAGATGTACATAAGTCTAAGGTTATGCACATTTCTCATGTAACACATGTGGTCCTTACAAATGAATGGGATAGACTTGAGGAAATTTGAGATGGAAATGGAGTTTATATTAATAATAGACCCTAGAGTGAATGGCAGGTGTCAGGCAGCTGCTGAAAAGGGTTATAAACTGCAATGCATACAATCATAACTGATCATGATACAAACATGGTTTTGTCTCTTTGTAAGTTTATGTGCAGACCTCAAGAGTTTAAAATTTACCTCCAGCCATATGAACTTTCAGATGTTCCAATATTTGTGTAATGTTTCTTTATTCAAAGTCCAGCCATATGCTAAACATTTTTCTACTATAAGAAATCATTCACATGAACTGTCACATTGGAAAGTTTGGTGGAAGCTGCTTGTATAGGGTGGTTGTGGATAGTGGGTTTTTGTCAATTTAAATCAAATTTAGGACACAAAGGGCCCCACTCATCAAAGCTTTTACGTCTGTATTCTGGTGTAAAAAGCTTTGAAAAGTCAAATTATTGAGGTGTATGTCACTCATCAGGCACTCCAGATTCTTGAAGAGGAGTACATCTCTTCATGAATCATGAATCAGGAGCGTCTGACTCCAGCCCAGCTCCTCATCAAGACAAACATGTACAATGCCAGTCTTGACGTATCAAGCCCAAAGATTTTTGATGTTGGAGTAATTCACCACTAAGAGATGATATAAGAAATGCAGACAATTTTACTCATAGGGTGGCATCAAGCTTGATGGTTACAGAATTTCATGAGTCAGCAAGCTTTGTGGTTTAAATAGTCTTGCAAGAGGCAAGAGCTTGAATTAAACTGAAGTAGACAAATGTAATATAAAATTGTAGACTGACACTTGAAATATTTGGCTAGAAAGCTTATCAGTAGCTCCTCCTCCAATTGGGTAAGGTATCTGTATCACTGTCAGTGCAGCTCAGCATACTGTCAAACCCTTAGCACAGCCCCACTCGCAGTCATCTCTATTTTCAGCAGGTCTACAACTACTTGTCAGGAACTTTCTGCACTCTTGAGGCATATTTTCCTCATTTCAGTACTTTACACACAGGCATCACTCTCTTATCCATCTCTTCAAACTCACATACTTCCTCTGGTGCGGCTTTTCAATACTACGTGTGCATCTAATCTTTTCCTGGTAAACGTATTCTTTATAGTCAGGAATAAGGCTCTGTTTACCCTTTTACTGTTTTCTAATAACCGTATTCTCATGCATGTTGGTTGGTGTCCTTCATCTGTGGATACATTAACTACAGTTTAAGCTGGAATATTTTACATTGAGCTCACAGGGATAGCACACCTTAATAGTGAATGATACTAACCCCACCTGCCAGTTAACCATGATGGAGGCATTTCTGTTTCGGCAGCAAAACTTTTCCTCCTCTACCAGCATACTTCACCTGCTTGTGTCTTACCTCTACTGGCAGGGGAAACAAGAACTTTTATGTGCCCTGGAACGCCAGCAGGCTACATCGTAGCAGAACGCTGCCATCCAGCATGCCATCCTTAAGAGACACTGCAGAGCGCGGACATGCTTGCGCTCCGCAGTGTCTCTGAAGGATGACATGCTGGATGGCAGCATTCTGCTATCATCCAGGCTGCCATCTCAATGCCATCCCAGCGTGGGAAAATTCTCCTGTTCAAGTGGTGACATCATTTGCCGGCACCGCATGCGAAGGAGAATTCAGTGACGTGCATGAGGTGAGCTGAGTTCATTGGACATGAACTCAGCTCATCTGGATGCCATCACAGCCAGACACTGAGGAGCTTCACTGAGGAACTTCTCAGTGTCTGCGGCATGGCAAGCTGGATGGCAGCGTTCTGCTGCGATCCAGCCTGTCATGTCAATGTAGCAGTGCTGGAGCTGTCCTGGGAACCATGGAAAGGTAAGGATGAGGTTGGTTAATTATTTTACTTTTATTGCAGGAGATCGTTGGCTTCAGCTGGAATGGGCATGATGGTAAGTAGAGTTTAATTTAGAACATTAAAGTATTGTGTCTTTATTTCAATTAAAGGATTTTATTCTGGGTGTTGGTGTTTTTTTTAACTTTCACTATGGGGTTAGTAACGGGGGTGTCTTATAGACTCCTCTCCATTACTGACCTGGGCTTGATGTCAGCTGGCATTATAAGCTGACATCAACCCCAGCACTATTACCCCACTGCCACCGCTACAGGGCAGTGGGAAGAACGAGGCTAAGTGCCAGAATTGGCGCATCCTATGGATGCGCCATTTCTGGGGTGGCTGACAGCTGGTGTTTCTAGCCTGGGAGGGGGCCAATATTCATGGCACCATTCCTGGGCTATTAATATCAGCTCCCAGCTGTCTGCCTAGTCTTTGATAGCTATTAAAATAGGGGGGACCCCACGTCATTTTTTTGGGGGGCCCCACTTTAATAGCTAGTAAAGGCTAGGTATTCAGCTGGGGGCTGATATTAGTAGCCTGGGAAGCTCCATGGGTATTACCCCCTTCCCAGGCTTCAAACATCTGCCCCAGCCATCTGCTTAACCTCCGCTAGAGACTAAAATTACAGGGAACCCCACGTCAATTTTTTTTAACATAAATCCTTTATTTTAACACTAAATGACAAGTACAGTAACCAACACTGTCACTGTACTTATTATATATGTGACTGACATGTTTCTATCTATCTAATCTATGTGTGATGCTCTATTTTTCTGTTCTAAATTGTCGGGTACCGATGTATGCCGCTGATGAATTGCCGGCTTTTCATGTTTCACTGAGCACTGTTCCCATTGATTTGGGCAATCACTGTAATGCCACAACCACCATGGCTGTGGCATTACAGTGAGTGGCAGACAATCCCTGCATGATTGGTGCTCTAAATAGCGCCAAACATGCAAGACGGGGACCCAAGCTCCCGCCCGAGCATCGCGCAAGTACTCGGCAAGCTCCGAGCATCTCGAGTACTGTGGCGAGCATGCTTGCTCATCACTAGTCTTGACCTTACAGTCACTTCTGTGTCCCACTTTCTGATAGTCAAAGGGTGAGCTACTATTAAATGTTATACCCCAGAGGCTGCGGAAACGTGAAGTCACTGCAAGGAAATCTGCATTAAGCTTTCTGCAATATAGTTAATGCTCTACAGACGAATCCATCATAAATCATTGAGTAACTTTACTGAGATGAACGAAAAAAAATCAAATTTTGAAATAAGTTTTTTTTTTTTTATTCAGAAGTTGAAAACCCACTTTAAAGCTCTGTGAGTGCTTAAATTTTGTGAGACAACTTCTATTGTAGTTCTGATTGATGCTTTTTTGGGGATTTAGTAATCTGGAAATCTGACTGTTAAAGAGGACATCAACTGTATAATGCCATTGTTACCCAAAACTTATGTCACTGGCTCAGATTCTGAGATCGTGCCATCACTGCGTTGTAAAAGTATGGAGGCTAACAGGAACCACATAGTGTATATACTATTACTATGTGGAGCTAATCTTAGTGGACGCCCCAAAACTAATTTACTGCAAAATATATTAGCAAAATGTATTGGAGATTTAACAATAACCACAGTTATTATTAGATTCCTATATTGTCTGAGCAGACCCCAATTGTCCGATAAACCTACATGGACCACATGTGCTAGTTATCTATCCTTGGCTTTAATATTGTTTTATGATTAAAGTAATTAACGCAACCACCTATGTTTAATTTCTAGGCATAAACTACACATGTGTATTGAATGATACATTAAAGTGCTATTTTGGTGCATCATTAAGATGCTATTAAGGTGCTATTTTTGAGATTTATAGTCTGTTGTGAGCTATTACTTGACTATGTTTTATTTTTTAATTTTTTATTTACAATAAACAGATTTCTTTTATTTAAAATATATCCTTACAACATGGCAAATGTAGTGCTTTAATATACAATTTATTCCTATTTAATTAAGTAATCCAGTGAAAATAATCTTGACATATCATACATACATCACATCCCTTTGGCACTGCTGAGAGATTTCTGTAACTGGAAATCTAACAGCAAGCTAATTTCAAAAGTGTCAAAATTTCCTGAACAAAAATATTAGGATGCAGTCTAGAACTAGAAAATAGTTCACTAACCTTACATTGTCTTTATTTTTTCTTTACAAGATAGGAAAATAGAAACATTTAATAAATAAGCCAGATCTTTGTCAGATTCCAATAGAGCATACGTTAAAAGGAGCAACTGTGTTATGACAGCAAGTAACTAATGAAAATTGAGAAACTTGTCTACGGAAGAAATCAGAGAAAATAGGATGTGGTAGAATTGCAACACTGGAGAAGGTTGGAGAATGAAACAAAAATGGGTAAAGGACGGGGTAAACTATCTAAGGAGGAATATTTCAAACAGTCAGGAGCTGCAGAAAATCAACCACTATTCCAAGGCCTCAGTATAGGGTTTGCCAACCAAAATGATAGGAGATATTTGTTGCGCATAAGAGCACTTTATTTATTATTATCATGTACATATGTATAGTAGAGATTCACTCTCTCAGGTAGGCATAAGGTAGCGTTGGCACAGGCAATGCGGTTTGGTCCAAACGTGTGCACTTTTATTGCTTTTATAAAACTCTAAGGGATGCAAAAGACAAAAACAGCCTCTTCTGGACGAAGGTATAACAGCTAATAAACAGTTCACTTAGCAGGTCCATATATGTCCGTGCAGGCTCACCCGAAAAAATTACAGTCCTTTCTCCCAAAGCAAACTTTACACAGAGAAGTACAGTGCTACCAGTCTCGGTACCTCCTCCAGCCCGAGCTGTAGTAGCTTCCAGCATAAACAGAAGTGTTCAACTCAGAGCAAAGTTCATACAGAATAGACTGCAGCTTCCACATGGTTCTCTGCAGCTCCCAGAAACAGACTGCTTAGCGCAGTCTCCATTCAGAGAGAGACCCTGGCATGTACAGTATCTATCTCAGCTACAGCTCACATTTTGGCCGGTCACTCAACTGTAGTATACTCAACACTGCTCAACATCCAGCAAACTGACACTTCATGAAGCTGCTTTCTGGTTCTTAGCAAAACCCTACAGGTGCATCCAATTAAGACCCTGCAGAGCTGGAATTTAACCCTTTCCTTCCCAGCTATGCTCAAAGGTGAGGGATGGGCACCCTCTGCCAGCCCACAATGCCAACAGGGGGTCACTCTACCAAAATGTATAGGCTCCCAGCTCCTGGAGAACACCATTCACACATTTCATCCAATTGTAGGGATTCACTCTCTGGGCTAGGAATTAGGTAGCGTTCAAACAGTCAATGTGGTTTGATCCAAATGTGCAGTTTTATTTTTTTTCATAAAACTCTAAGGGATTCAAAGACCAAAACAGCCTCTTCTGGACACAAAGGTATAACAGCAAATAAACAGTTCACTTAACAGGGCACATACTGTATGTTAGTGTGGGCTCACCCAAACAGATTACTGTCCTTTCTCCTGGAGCAAACTTTATGCACAGAAGATTCATAATCCCATCAAACAGAAGTGTTCAACTCAGGGCAAAGTTCATATTGAACAGGCTGTAGTTTCAACACGGTTCCCTTCAGCTCCCACACATAGACTTTTTAGCGCAGTCTACATTCAGAAAGAGACCCCGGCATGTCTCTTTCAGCTACAGCTCACATTTTGTCTAATCACTCACAGTAGCAATAGCAGTGAATATTCATTTTCTTTAGCAGCGGGGACAGTGTAGGCTGCTGCAGGAGGCTGCTGCCTCCTATGCCCCGCTCCTCCACCGATACCGCTCCACCCTCACCCCGCATAAATATACACCCCCCCAACTTTCGGACTATAAGACGCACCCCCATTTTCCTCCAAAATTTTGGAGGAAAAAAGTGCGTCTTATGGTCCGAAAAATACGGTAGTTTATTTCCATTGATTTTATATCACCAAAATATTTATTTTACCAAATGAGCTCAAAATCGAATTTACTTACGCATACAATGTACAGCAGAGTTGTTATCCATCTCCAAGTCACACTGTAAGTTTCTCTCTCCTGTAGAGTGTAAGCCCTTATGGTCAGTGGGGTCCTCTCTCTGTCTTTCCAGTAGGGTGCAAACCATTATGGTCAGCATGGTTTTCTCTCTTTCTCTGAGTTGCCCTCTTCTTCTCTCTTTCTCTCTTTTTCTCTCTCTCTGTGAATTTATTCACCCCAAATTGAATTTTTGGGGAAAAATCAGCAAAGTCTGAATTTGAATTACAAAAGATCCGCTCATATCTAACTACATACAAACTTACTGTAACTATCAGTATAGTTTTGATGTGTGAGAGGCCACAGGAGTACCCAGGAAAATGACCTAAATATTTGGAGGACATAAAATCTTCATGTTTTCTTTTGTCAGTCTCAAACTCAAGATCTTGGCTGGTCATTTCAAATTGTTTTAAATTCAAAGTCATGTTTATAAATTTCCACAACTAAACAAATAGTAGGAATTCTGGTATCTTTTGTCATCATCCTGAAGACAAGGCAGTTTTTTGGTATAAATGCTTCAGAACATTTAGACAAAGTTTCTGTCTATTAATTTAATTTGTCTTGGATAAGTTGCCATCTGAGACTAATGAGTCCCATTTGCCCAATTATGCTTAAAAAGAAAGACAAATGCATTACTAGTAAAAGTGCTAAATCAAGACTCCAGTTTAGGCATAAGTTATAGGTTCTCTCACTTGCCCATTGATTATACAAAAACTTCAATTAGCTCTGCAATGTCTTCTGTTGAAAAATATAATGGTTTTAGTTCATTACACACATTGATAATCTTTATGCCTCCCAGTTTCATCGTAGCATCGAATTACTGTACCTGTGACCTTTGTAATGATTTACTATGAATTTGTGACTTTAGAAAAATTACCCATTAGTGATTGAAACATGAACTTGTAGTTATTTCAAGGAATGCTTTATTTTTGTTCAATACTTGTAATTTATGTTTAAAAAATTAATTTGACTGGAATGAACATTTTTTTTACTTCACTTGGTATCATTGTTAGACATATCAACAGCCATATGTTGAAGGGATGGGGAAATGAAGCAAAGCATTAAAGTGTGTCACCAGATTTAACAGTGCATACTAAATGCAGTGCATTATTAAATATATCTCTTTTACCATCTCTTACCTCAAATTCACAATTGCAGCTGTTCTATCTACCATAGTGCTCTCAGCTCTGCTGCAAAGCTGTGCCTGATTACAACTAACATTTCTTTAGCTTTTATCTCACAGGCAGCCAGTGTGTGGGTTTGGACAGCAGATGAGCAACAACAGAAGAGGAGAGGTGCAGCTGCAGATGTGTTCATAATGAGGCAATTTTTAGTTCTGTTGTGCTGTGTTAGTTGTAATCACACACATCTGTGCAGTGAGATCGGGAGAGCAAAGTGTTAGTCATTACATGTCTCACAAAGTATCAGTCATTACATGTCTCACATTGGTAACACCCCTGTTCATTTAAAATAAGCTCTGGGGGTAGATTCTCTGAGAGATCTGTGTCCATCGCATAAATCTTAACAGCTCATTTACATATTAAAAAAATCATAGATTTCTCTGGAATAAGACATCAGATCGAAGATATCAAGGTAGCATTTTATTCAGCTTCTTTTGACATGCATGTTCATATAGAGCGCTTAGGAGGATTGATCATACTGACAGATTCCCTTTTAAAATCTTTTTCACAGTTTGTAATGATTTCTTTGAGGCTTCATGTGTGTCATTAAGAAAGCGGTAGAATTCGAAAAGGACTTTGATGATAATTGTTGCCTTAAATATGATGATCCTTGTCATGGAGTTAGACCAGTTTCTCAAATCCATTTTTTGCATAAGTGATAAAAAATGAACAATTTTGATCAGTTTGTTGGATCATATTTTCAGATATTTTTGGTCAATATGTCAGATTGTAACATCAGTGCACCATTAGCTTATCTCATATGTAAATAAAAAAAAAGTATCTATGCATTAAACAGTAAAAAATGTACAGCAGTCATACAACACGCATTATATCTGTCTTTTCTGTTTTCCTCTGGAACCTAGTAACATAAATAGATATTTTTTTATTCGAAAATCACATTACAAATTTATATTTCAGATTTTTTTATGACAATCGGTCCACAAAAAAACCACGACCTGTGAACAGCATCATAGTCTATAATAAATACGTTTACTATCTATGTGTTCTATGAGTTTGGAAGAGGTATATGGCATTTCGATCCTAAAATAGCTTAAAGTAGAAATGTACTTCTATGGGAAACCATCGTCAACACAATATTATTTTAATATATTACTAGAGATGAGTGGATAAGACAAAATTGGAATTTACCAAATTATGTGGATTTACATTTAAATTCAATTCGTAGTTAAGTTATTCTCTGCAAATTGAATGTTCCTTATTATGATCTGTGGGCTCGTAGGATGCGGGAAATGGACAATCATAATTTTCTGATGTCACAATATGTGCCACAGCATCCCTGCGCACAATGACCTCTGAGTGACCTAGTCAGCCCAGAAGACCCTTCCTGGAGCAAGGACACTGGAGAAAATGGGCATGATGCCCGAATGGGAAAAGAAGACGTGCAGAGGACCAGATGGAGGGCTGGTGAGGTAGCAGGACAGGTGAGTACGGAGTTTAGGGGTATTTTTTTTAACAGTGTACCTTGCCCTGGACACCATTATTCTGAATGTGTGCAAAGAATATGAATTTTTGTAAAATTCAAGTAGAGATCAATTCCACTTGAATAAATTCGCTCATCTCTAATGTTGACATTGAAAATTGTTTGCAATGCGTATGAAACTACACTACTTGCATTGTCATTTAAAGTCCTGTGCCCTTTTGTGCACGACATCCAGTTATGTCAATTCAGCTTAATAGCTTGTTTTTTCCAACTCAACATTTTGTTAAAGTGGGTATTTAATTTAAATGGCATCCTTGTTATTATTAATTTGCTGCAGCGTGAAACAAACGGCTTGACATTAAAGATTTTAGTGATTGTAGAATGAGGGTTCGCTGATTGTAGTGCCAGCTGCCAGTTGCCTATTTACAGCTGTAACGACCCCAATATAGTAGCTCCTGCTTGCATGACTGGCCTATAATGATAGTGCCTATTGCAAATCTTAGCAGTTTTAATCCACTGCCTTTTTTTTTTCAAGTGACTCTTCTGTAAAGAAATATGTTAATTAGTAACCAATAGATAAAAAGATTGCCAGGGACAGTCGATTAATCCGATTTACCTCTAGAGTGTTGAGCTGGATTTCCAGGAATGCTGCATTCAGGGTAGATTATAAATGTAATTTTTTGCATCATTAACTTGCTTGATTAATCTGAGACAGTAAAGCCAAATTAGAGAAAAGCATAGTTTGCAGTTACTTCCAAAAGCTTTGGATTTTTTCCTACTCGTACAGCTAAGAATGAAGTATAATAAATACGTACACTACTTTTCCCTGTTTATCCGAACAGTATGATCCTGCTTGTATTGCATGCTTTCTGAGAAATATAAGCTGTGCCTTACATCTTTCTGTTTCATGTGTTTTATGTTTCAGTTTTGATTAGTGCAATTATAGAGTATTTGCATAGTAATTGGGCATCATTAGCACTTTTTGCATGCAGCTTATGGTGCATTAAAGTAAGTACTATTTGTGATTTTGCCCTTCATCGAGTTGCATGCTTTTAGAGACTTGGCTGCTTTTCCAGACTATGTAATTTGGATTTATAAAATCCTGGTTAAAAGGGTTGCTGTGTCGAGCGTCTATTAAGAATGGACTCTTTCTGTAAAATTTCAGAATAGAAAATTGGTTACTTAAAGTATATGTTAGTAATCATGAAATCATTTAGCCGCTTGATTTCTTTACTTGCCAACATAAATTGCGGTATTATTTTACTGCACTTTCTATATATGAATCATAGCATTACTTCCCATGCTGTGAAAGTTGACAATGCCACAATCAAAGACCGAAAGAAAAAAAAGTTACGTGAACCGGAAAAGTTCATACAACTCGTCAGACCAAAATTATATAGACATATGTATGAACACCCTTTTTATGAAATGAGGCTTAGAATAAAATGTACTTTAGGTAGGAGAAGTCACAGTAACAATCTGGGATTGTTACAAGTAAGAACATGTTTTGATTCACAGTTTTCCTGTGATCCATGGCAAATTTGCAAATATTACTGCAGTAGAACCCCTTTGCACAATCACTTTTTGGCTTTAACCCCTTTATGACCTGAGGATTTTTCGTTTTTTTCCATTTACATTTTTTCCTCTCCTTCTTTTAAAAGCCATACGTTTTTTGCATTTATCTGTCCACATAACTGTATGAGGGCTTGTTTTTTTGCAGAGCGTGTTGTTCTTTTGAATGACACCATTAATTTTATCATGAGATGCACTGGAAAGTGGGAAAAATATTCCAAGTGTGTTGAAATTGATAACAAAAGTGCAATTGTTTTTTTGTATTTTTTATTTACCTTGTGCATCATACAGTAAAACTGACCTGCCAATATGATTCTCTAGGTCAGTATGATTATTCAGATAGCAAACATGTATAGTTTTTTTTTATTTAAGTGGCGAAAAAAAATTAAAAAATTTGTGAAAAAAAGCTTTTTGCTTTTGTTGTCATTTTACGAGATTTGTAATGTTTTAAATTTTGGGATATGGCGTTGTGTGAGGTAGAGATGAGCGGTGTTTCACTATAACTGTTCGCCAATCTCAAATTCGAGCTGTTTTGGGCGGTGTTCGAGTCATTCGACGAACGCGAACGATTTGCAAAAAATTTGGCTGTTCAAGGTTATGTTCGATAACTGTTCGTGCACCAAAAGCGTGTCCTGCATGTCTGGCGCTATTTAGAGCACCAATCATGCAGGGATTGTCTGCCACTCACTGTAATGCCACAGCCATGGTGGTTGTGGCATTACAGTGGTTGCCCAAATCGATGGGAACAGTGCTCACAGTGAAACATGAAAAGCCGGCAATTCAGCAGCGGCATACACCGGTACCCGACAATTTAGAACAGAAAAAATAGAGTATCACACATAGATTAGATCGATAGAAACATGTCAGTCACATATATAAGAAGTACAGTCTCAGTGTCTGCGCATGGCAAGCTGGATGGCAGCTTTCGGCTGCGATCCAGCCTGTCATGTGAATGTAGCAGATAGAGATGAGCGTTGTTCTACTCGAACTGTTCGCCAATCTCAAATTCGAGCTGTTTTGGGCGGTGTTCGAGCCGTTCGGCGAACACGAACAATTTGAGAAAAATTCGGCTGTTCGAGGTTATGTTCGATAACTGTTCGTGCACCAAAATCATAACTGGATTTTTTCTCAGTAATGATGAAAATTAATGTTAATACGCAGTTTGAGTGTACAGCGGGGTGGGGGGAGGGGCAGGGGATGGATCTCTGCAGGAACAATGAAGATCTCCATTTTTTTTTCTCTTTCCCGCATTTACAGTGGGGAGGTGCAATCTGTCAGCCTATCAGCAGCGCACACACGGAGCGAAGTGCTTTTTTTCACACAAGCAAGGGCATGTGTCATTGGCAGTGTATGTCACATGTCCTTGCCCTATAAGACCAAGCCATTTTCCCCGTCGCCACCATTTTCTCACTGCTGCAGCTGCGTGTTAGACGGCACCGCTGTTGCTGTGTGCGCTATACCTTGTTCATTTCAAGCCAATTTTCGCACAAATATACAGATAGCTTGGGAGTAGGGAATAGTTGTGATTGCAGTCCTTTTAAGGACTAGGTTACAGCATTTCCTACGACTTTTATCAGGGAGGTCTGTGCTCTTAAATAGATCGGTTGTGGGAGTAAAGACTAATTGTAATTGCAGTCCTTTTCAGGACTAGGTTACATGAGTTCCTATCAGTTTTTGCCAGGCAGGTCTGTGCCAGTGCTGTGCAAGTTTTTTTCACAGCATTTGGCTGAATCTAGCAAAGCTAATCCTTTTTGGCCTATTGCAGAGTGTGTTAGTCAGTGGAGTAGCCTATCTGTGTTGCAAGATATACCACCTGTGTATAGAATACCAATTTTTTTACTGCACCTAGTGAAGTAAAATCTTTTGGGCATAGCATCATTCTATTAGTCCATCTATACTGACCTCCATCAGGTTGCAAATTAAAACTAATTTTTATCTGCATCTACAGTACCTCTGAAAAAATATTTGGGCTTCTAGCAGTGGGCTTCTAGCAGTGTGTGGGACTTGTTCTATTAGTCCATCTATACTGACCTCCATCAGGTTGCAAACTGAATATATTTTTTTCTGCATCTACCTCTGAAAAAATATTGGGCTTCTAGCTGTGTGTGGGTCTTGTTCTATTAATCCATCTATACTGACCTCCATCAGGTTGCAAACTGAATATATTTTTTTCTGCATCTACCTCTGAAAAAATATTTGGCCTTCTAGTAGTGTGTCGGACTTTCTCTATTAGTCCATCTATACTGACCTCCATCAGGTTGCAAATTAAAACTAATTTTTATCTGCATCTACAGTACCTCTGAAAAAATATTTGGGCTTCTAGCAGTGTGTGGGACTTGTTCTATTAGTCCATCTATACTGACCTCCATCAGGTTGCAAACTGAATATAGTTTTTTCTGCATCTACCTCTGAAAAAATATTGGGCTTCTAGCTGTGTGTGGGTCTTGTTCTATTAATCCATCTATACTGACCTCCATCAGGTTGCAAACTGAATATATTTTTTTCTGCATCTACCTCTGAAAAAATATTTGGCCTTCTAGTAGTGTGTCGGACTTTCTCTATTAGTCCATCTATACTGACCTCCATCAGGTTGCAAATTAAAACTAATTTTTATCTGCATCTACAGTACCTCTGAAAAAATATTTGGGCTTCTAGCAGTGTGTGGGACTTGTTCTATTAGTCCATCTATACTGACCTCCATCAGGTTGCAAACTGAATATATTTTTTTCTGCATCTACCTCTGAAAAAATATTGGGCTTCTAGCTGTGTGTGGGTCTTGTTCTATTAATCCATCTATACTGACCTCCATCAGGTTGCAAACTGAATATATTTTTTTCTGCATCTACCTCTGAAAAAATATTTGGCCTTCTAGTAGTGTGTCGGACTTTCTCTATTAGTCCATCTATACTGACCTCCATCAGGTTGCAAATTAAAACTAATTTTTATCTGCATCTACAGTACCTCTGAAAAAATATTTGGGCTTCTAGCAGTGTGTGGAACTTGTTCTATTAGTCCATCTATACTGACCTCCATCAGGTTGCAAACTGAATATAGTTTTTTCTGCATCTACCTCTGAAAAAATATTGGGCTTCTAGCTGTGTGTGGGTCTTGTTCTATTAATCCATCTATACTGACCTCCATCAGGTTGCAAACTGAATATATTTTTTTCTGCATCTACCTCTGAAAAAATATTTGGCCTTCTAGTAGTGTGTCGGACTTTCTCTATTAGTCCATCTATACTGACCTCCATCAGGTTGCAAACTGAATATAATTTTTTTCTGCATCTAGCTCTGAAAAAATATTTGGCCTTCTAGTAGTGTGTCGGACTTTCTCTATTAGTCCATCTATACTGACCTCCATCAGGTTGCAAATTAAAACTAATTTTTATCTGCATCTACAGTACCTCTGAAAAAATATTTGGGCTTCTAGCAGTGTGTGGGACTTGTTCTATTAGTCCATCTATACTGACCTCCATCAGGTTGCAAACTGAATATATTTTTTTCTGCATCTACCTCTGAAAAAATATTGGGCTTCTAGCTGTGTGTGGGTCTTGTTCTATTAATCCATCTATACTGACCTCCATCAGGTTGCAAACTGAATATAATTTTTTTCTGCATCTAGCTCTGAAAAAATATTTGGCCTTCTAGTAGTGTGTCGGACTTTCTCTATTAGTCCATCTATACTGACCTCCATCAGGTTGCAAATTAAAACTAATTTTTATCTGCATCTACAGAACCTCTGAAAAAATATTTGGGCTTCTAGCTGTGTGTGGGACTTGTTGTATTAGTCCATCTATACTGACCTCCATCAGGTTGCAAACTGAATATATTTTTTTCTGCATCTAGCTCTGAAAAAATATTTGGCCTTCTAGTAGTGTGTCGGACTTTCTCTATTAGTCCATCTATACCGACCTCCATCAGGTTGCAATTTAAAACTAATTTTTATCTGCATCTACAGTACCTCTGAAAAAATATTTGGGCTTCTAGCAGTGTGTGGGACTTGTTCTATTAGTCCATCTATACTGACCTCCATCAGGTTGAAAACTGAATATATTTTTTTCTGCATCTACCTCTGAAAAAATATTGGGCTTCTAGCTGTGTGTGGGTCTTGTTCTATTAATCCATCTATACTGACCTCCATCAGGTTGCAAACTGAATATAATTTTTTCTGCATCTACCTCTGAAAAAATATTTGGCCTTCTAGTAGTGTGTCGGACTTTCTCTATTAGTCCATCTATACTGACCTCCATCAGGTTGCAAATTCAAAATAATTTTTTTCTGCATCTAACCCAGCCAATAGTTTTGGCCTAATACCACAGTTTGGCCACTCAGCTCTGCTCGGTTACCATCCATTGTTTTTTTGTGCAAACAACTCCAGAGTTGTGAATTAGTTAACCACCAAAATGAGTGGAAAAAGGCCTGCTGCTGGTGGAAAGGGGAATAGGCGTGTTGGGAAGGGGAAAAAAGGTTGTGTCCGTGGGGTAGGTGTTAAAGCAACAGTAACATCTGCAGAAGAAAGACCATCTTCCAGCCAAACTAAAATGTCTACTTCTTTTAGCGGACAATGTGATAAGATCCCTTTCTTACGGCCACGCCAATCGCTACAAATTCCAGATGAGGCACAAAAACAGCAGGTGCTTCAACGGATATCAAGTGCTCCTTTAAGTGGGCTCTCCTCCACATCAACTTCAACATCACAAATACTCCAGTCCTCAAAGGTGTCACCCAAATCGCACTTGCTTCCTCACAGCTCCCAAATCTCCAGCTGCCCGTCTGAGTATGAGGTAGAACAGATGGTTGAGTCTGCTGAGCTGTTTACTCATACTATAGCCTGGGAATCAGAGGTCGACTCCAGCGCTTCTGTAAATCCAGACGAGGAAATGATCTGCACTGATGCCCAGAATCTTTATGAGTCGGATCCAGGACCAGACGCAGAAGGTTCTGACCATAATGTAGACCCTCATTCCCAAACTGTAACTCCTGTTGGTGGAGACAATGAGGAAGACGATGATAAGACTCAAATACCTGATTGGAGCGACAACTTTAGTTTTTTGTCAGGGCAGGAACAGGTTGGCTCTGAGGACGACGGGTGTGATAACGCACAGGGTGATGATGATGAGGTCGGAGATCCCACTTACTGTCAACCCACAGTCAGCCAAGAGATGAGGTCAGCAGAGGAGGTGGAGGAAGATGCTAGTGACGACGAGGTCAGGTTGCGCCTTCCTGGACAGAGACGTAGTACTGGAAGCACGTCAACAACTGCATCCTCAAACACAACTCTGCCTCTCACCACAAGTCGTGGTGGCTCTTCAGGTCGCATGGGTGCTAAGCCTTGCATAGCCTGGGCATTTTTTCAGATCGAAAAAGATGACCCAACTCGTGTTATCTGTAACATTTGTCAGCAAAAGCTAAGTAGAGGCCAAAAAATACATAGTTTGAGTACTTCATGCATGAACCGGCACATGGACATGAAGCATAAGTTGCAGTGGGAAGCTCAGTGTGCTACAATGCGGCCTAGCCGGCCGGGCCAACCACCGTCTGCCATATCTTGTGCATCCGCGGCCTCTTCATCCTCTGTGACTGGGGGGACAGCAGTCACACCTGTTTTGGGGCGCAGACCTGCCACCTCTTTACCAGCAACAGCCAGCGTGATTGGCAGGTCATCATTTTCTTTGGAGGTGGTAACACCAGCTGGTGTTGAGCGCTGTCCGACATCGATAGCACCACCTTTGGATGAAGGCAACCTAACATGTCCGCCTGCATCTTCCTCACAGACCGGCAGTTTGCCGGGGACACCCTTATCAACCCCTTCTAAGCACAATAGCCAGCCCTCGGTCCCTCAGATGTGGAGAAGTAAAAGGCCATTTCCTCCTAGCCATGAGAAAGCTAAGAGGTTGAATTTCACCATCTGCAAGCTCTTGGCTACAGAAATGCTGCCTTTCCGCCTGGTGGACACAGAGGATTTTCGAGACCTTATGTCCGTCGCAGTGCCCCAGTACCAGATGCCCAGTCGGCACTACTTCTCAAAGAAAGGTGTGCCTGCGCTCCACCAGCATGTCGCACACAACATCACCGCTTCTTTGAGAAACTCTGTGTGTGACAGGGTGCTTTTCACCACAGACACTTGGACGAGTAGGCATGGACAGGGGCGTTACATGTCGCTGACTGGGCACTGGGTAACTATGGTGACAGCAGGACAAGGGGCTGCTGTCCAAGTCTTGCCGTCCCCACGAGTTGTGCGTCAATCCTCTTTATGTGAAAGTTCCTCCACTGCTTCTGCCTCCTCAACCTCCTCTCGGTCTTCCACCTGCACCCAAAGCCTGTCTGGTCATGCCACAAGCTTTCTAACTGCGCAGAAGGGATCCTGCACACCTCCTTACTATGCTGGCAGTAGGGCTCAACGTCATCAGGCGGTTTTTACATTGAAATGTCTGGGAAATGTGAGTCACACAGCTGAGGAGTTGTAGTCAGCTCTGGAGAACCAATTTCATGAATGGTTGTCTCCACTGGACCTGAAACCAGGGAAGGCCGTGTGCGACAATGCTGCAAACCTGGGTGCGGCCCTTCGCCGGGGCAATGTCACACACGTGCCTTGTATGGCTCACGTGTTGAACCTGGTTGTCCAGCAATTTTTAGCCCACTATCCCAGACTAGATGGCCTTCTGCAGAGGGCACGGTCGCTGTGTGCTCACTTCCGCCGTTCGCATCCCGCAGCTCAGCGACTTACATCTTTACAGAAGTCGTTGGGCCTGCCACTTCACCGGCTAAAATGCGATGTGCCTACCCGGTGGAATTCAACTCTGCACATGTTGCAGCGACTGTGGCAGCACCGACAAGCCCTGGTGCAATACGTTCTGATGTATAGCCTGGGCCAACGAGATTCAGAGGTGGGGCAAATCACGCTGGAGGAGTGGTCTCAGATCAGGGACCTATGCACCCTTCTGCACAGTTTTGAAATGGCGACGAAGATGTTTAGTGCTGACGATGCCATTATCAGCATGACTATTCCGGTGATTTACATGCTGGAGCACATGTTAAACAGAATTCGGAGTCAGGTGGTGGCACAAGAGGAGGTGGAGGAAGTAGAGGAGGAGGAGTTGTATGCGGAAGGGCTAACATCTGCAAGGTCCAGAAGGTCGGCAGCACCAAGGCGGCAGGCATGTGAGGGTGGGGGAGATGGTTTTACCAGGGCGCATGGTAGCAGCCAAACTAGTGAGGAAGGTGCAGGAGCCCAGGAAGAAGTGGAGGACGAACTGATGGAAGACTCATCAGATGAGGGAGACCTTGATCACATTTCTGTTGTGCGAGGTTGGGGGGAGAGGACAGAGGAAGGAAGCATGATTGTTACCTCGCCACCAACACAACAGGGACTTGGTGCTCCTGGATGCGCAACACACATGAGTGCCTTCTTGCTGCACTACCTGCAACATGACCCTCGAATTGTGAAAATTAGAAATAATCCTGACTACTGGGTTGCCACACTGTTAGATCCCCGGTACAAAAGTAAATTTGCAGAAATTATTCCTGCCATAGAAAGGGATGCACGCATGCAGGAGTATCAGCAGAGACTGTTGCAGAATCTTACATGTGCTTTTCCACAAAATACCAGTGGTGCACGTAGTGAATCTCACAGTTCCAACTTGCCAACCGTGGGACCGTCAAGTGTTCAGCACTCAAACCGTAACAGAACCACAGTATCTGCTGGTAACATCAATTTTGCGGAATCATTTCACCACTTTTTTAGCCCATCCTTTGCAAGGCCACAGGAGACAAGAAGTCTGACACATAGTCAACGCCTAGAGACGATGGTACAGGAGTATCTCCAAGTAAACATTGAAGCCACGACTGTGTCACTGGACCCTTGCTCTTTTTGGGCTTCCAATCTGGATAAATGGCCGGAGCTAGCCACCTACGCCTTGGAGATCTTGTCATGCCCCGCAGCCAGCGTTCTGTCTGAACGTGTGTTCAGCGCTGCTGGTGGTGTGCTGACAGATAAGCGCACGCGGCTCTCCACTGATAATGTAGACAGACTCACGTTCATAAAGATGAACAAATCATGGATCCGAAACGACTTTTCTACCCCTGTGTCATCCTGGGGAGAGTAAAAGCTTGATGATTGGTTAAAATCACCCTACCAAACGTTTTAAGCTTTCAAATTACTAATCATGTTTATCTGTATCTTGACTGGAAAATAATTTGGGCTTTGTAGCAGTGTGCAGCACTGATCCTATTAGGCCATCTATAATAAGCTCCACCAGATTTAAAATTAAAAATAATTTTTAGCTGCATCTAGCCCGGAAAATAATTTTGGGGCTCCGAGATGCGCAAGACACATAAGTGCCTTCTTGCTGCACTACCTGCAGCATGACCCTCATATTGTCAGAATTCGAAGTAATCATGACTACTGGGTTGCCACACTCTTAGATCCCCCAAACTTTTCGATCAACCTTTTCATTTTAATAAAGACCAAAAAAATGGTCATTTTTGAAATTATAAGCATTAGCAGGTTGTTAGAAACTGAAATCAAACAGTTTTCAACTCAAAACTTTATTCTAGGTGATGTTACATTTTCACATAGGACCCCTTGTTCGAAAGGAGCTTCTGAACTCTCTCGTCCATTGAATTTGTCAGGTTTTGGATGGTTTCTGCATCAATTGTTTTGCATGAGGACAGAATACCCTCCCAGAGCTGTTGCTTAGATGTGAACTGCCTCCCGCCATCATAGACACTCCTTTTAATGATGCTCCAAAGGTTCTGAATGGGGTAGAGGTCAGGGGAGCATGGGGGTCACACCATAAGTTTGTCCCCTTTTATGCCCATATCAGCCAGAGATGCAGATGTTTTATGTGCAGCATGAGATGGTGCATTATCATGCAGAAAAATGATCTTGCTGTGAAATACACGGTTCTTCTTCTTGAACCATGGCAGGAAGTGCTGTTTGAGAAAATCCACATACATTATGGAGTTCATCTTTAGCGCCTTCAGGGATCCTAAAGGGGCCGACAATCTCTCTCCCCATGATTCCAGCCCAAAACATTACTCCACCTCCTCCTTGTTGGCGCTGTAGCCGTGTTTGCGTGGGGTGTCCATCAACCAGCCATCCTCCACTCCATCCATCTGGACCATCGAGCGCTGCACGGCACTCATCCGTGAACAAAACAGTTTTGAAATCAGTCTTCATGTAATGTTTGGCCCACTGGAGCCATTTCTGCTTGTGTGAAGTGGATGGAGGAGGTCGACAGGATGGCGTATGCACAGCTGCAAACCTCTGAAGGACCCTGCATCTTGTTGTTCGGGGGACGTTGGAGGCACAAGCAGCTTCAAAAACTTGTCTGCTGCTATGACAAGGCTTTCTTGCCGCTGCTCTTTCAACCTGACGTAATTGCCTGTAGGAAAGAGTCCTCAATCTGCCCTTATCAGCACGCACACGTGTGTACTGTGAATCAGCTACATACTTCTTGATTGCCAAGACACTTCATCCTGATCATCGCACAATGTTGATTGTAGTCATGCCTTGACCTAAACACTCCACAATTTGTTGCTTCTCAGCAGCCGACACATCCTTTTTCTTTCCCATTTTGGCAGAAAATGTAGGCTGCTTAATAATGTGAGAGAGCCTTCTTAAGTAGTCTTGCCTTTCATTGGACACACCTGCCAAACTAATTAGCACAGGTGTCTGCAATTGCTTACAGTGATATAAAGAGCCCTGACACACATCACCATCAATGAGTTTAACTGACAAACAAACAAATTCTTCCCTTATCACTCCTAAACACTTTTTGCATAATAATTTGGAACGCGGTGTACATGTGCTTTTCCACAAAACACCAGCGGTTCACGTAGTGAATCTTACAGTTCTAACTTGCCAACCGTGGTCTGTATGGAATTGTTCAATAAAGGGCCCAAAATTAAGATAACATAGATGGGAGAGGTCTCTATGAATAGGAATTCCTAAGTATTTGATACCCTGTGAGGGCCAGGCAAAGGGAAAGTTGGACTGGATGGAATCCTATATGGATTTGGGGAGGGAGACATCGAGGGCCTCAGACTTCGCTGCATTGATTTTAAAATTTTACCATGTAACAAAGTGATCTATTTCAGCCATAACAGCATGGATGGATATATGTGATTGAGTGATATATACTAGGACATCATCAGCAAATACAGAGCACTTGTACTCGGTGCCTCCCACCTCAATCCACCTAATATTGGGGTTATGGCGAATTGATGAGAGCAGGTGCTCCGTCACTAGGATGTATAAGAGAGGGGACAGAGGACATCCCTGCCTTGTCCCATTGGTGATTGTGAAAGGTGATGAAAATGTTCTGATGCACCCCCTGGGCCTTGGGACACCCGGAGCCGGACCCTTTTTGGTGGATGCTGGTGGTTGTAGTCTTCGTGGCGGCGACCCGGTTCCGTGGCTCAGGGCGGTCAAACCAGTGGCGGAACTATTTATGTGGTTTTGATGTTTAAATGTCCGACTACGCCACCCGTGGATTGCGGTCAGAGTGAACCGCCGCTACAGGGCAGACCGCTGAGGCTGGTGTTGTGGGTGCAGCAGAGCGTAGCATAACTCCCCACGGGAGGAGTATAGCCTCAGGGCAGTGTATGCGGAGGATGGGGGTGATGGTGCAGGGCAGCAGCAGTAACGACACGGAGTCAGTGATGCAGTCCAGGGCCTTTACTCACAGTTCTTATTATCCAGACCACGTCTGCAGGTAACGGCTGCCCACGTCGTACTGTGCTCACCAGGTGAGGGGCTCAGACAACTCCCAGATAACTTTGGAGCACTTCACAGGACCCCCTTTGTGTGTCCTTTGTCTGGCCTTTCTTACCAACACTTCTGTCCGGCTGCCTCGGGCCTCCTCTTGGTAAACTTGGCGCCAGTTTCCCTGACCCTATGTGGTGCCTTCCTAGCGGGTGTAGCAAGGGGCTGCGCCACATAAAATGTCAGAGCCTCCGGTTTCTAGCTGAGGGTCGTTTCCTGCCTCCACTAGTTCGGGGACCGGTCTCCCCCTTTGGCCTGACCCCTCCACGCAGGTGGATTCGGGCGTGCGGTGGCGACTCGCCCGTCCGCACCCCTGGGATCCCTTCATTCCTCGTTCCTGGAGCCTTCTCCGCTCCTCTTCCTTCCTTCTCCCTCTTCCAGGCCTGGGCCTCTGTTACTAGGCCCGCCTCCGGAGCAGAGCTCATGCAGAGCCCCTGCTCCCTGCCACTTCTGCTCAGACTTCTCTGCACTGAACTAAGATGGTGCCCACCTTTTATACTCCCTTCTCAATGCACCCAGGAACTGCTTCCTCCCTGCTCCTGCACTACAGGGTTCCCCTTCCTCAGTGTTCCCTCCCCCCACTCCAGCCAGGGACAGGGACTGTCGTGCCCATCTCAGGGGCATATTGGTCGCCCTGCCCCACGGCAATGTGGTGTAATGCATGCAGGTGTCGGGTCCTGATCCACGCTCCATCCTTACCTGAGAGTGAGATATCACACCTCTGGGTGAGGTGCAATACGTCTGTAGCAACCGAGCCCTCAGGGTGCTACAGTTCCATTTATCTTCAGCCTAGGTGACGTATTGCGATACAGGGCCGTGATTTTGGCTATAAAAGGGTCCCCTAGACCCCTACCCCAAGCTTTTTAAGAGAATCATATATGGCGTGCCAGGAGACTCTATGGAATGCTTTCTCAGCATCCAACGAGTGTATCTAATTACAAATTTTTAACTGCATCTAGCCCAGGAAATACTTTGTGCCTAGTAGCAGTGTCTGCTAGTCAGCGGATTATCCCGGCTGTTAAGCAAGCTACACCACCTGTAGTTTAGACACTTAATTTTTTCAAAGGAAATGCTTCGGGACCATGGGATACACAGTGAAGAGCATCAGGAGGCACCCCAAGGCATAGGGGCTGGGACTGGCAGTAGGATGCCTTGCGGTGGACAGCCGAGCTCGATCCTTATAAAAGCTTTTTAACTGCAGCAGCTTTAGTGGACGCTACTGGAGCTGGAATTACGCGGCTGCTGGCATGAGACTTGCCCTCCAATAGATCCTTGTAAATGGATTTAAAGTGTATTCATTCAAATTAGAGAGACAATTTAAATTAAAAAGCTTAGAGCTGCCTCCACCACAGGGGGGCTCGCTCGACCCACCAGCGGACAGGCAACAGTATTGGGAGAGGGGGGCTGGCCATCAGGGTTCACCGCGGCTCTGGCACAAACCCGGCGACACGGAGGTGGCACGGGCAGGAGCGGACTGGCCGTGTCGGCTTCTCACTTTTTGGATTTTAGAAGGGCATGACATGCCTATATCTGTGTCTCCCCCTCCTTTTACTCCTCCACCTCTTTTATTTTCGCATGACTATATGTACTTGTCACTTTTCCATGTGTTAGTTGTGTCTTCTGAGCAGTTTGTCAGCTTTTGGACACCTTTGAAGGTGTTTTCTATGTGTTTCTATGTGTTTTTGTTTGCCTGCCATTGGTTTTAACGGTGTTCGAAGGTGTTCGACGAACAGTTCGGCGAACACACGGGTGTTCGACGAACCGAACCGAACTCGAACACTACGGGGGTTGCTCAACACTAGTAGCAGAGCTGAAGCTTTCGTGGGAACCATGGAAAGGTAAGGATGAGGTTGCTTTATTATTTTACTTTTAATGCAGAAGACATTGGCTTCAGTTGGAATGGTCGTGATGGTAAGTATGGTTTAATTTAGAACAATAAAGAATTGTGTGTTTATTTCAATTAAAGGACTTTATTCTGGGTGTTTATGTTTTTTTTTAACTTTGACTATGGGGTTAGTAATGGGGGTATCTTATGGACGCCTCTCCATTACTAACCTGGGCTTGATGTCAGCTGGCATTATAAGCTGACATCAACCCCATCCCTATTACCCCACTGCCACTGCTACAGGGCAGTGGGAAGAGCGGGGCTAAGTGCCAGAATTGGCGCATCCTATGCATGTGCCATTTCTGGGGCTGCTGACGGCTGGTGTTTCTTGCCTGGGAGGGGGCCAATATTCATGGCACCCTTCCTGGGCTATGAATATCAGCCCCCAGCTGTCTGCCTAGCCTTTGCTAGCTATTAAAATAGGGGGGACCCCACATCATTTTTTTGGGGGTCCCCCATTTTAATAGCTAGTAAAGGCTAGGTATTCAGCTGGGGGCTGATATTAGTAGCCTGGGAAGCTGCGTTGGTATTACCCCCTTCCCAGGCTTCAATCATCTGCCCCAGCCGTCTGCTTAACCTCCGCTAGAGACTAAAATTACGGGGAACCCCACGCCATTTTTTTTTAAATAAATCCTTTATTTTAACACTAAATGACAAGTAGAGTAATCAACACTATCACTGTACTTCTTATATATGTGACTGACATGTTTCTATGTATCTAATCTATGTGTGATGCTCTATTCTTTCTGTTATAAATTGTCGGGCACTGATGCTGAATTGCCGGCTGGCTTTTTTAAAGAGACGGTGCATGAAAACACTATTATTTATTTTAATAAATCCTTTAACACTAAATGACAAGTACAGTAAGCAACACTGTCACTGTACTTCTTATATATGTGACTGACATGTTTCTATCTATCTAATCTATGTGTGATGATTTATTCTTTCTGTTCTAAATTGTCGGGTACCGGTGTATGTCGCTGCTGAATTGCCGTCCGGCTTTTTTAAAGAGAGTGTCTTCTGAGCAGTTTGTCAGCTTTTGGACACATTTGAAGGTGTTTTCTATGTGTTTCTATGTGTTTTTGTTTGCCTGCCATTGGTTTTAACAGTGTTCGATGTTGTTCGACGGTGTTCTAAGGTGTTCGATGAACCGAACCGAACCCGAACACTATGGGGGTGGCTCAACACTAGTGTGAGGGCTTATTTTTTGTGCCATGTGTAAACATTTTTATTAATACCGTTTTGGGGTAGATATGATCATAGAATCATAGAATCATAGAATCATAGAATGGTAGAGTTGGAAGGGACCTCCTGGGTCATCTGGTCCAACCCCCTGCTCAAAGCAGGATTCACTAGATCATCTCAGACAGATGTCTGTCCAGCCTCTGTTTGAAGACGTCCATTGAAGGGGAACTCACCACCTCTAGTGGCAGCCTGTTCCACTCATTAATCACCCTAACTGTCAAAAAGTTTTTTCTAATATCTAATCTGTATCTCCTCCCATTTAGTTTCATCCCATTGCTTCTAGTCTTTCCTTGTGCAAATGAGAATAAAGATGATCCTTCTACAATGTGACAGCCCTTGACATATTTGTAGACAGCTATTAAGTCTCCTCTCAGTCTTCTTTTTTGCAAGCTAAACATTCCCAAATCCTGCAACCGTTCCTCATAGGACATGGTTTGCAGACCAGTCACCATTCTGGTCGCTCTTCTCTGAACTTGCTCCAGTTTGTCTATGTCTTTTTTAAAATGTGGTGCCCAAAACTGTACACAGTATTCCAGATGAGGTCTGACCAACGAGGAGTAAAGACCGATAATGACTTCACGTGATCTAGACTGTATGCTTCTGTTAATACATCCCAGAATTGTATTTGCCTTTTTTGCTGCTGCATCACACTGTTGACTCATGTTCAGTCTATGATCTATTAGTATACCTAAGTCTTTTTCACATGTACTGTTGCTTAGCTCTATTCCTCCCATTCTGTATATGCTTTTTTCATTTTTATTGCCCAGATGTAGTACTTTGCATTTTTCATTGTTAAAAACCATTCTGTTGGTTGCTGCCCACTGCTCCAGTTTATTTAGGTCTTTTTGAATCCTCTCTCTCTCTTCTCTAGTATTAGCTATCCCTCCTAGCTTTGTGTCATCAGCAAATTTAATCAGTTTACCCTCAATTCCTTCATCTAAATCATTGATAAAGATGTTGAACAATACAGGTCCCAGGACGGAGCCCTGTGGTACCCCACTTGAGACATTCATCCAGCTGGATGTGAAGCCATTTACAACCACCCTTTGAGTCCGATCACTAAGCCAGTTATGAATCCACCTAACAGATGTTTTGATTGCCTTTTATTGCATTTTATTGCAGTGTTGTGGCAGCCATAAAACCGCAATTCTGGCATCTAGATTTTTTTTCTTGTTATGTCGTTTACTGATCGGATGAAATTTATTTTATATTTTGATAGATCGAATTTTTGTGTTTTTAATTTTTTTTTACTTTTTTCTACTTTTTTATGTAGTTCATAGTCTTCTCAGGAGAATTGAAGCTGCAATCATCTGATTGCTTGTACTATATGTAGCATTGCATTAGCACTGCTATGTAAAGGTAAAAGCACAATCTCCTATGAGTGCCAGTTAAAAACTGGCTTTCACAGGTGAATCGCCATGACAAGCACAGAGGTCTTCAGCGGACCATCAGCTGTTATGGCAGCCCATCAGTGCCCTGGAAAAATGTCACGGGCGCGCCGATGGGCGTATGGAATGACATGCCCCCGCTGCCAGCACGTGTTAAATGCCACTATCAGAGATTGACAGCGGCATTTAACAGGTTAACAGCTGCGGTTTGTTAGAGGCACATGATGGCTGATTAAGTCAGTCATCATGTGCCTGGAAAGATGCGGGCTTGGCGTGCGAGACCGCATCAAAGTCACACGTACGTAAATGTATGTCAGATGTCATGAAGGAGTTAAGGACGATTAGCTCTCCAAGCAGCTGGGATCCCCTTAAAAGCAACTTTAACAAGTGTTTAGTTTCCTACATTTATATCACAAAGGAAATAAATTAATTACACAGTTTCCACTGATTTTTAGGGCAAGAGACATCCTTTATGTAATTCTTTACCTTAGCTTCTGCCTATACATATCCAGACTAGTGTGGTGCAATATTAGCAGCTTTAGAAAAAAACAAAGCATAATTTTGCATTAATCAATATATCTAATCTGGATGTGTCCATGTGTGTCCGCCAAGTGATTAAGTCAATTGCAGTCTGTCAAGGATTTTGTTAGCATGTCACAAAATTATATTGAATTTGCTTTTTAACCAAATTACCTCAGTCATTTAGCCAGCACAATTTAGTCATTGTCAGGGTAGCTCAGATTCTGACACTTGCTTATTTTTTTCAATGCATAATCGACATAAACTGACTGTTCAGTTTCTGCAAAATATTTCCAACCCCTTGACTGGTGGCATTGTAACAAGATAATTCATGATATTTACTAGAGATGAGTGAAGCAAATTAATAAAAATCTAATTTGTGTAGAATTTTATGAAATTTGCTGGACCTGTCAATATCAAATCATTTGCGATTCCATTTGAGCTAATAACCAAAAATGCCTTCTGCTATTTTACACAATCCAGAAGGTTTAATTATCCAGAAAAGGCTCACGTGACTTCAGTCTCAACTGGGCGGACTTCCCAATAATGTCTTTCACCTATCACATCACAACGACTTGTTATCTATCCGGTGCAAGGTTGACCATTGACCCCTAAACAGTAAAAGGAATGCTGATGTAGACACAGATGATAACCACAGAAAACAGATTTTAACCATTTTTCAATATAGTATAGCACAGCCATTACATAGTATACCACATCACACAGTATAGATCGAACATCTCATAGTATACACAGCCTATTACAGGCAGTATATAAGTTGAAGCAGGGAATGCAGCTACCATTTCGTGATGAATTTAATTACTGAGAGGACATCACATTTCACAGCTCAGCAACAGAAATATGGACAAAAAGTCTAAAATTCTGAATATACTGTACAGATAAGGAGATTAACAAAACAGCAATGAAGAACGGTTAATATCGATTTTACCATAGACATATATGTGGATGTCACTTTGACATTGCTAAGGCTGTATTTTTGTTAAAGAGCTTGAATGATGTTGCATACAGTCGTAAGAAATGTCAGAGTATTACATACTATTAATATTAATAATACATGTCTTTTCAGGGCAATTGGAGCACCTGTGATTCTTAAGAAAAATTTGCTGAAGCTGATGTATTTGAATTTCAAAAGATTCGATCATCTCTAGAATTCACATCACCTTTTTCTAAATTTTGTAATCTTATGGATGATTGCATATTCAAATGTAGATTTCCCTTGTTTTCATAGGATACCTCGTACAAGCCAAAACACTAGGTGATATAGATGAATTGTTTTTCCTCATATTTAGCCCTAAGTGTAGGTTGGCCTTAAATATATGTATTTTGAATATGTATTTTGAAATTAATTTTTAATAGTTAGAACTTTGAGCAGGTGCTATGCCAAGTAGGCCCTTCTTAAAAAATGTACTTGCTAATTACCTTTCAAAGGACTATGAGTCCTTAAAGATCACAATACTTGTTTTCCTACAGAATGTATATCTGTGGTGATTTTTCTATTAGCTCGTAGAACCTATACATGACAAGGTCCAATCAGCATTCATCATAAAATGGTCTGATGCCATCACTATTTTTACTGTGATCTCAACTTTCATTGCAGGATTCCTATTGTTTTTTAAGTTTTGCAAACAATTGTAACTATAGAGTCATTTTTATTACAGTTTCTACAGTTTTCCGAGGTTCATGAGAAAATGGCAAACACACAAAGAGAAGAAGGATTGTATGCACCTCTCTTTTCACTCATCCCCCCTGCCCTGAGGAGGGGACTGTAATCCATTCCTTGCTAAAGACTATAGCAGTCTTTTGACACTTTTCAGCCATTAAAGAAATATGTGCCTCCAATGTATCTGGGCTAGAGGATGATTTAAAACAAATATCCACAAAATAACACATTATTAGCTTTCTATTGGCTTTTTTATGGGGTATAGCCAGATTTATTTCATTAGAGTGCATTGGACTAGCTGACAGGTGGTATTAAACAATTACCAATTGGCTATAGAGATTGGTCATAGATTGCTCTGTGTGTATTGATTGTCATTGTTTTCTGCAGCACAGGTTTCATTTTCACAGGATGATGTGCTGCCGAGAATAATTATTTTTAAGCAAGCTTAAAAGCCATTTCAACAGACAAACATGTATTTTTCTCATTCATCTTGGTGATTGGCAACCTGGCTTGGTAGTTGACCAGTGTAAACAGCCATATGCTGCAGTCATGTCTTGTCTGGCTACCTAACTTTATTTAGCTAAAATTGTATTCATGCAGCTGTGGTATGCAAATATTGTAGCAATGTGTAGATCTACATTCAATTAACATCATGGCATGCTGAAAATTATCTTGATTACTTCTACGTGTGCACTTTATCCACACTGACAGGACATGTGATGAAGATTCTGATGCAGATTGGAACCTTGCATTTAATAAACAAAACAAATTTAAAGGGAATCTGTCAATAAGATCAACCCTTCTATGCAGTGTATATGGGCACACAGGTCATTGGAAGCTGAATAAAATGATACCTTGATATTCATGATCCAATATCTGATTCCAGAGAAATCTATATTTTTCTTATGTGAGTTTTTAAAGGCTATATGCAGGACAATGATGTCCCTGAGAATCTGCTTACAGATTAATATAGGGGGCATTACCGGTGTGATGTTTAACAGTCGCTCTCTTTACTCCTGATCTCATTGCAGAGCTGTGTGTGATTATAACTGACACATCTGCAGGTTCCTCTAAGTACTTCAGCTTCCATATCATAGGCAGACAGTGCTGCAATACAGCAGAGATGTGAGAGCTGCAGCAAATGTGTTTGTTATGAGACAAGGTTCAAGTTTTTCTGTTCTGTGTTAGTTACAAGTCTCAAACTGGTAACTCCTTCTTTAATTTAAAATAATCTCTGGAGGTGGAGTCTCACGCATATCATATCTCATGCCTGGACCATAGTTCTTAGCAGCTCATTTACATACAGTACAGACCAAAAGTTTGGACACACCTTCTCATTTAAAGATTTTTCTGTATTTTCATGACTTTGAAAATTGTACATTCACACTGAATGCATCAAAACTATGAATTAACACATGTGGAATTATATACTTAACAAAAAAGTGTGAAACTACTGAAAATATGTCTTATATTCTAGGTTCTTCAAAGTAGCCACCTTTTGCTTTGATGACTGCTTTGCACACTCTTGGCATTCTCTTGATGAGCTTCAAGAGGTAGTCACCGGAAATGGTTTTCACGTCGCAGGTGTGCCCTGTCAGGTTTAATAAGTGGGATTTCTTGCCTTATCAATGGGGTTGGGACCATCAGTTGTGTTGTGCAGAAGTCTGGTGGATACACAGCTGATAGTCCTACTGAATAGATTGTTAGAATTTGTATTATGGCAAGAAAAAAGCAGCTAAGTAAAGAAAAACGAGTGGCCATCATTACTTTAAGAAATGAAGGTCATTCAGTCTGAAAAATTGGACAAACTATGAAAGTGTCCCCAAGTGCAGTTGCAAAAACCATCAAGCGCTACAAAGAAACTGGCTAACATGAGGACCGCCCCAGGAAAGGAAGACCAAAAGTCATCTCTGCTTCTGAGGATAAGTTTATCCAAGTCAACAGCCTCAGAAATCGCAGGTTAACAACAGCTCAGATTAGAGACCCGGTCAATGCCACACAGAGTTCTAGCAGCAGACACATCTCTTCAACAACTGTTAAGAGGAGACTTTGTGCAGCAGGCCTTCATGGTAAAATAGCTGCTAGGAAACCACTGCTAAGGACATGCAACAAGCAGAAGAGACTTGTTTGGGCTAAAGAACACAAGGAATGGACATTAGACCAGTGAAAACTGTACTTTGGTCTGATAAGTCCAAATTTGAGATCTTTGGTTCCAACCACCGTGTCTTTGTGCGACGCAGAAAAGGTGAGCGGATGGACTCTACATGCCTGGTTCTCACCATGAAGCATGGAGAAGGAGGTGTGATGGTGTGGGGGTGCTTTGCTGGTGACACTGTTGGGGATTTATTCAAAATTGAAGGCCTACCGAACCAGCATGGCTATCACAGCATCATGCTATTCCATCCGGTTTGCGTTTAGTTGTACCATCATTTATTTTTCAACAGGACAGTGACCCCAAACACACCTCCAGGCTTTGTAAGGGCTATTTGACCAAGAGGGGGAGTGATGGGGTGCTACGCCAGATGACCTGGCCTCCACAGTCACCAGACCTGAACCCAATCGAGATGGTTTGGGGTGAGCTGGACTGCAGAGTGAAGGCAAAAGGTCCAACAAGTGCTAAGCATCTCTGGGAACTCCTTCAAGATTGTTGGAAGACCATTTCCGGTGACTACCTCTTGAAACTCATCAAGAGAATGCCAAGAGTGTGCAAAGCAGTTATCAAAGCAAAAGGTGGCTACTTTGAAGAACCTAGAATATAAGACATATTTTCAGTTGTTTCACACTTTTTTGTTAAGTATATAATTGCACATGTGCTAATTCATAGCTTTGATGCCTTCAGTGTGAATGTATAATTTTCATAGTCATGAAAATACAGAAAATTCTTTAAATGAGATGGTGTGCTCAAACTTTTGGTCTGAACTGTACAACAAAAACATGGATTTTTCTTTAATAAGACATTGGATCACAGATATCAAGGTATCATTTTTTTCAGCTTCCTATGATCTACATGCCCATATAGACGACTTAGCAGGGTTGATCTTAAAGACAGATCCCCTTTAAAGTGTAACAGTCAATTCAAACTTTTTCCATGAATCTATAATGGTAAGTGCCTCTTACTGTTCTCCATGCTGTTACCACTTCTGCGTGACCGAGTGTTATGGGAGCACAATATTCTCCTTTTTATTTCTGCTGTGTATATGAGATGCCATAACAGTTACTCTCTGCTCCCTTCAGAGCTGATGAAACTGACAGTTACATTTTGGGCATTATTTACAACTGGTGTTTCTTGTTTATTTTTAAACTGAAGTTTTTGAAAAATGTTCTCCATCCAATAAAAATACTATAAGTGTAGCCATTGTGATAATTAACTTGCTTGATGTATTAATATTAAATCTATTATTAGCATTACTTGTAATTAGAATGACATCCTCATCCATCATGAGATATTGACAACATCCTATGCTGAAGGTGACAATGATATGTTAATATAATGAAAGTGATGTGGTCGGTACTAATAAGGTGTTTACATGGTCAGGGCACAGAAAATGTAATTGCTAAAACCCTCCCTATGTATAAAATTGCACTATTAACACTATTAGAGATTTGAAAGAATGATAATAAGGTAACTTTATCTCAGGTTAACTCCAAGTTAAAACAGAAGGATTACCAAAACCTCAAGTTAGTTAAAATTGAATGCAAATCATATTCGAATAAGCTGAACTACGTGCTGTTTGTAATCCTCTGCCTTTCTCTCACACTAAAAGGCTTAATTTGAAATGCTCATTTTGCATTTAATTTACATGTGATTATGTTGGGAGACTGTCAAGCAGCCAAGAAAGATGATGATGATGAAGGTATTAATGATGATGATAGTAACAGATGCGAAAATTCACTCTCTATATACATCTTATCATTGTAGAGATTAAAATAGTGTTTTTGATTACTTCCCACTATAGTGTAGTTTCATAATTCCCTGGATGACCAATGTCAAGGCTTTTGGCCACTTAAAGGAACACTCTAGACAAAAAGTATATACTTTGTTATACATAATGTCAAAGAAGTGATTTTCTTTAAACCTTTGTCATGCAATGAACCCTTAGTCCTCCCTTGGTCATTACATTGCATCATTTTTGCCTTGAGTGTCCATTTCAATTTGTCCTCTGGGGATTACAATATGATCACAAGGTCTCCTGCTGCTGGGACCTCCAAAGATTATTTTTGGGGGAAGTATTTTATTTATCTGCAGTATCACTGAGAGTGAAATAAAGTATTACACAACTCTCATTGAGATCAATAGGCTGTTTAACATCTCAACTTCATCTGATGGATTTTAATAGCTGCTGTTTTATATTCATATTATATGAGGGTCCTTATTAGGGTACAATAAATAAAAATAGGTTTTGTAAACCTGACATTGACTGTTAGTTCACCTTTTACTTGGAAAGCCATTTCTAAACCTTTAGAAAATTAGCTAGAATACATTAAATTACATTTACTATGATTGTGAATATTTTTTGTTGATTTATAAAGATTTAATCTGCATTTATACCAAAATATATTCCTGAATAAATGCTCTTTAAAATGCACATTTTACAATTATCTTGCAGTGTAAACAGGCTGCCGATCACCAGATGAACAACCAAAATATTTGGGTGAAATAATCTTTTACATTGTGCAAAAGTTCATCATTCTTGGTGGCACATAGTCCTATAGGAACAGGAATCGCACTGTCAAGACCCATGGCTTAATGTGCACATTAAGCAATCTATTACAGATCACTCATAGCACATTGTTAACTTCGGTCTGCCTGTATAAACAGGCTAAATGATGTGCAGCCGATTGCTCTTTGAAAAACAGACCCAGACACTTGATAATAGCTTCAATTGATATTATCTATGCAATAATAAAATAATCAATCAATAATTTTTGCACTGCACAAATAATATCAATTTAAGTGAAAAATAATATTTATATTAAAGGGAGACTGTGAGCCCCAATTTGTGTTTTGAACTGCCTATCCCTATAGGGGACTAAGCCCCAATAAAAGTTGCTCCTTTTATTTCATTGCAGCTTTTAACTTTATTCACAAATACTCACTGAATCCCTAGGAAGACCGAATGCCTCAGTGAACTTTTGTACCTCTTTTTTTGCAATCCTCTGCCTCTCTCCCTTCTAATTAACAGCTCTGGCATACAAAGCCAGCGTTGTATATAAGTGAAAGTGCATTTATGCGCTCTTGCACACAGCCCTGTCTCCTAGAATCATAGAAACATAGAATGTTAGAGTTGGAAGGGACCTCCAGGGTCATCGTGTCCATCACCCTGCTCAATGCAGGATTCACTAAACCATCTCAGACAGATGTCTGTCCAGCCTCTGTTTGAAGACTTGCATTGAAGGAAAACTCACCACCTCTCATGGCAGCCTGTTCCATTTGTTTATCACTCTCACTGTCATAAAGTTTTTTTCTACTATGTAATCTTTTAATAATATACCTTCTATTTTTAAAATTTTAAAATATACAGTACAGACCAAAAGTTTGGACACACCTTCTCATTTAAAGATTTTTCTGTATTTTCATGACTATGAAAATTGTACATTCACACTGAAGGCATCAAAACTATGAATTAACACATGTGGAATTATATAATTAACAAAAAAGTGTGAAACAACTGAAAATATGTCATATTCTAGGTTCTTCAAAGTAGCCACCTTTTGCTTTGATGACTGCTTTGCACACTCTTGGCATTCTCTTGATGAGCTTCAAGAGGTAGTCACCGGAAATGGTCTTCCAACAATCTTGAAGGAGTTCCCAGAGATGCTTAACACTTATTGGCGCTTTTGCCTTCACTCTGCGGTCCAGCTCACCCCAAACCATCTCGATTGGGTTCAGGTCTGGTGACTGTGGAGGCCAGGTCATCTGGCGTAGCACCCTTCACTCTCCTTCTTGGTCAAATAGCCCTTACGCAACCTGAAGATGTGTTTGGGGTCATTTTTCTGTTGAAAAATAAATAATTGTCCAACTAAACGCAAACCAGATGGAATAGCATGCCTTTGCAAGATGCTGTGGTAGCCATGCTGGTTCAGTATGCCTTCAATTTTGAATAAATCCCCAACAGTGTCACCAGCAAAGCACCCCCACACCATCACACCTCCTCCTACATGCTTCACGGTGGGAACTAGGCATGTAGAGTCCATCCGTTCACCTTTTCTGCGTTGCACAAAGACACGGTGGTTGGAACCAAAGATCTCAAATTTGGACTCATCAGACCAAAGCACAGATTTCCACTGGTCTAATGTCCATTCCTTGTGTTCTTTAGCCCAAACAAGTCTCTTCTGCACAAAGTCTCCTTTTAACAGTTGTTGAAGAGATGTGTCTGCTGCTAGAACTCTGTGTGGCATTGACCTGGTCTCTAATCTGAGCTGCTGTTAAACTGCGATTTCTGAGGCTGGTGACTCGGATAAACTTATCCTCAGAAGCAGAGGTGACTCTTGGTCTTCCTTTACTGGGGCGGTCCTCATGTGAGCCAGTTTCTTTGTAGCGCTTGATGGTTTTTGCAACTGCCCTTTGGGACACTTTCAACATTTTCCCGATTTTTCGGACTGACTGACCTTCATTTCTTAAAGTAATGATTGCCACTCGTTTTTCTTTACTTAGCTGCTTTTTTCTTGCCATAATACAAATTCTAACAGTCTATTCAGTAGGACTATCAGCTGTGTATCGACCTGACTTCTGCAAAACACAACTGATGGTCCCAACCCCATTTATAAGGCAAGAAATCCCACTTATTAACCCCTTAACGATCATGGGTCTTTCTGTTTTTGTATTTTCATTTTTTGCTCCCCTTCTTCCCAGAGCCAGAACTTTTTAAATTTTCATTCAATATGGCCATGTGAGGGCTTATTTTTTGTGGGATGAGTTGCATTTTTAAATGCCATCACTGGTTTTACCATATCTGGTGCTGAAAAATGGGAAAAAAATTCCAAGTGCGGTGAAATTGCAAAAAAATGCAATTCCACAGTTGTTTTTTGGGTCCTTTTTAACCACGTTCACTGTTTGCTAAAACTGACCTGCCATCATTATTCTCCAGGACATTATGAGTTCGTAGACACCAAACATCTACAGGTTCTTTTTTATTTAAGTGGTGAAAAAAAAAATCCAAAGTTTGCTAAAAAAAAAAAATGAACCATTTTCCAAGACCCGTAGCGTCTCCATTTTTCTGGATCTGGGGCCAGGTGAGGGCTTATTTTTTGTGCGCCGGGGTGATATTTTTATTGATACTATTTTGGGGTAGAGTCGATGTTTTGATCGCCCGTTATTGCATTTTATTGCAATTTTGCAGCGACCAAAAAAACATAAATCTGGCGTTTAGAATTTTTTTCTTCTTATGCCGTTTACCGATCGGATTAATTCTTCTTATATATTGATAGATTGGGCGATTCTGAACGCGGCAATACCAAATATGTGTATGTGTGTTTTTTTCTTAATTATTTTATTTTGAATGGGACAAAAGGGGGGTGATTTAAACTTTTATATTTTTTTTATTTTTTTTATATTTTTAAAAACATTTTTTTACACTTACTGCATGCTTCCATAGTCTCCATAGGAGACTAGAAGCAGCAGTTGTCTGATTGCTTATGCTGCATACAGGCGATGAGCAGATCGCTTCTATGCAGCAGAAATGCTCACTTGCTATGAGCGCCGACCACTAGGTGGCGCTCATAGCAATTGAGACATGACAACCACAGGCATTTGCTGCAGACCCTGGATTGTCATGCCCACCCATCGATGACCCGCGATCACGTGACGGGGTCACCGATGGGCGGGGCTTAGGACTCGCTTACCGGAAGCGCGAGTCAAATGCCGCTGCCAGAGATTGACAGCGGCATTTCACATGTTAACAGCCGCGAGTGGATCGCGATTCCACCCGTGGCTGTTGCGGGCACATTTCAGCTGTAATAATGAGCTGACATGTGCTCGGTTCAGTGCGGGCTCATCGCCGGAGCCCCCGCTGAACCGGCCTTTCCGACCAGGTGCGTACTATTACTGACCTGGTCGGAAAGGGGTTATACCTGACAGGACACACCTTCCTTTCCTGGGGCGGTCCTCATGTTAGCCAGTTTCTTTGTAGCGCTTGATGGTTTTTGCAACTGCACTTGGGGACACTTTCAAAGTTTGTCCAATTTTTCAGACTGAATGACCTTCATTTCTTAAAGTAATGATGGCCACTCGTTTTTCTTTACTTAGCTGCTTTTTTCTTGCCATAATACAAATTCTAACAATCTATTCAGTAGGACTATCAGCTGTGTATCCACCAGACTTCTGCACAACACAACTGATGGTCCCAACCCCATTGATAAGGCAAGAAATCCCACTTATTAAACCTGACAGGGCACACCTGCGACGTGAAAACCATTTCCGGTGACTACCTCTTGAAGCTCATCAAGAGAATGCCAAGAGTGTGCAAAGCAGTCATCGAAGCAAAAGGTGGCTACTTTAAAGAACCTAGAATATAAGTCATATTTTCAGTTGTTTAACACTTTTTTGTTAAGTATATAATTTCACATGTGTTAATTCATAGTTCTGATGCATTCAGTGTGAATGTACAATTTTCAAAGTTATGAAAATACAAAAAAAAAATCTTTAAATGAGGTGTGTCCAAACTTTTGGTCTGTACTGTATATAGATTTTTAAAAAAATATTCTAATACCTAATCTAATATCTTTTATTTTCTAACATCTAATATTATATCTAATATTCTAATATCTAATCCTGACATCACCTTCTACATCTGGAAGTGTAGCAGAGTCGCTTTAGTGACAGAAGAGAAGGCACACACTTGAAGGCAAGCTCACCCTTGCATGAACATGCTTTCACTTGTAGACAGTGCTCGCCCTGGAATGCTAGTCCTGTCAATCAGAAGAGAGAGGCGGAGGTATGCAAATAAAAAGGGTGGAAAGGTGCTCTGAGGAGCTCAGCGATGCCAAGTGTGGTGTGTGGCCACAGCTCCACTATCAGTATTTGGTCAGTATTAGGTCAGTATTTTTTCTCAGGAGTGGGAGCCAAAACCAGGTGACGAACAATCAGAGAAAACGTATAATAGAAACAAGTCACCAATTCAGCATTTATCACCCACTCCTGGTTTTGTCTCCCACTTCTGAGAAAAAATACTGACCGAATACTGACCAAATACTAATAGTGGGGCCGTGGCCTAACTCTCTAATTTGCATATGTGAATAAAGGTTTTTTTTGGACAATAAAGTAAACTGCAAATAAATGAAAGAAGGGGTTTTGTAGAGGGGCTAAGTCCCTTATAATGATATGTAGTGTTGAGCCACCCCCGTAGTGTTCGGGTTCGGTTCGGTTCGTCGAACACCGGGATGTTCGAGGAACTGTTCGTCGAACTGTTCGTCGAACACCTTAGAACACCGTCGAACACCGTTAAAACCAATGGCAGGCAAACAAAAACACATAGAAACACATAGAAAACACCTTCAAAGGTGTCCAAAAGCTGACAAACTGCTCAGAAGACGCTTTCTTTAAAAAAGCCGGCCGGCAATTCAGCAGCGGCATACACCGGTACCCGACAATTTAGACAAGAAGGAATAGAGCCTCACACATAGATTAGATAGATAGAAACATGTCAGTCACATATATATGAAGTACAGTGACAGTGTTGCTTACTGTACTTGTCATTTAGTGTAAAGGATTTATTAAAAAATATAATAGTGTTTTCATGCACTGTCTCTTTAAAAAAGCCGGCCGGCAATTCAGCATCTGTACCCGACAATTTATAACAGACAGAATAGAGCTTCACACATAGATTAGATAGATAGAAACATGTCAGTCACATATATATGAAGTACAGTGACAATGTTGCTTACTGTACTTGTCATTTAGTGTAAAGGATTTATTAAAAAAAATAATAGTGTTTTCATGCACCGTCTCTTTAAAAAAGCCGGCCGGCAATTCAGCATCTGTACCCGACAATTTATAACAGACAGAATAGAGCTTCACACATAGATTAGATAGATAGAAACATGTCAGTCACATATATATGAAGTACAATGATAGTGTTGGTTACTGTACTTGTCATTTAGTATTAAAATAAAGAATTTATTATTAAAAAAAATTGGCGTGGGGTTCCCCTTAATTTTAGTCTCTAGCGGAGGTTAAGCAGACAGCTGGGGCAGATGTTTGAAGCCTGGGAAGGGGGTAATACCCACGGAGCTTCCCAGGCTACTAATATCAGCCCCCAGCTGAATACATAGCCTTTACTAGCTATTAAAATGGGGGACCCCCCCAAAAAAATGACGTGGGTCCCCCCTAATTTAATAGCTAGCAAAGGCTAGGCAGACAGCTGGGGGCTGATATTAATAGCCCAGGAAGGGAGCCATGAATATTGGCCCCCTCCCAGGCTAGAAACACCAGCCGTCAGCCGCCCCAGAAATGGCGCATTCATAGGATGCGCCAATTCTGGCACTTAGCCTCGCTCTTCCACGCTGCCCTGTAGCGGTGGCAGGGGGTAATAGGGCTGGGGTTGATGTCAGCTTATAATGCCAGCTGACATCAAGCTTAGGTTAGTAATGGAGAGGCGTCTATAAGACACCCCCATTACTAACCCCATAGTCAAAGTTAAAAGAAAACCCAAACACCCAGAATAAAGTCCTTTAATTGAAATAAAGACACAATCCTTTATTGTTCTAAATTAAACCATACTTACCATCACGCCCATTCCAGCTGAAGCCAACGATCTCCTGCAATAAAAGAAAAATAATAAAGCAACCTCATCGTTACCTTTCCATGGTTCCCACGACAGCTTCAGCTCTGCTACATCGAGATGACAGGCTGGACCGCAGCAGAACGCTGCCATCCAGCCTGTCATCCCGCAGACACTGAGAAGCGCAGACATGCTTGCGCTCTGCAGTGTCTGGCTGTGACGGCATAAAGATGAGACGAGTTCATGTCCAATGAACTCGGCGCACCTCATGCACGTCACTGACAGCGTGGGAAAATTCTCACGCTGAAGCGCTGAGTGCAGGAGAATTCTCCCACGCTGTCAGAGACGTGCATAAGGTGAGCTCATGTCCAATGAACTCAGCTAACCTCCTGCACGTCACTGACAGCGTGGGAGAATTCTCCTGCACTCAGCGCTTCAGCGTGAGAATTCTCTCAAGCTGAAGCGCTGAGTGCAGGAGAATTTTCCCACGCTGTCAGTGACGTGCATGAGGTGAGCCGAGTTCATTGGACATTAACTCGGCTCATCTGGATGCCCTCACAGAGAGACACTGTGGAGCGCAAGCAAGCCTGCGCTTCTCAGTGTCTGCGGGATGACAGGCTGGATGGCAGCGTTCTGCTGCGGTCCAGCCTGTCATCTCGATTTAGCAGAGCTGAAGCTGTCATGGGAACCATGGAAAGGTAAGGATGATGTTGCTTTATTATTTTTCTTTTATTTCAGGAGATCGTTGGCTTCAGCTGGAATGGGCGTGACGGTAAGTATGGTTTAATTTAGAACAATAAAGAATTGTGTGTTTATTTCAATTAAAGGACTTTTTTCTGGGTGTTGTGTTTTTTTTAAATACTTTACTAGAAATTCATGGTGGTCATGTCTAATATTGGCGTGACCCCATGAATTTTGGGCTTAGGGCCAGCTGATAATGCCAAGCTGGCCCTAACCCCTTTATTACCCAGTGAGCCACCGCATCAGGGCCCTGGATGAGTTGGGTACAGCGCCAGAAGATGGCGCTTCTATGAACGCGCCATTTTCCGGGGTGGCTGCGGACTGCAATTTGCAGCGGGGGTGGCCCAGAAAGCTTGGGCCTCCCTGCGCTGCGGATTCCAGCCCCCAGCTGCCTAGTTGTACCTGGCTGGACACAAAAACAGGGCGAAGCCCCACGTCAATTTTCTTTAAATTATTTCATGAAATAATTAAGAAAAAAAGGGCTTCCCTATATTGTTGTGTCCGGCCAGGTACAAATAGGCAGCTGGTGGTTGGGGGCAGCCCGTTCCTGCCTGCTGCACCTGACTGGACACAAATATAGTGCGAAGCCCCTCGTCAATTTTTTTTAAATTATTTCATGAATTTCCTGAAATAATTTAAAAAAATTGAAGTGGGGCTTCGCACTATATTTGTGTCCAGCCAGGTAAAGCAGGCAGGAACGGGCTGCCCCCAACCACCAGCTGACTATTTGTATCTGGCCGGACACAAGAATATAGGGAAGGCCTTTTTTTCTTAATTATTTCATGAATTTCATGAAATAATTAAAAAAAAAATACGTGGGGCTTCGCCCTATTTTTGTGTCCAGCCAGGTACAACTAGGCAGCTGGGGGCTGGAATCTGCAGCGCAGGGAGGCCCAAGCTTTCTGGCCCCCCCCCCGCTGCAAATTGCAGTCCGCAGCCACCCCGGAAAATGGCGCGTTCATAGAAGCGCCATCTTCTGGCGCTGTACCCAACTCATCCAGGGCCCTGGTGCGGTGGCTCACTGGGTAATAAAGGGGTTAGGGCCAGCTTGGTATTGTCAGCTGGCCCCAAGCCCAAAATTCATGGGGTCACGCCAGTATTAGACATGACCGCCATGAATTTCTAGTAAAGTATTTAAAAAAAACACAACACCCAGAATAAAGTCCTTTAATTGAAATAAAGACACAATTCTTTATTGTTATAAATTAAACTATACTTACCATCACGCCCATTCCAGCTGAAGCCAACGATCTCCTGCAATAAAAGAAAAATAATAAACCAACCTCATCCTTACCTTTCCATGGTTCCCACGACAGCTTCAGCTCTGCTACATCGAGATGACAGGCTGGACCGCAGCAGAACGCTGCCATCCAGCCTGTCATCCCGCAGACACTGAGAAGAGCAGGCATGCTTGCGCTCCTCAATGTCTCGCTGTGACGGCATCCAGATGAGCCGAGGTCATGTCCAATGAACTCGGCTCACCTCATGCACGTCACTGACAGCGTGGGAAAATTCTCACGCTGAAGTGCTGAGTGCAGGAGAATTCTCCCACGCTGTCAGTGACGTGCATGAGGTGAGCTCATGTCCAATGAACTCAGCTCACCTCATGCACCTCACTGACAGCGTGGGAGAATTCTCCTGCACTCAGCGCTTCAGCGTGAGAATTTTCCCACGCTGTCAGTGACGTGCATGAGGTGAGCCGAGTTCATTGGACATGAACTCGTCTCATCTTTATGCCGTCACAGCCAGACACTGCAGAGCGCAAGCATGCCTGCGCTTCTCAGTGTCTGCGGGATGACAGGCTGGATGGCAGCTTTCTGCTGCGGTCCATCCTGTCATCTCGATGTAGCAGAGCTGAAGCTGTCGTGGGAACCATGGAAAGGTAAGGATGAGGTTGCTTTATTATTTTATTTTTATTACAGGAGATCGTTGGCTTCAGCTGGAATGGGCGTGATGGTAAGTATGGTTTAATTTAGAACAATAAAGAATTGTGTCTTTATTTCAATTAAAGGACTTTATTCTGGGTGTTTGTGTTTTTTTTAACTTTGATTATGGGGTTAGTAATGGGGGTGTCTTATAGACGACTCTCCATTACTAACCTGGGCTTGATGTCAGCTGGCATTATAAGCTGACATCAACCCCAGCCCTATTACCCCCTGCCACCGCACCAGGGCAGCGTGGAAGAGCGAGGCTAAGTGCCAGAATTGGCGCATCCTATGAATGCGCCATTTCTGGGGCGGCTGACGGCTGGTGTTTCTAGCCTGGGAGGGGGCCAATATTCATGGCTCCCTTCCTGGGCTATTAATATCAGCCCCCAGCTGTCTGCCTAGCCTTTGCTAGCTATTAAATTAGCGGGGACCCCACGTCATTTTTTTGGGGGGGTCCCCCATTTTAATAGCTAGTAAAGGCTATGTATTCAGCTGGGGGCTGATATTAGTAGCCTGGGAAGCTCCGTGGGTATTACCCCCTTCCCAGGCTTCAAACATCTGCCCCAGCTGTCTGCTTAACCTCCGCTAGAGCCTAAAATTAAGGGGAACCCCACGCCAATTTTTTTAATAATAAATCCTTTATTTTAATACTAAATGACAAGTACAGTAACCAACACTATCACTGTACTTCATATATATGTGACTGACATGTTTCTATCTATCTAATCTATGTGTGATTCTCTATTCTTTCTATTCTAAATTGTCGGGTACCGCTGCTGAATTGACGGCCGGCTTTTTTAAAGAGACGGTGCATGAAAACACTATTATTTTTTTTGATAAATCCTTTACGCTAAATGACAAGTACAGTAAGCAGCACTTTCACTGTACTTCGTATATATGTGACTGACATGTTTCTATCTATCTAATCTATGTGTGAAGCTCTATTCTTTCGGTTCTAAATTGTCGGGTACCGGTGTATGCCGCTGCTGAATTGCCGGCTTTTCATGTTTCACTGTTGGCACTGTTCCCATCGATTTGGGCAATCACTGTAATGCCACAACCACCATGGCTGTGGCATTACAGTGAGTGGCAGACAATCCCTGCATGATTGGTGCTCTAAATAGCACCAGACATGCAGGACACGCTTTTGGTGCACGAACAGTTATCGAACATAACCTCGAACAGCCGAATTTTTTGCAAATCGTTCGGGTTCGTCGAACAACTCGAACACCGCCCAAAACAGCTCGAATTTGAGATTGGCGAACAGTTCTAGTCGAACACCGCTCATCTCTAATGATATGTAGTTAGATTAAAATGCAATTTGGAATTCGCAAGTATATTAAAATGGATTTAGAATATTTTGGGATCCGGTTCTTGCTGTGTTTATTTTTTAAATTGATTTCAATATAAAAGGGTAGCACATTTCAGCTCAAGTGCACTCAATATCATAATAGACAACATTTATATATGGCAATCTCCCTAATTAAATCTATTCATTTATTTTTATTTTTTCAGAATTATATAGATCTAGCTATGAGCAGAATGAGGCATACATGGAAGGGCAAAATAAGATGTTTTATGTAATCGTTTTTTGTTTTCCATTTATATTTATTTTTTATATACAGCAATAATTGACATCTTTTTTTACTTACCCCCTGAATATAATTTTTCGATTTTTCTTTCGGATTGCAAGTAGCAATTTACTGTCACACGATTATACATACATCTTTCAATGTAATTTTTTAAAAGGTATAAATTGCACTTGAAAGAACCACTTACTGTTTCGCAAGATATAGATTTAACTATATTGCAGTCAATGTAAATTTGATCTCTTTCCTCAGAGAATATTATTCTCAGGGTTTCTTGGGCTTCTTCTTTTTGGGAAGAAGAGAAACATCCTAATGAAATGATACTTCTTTGCTGATGGTTATTTAACTTAATAGTAAAAGACATTGAGCTTTAATCTTAAAGCTAGTGTGATCTTAATGGAACTAAATTGATTACCTGATTAAAGGAGCTAACATTGCACACTACTTTTACATGTAGTGCTGAAAAGTGATTTCTTGCAAACATTTAAAATATGATCTACTTCAAAAGATATACTGAAATTTTAGAATTGCAATATGGATATAGAAAAGATCCCTAAAATACATGTAAATTGACAGAACATATGAATATACTGTGTAATTCAATACAATTTCACAGTTTCCCTCTTCTTTAGATACAAGAAGAGAAGTGTGCCCTGTTATCCATTCATTCGATTAGTATAGCTGAAGGAGGCAAGAAAGAAAATGTTTTGCATCCAGTAGTCTATCCTAATTTATTGAAAGAAAATGAAGCTGCAGCACTCATATGGAGATCTTTAGAGAACCTGCACTGTTCCCATAATGTTGGTTGGAAAAGGGTATTTAAATGTGTTGCTTCACTCCATCAGTGACCCATTTTCATGGCTGAAACCCATAATTAATACCTACCATTGCATATCAGTTATTTTGATCAAATACTGTAAAAAGTTTTTGCTGGTACTATTATTTAGATACATATGACTTTTTTCAATTTTTTGAGGAAGAGAGGGTGATCAATAAAACCTCAATTCTACAGTTTTATTATTTTTATTCTTTTTTTTTACTTTATGGAGTTTATTTTTCATATGGCTTAAAGATGCCCTCCCATCAAAGTTTTATCATTTTAATATATTGCAATCTTCATATTATATAGCACCGTGTATTTATTTATTTATTTTACTCACTTATATAGGGCCATTAATTCTACAGTGCTTTAGTTATTATCAGCACTGTCTACATTGGGACTCACAATCTATTCACAATTGTTCATTCTGCTCTTCTACCCAGTTAATTCTTCTCTTTTTGATTAGGTCTATGACATCAAGTGATTGAAAACAGATTAGCTGAATCCTTCTAAACTCTATGTAGAAACAAGAAGTCTCTTTTTCATGCATGAGTCATCCCCCACTTCAACTCCTGACTCAGCTCCACACCTCCCTCCTTTCAGGGACTTTTGCAGTGATGACTCATGCAGGGAAAAGAGACTTCTTGTTTCTCCATACAGTAGAGCGTAGAAGGATTTAACTAGTCTGTTTATAATCACAAGACGTCATAGACCTAATCAAAATAGAAGAATTAACTGGGTAGAAAGGCAAAATGAGCAATAGTAAGAACACAGTGCCATATAATATGACTGCAATCTATTAAGAGGATAACAATTTTGATGGGAGAAGTGCTTCTTTAACTTTTATGAATGATATAAAATATCCCTTTTTTTTCTTACTTTCAGACTGCAAAAATGAAGGTAATTTAAATGTTTAGGGTTTTCTTTTCCACACGTTTAGCCTCTACCAGTTAGGTATCTTGAACATGTCATTTGTATGCACTGCAATACTTTATTGCCATGGGTCATTGTCAACTTACCATGGCCTTCAGTAAGCACTTGGCTGAAATAACAACACTTTTGGGACTCTATGATCACATCATGTGGGGGGGGGGTAAACTATGGACAAGTTTACAGACCACCTCTCAGATCTGTTGGCTTACATGCCATTGTCTGCAATGGACAGCAGCAATTAGAGCTAGCTTTGATCACTCTTGGTAGAGACAGGTACCAGCTGTACAACACAGCTGACACCCACTGTGCTTAGAGTGGATTCAACTACCAAGCTCACTCTTTACACACAAACTCACACACAGATGTCGAGAAGAGGTTGAACAAGAGGCAACTATGTGTTTCTTAGTTGTAAAAAAAAACACTCAGTTTGCTAGATGGATGCATCAACCTGAAAAAAAAATTGATTTGGACAACCCACAAATGATGTACAATAAAAAATTGTATTGTGGTATTGTGTTAGCCAGAATAATCAATGCAAATACTTTTTTGTCCAAAACAGGCGAAAGTATTCAGAAAGTGATACCAGGGTATAAGAATGTTTAGGTCTTTGACAAAAAGACTCACTCTAACTCCTGGATTTATGACTCACTACATAGATACTGTACATGTCATTAATTTTTCCGGTTAGCCAATAAAGATGTCACTTCCAGAATACTTTTGTCTTTTTTATGCATAAAAGTATTTACATAGAACTCACAAACTAATAAGTATATATGCATTCCAATAAATATAAATATTACATCAGCACATGGTATGTCACATGACCATGATTAAGCACAGTGCACTTTATTTAAAAAAAACAAAAAAACTTTCTTTCATTCCATTGCTGCTACATATCACAATCACTTGACTGTTTTGTGTATATCAAAATAACCCTTTTTGATTCATGTTTATGAGTTATCTGCAGTAGTATCTTAGTAAAATTCCTTATTGATTTTTTGGCAGTTATGCAACACCTGTTATAACTATTTGTCTGGGTTGACCATAGTACAGTAGTTTCCCTGTATAAATCTCCATTTTGGTTTCTATGTCTTTTTTTAATATTGATACCAAATAAATATTATTGAATTTTATCTCGTGGGCTTAGTACTATGTTTCTTTTGTAGGTTTTTCTAATTAGTATATAATTTAAAGTAATTCTATGCTTTGATTCTGCACTTCGGTTACTAAGAATTCATAGTCGATTTGGCATGGATCTAAAAGGTTATGGAGGTGACAACGAGCTCTGGAGATATGCCTTGCACCATATTTATTCCATTGTTCTTTACCTACACATGACGCTCATGTGTGCCCATTCTCATTTGATCTTGAGTCAATGCTTAACTTATGTTTCTGATGATGTGTGTGTTCAGTATTTATTATCAGTCCTGTTAAAAGTACTTTTATAATCACTTTGATTATATATTTTTACATTTTAACTAAAAATGTGATTTTCCTTATGTGAATGCATTTAGGAAATTACATCTGAAACCTTTTTGAAAACATCTTTTGGAAGTAAACTCAACTGATTTAAATTGGTCCAGTAACTCTGCTAGATCACAATGTACCATAACTAAATTGTGTTATTATTAGAAAATGAAATTTTAATTCCCAGAATAATTTCATCATTTCAAAGTACAACAAATATTCTTGTTCTAAAGTTGTGTTCCGGGAAAACTTTTGGTGCTCTATACATATTCTGTTTCTTTCTCAATATTAACGGTTTTCTAACTTTCATGCTCCATATTTCACTTGAGACTTTACTTCTCTTTATGTCACATTACTTCTCAACCCTTTATGTTGAACTAGAGAGTCTTCGTGCTGAGCTGAGATGTGTGGAAGTAATTAGCTGGCATAACTGTGGTTTTTCAAGCATGGCCAGTATTTTTTGTGTTAATTTATGACTAGGCTTCATGCTTTGTTACGCGTGTCATTTTTTAAATAATATGTATGGCTTGTAGAGTTTGACTCATGTTTGAGAATCATCCACTTTCTTTGCTTTTCTTGAGCATAACATCCAGATTTCTGTGCTCTGACATCAATTCTGTTCTTTGGCACCACTCGTTCTCCGACTAATAGCCATTCAGATTGATATGGGTTTTTATAGAGCCAACAAATACTTTCTAGATTGATTTGTTACTAGAGATGACTAACTTTTGTATCTGTTCCTTCGGCTGTATAATCTTGAAAGTTGTACCTGTTCCTTTACTTTGTTGTAAAATAAAACTGTCAGATGTTAAATCATAAAGCTATTAGGTGACATTCAAAATTTTTTCCAGGATTTATGTTTCCATCTAAACATCCAAAGCTGAAGGTAAACGGTACATAACCTGTAATGGCAACTGTATATTATAGTTGTATACTGAACAACATGTTTACTTAGAGCTTTATGATCTGCACTTTCAGGTGTTTGACTCTTTTTGTATCCTGAAGGGATAATGATTGGTGATTATGTTTACATTATAATTTCAAGAGATAAACTATGAGCCCGTAACCTTGTAGCGATTTAATCGCTATAAAATTTCACCTTTAGGCACAGGAAAAATATATCTTTTGTACCATGTTAGCCAGTAGATAGAAAGCCCCCCATTTAGGCCCCTATTCATCAAAGTGTTTATGCCAGAAAACTGCTTTAAAACATTTTGAAAGGTTGTAAAATTTTTACAAAATGCAAAGTTGCATAAATATTTTGGCCAATTTCATGCCAGTTTCAGGCAGCTGCACCATAATGGATGTAGCTGAAGAGGACCGCTGGTCTGTGGCTATGTCTGCCCATCAAACTAATCAAAAATGGAAGGGTTTCTTACAGTAGAAATGTTATTTCAGCCACTGACTGGAGTAACTTTTCTAGTGAGGCATACTATGGCGCACACCATCAATAAGATGCACTGAATAAGTGGCGTATACCTCTTAATAAATTCTACATATTCTATTCCTGCAGGCCCTTCATTTTGACTGACTGCTTATAATAACTGGCTGCTATTCAACAATAGGACACTATTGGTGTGGTGTGTATTGGTGTCAAATTGCACTAGCAAAACAGGCGTGAAAAAGCAAACATGGATACTTAAATATTTCAATTCTATTTTAACAAAATTCAACCCTCCTACCCCAAAACAACACATGTGGGTACACATCTAAAAGGCTTGCAACTGCAACGGGGCACTTTATTAGTGTGGTGTGTATGGATGTAAAATTTGACTGGTAAAACAGATGTGCAAAAAAAATGCTTGGAACACTCACGCTTTGTGGGGTAAACAGTCACAGTTAAATGTCTGGATTTTGAAAAATTTTCTTTTATGTTAAAGAAAAAAAAACCTCTTCACAAAAAGGATTGCACAAGAAATGCAAAAAGCACAGTACAGCCGCTTGTGACAAGCAAGCAAACATCATAGCGATTTCAGATTTATTTTTTTTCTGTAAAAAATAATCATGCTGGCTTGTAAATGTTTTCTTGTGCATTAACAAAAAAAAAAAACTTTGATCAGATTGTGATCCCAGTGTGATTTGATTAGAGGGAGAAAAAAAATTCTCCATCTTCTCTATCTGTCCGTCCGTGGAAATCTGACTCCACTCAGATGTCATACAAATGCAGTACGATGGTTTGCACAGACTCATTGACTTGTATGGCTGAGTGCGATCTGAATACTGGATCCAACTTGTGCAGGCAGTGATTTTTTTTAGCTTTGTCCGAGGAAAAAGTCTGACATGTGCACTGTCCATAGAAAAACATTGGTCCACGCACGATACAATGCTTTGTCGGATCACGCTCAAAACTAAAAATACGGCCATGTGCATGAGCCCTAAATCTGGCAGTGCTAGCACCTCTTCTATTTCTCTATCCCCCTATCAAAAGAATTTCTGTATTATTCCCATACACTAATCTTCTTCAGTGCTGCTGTTGTAAAACACACTATGTCTAAAGTAGTTATCTAATGTTTTAGGGCTTTCTCTCCCTATCTCTTTGTTGAGCTGTGAATTCTGACATTCTTTTTCTATCCTTAACGCTCTAAAATGGCCACTGCATTTCCTGCAGATTTTTTTGCAGTCTCTAATAGTCCCTCTTGATTGTCTGTACTACACCATATGAAGTGATAGCTGCAAGGCATCATGAGGAAGCCCAAGCAGTCTCTGCAGTGATGGTCTAAAAAGTTATTGAAGAGTAATATATGGTCCAGTCTGGCACTTTACAATGTTAATTGGTCCGCAAGTAATTAAACATTACATGTTCCCAGATACCTCCAGAGAACCACTATCTTCAACCATGTTTAACTTTTAGTTGACAGATGATCATCTAGAATTATTGTCCTCTCTGCCCTCCAATAATTTCCTTAATTTTCAAAGCAAAAAATAAACTCTTTAACAAAAGTTCTGGCAGCACAAGTTTATAACTTTTGCAAGACTCAAGGACAGTATTTTACAGATTTTACCGTACTTTGCATTTTCTTCTTTTTGGCTAATTTTGTACACATGATGAACAATGATTAATTTATTAACTGTTTACATTTCTATCTAGAAAGGTTTCTAAATAAATATATTTAGTACCAGATGGTCAGCTAAAAGATGAGCCATTTGCATCAGTAATTTTGTATAAACTGCTAACTAATAAACAATTTATCTCTATTTTATCCAGCAATATACCTAGGCTGCACAGTAATGTTTTTCTGCTAATCTTCGTTTTATCTTCTGTGCAGTAGAGCAATGAAGATTGTGTTTCTGATATGATTATCTACTTAGACTATACTTGGCACAATACAGATAGCATTAATCAGCATAGGAGGATTACTTGGTATACTTTTTAGTGGCTTACTGTTCTATTTACAGTGTGAAACCAAATAAGCCTATTAGTGTATTTCTGGGTAGTTTTCAATTATACCTAGGAATTTTATATGATAGTTTTCAATGTTGTATATTAAATTACATATCAATTATATTTTAAATGGTATGCAATTATTTAATTGCATTTAGTTTGCTCATTTAGTTTGCTCACATATTAGGAGGTAAATTATTCATCATTTAACAAATATTAATTTCTTTATACCATTTGTCTAATTAACTTTATGCATCTTTTCATATATGTAAAGTCATCCATACATGTGAATTGGACTATATTGAGTGCTTCACATGTCTGCTCATTCTGTTTTGAATTATCACATGAAGAACTATTGTAAAGGAAGCCGAGCTTTGTTAAGAGTAATTTTTCTTTAATAGATCAATAGTGCGCATGAAAATAAAAAACTTTGTAATTCATCTTAGAAGAGAAATCTGCTTCTTTCTCCTCTTTGACTTATTATTCAGTTTCCAATTTCTCATTTCAAAATAAAATCTGTATTCAGTGAAGACAGATTGTTACATTACTGAGATAGGAGATGACAGCTGCTACTGATAGGATTCTATGTAGATTGGAGGGAGGAGCTAGAGGCAGAGCTCCTCCCTCCTCCGGTCTATGTAGAATCATATCAGTAGTAACTGTCATCTTTTATCTTAATAATGTAACAATCTGACTCCACTGAATACAGATTTTACCCCGGAACTGAGAATTTTGAAAATGAAAGATCAGTCAGGAGGAGAAAGAAGCAGATTTCTCTTATAAGATATATTACAAAATTGCTTATTTTCATGTGCTCTATTGATCTACGAAATAAAAACGAAGTTTACTCTTTAAATTTAGATTGATTATTATTAATGGTGCTTGATGTGTCTGTAAATAAAGAGATATAAGTATGAGTGCAAACTTATGGAAAAGTGAAGAAAAGTGAACAAGCAGAGGGACACCATTTACATATGCTAAATACATATGATCCATGGATAAAGGAAAGGCAGAAAAAAACTTGTAAGCATTATAAATATATAAACACATTGGTACAGTATATAGAAGGATAATGGAATTTGTAGCATAGGTGAATGACAGGAGGACAATTTATACATATATGCATCTATATACAGTGCCTACAAGTAGTATTCAGCCCCCTGCAGATTTAGCTGGTTTGATAAGATGCAAATAAGTTAGAGCCTTCAAACTGCAAACGAGAGTAGGTTTTATGAACAGAAGCATAAATCTTACAAACCAAAAAGTTATGTTGCTCAGTTGAATTTTATTAAATTTTAAACATAAAAGTGTGCGTCAATTATTATACAACCCCTATGTTTAATATTTTGTGGAATAACCCTTGTTTGCAATTACAGCTAATAATCGCCTTTTATAAGACCTGATCAGGCCGGCTCAGGTCTGTGGAGTTATCTTGGCCCACTCCTCCATGCAGATCTTCTCCAAGTTATCTAGGTTCTTTGGGTGTCTCATGTGGACTTTATTCTTGAGCTCCTTCCACAAGTTTTCAATTGGGTTAAGGTCAGGAGACTGACTAGGCCACTCCAACACCTTGACTTTTTCCCTCTTGAACCAGGCCTTGGTTTTCTTGGCTGTGTGCTTTGGGTCGTTGTCTTGTTGGAAGATGAAATTACGACCCATCTTAAGATCCTTGATGGAGGAGCGGAGGTTCTTGGCCAAAATCTCCAGGTAGGCCGTGCTATCCATCTTCCCATGGATGCGGACCAGATGGCCATGCCCCTTGGCTGAGAAACAGCCCCACAGCATGATGCTGCCACCACCATGCTTGACTGTAGGGATGGTATTCTTGGGGTCGTATGCAGTGCCATCCAGTCTCCAAACGTCACGTGTGTGGTTGGCACCAAAGATCTCGATCTTGGTCTCATCAGACCATAGAACCTTGAACCAGTCTGTCTCAGAGTCCTCCAAGTGATCATGAGCAAACTGTAGACGAGCCTTGACATGACGCTTTGAAAGTAAAGGTACCTTACGGGCTCGTCTGGAACGGAGACCATTGCGGTGGAGTACGTTACTTATGGTATTGACTGAAACCAATGTCCCCACTGCCATGAGATCTTCCCGGAGCTCCTTCCTTGTTGTTCTTGGGTTAGCCTTGACTCTTCGGACAAGCCTGGCCTCGGCACGGGAGGACACTTTCAAAGGCTGTCCAGGCCGTGGAAGGCTAACAGTTGTTCCATAAGCCTTCTACTTACGGATGATGAACAGTGGAGACAGGTAGGCCCAACTCCTTGGAAAGGGTTTTGTATCCCTTGCCAGCCTTGTGACCCTCCACGATCTTGTCTCTGATGGCCTTGGAATGCTCCTTTGTCTTTCCCATGTTGACCATGTTTGAGTGCTGTTCACAAGTTTGGGGAGGGTCTTAAATAGTCAGAAAAGGCTGGCAAAAGAGATCTTTAATCCACACATGTGAAGCTCATTATTCTTGGTGCCTGAACTACTTCTTAATACTTTAGGGGGACCAAACAGAATTCTTGTGGTTTGAGGGGTTGAATAATAAATGACACTCTGAATTAACTTTTAACGTTTTAAAAAAAAAATAAATAAATAAACAAAAACAAAATTTGCTGCAGTGCATTTCCCACTTCCAGGCTGATCTACAGTACAAATGTCACAATGCCAAGTTAATTCCGCATGTGTCAACCAGCTAAATCTGCAGGGGGTTGAATACTACTTGTAGACACTGTACACTGTGTACCAAATTATTATGCAAAAAGTGTTTAGGAGTGATAAGGTAAGAATTTTTTTGTTTGTCAGTTAAACTCATTGATGGTGATGTGTGTCAGGGCTCTTTATATCACTATAAGCAATTGCAGACACCTGTGCTAGATAGTTTGGCAGGTGTGTCCAATGAAAGGCAAGACTACTTAAGAAGGCTGTCCCACATTATTAAGCAACCTACATATTCTGCCAAAATGGGAAAGAAAAAGGATGTGTCGGCTGCTGAGAAGCAACAAATTGTGGAGTGTTTAGGGCAAGGCATGACTACATTCAACATTGCCAAGACACTTCATCGTGATCATCGCACAATCAAGAAGTATGTAGCTAATTCACAGTACACACGTGTTTGTGCTGATAAGGGAAAATTGAGGACTCTTTCCTACGGGCAATTACGTCAGGTTAAAAGAGCAGCTGCAAAAGAGCCTTGTCATAGCAGCAGACAAGTTTTTGAAGCTGCTGGTGCCACCAACTTCCCCCGAACAACAAGATGCAGGGTCCTTCAGAGGTTTGCAGCTGTGCGTAAGCCATCCTGTCGACCTCCTCTATCCACTGCACACAAGCAGAAACGGCTCCAGTGGGCCAAGCAATACATGAAGACTGACTTCAAAACTGTTTTGTTCACCGATGAGTGCCATGCAACGCTCGATGGTCCAGATGGATGGAGTGGAGGATGGCTGGTTGATGGACACTCCATGCAAACACGGCTACGGCGCCAACAATGAAGAGGTTGAGTAATGTTTTGGGCTGGAATCATGGGGAGAGAGATTGTCGGCCCCTTTAGGATCCCTGAAGGGGTAAAGATGAACTCCATAATGTATGTTGAGTTTCTCAAACAGCACTTCCTGCCATGGTTCAAGAAGAAGAACCATGCATTCCGCAGCAAGATCATTTTCATGCATGATAATGCACCGTCTCATGCTGCACATAGCACATCTGCATCTCTGGCTGCTTTGGGCATAAAAGGGGACAAACTTATGGTGTGGCCCCCATGCTCCCCTGATCTCAACCCCATTGAGAACCTCTGGAGCATCATCAAAAGGAGTGTCTATGATGGCGGGAGGCAGTTCACATCTAAGCAACAGCTCTGGGAGGGTATTCTGTCCTCATGCAAAGCAATTGAAGCAGAAACCATCCAAAACCTGACAAATTCAGTGGACGAGAGAGTTCAGAAGCTCCTTTCGAACAAGAGGTCCTATGTGCAAATGTAACATCACCTAGAATAAAGTTTTGAGTTTAAAAACTGTTTGATTTCAGTTTGTAATAACCTGCTAATGCTTATAATTTCAAAAATTACCATTTTTTTGTTCTTTATTAAAATGAAAAGGTTGAAAACTCTGCTGTGCATAATAATTTGGAACATGCATTTTGAGTGCAGTTTGAGCGTTTTCTTTTTTTTTAAAATATACTGTTATCATAGGCAGTTTGTAGAAAAACCTTTCAATTGTACTCTAATAGTTATTTTACTGGAAAATTACAATGACTGCAATTCATATAGGTAATTTGGGAAAATCTGAGAAAATATTATTTGCATAATAATTTGGAACACAGTGTACTAGGATCCAAGGTCAGCATGAGGAGCCGATGAATAACATCTGATATAACATAGAGGATAATAGATCTATAAAAGAGGTTTAATAGAGGACTGTAATATAGAGTGGGCCATTTATATGGATATGGCAAAAGGTAAAACAAAATGGATATCAGATCACCCACTTAGAAGATTGCAGCACGGAACCAGCAGTGCGACTGGGAAGGTAAATCAAGAAACCAGGGAGAATCCAGCTGAACCAATCTTCTAAAAACAGTAACTTTATTAGGTCATGACAAAAGTATCAAAGCAGCCTTAGGAGGACATCAGCAAACGCGTTTCGAACAATGAGTTCTTAATCATTGCATCATTGCTATGATGAAACGCATTTGCTGATGTCCTCCTAAGGCTGTTTTGATACTTTTTGAAACAATGGTGTCCTTGGTTTTAACGTAACTTTATTCTTTTATGAGTTATTTACAAGTTTATGACCACTTATAAAATGTGTTCAAAGTGCTGCCCATTTTGTTGGATTGTCAATGCAACCCTCTTCTCCCACTCTTGACACATTGATAGCAGCACCGCAGAAGAAATGCTAGCACAGGCTTCCAGTATCCTTTGTTTCAGATGCTGCACATCTCTTATCTTCACAGCATAGACAATTGCCTTCAGATGACTCCAAAGATAAAAGTCTAAGGTGGTCAGATCAGGAGACTTTGGTGGCCATTCAACTGGCCCACGACTACCAATCCACTTTCCAGGAAACTGTTCATGTAGGAATGCTCGGACCTGACACCCATAATGTTGTGGTGCACCATCTTGTTGGAAAAACTCAGGGAACGTGCCATCTTCAGTGCATAAAGAGGGCAACACATCATCATGTAGCAATTTCAGATATCCAGGGGCATTGAGGTTTCCATTGATGAAGAATGGCCCCACTATATTTGTACCCCATATACCACAACATACCATCAATTTTGTGTTCCAACAGTCTTGAAGGGATCTATCCAATGTGGGTTAGTATCAGACCAATAGCGGTGGTTTTGTTAGTAAACTTCACCATTCACAAAAACGTTTGCCTCATCACTGAACATAATGTTCTGTGTAAACTGAGGGTCCTGTTCCAATTTTTGTTTTGCCCATTCTGCAAATTCAGTGCGCTGATCTGGGTCATCCTTGTTGAGATGCTTCAGCAGCTGGATTTTGTAAGGGTGCCATTTGTGAGTAGCTAATATCCGCCGAAGGGATGTTCGACTGATGCCACTCTCCAGTGACATGCAGCGAGTGCTCCGCTGTGGGCTCTTGCTGAATGAAGCTAGGACAGCCACTGATGTTTCTTCATTAGTGACAGTTTTCTTGCGTCCACATTTTGACAAATGCAACACTGAACCTGTTTCCCGAAATTTGGCAAGCAGTTTGCTAACTGTAGCATGGGGGATGGGTGGTCTTGTAGGGTGTCTTGCATTGAAATCTACTGCAATGTCCCGGGTACTGCGTTCACCAGACATCAACACAATATCTATCTGCTCCTCACGTGTTAACCTCTACGACATGTCAATGGCTGAAAACAAAGAGAAACTTGTAAATAACTAATGAAAGAATAAAGTTACATTAAAACCAAGCACACCATTGTTTTTCTTATTCTCAATAAGTTTGATGTGTCACATGACCCTCTTCCCATTGAAAAAAATAAAGTTGGATCCAAAATGGCCAACTTCAAAATGGCTGCCATGGTCACCACCCATCTGGAAAAGTTTTCCCCCTCCCATATACTAATGTGCCACAAACAGGAAGTTGATATCACCAACCATTCCCATTTTATTTAGGTGTATCCATATAAATAACCCACCCTGTAGAGTGAAATCAAAATGGGGTTACCTAGTTATCAGCATGGAGTAAACATGTGATACAAAACAGCATGCGACACCCTCTGCAAAGAAGTCATAATGGTGGTAAGATTAGTACACTGGCCAAAAGAAAATGGTTTGAAAAAGATTGTATGGATCGAAACGTCACCTTCATGATTGCGAAGCACTATTTCATTTTTAGATCCTGATTGCTTCCTTAATGTCCTCTGGTTTGTGTTCTCTGGACACCAGGTGCTCTTTTCTGTGTAAATGTCTGCTTCTTTGGGATGCCATGCTTTACTGCACACAGCTTCTCTGCAGGCAGATGATTGTCTTTTTCCTAGCTTCTCAGCAAAAAACTCACACCACTCCGGGAATATTTGGGCACACACAAAATACCCATGATTTGTCAAGACTCGCCCCTTTCACAATCCAGTTTGCAAGATTTTTCCTGAAAAATTGTGACTGTTGGCCAATATGTACAGTGCCTACAAGTAGTATTCAACCCCCTGCAGATTCAGCTGGTTGACACATGCGGAATTAACTTGGCATTGTGACATTTGTACTGTAGATCAGCCTGGAAGTGGGAAATGCACTGCAGCAATTTTTTTTTTTTTTTTTTAAAAACGTTAAAAGTTAATTCAGAGTGTCATTTATTATTCAACCCCTCAAACCACAAGAATTCTGTTTGGTCCCCCAAAAGTATTAAGAAGTAGTTCAGGCACCAAGAATAATGAGCTTCACATGTGTGGATTAAAGATCGCTTTTGCCAGCCTTTTCTGACTATTTAAGACCCTCCCCAAACTTGTTAACAGCACTCAGACATGGTCAACATGGGAAAGACAAAGGAGCATTCCAAGGCCATCAGAGATAAGATCATGGAGGGTCGCAAGGCTGGCAAGGGGTACAAAACCATTTCCAAGGAGTTGGGCCTACCTGTCTCCACTGTTGGGAGCATCATCCATAAGTGGAAGGCTTATGGAACAACTGTTAGCCTTCCACGGCCAGGACAGCCTTTGAAAGTGTCCTCCCGTGCCGAGGCCAGGCTTGTCCGAAGAGTCAAGGCTAACCCCAGGACAACAAGGAAGGAGCTCCGGGAAGATCTCATGGCAGTGGGGACATTGGTTTCAGTCAATACCATAAGTAACGTACTCCACCGCAATGGTCTCCATTCCAGACGAGCCCGTAAGGTACCTTTACTTTCAAAGCGTCATGTCAAGGCTCGTCTACAGTTTGCTCATGATCACTTGGAGGACTCTGAGACAGACTGGTTCAAGGTTCTATGGTCTGATGAGACCAAGATCGAGATCTTTGGTGCCAACCACACACGTGACGTTTGGAGACTGGATGGCACTGCATACGACCCCAAGAATACCATCCCTACAGTCAAGCATGGTGGTGGCAGCATCATGCTGTGGGGCTGTTTCTCTGCCAAGGGGCCTGGCCATCTGGTCCGCATCCATGGGAAGATAGATAGCACGGCCTACCTGGAGATTTTGGCCAAGAACCTCCGCTCCTCCATCAAGGATCTTAAGATGGGTCGTAATTTCATCTTCCAACAAGACAACGACCCAAAGCACACAGCCAAGAAAACCAAGGCCTGGTTCAAGAGGGAAAAAGTCAAGGTGTTGGAGTGGCCTAGTCAGTCTCCTGACCTTAACCCAATTGAAAACTTGTGGAAGGAGCTCAAGAATAAAGTCCACATGAGACACCCAAAGAACCTAGATAACTTGGAGAAGATCTGCATGGAGGAGTGGGCCAAGATAACTCCACAGACCTGTGCCGGCCTGATCAGGTCTTATAAAAGACGATTATTAGCTGTAATTGCAAACAAGGGTTATTCCACAAAATATTAAACATAGGGGTTGTATAATAATTGACCCACACTTTTATGTTTAAAATTTAATAAAATTCAACTGAGCAACATACTTTTTGGTTTGTAAGATTTATGCTTCTGTTCATAAAACCTACTCTCGTTTGCAGTTTGAAGGCTCTAACTTATTTGCATCTTATCAAACCAGCTAAATCTGCAGGGGGTTGAATACTACTTGTAGGCACTGTATGTTCAAATCTTCATCCGCATAAAAAGCCCCTTTAATGACAGTGTCTTCTTCTTTAAGGAACAGATGAATAGCTATTTGGCTTACCCTTGTGATGACTGTGGGTTACATGTCTAAGGGCAGAAAAATGTCTCCATGATTTGAATTCCACAGAGCTGTAAGCTTTTCATGGCTCATTAAATTTTGAAGTCAGACACTATTGCTTGTGGTTATGTTATTAAACAGAAAAACAGAAAAAGACAAGTGTGAATAGGTGCAAGCTAAGAGAGCCATGCTATATTGCTAAGAAATTAAAGCTGCACTCTGAAACACTATAATTTGTAAACATTGAATATATGAAATTGAACTCAATTACTGCTGTAGTAAACATGTAAAAAAATGAAGGTACTTAGTGCACTTATTGGCCAATTGTTGTGAGTACCTACATTTTTTAACATGTTTTCTACAGCAGTAATGGAGTTTCCAATTTCATATATTCAATACTTACATATTATAGCGTTTCAGAGTGGAGCTTTAATTTCTTAGTTATATAGAGTGTCTCTCTTAGTTTGCACGTGTTAACACTTGTCTTTTTCTGTTTGGTTGTGCTGGTCAGTTTTTTGATATTTGCAGTACACGCCTCCTAACTTAGCACTCCTCCCATCAGCATAAGACGTTTTCAAATAAAACTTAATCTTAACTGCCCATATAATGTATTTATTTATTTTTATTTATTTTACTAACTTATATAGCGCCATTAATTCCACAGCACTTTACAGACATTATGGGCACTCTCCCTATTGGGGCTCACAATCTACATTCCCTATCAGTATGTCTTTGGAATGTGGGAGGAAACCAGAGAACCTGGAGGAAACCCACGCAAACACGGGGAAAACATACAAACTCATTGCAGATGTTGTCCGTAGGCTTTTAGCCCAGGAGAGGCATCATGTTAGGTTTGGGGTCCTAAGAAAGGGGTACACCTTGGCGCTGGTGGTTGGGCTCACACAAACTGGTCAATTAGTGCTCTAAGTACCTTAATTTTTTTAACATGTTTTCTACAGCAGTAATCCAGTTCCAATTTCATATATCAATGTTTACATATTATAGCATTTCAGAGTGCAGCTTTAATTTGTAGGTTACGTTATTGTTATTAGTGCCAGATTTGTCAAAATATTGGACAATGATGGATATGAGTGGTGCATATTTAAATATAACAGTACTGGCTAGAAATTGTTTTTACATTTTCTTTTCCCCTCCCCCCCATCGGGAGTGAGAATTAAAAAAAATCGAATTTGGATTAAAATGAACCTTTCACTAGATTCATGCTGGTCGAACCCTCGGCAGAATCAATCAGAGTCTGACTACGCAATTGCAGTCGGGAATGTACTCTGAAATGCTACAGCGCTTCTGAGAAAACATAGCTTGAAAAGCCGGTAGAGACCTGTTAGTTAACTGGAGCTGTTTCGGTGAGAAGTCTTTCACACTATGTTTTCTCTGAATCATAACCAAAAACATGCCTAGTTGCAATCGAAGGCAATCAAACCTTGTGACAGGTTCTCTTTAAACCTGATTTCCATAGCTAACCAATCATACTTTCTACTCACTTTTAAAAATGTTAAGACTGGCACAAAATAGCAAAAAGCTTGAGTTTTTGAAGATGACATAAAAAATGGTAGATTCAAAAAAATACACCATTAATGATAGATAGATGGATAGACAGACACACAGACAGATAGATAGATCGATAGATACAGTGCATTGTGAAAGTATTTGGCCCATTGAACTTTTCTAACTTTTGCCACATTTCTGGCTTCAAACAGAAAGATATAAAATTCTAATTTTTGGGGGAAGAATCAACAACAAGTGGGACATGATTGTGAAGTGGAACAAAATTTATTGGAGACTTTAAACTTTTTAAAAAAAATAAAAAATGAAAAGTGGGGCGTGCAATATTATTCGGCCCCTTTACTTTCGGTGCAGCAAACTCTCTCCAGAAGTTCAGTGTGGATCTCTGAATGATCCAATGTTGTCCTAAATGACTAGTAATGATAAATAGAATCCACCTGGGTGTAATCAACTCTCCGTATAAATGTACCTGCTCTGTGGTAGTCTCAGGGTTCTGCTTAAAGTGCAGAGAGCATCATGAAGACCAAGGAACACACCAGGCAGGTCCGAGATACTGTTGTGGCGAAGTTTAAAGCTGGATTTGGATACAAAAAGATTTGCCAAGTTTTAAACATCTCAAGGAGCACTGTGCAAGCGATCATATTGAAATGGAAGGAGTATCAGACCACTTCAAATCTACCAAAACCCGGCCGCCCCTCTAAACTTTCATCTCAAACAAGGAGAAGACTGATCAGAAATGCAGCCAAAATGCCCATGATCACTCTGAATGAACTGCAGAGATCTACAGCTGAGGTGGGAGAGTCTGTCCATAGGACAACAATCAGTTGTACACTGCACAAATCTGGCCTTTATGGAAGAGTGGCAAGAAGAAAGCCATTTCTCAAAGATATCCATAAAAAGTCTCGTTTGAAGTTTGCCACAAGCCACCTGGGAGGCACAACAAACATGTGGAATAAAGTGCTCTGGTCAGATGAAACCAAAATCGAACTTTTTGGCCACAATGCAAAATGATATGTTTGGCGTAAAAGCAACACTACTCATCACCCTCAAAACACCATCCCCACTGTCAAACTTGGTGGTGGCAGCATCATGGTTTGGTCCTGCTTTTCTTCAGCAGGGACAGGGAAGATGGTTAAAATTGATGGAAAGATGGACGGAGCCAAATACAGGACCATTCTGGAAGAAAACCTGTTGGAGTCTGCAAAAGACATGAAACTGGAACAGAGATTTATCTTCCAACAAGACAATGATCCCAAACATAAAGCAAAATCTACAATGGAATGGTTCAAAAATAAACGTATCCAGGTGTTAAAATTTCCAAGTCAAAGTCCAGACCTGAATCCAATCTAGAATCTGTGGAAAGAGCTGAAAACTGCTGTTCACAAATGCTCTCCATCCAACCTCAATGAGCTTGAGCTGTTTTGCAAGGAAAAATTGGCAAGAATTTCAGCCTCTCGATGTGCAAAACTGATAGAGACATACCCCAAGCGTCTTGCAGCTGTAATCACAGCAAAAGGTGGCGCTACAAAGTATTAACTCAAGGGGGACGAATAATATTGCACGCCTCACTTTTCATTTTTTATTTTTTTTAAAAAGTTTAAAATATCCAATAAATTTCGTTCCACTTCACGATTGTGTCCCACTTGTTGTTTATTCTTCCCCCAAAAATTAGAATTTTATATCTTTATGTTTGAAGCCATAAATGTGGCAAAAGGTAGAAAAGTTCAAGGGGGCCAAATACTTTCACAATGCACTGTAGATAGATAGCTAGATACATTAGTGAAGGTGCACTTCTCATCCATCAGATAAATCCACTTATGTTTCTTTTGGAATCATGGAATGATCCTTATGGTTCAAAGGTTAGTGGAATTTAATCACCAACTGACGTAAAGCTCATGACAGAAAATAATTAGACTTTTTCATAGCCCAATATGTCATGTGTGATGAGAATATCCGCAGTATAAAATGAAACACCAGTCCACGTACTGTCAAATAATATCTTAACTCCTCACATATGAATGCAGAAACATCTCTTGTAAAGGAGAAAGCAGACGTGCTGTTACATAAGCAAACTAAAGAACTCGATCTAAATTGAATTTGTAATCTGGGTTATGGTATAATTAAACATGGAGAAATTGGTGTAAATTTTGAATCAATACAGTATAAACCCTATTAGCACCTATAGGAAAAAAAATGCTCAGTTGTGTAAGTACTCTGCATGAAACAAAATCTCTAACATGCTTTAAATGCTATAAATAAACAAAGTAGCACTCTGTAATGCTAAGTATGCGAACATGAAATATATGAAATATGAATAGCATTACTGCTGTAGAAAATAGAAATAAATGAGAAATCTTAGCGCAGAAATTGGCAAATTCATGTGTACCTTTTAGCCGCGATAAGGCGTTTCTCAAAAACACCAGGACCCTATCAATGTGAATTACTCTCTAAGGGACATCCGTCTGCTTATGTGTGGGATGATAAGATCCTGTTGCAATTAAAATTGCCTTAGGCATAGAGGCGGAGTGCTCAGTCAAAGCTTATACATAGAAACAGAAAATGTAGCATTACAGAGTGCTACTTTGTTTGTTTATTGTATATGGAGGCAACTTCTCCTAGTAAGCACCTGTTCTCACCTATTTCTTGTTTTGGAAGTGCAACAGGATCTTATCATCCCACACATAAGCAAACGGATGTCCCTTAGAGAGGAATTCACATTGATAGGGTCCTAGTATAATGAGAAACACCTATCGTGGCTACCAGATACACCAGGTAAGATTTCTCATTTATTTCTGTTTTCTACAGCAGTAGAAAATACTTAGAGTTACAGAGTGCTACTTTATTTGTTTATTGTATATGGAGGAAGCTTCTCCTAGTAAGCACCTGTTCACACCTATTTCTTGTTTTTGAAGTGACAATCAGTTTTTTCTGTTTCTATGCTTTAAATGCTGTTTGTTTTTCTACAGACATTGCTGTGACACAGCATGTGTAATCATTTTACCCATGCAGTTATTTTCATTGGACACAAGATGTCAGCACTGTAGGCTGAAATCTACATTGGTAAACAAGCATCTCATTTTACAGCAGACAGTAAAACTGAGAACTAATAAAGTGTAATCACTAGAAGACATAGCGATAATACCAGAATTAATAATTTGTTGCCCTTCCGGACTTAAGATAATCAACTCTTAGGCATTGGTCACAAGACTGTAGATTCTCTCATTCGAGAGAATCAGTTCGATTATGCTAATAACACTCTGAGTTTAGTCCGAGTGCCAGCTTAGTGTAATCTGATTCTCTCGAATGAGAGAATCGGAGCATACTGTGAGCAGAAGATGGAGAATGGAGAACAAAATTTCTCCATCTTTTCCATTGTATGAGTCTGCAGAAATAGCACTGCACACAGATGACATCTGAGCGCAGTCCGATGTTTTCCACATAGCCACAGACTTGAATGGGTTTGTGGCATCTGATTTTAGAGCAAAATCGCAGCAGGCTGTGATTTGTTTTGCTGACAGATTCTGTCAGTGAAAAAAATCGGTCATCAGCACTGCCCCAGTGAATAAAATTGGTCAGAGGGCTAACCAATAAAAGATTGAATAGCACTCGTCCGATAAATACGGCAGTGTGAGTGTGCCCTGACACTGGCAATAGAAAGCCAAAGATTGTAACCAGCTTACTCAAAATTAAACATGGTAAGTAGGTGATGACACTGCCCAAATCTAGTGATAGATTCAGTTAACTCTGCTGCATAGCATATTGAATTGAGGAGTACAGTATATGATGGGAAAAATAGCACTGATTTTTTATTTGAAACATAGGGCCAATTCATTTAGACTAATAGTTTACACTCCAGTCTTAGTGAGCGTGATCACTGGAGTAAGGGGCTTCTAATTCATCAAAAGATGCACACTAGGGCAGCACAGTGGCTCAGTGCTTAGCACTGTAGCTTTGCAGCACAGAGGTCCTGGGTTCAAATTCCACCAAGGACAACATCTGCAAGGAGTTTGTATGTTCTCCTTGTGTCTGCATGGGTTTCCTCCAAGTACTCCAGTTTCCTCCCACACTCCAAAGACATACTAAAAGGTAATTTAGATTGTGACTCCCAGTGGGGACAGTGATGATAATGTATGAAAAGCTCTGTGGAATATGATAGCACTATATACATAATGCATAATATTAAAACCAATTAATGAATTAAGTGCACCTTACACCTGGCATGCACTTCCACCAGAAATGCTATTCCAGTTGGCGTAAATTTCGATGGATTAAATGGGCGGGCTAGTCATGTCAAGTCCTACTGTTGCACCGCCCTTTCTGGCAAAGCTAGACGCGACTAGCGTAATACTGCTAAACTTTTGCATGAACTGATAAGAGCACCTTCATGATTCGGGGCCATCACTTTTATTTTGTGTGGAGTATACAGTCCTACTCATCGTTATTGCCACCATAAATTTTAAATACATAATGGTGAATATCTCCTGGAAAAAAATGAATCAAGTGAAACAGTTTTTTTGTATAGAGCACTCGTATTAAACACAAAAGAGCAAATGATAAACAATAATTTAAAACAAAAAACAATGGGAGGTAAAAATAGAAAAACCTAAAGCTTGCTGTGTCACTGGTATTGGCACCCTTTACTTTAATTTAGTATGGAAGCACATTTTGACTCGCCTCTGGTAAATTACAAAAGTGATTCACCTGTGATTAATTGTCGATGTCCATGTGACATGAATTAGCCAATGAATGATGACTTTAGTGCTTTATAAAGCCACATGGTTGGCCCTGTTCCATTGTCACAATGGTGAAGACAAAGGAGCTGTCTGAAGACATCAGAACTGCTATTATTAGCAAACACAAGACTTCCAATGGGTATAAGGCTATATCCAAATACTTTGGTATCCCAGTTTCAACAGTGCACAATGTTATTAAGAAGTTTGCCAGCATGGAACCATCAAGAACCTTCCTGGATGTGGGGGAAAGTGGAAAATTGACAAGAGAAGTCTTTGAAGGGTGGCGTGAATGGTGGAAAAAAAATACCACGTCAAACATCCAAAGACCTGGAGGGCAACCTTTAACAGTCTATGGTCATAGTTTCAACAAGTACCATGTTCTTCACACTAAACCAAGCAGAGCTTTATGGGCGAAGGCCAAGGAAGAAACCATTGCTGAAGAAAAAACATAAAAAGGAATGACTGATCTTTGCCAAAGAGTACCTTGACAAACCACAATCCTTCTGGGAAAATGTTCTGTGGACAGATGAAACAAAAGTAGAGCTTTTTGGCAATTGAAAGCAGCATACGGCACAATGAAACTTATAAGGAAAAGAACACTTTACCAACAGTTAAACATGGAGAAGGATCCACAGTGCTGTGGGGTTGCTTTGCTGTGTCTGGTACTGGAAGCATTGACCATATCACATCATATCAGATAATTATTATTAAAAGATTTTAGAGCGAAATGTCCTCCCCAGTGTAAGAAAACTTGGTTTGAGTCAAAGATCATGGGTCCTCCAGCTAGACAATGACCCAAAGCACACATCCAAAAGAACACAGGAATGGCTGAAAAAGAAAAAATGGACTTTTAAAAATGGGCAGCAATGAGTCCTAACCTCAATCCCATTGAAAATCTTTGGGGTGATCTGAAATCTGCCATTGGGAAAAAGAACCCTGCAAATATTCAAGAGCTTGAACAAACTGCAAAGGAAGAGTGGGAGAAAATTCCAGCTGAGAAGTGCAAGAAGCTTATAGATGGCTACAAGAAACGTTTGGAGGCTGTCAGCAATGCCAAAGGATGTGCAACCAAGTATTAATTATTATTTGTACTATTATTGTGCAACCAAGTACTAAGTACTATTATTATTATTATTATTATAATTAAAAAATCCTGAGGATTTAACTTTGGTACATTTCCATTTATTTCTGAAGATATTGTGCAGTGAAAAAAATGAAGGGGTGCCAATAATGGTGAGCAGTTTTACATTAAGATTCAGTGACAGAGGTGTAAATTAATGCTTTAAAAGAACTCTTCCACCATGACTACATATTATTTACAGAATTTATACCATTTGATTCTAAAGATGGACATTTTGGAGGGCTTAAAAGTTCCAAAGTCTGCCTGCGACCTGACCTATTCCATATTATTATGCCCTTTCTTATTGTGCAATAAACTAGTTAATTCTTGATTGTAATAGAATAGACAAGCCAAAATGTTATATGCTAGAAATTTCAAAATGTTATGGTCAGATACACCTATCTTCAATATATTTATCTGTCTTTAACAGATTATTACTATCTGTCACAATGTAACAATTCTAAAGAATCTATCCACAGAAACGTTAATTATCGTCTTAGAATTTGTATGACTTTTGCTTTAGTTGTGATTTTGAAGTGTTTTTGTAATTAAAACCACATTACCGTGACAAATAATTATGAACAAATAAAAGATTGGATACACCTCCCTAGACCTTATGAGACATGTATTCTATTATCAAGGAATGAAGGATAAATTTGTTGACTACAGAAAATCTGAAAGAACTACAAATATGAATGATGATTCCACAAAGAAATATTGCTTAAAAATTAGTCACTTATATGTATCTTATTTTCATTTATTAATATTTTGATTGACTTAAGACTTTAATGAGCTCTGTAGCGTTTGCCTTATTCTCTGTTGTCAGCCTCTCATGGGTGATATTCTAATGAAGCAATTAACCTCAGTTTTAAAAATAGCCTAGTCGTTTTTTGCTCAAATACAGTACCTCTTTCATGCGTGGTTACTTAATATCTTTTGTCCTTCTAAAAGAAAGGGAATTCAATTTATCTTCAAGTAGCTAGCCTGGGGACCATAATTCTGTAGTATGCAATGAGGTTGTTAATGCTGTGTATTCCTTGTTAGAAGTTGCACAAAGGTAAATAGTACATTGACGTTAAATTAAAGGACATATATTGGTTGCGGTTGTGTGTTTTAAAACCAATATATATAATGTTTACATGTTAGACCTTGAAGCATAAAGGTAATATGAAATAGAATATTTATTTATTTTACTTTTTAATTTATTTTCTTTTTTTTTAGTTACATTTGATTGGGGTTGTTATCAAAGATGAGCAGATCGCTTTGTGCAGCCACAGTCCCAAATCCAGGTTAATGCTTTCTGGCCGTGGACAGGAACTGTGCGAATTTATTAACCTTGAATCCCAGGCTTGGCTTATGATTGACTGGGCTGGCGAGATATCATCTGTCCACTGTATACCATACAGATGACCTCACACCAGGCCGGCGAATCAAACACCATGAAAGAGAACCCAGAAAGCTCAGGAAATTTGTGCAGCTCCTGTCGATGGCCAGAAAGCACCAAACTGGGTCCCTTCAACTCTAGTTGTTAGATAGGACCATATTCAGACTCCTAACCTTAGGTAGGACTTTTGAATAAAAAACAACTTAATGAATGTTACAATTATTGTCTAATTTATGTTGGAAGAATTTATAGAAAGGTCTCAATCAAATCTAAGCACCTCTTTGGGTACTCAGGCTCCCTGGCCACCAGTGGTGAAGATCATCAGAGTAAATGGAGTTATCACATTATGTTTCATATGTATGCTAAAATATTTCCACATAATAAAATTATAGCAACTAATGGACCAGATTTAAAGGCAATCTGTTATATCAAAAAACACTATTAATCTTCAGATGCAGGGTTAATCTGCAGGTTAATCTCATTTTAAAGCTTTGATTAAATTTAGCTAATTGACTCATTTCCATAAGCATAAAAAATAAAATCTATCTTTATTGTATTGTGCTTCTAACTATTTAAAAAAAATCCTGAAGCCTCCAAATTTATTTTCTGCATAGAAAACATTCATCTCATTATCATCACAGGCAGGGTTATATTGAAAGTTATCACCGGTAAGCAGAGAACACGGGATCCACCATTAACAATAGTTGTTAGTTACAGCTCACTTCTTATTCCTCCCTACACAGTGACCTCTGCGTAGCTTACAGAACATGCCCGGGAAACTCCAATTGAAGTCAAAGAGTCATCTTCTGATTACTGAATCTATAGCCTACGTGGCTGCTGTAAAGCATATCTCTGAATGTCATTAGTAACAAGATGGTCACCAGCATATTCATATACTAAAAGAAAAAAAAATCCAAAAATCTAAAATAAACATAAAATAAAGCATTGTCACTATTTGGATTTTTTAAATAAAATTATCAGTCATACATTTACTTTAAAGAGTAATCTGTATTCAGTGAAGACAGACTATCACATTGCTGAGATAGGAGATGGCAGCTGCTACTGATGAGATTCTACCTATATAGGAGGTGGAGGAGGTGGGAAGAGCTATTCCTCTAGCTCCTCCCTCCGCATCTACATAAAATTTCATCAATAGCACTAAAATCTGAATACAGATTTTACCTCTGAATTGATAATTTTGATAATGACTGATCATTTCTGTCAGAGAAAGAAGCAGATTTCTCTGATAAGATATTTTACAAAGTTCCTTATTTGCAAAAATTGAAATGACCATTACTCTTTAAGTCAGGATTTCCGAATGTTTGTACCGTAAGGGAACCCCTCTTATATTTCACAGTATTAGTGAACACTTTAAACCCTACACAGATTTAGATAACCTTACCTCCTTATTGGAGAAGTGACTACTCTCAATTACAGTTTTTATTTTTAAATGGAAACTCTGACAAATTTCATGAACAGCAGAGTCCTAAGGAAGTCTGATAGGAAATTATTGCCTTAGGCTTCAGTCACTGTTTCTATCAGCATTGGTGGTAAGAATAGCCCTGCAAAAACCTTTAATCAGAGTTACTAACTTTTCAGAATTTTCTGGACATTCCATAAAAATTGTGGGCTGTCCAAACAAAAAAAATTGTCCCTGATTCCTTTTTGAGCACATTTGTACATAAACAGGTAATTGTGATTGTAAGTGTCCCCATTTTACAATGCACATTAATTGCTGGCAGACAGTACATATCAGTTTATTGGACGCTAAATATATATTACTTGAAAAAAATATAATTAATTATGGTTTGCCAGTTTGGTTATAAAAATGTTGATCACTTCTGATTTTTGGATAATAAATCAGGTTGTCAAACAGTCTATAATTTTACTTCAAAGCAAAAGAAACCTTGATAGAATCTAACAGAAGTCATTAAAAATCAATTAGTTCCATTGAGCGCAGGTGAAGTATATCACATGAAAGATTGAACATTGTGTTCTGATTTCCATTAAAGACTGAAACTGTGATGCAGATGTGAACATCCCTTTTAGAAGAAGTAGAATCTAATCTTACTGGCCAAAAGTTTAATTTATGTGCTATGTTAAATTAAAAATAAGATCTTAGCTTCCATTGCTCCAAGAAGAAAATATGTCCAGAAAGTAATCCAAACAGAAAATTCCCAAATTAAGATTAATATTGTTAACATTCCATAAAGCTTACCTCCAGCCAAAAATTAACATTTCCGATTGCTCTAGAAACTATATCATAAGTCTGTCGACTTTTTCTCCAAAATTCGACAGCTCAGGAATATCACATCAGTATAATCCCTTGAGCTGTCTTCATCTTCACCTTTTCCATTATGTTTATATCAGTCATTGTAAGTGACCATTTTGACTATTAATACCAATGATAGAACTTAATTTTGGTTTAAAGCTCTATGTAGAAGCAAGAAGTATCTTTTCCCTGCATGAGTCATCCCCCTCTTCAACACCTGACCCAACTGTTCTGCTTCTCCACCTACCCTGGACTTTGCAGTAATGAAGAATTGTAGTCCTAACAATGACTCATGCAGGAAAAAGAGACTTCCTGTTTCAACATAGAGCTTAGAAGGATTCAGCTAGGAAGTTTTTCATCACTTGCTGCCATAGACCTAATGGAAAAGAGAAGAATTACCTGGATAGAAAGGCACAATGAGCAATTGTAAGCACACATAATATGACGACTGCAATATATTAAGATAATTAAAAATTTGATGTGAGTACTTCTTTAATCTACCGGAATGATTGGCACAATTGCCGATGGCTCTGTTCTTCATGTCCTCAAACAGTAGGTAGAAACAAGATGATGTAACTATAAACATAGGTGACTCATGATATGAAATCTTTTATTTGTTTTAAGAATGTAATGTAGAAGGCAGCAGGAGACTTTATACTTTTCTGCCTGATATTATATTTATTACAGAGTATAAAGAGGAATATTAAGACAGATTTGTCTTCATTTGATTAGGAATCACTTTTAATATTAGTCACTTTAATAGCCCCTCTGGCCCTAAAAAGCACCAAAATTATAATGGGTGTAAAGCTGAGACCCTTTTAGAAATTTCATACAGAACCTTCATATTACACAAACAACTATGAAAGACACATAATTGCACACAGTATTTTTTTAAGGCATAGTATTATATTGCCTTCCAATAATGCTCTCCGGCATATGACTCACCACTGCTATCATCTTCATAATATGAAGATAAATCTGGGTTAAACAAGACTTATTTCTGTCTTTCTATTGCAGATGGACCCAGTTCAAAAAGCAGTCATAAGTCACACATTTGGGGCTCCTTTACAACAGAGAAGGAAGCAAATCTCCCCCTGCAATATATGTCAACTGAAATTTAATTCGGAAGTAAGTTTATAATTTTCTGTAAAAACAAAAGTCAGCAAATAGGGCCATGCTTACATGATACTAGAGATAAAGCCTTTCTCAAAATCGGAAAAATGATAACTATATAGTGATATTTTAATTAATTCTAACCTGGTTAATATAATCGTAGACTCATTTTTAGCAAAATCTACAACTAAATAATTGTATTTTTGACTAGACACTGGTAAAAATGAAAAACAAAATAACTTTAAAGAACTAATAAAAATATATATAGTTGCTGCATTGGGATTAAAATCTATGATAAACAAAAAAAAAGAATGCAAATATGGTCCCATTTGTCTATGCATAGAGATTGCCAATATTTAAAGAATTAGACTGAGAGTTGGCAGAAGCGATTGTGACATCTGTCCTGATCAGGTGTGCGACCATTGTATTGTGGTGAACCTCCCGTCTCCAAAACTGTGCTAACACGGAACATCACTCTTTTATTCTTGGCCATAAAAAAAGCTCTTCAAAATGTAATATTTCATTTTTTTTGTCACAAAAAAGCTTTCCTCTTTTAAATGTATTTAGACAGGCATAAGAGTGAATTCTTTTCACGCCACTCAGGCTACTCTTATATTCTTGCTTGTGTATTTCAATAATAAATTGATGGTTTCTTTTTAAGACCGTAAAAATTTATTTTGGCATGCTTTTAAATGTTTCTATCTTATTAATTTATCTGTATTTGCATAGTTTATATTGGAACCAAAGATAAGTTATGCTTAGGAGATACTTAAAGTCAACCTCCACTTCACACAATATTATACTTTTACCTTTTGCTTTCATTTTTCGGTCATAAGTTCCATTGGTCCTGTTGAATGTGGCAGGGTAACAAAGGCAGAATGTTGTTCCATTCCATTATACAGGGTGGGTCATGGGAAAGTAGCTTGCCTCTGGCAATTGTAAGCTGATTGCTCAAGTGGATTGTTTTTACTCACGCATCCACGAGTCACAACAGATGTTAAAAGTGGTCCCCGTTCATGTCTATGCACCTTTGGGCACATAAGAGCATGTTGACACAGTCTGAGGTTCGGAGTTTTCATCACTCACTGACACAATGTTCGTGATATATCAATTTGCTGCGACAGTATTCAAGTTGTTTTTTGGGGGCTATTTGCAATATGCTGCTGAATTTCATGCACGACTTTGGTCATTCTGACCGATGGTGGCCTCGGTTTCTTCACATTTATGACAGAGTCGGTTTCAGCTATTTCCGAACCAGACTTTGTAGGCAACGTTTAGCTGGTAGTTTTGTTCCTGAAAAACTTTTTCCAGCTCGCCAAAGTGAAAGGAGCCCCCCGGCAGTGAAAGGATTCAGCTGTGTTGGCAGCAGGACGAAGCAATAGAGGTGAGTATCCAGAAACAGGTCCGGGAGAGTGTGATTAAAAACAAAAAATATTTATTATAAATACAATAAAAGGCAAAAAAGAAAAAAAAACTTTGGGACTGTCCCCGGGGACTGAATCCAGTTACTCCAGTAGATCTGACACATTTCGAAATAGGTAGTTCTTATTCATAGTCTGATAGTTTTGTTCCTGAGTCTGCAAAGGCCTTTTGAATTTCTTTAATCGATCCGCTTTGCACCTAGCCTTCCCCAATCACTTTGGCTGTTCCAGGAAGAACACCGTCTTTCTGACATGATGTGTATAGAAGTACTGAACTGGATGGGAAAATAAATCCAGAACACTGCACACGGAGAGACACCATGTTGCCAGGCTGAATTAAAGGGGTTATGGCCTCCAAAGACCGTGGCACTGGTATTGGAGGCGGGCTTCTTTTCCATGGGCCACGCTGCACAAGTGTTGAGTTCCTGTGGTCATCTTTTCCATTGTGTGAATGCCAAGAACATTTAATTAGAAGGATATGGAATTGATATCTTGATAATCAAAGCTTTGTGGACTAAAAGCAAGCACTTGCAAACAGTCGAGGACTCTCTGACTGTCTGTGTCAAATGCCTTTCCCTTTCCGTAAGTAATTCTGTAAGTAATATACATTTATTAGGATCAGCAGATAAAATAGTACAGTATATAGTATAGACTTATGACAGATCTACTTTAACTACCGGTTTGTTCTAATAAATTGGTTAATATACTTGTACTATAACATGTTGTACAAGATGAGGATTTGTACTTTAGACAAGCAGAACTTACACTGTTTGTTTTTTTTATTTTCACGCAACATGAATTTGAAGATCAGACATAAAGTAGTTACGTAGTCTTAATGCATGCTTGTCTTTGCATGAAAATATACAATAAGTGAATAGAATGTACTGGCTGGTATTGTCAGTTCCTTACAATATTTTGTGAAATAATTTATAGGGATGACATTTTTTCTGGCAGATCCACTCGATTTGCTTGGCAGATTCGATTCAGTCAGTATAAAATTGGTTCGAATTAAAAGTGTCTTGATTGCTGTTTATTATGCTTTGAGGTTTCTCCAGATCTCAAATCATAATTAATGGAGTAGAAGGAAGGGTTAAATAATATAAAACACATGGTTCTCACCTGTTCTAAGCACTCACCTGACTCCTTATGATGCTTTTTCAGCTCATCAGTCCTCCACAGATCTTCATTCTTCTGGCACTGAGGAAATGATGCACATTGCCCTTCACAAAACCTCATATGACTCAGTGCCAGAACAAAGACCCTCACCGAGGACTGGAGAGCTGAGCCAGGAGCAAAGATGGTGTAGAGTAGGGTAAATGACCTAGGATAGGTCAGTATAATGTATTTTTTAATTTCAACGCTTTCCCAGCTGTAAAAAGAATCAAAAACTATTATTTTTCAAAAACTAGTAATGGATTTCATTCGGTAAGAGTTGATTTACTCATCTATAGTAATGAACATAGTATAGACAGGAATTCATTGTCTGTACATTATGTAAAATAGAAGCAGTTCTTATAATCAGTGTAATAAGCAGTCACTTAGACAATATGGCTTAGCTTCAGGGTTCTAAATATACTGCAATTTTAGCCTATTACTTTTGATTTAAGTTTCAATTACACATCTCGGTGCTTATTGCTTAAGGGGTATGAGAAGAACTGAATAAGGACATAGTTATTTACTGACTTTGCTCTTACATAATGCAGCTCTGTATAAATATATCTGTTTACACACTAGTAGAGAGAAGAGAAAAATATGGAAATTGGCCATATTTCGTTCTTAGGATCAGTAGTCATCCTGTGTTTTAGAACCTTAAAAGGAGTCTGTCACTCAACTATTTAGACCTTTAATTTAATAAGGAACTAAGGGGCAGGTTGGAATATTGTAATTGAGGGAGCAGAAAGGTGCACCAAGACTTTGGCCATGGCAAGGGTACACCGAAGTCCCCTCTTTTACAAATATAATAACACTGTTTTTCTCTAAAACACAATTACTAAAATCTACACTACCAGTTTGATTTCTATAGGCACCAAGTCCCTTATCTAGAGGTTTAAATACCATATTTTGCGGATTATAAGTTACACTTGATAATAAGATGGACCCCAAATTTTGGCGAGGAAAATAGGAAAAACATTTTTTTTTTAATAAAATGGTGATGCGTCTTATAGTCCGCATTTATGGAAGCTTACCAGTGGGTCACAGTGGCGGTGGAGCGGGGTCCCAAGAGGCATGGTTGCTGCTGCAGGAAGCTGGCAGCAGTGGAGGAGGCAGGAGTTGGGCTATGCTGCGGGCCCCAGGCTGGGAGGAGGGGATGTTCGGAGGTACGATGCTGCGGGTCCAAGGCTGGTAAGAAGGGGTGTTTTTAATCTGAAAAATACTGTAGTTCAATTTCAATATAGGGGGTCAAAGACTCCCTTTCAATATTTGTCATTTATGTTATGATATATTATAGTGATGGTCACAGTTTGAAACCATGGAAAACTCTTTTAATTATATATTTATCCTAGAGCTTTCATTCCCTGTCTTTTTGAAAAGAATTAAACAATATTAAAATAGGTAAAGTTGACTAACCTCATCAATTTCTTTTTCATCTACTTTTGCAAGTTTATTAATCCTTGTTTACTGATATGCATTAATTTTTACATTTTATCTATTTTTTTCAATCCATTATAATCATAAAATGCTACAAGTATTTCCTCTTCAACATTTCTCTTGTAAAAGTATATTTCTTATCTAACAAAATGTTAGACTGATCAACCATTACATTAAAACTACTGAGAGGCAAAGTAAATAACATTGATTATCCTGCTACAATGGCACATGTCAAGGGATGGTATATATTAGGCAGCAAGTGAACACTCAGTTCTGGAAGTTGATGTGCTGGAGGCAAAAAAAATTGCCAAGTGTAAGAATCTCAGAGATTTTAAGAAGGACCAAATTATAATGACTAGAAGATTGGGTCAAGAGTATTTCCAAAATGACAGTTCTTGTGATTTATGTCCATTGTGCAGAAGTTAGTACCTATCAAACTTGGTCAACCAATGAACTGGCAACAGAGTAAAAGATGCACAAGGGTTTTCGATTTGTGAGGGGAGGGAAACTGCAAATTTATTATAATTCCACAGACGAAAAAGTATCAAAACACAGTGCATCATGGCTTGCTGCATATGGCATTGAGTAGCCACAGTATGCTCCATCAGCCTTGTGCATCATAGAAAGTACCTATACCGGGCATGTGAGCATTAGTGTTGAGCCACCCCCGTAGTGTTCGAGTTCGAACACCGTTAAAACCAATGGCAGGTAAACAAAAACACATAGAAACACATAGAAAACACCTTCAAAGGTGTCCAAAAGCTGACAAACTGCTCAGAAGACATAACTAACACATGGAAAAGTGACAAGTACATATAGTCATGCGAAAAGAAAAGAGGTGGAGGAGTAAAAGGAGGGGGAGACACAGATATAGGCATGTCATGCCCTTCTAAATTCCAAAAAGTGAGAAGCCGACACGGCCAGTCCGTTCCTGCCCGTGCCACCTCCGTTTGTGCCAGAGCCGCGGTGGACCCTGATAGCCAGCCTCCCTCTCCCAATACTGGTGCCTGTTCGCTGGTGGGTCGAGCGAGCCACCCTGTGGTGGAGGCAGCTCTAAGCTTTTTAATTTAAATTGTCTCTCTAATTTGAATGAATACACTTTAAATCCTTTTACAAGGATCTATTGAAGGGCAAGTCTCATGCCAGCAGCCGCGCAATTCCAGCTCCAGTAGCGTCCACTAAAGCTGCTGCAGTTAAAAAGCTTTTATAAGGATCGAGCTCGGCTGTCCACCGCAAGGCGTCCTACCGCCAGTCCCAGCCCCTATGCCTTGGGGTGCCTCCTGATGCTCTACACTGAGTATCCCGAAGCATTTCCTTTGAAAAAATTAAGTGTCCAAACTACAGGTGGTGTAGCTTGCTTAACAGCCGGGATAATCCGCTGACTAGCAGACACTGCTACTAGGCACAAAGTATTTCCTGGGCTAGATGCAGTTAAAAATTTGTAATTGGATACTCTCGTTGGATGCTGAGAAAGCATTCCATAGAGTCTCCTGGCACGCCATATAGTATTCTCTTAAAAAGCTTGGGGTAGGGGTCTAGGGGACCCTTTTATAGCCAAAATCATGGCCCTGTATCGCAATGCATCACCTAGGCTGAAGATAAATGGAGCTGAAGCACCCCGAGGGCTCGGTTGCTGCAGAGGTATTGCACCTCACCCAGAGGTGTGATATCTCACTCTCAGGTAAGGATGGAGTGTGGATCAGGACCCTGACACCTGCATGCATTACACCACATTGCCGTGGGGCAGGGCGACCAATATGCCCCTGAGATGGGCACGACAGTCCCTATCCCTGGCTGGAGTGGGGGGAGGGAACACTGAGGAAGGGGAACCCTGTAGTGCAGGAGCAGGGAGGAAGCAGTTCCTGGGTGCATTGAGAAGGGAGTATAAAAGGTGGGCACCATCTTAGTTCAGTGCAGAGAAGTCTGAGCAGAAGTGACAGGGAGCAGGGGCTCTGCATGAGCCCTGCTCCAGAGGTGGGCCTAGTAACAGAGGCCCAGGCCTGGAAGAAGGAGAAGGAAGGATGTGGAGCGGAGAAGGCTCCAGGAACGAGGAACGAAGGGATCCCAGGGGTGTGGATGGGTGAGTCGCCACCGCACGCCCGAATCCACCTGCGTGGAGGGGTCAGGCCAAAGGGGGAGACCGGTCCCCGAAACTAGTGGAGGCGGGAAACGACCCTCAGCTAGAAACCGAATGGCTGTGACATTTTATGTGGCACAGCCCCTCACTACACCCGCTAGGAGGGCAGCACATAGGGTCAGGGAAACTGGCGCCAAGTCGGACAGAAGGGTTGGTAAGAAAGGCCAGACAAAGGACACACAAAGGGGGTCCTGTGAAGTGCTCCAAAGTTATCTGGGAGTTGTCTGAGCCCCTCACCTGGTGAGCACAGTACGACATGGGCAGCCGTTACCTGCAGAAGTGGTCTGGATAATAAGAACTGTGAGTAAAGGCCCTGGACTGCATCACTGACTCTATGTCGTTACTGCTGCGGCCCTGCACCATCACCCCCATTCTCCACATACACTGCCCTGAGGCTATACTCCTCCCGTGGGGAGTTATGCTATGCTCTGCTGCACCCACATCACCAGCCTCAGCGGTCTGCCCTGCAGCGGCGGTTCACTCTGACCGCAATCCACGGGTGGCGTAGTCGGACATTTAAACATCAAAACCACATAAATAGTTCCGCCACTTGTTTGACCGCCCTGAGCCACGGAACCGGGTCGCCGCCACGGAGACTACAACCACCAGCATCCACCAAAAAGGGTCCGGCTCCGGATGTCCCAAGGCCCAGGGGGCACATCAGAACATTTTTATCACCTTTCATAATCACCAATGGGACAAGGCAGGGATGTCCTCTGTCCCCTCTCTTATACATCCTAGTGACGGAGCACCTGCTCTCATCAATTCGCCATAACCCCAATATTAGGTGGATTGAGGTGGGAGGCACCGAGTACCAGTGCTCTCTATTTGCTGATGATGTCCTAGTATATATCACTCAATCACATATATCCATCCCTGCTGTTATGGCTGAAATAGATCACTTTGTTACATGGTCAAATTTTAAAATCAATACAGCGAAGTCTGAGGCCCTCAATGTCTCCCTTCCCAAATCCATACAGGATTCCATCCAGTCCAACATTCCCTTTGCCTGGCCCTCACAGGGTATCAAATTCTTAGGAATTCCTATTCATAGAGACCTCTCCTGTCTATGTTATCTTAATTCTGGGCCCTTTATTGAACAACTCCATACAGACCACGGTTGGCAAGTTAGAACTGTAAGATTCACTACGTGAACCACTGGTGTTTTGTGGAAAAGCACATGTACACTGTGTTCCAAATTATTATGCAAAAAGTGTTTAGGAGTGATAAGGGAAGAATTTGTTTGTTTGTCAGTTAAACTCATTGATGGTGATGTGTGTCAGGGCTCTTTATATCACTGTAAGCAATTGCAGACACCTGTGCTAATTAGTTTGGCAGGTGTGTCCAATGAACAGCAAGACTACTTAAGAACGCTGTCCCACATTATTAAGCAGCCTACATTTTCGGCCAAAATGGGAAAGAAAAAGGATGTGTTGGCTGCTGAGAAGCAACAAATTGTGGCGTGTTTAGGTCAAGGCATGACTACAATCAACATTGTGCGATGATCAGGATGAAGTGTCTTGGCAATCAAGAAGTATGTAGCTGATTCACAGTACACACGTGTGCGTGCTGATAAGGGCAAATTGGGGACTCTTTCTTACAGGCAATTACGTCAGGTTAAAAGAGCAGCGGCAAAAAAGCCTTGTCATAGCAGCAGACAAGTTTTTGAAGCTGCTGGTGCCTCCAACGTCCCCCGAACAACAAGATGCAGGGTCCTTCAGAGGTTTGCTACTGTGCGTACGCCATCCTGTCGACCTCCTCTATCCACTGCACACAAGCAGAAACGGCTCCAGTGGGCCAAACATTACATGAAGACTGATTTCAAAACTGTTTTGTTCACGGATGAGTGCCGTGAAATGCTCGATGGTCCAGATGGATGGAGTGGAGGATGGCTGGTTGATGGACACCCCACGCAAACATGGCTACAGCACCAACAAGGAGGAGGTGGAGTAATGTTTTGGGCTGGAATCATAGGGAGAGAGATTGTCAGCCCCTTTAGGATCCCTGAAGGGGTAAAGATGAACTCCATAATGTTTGTGGAGTTTCTCAAACAGCACTTCCTGCCATGGTTCAAGAAGAAGAACCGTGTATTCCGCAGCATGATCTTTTTCATGCATGATAATGCACCGTCTCATGCTGCACATAACACATCTGCATCTCTGGCTGATATGGGCATAAAAGGGGACAAACTTATGGTGTGACCCCCATGCTCCCCTGACCTCTACCCCATTCAGAACCTCTGGAGCATCATCAAAAGGAGTGTCTATGATGGCGGGAGGCAGTTCACATCTAAGCAACAGCTCTGGGAGGGTATTCTGTCCTCATGCAAAACAATTGAAGCAGAAACCATCCAAAACCTGACAAATTCAATGGACGAGAGAGTTCAGAAGCTCCTTTCGAACAAGGGGTCCTATGTGCAAATGTAACATCACCTAGAATAAAGTTTTGAATTGAAAACTGTTTGATTTCAGTTTCTAATAACCTGCTAATGCTTATAATTTCAAAAATGACCATTTTTTTGGTCTTTACTAAAATGAAAAGGTTGATCGAAGAGTGTGGGGGATCTAAGAGTGTGACAACCCAGTAGTCAGGATTACTTCGAATTCTGACAATCTGAGGGTCATGTTGCAGGTAATGCAACAAGAAGGCACTAATGTGTCTTGCGCATCTCGGAGCCCCAAAATTATTTTCCGGGCTAGATGCAGCTAAAAATTATTATTAATTTTATATCTGGTGGAGCTTAGTATAGATGGCCTAATATAATCAGTACTGCACACTGCTACAAAGCCCAAATTATTTTCCAGCCAAGATACAGATAAACATGATTAGTAATTTGAAAGCTTAAAACGGTTGGTGAGGTGATTTTAACCAATCATCAAGCTTTTACTCTCCCCAGGATGACACAGGGGTAGAAAAGTCATTTTGGATCCTTGATTTGTTCATCTTTATGAACGTGAGTCTGTCTACATTATCAGTGGAGAGCCGCGTGCGCTTATCTGTCAGCACACCACAAGCAGCGCTGAACACACGTTCAGACAGAACGCTGGCTGCGGGGCATGATCTCCAAGGCGTAAGTGGCGAGCTCCGGCCATTTATCCAGATTGGAAGCCCAAAAAGAGCAAAGGTCCAGTGACACAGTCATGGCTTCAATGTTTACTTGGAGATACTCCTGTACCATCGTCTCTAGGCGTTGACTATGTGTCAGACTTCTTGTCTCCTGTGGCCTTGCAAAGGATGAGCTAAAAAAGTGGTGAAATGATTCCGCAAAATTGATGTTACCAGCAGATACTGTGGTTCTGTTACGGTTTGAGTGCTGATCACTCGACGGTCCCACGGTTGGCAAGTTGGAACTGTGAGATTCACTACGTGCACCACTGGTGTTTTGTGGAAAAGCACATGTAAGATTCTGCAACAGTCTCTGCTGATACTCCTGCATGCGTGCATCCCTTTCTATGGCAGGAATTATTTCTGCAAATTTACTTTTGTACCGGGGATCTAACAGTGTGGCCACCCAGTAGTCAGGATTATTTCTAATTCTCCCAATTCGAGGGTCATGTTGCAGGTAGTGCAGCAAGAAGGCACTCATGTGTCTTGCGCATCCAGGAGCACCAAGTCCCTGTTGTGTTGGTGGCGAGGTAAAAATCATGCTTACTTCCTCTGTCCTCTCCCCCCTACCTCGCACAACAGAAATGTGATCAAGGTCTCCCTCATCTGATGAGTCTTCCATCAGTTCGTCCTCCACTTCTTCCTGGGCTCCTGCACCTTCCTCACTAGTTTGGCTGCTACCATGCGCCCTGGTAAAACCATCTCCCCCACCCTCACATGCCTGCCGCCTTGGTGCTGCCGACCGTCTGGACCTTGCAGATGTTCGCCCATCCGCATACAACTTCTCCTCATCTACTTCCTCCACCTCCTCTTGTGCCACCACCTGACTCCGAATTCTGTTTAACATGTGCTCCAGCATGTAAATCACCGGAATAGTCATGCTGATAATGGCATCGTCACCACTAAACATCTTCGTCGCCATTTCAAAACTGTGCAGAAGGGTGCATAGGTCCCTGATCTGAGACCACTCCTCCAGCGTGATTTGCCCCACCTCTGGATCCCGTTGGCCCAGGCTATATGTAAGAACGTATTGCACCAGGGCTTGTCGGTGCTGCCACAGTCGCTGCAACATGTGCAGAGTTGAATTCCACCTGGTAGGCACATCGCATTTTAGCCGGTGAAGTGGCAGGCCCAACGACTTCTATAGAGATGTAAGTCGCTGAGCTGCGGGATGCGAACGGCGGAAGTGAGCACACAGCGACCGTGCCCTCTGCAGAAGGCCATCTAGTCCGGGATAGTGGGCTAAAAATTGCTGGACAACCAGGTTCAACACGTGAGCCATACAAGGCACGTGTGTGACATTGCCCCAGCGAAGGGCCGCACCCAGGTTTGCAGCATTGTCGCACACGGCCTTCCCTGGTATCAGGTCCAGTGGAGACAACCATTCATGAAATTGGTTCTCCAGAGCTGACCACAACTCCTCAGCTGTGTGACTCACATTTCCCAGACATTTCAAAGTAAAAACCACCTGATGACGTTGAGCCCTACTGCCATCATAGTAAGGAGGTGTGCAGGATCCCTTCTGCGCAGTTAGAAAGCTTGTGGCATGACCAGACAGGCTTTGGGTGCAGGTGGAGGACCGAGAGGAGGTTGAGGAGGCAGAAGCGGTGGAGGAACTTTGACATAAAGAGGATTGACGCACAACTTGTGGGGACGGCAAGACTTGGACAGCAGCCCCTTGTCCTGCTGTCACCATAGTTACCCAGTGCCCAGTCAGCGACATGTAATGCCCCTTTCCATGCCTACTCGTCCAAGTGTCTGTGGTGAAATGCACCCTGTCACACACAGAGTTTCTCAAAGAAGCAGTGATGTTGTGTGCGACATGCTGGTGGAGCGAAGGCACACCTTTCTTTGAGAAATAGTGCCGACTGGGCATCTGGTACTAGGGCACTGCGACGGACATAAGGTCTCGAAAATTCTCTGTGTCCACCAGGCGGAAAGGCAGCATTTCTGTAGCCAAGAGCTTGCAGATGGTGAAATTCAACCTCTTAGCTTTCTCATGGCTAGGAGGAAATGGTCTTTTACTTGTCCACATCTGAGGGACTGAGGTCTGGCTGTTGTGCTAAGACGGGGTTTATAAGGGTGTCCCCGGCAAACTGCCGATCTGTGAGGAAGATTCAGGCGGACATGTTAGGTTGCCTTGATCCAAAGGTGGTGCTATCGATGTCGGACAGCGCTCAACACCAGCTGGTGTTACCACCTCCAAAGAAAATGATGACCTGCCAATCACGCTGGCTGTTGCGGTTAAAGAGGTGGCAGGTCTGTGTCCCAAAACAGGTGTGACTGCTGTCCCCCCAGTCACAGAGGATGAAGAGGCCGCAGATGCACAAGATGGGGCATACGGTGGTTGGCCCGGCTAGCTAGGCCGCATTGTAGCACAGTGAGCTTCCCACTGCAACTTATGCTTCATGTCCAAGTGCCGGTTCATGCATGAAGTACTCAAACTATGTATTTTTTGGCCTCTACTTAGCTTTTGTTGACAAATGTTACAAATAGCACGAGTTGGGTCATCTTTATCGATCTGAAAAAATGCCTAGGCTATGCAAGGCTTAGCACCCATGCGACCTGAAGAGCCACCACGACTTGTGGTCAGAGGCAGAGTTGTGTTTGAGGATGCAGTTGTTGACGTGCTTCCAGTACTACGTCTCTGTCCAGGAAGGCGCAACCTGACCTCGTCATCACTAGCATCCTCCTCCACCTCCTCTGCTGACCTCATCTCTTGGCTGACTGTGGGTTGACAGTAAGTGGGATCTCCAACCTCATCATCATCACCCTGTGTGTTATCACACCCGTCGTCCTCAGAGCCAACCTGTTCCTGCCCTGACAAAAAACGAAAGTTGTCGCTCCAATCAGGTATTTGAGTCTCATCATCGTCTTCCTCATTGTCTCCACCAACAGGAGTTACAGTTTGGGAATGAGGGTCTACATTATGGTCAGAACGTTCTGCGTCTGGTCCTGGATCCGACTCATAAAGATTCAGGGCATCAGTGCAGATCATTTCCTCGTCTGGATTCACAGAAGCGCTGGAGCCGACCTCTGATTCCCAGGCTATAGTATGAGTAAACAGCTCTGCAGACTCAACCATCTGTTCTACCTCATACTCAGATGGGCAGCTGGAGATTTGGGAGCTGTGAGGAAGCAAGTGCGATTGGGGCGACACCTCTGAGGACTGGAGTATTTGTGATGTTGAAGTTGATGTGGAGGAGAGCCCACTTAAAGGAGCACTTGATATCCGTTGAAGCACCTGCTGTTTTTGTGCCTCATCTGGAATTTGTAGCGATTGGCGTGGCCGTAAGAAAGGGATCTTATCACATTGTCCGCTAAAAGAAGTAGACATTTTACTTTTGCTGGAAGATGGTCTTTCTTCTGCAGATGTTGCTGTTGCTTTAACACCTACTCCACGGACACAACCTTTTTTCCCCTTCCCAACACGCCTATTCCCCTTTCCACCAGCAGCAGGCCTTTTTCCACTCATTTTGGTGGATAACTAATTCACAACTCTGGAGTTGTTTGCACAAAAAAACAATGGATGGGAACCGAGCAGAGCTGAGTGGCCAAACTGTGGTATTAGGCGAAAACTATTGTCTGGGTTAGATGCAAAAAAAAATTATATTCAGTTTGCAACCTGATGGAGGTCAGTATAGATGGACTAATAGAACAAGTCCCACACACAGCTAGAAGCCCAAATATTTTTTCAGAGGTAGATGCAGAAAAAAATTATATTCAATTTGCAACCTGATGGAGGTCAGTATAGATGGACTAATAGAACAAGTCCCACACACAGCTAGAAGCCCAAATATTTTTTCAGAGGTAGATGCAGAAAAAAATTATATTCAATTTGCAACCTGATGGAGGTCAGTATAGATGGACTAATAGAACAAGTCCCACACACTGCTAGAAGGCCAAATATTTTTTCAGAGCTAGATGCAGAAAAATATTATATTCAATTTGCAACCTGATGGAGGTCAGTATAGATGGACTAATAGAACAAGTCCCACACACAGCTAGAAGCCCAAATATTTTTTCAGAGGTAGATGCAGAAAAAAATTATATTCAGTTTGCAACCTGGTGGAGGTCAGTATAGATGGACTAATAGAACAAGTCCCACACACAGCTAGAAGCGAAAATATTTTTTCAGAGCTAGATGCAGAAAAAATTATATTCAATTTGCAACCTGATGGAGGTCAGTATAGATGGACTAATAGAACAAGTCCCACACACTGCTAGAAGGCCAAATATTTTTTCAGAGCTAGATGCCAAAAAAAATTATATTCAATTTGCACCCTGATGGAGGTCAGTATAGATGGACTAATAGAACAAGTCCCACACACAGCTAGAAGCCCAAATATTTTTTCAGAGGTAGATGCAGAAAAAAATTATATTCAATTTGCAACCTTATGGAAGTCAGTATAGATGGACTAATAGAATGATGCTATGCCCAAAAGGTTTTACTTCACTTGGTGCAGTAAAAAAATTGGTATTCTATACCCAGGTGGTGTATCTTGCAACACAGATAGGCTACTCCACTGACTAACACACTCTGCAATAGGCCAAAAAGGATTAGCTTTGCTAGATTTAGCCAAATGCTGTGAAAAAAACTTGCACAGCACTGGCACAGACCTGCCTGGCAAAAACTGATAGGAACTGATCTCACTTAGTCCTGAAAAGGACTGCAATTACAATTAGTCTTTACTCCCAACCTATCTATTTAAGAGCACAGACCTGCCTGATAAAAGTCGTAGGAAATGCTGTAACCTAGTCCTTAAAAGGACTGCAATCCCAACTATTCCCTACTCCCAAGCTATCTGTAGATTTGTGCGAAAATTGGCTTGAAATTAACAAGGTATAGCACACATAGCAACAGCGGTGCCGTCTAACATGCAGCTGCAGCAGTGAGAAAATGGTGGCGACGGGGAAAATGGCTGGGTCTTATAGGGCAAGGACATGTGACATACACTGCCAATGAAAAATGCCCTTGCTTGTGTGAAAAAAAGCACTTCGCTCCGTGTGTGCGCTGCTGATAAGCTGACAGATTGCACCTCCCCACTGTAAATGCGGGAAAGAGAAAAAAAAAATGGAGATCTTCATTATTCCTACAGAGATCCATCCCCTGCCCCTCCCCCCGCCCCGCTGTACACTCAAACTGCGTATTAACATTAATTTTCATCATTACTGAGAAAAAATCCAGCTATGATTTTGGTGCACGAACAGTTATCGAACATAACCTCGAACAGCCGAATTTTTTTCAAATCGTTCGTGTTCGCCAAACGGCTCGAACACCGCTCAAAACAGCTCGAATTTGAGATTGGCGAACAGTTCAAGTCGAACACCGCTCATCTCTAGTGAGCATCTACATTGGAGAAATTTAAGAAGATGGCCCTGTTTGATGAATCACCTTGTTTTCTATCATGTGGCAGGAGATTGTGTGTGTGTCACTTTTCTGAGGAACACAATGTTAAAATGGAAAGACAGCAGAAGCAGTGTGATATTACTTGAAATATTGGGTCCTGGACTCCTGGTATTGATATGGAGATTGCTTTTGACACTAACAACATATTGTTGCAGACCTTGCTGCTAATGTTTTTCTGACTAATACTAAAAAACACCATCAAAGGTCTTGTGAAGTCCATGTCTTGACAGATCAGAGCTGTTTTGGTGACATGAGAAAGACCTACAAATAATTAAGAAAGTGGTTTTACTTTTCCAGATGATTGGTGTATTTGCTTAAAAAGTATGGAAAATAGTGAAAAATGAATCATTAATTTGACAGGAAAATTATTATCTTTTGTGGTAATGGTGCTTTAAACATAATTTTTGTGTTTACCAAGGGCCTGATTCATCATTTTTGTTTTTGAGGTCACTTTTCTTTTTTTCCATTGGTATTTGCTGATGTTTTTTTACACCAGATTCATCAAAATGGTGGTTCATGAATTTTGCACAAGTCAAAAATGGTCTTTTTTTCTGTATTTAAGGGTTGTTTTTAGTGTAAAGTTGCACAAAAATTCCTGATGTACACAGGATCACTTAAGTCGGTGACTATAGTCCATTTTTGATAAATTTGAAAACCCCAAACTCTGCTCACAGTGGTGAACAAAACAGAAAACGAACACATAAAATAAACTTCAAAAAAGGCACAAATGGAAAGATGAATTAGGTGCAAACAAAAAAAGGCACTAAACACCAAAAACTAAAAAATAAACAGCCAATAATGAATTAGGCCCAAGTCTATACCAGGTGGTTTTAACTACAAATTGTACTTAAGCACATTAGTTTCCTTAAAAAATGGTAACCAACTTGTTATATGTCCTGTTGTTGTTATTATATTAACATTGCAAGGACTTGGTGCAAAAGATAGTCTACAGTATTGACAAATGCAACATGTCAGTAGAAACATTGGGGTTGATTCATCATAGCTTTTTCTCCCAAAAATGTTGTGACTTTTGCAGTTTTCATGCCTGTTTGAATCAATTCTGTTGAAATGGGTGGAGCTGGAGAAGAGCTGAGGTGAAACAGAGGCACCTGTCCATCAAATTCATCAAGAGTGCCAGCATTTTGTACACCAAAAATGCTATTCCAGTCCTTGACTAGAGTAGCATTTCTGATATGGGGCACGGAACCGCATGCCACTCAGAAGAGGCACCAAATTAATTAGTTAGCCTGCAACCCCTAATGAAATTGAGTCTTGATGAATAGGCCTCATTGTCTCTAACAGTGACTTCCATGACCTAGTGGAGCTAAAGATATTAATGATTGGTTCCTGGTACTATGTCACTTAAGAAACCTTTTATTCAGCTCTGCAAAAAGTTGAGCTTGACTGTATTCCAATAACAAATGTGTGTTTTTTATTATCCACAATCTTTCAAAAACACGTATAGAGTTCCAAGGTCAGTCTTTACTCATTATTGTCTGTTTATTCGTTGGATCTGTTATGGTTCTGTCAGCATATCGTTTAGAAGTGGAAAAAACAGAATGTCCTTTTTGCTTTGCTGGTTTCAATGGAACAGTAAACATGGCTTGGTGTTATGAATGCTTTTCACTTTTAATAACCTTATTTAGTATTAAGTATTACACCGAGTAGAGTTTTATATACACGAAATAGAATGAAAAAAATATTCCTAATGTTGTTCAGCCCAATACAAAGCTTCTCAAAGAATTAACTTTCTTCAAGATGTTCTATATTTGTATTAGTAAATTCTGGAACCACTGTTTCCATATACATGTATGTTAGTGAGAGCTTTAAGCTATAGTTTTCTCTTCTATCCTATGTCTCAATGGGAACCTGTCACGTGAAAAAATGTTATTAACATGCAGATATTGATTTAATAGTGTTGTGAACCTGCCCGGTGCGCACACTTAGAGCCCTGCTGCCAGGAGGAAATTAACTTCAGTCATGGGGTGACGCCGGTGCAGGTTCAGTTACCACTCAGTGTAAGAGAGCATTGGCTGCAACCGCACCCCCAGCACTGACTGACAGCCAACCATAATGCTGAGAAAGCTGTCAGTCAGGTAAGGGCTCTGTATCTGGCAATATGATGGGGCACTGGGACTGATATTGTAGTGAGGCAACACAACTTGGCATTGTGGTGGGGCACTGTCTGGCAATGTGATATAGCACTGATTTGCATTGTGTTGGAGAATTGTGGTACTGCATTAGTACTATGTAAAGTGTCTTTATTCAAGAATATAATAGGGCCCTATTTGCTGGAATTACAGTGGAGCATTCTGGTAGGGCACTGTTTGGCATTGCAGTAAGGCTCTTTCTGGTATTGCAGTGGGGCAGAGTGGCATTGCTTTGGGGCATTCCAGCTGACATTGCGGTGGGGCACTCTCTGGTTATGTACTGGGACACTATCTGGCATTAGCTGTCTGCATTCACTAACATTGTGGTGAGAAACTATTAACATTGTGGTGGGGCACTGTGGTAGTGTGCCAAATGAGTGTTCTTTATTTAGGATTATGATTAGGCACTGTGGCTAGCATTGTGGTGGGGCATTATACAGCATTAATGTGGGGTGTTATCTTGTATTGCAGTAGAGAAATATCTGGCATAGCAGTGGGGCACTACACAGCATTGCTGTGGAACCTTATCTGCCATTGTAGTGGGGCACTAGCTGGCATCACTATGGCACTGTATGTGTACTTTGCAAGGACATTTTATTTGGCAATATTATTGAGCACTCTAGTGAGGAAATATACTCTAAGTAAATCTAAACTTTTCTATTCTTCTGGCTTTTTGAAAACACTATTGTTTTCACTATAAAAAATTGAACTAGAATATCAAATCTAATAATGGACATTTAATAGAAATAAAAAATAGTTGCACAATATTTTTAAGACTACATGACTAAGCATTTTCATTGAATAATAATTAGGGCGAAATAGTACAAACACAATGTCAGTCAGTGTCACACCTCAATGCCAGATAGTTCTCTACTGCCGCAATACAATGGTAGTCAATGCCAGATAGTGGCCCACTACAACACCAGTCTATGTGCCCCATCATTTTGCCACAGACAGAGGCCCCATCCTCCTATGAGTTTTCCGGACAGCAGAAGAGTAGAAAGGCAAACATGACTATATAGAATTGTTTCTGCTTGGTTCATGAGAGGGCTAGAAAGTCCTTACAGTTCACTATCTGCATAGATTACTGTACTCCGTGTACAAATCTCTTTGTTATCTGCACTCTACAGTCAGATCTTATACAAGCCCATCTGTAGGATGTGACTGATCATTTATCACATAACACAGCGATATCTACACACTGCACAGTACAAGCTGCTCCAATAACACTGAACGACTAGAAACTTTCAATCACAGAGTTTGAGTGGGCTTTTTTTAGGGGGAATAATTCCACATGTGGGCATTTTTCTGTGTGGGTCTATTTGTATGTGAACAATATTCCATGTGGACATTTTTCTTGTGTGCATATATGATAACTAGCTATTGAACCCATTCTACGCCCGGGTGGCAAGCAATTTTATTGGTATATGGTCTCCCATGCTGATATATGCTGCCCCCCTCCTGGTATTTGTGCTGCCCCCATCCTGTCCCCACCATCCTATCCTGGTACGCATGGCACCTCTCATCCCCAATCCTGGTATGCATGGCACCCCTCATCCCCATCCTGGTATGCATGGCACCCCTCATCCCCATCCTGGTATGCATGGCACCCCTCATCCCTATCCTGGTATGCATGGCACCCCTCACCCCCAATTCTAGTATGCATGGCACCCCTCACCTCCAATCCTGGTATGCATGGCACCTCTCACCTCCAATCCTGGTATGCATGGCACCCCTCACCCCAAATCTTGGTATGCATGGCACCCCTCACCCCCAATCCTAGTATGCATGGCACTCCTCACCTACAATCCTGGTATGCATGGCACCTCTCACCCCCAATCCAGGTATGCATGGCACCCCTCACCCAAAATCTTGGTATGCATGGCACCCCTCATCCCCAATCCTGGTATGCGTGGCACCCCTCATCCCTATCCAAGTATGCATGGTACCCCATCCCTCATCCCCAATCCTGGTATGTATGATATCCCTCATCCTGGTATGCATGGCACACCATCCCTCATCCCCATCCTGGTATGCATGGCCCCTCATCCGAATCCTGTTATGCATGGCACTCCTCATCCCTATCCTGGTATGCATGGCCTCTCATCCAAATCCTGGTATGCATGGCCCCTCATCCCCAATCCTGGTATGCATGGCACCCCTCATCCCCAATCTTGGTATGCATGGCACCCCTCATCCCCAATCCTGATATGCATGGCACCCCTCATCCCCAATCCTGGTATGCATGGCTCCCTCATCCCCAATCCTGGTATGCATGGCTCCCTCATCCCCAATCCTGGAATGCATGATACCCCTCATCCCCAATGCTGGTATGCTTGGCACCCCTCATCCCCAATGCTGGTATGCATGGCACCCCTCATCCCCAATCCTGATATGCATGGCACCCCTCATCCCCAATCCTGGTATGCGTGGTACCCCTCACCCCCCCAATCCTGGTATGCATGGTCCCCTCACCCCCCAATCCTAGTATGTGTGGTATCCCTCACCCCCCAATCCTGGTATATGTGGTACCTCTCACCCCCCAATCCTGGTATGCATGGTCCCCTCACCCCCCAATCCTGGTATATGTGGTACCCCTTACCCCCCAATCCTTGAATGCCTGGTCCCCTCACCCACCAATCCTGGTATGTGTGGTACCCCTCACCCCCCAATCCTGGTATGCATGGTCCCCTCACCCCCCAATCCTGGTATGTGTGGTACCCCTCACCCCCCAATCCTGGTATGTGTGGTACCCCTCACCCCCCAATCCTGGCATGCATGGTCCCCTCACCCCACAATCCTGGTATATGCATGTTCCCCTCACCCAACAATCCTGGTATGTGTGGTACCCCTTGCCCCCCAATCCTGGTATGCATGGTACCCCTCACCCCCCAATCCTGGTATGCATTTTCCCCTCACCCCACAATCTTGGTATATGCATGGTCCCCTCACCTCCTAATCCTGATTTGAGTGGTACCCCTCACCCCTCAATCCTGGTATGCATGGTCCCCTCACCCCACAATCCTGGTATATGCATGGTCCCCTCACCCCCCAATCCTGGTATGTGTGGCCCCCTCATCCCTTTCACACTGTACACACATACAAAAAAAATAAACAGTTATACTCACCTTTCTTCTCTGTACTCCAGCGCTTCTGCGTCCTGTTCTGCCGGAGGCCAAGGGAGGAGTGCGGCGCCGGAGCACCACGCTGTCTGGTGCCATTTTGCTGAAGACACACTGTAAATTTGTCTTCAGTAAAATGGTGCTGGATAGCGCTATGCAGGCACACCGATCCGGCGCCTCACTCCTGCCCCGGTCTCCGGCAAAGAGAGGCGCCGCGGCAACGCTCCTCCCGGTCAGGTAATTATGCAAGTATGGCACCGGAGATGGTGGTATGCATTCAGTGCCTACGCATACCGCGATCTCCGGCGCCATACACCTCCTCTTACCTGTAACAGCTCCATGCGTTCTTCTGTCTGGAGCCAGACTGCGCGTCACGCTTGCGCAGTCTATCGAGGCTTCAGACAGAGGGATATATTATAGATGTTTTTTTTTCAGTGAGCAATTATTATGTGGGCTTTTTCATAGAACTATAAAATGTATTATAAAAATAGCCTTTCAATGAAACTGCAATTAATAAGTTCTTTAAAAGGAGACACTTTAAAGCCAAATGTAGCATGCAATGTAGTTAGGGGATTACAACATGTTGTGCAAGTGATATTGCCTTGTGTCTCCAAGTATTAACCCATTCCTGCGCCCTAACAAATATGAAGATCTGTGTCATGGTGACTCTAAAGTCCAATCTATGAAAATATAAAATTAATTAACTCACAAAGTAAACTGCATAAAGAGAAAAATTAAATGCCAGAATTGCCATTTTTTGGTCACTGCACTTCCTCAAAAAGTGCAATATAAAATATATAAAAGTCCATATAGAGTCTTGATCGCTTTTTTTTGGAGAAGCGTGGTTACCAAAAAAATGACAATTCTGGTATTTCATTTTTTTTTTCAATATGCATATGAAATTTTGATTACCTGTTAATGCTATTTATATTATTAATATTCATTGTAACCACAAAAATTATAGTTTGTAAAAAAAAAGCCATCACACAGCTTTGTTGACAAAAAAAGAAGAAACTTGCAGGCCTTAGAAAATGGTGATTAAAAAAAATATTTTTAAAGAAAATAAATTATCATTTTTAGAAACGAAAGTAATAAAAATAGAGTACAAAAGCAGGGAGGGTACTTTAGGCATAGTACAGCATAAAAAGAGGATTAACAATTGCTGTACCACAAGATAGGGACAAACCAAATTTTTATCACAAAAATATAAAAAAATAAAAAACCTATAAAGGTTTAATATCAATATAATCAGATTGCCATGAAGAATTGTGTTGCCAGATCATTTTTAACACTCAATGAATGTAATAAAAATGAAATAATAAAAAAAATTTGGAATTTTTTCCCCAGTTCACCCCAATTAGATTTTTTTGTTTTTTTGAGAACATGACATAGTGTCATTCAAAACTACAAATTATCAAAAGCAAACTCTCATATGGTTATGTTGACATAAAAGTGATAAAAGTTATTTCTCTTAGAAGAATATATAACTGGTGGAAAACAAAGATGGCTATTAGTGATGAGCGAGCATGCTCGTTACTCAAGATTTACGAGCATGCTCGGGTGTTTTCCGAGTATCTTCAGCGCACTCGGGTGTTATGTTTTAGTCATGACGTGCAGATGATTTGCGACTGTTTGACAGCTTTACTACATGTGAGGAATGCCTGTTTCTTAGGCATTCCTCACATGTATTAAAGCTGTCAAACACTCGCAAATCATGCGGAACATTCTCGCTCATCACTAATGGCTATGCTTTTAGTTAGAAAGGGTTTACCCAACTAATTATTAACATGATTATCTACCAACATACCAATCATGTGCCTCCTCCAGTTCCTTGATAGCTCTTCTGCAGTTTCAAAAGACTACAGCTTTCACAGATAGCAATCAGCATGTAATACAAGTAATGTGGTTTTATTGTGATTTCTTCAATATCATTTAAAGTTTCCATTTCTTTTTCTTGACCTTTGTCTCCGGTGAATTTTTTCAGTAATCTTATTTTAGGTAAAGTCAATATAATTGCTTTTCATCCCTTATAATGACTCCTACAATCGTTTCCATTAAATCTTTTCCTAATCTTCCTCTAAAGGCTCGTACAGAGGAGCACATTATACCAACGTGTGTTGTCTGAGTAAAGATTGCATAGCACACCGAACAATGTATATGAAATTCAATAGGGATGCTCAGATGACATTTCTTTCTCATGGACTAAGTGTCCGTGTGAAAAAATCACAGCATGCACCATCCTCTAAGGTATTTAAGATGAGACTCAACCATTTATGTCTATGGCTACGGAAAAAAAAATTGGATGCAAATGCAGACCACCCATATAGGATCCAATTTTCATGGACATATTGCAATTATTAACCTATGAAACTTTTTCACCTGCAAATGTGGAGAGGGAGGCAGCATATCTGTGAAACGAACCCTTGCTTAACATTTCAGCTCTCAATCTGTTTCACCTACGATACTACATGGCTGGGTTTTACAGGTGAAACAGTGATTTCACTGCAAAGATAAGTAAATGTGTATGGAGTCATGAAAAGATTACAGTGGCTCTGGACTGCACCGGTTTCACTCACTTCGTGGCCATAATATGGTCGCAACTTGTGAATGACTCCTAAACAGTGTATATGTAATGTAGTTGGTCAGAGTAGTTGACAATTTCTCCATCCACATGACAGTTATCTGAAGTCTCATGGTGTTTTCACTTAGTTGCTGTTATTTGTTGAGGCTTGGTATTGCATAGATAAGATAGATTTTTACTTATTTTCCAAGAGTAAAAAGATATACTACATTATTTATTAACTAAAAATCGCCATTTAAAGAATATTCCCACCTGAAGCATTTAGTGCACGTCTAGAGGATTGACCATTAATATTTCACATATGGGGGTCCTAATGTTTCCTAATGGAAATCCACTGATCAAAACAAAGGCCCCAGTTTTGCTGACACACCATAAATGCCTCAGATTTAACTTTCCTGTTTTTGTTTTTGTATTCCTATTGAGAATATATATCTTCTGAGAATCTTCCGGAATGAATTGTAAGCACTCAGTCACACTGGATAAATCATCTAACATTTTTCTTAAATGCTCAGTAAATATTTTACATGGACACTATTGATGATTCAAACCATATGTGAAGATATATGTAGAAATAGGTCACAGACTCTTCAAAATATTTGTTTCTGCCTTAATCTCAATGTTACTTTTCTGTGCAGTCATTATTCTTCATTACCTAGGATATGTATTACAAACACGCACACTATCAAATGCAAATACATATTAAATAAATGTAACCTTATGCTTAGTAGCTAGTGATGGCAATGCAATCATTGTACATATGGAAACTTTGCTGTTTGTGATGGCTATATTACATAATTAGGGCTGTCTACAACCAGAATTAGAGTTCACTATTTGCTTGTACAATTACACTGTCAATATTACACTTAAAGAGGTTGTCCATGATTATACACTGCTCAAAAAAATAAAGGGAACACATAAACAACAGAATATAACTCCAAGTAAATCAAACTTCTGTGAAATCAAACTGTCCACTTAAGAAGCAACACTGACTGAGAATCAATTTCACATGCTGTTGTGCTAATGGAATAGATAATAGATGGAAATTATTGGCAATTATCAAGACACACTCAAGAAAGTAGTGGTTCTGCAGGTGGGGACCACAGACCACATCTCAGTACCAATGCTTTCTGGCTGATGTTTTGGTCACTTTTGAATGTTGGTTGTGCTTTCACAGTCGTGGTAGCATGAGATGGACAACCCACAGAAGTTGCTCGGGTAGTGCAGCTCATCCAGGATGGCACGTCAATGCGAGCTGTGGCAAGAAGGTTTGCTGTGTCTGTCAGTGTAGTGTCCAGAGGCTGGAGGCGCTACCAGGAGACAGGCCAGTACACCAGGAGACGTGGAGGGGGCCGTAGGAGGGCAACAACCCAGTTGAAGGATCACTACCTCCGCCTTTGTGCAAGGAGGAACAGGAGGAGCACTGCCAGAGCCCTGCAAAATGACCTCCAGCAGGCCACAAATGTGCATATGTCTGCACAAATGGTTAGAAACCTACTCCATGAGGGTGGTATGAGGGCCCGAGGTCCACAGATGGGGGTTGTGCTCACAGCCCAACAACGTGCAGGACGCTTGGCATTTGCCACAGAACACCAGGATTGGCAAAGTCGCCACTGGCACCCTGTGCTCTTCACAGATGAAAGCAGATTCACACAGAGCACATGTGACAGACGTGACAGAGTCTGGAGACACCGTGGAGAGCGATCTGCTGCCTGCAACATCCTTCAGCATGACCGGTTTGGCAGTGGGTCAGTAATGGTGTGGAGAGGCATTTCTTTGGAGGGCAGCACAGCCATCCATGTGCTCGCCAGAGGAAGCCTGACTGCCATTAGGTACAGAGATGAGATCCTCAGACCCCTTGTGAGACCATGTGATGGTGCGGTTGGCCCTGGGTTCCTCCTAATGCAGGACAATGCCAGACCTCATGTGGCTGGAGTGTGTCAGCAGTTCCTGCAAGATGAAGGCATTGAAGCTATGGCCTGGCCCTTCCATTCCCCAGACCTGATTCTAATTGAGCACATCTGGGACATCATGTCTCACTCCATCCACCAACGTCACGTTGCACCACAGACTGTCCAGGAGTTGGTGGATGCTTTATTCCAGGTCTGGGAGGAGATTCCACAGGAGACCATCCGCAACGTCATCAGGAGCATGCCCAGGCATTGTAGGGAGGTCATACAGGCACGTGGAGGCCACACACAATACTGAGCCCCATTTTGACTTGTTTTAAGGACATTACATCAAAGTTGGATCAGCCTGTAGTGTGTTTTTCTACTTTAATTTTGGGGGTGACTCCAAATCCAGGCCTCCATTGGTTAATAAATTTGATTTCCATTGATGATTTTTGTGTGATTTTGTTGTCAGCACATTCAACTTTGTACAGAACAAAGTATTCAATGAAAATATTTCATTCATTCAGGTCTAGGGTGTGTTATTTGAGTGTTCCCTTTATTTTTTTGAGCAGTGTACATTATGCCCCCATTGATTTAAAGAGTGGAAAGAAGTGTTTTTGTAATTACCTTGTGTTGTCATTCTTGCCTGTGAGTGGCGCTGTTGCTGATTGCTCACTAGGCATCACGTGACCTAGCAGCAGCCTCTGTTGATATCACGTCAAGTTCCAGCTGGAGCAATGCGTGACCCAGTTATGTGCACCCCCTGATTGATGGGCGTTGGGCGGCGTTTCATCCACATTACAGCCCAGCATCCACTGCACGCTTTCCATCTCCACTGCATTCGTTAGCAAAGCGCGCGGCGGTGGATGCTGGGCTGTGACGTGCATTTAAACGCCGCCCAACGCCCATCAATCAGGGGGTGCACATAACTGGGTCACGCATTGCTCTAGCTGGAACTTGACGTGACATCAACAGAGGCTGCTGCTAGGTCACGTGATGCCTAGTGAGCGATCAGCAACAGCGCCACTCACAGGCAAGAATGACAGCACAAGGTAATTACAAAAACACTTCTTTCCACTCTTTAAATCAAAAGGGGACATTATGTATAGTAGTGGACAACCTCTTTGATAAGTATCTACTATAAAGTGTTCATGGTAAGCAGCAGAAACAGCTGCCTCCTCCCAAAACGGTTGCATGCCCTTTTTCAATAGTTGATATGCAGGTTGTATCTAGACATTAAAACTGAACTTAGCAGAATAAAATATAGAAGAGGCAAAAGGATGGAGGCTTTTTCCAGGACTGACATATTGATGACAGGCAACACCACCCATAAACTATTATCAGGTTTGGTTTATATGGTGGCTCTCAAGATAAATTGCCATACATGCAAGATTACCACAAATCAATGAGAGCCAGAAATGTTATTTGTTAGTAGATGTAAACTCTGGCTAAGGTAGAGGGTCCTATGCTGGTAGAATCTGACAAATGAGAGAAAGGACTGTTGAGCAGCTAAAATCCTACCTGAAACAATAATGGGACAACACAACTCTCCCCAAATCCCAGCAATTGATCTCCTCACTACCAGACATTTACATACTGTTGTAAATAGACTTTTTTTTAGATATGTTGCCGCCCACAGTTTCTAAATTAAAAATTCTGGAAAATATAGATTTTTGTAAAATGTGAGTAGAATTCAATTCCACTCGAATTAATGTGCCCATCTCTACATAAATCACATACATACAGATTATTCTACTCTATGAAGGATGGGTGACATAAAGACATAGCAAGCTAGAGTGCCTACTGGATTGTGTTATAATTAGAACATGATCATGAAAATTAGAATTTTAAAAAGTGTTCAGACACTGTCCTCATCAATCATATGTTCCAACTTTCAGTTTCAGATCAGTTTTATGTGACTGATCCTTGAAGTACTTTTTTTTGCTTCCATTCCATATTACATGCTGAAAAGTATGACTTTCTTAAAATGAGTCTTTCAGTACAAAGTGACTGTTCAAACAAAGCACAGGTGCTAAGTGCAGCCTTGGTGTGACCAAACAGTTAAGAACACTGTCCAACCTACTTGTTTTCCATTCATCTTCCCACTCTTCTTCCTTGATTGACTGTGGTTTTACAAGAGAGGGGAGGGTGGAGATAAATGGAAAACAAGCATGTGGGAAGGGATAATGAATTATTTGACCACACCCAGGTTGTACTAAGTGTCTTTGATTGGTTTGAACAGTCATTTTATGCTTACATACTCTCTTTGAACAAATGAATCGATTCATGCTACCAAGCTACTGGCTTAATGAATCAGAGCTTCTTGTATTTTTCTCTAAAACACTCCAATATTTCAAAGAAAACATAGTTTGAAGAGCCAGCCAGGAACTATAGCACCCTCGCACCCCTTCTAACTGCCCTATTACACTTCATAGACAGATCTCTCCCATGTGTGTATATCTGCATAGTGTGGGGAAAAACTATATTTTGTACATTGAGTCTTCAAACCATATTTTGCTGTGGCATTTCAGAGAAAAGCATACCTGATTCATGCTGCCTGTAATTTGGGAAACATGAATTGACCGAAAGGTTCCCTTTAAAAAAGTACTCCTCCCATCAAAATTGTTATCCTCTTAATATATTGCAGTCATCATATTATACAGCACTCTCTTCTTACAATTGCTCATTTGCCTTTCTACCAAGCTAATTCTTCTTCTTTCTGCTCTATGTGGAATCAGGAAGTCTCTTGTCCCTGTGTTTATCATTCCCCTCTTCAACTACGGATCCAGCAGCTCTGCTCTTCCCCCCTGCAAGGGACTTTTGCAGTGACTTATGAGTCATACAGGAAAAATTGACCTCCTGTTTCTACACAGAGCTTAGAAGGATTAAGCTAGTCAGTTTTTAATCACGTGATGTCATAGACCTAATGGAAAAGATAAGAATTAGCTGGGTAGAAAGGAAAAAAGAGCAATTGTAAGTACACAGTGCTATATAATATGGCGATTGCAATATATTTAGGGGATAAAAATTTTGATTGGTGTACTCCTTTAAGAAAAGAGTAATGGAAATTTTGCATCATATAGAGAACTTCTTTGTCACAGAGTTGCAAAATGTTGTGTTCCATCTGTGTTAGAGTTCATATGAATAATGTTCAGCCTTCCATACAATTTCTTCACTGGCCATATTCTGAAACAGTGTTAGTTCTTGAAGTCTTGTGGACCAGCTGTTGTCAATATACTGGAACCAGCAGAGATTAAGTATATGCTATTCACATTACACTGTAAAATCTGTTTTTAATTAAATCCCTGCTAAAATCAAATGCTGAATAATGTCCCAATGGTGAATACAAGGGGATGTTCTTTATTTCCAGATAACAACATCTCTCCTGTGAAAACATTACAGTGTATTTTATAGGATACATTAGGTTTTGTACAGTTTGAATGTCTGCTATTATATTACAATTTGTTCCGCACATTAACAATCACATTCTTCTTTTTTGTATCAAGGTTGATAATCAGTAAAATCAAAAATAATACTTATGTTACAATTTTGGTTCTCGGTATATTGTTCTCTTACAATGATAACAAATGGAAGCTATATTAAATTGATAAATGGCACATTCTGTTATCAGATATCACCTTCAAAGTACCAGTCATTTTTCACTCTTCTTATCTTAAATGCATGCTGACATTTCAAGATGAATTTAAGAAAAGAAACAAAAACTTAGCAAACAATTTCAAAGAAAAAAATGTGAAAGCCACTGGTAATTACTTACTATTTAAAAATAGGATTATATTTTTCCGCTTTACACTTTTAATTCTACATGTGGCTTTATTCTTCCTTTTATGTAATAATCAATATATTACATAAAACATTTCTTGAATGAAAGAACACATTGGAAAATTTAAGTGTATGTGAATACGGTCAGGAGCCGCCTGCGGCCTCGACACTACAGAATAGCCGCGCGGCTTCCGCTAATTATGCAAATGAGTGGCACCATTTTTTTTCACGTGTGGACTTTCCTAATAGAGGTTAAGTCTATGACAAAAGTCCACATGTGGACCAGCAAGTGAAATTGACATGCTGCGGGTCTGAAAGATGTGGTGCATGTCAGTTTCCACGGGTGATCCGCAGATGCCCAGAAACGCATAGTGGACTTGGGATTTCTAGAAATCCCATCCATTATGCTGTAACATCTGGCCGCTGAGGGTTTGACGCTGCATAAACACGCAACGTCAAACCTGCAAAGGCTCCTTACCGTATTCACATACCCTAATAGGCTGAAATTCTTAAAAAGTCCCACTAGTCACCACTAGAGCAAATGGCATACCGTTTATAGATTCATGTAAATACTAAAACAGTTTGCAGTAAGCCCCAGAGCTCTATATACTGGCAGATGCAGACATATTAATCTTTAACTTCATTGGAGATATTTTGTAAGGATGATGTTTCACACAGCAGCCCATAACTATGACCACTGTTCTCACCACTCAGTTGAAATGCTAGCAGAAATATGGCTTGCTACAAAATATATGACTTTGAAGACCAGAAACGTGGCACAAAGCCAAGAATGAGTTCCCCTGTTTGTGTGTAAATTTTAAACCCTGTTTGATAAAATAAAATTACAGTTTAATTAGAAAACCAAATGTAGTAATCAAGGATGGAAGTTTACTGTAAGTACTATTTATATATGTATCTTAACAAATATAACTTTTTATCTTTAGAATTTCAGGAGTAGGGAGCTTTTTGAGCAGATATGTTGTAATTTATTTAGGATGCACATACAGTTTGGTCCAGAAATATTTGGACAGTGACTTTGGATTTAAAATGAAACAGCTGAGAGTCGATTGAAGTGGAGACTTTCAGGTTAAATTAAAGGGGTTGATCAAAAGTATCCTGTGAAACATTTAAGAATTGCAGCCATTTTTATACATATCCTATCACAAACAAGAAATTGAGTCAATATTTCTTCAAGAATTGTATAAAAAAAGTCTCCTCATCTTGACATATGCTTAACATGTCACTCTCTGAAAGAAGAAACGTTACCCCTTGGATACCAGTCTTTAGCATGTGAAATGCATGCTCAATGGAGTTGAGATATGCTGATTGACATGGCCATTGCAGAATATTTCACTTCTTTGCCTTAAAAAAAATCCTAGGTTGCTTTTGCTGCTTCTGTCTTCAGTCACATCATCAATAAACACTAGTGACTCAGTGCCATTAGAAGCCATGCATGCCCATGCCATCACACTGCCTACATCATGTTTTACAGAGGATGTGGTGTGCTTTGGATAATGGCCATTTCAAGCCTTCTCCATACTTTCTTCTTCTCATCATTCTGGTACAGGTTGATCTTAGTTTCAGCTGTCCAAAGAATTCTTTTCCAAAACTGATCTGGCTTCTTTAGATGTTTTTTGGCAAAGTCTAATCTTGTCTTTGCACCTTGTACATAACTCTCAATATCTTATCTCTCTGTATTTGCTAACATTTGTGTTATCTCTACAATGGATTTTTTCTTTTTTTCAGCCTAATGATAATCTGTTTCTCTTGAACTGAGAGTTCCTTTGACAGCATGTTGTGGGTTCACAGCAACTGATTCCCAATGCAAATGCCACATTTGGAATCAGCTTCAGACCTTTTGCCTGCTTAATTGATAATAGATTAATGAGAGAATAGCTCATGCAGCATATTAAATAGCTTTTGAGATAATTGTCCAATCACTTTTGGTCCCATTAAAAAGAGACAGCTACATATTTAAGAGCTGTAATTTCTAAACCCTTACTAAAATTGGGATGTAAATTCCCTCAAATTAAAGTTAAGAGTCTGTACATTAAGCCCATATTGATTATATAACTGTATCTTTAATATGTTTTGGTAAATAGCTAAAATGCCAAAGCCTATGTCACTGTCCAAATATTTCTGGACCTAACTGTAAGTAAGAATGTATTTTTGTTAATCCCTTGATTCTGCCTTTTTTGTTTATGTTGTTCACTGAATCTTATAGTTTGTTTTTATTTTTTTATTAATAGTTACATAATAAGATATGCTCACCTTTTCTTGACTTTGGTTACAGGGCTAAACCAATCCTGTTTGTTCAGGAGTCCACCACTCCCCAATCAGCATATTTCTTAATAGCTAAGGGGTCGGCACTCCAGCTTGATTGACAGTTTGTAAAAAGGGCATTGTTATGCCGCAGGACCAAACTGTATGCTCTCCAATTTAAGGAAATCTTACCTCTGCATCATTGGAGGAGCACATTAGTATTGAAGCTAGCTGGATTCGAGAGCTATATGTGCACTACAGCTATCCCAGCCTATACCCATTAACTGAGATATAAATCTTTTAGAGGCTTTCAAAGGATTTAATATTTCATTAAAAAAAATTAATATGATCACAACAGGCTGGTAAAACCATTGACAGGCTGTACTTAGTATTATAACCAGAGAGTGGCTACACATAGACACATGTTGTATATATATCTTGTGATGTATCATAAAATTTTGATTAGGATGATAATTTCTCACCACAAGTCTCTGGATATGTTTAACCAAGTGGAAATGAAGAAAAGGCACATCTGTACTTAGTAATAGTAATAATAGTCAAGTACAACTCTGTTCATAAAACAAATGGGTGTTAAAATACTTTTTTGGGGTGGGAGAGGGTGAGAAAGCTTTTGAGAGGATTTTGGATAATGTATTGTTTGGCCTTATTGAAATTAATTAACTTTTTAATACACCTGCCATCCAGTTCACCTGCTGTCACTTTTCTGTGCCCTTCATACCTTTATGCTTCTAATGTTGAATGATGAAGTGACATCATATGACATCCTGTGACCTCAGTAGCTATTCCTGTTCTGTTTACATCACTAGGGAAAATACATATCTGTGCAGAAAGTATCATAAACTGGCAGTGTCTATGATTTTTATCTTTACTGCAAAAGTCTGGCTGTCAATCAAATGGTTGATTGTGAAAGCATCACCACTGGGCCTACATCATCAGTGAGATGTATATACATTTGTACTTTTCTGGAACTACCTCCTACCTTATGAAAATAATATGTTTTTATAAATTGTCAAGGAGAGAACATATATTTTAAAATGTGCCATATATCAAAACAGACAGATTACTATGTACCTGAAGTAAAAACACTTGCATATTATATATACATTGCATACAATATATAAAAGTATATGGCAACTCTAGAGAGTAGAAGAGTACAGATTTAGAACATAATGGGCTGTATTTATTAGTCCAGTTATGCCAGAAAGCTGTCAGCCTGCAAGTCATATTTACAAAAGCTAAACCAATTTTTCAACACTTGCAAAGTATTGATAAAATGGGACTGTGAATTATTTAATAGAAAATGGTTATGAGGAAAATCTTTTGAGATTTTCTTCTCTGCATCATATCAACTATAAGGCTGTGAGGGGGAGGATTCTATACATCATATGAATGGTAAAGTGGAGCCTTGGGCTCAGATCTGGCACAGTTTGGCATTTTTTGCTGTTTAACAATTGGCTGGTCCACAGGGAATGAGAAAATGAATTCCCTTTTTATCTCATAAATTTACCAAAATCAGCAAGACACAAGTCAGGCATACATTTGTCTCCCCTCCAACCAGTAGCCTAAACTTTAATCGCACTGAACATTGTTGTGTGTCAGCCATGTAATAAGATGTCCCTGTGTATAAAGAAAAAAACAAAACAATAAAGAATCAGAAGCCAGTAAAGGGTTAATCAGAGTCTATTATTACACATTATACATAATTAGAGTCACAGCCACAACATACTAAGGTGAAGCTGTAACAGGATCACATTTACTGTTTTTCTTCCTGCTGCTCCATATCACACAGGAATCCATCTTACATCTCTTTGTGCCAAACTGCATCTCAAATGAGGATAACAGCACCTCCCCTCTGTGACAATATCTACATCTCCTCTGTGTATGCAGATAATGGCACCTCCTCTGCTTATGAATATAACGGCACTGTTCCTCTGTATGAAGATAATGGCACCTCGCCTGTATATGAAGATAACAGCATCTCAGTTATTTATGAATATAACTATATGTTCCCTGTGTACGAGAATAGTGCCTCCCCTATATTTTAAGAAAACAGCATCTCTCCTGGGTAGGAAGATACCAGCACTGTATCTTCCCTGTATATGGAGATAATAGCACTAGTGATGAGCGAACGTGCTCGCCACTACTTGGTACTCGCCCGAGCATCATAGTGCTCGACAAGCTCGGTGCTCGGCGAGTATTTCCGGGTTGCTCGGGCGGGAAATCGGGTCCCCTCCCTGCATGTTTGGCGCTCTTTAGAGAGCCAATGAACATGCAAGGATTGCCTGCCATGCACAGTAATGCCGTAGCCATGTTGGTTGTGGGCATTACAGTAATTGGCTGGCCGCACAGCGTCATCAGGTGTATATAAGACCTGGCGCCGCCATGCTCGTCACAGTCACTCTGGATCAGACAGTGTAGGAAGAGCTGCTGTTGTGTCAGGGAGAGATTGATCGTGTATTAGGTAGTGTAGGGAGAAAAACCGTACATTACACATATCCATCTTAACAAACAGTCCTTCTGAGGACTAATCCATGTGCAGAGATATCAGGCAGGCAGGGTGTATAGGCAGGCAGGCAGTTTATATAGCAGACTGCAGTGCATATAGCACAAGAGGCTCCATTCCAGTTCTGTCGGCTGCCGCTGTTAGATATTTCTGGAAATAGGCCCAGGTCTCAGGGGCCAGGAATAATTATTTTTGCATCTTAATCCTCATTATTTGCTTAAAAAGCAATCCAGAGAACACGCTTTTTCTGCGCCATTTGCTTGTTGGCACTGCAGGATACAGCCAGGTCCTTTCCATATTACAGCGCTAAAAATCCATCTATTTAAAACTGTGCTTTCTCCGTCACACGGATCACATATACGTTTTCAGAAAACACTGCCATTTCGGGCCTCCATTAAAAAAAAATTTCAGTGTGTCAGTGAAGCAATTGACACCAGATTGCTATTCAAAATAGTTACCTACAGGCCAGGTATTTAAAACTGTGTTTTCTCCGTCACACGGCTCACATATACGTTGTCAGAAAATACTGCCATTTCTGGCCTGCATTAAATTTTTTTTTCAGTGTGTCAGCAAAGTTTTTGACACTGGTTTGCTGTTCAAAACAGTTACCTACAGGCCAGGTATTTAAAACTGTGTTTTCTCCGTCACACGGATTACATATACGTTTTCAGAGAATACTGCCATTTCTGGCCTCCATTAAAAAAAAATTTCAGTGTGTCAGCAAAGTTTTTGACACTGGTTTGCTGTTCAAAACAGTTACCTACAGGCCAGGTATTTAAAACTGTGTTTTCTCCATCACACGGATTACATATACATTTTCAAAAAATACTGCCATTTCTGGCCTCCATTAAAAAAAAATTTCAGTGTGTCAGTGAAGCAATTGACACCAGATTGCTGTTCAAAATAGTAACCTACAGGCCAGATATTCAAAACCGTGTTTTCTCCGTCACACGGCTCACATATACGTTGTCAGAAAATGCTGCCATTTCTGTCCTCCATTAAAAATTTCCTTCAGTGTGTCAGTGAAGCAATTCACAGCAGTTTGCTGGTCAAACTACTTACCTACAGGCCAGGTATTTAAAATTCTGTTTTCTCCGTCACACGGATCACATATAAATTCGCTCCAAACTCAGTCATTTCTAGTGAGCATGGAAGATACTGTCCTCCATTTAAAATGGGCAAGGCACGTGGCAAGGGACGGGGAACTGGACGTGATGGTAATGGTGCATGCTGAGGCCGAGGACAAGGCCGTGGGCAAGCCGAAATTGTGTCACAACAAACACCCACATCTTCTCGCCTGACCTTCCTGTCCCAATTTCTAGGGGACCGCAGCACACCACTATCGAACCCAGAGCAGTGTCAAAAGGTTGTTGGTTGGATAGCGGATAATGCTTCCAGTCACTTAGCCACCACCACCACCGCCACCACCCTGTCTTCCACACAGTCAAGTCTCAGTAGCCGTGAGTCTCGACCGCATATTCCTCACCCTGATCCTCCTTCCTCCCACCATGCCGAGTACCCAGAGACAACTGATCCCACACTTGGACACTCTGAAGAACTGTTCACTTTTCCATTTATAGATTCGGGCCTCTCACCTGGTCCACTTGAAGCGGGGCAAGAGGAGATCGCATGTAGCGATGCCCAAATATTTGAGCAGCCACGGTCACACGAAGGTGATGGTGGGAAAGTGTCACAAGAGGTGGACGATGATGAGACACAATTTCCAGAAAGTCAGGAGGAGGACCAGAGTGCGGAAGTGGAAGACGAGGTGGTGGATGATATAGTAAATGACCCAACCTGGCAGGAGGACATGGAGAGCGAGGACAGCAGCACACAGGGGGAGGGAGGCAGAGCACCCCAACAGGCAGGAAGAAGCAATGTGGTGGCCGCAGACAGAAGGCAGGCAACCATTCCCCGTAACACCAACACGAAGGAAGTTGCCAGTACAACTGTTAGGTCTTCCCGAGTCTGATTGCTTTTTAAAGACTCTGCCGATAACCCCAAAAAGGCCATTTGCAACACCTGCCAGGCCAACTTCAGCAGGGGTGGCAAAATGACCAGCATGACCACCAAAAGCATGATCAAGCACATTGCAGCAAAGCAGCTGACTTTGTGGGCCAAACCCCAGGGTCCAGGAATAGTGTCTAAGGGTGGCACCATTGCTTCTTCCGCTGTTGTGCATGCAAGCCAATCCCGTGTCCATGGTGCATGCGAAGATGCCTCCTGCCCTGCACCTGTCATTGCACACTCTGAAGTAGCAGCATCAGAAAGCAGGTCCATGTCCTTGTCCCAGCGCAGCGTTCAGATGTCCATACCCCAGTCCTTGGAACGCAAGCGCAAATATGCAGCCAACGCCCCACAGGCCACACTACTAAATTCTCACATTTCACGACTGCATGCGCGCGAAATGTTGCCTTTTAGGCTTGTGGAGATGGAAGCATTCCGCAACCTCATGGCGGAGGCCATCCCTTGGTACTCAGTCCCGAGCCGCCACTATTTCTCCCTGTGTGCTGTCCCCGCATTACACAAGCACATGTCCCTTAACATTAGCTGTGCTCTCAACAACGCAGTTACCGGTAAAGTCCACCTAACCACGGACACGTGGACAAGTGCTTGTGGGCAGGGACGGTATATCTAGCTGACGGCACACTGGGTTAACATAGTGGAAGCCGGGACCCAGTCGGACCTTGGGACAGAACACGTCCTCCCGACGCCAAGGATTGCGGGCCCTAGGTCAATCAGGGTTGCCCCCACGATCTACAGCTCCTGAACCTCAGCCTCCTCCTCCTCTTCAGCCTCTATCTCCGAAATGACCACATCAGTCACAAGCTGGAAGCACTGCAGCACTGCCTTGGCCAAGCGGCAACAGGCTGTGCTGAAGCTAATATGCTTAGGTGAAAAACCGCACAATGCTGAAGAGTTGTGGACAGCTCTGAAAGAGCAGGCAGATCTGTGGCTCATGCCACTGAATCTACAGCCAGGCATGGTCATGTGTGACAATGGCCGGAACCTGGTGGTGGCTCTGAAGCGAGGCGAGCTCACACACGTACCATGCCTGGCCCATGTGCGGATCAGCGGTTTCTCAAATCCTACCTGGAGCTGCCGGATCTGCTTTTTAAAGTATGCCGCCTGAGTGCCCATTTTAGAAAGTCAGCTACAGCTTCGGCCGCCCTTGCAGTGTTTCAGCAGCGTTTGCAGCTTCGGGCTCACAGACTGGTTTGTTATGTCCCCACGCGTTGGAACTCTACACTGCAGATGTTGGGAAGGATTTGTGAGCAGAAGAGGGAAGATGTTGAGCACCAGCATCAACAAGGCCATCGGTATTCAGTTCAGACTCCACACATAAGACCTCAGGAGTGGACATGGATGTCAGACATATGTACCATCCTCCAAAACTTTGAGGACTCCACAAAGATGGTGAGCGGCATTGACGCCATAATTAGCATCACCATCCCGCTTCTCTGTCTTCTTAAATGCTTCACAATCAAAGAGGACGCATTACAGGTGGAGCACGATGAGATGGAGCAAGGAAACATACAGGGTGATTACACACAGCCCAGCCTCATCTCATCCCAACGTGGATTGGGTGACAATGATGAAGAGGAGGAGGAGTAGGAAGGACAGGAGCTAGTTTCATGCACTATAGACGGTACTACCTGCACAGCTGTCATACCGTCTATTCAGCGTGGATGGCTAGAGGACAGAGAGGAGGAGGAGAGCATGGTCAGTCATCCTCTTGCTGAGGACACGGAAGTCTTGCCTGTTAGTAGTCTGGCACGCATGGCCGAGTTTATGTTACGCTTCTTTTCCCATGACCCTCGCGTTCTCAAAATTTTGGTTGACAGTCATTACTGGTTGGTGACACTTCTAGTCCCATGCTACAAGGAGAACTTTATATCTCTTATTCCTGAGGCGGACAGGTCTACAAAAGTGGGGCAGTATCAGAAGGCCCTTCTTGCGGAACTATTAAGAAAATTCCCATCTGAAAACGCTGGCGGCAGAGGGCACACTTCGTTGGACAACCAAGGAGTACAGGCGAGAGAGACACAATTTCAATCCAGCAGAGGCAGGGGAACACTGTCAAAGTTCTGAGAGAGTTTTCTCAGACCCTCCCATCGGACAGGCCCTGAGGCACAGGGTACTCTCACAAGGAGTGCAAAGTTTGGGAAGATGCTGAGAGAGTACCTTGTCAACCGTACCAATGTCCTCCGTGATTCCGCTGTGCCTTATAATTATTGGGTATCCAAGCTGGATATGTGGAATGAACTGGCTCTCTATCCCTTGGAGGTCCTGGCCTGCCCTGCCGCCAGCGTTTTATCAGAGCGGGTTTTTTGTGCCGCTGGTGGAATTATAACTGATAAGCGCATCCGCCTGTCAACACCACCGAATGATAGCAGCGTAACATAAACTCCAATCCAGTGTCTTTTCTTGGGTGATGTATTCCCATGCACCTCTTCATACCCACACATGGGTGTACACTTCCTGATTTTGTCTATTTGCTCTTGTCCTCCTCCTTCTCCTCATCCTCCAGCACCATATCACCAGGGTGACTGTGATCTGTGATGCAACACCCATCTAATTTTTTTAAAGGGTGTTTATGATGCACGTAAAAAATTTTTTTTATACAGTACATTTATGGATACCCCCCAGGGGTAAATGTTTGTCAGCCCATGCACTTAGTGCATGGGAATTGCAAGCATAGGAGGCCCGCTCCTTTCTAATGGGAACATTTTTTTAATAATAATAATAATAATCTTTATTTATATAGCGCCAACATATTCCGCAGCGCTTAACAATTCACAGGATCATGTACAACAGTCATAATTAACATAGCTAAAGATAATACAATAATTACAGCAAAAATAATGACGACCCTGCTCCTAAGAGCTTACAATCAACAATGAGGTGGGGGTGACACAAAGTACAATGGCTCATTTACAAGGATGGTCCAGTCATCTTGAGGGGATGATGGATAGATAAAGGCTGCATGAGCTTATCACCAGCCAATATCTGTAGTGCTTTTTGGTTCGGTGGAGACTTATGTTTGGAGAGATAAGGAATGGGCTATAAGAATATAAAAGGACTTTGATTAGGGAACGTGATAGGCCGCCCTAAACAGATGTGTTTTTAGGGAGCGCCTAAAACTGTGTAAGTTGTGGTTCATCCTAATTTCTTGCGGTAAAGCATTCCAAAGAATAGGTGCAGCTCGAGAGAAGTCTTGAAACCGGGAGTGGGAGGTACGGATTAGTTAGTCGAAAGTCACTTGCAGAGCATAGAAAATGGGTAGGCCGATAAACAGAGATGAGGGAAGAGATGTAGGGGGGTGCCACACTGTGGAGAGCTTTGTGGGTGAGAACAAGCAATTTAAATCGGATCCTATAATTCATGGGCAGCCAGTGCAATGACTGGCACAGAGCGGAAGCGTCTGAGTATCGATTAGCCAGATAGATGACCCTGGCTGCAGCATTAAGGATGGACTGGAGGGGGGAAAGTCGAGTGAGGGGGAGGCCAATTAAGAGAGAATTACAGTAGTCAAGGCAGGAGTGGATCAGGGCAACAGTGAGGGTTTTTGTTGTTTCCAAGGTGAGAAAGGGGTGGATTCTAGAGATGTTCTTCAGGTGCAAGCGACAAGAGCGGGCAAGAGATTGTATGTGGAAAGTGAAGGAGAGATTGGTGTCAAACACAACGCCCAGGCAACGCGCCTGCTTGCTCGGCATTATTGTGGTGCCACACACGGAGAGAGAGATGTCAGATTTGGAGAGGTGAGTAGACGGTGGGAACAGAAGAAGTTCAGTTTTTGAGAGGTTGAGTTTCAGATAGAGAGCGGACATGATTTTAGAAATTGCGGCCAGACAGTCATTGGTGTTCTGTAGTACAGCGGGGGTAAGGTCAGGGGATGAGGTGTATAGTTGTGTGTCATCAGCATAAAGATGATACTGCAAACCAAATTTGCTAATTGTCTGTCCAATTGGGGCTGTGTAGAGAGAGAAGAGGGCCAAGGACTGAACCCTGAGGAACCCCAATAGTGAGAGGAAGAGGGGAAGAAGTGGAGCCAGCGAATGATACACTGAAAGAGCGGTCAGATAGCTAGGAGGAGAACCAGGAGAGAGCAGTGTCCTTTATGCTGATTGAGTGGAGCATAGAGAGTAGGAGGTGGTGGTCAACGGTGTCAAAGGCTGCAGAGAGGTCAAGAAGAACGAGCAAAGAGTGGTCACCATTACGTTTTGCTGTCAGAAGGTCATTGGTTACTTTGATGAGTGCAGTTTCTGTAGAGTGTAGAGGGCGGAAGCCGGACTGTGATGGGTCTAGAAGAGAGTGAGTGGAGAGGTAGCTGGTAAGGCGGGAGTAGACCAGGCGCTTCAAGAGTTTAGAGATGAAGGGAAGATTGGAGACTGATCTGTAGTTGTTTGTGGAGGAAGGGTCAAGAGAGGGCTTTTTTAATAATGGAGTGATGATGGAGTGTTTGAAGGAGGAGGGGAAGATACCAGAAGAGAGGGAGAGGTTGAAGATTTTAGTTAGGTGAGTAGTGACGACTGAAGAAAGAGACTGGAGTAGATGTGAGGGGATGGGGTCAGTGGTGCATGTGGTGGGATGAGAAGAAGAGAGGAGCCTGGAGACTTCGTCTTCTGTGACTGGGTCAAATGTGGAGAGGGATCCAGAGGGGATGTGGGGGGGATAGGAGTCACGGCACTTTGTGGCTGGGAGCTGATTTCCTGACGGATGGTGTCTATTTTCTCTGTGAAGTAGGAGGCCAGGTCCTCAGCACAAATGTCTGTGGTGGGGGCCTGCGCTTTAGGACTGAGGAGGGAGTGAAAGGTATCGAAGAGTTTTTTGGGGTTGTTGGATAGTGAGGAGATCAGGGTGGTGAAGTAGGTCTGTTTGGCGAGATGAAGGGCAGAGTTATATGTTTTTAACTTAAATTTGTAGTGGATAAAGTTTTCTGGTGTCCGAGTTTTCCTCCATAGGCGTTCGGCACTTCTAGAGCATCGCTGGAGAAATCGGGTTTGCAGTGTGAGCCAGGGCTGTTTTACTCTGTGTTTAGAGGTTCTGAGGGTGAGGGGCGCTAATTGGTCCAGCATGCTTCTGAGAGTGTCATTGTAGTGGTTTACAGCCAGATCAGGACAGAAAAAGGAGGAGATTGGGGACAGTGATGAGTGAAGGGAGTCTGTAAGTGTATGAGGGTTAATGGCTTGAAGATTTCTGAATGTGTGATAGGTAGGAGTGTGCTGGGACGGGCGAGGATTTGTGAGCGTGAAGGAGAGAATGTTATGATCAGAGAGGGGAAGAGGGGAGTTATTTAGGTGGGCGATTGAACTAAGCTGGACAAAGACCAGATGAAGGGTGTTTCCATCTTTGTGTGTCTCAGGTTGAAAGCTGTGAGAGGCTGAGAGAAGTGGTTAAAGATAGAAGCTGGGATGCGGATGAGGAGGTGGGGCTGTTTATGGGGATGTTGAAGTCTCCCAGGATAAGGGTTGGTAAATCTGAGGACATGAAGTGCGGCAGCCAGGCAGCAAAGTGGTCAAGGAACTGGGTGGGTGAGCCTGGGGGACGGTATACGACCGCTACTCTGAGGGAGAGGGGATGGAAGAGCCTGATGGTATGTACCTCAAAAGAAGGGAATGAGAGTGATGGTACTGGGGGGTGACCTGGAAGGTGCATTGTGCGGACAGGAGTAAGCCGACTCCACCACCAAGTCTGTTTGCAGGTCTCGGGGAATGGGAAAAATGCAAGCCGCCATGAGAAATAGCGGCAGGGGAGACAGTGTCAGAGTCCTGGATCCAGGTTTCAGTGAAGGCCAGCAGATTGAGAGAGTTGGACAGAAAGTAATTGTGCAGGAAAGGAAGCTTGTTGCATACAGACCGTGGATTCCACAGTGCGCAGTTAAAGGAGGGAGATGAAGGAGTACAGCTGATGTTAATTAGGTTAGCAGGGTTTCGATGTGAGGTGGGGTAGAGGTTGAGGTTGGTGGAGGGTGGTCCGGGGTTAGGAGAGATATCCCCTGATATGAGTAGTAGCAGTAAAAAGAGAAAGAGCAGATCGTTTTTGGATTTGTGACATGGTTTCTTGTGCAGTACCTTTGGATGGGACAGAGTGAGATTTTTCAGGAAGTTCAAAAGAGCATGGGAGCTATACATAGGAGAGGGAAGGAGAGAGGGGCAGATGTGGATGAGTGGTGATGGAGGGGGGAAAGGGCGGTGAATGTGGATGAAAAAAGCACATAGAAATAAGGACTCAGGAATAAAATACATAGATAGCAAAGAGTACAAAGTGTGGGCTACCTGACTCCTGCCCTGAATGACTGCCATTGAAATGACTGTCAGAGACACTTGTCGAATAGGACACTTTGCTGAAGAGGACACGTGCATGCACCCCACACCACTTTTATGAGGCCCTCCTCCACGTCTCTTACAAGGGGCATTGAAATGCCTCCAAATTTTTGGCAGACCTTGCATTCACTGCATAGGCCAACACTATGGGAGACTCTCTCCTTTCTAATGGGAATTTGTCGTTACTGTGGCCCTGCTCTGTGTGTCTTTAAATTCTTAGTGGTGTTTTTCCTAAAATTGGTCAGCCGTTGGACTCACTGCATACTCTATAGCTGTATAGCAGACCCTCTCCTTTTTAATGGGAACATGTCGTACCTTTTTACTGTGGCCCTGCTCCATGTGTCTTTAAATTCTTAGTGGTGTTTTTCCTAAAATTGGTCAGCAGTTGGACTCACTGTCTACCCTATAACTGTATAGCAGACCCTCTCCTTTTTAATGGGAACATGTTGTACCTTGTTACTGTGGCCCTGCTCCATGTGTCTTTAAATTCTTAGTGGTGTTTTTACTAAAATTGTCAGCCGTTGGACTCACTGCATGCCCTTTAACTGTATAATAGACCCTCTCCTTTCTAATGGGAACATGTTGTAATTGTTACTGTGGTCAAGCTCCATGTGTGTTTTAATTCTTAGTGGGGTTTTTCCTAAAATTGGTCAGCCATTGGACTCACTGCATACCCTTTAACTGTATAGCAGACCCTCTCCTTTCTAATGGGAATATGTTGTACCTTGTTACTGTGGCCCTGCTCCGTGTTTCTTTAAATTCTTAGTTGGGTTTTTCCTAAAATTGTCAGCCGTTGGACTCTCTGCATACCCTATAACTGTATAGCAGACCATCTCCTTTTTAATGGGAACATGTCGTACCTTGTTACTGTGGCCCTGCTCCATGTGTCTTTAAATTCTTAGTGGTGCTTTTACTAAAATTGATCAGCCGTTGGACTCACTGTATACCCTATAACTGTGTAGCAGACCCTCTCCTTTCTAATGGGAACATGTCGTACTTGCTACTGTGGCCCTGCTCCATGTGTCTTTAAATTCTTAGTGGTGTTATTACTAAAATTGTCAGCCGTTGGACTCAATGCATACCCTTTAACTGTATAAGAGACCCTCTCCTTTCTAATGGGAACATGTTGTACTTGTTACTGTGGCCCTGCTCCATGTGTGATTAAATTCGTAGTGGGGTTTTTTCTAAAATTGGTCAGCCGTTGGACTCACTGCATACCCTTTAACTTTATAGCACACCCTCTCCTTTCTAATGGGAACATGTCGTACCTTGTTACTGTGGCCCTGCTCCGTGTGTCTTTAAATTCTTAGTGGGGTTTTTCCTAAAATTGGTCAGCCGTTGGACTCACTGCATACCCTATAACTGTATAGCAGACCCTCTCCTTTCTAATGGGAACATGTCGTACTTGTTACTGTGGCCCTGCTCCATGTGTCTTTAAATTCTTAGTGGGGTTTTTCCTAAAATTGGTCAGCCGTTGGACTCACTGCATACCCTATAATTGTATAACAGACTCTCTCCTTTCTAATGTGAACATGTCGTACCTTGTTGCTGTGGCCCTGCTCCATGTGTCTTTAAATTCTTAGCGGGGTTTTTACTAAAATTGTCAGCCGTTGGACTCACTGCATACCCTATAACTGTATAGCAGACCCTCTCCTTTCTAATGGGAACATGTCGTACCTTGTTACTGTGGCCCTGCTCTATGTGTCTTTAAATTCTTAGTGGGGTTTTTCCCAAATTATGGCAGCTCTTACAGTCACAGCATGGGCATTACCACTATAGGAGACCCGCTCCTTTATAATGGGAACATTTTTTTTACTGAGACCCTCCTCTATGTCTCTTCAAAGGGGTATTGGGTTGCGTCCAAATTTTTGGCAGCCCTTGCAGTCACTGGATTCGCATTAACAGTATAGGAGACCCACTTGTTAATAATGGGAGCAAAAAAGCATAGCCGGCTGATGGCTCTCTAACAATATCTAGGGCCGACTGCTAGCCTTTTAAGAATAGTAAGGGCCGTCTGATGTCCCTATAAAAATAGGCTTTATGGATTCAGAGTCCCTCCATCATAAATAAAACTGGATGTGTCTAATGATATCTCACACACCACATTGCCAGATAAGGTTGTAAAATGTTAAAATGACATTTCCCGGTGAATGCATTTGTCTTAAAAAAAACGTAAAAAAAACAAAACAATGGGATCTTTCTTTAGTATAAAAAACAGCGTCACCAATTTAACAACAATGTAATCACATTGTTCAGCTCATGCACCTCCTCCTCCATCTCCGAAATGATCACATCAGTCACAAGCTGACAGTACTGCAGCACTGCATTGGCCAAGCGGCAACAGGCTGTGCTGAAGATAACATGCTTAATGCTTAATTGACAAACTGCCCAGCGCTGCAGAGTTGTTGAAAGCTGTAACATAGCAGCCTGATCTGTGGCTCTCACCGCTGAACATACAGCCAGGCATGGTCGTGTGTGACAATGGGCAGAACCTGGTGACGGAGAAATGACAGCCGGGGTAGATATGGTTTTCCTCTATGCCAGTCCTTTCACCGAGCTAAAGAATATGGCTGTGGTGAAATACAACTCCCACTGAGAAGCTATTTCAGATTGAAAAACATTGTGCCCACCAGAGGATTTGATTCTGAGGGCTAACCTTTCTCACCCGCTCCAGAGCCCCATAGCAGCTGCAAAGTTAGCGCTATCATGAACTCTCCTGAGGTAGAAGCCAAGGCACACCAGAGGATTCTCTCGTGGGACCGTCCAACCCTGCCGAGAAACAGTCCTGGCTAAGAAAAGTGTGTGGAAAGGTTCCCGGACACTCTATCTCTGCTTTTTCACTGAGGAGGAAACACACGCAAACACGGGGAGAACATACAAAGTCCTTGCAGATGTTGTCCTTGCTGGGATTTGAACCCAGGATCCCAGCGCTGCAAGTCTTCAGTGCTAACCACTGATCCAATGTGCTGACGTTCACCCTCTAATATCTAACAGGCTGGAGAAACTTGCTCCTATTGCCACTCTGTCTTAAGCTCCTTTGTGAGAATATGTATTTGGGCAGCCACTCAGTCTACCAAATAAAATTACTGAGAAGGAAATTGGGGATCGCTTCGCTACTGGCACTGGTGGCAGTGCTAATACCATGGCGTCGTACCATAGTTTGCTGGAAATATTCCAGGCTGGTATGAGGCAAGCAAATTCCCACAGAAAAGTACCAGCAGAAATGTTCAGGGACCCGAGCTTTTAGAAGACGGAGACAACACCGGGAGAAATAGTGATGGCTGGGGACCGAGTATGGGCATGAGGCATGTGGTTGTGAAAAGCTTCCACCTCCACGAGCCTAAAAGGCCACATTTCAAGTGAAAGCAGCTTTACAGGACTTCCTGTGAGAAATTACACTCAGAGTAGATAGGGTTTCCCTCTTTGCCAGTCCTTTCACCGAGCCAAATACAACTGTCAGCAAAAAAAGTTGTGGACTCGCTCCGTACTGTCCCTGGCCACATTCACCTGTCCACATGTTTGTGGTTAGGCGGTCCTTCCCAGTAAGTGCACTGGGGAGGGCACTGGTAATGTTGTGGGACCCGTGCTTGTGGAAGGCGGAGGCGATACCGGGAAATATAGTGGCGGCCGGGGACCGAGTATGGACACCCGGCCGCAGCCGGCATGAGGTTGTGAAAAGCTTCTGCCTCCATGAGCTTAAAAGGCCATATTTCAAGTGCAAAAAGCTGCCCAGAAATCTGGCAGTTTAGTGTTGTGGCCTGTGGGTGGGTGGCTGGCTGCATACCAGCACTTGCATTGCAAGTAACAGAAAACTAATCAGATGGTGGCCTCTATCATCATCATGGCCTCACCCTGGCACTATGAACTCTCCTGAAGGAGAAGCCAGGGCCCACCGGAGGAGTCTCCGGGTCTCTAGTGGACCCGTCTAACCCTGCTGAAACGCAGCCCTGGCTAAGAAAAGTGTGGGGGAAGGTTCCCAGACTCTCTTTGGCTGCTTTTTTAATGTGGATCGGCCATGCTTATGCATGTTATTTCTCAAACCGCATTACAGATCAGGCCGTTGCCCAACTCTGTATTCAAGAAATTAAATGCGCAAAGAAAGATGTGTGTGTGTCAAAGCACCACCGACAAGGGCGAGTTGATGTTGGACAGGCTGCCATTGATTCTGCAACAAGCTGCATTACAGGACTTCCTGTGGGAAATGACATGCAGGGTCGATAGAGTTTCCCTCTATGCCAGTCCTTTCACCGAGCTAAATACAACTGTCAGCAAAAAAAGTTGTGGACTGGCTCCGTACCGTCCCTGGCCACATTCACCTGTCCACGTGTTTGTGGTTAGGCGGTCCTTCCCAGTAAGTGCACTGGGAAGGGCGCGGGTAATGTTGTGGGACCCGTGCTCGTGGAAGGCAGAGGCGATACCGGGAAGAATAGTGGTGGCCAGGGACCGAGTATGGACACCCAGCTGCCGCCGGCATGAGGTTGTGAAAAGCTTCCACCTCCACGAGCCTAAAAGACCACATTTCAAGTGCAAGGAGCTGTCAAAAATTTGGCAGTATACAGTGCCTTGTGAAAGTATTTGGCCCCGTTGAACTTTTCTACCTTTTGCCACATTTCTGGCTTCAAACATAAAGATATAAAATTCTAATTTTTTTGGGAAGAATCAACAACAAGTGGGACACAATCGTGAAGTGGAACGAAATTTATTGGATATTTTAAACTTTTTAAAAAATTAAAAACTGAAAAGTGGGGCTTGCAATATTATTCGGCCCCCTTGAGTTGATACTTTGTAGCACCACCTTTTGCTGCGATTACAGCTGCAAGTCACTTGGGGTATGTCTCTATCAGTTTTGCACATCGAGAGGCTAAAATTCTTGCCCATTCTTACTTTCATAACAGCTCGAGCTCAGTGAGGTTGGATGGAGAGCATTTGTTAACAGCAGTTGTTAGGCGTCAGTCTGTGGCTGGATTCGAAATGCTCAGCATCATCATCAGCCCCAACGCCTAGCTGGTCCATGAGACGTACACATTATCTCCCGTGTATTGGTACCTAGCAATGTTAAGCATGGGTTGCAGAGGGAGACAGGGTATTTGGAGTCTAAGTCCAGGATTCGCCGCACTGAGCATGCCCGTGACCTGGCGGATCGTGATTGGTGGTTTGGCACCCACCTGACTCGGTGACCTGGCACCGCCTGACTGTGTTCCACTAGTACTTTCTGTCTGGCAGGCTAGTTCCATAGAGGCAGGCTAGATCCATAGAGGCAGGTAGTTTCGTCTAGCAGTCTGCCTCTGCCAAATGGGTCGCCTAACACCCCGAGCAGCCTGCAGACATCCTATCCACGGCTAGCGCCTGTCAGCCACGTGGAGAAGTACCCTTCAGTCCGGTAGCACGCTGGCTGGAGGCACGTGTACCCATCGGAGTAGTCACACACGCATCCTAGCGCCGCCAGTGTAGTCCCTGTGTAGTTAACAGGGCTACAGCTACTTCCCCGGTCGCGCATCTCCCGTGCAGTTGACGGAGATAGAGCAAACAGCTATACCCGTTCTTGTGTGCAGTAACACGGAAGGGTTTATCATTTAAGTTGGTTGCTTTCCTTTTCTCCCAGAAAGTGTTCGGCAGCAGTCCACCAGGCTGCATCGTGGACCCCGGGCTCGGTTGCGTTCCATTTTAATAAAGTTGTCTGCAACCGCCCTCCTAACCGCAGTTTTCAGCTCTTTCCACAGATTCTCGATTGGATTCAGGTCTGGACTTTGACTTGGCCATTCTAACACCTGGTTACATTTATTTTTGAACCATTCCATTGAAGATTTTGCTTTATGTTTGGGATCATTGTCTTGTTGGAAGATAAATCTGTGTCCCAGTCTCAGGTCTTTTGCAGACTCCAACAGGTTTTCTTCCAGAACGGTCCTGTATTTGGCTCTGACCATCTTCCCATCAATTTTAACCATCTTCCCTGTCCCTGCTGAAGAAAAGCAGGACCAAACCATGATGCTGCCACCACCATGTTTAACAGTGGGGATGGTGTTTTGAGGGTGATGAGCTGTATTGCTTTTACGCCAAATATATTGTTTTGTATTTTGGCCAAAAAGTTCGATTTTGGTTTCATCTGACCAGAGCTCCTTATTCCACATGTTTGTTGTGTCTCCCAGGTGGCTTGTGGCAAACTTCAAATGAGACTTTTTTAGTGCTCGCTCATTACTAAATAGCACTTCTACTGCATATGACAATAACAACATCTCCCACTCCCATTCTCCACCAGCGGAAACTGCCAACTGTGAAATAGTGAAATTGTAGATAGCCCTATCTTCAGCCAACTTCAACCTCTTTTTTTAAAGAGCAAGAGCTATTATCACTAAATTTGACAGATTTTGTTTTATTTTTTTCTACTTATATATATTTGTTATGATACCGATGTCGTACTGCAGAAAACCAGTCCGAAGGAGCACAAGCAGGAACAGCAGTAAAAGTTCTTAGAGATAGAAAGGAGTTGTAGGAAATAATCCGTCGATGAATAGAACAGTCTGGGTAAGAAAGTAAGAATGTTCAAGAGCTGTAGACTGAAATTAGGCTAACAGCTAGACACAATACTCAAGCAATGAGTAGGGAGATCCATGCAGGTTTAAGTAGGCCCAAACAGGAAAAAGATGGATTCCATAGATTCTGAATTTACCATCTTGGTAAAAGGCAATTGCAGAACACAACAGCAGCCTCCAGTGATAAGGAGTGAAACTGCAGCACAATATTTAAGTGAACAATAGTAGCCACTAGTGGTCAAACTTTAGAAGGGCAACATAAATACTGACAATATTGGTGAAAGTCTTCATTATGTTTTCCTTTAACATTGTGAAAATTTTCAGGGGGTGATAGATCTTCTTTTTATAGTTAATAGTTGCTATGTAAATATATAAAATCTATTGCAGCTATTCTCATGTAGTGAAAAGAAAAAGCCAATAATTTTATTATGCTCTCATTGTTGTTATTATTATTGTGCTTTATCGTATGTACAGTATGTGTATTATTCCAGTAATTATCTAGATAACATATTTTAGACTATAATTTCTTTCATTAGCTTAGAAATTCTAACACATCCGTGAGGCTTACAAAATCCATGTAATATACTTTGTCAGCATTGTGTAGTATAATAAACAATGGGTACATCTCTAATTAAATCTTATGTATACTGTGTTCCACTGCTGAACTGCATGTAGATTCTGATGATGTAACATGCTGTTTTCCATAAAAAAGATCATTATAGCTTTATGAGTTACATATGGACCTAAAGGCTTATGCTACCTCTTTTACATTCTGATAAATCCTGAAAAAATAAGTAAAATCATACAAACATATATACTACACTACTAGAATACACTAATCTATTATTTCTGCTATGAAATTCATTGCTTTTCTTAACATAATTATTGCTACTTTCTACATGTAAATAACACACCGTGCCTGGCAATAAATAAATGAAAAAGAGCATAGTTTAATCATTTTCAAAATATATATTTTATAACTAAGCTAATATAAGCGGCATGCGGACAGCATAACCTTTTTGGTCATAAGTATTCAGAATTGGGGATAGGCTAATCGTTTCAGTGAGAATTGAATTTGTGCGGAATTTTATGAGATATGCAGGATCTAGTGAATTCAAACAATTTGCAATTTGATTTGTTTAAATCACAAAAAATGCCTGTTTCTATTTTACACATGTCAGAAAATTACATCAGCAACAAAACCCATGATCTTAGGCATGATCCAACAGTCTTCCCATAATGCCTTGCAGCTATAACTTCACATGGAATAGTACAGCCATTTAGGAGGGAACATCAGAGCCTCTTCAAAAGTCGAGGCAGGGAATGCAGCAGTCATTCTTGTATCTAAATAACCTGGCCAAAACAAAACAAATTTAAATTACAGATGAAAGAGTTCCTTGTGATAATATTAGTCACAAGGAGAGTCATGACTTTGGAGTCAAAGGCTTTAATGCTAAATTGTAGGATTCACATTGAAGTAATAAAAAATAGCCATATTCTTGACCTTGAGTGGTCATCTTGTAGTTCTAATCTGAAACCCATTTAAAAAAACAAACAAACGGACATAGATGTTTCAAGTTGTTTGATAATTTTAGCACATAATTAGATACCTTTGCCAAACCTTACATCACATGATAGCTGATTTACTTTGCACCAGTAATTTGCACTAAAAGGTTTAGCATGCCAAGTCAGGAAAAGGGCTCACAGACACTATGAATGTGGTGCACAATATGTAGAACAAGTTTTTTTTTTGTGCAGACTAAGCCAAAATTCTGTTGAATTTTGATTAGTAAATCTCCCCATTATTTGTAGTGCCATTAATGTTTCACTGTGGACTTCAATGTAAAAATTTGGCTACACAAAAACACTGATAAAATGACAACAAAGACACATCGTGTTTTGAAGAATGTTCTGTGTGAAACCCAGCTAAAGAGTATTTATATCGTGGTCAGCATTTTACAAATGTAATTAAATCTCAGATACACTATTGTTACGCAATAAAATATTAAAGATTTCATACTGGATGAATACATTTTATAAAAAATATATTAGCCAGTAAGGTAATCAGTAAAACTCAATAAGGTCTGTCTATTTTTAAACATGCAAATTGTAATAGGTTATTGTGCAGAAACTGGCACAAAGTGACTGTATGAGTATTCAGTTTATATGTGGCTCAGCTGAGACACAGTCTACGCAATTATTAATTATTTTAAGATTAGATATTTCCCAAGTGATACATAATGTAGTGATAGATTCACAAATTAAATAGAACATCTCTAGTAGCTATCTCATTGCCCTACATACAGTTAGAAAATAAACTATTGTACCTTCAAATTCACTTAGAAAAGCTTTAAATATCATAATAGGAGCATACTACTATACTAGAGGAGAAAAGGAACAATTTGATGGAAATATAATGTGGAATTAAATGAAATTTCCAAGTCCTGAAAAAGTTAAACAATTTTCAATTTGACTGACACTAATCTCCAGAAAATGTCCATTCCAATTTTACAAATTGTAGACAATTTCAAGAGCCACAAAATACTCACATGACCTCAGGCACAGCCTTGCAGGCTTTCCCATAATGACTTAAAGTTATCACATCCCATGGTATAGTGCAGCCGATCTGGAGGGACAATGAGAGCCTCTACAGAAGCCAAGACAGGGAAGGCATCAGCCATTTTAAGATGATTTAGGATAGTTATAGGATATAGGAGCCCCCATCTCATCAATAGAGATAGAAAGAGAAATCCCCAAAAGATTTAACAAATTACAACAGTAATGTATTATGCAGCAGCACCACTGAAGATGATAAGTGTAGTAGTCTACAATTAATAGAGAGATATAATATAATAGGAGAGAGTGATGGAAGATGTGCCAGCAGGAGTGCAAGGTTCAGTGTGATTGAACATTGAAGTGATGTAACTGCCATTTTTCCTGCTGCATTTGAATTACAATTACACATTATTTTTTTCTTCATTCGTAATGCACCAGAAAGCAGCAGCAATATTTTTTAACAGAAAATAAAATTTAAATTGGTCACTCAGAGACAGCGTTTTAGATTGTCACAAATGATTGTTTGAGTTTTTGGATTTCTTTTGCAATCCTTTTTTGTAAAGAATGGAATAATTGTTTAAAAAAAAAATAGAAAAGATTACAAAAATCCAGACATTTAACTGCTACTCACAAAGTTTGCGCATCATGAACATCATGGCATCCCGCCATCCTGGTATGCATGGAACCCTTCCATCCTGGTATGCATGGCACCCCTCATCCCTTTCCTGGTATGCATGGCACCCCTCATCCCTATCCTGGTATGCATGGCACCCCTCATCACTGTCCTGGTATGCATGGCACCCCTAATCCAAGTCCTGGTATGCATGGCCCCCTCATCTTTATCCTGTTATGTATGCCCCCCTCAGCTTTATCCTGGTATGTATGGCCCCCTCATCTTTATCCTGTTATGCATGGTCCCCCTAATCCCCATCATGCTGCACATAAAAAAATAAACACTCCTACTCACCTTTCTTCTCTCCTCCAGTGCTGCGTCCTGTCTGCCTGCACTGATCTCTCCATGTGAGCCGCGCATGACGTCACTGCCATGCGCGGCTCACAAGGAGAGATCAGCTGCCGGAAGTCACTGTTCCCCACGCCGGGACTGTGTGCGCGGGGAGCAATGATTTCATGCTGCTTAATAGCCGGCACACAGCGTAGCCGCAGCGCAGCTCCTGCTGCTGCCGGGCTATCGCGTATGCCCTCTTATTAAAGGGCATGAATATTCACCCTTCCCATGGGCATGGAGAGAGGTTGAATATTCATTCCCTTTACACTGTGTGCCGCTCTTAAGGAGCATGAATATTCAGTGCTCCCCACGCCCAATGGGTGTGGGGAGCACTGAATATTCATTTTCTTTAGCAGTTGGGACAGTGTAGACTGCAGTGGGTGGCTGCTGCCTCCTGTGCCCCGCTCCTCCACCACTACCGCTCCCCCCACACTCCACACAGCATATACACATACCCCCCCCCAACATTTGGACTATAAGACGCACCCCCCATTTTCCTCCAAAATTTTATATACATATATATAGATAAATACATATACAGTATATGAAGTATATATATACATATATATATATAAATATATACAGTATATGCAGTATATATATGCATGTATACATACACTACTGTTCAAAAGTTTGGGGTCACGCAGACAATTTTGTGTTTTCCATGAAAACTCATACTTTTATTTATCAAATCAGTTGCAAAATGAATAGAAAATATAGTCCAGACATTGACAAGGTTAGAAATAATGATTTTTATTAGAAAGAATAATTTTCTCCTTCAAACTTTGATTTCATTAAAGAATGCTCCCTTTGCAACAATTACAGAATTGCAGACCTTTCTAGCTGTTAATTTTCTGAGGTAAGCTTGAGAAATTTCACCCCATGCTTTCTGAAGCCCCTCCACAAGTTGGATTGGCTTGATGGGCACTTTTTGCGTGCCATACGGTCAAGCTGCTCCCACAACAGCTCAATGCGGTTGAGATCTGGTGACTGCGCTGGCCACTCCATTACAGATAGAATACCAGCTGCCTGCTTCTTCCCTAAATAGTTCATGCATAATTTGGAGGTGTGCTTTGGGTCATTGTCCTGTTGTAGGATGAAATTGGCTCCAATCAAGGGCTGTCCACAGGGTATGGCATGGCATTGCAAAATGGAGTGATAGCCTTCCTTATTCAAAATCCCATTTACCATGTACAAATCTCCCACTTTACCAGCACCAAAGCAACCCCAGACCATCACATTACCTCCACCATGCTTGACAGATGGCGTCAGGCACTCTTCCCGCATCTTTTCAGTTGTTCTGCGTCTTACAAATGTTCTTCTGTGTGATCCAAACACCTCAAACTTTGATTCGTCTGTCCATAAAACTTTTTTCTAATCTTCCTCTGTACAATGTCTGTGTTCTTTTGCCCATATTAATCTTTTCCTTTTATTAGCCAGTCTCAGATATGGCTTTTTCTTTGCCACTTTGTCCTGAAGGCCAGCATCCCGGAGTCACCTCTTCACTGTAGACGTTGACACTGGTGTTTTGCGTGTACTATTTAATGAAGCTGCAAGTTGAGGAGCTGTGAGGCGTCGATTTATCAAACTAGAGACTCTAATGTACTTGTCTTGTTGCTCAGTTGTACAGCGGGGCCTCCAATTTCTCTTTCTACTCTGGTTAGAGCCTGTTTGTGCTCTCCTCTGAAGGGACTAGTACACACTGTTGTAGGAAATCTTCAGTTTCTTGGCAAATTCTCGCATGGAATAGCCTTAATTTCTAAGAACAAGAATAGACTGTCGAGTTTCACATGAAAGTTCTCTTTTTCTGGCCATTTTGAGAGTTTCATAGAACAAACAAATGTAATGCTCCAGATTCTCAACTAGCTCAAAGGAAGGTTAATTTTATAGCTTCTCAAATCAGCCAAACCGTTTTCAGCTGGGCTAACATACTTGTGCAAGGGTTTTATAAGGTTTTCTAAACACCCATTAGCCTTCTTACACAGTTAGCAAACACAATGTACCATTAAAACACTGGAGTGGTGGTTGTTGGAAATGGGCCTCTATACACCTATGTAGATATTGCAATAAAAACAAGACATTTGCAGCTAGAATAGTCATTTACCACATTAACAATGTATAGAGTGTATTTCTGATTCATTTAATGTTAGCTTCATTGAAAAAAATGTGCTTTTCTTTCAAAAATAATGAAATTTCTAAATGACCCCAAACTTTTGAACGGTAGTTTATATCCCAAAGGTTCTTCTATTCCTTGCAGTATTAATCATGGATAGCATAATGATGACACAGTGATGCCATCCATGTGCCTGTCTGTGATTTTCATGGAGCCATAGATTTGTAAAGGTATTTTTCATACCACTTGGTCCGCAAAACACACAGACTTGTGAAAAGCCCACTACACTATAATGGCTGCATGTTCTTTCCGTAAAAAAATACAAACTGCTTAACACTCAGAAAGCTAATAAGGTGATGCGTGACCATGTGGGCTTCCCCATAGTTCCTTGCAGCTATCTCCTTACATGGTCTAGTGCAGACAATCATGTACTATAAAAGATGAGGCCGACCAAGAAGCACTGTGTTAGGATTTCTACATTCAATATAAAAATCTATATTTTTTGCAATAGAAAATTAACATATAGCAAAAAATTGTTTGACAATGGTACAATGAGATGAGGTTATTTTAGATGAATATAAAAACATCCCAAGTCATGTACAGACTAGTGTGAGCATGCTCGTTACTCCTCAAGATTTATGAGCATGCTCGGGTGTTTTCCGAGTATCTTTGGCGTGCTCAAATGTTATGTTTGAGTCACTCACTGTGCATGATTTGCGACTGTTTGACAGTGTTAATACATGTGAGAAATACCTCTTTGTTAGGCATTCCTCACATGTATTAAAGCTGTGAAGCAGTCGAAAATCATGCACACTGAGTGACTCAAACATAACATTCGTGCATGCCACAAATACTCGTCGAGCACCCGAGCATGCTCGACGAAAGGGTTAACCGAGCACACTCGCTCATCACTAGTGTAGACCCATATATGAACTCTATATATACAGATACATGAAGGGTAAGTATTAAACTGTAAAGATGACATCTTATAATTAGTTCAAGGAGCAGGTATACTTGTAACCCTAAAAGGTTTACTGTAATGGTGGGTTAAATAACATCAAACGACATTGGTACCATATAATCACCCACTGTACCCTATCTCACCTATGAACTAAATCAAACCTTTAATAACTATACAAAGTGCTTACCCATAGTAACTGTGTGCTGCACAAGACCAGGAAGAAGACACTTCACGCGTGTTTCGCAGTAGCTATTCCAAAAGTAATTCCTTTTATTATATTGCAATAAATATAGTTTTTATTTTGTTGGTTGAATATTATTCAAGTGTTTACTTAGTACAATACTTGAATATAACAATTCCACTGAAAAGGATAGTAAAGGACATATGTTTTCTTAACATTATGTTCCTAGCCTATTGTTTGTGATTTTGTTCTGTGAATTTAGTATTATAGGATTTTGTAGTGTAAGGATAGAAGGTAAGAGCGCACAACTCATTCCACATAGAGATAGAAAAATGTCTAATCTAATTGTGGTGCACCACCGCAGTGCTGAAGCACCTTAAAAATAGGTGTGGTAGTTTCGATAATAATAATCCAAAGATTTAAGTGATATAGCGCATAGTTACTAATTTTTTAGCCTGAATTGATTGATCTATGGAAAACTGAAGGCAAACAAGGAGGGCAATCTAATATCCCTCTGTCCTAATTTGACTTCTAAACAAATATCCTAAAAACTAGGCTTGTATGTCATAGAAAGTGTGCTTTCTGGATTATAAGACAGACAAGCAATAATTATTTTTTTAAAGAAATAAGAATATCTCCATAAATCAGGCTCTAAGGTTTGCCATTGGCTGCTCTATTCAGTATATTCAGCGACTGAGAAGAAAACGTCAATCACACTCCTTCCCCATCATTTCTGTTAATAGAAAACAACATTGTTAAATTCTAGTCATATTTTCAAGAATGACTTTCTGTCCTCTGTTAAACATTAAAGTATTATGTTTTTTTAAATGATTGATAAAATCATCTTTTTACTATTAGAGTATTGCACTTTGTACTCTAAATGTTTGATTTTTTTTTACTTTTTAAAGAGCTGTCTGCTATAACCCCTTTTCATCTTTATTTATAACTCATGTTTTATTTAGGGCAGAAGGTCATCTACTCCACTGATCGAATCAAGTTCTCTGCTAGGAGCCTTATGAGCTCCGCAGTTGTCCGCCTTAGAAGCACTGCCAAATTGTGTAGCCACTTAAAACATGCTTAGATATCATTGTGTAAGTGAGATATTTGTTAGTTCTATGTTAAAAAGAATCAGGCAGTGGATCTTTTACATTCTCATAAATAGATTAATAAACTATTAATACATTTAATTAAAAGGATTTTCAACTTTCAACAATTACTTTTCCTGCATAATGAGCTGATCATGGGGTATCCCATTTTGAAAGACCCTACAGTAGTCTGTAGAGATGAGCGGTGTTCGACTACAACTGTTCGCCAATCTCAAATTCGAGCTGTTTTGGGCGGTGTTCGAGTTGTTCGACGAACCCGAACGATTTTCAAAAAATTCGGCTGTTCGAGGTTATGTTCGATAACTGTTCGTGCACTAAAAGCGTGTCCTGCATGTCTGGCGCTATTTAGAGCACCAATCATGCAGGGATTGTCTGCCACTCACTGTAATGCCACAGCCATGGTGGTTGTGGCATTACAGTGATTTCCCAAATCGATGGGAACAGTGCTCACAGTGAAACATGAAAAGCCGGCAATTCAGCAGCGGCATACACCGGTACCCGACAATTTAGAACCGAAAGAATAGAGCTTCACACATAGATTAGATAGATAGAAACATGTCAGTCACATATATAAGAAGTACAGTGACAGTGTTGATTACTGTACTTGCCATTTAGTGTAAAGGATTTATTAAAAAAAATATTAGTGTTTTCATGCACCGTCTCTTTAAAAAAGCCGGCCGGCAATTCAGCAGCGGTACCCGACAATTTAGATTGGAAGGAATAGAGAATCACATATAGATTAGATAGATAGAAACATGTCAGTCAGATATATATGAAGTACAGTGACAGTGTTGATTACTGTACTTGTCATTTAGTGTTAAAATAAAGGATTTATTTAAAAAAAAAAATTGGCGTGGGGTTCCCCATAATTTTAGGCTCTAGCGGAGGTTAAGCAGACAGCTGGGGCAGATGTTTGATGCTTGGGAAGGGATAATACCCACGGAGCTTCCCAGGCTACTAATATCAGCCCCCAGCTGAATGCCTAGCCTTTACTAGCTATTAAAATGGGGGACCCCCCAAAAAATTGACGTGCGGCCCCCCCTATTTTAATAGCTAGCAAAGGCTAGGCAGACAGCTGGGGGCTGATATTAATAGCCCAGGAAGGGTGCCATGAATATTGGCCCCCTCCCAGGCTAGAAACACCAGCCGTCAGCCGCCCCAGAAATGGCACATCCATAGGATGCGCCAATTGTGGCACTTAGCCTCGCTCTTCCCACTGCCCTGTAGCGGTGGCAGTGGGGTAATAGGGCTGGGGTTGATGTCAGCTTATAATGCCAGCTGACATCAAGCCCAGGTTAGTAATGGAGAGGCGTCTATAAGACACCCCCATTACTAACCCCATAGTCAAAGTTAAAAAAAAACACAAACACCCAGAATAAAGTCCTTTAATTGAAATAAAGACACAATTCTTTATTGTTCTAAATTAAACCATACTTACAATCACGCCCATTCCAGCTGAAGTGCATGAGGTGAGCCGAGTTCATTGGACATTAACTCGGCTCATCTGGATGCCCTCACAGAGAGACACTGTGGAGCGCAAGCAAGCCTGCGCTTCTCAGTGTCTGCGGGATGACAGGCTGGATGGCAGCGTTCTGCTGCGGTCCAGCCTGTCATCTCGATGTAGCAGAGCTGAAGCTGTCATGGGAACCATGGAAAGGTAAGGATGATGTTGCTTTATTATTTTTCTTTTATTTCAGGAGATCGTTGGCTTCAGCTGGAATGGGCGTGACGGTAAATATGCTTTAATTTAGAACAATAAAGAATTGTGTGTTTATTTCAATTAAAGGACCTTTTTCTGGGTGTTGTGTTTTTTTTAAATACTTTACTAGAAATTCATGGTGGTCATGTCTAATATTGGCGTGACCCCATGAATTTCGGGCTTAGGGCCAGCTCATAATGCCAAGCTGGCCCTAACCCCTTTATTACCCAGTGAGCCACCGCATCAGGGCCCTGGATGAGTTGGGTACAGCGCCAGAAGATGGCGCTTCTATGAACGCGCCATTTTCCGGGGTGGCTGCGGACTGCAATTTGCAGCGGGGGGGGCCCAGAAAGCTTGGGCCTCCCTGCGCTTCGGATTCCAGCCCCCAGCTGCCTAGTTGTACCTGGCTGGACACAAAAACAGGGCGAAGCCCCACGTCAATTTTCTTTAAATTATTTCATGAAATAATTAAGAAAAAAAGGGCTTCCCTATATTGTTATGTCCGGCCAGGTACAAATAGGCAGCTGGTGGTTGGGGGCAGCCCGTTCCTGCCTGCTGTACCTGGCTGGACACAAATATAGTGCGAAGCCCCACGTCAATTTTTTTTTAATTATTTCATGAAATAATTTTTAAAAAAAAGGGCTTCCCTATATTGGTGTGTCCGGCCAGGTACAAATAGGCAGCTGGTGGTTGGGGGCAGCCCGTTCCTTCCCGCTGCACCTGACTGGACAAAAATATAGTGCGAAGCACCACGTCAATTTTTTTTAAATTATTTCATGAATTTCCTGAAATAATTTAAAAAAATTGAAGTGGGGCTTCGCACTATATTTGTGTCCAGCCAGGTACAGCAGGCAGGAACGGGCAGCCCCCAACCACCAGCTGCCTATTTGTACCTGGCCGGACACAGCAATATAGGGAAGGCCTTTTTTTCTTAATTATTTCATGAATTTCATGAAATAATTAAAAAAAAAATACGTGGGGCTTCGCCCTATTTTTGTGTCCAGCCAGGTACAACTAGGCAGCTGGGGGCTGGAATCTGCAGCGCAGGGAGGTCCAAGCTTTCTGGGCCCCCCCCCCACTGCAAATTGCAGTCCGCAGCCACCCCGGAAAATGGCGCGTTCATAGAAGCGCCATCTTCTGGCGCTGTACCCAACTCATCCAGGGCCCTGGTGCGGTGGCTCACTGGGTAATAAAGGGGTTAGGGCCAGCTTGTTATTATCAGCTGGCCCTAAGCCCAAAATTCATGGGGTCACGCCAGTACTAGACATGACTGCCATGAATTTCTAGTAAAGTATTTAAAAAAAACACAACACCCAGAATAAAGTCCTTTAATTGAAATAAACACACAATTCTTTATTGTTCTAAATTAAACCATACTTACCATCACGCCCATTCCAGCTGAAGCCAACAATCTCCTGCAATAAAAGAAAAATAATAAACCAACATCATCCTTACCTTTCCATGCTTCCCACGACAGCTTCAGCTCTGCTACATCGAGATGACTGGCTGGACCGCAGCAGAACGCAGCCATCCAGCCTGTCATCCCGCAGACACTGAGAAGAGCAGGCTTGCTTGAGCTCCTCAGTGTCTCGCTGTGACGGCATCCAGATGAGCCGAGGTCATGTCCAATGAACTCTGCTCACCTCATGCACGTCACTGACAGCGTGGGAAAATTCTCACGCTGAAGCGCTGAGTGCAGGAGAATTCTCCCACGCTGTCAGTGACGTGCATGAGGTGAGCTCATGTCCAATGAACTCAGCTCACCTCATGCACGTCACTGACAGCGTGGGAAAATTCTCCTGCACTCAGCGCTTCAGCGTGAGAATTCTCCCACGCTGTAAGTGACGTGCATAAGGTGAGCTGAGATCATTGGACATGAACTCACCTCATGCACGTCACTGACAGCGTGGGAAAATTCTCACGCTGAAGCGCTGAGTGCAGGAGAATTTTCCCACGCTGTCAGTGACATGCATGAGGTGAGCTGAGTTCATTGGACATGAGCTCACCTTATGCACGTCACTGACAGCGTGGGAGAATTCTCCTGCACTCAGCGCTTCAGCATGAGAATTTTCCCACGCTGTCAGTGACGTGCATGAGGTGAGTTCATGTCCAATGATCTCAGCTCACCTCATGCACGTCACTGACAGCGTGGGAAAATTCTGCACTCAGCGCTTCAGCGTGAGAATTCTCCCACGCTGTAAGTGACGTGCATAAGGTGAGCTGAGATCATTGGACATGAACTCACCTCATGCACGTCACTGACAGCGTGGGAAAATTCTCACGCTGAAGCGCTGAGTGCAGGAGAATTTTCCCACGCTGTCAGTGACATGCATGAGGTGAGCTGAGTTCATTGGACATGAGCTCACCTTATGCACGTCACTGACAGCGTGGGAGAATTCTCCTGCACTCAGCGCTTCAGCATGAGAATTTTCCCACGCTGTCAGTGACGTGCATGAGGTGAGTTCATGTCCAATGATCTCAGCTCACCTCATGCACGTCACTGACAGCGTGGGAAAATTCTCCTGCACTCAGCGCTTCAGCGTGAGAATTCTCCCACGCTGAAGCGCTGAGTGCAGGAGAATTTTCCCACGCTGTCAGTGACGTGCATGAGGTGAGCCGAGTTCATTGGACATGACCTCGGCTCATCTGGATGCCGTCACAGCGAGACACTGAGGAGCGCAAGCAAGCCTGCTCTTCTCAGTGTCTGCGGGTTGACTGGCTGGATGGCAGCGTTCTGCTGCGGTCCAGCCTGTCATCTCGATGTAGCAGAGCTGGAGCTGTCCTGGGAACCATCGAAAGGTAAGGATGATGTTGGTTTATTATTTTATTTTTATTGCAGGAGATCGTTGGCTTCAGCTTAAATGGGCGTGACGGTAAGTATGGTTTAATTTAGAACAATAAAGAATTGTGTGTTTATTTCAATTAAAGGACTTTATTCTGGGTGTTTGTGTTTTTTTTAACTTTCACTATGGGGTTAGTAATGGGGGTGTCTTATAGACGCCTCTCCATTACTAACCTGGGCTTGATGTCAGCTGGCATTATAAGCTGACATCAACCCCAGCCCTATTACCCCACTGCCACCGCTACCGGGCAGTGGGAAGAGCGAGGCTAAGTGCCAGAATTGGCGCATCCTATGGATGCACCATTTCTGGGGCGGCTGACGGCTGGTGTTTCTAGCCTGGGATGGGGGCAATATTCATTGCACCCTTCCTGAGCTATTAATATCAGCCCCCAGCTGTCTGCCTAGCCTTTGCTAGCTATTAAAATAGGGGGGACCCCACGTCATTTTTTTGGCGGGGTCCCCCATTTTAATAGCTAGTAAAGGCTAGGTATTCAGCTGGGGGCTGATATTAGTAGCCTGGGAAGCTCCATGGGTATTACCCCCTTCCCAGGCTTCAAACATCTGCCCCATCTATCTGCTTAACCTCCGCTAGAGACTAAAATTATGGGGAACCCCACGCCAATTTTTTTTTTAATAAATCCTTTATTTTAACACTAAATGACAAGTACAGTAACCAACACTATCACTGTACTTATTATATATCTGACTGACATGTTTCTATCTATCTAATCTATGTGTGATGCTCTATCTTTCTGTTCTAAATTGTCGGGTACAGATGCTGAATTGCCGGCCAGCTTTTTTAAAGATACGGTGCATGAAAACACTATTATTTTTTTAAATAAATCCTTTACACTAAATGACAAGAACAGTAAGCAACACTGTCTCTGTACTTATTATATATGTGACTGACATGTTTCTATCTATCTAATCTATGTGTGATGCTCTATTCTTTCTGTTCTAAATTGTCGGGTACCGCTGCTGAATTGCCGGCCGGCTTTTTTAAAGAGACGGTGTTATGTTCTGCTACCAGAGCTAAGGAAAGAGAGGAGATCTGTCCCTACGATAGAACTCAGCTTAATCCCTACGATGTAACAGGGGACCTGATCCTGCGATCAGACCTGCTAAAGTCCTAAGCTAGACTGTACGGAGACCTATAGATGTGGGGAAGTAATCCCTACAAGTACTAAGGACTGGGAGGAAAATGGGACACCTCCTAACAGAAATAGTAGCAGACAGACGAACAAACAAAATATATAGAACATAGAGGTCCGTAGACCAAGCAAACTAACAGAGTTAGATACAGAGCACAGGCTAGCTAGAAAGTAGTTATACAATGAAGTCCAGCAAAGCCAGAAGGGCGGAGCAGGACTAAATAGGCCAAACAAGGTCATGTGACCAGCAATAGAAAAAACCTAAGAGCAAGGTTCTAACAGTACCCCCTCTTCTAATAGGATCCTCCGGATCCCCTAGGACCAGGCTTTTCAGGAAATCTCCTGTGAAATGCTCTGATAAGTCTGGACGCGGAAACATCATCCGACCTCACCCATGAGTTATCCTCAGGTCCGAAACCTTTCCAGGCCACGAGATACTGCAAACTACCTCTATACCGTCTAGAATTAAGGCTGCGAGAAATTTCATATTCCCCGTCCTCCACCACCGGAGGAACAGAGGCAGAGGCGTCACCATCCGACACAACAGCTTTTTTTAACAGAGAGACATGAAACACCGGATTAATTCTCCAGGAGGTAGGAACCTCCAACCTAACAGCAGATTGATTGACAACCTGAAGCACCTTAAAGGGCCCTACAAACTTGGGACCCAATTTCTTAGAAGGAATCCTCAACCGCAGATTCCTAGAGGACAACCAAACCATGTCACCAACAGCGAACAAAACCTCCTGTCGTTTCCTATCAAAGTAATCTTTAGATTTTCTGTTAGCCTGCTGAAGATTACCACGCACATCCGTCCAAACTCTCTCCAAATTGCCGGAAAAATTCTCCTCCTCAGGCACGGCAGATAGCAACTTGGAGAACGACCCAAACGACTGATGTCTCCCAGAACAACAAAAAAAAGGCGAACAACCAGCAGAAGAAGATGTATGATTGTTCAGAGCAAATTCAGCAAGTGGCAGAAACTCAGACCACCCCTCTTGATTGTCTGCCACAAAACAACGCAAGAACTGCTCAACATCCTGGTTTTTCCTTTCTGTCTGGCCATTAGATTCAGGATGATATCCGGACGAGAACGACAAATGAACTCCCAACCTGTCACAAAAGGCATGCCAAAAACGAGCCACGAACTGAGGACCCCTATCAGAAACAATGTCAGTAGGAACGCCATGAAGTCTGACAATTTCCTTGACAAAGGCCTTAGCGAGAGTTTTAGCGCAGGGCAGTTTGACGAAGGGAACCAAGTGACACATCTTGCTAAAACGGTCCACGACCACCCAGATGACAGTAAAACCCTCAGAGGGGGGAAGGTCAGTTATAAAGTCCATAGTCAAATGTGTCCAAGGAGCACTGGGAACCTCCAAAGGACAAAGCAACCCCGCAGCAGGAGTATGTGAGGACTTAGATCTAGCACATATAGTACATTGACGCACCCACTTAATGACTTCCTTCTGCCATCCAGGCCACCAAAAACTGCGACCCACCAGTCTCTTGGTCTCAGAGATTCCGGGATGACCTGCCAACCGAGATTTGTGACACTCAACAAACAAATCTCTCCTAAAGGTCCCAGGCACAAACAACCTCCCATGAGGAGTGTTAGATGGGGCATTCTCCTGTGCTTTAAGAATCTCATCTTCCAAAACGGAGTCCAAAGCAGCTATCACAACACCTTCTTGTAAAATGTTCTCCTCTTTCTCAGCACTGACTATGGGAGAAAAACTGCGAGACAAGGCATACGCCTTAACATTCTTAGTACCAGGGATGTAAGTAACGGAGAAATTAAACCGCGAGAAAAACAGTGCCCACCTAGCCTGGCGGGCATTCAGGCGCTTGGCAGCATCAAGATATATCAGATTTTTATGATCCGTAAGAACCTGAACGGGAAATTCCGCACCTTCCAAGAAGTGGCGCCAGTGTTCAAATGCGAGTTTATTAGCCAATAGTTCCCGATTACCAATATCGTAATTCAGTTCAGTCTCCGAAAAATTTTTTGAAAAAAAGGCACAGGGATGTAATCCATCCCCGTTATCCTGAGACAATACTGCGCCAACCCCCACAGAGGAATCATCAACCTCAACCAAAAACGGCTTAGTCACATCAGGCTGCATAAGGATGGGAGCAGAGGTGAACCTCTCCTTGAGATACACAAAAGCTTCAATGGCCTCAGAAGACCACTGAACCGCATCAGCACCTTTCCTGGTGAGATCGGTCAGAGGTTTGACAATACTAGAAAATTTTTTTATGAATTTTCTGTAATAATTGGTGAAACCTAAAAACCTCTGTATCGATTTCAAACCAATAGGCCTAGGCCATTCCTGTACAGCTTGAACTTTAACCGGGTCCATCTCAAAACCTTCGCTGGAGATAATGTAACCCAAAAAACTAATTCTCTGTACAGCGAACTCACATTTCTCCAGCTTAGCAAAAAGCGAATTGTCCATTAATAACTGTAATACCTCACGTACGCTCCGCCAATGAGACTCCAGATCCGGCGAATAAATCAAAATGTCATCCAAATACACAACCACATTTTTGCCGATCAAAGGTCTAAGGATGTCATTAATAAGATTCTGAAAAAATGCTGGAGCATTGGTAAGACCAAAAGGCATAACCAGATTCTCAAAATGACCCACAGGAGTGTTAAAAGCAGTCTTCCATTCATCACCCTCCTTCATGCGCAACAGATTGTATGCCCCCTTGAGGTCAATTTTAGAGAACCACTTGGCCCCCATTAACTGGTTAAACAGACCAGGAATCAATGGCAGTGGGTAAGGATTGCGTACAGTAATTTTGTTAATCTCACGAAAATCCAGACAAGGACGTAAACCGCCGTCCTTTGTTTTTACAAAAAAAAATCCAACCGCCACAGGAGACTTAGAGGGCCTAATGTGACCGGCGGCCAAACTTGTCTGTATGTATTCCTCCAAAGCCTTCCTCTCAGGAATAGTAAGGTTAAATAAATGACTTTTAGGAAGAGTCGCTCCAGGGACAAATTCAATAGAACAATCATAGTCTCTATGGGGAGGCAAAACCTGCGATTCCTTTTCAGAAAAAACTCTCCAAAAATCTTGAATAGGAACAGGCAATTCTCCCCTATCCAAAGCTGCAATACGCCCGTTACAACACTTGTCATAACATTTATGGCTCCAGGATTTCATTTCACTGGTAGACCAATCCAGTACAGGATTGTGAAATTTTAACCAGGGCAATCCCAATATTACTGGAGAAGGCAAGTTATTCAAAACTACCAAATCCAATTTCTCATGGTGAACACCATTAATAGTGAGAGGAAATTCACAGACCTTGAGAGTAATATTCTTCAAAGGGGAACCATCCACAGAAACCACAGCAATGGGGGATGATAAAGGTTCGGATTTTAAATTGAGTCTTTCCAAGAATCCCCCATCAATTACATTCAGAGTAGACCCACAATCAACAAACACCCGAAATTCCATTAATTTTTCCTGAGCAATCGTGGAAGCAGCTAAAAATACAACCTTGGAATTTAAACAGGCAATACGGGCATGACTGACCATTTTTTTTTCTTTCTTCATACGAAGCTCACAGCCTTTAATCAAATGACCAGATTTTCCGCAATAGAAACACAAGCCTTCAGAAAATCTACGGTCTTTTTCTTGAGAGCGAGGTGCCACCGATCCAATCTCCATCGGTTCACCACTGTTAGTACACACATTCTCATAACCAGAAACTGACATAGCAGAGGATTTGCTCTCATTAACCCTTGCACGCAGTCTCCTATCCACCCGTATAGCTAATTGCATAGCCTGTTGCAAATCTTCAGGTGTTGGATAAGCAATTAGCAGGTCTTTAACCCTTTCATTGAGCCCAGCAAGAAACAGACTCTTCAGAGCAGAATCGTTCCACCCTATTTGAGTAGACCATCGACGGAAATGAGTGCAATATTTTTCCACATTACCTGATCCCTGTCTCAAACGTCTTAACTCAGTCTCAGCTGATGAGACACGGTCAGGATCATCATATAATAGCCCCAAAGCAGAAAAAAAACTATCCACTGATCTGAAGCATGTATCACTAGGTTGCAAAGAAAAGGCCCACTCCTGAGGTTCTTTGCGCAAAAGTGACATTATGAACCCTATGCGCTGGGATTCATCCCCAGAGGACTTGGGTCTCAAACGAAAATACAATAAGCAAGCATTTTTAAATGAAAAAAATTCTCGGTGTTCACCAAAAAATAAATCCGGCAAACGTACCTTAGGCTCCAAGAAATGTGCTCCAGGACAGTTACTCATGTGCTGACGGAGCTCGGCCACCTCCAGAGAGAGTCCCTGCAGGCATTTAGCCAAATCCAGAACCGACACCATGATGGAACAGAAAAATCTTTCCTTAGAGAATTTGCAGGCTGGACTTACTGTTATGTTCTGCTACCAGAGGTAAGGAAAGAGAGGAGATCTGTCCCTACGAAAGAACTCAGCTTAATCCCTACGATGTAACAGGGGACCTGATCCTGCGATCAGACCTGCTAAAGTCCTAACCTAGTCTGTACGGAGACCTATAGATGTGGGGAAGGAATCCCTACAAGTACTAAGGACTGGGAGGAAAATGGGACACCTCCTAACAGAAATAGTAGCAGACAGACGAACAAACAAAATATATAGAACATAGAGGTCCGTAGACCAAGCAAACTAACAGAGTTAGATACAGAGCACAGGCTAGCTAGAAAGTAGTTATACAATGAAGTCCAGCAAAGCCAGAAGGGCGGAGCAGGACTAAATAGGCCAAACAAGGTCATGTGACCAGCAATAGAAAAAACCTAAGAGCAAGGTTCTAACAGACGGTGCATGAAAACACTAATATTTTTTTTAATAAATCCTTTACACTAAATGACAAGTGCAGTAACCAACACTGTCACTGTGCTTCTTATATGTGTGACTGACATGTTTCTATCTATCTAATCTATGTGTGATGCTCTATTCCTTCTTGTCTAAATTGTCGGGTACCGGTGTATGCCGCTGCTGAATTTGCCGGCCGGCTTTTTTAAAGAGAGTGTCTTCTGAGCAGTTTGTCAGCTTTTGGACACCTTTGAAGGTTTTTTTCTATGTGTTTCTATGTGTTTTTGTTTGCCTGCCATTGGTTTTAACGGTGTTCGACGGTGTTCTAAGGTGTTCGACGAACAGTTCGACGAACAGTTCCTCGAACATCCCAGTGTTCGACGAACCGAACCGAACCCGAACACTACGGGGGTGGCTCAACACTAGTAGTCTGCATAGGAACCTTTCAGAGAATGTTTAGTTTATCTTTTCCACAACCACACTGGAAATTTAAAATGACACCATTTGTTTCAAAACCAGTGAACTGCAATGCATGCTGGATAGATATCTGACTTAATTCAAATTTGCCACATCACGCAGATTCTCCCAGGAAATTTGATTTGCAGTGAAGTTATTCTCCCCTAATTAAAAGTCATTTATTATGCTCTCGGCATCCGACTCCAGACATACACTCACCTAAACATTCACCTCTTTAGCCTGTCTGCTTTTCATCTTTCTCAGTCCAGTCTTCAGCTCATCTTCTTATCACTGCTACTGATCGCAGAGACCTCAGGCCTCTTCACACTATGCTGGGACTTCCAGCTTCATTAAGGCTCAGAATGTTCCTGCAAAATTACTGATAAGGTCACAACGTCATGATGTCATGATGTGCACTGAGATCTTGCATGTGCATGCGAGGAAATGTTCCAGGTCTCCTCAAAACTTGAAGTCCCGGCTTAGTGTGAAGAAGCCCGAGGTTTCAACACTCGGGGGCATTGATAAGAAAATATGCTGTAGATGGGACGATGAAGAGCGAAGAAGCAGGAGATGATGTGAGTAGAAACATTTTTTTTTTTTTTAACCTTTTGTTGGAATTTTATGGTTTAGATAAATGGCCACCAGCTAGATGCCATTTTGCTGAATCCGCACAAGAGCGAAAATACAAAAAATCCACATTTTGGTGAATATGGTTTTTTGTAATATTTGAAAAGAATTCAATTTCACTTCAATATATTCACTTCTTTCTAAAGTGTATTGTGACTGTTCTGTTGTTTTATTCACAAATAATTATTTAGTAAACTTTACCAAATAAAGAAAAATTATATATATATTTATATATATATATATATATATATATTTATATTTACAGTACAGACCAAAAGTTTGGACACACCTTCTCATTTAAAGATTTTTTTGTATTTTCATGACTATGAAAATTGTACATTCAAACTGAAGGCATCAAAACTATGAATTAACACATGTGGAATTATATACTTAACAAAAAAGCGTGAAACAACTGAAAATATGTCTTATATTCTAGGTTCTTCAAAGTAGCCACCTTTTGCTTTGATGACTGCTTTGCACACTCTTGGCATTCTCTTGATGAGCTTCAAGAGGTAGTCACCGGAAATAGTTTTCACTTCACAGGTGTGCCCTGTCATTTTTAATAAGTGTGATTTCTTGCCTTATAAATGGGGTTGGGACCATCAGTTGTGTTGTGCAGAAGTCTTGTAGAAACACAGCTGATAGTCCTACTGTATAGACTGTTAGAATTTGTATTATGGCAAGAAAAAAGCAGCTAAGAAAAGAAAAACTAGTGGCCATCATTACTTTAAGAAATGAAGGTCAGTCAGTGCGAAAAATTGGGAAAACTTTGAAAGTGTCCCCAAGTGCAGTTGCAAAAACCATCAAGCGCTACAAAGAAACTGGCTCACATGAGGACCGCCCCAGGAAAGGAAGACCAAGAGTCAACTCTGCTTCTGAGGATAAGTTTATCCGAGTCACCAGCCTCAGAAATCGCAGGTTAACAGCAGCTCAGATTAGAGACCAGGTCAATGCCACACAGAGTTCTAGCAGCAGACACATCTCTACAACAACTATTAAGAGGAGACTTTGTGCAGCAGGCCTTCATGGTAAAATAGCTGCTAGGAAACCACTGCTAAGGACAGGCAACAAGCAGAAGAAACTTGCTTGGGCTAAAGAACACAAGGAATGGACATTAGAAAAGTGGAAATCTGTGCTTTGGTCTGATGAGTCCAAATTTGAGATCTTTGGTTCCAACCACCGTGTCTTTGTACGATGCAGAAAAGGTGAACGGATGGACTCTATATGCCTGGTTCCCACCTTGAAGCATGGAGGAGGAGGTGTGATGGTGTGGGGGTGCTTTGCTGGTTACACTGTTGAGGATTTATTCAAAATTGAAGGCATACTGAACCAGCATGGCTACCACTGCATCTTGCAGGGGCATGCTATTCCATCCGGTCTGCGTTTAGTTGTACCATCATTTATTTTTCAACAGTACAATGACCCCAAACACACCTCCAAGCTGTGTAAGGGCTATTTGACCAAGAAGGAGAGTGATGGGGTGCTACGCCAGATGACCTGGCCTCCACAGTCACCAGACCTGAACCCAATAGAGATGGTTTGGGGTGAGCTGGACCGCAGAGTCAAGGCAAAAGGGCCAACAAGTGCTAAGCATCTCTGTGAACTCTTTTAAGATTGTTAGAAGACCATTTCTGGTGACTACCTCTTGAAGCTCATCAAGAGAATGCCAAGAGTGTGCAAAGCAGTCATCAAAGCAAAAGGTGGCTACTTTGAAGAACCTAGAATATAAGACATATTTTCAGTTGTTTCACACTTTTTTGGTAACTATATAATTCCACATGTGTTAATTCATAGTTTTGATGCCTTCAGTGTGAATGTACAATTTTCATAGTCATGAAAATACAAAAAAATCTTTAAATGAGAAGGTGTGTCCAAACTTTTGGTCTGTACTGTATATATATATATATATATATATATATAGAGAGCTCTGGCAAATATTAAGAGACCACTGAACAGCTTTCTATCGGAAAGCATGGGAAGGCTAGTGGAAAGCATGCCAAGACGCATGAAAGCTGTGATTAAAAATCATGGTTAGTCCACCAAATACTGATTTGTGAATTGTTCCTGAGTAGTGTTGAGCCACCCCCGTAGTGTTCGAGTTCGGTTCGGTTCGTCGAACACCCGTGTGTTCGCCGAACTGTTAGTCGAACTGTTCGTCGAACACCTTCGAACACCGTTAAAACCAATGGCAGGCAAACAAAAACACATAGAAACACATAGAAAACACCTTCAAAGGTGTCCAAAAGCTGACAAACTGCTCAGAAGACATAACTAACACATGGAAAAGTGACAAGTACATATAGTCATGCGAAAAGAAAAGAGGTGGAGGAGTAAAAGGAGGGGGAGACACAGATATAGGCATGTCATGCCCTTCTAAAATCCAAAAAGTGAGAAGCCGACACGGCCAGTCTGCTCCTGCCCGTGCCACCTCCGTGTCGCCGGGTTTGTGCCAGAGCCGCGGTGAACCCTGACGGCCAGCCCCCCTCTCCCAATACTGGTGCCTGTCCGCTGGTGGGTCGAGCGAGCCCCCCTGTGGTGGAGGCAGCTCTAAGCTTTTTAATTTAAATTGTCTCTCTAATTTGAATGAATACACTTTAAATCCATTTACAAGGATCTATTGGAAGGCAAGTCTCATGCCAGCAGCCGCGGTAATTCCAGCTCCAGTAGCGTCCACTAAAGCTGCTGCAGTTAAAAAGCTTTTATAAGGATCGAGCTCGGCTGTCCACCGCAAGGCATCCTACTGCCAGTCCCAGCCCCTATGCCTTGGGGTGCCTCCTGATGCTCTTCACTAAGTATCCCATGGTCCCGAAGCATTTCCTTTGAAAAAATTAAGTGTCTAAACTACAGGTGGTGTAGCTTGCTTAACAGCCGGGATAATCCGCTGACTAGCAGACACTGCTACTAGGCACAAAGTATTTCCGGGGCTAGATGCAGTTAAAAATTTGTAATTAGATACTCTCGTTGGATGCTGAGAAAGCATTCCATAGAGTCTCCTGGCACGCCATATATGATTCTCTTAAAAAGCTTGGGGTAGGGGTCTAGGGGACCCTTTTATAGCCAAAATCACGGCCCTGTATCGCAATACGTCACCTAGGCTGAAGATAAATGGAACTGTAGCACCCTGAGGGCTCGGTTGCTACAGACGTATTGCACCTCACCCAGAGGTGTGATATCTCACTCTCAGGTAAGGATGGAGTGTGGATCAGGACCCGACTCCTGCATGCATTACACCACATTGCCGTGGGGCAGGGCGACCAATATGCCCCTGAGATGGTAACGACAGTCCCTGTCCCTGGCTGGAGTGGGGGGAGGGAACACTGAGGAAGGGGAACCCTGTAGTGCAGGAGCAGGGAGGAAGCAGTTCCTGGGTGCATTGAGAAGGGAGTATAAAAGGTGGGCACCATCTTAGTTCAGTGCAGAGAAGTCTGAGCAGAAGTGGCAGGGAGCAGGGGCTCTGCATGAGCTCTGCTCCGGAGGCGGGCCTAGTAACAGAGGCCCACGCTTGGAAGAGGGAGAAGGAAGGAAGAGGAGCGGAGAAGGCTCCAGGAATGAGGAACGAAGGGATCCCAGGGGTGCAGACGGGCGAGTCGCCACCGCACGCCCGAATCCACCTGCGTGGAGGGGTCAGGCCAAAGGGGGAGACCGGTCCCCAAACTAGTGGAGGCAGGAAACGACCCTCAGCTAGAAACCGGAGGCTCTGACATTTTATGTGGCGCAGCCCCTCGCTACACCCGCTAGGAAGGCACCACATAGGGTCAGGGAAACTGGCGCCAAGTTTACCAAGAGAAGGCCCGAGGCAGCCGGACAGAAGTGTTGGTAAGAAAGGCCAGACAAAGGACACACAAAGGGGGTCCTGTGAAGTGCTCCAAAGTTATTTGGGAGTTGTCTGAGCCCCTCACCTGGTGAGCACAGTACGACGTGGGCAGCTGTTACCTGCAGACGTGGTCTGGATAATAAGAACTGTGAGTAAAGGCCCTGGACTGCATCACTGACTCCGTGTCATTACTTCTGCTGCCCTGCACCATCACCCCCATCCTCCGCATACACTGCCCTGAGGCTATACTCCTCCCGTGGGGAGTTATGCTACGCTCTGCTGCACCCACAACACCAGCCTCAGCGGTCTGCCCTGTAACGGCGGTTCACTCTGACCGCAATCCACGGGTGGCGTAGTCGGACATTTAAACATCAAAACCACATAAATAGTTCCGCCACTGGTTTGACCGCCCTGAGCCACGGAACCGGGTCGCCGCCACGAAGACTACAACCACCAGCATCCACCAAAAAGGGTCCGGCTCCGGGTGTCCCAAGGCCCAGGGGGTGCGTCAGAACATTTTCATCACCTTTCACAATCACCAATGGGACAAGGCAGGGATGTCCTCTGTCCCCTCTCTTATACATCCTAGTGACGGAGCACCTGCTCTCATCAATTCGCCATAACCCCAATATTAGGTGGATTGAGGTGGGAGGCACCGAGTACAAGTGCTCTCTATTTGCTGATGATGTCCTAGTATATATCACTCAATCACATATATCCATCCCTGCTGTTATGGCTGAAATAGATCACTTTGTTACATGGTAAAATTTTAAAATCAATGCAGCGAAGTCTGAGGCCCTCGATGTCTCCCTCCCCAAATCCATATAGGATTCCATCCAGTCCAACTTTCCCTTTGCCTGGCCCTCACAGGGTATCAAATACTTAGGAATTCCTATTCATAGAGACCTCTCCCATCTATGTTATCTTAATTTTGGGCCCTTTATTGAACAATTCCATACAGACCACGGTTGGCAAGTTAGAACTGTAAGATTCACTACGTGAACCACTGGTGTTTTGTGGAAAAGCACATGTACACTGCGTTCCAAATTATTATGCAAAAAGTGTTTAGGAGTGATAAGGGAAGAATTTGTTTGTTTGTCAGTTAAACTCATTGATGGTGATGTGTGTCAGGGCTCTTTATATCACTGTAAGCAATTGCAGACACCTGTGCTAATTAGTTTGGCAGGTGTGTCCAATGAAAGGCAAGACTACTTAAGAAGGCTCTCTCACATTATTAAGCAGCCTACATTTTCTGCCAAAATGGGAAAGAAAAAGGATGTGTCGGCTGCTGAGAAGCAACAAATTGTGGAGTGTTTAGGTCAAGGCATGACTACAATCAACATTGTGCGATGATCAGGATGAAGTGTCTTGGCAATCAAGAAGTATGTAGCTGATTCACAGTACACACGTGTGCGTGCTGATAAGGGCAAATTGAGGACTCTTTCCTACAGGCAATTACGTCAGGTTGAAAGAGCAGCGGCAAAAAAGCCTTGTCATAGCAGCAGACAAGTTTTTGAAGCTGCTTGTGCCTCCAACGTCCCCCGAACAACAAGATGCAGGGTCCTTCAGAGGTTTGCAGCTGTGCATACGCCATCCTGTCGACCTCCTCTATCCACTTCACACAAGCAGAAACGGCTCCAGTGGGCCAAACATTACATGAAGACTGATTTCAAAACTCTTTTGTTCACGGATGAGTGCCGTGCAGCGCTCGATGGTCCAGATGGATGGAGTGGAGGATGGCTGGTTGATGGACACCCCACGCAAACACGGCTACAGCGCCAACAAGGAGGAGGTGGAGTAATGTTTTGGGCTGGAATCATGGGGAGAGAGATTGTCGGCCCCTTTAGGATCCCTGAAGGCGCTAAAGATGAACTCCATAATGTATGTGGATTTTCTCAAACAGCACTTCCTGCCATGGTTCAAGAAGAAGAACCGTGTATTTCACAGCAAGATTATTTTTCTGCATGATAATGCACCATCTCATGCTGCACATAAAACATCTGCATCTCTGGCTGATATGGGCATAAAAGGGGACAAACTTATGGTGTGACCCCCATGCTCCCCTGACCTCTACCCCATTCAGAACCTTTGGAGCATCATTAAAAGGAGTGTCTATGATGGCGGGAGGCAGTTCACATCTAAGCAACAGCTCTGGGAGGGTATTCTGTCCTCATGCAAAACAATTGAAGCAGAAACCATCCAAAACCTGACAAATTCAATGGACGAGAGAGTTCAGAAGCTCCTTTCGAACAAGGGGTCCTATGTGAAAATGTAACATCACCTAGAATAAAGTTTTGAGTTGAAAACTGTTTGATTTCAGTTTCTAACAACCTGCTAATGCTTATAATTTCAAAAATGACCATTTTTTTGGTCTTTATTAAAATGAAAAGGTTGATCGAAAAGTTTGGGGGATCTAAGAGTGTGGCAACCCAGTAGTCATGATTACTTCGAATTCTGACAATATGAGGGTCATGCTGCAGGTAGTGCAGCAAGAAGGCACTTATGTGTCTTGCGCATCTCGGAGCCCCAAAATTATTTTCCGGGCTAGATGCACCTAAAAATTATTATTAATTTTAAATCTGGTGGAGCTTATTATAGATGGCCTAATAGGATCAGTGCTGCACACTGCTACAAAGCCCAAATTATTTTCCAGTCAAGATACAGATAAACATGATTAGTAATTTGAAAGCTTAAAACGGTTGGTAGGGTGATTTTAACCAATCATCAAGCTTTTACTCTCCCCAGGATGACACAGGGGTAGAAAAGTCGTTTCGGATCCATGATTTGTTCATCTTTATGAATGTGAGTCTGTCTACATTATCAGTGGAGAGCCGCGTGCGCTTATCTGTCAGCACACCACCAGCAGCGCTGAACACACGTTCAGACAGAACGCTGGCTGCGGGGCATGACAAGATCTCCAAGGCGTAAGTGACTAGCTCTGGCCATTTATCCAGATTGGAAGCCCAAAAAGAGCAAGGGTCCAGTGACACAGTCGTGGCTTCAATGTTTACTTGGAGATACTCCTGTACCATCGTCTCTAGGCGTTGACTATGTGTCAGACTTCTTGTCTCCTGTGGCCTTGCAAAGGATGGGCTAAAAAAGTGGTGAAATGATTCCGCAAAATTGATGTTACCAGCAGATACTGTGGTTCTGTTACGGTTTGAGTGCTGAACACTTGACGGTCCCACGGTTGGCAAGTTGGAACTGTGAGATTCACTACGTGCACCACTGGTGTTTTGTGGAAAAGCACATGTAAGATTCTGCAACAGTCTCTGCTGATACTCCTGCATGCGTGCATCCCTTTCTATGGCAGGAATAATTTCGGCAAATTTACTTTTGTACCAGGGATCTAACAGTGTGGCAACCCAGTAGTCAGGATTATTTCTAATTCTCACAATTCGAGGGTCATGTTGCAGGTAGTGCAGCAAGAAGGCACTCATGTGTGTTGCGCATCCAGGAGCACCAAGTCCCTGTTGTGTTGGTGGCGAGGTAACAATCATGCTTCCTTCCTCTGTCCTCTCCCCCCAACCTCGCACAACAGAAATGTGATCAAGGTCTCCCTCATCTGATGAGTCTTCCATCAGTTCGTCCTCCACTTCTTCCTGGGCTCCTGCACCTTCCTCACTAGTTTGGCTGCTACCATGCGCCCTGGTAAAACCATCTCCCCCACCCTCACATGCCTGCCGCCTTGGTGCTGCCGACCGTCTGGACCTTGCAGATGTTAGCCCTTCCGCATACAACTCCTCCTCCTCTACTTCCTCCACCTCCTCTTGTGCCACCACCTGACTCCGAATTCTGTTTAACATTTGCTCCAGCATGTAAATCACCGGAATAGTCATGCTGATAATGGCATCATCAGCACTAAACATCTTCGTCGCCATTTCAAAACTGTGCAGAAGGGTGCATAGGTCCCTGATCTGAGACCACTCCTCCAGCGTGATTTGCCCCACCTCTGGATCTCGTTGGCCCAGGCTATACGTCAGAACGTATTGCACCAGGGCTTGTCGGTGCTGCCACAGTCGCTGCAACATGTGCAGAGTTGAATTCCACCGGGTAGGCACATCGCATTTTAGCCGGTGAAGTGGCAGGCCCAACGACTTCTGTAGAGATGTAAGTCGATGAGCTGCGGGATGCGAACGGCGGAAGTGAGCACACAGCGACCGTGCCCTCTGCAGAAGGCCATCTAGTCTGGGATAGTGGGCTAAAAATTGCTGGACAACCAGGTTCAACACGTGAGCCATACAAGGCACGTGTGTGACATTTCCCCGGCGAAGGGCCGCACCCAGGTTTGCAGCATTGTCGCACACGGCCTTCCCTGGTTTCAGGTCCAGTGGAGACAGCCATTCATGAAATTGGTTCTCCAGAGCTGACCACAACTCCTCAGCTGTGTGACTCACATTTCCCAGACATTTCAAAGTAAAAACCGCCTGATGACGTTGAGCCCTACTGCCAGCATAGTAAGGAGGTGTGCAGGATCCCTTCTGCGCAGTTAGAAAGCTTGTGGCATGACCAGACAGGCTTTGGGTGCAGGTGGAAGACCGAGAGGAGGTTGAGGAGGCAGAAGCAGTGGAGGAACTTTGACATAAAGAGGATTGACGCACAACTCGTGGGGACGGCAAGACTTGGACAGCAGCCCCTTGTCCTGCTGTCACCATAGTTACCCAGTGCCCAGTCAGCGACATGTAACGCCCCTGTCCATGCCTACTCGTCCAAGTGTCTGTGGTGAAATGCACCCTGTCACACACAGAGTTTCTCAAAGAAGCGGTGATGTTGTGTGCGACATGCTGTTGGAGCGCAGGCACACCTTTCTTTGAGAAGTAGTGCCGACTGGGCATCTGGTACTGGGGCACTGCGACGGACATAAGGTCTCGAAAATCCTCTGTGTCCACCAGGCGGAAAGGCAGCATTTCTGTAGCCAAGAGCTTGCAGATGGTGAAATTCAACCTCTTAGCTTTCTCATGGCTAGGAGGAAATGGTCTTTTACTTGTCCACATCTGAGGGACCGAGGGCTGGCTATTGTGCTTAGACGGGGTTGATAAGGGTGTCCCCGGCAAACTGCCGGTCTGTGAGGAAGATGCAGGCGGACATGTTAGGTTGCCTTGATCCAAAGGTGGTTCTATCGATGTCGGACAGCGCTCAACACCAGCTGGTGTTACCACCTCCAAAGAAAATGATGACCTGCCAATCACGCTGGCTGTTGCGGGTAAAGAGGTGGCAGGTCTGCGCCCCAAAACAGGTGTGACTGCTGTCCCCCCAGTCACAGAGGATGAAGAGGCCGCGGATGCACAAGATATGGCAGACGGTGGTTGGCCCGGCCGGCTAGGCCGCATTGTAGCACACTGAGCTTCCCACTGCAACTTATGCTTCATGTCCATGTGCCGGTTCATGCATGAAGTACTCAAACTATGTATTTTTTGGCCTCTACTTAGCTTTTGCTGACAAATGTTACAGATAACACGAGTTGGGTCATCTTTATCGATCTGAAAAAATGCCCAGTCTATGCAAGGCTTAGCACCCATGCGACCTGAAGAGCCACCACGACTTGTGGTGAGAGGCAGAGTTGTGTTTGAGGATGCAGTTGTTGACGTGCTTCCAGTACTACGTCTCTGTCCAGGAAGGCGCAACCTGACCTCGTCGTCACTAGCATCTTCCTCCACCTCCTCTGCTGACCTCATCTCTTGGCTGACTGTGGGTTGACAGTAAGTGGGATCTCCAACCTCATCATCATCACCCTGTGTGTTATCACACCCGTCGTCCTCAGAGCCAACCTGTTCCTGCCCTGACAAAAAGCTAAAGTTGTCGCTCCAATCAGGTATTTGAGTCTTATCATCGTCTTCCTCATTGTCTCCACCAACAGGAGTTACAGTTTGGGAATGAGGGTCTACATTATGGTCAGAACCTTCTGCGTCTGGTCCTGGATCCGACTCATAAAGATTCTGGGCATCAGTGCAGATCATTTCCTCGTCTGGATTCACAGAAGCGCTGGAGTCGACCTCTGATTCCCAGGCTATAGTATGAGTAAACAGCTCTGCAGACTCAACCATCTGTTCTACCTCATACTCAGACGGGCAGCTGGAGATTTGGGAGCTGTGAGGAAGCAAGTGCGATTTGGGTGACACCTTTGAGGACTGGAGTATTTGTGATGTTGAAGTTGATGTGGAGGAGAGCCCACTTAAAGGAGCACTTGATATCCGTTGAAGCACCTGCTGTTTTTGTGCCTCATCTGGAATTTGTAGCGATTGGCGTGGCCGTAAGAAAGGGATCTTATCACATTGTCCGCTAAAAGAAGTAGACATTTTAGTTTGGCTGGAAGATGGTCTTTCTTCTGCAGATGTTACTGTTGCTTTAACACCTACCCCACGGACACAACCTTTTTTCCCCTTCCCAACACGCCTATTCCCCTTTCCACCAGCAGCAGGCCTTTTTCCACTCATTTTGGTGGTTAACTAATTCACAACTCTGGAGTTGTTTGCACAAAAAAACAATGGATGGTAACCGAGCAGAGCTGAATGGCCAAACTGTGGTATTAGGCCAAAACTATTGGCTGGGTTAGATGCAGAAAAAAATTATATTCAATTTGCAACCTGATGGAGGTCAGTATAGATGGACTAATACAACAAGTCCCACACACAGCTAGAAGCCCAATATTTTTTCAGAGGTACTGTAGATGCAGATAAAAATTATTTTTAATTTGCAACCTGATGGAGGTCAGTATAGATGGACTAATAGAGAAAGTCCGACACACTACTAGAAGGCCAAATATTTTTTCAGAGCTAGATGCAGAAAAAAATTATATTCAGTTTGCAACCTGATGGAGGTCAGTATAGATGGATTAATAGAACAAGACCCACACACAGCTAGAAGCCCAATATTTTTTCAGAGCTAGATGCAGAAAAAAATATATTCAGTTTGCAACCTGATGGAGGTCTGTATAGATGGATTAATAGAACAAGTCCCACACACAGCTAGAAGCCCAATATTTTTTCAGAGGTAGATGCAGAAAAAAATATATTCAGTTTGCAACCTGATGGAGGTCAGTATAGATGGACTAATACAACAAGTCCCACACACAGCTAGAAGCCCAATATTTTTTCAGAGGTAGATGCAGAAAATAATTATATTCAGTTTGCAACCTGATGGAGGTCTGTATAGATGGATTAATAGAACAAGACCCACACAGCTAGAAGCCCAATATTTTTTCAGAGGTAGATGCAGAAAAAAATATATTCAGTTTGCAACCTGATGGAGGTCAGTATAGATCGACTATTACAACAAGTCCCACACACAGCTAGAAGCCCAATATTTTTTCAGAGGTAGATGCAGAAAAAAATTATATTCAGTTTGCAACCTGATGGAGGTCTGTATAGATGGATTAATAGAACAAGACCCACACACAGCTAGAAGCCCAATATTTTTTCAGAGTTAGATGCAGAAAAAAATATATTCAGTTTGCAACCTGATGGAGGTCAGTATAGATGGACTAATACAACAAGTCCCACACACAACTAGAAGCCCAAATATTTTTTCAGAGGTACTGTAGATGCAGATAAAAATTATTTTTAATTTGCAACCTGATGGAGGTCAGTATAGATGGACTAACAGAGAAAGTCCGACACACTGCTAGAAGGCCAAATATTTTTTCAGAGCTAGATGCAGAAAAAAATTAGATTCAGTTTGCAACCTGATGGAGGTCAGTATAGATGGACTAACAGAGAAAGTCCCACACACTGCTAGAAGGCCAAATATTTTTTCAGAGCTAGATGCATACAAAAAATTATTTTGAATTTGCAACCTGATGGAGGTCAGTATAGGTGGACTAATAGAACAAGTCCCACACACTGCTAGAATGCCAAATATTTTTTCAGAGCTAGATGCAGAAAAAAATTATATTCAGTTTGCAACCTGATGGAGGTCTGTATAGATGGATTAATAGAACAAGACCCACACACAGCTAGAAGCCCAATATTTTTTCAGAGGTAGATGCAGAAAAAAATATATTCAGTTTGCAACCTGTTGGAGGTCAGTATAGATGGACTAATACAACAAGTCCCACACACAGCTAGAAGCCCAATATTTTTTCAGAGGTAGATGCAGAAAAAAATATATTCAGTTTGCAACCTGATGGAGGTCAGTATAGATGGACTAATACAACAAGTCCCACACACAGCTAGAAGCCCAAATATTTTTTCAGAGGTACTGTAGATGCAGATAAAAATTATTTTTAATTTGCAACCTGATGGAGGTCAGTATAGATGGACTAATAGAGAAAGTCCGACACACTACTAGAAGGCCAAATATTTTTTCAGAGCTAGATGCAGAAAAAAATTATATTCAGTTTGCAACCTGATGGAGGCCAGTATAGATGGATTAATAGAACAAGACCCACACAGAGCTAGAAGCCCAATATTTTTTCAGAGGTAGATGCATAAAAAAATAAATTCAGTTTGCAACCTGATGGAGGTCAGTATAGATGGACTAACAGAGAAAGTCCCACACACTACTAGAAGGCCAAATATTTTTTTAGAGCTAGATGCAGAAAAAAATTATATTCAGTTTGCAACCTGATGGAGGTCTGTATAGATGGGTTAATAGAACAAGACCCACACACAGCTAGAAGCCCAATATTTTTTCAGAGGTAGATGCAGAAAAAAATATATTCAGTTTGCAACCTGATGGAGGTCAGTATAGATGGACTAATACAACAAGTCCCACACACAGCTAGAAGCCCAATATTTTTTCAGAGGTAGATGCAGAAAAAAATATATTCAGTTTGCAACCTGATGGAGGTCAGTATAGGTGGACTAATAGAACAAGTCCCACACACTGCTAGAAGGCCAAATATTTTTTCAGAGCTAGATGCAGAAAAAAATTAGATTCAGTTTGCAACCTGATGGAGGTCAGTATAGATGGACTAATAGAATGATGCTATGCCCAAAAGATTTTACTTCACTAGGTGCAGTAGAAAAATTGGTATTCTATACACAGGTGGTATATCTTGCAACACAGATAGGCTACTCCACTGACTAACACACTCTGCAATAGGCCAAAAAGGATTAGCTTTGCTAGATTCAGCCAAATGCTGTGAAAAAAACTTGCACAGCACTGGCACAGACCTGCCTGGCAAAAACTGATAGGAACTGATGTAACCTAGTCCTGAAAAGGACTCCAATTACAATTAGTCTTTACTCCCACAACCTATCTATTTAAGAGCACAGACCTGCCTGATAAAAGTCGTAGGAAATGCTGTAACCTAGTCCTTAAAAGGACTGCAATCACAGCTATTCCCTACTCCCAAGCTATCTGTATATTTGTGCGAAAATTGGCTTGAAATTAACAAGGTATAGCGCACACAGCAACAGCGGTGCCGTCTAACACGCAGCTGCAGCAGTGAGAAAATGGTGGCGACGGGGAAAATGGCTTGGTCTTATAGGGCAAGGACATGTGACATACACTGCCAATGACACATGCCCTTGCTTGTGTGAAAAAAAGCACTTCGCTCCGTGTGTGCACTGCTGATAGGCTGACAGATTGCACCTCCCCACTGTAAATGCGGGAAAGAGAAAAAAAAAATGGAGATCTTCATTGTTCCTGCAGAGATCCATCCCCTGCCCCTCCCCCCACCCCGCTGTACACTCAAACTGCGTATTAACATTAATTTTCATCATTACTGAGAAAAAATCCAGTTATGATTTTGGTGCACGAACAGTTATCGAACATAACCTCGAACAGCCGAATTTTTCTCAAATTGTTCGTGTTCGCCGAGCTGCTCGAACACCGCCCAAAACAGCTCGAATTTGAGATTGGCGAACAGTTCGAGTAGAACAACGCTCATCTCTATTCCTGAGTTAAAACATGAGTAATTTGAGGTCTGAAAGCACTGTTTCTTTTTTAGTATTTTGACCCTTTATCATTTGCTGCAAATAAATACAAATGTTTTAGCTTTAAATTTCGGAGACATGTTGTCAGTAGTTTATAGAATAAAAAAACAATGTACATTTTAATCAAAAATATACCTAGAAAGAGAAAAATGAGAGAAAATGAAAATTTTGCAGTGGTCTCTTAATTTTTGCCACAGCTCTCTCTCTCTCTCTCTCTCTCTCTCTCTCTCTATATATATATATATATATATATATATGTACATACATATATATATATATGGAAAATATATGCATGAAAAATTTGGATTTTGCCAGATTGGATATATATATATACATATATATACAATATATACATATAGCTAGCCCAATCTGGCAAGAGGGCTTACAAGGCAATATTAGCTTGAGATCAAGTTTGTTTTTTTACAAAAATCAAACACACATACAAAAATTATGTTTTCTATTTCAGCTGCTGATTCACCTTGGGTATTGCTACTTTGCTTACTTATAACCAAAACAACCAGGCCCGTCTTCTGTTCTGTAAAGTTATTTATTTATTTATTTTCATCATTTTGTTTTCTTTTCAGTGGATATGTAGTGATACTTTACAACATTCATCAACATTAAAATTAATTTGCCATATTCTTTTTTTTTTTTCCTAAATTTCTTAAACATTTACAACATTTTTATTCACAGAATCTGATGATTTACTGTGTAATGGAGCTAAACTATAGATAATTTAAATATTAATTAATAATTAAGCAACACTAATAGTTATAATTATTAGGATTGATATTTTATTATTATATAAAATATTCATACAATCTTGCTGCAGAATTTAAAAAGTTTGCTTACTGACTTATGTCAGTGTCTGAGGCAAATCACCATTAGATCTCTAATAGGAAACATGTTTTTCTGATTTTTCTTGTGAAAGTTTGATAAATTGCTTTGTCCCCCACGTAAAAAACAAACCATACAGTACACAGATTTCATAAACAAGCTGAAAATGCAGATCCCCAACTGTGTTTTATTTTTACTTATTTATTTATTGATTGATGTATTTTTAGAAATTGCCTTTGAATTGCTGGGAATTGCTATTGGTTGCAGTCAACTGCTTCATATATTCATTCAAAAATAGCAAACTAATTATCTTTGAATGTACATTATTACAATGCACATAGGTTCTATATTATTTTTTCCCAAATGCACATATACATTTTCTCTATGTTATAGATAAACATAGAAATAATAAAAAAATAAATAGGAGCACTCCTGGAAAAACTGACATGTAGCGACTCAAGGGATTTTCATGACGTCTGTTTGTGTTGTAAGTAACCCACCCATCCTTCAGACACTGTGCTAGGCATAAAAAATGTTTATGTTCTTCTGCAAGACTCTGGTTAACCAAATATGAATACAAGAATCTAAAATTAGATCTTCACTTGAATCTTACTAGTGGTTAAAGGGAATCTGTCAGCACGTTTTTGCTACGTAATCTGAGGGCTGCATGATGTAAGGGCTGAGACACTGATTTCAGCCATGTGTCACTTATTACGCTGTATGCTATTGTTTTATTGCAATGAGTATTTTATCAGCAGGAGATTATCACTGCCCAGACTAGTGCCAAGTGGTCCAACCACACCCTCCAGCACTGATTATCAGCTTACTGTCAGTAGACAATGTGCATAGAGAGCTGTGTTGTTGGTGGGGTTAGATTTATGAGTTCTGCTTCATCTAAAAACTCTGATTATATCACAACTGGATTCAGCTTCTCTTTTCCTAAATTATGCTGCTCTCAGATGAGGTAGCAAAAAAATGGTGATAGATTTCCTTTGAGAACTGTGGTGCCTCAAAAGATTCCAGGCAGCCCCTCTAATCTAATGTTAAGCTTATGGGCTGGCCATAACAGTGTGATTACAACTCTGTAGAAAAATCCACTAGCATCCATGTAACTTCTTCTATTGATACAAGTACATAGATGGCAAGTATTAATTTATTTAATGCTTAATAAAAAGCCACACGTGGGTCGATATGTGCAGATTATATACTGATTAGGGATGAGCAGACACGTGGAAATTCGGGATCTGGTACCCAACCCAAATTTTATTCTAAAGTTTGTTTCAAATAGAAGAACTATACCAAAACTTGAAGCAGAACCTGAACCCCATTGAAAACAATGGTGACCCGAACTTTTGTTATGTCTCTCCTCCTGGACTTACCCAGGAAAGCCGAACATTGCAATGAACTTCAGAGAGAAGTCCGTGTTCAGCGTTTAGCACCGAACACTAAGTGTCCGGCACGAACCTAAGTTCGTCAAGTTGAGTTCAGGTTTTCTCATCTCTAATACTGGTCTCAAAAACAGAAATTATTTAGTTTATGGTCTGGAGGGAAAATTATTTCACTGGGAATCTGAAAAAGCCAATAAGTGCCAATAATGCCTTCGGTTGTGTTTTGTTGCACCCTTTTTAAGCCTTTGCCAAATGCAATTGTAATGCTAAACCAACCCCTATGAGTGAGTGGTTGATCATGAGTATATTGAACCTGTGAACTTTCCCTTAAATATAACATTATGGTTCATCTTACTGTGAATTGGTGTATGAACCTGCCCTTTTATCGGTAAGTATGGCCTCTTTCTGTGATTTTATACAGCTTTGATACTATTTTTTTAGATTGATTTCAAAGTCTTGACACAAGTTGGAAAAAAGAATATATTTCTTTGTTTATATTAATTGACCACTGGAACAAGCTTCCTGACCCAAAACCAAACAGTCTGTGATCCTGTATTAATATTTTCCTAGCTCTAAACACTTTCATCTTTTCTAAAACATGAATTCAGTGAACCGTAAAAGCCTATGTTACATATATTTTTCTGCACTGTTTTAGCCAGATTTACTGAGTATTTCACTTCTGCCTTTACCCTGTTGAATTTCATAGAACATAAGAATAAAACTGTGTGCCTTACTAAATCTGACCACATATAAATAGTCTGACAGTAGGTTCTAATTATCACAAACAAGCTAACATGCAATAAAACTTTAGAAAGCAACCATTTCAAATACAAAGTAATTCAAAGTATATTAATACTTGAAAGGATTCTGTATTACCGTTTTCACATATGTTTGATGAGAACATAAGTTAAAAAATACATTTAGAGAATAATATGTTGGCAATATATGTGCTTACAGTGCAGACGTATGGCATGTACAATGTTGTGCCTATTTTCAAAAGATGGCCAAATGGTGCTATTGGCACAGTAGTTTATTGGATTCATTAAAGAGTCAAAAAGTCAGTGAACATGCTTTGATATCCTGACACTGTTTTTGTTTTCCAATATTATTTTTCCTTTTTTTTTATGTTAGGAAATTCTGATTGCTACTAGCTTGCCTGGGCACAGATTACAGATCAGTGAGAGGGAGGAAGGAGCTGTGTTCTTCATTTCTTATTAATGATGGATCCTATCTTATCTGCCTTCAACTTTCATTGTTATGTTGTCTGTAATTATGAGTAGGGAAAGAGCGGACCCATGGATGTTCGGGTTCGCCCAGTTCAAGCGAACTTTAGTCCAAAGTTCAGTTCGGGTACAAAAACTCTACCCGAACTTTTACTCAAACCCTATAGAAGTCAACTTGGACCCAAACTTTAGCGCTTTAAAATGGTCTTAGTAAGGGCTAGGGGCCTGCAAAAGTCTATCTATCTCACAGACTTCCGGGAGAAGTCCGTGTTCAGAGTTCAGCACCGGAATGAACACCAAACTTTAAAGTTTGGGTTCGCTCATCTCTAATTATGAGATGAAATAGTAAAACATGGCACCAACGTTTTTATGAAAATTTTATAAGCTTGGTTTAAATATATATAGTCAGAATTTCTGACAATGTATTTTTTTCTTAATATTCTAACCCTATCAGAATCTATTTTACTGTTCACTATATTTTACACACAAAGTTATCTCCAAACTTCCCTTACTATTGACATAGAAAAAAATTACATCTTTCTTCAGACCTGTAAAGAAAGTTTTCTCTATCACTTTTGTTCAGTTTCTAGCTACATATACCTCTGGTTTTAATGCAGAATAAATATGAAGATAATATTCATGATATTAGTAACATGACAAAACAGGACAGCTGGATAATAATATTTTTAGTATTGTTGCATATGGGTAGACATGCTCAATAGATTTACTGGACAGATAGATTGTCACTGTAAAAGTTATCGATAATGTCATCATTGTACTATGTTGCCCCACTTGCTTGGGGCAGCAAAGTACAATGATGACATCATCACTTCTAGATGTAACTGCTCAGCTTCTAACTTTTTCACTCCAGGGCAATTTTCCATTTTTCCTTTTTTGTTTTTATCTCCCCTTCTTCCAAGAGCCATAACTTTTTTATTTTTACATCAACATAGGCGTATGAGGGCTTGTTTTTTTGTGGGATAAGTTACACTTTTGAATGACATCATTCATTTTATCAAGTGATGCACTAGAAAGAGGGAAAAAAATTCCAAGTGCATTGAAATTGCAAAAAAAAGTTAAATTCCACAATTGTTTTTTGTTTTTTTATTCACTATGTTCACTATATGGTAAAAGTGACCTGGCAATAAGACTCTCCAGGTCAGTGCATGTACACAGATATAAAACATTTATAGTTTTTTCTTATTTAAATGATGAAAAAAATTAATAAATTTGTAAAAAAAAAGTAAAAAAAAAATGTTGCTTGTGTTGCCATTTTTCGAGACCTGTAACACTTTCAATTTTTGGCATATGGGGCTATGTGAGGGCTTATTTTTTGCACCCTGACCTGATGTTTTTACTGATACCATTTTGGGGTAGATACGATGTTTTGCAATGTTGTGGCAACCAAAGAGACATAATTCTGGAATTTTGATTTTTTTTCTCATTACTCTGTTGAGATTCTTATCAGATTAATTTACTTTATATTTTGATATTTCGTACTTTTTCGAATGAAGCTATACCAAATATCTGTATTTTTACTTTTTTTTTAAATGTTTTATTTTTAATAGGGCAAAGGAGGGCGATTTTAACTTTTTTTTTCATATTTTTTAAAAACATTTTTATTTTACTTTTTACTTCATTTAATAATCCCTTTGGGGACTTGAAGCTGCGATTGTCTGATTACTTGTGCTATACTTAGCAGTGCATCAGCTATACTATGTATATTGAAAATCACGATCTCCTATGATCGTCAGCTACTGGCTGAGTTTCATAGGAGTGTCATAAGGACAGGCACGGTGGGTCATCAGGAGAACCTCAGCTTTCTTGGCAACCCATAGGTGCACCGCAATCACCTCACAGCCACGCCGATGGGCATGTGGCATGACGCGTCTCCCTGATGGCTCATGTTAAACGCTGCTGTTAAAAGGCAGATGATTACTGATTAAATCAGCCATCATCTGCCGGGAAAGATGCGGGCTTGGCGTTCGAGCCCACATCAAAGTCATGGAGCCGCAAATGACGTACCAGTATGTCATATGTCGGCCAGGTGTTAAATAAAGCTCTGTTCCCATTTTGAATTCTATTTCTCTGTTCTGAATTTTTTGTTGCATAAAAAAAATGAACACGCAATGGAAACCAGAAAGACCCAATTCTCAACAATGGCATCATTTGGCTTTCACTTGCATCTATTTTGTAATATATCCATGTTGCATGTGAATTTAATTTCTCTGTTCCTGGAATAGAACTGAAAAACAGCTGAAAAACACAGGTGGGAACAGAGCCTTTGTCATTTTACAGAGGATTATGGGGCACAAAGGGAATGTGTAATCTGATGCATAAATATGTGAAAATCTAAAAATTCTAGAATTAAAAATTTAGTAAATTTACTGTAGACCCTTGACATAGAGATAGAGTGTAGCTTGTGTAGAATGCTTTAATATCTGAAAATAATAATAATAATAGGAATTATTATTATATGTTGTATAGAATATAGTGCAGCAACCATTACTCTAACAAGATTTGTGGGTCCTAACAACCAAGTGACAAATGGTACTGAAATTATTCGTATTTGGTTATTTCACTAGGAAAATAATACTTTCTGGCATTATGTTCAAAACATCCTGTTGAAAATGGTTTCTAAAGTAAAATGTTGGAGTGACAAGGCAAATCAACTTTCAGCTTGATTGCATAATTCATGTATTTTTGTTTCTATGACAACTGTTACTAAAATAGATTCATACAATAATTACCATTTCCCGTCTCACATTTTTCTATCTATATGATCTCTAAAAAGTTTGTGAACAATTTTTTTTTCATAATTTTAAATAGATTAAATGATAAATTGTTACTATATATACTATACAGTCAAGACTGTTAGAAAATAAACATTAACCGTTTAATGACCAGATAATATTTCAGTTTTTTTTTATTATTATTTAGCAGTAAATAATTATCTGAAATTTATAAAAAAAATAAAAATAAAATTGAGTCACTATTTTCTGAGACACGTGATTTTTTTTCCTTTTCCCATCAATGGAGCTGTGTGAGGGCATTTTTTTGCACCTCAAACTGACATTTTTATTGGTACCATTTTGTGGAACATATGAACATATGTTTTGATTACTTTTTATTGCGTTTTATTTTTATAAGGGCAGTGACTGAAAAATGAAAAATATACATTTTTTTGTCATTTAATGAGCGGTTTAAAAAATTGTATGTTTTAAAAGATGGGACTTTTTTAGAAACATTATGTTTCTTTTTTATCTTTAATCTCTTTTTTTGAAAGGGGAAAAGGGGTTGATTTAAACGTATTTGCTACATCTTTAGTCTTAGAAGACCACAGTATTGCAAGACAGTGAAATTTCAGTTTTCCTATGGCGCTCAGCCTTTGGCTAGAGGGCGGACATGTCACTTATTGGGGCCTTCAGCAGGCCTGAGCTGCCATGGTAACATACTGGTTGACCACAATTGCATCATGGGTGGATGGATGGGTGGCAATGTGAGCATGGTGTAAGGTGCCCCAGCGAGGTAGTCGTGAGAGAGCTGTGGCCCCTGCTCACCCTGGCACCCTACAGGCAAGGTGTGTCCTCCCTCTGATGTACTGCAGTGTATGTGGTGCTTTCCACTTTCTTGAGACCAGCCGGTTGCATCTGTCTCCAGGCATTTCTCTTCTGGAACCAGGGCAGCAATAAACTCAAGAGGACACAAGGTTCATAATAATAACTGGAAGACAAAAAGGGGGTGGGGTGGAAAAGTGCTGTGCTTGTGTGAACCTGTATGGAAGTAGAATATGCATGCAGATACTGTGGTCTGCTCACCTGAGTGGGTTGTGCAGACCGCACAACCCAGGTTAAGCAGCTACTGGCGCTGATAGCGCTGCCATGATGCCTTCAGTGTCTCCTCTGGATTAGCAGTACCTCCCATTGAGTTCCTTTGCTTTATGTATAAAAGTGCCTGTTTCTTCCATTTTCCCATAACTCCACCTGATGAAGGCAGCAGACCGCTGCAGAAACGCGTTGTGGGCATTAGAACCTCAATAAAGAGGTTTGTTTTATCCTTTTCCAGCGCCTTATCCAGTTTCTAGCGCCCCACTGACCACTTCAATTTGCACACCATAATAATAACTGGGACTTTACTTGGGGAAAATTAATATGTACAATACTTACAGGCAGATATAATGGATAAGGCCCAACGGGTTGTCATCTTTCCCACAGGTACTTGATACAACTTCAGCCCTGGTTCCAATTTAAGTGCAGCATCTCTGTTCTCTAACCCTAGAGAATCTCCCTCACCAGTGACAGTATATCCGAATCCTTGTTCTCCCTACATCTTAGGTTTGAGTCCTGACTTCTTCTGCAGCCTGCAGACAGAATGTACCCCCGGGTCCTCAATGACTCTCTTGAGTTTCCCAGGCTGGCTAAGGGGACTCTTGTGGAGGGATTCTTCTCCTTGGGGATCCACTGTCTGGGATATGGGGCTCATGTCTGCCACTATACCGAGGCTTCCCGTACTGTCCCAAGTACTATCTCTCACTGAACTTTCACTTCCTGCTCCTGGAAACTAATCAGAGATTTTCCTAATGTGCCCACCCTCTATGGCCTGTCCTCACACACAATTAACTTTCTCACTGTCCTAAATGTCTGCAATCCTACTGGTAGACTTAATCTGTCATCTATATTCGAGACAGTGGCTTCTTGTGGCTGGTTGCTAATATTACAGCCCACAAGAAAACATATCAAGAACAGAGCATTTACTCACATCCTGTGCTCAGCCATAACACTGAGTTCTCCTTTCCTCTACTGGGCTGAATTTTCACAGCTAACCCCTTAACTGGACCTAACTGCAGCCTAGAGAGATCTAACTGTCAGGATCATTCTCTTTAACCCTTTTAGTGCAAGAGGGAAGCTACTTCCTTCCCCACTACTATAATGGTGTCATTTAAATGCTGCTGTCAGTGGTTGTCTATAGCAACCAGAGTGCACATCTGCCTTGTAAGAAATATATTATATATATATATATATATACTGAGCTGGCTTCATACTTCATACATTTTTCTCATAGGTCGTTAATCAGTTAATATGATATCTATAAATAATCCATTCCGTATATTTTTGAATTTTGAGAATAACAACTTTTCTTAACATACCTTCCTAGATTGTATTCTGTCACACAAGTTCATATCATAATATCATAAAAAAGGTCTGGCTATTGGCAATGAGTAGAATACATTACCTATTTATCACTCTGAAACCTATAGTTTATGACCAGTTTATTAACACAAAAGCAGTAATAATCTGAAAAACTGAGTAAAAAATGAGGCCAAGTCTCTAAAGTTTAAAAGTAAACTTTTTGATTATTTTTTGGTCCTTTGATCACTTTAATGAGAGTATGTTACCAAACTTCACAATATAAACTGCAAACTTTATTATGTAGACCTATTATTAATAGACTATCTTAGGCCTAATGAAGCCAGCATATTTTCTTTAAAAATCCAGATCCTGAGAGGTAGTACCAGCACTGCAGAAAAACAGGATTTTCCATACACTTCAGTGATGCTTATCAACAGTGCAAAAAGATATATAGTCCATAACTATTACAAATTGAAGAAAGAAAATTGTGACACTCAACAAAACGTGAAAGAACAGCAAACTTTATTCTAAATATATAAAATGACATCAGGGAGGAAGCAAGAATGTGGATTATCACACGGACAACAGCCATTTCGCACCTGTTATATGCTTCTTCCTGGTCCTGAGTACTGCCTGATCTAGCACACTTGTTTATTCAGTATGCGGGTTGAGTCACATGTCCGCCATGTTGATAACCCAAATGAACGGTACATAAATAGCACAACAGTTATAAGATACACTTCATATTAGCTACCGGATAGCATGTACATCATAAAATATCATACTTTGAATTTCTAAGACAAGCATATAAAAAATTCTTGAGGTTTTTGCGTTCATTCATACCCAATGCACCGAGTGCATCGGCATGAATGATCCAATGTGTTTTCCTTTGAAAATCCATTTCAGAAAGGCTACACAAATGTCTTTAAAAGTTAGAATCCAATGTTACAGTGAAAGATCTCATGATTACAAGTGTTTTAAGTATCTGCTCACTTAGCCCAACTGACCAGCTCCTCATTGTCCCTCCTCACTGCCTATGGCTGAATACTGCCCAGTACAAGCTGCAGCTGTCACACAGGCAGAAATTGAATACACTTGGAGACATGAGCTCTCTTACAATTTAGCCAAAGAAGTGATCATTTTACAATCAGGATTTTATAACCATTTAAAGACGTTTTTTTAAGTGTAAAATAGAAACGGTGGTATCAGCTCACCAAGTGGAGGAAAATGCCTTGATTAGGGTCCGGTGCATGGAGACTCTAGACCGGCTCATGGGCAACAAATGTAACAGAAGTAACAGGACTAAGAGTGGTACCTACAGTACACAGCCTCATCAGGACTAAGAAATGTATTAAATTATGTATGCAGTTTGTATAGTAAAATCTGGTGAACAATGAGGTTTAAAATTGGCAGTTGTGTAAAGTATAAGACAAAGGGTTAAATCTGAAATGCAACTGTGTTGACTAGATAAAAAATAAACCTTGCAAACCAGATAAATGATATACTCCAAAATAAAAACACAGTCAACACTTACTCAATACTATATTAAAATTCCCTTTGCTTTTGGCAGCTATCCTTTGTATTGGCAATGATTTACCCTTCCCCGTTTGCTCCACCAAAGGTTTGATTGATGTATTTTGAAAGAGAACAAGGAGATTTATAGGACTCGTATCATCTTTATGTATTGAAAAATGTGTGTGTACAATGAATGTAAAAGAGGATCCTTATTGCATGTCATATTACAGTGATTTATTTATTTTATGGTATTTGTATAGAGTAGACTAGATGAGTTTCTCAGACCAAATGTAAGAAACCTGGATATTTTATTTAAAAAAAAATTGTAAAGAAAAAAAGTCTATCAATTGCTAGGAGGAAACGTAACATATGAAATCAGTAACATAAGTGCCTATATTAAGTAATGATCTTAAGGAGCGGTAATACAGCACCCAGAGAAGCTTACAAAGTCATACTGTATGGCTGGAATTTTGATAAAAAGATATATAGAGGTTCTCTCTAGGGGCAAGCACTTGCATATATAGAATGCCTTCAGATTATGGTATAGTCACGAGACCAAATGCTTATTCTGAAAACCTCTTTCCTTTAAAGCATATTTTTTGGGGGGAAGGAAGAAAAGGTAATTAGCTCATCTTACACGGATGACATAGTGAAAATCACTTGTATTCAATCTGGTAAATCTTTTTTGATCATGATGTGGTACAGGCAGTGTAGGAAACACCAGGCTGGTATCCACGTAACAAATGGAAGAAAGAACCATGAGGACTGGGCTCCAACAACAATGGAAAAAATGCTAAGACATGGTAAAAAAAAAAAAGCAAAAAAGATTAAGGATCCATAATCTTTTTCAGGTTAGCAACCCTTATTCATAGCTAAGAATAAGAGTTGCTAACCCGAAACACGCAAGATTATGTATGGATCCTTAATCTTTTTTATCATTCTTGCTTTTTATCACAATGTTTTTAAAGGGAATCTGTCTGCAGGTCTTTGTTATGTAATCTGCAGACAGCATGCTGTAGGGGTTAAAACACAAATTTCAGCATGTACAGTAAAGACCAAAAGTTTGGACACACCTTCTCATTTAAAGATTTTTCTGTATTTTCATGACTTTGAAAAATGTACATTCACACTGAAGGCATCAAAACTATGAATTAACACATGTGGAATTATATACTTAACAAAAAAGTGTAAAACAACTGAAAATATGTCTTATATTGTAGGTTCTTCAAAGTAGCCACCTTTTGCTTTGATGATTACTATGCACACTCTTGGCATTCTCTTGAAGAGCTTCAAGAGGTAGTCACCAGAAATGGTTTTCACTTCACAGGTGTGCCCTGTCATGTTTAATAAGTGGGATTTCTTGCCTTATAAATGGGGTTGGGACCATCAGTTTTGTTGTGCAGAAGTCTGGTGGATACACAGCTAATGGTCCTACTGAATAGACTGTTTGAATTTGTATTATGGCAAGTAAAAAGCAGCTAAGTAAAGAAAATGGAGTGGCCATCATTACTTTAAGAAATGAAGGTCAGTCAGTCCGAAAAATTTGGAAAACTTTGAAAGTGTCCCCAAGTGCAGTTGCAAAAACCATCAAGCGCTACAAAGAAACTAGCTCACATGAGGACCGCCCCAGGAAAGGAAGACCAAAAGTCACCTCTGCTTCTGAGGATAAGTTTATCCGAGTCACCAGCCTCAGAAATCGCAGGTTAACAGCAGCTCAGATTAGAGACCAGGTCAATGCCACACAGAGTTCTAGCAGCAGACACATCTCTTCAACAACTGTTAAGAGGAGACTTTGTGCAGCAGGCCTTCATGGTAAAATAGCTGCTAGGAAACCACTGCTAAGGACAGGCAACAAGCAGAAGAGACTTGTTTGGGCTAAAGAACACAAGGAATGGACATTAGACCAGTGGAAATCTGTGCTTTGGTCTAATGAGTCCAAATTTGAGATCTCTGGTTCCAACCACCATGTCTTTGTGCGATGCAGAAAAGGTGAACGGATGGACTCTACATGCCTGGTTCCCACCGTGAGGCATGGAGGAGGATGTGTGAAGATGTGTCCAAATTAGTTGGACTATCATTTATTTTTCAAGAGGACAATGACCCCAAACGCATCTCCAGGCTGTGTAAGGGCTATTTGCCCAAGAATGAGAGTGATGGGGTGCTACGCCAGATGACCTGGCCTCCACAGTCACCAGACCTGAACCCAATCGAGATGGTTTGGAGTGAGCTGGACCGCAGAGTGAAGGCAAAAGGGCCAACAAATGCAAAGCATCTCTGGGAGCTCCTTCAAGATTGTTGGAAGACCATTTCCGGTGACTACCTCTTGAAGCTCATCAAGAGAATGCCAAGAGTGTGCAAAGCAGTCATCAAAGCAAAAGGTGGCTACTTTGAAGAACCTAGAATATAAGACATATTTTTAGTTGTTTCACACTTTTTTGTTAAGTATATAATTCCACATGTGTTAATTCATAGTTTTGATGCCTTCAGTGTAAATGTGCAATTTTCATAGTCATGAAAATACAGAAAAATCTTTAAATGAGAAGATGTGTCCAAACTTTTGGTCTGTACTGTATCTCTTATCAAGCTCCATGGTTTTATTTGCCTGTGATTATTGTTTTAGCACCAGGAGCTGATCATTGCTGCACTAGAGCAGTGCATGCCTAGTAGTCTGACATGCCCCCTTTGGTAATAAGCAGCTCGCTCTCTATGGACATTGTATATATAGAATCTGGTGTGGGCAGGGGGCAGCTTTCTTAGCTCTGCTTCATTCTAAATCTAAAAGCTCTGATTGTGTTAGAACGGCTGCACCCAATAATCTAAGTGATACTTAGTTGGATTCAGCTTCTCTTTGCCTATATCATTCTGTTCCCAAATGAGGTAGCAAAAAGCTGCTGACAGATTCCTTTTAATTGCACAGTAAAAGTTATGTTTTCATATTTTCCCATTGTGCTGGAGCCAAGTCCTCATGAACCTTTCTTCCATATTTATTTTTTACAATTCTGTGTTACAAATGAACATTTCATTAAATGCATAAAATTCTTGCATGCTACATTATTAGTTCTCCTCTTACTCATAAATAGTCAATGATTCAGAGTTTGAAAATATTATTAGTTACTATATATCCGCTTAGCACCTAATTCCATTGTTGCTGAAAAACTATCGTAGTTTTGTTTTAACCACATAAGCATTATAGGATTTTTCAATTAGCACTTATGAGCACATACATGAAAGCTGTTAGTTGTGGACTGTTTGCTTCAGTGAAAATAACCAAATTGCTTCTTTGTTTGAAGGACCCCAAAAGCATAACAGCTGGTAAGCAACTGAAGCAACAGACAATGATAAATTGACTAAATCCTACTGCCAGGCTGGTTTATGCCTGGTACAGTGCAACCCTTCATAGCTTATCCACTGCAAATGATGTGTAACCTTCATGCTGCTGATGTCATCTGGCTATTATGCAAGCCAAAGAAATTGTTTATTAACCATACAAATATGGCCAGAGATTCGAAGTAAAAAAAAATTCCTCTGGATGAAATGATAGCCAAAGTATTTCTAATTGAAAGTTATTGGAAGAAAGAAAATTTCTTGTGTAGAATAAAAACTGAATATATTGTATTATACCTATGCATGTTATATAAACAGTTATGCTATAAAAATTCCCCAAAAAATTATACAAATTTTCTCAGTTCCAGCTATGTGACAAAATTATTCAATTTAAAGAAAATTGGACGGTTTTCCTAAGAAAATATGGACTAGCATTTCCGTTACTGAAACGCAGTGTATATAGCTCTAGTTACTGCAAAATTGAGTACAGGCTCGCTTAAAATGTTATCATATGACAATTCTGTGGGAAAGTATTTATCCTCATCCAGATGTAACTTGCAATTGCATATTAATCAAATAAAATCATTTTCATATTTAAACAAATGTAATATTAGACAAAGAGAACCAGAGAAAAGTCATAATCTGATTTCTGAAATATTACTGCATTATTGGTAGAGATCAACAGATTGAAGGATCAAATTTGAATCAAATTTCCAAAAATTTGCAGGTCACCACAAATTTGAAATCCTTTGTTATTCAATTCGTGAGGATCACAAAAAAAAAAATTCCCAGACCCATTTCAAACACTGCTGAATCACCATCGAGTGGGCTAATGGTGTTTTTCGCAGCCGCGCAAGGTTACTCCTTAATGCCCCGCAACTATGGCATCACATGGTTGTAGTACAGACAATCAGGGGGCTATCACAGGCAGTATAAAAGACCAAGTCCAGCCAAGGAAGGACATTTTATACTTGTACAGTTTAGGTATAGTAGGTCAGAGCACACAGCTTATTCCACATAGGGATAGAAAATCTGATTGTGTCTACTACTTTCAGTGCTCAAGTAGATTGACAATGGCAGTGCTAATCTCAGTTTGTAAATACTAATCCAAAGATTCAAGTGAGATAGGGGAGTTCTGTAGCTGCATAGTCAGTGTGATTATGAATTGATCTGTGATATACTGCAGTAATAGTATTTTAAGAACAGCCTTTTTTTATTTTTCCCTCTTGTAACAAGGAGGGCAATATTAACCCCTTTACAGCCTGGGGTGTATTAGTACGCACCAGGCTGTCACCCCCTGTTCAGCGCGGGCACCAGCGCTGAGCCCGCACTGAACCGGGCACATGTCAGCTGATTCTTACAGCTGACATGTGCCCGCAACAGCCGCGGGTGGAACCGTGATCCACCCGCGGCTGTTAACATGTTAAATGCCACTGTCATTCTCTGACAGTGGCATTTAACAGTGCCGCGACGGAAGCGTGTCACTTACCCCCCCATCTCGTGATTTCGGGTCACTGATGGGTGGGCATGACAACCCTGGGTCTGCAGCAGACCCCAGTGATTGTCATGTAGTGCTCATTATTAGTGCCACCTAGTGATCGGCGCTCATAGCACAGGAGCATTTCTACTACATAGAGGTGATCTGCTCATCGCCTCTATGTAGTACACTGTGTTCCAAATTATTATGCAAATAATATTTTCTCAGATTTTCCCAAATTACCTTTATGAATTGCAGTCATTATAATTTTCCAGTCAAATAACTATTAGAGTACAATTGAAAGGTTTTTGTACAAACTGCCTATGATAACAGTATATTTTTAAAAAAATAAAAAACTCAAACTGCACTCAAAATGCATGTTCCAAATTATTATGCGCAGCAGAGTTTTCAACCTTTTCATTTTAATAAAGAACAAAAAAATGGTCATTTTTGAAATTATAAGCATTAGCAGGTTATTAAAAACTGAAATCAAACAGTTTTCAACTCAAAACTTTATTCTAGGTGATGTTACATTTGCACATAGGACCCCTTGTTCGAAAGGAGCTTCTCAACTCTCTCGTCCATTGAATTTGTCAGGTTTTGGATGGTTTCTGCTTTAATTGTTTAGCATGAGGACAGAATACCCTCCCAGAGCTGTTGCTTAGATGTGAACTGCCTCCCGCCATCATAGACACTCCTTTTCATGATGCTCCAGAGGTTCTCAATGGGGTTGAGGTCAGGGGAGCATGGGTGCCACACCATAAGTTTGTCCCCTTTTACGCCCATAGCAGCCAGAGATGCAGATATGTTATGTGCAGCATGAGACGGGGCATTATCATGCATGAAATGATCTTGATGGTCCAGATGGATGGAGTGGAGGATGGCTGGTTGATGGACACCCCATGCAAACACGGCTATGGCGCTAACAAGGAGGAGGTGGAGTAATGTTTTGGGCTGGAATCATGGGGAGAGAGATTGTCGGCCCTTTTAGGATCCCTGAAGGGATAGAGATGAACTCCATAATGTATGTTGAGTTTCTCAAACAGCACTTCCTTCCATGGTTCAAGAAGAAGAACCGTGCATTCCGCAGCAAGATCATTTTCATGCATGATAATGCCCCGTCTCATGCTGCACATAACACATCTGCATCTCTGGCTGCTATGGGCATAAAAGGGGACAAACTTATGGTGTGGCACCCATGCTCCCCTGACATCAACCCCATTGAGAACCTCTGGAGCATCATCAAAAGGAGTGTCTATGATGGCGGGAGGCAGTTCACATCTAAGCAACAGCTCTGGGAGGGTATTCTGTCCTCATGCAAAACAATTAAAGCAGAAACCTTTCAAAACCTGACAAATTCAATGGACAAGAGAGTTCAGAAGCTCCTTTCGAACAAGGGGTCCTATGTGCAAATGTAACATCACCTAGAATAAAGTTTTGAGTTGAAAACTGTTTGATTTCAGTTTGTAATAATCTGCCAATGCTTATAATTTCAAAAATGACCATTTTTTTGTTCTTTATTAAAATGAAAGGTTGAAAACTCTGCTGTGCATAATAATTTGGAAGATGCATTTTGAGTGCAGTTTGAGTTTTTTATTTTTTTTAAAATATACTGTTATCATAGGCAGTTTGTACAAAAACCTTTCAATTGTACTCTAATAGTTATTTGACTGGAAAATTACAATGACTGCAATTCATATAGGTAATTTGGGAAAATCTGAGAAAATATTATTTGCATATTAATTTGGAACACAGTGTAGAGACGATCAGAAAGTTGCTGCATCTAGTCTCCTACGGAGACTATAGAAGCAAGCAAGAAGTGTAAAAAAAAGTTTTCAAAATATTTAAAAAATTAAAAAAATATAAAAGTTTAAATCACCCCCCTTTTGCCTCATTCAAAATAGAATAATAAAAAAAACACATACACATATTTAGTATCACCACGTTCAGAATCGCCCCAATCTATCAATATAAAAAAAAGAAAAAAATAATTAATCCGAACGATAAACGGCTTAACGAGAAAAAAAATTCGAAACGCCAGAATTACGTTTTTTGGTTGCCACAACATTGCAATAAAATGCAATAATGGGCGATCAAAACATCAGATCTACCCCAAAATGGTATCAATAAAAGCTTCAGCTCGGCACAAAAATAATCCCTCACCCGGCCACAGATCACAAAAAATGGAGACGCTACGGGTCTTGGAAAATGTCGCCTTTTTTTTTTTTTTTTTTTTTTTAAGCAAACTTTGGATTTTTTTTTCATCACTTAAATAAAATAGAACCTATACATGTTTGGTATCTACGAACTCATAATGACCTGGAGAATAATAATGGCAGGTCAGTTTTAGCATTCAGTGAACGTGGTAAAAAAAATAAAAAAAAATTTCTGTGGTATTGCACTTTTTTTGCAATTTCACCGCACTTGGAATTTTTTCCCATTTTCCCATACACGATATGGTAAAACCAGTAATGTTGTTCAAAAATACAACTTGTCCTGCAAAAAATAAGCCCTCATACAGCCATATTGACCAAAAAATAAAAATGCTATGGCTCTGGGAACAAGGGGAGCAAAAAACGAAAATGCAAAAACAGAAAATCCCAGGGTCCTTAAGGGGTTAAACCCTGCGGTGCTGATTTGATGTATTTCTAGCTCTCTCTCCCATTTTCTTAGCAATTAGTAGCTTTTCATTAGTGTAATTTGCAATGAATCTATTTGACACAATTTAATTTGAGAAAGTTGGTGAACCTGGCAAATCCAAATTTCGAAAGATCAGCTTTTTTTCTAATTATTTGTACAATGTAACTACTCTAGTTATCAATCAGTTGTGAAATTGCAGGACTAGAATCATTATAAGTCAAATTACTAAGGATACTTTTCAGCCATTTCTTAGCTTTGTAATTTTCGGGGAAACTGCCCCATAGACCAGGGTTCCCCAACTCCAGTCCTCAAGGCCCACCAACAGGTCATGTTTTCAGGATTTCCTTAGTATTACACAGGTGATAATTGCATCACCTGCACAGGCAATAATTCCATCACCTGTGCAATACTAAGGAAATCCTGAAAACATGACCTGTTGGTGGGCCTTGAGGACTGGAGTTGGGGAACCCTGCCATAGACTACATATTGACCACTACAACTCACACACTTGTCCTAGACTACTTAACAAATAATAATAATTCCATTAGAGAATGATGAATAATTTAAATCAGGTATGTGACTTAAAATTTTTCACTGTTTTTTTACCTTATCCCTATTTTCTCTATTTTCTGTATTTTACAATGCAGCTTTTCTATGTAGACTGGGATAGTATCAACGGAGTAATCACATTATCTATGAAGAGCAGGTGGCTTAAAGACAGATGGCAGCTTTTTTTTTTACAGTTGAATAACTAGATATTGCAACACTGTGCACACTGTTAATTGTATATTCATCTCTAATTTAACATCTTGGTCTCATGGGAAGAAAGCAGTACCCCATATCTTGCTAGAGACAGTGCTGGTCAATTTTTTACCTTACCTAATTTTTTACCCAGTTTTAAATGATAAAACAATGTTAACATTTTGCATAAAAAAATGTCATTTGTTCATGTTCTATTTTAAAATTTGATGAAATGCTATGAAAACTATATTGGAATGAGTGATGAATTATTAGTGAGCTTAAATGTCACTTAATTCACCAATCATTTAGACAATAGGACATAGCATAATATAACTATCACTTTGCATCACAGCCGAAAAGGGTAATCAACTTGCTGCTGATGCTTGCTTAAAACAATTTACATTAATTTGTGGAAAAGACTGATAGATTACATTTTGATTACCGTTTGGAAATAATGAATACAGATTCATTCAGTGTAAGGTATATGTAGGGCGTGATTAATGATGAGCATCTTATTATGCAAGTGATTTCCTGTTTGGTTCTTATTCGTTAGCTGTCATTTACATCTCATAAATAGGGATAACACAAACAGATTTTGCTCCAAAGGATGAAATGTTATTTTTATTTATTTTAAACACTTCAGATAAAGGATCTAAAAATCAGTGCTTGTAGCAATGTGTATTGTAGCATTGCATTACAGAAGAAACTTATACACCATGATTATATCTTCATTTCTGTTTAATAGGTGGAGTCATGAAATTCATTATTTTTATTCTAAATCCAAAAAGCAAGTAGGTATACATTATGGTTAGGGGTGGAGATGGTTCTACTCCTTCATTGGAATTCAGCTGTTTTTAATTAAATTGATAGGACTTGATTTGGAAAGGCACACACCTGTCTATATAAGACCTCACAGCTCACAGTGCATGTCAGACCAAATGAGAATCATGAGCTAAAAGGAACTGCCCAAGAAGCTCAGAGACAGAATTGTGACAAGGCACAGATCTGGCCAAGGTTACAAAAGAATTTCTGCAGTACTCATGGTTCCTAAGAGCACAGTGGTATCCATAGTCCTTAAATGGAAGAAGTTTGGGTCCACCAGAAGTCTTCCTAGACCTGGCCGTCCAGTCTAAATGAGCAATCGTGGGATGCAGTTTGGAGATGGGAGAAAGTTCCACAAAGTCAACTATCACTGCAGCCCTCCACCAGTCAGGCCTTTATGGCAGAGTGGCCAGACGAAAGCCTCTCCTCAGTGCAAGACCTATGAAAGCCAGCACAAAGTTTGCTCAAAAACACATGAAGGACTCCCAGACTATGAGAAATTAGACTGTCTGGTCCGATGAGACGAAGATAGAACTTTTTGGTGACAATTCTAAGCTGTATGTGTGGAGAAAACCAGGCACTGCTCATCACCTGCCCAATACGATCCCAACAGTGAAACATGGTGGTGGCAGCATCATGCTATGGGGGTGTTTTTTAGCTGCAGGGACAGGATGACTGGTTGCAATTGAAGGAAGCATGAATGCGGCCAAGTACAGAGATAACCTCTTCAAGAGTGCTCTGGACCTCAGACTTGGCCGAAAGTTCACCTTCAAACAAGACAATGACCCTAAGCATACAGCTAAAATAACAAAGGAGTGGCTTCAGAACAAATCTGTGACCATTATTGACTGGCCCAGCCAGAGCCCTGGCCTGAACCCAATTGAGCATCTCTGGAGAGACCTGAAAACGGCTGTCCACCAGCATTCACCATCCAACCTGACTGAACTGGAGAGGATCTGCAAGGAAGAATGGCAGATGATCCCCAAATCCAGGTGTGAAAAACTTGTTGCATCATTCCCAAGAATACCCATGGCTGTACTCGCTCAAAAGGGTGCTTCTACTCAATACTGAGCAAAGGGTCTGAATACTTATGACCATGTGATATTTCAGTTTTTCTTTTTTAATAAATTTGCAAAAATTTCTACATTTCTGTTTTTTTTCAGTCAAGACGGGGTGCAGAGTGTACTTTAATGAGAAAAAAAAATGAACTTACCAAATGACTGTAATGAAACAAAGAGTGAAAAATTTAAAGGGGTCTGAATACTTTCCGTACCAATTGTACATCTAGATTATCACAGATTCAGCCTATCCTATTCTATCTACTTACCTAAAATGAAAAGTACAAATGTTTGACATATTAGCATACCTTTCTGATTAACCTTTCTGGTTGCTTTCCTATATTTTATAAAGTTTAAGCTTCCATATCCCACACTGATGAGTACTAAAAATCTGGAACCAAATTATTCAGGATACAGAAAACTGTTATGAAAAAGTAATAAATTGCATCAGTTCTGAAAAGAAAGATTCCCAACCATTACTTTAGATAAATATTCTCTTTTAACCCCTTTCTGACATTGGACATAGAGGCACATCCTTATGTTAAATGTGTTCCTGCAAATGGACGTACCGGAATTGTTAAGGGGACGGTTGCAAACAACTTTATTATAATGGAACGCAACCGAACCCTGGGGTCCACAATGCAGCCTGGTGGACTGCGGCCAAACACCTTCCGGGTTAGAAAGAAATAGCCAACTTAAATAACAATCTCCTCCATGTTACAGCATACCGGAGCGGGAATAGGAATCTGCACTATCTCCGTTAACTTCATGAGAGATGTGAGATAAATAAAGTATCTGTAGTCCTGTTGCAGCACAGGGACTACAAAGTTGGCGCTAGGATGCGTGTGTGACTCACGCCGGCGTGTAAGTGCTCTCAGCCGGCGTGCTACCGGACTGAGGAGAATCACTCCACGTGGTTCACAGGCGGTACAGGGAATAGGGCATCTGCAGACTGCTCGGGCTGTATAGCGACCCCCTAGTCGGAGCCAGTCTGTACGACGAAGCTACCTGCCTATTTCCACTAACCTGCCTATTTCCACTAAAAGCACACGTGGAGCTCAAAGGCCAAGCGTCCACACAACACCATCACTGCTCAAAGATCAGAGTGCGCCGCCATGTTTGTGGGCGGGCCTTTTAAGATTAAGCCCTGCCCACCATCGTACCATTGGTGACGTCACCCGTGACCAATCAGGCGGTGCCAGGTCACCGGATCAGCTGGGTCCCGAACCACCAATCACGGTCCGCCATGTCACGAGCATGCTCAGTGCGATGCATCTTTGACTTAGGCTGATGGAGCCCTGACTCCCTCCGCAACCTATACTTCATACTGCTAGGCACAAACACCCGAGATACAACTTGTGCATCTCGTGCTCTAGCTAGGCGTTGGGACTGATGGTGATGCTGTGCAGCATCAGCCCTGGCTGTACTAGAATGGGAGACCACAGAATCCACTGAAGATTCTGAACCCATTTCAGATCCAGCAACCACCCAGCGCCTAACAGGAATGCTTTGTCAATCGTGTGGGCACAGGAGCTGTGTCCACATGATCGCTGCAGGGATCTTGGCTTAAGTGATAGCTAAGCTCTGACTCTTACAGCCAGGGGCAGTGTCAGCACTGCCTCCAGCTGTTCAACTCTCCAAATGCCGCGACCAATAGCAATCACAGCATTTGGAAGGCTGGGAGAAAAAATGGGCCCACTCTCCCACCAAATTCACACCCCTGCAATGTAATTTCAGGTTGCCGATGGCAGTCATGACAAATGAGAACCCCCAGATCTGCCAGCAACAGTGGCCAATTAGATCATGCCAGGAGCATGGTCTACAATGTATTTTGTCAGTGTAACAATGAAAGCTATAATGCATTGCAATGCATTAAACCAGTGATCAGAGTAATAAATGTTAAAGTCCCATAGAGGGACTAAGTAAAAAAAATTCTAAAAATATTAAAGAACAAAAATGAAAAAAAATTATTGTAACAATAAATACAGTACATAAATTTATATAAAAACAAAAAAAGCTAAAAAAAAGTACACATATTTGGTATTGCCGTGACCAGAACGACTCAATCTATAAAAATGTAACTTCTTTTAACTCCTTGAGTGAACACTGTAAAATAAAAGTGGCAAAAAACTATGCTTTTTCATAATACAGCTAAACAAAAAGTGGTATAAAACACGATCAAAAAGTCACATGTAAATTTAAAACATCATTTTGTCCTGCCAAAAACAAGCCCCCATTCAACACCGTCAGTGAAAAAATAAAAAGCTATAGCTCTCAGAATATAGCGATGCAAAAACAATTCTTTTTTCAAAAAAATTTTTTTAGTGTGTGATAGTAGCTAAACATAAAAAAATATATAAATGTGGTATCATAGTAATTGTACTGACCCGAAGAATAAATCCGTCTTATTACTTATACCGCACAAGGAAAAATAAATAAAAAATTCTTGAACTGTTGTTGAATTGTTTATTCTGCCTCCCACAGATAGAAGTAAGGCTCAGCTCACATTTATTCTGCGCTCTACGCTGAGCGCTTACATCAGGGTTTCTGTGTAAGTCTCTATAATATGTTATTCAGATGGAACCCCTGATGGAATGTTCCCTATAATGAGGCAGATGGAGTCACTTTGGACTCTGTCTGGCCTATGATCCAGTGTTGTCAATCTTTTTAAGCATCTTTTTAGATGTGCACAAAAGCGCAGTCAGCCATTGTTTTATGTACATCTGAAAAGATGAACAGTGCCGAACAGAGGCCAAATGGAGTCCAGAGTAACTCTGCTGGCTTATTATAGTGAATGGAGATTTAAATGGAAACCCCGATGTAAGTGTGCAGCGTATAGTGCTGGATAAATGTGATCTAAAATGTTATGTAAAATGTCCCAAATAAAAGCTTCAACTCAATCCACTAAAAAAAACACTCACTTCTGTCATCTGTCTACTGTCCATGTTACTTGTAGCACAAAGGCTCTGGAAAAGTACTATGGCTCACCAGCAAAAATAATTACAGCAAAATTTGCGCTCCCAAATCCAAATGCTCCCCTCTATTCTGAGCCACATAGTGTGCCTAAACCATATTTACTGTCCATATGTTTGCCATTTCTGTAGCTATGAGAGCCTTCCTGATTTACAGGATGTGCATGAGCTGGGCACAATGTGTGGGCACTACAAAGTACTGGGCACTACAATGTATGGCCATTAAAATGGCAAATGTGCAATTTTCATTCAGCAACATCCACTGCTGCATGTCTCTAGAAAACACCCATTGAGTCAAAATTGTCACTACATTTGTAGATGAATTCCAAAAGGGGTATAATTTCCACAATGTGGTCAGTCACTTGAGGGGGGATTCTGCTCTTCTGGCACTTAGAGTCTCTGTATAAGGTGTCCGCAAACTATGAAAATTTGTTCTCCAAGAGTCAAAATGTCGCTCCTTCCCTCCCTAGTCTCTCTGTGTGGCTAAGCAGTACTATACAGCCACATTTGGGGTATTGCCACATTCAGCAGAAATTGTGTGACAAATTTTGGTGCTATTTTTACCTATTTCCCCATGTTAAAATGTAAAATCTTGGGCAAAAATATTTTTTGTAGTAAAAATGTAATTATTTTTTCTTCACCGTCCAATGATACAAAATTCTGTGACAAACCCATAGGGTCAATATGATCATTGCTCTCTTATATGAATTCATTGAGAGGTGTAGTTTGTAAAATGTGGTTACTTATAGGAGGATTTACTGTTCTGGCTCCTCAGGGGCTCTGCCAATGTGACAAGGCATCCCCTGGCCCTACCAGCAAAATCTGCACTATAATATTTTCCATTCCGAGCTTTGCACTGTGCCTGGAAAGTAGTTCCCAATTACATGTAGGGTATTGTTGCTCTCAGGAGAGATTGCACCAAATTGTGGTCCATTTTTTCCTATTAGCCCTTATAAAAATTGAAATCTTGGGGCTAAAACAACATTTTAGTGGTAAAAATGTAATTATTCTTTCCTCACAATTCAATGGTATAAAATTCTGTCAGGCACATGTGATGTCAATATGCTCATTGCACACCTAGATGAATTAATTGAGGGGTGTAGTTTGTAAAGTGGGGTCACTTATAGGGGTCTGCTTTTATGGCACCTCAGGGTCTCTGCCAATGTTACACGGTGCCCTCAAACCTTTCTTGCAAAATCTGTACTCCAACATGGCGCTCATTCACTTCTGAGCTGTGCACTGTGCCTCAAAAGTAGTTTTTGACCACACATTGGGTATTGGCATACTAAGGAGAAATTGCTCAACAAATTGTACCTTTCATTTTCTCCTATTACCCCTTTTGAAAAATAAAAACTTGGGGCCAAAGCAACATTTTAGTGGAGTAGAATGTAATTATTAATTTACTCAGCCCAATGTTATACAAGTCTGTGAATCGCCTGAGAGTTAAAATTGCTCACTACATGCTTAAATGAATTCTTTGAGAGGTGTAGTTTTCAAACTGTGGTCACTTGTGAGGGTTTCTGCTGTTTTGGAATTTCATGGGCTCTTCAAATGGGACATGGTTTCCACAATCTATTCAAGACAAAATGGTGCCCAAAAAATTTAAGTAGCATTCCTCCCCTTCCAAGTCCTGCCTTGTGCCCAAACGGTAGTTTTCCACCACATATTGTGTATCAGTGTACTCAGAAGAAATTTCAAAGCAAATTAAATGGTCCACTTTTTCCTGTTACCCTTGTGAAAATGAAAAATTTGGGGCTAAAGCAACATTTTTGTGGGAAAAATGTATTTTTTTATTTTCACATCTCAATGTTGGAAAATTCTGTGTGATGAAGGTGCTCACTATATGTCTAAATAACTTCTTTATGGGGTATAGTTTCCAAAATTGGATCACTTGTGTGAGGTTTCCACTGTTTAGGCACATCAGGGGCTTTGCAAATGCGACATGGCATCAGGTAACTATTCCAGCCAATGTTGCACTCTAAAAGTCAAATGGTGCTCCTTCCCTGCAGTCCTGACATGCACCCAAACACTAGTTTTCCACCACATATGGGGTGTCGGTGTGCTCAGGAGAAATTGCACAAGAATCTTAGTAGTCCATTTACACTTGTTACCCTTGTGAAAATGAAAAAAGTGGGGCAAATGCAACATTTTTGTGGCAAAAGTGTATGTTTTAATTTTAACTGTCTCATCATTATAAAAGTATGTGAAGCACCTGTGGGTTCCAGGTGCTCACTACATCTCTAGATAAATTCCTTGAGGGGTTTAGTTTTCAAAATTAAAGCAACATTTTTGTGCGAAAAATTAAAATGTTAATTTTTTCCATCCACATTGCTTTCATTCCTGTGAAGTACCTGAAAGGTTAATAAACTTCTTCCATGAGGATTTGAGCACATTGAGGGGTGCAGTTTTTAACAAGGTATTTTCTGTTACATAGACCCTTCAAAGTCACTTTAAATGTTATGTGGTTCCTAAAAAAAATGGTTTTGTACATTTTGTTGGAAAAATGAAACATTGCTGATAAACTTTTTTAAACCTTCTAAGTTCCTAACAAAAGAAATATTTGTAAAAAATTATTCTGATGTAAAGCAGACATGTGGTTATTTATTATCTATTTTGCAGGGTATAACTATCTAGTTTAAGAGCATAAAAATTCAAAGTTGCAAAATTTTCACTTTTTTGTCAAATTTTCTAATTTTCATAAATAAACGCAAATGATATTAATAAAAATTTACTACTAACATGAAGTGCAACATGTTACAAAAATAACATTCTTAGATTCACTGGGATACGTTGAAGCATTCTAGAGTTATTAACTTATAAAATGAAGCTGGTCAGAATTGTAAAATTTGACTTTGTCAGGAAGATGAAAACAGGCTTGGTTGTGAAGGGGTTAAGAAGTAGGTGAATTAAAAAGTATTATTTTTTTTATTTCATTGATCAACAGTGCACATGAAAATAACCAAATTTGTATATTATGTTATCAGAAAAATTTGCTTTTTTTCTCCTCCTGGATTGATTTTTCACTCTCAATGCATGAGCAACTTAAAGGGGTTTTCCCATGAACAAAAGTTCATTTTAATCAACAGATCTTGGAATAATATTGGATGTGTTTAAATAAAATGTTCCTGTTCTGAGATAATCTTATAAATGTGCCTTTGCTATCATACCACAGCTCCTGGACAGAGGAGGAAGCAAAAGAATATACAGACAGGAGAGCAGGGGATGTGTCCTTTACACATTTTTCTTTCTTCTCAAAGTACTTGAAAGCAGCAAGACATCCCAATATGTATATATATATACAGTACAGACCAAAAGTTTGGACACACCTTCTCATTTAAAGATTTTTCTGTATTTTCATGACTGTGAAAATTGTACATTCACACTGAAGGCATCAAAACTATGAATTAACACATGTGGAATTATATACTTAACAAAAAAGTGTGAAACAACTGAAAATATGTCTTATATTCTAGGTTCTTCAAAGTAGCCACCTTTTGCTTTGATGACTGCTTTGCACACTCTTGGCATTCTCTTGATGAGCTTCAAGAGGTAGTCACCGGCAATGTTTTCACGTCACAGGTGTGCCCTGTCAGGTTAAATAAGTGAGATTTCTTCCCTTATAAATGGGGTTGGGACCATTAGTTGTGTTGTGCAGAAGTCTGGTGGATACACAGCTGATAGTCCTACTGAATAGACTGTTAGAATTTGTATTATGGCAAGAAAAAAGCAGCTAAGTAAAGAAAAACGAGTGGCCATCATTACTTTAAGAAATGAAGGTCAATCAGTGCGAAAAATTGGGAAAACTTTGAAAGTGTCCCCAAGTGCAGTTGCAAAAACCATCAAGCGCTACAAAGAAACTGGCTCACATGAGGACCGCCCCAGGAAAGGAAGACCAAGAGTCACCTCTGCTTCTGAGGATAAGTTTATCCGAGTCACCAGCCTCAGAAATCGCAGGTTAACAGCAGCTCAGATTAGAGACCAGGTCAATACCACACAGAGTTCTAGCAGCAGACACATCTTTACAACAACTGTTAAGAGGAGACTTTGTGCAGCAGGCCTTCATGGTAAAATAGCTGCTAGGAAACCACTGCTAAGGACAGGCAACAAGCAGAAGAGACTTGTTTGGGCTAAAGAACACAAGGAATGGATATTAGACCAGTGGAAATCTGTGCTTTTGTCTGATGAGTCCAAATTTGAGATCTTTGGTTACAACCACCGTGTCTTTGTGCGACGTAGAAAAGGTGAACGGATGGACTCTACATGCCTGGTTCCCACCATGAAGCATGGAGGAGAAGGTGTGATGGTGTGAGGGTGCTTTGCTGGTGACACTGTTGAGGATTTATTCAAAATTGAAGGCATAATGAACCAGCATGGCTACCACAGCATCTTGCAGCGGCATGCTATTCCATCCGGTTTGCGTTTAGTTGGACCATCATTTATTTTTCAACAGGACAATGACCCCAAACACACCTCCAGGCTGTGTAAGGGCTATTTGACCAAGAAGAAGAGTGATGGGGTGCTACGCCAGATGACTTGACCTCCACAGTCACCAGACCTGAACCCAATCGAGATGGATTGGGGTGAGCTGGACCGCAGAGTGAAGGCAAAAGGGCCAACAAGTGCTAAGCATCTCTGGGAACTCCTTCAAGATTGTTGGAAGACCATTTCTGGTGACTACCTCTTGAAGCTCATCAAGAGAATGCCAAGAGTGTAAAAAGCAGTCATCAAAGCAAAAGGTGGCAACTTTGAAGAACTTAGAATATAAGACATATTTTCAGTTGTTTCACACTTTTTTGTTAAGTATATAATTCCACATGTGTTAATTCATAGTTTTGATGCCTTCAGTGTGAATGTACAATTTTCATAGTCAAGAAAATACAGAAAAATCTTTAAATGAGAAGGTGTGTCCAAACTTTTGGTCTGTACTGTATATATATATATATATATATATATATATATATATATATATATATATATATATTTATATATATATTTTTTTTCTTTAAATCTGAGCTTCAGTGTCAGTGAGATGGTGCTCTTGCTTGTCACAAGCAACTGTACAGAGATTTGCATTTCTTCTTTTTGTGAAGGTGGAATAGCATTATGATGTTACATTTGACAGCGACACTGTCAGTTTGAGTCAGTGTTCTACAAAGAACAGCCTGCCTGATCACAAATGACTGAGGTATAATTTTTGACTCAGTTTTAACATTAAAAAAATGTAAAGTCTTTCCGTGTGGTCTGTTATTAAGGCTGTTGGTTATTACCAGTTTACCATTCGTTTCTATGGTGAGTTCATTACTAAGGCTTTGATCATGTAAAGGATACAGTCCAAGGAGACCTAAAAATGTTACATACAGTTTTTAAGGTATGTGGAGACTTTGCAGTATTGCGATTTGTGATATGTGGATTTTTGGAAAATTTATTTTAAAAAATGAATCAAACCTGGCAAATTCAAATTTCATAAGATTCGATGTTCTCTAGTACACAACTTACTAGAAAACAAATGATGCACATTATTGATCAACATATGATCAGGACAGGATTCTAGTCAATTTCTATGACCATAGATTATAGAATCTTGAATGCTGTAGTAGTATGGGAAATTTGCAAAGGCTTCAATTACACATTAAATAATCTTTACTTACAGAATGAGAATGTTCATTTAAAAGTTGTATATTGTTTGCTCTCCAGTACATGAAAAAGAGTAAAAAAAGAAACTGCAATGAGGTGGATGTTAGTCTTTCAAGTTTTCTATATGCTAAGCAACCTTGATGCTCACATTGTTGCTGATGCTATGAGGACATTTAGTCACTTATCTTTCTTTATACAACAAAGTTCTTTTAGAGATCTTTGAATTTGCAATAACAGAACATGTTCTTTCTGTCAGTTTGTGTTGCATTTTATTTGTAAAATGTGCATGATTCTAATTTATGTTATTCTTAAATGTGTTATATTACCCATCCAGTGTTCCTTCAATAAGGGTACACGCCATATTTTGCATACAGATATTGATTACTTATCAACTGAATATATCGATTTGTATTACTGTACTGCACATGATAATTATTAGCAACATGTCTCTGGTTAAAAGCATTCTGTGTATATTTCTGAATGTTTTTGTCCCTACTGCTTCTTTGTAACAGAATTAAGGGGGGTTGTTCCAAATGACCTGGATTTAAATTACAGACCAAAAATTTGGACACACCTTCTCATTTAAAGATTTTTCTGCATTTTCATGACTATGAAAATTGTGCATTCACACTGAAGGCCTCAAAACTATGAATTAACACATGTGGAATTATATACTTAACAAAAAAGTGTGAAACAACTGAAAATATGTCTTATATTCTAGGTTTTTCAAAGTAGCCACTTTTTGCTTTGATGACTGCTTTGCACACTCTTGGCATTCTCTTGATGAGCTTCAAGATGTAGTGTCCAAACTTTTGGTCTGTACCGTATATGTAATATATATATATATATATATATATATATATATATATATATATATATATATATTATATATAAATATACATACGTATATATTTGATTTTTGGGTGCTTTTGTTTAGAGACCACAAGCAATCATTAAAATACATTTTAACCAGATCAAGATGGGGCCATTTTCAGTTTTTTCAGATGTACAATTTGAAAAGATTTTGTGATACGTGAGGCTTCATTTTTATGTCACTGTTATATTGTCTTTTTTTCCTGATATCAAGCAATGTCAGTGGGAAAATATGGGAAATAAGTGTTTTTATCATTTTTTTTTTTTTTTTACTTATGATCACAAAAGACCTCTAAATTACATTTAAAAATCTGTTTCCCATTCTGTAACAATTATTTTTATATATCGGACCTGTTTTTTTTTTTACTGGGGTGGGGCTAGTACCAGCTATTTGGAATGACAGTGGCATTTAATTGCATTTTATTTTTATTGCTTTTTTATATATATTATTTTTTCATTTATTTTACATATCATGTCCCCCATAAGGTAATAAAAGACCTTTGGAAGGAAGGAGACATTTCAATATATTTTTTTTTTATTTTCATCTTATTTTCTTTGTAAACGGGGATAGCATATTAATCCGAGTTACAAGAGAAATGCAGCCATCGGCATAGCAGAGCTGTCAATCACATAAGGACTATATGGGGTAGGAATTGCCACCAAAGTTTCCAATTACAACATACACAGCTTCTTTTAGCACTGTGTATACAACGACAGAGAAGGCACAGACAGTAATAAACCATCTCTGCCTTCTCTAGGGGATCCTGGCTGTCAGAGACATAGATATTGCATGTAACTACATTACTCTGCAGTGATGTTTGAGAACGTCACTGTAGAGTAGGAAGCAGTTAAACTGTGTTCCTCTTTCTGTCAGAAATATTTTTATAAATCAATTTTTTTTAGTAAGGATGAGGGATAGAAACACAGTTTTGGACTAAGAGTGGCATTTTTCTTTTTTCATTGAATTTTATTTATTTTTTCCACTCTTTTTCATTCATTATAATTTATTTTTACAATTTGTTTTATTGCTGAATTCCTGTGTAACTGGGGCTGGCATATTAATCATAGTTGCAGGATAAATTCAGCCTCCTGCCTGCACTGCAGAGCTGATATTGGTCTGCTAACATTCAGCAGCTCTAGTACACTCATGGCTCCTGACAGTCAATTCCTTGTTTCTGCAGCTGCGAAATCTCTGTGTAGCTGTGGACTGCAAGGACGTTTCTTTAAATACTGTAAGGCTGTGTGCCCATGATGCGTTTTTTAAACGTTTCTGCTGTGGCAATTCCGCCGCGGAAACGCTTAAAAATGCTTGGTAGAAGATCTGCAATGTTCCCCAATGATAATCCGCATGTGCTGTGCACATGCTGTGGAAATTTCCGCTGTGGATAATCATTGCGGAAAAATCCACTACCATTAATTTTGCGTAATCACGGGGTTTTCACCGCCATTGACTTGCATTGAATCGCATAATATTCGCATCACTACATGTGCACATGCGGATATTAAGCGATTGAATGTGAGGATGGTACCCAGGTCTGGAGAAGAGGAGACTCTCCTCTAGACCCGGGTACCATAGTAACTGTAAAAAAAAGAATTTAAAATAAAAAATAAACATTATACTCACCTTTTGATGACCCCTGGTCTCCTCAGCGATGCGTCCTGGCTCCCCCGCGGCTCTCGATTGTCTAAAAGGACCTTCCATGATGTCATTTAGTCATCTGACAGGTCACCCGACCATTGATGTCGGCAGTCGCGTGACCTGTCACATGACTAAATGACGTCATGAAAGGTCCTTTTAGACCACTGCGAGCCGCCCAACACACCGGACGCACCTGAGAAGGAGACCGGGGGCCATCAGAAGGTGAATATAATGTTTATTTTTTATTTTTTACCATTCTTTTTGACTATTAACTTGGTCATACTATATAAATCCATGCCGGTTTCATGGATTTATATAGTGTGACGAAGTTGTCAAGCACTTTTCCAAGTGATGCTAAAATCCCTTGGAAAAGAGCTTGACTACCCGCATGCGAAATCGCATGTGAAAAAGAGGGACATACGCTTGTCCCTGGCAGAAAAACGCATGTAAAATCCGCATGAGTTTTTTCTGCCAGGGAGATGCAGAAATGCTGAGGAAAAAATCCAGAGCATTTCTGCATCGTGGGCACATAGCCTAAATCATATGATAGATAGTTGTTCATGGGCAACAGAACACTATATAAGTGCACTTTTTAACTTGTATATGTTAGTGGCTCTTTCATATGCCCTTATTCAAAGAGGTTATATATTCACTCAAATGAAATAATACAAATAAACTCCCATGTTTCTAAATTACTTATTTGTTTCTTTCAGTTTTAGTTCCAATATGTGTTGATGTATTGATTCCCTAGCATGCCTTTTTAAGTGGAAAAGTAGTTTACATTATAATAGCAAAAAAGCAATTATTTTGTTAAACAGTTCTGTGCATGAAAAGTTAGGCAGTAATATCTCCCTACTTTAAAAAGGAGGAAGAACTTGTGATTTTACAATGTATTTTTGATTTACTGTGTAAATATTGCTTGGTACCCTTTATTGAAAGCTCATCTGTATTTGTTGTAATACAGCATTTGCAAGTTTAGAAATGAGCCTGATTGCATGGTTCACTTTGTTCTCCTTTGTAGAGCCAGGCTGCGGCCCACTACAAAGGCACTAAACATGCCAAGAAGCTCAAAGCACTGGAAGCCATGAAAATTAAGCAGAAATCTGTTGCTACGAAGGACAACGCAAAGACTATCTTCACTTCCATCCCTACTAATACCATCAATGGCAGCTCTGAGAAAACAGGTTAAGCAATAATCTCTTTTTTTGTTGGCTATTTAACTGCTGTATCTGTCTAGTTTTGCCTTTTGAATTCATTTACATTTCTTTCATCTTTCTCACTGTTTCGATTTCTTTTACCATTTTCATGGACTTGAAAGAAGTTTTTAAGTGACAGTTTTATAAGTTATATAACCATAATAACATCACATCATAAAATATATGTTAATTCTGTTTTATAAGTCTCCTATTCTACCTAACCTTATATCACATAGTCATAGGATAGAGCAGGATATACAGAACTTAGGGATACATTGTATTTTATGATCTGATTCAGCAGATTTAGGTAAAAAGTAAGTTAATGGAGTTAGCTCACCATAACTTATATTATGAATGATACTCAATTTAGGTCTTAAGTGTCTGATTTCTAGAATCTCCACCCATCCTGAGATTGAAGTCAGTGTTTAAGTGAAACAACGGTCACGTGTGTTCACCATTGTTCCATTAATCTCTATTTTAATGGGGAACTCCAGAATCCCTTTCTCAGGTATGCTATTTAAGTAGTGTTTCACCCAATGGTCAAACTCTTACTACCTATCCCATTAATAAATCTTAGGTTGTTATATGGAATAACTCTTTGAAATGCTGATAGGACTCATAAAGAAAGCCCATGAGTCTTGATACCCTCCACCATAGTCCATCACAGCCTCAGGGTACTGTGGTGTATTTTGTTTGAGAAGTGAGTACGTAACATACTTGACATACTTATAACATCTATATTAATAGATTGGTATTAAGCAGAATTGGTGCAGACATGCCACTTTTGATGTCTACATTGCAGTTTTTATTGATGCAAAAACATGTACAGTGTTCACTGCTTTGCATAAAACGCAATATTTTCTGGGGCAGTTCTAACCATTGGTGAATCATACAACGTCTTATTCACACAAAGCAATTTTGTGCTGGGTTTTTAGACAAATTAAGGAATCTACGCAAACAATAGGGATAGCTACTAGAGGCTTTGGCTAAAAAGTACATAAGAAACTACACAATTCATTCTGCTATCATAAACCCTTACACGCCAAGATTTCCTCTAGCACCTCTGACTATTTGTGAACCATTTGAAGTCATATTGCAGAGTTTTATATGTTGTTTTTTTTAGCAAATTTAACCAGTTGTCTACTAATTTGATATTGATGACTTATACTTAGGATAACAGACCAGTGGTGGTCCAAGAGGACTTGTTTAATTGAATAGGAACTGAGCTACAGTTCTTGACAATGGCCTCCAAATATTGTATGGAACTGTATTCTTTGATTCCGTTCATTATTTACACTCGGCTGCTACTGCAGCTGATAACATCTGATCGGTGGGAGAGCTCAGTTTTGTACCCTCACCGATTTGATGTTATTCAGCAATCCTACGATTAGTTCATTATTATCAAAATAGTGGTCAAACCCATTAAAGAGTCTGTGCAAAAATAGAGTTAACTTCCTGAGGCATTGGTTAAAAACAGCTTTAAAGACTACATAAAACCATTCTCTGTGAATCTAAATCAAAAGGCCTCATACATCATAGCTATGCGGCAGTTTTTTAAATATAATACAGGGGAAAGAGTGTACAGTATATCGTAATGCCCAATAAATGTAAAAAAAATCTTACAAAATTCCCATAACATTTGCATAATTTCCACAGATACAAACTGACATGACACGTTGCATTTTCAGTCGCAGATATGGTAGGAAAATATTATTTTATTTCTTTGCCAAGTTTTCACAGGTTAAAGATCCAGGTTGTATGTGAAAGCACCAAAGATGTGTAAGCTGGCTGTGTGCATGAGATGTAAGGATTCGTTATTTTTTCACTGCTGTTTCAGACCCCTATTGTGTCTCCATTTACAGACCTCAATAATGACATGTGGATCAAAGGGAAAACACAGCATGTAAGAAGGCAGCCAATCACAATTAGCTATGGTGATATCACCATGAAACGGTGCCGTGTAGTTATTACATAATAGAGGATTTATTTATTTATTTTACACGCTTATATAGCACCATTAATTCCACAGCGCTTTACAGACATTAGGATAATATAGTTCAGTGTATACACTGTGTGCAGAATTATTAGGCAATTTCTATTTTTGATTATTCATTTTATTATTGAACAACTACTGTGCTGCCGGTCAATCCAAAATATTAATCAATATGAAACCTGAATGTTTAAGAAAGAAAAAGTGAGGTTTTGTCTTTCTTAGGAAAATATCTGTGTGTGCATAGTTATTGGGCAACTATTAGGATGGAGTCAGAAGGCCTCTCCTGCTAGAGAACCGGGTCAATTATGCAAATGACACTGTCAAAGTTTGAGCCAAGTACCATCTTATTGTGATTCTATTTTCTTGCATGATAGAAGTGCAGCACAGGTGTGAGCAAGATGAAGAACTTAATTTTTCCATCTTCTCGATTGTCTCTGTGCTTGTATATTGGACTGCACTCAGATGACATCCAAGTGCAGTTTGATGTCTCACACACCCATAGACTCTGGGTGCGCATGATATGATTATTGGCATGAGAAAAAAATTGCAGATCTGCTTTGTCCCCTAGTATGACACAGCCAAGTGCTATCTGATAAGGAAGGGCCCACAAGTTCTCAATAGGGTTTAGGTCAGGTGAAGAAGGGACCATGTCATTATCTTATCATCTTTAAGGCCTTTACTGGCAGCCTAGCAGTGGAGACTAGTGTTGAGCCACCCCCGTAGTGTTCGAGTTCGGTTCGGTTCGTCGAACACCCGTGTGTTCGCCGAACTGTTCGTCGAACACCTTCGAACACCGTTAAAACCAATGGCAGGCAAACAAAAACACATAGAAACACATAGAAAACACCTTCAAAGGTGTCCAAAAGCTGACAAACTGCTCAGAAGACACAACTAACACATGGAAAAGTGACAAGTACATATAGTCATGCGAAAAGAAAAGAGGTGGAGGAGTAAAAGGAGGGGGAGACACAGATATAGGCATGTCATGCCCTTCTAAAATCCAAAAAGTGAGAAGCCGACACGTTCAGTCCGCTCCTGCCCGTGCCACCTCCGCGTCGCCGAGTTTGTGCCAGAGCCGCGCTGAACCCTGACGGCCAGCCCCCCTCTCCCAATACTGGTGCCTGTCCGCTGGTGGGTCGAGCGAGCCCCCCTGTGGTGGAGGCAGCTCTAAGCTTTTTAATTTAAATTGTCTCTCTAATTTGAATGAATACACTTTAAATCCATTTACAAGGATCTATTGGAGGGCAAGTCTCATGCCAGCAGCCGCGTAATTCCAGCTCCAGTAGCGTCCACTAAAGCTGCTGCAGTTAAAAAGCTTTTATAAGGATCGAGCTCGGCTGTCCACCGCAAGGCATCCTACTGCCAGTCCCAGCCCCCATGCCTTGGGGTGCCTCCTGATGCTCTTCACTGAGTATCCTGTGGTCCCGAAGCATTTCCTTTGAAAAAATTAAGTGTCCAAACTACAGGTGGTGTAGCTTGCTTAACAGCCGGGATAATCCGCTGACTAGCAGACACTGCTACTAGGCACAAAGTATTTCCTGGGCTAGGTGCAGTTAAAAATTTGTAATTAGATACTCTCGTTGGATGCTGAGAAAGCATTCCATAGAGTCTCCTGGCACGCCATATATGATTCTCTTAAAAAGCTTGGGGTAGGGGTCTAGGGGACCCTTTTATAGCCAAAATCACGGCCCTGTATCGCAATACGTCACCTAGGCTGAAGATAAATGGAACTGTAGCACCCTGAGGGCTCGGTTGCTACAGAGGTATTGCACCTCACCCAGAGGTGTGATATCTCACTCTCAGGTAAGGATGTAGTGTGGATCAGGACCCGACACCTGCATGCATTACACCACATTGCCGTGGGGAGGGGCGACCAATATGCCCCTGAGATGGGCACGACAGTCCCTGTCCCTGGCTGGAGTGGGGGGAGGGAACACTGAGGAAGGGGAACCCTGTAGTGCAGGAGCAGGGAGGAAGCAGTTCCTGGGTGCATTGAGAAGGGAGTATAAAAGGTGGGCACCATCTTAGTTCAGTGCAGAGAAGTCTGAGCAGAAGTGGCAGGGAGCAGGGGCTCTGCATGAGCTCTGCTCCGGAGGCGGGCCTAGTAACAGAGGCCCAGGCCTGGAAGAGGGAGAAGGAAGGAAGAGGAGCGGAGAAGGCTCCAGGAACGAGGAACGAAGGGATCCCAGGGGTGCGGACGGGCGAGTCGCCACCGCACGCCCGAATCCACCTGCGTGGAGGGGTCAGGCCAAAGGGGGAGACCGGTCCCCGAAACTAGTGGAGGCAGGAAACGACCCTCAGCTAGAAACAGGAGGCTGTGACATTTTATGTGGCGCAGCCCCTCGCTACACCCGCTAGGAAGGCACCACATAGGGTCAGGGAAACTGGCGCCAAGTTTACCAAGAGGAGGCCCGAGGCAGCCGGACAGAAGGGTTGGTAAGAAAGGCCAGACAAAGGACACACAAAGGGGGTCCTGTGAAGCGCTCCAAAGTTATCTGGGAGTTGTCTGAGCCCCTCACCTGGTGAGCACAGTACGACGTGGGCAGCCGTTACCTGCAGACGTGGTCTGGATAATAAGAACTGTGAGTAAAGGCCCTGGACTGCATCACTGACTCCGTGTCGTTACTGCTGCTGCCCTGCACCATCACCCCCATCCTCCGCATACACTGCCCTGAGGCTATACTCCTCCCGTGGGGAGTTATGCTACGCTCTGCTGCACCCACAACACCAGCCTCAGCGGTCTGCCCTGGAGCGGCGGTTCACTCTGACCGCAATCCACGGGTGGCGTAGTCGGACATTTAAACATCAAAACCACATAAATAGTTCCGCCACTGGTTTGACCGCCCTGAGCCATGGAACCGGGTCGCCGCCACGGAGACTACAACCACCAGCATCCACCAAAAAGGGTCCGGCTCCGGGTGTCCCAAGGCCCAGGGGGCGCGTCAGAACATTTTCATCACCTTTCACAATCACCAATGGGGCAAGGCAGGGATGTTCTCTGTCCCCTCTCTTATACATCCTAGTGATGGAGCACCTGCTCTCATCAATTCGCCATAACCCCAATATTAGGTGGATTGAGGTGGGAGGCACCGAGTACAAGTAATCTCTATTTGCTGATGATGTCCTAGTATATATCACTCAATCACATATATCCATCCATGCTGTTATGGCTGAAATAGATCACTTTGTTACATGGTCAAATTTTAAAATCAATGCAGCGAAGTCTGAGGCCCTCGATGTCTCCCTCCCAAAAAAATACATATAGGATTCCATCCAGTCCAACTTTCCCTTTGCCTGGCCCTCACAGGGTATCAAATACTTAGGAATTCCTATTCATAGAGACCTCTCCCATCTATGTTATCTTAATTTTGGGCCCTTTATTGAACAACTCCATACAGACCACGGTTGGCAAGTTAGAACTGTAAGATTCACTACGTGAACCACTGGTGTTTTGTGGAAAAGCACATGTACACTGTGTTCCAAATTATTATGCAAAAAGTGTTTAGGAGTGATAAGGGAAGAATTTGTTTGTTTGTCAGTTAAACTCATTGATGGTGATGTGTGTCAGGGCTCTTTATATCACTGTAAGCAATTGCAGACACCTGTGCTAATTAGTTTGGCAGGTGTGTCCAATGAAAGGCAAGACTACTAAAGAAGGCTCTCTCACATTATTAAGCAGCCTACATTTTCTGCCAAAATGGGAAAGAAAAAGGATGTGTCGGCTGCTGAGAAGCAACAAATTGTGGAGTGTTTAGGTCAAGGCATGACTACAATCAACATTGTGAGATGATCAGGATGAAGTGTCTTGGCAATCAAGAAGTATGTAGCAGATTCACAGTACACACGTGTGCGTGCTGATAAGGGCAAATTGAGGACTCTTTCCTACAGGCAATTACGTCAGGTTGAAAGAGCAGCGGCAAAAAAGCCTTGTCATAGCAGCAGACAAGTTTTTGAAGCTGCTGGTGCCTCCAACGTCCCCCGAACAACAAGATGCAGGATCCTTCAGAGGTTTGCAGCTGTGCATACGCCATCCCGTCGACCTCCTCTATCCACTTCACACAAGCAGAAACGGCTCCAGTGGGCCAAACATTACATGAAGACTGATTTCAAAACTCTTTTGTTCACGGATGAGTGCCGTGCAGCGCTCGATGGTCCAGATGGATGGAGTGGAGGATGGCTGGTTGATGGACACCCCATGCAAACACGGCTACAGCGCCAACAAGGAGGAGGTGGAGTAATGTTTTGGGCTGGAATCATGGGGAGAGAGATTGTCGGCCCCTTTAGGATCCCTGAAGGCGCTAAAGATGAACTCCATAATGTATGTGGATTTTCTCAAACAGCACTTCCTGCCATGGTTCAAGAAGAAGAACCGTGTATTTCACAGCAAGATTATTTTTCTGCATGATAATGCACCATCTCATGCTGCACATAAAACATCTGCATCTCTGGCTGATATGGGCATAAAAGGGGACAAACGTATTGTGTGACCCCCATGCTCCCCTGACCTCTACCCCATTCAGAACCTTTGGAGCATCATTAAAAGGAGTGTCTATGATGGCGGGAGGCAGTTCACATCTAAGCAACAGCTCTGGGAGGGTATTCTGTCCTCATGCAAAACAATTGAAGCAGAAACCATCCAAAACCTGACAAATTCAATGGACGAGAGAGTTCAGAAGCTCCTTTCGAACAAGGGGTCCTATGTGAAAATGTAACATCACCTAGAATAAAGTTTTGAGTTGAAAACTGTTTGATTTCAGTTTCTAACAACCTGCTAATGCTTATAATTTCAAAAATGACCATTTTTTGGTCTTTATTTAAATGAAAAGGTTGATCGAAAAGTTTGGGGGATCTAAGAGTGTGGCAACCCAGTAGTCATGATTACTTCGAATTCTGACAATATGAGGGTCATGCTGCAGGTAGTGCAGCAAGAAGGCACTTATGTGTCTTGCGCATCTCGGAGCCCCAAAATTATTTTCCGGGCTAGATGCAGCTAAAAATTATTATTAATTTTAAATCTGGTGAAGCTTTAGTATAGATGGCCTAATAGGATGAATGCTGCACACTGCTACAAAGCCCAAATTATTTTCCAGTCAAGATACAGATAAACATGATTAGTAATTTTAAATCTGGTGGAGCTTATTATAGATGGCCTAATAGAATCAGTGCTGCACACTGCTACAAAGCCCAAATTATTTTCCAGCCAAGATACAGATAAACATGATTAGTAATTTGAAAGCTTAAAATGGTTGGTAGGGTGATTTTAACCAATCATCAAGCTTTTACTCTCCCCAGGATGACACAGGGGTAGAAAAGTCGTTTCGGATCCATGATTTGTTCATCTTTATGAACGTGAGTCTGTCTACATTATCAGTGGAGAGCCGCGTGCGCTTATCTGTCAGCACACCACCAGCAGCGCTGAACACACGTTCAGACAGAACGCTGGCTGCGGGGCATGACAAGATCTCCAAGGCGTAAGTGGCTAGCTCTGGCCATTTATCCAGATTGGAAGCCCAAAAAGAGCAAGGGTCCAGTGACACAGTCATGGCTTCAATGTTTACTTGGAGATACTCCTGTACCATCGTCTCTAGGCGTTGACTATGTGTCAGACTTCTTGTCTCCTGTGGCCTTGCAAAGGATGGGCTAAAAAAGTGGTGAAATGATTCCGCAAAATTGATGTTACCAGCAGATACTGTGGTTCTGTTACGGTTTGAGTGCTGAACACTTGACAGTCCCACGGTTGGCAAGTTGGAACTGTGAGATTCACTACGTGCACCACTGGTATTTTGTGGAAAACACATGTAAGATTCTGCAACAGTCTCTGCTGATACTCCTGCATGCGTGCATCCCTTTCTATGGCAGGAATAATTTCTGCAAATTTACTTTTGTACCGGGGATCTAACAGTGTGGCAACCCAGTAGTCAGGATTATTTCTAATTCTCACAATTCGAGGGTCATGTTGCAGGTAGTGCAGCAAGAAGGCACTCATGTGTGTTGCGCATCCAGGAGCACCAAGTCCCTGTTGTGTTGGTGGCGAGGTAACAATCATGCTTCCTTCCTCTGTCCTCTCCCCCCAACCTCGCACAACAGAAATGTGATCAAGGTCTCCCTCATCTGATGAATCTTCCATCAGTTCGTCCTCCACTTCTTCCTGGGCTCCTGCACCTTCCTTACTAGTTTGGCTGCTACCATGCGCCCTGGTAAAACCATCTCCCCCACCCTCACATGCCTGCCGCCTTGGTGCTGCCGACCGTCTGGACCTTGCAGATGTTAGCCCTTCCGCATACAACTCCTCCTCCTCTACTTCCTCCACCTCCTCTTGTGCCACCACCTGACTCCGAATTCTGTTTAACATGTGCTCCAGCATGTAAATCACCGGAATAGTCATGCTGATAATGGCATCGTCAGCACTAAACATCTTCGTCGCCATTTCAAAACTGTGCAGAAGGGTGCATAGGTCCCTGATCTGAGACCACTCCTCCAGCGTGATTTGCCCCACCTCTGGATCTCGTTGGCCCAGGCTATACGTCAGAACCTATTGCACCAGGGCTTGTCGGTGCTGCAACATGTGCAGAGTTGAATTCCACCGGGTAGGCACATCGCATTTTAGCCGGTGAAGTGGCAGGCCCAACGACTTCTGTAGAGATGTAAGTCGCTGAGCTGCGGGATGCGAACGGCGGAAGTGAGCACACATCGACGGTGCCCTCTGCAGAAGGCCATCTAGTCTGGGATAGTGGACTAAAAATTGCTGGACAACCAGGTTCAACACGTGAGCCATACAAGGCACGTGTGTGACATTGCCCCGGCGAAGGGCCGCACCCAGGTTTGCAGCATTGTCGCACACGGCCTTCCCTGGTTTCAGGTCCAGTGGAGACAACCATTCATGAAATTGGTTCTCCAGAGCTGACCACAACTCCTCAGCTGTGTGACTCACATTTCCCAGACATTTCAATGTAAAAACCGCCTGATGATGTTGAGCCCTACTGCCAGAATAGTAAGGAGGTGTGCAGGATCCCTTCTGCGCAGTTAGAAAGCTTGTGGCATGACCAGACAGGCTTTGGGTGCAGGTGGAAGACCGAGAGGAGGTTGAGGAGGCAGAAGCAGTGGAGGAACTTTGACATAAAGAGGATTGACGCACAACTCGTGGGGACGGCAAGACTTGGACAGCAGCCCCTTGTCCTGCTGTCACCATAGTTACCCAGTGCCCAGTCAGCGACATGTAACGCCCCTGTCCATGCCTACTCGTCCAAGTGTCTGTGGTGAAATGCACCCTGTCACACACAGAGTTTCTCAAAGAAGCGGTGATGTTGTGTGCGACATGCTGGTGGAGCGCAGGCACACCTTTCTTTGAGAAGTAGTGCCGACTGGGCATCTGGTACTGGGGCACTGCGACGGACATAAGGTCTCGAAAATCCTCTGTGTCCACCAGGTGGAAAGGCAGCATTTCTGTAGCCAAGAGCTTGCAGATGGTGAAATTCAACCTCTTAGCTTTCTTATGGCTAGGAGGAAATGGTCTTTTACTTGTCCACATCTGAGGGACCGAGGGCTGGCTATTGTGCTTAGACGGGGTTGATAAGGGTGTCCCCGGCAAACTGCCGGTCTGTGAGGAAGATGCAGGCGGACATGTTAGGTTGCCTTGATCCAAAGGTGGTGCTATCGATGCCGGACAGCGCTCAACACCAGCTGGTGTTACCACCTCCAAAGAAAATGATGACCTGCCAATCACGCTGGCTGTTGCGGGTAAAGAGGTGGCAGGTCTGCGCCCCAAAACAGGTGTGACTGCTGTCCCCCCAGTCACAGAGGATGAAGAGGCTGCGGATGCACAAGATATGGCAGACGGTGGTTGGCCCGGCCGGCTAGACCGCATTGTAGCACACTGAGCTTCCCACTGCAACTTATGCTTCATGTCCATGTGCCGGTTCATGCATGAAGTACTGAAACTATGTATTTTTTGGCCTCTACTTAGCTTTTGCTGACAAATGTTACAGATAACACGAGTTGGGTCATCTTTATCGATCTGAAAAAATGCCCAGGCTATGCAAGGCTTAGCACCCATGCGACCTGAAGAGCCACCACGACTTGTGGTGAGAGGCAGAGTTGTGTTTGAGGATGCAGTTGTTGACGTGCTTCCAGTACTACGTCTCTGTCCAGGAAGGCGCAACCTGACCTCGTCGTCACTAGCATCTTCCTCCACCTCCTCTGCTGACCTCATCTCTTGGCTGACTGTGGGTTGACAGTAAGTGGGATCTCCAACCTCATCATCATTATCACCCTGTGCGTTATCACACCCGTCGTCCTCAGAGCCAACCTGTTCCTGCCCTGACAAAAAACTAAAGTTGTCGCTCCAATCAGGTATTTGAGTCTTATCATCGTCTTCCTCATTGTCTCCACCAACAGGAGTTACAGTTTGGGAATGAGGGTCTACATTATGGTCAGAACCTTCTGCGTCTGGTCCTGGATCCGACTCATAAAGATTCTGGGCATCAGTGCAGATCATTTCCTCGTCTGGATTCACAGAAGCGCTGGAGTCGACCTCTGATTCCCAGGCTATAGTATGAGTAAACAGCTCTGCAGACTCAACCATCTGTTCTACCTCATACTCAGACGGGCAGCTGGAGATTTGGGAGCTGTGAGGAAGCAAGTGCGATTGGGGTGACACCTTTGAGGACTGGAGTATTTGTGATGTTGAAGTTGATGTGGAGGAGAGCCCACTTAAAGGAGCACTTGATATCCGTTGAAGCACCTGCTGTTTTTGTGCCTCATCTGGAATTTGTAGCAATTGGCGTGGCCGTAAGAAAGGGATCTTATCACATTGTCCGCTAAAAGAAGTAGACATTTTAGTTTGGCTGGAAGATGGTCTTTCTTCTGCAGATGTTACTGTTGCTTTAACACCTACCCCACGGACACAACCTTTTTTCCCCTTCCCAACACGCCTATTCCCCTTTCCACCAGCAGCAGGCCTTTTTCCACTCATTTTGGTGGTTAACTAATTCACAACTCTGGAGTTGTTTGCACAATAAAACAATGGATGGGAACCGAGCAGAGCTGAGTGGCCAAACTGTGGTATTAGGCCAAAACTATTGGCTGGGTTAGATGCAGAAAAAAATTATATTCAATTTGCAACCTGATGGAGGTCAGTATAGGTGGACTAATAGAACAAGTCCCACACACTGCTAGAAGGCCAAATATTTTTTCAGAGCTAGATGCAGAAAAAAATTATATTCAGTTTGCAACCTGATGGAGGTCTGTATAGATGGATTAATAGAACAAGTCCCACACACAGCTAGAAGCCCAAATATTTTTTCAGAGTTAAATGCACATAAAAATTATTTTTAATTTGCAACCTGATGGAGGTCAGTATAGATGGACTAATAGAGAAAGTCCCACACACTGCTAGAAGGCCAAATATTTTTTCAGAGCTAGATGCAGATAAAAATTATTTTTAATTTGCAACCTGATGGAGGTCAGTATAGATGGACTAATAGAGAAAGTCCCACACACTGCTAGAAGGCAAAATATTTTTTCAGAGCTAGATGCAGATAAAAATTATATTCAATTTGCAACCTGATGGAGGTCAGTATAGATGGACTAATAGAACAAGTCCCTCACACAGCTAGAAGCCCAAATATTTTTTCAGAGGTACTGTAGATGCAGATAAAAATTATTTTTAATTTGCAACCTGATGGAGGTCAGTATAGATGGACTAATACAACAAGTCCCACACACAGCTAGAAGCCCAATATTTTTTCAGAGGTAGATGCAGAAAAAAAATATATTCAGTTTGCAACCTGATGGAGGTCAGTATAGATGGACTAATAGAACAAGTCCCTCACACAGCTAGAAGCCCAAATATTTTTTCAGAGGTACTGTAGATGCAGATAAAAATTATTTTTAATTTGCAACCTGATGGAGGTCAGTATAGATGCACTAATACAACAAGTCCCACACACAGCTAGAAGCCCAATATTTTTTCAGAGGTAGATGCAGAAAAAAATATATTCAGTTTGCAACCTGATGGAGGTCAGTATAGATGGAGTAATAGAACAAGTCCCACACACAGCTAGAAGCCCAAATATTTTTTCAGAGTTAGATGCAGATAAAAATTATTTTTAATTTGCAACCTGATGGAGGTCAGTATAGATGGACTAATAGAGAAAGTCCCACACACTGTTAGAAGGCCAAATATTTTTTCAGAGCTAGATGCAGATAAAAATTATATTCAATTTGCAACCTGATGGAGGTCAGTATAGATGGACTAATAGAACAAGTCCCACACACAGCTAGAAGCCCAAATATTTTTTCAGAGGTACTGTAGATGCAGATAAAAATTATTTTTAATTTGCAACCTGATGGAGGTTAGTATAGATGGACTAATAGAGAAAGTCCCACACACTGCTAGAAGGCCAAATATTTTTTCAGAGCTAGATGCAGATAAAAATTATTTTTAATTTGCAACCTGATGGAGGTCAGTATAGATGGACTAATAGAGAAAGTCCCACACACTGCTAGAAGGCCAAATATTTTTTCAGAGCTAGATGCAGATAAAAATTATATTCAATTTGCAACCTGATGGAGGTCAGTATAGATGGACTAATAGAACAAGTCCCACACACAGCTAGAAGCCCAAATATTTTTTCAGAGGTACTGTAGATGCAGATAAAAATTATTTTTAATTTGCAACCTGATGGAGGTCAGTATAGATGGACTAATAGAGAAAGTCCCACACACTGCTAGAAGGCCAAATATTTTTTCAGAGCTAGATGCAGATAAAAATTATATTCAATTTGCAACCTGATGGAGGTCAGTATAGATGGACTAATAGAACAAGTCCCACACACAGCTAGAAGCCCAATATTTTTTCAGAGGTAGATGCAGAAAAAAATATATTCAGTTTGCAACCTGATGGAGGTCAGTATAGATGGAGTAATAGAACAAGTCCCACACACAGCTAGAAGCCCAAATATTTTTTCAGAGTTAGATGCAGATAAAAATTATTTTTAATTTGCAACCTGATGGAGGTCAGTATAGATGGACTAATAGAGAAAGTCCCACACACTGCTAGAAGGCCAAATATTTTTTCAGAGCTAGATGCAGATAAAAATTATATTCAATTTGCAACCTGATGGAGGTCAGTATAGATGGACTAATAGAGAAAGTCCCACACACTGCTAGAAGGCCAAATATTTTTTCAGAGCTATATGCAGATAAAAATTATATTCAATTTGCAACCTCATGGAGGTCAGTATAGATGGACTAATAGAACAAGTCCCACACACAGCTAGAAGCCCAAATATTTTTTCTGAGGTACTGTAGATGCAGATAAAAATTATTTTTAATTTGCAACCTGATGGAGGTCAGTATAGATGGACTAATAGAGAAAGTCCCACACACTGCTACAAGGCCAAATATTTTTTCAGAGCTAGATGCAGAAAAAAATTATATTCAGTTTCAACCTGATGGAGGTCAGTATAGATGGACTAATAGAGAAAGTCCCACACACTGCTAGAAGGCCACATATTTTTTCAGAGGTAGATGCAGAAAAAAATATATTCAGTTTGCAACCTGATGGAGGTCAGTATAGATGGACTAATACAACAATCCCACACACAGCTAGAAGCCCAATATTTTTTCAGAGGTAGATGCAGAAAAAAATATATTCAGTTTGCAACCTGATGGAGGTCTGTATAGATGGATTAATAGAACAAGTCCCACACACAGCTAGAAGCCCAATATTTTTTCAGAGGTAGATGCAGAAAAAAATCTATTCAGTTTGCAACCTGATGGAGGTCAGTATAGATGGACTAATACAACAAGTCCCACACACAGCTAGAAGCCCAATATTTTTTCAGAGCTAGATGCAGAAAAAATTATATTCAATTTGCAACCTGATGGAGGTCAGTATAGATGGACTAATAGAATGATGCTATGCCCAAAAGATTTTACTTCACTAGGTGCAGTAAAAAAATTGGTATTCTATACACAGGTGGTATATCTTGCAACACAGATAGGCTACTCCACTGACTAACACACTCTGCAATAGGCCAAAAAGGATTAGCTTTGCTAGATTCAGCCAAATGCTGTGAAAAAAACTTGCACAGCACTGGCACAGACCTGCCTGGCAAAAACTGATAGGAACTGATGTAACCTAGTCCTGAAAAGGACTCCAATTACAATTAGTCTTTACTCCCACAATCTATCTATTTAAGAGCACAGACCTGCCTGATAAAAGTCGTAGGAAATGCTGTAACCTAGTCCTTAAAAGGACTGCAATCACAACTATTCCCTACTCTAAAGCTATCTGTAGATTTGTGCGAAAATTGGCTTGAAATTAACAAGGTATAGCACACACAGCAACAGCGGTGCCGTCTAACACGCAGCTGCAGCAGTGAGAAAATGGTGGCGACGGGGAAAATGGCTTGGTCTTATAGGGCAAGGACATGTGACATACACTGCCAATGACACATGCCCTTGCTTGTGTGAAAAAAAGCACTTCGCTCCGTGTGTGCGCTGCTGATAGGCTGACAGATTGCACCTCCCCACTGTAAATGCGGGAAAGAGAAAAAAAAAATGGAGATCTTCATTGTTCCTGCAGAGATCCATCCCCTGCCCCTCCCCCCACCCCGCTGTACACTCAAACTGCGTATTAACATTAATTTTCATCATTACTGAGAAAAAATCCAGTTATGATTTTGGTGCACGAACAGTTATCGAACATAACCTCGAACAGCCGAATTTTTCTCAAATTGTTCTTGTTCGCCGAACGGCTCGAACACCGCCCAAAACAGCTCGAATTTGAGATTGGCGAACAGTTCGAGTAGAACAACGCTCATCTCTAGTGGAGACTTTAAAGAATGTGATGGAGCATTGTCCTGCAAAAAAATAATGAGTTTCTTGAAAGACTCAGATTTTATTTTGTACTACTGCTTGAAGAAAGTGTCATCTGTGGTGTTGTTATGCAGACGAAAGGAACTCCAGAAGGCCACACAGAGATGCTGGATGGTAGGTTTAAACAGCCATACTTTTATTCTCCTGCTTCCGTTCCCTTCTCTCTCCGTTACCCGCGCGCTACCCTCCTCCTGCCTTGTCCCCTCCTCCCCATTACATCATCGTTACTAGGCAGAAACTGAAACAAGGATAACAGCCAACCAATCACAGATGTAGTAACAACATCACATCTCTCCTCTTCTCACAAAATAAAACAACAATAGAACTGGATAACGGTTCAAAAATTCACTTTAGTACAAAGGGTTTTTTTTTTTTTTTCTTTTTTTCTTTTTACTGCAGAACATAGTCCAAGAGGTGGGCTGGCGGTCTTCGATTTGCCCTCGCTGGATAGCGGTGAGACATCTCAGTCCCAGATGAACTTTCCGAGTCCTCTGAGGTATCCTCCCTTGGAACTGCTGAGCTCTGGGGACCCGGCAGGACGTCATCGCCATCTGCCTCGTCTGTTTCTGGGATATAGTCACAAAGTTTTTTAAAATGTGACACGTTCCTTGTGACCTGGCGACCGTGATCTTGAGCAGTGACCATGGTGCCTTTAACTTGTGTGACCTGAAAGGGTTCAGGATAGTATCGTGATGCAAACTTGTCACTAGGTCTTAATCTTTTTACAAGGACCCAATCTCCCACCAAAACTTCCGGCGGCTTGCAACGATGATTGCTCTTATCTGCATACCTCTTCATCTTCTGTTTGGATATGGCATCCTTAGTAGCAATTGGTGTTTGAACAGGACTCAGCGGAACGCTCGGGAGTTTGACACGCATAGGCCTGTTGAACAGCGCAGTGGCGGGTGGTACCCCGGTAGTAGAATGGGGTGTAGCTCTGTACTGTCTAAGAAATCTGTGTAGCTCTTGCTGTAAATCCTTGTGCTCCATGGTAGCGATCCTCAAAGTTTTGTTGATTGATTGCATGAACCGTTCCACTTCACCATTGGCCTGAGGCCAGTAAGGAGTTATTTTCCTGTGAGTGAATCCCAGATAGGTTGCGAATGATCGAAAGTCTGTGCTATTAAAAGGTGGTCCATTGTCGGATTTCACTGTTTCCAGTATGCCATATGCCGAGAAGATCTTGTCTAATTTTGGTATAACAGCCCTTGCAGAGGTTGTCGAAACATGTTCAATGACTGGGAACCTCGAATAGTCATCCATGACAACCAGCAGATAGGAGTGATCCAGTAAAACACAGAAGTCAGCACTAACAGCAGTCCACGGGCCCTCTGGCAGGGGTGTCACTTGTAAGGGTGCGCGTCTATGGTCAATTGTAGTTGCTTTGCAAGGTATGCAAGTTTCAATAAGTGCCTCTACTTTTTTGTCTAGTCCTGGAAACCAGACTTTCTCTCTCAGTAATTGCTTTGTTTTCACCACCCCTTGATGAGCCTCATGGGCCAGATCCAGTACTCTGCTTTGAAGCTTCTGGGGTATCACCAGCCGATTGTTACGCAACAGTAGATTTGAATCAGACACGGAGAGAGCATGTCGTGCATTAAAGAAAGCTGTCAAGTAGGTTGTTTGATCTGGTGTTTGGAGGCGGGCTTCAGCAAGAAAATTGCTCCAATTTTTAGATCGAACAGTCTCTATAACTAACTGAAGTTGGTGATCGGAATCCACCGTTTGTTGTATTTCCTCCATAGTCATGGCTTTTGGCACAGAATGTGCAACAATAAAATTGATATGTTCCTCTGCAAGGATAGTTGCTGGGATTTCGTCCTTGGTAGTTTGTGGTGTTGGGTGTCTCGAGAAGTAGTCTGCCGGATTACCAGCTTCTGCCTCGTATCTCAACCGAAACTGGTAGTTCTGTAGGCGGAGCAACCAGCGTTCAAGTCGTGGGGGAGGCTTTGAAGAATGTTTGTTGAAAAGCGGAATGAGCGGTTTGTGGTCACTTATCACTGTGAATTTATGTCCCATAAGGTACAGATGAAAATGAAGGCATCCCCATACAACCGCAAGAGCTTCCCTTTCAGTTTGTGAATAGCGTTGTTCTGTCTCTGTTAAGGCTTTTCTTGCATAGGAAATGGTAGAGACGTTGCCTGCTTTGGACACTTGTGTGAGAATTGCACCCAGGCCCACCGGACTTGCGTCCACGATAAGCTCGGTGGACTTTAGAGGGTCAAAATAGGCCATGACGGTGTTGCCAGTTAGACTGGACTTCATGGAGTTGAATGCTGCTTGGTGTTCAGTAGTCCATGTCCAAGGAGTGTCTTTTTTCGTGAGTAGTCGCAGGGGTTCGGAGACCGTGGCCAGGTCAGGTATAAATCGTCCACAGTACGTGACTAGTCCTAGAAAACTGCGAACCTCTGACACATTTTGAGGTTGGCTAGCTGACTTTATGGCAGAAATTTTCTGTGGATCTACTGAAACTCCTTGCTCAGAAAAGATATATCCAAAGAAGCTTAATGACTTTTGGTTAAACTCACATTTTGACGGATTGACAGTTAGATTGCAGGCTTGCAGTCTCTGAAACACTTGCTCTAAGTGACTGTCATGCTCCTCTTGGGTTGTACCATATATAAGAATGTCATCACTGACGTTTAGGACTCCTGCTATTCCAGATAGAACCTGACTGATAACGTTCTGAAATATTTCTGCCGCAGATGAGATACCAAAGTTCAACCTCTTGAATCGTCGTAAACCCACGTGGGTACTAAAAGTTGTAATGTATCTGGAATCTGGATGCAACTCAAGTTGATGATAACCTGATTTTAAATCAATTTTAGAGAATACTTTTGCACCATTCAGGTCTGCGAGAATGTCATCAATAGTGGGCGTGATATGCCTTTCTCTTTGAATAGCCAGATTGGCATGCCGCATATCCACACATAGCCGGATTTTACCAGGCTGCTTTGGTTTTGGTGCAACAACAATGGGCGATACCCAAGGGGTCGGGCCTTCAACTCGCTCAACAACATCAGACGCTTCCAGATCTTGCAGTTCTTGCTCCACAAGTTTGCGGACATGAAATGGGATGTGCCTGTGAGGTTGAACAGACGGCTGTATTGACTGGTCAATATGCAATTTTATCTGAACGTCTTTTAGCTTACCGAGACCTTTAAAGAGATTGGGGTACCTCTGCATGATGTGTTGGGCCGAAGGACCCGTGACGCTATTGACCAGGTTGACCAGACCCAGAGATATAGCAGTACTGCAGCTGAGAAGCGTGTCTGCGGAGCACTCTACTACATATACAGTGTCGGTGATGGACTTCCAGTCAGCTGCAAGTTCTGACTGAAATTTGCCGCACAGGGGTAGTGCCGATGCTGAACCATAAGGAAAAATCTTTAGGCTAGTGCTTTGTAGAGCAGGTCTGTTCGGGAGTCGGCTATAGACTGCACGGCTGATGACGTTTACTGACGCCCCCGTGTCTACTAGGGCTTCCACTGGACTGCCATTTATCAGGATAAGTCGCCTTGGACTGGTAAGTGCGTGCAGTGTTTGAGATCCCTCTGCAGTTACTGAGAATAGATAAGTACTTTGAGGCTCGTCAGTAAGCTGCAGCGTTTGGACTTTTTGTGACCTGGGTTGTACTGTGGGATGAGGGGATTGTGGTTTGGATCTACACACTTTTGCAAAATGGTTTTGTTTTCCACAATTATGGCAGGTCCCCCCTTTTGCTAGGCAGACATTCTGGTGAGGATACGACCCTCCGCAGTTGTAGCAAGTTGCCCCCTGCGTACGAGGCACAGGCGGTCTCTGTGTTAGCTTTGCTATACAAGATGGTGCTTCCGCCTCGCACTCAATGTTCTCTATGAGTTTAGCTTGTTTTTCGGCGGTATCATTTACACGTGCTGTTTCAAGCAATTTTGCTAAAGTCATGGTGGGATCTCTGAGTGCTTGTCTCCGTAATTTAGAGGAGATGCAGCCTTGTAAAATCTGCATTTGGATCTCTTTGTCGACATCTGCAAATTCACAGTAAGCTGCAAGGTGCCGTAGTCGGACATGATATTCATCAATATTTTCTGTTGCTGACTGCTTTAATTGTCTAAACTTGAAGATTTCAAATGCCGCATTTCTGTGTGGGGAGAAGTATTTGCTTAATGCTGCCTTGCTGAGCTCATAGTCTTTGTCTTCTCCAGTATTAGGCAGAGTAGTGAAGATATCATAGACTTGTTCCCCTGCATAATGTAATAGCATGGCTTTCTTCCAGGTATCATCTGATATGTTCATGGCTTGTAGGAATATATCAAAACGCTTCAGCCATTTCTCCCAACATGCTGCTAGGTTAGCTGGGGACTGATGTACATCAAAAGCAGGGAAGGCAGGTAAACAGGCCATTGTTGTAGAGCTGAAATACCTTTAGTTGATGATGAACGCTTCCTCGTCGCCAGTTGTGGTGTTGTTATGCAGACGAAAGGAACTCCAGAAGGCCACACAGAGATGCTGGATGGTAGGTTTAAACAGCCATACTTTTATTCTCCTGCTTCCGTTCCCTTCTCTCTCCGTTACCCGCGCACTACCCTCCTCCTGCCTTGTCCCCTCCTCCCCATTACATCATCGTTACTAGGCAGAAACTGAAACAAGGATAACAGCCAACCAATCACAGATGTAGTAACAACATCACATCATCTAAAACTGGCAGTATGTTTGGGAGTTAATTCTGAGTTCATCACTTGAAAAGGTCCAACTACTTCATTTTAAATATAACAGCCCATAATAGTACCCCACTTCCGCCTTGCCTGTGTTGGAGTTGAAGTGTAGGTCTGTGTCCTTTACTGATTCAGTCATGGGCCCATCCATATGGTCCGTCATGAATCAATATCATCTCATCAGTTCATAAAACCTTTGATAAATCAGTCTTCAGATATTTCTTGGCCCTGTTTTGACGTTTCTACGTCTTGTTCAGTGGTGGTCGGGTTTCAGCCTTCCTTATCTTGGCCGTGTGTCTGAGAACTGAACACCTTGTACTTCTCTTCAGTACAGGGAGGTTGCAGTTCAGGGAGAATAATGGCTTCCTGGTCACTTCACGTTTGATTCTTCTCAACTCTTTGTCAGTTAATGTGCGTAATTTTTTCTCAACACACTTTTTGTGACTCTTGACTATTTGAAACAAAATTCTTGATGGTTCTGTGATCAATATCTTAGCAATTTTAAGAGTGCTGCACCCCTCTATAAAACTTTTCAAATTTTTGGACTTTTCAGAGTTCAATCTCTTTTTGACCCATTTTGCCTGAGGAAAACAAATTGCCTAATAATTATGCACACCTTGATAAAGGATCTCACACCATCCCTCATTATACACCTGGTCTGCTTCATCCAATAAACAATCAAGTTTGTTCAGTTTGGAGTAGAAAAATCGGCATAAAAATGATAAGGTCAAATACTCACTTGCCTAATAATTGTGCACACAGTGCAGTATAATGTATATTACAGTGTTATATGATACAGATCTGTATAATTCAGTAGAATAATATGTTATAGTGTAATAAAGTACAGTATCAGACTATATAGTACAGTGTATATACAATAAATGTAGTATAATATACTAAAACCTAATACTGTGTACAGTACAATATAGCCTGGTGTAATTTTGCAAAGTTATAACAGTATAGTCACCGATAACCAACATGATTTTTTAAAAGTGAGGTCATGTCAAACCAATTTATATGATTTTTATGAAGTTGTAAGCATGAACCTGGACAAGGGGCTTCAAGTAGAAGCAATGTACATGGATTATTTGAAAACATTTGATACTATCTCAGTGGGTAGAATGCTATGCTATAACTACATTATTGGTGACGGGTAAAAAATAAGAAGATCCTTCACATCTGACTGAAGTGTTTTATGCTCAACAGCCAGGTTTTACTTTTTTTTCAAATAAGGCCAGGTTCACACAAGTGTATGAAAAATTGTTCATTTTCCATCCAAATAATAATGACAATTATTCATCCATATTATCATTCGTATGCAATCCGTGTTTCAAAGGTGTGTCTGTTTGTTACATCCGTATGCCATCCATATGTCCAGTGCTATTTCATATGAACACTTTTACACACGGACTAAAGGTCACCATATAAAAAAATCACAGTATGCACAATTCTGGATCAGACTTGTTCATTATAAAGCCAAATTCACATGTTCAGAATTAGGTCAGTATTTCTCATCAGTATTTCTAAGCCAAAATCAGGAGTGGGTGAAAAATGTAGATGCGGTGACGTGTTTCAATTATACTTTTTCTTTGATTGCTCCACTCCTGATTTTGGCTTACACATACTGATATAAAATGCTCACTAAATACTGAACATGTGAATGTGGCCTAAATGTCTGGTAAGGAAGGAGGTCAATTGCTGTAGTTTCGGGAGAGGAATGTTGTCCCATTATTGTTTGGTGTAGGATTTTAGTTGCTGAACAGTCCTGGCTTAGGTGTTTGTTGGGTGAGCATATCATTCACTATGATATTTTATTTTTACCTCTGATTGTTTGTGGGATATATTCTTATCTGCATTTTATTGGGCATTGTCTCTGTGTATGTACATGTGTAATGTCGTAATGCATTACTATGCCATAGGTCACACACAATGTGGTGTGCAGACGTTACCTCTTTGCTATAGCAGGGACAAAAATAAAAGAAAATAAAGTTTGTGACGCGAGGGTGCACTTAATTAACCTCGGCTTCCTGATAGTGTGATGTAATGTGGTGCACTCCAAATAGTCCAGAAAACAGGGAGGCCAGAGGGGCTGTTGATAAACTTTACTTATTGAACGAATTCATAGGTACATCCAGATAAACAATGATTTAACAGAGATTCAATTCCAATGCAGCAATCACAGTTACTTCCCAGTATAGTAATGCAGATATATAAATGGTGCAGTGATTCTTGAGTTTCAACTTCTGCTTATATACACAGTCTTCATCACACAGTTGTCTGCAGCTGAGGATGTGGTCTCTCATATACAGGAGCTCCGGCTGCTTTTCCTGTCTGCTCCTTCAGCTTCTCCCAGGCAACACACTGGTGCACACAAAATGTCTCCTTCGGTTTTAGTGCTAAGCCCAAGACCCGGTCATGTGGTTTAACCATTAGACCTTATGGCCATATAGGGAAATCAGGGATGCTTTGTTAACTCTTTCCAGCCTTCTGATAGCAGAACATAATAATTATATCATTTTATGCATATATAAACCACAATTGCTCACTTACCGATTTTAATGAATTTTTGCCTGTATTGCTGGGATTTCTTGCATCTACTGTTCTTATGAATTGTATTTAATAGAGATTATGATGTTTTAATATATTGGAATGATCATTTCCGTCCTGGCACTTTCTTCCTTTCGTTTTTTTTTTTACAAATACTGGTGTAAAATACTGACCAAATACTGAACGGGTGATCGTGGCCTAAATCAATGTAAATAGATTACATTCAGTACACCATCCCAATGTGGTGTGTTTTTCATGGATACATTACAATTATAAAGATAGGAAACTGTATTTGTCCTCTATTATTTATTAAATTGTTCATGTAAAAACAGACGCCATGCGGATGTACGAATTAGACATACAGATTGCATATGGACATAAACAACAGACACACATATGACATGGATTGCATATGGATAACAATACGGATGAAATATAATCTATTCTTTTTGTATGTAAAATGGATGATTTTGCATACACTTTTGTGAACCCCTGATGTTAAAATTTTTTCCTGTTGAACACTTTCCCAAAAATACTTAACTTACAAAACAAGTATATTTTTTTTTTTATAAAAATCATTACTTCTTGAAATCTCTCCAGAACTCACAAATGCTTACAAATCGCTCATTCTGCTTCTGCTGCAGTGTAATTATAGTTGTCTTCTCTAAATTAATAAATCGCATAAGAACATGCAAATACAGTATCTTAATCAGCAGATAGTATCTATTTACAATGATTTTTAGATGTATTCTTCAGCTTGTCCTAGTATAAGTACTCAGAGATCTCACTGTCTTAAATGAAATGTTGTGACTTTGTAATACAGTTATATATACAGTTCTTCAATATTTGCCTGCAGAAAAACATGTAAAATGAGGGAATCTTCTAAAGTAGAAAAAATTAATTATTCAACTATACATGGGCAATGATTAAAGTAATGTTCGCAATAATACAATTTATGGAGAGATGTAAGGTAGCATAAACCTTTCTGAACATACTACTTGCACAGTAATTTTGATGTTGGCATGGTAACCCTGCCATTTAGAAGCAATTCTCTTTTTCTGGCTTTCCACTCAAAATGTAAATGTTGCAAACTTAAATGAGTTAGACTATAGGTTACTAATCCAATATTGACAGCATGTACTTATCCTGGTGTGATAATTATTCAATCACAACCTCCTACTTTATTTGCACACACTCTGATCGGACTTTATAAACGTAACCTAATTCAACTGGGTTACCTGGTAACAGATTTATATAAGATTTTGAAGTTGAAGGTATACGATTGAATATTTTATAAATGTATGACTAACATAAGGCAAAAAAAAAATATTTGAATCTATATTTTTGTCTGTTCATGTAGCATTAAATCAGTTTAAAGTGTAACCATACTTTTATTATACTTTTCATAAGTTGTCCTATGTGTGTACATGAGGGATAACAATACTGGTCATCATGTAATTTATTTCCTGCATTCTCTCCAGTTTTCCCCTCTGCATGCTCTACCTGTCATTTTTAACCCTCTGGAAGCTGGGGTAGGAATCAAGCTTCAGTGATCTCACAAACAGCACAGCGAGGGATTCCTGCCCTTTATTCACTTTTAGCTCTCATAGGCAAGCTGCAGCAGTATGGAGGTCATTATACAGCAGTGCTGAGCTGTCTTGATCTGAATCAAAATCTGATGTGAGGTAAAACACTTGCTATAGAGCTCTGCACAATCTTTTTTTCTGTCTGCCTCTGTTCCTTTCCCTTCTTTTCACTCCTCCTCTCGCTCCCTCTCCATAGATAATAATGAGTTGTATGACAGGACATGTGCATTATGTCTCCTTTGAGCAAGATGGACTAGAGTTGATTTTTCACAGTGGATGTCAAGTTAAGAAGACAGGCGGAGTGTAAAATGTGTCTAATAAGTGGGGAAGAAGATGATTTCTCAGATAAGATACATCACAAAATGTCTTATTATTTCTTGTACTGTTGATGTATGCAAGGTTTGTTGAGACTACAGTTCATTTAAAGTAGGACTGAACATTGAACCATCCAGGTTCCTACAGTTATGATCTGTCTCCACATTTGGCGGCCTGTAAGTTATGGCAAAATTATATTTTACAGTGACTTTATTAAGTTTTCCTTTGTTTGTGTGGCAATCTCAAGAAAATCAGCATCTTAAAAATACCCTTATATAAAAAAAATTTACGTCTTGAGCAAAATGTGGTAGTGTCTCAGTTTTATAACTCATAGGTAGAAATGGGAGAACCCGAACAGTAAAGTTCCTCAGGAAGTCCGTGTTACTTTTCAGCTTCGACAGCCCGAACATCGGCTGTTTCCCAAGCTGTCTTATGCGTGACAGCGCGGGAAACATGGGCTCTGATCAGCGGTAAGATCGTTACCACCGGTAAGAGCTCTGCGGGCCCATACTGTCAGATGACCACAAGAGCATGCAGCCATGACTGTTATCGGCAGTAAAAAATCTTACCACTGGTCACAGGCGTCGGCTGATGAGAGCACTAATCCCATCAGCCTATGCCTGATGTTGCTGATAACAGAAGGTGCCGCTGATTGGAGTATTCATCAGCCGGTGCCTATGCTCCAAGTAAAAAAAATTTAAATGAATAAATATTGAAATAAAAATAAAAAAGCATTAAACTCATCTTGACACCTAATCCCCTTTGCCCTTGCTCCTGTAAATGAGAGAAAACACATCATGATACTCACCTTAACACCTAATCCCCGAAGATAATCCATGGGACTGTTCACCCTGGCAGCTGGCTCACACTAACAGGAGTATAATCGCTCCTGCAGTGTGTGGCACCGAGCTGGGGTGAGAAAGTTCACCTGAGTTCATCAGCTGATGAACCCCCAGTAATATCACTTAAGGTGCCGCTCGCTGCGTGAGAAAGTTCTCAGGCAGCAGAGGTGGCATAAGTGAGTTCACTGGGGTTCATCAGCTGATGAACTCCGGTGAACTTTCTCACTGCAGCTCAGCACTACACACTGACACAGGAGCGATTACACTCCTGTGTCAGTGTGAGCCTGCTGTCCTGGAGAGCAGTCACATAAGTGACTGCTGAGGTGACTGGTCTCCAAGGCATCTGGATCATTGTGGGACAGTATGGATTATCTCTTCAGTTTGGACAGGTGAGGAATATTTTGTTTTTACTATTGTTTTTTTTACAGGGGACGATGACTTCGTGGATTAGGTGTTAGGTGAGTATAAATTTGCTTTTTATTTTTGTTTTTTTTACAGGGTACAGTGGTTTCATTGCATTAGGAGTTAGATGAGCATACTTGTGTTTTCTATTTTTAAATAAATGTGTAAAATAGTGTGGACTGGTTTCCAGTGATCTGGCATTGCAGGAAGTGTTTACAGCCACCGGTCACTATACAGTAAGTATACACTTGTTGACAGCCATGCTTTGCTATACAGTAAGTATGGCTATAATCACTCACTCACACTTTGATTGACAGCCGGCTATGCACACACAGTTAGCAACGCATGCTGTTAATCAAGATGCCAGGCAGTGATTACATCCGTTCTCACTATGTTCTGTAACTACTACCTACAACTCTCCGATTACTGGAAGTGACTACAAGGAGTGGGATAGTGGGATAGCGTTTCATTTTCTTCCTGCAGCTGCACTTACAATAGGCCAGTTACACAGGCTTTAAATGCTTATTATTAGGAGATTATTTTAATATCTTCAGGTAAACAGAATTTCTCAAAGTGACATGTTCCCTTAAACTATCATCTAAAAGTTTTTTCATAATGTTTTAGGGGAACAATGTGTTTACATTAAAAAAAAAATCAAAATTTGTAAAAATATAACAAAATAAAAAATAAACAAAGAAAGCCATCATCAACCCAATCCATACGTTCTAAATCCAGCCCCTAACAATCCAAAACTGTATATTCACATTTAAAAGACAACTGTAACAGAAATGGAGTATAATTTACAAAAAAAAATGTATTGGCATTTTCCCTTGATATAGCCAAAAATACAATAATAATAAAAAACAATACTAAAAATACATTGCTTATATAAAAATAGGATAAAAGAAAAATACTCAAATTATTTTATTAATCAAATTGGAAAATAACTTTACACAATTTAAACCGAGGTAAAAAAAATTAAATTGTAAGGTATAGCAGATGAAGTGGTAAAGGTCCATGGATTATGACTAGAAATGAATGGATTTGAAGAGATTTGAATTTGCCTAATCACATTGATTTTATAAGAAAATTTGATTTGCAGCAAATTTGTTCTCCACAAATTGAATGGCCCTTTCTATTATTTTGAGTCTGAAGAGACCCCAAAGCATAATAAATGTAAGTTGTAGAGAAAAAATAATAACCAATACATACCTCACTGCTCACCTTCACTGCTCATTGTCCTCCTTATGGTCATCGGTGCATCTTCATCCTCTGTGCATTGTATCGTCTCTCTGGACCAGGAGTAAGGCAGGGATCACCCTGTTCATGCCGAGCCTAGTTGCAACCAGAAGTCTAGGCCTAGAGTGCGAATCGTAAGGACACAGCAGGTCCTGACATCACCACGTTGCAATGACCTTACAATGCGCATGCGCAGAGACATCCTTAGAAGTCTCTGCGCATGGGTGTTGTAAGGTTACAACGATGTTGTGCACCACAGTGTGCACCGTGACCTTACAACGTGCTCTCTAGGGCAAATCTTCCGGCTGAGCCTTGGTCATTCCTGTTCCAGAAATCCTACTCTAGTGAGAAAATTCAGCTCATGGCGGCAGTAAGAAGGTATGCCAAGGAACGTATGGGATAGAGTGAGCAGCAGAGATGGCCAAAGAAGTGAGAGGTGAAGTCAATATTATTATTTTTTTTTTTTACTTTTTAAAGCCCTCTACAGTTCAGCGAACTGGCGGACAGCCAGCTGCCATTTTGTTGAATTTATGTTGAGTAAATTACAAAAAATTTTAATTCTGGAGAATACAGATTTTTGTAAAATTTGAGTAGAATTTAATGTCACTTGAATAAAGTCATCTAGCATTGGGCGGCACGGTGGCACAGTGGTTAGCACTGCAGACTTGCAGTGCTGGGGTCCTTGGTTCAAATCCCACCAAGGACAACATCTCCAAGGAGTTTGTATGTTCTCCCCATGTTTGCATGGGTTTCCTCCAGGTTCTCTGGTTTCCTCCCACACTCCAAAGACATACTGATAGGGAATCTAGATTGTGAGCCCCGATGGGGACAGCAACAATAATGTATGTAAAGCGCTGCGGAATATGTTAGCGCTATATAAAGATTATTATTTAGGAGCACTCAGTGATTCACAGAATCCCTTCAGCCTCTGATGGAATTCCCATGTCTCCTGGTTCGTTCTTGGCCTGTCATTTTCGGACAGGTCACATGTCTCCTGACCCAAAATGAATAGCTTTATATATGCTTATAGGGCTGCTAAGTATGGGTCAGGACAATAATAGCTGGTCTAAAATTCACAGTCCGTACAAGGACAGTGAAGCATGGGTATGTGAATGGAGCCTGAATTAAAGATAATTCAAATGCTGTATACCTGAATATAAGCAGGCTTGCCAATATCTTTGTTCCAGATTTATAATATACTAATGTTTTGTCATTTATCCTGATTTATTGTATCCATTTGTGCGCTGCAATTTAGTCGGTTCCAGTTATTCTTTAATTCTACCCAATACACTAGAGTAAATGACTCTGAAAGTAACTTACGTGTCTTTAGATCACCGGAATCATTCAGAATACCCCATTTCTGCACAGTTTATGTGCAGTAATAACACAGTAAACATAATGCTTACAATATCCTAAGGGAAAACAGTCAGTTATTTGTTGAACACAGTTATTTATCACTTTCCAATTTAAGGTAGAGCTATGCATTAAAAGAAAAGAAAATTATCTTCTGTAGAAAATCTGGGTAACTAAAATGAGAAGTTTCCTTACGCATATAACGAGGTAAGTTTTAGCTTCCTGTCAAACGATATCTATCCTTAAAAAATAGAATTTCTTTTTATAACTGTGGTTTGGATGGGATCTTTCTGGTATGGTATTAGTGTTGTGTGAATCAGATGTCTCCTTAATTCTAACAGTAGTGGTGTTGAGAAAGCACCAAGCTTCAATACCATGTAGATCAGAGGTGAGGAATCTTTTTTCTGCAAAGGGCCATTTGGATATTTATACCATCCTTCATTGCGCTCTAACTCTGCCCACAAAGTATGTCCTAACAATGGCAATGGTGTCAGGATGTAATCTTTCATTGCACGAGCCTCAGCGCTCAGTAGTGAACACTGCGTGTGCATGCTCACAGATCTAGAAAAAATTAATTGGTCGGCAGCCGTCAAAATACAACTGCTGGCCTAAGCACTGCTGTCCCCGGGAATCTGCCCGGGGGCCGTAAAAGTCACCGAGGGTCGTAAACGACCCACAGGCTTGAGGTTTCCCACCCCTGAAGTAACATAGTGTAACATCCCTGGCGGTGTGCTTGCATAGTACACCACCTCCCACTATGCAAGACCGCAATCTTACCTATCTGTCCAGTCTGCTATTCCTGCTCCAGTTCATGCTGTGTGCTTGTCCCATGACTGACTGCTTAGGGCAGCGGCCCGGTTACTTCCTAATTCTTATAGCTGCTGTGGGCGCACCCCTTATGCGTCTCCAGCCTATTGCTGTGAGTCACTGGATATTTAAACCCCCTCCACACTGTAGGAGGCGCCTGAGCAACACCTTCACTCAGTTAGTCCTTGCTACTGAATTGCCAGGTCCTGTCCTGTTTTCTCTCTCTTCTAGTCTGTTCCCGCCACTCTGGGGGCCGCATTCCCAGACCTGTTACCTGTGACTTCTAGTCTGTTCCCGCCACTCTGCGGGCCGCATTCCCAGACCTGTTACCTGTGACTTCTAGTCTGTTTCCGCCTCTGGGGGCTGTATACTCAGGCCTGTTCTTGTATCTCCTTGCAGTAGCAGTTCCTGTCTGAACTGCATCCTAGCCTGTTATCTGTTTGTCTCTATGTCCATACCTTCCCTTTTCCTGCAGTGTCTGAACCTGCACCTAACTCCTACTCGTTGTCCCTGTACTTCTGTTTGTGAGTTTAGAGCCCACTCGTTACTTCATTGCAAGTACCTTGTGTGTATCTGATTCTGCTTGTCCCTTCCAGTCTGTTCAGTGTGAACAGAGCCCTGTCCTCTCTGCTCTGCCTTGCTCACCGCTCCGGCGGATCCTCCCTGCTCTGCCTTGCTCACCACTCCAGCGGTTCCTTTCTGCTCTGCCTTGCTCATCGCTCCGGCAGTTTCTCCCTGCTCTACCTTGCTCACCGCTCCGGCGGCTCCTCCCTGCTCTGCCTTGCTCACCGCTCCGGCGGTTCCGCTCTGCTCTGCCTTGCTCTCTGCTCCCGCGGTTCCGCTCTGCTCTGCCTTGCTCACCGCTCCGGCGGTTCCTTCCTGCTCTGCCTTGCTCACCGCTCTGGCGGTTCCTTCCTGCTCTGCCTTGCTCACTGCTCTAGCGATTCCTCTCTGCTCTGCCTTGCTCACCACTCCGGCGGTTTTGCCCTGCTCTGCCTTGCTCACTGCTCCAGCGGTTCCTCTCTGCTCTGCTTGTCTACCGCATCTGCGGTTCTGTTCCTTAATCCCAGTCTGTACTGGACCCTATCCTGCCTGTGCTGCAACCTGCTAGTACCCCCCTGTCTGCATTCCAGCCTTGCTTGCCAGTATCCTGCTGTCTGCACTCCAGCCGTGCCTGCCAATACCCACCTGCCTGTATGCCAGTCTACCTGCCTGTTCCTGCATTCCCCGGTGTGGGTCAACAACTGTGACTGGGGTCTGACCTGGAGTCACACCTGGTCCCTCTGATGGGTTCCTCCTTGGTTCACGGAGTCGTTAGCCGCCGTGCGACCTTGCTCGGATCGAGTAGATACTTACAGTACAGACCAAAAGTTTGGACACACCTTCTCATTTAAAGATTTTTCTCTATTTTCATGACTATGAAAATTGTACATTCACACTGAAGGCATCAAAACTATGAATTAACACATGTGGAATTATATACTTTACAAAAAAGTGTGAAACAACTGAAAATATATCTTATATTCTAGGCTCTTCAAAGTAGCCACCTTTTGCTTTGATGACTGCTTTGCACACTCTTGGCATTCTCTTGATGAGCTTCAAGAGGTAGTCACCGGAAATGGTCTTCCAACAATCTTGAAGGAGTTCCCAGAGATGCTTAGCACTTGTTGGCCCTTTTGACTTCATTCTGTGGTCCAGCTCACTCCAAACCATCTCGATTGGGTTCAGGTCTGGTGACTGTGGAGGCCAGGTCATCTGGCGTAGCACCCCATCACCCTCCTTCTTGGTCAAATAGCCCTTACAAAGCCTGGAGGTGTGTTTGAGGTCATTGTCCTGTTGAAAAATAAATGATGGTCCAACTAAACGCAAACTGGATGGAATAGCATGCCGCTGCAAGATGCTTTGGTAGCCATGCTGGTTCAGTATGCCTTCAATTTAGAATAAATCCCCAACAGTGTCACCAGCAAAGCACCCCCACACCATCACACCTCCTCCTCCATGCTTCAAGGTGGGAACCAGGCATGTAGAGTCCATCCGTTCACCTTTTCTGCGTCGCGCAAAGACACAGTGGTTGGAACCAAAGATCTCACATTTGGACTCATCAGACCAAAGCACAGATTTCCACTGGTCTAATGTCCATTCCTTGTGTTCTTTAGCCCAAACAAGTCTCTTCTGCTTGTTGCCTGTCCTTAGCAGTGGTTTCCTAGCAGCTATTTTCCCATGAAGGCCTGCTGCACAAAGTCTCCTCTTAACAGTTATTGTAGACATGTGTCTGCTGCTAGAACTCTGTGTGGCATTGACCTGGTCTCTAATCTGAACTGCTGTTAACCTGTGATTTCTGAGGCTGGTGACTCGGATAAACTTATCCTCAGAAGCAGAGGTGACTCTTGGTCTTCCTTTCCTGGGGCAGTCCTCATGTGAGCCAGTTTCTTTGTAGCGCTTGATGGTTTTTGCAACTGGACTTGGGGACACTTTCAAAGTTTGCCCAATTTTTCAGACTGACTGACCTTCATTTCTTAAAGTAATGATGGCCACTCGTTTTTCTTTACTTAGCTGCTTTTTTCTTGCCATAATACAAATTCTAACAGTCTATTCAGTAGGACTATCAGCTGTGTATCCACCTGAGTTCTGCACAGCACAACTGATGGTCCCAACCCCATTTATAAGGCAAGAAATCCCACTTATTAAACCTGACAGGGCACACCTGTGAAGTGAAAACCATTTCCGGTGACTACCTCTTGAAGCTCATCAAGAGAATGCCAGGAGTGTGCAAAGCAGTCATCAAAGCAAAAGGTGGCTACTTTGAAAAACCTAGAATATAAGACATATTTTCCATTGTTTCACACTTTTTTGTTAAGTATATAATTCCACATGTGTTAATTCATAGCTTTGATGCCTTCAGTGTGAATGTACAATTTTCAAAGTCATGAAAATACAGAAAAATCTTTAAATGAGAAGGTGTGTCCAAACTTTTGGTCTGTACTGTAGTTACGCCCCTCCAGGCACTCCTCGGTTCATGGTACAGTGGGATCACTAATCACGCTCCCGCCAGTCAGTCTGGGCGCGAGCGTAACACATAGTAACATAGTAACATAGTTTTTAAGGTTGAAGGAAGACCAAGTCCTTCTAGTTCAACCCATAGCCTAACATGTTGATCCAGAGGAAGGCAAAAAAAAACCATGTGGCAAATACTAAGCTCCACATTGGGGAAAAAAATTCCTTCCTGACTCCACACGGCAATCAGACTAGTTCCCGGGATCAACACCCTATCAAGGAATCTAGTATATATAACCTGTAATATTATACTTTTCAAGAAAGGCATCCGTGCCCTTCTTAAATTTTAGTAGTGAATCACTCATTACAACATCATGCGGCAGAGAGTTCCATAGTCTCACTGCTCTTACAGTAAAGAATCCCCATCTGTGATTATGATTAAACCTTCTTTCCTCCAGATGTAAAAGATGCCCCTTGTCCCCGTCTCAAGCCTCAGAGTAAAAGATCAGTAGAAAGGTCTTTGTACTGTCCCCTCATTTACTTGTACATAGTAATAAGATCACCCCTATGTTTTCATTTTTCCAAAGTAAATAACCCCAAGTGAAATAACCTGTCTTGTTATTGCAGACCCCCCAGTCCACTAATAACCTTGGTCACTCTTTTCTGCACCCGCTCTAGTTCAGCTATGTCTTTCTTATACACTGGAGACCAGAACTGTACACAGTATTCTAAGTGTGGTCGTACTAGTGACTTGTATAGAGGTAAAATTATGTTCTCCTCATGAGCATCTATGCCTCTTTTAATGCATCCCATTATTTTATTTGCCTTGGCAGCAGCTGCCTGACACTGGCCACCAAACGTGAGCTTGTCATCCACCAATCCACCCAGGTCATTTTCAGTTACAGTTTTGCCCAGTGTTTTACAATTAAGCATATAATTATTCATTTTATTTACTCTGCCCAAGTGAATTACCTTACATTTATCCCCATTAAAGCTCATTTGCCATTTATCAGCCCAAGCTTCTAGTTTACATAGATCCTCCTGTAATATAAAATTGTCCTCCTCTGTATTGATTACCCTGCAGAGCTTAGTGTCATCTGCAAATATTGAAATACTGCTCTGTATGCCCCCTACAAGGTCATTAATAAATATGTTAAAAAGAAGCGGGCCCAATATTGACCTCCGTGGTACCCCACTGTTAACTGTGACCCAGTCCGAGAGTGTTCCATTAATAACCACCCTTTGTTTCCTATCACTGAGCCAGTTCTTCACCCACTTATATATATTTTCCCCTATTCCCATTGTTCTCATTTTATGTATCAACCTTTTGTGTGGAACCGTTTCAAAAGCTTTTGAAAAGTCCATATACACAACATCCACTGCATTTCCTTGGTCCAGTCCGGTACTTACATCTTCATAAAAGCTGATCAGATTAGTTTGATAGGAACGGTCCCTCGTAAACCCATGTTGAAATTGGGTCATGAGGTTATTCTTCTACAGATACTCTAGTATAGCATCTCTTAGGAAACCTTCCAGGATTTTACCTAAAGTAGAGGTTAAGCTTACTGGTCTATAATTTCCAAGTTTGTTTTTTGTCCCCTTTTTGAATTTTGGCCCCACATTTGCTATACGCCAGTCCTGCGGTTCAGACCCTGTTATTATGGAATCTTTAAAGATTAAAAATAATGGTCTATCTATGACTTTACTTAATTCCTGCAGTACTCGCGGGTGTATCCCATCCGGGCCCAGGGATTTGTCAACTTTAGTGATTTTTAGACGCCGCCGTACTTCCTGCTGGGTTAAGCAAGTGACATTTAATGGAGAATTTTTGTCATCATTAATCATCTTTTCTGTCATGCTATTTTCTTGTGTAAATACTGTTGAAAAAAATCATTTAGCATATTGGCTTTTTCCTCATCCTCATCCATCATTTCACCCAGACTATTTTTAAGGGGGCCAACACTATAATTTTTTAGTTTTTAACTATTTATGCAGTTAAAGAATATTTTGGGATTATTTTTACTTTCTGTGGCAATGTTTTTGCAGCTTAAGGATGGCTTGCTTCACCTGCATGGAGAGCTCCTTTGACCGCATGTTTACTTCTCAGCAAAACCTTTCAAATGCAAGTACCACACCTCAAATCAACTCCAGGCCTTTTATCTGCTTAATTGAAAATGACATAAAGAAGGGATTGCCCACACCTGTCCTTGAAATAGCCTTGGAGTCAATTGTCCCATTACTTTTGGTCCCTTTAAAAACAGGGTGGCACATGTTAAGGAGCTGAAACTCCTAAACCCTTCATCCAATTTTAATGTGGATACTCTCAAATGAAAGCTGAAAGTCTGAACTTCAACTGCATATTGTTAGGAGGGCGGTTGCAGACAACTTTAATATAATGGAACGCAACCGACCCCGGGGTTAGCGATGCAACCTGGAGGACTGCTGCCGAACACTTGCGACCGGGAAACCATCTGTAGCCCTGTTAACTACACAGGAACTACACTGGTGGCGTTAGGATGCGTGTGTGACTACACCGACGGGTACACGTGTCTCCAGCCGGCGTGCTACCGGACTGCAGGGTATTACTCCACGTGGCTGACAGGCGATAGCTGTGGAAAGGACATCTGCAGGCTGCTCGGGGTGTTAGGTGACCCCTTTGGCAGAGCCAGACTGCAAGACGGAGCTACCTGCCTATTTCCACTAGCCTGCCTATTTCCACTACACCTGCCTATGGAAGCTACGTGGAACACAGTCGTCCACACATCAGCATCACTGCTAAATGATCAGAGCTCGACGCCATGTTTGTGGGCGGGCCTTTTAAAGACTAAGCCCTGCCCACCGATGCGCCATTGGTGACGCCACCCGTGGACCAATCAGGCGTTGCTAGGTCACCGGGTCAGGTGGGTGCCAAACCACCAATCACGATCCGCCAGGTCACGGGCATGCTCAGTGCGGCGAATCCTGGACTTAGACTCCAAAAGCCCTCTCTCCCTCTGCAACCTATGCTTAACATTGCTAGGCACAAATACACAGGAGACAATCTGTACGTCTCGTGGACCAGCTAGGCGTTGGGGCTGATGACGATGCTGAGCAGCATCAGCCCCAGCTGGACCAAAATGGGAGACCACAGAAGGTTCTGGACCCATTTAGAATCCAGCAAAAGACCGACGCCTAACATTATCTCCCTCCACTTGACGCTCATTTTCCTCCATGAGCAGGGGGCAAGAATGTTGTCCACCTGGTCACAGAGAGGATTCACAGAACCGTGACACCTCCTGTGTAAAGGGTATCCTTTTTTAAAGCGGGGAGCAAACTTAGCAGACTCCCCGCGTACTTTAGTATTGCGAGCCGTGAGCCACACTTTGTCGCCCAGATAGAATACGGGGGCAGGACGACGAGAAGTGATAACCGACTCTCTATGTGTGGAGTCCATCACGGGTGACAGATGGGGGAGACCCGCCGGACTTTGGGGGGCAGATTTATCTCTCGCACAGACGGAACACGCGAGAACTAAGTCCTTAACGTCCTGGCGCCACCGGGGCCACCAATAGGACCGTTGAAGGGACTTAGTGGTACGTTTGACCCCCAGATGAGCTCCAATCTTAGGGGCATGAGCCCAGGAGAGCACCATATTCTGTAGATTAGGGGAAACAAACGTCCTCCCCGACAGAACCTGGTTAGAGGACACAGCAGCCACCCTTTCTACCTGAGAGTTCTTTTCGACAAAGTCTGACAAGACCTGGGTCCTGGGGACAGACAAAGAATCTGTACCGGAGGCCACAACGGTAGAGGGATCAGAGACTACCCTCCGGGTGACTGTGACCATACACTGATACGCACAATTCTCACCCCAGGAAGAAACTCTCCCCGTATTCCAGTCAAGGTGTGGAGAATGACAACGTAACCAGGGGAGACCCAATAACACCTTGTCTAATCCACCGGGAATAATAAGAAATGAGATGACCTCCCAGTGGCCCTGAGGAAATGACATGGTGAGGGGAATCGACTGGTGGGTGATTTGCGCGTCCAGGAGTGAACCATTGACAACACTAATGTTCATGGGTCTTGACAGTAACTCTATAGGGATGGCATGCCTCTGGGCAAACGTAGATGATAATAAATTGCCATCAGCACCAGAGTCCACCCACGCCTTGGCCATAACTGCAGATGTACAAAAGGACAATGTCACATTATATAATAATTTGGAGGAAGAAGTTCCAGAATCTAATACACCTCCTCCAACAGTGGTAAGACCTACTCGTTCTCCCGACTGCTTGGAACTCTTATTTACGGGGCACTCCAAGAGATGTGCAGGTCGGGAATGAGAGGGACTAGACTCAGTCCGGGATATATCCATAGGCTCAGGCTCTGGGTTGGGAGTCGCGAGTTCGGAAATGGGTCTAGAGAAGGATGATGCCAATCGATACTGAGGTTTGGCGACCTCCAGCTCTAACCTATGTTCTGCATGACGCAAATCAGTTCGGTTTGCGAGATATATTAACTCCTCCAGGGAGGTTGGGATCTCTCTGGTAGATAGAACATTTTTAACATGACCAGCCAGACCCTTCCAGAACACCGGGATAAGCGACCGCTCAGACCAATCCAGTTCAGCCGCTAGGGTTCTAAACTGGATGGCATAGTGGCTGGCGGTGGCCGAACCCTGGATCAACGCAAGAAGCTTAAGAGCCATATCATGCGTGACCTGAGGACCAAGGAATATACTTTTTAGGGTCTTAAGGAAAAGACCCGCATTTGCTACAACTGGATCATTCCGCTCCCATAGAGTAGTAACCCACTCCAGAGCCCTGAGGGAGAGTAATGAGATGACATAACCCACTTTGGCTCTTTCGGAGGGGAACAATGCCTCCAACATCTCCAAGTGAATAGAGCATAAATTAATAAAACCCCTGCAAAGTTTACTGTCCCCAGAAAATTTTTCCGGGAGAGCAAAACGGGGTAATGGCGCACTTGCAGTGGTTGCAGTATTCACCGCAGCCGAGTTAATAATATTGGCTGCTAAAGAAGCCGCCTGGGTAGCTACTGCAGTGATATCAGCGACCAGGACAGCTTGTTACAGAGACTTAAGTCTGGCCTCAATTCGCTGTATATAGTGCAGCCGCTGCTGGTTGTCGGCCATGTTCGGCAAGACCCTGGTGCTCTGATACTGTTAGGAGGGCAGTTGCAGACAACTTTAATATAATGGAACGCAACCGACCCCGGGGTTCGCGATGCAGCCTGGAGGACTGCTGCCGAACACTTTCCGGGTGAAAAGGGAAGCAACCAACTTAAAGGATAAACCCTTCCGTGTTTCTGCGCACAGGAACGGGTATAGCGGTTCGCTCTATCTCCGTTAACAGCACGGGAGAAGTGCGACCGGGAAACTATCTGTAGCCCTGTTAACTACACAGGAACTACACTGGCGGCGCTAGGATGCGTGTGTGACTATGCTGACGGGTACATGTGCCTCCAGCCGGCGTGCTACCGGACTGCAGGGTATTACTCCACGTGGCTGACAGGCGATAGCCGTGGACAGGACGTCTGCAGGCTGCTCGGGGTGTTAGGCAACCCCTTTGGCAGAGCCAGACTGCAAGACGGATCTACCTGCCTATTTCCACTAGCCTGCCTATTTCCACTACACCTGCCTATGGAAGCTACGTGGAACACAGTTGTCCACACATCAGCATCACTGCTAAATGATCAGAGTGCGCCGCCATGTTTGTGGGGGAGCCTTTTAAAGACTAAGCCCTGCCCACCGACGCGCCATTGGTGATTCCCCCATGGACCAATCAGGCGTTGCCAGGTCACCGGGTCAGGTGGGTGCCAAACCACCAATCACGATCCGCTAGGTCACGGGCATGCTCAGTGCGGCGAATCCTGGACTTAGACTCCAAAAGCCCTGTCTTCCTCTGCAACCTATGCTTAACATTGCTAGGCACAAATACACGGGAGACAATCTGTATGTCTCGTGGACCAGCTAGGCATTGCGGCTGACAATGATGCTGAGCAGCATCAGCCCCGCCTGGACCGAAATAGGAAACCACAGAAGGTTCTGGACCCATTTTGAATCCAGCAACAGACCGACGCCTAAAACATATGAATTGTTTTGTTTAAAATTCATTGTGGTAATGTCTAGAACCAAAATTAGAAAAATGTTGTCTCTGTCCAAATATATATGGACCTAACAGTGTTCTCACGCAAGATGGGTTTTAAGGATGATTTTACATATAAACACACACCCCCTCCTCGCTTGTTTGTATGGTCATTTCTGAACAGAGTATAGCCCTGTAAATTAACTGCCCAGTCTTGGCTCTCATCCAGCCATGTCTCAGATATCCCCACCATGTCATAAGTATTTTCCAACAAAATTAATTCTAATTCCTCCATTTTGTTGGTGAGGCTTCTGGCATTAGTGTACATGCATTTTACGCATCTCTCTGTACCTCTATTCCTTCTTACTATATTGACTTTTCTAACCCCACCCCCAATTTCTTTATTTGTTCCCAGGTAACTATCTGCACTATCTTCCCCATCTATAAAATGAATACCCCCCCGCAATCCCTAGCTTAAACAGTCCTCCAACCTTCTAGCCATTTTCTCCCCCAGCACAGCTGCACCCTCCCCATTGAGGTGCAGCCCATCCCTAGCGTAGAACCTGTAGCCAACTGAGAAGTTGGCCCAGTTCTCCAGGAACCCAAACCCCTTCTTCTTACACCAATTTCTGAGCCACAAATTTATCTCGCTAATCTCCCATTGCCTCTCTGGCGTGGCACGTGGTACAGGCAGTATTACAGAGAATACCACCTTGGAGGTCCTTGCTTTAAGCTTGCAGCCTAATTACCTGAAATCATCTTTAAGCACCTTCCACCTACCTATAACTTTGTCATTTGTGCCAATGTGCACCATGACCGCTGGGTCCTCACCTGCCCCTCCCAGTAATCTGTCAACCAGATCAGCGATGTGCCAGACTCGAAAGCCAGGTAGGCAGCACACTGTTCGATGATCCCTGTCTTTGTGACAGATTGTCCTATCTGTTCCCCTAATAATTGAGTCCTCCACTACCAGCACCTGCCTAGCTTGCCCTGCTGTCTCCTATTTTTCCCCCCTTACTGGAGCTGACACTCCTCTGGCTTTCAGAGGACAAAGTAGATGAATGAATGCTAAATGCAGGATGATCCCTTTTCCCAATCAAATTCCTAGTAAAAGGCAGCTTCAGTATCAAATAATGATCAACTTGCTTTATTATGGAATCACATATTCAAAAACAGCAACAATGTTATGACCCCTAGTATACATCTAAATCTTTGTCAAGCAAGTCTATACCCTAATACTAGGGGTTGAAAGGTTTCAGTTGTTTCTGTATTTGTGATGCCATAATAAAGCAAGTTGATCATACCAAATCACTTTTGGTTACAGCTTCTTTTTTTTAGGGAGGGAATAAAACAGTGTTTTGAAATAAAACAAAAAAATGAAAAGAATAATAGACATTTTTTAATTTTTGCATAATTGTTTTACTAGTCCAATGTGGCAACTGTAATTGCTATATCATCAATTTTGGTAGGTGAATTTAATTTGCTTAGCAAAATATCTAAGAAGAACTGACAGTAAATCAAGACATTTTACTGTGCAACTCTGTTTCACGATACCTGCTTAAGATTGCAAATCGGAGACATGTACACGCCACACTGATAATACAGCAGTGTCAGGCTTTTGAGCAGCCTAAGTAGTATTTTTGTTGATTCCATATTTTTCCAGGTTTGAAAAATGTGATTATAGTAAACAAAAGAGTGGCACTGGTAATGGATGTCTTAAGGTGAGAGAAAAAAAGCTACCATGACTAAAAATGAGAAAGCTATTAGCAACATCAACAACACCACTGGCACCAGCCGTCCCATCAGTAGTATAACTAAAATCAGGTCACAATTTGCATCCTTTTGCTTCTGGAAAGCCTATTTATAGACAGAAGGTATAATGGAATATATTTATTTAAAGGAAACAGAAGGTATAATGGAATATATTTCATATCAATTGTCATAGCAGGATGATATTACCTCTGACAGTGACACCTTCAGCTTGAGTAACTGTTTTGCTCAGTCCACCTCTTGCGCCACCATGACATTTAATATTTAATATTTTTATGGAATTTCAATTCCATTAAGGACTTCTGTATCAGTTCTGCCTTTAATCCCCTAAGCCACAGCACAGTGGAGTTGGTGTGTGGCTAAAAGATCCTCCAGTGCAAAATATGCTTGTTCTGCAGTTGGCATAGGAGGAGGGGATGCTGCATGTGCTCTTGGTGGAGGTGGCTCAAGTGCATCTGAAAGCTCTGGTCGTGGTAGTGGAGAATCGTATATACAGGCAAATCGGGTGTGGGAGTTCTTTTGGATGTTGCTGACAGACAAATCTTTGGCAGTTTTCAGGTTCTACATGGTGAAAATAATCCACAGACTTACAGGCTTGCATAGACTAAGAACCACAGCTTTTCACCTGCACTTGAAGCAACATCACCCGCTCATTTTGGAAAAGCAAGTCTGCCAACAATCATAGCAAGCATCAGTTTTTCCTACTACCCCTTCTCCTCACCCTTATCTTTCTGTCAGCCAGCTTGCATCCTTACGTAATACAGATGTAACCAATTTTAACTTGCCAACTAATACACCATCTTAACTTGTCACAGAAGTTTATCTCGCTTAAGAGAATCAAGATAATTGAATATTACACTAGCCATTAAACAATATGAGATTAGATTTCAAATTGCCCTCTTAATTATATAGTTTTTATTAAGGATGTTACATAAGGAATAGTTTTGGAATGAATATGAAGTATGGAAAAGTACGTGGGGGGAGAGGGAAAGGGAAAAAAGGACAAAAATGGCAATATCATGTTCAAAACAAAATAATTAAATTCGGAGACTGAGGTTAATAATTAAACTCAGAATTGCTATGAGTATCATTGTTAGAGATATTTGTGGTTGTCACTGAGTAAATAGCTTCAGCATTTTATATAAGTAAGTTAAAGGTATCTAAGAGATGATAAGGGGTTACTGGAACTAGAACTAACATGACCTATAGATAAATCTAAAATATTAACAAGTAGCTAAAATAAAGTAAGTATAGTCAATTGTTCCTCAATAGCCAGTAATACCACTAATTGAGATTGCTTCCTAATTATGTTAGTGGTAATAAAATATATTAGAGATGTGTAGATAATTGACATAAGTCTAGACTAAGAGGCAATAAAAGAAAACGTGCATATTGTTAAACACAGTTTTGGATTTCTTAATACACATTAGTTGTAGCGTTTAACTTTAACATAAGATATCAAACAGGGATTGCTTGTTTAAAGCTGTTGGCCGGTCAAAAGTGATAACTGTATGACTGCAGACACTGTGCGCTGCGGGGATTCACCGGTTTCCGACGCGGTAATCGAGGGTCCCTTTAATAACAAAAAGTGGAACATTACTTGTCAGGGTAATGGGCAGCTAATCTCACCGTAACCTGGTGAGGGAGGAAAAGTCCAGCAAAGAAAATGTAAAATATAGTTACTCATATGCTAAATCCCAATGAGGAAATGGATGAGAAAGAGATCTCAGAAAGGTCTCTGAAAAGAAGTGGCAAGAAAGTTAAAATAAAGTTTGCTGAATAATAGAGAGTTGGGGATGTCCAATCAAGATGTTTAGCTTTTGTAGCATCCTCAAAGCTTCTTCAGCTGCTGATATAGTAAAGGTTTTTCCACTATACTAAACCAGGTGCACAGCAGGATATCCCTATCTATTGGCAATTTTAGCATTCTTGAGAAGAATAGTAATCTTTTGCAGAAGTCTTCTGACATGCAGTGGTGTTGTTTTCAAATAGATATATATTGTCATACAGGGCAGGAAGACGCTTGAATTCTCTGGATAGGGAGAGAAATTTATTTCTGATTTGTAGAGATTAAAAACTTTTGATGACGTCTCTTGGAGAATAGGCTAGGTTTAATAATTCTGAAACTCATATCGTGACCATATCAGAAATGTAGCAAAAAGCTCAGAGGAGGGAAGTCTCTGAGATACTCTTGATTTTTCGGTTATTTCACCTGAGCTTGTCATAAAAACATTTTAGCTGCAGCTATAGCGATATTTCCTTCTGTGTAAACCAATAGGAATCTTGCATCGCAACCTGTTATAATGATGTTCTCAGTGCAAACACTAAACTTTTAATAAAAAGCACTGAAACTGCCACATTAGAAGCAGGTAGCTTCTGTTGGGGATCATCATCAGGATTAGCTTGTATGTGTCGCTTTGGTTTGAGTTTGCAGAGGTAGAGGTAATCTCCTGTGTCATCTGCTGTCCTTAGGATATCATCAGGGTAGCTATTGTGTCTCTAAAAAATGACTCTAAGGTTAAGTGCCCACGTAGCGTTTCTGCGGCGTTTTTACGACTGCGAAAACGCCACGAAAACGCTTGTAAAACAGTCTGCCATGCAAAGCAATGTGAATTCGGATGTGCTGTGCACATGATGCGCTAATTTGCGCGCCGAATTTGCTTTGCATTGCGCTGCAAAATGCAGCATGACCGTTTCTACCGCGATTACGCCGCAAATTCGCGGCCATTGAGGAACATTGAAACTCAGCAAACCCGCAGGTATATGTGGATTTGCTGCGTTTCAATTAAATTCAATGGCCGCGAATTTGCAGCGTAATCGTGGTGCGTGTGGTACCCGGGATGAAGAGGAGACTACAACTCCTCTTCATCCCGGCTACCACTCAGTGAAAGAAAGAAATAAAAAGTTAAAAATAAACAAAACCTGTATATTCACCTCTCCGGCAGCCCCTGGTCTGCTCCCAGCCACGTCCTCTCTCCTTGGCGTCCCGCGATGTACTGTCAGGACCTGCGGTGATGTCATTTAGTCACCTGATGGTTACGCGACCGCTGACGTTGGCAGTCAGGTGATGGTCGCGTGACCATCAGCTGACTAAATGACGTCACCGCAGGTCTTGACAGTACACTGCGGAGGCGGCAGGGAGCAGACTGGAGGAGCAGGGAGCAGACAGGAGGAGCAGGGAGCAGACAGGAGGAGACCGGAGAGGTGAGTATACAGGGTTTTTTTATTTTTAATGTTTTAATTCTTTTTTTTACTATAGAAGCTGCATTTAAAGCATCAGTTCACACATTATAAATCCATTCCAGTTGCATGGATTTATATTGTGTGACCAACTTGTCAAGCACTTTTCCAAGTGATGCTCAAAATCGCTTGGAAAACTGCTTGAAAAAACGCATGAGAAAGCGCATGTAAAAAACGCTGAAAAAATGCTTCTCTCTGGCAGAAAAAACGCATGTAAATCTGCATGCGTTTTTTTCTGCCAGAGAGGCAAAAACGCTCTGCATCAAATCTGCTACGTGGGCACATAGCCTAAGACTATGTTCACACGTTTCAATTTTGCTGCATTTTTTTCTGCAGGCAAATCATGTTCCCCTGGCAGTAAAAAAAAAACTGCTTACAAAAAGCAGGTTTTGGTGTGTTTTTGCTGCTTTTTTGGTGTGGTTTTGCTGCAATTTTTTGGTGCATTTTTTGGTGCAGATTACCTGTGTCATTTGTGTACAGTACATGTATAATAAAGTTAGTTTTATTCACAAAAAACACAGCAAAAAGGGGGGTTGTGTTTTTTCCTGCTTTTTTGCACTTTCTCATTGCTTTCAATGGTAAAAATCGCTGCAAAAATGCTACAAAAACGTTAACATGTTGAAGTTTTTTTAAAAAAGCAGGAGTTTTCCAATTCAGTCAGGAAAAAGAAAGCAAGTGTATGCATGAGATTTCTGAAATTTCGTAGGCTTTATTGGTACTGTAAAAAGCAAGTTATCATTTGCATTAAAAAATGCAGCAAAAATGCAATGTGTGAACATAGCCTAAGACTTGTTTGTTAGCAGCAAGTCCATAATGAGTCATCATTGCTTAGGATTGAGTTTTTGACTAGTGTAACCCTGCAGTGCTGAAAACTGAGGTTATGATGTAGCAGAGATTAAGTTGTGTCAGATCAGTGCACAGTTGCTGTTGTATAGAAGGTAGAAGGTAGTTCACTCATCCCTGAAGCTGCGCTTCCCACGAGTCAGTAATGCCAGTATCCACGGCTCCAGTGTTATCTTTGTATCTGGCACTGAATTCAGTCAAACTTTTTAAAGTTTGTTTCCTCGTTTTTAAAATTGATTGAGACATGGTCCTGAGGGTTTTATGAGATAAAAAAGGTGATTAAATTCCTTCTAAAACTATTAAATAAGTTGCTTTTTGATGCAGTATTAGGAGCTCAATGTTGTACTGTTGCACTAATGCACATTAAAGCCACAACCACCAAATTAAATTTTATTTTTATTTTGCATCATGATTCATGATATACCAATGCTGTGATATTTATGTTAAGGTTCACATGGCTACTTCTGTACCTTGTCAGTGTTATCATTATCATCCCCCACTTACTGTTTGACATGCTCCAAACACTTCTCCTCCTTCACTGTCACACTGCCAGATATCCATCCATAATTGTATGTTGAGGAAACAGGTATATTCTCCCAGTGAGCTTGTGTGCCAACTAAACTCTCATCTGATCAAGTTGCTGGTGGTGCAGTTGATACTAGTCTATTTTGGAATCGGCTGTGTTTCAAGAAATGATGTCTTGCATTCAGGCTCTCTGGAAGTTATCCAGCCACCATTATTTCAAACAGCAAGTGGTGACCACTCTGTGCTCTCAATACAGAAGAACATTGATCACTCTGTCGACTTATATTTGAGCTCCAAACTCCACCGCAATGTAAGACACTTGAAGTAGAAACTATGGACGGGGCAATATACAATGTGTCAATGTTTTGAACAACAGCGATGTGCCAACACAATCAGTTCAGGTGGTGATGCCTAAGCGACTGAGAGCTACATCTATTTCGACCATGTGTTGGTTATTTGTTTTCTCCAACACGTTCTCCTCAACCTCTTCAATAGACATGACCACTTTCCAACAGCAACATGGCACACCATTCATTCTACACACTGCTCTCATTGGTTTCATACAAGGTAAATATCTCTTCATCAAGCAGCAAATTTTCTAATTTATGACTTCTCATCACCCGCAAATTGGCATTGTTGTGAGCGACAATGTCTGGAACATTCCGACTGCCCTACGGTTGGGCAAAGTAACTAAGGCTACTCACATGGCACACATCCTGTATTTAATCATTAAAGTTTATTAAATAAATATACCTTTTGAGGAAGGTGGTGGCCATGGCCAGGAGAGTGTCTGCTGATTTTAACCATACTAACATGGCGAATCACACTCTCCAAACCTTGCAAAAATAAGCAAGAGAAACACCTGATTTGCAACTTCGCAGCTAGCAGAAATACAATGATATATCTGTATGAGCACAATATAGCTATGGGCAGACTTTATAATGTAATAGTCAAACTAAAGAATGGATTATTTGAGACTTGCCATTGGAAGCTGATGAGGGGCTCATGTCATCTACTCAAGCCCTTTAAAGAGGATAACTGGCATCAATTTTGTCTTCCCCCTCATATTTATTTGGGAAAAAACATCAAGATGCACAAGGGATGGGGGAAGAACAGCAAATTGAACATGTTCATCGCAAATCTGGGGCTGTTATGGCTCTTGAAGGTCCATTTTACATGCAGGGTGTGGAAGAGGGAAGTAAGAGAAGCAGCAGCCGGTAGATGTGGAAGGAGACGTTGAGTTTTCCCCGGCATAGGAAAGAGGCAAGGCTGACAGAGTGAAAATGATGACAATTAAGCTGGCCATGACTATCAACCATCGCAGCTGGGTGCAGAAAGTGAACCAATAACACCTTCAGTCATGCTAGCGAGCATATCAAGCTGTATGTTGGAATACTTGTGTAATGACTGGCATATTATTACTATTAAGCAATAGGATTACTTTTTTACAGCCAAATGGTGGAATATTTTCTGACTTTTGAAAGTAAGCCCAAATTGGCATATTACCTGGATAAGCTGTATACTATACTCAGGAAAGCTTCTACAGCGTGTACCTCTACTTACTCTCTGTTGAGATAACCCATTCCCACCTGTACATATGTTAAGTTTAGAACAAGTAGCTGAGGCAGCAGCAACAGTGAACACAGTACTGATGTACTTTAACAAACAAAAATGCACACAGTCTAGTTACGACTGAACTATTCAACCAGATTCAGTCGTACATGGACTGTGCTCTTTCTCCAGCAGATACACTAAACCCGAATCCCATGGATTGGACCAGTAGCAAGAACATGCCCAGTTTTCTATAAGCATACTGTCTTGTCAAGCCTCCAGTATTCTGCCAAAGAGGATAAACAGCATGCCTGGTGGATTTGTCATGCCTAACCAAACCATGTTAAGCCCCTCAAGCATGGAAAACATTATGTTTTTCTAAATTAATCAATGTTCAGTGTCAAGTTTCATTCACCTGAAGCCTATAATTAAATCAATCGTAACATCTGCCTTCCTACCTGTTTGTTGTCTTCAACACTGTTGTGCTGATGTCAATGCCAACGGCCTAAGCTCAGAGAGGGATCTACTCCCTGTCCATCGTGTAATGTAAACTCTGCTGCTGAAGGCACTGTCAGACATCTCCTTGCCTACCACATCTTATTCTACACTATGCAAATGTTTCCCCTGACAATTATGCTGCCACGGTCACTAATTATCAACCTTACACACAGTTCCAGTGCTTGTACAGTGTACCATCTTCAGTGTTCACAAACATGAAGCTGCTGCCAAAATAGGGATAATTTTTTAACGACTTATTGTCTAGTCATTACTTCTTTACTTTGAAAACATCTAACCTGTTTCTGTTCCCTAAATAAAGGATACTTTTTGAAAGACTTGAAAAAAGCTATTGTAATTGTTTATTCATTCTTTTTAATAGAAAATCTGTTGTGGATATCAAAAAGGGATCTTTTTTATTTCTAGTTGAGAAGCCATTGCTTATTCAGTTGTTTCTACTCCTTAAAAAGGGATGATTTTTGTATGTTTGCATAACTTGAGAATGCACCATTGTTTTCTTAATTTTGCAAATAGAAAATTTGTGGTGGATCCCAAAATAGGGATAATTTTTATACTGCTTAATAGCCACTTGATACTCCCAGACCTGGAATAATTTTTACATAGCAACCCCATTGTGAAAGAACTCAGAGTGCTGCATATCTTTTCTGGGCAATTAAAGACTTAGCAATTTTGACGACATGGCATATTGATTGGTGCAAATCAATTTTTGGGGAAAAATTAGTCAAACCTTGAAAAGATTGTATCATCTCGAATTGTGATAGTTTGTCATATCTAAACCAAATAATTAGACATGAGTGGATCTGGAGATATTTGAATTTTCCAAATCGTGCGCATTTTACCAGGAATTTCGATTTGCAGAAAATGTGTCCTCCATTAATTGATTGTCCCTTATTTTATGTTACTTCTATCCAAATCCCAGAGTACCAGAGTATAATAAATGTACACTTTAAAAAAGTAAAAAAAAACACCTCACCTCAACACTCCCTGGATGATCTTCAGCACCTCTCCTTACCATCACTGTATGCTGAAATCATGAAACTATGGCATCTTCACCATAGACCAGAAATTCAGGCGGGGACTGAGCCCAGGACATCCATACACATGCACAGGGATACTTCAAACCTAGTAGCGGTCAAAAGTCCTGGCTCAGAGTGTGCATCCTAATATTGTAGTATGTTATGATATCATGTCCCAGGCCTATTTACAGCAGGAAATCTCAGCCTAGTGTGAATATGACTGGAGTTGGTCCACAGTTGCAATAAGAACAGGTGCCAAAGACTGTATGGGGAGAGCAAATAGCGGAGATGGTCAGGAGGTAAGCAGTGAGATGAATATTACCATATTTGTTTAATTTTAACCTTTTGTTGGCCCTCCATAGTTCAGCAAAATGGCAGCTAGAAAGTTGAAATTTTGTCGAATTCATGCAGCGTAGGTTAGAAAAAAAATTCACATTCTGGTTAGCTGATTTTTGTAATATTCAAGTAGAATTAAATTCCACTTAAATAAATTTGCTCAACTCCACAGATAATATATCTGAACTTTTGATTTATTTTTCACTTCTTTATTCCAAATCTTTTTTTTTTCCATATTGCTTTATTTTACCTTTTCAGGAGCCTCAGCATGAAAGATTGTTTTTCAGAGATAGAGGGAAAGCAAAGTAATAATTTTCTTAAATTGGCATATTTGGCATTATATTAAATAACAATTTGACTACAGAGAACAAAAACAAAGAACAATGAATGTGTAAAAGATAGTGAGAGAGAAAATATTGTGGAAAAAAAGAGAAAAAAAAATTCTATCAACAACTAATCTGTGGATAACTGAGTATTTTTTCACAAAAGAAAACTGAAAACTGTATTTTTTCAGAAAACATTAAACTGTACCTATCACTTAGCTTGCCATGATAATTAATTTTATAGAGTGTTTTTGGAAGGGTTACTTTTCTACACACAGTTATGGTTTTACAGTAAATTGGCAGTCCAAGCATAACATAAAACTTCTTTCTATATTTGTCAGTGGCGTCAGGGACAACACCGGGGAGATCACACAATATCCCATCGCAGCTGTCACTCTGTGAAGAGATCACAGGATTGAGCTGGGATTTGTGAGCACGCGATCCCGATTGCTCACTATGTAGTTATCGGCAAGCAAGCAGAAAGTGTATGGCGTCACACCTCCGGATTCCAACGCATGGAGTATGTGTATACACCCCAGTATGGTTACTACCAGCTTCACAATAGCCCAATTATTATTATTCGCTGCCACCACCGGCCAGTGTGAAATATAATACAGGCTTGGTCGGACGCCTGCGTTCTGGTAGCGTATAAGGGAACGATTACAGAGCGAAAGAAACAAGACTATTAAATTTTATATTTAATCCAAAAGGGATGCAGTGTTCTGAAAAATAAACAAGGGTTTTACAAAGGGGACATTTACAGTACTGAATAGACAGTTACACAAAATAAACAGGATTAAAGAAGACTTACTATAAAGATCACTGAGACGATTCAGTATAGGTGGAGGGGAGATACTCCAGGTTTGACCGTTATCAAACGTGATCATTTGCTATATAAAATATATGCTCCCGGCAATGAATACTACTCCCCCTTCGGCTGCGTCCTTTATGCCAAAGGGGAGACCTGCCCACACACCACCTGGGATGACATCATGTGGGCTGGCCTCCAGCCTTCATATTTTATTAGAATATCTGGCTTTTGTGATAACTTATCACTGGTTGGTCGCAGAAGCCCGAAAGTAGCACCATATTTTCTATTATGATTTTACCTTTCTCCAGAGACCACACACGACATTGCTGCAGTCTGTTATTTTGGTACTGTTGCACCACAGCTTCCCGGAGGGGCTTACAGCTGCGGGAAAATAATCATTTTGTTCCTTAGCTGACACTGTCACTAAAAATGTGGGCCCAATTATTATCGGACGTATGGAACTTTAGTTATTCCATATTTCGTGTCAGATCCGGCCAGTCTGCAGACCTCTGTTAAATTCCCTTTGACGTCCTGGGAATACAACCTTCTCAGCTAGATGTAAATTTATCACAAGCCTGTGTTAATTGGGTTTGGTAGCACCTTTTGGGCTAGCATTTGCTTACCAGGCATTTCTCATGTGTGTGTTAATTTGCATACAGATGGTAGATTGTCAGCTCTTCTCTCCTGACAAATGCTATAGGGAGGGAGGATAAGAAGAGGGGTCTGGGAAGGAGAAATTTTTAATATTTTTCTGACAATATTTGTCAATCCAGCATAGTGATCTTCTGATCTGGCTTCATAAACCCTTATAGGGCATTACAGATTAACAATAGTGATGGACGAGCACTAAAATGCTCAGGTGCTCGATGCTGGGTCGAGCAAATTGGAATGGTCAGATACTCGACCCGAGCTATGAGCCCAATGTAAGTGTATGGGAAACTCGAGCATTTTTCAGGCGGCTGCCCCTAGCAGTTTGCAGAGGACTAAAAATTGCCCATATCGATGGGAACAGTGCTCAAATGACATGGGAACTGCATGGGGAAGAACCCTGGAAGCATTTCTGACTCCCAGGTCACTGCTATGAACAACGTTGACAGAGATATTACGCCACTTTTACAGACTGACAATAAAACATACAAAAACAAAACCAAAATGGATTTTCCTGGGAAATATGTTAAGGAATATCCTTTCCAGGGTGATGACTTGTATATAAGGCAAAATAAATAACGAAAACCAAAACTACTCCTCCACACCTTGGGCTATGTTCACACTTAGCGTTTTTGATGTGTTTTTGCTCTTTTGCATTGCTTTTAACCGTGACAAATGCATTCACCGGGAGATGTCATATTAACATTTTACAACCCTATCTGGCCATGTGGTGCGTGACACATCATCAGACACATCCTGTTTCATTTATGAAGGCGTTACTCTGAAAGTCACAAAGCCTATTTTTATAGGGCCATCAGTCGGCCTTTACTATTCTTAAAGGGCCAGCAGTTGACCCACACTATTCTAAGAGAGCCATCAGCTGACTATGCTTTGTTGTTCACATTACTAAATAGTGGGTCTCTGATACTGTTATTGCATATGCAGTGAGTGTCAGGGCTGTCCAAAATTTGGATGCACCCCAATACCCCTTTGAAAATTTGGACGCACCGCAATACCCCTTTTAAAAGACTTAGAGGAGGGCCTCCTGAAAACAATGTTCCCATTATTAGGAAGTGGGTCTCCCATTGTGTTTGCCTATGCAGTGAATGCAAGGGTTGCCAAAAATTTGGAGGCACTCCAATGCCCCTTGGAAGAGATGTAGAGGTCAGAGGGCCTCCTGAAAACATTGTTCCCATTATTAGGAAGTGGGTCTCCCATAGTGTTGGCCTATGCAGTGAATGCAAGGGCTGAAAAAAATTGGGAGGCACACCAATGCACCTTGGAAAAGATGTGGAGGAGGGCCTCATAAAAAAATGTTCCCATTAGAAAGGAGCGGGTCTCCTATACTTGTAATGCCCATGCACTAAGCATATGGGTTGGCAAACATTTACCCCTGGGGGGTATACATTAGCATACAGTATAAAAAAAAATTTTTTACGGGCATCATAAACACCCTTTAAAAAAATGATGTGGGTGTTGCATCACGGACCACGGTCACCCTGCTGATATGGTGGTGGAGGATGAGGATGAGGATGCGGAGAAGGAAGAGGACAAGAGCAAATAGCCAAAATAAGGAAGCATATACCCTTATGTGGGTGTGAAAAGGTGCATGGGAATACACCTCCCAAAAAAAGACACTGGATTTGAGTTTATGTTACGCTGCTATCATCTGGTGGTGTTAAGAAGTCTGGCCCAATCCAGCCCTTGTTCATTTTTATAAGAGTCAGCCTGTCAGCATTTTCAGTTGACAGGTGGATGTGCTAATCAGTTATAATTCCACCAGCGGCACTAAATACCCGCTCTGCTAAAACGCTAGCAGCAGGGCAGGCCAGGACCTCAAATGCGTAGAGAGCCAGTTCATGCCACGTGTCCAGCTCGGATACCCAATAATTATAAGGCACAGGGGTATCACGGAGGATGATGGTATGGTCAGCAAGGTACTCCCTCAGCATCTTTCCAAACTTTGCACTACTTGTGAGAGTACCCCGGGCCTCAGGGCCTGTGCGATGGGAGGGACTGAGAAAACTCTCCCAGAACTTTGACAGTGTTCCCCAGCCTCTGCTGGATTGGAGTTATGTCTCTATCCGCTGTACTCCTTGGTTGTCCAATGAACTGTGACCTCTACCGCAAGCGTTTTGAGATGGGAATTTTTTTAAAAGTTCCGCAACAAGGGCCTTCTGGTACTGCCCCATTATAGCAGACCTGTCTTCCTCAGGAATAACAGATATAAAGTTCTCCTTGTAGCGTGTGTCTAGAAGTGTCACCAACCAGTAATGACTATCACCCAAAATGTGGAGAACGTGAGGGTCACGGGAAAGGCAGCATAACATAAACTCAGCCATGCATGCCAAACTGCTAACAGGCAAGACTTCCGTGTCCTCACCAAGAGGACAACTGACCATGCTCTCCTCCTTCTCCCTGTCCTCAGGCCATCCATGCTGAACAGATGGTATTACAGTTGTGCAGGTAGTACCGTCTATAGCGCATGAAACTAGCTCCTGTTCTTCCTCCTCCTCCTCCTCTTCCTCATTGTCACCAAATCCACATTGGGATGAGATGAGGCTGGGCTGTGTGTAATCACTCTGTATGGTTCCTTGCTCCATCTCATCGTGCTCTGCCTGCAATGCATCCTTTTTGATTGTGAGCAGAGAGCATTTTCAGAAGACAGTGAAGCGGGATGGTGATGCTAATTATGGCATCATTGCCACTCACCATCTTGGTGGAGTCCTCAAAGTTTTGGAGGATGGTATATATGTCTGACATCCATGTCCACTCCTGAGGAGTGTGGAGTCTGAACTGAATACCGATAGCCTTGTTCATGCAGATAGCAACATCTGCTCACAAATCCTTCCCAACATTTGCAGTGTAGAGTTCCAACGCACGGGGACATCACACACCAGTCAGTGAGTGGAAGCAGCAAATCCTGCTGAAGCATGAGGTTAAACACATGGGCCAGGCATGGTACATGTGTGAGCTTGCCTCGCCTTAGAGCCGCTACCAGATTCCGGCCATTGTCACAAACGACCATGTCTGGCTGTAGGTTCAGCCGTGTCAGCCACAGATCTGCCTGCTCTTTCAGAGCTGTCCACAACTCTTCAGCATTGTGCAGTTTGTCACATAAGCATATTAGCTCCAGCACAGCCTGTTGCTGCTTGGTTGAAGCAGTACTGCAGTGCTTCCAGCTTATTACTGATGTGGTCATTTCGGAGATGGACTCTGAAGAGGAGGAGGAGGCTGAAGAGGATGAGGTGCAGGAGCTGTAGACTGTGGGGGCAACCCTGATTGACCTAGGGCCTGCAATCCTTGGCGTCGGAAGGATGTGTTCCATCCCAAGGTCTGACTGGGTTCCGGCTTTCACTATGTTAACCCAGTGTGCCGTCAGTGAGATGTACTGTCCCTGCCCACAAGCACTTGTCCATGTGTCCGTGGTTAGGTAGACTTTCCCTGTAACTGCATTGTTGAGGGCACAGCTAATGTTGTGTAGCACGTGGTGCAAATGGCCTTTTTGGAGTTATCGGCAGAGTCTTTCAAAAACAACCAGACTCGGGAAGACCTAACAGTTATACTGGCAACTTCCGTCGTGTTGGTGTTACAGGGAACGGTTGCCCACCTTCTGTCTGCGGCCACCACACTGCTTCTTCCTGCCTGTTGGGGTGCTCTGCCTCTCTCCCCCTGGGTGCTGCTGTCCTCGCTCTGCATGTCCTCCTGCCAGGTTGGGTCAGTTACTATATCATCTACCACCTTGTCTTCCAGTTCCGCACTCTGGTCCTCCTCCTGACTTTCTGTCAATTGTGTCTCATTATCATCCACCTCTTGTGACACTTTCCCACCGTCACCTTTGTATGACTATGGCTGCTCAAATATTTGGGCATCGCTACATGCGATCTCCTCTTGCCCCTCTTCAAGTGGACCAGTCAAGAGGCCAAATCTATAAATGGAAAAGTGAACAGCTCTTCGGAGTGTCCAAGTGTGGGATCCGTTGTCGCCGGGCACTCGGCATGGTGGGAGGAAGGAGGATCAGGGTGAGGAATATGCTGTCCAGACTCACAGCTACGGAAACTTGACCATGTGGAAGACACCCATGTGGTGGTGGCTAAGTGACTGGAAGCATTATCTGCTATCCAACCAATAACCTTTTCACACTGCTCTGTGTTCAATAGTGGTGTTCTGCGGTCTCCTGTTAATTGGGACAGGAAGTTCGAGCGAGAAGATATGGGTGTTTGCTGTGGCACAATTTCAGGTTGCCCACGGCCTCGGCCTCTGCATGCACCATCACCATCACGTCCAGTTCCCGTCCCTTGCCTCATGCCTTGCCCATTTTAAATGGAGGACAGTATCTTCCACGCTCACTACAAATGGCTGAATTTGGAGCGAACTTGTATGTGATCCGTGTGACGGACAAACCACAGTTTTTAATAGCTTGCCTGTAGGTAACTATTTTTAACAAGAAACTCTTGTCAATAGCTTTACTGACACACTGCAACAAAATTTCAGCGGAGGCCAGAAATGGCAATATTTTTAGCGCAATTATATGTGATCCGTGTGACGGACAAACCAGTTTTAAATAACTGGCCTGTAGATAACTATTTTGAACAGCAAACTGGTGTCAATAGCTACACTGACACACTGAAACAAAATTTCAATGGAGGCCAGAAATGGCAATATTTTCAGCGCAATAATAAGTGATCTGTGTGACGGAAAAAACAGTTTTAAATAGCTGGCTTTTTAGCTCTGTAATATGGAAAGGACCTGGCTGTATTCTGCAGTGCCAACAAGCAAATGGTGCAGAAAAACAGTGCTCTCTGGATTGCTTTTTAAGCAAATAGTCAGGATTAAAATAAAAAATAAAAATATTCCTGGCCCCTGATACCTGGGGCTATTTCTACAAATACAGTTAGGTCCATATATATTTGGACAGAGACAACATTTTTCTAATTTTGGTTCTAGACATTACCACAATGAATTTTAAACAAAACAATTCAGATGCAGTTGAAGTTCAAAATTTCAGCTTTCATTTGAAGGTATCTACATTAAAATTGGATGAAGGGTTTAGGAGTTTCAGCTCCTTAACATGTGCCACCCTGTTTTTAAAGGGACCAAAAGTAATTGGACAGATTAAATAATTGTAAATAAAATGTTCATTTCTAGTACTTGGTTGAAAACCCTTTGTTGGCAATGACTGCCTGAAGTCTTGAACTCATGGACATCACCAGACGCTGTGTTTCCTCGATTTGATGCTCTGCCAGACCTTCACTGCGGTGGTTTTCAGTTGCTGTTTGTTTGTGGGCCTTTCTGTCTGAAGTTTTGTCTTTAACAAGTGAAATGCATGCTCAATTGGGTTGAGATCGGGTGACTGACTTGGCCATTCAAGAATATTCCACTTCTTTGCTTTAATAAACTCCTGGGTTGCTTTGGCTTTATGTTTTGGGTCATTGTCCATCTGTAGTATGAATACATCAGAATTCATTCGGCTGCTTCTGTCCTGTGTCACATCATCAATAAATACTAGTGACCCAGTGCCACTGGCAGCCATGCATGCCCAAGCCATCACACTGCCTCTGCCGTGTTTTACAGATGATGTGGTATGCTTTGGATCATGATCTGTACCACGCCGTCGCCATACTTTTCTCTTTCCATCATTCTGGTAGAGGTTGATCTTGGTTTCATCTGTCCAAAGAATGTTCTTCCAGAACTGTGCTGGCTTTTTTAGATGTTTTTTAGCAAAGTCCAGTCTAGCCTTTTTATTCTTGATGCTTATGAGTGGCTTGCACCGTGCAGTGAACCCTCTGTATTTTCTTTCATGCAGTCTTCTCTTTATGGTAGATTTGGATATTGATACGCCTACCTCCTGGAGAGTGTTGTTCACTTGGTTGGCTGTTGAGAAGGGGTTTCTCTTCACCATAGAGATTATTCTGCGATCATCCACCACAGTTGTCTTCCGGGGGCGCCCAGGTCTTTTTGCATTGATGAGTTTACCAGTGCTGTACCAAACTGTAGATTTTGCCACTCCTAATATTGTAGCAATTTCTCGGATGGGTTTTTTTTCACCTGCATGGAGAGCTCCTTTGACCGCATGTTTACTTCACAGCAAAACCTTCCAAATGCAAGCACCACACCTCAAATCAACTCCAGGCCTTTTATCTGCTTAATTGAGAATGACATAATGAAGGGATTGCCCACACCTGTCCATGAAATAGCCTTGGAGTCAATTGTCCAATTACTCTTGGTCCCTTTAAAAACAGGGTGGCACATGTTAAGGAGCTGAAACTCCTAAACCCTTCATCCAATTTTAATGTGGATATCCTCAAATGAAAGCTGAAAGTCTGAAGTTCAACTGCATCTGAATTGTTTTGTTTAAAATTCATTGTGGTAATGTCTAGAACCAAAATTAGAAAAATGTTGTCTCTGTCCAAATATATATGGACCTAACTGTATCTGTAAAAGCAGCAGACAGAACTAGAATGGACCCTCTTGCTATGTGCACTGCAGTCTGCTATATACCCTGCCTGCCTGCCTAGCACTGATATCTCTGCAGCTGGATTAGTCCTCAGAAGGACTGTTAGTTGAGATGGATATGTGTCTCTAATAAAGTGTAGTATACCTGCACTAACTAGAAACAAGCAAATCTCTCCCTAGCTCAGCAGCAGCTGTCAATACGCTGTCTGATTCTGGAGTGACTGTGATGAGCATGGCGGCGGCTGGTCTGATATAGACCTGATGACGCTATATGGCCAGTCAATTACTGTAATGCCACAGCCAACCTGGCTGCGGCATTACAGTGTGTGGCAGACAATCCCTGCATGTAAAGAGCACCTAACATGCAGGGAGGGGACCTGAGCTCCCGCCGATCAACCCGGAAATACTCAGAGAGCGCCGAGCATCTCGAGCAGTGAGATGCTTGGGCGAGCACCGAGCAGTAGCGAGCATGCTCGCTCATCACTAATTAACAACTCTACAATTTTAGCAATCTGAATTATGAAGATTGCTAAAATTTTGTAGGGAACAGACTAATCTGGCTTCTCTCATTTTACTTCTTTTCTGAGTAGCCAGAGAAGTCATGTAAAGTATGCAATTTGAACAGTGTTCTCATTTGGCTGTCTGCAGTCATATAGAGTGACTGGATACTTTTGTCTTATCCCAGGTGCTGTCTTCCAGGAGCAAAAATTAAAGATGTGTCTGACAGGATATCAAGACTCTTCAGACCTACAGATCACTACCCATTCCTGCTAATACATGTGGGGACAAATGACACTGCAAGAAAGGACCTGGAAACCATCTGCAGTGACTTTGAAGACTTGGGCAAGAAAGTGAAAGAATTGGGAGCGCAGGTGGTCTTCTCATCCATCCTCCCAGTGGATGGCCATGGAACAATGAGGTGGAATAAGATTCTACAGGTGAACAACTGGCTACGTCGATGGTGCCGTCAGCAAGGATTTGGATTTCTGGATCACGGAATGAATTACCTATACGATGGACTACTTGCTAGAGATGGGGTGCACCTTACGAAGACTGGAAAACATGTATTTGGAAATTGCCTTGCTGCACTCATCAGGAGAGCTTTAAACTAGAACAATGTGGGAAGGGAAGCAAAAGGCCAGAAAAAGCCATACAGCTGACAAATACTATTGAGATCTCTGCTACTGGAAGTGGAAAGGAAGAACAAAGACAAAACAATTTAAATAATAAAAATATGGGAGGAAGAGAAACCAATCACAAACTAAAATGTTTTTATACAAATGCACAAAGCATGGGCAACAAACAAGGAGAATTAGAACTACTAATGCAGGAAAAGAAATATGATGTCATTGGAATCACTGAAACTTGGTGGGACGATACACATGATTGGAATAAAAGGCTAAAAGGATACAACTTATTTGCAAGAAACAGACTTGATAAACGAGGAGGAGGTGTCGCATTGTATGTTAGAAAAGCGTATATCTGCACAGAGATTGAAGCTTCAGAGACTGGGAGTTCTGTGGAAACTGTTTGGGTAAGAATACAAGGAGAGAACAACGGAAAGGACACCATTGTAGGCATTTACTACAGGCCACCTGGGCAAGCTGAAGATATGGATGAACTCTTTATGTATCAAATGACCAAGTTCTCAAAAAAATATGACGTAGTGGTCATGGGAGATTTCAACTATCCAGACATTTGTTGGGAATCTCTCTTAAGTAAAACTAACAGGTCAAGCGAATTCTTATCCTCTCTTGCTGACAACTTTATCTTCCAAAAGGTAGGGGAGAAAACAAGGGGATCTGCTACTTTGGATCTAATCCTTATACACAAGGAGGAAATGGTTGAGGAGGTAAAAGTGCCTGGGACCCTAGGAGGCAGCGATCATGCTATTATAGAATTTTGGATAACTAGAGGAGGAAGACATGTGAAGACTCAAACTTCAAGGTTAGATTTTAGAAAGGCAGATTTTAAGAGACTCAGAAAGAGAATAGGAGGGATCCAATGGCTGGATGTCCTTAAGGACAAAAATGTCCAGGAAGGATGGGAAATTTTTAAAAATGAGATTCTCAAAGCACAATCGTTAACAATCCCGAAAAGTAGGAAGAATGGGAAGCATTTAAGGAAACCAGGATGGATGAACACAGAACTTAAACACATGCTAAAAAGAAAGAAAGAAATGTTTATTAAATGGAAAGAGGGAGGCATATCTAAAGAAGATTATAATGCAGTCTGCAGATCCTGCAGGGCATGTATCAGGTTAGCTAAAGCTGACAATGAATTAAGGCTTGCAAGAGATGTCAAAAGCAATAAAAAAGGATTTTGGGGGTATGTCAAAAGTAAAAGAAAAGTCAAAGATGCTATAGGATTTTTACAGGATGAAAATGGAGAAATGGTAAGAGAGGATGTTGAGAAGGCCAAACTTTTTAATTCCTATTTTGCATCTGTTTTCTCTCAGAAAGAAAATGTAACATCAACTGATCTTCACTGTCCTTTTAAAGGAATAGAAGAATCCAAGTTATCTGTAAACAGAAAGATTGTGAGGGAATATTTAGCTAACATAAATGAGTTCAAGTCTCCAGGTCCAGATGAATTACACCCCAGAGTACTGAAGGAGATCGTAGAAGAAATTTTAGAACCACTCTCCATAATCTTTGAAAATTCTTGGAGAACAGGAGAAGTCCCAGAAGACTGGAGAAGAGCAAATGTTGTTCCTATCTTCAAAAAGGGGAAGAAGGTGGACCCAGGGAACTATAGGCCGGTGAGTCTGACTTCTATACCAGGAAAGATCTTTGAACAAATTATTAAACAACATGTATGTAAGTACCTGGATAAGAATGAAGTGATTAACCAGAGTCAGCATGGGTTTATAACTAACAAGTCATGTCAGACTAACTTAATTTCCTTCTATGACAGAATCACTGACTGGGTGGATCAGGGAAATGCTGTAGATATAGTATATCTTGACTTCAGCAAAGCATTTGACAAAGTATCTCACACCATCCTTATTGAAAAAATGACCAAGTATGCAATGGACCAGGCAACTGTTAGGTGGATTCATAACTGGCTTAGTGATCGGACTCAAAGGGTGATTGTAAATGGCTTCACATCCAGCTGGATGAATGTCTCAAGTGGGGTACCACAGGGCTCCGTCCTGGGACCTGTATTGTTCAACATCTTTATCATTGATTTAGATGAAGGAATTGAGGGTAAACTGATTAAATTTGCTGATGACACAAAGCTAGGAGGGATAGCTAATACTAGAGAAGAGAGAGAGAGGATTCAAAAAGACCTAAATAAACTGGAGCAGTGGGCAGCAACCAACAGAATGGTTTTTAACAGGGAAAAATGCAAAGTACTACATCTGGGCAATAAAAATGAAAAAAGCATATACAGAATGGGAGGAATAGAGCTAAGCAACAGTACATGTGAAAAAGACTTAGGTATACTAATAGATCATAGACTGAACATGAGTCAACAGTGTGATGCAGCAGCAAAAAAGGCAAATACAATTCTGGGATGTATTAACAGAAGCATACAGTCTAGATCACGTGAAGTCATTATTGGTCTTTACTCCTCTTTGGTCAGACCTCATCTGGAATACTGTGTACAGTTTTGGGCACCACATTTTAAAAAAGACATAGACAAACTGGAGCAAGTTCAGAGAAGAGCGACCAGAATGGTGACTGGTCTGCAAACCATGTCCTATGAGGAACGGTTGCAGGATTTGGGAATGTTTAGCTTGCAAAAAAGAAGACTGAGAGGAGACTTAATAGCTGTCTACAAATATGTCAAGGGCTGTCACATTGTAGAAGGATCATCTTTATTCTCATTTGCACAAGGAAAGACTAGAAGCAATGGGATGAAACTAAATGGGAGGAGACACAGATTAGATATTAGAAAAAACTTTTTGACAGTTAGGGTGATTAATGAGTGGAACAGGCTGCCACGAGAGGTGGTGAGTTCCCCTTCAATGGACGTCTTCAAACAGAGGCTGGACAGACATCTGTCTGAGATGATTTAGTGAATCCTGCTTTGAGCAGGGGGTTGGACCAGATGACCCAGGAGGTCCCTTCCAACTCTACCATTCTATGATTCTATGATTCTATGAACCCCCTAAATACAGACCTCACCATTCACCTTTTCTACTGCTGCAGCCCTCAATACATTTTTTTGCTCTGTCCAGCCTCTTTTTTTCTCCTTCATCCAGCTCAGGGCCGCCATCAGGGCATTACTGCCCTTACTACTGTATGGGGCCCGGTGAAAAAAAGGAAAAAGGGGGGCCCCATGCCCCTGGCCAACCCAGGCCCCTCCTCTCTTTGCCTTTACTCACCAGGCCTCAGGGAGTCAGGGGCACAATTGAGACCCTAATGCGCCCAATGGGCGGAAATTAAACCACTGCGTGGTGCATCATGGTCCTGACGCCAGCCATGTGACATGCTGCACACTCACTTTCATTTTTGAGCAGAGCAGCAGCGTGCCACATGTGCACTGGAATCGGGACAGGCAGGCAGACTTCAGTGGCAGCGGCATGTAGGCAGGCTGTTTGTCAGTGTCTGTGTGTGTCAGTGTCTGTGTGTCTGTCAGTGAGGAGGCCATGGTGACAGCAGTGGGTAGTCTATGAGGACTGGGGGAGGCTGCTAGGGGGGTTTCTGGCCCTGTGAGGGGGCTATTTCTGGCCTTGCGAGGGGCTATGTCTGGGCCTGTGAGGGGGCTATGTCTGGTCCTGTGAGGGGGCTATTTCGGGCTGCAGAGTTGAGGTAGAGCCTGGGCGGAGTCTCAAGGGGACCCCAAAATTTTCCCAGTATGGGGCCCTGAAATTCCTAGTGGCAGCCCTGATTCAGCTCATGGTGCCATCAATAAGAAACTTCACTTTCCACTGGGCTTCAGGTGCAGAGTAGGCAACATGCTTCATGAAGTCAGAGGCTTATTCGGCGCTTGAAGACTATGATCAGAGTGAGGATGGCCAAAGAAGCTTCCTGTAGAAGGGAAGAAGAAACCAGACAGAGCAGAGGACTGGACTGTGGGCTGCAGCATCAAAACAGGTAAGCAGCAAGATAGTATTTTTTAACCCCTTTCATAGTCTTTTACAATTCAGCTAAATGGTGGCTGCATGGAATTGCAAAACATTTGAGTTTGAGAACATACGATTATTTTTGTAAAATTCATCTTCATACAAATTTGCTCATCACTACTTCTACTCTTCAGTGATCATTTAAACAAATTATTATCTATGGGACACAGAGATTAGCTGAGTCAATAGAGAAGGACACCCCCATGATGTCCATATGATGTCCTGATCAAACAGAAAGTGAGAACATTTGCATTTTATTTGGCACCACTATGTGAATTTGTAAAAAATAAAGAAAGAGTCAGCTCACCCACAGAAGTAGCACCTATGCCACGGAGAGGAGCAACCCACGGAGCCGCCCAGGTCAGGGCTGCAACAGCGAACATAAGAAAGAAGTTCTCTAGCTATGGATCCTTAGGTGATTAAAACTAGCAGTTTATTTCAAAAATTGCTTTAAAACAGGAATAGCAGTGTATAGCAGACCAGACTACAGGGGTAATACCACAAACTACGCGTTTTGGCATATAGACTTAATCATGGTTACCAGTGATGTATAAAAACGCACTCAGGGTCCCGCACTGGTCTTTGTAGATCAACTGCTGCGGTGGTGTCATGTCAACAATTCTGCAGCCAATTACTGAGCTCCAAAGATCTGGTTGCTTATTATTATGCAGTTAGCCTATGAGCTAAAGCTATTTAAAAACAGACAACCCCTCTGTGTGTGCAGTCAGACAGCTGTATAACATGAACAATGATTGCATGGCAATGCTCGGACGGGGCTACGACTCCCCTGACTAGAGCGTGACAGCATGTATTTCAATGCAGCTCTCACGCTTGAGTCAGGAGAGCCGCCGGCCAGTTCGTACACTGTGATATCATGTTATACGGCCGTCTGACTACACCCTGACACTGAGTCACCAAGGAGGGCTACTCAGGAACCTCTGACAATGATTATTTTTTTCTTATTTTATGAAGCAACAAGGTAAAAGTAGACCTTGTTCCCTTGTAGTATATGACTTGTGGTACACCATGATACATCAATATGTCAATGTGTTCTTTGTTTTAATAAACTTAAGGTTTGGCTTTCATATTCTAATAGCAAAATCTCAAAAATAGGATGGAATAAGCATTGGATTGTATGAAACTTTATGTAGCACATGTACCTCAAAGTTTAGTCAGGACTGCCAAGTTTGCTGTTATTTTAGGTTTTGTGTTCCCTATTGGAAAGGTCATGAGGTCCACAAGTTTAGTCTACTATTTGTATCTAGACATTAATAAAATATGTTTATTTTGACATTCCTGCAGCTGTAACTAACATTTGGCTGCAGAAATAAAAAAAGGAGATTATTTTGTGTGTAGTCAATGGGATTCCATTATGTGAAAAAAATGTGTGATTCAGTCATATACCTAGTGTTTGTTTTACAACCTGGTAATGTTTTTCCAGTAGTGACTAAAAGGATCATGTATTTATTGGGGTCTGTTCTATATAGTTTAATTCACAAATAACATTTTAGCCTTATAATACAATATCTTTTATGTGTAAAAATATCAATGATGATTTTGTTTAATTAAAACTAGGATATAGATATGTATGAGGACTGAAAGGTAGGCCATCAGAATAATTTCCAAGCAACCCCATTATCACATCATCTGTATACGCAGGCTGATAAATGATTGTCCTAAGAATTCATTATGCGTATTTTTGGAGCTGAAACTTAGCAGAAACTTAGAAGAAACTTCAAATCTTCTTCAAAAATTCAAAAATCCTCAAAAACTTTGAGGTTCAGCTCAGTTTCCTAAAAAACCTCTGTAGAGAGACTTTGTGTGCACAAAGCCACTGAGCAGAACCTCCAAATTTTTGAGGAGTTTTGAGATTTTGAGGATTATTTGGAGAGATTCTTCTCAGTTTCAGCTACAAACCCTCCTCAAAGTACACTATGTGCAGTGTCCCTTAGACCTGTTTCCCTACACATTGTTTATCTGAGTTTAAGAAGCTGTTTTTAAAGGTTGTTTTTTTAAAATTCCACAGCCACATGTTAAGTTCAAAGTCTATAGTGAAGTAATAAAAAGTCTATAAGCATAGTATTTGGTTTTAGGTGTTTTGTAACATTTTATGATCAGTGATGTTTCATCTATGCAGCGTGCTCTAGGGGTGGTATTTGTGTCTCTCTTTTCTCCATAGAGCTTAAAAAAAAATAGGAGAAAATGCATATATAAAATGTGACAAGATAAAAGACAGCACCATAAAATGTATTAAAAAAAAAACATGAATTACATTTTTAAATGTTTTAAATTGCAAAATCAAAGTGAGTAGGATGCTAAACTCCCACGATGAGTTTATGGTGCACGTTTGACACTGCGTGTTTTTGCTGTGCAATAAAATGCAGCATAATACAGTTCCAGCAAAGTGTGTGGGATTTATAGAAATCTTTTTTTCTATGCAGCGTAAACTGACCCCCATGGTGCTTTTTTTAACCCCTTACTGGCCTGGGGCGTATTACGAGGGTCAGTCAATAAGTAATGCCTCCTATTTTTTTTCTCCTTTTAATTGGCAAGAAATTCAAATGCAATTACATAGGTTGAAAACCACAACATTAACGATTAATTTGTCACTTTTCAATATAATCTCCATCCATTTCCACAGTCTTGGTCCACCGTTTAACAAGGGCATGTATTCCAGCATGGTAAAAAGTATTCTTGGGACCCACCGTGCACAAACTTTTCTGTATCCCAGTTGTCCAATAATTTTCATCACACTGCCTTTACTGAGGCAGATAATGCCACACAATTCATCTGCAGTCACCCGGCGGTCATCACGAATGAGGTCATCGACTCGCTGAATGTTGCTTGGAGTCACAGCGGTTACTGACCTGCCACTCCGCATTTTGTCAGCCAACGGTGATGGCCCTTCAGCTGTGTTACAGCGACGAACCCATCGTCTAACAGTACTGACATCCACTGTTGCATCACCGTACACATTTTTCAGTCTCTCATGAATTCGAATGGGCGTTTCACCTTCTGCATGCAAGAATTCAATCACAGAACGTTGTCTAATACGAACATCGATGTCAGCCATTTTGCAAACGGATACAATCCTGCCACCTGTTGGTGCAGGAAGTTGCAATTGCTGTGGATTGGAGAAGAAGGTTTGAGGAATTGTGCCAAATTCGAATAATTAACATAACTACCTTATTTAAGGAGAAAAAAAAATAGGAGGCATTACTTATTGACTGACCCTCGTAGTACTCCCCAGGCCATCACCCCTAGTTCAGTGAGGGCTCCGGCGTTGAGCCCACCCTGAAACGGGCACATGTCAGCTAATTATTTCAGCTGATTTTTGTGCGCAACAGCCGCGGGTGGAATCGCGATTCACCCGCGGCTGTTAACATGTTAAATGCCACTGTCAATCTCTGATACAAAATTATTGAGTCGATCAGATAGTTGCTGCTTCTAGTCTCCTATGGAGACTATGGAAGCAAGCAAAAAGTGTAAAAAAATGTTTTTCAAAATATTAAAAAAATTAAAAAAATATAAAAGTTTAAATCACCCCCTTTTTGCCCCATTCAAAATAAAATAATAAAAAATGAACCCCACATACACATATTTGGTACCGCCGCATTCAGAATCGCCCGATCTATCAATTTTAAAAAAAGAATTAATCCAATCGGTAAACGGCGTAACGAAAAAAAAATTCCAAACACCAGAATTACATTTTTTTGGTCGCCGCAAAATTGCAATAAAATGCAATAACGGGCGATCAAAACATCGTATCTACGCCAAAATGGATTTCCTCCATAGACTTAAATAAGATGAAGAAGACCTGCAGTGAACAAAAATGCCTGTGCATTTTTACTGCATTTCCGCAGAGGAATTGCACTAAAAACACATATAATGAGCACATGTCTTTTTATCAATAATATCAATAATGTTGTATCAAGTCTAAGGCTGCGTGCCCACTATGCGTTTTTCAAGCGTTTTTGGCACGGAATTTCCACAGCGAAAATGCTTTAAAAACGCTTGGTAATATGTGCCCCATGGTCCCCAATGATAATCCACATGTACTGTGCACGTGCTGTGCACATGCTGCGAAAATTTCCGCTGCGGATTATCATTGTGGAAAAGTACGCAGCGTGTCCATTAATGTTGCGGACACGCAGCGTAATTGCCTCCATTGACTTGCATTGAACCGCATAATATCCGTATGAGCACATGTGCCCATGCGGATATCATACGGTTCAATGTGCAGATGGTTCCCGGGTACCATAGTACCTGTAAAAAAAAGAATTTAAGATAAAAAATAAAGATTATGCTTACCTTCCGATGGCCCCCGGTGTTTTCTCTGCTGCATCCGGTGGGTTGTTTGGGTTGCGGTGGTGTGAGAGGACCTGCGATGACGTCATTTTGTCATGTGACAGGTCACGCAGGTCCTTTCACACCACTGCGACCCATACAACTGACCGGACGCAGCGGAGAAAATACCGGGGGCCATCGGAAGGTAAGTATAATCTTTATTTTTTTTTTTTTACCATTTTTATTCTTTTTTTTTAACTATTACTTGGTCACACTATATAAATCCATGCCGGTTGCATGGATTTATATATTGTGACCAAGCTGTCAAGCACTTTTCCAAGTGATGCTAAAATCGCTTGGAAAAGCGCTTGATAACCCGCATGCAGAAATGCATTCAAAAATGCTTGACAAACGCTTCTACCTGGTGGGAAAAACGCATGTAAATTCCACATGCGTTTTTCCTGCCAGGGAGAAGCGGAAAAAATGTCCAGCATTTCTGCATCGTGGTTACTCAGCCTTAGCATCAGGAAGTTTCCAAAACAAACTACTTTTATTTTAAAAATAACATACCTAAATGAGGCAAAAAAACTAAAAGAGAAGACATGATAAAAACACGTGAAAGAAACAAAAGCAACCTAATTTAGCTAATTGGTGCAGAAATGCTGCAGAAAATCAGCTTCTCTAAATCAGGCGAACTTAGCATTACATGGTCATGGTCTGTAACCTCTCCTCCGAAATTGTCTGCCATCTAGCACATCTAGGCTGTGATTGATGATTGATTGGCAACTGCAAAGGGAGCTGCCAGCATTGGATCTTGTTGATTTGCACGCCCAAGAGTATTAATGTGGCAGAACATTCTACAGGCAACCATTAATAACCCTCATTGATAACATGCCAAAGTGAGTAAGCATGTATATTTCTGCACGTGGCACTCACACTTCATACTAAATAAAGTGAAGAAATTGAAATATTTGAAATTTTTGTTTCCATTTTTTTTACAATTTGTATATCCTTAACATATCAATCCTGTGATATTCTGATTTTCATTGTCCACGATTCTTCCTTCTTTGTGTTGCAATTTCAATGTTGACGAGTGTATACCATCATGAATAAAGTAGGTCAATCAAATCATAACTTTTAACACTATCAATCCATCAAACATCAAAACTTGGAAAGCAAGGCATTGTGTCATGTCAAAAAGTGTAATATTTAGTGGAATATACTGTGAGGAGGATCAGTCATCCATTTTTGAGACAAATCTGGTGTCAAAAAGTGTCAAAATTGTATTTTATGCAAAATTTAGCTTTCCTTTCTGTGCAAGTTGCCAACACTTGTTTTCAAAAGTTTGTGAGACTTAGCTAAGTGGAGCTTGGCCTACCACAGCTTAACAAATTTACTGTATTATACTCTAGAAAACTGAACACATAACTTGTAGTAAGTAAATAGTAATAGTGCATGAAAATAACATAGGCACTTAGTTAAAACTATTTCACTCCGAAAAGTGGAAAAGTCATCCCACTGCGACAAGGTGCAATAGTTTCTTGTACCTTAACAAAGCTCTTTCTGAGCCGGGCATTTTGTCTATGTAGCTTCCCTTGGACAGGTGGCTGAACAGTTGGACCCCTGCTCTGCTCTGCCTTTATCTACAATGAGGTTGGCTGACACAAGGTGAGGTTTTAATACTAGAGACAGGATAGGACTTTACCGATTGGGTACACCTTGTCACGGTGGGATGGCTTTTAACTCTTTTTTGATCAAAGTAGAGTTAATAAAGTACCCTATGTTATTTACATGTACTATTACTATTTACCTATTTACTTAGGGAATATGCTCATTTTGTTTGTTTTTTCTTGAGTCTTCCGTTTTTGCAATATAGTTTTTTTCTCTCCTTTTTCCGAGACCCATAATTTTTTAATTTTTTCGTCAATATGGCCATGTGAGGGCTTGTTTTTTGTGGGACGAGTTATACTTTTGAATGACACCATTAATTTTACCATATAGTGTACTAGAAATGGGAAAACATTCCAAATGCGGTGAAATTGCAAAAAAAGTGCAATTCCACAACAGTTTTTTTTGCCGTTTCCAGAACACGCAGCGTCTCCATTTTTCGGGATCTTGGGGGGATGAGGGCTTATTTTTTGGTCGCCAAGCTGATGTTTTTATTGATAACCTTTTGGGTTAGATATGATGTTTTGAACCCCTGTTGTTGCATTTTATTGCAATGTTGCGACAACCAAAAAACTCTAATTCTGGCAGTTTGATTTTTTTTTTCTTATTATGCCATTTACTAATGGGATTAATTATTTTTATACTTTGATAGATTGGGCGTTTCTGAAAGCAGTGATGCCAAATATGTGTATTTTTTATTATTTTATTTTGAATGGGGCTAAAGCGGGTTGATTAAAACTTTTATATTTTTTACATTTTGTTATGTTTTTAAAACATTTTTTTACACTTTTTACTGACATCAATAGTCTCCCTAGTAGATTTGAAGCATCGATCATCTGATTGCTTGTGCTACACATAGCAGGGCTTCAGTCCTGCTATGTGAAGCAAAAATCATTATCTGCTATGAATGCTGGCAACGGGTCAGCGTTCCTGGCAGATCAGCAATGACAAGCACGGGTGTCTTCTGCAGACCCCCGGTTGTCATGCCAATCCGTCAGTGTCCCTTAATCATGTGTCAGATGTGCTGATGGGCGGAGTTTGTGACGCACTTCCGGTAAGTGTGATTATGTTTAATTCTGCTGTCAGAGATTGACAGCGGCATTTAACATGTTAACAGCCGCGGGTGGATCGTGATTCCACCCGCGGCTGTTAGGGGCACATGTCAGTTGATGAGATTCGCTATCTTGTGCCGGAAAAGATGCAGGCTCAGTACTGGAGCCCGCATCAAAGGGGGATACACGACCTATGACATACCTATATGTCATAAGTCGTGAAGGGGTTAAGCAGTGCAAATGCATTTTTTCCAACTTAAACACTCTGCAAATCAAAATCCAATACTCTTACTTATAAAACCTCTAATCTGAGGACTCAATTACTCTAAATGGACCCAAGAGCAGGTACCCACTGTACCTTTGGCATAGACAAACATTTTAGTGCACATTCCCAGCTATTTGTTTTTCCTCTGTCTCCACCCCCTCCTCTTCTTTGATTGACATGTCCAGCTTTAAAGAGACAAAAAAGGGCAGAGATAGATGGAAAATAAGTAAGTGGGAAGGTACACCTAAATATTTGGCCACGCCAAGGTTGCACCAAGTGCTTGTACTTGGTTTGAACAGTCATTCTGTGCTGACAGAGTACCTTTAAGGATATCAATAGTGACTCTGCTTTTGCCAGTCCTAAGTCATTTAATTTTATAGGGAATTTGGAGGCCAGGTTTTTGCTAACCCATTTGAAAGCAGCATGATGTAGAGAGAGACCCTGATTCCAACCATGTATCACTTACTGAGTAGCTTGCTTCAGTTTTGTTAAAATCAATGTTTTATCTTCTACAGATCTACTAGTTCTCTGAATGCTGAGCTCTGTATAAACCCTGCGCACACCACAGTTTGGCAGCTTTCTGTGTATACTGTGTATAGGCAGAAAGCTGCCAATTATTGACGGAAGCTGGGTTATACAGAACTCATGAATATGGAAGACTTCAAGATAACATGTTTACTAGTTATCTAGTGATAATCTCCTACTGATAAAAAGTGATTTTATTAAAACTACAGCAAGCTGCCCATTAAGTAATACATCACTGGAATCAGGGTCTCTGACTCTACATTCTCATAACAAAGAAAATGGGATATAATATTTAGAAGGTAATGTAGAAGAACTGGAAAAAAACAATGGCGCAATAGTGTCTTATCCAAGTGATAGGAATCGTAGGGTATAGGGAATAGCTCACCTGGTCAGGTTATGAACACACAATGCGCTAGATGAGGTGGTTTGTCCTGAGGAAGAAGTTTGTTTTACTTTGAAACACCTCGACAATAAACCATATTCCTTTATCCTGGCTCCTTTCTCTGGAATTATCATTGTTATACTTGTCAGCGCAGAAAAAAAATCTTTGTTCCCTACTTCTTGTTTCTTGTACATTATTAATAAGGTGACAGTTGCACAGATCTACAGTATAGGGTCACTTATACCTTCTAAGTAATTGTACACTGTGTTCCAAATTCTTATGCAAATAATATTTTCTCCGATTTTCCCAAATTACCTATATGAATGGCAGTCATTGTAATTTTCCAGTCAAATAACTATTAGAGTACAATTGAAAGTTTTTTGTACAAACTGCCTATGATAACAGTATATTTTTTAAAAAAATAAAACACTCAAACTGCACTCAAAATGCATGTTCCAAATTATTATGCACAGCAGAGTTTTCAACCTTTTCATTTTAATAAAGAACAAAACAATGGTCATTTTTGAAATTATAAGCATTAGCAGGTTATTACAAACTGAAATCAAACAGTTTTCAACTAAAAACTTTATTCTAGGTGATGTTACGTTTGCACAGAGGACCCCTTGTTCGAAAGGAACTTCTGAACTCTCTCGTCCATTGAATTTGTCAGGTTTTGGATAGTTTCTGCTTTAATTGTTTTGCTTGAGGAGGGTATTCTGTCCTCATGCTGCACATAACACATCTGCATCTCTGGCTGCTATGGGCATAAAAGGGGACAAACTTATGGTGTGGCACCGATGCTCCCCTGACCTCATCCCCATTGAGAACCTCTGGAGCATCATCAAAAGGAGTGTCTATGATGGCGGGAGGCAGTTCACATCTAAGCAACAGCTCTGGGAGGGTATTCTGTCTTCATGCAAAACAATTGAAGCAGAAACCATCCAAAACCTGACAAATTCAATGGACGAGAGAGTTGAGAAGCTCCTTTCGAACAAGGGGCCCTATGTGCAAATGTAACATCACCTAGAATAAAGTTTTGAGTTGAAAACTTTTTGATTTCAGTTTGTAATAACCCGCTAATGCTAATAATTTCAAAAATGACCATTTTTTTGTTCTTTATTAAAATGAAAAGGTTGAAAACTCTGCTGTGCATAATAATTTGGAACATGCATTTTGAGTAGTGTTGAGCCACCCCCGTAGTGTTCGGGTTCGGTTCGGTTCGTCGAACACCGGGATGTTCGAGGAACTGTTCGTCGAACTGTTCGTCGAACACCTTAGAACACCGTCGAACACCGTTAAAACCAATGGCAGGCAAACAAAAACACATAGAAACACATAGAAAACACCTGCAAAGGTGTCCAAAAGCTGACAAACTGCTCAGAAGACACTCTCTTTAAAAAAGCCGGCCGGCAAATTCAGCAGCGGCATACACCGGTACCCGACAATTTAGACAAGAAGGAATAGAGCATCACACATAGATTAGATAGATAGAAACATGTCAGTCACACATATAAGAAGCACAGTGACAGTGTTGGTTACTGCACTTGTCATTTAGTGTAAAGGATTTATTAAAAAAAATATTAGTGTTTTCATGCACCGTCTCTTTAAAAAAGCCGGCCGGCAATTCAGCATCTGTACCCGACAATTTAGAACAGAAAGAATAGAGCTTCACACATAGATTAGATAGATAGAAACATGTCAGTCACATATATAATAAGTACAGTGATAGTGTTGCTTACTGTACTTGTCATTTAGTGTAAAGGATTTATTTAAAAAAATAATAGTGTTTTCATGCACTGTCTCTTTAAAAAAGCCGGCCGGCAATTCAGCAGCGGTACCCGACAATTTAGAACAGAAAGATAGAGCATCACACATAGATTAGATAGATAGAAACATGTCAGTCACATATATATGAAGTACAGTGATAGTGTTGGTTACTGTACTTGTCATTTAGTATTAAAATAAAGGATTTATTATTAAAAAAATTGGCGTGGGGTTCCCCTTAATTTTAGGCTCTAGCGGAGGTTAAGCAGATGGCTGGGGCAGATGTTTGAAGCCTGGGAAGGGGGTAATACCCACGGAGCTTCCCAGGCTACTAATATCAGCCCCCAGCTGAATACATAGCCTTTACTAGCTATTAAAATGGGGGACCCCCCCAAAAAAATGACGTGGGGTCCCCCCTAATTTAATAGCTAGCAAAGGCTAGGCAGACAGCTGGGGGCTGATATTAATAGCCCAGGAAGGGAGCCATGAATATTGGCCCCCTCCCAGGCTAGAAACACCAGCCGTCAGCCGCCCCAGAAATGGCGCATTCATAGGATGCGCCAATTCTGGCACTTAGCCTCGCTCTTCCACGCTGCCCTGGTGCGGTGGCAGGGGGTAATAGGGTTGGGGTTGATGTCAGCTTATAATGCCAGCTGACATCAAGCCCAGGTTAGTAATGGAGAGGCGTCTATAAGACACCCCCATTACTAACCCCATAGTCAAAGTTAAAAAAAACACAAACACCCAGAATAAAGTCCTTTAATTGAAATAAAGACACAATCCTTTATTGTTCTAAATTAAACCATACTTACCATCACGCCCATTCCAGCTGAAGCCAACGATCTCCTGCAATAAAAGAAAAATAATAAAGCAAACTCATCCTTACCTTTCCATGGTTCCCACGACAGCTTCAGCTCTGCTACATCGAGATTACAGGCTGGACCGCAGCAGAACGCTGCCATCCAGCCTGTCATCCCGCAGACACTGAGAAGCGCAGGCTTGCTTGCGCTGCTCAGCGTCTCTCTGTGACGACATCCAGATGAGCCGAGTTCATGTCCAATGAACTCGGCTCACCTCATGCACGTCACTGACAGCGTGGGAAAATTCTCACGCTGAAGCGCTGATTGCAGGAGAATTTTCCCACGCTGTCAGTGACGTGCAGGAGGTGAGCTGAGTTCATTGGACATGAGCTCACCTCATGCACATCACTGACAGCGTGGGAGAATTCTCCTGCACTCAGCACTTCAGCGTGAGAATTTTCCCACGCTGTCAGTGACGTGCATGAGGTGAGCCGAGTTCATTGGACATGACCTCGGCTCATCTGGATGCCGTCACAGCGAGACAGTGAGGAGCGCAAGCATGCCTGCGCTTCTCAGTGTCTGCGGGATGACAGACTGGATGGCAGCGTTCTGCTGCGGTCCAGCCAGTCATCTCGATGTAGCAGAGCTGAAGCTGTCGTGGGAACCATGGAAAGGTAAGGATGAGGTTGGTTTATTATTTTTCTTTTATTGCAGGAGATCGTTGGCTTCAGCTGGAATGGGTGTGATGGTAAGTATGGTTTAATTTAGAACAATAAAGAATTGTGTCTTTATTTCAATTAAAGGATTTTATTCTGGGTGTTGTGTTTTTTTTAAATACTTTACTAGAAATTCATGGCGGTCATGTCTAATACTGGCGTGACCCCATGAATTTTGGGCTTGGGGCCAGCTGATAATACCAAGCTGGCCCTAACCCTTTTATTACCCTGTGAGCCACCGCACCAGGGCCCTGGATGAGTTGGGTACAGCGCCAGAAGATGGCGCTTCTATGAACGCGCCATTTTCCGGGGTGGCTGCGGACTGCAATTTGTAGCGGGGGGGGGCCCAGAAAGCTTGGTCCTCCCTGCGCTGCAGATTCCAGCCCCCAGCTGCCTAGTTGTACCTGGCTGGACACAAAAATAGGGCGAAGCCCCACGTACTTTTTTTTAATTATTTCATGAAATTCATGAAATAATTAAGAAAAAAAGGGCTTCCCTATATTGTTGTGTCCGGCCAGGTACAAATAGGCAGCTGGTGGATGGGGGCAGCCCGTTCCTGCCTGCTGTACCTGGCTGGACACAAATATAGTGCGAAGCCCCACTTCAATTTTTTTAAATTATTTCAGGAAATTCATGAAATAATTTAAAAAAAATTGACGTGGGGCTTCGCACTATATTTGTGTCCAGCCAGGTACAGCAGGCAGGAACGGGCTGCCCCCAACCACCAGCTGCCTATTTGTACCTGGCCGGACACAACAATATAGGGAAGCCCTTTTTTTCTTAATTATTTCATGAAATAATTTAAAGAAAATTGACGTGGGGCTTCGCCCTGTTTTTGTGTCCAGCCAGGTACAACTAGGCAGCTGGGGGCTGGAATCCGCAGCGCAGGGAGGCCCAAGCTTTCTGGGCCACCCCCGCTGCAAATTGCAGTCCGCAGCCACCCCGGAAAATGGCGCGTTCATAGAAGCGCCATCTTCTGGCGCTGTACCCAACTCATCCAGGGCCCTGATGCGGTGGCTCACTGGGTAATAAAGGGGTTAGGGCCAGCTTGGCATTATCAGCTGGCCCTAAGCCCGAAATTCATGGGGTCACGCCAATATTAGACATGACCACCATGAATTTCTAGTAAAGTATTTAAAAAAAACACAACACCCAGAAAAAAGTCCTTTAATTGAAATAAACACACAATTCTTTATTGTTCTAAATTAAACCATACTTACCGTCACGCCCATTCCAGCTGAAGCCAACGATCTCCTGAAATAAAAGAAAAATAATAAAGCAACATCATCCTTACCTTTCCATGGTTCCCATGACAGCTTCAGCTCTGCTACATCGAGATGACAGGCTGGACCGCAGCAGAACGCTGCCATCCAGCCTGTCATCCCGCAGACACTGAGAAGCGCAGGCTTGCTTGCGCTCCACAGTGTCTCTCTGTGAGGGCATCCAGATGAGCCGAGTTAATGTCCAATGAACTCGGCTCACCTCATGCACGTCACTGACAGCGTGGGAAAATTCTCCTGCACTCAGCGCTTCAGCGTGGGAGAATTCTCACACTGAAGCGCTGAGTGCAGGAGAATTCTCCCACGCTGTCAGTGACGTGCAGGAGGTGAGCTGAGTTCATTGGACATGAGCTCACCTTATGCATGTCACTGACAGCGTGGGAAAATTCTCCTGCACTCAGCGCTTCAGCGTGGGAGAATTCTCACGCTGAAGCGCTGAGTGCAGGAGAATTCTCCCACGCTGTCAGTGACGTGCAGGAGGTGAGCTGAGTTCATTGCACATGAGCTCACCTTATGCACGTCACTGACAGCGTGGGAGAATTCTCCTGCACTCACCGCTTCAGCGTGAGAATTTTCCCACGCTGTCAGTGACGTGCATGAGGTGAGCCGAGTTCATTGGACATGAACTCGGCTCATCTGGATATCGTCACAGAGAGACGCTGAGCAGCGCAAGCAAGCCTGCGCTTCTCAGTGTCTGCGGGATGACAGGCTGGATGGCAGCGTTCTGCTGCGGTCCAGCCTGTCATCTCGATGTAGCAGAGCTGAAGCTGTCGTGGGAACCATGGAAAGGTAAGGATGAGGTTGCTTTATTATTTTTCTTTTATTGCAGGAGATCATTGGCTTCAGCTGGAATGGGCGTGACGGTAAGTATGGTTTAATTTAGAACAATAAAGGATTGTGTCTTTATTTCAATTAAAGGACTTTATTCTGGGTGTTTGTGTTTTTTTTAACTTTGACTATGGGGTTAGTAATGGGGGTGTCTTATAGACGCCTCTCCATTACTAACCTGGGCTTGATGTCAGCTGGCATTATAAGCTGACATCAACCCCAACCCTATTACCCCCTGCCACCGCACCAGGGCAGCGTGGAAGAGCGAAGCTAAGTGCCAGAATTGGCGCATCCTATGAATGCGCCATTTCTGGGGCGGCTGACGGCTGGTGTTTCTAGCCTGGGAGGGGGCCAATATTCATGGCTCCCTTCCTGGGCTATTAATATCAGCCCCCAGCTGTCTGCCTAGCCTTTGCTAGCTATTAAATTAGGGGGGACCCCACGTCATTTTTTTGGGGGGGTCCCCCATTTTAATAGCTAGTAAAGGCTATGTATTCAGCTGGGGGCTGATATTAGTAGCCTGGGAAGCTCCGTGGGTATTACCCCCTTCCCAGGCTTCAAACATCTGCCCCAGCCGTCTGCTTAACCTCCGCTAGAGCCTAAAATTAAGGGGAACCCCACGCCAATTTTTTTAATAATAAATCCTTTATTTTAATACTAAATGACAAGTACAGTAACCAACACTATCACTGTACTTCATATATATGTGACTGACATGTTTCTATCTATCTAATCTATGTGTGAAGCTCTATTCTGTCTGTTATAAATTGTCGGGTACCGCTGCTGAATTGCCGGCCGGCTTTTTTAAAGAGACGGTGCATGAAAACACTATTATTTTTTTTGATAAATCCTTTACGCTAAATGACAAGTACAGTAAGCAACACTGTCACTGTACTTCGTATATATGTGGCTGACATGTTTCTATCTATCTAATCTATGTGTGAAGCTCTATTCTGTCTGTTATAAATTGTCGGGTACCGCTGCTGAATTGCCGGCCGGCTTTTTTAAAGAGACGGTGCATGAAAACACTATTATTTTTTTTGATAAATCCTTTACGCTAAATGACAAGTACAGTAAGCAGCACTTTCACTGTACTTCGTATATATGTGGCTGACATGTTTATATCTATCTAATCTATGTGTGAAGCTCTATTCTTTCGGTTCTAAATTGTCGGGTACAGGTGTATGCCGCTGCTGAATTGCCGGCTTTTCATGTTTCACTGTTGGCACTGTTCCCATCGATTTGGGCAATCACTGTAATGCCACAACCACCATGGCTGTGGCATTACAGTGAGTGGCAGACAATCCCTGCATGATTGGTGCTCTAAATAGCGCCAGACATGCAGGACACGCTTTTGGTGCACGAACAGTTATCGAACATAACCTCGAACAGCCGAATTTTTTGCAAATCGTTCGGGTTCGTCGAACAACTCGAACACCGCCCAATACAGCTCGAATTTGAGATTGGCGAACAGTTCTAGTCGAACACCGCTCATCTCTAATTTTGAGTGCAGTTTGAGTTTTTATTTTTTTAAAAATATACTGTTATCATAGGCAGTTTGTACAAAAACCTTTCAATTGTACTCTAATAGTTATTTGACTGGAAAATTACAATGACTGCAATTCATATAGGTAATTTGAGAAAATCTGAGAAAATATTATTTGCATAATAATTTGGAACACAGTGTATTATTTAAGGATAGTGCTCTGGCTCAGTGGTTAGCTTTGTAGCCTTGCAGCGCTGGGGTCCTGGGTTCAAATCCCATTAAGGACATCTTCAAGGAGTTTGTATGTTCTCCCTGTGTTTGCATGGGTTTCTTCCCCTTCTCCAAATACATACAGATAGGGAATTTAAATTGTGGGGACAGTGATGTCTATAAAGCATGATGGAATTAATAGTGCTATATAAGTAAGCATTTAATATATATAATTGTCTTATCCCGTCTGTCTGTCCTTCTGTCCAGGAAATCCCACGTCGCTGACTGGTCCAGCCGCAGCCAATCAGCGATGCGGGATTTCAGAAAAATGATGGCAGCCGTTAGCGGCTCATCTGCCCCACGGAGGTCAGCGGCGATGCAGCCGGGAGCAGAGCGGCACTAGCTGCTCATCTCCCGGCCAGTAGCAGCAGAAGGACCCCGACCGGCGGCGGTCCGGGGAGCGGCGCCGCCGGTCAGGATGCTTCTGCTGCTAGCAGCAGAAGCCCATCTCCCATTTGCTCACAGCGGAAGTACCCAGACAAGTAGCGCCGCTCCCAGGCCCACACTAATATAACGCTGATTGGTCGCTGCCGTCGGCAGTGACCAATCAGCTGTTTTGGCGCGAAGTCTAACCACGGCTCTGCTGATCGGTCACAACTGCTGGCCGCGACCAATCTGCAGTATTGGCACCAAATTTAAACACCACTTTGCTGATTGGTCGCGACCGCCGGCCGCAAACAATCAGCATTATTGGCACCAAATTTAAACACCGCTTTGCTGATTGGTCACGGTCACTGGCCGCGACCAATCAGCATGATCGGCGATAAATTTAAACCCCGCTCTGCTGATTGGTCGCGACCGCCGGCCGCGACCAATTAGCGATTTTGGCGCCAAATTTAAACACCGATCCGCTAATTTGTCGCGGTCGCTGGCCGCGACCAATCAGCATTGTTGGCACCAAATTTAAACAACGCTCTGCTGATTGGTCGCGACCGCCGGCCGCGACCAATCAGCGATATTGGCGCCAAATTTAAACACCGCTTTGCTGATTGGTCGCGGTTGCCGGCCGCGACTAATCAGCATTATTGCGCCAAATTTAAACACCGCTCTGCTGATTGGTCGCGGTCGCCGGCCGCGACCAATCAGCAGTATTGGTGACAAATTTAATCCCCGCTCTGCTGATTGGTCGTGGACAATCAGCATTATTGGCGCCAAATTTAAACACCGCTCTGCTGATTGGTGCAACCGCCTACCGCGACCAATCAGCGATATTGGCGCCAAATTAAACACCGCTCTGCTGATTGGTCGCGACCGCCGGCTGCGACCAATCAGCATTATTGGCGCCAAATTTAAACCCCGCTCTGCTGATTGGTTGCGATCGCGACTAATCAGCGATTTTGGCGCCAAATTTAAACACGCTCTCCAGTCCTCACTAACACGGTACGCTGATTGGTCGCAGCCGCCACCCGCGAACAATCACGGATATTGCCGCCAAATTTAAACACCGCTTTGCTGATTGGTCGCGGTTGCCAGTCGCGACCAATCAGCACTTTTGGCGCCAAATTTAAACACTATTCAGCTAATTGCGCCCCGTCGGCCGTATACATATTCTAGAATACCCGATGCGTTAGAATCGGGCCACCATCTAGTAATAAATAATTATTCTCATTTTGTGATATTAAGTTATCTTAATAATTAATGCAATCCAAAAATCTTTTTCTAACCACATGATTTTCAGACTAAACAAACATTTTCTTTTTTACTTGATGAAAACTAATAGATTTGGGGTAATTTGAGACACAACAGAAATAATCCATTGTATGATCACTTTTCCTCGCATGAATCATGTCCTAAATTCTGTAAGCAAAAATGCCAGTTTTAATATTTATCCATTAATGACACCAGTTCCAATAATTAATGATACTTAATAAAAATAATTTTATCTTATAGTGTTATATTTCGCCACAGATTAATTGAATTGAACATTGGGAAGCTGTTGTGCTATCCGATTCTCATACTGTGTTCCTGGAGGGAAAACATCACTAGTATTTACTACAATCACAAGTTACAACCTAGTTTTTAGCAGAAATACTACAGCACTAAAAGTTTTATTCCTCAAACTAAACACTATACAAAAGGAAATCTTCTGCCTGTAAAGTATCTTTAAGCACATGAACAAGCTTTGTTTATTGCATGATGAATCTCCACTAAAAAGCACTATGCATATTTATATTTTGTCATAATCATGTACTGATTCCTTCTAACATTAAGGATGGTAGTCAGCAATGTCTGAGCAGATGTGATCCAGAGTACGAGCAGGTAATATGAATATTTAAGGAGAGGATGTTTGCTAAGCTAACCGTCATTTAATGCATTTTGCTTATGCATGCATTCTCTTGGCTTGTGGTAATTACTGTATATGAAATTTAAGGCGCAGTGTTGGTACTGTGGACAAGCTGCTCAATCTGCATATCAAATATATTGGTGCTGTGCTTATTGGAGAAATGATACACTTCTACAGAACGGAAAAATTGTGAGAAAGAATCTTTTACCTTTAGTATTAAGTTGCAATGAAAATGTTAACCTGTTTTATGGTGTTTGGAAAGTTGAGAAAAGTTATTAGTGTTTTCCATAAGGCTGACATGAGTGAATGTCATTTTTGTCATGTGGATCTTATCACATGATTTTTATTTAAAGCACCACTCTGGTGTTTTTTTTATTGCTCCACTGGAGTCGTGCTTTAAATGTAACTCCTGTGCCCCCTGTCTGATACTCACCCGTCCCCGCTTTTACGCCTTTATGCATTCCAGCATCGCTCCCATTAGTTTCCAGCAAAAAGTGACCTGCTCGCAGCTCCAATGTTTCATGGAGCTGCGCGGAGGTCACTTTTCAATACAAGTCTATGAGAGCCTTGTTCTGGCCTCATTCTGGCCTCATACTGGCTCTTATAGACTTGCATTAAGAACTTGTGACGTAGCTTCTGACAATCATAAGCTATGGTCAGAAGATGGTGTGGCGGGACTGGAGTGGCACAGAAAAAACTATGAAGACGCTGGAGGGTGATTATATGACCGGGGGAAGGGGGCTTAGATTTAAAGTGCCACTCCAACACTGAAAAAAAAAACGCTGGGGTGGTGCTTTAAGACTGATTTTTCAAAGTATGGATTGTAGACATTAGTTTGATCAGTCTACTCATGCTGCCCAAACTACAGACAGCATGAATCAGAGACTGGCTGTGCTCTTGCAGTCAGGTATGTTTTTCTTTAATACATGAAAGCTGGAAGCGGAATATAGTGAAAAATGAGACTAATCCAATGCCTCTTCTACTTCTGACTGGCTTTTCCTTGCACCACTCTAGTAGATTGACATGTCTGTCTCATATATGTACATTTGGAGAGACCTGTCAATAAACTATAGTGGTGCAGAGAGGAGATGACGGGAGCAGTGCCAGACTGATGTCTCTGCCTATGGTTCCTAACCAGATCTTAAACTATGTTTTTTGTCTGTGGTTTGGGCAGCATAAATCAACTAACAGGTTACAGATCATGTGATCTGTTGAGTTTTTCTGAATCTAATTGGTCAGAGTAATGATCACTGCAGCACAGGTCTTTGGACTTACTTCTTAGTAAAAGTTACTAAAAATGTCCAAAAGAGACATAAAATGCTAGCAACATAAACGTAATTTACTCGTGCAAAAGTAGGAACATGTACATAAATTATATAAATTGAATATAACTTGTCATGATCACTCTCACTGCAGGTGGTGTGACATGTGCGTGACTGGGTTAGTCTAGTCTGTCTAAAATTATTCCAATATACATCTCCACTCACAAAAATTCAACCAAAACTGCCACCACTAAGGTTTGGTTCAAGAACTAGCACTTTTTACGAAGTCTTAAAGGGGATATCGGGAACTTTTAAAAAAAAGTATATAGTCACTAAGAGGCAACCTGTCTGTTGTCCCTCCGGTCATTAAAGGGGTATTCCCATCTCCAAGATCCTATCCCAATATGACCACTAGCAGCTAGCTAACTAACTGTCACTTTATCAGTGGACGTAACCATGGATACCTAAGGTCCTGCAATGCCTGTACATGAGGAAAGAGACATAGCGAATGAAAAAAACTGTACTATATTTCTAATTGGAGGTATTTGCTAATATTATTATTATTACACCGACTACATATTGGGATAGGATCTTGGAGATGGGAATACTCCTTTAACAGCTCCTGCTAGAGATTCAGCTACTCCTTGTCAAAATAGCGTCAGTTTCTCTTCCTGTTGACAGAGCAGGACTACTGGTATCATTGAGCAGCAGAGAGACAGCAGCATGATATCAGTAGCACAGCGCTGTCAACAGGAAGAGAAACTGACGCTCTGTTGACAAGGAGTACCTGAATCTCTGGCAGGAGTGGTCAATGACCGGCGACAGGTAAAACAGACAGGTAGTTGCCTTTGTTAGCAAATACATGCCTTTTTTAAAAAGTCCCGAATATCCCCTTCAAGTTACTCCCACACTTCTGATACACAATCAAATTTTGTGCAATTGTTTAAGAACAGAAGACAGAACTTAATAAATGTAGTTTAACATGACAAACATAGTTACAATGCTTAATGCAAACAAAAAGGAGATAACAAATGACAGTAACAAGTTGCAAACACATTTCTTAAAATAAAAGGAAATAAACCGGAAACCTAGCACTTACATTTTGTGTATAGGATTCACTGCCTGTGGGATGCAGAAACTGGGACAGGTCTTCAATTCAATTTACCCCCAAGAAAATGTCCACATCCAAAATCTTACACACATTTTTAAGACCTCTTCCTTTGTTGCTCATCCTCCGTCCTGTGATGTCACATCAAATCCTGGGTGAAGATAATTACATATTTTGCCTCTTGATGTTATCCCCCCAACTTTGGGATGTGTTTAACTTCAAAGAAATGCAATTCTCAGATCCTATGTGAAAAATAAACAGATTACCTACAGGAATCTTTAACAGTGGACAATATTCCTTACTATTAAATTACATTTTCCATGAAATTGCGGTAGTCATTTAAACCCATACTATAAAGCTATACCATTAATACAGTGAGTGCCATAAGAATATGGTGGATCTTGTCTTCCCAGCCGAAAATAGAGATGTTACCTGACATTTTAATTCTATCTTTAATATAAATGAGCCCATTAAAAACTATTATATGAAAAACAATACTTGAACTGACGGTTTTTGCTCATTTAGCATCACAAAAAGTTATTTAAAAAATGATTGATAAAACTATATAGATTTGGTATTTTCGCTATTGTGTTGAACCACAGAATACATTTAATGTCAATTAAAATGTGCCCAATGGTTCCCAATACCATTTTCAACACTGGTGAAGCATCAGAGAGTAAGTTAATGTCTTCTTGAGTGCTCGCTGTCCCAAATTGCCCTGCAGATATGAAATCTAGAGGAATATCATGCCTTGTACAGTGGTGGTCAGTACCTGGGCCATCACAGATCAGCGGTTCCCAGCAGAGTAAAATTTGTACAGCAGAGTCATTTTCTATTTTCAAAGTTACTGGGTACATCTCTCTCCTGTAGTGTGTAAGCTGTTATGGTCAGTGAGATCCTTTCTTCCACTGTTCTGTAGAGTGTAAGTTCTTAAGGTCAGCGAGATCCTCTCTCCTGTAGTGTGTAAGCTCTTATGGTCAGTGGGGTCCTCTCTCTCTTTGTCCTGTAGAGTGTAAGCTCATATGATCATTGGGGTGAACACTCTCTCTCCTTTATGCAGTAAGTTCTTTTGGTCGGCGGAGTCCTTCCTCACTTGCCAATACAGCATAAGCTCTTTTAGTCATTAGGATTCTCTCATCACCCCCATGGGTATTTTCTAAGCAATTATAAGCTTTCCAATTTTGAGAATTTCACAAATATATTTGCGATGAATCAATTTTTTGGGGGGGGGAGATTATTATTATTATTATTGTTATTAAATATTTATATAGTGCCATTTGGTTCCATGGCACTTTACAAGTGTAGGGGCAGACAGGGACACGAACATGAAACATCAAACGAGGCGCACTGGTACAGTAGGGCAGGGGGTCCTGTCCACGAGGGCTCACAGTCTATAGGGGGTGGGTGGGGAGACAGGAGGAAGGGGAGAGGAGAGGGTGAGATGGTGTAGCGGATGGGTCTCAATGTGGGCTGTAGGCCTGAAGGAAGAGGTGGGTATTTAGGTTTTTCTTGAAGGTTCCCAGGGTAGGGAAGTGTCGCATTTGATGGGGGAGAGAGTTCCAGAGTATGGCGGACGCACGAGAGAAGTCTTGTAGGCGGTTGTGGGAGGAGGAAATGAGAGGGGAGAAGAGCCTAAGTTCTTGAGAGGAGCGAAGATCGCGCGGGGGGACATATCTGGATGCCAGGTCGGAGATGTAGGGAGGGGACAGGTTATGTATGGCCTTGTATGTTAGGGTTAGGGTTTTGAACCGTGATCTCAGGGCAATGGGGAGCCAGTGAAGGGCTTGGCAGAGGGGGGGAGGCGGGGGAGATAGGTGGATGAGTCAGGCAGCGGAATTGAGGATGGTGCGGAGAGGTGTGAGGGAGGAAGCGGGGAGGCCAGTGAGCAGGGGGTTGCAGTTGTCGAGACGGGAGATGATGAGGGCGTGGAGAAGCGTTTTTGCCGAGTCATGGTCAAGGATCGAGCGGATTCGGGCAATGTTCCTCAGTTGGAGTCGGCAGGCGGTGGCGAGGGCTTCGATGTGGGGCTTGAAGGAGAGGGAGGAGTCGAGGATTACCCCGAGGTACTTGGCATGAGAGACGGGTGAGAGGGTGCAGTGATTGTGATGGATAAGTTGTGGAGCTGGGGAGAGCAATTGGGGGGAAGACGATTATCTCGGTCTTGTCCATGTTGAGTTTGAGGAATCGGGCGGAGAAGAAGGATGAGATGGCGGATAGGCATTAGGGAATTTTGGATAGTAGGGCGGAAATGTCGGGGCCAGACAGGTAGAGCTGGGTTTCATCAGCGTAGAGGTGGCATTGGAGGCCGTGGGATTCGATGAGTTTCCCCAGGTCGAGGGTGTATGCGGAGAAGAGTAGTGGTCCCAGGGCTGAGCCTTGGGGAACTCCAACAGAAAGGGGGTGGGGCGAGGATGAGATGTGGGAGTGGGTGACGCTGAAAGTCTGGTCTGTTAGATAGGAGCAGATCCATGAGAGGGCTAGGTCAGTGATGCCAAGGGATTCTAGGATGTGGAGTAGGAGGGGTTGGTTGACTGTGTCGAAGGCGGCGGAGAGGTTGAGAAGAAGGAGGACGGATTAGTGTCGCTTGCTCTTGGCAGTCTATAGGTCATTGGTGACTTTAGTTAGGGCTGTTTCGGTGGAGTGGTGGGGTCGGAAACCGGATTGAAGGCGGTCGAAGAGGGAGGAGGAGGAGAGGTGGGAGGACAGCTCGGCATGAACGTGCTGTTCAAGTAATTTTGAGGCAAAAGGGAGGAGAGATATCGGGTGGTAGTTGGAGACTATTGCAGAGTCAAGGGAGGGTTTTTTGAGGATGGGTGTGATTGTGGCATGCTTGAAGGATGATGGAAAAGTGCCTGATTTAAGTGATAGGTTGAAAAGATGGGTTAGGGCGGGGATGAGGACAGTGGTGAGGTTAGGGATGAGGTGGGAGGGGAGGGGGTCGAGGGCACAGGTGGTGAGGTGTGAGTGAGCTAGCAGAGAGGAGAGGAGGTCTTCTGTCATGGGAGTAGGTTAGGGATAGGAGTCTAGAGGCGGCGGTGCAGGGGGTGTCAACGGGGAAATTGAAGTCACCCATGATGATGGTGGGGATGTCAGAGGAGAGGAGGTGGAGGAGCCAGGTTGTGAAGTGGTCAAAGAAAAAGGAAGGGGATCCTGGCGGACGGTAGATAACTGCCAGTTGGAGGATGCAAGGGGAGAAGATGCACATGGGATGTGCTTCGATGGAGGGGAGGGGATAGGAGGGGGGACGGAATAATCGGGATGAAGGAGCACGTGTTGGCCAGTAGTAGGCCGACGCCTCCACCGCGGGTGTTGTTGGGGCGGGGGCTGTGGGAAAATGTAAGTCCACCGTAGGAGAGGGCGGCCAGGGAGGTTGTGTCAGAGGGGGTGAGCCAGGTTTCCGTGATGCCGAGGAAGGAGAGTTTCTTGGAGATGAAGAAGTCGTGGATGTATGGAAGTTTATTGCAGACCGAGCGGGCATTCCAGAGGGCGCCCGGAAGGGAGACTGGGGAAGCAGGGGCGGGAGGGATGGGTCTGAGGTTGTTGAGGTTACGGGGGTTGGTTATATGTCGTGGGAGTGGGGGGGTGGTGTGATGGGGTGGGCCAGGATTAGGGGAGATGTCACCGGCAATTAGGAGGAGCAGGGAGAGGGTGAGAAGGTGCGGGCAGGAGAGCTTGCGTGGCGGGCGTGTTTGTTTGGAGATGGAGGGTTGAAAGTGGAGGAACAGGTCAGAGGAGAGGGTGAGGTGAGTAGGTAGGATAGAGGGAGAGATGAGCATTTCATTACTGGGAGTAGTGATGAGTGGGGGTAGTAGGAAGTGGAGAAGGATGGGAGTGAGGGTGAGAAGAAGCGGGAACATTGCGGGGGTGAGTAGTGGGCGAGAGGTGACAGGGGTAGGAGGCAGCCCGGGAGCGATGTAGCTGGGGTGAGTCCTAGTGGGGGACAGGTGGCCACATGTGAGGTGCTGCTGGGGGATAGGATGCGATCAGGGATGGGGAGCAGTTCAGGGATGAGTTGCAGTCCGGGGGAGAGGTACAAACAGCCGGGGTAGAGATGAAGGTGAAGTAGCCGGGGGGAGATGCAGCAGCCGTGGACGAGGTGATGGAGCCTGGATGAGAGGGTGCGGCTGGGGATAGGATGATACGGCAGGGATGGGGTGATGCGGCAGGGATGAGATGAAGCACCCAGAGATGAGGTGATGCAGCAGGGATGACATGAAGCAGCCGGAGATGAGGTGATGCAGTAGGGGTGAGATGATGCAGTCAGAGATGAGGTGATGTAGCCGGGGTGAGGTGATGCAGCCGAGATGAGAGGAGGAGATGAGCGAAGATGTGGCAAAGCCGGCGAATTGGAATATAAAAAGATATGATCATCTCTATTATGTACCCAAAAATGTTGCCATTGACAGACAGAAATCATCCTGAAAAAAATCAAGCCCTCATAAAGCTACATTGACCAAAAAAATATAATACTATGTTTCATGAAATGTGACAGTAAAAAAAAAATACTGTGTCCTAAAAGCCCAATAATATAATTTATGATGTGCTGTTGGAGTCATTGCTTCTTAAGCAAATTAAATGGATAATATAACTTCCTTTTGAGAATTCTATTGAATCCATTTGGATCTGTTCACTGACTATCACTGTTAGTGTCCTATTAGAATCTCACTAGCACTTAGAGGGAACACTTGAAGAAGTTGATTGATAAGAAAAATAGGAGAGAATCACACAACAGGATGAAAAAGAAAATATTTTGAAGCATCTGATTTTTAAAAGACACAATTGTAGAAAATACTTCTAGAGTTCTTTCCATAATTAAAAAAACAAACGGACAAACATATTTTTGAACCATATTAGAACTGTAGTAAGTATTCACAGTGAGTTTTCTTAATGCCATTTGTTTTTTAACAAGAAGAATGACAAAGAGGATGTTATACATCACTTTTAAACTTCTTTTTCACTGATTTTCTATACAGATCAATAGGGCAGCCAGCCTGAAGTTATTGACTCGTTCAAGTCTAATTTCGTCTTTATTTAGGGGTTAATCCATACTGACAGTTTTAGAAGCAACTACAAACTACTTTTAACTTTGAAACAAAAGTGTCTGTCACAGATAGTATTGCCCTTATTAACATTGATAGGACACAAATGAGGAAATCCATCCTCAAACCTTTACTGTAAAAAGTGGTGTATTATATATAATAACATGTTGTAATGTAGCATTAAATTATTATGGTGGATCCTCATTATAAGACAACGTAATACAAGCTTTTATCAAAGTTTTAAAGCTAGTGGAGTATTCTGATTTCTACACAATTGTCTTAGGTGGCATAATAGACTCTTTTGGAAATGTTGTGTTTCTACCAATTTACTGTAGGTCATAGAGGTGAATACTCTCATTTATGATTTATGATACATATAGTGATCTGAGTGATATCCTTCTGAAGTTTTCAAAAATGTTTAGATTTGAGAGTCCTCAGTGGTTGATACCTTTTTCAAAAATGTTCAATTCCAACTTTGAATCTCCATTATTTCCTCTTGGAAATTGATTTAAAGGGAATCTGTCATCAAGTTGCTGTTACTAAATCTGAGATTAGCCTAATTGTGGGGTAGAGACCTTCATTGCAGTGATATGTCACTTACTGGTCTGCTTGGTGCAGTTTAGAAAAAATCACAGTTCTCTGAATGCTAAGCTCTGTATAAACCTGCCCCCAGCACTGATTGGCAGTTTTTTATGTACACTGTATATTGGCAGAAAACTGCTAGTTAGTGGTGGCGGCGGGATTACATAGAGCAGGTGGACTACATGGCATGACATAACTAGTCATCTAGTGATAATCTCCTGCTGACAAAACTCTGATTTTATTGAAACTACAACAAGCAGTCTAGTAAGTGACACATCACTGGAATCATGGACTCTTCGCCTATATCATGCTTCTGACAGATTACATAACAATAATAATAACCCTTAGATTATATGAATTATATTATTTCAACATACAGAATGCAGCTTTGACATTTTGAAGCCCTTATTTATAGTGTGCTTTTTTATTAGTACTGATAGAAATTTCTAAGATAATTCAATACATTTATTTTTTAGCTGAAGCTAAAAATTACGAGTTGGCAAATAGTCGATACACCTCATGCTGAGACTATATTATCGAATTCCATTAGTTCAGTGTTTGGCTAAATATTTTACATCTCCTCTTTGCCAGCAGCAGATGTAATATGTTTAGACAAGTAATTCAGGGTGGGGATTCAATAAACATATTTTTCAAAGCTTGTAGATATTTTAAGACACTGAAAATTTTATGTTAGGCAATAATTGCCTTCTAGTATTAAATTTAAGCATGAATGCCTTAGTAAAACATCATCAATATACTGATGTTTTCAACAAATGTACAAAATATATTACATTAAGAAAATCAAACCCTTAGTGTGCATGTCCTTGGGTTGACATTGCCATGTCTACCGGTCTCCATGGCAATGAGAGTCTCAGTTTCTTAAAAGAAATCACAACTGCCGATGATAACAAAAAAAGTATTTAAAATCAATCTCCACAAAAATATATGCATTTTTCATGCCTGTGAAAAACTCAAGAGTTAGTAGATAAAGAAAAGTTAACTCCTTCTAAAAAAAATTACGTTTAAGGCTATGTGCCCACAATGCAGATTTGATGCAGAGCATTTTTGCCTCTCCCTGGCAGAAAAAATGCATGCAGATTTAAATGCGTTTTTTTCTGCCAGGGAGAAGTGTTTTTACATGCGTTTTCGCATGTGCTTTTTCAAGCGCTTTTCCAAGAGATTTTGAGCATCACTTGGAAAAGTGCTTGACAAGTTGGTCACACGATATAAATCCATACAACTGGCATGGATTTATATTGTGTGACCAACTTAGATGCATTACATGCTGCATCTATAGTAAAAAAAAAAAGAATTAAAAAGTTAAAAATAAAAAAAACCTGTATACTCACATCTCCGGTCTCCTCCCGGCGGCGACGATCCTCTCTCCTCGGCGTCCCGCGGTGTACTGGCAGGACCTGCGGTGATGTCATTTAGTCAGCTGATGGTCACGCGACCATCACCTGACCACTGACGTCAGCGGTCGCGTGACCATCAGCTGATTAAGGCTGTGTGCCCACGTAGCATTTTTCAAGAGTATATGCTGCGGAATTTCCGCAGCGTAAACGCTTGAAAAACGCATGTATATCCGCACCCCATGGTCCCCAATGGGATTCCGCAAGTTCTATGCACATGCTGCGGATTTTTCCGCAGCGTTTATGCCGCGTTCAAAAATCTGCAGCATGTCATTTAATTTTGTGTTTCCGCAAGCGGAATTGCCTTAGTCCAATGCATAAAAAACGCAAGTCAATTCCGCATGTGGAAAACGCGTGATAAACGCGCGAAAAATGCACTATAAACGCGTGCGGAATTCCGCATGCGTTTTTCCGGGAGAGGACTTGCATTTATGCAGCAGAAATTTTCTGCTTCATAAATGCAACGTGGGCACATAGCCTAAATGACGTCACCGCAGGTCCTGCCAGTACACCACGGGACGCGGAGGAGAGAGGATCGCCGCTGGGAGAAGACCAGAGAGGTGATTATACAGGTTTTTTTGTTTTTTTATTTTTAACTTTTTTATTTCTTTTTTCACCGTGTGGTAGCCGGGATGAAGAGGAGTTGTAGTCTCCTCTTCATCCTGGGTACCACACGCACCGCGATTACGCCGCAAATTCGCAGCCATTGAATTTAATTGAAACGCATCAAATGAACATATACCTGTGGGTTTTCTGCGTTTCAGTGTTCCTCAATGGCCGCGAATTTACGGTGTAATCTTGGTAGAAATGGTTATGCTGCGTTTTGCAACGCAATGCGAATTCGGCGTGCTAATTAGCACATCATGTGCACAGCACATCCGAATTCACATTGCTTTGCATGGCAGACGGTTTTACAAGCATTTTCGCGGCCGTAAAAACGTTGCAAAAACGCTACAAGAACGCTACGTGGGCACATAGCCTTATTCTCTATTCTCTTTACAGGTGAACTAAGTGTTATTTTGAATAATTGATTTCAGCAGGGGATTCTTCCAAAGATGTTGGGTGGTCTCACTCTCAAGTGAACTAAAATTCCAACATTATACTGTTTACCAAAAATTTACAAGAATCCGCTAAACCCACTGTGATATCTAATTGTGTCCGAAATGAGGGGTCTATGTGACCCTCTATGTAAATATATTGATCACTATTTAAAACCCTTAGTGGAGTCTTTGACCCCTAATATGCATGACATAATGAATGTCCTGGTGTTGATCAATGACATCACCTTAGACAGGGATATAATCTTTATGACAACAGACATACAGTCTTTATATATCTTTTTTTAGATATGTATGAAGGGAAAAAGATAGTCCACTCCTTCCTGAAAGTTAGCATCTCGGATAGCTATATTTGTGATTTGGTCTTTGAGATGTCACAATCCATGATAAAGACATTTTTTGTGTTTAGAGATGTATTTTACCCAAAGAGGAGTGGGTAAAAGCACAGTCTTTCTATGCCAATCTTTTCTTTGATTATTGGGAAAGACAGATAAATAGCGATGGCAGTGCCCCAGTGAAACATGTGCAGCAATAGCTCCGCTAAAATGATGGCCTACTTAGAATTTGACTGTGCACTATTAGTCAATTGATTCAGTTTATGGACCAACTCAATAGGAATCCATGAAATATTAAATTCTCATTAATATAATTCACTGAGGGTGGAATTCTTGGATATCATCAGTGAAGCGGATGCCAATTTCCAACTACAGAATAATGTCTATTGAAAATCCACTTTCATGAATTTTCCTTTACATGCTATTTCTACTCACCACCATGCATCTATCGATCCTATAGTAGTTGGTTAATTTCTTTGCGATGGAGCAGATCTGCTCATTCAATAATAGATTTGAGCAATTTAAATGAAAGCCAGATTTCAGGCTACAGTTTATAACAAATGCATTAAATATGGATATAACCATGCCAAGTTGACTCCACAAATTTCACTTTTGCAAATGTCAGATCAAAAAAAGAGGATGGAGCATGAGGTGAGTTTTATTTCAATTTTTAATGAGGAATGGCATATTATGAGGGCAATTCTGCAACGTTGGGCTATATTGAAAACTGAACCCATTCTGGCTGGATGTTTATCTGACTGTTCCTGTATGACATTGAAAATAACTAAGAGTACTTTAGTCTAAAGCCACTACACTGTAAAGAATGAAAACCCATTTAAAAAAAATCTGTCAGCAGGTTTTTGCTATTTAATATGAGATCAGCATGAGGTAGAGGTTAAAACACTGAATTCAACAATGTGTCACTTATCAGGCTGTTGTTTAACTGGTTCTGGACTTCCCACTGTACATAAACGTCGGCGCTGCCTGAGCTCTGTGCAGCGCCGACATTTAAATATGGTGGGTGGTCCCACAGCGCTCAGGACCCCTAGAGTCCTGCAAGCGCTGCAGTTCTTCTGGTGCAGAGCGATAGCTCTGACAGGGGACATCATCGGGACCTGATTGGATCAGGTCCCAATGATGTTAACCCTTTGCTATCTTCTATATGCCACGATCTATAGTGATCGCGGCATATAGAAGATAGTGAGAGGAGAGGGGGTCGTCAACTTACCTCTCCGACGGTCACCTGATATCTTCAAGGACCTGCCGTTGTTATGGCAGCTGGAGGTCACATGACCACCTCTAGATCTGCCATATATGGTGTCCTGCTAGGCTCAGCCTGCAGCTGAAGCCTGGCAGGAGACACTGACTGTGAAACAGTCAGCAAACATGTCATGTAATGTAATACATGTCTATTACATTGCATGACATCAGTGATTAGAAAAATAAAAATTAATGTCCCATACAGCGACTAAGTAAAAATGTAAAAAAAAACTCAAAAAAATGTTTTCAAACTGTTAAAAAAAAATCACAAAATAAATAAAAATAAATAAAATATTAAACCAATAAATCCGTATATTTATGCAAAACAAAAAAAGTACACATATTTGGTATCACCGCATCCAAAACAACCCGATCTATAAAACTGTCACACTAATTAACTCCTTCTGTGCGCACCGTAATAAAAATAAATAAAAAACAGAGCAAAAAACTATGCTTTTTCATCATATAACCAAGCAAAAAGTGGAAAAAAATGCGATCAAAAAGCAAAATGGAAATAAAAATGGTACCGCTGAAAACGTCATCTTGTTCCGCAAAAAAAATCCGCCATACAGCTCCATCAGCCGAAAAATAAAAAAGTTATAGCGCTCAGAATAAAGCGATGCAAAAAAAATATTTTTTATATAAAATTGTTTTATTGTGTAAAAGCGCCAAAACATAAAAAAATATACAGTAAATGTAGTATCACTGTAAACGTACTGACCCGAAGAATAACGATGCTTTATCACTTTTACGACACGCAGAACAGCATAAAAAAAAACCTCAAAAAACAATTCCTGAATTGTTGGTTTTTGTTAATTTTACCACCAAAAAACGGAATAGAAAGCGATCAAAAAATGTCACGTACCCAAAAATGGTACCAATAAAAATGTCAACTCGTCCCGCAAAAAAAAAGCCGTCACATGACTCTGTCGGCCGAAATGTGGAAAAATTATAGCTCTCAAAATATGGCGATGCAAAAACTAGATTTAGCAAAAAAAGCATCTCTTAGTGTGTGACAGCTCTCAATCATAAAAACCCGATATAAATCTGGTATCTCTGTAATCGCACCGACCTGAAGAATAAAGTAATCTCATCACTTATACCACACGAGGAAAGGCTTAAAAAATAAATAAAACCAATTCTTCACCTGCTACTGATTTGTTTATTATGTCTCCCAAAGATCGCAGTAAGGCTCTGCTCACATTTATCCTGAGCTCTGCGCTGAGCACTTACACCAGAGTTTCCGTGTAAATCTCTGAAATACGTGATTCAGACAGAACCCATGACGGAAGATTCCCTGTAATGAGGCAGATATCGGCCACTGTGGATGCCATCTGGACTGTGATCCCACAGTGTCAGTTTTTTTAGGCGTGCATAAAAGTGCGGTTGGCCACAGTTTTGTGCACTTCTGAAAAAAAAAGACACCGCTAAACAGAGGCCAGACAGAGTCCAGAGTAACTCTGCTGTCCCATTACAGTGAATGGATCCCGAAGGGGTTTCATCTGAATTACATCACTTGGAAATTTAGATGGAAACCCCGATGTAAGTGCTCAGCCTCGAGCGCCGGATAAATGTTACGTAAAATGTTCCCAATAAAAGCTTCAACTCAGTCCTCAAAAAAAGCTAGTCCCCACTCAGGTCCCTCATCTGTTAAAAATATTCCAAATTACTGGTAGCAGAAAGGCTCTGGAAAAGTGAAATGGCCCTTGCCCCCCAAAAAAATTTAGAAAATGTTGTGCTCCCAAATCCAAATGCCTATTCTACAATAATTTGTTCTCCAATTGTCAAATAGCGCTCTGTCCCTCCCAGATCTCGCCGTATGGCTAAGCGGAATGATACAGCCACATATCGGGTATTGCCACTTTTAGAAGAAATTGTGCGACACATTTCGGCACCATTTTTACTCATTGCCCTGTGTGTAAATGTAAAATCTGAGGGTAAAACATTTTTTTGTGGTTAAAATATAATTATGTTTTTTTCACTGCCCAATGGTATAAATTAAAAAATTAAAAAATGCTCACTACTTCCCTAGATGAATTCCTTGAGAGGTGTAGTTTACATAATGGGGTCACTTGTGGGTGTTTCTGCTGTTTCGGCATGTCAGCGACTCTTCAAATGTGACATGGTGTCTGCACTTATCCCAGCCAACATAGCGCTCCTTTCTCTTCCGAACCCTGCCGTACACCAAAGCAGTGGTTTTCCCCCACATATGTGGTATCGGCGTACTCAGGAGAAATTGCACAAGAAATTTCGTGGTGCAATTTCTCCTGTTATCCTTATGATAATGCAAAATTAGGAAGTGAAAAACATTTTTTGTGGGAAAAATGTGAAAATTTTATTTTTACGGCTCAATATTATAAACTTCTGTGAAGCACCTGGGGGTGCAAGGTGCTCACCACACATCTATATAAGTTCCTGGAGGGGTCTAGTTTCCAAAATGGTGGCACTTGTGGGGGGTTTCCACTGATTAGGCACATTAGGGGCTCCCCAAATGTGACATGTCGTCCGCTAATTATTCAAACAAATTTTACATTCAAAAAGTCAAATGGCGCTCCTTCCCTTCCGAACCCTGCAGTGTACCCAAATAGTGGTTTTCCCCCACATATGGGGTATCCGCATACTCAGGAGAAATTGCACAACAAATTTCATGGTGCAAATTCTCCTGTTACCCTTATGATAATGCAAAATTAAGGGAGGAAAAATATTTTTTGTGGGAAAAATGGGAAAATTTTATTTTTATGGCTCAATATTATAAACTTCTGTGAAGCACCTGGGGATGCAAGGTGCTCACCACACATCTAGATAAGTTCCTGGAGGGGTCTAGTTTCCAAAATGATGGCACTTGTGGGGGGTTTCCACTGATTAGGCACATTAGGGGCTCCCCAAATGCAACATGGCGTCCGCTAATTATTCAAGAAAATTTTACATTCAAAAAGTCAAATGGTGCTCCTTCCCTTTCAAACCCTGCCGTGCGCCCAATCAGTGGTTTGCCTCAACATATGGGGCATCGGCGTGTTCAGGAGAAATTGCACAACAAATTTCATGGTGCAAATTATCCTATTACCCTTATGATAATGCAAAATTAAGGGATGAAAAACATTTTTGTGGGAAAAATGTGAAAATTTTATTTTTACAGCTCATTAATATAAACTTCTGTGAAGCACTTTGGGCTTCAAGGTGCTCACCACACATCTAGATAAGTTCCCTAAGGGGTCTAGTTTCCAAAGTGGTGTCACTTGTGGCGGATTTCCACTGTTTAGGCACATCAGGTGCTCTCCAAACGCAACATGGCGTCTATCAATTATTCAAACAAATTTAAATTCAAAAAGTCTAATGGCTCTCCTTCCATTCTGAACCCTGCAGTGCGCCCAAACAGTGGTTTTCCCTCACATATGGGGTATCGGCGTGCTCATGAGAAATTGCACTACAAATTGTGTATTCCATTTTTTCTTGTTACCCTTCTGAAAATAAAAAAAATGGGTCTAAAGTAACATTTTGGTGAAAAAAAGTTAAATGTTCATTGTTTTCTTCCACATTCCAAAAATTCCTGTGAAACACCTGAAGGGTTAATAAACTTCTTGAATATGGTTTTGAGCACCTTAAGGGGTGCAGTTTTTAGAATGGTGTCACTTTTGGGTATTTTCTGTCATAAAGGCCCCTCAAAGTCACTTCAAATAAGATGTGGTCCCTAAAAAAATGTTTTTGTAAATTTTGATGGAAAAATGAGAAATCGCTGGTCAAATTTTAACCCTTATAGCTTCCTAACAAAAAAAATTTTGGTTCCAAAATTGTGCTGATGTAAAGAAGACATGTGGGAAATGTTATTTATTAACTATTTTGTGTGACATATCGCTCTGGTTTAAGGGCATGAAAATTCAAAGTTTGAAAATTGCAAAATTTTCCAAATTTTCGCCAAATTTACAATTTTTTCACAAATAAACGCAAGTGATATCGAAGAAATTTTACCACTATCATGAAGTACAATATGTCATGAAAAACAATCTCATAATCATGGGAATCCGTTGAATCGTTTCAGAGCAGTTACTTCATAAAGTGACAGTGGTCAGAATTGAAAAAATTGGCCTGGTCACGAAGGCAAAAACAGGCTCTGGCGCGAAGTGGTTAACTACAATGAAGGTTTTATGACTAGAACATTATCATTATTGGAACTTCCTGCCTTGAGCAAAGTCATCCAACCACACCCCTCATGTGATAAGCAGCTCATTATCAATAGACTATGTGCATAGAGCGCTGTGGTGTGGGAGGGGTTAGCTTTCTCAGCTCTACTGCATTCTACATCTAAGAACTCTGATTTGATTTATCTTTAGTTCCTTTATATGTTTCACTATGTCACTTACATATTGATAGTGTCTCTCGCATATTAGTACACTATGGTGACTAATGTACATGCACCTATAGATTTATCACTACCCCTACCTGGCTTTGTTGTCTTGATACCTGGAATGTGATGTAACACACCTCCGCCCAGGGCATGCGAGGTCTAGCTTCTCTGATGGAAGCGGGGTGATGTGGATAGGGAGGCCAAATGTGCATGTGGTGGTAGCGGATCCACTATTGGAACTGCTCAGATCAGTAATCAGATTGGCGCACTATTTAAGATGTTACTGAGGAGACATTAACCATGCCTCCTGAAAAAGTCATATTCAGTGCTCAGGCATAAATTAGTACTCAACCTTTGAAAAGTAAGATTTGAATCAACATCTTACTGAAAACAACAACAATTTCCAAAATAATGACAAGACTGAGTTTCATAAAACATTTTCAAGTCATAACATGAAAGTAAGGTTAATATTAATTTTGTTATAAAATGTTCCGTTTTACTTAAATTAGTTGATGCAAAAATGAATACACCCCACATCAATAATTACTACATTGGATTTCGATCTAGTATTTTGCACAGTAGCTTGCAAAATTATTCAACATCCCCCAAGAAGGCATTTTTTGGTGTTTTGCAACCACACAGTCTGGAATTTCACTGTTTTTTGAGGGTTTGCTTCAGTTCAGGTAAAGAACCCGACTGCAACTGTGAACATTTGATTTTATTTTTATTGTGAAGCAAACAACAAAAGGACAAAATAAATTAAAACTTCAGTGTGCATAACTATTCACCCCCTCCTAAAGTCTTTGTAGAGCCTCCTTTTACAGCAATTACAGCTGCAAGTCACTTTGGATAAGTCTCTATGAGCTTTCCACATCTTGCCATTATGATTTTTACTCAAGGCAAAACTGCTCCAGCTCCATCAATTTCTATTTTTCCATCTGGTGAACAGCAATTTTCAAGTCTGACAACAGATTCTAAATTAGATTAAGGTCTAGGCTTTGACTAGGCCACTCCAAAACATTTACAAGTTTCCCCTTAAACCTCTCGAGTGTTGCTTTAGCAGTATGCTTTCGGTCATTGTCTCGTTGGAGGGTGAACCTCCGTCCCAGTCTCAAATCACTGACAGACTGAAACAGGTTTTGCTTAAGAATATCCTTGTATTTCGCACCATCCATCCTCCTCCTCAACTCCAACCATCTTCCATGTCCCTGCTGCCGAAAAACATCTTGTTCTTGAGGTGATGAGCTGTGTGGGTTTGGCGCCAGACATAGCATTTACCTTGGTGGCAAAAAAATTCAATTTTGGTCTCATCTGACCACACTACCTTCCTCCATATATTTGGGGACATCTCTTTTGGCAAACTCAAAACAAGCCTTTTAATTTTTGTTTCTTTGTATAGGCTTTTTTCTGGCAACTCTTCCATAAAAGCAACCTCAATGGAGCTTATTGTGGTTGTATGGACGGTTACTCCAGTCTCTGCTTGGGAACTCTGCAGCTCCTTCAGGGTTACCTGTGGTCTCTGTGCTGCCTCTCTGATTAATGTCCTCCTTGCCTGAGCTGAGAGTTTTGCTTGCACCAGAAATTTTTATGTGCTTCATAGCAAAAGGGGTGAATACATATGCGCATGCCAATTTTTAGTTATTTCATCCCATAAATTTATTTATGCCTATATTTTTCTCACTTCACTTCATCAATTTAAACTATTTAGTGCTGATACATTCCAACACAAATTGGATTACAAAAATATTTAAACACTGATTGTAATGTAACAAAATAGGTAAAAAAGCCAAGGGGTATAAATACTTCACAAGACACTATAGGACCTCCTTGATTTTTAATGACATCACCAAGTTTTCTAGGCATGGAATGAGAAAGTTGGTGACATATATCAGCATTGATCTTTTTCAATTCTTCAAAAACAACCACCATCCAGCATCCAGGTTCTAAAAGAGTTCATTATTGAAGAATGGAAAAAGATAGATGTTGCAGTATGTCACTAACTTGTTCATTACCTAGCTAGGAAACTTTCTGCTGTTGTTAAAAATCATGGAGGTCATACAAAATACTGGATTTAGCATTTTTTGATGTGAAGTTTTTGCTAGACTAATTTGAGTAAATCTGAAGATTTTGTAATGAAAGTTATATTATTAATCTTTCTTTCATTTTATGGTTTAAAAAAATGTTCTATGAAACTCAGTCTTGTCAAAATTTTGAAAATTGTTCTGGTATTTAATGAAATAATAATTAATACATTGATTAAAATTTTACTTTTGAAAGGGGGTGTACTCATTTACGCTGAGTATTATATAAATACGCCTTGGCAACTGATGGCAGACGAGAACAGTAGGCACAGAATTGGTAAAACCTTCCTTAACATTTAATTGGCTAATATGGTCTAATAAATTACTTGCACCTTATGTGGTTTTATATAGCATAAAGTCTTTGCTTTGGAATAATACAATGAAATTGTAATCTATACTAAATCTGCAACATTGTTTGGATATATGATGTACTTGTACTACTATATCTAATGTACAGGGTGGGCCATTTATATGGATACACCTAAATAAAATGGAAATGGTTGGTGATATCAACTTCCTGTTTGTGGCACATTAGTATATGGGAGGGGGGAAACTTTTCCAGATGGGTGGTGACCATGGCGGCCATTTTGAAGTCGGACATATTGGATCCAACTTTATTTTTTTCAATGGGAAGGGGGTCATGTGACACATAAAACTTATTGAGATTTTCATAAGAAAAACAATGGTGTGCTTGGTTTTAACATAACTTTATTTCTTCATGAGTTATTTGCAAGTTTATGACCACTTATAAAATGTGTTCAAAGTGCTGCCCATTGTGTTGGATTGTCAATGCAACCTTCTTCTCCCACACTTGACACACTGATAGCAACACCGCAGAAGAAATGCAAGCACAGGCTTCCAGTATCCGTTGTTTCAGATGCTGCACATCTCGCACCTTCACAGCATAGACAATTGCCTTCAGATAACCCCAAAGATAAAAGTCTAAGGGGGTCAGATCGGGAGAACTTGGTGGCCATTCAACTCGCCCACGATGACCAATCCACTTTACAGGTAACTGTTCATGTAGGAATGCTTGGACCAGACACGCAAAATGTGGTGGTGCACCATCTTGTTGGAAAAACTGAAGGAATGTGCCATCTTCAGTGGATAAAGAGGGCAACACATCATCATGTAGCAATTTCAGATATCCAGTGGCATTGAGGTTTCCATTGATGAAGAATGGCCCCACTATCTTTGTACTCCAGATACCACACTATACCATCAATTTTTGTGTTCCAACAGTCTTGGTGGAGGGATCTATCCACTGTGGGTTAGTGTCAGACCAATAGCGGTGATTTTGTTTGTTAACTTCACCATTCACAAAAAAGTTTGCCTCATCACTGAACATAATGTTCTGTGTAAACTGAGGGTCCTGTTCCAATTTTTGTTTTACCCGTTCTGCAAATTCAGTGCGCTGATCTGGGTCATCCTCGTTGAGGTGCTGCAGCAGCTGGATTTTGTAAGGGTGCCATTTGTGAGTAGCTAATGTCCGCCGAAGGGATGTTTGACTGATGCCACTCTCCAGTGACATGCGGCGAGTGCTACGCTGTGGGCTTTTGCTGAATGAAGCTAGGGCAACCACTGATGTTTCTTCATTAGGGACAGTTTTCTTGCGTCCACATTTTGGCAAATCCAACACTGAACGTGTTTCACGAAATTTAGCAAGCAGTTTGTTAACTGTGGCATGGGAGATGGGTGGTCTCTTAGGGTGTCTTGCATTGAAATCTGCTGCAATGACCCGGGTACTGCGTTCACAAAACATCAACACAATTTCTATCCGCCCCTCACGTGTTAACCTCTGTGACATGTCAATGGCTGTAAACTAAGAGAAACTTGTAAATAACTCATCAAAGAATAAAGTTACATTAAAACCAAGGACACCATTGTTTTTCTTATGAAATTCTCAATAAGAATCATGTGTCACATGACCCTCTTCCCATTGAAAAAAATAAAGTTGGATCCAAAATGGCTGACTTCAAAATGGCAGCCATGGTCACCACACATCTGGAAAAGTTTCCCCCCTCCCATAAACTAATGTGCCACAAACAGGAAGTTGATATCACCAACCATTTCCATTTAATTTAGGTGTATCCATATAAATGGCCCACCCTATACATGTATGTATTGGGTTATGCCTTTATAAATGTGTACTTCCTATTGGCTCTCCTAGGTCACTTTTTCTGGTAGTCGTATTTTGATTCTTGTTAGTGAATAAAATATTTATTTTTCAATTACACTAGTAATCCTTAGTCCTACTCTTTTTGAGTATAATGTTTATAATATATTGTTATTGGAGTTGCTATTTGAATATTATTAGGGTCATAGATATTATAGTGTCTGTATCTTTGACAAGGTCATACTAGTGTGCCTATGGCCCACTGTTAGCATTGACTTTAGGGGCTCACATTACAGCTACGTGCAAATACATGATAATTATCCCCGTGGAGCATTGACTGTAAAATACTGTAGAGATGGCTTCTGCTTATCTACTGTGCGCACACCATAACTGTGATGTAGAATTGCGTTAGTTTGCATTAAAGATTTTTTTTGGTGAAAACAAGTTATCATCTATCCACAGGATCGGTGATAACTTAATAATCAATGGGGTCTGACCATTCGGAACTGCGCTGATTGGTAGAATAGTGAACTTTTATGTCCAACAGGGCACTTTAATTCCCATTTTTAAATTGAGCTGCAGGCCACCACTACATTCATTCTGTTTGAGGCTGTCAGAAAAAGCCAAGATCAGCGCTCAGCAGCCACTTAGGGAATGATTCGATCAGTGGTCGAGTCGAACATGCTGCTTCATTCTGCCATTTGCTTTTACTGGAGAATCCCTGTAAGTCCACCGTGTAACAGACGTGGGACAGGCAGGGATTGAATTTCCAAGTATTTAATCTCTAATGGAAATGAAGAAACTTTTCCTTATTGATATCAGAAAGAACAAGTGATCTCCATGCAACACACAATCCATTATACCCAAAAACAATATATCATTAATAACACATTCAAGGGACAAATACTACCACTCCATGACTGGACCACAACATATTATCACCACATAGTGACCAAATAATACTACATATAAGGGAGAAATACTGCCACACTGCCACACTATGACCAGACCACATATTAATGCCACATAATGACCGAATACTACGATATTGATCATTAATAAAAACTGCAATACTAATAACACTACTATTACCACTGATAACATTATACATAAGAGCTCTACATATATTACTGTATATAGTGTATACTGTAAGCATTAGTGTTGAGCCACCCCCATAGTGTTTGAGTTCGGTTCGTCGAACACCGGGATGCTCGTGGAACTGTTCGTCGAACACCTTAGAACACCGTCGAACACCGTTAAAACCAATGGCAGGCAAATAAAAACACATAGAAACACATAGAAAACACCTTCAAAGGTGTCCAGAAGCTGACAAACTGCTCAGAAGACACTCTCTTTAAAAAATTCAGCAGCGGCATACACCGGTACCGACAATTTAGAACAGAAAGAATAAAGCATCACAAATAGATTAGATAGATAGAAACATGTCAGTCACATATATAAGAAGTACAGTGACAGTGTTGCTTACTGTACTTGTCATTTAGTGTTAAAGGATTTATTTAAAAAAATAATAGTGTTTTCATGCACCTTCCTCTTGTGTTAGGGTCGTGACCGACCCGTTTTAGGTTTTAAATGCATACAAATTCTACATACATTTGTTTATTGCATCAAGACTTTTTGACTTTTTCAGGAATTTATTTTTAAACAAAATACAATAAATAAAACTATTTTACTAAATTGTAAAAATGCTCTTATTAAAATTATAACATTTGTTTTGTTGGGGTCAGTTTCGACCCAGGTCTAATATAAGAGTAAAAAAACAATAATAAGTCCCAAAACTGAACTCATAAACACAATATAAACCAACAGCCCACAGTCAGCTCTACCTCCAACAACTTGAGTTAGGGACTTGTCCAGGCATGTATGGCCAAATCAGCTTAGAGTTGGTACTTTGCAGAGTATACATCTCCAGTTTACACATGCAACAATGAGGAGAAGATTTGATATAAGCCAAATTCTGGATTATATCTTAGATGATAATGAATCAGAGGACACACAGCAGCAAACTGATATAGATGAACAGGTTTCTGAGGAGGAAGATGATGTGGAGTATCAACCGGAAGACACAGACAGTTCTGATCAGTCTGATGAGGAGGTCACTGGTGCTGAAGCTCCTCCTGCTGAATGATTCAAATCCAAAAGTGGCCAGATCAGTTGGAGCTCAGTACCTCCAGATGTACATGGCAGGACAGATGCTGCATATGTCATAAAAATGACCCCTGGGATCACAAGGTTTGCTGTGACAAGAGTAAGTGACATCAAGTAATTTTTTGATCTGTTTATGCCATTGTCAATAAAAAAGTCATTATTGCTATGACAAACCTTGAAGGAAAAAAAGTCCACGGCAACATGTGGAATGACCTTCATGATGATGTCCTGGATGCCTACATTGGTGTTCTTCTCCTTGCTGGAGTGTACAAATCCTGCAATGAGGCCACTGATAGTCTCTGGGATGCATCGACAGGCAGGAATATTTTCCGGCCAACAATGTCACTTCAAAATTTTCAAATGATATCAAGAGTCCTCAGATTTGACAACAAAGACACCAGAACAAAATCTGACAAACTTGCTCCCCTCAGGGATGTTTGGGAGAAATGGGTGCAGCTCCTTCCACTGATGTTCAACCCAGGGCCAGAGGTGACAGTAGATGAACGTTTTCTCCCTTTCCGCGGAAAATGCCCCTTCCGGCAATACATGCCAAATAAGCCAGGCAAATACGGCATAAAAATTTGGGCAGCCTGTGATGCGAAAACTAGCTATGCATGGAATCTACAGATTTACACAGGCAAGTCTGCAAGCGGCATCCCTGAAAAAAAACAAGGAAAACGTGTAGTCCTCGATATGACTACTGGACTGCAGGGTCACAACATTACTTGTGACAATTTTTTTACCAGCAATGACCTTGGACAAGAACTTCTCAGGAGGAAAATCACCATGGTGGGCACAGTGAAAAAAAACAAACCTGAGCTGCCCGCTGAATTTTTGCAGATGAAGGACAAGGCTCCATTTTCCTCAAAGTTTGTTTATACAGACACCACCACTGCTGTTTCATACTGCCCCAAAAAGCGATGGAATGTGGTACTGATGTCCACACTTCACAAAGATGCAGCTGTGTCATCAGGAAGTGACAAAAAGCCCAGAATCATCCTGGACTATAACAAAAACAAAGGAGGAGTGGACAACCTGGACAAGCTGACTGCCACCTACACTTGCCAGCGAATGACTAGGAGATGGCCAATGGTTGTATTTTACAACATCCTTGATGTGTCAGCATGCATTTCATTTGTGTTGTGGACCCACATTCACCAAGGGTGGAATTCAAAGAAAAAACACAAGCGGAGGATGTTTCTTGAGGAACTAGGAAGATCCCTTGTCAAGGCGCACGTTGACCAAAGGGAACGAGTGCCCCGAGACCCAGCCGCTGCAGCCTTGGTCCGACAACTCCAGAGCTCAACAAGTGCTTCATCCAAACCCACAGCAACACAAAGAGCATCATCACCAGCATCCTCCTCAACCTGGCCTGCCTCAACATCAACCACAACAGCCACAACCCCAGTGAGACCACCTGATTCTAAAAGAAAGAGGTGTCAGGTCTGCCCTAGCAATAAGCACAGAAAGACAAACACATCGTGCTTCGGCTGCAAAAAATACCTCTGCAAAGAACGCGCAAAAAGTGTCACTTTTTGCCACCCATGCATCTAAGTACTAATGCATCTAAACACTAGTACTTGATTTCTGTTGATTTTGCTTGATTGATTGTTGTTTGTTTGTTTGACCATGAAAAGCTACTTTTTATTATTATTGCTATTAATGTTAATATAATTTTCATCTTTTATTTGTATTAAAGTTCTATAAAAAAAAAATATCGTTTTCTGCCTTTTTCATAAAGTAGTTAGATATGGGTCAAAATTGACCCGTAACACCATAGATGTTACTAGAGTTAATAATATAAAATATATATATGTATACTTTTTTTTACATTTAAGAATTGTGTTCTAAAACCCTTCAGTAATAGTCAGGTAATATAACAAACTTTTTTAAGTTTATATTATTCTCTTGAGGTTCATTTGACAATATTTTTATATTGAAAATGAAGGGTAGGCTCTCAAATGAAAGGCCCAGGGGGCAACAACAAAAATATTAAAATCAATCCTTCCATGGATGAGAAACCCTAACAAGGTAACTAAGTGGTAAGAAACAAATTGGATCATAAATAACTGTTTTTAGGGTATCCTAGGGGTGATTTAAGACACGGGTCAAAGCCGACCCGTTAACATAAGAAAGAGTAACAGAAAGCTAACACAAGAGGAAGGTTAAAAAAGCCGGCCAGCAATTCAGCATCGGTACCCGACAATTTATAACAGAAAGAATAGAGCATCACACATAGATTAGATAGATAGAAACATGTCAGACATATATATAAGAAGTACAGTGATAGTGTTGATTACTGTACTTGTCATTTAGTGTTAAAATAAAGGATTTATTTTAAAAAAATTGGCCTGGGGTTCCCCGTAATTTTAGTTTCTAGCGGAGATTAAGCAGAAGGCTGGGGCAGATGTTTGAAGCCTGGGAAGGGGGTAATACCCATGGAGCTTCCAAGGCTACTAATATCAGCCCCCAGCTGAATACCTAGCCTTTACTAGCTATTAAAATGGGGGACACAAAAAAAATTACGTGGGGTCCCCCCTATTTTAATAACTAGCAAAGGATAGGCAGACAGCTGGGGGCTGATATTAATAGCCCAGGAAGGGTGCCTTGAATATTGGCCCCCTCCCAGGCTAGAAACACCAGCCGTCAGCAGCCCCAGAAATGGCGCATCCAGCCTGTCATCTCAATGCCATCCCAGCGTGGGAGAATTCTCCTGCTGAAGTGCTGAGCACAGGAGAATTTTCCCACGCTGTCAGTGACGTGCATGAGTTGAGCTCATGTCCATTGAACTCAGCTCACCTCATGCACGTCACTGACAGCGTGGGAGAATTGCCTGTGCTCTGCAGTGTCTAGGAAGGATGGCATGCTGGATGGCAGCGCTCAGTTGCCATCCAGCCTGTCATCTCAATGCCATCCCAGTGTGGGAGAATTCTCCTGCTCAAGCGCTGAGGGCAGGAGAATTTTCCCATGCTCTCAGTGACGTGCATGAGGTGAGCTGAGTTCGTTGGACATGACCTCGGCTCATCTTTATGCCGTCACAGACAGACACTGAGGAGCGCAAGCATGCCTGCGCTTCTCAGTGTCTGTGGCCTGGCAAGCTGGATGGCAGCTTTTGGCTGTGATCCAGCCTGTCATGTCAATGTAGCAGAGCTGAAGCTGTCGTGAGAACCATGGAAAGGTAAGGATGAGGTTGCTTTATTATTTTACTTTTATTGCAGGAGATCGTTGGCTTCAGCTGGAATGGGCGTGATGGTAAGTATGGTTTAATTTAGAACAATAAAGAATTGTGTGTTTATTTCAATTAAAGGACTTTATTCTCGGTGTTTGTGTTTTTTTTAACTTTGACTATGGGGTTAGTAATGGGGGGTGTCTTATAGACGCCTCTCCATTACTAACCTGGGCTTGATGTCAGCTGGCATTATAAGCTGACATCAACCCCAGCCCTATTACCCCACTGCCACCGCTACAGGGCAGTGGGAAGAGCAAGGCTAAGTGCCAGAATTGGTGCATCCTATGGATGCGCCATTTCTGGGGCGGCTGACGGCTGGTGTTTCTAGCCTGGGAGGGGGCCAATATTCATGGCACCCATCCTGGGCTATTAATATCAGCCCCCAGCTGTCTGCCTAGCCTTTGCTAGCTAATAAAATAGGGGTCACCCATTTTAATAGCTAGTAAAGGCTAGGTATTCAGCTGGGGGCTGATATTAGTAGCCTTGGAAGCTCCATGGGTATTACCCCCTTCCCAGGCTTCAAACATCTGCGCCAGCCATCTGCTTAACCTCCGCTAGAGACTAAAATTACGGGGAACCCCACGCCAATTTTTTTTAAAATAAATCCTTTATTTTAACACTAAATGACAAGTACAGTAATCAACACTATCATTGTACTTATTATATATGTGACTGACATGCTTATATCTATCTAATCTATGGGTGATGCTCTATTCTTTCTGTTATAAATTGACAGGTACCCCTGCTGAATTGCCGGCCGGCTTTTATAAAGAGACGGTGCTTGAAAACACTAATATTTTTTTTAATAAATCCTTTAACACTAAATGACAAGTACAGTAACCAACACTGTCACTGTACTTCTTATATACGTATGTGACTGAGATGTTTCTATCTATCTAATCTATGTGTGATACTCTATTCATTCTGTTCTAAATTGTCGTGTACCGGTGTATGCCGCTACTGAATTGCAGGCTTTTCATGTTTCACTCTGAGCACTGTTCCCATCGATTTGGGCAACCACTGTAATGCCACAACCACCATGGCTGTGGCATTACAGTGAGTGGCAGACAATCCCTGCATGATTGGTGCTCTAAATAGCACCAGACATGCAGGACACGCTTTTGGTGCACGAACAGTTATCGAACCTAACCTCGAACAGCCGAATTTTTTGCAAATCGTTCGCGTTCGTCGAACGTCTCGAACACCGCCCAAAACAGCTCGAATTTGAGATTGGCGAACAGTTCTAGTCGAACACCGCTCATCTCTAGTATACAGATAATACAGTGAGTGACTTACCAGTAACATCTCTAGTTGAAGTGATTCATCTTCACTTTTCTTCTTTATTTGGCACAGGCCGCTATCACTTCTTCCAGCCAGTACTCATCTCTTGCAAAAAAAGTAACACACAGACTTCTACTGATGATCACTTCTAGAGAACATTTGCCACTTGTTCAGCAACTTGTACACTGCGCCAGGTGAAGAAAAAAATGTACATATTACCGCTCTGCACAGTAACAGAATCTCCACCCCCCCCCTCATGGAAAATATTATCCTGAAAATTAAAATATGTTACAGAAGCAATAATGTCCCCGAATTTGCCCCTACAATAATTATGTCCCTCACTTGCCACTATTAACTAATAATGTATATTCCTCATTCTGACATCCATACAGTAATTATGTCACCCACCCTTCCCCATCCTGTAATATTGCCCTGCATCCTGACCCCCATCCTTTAATAATGTCCTCCACATTGGGCCTTTTTCTGTAATAATATCCTCCATTCTGGTCCTTTTTTGTAATAATGTACCCATCCTGTAATAATGTCCCTCATCTTGGGCACTTCCTGTAATAATGTCCTCCACCCTGGGTCTCTTCCTGTAATATTGTCCTCCATTCTGGTCCCTTTTTTGTAATAATGTCCCCATCCTGGTCCCATTGTGTAATAATGTCCCTCATCCTGGGCACTTCCTGTAATAATGTTCCCCATCCCGGGCCTCTTCTTGTAATAATGTCCCCCATCTTGGACCTCTTTCTTTAATAATATCCTCCAACCTGGGCCCCTTCCTGTAATAATGTCCCACATCCTGGGCTATTCCTGTAATAATCTACCACATCCTGGGCCTCTTCCTTGTATAATGTTCCCCATTCTAGGCCCTTTCCTGTAATAATATCCTCCATATTAGGCCTCTACCTTTAATAATGTTCTCCATCCTGGGCCTTATCCTGCAATAATGTCCTCTATTGTGGGCTCTTTATTTAAAATTATCCTCTATCCTGGACCCTTCCTGTAATAATGTCCCACATCTTGGGCCCTTCCTGTATTAATGTCCACCATTCTGGCCCCTTTTTTAATAATGTCCTCCATCATGGGCCTCTTCCTGATATAATACCCTCCATCCTGTAATAATGTTCTCCATCCTATGCCATTTATTTAACAATGTCCTCCATCCTAGACCCTTTATTGTAATGTCCCTCATTGTTGCCCCTTTATTTAATACTATTCTTTATACCTGGCTGCACTTCTGCAGAGAGTGACATCTTCTTGCTACTCTATATCCGACACTCGGGGATGGAGCAATGCATGATAGTGATGTTGTGTGCCCCGTAACAGACACGCTGACATCAGCTGCAGGGCTCTGATAGGCCGACGGTAATTTTAACTATTGCAGTGCAGGTAGGTGGTAGCTTTTTGCACCGCAGTACATTTCATCTGAATGTGCGTCTGAGGATGTACATTCAGTTTAAATCAGTGCTATTAATCCTCCATTAATAGCTGTGATTTCAACTGAATGTACATGCTATTCAGGGAACCAATGAGGACCTGGTGTCCTCCGGTGCATTAACCACTTTCCAGTGGGTCAGTCCAACACTAATCTTTGATATAGACACACATTTCTAGAATTATATTGGTATCAGTTACTAATCTATAGTTGTTTTTAAACTTTCATGAAAATACTAATTTTTACAATGGCACATTTCCTCACCGATGCCACATATAATGCTGATAAACACAGAATGCCATCCGTTCTTTATATACCACCAAACGACAAAACAAACATAAAAATACTAATAAAAGCCATCACAGACCCAGAATAAATAAAACTACAAATACAATTTGTTTGTAGGTGTAATATTTCATAGAGGTATGATTACAAAGTAGAAATATCACATAAATTGGTAATATATTGTGTGATCTGAATACATCATAGATAAAAGTGTAGACGCAAAGGGTCAGAGAATTAGGTCAGAGCTAAACTCATACAAGTTCTGCTGGCTAGAATGGCTTCAATGAATTTTTCAACCAATACAACATGTTCTATTATGTGATACATTGCCAATTTAATCAATCCGAAAATGTAGCCTTTCCAATTGTCATTTCCAAAACAGCAGATAGGAATGACTAATCATATTTGACAAATCGACTCAGAGATCAAATTCCGAGGATTCAATCACAATTAAAGGCTTTGAAATGAAAGAACAGCAGTTATTTAAGTTTGTTCAGATGAGGATAATGATGATGGAGGAAAAAAAAAGCTAAAAGAAAAATGTAGATAATATTTAGATATAAAATCTCTAAAGTTAATTGTGCAAATTGTCGCTAATATAATGGGGCTGTCTACGATAAGGGGGTATGATTCTATTTAATTACTATATTGTATGCCAATAATAAAAATGTTTTTGAAGGCACTAGTGGACATACCATATATACAACATTGCCAACCATACAGTAGCCTAAGAGATAAGGGAGCTCATTGGCTCCAAAAAACAGTTAGACACTTCCTAATGTCTGCTAAATAACATGCAAGGGACTGTTCACAGTAAGTGAGTAGTCAGAAGAGGATAAAGGGGGTACTCTATCATTAACTACTCAAATGCTAAGGGTTCAAACAACTATGAGGCAAAATATAAGAAAAAAACCTTTCTGGTGGGCGTCACGATGAAGACATGGCTGAGAAGGTGTAGAAAAAGCAATGATCATTTATAAAGGGTCCAAACAAGGTTCTTGCACAGGGGCTCCCTGTTACCCTGATAGACATCAGCATTAGGACTCGCGCACATGGCCGTATTTTGGATCCAAGTGTCATGCTCCGTTGGAACCATTGGACTGCATTTGGATAACATCTGAGGACTGGCCGAATGAAGAAGATGGAGGAATTTTTTTCTCCATCTTCTCCTCAACCAAAATAATTTAATTACACTGTGCTCACACTCTGATCAGAGTTTTATTTGTGTAATTGACCCAATTCTTTTTGATGAGAGAATACACAGTCGTCTGCACCTATCCTTAGATTGAGAAGCTGACTGATATACTGGCGAGATATTTCTTATTCTGACATATTCAAACATGTTCAGCTTTTGTAATGTTCTGTCTGTGTAGTGTACTGCCTAACAGTAGACTTTTGTTTGTATGTGTGTGCTCTGTATGTATATACATAATTATAGAGTGTACTACAAGTACAGAATGATAACTATCTCACATACAGACATAGTATGTATCAATAAAAGTTTATTATATCTCTAAGTGTAATATACCGAATGTATACCCCTGCAACCAGTCACATGACACACAAGAATTAATGTGTTTATCTTAACATTCTAATATTTACCATTAATTACAAATATTCAATCAATACACAAAGAAAATAAAAGTAAACAACTAGCACCAAAGAAATAATATAAACTAGCACCTAACACAAGTGGTAGGTTCACCTTAATATTAACAGGTGTCACTGAAACCCATCTATAGTTATTTTGTTATGTATCTCCATACTATGCAGCCCATCAATATCCTTACCATTATAAACCCCAGATATATGCTACATGGTACTAGCATAAAATCAACTGGGGGTCAAAAATGTAATTTAATTTCTGAATTTAATAAGCCATCTCAATAAATTTAATCTAAAAATGGTTCCCATTACATTTGGCTTTTGGCATTTCCTTCTAGTATCTTTGTTTTATAATTTAAGATCAGTAATGTATGCATTGGGCAGTAATTGCTAAAAATCAATCAACTGCCCGATCCTTTTTATGGATAAAAGCATACAGATTTGATATATAGAAATTATTAGACAATTTGAGGCTTTTTGGCCCAAAAATATGATTGTGTGAATGTTACCTCGATTTGAGTATCTGATTATCTAAGTGAAAAAGTTTTCCATTATATTTGGACAGTCTTATCAGTAATGGCTTAGAGGCAAGTCATGTAGACATGTTACATATAACACAATGCCCAATTCATTTTTCATCCAACTTGCACAGGTACATTGTAGAGAAGGTCATTTTCTGCCTCAATAAGAAAGTTGAGACATCTGTAACAAATGACTGCACTGGCGGGTTTATCTATCCAGGAAACCTCAAACTATGAATATTCGGTTTTCTTTCTTTTACACAAAGCATAGGAGCTTTATTTATGTGGCATTCTTACAACTAGTTCATCTATTAATTGTACTGCATATTTACAAATGTCATATGAATAAAGTTTATTGCATACAAATCTCAAGATATTTGAATGTGTTCATATTTTTTGATTTTGCTTTACTTTTGGCATCTTTTCTTTTACTTTCAGTAATTCAAACTCAATTAGCTAGATGGACAGGAATAAATTAGCATACGGAATAACATATCATACAGAACTGGCCAAGTTGTATCTGTATGATAGCCATAGAATTATATCGGGCTATTTGTATGCTTCTAATTTTATACCTAGAGTTTTGTTTTTCAATCAGAATCAATAATATTCCATAGAAAAACAAAATTTTGGCAAGCCTATATTGGAGACACTTTCTCATGTAAGCATTGCTTGTAAGGGAAAATAAGTTGCCTCATAGAGACCACATATGGCATAATCCATACCCGTAGGCACTTTTTGTGCTGCCCCAAGTCCTTTGGTGCGCTGCAATAAAATGGTTTACTATATATAAATGATAGACAATAGTGACATGTGCTATGTTCTGAGTCAACGTAAGGGTCAAAAGTTTGTTACTGCCATTATGAGCTTTAGACTCTCAATCCTGTCATTTCCAAAGTTATACAGTGCCTTGAAAAAGTATTCATACCCCGTGAACTTTTCAACATTTTTTCAAGTTACACCACAAACTTAAATGTTTTTTATTTGTATGTTATATTATATATCAACACAAAGGAACAAATATTTGTGAAGTGTAAAGGGAATGATACATGGTTTTGTAAATATTTTAAAAATATAAATCCGAAAATTGTGACTGCATTTGTACTCCTAAGTAAAATCCTGAGTGACCAATTGACTTCAAAAGTCACATACTTAGTACATTGAGTCCACCTGTATCTAATTTATTTTCTGTACAACTACCGCTATTCTATGAAGGTCTTGGAGGTTTGCTTGAGAACATTAGGGATCAAACAGCATCATGAAAATCGAGGAACACACCAGGCCGGTCAGATATAAAGTTGTGGAGAAGACTAAAGCATGACTAGAAGATAAAAATTAGCCCAGTTTTTGAACATCTCAAGGAGCACTGTTCAATCCATCAGACAAAAATGGAAGAAGTATGGCATGTAGTGCCGGCGTCCCTGCCCTCTGCTAGGCAGGGACGCTGCTCCCCTCACCGCTCTGCTCCGTGCCCGGCTTCCTCCCCCCGCTCTGCTGTCAGCGCGCGCTCCGTCCCGGCATCCTCCTCCTGCTCTGCTCTCAGCGCGCGCTCCTTCCCGGCCCCTGTGCTTAGGGCGCGCGCGCGCGCGCTCCCCTCCTCTTAAAGGGGCCGCGCGCGCCGCCCTAAAGAGTCCCCGGCCAATGGCCGGAGGACTTCATCATATATAAGGCACCTCCTCCAAAATGGAGGTGCCCGAGCAATGTTGTTTGCACCTGTGTCTCACCTGTGCTTCAGCCCTCAGGTCCCGTTGCCAGTTTCCTGCCAGTTTCCTGCCAGTTTCCTGCCAGTTTCCTGCTAGTTACCTGCCTGATTCCTGCCTGAATACTTGTTACCTGTCTGCCAGTCTGAGGTCCGACGGTCTGCCTTACTACTCCTGTCAGTCTGTCTAAAGGACCAGCCTGCCCGCTCACCTAGGAGCGCATATCAGCTACCTGCCTGCTTGCCTGAGGTCCGACGGTCTGCCTTACTACTCCGGTCAGTCTGTCTATGGACCAGCTTGCCCGCTCACCTGGGAGCGCTTCTCCGTTATCTGCCTGCTTGCCAGCCCGGAGGCTCCGTTGTCACGTGCTGTGACCACCAGCTATCTCAGAGACTCTTGCCCGCTCACCTGGGAGCGCATCTCCGTTACCTGCCTGCTTGCCAGCCCGGAGGTCCCGTTGTCACGTGCGGTGACCACCAGCTATTCCAGAGACTCTCGCTTGCTCACCTGGGAGCACACATCTACCATCTGCCTGCTAGCCTACCCGGAGGCTCTGCCATCACAGGTCGTACCTACCCCTTACCCAGAGACTGCCCTGATCACTTGCCGTAACTCCCTGTCCGTTCACCCAGAGACTGCCACCCGCTCCCTTACAAGGGCCGCCCCCTTGTATAGTAGCTCAGAGGTTCCGCCTCCCGGACCCGTTACAGTTTGCTCGGGCCATGGAACCCGGTGGCACCCAAGCTCCCTCGCTCTCGGACCTCTGTCTTGAACTGTCCCGTCAGAGGTCCCAACAGGAGGCCATCCTGGGTCACCTGCGGAATGTTAATACTCGCCTGAACACTCTGTCTGATCCACCAACAACCTCCGCCAGTGCCATATCTTGCAATCCGGCAGCTCCGCTGCCCACTAATACTATGGTATCCTACCCCGGACCCCGGCTTTCTGCACCTCCTCGCTTCGGAGGCGACCCCGTCCAGGCTCGGGGCTTCTTAAATCAGTGCACCCTGCATTTTGAACTTTTGTCCTACCAGTTTAACTCCGACCGGGCCAAAATTGCCTTCATCATGTCCCATCTCACCGGGGAGGCCCTGGCCTGGCTGAATCCTCTATGGGAGAGAGGAGACCCCCTGGTGTCCAACTTGCCTGCTTTTCTCACAGCTTTCCGGAAAGTCTTCGACGAACCCGGACGGAAGACCTCATCTGCATCATCGTTGCTACGCCTCCGTCAGGGGAGTCTCACCGTGGGCCAATATGCCATACGGTTCCGTACCCTTGCCTCGGAGCTGGCCTGGGATAACGACGCTCTGGTTACCGTCTTCTGGGAGGGTCTGTCCGGCCGTATTAAAGATGAACTTGCCGGTCGGGACATTCCTACCACTCTCGATGACTTAATAACTCTTGCTACCTGGATTGACCTACGGTTCCAGGAGCGTGCCAAAGAGGTCACCCGTGAGAGAAGGATTCCACGTTTAGCTCCTACTTTCCAGAAACCCGTCATTCCCTCCATCTCACCCCAGGTACACTCTCCTGAGCCTATGCAGGTCGACCAGACCAAGATGGTCAAAACCCGTCAGGACTCACGCCGTGCCGAGGGGAGCTGCTTCTACTGTGGCAGTAAGGAGCACCGGATCCGTGCCTGCCCGGAGAGGTCGGGAAACGCCTGTGTCTAGGTTCGCTCAGAGAGGTCCACCTAGACAAGAATAAATCCTCTCCATCCCTGCTGTTGTCAGTTTCGATCATCTACGGGGAGAACCGTTATTTCGAACTAGCCCAACTTGACTCTGGAGCAGCCGGGAACCTTATTTCACAGTCCCTGGTTGAGAAATACCGCATCCCCACCAAACCTCTGGCTGTACCCTTGTCTGTCGCTGCCGTGGATGGGGGCCTCTTACCTCGCCCCATTCAACTCATCACCGAATCCATTACCCTGCAGGTGGGAATGCTGCATTCTGAAGGTATCTCCTTTCATGTTCTGCCTGGACTCTCTCACGCCCTCTTGCTAGGTCTGCCCTGGCTCCAGAGACATGCACCCGTGCTAGACTGGCAAACCGGAGAGGTCCTTCGCTGGGGACAAGACTGTCATAAAACCTGCCTGGTTCCCGTCCATCCCGTCCGTCCCTCTCCTACCCCAGCTAATCTACCTGGACTTCCAATTCCTTATTGGTCTTATGCAGATGTCTTTAATAAAAAGGAGGCAGAGACATTACCACCACATAGACCATACGACTGTCCCATCGATCTGCTACCCGGTACTACTCCTCCCCGTGGGCGTATCTATCCTTTATCCGCTGCTGAGACCCGGTCAATGTCCGAATATATTGAGGAGAATCTGGCCAGAGGATTCATCCGGAAATCTACCTCCCCGGCGGGAGCAGGCTTCTTTTTCGTCAAAAAGAAGGATGGCTCTCTCCGTCCCTGTATAGACTATAGAGGCCTAAACCTGATCACGGTGAAGAATAAGTACCCCCTTCCGCTCATTCCAGAATTATTTGATCGTCTGAGGGGGGCTAGGATCTTCACCAAACTGGACCTTCGTGGGGCGTACAACCTGGTTCGTATTCGTCAGGGGGATGAATGGAAGACGGCATTCAACACCCGGGACGGCCACTATGAATACCTGGTAATGCCCTTTGGTCTCTGTAACGCTCCTGCCGTCTTTCAAGAGTTGGTCAATGACATCTTCCGGGACCTTCTCTACTCCTGCGTAGTGGTGTACCTGGACGACATCTTGGTCTTCTCTCCGGATCTCCAGACTCACCGGAGGGACGTTCGTCAGGTCCTGCTCAGGCTAAGGCAGAACCATCTCTACGCTAAATTTGAGAAGTGCCTCTTTGAGCAGACCTCGCTTCCGTTTCTGGGCTACATTATCTCTCAGACCGGCCTACAAATGGATCCTGAGAAACTGTCTGCCATCGAGAAATGGCCCCGACCGGAGGGGTTGAAGGCCATTCAGCGATTCCTGGGCTTCGCCAACTACTACCGCCTCTTCATACCACACTTCTCTTCCCGGACGGCCCCAATTTCTGCGCTCACCCGTAAAGGTACTAATCCCAAAGAGTGGCCACCCGAAGCAGAGGAGGCCTTTCTTTCCCTAAAACAGGCCTTCTCTTCCGCCCCGGTGCTGCATCGCCCGGACGGCAACAAGCAGTTCTTCCTGGAAGTTGACGCCTCCTCCTCTGGAGCCGGAGCGGTACTTACTCAAAAATCATCTTCCGGGAGGATGGTAACTTGTGGCTTCTTCTCTAAACTCTTCTCCTCCTCTGAGCGCAACTATTCCATAGGAGACCGAGAGTTATTGGCCATCAAACTGGCATTGGAGGAGTGGCGTTACCTGCTCGAGGGGGCTCTTCACCCGGTAATAATTTACACTGACCACAAGAACTTGGCTTACCTCCAGCATGCCCAGAGACTTAACCCGCGCCAAGCCCGGTGGTCCTTGTTTTTTGCTCGTTTTGATTTTGTCCTTCATTTTCGCCCGGCTGACAAAAACGTCAAGGCGGACGCCTTGTCTCGATCCTTTCTGGTGTCTGATCTCGAGGAGGATCCGAAACATATCATCGATCCCGCCAGAGTAATGCAGGTGGCTCCCGTGAGTCTAAATCGTCTTCCTCCTGGTAAGACGTTCGTACCAGTACCTGATCGGGAGAAGATCCTACACTGGGGTCATTCGTCTAAACTAGCTGGCCACGCCGGTCAGAAAAAGACCCTCCAGCCTATTACCCGGCACTACTGGTGGCCTAACCTGCACAAGGATGTAATAGATTTTGTTTCTGCCTGTGTGTCCTGCGCCCGCAACAAAGTTCCGAGACACCTGCCGGCCGGCCGCCTCCTACCTCTGCCAGTACCTGCTGCCCCCTGGCAGCATATAGCGATGGACTTCATTACTGATCTGCCCGTCTCTGCCGGTTGTACGGTCATTTGGGTGGTCGCTGACCGCTTCTCCAAGATGGCTCACTTCATTCCACTGCCAGGTCTTCCGTCTGCACCCGAGCTGGCTAAAGACTTTATCCGCCACATCTTCCGTCTTCATGGCCTGCCCCGTCACATCGTGTCGGATCGTGGGGTACAGTTCACTTCCCGTTTCTGGAGAGCCACTTGTAAATTGCTGGACGTCACCCTGGACTTCTCCTCCGCTTACCACCCACAGTCTAATGGTCAAGTGGAGTGGATCAATCAGAACCTGACCAGTTACCTTCGGCACTTCGTTAATGCCCACCATTCTGACTGGGTGGATCTCCTGCCATGGGCCGAATTCTCGTACAACAATCACGAGAGCGAGTTTTCCTCCAAATCCCCGTTTTTTGTAGTCTACGGTCAGCATCCTCGGATCCCGTTTCGCATCTCCACCTCGGCGGACAATCCGGCTGCGGAATCTCTTGTTAACAAATTTTCCTCCATATGGGAGAGTACCCGGTCCGCACTCCTTCTGTCATCCGAGCGTATGAAAAGACACGCTGACAAAAAACGTCTGGACCCTCCTCAATTCCGTCCTGGGGATAAAGTCTGGCTCTCGTCCAAATATGTCCGGCTCAAGATCCCTTCCTATAAGTTAGGGCCTCGGTTCATCGGCCCACTGGAGGTCATCAGTCAGATCAACCCGGTGGCCTATAAATTGAAACTCCCGGCCAACTTACGGATCCCTAACTCCTTCCATGTGTCTCTCCTCAAACCTGTGGTGCTTAACTCTTTTTCCAAGTCTACAGGTACGCCTCCTGCTCCGGTTTCTGCTGAGGACGAGTTTGAGGTAGAGAACATTCTTGCCACCAAAAGGGTAAGAGGAAAGACCTTTTTCCTGGTAGATTGGAAGGGGTTTGGTCCTGAGGAGAGAACGTGGGAGCCCCGGGAGAACATCCATGCCCCTCTCATCCTAGCTAAATTTCTGTCTGGCCTAAAAAAAGGGGGGGCCTAAAGGGGGGGGTACTGTAGTGCCGGCGTCCCTGCCCTCTGCTAGGCAGGGACGCTGCTCCCCTCACCGCTCTGCTCCGTGCCCGGCTTCCTCCCCCCGCTCTGCTGTCAGCGCGCGCTCCGTCCCGGCGTCCTCCTCCTGCTCTGCTCTCAGCGCGCGCTCCTTCCTGGCCCCTGTGCTTAGGGCGCGCGTGCGCGCGCTCCCCTCCTCTTAAAGGGGCCGCGCGCGCCGCCCTAAAGAGTCCCCGGCCAATGGCCGGAGGACTTCATCATATATAAGGCACCTCCTCCAAAATGGAGGTGCCCGAGCAATGTTGTTTGCACCTGTGTCTCACCTGTGCTTCAGCCCTCAGGTCCCATTGCCAGTTTCCTGCCAGTTTCCTGCCAGTTTCCTGCCAGTTTCCTGCCAGTTTCCTGCTAGTTACCTGCCTGATTCCTGCCTGAATACTTGTTACCTGTCTGCCAGTCTGAGGTCCGACGGTCTGCCTTACTACTCCTGTCAGTCTGTCTAAAGGACCAGCCTGCCCGCTCACCTAGGAGCGCATATCAGCTACCTGCCTGCTTGCCTGAGGTCCGACGGTCTGCCTTACTACTCCGGTCAGTCTGTCTATGGACCAGCTTGCCCGCTCACCTGGGAGCGCTTCTCCGTTATCTGCCTGCTTGCCAGCCCGGAGGCTCCGTTGTCACGTGCTGTGACCACCAGCTATCTCAGAGACTCTTGCCCGCTCACCTGGGAGCGCATCTCCGTTACCTGCCTGCTTGCCAGCCCGGAGGTCCCGTTGTCACGTGCGGTGACCACCAGCTATTCCAGAGACTCTTGCCCGCTCACCTGGGAGCGCTTCTCCATTACCTACCTGCCTGCCAGCCCGGAGGTTCCGCCGTCACGCGCCGTGACCACCTGCTATTCCAGAGACTCTCGGTTGCTCACCTGGGAGCACACATCTACCATCTGCCTGCTAGCCTACCCGGAGGCTCTGCCATCACAGGTCGTACCTACCCCTTACCCAGAGACTGCCCTGATCACTTGCCGTAACTCCCTGTCCGTTCACCCAGAGACTGCCACCCGCTCCCTTACAAGGGCCGCCCCCTTGTATAGTAGCTCAGAGGTTCCGCCTCCCGGACCCGTTACATGGCACAACTGCCAACCTATCAAGTCTTGGCCGTCCACCTAAATTGACATTCAAAGCAAGGAGAGCACTATTTAGAGAAGCAGCCAAAAGGCACTAGGCCACCCTGGAGGAGCTGCAGAGATCCACAGCTCTGGTGGAAGAATCTGTCCACAGGATAATTATTAGTTGTATATGTCACAAATCTGACCATTATGGAAGAGTGGCAAGAGCAAAAATAATTTATGAAAGTACGCCATAAGAAGTCCCGTTTGCAAAAACCATGTAGGGGACACAGCTAGTATATGGAAGAAGATGAGACCAAAGTAGAACTTTTTGGGCTGAATGCAAAATGCTATTTGTGGTGGAAAAATAATCTCAAGACACTATACCCACTGTCAAACATAGTGGTGGCAGCATCATACTGTGGGGATGTTTTTCTTCAGCAGGGACAGAGAAGCTGGTCAGAGTTGATATGAAGATGGATGGAGATAAATACAGGGCAATCCTAGAGAAAAACTTGTTAGGCTAAAGATAGACCATTAATGTAAAATTCCAGGACAATACTTTTAACAAAAATATAACTCAAATGCAATCAATGAAGACATTTAAAAGCGAACAGTTAATTTCATAAAAAAAGCAAAATTGATATATTGTGTAAGGGAAGAGTTGTGAAATTACAAAGCCTTTTTCCAATGACAGGAAGACTGTTAAAAAAAATACTGTCTCCTAAGTACAATTATATTTAAAATAATTAATATGTTGGTTACTGGACACTAATTAAAATATCCTATTAGGTTAGATAAGAAGTTAAATTAAGTCTGCTGTAAATTAAAAAACACATTTCTTGTCTATTTCTCTGAAACCATTAACTTAATGTATTGGTTTACCAATATCTAGTCACTGGTCTAATAAAATAGATTTTGGTAAATTATTGTTGTTTGAGAAGTAAATGCATAAAGCAACTGAGTCATTTATTATATTTCCAATCTGAGATACATTTTTCATTGGTAATATTTGCTTCTTAACTTATTGCTTATAGAGAGATGAGCTAACCCGAACTTAAAAGTTCGGGGTTCGAATGGTGTCCAGTGCTACACTGAGGTCTCCTGGAAATCTGTTGCAAAATTGGGAGTTCCGGGGGAAATACATTGCAGAGAGAGAGAGGGTGACAGGGAGAGAGAGAGAATTTCCCAGTTCAAAAGTTCAGGTCTTCATTGTGTTCATTGTATTGGGTTCTGATTCAAGTTCGGGTACAGTTCTGATACCCGAACTGAACTTTTGAATATAGTTCGGGTCGGGTACCAGAGCCTCAACTTCCACGGGTCCACTTATCCCTACTTATAGAAAAAATATGTTGCATTAAACCAATGTCACTGCTCATTAAACACTGCCATAATTGTGGTTTTAAGGGGTGGGCTGGACTCTTGGTCTTTAGAGCTAGAACAGCTACATATAATGTGAGTGTTTTGGGTGACTGCAGGGGTCCCAAGGCTCTCAAAGGGCAATGACCACCCAAACAACTCACCATCTTAATACAGTGCAGGCAGCATGCAGCTGCGACTACTAAGCTGAGACAAGGGGCAGTCACTCTAAGCAGGTATAGGTGAAAAGTGAGACAAGACTTGGGAGTCCTATCATGTTAATTTCAAGAAGCGGCTCTTAAAATAACGCAGAACAGACTGTCTACCTGATGCTGTTCTCCACTTATGGCATCCATAAATATCTGATAGATGTCTCATCTGTAGAATGGCATCTGTTCATTTAAGAAACAGCTGATGCAGCAGCTTCTCCGTCAGCAATTCTGCATTCCTCCCCTGAAAAGGAGTCTTCTTACCAATAGAGATGAGTGAACTAGTTCGGAAAATGTTTGCCAATCTCAAAGTCAGCACACACAATGCACATTCGGATTCGTGTTCGGATTTCCGAGCATTTTCCTCAAAATTGGCAAAATTCGGCCAAAGTTTGGTAAATGATCGAGTTTCCACTAATGCTTTTGTTAGGACTTTGGCTAGAATAATGGTGCTGTATGATGAGTGTGGGGGGGATGTGTTTGATGATGAGAGGAGGTGGGGAGAAGTCAGAGGAGCAGCGGACTGTTATTATTTTTTTTTTATTAACTTAATGTATAGATATTCCGGCAGCCAATCAGAGCGCAGAAACCATCCACAACATCCAGACACAAGAGCTTGTGTCATTGGCTGCTGAAGTCCCTCTCCATATAAAAAATCAGACATGTTGTTTTGGCGCCATTTTGTCAGTGTAGCAGTGCAGAGAGGCTGCTCCTGCAGAGGCAAGTAGTCAGATAGTTAATTATCTAGGCGGTTTATTGTCAGCTAGTTCAGATAGATAGTATCCTGTGTGAAATCGACCTTCCAGAATATCAATCCTTTGTGCTAAATGTGTGGTCCAAACACCAGTCCACATTTCAGAATCTAAATCCTATGTGCTAATTGTGTGATCCAGACACCAGTCCACATTTCAGCATCTAAATCCTTTGTGCTAGTAGTGTGGTCCAGACACCAGTCCACATTTCAGCATATACATTTTTTGTGCTAATTGTGGGGTCCAGACACCAGTCCAGATTTCAGCATCTAAATCCTTTGTGCTAATAGTGTGGTCCAAACATAAGTCCACATTTCAGTATATAAATCTTTTGGGCTAATTGTGTGGTCCAGACACCAGTCCACATTTCAGCATATGAATATTTTGTGCTAATTGTGTGGTCCAGACACCAGTCCACTTTTCAGCATATAAATCTTTTATGCTAATTGTGTGGTCCAGACCCCCGTCCACATTTCAGCATATAAATATTTTGTGGTAATTGTGTGGTCCAGACACCAGTCCACTTTTCAACATATAAATCTTATGTGCTAATTGTGTAGTCCAGACACCAGTCCACATTTCAGCATCTAAATCCTATGTGCTAATAGTGTGGTCCAGACACCAGTCCACATTTCAACATATAAATCTTTTGTGCTAATTGTGTGGTCCAGACACCAGTCCACATTTCAGCATGTGAATATTTTGTGCTAATTGTGTGGTCCAGACACTAGTCCACTTTTCAGCATATAAATTTTTGTGCTAATTGTGTGGTCCAGCCACACTATCTCAGCAAATAAATGCTAATTGGTAATTTAGTGACAGGTGACTGACAGGTCTGGCCCTAGGGTTGTGAAACAGCTGGTTAAAAGAGGGGAAGGGTGAATCCAACATGAGTGGAAAAAAGCGAGGTCATGGTGGAAGGGGGAATAGGCTTGGTGTTCAAGGTGTACGTGGGATAGGTGGTAATGTTACTGAAAGCTCTACTGAACAAACACCATCTCTTTCTATCCAAAAACAATTGACAACTTCTGTTACTGGATGGGCTACTCGACTCCCTTTCTTTGGCAGCCACACAGCAGTACGCCTTGTAGATGAGGGCCAGAAAAAGCATTTTTCAGTGGATGGCAAACATTGCATTAAGTGGCCTCTCCTCCTCTTCCTCCACCTTAACATCACACACAATATAGTCCTCAGAGGTGGCACCTCAATTACCCTTGTTTCCTCCCGCGTCACAACCCTCCAACCACCCAACTGACTGTGGGGAACTACAGGTGGGCATCAGAGGTCTGATCCAAAGATTCACAGACTCAAGAGGAGGAAGCATCTGCACCAATGCCCACTTTTTTTCAGTTGAATCAGAGGCCGGATGAAGTAGGGTCCGAGCAGAATCCAGACCCTTATCACCAGATGTTAACCCCTGGAGGGAAGGTGATCCTGATGAGACCTGGTGATACCTGAGGCACATGTGGACTATACTGTGCTTTCAGAACAGGAAGAGGAGGCTCTCAGGCCAAGGAGTGGGAGAACTGAGAGGATGATGATGAGGTTGTAGATCTCACTTCGTGTGAACCCAGAGGCACGCAGCTGAGTAGCTCAGAAGAGGAGGTGGAGGAGGAGGAAGACGAGGTTACGTTGCAGCTTCCCGCACAGACATGGAGTGATGCAACCACGACAAGCACTGCATCCTCAGTCATAACTCTGGCTGTGGCCAGCAGCAGTGGCGGGTCTGCAGTTCACAGTGGCGGCAAAGGATGTCTAGCCATGGCATTTTTTGAGTCTGCAAAGGATGACCCAACTCACGTTATCTGCCAGCTTTGTGAAAAATGAGTTAGTAGAGGCAAAAATTCCAACAATTTGATTACTACATGCATGAACTGGCACATGCGCAATCAACATGCGGTAGTCTGGGAATCTCACTGCGCTAAAATGTGGGCTAGCATGATTCGCCAGCCAATGGCCGTCGCATTAACTGCATCTACTGCTTCTTCCTCCTCAGTCACCCTGGCAAGTGTTTCTCACACAGGTCTCTGACTGCAGAACCTCCAATTATTTAACCGCTAAAGTCGGGATGAGTGAGAGCCAGTCAGCTGTTATGGAAGTGGACATGCCTGTTTTTTTTTACTGATCTCAGACACCGAGCACACCACATCTTTCTTAATCCACCATAACATCACCGACTGCACATCACTCACAGTCCAGCTGTTTGTCGTGTTCACCCTAATCCACCCTCTCTCAGCACAGCACCCAGCTATTGGTCCCGCAATTGTGTACATTTTTCTAACAATAGTAGTCTACGAAGGTGATATTTGTGCCACCTGAGTGTCCCTGGGCAGTAAAGCAGTTTGAGCTGTTGCATGAGGTAACAGGGCTCCCAGCATAGCAGACCTACACTGGTCCCTCACCCACCTCATATTAATTTGAACTTAAATTCAAAGCTGTAACTGCTGGCCAAACCCTGATACCTCACGCATGCCCCATGCTTGACTGCTTCTGTGCCATTATAAAATTTCTACTGTGGGTTAATTGATCACTCAACTACCTGTGTTACTATCCTTAAATTTTTCTTACAATAGTAGTCTACAAAGCTGATATTTGTGCCACCTGAGTGTGGCTGAGCAGAAAAACAGTTTGAGCTGTTGCATGGCCCATGCCTGACTGCTGCTGTGCCGTTATAAAATTTCTACTGTGGGTCAATTGATGCCAGTTTTCCTGGTGTCTGCCCCTAATTTTGGAAATGTTTGGAATCCAAGTTGGGTCTCCTTAATGTGTGTTGCCTGAATTTGGCAGGGCTATCAGAGCACAAGGCCTACACCTGTCACTCATCCACCTGTTACTGATCAATATTTAAGCTAGAAAAGCTGGTCCAAGCCCTGTCTCAGGCCCTGTCCCATGCATTCATGCTGCACAATTATACTATTTGTTCTCTTTGTCAATTGATGCCACTTTTCCTGGTATCTGCCCCTAATTTGAGCTGTTTGGCAGCTTTTGGGCCCCCTTGAAGGAGTTGTCTATGCTTTTGGTTGTGCCTCCCATTTAATTCAATGGGGTTCGGCTATGTTCGAAGTACTGTTTGGAGAACATCGGGACATTGGCCGATCCGAACCGAACTTTGAAAGGTTTACTCATCTCTATTTACCAAGCCTAGGTGTTTTTAGGAGGTAGAAATGGGGCCTCTTATCTCTTGGGCCCCCGTGCGACTGCAAAGGTTGCACTAATGATATGTCTACCTCTGGTCGTCACTGCCAAGTATGCAAGCTCTGGACCTCAACAATGGCTTGTTGTACAGTTATTAGCATTTTGCAATGGAAAACATATCATTGGTGAAACCTGTGTAGTTGCACAGGGGCCCAGAAAGGGAGGCGGTCCACTTGTACTTTCAAAGCAGCAAGCAGCTTCTTTCACAGACACATTATTGGACTGCAAAGACCCTATACATTGTTCTTGCACATGGGCCCTCTTCTATCCGTGTCCTTGTCATTTTGCTAAAGTAAACTGAAGTGGAATGAATTGTTCTAAAATTAAGAAGACTCATTTATGTTCTGGACTGAAATCCTAATATTCCTTACAAGACTTTCTATGTGCTACTTCTCTTTATATAAATTATGATGGGTTTTAGTGCCGACTTTTGTTTGTATTTTTAAAATAAAACTTTTATAAAAATCTGAAGATATAGTAACAACAAAACTGACCAAACAGACATCTACTTTCATTTATCTTTATCTGTTTATAAAAAATTTGGATCAATTTTTTTCACTTTTCATCTATTTTTATATCAGTTTAATTTTTCATGGTTAATTACATCCTGTCACAATTCACTTTCATCCAATTTTGAATTCTGAGTTTAAGATAGATGAGAAAAATGAAAAAAAAATATACCTCCACATGTCTCACTGTAGTAAAGTGTTCTATTAAAAGCGAAGATGGAAGCATATGAATCATTTAGAAATGTATTGACTTTTGCATTTAAAAAAAGTGTGACTATAGTTATATGTATATACATACTCTGTGCATCAGCACACTGCTATTAGTGAATACAAGAACTCCGCTGTTGCTGTAAACATTAAAAATGTAAGGTACTGAGTTAACAATTTTTGATGAAAAAGTGCAAAAGCCATCCAACCACGTCAAGGTGATGCCTGAATATGGATGGTTCCTTGCACTAATGTTTTAGCTCTCCAGGTGGTAAACCAGACTTCGTTGAACTGGGAAAGTGAAAGCTTACAATTAAAATCTTGACTGGAAAAGATGGCTGTATAAGGATGCTAAGCCCTGGAGTGACTCCTTCCAGGGCTCTACACCCTTCATCTTCACTTGAGCACCTTCATCTTCCCGTTTTTCCGCTTTTATTTTTTCCTCCTCTTTTTCCAAGTTCAATAACCTTTCTATTTTGTGTTGACATAGCTGTATGAAGGCTTGCTTTCTTGCAGGACAAGTTGCACTTTTGAATGAACCATCCATTTTATCATGTGATTAACTGGAAAGTATGAAAAAATGTCCATGGTATGTGCCATAAAAATTGTGAAAAGGCACAATTCCGCCATTGTTTTTGGGGGTTTTGTTTTTACAGCATTCATTATATTTTAAAATTGATTTGGTAATATGATTCTCCATGTGTGTATGTTGCGGTGAAACTTAAAAAAAGTGGCAGACATGTGTCCATTTTTCATCATGGAGCAAAAACTTTCATACAATTGTATGGATCCCAGAAAATCACAAGCAAAAAATATATGCCATCAGCATGCAATCAGTGTGCTGTCTGTTTTTATCATTGAATAGGTTGAAGCTTTGCAATTTTTTTTTTGCCAACAAAAAAATCACCAATGAAGCAGTGATAGATAAAACGGACACACTGATCAAACACTTGGAAAATCAGGTCCAAAGCATGCAAAAATCAGATGCCTGGATGAGATCTTACTTAGCGGATCTACCTATGATGTCCTAAAGGTGGATTTTTTGCAGTTAATTACTTAAAGATTTTTTTGTGAATTTGCATTACTTACTTTGGTTACATACCTTTCATCTTGTATTTTAGCTGATTTTATTACCCTTCTATAGATTTTATTGAGCTTTTTCTAGTTTTCAAAGGCTAAAACTGACCATGCAGATTTATATGTTATGAATGTCTTTCTCTGTAACTCACTGTCTCCTTTACAGTACTTGTAAGCCATTTACTTTTAGCTGTGTATATCTTGCTATCTATAACAATAAATTTAGCCATTTATTAGTCAAAGCAGTTTTAACGCACTCCTATTTAGCATTTGTATGGTTAATTGCTTAAAGGGAACCAGTCACCATGAAAAAGCTGTCTAATTTGCAGGCATCATGTTACAGAGCAGGGAGAACTTAGCAGATTCACATGTAGTTTTGTGAGAAAAGATTCGGTATTATCTGTGTTTCCATAATTTAATCCTCTGCTCTTTTTGGGATTTTGGATCCTGTGTGCGGACCTAATGATATAGTGAATTTTACTTTAGATATGATAGGTTAAGTTAATAACAGTCATATAAGAAAAAATATATATCTTTGTACCGTGTTAGCCAGTAGATAGAAAAATATTTAGATTTGAGAGTCCTCAGTGGTTGATACCTTTTAATGGCTAAGATGAAAAGATGGTAACAAATTGCAAGCTTTCGAGACTGGGAAAGTGTTATTGTCCTGTGATTGAAGTCTGGTCCGGGGCTTTCTTCATGTCATTCTACATCAACTAAGGAATGTGCTCCTCAAACCTGTTGGGGCATCAAAGCCCCGGACCAGACTTCAATCACAGGACAATAAAACTTTCACACTCCTTATTTATGAACTATTCCAATATTTACAGCCACAACTGTTTATCCCTCATTCATAATGATAGTTCTGCTTCATGTCACTTGTCTCCTCTAATGCTTTATGTCTGTGTCTTGTTGTGTATAAATATGTGACTCTTCATATTTTATGTTATACTATGGCTGAGAAAGAGACCAGAGTAGTCTCGAAAGCTTGCAATTTTTTACCATCTTTTCAGCTAGCCATTAAAAGTATCAACTCTGAGGACTCTCAAATCTAAATATTTTTCTAACAATCAGTTAGCTTGGTTAGCTTCATGGGTGCTGATCTTGCTTGAATAACTACTAACTGACTGATGATACTATTGGGAGTAAAAAGAGCTAGTATAGTTAGGTCACATTCACACACACGTTCAGTATTTGGTCAGTACTTTACATCAGTATTTGTAAGCCAAAACCAAGTGTGGGTGAAAAATCCAGAACCTGTGCATGTGTTTCTATTATGCTTTTCCTCTGATTTTTCCACTCCTGATTTTGGCTTTCAAACGCTGATGTAAAATACTGACAAAATACTGAACGTGAATGTGGCCTTAGATGTACTATACAAACAAAAGTGAGAGTTGAAGAAAGCAGCCAAAATAATTGCACACTCTAGAGTAAGGAAAAATGTTTCAATGTCTTTTATTGCTAATTATTAAATGGGAATGAATGCCTAAATCTATCATTGTCATCTTAAAGGGGTTGTCCAGCCTTAGGCTACAATTCTGAAGACACTCTATGTGATTGCATACTTGTGAATCCTCACATCATGCACACTGTGCCCTCTGAGGACTCTCTGGCACTGGGAGTGGGCAGTCATGTGACTGTAAGTATGTGATTTGTATACTTCTGGCCACATTCCGACTAGACTGTGTCCAGCCTCGCTCAGTTGTAAGGTGCAGGGCAGTAGTCATGGTCGAGGGGCTGATGTTTCTCCTCATCCTGGTATTCCACAAATAAATGGTGTCCCAGTTCCCATGTGCAGTAAGTGAAGTGCAGTTCACTCACATTTCGGCCACAGGCCTCCGCTGGCTCCATTATCCCTGATCAAGGAACAGCCGCTCATTTATTAGGGGACATCCTATTCATTTTAGCAAGCGCGTCTTTACTAAATAGTTCAAGTACATCCATTTTTAAGACGCAGTTTCGGGCACAGCACCCTACGTCACTTACTTCCTCAACACAGTAATTCTCACTCCAGTTCTCACATTCTGCACTGATTACCCCTACACTTGATCCTCCTGTCAGCCCCATGGTTTCCCAATCCGGCTCCGAAGTATGTCTGAGATCCACAACATTTCCCTCACATGGTTCCACGCCTATTTTCCACTGTATGGAAGGGTTTTCGGAGCTCTCCATAGCCCCTGACTCAAACCTTAGGCTTCGGACATTGCAGGAATGTCCGTAGGGAGTTTTGTGCAACCTCATACAGCCAGAACATCTTTGTCCACACTGTGCTTCAGCCCACTGCACCTTGAACTAGGCCTAGCAACTGTCACCAACGAACTCTCCTCACTAACTGACTAAACCAGGAAGTGGTTGACTTTTTCTAGCCTTAACCCCTCCCACTTTTGGCCGGACCAATCATCAACTGTCTCCTTTCTCTATCTGCCCCAGCAGTCGGTTGCTGGGCAAAACTTCACTTTTCACCTATTTAACTTCAGTCACTACCTTTTAACAGTATGCACTGAACTTCCTATGTCGTAAACTATGCCTTATATCTTAAACATTAATAGGCCCACCACTGCCTATCTGCCATAATGTTCCTATCACTAACTAAACACTAAACTATATCCTATGATTTCTTTATACACTATACATGAATTTACATATTAATACAGTCACAAAAATACATTAAAACCATACAGTTGGTACAAACACTGTTTAGAGAGGGAGAGGTATATGACCGCCCCTGTCACACCCTTACACAATACACTTGCATTGAGCAAAGCTGCTCCCATCTAGTCAGCATGTGATCACATGTATTCAAATCACATACTTGTGGTTAAGCGCCCACCGCTCCTAGCACCAGAGAGTCCTCACAGCAAGCAGTGCATGCAGACTTGTAGCCTAAGGCCAAACTACCCCCTTAATTGTCTGCAGATTCCTATAATTATCTGTGTATAAACTAAAAATTTTTACCAATACTAGATAATGTGTAATATAATAGCAATGTAACTTCTCCTATCTCGAGCCTTTACGAACATCATTTTCCTGACAGTCCATTTTCTTCATAATGTTTTGCAATAAATAATGTCATGTTTCATCCTAACAAACATTTTGCTTTTGTTTATTTTTTAGAATTTGCCACAGGAATTCCAGCAATATCAACCAGTACAATGGTAGAAATCCGGAAAATCAGTGTTATGACAACAGAGACCACTGCGAAAGTTGACAAGAAAATCACTCTAGTAACCAGCAGCAACATATGCCCTTCAGGAGAGACTGAAGAGGAAAAAGCTAAAAGACTTCTATACTGTTCACTATGCAAAGTCGCTGTCAACTCTGCCTCCCAGCTGGAGGCTCACAACAGTGGTAAGATACTGCAATTTTCCTGCAATGACTGTACATATGCAATTATCATGTAATCCAGGCAGAGTCAAAGGTGTCTAACTAGTAGCCAAAAAACCTACCATTTATCATCGAGTCCATTACTACGACTTGTATTTAAGGACTCTTGATCGTTCCATGTGTATTATAAGAAAAATATATTTTGTAATAAAATCTCTTCTAATGAATATAGACACTGCTTACTAAATATTCCTACTCACAGTTGGACACTAGAAAATTTAATGGCAGAACAAAATATGGATTTATCTTTAAAATGTATTATTTGGATAAAAAAGAAAAAAAATACATGAGATTGATTGTGAAGACATTCATAGTAAAATAAAATAAAAATAATGTAAAATACAGAAATATAAAATACAGAAATACAGAAATAGTCTTCCCATTTTTCTATGTATATGACTACTAGTGATGAGCGAGCACTAAAATGCTCGGGTGCTCGAAGCTCGGGTCGAGCACATTGGAATACTCAGGTGCTCGACCGAGCAACGAGCCCAATGTAAGTCTATGGGAAACTCGAGCATTTTTCTGGCTCTCCCCCCCCCGGCGGTCTGCAGAAGGTCAAAAATTGCCCAAATCGATGAGAACAGTGCTCAATTAAGCGTCAGGCAGGCAGGCACAATATATAGGCAGACAGGCAGGCAGGGTATATAGGAGGGTGCATGAAAAACATAGCAGGGCACTTGGAACAATTCATCAGCAGCATACACCGGTACCCGACAATTTAGAACAGAAATAATAGAGCATCACACATAGATTAGATAGCTAGAAACATGTCAGTCACATATATAATAAGTACAGTGACCGTGTTGGTTTCTGTACTTGTCATTTAGTGTTAAAATAAAGGATTTATTAAAAAAAAAAAATAATAATGTTTTCATGCACCCGTCTCTTTAAAAAAGCTGGCCGGCAATTCATCAGCGGCATACATCGGTAGCCAACAATTTAGAACAGAAAGAATAGAGCATCACACATAGATTAGATAGATAGATAGATAGATAGAAACATGTCAGTCACATATATAGTAAGTACAGTGACAGTGTTGGTTACTCTTCTTGTCATTTAGTGTTAAAATAAAGGATTTATTAAAAAAAAAATTGGCGTGGGGTTCCCCGTAATTTTAGTCTCTAGTGGAGGTTAAGCAGATGGCTGAGGCAGATGTTTGAAGCCTGAGAAGGGGGTAATACCCACAGAGCTTCCCAGGCTACTAATATCAGCCCCCAGCTGAATACTTAGCCTTTACTAGCTATTAAAAGGGGGGACCCAAAAAAAAATGACGTGGGGTCCCCCCTATTTTAATTGCGAGCAAAGGCTGGACTGGGGGCTGATATTAATAGCCCAGGAAGGGTGCCATGAATATTGGCCCCCTCCCAGGCTAGAAACACCAGCCGTCAGCCGCCCCAGAAATGGCGCATCCATAGGATGCGCCAATTCTGGCACTTAGCCTCTCTCTTCCCACTGCCCTGTAGCGGTGGCAGTGGGGTAATAGGGCTTCGGTTGATGTCAGCTTAATGCCAGCTGACATCAAGCCCAGGTTAGTAATGGAGAGGCGTCTATAAGACGCCCCCATTACTAACCCCATAGTGAAAGTTAAAAAAAAAAAACACCCAGATTAAAGTCCTTTAATTGAAATAAAGACACAATTCTTTAATGTTCTAAATTAAACTCTACTTTCCGCCACGCCCATTCCAGCTGAAGCTAACGATCTCCTGCAATAAAAGTAAAATAATAATCCAACCTCATCCTTACCTTTCCATGGTTCTCAGGATGGCTTCAGCTCTGCTACATTGACATGAAAGGCTGGATCGCAGCACAACGCTGCCATCCAGCTTGTCATGTCGCAGACACTGAGAAGCTCCTCAGTGAAGCTCCTCAGTGTCTGGCTGTGACGGCATCCAGATGAGCCGAGTTCATGTCCATCGGGTACCGATGTATGCCGCTGCTGAATTGCCGGCCGGCTTTTTTAAAGAGGCGGGTGCATGAAAACACTATTATTTTTTTTTTAATCCTTTATTTTAACACTAAATAACAAGTACATTAACCAACACTGTCACTGTACTTATTATATATGTGACTGACATGTTTCTATCTATCTAATCTAATCTATGTGTGATGCTCTATTCTTTCTGTTCTAAATTGTCGGGTACTGATGTATGCCGCTGATGAATTGCCGGGTTTTCATGTTTCACTGTGAGCACTGTTCCCATCGATTTGGGCAATCACTGTAATGCCACAACCACCATTGCTCTGACATTACAGAGAGTGGCAGACAATCCCTGTATGATTGGTGCTCTAAATAGCGCCAAACATGCAGGACGGGGACCCGAGCTCCCGCCCGAGCATCGCGCAAGTACTCGGCGAGCTCCGAGCATCTCGAGAACTGAGATACTCGATCGAGTACCGAGCAGTGGCAAGCATGCTCGCTCATCACTAATGACTACCCATTCCTCAGGTTCTCCAGATATTATGTCCATTAGTTGCATCAGAGAAGTAATAACATTATCAGTACTTTGATTAAAATTATTTTGCTCTCTTCCTTCCTGTTTCATTCCTCCATCCAAGATAATCTGGCATCAAATATCATGACCATACATTGATTACAGATTATTATTTGGAGATACCAAATATCGATCTCCATGACATTTGATTGTCCTTGTAGATATTATGATACCTGTTTGAAATTTCTTATATCTGATATATACCACATTCTGACTTATCTTAGTCCAGAGAAGCGAACACACATATAGATGTAGCAATGTTTAATTTAAGAAATAATATAACATCTTGATAACTTGTCCTGAAAGGTACTCACATAGAGGGGTTGACCACTTTTGGGATCAACTTTTATTTTTTTGCTTAAATGCATTTAATTGGGGCTAAAATTCAGTTTTGCGTTTAGGTGTTATGAAAAATTTTGTACCCTTTGTCTTCAATAGCCTCTGTGTTGCACTGTATATTTCCTCTGCAGAATGAGTTAACTGAGAATCCATCAATCAGGTCACTATGATAGTCTTACAGGGAGTTTTTAACTCTTTATCTGTCTTTCTCTGAGATTCTCTCAGCTGTTTTTTGACCACAGGTCATATCAAAGTTGAATGTACAGGGAATAAAACTGTGTAAAAGCAAAACAATCCAAAATTTTTAATGAAACTCAAATGGAAAAATTTATTTTAGCCCAAAATAAATGCATTTTATAAAAAAACAAGACTTTAGAGGTGGACAATCCCTTTAAGAAGATTAAGTTAACATTGAACAAGCAAATGTCCAAAGTCAAGATAGGTGATGATATCCCAATGTTGTGCTATTTGAGTCATGTTAAGTGTTTCTACGTCTATATGCACATAACCTCTTGGAAGGCATTCCTTGGTAGAGTTCTACTGTCACGGGTGTGTCAGGTGTAATAGACAGTCGCTCTGGATCTGTCTGTAGAAGGTCACTGTGCTTGGCATTGCAGACACCTTCTTAATCCTTTTTCCTTTAAGACCCAGCAGCGATCTCCCTCCTTCTGCTGATTGACACACCCTTGCATGGGAGTTTAGCTCAGTTTGCTCCAGGCAATCGCCAGTGATACTTCTATGTACAGGCTTGGAGCACTAGCAGTCGGCTATTGTTTTCTCTGGTGCCCTTGGAGGACAGTTGGTATTACTCCTCTGGTGTCTGCTCAAGCTAAGTTAATCACCTTTGTTGTCTACCTTGTTGTCTTTAGTTTGTAGTGGGGCCTGACCAGTGCTCACCCCATTCCTGCTCTATCTAGGGCCAAGCATTAGTGTCATCGAGGGTTTAGGGTCCTGCTCGGCCATAGGTATGGAACCTATATAGGGACAGTAGGGTAAGCAGGGTGATATTAGTTCTGCCTAGGAGTCTTCACTCCCTCTTTCCCAAGTGTTTGGGCTTCCTCTCCCTTTTCCCTTTGTGTTGCACTTAGTCTTTCTCACACCTTGCGTGACATCTACTGAATGGGATATGAAAACTTTTTCTTTATCAGAACTATTAAGGTATCCCTCTGTGTTATCTATAGTGAAAACAAATACAAATTATTAATCAATTATATTAATCAAGCATACACCCAGCTTCAGAGGCGCATGTATTTATGTGATAATCACTATAAAGAGCTGGTTAGGAAGGGTATTCAGCAACAAAAACACAAATGCTAGTGGGTTGAAGGGCATGGGGGACCTGTCGGGTTCCCTTTAACAGCAAGTGGGAAGGGACACCTAACAAGGGTGATCTTTAATGATGAACGTATGCTTGTTTTGCCCTATTGTGCCTGGATTATAAGGCAGTACTCTAAACGTGTTTTTCCTTTGACAAACGACCATGTTGTGCTCATCAGATTGCATCAATTACACATCTTAAGGCCTTGAAACAACAAGCTTGGGAGGCTGGCTGAGACCACCTGGTTCCAATGACTTTGTCATCAGGGAAATTAGCAATCTGAGCTAGGTAACCACAAGGATAAAAATCTAAACTTAATATACCCCATACTTTGGCAAACATGGACTTTGTCTGTCTGTAGTCCATAATGAAAAAAAAACTGCTCCTAAAGCAATAAATTGAGAGGCATGTTGTGCCAATGGATGATTCTCAGTGGGCTGTAGCTATCAAATGTATAAACAGTGCTAATTTATTTTGTGGTTCTGGTCGGGATTCATGGGAAAAGACTAGTGTTGAGCGAGCATGCTCGACACTGCTCTGTACTCGCCAGAGCATCTCACTATTCGGGATGTTCGGTGAGCACTGAGCATTTTCGGGTTGCTCGGGCGGGAGCTCGGGTCTCCACTCTGCATGTTTGGCGCTCTTTACAGAGCCAATGAACATGCAGGGATTGCCAGCCAGTAACTGTAATGCCTCAGCCATGTTGGTTGTGGGCATTACAGTGATTGGCTGGCCACACAGCATCACCTCGAGTATTTAAAACCGGGCGCCGCCATCTTGGACACAGTCGCTCCGGATCAGACAGTGTAGGGAGAGTGCTACTGAGCTAGGGAGATATTTATACTGCGAAATAGGTAGTGTAGGGTCTATAAAGCCTGAAAAATCAAACAAACAGTCCTTCTGAGGACTAATATCCATCCCAGATATCAGGCAGGCAGGCAGGCTGTATAGGAGACGCAGTGGTTATACCAACAAACACTGCATTACAGTCCTGTGTGCTGCTGCTGCTCAAATTGCTAGACTTAGCCCCAGGTCTCAGGGGCCAGGAAAAATCCTTTTTTTTTTCATCTAAATCCTTTTTTTTTCCCCCTAAGTCAGACTGTACAAATACCCGTCTTATTAACCTTTCGAGGCAAGGATCACTTCTGATGGGTACACTTTTAGGCAGTGACCTGGGTGTCAGAGATGCTTCCAGGGGTCTTCCCCATGCTATTCCCATGTCTTTTCAGCACTATATGCATGTGTCACACAGCACATGGCCAGATAAGGTTGTAAAATGTTAAAATGACATTTCCGGTGAATGCATTTGTCACGGTTGAAAGCAATACAAAAGTGCAAAAACGCAAAAAAAATGCTACTTGTGAACATAGCCCAAGGTGTGGAGGAGTATTTTTGTTTTTGGTTATTTATTTTACCTTATACACAAGTCTTTACCCTGGAAAGGATGTTCCTTAACATATTTCACAGGAAAACAGTTTCACTTTTGTTTTTGAACGTTTTATTGTGAGCCCGTAAAATTGTCTTAATACCTCTGACCACGTTGTTGACAGCAGTGACCAGGGGGTCAGAAATGCTTCCTCGGGCGATTCCCATGCTGTTCCCATGTCATTTGAGCACTGTCACTATCGTTTTGGCAACTTTTTAGGCTTTCTACAGACTGCCGGGGGTGCCACCGCAAAAATACTCGGGTCTCCCATAGACTAACATTGGGTTCGTTGCTCGGGTCGAGCATCCGAGTATCAAGGTGAGCTCGGCCCGAGCTTCGAGCACCCGAGCATTTTAGTGCTCGCTCAACACTAGAAAAGATCATTACGGCCAAAATCTCTTCCTCTCTGAAAATGAAAATTGCATATTTAATTTCCCAGCGGAGCATTGAATGGACTATAGGCCTCCTCAATCTGACATGTTAGGCCTGGCATGTCACTCTGCACAAGGAGAAATGTTACCCCTTAGATACCAGTCTTAAGCCTCTCAGCTAACAACATCTCGAAACACTGTGACTGCAAATTGAGATTCTGGGTTGGCATTTATCTGAAGTCATATGGCAAGGCTCGTTAACGGGTCGATATTGACTTTTAGCATTGCTGCTTCCAATAAGCTGCACTAGAGTTCAAGTCCTCTTTCTCTTTGAAGAGGCGATTTGCATATTAAATTTCCCAGAAGAGCACTGCAAGGCATATAAGCCTCCTCATTCTGACATGTTAGGCCTGGCATGTCACTCTCCACAAGGAGAAACATAACTCCTTAGATCCCAGTCTTAAGCCTCTCACCTGTTATGTTCTGCAACTTAGAACAAAGGAATAGGAGGGAAAAGCTGTCCCTGCACTGAGACTCAGCTTAACCCTACGCTGGGGTGGGTGCCCAATTCCTTATGAATAGCCCCACCGAAACTCCTGCACTGAACTCAAATGGAGACCTGTAGAAAGGGGAAAAAGGGGTCCCTAAAAGATATAAGGACTGGGAGCAAAATGAGGAGACCTCCTAACAGAAAAGCTAGGTGCAGAAATGAAAATTAAAGAAAACAAAACTGGTGGAACAAGAAGTCCCAGGATAACTGTAGACAAAAGCAAGAAGAACTAAACCAGGCTACTTAGCCAGATCACGAGCATTACAACACTGATGTCCAGTAGGGAATGGGGGCCAGGTGCTGGGTAATAAAGAGTACAGAGATCACGTGACCAAGAAACCCAGCACCAGAGGAAAAGACTAGAAGCAAGCAAACCACAACAAGATGGCCGATAGTAAAACAACATAGATTCTAACAGTACTTCCCCTTTTAAGAGGATCCTTCGGATCCTCTAGGCCGAGCCTTACCAGGAAATCTCCTGTGAAAATCCTTAAATAGCCTTGAGGATGAGACGTCCTCGGCCTTCATCCAGGTATTAACCTCGTGGCTGAAACCTCTCCAGGACACAAGATACTGTAATCTTTCTCTATGCCACCAGGAATCCAAAATGTGAGAAATCTCAAATTCACCGTCCTCATCAACAAGAGGAACAGTAGGCTTTGCCTGCTTATCAGGAGTGTGCGCCTTCTTAAGTAACGACACATGAAACACAGAATTAATCCTCCAGGATGAGGGAATGCCCAACCTCACAACTGCCGAGTTGACAATCTGAACCACTTTTAAAGGACCCACAAATTTAGGCAACAGTTTTTTAAAAGGAATTTTCAAATGAAGATTCCTAGAGGACAACCAAACCATATCCCCAATAGCAAAAAAGGACTCCTTTCTTTTTTTGTCAAAATACCTTTTTGATCTCCTGTTAGCCTCTTTAAGGTTCAGGCATACACTTTTCCAAACCCTGTCCAAATCACCAGAAAAATGGTCCTCCTCCGGTTTAATAGCCAACAACTCATTATTCCCAACATCATAGTTGAGCTCTGTCTCAGAAATATTTTTGGAAAAGAAAGCACAGGGATGCACCCCATCCTCACCCTCCTGGGACAGAACTGCCCCTACGCCTATAGATGAGGTATCCACCTCAACCAAAAATGGCTTGGTCTCATTCGTCTGGATAAGAACAGGAGCAGAGCTGAACCTCTCCTTGAGATACTCAAAAGCTTCAATAGCCTCAATGGACCATTGAACTGTATTAGCACCCTTCTCTTCTTGGTGAGATTAGTGATGGGTTTAGCGATGACAGAGAAATTCTTTATGAATTTCCTGTAATAATTGGCAAACCCCAAAAACCTCTATACGGACTTCAAACCCTCAGGCCTCGGCCACTCCAGCACAGCCTGAACTTTCACCGGGTCCATCTCAAAACCATCACAAGAGACAAAGTAACCCAAAAAACTAATTTTCTGGACAGCAAACTGACACTTCTCCTATTTAGCAAAGAGTGTGTTATCTCTCAGTATCTGAAGAACTTTGCGGACTCTCTGCCAATGAGACTCAAGATCTGATGAATAAATCAAAATGTCATCCAGATAAACAATAATACTCTTACAGATCAAGGGTCTGAGAATGTCATTGATGAAATTTTGAATAAATGCAAGGGCGTTAGTAAGCCCAAAAGCATCACCAAACACTCAAAATATCCTTCCGGGGTGTTAAAAGCTGTCTTCCATTCACCTCCATCCTTCACCCGCAGCAAATTATATGCCCCACGAAGGTCAATCTTAGAAAACCATTTAGCTCCGGTCAATTGGTTAAACAAATCTGGAATAAGTGGTAACGGGTTAGGATTGCGCACAGTGATCTTGTTAATCTCCCAAAAATCCTGACATGGCCTAAGACCCCCATCCTTCTTTTTGACAAAAAATAACCCAACCGCCACAGGAGACTTAAAGGGTCTTATGTGACCTGCAGATAAACTAGTCTTAAGGTACTCCTTCAAAGCCTCCCTCTCAGGAGTTGTCAGATTAAACAACCGGCTCTTAGGGAGCTTAGCATTAGGGACGAAGTCAATAGCGCAATCGTAATCTCTATGAGGTGGTAAAGCTTTTGACTCCACCTCCGAAAAAACCCTCCAAAAATCCTGAATGGGTTCAGGTAACTCCCCCTTCACAACAGCCGCAATGTGAACATTACAACACTTACCATAACACCCCTGACGCCAGGATCTTATGGAACCAGACGACCAGTCCAGCCAAGGATTATGCACCTTTAACCAGGGCAACCCCAGGATGACCGGGGAAGGCAATTTAGCAAGTACAAATAAGTCAATCTGCTCCTGATGTTCCACATTTATAATAAGCGGAAACCCAGTGACCTTTCGAAGAATGCTCCCAAGCTCCAGGGGAGTATTATCAATCGCCACCACAGGAAAAGGAGATGACAAAGTTTCAGAATCAAACTTATACTTTTCAAGAAATTGCTGATCAATCAAATTAAGTGCAGAACCACAATCCACCATAACCTAAAACTCAATTAAATGACCCTGACAGGTGGTATTGCCAGGAAAAAACACCCCAGCAGAACGTAAAAACGCAATGCGAATGGGAGTGTTATTTCTACTGACCATTTTTTTTTCTTTCCTTAAGCGAACCTCACATTGCTTTAAAAAATGATCAGCCTTACCGCAATACAAGCAAAGTCCCTCAGAGAACCTCCTGTCCTTATCCCTGGAATGGGATGACATTGCCCCGACCTGCATAGGGTCCCCAGTGTCGGCAAGAATATCGTGAGAAACAGAATCCAACAATAAAGGCAACTTTTCCTCATTCTGTCTAGCCCTCAACCTTCTATCCACACGGATAGCTAACTGCATGGCAACTTGCAGAGTACCAGGTGCAGGGAATGCAATGAGCAAGTCTTTAACCCTTTAACTAAAGCCTGCCAGAAACTGAAACTTGAGTGCAGGGTCATTCCACCTGACCTCTGCAGACCATCGTCTGAACAGGGTGCAATAACTCTGAGCATCAAGAGAACCCTATTTGAGACGTCTGAGCTCTGCCTCAGCTGAAACAACCCGATCAGGATCATCATACAGCAAACCTATGGCATTAAAAAATGCTTCCACAGACCTCAAACTGATCATCAGGAGACAAGGAAAACGCCCAGATTTGAGGTTCTTTACGTAATAGAGACATAATAATTCCTACACTCTGTAGTTCATTACCAGAAGATCTAGGTCTGAGCCGAAAATACAACAAACCAGCATTTGAAATGAAAAAAAAATCCTGTCGTTTCCCCGAGAAACACTCAGGTAATCCTACCTTAGGTTCTTCATAGCGTTCTGCAGGGTATTTACTCACGTACATCTGAAGATCGGCAACCTCCAAAGTTAACTCTTGCATACGTTGAGAAAGTTCCTGGATGGTAACCATACTGAAGAAAATCCAGGAAGAGGAGAGGAGAGGAAAAAAAAAAACCTTTTCTTTTTTTTTTGTAAACGTGGCTGGACATACTTCCTTATGAATAGCCCCACCGAAACTCCTGCACTGAACTCAAACAAAGACCTCTAGGAAGGGGAAAAAGGGGACCCTAAAAGATCTAAGGACTGGGAGCAAAAGCAGGAGACATCCTAACAGAAAAGCTAGTTGCAGAAACGAAAATTAAAGAAAACAAAACTGGTGGAACAAGAAGTCCCAGGACAACTATAGACAAAAGCAAGAAGAACTAAACCAGGCTACTTAGCAAGAGCATGAACGATACAACACTGATGTCCAGCAGGGAATTGGGGCCAGGTGCTGGGTAATAAAGAGTGCAGAGATCACGTGACCAAGAAACCCAGCACCAGAGGAAAAGACTAGAAGCAAGCAAGCTACAACAAGATGGCCGATAATAAAACAACATAGATTCTAACATTACCTTGCCAAATCAGACCTCATACTTTGAACTGACAAGGGGCAACACCTGAAAAACTGTGTCTGCAAATTGATATTCTGGTCTGAATTTTATCTGAAGTCATATGGCAAAAAGTTGGATATTGACTTTTAGGATTGCAACTTCCAATAGGCGGTGCTAGAGTTTTATTTATTTATTTATTTTACTCACTTAAATAGCGCCATTAATTCCACAGAGCATTACAGACATTATGGGCACTGTCTCCATTGGAGCTCACAAACTAAATTCCCTATCAGTATGTCTTTGGAATTCAAGTCTTTTTCCTCCCTGAAGAGGCAGTTTGCATATGAACTTATCAGCTTGACAAGTGATGAGTCTAGCTTCTTGCTACTCTGTAGCCTTTACTATAAAGGGAATCTGTCAAGCGATTTATGTTGCTCAAACTGCAGGCAACATGAATTGCAGGCAGCCTGGCTTTTCAATTACAGACGAGTATAGTATTTTATTCTCTGAAATGGTCCAATGTTTCAGAAAGGGTATAGTTTGAGGATCTGGACAGGAACCATAGCTGGAAATAAGACTAGACCTGTTCTGCTGTCAGCCAGATCTTTCCAGTGTCGCAGGATGTGATTGACTGGTTTCTCCTTATGTACAAGCAAGCAAGAGACCTGTCAATCATCTGCAGCAGCACTGGGAAGAACCAGCAGGGGTTGGTGCCTGACTACTCTTTGAAGTATAGCTTCACTGAAATGTTGGGGTGTTTCAGAGAATAATATACCTGTTGGCAGTTATGCAGCCAGGCTTCGATTAATTCTGCCGCAGTTCGGCCAGCATGAATCGCATGATTCCTTTTAATATTCACCTTTACCACTGTTCGGTTTTTGCTCATAAACGTTACTTATTCCATCATCTGAAAAGGAAGAAACATTATTACTTTCAACATTTTAGAACACAGAGACTTGGACTGTGTTATCAAACACATCATTAATATTCAGTTAGAAGTCTATTTAAAGAGAAAATAACTGAGCCTTCCAGCCAAAGTCAATTTTTTTCTGACATTGTAACATTTCTGCCAAAGGGCTACAAACCTTGCTCTTTTCTGTGTTTAATATACCAGTTAAGCTTTTGAATAAGCATTTTCCTTTAACTTATTTGATAGTTATGGTAGATAGATATAAGACAGATAGATCCATAGATCGATAGATAGATAGGTAGATAGATAGATAGATAGATAGATAGATTGAACTTGACAATTAAACAGCTTGACAATTTTTTGTCTGTTTGGTCTTTTTTTTTCATTTTCTGAATGTTTGGTGTATGTGTGTTCCTTCCCTGTGAATATGATGATGGCAACTCGATGGGAGATTCCAATGTATACTCTGTAATATCTTTTCACTGTGACATCCCTTGCTGGGGTGGAGTCGGTCTCTGCTTTTCAGGCACATCGGGTATTCTTCTTACAATGCACACTTACAGTGAGCTCTCTTGCTGGCTTGTCACTTCTCATCAGAGCCGGTGAGGGAGCGCACTGTCACTATGCACCGAGAAAAATAGTGCAGAGTGACAATATCCTAATGAATATATGATGGAATTGACAACCGATACATGCTCAGTAGAGCAGGAGTAACCCTGACCATGAAATGGATGACGTTGGATGACTCTTTATTTCATGGTGGGGCAGAAGCTGCCTCTGCCCCCTGATGACTACTCATTTGAGTATACTGGCATGCATTAGGGGTTCTCAAATGAAGCATCATCACACAGGCATTAAGTAAAAAAATAAAAGAGTTAGCGTAGTGAGGGAGTAATAAGGAATTTTTAATTGAAGTATATTACAAAAGAGATTAGATTGTGGCATCAAATAGACAGACATTTAGGATTAAAATAAATGTTAGTTTCGGACCATCCCTTTAATGATTTGCATGGCCAAGTGTATTCAGCATGGCAGTACATTTTTTAGGCAACAATTAATAACTTCATTGATAGCAGCCAAAGCGTTAAAGTTTCTGGTCAAACTCCATACTAAATAAATCAAGATGCTTTGACAATTTTGATTTCATTTTTTAATAATTTGCATGTCATTAATGTTATTTTATTATTTTCATAATTATGTATTTTCATAATTGAACATCTTTTCCTTTGTGATGTTGTAATTTCAATATTGACGAGTGTATTTAAAAAGTTGAAAGTTAGTTCTAGGCTAAATTGTTTTAACTTAACTTGTGCCAAATATATTGTGCAACACTGATAAATTTGGTGCAAATGACATTAACACAGCAAAATGCTGAACTGACTTCAAAATTTTCTTTAATGATAAATTACCCCCAAAGAGTTCAAAAAAATTATTTTAAATTTCCCAGAAATTAGTCCAATCAATCATATGCTAGAGCCCACCTCATAACATAGTTTCAGGATTTAAGAGAACTGTTTGTAAGGTCTTGAGGGGTCATATGAAGTCTATAAACACATGACATCAGCTCTGCTTTACGGTCATGATATTTTGCATGTTGTTTTCAAGTTATGCCTGGTAAGTGTATGTATATGAATCATTGTACAGTTCTGCATAACCAATGCAAAAATGTTCTGAAAAACTGTTATACCTTAATTATATTGTTTATACAAAATGTTCTGAAGTGGCAGTTTTAATAAATGCTGTGATAATATAATTACAACCTGTGTGCCATATAAACAACTGTGTCAAATATTAAATCTCTCTATGTAATCCAATCTATTGAAGTCGCATGTTGTGATAAATGATTTGCCATTTGGCACTTAAAAACATTATTGTTTATATATTACTTATTGTTTTCTGGTCGTCTGCCACAGAGCAGAACATTATTTAAAGAGATGTGTGAATCTATTCTAAACGTTTTGAGTTCATTAGGAATTCCAAAAATTTGCAGATTTTAGCGAATACGAACTTTTGGAAATTCAATGTGTGTGAATCCCGCAAAATGGTTAAGAGTGTAAAATACAATAAACTATAATAGTCATCTGACCCCCATCTGTCCCTGATGCTACAGCTTGCTGCCAGTCCTCGATGGGTTTTGCAATAGCCCTGCTCTTTTCTACCAGCTTTTTCCTATGCCCTCTGGTTCTGGCGATGGCTGGGGCTTTACACAAGTACAGGAAGATTTGAAAATGTATTGTTTTTTAACCTATTTTAGCCCATCTTTTTATTATGCTTAGCGGTCAAGAGACAATTCTTAACTAATGCATTTGTTGCAAATGTAATTCCAAGCTTAAATTTGAGCGAACTTCCCGAATTTGAATTTTGACAGATTCGCTCATCCTGGAATATAATAAATTTATATTGCATTGGAAATGTGGTATTTTAATTCTTTTCCTGTTGAGATTAAAGAACATTTTGGCTTATTAAATGTGAACTAACTATTTTTAGTACTTTCCTAGCATATATTTATTTTTCTTTTAGCGCTTATATGGTTTTGTTCTCTTTTATGCAGTATATTTATATAATTACTGTGTGTATTTTTATGATTTAATTTTTTTTAAAATGGTACAAAATATCTGCATATATCTAACTTTTATAGATCAGTACAGATGAGACAACATTATTTTGATATATACAATATGTCATGAAAAAACGCTCTCAGAATCAGTGGGATCCATTGAAGCGTTCTAGAGTCATTACCTCATAAAATGAAACTGGTCAGAATTGTAAAAATTGGCGTGGTCATTAACGTGCAAACAACCTTCTGCGATAAAGGGGTTAAAATGTTTCAAAAACTTTTATTACATATTGTAAAAATTTGCACTCACATTAAATCTAAGCATGATGTAATTTCCTATGTGTTTCAGACTAAAAAAAGTCCTTAATCATGGATAAAGTTTACAACAACATACACTCTGTTTAACCCGTTAACAACCAATGACGTGTATAGCTTGTCTTGAGCAGGTGTCAGTTCCTGCATCATGTCATGCTATATACGTCATGATTTTAAGCTGTCACTGTGTGAAAACACACAGTGACAGCTCCGTGCAGACAGCAGTCACTGACACGGCTAGAGGTGCGGGGACCCATTACAGCGGTCCCTCCTCTTTGATCGCTGTGATTGATCAGTAAAATTCACTAATCGATCACAGCATGCAATTGCCGGCAAGAGCTGAAATATCATCACTTCCCTACACGATAACCGCCAGGAGCTCGGCCCAGCTGACAGCCAAGATCCTGCAGTAACAGACAACATTTGGAAGTTCCCCAAAGAATGGCCTCCTGGTGTGCCAAGTACGGTGGTCTGAGAAATGAAAGTTACATTTCCATAGAGGGACTAAGCAAAAAAGTAAAAAAAAAGTTAAGAAAACTTTTGAAAAAAATATTAAAAAAGCAAAAAAAAATAGCCGACAAAATAAAGAGCAAGAAATATTACACCAAAAATAGTTTATATTTTCATAAATAAATGCAATAAACATAAATAAGTACATGTCACAGAAAAACAATCTCAGAACCTCTGGGATGTGTTTAAGCATTCCCGAGGCTTGGTCATTAATATACAAAGTGGCTTGGTCCTTAAGGAAGAAATGAGAAAACCTCACTCCTTTAAGAGGGCTGTGAATACATCTAATAATTAATAACATATTTATCACTACTTGTGTAAAAACATCCAGAGAACAGGAACAAAAAAACAAAACATATATATATGTTATATGTATGTATGTTATATATATGTTATATATATTCCCATATATACATAAACACATTCTTGAACATATTATGCATAGGATACTACATCATGCTTGGATTTATTGTGAGTGCCAATTTATATGAAATAGATACGCCACTTTTACTGACTCACAATAAAACATACAAAATGAAACCAAAATGGATTTTCCTGGGAAATATGTTAAGGAACATCTTTTCCAGGGTAATGACTTGTATATAAGGCAAAATAAATATATAAAAATAAAAATGCTCCTCCACACCTTGAGCTATGTTCACACATAGCATTTTTCATGCGTTTTTGCACTTTTCCATTGCTTTAAACCAAGACAAATGTATTCACCAGGAAATGTCATTTTAACATTTTACAACCTTATCAGGCCATGTGGTGTGTGAGACATGATCAGACACATCCTGTTTCATTTATGTTTGAGGGACTCTGAAAGTCACAAAGCCTATTTTTATATTTTATGAAGCAATCAGGCGGCCCTTACTATTCTTAAAGGGCCAGCAGTCGGCCCTCGCTATTGTTAGAAAGCCATCAGCCGGCTATGCTTTTTTTTCCCTTTATTAATGAGTGGGTCTCCTATACTGTTATTGCATATGCAGTGACTGCAAGGGCTGCCAAAAATTTGGACACAACCCAATACCCCTTTGAAGAGACATAGAGGAGGATCTCAGTAAAAAAAAATGTTCCCATTAAAATGGAGTAGGTCTCTTATAGTGATAATGCCCATGATGTGTCGGCAAGGGCTACCAAAATTTGGGAAAAACCCCACTAACAATTTAAAGACACATAGAGCTGGGCTACAGTAATGACATGTTTCCATTAGAAAGGAGAGGGTCTGCTATTCAGTTATAGGGTATGGAGTGTGTCCAACGGCTGCCAAAATTTAGGAAAAATCCCACTCACAATTTAAAAACACACAGAGCTGGGCCACAGTAACGACATGTTCCCATTAGAAAGGAGAGGGTATGCTGTTCAGTTATAGGATATGCAGTGAGTCCAACGGCTGCCAAAATTTAGGAAAAATCCCACTCACAATTTAAAAACACACAGACCTGAGCCTCAGTAACGACATATTCCCATTAGAAAGGAGATGGTCTCCCATACTGTTTTCCTATCCAGTGACTGCAAAGGCTGCCAAAAATTTGGAGGAACTCCAATGCCCCTTGTAAGACAAGTAGAGTTCAGAGGACCTCCTGAAAACAATGTTCCCATTATTAGGAAGTGCGTCTCCCATGCTGTTTGCCTATGCAATGAAGCAACGGCTACCAAAAATTTGGAGGAACTCCAATGCCCTTTGCAAGAGATGTAGAGGTTGGAGGGCCTCCTGAAAACAATGCTCCCATTATAAGGAAGTGTGTCTCCCATATGGTTTGCCTTTTCAGTGAAGCAACGGCTGACAAAAAATTTGAAGGAATTCCAATGCCCCTTGCAAGAGATGTAGAGGTCAGAGGCCCTCCAGAAAACAATGTTCCCATTATTAGGAAGGGGGTCTCCCATACTCTTTGCCTATACAGTTAAGCAACGGCTACCAAAAATTTGGAGAAACTCCAGTGCCCCTTGCAAGAGATGTAGAGGTCGAAGGGCCTCCGGAAAACGATGTTCCCATTATTAGGAAGTGTGTCTCCCATACGGTTTGCCTAAGCAGTGAATGCAATGGCTGCCAAAAATTTGGAGGAATTCCAATGCCCCTTGCAAGAGATGTAGAGGTCGTAGGCCCTCCTGAAAACAATGTTCCCATTATTAGGAAGTGGGTCTCCCATACTGTTTGCCTATGCAGTGAAGCAACGGCTACCAAAAATTTGGAGGAACTCCAATGCCCCTTGCAAGAGACGTAGAGGTCAGAGGGCCTCCTAAAAACATTGTTCCCATTATTAGGAAATAGGTTTCCCATACTGGTTGCCTATGCAGTTAAGGAACGGCTGCCAAAAATTTGGAGGAACTTCAATGTCCCTTCCAAGAGATGTAGATATGCTGATATGGTACATATGATGGTGATAACGTGGTGGAGGATGAGGATGCGGAGAAGGAGGACAAGAGCAAATAGACAAAATTAGTAAGCATATACCCATGTCTGGGTGTGAAGACAGAGGTTCATGGGAATAGAGTTAGACCTCCCAAAAAAAGACACTGTATTTGAGTTTATGTTACAATGCTATCATTTGGTGGTGTTGAGAAGTATTACCCAATCCAGCCCTTGTTCATTTTTATAAGAGTCAGCCTGTCAGCATTTTCAGCTGACAGGCGGATGCACCTATAATTCCACCAGTGGCACTAAAAACCCGCTCTGACAAAATGCTAACGGCAGGGCAGGCCAGGACCTCCAAGCCGTAAAGAGACAGATCATGCAATCACGGAGGAAGCTGGTACGATCGGCAAGGTTCTCCCTCACCATCTTCCAAAACGTTTCCTTCCTTGGGAGAATACCCCGCACCTCAGGGCTTGTGGGATGGGAGGGTCTGAGAAAACTGTCTCAGAACTTTGACAGTGTTCCCCTGCCTCTGCTGGATTGCATTTGTGTCTCTCTAACCTGTATTCCTTGGTTGTCCAGCGAACTGTGACCTCTGCCGCCAGCGTTTTCAGATGGGAATTTTTTTAATAATTCCGCAACAAAGGCATTGTGGTACTGCCCCATTTTATTAGGCCTGGCCAGCATGGGAATAAGAGACAGAAAGGTTTCCTTGTAGTGTGGGTCTAGAAATGTCACCAAACAGTAATGACTGTCACCCAAAATTTGGACAACACGAGGGTCACGGGAAAGGCAGCGTAACAAACTCAGACATGTGTGCCAGACTGCAAAGAGGTAAGACTTCCATGTCCTCACCAAGAGGACGACTGACCATGCTCTCCTCCTCATCTTTCTCATCCTCCTCTTCCCTGTCCTAAGGCCATCCACGCTGAACAGATGGTATGACAGTTGTGCAGGTAGTACCGTCTATAGCGCAGGAAACTAGCTCCTGTTCTTCCTCCTCCTCCTCTTCCTCATTGTCACCCAATCCACGTTGGGATGAGATGAGACTAAGCTGTGTGGAATCACACTGTATGGTTCCTTGCTCCATTTCTTTGCGCTCCGCCTGAAATGCATCCTGTTTAATTATGAGCAGAGAGCATTTCAGAAGACAGAGAATGGTGACACTAACTATGGCGCCATCGCCGCTCACCATCTTGGTGGAGTACTCAAAGTTTTGGAGGATGGTACATACAGTCATATGAAAAAGTTTGGGCACCCCTATTATTCTTAAGCTTAATGTTTTCTAAAAATTGGTGTTTTTGCAACAGCTATTTCAGTTTGATATATGTAATAACTGTTGGACACAGTAATGTTTCTGCCTTGAAATGAGGTTTATTGTACTAACAGAAAATGTGCAATCTGCATTCAAACAAAATTTGACAGGTGCATAAGTATGGGCACCCTTATCATTTTCTTGTTTTAAATACTCCTACCTACTTTTTACTGACTTACTAAAGCACTTTTTTTGGTTTTGTAACCTCATTGAGCTTTGAACTTCATAGCCAGGTGTATGCAATCATGAGAAAAGCTACTTAAAGTGGCCACTTACAAGTTGTTCTCCTGTTTGAAGCTCCACTGAAGAGTGCCATCATGGGCTCCTCAAAACAACTGTCAAATGATCTGAAAACAAAGATTATTCAACATAGTTGTTCAGGGGAAGGATACAAAAAGCTGTCTCAGAGATTTAACCTGTCAGTTTCCACTGTGAGGAACATAGTAAGGAAATTGAAGAACACAGGGACAGTTCTTGTTAAGGCCAGAAGTGGCAGGCCAAGAAAAACTTCAGAAAGGCAGAGAAGAAGAATGGTGAGATCAGTCAAGGACAATCCTCAGACCACCTCCAGAGAGCTGCAGCATCAACTTGCTGCAGATGGTGTCACTGTGCATCGATCAACTATACAATGCACTTTGCACAAGGAGAAGCTGTATGGGAGAGTGATGCGAAAGAAGCCGTTTCTGCAAGCACGCCACAAACAGAGTCGGCTGAGGTATGCAAAAGCACATTTGGAGAAGCCAATTTCTTTTTGGAAGAAGGTCCTATGGACTGATGAAACCAAGATTGAGTTGTTTGGTCATACAAAAAGGCGTTATGCATGGTGGCAAAGAAACACAGCATTCCAAGAAAAACACTTGCTACCCACAGTAAAATTTGGTGGAGGTTCCATCATGCTTTGGGGCTGTGTGGCCAATGCCGGCACCGGGAATCTTGTTAAAGTTGAGGGACGCATGGATTCCACTCAGTATCAGCAGATTCTTGACAATAATTTTCAAGAATCAGTGATAAAGTTGAAGTTACGCAGGGGATGGATCTTTCAGCAAGACAATGATCCAAAACACCGCTCCAAATATACTCAGGCATTCATGCAGAGGAACAATTACAATGTTCTGGAATGGCCATCCCAGTCCCCAGACCTGAATATCATTGAACATCTGTGGGATCATTTGAAGAGGGCTGTCCATGCTCGGCGACCATCAAACTTAACTGAACTGGAATTGTTTTGTAAAGAGGAATGGTCAAAAATACCTTCATCCAGGATCCAGGAACTCATTAAAAGCTACAGGAAGCGACTAGAGGCTGTTATTTTTGCAAAAGGAGGATCTACTAAATATTAATGTCACTTTTCTGGTGAGGTGCCCATACTTATGCACCTGTCAAATTTTGTTTGAATACAGATTGCACATTTTCTGTTAGTACAATAAACCTCATTTCAAGGCAGAAACATTACTGTGTCCAACAGTTATTACATATATCAAACTGAAATAGCTGTTGCAAAAACACCAATTTTTATAAAACATTAAGCTTAAGATTAATAGGGGTGCCCAAACTTTTTCATATGACTGTATGTCTGACATCTATGTCCTCTCTTGAGGTCTTATGTGTGGAGTCCGAACTGAATGCCGAAGGCCTTGTTGATGCTGGTAGTCAACAACTGCCCTCTTCTGTAGTGTTGAGCCACCCCCGTAGTGTTCGAGTTCGGTTCGGTTCGTCGAACACCCGTGTGTTCGCCGAACTGTTCGTCGAACTGTTCGTCGAACACCTTCGAACACCGTTAAAACCAATGGCAGGCAAACAAAAACACATAGAAACACATAGAAAACACCTTCAAAGGTGTCCAAAAGCTGACAAACTGCTCAGAAGACATAACTAACACATGGAAAAGTGACAAGTACATATAGTCATGCGAAAATAAAAGAGGTGGAGGAGTAAAAGGAGGGGGAGACACAGATATAGGCATGTCATGCCCTTCTAAAATCCAAAAAGTGAGAAGCCGACACGGCCAGTCCGCTCCTGCCCGTGCCACCTCCGTGTCGCCGGGTTTGTGCCAGAGCCGCGGTGAACCCTGACGGCCAGCCCCCCTCTCCCAATACTGGTGCCTGTCCGCTGGTGGGTCGAGCGAGCCCCCCTGTGGTGGAGGCAGCTCTAAGCTTTTTAATTTAAATTGTCTCTCTAATTTGAATGAATACACTTTAAATCCATTTACAAGGATCTATTGGAGGGCAAGTCTCATGCCAGCAGCCGCGGTAATTCCAGCTCCAGTAGCGGCCACTAAAGCTGCTGCAGTTAAAAAGCTTTTATAAGGATCGAGCTCGGCTGTCCACCGCAAGGCATCCTACTGCCAGTCCCAGCCCCTATGCCTTGGGGTGCCTCCTGATGCTCTTCACTAAGTATCCCATGGTCCCGAAGCATTTCCTTTGAAAAAATTAAGTGTCTAAACTACAGGTGGTGTAGCTTGCTTAACAGCCGGCATAATCCGCTGACTAGCAGACACTGCTACTAGGCACAAAGTATTTCCTGGGCTAGATGCAGTTAAAAATTTGTAATTAGATACTCTCGTTGGATGCTGAGAAAGCATTCCATAGAGTCTCCTGGCACGCCATATATGATTTTCTTAAAAAGCTTGGGGTAGGGGTCTAGGGGACCCTTTTATAGCCAAAATCACGGCCCTGTATCGCAATACGTCACCTAGGCTGAAGATAAATGGAACTGTAGCACCCTGAGGGCTCGGTTGCTACAGACGTATTGCACCTCACCCAGAGGTGTGATATCTCACTCTCAGGTAAGGATGGAGTGTGGATCAGGACCCGACACCTGCATGCATTACACCACATTGCCGTGGGGCAGGGCGACCAATATGCCCCTGAGATGGGCACGACAGTCCCTGTCCCTGGCTGGAGTGGGAGGAGGGAACACTGAGGAAGGGGAACCCTGTAGTGCAGGAGCAGGGAGGAAGCAGTTCCTGGGTGCATTGAGAAGGGAGTATAAAAGGTGGGCACCATCTTAGTTCAGTGCAGAGAAGTCTGAGCAGAAGTGGCAGGGAGCAGGGGCTCTGCATGAGCTCTGCTCCGGAGGCGGGCCTAATAACAGAGGCCCAGGCCTGGAAGAGGGAGAAGGAAGGAAGAGGAGCGGAGAAGGCTCCAGGAATGAGGAATGAAGGGATCCCAGGGGTGCGGACGGGCGAGTCGCCACCGCACGCCCGAATCCACCTGCGTGGAGGGGTCAGGCCAAAGGGGGAGACCGGTCCCCGAACTAGTGGAGGCAGGAAACGACCCTCAGCTAGAAACCGGAGGCTCTGACATTTTATGTGGCGCAGCCCCTCGCTACACCCGCTAGGAAGGCACCACATAGGGTCAGGGAAACTGGCGCCAAGTTTACCAAGAGGAGGCCCGAGGCAGCCGGACAGAAGTGTTGGTAAGAAAGGCCAGACAAAGGACACACAAAGGGGGTCCTGAGAAGTGCTCCAAAGTTATCTGGGAGTTGTCTGAGCCCCTCACCTGGTGAGCACAGTACGACGTGGGCAGCCGTTACCTGCAGACGTGGTCTGGATAATAAGAACTGTGAGTAAAGGCCCTGGACTGCATCACTGACTCCGTGTCGTTACTGCTGCTGCCCTGCACCATCACCCCCATCCTCCGCATACACTGCCCTGAGGCTATACTCCTCCCGTGGGGAGTTATGCTACGCTCTGCTGGACCCACAACACCAGCCTCAGCGGTCTGCCCTGTAGCGGCGGTTCACTCTGACCGCAATCCACGGGTGGCGTAGTCGGACATTTAAACATCAAAACCACATAAATAGTTCCGCCACTGGTTTGACCGCCCTGAGCCACGGAACCGGGTCGCCGCCACGAAGACTACAACCACCAGCATCCACCAAAAAGGGTCCGGCTCCGGGTGTCCCAAGGCCCAGGGGGTGCGTCAGAACATTTTCATCACCTTTCACAATCACCAATGGGACAAGGCAGGGATGTCCTCTGTCCCCTCTCTTATACATCCTAGTGACGGAGCACCTGCTCTCATCAATTCGCCATAACCCCAATATTAGGTGGATTGAGGTGGGAGGCACCGAGTACAAGTGCTCTCTATTTGCTGATGATGTCCTAGTATATATCACTCAATCACATATATCCATCCCTGCTGTTATGGCTGAAATAGATCACTTTGTTACATGGTAAAATTTTAAAATCAATGCAGCGAAGTCTGAGGCCCTCGATGTCTCCCTCCCCAAATCCATATAGGATTCCATCCAGTCCAACTTTCCCTTTGCCTGGCCCTCACAGGGTATCAAATACTTAGGAATTCCTATTCATAGAGACCTCTCCCATCTATGTTATCTTAATTTTGGGCCCTTTATTGAACAATTCCATACAGACCACAGTTGGCAAGTTAGAACTGTAAGATTCACTACGTGAACCACTGGTGTTTTGTGGAAAAGCACATGTACACTGCGTTCCAAATTATTATGCAAAAAGTGTTTAGGAGTGATAAGGGAAGAATTTGTTTGTTTGTCAGTTAAACTCATTGATGGTGATGTGTGTCAGGGCTCTTTATATCACTGTAAGCAATTGCAGACACCTGTGCTAATTAGTTTGGCAGGTGTGTCCAATGAAAGGCAAGACTACTTAAGAAGGCTCTCTCTCATTATTAAGCAGCCTACATTTTCTGCCAAAATGGGAAAGAAAAAGGATGTGTCGGCTGCTGAGAAGCAACAAATTGTGGAGTGTTTAGGTCAAGGCATGACTACAATCAACATTGTGCGATGATCAGGATGAAGTGTCTTGGCAATCAAGAAGTATGTAGCTGATTCACAGTACACACGTGTGCGTGCTGATAAGGGCAAATTGAGGACTCTTTCCTACAGGCAATTACGTCAGGTTGAAAGAGCAGCGGCAAAAAAGCCTTGTCATAGCAGCAGACAAGTTTTTGAAGCTGCTTGTGCCTCCAACGTCCCCCGAACAACAAGATGCAGGGTCCTTCAGAGGTTTGCAGCTGTGCATACGCCATCCTGTCGACCTCCTCTATCCACTTCACACAAGCAGAAACGGCTCCAGTGGGCCAAACATTACATGAAGACTGATTTCAAAACTGTTTTGTTCACGGATGAGTGCCGTGCAGCGCTCGATGGTCCAGATGGATGGAGTGGAGGATGGCTGGTTGATGGACACCCCACGCAAAAACGGCTACAGCGCCAACAAGGAGGAGGTGGAGTAATGTTTTGGGCTGGAATCATGGGGAGAGAGATTGTCGGCCCCTTTAGGATCCCTGAAGGCGCTAAAGATGAACTCCATAATGTATGTGGATTTTCTCAAACAGCACTTCCTGCCATGGTTCAAGAAGAAGAACCGTGTATTTCACAGCAAGATCATTTTTCTGCATGATAATGCACCATCTCATGCTGCACATAAAACATCTGCATCTCTGGCTGATATGGGCATAAAAGGGGACAAACTTATGGTGTGACCCCCATGCTCCCCTGACCTCTACCCCATTCAGAACCTTTGGAGCATCATTAAAAGGAGTGTCTATGATGGCGGGAGGCAGTTCACATCTAAGCAACAGCTCTGGGAGGGTATTCTGTCCTCATGCAAAACAATTGAAGCAGAAACCATCCAAAACCTGACAAATTCAATGGACGAGAGAGTTCAGAAGCTCCTTTCGAACAAGGGGTCCTATGTGAAAATGTAACATCACCTAGAATAAAGTTTTGAGTTGAAAACTGTTTGATTTCAGTTTCTAACAACCTGCTAATGCTTATAATTTCAAAAATGACCATTTTTTTGGTCTTTATTAAAATGAAACGGTTGATCGAAAAGTTTGGGGGATCTAAGAGTGTGGCAACCCAGTAGTCATGATTACTTCGAATTCTGACAATATGAGGGTCATGCTGCAGGTAGTGCAGCAAGAAGGCACTTATGTGTCTTGCGCATCTCGGAGCCCCAAAATAATTTTCCGGGCTAGATGCAGCTAAAAATTATTTTTAATTTTAAATCTGGTGGAGCTTATTATAGATGGCCTAATAGGATCAGTGCTGCACACTGCTACAAAGCCCAAATTATTTTCCAGTCAAGATACAGATAAACATGATTAGTAATTTGAAAGCTTAAAATGGTTGGTAGGGTGATTTTAACCAATCATCAAGCTTTTACTCTCCCCAGGATGACACAGGGGTAGAAAAGTCGTTTCGGATCCATGATTTGTTCATCTTTATGAACGTGAGTCTGTCTACATTATCAGTGGAGAGCCGCGTGCGCTTATCTGTCAGCACACCACCAGCAGCGCTGAACACACGATCAGACAGAACGCTGGCTGCGGGGCATGACAAGATCTCCAAGGCGTAAGTGGCTAGCTCCGGCCATTTATCCAGATTGGAAGCCCAAAAAGAGCAAGGGTCCAGTGACACAGTCGTGGCTTCAATGTTTGCTTGGAGATACTCCTGTACCATCGTCTCTAGGCGTTGACTATGTGTCAGACTTCTTGTCTCCTGTGGCCTTGCAAAGGATGGGCTAAAAAAGTGGTGAAATGATTCCGCAAAATTGATGTTACCAGCAGATACTGTGGTTCTGTTACGGTTTGAGTGCTGAACACTTGACGGTCCCACGGTTGGCAAGTTGGAACTGTGAGATTCACTACGTGCACCACTGGTGTTTTGTGGAAAAGCACATGTAAGATTCTGCAACAGTCTCTGCTGATACTCCTGCATGCGTGCATCCCTTTCTATGGCAGGAATAATTTCGGCAAATTTACTTTTGTACCGGGGATCTAACAGTGTGGCAACCCAGTAGTCAGGATTATTTCTAATTCTCACAATTCGAGGGTCATGTTGCAGGTAGTGCAGCAAGAAGGCACTCATGTGTGTTGCGCATCCAGGAGCACCAAGTCCCTGTTGTGTTGGTGGCGAGGTAACAATCATGCTTCCTTCCTCTGTCCTCTCCCCCCAACCTCGCACAACAGAAATGTGATCAAGGTCTCCCTCATCTGATGAGTCTTCCATCAGTTTGTCCTCCACTTCTTCCTGGGCTCCTGCACCTTCCTCACTAGTTTGGCTGCTACCATGCGCCCTGGTAAAACCATCTCCCCCACCCTCACATGCCTGCCGCCTTGGTGCTGCCGACCGTCTGGACCTTGCAGATGTTAGCCCTTCCGCATACAACTCCTCCTCCTCTACTTCCTCCACCTCCTCTTGTGCCACCACCTGACTCCGAATTCTGTTTAACATGTGCTCCAGCATGTAAATCACCGGAATAGTCATGCTGATAATGGCATCATCAGCACTAAACATCTTCGTCGCCATTTCAAAACTGTGCAGAAGGGTGCATAGGTCCCTGATCTGAGACCACTCCTCCAGCGTGATTTGGCCCACCTCTGGATCTCGTTGGCCCAGGCTATACGTCAGAACGTATTGCACCAGGGCTTGTCGGTGCTGCCACAGTCGCTGCAACATGTGCAGAGTTGAATTCCACCGGGTAGGCACATCGCATTTTAGCCGGTGAAGTGGCAGGCCCAACGACTTCTGTAGAGATGTAAGTCGCTGAGCTGCGGGATGCGAACGGCGGAAGTGAGCACACAGCGACCGTGCCCTCTGCAGAAGGCCATCTAGTCTGGGATAGTGGGCTAAAAATTGCTGGACAACCAGGTTCAACACGTGAGCCATACAAGGCATGTGTGTGACATTGCCCCGGCGAAGGGCCGCACCCAGGTTTGCAGCATTGTCGCACACGGCCTTCCCTGGTTTCAGGTCCAGTGGAGACAGCCATTCATGAAATTGGTTCTCCAGAGCTGACCACAACTCCTCAGCTGTGTGACTCACATTTCCCAGACATTTCAAAGTAAAAACCGCCTGATGACGTTGAGCCCTACTGCCAGCATAGTAAGGAGGTGTGCAGGATCCCTTCTGCGCAGTTAGAAAGCTTGTGGCATGACCAGACAGGCTTTGGGTGCAGGTGGAAGACCGAGAGGAGGTTGAGGAGGCAGAAGCAGTGGAGAAACTTTGACATAAAAAGGATTGACGCACAACTCGTGGGGACGGCAAGACTTGGACAGCAGCCCCTTGTCCTGCTGTCACCATAGTTACCCAGTGCCCAGTCAGCGACATGTAACACCCCTGTCCATGCCTACTCGTCCAAGTGTCTGTGGTGAAATGCACCCTGTCACACACAGAGTTTCTCAAAGAAGCGGTGATGTTGTGTGCAACATGCTGGTGGAGCGCAGGCACACCTTTCTTTGAGAAGTAGTGCCGACTGGGCATCTGGTACTGGGGCACTGCGACGGACATAAGGTCTCGAAAATCCTCTGTGTCCACCAGGCGGAAAGGCAGCATTTCTGTAGCCAAGAGCTTGCAGATGGTGAAATTCAACCTCTTAGCTTTCTCATGGCTAGGATGAAATGGTCTTTTACTTGTCCACATCTGAGGGACCGAGGGCTGGTTATTGCGCTTAGACGGGGTTGATAAGGGTGTCCCCGGCAAACTGCCGGTCTGTGAGGAAGATGCAGGCGGACATGTTAGGTTGCCTTGATCCAAAGGTGGTGCTATCGATGTCGGACAGCGCTCAACACCAGCTGGTGTTACCACCTCCAAAGAAAATGATGACCTGCCAATCACGCTGGCTGTTGCGGGTAAAGAGGTGGCAGGTCTGCGCCCCAAAACAGGTGTGACTGCTGTCCCCCCAGTCACAGAGGATGAAGAGGCCGCGGATGCACAAGATATGGCAGACGGTGGTTGGCCCGGCCGGCTAGGCCGCATTGTAGCACACTGAGCTTCCCACTGCAACTTATGCTTCATGTCCATGTGCCGGTTCATGCATGAAGTACTCAAACTATGTATTTTTTGGCCTCTACTTAGCTTTTGCTAACAAATGTTACAGATAACATGAGTTGGGTCATCTTTATCGATCTGAAAAAATGCCCAGGCTATGCAAGGCTTAGCACCCATGCGACCTGAAGAGCCACCACGACTTGTGGTGAGAGGCAGAGTTGTGTTTGAGGATGCAGTTGTTGACGTGCTTCCAGTACTACGTCTCTGTCCAGGAAGGCGCAACCTGACCTCGTCGTCACTAGCATCTTCCTCCACTTCCTCTGCTGACCTCATCTCTTGGCTGACTGTGGGTTGACAGTAAGTGGGATCTCCAACCTCATCATCATCACCCTGTGTGTTATCACACCCGTCGTCCTCAGAGCCAACCTGTTCCTGCCCTGACAAAAAACTAAAGTTGTCGCTCCAATCAGGTATTTGAGTCTTATCATCATCTTCCTCATTGTCTCCACCAACAGGAGTTACAGTTTGGGAATGAGGGTCTTCATTATGGTCAGAACCTTCTGCGTCTGGTCCTGGATCTGACTCATAAAGATTCTGGGCATCAGTGCAGATCACTTCCTCGTCTGGATTCACAGAAGCGCTGGAGTCGACCTCTGATTCCCAGGCTATAGTATGAGTAAACAGCTCTGCAGACTCAACCATCTGTTCTACCTCATACTCAGACGGGCAGCTGGAGATTTGGGAGCTGTGAGGAAGCAAGTGCGATTTGGGTGACACCTTTGAGGACTGGAGTATTTGTGATGTTGAAGTTGATGTGGAGGAGAGCCCACTTAAAGGAGCACTTGATATCCGTTGAAGCACCTGCTGTTTTTGTGCCTCATCTGGAATTTGTAGCGATTGGCGTGGCCGTAAGAAAGGGATCTTATCACATTGTCCGCTAAAAGAAGTAGACATTTTAGTTTGGCTGGAAGATGGTCTTTCTTCTGCAGATGTTACTGTTGCTTTAACACCTACCCCACGGACACAACCTTTTTTCCCCTTCCCAACACGCCTATTCCCCTTTCCACCAGCAGCAGGCCTTTTTCCACTCATTTTGGTGGTTAACTAATTCACAACTCTGGAGTTGTTTGCACAAAAAAACAATGGATGGTAACCGAGCAGAGCTGAGTGGCCAAACTGTGGTATTAGGCCAAAACTATTGGCTGGGTTAGATGCAGAAAAAAATTATATTCAATTTGCAACCTGATGGAGGTCAGTATAGATGGACTAATACAACAAGTCCCACACACAGCTAGAAGCCCAATATTTTTTCAGAGGTAGATGCAGAAAAAAATATATTCAGTTTGCAACCTGATGGAGGTCAGTATAGATGGACTAATACAACAAGTCCCACACACAGCTAGAAGCCCAAAATTTTTTCAGAGGTAGATGCAGAAAAAAATATATTCAGTTTGCAACCTGATGGAGGTCTGTATAGATGGATTAATAGAACAAGTCCCACACACAGCTAGAAGCCCAATATTTTTTCAGAGGTAGATGCAGAAAAAAATATATTCAGTTTGCAACCTGATGGAGGTCAGTATAGATGGCCTAATACAACAAGTCCCACACACAGCTAGAAGCCCAATATTTTTTCAGAGGTAGATGCAGAAAAAAATTATATTCAGTTTGCAACCTGATGGAGGTCTGTATAGATGGACTAATAGAACAAGACCCACACACAGCTAGAAGCCCAATATTTTTTCAGAGGTAGATGCAGAAAAAAATATATTCAGTTTGCAACCTGATGGAGGTCAGTATAGATGGACTAATACAACAAGTCCCACACACAGCTAGAAGCCCAAATATTTTTTCAGAGGTACTGTAGATGCAGATAAAAATTATTTTTAATTTGCAACCTGATGGAGGTCAGTATAGATGGACTAATAGAGAAAGTCCGACACACTGCTAGAAGGCCAAATATTTTTTCAGAGCTAGATGCAGAAAAAAATTAGATTCAGTTTGCAACCTGATGGAGGTCAGTATAGATGGACTAACAGAGAAAGTCCCACACACTGCTAGAAGGCCAAATATTTTTTCAGAGCTAGATGCATACAAAAAATTATTTTGAATTTGCAACCTGATGGAGGTCAGTATAGGTGTACTAATAGAACAAGTCCCACACACTGCTAGAAGGCCAAATATTTTTTCAGAGCTAGATGCAGAAAAAAATTATATTCAGTTTGCAACCTGATGGAGGTCTGTATAGATGGACTAATACAACAAGTCCCACACACAGCTAGAAGCCCAATATTTTTTCAGAGGTAGATGCAGAAAAAAATATATTCAGTTTGCAACCTGATGTAGGTCAGTATAGATGGACTAATACAACAAGTCCCACACACAGCTAGAAGCCCAATATTTTTTCAGAGGTAGATGCAGAAAAAAATATATTCAGTTTGCAACCTGATGGAGGTCAGTATAGATGGACTAATACAACAAGTCCCACACACAGCTAGAAGCCCAAAAATTTTTTCAGAGGTACTGTAGATGCAGATAAAATTATTTTTAATTTGCAACCTGATGGAGGTCAGTATAGATGAACTAATAGAGAAAGTCCGACACACTACTAGAAGGCCAAATATTTTTTCAGAGCTAGATGCAGAAAAAAATTATATTCAGTTTGCAACCTGATGGAGGTCAGTATAGATGGATTAATAGAACAAGACCCACACACAGCTAGAAGCCCAATATTTTTTCAGAGGTAAATGCAGAAAAAAATATATTCAGTTTGCAACCTGATGGAGGTCAGTATAGATGGATTAATACAACAAGTCCCACACACAGCTAGAAGCCCAAATATTTTTTCAGAGGTACTGTAGATGCAGATAAAAATTATTTTTAATTTGCAACCTGATGGAGGTCAGTATAGATGGACTAATAGAGAAAGTCCGACACACTACTAGAAGGCCAAATATTTTTTCAGAGCTAGATGCAGAAAAAAATTATATTCAGTTCGCAACTTGATGGAGGTCAGTATAGATGGATTAATAGAACAAGACCCACACACAGCTAGAAGCCCAATATTTTTTCAGAGGTAGATGCAGAAAAAAATATATTCAGTTTGCAACCTGATGGAGGTCAGTATAGATGGACTAACAGAGAAAGTCCCACACACTACTAGAAGGCCAAATATTTTTTCAGAGCTAGATGCAGAAAAAAATTATATTCAGTTTGCAACCTGATGGAGGTCTGTATAGATGGATTAATAGAACAAGACCCACACACAGCTAGAAGCCCAATATTTTTTCAGAGGTAGATGCAGAAAAAAATATATTCAGTTTGCAACCTGATGGAGGTCAGTATAGATGGACTAATACAACAAGTCCCACACACAGCTAGAAGCCCAATATTTTTTCAGAGGTAGATGCAGAAAAAAATATATTCAGTTTGCAACCTGATGGAGGTCAGTATAGGTGGACTAATAGAACAAGTCCCACACACTGCTAGAAGGCCAAATATTTTTTCAGAGCTAGATGCAGAAAAAAATATATTCAGTTTGCAACCTGATGGAGGTCAGTATAGATGGCCTAATACAACAAGTCCCACACACAGCTAGAAGCCCAATATTTTTTCAGAGGTAGATGCAGAAAAAAATTATATTCAGTTTGCAACCTGATGGAGGTCTGTATAGATGGACTAATAGAACAAGACCCACACACAGCTAGAAGCCCAATATTTTTTCAGAGGTAGATGCAGAAAAAAATATATTCAGTTTGCAACCTGATGGAGGTCAGTATAGATGGACTAATACAACAAGTCCCACACACAGCTAGAAGCCCAAATATTTTTTCAGAGGTACTGTAGATGCAGATAAAAATTATTTTTAATTTGCAACCTGATGGAGGTCAGTATAGATGGACTAATAGAGAAAGTCCGACACACTGCTAGAAGGCCAAATATTTTTTCAGAGCTAGATGCAGAAAAAAATTAGATTCAGTTTGCAACCTGATGGAGGTCAGTATAGATGGACTAACAGAGAAAGTCCCACACACTGCTAGAAGGCCAAATATTTTTTCAGAGCTAGATGCATACAAAAAATTATTTTGAATTTGCAACCTGATGGAGGTCAGTATAGGTGTACTAATAGAACAAGTCCCACACACTGCTAGAAGGCCAAATATTTTTTCAGAGCTAGATGCAGAAAAAAATTATATTCAGTTTGCAACCTGATGGAGGTCTGTATAGATGGACTAATACAACAAGTCCCACACACAGCTAGAAGCCCAATATTTTTTCAGAGGTAGATGCAGAAAAAAATATATTCAGTTTGCAACCTGATGGAGGTCAGTATAGATGGACTAATACAACAAGTCCCACACACAGCTAGAAGCCCAATATTTTTTCAGAGGTAGATGCAGAAAAAAATATATTCAGTTTGCAACCTGATGGAGGTCAGTATAGATGGACTAATACAACAAGTCCCACACACAGCTAGAAGCCCAAAAATTTTTTCAGAGGTACTGTAGATGCAGATAAAATTATTTTTAATTTGCAACCTGATGGAGGTCAGTATAGATGGACTAATAGAGAAAGTCCGACACACTACTAGAAGGCCAAATATTTTTTCAGAGCTAGATGCAGAAAAAAATTATATTCAGTTTGCAACCTGATGGAGGTCAGTATAGATGGATTAATAGAACAAGACCCACACACAGCTAGAAGCCCAATATTTTTTCAGAGGTAAATGCAGAAAAAAATATATTCAGTTTGCAACCTGATGGAGGTCAGTATAGATGGATTAATACAACAAGTCCCACACACAGCTAGAAGCCCAAATATTTTTTCAGAGGTACTGTAGATGCAGATAAAAATTATTTTTAATTTGCAACCTGATGGAGGTCAGTATAGATGGACTAATAGAGAAAGTCCGACACACTACTAGAAGGCCAAATATTTTTTCAGAGCTAGATGCAGAAAAAAATTATATTCAGTTCGCAACTTGATGGAGGTCAGTATAGATGGATTAATAGAACAAGACCCACACACAGCTAGAAGCCCAATATTTTTTCAGAGGTAGATGCAGAAAAAAATATATTCAGTTTGCAACCTGATGGAGGTCAGTATAGATGGACTAACAGAGAAAGTCCCACACACTACTAGAAGGCCAAATATTTTTTCAGAGCTAGATGCAGAAAAAAATTATATTCAGTTTGCAACCTGATGGAGGTCTGTATAGATGGATTAATAGAACAAGACCCACACACAGCTAGAAGCCCAATATTTTTTCAGAGGTAGATGCAGAAAAAAATATATTCAGTTTGCAACCTGATGGAGGTCAGTATAGATGGACTAATACAACAAGTCCCACACACAGCTAGAAGCCCAATATTTTTTCAGAGGTAGATGCAGAAAAAAATATATTCAGTTTGCAACCTGATGGAGGTCAGTATAGGTGGACTAATAGAACAAGTCCCACACACTGCTAGAAGGCCAAATATTTTTTCAGAGCTAGATGCAGAAAAAAATTAGATTCAGTTTGCAACCTGATGGAGGTCAGTATAGAAGGACTAATAGAATGATGCTATGCCCAAAAGATTTTACTTCACTAGGTGCAGTAAAAAAATTGGTATTCTATACACAGGTGGTATTTCTTGCAACACAGATAGGCTACTCCACTGACTAACACACTCTGCAATAGGCCAAAAAGGATTAGCTTTGCTAGATTCAGCCAAATGCTGTGAAAAAAACTTGCACAGCACTGGCACAGACCTGCCTGGCAAAAACTGATAGGAACTGATGTAACCTAGTCCTGAAAAGGACTCCAATTACAATTAGTCTTTACTCCCACAACCTATCTATTTAAGAGCACAGACCTGCCTGATAAAAGTCGTAGGAAATGCTGTAACCTAGTCCTTAAAAGGACTGCAATCACAACTATTCCCTACTCCCAAGCTATCTGTATATTTGTGCGAAAATTGGCTTGAAATTAACAAGGTATAGCGCACACAGCAACAGCGGTGCCGTCTAACACGTAGCTGCAGCAGTGAGAAAATGGTGGCGACGGGGAAAATGGCTTGGTCTTATAGGGCAAGGACATGTGACATACACTGCCAATGACACATGCCCTTGCTTGTGTGAAAAAAAGCACTTCGCTCCGTGTGTGCGCTGCTGATAGGCTGACAGATTGCAGCTCCCCACTGTAAATGCGGGAAAGAGAAAAAAAAATGGAGATCTTCATTGTTCCTGCAGAGATCCATCCCCTGCCTCTCCCCCAACCCCGCTGTACACTCAAACTGCGTATTAACATTAATTTTCATCATTACTGAGAAAAAATCCAGTTATGATTTTGGTGCACGAACAGTTATCGAACATAACCTTGAACAGCCGAATTTTTCTCAAATCGTTCGTGTTCGCCGAACGGCTCGAACACCGCCCAAAACAGCTCGAATTTGAGATTGGCGAACAGTTCGAGTAGAACAACGCTCATCTCTACTCTTCTGCTCACAAATGCTTCCCAACATGTGCATTGTAGAGTTCCAACATGTGGGGACATTGCAGATCAGTCGATGATCTGGAAGCTGCAAACGCTGCTGAAGGCTACCGCCATCAGGTTGCAGAAAGTTTTTGTCTCCACAAGCCTAAAAGGCATCATTTCAAGCGCAAGTATTCGTGAAATGTGTGAATTTAGTAGTGTGGCCTGTGGGGCGTTGGCTGCGTATTTGCGCTTGCGTTCCAAGGACTGGGGTAGGGACAACTGAACACTGCACTGGGACAAGGACGTGCTTGCTGATGGTGCTAGTTGAGAGTGTTCAACGACAGGTACAGGGCGGGAGGATCTTGGCATGTGCCATGGACAGGGAATTGGCGGGCACGCACAACAACGGAACAAGCAGTGTTGTAACCCGCAGATACTATTGACCCTGGAGTTCGGCCCACTTAGTCGGATGCTTTGCTGCCTTGTGCCTGATCTTGCTGGTGATGGTCAGGCTGCTAGTTTTGCTACCCCTGCTGATCCTGGTCTGGCAGGTGGTGCAAATGGTCTTTTTGGGGTTATGTGCAGAGTATTTAAAAAATAACCAGACTCGGGAAGACCTAACAGTTGTACTGGCAACTTCCGTCATGTTGGTGTTACGAGGAAAGCTTTCCCACTTTGTGTCTGTGGCCACCACACTGCTTTTTCCTGCCTGTTGTGGTGCTACGCCTCCCTCCCCATGTGTGCTGCTGTCCTCACTCTGTATGTCCCCCTGACAGGTGGGGTCAGTTACTAAATCATCCACCACCTCGTCTTCCACTTCCGCACCCTGGTCCTCCTCCTGACTTTCTGGCAATTGTGTCTCTTCATCATCATCATCCACCTCTTACAACAGTAATTGCACTTTCCCACCATCTCCTTCGTGTGACCGTGGCTGCTCCAAAATTTTGGCATCGCTACACGCGTTCTCCTCTTTACTTACTTGAAGCTGGCCGGGTGAGAGGCCCAAATCTACAAATGGAAAAGTGAACAGCTGGGAGGTGTAAGGCAGCGCTAGTCATCATAATGGGGGATACTCGCTTCGCTGCGACAATCAATGCACACGTGCAATGTCTTTACGTTTTTCTCACAATGCTGCACTTTATTACTTCATAAGCCACAGTTCACCGGGTCCAACTCCGTGGCACGCCGACACACATATCTACAATGTTCATGAGCCAAGTGGCACACAGGCCCCCTTGCTCCAGGTTACAGCCTACGGCAAGGTAATAAATTATCAATGTCCATGTAACAAAGTGTATTACCTTTGCCGGGTTTAGTTGCTGCAGTCCATTTAATCCGCCACCACTGTGGCTTTGTTGCTTCCCAGGTAGGGGTCTCCAGCCGTTGTTCCCTCAAAGGCCACTGACATCCACACAGGATCCAGGCTTTGCCTTTCAGGACTCTTCACCAAGCCTCTGCCTTCCAAGGCCACTAGCATCCACACAGGATCCAGTCTCGACCTTTCAGGTACCAGGCTTCACTCCAAAGCCGCTGCCTTCCAAGGCCACTAGCATCCACACAGGATCCAGTCTGGACCTTTCAGGCTGCCAGGCTTCACTTTATCACGGTGTCCCACACACACGGGAAACAGGCCTTACGCCTCTCTCACAGAACACACCTGTCTCAAATTACCAGGGTTTATATATCCTGTGCACACACACACAAACAGACAGTACCTTGCTGATGTCACAGTCATGTGATCAGTCAGCTGTGTGTATAGGTCCTGTGTGCTGTCCCAGTCCTGTGTACAGACCTTTATTGTGCATACAGGACCTGTGTGATGTCACAGTCATGTGACCAGTCACCTGAGGGGAAAGGTATATGGTCAGGTAAAACACATCCTAGACCATTACCGTAATGCAAGCACGTCGCTGCATTACATATCCCCCCCTCTGTTCAAACTTGTGGGGTTGAACACATAATATACACAATCACCTCCTATCCCACAGCTCATACCGAGACCATGTACTTGTCAATTGCGCTGTTCAGCCCCTGGAATATTAGTCAATGACATTAGCCCATTCCTTAGGGACCTACCATTTGTCACTGTCACTGACTTCGTCGGGTCACCTTTCCGGGTTGTAACCTTGTCAGAGCTCCCCCGCTCCCAGCGGTCAGTTGTAACCTTGTCAGGTCTCCCCCGCTCCCAGCGGTCAGTCATAATCTTGTCAGACCTCCCCCGCTCCCAGCGGTCAGTCATACAGCGGTGTGACTCACATGCCCTGGTATCTAAGGTCCGGTTCGACTCCGTACTGTCCCGTCCTCTATGGGGTCGTTTGTATGGGCTGCTCAAACCTGAGTTACTGGAGGTCTCACTACCTCTAAACCCACGCCCACTACTCTCAGGACATCTTGAAAGGTCCCTAACTCCAGCTGTAGCTGTTCTGGTATTTAGGGGGCCCTTTCTCTGTCGGGTCTCACTATTTCTAGACGGCTTCCATCTTCTGCTGCTCAGATGATGCTGTCTATCTACTCGCAGTCTAGCGAGATTCAATTGTTCTACCTCCTGCAGGTAGATCACTCGGTACTCAATCAGCATGCGTATATATTCTAGGCTTTCTTCTGTTCCTACAGCGGAGAAGGACACCATGCCGTCTTCGTCTGGTATCCAGTCCTGATGATCACGTGGACTGCTTACTTTCACCACACCAGACTTCTTGACCATCATCTGCATGGCTCGACCGCTTCTCCCAATCAGCTTTCTCACCAGAACATGAAGCACCCGGATGACCTCTTCACGCTTACTGTGAGCTTTCCTCATCAGCTCCAGTTGTCTAACGGCTTGTTCCGTCTTCAACCGGAGAAACCGCTTCGTGCGAATACATCGCCAATGCATATCACTTAGGATCGCCACCCTCTTCACTGTGACTTCGGTCATGGACAGAACCACCAGCTGTTTAGCTTCGGAGGTCAAGTACACCTTACAGGCTGCCACAGCCTTCTTAAACTCTTCATGCACGGACTCACGGGTGCATTCTTCCCTCAAATCCTCGGGTACATCTATGAGGCATTTGTACCAAGACGTTTTGGACTCACCAGTAGTTTCCAGACGATCAACCAGCTCAGGGTTCAGGGACAACTGACTTTCAGCTTCTTCCCCCTGTATGCTTACCCTGAGCTGACTCACAGCTACAAATTCACGAATTTTCGTCTTGACCACTTCCACTTCATATTTATCTTCTGTTACCCTGCTCTTAGCTCTCCTCAGGTCCACCTTCTCATGGTATAAGGGAGTGAGTACAACGTGTTTGCCCTTTTCCTTCTCCAAGGAGGCCTCGCTCACTGAGTGATACTTTGTCAGGCGACTTTTGAGCCCGGAAACCTCTTCCTCTAGTTCCGTCACTCGCCTCTCAGCGGCTCGTCTCTGAAGCTCTTCCTGCTTCAGCTGCTCTTTTAACAGTAGAGTTCTCTCAGACCTCTCTTGCTTCAAATGGGCCTGAAGCAATTCCTTGAGCTCCCTGATCTCGGCTCTTACTTCCACTGAATCATCCAAGCTCGCATCACTCGAGGAGGTATCTGCTTCATACCTCCCCTCACCAGCGGCCAACTCCTGGCCCTGGTCTGTGGCTGCTCCGATGGACTCCTACATCTTTTTCCGCTCAGCTTCCATCTTGCTGACTGTTTCTTTAAGGCACGTCTCCGCCCTCTGGAGAGTTTCACAGGACATCTGTAGCTCCTTCACCTGAGCTTCCAGACCTAGGGTCTTTCCATGGAGATAATCATTCTCCTCATGGGTCTCTTGCAGAGTGGTCTCACCCACTTGGCGCACGTGCTCTGCACCTGCCTTATCCTCCTCTAGTTTTTCTTTTACATTGAGGAGATCCTCATAATCTCTCTTAAGTTGTTGCAGTTCCATACCGAACTTTTCATCACACTCCTTCTTGGAGTCACACAGCTCCTGGTTGAACTGTTCGCGCAATCGTTCTAGGTTTTGTTCACGCCCAGCAACTTCATGCTGCAGCGCCTCTTTGAGGGCAGACAGCTCTAACTGTACCAGGGAGAAGCGATCTTTCACCTCGCATAACTCATCTTCATACACCGCTTTGTCAATCTGTAATTGAAAAACTTCCTCCTTGATTTTACGGCGGTCCTCCTTAATCCCATAGAACATTTCCTTCCAATGGTTAATTTCCGCGTTGCTTCCCTCCATGTCTCGCTGCCAGTTCCTCATAACCTGGTATATTTTCTGCTACTCAGACTCCAGGATCAGCTGGTCTGAGAACACGATCCCTAGGTTTTTACATAACTGCTGCACATCAATCTGACACTGCGGCCTGATAGGCTCCCGCTCTTGGTCATGACTGGCCGCCTCCCCTTTCAGGGCTGTCGGATCCTGATCTGTCAGTCTCAGTACCGTACCGGAGGTTGCTACTGGCAATATCATCTCCTCTTCTACCTCTAAAGGAGGATCCACACTTGAAGCATAGGCACACAGTACTATATTCACTTTATTTTTATTTTCAGGGAGTACTACCGGAGCAACCTTTTTGTGGCCCTTGCGCCGTCGACGACGAGAGGGGGACTCTCTCCCCTCATCTAGCCCCTCCTGATGGAACTCATTTTTTACTTTGATAGTGTCACAGTCAGCTACGGGGTCTGTGTCACTCCCCATGGTGTTGTGGACTAACAGGTCACCTCCCACTTTGACGTCACCCCCTTCTACTGGAGTTACCCCGTTATCAACAGTCACATTGTCATTTTTAGGAGGTACCAACCCACAACCAGTAACAATTTCCAGTTTTCTGCAGTCCACACTCTTGTGAAAATTCGCCCCTTTTTTAGACTCCGCCCCCTTTTTAACAACCACACCGGCAGGGTAATTTTTACACAAAAAATCAGCAGTAGTCTTAGGACTCAGTTCACAACATCTCTTACCACCTCCCCGGGCACTCTGGGACAACACTGGCGCCCCGGGAGAGTCCATAGAATGGTCCACTGCCGCCATTCCATATGGTGCCCACAGCTCCTGCGGTTCCTGCACCATGTCCAGTAAAAGTTTCCCAAATACCTGCTCTGGTCCCAACCGGCCCTTCAACCACTCAATAGCTTCAGACAGATCTGCTGCTTTGCTCACAGCCATCGCGGTACGCTGCTCACACTAGAACTTCACCGCTCTCCTGGAAAAATATTCGTGGCCCCGCCGAGCCACCGCAAACCAGGTTTGAGTGTGACGATAATCTTCGCAACCCCGCCGAGTTGCAGCCAGAGAAATGGCTGATTTTGGAACGCAGTTATATGTGATACATCTGACAGAGAACCACGATTTTAAATAGCAGGCCTCTAATTTACTAATATTATTCTACTCAGAGAGTCGTAATGTAAATGGCTTGACCGACACGCTGCAACAGAATGGAAGTGGAAAAAAAGTCTGATTTTGGAACAGTCTTCTAGGTGATATGACTAACAGAGAACCACGGTTTTAAATAGCAGGCCTGTATTTTACTAATACTGTTCTCCACAGACACCTAGTGTGAATAACTTGACTGACACACTGCAACAGAATAGAAATGGAAGAAATGTTTGATTTTGGAACAGTCTTCTAGGTGATATGACTAACAGAGGACCACGGTTTTAAATAGCAGGCCTGTAATTTACTAATACTGTTCTTCACAGACACCTACTGTGAATAGCTTGACCGACACACTGCAACAAAATGGAAAAGGAGGCCAATATTTTCCACGTTCAGTTAAAATTTCTTGATTTTTATCGCTAAAAAATGGAACAGATCTGACTTTATTCTGCATTGAGAACAAGCAAATGGAGCAGAAAAATGGTGTACACTTGATTGCTTTTTAAGCAAATAACCAGAATTAAGATTAAAAAAAAAATTGCCCTGGCCCCTGATATCTGGGGCTATGTCTACAAATGTCTGTAATTATTACAGCAGCAGACGGGATGTTCAATGGACCCTCTTGTGCTGTATCATACACTGCAGTCTGCCACATACACTGCCTGCCTGCCCAGCACTGATTATTTGCAGCTGGATTAGTCCTCAGAAGAACTGTTAGTTCAGATGGATATATATATATATATATATATATCTTGTGGAATATCTATACTAACAGAACGTTCAATGGACCCTCTTGTGCTGTATCATGCACTGCAGTTTGCCACATACCCTGCCTGCCTGCCTAACTCCTGCTATCACCACTGAATATATGCAGCTGGATTAGTCCTCAGAAGGACTGTTAGTTCAGTTGGATATATATATATTTATGTATGTATATATATATATATATATGTTGTGGAATACCTATACTAACTATAAACAAGCAATTCTCTCCCTGACTCAGCAGCAGCTCTCCCTACTCAACCTGATTCCGGGGTAGACTGTGATGAGCACAGCGGTGCCAGGTCTTATATAGACCTGATGATGCTGTGCGGCTAGCCAATCACTGTAATGCCCACAACCAACATGACTATGGCATTACTGTTCATGGCAGGCAATCCCTGCATGTTCATTGGCTCTCTAAAGAGCTCCAAACATGAAGGGAGGGGACTCGAGTTCCTGCCAGAGAAACCCGGAAATATTCGCTGAGCTTGTCGAGCATCGTGATGCTTGGACGAGTATCGAGCAGTGGCGAGCACGTTCGCTCATCACTAGAAATGGAATAAAAGTTTTTAAAATATTTCAATCAAGAACCAGCTGAAAAAATTTTGCTTTGTTATTTCTATTTGTTATACTCTACATGTTGCAACAGCTAATATTGCTAATTGCTAATAATATTATTATTATTGGACTTTCTCATATCTAATATCCCGAATCCTGTCATTTATCTGCTCTTTAGGGCTTAAAGGGAATCTGCCATTAAGATTTTTCTATCAGAGAGAAGTATGATGTCAAAGACCCAGATCCCAGTGCTATATCACTTATTAGTCTGCTTGCTGAAATTTTTATAAAATCACATTTTATCTGTTGAAGATCTACCAGTTTTCTGAATGCTGAGCTCTGTATAACCCCAACCACAGCACTGATTGGCAGTTTTCTAGTTACTCTGCATAGTCAGAAAGGAGACTATCAGTGGTGGAGGCGGAGTTATACAGAGTTCATGAATAGGGAAGACTACATGGCAGCAAGTTTACTAGTCCTCTAGTGATAATCTCATGTGGATAAAATTTTTCATCAAAGTTACACCAAACATACATCAATGGAATTACGGTATCTGTCTCTATAATATGCTGCTCTCAGATTAGGAGGCAAATACTTGGTCACAAATTCCCTTTCATGCATTTTTTTTTCATTTGCTGCATGTTTTAAATTAAACAACATTATCTGCTTTTCACCTTGATAACAGTCATCATTTTTCTATTGGTGAATATAGTGATTTAGAACAACATGTGCGAACCTTAAACGTCTTTCATACTTGACACAGAAATAATGTACCTTTTAGAAAGTGAAAACCTGCATCATCAAATACAATTTCATCAATTTACTAAATTTGTGTTGGATATGATTATTGAGCCTGTGACATCTGGAAAAGGTGTTTTGACAGTCCTATCTTTTTCTGTTTTGTTTTTAATACCTGTAGGAACAAAGCACAAAACAATGGTTGAAGCCAGGAATGGAAGCGGAACTATTAAAGCATTTCCTCGGGCAGGTGTAAAAGGCAGAGGACCATTAACCAAGGGAAATACTGGTCTTCAGAACAAAACATTTCACTGTGAAATTTGTGATGTCCATGTCAACTCCGAGACACAGCTAAAACAGGTAACAGTCTATAGAATTTGGTTAACTGGCCCAGCAGAGCACCGGAGGATTCTCCAGAGGGCCCTCTCCCTTGCTTTTGTATGTTTGGAGCAGATTCACTTTGTTTGAAATCTGGAGAATCATTTAAGGAAGTACTGGCATTTACATTGAGTTCTGTAGTTCTACTTTAATAAAAGTCCCAGTGCCACCTTAACACCTCCTTCCTTCCTTCTTCCCGCCACACAGACACACACACACACACACACACATGCGCACACTTCTGTGGTCTTTCCTTTAAGATCGGACAGTGTCCACTAAGTGTAGCCTTTTTACCTGCACTCAGCAACTCAGCTGTAAAGTAAGGTTTTTGGCGTGTATATTTATTGGGTATGTGTTTATTGTGTACTTGTGTGCACTGTGTGCGATAACTTATAATTATGTATATAGAAAGAAGAGGATCCGCAAAAAAAGCAAAATAAAATTCCAAATCTTTATGTCATCAGGTTAAAAATTAGGACATCTATCTAGTGCATAAAAAAACATGTTCTTTCTAACACTTTTCTAGCCAAAGTCCTTTTTTGTAATTATGTATAATGTGTGTATAGCTATTAGTGTGAGTGAGGGGGGCCCTCATTCAGGAAGGGGTGATATGGGTGATAGGGGATGGAATGCTCAATCAATTATGGGTGACTGGGGGCCACTATCCCACAACACCCCCCATATCACACCTTACTGAATGAGGGCCCCCATACTCACACTGACAGCTAAAATGCATTTTACGTGAGTATAAACTTTCATACTCCGTATACATATGTAAACACACTTACTGACAGCTGTGTGGTTTGAGCTATGGGGCCTCAATCAGTTATGACCTTATAGGTGATATAAAATAGAACTTTTCATAAATAGTCTTTAATGATGAAGAGTTAGAAAAAGTTTTCTTTCTTTATTAATAAAGCCATAACTGGTTAAGGGCCCCCTCCCATCCCCCATCTTCGTGAATAAGGGCTCTTTCACACATCAGAATTTTTGGTACTTGTGCTATCCATCATTTTTGCAGATAGATCACGGACCTACTACAGTGAAAATTCTTTTTCACCTGTCTTTTTTTTTTTACGGAAAAACAACCTGAGATACATCTTATTTTGATCTGTGTTGCAAATCACGCACTTATTACGCTGTACGTGATGGAAATCTAGAGCTTGCACTGTACCTGCTTGTAAGGGCTGATTCCATGTGTTCCATACTAGGTGAGAATCATGTAATTATCTCATGTAATAATTGTGTAAGTTTTTATCATGTCCATATTCATTATTTAAGTCCAAACCATCAGTGGACACACTACCCCTGAGAAAACAGGGATAGGAGGGGATTCTATGGTTCCCTTCCTAAGGTCTCATAAAAAATATCCATTTTCATATATTTTTCACAGATAGAACATGATATTCTATGTGACTGTTCACATCTCTGAGTTTTTTTGCGGATCGCGAATCTGCACTGCACAATAATTACAAATGTATGTTAATTTTTGATGCGAGTCACAGATCAAAATCCCCACCTGCAAGTCTATTTATTGCCATTATACTACTGACCTAGTATTTTACTATTATACTGGTCGATATGCTGCATTATTGGGTAAGTAAGGGATTGTGGGCCTTTTTTATTAGATGATACCTTTGTGCTGTAGATATGTTTTATTTGTGTGTTGTCCTGTTCTGATATGCATTGATACATTTTGGAAAGATTTTCTGGAGGTTGAATTTGTTCATGATACCCTATATTTCTTGTTTGGTTTATGTGGTTCTGTTTTGAGGAGTGGAGTTCACTACCGGCTCTTACATTGATAACTGTGCTCCAAACCATTTTAGTGCTGTAATATAAGATATTTCTTTAATTCTACTTTTTGTTGTGTTTTCTATTGCTTTTACTTTTTGCAGGTTTCCAATTTATTCCTTGTTAGATTTTATGGACTATGTTGGAACGTCATGGGCTCCATGTCTTTAACATGGATCATGTCCAAATGATGTTAACCCTTTGCTATCTTCTATATGCCGCTATCTATAGTGATCGCGGCATTTAGAAGAGAGATACCTCTCCAATGGCCTCCTGATGTCTGACAGGACCTGCCGTTGTCATGGCAGCCGGAGGTCACATGACCGCCCCGGGTCTGCCATGTACGGTTTCCTGCTAGACTCAGCCTGCAGCTGAAGTCTAGCAGGAGACACTGACTGTGAAACTGTCAGCAAAGCTCTCATGCAATGCAATACATGTCTATTGCTTTGCATGAGAACAGTGATTAGAAAAATAAAAATGTAAAAATATGTCTAAAAAATGTTTTCAAACTGTTTAAAAAAATCACAAAATAAATAAAAATGAATAAATAAAATATTAAACCAATAAATCTGTATATTTATGCAAAAAAAAAAAAGTACACATATTTGGTAATTGCCGCATCCGAAACAACCCGATCTATAAAACTGTCACACTTATTAACTCCTTCTGTCCACACCGCAATAAAAATAAATAAAAAAACAGAGCAAAAAACTATGCTTTTTCATCATATCGCCAAACAAAAAGTGGAAAAAAATGCGATCAAAAAGCAAAATGGAAATAAAAATGGTACCGCTGAAAACGTCATCTTGTTCCGCAAAAAAACGCCGCCATACAGCTCCATCAGCAGAAAAATTAAAAAGTTATAGCTCTCAGAATAAAGCGATGCAAAATAATATTTTTTCTATAAAATTGTTTTATTGTGTAAAAGCGCCAAAACGTAAAAAAATATATGGTAAGTGTAGTATCACTGTAAACATACTGACCCAAAGAATAATGCTACCTTATCACTTTTACCACACTCAGAACGGCATAAAAAAACCCTCAAAAAACAATTCCTGAATTGTTGTTTTTTGTTAATTTTACCTACCAAAAGCAGAATAGAAAGCGATCCAAAAATGTCACGTACCCAAAAATGGTACCAATAAAAATATCAACTCGTCCAGCAAAAAAAAAGCCGCCACATGACTCTGTCGGCCGAAATATGGAAAAATTATTGCTTTCTTAATATGGCGATGCAAAAACTAGATTTTGCAAAAAAAACGTCTTTTAGTGTGTGACAGCTGTCAGTCAGAAAATCCCGATATAAATGTGGTATCGCTGTAATCGCACCGACCCGAAGAATAAGGTAATCTCATCACTTATACCACACGAGGAATGGCGTAAAAAATAAATAAAACCAATTCTTCACCTGCTACAGATTTGTTTATTATGTCTCCCAAAGATCGCAGTAAGGCTCTGCTCACATTTATCCTGCGCTCTGCGCTGAGCACTTACACCGGGGTTTCCGTGTAAATCTCTGAAATACATGATTCAGACGTATCCCATGACGGAAGATTCCCTGTAATGAGGCAGATATAGGCCACTGTGGATGCCGTCTGGCCTGTGATCCCACTGTGTCAGTTTTTTTAGGTGTGCATAAAAGTGCAGTTGGCCACAGTTTTGTGCACTTCTGAAAAAAAGGACACCGCTAAAAAGAGGCCAGACGGAGTCCAGAGTAACTCTGCTGCCTCATTACAGTGAATGGATCCCGTAGGGGTTTCATCTGAATTACATCACTTGGAAATTTAGATGGAAACCCCGATGTAAGTGCTCAGCATAGAGCGCCGGATAAACAATATGTAAAATGTTCCCAATAAAAGCTTCAACTCAGTCCTCAAAAAAAGCTAGTCCCAACTCAGGTCCGTTATCTGTTAAAAATATAAGGGACTTCCAAGTTACTGGTAGCAGAAAGGCAGAAAGCAAAATGGCCCTTGCCCCCCTAAAGAAATTCAGAAAATTTTGTGCTCCCAAATCCAAATGCCTATTCTACAATAATTTGTTCTCCAATTGTCAAATAGAGCTCCATCCCTCCCAGATCTCGCCGTTTGGCTAAGCGGTATGATACAGCCACATATGCGGTATTGCCACTTTTAGAAGAAATTGTGTGACACATTTCACCACCATTTTTACCCATTGCCCAGTGTGAAAATGTAAAATCTGAGGGTAAAACATTTTTTTGTGGTAAAAATATAATTATGTTTTCTTCCCTGCCCAATGGCATAAATTTAAAAATTAAAAAATACTCACTACTTCCCTAGATGAATTCCTTGAGAGGTGTAGTTTACAAAATGGGTTCACTTGTGGGTGATTCTGCTGTTTCGACCTGTCAGCGACTCTTCAAATGTGACATGGTGTCTGCAACCTATCCCAGCCAACATAGCGCTCCTTTCTCTACCGAACCCTGCCGTACACCAAAGCTGTGGTTTTCCCCCTCATATGGGGTATCGGCATACTCAGGAGAAATAGCACAACAAATTTCATCATGCAATTTCTCCTGTTATACTTATGATAATGCAAAATGAAGGGATGAAAAACATTTTTTGTGGGAAAAATGTGAAAATTTTATTTTTACAGCTCAATATTATAAACTTCTGTGAAGCACCTGGGGGTGCAAGGTGCTCACCACACATCTAGATAAGTTCCCTAAGGGGTCTAGTTTCCAAAATCGTGTCACTTGTGGGGGGTTTCCACTGTTTAGGCACATCAGGTGCTCCCCAAATGCAACATGGTGTCCGCTAATTATTCAAGCAAATTTTACATTCAAAAAGTCAAATGGCGCTCCTTCCCTTCCGAACCCTGCAGTGTGCCCAAATAGTGATTTTCCCCCACATATGGGGTATCAGCATATTCAGGAGAAATTGCACAGCAAATTTCATGGTGCAATTTCTCCTATTACCCTTATGATATTGCAAAATTAAGGGATAAAAAAGTTTTTGTGGTAAAAATGTGAAAATTTTATTTTTACAGCTCAATATTATAAACTTCTGTGAAGCACCTGGGGGTTCAAGGTGCTTACCACACATCTAGATAAGTTCCATAAGGGGTCTAGTTTCCAAAATGGTGTCACTTGTGGGGGGTTTCCACTGTTTAGGCACATCAGGGGCTCCCCAAATGCAACATGGCGTCCGCTAATTATTCAAACAAATTTTACATTCAAATAGTCTAATGGCGCTCCTTCCCTTCCGAACCCTGCCATGTGCCCAAACAGTGGTTTTCCCTCACATATGGGGTATCATCGCGCTCATGGGAAATTGCACTACAAATTGTGTAGTCCATTTTTTTCTTGTTACCCTTGTGAAAATAAAAAAATTGGGTCTAAAGTAACATTTTTGAGAAAAAAAGTTAAATGTTCATTGTTTTCTTCCACATTACAAAAATTTACGTGAAACACCTGAAGGGTTAATGAACTTCTTGAATGTGGTTTTGAGCACCTTGAGGGGTGCAGTTTTTAGAATGGTGTCACTTTTGGGTATTTTCTGTCATAAAGGCCCCTCAAAGTAACTTCAAATAAGATATGGTCCCTAAAAAAATGTTTTTGTAAATTTTGTTGTAAAAATAAGAAATCTCTGGTCAACTTTTAACCCTTATAGCTTCCTAAAAAAAAAATTTTGGTTCCAAAATTATGCTGATGTAAAGCAGACATGTGGGAAATGTTATTTATTAACTATTTTGTGTGACATATCTCTCTGATTTAATGGCATGAAAATTTGAAAATTGCTAAATTTTCTAAATTTTTGCCAAATTTCTGATTTTTTCCCAAATAAACGCAAGTGATATCAAATTAATTTTACCACTATCATGAAGTACAATATGTCTCGAAAAAACATTCTCAGAATCAGGGGAATCCGTTGAAGGGTTCCAGAGTAGTTACTTCATAAAGTGACAGTGGTCAGAATTGAAAAAATTTGCCTTCTCATGAAGGCAAAAACAGGCTCTGGCGCGAAGTGGTTAATAAAATGGTCACAGAGGAGTGATGGCAGGAATGTTTTTTTTAAGTATTTTTATTTATTTAACACTTTATTGCAGCTTTAGTAATGTATCTGACAGACAACTTTCCACTATTACTGGGACAAGGTATCAGGCCGTGTTGTTTTTTGTCGCTGAGTGCAGGAGAATTCTCCCACGCTGTCAGTGACGTGCAGGAGGTGAGCTGAGTTCATTGGACATGAGCTCACCTTATGCACGTCACTGACAGCGTGGGAGAATTCTCCTGCACTCACCGCTTCAGCGTGAGAATTTTCCCACGCTGTCAGTGACGTGCATGAGGTGAGCCGAGTTCATTGGACATGAACTCGGCTCATCTGGATGTCGTCACAGAGAGACGCTGAGCAGCGCAAGCAAGCCTGCGCTTCTCAGTGTCTGCGGGATGACAGGCTGGATGGCAGCGTTCTGCTGCGGTCCAGCCTGTCATCTCGATGTAGCAGAGCTGAAGCTGTCGTGGGAACCATGGAAAGGTAAGGATGAGGTTGCTTTACTATTTTTCTTTTATTGCAGGAGATCGTTGGCTTCAGCTGGAATGGGCGTGACGGTAAGTATGGTTTAATTTAGAACAATAAAGGATTGTGTCTTTATTTCAATTAAAGGACTTTATTCTGGGTGTTTGTGTTTTTTTTAACTTTGACTATGGGGTTAGTAATGGGGGTGTCTTATAGACGCCTCTCCATTACTAACCTGGGCTTGATGTCAGCTGGCATTATAAGCTGACATCAACCCCAACCCTATTACCCCCTGCCACCGCACCAGGGCAGCGTGGAAGAGCGAGGCTAAGTGCCAGAATTGGGGCATTCTATGAATGCGCCATTTCTGGGGCGGCTGACGGCTGGTGTTTCTAGCCTGGGAGGGGGCCAATATTCATGGCTCCCTTCCTGGGCTATTAATATCAGCCCCCAGCTGTCTGCCTAGCCTTTGCTAGCTATTAAATTAGGGGGGACCCCACGTCATTTTTTTTGGGGGGTCCCCCATTTTAATAGCTAGTAAAGGCTATGTATTCAGCTGGGGGCTGATATTAGTAGCCTGGGAAGCTCCGTGGGTATTACCCCCTTCCCAGGCTTCAAACATCTGCCCCAGCCGTCTGCTTAACCTCCGCTAGAGCCTAAAATTAAGGGGAACCCCACGCCAATTTTTTTAATAATAAATCCTTTATTTTAATACTAAATGACAAGTACAGTAACCAACACTATCACTGTACTTCATATATATGTGACTGACATGTTTCTATCTATCTAATCTATGTGTGATGCTCTATCTTTCTGTTCTAAATTGTCGGGTACCACTGCTGAATTGCCGGCCGGCTTTTTTTAAAGAGACAGTGCATGAAAACACTATTATTTTTTTAAATAAATCCTTTACACTAAATGACAAGTACAGTAAGCAACACTATCACTGTACTTATTATATATGTGACTGACATGTTTCTATCTATCTAATCTATGTGTGAAGCTCTATTCTTTCTGTTCTAAATTGTCGGGTACAGATGCTGAATTGCCGGCCGGCTTTTTTAAAGAGACGGTGCATGAAAACACTAATATTTTTTTTAATAAATCCTTTACACTAAATGACAAGTGCAGTAACCAACACTGTCACTGTGCTTCTTATATGTGTGACTGACATGTTTCTATCTATCTAATCTATGTGTGATGCTCTATTCCTTCTTGTCTAAATTGTCGGGTACCGGTGAATGCCGCTGCTGAATTGCCGGCCGGCTTTTTTAAAGAGAGTGTCTTCTGAGCAGTTTGTCAGCTTTTGGACACCTTTGCAGGTGTTTTCTATGTGTTTCTATTTGTTTTTGTTTGCCTGCCATTGGTTTTAACGGTGTTCGACGGTGTTCTAAGGTGTTCGACGAACAGTTCGACGAACAGTTCCTCGAACATCCCGGTGTTCGACGAACCGAACTGAACCCGAACACTACGGGGGTGGCTCAACACTAATAGGGACTAGGATATAGGGAATTATGCTGTACATAACTGGGATATAGGGACTAGGATATAGGGAATTATGCAGTACATAACTAGGATATAGGGACTAGAGATGAGCGTTGTTCTACTCGAACTGTTCGCCAATCTCAAATTCGAGCTGTTTTGGGCGGTGTTCGAGCCGGTCGGCCAACACGAACAATTTGAGAAAAATTCGGCTGTTCGAGGTTATGTTCGATAACTGTTCGTGCACCAAAATCATAACTGGATTTTTTCTCAGTAATGATGAAAATTAATGTTAATACGCAGTTTGAGTGTACAGCGGGTCGGGGGGAGGGGCAGGGGATGGATCTCTGCAGGAACAATGAAGATCTCCATTTTTTTTTCTCTTTCCCGCATTTGCAGTGGGGAGGTGCAATCTGTCAGCCTATCAGCAGCGCACACACGGAGCGAAGTGCTTTTTTTCACACAAGCAAGGGCATGTGTGATTGGCAGTGTATGTCACATGTCCTTGCCCTATAAGACCAAGCCATTTTCCCCGTCGCCACCATTTTCTCACTGCTGCAGCTGCGTGTTAGACGGCACCGCTGTTGCTGTGTGCGCTATACCTTGTTAATTTCAAGCCAATTTTCGCACAAATATACAGATAGCTTGGGAGTAGGGAATAGTTGTGATTGCAGTCCTTTTAAGGACTAGGTTACAGCATTTCCTACGACTTTTATCAGGCAGGTCTGTGCTCTTAAATAGATAGATTGTGGGAGTAAAGACTAATTGTAATTGGAGTCCTTTTCAGGACTAGGTTACATCAGTTCCTATCAGTTTTTGCCAGGCAGGTCTGTGCCAGTGCTGTGCAAGTTTTTTTCACAGCATTTGGCTGAATCTAGCAAAGCTAATCCTTTTTGGCCTATTGCAGAGTGTGTTAGTCAGTGGAGTAGCCTATCTGTGTTGCAAGATATACCACCTGTGTATAGAATACCAATTTTTTTACTGCACCTAGTGAAGTAAAATCTTTTGGGCATAGCATCATTCTATTAGTCCATCTATACTGACCTCCATCAGGTTGCAAACTGAATATAATTTTTTTCTGCATCTAGCTCTGAAAAAATATTTGGGCTTCTAGCAGTGTGTGGGACTTGGTCTATTAGTCCATCTATACTGACCTCCATCAGGTTGCAAATTAAAAATAATTTTTTTCTTCATTTAGCTCTGAAAAAATATTTGGGCTTCTAGCAGTGTGTGGGACTTGTTCTATTAGTCCTTCTATACTGACCTCCAGCAGGTTGCAAATTGAATATAATTTTTTTCTGCATCTAGCTCTGAAAAAATATTTGGGCTTCTAGCGATGTGTGGGACTTGGTCTATTAGTCCATCTATACTGACCTCCATCAGGTTGCAAATTAAAAATAATTTTTTTCTGCATCTAGCTCTGAAAAAATATTTGGGCTTCTAGCAGTGTGTGGGACTTGGTCTATTAGTCCATCTATACTGACCTCCATCAGGTTGCAAATTAAAAATATTTTTTTTCTTCATTTAGCTCTGAAAAAATATTTGGGCTTCTAGCAGTGTGTGGGACTTGTTCTATTAGTCCTTCTATACTGACCTCCAGCAGGTTGCAAATTGAATATATTTTTTTTCTGCATCTAGCTCTGAAAAAATATTTGGGCTTCTAGCGGTGTGTGGGACTTGGTCTATTAGTCCATCTATACTGACCTCCATCAGGTTGCAAATTAAAAATAATTTTTTTCTGCATCTAACCCAGCCAATAGTTTTGGCCTAATACCACAGTTTGGCCACTCAGCTCTGCTCGGTTACCATCCATTGTTTTTTTGTGCAAACAACTCCAGAGTTGTGAATTAGTTAACCACCAAAATGAGTGGAAAAAGGCCTGCTGCTGGTGGAAAGGGGAATAGGCGTGTTGGGAAGGGGAAAAAAGGTTGTGTCCGTGGGGTAGGTGCAGAAGAAAGACCATCTTCCAGCCAAACTAAAATGTCTACTTCTTTTAGCGGACAATGTGATAAGATCCCTTTCTTACGGCCACGCCAATCGCTACAAATTCCAGATGAGGCACAAAAACAGCAGGTGCTTCAACGGATATCAAGTGCTCCTTTAAGTGGGCTCTCCTCCACATCAACTTCAACATCACAAATACTCCAGTCCTCAAAGGTGTCACCCAAATCGCACTTGCTTCCTCACAGCTCCCAAATCTCCAGCTGCCCATCTGAGTATGAGGTAGAACAGATGGTTGAGTCTGCAGAGCTGTTTACTCATACTATAACCTGGGAATCAGAGGTCGACTCCAGCGCTTCTGTGAATCCAGACGAGGAAATGATCTGCACTGATGCCCAGAATCTTTATGAGTCGGATCCAGGACCAGACGCAGAAGGTTCTGACCATAATGTAGACCCTCATTCCCAAACTGTAACTCCTGTTGGTGGAGACAATGAGGAAGACGATGATAAGACTCAAATACCTGATTGGAGCGACAACTTTAGTTTTTTGTCAGGGCAGGAACAGGTTGGCTCTGAGGACGACGGGTGTGAAAACGCACAGGGTGATGATGATGAGGTCGGAGATCCCACTTACTGTCAACCCACAGTCAGCCAAGAGATGAGGTCAGCAGAGGAGGTGGAGGAAGATGCTAGTGACGACGAGGTCAGGTTGCGCCTTCCTGGACAGAGACGTAGTACTGGAAGCACGTCAACAACTGCATCCTCAAACACAACTCTGCCTCTCACCACAAGTCGTGGTGGCTCTTCAGGTCGCATGGGTGCTAAGCCTTGCATAGCCTGGGCATTTTTTCAGATCGATAAAGATGACCCAACTCGTGTTATCTGTAACATTTGTCAGCAAAAGCTAAGTAGAGGCCAAAAAATACATAGTTTGAGTACTTCATGCATGAACCGGCACATGGACATGAAGCATAAGTTGCAGTGGGAAGCTCAGTGTGCTACAATGCGGTCTAGCCGGCCGGGCCAACCACCGTCTGCCATATCTTGTGCATCCGCGGCCTCTTCATCCTCTGTGACTGGGGGGACAGCAGTCACACCTGTTTTGGGGCGCAGACCTGCCACCTCTTTACCCGCAACAGCCAGCGTGATTGGCAGGTCATCATTTTCTTTGGAGGTGGTAACACCAGCTGGTCTTGAGCGCTGTCCGACATCGATAGCACCACCTTTGGATCAAGGCAACCTAACATGTCCGCCTGCATCTTCCTCACAGACCGGCAGTTTGCCGGGGACACCCTTATCAACCCCGTCTAAGCACAATAGCCAGCCCTCGGTCCCTCAGATGTGGACAAGTAAAAGACCATTTCCTCCTAGCCATGAGAAAGCTAAGAGGTTGAATTTCACCATCTGCAAGCTCTTGGCTACAGAAATGCTGCCTTTCCGCCTGGTGGACACAGAGGATTTTCGAGACCTTATGTCCGTCGCAGTGCCCCAGTACCAGATGCCCAGTCGGCACTACTTCTCAAAGAAAGGTGTGCCTGCGCTCCACCAGCATGTCGCACACAACATCACCGCTTCTTTGAGAAACTCTGTGTGTGACAGGGTGCATTTCACCACAGACACTTGGACGAGTAGGCATGGACAGGGGCGTTACATGTCGCTGACTGGGCACTGGGTAACTATGGTGACAGCAGGACAAGGGGCTGCTGTCCAAGTCTTGCCGTCCCCACGAGTTGTGCGTCAATCCTCTTTATGTCATTTTTCCTCCACTGCTTCTGCCTCCTCAACCTCCTCTCGGTCTTCCACCTGCACCCAAAGCCTGTCTGGTCATGCCACAAGCTTTCTAACTGCGCAGAAGGGATCCTGCACACCTCCTTACTATGCTGGCAGTAGGGCTCAACGTCATCAGGCGGTTTTTACATTGAAATGTCTGGGAAATGTGAGTCACACAGCTGAGGAGTTGTGGTCAGCTCTGGAGAACCAATTTCATGAATGGTTGTCTCCACTGGACCTGAAACCAGGGAAGGCCGTGTGCGACAATGCTGCAAACCTGGGTGCGGCCCTTCGCCGGGGCAATGTCACACACGTGCCTTGTATGGCTCACGTGTTGAACCTGGTTGTCCAGCAATTTTTAGCCCACTATCCCAGACTAGATGGCCTTCTGCAGAGGGCACGGTCGCTGTGTGCTCACTTCCGCCGTTGGCATCCCGCAGCTCAGCGACTTACATCTCTACAGAAGTCGTTGGGCCTGCCACTTCACCGGCTAAAATGCGATGTGCCTACCCGGTGGAATTCAACTCTGCACATGTTGCAGCGACTGTGGCAGCACCGACAAGCCCTGGTGCAATACGTTCTGACGTATAGCCTGGGCCAACGAGATTCAGAGGTGGGGCAAATCACGCTGGAGGAGTGGTCTCAGATCAGGGACCTATGCACCCTTCTGCACAGTTTTGAAATGGCGACGAAGATGTTTAGTGCTGACGATGCCATTATCAGCATGACTATTCCGGTGATTTACATGCTGGAGCACATGTTAAACAGAATTCGGAGTCAGGTGGTGGCACAAGAGGAGGTGGAGGAAGTAGAGGAGGAGGAGTTGTATGCGGAAGGGCTAACATCTGCAAGGTCCAGACGGTCGGCAGCACCAGGGCGGCAGGCATGTGAGGGTGGGGGAGATGGTTTTACCAGGGTGCATGGTAGCAGCCAAACTAGTGAGGAAGGTGCAGGAGCCCAGGAAGAAGTGGAGGACGAACTGATGGAAGACTCATCAGATGAGGGAGACCTTGATCACATTTCAGTTGTGTGAGGTTGGGGGGAGAGGACAGAGGAAGGAAGCATGATTGTTACCTCGCCACCAACACAACAGGGACTTGGTGCTCCTGGATGCGCAACACACATGAGTGCCTTCTTGCTGCACTACCTGCAACATGACCCTCGAATTGTGAGAATTAGAAATAATCCTGACTACTGGGTTGCCACACTGTTAGATCCCCGGTACAAAAGTAAATTTGCAGAAATTATTCCTGCCATAGAAAGGGATGCACGCATGCAGGAGTATCAGCAGAGACTGTTGCAGAATCTTACATGTGCTTTTCCACAAAATACCAGTGGTGCACGTAGTGAATCTCACAGTTCCAACTTGCCAACCGTGGGACCGTCAAGTGTTCAGCACTCAAACCGTAACAGAACCACAGTATCTGCTGGTAACATCAATTTTGCGGAATCATTTCACCACTTTTTTAGCCCATCCTTTGCAAGGCCACAGGAGACAAGAAGTCTGACACATAGTCAACGCCTAGAGACGATGGTACAGGAGTATCTCCAAGTAAACATTGAAGCCACGACTGTGTCACTGGACCCTTGCTCTTTTTGGGCTTCCAATCTGGATAAATGGCCGGAGCTAGCCACTTACGCCTTGGAGATCTTGTCATGCCCCGCAGCCAGCGTTCTGTCTGAACGTGTGTTCAGCGCTGCTGGTGGTGTGCTGACAGATAAGCGCACGCGGCTCTCCACTGATAATGTAGACAGACTCACGTTCATAAAGATGAACAAATCATGGATCCGAAACGACTTTTCTACCCCTGTGTCATCCTGGGGAGAGTAAAAGCTTGATGATTGGTTAAAATCACCCTACCAACCGTTTTAAGCTTTCAAATTACTAATCATGTTTATCTGTATCTTGACTGGAAAATAATTTGGGCTTTGTAGCAGTGTGCAGCACTGATCCTATTAGGCCATCTATAATAAGCTTCACCAGATTTAAAATTAAAAATAATTTTTAGCTGCATCTAGCCCGGAAAATAATTTTGGGGCTCCGAGATGCGCAAGACACATAAGTGCCTTCTTGCTGCACTACCTGCAGCATGACCCTCATATTGTCAGAATTCGAAGTAATCATGACTACTGGGTTGCCACACTCTTAGATCCCCCAAACTTTTCGATCAACCTTTTCATTTTAATAAAGACCAAAAAAATGGTCATTTTTGAAATTATAAGCATTAGCAGGTTGTTAGAAACTGAAATCAAACAGTTTTCAACTCAAAACTTTATTCTAGGTGATGTTACATTTTCACATAGGACCCCTTGTTCGAAAGGAGCTTCTGAACTCTCTCGTCCATTGAATTTGTCAGGTTTTGGATGGTTTCTGCTTCAATTGTTTTGCATGAGGACAGAATACCCTCCCAGAGCTGTTGCTTAGATGTGAACTGCCTCCCGCCATCATAGACACTCCTTTTAATGATGCTCCAAAGGTTCTGAATGGGGTAGAGGTCAGGGGAGCATGGGGGTCACACCATAAGTTTGTCCCCTTTTATGCCCATATCAGCCAGAGATGCAGATGTTTTATGTGCAGCATGAGATGGTGCATTATCATGCAGAAAAATGATCTTGCTGTGAAATACACGGTTCTTCTTCTTGAACCATGGCAGGAAGTGCTGTTTGAGAAAATCCACATACATTATGGAGTTCATCTTTAGCGCCTTCAGGGATCCTAAAGGGGCCGACAATCTCTCTCCCCATGATTCCAGCCCAAAACATTACTCCACCTCCTCCTTGTTGGCGCTGTAGCCGTGTTTGCGTGGGGTGTCCATCAACCAGCCATCCTCCACTCCATTCATCTGGACCATCGAGCGCTGCACGGCACTCATCCGTGAACAAAACAGTTTTGAAATCAGTCTTCATGTAATGTTTGGCCCACTGGAGCCGTTTCTGCTTGTGTGAAGTGGATAGAGGAGGTCGACAGGATGGCGTATGCACAGCTGCAAACCTCTGAAGGACCCTGCATCTTGTTGTTCGGGGGACGTTGGAGGCACAAGCAGCTTCAAAAACTTGTCTGCTGCTATGACAAGGCTTTTTTGCCGCTGCTCTTTCAACCTGACGTAATTGCCTGTAGGAAAGAGTCCTCAATTTGCCCTTATCAGCACGCACACGTGTGTACTGTGAATCAGCTACATACTTCTTGATTGCCAAGACACTTCATCCTGATCATCGCACAATGTTGATTGTAGTCATGCCTTGACCTAAACACTCCACAATTTGTTGCTTCTCAGCAGCCGACACATCCTTTTTCTTTCCCATTTTGGCAGAAAATGTAGGCTGCTTAATAATGTGAGAGAGCCTTCTTAAGTAGTCTTGCCTTTCATTGGACACACCTGCCAAACTAATTAGCACAGGTGTCTGCAATTGCTTACAGTGATATAAAGAGCCCTGACACACATCACCATCAATGAGTTTAACTGACAAACAAACAAATTCTTCCCTTATCACTCCTAAACACTTTTTGCATAATAATTTGGAACGCGGTGTACATGTGCTTTTCCACAAAACACCAGTGGTTCACGTAGTGAATCTTACAGTTCTAACTTGCCAACCGTGGTCTGTATGGAATTGTTCAATAAAGGGCCCAAAATTAAGATAACATAGATGGGAGAGGTCTCTATGAATAGGAATTCCTAAGTATTTGATACCCTGTGAGGGCCAGGCAAAGGGAAAGTTGGACTGGATGGAATCCTATATGGATTTAGGGAGGGAGACATCGAGGGCCTCAGACTTCGCTGCATTGATTTTAAAATTTTACCATGTAACAAAGTGATCTATTTCAGCCATAACAGCAGGGATGGATATATGTGATTGAGTGATATATACTAGGACATCATCAGCAAATAGAGAGCACTTGTACTCGGTGCCTCCCACCTCAATCCACCTAATATTGGGGTTATGGCGAATTGATGAGAGCAGGTGCTCCGTCACTAGGATGTATAAGAGAGGGGACAGAGGACATCCCTGCCTTGTCCCATTGGTGATTGTGAAAGGTGATGAAAATGTTCTGACGCACCCCCTGGGCCTTGGGACACCCGGAGCCGGACCCTTTTTGGTGGATGCTGGTGGTTGTAGTCTTCGTGGCGGCGATCCGGTTCCGTGGCTCAGGGCGGTCAAACCAGTGGCGGAACTATTTATGTGGTTTTGATGTTTAAATGTCCGACTACGCCACCCGTGGATTGCGGTCAGAGTGAACCGCCGCTACAGGGCAGACCGCTAAGGCTGGTGTTGTGGGTGCAGCAGAGCGTAGCATAACTCCCCACGGGAGGAGTATAGCCTCAGGGCAGTGTATGCGGAGGATGGGGGTGATGGTGCAGGGCAGCAGCAGTAACGACACGGAGTCAGTGATGCAGTTCAGGGCCTTTACTCACAGTTCTTATTATCCAGACCACGTCTGCAGGTAACGGCTGCCCACGTCGTACTGTGCTCACCAGGTGAGGGGCTCAGACAACTCCCAGATAACTTTGGAGCGCTTCACAGGACCCCCTTTGTGTGTCCTTTGTCTGGCCTTTCTTACCAACACTTCTGTCCGGCTGCCTCGGGCCTCCTCTTGGTAAACTTGGCGCCAGTTTCCCTGACCCTATGTGGTGCCTTCCTAGCGGGTGGAGCAAGGGGCTGCGCCACATAAAATGTCAGAGCCTCCGGTTTCTAGCTGAGGGTCGTTTCCTGCCTCCACTAGTTCGGGGACCGGTCTCCCCCTTTGGCCTGACCCCTCCACGCAGGTGGATTCGGGCGTGCGGTGGCGACTCGCCCGTCCGCACCCCTGGGATCCCTTCATTCCTCGTTCCTGGAGCCTTCTCCGCTCCTCTTCCTTCCTTCTCCCTCTTGCAGGCCTGGGCCTCTGTTACTAGGCCCGCCTCCGGAGCAGAGCTCATGCAGAGCCCCTGCTCCCTGCCACTTCTGCTCAGACTTCTCTGCACTGTACTAAGATGGTGCCCACCTTTTATACTCCCTTCTCAATGCACCCAGGAACTGCTTCCTCCCTGCTCCTGCACTGCAGGGTTCCCCTTCCTCAGTGTTCCCTCCCCCCACTCCAGCCAGGGACAGGGACTGTCGTGCCCATCTCAGGGGCATATTGGTCGCCCTGCCCCACGGCAATGTGGTGTAATGCATGCAGGTGTCGGGTCCTGATCCACACTCCATCCTTACCTGAGAGTGAGATATCACACCTCTGGGTGAGGTGCAATACGTCTGTAGCAACCGAGCCCTCGGTGCTACAGTTCCATTTATCTTCAGCCTAGGTGACGTATTGTGATACAGGGCCGTGATTTTGGCTATAAAAGGGTCCCCTAGACCCCTACCCCAAGCTTTTTAAGAGAATCATATATGGCGTGCCAGGAGACTCTATGGAATGCTTTCTCAGCATCCAACGAGAGTATCTACTTACAAATTTTTAACTGCATCTAGCCCAGGAAATACTTTGTGCCTAGTAGCAGTGTCTGCTAGTCAGCGGATTATTCCGGCTGTTAAGCAAGCTACACCACCTGTAGTTTGGACACTTAATTTTTTCAAAGGAAATGCTTCGGGACCACGGGATACTTAGTGAAGAGCATCAGGAGGCACCCCAAGGCATAGGGGCTGGGACTGGCACTAGGATGCCTTGCGGTGGACAGCCGAGCTCGATCCTTATAAAAGCTTTTTAACTGCAGCAGCTTTAGTGGACGCTACTGGAGCTGGAATTACGCGGCTGCTGGCATGAGACTTGCCCTCCAATAGATCCTTGTAAATGGATTTAAAGTGTATTCATTCAAATTAGAGGGACAATTTAAATTAAAAAGCTTAGAGCTGCCTCCACCACAGGGGGGCTCTCTCGACCCACCAGCGGACAGGCACCAGTATTGGGAGAGGGGGGCTGGCCGTCAGGGTTCACCGCGGCTCTGGCACAAACCCGGCGACACGGAGGTGGCACGGGCAGGAGCGGACTGGCCGTCTCGGCTTCTCACTTTTTGGATTTTAGAAGGGCATGACATGCCTATATCTGTGTCTCCCCCTCCTTTTACTCCTCCACCTCTTTTCTTTTCGCATGACTATATGTACTTGTCACTTTTCCATGTGTTAGTTGTGTCTTCTGAGCAGTTTGTCAGCTTTTGGACACCTTTGAAGGTGTTTTCTATGTGTTTCTATGTGTTTTTGTTTGCCTGCCATTGGTTTTAACGGTGTTCGAAGGTGTTCGACGAACAGTTCGACGAACAGTTCGGCGAACACACGGGTGTTCGACGAACCGAACCGAACTCGAACACTACGGGGGTGGCTCAACACTATCTCTGAGATTTATTTTCACGCGCTTTATCTTAGTACACAGCACTGTCCTCTTTTTTGTTGCACACTTTAGCCATTCTTATTCCTATTGAAAATGAATAGTGGTCTCTAAGAATGATGATCTCTGGTTGGCACTTAGTTCTCCAGTCTGACACTGTTCACATGTTCTGAGATTCATCATGCCAGTTTTGATGAGGGGGCAATGTGGAGTATGCAGCATGCTTATTAATGAATCAGATGATGTTGTTCTTCAGGACAGACAACGAAGCTGGTAAGAGTTAATGGGAATATGAATGGAGCTAAATACAGGGCAATCTTGTAGGAAAATCTATTACAGGTTGCAAAAGACTTGAGACTGGGGTGTAGGTTCACCTTCCAGTAGAACAACGACCCTAAACATACTGCCCGAGCTACAATGGAATGGTTTAGATCAAAGCATATTCATGTGTTTAAATGGTCCAGTCAAAGTCCAGACCTAAATCCCATTTAGAATCTGTGGCAAGACTTGAAAATTGCTGTTCACAAACACCTCCATCCATTCTTACTGAGCTAGACTAAGTTTGCAAAAAAGAATGGGCAAAAATATAATCCTCTAGATGTGAAAAACTGAGAGACATACCTCAAAAGACTTGCAGCAGTAATTAAAGCAAAAGGTGGTCCTATCAAGAATTAACTATGGGGGGCTGAATACAAATACACATCACAATATTCAGATTTATATTTTTTTAAATATTTAGAAAACCATGTGTCATTTCCTTTACACTTCACAAATACTTGCTACTTTGTGTTTTTACAATACATAAAATCTCAATAAAATACATTTAAACTTGTCAATGTAACTTGAAAACATGTGGAAAAGTTAACAGGGTATAAAAAAAAATTAAAGACACTGTACAGCAGTACTGTGATATGTAATAAAAATAAAGTTTTTTTAAAAAACAAAAATTCCCCACCCTGGTATTGCAGAATCTTTAAGGCTGTGTGCCCACGATGCGTTTTTAATGCATTTCCGCAGCGTTTTTGCAGCTGCGGAAACGCATTAAAAATGCATTAAAAATGCATGGTAGAAGGGCAGCAATGTTCTCCAATGATAATCCGCATGTGCTGTGCACATGCTGCGGAAATTTCCGCTGCGGATTATCATTGCGGAAAAAAACGCAGCACTACCAATTATTTTACGGAAGTGCTGCGTCTTCTCCGCCATTGACTTGCATTAGACCACATGGATTACGCATCACTGTATATGTAGATGCATAATCCAAGCGTTCTAATGTGCGGATGGTACCCAGGTGTAGATGAGAGGAGACTCTCATCCACACCCAGGTACCATTAAAAAATCTGTAAAAAACGAATAAAATAAAAAATAAATGTATACTTACCTTCTGTCGGCCCGTGCTGAGCTCCTACTTGCTTCCTGGCACTTTGCAGTGAATTGAAGGACCTGCGCTGACGTCAGAGTCATGTGACGGGTCACGCGACTCTGACGTCGGCAGGTCTTTCAATGCACTGCTGCCGGCAGCCGGGACCGAGCGAAACAAGACAGCGCGGGCTATCGGAGGGTAAGTATATATTTATTTTTTTATTTTTACCACTCTTTCGTGTCACAGTATATAAATCCATGCTGTTTGGATTTATATAGTGTAACCTAGTTGTCACAACCACTTTCCAAGTGATGCTAATCGCTTGGAAAGCGCTTGTCAATCCACATGCGGAAATGTCAGTGAATAACGCTCCATTTCCGCATGTCCCTGGCAGGAAAACGCATGTACAATCCGCATGCGTTTTTTTCTGCCAGGGAGATGCAGAAACGCTCAGGAAAAAATCCTGAGCATTTCTGCATCGTGGGCACATAGCCTAAATGTCCGATCTGTGAAAAAAATATCAAATTAATTAACCCAATCGGCAAACGCTCTAAAGAGAAAAGCATTCAAAATGCTAGAATTGTAGTTTCTCAGTTGTTGCAACACTCAAAAAAATAGAAAGAGATTAAAACATTATATCTACTCTGCAAAAGTATAATTTAAAACACCAGCTTTTTGGGAAAAGCTTCAGGGCTGGAAAAATTAAAAAGTCATGGGTCTCTGAAAATCGAGGCACAATTATTTTTTTTTTCAAAGTTCAACATTTTTTAAGCCACTAAAATAATAAACATAGCTATACAATAAAGTATCATCAAAATCGTACTGATCATGTTGCCCATTTTTTTACTGCACAATTAACACCGTAACATCCAAAAAACAATGACAGAATTGCAACTGTTTGTTCATATTACTGCACTTGGATTTTTTTTTTCCATTCTCCTTACTTTATATGGTAAAATAAATTATGTAATTTAAAACTGTAACTCTTCCAGCAAAAAAATCAAGCTGTCATCCATTTCTCTTGATGGAAAATGAAAAAGTTATAGCTATGTGACAAAGGGGGAAAAAATGAAAATGCAAAAATGAAAATTATCTGCATCCTTAAGGGATTAGAGTTCTTAACCCTAGAACGCATACCTGGGGCCTCGCAGGCCCGCCCTGTTAATTGTTTTCTATTTTCTGCAAGATTTCTTTAGTTCGAATTTTGAAACTCTAGGTATTCCTCAAGTATATAGTTATTTGTCATTTCCAGTTGGTCATTTATTTATTATTTGCACATGGGCCTAAAAGGCCCCAGGTATGTGAAAGTGTAGATTTTTATGGTCATGCGTTCTAGGGTTAATGGTGTTGTTAGTCTGCACATCTCTTGTAATCAGTCTATCCAAACCCGGAATTTTAAACTCGTGATCTTGCAGTACTTACACGATGCTTTACTATATTTCTATTTTTTATTGATATTTTCGTTAACATGATGTTATATTGAGAACTTCATGATAGAAATCTTTTTATATGAGATACTTTTTTGACTAGTTAGCCATACCAACTGTTGAATGAAATGTGCAACATTATGTCAAAAGGTGTGCTAATAAATGGAAATAACGTGACAAGTAATTGAACTTGGACCATTTAAGTTAAGGTGTTTTTCTAAGTTGGTCTGACGTGGTCACAATTATCATAAGATGACGCTAAACATGAGAGAGACTGGTTTAAAGTTTTTACCTAGACACACAAATACTTTTATCCTAAAACCTCTTAAAATTGTGTTAAGGCTAAATAACACTTTGAGCAGAAAGTATTCATAAAATGAATTCACAGAGACTTGTTATTGATGTCAGCTTTTAAGATTGTTGAAAAAAGTTCATGGATCAAGCTGAGTTTTGAGAAACAAGTGAGAAGGAAGAGAGAGGAGGATGAGTGCTTCATAGCTGTCAATCCATGTGTGTAACAGCTGTGAATATTGTTATCTTATGCCATGCAGCAGATGAGAAGGCAAAAACCATGGTGTGCCTCTAAGGAAAATACATCTCTCCCTCTTTACACTTGAAATCCTAATTATTTTTTACTATACTAAAAAAAAAAAGTTAAAGTTCACAGCCTACTATTATGATGGATTGGGAAAAATATGCAAAATATTTAATTGTGTCATTTTAAATGAAAATTAATTAATTGTCATCCAATCTATATTTCTGTATATAATTCATTATGTATGCATAATTACAGCTATGCTTGAAGATTTTGTTATCTCTTCAGAATTTTCCATATTTATTAATAAATTAGACCTAAAATTGCTGCAGATTTTCACACAAGTCTTAAAAGTAAATAAAAATAACCAAATAAATGAAGTGAGTTAAAAATGTTAGATTTATTTATTTATTTTTTTATTGTAGAAAATGATAACATGTTTGTGAGAGGCATAAGTATCTGGTGTGACCACCTTTGTTTAACAATATCTACATATAAATGTTTCCGGTAATTGTTGATTAGTCCTGCTTATCAGCTTAGAAGGATTTTAGCCCATTTCTGTAAGAATGTCAGGACTTTTACTTGTCCATTCCAAAAGTTTATTTTTCTTTAACCATTCTTGTGTAGAATGACTTGTGTGCTTTTGGTGTTTGTTTTGCTGCATGACCCACGTTCTATATAGATTCAGCTCATGGACAGATAGATCTACTGACATTTTCCTTTCGAATATAAATCTAAAATCTTGAATTTATATTTCTATCCATGATGGCAAGCTGTACTGACCCAGATGCAGCAAAACAGGCCTAAATCGGGATATATTGCCACTATCATGTTTCACAGATGGTATAAGATTTTTGCGCTATAATTAGTGTTGAGCGATACCTTCCGATATCGGGAAATATCGGATCGGATTGGATCGGACAGATACCGAAAAAGTATCGGATATCGCCGATTCCGATACCGGAAACCAAAGCAAGTCAATGGGACATAAATATCGGAATTAAAATAAACCCTTTCTTTCCTTGTAGGTTATTTCTACATGAAGGAAAACAACTAAGAATAATGTAGAATGTATTGGGGGAGGTGGGGGAGACAATAAAGGCATAGAGGTTTAGCCCAGTCAAATGGAATAGCAGGAATTACTATTTTTTTATTATGTTCTGAGTTACGGAAATATTAACTATGTTAAGTATTTTTATATTTTGTCAGATATTTATGTTTCACTACTTCCATGCTCTTCACCTTCTTTTTTACTTCTCCAACACTTTCTCCTTCATCATCCTCAGCATCTTTTTCATCCACTTCTTCTTCACCTTCTTCTTCTTCACCTTCTTCGTATTATTCTTTTTTTTACATTCTTCATATTCTACTTCTTCATCTTCTTCATATTCTTCTTCTTCATCATATTCTTATTTGTGACAGGCATTCCTGTAGTTGTTATCTATAAAAGGTTGGACATTACACCTTTCATTCTGCCCGTCACAAAAGATTTACAACAGGATTGGCCTGCAGCAGCAGGTCTTTTCCAGGGGCACCACGAGGAGGAACGGACTCACCCCCATACACTGCTTAGTCATCTTCTGCTTATAATTTAGATATTATCTTTTGCTCTGATTTTTAGTCTTATGCTTAATGTTCTTCCGCTTTTTGTTCTGCAGCTTCTTGTATTTCTGCTTCTTGGTTTTCTGTCTCTTGTTCTTCTGTATCTTGGTGCTTGTCTTCTCTTCTTTGTCTTCTTGGTCAACTTCTTCAGGGTCATTTTCTTGGTCTTCTTCGGGGTGGTCTTCAGGGTCGTCGTCTTCGGGGGTCCTCGTCTTCGGGGTCCTCGTCTTCTTCGGGTTGGTCTTCTGGGTCCTCGTCTTCGGGGTCCTCGTCTTCTTCGGGGTGGTCTTCAGGGTCCTCGTCTTCGGGGTGGTCTTCAGGGTCCTCGTCTTCTTCGGGGTGGTCTTCAGGGTCCTCGTCTTCAGGGTCATTGTCTTCGGGGTCCTCGTCTTCTTAGGGTTGGTCTTCAGGGTCCTCGTCTTCAGGGTCCTCGTCAGGGAGATCCAGAGTGATTACCAAGAACCATTTCAAAAAGCTTGAACTTGGAAATGTAGCAGAAGGTACAAGAAAGCTGAGGAACTACCGAGGACCAGCTGACGGTACTGGAACCCGGATGGGTAGCAGAAGGTACAAGAGCCAATGGAACTACCGAGGACCAGCTGATGTTACTGGAACTCGGTTACTAAGCAGGAGGTACCTGTGCCAGAAAGCACTACCAAGGACCAGCAGACGTTGGTGGAACTTGGATACCGAGAAGGAGGCACCTAATCCAAAGGCACTGCCGAGAACCAGCTGACGGTACTGGAACCCGGATGGGTACCAGAAGGTACCCATGTAAAAAAAAGTTCAAGGCCGCGAGCCGGCCGCAGTTACCAAAACCCACAGTCCTACAGGGGGTGCTTGTCCTATTGGCACTATGGAACCAGCCTTCATTGCCAGATCCCACAGCCCACATAGGAGTCACCTAAACTGCAGGCACCATAGAGTCGGCTAACCCGACCGCAACACGACAGGACAACGCATTGGAGGCAAAGTGACGTTGACACTACCCGGAAACAGCTGGCGTGCTGGAACCAGGCTGGGCAGGAGGGAGTACCCGTGCCAAAGACACTGCCGAGAACCAGCTGACGGTACTGGAACCCGGATGGGTAGCAGAAGATACAAGAGCAAATGGAACTACCGAGGACCAGCTGACGGTACTGGAACCCGGATGGGTAGCAGAAGGTACAAGAGCCAATGGAACTACCGAGGACCAGCTGATGTTACTGGAACTCGGTTACTAAGCAGGAGGTACCTGTGCCAGAAAGCACTACCAAGGACCAGCAGACGTTGGTGGAACTTGGATACCGAGAAGGAGGCACCTAATCCAAAGGCACTGCCGAGAACCAGCTGACGGTACTGGAACCCGGATGGGTAGCAGAAGGTACCCATGTAAAAAAAAGTTCAAGGCCGCGAGCCGGCCGCAGTTACCAAAACCCACAGTCCTACAGGGGGTGCTTGTCCTATTGGCACTATGGAACCAGCCTTCATTGCCAGATCCCGCAGCCCACATAGGAGTCACCTAAACTGCAGGCACCATAGAGTCGGCTAACCCGACCGCAACACGACAGGACAACGCATTGGAGGCAAAGTGACGTTGACACTACCCGGAAACAGCTGGCATGCTGGAACCAGGCTGGGCAGGAGGGAGTACCCGTGCCAAAGACACTGCCGAGAACCAGCTGACGGTACTGGAACCCGGATGGGTAGCAGAAGATACAAGAGCAAATGGAACTACCGAGGACCAGCTGACGGTACTGGAACCCGGATGGGTAGCAGAAGGTACAAGAGCCAATGGAACTACCGAGGACCAGCTGATGTTACTGGAACTCGGTTACTAAGCAGGAGGTACCTGTGCCAGAAAGCACTACCAAGGACCAGCAGACGTTGGTGGAACTTGGATACCGAGAAGGAGGCACCTAATCCAAAGGCACTGCCGAGAACCAGCTGACGGTACTGGAACCCGGATGGGTAGCAGAAGGTACCCATGTAAAAAAAAGTTCAAGGCCGCGAGCCGGCCGCAGTTACCAAAACCCACAGTCCTACAGGGGGTGCTTGTCCTATTGGCACTATGGAACCAGCCTTCATTGCCAGATCCCGCAGCCCACATAGGAGTCACCTAAACTGCAGGCACCATAGAGTCGGCTAACCCGACCGCAACACGACAGGACAACGCATTGGAGGCAAAGTGACGTTGACACTACCCGGAAACAGCTGGCATGCTGGAACCAGGCTGGGCAGGAGGGAGTACCCGTGCCAAAGACACTGCCGAGAACCAGCTGACGGTACTGGAACCCGGATGGGTAGCAGAAGATACAAGAGCAAATGGAACTACCGAGGACCAGCTGACGGTACTGGAACCCGGATGGGTAGCAGAAGGTACAAGAGCCAATGGAACTACCGAGGACCAGCTGATGTTACTGGAACTCGGTTACTAAGCAGGAGGTACCTGTGCCAGAAAGCACTACCAAGGACCAGCAGACGTTGGTGGAACTTGGATACCGAGAAGGAGGCACCTAATCCAAAGGCACTGCCGAGAACCAGCTGACGGTACTGGAACCCGGATGGGTAGCAGAAGGTACCCATGTAAAAAAAAGTTCAAGGCCGCGAGCCGGCCGCAGTTACCAAAACCCACAGTCCTACAGGGGGTGCTTGTCCTATTGGCACTATGGAACCAGCCTTCATTGCCAGATCCCGCAGCCCACATAGGAGTCACCTAAACTGCAGGCACCATAGAGTCGGCTAACCCGACCGCAACACGACAGGACAACGCATTGGAGGCAAAGTGACGTTGACACTACCCGGAAACAGCTGGCGTGCTGGAACCAGGCTGGGCAGGAGGGAGTACCCGTGCCAAAGACACTGCCAAGAACCAGCTGACGGTACTGGAACCCGGATGGGTAGCAGAAGATACAAGAGCAAATGGAACTACCGAGGACCAGCTGACGGTACTGGAACCCGGATGGGTAGCAGAAGGTACAAGAGCCAATGGAACTACCGAGGACCAGCTGATGTTACTGGAACTCGGTTACTAAGCAGGAGGTACCTGTGCCAGAAAGCACTACCAAGGACCAGCAGACATTGGTGGAACTTGGATACCGAGAAGGAGGCACCTAATCCAAAGGCACTGCCGAGAACCAGCTGACGGTACTGGAACCCGGATGGGTAGCAGAAGGTACCCATGTAAAAAAAAGTTCAAGGCCGCGAGCCGGCCGCAGTTACCAAAACCCACAGTCCTACAGGGGGTGCTTGTCCTATTGGCACTATGGAACCAGCCTTCATTGCCAGATCCCGCAGCCCACATAGGAGTCACCTAAACTGCAGGCACCATAGAGTCGGCTAACCCTCACCGCAACACGACAGGACAACGCATTGGAGGCAAAGTGACGTTGACACTACCCGGAAACAGCTGGCGTGCTGGAACCAGGCTGGGCAGGAGGGAGTACCCGTGCCAAAGACACTGCCGAGAACCAGCTGACGGTACTGGAACCCGGATGGGTAGCAGAAGATACAAGAGCAAATGGAACTACCGAGGACCAGCTGACGGTACTGGAACCCGGATGGGTAGCAGAAGGTACAAGAGCCAATGGAACTGCCGAGAACCAGCTGGCGGTGCTGGAGCCCAGGGTAAATACTAAAAACAGAGGAGCCAGAGGTGTATTTGGAGGAGGTTTTAAATCCGTAGTACAGTGGATGTGGACAAAGCAGGAGAATTTGCCGGACACACAGCTGGGGATCAGCTGACGTTACTGAACCCCAATAACACTGGAGCAAGCGTTGACTGTGCAGACGGCACTTCTGAGCAGCAACTAGCGGTATTGGAGCCCAGGGTAAATACTAAAAACGGAGGAGCCAGAGGTGTAATTGGAGCAAGTTTTAAATAAGTAGCACAGTGAATATGGACAGAGCAGGAGAAATTGCCGTGAACACAGCAGGGGAACAGCTGACGTTACCGAACCCCAATAACACCGCAGCAAGTGTTGACTGTGCAGACGGCACTTCCGAGCGCCAACTGGCGGTGTTGGAGCTCAGGGATAATACTGAAAACAGAGGAGCCAGAGGTGTATTTGGAGGAGGTTTTAAATCAGTAGTACAGTGGATGTGGACAGAGCAGGAGAAATTGCCGTCCGCACAGCAGGGGAACAGCTGACGTTACTGAACCCCAATAACACGGCAGCAAGTGTTGACTGTGCAGACGGCACTTCCGAGCGCCAACTGGCGGTGTTGGAGCTCAGGGATAATACTGAAAACAGAGGAGCCAGAGGTGTAATTGGAGCAACTTTAAAATCTGTAGTAGTGAGAATGTGGACAGAGCAGAAGAAATTGCCGTCCGCACAGCAGGGGAACAGCTGACGTTACTGAACCCCAATAACATGGTAGCAAGTGTTGACTGTGCAGACGGCACTTCCGAGCGCCAACTGGCGGTGCTGGAGCCCAGGGATAAGAATGAAAACAGAGGAGCCAGAGGTGTAATTGGAGCAACTTTAAAATGTGTAGTACAGTGGATGTGGACAAAGCAGGAGAAATTGCCCTCCGTACAGCAGGGGAACAGCTGACGTTACCGAACCCCAATAACACGGCAGCAAGTGTTGACTGTGCAGACAGCACTTCCGAGCGCCAACTGGCGGTGCTGGAGCCCAGGGATAAGAATAAAAATAGAGAGGAGCCAGAGGTGTAATTGGAGCAAGTTTTAAATAAGTAGCACAGTGAATATGGACAGAGCAGGAGAAATTGCCGTGAACACAGCAGGGGAACAGCTGACGTTACCGAACCCCAATAACACCGCAGCAAGTGTTGACTGTGCAGACAGCACTTCCGAGCGCCAACTGGCGGTGCTGGAGCCCAGGGATAAGAATAAAAATAGAGAGGAGCCAGAGGTGTAATTGGAGCAACTTTAAAATCTGTAGTACAGTGGATGTGGACAAAGCAGGAGAAATTGCCGTCCGCACATCAGGGGAACAGCTGACGTTACTGAACCCCAATAACACGGCAGCAAGTGTTGACTGTGCAGATGGCACTTCCGTGCGCCAACTGGCGGTGTTGGAGCTCAGGGATAATACTGAAAACAGAGGAGCCAGAGGTGTAATTGGAGCAACTTTAAAATCTGTAGTAGTGAGAATGTGGACAGAGCAGGAGAAATTGCCATCCGCACAGCAGGGGAACAGCTGACGTTACTGAACCCCAATAACATGGTAGCAAGTGTTGACTGTGCAGACGGCACTTCCGAGCACCAACTGGCGGTGTTGGAGCTCAGGGATAATACTGAAAACAGAGGAGCCAGAGGTGTATTTGGAGGAGGTTTTAAATCAGTAGTACAGTGGATGTGGACAGAGCAGGAGAAATTGCCGTCCGCACAGCAGGGGAACAGCTGACGTTACTGAACCCCAATAACATGGCAGCAAGTGTTGACTGTGCAGACGGCACTTCCGAGCGCCAACTGGCGGTGTTGGAGCTCAGGGATTACAGTTCAGGTGGTAGAAACATGAACAGAACAGGAGACCTGGATACTGTTGCCAACCAATTATTTATTCTGGAAGAGGACTGGCAAATTCATGAGAGATCCAGGCCTTGTTCATTTTGAGAAAAGTAAGCCAATCAACGTTATCGGAGGATATTCGCATGCGACGGTCTGTTAGTACACCACCTGCGGCACTAAAGACGCGTTCCGATAATACACTAGCAGCAGGGCAAGCTAGCACCTCCAGTGCATACTGACTAAGCTCTGGCCATGTATCCAGCTTACAGACCCAAAACTTGAAGGGAGAAGAGCCGTCTGGGAGTACACTAAGAGGCCAAGACATGTAGTCTGTCACCATCTGACGGAAACGTTGCCTCCTGCTGACTGGAGCCGTCTGTGATGGTGTAGACATTTGTGGCGGCGGGGACACAAAACTTTGCCACATTTCGGCCATACTGGTCTTGCCTTGTGCTGAGGCGCTGCTTCTGCTCCCTCTTTGTGCAGAGCTTCCTCCACTGCCTCGACGCACTGAGCTGCTTTGTAAAGCACTAGCAGCACTGCTCTCGGTTGGAATGGAGAACATGATGGAATGCACCAGTGCGTCTTGGTACTCCCGCATTTTACGCTCCCGGTTCAACGGTGTTATGAGGCTTTGTAAGTTGTCCCGGTAGTGAGGATCTAGGAGGGTGGACACCCAATAATCAGCTGTGTTGAGAATGTGGGCGATGCGGCGGTCGTTTCTCAGGCACTGCAGCATGAAATCAACCATGTGCTGCAGACTGCCAACTGGCCAAGAAACGCTGTCCCCTGCTTGAGGCGTGATCTCTGCCTGCTCTGCATCACCCCACCCTTGCTCTAGATACTGACTACTAGAGCATTGTGTACCTCCCTCCTCTGGACAGATGTCTTCCTCATCCATTGACTCCTCCTCATCCTCCTCACAAAGTGTCCCCTGCCTAGGCCTTTGTGAGGAACCACGTTGCGCAGACTGTAGAGAAGCAGATGGCATTTGTGACTCCTCATCCTCCACCTCTTCCAAAACCTCGTCCCTTAGTGCTTGCAGTGTTTTTTCAAGCAGGCAGATAAGGGGGATAGTCATGCTGACTAGTGCATCATCTGCACTCGCCATCCGCGTGGAATAATCGAAGGCACGCAAAACGTGGCAAATGTCCTTCATAGAGGCCCACTCAGTGGTGGTGAAGTGTGAACGGCGCGCACTGCGACTTGTTTGCGCCTGCTGCAGCTGGTACTCCATTACTGCTGCCTGCTGCTCACACAACCTCTCCAACATATGTAACGTTGAATTCCACCTGGTGGGTAGGTCACATATGATGCGATGTTCCGGAAGACATAATCGGCGCTGCAGAGCTGCAATGCGTGATCTTGCATTGCTGGAACGCCGCAAGTGAGCGCACTCTATGCGGACCTTGTGAAGCAGTGCATCAAGATCCGGATAGTCCCTCAAAAAACTCTGCACGACCAAGTTGAGCACATGTGCCAGACATGGGATGTGAGTGAGGTTGCCTAGGCCCAGAGCTGCCACCAGATTTCGGCCATTGTCACACACTACCATGCCTGGCTGGAGATTCGCTGGCACAAACCACACGTCACTCTGCTGCTTGATGGCATTCCAGAGCTCCTGCGCTGTGTGGCTTCGATTCCCCAAAGAAATTAATTTTAATACGGCCTGTTGACGTTTGGCCACGGCTGTGCTCATATCGGTCATCATAACAGGTAACCGTTCACGGGTCGATGTGGAGGTAGACCGTGACGGCTCCTGCAGCGCTGATTCAGAGGAACTGGAGTATGAGGAGGAGTCAATGTGTACAGACTGGATTCCTGCAATCCTTGGAGTTGGCAGAACACGTACAGCGCCACTCTCAAGATCTGTACCCGGCTCCACAACATTTACCCAATGGGCAGTGAGGGAAAGGTATCGTCCCTGTCCATGCTTACTGGTCCACGCATCAGTGGTCAGGTGGACCTTGCTACTGACGGCGTTTTGTAGCGCATGTTTAATTTTTCCCTCCACATGATGTTGCAGGGCAGGGACGGCTTGCCTGCTGAAATAAAAGCGGCTGGGCACGTTGTATTGTGGGACTGCCAATGCCATAAAGTTACGGAATGTGTCAGTCTCCACCAGCCTGAATGATAGCATTTCAAGGGCCAGTAGTTTAGCAATGCCAGCATTCAGAGCCTGTGCTCGGGGGTGGTTTGCCGAGTATGGGCGCCTTTTCTCCCATGCCTGTGCTAACGATGGCTGTAGACTGGCCTGGGAGTGTGAGGATGACTGGGAAAGTGGTGCTGTGGGTGGAATTACACTGTGTCTCTGTACAACAGTGCCAGAGATTCTTCCATGGCGATCCTGTGAGGAAGCCGAACCAGCTGTGTGTGAGCTGGAGGAAGAGGCTACAACACGAGCTGAAGAGGTGGTAGGTGGCGCTGTAGGTTGGCCTAGGTCTTCAGTGTGTTTGTGTAACTCCACCACGTGCTTGGTCCGCACATGTTTCCACATATTTGTGGTATTGAGGTTGCTGACACTTTTCCCTCTTTTCACCTTCTGATTACACAGCTTGCATTTGACAAAGCAAATGTCATCTGCAGCTGTGTCAAAAAAGGACCAGGCACTGCAAGTCTTGGGAGCGCCCGCTTTGGATTTTGGAAGAGCCATGCTCCTAATGGGTGCCGAAGTGGAGGCTACAGGCAACCAAGTCTGCCCCCTCCCTCTCCCTCCTTTTTGGGCCGTTCGGGGAATCTCTTCCTCAGAGCTGCTCCCACCACCTTCCTGTCCCTCACGCCATGATGGGTCAAGGACCTCATCATCTACACCACCCTCTTCAAACAACTGCTTCTCCTGGGTAGTCTCGACAGCACAGTACGCACCAGAAAGTGGCACCTGAGTCTCATCATCAGATGCGTACTGAGGTGTGCTGCTGACCATAGGCACTGGCCCACCCGCCTCTTCAGATTCAGAGAGACAAAACGGTTGCGCATCACTGCATACTACCTCTTCTTCAAATTCTCGAATTCTGCTTGGCTGGCCCCCTCTTTCCAAGCCAAGAGATTCAAAGAACAGAAGTAGAGATGGCTCCTGTCCAGGGCTCTCTGACTGCCTGGGCAATTTGGCAGGTGGTGAAGAGACAGATGGGTGCTCTTCAGTGCTCAGGACCTGAGAGGATCTGGAAATAATTGAAGTCGATGCGTTAGCTGCCATCCATCCGACAACGGCTTCAATTTGGTCCTCGCGCAGCAGTGGGGTACGGATAGCTCCTACAAAGCTGCGCATAAAGGACTGTTCCCTGGTAAAACTGGGGGATGCTGAGTCACTGGTGCCCGCAGCAGGCACAGAATCCCCACGTCCTCTCCCTGCAGGCACAGAATCCTCACGTCCTCTCCCTGCAGAAACTCCACGCCCACGCCCACGCCCACGACCACATGCCTTACTCCCTGCCTTCTTCATCTTGGTAGACTGATAAAGATAGGCAGAAAAGTACTAAGGGCTTAGTGTGCTTATTCCTGAACAGCTGCTAACAGGTATAAGAAACACTAATTTTATAAAGTGTGGACTAGACTTTAATATGAGCTAATGTGGCCTACACAACTGTAAAGTGGAGTGTTTGGTGAACTTTATTAAGGTTTTTTTTTGTCACAAAAAGACACTGGATGTGCCTAAAGATGTAATAACGATAGTATCACAAACTTTTTGTAGCTATTACAATGTAGGAAGGTAACCTACAATGCAATAGATGAGGCTGCAAAAAATAGGCTAATACTAATCTGGCTGGGGCTGCAGGGCCCAAGGCTGCAGAAAGGCTCCTCTATCTACTCCTATATAGTGTGTTTGGAATCAATTTAGCTGAATACGGATGGAACCACCACACTAATAGGAGATATCAGGAAAAATTATGAATTGGCAATAAAGGACAATGTATGAGGCAGTGACACACACTGAGTGCACTACAACCAGACGGGGTGGAAGCACACACTACAGGGTGAGCTGCACTCACACACCAGACCTTGCAGACAGCGGTGAACAGTACAGATGCAGAGCACTGTGCACTAGCGCTGCAAGACCAAAAAAATTTCTCTATCTACTCCTATATAGTGTGTTTGGAACCAATTTAGCTGAATACGGATGGAACCACCACACTAATAGGAGATATCAGGAAAAATTATGAATTGGCAAAAAAGGACAATGTATGAGGCAGTGACACACACTGAGTGCACTACAACCAGACGGGGTTGAAGCACACACTACAGGGTGAGCTGCACTCACACACCAGACCTTGCAGACAGCGGTGAACAGTACAGATGCAGAGCACTGTGCACTAGCGCTGCAAGACGGAAAAAAATTTCTCTATCTACTCCTATATAGTGTGTTTGGAACCAATTTAGCTGAATACAGATGGAACCACCACACTAATAGGAGATATCAGGAAAAATTATGAATTGGCAAAAAACGACAATGTATGAGGCAGTGACACACACTGAGTGCACTACAACCAGACGGGGTTGAAGCACACACTACAGGGTGAGCTGCACTCACACACCAGACCTTGCAGACAGCGGTAAACAGTACAGATGCAGAGCACTGTGCACTAGCGCTGCAAGACCAAAAAAATTTCTCTATCTACTCCTATATAGTGTGTTTGGAACCAATTTAACTAAATACGGATGGAACCACCACACTAATAGGAGATATCAGGAAAAATTATGAATTGGCAAAAAAGGACAATGTATGAGGCAGTGACACACACTGAGTGCACTACAACCAGACGGGGTTGAAGCACACACTACAGGGTGAGCTGCACTCACACACCAGACCTTGCAGACAGCGGTGAACATTTCAGATGCAGAGCACTGTGCACTAGTGCTGCAAGACGGAAAAAAATGTCTCTATCTACTCCTATATAGTGTGTTTGGAACCAATTTAGCTGAATACAGATGGAACCACCACACTAATAGGAGATATCAGGAAAAATTATGAATTGGCAAAAAAGGACAATGTATGAGGCAGTGACACACACATAGTGCACTACAACCAGACTTGGCTGAAGCACACACTACAGAGTGAGCTGCACTCAAGCACACAGACCTTGCAGACAGCGGTGAACAGCACAGGGAACTGTGCACTAGCACTGCAAGGCACAGTGATTTAGAAAGTAGCTTGGGTAAAGCAGTATAGAGCAAATAGGTAGCTAAAACTGTCCCTCAGAACAACAGCGTCCTATCCCTAACTGAATTCACAGCAGAGTGAGCTCAAAATGGCGGCGGTGGCTTTTATAGTGCATCATGACATAATTTCAGCAGCCAATCACAGCCATGCCATTAGTTAAGATGCCTACATGCCTAACAGGATGTGCCCACACTTCTTAGGATCCTCATTGGCTGAATAAAATGAAAATGTCTCATTGCATTATGGGAACTTCCGATTCCGGTATACGATATTGCAAAAGTATCGGAATTAAGTATCGGAATTCCGATACCGCGAATATCGGCCGATACCCGATATTTCAGTATCGGAATGCTCAACACTAGCTATAATACATTGTTTTTCTTTTTCCAACTATAACACTTCTCACTTAAACTAAAAATCTCTACTTTGGTCTCATCCACCCAAAAAACATTGTTTCAGTAGTCTTCTGACTTGTTCAGGTGATCTTTAGAAAATTGAAGATGGGCAGCAATGTTATTTTTGGATTACAGTTGTTTTTTACTTGCAATCCTACCATGCACATCTATGCAGTTCAGTGTCCTCCTGATGGTGACCTCATGAGCATTAACATTAGCTAATGGGAGAGAGGCCTTTATTTGGTTATGGTTACCTTGGGTTACTTTGTAAACTTGTGGACTATTCTCTGCATCTTGCTTTTGGAGTGATCTTTGTTGGTCAACCACTTTTTGAGAGGGAAATAATGGTCTTGAATTTCCTCCATTTACACACAATCTGTCTGACTGTGGCTTAGTAATGTTCAAATTCTTTAGAGATAGTTTTGTAACCTTTTGAAGCTTGATAAGCATCAACAGCTCTTCTTTATATTTTGTTTGTTTGTTTTGTTGACTGTGGAATATACATTTTCATAAAGAATCAGTGTACATTATATTTTTTTTAGATTTCTCTGCTGAAACTCAAATGCTACTTTTGTTTCCCAATGATTATAATTTGCCCTCATTTATTCTACATATGGTATTGTAAGTTTAATTTAAGCACATTGAACTGAGCTTTAAAGAAGAAGAACAACAATCCTAATAATATGAAACTGCTTGACTTAAATCCTATTTTTCTCACTATAGTCAATTTTGATATTCAAGTTATATTGTGTCTTTACAATATCTTAACCCCTTCACCCCCAAGCCAGTTTGCACCTTAATGACCAGGCCAAATTTTACAATTCTGACCAGTGTCTCTTTATGAGGTAATAACTCTGTAATGCTGGTATTACTCTGGTAATAACTGATTCTGAGACTATTTTTTCGGGATATATTGTAACAATAGTGATAAAATTTCTTTGATATGACTGTGTTTATTTGTGAAAAAAATGGAAAATTGGAAATATTTTGAAATTTTGCAATTTTCTAAATTTAGTTGTTATGCCCATAAATCAGAGTTATGTCACACAAAATAGTTCATAAATAACATTTTCCACATGTCTACTCTACATCAGCAAAATTTTTGAAACATAATTTGTTTTTGTTAGGAAATTAAAAGAGTTAAAAGTTGACCAGCGATTTCTCATTTTTCCAACAAAATTTACAAAACCATTTTTTTAGGGACCACATCACATTTGAAGTGACTTTGAGGGGTCTATATGTCAGAAAATACCCATAAATGACACCATTCTAAAAATTGCACCGCTCAAGGTGTTCAAAACCACATTCAAGAAGTTTATTAACCCCTCAGGTGCTTCGCAGGAATTAATGAAATGTGGAACGAATAACTTTTTTTCCACAAACATTTTACTTTAGACCCAATTTTTTTGCTTTCACAAGGGTAAAAGGAGAAAATAGACACCAAAATTTATTGTTCAATTTCTCCTACGCATGCCGATACCCCATATGTGGGGGAAAACCACTGTTTGGGTGCACGGCGGGGCTCAAAATGGAAGGAGCTCCATTTGACTTTTTGAATGTAAAATTTGCTGGAATAATTAGCGAACCCCATGTCAGGTTTGGTGAGCCCTTGATGTGCCTAAACAGTGTAAACCCCCCACAAGTGACACCATTCTGGAAACTCGACCCCTCAGGGAGCGTATCTAGATTTGTGGTGAGCAACTTGAATCCCCAGGTGCTTCATAGAAGTTTATAACGTTGAGCAGTGAAAATAATGAAAATCACATTTTTCCACAAAAATGTTTTTTTTAGCTCCAAATTTGGCATTTTCACTAAGGTAACAGTAGAAATTGCACCTTACAATCTGTTGTGCATTTTCTCAGACTTTGATGGAATTGTCTGCGGGTGCCATGTGATGTTTTGAGAGCCAATCTAAATCTCCTAGTGATGTGATAGATGAAACCCCTGAAGGATCCATTCAGTATAATCAGACAGCAGAATTACTCTGGACTCTGTCTGGCCTCTGTTCAGTGGTGTCCTTCTTTATCAGAAGTCCACAAAACTGTGGCCATTTTTGTGCATACCTAAAAAGATGGACACCGCCGGATCACAGGTGAGATGGTGTCCACGCTGCCTCCATCTGCCTCATTATAGGAAATCTTCTGCCGGGGGTTCTGTCTGAATCATGTATTTCAGAGATTTACATGGAAACCCCGGTGTAAGCGCTCAGCACAAAGAGTAGAATAAATGTGAGCCTTACTGAGATCTTTGGAAGGAAGAATGAACAATTCAACAGCAGGAGAAGAATTGTTTTTATTTATATTTTACGCCATTCCTCGTGCGGTATAAGTGATTAGATTACTTTATTCTTGGGGTCTGTGCAATTACAGCGATATCAGATTTATATATAATTTTTTGCTGTTTAGCAGCTGTCACCCACTAAAAGACTCTTTTTATTGCGCACCTCCATATTTTCAGAGCTATAATTTTTCCATATTTCAGCAGACAGAGTCATGTGAGAGCGTGTTTTTTGCAGGATGAGTTGACGTTTTTATTGATAATATTTTCGGCCACTTGACATTTTTTGATTGCTGTCTGTTTCGATTTTTGGGAGGCAGAATGAACAAAAACCAGCAATTAAGGAATTGTTTTTTTGGGTTTCGTTCTGTGTGTGATAAATTTGATATGGCGGTTTTATTCTTTGGGTCAGTACGATTACAGCAATACCACATTTATATTTTTTTTTATGTTTTGGGACTTTTACATAATAAAACCTATTTTATATAAAAAAAAATTATTTTTGCATTTGACTATGAGAAATTTCCTGTTTGTATAAGAGATGAGCAAATCTTTTGAAATTCGGCATAGCAGTATATCATAGTAAATAAAGTGTTTAGCCATAAGATGTGTGATTGGCGCGAATCTGCCGTTGCAGTGGAAGAAGACCCACGATATAATAATAAGATGGGTCAGACGAGAAAATGCCTGGCAATGTAGGGTCACCAGCAGCAGCTTAGGCAGCAGCAGTACTACAGTATAAATGACATACTGGACAGGGAATATATGCCCAACTGAGTGTGGGACATTGACATTGGTGGCAGCAGAAGAGCATAGAATACAGACAACGGACAGGCAGAAAGGCAGATGGTACAGTCCATGTAATTATTGACATTAGCCATAGGTGAATGAAAGTTAACACTGATCCATGTCTTATTAATTTTGACAAATGTAAAGTTTTCCATGCTTGCAGAGGGTGAACCTAACCTGCGTCAGTGTGAGAAAGCTACTGTCTGTGTGGAATACCCGTATAACAGTACACTGCTGGCTGGACATGACAGTATGTTCATAGAAAACTAGGCCAGTTCTTATCAATGGTCTAATCTTCTGAGCCAAAAGTTCAAGCGAATGGAGCTTAGGTTGCCTTCTGGAGAAAAGTCACACTGCAAGTCCGATTGAATATCAGACTTGCATCAGGTTGGTGCTGCTACAGTTAAAACAGCTGGTCCATTATGCCAGATATGCTGTAATCATTGGTGCCTTTGTTATTTGTTGTAGATGTAGTCCTGCCTCATGCAATGGATTGACTCTGCAGAGAGTGTAGATTGGTCTTTTGGGCAAACCTGTGCAGCCGGGAGTCACTCTGCGAAAGCTTCACAGAGCAGGGAACACAACTTATCCTGTTAATACATAAATTTGTACTTCCTTTCAGAAGCTGAAAAAAATTCCCTAATTTTTCATTTATACTGAGGGTCTAAACGCATGGCTATCGAATAGGCATTCCTTGGCTTCATGGCAATTATATTCCTGTCATGTCACAAGCATTCTAGCATACAGGTGGTTCACTTTTTGCACCCCACTATGAGGATTGGTCATCATGGCCAGTATCATCAATGTCCTCATCCTTTTCACTCAGTCAGCCTCTTCCCCTGCTTGTGCCAACTCAGTGTTCCCCTCAACATCAACCTACTCTGTCTCCTTCTCCTCCATATCTTGCTGTATGTAATATGTACTTCAAATGTCTGCACAGGAGGCTAATCCTTTGGAGTGTTGTACTGGGATTATGTTTTTTTTTCTGAAATGCAATGTACAATCCAGGTGGTTTGACACTGATTCTGGTGAACTTTGACATGTGGGAGTTCAGTTTCCATATAAATGGATGACTGAATAAAGGTACACAAAGGGCTAACTGATGAAGAAAGTAGTTAATGAAAATGATTAAGAGACTGATGACAACAAAAATTCCTAGATATCAGAAAGACCATCATAAGGAGAAGGAGGGCAGCTTGAACTTGCTCGTCTTTCTGTTTAGTTTGCTTTGTCTAATATTGGGCTATCACAAAGAAGTGTACATAACATATTTTTTTTACAGCATGCACAGTTTATGTAGACAGCAGCATTTGGAGCGCACCTGTCAGCAGGATAGTGCTCAGCAAACTACATACACTGTCAGGTGGGCGACATTACACTGATTAAAATGATACCTGCGATGATGAAATCCATCCTGTGGTTCTTGTGTAATCTTTACTTTCAGTTTGTAGATAATGATATACTCGTGCTCTTGGGCAGCCTGTGGGGGGGCTCTATCTGGTGCTCTGCTTACATATTCATCTGTATGCTCTTATGACAGCTCACTGTGCCTTCACTGACCTGCCTCCTATTTTACATAATGCATCTAGTAGTGTGGGGCTAGGTAAAGTCAGTGAAGGCACAGTGAAAGTAAAGATTACACAAGAACCACAGGACGGATTTCATCAACCAAGGTATCATTTTAATCAGTGTAATGTCACCCACCTGACAGTGTATGTAGTTTACTGAGCACAATCCTGCTGACAGATGCGCTTTAAAGGGAATCTGTCAGCAGGTTTTTGCTGTCTAATCTGAGGACTAGAGATGAGCGAACCAAAACTGTAAAACGTGCTTGCAAATTCGATTCCCCGCTTTGTCAGGCAGCTCACTGTCTATAGAGTATGTACATAGAGAACCTGGTGTGGGTAAGGTTAGCTTTATCAGCTCTGCTGTATTGCTAAATCTAGTAACTCTTGATTGTGTCAGAACTGCTGCACTCTGTAAACTAAATGATACATCGTTAGATTCAGGGTCGCTTTGCCTACATAAGGCTGCTCTCAGATGAGGTAGCATAAACCTGCTGACTTGCAAAGTCTGAAATAATTAAAAGAACTACAAAAGAAGGAACATGGCTATCACTATGCAATATTCAGAATATGCAAATGGAAAATGCTGGTGTATTCCCCACACAGCTATACACCCCCACACATAAAAAAGCAGCAGTACAATTGCTTTTTTATGCACACAGGGATTTATTTCGATGGTTAGAAGCAAAGAGTTCTCTCGTGGAAACCATTTCAATAAACTTCTTTGGGAAATTTTTGGAGGAGTTTTTCTTTTCCAGAAACATTTACCGAAGAGTCTGTTGAGCTTTTTGGAAGAGGTTTTTTACTTGAAGTATTTTTTGCAGCATTTTGATTGGACAGTGCCTAGTTTAGAGCAGATTCCATCAGCTCCAAATATCCTTAGATATCCACATACTGTATCTTTATAATTCCTAATAATCTCATCTCCAATACGGCAGCACGGTGGCTCAGTAGCTAGCACTGTAGCCTTGCAGCACTGGGGTCCTGGTTTCAAATCCAACCAAGGACAACATCTGCAAGGAGTTAATGTGTTCTCCCTGTATTTGCATGGGTTTTCTCCCACACTCCAAAGACTAATACTGATAGGGAGTTCAGATTGTGAGCCCCAATGGGGTCAGTGTCTGTAACACACTGTGGAATTAATAAATAAATAAATATTGACCTGGTCTATGTAACGGGTCCGGGAGGCGGAACCTCTGAGCTACTATACAAGGGGGCGGCCCTTGTAAGGGAGCGGGTGGCAGTCTCTGGGTGAACGGACAGGGAGTTACGGCAAGTGATCAGGGCAGTCTCTGGGTAAGGGGTAGGTACGACCTGTGATGGCAGAGCCTCCGGGTAGGCTAGCAGGCAGATGGTAGATGTGTGCTCCCAGGTGAGCAAGCGAGAGTCTCTGGAATAGCAGGTGGTCACGGCACGTGACGGCGGAACCTCCGGGCTGGCAGGCAGGTAGGTAACGGAGAAGCGCTCCCAGGTGAGCGGGCAAGAGTCTCTGGAATAGCTGGTGGTCACCGCACGTGACAACGGGACCTCCGGGCTGGCAAGCAGGCAGGTAACGGAGATGCGCTCCCAGGTGAGCGGGCAAGAGTCTCTGAGATAGCTGGTGGTCACAGCACGTGACAACGGAGCCTCCGGGCTGGCAAGCAGGCAGGTAGCGGAGAAGCGCTCCCAGGTGAGCGGGCAAGCTGGTCCATAGACAGACTGACCGGAGTTGTAAGGCAGACCGTCGGACCTCAGGCAAGCAGGCAGGTAGCTGATGTGCGCTCCCAGGTGAGCGGACAAGTTGGTCCTTAGACAGACTGACCGGAGTTGTAAGGCAGACCGTCGGACCTCAGGCAGGCAGGCAGGTAACAAGTATTCAGGCAGGAATCAGGCAGGTAACTAGCAGGAAACTGGCAGGAAACTGGCAGGTAACTGGCAGGTAACTGGCAACGGGACCTGAGGGCTGAAGCACAGGTGAGACACAGGTGCAAACAACATTGCTCGGGCACCTCCATTTTGGAGGAGGTGCCTTATATATGATGAAGTCCTCCGGCCATTGGCCGGGGACTCTTTAGGGCGGCGCGCGCGGCCCCTTTAAGAGGAGGGGAGCGCGCGCGCGCGCGCCCTAAGCACGGGGGCCGGGAAGGAGCGCGCGCTGAGAGCAGAGCAGGAGAAGGACGCCGGGACGGAGCGCGCGCTGACAGCAGAGCGGGGGGAGGATGCCGGGCACGGAGCAGAGCGGTGAGAGGAGCAGCGTCCCTGCCTAGCAGAGGGCAGGGACGCCGGCACTACAGTACCCCCCCCTTTAGGCCCCCCCTTTTTTAGGCCAGACAGAAATTTAGCTAGGATGAGAGGGGCATGGATGTTCTCCCGGGGCTCCCACGTTCTCTCCTCAGGACCAAACCCCTTCCAATCTACCAGAAAAAAGGTCTTTCCTCTTACCCTTTTGGTGGCAAGAATGTTCTCTACCTCAAACTCGTCCTCAGCAGAAACCGGAGCAGGAGGCGTACCTGTAGACTTGGAAAAAGAGTTAAGCACCACAGGTTTGAGGAGAGACACATGGAAGGAGTTAGGGATCCGTAAGTTGGCCGGGAGTTTCAATTTATAGGCCACCGGGTTGATCTGACTGATGACCTCCAGTGGGCCGATGAACCGAGGCCCTAACTTATAGGAAGGGATCTTGAGCCGGACATATTTGGACGAGAGCCAGACTTTATCCCCAGGGCGGAATTGAGGAGGGTCCAGACGTTTTTTGTCAGCGTGTCTTTTCATACGCTCGGATGACAGAAGGAGTGCGGACCGGGTACTCTCCCATATGGAGGAAAATTTGTTAACAAGAGATTCCGCAGCCGGATTGTCCACCGAGGTGGAGACGGGAAACGGGATCCGAGGATGCTGACCGTAGACTACAAAAAACGGGGATTTGGAGGAAGACTCGCTCTCGTGATTGTTGTACGAGAATTCGGCCCATGGCAGGAGATCCACCCAGTCAGAATGGTGGGCATTAACGAAGTGCCGAAGGTAACTGGTCAGGTTCTGATTGATCCGCTCCACTTGACCATTAGACTGTGGGTGGTAAGCGGAGGAGAAGTCCAGGGTGACGTCCAGCAATTTACAAGTGGCTCTCCAGAAACGGGAAGTGAACTGTACTCCTCGATCCGACACGATGTGACGGGGCAGGCCATGAAGACGGAAGATGTGGCGGATAAAGTCTTTAGCCAGCTCGGGTGCAGACGGAAGACCTGGCAGTGGAATGAAGTGAGCCATCTTGGAAAAGCGGTCAGCGACCACCCAAATGACCGTACAACCGGCAGAGACGGGCAGATCAGTTATGAAGTCCATCGCTATATGCTGCCAGGGGGCAGCAGGTACTGGCAGAGGTAGGAGGCGGCCGGCCGGCAGGTGTCTCGGAACTTTGTTGCGGGCGCAGGACACACAGGCAGAAACAAAGTCAATTACATCCTTGTGCAGGTTAGGCCACCAGTAGTGCCGGGTAATAAGCTGGAGGGTCTTTTTCTGACCGGCGTGGCCAGCTAGTTTAGACGAATGACCCCAGTGTAGGATCTTCTCCCGATCAGGTACTGGTACGAACGTCTTACCAGGAGGAAGACGATTTAGACTCACGGGAGCCACCTGCATTACTCTGGCGGGATCGATGATGTGTTTCGGATCCTCCTCGAGATCAGACACCAGAAAGGATCGAGACAAGGCGTCCGCCTTGACGTTTTTGTCAGCCGGGCGAAAATGAAGGACAAAATCAAAACGAGCAAAAAACAAGGACCACCGGGCTTGGCGCGGGTTAAGTCTCTGGGCATGCTGGAGGTAAGCCAAGTTCTTGTGGTCAGTGTAAATTATTACCGGGTGAAGAGCCCCCTCGAGCAGGTAACGCCACTCCTCCAATGCCAGTTTGATGGCCAATAACTCTCGGTCTCCTATGGAATAATTGCGCTCTGAGGAGGAAAAGAGTTTTGAGAAGAAGCCACAAGTTACCATCCTCCCGGAAGATGATTTTTGAGTAAGTACTGCTCCGGCTCCAGAGGAGGAGGCGTCAACTTCCAGGAAGAACTGCTTGTTGCCATCTGGGCGATGCAGCACCGGGGCGGAAGAAAAGGCCTGTTTAAGGGAAAGAAAGGCCTCCTCTGCTTCGGGTGGCCACTCTTTGGGATTAGTACCTTTACGGGTGAGCGCAGAAATTGGGGCCGTCCGGGAAGAGAAGTGTGGTATGAAGAGGCGGTAGTAGTTGGCGAAGCCCAGGAATCGCTGAATGGCCTTCAACCCCTCCGGTCGGGGCCATTTCTCGATGGCAGACAGTTTCTCAGGATCCATTTGTAGGCCGGTCTGAGAGATAATGTAGCCCAGAAACGGAAGCGAGGTCTGCTCAAAGAGGCACTTCTCAAATTTAGCGTAGAGATGGTTCTGCCTTAGCCTGAGCAGGACCTGACGAACGTCCCTCTGGTGAGTCTGGAGATCCGGAGAGAAGACCAAGATGTCGTCCAGGTACACCACTACGCAGGAGTAGAGAAGGTCCCGGAAGATGTCATTGACCAACTCTTGAAAGACGGCAGGAGCGTTACAGAGACCAAAGGGCATTACCAGGTATTCATAGTGGCCGTCCCGGGTGTTGAATGCCGTCTTCCATTCATCCCCCTGACGAATACGAACCAGGTTGTACGCCCCACGAAGGTCCAGTTTGGTGAAGATCCTAGCCCCCCTCAGACGATCAAATAATTCTGGAATGAGCGGAAGGGGGTACTTATTCTTCACCGTGATCAGGTTTAGGCCTCTATAGTCTATACAGGGACGGAGAGAGCCGTCCTTCTTTTTGACGAAAAAGAAGCCTGCTCCCGCCGGGGAGGTAGATTTCCGGATGAATCCTCTGGCCAGATTCTCCTCAATATATTCGGACATTGACCGGGTCTCAGCAGCGGATAAAGGATAGATACGCCCACGGGGAGGAGTAGTACCGGGTAGCAGATCGATGGGACAGTCGTATGGTCTATGTGGTGGTAATGTCTCTGCCTCCTTTTTATTAAAGACATCTGCATAAGACCAATAAGGAATCGGAAGTCCAGGTAGATTAGCTGGGGTAGGAGAAGGACGGACGGGATGGACGGGAACCAGGCAGGTTTTATGACAGTCTTGTCCCCAGCGAAGGACCTCTCCGGTTTGCCAGTCTAGCACGGGTGCATGTCTCTGGAGCCAGGGCAGACCTAGCAAGAGGGCGTGAGAGAGTCCAGGCAGAACATGAAAGGAGATACTTTCAGAATGCAGCATTCCCACCTGCAGGGTTATGGATTCGGTGATGAGTTGAATGGGGCGAGGTAAGAGGCCCCCATCCACGGCAGCGACAGACAAGGGTACAGCCAGAGGTTTGGTGGGGATGCGGTATTTCTCAACCAGGGACTGTGAAATAAGGTTCCCGGCTGCTCCAGAGTCAAGTTGGGCTAGTTCGAAATAACGGTTCTCCCCGTAGATGATCGAAACAGACAACAGCAGGGATGGAGAGGATTTATTCTTGTCTAGGTGGACCTCTCTGAGCGAACCTAGACACAGGCGTTTCCCGACCTCTCCGGGCAGGCACGGATCCGGTGCTCCTTACTGCCACAGTAGAAGCAGCTCCCCTCGGCACGGCGTGAGTCCTGACGGGTTTTGACCATCTTGGTCTGGTCGACCTGCATAGGCTCAGGAGAGTGTACCTGGGGAGAGACGGAGGGAATGACGGGTTTCTGGAAAGTAGGAGCTAAACGTGGAATCCTTCTCTCACGGGTGACCTCTTTGGCACGCTCTTGGAACCGTAGGTCAATCCGGGTGGCAAGGGTTATTAGATCATCGAGAGAGGTAGGAATGTCCCGACCAGCAAGTTCATCTTTAATACGACCGGACAGACCCTCCCAGAAGACGGATACCAGAGCGTCGTTATCCCAGGCCAGCTCCGAGGCAAGGGTGCGGAACCGTATGGCATATTGGCCCACGGTGAGACCCTCCTGACGGAGGCGTAGCAGAGAGGATGCGGATGAGGTCTTCCGTCCGGGTTCGTCGAAGACTTTCCGGAAAGCCGAGAGAAAAGCAGGCAAGTTGGACACCAGGGGGTCTCCTCTCTCCCATAGAGGATTTAGCCAGGCCAGGGCCTCCCCGGTGAGATGGGACATGATAAAGGCAATTTTGGCCCGGTCGGAATTAAACTGATGGGACAAAAGTTCAAAGTGCAGGGTGCACTGATTTATGAAGCCCCGAGCCTGGACGGGGTCGCCTCCGAAGCGAGGAGGTGCAGAGAGCCGGGGTCCGGGGTAGGATACCATAGTATTAGTGGGCAGCGGAGCTGCCGGATTGCAAGATATGGCACTGGCGGAGGTTGTTGGTGGATCAGACAGAGTGTTCAGGCGAGTATTAACATTCCGCAGGTGACCCAGGATGGCCTCCTGTTGGGACCTCTGACGGGACAGTTCAAGACAGAGGTCCGAGAGCGAGGGAGCTTGGGTGCCACCGGGTTCCATGGCCCGAGCAAACTGTAACGGGTCCGGGAGGCGGAACCTCTGAGCTACTATACAAGGGGGCGGCCCTTGTAAGGGAGCGGGTGGCAGTCTCTGGGTGAACGGACAGGGAGTTACGGCAAGTGATCAGGGCAGTCTCTGGGTAAGGGGTAGGTACGACCTGTGATGGCAGAGCCTCCGGGTAGGCTAGCAGGCAGATGGTAGATGTGTGCTCCCAGGTGAGCAAGCGAGAGTCTCTGGAATAGCAGGTGGTCACGGCACGTGACGGCGGAACCTCCGGGCTGGCAGGCAGGTAGGTAACGGAGAAGCGCTCCCAGGTGAGCGGGCAAGAGTCTCTGGAATAGCTGGTGGTCACCGCACGTGACAACGGGACCTCCGGGCTGGCAAGCAGGCAGGTAACGGAGATGCGCTCCCAGGTGAGCGGGCAAGAGTCTCTGAGATAGCTGGTGGTCACAGCACGTGACAACGGAGCCTCCGGGCTGGCAAGCAGGCAGGTAGCGGAGAAGCGCTCCCAGGTGAGCGGGCAAGCTGGTCCATAGACAGACTGACCGGAGTTGTAAGGCAGACCGTCGGACCTCAGGCAAGCAGGCAGGTAGCTGATGTGCGCTCCCAGGTGAGCGGACAAGTTGGTCCTTAGACAGACTGACCGGAGTTGTAAGGCAGACCGTCGGACCTCAGGCAGGCAGGCAGGTAACAAGTATTCAGGCAGGAATCAGGCAGGTAACTAGCAGGAAACTGGCAGGAAACTGGCAGGTAACTGGCAGGTAACTGGCAACGGGACCTGAGGGCTGAAGCACAGGTGAGACACAGGTGCAAACAACATTGCTCGGGCACCTCCATTTTGGAGGAGGTGCCTTATATATGATGAAGTCCTCCGGCCATTGGCCGGGGACTCTTTAGGGCGGCACGCGCGGCCCCTTTAAGAGGAGGGGAGCGCGCGCGCGCCCTAAGCACAGGGGCCGGGAAGGAGCGCGCGCTGAGAGCAGAGCAGGAGAAGGACGCCGGGACGGAGCGCGCGCTGACAGCAGAGCGGGGGGAGGATGCCGGGCACGGAGCAGAGCGGTGAGAGGAGCAGCGTCCCTGCCTAGCAGAGGGCAGGGACGCCGGCACTACAGTCTACTGGCAACTTTGTAGCCAGCATAGTGATGTGTTACTTTAGAGGACTTGCCAGTAAAAGCAATCTGAAGTGACATATCAACCATAGTGACACCACTTCAGTTTTTTATTGAGACATCTTTGCAGAGTGAAGGTGCATGACCCGCGCTCCACCATTGTTTATGGGACAGTTGGAGATAGCTGGGCACAATGCATTTCAATATTCTATAGTCCCATAGATAATGAATTAAGTGGAGGTCGAGCATGCTCACCACTACTCCATTCAAGATGGGGTTCGGTAGAGCCTGGTTTCCATGTTCCAGTGGCCCATTCTCAGGTTTGATATGGATAGGGTGCATCATGTCTGCACACATTAAGTAAAATAGATTACTTGCATTTTTTTGAAAATATGCAGCGTAAATAATTCACCAAAAACTCATCATGGGGACTAAGCCTTTATGTCTTTTTCTGTATGCTATTTCAAAAATTTGAATACAAATGTAGTGGGAAAAAAATATCAAAAAATAGAAAAAGTGAGTTTAAATCATATGAGGGCACAAAAAAGGTGTCCTAAAATAAATTTGAAATAAAACTCAATAGTAATTATTATAAAACATATTTAGAAAATATCTGGTTGCCTATCCAATTATATTTTAGACCTTATATTTCTCTTTCTTATTGTTGCAGCACATAAGTAGTCGAAGGCACAAAGACAGAGCTGCTGGAAAACCACCTAAACCTAAATATAGTCCTTACAATAAAGTACAGAAAACAACCTCTCCACTTGGGGTAAGTTTAAAACTAAACTGCTTGCAGCTTAAAAATGAAAACATTGTTATATTAAGGCCTTATAATTTAGATAGAGTTCCATAACAATGATATCATCCATGGTTGGCACTGAAAATCACATAACCAAATAGAACTCCTAGGCTTCTTCAACTGAGTGTTTATCTCAATGGTAATTGCACTGGCTTCTAGCCATAGAGATTTGGGTTCAAGCCCCAGCAGCGAACAGTGACTTTTTTTTTATTATTATTATCTTTTTAAACCAAAACTATGTGTGACACAGATGCCTTGCCATTAAACTGTAGGCTCATTATTTGATTATTTAGGTAGTAATATATAATAAGCAAACAATAAGTTAGGTGTCAGAGTAAGTTGTCAAATTCACATATCAAACTCAAATATCTTTGATAAGTGACTTTGATAAGTAACTTTGATAAGTGACTTTTACAGCGTAATTTACAAAAAAAACCTCTTTTGTTCCATTGATTTGAACCTGAAAGCTCCACGCTGTTACCCTGAAACCTTACCATTTAACCATAGAGTTAAGTGATCGTGACTGGTAGCTTTTCTTGTCATATGAGATAAACCATGAAATTACTCAGGTTGACTAAGCATCATTGTGATTCTGATGTTTGAAGAAAGTCACAGATCAGTCTCACATATCAAAATCACACATCATTTGAATTTGGCTTGGAGGAGGTATTTATGAAAGTCCCAATGAGTTTCAGACAGGTTTGCACTGAAAATCACATAACCAAATAGAGTACCTAGATTTCTTCAACTGAGTTTATAGCTCAATGGTTAGTGCATTGGCATAGAGATTTGGGTTCAAGTCCCATCAGCAAACAGTGACTTTTTTATATTATTATTATTATTACAGTTGTAAAAGTCAATTATCAAAGTCACTTATCAAAGTCAGATATCAAAGTAACTTATCAAAGTCAGGTGTCAAATTCACTTATCAAAGTCAGTTGTCAAAGTCATATATCAAAGTCACTTATCAAAATCAGTTCTCAGACAGGGTATTTAACCTCAAAACGACATCATTCTGATGCTTGACTTTGATATCTGTTCATGTCCTAAAATGAACACTGTATGTTTTACCTGTTTTGATACATTTTCATAGGGAAAAATGTACCCTGTAAAATTTAATTAAAAATTATCGTTAATGTTTTCACAACTTGCTCAACATGTACAGTAGATTTTAAAATCATTAAGAGCATTAGAACCTTTTTTCATGCCTTCATAGAGTACATTTCCTAAATTACCATATAATCTAGCCATGTATGTGTATTGCATTACATTTCCATTTAGCGTCCTACAGAGCCTTTGATAAACTGCACTTGAGTTTCTGTAATTGTTTGTAAGCTTGTTTTTGCTTGAAATTACCAACTCTTTTGATAGAAATTATTATCTTTAAAGAACATTGTGATGAAAGCCGGCCGGTGGGTGCAGCTCTCTGGCGCCCCCTTACCTCTCAGGTCAGTCAAGGTACTGCACCTAGAGAAAGTAGTGCCAGGTAGCTGCAACCAGCGCAGGGAACACGGTAGTGTGTTATCCCTTCAACGTCACTACACAGCACAACTCGCTAGCGCCCTCTTAGCCTCAGGTCAGTCAAGGAACTGCACCTAGGATAAGCGGTCGCCAGAGAGACTGTCCTGTAACCTACTGGGTATCGGGGCCCTCTGTAGTGAGGGCGGTATATATATCTTCCTTGGCCGCGCCAGGAATATATATATCTGAACCTCCGACCGTCACTACCAGCCTTCCCCAATCCCCAGTTGGTATGCTGCCACCAGTCCCTATTTTAGATATACGCCCAGTCCGTGAATGGGCCTATATCGGGTCAGGAACCAACCCTGGGTAGCGTTTTTGGCTTGAGCCGAGCTCACACGGACGTGCGTTCGTTATGCAGAATAAAAGGCAGGCCCACAATTACTTGAGGTAATTGATTATAATAATACACTAGATACACGATATACAACTAAATATACACAGGTATAAGGTCAGGCTAAACTATACAACAATGGAATACAACACACAGAATCACCACAGCATATCAGTTACCGGTTTCTTGATTTTCTTGTGACGCAGGGAGAGGATTCTGCGGTCGCAGGCACGGTTCTTTGTTACAGGCTGAGGCCTACCACCGCATGGTCAAACTGCTCCTCCCCTTGGTGGCCTCAGCTGGTGCTCAGATGTTCAGCACACCACTCTTGGGTCAAAAACTGACTTGTCTCTTGTCTGTCCTGCTATCTTACCTGCCCCGTCCCGCCCACTGCTGGTGAGGTCAGCTGGCTCAGTCTCCACCCTCAGGTCTAACTTCGATCAGAAGCCCAAATTCTAAGGAACCCAATAACTTCTTCTGGGATGGTCTCAGGATACCCACAGGGGTTCCCACGGATTCGGGCCGCCGTAACCGACCTTTTGATATCAATTATGATACCATACGGTCCTCAGGAATGGCTCCGCGCTATATCTTGGCTTCCAGAGCACGTACAAACGTCTACCGCGGAGGCTTGTGTGCGCAATGGCTCCGGGACGCCGTGATATTTTTTTATTGGCCCATCCCACGCAACATGCGTGTACTATTCATGTTTCTATATCTTATGCCTCCATGCTTGTGACAGACAAAGAAACTAGTCCTATGGGACAAATGGTCAGGTACAGATAGACGAAGCACCCCCCCCTGCTGGCTGTGTTTCCTCTCGAAGTCTTTGAAGCTCCTAGCATTCAAGTGTTAAGTAGGCTTCTTATCTTACAGGAGCCTGGATGGGGGGAAACTATCTAGTTGACGTTTTAACAGAAGGTCCCAAGGGTGGGGGCTGCTGAAGTGTGGCCATCCCTGGATATGATTTATCATTACCAAGATGGCGGCTACAGGTTCATCACACCTCCCCCTATACGAGGGCGCGAGGGGGTAGCACATTCCTGTGTTCCCCCGTGCGTCCTTCTGCACCCTCCCCTTGCCGGGATAACCCGTCAGCGTTACCGTGGTCACGGCCTCTTCTGTGGCGAATGGAGAAGTGGTACTGCTGGAGAGCGAGGCTCCAGCGTAGCAACCTGCCATTCGACCCAGAGACCGTGTGTAACCAGCTGAGGGGGTTGTGGTCCGTCTCCACGGTGAAATGGCTCCCGTACAAGTAGGGCTGCAGACGCTGCAGAGCCCATACAATTGCCAGGCATTCTTTTTCCACCGTGGAGTAAGCCACCTCCCGGGGCAGTAGCTTCCTGCTCAGGTACAAGACAGGATGTTCCTGGCCTGTCGTGTTGACCTGACTTAGCACAGCACCGAGGCCAAAGTCACTGGCGTCGGTCTGTACCACAAACGGCCGGTCGAAGTCGGCAGCTTGCAGTACAGGGGAGCTACTTAGGGCGGCCTTGAGTGCCCCGAAAGCTGTCTCGCAGGCGACTGTCCAGTCGACTGCGACGGGCAGCTTCTTCTTGGTGAGGTCCGTCAGGGGCTTGGCCAGGGTGCTATAGTGTGGGACGAACCTCCTATAGTACCCGGCGGTCCCCAAGAAGGACATCACCTGCTTTTTGGTCCTAGGAGTGGGCCAGGATGCGATGGCATCCACTTTCCCCGGTTCTGGCTTCAGAACCCCCCCGCCTACCCGGTGACCCAGGTAGAGGACCTCACTCATGCCCAGCTGGCACTTTTCCGGCTTGATGGTCAAGCCTGCCCGGTGGATCCGACCGAGCACCTGCCGCAGGTGCTCTAGGTGATCCTCTCAAGTGGGACTGAAGACTGCAATATCGTCCAAGTACGCAGCCGCGTACCCTTCAAGTCCCTCAAGCAGCGCATTGACCATCCGCTGAAAAGTGGCAGGGGCATTCTTCATGCCGAATGGCATCACTGTGGACTCGTACAGTCCAAAAGGGGTGATAAAGGCAGAGCGTTCCCTTGCCGCGGGGGTCAGAGGAATCTGCCAGTACCCCCGGCTCAGATCCATGATGGTCAGGTACTTAGCCCCGGCCATCCGATCGAGCAGGTCATCGATGCGTGGTATGGGGAACGCATCGGTGGCCGTTACAGCGTTGAGCCCCCGGTAGTCCACGCAGAACCGTGTAGTTCGGTCCTTCTTTGGTACGAGGACTACAGGCGAGGCCCACGCGCTGCTGGATGCCTGGATCACCCCCAGCTTCAGCATCTCGTCTATCTCTTGGCGCATGTTTCCCTGCACCTCGAAAGAGACCCGATATGCTGAACGCCGGATCGGCGGGTGATCGCCAGTGTCCACGTCGTGGACAGCCATCTCAGTCCTTCCGGGCAGGCTGCTGAACAGCCCCCGGAAGGGGTGCAGGGTGGTCCCCAGCTGGGACCGTTGGTCCTCCGTGAGCTGGTGGCCAACCCCCACATCCTCGATGGACCCACCCGCCTTGGCTTGGGTGAGCAGATCCAGGAGGGTTTCTACCTCTCCTTCCTCGGGAAGGTTGCACACTGGGTGGGCAGTCGCTTCCCGCTCATGATGAGCCTTCATCATGTTCACGTGGAAGGCCTTCCTCCTTCCACGGGCGTGATCCAGGGTGACCAGATAGGTGACGGCATTGAGTTTCTGGTGCACGAAGTAGGGACCTTCCCAGGCTGCCTGAAGCTTGTTCTGTGGTACGGGGACCAGTACCCACACCTTTTGACCCACCTGGTAGGTCCTCTCACAAGCATTCTGGTCGTACCACCGCTTCTGGTCGGCCTGGGCCTGGGCCATATTGTCCTGCACCAGCTTTGCCAAGGCCATCATCCTGTCCCGGTGGCGCACGACATACTCGATGACCGACACCTCGGGGGTGGCCAAATCCCCTTCCCATGCTTCCTTCACCAGAGCCAGGGGGCCCCGTACCCGTCGCCCGTACAGGAGCTCAAAGGGGGAGAACCCCGTTGAGGCCTGCGGAACCTCCCGGTAAGCAAATAGGAGGTGTGGGAGGTAACGCTCCCAGTCTCTCCCGTGGGAGTCGACCAACATCTTAAGCATCTGCTTTAAGGTGCCATTGAACCGCTCACACAGGCCATTAGTCTGTGGGTGATACGGGCTGGCCACCAGATGTTGCACCTGCATTTGCTTACAGAGGGACTCCATCAGCCGCGACATGAACTGGGTCCCTCGGTCGGTGAGCATTTCTTGGGGGAAACCCACTCTGGAGAAGATCTCCAGTAAGGCGGTAGCCACCTTGTCGGCCCGAATGGACGACAAAGCTACCGCTTCCGGGTACCGGGTGGCATAGTCCACTACCGTGAGTATGAAGCATTTCCCGGAGTGGCTGGGAGTGGACAGAGGTCCAATAAGATCCACAGCGACCCTCGAGAAAGGCTCTTCGATGATTGGCAGAGTTACCAGTGGGGCTTTGGGGCGCGGCCCCGCCTTCCCCACCCTCTGACAGGTGTCACACGAACGGCAGTAGGCACCCACCGCGGCTCCCATCCCAGGCCAGTAGAAATGCTGAGCTATCCTGGCCTTGGTTTTAGCGATCCCTAGGTGTCCGGCCATCGGAATCTCGTGTGCGATCCGCAACAATTCCGCCCTGAACGGATAGGGTACCACTAACTGTCGGTCCCTGGGCCACGCCTCCGGTGAACCCTGCTGGACCGTTACCCGGTACAGCCGTCCCTGGTCCCAGACCACACGCTCGCAGTCTGACTCCATGGGAGGCTGTGCCGCCTGTTCCTTGAGAGCTTTCAGGCTGTCGTCTGCTTCCAACGCAGCCTGAAATTCCTGACTTGATGTGGCCAGAATCGACGAAACTGCCACATCCTCTGTCAGCCCCTCCGGGCATGTCACCTGGCCGCTGTCTGACCCGGCAGACACTTGGTCAGAAGTGGGGAAGCCGTCGGACCTCTGCAAGGCTCCTTGGGCTCCGGCGCTCCCACTCCTGGTGACAGCGGCTATGACCGCTGTGACCGTGGGTAGTGCCCGCTTCCCCTCTGTTTCTGACCAAGCCGCCCGATCAGGCAGGCTTCCTAGGCCTTTGGACATCTCGGATGTGGGGAACTCCTGCCCTGGGGTCTTACCTGGCGGCTCCTCTCTTGGGACACCCCCACCTCCCATGGCCTGTTCCTCCCCCTGCAGTGGGCCTATACTCAGCAGCCTGGATACCCCTGGGAGCCCTACACTGCCGGTAGCTGCCCCCCTCTCCATCCCTGAGCTTCCCTCTACAGAATCCTGCCCGCCCCCTCCCTCACCGGAGGACAAGAGGTCACGGCACGCCGGCTGAGCACCTCTGCGGGCATCCCCACACTCCCCACCTGCTTTCACTAACCCTGTTTGTGTTGTGTCTGTGCAGGTGTTACCCTCAGGTTTCACTCCCTCCTCCTCAGCAGGACGCACACTACATACAACATGGTTGGCATTAGCAGCAGACAAATCAATACACTCTTGGGGGGCCGAACTTGGGGGTTCAGAGGGTACATACTGCGATACAAGACGCCCCAAGTCGGTCCCTAATAAAACATTTGCGGGAATATTTGGCGTTACTCCCACCTCCCGCATCCCCCTTCCGGCACCCCAGTCCAAATACACCATGGCAACGGGAAGTGCCGGCTCCACGCCTCCAACCCCGGAGACGGAAAGAGTCTTTCCTGGTACCAAGTCCTGGGGGGACACCACCTCAGGCCGTACCAGTGTTCGTTCAGCGCCCGTGTCCCGCAGTCCCATGACCGCAGAACGGCCTATGGTGACGGGTTGGATGTTGTCCAGGGACCTACCACCACCCCCTCCCACACACAAAACATTGGGCGCTCTCTGGGACTGGGATGGGGTCTTTTGGCGCTGGGGACACTCAGCCCTAAAGTGTCCTGGTTTGTTGCATAGATGACAACGTCTTACGTCTGGTCCTTGCCTGGAGAGGGCAACAGGGGGATACACCCCTTGTGTTCTAGGGGCCGGGGAAACAGGGGCATGACTGGGCTTACCCCCTCTCCAGGTGCTGCTGGCAGACTTCTTCAGCTCAGGCGCCCTGTTATTGGCATACTCGTCTGCCAGGGCGGCTGTAGCAGAAGCCCCTGTTGGTTTTCGGTCACGGAGGAACTGTCGGAGGTCCTCTGGGCAGTTCCACAAGAACTGCTCCGTGACGAACAGTTCCTGGACCTCCTGGCGGGTAGTAAGCGCTAGACCCGAGGTCCAGTGCTCTGCGGCTCTCAACAGCGCCCGCATATGATCGGTCCAGGTGTCCTTGGGGCCACGCAGCAGGCTCCGGAACTTCTGGCGGTACGACTCGGGAGTGAGGTTGTACTGCCGGATCAGGGCCCGCTTGATGCAGTCGTAGTTCTGTACCTCCCCGGCAGGTAAGTCCCCCAAGGCATCCAGGGACTTACCCCTCAAACGGGGGGTCAGGTATCTGGCCCACTGATCCCGGGCCAGATGGTGCTGAAGACAGGTCCGTTCAAATGCCACCAGAAAGGAGTCCAGGTCCCCATCCTTCTCCAGTAGAGGGAAGTCCTCAGCTCGGACTTTGGACGACTTGGTCTCCTGATGGGTTGGTTGCTCTAGCGGAAGCCCCCGCTGGGCCAGGTCCAGTTGGTGCTGGCGCTCCGCAGCTCGCTCTGCACGCTCCGCAACCTCCCGGCGCTCTGCAGCTTCACGCTCCGCAGCCTCCCGGCGCTCTGCAGCTTCACGCTCCGCAGCCCGCTCCGCAGCCCGCTCCGCAGCCCGCTCTGCACGCTCCTCCTCCGCTGCCTTCTCTGATGCTGCCAGGAGGGTTTTGTAGACGGCATCGCCATGAGACTGGAGACTTGCCATAGCCGCTTGTAAAAGGGCTTGTGATCTGGACAGGCTGGGCTGGGTAGGTGGTGGGCAGCCCACTGCGGGACCGTATACTGGGGACTGGCTCCCTGAGGTGCCCGGGCTGGACTCCTCCTCGCCATGAGTAACAATGTCCTCCCCTCCTGCCACACGGACCGTAGCATTAGCCTCTTGCAGGGTCTTGCTCCTGGTGCCGTCTGCCATCTTGGTAACCGACACCGCTGCAACCCTGAGTTTGCACACACCTTGTTATACTTTTAGCCTGACCGTCTAACGTTGGGCTGACCTTAAGACTCCAGCAGTGGAAGTTACCACTGGCAGTCTTTAGTGCCTGGGAGTAGGGGTCCCACAACACTATTATTCTGCAATCCCACCGCTGCCACCAATGTGATGAAAGCCGGCCGGTGGGTGCAGCTCTCTGGCGCCCCCTTACCTCTCAGGTCAGTCAAGGTACTGCACCTAGAGAAAGTAGTGCCAGGTAGCTGCAACCAGCGCAGGGAACACGGTAGTGTGTTATCCCTTCAACGTCACTACACAGCACAACTCGCTAGCGCCCTCTTAGCCTCAGGTCAGTCAAGGAACTGCACCTAGGATAAGCGGTCGCCAGAGAGACTGTCCTGTAACCTACTGGGTATCGGGGCCCTCTGTAGTGAGGGCGGTATATATATCTTCCTTGGCCGCGCCAGGAATATATATATCTGAACCTCCGACCGTCACTACCAGCCTTCCCCAATCCCCAGTTGGTATGCTGCCACCAGTCCCTATTTTAGATATACGCCCAGTCCGTGAATGGGCCTATATCGGGTCAGGAACCAACCCTGGGTAGCGTTTTTGGCTTGAGCCGAGCTCACACGGACGTGCGTTCGTTATGCAGAATAAAAGGCAGGCCCACAATTACTTGAGGTAATTGATTATAATAATACACTAGATACACGATATACAACTAAATATACACAGGTATAAGGTCAGGCTAAACTATACAACAATGGAATACAACACACAGAATCACCACAGCATATCAGTTACCGGTTTCTTGATTTTCTTGTGACGCAGGGAGAGGATTCTGCGGTCGCAGGCACGGTTCTTTGTTACAGGCTGAGGCCTACCACCGCATGGTCAAACTGCTCCTCCCCTTGGTGGCCTCAGCTGGTGCTCAGATGTTCAGCACACCACTCTTGGGTCAAAAACTGACTTGTCTCTTGTCTGTCCTGCTATCTTACCTGCCCCGTCCCGCCCACTGCTGGTGAGGTCAGCTGGCTCAGTCTCCACCCTCAGGTCTAACTTCGATCAGAAGCCCAAATTCTAAGGAACCCAATAACTTCTTCTGGGATGGTCTCAGGATACCCACAGGGGTTCCCACGGATTCGGGCCGCCGTAACCGACCTTTTGATATCAATTATGATACCATACGGTCCTCAGGAATGGCTCCGCGCTATATCTTGGCTTCCAGAGCACGTACAAACGTCTACCGCGGAGGCTTGTGTGCGCAATGGCTCCGGGACGCCGTGATATTTTTTTATTGGCCCATCCCACGCAACATGCGTGTACTATTCATGTTTCTATATCTTATGCCTCCATGCTTGTGACAGACAAAGAAACTAGTCCTATGGGACAAATGGTCAGGTACAGATAGACGAAGCACCCCCCCCTGCTGGCTGTGTTTCCTCTCGAAGTCTTTGAAGCTCCTAGCATTCAAGTGTTAAGTAGGCTTCTTATCTTACAGGAGCCTGGATGGGGGGAAACTATCTAGTTGACGTTTTAACAGAAGGTCCCAAGGGTGGGGGCTGCTGAAGTGTGGCCATCCCTGGATATGATTTATCATTACCAAGATGGCGGCTACAGGTTCATCACAAACATCTTTTCAGTCTTCTCAATCACTCCATGAAAGTAACTACAGCTATTAAAACATGCTGCATACAAGAGCGGATTTTTGTCCTCCAGGGTGTTTCACTGTAAAATTGAGATAAGCTCTCTGTAAAACTATTTTCTCTTATCTAAATACAGCACGCCTGCTGAAAAAGAATTAAAATAAATATACTTATGTAAACATTATTTGAAACATTATTTGACATATTTATATTGTACATGTACATTTACTACTAATAATTATAAAAACCATTAGATTGTGAACTTTTTTTGTCTAAAGTCAGGGAATTCGTAGTTATTTTTCTTTATTTGCACTTTTTCTTTTTATGTTCATTCTTCTCTCCATAATCTTGCTCCTTGTTCGCTTTCTAAATTGTTCATTAATCTTAGGAAACATAAGGAATTTATCAAAGACTTTTTCCTCCTTTGTGCTACAAAAATGAGCTAGACCTCTCAATAAAAGTCGAATATTCTCTAACAGCACCTAAGCAAGTTTGCAATCAGAATGAACTAATAGCAATGTAATGTACTGCAATGTAATTTGTAATTAAAGTTCAGAATTAATGTTTGCAACAAAAGTACGGCAAGTCAAGGTTTAGCTTTAGCTTTATAGATTAGCTATAGGCCATATGAGCCTTTTAAAGATTTGTTAGTAGTTCATTTTGCAATTTTGATTTTGAGTTTTTAAGCTTTTCATGATGGCTCCACCGAAAAATGTAAAATGAGTCTGAAACCATAAAATGACTGTTCAAACCAAACTCAGATGTTCGGTGTACCCTGAACAATTAAGTATACCTTCCTTGTTTGTTTGTTTTTTATTTATATTTTCTCTCCTTTGGCTTTTGAAAAGCCAGAGCTGTCAGTCAAGGAAGAATAGGGCAGATATAGATTCCAAACAGGTGAGTGGAAAGGTGCACTATCCACACTTAGGATCCACCGAGTGCTTGATTTGAAGAGACATATTGCGCTCACAGACTTTCTTTAAAATTAGACCCTTTTCTTAGGTAACCTTCCACAGATACATAACACAGTGACTTCATTAATCACTATTGTTTGATAACTTTGTACCACATTCTTAACATTTTTCATCTCTCTTTTGTGTTTATTTCCTACTACATTTACACAACCTTATGTTTGATTGCCTCTTTCATCACTTTATAATAGAATGTATCCTGAACCCTACCTTTCTCTCTGCTGCTGAGATAACTTAAGAAAGGATGCAGCTAAAATCTCTAGAGAAAACAATGTGCTAGGGAGCCTAAGGGTATCTTCGACTGAACCTGACTACAATTATGAAAACAAATACATTGATGGAATTTAAGGAGATATTTTAAGTCTGTTTCACCTGAGGCTGAGTTGTCATTATTTTCACCAAATGTATAAAAGTGTCATACACAGTTTGATGTTTTTCTGTGACTTTTTAAAGTTTTAATTTATAAATCTGGGTCAGACAAATTTGCATAACTGACTATGCACACTTACCCACTCAAATTTCATATAAAATTAAAGATAGACGTGCAAAATAAAAGAAGTTACATTTTCAGGCAAAAATAATGTGCGCCAAAAATTACGATATTTTGTTGGCAAAGAGCTTGTTGAATTATGTATGTCCATATATGTATGTGGCTAAAAAAGTTTAAGGTAACACCTAACTATAAAAGTTCAACAACTTTTGTGTTCAGTGTTAACTTTCTGCATTATGATATCTTACTTTAACTTATGTTCACACAAACATATACTGCGGGCGGAATAAATATTGAACATGTCACAAATTTTCTAAGTGAATATTTTTCTAATGGTGTCATTGACATGAAATTCTCACCTGATGTCAATAACAACCCACCCAATACACACAGGCAAGAAATCAAACCACTATAGCTTCGCAGAGTTGGGGTTTAGTGTTCAAATTGCACAAAGGACAACATTTTATGTACAAAAAAATAAGGAGTAAAGAGTCCATGACAAAAGTTATTAAAGATATAAGAAAATAGGCATACTAACAAATATACAAAAATACAGACAAAGTCAATAGTCAAACTCAGGTATTAAGGACATGCTTATCCACTAGTAAGTATTAGGGATGGGAGAGTAAACTAGGAAAGAAAACACACATAAAGTGCAAGCGCTTAAATGGACAATAACTTGACTACTAGATGCATCCTGCCTCATAAACCAAAGATGCCAATACATATGTATAGTCCCTAAGTGAAAAATCAACAATGTCAGCTCTAAGGTATACTTTGAGGCTGTGTGCACACGATGCGTTTTTAATGTGTTTCTGCGGCATCTTTGCAGCTGCGGAAACGCCGCGGAAACGCATTAAAAATGCATGGTAGAAGGGCAGCAATGTTCCCCAATGTAAATTCGCATGTGCTGTGCCCATGCTGCGGATTTTTCCGCAGCGTTTATGCTGCGCTCAAAAATCCACAGCATGTCCATTAATTTTGCGGAAACGGGCGTTTTCACCGCCATTGACTTGCATTACAACGCGCCAATACCGCAAGACTGCATTTGTACTTGCGTTATTGGCGCGTTCTAATGTGCGGATGGTACCCGAGTGTGGAGAAGATGAGACTCTCCTCCACACCCAGGTACCATTAAAAAGCTGTAAAAACAAGAATAAAATAAAAAATAAGATATATTCACCTTCCCGACGGCCACCGGTCTCCTTCCCTCTGCTTGCGTGCAAGACTGAAGGACCTTCGGCGACGTCACAGTCATGTGACCGGAGGCCCTTCAGCGCAGTGTCTCGCGATATCCCGGCAGCCAGGAACAAGCCAGGAACGAATGTGGCAGCACACGCCGGGCCATCGGAGGGTAAGTATAGCTTTATTTTTTTATTTTTAAACATTCTTACGGTCAACACTATATAAATCCATGCCGGTTGCATGGATTTATATAGTGTGACCTAGTTGTCAAGCACTTTCCAGGTGATGCTAAAATCGCCTGGAAAGCGCTTGTCAATCCGCATGCGGAAACGCATGTGGAAACGCATGTGAATCCGCATGTATTCCGCAGGAAAAACGCATGTACAATCCGCATGCGTTTTTCTGCCAGGGAGATGCAGAAATGATGCAGAAATTTTCTGCTTCATTTCTGCATCGTGTGCACATACCCTGAATGAGGATGTCTGTAATACTTAATAGATGCATTTAACAGAGGTGAAAAAAAGTCCTAATTTATCTCTTATCCATACTTTCCACGTGGAGCAACATGCCACCAACCCCAGCGCGCATTGTATGTTCTCCCCATATTTGCATGGGCTCCGGTTTCCTCTCACATGCAAAGACATACTGATAGGTAAATTAGATTCTAAGCCCAGTGGGGACAGTGATGAAGATGGCAGTGTGTAAATGGGTAAAATAAATAATAAATAAACCTGGATTAGCCTTATTCCTACTTCAAATTGTATATATAAAAGGTTTTTTAATAATTATTAGTATAAAATTACTAAGTCTATGCTCATAATAATCATTGTATTTGATGTTTAGAATTCTAGGGTCTATCTAGCTTTAAAGGAATAATTTAATGATTTCACTTTGAAAATATATTTTAATGTATTAAGTCTGAAAGTTTTGCTAAAGAAAACCATTTAATAGTTGCAGAATCTATTAAACCAAATGATATATTATTAGTATTGATATCTTTTAAGAAATAATTTATGCATTAAATTAGACAATTTATTAAACTTAATGTCCATTTTATTTCCACAGATAAAAGTAGCCTTTTCTAAACAACGACTAAAGCCATTAACTACACGGATATTACCAAATCCTCTGGCAGCAGCAGTAGCAGCTGCCTCAGTTGCTGTGAATTCACCCTTCAATTTCCGTACTACGCCAGCAGCTACTCTATTTCAGACTTCTGCACTTCCTTCAGCACTTCTGCGGCCAGCTCCTGGGCCAATACGGACCACCCACACACCTGTTTTGTTTGCTCCTTACTGAATTATAAGCAGGGATAGTTGTACTGCAATAATTTTTTTGTGAAGCAAAATAAAAAACAACAAAAAAAACTTAAGAACTATGCAGTGTTTTTTCTTTTGTTTGAAATAAATATAAGCCAGATGAAACTACTGGATACATTCAAGAAAGGTCCTATTTTCTTAAATAAGAGCATTACTTATTGTAAATTAATTCTGTTGTATAATTGTTGCTTAAAGAAAGCATCTGTGGATGGTTCTACATAAGAAGAATTAAGATTCACCAATCATGTGCCACTGCCCAGAACTATAACATTTTGGTAGCAGCACATATGGGTTATGGGGTCAGGCAGATGTTCACTGTTTCTCGATGTTGATAAAACATTTGTCAATTAATGGCTATTCTTTTTCTTTCCTGCTACTACAGGAATTATCTGTAAAATGTATTAGATGTTTAAAAACCAAAAGACAAAAAAATAAATAACTGCTGCTCATCAAAAATATTACAATAGCTTAGTACAGCTAGGATCACCAAGAGTTCCCATTAATTTAGATGTTTTTTTACTTAAAATGTTATAAGAAAACTCCAGCATTTTAGAGAATGTATCCCTTACTTATAAAAATTTTAAGGGCATTATACATATCTACTGTATGTCTAAAACATTATTCTTAAATATGCTTTGTTTAGGATTTATTCAGACTATCATTTTAAGCTCCATTTCCCTCACCTTTTTTGGAGATAGGATAGTTGAAAGTGTTACAAGTTCAATACAATGTCCAGCCAACAACTTAAACGAAAGGCATGTGGGGTCCTTGTATTTCAGAGATCTAGATAAGCCTGATAAGAAAATCAATGTAAAAGGAGTTTGGGAAATTGAAAGCATTTAGATCATTTCTGCAGAAAGTGCTACGTCTCACTATGACTTTTTTCCCCAACACTTAGAATCCCAAGGATATATTGTCAAAGGACATTATATGGATATACAGAAGAGAATTACATAAGTATTTGGGTAAATAATATTGATGAACGCAAGTGCTCTTTACTCGAGTTTGCCTAGGGTGCTCGAGTATGCACCGAGAATCACGGGTGCTCAAGTGACATGTTCGAGTCATAAAACATGCGGGGATTGCCTGACAAACATGGGCAATCCCGGCATGTTTTGTGGCTGTCTAGCAACCGAGAAACATGTGGCCGCGGGGACTCGAAATGTCACTAGAGCACCTGCGATACTCGGTGCATACCCAAGCTCCTTAGGCAAACTTGAGTAACGAGCACTTGCGCTCATAACTATTAGCTAAGTATTCTATACCAGAAAGAATAAATGTGAGTGTATGTGGTCATGTACCTTTAGATAGAGCAAGCAGAGCTATTAATTCTTTCCGTAGGAATAATCAGAATGGGTGCCATACAGGGAATGGATCCCATTTAAGAGGAAAAGTTTCCCACAGGACAGATTTAGCCTTCCCGATTGAAAAATGGAGCTTGAAAATGTTTTGATATAAACAGTCATATAAGGATGAAACGCATTACAATTAAACAAGCTATTAAACGTCTGGTGTGGACAGCAGAAACACTGTGAATAGTATCATATTCCACTCAAGCACAAACTTGGTATTTTAAATTAATTTCATTCTATGGATATTTTATAACACAGAACATTACTCTTCTTTGGAATCAATATACAGAAAACATAAAGAACATGCTCATTGGAACAGATAGCATATCCCAAATGTAGCCTAATATTATTGTGGGGAAATATTATTTTTACCTTGATCTAGCACACACTACAAATAGAATTTTAGAATGGAAGGACATTTTGTGTTTTCTTAATATGTTTACAGCTGTATTATCGATTCTTGATAATGGATTAAATACAGTAATGTATTTTGTGTGTCATAAATGTATGAGTTAATGTAAGGAGAAACCTATGTATGTGATTGTTCTCTGTATTAGCACATAGACTTATTTGGGCTGTTCAGATTTTCTTGGAACAAGCTGTTAATGATGATTGAATTTAAAGCTGAAAAGTTGTTAAATTAGCTTTCCATAAGTGGAGTTAATCAGGTCATTGTTGAAATAATCTTAACAGGGAAACAGTGCAATGTAATTGTCATAAGGGATATGATTAAATGAAAATACATTCCATGTCTAAAAAAGATATTCCTGTTATCTTATACAATTCCATTTTTTGCCTTTTAAAAATGTTTTTTTTTCTCAAAGTCCAATCTATATTCATTTTAACCCCTTCAGGACCCAGCCTATTTTGACCCTAAAGACCTTGGCATTTTTGTCAATTCTGACCAGTGTCCCTTTACGAAGTAAAAACTCTGGAACACTTCAACGGATCCTAGCGATTCTGAGATTGTTTTTTCGTGACATATTGGGCTTCATGTTAGTATTAAATTTAGGTCGATAATATTTGCGTTTATTTGTGAAAAAATCAAAAATATGGGAAAAATTTTGAAAATTTTGCAATTTTCAAATTTTGAATTTTTATTCTGCTAAACTAGAGAGTGATGTGACACAAAATAGTTAATAAATAACATTTCCCACATGTCTACTTTACATCAGCACAATTTTGGAAAAAAAAAAAATTTTTGATAGGAAGTTAGAAGGGTTCAAAGTTCATAAGCAAATTTTCTTTTTTCCAGCAAAATTTGCAAAGCCATTTTTTTTAGTGACCACATCACATTTGAAGTCCCTTTGAGGGGTGTACATGACAGAAAACACCCAAAAGTGACACCATTCCAAAAACTGCACCCCTCAAGCTACTCAAAACTACATTCAAGAAGATTATTAACCCTTCAGGTGCATCACAGGAACTAAAATCACATGGAAGAAAAAAATGAACATTTTTATTTTTCTAACAAAAATTTTCTTTTAGCCTAAATTTTTTAATTTTCACATGGGTAACAGGATAAAATGCATCCTAAAATTTGTTGGTCAATTTCTCCTGAGTACACTGATACCTCATATGTGGTCATAAACCACTGTTTGGGCACACGGCAGGGCTCAGAAGGGAAGGAGCGCTATTTTACTTTTTGAATGGAAAATTAGCTCCAAAAGTCAAATTGCGCTCCTTCTCTTCTGAGCCCTGCCATGTGCCCAAACAGTGGTTTATGACCACATATGAGGTATCAGTGTACTCAGGAGAAATTGACCAACACATTTTAGGATGCATTTTATCCTGTTACCCATGTGAAAATTAAAAAATTTAGGCTAAAAGAAAATTTTTGTGAAAAAAAAAGTACTTTTTTGTTTTCACAGATCATTTTGTGAAGCACCTGGGGGTTCCAAGTGCTCACTATGCATCTAGATAGGTGCCTTGGGGGGTCTAGATTCCAAAATGGGGTCACTTGTGGGGGAGCTCCACTTTTTAGGCACATTAGGGGCTCTCCAAACGCAACATGGTGTCCGCTAACAATTTGAGCCGATTTTCCATTCAATTTGTTTGCGGACACCATGTCCCGTTTGGAGAGCCGCTGTGTGCCCAAACATTGGAGCTCACCTACAAGTGACCCCATTTTGGAAACTATACCCCCCAAGGCACCTATCTAGATGCATAGTGAGCACTTGGAACCCCCAGATCCTTCACAAATTAATTTGTAAAAATAAAAAAGTGTTTTTTTTTTCACTTTTTCATTTTTATCAATCAATTTGTGAAGCACCTGGGGGTTCCAAGTGCTCACTATGCATCTAGATAGGTGCCTTGGGGGGTCTAGTTTCCAAAATGGGGTCACTTGTTGGTGAGCTCCAATGTTTGGGCACACAGCGGCTCTCCAAACGCAAAAGGTTCCAATTTGTTAGTGGACACCATTGTGTAGTGCATGTCAGGTTGGTGTGCGGTGTGGTATATTGTAGTGCATACACCACACACACACACACACACACAACACACACAATCTCATACACTACAACACACACACACCAACCTGACATAGCCTCCTCAGCTGAGTACGCCCTAGACTGGGATGAGCGGGACGGGCGGGACATTTTGTGTGCTTTGTGCGTGTGTAAAAAAAAAAAAATAAAATCAAAACTTTATTATAGTGTGAGTGTACGTGTGTGTGCTTGGTGTAACCTTCTGCAGTCACGTGTGGGGGCGGTCAGGCGTAGGGGCCGGTCAGGCGTAGGGGCCGGTCAGGCGTAGGGGGCGGTCAGGCGTAGGGGGCGGTCAGGCGTAGGGGGCGGTCAGGTGTAGGGGGCGGTCAGGAGTAGGGGGCGGTCAGGCGTAGGGGGGGTCAGGCGTAGGGGCGGTCAGGCGTAGGGGGCGGTCAGGCGTAGGGGCGGTCAGACGTAGGGGGCGGTCAGACGTATGGGGCGGTCAGACGTAGGTTGGGGCTGAGGAGATGGAGGAGCCAGAAGCAGCAGCAAGGGGGGTGATCACTGGGGCAGGAGCCGGCAGCAGCAAGGGGGGGTAGGAGGCCGGCAGCATTGGGGGGTGATTACTGGGGCAGAAAGGGGAGCAGGAGCTGGCAGGAGCAGGGGGCTGATTACTGGGTTTTCGGGGGGGTGATCACTGGGAACAGGGGGGGGTGAACACTGGGAACAGGGGGGGGTGAACACTGGGAACAGGGGGGGTGAACACTGGGGGAGGGGGTGATTATTGGGAGGTGGGGGGTGATATCACTGGGACTGGGGGATGGTGGGTTTGATCACAGGAGCAGGGCATTTACACTGAGCCTGCTGCTGCTGTGATCACAGTCCACCGGCTGTCAGAAGGAGAGCAGCAGCCGGTGGATGAAGACGTGGGAGAGGGAGCGGAGGTCGGGGTGCAGGTATGAAAGTGGAGGGGGGGTGGAGAGGGGGGAGGGGGGGTCACGGGGGGGTGGAGGGGGGGGTCGGGGGGAGTGGCGGCAATACTTACCGCTGATCAGCGGTGGCGGCGGCAGACGCGATCCACAGGGTCCACAGCAGGGGGTCCGCAGCAGGGGGTCCGCAGCAGGGGGTCCACAGCAGGGGGTCCACAGCAGGGGGTCCACAGCAGACGATCTAGGGTTGGGAAGGTGCTGGGAGGTTTCAGCCATCCCTCCATATCTGATTGGGGCTAGTATCCATGTGACGCTAGCCCCCCAATCAGATCTGGGGGGAGGGGGGGGACAGAGGTGACACTCCCCCCCAGCCAATGGCTGATGCTGTAAGCATCAGGCAATGCCCAGATTTAAATATTACACCAATTTTCATTGGTGAAATATTTAATTCATACCGATTGGCAGTTTCACTAAAAGTGAAAATGAAACAGCCAATCGGAGGGGTCCCAGGCACGGGGGGGTTAATCCACCCCCCGGGGGGTCGACTTCAGGATGTCCAGTTGCAGTAGCAAGTGTGACACCTGAGCGACCCCGCTCGCAGGCGCTGCAGGGGCTCTTTCCCTCCATGTCACAGACGCTGTGACATGGGTCGGGAACGAACTGTTTTCCATGTCACAAACGGTGTGACACGGGTCGGGAAGGGGTTAAAAAATACTTGTTTTATAAGAAGATGCTACAAAGAAATAATTTATTGTGAGAGAATAAAAATATACAAGTGAAATAAATTATTTAATGTTTATTCGTGAACAATAAAACTCAATTGTTGAATTCAGTTAAATTGGAGATTATATTTAGGAATAAGAGAGATTGAAAACAAGTCTTTTAAAAAATAGGGTCATTCCTGTCCACTAGCAACATCTGACATTGCAGCTCATCCTCTTGCAAGTCAATGGGGTTGAGTTTCAATTATGGTCAAATCTCATGGACAAGAGTAATACAGTAATGGGAAATTAGATGCTTAATTTCTAATTTTGGACAATTGTTTAAATACCTAATTTTGCATACTCGTTGTACACATGACTGCAATATGATTTGGATAGTCTTCATTCTATATTGTAGATGGGTACTTTATTGAGAACTATCTTTGCGTGCTAAGTTTACAGAAGACATTTCTCATCCATTTCTCCACCCTACTCAATCTGGGGTGCACTTGCACATAGCAAATTTTGTTGCAAACATTTCTTTAAGAGTTTCCTTCATCTGAATAGAACTCACAAAAAACATGTTCATGTTAACAAAGCAATTCAATTCTGATGTATGTAACTGATTGTGAGCAGCGGTAAGTTCCGCAACAAATTTTGATGGATGTGAATCCACCTTTAGAGTTTTCTGATTAAATGTATTATATATCCTAATTTTTTTAAATACTTTGCTTTAATTATTCCTAGCTAAAGTCTGTATTATAGCAGTTGAGAGCTGCATTGACAATTTACCAGGGTTCATAGCAGTAATCCTTATGTATTTCATACAAGCTCAGCATCACTAAAGGGCTAGTACAGGTGACCTGGAGTCAAAGAAATTAATCTTTACGCTGCATAGGAAATTAGTGTAAGAATTTTTTTCTTCATTATAATACAGTAGCTAGGTTAAAGGGTTCCTAAAAACATGTAACTTATCCATTTGAGATTCCCATTGTCATGAGTTAGGGAAGTCCCAATGGTGTGACCCCAAGAGATTAGCAACCTTTCACCTATCTTCTGGCAGAACCCCTTTTAGCATCGCGGTGGATCATTTGATGAGAAACTTGTTGGCTTTTTCTATAGTGCAGCAACATAAGCTGTAATTCCGGACTGGTGAGTGATAAATAATGTAAAACATTTGCAAAGTTACTCAGATTTTTTATAGGTAGATTTTATCTGCAGAAAATAACATGGTTGAATAGTTTTTATGGATTTACAAAGAACATACTAGTACACTTCGAAAACAATCCCTCATCTAATAAGATCTCTACAGAAGAGACATAGAACAACATTCTGAAAACTACTGAACATACAAAACTTAGTACACTTTATTCCCCTCAATATTATAAATTTATGGTAAGGGTTTTTTTGCCTGATTTAACAAATTTTCATTTTTAAATATAGTCTAAAGTTCTTGTGTCTCATATAATACTGTACCTTAAGATGCTGGTATAAATACTACTAATGAAAATTTCTGTAATGGAAAACTCCTTACAGTTAAACATAGTTTGATTTACAATTTCAGATTACATTTAATTATGTTTTTAATGTATAAGTATAACATGTAGATTGCATTGTATTACAATACCTATAAGTAAAACTTTGTTAGACTGTCATGTGAATATGTAAATTTATCATATATAGTTTATATTTAAAGTAAAATAAATAATAAATGGGATCTGGTAGGTTCCAGATTATCAGAAAAACTGTATCAATGGACATTTATTGGATGTTTTTTTTTAAAAAAAAAATCTGATATGCATGCAGTGAGTCTTCAGAAGACATGCAAATTGCACAAAATCTACTGCTAAACTTTACATTTAAGTCCAAGAAACTTCTATTCCATTTTTTTGTCCCTGGTCTTTTGATTTAGATTGAATTTCTTTATTGAAAACAAGTGTCCGATACTTAGATTTACTTGATTATCAAATTTCAGATGAAACCAAAATATTTTACTTAGAATATCATGTGTCATTGGTTGCAGAAAAGTGATGTAAATGTGTGAAGTTTACAAACTTCTATTCATCTAGAGATCCAATCAAGAGGAAAATTCTATTTCAGCCATTCATTATCAGGGACACCAGAAACAAAAGTGATTATAATACCACATTTAAAAGTTCTGTAATTGGATGGCTCTAAAAGATACAGTAGCCATGTGAGATCTAAAAAGGTATGAGAAACATGTGGGATGAATTGCTGAGTTTACAAGTGAATGTGTATACAATTACTATAAATAAAACTCTAAAGTAACTTCAAGTATATGATTTTTTTTTAGCTGGAGTAGTAATTTACAACATGAATGAATTAACTATTATTAAAATTTTGTAAAATAGTACGAGTAAAGAGGCGCTGGTAGGCTAATCAATTTGTAGCAGCGAATTTGGGAGACACAAACCACTATGTGTCAGTAAATGAAGATACCAATATGACAAGTAGTAATTCGCACTTAGGGAGCAGGATACAGACACGGAGAGAGGGGTTGGAAGTAAAAAGTGAGTCTTTATTAGAATATCAAGACATAAAATGTAAAAAGTATAAAAGGATATATATAGAATATCTAAGGAGGGGGGGTTTTTTGAGTAGGGGCTAAAAAGGGGGGGATAAAAAAGGGGGTCTAGAATCTAAAAACCACACACGAAGGTGTGTATAGTGAAACAATGGTCCTGAGGAAACAATATTGCTGGGTTCGAATAGATCCTCTGTGGAGCTCAGAGTTGGAGGACCTGTAAGGAAAAGGAGTGGGTGGTTAGGATATTTTAAGATTTATTAATATTTTTTAAAAATGGTGGTCCTGGGGGAGTTGTATGGGATGGTATGAGTCCAATTAGTCGATCATGTAGTAGGGATGCGGCTTATTGGGGGGTTATGTTAACCTGCTCAGTGGCTGGGTTCCAATGAAGGCGGTACCTCTGAATGATAGCAAGAAGATAGGTAAGGCCTATCTTCTCGCCACCACCCTCTCATTTGCCTTACCTATCTTCTTGCTATCATTCAGAGGTACCGCCTTCATTGGAACCCAGCCACTGAGCAGGTTAACATAACCCCCCAATAAGCCGCATCCCTACTACGTGATCGACTAATTGGACTCAGGAGCACGACCCCATATACAAGTACTAAGGCCTCTACATTGTATCATAATACCGTATCACACCAGTTACTCATCATATATGATACTATAGGTATTAACCTGAGGATCGCCCGGGACGACCCACCCGATCATCTCTATTTATCTGATCAGGTATAAGTCCACTCATACCATCCCATACAACTCCCCCAGGACCACCATTTTTAAAAAATATTAATAAATCTTAAAATATCCTAACCACCCACTCCTTTTCCTTGCAGGTCCTCCTACTCTGAGCTCCACAGAGGATCTATTCGAACCCAGCAATATTGTTTCCTCAGGACCATTGTTTCACTATACACACCTTAGTGTGTGTTTTTTAGATTCTAGACCCCCTTTTTTATCCCCCCCTTTTTAGCCCCTACTCAAAAAACCCCCCCTCCTTAGATATTCTATATATATCCTTTTATACTTTTTACATTTTATGTCTTGATATTCTAATAAAGACTCACTTTTTACTTCCAACCCCTCTCTCCGTGTCTGTATCCTGCTCCCTAAGCGCGAATTACTACTTGTCATATTATTAAAATTTGCATTATTAATTATTAAATATCTATATATTTTCTGAAAGTAGATACTTGACACATTGTTAAAATGCTACAAAACACTTTATAAATTCTGGCACTTTCATGCAATTTTCCATGAAATTACATTTTCTTTGTAAAAGAAAAAAACTTAAAAATTTAGTGACTAATAAGGTGACACATTCAGAAAATTTGATTTACCACACATTGATCATTAAAATAAAAGTTTTATTATGCTTGTTATTATATCACCAACATATTCTGCAGCGATATGTTGGAGTACCTGTACATATCCCATTGGTTCTGAGATAGTTTTTTTATTTTTTACTTGAATTGTACTTTACAAAAGTAGTAAATGTATATCAATACATTTTGAGTTTAACTATCCCTGAAATTTTAAAAGAATGCAAAGAATATGCAGTTTTCAAACTTTTAATTTGCCAATCTTAAAAACATTTATTCATAACCCTAGAGATAAGCGGATCACTTGCAATTTTGAACTTGCAGGCTTTACCAAATTTTCCAAAATAATAATTTTGTGGTTAATTGCATAACTAAAAATCATTTAATTGTCTTGAAAATATGTGTATGACACTCTGAGTTCCCTTTAGAAGTAATTAAAAAACAGCCTCTTCAATGTTCAAGTGACCTCAAAAAGTAGTGGCATTTTCACATAGCAGAGTGGAAATATGATCCCTGTTTGGAGAGTATCAAGAGTTTAGCAATTTGCTAAATTAATATGGGCTAAAGTTTTCACAATCTGTCCAAAAAAATCCCTTTAATCAGAGAGACTAAACAGGTGTACTGTTTTCATTTGTAAAGAATATATTGTTTCTCCATTATGAGTGAAATATTATCCCTTTTTTCGGACAACAACTGATATGTTAATCACAAATTGATTAGGCAATTACAAAGGCTTTTCATCAAGTCATCTAAAAAGTATCTTCTTTTTTAGGGAGACAAAAGGAGTACTGTTTTTAAAATAGTATGTGTTAAGGTGACGGTTGCAAACAACTTTATTAAATAATGGAAAGCAACCGAACCCGGGGTCCACGATGCAGCCTGGTGGACTGCGGCTGAACACCTTCCGGGTGAGAATGTAAAACAACCAACTTGAACAACAATCCCCCCCCCTGTGTGTTAAATAATGTATCTGTAGTCCTGTTACAGCACAGGGACTACACAGTTGGCGCTAGGATGCGTGTGTGACTCACGCCGGAAAATACGTGCTCCAGCCGGCGTGCTACCGGACTAAGGAGTATCTCTCCACGTGGCTTACAGGTGTTACCAGGAATAGGGTGTCTGCAGACTGCTCGGGGTGTAAGGCGACCCCTTTGTCGGAGCCAGACTGTCAGATGAAGCTACCTGCCTATTTCATCTAAGCCTGCCTATTTCCACTAAACCTGCCTGCCAGAAACTAAAGCACATGTGGAGCCCAAGAGACCAAGCGTCCACACAACACCATCACAGCTCAATGGTCAGAGCGCGCCGCCATGTTTGTGGACAGGCTTTTTAAAGATTAAGCCCTGCCCACCGTCGCACCATTGGTGAAGTCACCCGTGACCAATCAGGCGGTGCCAGGTCACCGGATCAGCTGACTCCCAAACCACCAGTCACGGTCTGCCATGTCATGGGCATGCTCAGTACAGAGAATCCTGGACTTAGGCTTTAGCAGCCCTGTCACCCTCCGCAGCCTATCCTTCATGTTGCTAGGAACAAAAACCCAAGAGACAACCAGTACATCTTGTGCACCAGCTAGGTGTTGGGACTGATGAAGATGCTGAGCAGCATCAGCCCCAGCTGGACCAGAATGGGAGACCACAGAATCCACTGATGGCTCTGAACCCATTTCAAATCCAGCAAACACCCTACGCCTAACAGTATGCCAATTCCACTGTCCCAAAAATTTCTTAGCAATTTTGGAAAAAAATGAAAGTCTTTTAATTAAAATTTCACTAATGAAATTCAAAGAATTTTGGTTTCATAATTTGAAACAATTTTACTCTTTCTCAAAATCTTGATCCATAGCGCTACTGAGAAAACCATCCCAGATGCAGTCACCATAAAATTGAATTTCACTCCAAATTAGAAATAAAATTGAGTTCATTTTATGTTCTTTTTATGTTATATTTAAAAATTGATGGCTTTTTAGGACAATAAATAATGGCAAGTGTGTATAAGTTCATGTAATTTTTTTGCAAAAGGCAGTACAATCCAGATGGTCTGGCATCAGCAGGCTACCAGAAAGATGAACACAAGGAGAGGAAAGAGGACAGTTTTAACCTTCCTAATTCTGCTGGTTAGTTTGTTTTCCCACATGAGTAGGTGATGCCGTTTCATATGACAGAGTGATGTAGCCCCTAGAGCATGTGTGACAGTATTCACCTGGCTCATTTTCCAAGAGCCCAGACTGCACAATGTAACTGACTGGTCCTCTGGCAATGTGGGAAAGAATTCCATTACATGAAATGCCCGCACATTGGTCAAACTATCACCATGAACACCACCACAGCTTTCAGGCACTGTTGAGCTTTCTACATCAACAACAGTCACAATATCACTTGCTCCAGTGCTGACCAAAGAACAAGCAGATTTTCCCCAGATATTGTTTTAGCCATACATCACCTAAGCTGTGTATCATTTATGCCAATAATATCCTCCTCTGATAACATCACCATCTTGAAACCTATGTATGGGTCCCAGATCTTGCCCATTAAAGAGTCATCTTCATAATCATTGTCATCCCTGATTCGGCTGACAGTTGCAACGGTGTAGGAAATGGGCTGAGCTCTTTATCCCCCTGAATGATTCTATGATCCCCACATTAAGATTTGCCCTGGTCCACTGGGTCATTATCACATTCACAGCCCTTACCACCACAACTCTCAGAGCCTGTAAAACAATTCAGTATTAAATTGGGTTCAGGTCTGGTGACTGTGGAGGCCAGGTCATCTGGCGTAGCACCCCATCACTCTCGTTCTTGGTCAAATAGCCCTTACATAGCCTGGAGGTGTGTTTGGGGTCATTGTCCTGTTGAAAAATAAATGATGGTCCAACTAAACGCAAACCAGATGGAATAGCATGCCGCTGCAAGATGCTGTGGTAGCCATGCTGGTTCAGTATGCTTTCAATTTTGAATAAATCCCCAACAGTGTCACCAGCAAAGCACCCCCACACCATCACACCTCCTCCTCCATGCTTCACGGTGGGAACCAGGCATGTAGAGTCCATCTGTTCACCTTTTCTGCATCGCACAAAGACACGGTGGTTGGAACCAAAGATCTCAAATTTGGACTCATCAGACCAAAGCACAGATTTCCACTGGTCTAATGTCCTTTCCTTGTTTTCTTTAGCCCAAACTTGTCTCTTCTGCTTGTTGCCTGTCCTTAGCAGTGGTTTCCTAGCAGCTATTTTACCGTGAAGGCCAGCTGCACAAAGTCTCCTCTTAACAGTTGTTGTAGAGATGTGTCTGCTGCTAGAACTCTGTGTGGCATTGACCTGGTCTCTAATCTGAGCTGCTGTTAACCTGTGATTTCTGAGGCTGGTGACTTGGATAAACTTATCCTCAGAAGCAGAGGTGACTATTGGTCTTCCTTTCCTGGGGCGGTCCTCATGTGAGCCAATTTCTTTGTAGCGCTTGATGGGGTTTGCAACTGCACTTGGGGACACTTTCAAAGTTTGCCCAATTTTTCGGACTGACTGACCTTCATTTCTTAAAGTAATGATAGCCACTCGTTTTTCTTTACTTAGCTGCTTTTTTCTTGCCATAATACAAATTCTAACAGTCTATTCAGCAGGACTATCAGCTGTGTATCCACCTGACTTCTGCACAACACAACTGATGGTCCCAACCCCATTTATAAAGCAAGAAATCCCACTTATTAAACCTGACAGGGCACACCTGTGAAGTGAAAACAATTTCCGGTGACTACCTCTTGAAGCTCATCAAGAGAATGCCAAGAGTGTGCAAAGCAGTCATCAAAGCAAAAGGTGGCTACTTTGAAGAACCTAGAATATAAGACATATTTTCAGTTGTTTCACACTTCTTTGTTAAGTATATAATTCCACATGTGTTAATTCATAGTTTTGATGCCTTCAGTGTGAATGTACAATTTTCAAAGTCATGAAAATACAGAAAAATCTTTAAATGAGAAGGTGTGTCCAAACTTTTGGTCTGTACTGTATATATATCAGAGGAGTATATATTGGTCAGATCTGCACAGTTAAATGTCTTGATTTACTGTAATCATTGATTTACTAGCTTTAGTTTAATTCATATGAATTACCACGTAAAAACTAATGCTAACAGGTGGATTTTTCCTCCAAAAATTGCTGCAACAGACCACAGTATAGTTAAATGGTGTTTTGTTGCCCAAATGGAATATTGAAATAGGAAGGCAAAATGAAAAATGTGCCTGTGAGGGAATATATTTTTGCTTCAAAATTCTCCCACCCTTAAATAAAGAGGTTGCTACATACATACATACACATAAAGTCATCTTTGGCAACATCCATTAGTATTGTTGTGGCACCTATGATTGTAAAATGTGGCTAAAACAGTTGCAAAATCTTGACTTTTTATTCTTTTACTTTATAGTTTTTTTTAATGATTTTTATTTTTTATAATTTTATAAATTTCTTTGTCTTAAATATTGATCATCTTCTTCCCCCTCTTAGCCAAACTGAAACATAATTTAAGGAAGATGAAAATTCTAGGTAGCAAAGTTGCTACACATAGGTTCATGACCGGGAATGAAAATTCAGCAACCGTAGGCTGTATTGTCTTTGGTGTATGATATCTAAAGTAGACAAAATAAGTATAAAACACCCAACATTTTATATTAAAGGTGAAAAATATGGCTGCGTGTCTGGCCACTGTATCCAGGTGGTGTGTATATGCATCTGATACAAGACTATTGGAGTAATGAGTAAGCTAAAAAAAATTTAATCAGCATGCACACTTTGGTAGATAAAGAGTTATGTTTAAGTTTCAGTATTGTAGAGATTGACCTTTAATAAATAAAAAAAAGCTGAAAAACAATTTGGCTTACGCACCTCAACATACAGGAATCACGCTTTCAGTGACACACAAGCCTTGAATTCAGATTTTAGTAGAGATGAGCATTGTTCTACTCAAACTGTTCGCCAATCTCAAATTCGAGCTGTTTTGGGCGGTGTTCGAGCCGTTCGGCGAACACAAACAATTTGAGAAAAATTCGGCTGTTCGAGGTTATGTTCGATAACTGTTCGTGCACCAAAATCATAACTGGATTTTTTCTCAGTAATGATGAAAATTAATGTTAATACGCAGTTTGAGTGTACAGCGGGGTGGGGGGAGGGGCAGGGGATGGATCTCTGCAGGAACAATGAAGATCTCCGTTTTTTTTTTCTCTTTCCCGCATTTACAGTGGGGAGGTGCAATCTGTCAGCCTATCAGCAGCGCACACACGGAGCGAAGTGCTTTTTTTCACACAAGCAAGGGCATGTGTCATTGGCAGTGTATGTCACATGTCCTTGCCCTATAAGACCAAGCCATTTTCCCCGTCGCCACCATTTTCTCACTGCTGCATCTGCGTGTTAGACGGCACCGCTGTTGCTGTGTGCACTATACCTTGTTAATTTCAAGCCAATTTTCGCACAAATCTACAGATAGCTTGGGAGTAGGGAATAGTTGTGATTGCAGTCCTTTTAAGGACTAGGTTACAGCATTTCCTATGACTTTTATCAGGCAGGTCTGTGCTCTTAAATAGATAGATTGTGGGAGTAAAGACTAATTGTAATTGGAGTCCTTTTCAGGACTAGGTTACATCAGTTCCTATCAGTTTTTGCCAGGCATGTCTGTGCCAGTGCTGTGCAAGTTTTTTTTCACAGCATTTGGCTGAATCTAGCAAAGCTAATCCTTTTTGGCCTATTGCAGAGTGTGTTAGTCAGTGGAGTAGCCTATCTGTGTTGCAAGATATACCACCTGTGTAAAGAATACCAATTTTTTTACTGCACCTAGTGAAGTAAAATCTTTTGGGCATAGCATCATTCTATTAGTCCATCTATACTGACCTCCATCAGGTTGCAAATTGAATATAATTTTTTTCTGCATCTAGCTCTGAAAAAATATTGGGCTTCTAGCTGTGTGTGGGACTTGTTGTATTAGTCCATCTATACTAACCTCCATCAGGTTGCAAACTGAATATATTTTTTTCTGCATCTACCTCTGAAAAAATATTGGGCTTCTAGCTGTGTGTGGGACTTGTTGTATTAGTCCATCTATACTGACCTCCATCAGGTTGCAAACTGAATATATTTTTTTCTGCATCTACCTCTGAAAAAATATTGGGCTTCTAGCTGTGTGTGGGACTTGTTGTATTAGTCCATCTATACTGACCTCCATCAGGTTGCAAACTGAATATATTTTTTTCTGCATCTACCTCTGAAAAAATATTGGGCTTCTAGCTGTGTGTGGGACTTGTTCTATTAATCCATCTATACAGACCTCCATCAGGTTGCAAACTGAATATATTTTTTTCTGCATCTACCTCTGAAAAAATATGTGGCCTTCTAGCAGTGTGTGGGACTTTCTCTATTAGTCCATTTATACTGACCTCCATCAGGTTGCAAACGGAATATAATTTTTTTCTGCATCTAGCTCTGAAAAAATATTTGGCCTTCTAGCAGTGTGTGGGACTTTCTCTATTAGTCCATCTATACTGACCTCCATCAGGTTGCAAATTGAATATAATTTTTATCTGCATCTAGCTCTGAAAAAATATTTGGCCTTCTAGCAGTGTGTGGGACTTTCTCTATTAGTCCATCTATACTGACCTCCATCAGGTTGCAAATTAAAAATAATTTTTATCTGCATCTACCTCTGAAAAAATATTTGGGCTTCTAGCTGTGTGTGGGACTTGTTCTATTACTCCATCTATACTGACCTCCATCAGGTTGCAAACTGAATATATTGTTTTTCTGCATCTACCTCTGAAAAAATATTGGGCTTCTAGCTGTGTGTGGGACTTGTTGTATTAGTCCATCTATACTGACCTCCATCAGGTTGCAAATTAAAAATAATTTTTATCTGCATCTACAGTACCTCTGAAAAAATATTTGGGCTACTAGCTGTGTGTGGGACTTGTTCTATTAGTCCATCTATACTGACCTCCATCAGGTTGCAAATTGAATATAAATTTTATCTGCATCTAGCTCTGAAAAAATATTTGGCCTTCTAGCAGTGTGTGGGACTTTCTCTATTAGTCCATCTATACTGACCTCCATCAGGTTGCAAATTAAAATTAATTTTTATCTGCATCTAGCTCTGAAAAAATATTTGGCCTTCTAGCAGTGTGTGGGACTTTCTCTTTTAGTCCATCTATACTGACCTCCATCAGGTTGCAAATTAAAAATAATTTTTATGTGCATCTACCTCTGAAAAAATATTTGGGCTTCTAGCTGTGTGTGGGACTTGTTCTATTAATCCATCTATTGTCACGGGTGTGTTGCCACGAAGATCGTCACGAGTACACAGCCTGACTTCTCGCAGCTGACTTGTTGGTGCTTTGTGTTTTCTCGGCAGTGAAGGAGTTAATTCTCTCTCTCTCTGGGCTAGCTGAGGTCCAGCCTCGCCCAGCTGCAATCAATGCTTCGTTAGTGAGACTCCTTTATATTCCTGCAGGTCTGTTTGTGAGGTGTCGGTGAAAGCTTTTCATTCAGACTTACAGAGCGGATCGTGGTGTTTGGAGTTGCTGAGATAAGTGTATTTGAAAGTGTTATTTCCCTTTCCTCGCTTTATCATTTATCTCCTTTCCCGTTGGTGTTCCCTCTGTTGTAGTTTTGTTGAAGTTGTATGCAAGGTGGTTTTGGTTTTTCCCTTGTACTGTCTCGTTCGTCTAAATACTGTGTGTGGGCATATTATTGCTGGTTCCCTATTGTTGTGATCGGGGTCCTTCTCAGGACTAGATTACTGTGGTGCAGGGATCCTCAGGAGGTAGGGGTTACGCTGGCGGCCTGGACCTCTGTACCTTTAACAGTACCTCCAGGATGAGGGATTAGTCAGGGCCCCAGCTTAGGGTCAGCTTAGGCCCCCTACCTCCAGTATTCTGTGACAGTGTGACATTTTCACCGACCATCTTAGTTTTTCTCCAGCTACCATGGATCCAGTAGCCGGTCTAGCTCAGCAGTTGCAGAGTTTGTCCATGGGGCTGGCGGACGTTAGGTCCAAGGTTTTGCATCCTCTGGAGCAAGCCGGACCAGAACCTAAAGTAGCTCTCCCTGACAGGTTCACTGGGGGGCGGGACAAGTTTTTTGTTTTCCGGGAGGCATGCAAATTGTACTTTCGGCTGCGGCCTCGGTCATCGGGCAGTGAAGAACAAAGGGTGGGAATTGTCATCTCGCTCCTACAAGGGGACCCACAATCTTGGGCGTTCTCTCTTCCCCCTAGCTCCCCAGTTCTCCAGTCAGTGGATAGGTTTTTCGCTGCTTTGGGACTCGTGTATGATGACCCAGATCGGATCTCCCTTGCTGAGTCTAAGTTACGTAGGATTCAGCAGGGAGATCGTCCGGCGGAGGAATTCTGTTCGGAGTTCCGTAGGTGGGCCACGGACACCCAGTGGAATGACCCGGCTCTTAGGAGCCAGTTTTGTCATGGTTTATCCGACAAATTACAGGATGTGTTGGCACAGTATGACTCTCCCGCGTCACTGGAAGCCGCTATGGCCCTTGCTATTCGCGTTGACAGACGGCTTCGGGAGAGGTGCGGGATAACTCTACCCCCTGTAATGTCTCCACCTCTTACAAGGTCCCCTCATATGGTGGTTCCCCTGGTCAGTCCGGAGGAGCCTATGCAATTAGGAGGGACATCATTTCGGGGAAGGGGACCGGTGGTGCGCCATAAGACAGGAAGGTGTTTCCTCTGCGGGAAAAAGGGACATTTTATTGGGGGGTGTCCATCCCGCCCCTTGCTGAGTAAAGAGTCGTCGAAAAAACTGTTGATCCCAGGTTGTGTGGTGGACGGCAATCTGGGAGTAGGTATTTCGTCCCTAGGTTCGTCTCAGTTTCTCGTACCGGCGGAGGTGGTGGTGGGTACGAGAACTGAGAGGATATCTGTTCTTCTGGATAGTGGGGCCGGGGCTAATCTGGTTGATGCTCGGTTTGCCCGGGTTCAAGGTATGCGATTGAGTGAGTTGGCTAAACCCATCCCCATATTCTCGATCGATGCCAGGCCTCTCGGTCAGGGAAGTTTTTTGCAAGCTGTGCATGGCGTAAAACTTCAAGTGGGGGCAATACATAAAGAACTGTTGTCTTGCTACGTGTTGGAGGGTCTTCCCACTCCTATAGTGTTGGGCCTTCCTTGGTTAGCTAAGCATAACCCTGTTATTAATTGGCAAACCAGAGAGATAAGCCAATGGAGTAAATTCTGTAATAAAAACTGCATGAACACGGTCATCGGTGCGGTTACTCCTTGGGTCTTACCTCCATTTCTGGCAGACTTTGAGGATGTATTCTCGGAGAATGGGTGTCAGGAACTACCTCCTCATCGCGAGTATGACTGTTCTGTAAAACTGCTCCCTGAGGCCAAGTTACCTAAAGCTAGGTTGTATAACCTTTCTGGTCCTGAGAGGCAGGCCATGAAGGATTATATTTCTGAAAGTCTGGCTAAGGGGCATATTAGACCTTCATCTTCACCGGTGGCCGCGGGGTTCTTCTTTGTTAAGAAGAAAGATGGAGGCCTACGCCCTTGCCTGGATTTCCGTGAACTTAATCGGATTACGGTCCGAGATCCGTATCCGCTCCCACTTATTCCCGATCTCTTTAATCAGATCGTGGGCGCCAAATGGTTCTCTAAGTTGGATCTCAGGGGGGCGTACAATTTGATTAGGATGAAGGAGGGGGATGAGTGGAAGACGGCTTTTAACACTCCGGAGGGGCATTATGAGAACCTTGTCATGCCATTCGGTCTGACTAATGCCCCGGCGGTGTTTCAACACTTTGTTAATGATATTTTTCGCCACCTGGTGGGACAGTTTGTTGTCATATATCTGGATGATATCTTAATTTACTCGCCGGATCTGGTGTCTCATCAGGAGCACGTTAGACAGGTGTTACAGATCTTGCGGGATAATAAACTGTATGCCAAGTGGGAAAAGTGTGTGTTCGCCGTACAGGAACTCCAGTTTTTAGGCTTCCTGGTTTCTGCGTCCGGTTTTCGTATGGACCCTGGGAAAGTGCGGGCAGTTCTTGAGTGGGATCGGCCGGAGAATCTTAAGGCACTACAACGTTTCCTGGGGTTTGCTAACTATTACCGGAAGTTCATTCGTAATTTCTCGTCCGTGGTTAAGCCTCTCACAGACATGACTAAAAAGGGGACGGATTTTTCTAGGTGGTCTGACAAGGCTTGTCAAGCATTCTCCTCCTTGAAAAAATGTTTTGCCTCGGCACCCATACTCATTCAACCTGATGCGTCTCAGCCATTCTTTGTAGAGGTAGACGCTTCCGAGGTAGGGGTGGGAGCAGTATTGTCACAGGGTTCGTCCCCTGGTAAGTGGCATCCGTGCGCCTTTTTCTCTAAAAAATTGTCATCCGCTGAGAGGAATTACGATGTCGGCAATAGGGAACTCCTGGCCATTAAGTTAGCTTTTGAGGAGTGGCGCCATTTTTTGGAGGGGGCAGTTCATCCGGTCACCGTCATCACCGATCACAAGAACCTGCTATATCTGGAGTCCGCTAAACGTCTGAATCCCAGACAAGCTAGGTGGTCATTGTTTTTTACCAGGTTTAATTTCGTCGTTACATATCGTCCTGGGTCTAAAAATGTAAAGGCGGATGCCTTATCTCGTAGTTTCCCTGGGGCCGGGAATACGGACGACCCGATTCCTGTTCTTCAGGAGGGGGTGGTGGTTTCGGCAGTATGCTCTGAGCTGGAGGAGGAGATATTGGAGGCTCAGGGGGACGCCCCTGTTGGACCTCCGGGGAGACTGTTCGTTCCAGATCAGTTGCGACAAAAGGTGATCGAGGCACACCATAACTCAGTTTTTGCAGGACACCCAGGGAGTAAAGCAACTGTGGATCTCCTCTCGCGTCGGTTTTGGTGGCCTAACTTACATAAAGAGGTGGTAACTTTTGTCGCGTCCTGTGGGGTTTGTGCGCGCTCTAAGACCTCACATACCCGTCCGTCTGGGGCCCTCTTACCTTTGAAGATCCCGGAGCGTCCTTGGACTCATCTGTCTATGGACTTTATTACGGACCTCCCTCCGTCTTCGGGTAAAACGGTCATACTCGTTGTAGTGGACAGGTTCAGCAAGATGGCACATTTTATCGCTCTTCCGGCTCTCCCTAATGCTAAAACTCTTGCGCAGGTGTTCATTGGGGAGATTGTGAGGCTTCACGGGGTACCCTCCGAGGTGGTGTCTGATCGGGGGTCTCAGTTTGTGTCCAAGTTCTGGAAGGCGTTTTGTGCACGGCGGGGGATGCATTTGTCATTCTCGTCGGCTTTTCATCCTCAGACCAATGGTCAGACGGAACGTATGAACCAGAGCTTGGAGACATATCTTCGGTGTTTTGTGTCAGAGAACCAGGAGGACTGGGCTTCTTTCCTACCTCTGGCAGAGTTTGCTCTCAATAATAGGCGGAGCGAGTCCACTGGTAAGTCCCCGTTTTTTGGGGCATATGGTTTTCACCCCCAGTTTTGTACTTTCAGTAGGGGGGGCTCTTCGGGGGTTCCGGAGGAGGAACGATTTTCCTCATCTCTCGCTTCAGTATGGAGAGGGGTGCTGAAGAATCTGAATACTATGGGGAACCGATACAAACGTATGGCTGATAGGAGGAGAGTGTCTGGTCCGGACCTAAGTGTGAACGATCAGGTATGGTTGTCTACCAGGAATATTAAACTTAAGGTTCCCTCCTGGAAACTGGGTCCCAGGTTCATCGGGCCGTACAGAATCAGTTCTGTTATTAATCCGGTGGCATTCCGTCTTGACCTCCCCCCTACGTTTAAAATTCACAACGTGTTTCACAGATCATTGCTTAAGAGGTATGTGGCGCCGGTGGTACCGTCACCTTTACCTCCCCCTCCTGTGGTTGTCAATGGTAACTTGGAGTTCCAGGTATCGAGGGTCATTGATTCACGCTTTAATCGCCGGTCCCTTCAGTACTTGGTTCATTGGAAGGGGTATGGTCCTGAGGAGAGGATGTGGGTTCCTGCGTCGGATATTAACGCAGACCGATTAGTTCGGGCCTTCCACACGACTCACCCGGATAAACCTGGCCCTGAGGGTCCGGAGGCCCCTCGTAGAAGGGGGGGTACTGTCACGGGTGTGTTGCCACGAAGATCGTCACGAGTACACAGCCTGACTTCTCGCAGCTGACTTGTTGGTGCTTTGTGTTTTCTCGGCAGTGAAGGAGTTAATTCTCTCTCTCTCTGGGCTAGCTGAGGTCCAGCCTCGCCCAGCTGCAATCAATGCTTCGTTAGTGAGACTCCTTTATATTCCTGCAGGTCTGTTTGTGAGGTGTCGGTGAAAGCTTTTCATTCAGACTTACAGAGCGGATCGTGGTGTTTGGAGTTGCTGAGATAAGTGTATTTGAAAGTGTTATTTCCCTTTCCTCGCTTTATCATTTATCTCCTTTCCCTTTGGTGTTCCCTCTGTTGTAGTTTTGTTGAAGTTGTATGCAAGGTGGTTTTGGTTTTTCCCTTGTACTGTCTCGTTCGTCTAAATACTGTGTGTGGGCATATTATTGCTGGTTCCCTATTGTTGTGATCGGGGTCCTTCTCAGGACTAGATTACTGTGGTGCAGGGATCCTCAGGAGGTAGGGGTTACGCTGGCGGCCTGGACCTCTGTACCTTTAACAGTACCTCCAGGATGAGGGATTAGTCAGGGCCCCAGCTTAGGGTCAGCTTAGGCCCCCTACCTCCAGTATTCTGTGACAGTGTGACATCTATACAGACCTCCATCAGGTTGCAAACTGAATATAATTTTTTTCTGCATCTAGCTCTGAAAAAATATTTGGCCTTCTAGCAGTGTGTGGGACTTGTTCTATTAGTCCACCTATACTGACCTCCATCAGGTTGCAAATTCAAAATAATTTTTTGTCTGCATCTAGCTCTGAAAAAATATTTGGCCTTCTAGCAGTGTGTGGGACTTTCTCTATTAGTCCATCTATACTGACCTCCATCAGGTTGCAAACTGAATATATTTTTTTTCTGCATCTACCTCTGAAAAAATATTGGGCTTGTAGCTGTGTGTGGTACTTGTTCTATTAATCCATCTATACAGACCTCCATCAGGTTGCAAACTGAATAAAAAATTTTTCTGCATCTACCTCTGAAAAAATATTTCGGCTTCTAGCTGTGTGTGGGACTTGTTCTATTAGTCCATCTATACTGACCTCCATCAGGTTGCAAATTGAATATAATTTTTTTCTGCATCTAACCCAGCCAATAGTTTTGGCCTAATACCAAAGTTTGACCACTCAGCTCTGCTCGGTTCCCATCCATTGTTTTTTTGTGCAAACAACTCCAGAGTTGTGAATTAGTTAACCACCAAAATGAGTGGAAAAAGGCCTGCTGCTGGTGGAAAGGGGAATAGGCGTGTTGGGAAGGGGAAAAAAGGTTGTGTCCGGGGGGTAGGTGTTAAAGCAACAGTAACATCTGCAGAAGAAAGACCATCTTCCAGCCAAACTAAAATGTCTACTTCTTTTAGCGGACAATGTGATAAGATCCCTTTCTTACGGCCACGCCAATCGCTACAAATTCCAGATGAGGCACAAAAACAGCAGGTGCTTCAACGGATATCAAGTGCTCCTTTAAGTGGGCTCTCCTCCTCATCAACTTCAACATCACAAATACTCCAGTCCTCAAAGGTGTCACCCCAATCGCATTTGCTTCCTCACAGCTCCCAAATCTCCAGCTGCCCGTCTGAGTATGAGGTAGAACAGATGGTTGAGTCTGCAGAGCTGTTTACTCATACTATAGCCTGGGAATCAGAGGTCGACTCCAGCGCTTCTGTGAATCCAGACGAGGAAATGATCTGCACTGATGCCCAGAATCTTTATGAGTCGGATCCAGGACCAGACGCAGAAGGTTCTGACCATAATGTAGACCCTCATTCCCAAACTGTAACTCCTGTTGGTGGAGACAATGAGGAAAACGATGATAAGACTCAAATACCTGATTGGAGCGACAACTTTAGTTTTTTGTCAGGGCAGGAACAGGTTGGCTCTGAGGACGACGGGTGTGATAACGCACAGGGTGATGATGATGAGGTTGGAGATCCCACTTACTGTCAACCCACAGTCAGCCAAGAGATGAGGTCAGCAGAGGAGGTGGAGGAAGATGCTAGTGACGACGAGGTCAGGTTGCGCCTTCCTGGACAGAGACGTAGTACTGGAAGCACGTCAACAACTGCATCCTCAAACACAACTCTGCCTCTCACCACAAGTCGTGGTGGCTCTTCAGGTCGCATGGGTGCTAAGCCTTGCATAGCCTGGGAATTTTTTCAGATCGATAAAGATGACCCAACTCGTGTTATCTGTAACATTTGTCAGCAAAAGCTAAGTAGAGGCCAAAAAATACATAGTTTGAGTACTTCATGCATGAACCGGCACATGGACATGAAGCATAAGTTGCAGTGGGAAGCTCAGTGTGCTACAATGCGGCCTAGCCGGCCGGGTCAACCACCGTCTGCCATATCTTATGCATCCGCGGCCTCTTCATCCTCTGTGACTGGGGGGACAGCAGTCACACCTGTTTTGGGGCGCAGACCTGCCACCTCTTTACCCGCAACAGCCAGCGTGATTGGCAGGTCATCATTTTCTTTGGAGGTGGTAACACCAGCTGGTGTTGAGCGCTGTCCGACATCGATAGCACCACCTTTGGATCAAGGCAACCTAACATGTCCGCCTGCATCTTCCTCACAGAACGGCAGTTTGCCGGGGACACCCTTATCAACCCCGTCTAAGCACAATAGCCAGCCCTCGGTCCCTAAGATGTGGACAAGTAAAAGACCATTTCCTCCTAGCCATGAGAAAGCTAAGAGGTTGAATTTCACCATCTGCAAGCTCTTGGCTACAGAAATGCTGCCTTTCCGCCTGGTGGACACAGAGGATTTTCGAGACCTTATGTCCGTCGTAGTGCCCCAGTACCAGATGCCCAGTCGGCACTACTTCTCAAAGAAAGGTGTGCCTGCGCTCCACCAGCATGTCGCACACAACATCACCGCTTCTTTGAGAAACTCTGTGTGTGACAGGGTGCATTTCACCACAGACACTTGGACGAGTAGGCATGGACAGGGGCGTTACATGTCGCTGACTGGGCACTGGGTAACTATGGTGACAGCAGGACAAGGGGCTGCTGTCCAAGTCTTGCCGTCCCCACGAGTTGTGCGTCAATCCTCTTTATATCAAAGTTCCTCCACTGCTTCTGCCTCCTCAACCTCCTCTCGGTCTTCCACCTGCACCCAAAGCCTGTCTGGTCATGCAACAAGCTTTCTAACTGCGCAGAAGGGATCCTGCACACCTACTTACTATGCTGGCAGTAGGGCTCAACGTCATCAGGCGGTTTTTACATTGAAATGTCTGGGAAATGTGAGTCACACAGCTGAGGAGTTGTGGTCAGCTCTGGAGAACCAATTTCATGAATGGTTGTCTCCACTGGACCTGAAACCAGGGAAGACCGTGTGCGACAATGCTGCAACCTGGGTGCGGCCCTTCGCCGGAGCAATGTCACACACGTGCCTTGTATGGCTCACGTGTTGAACCTGGTTGTCCAGCAATTTTTAGCCCACTATCCCAGACTAGATGGTCTTCTGCAGAGGGCACGGTCGCTGTGTGCTCACTTCCGCCGTTCGCATCCCGCAGCTCAGCGACTTACATCTCTACAGAAGTCGTTGGGCCTGCCACTTCACCGGCTAAAATGCGATGTGCCTACCCGGTGGAATTCAACTCTGCACATGTTGCAGCGACTGTGGCAGCACCGACAAGCCCTGGTGCAATACGTTCTGACATATAGTCTGGGCCAACGAGATCCAGAGGTGGGGCAAATCACGCTGGAGGAGTGGTCTCAGATGAGGGACCTATGCACCCTTCTGCACAGTTTTGAAATGGCGACGAAGATGTTTAGTGCTGACGATGCCATTATCAGCATGACTATTCCGGTGATTTACATGCTGGAGCACATGTTAAACAGAATTCGGAGTCAGGTGGTGGCACAAGAGGAGGTGGAGGAAGTAGAGGAGGAGGAGTTGTATGCGGAAGGGCTAACATCTGCAAGGTCCAGACGGTCGGCAGCACCAAGGCGGCAGGCATGTGAGGGTGGGGGAGATGGTTTTACCAGGGCGCATGGTAGCAGCCAAACTAGTGAGGAAGGTGCAGGAGCCCAGGAAGAAGTGGAGGACGAACTGATGGAAGACTCATCAGATGAGGGAGACCTTGATCACATTTCTGTTGTGCGAGGTTGGGGGGAGAGGACAGAGGAAGGAAGCATGATTGTTACCTCGCCACCAACAAAACAGGGACTTGGTGCTCCTGGATGCGCAACACACATGAGTGCCTTCTTGCTGCACTACCTGCAACATGACCCTCGAATTGTGAGAATTAGAAATAATCCTGACTACTGGGTTGCCACACTGTTAGATCCCCGGTACAAAAGTAAATTTGCAGAAATTATTCCTGCCATAGAAAGGGATGCACGCATGCAGGAGTATCAGCAGAGACTGTTGCAGAATCTTACATGTGCTTTTCCACAAAATACCAGTGGTGCACGCAGTGAATCTCACAGTTCCAACTTGCCAACCGTGGGACCGTCAAGTGTTCAGCACTCAAACCGTAACAGAACCACAGTATCTGCTGGTAGCATCAATTTTGCAGAATCATTTCACCACTTTTTTAGCCCATCCTTTACAAGGCCACAGGAGATAAGAAGTCTGACACATAGTCAACGCCTAGAGACGATGGTACAGGAGTATCTCCAAGTAAACATTGAAACCATGACTGTGTCACTGGACCCTTGCTCTTTTTGGGCTTCCAATCTGGATAAATGGCCGGAGCTAGCCACTTACGCCTTGGAGATCTTGTCATGCCCTGCAGCCAGCGTTCTGTCTGAACGTGTGTTCAGCGCTGCTGGTGGTGTGCTGACAGATAAGCGCATGCGGCTCTCCACTGATAATGTAGACAGACTCACGTTCATAAAGATGAACAAATCATGGATCCGAAACGACTTTTCTACCCCTGTGTCATCCTGGGGAGAGTAAAAGCTTGATGATTGGTTAAAATCACCCTACCAACCGTTTTAAGCTTTCAAATTACTAATCATGTTTATCTGTATCTTGGCTGGAAAATAATTTGGGCTTTGTAGCAGTGTGCAGCACTGATTCTATTAGGCCATCTATAATAAGCTCCACCAGATTTAAAATTACTAATCATGTTTATCTGTATCTTGACTGGAAAATAATTTGGGCTTTGTAGCAGTGTGCAGCACTGATCCTATTAGGCCATCTATACTAAAGCTTCACCAGATTTAAAATTAATAATAATTTTTAGCTGCATCTAGCCCGGAAAATAATTTTGGGGCTCCAAGATGCGCAAGACACATAAGTGCCTTCTTGCTGCACTACCTGCAGCATGACCCTCATATTGTCAGAATTCGAAGTAATCATGACTACTGGCTTGCCACACTCTTAGATCCCCCAAACTTTTCGATCAACCTTTTCATTTTAATAAAGACCAAAAAAATGGTCATTTTTGAAATTATAAGCATTAGCAGGTTGTTAGAAACTGAAATCAAACAGTTTTCAACTCAAAACTTTATTCTAGGTGATGTTACATTTTCACATAGGACCCCTTATTCGAAAGGGGCTTCTGAACTCTCTCGTCCATTGAATTTGTCAGGTTTTGGATGGTTTCTGCTTCAATTGTTTTGCATGAGGACAGAATACCCTCCCAGAGCTGTTGCTTAGATGTGAACTGCCTCCCGCCATCATAGACACTCCTTTTAATGATGCTCCAAAGGTTCTGAATGGGGTAGAGGTCAGGGGAGCATGGGGGTCACACCATAAGTTTGTCCCCTTTTATGCCCATATCAGCCAGAGATGCAGATGTTTTATGTGCAGCATGAGATGGTGCATTATCATGCAAAAAAATGATCTTGCTGTGAAATACACGGTTCTTCTTCTTGATCCATGGCAGGAAGTGCTGTTTGAGAAAATCCACATACATTATGGAGTTCATCTTTAGCGCCTTCAGGGATCCTAAAGGGGCCGACAATCTCTCTCCCCATGATTCCAGCCCAAAACATTACTCCACCTCCTCCTTGTTGGCGCTGTAGCGGTGTTTGCGTGGGGTATCCATCAACCAGCCATCCTCCACTCCATCAATCTTGACCATCAAACGCTGCACGGCACTCATCCGTGAACAAAACAGTTTTGAAATCAGTCTTCATGTAATGTTTTACCCACTGGAGCCGTTTCTGCTTGTGTGAAGTGGATAGAGGAGGTCGACAGGATGGCGTATGCACAGCTGCAAACCTCTGAAGGACCCTGCATCTTGTTGTTCGGGGGACGTTGGAGGCACCAGCAGCTTTAAAAACTTGTCTACTGCTATGACAAGGCTTTTTTGCCGCTGCTCTTTCAACCTGACGTAATTGCCTGTAGGAAAGAGTCCTCAATTTGCCCTTATCAGCACGCACACGTGTGTACTGTGAATCAGCTACATACTTCTTGATTGCCAAGACACTTCATCCTGATCATCGCACAATGTTGATTGTAGTCATGCCTTGACCTAAACACTCCACAATTTGTTGCTTCTCAGCAGCCGACACATCCTTTTTCTTTCCCATTTTGGCAGAAAATGTAGGCTGCTTAATAATGTGAGACAGCCTTCTTAAGTAGTCTTGCCTTTCAATGGACACACCTGCCAAACTAATTAGCACAGGTGTCTGCAATTGCTTACAGTGATATAAAGAGCCCTGACACACATCACCATCAATGAGTTTAACTGACAAACAAACAAATTCTTCCCTTATCACTCCTAAACACTTTTTGCATAATAATTTGTAACACAGTGTACATGTGCTTTTCCACAAAACACCAGTGGTTCACGTAGTGAATCTTACAGTTCTAACTTGCCAACCGTGGTCTGTATGGAGTTGTTCAATAAAGGGCCCAAAATTAAGATAACAAAGATGGGAGAGGTCTCTATGAATAGGAATTCCTAAGTATTTGATACCCTGTGAGGGCCAGGCAAAGGGAAAGTTGGACTGGATGGAATCCTATATGGATTTGGGGAGGGAGACATCGAGGGCCTCAGACTTCGCTGCATTGATTTTAAAATTTGACCATGTAACAAAGTGATCTATTTCAGCCATAACAGCATGGATGGATATATGTGATTGAGTGATATATACTAGGACATCATCAGCAAATAGAGAGCACTTGTACTCGGTGCCTCCCACCTCAATCCACCTAATATTGGGGTTATGGCGAATTGATGAGAGCAGGTGCTCCGTCACTAGGATGTATAAGAGAGGGGACAGAGAACATCCCTGCCTTGTCCCATTGGTGATTGTGAAAGGTGATGAAAATGTTCTGATGCGCCCCCTGTGCCTTGGGACACCCGGAGCCGGACCCTTTTTGGTGGATGCTGGTGGTTGTAGTCTCCGTGGCGGCGACCCGGTTCCGTGGCTCAGGGCGGTCAAACCAGTGGCGGAACTATTTATGTGGTTTTGATGTTTAAATGTCCGACTACGCCACCCGTGGATTGTGGTCAGAGTGAACCGCCGCTCCAGGGCAGACCGCTGAGGCTGGTGTTGTGGGTGCAGCAGAGCGTAGCATAACTCCCCACGGGAGGAGTATAGCCTCAGGGCAGTGTATGCAGAGGATGGGGGTGATGGTGCAGGGCAGCAGCAGTAACGACACGGAGTCAGTGATGCAGTCCAGGGCCTTTACTCACAGTTCTTATTATCCAGACCACGTCTGCAGGTAACGGCTGCCCACGTCGTACTGTGCTCACCAGGTGAGGGGCTCAGACAACTCCCAGATAACTTTGGAGCGCTTCACAGGACCCCCTTTGTGTGTCCTTTGTCTGGCCTTTCTTGCCAACCCTTCTGTCCGGCTGCCCGGCTGCCTCGGGCCTCCTCTTGGTAAACTTGGCGCCAGTTTCCCTGACCCTATGTGGTGCCTTCCTAGCGGGTGTAGCGAGGGGCTGCGCCACATAAAATGTCACAGCCTCCTGTTTCTAGCTGAGGGTCGTTTCCTGCCTCCACTAGTTTCGGGGACCGGTCTCCCCCTTTGGCCTGACCCCTCCACGCAGGTGTATTCGGGCGTGCGGTGGCGACTCGCCCGTCCGCACCCCTGGGATCCCTTCGTTCCTCGTTCCTGGAGCCTTCTCCGCTCCTCTTCCTTCCTTCTCCCTCTTCCAGGCCTGGACCTCTGTTACTAGGCCCGCCTCCGGAGCAGAACTCATGCAGAGCCCCTGCTCCCTGCCACTTCTGCTCAGACTTCTCTGCACTGAACTAAGATGGTGCCCACCTTTTATACTCCCTTCTCAATGCACCCAGGAACTGCTTCCTCCCTACTCCTGCACTACAGGGTTCCCCTTCCTCAGTGTTCCCTCCCCCCACTCCAGCCAGGGACAGGGACTGTCGTGCCCATCTCAGGGGCATATTGGTCGCCCTGCCCCACGGCAATGTGGTGTAATGCATGCAGGTGTCGGGTCCTGATCCACACTACATCCTTACCTGAGAGAGAGATATCACACCTCTGGGTGAGGTGCAATACCTCTGTAGCAACCGAGCCCTCAGGGTGCTACAGTTCCATTTATCTTCAGCCTAGGTGACGTATTGCGATACAGGGCCGTGATTTTGGCTATAAAAGGGTCCCCTAGACCCCTACCCCAAGCTTTTTAAGAGAATCATATATGGCGTGCCAGGAGACTCTATGGAATGCTTTCTCAGCATCCAACGAGAGTATCTAATTACAATTTTTTAACTGCATCTAGCACAGGAAATACTTTGTGCCTAGTAGCAGTGTCTGCTACTCAGCGGATTATCCCGGCTGTTAAGCAAGTTACACCACCTGTAGTTTGGACACTTAATTTTTTCAAAGGAAATGCTGGCATGAGACTTGCCCTCCAATAGATCCTTGTAAATGGATTTAAAGTGTATTCATTCAAATTAGAGAGACAATTTAAATTAAAAAGCTTAGAGCTGCCTCCACCACAGGGGGGCTCGCTCGACCCACCAGCGGACAGGCACCAGTATTGGGAGAGGGGGGCTGGCCGTCAGGGTTCACCGCGGCTCTGGCACAAACCCGGCGACGCGGAGGTGGCACGGGCAGGAGCGGACTGAACGTGTCGGCTTCTCACTTTTTGGATTTTAGAAGGGCATGACATGCCTATATCTGTGTCTCCCCCTCCTTTTACTCCTCCACCTCTTTTCTTTTCACATGACTATATGTACTTGTCACTTTTCCATGTGTTAGTTGTGTCTTCTGAGCAGTTTGTCAGCTTTTGGACACCTTTGAAGGTGTTTTCTATGTGTTTCTATGTGTTTTTGTTTGCCTGCCATCGGTTTTAACGGTGTTCGAAGGTGTTCGACGAACAGTTCGACGAACACACGGGTGTTCGACGAACCGAACCGAACTCGAACACTACGGGGGTGGCTCAACACTAGATTTTAGATTTAATTGCAAAATTAGCAATAGGTGGTTTAATACTGCCCCTCTTACACTGTGTGAAGAAATTGCAGCTAATAATATGCTGTTACTGCATTCTATCACAAATCTATTAATTCAGTCACACAATAAGTGTTGATGAATATATAGCTACAGCAGTTCTATATATCACTTGAAGCTTTGAATAATTAATCACAGACTGTGACAATCATTCTCATTTTCAATTTGGTATATCAGCACAATTGCATTAGGCCTTTTTCTTTCCATATGCGGCTTGCTCTGACCATCTATGTCTTCACACAAAAAATGGTGCTCTTTGGCCGGCCCCTATTTTTTATAATGGCCGTGAAAGATCCCCTTATTGGTTGGGCTAGACTATGTAGTCTAATTGGTGCAACAGCTATTTATGCCAGCGACAGACATCACGATACCTCTTAACTTATATCATACACTGGGTTCCTGCACCTACATACATGGATAGCTATTTTTGTTAAATTTAAAGAGCAGGAGTTAATTTATATAACTTTGCATGATCTATATTCATCTACTTGATGAAGGTTAATGAAACTGAAACATTATATTTGTCAATACACAATTCTTGGAAGTGAATAATCACAATTAACAGAGTGCCGGATTTCATTTGTTGCAGATTCTGGGAGCTAAAATATTTTTATTTTTCTGTTGATGGAGATGTATGATGGGTTATTTTTGAAGGATAATTTATAGTTTTTATTATTACCAATTTGGGGCATATGTGACTTTTTGAGCAATTAAAAAAAAATTAAGACAAAGTGACCAAAAAGTCTGACTTTTTTTTGTATTCATCTGGAAAGCAAAAAAGAGTGACAAACCAGTTTTTTTAGTTCAGGGTTGCTTGATGATGCCAAATATGTTTTTTTTTCAAATAAATAAAAAAGAACAAAAGGACTATTTATCAGGCATGTAATGATAATCATGTGGGCACCACAGAAGCTTTGAACATGCATCTGACGCGCCCCTGGGCCTGTGTCGCGCTGCGTTGCGCACGCGGGAGCTTACCCGGAGCCGGATCTCTTTAGGGTTGTAGTCTCGTGGCGGTGATCCGGTCCGTGCCCAGGGAGTCAGGCTAAGTGGCGCTGTATTAGCGGTAGATGTTGGACGACTACGCCACCCGTTGAGTACAGCTAAGGAGCTGCTGCTGCAGGGCAGACCGCTGAGGCCGGTGGTAGGATTGTGCATCGTGATAGTATAACCCCCAACGGGAGGGGTATGGCCTCAGGGCAGCCGACGTGGATGATGGGGGTAGCAGGAACCACTCGGAGACGGTACGGTGTAGTTCAGGGTCTTTACTGGTGACAAAGATAGACCCTCCCGGAGTACTGGCTAGCGATTGGGGCCTGGTCAGTCCTTGAGCAGATGGGATCTCCCCTGGCCAGGCGGAGTTGTAGGCCTCCCAAACTAACGATACTCTTCCGGCTACCTTGCTAGAGGCGAGTATAAGTAGCCCACGTCCCTGAGTGTACCGTGTGGTGCTCACCTGTATGGCCGGTGACTCGGGGCCTTCTAGTAGCTTCCGCTCTACGACGGCGGTGCTGGTCCCACGCGTGTGACCGTGCCTTCGGGTTTCTGGGCCAGAGGACCTGCAATCCCCTGCCGGTCGGTTTCTGCTGTTGGATAGGAGTTAGTCCCCACAGCCTCGGACTCCGGGTCCGGTAATAACTTCTCAGTCAGGGCGAGCTCTGCAGCTGCCAGCCGCTGACTCCTTGTAGCACTGCTCCCACAGAGCTCCTGATGTTCTTTTCCTATATCTGCTTCTCTGTCTCTACTTCTTCTCTACTCACTAACCCTGCCTCAGCCCTAGGTTTATATAGGGGAAGTTCTTCCCCTCCCAGGACTGGGCAGGAGGTGTGGCATGCATAGGATCCCTGACCAAGAGACCTCCCACCTGCTCTCAGACATAACATTGCTGTTACTGTGGAAACCAGACCCCTGGGGTGCCACACATCCAACAGCAGAAGATTAGGAGAGCATTCTCTTTGACTTTTTCTCATCCAGTTGCAAAGTCTACAAGATGCTGTCAGCCCAAATAGGTTGGTAAGACTTGATTCAAGCCAACTTACCTAACAAATCGAAGATAAACTGTGGACTTTAGCTGTTAACCGCTTTAAAGGGATAAAGACGTATAACGGAGCTGCATTCATGGAATAGTTAGATAGTTACTGTGAGGCAGTGAGGGGAATTATGTGTGAAGGACGGTATGTATACCCCAGAATGCACATAGAAGCATATTGAACCCAATGGAGTGCATTGCAATCACAGACATAGCTGTGGTTGCAGTGCAGAATATTAGTAAGTTTGGACTTGGTCAAGCTATTTGACTAAGGCAGATTTAGTAAAACCTGACATGGGCTTTAATTCTCGGAGTGGACTACAGGATGGCAGTGGGGCGGTCCACTCCCTCCATCCTGGGTCTTACAAGTGGCTCATGGCCACAGATTCCTTTTAAAAATCTGCTGCAAAGGTTTGGGTGTGTCAGTGTTGGGATTGCTAGCAACAGAGAAGGAAGCTCTGTAAGCTTGTGTGAAGCTGAACACAGGCCTGTGAAGGCAATTTATCTGATGCACCCTAAGTGACATGGTGCAGCCATCTCCCATGACAACAGGTTTACACAGACTGTGTGGATATCTCTACTGTGATCTGGAGGATAGCTTTTGCATTTGAGTTGTGAGTTTTTGGCAAATAAAGATATTTACGTTGGACTTTCCTTGGGTCGCTGCCTCATTACCACACAGTGTGAACACCGCCACACTATATTACGTGCAATGAAAAAAGACCCAGGTCCATCAAGTTCAACCTTTCTCAGCCAATTGTACATTTTGACACTAAATTAACTATAACCCACAATGTTATGTGTATTGAGGAAATCATCCAGCCCTTTTTTAACAACTATTATAGTGTCTGCCATTACTACTTCTTGTGGTAGGGCATTATTACACATTCTGACTGCTTTAACTGTAAAGAACCCTTTCCTATTTAGCTGTCGGAATCACCTTTATTCCACCCGTAATGAGTTCCCCCTGGTCCTTAGTATGGTCTTTCGAAGGAATAAGTCATGTGGCAGTCCTTTGTACCGACCATACATATATTTATACATGTAAATGTGATCTCCACTGAGGCGTCTTTTTTCTCAACTAAACAAGCCCAACTTTTCCAATGTATCATCATATGAGAGGCCTTCCATCCCTTGTAATAATCTAGTTGCCCACCTTTGAACTGACACTAACTTCTTAATATGCTTTTTAAAATGTGGGGCCCAAAACGAGATCCCATATTTTAGATGTGGACTCACAAGTGATTTATAAAGAGGTAACAATACGTTGCTAGGCAGAGCAGTGGATCTGAAGCAAGGATGGTCAGAGAAAACCAGGTCAGAATCAGGAAAGGCAAAAGCAGATGACAAAACCAAGGTCAGAGGGAAAACTGAATTCAGATACGAGGAGGTCAGAGAAGAGCGGAGTAAGACAGTCAGAGGGCAAAATCAAGAGCAATTACAGAACAAACATGTTCAAGGTCACTTAGCCATGACATAATCAGTTTCTGAGCATATAAATAGCACCAAAGATGTAGAAAACCAAAACAATATCTGGCCACTCTCAGAAGTATGATGGGAGTTTAAGTAGGATGTGGTATTGCTTCATGGGCCAGAGGAGGGAGTTGGAAAGACCTGCTGAGCTTTAGTACAGCATGTACACCAATTCTGGCATGCTGAATGTCACCATAGATCCCATCTACACCAGTATGCTCACTGGACAGAACCTGCACTGCCCAGTGATATTATCCATATCATCTTCTCTATCACCAGTTATGCAGGATAAATATGACAATGCAAGGTGGCAGAGGCTGACATAGCAGGAGAAAGTCTGGGTGGAGATGTCACACAAGTGACACCACATGTTAGCATGACCCTGAAGTGTGCCATAGGAAAAAGTTTGATTGATCATGCTTGACAATGTGTAATTGAAAGGCAATAATTTTACAGTTTGTCAGGTTCTATAAAAAAAAAATTCTATAAAAAATTGAACTAAGGCTGTTTATTAGTGTTGAGCGAGCATGCTCGACACTGCTCGTTACTCGCCCGAGCATCTTACTACTCGGGATGTTTGGCGAGCACCAAGCATTTTCGGGTTACTCAGCGGAGCTAGGGTCTCCGCCCTGCACGTTTGGCACTCTTTACAGAGCCAATGAACATGCAGGGATTGCCAGACAGTCACTGTAATGCCGCAGCCATGTTGCTTGTGGGCATTACAGTGATTGGCTGGCCGCACAGCGTCACCTCGAGTATTTAAAACCGGGTGCCGCCATCTTGGACTCAGTCGCTCCGGATCAGACAGTGTAGAGAGGGTGCTGCTGAGTTAGGGAGAGATATATACTGTAGTGCAAAATAGGTAGTGTAGGGTCTCTAAAGCCTACCAAATCAAACAAACAGTCCTTCTCAGGACTAATATCCATCACAGATATCAGGCAGGCAGGCTGTATAGGAGATGCAGCGGTTATACCAGCAAACGCTGCATTACAGTGCTGTGTGCTCCTGTTGGTCAAATTGTTAGACTTATCACCCCGGTCTCAGACTTCATCTAAATCCTGTATTTTTTTTTCCTTCAGTCAGACTGTACAAATACGCGTCTTATTAATAGTGTTGAGCCACCCCCGTAGTGTTCGGGTTCGGTTCGGTTCGTCGAACACCGGGATGTTCGAGGAACTGTTCGTCGAACTGTTCGTCGAACACCTTAGAACACCGTCGAACACCGTTAAAACCAATGGCAGGCAAACAAAAACACATAGAAACACATAGAAAACACCTGCAAAGGTGTCCAAAAGCTGACAAACTGCTCAGAAGACACTCTCTTTAAAAAAGCCGGCCGGCAAATTCAGCAGCGGCATACACCGGTACCCGACAATTTAGACAAGAAGGAATAGAGCATCACACATAGATTAGATAGATAGAAACATGTCAGTCACACATATAAGAAGCACAGTGACAGTGTTGGTTACTGCACTTGTCATTTAGTGTAAAGGATTTATTAAAAAAAATATTAGTGTTTTCATGCACCGTCTCTTTAATAAAGCCGGCCGGCAATTCAGCATCTGTACCCGAAAATTTAGAACAGAAAGAATAGAGCTTCACACATAGATTAGATAGATAGAAACATGTCAGTCACATATATAATAAGTACAGTGATAGTGTTGCTTACTGTACTTGTCATTTAGTGTAAAGGATTTATTTAAAAAAATAATAGTGTTTTCATGCACTGTCTCTTTAAAAAAGCCGGCCGGCAATTCAGCAGCGGTACCCGACAATTTAGAACAGAAAGATAGAGCATCACACATAGATTAGATAGATAGAAACATGTCAGTCACATATATATGAAGTACAGTGATAGTGTTGGTTACTGTACTTGTCATTTAGTATTAAAATAAAGGATTTATTATTAAAAAAATTGGCGTGGGGTTCCCCTTAATTTTAGGCTCTAGCGGAGGTTAAGCAGACGGCTGGGGCAGATGTTTGAAGCCTGGGAAGGGGGTAATACCCACGGAGCTTCCCAGGCTACTAATATCAGCCCCCAGCTGAATACATAGCCTTTACTAGCTATTAAAATGGGGGACCCCCCAAAAAAAATGACGTGGGGTCCCCCCTAATTTAATAGCTAGCAAAGGCTAGGCAGACAGCTGGGGGCTGATATTAATAGCCCAGGAAGGGAGCCATGAATATTGGCCCCCTCCCAGGCTAGAAACACCAGCCGTCAGCCGCCCCAGAAATGGCACATTCATAGGATGCGCCAATTCTGGCACTTAGCCTCGCTCTTCCACGCTGCCCTGGTGCGGTGGCAGGGGGTAATAGGGTTGGGGTTGATGTCAGCTTATAATGCCAGCTGACATCAAGCCCAGGTTAGTAATGGAGAGGCGTCTATAAGACACCCCCATTACTAACCCCATAGTCAAAGTTAAAAAAAACACAAACACCCAGAATAAAGTCCTTTAATTGAAATAAAGACACAATCCTTTATTGTTCTAAATTAAACCATACTTACCATCACGCCCATTCCAGCTGAAGCCAACGATCTCCTGCAATAAAAGAAAAATAATAAAGCAACCTCATCCTTACCTTTCCATGGTTCCCACGACAGCTTCAGCTCTGCTACATCGAGATGACAGGCTGGACCGCAGCAGAACGCTGCCATCCAGCCTGTCATCCCGCAGACACTGAGAAGCGCAGGCTTGCTTGCGCTGCTCAGCGTCTCTCTGTGACGACATCCAGATGAGCCGAGTTCATGTCCAATGAACTCGGCTCACCTCATGCACGTCACTGACAGCGTGGGAAAATTCTCACGCTGAAACGCTGATTGCAGGAGAATTTTCCCACGCTGTCAGTGACGTGCAGGAGGTGAGCTGAGTTCATTGGACATGAGCTCACCTCATGCACATCACTCGGCTCATCTGGATGCCGTCACAGCGAGACAGTGAGGAGCGCAAGCATGCCTGCGCTTCTCAGTGTCTGCGGGATGACAGACTGGATGGCAGCGTTCTGCTGCGGTCCAGCCAGTCATCTCGATGTAGCAGAGCTGAAGCTGTCGTGGGAACCATGGAAAGGTAAGGATGAGGTTGGTTTATTATTTTTCTTTTATTGGCTGCGGACTGCAATTTGTAGCGGGGGGGGGCCCAGAAAGCTTGGGCCTCCCTGCGCTGCAGATTCCAGCCCCCAGCTGCCTAGTTGTACCTAGCTGGACACAAAAATAGGGCGAAGCCCCACGTACTTTTTTTTTAATTATTTCATGAAATTCATGAAATAATTAAGAAAAAAAGGCCTTCCCTATATTGTTGTGTCCGGCCAGGTACAAATAGGCAGCTGGTGGTTGGGGGCAGCCCGTTCCTGCCTGCTGTACCTGGCTGGACACAAATATAGTGCGAAGCCCCACTTCAATTTTTTTTAATTATTTCATGAAATTCATGAAATAATTAAGAAAAAAAGGGCTTCCCTATATTGTTGTGTCCGGCCAGGTACAAATAGGCAGCTGGTGGATGGGGGCAACCCGTTCCTGCCTGCTGTACCTGGCTGGACACAAATATAGTGCGAAGCCCCACTTCAATTTTTTTTAATTATTTCATGAAATTCATGAAATAATTAAGAAAAAAAGGGCTTCCCTATATTGTTGTGTCCGGCCAGGTACAAATAGGCAGCTGGTGGATGGGGGCAGCCCGTTCCTGCCTGCTGTACCTGGCTGGACACAAATATAGTGCGAAGCCCCACTTCAATTTTTTTTAATTATTTCATGAAATTCATGAAATAATTAAGAATAAAAGGGCTTCCCTATATTGTTGTGTCCGGCCAGGTACAAATAGGCAGCTGGTGGATGGGGGCAGCCCGTTCCTGCCTGCTGTACGTGGCTGGACACAAATATAGTGCGAAGCCCCACTTCAATTTTTTTAAATTATTTCAGGAAATTCATGAAATAATTTAAAAAAAATTGACATGGGGCTTCGCACTATATTTGTGTCCAGCCAGGTACAGCAGGCAGGAACGGGCTGCCCCCAACCACCAGCTGCCTATTTGTACCTGGCCGGACACAACAATATAGGGAAGCCCTTTTTTTCTTAATTATTTCATGAAATAATTTAAAGAAAATTGACGTGGGGCTTCGCCCTGTTTTTGTGTCCAGCCAGGTACAACTAGGCAGCTGGGGGCTGGAATCCGCAGCGCAGGGAGGCCCAAGCTTTCTGGGCCACCCCCGCTGCAAATTGCAGTCCGCAGCCACCCCGGAAAATGGCGCGTTCATAGAAGCGCCATCTTCTGGCGCTGTACCCAACTCATCCAGGGCCCTGATGCGGTGGCTCACTGGGTAATAAAGGGGTTAGGGCCAGCTTGGCATTATCAGCTGGCCCTAAGCCCGAAATTCATGGGGTCACGCCAATATTAGACATGACCACCATGAATTTCTAGTAAAGTATTTAAAAAAAACACAACACCCAGAAAAAAGTCCTTTAATTGAAATAAACACACAATTCTTTATTGTTCTAAATTAAACCATACTTACCATCACGCCCATTCCAGCTGAAGCCAACGATCTCCTGAAATAAAAGAAAAATAATAAAGCAACATCATCCTTACCTTTCCATGGTTCCCATGACAGCTTCAGCTCTGCTACATCGAGATGACAGGCTGGACCGCAGCAGAACGCTGCCATCCAGCCTGTCATCCCGCAGACACTGAGAAGCGAAGGCTTGCTTGCGCTCCACAGTGTCTCTCTGTGAGGGCATCCAGATGAGCCGAGTTAATGTCCAATGAACTCGGCTCACCTCATGCACGTCACTGACAGCGTGGGAAAATTCTCCTGCACTCAGCGCTTCAGCGTGGGAGAATTCTCACACTGAAGCGCTGAGTGCAGGAGAATTCTCCCACGCTGTCAGTGACGTGCAGGAGGTGAGCTGAGTTCATTGGACATGAGCTCACCTTATGCACGTCACTGACAGCGTGGGAGAATTCTCCTGCACTCACCGCTTCAGCGTGAGAATTTTCCCACGCTGTCAGTGACGTGCATGAGGTGAGCCGAGTTCATTGGACATGAACTCGGCTCATCTGGATGTCGTCACAGAGAGACGCTGAGCAGCGCAAGCAAGCCTGCGCTTCTCAGTGTCTGCAGGATGAGAGGCTGGATGGCAGCGTTCTGCTGCGGTCCAGCCTGTCATCTCGATGTAGCAGAGCTGAAGCTGTCGTGGGAACCATGGAAAGGTAAGGATGAGGTTGCTTTATTATTTTTCTTTTATTGCAGGAGATCGTTGGCTTCAGCTGGAATGGGCGTGACGGTAAGTATGGTTTAATTTAGAACAATAAAGGATTGTGTCTTTATTTCAATTAAAGGACTTTATTCTGGGTGTTTGTGTTTTTTTTAACTTTGACTATGGGGTTAGTAATGGGGGTGTCTTATAGACGCCTCTCCATTACTAACCTGGGCTTGATGTCAGCTGGCATTATAAGCTGACATCAACCCCAACCCTATTACCCCCTGCCACCGCACCAGGGCAGCGTGGAAGAGCGAGGCTAAGTGCCAGAATTGGCGCATCCTATGAATGCGCCATTTCTGGGGCGGCTGATGGCTGGTGTTTCTAGCCTGGGAGGGGGCCAATATTCATGGCTCCCTTCCTGGGCTATTAATATCAGCCCCCAGCTGTCTGCCTAGCCTTTGCTAGCTATTAATTTAGGGGGGACCCCACGTCATTTTTTTGGGGGGGTCCCCCATTTTAATAGCTAGTAAAGGCTATGTATTCAGCTGGGGGCTGATATTAGTAGCCTGGGAAGCTCCGTGGGTATTACCCCCTTCCCAGGCTTCAAACATCTGCCCCAGCCGTCTGCTTAACCTCCGCTAGAGCCTAAAATTAAGGGGAACCCCACGCCAATTTTTTTAATAATAAATCCTTTATTTTAATACTAAATGACAAGTACAGTAACCAACACTATCACTGTACTTCATATATATGTGACTGACATGTTTCTATCTATCTAATCTATGTGTGAAGCTCTATTCTGTCTGTTATAAATTGTCGGGTACCGCTGCTGAATTGCCGGCCGGCTTTTTTAAAGAGACGGTGCATGAAAACACTATTATTTTTTTTGATAAATCCTTTACGCTAAATGACAAGTACAGTAAGCAACACTGTCACTGTACTTCGTATATATGTGGCTGACATGTTTCTATCTATCTAATCTATGTGTGAAGCTCTATTCTGTCTGTTATAAATTGTCGGGTACCGCTGCTGAATTGCCGGCCGGCTTTTTTAAAGAGACGGTGCACGAAAACACTAATATTTTTTTTGATAAATCCTTTACGCTAAATGACAAGTACAGTAAGCAGCACTTTCACTGTACTTCGTATATATGTGGCTGACATGTTTATATCTATCTAATCTATGTGTGAAGCTCTATTCTTTCGGTTCTAAATTGTCGGGTACATTTGTATGCCGCTGCTGAATTGCCGGCTTTTCATGTTTCACTGTTGGCACTGTTCCCATCGATTTGGGCAATCACTGTAATGCCACAACCACCATGGCTGTGGCATTACAGTGAGTGGCAGACAATTCCTGCATGATTGGTGCTCTAAATAGCGCCAGACATGCAGGACACGCTTTTGGTGCACGAACTGTTATCGAACATAACCTCGAACAGCCGAATTTTTTGCAAATCGTTCGGGTTCGTCGAACAACTCGAACACCGCCCAAAACAGCTCGAATTTGAGATTGGCGAACAGTTCTAGTCGAACACCGCTCATCTCTACTTATTAACCCTTTGGTATTTCCCCCCCCCAAAAAAAATTGAGTGTGTCTGTGACTGTTCAGACACCAATATATCTGTTTAAAAGAGTCTGGTGTAGGCCAGAAAAATAGAACTGTGGTACTGCAGTTCCACGGGTCAAATCTCTGTATTATCCTACTTTTGGCATTTTTTGCCATAAAAAAACCTGTAATATTGTCTCCCTGACTGGTCAGACACCAATATATCTGTTTAAAAGAGTGTGGTGTACGCTACATAACTATAACTGTGGTTTTGCAGTTCCACGGGTCAAATCTCTGTATTATCCTGTTTTTGGCATTTTTTGCCGTAAAAAAACTGTAATAGTGTCTCCCTGACTCGTCATACACCAATATATCTGTTTAAAATATTCTGGTGTAGGCCAGAAAAATAAAACTGTGTTTTTGCAGTTCCACGGGTCAAATCTCTGTATTATCCGGCTTTTGGCATTTTTTGCCGTAAAAAAAAACAGTACTAGTGTCTCCCTGACTGGCCAGACACCAATATATCTGTTTAAAAGAGTCTGGTGTAGGTCAGAGAAATAGAACTGTGGTTTTGCGGTTCCACGGGTCAAATCTCTGTATTATCCTGCTTTTGGCATTTTTTGCCATTAAAAAATTGTAAAAGTGTCTCCCTGACTGGTCAGACACAAATATATCTGTTTAAAAGATTCTGGTGTACGCCACATAACTATAACTGTGGTTTTGCAGTTCCACGGGTCAAATATCTGTATTTTCCTGCTTTTGGCATTTTTTGCTGTAAAAAAAAACAGTAATCGTGTCTCCCTGACCGGTCAGACACCAATATATCTGTTTAAAAGATTCTGGTGTACGCCATATAACTATAAGTGTGGTTTTGCAGCTCCATGGGTCAAATCTCTGTATTATCATGTTTTTGGCATTTTTTTCCGTAAAAATATACTGTAATAGTGTCTCCCTGACTGGTCTGACACCAATATATCTGTTTAGAAGATTCTGGTGTACGCCACATAACTATAACTGTGGTTTTGCTGTTCCACGGGTCAAATCTCTGTATTATCCTGCTTTTCTCATTTTTTGCCGTAAAAAAAAACTGTAATAGTGTCTCCCTGACTGGTCCGACACCAATATATCTGTTTAAAAGAGTCTGGCATAGGCCAGAGAAATAGAACTGTGGTTTTGCAGTTCCACGGGTAAAATCTCTGTATTATCCTGTTTTTGGCAATTTTTACCGTAAAAAAACTGTAATAATGTCTCCCTGATTGGTCAGACACCAATATATCTGTTTAAAAGAGTCTGGTGAAGGCCAGAGAAATAGAACTGTGGTTTTGCAGTTCCACGGGTCAAATATCTGTATTATCCTGTTTTTGGCATTTTTTGCCGTAAAAAAAAAAAACTGTAATAGAGTCTCCCTGACTGGTCAGACACCAATATATCTATTTTAAAGAGTCTGGTGTAGGCCAGAGAAATAGAACTGTGGTTTTGTAGTTCCACTGGTCAAATCTCTGTATAATGCTATTTTTGGCATTTTTTGCCGTAAAAAAAAACCTGTAATAGTGTCTCCTTGACTGGTCAGACACCAATATATCTCTTTAAAAGAGTCTGGTGTAGGCCAGAGAAATATAACTGTGGTTTTGCAGTTCCATGGGTCAAATCTCTGTATTATCCTGTTTTTGGCATTTTTTGCCACAAAAAAAACTGTAATAGTGTCTTCCTGACTGGTCAGACGCCAATATATCTGTTTAAAAGACTCTGGTGTACGCCACATAACTATAACTGTGGTTTTTCAGTTCCATGGGTCAAATCTCTGTATTACCCTGCTTTTGGCATTTTTTGCCGTATAAAAACAGTAATAGTGTCTCCCTGACTGGTCAGACTCCAATATATCTGTTTAAAAGATTATGGTGTACGCCACATAACTATAACTGTGGTTTTGCAGTTCCATGGGTCAAATCTGTGTATTATCCTGCTTCTGGCATTTTTTGCCATAAAAAAAAAGAGTAATAGTGTCTCCCTGACTGGTCAGACACCAATATATCTGTTTAAAAGAGTCTGGTGTAGGCCAGAGGAATAGAACCGTGGTTTTCCTCTTCCACGGTTCTAATCTCCTTTTTATTAACCTTTTTCCATTGATAGTGTGAGTGTAAGCTATTTTACTTCATTTACAATGGGCAAGGCGCGTGGCAAGGGACATGGAACTGGACATTCTGGTGATGGTGCGTGTAGAGGACGGGGCCGTGGCCAAGGTCAAAATGTGCCACAACCAACAGCCACATCTTCTCGCTCCCACTTCTTGACCGAATAGCTAGGTAAGCACACTACAACAATAGTATTGCGAACTGATCAGTGTGAACAGGTTATTAAGTGGATAGCAGATAATACTTCCAGTTACCTGGGCACCACCACTTCCAGTCTGTCTTCCACACGGTCAAGTTTTAGTAGCCGTGAGCCTCGACCGCATACTCCTCCTCACCCTGATGCTCCTTCCTCCCACCATGCCGAGTGTCGTCAGACAGGAACTGATCCCAAACTTGGACACTCTGAAGAGCTGTTCACTGGTCCATTTCCATATTTGTGCCCCTCGCCTGCACCGCTTGAAGTGGTGGAAGAGGAGATCCCATGTAGTGATGCCCAAATATTTGAACAGCTGGCAATTTGTCACAAGAGGTGGACGATGACGAGACACAATTGCCACGAAGTGAGGAGGAGGATCGTGATGCGCAAGTGGAAGAGGAGGAGGTGGTGGTTGATCTAGTAACTGACTCAGTGTGGCAGGAGGACACGCAAAGTGAGGCCAGCAGCACACAGGGGGAGGAATGCAGAGTACCCCAACAGGCAGGAAGAAGCAGTGTGTTGGCCGCACACAGAAGGCGGGAAACAGTTTCCCGTTACACCAACACGAGGGACGTTGCCAGTACAACCGGTAGGTCTTCTAGAGTCTGGAATTTTTTTAAAGACTCTGCTGATAACCCCAAAAAGGTCATTTGTACCACCTGCCATGCCAGCATCAGCAGGGGTGACAAAACTACCAGCCTGACCACCACCAGCATGATCAGGCACATGGCAGCAAAGCACACTACTTTATGGGTCGAACCCAAGGGTCCACGACCAATGTCAGCGGGTGTCACCACTGCTACTTCTGCTGTTGTGTGTGTAATAGAGCCCCCTGTTGTGCGTGCAAGGCAATCCCCTGTCCCTACTGCATGCAAAGATGCCCCCTCGTCTCAGTCTTCACTTGTTATGGCAGTTTCTCAAGAAACAGCATCAAAGTCCACATGCACGTCCCACCGCAGAGTTCAATTGTCCATATCCCAGAGCTTTGAACGAAAGCGCAATTTCGCAGCCAACGCCCCACAGGCCACAGTCCTAAATTTGCACATTTCATGACTGCTTGCATTGGAAATGCTGCCTTTTAGGCTGGTGGAGACGGAATCCTTCCGCAACCTTATGGCGGTGGCCGTCCCTCGGTACTCGATCCCCAGCCGACACTATTTTGCCCGGTGTGTCATCCCCGCACTACACAAGCACGTGTCCCAAAACATTTGCCGTGCCCTCAACAACGCAGTTACTGGGAGAGTCCACCTGACAACGGACACGTGGACAAGTGCTTGTGGCCAGGGACGGTCCATCTCGCTGACGGCACACTGGGTAAACATAGTGGAAGCCGGGACCCAGTCGGACCTTGAGAGGAAACACAACCTCCCCACACCGAGGATTGCAGGCCCTATGTCAGTCAGAGTTGCCCCCACAATGTACAGCTTCTGTGCATCATCCTCCTCCTCCTCATGTTCAGCCTCCAACTCAGATATCACCACATCAGTTACAAGCTGGAAGCACTGCAGTACTGCCTCAGCCAAGTGGCAACAGGCTGTGCTGAAACTCATAAGCTTAGGTGATAAACCTCACACTGCTTTTGAGTTGTGGACAGCTGTGAAAGAGCAGGCAGATCTGTGGCTGAGACCGCTGAACCTACATCCTGGCATGGTCGTGTGTGACAATGTCCTTAACCTGGTGGCGACTCTGAGGCGAGGCGAGATCACACACATACCATGCCTGGCTCATGTGCTTAACTGCGCGGTTTCTTAAATCGTACCCCGAGTTGCCAGATCTGTTCGTCAAAGTACGCCGCCGGTGAGCTGTGTTGCAGCAACGTTTGCAGCTTCCGGCACACCGACTGGTGTGTGATGTTGTCCCCACATGTTGTAACTCTACCCTCCACATGTTGCAAAGGATTTGTCAGCAGAAGAGAGCAGTTGTGGATTACCAGCTGCAACAAGGTCGTCGATTTTCAGGTCAGACTAAACACATAAGACCTTAGGAGTGGACCTGGATGTCTGACATATGTACCATCCTGACAAACTTTGAGGAGTCCACCAAGAAGGTGAGTGGCGATGACTCTATCATTAGCATCAGCATCCCACTTGTCTGTCTTTTGCTACGCTCTCTACAGAGAATTAAAGAGGAGGCATTGCAGCCAGAGTATGTTGAGATGGATCAAGAACCCTTAATGGGCGATTACACACAGCCCAGCCTCATCCCCATGTGCATTGGGGGACAATGAGGGAGAGGAGGAGGAGGAGGAAGAACAGGAGCTTGTATCATGCGCTGTAGACGGTAGAACTTGTACAACTGTCATACAGTCAGTACAGCGTGTGTGGCCTGAGTACAGGGGTGGAGGAGGAGGAGGAGGAGAGCATGGTCAGTCGTCATCTTGGTGAGGACATGGAAGTCTTGCCCGTTACCAGTCTGGCACGCATGGCTGACTTTATGTTAAGCTGCCTTAACCGTGACCCTCGCGTTGTCAAAATGTTGGGTGACAATCATTACTGGTTGGTGACACTTTTAGACCCCCGCTACAAGGAGCACTTTCACTCTCTTATTCCTGAGGTGGAGAGGTCTACAAAAATGGGGCAGTACCAGAAGGCCCTTGCAGCAGAACTGTTAAAAAAATTCCCATCTGAACATGCTAGCAACAGAGGTCACAGTTCGTTGACCAACCACGGCGTTTAGGCGAGAGAGAAGCAACTCCAATCCAGCAGAGGCAGGGGAACACTGTTAACATTTCTCGGACAGTTTTCTGAGACCCGCCCAGCTTACAGGCCCTGAGGCGCGGAGTACCTTGCCGACCGTACAAGCGTCCTCCATGATTCCTCTGTGCCCTTTAATTATTGTATATTCAAGCTGGACACTTGGAATGAACTCGCTCTGTACGCCTTGGAGGTCCTGGCCTGCCCTGCTGCTAGCGTGCTATCGTAGCGTGTTTTTAGTGCCGCTGGAGGAATTATAACTGATAAGCGCACTCGCCTGTCAACTGACAATGCTGACAAGCTGACCATTATCAAAATGAACAAGGGCTGGATTGGGACAGACTTCTCATCAACACCAAATGACAGCAGAGTAACATAAAGTCAAATCCACTGTGTTATTTCGGGAGGTGTATTCCCATGCACCGCTTCACACCCACACTTGGGTATACGCTTCCTCATTTCGGCTGTATTTTGCTCTTCTCCTTATATTCAGCCTCCATCACCACTATACCACCAGGGTGACCGTGGTCCGTGTTGCCAGTATTGCAAGTTCCTCCATCCTAATTTTGGCCGCTTTTGCTTGGAAGGCATAGGCAAATAATGGGAATAATGTTTTTAATATGCTGTACTGCATGGCTCTTGTAAGGGGCATGAAAACCATCTTGTTAAGCTACTGCGACCTCCACCACTTTTCCCAGGGGAATTGATATTGTCTTTTTTTTCCACTGCAACCTCCTCCATTCTTCCAAGGGGCATGAAAACCATATTGTTAAGCTACTGCGACCTCCACCACTTTTCCCAGGAGCATTGATATTGTCTTTTTATTCCACTGTGACCTCCACCACTTTTCCCAGGGGCATTAAAACCGTCTTGTTAAGCTATTGCGACCTCCACGTCTCTTCCAAGGGGCATTAAAACCATCTTGTTAAGCTACTGCGACCTCCACGTCTCTTCCAAGGGGCATTAAAACCGTCTTGTTAAGCTACTGCGACCTCCACCACTTTTCCCAGGGGCATTGATATTGTTTTTTTATTCCACTGCGACCTCCATCATTCTTCCAAGGGGCATGAAAACCATATTGCTAAGCTACTGCGACCTCCACCACTTTTGTCAGGGGCATTGATATTGTCTTTTTATTCCACTTCGACCTCCACCACTTTTCCCAGGGGCATTAAAACCGTCTTGTTAAGCTACTGCGACCTCCACCATTCTTCCAAGGGGCATTTAAACTGTCTTGTTAAGCTACTGCGACCTCCACGTCTCTTCCAAGGGGCATTAAACTGTCTTGCTAAGCTACTGCGATCTCCACGTCGCTTCCAAGGGGCATTAAAACAATCTTGTTAGGCTACGGCGTCCTCCACCACTTTTCCCAGGGGCATTGATATTGTCTTTTTATTCCACTGCGACCTCTACGTCTCTTCCATGGGGCATTAAAACCATCTTGTTAAACTACGGCAACCTCCACCACTTTTCCCAGGGGCATTAAAACCATCTTGTTAAGCTACTGCGACCTCCACCACTTTTCCCAGGGGCATTGATATTGTCTTTTTATTCCTCTGCGACCTCCATGTCTCTTCCAAGGGGCATTAAAACCGTCTTGTTAATCTACTGCGACCACCACCACTTTTCCCAGGGACATTAAAACCGTCTTGTTAAGCTACTGCAACCTTCACCTATCTTCCAAGGGGCATTAAAACCGTCTTGTTAAGCTACTGCGACCTCCACCACTTTTCCCAGGTTCATTGATATTGTCTTTTAACTCCTCTGCGACCTCCACCTCTCTTCCAAGGGGCATTAAAACAATCTTGCTAGGCTACGGCGTCCTCCACCACTTTTCCCAGGGGCATTGATATTGTCTTTTTATTCCACTGCGACCTCTACGTCTCTTCCAAGGGGCATTAAAACCGTCTTGTTAAACTACGGCAACCTCCACCACTTTTCCCAGGGGCATTAAAACCATCTTGTTAAGCTACTGCGACCTCCACCACTTTTCCAAGGGGCATTGATATTGTCTTTTTATTCCTCTGCGACCTCCACGTCTCTTCCAAGGGGCATTAAAACCGTCTTGTTAATCTACTGCGACCACCACCACTTTTCCCAGGGACATTAAAACCGTCTTGTTAAGCTACTGCAACCTTCACCTATCTTCCAAGGGGCATTAAAACCGTCTTGTTAAGCTACTGCGACCTCCACCACTTTTCCCAGGTTCATTGATATTGTCTTTTAACTCCTCTGCGACCTCCACCTCTCTTCCAAGGGGCATTAAAACCATCTTGTTAAGCTACTGCGACCTCCACTACTTTTACCAGGGGCATTAAAACCGTCTTGTTAACCTACTGCAACCTCCACCACTTTTTCAAAGGGCATTGATATTTTCTTTTTATTCCACTTCGAACTCCACCATTCTTTCATGGGGCATTAAAACCGTCTTGTTAAGCTCCTTCAACCTCCACCACTTTTCCAAGGGGCATTAAAACCGTCTTGTTAAGCTACTGTGACCTCCACAACTTTTCCAAGGGGCATTAAAACCATCTTGTTAAGCTACTGCGACCTCCACGTCTCTTTCAAGTGGCATTAAAACCGTCTTGTTATGCTACTGCGACCTCCACGTCTCTTCTTAGGGGCATTAAAACCGTCTTGTTAAGCTACTGCGACCTAAATGTCTCTTCCAAGGGGCATTAAAACTGTCTTGTTAAGTCACTGCGACCTCCACGTCTCTTCCAAGGGGCATTAGAACCCTCTTGTTAAGCTACTGTGACCTCCACCACTCTTTCTTGGGGCATTGATTTTTTTTTTTATTCAACTGCCTACTCCACCATTCTTCCAAGGGGCATGAAAACCGTCTTGTTACGCTACTGTGACCTCCACCACTTCTCCCAGGGGCATTGAAATTGTCTTTTTAATACACTGCGACCTCCAACACTTTTCCCATGGGCATTAAAACCATCTTGTTAAGCTACTGCAACCTCCACCATTCTTCCAAGGGGCATTAAAACTGTCTTGATAAGCTACTGCGACCTCCACGTCTCTTCCAAGAGGCATTAAAACCATCTTGTTAAGCTACTGCGACCTCAACCACTTTTCCCAGTGGCATTGATATTGTCTTTTTATTCCACTGCGACCTCCACGTCTCTTCCAAGGGGCATTAAAACCGTCTTGTTATGCTACTGTGACCTCCACCAGTTTTCCCAGGGGCATTAAAACCATCTTGTTAAGCTACTGCGACCTCCACTACTTTTCCCAGGGACATTGATATTGTCTTTTTATTCCACTGCGACCTCCACGTCTCTTCCGAGGGGCATTAAAACCGTATTGTTAATCTACTGCGACCTCCGCTGCTTTTGGTACAGAAACATATCCTACAAGACATGTGTGGTTGACTGGCCTCATATTGATGTGAATGGTCCCTGTTACTGCTGCTCTATCTCCTTTGCCACCACCTCATCCATCATTCATCACCTGAAGCTTTGTTTTAACGGGAGTCAAAGAACTGGGATAGTAGCAGGAAAACATCCAGCAATCCTCGGAGGAGGTAGGATATATGCCAAAACGCTGACCACCTCAGGCCTAGCCGCTACTACATACATGCGCTTGCTTTCCAAGATAACAAAGCAGATGCTAACTTCTATCATCATCATCATGCTCCTCACCCTTGCACTCTCAACTCCCCTGATGGAGAAGCCAGGGCCCACCGGAGGAGTCTGGTTCTCTAGTGGGCTCGTCCAATGCTGCCCTAAAGCAGGCCGGGCTAAGAAAAGTGTGGGGGGAAGTTCCAAGGAGAAATAGGGGTGGCTGGGGACCGTTTATGGACACCCGGCCGCCTCCAGGCGGCTGGGGACAGCGTGTGGACACACGGCCACGTGATGGCTGGGGACCGAGTATGGACACCAGGCCACCCCCTGGCGGCTGGGGACCAAGCGTGGACACCCGGCCGCCGGCCGGCTAGGGACTGAGTATCGATACCAGGCCGCCGACGCAGCCTTGACATGGTGACCGGCGTCTGCCTCCACATGCCTAAAAGGCCCAATTTCAAGTGCAAGCAAGATAGCAGTATGGTATTGAAGCCTGGGTGTGGGTGGGTGGCAGGTTGCACACATACGCTTGCATTCTGAGAAAGCAAAGCAGATGCTAACTTCTATCATCATCATCATGCTCCTCACCTTGGCACTCTCAACTCCCCTGATGGAGAAGCAAGGGCCCACCGGAGGAGTCTGGTTCTCTGTTGGGCTTATCCAATGCTGCCCTAAAGCAGGCCGGGCTAAGAAAAGTGTGGGGGGAAGTTCCAAGGAGAAATAAGGGCGGCTGGGGACTGTTTACGGACACCCGGCCGCCCCCAGGAGGCTGGGGACTTTGTGTGGACACCCGGCCATGGGGAGGCTGGGGACCGAGTGTGGACACCCGGCCGCCCGGTGGCTGGGGACTGAGTATATATACCAGGCCGCCGACGCAGCCATGACGTGGTGGCCAGATTGCGCCTCCACATGCCTAAAAGGCCCAATTTCAAGTGCAAGCAAGCAAGCAGTTTTTTATTGCAGTCTGGGAGTGGGTGGGTGGCAGTCTGCATACTTGCGCTTGCATTGCAAGGATTGGGGGAGGTACAATTGAACACTGCCCTGGGACAAGGATTTGCATGGGAATAGTTGCAAGTCGGCATCTTCTGATGTGGCAAGGGTCACTTCTGATGGGCACTCTCTTAGGCAGTGACCTGGGTGTCAGAGATGCTTCCAGGGGTCTTCCCCATGCTGTTCCTATATCTTTTCAGCACTGTATGCATGTGTCACACAGCACATGGCCAGATAAGATTGTAAAATGTTAAAATGACATTTCACGGTGAATGCATTTGTCATGGTTGAAAGAAATATAAAAGTGCAAAAACGCATAAAAAATGCTACTTGTGAACATAGCCCAAGGTGTGGAGGAGTATTTTTGCTTTTGGTTATTTATTTTACCTTTAAAGTAATAAATAGTGTTGAGCGAGCACTAAAATGCTCGGGTGCTCGAAGCTCAGGCCGAGCTCGCCGTGATACTCGGGTGCTCGACCCGAGCAACGAGCCCAATGTTAGTCTATGGGAGACCCGAGCATTTTTGCGACGGCACCACCGGCAGTCTGTAGAAAGCCTAAAAAGTGCCCAAAACGATAGTGACACTGCTCAAAAGACATGGGGACAGCATGGGCATCGCCCCCGGAAACATTTCTGACCCCCAGGTCACTGCTGTCAACAACGTGGTCAGAGGTATTAAGCCACTTAAACGGGCTCACAATAAAACGTTCAAAAACTAAACTGAAACTTTTTTCCCGTAAAGTATGTTAAGGAACTTCCTTTCCAGGGTAAAGACTTGTATATAAGGTAAAATAAATAACAAAAAACAAAAATACTCCTCCACACCTTGGGCTATGTTCACAAGTTGCATTTTTTATGCGTTTTTGCACTTTTGTATTGCTTTCAACCGTGACAAATGCATTCACCGTGAAATGTCATTTAACATTTTACAATCTTATCTGGCCATGTGCTGTGTGACACATGCATACAGTGCTGAAAAGACATGGGAATAACATGGGGAAGACCCCTGGAAGCATCTCTGACACCCAGGTCACTGCCTAAAAGTGTGCCCATCAGAAGTGATCCTTTCCACATCAGAAGATGCAGAGTTGCAACTATCCCCGTGCAAGTCCTGGTCCCAGGCCAGTGTTCAATTGTGCCTCCCCCATTCCTTGCATTGCAAGCGCAAGTATGCAGTCTGCAACCCACCCACCCCCAGGCTGCAATACCATACTGCTAGCTTTCTTGCACTTGAAATGGGGCCTTTTAGTTTGCAGGAGGCCGAAGATGGACACTACCTCATGGCTGCTTCGGCAGCGAGGTATCCATACTCAGTCCCCAATCGCCCGGCGGCCGGGTGTCCACGCTCGGTCCCCAGCCGCCCCGCAGCCGTGTGTCCACACACGGTCCCCAGCCGCCCCTATTTCTCCTTGGAACTTCCCCCCACACTTTTCTTAGCCCTGCGTGCTATAGAGCAGCATTGGACGAGCCCACCAGAGAACCAGACTCCTCCGGTGGGCCCTGGCTTCTCCATCAGGGGAGTTGAGAGTGCCAAGGTGAGGAGCATGATGATGATGATAGAAGTTCGCATCTGCTTTGTTTTCTTGGAATGCAAGCACAAGTAGGTAGTAGCGGCTAGGCCTGAGGTGATCAGCGTTTTGGCGCATATCCTACCTCCTCCGAGGATTTCTGGATATTTTCCTGCTACTATCCCAGTTCTATGACTCCCGTTAAAACAAAGCTTCAGGTGATGAATGATGGATGAGGTTGTGGCAAAGGAGAAAGAGCAGGAGGAACAGGGACCATTCATATCAATATCAGGCCAGTAAACCACACATGTCTAGTATGATATGTTTCTGTACCAAAAGGAGAGGTTCGGCTACGCAGTTATAGGGCATGCATTGAGTGCAATGACTACCAAATATTTTCGAGGCAATCCAATGCCCCTTGGAAGTGACATGGAGGTCAGAGGGCCTTAAATAAACCGTTTTTTCCATTTATAGCAACTGGGTATCCTGTGCAATGTTGGCCTAAGCAGAGAATGGAAGGCTTTGAAAAATTATGAGGAACTGCAATGCCCCTTGAAACAGACGTGGATTACGGAATACTAAAAACCTTCTACCCATTATTGGGGAGTGGGTCTCCCTTATTGTTCGCATATGCATTGAAAAGGAAAAGCTGACTAAAATTAGGAGGAAATGCATTGCCCGTTGGAAGAATGGTGGAGTTCACAGTGGAATAAAAAGAAAATATCAATGCCCCTTGAAAAAGTGGTGGAGGTCGCAGTAGCTTAACAAGATGGTTTTAATGCCACTTGGAAGAGAGGTGGAGGTCGCAGAGGAATAAAAAGACAATATCAATGAACCTGGGAAAAGAGGTGGAGGTCGCAGTAGCTTAACAAGATGGTTTTAATGCCCCTTGGAAGAGAGGTGGAGGTCGCAGTAGCTTAACAAGACAGTTTTAATGTCCCTGGGAAAAGTGGTGGAGGTCACAGTAGCTTAAAAAAACGGTTTTAATGCCCCTTGGAAGAGACGTGGAGGGAGGTCAGAGTGGTTTAGCAAGACGGTTTTAATGCCCCTTGGAAGAGTGGTGGAGGTCACAATAGCTTAACAAGACGGTTTTAATGCCCCTTGGAAGAGTGGTGGAGGTCACAGTAGCTTAACAAGACAGTTTTTATGCCCCTTGGAAGAGCAGTGGAGGTCGCAGTCGCTTGACAAGATGGTTTTTATGCCCCTTGGAAGACTGGTGGAGGTCGTAGTAGCATAACAAGACGGTTTTAATGCCCCTGGGAAAAGTGATGGAGGTCGCAGTAGCTTAACAAGACAGTTTTAATGCCCCTTGGAGAAGTGGTGGAGGTCGCAGTAGCTTAACAAGATGGTTTTAATGCCCCTTGGAAAAGACGTGGAGGTCGCAGTGGAATAAAAAGACAATATCAATGCCCCTGGGAAAAGTGGTGGAGGTCGCATTAGCTTAACAAGACCGTTTAAATGCCCCTTGGAAGAAACGTGGAGGTCGCAGTAGCTTAACAAGACGGTTTAAATGCCCCTTGGAAGAGTGGTGGAGGTTACAGTAGCTTAACAAGATGGTTTTAATGCCCCTTGGAGAAGTGGTGGAGGTCGCAGTAGCTTAACAAGATGGTTTAAATGCCCCTTGGAAGAGACGTGGAGGTCGCAGTGGAATAAAAAGACAATATCAATTCCCCTGGGAAAAGTGGTGGAGGTCGCAGTATTTTAAAAAGACTGTTTTAATGCCCCTTGGAAGAATGGTGGAGGTCACAGTAGCTTAACAAGACGGTAGTAATGCCCGTTGGAAGAGACGTGGAGGTTGCAGTATCTTAACAAGATGGTTTTAATGCCCCTTGGAAGAGACGTGGAGGTTGCAGTAGATTAACAAGACGGTTTAAATGCCCCTTCGAAGAGTTGTGGAGGTTACAGTAGCTTAAAAAGATGGTTTTAATGCCCCTTGGAGAAGTGGTGGAGGTCGCAGTAGCTTAACAAGACGGTTTTAATGCCCCTTGGAAGAGACGTGGAGGTCGCAGTGGAATAAAAAGATAATATCAATGCCCCTGGGAAAAGTGGTGGAGGTCGCAGTAGCTTAACAAAACGGTTTTAATGCCCCTTGGAGGAGTGGTGGAGGTCATAGTAGCTTAACAAGACGGTTTTATTGCCCCTTCGAAGAGTCTTGGAGGTCACAGTAGCTTAACAAGATGATTTTAATGCCCCTTACAAGAGCCATGCAGTACAGCATATTAAAACCATTATTCCCATTATTGGGGATTGGGTCACCCATAGTCTTTGCCTATGCCTTCCAAGCAAAAGCTGCCAAAAATTAGGACGGAGGAACTTGCAATGCTGACAACATGGACCACAGTCACCCTGGTGGTATAGTGGTGGTGGAGGCTGAGGATAAGGAGAAGAGAAAAAAAAAGCCGAAATGAGGAAGCGTATACCCAAGTGTGGGTGTGAAGCGGTGCATGGGAATACACCTTCAGAAATAACACAGTGGACTTGACTTTATCTTCCTCTGCTGTCATTTGGTGGTGATGAGAAGTCTGTCCCAATCCAGCCTTTGTTCATTACGATAAGGGTCAGCTTGTCAGCATTGTCAGTTGAAAGGCGAGTGCGCTTATCAGTTATAATTCCCCCAGTGGCACTAAAAACACGCTACGATAACACGCTAGCGGCAGGGCAGGCCAGGACCTCCAAGGCGTACACAGCGAGTTCATTCCAAGTATCCAGCTTGGATATACAATAATTAAAAGGCACAGAGGAATCACGGAGGACGCTGGTATGGTCGGCAAGGTACTCCCTCACCATCTTTTGAAACTTTCCACTCCTTGTGAGAGTACCCCGCGCCTCAGGGCCTGTAAGCTGGGCGGGTCTCAGAAAACTGTCCCAGAATGTTGACAGTGTTCCCCTGCCTCTGCTGGATTGGAGTTGCGTCTCTCTTGCCTGTACGCCTTGGTTGGTCAACGTACTGTGACCTCTGCCGCTAGCGTGTTCAGATGGGAATTTTTTTAACAGTTCTGCAGCAAGGGCCTTCTGGTACTACCCCATTTTTGCAGACCGTTCCACCTCAAGAATAAGAGAGTGAAAGTTCTCCTTGTAGCGGGGGTCTAAAAGTGTCACCAACCAGTAATGACTGTCACCCAACATTTTGGCAACGCGAGGGTCACCGTTATGGCAGCGTAGCATAAAGTCAGCCATGCATGCCAGACTGGTAATGGGCAAGACTTCCGTGTATTCACCAAGATGATGACTGACCATGCTCTCCTCCTCCTCCTCCCCACTGTCCTCAGGCCACCCACGCCGAATCGACTGTATGATAGTTGTACAGGTACTACCATCTACAACGCAAGATACCAGCTCCTGTTCTTCCTCCTCCTCCTCCTCCTCCTCCTCCTCCTCCTCTCCCTCATTGTCCCCCAATGCACATTGGGATGAGATGAGGCTAGGCTGGGTGTAATCGCCCATTACGGGATCTTGATCCATCTCATCATACTCTGGCTGCAATGCTTCCTCTTTAACTCAATGCAGAGAGCGTTGCAAAAGACAGACCAGTGGGATGCTGACGCTAATGATGACGTCATCACCTTTCACCATCTTGGTGGACTCCTCAAAGTTTGTCAGGATGGTACATATGTCAGACATCCAGGTCCACTCATGAGGTCTTATGTGTGGAGTCTGACCTGAATATCGATGGCCTTGTTGCAGCTGGTACTCCACAACTGCTCTATTCTGCTCACAAATCCTTTGCAACATGTGGAGGGTAGAGTTCCAATGTGTGGGGACATCACACACCAGTCGGTATGCCGGAAGCTGAAAACGCTGTTGCAACACAGCAAGGGCAGCGGAAGCTGTAGCCGACTTGCGAAAATGAGTTGACAGGCGGCGAACTTTGATGAGCCGATCTGGCAACTCGTGGTATGATTTAAGAAACTGCTGAACCACAAGGTTAAGCACAGGCATGGTACGTGTTTGATCTCGCCTCACCTCAGAGCCGCCACCAGGTTACGGCCATTGTCACACACGACCATGCCTAGATGTAGGTTCAGCGGTCTCAGCCACAGATCTGCCTGCTCAGCTGTCCACAACTCAAAAGCAGTGTGAGGTTTATCATCTAAGCTTATGAGTTTCAGCACAGCCTGATGCCGCTTGTCTGAGGCAGTACTGCAGTGCTTTCAGCTTGTAACTGATGTGATGATATCTGAGATTGAGGCTGAACATGAGGAGGAGGATGATGCGCAGGAGCTGTACACTGTGGGGGCAACTCTGACTGACATTGGGCCCGCAATCCTCAGTGTGGGGAGGATGTGTTCCGTCCCAAGGCTTGACTGGGTCCCGGCTTCCACTATGTTTATCCAGTGTGCCGTCAGGGATATGTACCGTCCCTGCCCACAAGCACTTGTCCACGTGTCCGTTGTCAGGTGGACTCTCCCAGTAACTGCGTTGTTGAGGGCACGGCAGATGTTTTGGGACACGTGCTTGTGTAGTGCGGGGATGGCACACCGGGCAAAATAGTGTCGGCTGGAGACCGAGTACCGAGGGACGGCCAACGCCATAAGGTTGCGGAAGGATTTCATCTCCACCAGCCTAAAAGGCAGCATTTCCAATGCAAGCAGTTGTTAAATGTGTGAATTTAGGACTGTGGCCTGTGGGGCGTTGGCTGCGAATTTGCGCTTTTGTTCAAACCTCTGGGATATGGACAATTGAACGCTGCGGTGGGACGTGGATGTGGACGTTGATGCTGTTTCTTGAGAAACTGCCATAACAAGTGAAGACTGAGAGGAGGGGGCATCATTGCATGCAGTATCAACAGGGGATTGCCTTGCACGCACAACAGGGGGTTCTATTGCATGCACAACAGTGGAAGAAGCAGTGGTGACACACGCTGACACTGGTCGTGGACCCTGGGGTTCGCCTCACAAAGTCGGATGCTTTGCTGCCATGTGCCTGATCATGCTGGTGGTGGTCAGGCTGGTAGTTTTGTCACCCCTGCTGATGTTGGCATGGCAGGTGGTACAAATGGCCTTTTTGGGGTTATCAGCAGAGTCTTTGAAAAATTCCAGACTCTGGAAGACCTACAGGTTGTACTGGCAACGTCCCTCGTGTTGGTGTTATGGGGAACTGTTGCCCGCCTTCTATGTGCGGCCACCACACTGCTTCTTCCTGCCTGTTGGGGTACTCTGCCTCCCTCCTCCTGTGTGCTGCTTGCCTCGCACTGCATGTCCTCCTGCCATGTTGGGTCAGTTACTAGATCATCCATCACCTCCTCCTCTTCCACATGCTCACCACGATCCTCCTCCTCACTTCGTGGCAATTGGGTCTCGTCATCGCCCACCTCTTGTGACAAATTGCCAGTGTCGACTTCCTCTGGCCGTGGCTGTTCAAATATTTGGGCATCGCTACATGGGATCTCTTCTTCCACCACTTCAAGCGGTGCAGGCGAGGGACACGACACAAATATGGAAATGGACCAGTGGACAGCTCTTCAAAGTGTCCAAGTGTGGGAACAGTTGCTGTCTGATGACACTCGGCATGGTGGGAGGATGGAGCATCAGGGTGAGGAGGAGTATGCGGTCGAGACTCACGGCTACTAAAACTTGACCGTGTGGAAGACAGACTGGAGGTAGTTGTGCCCAGGTAACTGGAAGTATTATCTGCTATCCAATTAATAACCTGTTCATATTGATCAGTTCGCAATACTGGTGTTGTAGTGTGCTTCCCTAGTAATTCGGTCGAGAAGTGGGAGCGAGAAGATGTGGCTGTTGGTTGTGGCACATTTTCACCTTGGCCACGGCCCCGTCCTCTACACGCACCATCACCAGAACGTCCAGTTCCACGTCCCGTGCCACACGCCTTGCCCATTGTAAATGAAGTAAAATAGCTTACACTCGCACTATCAAAGGAAAAAGGGTAATAAAATGGAGATTAGAACTGTGGAAGAGGAAAACCACAATTCTATTTGTCTGGCCTACACCAAAATATATTAAACAGATATATTTGTGACTGAACAGACAGAGAGACACTATTACTGTTATTTTTTTATGTAAAACAGGCCAAAAGCTGGATAATACAGAGATTTGAACCGTGGAACTGCAAAACCACAGTTCTAATTTACTGGAGTATACCAGACTCTTTTACATAGATATATTTGGGGCTGAACAGCCAGCGACACACTCAAACTGTTTTTTTTATGTAAAAATGACCCAAAAGTGGATAATACAGAGATTTGACTAGTGTTGAGCCACCCCCGTAGTGTTAGAGTTCGGTTCGGTTCGTCGAACACCCGTGTGTTCGCCGAACTGTTCGTCGAACTGTTCGTCGAACACCTTCGAACACCGTTAAAGCCAATGGCAGGCAAACAAAAACACATAGAAACACATAGAAAACACCTTCAAAGGTGTCCAAAAGCTGACAAACTGCTCAGAAGACACAACTAACACATGGAAAAGTGACAAGTACATATAGTCATGTGAAAAGAAAAGAGGTGGAGGAGTAAAAGGAGGGGGAGACACAGATATAGGCATGTCATGCCCTTCTAAAATCCAAGAAGTGAGAAGCCGACACGGCCAGTCCGCTCCTGCCCGTGCCACCTCCGTGTCGCCGGGTTTGTGCCAGAGCCGCAGTGAACCCTAACGGCCAGCCCCCCTCTCCCAATACTGGTGCCTGTCCGCTGGTGGGTCGAGCGAGCCCCCCTGTGGTGGAGGCAGCTCTAAGCTTTTTAATTTAAATTGTCTCTCTAATTTGAATGAATACACTTTAAATCCATTTACAAGGATTTAAATGGACGTCTCATGCCAGCAGTCGCGTAATTCCAGCTCCAGTAGCGTCCACTAAAGCTGCTGCAGTTAAAAAGCTTTTATAAGGATCGAACTCGGCTGTCCACCGCAAGGCATCCTACTGCCAGTCCCAGCCCCTATGCCTTGGGGTGCCTCCTGATGCTCTTCACTGAGTATCCCGTGGTCCCGAAGCATTTCCTTTGAAAAAATTAAGTGTCCAAACTACAGGTGGTGTAGCTTGCTTAACAGCCGGGATAATCCGCTGACTAGCAGACACTGCTACTAGGCGCAAAGTATTTCCTGGGCTAGATGCAGTTAAAAATTTGTAATTAGATACTCTCGTTGGATGCTGAGAAAGCATTCCATAGAGTCTCATGGCATGCCATATATGATTCTCTTAAAAAGCTTGGGGTAGGCGTCTAGGGGACCCTTTTATAGCCAAAATCACGGCCCTGTATCGCAATACATCACCTAGGCTGAAGATAAATGGAACTGTAGCACCCTGAGGGCTCGGTTGCTACAGAGGTATTGCACCTCACCCAGAGGTGTGATATCTCACTCTCAGGTAAGGATGGGGTGTGGATCAGGACCCGACACCTGCATGCATTACACCACATTGCCGTGGGGCAGGGCCTGACCACCTGCGTCGAGGGGTCAGGCCAAAAGGGGAGACCGGTCCCCGAAACTAGTGGAGGCAGGAAACGTCCCTCAGCTAGAAACCGGAGGCTCTGACATTTTATGTGGCACAGCCCCTCGCTACACCCGCTAGGAAGGCACCACATAGGGTCAGGGAAACTGGCGCCAAGTTTACGAAGAGGAGGCCCGAGGCAGCCGGACAGAAGGGTTGGTAAGAAAGGCCAGACAAAGGACACACAAAGGGGGCCCTGTGAAGCACTCCAAAGTTATCTGGGAGTTGTCTGAGCCCCTCACCTGTTGAGCACAGTATGACGTGGGCAGCCGTTACCTGCAGACGTGGTCTGGATAATAAGAACTGTGAGTAAAGGCCCTGGACTGCATCACTGACTATGTGTCGTCACTGCTGCTGCCCTGCACCATCACCCCCATCCTCCGCATACACTGCCCTGAGGCTATACTCCTCCCGTGGGGAGTTATGCTACGCTCTGCTGCACCCATAACACCAGCCTCAGCGGTCTGCCCTGCAGCGGCGGTTCACTCTGACCGCAATCCACGGGTGGCGTTGTCGGACATTTAAACATCAAAACCACATAAATAGTTCCGCCACTGGTTTGACCGCCCTGAGCCATGGATCCGGGTCGCCGCCACGGAGACTACAACCACCAGCATCCACCAAATAGGGTCCGGCTCCGGGTGTCCCAAGGTCCAGGGGATGCATCAGAACATTTTCATCACCTTTCACATCCACCAATGGGACAAGGCAGGGATGTCCTCTGTCCCCTCTCCTATACATCCTAGTGACGGAGCACCTGCTCTCATCAATTCGCCATAACCCCAATATTAGGTGGATTGAGGTGGGAGGCACCGAGTGCAAGTGCTCTCTATTTGCTGATGATGTCCTAGTATATATCACTCAATCACATATATCCATCCATGCTGTTATGGCTGAAATAGATTACTTTGTTACATGGTCAAATTTTAAAATCAATGCAGCGAAGTCTGAGGCCCTCGATGTCTCCCTCCCCAAATCCATACAGGATTCCATCCAGTCCAACTTTCCCTTTGCCTGGCCCTCACAGGGTATCAAATACTTAGGAATTCCTATTCATAGAGACCTCTCCCATCTATGTTATCTTAATATTGGACCCTTTATTGAACAACTCCATACAGACCACGTTTGGCAAATTAGAACTGTAAGATTCACTACGTGAACCACTGGTGTTTTGTGGAAAAGCACATGTACACTGTGTTCCAAATTATTATGCAAAAAGTGTTTAGGAGTGATAAGGGAAGAATTTGTTTGATTGTCAGTTAAACTCATTGATGGTGATGTGTGTCAGGACTCATAATATATCACTGTAAGCAATTGCAGACACCTGTGCTAATTAGTTTGGCAGGTGTGTCCATTGAAAGGCAATACTACTTAAGAAGGCTGTCCCACATTATTAAGCAGCCTACATTTTCTGCCAAAATGGGAAAGAAAAAGGATGTGTCGGCTGCTGAGAAGCAACAAATTGTGGAGTGTTTAGGTCAAGGCATGACTACAATCAACATTGTGCGATGATCAGGATGAAGCGTCTTGGCAATCAAGAAGTATGTAGCTGATTCACAGTACACACGTGTGCGTGCTGATAAGGGCAAATTGAGGACTCTTTCCTACAGGCAATTACGTCAGGTTAAAAGAGCAGCGGCAAAAAAGCCTTGTCATAGCAGCAGACAAGTTTTTGAAGCTGCTGGTGCCTCCAACGTCCCCCGAACAACAAGATGCAGGGTCCTTCAGAGGTTTGCAGCTGTGCATACGCCATCCTGTCGACCTCCTCTATCCACTTCACACAAGCAGAAACTGCTCCAGTGGGCCAAACATTACATGAAGACTGATTTCAAAACTGTTTTGTTCACGGATGAGTGCCGTGCAACGCTCGATGGTCCAGATGGATGAAGTGGACAATGGCTGGTTGATGGACACCCCACGCAAACACGGCTACAGCGCCAACAAGGAGGAGGTGGAGTAATGTTTTGGGCTGGAATCATGGGGAGAGAGATTGTCGGCCCCTTTAGGATCCCTGAAGGGGTAAAGATGAACTCCATAATGTATGTGGATTTTCTCAAACAGCACTTCCTGCCATGGTTCAAGAAGAAGAACCGTGTATTCACAGCAAGATCATTTTTATGCATGATAATGCACCATCTCATGCTGCACATAAAACATCTGCATCTCTGGCTGATATGGGCATAAAAGGTGACAAAGTTATGGTGTGACCCCCATGCTCCCCTGACCTCTACCCCATTCAGAACCTCTGGAGCATCATCAAAAGGAGTGTCTATGATGGCGAGAGGCAGTTCACATCTAAGCAACAGCTCTGGGAGGGTATTCTGTCCTCATGCAAAACAATTGAAGAAGAAAACATCCAAAACCTGACAAATTCAATGGACGAGAGAGTTCAGAAGCTCCTTTCGAACAAGGGGTCCTATGTGAAAATGTAACATCACCTAGACTAAAGTTTTGAGTTGAAAACTGTTTGATTTCAGTTTCTAATAACCTGCTAATGCTTATAATTTCAAAAATGACCATTTTTTTGATATTTATTAAAATGAAAAGGTTGATCGAAAAGGTTGGGGGATCTAAGAGTGTTTTCAACCCAGTAGTCAGGATTACTTCGAATTCTGACAATATGAGGGTCATGTTGCAGGTAGTGCAGCAAGAAGGCACTTATGTGCCTTGCGCATCTCGGAGCCCCAAAATTATTTTCCGGGCTAGATGCAACTAAAAATTATTATTAATTTTAAATATGGTGGAGCTTAGTGTAGATGGCCTAATAGAATCAGTGCTGCACACTGCTACAAAGCCCAAATTATTTTCCAGCCAAGGTACAGATAAACATGATTAGTAATTTTAAATCTGGTGGAGCTTAGTATAGATGGCCTAATAGAATCAGTACTGCACACTGCTACAAAGCCCAAATTATTTTCCAGCCAAGATACAGATAAACATGATTAGTAATTTTAAATCTGGTGGAGCTTATTATAGATGGCCTAATAGAATCAGTGCTGCACACTGCTACAAAGCCCAAATTATTTTCCAGCCAAGATACAGATAAACATGATTAGTAATTTGAAAGCTTAAAACAGTTGGTGAGGTGATTTTAACCAATCATCAAGCTTTTACTCTCCCCAGGATGACACAGGGGTAGAAAAGTCATTTCGGATCCATGATTTGTTCATCTTTATGAACGTGAGTCTGTCTACATTATCAGTGGAGAGCCGCGTGCGCTTATCTGTCAGCACACCACCAGCAGTGCTGAACACACGTTCAGACAGAACGCTGGCTGCGGGGCATGACAAGATCTCCAAGGCGTAAGTGGCTAGCTCCGGCCATTTATCCAGATTGGAAGCCCAAAAAGAGCAAGGGTCCAGTGACACAGTCATGGCTTCAATGTTTACTTGGAGATACTACTGTACCATCGTCTCTAGGCGTTGACTATGTGTCAGACTTCTTGTCTCCTGTGGCCTTGCAAAGGATGGGCTAAAAAAGTGGTGAAATGATTCCGCAAAATTGATGTTACCAGCAGATACTGTGGTTTTGTTACGGTTTGAGTGCTGAACACTCGACGGTCCCACGGTTGGCAAGTTGGAACAGTGAGATTCACTACGTGCACCACTGGTGTTTTGTGGAAAAGCACATGTAAGATTCTGCAACAGTCTCTGCTGATACTCCTTCATGCGTGCATCCCTTTCTATGGCAGGAATCATTTCTGCAAATTTACTTTTGTACCGGGGATCTAACAGTGTGGCAACCCAGTAGTCAGGATTATTTCTAATTTTCACAATTCGAGGGTCATGTTGCAGGTAGTGCAGCAAGAAGGCACTCATGTGTGTTGCGCATCCAGGAGCACCAAGTCCCTGTTGTGTTGGGGGCGAGGTAACAATCATGCTTCCTTCCTCTGTCCTCTCCCCCCAACCTCGCACAACAGAAATGTGATCAAGGTCTCCCTCATCTGATGAGTTTTCCATCAGTTCGTCCTCCACTTCTTCCTGGGCTCCTGTACCTTCCTCACTAGTTTGGCTGCTACAATGCGCCCTGGTAAAACCATCTCCCCCACTCTCACATGCCAGCCGCCTTGGTGCTGCCGACCATCTGGACCTTGCAGATGTTAGCCCTTCCGCATACAACTCCTCCTCCTCTACTTCCTCCACCTCCTCTTGTGCCACCACCTGACTCCGAATTCTGTTTAACATGTGCTCCAGCATGTAAATCACCGGAATAGTCATGCTGATAATGGTATCGTCAGCACTAAACATCTTCGTCACCATTTCAAAACTGTGCAGAAGGGTGCATAGGTCCCTGATCTGAGACCACTCCTCCAGTGTGATTTGCCCCACCTCTGGATCTCGTTGGCTCAGGCTATACGTCAGAACGTATTGCACCAGGGCTTGTCGGTGCTACCACAGTCGCTGCAACATGTGCAGAGTTGAATTCCACCGGGTAGGCACATCGCATTTTAGCCGGTGAAGTGGCAGGCCCAACGACTTCTGTAGAGATGTAAGTCGCTGAGTTGCGGGATGTGAACGGCGGAAGTGAGCACACAGCGACCGTGCCCTCTGCAGAAGGCCATCTAGTCCGGGATAGTGGGCTAAAAATTGCTGGACAACCAGGTTCAACACGTGAGCCATACAAGGCACGTGTGTGACATTGCAAAGGCGAAGGGCCGCACCCAGGTTTGCAGCATTGTCGCACACGGCCTTCCCTGGTTTCAGGTCCAGTGGAGACAACCATTCATGAAATTGGTTCTCCAGAGCTGACCACAACTCCTCAGCTGTGTGACTCACATTTCCCAGACATTTCAAATTAAAAACCGCCTGATGACGTTGAGCCCTACTGCCAGCATAGTAAGGAGGTGTGCAGGATCCCTTCTGCGCAGTTAGAAAGCTTGTGGCATGACCAGTCAGGCTTTGGGTGCAGGTGGAGGACCGAGAGGAGGTTGAGGAGGCAGAAGCAGTGGAGGAACTTTGAGATAAAGAGGATTAACGCACAACTCGTGGGGACGGCAAGACTTGGACAGCAGCCCCTTGTCCTGCTGTCACCATAGTTACCCAGTGCCCAGTCAGCGACATGTAACGCCCCTGTCCATGCCTACTCGTCCAAGTGTCTGTGGTGAAATGCACCCTGTCACACACAGAGTTTCTCAAAGAAGCGGTGATGTTGTGCGCGACATGCTGGTGGAGCGCAGGCACACCTTTCTTTCAGAAGTAGTGCCGACTGAGCATCTGGTACTGGGGCACTGCGACGGACATAAGGTCTCGAAAATCCTCTGTGTCCACCAGGCGGAAAGGCAGCATTTCTGTAGCCAAGAGCTTGCAGATGGTGAAATTCAACCTCTTAGCTTTCTCATGGCTAGGAGGAAATGGTCTTTTACTTGTCCACATCTGAGGGACCGAGGGCTGGCTATTGTGCTTAGACGGGGTTGATAAGGGTGTCCCCGGCAAACTGCCGGTCTGTGAGGAAGATGCAGGCGGACATGTTAGGTTGCCTTGATCCAAAGGTGGTGCTATCGATGTCGGACAGCGCTCAAAACCAGCTGGTGTTACCACCTCCAAAGAAAATGATGACCTGCCAATCACACTGGCTGTTGCGGGTAAAGAGGTGGCAGGTCTGTGCCCCAAAACAGGTGTGACTGCTGTCCCCCCAGTCACAGAGGATGAAGAGGCCATGGATGCACAAGATATGGCAGACGGTGGTTGGCCCGGCTGGCTAGGCCGCTTTGTAGCACAGTGAGCTTCCCACTGCAACTTATGCTTCATGTCCATGTGCCGGTTCTCAAACTATGTATTTTTTGGCCTCTACTTAGCTTTTGCTGACAAATGTTACAGATAACACGAGTTGGGTCATCTTTATCGATCTGAAAAAATGCCCAGGCTATGCAAGGCTTAGAACCCATGCAACCTGAAGAGCCACCACGACTTGTGGTGAGAGGCAGAGTTGTGTTTGAGGATGCAGTTGTTGACGTGCTTCCAGTACTACGTCTCTGTCCAGGAAGGCGCAACCTGACCTCATCGTCACTAGCATCCTCCTCCACCTCCTCTGCTGACCTCATCTCTGGGCTGACTGTGGATTGACAGTAAGTGGGATCTCCAACCTCATCATCATCACCCTGTGCGTTATCACACCCGTCGTCCTCAGAGCCAACCTGTTCCTGCCCTGACAAAAAAATAAAGTTGTCGCTCCAATCAGGTATTTGAGTCTCATCATCGTCTTCCTCATTGTCTCCACCAACAGGAGCTACAGTTTGGGAATGAGGGTCAACATTATGGTCAGAACCTTCTGCGTCTGGTCCTGGATCCGACTCATAAAGATTCTGGGCATCAGTGCAGATCATTTCCTCGTCTGGATTCACAGAAGCGCTGGAGTCGACCTCTGATTCCCAGGCTATAGTATGAGTAAACAGCTCTGCAGACTCAACCATCTGTTCTACCTCATACTCAGACGGGCAGCTGGAGATTTAGGAGCTGTGAGGAAGCAAGTGCGATTGGGGTGACACCTTTTAGGACTGGAGTATTTGTGATGTTTAAGTTGATGTGGAGGAGAGCCCACTTATAGGAACACTTGATATCCGTTGAAGCACCTGCTGTTTTTGTGCCTCATCTGGAATTTGTAGCGATTGGCGTGGCCGTAAGAAAGGGATCTTATCACATTGTCCGCTAAAAGAAGTAGACATTTTAGTTTGGCTGGAAGATGGTCTTTCTTCTGCAGATGTTACTGTTGCTTTAACACCAAACCCCACGGACACAACCTTTTTTCCCCTTCCCAGCACGCCTATTCCCCATTCGACCAGCAGCAGGCTTTTTTCCACTCATTTTGGTGGTTAACTAATTAACAACTCTGGAGTTGTTTGCACAAAAAAACAATGGATGGGAACCGAGCAGAGCTGAGTGGCCAAACTGTGGCATTAGGCCAAAACTATTGGCTGGGTTAGATGCAGAAAAATATTATATTCAATTTGCAACCTGATGGAGGTCAGTAAGGATGGACTAATAGAACAAGTCCCACAAACAGCTAGAAGCCCAAATATTTTTTCAGAGGTAGATGCAGAAAAAAATATATTCAGTTGCAACCTGATGGAGGTCAGTATAGATGGACTAACAGAGAAAGTCCCACACACTGCTAGAAGGCCAAATATTTTTTCAGAGATAGATGCAGACAAAAAATTATTTTTCATTTGCAACCTGATGGAGGTCAGTATAGATGGACTAATAGAGAAAGTCCCACACACTGTTAGAAGGCCAAATATTTTTTCAGAGCTAGATGCAGATAAAAATTATTTTTAATTTGCAACCTGATGGAGGTCAGTATAGATGGACTAATAGAGAAAGTCCCACACACTGCTAGAAGGCCAAATATTTTTTCAGAGCTAGATGCAGATAAAAATTATTTTTAATTTGCAAACTGATGGAGGTCAGTATAGATGGACTAATAGAGAAAGTCCCACACACTGCTAGAAGGCCAAATATTTTTTCTAAGCTAGATGCAGAAAAAAATTATATTCAGTTTGCAACCTGATGGAGGTCAGTATAGATGGACTAATAGAACAAGTCCCACACACAGCTAGAAGCCCAAATATTTTTTCAGAGGTAGATGCAGATAAAAATTATTTTTAATTTGCAACCTGATGGAGGTCAGTATAGATGGACTAATAGAGAAAGTCCCACACACTGCTAGAAGGCCAAATATTTTTTCAGAGCTGGATGCAGACAAAAAATTAGTTTGAATTTGCAACGTGATAGAGGTCAGTATAGATGGACTAATAGAACAAGTCCCACACACTGCTAGAAAGCCAAATATTTTTTCAGAGCTGGATGCAGAAAAAAATTATATTCAGTTTGCAACCTGATGGAGGTCAGTATAGATGGACTAATAGAACAAGTCCCACACACTGCTAGAAGCCCAAATATTTTTTCAGAGCTAGATGCAGAAAAAAATTATATTCAATTTGCAACCTGATGGAGGTCAGTATAGATGGACTAATAGAGAAAGTCCCACACACTGCTAGAAGACCAAATATTTTTCAGAGCTAGATGCAGACAAAAAATTATTTTGAATTTGAAACCTGATGGAGGTCAGTATAGGTGGACTAATAGAACAAGTCCCACACACTGCTAGAAGGCCAAATATTTTTTCAGAGCTAGATGCAGAAAAAAATTATTTTGAATTTGAAACCTGATGGAGGTCAGTATAGGTGGACTAATAGAACAAGTCCCACACACTGCTAGAAGGCCAAATATTTTTTCAGAGCTAGATGCAGAAAAAAATTATATTCAGTTTGCAACCTGATGGAGGTCAGTATAGATGGACTAATAGAACAAGTCCCACACACAGCTAGAAGCCCAAATATTTTTTCAGAGGTAGATGCAGAAAAAAAATATATTCAGTTTGCAACCTGATGGAGTTCAGTATAGATGGACTAATAGAGAAAGTCCCACACACTGCTAGAAGGCCAAATATTTTTTCAGAGATAGATGCAGACAAAAAATTATTTTTCATTTGCAACCTGATGGAGGTCAGTATAGATGGACTAATAGAGAAAGTCCCACACACTGCTAGAAGGCCAAATATTTTTTCAGAGCTAGATGCAGATAAAAATTATTTTTAATTTGCAACCTGATGGAGGTCAGTATAGATGGACTAATAGAGAAAGTCCCACACACTGCTAGAAGGCCAAATATTTTTTCAGAGCTAGATGCAGATAAAAATTATTTTTAATTTGCAACCTGATGGAGGTCAGTATAGATGGACTAATAGAGAAAGTCCCACACACTGCTAGAAGGCCAAATATTTTTTCTAAGCTAGATGCAGAAAAAAATTATATTCAGTTTGCAACCTGATGGAGGTCAGTATAGATGGACTAATAGAACAAGTCCCACACACAGCTAGAAGCCCAAATATTTTTTCAGAGGTAGATGCAGATAAAAATTATTTTTAATTTGCAACCTGATGGAGGTCAGTATAGATGGACTAATAGAGAAAGTCCCACACACTGCTAGAAGGCCAAATATTTTTTCAGAGCTAGATGCAGACAAAAAATTAGTTTGAATTTGCAACGTGATAGAGGTCAGTATAGATGGACTAATAGAACAAGTCCTACACACTGCTAGAAAGCCAAATATTTTTTCAGAGCTGGATGCAGAAAAAAATTATATTCAGTTTGCAACCTGATGGAGGTCAGTATAGATGGACTAATAGAACAAGTCCCACACACTGCTAGAAGCCCAAATATTTTTTCAGAGCTAGATGCAGAAAAAAATTATATTCAATTTGCAACCTGATGGAGGTCAGTATAGATGGACTAATAGAGAAAGTCCCACACACTGCTAGAAGACCAAATATTTTTTCAGAGCTAGATGCAGACAAAAAATTATTTTGAATTTGAAACCTGATGGAGGTCAGTATAGGTGGACTAATAGATCAAGTCCCACACACTGCTAGAAGGCCAAATATTTTTTCAGAGCTAGATGCAGAAAAAAATTATTTTGAATTTGAAACCTGATGGAGGTCAGTATAGGTGGACTAATAGAACAAGTCCCACACACTGCTAGAAGGCCAAATATTTTTTCAGAGCTAGATGCAGAAAAAAATTATATTCAGTTTGCAACCTGATGGAGGTCAGTATAGATGGACTAATAGAACAAGTCCCACACACAGCTAGAAGCCCAAATATTTTTTCAGAGGTAGATGCAGAAAAAAAATATATTCAGTTTGCAACCTGATGGAGTTCAGTATAGATGGACTAATAGAGAAAGTCCCACACACTGCTAGACGGCCAAATATTTTTTCAGAGATAGATGCAGACAAAAAATTATTTTTCATTTGCAACCTGATGGAGGTCAGTATAGATGGACTAATAGAGAAAGTCCCACACACTGCTAGAAGGCCAAATATTTTTTCAGAGCTAGATGCAGATAAAAATTATTTTTAATTTGCAACCTGATGGAGGTCAGTATAGATGGACTAATAGAGAAAGTCCCACACACTGCTAGAAGGCCAAATATTTTTTCAGAGCTAGATGCAGATAAAAATTATTTTTAATTTGCAACCTGATGGAGGTCAGTATAGATGGACTAATAGAGAAAGTCCCACACACTGCTAGAAGGCCAAATATTTTTTCTAAGCTAGATGCAGAAAAAAATTATATTCAGTTTGCAACCTGATGGAGGTCAGTATAGATGGACTAATAGAACAAGTCCCACACACAGCTAGAAGCCCAAATATTTTTTCAGAGGTAGATGCAGATAAAAATTATTTTTAATTTGCAACCTGATGGAGGTCAGTATAGATGGACTAATAGAGAAAGTCCCACACACTGCTAGAAGGCCAAATATTTTTTCAGAGCTAGATGCAGACAAAAAATTAGTTTGAATTTGCAACGTGATAGAGGTCAGTATAGATGGACTAATAGAACAAGTCCCACACACTGCTAGAAAGCCAAATATTTTTTCAGAGCTGGATGCAGAAAAAATTATATTCAGTTTGCAACCTGATGGAGGTCAGTATAGATGGACTAATAGAACAAGTCCCACACACTGCTAGAAGCCCAAATATTTTTTCAGAGCTAGATGCAGAAAAAAATTATATTCAATTTGCAACCTGATGGAGGTCAGTATAGATGGACTAATAGAGAAAGTCCCACACACTGCTAGAAGACCAAATATTTTTTCAGAGCTAGATGCAGACAAAAAATTATTTTGAATTTGAAACCTGATGGAGGTCAGTATAGGTGGACTAATAGAACAAGTCCCACACACTGCTAGAAGGCCAAATATTTTTTCAGAGCTAGATGCAGAAAAAAATTATATTCAGTTTGCAACCTGATGGAGGTCAGTATAGATGGACTAATAGAACAAGTCCCACACACAGCTAGAAGCCCAAATATTTTTTCAGAGGTAGATGCAGAAAAAAAATATATTCAGTTTGCAACCTGATGGAGTTCAGTATAGATGGACTAATAGAGAAAGTCCCACACACTGCTAGAAGGCCAAATATTTTTTCAGAGCTAGATGCAGACAAAAAATTATATTCAATTTGCAACCTGATGGAGGTCAGTATAGATGGACTAATAGAGAAAGTCCCACACACTGCTAGAAGGCCAAATATTTTTTCAGAGCTAGATGCAGACAAAAAATTATTTTGAATTTGCAACCTGATGGAGGTCAGTATAGGTGGACTAATAGAACAAGTCCCACACACTGCTAGAAGGCCAAATATTTTTTCAGAGCTAGATGCAGAAAAAAATTATATTCAGTTTGCAACCTGATGGAGGTCAGTATAGGTGGACTAATAGAACAAGTCCCACACACTGCTAGAAGGCCAAATATTTTTTCAGAGCTAGATGCAGAAAAAATTATAATCAGTTTGCAACCTGATGGAGGTCAGTATAGATGGACTAATAGAACAAGTCCTACACATGTAGCACCCCGAGGACTCGGCTGCTACAGGGGTATTGCACCTCAGACCAGAGGTGTGGTATTCCACTCCCGGGTAAGGATGGAGTGTGGAACTGGGCTCAGTTAGCTGCATGCACCACACTCACCCCATTTCCGGGGGACAGATCAACGGTACTCCCACCAGATAGATGTGCAGGTACGACAGCTTCTGTCCCTGGCTGGAGTGGGGAGGGGGGAGGAACATCCTAGTGGTGTAGGAGCAGAGAGGGGAGGGACTCTGGGCAGAGGTAGGAGCCCATTGGTTGCTCGTCACCTGGGCTCGGGTGTCAGAGGGAGTATATAAGGTGGGCACCATCTTAGGACAGGGTCTGTTCTGTGCAGAGAGGAGCTCAGCCAGAGAGGGCTGATAGGGAGTTGTGGCTCAGTCTGGGCCCAGCTCCAGAGTCAGGCCTGGAGTGGAGGCCTGAAGCTGAGAGAGGGAGAGAGAGAGAAGTCAGAGGAAGAAGGAACAGAAACACCAGGAAAGGCCCAGAGACGCAAGAGAGAGGGAACCCTGAGATCCCACAAAATAACGGGTGAAGGGTTGGCAGAACAGGGTGCCAGATCCCAAACTGGTGGAGGCCAATTATCCTTAGCCAGGAACCGGAGGTCGTGGACAAGTTTTGGCGCGACCCCTCGCCATATCTACCAGGAAGGCATACCATATAGGGTCAGGGAAACCGGGAAAGGTTTCACCACCAGAAGGCCCGAGGGAGCTGGACAAAGGAGGATCCCTGGTGGGGACGGCCAGTAGAAAGGAAGAGAGGGGAGCTCAGGACCTCGCTCTGGAACTGCCTGGGAGTTGGCCGAGTCCCGCACCTGGTGGACGCAGCACGGCTCGGGTGGTCCTAGCTGTACACAAGGGACCTGATAAAGAACTGTGAGTAAAGCTGTGAAAACTGCAATTGCACGTCTCTGAGCTTCCTTGTCACACCACCACTACCACTATCATCTTTTCCTGCTTCATCAGCTGCCCTGAGGCTATACCCCTCCCGTTGGGGGTTATACCATCCACGCTGCACATCCGTACCACCGGCCTCAGCGGACTGCCCTGCAGCGGCGGCTTCATAGCCGCATTCAACGGGTGGCGTAGTCGGACACTAATACCATCATACCAATAACTGCCACTTAGTTTGACACCCTGGGCACGGACCGGGTCACCGCCACGAGGACTACTACCCCTATCGGATCCGGCTCCGGGTATTCCCCGCGTGCGCAACGCTTAACAACATGGCCCAGGGGGCGCGTCAACTTTGGCGTAGTCGGCAGGATTACGTGCCCGCAACCACCGGGTACTGCGTGCCTGAAGAAAAGTTCACATTTACCGCAAAAAGGAGTCTCCCGCCAATTCCAGAGGGTTCCCGCCATCGGACGCCATCTGGGGTCGTTTCCCGCCGTTTGCCCGCCATTTGCAGTCTTTGCCCGCCATCTGCGAAGTTTCCCACCATCGGGAGACGATTCCCGCCATCTGAGACGATTTCCCGCCCTGGCAGAGCGGACGTCATTATGGGCGTGCCAGAGGGTGGCAAGAGACCACCTTCCATCGTGGGCGCGGTCCCAGAAGGGCGCCAAAAGCGGAGACCGCCCCCACCAGCCGAGACTACCACCATGGAAATGTTCATCAAAGTGGGGGGTCTGCCCCTGAAACTGACTGTCACTAAGTTGCCCCGGGACCACTCCCAAGGGGGGCGGATAGAGAACAAAACGGAGAAGATGGGTGCAGCCTGGAGAAGTCTGGACAGATCGCACCCGGGGATGGAGGAAGAGACAAGCGGTACCGACCCCGTGGTCCGGGGCCTGCTGCAGGCCGCCACCCCAGAAGTCCTGGTGGAGATCCTGGCACAGCTCCCCAGAGATCGGGAGCGTGCACAGACCGCGCTGGAGGCCTTGGCCCGGAAGATGGCCCGAGTACAGCAGGAAGCACTGGCCGAATGGGGGAGGGAGATGGCCCAGCAGGCTGGAACCCGCCAGCAGAGGACGACACCCGCAACGTGGAGCATGTCTGCCCCTGAGGATGGTGCAGGAGGGACGAAGGCCGGAGACGCCGCCGCGGAAGGAGCCGCAGGGATGGAAGCAGATAATGGGGACGTCACCACCCCGAGCCCAGTAGCCGAAAGCCTGCCCCAGCTCCCCGTCGCAGAGCCCGAAGTCCCACTCACCGCGCCCATTGCCGCACCGCCGCTGCTCCCAACTAGGCCTCAAGCAGCAGGAGCCGCGGTCGCGCCCTCTGTTACGCCACGCCCCTCGACCCCGAGCATGGCAAAACAAGAAATGCCCCCGGCCTGGTCGCAAGGCCGAGTACCTCCGGGCGCCACGGCCCCCACAGCGCCCTCCTCCCGGAAGGTGCCATACTTGGACCCAGATAGGATGCCTCCGGCCTGGATGCAAGGCCGAGCACCCCCGGGCGCTGCCGCCCTTACGGCGCCCTCAACCTCCACAGTGCCACCCCTGGGCGCCGATCTGTTTGCACAACATACCAGCCCGGACGGGCTGCCCTTCGTGTGGCCACCGGAGTACGTCAACCCCCGACTCCGGAAGGAACGGCCTCTGTGCGAGCCTCTGATCCCGGCTCCGGCGCCCGTCAAAATTGTCCCGCTCTCGTTGGAGGACGCCCAATTTGCATGGGATCCGACTGGTGAAGACCTCATGGGGTTCACCAAGGAAACCCGGGCGGCCGCAGCCCGGCGTGAGGAGTGCTGCCGTCAACAGCTAGAGGTCTTTGGGAGAGAACGGCGAGAGAGGCGGATCCGCGAGGAACAGCTGCAGGTCCAAAGCGCAGAGCAGAAACGCCGGGCCCGACGAAACCCCCGTGCGGCCCACGGTCCCCGCGCCAAAGGGACCGTAATAAAGTTCCAGTTGGAGCATGGCTGGGGCTTTATCCGGGATCACCGAACCCCCGGCGACGTCTTTGTCACCCGCAGGGTTGTTGAGAGCCACCTGCCGGAGGGACACCGCGGACGTGACCTCTACCCGGGTGATGAGGTCACCTTCACCCGGCATCAGTGTGCCAAAGGACCGCACGCCCTTCACGTACACCGGCTGACTGAGGAGGAGATACAGTATGAGGAAAGCCAAGAGGACCCGGACGGGTCTGAAGACTACCCTCAGGAAGGAGCACGAAGAGGACACCATTATTAGAGAGTGGTAAAGAAGGACTGTATATAGTTACCCGTCGGGGTACAAGAACTGTCGTAAAATTGGTGTTTGTGTGAACTGTTACCAGTGTGCCCTTAATCCCTTACCAGGCTGAGGACAGTGAGCAGCCATTCCCCTATCCCCACTGGCCGAGGACTGAGAGCGGCCACCCTGTAAATAGTTGCGCTTCTTAAGGCGCCCCCTACTGGTTTTATAGAGGAACTGCGTTTCTACTTTAGAACTAGAGACTGTTGCACTTTACCTGGTCACAAGTAGCACCGTGGCCAGAAGATCAAGAATATATTTGAAAATGTTTTATTTGAGAATGTCTTATAATGGAAAGTTAAATATGCTGCTAAAATAATAATGCCAAAAGTTTTAAATGGTGTTTTTCAAAAAGAGTTCCGGTGGCATTAGGAAAATGTTTTATACCTGTAACGTTTAAAAAGAGTAGAGTACCTCCCATAAAGGGACGAGTTGTAGTTAATGTCTTATATGTGAGTGCACTTTAAAATTTTTGTATGTCTAATTGTTTTGCTCTATTCCAGCCCGAGGACGTGCTGTGATTTACCAGGGGGGAATGTAGCACCCCGAGGACTCGGCTGCTACAGGGGTATTGCACCTCAGACCAGAGGTGTGGTATTCCACTCCCAGGTAAGGATGGAGTGTGGAACTGGGCTCAGTTAGCTGCATGCACCACACTCACCCCATTTCCGGGGGACAGATCAACGGTACTCCCACCAGATAGATGTGCAGGTACGACAGCTTCTGTCCCTGGCTGGAGTGGGGAGGGGGGAGGAACATACTAGTGGTGTAGGAGCAGAGAGGGGAGGGACTCTGGGCAGAGGTAGGAGCCAATTGGTTGCTCGTCACCTGGGCTCGGGTGTCAGAGGGAGTATATAAGGTGGGCACCATCTTAGGACAGGGTCTGTTCTGTGCAGAGAGGAGCTCAGCCAGAGAGGGCTGATAGGGAGCTGTGGCTCAGTCTGGGCCCAGCTCCAGAGTCAGGCCTGGAGTGGAGGCCTGAAGCTGAGAGAGGGAGAGAGAGAGAAGTCAGAGGAAGAAGGAACAGAAACACCAGGAAAGGCCCAGAGACGCAAGAGAGAGGGAACCCTGAGATCCCACGAAATAACGGGTGAAGGGTTGGCAGAACAGGGTGCCGGATCCCAAACTGGTGGAGGCCAATTATCCTTAGCCAGGAACCGGAGGTCGTGTACAAGTTTTGCCGCGACCCCTCGCCATATCTACCAGGAAGGCATACCATATAGGGTCAGGGAAACCCGGAAAGGTTTCACCACCAGAAGGCCCGAGGGAGCTGGACAAAGGTGGATCCCTGGTGGGGACGGCCAGTAGAAAGGAAGAGAGGGGAGCTCAGGACCACGCTCTGGAACTGCCTGGGAGTTGGCCGAGTCCCGCACCTGGTGGACGCAGCACGGCTCGGGTGGTCCTAGCTGTACACAAGGGACCTGATAAAGAACTGTGAGTAAAGCTGTGAAAACTGCAATTGCACGTCTCTGAGCTTCCTTGTCACACCACCACTACCACTATCATCTTTTCCTGCTTCATCAGCTGCCCTGAGGCTATACCCCTCCCGTTGGGGGTTATACCATCCACGCTGCACATCCGTACCACCGGCCTCAGCGGACTGCCCTGCAGCGGCGGCTTCATAGCCGCATTCAACGGGTGGCGTAGTCGGACACTAATACCATCATACCAATAACTGCCACTTAGTTTGACACCCTGGGCACGGACCGGGTCACCGCCACGAGGACTACTACCCCTATCGGATCCGGCTCCGGGTATTCCCCGCGTGCGCAACGCTTCACAACATGGCCCAGGGGGCGCGTCACACACAGCTAGAAGCCCAAATATTTTTTCAGAGGTAGATGCAGAAAAAAAATATATTCAGTTTGCAACCTGATGGAGGTCAGTATAGATGGACTAATAGAGAAAGTCCCACACACTGCTAGAAGGCCAAATATTTTTTCAGAGCTAGATGCAGAAAAAAATTATATTCAGTTTGCAACCTGATGGAGGTCAGTATAGATGGACTAATAGAACAAGTCCCACACACTGCTAGAAGCCCAAATATTTTTTCAGAGCTAGATCCAGAAAAAAATGATATTCAATTTGCAACCTGATGGAGGTCCGTATAGATGGACTAATAGAATGATGCTATGCCCAAAAGATTTTACTTCACTAGGTGCAGTTAAAATATTGGTATTCTATACACAGGTGGTATATCTTGCAATACAGATAGGCTACTCCACTGACTAACACACTCTGCAATAGGCCAAAAAGGATTAGCTTTGCTAGATTCAGCCAAATGCTGTGAAAAAAACTTGCGCAGCACTGGCACAGACCTGCCTGGCAAAAACTGATAGGAACTGATGTAACCTAGTCCTGAAAAGGACTGCAATTACAATTAGTCTTTACTCCCACAACCTATCTATTTAAGAACACGAATTTTTTACCAGGATGTATTGTGATAACCCAGTAAAACAGGAAGTACCAAAATAATTTTAAAATAAATATTTTATTATAGACATGTTAAAATCCAGGATAAAACCATAAAAAGAAAGGTACCAATCATAGGGAGACAGGAGAAAAAACATTAAAGTCTTTAGAAAAGTATGCATAAATTGTTGGTTGATTATTGATACATACACTCAGCTTAAATAGTTTTATAACAAATTTATTGTACCATTAATGAAGTACCCATAATAAATTAGAAGGGTGATTATTGATACATACACCCAGCTTAAATAATCTTACAACAAACCTGTTATATCATTAATGAAGTACCCATAATAAATTAAAAGGGTGTATCTTTTTAAAAGATTTGTGTTATATATATCAACATGGAGTATCAGAAATCAGTTTATTATGCCGCAGTTTATTATGCCACACATTGGACCAAATCAACAAGGCAGCAGTGCTGTAACATACTGGTGCTCCCGTGCACAAAGGCACATAGATCAGCACAATTCATTAATTACATAACCAGCACCTGCTGCCAAAGTGATCACTCCAGTGCACATAGATATATATAGATCTCCTACTGCCGATAATAACTGATACTAAATGGGTACAATCAACACATAGGCATATATCAACAATAATGAAATGTATAATTGTTATGTTCTGCTACCAGAGCTAAGGAAAGAGAGGAGATCTGTCCCTACGATAGAACTCAGCTTAATCCCTACGATGTAACAGGGAACCTGATCCTTCGATCAGACCTGCTAAAGTCCTAAGCTAGTCTGTACGGAGACCTATAGATGTGGGGAAGGAATCCATACAAGTACTAAGGACTGGGAGGAATATGGGACACCTCCTAACAGAAATAGTAGCAGACAGACGAACAAACAAAATATATAGAACATAGAGGTCAGTAGACCAAGAAAACTAACAGAGCAAGACACAGAGCACAGGCTAGCTAGAAAGTAGATATACAATGAAGTCCAGCAAAGCCAGAAGGGCGGAGCAGGATTAAATAGGCCAACCAGGTCATGTGACCAGCAAAGGAAAAAAAACCTAAGAGCAAGGTTCTAACAGTACCCCCCCTTCTAAGAGGATCCTCCGGATCCCCTAGGACCAGGCTTATCAGGAAATCTCCTGTGAAACGCTCTGATAAGTCTGGACGCGGAAACATCATCCGACCTCACCCAAGAGTTATCCTCGGGACCGAAACCTTTCCAGGCCACAAGATACTGCAAACTACCTCTATACCGTCTAGAGTTAAGGATGCGAGAAATTTCATATTCCCCGTCCTCCACCACCGGAGGAACAGAGGCAGAGGTGTCACAATCCGATACAACAGCTTTTTTCAACAGAGAGACATGAAATACCGGATTAATTCTCCAGGAGGCAGGAACCTCCAACCTAACAGCAGATTGGTTGACAACCTGAAGCACCTTAAAGGGCCCTACAAACTTGGGACCCAATTTCTTTGAAGGAATCCTCAACCGCAGATTCCTAGAGGACAACCAAACCATGTCACCAACAGCGAACAAAACTTCCTGTCGTTTCCTATCAAAGTAGTCTTTAGATTTTCTGTTGGCCTCCTGAAGATTACCACGCACATCCGTCCAAACTCTCTCCAAATCACCGGAAAAATTCTCCTCCTCAGGCACAGCAGATCCCAACTTGGAGAACGACCCAAACGACGGATGTCTCCCAGAACAACAAAAAAAGGCGAACAACCAGCAGAAGAAGATGTATGATTGTTCAGAGCAAATTCAGCAAGTGGCAGAAACTCAGACCACCCCTCTTGATTGTCTGCCACAAAACAACGCAAGAACTGCTCAACATCCTGGTTTTTCCTTTCTGTCTGGCCATTAGATTCAGGATGATATCCGGACGAGAACGACAAAGGAACTCCCAACCTATCACAAAAGGCACGCCAAAAACGAGCCACGAACTGAGGACCCCTATCAGAAACAATGTCAGTAGGAACGCCATGAAGTCTGACAATTTCCTTGACAAAGGCCTTAGCGAGAGTTTTAGCGCAGGGCAGTTTGACGAAAGGAACCAAGTGACACATCTTGCTAAAACGGTCCACGACCACCCAGATGACAGTAAAACCCTCAGAGGGGGGAAGGTCAGTTATAAAGTCCATAGCTAGTCTGTACGGAGACCTATAGATGTGGGGAAGGAATCCCTACAAGTACTAAGGACTGGGAGGAATATGGGACACCTCCTAACAGAAATAGTAGCAGACAGACGAACAAACAAAATATATAGAACATAGAGGTCAGTAGACCAAGAAAACTAACAGAGCAAGACACAGAGCACAGGCTAGCTAAAAAGTAGATATACAATGAAGTCCAGCAAAGCCAGAAGGGCGGAGCAGGATTAAATAGGCCAACCAGGTCATGTGACCAGCAAAGGAAAAAAAACCTAAGAGCAAGGTTCTAACAATAATACTATTCCATACCAATGTAGATGCTCCTGCTTCCTGCCCCGACGCGCACGTTTCGCATTAGCTTCTTCGGGAGGCATGTCAAACTAAGGGGTGTGCGTGTTTTTAATGTAGCAACAGGCCAATGAGGGGATAGTTGGCGGAGATGAAAAAATAATGCTGTCAGCGTGGAGCCAATGGCGCATGCGAAGATTGAGGCGGCATCCAGGAAACGAGTCCTGTGACCAGCGGTCACGTGCTGGATGACGCACCCGCCCTCAACTACCCAGTGAAAGCGAGGCGTGATCCGCATGGAAAGACCACGGTACTCAGGGCTCAGAGCCGCGACAACCCGCGCATGCGCACCAACCACAAGAGGAACAGGTCATAAATTGGGACAATGAATATAGTGAAATGAGTGTAAAAAGAGGAGGGATGACGTGAAAATTAGTAAGTGTATGCATGAGGGCAGGAAGATATATAGAAAATCTCATGGAATCAATCAAAATGCAGCATAAATAATTATACCGCAAGAAATAATGTGCAAGTAATCAGCGGATAACAATCATGCTGATAAATTAATTACAGGGTTAATGGCATAAAGTGACAGTGCAGTCAAAAAAGGTATATATATGTAGTGGTCATCATAATATACATACATATAATTTTATGCTAAAAAATCAAGTGCTGTGACTACATAAAGTAACAGTGCAATAATATCATCACATAGACATTGTAAAGTGACAATGCAAAACACCAATATATAGAAAATCTCATGGAATCAATCAAAATGCAGCATAAATAATTATACCGCAAGAAATAATGTGCAAGTAATCAGCGGATAACAATCATGCTGATAAATTAATTGCAGGGTTAATGGCATAAAGTGACAGTGCAGTCAAGAAAGGTATATATATGTAGTGGTCATCATAATATACATACATATAATTTTATGCTAAAAAATCAAGTGCTGTGACTACATAAAGTAACAGTGCAATAATATCATCATATAGACATTGTAAAGTGACAATGCCAAACACCAATAAAGAAGTGTACTGTAGACAATGTAAGAAAATAATATTCTGTCCAAATTCTTCATAATTTCATACTGCAGCACTGATTGGCATCTGTGCATCATGATCTTATCTCCATCCATATTTGCTAAACCCCAGGTACCATATTAAAAACTAGAAAATATAAAAATTAAAATCAAGACAAACAGCACACATCGAATATCTAGTTTCAAATCTCATATACCTCATATAACTCACATAACTCACAGAAAAACCCCAAACCCAAAACTCTCATTCAAGCCTTGAGGGGCCAGGGAACCCAACCGATATATCCACCTGCTTTCGGTTTTCGCTAATCTTTTGTGTAAATCGCCCCCTCTAATGCCCATAGTAGCTACATCAATGCCCCTAATTTTTAATAAATGAGGATTACAATTGTGATACCTCTTAAAATGTTTGGGTATCGTTTTGAGAAGAGAGTCATTAATGTTAGTTTTGGCTTTCTCAATGTCTAAACAGTGCTCACGAGTCCTTACCTTAAGTTCTCTACTGGTCAGCCCGACGTAGATTTTATTACAGGGACATTCAGCCAGATAAATGACACCCTTGGTTGCACAAGTGATGTGGTGGCGAATTTCAAATGTCCGAGACCCATCATGGTTTCTGAAGTTTGTTGCTTTAATTAAATTACCACAGGCCTTACATAAACCGCAAGGAAAGAAGCCATTTTTGTATTTAGATATCTTCTGGGCCTTTGGTTCATAATGACTATGAACCAGAATGTCATTTAAATTACGGGAGCGTTTAGCAATAATCTGTGGTGAGTCAGGTAGGATTCGTTTAAGAATTGGGTCAGTGGAGAGGACATCCCAATGTTTCAAAATTATATTTTTAAAATCCGTCCATTGAGAATGGTAATTGGTGATTAGGCGTACTTGGTTATCAGCCACGGGTGATTTTTTACTGAATTGATTATTATAGAGCAAAGAATTCCTAGAAGTAGTCTTAGCACGTTGGTAGCCTCTCCTAATTGCACGTTGGCTATATCCTCTGGCCTTGAACCGTTCCGATAATTCATGTGATTGTATTTCAAATTGTTCATCGTTGGAACAGATCCTTTTAATGCGTAAAAATTGTCCAATTGGAATGCCATTAATGGTGGACTGTAGATGTGATGATGATGCATGAAGCAAGGAATTTGTTGCCGTAGTTTTCCGGAACAAAGTAGTCGATAACTGGCCATCTGGGTTAGTGGAAATGAAAATATCCAAAAATTCAGCAGTTCTGCCAAATTTATACGTGAGCTTAATATTGTATTCGTTGCAATTCAGGCTATCCATAAATACTTTCAACTCCTCGCTGGAACCCTCCCAAATGAACATAAGGTCGTCAATGTAACGAAGCCAATTGTGGATTTTGTCAATACCAGGCCTTGTTTCATCTTGCAATACTTGACGTTCCCAAAACCCCATAAACAGGTTAGCATAAGCAGGGGCACAGGATGCCCCCATGGCGGTCCCCTGTAACTGTAAATAGGTTTTGCTGTTGAAATAGAGGAAATGAAGGGTTGGGATGATGTGGTCTTCAAAATGGCCGATAAAGGCGGTAATGTGGTGGTGTGGCCTAATTCAACGTATGAGAAACAAGCCACTAAGTTACTTGGTGATCGTAAATGCTTCAAAGAGTTGACCTTTAATCCCACCGCCGTATTTCATTCCGAACTTCTTGGCCTTTTGTCATCGGCCTTTGAAGACCACGTTATCCCCAAAAATCTTCTGGATCTGTATAAGAATTTGAACCCTAGATTAGTCACATTATACTTGATTCCTAAGATACACAAAAACACGTTGGACCCTCCAGGGAGACCGATTGTCTCCGGAAATGAAAGTCTCTGTGAGACTATATGCAAGATTGTGGATTTTTATCATAAACCACCTGTTTCTGAATTACCATCATTTGTTAAGGACACTACTATGGTCCTACGTCGGCTTGACAATATACAACTAAATGACAATATGTTGATTGTGACAGCAGATGTAGAGGCCTTGTATACCTCTATAAGACACAGTGATGGCCTCATGGCGGTCTCCTGGTTTCGTCGATCTAGCAATATTGATCACTCATTAGCTAAACTAATTTTGGTTCTACTGGAATTCATATTAACTCATAATGTGTTTACTTTCAACAGCAAAACCTATTTACAGTTACAGGGGACCGCCATGGGGGCATCCTGTGCCCCTGCTTATGCTAACCTGTTTATGGGGTTTTGGGAACGTCAAGTATTGCAAGATGAAACAAGGCCTGGTATTGACAAAATCCACAATTGGCTTCGTTACATTGACGACCTTATGTTCATTTGGGAGGGTTCCAGCGAGGAGTTGAAAGTATTTATGGATAGCCTGAATTGCAACGAATACAATATTAAGCTCACGTATAAATTTGGCAGAACTGCTGAATTTTTGGATATTTTCATTTCCACTAACCCAGATGGCCAGTTATCGACTACTTTGTTCCGGAAAACTACGGCAACAAATTCCTTGCTTCATGCATCATCATCACATCTACAGTCCACCATTAATGGCATTCCAATTGGACAATTTTTACGCATTAAAAGGATCTGTTCCAACGATGAACAATTTGAAATACAATCACATGAATTATCGGAACGGTTCAAGGCCAGAGGATATAGCCATCATGCAATTAGGAGAGGCTACCAACGTGCTAAGACTACTTCTAGGAATTCTTTTCTCTATAATAATCAATTCAGTAAAAAATCACCCGTGGCTGATAACCAAGTACGCCTAATCACCAATTACCATTCTCAATGGATGGATTTTAAAAATATAATTTTGAAACATTGGGATGTCCTCTCCACTGACCCAATTTTTAAACAAATCCTACCTGACTCACCACAGATTATTGCTAAACGCTCCCGTAATTTAAATGACATTCTGGTTCATAGTCATTATGAACCAAAGGCCCAGAAGATATCTAAATCCAAAAATGGCTTCTTTCCTTGCGGTTTATGTAAGGCCTGTGGTAATTTAATTAAAGCAACAAACTTCAGAAACCATGATGGGTCTCGGACATTTGAAATTCGCCACCACATCACTTGTGCAACCAAGGGTGTCATTTATCTGGCTGAATGTCCCTGTAATAAAATCTACGTCGGGCTGACCAGTAGAGAACTTAAGGTAAGGACTCGTGAGCAATGTTTAGACATTGAGAAAGCCAAAACTAACATTAATGACTCTCTTCTCAAAACGATACCCAAACATTTTAAGAGGTATCACAATTGTAATCCTCATTTATTAAAAATTAGGGGCATTGATGTAGTTACTATGGGCATTAGAGGGGGCGATTTACACAAAAGATTAGCGAAAACCGAAAGCAGATGGATATATCGGTTGGGTTCCCTGGCCCCTCAAGGCTTGAATGAGAGTTTTGGGTTTGGGGTTTTTCTGTGAGTTATGTGAGTTATATGAGGTATATGAGATTTGAAACTAGATATTCGATGTGTGCTGTTTGTCTTGATTTTAATTTTTATATTTTCTAGTTTTTAGTATGGTACCTGGGGTTTAGCAAATATGGATGGAGATGAGATCATGATGCACAGATGCCAATCAGTGCCGCCGTATGAAATTATGAAGAATTTGGACAGAATATTATTTTCTTACATTGTCTACAGTACACTTCTTTATTGGTGTTTGGCATTGTCACTTTACAATGTCTATGTGATGATAATATTGCACTGTTACTTTATGTAGTCACAGCACTTGATTTTTTAGCATAAAATTATATGTATGTATATTATGATGACCACTACATATACAGTGGTGGCCAAAAGTATTGGCACCCCTGCAATTCTGTCAGATAATACTCAGTTTCTTCCTGAAAATGATTGCAATCACAAATTCTTTGGTATTATTATCTTCATTTAATTTGTCTTCAATGAAAAAACACAAAAAGAATTGTCCTAAAGCCAAATTGGATACAATTCCACACCAAACCTAAGAAAGGGGGTGGACAAAAGTATTGGCACTGTTTGAAAAATCATGTGATGCTTCTCTAATTCGTGTAATTAACAGCACCTGTAACTTACCTGTGGCACCTAACAGGTGTTGGCAATAACTAAATCACACTTGCAGCCAGTTAACATGGATTAAAGTTGACTCAACCTCTGTCCTGTGTCCTTGTGTGTACCACATTGAGCATGGAGAAAAGAAAGAAGACCAAAGAACTGTCTGAGGACTTGAGAAACCAAATTGTGAGGAAGCATGAGCAATCTCAAGGCTACAAGTCCATCTCCAAAGACCTGAATGTTCCTGTGTCTTCCGTGCGCAGTGTCATCAAGAAGTTTAAAGCCCATGGCACTGTGGCTAACCTCCCTAGATGTGGACGGAAAAGAAAAATTGACGAGAGATTTCAACGCAAGATTGTGCGGATGGTGGATAAAGAACCTCAACTAACATCCAAACAAGTTCAAGCTGCCCTGCAGTCCGAGGGTACAACAGTGTCAACCCGTACTATCCGTCGGCGTCTGAATGAAAAGGGACTGTATGGTAGGATACCCAGGAAGACCCCACTTCTTACCCCGAGACATAAAAAAGCCAGGCTGGAGTTTGCCAAAACTTACCTGAGAAAGCCTAAAACGTTTTGGAAGAATGTTCTCTGGTCAGATGAGACAAAAGTAGAGCTTTTTGGGAAAAAGCATCAACATAGAGTGTACAGGAAAAAAAAAGAGGCATTCAAAGAAAAGAACACGGTCCCTACAGTCAAACATGGCGGAGGTTCCTTGATGTTTTGGGGTTGCTTTGCTGCCTCTGGCACTGGACTGCTTGACCGTGTGCATGGCATTATGAAGTCTGAAGACTACCAACTAATTTTGCAGCATAATGTAGGGCCCAGTGTGAGAAAGCTGGGTCTCCCTCAGAGGTCATGGGTCTTCAAGCAGGACAATGACCCAAAACACACTTCCAAAAGCACTATAAAATGGTTTGAGAGTAAGCACTGGAGACTTCAAAGGTGCCAGCAATGAGTCCAGACCTGAATCCCATAGAACACCTGTGGAGAGATCTCAAAATGGCAGTTTGGAGAAGGCACCCTTCAAATATCAAGGACCTGGAGCAGTTTGCCAAAGAAGAATGGTCTACAATTTCAGCAGAGCATTGTAAGAAACTCATTGATGGTTACCGGAAGCAGTTGTTCGCAGTTATTTTGGCTAAAGGTTGTGCAACCAAGTATTAGGCTGAGGATGCCAATACTTTTGTCTGGCCCATTTTTGGAGTTTTGTGTGAAATGATCAATGATTTGATTTTTGCTTCATTCTCTTTTGTGTTTTTTCCTTGCAAGCAAATTAAATGAAGATAATAATACCAAAGAATTTGTGATTGCAATCATTTTCAGGAAGAAACTGAGTATTATCTGACAGAATTGCAGGGGTGCCAATACTTTTGGCCACCACTGTATATACCTTTCTTGACTGCACTGTCACTTTATGCCATTAACCCTGCAATTAATTTATCAGCATGATTGTTATCCGCTGATTACTTGCACATTATTTCTTGCGGTATAATTATTTATGCTGCATTTTGATTGATTCCATGAGATTTTCTATATATTGGTGTTTTGCGTTGTCACTTTACAATGTCTATGTGATGATATTATTGCACTGTTACTTTATGTAGTCACAGCACTTGATTTTTTAGCATAAAATTATATGTATGTATATTATGATGACCACTACATATATATCTTTTTTGACTGCGCTGTCACTTTATGCCATTAACCCTGTAATTAATTTATCAGCATGATTGTTATCCGCTGATTACTTGCACATTATTTCTTGCGGTATATTTATTTATGCTGCATTTTGATTGATTCCATGAGATTTTCTATATATCTTCCTGCCCTCATGCATACACTTACTAATTTTCACGTCATCCCTCCTCTTTTTACACTCATTTCACTATATTCATTGTCCCAATTTATGACCTGTTCCTCTTGTGGTTGGTGCGCATGCGCGGGTTGCCGCTGCTCTGAGCCCTGAGTACCGTGGTCTTTCCATGCGGATCACGCCTCGCTTTCACTGGGTAGTTGAGGGCGGGTGCGTCATCCAGCACGTGACCGCTGGTCACAGGACTCGTTTCCTGGATGCCGCCTCAATCTTCGCACGCGCCATTGGCTCCACGCTGACAGCATTATTTTTTCATATCCGCCCACTATCCCCTCATTGGCCTGTTGCTACATTAAAAACACGCACACCCCTTAGTTTGACACGCCTCCCGAAGAAGCTAATGCGAAACGTGCGCGTCGGGGCAGGAAGCAGGAGCATCTACATTGGTATGGAATAGTATTATACATTTCATTATTGTTGATATATGCCTATGTGTTGATTGTACCCATTTAGTATCAGTTATTATCGGCAGTAGGAGATCTATATATATCTATGTGCACTGGAGTGATCACTTTGGCAGCAGGTGCTGGTTATGTAATTAATGAATTGTGCTGATCTATGTGCCTTTGTGCACGGGAGCACCAGTATGTTACAGCACTGCTGCCTTGTTGATTTGGTCCAATGTGTGACATAATAAACTGCGGCATAATAAACTGATTTCTGATACTCCATGTTGATATATATAACACAAATCTTTTAAAAAGATACACCCTTCTAATTTATTATGGGTACTTCATTAATGGTATAACAGGTTTGTTGTAAGATTATTTAAGCTGGGTGTATGTATCAATAATCACCCTTCTAATTTATTATGGGTACTTCATTAATGGTACAATAAATTTGTTATAAAACTATTTAAGCTGAGTGTATGTATCAATAATCAACCAACAATTTATGCATACTTTTCTAAAGACTTTAATGTTTTTTCTCCTGTCTCCCTATGATTGGTACCTTTCTTTTTATGGTTTTATCCTGGATTTTAACATGTCTATAATAAAATATTTATTTTAAAATTATTTTGGTACTTCCTGTTTTACTGGGTTATCACAATACATCCTGGTAAAAAATTCGTGTTAATAATTGTTGTTTTGGAAGTATTATTAGTTTATTAATTATTTGGACACTTTTTGTGAAAAAAACTATCTATTTAAGAGCACAGACCTGACTGATAAAAGTCATAGGAAATGCTGTAACCTAGTCCTTAAAAGGACTGCAATCACAACTATTCCCTACTCCCAAGCTATCTGTAGATTTGTGCGAAAATTGGCTTGAAATTAACAAGGTATAGCGCACACAGCAACAGCGGTGCCGTCTAACACGCAGCTGCAGCAGTGAGAAAATGGTGGCGACGGGGAAAATGGCTTGGTCTTATCGGGCAAGGACATGTGACATACACTGCCAATGACACATGCCCTTGCTTGTGTGAAAAAAAGCACTTCGCTCCGTGTGTGCGCTGCTGATAGGCTGACAGATTGCACCTCCCCACTGTAAATGCGGGAAAGAGAAAAAAAAATGGAGATCTTCATTATTCCTGCAGAGATCCATCCCCTGCCCCTCCCCCCGCCCCGCTGTACACTCAAACTGCGTATTAACATTAATTTTCATCATTACTGAGAAAAAATCCAGTTATGATTTTGGTGCACGAACAGTTATCGAACATAACCTCGAACAGCCGAATTTTTCTCAAATCGTTCGTGTTCGCCGAACGGCTCAAACACCGCCCAAAACAGCTCGAATTTGAGATTGGCGAACAGTTCGAGTCGAGCAACGCTCATCTCTAGATTTGACCCGTGGAACTGCAAAACCGCAGTTATAGTTATGTGGCATACACCAGACTCTTTTAAACAGATATATTGGTGTCTGACCAGTCAGGGAGACACTATTACTGTTTTTTTTTATGGCAAAAAATGCCAAAAACAGGATAATACAGAGATTTGACCCATGGAACTGCAAAACCACAGTTCTATTTTTCTGGCCTACACCAGACTCTTTTAAACATATATTGGTGTCTGACCAGTCAAGGAGACACTATTACAGTTTTTTTTTACGTCAAAAAATTCCAAAAACAGAATAATACAGAGATTTGACCCGTGGAACTGCAAAACCACTGTTCTATTTTTCTGGCCTACACCAGACTCTTTTAAACAGATATATTGGTGTCTGACCAGTCAGGGAGACTCTATTACTGTCTTTTTTATGGCAAAAAAGCCCAAAAGCAGGATAATACAGAGATTTTACCAGTGGAACTGCAAAACCACAGTTCTTTTTTTCTGGCCTACACCAGACTCTTTTAAACAGATATATTGGTGTCTGACCAGTCATGGAGACACTATTACAGTTTTTTTTTACTGCAAAAAAATGCCAAAAACAGGATAATACAGAGAGTTGACCCGTGGAACTGCAAAACCACGGTTATAGTTATGTGGCATACACCAGACTCTTTTAAACAGATATATTTGTGTCTGAACAGTACCAGACACACTCAATTTTTTGGGGGAGGGGGAAAAAATATCAAAAGGTTAATAAGACGGGTATTTGTACAGTCTGACTGAGGAAAAAAAATACAGGATTTAGATGAAAAAAATAAAAATTTTCCTGGCCCCTGAGTGCGGGGTGATAAGTCTAGCAATTTGACCAACAGGAGCACACAGGACTGTAATGCAGCGTTTGCTGGTATAACCACTGCGTCTCCTATACAGCCTGCCTGCCTGCCTGATATCTGGGATGGATATTAGTCCTGAGAAAGACTGTTTGTTTGATTTGGCAGGCTTTAGAGGCCCTACACTACCTATTTCGCACTATATATCTCTTCCTAACTCAGCAGCACTGACCCTACACTGCCTGATCCGGAGCAACTGTGTCCAAGATGGCGGTGCCCGGTTTTAAATATTCGAGGTGACTAGAGATGAGCGTTGTTCGACTCGAACTGTTCGCCAATCTCAAATTCGAGCTGGTTTGGGCGGTGTTCGAGCCGTTCGGCGAACACGAACGATTTGAAAAAAATTCGGCTGTTCAAGGCTATGTTCGATAACTGTTCGTGCACCAAAATCATAACTGGATTTTTTCTCAGTAATGATGAAAATTAATGTTAATACGCAGTTTGAGTGTACAGCGGGGCGGGGGGAGGGGCAGGGGATGGATCTCTGCAGGAATAATGAAGATCTCCATTTTTTTTCTCTTTCCCGCATTTACAGTGGGGAGGTGCAATCTGTCAGCCTATCAGCAGCGCACACACGGAGCGAAGTGCTTTTTTTCACACAAGCAAGGGCATGTGTCATTGGCAGTGTATGTCACATGTCCTTGCCCTATAAGACCCAGCCATTTTCCCCGTCGCCACCATTTTCTCACTGCTGCAGCTGCGAGTTAGACGGCACTTCTGTTGCTGTGTCGCTATACCTTGTTAATTTCAAGCCAACTTTCGCACAAATCTACAGATAGCTTGGGAGTAGGGAATAGTTGTGATTGCAGTCCTTTTAAGGACTAGGTTACAGCATTTCCTACGACTTTTATCAGGCAGGTCTGTGCTCTTAAATAGATAGGTAGTGGGAGTAAAGACTAATTGTAATTGCAGTCCTTTTCAGTACTAAGTTACATCAGTTCCTATCAGTTTTTGCCAGGCAGGTCTGTGCCAGTGCTGTGCAAGTTTTTTTCACAGCATTTGGCTAAATCTAGCAAAGCTAATCCCTTTTGGCCTATTGCAGAGTGTGTTAGTCAGTGGAGCAGCCTATCTGTGTTGCAAGCTACACCACCTGTGTATAGAATACCAATTTTTTTACTGCACCTAGTGAAGTAAAACCTTTTGGGCATAGCATCATTCTATTAGTCCATCTATATTGACCTCCATAAGGTTGCAAATTGAATATAATTTTTTTCTGCATCTAGCTCTGAAAAAATATTTGGCCTTCTAGCTGTGTGTGGGACTTGTTCTATTAGTCCATCTATACTGACCTCCATCAGGTTGCAAACTGAATATAATTTTTTTTTGCATCTACCTCTGAAAAAATATTTGGGCTTCTAGCTGTGTGTGGGACTTGTTCTATTAGTTCATCTATACTGACCTCCATCAGGTTGCAAATTGAATATAATTTTTTTCTGCATCTAGCTCTGAAAAAATATTTGGCCTTCTAACAGTGTGTGGGACTTGTTCTATTAGTCCATCTATACTGACCTCCATCAGGTTGCAAATTAAAAATAATTTTTATCCGCATCTAGCTCTGAAAAAATATTTGGCCTTCTAGCAGTGTGTGGGACTTGTTCTATTAGTCCATCTATACTGACCTCCATCAGGTTACAAACTGAATATAATTTATTTCTGCTTCTACCTCTGAAAAAATATTTGGGCTTCTAGCTGTGTGTGGGACTTGTTCTATTAGTCCATCTATACTGACCTCCATCAGGTTACAAATTGAATATAACTTTTTTCTGCATCTGGCTCAGAAAAAATATTTGGCCTTCTAGCAGTGTGTGGGACTTGTTCTATTAGTCCATCTATACTGACCTCCATCAGGCTGCAAATTAAAAATAATTTTTATCTGCATCTAGCTCTGAAAAAATATTTGGCCTTCTAGCAGTGTGTGGGACTTGTTCTATTAGTCCATCTATACTGACCTCCATCAGGTTGCAAATTAAAAATAATTTTTATCTGCATCTAGCTCTGAAAAAATATTTGGCCTTCTAGCAGTGTGTGGGACTTGTTCTATTAGTCCTTCTATACTGACCTCCATCAGGTTACAAACTGAATATAATTTATTTTTGCATCTACCTCTGAAAAAATACTTGGGCTTCTAGCTGTGTGTGGGACTTGTTCTATTAGTTCATCTATACTGACCTCCATCAGGTTGCAAATTGAATGTAATATTTTTCTGCATCTAGCTCTGAAAAAATATTTGGCCTTCTAGCAGTGTGTGGGACTTGTTCTATTAGTCCATCTATACTGACCTCCATCAGGTTACAAACTGAATATAATTTATTTCTGCTTCTACCTCTGAAAAAATATTTGGGCTTCTAGCTGTGTGTGGGACTTGTTCTATTAGTCCATCTATACTGACCTCCATCAGGTTACAAATTGAATATAACTTTTTTCTGCATCTGGCTCTGAAAAAATATTTGGCCTTCTAGCAGTGTGTGGGACTTGTTCTATTAGTCCATCTATACTGACCTCCATCAGGTTGCAAATTAAAAATAATTTTTATCTGCATCTAGCTCTGAAAAAATATTTGGCCTTCTAGCAGTGTGTGGGACTTGTTCTATTAGTCCATCTATACTGACCTCCATCAGGTTGCAAATTAAAAATAATTTTTATCTGCATCTAGCTCTGAAAAAATATTTGGCCTTCTAGCAGTGTGTGGGACTTGTTCTATTAGTCCTTCTATACTGACCTCCATCAGGTTACAAACTGAATATAATTTATTTCTGCATCTACCTCTGAAAAAATATTTGGGCTTCTAGCTGTGTGTGGGACTTGTTCTATTAGTCCATCTATACTGACCTCCATCAGGTTACAAATTGAATATAACTTTTTTCTGCATCTGGCTCTGAAAAAATATTTGGCCTTCTAGCAGTGTGTGGGACTCATTGTATTAGGCCATCTATACCAAGCTCCACCAGCTTTTAAATTAATAATAACTTTTAGCTGCATCTAGCCCTGAAAATAATTTTTCTTCCCAATAGTGGTAGCAATAGAAATATGGGGCGCGCTCCTGGCTTACAAAAATATGCGCTTCATAACAAAAAACACCAGCCTAGCGCACTGCATTAATAAGATGGCATCATCGTCTCTCCCAGTGCTAGGCCTACTACCCAGGCTAGCATTCCTGTGCCTAAAACACAATGTATGGGTCCGCGCTAGCCACTATGCTGAGGGGTCTAAAGCTGCTGCTAACGCTTTATCACAATTCAATTGGCAGATTTTCACAGAGCTCTTCCACAACGCCCACCCATCGGGCAACAGTTGCCCACCTTCCCTATGCGATCTAGTGGCGACTAGTTGATGCCATTAATCAGAGAGTCAGATGCCCCGTCGACATGGCAAGCATACGGTAAGGCATGGGAAGAGTGGACACGACTAGTAGCAGGCAGACGGGTTGACCAATGTGAACAAGCCAGATCACAAGTCACCATAGAATTTCTCCACCAGCTAATGATGAGGGGCATATCAGGGGCGTCAGCGCAGCGGTGTCTGACCGGAGTAGCATTTCACTTCCAACTACTGAATTGGGGAGATGTGACAAAGATTCATCATCAGACAATCCATAAAAGGGTGGAAAAGGGGTCAGCCAAGTCAGGAGTGTAGACGTCCCGTCCCGTGTCACTAAAACTGATTTCTCACATCATATCCCTAACACCATTAACATGACACTCACAATTTGAAGCAACACTACTGTCTACTGCATTTGTGATTGCCTTCTTCGGGGCGCTATGCATAAGCGAATTAGTCCCTCAATCCAAAATTACCACCAGTGGAGGCTTATTACACCAGGACGTAGTCATAGCCAATAATGCAATACGTCTACGCATGCACAAATCGAAAACGGTTCCAGCGGGCAGGGGCTCTTGGGTACTTCTACAACCCACAAACGGTACACTGAGTCGGGTAACAATAGTAAAAACATATCTAACCATCAGATCACAAAGTAATTTCTTCCTATCACACATTAATGGAACACCATTATCAAGATACCAGTTCCAAGCTATATTTAATAAATGCATAACATCGGCAGGGAACCACCCCAAAGATTACAGGACACTCTCATTCCGCATAGGCGCGGCCACGGAAGCAGCAAGAGCAGGACTGTCAGAAACGGAAGTTCAGAGGATAGGGAGATGGCGATCCACGTGTTTGGCAAGATACATAAGACCGGACTTGTTATCCTAACATGGTTTATTTCTTTTACAGGTGACGCTAAGCCAACAGTGTGGGTGATAGGCCACTCGTATATATATTTGGCAGAAAAAAGGGCGAAAGTCCTCCCAGGCGGGAGGAAATTAGAGTTTCATAACACATATTTCAACTGGAGAGGTATTAGAGGCCTGCTATTGCCACAGGTACTAATGAAGGTAATCAAGGTAGGGAGAGAGGCAAGATGTCCGGTCATCTTAGTTATACAGGCAGGGGGAAACAACCTAGGTCATCAAAAGAGTGCATAACTAGTGGCAATAATGAAACTAGACACTGAGAGCTTCAGAGAATTTTTCACAAAACTAGCTATAGTACGGTCAGAGATTGTGCCGATAGCGGTATGGCAAGGTGCGCGAGACATCACGGCCATCGAACGGACAAGGCAGGTAACAAATATTCGGATGGCAAAATTTAGAAGAGACAGAGGCGGTGTAGTGGTATGACACCGACAACTGGAAGGAGATAAAGCAGGCCTCATACGGCCCGACGGTGTTCACTTAATGGATATTGGACTGGACATATTCCTGTCAGGACTCCAGGACGGAGTGGAACAAGCGTTGAGAGTGATGGGTGGTGGTCAGAGTCCTGCATACGAGTACGCAGGATCCTCCGTGGCCTGGAAAAAGAAAGGACATGTTGGAGAGTTACACTTGTTGGCCAAGTTGCCGAAGTGGAGACCCAGGGCATGCTGCAACAAGCTGAATTATTTTAGAAATAAAATGCCTTTCTAATGGAATGAGTATAAAGAGTTTTTAAAGCTGTGACCGATCCTCACCCATCCAGTTGTAAGAGTTACATTATTGTATTGTCAAGGAAAGGGGGGCGGTAGGGGGGCTGAGCGTCTGGGTTTGGTTGGGGGTCCCCACAGTCTACCTAGGCTAGATGCATTTAAAAATTCTTAATAGATACACAGGCGGTGCAGCTTGCTTCGCAGCTGGGCTTCTACGCCCAAAGTATTGCCTAGGCTAGATGCAGTTAAAAATTCTACACTGACTAGCAGACACTGAAGATTTGGAGCAGACATTTGAGTAAACAGCTCTTCAGACTCAACCATCTGTGTTACCCCAAACCATTGTATATGTAGTTTCTTACAGTTAAAAGGGGAGGGAGCGACCCAACCCACCTGGAATTGACGATGCCAACGTCACGTAAGACACAGCAAGGGGACTCCAAAAAGAATCTCCATTTTTTCCCAAAATTGTGGCACAGACACCACTTAACCCTAGAATGCATACCTGGGGCCTCGCAGTCCCGCCCTGTTAATTATTTTCTATTTTCTGCAAGATTACTTTAGTTAGAATTTTGAAACTCTAGGTATTCTTCATGTATATAGTTGTTTGTCATTTGAGTTTGAGTTATTCCATGTTATTTGCACACGGGCCGAAAAGGCCCCAGGTATATGAAAGTGTAGATTTTTATGGTCATGCGTTCTAGGGTTAAGTGGCATCAATTGCCCCACAGTTGCTTAAAACGGTTGGTGAGGTGATGTTACCAAATCCTCAAGCTTTTAGTCTCCCAAGGATAACACAGGGTTAGAAAAGTCCTTGCGAATCCATGATTTGTTCATCTTTATGAACGTGAGTCTGTCTACATTCTCAGTGGACAGCCGCGTGCGCTTATCTGTCAGCACACCATCAGCAGCGCTGAACACACGCTCAGAGAGAACACTGGCTGCAGGGCATGACAAGATCTCCAAGGCGTGAGTGGCGAGCTCCGGCCATTTTTCCAGATTGGAATACCAAAATGAGCAAGGGTCGAGTGACACAGTCATGGCTTCGATGTTCACTTGGAGATACTCCTGCACCATCCTCTCTAGGCATTGACTATGTGTCAGACTTCTTGTCTCCTGTGGCCTTGCAAAGGATGGGCTAAAAAAGTGGTGAAACGATTCCACAAAATTGCTGTTACCAGCAGATACTGTGTTACTGTTACGGTTTGAGTGATGAAGACTCGACAGTCCCACGGTTGGCAAGTTAGAACTGTGAGATTCACTTCGCGCACCACTGGTGTTTTGTGGAAAAGCACATGTAAGATTCTGCAACAGCATCTGCAGATACTCCTGCATGCGTCAATCCCTTTTTATGGCAGGAATTATTTCGGCAAATTTACTTTTGTACCGGGGATCTAAGAGTGTGGCAACCCAGTAGTCGGGATTACTTTGAAATCTGCAATCTGAGGGTCATGTTGCAGGTAGTGCAGCAAGAAGGCACTCATGCGTCTTGCGCATCCAGGAGGACCAAGTCCTTGTTGTGTTGGTAGCGAGGTAAGAATCATGCTTCCTTCCTCTGCCCTCTGCCCCCAACCTCGCACAACAGAAATGTGATCAAGGTCTCCTTCATCTGATGAGTCTTCCATGCCAATCGCCAGTTCATCCTCCACTTCTTCCTCGGCTCCTGCACCTTCCTCAACAGTTTGGCTGCTACCATGCGCCCTGGTTAATCCCTCTCCCCCACCCTCCCATGCCTGCCGCCTTGGTGCTGCCAACCGTCTGGACCGCGGAGATGTTATCGCTTCCGCATACGACTCCTCCTCTACTTCCTCCACCTCCTCTTGTCCCACCACCTGACTCTGAATTCTGTTTAATGTGTGCTCCAGCATGTAAATCACCGGAATAGTCATGCTGATAATGGCATCGTCGTCAGCACTAAACATCTTCGTCGCCATTTCAAAACTGTGCAAAAGGGTGTGTGGCGCCCCTGAGGGTTCAGTCGCCACAGAGTTACTGCATCTCACCCAGAGGTGTGGTATCTCACCCTCAGGTAAGGAAGGCGTATGGCTCGGGACCCTAACACCTGTATCCAACACATACCCGCAGTGGGGGTAGGGCGAGATTGCTCCTAAGGGAGAGCACAGTCCCAGGTCTCTAGCTGGTGGGAGGGTCCTATGTAGTGGGTGCTTAGGGGAGCAGCTTAGGGGAGCACATGACAGGGAGAGTATAAATAGGAAGCCATCTTAGAAAGAGCAAGCCAGTCAGAGGAGGAAAAGTGACAGGAGCAGAGGCTCGGCATGAGCTCTCCTCCAGAGGCGGGCCTAGCCTGGGTGGCGCAGGACTGAAGGAGAGAAGAGAGGAGTGGGAGCAGGAAGGCTCCAGTAACTGAAGGGACCCTAGGGCAACGGGCCGTGCAGAAGGCCACCCGTACTCCCGCTGCTACCAGGAGGTAGAGGGGTCAGGCCAGATAAGGGGAACCGGTCCCTCAACTAGAGGAGAAACAGCAAGGCTCAACTAGAAACTGGAGGCTGCAGCATTTCATGTACTGCAGGCAAAAGTCCACACCAGTCTCACTAAGAAGGTAGCCACATAGGACCCAGGGGACGGAACACAAGTCGCCTGCCAAGGCCCGAGGATACCGGATAGAAGTGTCACTGGGTGTGAGGTGCAGGGAGAAGGCCAGAGAAAGGACACCCAGAAGAGGGTCCTGCTACGTACTCCGGAGCTATCTGGGGTGGACTGAGCCCCTCACTGAGTACGCACAGCACGACGGGTGAGATTGCTCTGGTACCTGTAATCTGGACTGCAACAACTGTGAGTAAAGATCTTGGGACTGCATCACACGGACTCATTACTGACTCCCTGCACTACAACCACCATCATCCACCCACACTGCCCTGAAGCTACACTCTTCCTGTGGTGAGTAATAATACCATTGCTGCAAAACCACCAGCTTCAGAGGACTGTTCCGCAGCGGCGGCCCCTTTGGCCGCACTCCACAGGTGGCGTAGTCGGACATTATAAAATCCATATAAACAAATTACCGTTGGATTGACCGCTCAGGGTACCCCACGGCCCAGGGGGCGCATCATCTTCATAGGTCCCTGATCTGAGACCACTCCTGCAGCGTGATTTGCCCCACCTCTGGATCTCGTTGGCCCAGGCTATACGTCAGAGCATATTGCACCAGGGCTTGTCGGTGCTGCCACAGTCACTGCAACATGTGCAGAGTTGAATTCCACCGTGTCGGCACATCGCATTTCAGCTGGTGAATTGGCAGGCCCAACGACTTCTGTAGAGATGTAAGTCGTTGAGCTGCGGGATGCAAATGGCGGAAGTGAGCACACAGCGACCGTGCCCTCTGCAGAAGGCCATCTAGTCTGGGATAGTGGGCTAAAAATTTATGGACAACCAGGTTCAACATGTGAGCCATACAAGGCACGTGTGTGACATTGCCCCGGCGAAGGGCTGCACCCAGGTTTGCAGCATTGTCGCACACGGCCTTCCCTGGTTGCAGGTCCAGTGGAGACAACCATTCATGAAACCGGGTCTCCAGAGCTGACCACAAGTCCTCAGTTGTGTGACTCACATTTCCCAGACATTTCAAAGTAAACACTGATGCCGTTAAGCCCTGCTGCCAGCATAGTAAGGAGGTGTGCAGGATTCCTTCTGCGCAGTTAGAAAGCTTGTGGCATTACCAGACAGGCTTTGGGTGCAGGTGGAGGACCGAAAGGAGGTTGAGGAAGCAGAAGCAGTGGAGGAACTTCGAGATAAAGAGGATTGACGCAAAACTCGTGGGGACGGTAAGACTTGGACAGCAGTCCCTTGTCCTGCTGTCACCATAGTTACCTAGTGCCCTGTCAGCGACATGTAACACCCCTGTCCATGCCTACTCGTCCAAGTGTCTGTGGTGAAATGCACCCTGTCACACACAGAGTTTCTCAAAGAAGCGGTGATGTTGTGTGCGACATGCTGGTGGAGCGCAGGCACACCTTTCTTTGAGAAGTAGTGCCGACTGGGCATCTGGTACTGGGGCACTGCGACGGACATAAGGTCTCGAAAATCCACTGTGTCCTCCAGGCGGAAAGGCAGCATTTCTGTAGCCAACAGCTTGCAGATGGTGAAATTCAACCTCTTAGCTTTCTCATGGCTAGGAGGAAATGGTATTTTACTTTTCCACATCTGAAGGACCGAGGGCTGGCTGTTGTGTTTGGAAGGGGTTGAGTAGGGTGTTCCGGGCAAACTGCCGGTCTGTGAGGAAGATGCAGGCGGACATGTTAGGTTGCCTTGATCCAAAGGTGGTGCTCTCGATGTCACAGAGCGCTCAACACCAGCAGGTGTTTCCACTTCCCAATGAACTGACGACCTGCCAATCACACTGGCTGTTGCAGGTAAAGAGGTGGCAGGTCTGTGTCCAAAAACATGTGTGACTGCTGTACCCCCAGTCACAGAGGATGAAGAGGCCAGGGATGCACAACATGGGGCAGACGGTGGTTGGCCCAGTCTGCTAGGCCGCATTGTAGCACAGTGAGCTTCCCACTGCAACTTATGCTTCATATCAATGTGACGGTACATGCATGAAGTACTCAAACTATGGATTTTTTGGCCTCTACTTAGCTTTTGGTGACAAATATTACAGATAACACGAGTTGGGTCATTCTTATCAATCTGAATAAATGCCCAGGCTAAGCAAGGCTTAGAGCCCATGCGACCTGAAGAGCCACTACGACTTGTGGTCAGAGGCAGAGTTGTGGTTGAGGATGCAGTTGTTGACGTGCTTCCAGTACTCCGTCTCTGTCCAGGAAGGCGCAACCTAACCTCGTCGTCAATAGCATCTGTGACGCCCCGCTGTGCTTGGTATCACAGATCCTAGAAGAGTGTATTGATGGAATCCTCCACAAGAGGCCCCCAGAAACATTCACACATCTCCACCTTCCACCTCAGACCAGCAGAGGGAGCCCGTTAGGGATATAAATAGGGAAGGTGGAGCAAGGAAGTTCAGTTCCTCTGAAGAGTTCCTGCAGTAGCGAAGCCTAAGAGAGGTCAGTCTGCAGTGGAGCTCAGTCTAGTCTAGAGAACTCAGTTAATAGTTCAGCAGTGGAGCACGAGGCTCCTGCTAGCTAGATTCAGGGAGCCCAGATAGAGCTTAAGGTGTGCCGGCGCCATAAGATCGGTGAAGCGCGGCAAGCTGCCGTTAGTGTGTATAGCCTAGTGAGGGCCCGAGTAGGCCGAAGGTGAGTGGCGAGTTAGTACATAAGGGGCAGAGGAGCTTAACCAGCTCACCCCGAAGCATTTACCGGACACCGGATCCGAGCTTACCGGGATCTCTATGACCCAGTAAGGCATAACCGGAATCCCTGGAGAACTACAAGTCCCAGGATCGCTAAGGTGCTGATACGTAACAGAGCCAGGAGACGCTTAGGCCCCGCATACTGGGGGCGTGAACTCCAAGAGAAGGCCCTACCACAAGGTAAGCCAGCACAGGACAGAGTCAAAGTTAGGCCTAGCTCCAGGCAGGTCAGAAACTTACTACGCAGAGGCAAGAAACAGGAGGCCCTACACCCGCTCATTGGGGAGGATCCTGATATGCACCCTTCACCCTACAGTGCTCCGGGATGTGCCTGAATTTCCTCCAGTAAAAGGTACGGAAGTGACTACCGTGTCCGTTCCCGTTCTTGCTCTGACCCAGCTGGGTCTCGCCTGTCCTGCATTCCCCCTGCATACGCTGCCCTGAGACCTAGCTCCACCTGTGGGGAGCTATTCCATCGAGCTGCCTTATCACGGGCCTCAGTGGACTGCTGCAGCGCTGGTGCTTCTCACCAGATACCACAGGGGGCGTCACGAACTCTTATAAAATTAACAATTATCCACCCTTTTAGAGAGTGACCCCAGGGTACGGGCCAGGGAGCCGACCACGGTGACATCCCCAAGGCCAGGCAAAGGCCCGGGTGACCTCATCGACTGGCTGACTGTGGGTTGACAGTAAGTGGGATCTCCAACCTTGTCTTCATCACCCTGTGTGTTATCACACCAGTCGTCCTCAAAGCCAACCTCTTCCTGCCCTGACCGAAAAGTCAAGTTGTCGCTCCAATCAGGTATTTGAGTCTCATCATCGTCTTCATCATTGTCTCCACCAACAGGAGTTACAGTTTGGGAATGAGGGTCTACATTATGCTCAGAACCTTCTTCATCTGGTCCTGGATCCGACTTATAAAGATTCTGGGCATCAGTGCAGATCATTTCCTCATCTGGATTAACAGATGCTCTGGAGTAGACCTCTGTTTCCCAGGCTATAGTATGAGTAAACAGCTCTGCAGACTCAACCATCTGTGTTACCCCATACTCAGACGGGCAGCTGGAGACTTGGGAGCTGTGAGGAAGCAAGTGCGATTGGGGTGACACCTCTGAGGACTGGAGTATTTGTGATGTTGAAATTGAGGTGGAGGAGAGCCCACTTGAAGGAGCACTTGATATCCGATGAAGCAGCTGCTGTTTTTGTGCCTCATCTGGTATTTGTAGCGATGGGCGTGTCCGTAACAAAGGGATCGTATCACATTGTCCACGAAAAGAAGTCGACAGGTTAGTTTGGCTGGAAGATGGTCTTTCTTCTGCAGATGTTACTCCCCCCCACCACGGGGGGGCTCGACCCACCAGCGGACAGGCACCAGTATTGGGAGAGGGGGGCTGGCCATCAGGGTCCACCGTGTCGGCTTCTCACTTTTTGGATTTTAGAAGGGCATGACATGCCTATATCTGTGTCTCCCCCTCCTTTTACTCCTCCACCTCTTTTCTTTTCGCATGACTATATGTACTTGTCACTTTTCCATGTGTTAGTTATGTCTTCTGAGCAGTTTGTCAGCTTTTGGACACCTTTGAAGGTGTTTTCTATGTGTTTCTATGTGTTTTTGTTTGCCTGCCATTGGTTTTAACGGTGTTTGAAGGTGTTCGACGAACAGTTCGACGAACACAAGGGTGTTCGACTAACCGAACTGAACTCGAACACTATGGGGGTGGCTCAACACTAGAGGTGACGCTGTGCGACCAGCCAATCACTGTAATGCCCACAAACAACATGGCTGGCAATCCCTGCATGTTCATTGGCTCTGTAAAGAGCGCAAAATGTGCAGAGCGGAGACCCGAGCTCCCGCCCGAGTAACCAGGAAATGCTCGGTGCTCGCCGAACATCCCGAGTAGCGTGATGCTCGGGCGAGTAACGAGCAGTGTCGAGCATGCTCGCTCAACACTAGTAATAAATTATGCAGAATCAACCTACTGAATCATTTTTTACTCCGGCACCAACTCTTCATTGCTCATCACCCATCTCTGTTATCAGAGTTGAAGCAGTGATATCAGATAAAGTTAATTTATTATTTATGCATCACAAATCATAGCACATTAGAGATGAAAAGCAGCAGCTGAAAAACCTTTTCTTCTTTAACACCCCACCCCAAAAAATTCCCCCCCCCCCAAATTAATGTATGCAAATTTTTCATTAAATTCTGAAATTGCCACAATGAAAGTTTTAACTCATCCCAAAAAGAGTTGTAGAACTCAGAATACGCTTTTTCCATTAAGCCATTTTTTTGTTGTGGAAAAGAACTAAATAAAAAAAAACTGTATTTATGTTTTCATTGCCCGTTTGTACTTACCTATATTGTAAAATTAACTTGTGGAAAAAGAATTAAAAAAATAATGGCTGAATGGCTAAACAAGCCAACGAATAAATAATAGCCACCAAATATGGTGGCATTGAAAATACAACTCATCCAATAGAAAATACACATACAGCTACATTGATGACAAAAAAAATAGAACAAAAATTGGAATACAATGTGTAGCTTGTGTACATCTAATAAAGTTGATCTTTGGTCTTTCTTATCTATATTCCTTCTAATGTAACTTTTCAATTAATGCTCTATACACTCATGTGCATACACATAGATTTATATCAGTTTCCACCTGCCCTTGCACAGCAGCAGCTTGCTAGTGGTGAAGCTATCTCTTAACAGTAATATTATGTATCCCTACTTAGAAAAATGTATTTCCTCTTTCTCCAGCAGCTGGTTTAGTACTGGCGCAAATGACCTACGAGCAAAAACCCTCCTCACCATCTTTGCTATTTGATCTGATACTGCTTACCTTAATACTTAAAATAATGGACTTAGGATCAAGTTTAATTTATCAATTAATTATTACATCATAATTAGAGATAAATAAATAAAAAACAGTGTGGTATCACCCCCATTTTTGATAACCAGCCAAGCTAAAGCAGAAAGCTGGGGGCTGGTATTCTCAGGCTGGGAAGACCCATGAATATTTGACCCTCCTCAGCCTAAAAATAGCAGTCCTCAGATGCCCCAGAAAAGGTGCATAAATTAGATGCTCCAGAATTGGCGCTTTGACCGCCTCTTCCCACTTGCACTGGTGCATTGGTGCATTGGCAAGTGGGGTGATGTTTTGGGGTTGATGTCAGCTTTGTGTCTATCAAATGCCGCTATTACTAACTCTGTAGTGAAATTTAATAGACTCACAGAAAAAAGTCCTTTACTTGACCAAAACACTCCCCGACAAATCACCTCTTTTCCCATTTGTTAAAGTAAAAATAAAAATAAAAAATAAAAGTTATTCTCATCTGTCTGCCAATAATCCGTAATGTTGATGTCCCACGATGAGCACCAACTTTGCTACATCTGGTTGCATTGCTGAGCGGTGACATGAGAAATGTTACCGCTCAGCCCGGCAACCAACTGACGCTTAGCGTGAGAACGTAGCTGCGTGTGACCAGCGATGACGTCATTAAGGTTACTGCCGGTCACATGCAGCCACATTCTCATGGTAAGCTCGGTGTCTTCTGGTTGCTGGGCTGAGTGGTCACATTACTGATGTCACTGCTCAGCAATGCAATGCATCTAAATGATACACCATTTCTGGGGTGGCTGAGGGCTGATGTTAATAGTCTGGGAGGGGGCCAATATCCATGGCCCCTTCCCAGTCTATTAATATCAGCCCACAGCTGTCTGCTTATTCTTTGCTGGTTATTGTTGGTTATTAAAAATAGAGTGGACCCTATGCCATTTTTTAAAAATTATTTAAATAAATAATAGTGTTGAGTGAGTATGTTCTGTTAACCCGTTCGCCGAGTACGCTCGGGCTGAGCACCGAGTATTTATAGCTGCTCGGTGATATGCTTGAATCACTCCTGTGTGCATGATTTGCGACTGTTTGACAGTTTTATTACATGGGAGGAATGTCTGTTTCTTACACATTCCTCACATGTAATAAAGCTGCCAAACAGTTGCAAATCATGCACATGGGAGGGATTCAACCATATCACTGAGCAGCTATAAATACTCAGAGCTCGGCCCGAGCGTACTCGGACAGAACATATTCGCTCAACACTAATAAATAATTTTAAAAACTGGCTTGAGGTCCCCCCCATTTTTGACAATCAGCCAAGCTAAAGCAGACAGCTGGGGGCTGATATTAATTGGCTGGGAATGGGACATGAATATTGTACCCCTATTCTTCACAGTGCTGTTACATTCAGTGAACCATATAAAATATGTCTCAAGAAGGTACTTTAGACCAAAACTTCACTGTTTTTGGATTGCTTTGCTGTGAATAAATGGCAGCAGAGAGACCCCACAGAATCCCACCACTGCCACCAATGTGAAGAAATAGCAGCAGAGAGACCCCCCGAGAATCAAACTGCTGCCACCACTTGTGATGGGTCCACACTCCGCCACCCGCCTGATGTCACTATTACGTCAGACGGATAATGTGATACGGATCTGCCCTTTGCATCAACGTGACGTTCCGCATCCATTCAAGGACGCTTAAGGTTAGATTGGTACAGTTCTACACAGACACCCCCTGTCCACATGGGTACAAGAAGGCACCAGGGAGTGAGAAGAGGTGGCCCATTTAGTCACTGACATGGTACCACACTCTCTCACACCCCTGACTGGCTGAGAAGCTCCTTCACTAGCTCCAGTGAAGCAGAACCTTGTCAGCCTAGGAGAGCTGCCATCAGTTTCTATTAGATATAACGGACTTATATCGGGCTAGCAACCAGCCCGGAAGCGTGTTCGTCGAACTGAACAATGGATGTAAGCATTCGTGGATTGAGAGAGCAGCCCAAGGTTAAATTATATATTTAACCCCTTAACAACATCTGACGTACTAATACGCGTCTGTGCCCTGGGACTTAAGAGCAAGACCCGTATTAGTACGTCATCGCGATCGCGCGCGCACACAGGCTGTGCGGGCGCGATCGCCGCCGGGTGTCAGCTGATTGTCACAGCTGACACCCGGTAATATGTGCAGGGAGCGGTCCTGCACCGCTCCCACATTAACCCCTGCGATGCTGCGATTGAAGTCGATCGCGGCATTGTGGGGGCAAGGGGAGGTGATCGCCGATACTCACCTCCTCTTCCGGCTTCCAGCGCAGTCTGCAAAGGCTTCCCGGGTGTTGCCATGACGACCCGATGTCGTCATGACAACATCCGGGTCACCAGACAGCAGGAAGATTGTTTGGACATGCGCAGTGCATCTCCAAACAATCTTCACACTGTGCACCGCTGACAGCCTGCATGGCATAGGGATGGTGCTCCATTCCTATGCCATGCAGGCGATCAGAGAAAAAAAAGTGAAAGTCCCATAGTGGGACAAAGTAATAAAGTATATAAACTGTCTGAAAGTGGAAAAAAAAAAAAAAATTGCAAAAATATATAAAAAAAATTAAAAAAATAATCCACCAAAATTAAAAATATAATGTACCCATCAATAAATATTATTATAAAAAAAAAAAAAAAAAACAATAAAAGTACACATATTTGGTATCGCTGTGTCCGGAACAACCTGACATATAAAACTGTCCCACTAGTTAACCCCTTCAGTGAACACGGTAAAAAAAAAAAAAAAAAAACGAAGCAAAAAACAATGCTTTATCACCAAACTGCCAAACAAAAAGTGGAATAACACGCGATCAAAAAGACGCATATAAATAAAAATGGTACCGCTGAAAACGTCATCTCGTCCCGCAAAAAACAAGCTGCCATACAGCTCCATCAGCCGAAAAACAAAAAAAGTTATAGCTCTCAGAATAAAGCGATGCTAAAAAAATATTTTTTTCTATAAAATAGCTTTTATTGTGTATAAGCGCCAAAACATAGAAAAATGATACAAATGTGGTACCGCTGTAAACGTACTGACCCAAAGAATAAAGCTACCTCATCAATTTTACCACACGCGGAACAGAATAAAAAAAATAAAAAAAAGCAATTCCTGAATTGTTGGTTTTTGTTTATTCTGCCTCCCAAAAATCGGAATAGAAAGCGATCAAAAAATGTCACGTGCCTGAAAATGGCACCAATAACAACGTCAAGTCATCCCGCAAAAAACGAGCCGTCACATGACTGTCTGCCAAAATCTGGAAAAATTATAGCTCTCAAAATATGGCGATGCAAAAACTAGATTTTAAAAAAAATGCGTCTTTTAGTGTGTGACAGCTGTCAGTCATAATAACCCCATATGATTCTGGCATTGCTGTAATCACACCGACCTGAAGAATAAAGTCGTCTAATCACTTATACCGCACAAGGAACGGCGTCAAAAATAAACTCTTGGGTTAGGATTGGGCTAGGGTTAGGGCTGGGTTTGGGGCTAGGGTTGTGCTGGGGCTAGGGTTGTGCTGGGGCTAGGGTTGTGCTAGGGTTGTGCTATGGTTAGGGTTGTGCTAGGGTTAGGGCTGGGGTTGGGATTTTTTTCAAAAGTAAGAAAAAAAGATGACAATATGGCGACTAGTGTTGAGCCCAAGTGCTCGCTACTTGAGTTTGCATCGGGTGCTCTGGTATGCATTGAGTATCGTGGGTATTTGAGTGACATGCTCGAGTCTCTGCCCCATATGCTTCGCAGCCAAAAAAACTTTACGGGGATTGCCTGCCATGCACGAGCGATCCCCGCATGGTTTTTTTTGGGTGTCTAATAACCGTGAAACATGCGGAGCAGGGACTCGAGCATGTCACTCGAGCACATGCTGTACATGGTGCATACCTGAGTACCCGATGCAAACTCAAGTAGCGAGCACTTGCGCTCAAGAATAATGACAACTTATTCAATATGATGACCTAATGTAAACAAATTCTGTGCCGTACCTCTGGGTTCAAAATGTTCACTATACACCTTAATAAAATCCTTGAGGGGTATAGTTTCCAAAATGGGGACACTTGTGGGGGAGCTCCACTGTTTAGGCACATCACGGGCTCTCCAAACGCGACATGGTGTCCGCTAACGAATTGAATGGAAAATCGGCTCAAATTGTTAGCGGACGCCATGTTGTGTTTGGAGAGCCCGTGTGTGCCCAAACATTGGAGCTCCCCCACAAGTGACCCCATTTTGGAAACTAGACCCCCCAAGGCACCTATCTAGATGCATAGTGAGCACTTGGAACCCCCAGGTGCTTCACAAATTGATTCGTAAAAATGAAAAAGTGAAAAAAAAAACACTTTTTCATTTTTATGAATCAATTTGTGAAGCACCTGGGGTTCCAAGTGCTCACTATGAATCTAGATAGGTGCCTTGGGGGGTCTAGTTTCCAAAATGGGGTCACTTGTGGGGGAGCTCCAATGTTTGGGCACACAGGGACTCTCCAAATGCAACATGATATCCGCTAACAAATTGTCGGCTCAAATTGTTAGCGGACACCATGTTGCGTTTGGAGAGCCCCTGTGTGCCCAAACTTTGGAGCTCCCCCACAAGTGACCCCATTTTGGAAACTAGACCCCCCAAGGCACCTACCTAGATGCATAGTGAGCACTTGGAACCCCCAGGTGCTTCACAAATTGATTCATAAAAATGAAAAAGTGAAAAAAAAAACACTTTTTCATTTTTATGAATCAATTTGTGAAGCACCTGGGATTCCAAGTGCTCATTATGAATCTAGATAGGTGCCTTGGGGGGTCTAGTTTCCAAAATGGGGTCACTTGTGGGGGAGCTCCAATGTTTGGGCACAGAGGGACTCTCCAAATGCAACATGATATCCGCTAACAAATTGTCGGCTCAAATTGTTAGCGGACACCATGTTGCGTTTGGAGAGCCCCTGTGTGCCCAAACTTTGGAGCTCCCCCACAAGTGACCCCATTTTGGAAACTAGACCCCCCAAGGCACCTATCTAGATTCATAGTGAGCATTTGGAACCCCAGGTGCTTCACAAATTGATTCATAAAAATGAAAAAGTGTTTTTTTTTTCACTTTTTCATTTTTACGAATCAATTTGTGAAGCACCTGGGGGTTCCAAGTGCTCACTATGCATCTAGAAAGGTGTCTTGGGGGGTCTAGTTTCCAAAATGGGGTCACTTGTGGGGGAGCTCCAAAGTTTGGGCACAGAGGGGCTCTCCAAACGCAACGTGGTGTCCGCTAACAATTTTAGCCGATTTTCCATTCAATTTGTTAGCGGATACCATGTTGCATTTGGAGAGTCCCTGTGTGCCCAAACATTGGAGCTCCCCCACAAGTGACCCCATTTTGGAAACTAGACCCCCCAAGGCACCTATCTAGATGCATAGTGAGCACTTGGAACCCCCAGGTGCTTCACAAATTGATTCGTAAAAATGAAAAAGTGTTTTTTTTTTCACTTTTTCATTTTTACGAATCAATTTGTGAAGCACCTGGGGGTTCTAAGTGCTTACTATGCATCTAGAAAGGTGCCTTGGGGGGTCTAGTTTCCAAAATGGGGTCACTTGTTGGGGAGCTCCAAAGTTTGGGCACACAGGGGCTCTCCAAACACAACATGGCGTCCGCTAATTATTCAAGCAAATTTTACAATCAAAAAGCCAAATGGAGCTCCTTCCTTTCCGAGCCCTGCCGTGCGCCCAAACAGTGTTTTTTCCCCAAATATTGGGTATCTGTGTGCCCAGGGGATATTGCACAACAAATTTTGGGGTCCATTTTTTCTTGTTACCGCTGTGAAAATAAAAAAAATTGGGTCTAAAGTAACATTTTTGTGAAAAAAGTTAAATGTTCATTTTTTTCTTCCACATTCAAAAAATTCCTGTGAAGCACCTGAAGGGTTAATAAAGTTCTTGAATGTGGTTTTGAGCACCTTGAGGAGTGCAGTTTTTAGAATGGTGTCACTTTTGGGTATTTTCTGTCATAAAGACCTCTCAAAGTGACTTCAAATGTGATGTGGTCCCTAAAAAAATGGTTTTGTAAATTTTGTTGGAAAAATGAGAAATCGCTGGTCAACTTTTAACCCTTATAGCTCCCTAACAAAAAAAAATTTTGGTTCCAAAATTGTGCTGATGTAAAGTAGACATGTGGGAAATGTTATTTATTAACTCTTTTGTGTGACATATCTCTCTGATTTCAGGGCTTAAAAATTCAAATTTTGAAAATTGCAAAATTTTCAAAATTTTCGCCAAATTTCCGTTTTTTTCACAAATAAACGCAAGTGATATCGAAGAAATTTTTCCACAATCATGAAGTACAATATGTCATGAAAAAACAGTCTCAGAATCAGGGGGATCCATTGAAGCGTTCCAGAGTAATTATCTCATAAAGTGACAGTGGTCAGAATTGTAAAAATTGGCCTGGTCATTAACGTGCAAACCACCCTCGGGGCTTAAGGGGTTAATCACCTTAAGGGCACACTAGACAATACACTATATACATAAGGGTTATACATACACAATGGTCAGAGTTGCAAACATAATAGTAGGGGTACAAAAAATATAAAGCAGTTATTAAGAGTCAGTTACAAGTCATATGGACGACCTGGCTTTCGGGGGAAGGGCTGCCACATGGCAGGCTTGTGGGGCCCTCTCTCTTTGTTGCAGGACTTCTCTCACATGACGTGATGCCTTGACCTTCCAAGGAAAAAGACAATGGAGCCAGGGCTGCTGGGGCTCTTAACCTTTCTGGGTTTTCTCCCGTTACTGCCCCCTGGTTGAGCCTAAGTCTCCACCGCTTGTCTCTCCTGGCTAAAACTCCCAAAAACTAAAGTGGGTTATACCGCCTTAATGTACTAGGTAGTCGGCTCTGATGTTATCAGATCCAGACAGGGCCCTGCTACGCGAGGATGCCAAGCACCGGGGCCCTAGGGGCTCCCGCAAGGCTGTGCCGGGTATCTCCCTTTCCCTATGCGCTGGACTGTGCTGAAAGCCAGGGTGACATTCCTCATTCTCTTGGGTTTCCAAAAATCTACTTGGTGTATCACTGGGATGTATCGTATTCTCATAACTCGGTATTCAATTATAATATTGGACACAAAGGAAGCCGCATAGCTGGGTCCACATGGTGCCTTCATGTAGAAGCTCCACAGCTGCTGGTGGGAGATTTTGTCACTTATTGTCCCTCAGCCCCCTCCCTTCTGCTTTAGCTGCAGAAGTGTTGAATTACACTGTGCATTGAAGAGCTCTATTAAACCCGTCAAACAGGGCACAATGATTGACCTAGGAGTATCTTGAATATTCTTCATATTTGTTAATAAACCTGATGTTTTTTTCTGCAACTCTATGAGTGCCGGATACTTTCTTCCCTGAGTATATGGAGTGGTATCCTATCCTGGCACCTTATTTTTATACAGAATGACGTACATCCTATCTATATGTCACACAGATGACAGCTTGGGAACTGCCGTATGTTTGGGCCCCCATTCATTTGAATGGGGCAGAATTCGGGATCAAGTTCGGGTACCGTTCTGCTACCCGAACCGAACATTTTTATAAAGTTCGGCCGAACCCAATGGACCCAAACATCCACGGGTCCGCCCATCCCTAATCATAATATACACATATCCAGAACCTTTTCTTAAACTTTTTGTTATTCTTGTCATGATTTATATTTTGATTTATAATAATAATAATAATTATTATTATCATTATTTAATACTTTCAATGGCTTAAATTCTTGCTGAAGACTCTTTGATGCACTAGATGGTTATTGTACAGTATGTTTTATTCCTATGCCCATTCTACTGCACGACAAGAGGTGAAAATAATAGCTTTTGTACTAAATGAGTTGCATTACTTGTATCAGTATTATCGTACACTTCAATATACATTAAATCCATAAAACTAAAATAGTATTTTACGCCTCATTGAAAAATATTATATTTTGTGGTTTACGATCCAATGTCTCATGGTTGCAGCCTAAATATTCATATTATTTTCCATTTCTATTTTTATGTGGGTTGACTCTTTATATGTCAAAATGATCTAGAATATGATATGTATCCAGAATGTCAGCCAATTTTCTCTCATCACTTTCTCCAATATTCTTCTATTTTGAAGACACTTTTTGTCAACAATGTTTGTTGCTATGGCTTTGCGCGCCAGTATCTTTTCCTATATTTAATTATAAATAATTAAGTAGTTGACCACTTTTTAAAGGTAATTAAGCAATATAATTAGGAGAAAGTTTCTAATCATTACAAAGATATACTGTAGCTTCAGAAATAACAACACTCTTATTGAAAATAAATCTGAAATATTGGCTCAGCTCTATCTACTCCAAATAAATGACAACATAATTAAAGCTGTATTTCGGTTTTGGCTGGAACAATTTCCCTCAAGCACATACTTAACTGTCTATATTCTTTTAAAGAGCTCTTTGTTTAAGTTAATTTACTTAGTCAAATGATGCTGGCATATAAGAAATTGTAGAGTGGAGAAATCTATCTTAAGGTCATGTTGTTACAATGCAATGAAGAGAACTATAATATATTTGATTTTTTTTTATTTGAACGTGAACATTTTTTTTCAGCTTAACAAGCGAAGATTCTGCTTAAAAAGTGGATTCTTACAACACCACTATCAATATCAGAAATTATTGATAGAATTTCAATGAATAACATTAAGATATAAATATGCTATAACAGCAAAAAACTTTAAGCTTGTTTTCACACATTCAGTATTTGGTCAGTATTTTACATCAGTATTTGTAAACCAAAACCAGGAGTGGGTGATAAATACAGAAGTGGTGACGTGTTTCTATCATACTTTTCCTCGGACTGTTCCACTCCTGATTTTGGCTTACAAATACTGATGTAAAATACTGACTAAATGCTGAACATGTGATATTACCCCTTCAGGACCGTCCAATTTTTGTTTTTAGTGCATTTGTTTTTTTCCTTCCCTACATCCAAGAGCAATAACTTTTGATTTTTAATTTGATATAGGCCTATGAGGGCTTATTTATTTGTGGGACGAAATGTAATTTTGAATGACACCATTTATTTTACAGTATAATGTACTGAAACATGAAAAAAAAAATCCAAGTGGGTTGAAATTAATTTAAAAAATGCAATTCTGAAATTGTTTTTTTGGAGTTTTGTTTTAACTGCTTTCATTTTGCAGTAAAAAATAACCCAGTAACATGAATATTTAGGTCATGATAATGGCAATGCCAAATTTGTGTCTTTTTTTTATACTTTAGTGATATAAAAAAAAGTATTCAGAAATTTATAAAGAAAAATTGCTTGTTGCACCATTTTCTGGGACCCAAAACTCATTTATTTTTCCATTGATAAAACTGTGTGAGGGTTTGTTTTTTGTGTGCCTAAATGATGATTTAATTTATACTATTTTAGAGTATATGCAATATAATGATCACTTTTATTGCAAGTTGGGAGAGGGACTGTGGTGACTAAAAAAACATAAATCCGGTGTTTTGATTTTTCTTTTCTTTTAGCATTCAACGTATGCTTTAAATATTGTTATATTTTGATAGAGCAGACTTTCCTGGTCTCAGTGATACCAAATCTATTCATTATATTTATTATTTCTATTTCTGTATTTTAAAATTGGGAAAAGGATGGTGATCTTAACTTTTAAATATATATAAAAAAAAATAAAATATTTAAAACTTTTTTAAAAACTTTTTTTAGTTAATTGTTTTGTCCCCCTTGGGTTCTTTAACCATCGTTTGATCTCTTATAGTATTTAATGTAAAACCACAGAATTGCAGTACATAGTTTATATTGTGGTCTCCTTTGAAGCTCAGCATACAGCTGACCTTCAGATGTATACCAACATGGTTGCGAAAAGAGCACAAGATAGTATAACATGAAAGAATAAAGAGAGTATAATGTATATTTTTTCCATTCTGCTGTTGGATTTCAATATGCCGGATCACAGTAGGGTGAATTTACTAAGACTGGGGTTTGATATGGCAGTCATAAATAGAACTGTAGTAAGATTTGTCAAATTTTGAGGTGCACACAGAAATTAAAGGGGTATTCCCATCTTCAAGATCCTATCCCAATATCTATTAGGTATAATGATAAGAATATTAGCATATACTGTACCTCCAATTAGAAATGTAGTATAGTTCTTCTTATTCACTGTGTTGCTTACTCCATGTGCAGGACATTGCAGTAGCTTAGGTATCCATGGTTATGATCACAAACTGCTATCTAACTAATTCTCACTATATGAGAGGTCCTAACCCTGGATACCTAAGCTGCTGCAATGCCCTGCACTTGGGGCAAGCGACATAGAGAATCAGAAAAACTATACTAAATTTCTAATTGGAGGTATTTGCTAATATTATTATTACACCTACTACATATTGGAATAGGATCTTGGATATGGGGATACGCCACATTGTTGAAGGGGTTGTCTCAAAAAGACAAAGAAAAAACCCTGACTTAGAGATCTGGTGATATTACCAGTGGAAGATGAGACCAAATGTTAATTTCCTTTAAAGTGTTTGCAGTCCAGATAATTAATTATTATATGGCAGCCACAGCAGTCTGTGTTGGACTGTGTTCATGCTATGTTTTGAGCCTTCTACCTGAGGTAACTGTTGGAAGCACTCCCAAGGTACAGTATCACCCTGACAGAAAGTTGAAACTTATTCTACAAAATAGGTATACAGTAAGATATATCACCCAGAACATGATGTCCTTCTCTATGGCAACATTCACTTGTTCTTAACCCCCTAAGCCCTTTCATGTCCCTTTTTTTCCCAAGCTACATTTCTCCGTCTAACAGATGTGTTTGTAACTCCAGATGTCACATTTCTCCCTCTGGCTCGAGCCTACAAGTGGAGTCACTCTCCCTGAAAACTGATGCTCTGTCTTGGGGCTCTGGTTGCTTTTAATCTCTTGCCCAGGAAAACTCTTGTGACATAACTATGTATGGATAGTTGCCATATATAAACAGTTTTATCACTAGAACTTTTCATGGTCAGAGTTACAAAAAGTGAAGTGCACATAACAACTGAAGCTTTTCTTTATGGGATGTACAGGAGTAAATTGTCAGTTATTTGTGCCCTTTTTAGATTCTCATGCTCCTACTATGGTCATAAATGAATAACTGCATGGCATGGTTGAAGAAGTGAGTTATTAGACTGTATAAATCACTTCAGTAGGGAAGCAATTAAACCCAGTACTGGTTTCTGAATGGCAACTAGTAGAAACGAGGGGGCTGCACAGTACACCACAGAGTTACAGCGTTACTGTTATGATCTGCAACATAAACTAAGGAAAGAATGGGAAAAGCTGTCCCTACAGTAAGACTAAGCTGAATCCCTACGATGTAGCGGGCAGCCTGTTCCTTGTGAACAGATCCACCTTCGTCCTTGGCTAGTCTGAACGGAGACCTATAGAATAAAGGGAGGGGTCCCTAAAAGAACTAAGGACTGGGACAAAAATGGGACACCTCCTAACAGAAGTTGTTGCAGAGCAAAAAGACAAACGGACAAAAAGTACTAGAGGTCCCAGAGGACCAAGCAAACTAGACAGAGATAAGCACCGAAGCACCTGGCTAGAGAGACAGGCAAAAAACACTGAAGTCCAGCAAAGCCAGAAGGGCGGAGCTGGAATATATAGGCAGCTGGTCACGTGACCGCAAAACACAAGATAGCAAAAACTAACAGGAGGGTTCTAATAGTTACATAGTGTAAGGTGGTGGTGTTCACACCGTGCAGTAACTGTGGCAGTGACCCAAGCAAGTCCAACATAAACAGCTTTATTCAGCAACTCACGGGTAAACAGAAAAGTCCTCCGGTTCGCAGCCGGGTTAACACGAGTCCTTAAAGAATGGTTGCCGTGGGCAACGGCGGCACCGGGCCGCTCAGAGCCTGACAGGTGCAGAGCGTTCCCAGGTGCGGGTTCAGCCACACTCAATCATGCTGAGCTTTCCTTCTATGCTCCTAGCAGGTTCCAACATAGAACAACACTAATCTTTAGTGCAGGGTTTTTAAAGGAACTGTGGCAAGAGCCACTGGAAAACCAGGGTTGGAGGAAGGAGGCCGCCCCACTTCCTTCCTGTAGCCTCCCCCAAAAAATGAAGGCCCTGCCGGATTTTACTTAATCTGCCTTAGCCAGATAGCCTGACCAGGTCAATGCTCACCTACATTCCTGCATTGCAGCCGCAGGTGAGTTTGTGACTGCAATACACTCCAATGGATTTAATAGGTCTCTGTACACATTCTGTGTGATATATAATGTCCCTTGTATACGATCCCGGTCACTGCCTCACATATCCCCCCCCCTGTTTAAACTTGTGGGGTTGAACATTTGACACAATACAGGGTGTCCGAGACAGGGCTTCTGCGTTTGCCTGCGACTTCCCAGGGCGATGTTCTACAGAGAAACTGAAATTTTGCAGTGACAGGAACCACCTGGTGACTCGCGCATTCCTCTCCTTGGCATCTCTCATCCATACCAAGGGTGAGTGGTCCGTCACCAAGCGGAACTCATGACAGAGTAAATAATAATGCAGCGATTCCAAGGCCCATTTAATAGCCAAACACTCTTTATCTACCATGCTTTAGTTTTTCTTTGCCGGGACAAGTTTTCTACTCAAGTAGATGATCAGGTGCTCTTCACCATTCACTTTTTGTGATTATACCTACCTCCGAAGCATCTCTCTGTACAATGAAGGTTTCCTTGAAGTTGGGGATGATGAGGACCGGCTGTCCACTCAGGGCCAACTTCATGGACTGAAAGGCTTCTTCTACCTGAGGGTTCCACCAAACCATTACCGATTTTTTTCCTATCAAGAGATTGGTCAGGGCCGCCGTTCTCCCAGCAAAATTACGTATAAACCGGCAGTAATACCCAAGGATGCCAAGGAATGCCCTCACCTGCTTTGTACTTGATTATTTAGGCCAATTTTTTATGGCCTCAAATTTATTGATAACTCCTTGGCCAATCAAATACCCCAAATATCGGGCTTCCTCTGGCCCAATCGCATATTTTTTGGGGTTTGCCGTTAACCCCGCGGCTCTGAGAGAATCCAGCACTGCTTGTACCTGGGATAGATGTGTATGCCAGTCGGTGCTAAAGATGATAATATCATCTAGATACCCGGACGTGTACTCCTGATGAGGCTTGAGCACTATGTCCATCAACCTCTGGAATGTAGCTGGGGCCATATGTAACCCAAAAGGTAAGACCACATAGTGATATAGACCTTCCAGAGTTATGAAGGAGGTCTTTTCCTTCACTGATTTTGTGAGAGGTACCTTCCAGTAACCCTTGGTGAGATCGAGCGTGGTAAAGTACTGGACCTGCCCCAGTCTCTCAATCAGCTCATCCACCCTGGGCATTGGATAAACCTCAAACTTCGACACTTCATTTGGTTTTTTGAAATAGTTAAAGAAGCGTAACGATCCGTCTGGTTTCTGAATCAGTATGATGGGGCTAACCCACTCACTGCGTGATTCCTCGATGACGCCTAACTGGAACATTTGTTTTACCCCGGCCGTGATGGCTTGCCTCCGGGCCTTGGGTACCCGGTACAGTTTGATTCACACCCTTACCCCAGGTTCGGTGACAATGTCATGTTGGAGAACTGTAGTCTTACCCGATAGCTCTGAGAACACGTCGGTATTCTGCTGCACCAGTGAGCGAGCCTCCCGTCACTGCTGTTTAGTGAGGGCATCACTTATCCTGACCTCTCCCAAGGATGCATCCCTGGCTGAAGGTAGAGAACTCTCTGGTGTTATGCCCGGAGTGACGTCTGTAACTAAACACTCTCGATCTTTCCAAGGTTTTAGCAGGTTTACATGATAAAACTGCTCAGGTTTTCTCCTTCCTGGCTGATAATTTACCTCCCCCACCTTTTCTCGAACCTCATATGGCCCTTGCCACTTGGCCATGAGCTTACTCTCATCTGTGGGTACCAGTACTAACACCCGATCACCCTTGTTAAAAGACCTGACTCTGGCTCTTTTATTATATAAAGAACACCAATCATAAATGGGTAGTATAAATCACACCATGTGTGTAGATATAGGTATGATATGTACCTTTTATTAATTACTACCCTATATGGACTAAATGCGACTCCATCGCCAAATATAGAACTACCAGAGAAAAAAGCGAAGACCGAATCAACACTTCTATAGCAAAAAATGGTCAATATTTATTATGATACAAAGATCAGACATATACAAAGGTCAGTACAATATTATAAAAAAGGACAATAAAATCAATAACAGCCCTCTCTACATGTGACTCCACACAGGGACCCATAATATAGGTAATCCATGGCAGACCCAGATCCTATGTATTTAGTTTTATTATATCATATCTGCTATATATATATAACACACCTAAGCATTAAAATGGATACTATATATGCTGATTACCCTCACTGCTGTATAGCGGAAACCAGTAGAAGTCATTTACCATATCACCCTCCTATTATCTACTATTATTGTCATGTGCGGTGCACTAGATGAATAGAGGGAACATAGATGTCCCCATTGTATGCTTACCGCAGCTCTCCAGTGTCCAAATGTAATCACCAGGGGGCAATAGCACTGTTAGGGGTCCATAATGGGGAGGCACATGTCGAGAGAGACGCCCCTCTCTCGACATGTGCCTCCCCATTATGGACCCCTAACAGTGCTATTGCCCCCTGGTGATTACATTTGGACACTGGAGAGCTGCGGTAAGCATACAATGGGGACATCTATGTTCCCTCTATTCATCTAGTGCACCGCACATGACAATAATAGTAGATAATAGGAGGGTGATATGGTAAATGACTTCTACTGGTTTCCGCTATACAGCAGTGAGGGTAATCAGCATATATAGTATCCATTTTAATGCTTAGGTGTGTTATATATATATAGCAGATATGATATAATAAAACTAAATACATAGGATCTGGGTCTGCCATGGATTACCTATATTATGGGTCCCTGTGTGGAGTCACATGTAGAGAGGGCTGTTATTGATTTTATTGTCCTTTTTTATAATATTGTACTGACCTTTGTATATGTCTGATCTTTGTATCATAATAAATATTGACCATTTTTTGCTATAGAAGTGTTGATTCGGTCTTCGCTTTTTTCTCTGGTAGCTCTTTTATTATATGTGTTCCTCTGGGCTGCCTGGGTATCTAACAGATGTTCTTTCATGATGGGCATGACTGCCGCGATCTGGTCCTGCATACTAGCCACGTGTTCAACTATACTCCTATGTGGAGTCGGCTCTTGTTTCCACGTCTCTTTGGCTACGTCCAACAGACCCCTAGGGTGTCTGCCGTGCAATAACTCAAAAGGAGAAAACCCTGAGGAAGCCTGGAGTACCTCACAGACAATGAACATCAAATAGGGTAGCAACATGTCCCAATCCCTTCCGTCCTTAGAAACCACCTTTTTTAACATGGACTTGAGGGTTTTATTGAACCGTTCTACTAGCCCGTCGGTTTGATGGTGGTACACCGAGGTGCGCAATAGTTTAATTTTTAGCAGTTTGCACAGTTCCCTTGTCACTTTGGACATAAAAGGGGTCCCCTGATCCATCAGGATCTCCTTAGGTAGTCCAAGGCGACAGAACATGGCAAACAGCTCCCGTGAAATCAGTTTTGCCGAGGTGTGGCGTAGCGGTATAGCCTCCGGGTACCGGGTGGCATAGTCGACGACCACCAGTATATGTTGGTGGCCACGAGCGTATTTTGCAATGGGCCCTACCAAGTCCATTGCAATCCATTCAAAAGGTACCTCTATCACTGGCTGGGGTACCAATGGGCTATGGAAACTTGCGGTGGGTGTGGTCAACTGACATTCGGGGCAGGATTTGCAGTACTTTTTGACCTCCGCGTAAATCCCCGGTCAAAAGAACCGCTGCAAGATGCGATCTTTCATCTTTTTAACCCCTAAGTGTCCACCCAGCAGTTGTGTGTGTGCCAACTCCAGAACTGCCCAACGGTATGACTGAGGTACCACTAACTGTTCCATGACCTCGTCCCTGATTTTGTCTACCTTATAGAGCAACTCACCATTGACTACCATGCATGGAAATACAGTATCTGCACCGGGCTGTTGAGCTACGCCATTTATCTCTAACACCCTTTCCCGTGCCCGAGTCAGAGTGGGATCCTGTAGCTGAGCTGTCCCAAACGTGCACCGGGACACTTCCAGCTCGAGGATCGATGGGGTCTCCTCGACGTCTCCGGTCAGCACCTCTAGGGGAAACCTATCGGGGTCACACTCTATCCCTAGGTTGGACACCCCTATGGCAGGTACCCCTGACTTGGGTTCCTCGGGTACAGCGCCTGTAATGCATTTTACCGGGGGAGAGTGGATTTTGTTTTGACACAGAGCACAGAACAGGGTCAAGTCTCTTCCCAATACAGTCCCATAGGGAAGAGTTTTTGCCACCCCCACCACATGTTTTATGTCACCACATAGCGTGGACAAAACTACCTCCATGGTTGAGTACTCTCGGATGTCCCCATGGATACACACAACCCCGACTGTCCGTCACTGGGGTTGTCTCCTCACACCAGCGACCCATGTACCAAAGTCACTAGGCTCCCCGAATCTAGGAGGGCCTCCGTGGGGTACCCATTAACCAGTACCTGGCGCAGTTGGGGTTCACTGTCCGGGGGGTCGGCGCTCGCAGTGCAGACAGTCTGGGCGTACATTGAGACCCGGCAGATAAACCCACAGTCCATGGGTTCCATAGTCAGGGGGCAGTTAGCAACCACATGTCCTGGCCCCTGACACTGCCAGCACATAATGATGGAGGTACTATTAGGTCTTATGACTGTTTGGGAGGGAACTGGTCTCCTGCCACTCTCATTCCGGGGTACCCCCTCAGCACGAGTATGGTGCTGACTGTCCTCAGCAGAGGGACTCGACCCCTTTCCTGGTTTGCGGGTTGGCAGGGATTGGCGTGACAGCCGAAAGGGGGCAGAGTCCCGGATAAAGTCCTGAGTGGCCGAGTAGCGCTCGATCAGGCTGACCACCTGGTCGAGTGTGCTGGGGTCCCCTTGCCCCACCCAACGTTGGATAGCGGATGACAGAGTCCTCACCAGCTGATCAGCCACCACCCTCTCCACCATCTGGGCTGGAGACAAAGTCTCAGGCTGGAGCCACCTCTTTACCAGCTGCAGGAGGTCATAAGCCTGAGACCTAGTGGGTCGGGTCTCCACATAGGCCCATGAAAATACACACTGAGCCCTCACATAAGTATTGACCCCCAGTCGGGCAAGGATCTCACTTTTGAGGCTCTGGTAGTCCTGGGCGTCCTCCCGACTGAGATCGAAGTAGGCCTTTTGGGCATAGCCGACCAGAAACGGAGCCACCACTTCTGCCCACTGGCCGGCTGGTAGGTTTTCCCGCTCTGCTGTGCACTCATAAATGGTCAGGAAGGCTTCCAAGTCATCCTCTGGTCCCACCTTCTTCAATGCTGAGCGAGCCTTGTCCCGGGCCTCTCGACGTTCTGGGGCTGGTGCCGTCGGCATCTCCTGCAGGGCTGTGAGTTGCTGCACGATCAGCTCATTGGTGTGCTGCTGCTGCTTGAGCTGCTCCTGCTGTTGCTTGAACTGCTCCTGCTGCCGCCGCTGCGTGAGGGCCAATTGCCTTAACAGCTCCTCCATTTTGTACATGGGGTTAGGCTGAAAGGTGGCAGGCCGGATTGTGGTCATGCAGCTACCGGTGGGGTATGCCTCAGTCACTATGTCCGCGTTCTCCACCAGACTGTTCACATCGTGCAGTAACTGAGGCAGTGACCCAAGCAAGTACAACATAAACAGCTGTATTTAGCAACTCACGGGTAAACAGAAAAGTCCTCCGGCTCGCAGCCAGGTTAACATGAGTCCTTAAACAACAGTTGCCATGGGCAACGGCCGGGCCGGGCTGCCCAGAGCCTGACAGGTGCAGAGCCTTCTCAGGTGTGGGTTCAGCCACACTCAAGCCTGCTGAGCTTTCCTGCTATGCTCCTAGCAGGTTCCAGCATAGAACAACAAACCTTAGTGCTGGGTTTTTAAAGAACCTGTGGCAAGAGCCACTAGAAAACCCGGATTGGAGGGAGGAGGCCGCCTCACTGCCTTCCTGTAGCCTCCCCCAAGAAATGAAGGCCCTGCCGGGTTTTACTTAATCTGCCTTAGCCAGATAGCCTGACCAGGTCAATGCTCATCTTCATTCCTGCATTGCAGCCGCAGGTGAGTTTGTGACTGCAATGCACTCTAATGGATTTAATAGTCTCTGTACACATTCTGGGGGATATATTACTTCCCTAATATATGATTCCAGTCACTGCCTCACAATAGTTTGAAAAAAAGTCATACGTCCATCAAGTTCTACCGTTCTCCACCAGTTCTACATTCTCTATTGCTAGATTATTTATAACCCACAATGTCATTTGTTGTGAGGAAAGTATCCAGCCTTTTTTTAAAGAGAACCTGTCACCAGGTAGAATGCTTTATATAAGTCTCCAATGAGTTCTCTCTAACCCAAAAAAATAACTTTTATTATACTCACCTATTGGACAGTTCAGTCCAATGGGTGTCTCTGGTCTTGATCCAGTGCCTCCTTTGCAATTTCCGTCTTTCTTTGCTTCTTTGTGTGGATAATGTGTCCTCATTGTATTGCAGTGCACATGCATCGGCGCTCTTTGCCTGTTCCCCGTGCTCTTTGCCTGCTCCCCGCGCATGCGCATTACAGTACTTTGCTCTGCCCTCGGCAAGGCAGAGAGAAGTTCACCTGCGCAAGAGCACAATGGAGGACACTGTATGGATGACGTATCATCCTCATGAAGCAGCGAAGGAGGACGGAAATTGTAAGAAGAGAGGAAGTGCCAGATCAAGACCAGTGATGTCCATCAGACAGGTTCCTTTAAGAGGCTGCCCTCCTTGACTGACACCGGCCCTCATTTGTCCCTCCGTTACATGTGACAACGATTGGGGAGAGTTATCAATGCCCTGTACATGACACGCATTGGCAATGGATTTACTGTACAGGACCATGGTATACGTTATCCCCACACACTAAGTGCCATGTTTTCTGTCCATGTATACCACCTCTTTTTGCCCTGCCTTACCTTTCTCTTTTTTATTTTTATTTCTATTGTTCTATTATCTTTTTATTTTTCCTCCTTGTAGGCGGAAATCTGTGCTATCTTTGTAATTTTTGTTTTGTATTATTCTTGACATTCTTGATATGCTCTGTATTTATTTATATTACCCTAATGGGGTTTCCTTGGATCTGTATGTCTGCACTTTATGATACATACCTTTTTGCTATTTACTTATGGCATTTTCTATGAATTTATAATAAACTTTTGTATGTCAATATACTTGTTTTTTTCTCCTGTGTATATAGGTTCCTTTAAGTGCAGATATAGTGTCTGCTATTATAACCTACAAAAATGGAAGTATAATAGAGATCATAATATTGTATGTAATAAGCCAAGTTCACAGCTAGTAAATCCTGAACATACATATGAATCAGCCTCTAATAATAATTCTCACTATACTAATATAATTCTCAATATACTCACATAAAATAAATATTTTTCTGAAAAAATGTCCTCTTTTGGAAGAGGACGAGATTGTGGCAAAGTTGCAGTGTGGTGGTTGCCACATGGTGTCTAGACGTGCTTCTTCTCTGGGTAGATCTTTATCTCCTAGTTTTTTTAATTAGTAATTATGAAACAACATGCAAGTGGTTGTCAAGCAAAGGATTTTTTAGATGCTGCGTTTATCCATGTAAAGTAGGCTACAAAGTTAAAGAATGCAAAATATTTAGCGATTCTTCCAAACAATATAATTGCTAAATTAATTACTTTCTCAATTTTAAGTCAACATGTGTTATCTATGTCATGCAATGTATCAGCTGCAAAAATAAATATGTAAGTTGTACAATACTCCAATTAAAAGTTCTTATCTGTGAGCATCTCAATGATAGATAATAATAAGAGCAATAGATGTAAGAAATATGCCCCACGCATCAAAACATTTTATCACACATCATAATAGCAATATTTCATAATTTCAAGTATATGCAATTGAAAACATAATCATAAAGGAGGAGGCAATGGGTAATGTCAATTGAAAAACAGGAAGTATGGTGGATATTTAGGTTGAATATAAGAGTTTCTTTTGGACTTAAAGGGAATCTGTCACCTGAAAAAAAGGGCTATTAACTTGCAGATATGGGGTTAATGGAATTACTAACCTGGTTGGCCCCAGCACTTAGCCGAATGCCCTGAGGAGAAAATGAACTTTATCCCCCCCCCGGCAGCGTTCGCGTATACACAGCAATGGCTATAACTGCACCCCCAAAACTGAATGCTGCTGGAGAGAATGAAGTTCATTTTCTCCCTGCAGCATTCAACTAAGTGCAGATGCCAAGAAGGTTACTAACTAGTGTTGAGCGAGCATGCTCGACACTGCTCGGTACTCGCCCGAGCATCACGCTACTCGGGATGTTCGGCGAGCACCGAGCATTTCCGGGTTACTCGGGCAGGAGCTCGGGTCTCCGCCCTGCATGTTTGGTGCTCTTTACAGAGCGAATGAACATGCAGGGATTGCCATCCAGTCACTGTAATGCCACAGCAATGTTGTTTGTGGGCATTACAGTGATTGGCTGGCCGCATAGCGTCACCTCGAGTATTTAAAACCGGGCACCGCCATCTTGGACACAGTCGCTCCGGATCAGACAGTGTAGGGACAGCGCTGCTGATTTAGGGAGAGATATATCCTGCAAAATAGTTAGTGTAGGGTCTGTAAAGGCTGCGAGATCAAACAAATAGTCCTTCTCAGGACTAATATCCATCCCAGATATCAGGCAGGCAAATATATATATTTAAAAAAGTCTGGTATACACCAGTAAATTATAACTGTGGTTTTGCTGTTCCACGGTAAAAATACTCTATTATCCTGCTTTTGGCATTTTTTGCCATAAAATAAAACGAATAGTGTCTCCCTGATATTTCAGACACAAATATATCTGTTGAAAATAGTCTGGTGTAGGCCAGAGAAACAGTAGTGTGGTTTTGCAGTTCCATGGTTAAAACCTCTGTGTTATCCACTTTTGGGCCATTTGTATCTAAGAAAAACAGTTTGAGTGTGTCGCTCACTGTTCAGCCGCAAATATATATATTTAAAAAAGTCTGGTATACACGAGTAAATTATAATTGTGGTTTTGCTGTTCCACGGTAAAAAATCTCTATTATCCTGCTTTTGGCATTTTTTGCCATAAAAAACAACTAATAGTGTCTCCCTGATTGTTCAGACACAAATATATCTGTTGAAAATAGTCTGGTGTAGGCCAGAGAAACAAAAGTGTGGTTTTGCAGTTCCACGGTTCAAACCTCTGTATTATTCACTTTTGGGCCGTTTGTATCTAAAAAAAAAACAGTTTGAGTGTGTCGCTCACTGTTCAGCCACAAATATATATATTTAAAAAAGTCTGGTATACACCAGTAAATTATAACTGTGGTTTTGCTGTTCCACGGTAAAAATTCTCTATTATCCTGCTTTTTTGCATTTTTTGCCGTAAAGAAAAACAGTAGTGTTTCCTGATTGTTCAGACACAAATATATCTTTTGAAAATAGTCTGGTGTAGGTCCGAGAAATACAAGTGTGGTTTTGCAGTTCCACGGGTCAAATCTCTGTATTATCCTGCTTTTTTGCATTTTTTTCCTTAAAGAAAAACAGTAGTGTCTCCTGACTGTTGTGACACAAAAATATATCTGTTGAAAATAGTTTTGTGTAGGCCCGACATCCCAGTGTGGTCTCGCAGTTCCACGGGTCAAATCGCTGTACTGTCCAGTTTTGGGCCTTTGGCATCTAAAAAAAAAGCAGTTTGAGTGTGTCGCTCACTGTTCAGCCACAAATATATATATTTAAAAAAGTCTGGTATACACCAGTAAATTATAACTGTGGTTTTGCTGTTCCACGGTAAAAAATCTCTGTTATCCTGCTTTTTTGCATTTTTTGCCGTAAAGAAAAACAGTAGTGTCTCCTGATTGTTCAGACACAAATATATCTGTTGAAAATAGTCTGGTGTAGGCCCGAGAAATACAAGTGTGGTTTTGCAGTTCCACGGGTCAAATCTCTGTATTATCCTGCTTTTTGGCATTTTTTTCCTTAAAGAAAAACAGTAGTGTCTCCTGACTGTTGTGACACAAAAATATATCTGTTGAAAATAGTTTTGTGTAGGCCCGACATCCCAGTGTGGTCTCGCAGTTCCACGGGTCAAATCGCTGTACTGTCCAGTTTTGGGCCTTTGGCATCTAAAAAAAAAGCAGTTTGAGTGTGTCGCTCACTGTTCAGCCACAAATATATATATTTAAAAAAGTCTGGTATACACCAGTAAATTATAACTGTGGTTTTGCTGTTCCACGGTAAAAAATCTCTGTTATCCTGCTTTTTTGCATTTTTTGCCGTAAAGAAAAACAGTAGTGTCTCCTGATTGTTCAGACACAAATATATCTGTTGAAAATAGTCTGGTGTAGGCCCGAGAAATACAAGTGTGGTTTTGCAGTTCCACGGGTCAAATCTCTGTATTATCCTGCTTTTTGGCATTTTTGCCGTAAAGAAAAACAGTAGTGTCTCCTTATTGTTCAGACACAAATATATCTGTTTAAAATAGTCTGGTGTAGGCCCGAGAAATACAAGCGTGGTTTTGCAGTTCCACGGGTCAAATCTCTGAATTATGCTGCTTTTTTGCATTTTTTGCCGTAAAGAAAAACAGTAGAGTCTCCTGATTGTTCAGACACAAATATATCTGTTGAAAACAGTTTGGTGTAGGCCCGAGAAATACAAGCGTGGTTTTGCGGTTCCACTGGTCAAATCTCTGTATTATCCTGCTTTTTTGCATTTTTTGCCATAAAGAAAAACAGTAGTGTCTCCTGATTGTTCAGACACAAATATATCTGTTGAAAATAGTCTGGTGTAGGCCCGAGAAATACAAGTGTGATTTTGCAGTTCCACGGGTCAAATCTCTGTATTATCCTGCTTTTTTGCATTTTTTGCTGTAAAGAAAAACAGTAGTGTCTCCTGATTGTTCAGACACAAATATATCTGTTGAAAATAGTCTGGTGTAGGCCCGAGAAACACAAGTGTGGTTTTGCAGTTCCACAGGTCAAATCTCTGTATTATCCTGCTTTTTTGCATTTTTTGCCGTAAAGAAACACAGTAGTGTCTCCAGATTGTTCAGACACAAATATATCTGTTGAAAATAGTCTGGTGTAGGCCCGAGAAATACTAATGTGGTTTTCCCGTTTCACGGGTCAAATCTCTGTATTTCCCTGCTTTTTTGAATTTTTTGCCATAAAGAAAAACAGTAGTGTCTCCTGATTGTTCAGACACAAATACATCTGTTGAAAATAGTCTGGTGTAGGTCCGAGAAATACAAGTGTGGTTTTGCAGTTCCACAGGTCAAATCTCTGTATTATCCTGCTTTTTTGCTGTAAATAAAAACAGTAGTGTCTCCTGATTGTACAGACACAATTATATCTGTTGAAAATAGTCTAGTGTAGGTCCGAGAAATACAAATGTGGTTTTGCAGTTCCACGGGTCAAATCTCTGTATTATTCTGTTTTTTTGCATTTTTTTGCCGTAAAGAAAAACAGTAGTGTCTCCTGATTGTTCAGACACAAATATATCTGCTGAAAATAGTCTGGTGTAGGCCCGAGAAATACAAGTGTGGTTTTGCAGTTCCACGGGTCAAATCTCTGTATTATCCTGCATTTTTGCATTTTTTGCCGTAAAGAAAAACAGTAGTGTCTCCTGATTGTTCAGACACAAATATATCTGTTGAAAATAGTCTGCTGTAGGCCCGAGAAATACAAGTGTGGTTTTGCAGTTCCACAGTTCAAACCTCTGTATTATCCACTTTTGGGCCATTTTTACCTAAAAAAAAACAGTTTGAGTGTGTCACTCACTGTTCAGCCGCACACATATCTATTTAAAATTTTCTGGTATACCCCAGTAAACAATAACAGTGGTTTTGCCATTGCACGGTAAAAAATCTCTAGCATTCAGCTTTTGGTATTTTTTCCGTAAAGAAAAACAATAATAGTTTCTCCCTGATTGTTCAGATTGTTTAAAAGAGTCGGGTGTAGGCCAGAGAAATAGAAATGCGGTTTTCCTCTTCCACGGTTCTAATCTACTTTTTATTACCGTTTTTACATTGATAGTGCCAGTGTAAGCTATATTACTTGCCCTTACAATGGGCAAGGCGCGTGGCAAGTGACGTTCTGGTGATGGTGCGTGCAGAGGACGGGGCCGTGGCCAAGGTGAAAATGTGCCACAACCAACAGCCACATCTTCTCGCTCCCACTTCTTGACCAAATTACTAGGGAAGCACAGAACAACACCAGTATTGCGAACTGATCAGTGTGAACAGGTTATTAATTGGATAGCAGATAATACTTCCAGTTACCTGAGCACCACCACCTCCGGTCTGTCTTCCACAAGGTCAACTCTTAGTAGCCGTGAGTTTCGACCGCATACTCCTCCTCACCCTGATGCTCCTTCCTCTCACCATGCCGAGTGTCATCAGACAACAACTGATCCCACACTTGGACACTCCGAAGAGCTGTTCACTGGTCCATTTCCATATTTGTGCCCCTCGCCTGCTCCGCTTGAAGTGATGGAAGAGGAGATCCCATGTAGCGATGCCCAAATATTTAAACAGCCACGGCCAGAGGAAGACGACGCTGGCAAGAGGTGGACGATGACGAGACACAATTGCCACGAAGTGAGGAGGAGGATCATGGTGCGCAAGTGGAAGAGGAGGAGGTGGTGGATGATCTAGTAACTGACCCAACGTGGCAGGAGGACATGCGGAGCGAGGTCAGCAGCACACAGGGTGAGAGAGGCAGAGTACCCCAACAGGCAGGAAGAAGCAGTCTGGTGGACGCACACAGAAAGCGGGCAACATTTCCCCGTAACACCAACACGAGGGACGTTGCCAGTACAACCTGTAGGTCTTCCAGAGTCTGGAATTTTTTTTAAAGACTCTGCTGATAACCCCAAAAAGGCCATTTGTACCACCTGCCATGCCAGCATCAGCAGGGGTGACAAAACTACCAGCCTGACTACCACCAGCATGATCAGGCACATGGCAGCAAAGCACCTGACTTTGTGGGGCGAACCCCAGGGTCCACGGCCTGTGTGAGCGGGTGTCACCACTGCTTCTTCCACTGTTGTGCGTGTAATAGAACCCCCTGTTGTGTGTGCAAGGCAATCCACTGTCCATACTGCATGCAAAGATGCCTCCTCCTCTGAGTCTTCACTTGTTATGGCAGTTTCTCAAGAAACAGCATCAACGTCCACGTCCACGTCCCACCACAGCGTTCAATTGTGCATATCCCAGACCTTTGAACGAAAGCGTAAATTCGCAGCAAACGCCCCACAGTCCACAGTCCTAAATTCACACATTTCACGACTGCTTGCATTGGAAATGCTGCCTTTTAGGCTGGTGGAGATTGAATCCTTCCGCAACTTTATGGCGGTGGCCGTCCCTCGATACTCGGTCCCCAGCTGACACTATTTTGCCCGGTGTGCCATCCCCGCACTACACAAGCACGTGTCCCAAAACATCTGCCGTGCCCTCAACATCGCAGTTACTGGGAGAGTCCACCTGACATCGGACATGTGGACAAATGCTTATGGCCAGGGACGGTACATCTCCCTGACGGCACACTGGGTAAACATAGTGGAAGTCGGGACCCAGTCGGACCTTGGGACGGAACACATCCTCCCCACACCGAGGATTGCGGGCCCTATGTCAGTCAGAGTTGCCCCCACAGTGTACAGCTCCTGCGCATCACCCTCCTCCTCCTCCTCATATTCAGCCTCCATTTCAGATATCACCACATCAGTTACAAGCTGGAAGCACTGCAGCACTGCCTCCACCAAGGGGCAACAGGCTGTGCTGAAACTCATAAGCTTAGGTGAGAAACCTCACACTGCTTGTGAGTTGTGGACAGCTGTGAAAGAGCAGGCAGATCTGTGGCTGAGACCGCTGAACCTACATCCAGGCATGGTCATGTGTGACACTGGCCGTAACCTGGTGGCGGCTCTGAGGCGAGGTGAGATCACACCCGTACCATGCCTGGCTCATTTGCTTAACCTCGTGGTTCAGCGGTTTCTTAAATCATACCTCGAGTTGCCCGATCTGCTCGTCAAAGTACGCCGCCTGTCAGCTCATTTTCGCAAGTCGGCTACAGCTTCCGCCGCCCTTGCTGTGTTGCAGCAGCGTTTGCAGATTCCGTCACACCGACTGGTGTGTGATGTCCCCACACATTGGACCTCTACCCTCCACATGTTGCAAAGGATTTGTGAGCAGAAGAGAGCAGTTGTGGAGTACCAGCTGTAACAAGGCCGTCGATATTCAGGTCAGACTCCACGCATAAGACCTCAGGAGTGGACCTGGATGTCTGACATATGTACCATCTTGATAAACTTTGAGGAGTCCACCAAGATGGTGAGTGGCGATGAAGCCATCATAAGCATCAGCATTCCACTTGTCTGTCTTTTGCAACGCTCTCTGCAGGGAATTAAAGAGGAGGCATTGCAGCCAGAGTATGATGAGATGGATCAAGAAGCCGTAGCGGTCGATTACACACAGCCCAGCCTCATCTCATCCAAACATGCATTGGGGGACAATGAGGGAGAGGAGGAGGAGGAGGAGGAAGAACAGGAGCTTGAATCATGCGCTGTAGACGGTAGTACCTGTACAACTGTCATACCGTCGGTTCAGCGTGGGTGGCCTGAGGACAGGGGGGAGGAAGAGGAGGAGGAGGAGGAGGAGAGCATGGTCAGTTGTCATCTTGGTGAAGACACGGAAGTCTTGCCCATTACCAGTCTGGCACGCATGGCTTACTTTATGTTACGCTGCCTTAAACGTGACCCTCGCATTGTCAAAATGTTGGGTGACAGTCATTACTGGTTGGTGACACTTTTAGACCCCCGCTACAAGGAGAACTTTCACTCTCTTATTCCTGAGGTGGAGGGGTCAACAAAAATGGAGCAGTACCAGAAGGCCCTTGCTGCAGAACTGTTAAAAAAATTCCCATCTGAACACGCTAGCGGCAGAGGTCACAGTTCGTTGTCAAACAAAGGTGTACAAGCGAGAGAGAGGCAACTCCAATCCAGCAGAGGCAGGGGAACACTGTCAACGTTCTGGGACAGTTTTCTGAGACCCGCGCAGCTTACAGGCCCTGAGGCGTGGGGTACTCTCGCAAGGAGTGGAAAGTTTCAAAAGATGGTGAGGGAGTACCTTGCCGACCATACCAGCGTCCTCCATGATTCCTCTGTGCCTTTTAATTATTGGGTATCCAAGCTGGACACTTGGAATGAACTCGCTCTGTACGCCTTGGAAGTCCTGGCCTGCCCTGCTGCTAGCGTGTTATCGTAGTGTGTTTTTAGTGCCACTGGGGGAATTATAACTGATAAGCGCACTCGCCTGTCAACTGACAATGCTGACAAGCTGACCCTTATCAAAATGAACAAGGGCTGGATTGGGCCAGACTTCTCATCACCACCAAATGACAGCAGATTAACAGAACGTCAAATCCACTGTGTTATTTCGGGAGGTGTATTCACCTGCACCGCTTCACACCCACACATGGGTATACGCTTCCTCATTTCGGCTGTTTTATGTTCTTATCCTCTGCCTCCACCACCACTATACCACCAGGGTGGTCCGTGTTGCCATTATTGAAAATTCCTCCCTCCTAATTTTTGGCAGCTTTTGCTTGGAAGGCATAAGCAAAGACTATGGGAGACACACTCCCCAATAATGGGAATAATGTTTGTAATATGCTGTACTGCATGGCTCTTGTAAGGGGCATTGCAAGTTCCTCCGTCCTAATTTTTGGCAGCTTTTGCTTGGAAGGCATAAGCAAAGATTATGGGAGACACACTCCCCAATAATGGGAATAATATTTTTAAGATGCTGTACTGTATGGCTCTTGTAAGGGGCATTAAAACCGTCTTGTTAAGCTACTGCGACCTCTACCACTTTTCCGAGGGGCATTAAAACCATCTTGTTAAGCTACTGTGACCTCTACGTCTCTTCCAATGGGCATTCAAATTGTCTTGTTAAGCAACTGGGACCGCCACGTCTTTTCCGAGGGGCATTAAAACCGTCTTGTTAAGCTACTGTGACCTCCACGTCTCTTCAAAGGGGCATTAAAAGCGTCTTCTTAAACTACTCTGAACTCCACAGCTCTTCCAAGTGGCATTGAAATGTTGTTTTTAATTACCTCTAACCTCCACGACTCTTCCAACGGGCATTGCATTTCCCCCTAATTTTAGTCAGCTTTTGCTTTTCAATGCAAAGGCGAAAACTAAGGGAGACCCACTCACCAAGAATGGGTAGAAGGTTTTTAGTACACTGTAATCCACGTCTGTTTTAAGGGACATTGCTGTTCCTCATAATTTTTGGAAAGCCTTCCATTCACTGCTTAGGCCAACAGTGTACAGGATACCCAGTTGCTATAAATGGAAAAAACGGTTTAGTTAAGGCCCTCTGACCTTGTCATTTCCAAGGAGCATTGGAGTGCCTCAAAATTTTTGGTAGGCATTGCACTCACTGTATGCCCTATAACTGTGTAGCCGAACTGCTCCTTTTCTTACAGAAACATATCCTACAAGACATATGTGGTTGACTGGCCTGATATTGATGTGAGTGGTCCCTGTTCCTCCTGCTCTTTCTTCTTTGCCACTACCTCATCCATCATTTATCACCTGAAGCTTTGTTTTAACGGGAGTCATAGAACTTGGATAGTAGCAGGAAAACATCCAGCAATCCTCGGAGGAGGTAGGATATGCGCCAAAACGCTGACCACCTCAGGCCTAGCCGCTACTACATGCATGCGCTTGCATTCCAAGAAAACAAAGCAGATGCTAACTTCTATCATCATCATCATGCTCCTCAACTTGGCACTCTCAACTCCCCTGATGGAGAAGCCAGGGCCCACCGCAGGAGTCTGGTTCTCTGGTGGGCTCGTCCAATGCTGCCCTAAAGCAGGCCGGGCTAAGAAAAGTGTGTGGGGGAAGTTGACAGCAGAAAAAGGGGCGGCTGGGGACCGTGTGTGGACACCCGGCCGCGGGGCGGCTGGTGACCGAGTATGGACACCCGCCCCCTCCCCCGGCGGCTGGGGACCGAGTGTGGACACCCGACCGTGGGGCGGCTGGGGACCGAGTATGGACACCCGGCCACCCCTGGCAGCTGGGGACCGAGTGTGGACACCCGGCCGCCGGGCAGCTGGGGACTGAGTATGGATACCAGGCCGCCAATGCAGCCATGACGTGCTCGCCAGATTCCGCCTCCACATGCCTAAAAGGCTCAATTTCAAGTGCAAGCAAGCAGTATGGTATTGCAGCCTGGGGGTGGGTGGGTGCTTGGCTGCATATTTGCGCTTGCATTGCAAGGAGTGGGGGAGGTACAATTGAACACTGCCCTGGGACAAGAACTTGCACGGGGATAGTTGCAAGTCTGCATCTTCTGATGCGGCAAGGATGACTTCTGATGGGCACACTTTAAGGCAGTGACCTGGGTGTCAGAGATGCTTCGAGGGCTCTTCCTCATGTTGTTCCCATGTCTTTTCAGCACTGTATTTATGTGTCACACAGCACATGGCCAGATAAGGTTGTAAAATGTTAAAATGACATTTCCCGGTGAATGTGTAGCGCCCCGGGGGTTCGGCCGCTACAGGGGTATTGCACCTCTGCCAGAGGTGTGGTATTCCACTCCCAGGTAAGGATGGAGTATGGACCAGGGCTCAGTTAGCTGCATACAGCACACACACCCCATTTCCGAGGGACAGCTCAACGGTGCTCCCACTAGAAAGAAGTGCAGGCACGACCGACTATGTCCCTGTCTGGAGTGGGGAGGGGGGTGGAACACCCAGTGCTGTAGGGGCAGATAAGGGTTGGTTGATGAGCGTAGGAAGGAGCCCATTGGTTGCTGGTCACCTGGGCTCATGTTTCTAAAGGGAGGTATAAAAGGTGGGCACCATCTTAGTTCTGGGTCAGTTCAAGCAGGAGGAGAAGAGAGAGGAGTTCGGCCAGAGAGGGCTGATAGGGAGCTGTGGCTCAGTCTGGGCCCAGCTCCATGAGGTAGGCCTGAGGAGAGGACCAGGAACAGAAAGGAACAGGAACAGAAAGGAACAGGAACAGAAAGGAACAGAAACAGAAAGGAACAGCAAAGAAAGAGAGGAAGAAACAGAAGGGCTCAGGAACAAGAAGGTGGAAGGGACCCTAAGAACCCACGAGAATCCAGGGTGCAGGGTCAGGCAGATTAAGGGTACCGGATCCCAAGTTGGTGGAGGAGAAACAACCCTCAGCCAAAGACCAGAGGTCGTGATCATTTATTGGTGCGACACCTCATCAAACCTGCTAGGAAGGCACCATATAGGACAGCGGAGGACGGGGCCCACGTTTAACCGCACAAGTCCACGGTAGCTGGACAAAAGTGGGTCACTGGTGAGGCAGGCCAGAGAAAGGACAAAAGGGGGTCTTGAGCCATACTCCTGAGCTGTCTGGGAGTTGACCGAGCCCCTCACCTGGTGGATGCAGCACGGCTCGGGCAGTCATTCCCTGCAGAAGTGACTTGGATATTAACCGTGAGTAAAGACCCTGGACTGCAGTACGTTGTCTGTGTGCTTTTTTGCTCCTCCGGCATTACCGGTACTGGGACTCTCACCACCATCACTCCCACCATCCGCTACACTGCCCTGGGGCCGCACTCTTCCCGTGGGGAGTCACACCATCCCAGCTGCGTACATCATCGGCCCCAGCGGTCTGCCCTGCAGCGGCGGTTCCTAATAACCTCAATCCACGGGTGGCGTAGTCGGACATCTCTTAAAACATCTAAAAGACTGCCACTGGTCTGACCACCCTGAGCCACAGGACCGGGTCGCCACTACTACCCCCATCGACTCGCTATTGCCCAGTTCTGAGTGCCCCACGGCCCAGAGGGCGAGTCAGCTTTGGCGTAGTCGGCAGGATTTCGTGCCCGCTAACAACGGGTACTGCGTGCCTGAAAAGAGACTGTTTCATTGTACTAAAGATGGCGCCCACCCAAGAAGAACGAGCGCCATAATGTGCGCGCCAAAAGACCACAGGAGGCCGCCTCCCATCGTGGGCCGGATCCCAGAATGGTGCCAAAGAGGAAGCCCGCCCCCAACAACCATGAGCACGGCGGTAGAAATGTCCGTCAACGTGGGGGGGCTGAACCTGAGAGTGATTGTCAGCAGAATTCCACAGGACCACCCCCCCATGGGGGCGGAAAGAGAAGAAAACTGCGGGGCAGGGGGTGGTCTGGATCAGTCTGGCCAGGTCGCACCCGGAGATGGAGAAAGGAACCAGCTCCAGCACTTTGGCAAGGGGCCTGCTGCAAGCCACACCACCATGCAGCCTCACAGAGCTGCTAGCCCATCTCCCCAAGGAGGACCCTGAGTATGCGCGGGCGGCGCTGGAGGAGCTGGACCGGAGGATGGTCCGGGCGCAGCAGGATGTGATAGCCGGGTGGAAAGAATATGTGGCTAGGCAGGCTGTGACCCTGCAGCAGGAGGCGCCGTCGACGTCCAGGAGCACACCAGCCACCGAGGGCAGTGAAGACAGAGCAGAGGCTGACGACGACGCCGCGGAGGAGGCCGCGACAGCAAAGGCAGGTAACGGAGACGCCCCTACCCCGATCCCTGGGGCCGCCGACCTGCCCCTGCACCCTGTTGCGGAGCCCAACGCACCTGGACTCGCCGTCGACACCGTGCCACCACCGCCATCAACCGGCCCCCAGGCCGTCGACGCTACCAGTGAGCCCCGCCCCACGCCGTGCCCTCTGACCACGGGCGTGCTCAGTAAACCACCACCGCAGGCCCGGCCGCAAGGCCTAGCGCCCCCGGCCGCCGCTGCCCTGACGGAACCCCCTGCACCTGCTGTACCACCCCTGGGAGCAACTAGGAAACGACCAGCGCGGGCCTGGTCACAAGGCCGCGTGCCCCCGGGCACCGCCAACCCACTCGCGCCCCCTGCCTCTGCAGTACCACCACTGGGCGCAGATCTCTTCGCCCAACATACCAGTCCGGATGGGCTTCCTTTCATCTGGCCCCCCGAATATGTCAACCCCTGCTTTCGGAGGAGCCCGCCCGCGGAGGTTGGAGTACCATCTGAGCCTCTCATCCCTGCTCCGGCGCCTCAGGAAACCCCCCAGCTACCGTTGGAGGATGCCCAGTTTGAATGGGACCCCACTGGGGAGGACCTAATGGAGTTCACAAAGGAAACGCGGGCAGACGCAGCCGAACGGCGGGAGGCCTGCCGCCAACAGCTGGAGATGTTTGAGAGGGAGCAGCGAGAGCGGCGCGTGAAACAAGAGAAGCTGCTGGTCCGGAGCGCGGAGCAGAAAATGAAGGCCCGGCGAGATCCCCGAACTGCCCGCAGTCCCCGAGTCACTGGAACTGTTGTGAAGTTCCAGATGGAGCGCGGCTGGGGTTTCATCCGAGACCCTGAGACCATCAGCGACGTGTTCGTGACGAGGAGGGATGTGGAGAGCCTCCTGCCGGAAGGTCATCGAGGGCGGGACCTATTTCCATGGGATGTGGTGTCTTACACCCGGCACAAAGGCGTGAAGGAATGGTACGCCCTCCACGTCCACAGAGTAGTAGAGGAGGAGGAACAGCACTACTCGGACTCTGAGTACCAAGAGGGCCCGGACGGGTCTGAAGACCACCGCTATGAGGAGCAAGGAGCGGCTGGAGGGTATCGCTACCAGTAAACAGTAGCATGCCAGTGTAAATAGTTACCCGTCTGGGTACAAAGGAACTGTTTGGGACTGTTTCCAGAATAGAGTGTGGTCCCCGTTGGGACTAATAAAGGACTGTGTGACTGTTGCCCTATCCCCTAAGTAACCTGGTTGAGGACTGAGAGCAGCCATCCCTCTTCCCTTTAACAGGCTGAGGACTGTCAGCAGCCATTCCCCCTTTTTCAACCGGCCGAGGACTGGGAACGGCCAATCCCTTGTATATAATTGGGCTTCCTAAAGCGCCCCCTACTGGTTTTATATAAAAACCGCAATGTCTACCTCAAGACAAGTTTACTGGACTGTTGCACCTTTAAGAAGAAAGAACACCTGGTCGCAAGTTGCACCGCGGCCATGACCCAAGAATCCAAGAATGTGCTTTACTTAAAGATGTTTGACATAAGAAAGTTTTATATGCTGCTAGGTGATAATGCAAGAGTTTTATAAGATGTTTTATACAAAAGAGTTCCGGAAGTATTGAAAATATTTTATAATGCCTAGTGAAAGAAAAGTGTGTCCCATTAAGGGAATTCATCTGTGTCGTCCGCTTCTAAATGTAAAAAGTTATTGAAAAAGTTTGCATGTTCTGTAATTAATTGTTTTTGCTCTTTTCCAGCCCGAGGACGTGCTGTGGTTTACCAGGGGAGAATGTAGCACCCCGGGGGTTCGGCCGCTACAGGGGTATTGCAACTCTGCCAGAGGTGTGGTATTCCACTCCCAGGTAAGGATGGAGTATGGACCAGGGCTCAGTTAGCTGCATACAGCACACACACCCCATTTCCGAGGGACAGCTCAACGGTGCTCCCACTAGACTGAAGTGCAGGCACGACCGACTATGTCCCTGTCTGGAGTGGGGAGGGGGGTGGAACACCCAGTGCTGTAGGGGCAGATAGGGGTTGGTTCCTGAGCGTAGGAAGGAGCCCATTGGTTGCTGGTCACCTGGGCTCATGTTTCTAAAGGGAGGTATAAAAGGTGGGCACCATCTTAGTTCTGGGTCAGTTCAAGCAGGAGGAGAAGAGAGAGGAGTTCGGCCAGAGAGGGCTGACAGGGAGCTGTGGCTCAGTCTGGGCCCAGCTCCATGAGGCAGGCCTGAGGAGAGGGCCAGGAACAGAAAGGAACAGGAACAGAAAGGAACAGAAACAGAAAGGAACAGCAAAGAAAGAGAGGAAGAAACAGAAGGGCTCAGGAGCAAGAAGGTGGAAGGGACCCTAAGAACCCACAAGAATCCAGGTTGCAGGGTCAGGCAGATTAAGGGTACCGGATCCCAAGTTGGTGGAGGAGAAACAACCCTCAGCCAAAGACCGGAGGTCGTGATCATTTATTGGTGTGACACCTCATCAAACCTGCTAGGAAGGCACCATATAGGACAGCGGAGGCGGGGCCCACGCTTAACCGCACAAGTCCGCGGTAGCTGGACAAAAGTGGGTCACTGGTGAGGCAGGCCAGAGAAAGGACAAAAGGGGGTCTTGAGCCATACTCCTGAGCTGTCTGGGAGTTGACCGAGCCCCTCACCTGGTGGACGCAGCACGGCTCGGGCAGTCATTCCCTGCAGAAGTGACTTGGATATTAACCGTGAGTAAAGACCCTGGACTGCAGTACGTTGTCTGTGTGCTTTTTCGCTCCTCCGGCATTACCGGTACTGGGACTCTCACCACCATCACTTCCACCATCCGCTACACTGCCCTGGGGCCTCACTCTTCCCGTGGGGAGTCACACCATCCCAGCTGCGTACATCATCGGCCCCAGCGGTCTGCCCTGCAGCGGCGGTTCCTAATAACCGCAATCCACGGGTGGCGTAGTCGGACATCTCTTAAAACATCTAAAAGACTGCCACTGGTCTTACCACCCTGAGCTACGGGACTGGGTCGCCACTACTACCCCCATCGACTCCCTATTGCCCGGTTCCGAGTGCCCCACGTCCCAGGGGGCGAGTCAAATGCATTTGTCTCGGTTGAAAGCAATGCAAAAATGCATAAAAAATGCTACTTGTGAACATAGCCCAAAGTGTGCAGGAGTTTTTTTTTTTGGTTATTTATTTTACCTTATACACAAGTCTTTACCCTGGAAAGGAACTTCCTTAACATATTTCACAGGAAAGCAGTTTCAGTTTTGTTTTTGAACGTTTTATTGTGAACCCTTAAAAGTGGCTTAATACCTCTGACCACGTTGTTGACAGCAGTGACCTGGGGGTCAGAAATGCTTCCTGGGGTGATCCCCATGCTGTCCCCATGTCATTTGAGCACTGTCACTATCGTTTTGGGCACTTGTTAGGCTTTTAAAAGACTGCCGGGGGTGACGGCGCAAAAATGCTCGGGTCTCCCATAGACTAACATTGGGCTCATTGCTCGGGTCGAGCACCCGAGTATCACGGCGAGATTGGCCCGAGCTTCGAGCACCCGAGCATTTTAGTGCTCGCTCAACACTATTAGTAACACTATTAACCTGTATATTAACCCCATATCTTCAGGTTAATAATTTTTTTTCTGGTGACAGGTTCCCTTTAACTTTGTGTAAAGATAAAATGTTACAATATTGAATATATGTTTTCATTATATATTATTTATTATTTATTTGCTTTGATAAACCTAACAATTGTTCATTCTAATATTTGGTGCATAAACATTATCAGTACACTAAATGCATATTTACACCATAGCTATATAATTTCTGACCATCTCATGTCAAATACTTTTTGTATGAAATATTTCACCCATCATAAAAGTATTACCCAAGATTCATTTACATATCCATATATCCATACGGGTGTAAATACATATACATTATACATATTTGGCATATTTCTTTACCATATTTCATCCAAAATGCTCAATTTAATCCTCGGTAGTCACAAAATTATTGTCTTTTCTAATTATTATTCACATTAGAAAAGACATCATTTTACTGATCTCAGGTTATTGTAATGTATTATATCAGCTTTTTCATGTTCCAAAATTAAATGTGTATTACTGCTTCCTGTAGTTCTAAAACTTATGTTTTATTTTTTTTATTCAGTTCTCTCTTTTTGATCTGTCTGAGTTTCATGTTGACTTGTGTTATTCCAATGTATATATGTTGGGTCCATTGATATTGTATTTTTTATGCACTTTGCCCCTGTTAGAAAACCGCAACCCAAACAATCGCTTTCTAAATGACATTTCTCACATGATCTCATTTACCTGCATCATTCCTATGGTGTCCTCGTCAGAACAGCAAAATATTTAAGTGCACTCATAAGATTGTTAGTACATCATGAGTAAAAGTACCATGTGCGCGAGAAACACGTTGGTATTTCCATTGATGGACTATCAATTGAATGTAAAAATGTTTTTATAATCTTATCAATGAAGATGAAAATTTTTATATCCGTGAAGCTGGATTTCCTTCCATTACTATATGCCTTTATACTAAGCTAAACAAGCCCAACTTAATGAAGAAGGCCCTGCCGGGAGTACTGGCTAACATTAGAGGCCTGGTCAGTCTGTGAGCGAACAAGAGTCCCCCTGGCCAGGTGGAGGTATAGGCCTTCCCGTCTGACTGCACTCTTCCTGGCTACCCTGCTGTAGTCGTGTAGTAGCCCATGTCCCTGAGTGTACCGTGTGGTGCTCACCCGTATGGCTGGTGACTTGAGGCCTTTGGTTCCTTCCGCTCCTCGATGGCGGTGCTGGTCCCTTGCGTGTGACTGAGCCTCCAGGCTTTCTATGGCCAGAGGACCTGAAATCCCCTGCCAGGTGGTTTCTGCTGCTGGGTGTAGATATCCCCACAGCCTCGGACTCCGGTGTCCGGTTCTCTGCGTCTTCTGCCAGGACGAGCTCTACTAGCTTCCAGTCCCTGGAGTTCAGCTCCTGGCTCCTACAGAGCTCCTAGCTGCTGCTCTGTCCCTTTCCTGGAACTAACTCCTCTAACCCAGCCCCAGATCCAGTTTATAAAGGGCAGGTTCCTCCCCTCCCTGAACTGGGGCAGGAGGTGTGGCATGCAATATTGCTCCTGACCAGGAAAACCCATGCTCGCTCTCAGACATGGTATTTCTACCACTGTGGCAGCCAGACCCCTGGGGTGCCACATTCCCCCCTTGTGAATTTTAGCACTCCGGGACTAAACACATTTTATGAAAACATAACATAACAGGGTTTAAGCAATAACACAACATATATACAAGAAGTTTAGTCTTTATAGGTCACAGCGCTTCCGTAACCAGGTGTCCATGTCACCCGAGATGCATTTTGAGGGACCCGTCCCAAACCCTACACGTAGGCCCTGGGGTGGCTACAGGTCATAGATGATCCGGCATTGGACCACATCTTCAGCCACCTCCACGGGTTTTTGTTCTGTGGTCTGGGACAAAAAGGGACACATTACAGGTGTAACTATTTACAAGGTACAGTTCCGGTTATTCATTGTCCAGAACCTGTTAGTCCATGAACCCTGTCGGGTAACTAGAAAAACATAATTAGTATGCAGGCAACAAACATTTTAACATGTGCAATTTACAGGTATTTATATCACATTTTAAATTCTCCAGCGAGCGGGCATCTGACCTCTAGTGCTCCTGGTGGCCCTACATAAGACACTATCTGATGGTGTCCTTTCTGGGTCCTCTGTTTCTACCCCTTGTGTAGTGGGCTCACTAGCGTCTGCACTACAGGTGTTTGGAGCTGTTATTGGTAGGCAGGGCAGCTTTCTGCATACTCTTTGGCTTACTACGGTCACGGCAGGCTCACTACTAGCATAGGCTTGATTCTCCTGGGCTGCTGGTATGGAATCTTCTGCCTCCGGGGCCCGTTGCTCTGCCAACTCTACTTGCTCTTCTGTAGGCCCTTGAGGGACTGGCTGGAGAAAGGTACGTACGGGTACCACAATAGCATTGTTAATTTGTGTCCAGGACTGAGGAAATTCTCCGAGTACTGTACTGACCATTTCTTCCCTTTCCTCTGCGGGTTGAGAGCTATCTTGGTCTTCATCAGTGCTTTGCAGCTGCTCGGGACACTTCTTCAGGTGGTCTCCGGAGACAGTGGCTGTGGTCTCTCCTCCATTCTTACTGATAACGCAGACTTTCGGATTTTCATGGCTTGAGGGCAGTACTGTGTACGGTTCTTTCTCCCACTGGTCATCCAACTTATGGAGCCGCCTCTTCCTCTTCAAGACCTGCTCTCCAGGTGCCAGGGGAACAGTAGGAGCATGCTGGTTGTTAGTCCTCTCTTGCCTTTCTCTTGCTTGAGACAGACTTCTCTCAACACTCTCCTGCACTTTCCGGTACTGCTGCTGCCGTTCAGTATCCCAGTCTGCATCTAGCGAGGTGTCCTCGGGGGTCAGGACTCCCATATCCAGGTCAATAGGCAGCTTACCAGGTCTTGCTCTCATTAGGTAAGCCGGGGTGCAGTTGGTGGAATTTACTTGGATGTGGTTATACAAATCCACCAGATCAGGCAGTTTTTCAGGCCACAGACTGCGTTCTTCCAGGGGCAACGTTTTCAGCAAGTCTATCACCACCTGGTTCATCTTCTCGCATAATCCGTTGGTTTGGGGGTGATAGGGTGTTGTCCTTATCTTCTTGCAGCCATAGAGGTTGCAGAACTCCTGGAAGACCTCCGCTTCGAAGGCTGGACCTTGATCAGTCAACACTTGCTCCGGATACCCGTGTGGATGGCAGAAGTGCTGCTGGAAGGCTCTAGCTGCTGTCTGAGCTGTTAAGTCCTTGACAGGGACCACCACCAGGAACCGGGAGTAGTGGTCTACAATGGTGAGGGCGTAGACATACCCGGACCTACTTGGAGCCAGCTTCACATGGTCCAGGGCTACCAGTTCTAGTGGCTGCTTTGTGATGATGGACTGCAGGAGAGTCTTCTGGCTGGCATGGTCCTTTCTTCTCAGGTTGCACGGGCCGCAGTCTCTGCACCATCTCTCAATGGCCCCTCTCATGCCTACCCAGAAGAACCGTTCATGCAACAGGAACTCCAACTTCTTCCATCCAAAGTGCCCTGCTCCGTCGTGGTATGCCTCCAGGACAACAGCCGCGTCTCGTCTCGGGACCACTACCTGCCAGGTCAGCTCATATGTCCGGGAGTTGACAATTCTCCGGCACAGCTTCTCCTTGTAGAGAAACAGTTTGCTCTTTTCCTTCCAGAGCTGTTTGGCTTCTTCCGGGGCGTCCGGGTCAAGGCGGGCATCAGCCTGTGTCAGCATCTCTTTTACCAGGTGGACGGCTGGGTCACTGTCCTGCGTCTATGCCCAGCTGTGGTGGTAAGGGATTGAACGTGGCAGAGCGCCTGTTCCTTACACGGTGGGAATACTGGGTAATCCCATGACGATGGAACGCAGGGAGTTCAATCTCTTCCAGTTCTTCTGGATCTTCCCCTCCGTCCGGCAAGTTCGGCATCATGGACAGGGCGTCTGCGTTGGCATTTGTGCGTCCCGCCCGATATTTGATGGTGAACTCATAGTTGGATAGGCGGGCCATCCATCTCTGCTCCAGGGCACCTAGTTTTGCAGTGTCCAGGTGTGTCAACGGGTTGTTGTCCGTGTACACGGTGAACTTGGAAGAGGCAAAGTAATGTTTAAAGCGCTCTGTCACTGCCCATACCACTGCAAGGCACTCTAGCTTGAAGGAGCTGTAATTTTCAGGATTCCTTTCCGTGAGCCGGAGCTTCCTGCTGGCATAAGCTATTACCCGTTCTCTGCCCTGTTGGATCTGGGACAGCACCGCCCCTAGCCCGATGTTGCTCGCGTCTGTGTGGAGAATAAAAGACTGGCCGTAATCAGGGTATGCCAGGATTTCATCCCCTGTTAGGGCCATCTTCAGCTGGCGGAAGGACTCATCCTCCAGCTTGTCCCATTTGAAGGGCTGCTTCTGGTTTTTGGCCTTCCTGGACTGGCCTATCAGGAGATCCTGCATAGGAGCAGCCATTTTGGTGAACCTGGAGATGAATCTTCGGTAGTAGCCTACCAACCCGAGGAACTGCCGCACTTCCTTTATGCTGGAGGGTCTTGGCCAGTCCTTAATCACTGTGATCTTATCAGGGTCTGGAGCTACTCCGTCAGCACTCACCACGTGCCCCAGGTACTGTACCTTCGGCTTCAGTAGACAACACTTAGAGGGTTTCACCTTTAGGCCGTAGCCTGCCAGGGCGTCAAACACTTCTGCCAGGTGTTTCAGATGGTCCTCATACATTTTGGAATACACGATGATATTGTCCAGGTATAGCAGGACCGTCTCGAAATTTCTGTGCACCAGGCAGCACTCTATCAACCGCTGGAAAGTTCCTGGTGCGTTGCAGAGCCCGAACGGCATGCAGTTGAATTCGCTGAGACCCATCGGGGTGGTGAACGCGGTCTTCTCCTTGTCTGCCTCAGCTACAGGAACCTGCCAGTACCCGCTAGTAAGGTTACAAAGTGGAAAAGAAGTTAGCAGTTTTTAATACAGCTAAAGACTCTTCTATTCTAGTTAACGGGTACGCATCTTTGTGTGTGATGCGGTTGACCTTCCTGTAGTCTACAGACATTCTCATGGTGCCATCTTTCTTTTTCACAAGAACTAGTGGAGCTGCCCAGGGGCTACAGCTGTCCCTGATTACCCCAGCGTCCTCCATTTCTCGCAACATTCCCTTGGCATTCTGATAGTGTGCAGGGTGTACAGGTCGGTATCTTTCCTTTATGGGTGGATGGTCTCCTGTGGGGATGTGGTGTTCTACCCCCTTTACCTGCCCAAAGTCTAGCGGGTGTTTGCTAAAAACTCTTTCGTACTCCTGAACCACCCGGTAGACTTCCTGTTTGTGGTGTGGGAGAGTGGAGTCGGTGCCCACGTGCAGTTTCTGACACCAGTCCTCCATTTGTTTCTTGGAGCCGTTACCCTCCTCTGGTTGAGATGGAGGCAAGGGTTCCACAGCCTTTACAGAGTTTTGGTTAACGGTGAACAATTTGGCTAGTGTGGCATACCGGGGCAAGCATACTTCTCTTTCCCCAATGTTTAGGATGCAGACGGGCACCCTCCCATGGCATACATCGACCACCCCTCATGCTGTTAAAATGGTGGGCCTACTGTCTGAGTAGATGGGTTCTACCATTGCTTGGTAGTCCCCCCCTCTTAACCCGATTGCAGTCCGGCACCAGATCATCATCTCACTTTTTGGGGGCATGGCGATAGGGAAAGGGTCACTCATCCTAACGCTACCAATCTCACCACCAGACAGTTCCACCTGTTGCCTTTTCATCAGGGCTCTGATCTCTTTTTGTAGGACATGCTGCTGGCAGGAGCTGGCGTTCACCGCAACCTGCTATAATATGAGAATTATCTCTGCAAGGCAATTTTCAATAACATTAGTACCCAAGGTTATTTTAGGGTGGCTTTCACGACGGTCAATGTCCACAATAATCAGTCCTTGTGCTGGCAGTTCAACTTTATCAATTTTTATGGTCACCTCCTTGAATCCCACCTGCAGTACGGGCTGAACATTGCTCACGATGATGCTCAAATCATCATCTGGGTAGCGGGTGATATCTGAGTCATTCCAGTACCGCTTAAAGAGCACATAGGGGATGGTGGTTACCTGTGACCAGGTGTCCAGTAGTGCACTCATAGGAATGCCATCCAGCACCACAGGCAAGACCGGTCGTCCCCCTATGTACTTATCACGCCAGCTCGATGGGCCTGATGATCTTATGCCTGGGGGTCAGCCCTCTGCCCCAGGTTGGGCCCGTTTAAATGACAGTATCTTGCCATATGTCCTGGTTGATTGCAGCAGCGGCAGATGGGTTGTCCATCCTGGTTGTAGCGGTCGCTGGGCCTTCCTCTGGACAATCAGATCCTTCTCTGTCGACTCCAAGGGACGTCCTCCGGACTGGAAGCCAGCTGGATCTTTCCTGACACCTGTAAAGACTGTACAGTTCTGATTAGCGCGGCAACGCTTTTAGTCACCTCTTGGACCTGATGGTGCAGGTCTGAAGCCGGGTCTTGGTCCAAAGCCTGTGCATCAGCTCCCATAGGCTCTGCAGACAAGGGCGCCGCCTCCTGGTGATAGCAGGGCACCTCTGGGTTACAGCGCCACCTGGTGCCGGTTCTCAGAGCACCCGGATGGCCCTGTCTTTAAACTGTGCAAAGTCCAAATCCGGGTTCTGCAAGGCCATTACACGCAATTGGGACCTTGCGCAGCGTCAGTGCGTAAGGCGGGGCTTCAGCTCTCGCGCGCTTTTGGCGTCCACGCCCTCTTTTTCCTGCACGGCGTCCCAGAAGTGGCGCCCAATGGCGGGAAAATGGCGGCCAAAGGTGGGAAAACGGCTGCGGATGGCGGGAAACTTCACCACAGTAATAGCACAGTCTTTCTTTCAGGCACGCATTACCCGGTGGTTGCGGGCATGAAATCCTGCCGACTATGCCAAATTTGACGCGCCCGCTGGGCCATGTGTGTAGGGGAGATACCCGGAGCCGGGTCTCTGTATAATGCTGGGGGTTGTAGTCTCCGTGGTGGCGACCCGGTCCCGTGGCTCAGGGTGGTCAAACCAGTGGCAGTCTATTTATGTGGCTTTTATGATTAATTGTCCGACTACGCCACCCGTGGATTGCGTTCACTGAGAACCGCCGCAGCATGGCAGACCGCTGAGGCTGGTGTCGTGTGCGCAGCAGAGCGTAGTATGACTCCCCACGGGAGGAGTATAGCCTCAGGGCAGTGTCTATAGATGTTGAGGGTTGTGGTGCGTGGGCGCAGCAGAAACGACTCAGAGTCCGTGCAGTGCAGTTCAGGGTCTTTACTGTTGGTAATGAAGAAGGCCCTGCCGGGAGTACTGGCTAACATTAGAGGCCTGTTCAGTCTGTGAGCGAATAAGAGTCCCCCTGGCCAGGTGGAGGTATAGGCCTTCCCGTCTGACTGCACTCTTCCTGGCTACCCTGCTGTAGTCGTGTAGTAGCCCACGTCCCTGAGTGTACCGTGTGGTGCTCACCCGTATGGCTGGTGACTTGGGGCCTTTGGTTCCTTCCGCTCCTCGATGGCGGTGCTGGTCCCTTGCGTGTGACTGAGCTTCCAGGCTTTCTATGGCCAGAGGACCTGAAATCCCCTGCCAGGTGGTTTCTGCTGCTGGGTGTAGATATCCCCACAGCCTCGGACTCCGGTGTCCGGTTCTCTGCATCTTCTGCCAGGACGAGCTCTGCTAGCTTCCAGTCCCTGGAGTTCAGCTCCTGGCTCCTACAGAGCACCTAGCTGCTGCTCTGTCCCTTTCCTGGAACTAACTCCTCTAACCCCGCCCCAGATCCAGTTTATAAAGGGCAGATTCCTCCCCTCCCTGGACTGGGGCAGGAGGTGTGGCATGCAATATTGCTCCTGACCAGGAAAACCCATGCTCGCTCTCAGACATGGTATTTCTACCACTGTGGCAACCAGACCCCTGGGGTGCCACACTGGGCTTCTTTACCAATCACAGTAATGCTGCAGACATCTTGATTGTGGCATTACTGTGATTGGCTGGCCGCCCAGTGTCATAAGGTCTATTTAAGCCCTGCTGCCGCCATTTTGTGCACATTGCGTCTGGAGCCTGCATTCTAAAAGCATAGGGAGAGATCGCTGAGCTGCTGGGAGAGTGTTTAGGCCTCTTGATCAAACAAAAGCACTTGTAAGGGCTACCTGCATTGTGCACTAGTTCTGTGTTTAAAGGAGCCACTCACTAGCTCCATAATACCACCAAAAAGTCAGTGTACAGGGAGGGAGAGATTGTGTATTAGCTAGGGAGAGGAAAGTATTCTTCCAGTGTCCATCTTAAAACAGCTCTAGTCAGAGGCAAAGCAATATTTTTCTTGCACACACAGAATTAGCATTGTGTGCTGCCTTTTATTTTTAGGACTGGTCTATTTTCCCTGTTGTTTTAGGGGTCAGAGAGTGCCTTCTGTCCATATTAGTGTACGTAAAAAATCTTTGATTGCCCTGCACAAAGCAGTAGACCAAACATTTCCTACTGCCTGCTACAAACAAGCACCAGGCCATTTTAACCACTATTTTGGGGTGTCAGCCAGTCTTCTGTCCGTATTAGTCCACTTAACAAATCTTTGATTGCCCAGCACAAAGCAGTAGTCCAAACATTTCCTACTGCCTGCTACAAACAAGCACCAGGCCATTTTAACCACTATTTTGGGGTGCCAGCCAGTCTTCTGTCCGTATTAGTCCACTTAACAAATCTTTGATTGCCCAGCACAAAGCAGTAGTCCAAACATTTCCTACTGCCTGCTACAAACAAGCACCAGGCCATTTTAACCACTATTTTGGGGTGTCAGCCTGTCTTCTGTCCGTATTAGTCCACTTAAAAAATCTTTGATTGCCCTGCACAAAGCAGTAGTCCAAACATTTCCTACTGCCTGATACAAACAAGCACTAGGCCATTTTAACCACTATTTTGGGTGTGACAGCTAGCTTGGCTTTTGCCATCAACATCTGAAAATCTGTCAACAAAACTCAAAATGCCAAAAAAGACTATTGTTAAGGGACGTGGACGTGGATGTGGTGTTGTCCATGGTGCGCAAGAAGGCATTCAGTCTGTGTCAACTCAGAAGAAGCTTGATGCATCCACTACGTTCCTGGAAAAAAATCCCGGTCCGGAACGTGAACGTGTGTGGAAGCCAGAAGAGAGAGAGCAGATTTTGTCTTGGATAGCAGACAAGGCCTCTACGCATTTGTCAATCAGCAGCAAATCGTCCATGACCACACAGTCTACTGTGGATGGATACACAGAAGGCTGCCCCATCCAATCCTGAAGCTGGTTCTCCTTCCTATAGCCATTACAAGTCACAGGAGACAAGCTTGGCCACTCCGAGGATCTGTTTGGTACGTATCCTTTGGTTGGCTCTGGCCTATCACCATGCAGCATTGAAGAGAGACAAGAGGAGGTGGCGTGCGTTGATGCGCAAGTATTTGAGGACCTACGGACAGAAGAAACCAACTTGGTGGAACTTCATTTACTGTCTCCAGAGGTGGAGGTTGATGATGATGAGACACAGTTGCCATCAGGTCAACCTACAATGTCAACTGGGAATGATGATGAGATGGAAGATGAGGTGGTCGATGATGAGTTCACTGATCCGACCTAGACCATTGGCATGCATACTACTGCATTACCCTCCCCATCACTACCAAGCTGGGACCTGAGCAGCAGCGCATTGGCAAAGCGGCAACACGCTCTGCTGAAGCTGATATGTTTAGGCCAGAAAGCACACACTGCAACAGAGCTGCGTCAAGCTTTAAAACAAGAGACCGATTAGTGGCTCTCCCTGCTGCACCTCCAACCCGGTCTGATCGTCTGCGATAATGGGTGTAACCTGGTGGCAGCTTTAAAGATCGGCAAGCTGGTACACGTGCCAAGCATGGTTCACGTGCTGAACCTAGTTCCGAAATTTCTGAAAACTTACCGTGACTTGCCCTACCTACTTGAGAAGGCGCGTCGTATTAGCGCCCATTTCCACCATTACTATACTGCTTTTGCTGCTCTTACAGCACTGCAAAAGCGCTTGAATTTGCCGAGTCACCGATTCATTTGCGACCTGCTCATGCGGTGGAACTCCATCTATCATATGTTGACGAGGATTAGTGAACAGCAGAGGGCAGTAGCTGAATATCAGCTTCAGCATGCCTGTCAGACTGAAAGTCAGCCATCATACATAACTGTCGAGTGGGTGTGGATCGCTGACATTTGTGAGGTTCTTGAGAACTTTGAGTATTGCACCAACCTTGTGAGCGGTGAACAGGCTATAATCAGCGTAACCATCCAGCTGCTGTGTCTCTTGAAGCAATCACTGCAGAATCTCAAAGAGGAAGCTTTGAGTGCCCAGCATGTTGGTATGGAGCCAGATTTCCCAATGGGTGATACTACACAGCCTAGCAAATATTCTCAGGCAACATTGGGTGATGAGGAGGAAGATGAGGAGGGAAATGACTTGTTTTTCTGTGCTACTGAGGGGACTCGTAATGCTACAGAGGGGACACTCAACCCAAGCTTTATGTCTGTCCAGCCTGAATTGTCTGGAGAGGAGGAGGTGGAGGAGGAGGAGGAGGAGGCCAGTCAGCGTGAGGAGAGGATGGGTAACGTTTCTCCTATTGGGTACACAGAACATATGCCTTTTTGGAGATTGGCCCACATGGCACAGTTCATGTGTAAGTGTCTGTGGCAAGACCCTCGCGTGATACACATTTTATCCAATAACCTATACTGGTTGGCCACCTTTCTTGATCCAGGGTGGAAGTAGAAATTTCCTTCTCTCCTTTTGGAGTCACCAAAGAGTTTTACAATGGAATCGTTCAAGAGGACCATTGTAGATCAGTTGCTGAAACCGTCACCCTCAGATAATGATGGTGGTAGAGGTACCGACTCTTTTCAACACCAAGGGATAATGGGGAGGGACACGAACACCAGATCCAACAGAGGTGGGGGGAAATGTGCACAAATTGGGCAATTTTCAATAAACCAGCACAACAGCAATGGCTGTCTGGGGCCTTTAACAATGCCAAGGAGGGATAAGTTGCAGAACATGGTCAAGGGCTACTTAAGTGACCATACGTGTGTCCTTTCTGATGATTCAGTTCCCTTTAATTATTGGGTGTCTAAGCTGAACACTTGGCCCGACCTCTCCTTTTATCCCTTGGAGATGCTTGTCTGCCCGGCTGCTAATGTGGTGTCTGAGAGTGTTTTCAGTTCCGATGGGGCAATCATCATTGATAGACGCACATGCCTCTCCACAGAAAATGCAGACAGACTTACTCTAATTAAATTCAACAAGGACTGGATATCTCCACAGTTTGTAATCCCTACAGATGACAGAAATCCAACCTAAATTTACCAAAAATACAGATTCATGCTACTGCTGTTAACATCACCCCCTTCCCATAAAAATATGTTTCCTTCCTTGGTCAACCATGACTTAGCCCAGAGGGCTAATTTTTAGAAACCCTATGTACATTGTGCAGTGGACAAACCTGGACAGTATTCCTACTCCAGCCTAACTACTATTTGTGATTGGAGGCCCTTGTGATGATGGCTTCCTGCTTCAACCCTGACTCAGCCCAGAGGGCTAATTTTTAGAAACCCTATGCAAATTGTGCAGTGGACAAATCTGAAATTTACAGTGGAGTCATTGGAGGCCCTTGTCACAGGTTGTGCCACATTGTGACTGAGATAGGGGATACATATTCAATGGAAATTTACACTGACTGTTGATGACCTTACTGATGGCCGTCTGAAAACTTGAATTGAGGGCCACAACTACTACAGTGCTCCACTGTACATAATGTTTGACAAGGGAGGCCCTTGTCATGGAATCTCCCTGCACCTATGACACAGCCCCCAGGAGTAATTTTTGGAAATACGATGCTGCACATTCTGCAATGGACCAAGTAGTACAGTATCAAGAAGTCTTCTCTTCCTATATAATCGGTGGAATATTGACAATCAAAATCTCTGAGCCATTTGGAGAAGCTGTTCCAACCCATCCTGGAGGGCGGCACCATATATCCTATGTCCTTTGACTTGCACAAGTGATATATTTGATATTGCATTTTTGGCCTGTTACATGCAATTTAGGTTAGGCTTGGTAGTTGTTCTTGTGTGTCTGTAAAAGTGGCGTAACACTGTGACAAACTTATTCTCAGAAACCATATGTGAGTCAGAAATGCATGCAGGCACATTCTCCAGGCTCTTTTCATTCTGTTTCATCACTTTCCCATCCATTTCAGCCTTTTCCTCAGGCCCCCAGACCCCTTTGTAGGGTCCAGCAGAAAATTACTCGCATTTCCCATTGACTTACATTGTACTCACTATTCGGAATGAATACGCGATTATTACAAAGCTCATTACGAGTATAGCGATTACGAATATTACGGTACTTGCTCATCACTAATTCTTACCTTCAATGGGGTTTATTATGGGGCTTTATAGAGCGAGCACAATTCTCTGTCAACTGAACTCTACAAAAATCAGTTATACCGAGGGATTTCAAACGAGTTAAAATACAGATCATAATGAGGAAGGTGAGCTGGAAATGGTGGAACTGGAGGGAGCTCAAACCAAGCAATTGCTTTTTTGGATGAGCAGCACGGAACAAGCACTGATTATATTGGATGCTGTACAAGTCATGGACTTTTTATAGCGAACTGATGTACTAAGAAAGCTCTAGTTGTAGGAGGATTCTGCTTAGACTAAAAAATCTTATTATTTAGTGGGGAGGTGGTAAGAGCAGTTAATTTCTTTCTGGTTTAACTGTAACCTCACTTATCAGTTATCTACACCCAGGAAATTCTCATTGATAACTGTTAATATATGAATAATCATTGGAGCTTCCCAAGGTATACATTAAATGGATGTCTCTGACAGATGCCATACACTTACATCTGCAACCTACAGGATCCCATTGCCTTAATTTACATTTTAAGGAATAGAATATGGCACTGCTCTACTCCACACTATTTCTTTCTGTGGTATATAGATGTATACCTGTTGATGGAGGTCAAAATAACACGACCTTGTCAACAGGGACCGGGGATATCCATTCTGGCTGATAGTAACAAGAGTATGGGGGTCTTTGCATTATGAAACCCCTTTTACAATGCTGATACTGGATGCTTTACTTTGTTGAGGGTTTTTTTTATCACAGCTTTCTAATAGACGAGCATGCACAAAATAAACCATTGAAACGTTAATATTCTTTTTTTTTTACAGAAAAATATTTTTGTATTGATTCCTATTTACTTAAATCTTATATCTTATATTGAACATACTGCTCTCTAAGCATTTTATTTAGCAAGGTAATATCTATCATGCTCATTGTGAAAACCCATTACCTTCATGACAAGCATCATGTTAAAGGTAAACTGATTTATATAGCTTACTGAGAACATCAATCATTGGTCATATTTGACTAAAAAGCAATAAGTAGACCAAAAGCGCGAAACAGTTATTCAATGTAAAGCTGCTGGGCCCAGCAGAATTCAAAAAGATAATTTTGGAGAAGACAGGCTCAGCATGTCTTGGGTTACCAAGGGTTTCATTCAAATATCATACAGTTTATGTGTCGCTTTAGTATATTTCAAGAACTTCTTTCAATGTTTCAATACTTGAGTATTTTATTATATGCATATTACCGTATTTTTCAGACTATAAGACGCACCGGACCATAAGACGCACCTAGGTTTTAGAGGAGGAAAATAAAAAAAAATGTAAGCAAAAAATGTGTTCTCGATGCACTGCTAAGGGGGAGGGGGTCTTCTGCTGACACTGGTATAGGGGTAATGTCCCCCAATTCTGACAATATGCCCTATCCTGGTATATATGCCCTACCCTTCCTATTATACGTGGCCCCCATCTCCATCCTTGTATGCATGGCACCCCTCCATCCTGGTATGCATAGAACCCCTCCATCCTGGTATGCATGGCACCCCTCATCCTTATCCTGGTATGCATGACACCCCTCATCCCTATCCTGGTATGCATGGCACCCCTAATCCCTATCCTGATATGCATAGCACCCCTCATCCTTATCCTGGTATGCATGGCACCCCTCATCCTTATCTTGGTATGCATGACACCCCTCATCCCTATCCTGGTATGCATGGCACAACAATCCCCATTCTGGTATGCATGACACCCCTCATTCTTATCCTGGTATGCATGGCACCCATCATCCCAGTCCTGGTATGCATGGCACCCCTCATCCCTGTCTGGTATGCATGGCACCCCTCATCCCTGTCCTGGTATGCATGGCACCCCTCATCCCTGTCCTGGTATGCATGGCACCCCTCATCCCTATCCTGCTATGCATGGCACCCCTAATCCCTGTCCTGTTATGCATGGCCCCCTCATTTGTATACTGGTATGCATGACATTCCTCATCCTTATCCTGGTATACATGGCCCCCTCATCCTTATCCTGGTATGCATGGCCCCCTCATCCTGGTATGTATGGCCCCTCATGCGTATACTGGTATGTATGATCACCCTCATCCTTATCCTGGTATGTATGGCCCCTCATCCTTATCATGGTATGTATGGCCTCTCATCTTTATCCTGGTATGTATGGGCCCCTCATATTTTTCCTGTTATGTATGCCCACCTCATCCTTATCCTGGTATGTATGGCCCCCTCATCTTTATCCTCACCATGTGAGCCATGCATGCTGTCACTACCAGGCGCAACTCACAAAGAGATATCAGCTGCCGGAAGTCACTACTCCCCACGCCAGGACTGTGTGCACAGGGAGAAGTGACTTCATGCTCCTTAATTGCCAGCGCACAGTGTAGCCACAGCGCGGCTCCTGCTGCTGCCGGGTGATCACGTGTGTCCGCTAATAAAGGGCATGAATATTCACCCCCTCCACATGCCCATGGGGGTGGAGAGAGGTTGAATATTCATGCCCTTTAACAGCGGGCACCGGTGATTCCGGCAGCTGCAGGAGCCGCACTGCGGCTACGCTGTGTGCCGCTATCAGGGAGCATGAACATTCAGTGCTCCCCATGCCCATGGGCGTGGGGAGCAGTGAATATTTATTTTGTTTAGCAGCGGGGACAGTGTAGGCTGCAGCAGGCGGCTGCTGCCTCCTGTGTCCCGTCCTTCGCCGCTACCGCTCCCCCCACACTCCACACAGCATATATATGTATACCCCCCAACATTTGGACTATAAGACGCGCCCCCTATTTTCCTCCAAAATTTTGGAGGAAAAAAGTGCGTCTTATAGTCCGAAAAATACAGTAGCTGTTTGCTGAATTTTGTAATTGACTTTTGGATTCTTAATTTACCAATGGTGTTATTAAAAAAAAAAAAAACGGGTGCAGTTTAGGGCTATATGGAGACCTTTTTTTTTAAACCATTCCTAATTAAAGATGTTTGAATGTCTAAATATCTAAATTTCCCAGGAATTGTTCCAATACTTCAATATGAAGCAAATCAATTTGCGGTGATTTAGAATTCTGCAAAGACTCTAATTTCCCAGAAAAGAAGTGTGTGACTCAGTAAGGTTTAAGGGACTGTAGTTAACTCCTTTCAATTGAAAATCAGCCTTAGTAATGTCCAAGTGACATCAACAAACTGAGTATGGCTATGGGTCATAGATGTAACCAACAGCCTGTTTAATAACACACTGAACTAACTGATTTTTCAGGATATTTTAACTGCAAAAGCATCAATTTTTGGGAGCAGATTCCTGCCTTGTTGGTGTTTTTACATAAACAGTGACCACGGAAGAAGCAGTGACTTTTTCATAAGTGGTGCTGCAAAAATGATATCTGTTAGAAAAGTATTTAGATGTTTGCTCTTCGTAAATTAAGAACCAATAACTTTTTTACAAGACGTCCACAAATTATCTGTTTTTTATTGCCAACTTATTCACTGTTTAGATAGAGAAAAAGGAATGGTTTCTTAATAAGCCGTACAAAAATTATCCCTATATTGAAATCCCCCAGAGATTGGTCATTTGCAAAATGAATAAACAGTGGCTTATTCTCAAGCCATGCAAAAAAGGAATAAAAAAAACTATATATTTATATATTTTTTAGGATCTTGCAACAGATTTGTTATTTACAAAAATCAGTAAAAAATTAAAATAATTTGTTATCAAGTTATCCAATAATTATCCCTTTATTTAGGTGAAGAAGTAATGGGTAGTCAACAATACATGAAAAATTATTACTATTTAGGGAGCATTTTCATGTTTGTGTAACTTAACAAAAGTACATTTCCAAACAGCAGGACTGTACAGCTATGTAACACACTGGACAAGCATGAGATTTGTTATTGCAAAAAAAATCATGTTTATTGGTGATTTTGATTCTCTCTCTCTGTGTCATCAATATGTTTATCAAAATTATCACCTTTTTTTCCCTACAGTACTGTGTTATTAGATTATTTAGTAGTTTCTTTTACATTTAAATGTGCCTGTTATTTAAAGTATTCATGTGATACATGGATCAGGAGGTTTCCTATCTTATTTACTACACTGCTCAAAAAAATAAAGGGAACACTCAAATAACACATCCTAGATCTGAATGAAAGAAATATTCTCATTGAATACTTTGTTCTGTACAAAGTTGAATATGCTGACAAAAAAATCACACAAAAATCATCATTGGAAATCAAATTTATTAACCAATGGAGGCTTGGATTTGGAGTCACCCCCAAAATGAAAGTGGAAAAACACACTATAGGCTGATCCAACTTTGATGTAATGTCCTTAAAACAAGTCAAAATGAGGCTCAATATTGTGTGTGGCCTCCACATGCCTGTATGACCTCCCTACAATGCCTGCACATGCTCCTGATGAAGTTGTGGATGGTCTCCTGTGAGATCTCCTCCCAGACCTGGACTAAAGCATCCGCCAACTCCTGGACAGTCTGTGGTGCAACGTGACGTTGGTGGATGGAGAGAGACATGATGTCCCAGATGTGCTCAATTGGATTCAGGTCTGGGGAACGGGCGGGCCAGTACATAGCTTCAATGCCTTCATCTTGCAGGAACTGCTGACACACTCCAGCCACATGAGGTATGGCATTATCCTGCATTAGGAGGAACCCAGGGCCAACCGCACCAGCATATGGACTCACAAGGGGTCTGAGGATCTCATCTCGGTACCTAATGGCAGTCAGGCTACCTCTGGCGAGCACATGGAGGGCTGTGCGGCCCTCCAAAAAAATGCCACCCCACGCCATTACTGATCCACTGCCAAACCGGTCATATTGAAGGATGTTGCAGGCAGCAGATCGCTCTCCATGGCGTCTCCAGACTCTGTCACGTCTGTCACTTGTGCTCAGTGTGAACCTGCTTTCATCTGTGAAGAGCACAGGGCGCCAGTGACGACTTTGCCAAACCTGGTGTTCTGTGGCAAATGCCAAGCGTCCTGCACGGTGTTGGGCTGTGAGCACAACCCCCATCTGTGGACATCAGGCACTGATACCACCCTCATGGAATCGGTTTCTAACCGTTTGCGCAGACACATGCACATTTGTGGCCTGCTGGAGGTCATTTTGAAGGGCTCTAGCAGTGCTCCTCCTGTTCCTCCTTGCACAAAGACAGAGGTAATGGTCCTGCTGCTGGGTTGTTGTCCTCCTATGGCTCCCTCCACATCTCATGGTATCTGCTCCATGCTCTGAACACTGTGCTGACAGACACAGCTACCCTTCTTGCCACATCTCGCACTGATGTGTCATCCTGGATGAACTGCACTACCTGAGAAACTTCTGTGGGTTGTACTGTAGACACCGCCTCATGATACTGTACCTCTAGGGGTGAGAGCAATGGCAAAATGAAAAAGTGACCAAAACAGCAGCCAAAAAGGATGAGAACAGAGAAATGGTCTGTGGTCACCACCTGCAGAACCACTCCTTTATAGGGGGTATCTTGCTAATTGCCTATCATTTCTACCAGTTGTCTGTTCCATTTGCACAACAGCAGGAGAAATTGATTCACAATCAGTGTTGCTTCATAACTAGACAGTTTGATTTCACAGAAGTGTGATTGACTTGGAGTTACATTGTGTTGTTTAAGTGTTCCCTTTATTTTTTTGAGCAGTGTATATGCTATATTCACTCTACTATTGCATTAGTATATTCATTGATTGCACTCATATTGACCCATTGGCGCGTGCACATTGCATGCTTGTCCTAATCACACATTTGTCCATTCATGTGACATATGGATTAGGAGAGTTCCTATCTTATTTACTATATACTATACTCGTGCTACCACATTACTATTTTGCCTAGCTGTACTCATATTGACTCTTCAGTGTGTACACATTGCATGCTTGCTCCAATCGCACACTTGTGCATGAGCAGTAATTCCTTATATCAAGCATGGAGTTTCCATCTTGTTTGTTATACAGGATGTTGGTGCATGCGAATTGATATTATACTTGACTATACATGTATTGGTTCGTGCGCACTGTGTGCTCCATTTGCAAATTTGCGTTTGCGCAGTGAAATCTTTGTCTGGAGTTGTGTCTTTCCATACTCGCGCTCTAGCGCATGTGGAGTTGTGACGTTTTGTTACCTTTGTGTTTATTTACGGTTCAAGCGTGCGCATTACAGAGTTTTACCAGACTTTATTTATAATTGTTCGTGAATGCATGATAAACAAGGAAAACGCCAATTTCATCTTTACCGCCTCCTGCAGCTGGTAATTAATTAAATAATTCTTATTTGTATATACATCTCTGGCAAAAATTAAGAGACCACTGCACAGTTTTCTAAAAATCACCATCTCTACATGTCTGACAGCCATTCCATTCCAGTGTCAGTTGAATTCCAACCAAAGTACACCTCGTTCTACTTAATGTTCTTCTAATTAGGTGATCACCTGAACCAAATCTTATGTAATGAGAGAAAATATAAAAAACACTGCTATGGTCTTCACAATCCTCTTGCAACAGGACAAGCTGGATGGCAAAACAAGTGCTAGGAATAACCCAAAAGAAATTTGAATGAAAAAATAACTTTTAACCATGCCAAAGGAGTTGAAAAGAAAAGTCTTGAGTGAGGAAAAAAAGGGCTCAATTCTGTCTTTACTAGCAGAGGGATACAGTGAGCGTCATGTTGCCTCCATCCTTAAAATGTCGAAGACGGCAGTCCATTACAACAAGGTCAAGCAGCAGACATTGGGGACAACAAAGCTATAGACCGGCAGAGGGCGAAAGCGACTCTCCACTGACTGGGATGACCATCATCTTATTCGAATGTCACTCAGCAACCGCAGGATGACATCAAGTGACCTACAAAAGGAATGGCAAATGGCAGCTGGGGTGAAGTGCAAGAACAGTTCGTAACAAGCTCTTAGAGGCAGGCCTCAAATCATGTAAAGCTAGAAAAAAGCATTTCATCAATGAGAAGCAAAGGAGAGCCAGGCTGAAGTTTGCCAAAGACCATAAGGATTTTTACCATAGAGGACTGGAGTAAGGTAATCTTCTCTGTTGAGTCTAATTTTCAGCTTTACCCAACACCTGATCATCTAATGGTTAGACGGAGACCTGGAGAGGCATACAAGCCACAGTGTCTTGCACCCACTGTGAAATTTGGTGGATTATTGGTGATGAGCTGGGGATGCTTCAGCAAGGCTGGAATTGGGCAGGTTAATCATTGTGAAGGACGTATGAATCAAGCCACATACAAGGTTATCCTTGAAAAACGCTTGCTTCCTTCTGCTCAGGCAATGTTCCCCAACTCCGAGGACTGTTTTTTCCTGCAGGACAATGCCCCATGCCACACAGCTAGGTCAATCAATATGTGGATGAAGGAGCACCACATCAAGACCGTGTCATGGCCAGCCCAATCTCCAGACCTGAACCCCATTGAAAACCTCTGGAATGTAATCAAGAGGAAGATGAATAGTCACAAGACATCAAACAAAGAAGAACTGCCTAAATTTTTGTGCCAGGAGTGGCATAAGGTCACCCAAAAGCAGTGTGAAAGACTGGTGGAAAGCATGCCAAAATCATGGTTATTCCACCAAATATTGATTTCTGAACTCTTCCTGAATTAAAACATGAGTATTCCTGTTTCTAAATGAATAAGAACTTGTTTTCTTTGCATTATTTGAGGTCTGAAAGCACTGTTTCTTTTTTATTAATTTGACGATTTCTCATTTGCTGCAAATAAATACAAAATTTTTAGCTTTGAATTTCGGAGACATGTTGTCAGAAGTTTACAGACTAAAACAACAATGTACATTTTACTCAAAAAATATATCTATAAAGAGAAACATCAGAGAAAATGAAAATTTTGCAGTGGTCTCTTAATTTTTGCCAGAGCTGTATGTAACGTTTTGAGCCATTTTGAATTGCACTTTCCCCCTCAGGAAGCCAAATGTAGTGGTGATATGCATGGGGTTATTCCCCCCATCTCGCGTACATCTGTCACACAGGTTTTATCCTCATGCCTTTTTTCCTGACCTAGTATTTATTAAGATTGTTTCTGAGGTTGTGCTGGCAGTATATTGTGTATTAATATTTTTTGGGGGACTGTACAGTGTACATTTATCTTATTGCCTCTCTATGCCTGCTTTATCCTGACAGTTATTAAACTATAAACCAGGTTTATGTACATTCATTATTTCATACATTATTTGAGATGAGATAGGGCAGATTATAGCTCTGCTATGGGCTTTTCTAGATAGTGTTATAGCCATTGGACTTTTTAAGTGTTTTTAATAGTTTTTTCATGGCTTGTACTTATAAAGTTACATAGTTACAGAGTTTGAAAAAAGACCAGGGTCCATAAAGTTAAACCTTTCTCTTCCAATTGTACATTTTGTCACTAAATTAATGACCAGCCCAGGGGATGGGGATGACTCAGTACCCCGGCCTTTAGCCTGGCCTTTAGGGATGTCGCGGTGGTCGGCTCCCGGGCCCGTACCCTGGGGTCTCTCTTTAAAAAGGGTTGATAATAGTTAATTTTTTATAAAAGTTCGTGACGCCACCTGTGGCTTCTGGTGAGAATCACCAGCGCTGAGCAGTCCACTAAGGCCGATGATAAGGCAGCTCGATGGTATAGCTCCCCACAGGTGGAGCTAGGCCTCAGGGCAGTGTACGGAAAGGGGATGCAGGACAGGCGAGACCCAGCCGGGTCAGAGCAAGAACAGGGATAGACACAATAGTCACTTCAGTACCTTTTACTGATGGAAATTCAGGCACGTCCCGGAGCACTGTAGGGTGAAGGGTGCATGTCAGGATCCTCCCCAATGAGCAGGTGTTGGGCCTCCTGTTACTTGCCTCTGCGTAGTAAGTTCCTGACCTGCCTGGAGCTAGGCCTAACTTTGTCTCTGTCCTGCGCTGGCTGACCTTGTCGTAGGGCCTTTTCTTGGAGTAAACGCACCTCAGCTTGCGGGGCTTGTGTCTCCCGGCTCTGTTATGTATCAGCACTTTAGCTATCCTGGGACTAGTAGTTCTCCAGTAATTCCGGTTATGTCTGACTTGGTCATAGAGATCCCGGTAAGCTTCGGACCCGATGTCCGGTAAATACTTCGGGGTGAGCTAGTTAAGCTCCTCTGCCCCCTATGTACTAACTCTCCACTCGCCTTCGGCCTACTCGGGCCCTCACTAGGCTACTCACACTAACGGCAGCTTGCCGCGCTTCACCGATCTTATGGCACCGGCACACCTAAAGCTCACTTCTCTGAGCTACACTGAGTCTTGATCTGGATAAGCTCCACTGCAGGATAGCAATTGCAGGAGCTGGAACAGGCTTTTGTCCTCTGAGGTAACTCTTCTCAGACTGTACTGGACTCACTGCTAAACCAGACTGAAATGACTCTTGACTAACTGCTGCATGGCTCCACCTTCCTTATTTATCTATCCCTAATGGGCTCCCTCTGGTGGTTTGAGGTGGAAGGTGGAGATATGTGAATGGTTATGGGGGCCTCTTGTGGAGGAATCCATCAATGCACTCTTCTAGGATCTGTGATACCAAGCGCAGCTGGGCGTCACATTAACAATAACCCACAATGTTATGTGTATTGAGGAAATTATCCAGCCCTTTTTTAAAAGCTGTTTTAGTGTCTGCCATTACTACCTCTTGTCGCAAGGCATTCCACAGTCTAACTGCTCTAACTGTAAAGAACGCTTTCTAATTTAGCTGCCGAAATCACCTTTCTTCCACCTGTAATCAGTTCCCTCTGGTCCTTAGTATGGTATTTAGAAGGAATAAGTCATGTGCCAGTCCTTTGTACTGACCACACATACAGTGGGGAAAATAAGTATTTGATATACTGCCAATTTTGCAAGTTTTCCCACCTACAAAGAATGGAGACGTCTGTGATTTTTATCATTGATACACTTTAACTGTGAGAGACAGGTTCTAAAAATAAAAACCAGAAAACATTGTATGATTTTTAAATAATTAAATTGCATTTTGCAGCTGCTGATTGACATTGAGTAGTGCTTCTCAGCTTATTTGTAACTAGTGATGGGCGAGCACTGAAATGCTCAGGTGCTCGATACTCGGGTCAAGCAAATTGGAATGCTCGGGTGCTCGACCCGAGCAACAAGCCCAATGTAAGTCTATGGGAAACCCGACCATTTTGCAGGCGGCTTCCCCCTGCAAAGGGCATAAAAATTGCCCAAATATATGAGAACAGTGGTCAATTGACATGGGAACAGCATGGGAAAGATCCCTGGAAGCATTTCTGACTCCCAGGTCACTGCTGTGAACAACATTGTCAGAGGTATTATGCCACTTTTACAGACTCACAATAAAACATACAAAAACGAAACCAAAATGGATTTTCCTGGGAAATATGTTAAGGAACATCTTTTCCCGGGTAATGACTTGTATATAAGGCAAAATAAATAACCAAAAACAAAAATACTGCTCCACACATTGGGCTATGTTCACACGTAGCGTTTTTGATGAGTTTTTGCACTTTGCATTGCTTTCAACCAAGACAAATGCATTCACCGGGAAATGTCATTTTAACATTTTACAATCTTATCTGGCCATGTGGTGTGTGAGACATAATCAGACACATCCTGTTTTATTTATGAAGGAGGGACTCCTATTTTTATAGGGCCATCAGGCGACCTTTACTATTCTTAAAGGGTCAGCAGTCGGCCCTCACTATTCTTAGAAAGCCATCAGCCGGCTATGCTTTGTTGTTCCCATTACTAAAGAGTGGGTCTCCTATACTGTTATTGCGCATGCAGTGAGTGGCAGAGCTGCCCAAAATTTGGACACACCCCAATACCCCTTTGAAAATTTGGACGCACTTCAATACTCCTTTGAAGAGACTTAGAAGAGGGCCTCCTAAAAACAATGTTCCCATTATAAGGAAGTGGGTCTACCATACTGTTTGCCTATGCAGTGAATGCAAGGGCTGCCAAAAATTTTGAGGCACTCCAATGCCCCTTGGAAGAGATGTGAAGGTCAGAGGGCCTTCTGAAAACAATGTTCCCATTATTAGGAAAAGGGTCTCCCATACTGTTAGCTTTGCAGTGAATGCAAGGGTTGCCAAAAATTTGGAGACACTCCAATGCCCCTTGAAAGAGGCGTGGAGGTCAGAGGGCCTCCTGAAAACAATGTTCCCATTATTAGAAAGTGGGTCTCCCATAGTGTTGGCCTATGCAGTGAATGCAAGGGCTGCCAAAAATTGAGAGGCACTCCAATGCCCCTTGGAAGAGACATTGAGGGCCTCATGAAAAAATGTTCCTATTATTAGGAAGTGGGTCAACCATAGTGTGGGCCTATGCAGTGAATGCAAGGGCTGCCAAAAATTGAGAGGCACTCCAATGCCCCTTGGAAGAGATATTGAGGGCCTCATAAAAAAATGTTCCTATTATTAGGAAGTGGGTCTCCTATACTTGTAATGCCCATGCACTAAGTGTATGGGCTGACAAACATTTACCCCTGGGGGGTAAACATGAACATACTTTATAAAAAAACATTTTTACGGGCATCATAAACATAAAAAATTATGTGGGTGTTGCATCATGGACCACTGTCACCCTGGTGATATGGTGGTGGAGGATGAGGATGAGGAGAAAGAGGAGGACAAGAGTAAATAGTCAAAATCAGGAAGCGTATAGCCATGTGTGGGTGTGAAAAGGTGCATGGGAATACATCTCCCAAAAAAAGACACTGGATTTGAGTTTATGTTACGCTGCTATCATTCGGTGGTGTTGAGAAGTATGGTTCTATCCAGCCCTTGTTCATTTTTGTAAGAGTCAGCCTGTCAGCATTTTCAGTTGATAGGCGGATGCACTTATCAATGATAATTCCACCAGCGGCACTAAAAACCTGCTCTGATAAAATGCTACCGGCAGGGCAGGCCACGACCTCCAAGGCTTAAAGAGCCAGTTCATTCCACGTGTCCAGCTTGGATAACCAATAATTATAAGGCACAGAGGAATCACGAAGGACGTTGGTACGGTCGGCAAGGTACTCCCTCAACATCTTCCCAAACTTTGCACTCCTTGTGAGAGTACCCCATGCCTCAGGACACATGCGATGGGAGGGGCTGAGAAAACGCTACCAGAACTTTGACAGTGTTCCCCTGCCTCTGCTGGATTGGAGTTGTGCCTCTCTCACCTGTACTTCTTGGTTTTCCAATGAACTGTGACCTCTGCTGCTAGCATTTTCAGATGGGAATTTTTTTAATAGTTCCACAAGGGTCTTCTGGTACTGCCCCATTTTTCTAGACCTGTCTGCCTCAGGAATAAGAGATATAAAGTTCTCCTTGTAGCGTGGGTCTAGAAGTGTCACCAACCAGTAATGACTGTCACCCAAAATTTTGAGAACGCGAGGGTCATGGGAAAGGCAGCGTAACATAAACTCTGCGACTCGTGCCAGACTGCTAGCAGTCAAGACTTCCGTGTCCTCACCAAGAGGACGACTGACCATGCTCCCATCCTCCTCTCTGTCCTCAGGCCATCCACGCTGAACAGACGATATGACAGTTGTGCAGGTAGTACCGTTTGTAGCGCATGAAACTAGCTACTGTTCTTCCTCCTCCTCCTCCTCTTCCTCATTGTCACCCAATCCACGTTGGGATGAGATGAGGCTGGGCTGTGTGGAATCACCCTGTATGGTTCCTTGCTCCATATCATCGTGCTCCGCCTGAAATGCATCCTCTTTGATTGTAAGCAGAGAACGTTTCAGAAGACAGAGAAGCGGGATGGTGACACTAATTATGGCGTCATCGCCGCTCACCATCTTGGTGGAGTCCTCAAAGTTTTGGAGGATGGTACATACAGTACAGACAAAAAGTTTGGACACACCTTCTCATTTAAAGATTTTTCTGTATTTTCTTGACTATGAAAATTGTACATTCAGACTGAAGGCATCAAAACTATGAATTAACACATGTGGAATTATATGCGTAACAAAAAAGTGTGAAACAACTGAAAATATGTCTTATATTCTAAGTTCTTCAAAGTAGCCACCTCTTGCTTTGAAGACTGATTTGCACACTCTTGGCATTCTCTTGATGAGCTTCAAGAGGAAGTCACCAGAATTGGTCTTCCAACAATCTTAAAGGAGTTCCCAGAGATGCTTAGCACTTGTTGGCCCTTTTGCCTTCACTCTGCTGTCCAGCTCACCCCAAACCATCTCAATTGGGTTCAGGTCTGGTGACTGTGGAAGCCAGGTCTTCTGGCATAGCACCCCATCATTCTTCTTGGTCAAATAGCCCTTACACAGCCTAGAAGTGTGTTTGGGGTCATTGTCCTGTTGAAAAATAAATGATGGTCCAACTAAACGCAAACCGGATGGAATAGCATGCCGCTGCAAGATGCTGTGGTAGCTATGCTGGTTCAGTATGCCTTCAATTTTGAATAAATTCTAACAGTGTCACCAGCAAAACACCCCCACACCATCACACCTCGTCCTCCATGCTTCATGGTGGGAACCAGGCATGTAGAGTCCATCCGTTCACCTTTTCTGCGTCGCATAAAGACACGGTGGTTGGAACCAAAGATCTCAAATTTGGACTCATCAGACCAAAGCACAGATTTCCACTGGTCTAATGTCCATTCCTTGGGTTCTTTAGCCCAAACAAGTCTCTTCTGCTTGTTTCCTGTCCCTAGCAGTGGTTTCCTAGCAGCTATTTTACCATGAAGGCCTGCTGCACAAAGTCTCCTCTTAACAGTTGTTGAAGAGATGTGTCTGCTGCTAGAACTCTGTGTGGCATTGACCTGGTCTCTAATCTGAGCTGCTGTTAACCTGCCATTTCTGAGGCTGGTGACTCAGATAAACTTATCCTCAGAAGTAGAGGTGACTCTTGGTCTTCCTTTCCTGGGGCAGTCCTCATGTGAGCCAGTTTCTTTGTAGCGCTTGATGGTTATTGCAACTGCACTTGGGGACCCTTTCAAAGTTTTCCCAATTATTCGGACTGACTGAACATCATTTCTTAAAGTAATGATGGCCACTCGTTTTTCTTTACTTAGCTGCTTATTTCTTGCCATAATACAAATTCTAACAGTCTATTCAGTAGGACTATCAGCTGTGTATCCATCTGACTTCTGCACAACACAACTGATGGTCCCAACCCCATTTATAAGGCAAGAAATCCCACTTATTAAACTTGACAGGGCACACCTGTGAAGTGAAAACCATTTCCGGTGACTACCTCTTGAAGCTCATCAAGAGAATGCCAAGAGTGTGCAAAGCAGTCATCAAAGTAAAAGGTGGCTACTTTGAAGAACCTAGAATATAAGACATATTTTCAGTTGTTTCACACTTTTTTGCTAAGTATATATTTCCACATGTGTTAATTCATAGTTTTGATGCCTTCAGTGTGAATGTACAATTTTCAAAGCCATAAAAATACAGAAAAATCTTTAAATGAGAAGGTGTGTCCAAACTTTTGGTCTGTACTGTATGTCTGACATCCATGTCCACTCCTGAGTTCTTATGTGTGGAGTCTGAACTGAATACTGACGGCCTTGTTGATGCTGGTACTCAACAACTCCCCTCTTCTGCTCACAAATCCTTCCCAACATCTGCAGTATAGAGTTCCAACACGTGGGGACATCACACACCAGTCGGTGAGCCGAAAGCTGGAAATGCTGCTGATGCACGGCAAGAGCGGCGGAAGCTGTAGTTGACTTTGTAAAATTGGCACACAGGTGGCTTACTTTGTCAAGCAGATCCGGCCTCTCTGGGTAGGTTTTGAGAAACTGCTGAACTATGAGGTTAAGCACATGGGCCAGGCATGGTACATGTGTAAACTTGCCTCGCCTCTGAGCACCCACCAGGTTCCGGCCATTGTCATGCACGACCATGTCTGGCTGTAGGTTCAGCGGTGTCAGCCACAGATCTGCCTGCTCTCTCAGAGCTGTCCACAACTCTTCAGCATTGTGCGATTTGTCATCTAAGCATATTAGCTTCAGCACAGCCTGTTGCCCATTGGCCGAGGCAGTGCTGCAGTGCTTCCAGCTTGTGACTGATGTGGTCATTTCAGAGATGGAGGCTGAAGATGAAGAGGAGGCTGAGGAGGATGAGGTGCAGAAGCTGTAGACTGTGGGCACAACCCTGATTGGGCCCGCAATCCTCGGCATCGGGAGGATGTGTTATGTCCCAAGGTCCGACTGGGTCCAGGCTTCCACTATGTTAACCCAGTGTGCCATCAACGAGATGTACCGTCCCTGCCCTCAAGCACTTTTCCACGTGTCCGTGGTTAGGTGGACTTTCCAAGTAACAGCATTGTTGAGGGCACGGCTAATGTTGTGGTACACATGCTTGTGTAAAGCGGGGACGGCACACCGAGAGAAATACTGACGGCTGGAGACCGAGTACCGAGGGACGGCTGCCGTCATCAGGTTGCAGAAAGCTTCCATCTTCACGAGCCTGAAAGGCAACATTTAGAGCGCAACCAATCGAAATGTGGGAATTTAGTAGTGTGGCCTATGGGGCGTTGGCTGCGTATTTGCGCTGGCGTTTCAATGACTTGGGTATGGACAACTGAACACTGCCCTGGGATAAAGATGTGCTTGCTGATGGTGCTTGTTGAGAGTGTGCAACGACAGATGCAGGGTAGGTGGCATCTTCGCATGCACTATGGACAGGGGATTGGCTTGTACGAAAACAGCGAAAGAAGCAGTGGTGCCACCCGCAGACACTGTTCCTGGACCCTGGGGTTCAGCCCACAATGTCAGGTTCTTTGCTGCCATGTGCCTGATCCTACTGCTGGTGGTTAGGCTGGTAGTCTTGCTTCCCCTGATGATGCTGGCCTGGCAGGTAGTGCAAATTACCTTTTTGGGGTTATTGGGCCTATCAGTTTTACTGGCAACTTCCGTCGTGTTGGTGTTACAGGGAACGTTTAAAGGCCTACTGTCAGCGGTCACCACACTGCTTCTTCCTGCCTTTTGGGGTGCTCTGCCTCCCTCCCTCTGTGTGCTTCTGTCCTCGCTCTGCATGTCCTACTGCCAGGTTGGGTCAGTTACTATATCGTCCACCACCTCGTCTTCCACTTCCACACCCTGGTCCTCCTCTTGACTTTCTGGCAATTGTGTCTCATCATCGTCCACCTCTTGTGACACTTTCCCACCGTCGCCTTCGTATGACAGTGGCTGCTCAAATATTTGGACACCGCAACATGCGATCTCCTATTGCCCCACTTCAAGTGGACAAGGCGAGAGGCCTGAATCTATAAATGGAAAAGTGAACAGCTTTTCGAAGAGTCCAAGTGTGGGATCAGTTGTCTCTGGGCACACGGCATGGTGGGAGGAAGGGGGATCAAGGTGAAGGATATGCAGTCCAGACTCATGACTACTGAGACTTGACCGTGTGGAAGCATTATCTGCTATCCAACGAATAACCTTTTCACACTGCCCTGTGTTCAACAGTGGTGTTCTGCCGTCCCATATTAATTGGAGCAGGAAGTTCGAGAAAGAAGATGTGGATGTTTGTTGTGGCACTATTTCAGCTTGCCCACGGCTTGGCCTCTGCATGCACCATCACCGTCACCATCATGCCCAGTTCCCCATCCCTTGCCATGTGCCTTGCCCATTTTAAATGGAGGACAATATCTTCCACGCTCACTACAAATGGCTGAATTTGGAGCGAACTTATATGTGATCCGTGTGACAGACAAACCAGAGTTTTAAATACCTGGCCTGTAGGAAACTATTTTTAACAGCAAACTGGGGTCAATAAGTTCACTGACACACTGAAACAATATTTTTACTGTGGCCATAAATGGCAGAATTTTCAAAAAACTTATATGTGATCTGTTTGAAGGACAAATCACAGTTTTAAATAGCTGGCCTGTAGGTAACTATTTTTAACAGCAAACTGGTGTCAATAAATTCACTCACAAACTGAAACAAAGTTTTAATAGCGGCCAGAAATGGCTGAATTTTCAGCGAACTTATATGTGATCCGTGTGACGGACAAACCACAGCTTTAAATAGCTGGCCTGTAGGTAACTATTTTTAGCAGCAAACTGGTGTCAATAAGTTCACTAACACACTGAAACAAAATTTTAACTGAGGCCAGAAATGGCAGAATTTTCAGCAAACTTATATGTGATCCGTGTGATGGACAAACCACAGTTTTAAATAGCTGGCTTGTAGGTAACTATTTTCAACAGCAAACTGGTATCAATAAGTTCACTGACACACTGAAACAAAATTTTAATTGAAGCCAGAAATGGCAGAATTTTCAGCAAACTTATATGTGATCCATGTGATGGACAAACCACAGTTTTAAATAGCTGACCAGTAGGTAACTATTTTAACAGCGCCGACCTTGTGTCAATAAGTTCGCTGACACACGGAAACAAAATTTCAATGTAGATCAGAAATGGCAGAATTTTCAGCGCAATTATATATGATCCGTGTGACGAACGAACCACAGTTTTAAATAGCTGGATTTTTAGCGCTGTAATATGGAAAGGACCTGGCTGTATTCTGTAGTGCCAACAAGCAAATGGCGTAGAAAAATTGTTCTCTGGATTGCTTTTTAAGCAAATAATCAGGATTAAGATTAAAAAAAATTATTCCTGGCCCCTGATACCTGGGGCTATTTCTACAAATATAATATCCGTAAAAGCACCAGCAGACAGAACTGGAATGGACCCTCTTGCTATATGCACTGCAGTCTGGTATATACCCTGCCTGACTAGCACTGATATCTTTGCAGCTGGATTATTCCTCATAAGTAGAGATGAGCGTTGTTCTACTCGAACTGTTCGCCAATCTCAAATTCGAGCTGTTTTGGGCGGTGTTCGAGCCGTTCGGCGAACACGAACGATTTGAGAAAAATTCGGCTGTTTGAGGTTATGTTCGATAACTGTTCGTGCACCAAAATCATAACTGGATTTTTTCTCAGTAATGATGAAAATTAATGTTAATACGCAGTTTGAGTGTACATAGGGGTGGGGGGAGGGGCAGGGGATGGATCCCTGCAGGAATAATGAAGATCTCCATTTTTTTTTCTCTTTCCCGCATTTGCAGTGGGGAGGTGCAGTCTGTCAGCCTATCAGCAGCGCACACACGGAGCGAACTGCTGTTTTTCACACAAGCAAGGGCATGTGTCATTGGCAGTGTATGTCACATGTCCTTGCCCTATAAGACCAAGCCATTTTCCCCGTCGCCACCATTTTCTCACTGCTGCAGCTGCGTATTAGACGGCACCGCTGTTGCTGTGTGCGCTATACCTTGTTAATTTCAAGCCAATTTTCGCACAAATCTACAGATATCTTGGGAGTAGGGAATGGTTGTGATTGCAGTCCTTTTAAGGACTAGGTTACAGCATTTCCTACGACTTTTATCAGGCAGGTCTGTGCTCTTAAATAGATAGATTGTGGGAGTAAAGACTAATTGTAATTGCAGTCCTTTTCAGGACTAGGTTACATCAGTTCCTATCAGTTTTTGCCAGGCAGGTCTGTGCCAATGCTGTGCAAGTTTTTTTCACAGCATTTGGCTGAATCTAGCAAAGCTAATCCTTTTTGGCCTATTGCAGAGTGTGTTAGTCAGTGGAGTAGCCTATCTGTGTTGCAAGATATACCACCTGTGTATAGAATACCAATTTTTTTACTGCACCTAGTGAAGTAAAATCTTTTGGGCATAGCATCATTCTATTAGTCCATCTATACTGACCTCCATCAGGTTGCAAATTGAATATAATTTTTTTCTGCATCTAGCTCTGAAATAATATTTGGGCTGCTAGCAGTGTGTGGGACTTGTTCTATTAGTCCATCTATACTGACCTCCATCAGGTTGCAAACTGAATATAATTTTTTTCTGCATCTAGCTCTGAAAAAATATTTGGCCTTCTAGCAGTGTGTGGGACTTTCTCTATTAGTCCATCTATACTGACCTCCATCAGGTTGCAAATTAAAAATAATTTTTATCTGCATCTAGATCTGAAAAAATATTTGGCCTTCTAGCAGTGTGTGGGACTTTCTCTATTAGTCCATCTATACTGACCTCCATCAGGTTGCAAATTAAAAATAATTTTTATCTGCATCTACCTCTGAAAAATTATTTGGGCTTCTAGCTGTGTGTGGGACTTGTTCTATTAGTCCATCTATACTGACCTCCATCAGGTTGCAAACTGAATATAATTTTTTTCTGCATCTAGCTCTGAAAAAATATTTGGCCTTCTAGCAGTGTGTGGGACTTTCTCTATTAGTCCATCTATACTGACCTCCATCAGGTTGCAAACTGAATATATTTTTTTTCTGCATCTACCTCTGAAAAAATATTGGGCTTCTAGCTGTGTGTGGGACTTGTTCTATTAATCCATCTATACAGACCTCCATCAGGTTGCAAACTGAATATATTTTTTTTCTGCATCTACCTCTGAAAAAATATTGGGCTTCTAGCTGTGTGTGGGACTTGTTCTATTAATCCATCTATACAGACCTCCATCAGGTTGCAAACTGAATATAATTTTTTTCTGCATCTAGCTCTGAAAAAATAGTTGGCCTTCTAGCAGTGTGTGGGACTTTCTCTATTAGTCCATCTATACTGACCTCCATCAGGTTGCAAATTAAAAATAATTTTTATCTGCATCTAGCTCTGAAAAAATATTTGGCCTTCTAGCAGTGTGTGGGACTTTCTCTATTAGTCCATCTATACTGACCTCCATCAGGTTGCAAATTAAAAATTATTTTTATCTGCATCTACCTCTGAAAAAATATTTGGGCTTCTAGCTGTGTGTGGGACTTGTTCTATTAGTCCATCTATACTGACCTCCATCAGGATGCAAACTGAATATAATTTTTTTCTGCATCTAGCTCTGAAAAAATATTTGGCCTTCTAGTAGTGTGTGGGACTTTCTCTATTAGTCCATCTATACTGACCTCCATCAGGTTGCAAATTAGAAATAATTTTTATCTGCATCTAGCTCTGAAAAAATATTTGGCCTTCTACCAGTGTGTGGGACTTTCTCTATTAGTCCATCTATACTGACGTCCATCAGGTTGCAAATTAAATATAATTTTTTTCTGCATCTAGCTCTGAAAAAATATTTGGCCTTCTAGCAGTGTGTGGGACTTGTTCTATTAGTCCACCTATACTGACCTCCATCAGGTTGCAAATTCAAAATAATTTTTTGTCTGCATATAGCTCTGAAAAAATATTTGGCCTTCTAGCAGTGTGTGGGACTTTCTCTATTAGTCCATCTATACTGACCTCCATCAGGTTGCAAACTGAATATATTTTTTTTCTGCATCTACCTCTGAAAAAATATTTGGGCTTCTAGCTGTGTGTGGGACTTGTTCTATTAGTCCATCTATACTGACCTCCATCAGGTTGCAAATCGAATATAATTTTTTTCTCCATCTAACGCAGCCAATAGTTTTGGCCTAATACCACAGTTTGGCCACTCAGCTCTGCTCGGTTCCCATCCATTGTTTTTTTGTGCAAACAACTCCAGAGTTGTGAATTAGTTAACCACCAAAATGAGTGGAAAAAGGCCTGCTGCTGGTGGAAAGGGGAATAGGCGTGTTGGGAAGGGGAAAAAAGGTTGTGTCCGTGGGGTAGGTGTTAAAGCAACAGTAACATCTGCAGAAGAAAGACCATCTTCCAGCCAAACTAAAATGTCTACTTCTTTTAGCGGACAATGTGATAAGATCCCTTTCTTACGGCCACGCCAATCGCTACAAATTCCAGATGAGGCACAAAAACAGCAGGTGCTTCAACGGATATCAAGTGCTCCTTTAAGTGGGCTCTCCTCCACATCAACTTCAAAATCACAAATACTCCAGTCCTCAAAGGTGTCACCCCAATCGCACTTGCTTCCTCACAGCTCCCAAATCTCCAGCTGCCCGTCTGAGTATGAGGTAGAACAGATGGTTGAGTCTGCAGAGCTGTTTACTCATACTATAGCCTGGGAATCAGAGGTCGACTCCAGCGCTTCTGTGAATCCAGGCGAGGAAATGATCTGCACTGATGCCCAGAATCTTTATGAGTCAGATCCAGGACCAGACGCAGAAGGTTCTGACCATAATGTAGACCCTCATTCCCAAACTGTAACTCCTGTTAGTGGAGACAATGAGGAAGACGATGATGAGACTCAAATACCTGATTGGAGCGACAACTTTAGTTTTTTGTCAGGGCAGGAACAGGTTGGCTCTGAGGACGACGGGTGTGATAACGCACAGGGTGATGATGATGAGGTGGGAGATCCCACTTACTGTCAACCCACAGTCAGCCAAGAGATGAGGTCAGCAGAGGAGGTGGAGGAAGATGCTAGTGACGACGAGGTCAGGTTGCGCCTTCCTGGACAGAGACGTAGTACTGGAAGGACGTCAACAACTGCATCCTCAAACACAACTCTGCCTCTCACCACAAGTCGTGGTGGCTCTTCAGGTCGCATGGGTGCTAAGCCTTGCATAGCCTGGGCATTTTTTCAGATCGATAAAGATGACCCAACTCGTGTTATCTGTAACATTTGTCAGCAAAAGCTAAGTAGAGGCCAAAAAATACATAGTTTGAGTACTTCATGCATGAACCGGCACATGGACATGAAGCATAAGTTGCAGTGGGAAGCTCAGTGTGCTACAATGCGGCCTAGCCGGCCGGGCCAACCACCGTCTGCCATATCTTGTGCATCCGCGGCCTCTTCATCCTCTGTGACTGGGGGGACAGCAGTCACACCTGTTTTGGGGCGCAGACCTGCCACCTCTTTACCCGCAACAGCCAGCGTGATTGGCAGGTCATCATTTTCTTTGGAGGTGGTAACACCAGCTGGTGTTGAGCGCTGTCCGACATCGATAGCACCACCTTTGGATCAAGGCAACCTAACATGTCCGCCTGCATCTTCCTCACAGACCGGCAGTTTGCCGGGGACACCCTTATCAACCCCGTCTAAGCACAATAGCCAGCCCTCGGTCCCTCAGATGTGGACAAGTAAAAGACCATTTCCTCCTAGCCATGAGAAAGCTAAGAGGTTGAATTTCACCATCTGCAAGCTCTTGGCTACAGAAATGCTGCCTTTGCGCCTGGTGGACACAGAGGATTTTCGAGACCTTATGTCCGTCGCAGTGCCCCAGTACCAGATGCCCAGTCGGCACTACTTCTTAAAGAAAGGTGTGCCTGCGCTCCACCAGCATGTCGCACACAACATCACCGCTTCTTTGAGAAACTCTGTGTGTGACAGGGTGCATTTCACCACAGACACTTGGACGAGTAGGCATGGACAGGGGCGTTACATGTCGCTGACTGGGCACTGGGTAACTATGGTGACAGCAGGACAAGGGGCTGCTGTCCAAGTCTTGCCGTCCCCACGAGTTGTGCGTCAATCCTCTTTATGTCAAAGTTCCTCCACTGCTTCTGCCTCCTCAACCTCCTCTCGGTCTTCCACCTGCACCCAAAGCCTGTCTGGTCATGCCACAAGCTTTCTAACTGCGCAGAAGGGATCCTGCACACCTCCTTACTATGCTGGCAGTAGGGCTCAACGTCACCAGTAGTGTTGAGCCACCCCCGTAGTGTTCGAGTTCGGTTCGGTTCGTCGAACACCCGTGTGTTCGCCGAACTGTTCGTCGAACTGTTCGTCGAACACCTTCGAACACCGTTAAAACCAATGGCAGGCAAACAAAAACACATAGAAACACATAGAATACACCTTCAAAGGTGTCCAAAAGCTGACAAACTGCTCAGAAGACATAACTAACACATGGAAAAGTGACAAGTACATATAGTCATGCGAAAATAAAAGAGGTGGAGGAGTAAAAGGAGGGGGAGACACAGATATAGGCATGTCATGCCCTTCTAAAATCCAAAAAGTGAGAAGCCGACACGGCCAGTCCGCTCCTGCCCGTGCCACGTCCGTGTCGCCGGGTTTGTGCCAGAGCCGCGGTGAACCCTGACGGCCAGCCCCCCTCTCCCAATACTGGTGCCTGTCCGCTGGTGGGTCGAGCGAGCCCCCCTGTGGTGGAGGCAGCTCTAAGCTTTTTAATTTAAATTGTCTCTCTAATTTGAATGAATACACTTTAAATCCATTTACAAGGATCTATTGGAGGGCAAGTCTCATGCCAGCAGCCGCGGTAATTCCAGCTCCAGTAGCGTCCACTAAAGCTGCTGCAGTTAAAAAGCTTTTATAAGGATCGAGCTCGGCTGTCCACCACAAGGCATCCTACTGCCAGTTCCAGCCCCTATGCCTTGGGGTGCCTCCTGATGCTCTTCACTAAGTATCCCATGGTCCCGAAGCATTTCCTTTGAAAAAATTAAGTGTCTAAACTACAGGTGGTGTAGCTTGCTTAACAGCCGGGATAATCCGCTGACTAGCAGACACTGCTACTAGGCACAAAGTATTTCCTGGGCTAGATGCAGTTAAAAATTTGTAATTAGATACTCTCGTTGGATGCTGAGAAAGCATTCCATAGAGTCTCCTGGCACGCCATATATGATTCTCTTAAAAAGCTTGGGGTAGGGGTCTAGGGGACCCTTTTATAGCCAAAATCATGGCCCTGTATCGCAATACGTCACCTAGGCTGAAGATAATTGGAACTGTAGCACCCTGAGGGCTCGGTTGCTACAGACGTATTGCACCTCACCCAGAGGTGTGATATCTCACTCTCAGGTAAGGATGGAGTGTGGATCAGGACCCGACACCTGCATGCATTACACCACATTGCCGTGGGGCAGGGCGACCAATATGCCCCTGAGATGGGCACGACAGTCCCTGTCCCTGGCTGGAGTGGGGGGAGGGAACACTGAGGAAGGGGAACCCTGTAGTGCAGGAGCAGGGAGGAAGCAGTTCCTGGGTGCATTGAGAAGGGAGTATAAAAGGTGGGCACCATCTTAGTTCAGTGCAGAGAAGTCTGAGCAGAAGTGGCAGGGCGCAGGGGCTCTGCATGAGCTCTGCTCCGGAGGCGGGCCTAGTAACAGAGGCCCAGGCCTGGAAGAGGGAGAAGGAAGGAAGAGGAGCGGAGAAGGCTCCAGCAACGAGGAATGAAGGGATCCCAGGGGTGCGGACGGGCGAGTCGCCACCGCACGCCCGAATCCACCTGCGTGGAGGGGTCAGGCCAAAGGGGGAGACCGGTCCCCGAACTAGTGGAGGCAGGAAACGACCCTCAGCTAGAAACCGGAGGCTCTGACATTTTATGTGGCGCAGCCCCTCGCTACACCCGCTAGGAAGGCACCACATAGGGTCAGGGAAACTGGCGCCAAGTTTACCAAGAGGAGGCCCGAGGCAGCCGGACAGAAGTGTTGGTAAGAAAGGCCAGACAAAGGACACACAAAGGGGGTCCTGTGAAGTGCTCCAAAGTTATCTGGGAGTTGTCTGAGCCCCTCACCTGGTGAGCACAGTGCGACGTGGGCAGCCGTTACCTGCAGACGTGGTCTGGATAATAAGAACTGTGAGTAAAGGCCCTGGACTGCATCACTGACTCCGTGTCGTTACTGCTGCTGCCCTGCACCATCACCCCCATCCTCCGCATACACTGCCCTGAGGCTATACTCCTCCCGTGGGGAGTTATGCTACGCTCTGCTGCACCCACAAAACCAGCCTCAGCGGTCTGCCCTGTAGCGGCGGTTCACTCTGACCGCAATCCACGGGTGGCGTAGTCGGACATTTAAACATCAAAACCACATAAATAGTTCCGCCACTGGTTTGACCGCCCTGAGCCACGGAACCGGGTCGCCGCCACGAAGACTACAACCACCAGCATCCACCAAAAAGGGTCCGGCTCCGGGTGTCCCAAGGCCCAGGGGGTGCGTCAGAACATTTTCATCACCTTTCACAATCACCAATGGGACAAGGCAGGGATGTCCTCTGTCCCCTCTCTTATACATCCTAGTGATGGAGCACCTGCTCTCATCAATTCGCCATAACCCCAATATTAGGTGGATTGAGGTGGGAGGCACCGAGTACAAGTGCTCTCTATTTGCTGATGATGTCCTAGTATATATCACTCAATCACATATATCCATCCCTGCTGTTATGGCTGAAATAGATCACTTTGTTACATGGTAAAATTTTAAAATCAATGCAGCGAAGTCTGAGGCCCTCGATGTCTCCCTCCGCAAATCCATATAGGATTCCATCCAGTCCAACTTTCCCTTTGCCTGGCCCTCACAGGGTATCAAATACTTAGGAATTCCTATTCATAGAGACCTCTCCCATCTATGTTATCTTAATTTTGGGCCCTTTATTGAACAATTCCATACAGACCACGGTTGGCAAGTTAGAACTGTAAGATTCACTACGTGAACCACTGGTGTTTTGTGGAAAAGCACATGTACACTGCGTTCCAAATTATTATGCAAAAAGTGTTTAGGAGTGATAAGGGAAGAATTTGTTTGTTTGTCAGTTAAACTCATTGATGGTGATGTGTGTCAGGGCTCTTTATATCACTGTAAGCAATTGCAGACACCTGTGCTAATTAGTTTGGCAGGTGTGTCCAATGAAAGGCAAGACTACTTAAGAAGGCTCTCTCACATTATTAAGCAGCCTACATTTTCTGCCAAAATGGGAAAGAAAAAGGATGTGTCGGCTGCTGAGAAGCAACAAATTGTGGAGTGTTTAGGTCAAGGCATGACTACAATCAACATTGTGCGATGATCAGGATGAAGTGTCTTGGCAATCAAGAAGTATGTAGCTGACTCACAGTACACACGTGTGCGTGCTGATAAGGGCAAATTGAGGACTCTTTCCTACAGGCAATTACGTCAGGTTAAAAGAGCAGCGGCAAGAAAGCCTTGTCATAGCAGCAGACAAGTTTTTGAAGCTGCTGGTGCCTCCAACGTCCCCCGAACAACAAGATGCAGGGTCCTTCAGAGGTTTGCAGCTGTGCATACGCCATCCTGTCGACCTCCTCTATCCACTTCACACAAGCAGAAACGGCTCCAGTGGGCCAAACATTACATGAAGACTGATTTCAAAACTGTTTTGTTCACGGATGAGTGCCGTGCAGCGCTCGATGGTCCAGATGGATGGAGTGGAGGATGGCTGGTTGATGGACACCCCACGCAAACACGGCTACAGCGCCAACAAGGAGGAGGTGGAGTAATGTTTTGGGCTGGAATCATGGGGAGAGAGATTGTCGGCCCCTTTAGGATCCCTGAAGGCGCTAAAGATGAACTCCATAATGTATGTGGATTTTCTCAAACAGCACTTCCTGCCATGGTTCAAGAAGAAGAACCGTGTATTTCACAGCAAGATCATTTTTCTGCATGATAATGCACCATCTCATGCTGCACATAAAACATCTGCATCTCTGGCTGATATGGGCATAAAAGGGGACAAACTTATGGTGTGACCCCCATGCTCCCCTGACCTCTACCCCATTCAGAACCTTTGGAGCATCATTAAAAGGAGTGTCTATGATGGCGGGAGGCAGTTCACATCTAAGCAACAGCTCTGGGAGGGTATTCTGTCCTCATGCAAAACAATTGAAGCAGAAACCATCCAAAACCTGACAAATTCAATGAACGAGAGAGTTCAGAAGCTCCTTTCGAACAAGGGGTCCTATGTGAAAATGTAACATCACCTAGAATAAAGTTTTGAGTTGAAAACTGTTTGATTTCAGTTTCTAACAACCTGCTAATGCTTATAATTTCAAAAATGACCATTTTTTTGGTCTTTATTAAAATGAAAAGGTTGATCGAAAAGTTTGGGGGATCTAAGAGTGTGGCAACCCAGTAGTCATGATTACTTCGAATTCTGAAAATATGAGGGTCATGCTGCAGGTAGTGCAGCAAGAAGGCACTTATGTGTCTTGCGCATCTCGGAGCCCCAAAATTATTTTCCGGGCTAGATGCAGCTAAAAATTATTTTTAATTTTAAATCTGGTGGAGCTTATTATAGATGGCCTAATAGGATCAGTGCTGCACACTGCTACAAAGCCCAAATTATTTTCCAGTCAAGATACAGATAAACATGATTAGTAATTTGAAAGCTTAAAACGGTTGGTAGGGTGATTTTAACCAATCATCAAGCTTTTACTCTCCCCAGGATGACACAGGGGTAGAAAAGTCGTTTCGGATCCATGATTTGTTCATCTTTATGAACGTGAGTCTGTCTACATTATCAGTGGAGAGCCGCGTGCGCTTATCTGTCAGCACACCACCAGCAGCGCTGAACACACGTTCAGACAGAACGCTGGCTGCGGGGCATGACAAGATCTCCAAGGCGTAAGTGGCTAGCTCCGGCCATTTATCCAGATTGGAAGCCCATAAAGAGCAAGGGTCCAGTGACACAGTCGTGGCTTCAATGTTTACTTGGAGATACTCCTGTACCATCGTCTCTAGGCGTTGACTATGTGTCAGACTTCTTGTCTCCTGTGGCCTTGCAAAGGATTGGCTAATAAAGTGGTGAAATGATTCCGCTAAATTGATGTTACCAGCAGATACTGTGGTTCTGTTACGGTTTGAGTGCTGAACACTTGACGGTCCCACGGTTGGCAAGTTGGAACTGTGAGATTCACTACGTGCACCACTGGTATTTTGTGGAAAAGCACATGTAAGATTCTGCAACAGTCTCTGCTGATACTCCTGCATGCGTGCATCCCTTTCTATGGCAGGAATAATTTCTGCAAATTTACTTTTGTACCGGGGATCTAACAGTGTGGCAACCCAGTAGTCAGGATTATTTCTAATTCTCACAATTCGAGGGTCATGTTGCAGGTAGTGCAGCAAGAAGGCACTCATGTGTGTTGCGCATCCAGGAGCACCAAGTCCCTGTTGTGTTGGTGGCGAGGTAACAATCATGCTTCCTTCCTCTGTCCTCTCCCCCCAACCTCGCACAACAGAAATGTGATCAAGGTCTCCCTCATCTGATGAGTTTTCCATCAGTTCGTCCTCCACTTCTTCCTGGGCTCCTGCACCTTCCTCACTAGTTTGGCTGCTACCATGAGCCCTGATAAAACCATCTCCCCCACCCTCACATGCCTGCCGCCTTGGTGCTGCCGACCGTCTGGACCTTGCAGATGTTAGCCCTTCCGCATACAACTCCTCCTCCTCTACTTCCTCCACCTCCTCTTGTGCCACCACCTGACTCCGAATTCTGTTTAACATGTGCTCCAGCATGTAAATCACCGGAATAGTCATGCTGATAATGGCATCGTCAGCACTAAACATCTTCGTCGCCATTTCAAAACTGTGCAGAAGGGTGCATAGGTCCCAGATCTGAGACCACTCCTCCAGCGTGATTTGCCCCACCTCTGAATCTCGTTGGCCCAGGCTATACGTCAGAACGTATTGCACCAGGGCTTGTTGGTGCTGCCAGAGTCGTGCAGAGTTGAATTCCACCGGGTAGGCACATCGCATTTTAGCCGGTGAAGTGGCAGGCCCAACGACTTCTGTAGAGATGTAAGTCGCTGAGCTGCGGGATGCGAACGGCGGAAGTGAGCACACAGCGACCGTGCCCTCTGCAGAAGGCCATCTAGTCTGGGATAGTGGGCTAAAAATTGCTGGACAACCAGGTTCAACACGTGAGCCAAACAAGGCAAGTGTGTGACATTGCCCCGGCGAAGGGCCGCACCCAGGTTTGCAGCATTGTCGCACACGGCCTTCCCTGGTTTCAGGTCCAGTGGAGACAACCATTCATGAAATTGGTTCTCCAGTGCTGACCACAACTCATCAGCTGTGTGACTCACATTTCCCAGACATTTCAAAGTAAAAACCGCCTGATGACGTTGAGCCCTACTGCCAGCATAGTAAGGAGGTGTGCAGGATCCCTTCTGAGCAGTTAGAAAGCTTGTGGCATGACCAGACAGGCTTTGGGTGCAGGTGGAAGACCGAGAGGAGGTTGAGGAGGCAGAAGCAGTGGAAGAACTTTGACATAAAGAGGATTGACGCACAACTCGTGGGGACGGCAAGACTTGGACAGCAGCCCCTTGTCCTGCTGTCACCATAGTTACCCAGTGCCCAGTCAGCGACATGTAACGCCCCTGTCCATGCCTACTCGTCCAAGTGTCTGTGGTGAATTGCACCCTGTCACACACAGAGTTTCTCAAAGAAGCGGTGATGTTGTGTGCGACATGCTGGTGGATCGCAGGCACACCTTTCTTTGAGAAGTAGTGCCGACTGGGCATCTGGTACTGGGGCACTGCGACGGACATAAGGTCTCGAAAATCCCCTGTGTCCACTAGGCGGAAAGGCAGCATTTCTGTAGCCAAGAGCTTGCAGATGGTGAAATTCAACCTCTTAGCTTTCTCATGGCTAGGAGGAAATGGTCTTTTACTTGTCCACATCTGAGGGACCGAGGGCTGGCTATTGTGCTTAGATGGGGTTGATAAGGGTGTCCCCGGCAAACTGCCGGTCTGTGAGGAAGATGCAGGCGGACATGTTAGGTTGCCTTGATCCAAAGGTGGTGCTATCGATGTCGGACAGCGCTCAACACCAGCTGGTGTTACCACCTCCAAAGAAAATGATGACCTGCCAATCACGCTGGCTGTTGAGGGTAAAGAGGTGGCAGGTCTGCGCCCCAAAACAGGTGTGACTGCTGTCCCCCCAGTCACAGAGGATGAAGAGGCCGCGGATGCACAAGATATGGCAGACGGTGGTTGGCCCGGCCGGCTAGGCCGCATTGTAGCACACTGAGCTTCCCACTGCAACTTATGCTTCATGTCCATGTGCCGGTTCATGCATGAAGTACTCAATCTATGTATTTTTTGGCCTCTACTTAGCTTTTGTTGACAAATGTTACAGATAACACGATTTGGGTCATCTTTATCGATCTGAAAAAATGCCCAGGCTATGCAAGGCTTAGCACCCATGCGACCTGAAGAGCCACCATGACTTGTGGTGAGAGGCAGAGTTGTGTTTGAGGATGCAGTTGTTGACGTGCTTCCAGTACTACGTCTCTGTCCAGGAAGGCGCAACCTGACCTCGTCGTCACTAGCATCTTCCTCCACCTCCTCTGCTGACCTCATCTCTTGGCTGACTGTGGGTTGACAGTAAGTGGGATCTCCAACCTCATCATCATCACCCTGTGTGTTATCACACCCGTCGTCCTCAGAGCCAACCTGTTCCTGCCCTGACAAAAAACTAAAGTTGTCGCTCCAATCAGGTATTTGAGTCTTATCATCGTCTTCCTCATTGTCTCCACCAACAGGAGTTACAGTTTGGGAATGAGGGTCTACATTATGGTCAGAACCTTCTGCGTCTGGTCCTGGATCCGATTCATAAAGACTCTGGGCATCAGTGCAGATCATTTCCTCGTCTGGATTCACAGAAGCGCTGGAGTCGACCTCTGATTCCCAGGCTATAGTATGAGTAAACAGCTCTGCAGACTCAACCATCTGTTCTACCTCATACTCAGACGGGCAGCTGGAGATTTGGGAGCTGTGAAGAAGCAAGTGCAATTTGGGTGACACCTTTGAGGACTGGAGTATTTGTGATGTTGAAGTTGATGTGGAGGAGAGCCCACTTAAAGGAGCACTTGATATCCGTTGAAGCACCTGCTGTTTTTGTGCCTCATCTGGAATTTGTAGCGATTGGCGTGGCCGTAAGAAAGGGATCTTATCACATTGTCCGCTAAAAGAAGTAGACATTTTAGTTTGGCTGGAAGATGGTCTTTCTTCTGCAGATGTTACTGTTGTTTTAACACCTACCCCACGGACACAACCTTTTTTCCCCTTCCCAACACGCCTATTCCCCTTTCCACCAGCAGCAGGCCTTTTTCCACTCATTTTGGTGGTTAACTAATTCACAACTCTGGAGTTGTTTGCACAAAAAAACAATGGATGGTAACCGAGCAGAGCTGAGTGGCCAAACTGTGGTATTAGGCCAAAACTATTGGCTGGGTTAGATGCAGAAAAAAATTATATTCAATTTGCAACCTGATGGAGGTCAGTATAGGTGGACTAATACAACAAGTCCCACACACAGCTAGAAGCCCAATATTTTTTCAGAGGTAGATGCAGAAAAAAATATATTCAGTTTGCAACCTCATGGAGGTCAGTATAGATGGACTAATACAACAAGTCCCACACACAGCTAGAAGCCCAAATATTTTTTCAGAGGTACTGTAGATGCAGATAAAAATTATTTTTAATTTGCAACCTGATGGAGGTCAGTATAGATGGACTAATAGAGAAAGTCTGACACACTGCTAGAAGGCCAAATATTTTTTCAGAGCTAGATGCAGAAAAAAATTAGATTCAGTTTGCAACCTGATGGAGGTCTGTATAGATGGATTAATAGAACAAGACCCACACACAGCTAGAAGCCCAATATTTTTTCAGAGGTAGATGCAGAAAAAAATATATTCAGTTTGCAACCTGATGGAGGTCAGTATAGATGGACTAACAGAGAATGTCCCACACACTACTAGAAGGCCAAATATTTTTTCAGAGCTAGATGCAGAAAAAAATTATATTCAGTTTGCAACCTGATGGAGGTCTGTATAGATGGATTAATAGAACAAGACCCACACACAGCTAGAAGCCCAATACTTTTTCAGAGGTACTGTAGATGCAGATAAAAATTACTTTGAATTTGCAACCTGATGGAGGTCAGTATAGATGGACTAATAGAGAAAGTCTGACACACTGCTAGAAGGCCAAATATTTTTTCAGAGGTACTGTAGATGCAGATAAAAATTATTTTTAATTTGCAACCTGATGGAGGTCAGTATAGATGGACTAATAGAGAAAGTCCGACACACTACTAGAAGGCCAAATATTTTTTCAGAGCTAGATGCAGAAAAAAATTATATTCAGTTTGCAACCTGATGGAGGTCAGTATAGATGGACTAATACAACAAGTCCCACACACAGCTAGAAGCCCAATATTTTTTCAGATTTAGAGGCAGAAAAAAATATATTCAGTTTGCAACCTGATGGAGGTCAGTATAGATGGACTAATACAACAAGTCCCACACACAGCTAGAAGCCCAAATATTTTTTCAGAGGTACTGTAGATGCAGATAAAAATTATTTTGAATTTGCAACCTGATGGAGGTCAGTATAGATGGACTAATAGAGAAAGTCCGACACACTGCTAGAAGGCCAAATATTTTTTCAGAGCTAGATGCAGAAAAAAATTAGATTCAGTTTGCAACCTGATGGAGGTCTGTATAGATGGACTAGTAGAACAAGACCCACACACAGCTAGAAGCCCAATATTTTTTCAGAGGTAGATGCAGAAAAAAATATATTCAGTTTGCAACCTGATGGAGGTCAGTATAGATGGACTAATACAACAAGTCCCACACACAGCTAGAAGCCCAAATATTTTTTCAGAGGTACTGTAGATGCAGATAAAAATTATTTTGAAATTGCAACCTGATGGAGGTCAGTATAGATGGACTAATAGAGAAAGTCCCACACACTGCTAGAAGGCCAAATATTTTTTCAGAGGTACTGTAGATGCAGATAAAAATTATTTTTAATTTGCAACCTGATGGAGGTCAGTATAGATGGACTAATAGAGAAAGTCTGACACACTACTAGAAGGCCAAATATTTTTTCAGAGCTAGATGCAGAAAAAAATTATATTCAGTTTGCAACCTGATGGAGGTCAGTATAGATGGACTAATACAACAAGTCCCACACACAGCTAGAAGCCCAATATTTTTTCAGAGGTAGATGCAGAAAAAAATATATTCAGTTTGCAACCTGATGGAGGTCAGTATAGATGGACTAATACAACAAGTCCCACACACAGCTAGAAGCCCAATATTTTTTCAGAGGTAGATGCAGAAAAAAATATATTCAGTTTGCAACCTGATGGAGGTCAGTATAGATGGACTAATACAACAAGTCCCACACACAGCTAGAAGCCCAAATATTTTTTCAGAGGTACTGTAGATGCAGATAAAAATTATTTTGAATTTGCAACCTGATGGAGGTCAGTATAGATGGACTAATAGAGAAAGTCCGACACACTGCTAGAAGGCCAAATATTTTTTCAGAGCTAGATGCAGAAAAAAATTAGATTCAGTTTGCAACCTGATGGAGGTCAGTATAGATGGACTAATAGAATGATGCTATGCCCAAAAGACTTTACTTCACTAGGTGCAGTAAAAAAATTGGTATTCTATACACAGGTGGTATATCTTGCAACACAGATAGGAAACTCCACTGACTAACACACTCTGCAATAGGCCAAAAAGGATTAGCTTTGCTAGATTCAGCCAAATGCTGTGAAAAAAACTTGCACAGCACTGGCACAGACCTGCCTGGCAAAAACTGATAGGAACTGATGTAACCTAGTCCTGAAAAGGACTCCAATTACAATTAGTCTTTACTCCCACAACCTATCTATTTAAGAGCACAGACCTGCCTGATAAAAGTCGTAGGAAATGCTGTAACCTGGTCCTTAAAAGGACTGCAATCACAACTATTCCCTACTCCCAAGCTATCTGTATATTTGTGCGAAAATTGGCTTGAAATTAACAAGGTATAGCGCACACAGCAACAGCGATGCCGTCTAACACGCAGCTGCAGCAGTGAGAAAATGGTGGCGACGGGGAAAATGGCTTGGTCTTATAGGGCAAGGACATGTGACATACACTGCCAATGACACATGCCCTTGCTTGTGTGAAAAAAAGCACTTCGCTCCGTGTGTGCGCTGCTGATAGGCTGACAGATTGCACCTCCCCACTGTAAATGCGGGAAAGAGAAAAAAAAATGGAGATTTTCATTGTTCCTGCAGAGATCCATCCCCTGCCCCTCCCCCCACCCCGCTGTACACTCAAACTGCGTATTAACATTAATTTTCATCATTACTGAGAAAAAATCCAGTTATGATTTTGGTGCACGAACAGTTATCGAAAATAACCTCGAACAGCCGAATTTTTCTCAAATTGTTCGTGTTCGCCGAACGGCTCGAACACCGCCCAAAACAGCTCGAATTTGAGATTGGCGAACAGTTCGAGTAGAACAACGCTCATCTCTAGTCATCAGACGGTTTTTACTTTGAAATGTCTGGGAAATGTGAGTCACACAGCTGAGGAGTTGTGGTCAGCTCTGGAGAACCAATTTCATGAATGGTTGTCTCCACTGGACCTGAAACCAGGGAAGGCCGTGTGCGACAATGCTGCAAACCTGGGTGCGGCCCTTCGCCGGGGCAATGTCACACACGTGCCTTGTATGGCTCACGTGTTGAACCTGGTTGTCCAGCAATTTTTAGCCCACTATCCCAGACTAGATGGCCTTCTGCAGAGGGCACGGTCGCTGTGTGCTCACTTCCGCCGTTCGCATCCCGCAGCTCAGCGACTTACATCTCTACAGAAGTCGTTGGGCCTGCCACTTCACCGGCTAAAATGCGATGTGCCTACCCGGTGGAATTCAACTCTGCACATGTTGCAGCGACTGTGGCAGCACCGACAAGCCCTGGTGCAATACGTTCTGACGTATAGCCTGGGCCAACGAGATCCAGAGGTGGGGCAAATCACGCTGGAGGAGTGGTCTCAGATCAGGGACCTATGCACCCTTCTGCACAGTTTTGAAATGGCGACGAAGATGTTTAGTGCTGATGATGCCATTATCAGCATGACTATTCCGGTGATTTACATGCTGGAGCACATGTTAAACAGAATTCGGAGTCAGGTGGTGGCACAAGAGGAGGTGGAGGAAGTAGAGGAGGAGGAGTTGTATGCGGAAGGGCTAACATCTGCAAGGTCCAAACGGTCGGCAGCACCAAGGCGGCAGGCATGTGAGGGTGGGGGAGATGGTTTTACCAGGGCGCATGGTAGCAGCCAAACTAGTGAGGAAGGTGCAGGAGCCCAGGAAGAAGTGGAGGACGAACTGATGGAAGACTCATCAGATGAGGGAGACCTTGATCACATTTCTGTTGTGCGAGGTTGGGGGGAGAGGACAGAGGAAGGAAGCATGATTGTTACCTCGCCACCAACACAACAGGGACTTGGTGCTCCTGGATGCGCAACACACATGAGTGCCTTCTTGCTGCACTACCTGCAACATGACCCTCGAATTGTGAGAATTAGAAATAATCCTGACTACTGGGTTGCCACACTGTTAGATCCCCGGTACAAAAGTAAATTTGCCGAAATTATTCCTGCCATAGAAAGGGATGCACGCATGCAGGAGTATCAGCAGAGACTGTTGCAGAATCTTACATGTGCTTTTCCACAAAACACCAGTGGTGCACGTAGTGAATCTCACAGTTCCAACTTGCCAACCGTGGGACCGTCAAGTGTTCAGCACTCAAACCGTAACAGAACCACAGTAGCTGCTGGTAACATCAATTTTGCGGAATCATTTCACCACTTTTTTAGCCCATCCTTTGCAAGGCCACAGGAGACAAGAAGTCTGACACATAGTCCACGCCTAGAGACGATGGTACAGGAGTATCTCCAAGTAAACATTGAAGCCATGACTGTGTCACTGGACCCTTGCTCTTTTTGGGCTTCCAATCTGGATAAATGGCCGGAGCTAGCCACTTACGCCTTGGAGATCTTGTCATGCCCCGCAGCCAGCGTTCTGTCTGAACGTGTGTTCAGCACTGCTGGTGGTGTGCTGACAGATAAGCGCACGCGGCTCTCCACTGATAATGTAGACAGACTCACGTTCATAAAGATGAACAAATCATGGATCCGAAACGACTTTTCTACCCTGTGTCATCCTGGGGAGAGTAAAAGCTTGATGATTGGTTAAAATCACCCTACCAACCGTTTTAAGCTTTCAAATTACTAATCATGTTTATCTGTATCTTGGCTGGAAAATAATTTGGGCTTTGTAGCAGTGTGCAGCACAGATCCTATTAGGCCATCTATACTAAGCACCACCAGATTTAAAATTAATAATAATTTTTAGCTGCATCTAGCCCGGAAAATAATTTTGGGGCTCCGAGATGCGCAAGACACATAAGTGCCTTCTTGCTGCACTACCTGCAACATGACCCTCATATTGTCAGAATTCAAAGTAATCATGACTACTGGGTTGCCACACTCTTAGATCCCCCAAACTTTTCGATCAACCTTTTCATTTTAATAAAGACCAAAAAAATGGTCATTTTTGAAATTATAAGCATTAGCAGGTTATTAGAAACTGAAATCAAACAGTTTTCAACTCAAAACTTTATTCTAGGTGATGTTACATTTTCACATAGGACCCCTTGTTCGAAAGGAGCTTCTGAACTCTCTCGTCCATTGAATTTGTAGGGTTTTGGATGGTTTCTGCTTCAATTGTTTTGCATGAGGACAGAATACCCTCCCAGAGGTGTTGCTTAGATGTGAACTGCCTCCCGCCATCATAGACACTCCTTTTGATGATGCTCCAGAGGTTCTGAATGGGGTAGAGGTCAGGGGAGCATAGGGGTCACACCATAAGTTTGTCCCCTTTTTTGCCTATATCAGCCAGAGATGCAGATGTTTTATGTGCAGCATGAGATGGTGCATTATCATGCAAAAAAATGATCTTGCTGTGAAATACACGGTTCTTCTTCTTGAACCATGGCAGGAAGTGCTGTTTGAGAAAATCCACATACATTATGGAGTTCATCTTTAGCGCCTTCAGGGATCCTAAAGGGGCCGACAATCTCTCTCCCCATGATTCCAGCCCAAAACATTACTCCACCTCCTCCTTGTTGGCGCTGTAGCCGTGTTTGCGTGGGGTGTCCATCAACCAGCCATCCTCCACTCCATCCATATGGACCATCGAGCACTGCACGGCACTCATCCGTGAACAAAACAGTTTTGAAATCAGTCTTCATGTAATGTTTAGCCCACTGGAGCCGTTTCTGCTTGTGTGAATTGGATAGAGGAGGTCGACAGGATGGCGTATGCACTGCTGCAAACCTCTGAAGGACCCTGCATCTTGTTGTTCGGGGGACGTTGGAGGCACCAGCAGCTTCAAAAACTTGTCTGCTGCTATGACAAGGCTTTTTTGCCGCTGCTCTTTTAACCTGACGTAATTGCCTGTAGGAAAGAGTCCTCAATTTGCCCTTATCAGCACGCACACGTGTGTACTGTGAATCAGCTACATACTTCTTGATTGCCAAGACACTTCATCCTGATCATCGCACAATGTTGATTGTAGTCATGCCTTGACCTAAACACTCCACAATTTGTTGCTTCTCAGCAGCCGACACATCCTTTTTCTTTCCCATTTTGGCAGAAAATGTAGGCTGCTTAATAATGTGAGACAGCCTTCTTAAGTAGTCTTGCCTTTCATTGGACACACCTGCCAAACTAATTAGCACAGGTGTCTGCAATTGCTTACAGTGATATAAAGAGCCCTGACACACATCACCATCAATGAGTTTAACTGACAAACAACAAATTCTTCCCTTATCACTCCTAAACACTTTTTGCATAATAATTTGGAACACAGTGTACATGTGCTTTTCCACAAAACACCAGTGGTTCACGTAGTGAATCTTACAGTTCTAACTTGCCAACCGTGGTCTGTATGGAGTTGTTCAATAAAGGGCCCAAAATTAAGATAACATAGATGGGAGAGGTCTCTATGAATAGGAATTCCTAAGTATTTGATACCCTGTGAGGGCCAGGCAAAGGGAAAGTTGGACTGGATGGAATCCTATATGGATTTGGGGAGGGAGACATCGAGGGCCTCAGACTTCGCTGCATTGATTTTAAAATTTGACCATGTAACAAAGTGATCTATTTCAGCCATAACAGCATGGATGGATATATGTGATTGAGTGATATATACTAGGACATCATCAGCAAATAGAGAGCACTTGTACTCGGTGCCTCCCACCTCAATCCACCTAATATTGGGGTTATGGCGAATTGATGAGAGCAGGTGCTCCGTCACTAGGATGTATAAGAGAGGGGACAGAGGACATCCCTGCCTTGTCCCATTGGTGATTGTGAAAGGTGATGAAAATGTTCTGATGCACCCCCTGGGCCTTGGGACACCCGGAGCCGGACCCTTTTTGGTGGATGCTGGTGGTTGTAGTCTTCGTGGCGGTGACCCGGTTCCGTGGCTCAAGGTGGTCAAACCAGTGGCGGAACTATTTATGTGGTTTTGATGTTTAAATGTCCGACTACGCCACCCGTGGATTGTGGTCAGAGTGAACCGCCGCTGCAGGGCAGACCGCTGAGGCTGGTGTTGTGGGTGCAGCAGAGCGTAGCATAACTCCCCACGGGAGGAGTATAGCCTCAGGGCAGTGTATGCGGAGGATGGGGGTGATGGTGCAGGGCAGCAGCAGTAATGACACGGAGTCAGTGATGCAGTCCAGGGCCTTTACTCACAGTTCTTATTATCCAGACCACGTCTGCAGGTAACGGCTGCCCACGTCGTACTGTGCTCACCAGGTGAGGGGCTCAAACAACTCCCAGATAACTTTGGAGCGCTTCACAGGACCCCCTTTGTGTGTCCTTTGTCTGGCCTTTCTTACCAACCCTTCTGTCCGGCTGCCTCGGGCCTCCTCTTGGTAAACTTGGCGCCAGTTTCCCTGACCCTATGTGGTGCCTTCCTAGCGGGTGTAGCGAGGGGCTGTGCCACATAAAATGTCAGAGCCTCCGGTTTCTAGCTGAGGGTCGTTTCCTGCCTCCACTAGTTTCGGGGACCGGTCTCCCCCTTTGGCCTGACCCCTCCAGCAGGTGGATTCGGGCGTGCGGTGGCGACTCGCCCGTTCGCACCCCTGGGATCCCTTCATTCCTCGTTCCTGGAGCCTTCTCCGCTCCTCTTCCTTCCTTCTCCCTCTTCCAGGCCTGGGCCTCTGTTACTAGGCCCGCCTCCGGAGCAGAGCTCATGCAGAGCCCCTGCTCCCTGCCACTTCTGCTCAGACTTCTCTGCACTGAACTAAGATGGTGCCCACCTTTTATACTCCCTTCTCAATGCACCCAGGAACTGCTTCCTCCCTGCTCCTGCACTACAGGGTTCCCCTTCCTCAGTGTTCCCTCCCCCCACTCCAGCCAGGGACAGGGACTGTCGTGCCCATCTCAGAGGCATATTGGTCGCCCTGCCCCACGGCAATGTGGTGTAATGCATGCAGGTGTCGGGTCCTGATCCACACTCCATCCTTACCTGAGAGTGAGATATCACACCTCTGGGTGAGGTGCAATACCTCTGTAGCAACCGAGCCCTCAGGGTGCTACAGTTCCATTTATCTTCAGCCTAGGTGACGTATTGTGATACAGGGCCGTGATTTTGGCTATAAAACGGTCCCCTAGACCCCTACCCCAAGCTTTTTAAGAGAATCATATATGGCGTGCCAGGAGACTCTATGGAATGCTTTCTCAGCATCCAACGAGAGTATCTAATTACAAATTTTTAACTGCATCTAGCCCAGGAAATACTTTGTGCCTAGTAGCAGTGTCTGCTATTCAGCGGATTATCCCGGCTGTTAAGCAAGCTACACCACCTGTAGTTTGGACACTTAATTTTTTCAAAGGAAATGCTTCGGGACCACGGGATACTCAGTGAAGAGCATCTGGAGGCACCCCAAGGCATAGGGGCTGGGACTGGCAGTAGGATGCCTTGCGGTGGACAGCCGAGCTCGATCCTTATAAAAGCTTTTTAACTGCAGCAGCTTTAGTGGTCGCTACTGGAGCTGGAATTACGCGGCTGCTGGCATGAGACTTGCCCTCCGATAGATCCTTGTAAATGGATTTAAAGTGTATTCATTCAAATTAGAGAGACAATTTAAATTAAAAAGCTTAGAGCTGCCTCCACCACAGGGGGGCTCGCTCGACCCACCAGCGGACAGGCACCAGTATTGGGAGAGGGGGGCTGGCCATCAGGGTTCACCACAGCTCTGGCACAAACCCGGCGACACGGAGGTGGCACGGGCAGGAGCGGACTGAACGTGTCGGCTTCTCACTTTTTGGATTTTAGAAGGGCATGACATGCCTATATTTGTGTCTCCCCCTCCTTTTACTCCTCCACCTCTTTTCTTTTCGCATGACTATATGTACTTGTCACTTTTCCATGTGTTAGTTGTGTCTTCTAAGCAGTTTGTCAGCTTTTGGACACCTTTGAAGGTGTTTTCTATGTGTTTCTATGTGTTTTTGTTTGCCTGCCATTGGTTTTAACGGTGTTCGAAGGTGTTCGACGAACAGTTCGACGAACAGTTTGGCGAACACACGGGTGTTCGACGAACCGAACCGAACTCGAACACTACGGGGGTGGCTCAACACTACTCATAAGGACTGTTAGTTGAGATGTATATGTAGAGAATCTTGTGGAATACCTACACTAACTAATTAACAACCAAATCTCTCCCTAGCTCAGCAGCACCTCTCCCTACACTGCCTGATTGCGGAGTAGACTGACGAGCATGGCGGCACCAGGTCTGATATAGACCTGATGATGCTGTGCGGCCAGCCATTCACTGTAATGCCACAACCAACATGGCTACGGCAACATGGCAAGAGCACCAAACATGCAGGGAGGGGACCCGAGCATCCGCCCGAGCATCCCGAAAGTACTCGGCGAGCTCTGAGCATCTCGAGTACTGAGATGCTTGGGCGAGTACCGAGTACTTGCGAGTATGCTCGCTCATCACTACTTGTAACCAGATAAGCCAAGTCCTTCTCATGTTCTGTAGTCCTGAGTATATTCCCATTTAATGTATATGCAGCAATAGGATTACTCTGTCCTAGGTGCATTACTCTACATTTATTAACATTAAAGTGAACCTGTCACCAGGAATAATGCTGTTAACCTGCAGATATGCTGTTAATCTGCAGGTTAACAGCATTATTATGCTACCTGGCGCCTGCACACCAGTCAAATTCAGTGAGGAGAAAATAAACGTTATTCTTTCCGCCAGCATTCGGTTTCAGTCATGGGGGCAGGGTGCCACAGGTTCAGTCATTGCTTTGAGAATACAGAGCGGTGTCTGTAACCGCGCCCCCCACACTGACTGACAGCCGGCCACAATGCAGAGGGAGTGTCAGTCAGGGCTGGGGGAGTGGTTACAGCAGCCAGATGCTGGCGGGAAGAATAAAGTTCATTTTTTACCCGCTGCATTTGGCTGCATGCAGGCGCCGGGCAGCATAATAACACTGTTAACCTGCATTTTAACCAGATATCTGCAAGTTAACAGCACTATTCCAGGTGACAGGTTCCCTTTAAATCTCATTTTCCAAGTGTTTGCCCATTTAGTCATCTTATCCAGATCGTTTCACAATTTTGCAATGTCAAGGTCAGATTTTAATATCCAACATAATTGGTGTTGTCAGCAAAGACTGACACTTTACTCTTAATCCCATCCACAAGGTCATTAATAAGGAGTTTAAAAAGAATAGGTCCTAGCGCAGATCCCTGTGGCACCCCACTGCTGACTGTATCCCATTCAGGGAATGTACCATTTATGACGATTCTTTGTTTCCTGTCATTTAGCCAATTCCTTACACATGTGCATATAGGTCCCCCAAGTCCTTGCTTTTGTAGCTTCAATATAAGGCTGTTATGTGGTACAGTATCAAATGCCTCTGCAGAGTCCAGATAAATCACATCAGCCGCATTACCAACATCCAGATTTGCACTTACCTTCTCATACAAACCCAATATGTTGGTTAGACCTGACTTATCTTTCATAAATCCGTGCTGGTTGTCAGTTAATATATTATTCTCTGTAATATATTTCTGCAGGTCATCTCTTATGATGCCCTCAAAAACTTTGCCCACTACTGATGTCAGACGTACCGGATGGTAGTTACCTGAATCCACCTTCTTACCTTTCTTAAATATCGTTACCACATCAGCTATCCTCCAATCAAGTAGCACCAACCCTGTTACAAGAGAGTTTAAGAATTTGAGATACAGTGGTTTGTCAATTACTGAGCTAAATTCCCTCAATATCCCAGGATGAATGCCACCTGGGCTGGGTGATTTGTCAATGTTTAATTTGTTCATATGCAGACATACTTCTTTTTATGTTAAACTAGTTATATCGGGTGATGAACTTCGCCTTGTTTGATGATCCTAGGAACAGTCAGTTCATTGGTGAGCACAGATGAAAAGTGCCTGTTTAACTTCAAAGTTTTCTTTGTCCATCTTGTTATTACTGTCTTTTAAGGGGCCAAGGCCATCTGTTTTTTCCTTTTTGGCATAGATGTATTTAGAAAAAAATTTGGGATTTATTATAATGTCGCTGGCATAAATAATAACATTTGGTATTTGTAGATGATCCTTTTTTATTGGCATACTTATTTGCTTTATTTAATTTTTGAATATTCTCTCTAAGAGTACACCAAGTTTTTGCCACTAGTTGAAACTGCTGACACAGATTTTCATAGAATGGGGCTGAACTGTGTTGATGGGTTTCTGATAAACTGTGTTAGGTTTTGTGCAGTGGTAGATCAAACACCTGGTCCATCATGTCAAATATATTATAGTAACTGTTGTTACCTTGGATACTTGTTCTATCCCTAGCTCAAAACATGACCCTGCTACCTCCTTGGTGATGTCACAGCCTCTTTGGGGCATGGTGGCCATCCACCAACTATCCACTACTAAATCCACGTGGACCATCTAGGGTTGACCCGCACTCATCTGTAAACAAGACTGTTTTAATATTAGTCGTCATGTATGTTTGAGCCCACTGCAACCTCTTCTGCTTGCGAGCACTGTTTAAGGAGGGCTGTATAGTAGGTTTATCCACAACTACAAGACTCTGGAGGATCCTATACTTTGAGGTTTACTGGACTCCAGAGGCACCAGCTTTAAATACCTGTTTGCTTCTTTGTAATCTTTGTAATGGTATTTTAGCAGCTGTTCTCTTAATTTGATGAATTTGTTTGGCAGAAACCTTACTCATTATGCTTTATTCTACCAGAACCCATTTGTGCTCTGTAATAGCCACAAATCTTTTCAAAGTACGATGATCATGCTTAAGTTTTTATGAAATATCTAATATTTTCATACCTTACCCAAGGCATTGCACTATTTGACACTTTTGGCAGCAGAGAGGTCCTTTTTCTTTCACATATTGCTTAAAACCTGTCACCTGCTTAATAATGTGGAACATCTTTCTAAGGCTATGTTCACATATTGTGCTTTTTAATGCGTTTTTCTATGCAATTTTTCAGCTGCGTTTTACAGTAACAGCAAGTTTATGAGATTTAAGAAATCTCATGCACACACATTGGTTTTTTTTGATCAGTATTTTGTGCTTTGCGTGTTTTTTTGCAGAACAGAGCATGTCACTTCTTTCAGCGTTTTCCACCCATTGGAAGTAATGGGCAGTGAAAAAAACATTGAAAAAATGCCTATAGTGATCATATTTATCAGGTTTTGCTGCATTTTAAGTGAAAATAAGCAAGTACAACAGTATGTGAAACACATTTATTTTTGTGATTTTATCATCTTGTCTTGGTCACTGAAATGGTAGTTTGTATTATGAGAGTTTAATTAAATTTGTGATATGGCTGAGCTACTTGTGAGATTGAACAAAACCTGTAGCCCAAGGAGGTGTGAAATTGAACAATGCCTGTGCAACTCAATGGCAGACCATAGTGTGAAAGTACATAGTGTCATACAAACTCAATGCACTGCCAATGTCTTAGGTAAACTATTCCTGAACAATTCACCTCCCCCACTGTTACATTTGAAATTCTGGTTAATATGATTTCACATATGTCTTGCATTGGTGACCTGTGTTCATGCTTCTGTGGTGGAAGCAAAGCTGAACTTTGGGATCTGGAAAAACACACCAAAAACGCAAAACAAACGCACTAAAATATCCATTAAAAAAAACACTAAAACCTGTGTTTTTGATGCAGCTTCTTTCCTGCCAAGAGATCAGGTTTTGCTGCATAAAAAATGCTGAAAAAACGCAATGTATGAACATAGTCTTAAGTAGTTTTCCTTTAATTGGGCTTACCTGGCAAACTGACTATCACAGGTATTTGAGGTTAATTTCAGTGCTCCAAAGAGCCCCGAGACACAATACAATCCATGAGATTATGTAAAAAAAAGTAATGATTACATCTTTATGACACTTAAACTCAATTTGCATATTAATATGGGTACTTCATAACCAGACGACTGCCTGTACTGTGTCTCAACAAAATAAAAACGAATAAAAAATTAAAAACACATTTCATAAAAATTATAAATACTGCATATTAATCTGTATATTAATATTATGTACAATATAAAAAATGAAAATATAAGACTTACATTTCATGTTTTTTTGCAGTATTTAATTGCGATGAATGTTTTGATGAAAGTCAACAGTGAGTCAAATTTTGTGAAAATAGCATTACAGGTGAATTGAAATAATTTGCTATTCATTTCTCTTGAATCATTAACAAATGGCAGGCAACATTTTACACTTTGCTAAATATTACAACAGGCAGTGAGGGCTTGCATGACCTCAGGCACGGTCGCTCAGGGCCTTGCTGCTATGACTTCACATGATATAGTGCCGTCAACCTGGAGGAATATCAGAGCCTGTATAAAGGCTGAATTTGATTAAAACATTAGCAAGAACAGCATCTTGTGTAATATCCATGGTATGAAGACCCTCTACCTGGGTTAACAATGGACTGTTCACTTTAGATGAGTGATATATTTGCATATATCCCAAATCAATGGAAGAATAGTACCATGAAAAAATCAGAGACTGGGAGGTGTAGTACAGGTAGTAAAAATTAATAAAAAATAAAAAATGCTCACCTTGTGAGCTATGCATCAAAGCACAGCAATATTATGACATTGCTATCCACATTGTCAGATGATTTCAAAGTAGATTATATACATCAATGAATAAAATTGGAGTTTCTGGTGCTGTATGTAGGAAGGTTAAAACTACTGGATTTATTTCAGGATGTTTAAAACAAAAAGACAGGACAGTAGATTAAAACATTAAAATTAGATTAAAAATGAAAGAACGAATGCGTTTTTGATCCAGTGCGTGGATCTTTGGCAAGTTCATGTCCTAACGAACCACCGCCAGCAGGACATGAACCTGATGAAGATCCAAGTACTGGATTGAAAAACTAGTTCACTCACTCAGTCTAAATCTAATTTTAAAGTTTTAAACTACTGTCCTTTGTTTTGGTTTTAAATATCCTGAAATAAATCCAGTGGTTTTAACCTTCCAACGGACAGCGTCAAAGACTCCAATTTTTCTACTTGATATATATAATCTACTACGGACTCATCAGACAGTGCTGATAGGAATAGGCTTGACAATTCTACTTCGGATGTGAGAGAAGTCTAATGGCCAAAGCAGAAACTGATCCTGGACATCTAATGATAAACAGGAGTATATGAGTGGAGGGGTTATAGAAAAGTATACAAATACCATAATACTCATTACATGCATTAATATTTGAAATGAGTGGAATAGAAATGTATTTGAATATACAAAAAATCTGCATTTTTGAGAAAACAGATTTTTGTAAGTTGTCAGAATCACGCAGATTCAGCAAAATGGCACCTGGCTGCTCAGTGAAAGTATAGTTCAGTGTAGCCAGGGATGTTGTCTGTTGCACTGCTAAGTGCAAGGCACAGTGCAGTGCGGCTAAATGACTCTGCCTTCATCTCCACCCTTTCCCCTTAACCCCCCAAGCTATTACATGCATGAGAAGCCACTGATCCGTTAGGCAAGCGCCATCCACCCAGCACACCCCATATGCCTGGGCAGAAGGAACTTCTTGGCACATTAGCAGCTAACAATGAATCCCATTGTGTTTGCTTGTGCCTACAACACACTGTACATCAATTTACAGTGCTTTGATGTGGGTGGTAAATGCAACAGGTGCGGCCGGCCACAGATTGATGCAGAAGAAGCGGTTGCACCAAATGCACAATTTAGTGTAATGGTAGTCAATCTCCTTTATATTGATGAGTACAGGGCACAGGACAGAGTTGAGAAAGTTTGGATGAGACAGCACCCCCTCTCTGATACCACCCACATCACCTTGTATATTCATGTTCAGCGCTTCGATGTGGGTGCTGACTGTAAGTGTAGCAAGAACCACTCATCATTACACTAGGGAATGGGTGGCGCAGCATCCTTCTCCCTCAACCATCACCCCTGGTAAGTGATGACTTCAGTGACCTGCTCAGTATAAATAATTTGGTATCAAGTTCCCATTTTCTGGCCCACATATATAAATGCCATCACATGTCATGTTGTCCTCCAGCGACACGATGGCAGTATTTCTATTGCAACCTGACAAAGTACATGCTAAGGCATATACAATAGATACAATATAATCCCTAATATTTTATATAATATTTATTTTACTTTATTTTGTCGCCCAACATCTTAGTTTTGCCACTGTTTCCAATAGAATAATTTTTGTAGTGATAAAATAGAATCTATATTACTATCATGAAGTGTTTATCATACTTGTTACGAAACCTATTCTCCACATGCTCATTAGAAGGCCTCATTCAGACATCTATTTTTCTCATACAAGTGCTATCCATGTTTTTCACAGATAGCACTCATACCTATGACAGTCTATGGGGCTGTTCACGTGTCTGAATTTTTCCTCAGACCAAGTGGTCTGTGTAAAATTGGAGCCACATGTCTGATATTAATCCCAGTGTTGGATCAAAATCGGCAATGAAAGTCTATGGGTCTGTGAAAAAAATTGGACAGCACTCAGATGCCATCCTGTGTGACCAATTGTCTTCAGAAGACTTATAATTAGTAAACTGAGTCCACCTGTGTGTAATTTATTCTCAATATAACTACCGCTTTTCTGTAAAGGCCTCAGAGACTAGTTTGAGAACATTAGTGATCAAACAGCATCATGAAAACCAATAAACACAACAGACAGGTCAAGGAAAAAGTTGCGGAGAAGAGTAAAGCAGGGTTAGGTTATAAGAAACTAGCCCAAGCTCTGAACATCTCTCAGATCACTGTTCAATCCATAATCAAAAAATGGAAGGAGTATGGCACAACTGCAAAATTACCAAGATATGGCCATCCACCTAAACTGCAAAAGAGCACTAATTCAAAAAGCATCAAAGAGGCCCATGGTCACTCTGGAGGAGCTAAAGAGATCCAAAGCTCAGGTGGCACAATTTACCCACAGGACAGCCATTCGTTTTATATGGCAGAAATCTGGCCTTTATGGAAAAGTGGCAAGAAGAAAGCCATTTTTAAAAGCAAGCCATAAGAAGTTCCGTTTGCTGTTTGCAAAAAGCCAAGTTGGGGACATAGCTAGCATGTGGAAGAAGGTGCTCTGGTCAAAGGCCAAAGTAGAATTTTTAGTCTAAATGCAAAATGCTATATGTAGTGGAAAACTAATACTGCATATCACTCTGAAAACACCAACTCCACCATCAAATATGGCAGTGGCAGCATCTTGCTGTAGGGATGCTTTTCTTCAGCAGAGACAAGGAAGCTGGTAAGAGGTTGATGATAAAATCGTGAGGTGGAGCTAAATAAAGGGCAATCATGGAGAAAATCCTGTTAGAGACTGCAAAGGACTTGAAACTTGGACATAGGTTCAAATTTCAGCAGGACAACAACCCTAAACATACTGCCAAAGCTATAATGGAATAATTTAGATCAAAAGGCGATGTCCAGACCTAAATCCCATTGAAAATCTGTGGTATTTCAAACTCTAGACGTGCAAAGCTGGCAGAGGCAACCCTCAAAAGTCTTGCAGAAGAATTTGCAGTGAAAGTTGGTCCTACAAAATATTGACTCAGGAGAGCTGAGGAGAAATATTGTCTCAGGAGAGTACAAATGCATGTCTCAATTTCCAGATTTATATTTTTTAAATAATTAGGAAAACAATGTATCATTATACATCACAAATACTGGCTACTTTGTGTTGGTATATCACATAAAATCCCAATAAAATACATTTAAGTTTTTGGATGTAACATGAAAAAATATGGAAAAGTTCACAGAGTATGAATACCTTTTCCAAGGCACTGTATATATACAATAAATGTTACTGACATCTGGTGAGAATTTCTTTTCAATAGCATCTTTAGAAGCATATTGTTATGCACACGCCCGGGCTAAGCGGCGTGTGCGTGTGATTGGTAGTGATTCCACTGGACCGTGCCGGAGAGTGAATGCCTGGAGGGGCGTGACTAAGTATTCACCCGATCCGACCAGGGTCGCACGACGGCATACGACGCCAGTGCACCAAGGAGGAACCGAGCAGAGGGACCAGGTGCTACTCCAGGACAGACCCCGGACACGGCTGTTGACCCACACAGGGGAATACAGGAACAGGCTGGTAGGCTGGCACACAGACTGGTGGGTATAGGCAGGCACGACTGGTATGCAGGCAGGCGGGTATGCAGGCAGGGGGGTAAAGGCAAGCACAGCTAGAGTGCAGACAGAGAGGCACTAGCAGGTAGGAACACAGGCGGGATAGGACCCAGTACACACCGGGACTCAGGAACAATACAGGCAGAGGGTTACAGGCAAGCACAGCTAGAGTGCAGACAAGGCTGAGCAGGGAGGACAGGGCTCTGTTCACACGGAACAGACAGGAAGGGAAAGACAGAGCCAGATACTCACACAGTACTTGCAGTGCAGAGACAACAAGCAGGAGTTAGGTACGAGTTCAGACTCTGCAGAAAAAGGAAGGGAACGGACATAGAGGCAAAACAGGTAAAGGACAGGAGAGAGTTCAGACTGGAACTGAGTGTACGGACGAGACCGACACTGCAGAGGGATACAGGAGCGGGTCTGGGAATACGGCCCCCAGAGAGGCGGAACGAACAGGCAAGGAGCGTGTTCAGACAGGTCAGACAAGATACAGGAACAGGTCTAGGTAATCGGCCCCTAGAAGGCAGGAGGAACAGGCTAGGAGCGTGTTCAGACAGGACAGACAAGAGAACACAGAAAGGACTCAGTTCAGACACGGGAACTAATACCGAAAAGCAGGAGACATACAGGACTCAGTTCAGACACGGGAGCTGATACCGCAAAGCAGGAGACATACAGGACTCAGTTCAGACACGGGAGCTGATACCGCAAAGCAGAAGACATACAGGACTCAGTTCAGACAGGCCTGGAAATACAGCCTCCAGGAAAGGCAGACAAGGAAACAAAGAACGGGACCTGGCACCTTCAGAGTGCAAGCACACACTGAAGGAAACACTATGCTCAGGCAGGGATAGAAAGGAGCTGCTGAGCTATATACCAAGTGTCAGACAGCAATAGGCTGAGGACGCACAAGGGGTGTGACCCACAGCAGGTACAAAAAGCAGTAAGTGATCGGGCGCCGCCCTTAAGCAGCAGAGACAGACACAAACAGACAGCATGGAGGGAAGCCAGAGAGACATTCTGGACAGGAGATCAAGTGCGCGCTCCTGCACAGTGGGAGATGGACCACTATGCAAGGACGCCGCCAGGTATGTTACAGTACCTCCCCCCTTACGCCCCCTCTTCTTCAGGCCTGCCAGAATCTTCCGCAGGGAATTCGAGGACCAGTCGTTCACTGGGTTGGAGGGGGACAGAGACTTGAGGGTAATCTCTGCTTCGAGGTACATCTTGTCAAGCTCACAGGAAAAAATAGACGGGTTATCAGGTACATAATGAGGAAAAGTCACTGTCTCTTTGTTATCTGGTGGTACCCCGGAGGATTCAGGAAACAACTGGAGGTCCTCCGCCGGGTCAGAAGAGTGCAGAGGCTCAGAGAAAACAACTGCTTCAGAGTACACTAGGTCGGACTCACTGGAGGAAGCAGGCGAGGTATCGGGTACCGAGTATAGGAAAGTCTCTGTCCATTCACCACCAGGTGGCACCCCGAAGGGTTCTGAACACAACTGGAGGTCCTCCGCCTGGTCGGAGGGGTGTAGAGACTCGGGAGTAACCTCTGCTTCGGAGTACACTAGGTTGGACTCACTGGACGAAGCGAGCGAGGTATCAGGTACAGAGTATAGGAGAGTCTCTGTCCTTTCACCACCAGGTGGCACCCCAAAGGGTTCTGAACACAACTGGAGGTCCTCCGCCTGGTCGGAGGGGTGTAGAGACTCGGGAGTAACCTCTGCTTCGGAGTACACTAGGTTGGACTCACTGGACGAAGCGAGCGAGGTATCAGGTACAGAGTATAGGAGAGTCTCTGTCCTTTCGCTACCAGGTAGCACCCCGAAGGGTTCAGGAGACAACTGGAGATCCTCCGCCTGGTCGGAGGGGTGTAGAGACTCGGGGGTAACTACCACTTTGGGGTACCCATTGTCAGGCTCACAGGACGAAGCGGACAAAGTATTGAGTACCGGGTGTAGAGAAGTCTCTTTCCATTTGTCATCGAGAGGTATCCCGGAGGATTCTGGAGGCAACAGGGGATCCTCCGCCAGGTAGTAGAGGTGCACAGACTCTGAGGTAACCACAGCTTTGGAGCATCCTTGGACATGCACACCGGTTAAAGAGAAAGAAGCATCTGATGCCGGGTGCAGGAAGTTCTCCTGTGTGGAGTCTGGATGGGCAGAAGTCTCTTCGGGCAGGAGAACTGGTGCACTACCCACGCACATTACCCATTGGGGTTTCTCCGGGATACAGGGAGATGAAGCTTCAGTAGGGACTTCAAGGTTGGGGTCAGGAGGTCTCAGGGAGGACAGACCCTGGCGTGACGGCTTGCCTCTAAGTCTAGCATGTCTGGACTGCCTCTTGAGGTTGAGAGAAGTATTCCGGAAAGCGTAGTCACCCTGTGAGGATTCTGGGTGGGCAGTAGTCTCATTGGGCTGGAGGACTATTGCGCTACCCACACACATTACCCATTGGGGCTGCTCCGGGATATTGGGAAGTGAAGCTTCAGCAGGAGCCTCCGGGTTAGGATCATCGAAGACCATTAGAAAGGCCACCAGGAAGGCCATTAGGTCCCGGAGGATCGGATCCTGTGTTTCATATAGGGGGTTGATCCATTCCAAGGCATCACCCGCCAGGTAAGACATCATAAAGGCCACTTTAGCCCAATCGGAAGGAAAATAAAGAGGGTAGGCCTTAAAGTGTAGCATGCATTGCTCCACAAATGCACGACACTGTCTTGGATCCCCATAGTAACGTGGCGGATCCGCAGGAACGAGAGCTGATAGATCCATCTGGACGGTGCGTAATTCGCCTGGAACTCAGCTAAGGGAAAAAAAAATTATTTATTTATTTTAATGCATATATTCGCTGGAAAACTTCTCAGAGAGCGAAGGCCGTGGGGCTCAACGGGAACCATGGCCTGAGCATGCTGTTATGCACACGCCAGGGCTAAGCGGCGTGTGCGTGTGATTGGTAGTGATTCCACTGGACCGTGCCGGAGAGTGAATGCCTGGAGGGGCGTGACTAAGTATTCACCCGATCCGACCAGGGTCGCACGACGGCATACGACGCCAGTGCACCAAGGAGGAACCGAGCAGAGGGACCAGGTGCTACTCCAGGACAGACCCCGGACACGGCTGTTGACCCACACAGGGGAATACAGGAACAGGCTGGTAGGCTGGCACACAGACTGGTGGGTATAGGCAGGCACGACTGGTATGCAGGCAGGCGGGTATGCAGGCAGGGGGGTAAAGGCAAGCACAGCTAGAGTGCAGACAGAGAGGCACTAGCAGGTAGGAACACAGGCGGGATAGGACCCAGTACACACCGGGACTCAGGAACAATACAGGCAGAGGGTTACAGGCAAGCACAGCTAGAGTGCAGACAAGGCTGAGCAGGGAGGACAGGGCTCTGTTCACACGGAACAGACAGGAAGGGAAAGACAGAGCCAGATACTCACACAGTACTTGCAGAGACAACAAGCAGGAGTTAGGTACGAGTTCAGACTCTGCAGAAAAAGGAAGGGAACGGACATAGAGGCAAAACAGGTAAAGGACAGGAGAGAGTTCAGACTGGAACTGAGTGTACGGACGAGACCGACACTGCAGAGGGATACAGGAGCGGGTCTGGGAATACGGCCCCCAGAGAGGCGGAACGAACAGGCAAGGAGCGTGTTCAGACAGGTCAGACAAGATACAGGAACAGGTCTAGGTAATCGGCCCCTAGAAGGCAGGAGGAACAGGCTAGGAGCGTGTTCAGACAGGACAGACAAGAGAACACAGAAAGGACTCAGTTCAGACACGGGAACTAATACCGAAAAGCAGGAGACATACAGGACTCAGTTCAGACACGGGAGCTGATACCGCAAAGCAGGAGACATACAGGACTCAGTTCAGACACGGGAGCTGATACCGCAAAGCAGAAGACATACAGGACTCAGTTCAGACAGGCCTGGAAATACAGCCTCCAGGAAAGGCAGACAAGGAAACAAAGAACGGGACCTGGCACCTTCAGAGTGCAAGCACACACTGAAGGAAACACTATGCTCAGGCAGGGATAGAAAGGAGCTGCTGAGCTATATACCAAGTGTCAGACAGCAATAGGCTGAGGACGCACAAGGGGTGTGACCCACAGCAGGTACAAAAAGCAGGAAGTGATCGGGCGCCGCCCTTAAGCAGCAGAGACAGACACAAACAGACAGCATGGAGGGAAGCCAGAGAGACATTCTGGACAGGAGATCAAGTGCGCGCTCCTGCACAGTGGGAGATGGACCACTATGCAAGGACGCCGCCAGGTATGTTACACATATTTAGTTAGAAAATTGGTGACGTGGTCAATACTTATCTCACCCACTATATACAATATATACTGTGGGGAAGTCTGTGGGGTGCATCATACTGTGGGGGAGTCTGTGGTGCATCATACTATGAGATGTGAGGGTATTGTAACATCCCTGGCAGCATGCTTGCATAGTGCACCACCTCCCACTATGCAAGACCGCAATCTTACCTGTCAGTCCAGCCTGCAAACCTTCCTCCAGTTCATGCTGTGTGCATGTCTCTTGACTGAATGCTTAGGGCGGTGGCCCGGTTACTTCCTGATTCTAATAGCTGCTGTGGTCGCACCCCTAATGCGTCTCCAGCCTATTGCTGTGAGCCACTGGATATTTAAACCCCCTCCACCCAGAAGGAGGTGCCTGAGCAACACCTTCACTCAGTTTGTCTTTGCAACTGAATTGCCAGGTCCTGTCCTGTATCTTGTCTGTTTCTGCCACCCTGGGGGCTGCATACCCAGGCCTGTTATCTTTGACTTCTAGTCTGTTTCCGCCACTCTGGGGGCTGCATACCCAGACCTGTTATTTCTAGCTTCAAGTCTGCTTCTGCCACCCTGGGGGCTGCATACCCAGGCCTGTTATTTCTGACTTCTAGTCTGTTTCCACCACTCTGGGGGCTGTATACCCAGGCCTGTAATCTCTGACTTCAAGTCTGTTTCCGCCACTCTGGGGGCTGTATACCCAGGCTCGTTCTTGTATCTCATTGCAGTAGCAGTTCCTGTCTGAACTGTATCCTAGCCTGTTACCTGTTTGTCTCATGTCCGTACCTTCCCTTTTCCTGCAGTATCTCAACCTGCACCTAACTCCAACTCGTTGTCTCTGTACCTCTGTTTGTGAGTTTTGTGTCCACTCGCTACTTCATAGTAAGTACCTTGTGTGTATCTGGTTCTGCTTGTCCCTTTTCCCTTCCTCTGTATCTTCCTCCTGTGTTCTAGCCATCTTCCTGCATTTTCCAGTCTGTTCCATGTGAACAGAGCCCTGTCCTCTCTGCCTGCACCTTCAGCCCTGTTCAGTTCTGCTTGCTCACCGCGCCAGCGGTTTCTCTCTGCTATGAATTGCCCACTGCTCCGGCGGTTCCGCTCTGCTGTGCCTTGTCCACCACACCTGCGGTTTCGCTCTGCTATGCCTTGTCCACCGCACCTGCGGTTTCGCTCTACTCTGCCTCGTCCACCGCACCTGCAGTTTCGCTCTGCTCTGCCTTGTCCACCGCTCCGGCGGTTCCGCTCTGCTCTGCCTTACCCATCGCACCTGCGGTTTTCGCTCCGCTCTGCTTGCTCACCGCACCAGCAGTTCCTCTCTGCTCTGCCTTGTCCTCCGCTCCGGCGGTTTCGCTTTACCCTGCTTGTCTTTTGCATCTGTGGCTCTGTACCTGTCTCCCAGTCTTTACTGGACCCTATCCAGCCTGCGCTCCAACCTGCTACTACCTCCCTGTCTGCACTCCAGCCGTGCTTGTCAGTGCCCAACTGTCTGCATACCAGCCGTGCTTGCCAGTGCCCACCTGTCTGCATACCAGCCGTGCTTGCCAGTGCCAACCTGTCTGCATACCAGCCGTACTTGCCAGTACCCACCTGTCTGCATACCAGCCGTGCTTACCAGTATCCACCTGTCTGCATACCAGCCGTGCCTGCCAATTCCCACTTGCCTGTATGCCAGTTTAACCTGCCTGTTCCTGCATTCCCCGGTGTGGGTCAACAACTGTGACCGGGGTCTGCCCTGGAGTAGCACCTGGTCCCTCTGCTCGGTTCCTCCTTGGTTCACGTAGTCGACTAAGCCGCTGTGCGACCTTGGTCGGATCGGGTTGATACTTAGTTACGCCCCTCCAGGCACTCCTCGGTTCATGGTACAGTGGGATCACTAATCACGCGCACGCCAGTCAGTCCGGGTGCGAGCGTAACAGTTTGCTCAGGCCATGGTTCCCGTTGAGCTCCACGGCCTTTCGCTCTCAGAGACATTTTGAAACCTTGTCTGGCAAATACGTGCACCAAGAAAAAATTTTTTCTCAAGCTATGGACCAGTCGATTTACGCACTAGCTCAAATGGATTTATCAGCACTCGTTCCTGCGGATCCACCACGGTACTATGGGGATCCAAAACGAAGCCGTGCATTTGTGGAGCAATGCATGCTGCATTTCAAGTTCTATGCTCACTATTTTCCTACCGATCGTGTTAAAGTGGCATTTATGATTAGAGATGAGCGTTGTTCGACTCGAACTGTTCGCCAATCTCAAATTCGAGCTGTTTTGGGCGGTGTTCGAGCCGTTCGGCGAACACGAACGATTTGAGAAAAATTCGGCTGTTCGAGGTTATGTTCGATAACTGTTCGTGCACCAAAATCATAACTGGATTTTTTCTCAGTAATGATGAAAATTAATGTTAATACGCAGTTTGAGTGTACAGCGGGGTGGGGGGAGGGGCAGGGGATGGATCACTGCAGGAATAATGAAGATCTCCATTTTTTTTCTCTTTCCCGCATTTACAGTGGGGAGGTGCAATCTGTCAGCCTATCAGCAGCGCACACACGGAGCAAAGTGCTTTTTTTCACACAAGCAAGGGCATGTGTCATTGGCAGTGTATGTCACATGTCCTTGCCCTATAAGACCAAGCCATTTTCACCGTCGCCACCATTTTCTCACTGCTGCAGCTGCGTGTTAGACGGCACCGCTGTTGCTGTGTGCACTATACCTTGTTAATTTCAAGCCAATTTTCGCACAAATCTACAGATAGCTTGGGAGTAGGGAATAGTTGTGATTGCAGTCCTTTTAAGGACTAGGTTACAGCATTTCCTACGACTTTTATCAGGCAGGTCTGTGCTCTTAAATAGATAGATTGTGGGAGTAAAGACTAATTGTAATTGCAGTCCTTTTCAGGACTAGGTTACATCAGTTCCTATCAGTTTTTGCCAGGCAGGTCTGTGCCAGTGCTGTGCAAGTTTTTTTCACAGCATTTGGCTGAATCTAGCAAAGCTAATCCTTTTTGGCCTATTGCAGAGTGTGTTAGTCAGTGGAGTAGCCTATCTGTGTTGCAAGATATACCAACTGTTTATAGAATACCAATTTTTTTACTGCACCTAGTGAAGTAAAATCTTTTGGGCACAGCATCATTCTATTAGTCCATCTATACTGACCTCCATCAGGTTGCAAATTGAATATAATTTTTTTCTGCATCTAGCTCTGAAAAAATATTTGGGCTTCTAGCAGTGTGTGGGACTTGTTCTATTAGTCCATATATACTGACCTCCATCAGGTTGCAAACTGAATATCATTTTTTTCTGCATCTAGCTCTGAAAAAATATTTGGCCTTCTAGCAATGTGTGGGACTTGTTCTATTAGTCCATCTATACTGACCTCCATCACGCTGCAAATTCAAAATAATTTCTTGTCTGCATCTAGCTCTGAAAAAATATTTGGCCTTCTAGCAGTGTGTGGGACTTTCTCTATTAGTCCATCTATACTGACCTCCATCAGGTTGCAAATTAAAAATAATTTTTATCTGCATCTAGCTCTGAAAAAATATTTGGCCTTCTAGCAGTGTGTGGGACTTTCTCTATTAGTCCATCTATACTGACCTCCATGAGGTTGCAAATTAAAAATAATTTTTTGTCTGCATCTAGCTCTGAAAAAATATTTGGCCTTCTAGCAGTGTGTGGGACTTTCTCTATTAGTCCTTCTATACTGACCTCCATCAGGTTGCAAATTCAAAATAATTTTTTGTCTGCATCTAGCTCTGAAAAAATATTTGGCCTTCTAGCAGTGTGTGGGACTTTCTCTATTAGTCCATCTATACTGACCTCCATCAGGCTGCAAATTAAAAATAATTTTTATCTGCATCTACCTCTGAAAAAATATTTGGCCTTCTAGCTGTGTGTGGGACTTGTTCTATTAGTCCATCTATACTGACCTCCATCACGTTGCAAACTGAATATAATTTTTTTCTGCATCTAGCTCTGAAAAAATATTTGGCCTTCTAGCAGTGTGTGGGACTTTCTCTATTAGTCCATCTATACTGACCTCCATCAGGTTGCAAACTGAATATAATTTTTGTCTGCATCTAGCTCTGAAAAAATATTTGGCCTTCTAGCAGTGTGTGGGACTTTCTCTATTAGTCCATCTACACTGACCTCCATCAGGTTGCAAATTGAATATATTTTTTTTCTGCATCTACCTCTGAAAAAATATTGGGCTTCTAGTTGTGTGTGGGACTTGTTCTATTAATCCATCTATACAGACCTCCATCAGGTTGCAAACTGAATATATTTTTTTCTGCATCTACGTCTGAAAAAATATTTGGGCTTCTAGCTGTGTGTGGGACTTGTTCTATTAGTCCATCTATACTGACCTCCATCAGGTTGCAAACTGAATATATTTTTTTTCTGCATCTAGCTCTAAAAAAATATTTGGCCTTCTATCAGTGTGTGGGACTTTCTCTATTAGTCCATCTATACTGACCTCCATCAGGTTGCAAATTAAAAATAATTTATATCTGCATCTAGCTCTGAAAAAATATTTGGCCTTCTAGCAGTGTGTGGGACTTTCTCTATTAGTCCATCTATACTGACCTCCATCAGGTTGCAAATTAAAAATAATTTTTTGTCTGCATCTAGCTCTGAAAAAATATTTGGCCTTCTAGCAGTGTGTGGGACTTTCTCTATTAGTCCATCTATACTGACCTCCATCAGGTTGCAAACTGAATATATTTTTTTTCTGCATCTACCTCTGAAAAAATATTGGGCTTCTAGCTGTGTGTGGGACTTGTTCTATTAATCCATCTATACAGACCTCCATCAGGTTGCAAACTGAATATAATTTTTTTCTGCATCTACCTCTGAAAAAATATTTGGGCTTCTAGCTGTGTGTGGGACTTGTTCTATTAGTCCATCTATACTGACCTCCATCAGGTTGCAAACTGAATATAATTTTTTTCTGCATCTAGCTCTGAAAAATTATTTGGCCTTCTAGCAGTGTGTGGGACTTTCTCTATTAGTCCATCTATACTGCCCTCCATCAGGTTGCAATTTAAAAATAATTTATATCTGCATCTAGCTCTGAAAAAATATTTGGCCTTCTAGCAGTGTGTGGGACTTTCTCTATTAGTCCATCTATACTGACCTCCATCAGGTTGCAAATTAAAAATAATTTTTTGTCTGCATCTAGTTCTGAAAAAATATTTGGCCTTCTAGCAGTGTGTGGGACTTTCTCTATTAGTTCATCTATACTGACCTCCATCAGGTTGCAAACTGAATATATTTTTTTTCTGCATCTACCTCTGAAAAAATATTGGGCTTCTAGCTGTGTGTGGGACTTGTTCTATTAATCCATCTATACAGACCTCCATCAGGTTGCAAACTGAATATAATTTTTTTCTGCATCTACCACTGAAAAAATATTTGGGCTTCTAGCTGAGTGAGGGACTTGTTTTATTAATTCATCTATACAGACCTCCATCAGGTTGCAAACTGAATATAATTTTTTTCTGCATCTACCTCTGAAAACATATTTGGGCTTCTTGCTGTGTGTGGGACTTGTTCTATTAGTCCATCTATACTGACCTCTATCAGGTTGCAAACTGAATATAATTTTTTTCTGCATCTAGCTCTGAAAAAATATTTTACCTTCTAGCAGTGTGTGGGACTTTCTCTATTAGTCCATCTATACTGACCTCCATCAGGCTGCAAATTAAAAATAATTTTTATCTGCATCTACCTCTGAAAAAATATTTGGCCTTCTAGCTGTGTGTGGGACTTGTTCTATTAGTCCATCTATACTGACCTCCATCAGGTTGCAAACTGAATATAATTTTTTTCTGCATCTAGCTCTGAAAAAATATTTGGCCTTCTAGCAGGGTGTGGGACTTTCTCTATTAGTCCATCTATACTGACCTCCATCAGGTTGCAAATTAAAAATAATTTTTTGTCTGCATCTAGCTCTGAAAAAATATTTGGCCTTCTAGCAGTGTGTGGGACTTTCTCTATTAGTCCATCTATACTGACCTCCATCAGGTTGCAAACTGAATATATTTTTTTTCTCCATCTACCTCTGAAAAAATATTTGGGTTTCTAGCTGTGTGTAGGACTTGTTCTATTAGTCCATCTATACTGACCTCCATCAGGTTGCAAATTCAATATAATTTTTTTCTGCATCTAACCCAGCCAATAGTTTTGGCCTAATACCACAGTTTGGCCACTCAGCTCTGCTCGGTTCCCATCCATTGTTTTTTTGTGCAAACAACTCCAGAGTTGTGAATTAGTTAACCACCAAAATGAGTGGAAAAAGGCCTGCTGCTGGTGGAAAGGGGAATAGGAGTGTTGGGAAGGGGAAAAAAGGTTGTGTCCGTGGGGTAGGTGTTAAAGCAACAGTAACATCTGCAGAAGAAAGACCATCTTCCAGCCAAACTAAAATGTCTACTTCTTTTAGCGGACAATGTGATAAGATCCCTTTCTTACGGCCACGCCAATCGCTACAAATTCCAGATGAGGCACAAAAACAGCAGGTGCTTCAACGGATATCAAGTGCTCCTTTAAGTGGGCTCTCCTCCACATCAACTTCAACATCACAAATACTCCAGTCCTCAAAGGTGTCACCCCAATCGCACTTGCTTCCTCACAGCTCCCAAATCTCCAGCTGCCCGTCTGAGTATGAGGTAGAACAGATGGTTGAGTCTGCAGAGCTGTTTACTCATACTATAGCCTGGGAATCAGAGGTCGACTCCAGCGCTTCTGTGAATCCAGGCGAGGAAATGATCTGCACTGATGCCCAGAATCTTTATGAGTCAGATCCAGGACCAGACGCAGAAGGTTCTGACCATAATGTAGACCCTCATTCCCAAACTGTAACTCCTGTTAGTGGAGACAATGAGGAAGACGATGATGAGACTCAAATACCTGATTGGAGCGACAACTTTAGTTTTTTGTCAGGGCAGGAACAGGTTGGCTCTGAGGACGACGGGTGTGATAACGCACAGGGTGATGATGATGAGGTTGGAGATCCCACTTACTGTCAACCCACAGTCAGCCAAGAGATGAGGTCAGCAGAGGAGGTGGAGGAAGATGCTAGTGACGACGAGGTCAGGTTGCGCCTTCCTGGACAGAGACGTAGTACTGGAAGCACGTCAACAACTGCATCCTAAAACACAACTCTGCCTCTCACCACAAGTCGTGGTGGCTCTTCAGGTCGCATGGGTGCTAAGCCTTGCATAGACTGGGCATTTTTTCAGATCGATAAAGATGACCCAACTCGTGTTATCTGTAACATTTGTCAGCAAAAGCTAAGTAGAGGCCAAAAAATACATAGTTTGAGTACTTCATGCATGAACCGGCACATGGTCATGAAGCATAAGTTGCAGTGGGAAGCTCAGTGTGCTACAATGCGGCCTAGCCGGCCGGGCCAACCGCCGTCTGCCATATCTTGTGCATCCACGGCCTCTTCATCCTCTGTGACTGGGGGGACAGCAGTCACACCTGTTTTGGGGCGCAGACCTGCCACCTCTTTACCCGCAACAGCCAGCGTGATTGGCAGGTCATCATTTTCTTTGGAGGTGGTAACACCAGCTGGTGTTGAGCGCTGTCCGACATCGATAGCACCACCTTTGGATCAAGGCAACCTAACATGTCCGCCTGCATCTTCCTCACAGACCGGCAGATTGCCGGGGACACCCTTATCAACCCCGTCTAAGCACAATAGCCAGCCCTCGGTCCCTCAGATGTGGACAAGTAAAAGACCATTTCCTCCTAGCCATGAGGAAGCTAAGAGGTTGAATTTCACCATCTGCAAGCTCTTGGCTACAGAAATGCTGCCTTTACGCCTGGTGGACACAGAGGATTTTCGAGACCTTATGTCCGTCGCAGTGCCCCAGTACCAGATGCCCAGTCGGCACTACTTCTCAAAGAAAGGTGTGCCTGCGCTCCACCAGCATGTCGCACACAACATCACCGCTTCTTTGAGAAACTCTGTGTGTGACAGGGTGCATTTCACCACAGACACTTGGACGAGTAGGCATGGACAGGGGCGTTACATGTCGCTGACTGGGCACTGGGTAACTATGGTGACAGCAGGACAAGGGGCTGCTGTCCAAGTCTTGCCGTCCCCACGAGTTGTGCGTCAATCCTCTTTATGTCAAAGTTCCTCTACTGCTTCTGCCTCCTCAACCTCCTCTCGGTCTTCCACCTGCACCCAAAGCCTGTCTGGTCATGCCACAAGCTTTCTAACTGCGCAGAAGGGATCCTGCACACCTCCTTACTATGCTGGCAGTAGGGCTCAACGTCATCAGGCGGTTTTTTCTTTGAAATGTCTGGGAAATGTGAGTCACACAGCTGAGGAGTTGTGGTCAGATCTGGAGAACCAATTTCATGAATGGTTGTCTCCACTGGACCTGAAACCAGGGAAGGCCGTGTGCGACAATGCTGCAAACCTGGGTGCGGCCCTTCGCCGGGGCAATGTCACACACGTGCCTTGTATGGCTCACGTGTTGAACCTGGTTGTCCAGCAATTTTTAGCCCACTATCCCAGACTAGATGGCCTTCTGCAGAGGGCACGGTCGCTGTGTGCTCACTTCCGCCGTTCGCATCCCGCAGCTCAGCGACTTACATCTCTATAGAAGTCGTTGGGCCTGTCACTTCACCGGCTAAAATGCGATGTGCCTACCCGGTGGAATTCAACTCTGCCCATGTTGCAGCGACTGTGGCAGCACCGACAAGCCCTGGTGCAATACGTTCTAACGTATAGCCTGGGCCAACGAGATCCAGAGGTGGGGCAAATCACGCTGGAGGAGTGGTCTCAGATCAGGGACCTATGCACCCTTCTGCACAGTTTTGAAATGGCGACGAAGATGTTTAGTGCTGACGATGCCATTATCAGCATGACTATTCCGGTGATTTACATGCTGGAGCACATGTTAAACAGAATTCGGAGTCAGGTGGTGGCACAAGAGGAGGTGGAGGAAGTAGAGGAGGAGGAGTTGTACGCGGAAGGGCTAACATCTGCAAGGTCCAGACGGTCGGCAGCACCAAGGTATCAGGCATGTGAAGGTGGGGGAGATGGTTTTACCAGGGTGCATGGTAGCAGCCAAACTAGTGAGGAAGGTGAAGGAGCCCAGGAAGAAGTGGAGGACGAACTGATGGAAGACTCATCAGATGAGGGAGACCTTGATCACATTTCTGTTGTGCGAGGTTGGGGGGAGAGGACAGAGGAAGGAAGCATGATTGTTACCTCGCCACCAACACAACAGGGACTTGGTGCTCCTGGATGCGCAACACACATGAGTGCCTTCTTGCTGCACTACCTGCAACATGACCCTCGTATTGTGAGAATTAGAAATAAACCTGATTACTGGGTTGCCACACTGTTAGATCCCCGGTACAAAAGTAAATTTGCAGAAATTATTCCTGCCATAGAAAGGGATGCACGCATGCAGGAGTATCAGCAGAGACTGTTGCAGAATCTTACATGTGCTTTTCCACAAAACACCAGTGGTGCACGTAGTGAATCTCACAGTTCCAACTTGCCAACCGTGGGACCGTCAAGTGTTCAGCACTCAAACCGTAACAGAACCACAGTATCTGCTGGTAACATCAATTTTGCGGAATCATTTCACCACTTTTTTAGCCCATCCTTTGCAAGGCCACAGGAGACAAGAAGTCTGACACATAGTCAACGCCTAGAGACGATGGTACAGGAGTATCTCCAAGTAAACATTGAAGCCATGACTGTGTCACTGGACCCTTGCTCTTTTTGGGCTTCCAATCTGGATAAATGGCCGGAGCTAGCCACTTACGCTTTGGAGATCTTGTCATGCCCCGCAGCCAGCGTTCTGTCTGAACGTGTGTTCAGCGCTGCTGGTGGTGTGCTGACAGATAAGCGCACGCGGCTCTCCACTGATAATGTAGACAGACTCACGTTCATAAAGATGAACAAATCTTGGATCCGAAACGACTTTTCTACCCCTGTGTCATCCTGGGGAGAGTAAAAGCTTGATGATTGGTTAAAATCACCCTACCAACCGTTTTAAGCTTTCAAATTACTAATCATGTTTATCTGTATCTTGGCTGGAAAATAATTTGGGCTTTGTAGCAGTGTGCAGCACTGATTCTATTAGGCCATCTATAATAAGCTCCACCAGATTTAAAATTACTAATCATGTTTATCTGTATCTTGACTGGAAAATAATTTGGGCTTTGTAGCAGTGTGCAGCACTGATCCTATTAGGCCATCTATGCTAAGCTCCACCAGATTTAAAATTAATAATAATTTTTAGCTGCATCTAGCCCGGAAAATAATTTTGGGGCTCCGAGATGTGCAAGACACATAAGTGCCTTCTTGCTGCACTACCTGCAACATGACCCTCATATTGTCAGAATTCGAAGTAATCATGACTACTGTGTTGCCACACTCTTAGATCCCCCAAACTTTTCGATCAACCTTTTCATTTTAATAAAGACCAAAAAAATGGTCATTTTTGAAATTATAAGCATTAGCAGGTTATTAGAAACTGAAATCAAGCAGTTTTCAACTCAAAACTTTATTCTAGGTGATGTTACATTTTCACATAGGACCCCTTGTTCGAAAGGAGCTTCTGAACTCTCTCGTCCATTGAATTTGTCAGGTTTTGTATGGTTTCTGCTTCAATTGTTTTGCTGAGGACAGAATACCCTCCCAGAGCTGTTGCTTAGATGTGAACTGCCTCCCGCCATTATAGACACTCCTTTTGATGATGCTCCAGAGGTTCTGAATGGGGTAGAGGTCAGGGGAGCATGGGGGTCACACCATAAGTTTGTCCCCTTTTATGCCCATATCAGCCAGAGATGCAGATGTTTTATGTGCAGCATGAGATGGTGCATTATCATGCAAAAAAATGATCTTGCTGTGAAATACACGGTTCTTCTTCTTGAACCATGGCAGGAAGTGCTGTTTGAGAAAATCCACATACATTATGGAGTTCATCTTTAGCGCCTTCAGGGATCCTAAAGGGGCCGACAATCTCTCTCCCCATGATTCCAGCCCAAAACATTACTCCACCTCCTCCTTGTTGGCGCTGTAGCCGTGTTTGCGTGGGGTGTCCATCAACCAGCCATCCTCCACTCCATCCATCTGGACCATCGAGCGCTGCACGGCACTCATCCGTGAACAAAACAGTTTTGAAATCAGTCTTCATGTAATGTTTGGCCCACTGGAGCCGTTTCTGCTTGTGTGAAGTGGATAGAGGAGGTCGACAGGATGGCGTATGCACAGCTCCAAACCTCTGAAGGACCCTGCATCTTGTTGTTCGGGGGACGTTGGAGGCACCAGCAGCTTCAAAAACTTGTCTGCTGCTATGACAAGGCTTTTTTGCCGCTGCTCTTTTAACCTGACGTAATTGCCTGTAGGAAAGAGTCCTCAATTTGCCCTTATCAGCACGCACACGTGTGTACTGTGAATCAGCTACATACTTCTTGATTGCCAAGACACTTCATCCTGATCATCGCACAATGTTGATTGTAGTCATGCCTTGACCTAAAGACTCCACAATTTGTTGCTTCTCAGCAGCCGACACATCCTTTTTCTTTCCCATTTTGGCAGAAAATGTAGGCTGCTTAATAATGTGAGACAGCCTTCTTAAGTAGTCTTGCCTTTCATTGGACACACCTGCCAAACTAATTAGTACAGGTGTTTGCAATTGCTTACAGTGATATAAAGAGCCCTGACACACATCACCATCAATGAGTTTAACTGACAAACAAACAAATTCTTCCCTTATCACTCCTAAACACTTTTTGCATAATAATTTGGAACACAGTGTACATGTGCTTTTCCACAAAACACCAGTGGTTCACGTAGTGAATCTTACAGTTCTAACTTGCCAACCGTGGTCTGCATTGAGTTGTTCAATAAAGGGCCCAAAATTAAGATAACATAGATGGGAGAGGTCTCTATGAATAGGAATTCCTAAGTATTTGATACCCTGTGAGGGCCAGGCAAAGGGAAAGTTGGACTGGATGGAATCCTATATGGATTTGGGGAGGGAGACATCGAGGGCCTCAGACTTCGCTGCATTGATTTTAAAATTTGACCATGTAACAACGTGATCTATTTCAGCCATAACAGCATGGATGGATATATGTGATTGAGTGATATATACTAGGACATCATCAGCAAATAGAGAGCACTTGTACTCGGTGCCTCCCACCTCAATCCACCTAATATTGGGGTTATGGCGAATTGATGAGAGCAGGTGCTCCGTCACTAGGATGTATAAGAGAGGGGACAGAGGACATCCCTGCCTTGTCCCATTGGTGATTGTGTAAGGTGATGAAAATGTTCTGATGCACCCCCTGGGCCTTGGGACACCCGGAGCCGGACCTTTTTTGGTGGATGCTGGTGGTTGTAGTCTTCGTGGCGGCGACCCGGTTCCGTGGCTCAGGGTGGTCAAACCAGTGGCGGAACTATTTATGTGGTTTTGATGTTTAAATGTCCGACTACGCCACCCGTGGATTGCGGTCAGAGTGAACCGCCGCTGCAGGGCAGACCGCTGAGGCTGGTGTTGTGGGTGCAGCAGAGCGCAGCATAACTCCCCACGGGAGGAGTATAGGCTCAGGGCAGTGTATGCGGAGGATGGGGGTGATGGTGCAGGGAAGCAACAGTAACGACACGGAGTCAGTGATGCAGTCCAGGGTCTTTACTCACAGTTCTTATTATCCAGACCACGTCTGCAGGTAACGGCTGCCCACGTCGTACTGTGCTCACCAGGTGAGGGGCTCAGACAACTCCCAGATAACTTTGTAGCGCTTCACAGGACCCCCTTTGTGTGTCCTTTGTCTGGCCTTTCTTACCAACCCTTCTGTCCGGCTGCCTCGGGCCTCCTCTTGGAAACTTGGCGCCAGATTCCCTGACCCTTTGTGGTGCCTTCCTAGCGGGTGTAGCGAGGGGCTGCGCCACATAAAATGTCACAGCCTCCGGTTTCTAGCTGAGGGTCGTTTCCTGCCTCCACTAGTTCGGGGACCGGTCTCCCCCTTTGGCCTGACCCCTCCACGCAGGTGGATTCGGGTGTGCGGTGGCGACTCGCCCGTCCGCACCCCTGGGATCCCTTCATTCCTCATTCCTGGAGCCTTCTCCGCTCCTCTTCCTTCCTTCTCCCTCTTCCAGGCCTGGGCCTCTGTTACTAGGCCCGCCTCCGGAGCAGAGCTCATGCAGAGCCCCTGCTCCCTGCCACTTCTGCTCAGACTTCTCTGCACTGAACTAAGATGGTGCCCACCTTTTATACTCCCTTCTCAATGCACGCAGGAACTGCTTCCTCCCTGCTCCTGCACTACAGGGTTCCCCTTCCTCAGTGTTCCCTCCCCCCACTCCAGCCAGGGACAGGGACTGTCGTGCCCATCTCAGAGGCATATTGGTCGCCCTGCCCCACGGCAATGTGGTGTAATGCATGCAGGTGTCGGGTCCTGATCCACACTCCATCCTTACCTGAGAGTGAGATATCACACCTCTGGGTGAGGTGCAATTCCTCTGTAGCAACCGAGCCCTCAGGGTGCTACAGTTCCATTTATCTTCAGCCTAGGTGACGTACTGTGATACAGGGCCGTGATTTTGGCTATAAAAGGGTCCCCTAGACCCCTACCCCAAGCTTTTTAAGAGAATCATATATGGCGTGCCAGGAGACTCTATGGAATGCTTTCTCAGCATCCAACGAGAGTATCTAATTACAAATTTTTAACTGCATCTAGCCCAGGAAATACTTTGTGCCTAGTAGCAGTGTCTGCTAGTCAGCGGATTATCCCGGCTGTTAAGCAAGCTACACCACCTGTAGTTTGGACACTTAATTTTTTCAAAGGAAATGCTTCGGGACCACGGGATACTCAGTTAAGAGCATCAGGAGGCACCCCAAGGCATAGGGGCTGGGACTGGCAGTAGGATGCCTTGCGGTGGACAGCCGAGCTCGATCCTTATAAAAGCTTTTTAACTGCAGCAGCTTTAGTGGACGCTACTGGAGCTGGAATTACGCGGCTGCTGGCATGAGACTTGCCCTCCAATAGATCCTTGTAAATGGATTTAAAGTGTATTCATTCAAATTAGAGAGACAATTTAAATTAAAAAGCTTAGAGCTGCCTCCACCACAGGGGGGCTCGCTCGACCCACCAGCGGACAGGCACCAGTATTGGGAGAGGGGGGCTGGCCGTCAGGGTTCACCGCGGCTCTGGCACAAACCCGGCGACACGGAAGTGGCACGGGCAGGAGCGGACTGAACGTGTCGGCTTCTCACTTTTTGGATTTTAGAAGGGCATGACATGCCTATATCTCTGTCTCCCCCTCATTTTACTCCTCCACCTCTTTTCTTTTTGCATGACTATATGTACTTGTCACTTTTCCATGTGTTAGTTGTGTCTTCTGAGCAGTTTGTCAGCTTTTGGACACCTTTGAAGGTGTTTTCTATGTGTTTCTATGTGTTTTTGTTTGCCTGCCATTGGTTTTAACGGTGTTCGAAGGTGTTCGACGAACAGATCGACGAACAGTTCGGCGAACACACGGGTGTTCGACGAACCGAACCGAACTCGAACACTACGGGGGTGGCTCAACACTATTTATGATGTCCTACTTAGCGGGTGACGCCTTGAAATGGATCACCCCCCTATGGGAAGCATGGAATCCTATCGTCTTTGATCTACAGGCCTTCCTGGTGGCCTTTCTAATGGTCTTTGATGACCCTAATCCTGCTAAATCTTCCCTTCCCAATATCCCGGAGCAGCCCCAATGGGTAATGTGTGTAGGTAGCCTACCAGTCCTCCAGCCCGAAGAGACTGCTGTCCACCCAGAATCCACACAGGATGACTATGCTCCACAGAATACTTCTCTTCCCAACCTCAAGAGGCAGTCCAGACGTGCAAGGTGTAGAGGTAAACTGTCACGCCAGGTTCAGTCCTCCCAAAGACCTCCTGTTCCCCCGCCTGCAGAGGCAGCTTTCCGCACAGAATCCATGAAGGATAACTTTGTTCCTCAGGCAAAGCAGAAGCCAGAACTCAGTCACAAAATCGGATTGTGGTCCCGCTGCGGTGGTTTGGGGCCCCCTAACGGTCTTTGTCCAGGGAAGGTTGGAGAATCCCAAGACATTAGGCCTGTAGGAGAGGCTTCCCTTGGCGTTAGTGTTTCCTCTCCACAGATGACCATGACTGTCTCCGTGGCAAGTGAAGGCCTCGAATTAAGCGGAAGTTTCGGGCTTAAAGCCTTGAAGAGTCGGTGTCTGATTCCCGTCCGACAACTGCAGAAGCCGGTTTGGGCATTGTCAGCAGAAGGATGAGCCCTACTCAGAAACAGTCAAAAAATGTCTGCACAAATTAAGCTCCAGATTGGAGCATTACACATGAAGAAGTTCACATTCCAGGTGCTGACTGGCTTACCCACAGGTCGTCCAGAGCCGAGAGATCTAGTGCCCGCTCAGGTCTGGAGATCCTGCATGGTGTATCCTAGGGGAATGCTAAGGTACAAGGGGTGTCCTGTCCCCACATCTTCAGGACAGTCAGCAGTTTCTTCTTCTTCTTCACCAGATCTGCTAGTCACTGACTCGCTGTGCGCTGAAGTCTCCGAAGGAAGAGAAGTGGAGGCGATGTCCCCACAGTGTCTCGACGATTGTACCAATGATCTGGCTTCAGGTACCGTCCTGCCTTACAGACAAGTCATCTCTGAAACCAGTCTGAAGATGGTCATAAAGCAAGGACCCCCCATCTCTAATAAATCTGGTCCTACGTCCATCAAGGCGGTGTTTACCCCCGAGTCACTGCACCCCTCCAACCAGGTGGAGGACCTCCAGTTGTCTCCTGAATCCTCTGGGGTGCTACCTGATAACAAATGGAGAAAGACTTTCCTACACCCTGTACCTGGTACTTCGCCTACTTCATCCAGTAAGCTTGGCAAAGTGTACTTCGAAGCAGTGATTACCCCCGAGTCTCTGCACCCCTCCAACCAGATGGAGGACCTCCAGTTGTCTCCTGAATCCTCCGGGGTGCTACCTGATAAACGGAGAGAGACTTTCCTACACCCGGTACCTGGTACACCGCCCACTTCATCCAGTAAGCTTGGCAAAGTGTACGTCAAGGCGGTGGTTACCCCCCAGTCTCTGCACCCCTCCAACCAGGCAGAGGACCTCCAGTTGTCTCCTGAATCCACCAGGGTGCTACCTGATAACAAATGGAGAGAGACTTTCCTGTGTGCTGTTCCTGGTACTTCACCCACTTCATCTGTTGCTGAGGATGGCGTGATAGGAGGAAGCATCCCAGTCACGAAGAAGATGAGACCAGTTTTGTTTCCTCTAATGGACAGAAGAGGTAATCCTCTTGAAAAGAAGGATTGGCCTCCAAATTCTCTACAGAAGACCCTTGCAGGCTTGAAGAAGAGGGTGCGTAAAGAAGGGGGGATACTGTAACATCCCTGGCGGTGTGCTTGCATAGTTCACCACCTCCAACTATGCAAGACCGCAATCTTACCTGTCAGTCCAGCCTGCAAACCTTGCTCCAGTTCATGCTGTGTGCATGTCTCTTGACTGACTGCTTTGGGCGGCAGCCCAGTTATTTCCTGATTCTTATAGCTGCTGTGGTCACACCCCTAATGTGTCTCCAGCCTATTGCGGTGAGTCACTGGATATTTAAACCCCTTCCACCCAGAAGGAGGTGCCTGAGCATCACCTTCACTCAGTTTGTCTTTGCAACTGAATTGCCAGGTCCTGTCCTGTATCTTGTCTGTTTCTGCCACCCTGGGGGCTACATACCCAGGCCTGTTGTCTCTGACTTCTAGTCTTTTTTGGCCACTCTGGGGGCTGCATATCCAGACCTGTTATTTCTGACTTCTAGTCTGTTTCTGCCACCCTGGGGGCTGCATAACCAGGCCTGTTATTTCTGACTTCTAGTCTGTTTCCGCCACTCTGGGGGCTGTATACCCAGGCTCGTTCTTGTATCTCATTGCAGTAGCAGTTCCTGTCTGAACTGTATCCTAACCTGTTACCTGTTTGTCTCATGTCCGTACCTTCCCTTTTCCTGCAGTATCTCAACCTGCACCTAACTCCAACTCGTTGTCTCTGTACCTCTGTTTGTGAGTTTTGCGTCCACTCGCTACTTCATAGTAAGTACCTTGTGTGTATCTGGTTCTGCTTGTCCCTTTTCCCTTCCTCTGTATCTTCCTCCTGTGTTCTAGCCATCTTCCTGCATTTTCCAGTCTGTTCCATGTGAACAGAGCCCTGTACTCTCTGCCTGCACCTTCAGCCCTGTTCGGCTCTGCTTGCTCACCGCGCCAGGGGTTTCCCTCTGCTCTGACTTGCCCACCGCTCCGGCGGCTTCCCTCTGCTCTGCCTTACTCACCGCTCCGGCAGCTTCTCTCTGCTCTGCATTGCCCATAGCTCCGGCGGTTACGCTCTGCTCTGCATTGTCCACCGCACCAGCGGTTTCGCTCTGCTCTGCCTTGTCCACCACACCTGCTGTTTTGCTCTGCTCTGCCTCGTCCACTGCACCTGTGGTTTCGCTCTGCTCTGCCTCGTCCACCGCTCCAGTGGTTCCTCTCTGCTCTGCCTTGTCCACCGCTCCGGCGGTTACGCTCTGCTCTGCCTTACCCACCGCACCTGTGGTTTTCGCTCCGCTCTGCTTGCTCACTGCACCAGCAGTTCCTCTCTGCTCTGCCATGTCCTCTGCTCCGGCAGTTTCACTTTACCCTGCTTGTCTACCGCATCTGCGGCTCTGTACCTGTCTCCCAGTCTGTACTGGACCCTATCCAGCCTGCGCTCCAACCTGCTAGTACCTCCCTGTCTGCACTCCAGCCGTGCTTGCCAGTGCCCACCTGTCTGCATACCAGACGTGCTTGCCAGTGCCCACCTGTCTGCATACCAGCCGTGCTTGCCCGTGCCCACCTCTCTGCATACCAGCCTTACTTGCCAGTACCCACCTGTCTGCAGACCAGCCGTACTTGCCAGTACCCACCCGCCTACATACCGGCCGTGCTTACCAGTATCCACCTGTCTGCATACCAGCCGTGCATGCCAATACCCACTTGCCTGTATGCCAGTCTAACCTTCCTGTTCCTGCATTCCCCGGTGTGGGTCAACAACTGTGACCGGGGTCTGACCTGGAGTAGCACCTGGTCCCTCTGCTCGGTTCCTCCTTGGTTCATGGAGCCGACTAAGCCGCCATGCGACCTTGGTCGGATCGGGTTGATACTTATTTACGCCCCTCCAGGCACTCCTCGGTTCATGGTACAGTGGGATCACTAATCACGCTCAAGCCAGTCAGTCCGGGGGCGAGCGTAACAGGTATATTGGGTCATCATACTTTGGTAGAGTCTGTGTGGAGCATGATACTGTGGCAGGCATCCTACTGTTTAATGGAAGGGTCTGTGGGGGCACCATAATGTAAAGGAGTTTGTGAAGTGCATCATACAGTGGGAGCAATGTACAGTGTAGTGGGCACTGGAGGGGCTTTCATTTTATGTGGGTTCCTATTATAGCTCCTACTGTAAAGCAAGCACTATGGGGTCCAAGAAAGGGTTACCATGATGTATGGGAACAATAATGGGTTTCACTAAGAGCAATCTATATCTGTGTGGGTACACATAAATGACAAAGACGTTACGATAATGGAATAGGCCTAATTCAGATGCCAGTGATTTTTCTCATTAGTAAAATTACAGACCATTGCTCATCTGTGTTTTGGATAGTAGGAAAAAAGTAGGAAAACTTTCTAAAAAATAGGCACCTTGTTTAATCCCTCTACAACCCAAGGTGGTTTGCACGTTAATGACCAGGCCAATTTTTACAATTCTGACCACTGTAAATTTATGAGGTAATTACTGTGTAATGCTTCAACGGATCCCCCTGATTCTGAGACTGTTTTTTTGTGACATATTGTACTTCATGATTGTGGTAAAATTTATTCGCTATCACTTGCGTTTATTTGTGAAAAAAACAGAAATTTGGCGAAAATTTTGAAAATTTTGAAATTTTCAAAATTTTAATTTTTATGCCCTTAAATCAGAGAGATATGTTACACAAAATAGTTAATAAATAACATTTCCCACATGTCTACTTTACATCAGCACAATTTTGGAACCAAAATTTTATTTTATTAGGGAGCTATAAGGGTTAAAATTTGACAAGCAATTTCTCATTTTTCCAACAAAATTTACAAAACCATTTTTTTAGGGACCACATCATATTTGAAGTCTCTTTGAGGGGTCTTTATGACAGAAAATACCCAAAAGTGATACCATTCTAAAAACTGCACCCCTCAAGGTGCTCAAAACCACATTCAAGAGCTTTATTAACCCTTCAGGTGCTTCACAGGAATTTTTGGAATGTGGAAGAAAAAAATTAACATTTAACTTTTTTCACAAAAATGTTACTTCAGGCCTAATTTTTTTTATTTTTGCAGGGGTAACAGGAAAAATGAACCCCAAAATTTGTTTTGCAATTTCTTCTTGGCACGCAGATACCCAACATGTGGGGAAAAAACACTGCTTGGGCGCATGGCAGGGTTTGGAAAGGAAGGAGCGCCATTTGACTTTTTGAATGTAAAATTTGCTTGCATAATTAGCGGACGCCATGTTGCGTTTGGAGAGCCCCTGATGTGCCTAAACAGTGGAAACCCCCCACAAGTGACACCATTCTGGAAACTAGACCCCTCACGTAACTTATCTAGATGTGTGGTGAGCACCTTGAACCCCCATGTGCTTCACAGAAGTTTATAACATTGAGCCATAAAAATACAATTTTCACATTTTTCCCACAAAAATGTTTTCAGCCCCCACTTTAGCATTTTCATAAGGGTAACGTGAGAAATTGCACCATGAAGTTTGTTGTCCAATTTCTCCAGAGTAAGCAGATACCCCATATGTTGGGGAAAACCACTGCTTGGGCGCACGGCAGGGTTTGGAAGGGAAGGAGCGCCATTTGACTTTTTGAATGTAAAGTTGCTTGAACAAGAAGCGGATGCCATGTTGCATTTGGAGAGCCCCTGATGTGCCTAAACAGTGGAAATCCCCCACAAGTGACACCATTCTGGAAACTAGACCCCTCAGGGAACTTATGTAGATGTGTGGTGAGCACCTTGAACCCCCAGGTCCTTCACAGAAGTTTATAACATTGAGCCGTAAAAATACAATTTTCACATTTTTCCCACAAAAATGTTTTTCAGCACCCAATTTTGCATTTTCATAAGGGTAACAGGATAAATTGCACTATGCAGTTTGTTGAGAAATTTCTCCTGAGTAAGCAGATACCCCATATGTTGGGAAAAACCACTGCTTGGGCATATGGCAGGGTTTGGAAGGGAAGGAGCGCCATTTGACTTTTTGAATGTAAAATTTGCTTGAATAATTAGCGGATGTGCCCCTGATGTGCCTAAACAGTGGAAACCCCGCACAAGTGACACCATTTTGGAAATTAGACCCCTCAGGAAACTTATCTAGATGTGTGGTGAGCACCCTCAACCCCCAAGTCCTTTACAGAAGTTTATAACATGGAGCCGTGAAAATAAAAAAATCAAACTTTTTCCACAAAAATTATGTTTTAGCCCCAATTTTTTTATTTTCACAAGGGTAAGAGGAGAAAATGGACCCCAAAAACTTTTGTGCAATTTCTCCTGAGTACGCCAATACCCCATATGTGGGGAAAATACAGTGTTTGGGCGCACGGCAGAGTTCAGAAGGGAAGGAGCACTGTGTGACTTTTTGAACGAAAAATTGGCTGGAATCGAGAGCAGACGCCATGTCGCGTTTGGAGAGCCCCTGATGTGCCTAAATAGTGGAAACCCCCCCACAAGTGACCTCATTTTGGAAACTACACCCCTCAAGGATTTTATCAAGGGGTATAGTGAACAATTTGAACCCAGATGTACAACACAGAATTTGATAACATTAGGTCATCATATTGAATAAGTTGTCATTAGTCTTGAGCACTAGTACTCGCTACTTGAGTTTGCATCGGGTACTCAGGTATGCACCATGTATCAAGGGTGCTCGTGTGCCATGCTCGAGTCCCCGCCCGCATGTTTCACGGTTATTAGACACCCAAAAAAAACCATGCGGGGATTGCTCGTGCATGGCAGGAAATTCCCGCAAGGTTTTTTTGGCCGCAAAGCATATGGGGCGGAGACTCAAGCATGTCACTCGAGCACCCACGATACTCAATGAATACCCGAGCACCCAATGCAAACTCAAGTAGCGAGCACTTGCGCTCAACACTAGTTGCCATATCATCTTCTTTTTTTTTTTTACTTTTGAAAAAAATCCCAACCCTACCCCTAGCCCAACCCCAATCCCAACCCCAACCCTAACCGTAGCCCAACCCTAGCCCAACCCAAGCTCTAACCCCAACCCCAACCCTAACCCTAGCACAACCCTAGCCTAACCCTAGCCCACCCCTAACCCTAGCCCAACCCTAGCCCTAGCCCAACCCTAGCCCAACCCTAACCCCAACCCTAACCCTAGCACAACCCTAACCTAGGAGTTTATTTTTTACGCAGTTCCTCGTGTGGTATAAGTGATGAGATGACTTTATTCTTCGGGTCGGTGCCACTACAGAGATACCAGAATCATATCGGGTTTTTATGATTGACAGCTGTCACACACTAAAAGACGCATTTTATTGTAAAATCTAGTTTTTGCATCGCCATATTTTGAGAGCTATAATTTTTCCATATTTAGGCTGACAGAGTCATGTGATCACTTGTTTTCTGCGGAATGAGTTGACGTTTTTATTAGTGCCATTTTCAGGCATGTGACATTTTTTGATCACTTTCTATTCCGATTTTTGGGAGGCAAACTAAACAAAAACAAACAATTCAGGAATTGTTTTTTTTTTTTTATTATTCTGCTCCACGTGTGGTAAAATTGATAAGGTAGCTTTATTCTTCGGGTCAGTATGTTTACAGCGGTACCACATTTATATAGTTTTTCTATGTTTTGGCGCTTTTACATAATAAAAGCAATTTTAGAGAACAAAATATTTTTTTGCATCGCTTTATTCTGAGAGCTACAACTTTTTTATTTTTCGGCTGATGGAGCTGTATGGCAGCTTGTTTTTTGCGGGACGAGATGAAGTTTTCAGTGGTACCATTTTTATTTATATTCATCTTTTTGATCACGTGTTATTTCATTTTTTGTTCAGCGGTATGATGATAAAGCATTTTTTTTTTTTTTTACCGTGTTCACTGAAGGGGTTAACTAGTGGGACAATTTTATAGTTCAGGTCGTTCCGGACGTGGAGATACCAAATATGTGTACTTTTATTGTTTTTTTTTTTTTCATAATAATAATTTTTGATGGCTACATTATATTTTTATTTTTGGTGGATTATTTTTTTTATTTTTTTTTATATTTTTTTTAATTTTTTTAATTTTTTTTTTTCACCTTCTGACAGTTTTTTTATTTTTATACTTTGTACAACTATGGGACTTTCACTTTTTTTATTCTGATGATTTATTCCTGTGCTATACAGGCTGTCAGCGCTGCACAGGGAGAAGATTGTTTGGTCATGCATGACCAAAAAATCTTCCTACTGTCTGGTAACCCGGATGTTGTCATGACCACATCGGGTCATCATGGCAACATCCGGGAAGCCGCGGCAGACAGCGCTGGAGCCCGGAAGAGGAGGTGAGTATTGCGATCACCTCCCCTTAGCCACTGCAATGCTGCGATCGACTTTGATCGCAGCATTGCGGGGGTTAATGTGCTGGGAGCAGTGCGGGACCACTCCCTGCACATAGTACCGGGTGTCAGCTGTGACAATCAGCTGACACTCGGCGGCGATCACGCCCGCACAGCCTGTGTGCACGCGCGATCGCAATGACATATTAATACGGGTCAGGCTTTTAAAGCCCAGGGCACAGACACATATTAATACGTCTTGGGCTTTAAAGGGGTTAATGAAAAAAAAAGCTGCAAAAATAATTTGAATATCTGAATGAGAAAAATTTTAACAGCTCTTTAAACTGCATGTAAGAAAAAGAACTTGAAAATGTGCCTGGCCAGGAATGGGGGAAATTAGCCTTGTCTTGAACTGGTTAAATAAGGTAGAGAAAACTGTACCACAAGTAATGATGACAATAATTCATTTTGGCAATCTGTCTGGTTTAGAAATAAATTGGAATAAATATAATATGCTTTCTCTGGACAAAAAAATAAGATATGTGAGTTATCTCATACTGATTCCTTTAATTATCTTTGGATAACTACCAAACAACAGAACAAAATGTAGAATTGAATATCAACCTTTTATTGCAGTATTTAGAGTATCAGCCTGTGTCTGGTGTCTGGTGCCTGATACCAAAGCGTAAAAATGCTTGGCATTCGAAATGCATTTGTTGCATAAATTTTTTCAGCCTCCGTTTCCCCCTCCACCTCTTGCCAGAGGTTTCACTGCTTGTTATCAATTTTGTCATATTTCCCCTTAATTTTTAAAATGTTTATAATAAAGGACTATTGCTTTTACTTTTAACACATTGTGGAAATACGAACTGGGAGCTGGATCATATCCTTTTTGCCCCTGCATTGACTGACGCCCTGCGATAGTGTGGATCACAAGCTTCCCTGCAAGACCTACAGCATCGAACAAGGGTGAGCTGGTATATTTTTTCTTTTTAATTAAACTATTATACAATATTGCAATATACACTAATCAACATTGAAATTGCAACATCAAGAAGGAACAGTTGTGTGGAGTAATGGAAACCACAGGTTTGATAGACATGTTAAAGGGAACCTGACATTTGATTCATAATGCCTAAACCATTGTAAACATAAATCAGAGCCTGGCTGCATGATTGTAGCAAGTTATGTTTTTCTCTGCAACACTCCAGAATTTCAGAGAAAACATTTTTTAAAGATCTGAAACTAAAGGCACTGCACCTGGCCAGCTTCTCTCCACAATGCTTTACTTGATTGACAAATCACTCCTATGTGTGAATTTTGTCCCCAAGTACATTTGACATGACAGAACATTCCTCAGACAACCATTAAAGCCTCATTGAAAGCATGCCGAGGCATACAAGTGCATTTATGTGCTTGATGCTCATACTTGATATTGAATAATTAAAAGATTTTAATTGCCTAGAAAATATGTGTAGAACATTGTGAATTCCCTTTGGAGTCAAATGAACACATTTTGAGCAGACGCGATTGTGTAGAGAAGCACAGTGACGTATTGAGGGGCGGGATGTGGAGAGCGGGTCATAGATGACGTGTTGTTGGAAGCGGAGAGAATGTCTTGGAGACATGATGTGAAGATGTGGTCCCTGTGCAATTAGGGACCATTATATGTGACGTTCAATGAATGAACTGTAGTGTGAGTTTATCTGCCTGTACATGATCATGTGCTGTGCATGATAGAGTGAACACAAAGTATGGTGAATGATTTGAAATAAATGTAAGTAGCTCTCTCGAACTGCACCTATTCTTTGGAATGCTCTACCCCAAGAAATTAGGACAAACCACAACTTACACAGTTTTAGGCGCTCCCTAAAAACACACCTGTTTAGGGTGGCCTATCACGTTCCCTAATCGAAGTCCTTTTATATTCTTATAGCCCATCCCTTATTTCTCCAAACATAAGTCTCCACCGAACCCAAAAGCACTACAGATACTGGCTGGTGATGAGCTCATGCACCCTTTATCTGTCCCTCATCCCCTCAAGATGGTTGGACCATCATTGTAAATAAGCCACTGTACCTTGTGTCACCCCCACCTCATTGTAGATCGTAAGCTCTTACGAGCAGGGTTGTCATTATTTTTGCTTTAATTATTGTACTATCTTTAGCTATGTTACTTATGACTCTGAATTGTAAAGCGCTGCGGAATATGTTGTCGCTATATAAATAAAGATTATTACTATAAGTAAATGGTCCTATCATTAAAATTTTGGTAGGAATGGGGGGGGAGGTAAATGCTTGAATGATGTCCAAGAGGCGCATCAGGATGTGCTAGAAAGGACTAGTAATGTGTTTGGAATATGGGAATGACTATGCAGATAGGTGCAGTATATGGGGATTAGATGGGTAGATGTGTGTGAATCAAATAAAAGGGAATGAGGGAAGACAGACAGGAAAGAAAGAAAAGGGGTAAGTGGTAGGGAAAAGGAAGGGGGAGGAAAAAGGGGAAAGAAAATAGTGGGAGGGAGGGTTTGGTTGGTAAGGGTTGTTTGAGCCAGTGTACTTGTGTGGTGGTGAGTAGGGTCAGTTGATCTAAGTGGGAAAGAAAAAATGAGCAAGGTAAGGGTACCAATAATAGCCCTTAAAACAGTAGGTTAAACCTACTGCAGAATATCAGAATTAAATTACCAGATCGCATTCACAGTTAAGGCCTAGTGGTGCCATAGTTAGTAGGGTGTCACACTGATGTGTGCTCCAAATGGTGTGAAAACTCTCCAATCAGAGCAAAGACCCGTCTGATAGTGATAGATAGGGAAGCAGCTGACAGGCAGGGACAACTGCAATATACTTATTGCTGGTGAAATGTAGTAAGTAGTGATGAGCGAACATGCTCGCTACTGCTCGGTGCTCGCCCAAGCATCTCACTGCTCGAGATGCTCGACGCTCGCCAAGTATTTCTAGGGTTGCTCGGTGAGAGCTCGGGTCTCCTCCCTGCATGTTTGGCGCTCTTTACAGAGCCAATGAACATGCAGAGATTGTCTGCCACTCACTTTATTGCTGTAACCATGTTGGTTTTGGCATTACAGTGATTGGCTGGCCGCACATCGTCATCAGGTCTATATCAGACCTGGCGCCTCCATGATCATCACAGTCACTCCGGAATCAGACAGGGTAGGAAGAGGTGCTGCTGAGATAGGGATACATTTGCTTGTTTCTAGTTAGTGTAGGTGTACCAAACTATATTAGGGACACATATCCGTCTCAACAAACAGTCCTTCAGAGGACTAATCCATCTGCAGAGATATCAGGCAGGCAGTGTATATAGGCAGGCAGTGTATATAGCAGACTGCAGTGCATAAAGCACAAGAGGCTCCATTCCTGTTTTATCTGCTGCTGCTCTTAGATATTTCTAAAAATAGGCATAGGTCTCAGGGGCCAGGAATAATTTTATTTTGGATCTTAATCCACATTATTTGCTTAAAAAGCAATCCAGAGAACACCATTGTTCTGCGCCATTTGCTTGTTGGCACTACAGAATACAGCTAGAAAACTCTGTTTTCTCCGTCACACGGATCACATATACGTTTTCAGAAAATACTGTCATTTCTGGCATCCATTAAAAATTTGTTTCAGTGTGTCAGTGAAGTAATTGACACCAGTTTGCTGTTCAAAATAGTTACCTACAGGCCAGGTATTTAAAACTGTATTTTCTCAGTCACACGGATCACATATACATTTTTAGAAAATACTGCCATTTCTGGCCTCCATTAAATTTTTTTTTCAGTGTGTCAGCAAAGGTTTTGACACAGGTTTGCTGTTCAAAATTTTGACTTACAGGCCAGGTATTTAAAACTGTGTTTTCTCCGTCACATGGATTACATATAAATTTGCTCCAAATTCACCCATTTGCAGTGAGTCTGGAAGATATTGTCCTCCATTTAAAATGGGCAAGGCGCGTGGCAAGGGACGGGGAACTGGACGTGATGGTGATGGTGCATGCAGAGGCCGAGACCGATGCCGTGGGCAAGCTGAAATTGTGCCACAACAAACACCCACATCTACTTGCCCGACCTTCCTGTCGCAACCCAGAACCCAGAGCAGTGTCAAAAGGTTGTTGGTTGGAAAGCGGATAATGCTTCTAGTCACTTTGCCACCACCACCACCACCAATACCCTGTCTTCCACAGGGTCAAGTCTCAGTAGCTGTGAGTCTGGACTGCATATTCTTCACCCTGATCCTCCTTCCTCCCACCATGCCGAGTGCCCGGAGACAACTGATCCCACACTTGGACACTCAGAAGAGCTGTTCACTTTTCTATTTATAGATTTGGGTCTCTTGCCCGGTCCACTTGAAGCGGGGCAAGAGTAGATTGGATGTAGCGATGCCCAAATATTTGAGTAGCCACGGTCACACGAAGATGACGGTGGGAAAGTGTCACAAGAGGTGGACGATGATGAGACACAATTGCCAGAAAGTCAGGAGGAGGACCAGGGTGCGGAAGTGGAAGACGAGGTGGTAGATGATATAAAAACTGACCCAACCTGGCAAGAGGACATGCAGAGCAAGGACAGCAGCACACAGGGGGAGGGAGGCAGAGCACCCCAACAGGTAGGAAGAAGCAGTGTGGTGGCCGCAGATAGAAGGCAGACAACTGTTCCCCATAACACCAACACAAAGGAAGTTGCCAGTACAACTGTTAGGTCTTCCCGAGTCTGAATGTTTTTTAAAGACTCTGCCAATAACCCCAAAAAGGCCATTTGCACCACCTGCCAGGCCAGCATCAGCAGGGGTGACAAAACGACCAGCCTGACCACTAGCAGCCTGATCAGGCACATGGCAGCAAAGCACCTGACTTTGTGGGCCAAACCCCAGGGTCCAGGAACAGTGTCTGCGGGTGGCACCACTGCTTCTTTCGCTGTTTTGCATGCAAGCCAATGCCCTGACCATGGTGCATGCGAAGATACCTCCTGCCCTGCAACTGTCATTGCGCACTCTCAATTAGCAGCATCAGGAAGCACGTCCACATCCTTGTCAGAGCACAGCGTTCAGTTGTCCATACCCCAGTCCTTGGAACGCAAGCGCAAATACGCAGCCAACGCCCGACAGACCACACTACTAAATTACCACATTTCACGACTGCTTGCGATAGAATTGCTGCCTTTTAGGCTTGTGGAGAAGGAAGCTTTCCGCAACCTGATGGCGGCGGCCGTCTTTTGGTACTTGGTCCGCAGCTGCCACTATTTCTCCCGGTGTGCCGTCCCCGCATTACACAAGCACGTGTCCCAAAACATTAGCCGTGCCCTCAACAACGCAGTTACTGGGAAAGTCCACCTAACCACGGACACGTGGACAAGTGCTTGTGGGCAGGGACGGTATATCTCGCTGACGGCACACTGGGTTAACATAGTGGAAGCCGGGACCCAGTCAGACCTTGGGACGGAACACATCCTCCCGACATCAAGGATTGCGGGCCCTAGGTCAATCAGGGTTGCCCCCACAGTCTACAGCTCCTGCACCTCATCCTCTTCTGCCTCCTCTTCAGCCTCCATCTCTGAAATAACCACATCAGTGACAAGCTGGAAGCACTGCAGCACTGCCTCGGCCAAGCGGCAACAGGCTGTGCTGAAGCTAATATCCTTAAGTGACAAACCTCACAATGCTAAAGAGTTGTGGACAGTTCTGAAAGAGCAGGCAGATCTGTAGCTCACACCGCTGAACCTACAGCCAGGCATGGTCGTGTGTGTCAATGGCCGGAACCTGGTGGCGGCTCTGAGGTGAGGCGAGCTTACACACGTACCATGCCTGGCCCATGTGCTTAACCTCGTGGTTCAGCGGTTTCTCAAATCCTACCTGGAGCTGCCAGATCTGCTTGTTAAAGTACGCCGCCTGTGTGCCCATTTTAGAAAGCCACCTACAGCTTCCGCTGCCCTTGCCATGTTTCAGCAGCGTTTCCAGCTTCCGGCTCACAGACTGGTGTGTGATGTCCCCATGCGTTGAAACTCTACATTGCAGATGTTGGGAAGGATTTGTGAGCAGAAGACGGCAGTTATTGGGTACCAGCATCAACAAAGCCGTCGGTACCCAGTTCAGACTCCACACATAAGACCTCAGGTGGACATGGATGTCAGACATATGTACCATCCTCCAAAACTTTGAGGACTCCACCAAGATGGTGAGCAGCGATGACGCCATAATTAGCGTCACCATCCCACTTCTCAGTCTTCTGAAATGCTCTCTGCTCACAATCAAAGAGGATGCATTGCAGGCGGAGCACGATGAGATGGAGCAAGGAACCATACAGGGTGATTATACACAGCCTAGCCTCATCTCATCCCAACGTGGATTGGGTGACAATGAGGAAGAAGAGGAAGAGGAGGAGGAAGAGCAGGAGCTAGTTTCATGCACTGTAGATGGTACTACCAGCACAACTGTCATATCGTCTGTTCAGCGTGGATGGCCTGAGGACAGAGAGGAGGAGGAGGAGAGCATGGTCACTCGTCCTCTTGGTGAGGACACGGAAGTCTTGCCTGTTAGCAGTCTGGCATGCACGGCTGAGTTTATGTTATGCTGCCTTTCCCATGACCCTCGCGTTCTCAAAATTTTGGGTGACAGTCATTACTGGTTGGTGACACTTCTAGACCCACGCTACAAGGAGAACTTTATATCTCTTATTCCTGAGGCGGACAGGTCTACAAAAATGGGGCAGTACCAGAAAGCCCTTGTTGCGGAACAATTAAAAAAATTCTCATCTGAAAATGCTGGTGGCAGAGGTCACCGTTTGTTGGACAACCAACCACCAGCATTTTATCAGAGCAGCCCTGCTACTCACTGCATACGCAATAACAGTATAGGAGCCACACTCTTTAGTAATGGGAACAATAAAGCATAGCCGGCTGATGGCTCTCTAAGAATAGTGAGGGCCGACTGCTGGCCCTTTAAGAATAGTAAAGGCCGCCTGATGGCCCTATAAAAATAGGCTTTGTGACTTTCAGAGTCCCTCCTTCATAAATGAAACACAATGTATCTGATGATATCTCACACACCACATGACCAGATAAGGTTGTAAAATGTTAAAATGTTAAAATGACATTTCCTGGTGATTGCATTTGTCACGGTTGAAAGCAATGCAAAAGTGCAAAAACGCATCAAAATTGCTAAGTGTGAATATAGCTCAAGGTGTGGAGGAGTATTTTTGTTTTTGGTTATTTATTTGCCTTATATACAAGTCATTACCCTGGAAAGGATGTTCCTTAACATAGTTCCCAGGAAAATACATTTTGGTTTCGTTTTTGTATGTTTTATTGTGAGTCCGTAAAAGTGGCGTAATACCTCTGACAACATTGTTGACAGAAGTGACCTGGGAGTCCCATCGATTTGGGCAATTTTTAGGCCCTCTGCAGACCGCCGGGGGGAGCCGCCTGAAAAATGCTCGAGTTTCCCATAGACTTACAGTTTGCTCGTTGCTCGGGTCGAGCACCCGAGTATTCCAATTTGCTCAACCCGAGCAATGAGCACCCGAGCATTTTAGTGCTCGCCCATCATTAGTAGTGAGCGGTCTTCTAAGCAAGTGCAGCAATGTCCCTGAGAGCCACACATGTGGGAACACTTCCTGGTCTCTCTCTTCTGAGTTAACAGTAGAGATGAGCGTTGTTCCACTCAAACTGTTCGCCAATCTCAAATTCGAGCTGTTTTGGGTGGTGTTCGAGCCGTTCGGCGAACACGAACGATTTGAGAAAAATTCGGCTGTTCGAGGTTATGTTCGATAACTGTTCGTGCACCAAAATCATAACTGGATTTTTTCTCAGTAATGATGAAAATTAATGTTAATACGCAGTTTGAGTGTACAGCGGGGTGGGGGGAGGGGCAGGGGATGGATCTCTGCAGGAATAATGAAGATCTCCATTTTTTTTTCTCTTTCCCGCATTTACAGTGGGGAGGTGCAATCTGTCAGCCTATCAGCAGCGCACACACGGAGCGAAGTGCTTTTTTTCACACAAGCAAGGGCATGTGACATTGGCAGTGTATGTCACATGTCCTTGTCCTATAAGACCAAGCCATTTTCCCCGTCGCCACCATTTTCTCACTGCTGCAGCTGCGTGTTAGACGGCACCGCTGTTGCTGTGCGCGCTATACCTTGTTAATTTCAAGCCAATTTTCGCACAAATCTACAGATAGCTTGGGAGTAGGGAATAGTTGTGATTGCAGTCCTTTTAAGGACTAGGTTACAGCATTTCCTACGACTTTTATCAGGCAGGTCTGTGCTCTTAAATAGATAGATTGTGGGAGTAAAGACTAATTATAATTGCAGTCCTTTTCAGGACTAGGTTACATCAGTTCCTATCAGTTTTTGCCAGGCAGGTCTGTACCAGTGCTGTGCAAGTTTTTTTCACAGCATTTGGCTGAATCTAGCAAAGCTAATCCTTTTTGGCCTATTGCAGAGTGTGTTAGTCAGTGGAGTAGCCTATCTGTGTTGCAAGATATACCACCTGTGTATAGAATACCAATTTTTTTACTGCACCTAGTGAAGTAAAATCTTTTGGGCATAGCATCATTCTATTAGTCCATCTATACTGACCTCCATCAGGTTGCAAATTGAATATAATTTTTTTCTGCATCTAGCTCTGAAAAAATATTTGGGCTTCTAGCAGTGTGTGGGACTTGTTCTATTAGTCCATCTATACTAACCTCCATCAGGTTGCAAACTGAATATAATTTTTTTCTGCATCTAGCTCTGAAAAAATATTTGGCCTTCTAGCAGTGTGTGGAACTTGTTCTATTAGTCCATCTATACTGACCTCCATCACGCTGCAAATTCAAAATAATTTTTTGTCTGCATCTAGCTCTGAAAAAATATTTGGCCTTCCAGCAGTGTGTGGGACTTTCTCTAATAGTCCATCTATACTGACCTCCATCAGGTTGCAAATTAAAAATAATTTTTATCTGCATCTACCTCTGAAAAAATATTTGGGCTTCTAGCTGTGTGTGGGACTTGTTCTATTAGTCCATCTATACTGACCTCCATCAGGTTGCAAATTGAATATAATTTTTTTCTGCATCTAGCTCTGAAAAAATATTTGGCCTTCTAGCAGTGTGTGGGATTTTCTCTATTAGTCCATCTATACTGACCTCCATCAGGTTGCAAATTAAAAATAATTTTTTTCTGCATCTAGCTCTGAAAAAATATTTGGCCTTCTAGCAGTGTGTGGGACTTTCTCTATTAGTCCATCTATACTGACCTCCATCAGGTTGCAAATTAAAAATAATTTATATCTGCATCTAGCTCTGAAAAAATATTTGGCCTTCTAGCAGTGTGTGGGACTTTCTCTATTAGTCCATCTATACTGACCTCCATCAGGTTGCAAACTGAATATATTTTTTTCTGCATCTACCTCTGAAAAAATATTGGGCTTCTAGCTGTGTGTGGGACTTGTTCTATTAATCCATCTATACAGACCTCCATCAGGTTGCAAACTGAATATAATATTTTTCTGCATCTACCTCTGAAAAAATATTTGGGCTTCTAGCTGTGTGTGGGACTTGTTCTATTAGTCCATCTATACTGACCTCCATCAGGTTGCAAACTGAATATAATTTTTTTCTGCATCTAGCTCTGAAAAAATATTTGGCCTTCTAGCAGTGTGTGGGACTTTCTCTATTAGTCCATCTATACTGACCTCCATCAGGTTGCAAATTAAAAATAATTTATATCTGCATCTAGCTCTGAAAAAATATTTGGCCTTCTAATAGTATGTGGGACTTTCTCTATTAGTCCATCTATACTGACCTCCATCAGGTTGCAAATTAAAAATAATTTTTTGTCTGCATCTAGCTCTGAAAACATATTTGGCCTTCTAGCTGTGTGTGGGACTTTCTCTATTAGTCCATCTATACTGACCTCCATCAGGTTGCAAATTCAAAATAATTTTTTGTCTGCATCTACCTCTGAAAAATATTGGGCTTCTAGCTGTGTGTGGGACTTGTTCTATTAATCCATCTATACAGACCTCCATCAGGTTGCAAACTGAATATAATTTTTTTCTGCATCTACCTCTGAAAAAATATTTGGGCTTCTAGCTGTGTGTGGGACTTGTTCTATTAATCCATCTATACAGACCTCCATCAGGTTGCAAACTGAATATAATTTTTTTCTGCATCTACCTCTGAAAAAATATTTGGCCTTCTAGCTGTGTGTGGGACTTGTTCTATTAGTCCATCTATACTGACCTCCATCAGGTTGCAAACTGAATATAATTTTTTTCTGCATCTAGCTCTGAAAAAATATTTGGCCTTCCAGCTGTGTGTGGGACTTGTTCTATTAGTCCATCTATACTGACCTCCATCAGGTTGCAAATTCAAAATAATTTTTTGTCTGCATCTAGCTCTGAAAAAATATTTGGCCTTCCAGCAGTGTGTGGGACTATCTCTATTAGTCCATCTATACTGACCTCAATCAGGTTGCAAATTAAAAATAATTTTTATCTGCATCTACCTCTGAAAAAACATTTGGGCTTCTAGCTGTGTGTGGGACTTGTTCTATTAGTCCATCTATACTGACCTCCATCAGGTTGAAAATTGAATATAATTTTTTTCTTCATCTAGCTCTGAAAAAATATTTGGCCTTCTAGCAGTGTGTGGGACTTTCTCTATTAGTCCATCTATACTGACCTCCATCAGGTTGCAAATTAAAAATAATTTTTTTCTGCATCTAGCTCTGAAAAAATATTTGGCCTTCTAGCAGTGTGTGGGACTTTCTCTATTAGTCCATCTATACTGACCTCCATCAGGTTGCAAATTAAAAATAATTTATTTCTGCATCTAGCTCTAAAAAAATATTTGGCCTTCTAGCAGTGTGTGGGACTTTCTGTATTAGTCCATCTATACTGACCTCCATCAGGTTGCAAATTCAAAATAATTTTTTGTCTGCATCTAGCTCTGAAAAAATATTTGGCCTTCTAGCAGTGTGTGGGACTTTCTCTATTAGTCCATCTATACTGACCTCCATCAGGTTGCAAACTGAATATATTTTTTTTCTGCATCTACCTCTGAAAAAATATTGGGCTTCTAGCTGTGTGTGGGACTTGTTCTATTAATCCATCTATACAGACCTCCATCAGGTTGCAAACTGAATATAATATTTTTCTGCATCTACCTCTGAAAAAATATTTGGGCTTCTAGCTGTGTGTAGGACTTGTTCTATTAGTCCATCTATACTGACCTCCATCAGGTTGCAAACTGAATATAATTTTTTTCTGCATCTAGCTCTGAAAAAGTATTTGGCCTTCTAGCAGTGTGTGGGACTTTCTCTATTAGTATATCTATACTGACCTCCATCAGGTTGCAAATTAAAAATAATTTATATCTGCATCTAGCTCTTAAAAAATATTTGGCCTTCTAGCAGTATGTGGGACTTTCTCTATTAGTCCATCTATACTGACCTCCATCAGGTTGCAAATTCAAAATAATTTTTTGTCTGCATCTAGCTCTGAAAAAATATTTGGCCTTCTAGCAGTGTGTGGGACTTTCTCTATTAGTCCATCTATACTGACCTCCATCAGGTTGCAAATTAAAAATAATTTTTTTCTGCATCTAGCTCTGAAAAAATATTTGGCCTTCTAGCAGTGTGTGGGACTTTCTCTATTAGTCCATCTATACTGACCTCCATCAGGTTGCAAATTAAAAATAATTTATATCTGCATCTAGCTCTGAAAAAATATTTGGCCTTCTAGCAGTGTGTGGGACTTTCTCTATTAGTCCATCTATACTCACCTCCATCAGGTTGCAAACTGAATATATTTTTTTTCTGCATCTACCTCTGAAAAAATATTGGGCTTCTAGCTGTGTGTGGGACTTGTTCTATTAATCCATCTATACAGACCTCCATCAGGTTGCAAACTGAATATAATATTTTTCTGCATCTACCTCTGAAAAAATATTTGGGCTTCTAGCTGTGTGTGGGACTTGTTCTATTAGTCCATCTATACTGACCTCCATCAGGTTGCAAACTGAATATAATTTTTTTCTGCATCTAGCTCTGAAAAAATATTTGGCCTTCTAGCAGTGTGTGGGACTTTCTCTATTAGTCCATCTATACTGACCTCCATCAGGTTGCAAATTAAAAATAATTTATATCTGCATCTAGCTCTGAAAAAATATTTGGCCTTCTAATAGTATGTGGGACTTTCTCTATTAGTCCATCTATACTGACCTCCATCAGGTTGCAAATTAAAAATAATTTTTTGTCTGCATCTAGCTCTGAAAACATATTTGGCCTTCTAGCAGTGTGTGGGACTTTCTCTATTAGTCCATCTATACTGACCTCCATCAGGTTGCAAATTCAAAATAATTTTTTGTCTGCATCTACCTCTGAAAAATATTGGGCTTCTAGCTGTGTGTGGGACTTGTTCTATTAATCCATCTATACAGACCTCCATCAGGTTGCAAACTGAATATAATTTTTTTCTGCATCTACCTCTGAAAAAATATTTGGGCTTCTAGCTGTGTGTGGGACTTGTTCTATTAATCCATCTATACAGACCTCCATCAGGTTGCAAACTGAATATAATTTTTTTCTGCATCTACCTCTGAAAAAATATTTGGCCTTCTAGCTGTGTGTGGGACTTGTTCTATTAGTCCATCTATACTGACCTCCATCAGGTTGCAAACTGAATATAATTTTTTTCTGCATCTAGCTCTGAAAAAATATTTGGCCTTCCAGCTGTGTGTGGGACTTGTTCTATTAGTCCATCTATACTGACCTCCATCAGGTTGCAAATTCAAAATAATTTTTTGTCTGCATCTAGCTCTGAAAAAATATTTGGCCTTCCAGCAGTGTGTGGGACTATCTCTATTAGTCCATCTATACTGACCTCAATCAGGTTGCAAATTAAAAATAATTTTTATCTGCATCTACCTCTGAAAAAACATTTGGGCTTCTAGCTGTGTGTGGGACTTGTTCTATTAGTCCATCTATACTGACCTCCATCAGGTTGAAAATTGAATATAATTTTTTTCTTCATCTAGCTCTGAAAAAATATTTGGCCTTCTAGCACTGTGTGGGACTTTCTCTATTAGTCCATCTATACTGACCTCCATCAGGTTGCAAATTAAAAATAATTTTTTTCTGCATCTAGCTCTGAAAAAATATTTGGCCTTCTAGCAGTGTGTGGGACTTTCTCTATTAGTCCATCTATACTGACCTCCATCAGGTTGCAAATTAAAAATAATTTATATCTGCATCTAGCTCTAAAAAAATATTTGGCCTTCTAGCAGTGTGTGGGACTTTCTGTATTAGTCCATCTATACTGACCTCCATCAGGTTGCAAATTCAAAATAATTTTTTGTCTGCATCTAGCTCTGAAAAAATATTTGGCCTTCTAGCAGTGTGTGGGACTTTCTCTATTAGTCCATCTATACTGACCTCCATCAGGTTGCAAACTGAATATATTTTTTTTCTGCATCTACCTCTGAAAAAATATTGGGCTTCTAGCTGTGTGTGGGACTTGTTCTATTAATCCATCTATACAGACCTCCATCAGGTTGCAAACTGAATATAATATTTTTCTGCATCTACCTCTGAAAAAATATTTGGGCTTCTAGCTGTGTGTGGGACTTGTTCTATTAGTCCATCTATACTGACCTCCATCAGGTTGCAAACTGAATATAATTTTTTTCTGCATCTAGCTCTGAAAAAGTATTTGGCCTTCTAGCAGTGTGTGGGACTTTCTCTATTAGTCCATCTATACTGACCTCCATCAGGTTGCAAATTAAAAATAATTTATATCTGCATCTAGCTCTTAAAAAATATTTGGCCTTCTAGCAGTATGTGGGACTTTCTCTATTAGTCCATCTATACTGACCTCCATCAGGTTGGAAATTCAAAATAATTTTTTGTCTGCATCTAGCTCTGAAAAAATATTTGGCCTTCTAGCAGTGTGTGGGACTTTCTCTATTAGTCCATCTATACTGACCTCCATCAGGTTGCAAATTAAAAATAATTTTTTGTCTGCATTTACCTCTGAAAAAATATTGGGCTTCTAGCTGTGTGTGGGACTTGTTCTATTAATCCATCTATACAGACCTCCATCAGGTTGCAAACTGAATATAATTTTTTTCTGCATCTACCTCTGAAAAAATATTTGGGCTTCTAGCTGTGTGTGGGACTTGTTCTATTAATCCATCTATACAGACCTCCATCAGGTTGCAAAACTGAATATAATTTTTTTCTGCATCTACCTCTGAAAAAATATTTGGGCTTCTAGCTGCGTGTGGGACTTGTTCTATTAGTCCATCTATACTGAAAGCCATCAGGTTGCAAACTGAATATAATTTTTTTCTGCATGTAGCTCTGAAAAAATATTTGGCCTTCTAGCAGTGTGTGGGACTTTCTCTATTAGTCCATCTATACTGACCTCCATCAGGTTGCAAATTAAAAATAATTTTTATTTGCATCTAGCTCTGAAAAAATATTTGGCCTTCTAGCATTGTGTGTGACTTTCTCTATTAGTCCATCTATACTGACCTCCAGTAGGGTTGCAAATTCAAAATAATTTTTTGTCTGCATCTAGCTCTGAAAAAATATTTGGCCTTCTAGCAGTGTGTGGGACTTTCTCTATTAGTCCATCTATACTGACCTCCATCAGGCTGCAAATTAAAAATAATTTTTATCTGCATCTACCTCTGAAAAAATATTTGGCCTTCTAGCTGTGTGTGGGACTTGTTCTATTAGTCCATCTATACTGACCTCCATCAGGTTGCAAATTAAAAATAATTTTTTGTCTGCATCTAGCTCTGAAAAAATATTTGGCCTTCTAGCAGTGTGTGGGACTTTCTCTATTAGTCCATCTATACTGACCTCCATCAGGTTGCAAACTGAATACAATTTTTTTCTGCATCTACCTCTGAAAAAATATTTGGGCTTCTAGCTGTGTGTAGGACTTGTTCTATTAGTCCATCTATACTGACCTCCATCAGGTTGCAAACTGAATATAATTTTTTTCTGCATCTAGCTCTGAAAAAGTATATGGCCTTCTAGCAGTGTGTGGGACTTTCTCTATTAGTATATCTATACTGACCTCCATCAGGTTGCAAATTAAAAATAATTTATATCTGCATCTAGCTCTTAAAAAATATTTGGCCTTCTAGCAGTATGTGGGACTTTCTCTATTAGTCCATCTATACTGACCTCCATCAGGTTGCAAATTCAAAATAATTTTTTGTCTGCATCTAGCTCTGAAAAAATATTTGGCCTTCTAGCAGTGTGTGGGACTTTCTCTATTAGTCCATCTATACTGACCTCCATCAGGTTGCAAATTAAAAATAATTTTTTTCTGCATCTAGCTCTGAAAAAATATTTGGCCTTCTAGCAGTGTGTGGGACTTTCTCTATTAGTCCATCTATACTGACCTCCATCAGGTTGCAAATTAAAAATAATTTATATCTGCATCTAGCTCTGAAAAAATATTTGGCCTTCTAGCAGTGTGTGGGACTTTCTCTATTAGTCCATCTATACTCACCTCCATCAGGTTGCAAACTGAATATATTTTTTTTCTGCATCTACCTCTGAAAAAATATTGGGCTTCTAGCTGTGTGTGGGACTTGTTCTATTAATCCATCTATACAGACCTCCATCAGGTTGCAAACTGAATATAATATTTTTCTGCATCTACCTCTGAAAAAATATTTGGGCTTCTAGCTGTGTGTGGGACTTGTTCTATTAGTCCATCTATACTGACCTCCATCAGGTTGCAAACTGAATATAATTTTTTTCTGCATCTAGCTCTGAAAAAATATTTGGCCTTCTAGCAGTGTGTGGGACTTTCTCTATTAGTCCATCTATACTGACCTCCATCAGGTTGCAAATTAAAAATAATTTATATCTGCATCTAGCTCTGAAAAAATATTTGGCCTTCTAATAGTATGTGGGACTTTCTCTATTAGTCCATCTATACTGACCTCCATCAGGTTGCAAATTAAAAATAATTTTTTGTCTGCATCTAGCTCTGAAAACATATTTGGCCTTCTAGCAGTGTGTGGGACTTTCTCTATTAGTCCATCTATACTGACCTCCATCAGGTTGCAAATTCAAAATAATTTTTTGTCTGCATCTACCTCTGAAAAATATTGGGCTTCTAGCTGTGTGTGGGACTTGTTCTATTAATCCATCTATACAGACCTCCATCAGGTTGCAAACTGAATATAATTTTTTTCTGCATCTACCTCTGAAAAAATATTTGGGCTTCTAGCTGTGTGTGGGACTTGTTCTATTAATCCATCTATACAGACCTCCATCAGGTTGCAAACTGAATATAATTTTTTTCTGCATCTACCTCTGAAAAAATATTTGGCCTTCTAGCTGTGTGTGGGACTTGTTCTATTAGTCCATCTATACTGACCTCCATCAGGTTGCAAACTGAATATAATTTTTTTCTGCATCTAGCTCTGAAAAAATATTTGGCCTTCCAGCTGTGTGTGGGACTTGTTCTATTAGTCCATCTATACTGACCTCCATCAGGTTGCAAATTCAAAATAATTTTTTGTCTGCATCTAGCTCTGAAAAAATATTTGGCCTTCCAGCAGTGTGTGGGACTATCTCTATTAGTCCATCTATACTGACCTCAATCAGGTTGCAAATTAAAAATAATTTTTATCTGCATCTACCTCTGAAAAAACATTTGGGCTTCTAGCTGTGTGTGGGACTTGTTCTATTAGTCCATCTATACTGACCTCCATCAGGTTGAAAATTGAATATAATTTTTTTCTTCATCTAGCTCTGAAAAAATATTTGGCCTTCTAGCACTGTGTGGGACTTTCTCTATTAGTCCATCTATACTGACCTCCATCAGGTTGCAAATTAAAAATAATTTTTTTCTGCATCTAGCTCTGAAAAAATATTTGGCCTTCTAGCAGTGTGTGGGACTTTCTCTATTAGTCCATCTATACTGACCTCCATCAGGTTGCAAATTAAAAATAATTTATATCTGCATCTAGCTCTAAAAAAATATTTGGCCTTCTAGCAGTGTGTGGGACTTTCTGTATTAGTCCATCTATACTGACCTCCATCAGGTTGCAAATTCAAAATAATTTTTTGTCTGCATCTAGCTCTGAAAAAATATTTGGCCTTCTAGCAGTGTGTGGGACTTTCTCTATTAGTCCATCTATACTGACCTCCATCAGGTTGCAAACTGAATATATTTTTTTTCTGCATCTACCTCTGAAAAAATATTGGGCTTCTAGCTGTGTGTGGGACTTGTTCTATTAATCCATCTATACAGACCTCCATCAGGTTGCAAACTGAATATAATATTTTTCTGCATCTACCTCTGAAAAAATATTTGGGCTTCTAGCTGTGTGTGGGACTTGTTCTATTAGTCCATCTATACTGACCTCCATCAGGTTGCAAACTGAATATAATTTTTTTCTGCATCTAGCTCTGAAAAAGTATTTGGCCTTCTAGCAGTGTGTGGGACTTTCTCTATTAGTCCATCTATACTGACCTCCATCAGGTTGCAAATTAAAAATAATTTATATCTGCATCTAGCTCTTAAAAAATATTTGGCCTTCTAGCAGTATGTGGGACTTTCTCTATTAGTCCATCTATACTGACCTCCATCAGGTTGGAAATTCAAAATAATTTTTTGTCTGCATCTAGCTCTGAAAAAATATTTGGCCTTCTAGCAGTGTGTGGGACTTTCTCTATTAGTCCATCTATACTGACCTCCATCAGGTTGCAAATTAAAAATAATTTTTTGTCTGCATTTACCTCTGAAAAAATATTGGGCTTCTAGCTGTGTGTGGGACTTGTTCTATTAATCCATCTATACAGACCTCCATCAGGTTGCAAACTGAATATAATTTTTTTCTGCATCTACCTCTGAAAAAATATTTGGGCTTCTAGCTGTGTGTGGGACTTGTTCTATTAATCCATCTATACAGACCTCCATCAGGTTGCAAAACTGAATATAATTTTTTTCTGCATCTACCTCTGAAAAAATATTTGGGCTTCTAGCTGCGTGTGGGACTTGTTCTATTAGTCCATCTATACTGAAAGCCATCAGGTTGCAAACTGAATATAATTTTTTTCTGCATGTAGCTCTGAAAAAATATTTGGCCTTCTAGCAGTGTGTGGGACTTTCTCTATTAGTCCATCTATACTGACCTCCATCAGGTTGCAAATTAAAAATAATTTTTATTTGCATCTAGCTCTGAAAAAATATTTGGCCTTCTAGCATTGTGTGTGACTTTCTCTATTAGTCCATCTATACTGACCTCCAGTAGGGTTGCAAATTAAAAATAATTTTTTGTCTGCATCTAGCTCTGAAAAAATATTTGGCCTTCTAGCAGTGTGTGGGACTTTCTCTATTAGTCCATCTATACTGACCTCCATCAGGTTGCAAATTCAAAATAATTTTTTGTCTGCATCTAGCTCTGAAAAAATATTTGGCCTTCTAGCAGTGTGTGGGACTTTCTCTATTAGTCCATCTATACTGACCTCCATCAGGCTGCAAATTAAAAATAATTTTTATCTGCATCTACCTCTGAAAAAATATTTGGCCTTCTAGCTGTGTGTGGGACTTGTTCTATTAGTCCATCTATACTGACCTCCATCAGGTTGCAAATTAAAAATAATTTTTTGTCTGCATCTAGCTCTGAAAAAATATTTGGCCTTCTAGCAGTGTGTGGGACTTTCTCTATTAGTCCATCTATACTGACCTCCATCAGGTTGCAAACTGAATACAATTTTTTTCTGCATCTACCTCTGAAAAAATATTTGGGCTTCTAGCTGTGTGTGGGACTTGTTCTATTAGTCCATCTATACTGACCTCCATCAGGTTGAAATTGAATATAATTTTTTTCTGCATCTAACCCAGCCAATAGTTTTGGCCTAATACCACAGTTTGGCCACTCAGCTCTGCTCGGTTCCCATCCATTGGTTTTTTGTGCAAACAACTCCAGAGTTGTGAATTAGTTAACCACCAAAATGAGTGGAAAAAGGCCTGCTGCTGGTGGAAAGGGGAATAGGCGTGTTGGGAAGGGGAAAAAAGGTTGTGTCCGTGGGGTAGGTGCTAAAGCAACAGTAACATCTGTAGAAGAAAGACCATCTTCCAGCCAAACTAAAATGTCTACTTCTTTTAGCGGACAATGTGATAAGATCCCTTTCTTACGGCCACGCCAATCGCTACAAAGTCCAGATGAGGCAAAAAAACAGCAGGTGCTTCAACGGATATCAAGTGCTCCTTTAAGTGGGCTCTCCTCCACATCAACTTCAACATCACAAATACTCCAGTCCTCAAAGGTGTCACCCCAATCGCACTTGCTTCCTCACAGCTCCCAAATCTCCAGCTGCCCGTCTGAGTATGAGGTAGAACAGATGGTTGAGTCTGCAGAGCTGTTTACTCATACTATAGCCTGGGAATCAGAGGTCGACTCCAGCGCTTCTGTGAATCCAGACGAGGAAATGATCTGCACTGATGCCCAGAATCTTTATGAGTCAGATCCAGGACCAGACGCAGAAGGTTCTGACCATAATGTAGACCCTCATTCCCAAACTGTAACTCCTGTTGGTGGAGACAATGAGGAAGACGATGATGAGACTCAAATACCTGATTGGAGCGACAACTTTAGTTTTTTGTCAGGGCAGGAACAGGTTGGCTCTGAGAACGACGGGTGTGATAACGCACAGGGTGATGATGATGAGGTTGGAGATCCCACTTACTGTCAACCCACAGTCAGCCAAGAGATGAGGTCAGCAGAGGAGGTGGAGGAAGATGCTAGTGACGACGAGGTCAGGTTGCGCCTTTCTAGACAGAGACGTAGTACTGGAAGCACGTCAACAACTGCATCCTCAAACACAACTCTGCCTCTCACCACAAGTCGTGGTGGCTCTTCAGGTCACATGGGTGCTAAGCCTTGCATAGCCTGGGCATTTTTTCAGATCGATAAAGAAAACCCAACTCGTGTTATCTGTAACATTTGTCAGCAAAAGCTAAGTGGAGGCCAAAAAATACATAGTTTGAGTAGTTCAAGCATTAACCAGCACATGGACATGAAGCATAAGTTGCAGTGGGAAGCTCAGTGTGCTACAATGCGGCCTAGCTGGCCGGGCCAACCACCGTCTGCCTCTTCATCCTCTGTGACTGGGGGGACAGCAGTCACACCTGTTTTGGGGCGCAGACCTGCCACCTCTTTACCCGCAACAGCCAGCGTGATTGGCAGGTCATCATTATCTTTGGAGGTGGTAACACCAGCTGGTGTTGAGCGCTGTCCGACATCGATAGCACCACCTTTGGATCAAGGCAACCTAACATGTCCGCCTGCATCTTCCTCACAGACCGGCAGTTTGCCGGGGACACCCTTATCAACCCCGTCTAAGCACAATAGCCAGCCCTCGGTCCCTCAGATGTGGACAAGTAAAAGACCATTTCCTCCTAGCCATGAGAAAGCTAAGAGGTTGAATTTCACCATCTGCAAGCTCTTGGCTACAGAAATGCTGCCTTTCCGCCTGGTGGACACAGAGGATTTTCGAGACCTTATGTCCGTCGCAGTGCCCCAGTACCAGATGCCCAGTCGGCACTACTTCTCAAAGAAAGGTGTGCCTGCGCTCCACCAGCATGTCGCACACAACATCACCGCTTCTTTGAGAAACTCTGTGTGTGACAGGGTGCATTTCACCACATACACTTGGACGAGTAGGCATGGACAGGGGCGTTACATGTCGCTGACTGGGCACTGGATAACTATGGTGACAGCAGGACAAGGGGCTGCTGTCCAAGTCTTGCCATCCCCACGAGTTGTGCGTCAATCCTCTTTATGTCAAAGTTCCTCCACTGCTTCTGCCTCCTCAACCTCCTCTCGGTCTTCCACCTGCACCCAAAGCCTGTCTGGTCATGCCACAAGATTTCTAACTGCGCAGAAGGGATCCTGCACACCTCCTTACTATGCTGGCAGTAGGGCTCAACGTCATCAGGCGGTTTTTACTTTGAAATGTCTGGGAAATGTGAGTCACACAGCTGAGGAGTTGTGGTAAGCTCTGGAGAACCAATTTCATGAATGGTTGTCTCCACTGGACCTGAAACCAGGAAAGGCCGTGTGCGACAATTCTGCAAACCTGGGTGCGGCCCTTCGCCGGGGCAATGTCACACACGTGCCTTGTATGGCTCACGTGTTGAACCTGGTTGTCCAGCAATTTTTAGCCCACTATCCCAGACTAGATGGCCTTCTGCAGAGGGCACAGTCGCTGTGTGCTCACTTCCGCCGTTCGCATCCCGCAGCTCAGCGACTTACATCTCTACAGAAGTCGTTGGGCCTGCCACTTCACTGGCTAAAATGCGATGTGCCTACCCAGTGGAATTCAACTCTGCACATGTTGCAGCGACTGTGGCAGCACCGACAAGCCCTGGTGCAATACGTTCTGACGTATAGCCTGGGCCAACGAGATCCAGAGGTGGGGCAAATCACACTGGAGGAGTGGTCTCAGATCAGGGACCTATGCACCCTTCTGCACAGTTTTGAAATGGCGACGAAGATGTTTAGTGCTGACGATGCCATTATCAGCATGACTATTCCGGTGATTTACATGCTGGAACACATGTTAAACAGAATTTGGAGTCAGGTGGTGGCACAAGAGGAGGTGGAGGAAGTAGAGGAGGAGGAGTTGTATGCGGAAGGGCTAACATCTGCAAGGTCCAGACGGTCGGCAGCACCAAGGCGGCAGGCATGTGAGGGTGGGGGAGATGGTTTTACCAGGGCGCATGGTAGCAGCCAAACTAGTGAGGAAGGTGCAGGAGCCCAGGAAGAAGTGGAGGACGAACTGATGGAAGACTCATCAGATGAGGGAGACCTTGATCACATTTCTGTTGTGCGAGGTTGGGGGGAGAGGACAGAGGAAGGAAGCATGATTGTTACCTCGCCACCAACACAACAGGGACTTGGTGCTCCTGGATGCGCAACACACATGAGTGCCTTCTTGCTGCACTACCTGCAACATGACCCTCGAATTATGAGAATAAGAAATAATCCTGACTACTGGGTTGCCACACTGTTAGATCCCCGGTACAAAAGTAAATTTGCAGAAATTATTCCTGCCATAGAAAGGGATGCACGCATGCAGGAGTATCAGCAGAGACTGTTGCAGAATCTTACATGTGCTTTTCCACAAAACACCAGTGGTGCACGTAGTGAATCTCAAAGTTCCAACTTACCAACCGTGGGACCGTCAAGTGTTCAGCACTCAAACCGTAACAGAACCACAGTATCTGCTGGTAACATCAATTTTGCGGAATCATTTCACCACTTTTTTAGCCAATCCTTTGCAAGGCCACAGGAGACAAGAAGTCTGACACATAGTCAACGCCTAGAGACGATGGTACAGGAGTATCTCCAAGTAAACATTGAAGCCATGACTGTGGCACTGGACCCTTGCTCTTTTTGGGCTTCCAATCTGGATAAATGGCCGGAGCTAGCCACTTACGCCTTGGAGATCTTGTCATGCCCCGCAGCCAGCGTTCTGTCTGAACGTGTGTTCAGCGCTGCTGGTGGTGTGCTGACAGATAAGCGCACGCGGCTCTCCACTGATAATGTAGACAGACTCACGTTCATAAAGATGAACAAATCATGGATCCGAAACGACTTTTCTACCCCTGTGTCATCCTGGGGAGAGTAAAAGCTTGATGATTGGTTAAAATCACCCTACCAACCATTTTAAGCTTTCAAATTACTAATCATTTTTATCTGTATCTTGGCTGGAAAATAACTTGGGCTTTGTAGCAGTGTGCAGCACTGATTCTATTAGGCCATCTATAATAAGCTCCACCAGATTTAAAATTACTAATCATGTTTATCTGTATCTTGACTGGAAAATAATTTGGGCTTTGTAGCAGTGTGCAGCACTGATCCTATTAGGCCATCTATACTAAGCTCCACCAGATTTAAAATTAATAATAATTTTTAGCTGTATCTAGCCCGGAAAATAATTTTGGGGCTCCGAGATGCCTAAAACACATAAGTGCCTTTTTGCTGCACTACCTGCAACATGACCCTCATATTGTCAGAATTCGAAGTAATCATGACTACTGGGTTGCCACACTCTTAGATCCCCCAAAACTTTTCGATCAACCTTTTCATTTTAATAAAGACCAAAAAACTGGTCATTTTTGAAATTATAAGCATTAGCAGTAGTGTTGAGCCACCCCCGTAGTGTTCGGGTTCGGTTCGGTTCGTCGAACACCCATGTGTTCGCCGAACTGTTCGTCGAACTGTTCGTCGAACACCTTCGAACACCGTTAAAACCAATGGCAGGCAAACAAAAACACATAGAAACACATAGAAAACACCTTCAAAGGTGTCCAAAAGCTGACAAACTGCTCAGAAGACACAACTAACACATGGAAAAGTGACAAGTACATATAGTCATGCAAAAAGAAAAGAGGTGGAGGAGTAAAATGAGGGGGAGACAGAGATATAGGCATGTCATGCCCTTCTAAAATCCAAAAAGTGAGAAGCCGACACGTTCAGTCCGCTCCTGCCCGTGCCACCTCCGTGTCGCCGGGTTTGTGCCAGAGCCGCGGTGAACCCTGACGGCCAGCCCCCCTCTCCCAATACTGGTGCCTGTCCGCTGGTGGGTCGAGCGAGCCCCCCTGTGGTGGAGGCAGCTCTAAGCTTTTTAATTTAAATTGTCTCTCTAATTTGAATGATTACACTTTAAATCCATTTACAAGGATCTATTGGAGGGCAAGTCTCATGCCAGCAGCCGCGTAATTCCAGCTCCAGTAGCGTCCACTAAAGCTGCTGCAGTTAAAAAGCTTTTATAAGGATCGAGCTCGGCTGTCCACCGCAAGGCATCCTACTGCCAGTCCCAGCCCCTATGCCTTGGGGTGCCTCCTGATGCTCTTCACTGAGTATCCCGTGGTCCCGAAGCATTTCCTTTGAAAAAATTAAGTGTCCAAACTACAGGTGGTGTAGCTTGCTTAACAGCCGGGATAATCCGCTGACTAGCAGACACTGCTACTAGGCACAAAGTATTTCCTGGGCTAGATGCAGTTAAAAATTTATAATTAGATACTCTCGTTGGATGCTGAGAAAGCATTCCATAGAGTCTCCTGGCACGCCATATATGATTCTCTTAAAAAGCTTGGGGTAGGGGTCTAGGGGACCGTTTTATAGCCAAAATCACGGCCCTGTATCACAATACGTCACCTAGGCTGAAGATAAATGGAACTGTAGCACCCTGAGGGCTCGGTTGCTACAGAGGTATTGCAAATCACCCAGAGGTGTGATATCCCACTCTCAGGTAAGGATGGAGTGTGGATCAGGACCCGACACCTGCATGCATTACACCACATTGCCGTGGGGCAGGGCGACCAATATGCCTCTGAGATGGGCACGACAGTCCCTGTCCCTGGCTGGAGTGGGGGGAGGGAACACTGAGGAAGGGGAACCCTGTAGTGCAGGAGCAGGGAGGAAGCAGTTCCTGGGTGCATTAAGAAGGGAGTATAAAAGGTGGGCACCATCTTAGTTCAGTGCAGAGAAGTCTGAGCAGAAGTGGCAGGGAGCAGGGGCTCTGCATGAGCTCTGCTCCGGAGGCGGGCCTAGTAACAGAGGCCCAGGCCTGGAAGAGGGAGAAGGTAGGAAGAGGAGCGGAGAAGGCTCCAGGAACGAGGAATGGAGGGATCCCAGGGGTGCGGACGGGCGAGTCGCCACCGCACGCCCGAATCCACCTGCGTGGAGGGGTCAGGCCGAAGGGGGAGACCGGTCCCCGAAACTAGTGGAGGCAGGAAACGACCCTCAGCTAGAAACCGGAGGCTGTGACATTTTATGTGGCGCAGCCCCTCGCTACACCTGCTAGGAAGGCACCACATAGGGTCAGGGAAACTGGCGCCAAGTTTACCAAGAGGAGGCCCGAGGCAGCCGGACAGAAGGGTTGGTAAGAAAGGCCAGACAAAGGACACACAAAGGGGGTCCTGTGAAGCGCTCCAAAGTAATCTGGGAGTTGTCTGAGCCCCTCACCTGGTGAGCACAGTACGACGTGGGCAGCCGTTACCTGCAGACGTGGTCTGGATAATAAGAACTGTGAGTAAAGGCCCTGGACTGCATCACTGACTCCGTGTCGCTACTGCTGCTGCCCTGCACCATCACCCCCATCCTCCGCATACACTGCCCTGAGGCTGCAGGGGAGTTATGCTACGCTCTGCTGCACCCACAACACCAGCCTCAGCGGTCTGCCCTGCAGCGGCGGTTCACTCTGACCGCAATCCACAGGTGGCGTAGTCGGACATTTAAACATCAAAACCACATAAATAGTTCCGCCACTGGTTTGACCACCCTGAGCTACGGAACCGGGTCGCCGCCACGAAGACTACAACCACCAGCATCCACCAAAAAGGGTCCGGCTCCGGGTGTCCCAAGGCCCAGGGGGTGCATCAGAACATTTTCATCACCTTTCACTATCACCAATGGGACAAGGCAGGGATGTCCTCTGTCCCCTCTCTTATACATCCTAGTGACGGAGCACCTGCTCTCATCAATTCGCCATAACCCCAATATTAGGTGGATTGAGGTGGGAGGCACCGAGTACAAGTGCTCTCTATTTGCTGATGATGTCCTAGTATATATCACTCAATCACATATATCCATCCATGCTGTTATGGCTGAAATAGATCACTTTGTTACATGGTCAAATTTTAAAATCAATGCAGCGAAGTCTGAGGCCCTCGATGTCTCCCTCCCCAAATCCATATAGGATTCCATCCAGTCCAACTTTCCCTTTGCCTGGCCCTCACAGGGTATCAAATACTTAGGAATTCCTATTCATAGAGACCTCTCCCATCTATGTTATCTTAATTTTGGGCCCTTTATTGAACAACTCCATACAGACCACGGTTGGCAAGTTAGAACTGTAAGATTCACTACGTGAACCACTGGTGTTTTGTGGAAAAGCACATGTACACTGTGTTCCAAATTATTATGCAAAAAGTGTTTAGGAGTGATAAGGGAAGAATTTGTTTGTTTGTCAGTTAAACTCATTGATGGTGATGTGTGTCAGGGCTCTTTATATCACTGTAAGCAATTGCAGACACCTGTGCTAATTAGTTTGGCAGGTGTGTCCAATGAAAGGCAAGACTACTTAAGAAGGCTGTCTCACATTATTAAGCAGCCTACATTTTCTGCCAAAATGGGAAAGAAAAAGGATGTGTCGGCTGCTGAGAAGCAACAAATTGTGGAGTGTTTAGGTCAAGGCATGACTACAATCAACATTGTGCGATGATCAGGATGAAGTGTCTTGGCAATCAAGAAGTATGTAGCTGATTCACAGTACACACGTGTGCGTGCTGATAAGGGCAAATTGAGGACTCTTTCCTACAGGCAATTACGTCAGGTTAAAAGAGCAGCGGCAAAAAAGCCTTGTCATAGCAGCAGACAAGTTTTTGAAGCTGCTGGTGCCTCCAACGTCCCCCGATCAACAAGATGCAGGGTCCTTCAGAGGTTTGCAGCTGTGCATACGCCATCCTGTCGACCTCCTCTATTCACTTCACACAAGCAGAAACGGCTCCAGTGGGCTAAACATTACATGAAGACTGATTTCAAAACTGTTTTGTTCACGGATGAGTGCCGTGCAGCGCTCGATGGTCCAGATGGATGGAGTGGAGGAAGGCTGGTTGATGGACACCCCACGCAAACACGGCTACAGCGCCAACAAGGAGGAGGTGGAGTAATGTTTTGGGCTGGAATCATGGGGAGAGAGATTGTCGGCCCCTTTAGGATCCCTGAAGGTGCTAAAGATGAACTCCATAATGTATGTGGATTTTCTCAAACAGCACTTCCTGCCATGGTTCAAGAAGAAGAACCGTGTATTTCACAGCAAGATCATTTTTTTGCATGATAATGCACCATCTCATGCTGCACATAAAACATCTGCATCTCTGGCTGATATGGGCATAAAAGGGGACAAACTTATGGTGTGACCCCCATGCTCCCCTGACCTCTACCCCATTCAGAACCTCTGGAGCATCATCAAAAGGAGTGTCTATGATGGCGGGAGGCAGTTCACATCTAAGCAACAGCTCTGGGAGGGTATTCTGTCCTCATGCAAAACAATTGAAGCAGAAACCATCCAAAACCTGACAAATTCAATGGACGAGAGAGTTCAGAAGCTCCTTTCGAACAAGGGGTCCTATGTGAAAATGTAACATCACCTAGAATAAAGTTTTGAGTTGAAAACTGTTTGATTTCAGTTTCTAATAACCTGCTAATGCTTATAATTTAAAAAATGACCATTTTTTTGGTCTTTATTAAAATGAAAAGGTTGATCGAAAAGTTTGGGGGATCTAAGAGTGTGGCAACCCAGTAGTCATGATTACTTCGAATTCTGACAATATGAGGGTCATGTTGCAGGTAGTGCAACAAGAAGGCACTTATGTGTCTTGCGCATCTCGGAGCCCCAAAATTATTTTACGGGCTAGATGCAGCTAAAAATTATTATTAATTTTAAATCTGGTGGAGCTTAGTATAGATGGCCTAATAGGATCAGTGCTGCACACTGCTACAAAGCCCAAATTATTTTCCAGTCAAGATACAGATAAATATGATTAGTATTTTTAAATCTGGTGGAGCTTATTATAGATGGCCTAATAGAATCAGTGCTGCACACTGCTACAAAGCCCAAATTATTTTCCAGCCAATATACAGATAAACATGATTAGTAATTTGAAAGCTTAAAATGGTTGGTAGGGTGATTTTAACCAATCATCAAGCTTTTACTCTCCCCAGGATAACACAGGGGTAGAAAAGTCGTTTCGGATCCATGATTTGTTCATCTTTATGAACGTGAGTCTGTCTACATTATCAGTGGAGAGCCGCGTGCGCTTATCTGTCAGCACACCACCAGCAGCGCTGAACATACTTTCAGACAGAACGCTGGCTGCGGGGCATGACAAGATCTCCAAGGCGTAAGTGGCTAGCTCCGGCCATTTATCCAGATTGGAAGCCCAAAAAGAGCAAGGGTCCAGTGACACAGTCATGGCTTCAATGTTTACTTGGAGATACTCCTGTACCATCGTCTCTAGGCGTTGACTATGTGTCAGACTTCTTGTCTCCTGTGGCCTTGCAAAGGATGGGCTAAAAAAGTGGTGAAATGATTCCGCAAAATTGATGTTACCAGCAGATACTGTGGTTCTGTTACGGTTTGAGTGCTGAACACTTGACGGTCCCACGGTTGGCAAGTTGGAACTGTGAGATTCACTACGTGCACCACTGGTGTTTTGTGGAAAAGCACATGTAAGATTCTGCAACAGTCTCTGCTGATACTCCTGCATGCGCGCATCCCTTTCTATGGCAGGAATAATTTCTGCAAATTTACTTTTGTACCGGGGATCTAACAGTGTGGCAACCCAGTAGTCAGGATTATTTCTAATTCTCACAATTCGAGGGTCATGTTGCAGGTAGTGCAGCAAGAAGGCACTCATGTGTGTTGCGCATCCAGGAGCACCAAGTCCCTGTTGTGTTGGTGGCGAGGTAACAATCATGCTTCCTTCCTCTGTCCTCTCCCCCCAACCTCGCACAACAGAAATGTGATCAAGGTCTCCCTCATCTGATGAGTCTTCCATCAGTTCGTCCTCCACTTCTTCCTGGGCTCCTGCACCTTCCTCACTAGTTTGGCTGCTGCCATGCGCCCTGGAAATACCGTCTCCCCCACCCTCACATGCCTGCCGCCTTGGTGCTGCCGACCGTCTGGACCTTGCAGATGTTAGCCCTTCCGCATACAACTCCTCCTCCTCTACTTCCTCCACCTCCTCTTGTGCCACCACCTGGCTCCGAATTCTGTTTAACATGTGCTCCAGCATGTAAATCACCGGAATAGTCATGCTGATAATGGCATCGTCAGCACTAAACATCTTCGTCGCCATTTCAAAACTGTGCAGAAGGGTGCATAGGTCCCTGATCTGAGACCACTCCTCCAGCGTGATTTGCCCCACCTCTGGATCTCGTTGGCCCAGGCTATACGTCAGAACGTATTGCACCAGGGCTTGTCGGTGCTGCCACAGTCGCTGCAACATGTGCAGAGTTGAATTCCACCGGGTAGGCACATCGCATTTTAGCCGGTGAAGTGGCAGGCCCAACGAATTCTTTAGAGATGTAAGTCGCTGAGCTGCGGGATGCGAACGGCGGAAGTGAGCACACAGCGACCGTGCCCCCTGCAGAAGGCCATCTAGTCTGGGATAGTGGGCTAAAAATTGCTGGACAACCAGGTTCAACACGTGAGCCATACAAGGCACATGTCTGACATTGCCCCGGCGAAGGGCCGCACCCAGGTTTGCAGCATTGTCGCACACGGCATTCCCTGGTTTCAGGTCCAGTGGAGACAACCATTCATGAAATTGGTTCTCCAGAGCTGACCACAACTCCTCAGCTGTGTGACTCACATTTCCCAGACATTTCAAAGTAAAAACCGCCTGATGACGTTGAGCCCTACTGCCAGCATAGTAAGGAGGTGTGCAGGATCCCTTCTGCGCAGTTAGAAAGCTTGTGGCATGACCAGACAGGCTTTGGGTGCAGGTGGAAGACCGAGAGGAGGTTGAGGAGGCAGAAGCAGTGGAGGAACTTTGACATAAAGAGGATTGACGCACAACTCGTGGGGACGGCAAGACTTGGACAGCAGCCCCTTGTCCTGCTGTCACCATAGTTACCCAGTGCCCAGTCAGCGACATGTAACGCCCCTGTCCATGCCTACTCGTCCAAGTGTCTGTGGTGAAATGCACCCTGTCACACACAGAGTTTCTCAAAGAAGCGGTGATGTTGTGTGCGACATGCTGGTGGAGCACAGGCACACTTTTCTTTGAGAAGTAGTGCCGACTGGGCATTTGGTACTGGGGCACTGCGACGGACATAAGGTCTCAAAAATCCTCTGTATCCACCAGGCGGAAAGGCAGCATTTCTGTAGCCAAGAGCTTGCAGATGGTGAAATTCAACCTCTTAGCTTTCTCATGGCTAGGAGGAAATGGTCTTTTACTTGTCCACATCTGAGGGACCGAGGGCTGGATATTGTGCTTAGACGGGGTTGATAAGGGTGTCCCCGGCAAACTGCCGGTCTGTGAGGAAGATGCAGGCGGACATGTTAGGTTGCCTTGATCCAAAGGTGGTGCTATCGATGTCGGACAGCGCTGAACACCAGCTGGTGTTACCACCTCCAAAGAAAATGATGACCTGCCAATCACGCTGGCTGTTGCGGGTAAAGAGGTGGCAGGTCTGCGCCCCAAAACAGGTGTGACTGCTGTCCCCCCAGTCACAGAGGATGAAGAGGCCGCGGATGCACAAGATATGGCAGACGGTGGTTGGCCCGGCCGGCTAGGCCGCATTGTAGCACACTGAGCTTCCCACTGCAACTTATGCTTCATGTCCATGTGCCGGTTCATGCATGAAGTACTCAAACTATGTATTTTTTGGCCTCTACTTAGCTTTTGCTGACAAATGTTACAGATAACACGAGTTGGGTCATCTTTATCGATCTGAAAAAATGCCCAGGCTATGCAAGGCTTAGCACCCATGCGACCTGAAGAGCCACCATGACTTGTGGTGAGTGGCAGAGTTGTGTTTGAGTATGCAGTTGTTGACGTGCTTCCAGTACTACGTCTCTGTCCAGGAAGGCGCAATCTGACCTCGTCGTCACTAGCATCTTACTCCACCTCCTCTGCTGACCTCATCTCTTGGCTGACTGTGGGTTGACAGTAAGTGGGATCTCCAACCTCATCATCATCACCCTGTGCGTTATCACACCCGTCGTCATCAGAGCCAACCTGTTCCTGCCCTGACAAAAAACTAAAATTGTCGCTCCAATCAGGTATTTGAGTCTCATCATCGTCAACCTCATTGTCTCCACCAACAGGAGTTACAGTTTGGGATTGAGGGTCTACATTATGGTCAGAACCTTCTGCGTCTGGTCCTGGATCAGACTCATAAAGATTCTGGGCATCAGTGCAGATCATTTCCTCGTCTGGAATCACAGAAGCGCTGGAGTCGACCTCTGATTCCCAGGCTATAGTATGAGTAAACAGCTCTGCAGACTCAACCATCTGTTCTACCTCATACTCAGACGGGCAGCTGGAGATTTGGGAGCTGTGAGGAAGCAAGTGCGATTGGGGTGACACCTTTGAGGACTGGAGTATTTGTGATGTTGAAGTTGATGTGGAGGAGAGCCCACTTAAAGGAGCACTTGATATCCGTTAAAGCACCTGCTGTTTTTGTGCCTCATCTGGAATTTGTAGTGATTGGCGTGGCCGTAAGAAAGGGATCTTATCACATTGTCCGCTAAAAGAAGTAGACATTTTAGTTTGGCTGGAAGATGGTCTTTCTTCTGCAGATGTTACTGTTGCTTTAACACCTACCCCACGGACACTACCTTTTTTCCCCTTCCCATCACGCCTATTCCCCTTTCCACCAGCAGCAGGCCTTTTTCCACTCATTTTGGTGGTTAACTAATTCACAACTCTGGAGTTGTTTGCACAAAAAAACAATGGATGGGAACCGAGCAGAGCTGAGTGGCCAAACTGTGGTATTAGGCCAAAACTATTGGCTGGGTTAGATGCAGAAAAAAATTATGTTTAATTTGCAACCTGATGGAGGTCAGTATAGATGGACTAATAGAACAAGTCCCACACACGGCTAGAAGCCCAAATATTTTTTCAGAGGTAGATGCAGAAAAAAATTGTATTCAGTTTGCAACCTGATGGAGGTCAGTATAGATGGACTAATAGAACAAGTCCTACACACAGCTAGAAGCCCAAATATTTTTTCAGAGGTAGATGCAGAAAAAAAATATATTCAGTTTGCAACCTGATGGAAGTCATTATAGATGGACTAATAGAGAAAGTCCCACACACTGCTAGAAGGCCAAATATTTTTTCAGAGCTAGATGCAGACAAAAAATTATTTTTAATTTGCAACCTGATGGAGGTCAGTATAGATGGACTAATAGAGAAAGTCCCACACACTGCTAGAAGGCCAAATATTTTTTCAGAGCTAGATGCAGAAAAAAATTATATTCAGTTTGCAACCTGATGGAGGTCAGTATAGATGGACTAATAGAACAAGTCCCACACACAGCTAGAAGGCCAAATATTTTTTCAGAGGTAGATACAGATAAAAATTATTATTAATTTGCAGCCTGATGGAGGTCAGTATAGATGGAATAATAGAGAAAGTCCCACACACTGCTAGAAGGCCAAATATTTTTTCAGAGCTAGATGCAGACAAAAAAATATTTTGAATTTGCAACCTGATGGGGGTCAGTATAGATGGACTAATAGAGAAAGTCCCACACACTGCTAGAAGGCCAAATATTTTTTCAGAGCTAGATGCAGACAAAAAAATATTTTTAATTTGCAACCTGATGGAGGTCAGTATAGATGGACTAATAGAGAATGTCCCACACACTGCTAGAAGGCCAAATATTTTTTCAGAGCTAGATGCAGATAAAAATTATATTTAATTTGCAACCTGATGGAGGTCAGTATAGATGGACTAATAGAGAAAGTCCCACACACTGCTAGAATGCCAAATATTTTTTCAGAGCTAGATGCAGAAAAAAATTATTTTTAATTTGCAGCCTGATGGAGGTCAGTATAGATGGACTAATAGAGAAAGTCCCACACACTGCTAGAAGGCCAAATATTTTTTCAGAGCTAGATGCAGATAAAAATTATTTTTAATTTGCAACCTGATGGAGGTCAGTATAGATGGACTAATAGAGAAAGTCCCACACACTGCTAGAAGGCCAAATATGTTTTCAGAGCTAGATGCAGAAAAAAATTATATTCAGTTTGCAACCTGATGGAGGTCAGTATAGATGGACTAATAGAACAAGTCCCACACACAGCTAGAAGCCCAGATATTTTTTCAGAGGTAGATGCAGATAAAAATTATTTTTAATTTGCAACCTGATGGAGGTCAGTATAGATGGACTAATAGAGAAAGTCCCACACACTGCTAGAAGGCCAAATATTTTTTCAGAGCTAGATGCAGACAAAAAATTATTTTGAATTTGCAGCGTGATGGAGGTCAGTATAGATGGACTAATAGAGAAAGTCCCACACACTGCTAGAAGCCCAATATTTTTTCAGAGGTAGATGCAGAAAAAATATATATTCAGTTTGCAACCTAATGGAGGTCAGTATAGATGGACTAATAGAGAAAGTCCCACACACTGCTAGAAGGCCAAATATTTTTTCAGAGCTAGATGCAGATAAAAATTATTTTTAATTTGCAACCTGATGGAGATCAGTATAGATGGACTAGTAGAGAAAGTCCCACACACTGCTAGAAGGCCAAATATTTTTTCAGAGCTAGATGCAGAAAAAAATTATATTCAGTTTGCAACCTGATGGAGGTCAGTATAAATGGACTAATAGAACAAGTCCCACACACAGCTAGAAGCCCAAATATTTTTTCAGAGGTAGATGCAGAAAAAAATTATATTCAGTTTGCAACCTGATGGAGGTCTGTATAGATGGATTAATAGAACAAGTCCCACACACAGCTAGAAGCCCATTATTTTTTCAGAGGTAGATGCAGAAAAAAAATATATTCAGTTTGCAACCTGATGGAGGTCAGTATAGATGGACTAATAGAGAAAGTCCCACACACTGCTAGAAGGCCAAATATGTTTTCAGAGCTAGATGCAGACAAAAAATTATTTTTACTTTGCAACGTGATGGAGGTCAGTATAGATGGACTAATAGAGAAAGTCCCACACACTGCTAGAAGGCGAAATATTTTTTCAGAGCTAGATGCAGATATAAATTATTTTTAATTTGCAACCTGATGGAGGTCAGTATAGATGGACTAATAGAGAAAGTCCCACACACTGCTAGAAGGCCAAATATTTTTTCAGAGCTAGATGCAGACAAATAATTATTTTGAATTTCCAGCGTGATGGAGGTCAGTATAGATGGACTAATAGAATGATGCTATGCCCAAAAGATTTTACTTCACTAGGTGCAGTAAAAAAATTGGTATTCTATACACAGGTGGTATATCTTGCAACACAGATAGGCTACTCCACTGACTAACACACTCTGCAATAGGCCAAAAAGGATTAGCTTTGCTAGATTCAGCCAAATGCTGTGAAAAAAACTTGCACAGCACTGGCACAGACCTGCCTGGCAAAAACTGATAGGAACTGATGTAACCTAGTCCTGAAAAGGACTGCAATTACAATTAGTCTTTACTCCCACAATCTATCTATTTAAGAGCACAGACCTGCCTGATAAAAGTCGTAGGAAATGCTGTAACCTAGTCCTTAAAAGGACTGCAATCACAACTATTCCCTACTCCCAAGCTATCTGTAGATTTGTGCAAAAATTGGCTTGAAATTAACAAGGTATAGCGCACACAGCAACAGCGGTGCCGTCTAACACGCAGCTGCAGCAGTGAGAAAATGGTGGTGACGGGGAAAATGGCTTGGTCTTATAGGGCAACGACATGTGACATACACTGCCAATGACACATGCCCTTGCTTGTGTGAAAAAAAGCACTTCGCTCCGTGTGTGCGCTGCTGATAGGCTGACAGATTGCACCTCCCCACTGTAAATGCGGGAAAGAGAAAAAAAAATGGAGATCTTCATTATTCCTGCAGAGATCCATCCCCTGCCCCTCCCCCCACCCCGCTGTACACTCAAACTGCGTATTAACATTAATTTTCATCATTACTGAGAAAAAATCCAGTTATGATTTTGGTGCACGAACAGTTATCGAACATAACCTCGAACAGCCGAATTTTTCTCAAATCGTTCATGTTCGCCGAACGGCTCGAACACCGCCCAAAACAGCTCGAATTTGAGATTGGCGAACAGTTCGAGTCGAACAACGCTCATCTCTAATTAGCAGGTTATTAGAAACTGAAATCAAACAGTTTTCAACTCAAAACTTTATTCTAGGTGATGTTACATTTTCACATAGGACCCCTTGTTCGAAAGGAGCTTCTGAACTCTCTCGTCCATTGAATTTGTCAGGTTTTGGATGGTTTCTGCTTCAATTGCTTTGCATGAGGACAGAATACCCTCCCAGAGCTGTTGCTTAGATGTGAACTGCCTCGCGCCATCATAGACACTCCTTTTGATGATGCTCCAGAGGTTCTGAATGGGGTAGAGGTCAGGGGAGCATGGGGGTCACACCATAAGTTTGTCCCCTTTTATGCCCATATCAGCCAGAGATGCAGATGTTTTATGTGCAGCACGAGATGGTGCATTATCATGCAAAAAAATGATCTTGCTGTGAAATACACGGTTCTTCTTCTTGAACCATGGCAGGAAGTGCTGTTTGAGAAAATCCACATACATTATGGAGTTCATCTTTAGCGCCTTCAGGGATCCTAAAGGGGCCGACAATCTCTCTCCCCATGATTCCAGCCCAAAACATTACTCCACCTCCTCCTTGTTGGCGCTGTAGCCGTGTTTGCGTGGCGTGTCCATCAACCAGCCATCCTCCACTCCATCCATCTGGACCATCGAGCGCTGCACGGCACTCATCCGTGAACAAAACAGTTTTGAAATCAGTCTTCATGTAATGTTTGGCCCACTGGAGCCGTTTCTGCTTGTGTGAAGTGGATAGAGGAGGTCGACAGGATGGCGTATGCACAGCTGCAAACCTCTGAAGGACCCTGCATCTTGTTGTTCGGGGGACGTTGGAGGCACCAGCAGCTTCAAAAACTTGTCTGCTGCTATGACAAGGCTTTTTTGCCGCTGCTCTTTTAACCTGACGTAATTGCCTGTAGGAAAGAGTCCTCAATTTGCCCTTATCAGCACGCACACGTGTGTACTGTGAATCAGCTACATACTTCTTGATTGCCCAGACACTTCATCCTGATCATCGCACAATGTTGATTGTAGTCATGCCTTGACCTAAACACTCCACAATTTGTTGCTTCTCAGCAGCCGACACATCCTTTTTCTTTCCCATTTTGGCAGAAAATGTAGGCTGCTTAATAATGTGAGACAGCCTTCTTAAGTAGTCTTGCATTTCATTGGACACACCTGCCAAACTAATTAGCACAGGTGTCTGCAATTGCTTACAGTGATATAAAGAGCCCTGACACACATCACCATCAATGAGTTTAACTGACAAACAAACAAATTCTTCCCTTATCACTCCTAAACACTTTTTGCATAATAATTTGGAACACAGTGTACATGTGCTTTTCCACAAAACACCAGTGGTTCACGTAGTGAATCTTACAGTTCTAACTTGCCAACCGTGGTCTGTATGGAGTTGTTCAATAAAGGGCCCAAAATTAAGATAACATAGATGGGAGAGGTCTCTATGAATAGGAATTCCTAAGTATTTGATACCCTGTGAGGGCCAGGCAAAGGGAAAGTTGGACTGAATGGAATCCTATATGGATTTGGGGAGGGAGACATCGAGGGCCTCAGACTTCGCTGCATTGATTTTAAAATTTGACCATGTAACAAAGTGATCTATTTCAGCCATAACAGCATGGATGGATATATGTGATTGAGTGATATATACTAGGACATCATCAGCAAATAGAGAGCACTTGTACTCGGTGCCTCCCACCTCAATCCACCTAATATTGGGGTTATGGCGAATTGATGAGAGCAGGTGCTCCGTCACTAGGATGTATAAGAGAGGGGACAGAGGACATCCCTGCCTTGTCCCATTGGTGATTGTGAAAGGTGATGAAAATGTTCTGATGCACCCCCTGGGCCTTGGGACACCCGGAGCCGGATCCTTTTTGGTGGATGCTGGTGGTTGTAGTCTTCGTGGCGGCGACCCGGTTCCGTGGCTCAGGGTGGTCAAACCAGTGGCGGAACTATTTATGTGGTTTTGATGTTTAAATGTCCAACTACACCACCCGTGGATTGCGGTCAGAGTGAACCGCCGCTGCAGGGCAGACCGCTGAGGATGGTGTTGTGGTTGCAGCAGAGCGTAGCATAACTCCCCATGGGAGGAGTATAGCCTCAGGGCAGTGTATGCGGAGGATGGGGGTGATGGTGCAGGGCAGCAGCAGTAATGACACGGAGTCAGTGATGCAGTCCAGGGCCTTTACTCACAGTTCTTATTATCCAGACCACGTCTGCAGGTAAAGGCTGCCCACGTCGTACTGTGCTCACCAGGTGAGGGGCTCAGACAACTCCCAGATAACTTTGGAGTGCTTCACAGGACCCCCTTTGTGTGTCCTCTGTCTGGCCTTTCTTACCAACCCTTCTGTCCGGCTGCCTCGGGCCTCCTCTTGGTAAACTTGGCGCCAGTTTCCCTGACCCTATGTGGTGCCTTCCTAGCGGGTGTAGCGAGGGGCTGCGCCACATAAAATGTCAGAGCCTCCGGTTTCTAGCTAAGGGTCGTTTCCTGCCTCCACTAGTTTCGGGGACCGGTCTCCCCCTTCGGCCTGACCCCTCCACGCAGGTGGATTCGGGCGTGCGGTGGCGACTCGCCCGTCCGCACCCCTGGGATCCCTTCATTCCTCATTCCTGGAGCCTTCTCCGCTCCTCTTCCTTCCTTCTCCCTCTTCCAGGCCTGGGCCTCTGTTACTAGGCCCGCCTCCAGAGCAGAGCTCATGCAGAGCCCCTGCTCCCTGCCACTTCTGCTCAGACTTCTCTGCACTGAACTAAGATGGTGCCCACCTTTTATACTCCCTTCTCAATGCACCCAGGAACTGCTTCCTCCCTGCTCCTGCTCTACAGGGTTCCCCTTCCTCAGTGTTCCCTCCCCCCACTCCAGCCAGGGACAGGGACTGTCGTGCCCATCTCAGAGGCATATTGGTCGCCCTGCCCCACGGCAATGTGGTGTAATGCATGCAGGTGTCGGGTCCTGATCCACACTCCATCCTTACCTGAGAGTGAGATATCACACCTCTGGGTGAGGTGCAATACCTCTGTAGCAACCGAGCCCTCAGGGTGCTACAGTTCCATTTATCTTCAGCCATGGTGACGTATTGTGATACAGGGCCGTGATTTTGGCTATAAAAGGGTCCCCTAGACCCCTACCCCAAGCTTTTTAAGAGAATCATATATGGCGTGCCAGGAGACTCTATGGAATGCTTTCTCAGCATTCAACGAGAGTATCTAATTACAAATTTTTAACTGCATCTAGCCCAGGAAATACTTTGTGCCTAGTAGCAGTGTCTGCTAGTCAGCGGATTATCCCGGCTGTTAAGCAAGCTACACCACCTGTAGTTTGGACACTTAGTTTTTTCAAAGGAAATGCTTCGGGACCACGGGATACTCAGTGAAGAGCATCAGGAGGCACCCCAAGGCATAGGGGCTGGGACTGGCAGTAGGATGCCTTGCGGTGGACAGCCGAGCTCGATCCTTATAAAAGCTTTTTAACTGCAGCAGCTTTAGTGGACGCTACTGGAGCTGGAATTACGCGGCTGCTGGCATGAGACTTGCCCTCCAATAGATCCTTGTAAATGGATTTAAAGTGTATTCATTCAAATTAGAGAGACAATTTATATTAAAAAGCTTAGAGCTGCCTCCACCACAGGGGGGCTCGCTCGACCCACCAGCGGACAGGCACCAGTATTGGGAGAGGGGGGCTGGCCGTCAGGGTTCACCGCGGCTCTGGCACAAACCCGGCGACACGGAGGTGGCACGGGCAGGAGCGGACTGAACGTGTCGGCTTCTCACTTTTTGGATTTTAGAAGGGCATGACATGCCTATATCTCTGTCTCCCCCTCCTTTTACTCCTCCACCTCTTTTCTTTTCGCATGACTATATGTACTTGTCACTTTTCCATGTGTTAGTTGTGTCTTCTGAGCAGTTTGTCAGCTTTTGGACACCTTTGAAGGTGTTTTCTATGTGTTTCTATGTGTTTTTGTTTGCCTGTCATTGGTTTTAACGGTGTTCGAAGGTGTTCGACGAACAGTTCGACGAACAGTTCGGCGAACACACGGGTGTTCGACGAACCGAACCGAACTCGAACACTACGGGGGTGGCTCAACACTACTTAACAGTGAAAACTTGCAAGATCTTACTGTTTAGTGAGGAGAGATACTAGATAGTATTTTCATATGCATGGCTTCCAGGGACATTGCTGCACTTTATTAGAAGACTTATCATTGCTCTACACTGCCCTTCACCAACAATAAGTATAAAACAGTTTTCATTCAGTATCTTGTCTGGCCATCCTTATCACACTGGTCATTGCTCTGATTGGAGCGTTTGCACTCCAATCAGAGCACAGACCAGTGTGACAATGGTAAATAGTGAAGCTGCAGACAGGCAGGAAAAATCTTCTAATAAAGTAGCGGGAACCAAATGTTTCTGGTCTCTCTGCCAGCACATACATATTAGAAGGTCTATAGTGCTTGTAGACCTGAACTTAAAGAACTCATTCTTATGGCTATAGACTTTTACTTAAACATAACTTTTTTATGTTCAATCAAGAGTTTTTCTTTCAAATTAGAGGATCGTTGATGGGTTCCCCCATGCTAGCTATCCTCTGTGTAGCATGATGGGAAAAATGTTGTATTTTCTCTCATAATAATTAGTTTTTTTTCGAGTATAGTCTGGTATTGCAATAAGGTGGATGATTTTCTAATTGTATGGTCCACTGACATTTCAACCATACCAGACTTTATCCATTGCTTGAATAATAATATCAACATGCTGGTATATTTACTGGCCTTAAAAAAGTATGGCATTTTTGGACATCTTATTAACTTATAATTGTACATCTGGTGACATAAAATGTTCAATCTTCTGCAAACCTGTCAGTGGCAGTACAATATTGTGTGCTGACAGCTGTCAACAAGCACACACCATTTCCTCCATTCCCTTTGGTGAATTTATCAGGGCAAAATGCATTTGCACTGAAGTGGAAATTTTCAATAGGAAATGTATGCTGATATGAAATAGATTAAGAGTGAGAGGGTATGGGGATAGAACTATCAATAAGGCATATCAAAATACAGAATATAAAAAGAAAAGACATTTTATTTAAAATTGACCAAATTATGTGCACAATAAGGAAAGTAAGAAGCCTTCTGACAATCAGATTATTACGTTTAGCACTCCTTATACCATGCAGTTAAAAAAACTTAAAAGCATCATTACTAAATACATTCCTGTTCCTACCAAGATGAATCCCTACTACTGATGAGTGAACGTGCTCGCCACTGCTCAGTACTCGCCCGAGCACCACGGTGCTCGACAAGCTCGGCAAGTATTTCCAGGTTGCTCGAGCGGGAACTTGAGTCCCCTCCCTGCATATTTGGCGCTCTTTAGAGAGCCAATGAACATGCAGGGATTGCCTGCCACGCACTTTAATGCCGTAGCCATGTTGGTTGTGGGCATTACAGTAATTGGCTGGCCGCACAGCATCATCAGGTGTATATAAGACCTGGCGCGTCTATGCTCGTCACAGTCTACCCCGGAAACAGGCAGAGTAGGCAGAGCTGCTACTGAGTCAGGGAGAGATTTGCTTGTTTATAGTTAGAATAGGTATTCCACAACATATATATATACAGTACAGACCAAAAGTTTGGACACACCTTCTCATTTAAAGATTTTTCTGCATTTTCATGACTTTGAAAATTGTACATTCACACTGAAGGCATCAAAACTATGAATTAACACATGTGAAATTATATACATAACAAAAAAGTGTGAAACAACTGAAAATATGTCTTATATTCTAGGTTCTTCAAAGTAGCCACCTTTTGCTTTGGTGACTGCTTTGCACACTCTTGGCATTCTCTTGATGAGCTTCAAGAGGTATCTATCTGAACCAACATTCCTTCTGAGGACTAATCCAGCTGCATATTTTCAGAGATGAAGGTGATAGCAGGAGTTAGGCAGGCAGGCAGTGTATGAGGCAGACTGCAGTGTATATAGTGCAAGAGGGTCTATTGAACGTCCTGCTAGTATAGGTATTCCACAACATATATACATATATATATATATATATATATATATATACACATCTGAACTAACAGTCCTTCTGAGGACTAATCCAACTGCATATAATCAGTGCTAGGCAGGAGTAAGGAAGGCAGGCAGTGTATGTGGCAGACTGAAGTGCATATTGCGCAAGAGGGTCCATTGAACGTACTGTCTGCTGCTGCTGTAATAATTACAGATATTTGTAGACATAGCCCCAGATATTGTCGCTCGACCTTCCTATCCCAATTACTAGGGGACCGCAGTACACCACTATTGAACCCAGAGCATTGTAAAAAGGTTGTTGGTTGGATAGCAGATAATGCTTCCAGTCACTTAGCCACCACCACCACCCTGTCTTCCACACACTCAAGTTTCAGTAGCCATGAGTCTGGACCGCATATTCCTCACCCTGATCCTCCTTCCTCCCACCATTCTGAGTGACCGGAGACAACTGATCCCACACTTGGGCACTCAGAAAAGCTGTTCACTTTTCCATTTGTAGATTCAGGCCTCTCGCCCAGCCAGCTTCAAGTGAGTCAAGAGGAGAACATGTAGAGCGATGTCCAAATATTGGAGCAGCCACAGTCACACGAAGGCAACGGTAGGAAAGTGCATTACTGTCGCAAGAGATGGATGATGATGATGATGAGACACAATTGCCAGAAAGTCAGGAGGAGGACCAGTGTGCGGAAGTGGAAGACAAGATGATGGATGATATAGTAACTGACCCAACCTGGCAGGGGGACATACAGAGCGAGGACAGCAGCAAACAGGGGGAGGCACCACAACAGGCAGGAAGAAGCAGTAGGGTGGCCATAGCCCCACAACAGACAGGAAGAAGCAGTAGGGTGGCCGAAGACACAAAGCAAGAAAGCGTTCCTCATACCGCCAACATGACGGAAGTTGCCTGTATAACTGTTAGGTCTTCCTGAGTCTGGTTGTTTTTTAAAGACTCTGCAGATAACCCAAAAAAGGCCATTTGCACCACCTGCCAGGTCAGCATCAGCAGGGGTAGCAAAACTAGCAGTCTGACCACCGGAATGATTAGGAACATGGCAGCAAAGCAACCGACTAGGTGGAACGAACCCCAGGGTCCAGAAAAAGTGTCTGCGGGTGACACCACTGCTTCTTCTGCTGTTGTGCATGCACGCCAATCCCCTATCAATGGTGTTGCACACTCTAAGCTAGCACTAGAGATGAGCGTTGTTCTACTCGAACTGTTCGCCAATCTCAAATTCGAGCTGTTTTGGGCGGTGTTCGAGCCGTTCGGCGAACACGAACAATTTGAGAAAAATTCGGCTGTTCGAGGTTATGTTCAATAACTGTTCGTGCACCAAAATCATAATTGGATTTTTTCTCAGTAATGATGAAAATTAATGTTAATACGCAGTTTGAGTGTACAGCGGGGTGGGGGGAGGGGCAGGGGATGGATCTCTGCAGGAACAATGAAGATCTCCATTTTTTTTTCTCTTTCCCGCATTTACAGTGGGGAGGTGCAATCTGTCAGCCTATCAGCAGCGCACACACGGAGCGAAGTGCTTTTTTTCACACAAGCAAGGGCATGTGTCATTGGCAGTGTATGTCACATGTCCTTGCCCTATAAGACCAAGCCATTTTCCCCGTCGCCACCATTTTCTCACTGCTGCAGCTGCGTGTTAGACGGCACCGCTGTTGCTGTGTGTGCTATACCTTTTTAATTTCAAGCCAATTTTCGCACAAATATACAGAGAGCTTGGGAGTAGGGAATAGTTGTGATTGCAGTCCTTTTAAGGACTAGGTTACAGCATTTCCTACGACTTTTATCAGGGAGGTCTGTGCTCTTAAATAGATCGGTTGTGGGAGTAAAGACTAATTGTAATTGCAGTCCTTTTCAGGACTAGGTTACATGAGTTCCTATCAGTTTTTGCCAGGCAGGTCTGTGCCAGTGCTGTGCAAGTTTTTTTCACAGCATTTGGCTGAATCTAGCAAAGCTAATCCTTTTTGGCCTATTGCAGAGTGTGTTAGTCAGTGGAGTAGCCTATCTGTGTTGCAAGATATACCACCTGTGTATAGAATACCAATTTTTTTACTGCACCTAGTGAAGTAAAATCTTTTGGGCATAGCATCATTCTATTAGTCCATCTATACTGACCTCCATCAGGTTGCAAATTAAAACTAATTTTTATCTGCATCTACAGTACCTCTGAAAAAATATTTGGGCTTCTAGCAGTGTGTGGGACTTGTTCTATTAGTCCATCTATACTGACCTCCATCAGCTTGCAAACTGAATATATTTTTTTCTGCATCTACCTCTGAAAAAATATTGGGCTTCAAGCTGTGTGTGGGTCTTGTTCTATTAATCCATCTATACTGACCTCCATCAGGTTGCAAACTGAATATATTTTTTTCTGCATCTACCTCTGAAAAAATATTTGGCCTTCTAGTAGTGTGTCGGACTTTCTCTATTAGTCCATCTATACTGACCTCCATCAGGTTGCAAATTAAAACTAATTTTTATCTGCATCTACAGTACCTCTGAAAAAATATTTGGGCTTCTAGCAGTGTGTGGGACTTGTTCTATTAGTCCATCTATACTGACCTCCATCAGGTTGCAAACTGAATATATTTTTTTCTGCATCTACCTCTGAAAAAATATTTGGCTTCTAGCTGTGTGTGGGTCTTGTTCTATTAATCCATCTATACTGACCTCCATCAGGTTGCAAACTGAATATATTTTTTTCTGCATCTACCTCTGAAAAAATATTTGGCCTTCTAGTAGTGTGTCGGACTTTCTCTATTAGTCCATCTATACTGACCTCCATCAGGTTGCAAATTAAAACTAATTTTTATCTGCATCTACAGTACCTCTGAAAAAATATTTGGGCTTCTAGCAGTGTGTGGGACTTGTTCTATTAGTCCATCTATACTGACCTCCATCAGGTTGCAAACTGAATATATTTTTTTCTGCATCTACCTCTGAAAAAATATTGGGCTTCTAGCTGTGTGTGGGTCTTGTTCTATTAATCCATCTATACTGACCTCCATCAGGTTGCAAACTGAATATAATTTTTTTCTGCATCTAGCTCTGAAAAAATATTTGGCCTTCTAGTAGTGTGTCGGACTTTTTTATTAGTCCATCTATACTGACCTCCATCAGGTTGCAAATTAAAACTAATTTTTATCTGCATCTACAGTACCTCTGAAAAAATATTTGGGCTTCTAGCTGTGTGTGGGACTTGTTGTATTAGTCCATCTATACTGACCTCCATCAGGTTGCAAACTGAATATATTTTTTTCTGCATCTACCTCTGAAAAAATATTTGGCCTTCTAGTAGTGTGTCGGACTTTCTCTATTAGTCCATCTATACTGACCTCCATCAGGTTGCAAATTAAAAATAATTTTTATCTGCATCTACAGCACCTCTGAAAAAATATTTGGGCTTCTAGCTGTGTTCGGGACTTGTTGTATTAGTCCATCTATACTGACCTCCATCAGGTTGCAAACTGAATATATTTTTTTCTGCATCTACCTCTGAAAAAATATTTGGCCTTCTAGTAGTGTGTCGGACTTTCTCTATTAGTCCATTTATACTGACCTCCATCAGGTTGCAAATTAAAACTAATTTTTATCTGCATCTACAGTACCTCTGAAAAAATATTTGGGCTTCTAGCAGTGTGTGGGACTTGTTAGATTAGTCCATCTATACTGACCTCCATCAGGTTGCAAACTGAATATATTTTTTTCTGCATCTACCTCTGAAAAAATATTGGGCTTCTAGCTGTGTGTGGGTCTTGTTCTATTAATCCATCTATACTGACCTCCATCAGGTTGCAAACTGAATATAATTTTTTTCTGCATCTAGCTCTGAAAAAATATTTGGCCTTCTAGTAGTGTGTCGGACTTTTTTATTAGTCCATCTATACTGACCTCCATCAGGTTGCAAATTAAAACTAATTTTTATCTGCATCTACAGTACCTCTGAAAAAATATTTGGGCTTCTAGCTGTGTGTGGGACTTGTTGTATTAGTCCATCTATACTGACCTCCATCAGGTTGCAAACTGAATATATTTTTTTCTGCATCTACCTCTGAAAAAATATTTGGCCTTCTAGTAGTGTGTCGGACTTTCTCTATTAGTCCATCTATACTGACCTCCATCAGGTTGCAAATTAAAAATAATTTTTATCTGCATCTACAGCACCTCTGAAAAAATATTTGGGCTTCTAGCTGTGTTCGGGACTTGTTGTATTAGTCCATCTATACTGACCTCCATCAGGTTGCAAACTGAATATATTTTTTTCTGCATCTACCTCTGAAAAAATATTTGGCCTTCTAGTAGTGTGTCGGACTTTCTCTATTAGTCCATTTATACTGACCTCCATCAGGTTGCAAATTAAAACTAATTTTTATCTGCATCTACAGTACCTCTGAAAAAATATTTGGGCTTCTAGCAGTGTGTGGGACTTGTTATATTAGTCCATCTATACTGACCTCCATCAGGTTGCAAACTGAATATATTTTTTTCTGCATCTACCTCTGAAAAAATATTGGGCTTCTAGCTGTGTGTGGGTCTTGTTCTATTAATCCATCTATACTGACCTCCATCAGGTTGCAAACTGAATTTTTTTTTTCTGCATCTACCTCTGAAAAAATATTTGGCCTTCTAGTAGTGTGTCGGACTTTCTCTATTAGTCCATCTATACTGACCTCCATCAGGTTGCAAATTAAAACTAATTTTTATCTGCATCTACAGTACCTCTGAAAAAATATTTGGGCTTCTAGCAGTGTGTGGGACTTGTTCTATTAGTCCATCTATACTGACCTCCATCAGGTTGCAAACTGAATATATTTTTTTCTGCATCTACCTCTGAAAAAATATTGGGCTTCTAGCTGTGTGTGGGTCTTGTTCTATTAATCCATCTATACTGACCTCCATCAGGTTGCAAACTGAATATATTTTTTTCTGCATCTACCTCTGAAAAAATATTTGGCCTTCTAGTAGTGTGTCGGACTTTCTCTATTAGTCCATCTATACTGACCTCCATCAGGTTGCAAATTAAAACTAATTTTTATCTGCATCTACAGTACCTCTGAAAAAATATTTGGGCTTCTAGCAGTGTGTGGGACTTGTTCTATTAGTCCATCTATACTGACCTCCATCAGGTTGCAAACTGAATATATTTTTTTCTGCATCTACCTCTGAAAAAATATTGGGCTTCTAGCTGTGTGTGGGTCTTGTTCTATTAATCCATCTATACTGACCTCCATCAGGTTGCAAACTGAATATATTTTTTTCTGCATCTACCTCTGAAAAAATATTTGGCCTTCTAGTAGTGTGTCGGACTTTCTCTATTAGTCCATCTATACTGACCTCCATCAGGTTGCAAATTCAAAATAATTTTTTTCTGCATCTAACCCAGCCAATAGTTTTGGCCTAATACCACAGTTTGGCCACTCAGCTCTGCTCGGTTACCATCCATTGTTTTTTTGTGCAAACAACTCCAGAGTTGTGAATTAGTTAACCACCAAAATGAGTGGAAAAAGGCCTGCTGCTGGTGGAAAGGGGAATAGGCGTGTTGGGAAGGGGAAAAAAGGTTGTGTCCGTGGGGTAGGTGTTAAAGCAACAGTAACATCTGCAGAAGAAAGACCATCTTCCAGCCAAACTAAAATGTCTACTTCTTTTAGCGGACAATGTGATAAGATCCCTTTCTTACGGCCACGCCAATTGCTACAAATTCTAGATGAGGCACAAAAACAGCAGGTGCTTCAACGGATATCAAGTGCTCCTTTAAGTGGGCTCTCCTCCACATCAACTTCAACATCACAAATACTTCAGTCCTCAAAGGTGTCACCCAAATCGCACTTGCTTCCTCACAGCTCCCAAATCTCCAGCTGCCCGTCTGAGTATGAGGTAGAACAGATGGTTGAGTCTGCAGAGCTGTTTACTCATACTATAGCCTGGGAATCAGAGGTCGACTCCAGCGCTTCTGTGAATCCAGACGAGGAAATGATCTGTACTGATGCCCAGAATCTTTATGAGTCGGATCCAGGACCAGACGCAGAAGGTTCTGACCATAATGTAGACCCTCATTCCCAAACTGTAACTCCTGTTGGTGGAGACAATGAGGAAGACGATGATAAGACTCAAATACCTGATTGGAGCGACAACTTTAGTTTTTTGTCAGGGCAGGAACAGGTTGGCTCTGAGGACGACGGGTGTGATAACGCACAGGGTGATGATGATGAGGTCGGAGATCCCACTTACTGTCAACCCACAGTCAGCCAAGAGATGAGGTCAGCAGAGGAGGTGGAGGAAGATGCTAGTGACGACGAGGTCAGGTTGCGCCTTCCTGGACAGAGACGTAGTACTGGAAGCACGTCAACAACTGCATCCTCAAACACAACTCTGCCTCTCACCACAAGTCGTGGTGGCTCTTCAGGTCGCATGGGTGCTAAGCCTTGCATAGCCTGGGCATTTTTTCAGATCGATAAAGATGACCCAACTCGTGTTATCTGTAACATTTGTCAGCAAAAGCTAAGTAGAGGCCAAAAAATACATAGTTTGAGTACTTCATGCATGAACCGGCACATGGACATGAAGCATAAGTTGCAGTGGGAAGCTCAGTGTGCTACAATGCGGCCTAGCCGGCCGGGCCAACCACCATCTGCCATATCTTGTGCATCCGCGGCCTCTTCATCCTCTGTGACTGGGGGGACAGCAGTCACACCTGTTTTGGGGCGCAGACCTGCCACCTCTTTACCCGCAACAGCCAGCGTGATTGGCAGGTCATCATTTTCTTTGGAGGTGGTAACACCAGCTGGTGTTGAGCGCTGTCCGACATCGATAGCACCACCTTTGGATCAAGGCAACCTAACATGTCCGCCTGCATCTTCCTCACAGACCGGCAGTTTGCCGGGGACACCCTTATCAACCCCGTCTAAGCACAATAGCCAGCCCTCGGTCCCTCAGATGTGGACAAGTAAAAGACCATTTCCTCCTAGCCATGAGAAAGCTAAGAGGTTGAATTTCACCATCTGCAAGCTCTTGGCTACAGAAATGCTGCCTTTCCGCCTGGTGGACACAGAGGATTTTCGAGACCTTATGTCCGTCGCAGTGCCCCAGTACCAGATGCCCAGTCGGCACTACTTCTCAAAGAAAGGTGTGCCTGCGCTCCACCAGCATGTCGCACACAACATCACCGCTTCTTTGAGAAACTCTGTGTGTGACAGGGTGCACTTCACCACAGACACTTGGACGAGTAGGCATGGAAAGGGGCGTTACATGTCGCTGACTGGGCACTGGGTAACTATGGTGACAGCAGGACAAGGGGCTGCTGTCCAAGTCTTGCCGTCCCCACGAGTTGTGCGTCAATCCTCTTTATGTCAAAGTTCCTCCACTGCTTCTGCCTCCTCAACCTCCTCTCGGTCTTCCACCTGCACCCAAAGCATGTCTGGTCATGCCACAAGCTTTCTAACTGCGCAGAAGGGATCCTGCACACCTCCTTACTATGCTGGCAGTAGGGCTCAACGTCATCAGGTGGTTTTTACATTGAAATGTCTGGGAAATGTGAGTCACACAGCTGAGGAGTTGTGGTCAGCTCTGGAGAACCAATTTCATGAATGGTTGTCTCCACTGGACCTGAAACCAGGGAAGGCCGTGTGCGACAATGCTGCAAACCTGGGTGCGGCCCTTCGCCGGGGCAATGTCACACACGTGCCTTGTATGGCTCACGTGTTGAACCTGGTTGTCCAGCAATTTTTAGCCCACTATCCCAGACTAGATGGCCTTCTGCAGAGGGCACGGTCGCTGTGTGCTCACTTCCGCCGTTCGCATCCCGCAGCTCAGCGACTTACATCTCTACAGAAGTCGTTGGGCCTGCCACTTCACCGGCTAAAATGCGATGTGCCTACCCGGTGGAATTCAACTCTGCACATGTTGCAGCGACTGTGGCAGCACCGACAAGCCCTGGTGCAATACGTTCTGACGTATAGCCTGGGCCAACGAGATTCAGAGGTGGGGCAAATCACGCTGGAGGAGTGGTCTCAGATCAGGGACCTATGCACCCTTCTGCACAGTTTTGAAATGGCGACGAAGATGTTTAGTGCTGACGATGCCATTATCAGCATGACTATTCCGGTGATTTACATGCTGGAGCACATGTTAAACAGAATTCGGAGTCAGGTGGTGGCACAAGAGGAGGTGGAGGAAGTAGAGGAGGAGGAGTTGTATGCGGAAGGGCTAACATCTGCAAGGTCCAGAAGGTCGGCAGCACCAAGGCGGCAGGCATGTGAGGGTGGGGGAGATGGTTTTACCAGGGCGCATGGTAGCAGCCAAACTAGTGAGGAAGGTGCAGGAGCCCAGGAAGAAGTGGAGGACGAACTGATGGAAGACTCATCAGATGATGGAGACCTTGATCACATTTCTGTTGTGCGAGGTTGGGGGGAGAGGACAGAGGAAGGAAGCATGATTGTTACCTCGCCACCAACACAACAGGGACTTGGTGCTCCTGGATGCGCAACACACATGAGTGCCTTCTTGCTGCACTACCTGCAACATGACCCTCGAATTGTGAGAATTAGAAATAATCCTGACTACTGGGTTGCCGCACTGTTAGATCCCCGGTACAAAAGTAAATTTGCAGAAATTATTCCTGCCATAGAAAGGGATGCACGCATGCAGGAGTATCAGCAGAGACTGTTGCAGAATCTTACATGTGCTTTTCCACAAAATACCAGTGGTGCACGTAGTGAATCTCACAGTTCCAACTTGCCAACCGTGGGACTGTCAAGTGTTCAGCACTCAAACCGTAACAGAACCACAGTATCTGCTGGTAACATCAATTTTGCGGAATCATTTCACCACTTTTTTAGCCCATCCTTTGCAAGGCCACAGGAGACAAGAAGTTTGACACATAGTCAACGCCTAGAGACGATGGTACAGGAGTATCTCCAAGTAAACATTGAAGCCACGACTGTGTCACTGGACCCTTGCTCTTTTTGGGCTTCCAATCTGGATAAATGGCCGGAGCTAGCCACTTACGCCTTGGAGATCTTGTCATGCCCCGCAGCCAGCGTTCTGTCTGAACGTGTGTTCAGCGCTGCTGGTGGTGTGCTGACAGATAAGCGCACGCGGCTCTCCACTGATAATGTAGACAGACTCACGTTCATAAAGATGAACAAATCATGGATCCGAAACGACTTTTCTACCCCTGTGTCATCCTGGGGAGAGTAAAAGCTTGATGATTGGTTAAAATCACCCTACCAAACGTTTTAAGCTTTCAAATTACTAATCATGTTTATCTGTATCTTGACTGGAAAATAATTTGGGCTTTGTAGCAGTGTGCAGCACTGATTCTATTAGGCCATCTATAATAAGCTCCACCAGATTTAAAATTAAAAATAATTTTTAGCTGCATCTAGCCCGGAAAATAATTTTGGGGCTCCGAGATGCGCAAGACACATAAGTGCCTTCTTGCTGCACTACCTGCAGCATGACCCTCATATTGTCAGAATTCGAAGTAATCATGACTACTGGGTTGCCACACTCTTAGATCCCCCAAACTTTTCGATCAACCTTTTCATTTTAATAAAGACCAAAAAAATGGTCATTTTTGAAATTATAAGCATTAGCAGGTTGTTAGAAACTGAAATCAAACAGTTTTCAACTCAAAACTTTATTCTAGGTGATGTTACATTTTCACATAGGACCCCTTGTTCGAAAGGAGCTTCTGAACTCTCTCGTCCATTGAATTTGTCAGGTTTTGGATGGTTTCTGCTTCAATTGTTTTGCATGAGGACAGAATACCCTCCCAGAGCTGTTGCTTAGATGTGAACTGCCTCCCGCCATCATAGACACTCCTTTTAATGATGCTCCAAAGGTTCTGAATGGGGTAGAGGTCAGGGGAGCATGGGGGTCACACCATAAGTTTGTCCCCTTTTATGCCCATATCAGCCAGAGATGCAGATGTTTTATGTGCAGCATGAGATGGTGCATTATCATGCAGAAAAATGATCTTGCTGTGAAATACACGGTTCTTCTTCTTGAACCATGGCAGGAAGTGCTGTTTGAGAAAATCCACATACATTATGGAGTTCATCTTTAGCGCCTTCAGGGATCCTAAAGGGGCCGACAATCTCTCTCCCCATGATTCCAGCCCAAAACATTACTCCACCTCCTCCTTGTTGGCGCTGTAGCCATGTTTGCGTGGGGTGTCCATCAACCAGCCATCCTCCACTCCATCCATCTGGACCATCGAGCGCTGCACGGCACTCATCCGTGAACAAAACAGTTTTGAAATCAGTCTTCATGTAATGTTTGGCCCACTGGAGCCGTTTCTGCTTGTGTGAAGTGGATAGAGGAGGTCGACAGGATGGCGTATGCACAGCTGCAAACCTCTGAAGGACCCTGCATCTTGTTGTTCGGGGGACGTTGGAGGCACAAGCAGCTTCAAAAACTTGTCTGCTGCTATGACAAGGCTTTTTTGCCGCTGCTCTTTCAACCTGACGTAATTGCCTGTAGGAAAGAGTCCTCAATTTGCCCTTATCAGCACGCACACGTGTGTACTGTGAATCAGCTACATACTTCTTGATTGCCAAGACACTTCATCCTGATCATCGCACAATGTTGATTGTAGTCATGCCTTGACCTAAACACTCCACAATTTGTTGCTTCTCAGCAGCCGACACATTCTTTTTCTTTCCCATTTTGGCAGAAAATGTAGGCTGCTTAATAATGTGAGAGAGCCTTCTTAAGTAGTCTTGCCTTTCATTGGACACACCTGCCAAACTAATTAGCACAGGTGTCTGCAATTGCTTACAGTGATATAAAGAGCCCTGACACACATCACCATCAATGAGTTTAACTGACAAACAAACAAATTCTTCCCTTATCACTCCTAAACACTTTTTGCATAATAATTTGGAACGCGGTGTACATGTGCTTTTCCACAAAACAGCGGTTCTCGTAGTGAATCTTACAGTTCTAACTTGCCAACCGTGGTCTGTATGGAATTGTTCAATAAAGGGCCCAAAATTAAGATAACATAGATGGGAGAGGTCTCTATGAATAGGAATTCCTAAGTATTTGATACCCTGTGAGGGCCAGGCAAAGGGAAAGTTGGACTGGATGGAATCCTATATGGATTTGGGGAGGGAGACATCGAGGGCCTCAGACTTCGCTGCATTGATTTTAAAATTTTACCATGTAACAAAGTGATCTATTTCAGCCATAACAGCATGGATGGATATATGTGATTGAGTGATATATACTAGGACATCATCAGCAAATAGAGAGCACTTGTACTCGGTGCCTCCCACCTCAATCCACCTAATATTGGGGTTATGGCGAATTGATGAGAGCAGGTGCTCCGTCACTAGGATGTATAAGAGAGGGGACAGAGGACATCCCTGCCTTGTCCCATTGGTGATTGTGAAAGGTGATGAAAATGTTCTGACGCACCCCCTGGGCCTTGGGACACCCGGAGCCGGACCCTTTTTGGTGGATGCTGGTGGTTGTAGTCTTCGTGGCGGCGACCCGGTTCCGTGGCTCAGGGCGGTCAAACCAGTGGCGGAACTATTTATGTGGTTTTGATGTTTAAATGTCCGACTACGCCACCCGTGGATTGCGGTCAGAGTGAACCGCCGCTACAGGGCAGACCGCTGAGGCTGGTTTTGTGGGTGCAGCAGAGCGTAGCATAACTCCCCACGGGAGGAGTATAGCCTCAGGGCAGTGTATGCGGAGGATGGGGGTGATGGTGCAGGGCAGCAGCAGTAACGACACGGAGTCAGTGATGCAGTCCAGGGCCTTTACTCACAGTTCTTATTATCCAGACCACGTCTGCAGGTAACGGCTGCCCACGTCGTACTGTGCTCACCAGGTGAGGGGCTCAGACAACTCCCAGATAACTTTGGAGCACTTCACAGGACCCCCTTTGTGTGTCCTTTGTCTGGCCTTTCTTACCAACACTTCTGTCCGGCTGCCTCGGGCCTCCTCTTGGTAAACTTGGCGCCAGTTTCCCTGACCCTATGTGGTGCCTTCCTAGCGGGTGTAGCGAGGGGCTGCGCCACATAAAATGTCAGAGCCTCCGGTTTCTAGCTGAGGGTCGTTTCCTGCCTCCACTAGTTCGGGGACCGGTCTCCCCCTTTGGCCTGACCCCTCCACGCAGGTGGATTCGGGCGTGCGGTGGCGACTCGCCCGTCCGCACCCCTGGGATCCCTTCATTCCTCGTTCCTGGAGCCTTCTCCGCTCCTCTTCCTTCCTTCTCCCTCTTCCAGGCCTGGGCCTCTGTTACTAGGCCCGCCTCCGGAGCAGAGCTCATGCAGAGCCCCTGCTCCCTGCCACTTCTGCTCAGACTTCTCTGCACTGAACTAAGATGGTGCCCACCTTTTATACTCCCTTCTCAATGCACCCAGGAACTGCTTCCTCCCTGCTCCTGCACTACAGGGTTCCCCTTCCTCAGTGTTCCCTCCCCCCACTCCAGCCAGGGACAGGGACTGTCGTGCCCATCTCAGGGGCATATTGGTCGCCCTGCCCCACGGCAATGTGGTGTAATGCATGCAGGTGTCGGGTCCTGATCCACACTCCATCCTTACCTGAGAGTGAGATATCACACCTCTGGGTGAGGTGCAATACGTCTGTAGCAACCGAGCCCTCAGGGTGCTACAGTTCCATTTATCTTCAGCCTAGGTGACGTATTGCGATACAGGGCCGTGATTTTGGCTATAAAAGGGTCCCCTAGACCCCTACCCCAAGCTTTTTAAGAGAATCATATATGGCGTGCCAGGAGACTCTATGGAATGCTTTCTCAGCATCCAACGAGAGTATCTAATTACAAATTTTTAACTGCATCTAGCCCAGGAAATACTTTGTGCCTAGTAGCAGTGTCTGCTAGTCAGCGGATTATCCCGGCTGTTAAGCAAGTTACACCACCTGTAGTTTAGACACTTAATTTTTTCAAAGGAAATGCTTCGGGACCATGGGATACTCAGTGAAGAGCATCAGGAGGCACCCCAAGGCATAGGGGCTAGGACTGGCAGTAGGATGCCTTGCGGTGGACAGCCGAGCTCGATCCTTATAAAAGCTTTTTAACTGCAGCAGCTTTAGTGGACGCTACTGGAGCTGGAATTACGCGGCTGCTGGCATGAGACTTGCCCTCCAATAGATCCTTGTAAATGGATTTAAAGTGTATTCATTCAAATTAGAGAGACAATTTAAATTAAAAAGCTTAGAGCTGCCTCCACCACAGGGGCGCTCGCTCGACCCACCAGCGGACAAGCACCAGTATTGGGAGAGGGGGGCTGGCCATCAGGGTTCACCGCGGCTCTGGCACAAACCCGGCGACACGGAGGTGGCACGGGCAGGAGCGGACTGGCCATGTCGGCTTCTCACTTTTTGGATTTTAGAAGGGCATGACATGCCTATATCTGTGTCTCCCCCTCCTTTTACTCCTCCACCTCTTTTATTTTCGCATGACTATATGTACTTGTCACTTTTCCATGTGTTAGTTGTGTCTTCTGAGCAGTTTGTCAGCTTTTGGACACCTTTGAAGGTGTTTTCTATGTGTTTCTATGTGTTTTTGTTTGCCTGCCATTGGTTTTAACGGTGTTCGAAGGTGTTCGACGAACAGTTCGACGAACAGTTCGGCGAACACACGGGTGTTCGACGAACCGAACCGAACTCGAACACTACGGGGGTGGCTCAACACTAGCTAGCACCATTAGCAAGCACGTCCACGTCTTTGTCCCAGCGCAACATTCAGTTGTTCCTACCCCAGTCCTTGGAAAGCAAGCGCAAATACGCAGCCAGTGCCCCACAGGCCACACTACTAAATCACACTACTAAATTCACACATTTCGCGAAATGCACTCGAAATGTTGCCTTTAAGGCTCGTGGAGATGGAAGCGTTCCCCAACCTGATGGCGGCGGCCATCCCTCGGTATTCGGTCTCCAGCCACCACTATTTCCCCCGGTGTGCCGTCCCAGCATTACATGAGCATGTGTCCCTCAACATTAGCCGTGCCCTCAACAACGCAGTTACTAGGAAAGTCCACTTAACCACGGACATGTGGACAAGTGCTTGTGGCAGCGGTGTCAACCACAGATCTGCCTTCTCTTTCAGAGCTGTCCACAACTCTGCAGCATTATGTGGTTTGTCATCTAAAAATACTAGCTTCAGCACAGTCTGTGGCTGCTTAGCCGAGGCAGTGCTGCAGTGCTTCCAACTTGTGACTGATGTGGTCATTTCGGAGATGGAGGCTGAAGAGGTGGAGGAGCAGGAGCTGTAGAATGTGGGGGCAACCTTGATTGACCCAGGGACCGCAATCCTCATCTTCGGGAAGATGTGTTCTGTCCCAACGTCCGACTGGGTCCTGGCTTCCACTATATTAACAGAGTGTGCCATCAGTGAAATGTACCGTCCCTGCCCCTACAGCCAATCATGGTCGTGTGTCAATGACAACCTGGTGACGGCTCTGAGGGGAGGAGAGCTCACACACATACCATGCCTGGCCCATGTGCTTAATCTCGTGGTTCAGCGGTTTCTTAAAACCTACTCGGATCTGCCAGATCTGCTTGTCAAAGTACGCCGTTTGTGTGCCAATTTTAGAAAGTCAGCTACAGCTTCCGCCGCCCTTGCCGTGCTTCAGCAGCATTTGCAGCTTTGTCTCCATGCGTTGGAACTCTACATTGCAGATGTTGGGAAGGATTTTTGAGCAGAAGAGGGCAGTTGTTGGCTACCTACATCTGTATTCTGGTCAGACTCCACACATAAGACCTCAGGAATAGTGTTGAGCCACCCCCGTAGTGTTCGAGTTCGGTTCGGTTCGTCGAACACCCGTGTGTTCGCCGAACTGTTCGTCGAACTGTTCGTCGAACACCTTCGAACACCGTTAAAACCAATGGCAGGCAAACAAAAACACATAGAAACACATAGAAAACACCTTCAATGGTGTCCAAAAGCTGACAAACTGCTCAGAAGACATAACTAACACATGGAAAAGTGACAAGTACATATAGTCATTCGAAAATAAAAGAGGTGGAGGAGTAAAAGGAGGGGGAGACACAGATATAGGCATGTCATGCCCTTCTAAAATCCAAAAAGTGAGAAGCCGACACGGCCAGTCCGCTCCTGCCCGTGCCACCTCCGTGTCGCCGGGTTTGTGCCAGAGCCGCGGTGAACCCTGACGGCCAGCCCCCCTCTCCCAATACTGGTGCCTGTCCGCTGGTGGGTCGAGCGAGCCCCCCTGTGGTGGAGGCAGCTCTAAGCTTTTTAATTTAAATTGTCTCTCTAATTTGAATGAATACACTTTAAATCCATTTACAAGGATCTATTGGAGGGCAAGTCTCATGCCAGCAGCGGCGGTAATTCCAGCTCCAGTAGCGTCCACTAAAGCTGCTGCAGTTAAAAAGCTTTTATAAGGATCGAGCTCGGCTGTCCACCGCAAGGCATCCTACTGCCAGTCCCAGCCCCTATGCCTTGGGGTGCCTCCTGATGCTCTTCACTAAGTATCCCATGGTCCCGAAGCATTTCCTTTGAAAAAATTAAGTGTCTAAACTACAGGTGGTGCAGCTTGCTTAACAGCCGGGATAATCCGCTCACTAGCAGACACTGCTACTAGGCACAAAGTATTTCCTGGGCTAGATGCAGTTAAAAATTTGTAATTAGATACTCTCGTTGGATGCTGAGAAAGCATTCCATAGAGTCTCCTGGCACGCCATATATGATTCTCTTAAAAAGCTTGGGGTAGGGGTCTAGGGGACCCTTTTATAGCCAAAATCACGGCCCTGTATCGCAATACGTCACCTAGGCTGAAGATAAATGGAACTGTAGCACCCTGAGGGCTCGGTTGCTACAGACGTATTGCACCTCACCCAGAGGTGTGATATCTCACTCTCAGGTAAGGATGGAGTGTGGATCAGGACCCGACACCTGCATGCATTACACCACATTGCCGTGGGGCAGGGCGACCAATATGCCCCTGAGATGGGCACGACAGTCCCTGTCCCTGGCTGGAGTGGGGGGAGGGAACACTGAGGAAGGGGAACCCTGTAGTGCAGGAGCAGGGAGGAAGCAGTTCCTGGGTGCATTGAGAAGGGAGTATAAAAGGTGGGCACCATCTTAGTTCAGTGCAGAGAAGTCTGAGCAGAAGTGGCAGGGAGCAGGGGCTCTGCATGAGCTCTGCTCCGGAGGCAGGCCTAGTAACAGAGGCCCAGGCCTGGAAGAGGGAGAAGGAAGGAAGAGGAGCGGAGAAGGCTCCAGGAACGAGGAATGAAGGGATCCCAGGGGTGCGGACGGGCGAGTCGCCACCGCACGCCCGAATCCACCTGCGTGGAGGGGTCAGGCCAAAGGGGGAGACCGGTCCCCGAACTAGTGGAGGCAGGAAACGACCCTCAGCTAGAAACCGGAGGCTCTGACATTTTATGTGGCGCAGCCCCTCGCTACACCCGCTAGGAAGGCACCACATAGGGTCAGGGAAAGTGGCGCCAAGTTTACCAAGAGGAGGCCCGAGGCAGCCGAACAGAAGTGTTGGTAAGAAAGGCCAGACAAAGGACACACAAAGGGGGTCCTGTGAAGTGCTCCAAAGTTATCTGGGAGTTGTCTGAGCCCCTCACCTGGTGAGCACAGTACGACGTGGGCAGCCGTTACCTGCAGACGTGGTCTGGATAATAAGAACTGTGAGTAAAGGCCCTGAACTGCATCACTGACTCCGTGTCGTTACTGCTGCTGCCCTGCACCATCACCCCCATCCTCCGCATACACTGCCCTGAGGCTATACTCCTCCCGTGGGGAGTTATGCTACGCTCTGCTGCACCCACAACACCAGCCTCAGTGGTCTGCCCTGTAGCGGCGGTTCACTCTGACCGCAATCCACGGGTGGCCTAGTCGGACATTTAAACATGAAAACCACATAAATAGTTCCGCCACTGGTTTGACCTCCCTGAGCCACGGAACTGGGTCGCCGCCACGAAGACTACAACCACCAGCATCCACCAAAAAGGGTCCGGCTCCGGGTGTCCCAAGGCCCAGGGGGTGCTTCAGAACATTTTCATCACCTTTCACAATCACCAATGGGACAAGGCAGTGATGTCCTCTGTCCCCTCTCTTATACATCCTAGTGACGGAGCACCTGCTCTCATCAATTCGCCATAACCCCAATATTAGGTGGATTGAGGTGGGAGGCACCGAGTACAAGTGCTCTCTATTTGCTGATGATGTCCTAGTATATATCACTCAATCACATATATCCATCCATGCTGTTATGGCTGAAATAGATCACTTTGTTACATGGTCAAATTTTAAAATCAATGCAGCGAAGTCTGAGGCCCTCGATGTCTCCCTCCCCAAATCCATATAGGATTCCATCCAGTCCAACTTTCCCTTTGCCTGGCCCTCACAGGGTATCAAATACTTAGGAATTCCTATTCATAGAGACCTCTCCCGTCTATGTTATCTTAATTTTGGGCCCTTTATTGAACAACTCCATACAGACCACGGTTGGCAAGTTAGAACTGTAAGATTCACTACGTGAACCACTGGTGTTTTGTGGAAAAGCACATGTACACTGCGTTCCAAATTATTATACAAAAAGTGTTTAGGAGTGATAAGGGAAGAATTTGTTTGTTTGTCAGTTAAACTCATTGATGGTGATGTGTGTCAGGGCTCTTTATATCACTGTAAGCAATTGCAGACACCTGTGCTAATTAGTTTGGCAGGTGTGTCCAATGAAAGGCAAGACTACTTAAGAAGGCTCTCTCACATTATTAAGCAGCCTACATTTTCTGCCAAAATGGGAAAGAAAAAGGATGTGTCGGCTGCTGAGAAGCAACAAATTGTGGAGTGTTTAGGTCAAGGCATGACTACAATCAACATTGTGCGATGATCAGGATGATTTGTCTTGGCAATCAAGAAGTATGTAGCTGATTCACAGTACACACGTGTGCGTGCTGATAAGGGCAAATTGAGGACTCTTTCCTACAGGCAATTACGTCAGGTTGAAAGAGCAGTGGCAAAAAAGCCTTGTCATAGCAGCAGACAAGTTTTTGAAGCTGCTTGTGCCTCCAACGTCCCCCGAACAACAAGATGCAGGGTCCTTCAGAGGTTTGAAGCTGTGCATGCGCCATCCTGTCGACCTCCTCTATCCACTTCACACAAGCAGAAACGGCTCCAGTGGGCCAAACATTACATGAAGACTGATTTCAAAACTGTTTTGTTCACGGATGAGTGCCGTGCAGCGCTCGATGGTCCAGATGGATGGAGTGGAGGATGGCTGGTTGATGGACACCCCACGCAAACACGGCTACAGCGCCAACAAGGAGGAGGTGGAGTAATGTTTTGGGCTGGAATCATGGGGAGAGAGATTGTCGGCCCCTTTAGGATCCCTGAAGGCGCTAAAGATGAACTCCATAATGTATGTGGATTTTCTCAAACAGCACTTCCTGCCATGGTTCAAGAAGAAGAACCGTGTATTTCACAGCAAGATCATTTTTCTGCATGATAATGCACCATCTCATGCTGCACATAAAACATCTGCATCTCTGGCTGATATGGGCATAAAAGGGGACAAACTTATGGTGTGACCCCCATGCTCCCCTGACCTCTACCCCATTCAGAACCTTTGGAGCATCATTAAAAGGAGTGTCTATGATGGCGGGAGGCAGTTCACATCTAAGCAACAGCTCTGGGAGGGTATTCTGTCCTCATGCAAAACAATTGAAGCAGAAACCATCCAAAACCTGACAAATTCAATGGACGAGAGAGTTCAGAAGCTCCTTTCGAACAAGGGGTCCTATGTGAAAATGTAACATCACCTAGAATAAAGTTTTGAGTTGAAAACTGTTTGATTTCAGTTTCTAACAACCTGCTAATGCTTATAATTTCAAAAATGACCATTTTTTTGGTCTTTATTAAAATGAAAAGGTTGATCGAAAAGTTTGGGGGATCTAAGAGTGTGGCAACCCAGTAGTCATGATTACTTCGAATTCTGACAATATGAGGGTCATGCTGCAGGTAGTGCAGCAAGAAGGCACTTATGTGCCTTGCGCATCTCGGAGCCCCAAAATTATTTTCCGGGCTAGATGCAGCTAAAAATTATTTTTAATTTTAAATCTGGTGAAGCTTTAGTATAGATGGCCTAATAGGATCAGTGCTGCACACTGCTACAAAGCCCAAATTATTTTCCAGTCAAGATACAGATAAACATGATTAGTAATTTGAAAGCTTAAAACGGTTGGTAGGGTGATTTTAACGAGAGATGAGCGTTGTTCTACTCGAACTGTTCGCCAATCTCAAATTCGAGCTGTTTTGGGCAGTGTTCGAGCCGGTCGGCGAACACGAACAATTTGAGAAAAATTCGGCTGTTCGAGGTTATGTTCGATAACTGTTCGTGCACCAAAATCATAACTGGATTTTTTCTCAGTAATGATGAAAATTAATGTTAATACGCAGTTTGAGTGTACAGCGGGGCGGGGGGAGGGGCAGGGGATGGATCTCTGCAGGAACAATGAAGATCTCCATTTTTTTTTCTCTTTCCCGCATTTGCAGTGGGGAGGTGCAATCTGTCAGCCTATTAGCAGCGCACACACGGAGCGAAGTGCTTTTTTTCACACAAGCAAGGGCATGTGTGATTGGCAGTGTATGTCACATGTCCTTGCCCTATAAGACCAAGCCATTTTCCCCGTCGCCACCATTTTCTCACTGCTGCAGCTGCATGTTAGACGGCACCGCTGTTGCTGTGTGCGCTATACCTTGTTAATTTCAAGCCAATTTTCGCACAAATATACAGATATCTTGGGAGTAGGGAATAGTTGTGATTGCAGTCCTTTTAAGGACTAGGTTACAGCATTTCCTACGACTTTTATCAGGCAGGTCTGTGCTCTTAAATAGATAGATTGTGGGAGTAAAGACTAATTGTAATTGGAGTCCTTTTCAGGACTAGGTTACATCAGTTCCTATCAGTTTTTGCCAGGCAGGTCTGTGCCAGTGCTGTGCAAGTTTTTTTCACAGCATTTGGCTGAATCTAGCAAAGCTAATCCTTTTTGGCCTATTGCAGAGTGTGTTAGTCAGTGGAGTAGCCTATCTGTGTTGCAAGATATACCACCTGTGTATAGAATACCAATTTTTTTACTGCACCTAGTGAAGTAAAATCTTTTGGGCATAGCATCATTCTATTAGTCCATCTATACTGACCTCCATCAGGTTGCAAACTGAATATAATTTTTTTCTGCATCTAGCTCTGAAAAAATATTTGGGCTTCTAGCGGTGTGTGGGACTTGGTCTATTAGTCCATCTATACTGACCTCCATCAGGTTGCAAATTAAAAATAATTTTTTTCTGCATCTAGCTCTGAAAAAATATTTGGGCTTCTAGCAGTGTGTGGGACTTGGTCTATTAGTCCATCTATACTGACCTCCATCAGGTTGCAAATTAAAAATAATTTTTTTCTTCATTTATCTCTGAAAAAATATTTGGGCTTCTAGCAGCGTGTGGGACTTGTTCTATTAGTCCATCTATACTGACCTCCATCAGGTTGCAAATTAAAAATAATTTTTTTCTGCATCTAGCTCTGAAAAAATATTTGGGCTTCTAGCAGTGTGTGGGACTTGGTCTATTAGTCCATCTATACTGACCTCCATCAGGTTGCAAATTAAAAATATTTTTTTTCTGCATCTAGCTCTGAAAAAATATTTGGGCTTCTAGCAGTGTGTGGGACTTGGTCTATTAGTCCATCTATACTGACCTCCATCAGGTTGCAAATTAAAAATAATTTTTTTCTTCATTTATCTCTGAAAAAATATTTGGGCTTCTAGCAGCGTGTGGGACTTGTTCTATTAGTCCATCTATACTGACCTCCATCAGGTTGCAAATTAAAAATAATTTTTTTCTGCATCTAGCTCTGAAAAAATATTTGGGCTTCTAGCAGTGTGTGGGACTTGGTCTATTAGTCCATCTATACTGACCTCCATCAGGTTGCAAATTAAAAATAATTTTTTTCTGCATCTAGCTCTGAAAAAATATTTGGGCTTCTAGCAGTGTGTGGGACTTGTTCTATTAGTCCTTCTATACTGACGTCCAGCAGGTTGCAAATTGAATATAATTTTTTTCTGCATCTAGCTCTGAAAAAATATTTGGGCTTCTAGCAGTGTGTGGGACTTGGTCTATTAGTCCATCTATACTGACCTCCATCAGGTTGCAAATTGAATAAAAAAATTTTCTGCATCTAGCTCTGAAAAAATATTTGGGCTTCTAGCGGTGTGTGGGACTTGGTCTATTAGTCCATCTATACTGACCTCCATCAGGTTGCAAATTAAAAATATTTTTTTTCTGCATCTAACCCAGCCAATAGTTTTGGCCTAATACCACAGTTTGGCCACTCAGCTCTGCTCGGTTACCATCCATTGTTTTTTTGTGCAAACAACTCCAGAGTTGTGAATTAGTTAACCACCAAAATGAGTGGAAAAAGGCCTGCTGCTGGTGGAAAGGGGAATAGGCGTGTTGGGAAGGGGAAAAAAGGTTGTGTCCGTGGGGTAGGTGCAGAAGAAAGACCATCTTCCAGCCAAACTAAAATGTCTACTTCTTTTAGCGGACAATGTGATAAGATCCCTTTCTTACGGCCACGCCAATCGCTACAAATTCCAGATGAGGCACAAAAACAGCAGGTGCTTCAACGGATATCAAGTGCTCCTTTAAGTGGGCTCTCCTCCACATCAACTTCAACATCACAAATACTCCAGTCCTCAAAGGTGTCACCCAAATCGCACTTGCTTCCTCACAGCTCCCAAATCTCCAGCTGCCCGTCTGAGTATGAGGTAGAACAGATGGTTGAGTCTGCAGAGCTGTTTACTCATACTATAGCCTGGGAATCAGAGGTCGACTCCAGCGCTTCTGTGAATCCAGACGAGGAAATGATCTGCACTGATGCCCAGAATCTTTATGAGTCGGATCCAGGACCAGACGCAGAAGGTTCTGACCATAATGTAGACCCTCATTCCCAAACTGTAACTCCTGTTGGTGGAGACAATGAGGAAGACGATGATAAGACTCAAATACCTGATTGGAGCGACAACTTTAGTTTTTTGTCAGGGCAGGAACAGGTTGGCTCTGAGGACGACGGGTGTGATAACGCACAGGGTGATGATGATGAGGTCGGAGATCCCACTTACTGTCAACCCACAGTCAGCCAAGAGATGAGGTCAGCAGAGGAGGTGGAGGAAGATGCTAGTGACGACGAGGTCAGGTTGCGCCTTCCTGGACAGAGACGTAGTACTGGAAGCACGTCAACAACTGCATCCTCAAACACAACTCTGCCTCTCACCACAAGTCGTGGTGGCTCTTCAGGTCGCATGGGTGCTAAGCCTTGCATAGCCTGGGCATTTTTTCAGATCGATAAAGATGACCCAACTCGTGTTATCTGTAACATTTGTCAGCAAAAGCTAAGTAGAGGCCAAAAAATACATAGTTTGAGTACTTCATGCATGAACCGGCACATGGACATGAAGCATAAGTTGCAGTGGGAAGCTCAGTGTGCTACAATGCGGTCTAGCCGGCCGGGCCAATCACCGTCTGCCATATCTTGTGCATCCGCGGCCTCTTCATCCTCTGTGACTGGGGGGACAGCAGTCACACCTGTTTTGGGGCGCAGACCTGCCACCTCTTTACTCCATAATGTATGTGGATTTTCTCAAACAGCACTTCCTGCCATGGTTCAAGAAGAAGAACCGTGTATTTCACAGCAAGATCATTTTTCTGCATGATAATGCACCATCTCATGCTGCACATAAAACATCTGCATCTCTGGCTGATATGGGCATAAAAGGGGACAAACTTATGGTGTGACCCCCATGCTCCCCTGACCTCTACCCCATTCAGAACCTTTGGAGCATCATTAAAAGGAGTGTCTATGATGGCGGGAGGCAGTTCACATCTAAGCAACAGCTCTGGGAGGGTATTCTGTCCTCATGCAAAACAATTGAAGCAGAAACCATCCAAAACCTGACAAATTCAATGGACGAGAGAGTTCAGAAGCTCCTTTCGAACAAGGGGACCTATGTGAAAATGTAACATCACCTAGAATAAAGTTTTGAGTTGAAAACTGTTTGATTTCAGTTTCTAACAACCTGCTAATGCTTATAATTTCAAAAATGACCATTTTTTTGGTCTTTATTAAAATGAAAAGGTTGATCGAAAAGTTTGGGGGATCTAAGAGTGTGGCAACCCAGTAGTCATGATTACTTCGAATTCTGACAATATGAGGGTCATGCTGCAGGTAGTGCAGCAAGAAGGCACTTATGTGTCTTGCGCATCTCGGAGCCCCAAAATAATTTTCCGGCTAGATGCAGCTAAAAATTATTTTTAATTTTAAATCTGGTGAAGCTTATTATAGATGGCCTAATAGGATCAGTGCTGCACACTGCTACAAAGCCCAAATTATTTTCCAGTCAAGATACAGATAAACATGATTAGTAATTAGAAAGCTTAAAACGGTTGGTAGGGTGATTTTAACCAATCATCAAGCTTTTACTCTCCCCAGGATGACACAGGGGTAGAAAAGTCGTTTCGGATCCATGATTTGTTCATCTTTATGAACGTGAGTCTGTCTACATTATCAGTGGAGAGCCGCGTGCGCTTATCTGTCAGCACACCACCAGCAGCGCTGAACACACGTTCAGACAGAACGCTGGCTGCGGGGCATGACAAGATCTCCAAGGCGTAAGTGGCTAGCTCCGGCCATTTATCCAGATTGGAAGCCCAAAAAGAGCAAGGGTCCAGTGACACAGTCGTGGCTTCAATGTTTACTTGGAGATACTCCTGTACCATCGTCTCTAGGCGTTGACTATGTGTCAGACTTCTTGTCTCCTGTGGCCTTGCAAAGGATGGGCTAAAAAAGTGGTGAAATGATTCCGCAAAATTGATGTTACCAGCAGATACTGTGGTTCTGTTACGGTTTGAGTGCTGAACACTTGACGGTCCCACGGTTGGCAAGTTGGAACTGTGAGATTCACTACGTGCACCACTGGTATTTTGTGGAAAAGCACATGTAAGATTCTGCAACAGTCTCTGCTGATACTCCTGCATGCATGCATCCCTTTCTATGGCAGGAATAATTTCTGCAAATTTACTTTTGTACCGGGGATCTAACAGTGTGGCAACCCAGTAGTCAGGATTATTTCTAATTCTCACAATTCGAGGGTCATGTTGCAGGTAGTGCAGCAAGAAGGCACTCATGTGTGTTGCGCATCCAGGAGCACCAAGTCCCTGTTGTGTTGGTGGCGAGGTAACAATCATGCTTCCTTCCTCTGTCCTCTCCCCTCAACCTCGCACAACAGAAATGTGATCAAGGTCTCCCTCATCTGATGAGTCTTCCATCAGTTCGTCCTCCACTTCTTCCTGGGCTCCTGCACCTTCCTCACTAGTTTGGCTGCTACCATGCGCCCTGGTAAAACCATCTCCCCCACCCTCACATGCCTGCCGCCTTGGTGCTGCCGACCGTCTGGACCTTGCAGATGTTAGACCTTCCGCATACAACTCCTCCTCCTCTACTTCCTCCACCTCCTCTTGTGCCACCACCTGACTCCGAATTCTGTTTAACATGTGCTCCAGCATGTAAATCACCGGAATAGTCATGCTGATAATGGCATCGTCAGCACTAAACATCTTCGTCGCCATTTCAAAACTGTGCAGAAGGGTGCATAGGTCCCTGATCTGAGACCACTCCTCCAGCGTGATTTGCCCCACCTCTGAATCTCGTTGGCCCAGGCTATACGTCAGAACGTATTGCACCAGGGCTTGTCGGTGCTGCCACAGTCGCTGCAACATGTGCAGAGTTGAATTCCACCGGGTAGGCACATCGCATTTTAGCCGGTGAAGTGGCAGGCCCAACGACTTCTGTAGAGATGTAAGTCGCTGAGCTGCGGGATGCGAACGGCGGAAGTGAGCACACAGCGACCGTGCCCTCTGCAGAAGGCCATCTAGTCTGGGATAGTGGGCTAAAAATTGCTGGACAACCAGGTTCAACACGTGAGCCATACAAGGCACGTGTGTGACATTGCCCCGGCGAAGGGCCGCACCCAGGTTTGCAGCATTGTCGCACACGGCCTTCCCTGGTTTCAGGTCCAGTGGAGACAACCATTCATGAAATTGGTTCTCCAGAGCTGACCACAACTCCTCAGCTGTGTGACTCACATTTCCCAGACATTTCAATGTAAAAACCGCCTGATGACGTTGAGCCCTACTGCCAGCATAGTAAGGAGGTGTGCAGGATCCCTTCTGCGCAGTTAGAAAGCTTGTGGCATGACCAGACAGGCTTTGGGTGCAGGTGGAAGACCGAGAGGAGGTTGAGGAGGCAGAAGCAGTGGAGGAACTTTGACATAAAGAGGTTTGACGCACAACTCGTGGGGATGACAAGACTTGGACAGCAGCCCCTTGTCCTGCTGTCACCATAGTTACCCAGTGCCCAGTCAGCGACATGTAACGCCCCTGTCCATGCCTACTCGTCCAAGTGTCTGTGGTGAAATGCACCCTGTCACACACAGAGTTTCTCAAAGAAGCGGTGATGTTGTGTGCGACATGCTGGTGGAGCGCAGGCACACCTTTCTTTGAGAAGTAGTGCCGACTGGGCATCTGGTACTGGGGCACTGCGACGGACATAAGGTCTCGAAAATCCTCTGTGTCCACCAGGCGGAAAGGCAGCATTTCTGTAGCCAAGAGCTTGCAGATGGTGAAATTCAACCTCTTAGCTTTCTCATGGCTAGGAGGAAATGGTCTTTTACTTGTCCACATCTGAGGGACCGAGGGCTGGCTATTGTGCTTAGACGGGGTTGATAAGGGTGTCCCCGGCAAACTGCCGGTCTGTGAGGAAGATGCAGGCGGACATGTTAGGTTGCCTTGATCCAAAGGTGGTGCTATCGATGTCGGACAGCGCTCAACACCAGCTGGTGTTACCACCTCCAAAGAAAATGATGACCTGCCAATCACGCTGGCTGTTGCGGGTAAAGAGGTGGCAGGTCTGCGCCCCAAAACAGGTGTGACTGCTGTCCCCCCAGTCACAGAGGATGAAGAGGCCGCGGATGCACAAGATATGGCAGACGGTGATTGGCCCGGCCGGCTAGGCCGCATTGTAGCACACTGAGCTTCCCACTGCAACTTATGCTTCATGTCCATGTGCCGGTTCATGCATGAAGTACTCAAACTATGTATTTTTTGGCCTCTACTTAGCTTTTGCTGACAAATGTTACAGATAACACGAGTTGGGTCATCTTTATCGATCTGAAAAAATGCCCAGGCTATGCAAGGCTTAGCACCCATGCGACCTGAAGAGCCACCACGACTTGTGGTGAGAGGCAGAGTTGTGTTTGAGGATGCAGTTGTTGACGTGCTTCCAGTACTACGTCTCTGTCCAGGAAGGCGCAACCTGACCTCGTCGTCACTAGCATCTTCCTCCACCTCCTCTGCTGACCTCATCTCTTGGCTGACTGTGGGTTGACAGTAAGTGGGATCTCCGACCTCATCATCATCACCCTGAGCGTTATCACACCCGTCGTCCTCAGAGCCAACCTGTTCCTGCCCTGACAAAAAACTAAAGTTGTCGCTCCAATTATGTATTTGAGTCTTATCATCGTCTTCCTCATTGTCTCCACCAACAGGAGTTACAGTTTGGGAATGAGGGTCTACATTATGGTCAGAACCTTCTGCGTCTGGTCCTGGATCCGACTCATATAGATTCTGGGCATCAGTGCAGATCATTTCCTCGTCTGGATTCACAGAAGCGCTGGAGTCGACCTCTGATTCCCAGGCTATAGTATGAGTAAACAGCTCTGCAGACTCAACCATCTGTTCTACCTCATACTCAGACGGGCAGCTGGAGATTTGGGAGCTGTGAGGAAGCAAGTGCGATTTGGGTGACACCTTTGAGGACTGGAGTATTTGTGATGTTGAAGTTGATGTGGAGGAGAGCCCACTTAAAGGAGCACTTGATATCCGTTGAAGCACCTGCTGTTTTTGTGCCTCATCTGGAATTTGTAGCGATTGGCGTGGCCGTAAGAAAGGGATCTTATCACATTGTCCGCTAAAAGAAGTAGACATTTTAGTTTGGCTGGAAGATGGTCTTTCTTCTGCAGATGTTACTGTTGCTTTAACACCTACCCCACGGACACAACCTTTTTTCCCCTTCCCAACACGCCTATTCCCCTTTCCACCAGCAGCAGGCCTTTTTCCACTCATTTTGGTGGTTAACTAATTCACAACTCTGGAGTTGTTTGCACAAAAAAACAATGGATGGTAACCGAGCAGAGCTGAGTGGCCAAACTGTGGTATTAGGCCAAAACTATTGGCTGGCTTAGATGCAGAAAAAAATTATTTTGAATTTGCAACCTGATGGAGGTCAGTATAGATGGACTAATACAAATAGTCCCACACACTGCTAGAAGCCCAAATATTTTTTCAGAGGTACTGTAGATGCAGATAAAAATTACTTTTAATTTGCAACCTGATGGAGGTCAGTATAGATGGACTAATAGACCAAGTCCCACACACTGCTAGAAGCCCAAATATTTTTTCAGAGCTAGATGCAGAAAAAAATTATTTTTAATTTGCAACCTGATGGAGGTCAGTATAGATGGACTAATAGACCAAGTCCCACACACCGCTAGAAGCCCAACTATTTTTTCAGAGCTAGATGCAGAAAAAAATTATATTCAATTTGCAACCTGCTGGAGGTCAGTATAGAAGGACTAATAGAACAAGTCCCACACACTGCTAGAAGCCCAAATATTTTTTCAGAGCTAAATGAAGAAAAAAATTATTTTTAATTTGCAACCTGATGGAGGTCAGTATAGATGGACTAATAGACCAAGTCCTACACACTGCTAGAAGCCCAAATATTTTTTCAGAGCTAGATGCAGAAAAAAATTATTTTTAATTTGCAACCTGATGAAGGTCAGTATAGATGGACTAATAGACCAAGTCCCACACACCGCTAGAAGCCCAAATATTTTTTCAGAGCTAGATGCAGAAAAAAATTATTTTTAATTTGCAACCTGATGGAGGTCAGTATAGATGGACTAATAGACCAAGTCCCACACACCGCTAGAAGCCCAAATATTTTTTCAGAGCTAGATGCAGAAAAAAATTATTTTTAATTTGCAACCTGATGGAGGTCAGAATAGATGGACTAATAGACCAAGTCCAACACACCGCTAGAAGCCCAAATATTTTTTCAGAGCTAGATGCAGAAAAAAATTATTTTTAATTTGCAACCTGATGGAGGTCAGTTTAGATGGACTAATAGACCAAGTCCCACACACTGCTAGAAGCCCAAATATTTTTTCAGAGCTAGATGCAGAAAAAAATTATTTTTAATTTGCAACCTGATGGAGGTCAGTATAGATGGACTAATAGACCAAGTCCCACACACCGCTAGAAGCCCAACTATTTTTTCAGAGCTAGATGCAGAAAAAAATTATATTCAATTTGCAACCTGCTGGAGGTCAGTATAGAAGGACTAATAGAACAAGTCCCACACACTGCTAGAAGCCCAAATATTTTTTCAGAGCTAAATGAAGAAAAAAATTATTTTTAATTTGCAACCTGATGGAGGTCAGTATAGATGGACTAATAGACCAAGTCCCACACACTGCTAGAAGCCCAAATATTTTTTCAGAGCTAGATGCAGAAAAAAAATATTTTTAATTTGCAACCTGATGGAGGTCAGTATAGATGGACTAATAGACCAAGTCCCACACACTGCTAGAAGCCCAAATATTTTTTCAGAGCTAGATGCAGAAAAAAATTATTTTTAATTTGCAACCTGATGGAGGTCAGTATAGATGGACTAATAGACCAAGTCCCACACACTGCTAGAAGCCCAAATATTTTTTCAGAGCTAGATGCAGAAAAAAATTATTTTTAATTTGCAACCTGATGGAGGTCAGTATAGATGGACTAATAGACCAAGTCCCACACACCGCTAGAAGCCCAACTATTTTTTCAGAGCTAGATGCAGAAAAAAATTATATTCAATTTGCAACCTGCTGGAGGTCAGTATAGAAGGACTAATAGAACAAGTCCCACACACTGCTAGAAGCCCAAATATTTTTTCAGAGCTAAATGAAGAAAAAAATTATTTTTAATTTGCAACCTGATGGAGGTCAGTATAGATGGACTAATAGACCAAGTCCCACACACTGCTAGAAGCCCAAATATTTTTTCAGAGCTAGATGCAGAAAAAAAATTATATTCAGTTTGCAACCTGATGGAGGTCAGTATAGATGGACTAATAGAATGATGCTATGCCCAAAAGATTTTACTTCACTAGGTGCAGTAAAAAAATTGGTATTCTATACACAGGTGTTATATCTTGCAACACAGATAGGCTACTCCACTGACTAACACACTCTGCAATAGGCCAAAAAGGATTAGCTTTGCTAGATTCAGCCAAATGCTGTGAAAAAAACTTGCACAGCACTGGCACAGACCTGCCTGGCAAAAACTGATAGGAACTCATGTAACCTAGTCCTGAAAAGGACTCCAATTACAATTAGTCTTTACTCCCACAACCTATCTATTTAAGAGCACAGACCTCCCTGATAAAAGTCGTAGGAAATGCTGTAACCTAGTCCTTAAAAGGACTGCAATCACAACTATTCCCTACTCCCAAGCTATCTGTATATTTGTGCCAAAATTGGCTTGAAATTAACAAGGTATAGCGCACACAGCAACAGCGGTGCCGTCTAACACGCAGCTGCAGCAGTGAGAAAATGGTGGCGACGGGGAAAATGGCTTGGTCTTATAGGGCAAGGACATGTGACATACACTGCCAATGACACATGCCCTTGCTTGTGTGAAAAAAAGCACTTCGCTCCGTGTGTGCGCTGCTGATAGGCTGACAGATTGCACCTCCCCACTGCAAATGCGGGAAAGAGAAAAAAAAATGGAGATCTTCATTGTTCCTGCAGAGATCCATCCCCTGCCCCTCCCCCCACCCCGCTGTACACTCAAACTGCGTATTAACATTAATTTTCATCATTACTGAGAATAAATCCAGTTATGATTTTGGTGCACGAACAGTTATCGAACATAACCTCGAACAGCCGAATTTTTCTCAAATTGTTCGTGTTCGCCGAACGGCTCGAACACCGCCCAAAACAGCTCGAATTTGAGATTGGCGAACAGTTCGAGTAGAACAACGCTCATCTCTACTCAGGAATGAACATGGATGTCAGACATATGTACCATCTTCCAAAACTTTGAGGACTCCACCAAGATGGTGAGCAGTGATGACGCCATAATTACCGTCACCATCCCGCTTTTCTATCTTCTAAAATGCTCTCTGCTCACAATCAAAGAGGATCCATTGCAGGCAGAGCATGATGAGATGGAACAAGGAACCATATAAGGTGATTCCACACAGCCCAGCCTCATCTCATCCCAACGTGGATTGGGTGACAATGAGGAAGAAGAGGAAGAGGAGGAGGAAGAGCAGGAGCTAGTTTCATGCGCTGAAGACGGTACTACCAGCACAACTGTCATTGGGCCAGACTTCTCAACACCACTGAATGATAGCAGAGTAACATAAACTCAAATACAGTGTTTTCTTTTGGGAGGTCTAACTCTATTCCCATGCACCTCTGTCTTCACACCCAGACATGGGTATACGCTTCCTGATTTTGTCTATTTGCTCTTGTCCTACTCCTTCTCCTCATCTTCATCCTCCGCATCCTTCTCCATATTACCACCATATTGTCATGCAAGCTGTGGAAAAGACTTAGTGCAACACAGAGGGAAGAGGGAAAGGAAGCCCAGACACTAGGGAAAGGAGGGACTGGAAACCTCCTAGTCTGGTCTAGTGTCACCCTGTCTGAACTATTATCCCTATATTGGTTCTTCACCAATCGCCGCACGCGTGCCTCGCCCTGAAGTCTAGCGAAGGAAGGAGATCTCCACTAAACTCTATAGACAACTAGGGTAGACAAACACAGGGGAATTGCTTAGCTTTAGACGACACCAAACAAATGCGCACATGGCCTCAAGCTCCAGAGAGGATAAAGTACTGCTCTTGCTAAGCCTCACAAGTAGTAATGAATATCGCCAGCACCTTCCTTTCAGACACATCAGGTATTTATACACCCTGGTCAGAGAGCTGAAGCCGTCCTGGGAACCATGGAAAGGTAAGGATGAGGTTGGTTTATTATTTTTCTTTTATTGTGGGAGATCGTTGGCGTCAGCTGGAATGGGCGACACGGTAAGTATGGTTTAATTTAGAACATTAAAGTATTGTGTCTTTATTTCAATTAAAGGATTTTATTCTGGGAGTTGGTGTTTTTTTTAACTTTCACTATGGGGTTAGTAATTGGGGCGTCTTATAGACGCCTCTCCATTACTAACCTGGGCTTGATGTCAGCTGGCATTATAAGCTAACATCAACCCCAGCAATATTACCCCACTGCCACCGCTACAGGGCAGTGGGAAGAGCGAGGCTAAGTGCCAGAATTGGCACATCCTATGGATGCGCCATTTCTGGGGCGGCTGATGGCTGGTGTTTCTAGCCTGGGAGGGGGCAAATATTCATGGCACCCTTCCTGGGCTATTAATATCAGTCCCCTGCTGTCTGCCTAGCCTTTGCTAGCTATTAAAATAGGGGGGACCCCACGTCATTTTTTTTTTGGGTCCCCCATTTTAATAGCTATTAAAGGCTAGGTATTCAGCTGGGGGCTGATATTAGTAGCCTGGGAAGCTCCGTGGGTATTACTTCCTTCCTAGGCTTCAAACATCTGCCCCAGCCGTCTGCTTAACCTCCGCTAGAGACTAAAATTACGGGGAACCCCACACCAATATTTTTTTAATAAATCCTTTATTTTAACACTAAATGAAAAGTACAGTAACCAACACTGTCACTGTACTTATTATATATGTGACATGTTTCTATCTATCTAATCTATGTGTGATGCTCTATTCTTTCTGTTCTAAATTGTTGAGTACCGGTGTATGCCGCTGATGAATTGCCGGCTTTTCATGTTTCACTGTGAGCACTGTTCCCATCGATTTGGGCAATCACTGTAATGCCACAACCACCATGTCTGTGGCATTACAGTGAGTGGCAGACAATCCCTGCATGATTGGTGCTCTAAATAACGCCAAACATGCAGGACGGGAACCCGAGCTCCCGCCCGAGCATCGCGCAAGTACTCGGCGAGCTCCGAGCATCTCGAGTACTGAGATGCTCGGGCGAGTACTGAAAAGTGGCGAGCATGCTCGCTCATCACTAATCGTGACACTTGTCATGAGATCTTCTGCATTGAACGTAATATCTGCAAAATGAGGTATGTAGGTTGCACCAGTAGGAAAGTGTAAAAGAGAATAGCAGAACATCTATAACATAACCAGGGATGTGTCTTTCTGTCCGAAGCCTCTATAGACTGCACATGCGCAGTGTGGCCGGATTAGAAGACCACATCCAGTGTTTAGAGGTTACAGGGAGGAGGACAAGGATGTAGGAGTGTGGCGCCGGAGATTGCGGCATGCGTAGGCGCTTATTGCATACCGTCATCTCCGGAGGAGGAATGTGGCGCCGGAGTCAACGCCTGCGCACAGCGTGATCTCCATTGCCATTTTGTTGAAGACAAATTTGCACACTGTGTCTGCAACAAAACGGCGCAGGATAGTGCGGTATGCGCACGCGCTGATTCCGGCGCCATTTTATATAAATAACGTAAATGACGCGCTACATGGGAGCAGGGAAAAGGTGAGTAGGGGTGGGATTTTTTTCTGGATGGATGGATGGAACAACAGCAGCACTAGCAGGGTGGGGAACCAGGATGGGGGACCAGGATGGGGGAGCATATACCAGGATGGGGGACCAGGATGAGAGAGCATATACCAGGATGGGGGACCAGGAAGGGGGAGCATATTCCAGGATGGGGGAGCATGTACCAGGAGAGGGGAGCATATACCAGGATGGGGGAGTAAATTTCAGGATAGGTGAGCATATACTAGTATGGGGGAGCATATACCAGGATGGGGGAGCATATTCCAGGATGGGGGAGCATATACCAGGATGGGGGAGCATATACCCTGATGGGGGACTAGGATGGAGGAGCATATACCAGGATGAGGGACCAGGAAGGGGGAGCATATTTCAGGATAGGGGAGCATATACCAGGATGTGGGAGCATATACCAGGATGGGGGAGTAAATTCCAGGATAGGGGAGCATATACCAGTATGGGGGAGCATATAGCAGGATGGGGGAGCATATTCCAGGATGGGGGAGCATATTCCAGGATGGGGGAGCATATACCATGATGGCGGACTAGGATGGAGGAGCATATACCAGGATAGGGGACCAGGATGAGGGAGCATATGCCAGGATGGGGGACAAGGATGGGAGAGCATACACCATGATGGGGGAACAGGATGGGGGAGCATATTTCAGGAAGGGGGAGCATATATCAGGATGGGGGACCAGGATGGGTTAGCATATACCATGATGGGGGACCAGGATGGAGGAGCATATACCAAGATGGAGGAGCATATACCAGGATGAGGGACCAGGATGGGGCTGCATATTCCAGGATGTGGGAGCATATTCCAAGATTGGGGACCAGGATGATGGAGCATATACCAGGATGGGGGACCATATACCAGTATGGAGAACATATACCACGATGGGGGACCATTCAATTTCATGGGGTCAGGGGGGGCGCCGGTTCAGGCATTGCTCTGAGAATACAGAGCAGCCGCTGTAACCGCACCTCTGACCCTGACTGACAGTCGGCCTCAATGTAGAGCCAGTGTCAGTCAGGGCCCGGGGCATGGTTACAACCGAGGCTCTGTATACTCAGAGCAATGACTGAACCCACGACGCCTCTGCCTCCATGACCAAAACCGAATGCTGGCAGGGAGAATAAAGTTAATTTTATCCCTGCTGCGTTCGGCTGCGTGCAGGCGCTGGGCAGAATAATAATGCTATTAACCTGCAGATTAACCGCATATCTGCAGATTAATAGTGTTATTTCTGATGACTGGATCCCTTTAATTTAGTAATAAAATGGTGTCGGGGACGCTTGGATCGGGAGCTCGCGCCGAACACAGCCTTTATACAGCATATATTTACTGCATACCGGCCAAATCTTCCTGCCTGATGGGCCCCTGTAAACCCAAGACCCTAGCAGGAGCCTTGGGACCGCCATCCACCATGGCGCTAGACACCTTTCTTCAGTAGGACCCTGTCTCTCACGGAGTTTCGGCGCCATCTTGGACGGAGACGACCGCAGACCCTTACCTGGCGTGTGAGGGTGAGAGAGGAAGCGGAAAACCCCCGAAGCCATCTCCAGCGGTGAGAGAGTCGAGACCGAACCCAGCAGTGGGAGTGATCCGGGGGAGAGTGGCGAGATCCGGTGTAGCTCAGGAGGTGATGCCTACACCACAGACTAGGAGCCTGTCAGAGCCTCTGGAAGCACGCAATACGACGGGAGACCATGGGACATCGCAAAAGCATGAGACGCAGCCCCTGCACCCGCCGAAGGAGCAGAGACTTCCCCATAATAAACCAAAGGGAGATTGGGAAGCGGGGAGACACGAGTGCCACGAGGCAGGAGGGGGCCTTCCTTCCTACTATTAATCAGGATGGGGATTAATGGTCCTCCTCCCCAGCTCAGTCGGAAGAAGAGGGAGAAACACAGGGCTTGCCATGGAGGAAATAAGTAGACCACCTACCCTCAAAAAAAAGACTTTAAAAATCTATTTGCAGAGGTGAAGGAAACCCGATCAGAAATAGCCTGCCTAAGACAGGATATCCACCAACTATCACGACGCTTGGACACCCTAGAAGGTGAACATGATACTACCAGGATACACGTGGGAGATCTTCAACCAGTGGTCACTCATCAAAAAAGTATAATGCAAGATCTCCAATCTCACATTGAAGATTTGGACAACAGAGGCAGAAGGTCTAATATTAGGATAAGAGGTCTCCCTGAATCAGAGGGACAAGAGGACTTAAAAGCTGTGCTGCAAGACATTTTCAACAACATCACAGGGGACAATCAGGACACTCCCATTAAATTTGACAGCGCTCACAGGGCCCTAAAACCCAAGTCTGCAACATTCGCAATGGACGTTATTTGTTGCCTTCGTGATTATAAATCAAAGGAGAAAATAATGATAAAAGCAAGGGCTCTAAAAATCATAAAATTTAAAGGGACTGAATTACAAATATATCCTGACCTCTTTCGCTTCACCCTTCAGAGGAGAAGGCTACTCAAGCCTCTATTAAAAGCCCTGGTAGAGCAGGGGATCCCCTACCATTGGGGTTTCCCATTTGCCTTGACGGCACGCAGGAATGGAATTACATGGACACTTTGCTCTCTAAGGGATTTGGTATCGTTTTGCAAGGACTTGAACTTACCAGCAGTTAAGATCCAGGACTGGGACAGCTCCACCCTGTCAGATCCACCTCCACCTGTCTGGCGTAAGGTGGGGGAGAGTGGGACCCTCGCTGCGTAGGAGCTTGACCTATTGCGCTTCTCCCCATTCCTGTGGATATAATCCTGGCTGACTCTGAACATTGGCTATTCCTCTTGATTTTTTCTCCGGGGATTTATTCATCTCTTCCTTGTTTCAATACAGGCCGGTATTACATAGCAGACTACATTGGTTTAGTAATTGCTGTTGTTTAAAAAGTTTATAAAATAATATTGCTCGGTTAGGTGACCTTGAATTATTCCTTAATTTGAATAAGGTACTCTTGGGTGTCCCCCCACATCTAATTTTTGGGGTCACGATAATTAGGTTTGGTGCGCTCTCTTAATATCTTGTGGGCTCACTTCGTGCCACATAACCGGCCCCAAACCAAGGCTATTTCTTGGGAATACTATCGTTTAGGTTAATATTTGATTGAATGTTTGGTTGTTTGTATGTGTTCATGTCTACTCCCACCCCCATTGTCTCATTCCTTCCCCTCCCCGCCTACTATCCCTCCTACGGGAGGAGCTCTTTCCAATACTGGAGGATCGAGGAGGTTTCTATTGGATACTGAGGGGATTGAGGAGACAGGAGAGGTCTACGGCATTAGTGAGTATTTAGAATAATTCCTAGAGTACACATATAATGTATGTCCATAAATTTAATACTTCATATTACAGCTGTAAAGTACATTGTATGACATGCATATGTGTCGGACTATAGAGTGACCATTCAGAAAATTAATTATAACACCAAACACAACAAACCGAACATCCAGGTCATGATACAAAATTAATTGATTACAAATAAAGAATTAAGCCGAACATTATGTCAGACTAAAACACCTTTATTGCAAAATTGGGTTTTTCGTAGCACTAGAGAAAAAAGTGCATACACAAATTTATAAAGAGCATATATTATCTTAGTAGAAAATACAGGCATAGAGATATCAAACATAATTATGTCATGGTACACTGATGCCACATAGAGAGTATGGGATATATTGTATTGTATCCGCTCTTGTGCATATGGAAGCGGGTATAAAGTGGCCCTATCAAACTTGTATAGTATGTACAGTGAATAACCAAAGGGCACAACGTACACAGTACTAGAAATGAACTTAGAAATCTATTCAAATGGACAATTCCTAGGCGCAACCTTAAAACTTCCCAATCTAACATTGGCATCAGCCATGTACTCTATATCAGATAGACATGTGTTAATACCTGGTGGTCCGTCACTCCGTGTACCGCACGCCGACCCCGACGCGCGTTTCGGCACACCTTCATCAGGGGGTGGTGCCCAGAACACCGGTGATCACTTAGAACAAAAAGTGTGACCAATGGGAGGAGACCTGGCCAGATTGACGCATCCGCAGTCAGGAGGACCTGCGCGCCAAACCACGCCCCCCACGTCATGTGACCCGTGATGTACAGACACGCAGACACGTGACTATGCGCCACGGGACACATAAAGATACAGGGGCCGGGGAGGCACACAGGGCGTAGACCGCGCATGCGGACATGCCGATCTCCTCACATGGGGAACACATAATTGCAGAAAACAGCAAGGGGGCAGTGTGGCTGATGATTTTAAATCTCCCAGAGGAATGACAGTCTAATGCACAGGTACATTTCCCTTCGACTCTGAACAATGATAGCCCAATGTGTACCGCTTATAAATATTCACAATACAGAAACCTAATCTAAAAATATGAATAATATATAACAATATACATGAGATGACATAAAAGACAAATATACATATAATAAATATATAACATAATAATCCATTGTATTAATTAAATATAGTATATTACAGATATAAAACTCTATAGACATCAAAATGCATTTCATACATATGTATATATATTGAAATTCATAAGGCAATAATAATGACAGTGAAAAGGGAAGGAAGGGAAAAAAGGAAGAAAAGAAAGAGGGAAGCAGTGGAGGGAAGAGAGGAAAGAAGAAAGAACGATGTTAGGTGATAAATAGTCAAATAACTTAAACGTACTGTATATATTTGACCTAATATATGCGCATAAATAGATCTAATAACATAAAAAATAATAAAAATATATGGTCAAGTGTGTGTGTGTGTAATTAATCTGTTAACGTGCAGAGCATATATAGTGTAAATAATTAATTAAAGCCGAATGTGTATAGTAGATTACGCAACATATAAACAAATAGTATTATACTTGATGTGTAATACAATATAATGATGAATAATAATTAAGGGAGAAGATCAGTGCATGCATGTGTAAATAAGAATAAATCAAGACCGACTACACTAAGTAAATAGAGCGCAAAGTGAAAAACCTAATAAAAATGAAAGGGGAGGGAAGGAAGGAACAGAGGAGGTGGTGAGGGGGGACAAAGAAAAAGAGAAAGAAAAAGTGAAATGGTGAGAAATATGAAGAATGAAAAGAAAAGTGAAAATGTAAGATAGAGGGTATACAATGTGCATGAAAAAGAATATATAAAGATATAACGCAATACATATATCTAGGGAAAATCCAGTTCACTATACACTAATATGAACATAGCATTGGTGATGTCTCCAATATAGAAATATACAGCGATTATATTGAATAATATACATAAAGTGCCAAAAGAATTTTTTAATTTAATTATAAATGTGAATAAAACCAGAAATAGCAATATTATTCTCGCTTATATTCCAAATTCTCTCTTGATTAAGACTTCCTCTCAATGGGATACCGGCCATCAACATCCCAAGCAGGATCGACAAAGCCAGTCACTTCGAAAAGACTGCATACGAGATACAAATAAGTGATCACAGTACACAAAATTAAAAGCATATAAACAATAAAAAAATAATTTAAAAAAAACAAGAGAACAAAGACTATAGTTCAAATAAATGGAACAAAGCTAATGTTTTCATTCAGTCCCAAGGGGGAAACCATGTTTAGCAGCCATATCCAACGCGTCTCCAGCCTGGCCAATGCCGTGCTCACGTTACCACCTCTCACGTGTGGTCTAATCATGTCAATACCAATTACTTTCAAAGTTTATGGATCGCAATTATGATATAATTTAAAGTGTTTAGGAATTGTTGTTAATAGAGATGGATCATCAATTTCCCTAGCTGTGACGATGCCATTGACGTGTTCACGAACATGCACCTTCAATTGGCATGTAGTAAGACCTACATAAATCAAAGGACAGGTACATGTAGCGTAATATACCACTGCCTTTGATGTGCATGTGATGGTATTTTTGATGGCATATGTTTTAGAACCATCCGAATTGGTAACATTTTTTGCCCTAGCAATGTTATGACACGCTACGCATCTTCCGCAGGGCTTACAGCCCCAATCTGGTTTAACATGGGTGAATGTATTTTCTGGTTCATTAGTGTAATGACTTTTAACCAATTCATCTTTTAGATTTCGGGATCTGCGGTAGGTCACACTGGGTTTATCTCCAAGGTACCTGCCGAGTATTGGATCATTCAACAGAATAGGTCATGCATTCTCAAGGATCTGGTACATCTGGTTATTACGGCCATGAAATTGAGTAATAAATCGAACCTTGTGTGTCTCTGGATTTCTCGAGGTGTTCGAATAAAGAGCTTGATGGCGTGATGTACTTTTTGCTCTGTTATAGGCTCTTTTAATCGATCTCTTGCTATATCCTCTATTCTCGAATCTAATTTTGAGATCACGAGCATGGGATTCAAAATCTTCATCACTTGAACATATTCTACGAACTCGCAGAAATTGGCTCACTGAAATGGATCTAATCATTGCCGGCGGATGTGATGACATGGACACTTCGCTTTCTAAGGGATTTGATATCGTTTTGCAAGGACTTGAACTTACCAGCAGTTAAGATCCAGGACTGGGACAGCTCCACCCTGTCAGATCCACCTCCACCTGTCTGGCGTAAGGTGGGGGAGAGTGGGACCCTCGCTGCGTAGGAGCTTGACACATCTTGCTTCTCCCCATTCCTGTGGATATAATCCTGGCTGACTCTGAACGTTGGCTATTACTCTTGATTTTTTCTCCGGGGATTTATTCATCTCTCCCTTGTTTCAATACAGGCCGGTATTACATAGCACACTACATTGGTTTAGTAATTGCTGTTGTTTAAAAAGTTTATAAAATAATATTGCTCGGTTGGGTGACCTTGAATTATTCCTTAATTTGAATAAGGTACTCTTGGGTGTCCCCCCACATCTAATTTTTGGGGTCACGATAATTAGGTCTGGTGCGCTCTCTTAATATCTTGTGAGCTCACTTCGTGCCACATAACCGACCCCAAACCAAGGCTATTTCTTGGGAATACTGTCGTTTAGGTTAATATTTGATTGTATGTTTGGTTGTTTGTATGTGTTCATGTCTACTCCCACCCCCATTGTCTCATTCCTTCCCCTCTCTGCCTACTATCCCTCTTACGAGAGGAGCTCTTGCCAATACTGGAGGATCGAGGAGGTTTCTATCGGATACTGAGGGGATTGAGGAGACAGGAGTGGTCTACGGCATTAGTGAGTATATACGGAATTAGTAGAGCTTTTTCTATAATATCAAAATATTTGGATTTTAGAGTCCTCAGTGGTTGATACCTTTTAATGGCTAACTGAAAAGATGGTAACAAATTGCAAGCTTTGGAGACTACGCAGGTCTCTTCATTAGGCTAGAAAACCTATCTGCCTACCATATAATACATGGTCCGCAAATCCCTATAATAAAAGCAAAACCAAAAAGATCTGTTCTGGAGAAAGAAGTTGCAATGGGAGAGAGGAGAAACCTTTCCCTCCGAAATAGGTGGTAATAAAATCTATTGATAAATATTCTCCAAACAGACACATATAAGAGAAAATAGAGAAAATATTCTTTACTGGAAAAAATATAAATATCATAAAAATTACAATCAATATATAAATAAATAATAAAGTACGAAGTGAGGACGGCAGGGGAGGGGGAGAGAAGATGGCTAAAGAGTAATGTAATAAGATGAATAATATAACAGAGAGACTAGCACCCCAGGATAGCATTCAATACATAACTGGTGTAAGTATGCTGCCAATGGATGATAAATCCTAATACTGACCATATCAGATAATAATGGTTACAAATCCTCTAGGGGAAGCTGAGAACATGTCTAGAATAAAATCAATAATCCTGTATATAAAATACATGCAGGTAGATATCAGAATGGTTATACACTGTCAAATAGACTGTAATCATGATAATTGCGCAATAAGATATACATGTCAGTGAGTCATAGAAACAGACAAGGAGCTTCCATTACCTTGGGTCATGTCAGTAAAGTCCAAGGCAGCGTGGGAGAGAATGCTAGGAGTGCAAGGCTGCCTCGACGTGCGTTTTGCCCGGAAGTGGCTTCGTCAGGAGGCGTGGCTATCATGAGGAAAGGGAACACCTTATGTACCAGAGAGTACCAATCAGAATGAGGTACGTAATGAAGTCCCGCCCCCGGCGATGACGTGGACGCCCATGTGTGACACGTGGCCAGGAAGGAACAAGAGCACCTCCCAAGAAACCACGGCAATGCGGCCCGTCCAAGACGCCGCCAGGACGGGAACAATCAGAGTGTGCCGGCCAGAATTAGGTACGCAGTAAAATCCCGCCCCCGGCGATGACGCGGACGCCCTCGTATGGCATGTGGCCAGGGAGGAACACCTCCCATGTAACCACGGCAACGCAGCCCGTCCGAGACGCCGCCGGGAGGGGCAGAGACATGCGGTGACAGGCATGTCAAGGTGCAGGAGGCATGACAGATGGTCTGAATGAACAGGCAGCAAGCTGTGGGAGGTTCTGCATGTTGCTCGCACACGGAGTGGCCACCTCACTGTGTCGCAAGGTGCTGAGCCTCCATCAGCGTAGGGCAATAATAATGAGCCTCATGAAAAATATTGTAGAGGGGGGCCTTATTAAAGTCTCCTCTAAGGATTAGGAAAAGGCTGTCCATTATGGGCAGTATCTCCTACATATACATCTAGGGGTGATGTAATTCTGAGGGACTATAAAAGGGTATTAGACTTATAAATCATAAGGACCACATACAGAAATATATTGTAATAGGAGACCCCCTACTATAGGACTAATACAAGACAATTTGTAAAGTTTCAAAAAAGTCAAAGTACAAACACTCACAATAGATTAATGACCCATCAAAAAAGTACATAAGACAATCATTGAACAAATCACAACTTAATCCTTCTATATAGTGGTTATACAATATCCCATAGCTATATATTAATTCACTATTTAAGGGAACAAAGGGATTACTATCTGAAAGACATTCTTATTTATACAGGTACTATAAAGGTAATATTTGTGACCTAATTCTTGTCATCTAGGTTGATTGTTCAAAGTAGTATGAGATATATTCAATAATTCGTATCTTCTGTCAAGTTGATACATATATCAGACTCTTTCAAGCCGTTTAGAACCTCCATATCGCCATAACATAGCGCACCTAAATCAAGTGGATTATTAAAGAAAAGAATATAAGTAACATATAAGAAATAATTAAACACAAAAGGTGTCAATCTAAAAATAGCGCAGCAGTTATTATTATAGAAAGGACTTGAAACTGACCATATCGTTTAATCCTTTTGGGGCAATTGTGTCCCATAGCACAATCCACCGTGTTTCTTTTTGAAGCAGCTTCTTTTTGACATTCCCACCTCTAATGCCCATATATACGTGGTCAATGCCCCGGACCGTAAGGCCCCGAGGATTGCCTCTGTGGATTTCCAAAAAGTGTTTAGGTATTGTTTTGAGAAATTGTAAATCAGTACATGAAGAGGCATTATTTATATCTCTTATATGTTCTTGCATGCGGACCTTCAAGGCTCTGGTGGTCATGCCAATATAAATGAGTCCGCATGGGCAAGTTAGGTGGTAGATGACTGCTTCAGTGTGACATGTGATATGGTGGACTATGCGAAAGGAATTTTCCCCGCCGGAATTACAGAAATGTGATGCTCTAGGAAAGAATCTGCATACCGAACATTTACCGCAGGAGAAGCTGCCCCATGGGGGGCCTTTACTTCTAAATAGTGTTGAGTGAGCACTAAAATGCTCAGGTGCTCGAAGCTCGGGCCGAGCTCGCCGTGATACTCGGGTGCTCGACCCGAGCAATGAGACCAATGTTAGTCTATGAGAGACTCGAGCATTTTTGCGGTGGCACCCCCGGCAGTCTTTTAAAAGCCTAACAAGTGCCCAAAACGATAGTGACAGTGCTCAAATGACATGGGGACAGCATGGGGATCGCCCCAGGAAGCATTTCTGACCCCCAGGTCACTGCTGTCAACAATGTGGTCAGAGGTATTAAGCCACTATTACGGGCTCACAATAAAACGTTCAAAAACGAAAGTGAAACTTTTTTCCTGTGAAATATGTTAAAGAACATCCTTTCCAGGGAAAAGACTTGTGTATAAGGTAAAATAAATGACCAAAAACAAAAATACTCCTCCACACCTTCGGCTATGTTCACAAGTAGCAATTTTTATGCGTTTTTGCACTTTTGTATTGCTTTCAACTATGACAAATCCATTCACCGGGAAATGTCATTTTAACATTTTACAACCTTATCTGGCCATGTGCTGTGTGACACATGCATACAGTGCTGAAAAGACATGGGAACAGCATGGGGAAGACCCCTGGAAGCATCTCTGAATCCTAGGTCACTGTCTAAAAGTGTGCCCATCATAAGTGATCCTTGCCGCATCAGAAGATGCAGACTTGCAACTATCCCCATGCAAGATCTAGTCCCAGGGCAGTGTTCAATTGTACCTCCCCCATTCCTTGCAATGCAAGCGCAAGTATGCAGCCTGCCACCCACCCCCAGGCTGCAATACCATACTGCTTGCTTGCTTGAACTTGAAATTGGGCCCTATTAGGAATGTGGAGGCGGAATCTGGCCACCACGTCATGGCTGTGTTGGCGGCCAGGAATCCATACTCAGTCCCCAGCTGCCCGGCGGCCGGGTGTCCATACTCGAAAATACAAAAACTACCGCACTCCTGATTTGTTCTTGGTGCACGGGTAAGGTACCAAGCCCAAAGTACTATATGAGAAGAACCCGGCACTCAAGGAATTTAGAAAATTGGGTATAAAGTTTTTAATGAAGTTGGTACAATCAAATAAACAAACGTTTCGGTCCCTCGGGACCTTCATCAGTGTAAAAGGTACGGGTCATGAGGGTGGAAAAGGAGTCCACTAAGATTGCTGAGCTAGGAACTGAAACATATACCGAGGAGTATAGGCCAGGAAAGGTACGTCAGTAGAGAAAGCTGGAAACTGAGGTACAGAGTAGAATGCAGACACGGTATCCACCGCTTGTCAAAGGTGATGACAAAGGGTGGACAAAGGGTGTCCATACTCGGTCCCCAGCCGCCCCGCGGCCGGGTGTCCACACACGGTCCCCAGCCGCCTGGGGGCAGCTGGGTGTCCATAAACGGTCCCCAGCCGCCCCATTTCTCCTTGGAACATCCCCCCACACACTTTTCTTAGCCCGGCCTGCTTTAGGCAGCATTGGACGAGCCCACCAGAGAACCAGACTCCTCCGGTGAGCCCTGACTTTTCCATCGGTGGAGTTGAGAGTGCCAAGGTGAGGAGCATGATGATGATGACAGAAGTTAGCATCTGCTATGTTTACTTTTAATGCAAGTGTAAGTGTGCAGCCTGCCACCCACCAACCCCCAGACTGCAATTCCATACTGCTAGCTTGCACTAGAAATGGGGCCTTTTAGTTTAAAGGAGGCTGAAGCTGGCCACTACCTCATGGCTGCTTCGGCAGCGAGGTATCCATACTCAGTCCCCAGCCTCCCCTATTTGTCCTGGTGTGCCTTATACATAAGATTAAGCGCGTATACCAAAACATTACCTGTGCCCTCCCCAGTGCATTTAGTGGGAAGGAGAGCCTATTCCGCTGTAGTGTGTGCATGCCAAACCCCTGTTCATGGTACATGCGAAGATGCCTCCCACCCTGCACCTGTCGTTGCAGACTTGCAACTATCCCCATTCAAGTCCTTGTCCCAGGGCAGTGTTCAATTGTAACTCTCCCATTCCTTGCAATGCAAGCCCAAGTATGCAGCCTGCCACCCACCCACCCCCAGGCTGCAATACCATACTGCTTGCTTGCTTGCACTTTAAATTGGGCCTTTTAGGCATGTGGAGGCGGAATCTGGCCACCACGCCAAGGCTGTGTCGGCGGCCTGGTGTCCATAATCAGTCCCCAGCCACCCCTATTTGTCCCGGTAACCTTTCCCACACTTTTCTTAGCCTGGCCTGCTTTAGGGCAGCATTGGCCGAGCCCACCGGACTATCAGACTCCTCCGGTGGGCCCTGGCTTCTCCATCAGGGGAGTTGAGAGTGCCAAGGTGAGGAGCATGATGAGGATGATAGAAGTTAGCATCTGCTTTGTTTTGTTGTAATGCAAGCGCATGTATGTAGTAGCGGCTAGGCCTGAGGTGGTCAGCGTTTTGGCGCATATCCTACCTCCTCCGAGGATTGCTGGATGTTTTCCTGCTACTATCCAAGTTCTATGACTCCCGTTAAAACAAAGCTTCAGGTGATGAATGATGGATGAGGTAGTGGCAAAGGAGAAAGAGCAGGAGGAACAGGGACCATTCACATCAATATCAGGCCAATCAACCAGATATGTCTTGTAGGATATGTTTCTGTAACAAAAGGAGCGGATCGGCTACACAGTTATAGGGTATACAGTGAGTGCAATGCCTACCAAAAATTTCGAGGCACTCCAATGCCCCTTGGAAATGACATGGAGGTCAGAGGGCGTTAACTTAACCTTTTTTTCCATTTATAGCAACTGGGTCTCCTGTGCACTGTTGGCCTAATCAGTGAATGGAAGGCTTTCCAAAAATTATGAGGAACTGCAATGCCCCTTACAAGAGCCATGTGTGGCACCCCAGGGGTCTGGTCACCACAGTAATAGAGATATTACGTCGGAGAGCAAGTGGGAGGTTTCCTGGTCAGGATCCCTTAAACATGCAACATCCTCCTTCCCCAGTCCTGGGAGGGGAGAATTCTGCCCTTATAAACTGGATCTGGGGAGGGGTTCAGTGAGTCAGAGAACAGAGAACAGTCAGAGTCAGAGTGAGAGCAAGGGAAAGTAACAGCAAGGAGCTCTGTAGGAGCTAGGAGCTAAAGACCAGGGGATGGAAGCTGAGCAGAGCTCGCCCTGGCAGAAGACAATAGGAACCGGACACAGGAGTCCGAGGCTGTGAGGACTTATATATCCAGCAGCAGAAACCAGCCGGCAGGGGATTTCAGGTCCTCTGGCCATAGAAGCCCGGAGGCTCAGTCACAAGCAAGGGACCAGCACCGCCGTCGTGGAGTGGAGGCTAACAGAAGGCCCCAAGTCGCCAGCCATACGGGTGAGCACTACACGGTACACTCAGGGACGTGGGCTACTTCTACCCGCTTACAGCAAGGTAGCCAGGAAGAGTGCAGACAGACGGGGAGGCCTACAACTCCACCTGGCCAGGGGAACTCCTGCTTGCTCACAGACTGACCAGGCCTCTTATGCTAGCCATTACTCCCGGGAGGGTCTACCTTATAATCATCAGTAAAGACCCTGAACTGCACTGAAAAGACTCTGAGTCGTTCCTGCTGCGCTCGTGCACCATCACCCCCATCATCCACACTCACTGCCCTGAGGCTATACTCCTCCCATGGGGAATTATCCCATTCTCTGATGCGCACACAACACCAGCCTCAGCGGTCTGCCTCGCAGCGGTGGTACTCCCTGACCGCAATCCACGGGTGGCGCAGTCGGACAATTAACCTCAAAACCTAAGAAAGACTGCCACTGGTTTGACCAGCCTGGGCCACGGGACCGGGTCACCGTCACGGAGACTACAGACCCCAGAGACCCGGCACCGGGTATCCCACACACGTGTACACACGGCCCAGGTGGCGCGTCACATGCAGTACAGCATATTACAAACATAAGTCCCATTGTTGGGGAGTGGGTGTCCCATAGTATTTGCTTATGCCTTGCAAGCAAAAGCTGCCAAAAATTAGGACGGAGCAACTTGCAATGCTCCTTACACGAGCCATGCAGTACAGCATGTTACAAACATAAGTCCCATTATTGGGGAGTGGGTGTCCCATAGTATTTGCATATGCCTTGCAAGCAAAAGCTGCCAAAAATTAGGACGGAGCAACTTGCAATGCCCCTTACAAGAGCCATGCAGTACAGCATATTACAAACATAAGTCCCATTATTGGGGAGTGGGTGTTCCATGGTATTTTCTTATGCTTTCCAAGCAAAAGCTGCCAAAAATTAGGATGGGGCAACTTGCAATGCTCCTTACAAGAGCCATGCAGTACAGAATATTACAAACATAAGTCCCATTATTGGGGAGTGGGTCTCCCATGGTATTTGCTTATGCTTTCCAAGCAAAAGCTGCCAAAAATTTGGACGGAGCAACTTAGAATGCCCCTTACAAGAGCCATGCAGTACAGCATATTACAAACATAAGTCCCATTATTGGGGAGTGGGTCTCCCATAGTATTTGCTTATGCTTTCCAAGCAAAAGCTGCCAAAAATTAGGATGGAGCAACTTGCAATGCCCCTTACAAGAGCCATGCAGTACAGCATATTACAAACATAAGTCTCATTATTGGGGAGTGGGTGTCCCATGGTATTTGCTTATGCTTTCCAAGCAAAAGCTGCCAAAAATTAGGACGGAGCAACTTGCAATGCCCCTTACAAGAGCCATGGAGTACAGCATATTACAAACATAAGTCCCATTATTGGGGAGTGGGTCTCCCATAGTATTTGCTTATGCCTTGCAAGCAAAAGCTGCCAAAAATTAGGACGGACCAACTTGCAATGCCCCTTACAAGAGCCATGCAGAACAGCATATTACAAACATAAGTCCTATTATTGGGGAGTGGGTGTTCCAGAGTATTTGCTTATGCTTTCCAAGCAAAAGCCGCCAAAAATTAGGATGGAGCAACTTGCAATGCCCCTTACAAGAGCCATGCAGTACAGCATATTACAAACATAAGTCCCATAATTGGGGAGTGGGTGTCCCATAGTATTTGCTTATGCTTTCCAAGCAAAAGCTGCCAAAAATTAGGACAGAGCAACTTGCAATGCCCCTTACAAGAGCCATGCAGTACAGCATATTACAAACATAAGTCCCATTATTGGGGAGTGGGTCTCCCATAGTATTTGCTTATGCTTTCCAAGCAAAAGCTGCCAAAAATTAGGATGGAGCAGCTTGCAATGCCCCTTACAAGAGCCATGAAGTAAAGCAGATTACAAACATAAGTCCCATTATTGGGGAGTGGGTGTCCCATGGTATTTGCTTATGCTTTCCAATCAAAAGCTGCCAAAAATTAGGACGGAGCAACTTGCAATGCCCCTTACAAAAGCCATGCAGTACAGCATATTACAAACATAAGTCCCTTTATTGAGGAGTGAGTGTCCCATAGTATTTGCTTATGTCTTGCAAGCAAAAGCTGCCAAAAATTAGGACGGAGCAACTTGCAATGCCCCTTACAAGAGCGATGCAGAACAGCATATTTCAAACATAAGTCCCATTATTGGGGAGTGGGTGTCCCATAGTATTTGCTTATGCTTTCCAAGCAAAAGCTGCCAAAAATTAGGGCAGAGCAACTTGCAATGCCCCTTACAAGAGCCATGCAGTACAGCATATTACAAACATAAGTCCCATTATTGGGGAGTGGGTGTCCCATTGTATTTGCTTATGCTTTCCAAGCAAAAGCTGCCAAAAATTAGGACAGAGCAACTTGCAATGCCCCTTACAAGAGCCATGCAGTACAGCATATTACAAACATAAGTCCCATTGTTGGGGAGTGGGTCTCCAATAGTTTTTGCTTATGCTTTCCAAGCAAAAGCTGACAAAAATTAGGACGGAGCAACTTGCAATGTCCCTTACAAGAGCCATGCAGTACAGCATATTACAAACATAAGTCCCATTATTGGGGCGTGGGTCTTCCATAGTATTTGCTTATGCTTTCCAAGCAAAAGCTGCCAAAAATTAGGACGGAGCAACTTGCAATTCCCCTTACAAGAGCCATTCAGTACAGCATATTACAAACATAAGTCCCATTATTGGGGAGTGGGTGTCCCATAGTGTTTGCTTATGCTTTCCAAGCAAAAGCTGCCAAAAATTAGGACAGAGCAACTTGCAATGCCCCTTACAAGAGCCATGCAGTACAGCATATTACAAACATAATTCCCATTATTGGGGAGTGGGTGTCCCATAGTATTTGCTTATGCTTTCCAAGCAAAAGCTGCTAAAAATTAGGACGGAGCAACTTGCAATGCCCCTTACAAGAGCCATGCAGTACAGCATATTACAAACATAACTCCCATTATTGGGGAGTGGGTGTCCCATGGTATTTGCTTATGCTTTCCAAGCAAAAGCTGCCAAAAATTAGGACGGAGCAACTTGCAATTCCCCTTACAAGAGCCATGCAGTACAGCATATTACAAACATAAGTCCCATTATTGAGGAGTGGGTGTCCCATAGTATTTGCTTATGCCTTGCAAGCAAAAGCTGCCAAAAATAAGGATGGAGGAACTTGCAATGCTGGCACCCTGGTGGTATAGTGGTGGTGGAGGCTGAGGATAAGGAGAAGAAGATAAAACAGCCAAAACGAGGAAGCATATACCCATGTGTGGGTGTGAAGCGGTGCATGTGAACACACCTCCCGAAATAACACAGTGGATTTGACTTTATGTTACTCTGCTGTCATTTGGTGGTGATGAGAATTCTGGCCCAATCCAGCCCTTGTTCATTTTTATAAGGGTCAGCTTGTCAGCATTGTCAGTTCACAGGCGAGTGCGCTTATCAGTTCTAATTCCCCCAGCGGCACTAAAAACACGCTCCGATAACACGCTAGCGGCAGGGCAGGCCAGGACCTCCAAGGCGTACAGAGCGAGTTCATTCCAAGTGTCCAGCTTGGATACCCAATAATTAAAAGGCACAGAGGAATCACGGAGGACGCTGGTACGGTCGGCAAGGTACTCCCTCACCATCTTTTGAAACTTTCCACTCCTTGTGAGAGTACCCCGCGCCTCAGGGCCTGTAAGCTGGGCGGGTGTCAGAAAACTGTCCCAGAACGTTGACAGTGTTCCCCTGCCTCTGCTGGATTGGAGTTGCATCTCTCTCGCCTGTACGCCTTGGTTGGGCAACGAACTGTGACCTCTGCCGCTAGCGTGTTCAGATGGGAATTTTTTTAAGAGTTCTGCAGCAAGGGCCTTCTGGTACTGCACCATTTTTGTAGACCTCTCCACCTCAGGAATTAGAGAGTGAAAGTTCTCCTTGTAGCGGGGATGTGTTCCGTCCCAAGGTCCGACTGGGTCCCGGCTTCCACTATGTTTACCCAGTGTGCCGTCAGAGGGATGTACCGTCCCTGGCCACAAGCACTTGTCCACGTGTCTGTTGTCAGGTGGACTCACCCAGTAACTGCGTTGTTGAGGGCACGGCAGATGCTTTGGGACACGTGCTTGTGTAGTGCGGGAATGGCACACCGGGCAAAATAGTGTCGGCTGGGGACCGAGTACCGAGGGACGGCCACCGCCATAAGATTGCGGAAGGATTCCGTCTCCACCAGCCTAAAAGGCAGCATTTCCAATGCAAACAGTCGTGAAATGTGCGAATTTAGGACTGTGGCCTGTGGGGCGTTAGCTGCGAATTTCCGATTTCATTCAAATGTCTGGGATATGGACAATTGAACGCTGTGGTGGGACATGGACGTGGACGTTGATGCTGTTTCTTGAGAAACTGCCAAAAGAAGTGAAGACTGATAGGAGGGGGCATCTTTACATGCAGTATGGACAGGGGATTGCCTTGCACACAGAACAGGGGGTTCTATTGCACGCACAACAGTGGAAGAAGCAGTGGTGACACCCGCTGACACTGGTCGTGGACCCTGGGTTTCGCCCCACAAAGTCGGGTGCTTTGCTGCCATGTGCCTGATCATGCTGGTGGTGGTCAGGCTGGTAGTTTTGTCACCCCTGCTGATGTTGGCATGGCAGGTGGAACATATGGCCTTTTTGGGGTTATCACCAGAGTCTTTAAAAAAATTCCAGACTCTGGAAGACCTACCGCTTGCACTGGCAACGTCCCTCGTGTTGGTGTTACGGGGAACGGTTGCCTGCCTTCTGTCTGCGGCCACCACACTGCTTCTTCCTGCCAGTTGGGGTACTCTGCCTCCCTCCCCCTGTGTGCTGCTGGCCTCACTCTGCATGTCCTCCTTCCACATTGGGTCAGTTACTAGATCATCCACCACCTCCTCCTCTTCCACTTGCGCACCACGATCCTCCTCCTCACTTCCTGGCAATTGTGTCTCGTCAGCGTCCACCTCTTGTGACAGATTGCCAACGTCGACTTCCTGTGGCCGTGGCTGTTCAAATATTTGGGCACCGCAACATGGGATCTCCTCTTCCACCACTTCAAGCGTATCAGGCGAGGAGCCCAAATATGGAAATGGACCAGTGAACAGCTCTTCAGAGTGTCCAAGTGTGGGATCACTTGCTGTCTGACGACACTCGGCATGGTGGAAGGAAGGAGCATCAGGGTGAGGAGGAGTATGCGGTCGAGACTCACGGCTACTAAGAGTTGACCGTGTGGAAGACAGACCGGAGCTGGTGGTGCCCAGGTAACTGGTAGTATTATCTGCTATCCAAATAATAACCTGTTCACACTGATCAGTTCTCAATACTGGTGTTGTCCTGTGCTTCCCTAGTAATTCGGTCAAGAAGTGGGAGCGAGAAGATGTGGCTGTTGGTTGTGGCACATTTTCACCTTAGCCACGGCCACGTCCTCTGCACGAATAATCACCAGAACATCCACTTCCACGTCCCTTGCCACGCGCCTTGCCCATTGTAAATGAAGCAAAATAGCTTACACTTGCACTATCAATGGAAAAAGGGTAATAAAGAGTAGATTAGAACCATGGAAGAGGAAAACCACAGTTATTGTTTACTGGGGTATACCACACTTTTTAAAATTGAGATATTTGCGGCTGAACAGTGAGCGACACACTCAAACTGCTTTTTTTTTAGATATCAAAGGTCCAAAACTGGATAGTAAAGTGATTTGACCCGTGGAACTGCGAAACCACACTGGGAAGTCGGGCCTACACAAGACTATTTTCAACAGATATACTTTTGTGTCACAACAGTCAGGAGACACTACTGTTTTTCTTTATGGAAAAAACTACCAAAAGCTGAATAATAGAGATTTTTTATCGTGGGATGGCAAAACCACAGTTATTGTTTACTGGGGTATACCACACTTTTTTAAATAGAGATATTTGCGGCTGAACAGTGAACGACACACTCAAACTGCTTTTTTTTTAGATACCAAAGACACAAAACTGGATAGTACAGCGATTAGACACGTGGAACTGTGAAACCACACTGGGATGTCGGGACTACACAAGACTATTTTCAACAGATACCTTTTTGTGTCACAACAGTCAGGAGACACTACTGTTTTTCTTTACGGAAAAAACTACAAAAAGCTGAATAATAGAGATTTTTTACCATGGGATGGCAAAACCACAGTTATTGTTTACTGGGGTATACCACACTTTTTTAAATAGAGATATTTGCGGCTGAACAGTGAGCGACACACTCAAACTGCTTTTTTTTAGATACCAAAGGCCCAAAACTGGATAGTACAGCGATTTGACCCGTGGAACTGCGAAACCACACTGGGATGTCGGGACTACACAAGACTATGTTCAACAGATATCTTTTTGTGTCACAACAGTCAGGAGACACTACTGTTTTTCTTTACGGAAAAAACTACCAAAAGCAGAATAATAGTGATTTTTTACCGTGGGATGGCAAAACCACAGTTATTGTTTACTAGGGTATACCACACTTTTGTAAATAGAGATATTTGCGGCTGAACAGTGAGTGACACACTCAAACTGCTTTTTTTTTAGATACCAAAGGCCCAAAACTGGATAGTAAAGCGATTTGACCCGTGGAACTGCGAAACCATACTGGGATGTCGGGCCTACACAAGACTATTTTCAACAGATATATTTTTGTGTCACAACAGTCAGGAGACACTACTGTTTTTCTTTACGGAAAAAACTACCAAAAGCTGAATAATAGAAATTTTTTACCGTGGGATGGCAAAACCACAGTAATTGTTTACTGGGGTATACCACACTTTTTTAAATAGAGATATCTGCGGCTGAACAGTGAGTGACACACTCAAACTGCTTTTTTTTTAGATACCAAAGGCCCAAAACTGGATAGTACAGCGATTTGACCCGTGGAACTGCGAAACCACACTGGGATGTCGGCCCTGCACAAGACTATTTTCAACAGATATATTTTTGTGTCACAACAGTCAGGAGACACTACTGTTTTTCTTTACGGAATAAACTACAAAAAGCTGAATAATAGAGATATTTTACCGTGGGATGGCAAAACCACAGTTTTAGTTTACTGGGGTATACCACACTTTTTTAAATAGAGATATTTGCGGCTGAACAGTGAGCGACACACTCAAACTGCCTTTTTTTTAGATACCAAAGGCCCAAAACTGGATAGTACAGCGATTTGACCCGTGGAACGGCGAAACCACACTGGGATGTCGGGCCTACACAAGACTATTTTCAACAGATATATTTTTGTGTCACAACAGTCAGGAGACACTACTGTTTTTCTTTACGGAAAATACTACCAAAAGCTGAATAATAGAGATTTTTTACCGTGGCATGGCAAAACCACAGTTATTGTTTACTGGGGTATACCACACTTTTTTAAATAGAGATATTTGCGGCTGAACAGTGAGCGACACACTCAAACTGCTCTTTTTTTATATACCAAAGGCCCAAAACTGGATAGTACAGCGATTTGACCCGTGGAACTGCGAAACCACACTGGGATGTCGGGCCTACACAAGACTATTTTCAACAGATATATTTTTGTGTCACAACAGTCAGGAGACACTACTGTTTTTCTTTACGGAAAAAACTACCAAAAGCTGAATAATATAGATTTTTTACCGTGGGATGGCAAAACCACAGTTATTGTTTAATGGGGTATACCACACTTTTTTAAATAGAGATACTTGCGGCAGAACAGTGAGCGACACACTCAAACTGTTTTTTTTTTTAGATACCAAAAGCCCAAAACTGGATAGTACAGCGATTTGACGTGTGGAACTGCGAAACCACACTGGGATGTCGGGCCTACACAAGACAATTTTCAACAGATATATTTTTGTGTCACAACAGTCAGGAGACACTACTGTTTTTCTTTACGTAAAAAACTACCAAAAGATGAATAATAGAGATTTTTTACCGTGGGAAGGCAAAACCACCATTATTGTTTACTGGGGTATACCACACTTTTTTAAATAGAGATATTTGCAGCTGAACAGTGAGCGACACACTCAAACTGCTTTTTTTTTTAGATACCAAAGGCCCAAAACTGGATAGTACAGCGATTTGACCCGTGGAACTGCGAAACCACACTGGGATGTCTGGCTTACACAAGACTATTTTCAACAGATATATTTTGGTGTCACAACAGTCAGGAGACACTACTGTTTTTCTTTACAAAAAAAACTACCAAAAGCAGAATAATAGAGATTTTTTACCGTGAGATGGTAAACCACAGTTATTGTTTACTGGGGTATACCACACTTTTTTAAATAGAGATATTTGCGGCTGAACAGTGAGCAGAACACTAAAACTGCTTTTTTTTTAGATACCGAAGGCCCAAAACTGGATAGTACAGCGATTTGACCCGTGGAACTGCGAAACCACACTGAGATGTCGGGCCTACACAAAATTATTTTCAACAGATATATTTTTGTGTCACAACAGTCAGGAGACACTACTGTTTTTCTTTACGGAAAAAACTACCAAAAGCTGAATAACAGAGATTTCTTACCGTGGGATGGCAAAACCACAGTTATTGTTTACTGGGGTATACCACACTTTTTTAAATAGAGATATTTGCGGCTGAACATTGAGCGACACACTCAAACTGCTTTTTTTTAGATACCAAAGGCCCAAAACTGGATAGTACAGCGATTTGACCCGTGGAACTGCGAAACCACACTGGGATGTCGGGCCTACACAAGACTATTTTCAACAGATATATTTTTGTGTCACAACAGTCAGGAGACACTACTGTTTTTCTTTACGGAAAATACTACCAAAAGCTGAATAATAGAGATTTTTTACCGTGGGATGGCAAAACCACAGTTATTGTTTACTGGGGTATACCACACTTTTTTAAATAGAGATATTTGCGGCAGAACAGTGAGCAACACACTCAAACTGCTTTTTTTTTAGATACCAAAGGCCCAAAACTGGATAGTACAGCGATTTGACCCGTGGAACTGCGAAACCACACTGGGATGTCGGGCCTACACAAGACAATTTTCAACAGATATATTTTTGTGTCACAACAGTCAGGAGACACTACTGTTTTTCTTTACGTAAAAAACTACCAAAAGATGAATAATAGAGATTTTTTACCGTGGGAAGGCAAAACCACCATTATTGTTTACTGGGGTATACCACACTTTTTTAAATAGAGATATTTGCGGCTGACCAGTGAGCGACACACTCAAACTGCTTTTTTTTTTAGATACCAAAGGCCCAAAACTGGATAGTAAAGCGATTTGACCCGTGGAACTGCGAAACCACACTGGGATGTCTGGCTTACACAAGACTATTTTCAACAGATATATTTTTGTGTCACAACAGTCAGGAGACACTACTGTTTTTCTTTACAGAAAAAACTACCAAAAGCAGAATAATAGAGATTTTTTACCGTGGGATGGCAAAACCACAGTTATTGTTTACTGGGGAATACCACACTTTTTTAAATAGAGATATTTGCGGCTGAACATTGAGCGACACACTCAAACTGCTTTTTTTTAGATACCAAAGGCCCAAAACTGGATAGTACAGCGATTTGACGTGTGGAACTGCGAAACCACACTGGGATGTCGGGCCTACACAAGACAATTTTCAACAGATATATTTTTGTGTCACAACAGTCAGGAGACACTACTGTTTTTCTTTACGTAAAAAACTACCAAAAGATGAATAATAGAGATTTTTTACCGTGGGAAGGCAAAACCACCATTATTGTTTACTGGGGTATACCACACTTTTTTAAATAGAGATATTTGCGGCTGAACAGTGAGCGACACACTCAAACTGCTTTTTTTTAGATACCAAAGGCCCAAAAATAGATAGTACAGCGATTTGTCCCGTGGAACTGCGAAACCACACTGTGATGTCGGGCCTACACAAGACTATATTCAACAGATATATTTTTGTGTCACAACAGTCAGGAGACACTACTGTTTTTCTTTACGGAAAAAACTACCAAAAGCTGAATAATAGAGATTTTTTACCGTGGGATGGCAAAACCACAGTTATTGTTTACTGGGGTATACCACACTTTTTTAAATAGAGATATTTGCGGCTGAACAGTGAGCAACACACTCAAACTGCTTTTTTTTTAGATACCAAAGGCCCAAAACTGGATAGTACAGCGATTTGACCCGTCTAACTGCGAAACCACACTGGGATGTCGGGCCTACACAAAATTATTTTCAACAGATATATTTTTGTGTCACAGCAGTCAGGAGACACTACTGTTTTTCTTTACGGAAAAAACTACCAAAAGATGAATAATAGAGATTTTTTACCGTGGGATGGCAAAACCACCATTATTGTTTACTGGAGCATACCACACTTTTTTAAATAGAGATATTTGCGGCTGAACAGTGAGCGACACACTCAAACTGCTTTTTTTCAGATACCAAAGGCCCAAAAATGGATAGTACAGCGATTTGACCCGTGGAACTGTGAAACCACACTGGGATGTCGGGCCTACACAAGACTATTTTCAACAGATATATTTTTGTGTCACAACAGTCAGGAGACACTACTGTTTTTCTTTACGGAAAAAACTACCTAAAGCTTAATAATAGAGATTTTTTACCGTGGGATGGCAAAACCACAGTTATTGTTTACTGGGGTATACCACACTTTTTTAAATAGAGATATTTGCAGCTGAACAGTGAGCGACACACTCAAACTGCTTTTTTTTTAGATACCAAAGGCCCAAAACTGGATAGTACAGCGATTTGACCCGTGGAACTACGAAACCACACTGGGATATCGGGCTTACACAAAACTATTTTCAACAGATATATTTTTATGTCACAACAGTCAGGAGACACTACTGTTTTTCTTTACGGAAAAAACTACCAAAAGCTGAATAACAGAGATTTTTTACCGTGGGATGGCAAAACCACAGTTATTGTTTACTGGGGTATACCACACTTTTTTAAATAGAGATATTTGCGGCTGAACAGTGAACGACACACTCAAACTGCTTTTTTTTAGATACCAAAGGCCCAAAACTGGATAGTACAGCGATTTGACCCGTGGAACTGCGAAACCACACTGGGATGTTGGGCCTACACAAAACTATTTTCAGCAGATATATTTTTGTGTCACAACAGTCAGGAGACACTACTGTTTTTCTTTACGGAAAAAACTACCAAAAGCTGAATAATAGAGATTTTTTACCGTGGGATGGCAAAACCACAGTTATTGTTTACTGGTGTATACCACACTTTTTTAAATAGAGATATTTGCGGCTGAGCAGTGAGCGACACACTCAAACTGCTTTTTTTTTAGATACCAAAGGCCCAAAAGTGGATAGTAAAGCGATTTGACCCGTGGAACTGCGAAACCACACTGGGATGTCGGGCCTACACAAGACTACTTTCAACAGATATATTTTTGTGTCACAACAGTCAGGAGACACTACTGTTTTTCTTTATGGAAAAAACTACCAAAAGCTGAATAATAGAGATTTTTTACCGTGGGATGGAAAAACCACAGTTAATGTTTACTGGCGTATACCACACTTTTTTAAATAGAGATATTTGCGGCTGAACAGTGAGCAACACACTCAAACTGCTTTTTTTTTAGATACCAAAGGCCCAAAACTGGATAGTACAGCGATTTGACCCGTGGAACTGCGAAACCACACTGGGATGTCGGGCCTACACAAAATTATTTTCAACAGATATATTTTTGTGTCACAGCAGTCAGGAGACACTACTGTTTTTCTTTACGGAAAAAACTACCAAAAGATGAATAATAGAGATTTTTTACCGTGAGATGGCAAAACCACCATTATTGTTTACTGGAGCATACCACACTTTTTTAAATAGAGATATTTGCGGCTGAACAGTGAGCGACACACTCAAACTGCTTTTTTTTAGATACCAAAGGCCCAAAAATGGATAGTACAGCGATTTGACCCGTGGAACTGTGAAACCACACTGGGATGTCGGGCCTACACAAGACTATTTTCAACAGATATATTTTTGTGTCACAACAGTCAGGAGACACTACTGTTTTTCTTTACGGAAAAAACTACCTAAAGCTTGATAATAGAGATTTTTTACCGTGAGATGGCAAAACCACAGTTATTGTTTACTGGGGTATACCACACTTTTTTAAATAGAGATATTTGCAGCTGAACAGTGAGCGACACACTCAAACTGCTTTTTTTTTTAGATACCAAAGGCCCAAAACTGGATAGTACAGCGATTTGACCCGTGGAACTACGAAACCACACTGGGATATCGGGCTTACACAAAACTATTTTCAACAGATATATTTTTATGTCACAACAGTCAGGAGACACTACTGTTTTTCTTTACGGAAAAAACTACCAAAAGCTGAATAACAGAGATTTTTTACCGTGGGATGGCAAAACCACAGTTATTGTTTACTGGGGTATACCACACTTTTTTAAATAGAGATATTTGCGGCTGAACAGTGAACGACACACTCAAACTGCTTTTTTTTTAGATACCAAAGGCCCAAAACTGGATAGTACAGCGATTTGACCCGTGGAACTGCGAAACCACACTGGGATGTTGGGCCTACACAAAACTATTTTCAGCAGATATATTTTTGTGTCACAACAGTCAGGAGACACTACTGTTTTTCTTTACGGAAAAAACTACCAAAAGCTGAATAATAGAGATTTTTTACCGTGGGATGGCAAAACCACAGTTATTGTTTACTGGTGTATACCACACTTTTTTAAATAGAGATATTTGCGGCTGAGCAGTGAGCGACACACTCAAACTGCTTTTTTTTTAGATACCAAAGGCCCAAAAGTGGATAGTAAAGCGATTTGACCCGTGGAACTGCGAAACCACACTGGGATGTCGGGCCTACACAAGACTACTTTCAACAGATATATTTTTGTGTCACAACAGTCAGGAGACACTACTGCTTTTCTTTATGGAAAAAACTACCAAAAGCTGAATAATAGAGATTTTTTACCGTGGGATGGAAAAACCACAGTTAATGTTTACTGGCGTATACCACACTTTTTTAAATAGAGATATTTGTGGCTGAAAAGTGAGCGACACACTCAAATGGCTTTTTTTTTAAGATACCAAAGGCCCAAAACTGGATAGTACAGCGATTTGACCCGTGGAACTGCGAAACCACACTGGGATGTCGGACCTACACAAGACTATTTTCAACAGATATATTTTTGTGTCAAAACAGTCAGGAGACACTTCTCTTTTTCTTTACGGAAAAAACTACCAAAAGCTGAATAATAGAGATTTTTTACCGTGGGATGGCAAAACCACAGTTATTGTTTACTGGTGTATACCGCACTTTTTTAAATAGAGATATTTGCGGCTGAACAGTGAGCGACACACTCAAACTGCTTTTTTTTTAAGATACCAAAGGCCCAAAACTGGATAGTAAAGCAATTGAGCCGTGGAACTGCGAAACCACACTGGGATGTCGGGCCTACACAAGACAACTTTCAACAGATATATTTTTGTGTCACAACAGTCAAGAGACACTACTGTTTTTCTTTATGGAAAAAACTACCAAAAGCTGAATAATAGAGATTTTTTACCGTGGGATAGCAAAACCACAGTTATTGTTTACTGGGGTATACCACACTTTTTTAAATAGAGATATTTGCGGCTGAACAGTAAGCGACACACTCAAACTGCTTTTTTTTTTAGATACCAAAGGCCCAAAACTGGATAGTACAGCGATTTGACCCGTGGAACTGCGAAAACACACTTTGATGTTGGGCCTACACAAAACTATTTTCAACAGATATATTTTTATGTCACAACAGTCAGGAGACACTACTGTTTTTCTTTACGGAAAAAACTACCTAAAGCTTAATAATAGAGATTTTTTACCGTGGGATGGCAAAACCACAGTTATTGTTTACTGGGGTATACCACACTTTTTTAAATAGAGATATTTGCAGCTGAACAGTGAGCGACACACTCAAACTGCTTTTTTTTTAGATACCAAAGGCCCAAAACTGGATAGTACAGCGATTTGACCCGTGGAACTGCGAAACCACACTGGGATATCGGGCTTACACAAAACTATTTTCAACAGATATATTTTTATGTCACAACAGTCAGGAGACACTACTGTTTTTCTTTACGGAAAAACTACCAAAAGCTGAATAACAGAGATTTTTTACCGTGGGATGGCAAAACCACAGTTATTGTTTGCTGGGGTATACCACACTTTTTTAAATAGAGATATTTGCGGCTGAACAGTGAACGACACACTCAAACTGCTTTTTTTTTAGATACCAAAGGCCCAAAACTGGATAGTACAGCGATTTGACCCGTGGAACTGCGAAACCACACTGGGATTTGGGCCTACACAAAACTATTTTCAGCAGATATATTTTTGTGTCACAACAGTCAGGAGACACTACTGTTTTTCTTTACGGAAAAAACTACCAAAAGCTGAATAATAGAGATTTTTTACCGTGGGATGGCAAAACCACAGTTATTGTTTACTGGTGTATACCACACTTTTTTAAATAGATATATTTGCGGCTGAGCAGTGAGCGACACACTCAAACTGCTTTTTTTTTAGATACCAAAGGCCCAAAAGTGGATAGTAAAGCGATTTGACCCATGGAACTGCGAAACCACACTGGGATGTCGGGACTACACAAGACTACTTTCAACAGATATATTTTTGTGTCACAACAGTCAGGAGACACTACTGTTTTTCTTTACGGAAAAAACTACCAAAAGCTGAATAATAGAGATTTTTTACCGTGGGATGGCAAAACCACAGTTATTGTTTACTGGTGTATACCACACTTTTTTAAATAGAGATATTTGCGGCTGAGCAGTGAGCGACACACTCAAACTGCTTTTTTTTTAGATACCAAAGGCCCAAAAGTGGATAGTAAAGCGATTTGACCCGTGGAACTGCGAAACCACACTGGGATGTCGGGCCTACACAAGACTACTTTCAACAGATATATTTTTGTGTCACAACAGTCAGGAGACACTACTGCTTTTCTTTATGGAAAAAACTACCAAAAGCTGAATAATAGAGATTTTTTACCGTGGGATGGAAAAACCACAGTTAATGTTTACTGGCGTATACCACACTTTTTTAAATAGAGATATTTGTGGCTGAAAAGTGAGCGACACACTCAAATGGCTTTTTTTTTAAGATACCAAAGGCCCAAAACTGGATAGTACAGCGATTTGACCCGTGGAACTGCGAAACCACACTGGGATGTCGGACCTACACAAGACTATTTTCAACAGATATATTTTTGTGTCAAAACAGTCAGGAGACACTTCTCTTTTTCTTTACGGAAAAAACTACCAAAAGCTGAATAATAGAGATTTTTTACCGTGGGATGGCAAAACCACAGTTATTGTTTACTGGTGTATACCGCACTTTTTTAAATAGAGATATTTGCGGCTGAACAGTGAGCGACACACTCAAACTGCTTTTTTTTTAAGATACCAAAGGCCCAAAACTGGATAGTAAAGCAATTGAGCCGTGGAACTGCGAAACCACACTGGGATGTCGGGCCTACACAAGACAACTTTCAACAGATATATTTTTGTGTCACAACAGTCAAGAGACACTACTGTTTTTCTTTATGGAAAAAACTACCAAAAGCTGAATAATAGAGATTTTTTACCGTGGGATAGCAAAACCACAGTTATTGTTTACTGGGGTATACCACACTTTTTTAAATAGAGATATTTGCGGCTGAACAGTAAGCGACACACTCAAACTGCTTTTTTTTTTAGATACCAAAGGCCCAAAACTGGATAGTACAGCGATTTGACCCGTGGAACTGCGAAAACACACTTTGATGTTGGGCCTACACAAAACTATTTTCAACAGATATATTTTTATGTCACAACAGTCAGGAGACACTACTGTTTTTCTTTACGGAAAAAACTACCTAAAGCTTAATAATAGAGATTTTTTACCGTGGGATGGCAAAACCACAGTTATTGTTTACTGGGGTATACCACACTTTTTTAAATAGAGATATTTGCAGCTGAACAGTGAGCGACACACTCAAACTGCTTTTTTTTTAGATACCAAAGGCCCAAAACTGGATAGTACAGCGATTTGACCCGTGGAACTGCGAAACCACACTGGGATATCGGGCTTACACAAAACTATTTTCAACAGATATATTTTTATGTCACAACAGTCAGGAGACACTACTGTTTTTCTTTACGGAAAAACTACCAAAAGCTGAATAACAGAGATTTTTTACCGTGGGATGGCAAAACCACAGTTATTGTTTGCTGGGGTATACCACACTTTTTTAAATAGAGATATTTGCGGCTGAACAGTGAACGACACACTCAAACTGCTTTTTTTTTAGATACCAAAGGCCCAAAACTGGATAGTACAGCGATTTGACCCGTGGAACTGCGAAACCACACTGGGATTTGGGCCTACACAAAACTATTTTCAGCAGATATATTTTTGTGTCACAACAGTCAGGAGACACTACTGTTTTTCTTTACGGAAAAAACTACCAAAAGCTGAATAATAGAGATTTTTTACCGTGGGATGGCAAAACCACAGTTATTGTTTACTGGTGTATACCACACTTTTTTAAATAGATATATTTGCGGCTGAGCAGTGAGCGACACACTCAAACTGCTTTTTTTTTAGATACCAAAGGCCCAAAAGTGGATAGTAAAGCGATTTGACCCATGGAACTGCGAAACCACACTGGGATGTCGGGACTACACAAGACTACTTTCAACAGATATATTTTTGTGTCACAACAGTCAGGAGACACTACTGTTTTTCTTTACGGAAAAAACTACCAAAAGCTGAATAATAGAGATTTTTTACCGTGGGATGGCAAAACCACAGTTATTGTTTACTGGTGTATACCGCACTTTTTTAAATAGAGATATTTGCGGCTGAACAGTGAGCGACACACTCAAACTGCTTTTTTTTTAGATACCAAAGGCCCAAAACTGGATAGTAAAGCAATTGACCCGTGGAACTGCGAAACCACACTGGGATGTCGGGCCTACACAAGACAACTTTCAACAGATATATTTTTGTGTCACAACAGTCAAGAGACACTACTGTTTTTCTTTACGGAAAAAACTACCAAAAGCTGAATAATAGAGATTTTTTACCGTGGGATAGCAAAACCACAGTTATTGTTTACTGGGGTATACCACACTTTTTTAAATAGAGATATTTGCGGCTGAACAGTGAGCGACACACTCAAACTGCTTTTTTTTTTAGATACCAAAGGCCCAAAACTGGATAGTACAGCGATTTGACCCGTGGAACTGCGAAACCACATTGGGATGTTGGGCCTACACAAAACTATTTTCAACAGATATATTTTTATGTCACAACAGTCAGGAGACACTACTGTTTTTCTTTACGGAAAAAACTACCAAAAGCTGAATAACAGAGATTTTTTACCGTGGGATGGCAAAACCACAGTTATTGTTTACTGGGGTATACCACACTTTTTTAAATAGAGATATTTGCGGCTGAACAGTGAATGACACACTCAAACTGCTTTTTTTTTTAGATACCAAAGGCCCAAAACTGGATAGTACAGCGATTTGACCCGTGGAACTGCGAAACCACACTGGGATGTTGGGCCTACACAAAACTATTTTCAGCAGATATATTTTTGTGTCACAACAGTCAGGAGACACTACTGTTTTTCTTTACGGAATAAACTACCAAAGGCTGAATAATAGAGATTTTTTACCGTGCGATGGCAAAACCACAGTTAATGTTTACTGGGGTATACCGCACTTTTTTAAATAGAGATATTTGCAGCGGAACAGTGAGCGACACACTCAAACTGCTTTTTTTTTAGATACCAAAGGCCCAAAACTGGATAGTAAAGCGATTTGACCCGTGGAACTGCGAAACCACACTGGGATGTCGGGCCTACACAAGACAACTTTCAACAGATATATTTTTGTGTCACAACAGTCAGGAGACACTACTGTTTTTCTTTACGGAAAAAACTACCAAAAGCTGAATAATAGAGATTTTTTACCGCGGGATGGCAAAACCACAGTTATTGTTTACTGGTGTATACCGCACTTTTTTAAATAGAGATATTTGCGGCTGAACAGTGAGTGACACACTCAAACTGCTTTTTTTTTAGATACCAAAGGCCCAAAACTGGATAGTAAAGCAATTGACCCGTGGAACTGCGAAACCACACTGGGATGTCGGGCCTACACAAGACAACTTTCAACAGATATATTTTTGTGTCACAACAGTCAGGAGACACTACTGTTTTTCTTTACGGAAAAAACTACCTAAAGCTTAATAATAGAGATTTTTTACCGTGGGATGGCAAAACCACAGTTATTGTTTACTGGGGTATACCACACTTTTTTAAATAGAGATATTTGCAGCTGAACAGTGAGCGACACACTCAAACTGCTTTTTTTTTAGATACCAAAGGCCCAAAACTGGATAGTACAGCGATTTGACCCGTGGAACTACGAAACCACACTGGGATATCGGGCTTACACAAAACTATTTTCAACAGATATATTTTTATGTCACAACAGTCAGGAGACACTACTGTTTTTCTTTACGGAAAAAACTACCAAAAGCTGAATAACAGAGATTTTTTACCGTGGGATGGCAAAACCACAGTTATTGTTTACTGGGGTATACCACACTTTTTTAAATAGAGATATTTGCGGCTGAACAGTGAACGACACACTCAAACTGCTTTTTTTTTAGATACCAAAGGCCCAAAAGTGGATAGTAAAGCGATTTGACCCGTGGAACTGCGAAACCACACTGGGATGTCGGGCCTACACAAGACTACTTTCAACAGATATATTTTTGTGTCACAACAGTCAGGAGACACTACTGTTTTTCTTTATGGAAAAAACTACCAAAAGCTGAATAATAGAGATTTTTTACCGTGGGATGGAAAAACCACAGTTAATGTTTACTGGCGTATACCACACTTTTTTAAATAGAGATATTTGCGGCTGAACAGTGAGCAACACACTCAAACTGCTTTTTTTTTAGATACCAAAGGCCCAAAACTGGATAGTACAGCGATTTGACCCGTGGAACTGCGAAACCACACTGGGATGTCGGGCCTACACAAAATTATTTTCAACAGATATATTTTTGTGTCACAGCAGTCAGGAGACACTACTGTTTTTCTTTACGGAAAAAACTACCAAAAGATGAATAATAGAGATTTTTTACCGTGGGATGGCAAAACCACCATTATTGTTTACTGGAGCATACCACACTTTTTTAAATAGAGATATTTGCGGCTGAACAGTGAGCGACACACTCAAACTGCTTTTTTTTAGATACCAAAGGCCCAAAAATGGATAGTACAGCGATTTGACCCGTGGAACTGTGAAACCACACTGGGATGTCGGGCCTACACAAGACTATTTTCAACAGATATATTTTTGTGTCACAACAGTCAGGAGACACTACTGTTTTTCTTTACGGAAAAAACTACCTAAAGCTTGATAATAGAGATTTTTTACCGTGAGATGGCAAAACCACAGTTATTGTTTACTGGGGTATACCACACTTTTTTAAATAGAGATATTTGCAGCTGAACAGTGAGCGACACACTCAAACTGCTTTTTTTTTTAGATACCAAAGGCCCAAAACTGGATAGTACAGCGATTTGACCCGTGGAACTACGAAACCACACTGGGATATCGGGCTTACACAAAACTATTTTCAACAGATATATTTTTATGTCACAACAGTCAGGAGACACTACTGTTTTTCTTTACGGAAAAAACTACCAAAAGCTGAATAACAGAGATTTTTTACCGTGGGATGGCAAAACCACAGTTATTGTTTACTGGGGTATACCACACTTTTTTAAATAGAGATATTTGCGGCTGAACAGTGAACGACACACTCAAACTGCTTTTTTTTTAGATACCAAAGGCCCAAAACTGGATAGTACAGCGATTTGACCCGTGGAACTGCGAAACCACACTGGGATGTTGGGCCTACACAAAACTATTTTCAGCAGATATATTTTTGTGTCACAACAGTCAGGAGACACTACTGTTTTTCTTTACGGAAAAAACTACCAAAAGCTGAATAATAGAGATTTTTTACCGTGGGATGGCAAAACCACAGTTATTGTTTACTGGTGTATACCACACTTTTTTAAATAGAGATATTTGCGGCTGAGCAGTGAGCGACACACTCAAACTGCTTTTTTTTTAGATACCAAAGGCCCAAAAGTGGATAGTAAAGCGATTTGACCCGTGGAACTGCGAAACCACACTGGGATGTCGGGCCTACACAAGACTACTTTCAACAGATATATTTTTGTGTCACAACAGTCAGGAGACACTACTGCTTTTCTTTATGGAAAAAACTACCAAAAGCTGAATAATAGAGATTTTTTACCGTGGGATGGAAAAACCACAGTTAATGTTTACTGGCGTATACCACACTTTTTTAAATAGAGATATTTGTGGCTGAAAAGTGAGCGACACACTCAAATGGCTTTTTTTTTAAGATACCAAAGGCCCAAAACTGGATAGTACAGCGATTTGACCCGTGGAACTGCGAAACCACACTGGGATGTCGGACCTACACAAGACTATTTTCAACAGATAAATTTTTGTGTCAAAACAGTCAGGAGACACTTCTCTTTTTCTTTACGGAAAAAACTACCAAAAGCTGAATAATAGAGATTTTTTACCGTGGGATGGCAAAACCACAGTTATTGTTTACTGGTGTATACCGCACTTTTTTAAATAGAGATATTTGCGGCTGAACAGTGAGCGACACACTCAAACTGCTTTTTTTTTAAGATACCAAAGGCCCAAAACTGGATAGTAAAGCAATTGAGCCGTGGAACTGCGAAACCACACTGGGATGTCGGGCCTACACAAGACAACTTTCAACAGATATATTTTTGTGTCACAACAGTCAAGAGACACTACTGTTTTTCTTTATGGAAAAAACTACCAAAAGCTGAATAATAGAGATTTTTTACCGTGGGATAGCAAAACCACAGTTATTGTTTACTGGGGTATACCACACTTTTTTAAATAGAGATATTTGCGGCTGAACAGTAAGCGACACACTCAAACTGCTTTTTTTTTTAGATACCAAAGGCCCAAAACTGGATAGTACAGCGATTTGACCCGTGGAACTGCGAAAACACACTTTGATGTTGGGCCTACACAAAACTATTTTCAACAGATATATTTTTATGTCACAACAGTCAGGAGACACTACTGTTTTTCTTTACGGAAAAAACTACCTAAAGCTTAATAATAGAGATTTTTTACCGTGGGATGGCAAAACCACAGTTATTGTTTACTGGGGTATACCACACTTTTTTAAATAGAGATATTTGCAGCTGAACAGTGAGCGACACACTCAAACTGCTTTTTTTTTAGATACCAAAGGCCCAAAACTGGATAGTACAGCGATTTGACCCGTGGAACTGCGAAACCACACTGGGATATCGGGCTTACACAAAACTATTTTCAACAGATATATTTTTATGTCACAACAGTCAGGAGACACTACTGTTTTTCTTTACGGAAAAACTACCAAAAGCTGAATAACAGAGATTTTTTACCGTGGGATGGCAAAACCACAGTTATTGTTTGCTGGGGTATACCACACTTTTTTAAATAGAGATATTTGCGGCTGAACAGTGAACGACACACTCAAACTGCTTTTTTTTTAGATACCAAAGGCCCAAAACTGGATAGTACAGCGATTTGACCCGTGGAACTGCGAAACCACACTGGGATTTGGGCCTACACAAAACTATTTTCAGCAGATATATTTTTGTGTCACAACAGTCAGGAGACACTACTGTTTTTCTTTACGGAAAAAACTACCAAAAGCTGAATAATAGAGATTTTTTACCGTGGGATGGCAAAACCACAGTTATTGTTTACTGGTGTATACCACACTTTTTTAAATAGATATATTTGCGGCTGAGCAGTGAGCGACACACTCAAACTGCTTTTTTTTTAGATACCAAAGGCCCAAAAGTGGATAGTAAAGCGATTTGACCCATGGAACTGCGAAACCACACTGGGATGTCGGGACTACACAAGACTACTTTCAACAGATATATTTTTGTGTCACAACAGTCAGGAGACACTACTGTTTTTCTTTACGGAAAAAACTACCAAAAGCTGAATAATAGAGATTTTTTACCGTGGGATGGCAAAACCACAGTTATTGTTTACTGGTGTATACCGCACTTTTTTAAATAGAGATATTTGCGGCTGAACAGTGAGCGACACACTCAAACTGCTTTTTTTTTAGATACCAAAGGCCCAAAACTGGATAGTAAAGCAATTGACCCGTGGAACTGCGAAACCACACTGGGATGTCGGGCCTACACAAGACAACTTTCAACAGATATATTTTTGTGTCACAACAGTCAAGAGACACTACTGTTTTTCTTTACGGAAAAAACTACCAAAAGCTGAATAATAGAGATTTTTTACCGTGGGATAGCAAAACCACAGTTATTGTTTACTGGGGTATACCACACTTTTTTAAATAGAGATATTTGCGGCTGAACAGTGAGCGACACACTCAAACTGCTTTTTTTTTTAGATACCAAAGGCCCAAAACTGGATAGTACAGCGATTTGACCCGTGGAACTGCGAAACCACATTGGGATGTTGGGCCTACACAAAACTATTTTCAACAGATATATTTTTATGTCACAACAGTCAGGAGACACTACTGTTTTTCTTTACGGAAAAAACTACCAAAAGCTGAATAACAGAGATTTTTTACCGTGGGATGGCAAAACCACAGTTATTGTTTACTGGGGTATACCACACTTTTTTAAATAGAGATATTTGCGGCTGAACAGTGAATGACACACTCAAACTGCTTTTTTTTTTAGATACCAAAGGCCCAAAACTGGATAGTACAGCGATTTGACCCGTGGAACTGCGAAACCACACTGGGATGTTGGGCCTACACAAAACTATTTTCAGCAGATATATTTTTGTGTCACAACAGTCAGGAGACACTACTGTTTTTCTTTACGGAATAAACTACCAAAAGCTGAATAATAGAGATTTTTTACCGTGCGATGGCAAAACCACAGTTAATGTTTACTGGGGTATACCGCACTTTTTTAAATAGAGATATTTGCAGCGGAACAGTGAGCGACACACTCAAACTGCTTTTTTTTTAGATACCAAAGGCCCAAAACTGGATAGTAAAGCGATTTGACCCGTGGAACTGCGAAACCACACTGGGATGTCGGGCCTACACAAGACAACTTTCAACAGATATATTTTTGTGTCACAACAGTCAGGAGACACTACTGTTTTTCTTTACGGAAAAAACTACCAAAAGCTGAATAATAGAGATTTTTTACCGCGGGATGGCAAAACCACAGTTATTGTTTACTGGTGTATACCGCACTTTTTTAAATAGAGATATTTGCGGCTGAACAGTGAGTGACACACTCAAACTGCTTTTTTTTTAGATACCAAAGGCCCAAAACTGGATAGTAAAGCAATTGACCCGTGGAACTGCGAAACCACACTGGGATGTCGGGCCTACACAAGACAACTTTCAACAGATATATTTTTGTGTCACAACAGTCAGGAGACACTACTGCTTTTCTTTATGGAAAAAACTACCAAAAGCTGAATAATAGAGATTTTTTACCGTGATATGGAAAAACCACAGTTAATGTTTACTGGCGTATACCACACTTTTTTAAATAGAGATATTTGTGGCTGAAAAGTGAGCGACACACTCAAATAGCGTTTTTTTTAAGATACCAAAGGCCCAAAACTGGATAGTACAGCGATTTGACCCGTGGAACTGCGAAACCACACTGGGATGTCGGACCTACACAAGACTATTTTCAACAGATATATTTTTGTGTCAAAACAGTCAGGAGACACTTCTGTTTTTCTTTACGGAAAAAACTACCAAAAGCTGAATAATAGAGATTTTTTACCGTGGGATGGCAAAACCACAGTTATTGTTTACTGGTGTATACCGCACTTTTTTAAATAGAGATATTTGCGGCTGAACAGTGAGCGACACACTCAAACTGCTTTTTTTTTAAGATACCAAAGGCCCAAAACTGGATAGTAAAGCAATTGACCCGTGGAACTGCGAAACCACACTGGGATGTCGGGCCTACACAAGACAACTTTCAACAGATATATTTTTGTGTCACAACAGTCAAGAGACACTACTGTTTTTCTTTACGGAAAAAACTACCAAAAGCTGAATAATAGAGATTTTTTACCGTGGGATAGCAAAACCACAGTTATTATTTACTGGGGTATACCACACTTTTTTAAATAGAGATATTTGCGGCTGAACAGTGAGCGACACACTCAAACTGCTTTTTTTTTTAGATACGAAAGGCCCAAAACTGGATAGTACAGCGATTTGACCCGTGGAACTGCGAAAACACACTGGGATGTTGGGCCTACACAAAACTATTTTCAACAGATATATTTTTATGTCACAACAGTCAGGAGACACTACTGTTTTTCTTTACGGAAAAAACTACCTAAAGCTTAATAATAGAGATTTTTTACCGTGGGATGGCAAAACCACAGTTATTGTTTACTGGGGTATACCACACTTTTTTAAGTAGAGATATTTGCAGCTGAACAGTGAGCGACACACTCAAACTGCTTTTTTTTTAGATACCAAAGGCCCAAAACTGGATAGTACAGCGATTTGACCCGTGGAACTGCGAAACCACACTGGGATATCGGGCTTACACAAAACTATTTTCAACAGATATATTTTTATGTCACAACAGTCAGGAGACACTACTGTTTTTCTTTACGGAAAAAACTACCAAAAGCTGAATAACAGAGATTTTTTACCATGGGATGGCAAAACCACAGTTATTGTTTACTGGGGTATACCACACTTTTTTAAATAGAGATATTTGCGGCTGAACAGTGAATGACACACTCAAACTGCTTTTTTTTTTAGATACCAAAGGCCCAAAACTGGATAGTACAGCGATTTGACCCGTGGAACTGCGAAACCACACTGGGATGTTGGGCCTACACAAAACTATTTTCAGCAGATATATTTTTGTGTCACAACAGTCAGGAGACACTACTGTTTTTCTTTACGGAATAAACTACCAAAAGCTGAATAATAGAGATTTTTTACCGTGCGATGGCAAAACCACAGTTAATGTTTACTGGGGTATACCGCACTTTTTTAAATAGAGATATTTGCAGCGGAACAGTGAGCGACACACTCAAACTGCTTTTTTTTTAGATACCAAAGGCCCAAAACTGGATAGTAAAGCGATTTGACCCGTGGAACTGCGAAACCACACTGGGATGTCGGGCCTACACAAGACAACTTTCAACAGATATATTTTTGTGTCACAACAGTCAGGAGACACTACTGTTTTTCTTTACGGAAAAAACTACCAAAAGCTGAATAATAGAGATTTTTTACCGCGGGATGGCAAAACCACAGTTATTGTTTACTGGTGTATACCGCACTTTTTTAAATAGAGATATTTGCGGCTGAACAGTGAGTGACACACTCAAACTGCTTTTTTTTTAGATACCAAAGGCCCAAAACTGGATAGTAAAGCAATTGACCCGTGGAACTGCGAAACCACACTGGGATGTCGGGCCTACACAAGACAACTTTCAACAGATATATTTTTGTGTCACAACAGTCAGGAGACACTACTGCTTTTCTTTATGGAAAAAACTACCAAAAGCTGAATAATAGAGATTTTTTACCGTGGGATGGAAAAACCACAGTTAATGTTTACTGGCGTATACCACACTTTTTTAAATAGAGATATTTGTGGCTGAAAAGTGAGCGACACACTCAAATAGCGTTTTTTTTAAGATACCAAAGGCCCAAAACTGGATAGTACAGCGATTTGACCCGTGGAACTGCGAAACCACACTGGGATGTCGGACCTACACAAGACTATTTTCAACAGATATATTTTTGTGTCAAAACAGTCAGGAGACACTTCTGTTTTTCTTTACGGAAAAAACTACCAAAAGCTGAATAATAGAGATTTTTTACCATGGGATGGCAAAACCACAGTTATTGTTTACTGGTGTATACCGCACTTTTTTAAATAGAGATATTTGCGGCTGAACAGTGAGCGACACACTCAAACTGCTTTTTTTTTAAGATACCAAAGGCCCAAAACTGGATAGTAAAGCAATTGACCCGTGGAACTGCGAAACCACACTGGGATGTCGGGCCTACACAAGACAACTTTCAACAGATATATTTTTGTGTCACAACAGTCAAGAGACACTACTGTTTTTCTTTACGGAAAAAACTACCAAAAGCTGAATAATAGAGATTTTTTACCGTGGGATAGCAAAACCACAGTTATTGTTTACTGGGGTATACCACACTTTTTTAAATAGAGATATTTGCGGCTGAACAGTGAGCGACACACTCAAACTGCTTTTTTTTTTAGATACCAAAGGCCCAAAACTGGATAGTACAGCGATTTGACCCGTGGAACTGCGAAAACACACTGGGATGTTGGGCCTACACAAAACTATTTTCAACAGATATATTTTTATGTCACAACAGTCAGGAGACACTACTGTTTTTCTTTACGGAAAAAACTACCTAAAGCTTAATAATAGAGATTTTTTACCGTGGGATGGCAAAACCACAGTTATTGTTTACTGGGGTATACCACACTTTTTTAAATAGAGATATTTGCAGCTGAACAGTGAGCGACACACTCAAACTGCTTTTTTTTTAGATACCAAAGGCCCAAAACTGGATAGTACAGCGATTTGACCCGTGGAACTGCGAAACCACACTGGGATATCGGGCTTACACAAAACTATTTTCAACAGATATATTTTTATGTCACAACAGTCAGGAGACACTACTGTTTTTCTTTACGGAAAAAACTACCAAAAGCTGAATAACAGAGATTTTTTACCGTGGGATGGCAAAACCACAGTTATTGTTTACTGGGGTATACCACACTTTTTTAAATAGAGATATTTGCGGCTGAACAGTGAACGACACACTCAAACTGCTTTTTTCTTAGATACCAAAGGCCCAAAACTGGATAGTACAGCGATTTGACCCGTGGAACTGCGAAACCACACTGGGATTTGGGCCTACACAAAACTATTTTCAGCACATATATTTTTGTGTCACAACAGTCAGGAGACACTACTGTTTTTCTTTACGGAAAAAACTACCAAAAGCTGAATAATAGAGATTTTTTACCGTGGGATGGCAAAACCACAGTTATTGTTTACTGGTGTATACCACACTTTTTTAAATAGATATATTTGCGGCTGAGCAGTGAGCGACACACTCAAACTGCTTTTTTTTTAGATACCAAAGGCCCAAAAGTGGATAGTAAAGCGATTTGACCCGTGGAACTGCGAAACCACACTGGGATGTCGGGACTACACAAGACTACTTTCAACAGATATATTTTTGTGTCACAACAGTCAGGAGACACTACTGTTTTTCTTTACGGAAAAAACTACCAAAAGCTGAATAGTAGAGATTTTTTACCGTGGGATGGCAAAACCACAGTTATTGTTTACTGGTGTATACCGCACTTTTTTAAATAGAGATATTTGCGGCTGAACAGTGAGCGACACACTCAAACTGCTTTTTTTTTAGATACCAAAGGCCCAAAGCTGGATAGTAAAGCAATTGACCCGTGGAACTGCGAAACCACACTGGGATGTCGGGCCTACACAAGACAACTTTCAACAGATATATTTTTGTGTCACAACAGTCAAGAGACACTACTGTTTTTCTTTACGGAAAAAACTACCAAAAGCTGAATAATAGAGATTTTTTACCGTGGGATAGCAAAACCACAGTTATTGTTTACTGGGGTATACCACACTTTTTTAAATAGAGATATTTGCGGCTGAACAGTGAGCGACACACTCAAACTGCTTTTTTTTTTAGATACCAAAGGCCCAAAACTGGATAGTACAGCGATTTGACCCGTGGAACTGCGAAACCACATTGGGATGTTGGGCCTACACAAAACTATTTTCAACAGATATATTTTTATGTCACAACAGTCAGGAGACACTACTGTTTTTCTTTACGGAAAAAACTACCAAAAGCTGAATAACAGAGATTTTTTACCGTGGGATGGCAAAACCACAGTTATTGTTTACTGGGGTATACCACACTTTTTTAAATAGAGATATTTGCGGCTGAACAGTGAATGACACACTCAAACTGCTTTTTTTTTTAGATACCAAAGGCCCAAAACTGGATAGTACAGCGATTTGACCCGTGGAACTGCGAAACCACACTGGGATGTCGGGCCTACACAAAACTATTTTCAGCAGATATATTTTTGTGTCACAACAGTCAGGAGACACTACTGTTTTTCTTTACGGAATAAACTACCAAAAGCTGAATAATAGAGATTTTTTACCGTGCGATGGCAAAACCACAGTTAATGTTTACTGGGGTATACCGCACTTTTTTAAATAGAGATATTTGCAGCGGAACAGTGAGCGACACACTCAAACTGCTTTTTTTTTAGATACCAAAGGCCCAAAACTGGATAGTAAAACGATTTGACCCGTGGAACTGCGAAACCACACTGGGATGTCGGGCCTACACAAGACAACTTTCAACAGATATATTTTTGTGTCACAACAGTCAGGAGACACTACTGTTTTTCTTTACGGAAAAAACTACCAAAAGCTGAATAATAGAGATTTTTTACCGCGGGATGGCAAAACCACAGTTATTGTTTACTGGTGTATACCGCACTTTTTTAAATAGAGATATTTGCGGCTGAACAGTGAGCGACACACTCAAACTGCTTTTTTTTTAGATACCAAAGGCCCAAAACTGGATAGTAAAGCAATTGACCCGTGGAACTGCGAAACCACACTGGGATGTCGGGCCTACACAAGACAACTTTCAACAGATATATTTTTGTGTCACAACAGTCAAGAGACACTACTGTTTTTCTTTACGGAAAAAACTACCAAAAGCTGAATAATAGAGATTTTTTACCGTGGGATAGCAAAACCACAGTTATTGTTTACTGGGGTATACCACACTTTTTTAAATAGAGATATTTGCGGCTGAACAGTGAGCGACACACTCAAACTGCTTTTTTTTTTAGATACCAAAGGCCCAAAACTGGATAGTACAGCTATTTGACCCGTGGAACTGCGAAACCACACTGGGATGTTGGGCCTACACAAGACTATTTTCAACAGATATATTTTTGTGTCACAACAGTCAAGAGACACTACTGTTTTTCTTTACAGAAAAAACTACCAAAAGCTGAATAATAGAGATTTTTTACCGTGGGATGGTAAAACCACAGTTATTGTTTACTGGGGTATACCACACTTTTTTAAATAGAGATATTTGCAGCTGAACAGTGAGCGACACACTCAAACTGCTTTTTTTTTAGATACCAAAGGCCCAAAACTGGATAGTACAGCGATTTGACCCGTGGAACTGCGAAACCACACTGGGATGTCGGACCTACACAAGACTATTTTCAACAGATATATTTTTGTGTCACAACAGTCAGGAGACACTACTGTTTTTCTTTACGGAAAAAACTACCAAAAGCTGAATAATAGAGATTTTTTACCATGGGATGGCAAAACCACCGTTATTGTTTACTGGGGTATACCACACTTTTTTAAATAGAGATATTTGTGGCTGAACAGTGAGCGACACACTCAAACTGCTTTTTTTTAGATACCAAAGGCCCAAAACTGGATGGTACAGCGATTTGACCCGTGGAACTGCTAAACCACTCTGGGATGTCGGGCCTACACAAGACTATTTTCAACAGATATATTTTTGTGTCACAATAGTCAGGAGACACCACTGTTTTCCTTTACGGAAAAAACTTCCAAAAGCTAAATAATAGAGATTTTTTATCGTGGGATGGCAAAACCACAGTTATTGTTTACTGGGGTATACCACACTTTTTTAAATAGAGATATTTGCTGCTGAACAGTGAGCGACACACTCAAACTGCTATTTTTTTAGATACCAAAGGCCCAAAACTGGATAGTACTAGAGATGAGCGTTGTTCTACTCGAACTGTTCGCCAATCTCAAATTCGAGCTGTTTTGGGCGGTGTTCGAGCCGTTCGGCGAACACGAACGATTTGAGAAAAATTCGGCTGTTCGAGGTTATGTTCGATAACTGTTCGTGCACCAAAATCATAACTGGATTTTTTCTCAGTAATGATGAAAATTAATGATAATACGCTGTTTGAGTGTACAGTGGGGTGGGGGGAGGGGCAGGGGATGGATCTCTGCAGGAATAATGAAGATCTCCATTTTTTTTTCTCTTTCCCGCATTTGCAGTGGGGAGGTGCAGTCTGTCAGCCTATCAGCAGCGCACACACGGAGCGAACTGCTGTTTTTCACACAAGCAAGGGCATGTGTCATTGGCAGTGTATGTCACATGTCCTTGCCCTATAAGACCAAGCCATTTTCCCCGTCGCCACCATTTTCTCACTGCTGCAGCTACGTGTTAGACGGCACCGCTGTTGCTGTGTGCGCTATACCTTGCTAATTTCAAGCCAATTTTCGCACAAATCTACAGATAGCTTGGGAGTAGGGAATAGTTGTGATTGCAGTCCTTTTAAGGACTAGGTTACAGCATTTCCTACGACTTTTATCAGGCAGGTCTGTGCTCTTAAATAGATAGATTGTGGGAGTAAAGACTAATTGTAATTGCAGTCCTTTTCAGGACTAGGTTACATCAGTTCCTATCAGTTTTTGCCAGGCAGGTCTGTGCCAGTGCTGTGCAAGTTTTTTCACAGCATTTGGCTGAATCTAGCAAAGCTAATCCTTTTTGGCCTATTGCAGAGTGTGTTAGTCAGTGGAGTAGCCTATCTGTGTTGCAAGATATACCACCTGTGTATAGAATACCAATTTTTTTACTGCACCTAGTGAAGTAAAATCTTTTGGGCATAGCATCATTCTATTAGTCCATCTATACTGACCTCCATCAGGTTGCAAACTGAATATAATTTTTTTCTGCATCTATCTCTGAAAAAATATTTGGCCTTCTAGCAGTGTGTGGGACTTTATCTATTAGTCCATCTATACTGACCTCCATCAGGTTGCAAATTAAAAATAATTTTTTTTCTGCATCTACCTCTGAAAAAATATTGGGCTTCTAGCTGTGTGTGGGACTTGTTCTATTAATACATCTATACAGACCTCCATCAGGTTGCAAACTGAATATAACTTTTTTCTGCATCTACCTCTGAAAAAATATTTGGGCTTCTAGCTGTGTGTGGGACTTGTTCTATTAGTCCATCTATACTGACCTCCATCAGGTTGCAAACTGAATATAATTTTTTTCTGCATCTAGCTCTGAAAAAAAAATTTGGCCTTCTAGCAGTGTGTGGGACTTTCTCTATTGGTCCATCTATACTGACCTCCATCAGGTTGCAAATTAAAAATAATTTTTATCTGCATCTAGCTCTGAAAAAATATTTGGCCTTCTAGCAGTGTGTGGGACTTTCTCTATTAGTCCATCTATACTGACCTCCATCAGTTTGCAAATTAAAAATAATTTTTATCTGCATCTACCTCTGAAAAAATATTTGGGCTTCTAGCTGTGTGTGGGACTTGTTCTATTAGTCCATCTATACTGACCTCCATCAGGTTGCAAACTGAATATAATTTTGTTCTGCATCTAGCTCTGAAAAAATATTTGGCCTTCTAGCAGTGTGTGGGACTTTCTCTATTAGTCCATCTATACTGACCTCCATCAGGTTGCAAATTAAAAATATTTTTTTTTCTGCATCTACCTCTGAAAAAATATTGGGCTTCTAGCTGTGGGTGGGACTTGTTCTATTAATCCATCTATACAGACCTCCATCAGGTTGCAAACTGAATATAATTTTTTTCTGCATCTACCTCTGAAAAAATATTTGGGCTTCTAGCTGTGTGTGGGACTTGTTTTATTAGTCCATCTATACTGACCTCCATCAGGTTGCAAACTGAATATAATTTTTTTCTGCATCTAGCTCTGAAAAAATATTTGGCCTTCTAGCAGTGTGTGGGACTTTCTCTATTAGTCCATCTATACTGACCTCCATCAGGTTGCAAATTAAAAATAATTTTTATCTGCATCTACCTCTGAAAAAATATTTGGGCTTCTAGCTGTGTGTGGGACTTGTTCTATTAGTCCATCTATACTGACCTCCATCAGGTTGCAAACTGAATATAATTTTTTTCTGCATCTAGCTCTGAAAAAATATTTGGCCTTCTAGCAGTGTGTGGGACTTGTTCTATTAGTCCACCTATACTGACCTCCATCAGGTTGCAAATTCAAAATAATTTTTTGTCTGCATCTAGCTCTGAAAAAATATTTGGCCTTCTAGCAGTGTGTGGGACTTTCTCTATTAGTCCATCTATACTGACCTCCATCAGGTTGCAAACTGAATATATTTTTTTTCTGCATCTACCTCTGAAAAAATATTTGGGCTTCTAGCTGTGTGTGGGACTTGTTCTATTAGTCCATCTATACTGACCTCCATCAGGTTGCAAATCGAATATAATTTTTTTCTGCATCTAACCCAGCCAATAGTTTTGGCCTAATACCACAGTTTGGCCACTCAGCTCTGCTCGGTTCCCATCCATTGTTTTTTTGTGCAAACAACTCCAGAGTTGTGAATTAGTTAACCACCAAAATGAGTGGAAAAAGGCCTGCTGCTGTTGGAAAGGGGAATAGGCGTGTTGGGAAGGGGAAAAATGGTTGTGTCCGTGGGGTAGGTGTTAAAGCAACAGTAACATCTGCAGAAGAAAGACCATCTTCCAGCCAAACTAAAATGTCTACTTCTTTTAGCGGACAATGTGATAAGATCCCTTTCTTACGGCCACGCCAATCGCTGCAAATTCCAGATGAGGCACAAAAACAGCAGGTGCTTCAACGGATATCAAGTGCTCCTTTAAGTGGGCTCTCCTCCACATCAACTTCAACATCACAAATACTCCAGTCCTCAAAGGTGTCACCCCAATCGCACTTGCTTCCTCACAGCTCCCAAATCTCCAGCTGCCCGTCTGAGTATGAGGTAGAACAGATGGTTGAGTCTGCAGAGCTGTTTACTCATACTATAGCCTGGGAATCAGAGGTCGACTCCAGCGCTTCTGTGAATCCAGACGAGGAAATGATCTGCACTGATGCCCAGAATCTTTATGAGTCGGATCCAGGACCAGACGCAGAAGGTTCTGACCATGATGTAGACCCTCATTCCCAAACTGTAACTCCTGTTGGTGGAGACAATGAGGAAGACGATGATGAGACTCAAATACCTGATTGGAGCGACATCTTTAGTTTTTTGTCAGGGCAGGAACAGGTTGGCTCTGAGGGCGACGGGTGTGATAACGCTCAGGGTGATGATGATGAGGTTGGAGATCCCACTTACTGTCAACCCACAGTCAGCCAAGAGATGAGGTCAGCAGAGGAGGTGGAGGAAGATGCTAGTGATCACTAGTGTTGAGCCACCCCCGTAGTGTTCGAGTTCGGTTCGGTTCGTCGAACACCCGTGTGTTCGCCGAACTGTTCGTCGAACTGTTCGTCGAACACCTTCGAACACCGTTAAAACCAATGCCAGGCAAACAAAAACACATAGAAACACATAGAAAACACCTTCAAAGGTGTCCAAAAGCTGACAAACTGCTCAGAAGACACAACTAACACATGGAAAAGTGACAAGTACATATAGGCATGCGAAAAGAAAAGAGGTGGAGGAGTAAAAGGAGGGGGAGACACAGATATAGGCATGTCATGCCCTTCTAAAATCCAAAAAGTGAGAAGCCGAGACGGCCAGTCCGCTCCTGCCCGTGCCGCCTCCTTGTCGCCGGGTTTGTGCCAGAGCCGCGGTGAACCCTGACGGCCAGCCCCCCTCTCCCAATACTGGTGCCTGTCCGCTGGTGGGTCGAGAGAGCCCCCCTGTGGTGGAGGCAGCTCTAAGATTTTTAATTTAAATTGTCCCTCTAATTTGAATGAATACACTTTAAATCCATTTACAAGGATCTATTGGAGGGCAAGTCTCATGCCAGCAGCCGCGTAATTCCAGCTCCAGTAGCGTCCACTAAAGCTGCTGCAGTTAAAAAGCTTTTATAAGGATCGAGCTCGGCTGTCCACCGCAAGGCATCCTAGTGCCAGTCCCAGCCCCTATGCCTTGGGGTGCCTCCTGATGCTCTTCACTAAGTATCCCGTGGTCCCGAAGCATTTCCTTTGAAAAAATTAAGTGTCCAAACTACAGGTGGTGTAGCTTGCTTAACAGCCGGGATAATCCGCTGACTAGCAGACACTGCTACTAGGCACAAAGTATTTCCTGGGCTAGATGCAGTTAAAAATTTGTAAGTAGATACTCTCGTTGGATGCTGAGAAAGCATTCCATAGAGTCTCCTGGCACGCCATATATGATTCTCTTAAAAAGCTTGGGGTAGGGGTCTGGGGACCCTTTTATAGCCAAAATCACGGCCCTGTATCACAATACGTCACCTAGGCTGAAGATAAATGGAACTGTAGCACCGAGGGCTCGGTTGCTACAGACGTATTGCACCTCACCCAGAGGTGTGATATCTCACTCTCAGATAAGGATGGAGTGTGGATCAGGACCCGACACCTGCATGCATTACACCACATTGCCGTGGGGCAGGGCGACCAATATGCCCCTGAGATGGGCACGACAGTCCCTGTCCCTGGCTGGAGTGGGGGGAGGGAACACTGAGGAAGGGGAACCCTGCAGTGCAGGAGCAGGGAGGAAGCAGTTCCTGGGTGCATTGAGAAGGGAGTATAAAAGGTGGGCACCATCTTAGTTCAGTGCAGAGAAGTCTGAGCAGAAGTGGCAGGGAGCAGGGGCTCTGCATGAGCTCTGCTCCGGAGGCGGGCCTAGTAACAGAGGCCCAGGCCTGCAAGAGGGAGAAGGAAGGAAGAGGAGCGGAGAAGGCTCCAGGAACGAGGAATGAAGGGATCCCAGGGGTGCAGACGGGCGAGTCGCCACCGCACGCCCGAATCCACCTGCGTTGAGGGGTCAGGCCAAAGGGGGAGACCGGTCCCCGAACTAGTGGAGGCAGGAAACGACCCTCAGCTAGAAACCGGAGGCTCTGACATTTTATGTGGCGCAGCACCTTGCTACACCCGCTAGGAAGGCACCACATAGGGTCAGGGAAACTGGCGCCAAGTTTACCAAGAGGAGGCCCGAGGCAGCCGGACAGAAGTGTTGGTAAGAAAGGCCAGACAAAGGACACACAAAGGGGGTCCTGTGAAGCGCTCCAAAGTTATCTGGGAGTTGTCTGAGCCCCTCACCTGGTGAGCACAGTACGACGTGGGCAGCCGTTACCTGCAGACGTGGTCTGGATAATAAGAACTGTGAGTAAAGGCCCTGAACTGCATCACTGACTCCGTGTCGTTACTGCTGCTGCCCTGCACCATCACCCCCATCCTCCGCATACACTGCCCTGAGGCTATACTCCTCCCGTGGGGAGTTATGCTACGCTCTTCTGCACCCACAACACCAGCCTTAGCGGTCTGCCCTGTAGCGGCGGTTCACTCTGACCGCAATCCACGGGTGGCGTAGTCGGACATTTAAACATCAAAACCACATAAATAGTTCCGCCACTGGTTTGACCGCCCTGAGCCACGGAACCGGATCGCCGCCACGAAGACTACAACCACCAGCATCCACCAAAAAGGGTCCGGCTCCGGGTGTCCCAAGGCCCAGGGGGTGCGTCAGAACATTTTCATCACCTTTCACAATCACCAATGGGACAAGGCAGGGATGTCCTCTGTCCCCTCTCTTATACATGCTAGTGACGGAGCACCTGCTCTCATCAATTCGCCATAACCCCAATATTAGGTGGATTGAGGTGGGAGGCACCGAGTACAAGTGCTCTCTATTTGCTGATGATGTCCTAGTATATATCACTCAATCACATAGATCCATCCCTGCTGTTATGGCTGAAATAGATCACTTTGTTACATGGTAAAATTTTAAAATCAATGCAGCGAAGTCTGAGGCCCTCGATGTCTCCCTCCCTAAATCCATATAGGATTCCATCCAGTCCAACTTTCCCTTTGCCTGGCCCTCACAGGGTATCAAATACTTAGGAATTCCTATTCATAGAGACCTCTCCCATCTATGTTATCTTAATTTTGGGCCCTTTATTGAACAATTCCATACAGACCACGGTTGGTAAGTTAGAACTGTAAGATTCACTACGTGAACCACTGGTGTTTTGTGGAAAAGCACATGTACACCGCGTTCCAAATTATTATGCAAAAAGTGTTTAGGAGTGATAAGGGAAGAATTTGTTTGTTTGTCAGTTAAACTCATTGATGGTGATGTGTGTCAGGGCTCTTTATATCACTGTAAGCAATTGCAGACACCTGTGCTAATTAGTTTGGCAGGTGTGTCCAATGAAAGGCAAGACTACTTAAGAAGGCTCTCTCACATTATTAAGCAGCCTACATTTTCTGCCAAAATGGGAAAGAAAAAGGATGTGTCGGCTGCTGAGAAGCAACAAATAGTGGAGTGTTTAGGTCAAGGCATGACTACAATCAACATTGTGCGATGATCAGGATGAAGTGTCTTGGCAATCAAGAAGTATGTAGCTGATTCACAGTACACACGTGTGCGTGCTGATAAGGGCAAATTGAGGACTCTTTCCTACAGGCAATTACGTCAGGTTGAAAGAGCAGCGGCAAAAAAGCCTTGTCATAGCAGCAGACAAGTTTTTGAAGCTGCTTGTGCCTCCAACGTCCCCCGAACAACAAGATGCAGGGTCCTTCAGAGGTTTGCAGCTGTGCATACGCCATCCTGTCGACCTCCTCTATCCACTTCACACAAGCAGAAACGGCTCCAGTGGGCCAAACATTACATGAAGACTGATTTCAAAACTGTTTTGTTCACGGATGAGTGCCGTGCAGCGCTCGATGGTCCAGATGAATGGAGTAGAGGATGGCTGGTTGATGGACACCCCACGCAAACACGGCTACAGCGCCAACAAGGAGGAGGTGGAGTAATGTTTTGGGCTGGAATCATGGGGAGAGAGATTGTCGGCCCCTTTAGGATCCCTGAAGGCGCTAAAGATGAACTCCATAATGTATGTGGATTTTCTCAAACAGCAGTTCCTGCCATGGTTCAAGAAGAAGAACCGTGTATTTCACAGCAAGATCATTTTTCTGCATGATAATGCACCATCTCATGCTGCACATAAAACATCTGCATCTCTGGCTGATATGGGCATAAAAGGGGACAAACTTATGGTGTGACCCCCATGCTCCCCTGACCTCTACCCCATTCAGAACCTTTGGAGCATCATTAAAAGGAGTGTCTATGATGGCGGGAGGCAGTTCACATCTAAGCAACAGCTCTGGGAGGGTATTCTGTCCTCATGCAAAACAATTGAAGCAGAAACCATCCAAAACCTGACAAATTCAATGGACGAGAGAGTTCAGAAGCTCCTTTCGAACAAGGGGTCCTATGTGAAAATGTAACATCACCTAGAATAAAGTTTTGAGTTGAAAACTGTTTGATTTCAGTTTCTAACAACCTGCTAATGCTTATAATTTCAAAAATGACCATTTTTTTGGTCTTTATTAAAATGAAAAGGTTGATCGAAAAGTTTGGGGGATCTAAGAGTGTGGCAACCCAGTAGTCATGATTACTTCGAATTCTGACAATATGAGGGTCATGCTGCAGGTAGTGCAGCAAGAAGGCACTTATGTGTCTTGCGCATCTCGGAGCCCCAAAATTATTATTTTCCGGGCTAGATGCAGCTAAAAATTATTTTTAATTTTAAATCTGGTGAAGCTTATTATAGATGGCCTAATAGGATCAGTGCTGCACACTGCTACAAAGCCCAAATTATTTTCCAGTCAAGATACAGATAAACATGATTAGTAATTTGAAAGCTTAAAACGGTTGGTAGGGTGATTTTAACCAATCATCAAGCTTTTACTCTCCCCAGGATGACACAGGGGTAGAAAAGTCGTTTCGGATCCATGATTTGTTCATCTTTATGAACGTGAGTCTGTCTACATTATCAGTGGAGAGCCGCGTGCGCTTATCTGTCAGCACACCACTAGCAGCGCTGAACACACGTTCAGACAGAACGCTGGCTGCGGGGCATGACAAGATCTCCAAGGCGTAAGTGGCTAGCTCCGGCCATTTATCCAGATTGGAAGCCCAAAAAGAGCAAGGGTCCAGTGACACAGTCGTGGCTTCAATGTTTACTTGGAGATACTCCTGTACCATCGTCTCTAGGCGTTGACTATGTGTCAGACTTCTTGTCTCCTGTGGCCTTGCAAAGGATGGGCTAAAAAAGTGGTGAAATGATTCCGCAAAATTGATGTTACCAGCAGATACTGTGGTTCTGTTACGGTTTGAGTGCTGAACACTTGACGGTCCCACGGTTGGCAAGTTGGAACTGTGAGATTCACTACGTGCACCACTGGTATTTTGTGGAAAAGCACATGTAAGATTCTGCAACAGTCTCTGCTGATACTCCTGCATGCGTGCATCCCTTTCTATGGCAGGAATAATTTCTGCAAATTTACTTTTGTACCGGGGATCTAACAGTGTGGCAACCCAGTAGTCAGGATTATTTCTAATTCTCACAATTCGAGGGTCATGTTGCAGGTAGTGCAGCAAGAAGGCACTCATGTGTGTTGCGCATCCAGGAGCACCAAGTCCCTGTTGTGTTGGTGGCGAGGTAACAATCATGCTTCCTTCCTCTGTCCTCTCCCCCCAACCTCGCACAACAGAAATGTGATCAAGGTCTCCCTCATCTGATGAGTCTTCCATCAGTTCGTCCTCCACTTCTTCCTGGGCTCCTGCACCTTCCTCACTAGTTTGGCTGCTACCATGCGCCCTGGTTAAACCATCTCCCCCACCCTCACATGCCTGCCGCCTTGGTGCTGCCGACCGTCTGGACCTTGCAGATGTTAGCCCTTCCGCATACAACTCCTCCTCCTCTACTTCCTCCACCTCCTCTTGTGCCACCACCTGACTCCAAATTCTGTTTAACATGTGCTCCAGCATGTAAATCACCGGAATAGTCATGCTGATAATGGCATCGTCAGCACTAAACATCTTCGTCGCCATTTCAAAACTGTGCAGAAGGGTGCATAGGTCCTTGATCTGAGACCACTCCTCCAGCGTGATTTGCCCCACCTCTGAATCTCGTTGGCCCAGGCTATACGTCAGAACGTATTGCACCAGGGCTTGTCGGTGCTGCCACAGTCGCTGCAACATGTGCAGAGTTGAATTCCACCGGGTAGGCACATCGCATTTTAGCCGGTGAAGTGGCAGGCCCAACGACTTCTGTAGAGATGTAAGTCGCTGAGCTGCGGGATGCGAACGGCGGAAGTGAGCACACAGCGACCGTGCCCTCTGCAGAAGGCCATCTAGTCTGGGATAGTGGGCTAAAAATTGCTGGACAACCAGGTTCAACATGTGAGCCATACAAGGCACGTGTGTGACATTGCCCCGGCGAAGGGCCGCACCCAGGTTTGCAGCATTGTCGCACACGGCCTTCCCTGGTTTCAGGTCCAGTGGAGACAACCATTCATGAAATTGGTTCTCCAGAGCTGACCACAACTCCTCAGCTGTGTGACTCACATTTCCCAGACATTTCAATGTAAAAACCGCCTAATGACGTTGAGCCCTACTGCCAGCATAGTAAGGAGGTGTGCAGGATCCCTTCTGCGCAGTTAGAAAGCTTGTGGCATGACCAGACAGGCTTTGGGTGCAGGTGGAAGACCGAGAGGAGGTTGAGGAGGCAGAAGCAGTGGAGGAAAAATGACATAAAGAGGATTGACGCACAACTCGTGGGGACGGCAAGACTTGGACAGCAGCCCCTTGTCCTGCTGTCACCATAGTTACCCAGTGCCCAGTCAGCGACATGTAACGCCCCTGTCCATGCCTAATCGTCCAAGTGTCTGTGGTGAAATGCACCCTGTCACACACAGAGTTTCTCAAAGAAGCGGTGATGTTGTGTGCGACATGCTAGTGGAGCGCAGGCACACCTTTCTTTGAGAAGTAGTGCCGACTGGGCATCTGGTACTGGGGCACTGCGACGGACATAAGGTCTCGAAAATCCTCTGTGTCCACCAGGCGGAAAGGCAGCATTTCTGTAGCCAAGAGCTTGCAGATGGTGAAATTCAACCTCTTAGCTTTCTCATGGCTAGGAGGAAATGGTCTTTTACTTGTCCACATCTGAGGGACCGAGGGCTGGCTATTGTGCTTAGACGGGGTTGATAAGGGTGTCCCCGGCAAACTGCCGGTCTGTGAGGAAGATGCAGGCGGACATGTTAGGTTGCCTTGATCCAAAGGTGGTGCTATCGATGTCGGACAGTGCTCAAGACCATCTGGTGTTACCACCTCCAAAGAAAATGATGACCTGCCAATCACGCTGGCTGTTGCGGGTAAAGAGGTGGCAGGTCTGCGCCCCAAAACAGGTGTGACTGCTGTCCCCCCAGTCACAGAGGATGAAGAGGCCGCGGATGCACAAGATATGGCAGACGGTGGTTGGCCCGGCCGGCTAGACCGCATTGTAGCACACTGAGCTTCCCACTGCAACTTATGCTTCATGTCCATGTGCCGGTTCATGCATGAAGTGCTCAAACTATGTATTTTTTGGCCTCTACTTAGCTTTTGCTGACAAATGTTACAGATAACACAAGTTGGGTCATCTTTATCGATCTGAAAAAATGCCCAGGCTATGCAAGGCTTAGCACCCATGCGACCTGAAGAGCCACCACGACTTGTGGTGAGAGGCAGAGTTGTGTTTGAGGATGCAGTTGTTGACGTGCTTCCAGTACTACGTCTCTGTCCAGGAAGGCGCAACCTGACCTCGTCGTCACTAGCATCTTCCTCCACCTCCTCTGCTGACCTCATCTCTTGGCTGACTGTGGGTTGACAGTAAGTGGGATCTCCGACCTCATCATCATCACCCTGTGCGTTATCACACCCGTCGTCCTCAGAGCCAACCTGTTCCTGCCCTGACAAAAAACTAAAGTTGTCGCTCCAATCAGGTATTTGAGTCTTATCATCGTCTTCCTCATTGTCTCCACCAACAGGAGTTACAGTTTGGGAATGAGGGTCTACATTATGGTCAGAACCTTCTGCGTCTGGTCCTGGATCCGACTCATAAAGTTTCTGGGCATCAGTGCAGATCATTTCCTCGTCTGGATTCACAGAAGCGCTGGAGTCGACCTCTGATTCCCAGGCTATAGTATGAGTAAACAGCTCTGCAGACTCAACCATCTGTTCTACCTCATACTCAGACGGGCAGCTGGAGATTTGGGAGCTGTGAGGAAGCAAGTGCGATTTGGGTGACACCTTTGAGGACTGGAGTATTTGTGATGTTGAAGTTGATGTGGAGGAGAGCCCACTTAAAGGAGCACTTGATATCCGTTGAAGCACCTGCTGTTTTTGTGCCTCATCTGGAATTTGTAGTGATTGGCGTGGCCGTAAGAAAGGGATCTTATCACATTGTCCGCTAAAAGAAGTAGACATTTTAGTTTGGCTGGAAGATGGTCTTTCTTCTGCACCTACCCCACGGACACAACCTTTTTTCCCCTTCCCAACACGCCTATTCCCCTTTCCACCAGCAGCAGGCCTTTTTCCACTTATTTTGGTGGTTAACTAATTCACAACTCTGGAGTTGTTTGCACAAAAAAACAATGGATGGTAACCGAGCAGAGCTGAGTGGCCAAACTGTGGTATTAGGCCAAAACTATTGGCTGGGTTAGATGCAGAAAACAATTATTTTTAATTTGCAACCTGATGGAGGTCAGTATAGATGGACTAATAGACCAAGTCCCACACACCGCTAGAAGCCCAAATATTTTTTCAGAGCTAGATGCAGAAAATTTTTTTATTCAATTTGCAACCTGATGGAGGTCAGTATAGATGGACTAATAGACCAAGTCCCACACACTGCTAGAAGCCCAAATATTTTTTCAGAGCTAGATGCAGAAAAATATTATTTTTAATTTGCAACCTGATGGAGGTCAGTATAGATGGACTAATAGACCAAGTCCCACACACTGCTAGAAGCCCAAATATTTTTTCAGAGCTAGATGCAGAAAAAAATTATTTTTAATTTGCAACCTGATGGAGGTCAGTATAGATGGACTAATAGACCAAGTCCCACACGCTGCTAGAAGCCCAAATATTTTTTCAGAGATAAATGAAGAAAAAAATTATTTTTAATTTGCAACCTGATGGAGGTCAGTATAGATGGACTAATAGACCAAGTCCCACACACTGCTAGAAGCCCAAATATTTTTTCAGAGCTAGATGCAGAAAAAAATTATTTTTAATTTTCAACCTGATGGAGGTCAGTATAGATGGACTAATAGACCAAGTCCCACACACTGCTAGAAGCCCAAATATTTTTGCAGAGCTAGATGCAGAAAAAAATTATTTTTAATTTGCAACCTGATGGAGGTCAGTATAGATGGACTAATAGACCAAGTCCCACACACCGCTAGAAGCCCAAATATTTTTTCAGAGCTAGATGCAGAAAAAAATTATATTCAATTTGCAACCTGCTGGACGTCAGTATAGAAGGACTAATAGAACAAGTCCCACACACTGCTAGAAGCCCAAATATTTTTTCAGAGCTAAATGAAGAAAAAAATTATTTTTAATTTGCAACCTGATGGAGGTCAGTATAGATGGACTAATAGACCAAGTCCCACACACTGCTAGAAGCCCAAATATTTTTTCAGAGCTAGATGCAGAAAAAAATTATTTTTAATTTGCAACCTGATGGAGGTCAGTATAGATGGACTAATAGACCAAGTCCCACACACCGCTAGAAGCCCAAATATTTTTTCAGAGCTAGATGCAGAAAATTTTTTTATTCAATTTGCAACCTGATGGAGGTCAGTATAGATGGACTAATAGACCAAGTCCCACACACTGCTAGAAGCCCAAATATTTTTTCAGAGCTAGATGCAGAAAAAAATTATTTTTAATTTGCAACCTGATGGAGGTCAGTATAGATGGACTAATAGACCAAGTCCCACACACTGCTAGAAGCCCAAATATTTTTTCAGAGCTAGATGCAGAAAAAAATTATTTTTAATTTGCAACCTGATGGAGGTCAGTATAGATGGACTAATAGAACAAGTCCCACACGCTGCTAGAAGCCCAAATATTTTTTCAGAGATAAATGAAGAAAAAAATTATTTTTAATTTGCAACCTGATGGAGGTCAGTATAGATGGACTAATAGACCAAGTCCCACACACTGCTAGAAGCCCAAATATTTTTTCAGAGCTAGATGCAGAAAAAAATTATTTTTAATTTGCAACCTGATGGAGGTCAGTATAGATGGACTAATAGACCAAGTCCCACACACCGCTAGAAGCCCAAATATTTTTTCAGAGCTAGATGCAGAAAAAAATTATATTCAGTTTGCAACCTGATGGAGGTCAGTATAGATGGACTAATAGAATGATGCTATGCCCAAAAGATTTTACTTCACTAGGTGCAGTAAAAAAATTGGTATTCTATACACAGGTGGTATATCTTGCAACACAGATAGGCTACTCCACTGACTAACACACTCTGCAATAGGCCAAAAAGGATTAGCTTTGCTAGATTCAGCCAAATGCTGTGAAAAAAACTTGCACAGCACTGGCACAGACCTGCCTGGCAAAAACTGATAGGAACTGATGTAACCTAGTCCTGAAAAGGACTCCAATACAATTAGTCTTTACTCCCACAATCTATCTATTTAAGAGCACAGACCTGCCTGATAAAAGTCGTAGGAAATGCTGTAACCTAGTCCTTAAAAGGACTGCAATCACAACTATTCCCTACTCCCAAGCTATCTGTATATTTGTGCGAAAATTGGCTTGAAATTAACAAGGTATATCGCACACAGCAACAGCGGTGCCGTCTAACACGCAGCTGCAGCAGTGAGAAAATGGTGACGACGGGGAAAATGGCTTGGTCTTATAGGGCAAGGGCATGTGACATACACTGCCAATCACACATGCCCTTGCTTGTGTGAAAAAAAGCACTTCGCTCCGTGTGTGCGCTGCTGATAGGCTGACAGATTGCACCTCCCCACTGCAAATGCGGGAAAGAGAAAAAAAAATGGAGATCTTCATTGTTCCTGCAGAGATCCATCCCCTGCCCCTCCCCCCGCCCCGCTGTACACTCAAACTGCGTATTAACATTAATTTTCATCATTACTGAGAAAAAATCCAGTTATGATTTTGGTGCACGAACAGTTATCGAACATAACCTCGAACAGCCGAATTTTTCTCAAATTGTTCGTGTTCGCCGACCTTCTCGAACACCGCCCAAAACAGCTCGAATTTGAGATTGGCGAACAGTCCGAGTAGAACAACGCTCATCTCTAGTGACGACGAGGTCAGGTTGCGCCTTCCTGGACAGAGACGTAGTACTGGAAGCACGTCAACAACTGCATCCTCAAACACAACTCTGCCTCTCACCACAAGTTGTGGTGGCTCTTCAGGTCGCATGGGTGCTAAGCCTTGCATAGCCTGGGCATATTTTCAGATCGATAAAGATGACCCAACTCGTGTTATCTGTAACATTTGTCAGCAAAAGCTAAGTAGAGGCCAAAAAAGACATAGTTTGAGTACTTCAAGCATGAACCGGCACATGGACATGAAGCATAAGTTGCAGTGGGAAGCTCAGTGTGCTACAATGCGGCCTAGCCGGCCGGGCCAATCACCGTCTGCCATATCTTGTGCATCCGCGGCCTCTTCATCCTCTGTGACTGGGGGGACAGCAGTCACACCTGTTTTGGGGCGCAGACCTGCCACCTCTTTACCCGCAACAGCCAGCGTGATTGGCAGGTCATTTTCTTTGGAGGTGGTAACACCAGCTGGTGTTGAGCGCTGTCCGACATCGATAGCACCACCTTTGGATCAAGGCAACCTATCATGTCCGCCTGCATCTTCCTCACAGACCGGCAGTTTGCCGGGGACACCCTTATCAACCCCGTCTAAGCACAATAGCCAGCCCTCGGTCCCTCAGATGTGGACAAGTAAAAGACCATTTCCTCCTAGCCATGAGAAAGCTAAGAGGTTGAATTTCACGATCTGCAAGCTCTTGGCTACAGAAATGCTGCCTTTCCGCCTGGTGGACACAGAGGATTTTCGAGACCTTATGTCCGTCGCAGTGCCCCAGTACCAGATGCCCAGTCAGCACTACTTCTCAAAGAAAGGTGTGCCTGCGCTCCACCAGCATGTCGCACACAACATCACCGCTTCTTTGAGAAACTCTGTGTGTGACAGGGTGCATTTCACCACAGACACTTGGACGAGTAGGCATGGACAGGGGTTTTACATGTCGCTGACTGGGCACTGGGTAACTATGGTGACAGCAGGACAAGGGGCTGCTGTCCAAGTCTTGCCGTCCCCACGAGTTGTGCGTCAATCCTCTTTATGTCAAAGTTCCTCCACTGCTTCTGCCTCCTCAACCTCCTCTCGGTCTTCCACCTGCACCCAAAGCCTGTCTGGTCATGCCACAAGCTTTCTAACTGCGCAGAAGGGATCCTGCACACCTCCTTACTATGCTGGCAGTAGGGCTCAACGTCATCAGGCGGTTTTTACATTGAAATGTCTGGGAAATGTGAGTCACACAGCTGAGGAGTTGTGGTCAGCACTGGAGAACCAATTTCATGAATGATTGTCTCCACTGGACCTGAAACCAGGGAAGGTCGTGTGCGACAATGCTGCAAACCTGGGTGCGGCCTTTCGCCGGGGCAATGTCACACACGTGCCTTGTATGGCTCACGTGTTGAACCTGGTTGTCCAGCAATTTTTAGCCCACTATCCCAGACTAGATGGCCTTCTGCAGAGGGCACGGTCGCTGTGTGCTCACTTCCGCCGTTCGCATCCCGCAGCTCAGCGACTTACATCTCTACAGAAGTCGTTGGACCTGCCACTTCACCGGCTAAAATGCGATGTGCCTACCCGGTGGAATTCAACTCTGCACATGTTGCAGCGACTGTGGCAGCACCGACAAGCCCTGGTGCAATACGTTCTGACGTATAGCCTGGGCCAACGAGATCCAGAGGTGGGGCAAATCACGCTGGAGGTGTGGTCTCAGATCAGGGACCTATGCACCCTTCTGCACAGTTTTGAAATGGCGACGAAGATGTTTAGTGCTGACGATGCCATTATCAGCATGACTATTCCGGTGATTTACATGCTGGAGCACATGTTAAACAGAATTCGGAGTCAGGTGGTGGCACAAGAGGAGGTGGAGGAAGTAGAGGAGGAGGAGTTGTATGCGGAAGGGCTAACATCTGCAAGGTCCAGACGGTCGGCAGCACCAAGGCGGCAGGCATGTGAGGGTGGGGGAGATGGTTTTACCAGGGCGCATGGTAGCAGCCAAACTAGTGAGGAAGGTGCAGGAGCCCAGGAAGAAGTGGAGGACGAGCTGATGGAAGACTCATCAGATGAGGGAGACCTTGATCACATTTCTGTTGTGCGAGGTTGGGGGGAGACGACAGAGGAAGGAAGCATGATTGTTACCTCGCCACCAACACAACAGGGACTTGGTGCTCCTGGATGCGCAACACACATGAGTGCCTTCTTGCTGCACTACCTGCAACATGACCCTCGAATTGTGAGAATTAGAAATAATCCTGACTACTGGGTTGCCACACTGTTAGATCCCCGGTACAAAAGTAAATTTGCCGAAATTATTCCTGCCATAGAAAGGGATGCACGCATGCAGGAGTATCAGAAGAGACTGTTGCAGAATCTTACATGTGCTTTTCCACAAAACACCAGTGGTGCACGTAGTGAATCTCACAGTTCCAACTTGCCAACCGTGGGACCGTCAAGTGTTCAGCACTCAAACCGTAACAGAACCACAGTATCTGCTGGTAACATCAATTTTGCGGAATCATTTCACCACTTTTTTAGCCCATCCTTTGCAAGGCCACAGGAGACAAGAAGTCTGACACATAGTCAACGCCTAGAGACGATGGTACAGGAGTATCTCCAAGTAAACATTGAAGCCATGACTGTGTCACTGGACCCTTGCTCTTTTTGGGCTTCCAATCTGGATAAATGGCCGGAGCTAGCCACTTACGCCTTGGAGATCTTGTCATGCCCCGCAGCCAGCGTTCTGTCTGAACGTGTGTTCAGCGCTGCTGGTGGTGTGCTGACAGATAAGCGCACGCGGCTCTCCACTGATAATGTAGACAGACTCACGTTCATAAAGATGAACAAATCATGGATCCGAAACGACTTTTCTACCCCTGTGTCATCCTGGGGAGAGTAAAAGCTTGATGATTGGTTAAAATCACCCTACCAACCGTTTTAAGCTTTCAAATTACTAATCATGTTTATCTGTATCTTGGCTGGAAAATAATTTGGGCTTTGTAGCAATGTGCAGCACTGATTCTATTAGGTCATCTATAATAAGCTCCACCAGATTTAAAATTACTAATCATGTTTATCTGTATCTTGGCTGGAAAATAATTTGGGCTTTGTAGCAGTGTGCAGCACTGATCATATTAGGCCATCTATACTAAGCTCCACCAGATTTAAAATTAATAATAATTTTTAGCTGCATCTAGCCCGGAAAATAATTTTGGGGCTCCGAGATGCGCAAGACACATAAGTGCCTTCTTGCTGCACTACCTGCAACATGACCCTCATATTGTCAGAATTTGAAGTAATCATGACTACTGGGTTGCCACACTCTTAGATCCCCCAAACTTTTCGATCAATCTTTTCATTTTAATAAAGACCAAAAAAATGGTCATTTTTGAAATTATAAGCATTAGCAGGTTATTAGAAACTGAAATCAAACAGTTTTCAACTCAAAACTTTATTCTAGGTGATGTTACATTTTCACATAGGACCCCTTGTTCGAAATGAGCTTCTGAACTCTCTCATCCATTGAATTTGTCAGGTTTTGGATGGTTTCTGCTTCAATTGTTTTGCATGAGGACAGAATACCCTCCCAGAGCTGTTGCTTAGATGTGAACTGCCTCCCGCCATCATAGACACTCCTTTTGATGATGCTCCAGAGGTTCTGAATGGGGTAGAGGTCAGGGGAGCATGGGGGTCACACCATAAGTTTGTCCCCTTTTATGCCCATATCAGCCAGAGATGCAGATGTTTTATGTGCAGCATGAGAGGGTGCATTATCATGCAAAAAAATGATCTTGCTGTGAAATACACGGTTCTTCTTCTTGAACCATGGCAGGAAGTGCTGTTTGAGAAAATCCACATACATTATGGAGTTCATCTTTAGCGCCTTCAGGGATCATAAAGGGGCCGACAATCTCTCTCCCCATGATTCCAGCCCAAAACATTACTCCACCTCCTCCTTGTTGGCGCTGTAGCCGTGTTTGCGTTGGGTGTCCATCAACCAGCCATCCTCCACTCCATCCATCTGGACCATCGAGCACTGCACGGCACTCATCCGTGAACAAAACAGTTTTGAAATCAGTCTTCATGTAATGTTTAGCCCACTGGAGCCGTTTCTGCTTGTGTGAATTGGATAGAGGAGGTCGACAGGATGGCGTATGCACTGCTGCAAACCTCTGAAGGACCCTGCATCTTGTTGTTCGGGGGACGTTGGAGGCACCAGCAGCTTCAAAAACTTGTCTGCCGCTATGACAAGGCTTTTTTGCCGCTGATCTTTTAACCTGACGTAATTGCCTGTAGGAAAGAGTCCTCAATTTGCCCTTATCAGCACGCACACGTGTGTACTGTGAATCAGCTACATACTTCTTGATTGCCAAGACACTTCATCCTGATCATCGCACAATGTTGATTGTAGTCATGCCTTGACCTAAACACTCCACAATTTGTTGCTTCTCAGCAGCCGACACATCCTTTTTCTTTCCCATTTTGGCAGAAAATGTAGGCTGCTTAATAATGTGAGACAGCCTTCTTAAGTAGTCTTGCCTTTCATTGGACACACCTGCCAAACTAATTAGCACAGGTGTCTGCAATTGCTTACAGTGATATAAAGAGCCCTGACACACATCACCATCAATGAGTTTAACTGACAAACAAACAAATTCTTCCCTTATCACTCCTAAACACTTTTTGCATAATAATTTGGAACACAGTGTACATGTGCTTTTGCACAAAACACCAGTGGTTCACGTAGTGAATCTTACAGTTCTAACTTGCCAACCGTGGTCTGTATGGAGTTGTTCAATAAAGGGCCCAAAATTAAGATAACATAGATGGGAGAGGTCTCTATGAATAGGAATTCCTAAGTATTTGATACCCTGTGAGGGCCAGGCAAAGGGAAAGTTGGACTGGATGGAATCCTATATGGATTTGGGGAGGGAGACATCGAGGGCCTCAGACTTCGCTGCATTGATTTTAAAATTTGACCATGTAACAAAGTGATCTATTTCAGCCATAACAGCATGGATGGATATATGTGATTGAGTGATATATACTAGGACATCATCAGCAAATAGAGAGCACTTGTACTCGGTGCCTCCCACCTCAATCCACCTAATATTGGGGTTATGGCGAATTGATGAGAGCAGGTGCTCTGTGACTAGGATGTATAAGAAAGGGGACAGAGGACATCCCTGCCTTGTCCCATTGGTGATTGTGAAAGGTGATGAAAATGTTCTGATGCACCCCCTGGGCCTTGGGACACCCGGAGCTGGACCCTTTTTGGTGGATGCTGGTGGTTGTAGTCTTCGTGGCGGCGACCCGGTTCCGTGGCTCAGGGTGGTCAAACCAGTGGCGGAACTATTTATGTGGTTTTGATGTTTAAATGTCCAACTACGCCACCCGTGGATTGCGGTCAGAGTGAACCGCCGCTGCAGGGCAGACCGCTGAGGCTGGTGTTGTGGGTGCAGCAGAGTGTAGCATAACTCCCCACCGCAGGAGTGTAGCCTCAGGGCAGTGTATGCGGAGGATGGGGGTGATGGTGCAGGGCAGCAGCAGTAATGACACGGAGTCAGTGATGCAGTTCAGGGCCTTTACTCACAGTTCTTATTATCCAGACCACGTCTGCAGGTAACGGCTGCCCACGTCGTACTGTGCTCACCAAGTGAGGGGCTCAGACAACTCCCAGATAACTTTGGAGCGCTTCACAGGACCCCCTTTGTGTGTCCTTTGTCTGGCCTTTCTTACCAACCCTTCTGTCCGGCTGCCTCGGACCTCCTCTTGGTAAACTTGGCGCCAGTTTCCCTGACCCTATGTGGTGCCTTCCTAGCGGGTGTAGCAAGGGGCTGCGCCACATAAAATGTCACAGCCTCCGGTTTCTAGCTGAGGGTCATTTCCTGCCTCCACTAGTTTCGGGGACCGGTCTCCCCCTTTGGCCTGACCCCTCCATGCAGGTGGATTCGGGCGTGCGGTGGCGACTCGCCCGTCCGCACCCATGGGATCCCTTCGTTCCTCGTTCCTGGAGCCTTTTCCGCTCCTCTTCCTTCCTTCTCCCTCTTCCAGGCCTGGGCCTCTGTTACTAGGCCCGCCTCCGGAGCAGAGCTCATGCAGAGCCCCTGCTTCCTGCCACTTCTGCTCAGACTTCTCTGCACTGAACTAAGATGGTGCCGACCTTTTATACTCCCTTCTCAATGCACCCAGGAACTGCTTCCTCCCTGCTCCTGCACTACAGGGTTCCCCTTCCTCAGTGTTCTCTCCCCCCACTCCAGCCAGGGACAGGGACTGTCGTGCCCATCTCAGGGGCATATTGGTCGCCCTGCCCCACGGCAATGTGGTGTAATGCATGCAGGTGTCGGGTCCTGATCCACACTCCATCCTTACCTGAGAGTGAGATATCACACCTCTGGGTGAGGTGCAATACCTCTGTAGCAACCGAGCCCTCAGGGTGCTACAGTTCCATTTATCTTCAGCCTAGGTGACGTATTGCGATACAGGGCCGTGATTTTGGCTATAAAAGTGTCCCCTAGACTCCTACCCCAAGCTTTTTAAGAGAATCATATATGGCGTGCCAGGAGACTCTATGGAATGCTTTCTCAGCATCCAACGAGAGTATCTAATTACAAATTTTTAACTGCATCTAGCCCAGGAAATACTTTGTGCCTAGTAGCAGTGTCTGCTAGTCAGCGGATTATCCCGGCTGTTAAGCAAGCTACACCACCTGTAGTTTGGACACTTAATTTTTTCAAAGGAAATGCTTCGGGACCACGGGATACTCAGTGAAGAGCATCAGGAGGCACCCCAAGGCATAGGGGCTGGGACTGGCAGTAGGATGCCTTGCGGTGGACAGCCGAGCTCGATCCTTATAAAAGCTTTTTAACTGCAGCAGCTTTAGTGGACGCTACAGGAGCTGGAATTACGCGGCTGCTGGCATGAGACTTGCCCTCCAATAGATCCTTGTAAATGGATTTAAAGTGTATTCATTCAAATTAGAGAGACAATTTAAATTAAAAAGCTTAGCTTAGACCCACCAGCGGACAGGCACCAGTATTGAGAGAGGGGGGCTGGCCGTCAGGGTTCACCGCGGCTCTGGCACAAACCCGGCGACACGGAGGTGGCACGGGCAGGAGCGGACTGAACGTGTCGGCTTCTCACTTTTTGGATTTTAGAAGGGCATGACATGCCTATATCTGTGTCTCCCCCTCCTTTTACTCCTCCACCTCTTTTCTTTTCGCATGACTATATGTACTTGTCACTTTTCCATGTGTTAGTTGTGTCTTCTGAGCAGTTTGTCAGCTTTTGGACACCTTTGAAGGTGTTTTCTATGTGTTTCTATGTGTTTTTGTTTGCCTGCCATTGGTTTTAACGGTGTTCGAAGGTGTTCTACGAACAGTTCGACGAACAGTTCGGCGAACACACGGGTGTTCGACGAACCGAACCGAACTCGAACACTACGGGGGTGGCTCAACACTAGATAGTACAGCGATTTGACCCGTGGAACTGCAAAACCACACTGGGATGTCGGGCCTACACAAAACTATTTTCAACAGATATATTTTTGTGTCACAATAGTCAGGAGACACTACTGTTTTTCTTTACGGAAAAAACTACCAAAAGCTGAATAATAGAGATTTTTTACCGTGGGATGGCAAAACCAAAGTTATTGTTTACTGGGGTATACCAAACTTTTTTAAATAGAGATATTTGCGGCTGAACAGTGAGCGACACACTCAAACTGCTTTTTTTTTAGATACCAAAGGCCCAAAACTGGATAGTACAGCGATTTGACCCGTGGAACTGCGATACCACACTGGGATGTCGGGCCTACACAAGACTATTTTCAACAGATATATTTTTGTGTCACAACAGTCAGGAGACACTACTGTTTTTCTTTACGGAAAATACTACCAAAAGCTGAATAATAGAGATTTTTTACCGTGGGATGGCAAAACCACAGTTATTGTTTACTGGGGTATACCACACTTTTTTAAATAGAGATATTTGCGGCTGAACAGTGAGCGACACACTCAAACTGCTTTTTTTTAAGAGACCAAAGGCCCAAAACTGGATAGCACAGCTATTTGACCCGTGGAACTGCGAAACCACACTGGGATGTCGGGCCTACACAAGACTATTTTCAACAGATATATTTTTGAGTCACAACAGTCAGGAGACACTACTGTTTTTCTTTACGGAAAAAACTACCAAAAGCTGAATAATAGAGATTTTTTACCGTGTGATGGCAAAACCACAGTTATTGTTTACTGGGGTATACCACACTTTTTTAAATAGAGATATTTGCGACTGAACAGTGAGCGACACACTCAAACTGCTTTTTTTTTAGAAACCAAAGGCCCAAAACCGGATAGTACAGCGATTTGACCCGTGGAACTGCGAAACCACACTGGGATGTCGGGCCTACACAAGACTATTTTCAACACATATATTTTTGTGTCACAACAGTCAGGAGACACTACTGTTTTTCTTTACGGAAAAAACTACCAAAAGCTGAATAATAGAGATTTTTTACCGTGGGATGGCAAAACCACAGTTATTGTTTACTGGGGTATACCACCCTTTTTTAAATAGAGATATTTGCGGCTGAACAGTGAACGACACACTCAAACTGCTGTTTTTTTAGATACCAAAGGCCCAAAACTGGATAGTACAGCGATTTGACCCGTGGAACTTCGAAACCACACTGGGATGTCGGGCCTACACAAAACTATTTTCAACAGATATATTTTTGTGTCACAATAGTCAGGAGACACTACTGTTTTTCTTTACGGAAAAAACTACCAAAAGCTGAATAATAGAGATTTTTTACGGTGGGATGGCAAAACCACAGTTATTGTTTACTGGGGTATACCACACTTTTTTAAATAGAGATATTTGCGGCTGAACAGTGGGCGACACACTCAAACTGCTTTTTTTTTAGATAACAAAGGCCCAAAACTGGATAGTACAGTGAATTGACCCGTGGAACTGCGAAACCACAATGGGATGTCGGGCCTACACAAGACTATTTTCAACAGATATATTTTTGTGTCATAACAGTCAGGAGACACTACTGTTTTTCTTTATGGAAAAAACTACCAAAAGCTGAATAATAGAGATTTTTTACCGTGGGATGGCAAAACCACAGTTATTGTTTACTGGGGTATACCACACTTTTTTAAATAGAGATATTTGCGGCTGAACAGTGAGCGACACACTGAAACTGCTTTTTTTTTAGATACCAAAGGCCCAAAACTGGATAGTAAAGCGATTTGACCCGTGGAACTGCGAAACCACACTGGGATGTCGGGCCTACACAAGACTACTTTCAACAGATATATTTTTGTGTCACAACAGTGAGGAGACACTACTGTTTTTCTTTACGGAAAAAACTACCAAAAGTTTAATAATAGAGATTTTTTACCGTGGGATGGCAAAACCACAGTTAATGTTTACTGGGGTATGCCACACTTTTTTAAATAGAGATATTTGCGGCTGAACAGTAAGCGACACACTCAAACTGCTTTTTTTTTAGATACCAAAGGCCCCAAACTGGATAGTAGAACTTATTGATCCGTGGAACTGCGAAACCACACTGGGATGTCGGGCCTACACAAGACTATTTTCAACAGATATATTTTTGTGTCACAACAGTCAGGAGACACTACTGTTTTTCTTTACGGAAAAAACTACCAAAAGCTGAATAATAGAGTTTTTTACCGTGGGTTGGCAAAACCACAGTTATTGCTTATTGGGGTACACCACACTTTTTTAAATAGAGATATTTGCGGCTGAACAGTGAGCGACACACTCAAACTGCCTTTTTTTTTAGAAACCAAAGGCACAAAACTGGATAGTACAGCGATTTGACCCGTGGAACTGCGAAACCACACTGGGATGTCGGGCCTACACAAGACTATTTTCAACAGATATATTTTTGTGTCACATCAGTGAGGAGACAATACTGTTTTTCTTTACGGAAAAAACTACCAAAAACTGAATAATAGAGATTTTTTACCGTGGGCTGGCAAAACCACAGTTATTGTTTACTGGGGTATGCCACACTTTTTTAAATAGAGATATTTGCGGCTGAACAGTGAGCGACACACTCAAACTGCTTTTTTTTTAGATACCAAAGGCCCAAAACTGGATAGTAAAGCGATTTGACCCGTGGAACTGCGAAACCACACTGGGATGTCGGGCCTACACAAGACTATTTTCAACAGATATATTTTTGTGTCACAACAATCAAGAGACACTACTGTTTTTCTTTACGGAAAAAACTACCAAAAGCTGAATAATAGAGATTTTTTACCGTGGGATGGCAAAACCACAGTTATTGTTTACTGGGGTATACCACACTTTTTTAAATAGAGATATTTGCGACTGAACAGTGAGCGACACACTCAAACTGCTTTTTTTAGACACCAAAGGCCCAAAACCGGATAGTACAGCGATTTGACCCGTGGAACTGCGAAACCACACTGGGATGTCGGGCCTACACAAGACTATTTTCAACAGATATATTTTTGTGTCACAACAGTAAAGAGACACTACTATTTTTCTTTACGGAAAAAACTACCAAAAGCTGAATAATAGAGATTTTTTACCGTGGGATGGCAAAACCACAGTTATTGTTTACTAGGATATAACACACTTTTTTAAATAGACATATTTGCGGCTGAACAGTGAGCGACACACTCAAACTGCTTTTTTTTTAGATACCAAAGGCCCAAAACTGGATAGTACAGCGATTTGACCCGTGGAACTGCGAAACCACACTGGGATGTCGGACCTACACAAGACTATTTTCAACAGATATATTTTTGTGTCACAACAGTCAGTAGACACTACTGTTTTTCTTTATGAAAAAAAATACCAAAAGCTGAATAATAGAGATTTTTTACCGTGGGATGGCAAAACCACAGTTATTGTTTACTGGGGCATACCACACATTTTTAAATAGAGATATTTGCGGCTGAACAGTGAGCGACACACTCAAATTGCTTTTTTTTTAGATACCAAAGGCCCAAAACTGGATAGTACAGCGATTTGACCCGTGGAACTGCGAAACCACACTGGGATGTCGGGCCTACACAACACTATTTTCAACAGATATATTTTTGTGTCACAACAGTCAAGAGACACTACTGTTTTTCTTTACAGAAAAAACTACTAAAAGCTGAATAATAGAGATTTTTTACTGTGGGATGGCAAAACCACAGTTATTGTTTACTGGGGTATACCACACTTTTTAAATAGAGATATTTGCGGCTGAACAGTGAGCGACACACTCAAACTGCTTTTTTTTTTAGATACCAAAGGCCCAAAACTGGATAGTAAAGCGATTTGACGCGTGGAACTGCGAAACCACACTGGGATGTCGGGCCTACACAAGACTATTTTCAACAGATATATTTTTGTGTCACAACAATCAAGAGACACTACTGTTTTTCTTTACGGAAAAAACTACCAAAAGCTGAATAATAGAGATTTTTTACCGTGGGATTGCAAAACCACAGTTATTGTTTACTGGGGTATACCACACTTTTTTAAATAGAGATATTTGCGACTGAACAGTGAGCGACACACTCAAACTGCTTTTTTTTTAGACACCAAAGGCCCAAAACCGGATAGTACAGCGATTTGACCCGTGGAACTGCGAAACCACACTGGAATGTCGGGCCTACACAACACTATTTTCAACAGATATATTTTTGTGTCACAACAGTCAGGAGACACTACTGTTTTTCTTTACAGAAAAAACTACTAAAAGCTGAATAATAGAGATTTTTTACTGTGGGATGGCAAAACCACAGTTATTGTTTACTGGGGTATACCACACTTTTTAAATAGAGATATTTGCGGCTGAACAGTGAGCGACACACTCAAACTGCTTTTTTTTAGATACCAAAGGCCCAAAACTGGATAGTACAGCGATTTGACCCGTGGAACTGCTAAACCACACTGGGATGTCGGACCTACACAAGACTATTTTCAACAGATATATTTTTGTGTCACAACAGTCAGGAGACACTACTGTTTTTCTTTACGGAAAAAACTACCAAAAGCTGAATAATAGAGATTTTTTACCGTGGGATGGCAAAACCACAGTTATAGTTTACTGGGGTATACCACACTTTTTTAAATAGAGATATTTGCGGCTGAACAGTGAGCGACACACTCAAACTGCTTTTTTTTTAGATACCAAAGGCCCAAAACTGGATAGTACAGCTATTTGACCCGTGGAACTGTGAAACCACACTGGGATGTCGGGCCTACACAAGACTATTTTCAACAGATATATATTTGTGTGACAACAGTCAGGAGACACTACTGTTTTTCTTTACGGAAAAAACTACCAAAAGCTGAATAATAGAGATTTTTTACTGTGGGATGGCAAAACCACAGTTATTATTTACCGGGGTGTACCACACTTTTTTAAATAGAGATATTTGCGGCTGAACAGTGAGTGACACACTCAAACTGCTTTTTTTTAAGATACCAAAGGCCCAGAACTGAATAGTAAAGCGATTTGACCCGTGGAACTGCGAAACCACACTGGGATGTCGGGCCTACACAAGACTATTTTCAACAGATATATTTTTGTGTCACAACAGTCAGGAGACACTACTGTTTTTCTTTACGGAAGAAACTACCAAAAGCTGAATAATAGAGATTTTTACCGTGGGATGGCAAAACCACAGTTATTGTTTACTGGGGTATACCACACTTTTTGAAATAGAGATATTTGCGGCTGAACAGTGAGCGACACACTCAAACTGCTGTTTTTTTAGATACCAAAGGCCCAAAACTGGATAGTACAGCGATTTGACCCGTGGAACTGCGAAACCGCACTGGGATGTCGGGCCTACACAAGACTATTTTCAACAGATATATTTTTGTGTCACAACAGTCAGGAGACACTACTGTTTTTCTTTACGGAAAAAACTACCAAAAGCTGAATAATAGAGATTTTTTACCGTGGGATAGCAAAACCACAGTTATTGTTTACTGGGGTATGCCACACTTTTTTAAATAGAGATATTTGCGGCTGAACAGTAAGCGACACACTCAAACTGCTTTTTTTTAGATACCAAAGGCCCAAAACTGGATAGTACAGCGATTTGACCCGTGGAACTGCGAAACCACACTGGGATGTCGGGGCTACACAAGACTATTTTCAACAGATATATTTTTGTGTCACAACAGTCAGTAGACACTACTGTTTTTCTTTACGAAAAAAACTACCAAAAGCTGAATAATAGAGGTTTTTTACCATGGGATAGCAAAACCACAGTTATTGTTTACTGGGGCATACCACACATTTTTAAATAGAGATATTTGCGGCTGAACAGTGAGCGACACACTCAAACTGCTTTTTTTTAGATACCAAAGGCCCAAAACTGGATAGTACAGCGATTTGACCCGTGGAACTGCGAAACCACACTGGGATGTCGGACCTACACAAGACTATGTTCAACAGATATATTTTTGTGTCACAACAGTCAAGAGACACTACTGTTTTTCTTTACGGAAAAAACTACCAAAAGCTGAATAATAGAGATTTTTTACCGTGGGATGGCAAAACCACAGTTATTGTTTACTGGGGTATACCACACTTGTTTAAATAGAGATATTTGCGGCTGAACAGTGAGCGACACACTCAAACTGCTTTTTATTAGATACCAAAGGCCCAAAACTGGATAGTACAGCGATTTGACCCATGGAACTGCGAAACCACACTGGGATGTCGGGCCTACACAAGACTACTTTCAACAGATATATTTTTGTGTCACAACAGTCAGGAGACACTACTGTTTTTCTTTGCGGAAAAAACTACCAAAAGCTGAATAATACAGATTTTTTACCGTGGGATGGCAAAACCACAGTTAATGTTTACTGAGGTATACCACACTTTTTTAAATAGAGATATTTGCGGCTGAACAGTGAGCGACACACTCAAATTGCTTTATTTTTAGATACCAAAGGCCCAAAACTGGATAGTACAGCGATTTGACCCGTGGAACTGCAAAACCACACTGGGATGTCGGGCCTACACAAGACTATTTTCAACAGATATATTTTTGTGTCACAACAGTCAAGAGACACTACTGTTTTTCTTTACGGAAAAAACTACCAAAAGCTGAATAATAGAGATTTTTTACCGTGGGATGGCAAAACCACAGTTATTGTTTACTATTATATACCACACTTTTTTAAATAGAGATATTAGCGGCTGAACAGTGAGCGACACACTCAAACTGCTTTTTTTTTAGATACCAAAGGCCCAAAACTGGATAGTACAGCGATTTGACCCGTGGAACTGCGAAACCACATTGGGATGTCGGGACTACGCAAGACTATTTTCAACAGATATATTTTTGTGTCACAACAGTCAGGAGACACTACTGTTTTTCTTTACGGAAAAAACTACCAAAAGCTGACTAATAGAGATTTTTACCGTGGGATGGCAAAACCACAGTTATTGTTTACTGGGGTATACCACACTTATTTAAATAGAGATATTTGCGGCTGAACAGTGAGCGACACACTCAAACTGCTTTTTTTTTAGATACCAAAGGCACAAAACTGGATAGTACAGCGATTTGACGCGTGGAACTGCGAAACCACACTGGGATGTCGGGCCTACACAAGACTATTTTCAACAGATATATTTTTGTGTCACAACAGTCAGGAGACACTACTGTTTTTCTTTACGGAAAAAACTACCAAAAGCTGAATAATAGAGATTTTTTACCATGGGATAGCAAAACCACAGTTATTATTTACTGGGGTATGCTACACTTTTTTAAATAGAGATATTTGCGGCTGAACAGTAAGCGACACACTCAAACTGCTTTTTTTTTAGATACCAAAGGCCCAAAACTGGATAGTACAGCGATTTGACCCATGGAGCTGCGAAACCACACTGGGATGTCGGGCCTACACAAGACTATTTTCAACAGATATATTTTTGTGTCACAACAGTCAGTTGACACTACTGTTTTTCTTTACGAAAAAAACTACCAAAAGCTGAATAATAGAGGTTTTTTACCGTGGGATGGCAAAACCACAGATATTGTTTACTGGGGCATACCACACATTTTTAAATAGAGATATTTGCGGCTGAACAGTGAGCGACACACTCAAACTGCATTTTTTTAGATACCAAAGGCCCAAAACTGGATAGTACAGCGATTTGACCCGTGGAACTGCGAAACCACACTGGGATGTCGGGCCTACACAAGACTATTTTCAACAGATATATTTTTGTGTCACAACAGTCAAGAGACACTACTGTTTTTCTTTACGGAAAAAACTACCAAAAGCTGAATAATAGAGATTTTTTACCGTGGGATGGCAAAACCACAGTTATTGTTTTCTGGGGTATACTACACTTTTTTAAATAGAGATATTTGCGGCTGAACACTGAGCGACAAACTCAAACTGCTTTTTTTTTAGATACCAAAGGCCCAAAACTGGATAGTACAGCGATTTGACAGGTGGAACTGCGAAACCACATTGGGATGTCGGGCCTACGCAAGACTATTTTCAACAGATATATTTTTGTGTCACAACAGTCAGGAGACACTACTGTTTTTCTTTACGGAAAAAACTACCAAAAGCTGAATAAAAGATATTTTTACCGTGGGATGGCAAAACCACAGTTATTGTTTACTGGGGTATACCACACTTATTTAAATAGAGATATTTGCGGCTGAACAGTGAGCGACACACTCAAACTGCTTTTTTTTTAGATACCAAAGGCCCAATACTGGATAGTACAGCGATTTGACCCGTAGAACTCCGAAACCACACTCGGATGTCGGGCCTACACAAGACTATTTTCAACAGATACATTTTTGTGTCACAACAGTCAAGAGACACTACTGTTTTTCTTTACGGAAAAAACTACCAAAAGCTAAATAATAGAGATTTTTTACCGTGGGATGGCAAAACCACAGTTATTGTTTACTGGGGTATACCACACTTTTTTAAATAGAGATATTTGCGGCTGAACAGTGAGCTACACACTCAAACTGCTTTTTTTTTAGATACCAAAGGCCCAAAACTGGATAGTACAGCGATTTGACCCATGGAACTGCGAAACCACACTGGGATGTCGGGCTTACACAAAACTATTTTCAACAGATATATTTTTGTGTCACAACAGTCAGGAGACACTACTGTTTTTCTTTACGGAAAAAACTACCAAAAGCTGAATAATAGAGATTTTTACCGTGGGATGGCAAAACCATAGTTATTGTTTACTGGGTTATACCACACTTTTTTAAATAGAGATATTTTCGTCTGAACAGTGAGCGACACACTCAAACTGCTTTTTTTTTAGATACCAAAGGCCCAAAACTGGATAGTACAGCGATTTGACCCGTGGAACTGCGAAACCACACTGGGATGTCGGGCCTACACAAGACTATTTTCAACAGATGTATTTTTGTGTCACAACAGTCAGGAGACACTACTGTTTTTCTTTACGGAAAAAACTACCAAAAGCTGAATAATAGAGATTTTTTACCGTGGGATGGCAAAACCACAGTTATTGTTTACTGGGGTATGCCACACTTTTTTAAATAGAGATATTTGCGGCTGAACAGTGAGCGACACTCTCAAACTGCTTTTTTTTTAGATACCAAATGCCCAAAACTGGATAGTACAGCGATTTGACCCGTGGAACTGCGAAACCACACTCGGATGTCGGGCTTACACAAAACTATATTCAACAGATATATTTTTGTGTCACAACAGTCAGGAGACACTACTGTTTTTCTTTACGGAAAAAAATACCAAAAGCTGAATACTAGAGATTTTTTACAGTGGGATGGCAAAACCACAGTTATTGTTTACTGGGGTATACCACACTTTTTTAAATAGAGATATTTGCGGCTGAACAGTGAGCGACACACTCAAACTGCTTTTTTTTTAGATACCAAAGGCCCAAAACTGGATAGTACAGCAATTTGACCCGTGGAACTGCGAAACCACAATGGGATGTCGGGCCTACGCAAGACTATTTTCAACAGATATATTTTTGTGTCACAACAGTCAGGAGACACTACTGTTTTTCTTTACGGAAAAAACTACCAAAAGCTGAATAATAGAGATTTTTACCGTGGGATGGCAAAACCACAGTTATTGTTTACTGGGGTATACCACACTTTTTTAAATAGAGATATTTGCGGCTGAACAGTGAGCGACACACTCAAACTGCTTTTTTTTTAGATACCAAAGGCCCAAAACTGGATAGTACAGCGATTTGACCCGTAGAACTGCGAAACCACACTCGGATGTCGGGCCTACACAAGACTATTTTCAACAGATACATTTTTGTGTCACAACAGTCAAGAGACACTACTGTTTTTCTTTACGGAAAAAACTACCAAAAGCTGAATAATAGAGATTTTTTACCGGGGGATGGCAAAACCACAGTTATTGTTTACTGGGGTATACCACACTTGTTTAAATAGAGATATTTGCGGCTGAACAGTGAGCGACACACTCAAACTGCTTTTTATTAGATACCAAAGGCCCAAAACTTGATAGTACAGCGATTTGACCCATGGAACTGCGAAACCACACCGGGATGTCGCGCCTACACTATACTATTTTCAACAGATATATTTTTGTGTCACAACAGTCAAGAGACACTACTGTTTTTCTTTACGGAAAAAACTACCAAAAGCTAAATAATAGAGATTTTTTACCGTGGGATGGCAAAACCACAGTTATTGTTTACTGGGGTATACCACACTTTTTTAAATAGAGATATTTGCGGCTGAACAGTGAGCTACACACTCAAACTGCTTTTTTTTTAGATACCAAAGGCCCAAAACTGGATAGTACAGCGATTTGACCCATGGAACTGCGAAACCACACTGGGATGTCGGGCTTACACAAAACTATTTTCAACAGATATATTTTTGTGTCACAACAGTCAGGAGACACTACTGTTTTTCTTTACGGAAAAAACTACCAAAAGCTGAATAATAGAGATTTTTACCGTGGGATGGCAAAACCATAGTTATTGTTTACTGGGTTATACCACACTTTTTTAAATAGAGATATTTTCGTCTGAACAGTGAGCGACACACTCAAACTGCTTTTTTTTTAGATACCAAAGGCCCAAAACTGGATAGTACAGCGATTTGACCCGTGGAACTGCGAAACCACACTGGGATGTCGGGCCTACACAAGACTATTTTCAACAGATGTATTTTTGTGTCACAACAGTCAGGAGACACTACTGTTTTTCTTTACGGAAAAAACTACCAAAAGCTGAATAATAGAGATTTTTTACCGTGGGATGGCAAAACCACAGTTATTGTTTACTGGGGTATGCCACACTTTTTTAAATAGAGATATTTGCGGCTGAACAGTGAGCGACACACTCAAACTGCTTTTTTTTTAGATACCAAATGCCCAAAACTGGATAGTACAGCGATTTGACCCGTGGAACTGCGAAACCACACTCGGATGTCGGGCTTACACAAAACTATATTCAACAGATATATTTTTGTGTCACAACAGTCAGGAGACACTACTGTTTTTCTTTACGGAAAAAAATACCAAAAGCTGAATACTAGAGATTTTTTACAGTGGGATGGCAAAACCACAGTTATTGTTTACTGGGGTATACCACACTTTTTTAAATAGAGATATTTGCGGCTGAACAGTGAGCGACACACTCAAACTGCTTTTTTTTTAGATACCAAAGGCCCAAAACTTGATAGTACAGCGATTTGACCCATGGAACTGCGAAACCACACTGGGATGTCGGGCCTACACAAGACTATTTTCAACAGATATATTTTTGTGTCACAACAGTCAAGAGACACTACTGTTTTTCTTTACGGAAAAAACTACCAAAAGCTGAATAATAGAGATTTTTTACCGTGGGATGGCAAAACCACAGTTATTGTTTACTAGGATATGCCACACTTTTTTAAATAGAGATATTTGCGGCTGAACAGTGAGCGACACACTCAAACTGCTTTTTTTTTAGATACCAAAGGCCCAAAACTGGATAGTACAGCAATTTGACCCGTGGAACTGCGAAACCACAATGGGATGTCGGGCCTACGCAAGACTATTTTCAACAGATATATTTTTGTGTCACAACAGTCAGGAGACACTACTGTTTTTCTTTACGGAAAAAAATACCAAAAGCTGAATAATAGAGATTTTTACCGTGGGATGGCAAAACCACAGTTATTGTTTACTGGGGTATACCACACTTTTTTAAATAGAGATATTTGCGGCTGAACAGTGAGCGACACACTCAAACTGCTTTTTTTTTAGATACCAAAGGCCCAAAACTTGATAGTACAGCGATTTGACCCGTAGAACTGCGAAACCACACTCGGATGTCGGGCCTACACAAGACTATTTTCAACAGATACATTTTTGTGTCACAACAGTCAAGAGACACTACTGTTTTTCTTTACGGAAAAAACTACCAAAAGCTGAATAATAGAGATTTTTTACCGTGGGATAGCAAAACCACAGTTATTGTTTACTGGGGTATGCCACACTTTTTTAAATAGAGATATTTGCGGCTGAACAGTAAGCGACACACTCAAACTGCTTTTTTTTAGATACCAAAGGCCCAAAACTGGATAGTACAGCGATTTGACCCGTGGAACTGCGAAACCACACTGGGATGTCGGGGCTACACAAGACTATTTTCAACAGATATATTTTGGTGTCACAACAGTCAGTAGACACTACTGTTTTTCTTTACGAAAAAAACTACCAAAAGCTGAATAATAGAGGTTTTTTACCATGGGATGGCAAAACCACAGTTATTGTTTACTGGGGCATACCACACATTTTTAAATAGAGATATTTGCGGCTGAACAGTGAGCGACACACTCAAACTGCTTTTTTTTAGATACCAAAGGCCCAAAACTGGATAGTACAGCGATTTGACCCGTGGAACTGCGAAACCACACTGGGATGTCGGGCCTACACAAGACTATGTTCAACAGATATATTTTTGTGTCACAACAGTCAAGAGACACTACTGTTTTTCTTTACGGAAAAAACTACCAAAAGCTGAATAATAGAGATTTTTACCGTGGGATGGCAAAACCACAGTTATTGTTTACTGGGGTATACCACACTTGTTTAAATAGAGATATTTGCGGCTGAACAGTGAGCGACACACTCAAACTGCTTTTTATTAGATACCAAAGGCCCAAAACTGGATAGTACAGCGATTTGACCCATGTAACTGCGAAACCACACTGGGATGTCGGGCCTACACAAGACTATTTTCAACAGATATATTTTTGTGTCACAACAGTCAAGAGACACTACTGTTTTTCTTTACGGAAAAAACTACCAAAAGCTGAATAATAGAGATTTTTTACCGTGGGATGGCAAAACCACAGTTATTGTTTACTAGGATATACCACACTTTTTTAAATAGAGATATGTGCGGCTGAACAGTGAGCGACACACTCAAACTGCTTTTTTTTTAGATACCAAAGGCCCAAAACTGGATAGTACAGCGATTTGACCCGTGGAACTTCGAAACCACATTGGGATGTCGGGACTACGCAAGACTATTTTCAACAGATATATTTTTGTGTCACAACAGTCAGGAGACACTACTGTTTTTCTTTACGGAAAAAACTACCAAAAGCTGAATAATAGAGATTTTTACCGTGGGATGGCAAAACCACAGTTATTGTTTACTGGGGTATACCACACTTTTTTAAATAGAGATATTTGCGGCTGAACAGTGAGCGACACACTCAAACTGCTTTTTTTTTAGATACCAAAGGCCCAAAACTGGATAGTACAGCGATTTGACGCGTGGAACTGCGAAACCACACTGGGATGTCGGGCCTACACAAGACTATTTTCAACAGATATATTTTTGTGTCACAACAGTCAGGAGACACTACTGTTTTTCTTTACGGAAAAAACTACCAAAAGCTGAATAATAGAGATTTTTTACCATGGGATAGCAAAACCACAGTTATTGTTTACTGGGGTATGCTACACTTTTTTAAATAGAGATATTTGCGGCTGAACAGTAAGCGACACACTCAAACTGCTTTTTTTTTAGATACCAAAGGCCCAAAACTGGATAGTACAGCGATTTGACCCATGGAGCTGCGAAACCACACTGGGATGTCGGGCCTACACAAGACTATTTTCAACAGATATATTTTTGTGTCACAACAGTCAGTTGACACTACTGTTTTTCCTTACGAAAAAAACTACCAAAAGCTGAATAATAGAGGTTTTTTACCGTGGGATGGCAAAACCACAGTTATTGTTTACTGGGGCATACCACACATTTTTAAATAGAGATATTTGCGGCTGAACAGTGAGCGACACACTCAAACTGCATTTTTTTAGATACCAAAGGCCCAAAACTGGATAGTACAGCGATTTGACCCGTGGAACTGCGAAACCACACTGGGATGTCGGGCCTACACAAGACTATTTTCAACAGATATATTTTTGTGTCACAACAGTCAAGAGACACTACTGTTTTTCTTTACGGAAAAAACTACCAAAAGCTGAATAATAGAGATTTTTTACCGTGGGATGGCAAAACCACAGTTATTGTTTTATGGGGTATACTACACTTTTTTAACTAGAGATATTTGCGGCTGAACAGTGAGCGACAAACTCAAACTGCTTTTTTTTAGATACCAAAGGCCCAAAACTGGATAGTACAGCGATTTGACAGGTGGAACTGCGAAACCACATTGGGATGTCGGGCCTACGCAAGACTATTTTCAACAGATATATTTTTGTGTCACAACAGTCAAGAGACACTACTGTTTTTCTTTACGGAAAAAACTACCAAAAGCTGAATAATAGAGATTTTTACCGTGGGATGGCAAAACCACAGTTATTGTTTACTGGGGTATACCACACTTTTTTAAATAGAGATATTTGCGGCTGAACAGTGAGCGACACACTCAAACTGCTTTTTTTTTAGATACCAAATGCCCAAAACTGGATAGTACAGCGATTTGACCCATGGAACTGCGAAACCACACTGGGATGTCGGGCCTACACAAAACTATTTTCAACAGATATATTTTTGTGTCACAACAGTCAGGAGACACTACTGTTTTTCTTTACGGAAAAAACTACCAAAAGCTGAATAATAGAGATTTTTACCGTGGGATGGCAAAACCACAGTTATTGTTTACTGGGTTATACCACACTTTTTTAAATAGAGATATTTTCGTCTGAACAGTGAGCGACACACTCAAACTGCTTTTTTTTTAGATACCAAAGGCCCAAAACTGGATAGTACAGCGATTTGACCCGTGGAACTGCGAAACCACACTGGGATGTCGGGCCTACACAAGACTATTTTCAACAGATGTATTTTTGTGTCACAACAGTCAGGAGACACTACTGTTTTTCTTTACGGAAAAAACTACCAAAAGCTGAATAATAGAGATTTTTTACCGTCGGATGGCAAAACCACAGTTATTGTTTACTGGGGTATGCCACACTTTTTTAAATAGAGATATTTGCGGCTGAACAGTGAGCGACACACTCAAACTGCTTTTTTTTTAGATACCAAAGTCCCAAAACTGGATAGTACAGCGATTTGACCCGTGGAACTGCGAAACCACACTGGGATGTCGGGCTTACACAAAACTATATTCAACAGATATATTTTTGTGTCACAACAGTCAGGAGACACTACTGTTTTTCTTTACGGAAAAAAATACCAAAAGCTGAATACTAGAGATTTTTTACAGTGGGATGGCAAAACCACAGTTATTGTTTACTGGGGTATACCACACTTTTTTAAATAGAGTTATTTGCGGCTGAACAGTGAGCGACACACTCAATCTGCTTTTTTTTTAGATACCAAAGGCCCAAAACTGGATAGTACAGGGATTTGACCTGTGGAACTGTGAAACCACACTGGGATGTCGGGCCTCCACAAGACTATTTTCAACAGATATATTTTTGTGTCACAACAGTCAGGAGACACTACTGTTTTTCTTTACGGAAAAAACTACCAAAAGCTGAATAATAGAGATTTTTACCGTGGGATGGCAAAACCACAGTTATTGTTTACTGGGGTATACCACACTTTTTTAAATAGAGATATTTGCGGCTGAACAGTGAGCGACACACTCAAACTGCTTTTTTTTTAGATACCAAAGGCCCAAAACTGGATAGTACAGCAATTTGACCCGTGGAACTGCGAAACCACAATGGGATGTCGGGCCTACGCAAGACTATTTTCAACAGATATATTTTTGTGTCACAACAGTCAGGAGACACTACTGTTTTTTTTTACGGAAAAAACTACCAAAAGCTGAATAATAGAGATTTTTACCGTGGGATGGCAAAACCACAGTTATTGTTTACTGGGGTATACCACACTTTTTTAAATAGAGATATTTGCGGCTGAACAGTGAACGACACACTCAAACTGCTTTTTTTTTAGATACCAAAGGCCCAAAACTGGATAGTACAGCGATTTGACCCGTAGAACTGCGAAGCCACACTCGGATGTCGGGCCTACACAAGACTATTTTCAACAGATAAATTTTTGTGTCACAACAGTCAAGAGACACTACTGTTTTTCTTTACGGAAAAAACTACCAAAAGCTGAATAATAGAGATTTTTTACCGTGGGATGGCAAAACCACAGTTATTGTTTACTGGGGTATACCACACTTTTTTAAATAGAGATATTTGCGGCTGAACAGTGAGCGACACACTCAAACTGCTTTTTTTAGATACCAAAGGCCCAAAACTGGATAGTACAGCGATTTGACCCGTGGAACTGCGAAACCACACTGGGATGTCGGACCTACACAAGACTATTTTCAACAGATATATTTTTGTGTCACAACAGTAAGTAGACACTACTGTTTTTCTTTATGAAAAAAACTACCAAAAGCTGAATAATAGAGATTTTTTACCGTGGGATGGCAAAACCACAGTTATTGTTTACTGGGGTATACCACACTTTTTTAAATAGAGAAATTTGCGGCTGAACAGTGAGCGACACACTCAATCTGCTTTTTTTTTAGATACTAAAGGCCCAAAACTGGATAGTACAGCGATTTGACCTGTGGAACTGCGAAACCACACTGGGATGTCGGGCCTACGCAAGAATATTTTCAACAGATATATTTTTGTGTCACAACAGTCAAGAGCCACTACTGTTTTTCTTTACGGAAAAAACTACCAAAAGCTGAATAATAGAGATTTTTACCGTGGGATGGCAAAACCACAGTTATTGTTTACTGGGTTATACCACACTTTTTTAAATAGAGATATTTTCGTCTGAACAGTGAGCGACACACTCAAACTGCTTTTTTTTTAGATACCAAAGGCCCAAAACTGGATAGTACAGCGATTTGACCCGTGGAACTGCGAAACCACACTGGGATGTCGGGCCTACACAAGACTATTTTCAACAGATGTATTTTTGTGTCACAACAGTCAGGAGACACTACTGTTTTTCTTTACGGAAAAAACTACCAAAAGCTGAATAATAGAGATTTTTTACCGTGGGATGGCAAAACCAAAGTTATTGTTTACTGGGGTATGCCACACTTTTTTAAATAGAGATATTTGCGGCTGAACAGTGAGCGACACACTCAAACTGCTTTTTTTTTAGATACCAAAGGCCCAAAACTGGATAGTACAGCGATTGGACCCGTGGAACTGCGAAACCACACTGGGATGTCGGGCTTACACAAAACTATATTCAACAGATATATTTTTATGTCACAACAGTCAGGAGACACTACTGTTTTTCTTTACGGAAAAAAATACCAAAAGCTGAATACTAGAGATTTTTTACAGTGGGATGGCAAAACCACAGTTATTGTTTACTGGGGTATACCACACTTTTTTAAATAGAGTTATTTGCGGCTGAACAGTGAGCGACACACTCAATCTGCTTTTTTTTTAGATACCAAAGGCCCAAAACTGGATAGTACAGCGATTTGACCTGTGGAACTGTGAAACCACACTGGGATGTCGGGCCTCCACAAGACTATTTTCAACAGATATATTTTTGTGTCACAACAGTCAGGAGACACTACTGTTTTTCTTTACGGAAAAAACTACCAAAAGCTGAATAATAGAGATTTTTACCGTGGGATGGCAAAACCACAGTTATTGTTTACTGGGGTATACCACACTTTTTTAAATAGAGATATTTGCGGCTGAACAGTGAGCGACACACTCAAACTGCTTTTTTTTTAGATACCAAAGGCCCAAAACTGGATAGTACAGCAATTTGACCCGTGGAACTGCGAAACCACAATGGGATGTCGGGCCTACGCAAGACTATTTTCAACAGATATATTTTTGTGTCACAACAGTCAGGAGACACTACTGTTTTTTTTTACGGAAAAAACTACCAAAAGCTGAATAATAGAGATTTTTACCGTGGGATGGCAAAACCACAGTTATTGTTTACTGGGGTATACCACACTTTTTTAAATAGAGATATTTGCGGCTGAACAGTGAACGACACACTCAAACTGCTTTTTTTTTAGATACCAAAGGCCCAAAACTGGATAGTACAGCGATTTGACCCGTAGAACTGCGAAGCCACACTCGGATGTCGGGCCTACACAAGACTATTTTCAACAGATAAATTTTTGTGTCACAACAGTCAAGAGACACTACTGTTTTTCTTTACGGAAAAAACTACCAAAAGCTGAATAATAGAGATTTTTTACCGTGGGATGGCAAAACCACAGTTATTGTTTACTGGGGTATACCACACTTTTTTAAATAGAGATATTTGCGGCTGAACAGTGAGCGACACACTCAAACTGCTTTTTTTAGATACCAAAGGCCCAAAACTGGATAGTACAGCGATTTGACCCGTGGAACTGCGAAACCACACTGGGATGTCGGACCTACACAAGACTATTTTCAACAGATATATTTTTGTGTCACAACAGTAAGTAGACACTACTGTTTTTCTTTATGAAAAAAACTACCAAAAGCTGAATAATAGAGATTTTTTACCGTGGGATGGCAAAACCACAGTTATTGTTTACTGGGGTATACCACACTTTTTTAAATAGAGAAATTTGCGGCTGAACAGTGAGCGACACACTCAAACTGCTTTTTATTAGATACCAAAGGCCCAAAACTGCATAGTACAGCGATTTGACCCATGGAACTGCGAAACCACACTGGGATGTCGGGCTTACACAAAACTATTTTCAACAGATATATATTTGTGTCACAACAGTCAGGAGACACTACTGTTTTTCTTTACGGAAAAAAATACCAAAAGCTGAATAATAGAGATTTTTTACCGTGGGATGGCAAAACCACAGTTATTGTTTACTGGGGTATACCACACTTTTTTAAATAGAGGTATTTGCGGTTGAACAGTGAGCGACACACTCAATCTGCTTTTTTTTTAGATACTAAAGGCCCAAAACTGGATAGTACAGCGATTTGACCTGTGGAACTGCGAAACCACACTGGGATGTCGGGCCTACGCAAGAATATTTTCAACAGATATATTTTTGTGTCACAACAGTCAAGAGACACTACTGTTTTTCTTTACGGAAAAAACTACCAAAAGCTGAATAATAGATATTTTTACCGTGGGATGGCAAAACCACAGTTATTGTTTACTGGGGTATACCACACTTTTTTAAATAGAGATATTTGCGGCTGAACAGTGAGCGACACACTCAAACTGCTTTTTTTTTAGATACCAAAGGCCCAAAACTGGATAGTACAGCGATTTGACCCGTAGAACTCCGAAACCACACTCGGATGTCGGGCCTACACAAGACTATTTTCAACAGATACATTTTTGTGTCACAACAGTCAAGAGACACTACTGTTTTTCTTTACGGAAAAAACTACCAAAAGCTGAATAATAGAGATTTTTACCATGGGATGGCAAACCACAGTTATTGTTTACTGGGGTATACCACACTTTTTTAAATAGAGATATTTGCGGCTGACAAGTGAGCTACACACTCAAACTGCTTTTTTTTTAGATACCAAAGGCCCAAAACTGGATAGTACAGCGATTTGACCCATGGAACTGCGAAACCACACTGGGATGTCGGGCTTACACAAAACTATTTTCAACAGATATATTTTTGTGTCACAACAGTCAGGAGACACTACTGTTTTTCTTTACGGAAAAAACTACCAAAAGCTGAATAATAGAGATTTTTACCGTGGGATGGCAAAACCACAGTTATTGTTTACTGGGTTATACCACACTTTTTTAAATAGAGATATTTTCGTCTGAACAGTGAGCGACACACTCAAACTGCTTTTTTTTTAGATACCAAAGGCCCAAAACTGGATAGTACAGCGATTTGACCCGTGGAACTGCGAAACCACACTGGGATGTCGGGCTTACACAAAACTATATTCAACAGATATATTTTTGTGTCACAACAGTCAGGAGACACTACTGTTTTTCTTTACGGAAAAAAATACCAAAAGCTGAATACTAGAGATTTTTTACAGTGGGATGGCAAAACCACAGTTATTGTTTACTGGGGTATACCACACTTTTTTAAATAGAGTTATTTGCGGCTGAACAGTGAGCGACACACTCAATCTGCTTTTTTTTTAGATACCAAAGGCCCAAAACTGGATAGTACAGCGATTTGACCTGTGGAACTGTGAAACCACACTGGGATGTCGGGCCTCCACAAGACTATTTTCAACAGATATATTTTTGTGTCACAACAGTCAGGAGACACTACTGTTTTTCTTTACGGAAAAAACTACCAAAAGCTGAATAATAGAGATTTTTACCGTGGGATGGCAAAACCACAGTTATTGTTTACTGGGGTATACCCCACTTTTTTAAATAGAGATATTTGCGGCTGAACAGTGAGCGACACACTCAAACTGCTTTTTTTTTAGATACCAAAGTCCCAAAACTGGATAGTACAGCAATTTGACCCGTGGAACTGCGAAACCACAATGGGATGTCGGGCCTACGCAAGACTATTTTCAACAGATATATTTTTGTGTCACAACAGTCAGGAGACACTACTGTTTTTCTTTACGGAAAAAACTACCAAAAGCTGAATAATAGAGATTTTTACCGTGGGATGGCAAAACCACAGTTATTGTTTACTGGGGTATACCACACTTTTTTAAATAGAGATATTTGCGGCTGAACAGTGAACGACACACTCAAACTGCTTTTTTTTTAGATACCAAAGGCCCAAAACTGGATAGTACAGCGATTTGACCCGTAGAACTGCGAAACCACACTCGAATGTCGGGCCTACACAAGACTATTTTCAACAGATAAATTTTTGTGTCACAACAGTCAAGAGACACTACTGTTTTTCTTTACGGAAAAAACTACCAAAAGCTGAATAATAGAGATTTTTTACCGTGGGATGGCAAAACCACAGTTATTGTTTACTGGGGTATACCACACTTTTTTAAATAGAGATATTTGCGGTTGAACAGTGAGCGACACACTCAAACTGCTTTTTTTTTAGATACCAAAGGCCCAAAACTGGATAGTACAGCGATTTGACCCGTGGAACTGCGAAAACACACTGGGATGTCGGACCTACACAAGACTATTTTCAACAGATATATTTTTGTGTCACAACAGTAAGTAGACACTACTGGTTTTCTTTACGAAAAAAACTACCAAAAGCTGAATAATAGAGATTTTTTACCGTGGGATGGCAAAACCACAGTTATTGTTTATAGGGGTATACCACACTTTTTTAAATAGAGAAATTTGCGGCTGAACAGTGAGCGACACACTCAAACTGCTTTTTATTAGATACCAAAGGCCCAAAACTGGATAGTACAGCGATTTGACCCATGGAACTGCGAAACCACACTGGGATGTCGGGCTTACACAAAACTATTTTCAACAGATATATTTTTGTGTCACAACAGTCAGGAGACACTACTGTTTTTCTTTACAGAAAAAAATACCAAAAGCTGAATAATAGAGATTTTTTACCGTGGGATGGCAAAACCACAGTTATTGTTTACTGGGGTATACCACACTTTTTTAAATAGAGTTATTTGCGGTTGAACAGTGAGCGACACACTCAATCTGCTTTTTTTTTATATACTAAAGGCCCAAAACTGGATAGTACAGCGATTTGACCTGTGGAACTGCGAAACCACACTGGGATGTCGGGCCTCCACAAGACTATTTTCAGCAGATATATTTTTGTGTCACAACAGTCAGGAGACACTACTGTTTTTCTTTATGGAAAAAACTACCAAAAGCTGAATAATAGAGATTTTTTACCGTGGGATGGCAAAACCACAGTTATTGTTTACTGGGGTATACCACACTTTTTTAAATAGAGATATTTGCGGCTGAACAAAGAGCGACACACTCAAGCTGCTTTTTTTTTAGATACCAAAGGCCCAAAACTGGATAGTACAGCGATTTGACCCGTGGAACTGCGAAACCACACTGGGATGTCGGACCTACACAAGACTATTTTCAACAGATATATTTTTGTGTCACAACAGTAAGTAGACACTACTGTTTTTCTTTACGAAAAAAACTACCAAAAGCTGAATAATAGAGATTTTTTACCGTGGGATGGCAAAACCACAGTTATTGTTTATTGGGGTATACCACACTTTTTTAAATAGAGAAATTTGCGGCTGAACAGTGAGCGACACACTCAAACTGCTTTTTATTAGATACCAAAGGCCCAAAACTGGATAGTACAGCGATTTGACCCATGGAACTGCGAAACCACACTGTGATGTCGGGCTTACACAAAACTATTTTCAACAGATATATTTTTGTGTCACAACAGTCAGGAGACACTACTGTTTTTCTTTACGGAAAAAAATACCAAAAGCTGAATAATAGAGATTTTTTACCGTGGGATGGCAAAACCACAGTTATTGTTTACTGGGGTATACCACACTTTTTTAAATAGAGTTATTTGCGGTTGAAAAGTGAGCGACACACTCAATCTGCTTTTTTTTTAGATACTAAAGGCCCAAAACTGGATAGTACAGCGATTTGACCCGTGGAACTGCGAAACCACACTGGGATGTCGGGCCTCCACAAGACTATTTTCAGCAGATATATTTTTGTGTCACAACAGTCAGGAGACACTACTGTTTTTCTTTACGGAAAAAACTACCAAAAGCTGAATAATAGAGATTTTTACCGTGGGATGGCAAAACCACAGTTATTGTTTACTGGGGTATACCACACTTTTTTAAATAGAGATATTTGCGGCTGAACAGTGAGCGACACACTCAAACTGCTTTTTTTTTAGATACCAAAGGCCCAAAACTGGATAGTACAGCAATTTGACCCGTGGAACTGCGAAACCACAATGGGATGTCGGGCCTACACAAGACTATTTTCAACAGATATATTTTTGTGTCACAACAGTCAGGAGACACTACTGTTTTTCTTTATGGAAAAAACTACCAAAAGCTGAATAATAGAGATTTTTTACCGTGGGATGGCAAAACCACAGTTATTGTTTACTGGGGTATACCACACTTTTTTAAATAGAGATACTTGCGGCTGAACAAAGAGCGACACACTCAAGCTGCTTTTTTTTTAGATACCAAAGGCCCAAAACTGGATAGTACAGCGATTTGACCAGTGGAACTGCGAAACCACACTGGGAAGTCGGGCCTACACAAGACTATTTTCAACAGATATATTTTTGTGTCACAACAGTAAGTAGACACTACTGTTTTTCTTTACAAAAAAAACTACCAAAAGCTGAATAATAGAGATTTTTTACCGTGGGATGGCAAAACCACAGTTATTGTTTATTGGGGTATACCACACTTTATTAAATAGAGATATTTGCGGCTGAACAGTGAGCGACACACTCAAGCTGCTTTTTTTTTAGATACCAAAGGCCCAAAACTGGATAGTACAGCGATTTGACCCGTGGAACTGCGAAACCACACTGGGATGTCGGGCCTACACAAAACTACTTTCAACAGATATATTTTTGTGCCACAACAGTCAGGAGACACTACTGTTTTTCCTTACGGAAAAAACTACCAAAAGCTGAATAATAGAGATTTTTACCATGGGATGGCAAAACCACAGTTATTGTTTACTGGGGTTTACCACACTTTTTTAAATAGAGATATTTGCGGCTGAACAGTGAGCGACACACTCAAACTGCTTTTTTTTTACATACCAAAGGCCCAAAACTGGATAGTACAGCGATTTGACCAATGGAACTGCGAAACCACGCTGGGATGTCGGGCCTACACAAGACTATTTTCATCAGATATATTTTTGTGTCACAACAGTCAGGAGACACTACTGTTTTTCTTTACGGAAAAAACTACCAAAAGGTGAATAATAGAGATTTTTTACCGTGGGATGGCAAAACCACAGTTATTGTTTACTGGGGTATACCACACTTTTTTAAATAGAGATATTTGCGGCTGAACAGTGAGCGACACACTCAAACTGCTTTTTTTTTAGATAGCAAAGGCCCAAAACTGAATAGTACAGCGATTTGACCCGGGGAACTGCGAAACCACACTGGGATGTTGGGCCTACACAAGACTATTTTCAACAGATATATTTTTGTGTCACAACAGTCAGGAGACACTACTGTTTTTCTTTACGGAAAAAAATACCAAAAGCTGAATAATAGAGATTTTTTACCATGGGATGGCAAAACCACAGTTAATGTTTACTGGGGTATACCACACTTTTTTAAATAGAGATATTTGCGGCTGAACAGTGAGCGACAAACTCAAATTGCTTTTTTTTTAGATACCAAAGGCCCAAAATTGGATAGTACAGCGATTTGACCCGTGGAACTGCGAAACCACACTGGGTTGTCGGGCCTGCACAAGACTATTTTCAACAGATATATTTTTGTGTCACAACAGTCAAGAGACACTACTGTTCTTCTTTACGAAAAAAACTACCAAAAGCTGAATAATAGAGATTTTTTACCGTGGGATGGCAAAACCACAGTTATTGTTTACTGGGGTATACCACACTTTTTTAAATAGAGATATTTGCGGCTGAACAGTGAGCGACACACTCAAACTGCTTTTTTTTTAGATACCAAAGGCCCAAAACTGGATAGTACAGCAATTTGACCCATGGAACTGCGAAACCACAATGGGATGTCGGGCCTACACAAGACTATTTTCAACAGATATATTTTTGTGTCACAACAGTCAGGAGACACTACTGTTTTTCTTTATGGAAAAAACTACCAAAAGCTGAATAATAGAGATTTTTTACCGTGGGATGGCAAAACCACAGTTATTGTTTACTGGGGTATACCACACTTTTTTAAATAGAGATATTTGCGGCTGAACAAAGAGCGACACACTCAAGCTGCTTTTTTTTTAGATACCAAAGGCCCAAAACTGGATAGTACAGCGATTTGACCAGTGGAACTGCGAAACCACACTGGGAAGTCGGGCCTACACAAGACTATTTTCAACAGATATATTTTTGTGTCACAACAGTAAGTAGACACTACTGATTTTCTTTACAAAAAAAACTACCAAAAGCTGAATAATAGAGATTTTTTACCGTGGGATGGCAAAACCACAGTTATTGTTTATTGGGGTATACCACACTTTATTAAATAGAGATATTTGCGGCTGAACAGTGAGCGACACACTCAAACTGCTTTTTTTTTAGATACCAAAGGCCCAAAACTGGATAGTACAGCAATTTGACCCGTGGAACTGCGAAACCACACTGGGAAGTCGGGCCTACACAAGACTATTTTCAACAGATATATTTTTGTGTCACTACAGTAAGTAGACACTACTGTTTTTCTTTACAAAAAAAACTACCAAAAGCTGAATAATAGAGATTTTTTACCGTGGGATGGCAAAACCACAGTTATTGTTTATTGGGGTATACCACACTTTTTTAAATAGAGATATTTGCGGCTGAACAGTGAGCGACACACTCAAGCTGCTTTTTTTTTAGATACCAAAGGCCCAAAACTGGATAGTACAGCGATTTGACCCGTGGAACTGCGAAACCACACTGGGATGTCGGGCTTACACAAAACTACTTTCAACAGATATATTTTTGTGCCACAACAGTCAGGAGACACTACTGTTTTTCCTTACGGAAAAAACTACCAAAAGCTGAATAATAGAGATTTTTACCGTGGGATGGCAAAACCACAGTTATTGTTTACTGGGGTTTACCACACTTTTTTAAATAGAGATATTTGCGGCTGAACAGTGAGCGACACACTCAAACTGCTTTTTTTTTACATACCAAAGGCCCAAAACTGGATAGTACAGCGATTTGACCCGTGGAACTGCGAAACCACACTGGGATGTCGGGCTTACACAAAACTATTTTCAACAGATATATTTTTGTGTCACAAATGTCAGGAGACACTACTGTTTTTCTTTATGGAAAAAACTACCAAAAGCTGAATAATAGAGATATTTACTGTGTGATGGCAAAACCACAGTTATTGTTTACTAGGGTATACCACACTTTTTTAAATAGAGATATTTGCGGCTGAACAGTGAGCGACACACTCAAACTGCTTTTTTTTTACATACCAAAGGCCCAAAACTGGATAGTACAGCGATTTGACCCATGGAACTGCGAAACCACGCTGGGATGTCGGGCCTACACAAGACTATTTTCATCAGATATATTTTTGTGTCACAACAGTCAGGAGACACTACTGTTTTTCTTTACGGAAAAAACTACCAAAAGCTGAATAATAGAGATTTTTTACCGTAGGATGGCAAAACCACAGTTATTGTTTACTGGGGTATACCACACTTTTTTAAATAGAGATATTTGCGGCTGAACAGTGAGCGACACACTCAAACTGCTTTTTTTTTAGATACCAAAGGCCCAAAACTGGATAGTACAGCGATTTGACCCGTGGAACTGCGAAACCACACTGGGATGTGGGGCTTACACAAAACTATTTTCAACAGATATATTTTTGTGTCACAACTGTCAGGAGACACTACTGTTTTTCTTTATGGAAAAAACTACCAAAAGCTGAAAAATAGAGATATTTACTGTGTGATGGCAAAACCACAGTTATTGTTTACTGGGGTATACCACACTTTTTTAAATAGAGATATTTGCGGATGAACAGTGAGCGACACACTCAAACTGCTTTTTTTTTAGATACCAAAGGCCCAAAACTGGACAGTCAGCAATTTGACCCGTGGAATTGTGAAACAACACTGGGATGTCGGGCCTACACAAGACTATTTTCAACAGATATATTTTTGTGTCACAACAGTCAGGAGACACTACTGTTTTTCCTTACGGAAAAAACTACCAAAAGCTGAATAATAGAGATTTTTACCATGGGATGGCAAAACCACAGTTATTGTTTACTGGGGTTTACCACACTTTTTTAAATAGAGATATTTGCGGCTGAACAGTGAGCGACACACTCAAACTGCTTTTTTTTTACATACCAAAGGCCCAAAACTGGATAGTACAGCGATTTGACCCATGGAACTGCGAAACCACGCTGGGATGTCGGGCCTACACAAGACTATTTTCATCAGATATATTTTTGTGTCACAACAGTCAGGAGACACTACTGTTTTTCTTTACGGAAAAAACTACCAAAAGCTGAATAATAGAGATTTTTTACCGTGGGATGGCAAAACCACAGTTATTGTTTACTGGGGTATACCACACTTTTTTAAATAGAGATATTTGCGGCTGAACAGTGAGCGACACACTCAAACTGCTTTTTTTTTAGATACCAAAGGCCCAAAACTGGATAGTACAGCGATTTGACCCGTGGAACTGCGAAACCACACTGGGATATGGGGCTTACACAAAACTATTTTCAACAGATATATTTTTGTGTCACAACTGTCAGGAGACACTACTGTTTTTCTTTATGGAAAAAACTACCAAAAGCTGAATAATAGAGATATTTACTGTGTGATGGCAAAACCACAGTTATTGTTTACTGGGGTATACCACACTTTTTTAAATAGAGATATTTGTGGCTGAACAGTGAGCGACACACTCAAACTGCTTTTTTTTTAGATACCAAAGGCCCAAAACTGGACAGTACAGCAATTTGACCCGTGGAATTGTGAAACAACACTGGGATGTCGGGCCTACACAAGACTATTTTCAACAGATATATTTTTGTGTCACAACAGTCAGGAGACACTACTGTTTTTCCTTACGGAAAAAACTACCAAAAGCTGAATAATAGAGATTTTTACCATGGGATGGCAAAACCACAGTTATTGTTTACTGGGGTTTACCACACTTTTTTAAATAGAGATATTTGCGGCTGAACAGTGAGCGACACACTCAAACTGCTTTTTTTTTACATACCAAAGGCCCAAAACTGGATAGTACAGCGATTTGACCCATGGAACTGCGAAACCACGCTGGGATGTCGGGCCTACACAAGACTATTTTCATCAGATATATTTTTGTGTCACAACAGTCAGGAGACACTACTGTTTTTCTTTACGGAAAAAACTACCAAAAGCTGAATAATAGAGATTTTTTACCGTGAGATGGCAAAACCACAGTTATTGTTTACTGGGGTATACTACACTTTTTTAAATAGAGATATTTGCGGCTGAACAGTGAGCGACACACTCAAACTGCTTTTTTTTAGATACCAAAGGCCCAAAACTGGATAGTACAGCGATTTGACCCGTGGAACTGCGAAACCACACTGGGATGTGGGGCTTACACAAAACTATTTTCAACAGATATATTTTTGTGTCACAACTGTCAGGAGACACTACTGTTTTTCTTTATGGAAAAAACTACCAAAAGCTGAATAATAGAGATATTTACTGTGTGATGGCAAAACCACAGTTATTGTTTACTGGGGTATACCACACTTTTTTAAATAGAGATATTTGCGGCTGAACAGTGAGCGACACACTCAAACTGCTTTTTTTTTAGATACCAAAGGCCCAAAACTGGACAGTACAGCAATTTGACCCGTGGAATTGTGAAACAACACTGGGATGTCGGGCCTACACAAGACTATTTTCAACAGATATATTTTTGTGTCACAACAGTCAGGAGACACTACTGTTTTTCTATGCGGAAAAAACTACCAAAAGCTGAATAATACAGATTTTTTACCGTGGGATGGCAAAACCACAGTTATTGTTTACTGGGGTATACCACACTTTTTTAAATAGAGATATTTGCGGCTGAACAGTGAGCGACACACTCAAACTGCTTTTTTTTTAGATACCAAAGGCCCAAAACTGGATAGTACAGCAATTTGACCCGTGGAACTGCGAAACCACAATGGGATGTCGGGCCTACACAAGACTATTTTCAACAGATATATTTTTGTGTCACAACAGTCAGGAGACACTACTGTTTTTCTTTATGGAAAAAACTACCAAAAGCTGAATAGTAGAGATTTTTTACCGTGGGATGGCAAAACCACAGTTACTGTTTATTGGGGTATACCACACTTTTTTAAATAGAGATATTTGCGGCTGAACAAAGAGCGACACACTCAAGCTGCTTTTTTTTTAGATACCAAAGGCCCAAAACTGGATAGTACAGCGATTTGACCAGTGGAACTGCGAAACCACACTGGGAAGTCGGGTCTACACAAGACTATTTTCAACAGATATATTTTTGTGTCACAACAGTAAGTAGACACTACTGTTTTTCTTTACAAAAAAAACTACCAAAAGCTGAATTATAGAGATTTTTTACCGTGGGATGGCAAAACCACAGTTATTGTTTATTGGGGTATACCACACTTTATTAAATAGAGATATTTGCGGCTGAACAGTGAGCGACACACTCAAGCTGCTTTTTTTTTAGATACCAAAGGCCCAAAACTGGATAGTACAGCGATTTGACCCGTGGAACTGCGAAACCACACTGGGATGTCGTGCTTACACAAAACTACTTTCAACAGATATATTTTTGTGTCACAACAGTCAGGAGATACTACTGTTTTTCTTTACGGAAAAAAATACCAAAAGCTGAATAATAGAGATTTTTTACCGTGGGATGGCAAAACCACAGTTATTGTTTACTGGGGTATACCACACTTTTTTAAATAGAGTTATTTGCGGTTGAACAGTGAGCGACACACTCAATCTGCTTTTTTTTTAGATACTAAAGGCCCAAAACTGGATAGTACAGCGATTTGACCCGTGGAACTGCGAAACCACACTGGGATGTCAGGCCTCCACAAGACTATTTTCATCAGATATATTTTTGTGTCACAACAGTCAGGAGACACTACTGTTTTTCTTTACGGAAAAAACTACCAAAAGCTGAATAATAGAGATTTTTTACCGTGGGATGGCAAAACCACAGTTATTGTTTACTGGGGTATACCACACTTTTTTAAATAGAGATATTTGCGGCTGAACAGTGAGCGACACACTCAAACTGCTTTTTTTTTAGATACCAAAGGCCCAAAACTGGATAGTACAGCGATTTGACCCGTGGAACTGCGAAACCACACTGGGATGTCGGGCTTACACAAAACTATTTTCAACAGATATATTTTTGTGTCACAACTGTCAGGAGACACTACTGTTTTTCTTTATGAAAAAAAATACCAAAAGCTGAATAATAGAGATATTTACTGTGTGATGGCAAAACCACAGTTATTGTTTACTGGGGTATACCACACTTTTTTAAATAGAGATATTTGCGGCTGAACAGTGAGCGACACATCAAACTGCTTTTTTTTTAGATACCAAAGGCCCAAAACTGGACAGTACAGCAATTTGACCCGTGGAATTGTGAAACAACACTGGGATGTCGGGCCTACACAAGACTATTTTCAACAGATATATTTTTGTGTCACAACAGTCAGGAGACACTACTGTTTTTCTTTACGGAAAAAACTACCAAAAGGTGAATAATAGAGATTTTTTACCGTGGGATGGCAAAACCACAGTTATTGTTTACTGGGGTATACCACACTTTTTTAAATAGAGATATTTGCGGCTGAACAGTGAGCGACAAACTCAAATTGCTTTTTTTTTAGATACCAAAGGCCCAAAATTGGATAGTACAGCAATTTGACCCGTGGAACTGCGAAACCACACTGGGATGTCGGGCCTGCACAAGACTATTTTCAACAGATATATTTTTGTGTCACAACAGTCAAGAGACACTACTGTTCTTCTTTACGAAAAAAACTACCAAAAGCTGAATAATAGAGATTTTTTACCGTGGGATGGCAAAACCACAGTTATTGTTTACTGGGGTATGCCACACTTTTTTAAATAGAGATATTTGCGGCTGAACAGTGAGCGACACACTCAAACTGCTTTTTTTTTAGATACCAAAGGCCCAAAACTGGATAGTACAGCGATTTGACCCGTGTAACTCCGAAACCACACCGGGATGTCGGGCCTACACAAGACTATTTTCAACAGATATATTTTTGTGTCACAACAGTAAGTAGACACTACTGTTTTTCTTTACGAAAAAAACTACCAAAAGCTGAATAATAGAGATTTTTTACCGTGGGATGGCAAAACCACAGTTATTGTTTACTGGGGTATACCACACTTTTTTAAATAGAGATATTTGCGGCAGAACAGTGAGCGACACACTCAAACTGCTTTTTTTTTAGATACCAAAGGCCCAAAACTGGATAGTACAGCGATTTGACCCGTGGAACTGCGAAACCACATTGGGATGTCGGGCCTACGCAAGACTATTTTCAACAGATATATTTTTGTGTCACAACAGTCAGGAGACACTACTGTTTTTCTTTATGGAAAAAACTTCCTCAAAGCTGAATAATAGAGATTTTTACCGTGGGATGGCAAAACCACAGTTATTGTTTACTGGGGTATACCACACTTTTTTAAATAGAGATATTTGCAGCTGAACAGTGAGCGACACACTCAAACTGCTTTTTTTTTAGATACCAAAGTCCCAAAACTGGATAGTACAGCGATTTGACCCGTGGAACTGCAAAACCACACTGGGATGTCGGGCCTACACAAGGCTATTATCAACAGATATATTTTTGTGTCACAACAGTAAGTAGACACTACTGTTTTTCTTTACGAAAAAAACTACCAAAAGTTGAATAATAGAGATTTTTTACCGTGGGATGGCAAAACCACAGTTATTGTTTACTGGGGTATACCACACTTTTTTAAATAGAGATATTTGCGGCTGAACAGTGAGCGACACACTCAAACGTTTTTTTTTAAATACCAAAGGCCCAAAACTGGATAGTACAGCTATTTGACCCGTGGAACTGCGAAACCACACTGGGATGTCGGGCCTCCACAAGACTATTTTCAACAGATATATTTTTGTGTCACAACAGTCAGGAGACACTTCTGTTTTTCTTTACGGAAAAAACTACCAAAAGCTGAATAATAGAGATTTTTACCGTGGGATGGCAAAACCACAGTTATTGTTTACTGGGGTATACCACTCTTTTTTTAATAGAGATATTTGCGGCTGAACAGTGAGCGACACACTCAAACTGCTTTTTTTTTAGATACCAAAGGCCCAAAACTGAATAGTACAGCTATTTGACCCATGGAACTGCGAAACCACACTGGGATGTCGGGCCTCCACTAGACTATTTTCAACAGATATATTTTTGTGTCACAACAGTCAGGAGACACTACTGTTTTTCTTTATGGAAAAAACTTCCTCAAAGCTGAATAATAGTGATTTTTACCGTGGGATGGCAAAACCACAGTTATTGTTTAATGGGGTATACCACACTTTTTTAAATAGGGATATTTGCAGCTGAACAGTGAGCGACATACTCAAACTGCTTTTTTTTTAGATACCAAAGTCCCAAAACTGGATAGTACAGCGATTTGACCCGTGGAACTGCAAAACCACACTAGGATGTCGGGCCTACACAAGACTATTTTAAACAGATATATTTTTGTGTCACAACAGTAAGTAGACACTACTGTTTTTCTTTACGAAAAAAACTACCAAAAGCTGAATAATAGAGATTTTTTACCGTGGGATGGCAAAACCACAGTTATTGTTTACTGTGGTATACCACACTTTTTTAAATAGAGATATTTGCGGCTGAACAGTGAGCGACACACTCAAACTGCTTTTTTTTTAGATAGCAAAGTCCCAAAACTGGATAGTACAGCTATTTGACCCGTAAAACTGCGAAACCACACTGGGATGTCAGGCCTCCACAAGACTATTTTCAACAGATATATTTTTGTGTCACAACAGTCAGGAGACACTACTGTTTTTCTTTACGGAAAAAACTACCAAAAGCCGAATAATAGAGATTTTTACCGTGGGATGGCAAAACCACAGTTATTGTTTACTGGGGTATACCACTCTTTTTTTAATAGAGATATTTGCGGCTGAACAGTGAGCGACACACTCAAACTGCTTTTTTTTTAGATACCAAAGGCCCAAAACTGGATAGTACAGCGATTTGACCCGTGGAACTGCGAAACCACACTGGGATGTCGGGCCTACACAAGACTATTTTCAACAGATATATTTTTGCATCACAACAGTCAGGAGACACTACTGTTTTTCTTTACGGAAAAAACTACCAAAAGCTGAATAATAGAGATTTTTTACCGTGGGATGGCAAAACCACAGTTATTGTTTACTGGGGTATACCACACTTTTTTAAATAGAGATATTTGCGGCTCAACAGTGAGCGATACACTCAAACTGCTTTTTTTTTAGATACCAAAGGCCCAAAACTGGATAGTACAGCTATTTGACCCATGGAACTGCGAAACCACACTGGGATGTCGGGCCTCCACAAGACTATTTTCAACAGATATATTTTTGTGTCACAAGAGTCAGGAGACACTACTGTTTTTCTTTACGGAAAAAACTACCAAAAGCTGAATAATAGAGATTTTTACCGTGGGATGGCAAAACCACAGTTATTGTTTACTGGGGTATACCACACTTTTTTAAATAGAGATATTTGCGGCTGAACAGTGAGCGACACACTCAAACTGCTTTTTTTTTAGATACCAAAGGCCCAAAACTGGATAGTACAGCGATTTGACCCGTGGAACTGCGAAACCACATTGGGATGTCGGGCCTACGCAAGACTATTTTCAACAGATATATTTTTTGTGTCACAACAGTCAGGAGACACTACTGTTTTTCTTTATGGAAAAAACTTCCTCAAAGCTGAATAATAGAGATTTTTACCGTGGGATGGCAAAACCACAGTTATTGTTTACTGGGGTATACCACACTTTTTTAAATAGAGATATTTGCAGCTGAACAGTGAGCGACACACTCAAACTGCTTTTTTTTTAGATACTAAAGTCCCAAAACTGGATAGTACAGCGATTTGACCCGTGGAACTGCAAAACCACACTGGGATGTCGGGCCTACACAAGAATATTTTCAACAGATATATTTTTGTGTCACAACAGTAAGTAGACACTACTGTCTTTCTTTACGAAAAAAACTACCAAAAGCTGAATAATAGAGATTTTTTTTCCGTGGGATGGCAAAACCACAGTTATTGTTTACTGGGGTATACCACACTTTTTTAAATAGAGATATTTGCGGCTGAACAGTGAGCGACACACTCAAACTGCTTTTTTTTTAGATACCAAAGGCGGAAAACTGGATAGTACAGCGATTTGACCCGTGGAACTGCGAAACCACACTGGTATGTCGGGCTTACACAAAACTATTTTCAACAGATATATTTTTGTGTCACAACTGTCAGGAGACACTACTGTTTTTCTTTACGGAAAAAACTACCAAAAGCTGAATAATAGAGATTTTTTACCGTGGGATGGAAAAACCACAGTTATTGTTCACTGGGGCATACCACACTTTTTTAAATAGAGATATTTGCAGCTGAACAGTGAGCTACTCACTCAAACTGCTTTTTTTTAGATACCAAAGGCCCAAAACTGGATAGTACAGCGATTTGACCCGTGGAACTGCGAAACCACACTGGGATGTCAGGCTTACACAAAACTATTTTCAACAGATATATTTTTGTGTCACAACAGTCAGGAGACACTACTGTTTTTCTTTACGGAAAAAACTACCAAAAGCTGAATAATAGAGATTTTTACTGTGGGATGGCAAAACCACAGTTATTGTTTACTGGGGTATACCACACTTTTTTAAATAGAGATATTTGCGCCTGAACAGTGAGCGACACACTCAAACTGCTTTTTTTTTAGATACCAAAGGCCCAAAACTGGATAGTACAGCTATTTGACCTGTGGAACTGCGAAACCACACTGGGATGTCGGGCCTCCACAAGACTATTTTCAAGAGATATATTTTTGTGTCACAACAGTCAGGAGACACTACTGTTTTTCTTTACGGAAAAAACTACCAAAAGCTGATTAATAGAGATTTTTTACCGTGAGTTGGCAAAACCACAGTTATTGTTTACTGGGGTATACCACACTTTTTTAAATAGAGATATTTGCGGCTGAACAGTGAGCGACACACTCAAACTGCTTTTTTTTAGATACCAAAGTCCCAAATCTGGATAGTACAGCGATTTGACCCGTGGAACTGCGAAACCACACTGGGATGTCGGGCCTACACAAGACTATTTTCAACAGATATATTTTTGTGTCACAACAGTAAGTAGACACTACTGCTTTTCTTTACGAAAAAAACTACCAAAAGCTGAACAATAGAGATTTTTTACTGTGGGATGGCAAAACCACAGTTATTGTTTACTGGGTTATACCACACTTTTTAAATAGAGATATTTGCGGCTGAACAGTGAGCGACACACTCAAACTGCTTTTTTTTTAGATACCAAAGGCCCAAAACTGGATAGTACAGCGATTTGACCCGTGGAACTGCGAAACCACACTGTAATGTGAGGCTTACACAAAACTATTTTCAACAGATAGATTTTTGTGTCACAACAGTCAGGAGACACTACTGTTTTTCTTTACGGAAAAAACTACCAAAAGCTGAATAATAGAGATTTTTTACCGTGGGATGGCAAAACCACAGTTATTGTTTACTGGGGTATACCACACTTTTTTAAATAGAGATATTTGCGGCTGAACAGTGAGCGACACACTCAAACTGCTTTTTTTTTAGATACCAAAGGCCCAAAACTGGATAGTACAGCGATTTGACCCGTGGAACTGCGAAACCACACTGGTATGTCGGGCTTACACAAAACTATTTTCAACAGATATATTTTTGTGTCACAACTGTCAGGAGACACTACTGTTTTTCTTTACGGAAAAAACTAGCAAAAGCTGAATAATAGAGATTTTTTACCGTGGGATGGCAAAACCACAGTTATTGTTTACTGGGGTATACCACACTTTTTTAAATAGAGATATTTGTTGCTGAACAGTGAGCGACACACTCAAACTGCTTTTTTTTTAGATACCAAAGGCCCAAAACTGGACAGTACAGCGATTTTACCCGTGGAACTGCGAAACCACACTGGGATGTCGGGCCTACACCAGACTATTTTCAACAGATATATTTTTGTGTCACAACAGTCAAGAGACATTACAGTTTTTCTTTAAGGAAAAAACTACCAAAAGCTGAATAATAGAGATTTTTTACCATGGGATGGAAAACCACAGTTATTGTTTACTGGGGTATACGACACTTTTTTAAATAGAGATATTTGCGGCTGAACAGTGAGCGACACACTCAAACTGCTTTTTTTTTAGATACCAAAGGCCCAAAACTGGATAGTACAGCTATTTGACCTGTGGAAATGCGAAACCACACTGGGATGTCGGGCCTCCACAAGACTATTTTCAAGAGATATATTTTTGTGTCACAACAGTCAGGAGACACTACTGTTTTTCTTTATGGAAAAAACTACCAAAAGCTGAATAATAGAGATTTTTACCGTGGGATGGCAAAACCACAGTTATTGTTTACTGGGGTATACCACACTTTTTTAAATAGAGATATTTGCGGCTGAACAGTGAGCGACACACTCAAACTGCTTTTTTTTTAGATACCAAAGGCCCAAAACTGGATAGTACAGCGATTTGACCCGTGGAACTGCGAAACCACACTGGGATGTCAGGCTTACACAAAACTATTTTCAACAGATATATTTTTGTGTCACAACAGTCAGGAGACACTACTGTTTTTCTTTACGGAAAAAACTACCAAAAGCTGAATAATAGAGATTTTTTACCGTGGGATGGCAAAACCACAGTTATTGTTTACTGGGGTATACCACACTTTTTTAAATAGAGATATTTGCGGCTGAACAGTGAGCGACACACTCAAACTGCTTTTTTTTAGATACCAAAGTCCCAAACTGGATAGTACAGCGATTTGACGCGTGGAACTGCGAAACCACACTGGGATGTCGGGCCTACACAAGACTATTTTCAACAGATATATTTTTGTGTCACAACAGTAAGTAGACACAACTGCTTTTCTTTACGAAAAAAACTACCAAAAGCTGAACAATAGAGATTTTTTACTGTGGGATGGCAAAACCACAGTTATTGTTTACTGGGTTATACCACACTTTTTAAATAGAGATATTTGCGGCTGAACAGTGAGCGACACACTCAAACTGCTTTTTTTTTAGATACCAAAGGCCCAAAACTGGATAGTACAGCGATTTGACCCGTGGAACTGCGAAACCACACTGTAATGTGAGGCTTACACAAAACTATTTTCAACAGATAGATTTTTGTGTCACAACAGTCAGGAGACACTACTGTTTTTCTTTACGGAAAAAACTACCAAAAGCTCAATAATAGAGATTTTTTCCGTGGGATGGCAAAACCACAGTTATTGTTTACCGGGGTATACCACACTTTTTTAAATAGAGATATTTGCGGCTGAACAGTGAGCGACACACTCAAACTGCTTTTTTTTTAGATACCAAAGGCCCAAAACTGGATAGTACAGCGATTTGACCCGTGCAACTGCGAAACCACACTGGGATGTCAGGCTTACACAAAACTATTTTCAACAGATATATTTTTGTGTCACAACAGTCAGGAGACACTACTGTTTTCTTTATGGAAAAAACTACCAAAAGCTGAATAATAGAGATTTTTAACGTGGGATGGCAAAACCACAGTTATTGTTTACTGGGGTATACCACACTTTTTTAAATAGAGATATTTGCAGCTGAACAGTGAGCGACACACTCAAACTGCTTTTTTTAGATACCAAAGTCCCAAATCTGGATAGTACAGCGATTTGACCCGTGGAACTGCGAAACCACACTGGGATGTCGGGCCTACACAAGACTATTTTCAACAGATATATTTTTGTGTCAGAACAGTCAGGAGACACTACTGTTTTTCTTTACGGAAAAAACTACCAAAAGCTGAATAATAGAGATTTTTTACCGTGGGATGGCAAAACCACAGTTATTGTTAACTGGGGTATACCACACTTTTTTAAATAGAGTATTTGCGGCTGAACAGTGAGCGACACACTCAAACTGCTTTTTTTTTAGATACCAAAGGCCCAAAACTGGATAGTACAGCTATTTGACCCGTGGAACTGCGAAACCACACTGGGATGTCGGGCCTCCACAAGACTATTTTCAACAGATATATTTTTGTGTCACAACAGTCAGGAGACACTACTGTTTTTCTTTACGGAAAAAACTACCAAAAGCTGAATAATATAGATTTTTACCGTGGGATGGCAAAACCACAGTTATTGTTTACTGGGGTATACCACACTTTTTTAAATAGAGATATTTGCGGCTGAACAGTGAGAGACACACTCAAACTGCTTTTTTTTTAGATACCAAAGGCCCAAAACTGAATAGTACAGCGATTTGAAACGTGGAACTGCGAAACCACACTGGGATGTCGGGCCTCCACAAGACTATTTTCAACAGATATATTTTTGTGTCACAAGAGTCAGGAGACACTACTGTTTTTCTTTATGGAAAAAACTTCCTCAAAGCTGAATAATAGAGATTTTTACCGTGGGATGGCAAAACCACAGTTATTGTTTACTGGGGTATACCACACTTTTTTAAATAGAGATATTTGCAGCTGAACAGTGAGCGACACACTCAAACTGCTTTTTTTTTAAATACTAAAGTCCCAAAACTGGATAGTACAGCGATTTCACCCGTGGAACTACAAAACCACACTGGGATGTCGGGCCTACACAAGAATATTTTCAACAGATATATTTTTGTGTCACAACAGTAAGTAGACACTACTGTTTTTCTTTACGAAAAAAACTACCAAAAGCTGAATAATAGAGATTTTTTACCGTGGGATGGCAAAACCACAGTTATTGTTTACTGGGGTATACCACACTTTTTTAAATAGAGATATTTGCGGCTGAACAGTGAGCGACACACTCAAACTGCTTTTTTTTAGATACCAAAGGCCCAAAACTGGATAGTACAGCTATTTGACCCGTGGAATTGCGAAACCACACTGGGATGTCGGGCCTCCACAAGACTATTTTCAACAGATATATTTTTGTGTCACAACAGTCAGGAGACACTACTGTTTTTCTTTATGGAAAAAACTACCAAAAGCTGAATAATAGAGATTTTTACCGTGGGATGGCAAAACCACAGTTATTGTTTACTGGGGTATACCACTCTTTTTTTAATAGAGATATTTGCGGCTGAACAGTGAGCGACACACTCAAACTGCTTTTTTTTTAGATACCAAAGGCCCAAAACTGGATAGTACAGCGATTTGACCCGTGGAACTGCGAAACCACACTGGGATGTCGGGCCTACACAAGACTATTTTCAACAGATATATTTTTGCATCACAACAGTCAGGAGACACTACTGTTTTTCTTTACGGAAAAAACTACCAAAAGCTGATTAATAGAGATTTTTTACCGTGGGATGGCAAAACCACAGTTATTGTTTACTGGGGTATACCACACTATTTTAAATAGAGATATTTGCGGCTGAACAGTGAGCGACAAACTCAAAGTGCTTTTTTTTTAGATAACAAAGGCCCAAAACTGGACAGTACAGTGATTTGACCCGTGGAACTGCGAAACCACACTGGGATGTCGGTCCTACAGAAGACTATTTTCAACAGATATATTTTTGTGTCACAACAGTAAGTAGACACTACTGTCTTTCTTTACGAAAAAAACTACCAAAAGCTGAATAATAGAGATTTTTTACCGTGGGATGGCAAAACCACAGTTATTGTTTACTGGGGTATACCACACTTTTTTAAATAGAGATATTTGCGGCTGAACAGTGAGCGACACACTCAAACTGCTTTTTTTTTAGATACCAAAGGCGGAAAACTGGATAGTACAGCGATTTGACCCGTGGAACTGCGAAACCACACTGGTATGTCGGGCTTACACAAAACTATTTTCAACAGATATATTTTTGTGTCACAACTGTCAGGAGACACTACTGTTTTTCTTTACGGAAAAAACTACCAAAAGCTGAATAATAGAGATTTTTTACCGTGGGATGGCAAAACCACAGTTATTGTTTACTGGGGTATACCACAATTTTTTAAATAGAGATATTTGCGGCTGAACAGTGAGCGACACACTCAAACTGCTTTTTTTTTAGATACCAAAGGCCCAAAACTGGACAGTACAGCGATTTGACCCGTGGAACTGCGAAACCACACTGGGATGTCGGGCCTACACCAGACTATTTTCAACAGATATATTTTTGTGTCACAACAGTCAAGAGACATTACTGTTTTTCTTTACGGAAAAAACTACCAAAAGCTGAATAATAGAGATTTTTTACCATGGGATGGCAAAACCACAGTTATTGTTTACTGGGTTATACCACACTTTTTAAATAGAGATATTTGCGGCTGAACAGTGAGCGACACACTCAAACTGCTTTTTTTTTAGATACCAAAGGCCCAAAACTGGATAGTACAGCGATTTGACCCGTGGAACTGCGAAAGCACACTGTGATGTCGGGCTTACACAAAACTATTTTCAACAGATATATTTTTGTGTCACAAGAGTCAGGAGACACTACTGTTTTTCTTTACGGAAAAAACTACCAAAAGCTGAATAATAGAGATTTTTACCGTGGGATGGCAAAACCACAGTTATTGTTTACTGGGGTATACCACACTTTTTTAAATAGAGATATTTGCGGCTGAACAGTGAGCGACACACTCAAACTGCTTTTTTTTTAGATACCAAAGGCCCAAAACTGGATAGTACAGCGATTTGACCCGTGGAACTGCGAAACCACACTGGGATGTCAGGCTTACACAAAACTATTTTCAACAGATATTTTTTTGTGTCACAACAGACAGAAGACACTACTGTTTTTCTTTATTGAAAAAACTAACAAAAGCTGAATAATAGAGATTTTTACCGTGGGATGGCAAAACCACAGTTTTTGTTTACTGGGGTATACCACACTTTTTTAAATAGAGATATTTGCAGCTGAACAGTGAGCGACACACTCAAACTGCTTTTTTTTAGATACCAAAGTCCCAAATCTGGATAGTACAGCGATTTGACCCGTGGAACTGCGAAACCACACTGGGATGTCGGGTCTACACAAGACTATTTTCAACAGATATATTTTTGTGTCACAACAGTTAGTAGACACTACTGCTTTTCTTTACGAAAAAAACTACCAAAAGCTGAATAATAGAGATTTTTTACCGTGGGATGGCAAAACCACAGTTATTGTTTACTGGGTTATACCACACTTTTTAAATAGAGATATTTGCGGCTGAACAGTGAGCGACACACTCAAACTGCTTTTTTTTTAGATACCAAAGGCCCAAAACTGGATAGTACAGCGATTTGACCCGTGGAACTGCGAAACCACACTGTGATGTCGGGCTTACACAAAACTATTTTCAACAGATATATTTTTGTGTCACAACAGTCAGGAGACTCTACTGTTTTTCTTTACGGAAAAAACTACCAAAAGCTGAATAATAGAGATTTTTTACCGTGGGATGGCAAAACCACAGTTATTGTTTACTGGGGTATACCACACTTTTTTAAATAGAGATATTTGCGGCTGAACAGTGAGCGACACACTCAAACTGCTTTTTTTTTTAGATACCAAAGGCCCAAAACTGGATAGTACAGCGATTTGACCCGTGGAACTGCGAAACCACACTGGGATGTCGGGACTCCACAAGACTATTTTCAACAGATATATTTTTGTGTCACAAGAGTCAGGAGACACTACTGTTTTTCTTTACGGAAAAAACTACCAAAAGCTGAATAATAGAGATTTTTACCGTGGGATGGCAAAACCACAGTTATTGTTTACTGGGGTATACCACACTTTTTTAAATAGAGATATTTGCGGCTGAACAGTGAGCGACACACTCAAACTGCTTTTTTTTTAGATACCAAAGGCCCAAAACTGGATAGTACAGCGATTTGACCCGTGAAACTGCGAAACCACATTGGGATGTCGGGCCTACACAAGACTATTTTCAACAGATATATTTTTGTGTCACAACAGTCAGGAGACACTACTGTTTTTCGTTATGGAAAAAACTTCCTCAAAGCTGAATAATAGAGATTTTTACCGTGGGATGGCAAAACCACAGTTATTGTTTACTGGGGTATACCACACTTTTTTAAATAGAGATATTTGCGGCTGAACAGTGAGCGACACACTCAAACTGCTTTTTTTTTAGATACCAAAGGCCCAAAACTGGATAGTACAGCGATTTGACCCGTGGAACTGCGAAACCACACTGGGATGTAAGGCTTACACAAAACTATTTTCAACAGATATTTTTTTGTGTCACAACAGACAGAAGACACTACTGTTTTTCTTTACGGAAAAAACTACCGAAAGCTGAATAATAGAGATTTTTTACCGTGGGATGGCAAAACCACAGTTATTGTTAACTGGGGTATACCACACTTTTTTAAATAGAGTATGTGCGGCTGAACAGTGAGCGACACACTCAAACTGCTTTTTTTTTAGATACCAAAGGCCCAAAACTGGATAGTACAGCTATTTGACCCGTGGAACTGCGAAACCACACTGGGATGTCGGGCCTCCACAAGATGATTTTCAACAGATATACTTTTGTGTCACAACAGTCAGGAGACACTACTGTTTTTCTTTACGGAAAAAACTACCAAAAGCTGAATAATATAGATTTTTACCGTGGGATGGCAAAACCACAGTTATTGTTTACTGGGGTATACCACACTTATTAAAATAGAGATATTTGCGGCTGAACAGTGAGAGACACACTCAAACTGCTTTTTTTTTAGATACCAAAGGCCCAAAACTGGATAGTACAGCGATTTGACCCGTGGAACTGCGAAACCACACTGGGATGTCGGGCCTACACAAGACTATTTTCAACAGATATATTTTTGTGTCAGAACAGTCAGGAGACACTACTGTTTTTCTTTACGGAAAAAACTACCAAAAGCTGAATAATAGAGATTTTTTACCGTGGGATGGCAAAACCACAGTTATTGTTTACTGGGGTATACCACACTTTTTTAAATAGAGATATTTGCAGCTGAACAGTGAGCGACACACTCAAACTGCTTTTTTTTTAGATAACAAAGGCCCAAAACTGGACAGTACAGCGATTTGACCCGTGGAACTGCGAAACCACACTGGGATGTCGGGCCTACACAAGACTATTTTCAACAGATATATTTTTGTGTCACAACAGTAAGTAGACACTACTGTTTTTCTTTACGAAAAAAACTACCAAAAGCTGAGTAATAGAGATTTTTACCGTGGGATGGCAAAACCACAGTTATTGTTTACTGGGGTATACCACACTTTTTTAAATAGAGATATTTGCGGCTGAACAGTGAGCGACACACTCAAACTGCTTTTTTTTTAGATACCAAAGGCCCAAAACTGGATAGTACAGCGATTTGACCTGTGGAACTGCGAAACCACACTGGGATGTCGGGCCTACACAAGACTATTTTCAACAGATATATTTTTGTGTCACAACAGTCAGGAGACACTACTGTTTTTCTTTACGGAAAAAACTACCAAAAGCTGAATAATAGAGATTTTTTACCGTGGGATGGCAAAACCACAGTTATTATTTACTGGGGTATACCACACTTTTTTAAATAGAGATATTTGCGGCTGAACAGTGAGCGACACACTCAAACTGCTTTTTTTTTAGATATCAAAGGCCCAAAACTGGATAGTACAGCGATTTGACCCGTGGAACTGCGAAACCACACTGGGATGTCGGGCCTACACAAGACTATTTTCAACAGATATATTTTTGTGTCACAACAGTCAGGAGACACTACTGTTTTTCTTTACGGAAAAAACTACCAAAAGCTGAATAATAGAGATTTATTTTTTACCGTGGGATGGCAAAACCACAGTTATTGTTTACTGGGGTATACCACACTTTTTTAAATAGAGATATTTGCGGCTGAACAGTGAGCGACACACTCAAACTGCTTTTTTTTTTAGATACCAAAGGCCCAAAACTGGATAGTACAGCGATTTGACCCGTGGAACTGCGAAACCACACTGTGATGTCGGGCTTACACAAAACTATTTTCAACAGATATGTTTTTGTGTCACAACAGTCAGGAGACTCTACTGATTTTCTTTACGGAAAAAACTACCAAAAGCTGAATAATAGAGATTTTTTACCGTGGGATGGCAAAACCACCGTTATTGTTTACTGGGGTATACCACACTTTTTTAAATAGAGATATTTGCGGCTGAACAGTGAGCGACACACTCAAACTGCTTTTTTTTTTAGATACCAAAGTCCCAAATCTGGATAGTACAGCGATTTGACCCGTGGAACTGCGAAACCACACTGGGATGTCGGGCCTACACAAGACTATTTTCAACAGATATATTTTTGTGTCACAACAGTAAGTAGACACTACTGCTTTTCTTTACGAAAAAAACTACCAAAAGCTGAATAATAGAGATTTTTTTACCGTGGGATGGCAAAACCACAGTTATTGTTTACTGGGTTATACCACACTTTTTTAAATAGAGATATTTGCAGCTGAACAGTGAGCGACACACTCAAACTGCTTTTTTTTTAGATAACAAAGGCCCAAAACTGGACAGTACAGCGATTTGACCCGTGGAACTGCGAAACCACACTGGGATGTCGGGCCTACACAAGACTATTTTCAACAGATATATTTTTGTGTCACAACAGTAAGTAGACACTACTGTTTTTCTTTACGAAAAAAACTACCAAAAGCTGAGTAATAGAGATTTTTACCGTGGGATGGCAAAACCACAGTTATTGTTTACTGGGGTATACCACACTTTTTTAAATAGAGATATTTGCAGCTGAACAGTGAGCGACACACTCAAACTGCTTTTTTTTTAGATACCAAAGGCCCAAAACTGGATAGTACAGCGATTTGACCTGTGGAACTGCGAAACCACACTGGGATGTCGGGCCTACACAAGACTATTTTCAACAGATATATTTTTGTGTCACAACAGTCAGGAGACACTACTGTTTTTCTTTACGGAAAAAACTACCAAAAGCTGAATAATAGAGATTTTTTACCGTGGGATGGCAAAACCACAGTTATTATTTACTGGGGTATACCACACTTTTTTAAATAGAGATATTTGCGGCTGAACAGTGAGCGACACACTCAAACTGCTTTTTTTTTAGATATCAAAGGCCCAAAACTGGATAGTACAGCGATTTGACCCGTGGAACTGCGAAACCACACTGGGATGTCGGGCCTACACAAGACTATTTTCAACAGATATATTTTTGTGTCACAACAGTCAGGAGACACTACTGTTTTTCTTTACGGAAAAAACTACCAAAAGCTGAATAATAGAGATTTATTTTTTACCGTGGGATGGCAAAACCACAGTTATTGTTTACTGGGGTATACCACACTTTTTTAAATAGAGATATTTGCGGCTGAACAGTGAGCGACACACTCAAACTGCTTTTTTTTTTAGATACCAAAGGCCCAAAACTGGATAGTACAGCGATTTGACCCGTGGAACTGCGAAACCACACTGTGATGTCGGGCTTACACAAAACTATTTTCAACAGATATGTTTTTGTGTCACAACAGTCAGGAGACTCTACTGATTTTCTTTACGGAAAAAACTACCAAAAGCTGAATAATAGAGATTTTTTACCGTGGGATGGCAAAACCACTGTTATTGTTTACTGGGGTATACCACACTTTTTTAAATAGAGATATTTGCGGCTGAACAGTGAGCGACACACTCAAACTGCTTTTTTTTTTAGATACCAAAGTCCCAAATCTGGATAGTACAGCGATTTGACCCGTGGAACTGCGAAACCACACTGGGATGTCGGGCCTACACAAGACTATTTTCAACAGATATATTTTTGTGTCACAACAGTAAGTAGACACTACTGCTTTTCTTTACGAAAAAAACTACCAAAAGCTGAATAATAGAGATTTTTTACCGTGGGATGGCAAAACCACAGTTATTGTTTACTGGGTTATACCACACTTTTTAAATAGAGATATTTGCGGCTGAACAGTGAGCGACACACTCAAACTGCTTTTTTTTTAGATACCAAAGGCCCAAAACTGGATAGTACAGCGATTTGACCCGTGGAACTGCGAAACCACACTGTGATGTCGGGCTTACACAAAACTATTTTCAACAGATATATTTTTGTGTCACAACAGTCAGGAGACTCTACTGTTTTTCTTTACGGAAAAAACTACCAAAAGCTGAATAATAGAGATTTTTTACCGTGGGATGACAAAACCACAGTTATTGTTTACTGGGGTATACCACACTTTTTTAAATAGAGATATTTGCGGCTGAACAGTGAGCGACACACTCAAACTGCTTTTTTTTTTAGATACCAAAGGCCCAAAACTGGATAGTACAGCGATTTGACCCGTGGAACTGCGAAACCACACTGGGATGTCGGGCCTCCACAAGACTATTTTCAACAGATATATTTTTGTGTCACAAGAGTCAGGAGACACTACTGTTTTTCTTTACGGAAAAAACTACCAAAACCTGAATAATAGAGATTTTTACCGTGGGATGGCAAAACCACAGTTATTGTTTACTGGGTTATACCACACTTTTTTAAATAGAGATATTTGCGGCTGAACAGTGAGCGACACACTCAAACTGCTTTTTTTTTAGATACCAAAGGCCCAAAACTGGATAGTACAGCGATTTGACCCGTGGAACTGCGAAACCACATTGGGATGTCGGGCCTACGCAAGACTATTTTCAACAGATATATTTTTGTATCACAACAGTCAGGAGACACTACTGTTTTTCTTTATGGAAAAAACTTCCTCAAAGCTGAATAATAGAGATTTTTACCGTGGGATGGCAAAACCACAGTTATTGTTTACTGGGGTATACCACACTTTTTTAAATAGAGATATTTGCGGCTGAACAGTGAGCGACACACTCAAACTGCTTTTTTTTTAGATACCAAAGGCCCAAAACTGGATAGTACAGCGATTTGACCCGTGGAACTGCGAAAGCACACTGTGATGTCGGGCTTACACAAAACTATTTTCAACAGATATATTTTTGTGTCACAAGAGTCAGGAGACACTACTGTTTTTCTTTACGGAAAAAACTACCAAAAGCTGAATAATAGAGATTTTTACCGTGGGATGGCAAAACCACAGTTATTGTTTACTGGGGTATACCACACTTTTTTAAATAGAGATATTTGCGGCTGAACAGTGAGCGACACACTCAAACTGCTTTTTTTTTAGATACCAAAGGCCCAAAACTGGATAGTACAGCGATTTGACCCGTGGAACTGCGAAACCACACTGGGATGTCAGGCTTACACAAAACTATTTTCAACAGATATTTTTTTGTGTCACAACAGACAGAAGACACTACTGTTTTTCTTTATGGAAAAAACTAACAAAAGCTGAATAATAGAGATTTTTACCGTGGGATGGCAAAACCACAGTTTTTGTTTACTGGGGTATACCACACTTTTTTAAATAGAGATATTTGCAGCTGAACAGTGAGCGACACACTCAAACTGCTTTTTTTTAGATACCAAAGTCCCAAATCTGGATAGTACAGCGATTTGACCCGTGGAACTGCGAAACCACACTGGGATGTCGGGTCTACACAAGACTATTTTCAACAGATATATTTTTGTGTCACAACAGTTAGTAGACACTACTGCTTTTCTTTACGAAAAAAACTACCAAAAGCTGAATAATAGAGATTTTTTACCGTGGGATGGCAAAACCACAGTTATTGTTTACTGGGTTATACCACACTTTTTAAATAGAGATATTTGCGGCTGAACAGTGAGCGACACACTCAAACTGCTTTTTTTTTAGATACCAAAGGCCCAAAACTGGATAGTACAGCGATTTGACCCGTGGAACTGCGAAACCACACTGTGATGTCGGGCTTACACAAAACTATTTTCAACAGATATATTTTTGTGTCACAACAGTCAGGAGACTCTACTGTTTTTCTTTACGGAAAAAACTACCAAAAGCTGAATAATAGAGATTTTTTACCGTGGGATGGCAAAACCACAGTTATTGTTTACTGGGGTATACCACACTTTTTTAAATAGAGATATTTGCGGCTGAACAGTGAGCGACACACTCAAACTGCTTTTTTTTTTAGATACCAAAGGCCCAAAACTGGATAGTACAGCGATTTGACCCGTGGAACTGCGAAACCACACTGGGATGTCGGGACTCCACAAGACTATTTTCAACAGATATATTTTTGTGTCACAAGAGTCAGGAGACACTACTGTTTTTCTTTACGGAAAAAACTACCAAAAGCTGAATAATAGAGATTTTTACCGTGGGATGGCAAAACCACAGTTATTGTTTACTGGGGTATACCACACTTTTTTAAATAGAGATATTTGCGGCTGAACAGTGAGTGACACACTCAAACTGCTTTTTTTTTAGATACCAAAGGCCCAAAACTGGATAGTACAGCGATTTGACCCGTGAAACTGCGAAACCACATTGGGATGTCGGGCCTACGCAAGACTATTTTCAACAGATATATTTTTGTGTCACAACAGTCAGGAGACACTACTGTTTTTCTTTATGGAAAAAACTTCCTCAAAGCTGAATAATAGAGATTTTTACCGTGGGATGGCAAAACCACAGTTATTGTTTACTGGGGTATACCACACTTTTTTAAATAGAGATATTTGCGGCTGAACAGTGAGCGACACACTCAAACTGCTTTTTTTTTAGATACCAAAGGCCCAAAACTGGATAGTACAGCGATTTGACCCGTGGAACTGCGAAACCACACTGGGATGTCAGGCTTACACAAAATTATTTTCAACAGATATTTTTTTGTGTCACAACAGACAGAAGACACTACTGTTTTTCTTTATGGAAAAAACTAACAAAAGCTGAATAATAGAGATTTTTACCGTGGGATGGCAAAACCACAGTTTTTGTTTACTGGGGTATACCACACTTTTTTAAATAGAGATATTTGCAGCTGAACAGTGAGCGACACACTCAAACTGCTTTTTTTTAGATACCAAAGTCCCAAATCTGGATAGTACAGCGATTTGACCCGTGGAACTGCGAAACCACACTGGGATGTCGGGTCTACACAAGACTATTTTCAACAGATATATTTTTGTGTCACAACAGTTAGTAGACACTACTGCTTTTCTTTACGAAAAAAACTACCAAAAGCTGAATAATAGAGATTTTTTACCGTGGGATGGCAAAACCACAGTTATTGTTTACTGGGTTATACCACACTTTTTAAATAGAGATATTTGCGGCTGAACAGTGAGCGACACACTCAAACTGCTTTTTTTTTAGATACCAAAGGCCCAAAACTGGATAGTACAGCGATTTGACCCGTGGAACTGCGAAACCACACTGTGATGTCGGGCTTACACAAAACTATTTTCAACAGATATATTTTTGTGTCACAACAGTCAGGAGACTCTACTGTTTTTCTTTACGGAAAAAACTACCAAAAGCTGAATAATAGAGATTTTTTACCGTGGGATGGCAAAACCACAGTGATGGTTTACTGGGGTATACCACACTTTTTTAAATAGAGATATTTGCGGCTGAACAGTGAGCGACACACTCAAACTGCTTTTTTTTTTAGATACCAAAGGCCCAAAACTGGATAGTACAGCGATTTGACCCGTGGAACTGCGAAACCACACTGGGATGTCGGGACTCCACAAGACTATTTTCAACAGATATATTTTTGTGTCACAAGAGTCAGGAGACACTACTGTTTTTCTTTACGGAAAAAACTACCAAAAGCTGAATAATAGAGATTTTTACCGTGGGATGGCAAAACCACAGTTATTGTTTACTGGGGTATACCACACTTTTTTAAATAGAGATATTTGCGGCTGAACAGTGAGCGACACACTCAAACTGCTTTTTTTTTAGATACCAAAGGCCCAAAACTGGATAGTACAGCGATTTGACCCGTGAAACTGCGAAACCACATTGGGATGTCGGGCCTACGCAAGACTATTTTCAACAGATATATTTTTGTGTCACAAGAGTCAGGAGACACTACTGTTTTTCTTTACGGAAAAAACTACCAAAAGCTGAATAATAGAGATTTTTACCGTGGGATGGCAAAACCACAGTTATTGTTTACTGGGGTATACCACACTTTTTTAAATAGAGATATTTGCGGCTGAACAGTGAGCGACACACTCAAACTGCTTTTTTTTTAGATACCAAAGGCCCAAAACTGGATAGTACAGCGATTTGACCCGTGGAACTGCGAAACCACACTGGGATGTCAGGCTTACACAAAACTATTTTCAACAGATATTTTTTTGTGTCACAACAGACAGAAGACACTACTGTTTTTCTTTGCGGAAAAAACTACCAAAAGCTGAATAATAGAGATTTTTTACCGTGGGATTGCAAAACCACAGTTATTGTTAACTGGGGTATACCACACTTTTTTAAATAGAGTATGTGCGGCTGAACAGTGAGCGACACACTCAAACTGCTTTTTTTTTAGATACCAAAGGCCCAAAACTGGATAGTACAGCTATTTGACCCGTGGAACTGCGAAACCACACTGGGATGTCGGGCCTCCACAAGACGATTTTCAACAGATATACTTTTGTGTCACAACAGTCAGGAGACACTACTGTTTTTCTTTACGGAAAAAACTACCAAAAGCTGAATAATATAGATTTTTACCGTGGGATGGCAAAACCACAGTTATTGTTTACTGGGGTATACCACACTTATTAAAATAGAGATATTTGCGGCTGAACAGTGAGAGACACACTCAAACTGCTTTTTTTTTAGATACCAAAGGCCCAAAACTGGATAGTACAGCGATTTGACCCGTGGAACTGCGAAACCACACTGGGATGTCGGGCCTACACAAGACTATTTTCAACAGATATATTTTTGTGTCAGAACAGTCAGGAGACACTACTGTTTTTCTTTACGGAAAAAACTACCAAAAGCTGAATAATAGAGATTTTTTACCGTGGGATGGCAAAACCACAGTTATTGTTTACTGGGGTATACCACACTTTTTTAAATAGAGATATTTGCAGCTGAACAGTGAGCGACACACTCAAACTGCTTTTTTTTTAGATAACAAAGGCCCAAAACTGGACAGTACAGCGATTTGACCCGTGGAACTGCGAAACCACACTGGGATGTCGGGCCTACACAAGACTATTTTCAACAGATATATTTTTGTGTCACAACAGTAAGTAGACACTACTGTTTTTCTTTACGAAAAAAACTACCAAAAGCTGAATAATAGAGATTTTTACCGTGGGATGGCAAAACCACAGTTATTGTTTACTGGGGTATACCACACTTTTTTAAATAGAGATATTTGCGGCTGAACAGTGAGCGACACACTCAAACTGCTTTTTTTTTAGATACCAAAGGCCCAAAACTGGATAGTACAGCGATTTGACCTGTGGAACTGCGAAACCACACTGGGATGTCGGGCCTACACAAGACTATTTTCAACAGATATATTTTTGTGTCACAACAGTCAGGAGACACTACTGTTTTTCTTTACGGAAAAAACTACCAAAAGCTGAATAATAGAGATTTTTTACCGTGGGATGGCAAAACCACAGTTATTATTTACTGGGGTATACCACACTTTTTTAAATAGAGATATTTGCGGCTGAACAGTGAGCGACACACTCAAACTGCTTTTTTTTTAGATATCAAAGGCCCAAAACTGGATAGTACAGCGATTTGACCCGTGGAACTGCGAAACCACACTGGGATGTCGGGCCTACACAAGACTATTTTCAACAGATATATTTTTGTGTCACAACAGTCAGGAGACACTATTGTTTTTCTTTACGGAAAAAACTACCAAAAGCTGAATAATAGAGATTTATTTTTTACCGTGGGATGGCAAAACCACAGTTATTGTTTACTGGGGTATACCACACTTTTTTAAATAGAGATATTTGCGGCTGAACAGTGAGCGACACACTCAAACTGCTTTTTTTTTTAGATACCAAAGGCCCAAAACTGGATAGTACAGCGATTTGACCCGTGGAACTGCGAAACCACACTGTGATGTCGGGCTTACACAAAACTATTTTCAACAGATATGTTTTTGTGTCACAACAGTCAGGAGACTCTACTGATTTTCTATACGGAAAAAACTACCAAAAGCTGAATAATAGAGATTTTTTACCGTGGGATGGCAAAACCACCGTTATTGTTTACTGGGGTATACCACACTTTTTTAAATAGAGATATTTGCGGCTGAACAGTGAGCGACACACTCAAACTGCTTTTTTTTTTAGATACCAAAGTCCCAAATCTGGATAGAACAGCGATTTGACCCGTGGAACTGCGAAACCACACTGGGATGTCGGGCCTACACAAGACTATTTTCAACAGATATATTTTTGTGTCACAACAGTAAGTAGACACTACTGCTTTTCTTTACGAAAAAAACTACCAAAAGCTGAATAATAGAGATTTTTTACCGTGGGATGGCAAAACCACAGTTATTGTTTACTGGGTTATACCACACTTTTTAAATAGAGATATTTGCGGCTGAACAGTGAGCGACACACTCAAACTGCTTTTTTTTTAGATACCAAAGGCCCAAAACTGGATAGTACAGCGATTTGACCCGTGGAACTGCGAAACCACACTGTGATGTCGGGCTTACACAAAACTATTTTCAACAGATATATTTTTGTGTCACAACAGTCAGGAGACTCTACTGTTTTTCTTTACGGAAAAAACTACCAAAAGCTGAATAATAGAGATTTTTTACCGTGGGATGGCAAAACCACAGTTATTGTTTACTGGGGTATACCACACTTTTTTAAATAGAGATATTTGCGGCTGAACAGTGAGCGACACACTCAAACTGCTTTTTTTTTTAGATACCAAAGGCCCAAAACTGGATAGTACAGCGATTTGACCCGTGGAACTGCGAAACCACACTGGGATGTCGGGACTCCACAAGACTATTTTCAACAGATATATTTTTGTGTCACAAGAGTCAGGAGACACTACTGTTTTTCTTTACGGAAAAAACTACCAAAAGCTGAATAATAGAGATTTTTACCGTGGGATGGCAAAACCACAGTTATTGTTTACTGGGGTATACCACACTTTTTTAAATAGAGATATTTGCGGCTGAACAGTGAGCGACACACTCAAACTGCTTTTTTTTTAGATACCAAAGGCCCAAAACTGGATAGTACAGCGATTTGACCCGTGAAACTGCGAAACCACATTGGGATGTCGGGCCTACGCAAGACTATTTTCAACAGATATATTTTTGTGTCACAACAGTCAGGAGACACTACTGTTTTTCTTTATGGAAAAAACTTCCTCAAAGCTGAATAATAGAGATTTTTACCGTGGGATGGCAAAACCACAGTTATTGTTTACTGGGGTATACCACACTTTTTTAAATAGAGATATTTGCGGCTGAACAGTGAGCGACACACTCAAACTGCTTTTTTTTTAGATACCAAAGGCCCAAAACTGGATAGTACAGCGATTTGACCCGTGGAACTGCGAAACCACACTGGGATGTCAGGCTTACACAAAATTATTTTCAACAGATATTTTTTTGTGTCACAACAGACAGAAGACACTACTGTTTTTCTTTATGGAAAAAACTAACAAAAGCTGAATAATAGAGATTTTTACCGTGGGATGGCAAAACCACAGTTTTTGTTTACTGGGGTATACCACACTTTTTTAAATAGAGATATTTGCAGCTGAACAGTGAGCGACACACTCAAACTGCTTTTTTTTAGATACCAAAGTCCCAAATCTGGATAGTACAGCGATTTGACCCGTGGAACTGCGAAACCACACTGGGATGTCGGGTCTACACAAGACTATTTTCAACAGATATATTTTTGTGTCACAACAGTTAGTAGACACTACTGCTTTTCTTTACGAAAAAAACTACCAAAAGCTGAATAATAGAGATTTTTTACCGTGGGATGGCAAAACCACAGTTATTGTTTACTGGGTTATACCACACTTTTTAAATAGAGATATTTGCGGCTGAACAGTGAGCGACACACTCAAACTGCTTTTTTTTTAGATACCAAAGGCCCAAAACTGGATAGTACAGCGATTTGACCCGTGGAACTGCGAAACCACACTGTGATGTCGGGCTTACACAAAACTATTTTCAACAGATATATTTTTGTGTCACAACAGTCAGGAGACTCTACTGTTTTTCTTTACGGAAAAAACTACCAAAAGCTGAATAATAGAGATTTTTTACCGTGGGATGGCAAAACCACAGTTATTGTTTACTGGGGTATACCACACTTTTTTAAATAGAGATATTTGCGGCTGAACAGTGAGCGACACACTCAAACTGCTTTTTTTTTTAGATACCAAAGGCCCAAAACTGGATAGTACAGCGATTTGACCCGTGGAACTGCGAAACCACACTGGGATGTCGGGACTCCACAAGACTATTTTCAACAGATATATTTTTGTGTCACAAGAGTCAGGAGACACTACTGTTTTTCTTTACGGAAAAAACTACCAAAAGCTGAATAATAGAGATTTTTACCGTGGGATGGCAAAACCACAGTTATTGTTTACTGGGGTATACCACACTTTTTTAAATAGAGATATTTGTGGCTGAACAGTGAGCGACACACTCAAACTGCTTTTTTTTTAGATACCAAAGGCCCAAAACTGGATAGTACAGCGATTTGACCCGTGAAACTGCGAAACCACATTGGGATGTCGGGCCTACGCAAGACTATTTTCAACAGATATATTTTTGTGTCACAACAGTCAGGAGACACTACTGTTTTTCTTTATGGAAAAAACTTCCTCAAAGCTGAATAATAGAGGTTTTTACCGTGGGATGGCAAAACCACAGTTATTGTTTACTGGGGTATACCACACTTTTTTAAATAGAGATATTTGCGGCTGAACAGTGAGCGACACACTCAAACTGCTTTTTTTTTAGATACCAAAGGCCCAAAACTGGATAGTACAGCGATTTGACCCGTGGAACTGCGAAACCACACTGGGATGTCAGGCTTACACAAAATTATTTTCAACAGATATTTTTTTGTGTCACAACAGACAGAAGACACTACTGTTTTTCTTTATGGAAAAAACTAACAAAAGCTGAATAATAGAGATTTTTACCGTGGGATGGCAAAACCACAGTTTTTGTTTACTGGGGTATACCACACTTTTTTAAATAGAGATATTTGCAGCTGAACAGTGAGCGACACACTCAAACTGCTTTTTTTTAGATACCAAAGTCCCAAATCTGGATAGTACAGCGATTTGACCCGTGGAACTGCGAAACCACACTGGGATGTCGGGTCTACACAAGACTATTTTCAACAGATATATTTTTGTGTCACAACAGTTAGTAGACACTACTGCTTTTCTTTACGAAAAAAACTACCAAAAGCTGAATAATAGAGATTTTTTACCGTGGGATGGCAAAACCACAGTTATTGTTTACTGGGTTATACCACACTTTTTAAATAGAGATATTTGCGGCTGAACAGTGAGCGACACACTCAAACTGCTTTTTTTTTAGATACCAAAGGCCCAAAACTGGATAGTACAGCGATTTGACCCGTGGAACTGCGAAACCACACTGTGATGTCGGGCTTACACAAAACTATTTTCAACAGATATATTTTTGTGTCACAACAGTCAGGAGACTCTACTGTTTTTCTTTACGGAAAAAACTACCAAAAGCTGAATAATAGAGATTTTTTACCGTGGGATGGCAAAACCACAGTTATTGTTTACTGGGGTATACCACACTTTTTTAAATAGAGATATTTGCGGCTGAACAGTGAGCGACACACTCAAACTGCTTTTTTTTTTAGATACCAAAGGCCCAAAACTGGATAGTACAGCGATTTGACCCGTGGAACTGCGAAACCACACTGGGATGTCGGGACTCCACAAGACTATTTTCAACAGATATATTTTTGTGTCACAAGAGTCAGGAGACACTACTGTTTTTCTTTACGGAAAAAACTACCAAAAGCTGAATAATAGAGATTTTTACCGTGGGATGGCAAAACCACAGTTATTGTTTACTGGGGTATACCACACTTTTTTAAATAGAGATATTTGCGGCTGAACAGTGAGCGACACACTCAAACTGCTTTTTTTTTAGATACCAAAGGCCCAAAACTGGATAGTACAGCGATTTGACCCGTGAAACTGCGAAACCACATTGGGATGTCGGGCCTATGCAAGACTATTTTCAACAGATATATTTTTGTGTCACAACAGTCAGGAGACACTACTGTTTTTCTTTATGGAAAAAACTTCCTCAAAGCTGAATAATAGAGATTTTTACCGTGGGATGGCAAAACCACAGTTATTGTTTACTGGGGTATACCACACTTTTTTAAATAGAGATATTTGCGGCTGAACAGTGAGCGACACACTCAAACTGCTTTTTTTTTAGATACCAAAGGCCCAAAACTGGATAGTACAGCGATTTGACCCGTGGAACTGCGAAACCACACTGGGATGTCAGGCTTACACAAAACTATTTTCAACAGATATTTTTTTGTGTCACAACAGACAGAAGACACTACTGTTTTTCTTTACGGAAAAAACTACCAAAAGCTGAATAATAGAGATTTTTTACCGTGGGATTGCAAAACCACAGTTATTGTTAACTGGGGTATACCACACTTTTTTAAATAGAGTATGTGCGGCTGAACAGTGAGCGACACACTCAAACTGCTTTTTTTTTAGATACCAAAGGCCCAAAACTGGATAGTACAGCTATTTGACCCGTGGAACTGCGAAACCACACTGGGATGTCGGGCCTCCACAAGACGATTTTCAACAGATATACTTTTGTGTCACAACAGTCAGGAGACACTACTGTTTTTCTTTACGGAAAAAACTACCAAAAGCTGAATAATATAGATTTTTACCGTGGGATGGCAAAACCACAGTTATTGTTTACTGGGGTATACCACACTTATTAAAATAGAGATATTTGCGGCTGAACAGTGAGAGACACACTCAAACTGCTTTTTTTTTAGATACCAAAGGCCCAAAACTGGATAGTACAGCGATTTGACCCGTGGAACTGCGAAACCACACTGGGATGTCGGGCCTACACAAGACTATTTTCATCAGATATATTTTTGTGTCAGAACAGTCAGGAGACACTACTGTTTTTCTTTACGGAAAAAACTACCAAAAGCTGAATAATAGAGATTTTTTACCGTGGGATGGCAAAACCACAGTTATTGTTTACTGGGGTATACCACACTTTTTTAAATAGAGATATTTGCAGCTGAACAGTGAGCGACACACTCAAACTGCTTTTTTTTTAGATAACAAAGGCCCAAAACTGGACAGTACAGCGATTTGACCCGTGGAACTGCGAAACCACACTGGGATGTCTGGCCTACACAAGACTATTTTCAACAGATATATTTTTGTGTCACAACAGTAAGTAGACACTACTGTTTTTCTTTACGAAAAAAACTACCAAAAGCTGAATAATAGAGATTTTTACCGTGGGATGGCAAAACCACAGTTATTGTTTACTGGGGTATACCACACTTTTTTAAATAGAGATATTTGCGGCTGAACAGTGAGCGACACACTCAAACTGCTTTTTTTTTAGATACCAAAGGCCCAAAACTGGATAGTACAGCGATTTGACCTGTGGAACTGCGAAACTACACTGGGATGTCGGGCGTACACAAGACTATTTTCAACAGATATATTTTTGTGTCACAACAGTCAGGAGACACTACTGTTTTTCTTTACGGAAAAAACTACCAAAAGCTGAATAATAGAGTTTTTTTACCGTGGGATGGCAAAACCACAGTTATTATTTACTGGGGTATACCACACTTTTTTAAATAGAGATATTTGCGGCTGAACAGTGAGCGACACACTCAAACTGCTTTTTTTTTAGATATCAAAGGCCCAAAACTGGATAGTACAGCGATTTGACCCGTGGAACTGCGAAACCACACTGGGATGTCGGGCCTACACAAGACTATTTTCAACAGATATATTTTTGTGTCACAACAGTCAGGAGACACTATTGTTTTTCTTTACGGAAAAAACTACCAAAAGCTGAATAATAGAGATTTATTTTTTACCGTGGGATGGCAAAACCACAGTTATTGTTTACTGGGGTATACCACACTTTTTTAAATAGAGATATTTGCGGCTGAACAGTGAGCGACACACTCAAACTGCTTTTTTTTTTAGATACCAAAGGCCCAAAACTGGATAGTACAGCGATTTGACCCGTGGAACTGCGAAAACACACTGTGATGTCGGGCTTACACAAAACTATTTTAAACAGATATGTTTTTGTGTCACAACAGTCAGGAGACTCTACTGATTTTCTTTACGGAAAAAACTACCAAAAGCTGAATAATAGAGATTTTTTACCGTGGGATGGCAAAACCACCGTTATTGTTTACTGGGGTATACCACACTTTTTTAAATAGAGATATTTGCGGCTGAACAGTGAGCGACACACTCAAACTGCTTTTTTTTTTAGATACCAAAGTCCCAAATCTGGATAGTACAGCGATTTGACCCGTGGAACTGCGAAACCACACTGGGATGTCGGGCCTACACAAGACTATTTTCAACAGATATATTTTTGTGTCACAACAGTAAGTAGACACTACTGCTTTTCTTTACGAAAAAAACTACCAAAAGCTGAATAATAGAGATTTTTTACCGTGGGATGGCAAAACCACAGTTATTGTTTACTGGGTTATACCACACTTTTTAAATAGAGATATTTGCGGCTGAACAGTGAGCGACACACTCAAACTGCTTTTTTTTTAGATACCAAAGGCCCAAAACTGGATAGTACAGCGATTTGACCCGTGGAACTGCGAAACCACACTGTGATGTCGGGCTTACACAAAACTATTGTCAACAGATATATTTTTGTGTCACAACAGTCAGGAGACTCTACTGTTTTTCTTTACGGAAAAAACTACCAAAAGCTGAATAATAGAGATTTTTTACCGTGGGATGACAAAACCACAGTTATTGTTTACTGGGGTATACCACACTTTTTTAAATAGAGATATTTGCGGCTGAACAGTGAGCGACACACTCAAACTGCTTTTTTTTTTAGATACCAAAGGCCCAAAACTGGATAGTACAGCGATTTGACCCGTGGAACTGCGAAACCACACTGGGATGTCGGGCCTCCACAAGACTATTTTCAACAGATATATTTTTGTGTCACAAGAGTCAGGAGACACTACTGTTTTTCTTTACGGAAAAAACTACCAAAAGCTGAATAATAGAGATTTTTACCGTGGGATGGCAAAACCACAGTTATTGTTTACTGGGTTATACCACACTTTTTTAAATAGAGATATTTGCGGCTGAACAGTGAGCGACACACTCAAACTGCTTTTTTTTTAGATACCAAAGGCCCAAAACTGGATAGTACAGCGATTTGACCCGTGGAACTGCGAAACCACATTGGGATGTCGGGCCTACGCAAGACTATTTTCAACAGATATATTTTTGTATCACAACAGTCAGGAGACACTACTGTTTTTCTTTATGGAAAAAACTTCCTCAAAGCTGAATAATAGAGATTTTTACCGTGGGATGGCAAAACCACAGTTATTGTTTACTGGGGTATACCACACTTTTTTAAATAGAGATATTTGCGGCTGAACAGTGAGCGACACACTCAAACTGCTTTTTTTTTAGATAACAAAGGCCCAAAACTGGATAGTACAGCGATTTGATCCGTGGAACTGCGAAACCACACTGGGATGTCAGGCTTACACAAAACTATTTTCAACAGATATTTTTTTGTGTCACAACAGACAGAAGACACTACTGTTTTTCTTTACGGAAAAAACTACCAAAAGCTGAATAATAGAGATTTTTTACCGTGGGATGGCAAAACCACAGTTATTGTTAACTGGGGTATACCACACTTTTTTAAATAGAGTATGTGCGGCTGAACAGTGAGCGACACACTCAAACTGCTTTTTTTTTAGATACCAAAGGCCCAAAACTGGATAGTACAGCTATTTGACCCGTGGAACTGCGAAACCACACTGGGATGTCGGGCCTCCACAAGACGATTTTCAACAGATATATTTTTGTGTCACAACAGTCAGGAGACACTACTGTTTTTCTTTACGGAAAAAACTGCCAAAAGCTGAATAATATAGATTTTTACCGTGGGATGGCAAAACCACAGTTATTGTTTACTGGGGTATACCACACTTATTAAAATAGAGATATTTGCGGCTGAACAGTGAGAGACACACTCAAACTGCTTTTTTTTTAGATACCAAAGGCCCAAAACTGGATAGTACAGCGATTTGACCCGTGGAACTGCGAAACCACACTGGGATGTCGGGCCTACACAAGACTATTTTCAACAGATATATTTTTGTGTCAGAACAGTCAGGAGACACTACTGTTTTTCTTTACGGAAAAAACTACCAAAAGCTGAATAATAGAGATTTTTTACCGTGGGATGGCAAAACCACAGTTATTGTTTACTGGGGTATACCACACTTTTTTAAATAGAGATATTTGCAGCTGAACAGTGAGCGACACACTCAAACTGCTTTTTTTTTAGATAACAAAGGCCCAAAACTGGACAGTACAGCGATTTGACCCGTGGAACTGCGAAACCACACTGGGATGTCGGGCCTACACAAGACTATTTTCAACAGATATATTTTTGTGTCACAACAGTAAGTAGACACTACTGTTTTTCTTTATGAAAAAAACTACCAAAAGCTGAATAATAGAGATTTTTTACCGTGGGATGGCAAAACCACAGTTATTGTTTACTGGGGTATACCACACTTTTTTAAATAGAGATATTTGCGGCTGAACAGTGAGCGACACACTCAAACTGCTTTTTTTTTAGATACCAAAGGCCCAAAACTGGATAGTACAGCGATTTGACCCATGGAACTGCAAAACCACACTGGGATGTCTGACCTACACAAGATTATTTTCAACAGATATATTTTTGTGTCACAACAGTCAGGAGACACTACTATTTTTCTTTATGGAAAAAACTACCAAAAGCTGAATAATAGAGATTTTTTACCGTGGGATGGCAAAACCACAGTTATTGTTTATTGGGGTATACCACACTTTTTTAAATAGAGATATTTGCGGCTGAACAGTGAGCGACACACTCAAACTGCTTTTTTTTTAGATACCAAAGGCCCAAAACTGGATAGTACAGCGATTTGACCTGTGGAACTGCGAAACCACACTGGAATGTCGGGCCTACACAAGACTATTTTCAACAGATATATTTTTGTTTCACAACAGTCAGGAGACACTACTGTTTTTCTTTACGGAAAAAACTACCAAAAGCTGAATAATAGAGATTTTTTACCGTGGGATGGCAAAACCACAGTTATTACTTACTGGGGTATACCACACTTTTTTAAATAGAGATATTTGCGGCTGAACAGTGAGCGACACACTCAAACTGCTTTTTTTTTAGATACCAAAGGCCCAAAACTGGATAGTACAGCGATTTGACCCGTGGAACTGCGAAACCACACTGGGATGTCGGGCCTACACAAGACTATTTTCAACAGATATATTTTTGTGTCACAACAGTCAGGAGACACTACTGTTTTTCTTTACGGAAAAAACTACCAAAAGCTGAATAATAGAGATTTTTTACCGTGGGATGGCAAAACCACAGTTATTGTTTACTGGGGTATACCACACTTTTTTAAATAGAGATATTTGCGGCTGAACAGTGAGCGACACACTCAAACTGCTTTTTTTTTTAGATACCAAAGGCCCAAAACTGGATAGTACAGCGATTTGACCCGTGGAACTGCGAAACCACACTGTGATGTCGGGCTTACACAAAACTATTTTCAACAGATATGTTTTTGTGTCACAACAGTCAGGAGACTCTACTGATTTTCTTTACGGAAAAAACTACCAAAAGCTGAATAATAGAGATTTTTTACCGTGGGATGGCAAAACCACCGTTATTGTTTACTGGGGTATAGCACACTTTTTTAAATAGAGATATTTGCGGCTGAACAGTGAGCGACACACTCAAACTGCTTTTTTTTTTAGATACCAAAGGCCCAAAACTGGATAGTACAGCGATTTGACCCGTGGAACTGCGAAACCACACTGGGATGTCGGGCCTCCACAAGACTATTTTCAACAGATATATTTTTGTGTCACAAGAGTCAGGAGACACTACTGTTTTTCTTTACGGAAAAAACTACCAAAAGCTGAATAACAGAGATTTTTACCGTGGGATGGCAAAACCACAGTTATTGTTTACTGGGGTATACCACACTTTTTTAAATAGAGATATTTGCGGCTGAACAGTGAGCGACACACTCAAACTGCTTTTTTTTTAGATACCAAAGGCCCAAAACTGGATAGTACAGCGATTTGACCCGTGGAACTGCGAAACCACATTGGGATGTCGGGCCTACGCAAGACTATTTTCAACAGATATATTTTTGTGTCACAACTGTCAGGAGACACTACTGTTTTTCTTTATGGAAAAAACTTCCTCAAAGCTGAATAATAGAGATTTTTACCGTGGGATGGCAAAACCACAGTTATTGTTTACTGGGGTATACCACACTTTTTTAAATAGAGATATTTGCAGCTGAACAGTGAGCGACACACTCAAACTGCTTTTTTTTTAAATACTAAAGTCCCAAAACTGGATAGTACAGCGATTTGACCCGTGGAACTGCAAAACCACACTGGGATGTCGGGCCTACACAAGAATATTTTCAACAGATATATTTTTGTGTCACAACAGTAAGTAGACACTACTGTTTTTCTATACGAAAAAAACTACCAAAAGCTGAATAATAGAGATTTTTTACCATGGGATGGCAAAACCACAGTTATTGTTTACTGGGGTATACCACACTTTTTTAAATAGAGATATTTGCGGCTGAACAGTGAGCGACACACTCAAACTGCTTTTTTTTAGATACCAAAGGCCCAAAACTGGATAGTACAGCTATTTGACCCGTGGAATTGCGAAACCACACTGGGATGTCGGGCCTCCACAAGACTATTTTCAACAGATATATTTTTGTGTCACAACAGTCAGGAGACACTACTGTTTTTCTTTACGGAAAAAACTACCAAAAGCTGAATAATAGAGATTTTTACCGTGGGATGGCAAAACCAGAGTTATTGTTTACTGGTTTATACCACTCTTTTTTTAATAGAGATATTTGCGGCTGAACAGTGAGCGACACACTCAAACTGCTTTTTTTTTAGATACCAAAGGCCCAAAACTGGATAGTACAGCGATTTGACCCGTGGAACTGCGAAACCACACTGGGATGTCGGGCCTACACAAGACTATTTTCAACAGATATATTTTTGCATCACAACAGTCAGGAGACACTACTGTTTTTCTTTACGGAAAAAACTACCAAAAGCTGAATAATAGAGATTTTTTACCGTGGGATGGCAAAACCACAGTTATTGTTTACTGGGGTATACCACACTTTTTTAAATAGAGATATTTGCGGCTGAACAGTGAGCGACAAACTCAAACTGCTTTTTTTTTAGATAACAAAGGCCCAAAACTGAACAGTACAGTGATTTGACCCGTGGAACTGCGAAACCACACTGGGATGTCGCTCCTACACAAGACTATTTTCAACAGATATATTTTTGTGTCACAACAGTAAGTAGACACTACTGTCTTTCTTTACGAAAAAAACTACCAAAAGCTGAATAATAGAGTTTTTTTACCGTGGGATGGCAAAACCACAGTTATTGTTTACTGGGGTATACCACACTTTTTTAAATAGAGATATTTGCGGCTGAACAGTGAGCGACACACTCAAACTGCTTTTTTTTTAGATACCAAAGGCGGAAAACTGGATAGTACAGCGATTTGACCCGTGGAACTGCGAAACCACACTGGTATGTCGGGCTTACACAAAACTATTTTCAACAGATATATTTTTGTGTCACAACTGTCAGGAGACACTACTGTTTTTCTTTACGGAAAAAACTGCCAAAAGCTGAATAATAGAGATTTTTTACCGTGGGATTGCAAAACCTCAGTTATTGTTTACTGGGGTATACCACACTTTTTTAAATAGAGATATTTGCGGCTGAACAGTGAGCGACACACTCAAACTGCTTTTTTTTTAGATACCAAAGGCCCAAAACTGGACAGTACAGCGATTTGACCCGTGGAACTGCGAAACCACACTGGGATGTCGGGCCTACACCAGACTATTTTCAACAGATATATTTTTGTGTCACAACAGTCAAGAGACATTACTGTTTTTCTTTACGGAAAAAACTACCAAAAGCTGAATAATAAAGATTTTTTACCATGGGATGGCAAAACCACAGTTATTGTTTACTGGGGTATACCACACTTTTTTAAATAGAGATATTTGCGGCTGAACAGTGAGCGACACACTCAAACTGCTTTTTTTTAGATACCAAAGGCCCAAAACTGGATAGTACAGCGATTTGACCCGTGGAACTGCGAAACCACACTGGGATGTCGGGCCTACACAAGACTATTTTCAACAGATATATTTTTGTGTCACAACAGTCAGGAGACACTACTGTTTTTCTTTATGGAAAAAACTACCAAAAGCTGAATAATAGAGATTTTTACCGTGGGATGGCAAAACCACAGTTATTGTTTACTGGGGTATACCACACTTTTTTAAATAGAGATATTTGCAGCTGAACAGTGAGCGACACACTCAAACTGCTTTTTTTTAGATACCAAAGTCCCAAATCTGGATAGTACAGCGATTTGACCCGTGGACCTGCAAAACCACACTGGGATGTCGGGCGTACACAAGAATATTTTCAACAGATATATTTTTGTGTCACAACAGTAAGTAGACACTACTGTTTTTCTTTACGAAAAAAACTACCAAAAGCTGAATAATAGAGATTTTTACCGTGGGATGGCAAAACCACAGTTATTGTTTACTGGGGTATACCACTCTTTTTTTAATAGAGATATTTGCGGCTGAACAGTGAGCGACACACTCAAACTGCTTTTTTTTTAGATACCAAAGGCCCAAAACTGGATAGTACAGCGATTTGACCCGTGGAACTGCGAAACCACACTGGGATGTCGGGCCTACACAAGACTATTTTCAACAGATATATTTTTGCATCACAACAGTCAGGAGACACTACTGTTTTTCTTTACGGAAAAAACTACCAAAAGCTGAATAATAGAGATTTTTTACCGTGGGATGGCAAAACCACAGTTATTGTTTACTGGGGTATACCACACTTTTTTAAATAGAGATATTTGCGTCTGAACAGTGAGCGACAAACTCAAACTGCTTTTTTTTTAGATAACAAAGGCCCAAAACTGGACAGTACAGTGATTTGACCCGTGGAACTGCGAAACCACACTGGGATGTCGCTCCTACACAAGACTATTTTCAACAGATATATTTTTGTGTCACAACAGTAAGTAGACACTACTGTCTTTCTTTACGAAAAAAACTACCAAAAGCTGAATAATAGAGATTTTTTACCGTGGGATGGCAAAACCACAGTTATTGTTTACTGGGGTATACCACACTTTTTTAAATAGAGATATTTGCGGCTGAACAGTGAGCGACACACTCAAACTGCTTTTTTTTTAGATACCAAAGGCGGAAAACTGGATAGTACAGCGTTTTGACCCGTGGAACTGCGAAACCACACTGTGATGTCGGGCTTACACAAAACTATTTTCAACAGATATATTTTTGTGTCAACACAGTCAGGAGACTCTACTGTTTTTCTTTATGGAAAAAACTACCAAAAGCTGAATAATAGAGATTTTTTACCGTGGGATGGCAAAACCACAGTTATTGTTTACTGGGGTATACCACACTTTTTTAAATAGAGATATTTGCAGCTGAACAGTGAGCGACACACTCAAACTGCTTTTTTTTAGATACCAAAGTCCCAAATCTGGATAGTACAGCGATTTGACCCGTGGAACTGCGAAACCACACTGGGATGTCGGGCCTACACAAGACTATTTTCAACAGATATATTTTTGTGTCACAACAGTAAGTAGACACTACTGCTTTTCTTTATGAAAAAAACTACCAAAAGCTGAATAATAGAGATTTTTTACCGTGGGATGGCAAAACCACAGTTATTGTTTACTGGGGTTTACCACACTTTTTTAAATAGAGATATTTGCAGCTGAACAGTGAGCGACACACTCAAACTGCTTTTTTTTTTAGATACTAAAGTCCCAAAACTGGATAGTACAGCGATTTGACCCGTGGACCTGCAAAACCACACTGGGATGTCGGGCGTACACAAGAATATTTTCAACAGATATATTTTTGTGTCACAACAGTAAGTAGACACTACTGTTTTTCTTTACGAAAAAAACTACCAAAAGCTGAATAATAGAGATTTTTTACCGTGGGATGGCAAAACCACAGTTATTGCTTACTGGGGTATACCACACTTTTTTAAATAGAGATATTTGCGGCTGAACAGTGAGCGACACACTCAAACTGCTTTTTTTTAGATACCAAAGGCCCAAAACTGGATAGTACAGCGATTTGACCCGTGGAACTGCGAAACCACACTGGGATGTCGGGCCTACACAAGACTATTTTCAACAGATATATTTTTGTGTCACAACAGTCAGGAGACACTACTGTTTTTCCTTATGGAAAAAACTACCAAAAGCTGAATAATAGAGATTTTTACCGTGGGATGGCAAAACCACAGTTATTGTTTACTGGGGTATACCACACTTTTTTAAATAGAGATATTTGCAGCTGAACAGTGAGCGACACACTCAAACTGCTTTTTTTTAGATACCAAAGTCCCAAATCTGGATAGTACAGCGATTTGACCCGTGGAACTGCGAAACCACACTGGGATGTCGGGCCTACACAAGACTATTTTCAACAGATATATTTTTGTGTCACAACAGTAAGTAGACACTACTGCTTTTCTTTACGAAAAAAACTACCAAAAGCTGAATAATAGAGATTTTTTACCGTGGGATGGCAAAACCACAGTTATTGTTTACTGGGTTATACCACACTTTTTAAATAGAGATATTTGCGGCTGAACAGTGAGCGACACACTCAAACTGCTTTTTTTTTAGATACCAAAGGCCCAAAACTGGATAGTACAGCGATTTGACCCGTGGAACTGCGAAACCACACTGTGATGTCGGGCTTACACAAAACTATTTTCAACAGATATATTTTTGTGTCACAACAGTCAGGAGACTCTACTGTTTTTCTTTACGGAAAAAACTACCAAAAGCTGAATAATAGAGATTTTTTACCGTGGGATGGCAAAACCACAGTTATTGTTTACTGGGGTATACCACACTTTTTTAAATAGAGATATTTGCGGCTGAACAGTGAGCGACACACTCAAACTGCTTTTTTTTTTAGATACCAAAGGCCCAAAACTGGATAGTACAGCGATTTGACCCGTGGAACTGCGAAACCACACTGGGATGTCGGGCCTCCACAAGACTATTTTCAACAGATATATTTTTGTGTCACAAGAGTCAGGAGACACTACTGTTTTTCTTTACGGAAAAAACTACCAAAAGCTGAATAATAGAAATTTTTACCGTGGGATGGCAAAACCACAGTTATTGTTTACTGGGGTATACCACACTTTTTTAAATAGAGATATTTGCGGCTGAACAGTGAGCGACACACTCAAACTGCTTTTTTTTTAGATACCAAAGGCCCAAAACTGGATAGTACAGCGATTTGACCCGTGGAACTGCGAAACCACATTGGGATGTCGGGCCTACGCAAGACTATTTTCAACAGATATATTTTTGTGTCACAACAGTCAGGAGACACTACTGTTTTTCTTTATGGAAAAAACTTCCTCAAAGCTGAATAATAGAGATTTTTACCGTGGGATGGCAAAACCACAGTTATTGTTTACTGGGGTATACCACACTTTTTTAAATAGAGATATTTGCAGCTGAACAGTGAGCGACACACTCAAACTGCTTTTTTTTTTAGATACTAAAGTCCCAAAACTGGATAGTACAGCGATTTGACCCGTGGACCTGCAAAACCACACTGGGATGTCGGGCGTACACAAGAATATTTTCAACAGATATATTTTTGTGTCACAACAGTAAGTAGACACTACTGTTTTTCTTTACAAAAAAAACTACCAAAAGCTGAATAATAGAGATTTTAAACTGTGGGATGGCAAAACCACAGTTATTGTTTACTGGGGTATACCACACTTTTTTAAATGGAGATATTTGCGGCTGAACAGTGAGCGACACACTCAAACTGCTTTTTTTAGATACCAAAGGCCCAAAACTGGATAGTGCAGCTATTTGACCCGTGGAATTGCGAAACCACACTGGGATGTCGGGCCTCCACAAGACTATTTTCAACAGATATATTTTTGTATCACAACAGTCAGGAGACACTACTGTTTTTCTTTACGGAAAAAACTACCAAAAGCTGAATAATAGAGATTTTTACCGTGGGATGGCAAAACCACAGTTATTGTTTACTGGGGTATACCACTCTTTTTTTAATAGAGATATTTGCGGCTGAACAGTGAGCGACACACTCAAACTGCTTTTTTTTTAGATACCAAAGGCCCAAAACTGGATAGTACAGCGATTTGACCCGTGGAACTGCGAAACCACACTGGGATGTCGGGCCTACACAAGACTATTTTCAACAGATATATTTTTGCATCACAACAGTCAGGAGACACTACTGTTTTTCTTTACGGAAAAAACTACCAAAAGCTGAATAATAGAGATTTTTTACCGTGGGATGGCAAAACCACAGTTATTGTTTACTGGGGTATACCACACTTTTTTAAATAGAGATATTTGCGGCTGAACAGTGAGCGACAAACTCAAACTGCTTTTTTTTTTGATAACAAAGGCCCAAAACTGGACAGTACAGTGATTTGACCCGTGGAACTGCGAAACCACACTGGGATGTCGGTCCTACACAAGACTATTTTCAACAGATATATTTTTGTGTCACAACAGTAAGTAGACACTACTGTCTTTCTTTACGAATAAAACTACCAAAAGCTGAATAATAGAGATTTTTTACCGTGGGATGGCAAAACCATAGTTATTGTTTACTGGGGTATACCACACTTTTTTAAATAGAGATATTTGCGGCTGAACAGTGAGCGACACACTCAAACTGCTTTTTTTTTAGATACCAAAGGCGGAAAACTGGATAGTACAGCGATTTGACCCGTGGAACTGCGAAACCACACTGGTATGTCGGGCTTACACAAAACTATTTTCAACAGATATATTTTTGTGTCACAACTGTCAGGAGACACTACTGTTTTTCTTTACGGAAAAAACTACCAAAAGCTGAATAATAGAGATTTTTTACCGTGGGATGGCAAAACCACAGTTATTGTTTACTGGGGTATACCACACTTTTTTAAATAGAGATATTTGCGGCTGAACAGTGAGCGACACACTCAAACTGCTTTTTTTTTAGATACCAAAGGCCCAAAACTGGACAGTACAGCGATTTGACCCGTGGAACTGCGAAACCACACTGGGATGTCGGGCCTACACCAGACTATTTTCAACAGATATATTTTTGGGTCACAACAGTCAAGAGACATTACTGTTTTTCTTTACGGAAAAAACTACCAAAAGCTGAATAATAGAGATTTTTTACCATGGGATGGCAAAACCACAGTTATTGTTTACTGGGGTATACCACACTTTTTTAAATAGAGATATTTGCGGCTGAACAGTGAGCGACACACTCAAACTGCTTTTTTTAGATACCAAAGGCCCAAAACTGGATAGTGCAGCTATTTGACCCGTGGAATTGCGAAACCACACTGGGATGTCGGGCCTCCACAAGACTATTTTCAACAGATATATTTTTGTATCACAACAGTCAGGAGACACTACTGTTTTTCTTTACGGAAAAAACTACCAAAAGCTGAATAATAGAGATTTTTACCGTGGGATGGCAAAACCACAGTTATTGTTTACTGGGGTATACCACTCTTTTTTTAATAGAGATATTTGCGGCTGAACAGTGAGCGACACACTCAAACTGCTTTTTTTTTAGATACCAAAGGCCCAAAACTGGATAGTACAGCGATTTGACCCGTGGAACTGCGAAACCACACTGGGATGTCGGGCCTACACAAGACTATTTTCAACAGATATATTTTTGCATCACAACAGTCAGGAGACACTACTGTTTTTCTTTACGGAAAAAACTACCAAAAGCTGAATAATAGAGATTTTTTACCGTGGGATGGCAAAACCACAGTTATTGTTTACTGGGGTATACCACACTTTTTTAAATAGAGATATTTGCGGCTGAACAGTGAGCGACAAACTCAAACTGCTTTTTTTTTTGATAACAAAGGCCCAAAACTGGACAGTACAGTGATTTGACCCGTGGAACTGCGAAACCACACTGGGATGTCGGTCCTACACAAGACTATTTTCAACAGATATATTTTTGTGTCACAACAGTAAGTAGACACTACTGTCTTTCTTTACGAATAAAACTACCAAAAGCTGAATAATAGAGATTTTTTACCGTGGGATGGCAAAACCATAGTTATTGTTTACTGGGGTATACCACACTTTTTTAAATAGAGATATTTGCGGCTGAACAGTGAGCGACACACTCAAACTGCTTTTTTTTTAGATACCAAAGGCGGAAAACTGGATAGTACAGCGATTTGACCCGTGGAACTGCGAAACCACACTGGTATGTCGGGCTTACACAAAACTATTTTCAACAGATATATTTTTGTGTCACAACTGTCAGGAGACACTACTGTTTTTCTTTACGGAAAAAACTACCAAAAGCTGAATAATAGAGATTTTTTACCGTGGGATGGCAAAACCACAGTTATTGTTTACTGGGGTATACCACACTTTTTTAAATAGAGATATTTGCGGCTGAACAGTGAGCGACACACTCAAACTGCTTTTTTTTTAGATACCAAAGGCCCAAAACTGGACAGTACAGCGATTTGACCCGTGGAACTGCGAAACCACACTGGGATGTCGGGCCTACACCAGACTATTTTCAACAGATATATTTTTGGGTCACAACAGTCAAGAGACATTACTGTTTTTCTTTACGGAAAAAACTACCAAAAGCTGAATAATAGAGATTTTTTACCATGGGATGGCAAAACCACAGTTATTGTTTACTGGGGTATACCACACTTTTTTAAATAGAGATATTTGCGGCTGAACAGTGAGCGACACACTCAAACTGCTTTTTTTTAGATACCAAAGGCCCAAAACTGGATAGTACAGCGATTTGACCCGTGGAACTGCGAAACCACACTGGGATGTCGGGCCTACACAAGACTATTTTCAACAGATATATTTTTGTGTCACAACAGTCAGGAGACACTACTGTTTTTCTTTATGGAAATAACTACCAAAAGCTGAATAATAGAGATTTTCACTGTGGGATGGCAAAACCACAGTTATTGTTTACTGGGGTATACCACACTTTTTTAAATAGAGATATTTGCAGCTGAACAGTGAGCGACACACTCAAACTGCTTTTTATTAGATACCAAAGTCCCAAATCTGGATAGTACAGCGATTTGACCCGTGGAACTGCGAAACCACACTGGGATGTCGGGCCTACACAAGACTATTTTCAACAGATATATTTTTGTGTCACAACAGTAAGTAGACACTACTGCTTTTCTTTACGAAAAAAACTACCAAAAGCTGAATAATAGAGATTTTTTACCGTGGGATGGCAAAACCACAGTTATTGTTTACTGGGTTATACCACACTTTTTAAATAGAGATATTTGCGGTTGAACAGTGAGCGACACACTCAAACTGCTTTTTTTTTAGATACCAAAGGCCCAAAACTGGATAGTACAGCGATTTGACCCGTGGAACTGCGAAACCACACTGTGATGTCGGGCTTACACAAAACTATTTTCAACAGGTATATTTTTGTGTCACAACAGTCAGGAGACTCTACTGTTTTTCTTTACGGAAAAAACTACCAAAAGCTGAATAATAGAGATTTTTTACCGTGGGATGGCAAAACCACAGTTATTGTTTACTGGGGTATACCACACTTTTTTAAATAGAGATATTTGCGGCTGAACAGTGAGCGACACACTCAAACTGCTTTTTTTTTTAGATACCAAAGGCCCAAAACTGGATAGTACAGCGATTTGACCCGTGGAACTGCGAAACCACACTGGGATGTCGGGCCTCCACAAGACTATTTTCAACAGATATATTTTTGTGTCACAAGAGTCAGGAGACACTACTGTTTTTCTTTATGGAAAAAACTTCCTCAAAGCTGAATAATAGAGATTTTTACCGTGGGATGGCAAAACCACAGTTATTGTTTACTGGGGTATACCACACTTTTTTAAATAGAGATATTTGCGGCTGAACAGTGAGCGACACACTCAAACTGCTTTTTTTTTAGATACCAAAGTCCCAAATCTGGATAGTACAGCGATTTGACCCGTGGAACTGCGAAACCACACTGGGATGTCGGGCCTACACAAGACTATTTTCAACAGATATATTTTTGTGTCACAACAGTAAGTAGACACTACTGCTTTTCTTTAGGAAAAAAACTACCAAAAGCTGAATAATAGAGATTTTTTACCGTGGGATGGCAAAACCACAGTTATTGTTTACTGGGTTATACCACACTTTTTAAATAGAGATGTTTGCGGCTGAACAGTGAGCGACACACTCAAACTGCTTTTTTTTTAGATACCAAAGGCCCAAAACTGGATAGTACAGCGATTTGACCCGTGGAACTGCGAAACCACACTGGGATGTCAGGCTTCCACAAAACTATTTTCAACAGTTATATTTTTGTGTCACAACAGTCAGGAGACACTACTGTTTTTCTTTACGGAAAAAACTACCAAAAGCTGAATAATAGAGATTTTTTACCGTGGGATGGCAAAACCACAGTTATTGTTTACTGGGGTAAACGACACTTTTTTAAATAGAGATATTTGCGGCTGAACAGTGAGCGACACACTCAAACTGCTTTTTTTTTAGATACCAAAGGCCCAAAACTGGATAGTACAGCGATTTGACCCGTGGAACTGCGAAACCACACTGGGATGTCAGGCTTACACAAAACTATTTTCAACAGATATATTTTTGTGTCACAACAGTCAGGAGACACTACTGTTTTTCTTTACGGAAAAAACTACCAAAAGCTGAATAATAGAGATTTTTTACCGTGGGATGGCAAAACCACAGTTATTGTTTACTGGGGTATACCACACTTTTTTAAATAGAGATATTTGCGGCTGAACAGTGAGCGACACACTCAAACTGCTTTTTTTTTAGATACCAAAGGCCCAAAACTGGATAGTACAGGTATTTGACCTGTGGAACTGTGAAAAAACACTGGGATGTCGGGCCTCCACAAGACTATTTTCAAGAGATATATTTTTGTGGCACAACAGTCAGGAGACACTACTGTTTTTCTTTACGGAAAAAACTACCAAAAGCTGAATAATAGAGATTTTTTACCGTGGCATGGCAAAACCACAGTTATTGTTTACTGGGGTATACCACACTTTTTTAAATAGAGATATTTGCGGCTGAACAGTGAGCAACACACTCAAACTGCTTTTTTTTTAGATACCAAAGGCCCAAAACTGGATAGTACAACGATTTGACCCGTGGAACTGCGAAACCACACTGGGATGTCAGGCTTACACAAAACTATTTTCAACAGATATATTTTTGTGTCACAACAGTCAGGAGACACTACTGTTTTTCTTTACGGAAAAAACTACCAAAAGCTGAATAATAGAGATTTTTTACCGTGGGATGGCAAAACCACAGTTATTGTTTACTGGGGTATACCACACTTTTTTAAATAGAGATATTTGCGGCTGAACAGTGAGCGACACACTCAAACTGCTTTTTTTTTAGATACCAAAGGCCCAAAACTGGATAGTACAGCTATTTGACCTGTGGAACTGCGAAACCACACTGGGATGTCGGGCCTCCACAAGACTATTTTCAAGAGATATATTTTTGTGTCACAACAGTCAGGAGACACTACTGTTTTTCTTTACGGAAAAAACTACCAAAAGCTGAATAATAGAGATTTTTTACCGTGGGATGGCAAAACCACAGTTATTGTTTACTGGGGTATACCACACTTTTTTAAATAGAGATATTTGCGGCTGAACAGTGAGCGACACACTCAAACTGCTTTTTTTTTTAGATACCAAAGGCCCAAAACTGGATAGTACAGCTATTTGACCTGTGGAACTGCGAAACCACACTGGGATGTCGGGCCTCCACACGACTATTTTCAAGAGATATATTTTTGTGTCACAACAGTCAGGAGACACTACTGTTTTTCTTTACGGAAAAAACTACCAAAAGCTGAATAATAGAGATTTTTACCGTGGGATGGCAAAACCACAGTTATTGTTTACTGGGGTATACCACACTTTTTTAAATAGAGATATTTGCGGCTGAACAGTGAGCGACACACTCAAACTGCTTTTTTTTTAGATACCAAAGGCCCAAAACTGGATAGTACAGCGATTTGACCCGTGGAACTGCGAAACCACACTGGGATGTCAGGCTTACACAAAACTATTTTCAACAGATATATTTTTGTGTCACAACAGTCAGGAGACACTACTGTTTTTCTTTACGGAAAAAACTACCAAAAGCTGAATAATAGAGATTTTTTACCGTGGGATGGCAAAACCACAGTTATTGTTTACTGGGGTATACCACACTTTTTTAAATAGAGATATTTGCGGCTGAACAGTGAGCGACACACTCAAACTGCTTTTTTTTAGATACCAAAGTCCCAAATCTGGATACTACAGCGATTTGACCCGTGGAACTGCGAAACCACACTGGGATGTCGGGCCTACACAAGACTATTTTCAACAGATATATTTTTGTGTCACAACAGTAAGTAGACACTACTGCTTTTCTTTACGAAAAAAACTACCAAAAGCTGAATAATAGAGATTTTTTACCGTGGGATGGCAAAACCACAGTTATTGTTTACTGGATTATACCACACTTTTTAAATAGAGATATTTGCGGCTGAACAGTGAGCGACACACTCAAACTGCTTTTTTTTTTAGATACCAAAGGCCCAAAACTGGATAGTACAGCGATCTGACCCGTGGAACTGCGAAAACCACACTGGGATGTCAGGCTTACACAAAACTATTTTCAACAGATATATTTTTGTGTCACAACAGTCAGGAGACACTACTGTTTTTCTTTACGGAAAAAACTACCAAAAGCTGAATAATAGAGATTTTTTACCGTGGGATGGCAAAACCACAGTTATTGTTTACTGGGGTAAACCACACTTTTTTAAATAGAGATATTTGCGGCTGAACAGTGAGCGACACACTCAAACTGCTTTTTTTTTAGATACCAAAGGCCCAAAACTGGATAGTACAGCGATTTGACCCGTGGAACTGCGAAACCACACTATGATGTCAGGCTTACACAAAACTATTTTCAACAGATATATTTTTGTGTCACAACAGTCAGGAGACACTAATGTTTTTCTTTACGGAAAAAACTACCAAAAGCTGAATAATAGAGATTTTTTACCGTGGGATGGCAAAACCACAGTTATTGTTTACTGGGGTATACCACACTTTTTTAAATAGAGATATTTGCGGCTGAACAGTGAGCGACACACTCAAACTGCTTTTTTTTTAGATACCAAAGGCCCAAAACTGGATAGTACAGCTATTTGACCTGTGGAACTGTGAAAAAACACTGGGATGTCGGGCCTCCACAAGACTATTTTCAAGAGATATATTTTTGTGGCACAACAGTCAGGAGACACTACTGTTTTTCTTTACGGAAAAAACTACCAAAAGCTGAATAATAGAGATTTTTTACCGTGGCATGGCAAAACCACAGTTATTGTTTACTGGGGTAAACCACACTTTTTTAAATAGAGAAATTTGCGGCTGAACAGTGAGCAACACACTCAAACTGCTTTTTTTTTAGATACCAAAGGCCCAAAACTGGATAGTACAGCGATTTGACCCGTGGAACTGCGAAACCACACTGGGATGTCAGGCTTACACAAAACTATTTTCAACAGACATATTTTTGTGTCACAACAGTCAGGAGACACTACTGTTTTTCTTTACGGAAAAAACTACCAAAAGCTGAATAATAGAGATTTTTTACCGTGGGATGGCAAAACCACAGTTATTGTTTACTGGGGTATACCACACTTTTTTAAATAGAGATATTTGCGGCTGAACAGTGAGCGACACACTCAAACTGCTTTTTTTTTAGATACCAAAGGCCCAAAACTGGATAGTACAGCTATTTGACCTGTGGAACTGCGAAACCACACTGGGATGTCGGGCCTCCACAAGACTATTTTCAAGAGATATATTTTTGTGTCACAACAGTCAGGAGACACTACTGTTTTTCTTTACGGAAAAAACTACCAAAAGCTGAATAATAGAGATTTTTTACCGTGGGATGGCAAAACCACAGTTATTGTTTACTGGGGTATACCACACTTTTTTAAATAGAGATATTTGCGGCTGAACAGTGAGCGACACACTCAAACTGCTTTTTTTTTTAGATACCAAAGGCCCAAAACTGGATAGTACAGCTATTTGACCTGTGGAACTGCGAAACCACACTGGGATGTCGGGCCTCCACACGACTATTTTCAAGAGATATATTTTTGTGTCACAACAGTCAGGAGACACTACTGTTTTTCTTTACGGAAAAAACTACCAAAAGCTGAATAATAGAGATTTTTACCGTGGGATGGCAAAACCACAGTTATTGTTTACTGGGGTATACCACACTTTTTTAAATAGAGATATTTGCGGCTGAACAGTGAGCGACACACTCAAACTGCTTTTTTTTTAGATACCAAAGGCCCAAAACTGGATAGTACAGCGATTTGACCCGTGGAACTGCGAAACCACACTGGGATGTCAGGCTTACACAAAACTATTTTCAACAGATATATTTTTGTGTCACAACAGTCAGGAGAAACTACTGTTTTACTTTACGGAAAAAACTACCAAAAGCTGAATAATAGAGATTTTTTACCGTGGGATGGCAAAACCACAGTTATTGTTTACTGGGGTATACCACACTTTTTTAAATAGAGATATTTGCGGCTGAACAGTGAGCGACACACTCAAACTGCTTTTTTTTTAGATACCAAAGGCCCAAAACTGGATAGTACAGCTATTTGACCTGTGGAACTGCGAAACCACACTGGGATGTCGGGCCTCCACAAGACTATTTTCAAGAGATATATTTTTGTGTCACAACAGTCAGGAGACACTACTGTTTTTCTTTACGGAAAAAACTACCAAAAGCTGAATAATAGAGATTTTTTACCGTGGGATGGCAAAACCACAGTTATTGTTTACTGGGGTATACCACACTTTTTTAAATAGAGATATTTGCGGCTGAACAGTGAGCGACACACTCAAACTGCTTTTTTTTTTAGATACCAAAGGCCCAAAACTGGATAGTACAGCTATTTGACCTGTGGAACTGCGAAACCACACTGGGATGTCGGGCCTCCACACGACTATTTTCAAGAGATATATTTTTGTGTCACAACAGTCAGGAGACACTACTGTTTTTCTTTACGGAAAAAACTACCAAAAGCTGAATAATAGAGATTTTTACCGTGGGATGGCAAAACCACAGTTATTGTTTACTGGGGTATACCACACTTTTTTAAATAGAGATATTTGCGGCTGAACAGTGAGCGACACACTCAAACTGCTTTTTTTTTAGATACCAAAGGCCCAAAACTGGATAGTACAGCGATTTGACCCGTGGAACTGCGAAACCACACTGGGATGTCAGGCTTACACAAAACTATTTTCAACAGATATATTTTTGTGTCACAACAGTCAGGAGACACTACTGTTTTTCTTTACGGAAAAAACTACCAAAAGCTGAATAATAGAGATTTTTTACCGTGGGATGGCAAAACCACAGTTATTGTTTACTGGGGTATACCACACTTTTTTAAATAGAGATATTTGCGGCTGAACAGTGAGCGACACACTCAAACTGCTTTTTTTTAGATACCAAAGTTCCAAATCTGGATAGTACAGCTATTTGACCCGTGGAACTGCGAAACCACACTGGGATGTTGGGCCTACACAAGACTATTTTCAACAGATATATTTTTGTGTCACAACAGTAAGTAGACACTACTGCTTTTCTTTACGAAAAAAACTACCAAAAGCTGAATAATAGAGATTTTTTACCGTGGGATGGCAAAACCACAGTTATTGTTTACTGGGTTATACCACACTTTTTAAATAGAGATATTTGCGGCTGAACAGTGAGCGACACACTCAAACTGCTTTTTTTTTTAGATACCAAAGGCCCAAAACTGGATAGTACAGCGATCTGACCCGTGGAACTGCGAAACCACACTGGGATGTCAGGCTTACACAAAACTATTTTCAACAGATATATTTTTGTGTCACAACAGTCAGGAGACACTACTGTTTTTCTTTACGGAAAAAACTACCAAAAGCTGAATAATAGAGATTTTTTACCGTGGGATGGCAAAACCACAGTTATTGTTTACTGGGGTATACCACACTTTTTTAAATAGAGATATTTGCGGCTGAACAGTGAGCGACACACTCAAACTGCTTTTTTTTTAGATACCAAAGGCCCAAAACTGGATAGTACAGCGATTTGACCCGTGGAACTGCGAAACCACACTGGGATGTCAGGCTTACACAAAACTATTTTCAACAGATATATATTTGTGTCACAACAGTCAGGAGACACTACTGTTTTTCTTTACGGAAAAAACTACCAAAAGCTGAATAATAGAGATTTTTTACCGTGGGAAGGCAAAACCACAGTTATTGTTTACTGGGGTATACCACACTTTTTTAAATAGAGATATTTGCGGCTGAACAGTGAGCGACACACTCAAACTGCTTTTTTTTTAGATACCAAAGGCCCAAAACTGGACAGTACAGCGATTTGACCCGTGGAACTGCGAAACCACACTGGGATGTCGGGCCTACACAAGACTATTTTCAACAGATATATTTTTGTGTCACAACAGTAAGTAGACACTACTGCTTTTCTTTACGAAAAAAACTACCAAAAGCTGAATAATAGAGATTTTTTACCGTGGGATGGCAAAACCAAAGTTATTGTTTACTGGGTTATACCACACTTTTTAAATAGAGATATTTGCGGCTGAACAGTGAGCGACACACTCAAACTGCTTTTTTTTTAGATACCAAAGGCCCAAAACTGGATAGTACAGCGATTTGACCCGTGGAACTGTGAAACCACACTGGGATGTCAGGCTTACACAAAACTATTTTCAACAGATATATTTTTGTGTCACAACAGTCAGGAGACACTACTGTTTTTCTTTACGGAAAAAACTACCAAAAGCTGAATAATAGAGATTTTTTACCGTGGGATAGCAAAACCACAGTTATTGTTTACTGGGGTATACCACACTTTTTTAAATAGAGATATTTGCGGCTGAACAGTGAGCGACACACTCAAACTGCTTTTTTTTAGATACCAAAGTCCCAAATCTGGATAGTACAGCTATTTGACCCGTGGAACTGCGAAACCACACTGGGATGTCGGGCCTACACAAAACTATTTTCAACAGATATATTTTTGTGTCACAACAGTAAGTAGACACTACTGCTTTTCTTTACGAAAAAAACTACCAAAAGCTGAATAATAGAGATTTTTTACCGTGGGATGGCAAAACCACAGTTATTGTTTACTGGGTTATACCACACTTTTTAAATAGAGATATTTGTGGCTGAACAGTGAGCGGCACACTCAAACTGCTTTTTTTTTAGATACCAAAGGCCCAAAACTGGATAGTACAGCGATTTGACCCGTGGAACTGCGAAACCACACTGGGATGTCAGGCTTACACAAGACTATTTTCAACAGATATATTTTTGTGTCACAACAGTCAGGAGACACTACTGATTTTCTTTACGGAAAAAACTACCAAAAGCTGAATAATAGAGATTTTTTAACGTGGGAAGGCAAAACCACAGTTATTGTTTACTGGGGTATACCACACTTTTTTAAATAGAGATATTTGCGGCTGAACAGTGAGCGACACACTCAAACTGCTTTTTTTTTAGATACCAAAGGCCCAAAACTGAATAGTACAGCTATTTGACCTGTGGAACTGCGAAACCACTCTGGGATGTCGGGCCTCCACAAGACTATTTTCAAGAGATATATTTTTGTGTCACAACAGTCAGGAGACACTACTGTTTTTCTTTACGGAAAAAACTACCAAAAGCTGAATAATAGAGATTTTTTACCGTGGGATGGCAAAACCACAGTTATTGTTTACTGGGGTATACCACACTTTTTTAAATAGAGATATTTGCGGCTGAACAGTGAGCGACACACTCAAACTGCTTTTTTTTTAGATGCCAAAGGCCCAAAACTGGATAGTACAGCTATTTGACCTGTGGAACTGCGAAACCACACTGGGATGTCGGGCCTCCACAAGACTATTTTCAAGAGATATATTTTTGTGTCACAACAGTCAGGAGACACTACTGTTTTTCTTTACGGAAAAAACTACCAAAAGCTGAATAATAGAGATTTTTTACCGTGGGATGGCAAAACCACAGTTATTGTTTACTGGGGTATACCACACTTTTTTAAATAGAGATATTTGCGGCTGAACATTGAGCGACACACTCAAACTGCTTTTTTTTTAGATACCAAAGGCCCAAAACTGGATAGTACAGCGATTTGACCCGTGGAACTGCGAAACCACACTGGGATGTCAGGCTTACACAAAACTATTTTCAACAGATATATATTTGTGTCACAACAGTCAGGAGACACTACTGTTTTTCTTTACGGAAAAAACTACCAAAAGCTGAATAATAGAGATTTTTTACCGTGGGAAGGCAAAACCACAGTTATTGTTTACTGGGGTATACCACACTTTTTTAAATAGAGATATTTGCGGCTGAACAGTGAGCGACACACTCAAACTGCTTTTTTTTTAGATACCAAAGGCCCAAAACTGGACAGTACAGCGATTTGACCCGTGGAACTGCGAAACCACACTGGGATGTCGGGCCTACACAAGACTATTTTCAACAGATATATTTTTGTGTCACAACAGTAAGTAGACACTACTGCTTTTCTTTACGAAAAAAACTACCAAAAGCTGAATAATAGAGATTTTTTACCGTGGGATGGCAAAACCAAAGTTATTGTTTACTGGGTTATACCACACTTTTTAAATAGAGATATTTGCGGCTGAACAGTGAGCGACACACTCAAACTGCTTTTTTTTTAGATACCAAAGGCCCAAAACTGGATAGTACAGCGATTTGACCCGTGGAACTGTGAAACCACACTGGGATGTCAGGCTTACACAAAACTATTTTCAACAGATATATTTTTGTGTCACAACAGTCAGGAGACACTACTGTTTTTCTTTACGGAAAAAACTACCAAAAGCTGAATAATAGAGATTTTTTACCGTGGGATAGCAAAACCACAGTTATTGTTTACTGGGGTATACCACACTTTTTTAAATAGAGATATTTGCGGCTGAACAGTGAGCGACACACTCAAACTGCTTTTTTTTTAGATACCAAAGGCCCAAAACTGGATAGTACAGCGATTTGACCCGTGGAACTGCGAAACCACACTGGGATGTCAGGCTTACACAAAACTATTTTCAACAGATATATTTTTGTGTCACAACAGTCAGGAGAAACTACTGTTTTACTTTACGGAAAAAACTACCAAAAGCTGAATAATAGAGATTTTTTACCGTGGGATGGCAAAACCACAGTTATTGTTTACTGGGGTATACCACACTTTTTTAAATAGAGATATTTGCGGCTGAACAGTGAGCGACACACTCAAACTGCTTTTTTTTTAGATACCAAAGGCCCAAAACTGGATAGTACAGCTATTTGACCTGTGGAACTGCGAAACCACACTGGGATGTCGGGCCTCCACAAGACTATTTTCAAGAGATATATTTTTGTGTCACAACAGTCAGGAGACACTACTGTTTTTCTTTACGGAAAAAACTACCAAAAGCTGAATAATAGAGATTTTTTACCGTGGGATGGCAAAACCACAGTTATTGTTTACTGGGGTATACCACACTTTTTTAAATAGAGATATTTGCGGCTGAACAGTGAGCGACACACTCAAACTGCTTTTTTTTTTAGATACCAAAGGCCCAAAACTGGATAGTACAGCTATTTGACCTGTGGAACTGCGAAACCACACTGGGATGTCGGGCCTCCACACGACTATTTTCAAGAGATATATTTTTGTGTCACAACAGTCAGGAGACACTACTGTTTTTCTTTACGGAAAAAACTACCAAAAGCTGAATAATAGAGATTTTTACCGTGGGATGGCAAAACCACAGTTATTGTTTACTGGGGTATACCACACTTTTTTAAATAGAGATATTTGCGGCTGAACAGTGAGCGACACACTCAAACTGCTTTTTTTTTAGATACCAAAGGCCCAAAACTGGATAGTACAGCGATTTGACCCGTGGAACTGCGAAACCACACTGGGATGTCAGGCTTACACAAAACTATTTTCAACAGATATATTTTTGTGTCACAACAGTCAGGAGACACTACTGTTTTTCTTTATGGAAAAAACTACCAAAAGCTGAATAATAGAGATTTTTTACCGTGGGATGGCAAAACCACAGTTATTGTTTACTGGGGTATACCACACTTTTTTAAATAGAGATATTTGCGGCTGAACAGTGAGCGACACACTCAAACTGCTTTTTTTTAGATACCAAAGTTCCAAATCTGGATAGTACAGCTATTTGACCCGTGGAACTGCGAAACCACACTGGGATGTTGGGCCTACACAAGACTATTTTCAACAGATATATTTTTGTGTCACAACAGTAAGTAGACACTACTGCTTTTCTTTACGAAAAAAACTACCAAAAGCTGAATAATAGAGATTTTTTACCGTGGGATGGCAAAACCACAGTTATTGTTTACTGGGTTATACCACACTTTTTAAATAGAGATATTTGCGGCTGAACAGTGAGCGACACACTCAAACTGCTTTTTTTTTTAGATACCAAAGGCCCAAAACTGGATAGTACAGCGATCTGACCCGTGGAACTGCGAAACCACACTGGGATGTCAGGCTTACACAAAACTATTTTCAACAGATATATTTTTGTGTCACAACAGTCAGGAGACACTACTGTTTTTCTTTACGGAAAAAACTACCAAAAGCTGAATAATAGAGATTTTTTACCGTGGGATGGCAAAACCACAGTTATTGTTTACTGGGGTATACCACACTTTTTTAAATAGAGATATTTGCGGCTGAACAGTGAGCGACACACTCAAACTGCTTTTTTTTTAGATACCAAAGGCCCAAAACTGGATAGTACAGCGATTTGACCCGTGGAACTGCGAAACCACACTGGGATGTCAGGCTTACACAAAACTATTTTCAACAGATATATATTTGTGTCACAACAGTCAGGAGACACTACTGTTTTTCTTTACGGAAAAAACTACCAAAAGCTGAATAATAGAGATTTTTTACCGTGGGAAGGCAAAACCACAGTTATTGTTTACTGGGGTATACCACACTTTTTTAAATAGAGATATTTGCGGCTGAACAGTGAGCGACACACTCAAACTGCTTTTTTTTTAGATACCAAAGGCCCAAAACTGGACAGTACAGCGATTTGACCCGTGGAACTGCGAAACCACACTGGGATGTCGGGCCTACACAAGACTATTTTCAACAGATATATTTTTGTGTCACAACAGTAAGTAGACACTACTGCTTTTCTTTACGAAAAAAACTACCAAAAGCTGAATAATAGAGATTTTTTACCGTGGGATGGCAAAACCAAAGTTATTGTTTACTGGGTTATACCACACTTTTTAAATAGAGATATTTGCGGCTGAACAGTGAGCGACACACTCAAACTGCTTTTTTTTTAGATACCAAAGGCCCAAAACTGGATAGTACAGCGATTTGACCCGTGGAACTGTGAAACCACACTGGGATGTCAGGCTTACACAAAACTATTTTCAACAGATATATTTTTGTGTCACAACAGTCAGGAGACACTACTGTTTTTCTTTACGGAAAAAACTACCAAAAGCTGAATAATAGAGATTTTTTACCGTGGGATAGCAAAACCACAGTTATTGTTTACTGGGGTATACCACACTTTTTTAAATAGAGATATTTGCGGCTGAACAGTGAGCGACACACTCAAACTGCTTTTTTTTAGATACCAAAGTCCCAAATCTGGATAGTACAGCTATTTGACCCGTGGAACTGCGAAACCACACTGGGATGTCGGGCCTACACAAAACTATTTTCAACAGATATATTTTTGTGTCACAACAGTAAGTAGACACTACTGCTTTTCTTTACGAAAAAAACTACCAAAAGCTGAATAATAGAGATTTTTTACCGTGGGATGGCAAAACCACAGTTATTGTTTACTGGGTTATACCACACTTTTTAAATAGAGATATTTGTGGCTGAACAGTGAGCGGCACACTCAAACTGCTTTTTTTTTAGATACCAAAGGCCCAAAACTGGATAGTACAGCGATTTGACCCGTGGAACTGCGAAACCACACTGGGATGTCAGGCTTACACAAGACTATTTTCAACAGATATATTTTTGTGTCACAACAGTCAGGAGACACTACTGATTTTCTTTACGGAAAAAACTACCAAAAGCTGAATAATAGAGATTTTTTAACGTGGGAAGGCAAAACCACAGTTATTGTTTACTGGGGTATACCACACTTTTTTAAATAGAGATATTTGCGGCTGAACAGTGAGCGACACACTCAAACTGCTTTTTTTTTAGATACCAAAGGCCCAAAACTGAATAGTACAGCTATTTGACCTGTGGAACTGCGAAACCACTCTGGGATGTCGGGCCTCCACAAGACTATTTTCAAGAGATATATTTTTGTGTCACAACAGTCAGGAGACACTACTGTTTTTCTTTACGGAAAAAACTACCAAAAGCTGAATAATAGAGATTTTTTACCGTGGGATGGCAAAACCACAGTTATTGTTTACTGGGGTATACCACACTTTTTTAAATAGAGATATTTGCGGCTGAACATTGAGCGACACACTCAAACTGCTTTTTTTTTAGATACCAAAGGCCCAAAACTGGATAGTACAGCGATTTGACCCGTGGAACTGCGAAACCACACTGGGATGTCAGGCTTACACAAAACTATTTTCAACAGATATATATTTGTGTCACAACAGTCAGGAGACACTACTGTTTTTCTTTACGGAAAAAACTACCAAAAGCTGAATAATAGAGATTTTTTACCGTGGGAAGGCAAAACCACAGTTATTGTTTACTGGGGTATACCACACTTTTTTAAATAGAGATATTTGCGGCTGAACAGTGAGCGACACACTCAAACTGCTTTTTTTTTAGATACCAAAGGCCCAAAACTGGACAGTACAGCGATTTGACCCGTGGAACTGCGAAACCACACTGGGATGTCGGGCCTACACAAGACTATTTTCAACAGATATATTTTTGTGTCACAACAGTAAGTAGACACTACTGCTTTTCTTTACGAAAAAAACTACCAAAAGCTGAATAATAGAGATTTTTTACCGTGGGATGGCAAAACCAAAGTTATTGTTTACTGGGTTATACCACACTTTTTAAATAGAGATATTTGCGGCTGAACAGTGAGCGACACACTCAAACTGCTTTTTTTTTAGATACCAAAGGCCCAAAACTGGATAGTACAGCGATTTGACCCGTGGAACTGTGAAACCACACTGGGATGTCAGGCTTACACAAAACTATTTTCAACAGATATATTTTTGTGTCACAACAGTCAGGAGACACTACTGTTTTTCTTTACGGAAAAAACTACCAAAAGCTGAATAATAGAGATTTTTTACCGTGGGATAGCAAAACCACAGTTATTGTTTACTGGGGTATACCACACTTTTTTAAATAGAGATATTTGCGGCTGAACAGTGAGCGACACACTCAAACTGCTTTTTTTTAGATACCAAAGTCCCAAATCTGGATAGTACAGCTATTTGACCCGTGGAACTGCGAAACCACACTGGGATGTCGGGCCTACACAAAACTATTTTCAACAGATATATTTTTGTGTCACAACAGTAAGTAGACACTACTGCTTTTCTTTACGAAAAAAACTACCAAAAGCTGAATAATAGAGATTTTTTACCGAGGGATGGCAAAACCACAGTTATTGTTTACTGGGTTATACCACACTTTTTAAATAGAGATATTTGTGGCTGAACAGTGAGCGGCACACTCAAACTGCTTTTTTTTTAGATACCAAAGGCCCAAAACTGGATAGTACAGCGATTTGACCCGTGGAACTGCGAAACCACACTGGGATGTCAGGCTTACACAAGACTATTTTCAACAGATATATTTTTGTGTCACAACAGTCAGGAGACACTACTGATTTTCTTTACGGAAAAAACTACCAAAAGCTGAATAATAGAGATTTTTTACCGTGGGAAGGCAAAACCACAGTTATTGTTTACTGGGGTATACCACACTTTTTTAAATAGAGATATTTGCGGCTGAACAGTGAGCGACACACTCAAACTGCTTTTTTTTTAGATACCAAAGGCCCAAAACTGAATAGTACAGCTATTTGACCTGTGGAACTGCGAAACCACTCTGGGATGTCGGGCCTCCACAAGACTATTTTCAAGAGATATATTTTTGTGTCACAACAGTCAGGAGACACTACTGTTTTTCTTTACGGAAAAAACTACCAAAAGCTGAATAATAGAGATATTTTACCGTGGGATGGCAAAACCACAGTTATTGTTTACTGGGGTATACCACACTTTTTTAAATAGAGATATTTGCGGCTGAACAGTGAGCGACACACTCAAACTGCTTTTTTTTTAGATGCCAAAGGCCCAAAACTGGATAGTACAGCTATTTGACCTGTGGAACTGCGAAACCACACTGGGATGTCGGGCCTCCACAAGACTATTTTCAAGAGATATATTTTTGTGTCACAACAGTCAGGAGACACTACTGTTTTTCTTTACGGAAAAAACTACCAAAAGCTGAATAATAGAGATTTTTTACCGTGGGATGGCAAAACCACAGTTATTGTTTACTGGGGTATACCACACTTTTTTAAATAGAGATATTTGCGGCTGAACAGTGAGCGACACACTCAAACTGCTTTTTTTTTAGATACCAAAGGCCCAAAACTGGATAGTACAGCTATTTGACCTGTGGAACTGTGAAAAAACACTGGGATGTCGGGCCTCCACAAGACTATTTTCAAGAGATATATTTTTGTGGCACAACAGTCAGGAGACACTACTGTTTTTCTTTACGGAAAAAACTACCAAAAGCTGAATAATAGAGATTTTTTACCGTGGCATGGCAAAACCACAGTTATTGTTTACTGGGGTATACCACACTTTTTTAAATAGAGATATTTGCGGCTGAACAGTGAGCAACACACTCAAACTGCTTTTTTTTTATATACCAAAGGCCCAAAACTGGATAGTACAGCGATTTGACCCGTGGAACTGCGAAACCACACTGGGATGTCAGGCTTACACAAAACTATTTTCAACAGTTATATTTTTGTGTCACAACAGTCAGGAGACACTACTGTTTTTCTTTACGGAAAAAACTACCAAAAGCTGAATAATAGAGATTTTTTACCGTGGGATGGCAAAACCACAGTTATTGTTTACTGGGGTATACCACACTTTTTTAAATAGAGATATTTGCGGCTGAACAGTGAGCGACACACTCAAACTGCTTTTTTTTTAGATACCAAAGGCCCAAAACTGGATAGTACAGCTATTTGACCTGTGGAACTGCGAAACCACACTGGGATGTCGGGCCTCCACAAGACTATTTTCAAGAGATATATTTTTGTGTCACAACAGTAAGTAGACACTACTGCTTTTCTTTACGAAAAAAACTACCAAAAGCTGAATAATAGAGATTTTTTACCGTGGGATGGCAAAACCACAGTTATTGTTTACTGGGTTATACCACACTTTTTAAATAGAGATATTTGCGGCTGAACAGTGAGCGACACACTCAAACTGCTTTTTTTTTTAGATACCAAAGGCCCAAAACTGGATAGTACAGCGATCTGACCCGTGGAACTGCGAAACCACACTGGGATGTCAGGCTTACACAAAACTATTTTCAACAGATATATTTTTGTGTCACAACAGTCAGGAGACACTACTGTTTTTCTTTACGGAAAAAACTACCAAAAGCTGAATAATAGAGATTTTTTACCGTGGGATGGCAAAACCACAGTTATTGTTTACTGGGGTATACCACACTTTTTTAAATAGAGATATTTGCGGCTGAACAGTGAGCGACACACTCAAACTGCTTTTTTTTTAGATACCAAAGGCCCAAAACTGGATAGTACAGCGATTTGACCCGTGGAACTGCGAAACCACACTGGGATGTCAGGCTTACACAAAACTATTTTCAACAGATATATATTTGTGTGACAACAGTCAGGAGACACTACTGTTTTTCTTTACGGAAAAAACTACCAAAAGCTGAATAATAGAGATTTTTTACCGTGGGAAGGCAAAACCACAGTTATTGTTTACTGGGGTATACCACACTTTTTTAAATAGAGATATTTGCGGCTGAACAGTGAGCGACACACTCAAACTGCTTTTTTTTTAGATACCAAAGGCCCAAAACTGGACAGTACAGCGATTTGACCCGTGGAACTGCGAAACCACACTGGGATGTCGGGCCTACACCAGACTATTTTCAACAGATATATTTTTGTGTCACAACAGTCAAGAGACATTACTGTTTTTCTTTACGGAAAAAACTACCAAAAGCTGAATAATAGAGATTTTTTACCATGGGATGGCAAAACCACAGTTATTGTTTACTGGGGTATACCACACTTTTTTAAATAGAGATATTTGCAGCTGAACAGTGAGCGACACACTCAAACTGCTTTTTTTTAGATACCAAAGGCCCAAAACTGGATAGTACAGCGATTTGACCCGTGGAACTGCGAAACCACACTGGGATGTCGGGCCTACACAAGACTATTTTCAACAGATATATTTTTGTGTCACAACAGTAAGTAGACACTACTGCTTTTCTTTACGAAAAAAACTACCAAAAGCTGAATAATAGAGATTTTTTACCGTGAGATGGCAAAACCAAAGTTATTGTTTACTGGGTTATACCACACTTTTTAAATAGAGATATTTGCGGCTGAACAGTGAGCGACACACTCAAACTGCTTTTTTTTTAGATACCAAAGGCCCAAAACTGGATAGTACAGCGATTTGACCCGTGGAACTGTGAAACCACACTGGGATGTCAGGCTTACACAAAACTATTTTCAACAGATATATTTTTGTGTCACAACAGTCAGGAGACACTACTGTTTTTCTTTACGGAAAAAACTACCAAAAGCTGAATAATAGAGATTTTTTACCGTGGGATAGCAAAACCACAGTTATTGTTTACTGGGGTATACCACACTTTTTTAAATAGAGATATTTGCGGCTGAACAGTGAGCGACACACTCAAACTGCTTTTTTTTAGATACCAAAGTCCCAAATCTGGATAGTACAGCTATTTGACCCGTGGAACTGCGAAACCACACTGGGATGTCGGGCCTACACAAGACTATTTTCAAGAGATATATTTTTGTGTCACAACAGTAAGTAGACACTACTGCTTTTCTTTACGAAAAAAACTACCAAAAGCTGAATAATAGAGATTTTTTACCGTGGGATGGCAAAACCACAGTTATTGTTTACTGGGGTATACCACACTTTTTTAAATAGAGATATTTGCGGCTGAACAGTGAGCGACACACTCAAACTGCTTTTTTTTTAGATACCAAAGGCCCAAAACTGGATAGTACAGCGATTTGACCCGTGGAACTGCAAAACCACACTGGGATGTCAGGCTTACACAAAACTATTTTCAACAGATATATTTTTGTGTCACAACAGTCAGGAGACACTACTGTTTTTCTTTACGGAAAAAACTACCAAAAGCTGAATAATAGAGATTTTTTACCGTGGGATGGCAAAACCACAGTTATTGTTTACGGGGGTATACCACACTTTTTTAAATAGAGATATTTGCGGCTGAACAGTGAGCGACACACTCAAACTGCTTTTTTTTTAGATACCAAAGGCCCAAAACTGAATAGTACAGCTATTTGACCTGTGGAACTGCGAAACCACTCTGGGATGTCGGGCCTCCACAAGACTATTTTCAAGAGATATATTTTTGTGTCACAACAGTCAGGAGACACTACTGTTTTTCTTTACGGAAAAAACTACCAAAAGCTGAATAATAGAGATTTTTTACCGTGGGATGGCAAAACCGCAGTTATTGTTTACTGGGGTATACCACACTTTTTTAAATAGAGATATTTGCGGCTGAACAGTGAGCGACACACTCAAACTGCTTTTTTTTTAGATACCAAAGGCCCAAAACTGGATAGTACAGCTATTTGACCTGTGGAACTGCGAAACCACACTGGGATGTCGGGCCTCCACAAGACTATTTTCAAGAGATATATTTTTGTGTCACAACAGTCAGGAGACACTACTGTTTTTCTTTACGGAAAAAACTACCAAAAGCTGAATAATAGAGATTTTTACCGTGGGATGGCAAAACCACAGTTATTGTTTACTGGGGTATACCACACTTTTTTAAATAGAGATATTTGCGGCTGAACAGTGAGCGACACACTCAAACTGCTTTTTTTTTAGATACCAAAGGCCCAAAACTGGATAGTACAGCGATTTGACCCGTGGAACTGCGAAACCACACTGGGATGTCAGGCTTACACAAAACTATTTTCAACAGATATATTTTTGTGTCACAACAGTCAGGAGACACTACTGTTTTTCTTTACGGAAAAAACTACCAAAAGCTGAATAATAGAGATTTTTTACCGTGGGATGGCAAAACCACAGTTATTGTTTACTGGGGTATACCACACTTTTTTAAATAGAGATATTTGCGGCTGAACAGTGAGCGACACACTCAAACTGCTTTTTTTTAGCTACCAAAGGCCCAAAACTGGATAGTACAGCGATTTGACCCGTGGAACTGCGAAACCACACTGGGATGTCAGGCTTACACAAAACTATTTTCAACAGATATATTTTTGTGTCACAACAGTCAGGAGACGCTACTGTTTTTCTTTACGGAAAAAACTACCAAAAGCTGAATAATAGAGATTTTTTACCGTGGGAAGGCAAAACCACAGTTATTGTTTACTGGGGTATACCACACTTTTTTAAATAGAGATATTTGCGGCTGAACAGTGAGCGACACACTCAAACTGCTTTTTTTTTAGATACCAAAGGCCCAAAACTGGACAGTACAGCGATTTGAACCGTGGAACTGCGAAACCACACTGGGATGTCGGGCCTACACCAGACTATTTTCAACAGATATATTTTTGTGTCACAACAGTCAGGAGACACTACTGTTTTTCTTTATGGAAAAAACTACCAAAAGCTGAATAATAGAGATTTTTACCGTGGGATGGCAAAACCACAGTTATTGTTTACTGGGGTATACCACACTTTTTTAAATAGAGATATTTGCAGCTGAACAGTGAGCGACACACTCAAACTGCTTTTTTTAAGATACCAAAGTCCCAAATCTGGATAGTACAGCGATTTGACCCGTGGAACTGCGAAACCACACTGGGATGTCTGGCCTACACAAGACTATTTTCAACAGATATATTTTTGTGTCACAACAGTAAGTAGACACTACTGCTTTTCTTTACGAAAAAAACTACCAAAAGCTGAATAATAGAGATTTTTTACCGTGGGATGGCAAAACCACAGTTATTGTTTACTGGGTTATACCACACTTTTTAAATAGAGATATTTGCGGCTGAACAGTGAGCGACACACTCAAACTGCTTTTTTTTTAGATACCAAAGGCCCAAAACTGGATAGTACAGCGATTTGACCCGTGGAACTGTGAAACCACACTGGGATGTCAGGCTTACACAAAACTATTTTCAACAGATATATTTTTGTGTCACAACAGTCAGGAGACACTACTGTTTTTCTTTACGGAAAAAACTACCAAAAGCTGAATAATAGAGATTTTTTACCGTGGGATGGCAAAACCACAGTTATTGTTTACTGGGGTATACCACACTTTTTTAAATAGAGATATTTGCGGCTGAACAGTGAGCGACACACTCAAACTGCTTTTTTTTTAGATACCAAAGGCCCAAAACTGGATAGTACAGCGATTTGACCCGTGGAACTGCGAAACCACACTGGGATGTCGGGCCTACACAAGACTATTTTCAACAGATATATTTTTGTGTCAGAACAGTCAGGAGACACTACTGTTTTTCTTTACGGAAAAAACTACCAAAAGCTGAATAATAGAGATTTTTTACCGTGGGATGGCAAAACCACGGTTATTTTCTTACTGGGGTATACCACACTTTTTTAAATAGAGATATTTGCGGCTGAACAGTGAGCGACACACTCAAACTGCTTTTTTTTAGATACCAAAGTCCCAAATCTGGATAGTACAGCGATTTGACCCGTGGAACTGCGAAACCACACTGGGATGTCGGGCCTACACAAGACTATTTTCAACAGATATATTTTTGTGTCACAACAGTAAGTAGACACTACTGCTTTTCTTTACGAAAAAAACTACCAAAAGCTGAATAATAGAGATTTTTTACCGTGGGATGGCAAAACCACAGTTATTGTTTACTGGGTTATACCACACTTTTTAAATAGAGATATTTGCGGCTGAACAGTGAGCGACACACTCAAACTGCTTTTTTTTTTAGATACCAAAGGCCCAAAACTGGATAGTACAGCGATCTGACCCGTGGAACTGCGAAACCACACTGGGATGTCAGGCTTACACAAAACTATTTTCAACAGATATATTTTTGTGTCACAACAGTCAGGAGACACTACTGTTTTTCTTTATGGAAAAAACTACCAAAAGCTGAATAATAGAGATTTTTTACCGTGGGATGGCAAAACCACAGTTATTGTTTACTGGGGTATACCACACTTTTTTAAATAGAGATATTTGCGGCTGAACAGTGAGCGACACACTCAAACTGCTTTTTTTTTAGATACCAAAGGCCCAAAACTGGATAGTACAGCGATTTGACCCGTGGAACTGCGAAACCACACTGGGATGTCAGGCTTACACAAAACTATTTTCAACAGATACAGTACAGACCAAAAGTTTGGACACACCTTCTCATTTAAAGATTTTTCTGTATTTTCATGACTATGAAAATTGTACATTCACACTGAAGGCATCAAAACTATGAATTAACACATGTGGAATTATATACTTAACAAAAAAGTGTGAAACAACTGAAAATATGTCTTATATTCTAGGTTCTTCAAAGTAGCCACCTTTTGCTTTGATGACTGCTTTGCACACTCTTGGCATTCTCTTGATGAGCTTCAAGAGGTAGTCACCGGAAATGGTTTTCACTTCACAGGTGTGCCCTGTCAGGTTTAATAAGTGGGATTTCTTGCCTTATAAATGGGGTTGGGACCATCAGTTGTGTTGTGCAGAAGTCTGATGGATACACAGCTGATAGTCCTACTGAATAGACTGTTAGAATTTGTATTATGGCAAGAAAAAAGCAGCTAAGTAAAGAAAAACGAGTGGCCATCATTACTTTAAGAAATGAAGGTCAGTCAGTCCGAAAAATTGGGAAAACTTTGAAAGTGTCCCCAAGTGCAGTTGCAAAAACCATCAAGCGCTACAAAGAAACTGGCTCACATGAGGACCACCCCAGGAAAGGAAGACCAAGAGTCACCTCTGCTTCTTAGGATAAGTTTATCCGAGTCACCAGCCTCAGAAATCGCAGGTTAACAGCAGCTCAGATTAGAGACCAGGTCAATGCTACACAGAGTTCTAGCAGCAGACACATCTCTTCAACAACTGTTAAGAGGAGACTTTGTGCAGTAGACCTTCATGGTAAAATAGCTGCTAGGAAACCACTGCTAAGGACAGGCAACAAGCAGAAGAGACTTGTTTGGGCAAAAGAACACAAGGAATGGACATTAGACCAGTGGAAATCTGTGCTTCGGTCTGATGAGTCAAATTTGAGATCTTTGGTTCCAACCAACGTGTCTTTGTGCAACGCAGAAAAGGTGAACGGATGGACTCTACATGGCTGGTTCCCACCGTGAAGCATGGAGGAGGAGGTGTGATGGTGCTTTGCTGGTGACACTGTTGGGGATTTATTCAAAATTGAAGGCATACTGAACCAGCATGGCTACCACAGCATCTTGCAGCGGCATGCTATTCCATTCGGTTTGTGTTTAGTTGGACCATCATTTATTTTTCAAAAGGACAATGACCCCAAACACACCTCCAGGCTGTGTAAGGGCTATTTGACCAGGAAGGAGAGTGATGGGGTGCTACGCCAGATGACCTGGCCTCCACAGTCACCAGACCTGAACCCAATCGAGATGGTTTGGGGTGAGCTGGACCGCAGAGTGAAGGCAAAAGGGCCAACAAGTGCTAAGCATCTCTGGGAACTCCTTCAAGATTGTTTGAGGACCATTTCGGGTGACTACCTCTTGAAGCTCATCAAGAGAATGCCAAGAGTGTGGAAAGCAGTCATCAAAGCAAAAGGTGGCTACTTTGAAGAACCTAGAATATAAGACATATTTTCAGTTGTTTCACACTTTTTTGTTAAGTATATAATTCCACATGTGTTAATTCATAGTTTTGATGCCTTCAGTGTGAATGTACAATTTTCATAGTCATGAAAATACAGAAAAATCTTTAAATGAGAAGGTGTGTCCAAACTTTTGGTCTGTACTGTATATATTTGTGTCACAACAGTCAGGAGACACTACTGTTTTTCTTTACGGAAAAAACTACCAAAAGCTGAATAATAGAGATTTTTTACCGTGGGAAGGCAAAACCACAGTTATTGTTTACTGGGGTATACCACACTTTTTTAAATAGAGATATTTGCGGCTGAACAGTGAGCGACACACTCAAACTGCTTTTTTTTTAGATACCAAAGGCCCAAAACTGGACAGTACAGCGATTTGACCCGTGGAACTGCGAAACCACACTGGGATGTCGGGCCTACACCAGACTATTTTCAACAGATATATTTTTGTGTCACAACAGTCAAGAGACATTACTGTTTTTCTTTACGGAAAAAACTACCAAAAGCTGAATAATAGAGATTTTTTACCGTGGGATGGCAAAACCACAGTTATTGTTTACTGGGGTATACCACACTTTTTTAAATAGAGATATTTGCAGCTGAACAGTGAGCGACACACTCAAACTGCTTTTTTTTAGATACCAAAGGCCCAAAACTGGATAGTACAGCGATTTGACCCGTGGAACTGCGAAACCACACTGGGATGTCGGGCCTACACAAGACTATTTTCAACAGATATATTTTTGTGTCACAACAGTAAGTAGACACTACTGCTTTTCTTTACGAAAAAAACTACCAAAAGCTGAATAATAGAGATTTTTTACCGTGGGATGGCAAAACCAAAGTTATGGTTTACTGGGTTATACCACACTTTTTAAATAGAGATATTTGCGGCTGAACAGTGAGCGACACACTCAAACTGCTTTTTTTTTAGATACCAAAGGCCCAAAACTGGATAGTACAGCGATTTGACCCGTGGAACTGTGAAACCACACTGGGATGTCAGGCTTACACAAAACTATTTTCAACAGATATATTTTTGTGTCACAACAGTCAGGAGACACTACTGTTTTTCTTTACGGAAAAAACTACCAAAAGCTGAATAATAGAGATTTTTTACCGTGGGATAGCAAAACCACAGTTATTGTTTACTGGGGTATACCACACTTTTTTAAATAGAGATATTTGCGGCTGAACAGTGAGCGACACACTCAAACTGCTTTTTTTTAGATACCAAAGTCCCAAATCTGGATAGTACAGCTATTTGACCCATGGAACTGCGAAACCACACTGGGATGTCGGGCCTACACAAGACTATTTTCAACAGATATATTTTTGTGTCACAACAGTAAGTAGACACTACTGCTTTTCTTTACGAAAAAAACTACCAAAAGCTGAATAATAGAGATTTTTTACCGTGGGATGGCAAAACCACAGTTATTGTTTACTGGGTTATACCACACTTTTTAAATAGAGATATTTGTGGCTGAACAGTGAGTGGCACACTCAAACTGCTTTATTTTTAGATACCAAAGGCCCAAAACTGGATAGTACAGCGATTTGACCCGTGGAACTGCGAAACCACACTGGGATGTCAGGCTTACACAAAACTATTATCAAGAGATATATTTTTGTGTCACAACAGTCAGGAGACGCTACTGTTTTTCTTTACGGAAAAAACTACCAAAAGCTGAATAATAGAGATTTTTTACCGTGGGAAGGCAAAACCACAGTTATTGTTTACTGGGGTATACCACACTTTTTTAAATAGAGATATTTGCGGCTGAACAGTGAGCGACACACTCAAACTGCTTTTTTTTTAGATACCAAAGGCCCAAAACTGGACAGTACAGCGATTTGACCCGTGGAACTGCGAAACCACACTGGGATGTCGGGCCTACACCAGACTATTTTCAACAGATATATTTTTGTGTCACAACAGTCAGGAGACACTACTGTTTTTCTTTATGGAAAAAACTACCAAAAGCTGAATAATAGAGATTTTTACCGTGGGATGGCAAAACCACAGTTATTGTTTACTGGGGTATACCACACTTTTTTAAATAGAGATATTTGCAGCTGAACAGTGAGCGACACACTCAAACTGCTTTTTTTTAGATACCAAAGTCCCAAATCTGGATAGTACAGCGATTTGACCCGTGGAACTGCGAAACCACACTGGGATGTCTGGCCTACACAAGACTATTTTCAACAGATATATTTTTGTGTCACAACAGTAAGTAGACACTACTGCTTTTCTTCACGAAAAAAACTACCAAAAGCTGAATAATAGAGATTTTTTACCGTGGGATGGCAAAACCACAGTTATTGTTTACTGGGTTATACCACACTTTTTAAATAGAGATATTTGCGGCTGAACAGTGAGCGACACACTCAAACTGCTTTTTTTTTAGATACCAAAGGCCCAAAACTGGATAGTACAGCGATTTGACCCGTGGAACTGTGAAACCACACTGGGATGTCAGGCTTACACAAAACTATTTTCAACAGATATATTTTTGTGTCACAACAGTCAGGAGACACTACTGTTTTTCTTTACGGAAAAAACTACCAAAAGCTGAATAATAGAGATTTTTTACCGTGGGATGGCAAAACCACAGTTATTGTTTACTGGGGTATACCACACTTTTTTAAATAGAGATATTTGCGGCTGAACAGTGAGCAACACACTCAAACTGCTTTTTTTTTAGATACCAAAGGCCCAAAACTGGATAGTACAGCTATTTGACCTGTGGAACTGCGAAACCACACTGGGATGTCGGGCCTCCACAAGACTATTTTCAAGAGATATATTTTTGTGTCACAACAGTCAGGAGACACTACTGTTTTTCTTTACGGAAAAAACTACCAAAAGCTGAATAATAGAGATTTTTACCGTGGGATGGCAAAACCACAGTTATTGTTTACTGGGGCATACCACACTTTTGTAAATAGAGATATTTGCGGCTGAACAGTGAGCGACACACTCAAACTGCTTTTTTTTTAGATACCAAAGGCCCAAAACTGGATAGTACAGCGATTTGACCCGTGGAACTGCGAAACCACACTGGGATGTCGGGCCTACACAAGACTATTTTCAACAGATATATTTTTGTGTCAGAACAGTCAGGAGACACTACTGTTTTTCTTTACGGAAAAAACTACCAAAAGCTGAATAATAGAGATTTTTTACCGTGGGATGGCAAAACCACGGTTATTTTCTTACTGGGGTATACCACACTTTTTTAAATAGAGATATTTGCGGCTGAACAGTGAGCGACACACTCAAAGAGCTTTTTTTTTAGATACCAAAGGCCCAAAACTGGATAGTACAGCGATTTGACCCGTGGAACTGCGAAACCACACTGGGATGTCAGACCTACACAAGACTATTTTCAACAGATATATTTTTGTGTCACAACCGTAAGTAGACACTACTGCTTTTCTTTACGAAAAAAACTACCAAAAGCTGAATAATAGAGATTTTTTACCGTGGGATGGCAAAACCACAGTTATTGTTTACTGGGTTATACCACACTTTTTAAATAGAGATATTTGCGGCTGAACAGTGAGCGACACACTCAAACTGCTTTTTTTTTAGATACCAAAGGCCCAAAACTAGATAGTACAGCGATTTGACCCGTGGAACTGTGAAACCACACTGGGATGTCAGGCTTACACAAAACTATTTTCAACAGATATATTTTTGTGTCACAACAGTCAGGAGACACTACTGTTTTTCTTTACGGAAAAAAACTACCAAAAGCTGAATAATAGAGATTTTTTACCGTGGGATGGCAAAACCACAGTTATTGTTTAATGGGGTATACCACACTTTTTTAAATAGAGATATTTGCGGCTGAACAGTGAGCAACACACTCAAACTGCTTTTTTTTTAGATACCAAAGGCCCAAAACTGGATAGTACAGCTATTTCACCTGTGGAACTGCGAAACCACACTGGGATGTCGGGCCTCCACAAGACTATTATCAAGAGATATATTTTTGTGTCACAACAGTCAGGAGACACTACTGTTTTTCTTTACGGAAAAAACTACCAAAAGCTGAATAATAGAGATTTTTACCGTGGGATGGCAAAACCACAGTTATTGTTTACTGGGGTATACCACACTTTTGTAAATAGAGATATTTGCGGCTGAACAGTGAGCGACACACTCAAACTGCTTTTTTTTTAGATACCAAAGGCCCAAAACTGGATAGTACAGCGATTTGACCCGTGGAACTGCGAAACCACACTGGGATGTCAGGCTTACACAAAACTATTTTCAACAGATATATTTTTGTGTCACAACAGTCAGGAGACACTACTGTTTTTCTTTACGGAAAAAACTACCAAAAGCTGAATAATAGAGATTTTTTACCGTGGGATGGCAAAACCACAGTTATTGTTTACTGGGGTATACCACACTTTTTTAAATAGAGATATTTGCGGCTGAACAGTGAGCGACACACTCAAACTGCTTTTTTTTTAGATACCAAAGGCCCAAAACTGGATAGTACAGCTATTTGACCTGTGGAACTGCGAAACCACACTGGGATGTCGGGCCTCCACAAGACTATTTTCAAGAGATATATTTTTGTGTCACAACAGTCAGGAGACACTACTGTTTTTCTTTACGGAAAAAACTACCAAAAGCTGAATAATAGAGATTTTTACCGTAGGATGGCAAAACCACAGTTATTGTTTACTGGGGTATACCACACATTTTTAAATAGAGATATTTGCGGCTGAACAGTGAGCGACACACTCAAACTGCTTTTTTTTTAGATACCAAAGGCCCAAAACTGGATAGTACAGCGATTTGACCCGTGGAACTGCGAAACCACACTGGGATGTCAGGCTTACACAAAACTATTTTCAACAGATATATTTTTGTGTCACAACAGTCAGGAGACACTACTGTTTTTCTTTACGGAAAAAACTACCAAAAGCTGAATAATAGAGATTTTTTACCATGGGACGGCAAAACCACAGTTATTGTTTACTGGGGTATACCACACTTTTTTAAATAGAGATATTTGCGGCTGAACAGTGAGCGACACACTCAAACTGCTTTTTTTTTAGATACCAAAGGCCCAAAACTAGATAGTACAGCTATTTGACCTGTGGAACTGCGAAACCACACTGGGATGTCGGGCCTCCACAAGACTATTTTCAAGAGATATATTTTTGTGTCACAACAGTCAGGAGACACTACTGTTTTTCTTTACGGAAAAAACTACCAAAAGCTGAATAATAGAGATTTTTACCGTGGGATGGCAAAACCACAGTTATTGTTTACTGGGGTATACCACACTTTTTTAAATAGAGATATTTGCGGCTGAACAGTGAGCGACACACTCAAACTGCTTTTTTTTTAGATACCAAAGGCCCAAAACTGGACAGTACAGCGATTTGACCCGTGGAACTGCGAAACCACACTGGGATGTCGGGCCTACACCAGACTATTTTCAACAGATATATTTTTGTGTCACAACAGTCAGGAGACACTACTGTTTTTCTTTATGGAAAAAACTACCAAAAGCTGAATAATAGAGATTTTTACCGTGGGATGGCAAAACCACAGTTATTGTTTACTGGGGTATACCACACTTTTTTAAATAGAGATATTTGCAGCTGAACAGTGAGCGACACACTCAAACTGCTTTTTTTTAGATACCAAAGTCCCAAATCTGGATAGTACAGCGATTTGACCCGTGGAACTGCGAAACCACACTGGGATGTCTGGCCTACACAAGACTATTTTCAACAGATATATTTTTGTGTCACAACAGTAAGTAGACACTACTGCTTTTCTTTACGAAAAAAACTACCAAAAGCTGAATAATAGAGATTTTTTACCGTGGGATGGCAAAACCACAGTTATTGTTTACTGGGTTATACCACACTTTTTAAATAGAGATATTTGCGGCTGAACAGTGAGCGACACACTCAAACTGCTTTTTTTTTAGATACCAAAGGCCCAAAACTGGATAGTACAGCGATTTGACCCGTGGAACTGCGAAACCACACTGGGATGTCAGGCTTACACAAAACTATTTTCAACAGATATATTTTTGTGTCACAACAGTCAGGAGACACTACTGTTTTTCTTTACGGAAAAAACTACCAAAAGCTGAATAATAGAGATTTTTTACCATGGGACGGCAAAACCACAGTTATTGTTTACTGGGGTATACCACACTTTTTTAAATAGAGATATTTGCGGCTGAACAGTGAGCGACACACTCAAACTGCTTTTTTTTTAGATACCAAAGGCCCAAAACTAGATAGTACAGCTATTTGACCTGTGGAACTGCGAAACCACACTGGGATGTCGGGCCTCCACAAGACTATTTTCAAGAGATATATTTTTGTGTCACAACAGTCAGGAGACACTACTGTTTTTCTTTACGGAAAAAACTACCAAAAGCTGAATAATAGAGATTTTTACCGTGGGATGGCAAAACCACAGTTATTGTTTACTGGGGTATACCACACTTTTTTAAATAGAGATATTTGCGGCTGAACAGTGAGCGACACACTCAAACTGCTTTTTTTTTAGATACCAAAGGCCCAAAACTGGATAGTACAGCGATTTGACCCGTGGAACTGCGAAACCACACTGGGATGTCGGGCCTACACAAGACTATTTTCAACAGATATATTTTTGTGTCAGAACAGTCAGGAGACACTACTGTTTTTCTTTACGGAAAAAACTACCAAAAGCTGAATAATAGAGATTTTTTACCGTGGGATGGCAAAACCACAGTTATTGTTTACTGGGGCATACCACACTTTTGTAAATAGAGATATTTGCGGCTGAACAGTGAGCGACACACTCAAACTGCTTTTTTTTTAGATACCAAAGGCCCAAAACTGGATAGTACAGCGATTTGACCCGTGGAACTGCGAAACCACACTGGGATGTCGGGCCTACACAAGACTATTTTCAACAGATATATTTTTGTGTCAGAACAGTCAGGAGACACTACTGTTTTTCTTTACGGAAAAAACTACCAAAAGCTGAATAATAGAGATTTTTTACCGTGGGATGGCAAAACCACGGTTATTTTCTTACTGGGGTATACCACACTTTTTTAAATAGAGATATTTGCGGCTGAACAGTGAGCGACACACTCAAAGAGCTTTTTTTTTAGATACCAAAGGCCCAAAACTGGATAGTACAGCGATTTGACCCGTGGAACTGCGAAACCACACTGGGATGTCAGACCTACACAAGACTATTTTCAACAGATATATTTTTGTGTCACAACCGTAAGTAGACACTACTGCTTTTCTTTATGAAAAAAACTACCAAAAGCTGAATAATAGAGATTTTTTACCGTGGGATGGCAAAACCACAGTTATTGTTTACTGGGTTATACCACACTTTTTAAATAGAGATATTTGCGGCTGAACAGTGAGCGACACACTCAAACTGCTTTTTTTTTAGATACCAAAGGCCCAAAACTAGATAGTACAGCGATTTGACCCGTGGAACTGTGAAACCACACTGGGATGTCAGGCTTACACAAAACTATTTTCAACAGATATATTTTTGTGTCACAACAGTCAGGAGACACTACTGTTTTTCTTTACGGAAAAAAACTACCAAAAGCTGAATAATAGAGATTTTTTACCGTGGGATGGCAAAACCACAGTTATTGTTTAATGGGGTATACCACACTTTTTTAAATAGAGATATTTGCGGCTGAACAGTGAGCAACACACTCAAACTGCTTTTTTTTTAGATACCAAAGGCCCAAAACTGGATAGTACAGCTATTTGACCTGTGGAACTGCGAAACCACACTGGGATGTCGGGCCTCCACAAGACTATTATCAAGAGATATATTTTTGTGTCACAACAGTCAGGAGACACTACTGTTTTTCTTTACGGAAAAAACTACCAAAAGCTGAATAATAGAGATTTTTTACCGTGGGATGGCAAAACCACAGTTATTGTTTACTGGGTTATACCACACTTTTTAAATAGAGATATTTGCGGCTGAACAGTGAGCGACACACTCAAACTGCTTTTTTTTTAGATACCAAAGGCCCAAAACTAGATAGTACAGCGATTTGACCCGTGGAACTGTGAAACCACACTGGGATGTCAGGCTTACACAAAACTATTTTCAACAGATATATTTTTGTGTCACAACAGTCAGGAGACACTACTGTTTTTCTTTACGGAAAAAAACTACCAAAAGCTGAATAATAGAGATTTTTTACCGTGGGATGGCAAAACCACAGTTATTGTTTAATGGGGTATACCACACTTTTTTAAATAGAGATATTTGCGGCTGAACAGTGAGCAACACACTCAAACTGCTTTTTTTTTAGATACCAAAGGCCCAAAACTGGATAGTACAGCTATTTGACCTGTGGAACTGCGAAACCACACTGGGATGTCGGGCCTCCACAAGACTATTATCAAGAGATATATTTTTGTGTCACAACAGTCAGGAGACACTATTGTTTTTCTTTACGGAAAAAACTACCAAAAGCTGAATAATAGAGATTTTTTACCGTGGGATGGCAAAACCACAGTTATTGTTTACTGGGGTATACCACACTTTTTTAAATAGAGATATTTGCGGCTGAACAGTGAGCGACACACTCAAACTGCTTTTTTTTTAGATACCAAAGGCCCAAAACTGGATAGTACAGCTATTTGACCTGTGGAACTGCGAAACCACACTGGGATGTCGGGCCTCCACAAGACTATTTTCAAGAGATATATTTTTGTGTCACAACAGTCAGGAGACACTACTGTTTTTCTTTACGGAAAAAACTACCAAAAGCTGAATAATAGAGATTTTTACCGTAGGATGGCAAAACCACAGTTATTGTTTACTGGGGTATACCACACATTTTTAAATAGAGATATTTGCGGCTGAACAGTGAGCGACACACTCAAACTGCTTTTTTTTTAGATACCAAAGGCCCAAAACTGGATAGTACAGCGATTTGACCCGTGGAACTGCGAAACCACACTGGGATGTCAGGCTTACACAAAACTATTTTCAACAGATATATTTTTGTGTCACAACAGTCAGGAGACACTACTGTTTTTCTTTACGGAAAAAACTACCAAAAGCTGAATAATAGAGATTTTTTACCATGGGACGGCAAAACCACAGTTATTGTTTACTGGGGTATACCACACTTTTTTAAATAAAGATATTTGCGGCTGAACAGTGAGCGACACACTCAAACTGCTTTTTTTTTAGATACCAAAGGCCCAAAACTAGATAGTACACCTATTTGACCTGTGGAACTGCGAAACCACACTGGGATGTCGGGCCTCCACAAGACTATTTTCAAGAGATATATTTTTGTGTCACAACAGTCAGGAGACACTACTGTTTTTCTTTACGGAAAAAACTACCAAAAGCTGAATAATAGAGATTTTTACCGTGGGATGGCAAAACCACAGTTATTGTTTACTGGGGTATACCACACTTTTTTAAATAGAGATATTTGCGGCTGAACAGTGAGCGACACACTCAAACTGCTTTTTTTTTAGATACCAAAGGCCCAAAACTGGACAGTACAGCGATTTGACCCGTGGAACTGCGAAACCACACTGGGATGTCGGGCCTACACCAGACTATTTTCAACAGATATATTTTTGTGTCACAACAGTCAGGAGACACTACTGTTTTTCTTTATGGAAAAAACTACCAAAAGCTGAATAATAGAGATTTTTACCGTGGGATGGCAAAACCACAGTTATTGTTTACTGGGGTATACCACACTTTTTTAAATAGAGATATTTGCAGCTGAACAGTGAGCGACACACTCAAACTGCTTTTTTTTAGATACCAAAGTCCCAAATCTGGATAGTACAGCGATTTGACCCGTGGAACTGCGAAACCACACTGGGATGTCTGGCCTACACAAGACTATTTTCAACAGATATATTTTTGTGTCACAACAGTAAGTAGACACTACTGCTTTTCTTTACGAAAAAAACTACCAAAAGCTGAATAATAGAGATTTTTTACCGTGGGATGGCAAAACCACAGTTATTGTTTACTGGGTTATACCACACTTTTTAAATAGAGATATTTGCGGCTGAACAGTGAGCGACACACTCAAACTGCTTTTTTTTTAGATACCAAAGGCCCAAAACTGGATAGTACAGCGATTTGACCCGTGGAACTGCGAAACCACACTGGGATGTCAGGCTTACACAAAACTATTTTCAACAGATATATTTTTGTGTCACAACAGTCAGGAGACACTACTGTTTTTCTTTACGGAAAAAACTACCAAAAGCTGAATAATAGAGATTTTTTACCATGGGACGGCAAAACCACAGTTATTGTTTACTGGGGTATACCACACTTTTTTAAATAGAGATATTTGCGGCTGAACAGTGAGCGACACACTCAAACTGCTTTTTTTTTAGATACCAAAGGCCCAAAACTAGATAGTACAGCTATTTGACCTGTGGAACTGCGAAACCACACTGGGATGTCGGGCCTCCACAAGACTATTTTCAAGAGATATATTTTTGTGTCACAACAGTCAGGAGACACTACTGTTTTTCTTTACGGAAAAAACTACCAAAAGCTGAATAATAGAGATTTTTACCGTGGGATGGCAAAACCACAGTTATTGTTTACTGGGGTATACCACACTTTTTTAAATAGAGATATTTGCGGCTGAACAGTGAGCGACACACTCAAACTGCTTTTTTTTTAGATACCAAAGGCCCAAAACTGGATAGTACAGCGATTTGACCCGTGGAACTGCGAAACCACACTGGGATGTCGGGCCTACACAAGACTATTTTCAACAGATATATTTTTGTGTCAGAACAGTCAGGAGACACTACTGTTTTTCTTTACGGAAAAAACTACCAAAAGCTGAATAATAGAGATTTTTTACCGTGGGATGGCAAAACCACAGTTATTGTTTACTGGGGCATACCACACTTTTGTAAATAGAGATATTTGCGGCTGAACAGTGAGCGACACACTCAAACTGCTTTTTTTTTAGATACCAAAGGCCCAAAACTGGATAGTACAGCGATTTGACCCGTGGAACTGCGAAACCACACTGGGATGTCGGGCCTACACAAGACTATTTTCAACAGATATATTTTTGTGTCAGAACAGTCAGGAGACACTACTGTTTTTCTTTACGGAAAAAACTACCAAAAGCTGAATAATAGAGATTTTTTACCGTGGGATGGCAAAACCACGGTTATTTTCTTACTGGGGTATACCACACTTTTTTAAATAGAGATATTTGCGGCTGAACAGTGAGCGACACACTTAAAGAGCTTTTTTTTTAGATACCAAAGGCCCAAAACTGGATAGTACAGCGATTTGACCCGTGGAACTGCGAAACCACACTGGGATGTCAGACCTACACAAGACTATTTTCAACAGATATATTTTTGTGTCACAACCGTAAGTAGACACTACTGCTTTTCTTTACGAAAAAAACTACCAAAAGCTGAATAATAGAGATTTTTTACCGTGGGATGGCAAAACCACAGTTATTGTTTACTGGGTTATACCACACTTTTTAAATAGAGATATTTGCGGCTGAACAGTGAGCGACACACTCAAACTGCTTTTTTTTTAGATACCAAAGGCCCAAAACTAGATAGTACAGCGATTTGACCCGTGGAACTGTGAAACCACACTGGGATGTCAGGCTTACACAAAACTATTTTCAACAGATATATTTTTGTGTCACAACAGTCAGGAGACACTACTGTTTTTCTTTACGGAAAAAAACTACCAAAAGCTGAATAATAGAGATTTTTTACCGTGGGATGGCAAAACCACAGTTATTGTTTAATGGGGTATACCACACTTTTTTAAATAGAGATATTTGCGGCTGAACAGTGAGCAACACACTCAAACTGCTTTTTTTTTAGATACCAAAGGCCCAAAACTGGATAGTACAGCTATTTGACCTGTGGAACTGCGAAACCACACTGGGATGTCGGGCCTCCACAAGACTATTATCAAGAGATATATTTTTGTGTCACAACAGTCAGGAGACACTACTGTTTTTCTTTACGGAAAAAACTACCAAAAGCTGAATAATAGAGATTTTTTACCGTGGGATGGCAAAACCACAGTTATTGTTTACTGGGTTATACCACACTTTTTAAATAGAGATATTTGCGGCTGAACAGTGAGCGACACACTCAAACTGCTTTTTTTTTAGATACCAAAGGCCCAAAACTAGATAGTACAGCGATTTGACCCGTGGAACTGTGAAACCACACTGGGATGTCAGGCTTACACAAAACTATTTTCAACAGATATATTTTTGTGTCACAACAGTCAGGAGACACTACTGTTTTTCTTTACGGAAAAAAACTACCAAAAGCTGAATAATAGAGATTTTTTACCGTGGGATGGCAAAACCACAGTTATTGTTTAATGGGGTATACCACACTTTTTTAAATAGAGATATTTGCGGCTGAACAGTGAGCAACACACTCAAACTGCTTTTTTTTTAGATACCAAAGGCCCAAAACTGGATAGTACAGCTATTTGACCTGTGGAACTGCGAAACCACACTGGGATGTCGGGCCTCCACAAGACTATTATCAAGAGATATATTTTTGTGTCACAACAGTCAGGAGACACTACTGTTTTTCTTTACGGAAAAAACTACCAAAAGCTGAATAATAGAGATTTTTTACCGTGGGATGGCAAAACCACAGTTATTGTTTACTGGGGTATACCACACTTTTTTAAATAGAGATATTTGCGGCTGAACAGTGAGCGACACACTCAAACTGCTTTTTTTTTAGATACCAAAGGCCCAAAACTGGATAGTACAGCTATTTGACCTGTGGAACTGCGAAACCACACTGGGATGTCGGGCCTCCACAAGACTATTTTCAAGAGATATATTTTTGTGTCACAACAGTCAGGAGACACTACTGTTTTTCTTTACGGAAAAAACTACCAAAAGCTGAATAATAGAGATTTTTACCGTAGGATGGCAAAACCACAGTTATTGTTTACTGGGGTATACCACACATTTTTAAATAGAGATATTTGCGGCTGAACAGTGAGCGACACACTCAAACTGCTTTTTTTTTAGATACCAAAGGCCCAAAACTGGATAGTACAGCGATTTGACCCGTGGAACTGCGAAACCACACTGGGATGTCAGGCTTACACAAAACTATTTTCAACAGATATATTTTTGTGTCACAACAGTCAGGAGACACTACTGTTTTTCTTTACGGAAAAAACTACCAAAAGCTGAATAATAGAGATTTTTTACCATGGGACGGCAAAACCACAGTTATTGTTTACTGGGGTATACCACACTTTTTTAAATAGAGATATTTGCGGCTGAACAGTGAGCGACACACTCAAACTGCTTTTTTTTTAGATACCAAAGGCCCAAAACTAGATAGTACACCTATTTGACCTGTGGAACTGCGAAACCACACTGGGATGTCGGGCCTCCACAAGACTATTTTCAAGAGATATATTTTTGTGTCACAACAGTCAGGAGACACTACTGTTTTTCTTTACGGAAAAAACTACCAAAAGCTGAATAATAGAGATTTTTACCGTGGGATGGCAAAACCACAGTTATTGTTTACTGGGGTATACCACACTTTTTTAAATAGAGATATTTGCGGCTGAACAGTGAGCGACACACTCAAACTGCTTTTTTTTTAGATACCAAAGGCCCAAAACTGGACAGTACAGCGATTTGACCCGTGGAACTGCGAAACCACACTGGGATGTCGGGCCTACACCAGACTATTTTCAACAGATATATTTTTGTGTCACAACAGTCAGGAGACACTACTGTTTTTCTTTATGGAAAAAACTACCAAAAGCTGAATAATAGAGATTTTTACCGTGGGATGGCAAAACCACAGTTATTGTTTACTGGGGTATACCACACTTTTTTAAATAGAGATATTTGCAGCTGAACAGTGAGCGACACACTCAAACTGCTTTTTTTTAGATACCAAAGTCCCAAATCTGGATAGTACAGCGATTTGACCCGTGGAACTGCGAAACCACACTGGGATGTCTGGCCTACACAAGACTATTTTCAACAGATATATTTTTGTGTCACAACAGTAAGTAGACACTACTGCTTTTCTTTACGAAAAAAACTACCAAAAGCTGAATAATAGAGATTTTTTACCGTGGGATGGCAAAACCACAGTTATTGTTTACTGGGTTATACCACACTTTTTAAATAGAGATATTTGCGGCTGAACAGTGAGCGACACACTCAAACTGCTTTTTTTTTAGATACCAAAGGCCCAAAACTGGATAGTACAGCGATTTGACCCGTGGAACTGCGAAACCACACTGGGATGTCAGGCTTACACAAAACTATTTTCAACAGATATATTTTTGTGTCACAACAGTCAGGAGACACTACTGTTTTTCTTTATGGAAAAAACTACCAAAAGCTGAATAATAGAGATTTTTTACCATGGGACGGCAAAACCACAGTTATTGTTTACTGGGGTATACCACACTTTTTTAAATAGAGATATTTGCGGCTGAACAGTGAGCGACACACTCAAACTGCTTTTTTTTTAGATACCAAAGGCCCAAAACTGGATAGTACAGCGATTTGACCCGTGGAACTGCGAAACCACACTGGGATGTCGGGCCTACACAAGACTATTTTCAACAGATATATTTTTGTGTCAGAACAGTCAGGAGACACTACTGTTTTTCTTTACGGAAAAAACTACCAAAAGCTGAATAATAGAGATTTTTTACCGTGGGATGGCAAAACCACGGTTATTGTTTACTGGGGTATACCACACTTTTTTAAATAGAGATATTTGCGGCTGAACAGTGAGCGACACACTCAAACTGCTTTTTTTTTAGATACCAAAGGCCCAAAACTGGATAGTACAGCGATTTGACCCGTGGAACTGCGAAACCACACTGGGATGTCAGGCTTAGACAAAACTATTTTCAACAGATATATTTTTGTGTCACAACAGTCAGGAGACACTACTGTTTTTCTTTACGGAAAAAACTACCAAAAGCTGAATAATAGAGATTTTTACCGTGGGATGGCAAAACCACAGTTATTGTTTACTGGGGTATACCACACTTTTTTAAATAGAGATATTTGCGGCTGAACAGTGAGCGACACACTCAAACTGCTTTTTTTTAAGATACCAAAGGCCCAAAACTGGATAGTACAGCGATTTGACCCGTGGAACTGCGAAATCACACTGGGATGTCAGGCTTACACAAAGCTATTTTCAACAGATATATTTTTGTGTCACAACAGTCAGGAGACACTACTGTTTTTCTTTACGGAAAAAACTACCAAAAGCTGAATAATAGAGATTTTTTACCGTGGGATGGCAAAACCACAGTTATTGTTTACTGGGGTATACCAGACTTTTTTAAATAGAGATATTTGCGGCTGAACAGTGAGCGACACACTCAAACTGCTTTTTTTTTAGATACCAAAGGCCCAAAACTGGATAGTACAGCGATTTGACCCGTGGAACTGCGAAACCACACTGGGATGTCGGTCCTACACAAGACTATTTTCAACAGATATATTTTTGTGTCAGAACAGTCAGGAGACACTACTGTTTTTCTTTACGGAAAAAACTACCAAAAGCTGAATAATAGAGATTTTTTACCGTGGGATGGCAAAACCACAGTTATTGTTTACTGGGGTATACCACACTTTTTTAAATAGAGATATTTGCGGCTGAACAGTGAGCGACACACTCAAACTGATTTTTTTTAGATACCAAAGGCCCAAAACTGGATAGTACAGCGATTTGACCCGTGGAACTGCGAAACCACACTGGGATGTCAGGCTTACACAAAACTATTTTCAACAGATATATTTTTGTGTCACAACAGTCAGGAGACACTACTGTTTTTCTTTACGGAAAAAACTACCAATAGCTGAATAATAGAGATTTTTTACCGTTGGATGGCAAAACCACAGTTATTGTTTACTGGGGTATACCACACTTTTTTAAATAGAGATATTTGCGGCTGAACAGTGAACAACACACTCAAACTGCTTTTTTTTTAGATACCAAAGGCCCAAAACTGGATAGTACAGCTATTTGACCTGTGGAACTGCGAAACCACACTGGGATGTCGGGCCTCCACAAGACTATTTTCAAGAGATATATTTTTGTGTCACAACAGTCAGGAGACACTACTGTTTTTCTTTACGGAAAAAACTACCAAAAGCTGAATAATAGAGATTTTTACCGTGGGATGGCAAAACCACAGTTATTGTTTACTGGGGTATACCACACTTTTGTAAATAGAGATATTTGCGGCTGAACAGTGAGCGACACACTCAAACTGCTTTTTTTTTAGATACCAAAGGCCCAAAACTGGATAGTACAGCGATTTGACCCGTGGAACTGCGAAACCACACTGGGATGTCAGGCTTACACAAAACTATTTTCAACAGATATATTTTTGTGTCACAACAGTCAGGAGACACTACTGTTTTTCTTTACGGAAAAAACTACCAAAAGCTGAATAATAGAGATTTTTTACCGTGGGATGGCAAAACCACAGTTATTGTTTACTGGGGTATACCACACTTTTTTAAATAGAGATATTTGCGGCTGAACAGTGAGCGACACACTCAAACTGCTTTTTTTTTAGATACCAAAGGCCCAAAACTGGATAGTACAGCTATTTGACCTGTGGAACTGCGAAACCACACTGGGATGTCGGGCCTCCACAAGACTATTTTCAAGAGATATATTTTTGTGTCACAACAGTCAGGAGACACTACTGTTTTTCTTTACGGAAAAAACTACCAAAAGCTGAATAATAGAGATTTTTACCGTAGGATGGCAAAACCACAGTTATTGTTTACTGGGGTATACCACACATTTTTAAATAGAGATATTTGCGGCTTAACAGTGAGCGACACACTCAAACTGCTTTTTTTTTAGATACCAAAGGCCCAAAACTGGATAGTACAGCGATTTGACCCGTGGAACTGCGAAACCACACTGGGATGTCAGGCTTACACAAAACTATTTTCAACAGATATATTTTTGTGTCACAACAGTCAGGAGACACTACTGTTTTTCTTTACGGAAAAAACTACCAAAAGCTGAATAATAGAGATTTTTTACCATGGGACGGCAAAACCACAGTTATTGTTTACTGGGGTATACCACACTTTTTTAAATAGAGATATTTGCGGCTGAACAGTGAGCGACACACTCAAACTGCTTTTTTTTTAGATACCAAAGGCCCAAAACTAGATAGTACAGCTATTTGACCTGTGGAACTGCGAAACCACACTGGGATGTCGGGCCTCCACAAGACTATTTTCAAGAGATATATTTTTGTGTCACAACAGTCAGGAGACACTACTGTTTTTCTTTACGGAAAAAACTACCAAAAGCTGAATAATAGAGATTTTTACCGTGGGATGGCAAAACCACAGTTATTGTTTACTGGGGTATACCACACTTTTTTAAATAGAGATATTTGCGGCTGAACAGTGAGCGACACACTCAAACTGCTTTTTTTTTAGATACCAAAGGCCCAAAACTGGATAGTACAGCGATTTGACCCGTGGAACTGCGAAACCACACTGGGATGTCGGGCCTACACAAGACTATTTTCAACAGATATATTTTTGTGTCAGAACAGTCAGGAGACACTACTGTTTTTCTTTACGGAAAAAACTACCAAAAGCTGAATAATAGAGATTTTTTACCGTGGGATGGCAAAACCACGGTTATTGTTTACTGGGGTATACCACACTTTTTTAAATAGAGATATTTGCGGCTGAACAGTGAGCGACACACTCAAACTGCTTTTTTTTTAGATACCAAAGGCCCAAAACTGGATAGTACAGCGATTTGACCCGTGGAACTGCGAAACCACACTGGGATGTCAGGCTTAGACAAAACTATTTTCAACAGATATATTTTTGTGTCACAACAGTCAGGAGACACTACTGTTTTTCTTTACGGAAAAAACTACCAAAAGCTGAATAATAGAGATTTTTACCGTGGGATGGCAAAACCACAGTTATTGTTTACTGGGGTATACCACACTTTTTTAAATAGAGATATTTGCGGCTGAACAGTGAGCGACACACTCAAACTGCTTTTTTTTAAGATACCAAAGGCCCAAAACTGGATAGTACAGCGATTTGACCCGTGGAACTGCGAAATCACACTGGGATGTCAGGCTTACACAAAGCTATTTTCAACAGATATATTTTTGTGTCACAACAGTCAGGAGACACTACTGTTTTTCTTTACGGAAAAAACTACCAAAAGCTGAATAATAGAGATTTTTTACCGTGGGATGGCAAAACCACAGTTATTGTTTACTGGGGTATACCAGACTTTTTTAAATAGAGATATTTGCGGCTGAACAGTGAGCGACACACTCAAACTGCTTTTTTTTTAGATACCAAAGGCCCAAAACTGGATAGTACAGCGATTTGACCCGTGGAACTGCGAAACCACACTGGGATGTCGGGCCTACACAAGACTATTTTCAACAGATATATTTTTGTGTCAGAACAGTCAGGAGACACTACTGTTTTTCTTTACGGAAAAAACTACCAAAAGCTGAATAATAGAGATTTTTTACCGTGGGATGGCAAAACCACAGTTATTGTTTACTGGGGTATACCACACTTTTTTAAATAGAGATATTTGCGGCTGAACAGTGAGCGACACACTCAAACTGCTTTTTTTTTAGATACCAAAGGCCCAAAACTGGATAGTACAGCTATTTGACCCGTGGAACTGCGAAACCACACTGGGATGTCGGGCCTACACCAGACTATTTTCAACAGATATATTTTTGTGTCACAACAGTCAAGAGACATTACTGTTTTTCTTTACGGAAAAAACTACCAAAAGCTGAATAATAGAGATTTTTTACCATGGGATGGCAAAACCACAGTTATTGTTTACTGGGGTATACCACACTTTTTTAAATAGAGATATTTGCGGCTGAACAGTGAGCGACACACTCAAACTGCTATTTTTTAGATACCAAAGGCCCAAAACTGGATAGTACAGCGATTTGACCCGTGGAACTGCGAAACCACACTGGGATGTCGGGCCTACACAAGACTATTTTCAACAGATATATTTTTGTGTCACAACAGTCAGGAGACACTACTGTTTTTCTTTATGGAAAAAAACTACCAAAAGCTGAATAATAGAGATTTTTACCGTGGGATGGCAAAACCACAGTTATTGTTTACTGGGGTATACCACACTTTTTTAAATAGAGATATTTGCAGCTGAACAGTGAGCGACACACTCAAACTGCTTTTTTTTAGATACCAAAGTCCCAAATCTGGATAGTACAGCGATCTGACCCGTGGAACTGCGAAACCACACTGGGATGTCAGACCTACACAAGACTATTTTCAACAGATATATTTTTGTGTCACAACCGTAAGTAGACACTACTGCTTTTCTTTACGAAAAAAACTACCAAAAGCTGAATAATAGAGATTTTTTACCGTGGGATGGCAAAACCACAGTTATTGTTTACTGGGTTATACCACACTTTTTAAATAGAGATATTTGCGGCTGAACAGTGAGCGACACACTCAAACTGCTTTTTTTTTAGATACCAAAGGCCCAAAACTAGATAGTACAGCGATTTGACCCGTGGAACTGTGAAACCACACTGGGATGTCAGGCTTACACAAAACTATTTTCAACAGATATATTTTTGTGTCACAACAGTCAGGAGACACTACTGTTTTTCTTTACGGAAAAAAACTACCAAAAGCTGAATAATAGAGATTTTTTACCGTGGGATGGCAAAACCACAGTTATTGTTTAATGGGGTATACCACACTTTTTTAAATAGAGATATTTGCGGCTGAACAGTGAGCAACACACTCAAACTGCTTTTTTTTTAGATACCAAAGGCCCAAAACTGGATAGTACAGCTATTTGACCTGTGGAACTGCGAAACCACACTGGGATGTCGGGCCTCCACAAGACTATTATCAAGAGATATATTTTTGTGTCACAACAGTCAGGAGACACTACTGTTTTTCTTTACGGAAAAAACTACCAAAAGCTGAATAATAGAGATTTTTACCGTGGGATGGCAAAACCACAGTTATTGTTTACTGGGGTATACCACACTTTTGTAAATAGAGATATTTGCGGCTGAACAGTGAGCGACACACTCAAACTGCTTTTTTTTTAGATACCAAAGGCCCAAAACTGGATAGTACAGCGATTTGACCCGTGGAACTGCGAAACCACACTGGGATGTCAGGCTTACACAAAACTATTTTCAACAGATATATTTTTGTGTCACAACAGTCAGGAGACACTACTGTTTTTCTTTACGGAAAAAACTACCAAAAGCTGAATAATAGAGATTTTTTACCATGGGACGGCAAAACCACAGTTATTGTTTACTGGGGTATACCACACTTTTTTAAATAGAGATATTTGCGGCTGAACAGTGAGCGACACACTCAAACTGCTTTTTTTTTAGATACCAAAGGCCCAAAACTAGATAGTACAGCTATTTGACCTGTGGAACTGCGAAACCACACTGGGATGTCGGGCCTCCACAAGACTATTTTCAAGAGATATATTTTTGTGTCACAACAGTCAGGAGACACTACTGTTTTTCTTTACGGAAAAAACTACCAAAAGCTGAATAATAGAGATTTTTACCGTGGGATGGCAAAACCACAGTTATTGTTTACTGGGGTATACCACACTTTTTTAAATAGAGATATTTGCGGCTGAACAGTGAGCGACACACTCAAACTGCTTTTTTTTTAGATACCAAAGGCCCAAAACTGGATAGTACAGCGATTTGACCCGTGGAACTGCGAAACCACACTGGGATGTCGGGCCTACACAAGACTATTTTCAACAGATATATTTTTGTGTCAGAACAGTCAGGAGACACTACTGTTTTTCTTTACGGAAAAAACTACCAAAAGCTGAATAATAGAGATTTTTTACCGTGGGATGGCAAAACCACAGTTATTGTTTACTGGGGTATACCACACTTTTTTAAATAGAGATATTTGCGGCTGAACAGTGAGCGACGCACTCAAACTACTTTTTTTTTAGATACCAAAGGCCCAAAACTGGATAGTACAGCGATTTGACCCGTGGAACTGCGAAACCACACTGGGATGTCAGGCTTACACAAAACTATTTTCAACAGATATATTTTTGTGTCACAATAGTCAGGAGACACTACTGTTTTCTTTACGGAAAAAACTACCAAAAGCTGAATAATAGAGATTTTTTACCGTGGCATGGCAAAAACACAGTTATTGTTTACTGGGGTATACCACACTTTTTTAAATAGAGATATTTGCGGCTGAACAGTGAGCGACACACTCAAACTGCTTTTTTTTTAGATACCAAAGGCCCAAAACTGGATAGTACAGCGATTTGACCCGTGGAACTGCGAAACCACACTGGGATGTCAGGCTTACACAAAACTATTTTCAACAGATATATTTTTGTGTCACAACAGTCAGGAGACACTACTGTTTTTCTTTACAGAAAAAACTACCAAAAGCTGAATAATAGAGATTTTTTACCGTGGGATGGCAAAACGACAGTTATTGTTTACTGGGGTATACCACACTTTTTTAAATAGAGATATTTGCGGCTGAACAGTGAGCGACACACTCAAACTGCTTTTTTTTTAGATACCAAAGGCCCAAAACTGGATAGTACAGCTATTTGACCCGTGGAACTGCGAAACCACACTGGGATGTCGGGCCTACACAAGACTATTTTCAACAGATATATTTTTGTGTCAGAACAGTCAGGAGACACTACTGTTTTACTTTTCGGAAAAAACTACCAAAAGCTGAATAATAGAGATTTTTTACCGTGGGATGGCAAAACCACAGTTATTGTTTACTGGGGTATACCACACTTTTTTAAATAGAGATATTTGCGGCTGAACAGTGAGCGACACACTCAAACTGCTTTTTTTTTAGGTAACAAAGGCCCAAAACTGGACAGTACAGCGATTTGACCCGTGGAACTGCGAAACCACCCTGGGATGTCGGGCCTACACAAGACTATTTTCAACAGATATATTTTTGTGTCACAACAGTAAGTAGACACTACTGTTTTTCTTTACGAAAAAAACTACCAAAAGCTGAATAATAGAGATTTTTTACCGTGGGATGGCAAAACCACAGTTATTGTTTACTGGGGTATACCACACTTTTTTAAATAGAGATATTTGCTCCTGAACAGTGAGCGACACACTCAAACTGCTTTTTTTTTAGATACCAAAGGCCCAAAACTGGATAGTACAGCGATTTGACCCGTGGAACTACGAAACCACACTGGGATGTCGGGCTTACACAAAACTATTTTCAACTGATATATTTTTGTGTCACAACAGTCAGGAGACACTACTGTTTTTCTTTACGGAAAAAACTACCAAAATCTGAATAATAGAGATTTTTTACCGTGGGATGGCAAAACCACAGTTATTGTTTACTGGGGTATACCACACTTTTTTAAATAGAGATATTTGCGGCTGAACAGTGAGCGACACACTCAAACTGCTTTTTTTTTTAGATACCAAAGGCCCAAAACTGGATAGTACAGCTATTTGACCTGTGGAACTGCGAAACCACACTGGGATGTCGGGCCTCCACAAGACTATTTTCAAGAGATATATTTTTGTGTCACAACAGTCAGGAGACACTACTGTTTTTCTTTACGGAAAAAACTACCAAAAGCTGAATAATAGAGATTTTTACCGTGGGATGGCAAAACCACAGTTATTGTTTACTGGGGTATACCACACTTTTTTAAATAGAGATATTTGCGGCTGAACAGTGAGCGACACACTCAAACTGCTTTTTTTTTAGATACCAAAGGCCCAAAACTGGATAGTACAGCGATTTGACCCGTGGAACTGCGAAACCACACTGGGATGTCGGGCCTACACAAGACTATTTTCAACAGATATATTTTTGTGTCAGAACAGTCAGGAGACACTACTGTTTTTCTTTACGGAAAAAACTACCAAAAGCTGAATAATAGAGATTTTTTACCGTGGGATGGCAAAACCACAGTTATTGTTTACTGGGGTATACCACACTTTTTTAAATAGAGATATTTGCGGCTGAACAGTGAGCAACACACTCAAACTGCTTTTTTTTTAGATACCAAAGGCCCAAAACTGGATAGTACAGCTATTTGACCTGTGGAACTGCGAAACCACACTGGGATGTCGGGCCTCCACAAGACTATTTTCAAGAGATATATTTTTGTGTAACAACAGTCAGGAGACACTACTGTTTTTCTTTACGGAAAAAAACTACCAAAAGCTGAATAATAGAGATTTTTCCGTGGGATGGCAAAACGACAGTTATTGTTTACTGGGGTATACCACACTTTTTTAAATAGAGATATTTGCGGCTGAACAGTGAGCGACACACTCAAACTGCTTTTTTTTTAGATACCAAAGGCCCAAAACTGGATAGTACAGCGATTTGACCCGTGGAACTGCAAAACCACACTGGGATGTCGGGCTTACACAAAACTATTTTCAACAGATATATTTTTGTGTCACAACAGTAAGGACACACTACTGTTTTTCTTTACGGAAAAAACTACCAAAAGCTGAATAATAGAGATTTTTTACCGTGGGATGGCAAAACCACAGTTATTGTTTACTGGGTATACCACACTTTTTTAAATAGAGATATTTGCGGCTGAACAGTGAGCGACACACTCAAACTGCTTTTTTTTTCGATAACAAAGGCCCAAAACTGGATAGTACAGCGATTTGACCCGTGGAACTGCGAAACCACACTGGGATGTCGGGCCTACACAAGACTATTTTCAACAGATATATTTTTGTGTCACAACAGTAAGTAGACACTACTGTTTTTCTTTACGAAAAAAACTACCAAAAGCTGAATAATAGAGATTTTTTACCGTGGGATGGCAAAACCACAGTTATTGTTTACTGGGGTATACCACACTTTTTTAAATAGAGATATTTGCGGCTGAACAGTGAGCGACACACTCAAACTGCTTTTTTTTTAGATACCAAAGGCCCAAAACTGGATAGTACAGCGATTTGACCCGTGGAACTGCGAAACCACACTGGGATGTCAGGCTTACACAAAACTATTTTCAACAGATATATTTTTGTGTCACAACAGTCAGGAGACACTACTGTTTTTCTTTACGGAAAAAACTACCAAAAGCTGAATAATAGAGATTTTTTACCGTGGGATGGCAAAACCACAGTTATTGTTTACTGGGGTATACCACACTTTTTAAATAGAGATATTTGCGGCTGAACAGTGAGCAACACACTCAAACTGCTTTTTTTTTAGATACCAAAGGCCCAAAACTGGATAGTACAGCTATTTGACCCGTGGAACTGCGAAACCACACTGGGATGTCGGGCCTCCACAAGACTATTTTCAACAGATATATTTTTGTGTCACAACAGTCAGGAGACACTACTGTTTTTCTTTACGGAAAAAACTACCAAAAGCTGAATAATATAGATTTTTACCGTGGGATGGCAAAACCACAGTTATTGTTTACTGGGGTATACCACACTTTTTTAAATAGAGATATTTGCGGATGAACAGTGAGAGACACACTCAAACTGCTTTTTTTTTAGATACCAAAGGCCCAAAACTGGATAGTACAGCGATTTGACCCGTGGAACTGCGAAACCACACTGGGATGTCGGGCCTACACAATACTATTTTCAACAGATATATTTTTGTGTCAGAACAGTCAGGAGACACTACTGTTTTTCTTTACGGAAAAAACTACTAAAAGCTGAATAATAGAGATTTTTTACCGTGGGATGGCAAAACCACAGTTATTGTTTACTGGGGTATACCACACTTTTTTAAATAGAGATATTTGTGGCTGAACAGTGAGCGACACACTCAAACTGCTTTTTTTTTAGATAACAAAGGCCCAAAACTGGACAGTACAGCGATTTGACCCGTGGAACTGCGAAACCACACTGGGATGTCGGGCCTACACAAGACTATTTTCAACAGATATATTTTTGTGTCACAACAGTCAGGAGACACTACTGTTTTTCTTTACGAAAAAAACTACCAAAAGATGAATAATATACATTTTTTACCGTGGGATGGCAAAACCACAGTTATTGTTTACTGGGGTATACCACACTTTTTTAAATAGAGATATTTGCGGCTGAACAGTGAGCGACACACTCAAACTGCTTTTTTTTTAGATACCAAAGGCCCAAAACTGGATAGTACAGCGATTTGACCCGTGGAACTGCGAAACCACACTGGGATGTCGGGCTTACACAAAACTATTTTCAACAGATATATTTTTGTGTCACAACAGTAAGGACACACTACTGTTTTTCTTTACGGAAAAAACTACCAAAAGCTGAATAATAGACATTTTTTACCGTGGGATGGCAAAACCACAGTTATTGTTTACTGGGGTATACCACACTTTTTTAAATAGAGATATTTGCGGCTGAACAGTGAGCGACACACTCAAACTGCTTTTTTTTTAGATACCAAAGGCCCAAAACTGGATAGTACAGCGATTTGACCCATGGAACTGCGAAATCACACTGGGATGTCGGACCTACACAAGACTATTTTCAACAGATATATTTTTGTGTCACAACAGTCAGGAGACACTACTGTTTATCTTTACGGAAAAAACTACCAAAAGCTGAATAATAGAGATTTTTTAAGGTGGGATGGCAAAACCACAGTTATTGTTTACTGGGGTATACCACACTTTTTTAAATAGAGATATTTGCGGCTGAACAGTGAGCGACACACTCAAACTGCTTTTTTTTTCGATAACAAAGGCCCAAAACTGGATAGTACAGCGATTTGACCCGTGGAACTGCGAAACCACACTGGGATGTCGGGCCTACACAAGACTATTTTCAACAGATATATTTTTGTGTCACAGCAGTAAGTAGACACAACTGTTTTTCTTTACGAAAAAAACTACCAAAAGCTGAATAATAGAGATTTTTTACCGTGGGATGGCAAAACCACAGTTATTGTTTACTGGGGTACACCACACTTTTTTAAATAGAGATATTTCTGGCTGAACAGTGAGCGACACACTCAAACTGCTTTTTTTTTAGATACCAAAGGTCCAAAACTGGATAGTACAGCGATTTGACCCGTGGAACTGCGAAACCACAATGGGATGTCGGGCCTACACAAGACTATTTTCAACAGATATATTTTTGTGTCACAACAGTCAGGAGACACTACTGTTTTTCTTTACAGAAAAAACTACCAAAAGCTGAATAATAGAGATTTTTTACCGTGGGATGGCAAAACCACAGTTATTGTTTACTGGGGTATACCACACTTTTTTAAATAGAGATATTTGCGGCTGAACAGTGAGCGACACACTCAAACTGCTTTTTTTTTTAGATACCAAAGGCCCAAAACTGGATAGTACAGCGATTTGACCCGTGGAAATGCGAAACAACTCTGGGATGTCGGGCTTACACAAGACTATTTTCAACATACATATTTTTGTGTCACAACTGTAAGTAGACACTACTGTTTTTCTTTAAGGAAAAAACTACCAAAAGCTGAATAATAGAGATTTTTTACCGTGGGATGGCAAAACCACAGTTATTGTTTACTGGGGTATACTACACTTTTTTAAATAGAGATATTTGCGGCAGAACAGTGAGCGACATACTCAAACTGCTTTTTTTTTAGATACCAAAGGCCCAAAACTGGATAGTACAGCGATTTGTCCCGTGGAACTGCGAAACCACACTGGGATGTCGGGCCTACACAAGACTATTTTCAACATATATATTTTTGTGTCACAACAGTCAGGAGACACTACTGTTTTTCTTTAAGGAAAAAACTACCAAAAGCTGAATAATAGAGATTTTTTACCGTGGGATGGCAAAACCACAGTTATTGTTTACTGGGGTATACCACACTTTTTTAAATAGAGATATTTGCAGCTGAACAGTGAGCGACACACTTAAACTGCTTTTTTTTTAGATACCAAAGGCCCAAAACTGGATAGTACAGCGATTTGACCCATGGAACTGCGAAACCACACTGGGATGTCGGGCCTACACAAGACTATTTTCAACAGATATATTTTTGTGTCACAACAGTCAGGAGACACTACTGTTTTTCTTTACGGAAAAAACTACCAAAAGCTGAATAATAGAGATTTTTTACCGTGGGATGGCAAAACCACAGTTATTGTTTACTGGGGTATACTACACTTTTTTAAATAGAGATATTTGCGGCTGAACAGTGAGCGACACACTCAAACTGCTTTTTTTTTAGATACCAAAGGCCCAAAACTGGATAGTAAAGCGATTTGATCCGTGGAACTGCGAAACCACACTGGGATGTCGGGCCTGCACAAGACTACTTTCAACAGATATATTTTTGTGTCACAACAGTCATGAGACACTACTGTTTTTCTTTAAGGAAAAAACTACCAAATGCTGAATAATAGAGATTTTTTACCGTGGGATGGCAAAACCACAGTTATTGTTTACTGGGGTATACTACACTTTTTTAAATAGAGATATTTGCGGCTGAACAGTGAGCGACACACTCAAACTGCTTTTTTTTTAGATACCAAAGGCCCAAAACTGGATAGTAAAGCGATTTGATCCGTGGAACTGCGAAACCACACTGGGATGTCGGGCCTGCACAAGACTACTTTCAACAGATATATTTTTGTGTCACAACAGTCAGGAGACACTACTGTTTTTCTTTAAGGAAAAAACTACCAAATGCTGAATAATAGAGATTTTTTACCTTGGGATGGCAAAACCACAGTTATTGTTTACTGGGGTATACCACACTTTTTTAAATAGAGATATGTGTGGCTGAACAGTGAGCGACACACTCAAACTGCTTTTTTTTTCGATAACAAAGGCCCAAAACTGGATAGTACAGCAATTTGACCCGTGGAACTGCGAAACCACACTGGGATGTCGGGCCTACACAAGACTATTTTCAACAGATATATTTTTGTGTCACAACAGTAAGTAGACACTACTGTTTTTCTTTACGAAAAAAACTACCAAAAGCTGAATAATAGAGATTTTTTACCGTGGGATGGCAAAACCACAGTTATTGTTTACTGGGGTACACCACACTTTTTTAAAGAGAGATATTTGCGGCTGAACAGTGAGCGACACACTCAAACTGCTTTTTTTTTAGATACCAAAGGCCCAAAACTGGATAGTACAGCGATTTGACCCGTGGAACTGCGAAACCACACTGGGATGTCGCACCTACACAAGACTATTTTCAACAGATATATTTTTGTGTCACAACAGTCAGGAGACACTACTGTTTTTCTTTACGGAAAAAACTACCAAAATCTGAATAATAGAGATTTTTTACCATGGGATGGCAAAACCACAGTTATTGTTTACTGTGGTATTTCACACTTTTTTAAATAAAGATATTTGCGGCTGAACAGTGAGCGACACACTCAACCTGCTTTTTTTTTTAGATACCAAAGGCCCAAAACTGGATAGTACAGCGATTTGACCCGTGGAACTGCGAAACCACTCTGGGATGTCGGACCTACACAAGACTATTTTCAACATATATATTTTTGTGTCACAACAGTTAGGAGACACTACTGTTTTTCTTTAAGGAAAAAACTACCAAAAGCTGAATAATAGAGATTTTTTACCGTGGGATGGCAAAACCACAGTTATTGTTTACTGGGGTATACCACACTTTTTTAAATAGAGATATTTGCGGCTGAACAGTGAGCGACACACTTAAACTGCTTTTTTTTTTAGATACCAAAGGCCCAAAACTGGATAGTACAGCGATTTGACCCGTGGAACTGCAAAACCACTCTGGGATGTCGGGCCTACACAAGACTATTTTCAACAGATATATTTTTGTGTCACAACAGTCAGGAGACACTACTGTTTTTCTTTACGGAAAAAACTACCAAAAACTGAATAATAGAGATTTTTTACCGTGGGATGGCAAAACCACAGTTATTGTTTACGGGTGTATACTACACTTTTTTAAATAGAGATATTTGCGGCTGAACTGTGAGCGACACACTCAAACTGCTTTTTTTTTAGATACCAAAGGCCCAAAACTGGATAGTAAAGTGATTTGATCCGTGGAACTGCGAAACCACACTGGGATGTCGGGCCTGCACAAGACTACTTTCAACAGATATATTTTTGTGTCACAACAGTCAGGAGACACTACTGTTTTTCTTTAAGGAAAAAACTACCAAATGCTGAATAATAGAGATTTTTTACCGTGGGATGGCAAAACCACAGTTATTGTTTACTGGGGTATACCACACTTTTTTAAATAGAGATATGTGTGGCTGAACAGTGAGCGACACACTCAAACTGCTTTTTTTTAGATACCAAAGGCCCAAAACTGGATAGTACAGCGATTTGACCTGTGGAACTACGAAACCACATTCGGATGTCGGGCCTACGCAAGACTATTTTCAACAGATATATTTTTGTGTCACAACAGTCAGGAGACACTACTGTTTTTCTTTACGGAAAAAACTACCAAAAGCTGAATAATAGAGATTTTTTACCGTGGGATGGCAAAACCACAGTTATTGTTTACGGGTGTATACTACACTTTTTTAAATAGAGATATTTGCGGCTGAACTGTGAGCGACACACTCAAACTGCTTTTTTTTTAGATACCAAAGGCCCAAAACTGGATAGTAAAGTGATTTGATCCGTGGAACTGCGAAACCACACTGGGATGTCGGGCCTGCACAAGACTACTTTCAACAGATATATTTTTGTGTCACAACAGTCAGGAGACACTACTGTTTTTCTTTAAGGAAAAAACTACCAAATGCTGAATAATAGAGATTTTTTACCGTGGGATGGCAAAACCACAGTTATTGTTTACTGGGGTATACCACACTTTTTTAAATAGAGATATGTGTGGCTGAACAGTGAGCGACACACTCAAACTGCTTTTTTTAGATACCAAAGGCCCAAAACTGGATAGTACAGCGATTTGACCTGTGGAACTGCGAAACCACACTGGGATGTCGGGCCTACACAAGACTATTTTCAACAGATATATTTTTGTGTCACAACAGTCAGGAGACACTACTGTTTTTCTTTACGAAAAAAACTACCAAAAGATGAATAATATACATTTTTTACCGTGGGATGGCAAAACCACAGTTATTGTTTACTGGGGTATACCACACTTTTTTAAATAGAGATATTTGCGGCTGAACAGTGAGCGACACACTCAAACTGCTTTTTTTTTAGATACCAAAGGCCCAAAACTGGATAGTACAGCGATTTGACCCGTGGAACTGCGAAACCACACTGGGATGTCGGGCTTACACAAAACTATTTTCAACAGATATATTTTTGTGTCACAACAGTAAGGACACACTACTGTTTTTCTTTACGGAAAAAACTACCAAAAGCTGAATAATAGACATTTTTTACCGTGGGATGGCAAAACCACAGTTATTGTTTACTGGGGTATACCACACTTTTTTAAATAGAGATATTTGCGGCTGAACAGTGAGCGACACACTCAAACTGCTTTTTTTTTAGATACCAAAGGCCCAAAACTGGATAGTACAGCGATTTGACCCATGGAACTGCGAAATCACACTGGGATGTCGGACCTACACAAGACTATTTTCAACAGATATATTTTTGTGTCACAACAGTCAGGAGACACTACTGTTTATCTTTACGGAAAAAACTACCAAAAGCTGAATAATAGAGATTTTTTAAGGTGGGATGGCAAAACCACAGTTATTGTTTACTGGGGTATACCACACTTTTTTAAATAGAGATATTTGCGGCTGAACAGTGAGCGACACACTCAAACTGCTTTTTTTTTCGATAACAAAGGCCCAAAACTGGATAGTACAGCGATTTGACCCGTGGAACTGCGAAACCACACTGGGATGTCGGGCCTACACAAGACTATTTTCAACAGATATATTTTTGTGTCACAGCAGTAAGTAGACACAACTGTTTTTCTTTACGAAAAAAACTACCAAAAGCTGAATAATAGAGATTTTTTACCGTGGGATGGCAAAACCACAGTTATTGTTTACTGGGGTACACCACACTTTTTTAAATAGAGATATTTCTGGCTGAACAGTGAGCGACACACTCAAACTGCTTTTTTTTTAGATACCAAAGGTCCAAAACTGGATAGTACAGCGATTTGACCCGTGGAACTGCGAAACCACAATGGGATGTCGGGCCTACACAAGACTATTTTCAACAGATATATTTTTGTGTCACAACAGTCAGGAGACACTACTGTTTTTCTTTACAGAAAAAACTACCAAAAGCTGAATAATAGAGATTTTTTACCGTGGGATGGCAAAACCACAGTTATTGTTTACTGGGGTATACCACACTTTTTTAAATAGAGATATTTGCGGCTGAACAGTGAGCGACACACTCAAACTGCTTTTTTTTTTAGATACCAAAGGCCCAAAACTGGATAGTACAGCGATTTGACCCGTGGAAATGCGAAACAACTCTGGGATGTCGGGCTTACACAAGACTATTTTCAACATACATATTTTTGTGTCACAACTGTAAGTAGACACTACTGTTTTTCTTTAAGGAAAAAACTACCAAAAGCTGAATAATAGAGATTTTTTACCGTGGGATGGCAAAACCACAGTTATTGTTTACTGGGGTATACTACACTTTTTTAAATAGAGATATTTGCGGCAGAACAGTGAGCGACATACTCAAACTGCTTTTTTTTTAGATACCAAAGGCCCAAAACTGGATAGTACAGCGATTTGTCCCGTGGAACTGCGAAACCACACTGGGATGTCGGGCCTACACAAGACTATTTTCAACATATATATTTTTGTGTCACAACAGTCAGGAGACACTACTGTTTTTCTTTAAGGAAAAAACTACCAAAAGCTGAATAATAGAGATTTTTTACCGTGGGATGGCAAAACCACAGTTATTGTTTACTGGGGTATACCACACTTTTTTAAATAGAGATATTTGCAGCTGAACAGTGAGCGACACACTTAAACTGCTTTTTTTTTAGATACCAAAGGCCCAAAACTGGATAGTACAGCGATTTGACCCATGGAACTGCGAAACCACACTGGGATGTCGGGCCTACACAAGACTATTTTCAACAGATATATTTTTGTGTCACAACAGTCAGGAGACACTACTGTTTTTCTTTACGGAAAAAACTACCAAAAGCTGAATAATAGAGATTTTTTACCGTGGGATGGCAAAACCACAGTTATTGTTTACTGGGGTATACTACACTTTTTTAAATAGAGATATTTGCGGCTGAACAGTGAGCGACACACTCAAACTGCTTTTTTTTTAGATACCAAAGGCCCAAAACTGGATAGTAAAGCGATTTGATCCGTGGAACTGCGAAACCACACTGGGATGTCGGGCCTGCACAAGACTACTTTCAACAGATATATTTTTGTGTCACAACAGTCATGAGACACTACTGTTTTTCTTTAAGGAAAAAACTACCAAATGCTGAATAATAGAGATTTTTTACCGTGGGATGGCAAAACCACAGTTATTGTTTACTGGGGTATACTACACTTTTTTAAATAGAGATATTTGCGGCTGAACAGTGAGCGACACACTCAAACTGCTTTTTTTTTAGATACCAAAGGCCCAAAACTGGATAGTAAAGCGATTTGATCCGTGGAACTGCGAAACCACACTGGGATGTCGGGCCTGCACAAGACTACTTTCAACAGATATATTTTTGTGTCACAACAGTCAGGAGACACTACTGTTTTTCTTTAAGGAAAAAACTACCAAATGCTGAATAATAGAGATTTTTTACCTTGGGATGGCAAAACCACAGTTATTGTTTACTGGGGTATACCACACTTTTTTAAATAGAGATATGTGTGGCTGAACAGTGAGCGACACACTCAAACTGCTTTTTTTTTCGATAACAAAGGCCCAAAACTGGATAGTACAGCAATTTGACCCGTGGAACTGCGAAACCACACTGGGATGTCGGGCCTACACAAGACTATTTTCAACAGATATATTTTTGTGTCACAACAGTAAGTAGACACTACTGTTTTTCTTTACGAAAAAAACTACCAAAAGCTGAATAATAGAGATTTTTTACCGTGGGATGGCAAAACCACAGTTATTGTTTACTGGGGTACACCACACTTTTTTAAAGAGAGATATTTGCGGCTGAACAGTGAGCGACACACTCAAACTGCTTTTTTTTTAGATACCAAAGGCCCAAAACTGGATAGTACAGCGATTTGACCCGTGGAACTGCGAAACCACACTGGGATGTCGCACCTACACAAGACTATTTTCAACAGATATATTTTTGTGTCACAACAGTCAGGAGACACTACTGTTTTTCTTTACGGAAAAAACTACCAAAATCTGAATAATAGAGATTTTTTACCATGGGATGGCAAAACCACAGTTATTGTTTACTGTGGTATTTCACACTTTTTTAAATAAAGATATTTGCGGCTGAACAGTGAGCGACACACTCAACCTGCTTTTTTTTTTAGATACCAAAGGCCCAAAACTGGATAGTACAGCGATTTGACCCGTGGAACTGCGAAACCACTCTGGGATGTCGGACCTACACAAGACTATTTTCAACATATATATTTTTGTGTCACAACAGTTAGGAGACACTACTGTTTTTCTTTAAGGAAAAAACTACCAAAAGCTGAATAATAGAGATTTTTTACCGTGGGATGGCAAAACCACAGTTATTGTTTACTGGGGTATACCACACTTTTTTAAATAGAGATATTTGCGGCTGAACAGTGAGCGACACACTTAAACTGCTTTTTTTTTTAGATACCAAAGGCCCAAAACTGGATAGTACAGCGATTTGACCCGTGGAACTGCAAAACCACTCTGGGATGTCGGGCCTACACAAGACTATTTTCAACAGATATATTTTTGTGTCACAACAGTCAGGAGACACTACTGTTTTTCTTTACGGAAAAAACTACCAAAAACTGAATAATAGAGATTTTTTACCGTGGGATGGCAAAACCACAGTTATTGTTTACGGGTGTATACTACACTTTTTTAAATAGAGATATTTGCGGCTGAACTGTGAGCGACACACTCAAACTGCTTTTTTTTTAGATACCAAAGGCCCAAAACTGGATAGTAAAGTGATTTGATCCGTGGAACTGCGAAACCACACTGGGATGTCGGGCCTGCACAAGACTACTTTCAACAGATATATTTTTGTGTCACAACAGTCAGGAGACACTACTGTTTTTCTTTAAGGAAAAAACTACCAAATGCTGAATAATAGAGATTTTTTACCGTGGGATGGCAAAACCACAGTTATTGTTTACTGGGGTATACCACACTTTTTTAAATAGAGATATGTGTGGCTGAACAGTGAGCGACACACTCAAACTGCTTTTTTTTAGATACCAAAGGCCCAAAACTGGATAGTACAGCGATTTGACCTGTGGAACTACGAAACCACATTCGGATGTCGGGCCTACGCAAGACTATTTTCAACAGATATATTTTTGTGTCACAACAGTCAGGAGACACTACTGTTTTTCTTTACGGAAAAAACTACCAAAAGCTGAATAATAGAGATTTTTTACCGTGGGATGGCAAAACCACAGTTATTGTTTACGGGTGTATACTACACTTTTTTAAATAGAGATATTTGCGGCTGAACTGTGAGCGACACACTCAAACTGCTTTTTTTTTAGATACCAAAGGCCCAAAACTGGATAGTAAAGTGATTTGATCCGTGGAACTGCGAAACCACACTGGGATGTCGGGCCTGCACAAGACTACTTTCAACAGATATATTTTTGTGTCACAACAGTCAGGAGACACTACTGTTTTTCTTTAAGGAAAAAACTACCAAATGCTGAATAATAGAGATTTTTTACCGTGGGATGGCAAAACCACAGTTATTGTTTACTGGGGTATACCACACTTTTTTAAATAGAGATATGTGTGGCTGAACAGTGAGCGACACACTCAAACTGCTTTTTTTAGATACCAAAGGCCCAAAACTGGATAGTACAGCGATTTGACCTGTGGAACTACGAAACCACATTCGGATGTCGGGCCTACGCAAGACTATTTTCAACAGATATATTTTTGTGTCACAACAGTCAGGAGACACTACTGTTTTTCTTTACGGAAAAAACTACCAAAAGCTGAATAATAGAGATTTTTTACCGTGGGATGGCAAAATCACAGTTATTGTTTACTGGGGTATACCACACTTTTTTAAATAGAGATATTTGCGGCTGAACAGTGAGCGACACACTCAAACTGCTTTTTTTTTAGATACCAAAGGCCCAAAACTGGATAGTACAGCGATTTGACCCGTGGAACTGCAAAACCACACTGGGATGTCGGACCTACACAAGACTATTTTCAACAGATATATTTTTGTGTCACAACAGTCAGGAGACACTACTGTTTTTCTTTACGGAAAAAACTACCAAAAGCTGAATAATAGAGATTTTTTACCGTGGGATGGCAAAACCACAGTTATTGTTTACTGGGGTATACCACACTTTTTTAAATAGAGATATTTGCGGCTGAACAGTGAGCGACACACTCAAACTGCTTTTTTTTTCGATAACAAAGGCCCAAAACTGGATGGTACAGCAATTTGACCCGTGGAACTGCGAAACCACACTGGGATGTCGGGCCTACACAAGACTATTTTCAACAGATATATTTTTGTGTCACAACAGTCAGGAGACACTACTGTTTTTCTTTACGGAAAAAACTACCAAAAGCTGAATAATAGAGATTTTTTACCGTGGGATGGCAAAACCACAGTTATTGTTTACTGGGGTATACTACACTTTTTTAAATAGAGATATTTGCGGCTGAACAGTGAGCGACACACTCAAACTGCTTTTTTTTTAGATACCAAAAGCCCAAAACTGGATAGTAAAGCGATTTGATCCGTGGAACTGCGAAACCACACTGGGATGTCGGGCCTGCACAAGACTACTTTCAACAGATATATTTTTCTGTCACAACAGTCAGGAGACACTACTGTTTTTCTTTAAGGAAAAAACTACCAAATGCTGAATAATAGAGATTTTTTACCGTGGGATGGCAAAACCACAGTTATTGTTTACTGTGGTATACCACACTTTTTTAAATAGAGATATGTGTGGCTGAACAGTGAGCGACACACTCAAACTGCTTTTTTTTAGATACCAAAGGCCCAAAACTGGATAGTACAGCGATTTGACCCGTGGAACTGCGAAACCACTCTGGGATGTCGGGCCTACACAAGACTATTTTCAACATATATATTTTTGTGTCACAACAGTTAGGAGACACTACTGTTTTTCTTTAAGGAAAAAACTACCAAAAGCTGAATAATAGAGATTTTTTACCGTGGGATGGCAAAACCACAGTTATTGTTTACTGGGGTATACCACACTTTTTTAAATAGAGATATTTGCGGCTGAACAGTGAGCGACACACTCAAACTGCTTTTTTTTTTAGATACCAAAGGCCCAAAACTGGATAGTACAGCGATTTGACCCGTGGAAATGCGAAACAACTCTGGGATGTCGGGCTTACACAAGACTATTTTCAACATACATATTTTTGTGTCACAACTGTAAGTAGACACTACTGTTTTTCTTTAAGGAAAAAACTACCAAAAGCTGAATAATAGAGATTTTTTACCGTGGGATGGCAAAACCACAGTTATTGTTTACTGGGGTATACTACACTTTTTTAAATAGAGATATTTGCGGCAGAACAGTGAGCGACATACTCAAACTGCTTTTTTTTTAGATACCAAAGGCCCAAAACTGGATAGTACAGCGATTTGTCCCGTGGAACTGCGAAACCACACTGGGATGTCGGGCCTACACAAGACTATTTTCAACATATATATTTTTGTGTCACAACAGTCAGGAGACACTACTGTTTTTCTTTAAGGAAAAAACTACCAAAAGCTGAATAATAGAGATTTTTTACCGTGGGATGGCAAAACCACAGTTATTGTTTACTGGGGTATACCACACTTTTTTAAATAGAGATATTTGCAGCTGAACAGTGAGCGACACACTTAAACTGCTTTTTTTTTAGATACCAAAGGCCCAAAACTGGATAGTACAGCGATTTGACCCATGGAACTGCGAAACCACACTGGGATGTCGGGCCTACACAAGACTATTTTCAACAGATATATTTTTGTGTCACAACAGTCAGGAGACACTACTGTTTTTCTTTACGGAAAAAACTACCAAAAGCTGAATAATAGAGATTTTTTACCGTGGGATGGCAAAACCACAGTTATTGTTTACTGGGGTATACTACACTTTTTTAAATAGAGATATTTGCGGCTGAACAGTGAGCGACACACTCAAACTGCTTTTTTTTTAGATACCAAAGGCCCAAAACTGGATAGTAAAGCGATTTGATCCGTGGAACTGCGAAACCACACTGGGATGTCGGGCCTGCACAAGACTACTTTCAACAGATATATTTTTGTGTCACAACAGTCATGAGACACTACTGTTTTTCTTTAAGGAAAAAACTACCAAATGCTGAATAATAGAGATTTTTTACCGTGGGATGGCAAAACCACAGTTATTGTTTACTGGGGTATACTACACTTTTTTAAATAGAGATATTTGCGGCTGAACAGTGAGCGACACACTCAAACTGCTTTTTTTTTAGATACCAAAGGCCCAAAACTGGATAGTAAAGCGATTTAATCCGTGGAACTGCGAAACCACACTGGGATGTCGGGCCTGCACAAGACTACTTTCAACAGATATATTTTTGTTTCACAACAGTCAGGAGACACTACTGTTTTTCTTTAAGGAAAAAACTACCAAATGCTGAATAATAGAGATTTTTTACCTTGGGATGGCAAAACCACAGTTATTGTTTACTGGGGTATACCACACTTTTTTAAATAGAGATATGTGTGGCTGAACAGTGAGCGACACACTCAAACTGCTTTTTTTTTCGATAACAAAGGCCCAAAACTGGATAGTACAGCAATTTGACCCGTGGAACTGCGAAACCACACTGGGATGTCGGGCCTACACAAGACTATTTTCAACAGATATATTTTTGTGTCACAACAGTAAGTAGACACTACTGTTTTTCTTTACGAAAAAAACTACCAAAAGCTGAATAATAGAGATTTTTTACCGTGGGATGGCAAAACCACAGTTATTGTTTACTGGGGTACACCACACTTTTTTAAAGAGAGATATTTGCGGCTGAACAGTGAGCGACACACTCAAACTGCTTTTTTTTTAGATACCAAAGGCCCAAAACTGGATAGTACAGCGATTTGACCCGTGGAACTGCGAAACCACACTGGGATGTCGGGCCTACACAAGACTATTTTCAACAGATATATTTTTGTGTCACAACAGTCAGGAGACACTACTGTTTTTCTTTACGGAAAAAACTACCAAAATCTGAATAATAGAGATTTTTTACCATGGGATGGCAAAACCACAGTTATTGTTTACTGTGGTATTTCACACTTTTTTAAATAAAGATATTTGCGGCTGAACAGTGAGCGACACACTCAACCTGCTTTTTTTTTTAGATACCAAAGGCCCAAAACTGGATAGTACAGCGATTTGACCCGTGGAACTGCGAAACCACTCTGGGATGTCGGACCTACACAAGACTATTTTCAACATATATATTTTTGTGTCACAACAGTTAGGAGACACTACTGTTTTTCTTTAAGGAAAAAACTACCAAAAGCTGAATAATAGAGATTTTTTACCGTGGGATGGCAAAACCACAGTTATTGTTTACTGGGGTATACCACACTTTTTTAAATAGAGATATTTGCGGCTGAACAGTGAGCGACACACTTAAACTGCTTTTTTTTTTAGATACCAAAGGCCCAAAACTGGATAGTACAGCGATTTGACCCGTGGAACTGCAAAACCACTCTGGGATGTCGGGCCTACACAAGACTATTTTCAACAGATATATTTTTGTGTCACAACAGTCAGGAGACACTACTGTTTTTCTTTACGGAAAAAACTACCAAAAACTGAATAATAGAGATTTTTTACCGTGGGATGGCAAAACCACAGTTATTGTTTACGGGTGTATACTACACTTTTTTAAATAGAGATATTTGCGGCTGAACTGTGAGCGACACACTCAAACTGCTTTTTTTTTAGATACCAAAGGCCCAAAACTGGATAGTAAAGTGATTTGATCCGTGGAACTGCGAAACCACACTGGGATGTCGGGCCTGCACAAGACTACTTTCAACAGATATATTTTTGTGTCACAACAGTCAGGAGACACTACTGTTTTTCTTTAAGGAAAAAACTACCAAATGCTGAATAATAGAGATTTTTTACCGTGGGATGGCAAAACCACAGTTATTGTTTACTGGGGTATACCACACTTTTTTAAATAGAGATATGTGTGGCTGAACAGTGAGCGACACACTCAAACTGCTTTTTTTTAGATACCAAAGGCCCAAAACTGGATAGTACAGCGATTTGACCTGTGGAACTACGAAACCACATTCGGATGTCGGGCCTACGCAAGACTATTTTCAACAGATATATTTTTGTGTCACAACAGTCAGGAGACACTACTGTTTTTCTTTACGGAAAAAACTACCAAAAGCTGAATAATAGAGATTTTTTACCGTGGGATGGCAAAACCACAGTTATTGTTTACGGGTGTATACTACACTTTTTTAAATAGAGATATTTGCGGCTGAACTGTGAGCGACACACTCAAACTGCTTTTTTTTTAGATACCAAAGGCCCAAAACTGGATAGTAAAGTGATTTGATCCGTGGAACTGCGAAACCACACTGGGATGTCGGGCCTGCACAAGACTACTTTCAACAGATATATTTTTGTGTCACAACAGTCAGGAGACACTATTGTTTTTCTTTAAGGAAAAAACTACCAAATGCTGAATAATAGAGATTTTTTACCGTGGGATGGCAAAACCACAGTTATTGTTTACTGGGGTATACCACACTTTTTTAAATAGAGATATGTGTGGCTGAACAGTGAGCGACACACTCAAACTGCTTTTTTTAGATACCAAAGGCCCAAAACTGGATAGTACAGCGATTTGACCTGTGGAACTACGAAACCACATTCGGATGTCGGGCCTACGCAAGACTATTTTCAACAGATATATTTTTGTGTCACAACAGTCAGGAGACACTACTGTTTTTCTTTACGGAAAAAACTACCAAAAGCTGAATAATAGAGATTTTTTACCGTGGGATGGCAAAATCACAGTTATTGTTTACTGGGGTATACCACACTTTTTTAAATAGAGATATTTGCGGCTGAACAGTGAGCGACACACTCAAACTGCTTTTTTTTTAGATACCAAAGGCCGAAAAAAACTGGATAGTACAGCGATTTGACCCGTGGAACTGCAAAACCACACTGGGATGTCGGACCTACACAAGACTATTTTCAACAGATATATTTTTGTGTCACAACAGTCAGGAGACACTACTGTTTTTCTTTACGGAAAAAACTACCAAAAGCTGAATAATAGAGATTTTTTACCGTGGGATGGCAAAACCACAGTTATTGTTTACTGGGGTATACCACACTTTTTTAAATAGAGATATTTGCGGCTGAACAGTGAGCGACACACTCAAACTGCTTTTTTTTTCGATAACAAAGGCCCAAAACTGGATGGTACAGCAATTTGACCCGTGGAACTGCGAAACCACACTGGGATGTCGGGCCTACACAAGACTATTTTCAACAGATATATTTTTGTGTCACAACAGTCAGGAGACACTACTGTTTTTCTTTACGGAAAAAACTACCAAAAGCTGAATAATAGAGATTTTTTACCGTGGGATGGCAAAACCACAGTTATTGTTTACTGGGGTATACTACACTTTTTTAAATAGAGATATTTGCGGCTGAACAGTGAGCGACACACTCAAACTGCTTTTTTTTTAGATACCAAAAGCCCAAAACTGGATAGTAAAGCGATTTGATCCGTGGAACTGCGAAACCACACTGGGATGTCGGGCCTGCACAAGACTACTTTCAACAGATATATTTTTCTGTCACAACAGTCAGGAGACACTACTGTTTTTCTTTAAGGAAAAAACTACCAAATGCTGAATAATAGAGATTTTTTACCGTGGGATGGCAAAACCACAGTTATTGTTTACTGTGGTATACCACACTTTTTTAAATAGAGATATGTGTGGCTGAACAGTGAGCGACACACTCAAACTGCTTTTTTTTAGATACCAAAGGCCCAAAACTGGATAGTACAGCGATTTGACCCGTGGAACTGCGAAACCACTCTGGGATGTCGGGCCTACACAAGACTATTTTCAACATATATATTTTTGTGTCACAACAGTTAGGAGACACTACTGTTTTTCTTTAAGGAAAAAACTACCAAAAGCTGAATAATAGAGATTTTTTACCGTGGGATGGCAAAACCACAGTTATTGTTTACTGGGGTATACCACACTTTTTTAAATAGAGATATTTGCGGCTGAACAGTGAGCGACACACTTAAACTGCTTCTTTTTTAGATACCAAAGGCCCAAAACTGGATAGTACAGCGATTTGACACGTGGAACTGCGAAACCACACTGGGATGTCGGGCCTACACAAGACTATTTTCAACAGATATATTTTTGTGTCACAACAGTCAGGAGACACTACTGTTTTTCTTTACGGAAAAAACTACCAAAAACTGAACAATAGAGATTTTTTACCGTGGGATGGCAAAACCACAGTTATTGTTTACGGGTGTATACTACACTTTTTTAAATAGAGATATTTGCGGCTGAACTGTGAGCGACACACTCAAACTGCTTTTTTTTTAGATACCAAAGGCCCAAAACTGGATAGTAAAGTGATTTGATCCGTGGAACTGCGAAACCACACTGGGATGTCGGGCCTGCACAAGAATACTTTCAACAGATATATTTTTGTGTCACAACAGTCAGGAGACACTACTGTTTTTCTTTAAGGAAAAAACTACCAAATGCTAAATAATAGAGATTTTTTACCGTGGGATGGCAAAACCACAGTTATTGTTTACTGGGGTATACCACACTTTTTTAAATAGAGATATGTGTGGCTGAACAGTGAGCGACACACTCAAACTGCTTTTTTTTAGATACCAAAGGCCCAAAACTGGATAGTACAGCGAATTGACCTGTGGAACTACGAAACCACATTGGGATGTCGGGCCTACGCAAGACTATTTTCAACAGATATATTTTTGTGTCACAACAGTCAGGAGACACTACTGTTTTTCTTTACGGAAAAAACTACCAAAAGCTGAATAATAGAGATTTTTTACCGTGGGATGGCAAAACCACAGTTATTGTTTACTGGGGTATACCACACTTTTTTAAATAGAGATATTTGCGGCTGAACAGTGAGCGACACACTCAAACTGCTTTTTTTTTAGATACCAAAGGCCCAAAACTGGATAGTACAGCGATTTGACCCGCGGAACTGCAAAACCACACTGGGATGTCGGACCTACACAAGACTATTTTCAACAGATATATTTTTGTGTCACAACAGTCAGGAGACACTACTGTTTTTCTTTACGGAAAAAACTACCAAAAGCTGAATAATAGAGATTTTTTACCGTGGGATGGCAAAACCACAGTTATTGTTTACTGGGGTATACCACACTTTTTTAAATAGAGATATTTGCGGCTGAACAGTGAGCGACACACTCAAACTGCTTTTTTTTTCGATAACAAAGGCCCAAAACTGGATAGTACAGCGATTTGACCCGTGGAACTGCGAAACCACACTGGGATGTCGGGCCTACACAAGACTATTTTCAACAGATATATTTTTGTGTCACAACAGTATGTAGACACTACTGTTTTTCTTTACGAAAAAAACTACCAAAAGCTGAATAATAGAGATTTTTTACCGTGGGATGGCAAAACCACAGTTATTGTTTACTGGGGTACACCACACTTTTTTAAATAGAGATATTTGCGGCTGAACAGTGAGCGACACACTCAAACTGCTTTTTTTTTAGATACCAAAGGCCCAAAACTGGATAGTACAGCAATTTGACCCGTGGAACTGCGAAACCACACTGGGATGTCGGGCCTACACAAGACAATTTTCAACAGATATATTTTTGTGTCACAACAGTCAGGAGACACTACTGTTTTTCTTTACGGAAAAAACTACCAAAAGCTGAATAATAGAGATTTTTTACCGTGGGATGGCAAAACCACAGTTATTGTTTACTGGGGTATACTACACTTTTTTAAATAGAGATATTTGCGGCTGAACAGTGAGCGACACACTCAAACTGCTTTTTTTTTAGATACCAAAAGCCCAAAACTGGATAGTAAAGCGATTTGATCCGTGGAACTGCGAAACCACACTGGGATGTCGGGCCTGCACAAGACTACTTTCAACAGATATATTTTTCTGTCACAACAGTCAGGAGACACTACTGTTTTTCTTTAAGGAAAAAACTACCAAATGCTGAATAATAGAGATTTTTTACCGTGGGATGGCAAAACCACAGTTATTGTTTACTGTGGTATACCACACTTTTTTAAATAGAGATATGTGTGGCTGAATAGTGAGCGACACACTCAAACTGCTTTTTTTTAGATACCAAAGGCCCAAAACTGGATAGTACAGCGATTTGACCTGTGGAACTACGAAACCACATTGGGATGTCGGGCCTACGCAAGACTATTTTCAACAGATATATTTTTGTGTTACAACAGTCAGGAGACACTACTGTTTTTCTTTACGGAAAAAACAACCAAAAGCTGAATAATAGAGATTTTTTACCGTGGGATCGCAAAACCACAGTTATTGTTTACTGGGGTAAACCACACTTTTTTAAATAGAGATATTTGCGGCTGAACAGTGAGCGACACACTCAAACTGCTTTTTTTTTAGATGCCAAAGGCCCAAAACTGGATAGTACAGCGATTTGATCCGTGGAACTGCAAAACCACACTGGGATGTCGGACCTACACAAGACTATTTTCAACAGATATATTTTTGTGTCACAACAGTCAGGAGACACTACTGTTTTTCTTTATGGAAAAAACTACCAAAAGCTGAATAATAGAGATTTTTTACCGTGGGATGGCAAAACCACAGTTATTGTTTACTGGGGTATACCACACTTTTTTAAATAGAGATATTTGCAGCTGAACAGTGAGCGACACACTCAAACTGCTTTTTTTTTCGATAACAAAGGCCCAAAACTTAATAGTACAGCGATTTGACCCGTGGAACTGCGAAACCACACTCGGATGTCGGGCCTACACAAGACTATTTTCAACAGATATATTTTTGTGTCACAACAGTCAGGAGACACTACTGTTTTTCTTTACGGAAAAAACTACCAAAAGCTGAATAATAGAGATTTTTTACCGTGGGATCGCAAAACCACAGTTATTGTTTACTGGGGTATACCACACTTTTTTAAATAGAGATATTTGCGGCTGAACAGTGAGCGACACACTCAAACTGCTTTTTTTTTAGATACCAAAGGCCCAAAACTGGATAGTAAAGCGATTTGATCCGTGGAACTGGGAAACCACACTGGGATGTCGGGCCTGCACAAGACTACTTTCAACAGATATATTTTTGTGTCACAACAGTCAGGAGACACTACTGTTTTTCTTTACGGAAAAAACTACCAAAAGCTGAATAATAGAGATTTTTTACCGTGGGATGGCAAAACCACAGTTATTATTTACTGGGGTATACCACACTTTTTTAAATAGAGATATTTGCGGCTGAACAGTGAGCGACACACTCAAACTGCTTTTTTTTAGATACCAAAGGCCCAAAACTGGATAGTACAGCGATTTGACCCGTGGAACTGCGAAACCACACTGGGATGTCGGGCCTACACAAGACTATTTTCAACAGATATATTTTTGTGTCACAACAGTCAGGAGACACTACTGTTTTTCTTTACGGAAAAAACTACCAAAAGCTGAATAATAGAGATTTTTTACCGTGGGATGGCAAAACCACAGTTATTGTTTACTGGGGTATACCACACTTTTTTAAATAGAGATATTTGCGGCTGAACAGTGAGCCACACACTCAAACTGCTTTTTTTTTTAGATACCAAAGGCCCAAAACTGGATAGTACAGCGATTTGACCCGTGGAGCTGCGAAACCACACAGGGATGTCGGGCCTACACAAGACTATTTTCAACAGATATATTTTTGTGTCACAACAGTAAGTAGACACTACTGTTTTTTTTTACGAAAAAAACTACCAAAAGCTGAATAATAGAGATTTTTTACCGTGGGATGGCAAAACCACAGTTATTGTTTACTGGGGTATACCACACTTTTTTAAATAGAGATATGTGTGGCTGAACAGTGAGCGACACACTCAAACTGCTTTTTTTTAGATATCAAAGGCCCAAAACTGGATAGTACAGCGATTTGACCTGTGGAACTACGAAACCACATTGGGATGTCGGGCCTACGCAAGACTATTTTCAACAGATATATTTTTGTGTCACAACAGTCAGGAGACACTACTGTTTTTCTTTACGGAAAAAACTACCAAAAGCTGAATAATAGAGATTTTTTACCGTGGGATGGCAAAACCACAGTTATTGTTTACTGGGGTATACCACACTTTTTTAAATAGAGATATTTGCGGCTGAACAGTGAGCGACACACTCAAACTGCTTTTTTTTTAGATACCAAAGGCCCAAAACTGGATAGTACAGCGATTTGACCCGCGGAACTGCAAAACCACACTGGGATGTCGGACCTACACAAGACTATTTTCAACAGATATATTTTTGTGTCACAACAGTCAGGAGACACTACTGTTTTTCTTTACGGAAAAAACTACCAAAAGCTGAATAATAGAGATTTTTTACCGTGGGATGGCAAAACCACAGTTATTGTTTACTGGGGTATACCACACTTTTTTAAATAGAGATATTTGCGGCTGAACAGTGAGCGACACACTCAAACTGCTTTTTTTTTCGATAACAAAGGCCCAAAACTGGATAGTACAGCGATTTGACCCGTGGAACTGCGAAACCACACTGGGATGTCGGGCCTACACAAGACTATTTTCAACAGATATATTTTTGTGTCACAACAGTATGTAGACACTACTGTTTTTCTTTACGAAAAAAACTACCAAAAGCTGAATAATAGAGATTTTTTACCGTGGGATGGCAAAACCACAGTTATTGTTTACTGGGGTACACCACACTTTTTTAAATAGAGATATTTGCGGCTGAACAGTGAGCGACACACTCAAACTGCTTTTTTTTTAGATACCAAAGGCCCAAAACTGGATAGTACAGCAATTTGACCCGTGGAACTGCGAAACCACACTGGGATGTCGGGCCTACACAACACTATTTTCAACAGATATATTTTTATGTCACAACAGTCAGGAGACACTACTGTTTTTCTTTACGGAAAAACTACCAAAAGCTGAATAATAGAGATTTTTTACCGTGGGATGGCAAAACCACAGTTATTGTTTACTGGGGTATACTACACTTTTTTAAATAGAGATATTTGCGGCTGAACAGTGAGCGACACACTCAAACTGCTTTTTTTTTAGATACCAAAAGCCCAAAACTGGATAGTAAAGCGATTTGATCCGTGGAACTGCGAAACCACACTGGGATGTCGGGCCTGCACAAGACTACTTTCAACAGATATATTTTTCTGTCACAACAGTCAGGAGACACTACTGTTTTTCTTTACGGAAAAAACTACCAAAAGCTGAATAATAGAGATTTTTTACCGTGGGATCGCAAAACCACAGTTATTGTTTACTGGGGTATACCACACTTTTTTAAATAGAGATATTTGCGGCTGAACAGTGAGCGACACACTCAAACTGCTTTTTTTTTAGATACCAAAGGCCCAAAACTGGATAGTACAGCGATTTGATCCGTGGAACTGCAAAACCACACTGGGATGTCGGACCTACACAAGACTATTTTCAACAGATATATTTTTGTGTCACAACAGTCAGGAGACACTACTGTTTTTCTTTATGGAAAAAATTACCAAAAGCTGAATAATAGAGATTTTTTACCGTGGGATGGCAAAACCACAGTTATTGTTTACTGGGGTATACCACACTTTTTTAAATAGAGATATTTGCAGCTGAACAGTGAGCGACACACTCAAACTGCTTTTTTTTTCGATAACAAAGGCCCAAAACTTAATAGTACAGCGATTTGACCCGTGGAACTGCGAAACCACACTCGGATGTCGGGCCTACACAAGACTATTTTCAACAGATATATTTTTGTGTCACAACATTAAGTAGACACTACTGTTTTTCTTTACGAAAAAAACTACCAAAAGCTGAATAATAGAGATTTTTTACCGTGGGATGGCAAAACCACAGTTATTGTTTACTGGGGTACACCACACTTTTTTAAATAGAGATATTTGCGGCTGAACAGTGAGCTACACACTCAAACTGCTTTTTTTTTAGATACCAAAGGCCCAAAACTGGATAGTACAGCGATTTGACCCGTGGAACGGCGAAACCACACTGGGATGTCGGGCCTACACAAGACTATTTTCAACAGATATATTTTTGTGTCACAACAGTCAGGAGACACTACTGTTTTTCTTTACGGAAAAAACTACCAAAAGCTGAATAATAGAGATTTTTTACCGTGGGATGGCAAAACCACAGTTATTGTTTACTGGGGTATACTACACTTTTTTAAATAGAGATATTTGTGGCTGAACAGTGAGCGACACACTCAAACTGCTTTTTTTTTAGATACCAAAGGCCCAAAACTGGATAGTAAAGCGATTTGATCCGTGGAACTGGGAAACCACACTGGGATGTCGGGCCTGCACAAGACTACTTTCAACAGATATATTTTTGTGTCACAACAGTCAGGAGACACTACTGTTTTTCTTTACGGAAAAAACTACCAAAAGCTGAATAATAGAGATTTTTTACCGTGGGATGGCAAAACCACAGTTATTATTTACTGGGGTATACCACACTTTTTTAAATAGAGATATTTGCGGCTGAACAGTGAGCGACACACTCAAACTGCTTTTTTTTTAGATACCCACGGCCCAAAACTAGATAGTACAGTGATTTGACCCGTGGAACTGCGAAACCACACTGGGATGTCGGGCCTACACAAGACTATTTTCAACAGATATATTTTTGTGTCACAACAGTCAGGAGACACTACTGTTTTTCTTTACGGAAAAAACTACCAAAAGCTGAATAATAGAGATTTTTTACCGTGGGATGGCAAAACCACAGTTATTGTTTACTGGGGTATACCACACTTTTTTAAATAGAGATATTTGCGGCTGAACAGTGAGCGACACACTCAAACTGCTTTTTTTTTAGATACCAAAGGCCCAAAACTGGATAGTACAGCGATTTGACCCGTGGAACTGCAAAACCACACTGGGATGTCCGGCTTACACAAAACTATTTTCAACAGATATATTTTTGTGTCACAACAGTCAGGAGACTCTACTGTTTTTCTTTACGGAAAAAACTACCAAAAGCTGAATAATAGAGATTTTTTACCGTGGGATGGCAAAACCACAGTTATTGTTTACTGGGGTATACCACACTTTTTTAAATAGAGATATTTGCGGCTGAACAGTGAGCGACACACTCAAACTGCTTTTTTTTTTAGATACCAAAGGCCCAAAACTGGATAGTACAGCGATTTGACCCGTGGAACTGCGAAACCACTCTGGGATGTCGGGCCTACACAAGACTATTTTCAACATACATATTTTTGTGTCACAACTGTAAGTAGACACTACTGTTTTTCTTTAAGGAAAAAACTACCAAAAGCTGAATAATAGAGATTTTTTACCGTGGGATGGCAAAACCACAGTTATTGTTTACTGGGGTATACTACACTTTTTTAAATAGAGATATTTGCGGCTGAACAGTGAGCGACATACTCAAACTGCTTTTTTTTTAGATACCAAAGGCCCAAAACTGGATAGTACAGCGATTTGACCCGTGGAACTGCGAAACCACACTGGGATGTCGGGCCTACACAAGACTATTTTCAACAGATATATTTTTGTGTCACAACAGTCAGGAGACACTACTGTTTTTCTTTACGGAAAAAACTACCAAAATCTGAATGATAGAGATTTTTTACCGTGGGATGGCAAAACCACAGTTATTGTTTACTGGGGTATACCACACTTTTTTAAATAGAGATATTTGTGGCTGAACAGTGAGCGACACACTCAAACTGCTTTTTTTTTTAGATACCAAATGCCCAAAACTGGATAGCACAGCGATTTGACCCCTGGAACTGCGAAACCACACTGGGATATCGGGCTTACACAAAACTATTTTCAACAGATATATTTTTGTGTCACAACTGTCAGGAGACTGTACTGTTTTTCTTTACGGAAAAACTACCAAAAGCTGAATAATAGAGATTTTTTACCGTGGGATGGCAAAACCACAGTTATTGTTTACTGGGGTATACCACACTTTTTTAAATAGAGATATTTGCGGCTGAACAGTGAGCGACACACTCAACCTGCTTTTTTTTTTAGATACCAAAGGCCCAAAACTGGATAGTACAGCGATTTGACCCGTGGAACTGCGAAACCACTCTGGGATGTCGGGCCTACACAAGACTATTTTCAACATATATATTTTTGTGTCACAACAGTCAGGAGACACTACTGTTTTTCTTTAAGGAAAAAACTACCAAAAGCTGAATAATAGAGATTTTTTACCGTGGGATGGCAAAACCACAGTTATTGTTTACTGGGGTATACCACACTTTTTTAAATAGAGATATTTGCGGCTGAACAGTGAGCGACACACTTAAACTGCTTTTTTTTTAGATACCAAAGGCCCAAAACTGGATAGTACAGCGATTTGACCCGTGGAACTGCGAAACCACACTGGGATGTCGGGCCTACACAAGACTATTTTCAACAGATATATTTTTGTGTCACAACAGTCAGGAGACACTACTGTTTTTCTTTACGGAAAAAACTACCAAAAGCTGAATAATAGAGATTTTTTACCGTGGGATGGCAAAACCACAGTTATTGTTTACTGGGGTATACTACACTTTTTTAAATAGAGATATTTGCGGCTGAACAATGAGCGACACACTCAAACTGCTTTTTTTTTAGATACCAAAGGCCCAAAACTGCATAGTAAAGCGATTTGATCCGTGGAACTGCGAAACCACACTGGGATGTCGGGCCTGCACAAGACTACTTTCAACAGATATATTTTTGTGTCACAACAGTCAGGAGACACTACTGTTTTTCTTTAAGGAAAAAACTACCAAATGCTGAATAATAGAGATTTTTTACCGTGGGATGGCAAAACCACAGTTATTGTTTACTGGGGTATACCACACTCTTTTAAATAGAGATATGTGTGGCTGAACAGTGAGCGACACACTCAAACTGCTTTTTTTTAGATACCAAAGGCCCAAAACTGGATAGTACAGCGATTTGACCCGTGGAACTGCGAAACCACACTGGGATGTCGGGCCTACACAAAACTATTTTCAACAGATATATTTTTGTGTCACAACAGTCAGGAGACACTACTGTTTTTCTTTACGGAAAAAACTACCAAAAGCTGAATAATAGAGATTTTTTACCGTGGTATGGCAAAACCACAGTTATTGTTTACTGGGGTATACCACACTTTTTTAAATAGAGATATTTGCGGCTGAACAGTGAGCGACACACTCAAACTGCTTTTTTTTTAGATACCAAAGGCCCAAAACTGGATAGTACAGCGATTTGACCCGTGGAACTGCGAAACCACACTGGGATGTCGGGCCTACACAAGACTATTTTCAACAGGTATATTTTTGTGTCACAACAGTCAGTAGACACTTCTGTTTTTTTTTACGAAAAAAACTACCAAAAGCTGAATAATAGAGATTTTTTACCGTGGGATGGCAAAACCACAGTTATTGTTTACTGGGGTATACCACACTTTTTTAAATAGAGATATTTGCGGCTGAACAGTGAGCGACACACTCAAACTGCTTTTTTTTAGATACCAAAGGCCCAAAACTGGATAGTACAGCGATTTGACCCGTGGAACTGCGAAACCACACTGGGATGTCGGGCCTACACAAGACTATTTTCAACAGATACAGTACAGACCAAAAGTTTGGACACACCTTCTCATTTAAAGATTTTTCTGTATTTTCATGACAATGAAAATTGTACATCCACACTGAAAGCATCAAAACTATGAATTAACACATGTGGAATTATATACTTAACAAAAAAATGTGAAACTACTGAAAATATGTCTTATATTCTAGGTTCTTCAAAGTAGCCACCTTTTGCTTTGGTGACTGCTTTGCACACTCTTGGCATTCTCTTGATGAGCTTCAAGAGGTAGTCACCGGAAATGGTCTTCCAACAATCTTGAAGGAGTTCCCAGAGATGCTTAGCACTTCTTGGCCCTTTTGACTTCACTCTGCGGTCCAGCTCACCCCAAACCATCTCGATTGGGTTCAGGTCTGGTGACTGTGGGGGCCAGGTCATCTGGCATAGCACCCCATCACTCTCCTTCTTGGTCAAATAGCCCTTACACAGCCTGGAGGTGTGTTTGGGGTCATTGTCCTGTTGAAAAATAAATGATGGTCCAACTAAACGCAAACCGGATGGAATAGCATGCCACTGCAAGATGCTGTGGTAGCCATGCTGGTTCAGTATGCCTTCAATTTTGAATAAATCCCCAAAAGTGTAACCAGCAAAGCACCCCCACACCATCACACCTCCTCCTCCATGCTTCACGGTGGGAACCAGGCATGTAGACTCCATCCGTTCACCTTTTCTGCGTCGCACAAAGACACGGTGGATGGAACCAAAGATCTCAAATTTGGACTTATCAGACCAAAGCACAGATTTCCACTGGTCTAATGTCTATTCCTTGTGTTCTTTAGCCCAAACAAGTCTCTTCTGCTTGTTGCCTGTCCTTAGCAGTGGTTTCCTAGCAGCTATTTTGCCATGAAGGCCTGCTGCACAAAGTCTCCTCTTAACAGTTGTTGTAGAGATGTGTCTGCTGCTAGAACTCTGTGTGGCATTGACCTGGTCTCTAATCTGAGCTGCTGTTAACCTGCGATTTCTGAGGCTGGTGACTCGGATAAACTTATCCTCAGAAGCAGAGGTGACTCTTGGCCTTCCTTTCCTGGGGCGGTCCTCATGTCAGCCAGTTTCTTTGTAGTGCTTGATGGTTTTTGCAACTGCACTTGGGGACACTTTCAAAGTTTTCCCAATTTTTCGCACTGACTGACCTTCATTTCTTAAAGTAATGATGGCCACTCGTTTTTCTTTACTTAGCTGCTTTTTTCTTGCCATAATACAAATTCTAACAGTCTATTCAGTAGGACTATCAGCTGTGTATCCATCAGACTTCTGCACAACACAACTGATGGTCCCAACCCCATTTATAAGGCAAGAAATCACACTTATTAAACCTGACAGGGCACACCTGTGAAGTGAAAACCATTTCCGGTGACTACCTCTTGAAGCTCATCAAGAGAATGCCAAGAGTGTGCAAAGCAGTCATCAAAGCAAAAGGTGGCTACTTTGAAGAACCTAGAATATAAGACATATTTCAGTTGTTTCACACTTTTTTGTTAAGTATATAATTCCACATGTGTTAATTCATAGTTTTGATGCCTTCAGTGTGAATTTACAATTCTCTAAGTCATGAAAATACAGAAAAATCTTTAAATGAGAAGGTGTGTCCAAACTTTTGGTCTGTACTGTATATTTTTGTGTCACAACAGTCAGTAGACACTACTGTTTTTTTTTACGAAAAAAACTACCAAAAGCTGAATAATAGAGATTTTTTACCGCGGGATGGCAAAACCACAGTTATTGTTTACTGGGGTACACCACACTTTTTTAAATAGAGATATTTGCGGCTGAACAGTGAGCGACACACTCAAACTCCTTTTTTTTTAGATACCAAAGGCCAAAAACTGGATAGTACAGCGATTTGACCCGTGGAACTGCGAAACCACACTGGGATGTCGGGCCTACACAAAACTATTTTCAAGAGATATATTTTTGTGTCACAACAGTCAGGAGACACTACTGTTTTTCTTTACGGAAAAAACTACCAAAAGCTGAATAATAGAGATTTTTTACCGTGGGTTGGCAAAACCACAGTTATTGTTTTCTGGGGTTTACCACACTTTTTTAAATAGAGATATTTGCGGCTGAACAGTGAGCGACACACTCAAACTGCTTTTTTTTTAGATACCAAAGGCCCAAAACTGGATAGTACAGCGATTTGACCCGTGGAACTGCGAAACCACACTGGGATGTCGGGCCTACAGAAGACTATTTTCAGCAGATATATTTTTGTGTCACAACAGTCAGGAGACACTACTGTTTTTCTTTATGGAAAAAACTACCAAAGCTGAATAATAGAGATTTTCTACCGTGGTATGGCAAAACCACAGTTATTGTTTACTGGGGTATACCACACTTTTTTAAATAGAGATATTTGCGGCTGAACAGTGAGCGACACACTCAAACTGCTTTTTTTTTAGATACCAAAGGCCCAAAACTGGATAGTACAGCGATTTGACCCGTGGAACTGCGAAACCACACTGGGATGTCGGGACTACACAAGACTATTTTCAACAGATATATTTTTGTGTCACAACAGTCAGTAGACACTACTGTTTTTTTTTACGAAAAAAACTACCAAAAGCTGAATAATAGAGATTTTTTACCGTGGGATGGCAAAACCACAGTTATTGTTTACTGGGGTATACCACACTTTTTTAAATAGAGATATTTGCGGCTGAACAGTGAGCGACACACTCAAACTGCTTTTTTTTTAGATACTAAACGCCCAAAACTGGATAGTACAGCGATTTGACTCGTGGAACTGCGAAACCACACTGGGATGTCGGGCCTACACAAAACTATTTTCAAGAGATATATTTTTGTGTCACAGCAGTCAGGAGACACTACTGTTTTTCTTTACGGAAAAAACTACCAAAAGCTGAATAATAGAGATTTTTTACCGTGGTATGGCAAAACCACAGTTATTATTTACTGGGGTATACCACACTTTTTTAAATAGAGATATTTGCGGCTGAACAGTGAGCGACACACTCAAACTGCTTTTTTATTAGATACCAAAGGCCCAAAACTGGATAGTACAGCGATTTGACCCGTGGAACTGCGAAACCACACTGGGATGTCGGGCCTACACAAGACAATTGCAACAGATATATTTTTGTGTCACAACAGTCAGGAGACACTACTGTTTTTCTTTACGGAAAAAACTACCAAAGCTGAATAATAGAGATTTTTTACCGTGGGATGGCAAAACCACAGTTATTGTTTACTGGGGCATACCACACTTTTTTAAATAGAGATATTTGCGGCTGAACAGTGAGCGACACACTCAAACTGCTTTTTTTTTAGATACCAAAGGCCCAAAACTGGATAGTACAGCGATTTGACCCGTGGAACTGCGAAACCACACTGGGATGTCGGGCCTACAGAAGACTATTTTCAACAGATATATTTTTGTGTCACAACAGTAAGTAGACACTACTGTTTTTTTTTACGAAAAAAACTACCAAAAGCTGAATAATAGAGATTTTTACCGTGGGATGGCAAAACCACAGTTATTGTTTACTGGGGTATGCTACACTTTTTTAAATAGAGATATTTGCGGCTGAACAGTGAGCGACACACTCAAACTGCTTTTTTTTTAGATACCAAAGGCCCAAATCTGGATAGTACAGCGATTTGACCCGTGGAACTGCAAAACCACACTGGGATGTCCGGCTTACACAAAACTATTTTCAACAGATATATTTTTGTGTCACAACAGTCAGGAGACTCTATTGTTTTTCTTTACGGAAAAAACTACCAAAAGCTGAATAATAGAGATTTTTTTACCGTGGGATGGCAAAACCACAGTTATTGTTTACTGGGGTATACCACACTTTTTTAAATAGAGATATTTGCGGCTGAACAGTGAGCGACACACTCAAACTGCTTTTTTTTTTAGATACCAAAGGCCCAAAACTGGATAGTACAGCGATTTGACCCGTGGAACTGCGAAACCACTCTGGGATGTCGGGCCTACACAAGACTATTTTCAACATACATATTTTTGTGTCACAACTGTAAGTAGACACTACTGTTTTTCTTTAAGGAAAAAACTACCAAAAGCTGAATAATAGAGATTTTTTACCGTGGGATGACAAAACCACAGTTATTGTTTACTGGGGTATACTACACTTTTTTAAATAGAGATATTTGCGGCTGAACAGTGAGCGACATACTCAAACTGCTTTTTTTTTAGATAACAAAGGCCCAAAACTGGATAGTACAGCGATTTGACCCGTGGAACTGCGAAACCACACTGGGATGTCGGGCCTACACAAGACTATTTTCAACAGATATATTTTTGTGTCACAACAGTCAGGAGACACTACTGTTTTTCTTTACGGAAAAAACTACCAAAATCTGAATAATAGAGATTTTTTACCGTGGGATGGCAAAACCACAGTTATTGTTTACTGGGGTATACCACACTTTTTTAAATAGAAATATTTGCGGCTGAACAGTGAGCGACACACTCAACCTGCTTTTTTTTTTAGATACCAAAGGCCCAAAACTGGATAGTACAGCGATTTGACCCGTGGAACTGCGAAACCACTCTGGGATGTCGGGCCTACACAAGACTATTTTCAACATATATATTTTTGTGTCACAACAGTCAGGAGACACTACTGTTTTTCTTTAAGGAAAAAACTACCAAAAGCTGAATAATAGAGATTTTTTACCGTGGGATGGCAAAACCACAGTTATTGTTTACTGGGGTATACCACACTTTTTTAAATAGAGATATTTGCGGCTGAACAGTGAGCGACACACTTAAACTGCTTTTTTTTTAGATACCAAAGGCCCAAAACTGGATAGTACAGCGATTTGACCCGTGGAACTGCGAAACCACACTGGGATGTCGGGCCTACAGAAGACTATTTTCAGCAGATATATTTTTGTGTCACAACAGTCAGGAGACACTACTGTTTTTCTTTACGGAAAAAACTACCAAAGCTGAATAATAGAGATTTTTTACCGTGGGATGGCAAAACCACAGTTATTGTTTACTGGGGTATACCACACTTTTTTAAATAGAGATATTTGCGGCTGAACAGTGAGCGACACACTCAAACTGCTTTTTTTTTAGATACCAAAGGCCCAAAACTGGATAGTACAGCGATTTGACCCGTGGAACTGCGAAACCACACTGGGATGTCGGGACTACACAAGACTATTTTCAACAGATATATTTTTGTGTCACAACAGTCAGTAGACACTACTGTTTTTTTTTACGAAAAAAACTACCAAAAGCTGAATAATAGAGATTTTTTACCGTGGGATGGCAAAACCACAGTTATTGTTTACTGGGGTATACCACACTTTTTTAAATAGAGATATTTGCGGCTGAACAGTGAGCGACACACTCAAACTGCTTTTTTTTTAGATACTAAACGCCCAAAACTGGATAGTACAGCGATTTGACTTGTGGAACTGCGAAACCACACTGGGATGTCGGGCCTACACAAAACTATTTTCAAGAGATATATTTTTGTGTCACAACAGTCATGAGACACTACTGTTTTTCTTTACGGAAAAAACTACCAAAAGCTGAATAATAGAGATTTTTTACCGTGGTATGGCAAAACCACACTTATTATTTACTGGGGTATACCACACTTTTTTAAATAGAGATATTTGCGGCTGAACAGTGAGCGACACACTCAAACTGCTTTTTTATTAGATACCAAAGGCCCAAAACTGGATAGTACAGCGATTTGACCCGTGGAACTGCAAAACCACACTGGGATGTCCGGCTTACACAAAACTATTTTCAACAGATATATTTTTGTGTCACAACAGTCAGGAGACTCTACTGTTTTTCTTTACGGAAAAAACTACCAAAAGCTGAATAATAGAGATTTTTTTACCGCGGGATGGCAAAACCACAGTTATTGTTTACTGGGGTATACCACACTTTTTTAAATAGAGATATTTGCGGCTGAACAGTGAGCGACACACTCAAACTGCTTTTTTTTTTAGATACCAAAGGCCCAAAACTGGATAGTACAGCGATTTGACCCGTGGAACTGCGAAACCACTCTGGGATGTCGGGCCTACACAAGACTATTTTCAACATACATATTTTTGTGTCACAACTGTAAGTAGACACTACTGTTTTTCTTTAAGGAAAAAACTAGCAAAAGCTGAATAATAGAGATTTTTTACCGTGGGATGGCAAAACCACAGTTATTGTTTACTGGGGTATACTACACTTTTTTAAATAGAGATATTTGCGGCTGAACAGTGAGCGACATACTCAAACTGCTTTTTTTTTAGATACCAAAGGCCCAAAACTGGATAGTACAGCGATTTGACCCGTGGAACTGCGAAACCACACTGGGATGTCGGGCCTACACAAGACTATTTTCAACAGATATATTTTTGTGTCACAACAGTCAGGAGACACTACTGTTTTTCTTTACGGAAAAAACTACCAAAATCTGAATAATAGAGATTTTTTACCGTGGGATGGCAAAACCACAGTTATTGTTTACTGGGGTATACCACACTTTTTTAAATAGAGATATTTGTGGCTGAACAGTGAGCGACACACTCAAACTGCTTTTTTTTTTAGATACCAAATGCCCAAAACTGGATAGCACAGCGATTTGACCCCTGGAACTGCGAAACCACACTGGGATGTCGGGCTTACACAAAACTATTTTCAACAGATATATTTTTGTGTCACAACTGTCAGGAGACTCTACTGTTTTTCTTTACGGAAAAACTACCAAAAGCTGAATAATAGAGATTTTTTACCGTGGGATGGCAAAACCACAGTTATTGTTTACTGGGGTATACCACACTTTTTTAAATAGAGATATTTGCGGCTGAACAGTGAGCGACACACTCAACCTGCTTTTTTTTTTAGATACCAAAGGCCCAAAACTGGATAGTACAGCGATTTGACCCGTGGAACTGCGAAACCACTCTGGGATGTCGGGCCTACACAAGACTATTTTCAACATATATATTTTTGTGTCACAACAGTCAGGAGACACTACTGTTTTTCTTTAAGGAAAAAACTACCAAAAGCTGAATAATAGAGATTTTTTACCGTGGGATGGCAAAACCACAGTTATTGTTTACTGGGGTATACCACACTTTTTTAAATAGAGATATTTGCGGCTGAACAGTGAGCGACACACTTAAACTGCTTTTTTTTTAGATACCAAAGGCCCAAAACTGGATAGTACAGCGATTTGACCCGTGGAACTGCGAAACCACACTGGGATGTCGGGCCTACACAAGACTTTTTTCAACAGATATATTTTTGTGTCACAACAGTCAGGAGACACTACTGTTTTTCTTTACGGAAAAAACTACCAAAAGCTGAATAATAGAGATTTTTTACCGTGGGATGGCAAAACCACAGTTATTGTTTACTGGGGTATACTACACTTTTTTAAATAGAGATATTTGCGGCTGAACAGTGAGCGACACACTCAAACTGCTTTTTTTTAGATACCAAAGGCCCAAAACTGCATAGTAAAGCGATTTGATCCGTGGAACTGCGAAACCACACTGGGATGTCGGGCCTGCACAAGACTACTTTCAACAGATATATTTTTGTGTCACAACAGTCAGGAGACACTACTGTTTTTCTTTAAGGAAAAAACTACCAAATGATGAATAATAGAGATTTTTTACCGTGGGATGGCAAAACCACAGTTATTGTTTACTGGGGTATACCACACTCTTTTAAATAGAGATATGTGTGGCTGAACAGTGAGCGACACACTCCAACTGCTTTTTTTTAGATACCAAAGGCCCAAAACTGGATAGTACAGCGATTTGACCCGTGGAACTGCGAAACCACACTGGGATGTCGGGCCTACAGAAGACTATTTTCAACAGATATATTTTTGTGTCACAACAGTCAGGAGACACTACTGTTTTTCTTTACGGAAAAAACTACCAAAAGCTGAATAATAGAGATTTTTTACCGTGGGATGGCAAAACCACAGTTATTGTTTACTGGGGCATACCACACTTTTTTAAATAGAGATATTTGCGGCTGAACAGTGAGCGACACACTCAAACTGCTTTTTTTTTAGATACCAAAGGCCCAAAACTGGATAGTACAGCGATTTGACCCGTGGAACTGCGAAACCACACTGGGATGTCGGGCCTACACAAGACTATTTTCAACAGATATATTTTTGTGTCACAACAGTCAGGAGACACTACTGTTTTTCTTTACGGAAAAAACTACCAAAAGCTGAATAATAGAGATTTTTTACCGCGGGATGGCAAAACCACAGTTATTGTTTACTGGGGTATATCACACTTTTTTAAATAGAGATATTTGCGGCTGAACAGTGAGCGACACACTCAAACTGCTTTTTTTTTAGATACTAAACGCCCAAAACTGGATAGTACAGCGATTTGACTCGTGGAACTGCGAAACCACACTGGGATGTCGGGCCTACACAAGACTATTTTCAACAGATATATTTTTGTGTCACAACAGTCAGTAGACACTACTGTTTTTTTTTACGAAAAAAACTACCAAAAGCTGAATAATAGAGATTTTTTACCGTGGGATGGCAAAACCACAGTTATTGTTTACTGGGGTATACCACACTTTTTTAAATAGAGATATTTGCGGCTGAACAGTGAGCGACACACTCAAACTGCTTTTTTTTTAGATACCAAAGGCCCAAAACTGGATAGTACAGCGATTTGACCCGTGGAACTGCGAAACCACACTGGGATGTCGGGCCTACACAAAACTAATTTCAAGAGATATATTTTTGTGTCACAACAGTCAGGAGACACTACTGTTTTTCTTTACGGAAAAAACTACCAAAAGCTGAATAATAGAGATTTTTTACCGTGGGATGGCAAAACCACAGTTTTTGTTTACTGGGGTATACCACACTTTTTTAAATAGAAATATTTGCGGCTTAACAGTGCGCAGCGACACCCTCAAACTGCTTTTTTTTTAGATACCAAAGGCCCAAAACTGGATAGTACAGCGATTTGACCCGTGGAACTGCGAAACCACATTGGGATGTCGGGCCTATGCAAGACTATTTTCAACAGATATATTTTTGTGTCACAACAGTCACGAGACACTACTGTTTTTCTTTACGGAAAAAACTACCAAAAGCTGAATAATAGAGATTTTTTACCGTGGGATGGCAAAACCACAGTTATTGTTTACTGGGGTATACCACTCTTTTTTAAATAGAGATATTTGCGGCTGAACAGTGAGCGACACACTCAAACTGCTTTTTTTTTAGATACCAAAGGCCCAAAACTGGATAGTACAGCGATTGAAACGTGGAACTGCGAAACCACACTGGGATGTCGGGCCTACACAAAACTATTTTCAAGAGATATATTTTTGTGTCACAACAGTCAGGAGACACTACTGTTTTTCTTTACGGAAAAAACTACCAAAAGCTGAATAATAGAGATTTTTTTACCGTGGGATGGCAAAACCACAGTTATTGTTTACTGGGGTATACCACACTTTTTTAAATAGAGATATTTGCGGCTGAACAGTGAGCGACACCCTCAAACTGCTTTTTTTTTTAGATACCAAAGGCCCAAAACTGGATAGTACAGCGATTTGACCCGTGGAACTGCGAAACCACATTGGGATGTCGGGCCTACGCAAGACTATTTTCAACAGATATATTTTTGAGTCACAACAGTCAGGAGACACTACTGTTTTTCTTTACGGAAAAAACTACCAAAAGCTGAATAATAGAGATTTTTTATTGTGGGATGGCAAAACCACAGTTATTGTTTACTGGGGTATACCACACTTTTTTAAATAGAGATATTTTCGGCTGAACAGTGAGCGACACACTCAAACTGCTTTTTTTTAGATACCAAAGGCCCAAAACTGGATAGTACAGCGATTTGACCCGTGGAACTGCGAAACCACACTGGGATGTCGGGCCTACACAAGACTATTTTCAACAGATATATTTTTGTGTCACAACAGTCAGGAGACACTACTGTTTTTCTTTACGGAAAAAACTACCAAAGCTGAATAATAGAGATTTTTTACCGTGGTATGGCAAAACCACAGTTATTGCTTACTGGGGTATACCACACTTTTTTAAATAGAGATATTTGCGGCTGAACAGTGAGCGACACACTCAAACTGCTTTTTTTTAGATACCAAAGGCCCAAAACTGGATAGTACAGCGATTTGACCCGTGGAACTGCGAAACCACACTGGGATGTCGGGCCTACACAAGACTATTTTCAGCAGATATATTTTTGTGTCACAACAGTCAGGAGACACTACTGTTTTTCTTTACGGAAAAAACTACCAAAAGCTGAATAATAGAGATTCTTTACCGCGGGATGGCAAAACCACAGTTATTGTTTACTGGGGTATACCACACTTTTTTAAATAGAGATATTTGTGGCTGAACAGTGAGCGACACACTCAAACTGCTTTTTTTTTAGATACCAAAGGCCGAAAACTGGATAGTACAGCGATTTGACCCGTGGAACTGCGAAACCACACTGGGATGTCGGGCCTACACAAGACTATTTTCAACAGATATATTTTTGTGTCACAACAGTCAGGAGACACTACTGTTTTTCTTTACGGAAAAAACTACCAAAAGCTGAATAATAGAGATTTTTTACCGCGGGATGGCAAAACCACAGTTATTGTTTACTGGGGTATATCACACTTTTTTAAATAGAGATATTTGCGGCTGAACAGTGAGCGACACACTCAAACTGCTTTTTTTTTAGATACTAAACGCCCAAAACTGGATAGTACAGCGATTTGACTCGTGGAACTGCGAAACCACACTGGGATGTCGGGCCTACACAAGACTATTTTCAACAGATATATTTTTGTGTCACAACAGTCAGTAGACACTACTGTTTTTTTTTACGAAAAAAACTACCAAAAGCTGAATAATAGAGATTTTTTACCGTGGGATGGCAAAACCACAGTTATTGTTTACTGGGGTATACCACACTTTTTTAAATAGAGATATTTGCGGCTGAACAGTGAGCGACACACTCAAACTGCTTTTTTTTTAGATACCAAAGGCCCAAAACTGGATAGTACAGCGATTTGACCCGTGGAACTGCGAAACCACACTGGGATGTCGGGCCTACACAAAACTAATTTCAAGAGATATATTTTTGTGTCACAACAGTCAGGAGACACTACTGTTTTTCTTTACGGAAAAAACTACCAAAAGCTGAATAATAGAGATTTTTTACCGTGGGATGGCAAAACCACAGTTTTTGTTTACTGGGGTATACCACACTTTTTTAAATAGAAATATTTGCGGCTTAACAGTGCGCAGCGACACCCTCAAACTGCTTTTTTTTTAGATACCAAAGGCCCAAAACTGGATAGTACAGCGATTTGACCCGTGGAACTGCGAAACCACATTGGGATGTCGGGCCTATGCAAGACTATTTTCAACAGATATATTTTTGTGTCACAACAGTCACGAGACACTACTGTTTTTCTTTACGGAAAAAACTACCAAAAGCTGAATAATAGAGATTTTTTACCGTGGGATGGCAAAACCACAGTTATTGTTTACTGGGGTATACCACTCTTTTTTAAATAGAGATATTTGCGGCTGAACAGTGAGCGACACACTCAAACTGCTTTTTTTTTAGATACCAAAGGCCCAAAACTGGATAGTACAGCGATTGAAACGTGGAACTGCGAAACCACACTGGGATGTCGGGCCTACACAAAACTATTTTCAAGAGATATATTTTTGTGTCACAACAGTCAGGAGACACTACTGTTTTTCTTTACGGAAAAAACTACCAAAAGCTGAATAATAGAGATTTTTTTACCGTGGGATGGCAAAACCACAGTTATTGTTTACTGGGGTATACCACACTTTTTTAAATAGAGATATTTGCGGCTGAACAGTGAGCGACACCCTCAAACTGCTTTTTTTTTTAGATACCAAAGGCCCAAAACTGGATAGTACAGCGATTTGACCCGTGGAACTGCGAAACCACATTGGGATGTCGGGCCTACGCAAGACTATTTTCAACAGATATATTTTTGAGTCACAACAGTCAGGAGACACTACTGTTTTTCTTTACGGAAAAAACTACCAAAAGCTGAATAATAGAGATTTTTTACCGTGGGATGGCAAAACCACAGTTATTGTTTACTGGGGTATACCACACTTTTTTAAATAGAGATATTTTCGGCTGAACAGTGAGCGACACACTCAAACTGCTTTTTTTTAGATACCAAAGGCCCAAAACTGGATAGTACAGCGATTTGACCCGTGGAACTGCGAAACCACACTGGGATGTCGGGCCTACACAAGACTATTTTCAACAGATATATTTTTGTGTCACAACAGTCAGGAGACACTACTGTTTTTCTTTACAGAAAAAAAATACCAAAAGCTGAATAATAGAGATTTTTTACTGTGGGATGGCAAAACCACAGTTATTGTTTACTGGTGTATACCACACTTTTTTAAATAGAGATATTTGCGGCTGAACAGTGAGCGACACACTCAAACTGCTTTTTATTAGATACCAAAGGCCCAAAACTGGATAGTACAGCGATTTGGCCCGTGGAACTGCGAAACCACACTGGGATGTCGGGCCTACACAAAACTATTTTCAACAGATATATTTTTGTGTCACAACAGTCAGGAGACACTACTGTTTTTCTTTACGGAAAAAACTACCAAAAGCTGAATAACAGAGATTTTTTACCGTGGGATGGGAAAACCACAGTTATTGTTTACTGGGGTATACCACACTTTTTTAAATAGAGATATTTGCGGCTGAACAGTGAGCGACACACTCAAACTGCTTTTTTTTTAGATACCAAAGGCCCAAAACTGGATAGTACAGCGATTTGACCCGTGGAACTGCGAAACCACACTGAGATGCCGGGCCTACACAAGACTATTTTCAACAGATATATTTTTGTGTCACAACAGTCAGTAGACACTACTGTTTTTCTTTACGGAAAAAACTACCAAAAGCTGAATAATAGAGATTTTTTACTGTGGGATGGCAAAACCACAGTTATTGTTTACTGGGGTATACCACACTTTTTTAAATAGAGATATATGCGGCTGAACAGTGAGCGACACACTCAAACTGCTTTTTTCTTAGATACCAAAGGCCCAAAACTGGATAGTACAGCGATTTGACCAGTGGAACTGCGAAACCACACTGGGATGTCGGGCCTACACAAAACTAATTTCAACAGATATATTTTTGTGTCACAACAGTCAGGAGACACTACTGTTTTTCTTTACGGAAAAAAATACCAAAAGCTGAATAACAGAGATTTTTTACCGTGGGATGGCAAAACCACAGTTATTGTTTACTGGGGTATACCACACTTTTTTAAATAGAGATATTTGCGGCTGAACAGTGAGCGACACACTCAAACTGCTTTTTTTTTAGATACCAAAGGCCCAAAACTGGATAGTACAGCGATTTGACCCGTGGAACTGCGAAACCACACTGAGATGCCGGGCCTACACAAGACTATTTTCAACAGATATATTTTTGTGTCACAACAGTCAGGAGACACTACTGTTTTTCTTTACGGAAAAAACTACCAAAAGCTGAATAATAGAGATTTTTTACCGTGGGATGGCAAAACCAAAGTCATTTTTTACTGGGGTATACCACACTTTTTTAAATAGAGATATTTGCGGCTGAACAGTGAGCAACACACTCAAACTGCTTTTTTTTTAGATACCAAAGGCCCAAAACTGGATAGTACAGCGATTTGACCCGTGGAACTGCGAAACCACACTGAGATGCCAGGCCTACACAAGACTATTTTCAACAGATATATTTTTGTGTCACAACAGTCAGGAGACACTACTGTTTTTCTTTACGGAAAAAACTACCAAAAGCTGAATAAAAGAGATTTTTTACCGTGGGATGGCAAAACCAAAGTTATTGTTTACTGGGGTATACCACACTTTTTTAAATAGAGATATCTGCGGCTGAACAGTGAGCGACACACTCAAACTGCTTTTTTTTTAGATACCAAAGGCCCAAAACTGGATAGTACAGCGATTTGACCCGTGGAACTGCGAAACCACACTGGGATGTCGGGCCTACACAAGACTATTTTCAACAGATATATTTTTGTGTCACAACAGTCAGGAGACACTACTGTTTTTCTTTACGGAAAAAACTACCAAAAGCTGAATAATAGAGATTTTTTACCGCGGGATGGCAAAACCACAGTTATTGTTTACTGGGGTATATCACACTTTTTTAAATAGAGATATTTGCGGCTGAACAGTGAGCGACACACTCAAACTGCTTTTTTTTAGATACCAAAGGCCCAAAACTGGATAGTACAGCGATTTGACCCGTGGAACTGCGAAACCACACTGGGATGTCGGGCCTACACAAAACTAATTTCAAGAGATATATTTTTGTGTCACAACAGTTAGGAGACACTACTGTTTTTCTTTACGGAAAAAACTACCAAAAGCTGAATAATAGAGATTTTTTACCGTGGGATGGCAAAACCACAGTTATTGTTTACTGGGGTATACCACACTTTTTTAAATAGAAATATTTGCGGCTTAACAGTGAGCGACACCCTCAAACTGCTTTTTTTTTAGATACCAAAGGCCCAAAACTGGATAGTACAGCGATTTGACCCGTGGAACTGCGAAACCACATTGGGATGTCGGGCCTACGCAAGACTATTTTCAACAGATATATTTTTGTGTCACAACAGTCAGGAGACACTACTGTTTTTCTTTACGGAAAAAACTACCAAAAGCTGAATAATAGAGATTTTTTACCGTGGGATGGCAAAACCACAGTTATTGTTTACTGGGGTATACCACACTTTTTTAAATAGAGATATTTGCGGCTGAACAGTGAGCGACACACTCAAACTGCTTTTTTTTTAGATACCAAAGGCCCAAAACTGGATAGTACAGCGATTTGACCAGTGGAACTGCGAAACCACATTGGGATGTCGGGCCTACGCAAGACTATTTTCAACAGATATATTTTTGTGTCACAACAGTCAGGAGACACTACTGTTTTTCTTTACGGAAAAAACTACCAAAAGCTGAATAATAGAGATTTTTTACCGTGGGATGGCAAAACCACAGTTATTGTTTACTGGGGTATACCACACTTTTTTAAATAGAGATATTTTCGGCTGAACAGTGAGCGACACACTCAACCTGCTTTTTTTTAGATACCAAAGGCCCAAAACTGGACAGTACAGCGATTTGACCCGTGGAACTGCGAAACCACACTGGGATGTCGGGCCTACACAAGACTATTTTCAACAGATATATTTTTGTGTCACAACAGTCAGGAGACACTACTGTTTTTCTTTACGGAAAAAACTACCAAAAGCTGAATAATAGAGATTTTTTACTGTGGGATGGCAAAACCACAGTTATTGTTTACTGGGGTATACCACACTTTTTTAAATAGAGATATTTGCGGCTGAACAGTGAGCGACACACTCAAACTGCTTTTTTTTTAGATACCAAAGGCCCAAAACTGGATAGTACAGCGATTTGACCCGTGGAACTGAGAAACCACACTGGGATGTCGGGCCTACACAAAACTATTTTCAACAGATATATTTTTGTGTCACAACAGTCAGGAGACACTACTGTTTTTCTTTACGGAAAAAACTACCAAAAGCTGAATAACAGAGATTTTTTACCGTGGGATGGCAAAACCACAGTTATTGTTTACTGGGGTATACCACACTTTTTTAAATAGAGATATTTGCGGCTGAACAGTGAGCGACACACTCAAACTGCTTTTTTTTTAGATACCAAAGGCCCAAAACTGGATAGTACAGCGATTTGACCCGTGGAACTGCGAAACCACACTGGGATGTCGGGTCTACACAAAACTATTTTCAACAGATATAATTTTGTGTCACAACAGTCAGGAGACACTACTGTTTTTCTTTATGGAAAAAACTACCAAAATCTGAATAATAGAGATTTTTTACCATGGGATGGCAAAACCATAGTTATTGTTTACTGGGGTATACCACACTTTTTAAAATAGAGATATTTGCGGCTGAACAGTGAGCGACACACTCAAACTGCTTTTTTTTTAGATACCAAAGGCCCCAAACTGTATAGTACAGTGATTTGACCCGTGGAACTGTGAAAACACACTGGGATGTCGGGCCTACACACGACTATTTTCAACAGATATATTTTTGTGTCACAACAGTCAGGAGACACTACTGTTTTTCTTTACGGAAAAAACTACCAAAAGCTGAATAATAGAGATTTTTTACCGTGGGATGGCAAAACCACAGTTATTGTTTACTGGGGTATACAACACTTTTTAAAATAGAGATATTTGCGGCTGAACAGTGAGCGACACACTCAAACTGCTTTTTTTTTTTAGATACCAAAGGCCCAAAACTGAATAGTACAGCGATTTGACCCATGGAACTGCGAAACCACACTGGGATGTCGGGCCTGCACAAGACTATTTTCAACAGATATATTTTTGTGTCACAACAGTCAGGAGACACTACTGTTTTTCTTTATGGAAAAAACTATCAAAAGCTGAATAATAGAGATTTTTTACCGTGGTATGGCAAAACCACAGTTATTGTTTAATGGGGTATACCACACTTTTTTAAATAGAGATATTTGCGGCTGAACAGTGAGCGACACAGTCAAACTGCTTTTTTTTTAGATACCAAAGGCCCAAAACTGGATAGTACAGTGATTTGACCCGTGGATCTGTGAAACCACACTGGGATGTCGGGCCTACACAAGACTATTTTCAACATATATATTTTTGTGTCACAACAGTCAGGAGACACTACTGTTTTTCTTTGCGGAAAAAACTACCAAAAGCTGAATAATAGAGATTTTTTACCGTGGGATGGCAAAACCACAGTTATTGTTTACTGGGGTATACCACACTTTTTTAAATAGAGATATTTGCGGCTGAACAGTGAACGACACACTCAAACTGCTTTTTTTTTAGATACCAAAGGCTCAAAACTGGATAGTACAGCGATTTGACCCGTGGAACTGCGAAACCACACTGGGATGTTGGGCCTACACAAGACTATTTTCAAAGATATATTTTTGTGTCACAACAGTCAGGACACAATACTGTTTTCTTTACGGAAAAAACTACCAAAAGCTGAATAATAGAGATTTTTTACCGTGGGATGGCAAAACCACAGTTATTGTTTACTGGGGTATACCACACTTTTGTAAATAGAGATATTTGCGGCTGAACAGTGAGCCACACACTCAAACTGCTTTTTTTTTTAGATACCAAAGGCCCAAAACTGGATAATACAGTGATTTGACCCGTGGAACTGAGAAACCACACTGGGATGTCGGGCCTACACAAGACTATTTTCAACAGATATATTTTTGTGTCACAACAGTCAGGAGACAATACTGTTTTCTTTACGGAAAAAACTACCAAAAGCTGAATAATAGAGATTTTTTACCATGGGATGGCAAAACCACAGTTATTGTTTACTGGGGTATACCACACTTTTTTAAATAGAGATATTTGGGGCTGAACAGTGAGCGACACACTCAAACTGCTTTTTTTTTAGATACCAAAGGCCCAAAACTGGATAGTACAGCGATTTGACCCGTGGAACTGCGAAACCGCACTGGGATGTCGGGCCTACACAAGAATATTTTCAACAGATATATTTTTGTGTCACAACAGTCAGGAGACACTACTGTTTTTCTTTACGGAAAAAACTACCAAAAGCTGAACAACAGAGATTTTTAACTGTGGGATAGCAAAACCACAGTTATTGTTTACTGGGGTATACCACACTTTTTTAAATAGAGATATTTGCGGCTGAACAGTGAGCGACACACTCAAACTGCTTTTTTTTTAGATACCAAAGGCCCAAAATTGGATAGTACAGCGATTTGACCCGTGGAACTGCGAAACCACACTGGGATGTCGGGCCTACACAAGACTATTTTCAACAGATATATTTTTGTGTCACAACAGTCAGGAGACACTACTGATTTTCTTTACAAAAAAAACTACCAAAAGCTGAATAATAGAGATTTTTTACCGTGGGATGGCAAAACCACAGTTATTGTTTACTGGGGTATACCACACTTTTTTAAATAGAGATATTTGCGGCTGAACAGAGAGTGACACACTCAAACTGCTTTTTTTTTAGATACCAAAGGCCCAAAACTGGATAGTACAGCGATTTGACCCGTGGAACTGCGAAACCACACTGGGATGTCGGGCCTACACAAGACTATTTTCAACAGATATATTTTTGTGTCAAAACAGTCAGGAGACACTACTGTTTTTCTTTATGGAAAAAACTACCAAATGCAGAATAATAGAGATTTTTTACCGTGGGATGGCAAAACCACAGTTATTGTTTACTGGGGTTTTCCACACTTTTTTAAATAGAGATATTTGCGGCTGAACAGTGAGCGACACACTCAAACTGCTTTTTTTTAGATACCAAAGGCCCAAAACTGGATAGTACAGCGATTTGACCCGTGGAACTGCGAAACCACACTGGGATGTCGGGCCTACACAAGACTATTTTCAACAGATATATTTTTGTGTCACAACAGTCAGGAGACACTACTGTTTTTCTTTACGGAAAAAACTACCAAAAGCTGAATAATAGAGATTTTTTACCGTGGGATGGCAAAACCACAGTTATTGTTTACTGGGGTATACCACACTTTTTTAAATAGAGATATTTGCGGCTGAACAGTGAGCGACACACTCAAAATGCTTTTTTTTTAGATACCAAAGGCCCAAAACAGGATAGTACAGCGATTTGACCCGTGGAACTGCGAAACCACACTGGGATGTCGGGCCTACACAAGACTATTTTCAACAGATATATTTTTGTGTCACAACAGTCAGGAGACACTACTGTTTTTCTTTACGGAAAAAACTACCAAAATCTGAATAATAGAGATTTTTTACCGTGGGATGGCAAAACCAAAGTTATTGTTTACTGGGGTATACCACACTTTTTTAAATAGAGATATTTGTGGCTGAACAGTGAGCGACACCCTCAAACTGCTTTTTTTTTAGAGACCAAAGGCCCAAAACTGGATAGTACAGCGATTTGACCCGTGGAACTGCGAAACCACATTGGGATGTCGGGCCTACGCAAGACTATTTTCAACAGATATATTTTTGTGTCACAACAGTCAGGAGACACTACTGTTTTTCTTTACGGAAAAAAACTACCAAAAACTGAATAATAGAGATTTTTTACCGTGGGATGGCAAAACCACAGTTATTGTTTACTGGGGTATACCACACTTTTTTAAATAGAGATATCTTCGGCTGAACAGTGAGCGACACACTCAAACTGCTTTTTTTTTAGATACCAAAGGCCCAAAACTGGATAGTACAGTGATTTGACCCGTGGAACTGCGAAACCACACTGGGATGTCGGGTCTACACAAAACTATTTTCAACAGATATATTTTTGTGTCACAACAGTCAGGATACACTACTGTTTTTCTTTACAGAAAAAACTACCAAAAGCTGAATAATAGAGATTTTTTACCGTGGGATGGCAAAACCACAGTTATTGTTTACTGGGGTATACCACACCTTTTTAAATAGAGATATTTGCGGCTGAACAGTGAGTGACACACTCAAACTGCTTTTTTTAGATACCAAAGGCCCAAAACTGGATAGTAAAGCGATATGACCAGTGGAACTGCGAAACCACACTGGGATGTCGGGCCTACACAAGACTATTTTCAACAGATATATTTTTGTGTCACAACAGTCAGGAGACACTACTGTTTTTCTTTACGGAAAAAACTACCAAAAGCTGAATGATAGAGATTTTTTACCGTGGGAGGGCAAAACCACAGTTATTGTTTACTGGGGTATACCACACTTTTTTAAATAGAGATATTTGCGGCTGAACAGTGAGAGACACACTCAAACTGCTTTTTTTTTAGATACCAAAGGCCCAAAAGTGGATAGTACAGCGATTTTACCTGTGGAACTGCGAAACCACACTGGGATGTCGGGCCTGCACAAGACTATTTTCAACAGATATAATTTTGTGTCACAACAGTCAGGAGACACTACTGTTTTTCTTTATGGAAAAAACTACCGAAATCTGAATAATAGAGATTTTTTACCATGGGATGGCAAAACCATAGTTATTGTTTACTGGGGTATACCACACTTTTTTAAATAGAGATATTTGCGGCTGAACAGTGAGCGACACACTCAAACTGCTTTTTTTTAGATACCAAAGGCCCAAAATTGGATAGTACAGCGATTTGACCCGTGGAACTGCGAAACCACACTGGGATGTCGGGCCTACACAAGACTATTTTCAACAGATATATTTTTGTGTCACAACAGTCAGGAGACACTACTGATTTTCTTTACAAAAAAAACTATCAAAAGCTGAATAATAGAGATTTTTTACCGTGGGATGGCAAAACCACAGTTATTGTTTACTGGGGTATACCACACTTTTTTAAATAGAGATATTTGCGGCTGAACAGTGAGTGACACACTCAAACTGCTTTTTTTTTAGATACCAAAGGCCCAAAACTGGATAGTACAGCGATTTGACCCGTGGAACTGCGAAACCACACTGGGATGTCGGGCCTACACAAGACTATTTTCAGCAGATATATTTTTGTGTCACAACAGTCAGGAGACACTACTGTTTTTCTTTACGGAGAAAACTACCAAAAGCTGAATAATAGAGATTTTTTACTGTGGGATGGCAAAACCACAGTTATTGTTAACTGGGGTATACCACACGTTTTTAAATAGAGATATTTGCGGCTGAACAGTGAGCGACACACTCAAACTGCTTTTTTTTAGATACCAAAGGCCCAAAACTGGATAGTACAGCGATTTGACCCGTGGAACTGCGAAACCACATTGGGATGTCGGGCCTACGCAAGACTATTTTCAACAGATATATTTTTGTGTCACAACAGTCAGGAGACACTACTGTTTTTCTTTACAGAAAAAACTACCAAAAGCTGAATAATAGAGATTTTTTACCGTGGGATGGCAAAACCACAGTTATTGTTTACTGGGGTATACCACACCTTTTTAAATAGAGATATTTGCGGCTGAACAGTGAGTGACACACTCAAACTGCTTTTTTTTTAGATACCAAAGGCCCAAAACTGGATAGTACAGCGATTTGACCCGTGTAACTGCGAAACCACACTGGGATGTCGGGCCTACACAAGACTATTTTCAACAGATATATTTTTGTGTCACAACAGTCAGGAGACACTACTGTTTTTCTTTACGGAGAAAACTACCAAAAGCTGAATAATAGAGATTTTTTACTGTGGGATGGCAAAACCACAGTTATTGTTAACTGGGGTATACCACACTTTTTTAAATAGAGATATTTGCGGCTGAACAGTGAGCGACACACTCAAACTGCTTTTTTTTTAGATACCAAAGGCCCAAAACTGGATAGTACAGTGATTTGACCCGTTGAACTGCGAAAGCACACTGGGAAGTCAGACCTACACAAGACTATTTTCAACAGATATATATTTTTTGTCACAACAGTCAGGAGACACTACTGTTTTTCTTTATGGAAAAAACTACCAAAAGCAGAATAATAGAGATTTTTTACCGTGATATGACAAAACCACAGTTATTGTTTACTGGGGTATACCACACGTTTTTAAATAGAGATATTTGCGGCTGAACAGTGAGCGACACACTCAAACTGCTTTTTTTTAGATACCAAAGGCCCAAAACTGGATAGTACAGCGATTTGACCCGTGGAACTGCGAAACCACATTGGGATGTCGGGCCTACGCAAGACTATTTTCAACAGATATATTTTTGTGTCACAACAGTCAGGAGACACTACTGTTTTTCTTTACGGAAAAAAACTACCAAAAACTGAATGATAGAGATTTTTTACCGTGGGATGGCAAAACCACAGTTATTGTTTACTGGGGTATACCACACTTTTTTAAATAGAGATATCTTCGGCTGAACAGTGAGCGACACACTCAAACTGCTTTTTTTTTAGATACCAAAGTCCCAAAACTGGATAGTACAGCGATTTGACCCGTGGAACTGCGAAACCACACTGGGATGTCGGGTCTACACAAAACTATTTTCAACAGATATATTTTTGTGTCACAACAGTCAGGAGATACTACTGTTTTTCTTTACAGAAAAAACTACCAAAAGCTGAATAATAGAGATTTTTTACCGTGGGATGGCAAAACCACAGTTATTGTTTACTGGGGTATACCACACCTTTTTAAATAGAGATATTTGCGGCTGAACAGTGAGTGACACACTCAAACTGCTTTTTTTAGATACCAAAGGCCCAAAACTGGATAGTAAAGCGATATGACCAGTGGAACTGCGAAACCACACTGGGATGTCGGGCCTACACAAGACTATTTTCAACAGATATATTTTTGTGTCACAACAGTCAGGAGACACTACTGTTTTTCTTTACGGAAAAAACTACCAAAAGCTGAATAATAGAGATTTTTTACCGTGGGAGGGCAAAACCACAGTTATTGTTTACTGGGGTATACCACAGTTTTTTAAATAGAGATATTTGCGGCTGAACAGTGAGCGACACACTCAAACTGCTTTTTTTTTAGATACCAAAGGCCCAAAAGTGGATAGTACAGCGATTTTACCTGTGGAACTGCGAAACCACACTGGGATGTGGGGCCTGCACAAGACTATTTTCAACAGATATAATTTTGTGTCACAACAGTCAGGAGACACTACTGTTTTTCTTTATGGAAAAAACTACCAAAATCTGAATAATAGAGATTTTTTACCATGGGATGGCAAAACCATAGTTATTGTTTACTGGGGTATACCACACTTTTTTAAATAGAGATATTTGCGGCTGAACAGTGAGCGACACACTCAAACTGCTTTTTTTTTAGATACCAAAGGCCCAAAATTGGATAGTACAGCGATTTGACCCGTGGAACTGCGAAACCACACTGGGATGTCGGGCCTACACAAGACTATTTTCAACAGATATATTTTTGTGTCACAACAGTCAGGAGACACTACTGATTTTCTTTACAAAAAAAACTATCAAAAGCTGAATAATAGAGATTTTTTACCGTGGGATGGCAAAACCACAGTTATTGTTTACTGGGGTATACCACACTTTTTTAAATAGAGATATTTGCGGCTGAACAGTGAGTGACACACTCAAACTGCTTTTTTTTTAGATACCAAAGGCCCAAAACTGGATAGTACAGCGATTTGACCCGTGGAACTGCGAAACCACAATGGGATGTCGGGCCTACACAAGACTATTTTCAGCAGATATATTTTTGTGTCACAACAGTCAGGAGACACTACTGTTTTTCTTTACGGAGAAAACTACCGAAAAGCTGAATAATAGAGATTTTTTACTGTGGGATGGCAAAACCACAGTTATTGTTAACTGGGGTATACCACACTTTTTTAAATAGAGATATTTGCGGCTGAACAGTGAGCGACACACTCAAACTGCTTTTTTTTAAGATACCAAAGGCCCAAAACTGGATAGTACAGCGATTTGACCCGTGGAACTGCGAAACCACACTGGGATGTCGGCTCTACACAAAACTATTTTCAACAGATATATTTTTGTGTCACAACAGTCAGGAGACACTACTGTTTTTCTTTACGGAAAAAACTACCAAAAGCTGAATAATAGAGATTTTTTACCGTGGGATGGCAAAACCACAGTTATTGTTTACTGGGGTATACCACACCTTTTTAAATAGAGATATTTGCGGCTGAACAGTGAGCGACACACTCAAACTGCTTTTTTTTTAGATACCAAAGGCCCAAAACTGGATAGTACAGCGATTTGACCCGTGGAACTGCGAAACCACACTGGGATGTCGGGCCTACACAAGACTATTTTCAACAGACATATTTTTGTGTCACAACAGTCAGGAGACACTACTGTTTTTCTTTACGGAAAAAACTACCAAAAGCTGAATAATAGAGATTTTTTACCGTGGGAGGGCAAAACCACAGTTATTGTTTTCTGGGGTATACCACACTTTTTTAAATAGAGAAATTTGCGGCTGAACAGTGAGCGACACACTCAAACTGCTTTTTTTTAGATACCAAAGGCCCAAAAGTGGATAGTACAGCGATTTTACCTGTGGAACTGCGAAACCACACTGGGATGTCGGGCCTACACAAGACTATTTTCAACAGATATAATTTTGTGTCACAACAGTCAGGAGACACTACTGTTTTTCTTTATGGAAAAAACTACCAAAATCTGAATAATAGAGATTTTTTACCATGGGATGGCAAGACCATAGTTATTGTTTTCTGGGGTATACCACACTTTTTAAAATAGAGATATTTGCGGCTGAACAGTGAGCGACACACTCAAACTGCTTTTTTTTTAGATACCAAAGGCCCAAAACTGGATGGTACAGTGATTTGACCAGTGGAACTGTGAAAACACACTGGGATGTCGGGCCTACACAAGACTATTTTCAACAGATATATTTTTGTGTCACAAAAGTCAGGAGACACTACTGTTTTTCTTTACGGAAAAAACTACCAAAAGCTGAATAATGGAGATTTTTTACCGTGGGATGGCAAAACCACAGTTATTGTTTACTGGGGTATACCACACTTTTTTAAATAGAGATATTTGCGGCTGAACAGTGAGCGACACACTCAAACTGCTTTTTTTTTAGATACCAAAGGCCCAAAACTGGATAGTACAGCGATTTGACCCGTGGAACTGCGAAACCACACTGGGATGTCGGGCCTACACAAGACTATTTTCAAAGATATATTTTTGCGTCACAACAGTCAGGAGACACTACTGTTTTTCTTTACGGAAAAAACTACCAAAAGCTGAATAATAGAGATTTTTTACCGTGGGATGGCAAAACCACAGTTATTGTTTACTGGGGTTTACAACACTTTTTAAAATAGAGAAATTTGCGGCTGAACAGTGAGCGACACACTCAAACTGCTTTTTTTTTTTAGATTCCAAAGGCCCAAAACTGGATAGTACAGCGATTTGACCCGTGGAACTGCGAAACCACACTGGGATGTCGGGCCTGCACAAGACTATTTTCAACAGATATAATTTTGTGTCACAACAGTTAGGAGACACTACTGTTTTTCTTTATGGAAAAAACTATCAAAAGCTGAATAATAGAGATTTTTTACCGTGGTATGGCAAAACCACAGTTATTGTTTAATGGGGTATACCACACTTTTTTAAATAGAGATATTTGCAGCTGAACAGTGAGCGACACAGTCAATCTGCTTTTTTTTTAGATACCAAAGGCCCAAAACTGGATAGTACAGTGATTTGACCCGTGGATCTGTGAAACCACACTGGGATGTCGGGCCTACACAAGACTATTTTCAACATATATATTTTTGTGTCACAACAGTCAGGAGACACTACTGTTTTTCTTTGCGGAAAAAACTACCAAAAGCTGAGTAATAGAGATTTTTTACCGTGGGATGGCAAAACCACAGTTATTGTTTACTGGGGCATACCACACTTTTTTAAATAGAGATATTTGCGGCTGAACAGTGAACGACACACTCAAACTGCTTTTTTTTTAGATACCAAAGGCTCAAAACTGGATAGTACAGCGATTTGACCCGTGGAACTGCGAAACCACACTGGGATGTTGGGCCTACACAAGACTATTTTCAAAGATATATTTTTGTGTCACAACAGTCAGGAGACAATACTGTTTTCTTTACGGAAAAAACTACCAAAAGCTGAATAATAGAGATTTTTTACCGTGGGATGGCAAAACCACAGTTATTGTTTACTGGGGTATACCACACTTTTTTAAATAGAGATATTTGCGGCTGAACAGTGAGCCACACACTCAAACTGCTTTTTTTTTTAGATACCAAAGGCCCAAAACTGGATAATACAGTGATTTGACCCTTGGAACTGAGAAACCACACTGGGATGTCGGGCCTACACAAGAATATTTTCAACAGATATATTTTTGTGTCACAACAGACAGGAGACAATACTGTTTTCTTTACGGAAAAAACTACCAAAAGCTGAATAATAGAGATTTTTTACCATGGGATGGCAAAACCACAGTTATTGTTTACTGGGGTATACCACACTTTTTTAAATAGAGATATTTGGGGCTGAACAGTGAGCGACACACTCAAACTGCTTTTTTTTTAGATACCAAAGGCCCAAAACTGGATAGTACAGCGATTTGACCCGTGGAACTGCGAAACCGCACTGGGATGTTGGGCCTACACAAGACTATTTTCAACAGATTTATTTTTGTGTCACAACAGTCAGGAGACACTACTGTTTTTCTTTACGGAAAAAACTACCAAAAGCTGAATAATAGAGATTTTTTACCGTGGGATGGCAAAACCACAGTTATTGTTTAATGGGGTATACCACACTTTTTTAAATAGAGATATTTGCGGCTGAACAGTGAGCGACACACTCAAACTGCTTTTTTTTTAGATACCAAAGGCCCAAAACTGGATAGTACAGCGATTTGTCCCGTGGAACTGCGAAACCACACTGGGATGTCGGGCCTACACAAGACTATTTTCAACAGATATATTTTTGTGTCACAACATTCAGGAGACACTTTTGTTTTCTTTACGGAAAAAACTACCAAAAGCTGAATAATAGAGATTTTTTACCGTGGGATGGCAAAACCACAATTATTGTTTACTGGGTATACCACACTTTTTTAAATAGAGATCTTTGCAGCTGAACAGTGAGCGACACACTCGAACTGCTTTTTTTTTAGATACCAAAGGCCCAAAATTGGATAGTACAACGATTTGACCCGTGGAACTGCGAAACCACACTGGGATGTTGGGTCTACACAACACTATTTTCAGCAGATATATTTTTGTGTCACAACTGTCAGGAGACACTACTGTTTTTCTTTACGGAAAAAACTACCAAAAGCTGAACAACAGAGATTTTTAACTGTGGGATAGCAAAACCACAGTTATTGTTTACTGGGGTATACCACACTTTTTTAAATAGAGATATTTGCGGCTGAACAGTGAGCGACACACTCAAACTGCTTTTTTTTTAGATACCAAAGGCCCAAAATTGGATAGTACAGCGATTTGACCCGTGGAAATGCGAAACCACACTGGGATGTCGGGCCTACACAAGACTATTTTCAACAGATATATTTTTGTGTCACAACAGTCAGGAGACACTACTCATTTTTAGTGTTGAGCCACCCCCGTGATGTTCGAGTTCGGTTCGGTTCGTCGAACACCCGTGTGTTCGCCGAACTGTTCGTCGAACTGTTCGTCGAACACCTTCGAACACCGTTAAAACCAATGGCAGGCAAACAAAAACACATAGAAACACATAGAAAACACCTTCAAAGGTGTCCAAAAGCTGACAAACTGCTCAGAAGACACAACTAACACATGGAAAAGTGACAAGTACATATAGTCATGCGAAAAGAAAAGAGGTGGAGGAGTAAAAGGAGGGGGAGACACAGATATAGGCATGTCATGCCCTTCTAAAATCCAAAAAGTGAGAAGCCGAGACGGCCAGTCCGCTCCTGCCCGTGCCACCTCCGGGTCGCCGGGTTTGTGCCAGAGCCGCGGTGAACCCTGACGGCCAGCCCCCCTCTCCCAATACTGGTGCCTGTCCGCTGGTGGGTCGAGAGAGCCCCCCTGTGGTGGAGGCAGCTCTAAGCTTTTTAATTTAAATTGTCCCTCTAATTTGAATGAATACACTTTAAATCCATTTACAAGGATCTATTGGAGGGCAAGTCTCATGCCAGCAGCCGCGTAATTCCAGCTCCAGTAGCGTCCACTAAAGCTGCTGCAGTTAAAAAGCTTTTATAAGGATCGAGCTCGGCTGTCCACCGCAAGGCATCCTAGTGCCAGTCCCAGCCCCTATGCCTTGGGGTGCCTCCTGATGCTCTTCACTGAGTATCCCGTGGTCCCGAAGCATTTCCTTTGAAAAAATTAAGTGTCCAAACTACAGGTGGTGTAGCTTGCTTAACAGCCGGGATAATCCGCTGACTAGCAGACACTGCTACTAGGCACAAAGTATTTCCTGGGCTAGATGCAGTTAAAAATTTGTAAGTAGATACTCTCGTTGGATGCTGAGAAAGCATTCCATAGAGTCTCCTGGCACGCCATATATGATTCTCTTAAAAAGCTTGGGGTAGGGGTCTAGGGGACCCTTTTATAGCCAAAATCACGGCCCTGTATCACAATACGTCACCTAGGCTGAAGATAAATGGAACTGTAGCACCGAGGGCTCGGTTGCTACAGACGTATTGCACCTCACCCAGAGGTGTGATATCTCACTCTCAGATAAGGATGGAGTGTGGATCAGGACCCGACACCTGCATGCATTACACCACATTGCCGTGGGGCAGGGCGACCAATATGCCCCTGAGATGGGCACGACAGTCCCTGTCCCTGGCTGGAGTGGGGGGAGGGAACACTGAGGAAGGGGAACCCTGCAGTGCAGGAGCAGGGAGGAAGCAGTTCCTGGGTGCATTGAGAAGGGAGTATAAAAGGTGGGCACCATCTTAGTTCAGTGCAGAGAAGTCTGAGCAGAAGTGGCAGGGAGCAGGGGCTGTGCATGAGCTCTGCTCTGGAGGCGGGCCTAGTAACAGAGGCCCAGGCCTGCAAGAGGGAGAAGGAAGGAAGAGGAGCGGAGAAGGCTCCAGGAACGAGGAATGAAGGGATCCCAGGGGTGCGGACGGGCGAGTCGCCACCGCACGCCCGAATCCACCTGCGTGGAGGGGTCAGGCCAAAGGGGGAGACCGGTCCCCGAACTAGTGGAGGCAGGAAACGACCCTCAGCTAGAAACCGGAGGCTCTGACATTTTATGTGGCGCAGCCCCTTGCTCCACCCGCTAGGAAGACACCACATAGGGTCAGGGAAACTGGCGCCAAGTTTACCAAGAGGAGGCCCGAGGCAGCCGGACAGAAGTGTTGGTAAGAAAGGCCAGACAAAGGACACACAAATGGGGTCCTGTGAAGCGCTCCAAAGTTATCTGGGAGTTGTCTGAGCCCCTCACCTGGTGAGCACAGTACGACGTGGGCAGCCGTTACCTGCAGACGTGGTCTGGATAATAAGAACTGTGAGTAAAGGCCCTGAACTGCATCACTGACTCCGTGTCGTTACTGCTGCTGCCCTGCACCATCACCCCCATCCTCCGCATACACTGCCCTGAGGCTATACTCCTCCCGTGGGGAGTTATGCTACGCTCTGCTGCACCCACAACACCAGCCTTAGCGGTCTGCCCTGTAGCGGCGGTTCACTCTGACCGCAATCCACGGGTGGCGTAGTCGGACATTTAAACATCAAAACCACATAAATAGTTCCGCCACTGGATTGACCGCCCTGAGCCACGGAACCGGATCGCCGCCACGAAGACTACAACCACCAGCATCCACCAAAAAGGGTCCGGCTCCGGGTGTCCCAAGGCCCAGGGGGTGCGTCAGAACATTTTCATCACCTTTCACAATCACCAATGGGACAAGGCAGGGATGTCCTCTGTCCCCTCTCTTATACATCCTAGTGACGGAGCACCTGCTCTCATCAATTCGCCATAACCCCAATATTAGGTGGATTGAGGTGGGAGGCACCGAGTACAAGTGCTCTCTATTTGCTGATGATGTCCTAGTATATATCACTCAATCACATATATCCATCCCTGCTGTTATGGCTGAAATAGATCACTTTGTTACATGGTAAAATTTTAAAATCAATGCAGCGAAGTCTGAGGCCCTCGATGTCTTCCTCCCTAAATCCATATAGGATTCCATCCAGTCCAACTTTCCCTTTGCCTGGCCCTCACAGGGTATCAAATACTTAGGAATTCCTATTCATAGAGACCTCTCCCATCTATGTTAACTTAATTTTGGGCCCTTTATTGAACAATTCCATACAGACCACGGTTGGCAAGTTAGAACTGTAAGATTCACTACGTGAACCGCTGGTGTTTTGTGGAAAAGCACATGTACACCGCGTTCCAAATTATTATGCAAAAAGTGTTTAGGAGTGATAAGGGAAGAATTTGTTTGTTTGTCAGTTAAACTCATTGATGGTGATGTGTGTCAGGGCTCTTTATATCACTGTAAGCAATTGCAGACACCTGTGCTAATTAGTTTGGCAGGTGTGTCCAATGAAAGGCAAGACTACTTAAGAAGGCTCTCTCACATTATTAAGCAGCCTACATTTTCTGCCAAAATGGGAAAGAAAAAGGATGTGTCGGCTGCTGAGAAGCAACAAATTGTGGAGTGTTTAGGTCAAGGCATGACTACAATCAACATTGTGCGATGATCAGGATGAAGTGTCTTGGCAATCAAGAAGTATGTAGCTGATTCACAGTACACACGTGTGCGTGCTGATAAGGGCAAATTGAGGACTCTTTCCTACAGGCAATTACGTCAGGTTGAAAGAGCAGCGGCAAAAAAGCCTTGTCATAGCAGCAGACAAGTTTTTGAAGCTGCTTGTGCCTCCAACGTCCCCCGAACAACAAGATGCAGGGTCCTTCAGAGGTTTGCAGCTGTGCATACGCCATCCTGTCGACCTCCTCTATCCACTTCACACAAGCAGAAATGGCTCCAGTGGGCCAAACATTACATGAAGACTGATTTCAAAACTGTTTTGTTCACGGATGAGTGCCGTGCAGCGCTCGATGGTCCAGATGAATGGAGTGGAGGATGGCTGGTTGATGGACACCCCACGCAAACACGGCTACAGCGCCAACAAGGAGGAGGTGGAGTAATGTTTTGGGCTGGAATCATGGGGAGAGAGATTGTCGGCCCCTTTAGGATCCCTGAAGGCGCTAAAGATGAACTCCATAATGTATGTGGATTTTCTCAAACAGCACTTCCTGCCATGGTTCAAGAAGAAGAACCGTGTATTTCACAGCAAGATCATTTTTCTGCATGATAATGCACCATCTCATGCTGCACATAAAACATCTGCATCTCTGGCTGATATGGGCATAAAAGGGGACAAACTTATGGTGTGACCCCCATGCTCCCCTGACCTCTACCCCATTCAGAACCTTTGGAGCATCATTAAAAGGAGTGTCTATGATGGCGGGAGGCAGTTCACATCTAAGCAACAGCTCTGGGAGGGTATTCTGTCCTCATGCAAAACAATTGAAGCAGAAACCATCCAAAACCTGACAAATTCAATGGACGAGAGAGTTCAGAAGCTCCTTTCGAACAAGGGGTCCTATGTGAAAATGTAACATCACCTAGAATAAAGTTTTGAGTTGAAAACTGTTTGATTTCAGTTTCTAACAACCTGCTAATGCTTATAATTTCAAAAATGACCATTTTTTTGGTCTTTATTAAAATGAAAAGGTTGATCGAAAAGTTTGGGGGATCTAAGAGTGTGGCAACCCAGTAGTCATGATTACTTCGAATTCTGACAATATGAGGGTCATGCTGCAGGTAGTGCAGCAAGAAGGCACTTATGTGTCTTGCGCATCTCGGAGCCCCAAAATTATTTTCCGGGCTAGATGCAGCTAAAAATTATTTTTAATTTTAAATCTGGTGAAGCTTATTATAGATGGCCTAATAGGATCAGTGCTGCACACTGCTACAAAGCCCAAATTATTTTCCAGTCAAGATACAGATAAACATGATTAGTAATTTGAAAGCTTAAAACGGTTGGTAGGGTGATTTTAACCAATCATCAAGCTTTTACTCTCCCCAGGATGACACAGGGGTAGAAAAGTCGTTTCGGATCCATGATTTGTTCATCTTTATGAACTTGAGTCTGTCTACATTATCAGTGGAGAGCCGCGTGCGCTTATCTGTCAGCACACCACCAGCAGCGCTGAACACACGTTCAGACAGAACGCTGGCTGCGGGGCATGACAAGATCTCCAAGGCGTAAGTGGCTAGCTCCGGCCATTTATCCAGATTGGAAGCCCAAAAAGAGCAAGGGTCCAGTGACACAGTCGTGGCTTCAATGTTTACTTGGAGATACTCCTGTACCATCGTCTCTAGGCGTTGACTATGTGTCAGACTTCTTGTCTCCTGTGGCCTTGCAAAGGATGGGCTAAAAAAGTGGTGAAATGATTCCGCAAAATTGATGTTACCAGCAGATACTGTGGTTCTGTTACGGTTTGAGTGCTGAACACTTGACGGTCCCACGGTTGGCAAGTTGGAACTGTGAGATTCACTACGTGCACCACTGGTATTTTGTGGAAAAGCACATGTAAGATTCTGCAACAGTCTCTGCTGATACTCCTGCATGCGTGCATCCCTTTCTATGGCAGGAATAATTTCTGCAAATTTACTTTTGTACCGGGGATCTAACAGTGTGGCAACCCAGTAGTCAGGATTATTTCTAATGCTCACAATTCGAGGGTCATGTTGCAGGTAGTGCAGCAAGAAGGCACTCATGTGTGTTGCGCATCCAGGAGCACCAAGTCCCTGTTGTGTTGGTGGCGAGGTAACAATCATGCTTCCTTCCTCTGTCCTCTCCCCCCAACCTCGCACAACAGAAATGTGATCAAGGTCTCCCTCATCTGATGAGTCTTCCATCAGTTCGTCCTCCACTTCTTCCTGGGCTCCTGCACCTTCCTCACTAGTTTGGCTGCTACCATGCGCCCTGGTAAAATCATCTCCCCCACCCTCACATGCCTGCCGCCCTGGTGCTGCCGACCGTCTGGACCTTGCAGATGTTAGCCCTTCCGCATACAACTCCTCCTCCTCTACTTCCTCCACCTCCTCTGCTGACCTCATCTCTTGGCTGACGGTGGGTTGACAGTAAGTGGGATCTCCGACCTCATCATCATCACCCTGTGCGTTATCACACCCGTCGTCCTCAGAGGCAACCTGTTCCTGCCCTGACAAAAAACTAAAGTTGTCGCTCCAATCAGGTATTTGAGTCTTATCATCGTCTTCCTCATTGTCTCCACCAACAGGAGTTACAGTTTGGGAATGAGGGTCTACATTATGGTCAGAACCTTCTGCGTCTGGTCCTGGATCCGACTCATAAAGATTCTGGGCATCAGTGCAGATCATTTCCTCGTCTGTATTCACAGAAGCGCTGGAGTCGACCTCTGATTCCCAGGCTATAGTATGAGTAAACAGCTCTGCAGACTCAACCATCTGTTCTACCTCATACTCAGACGGGCAGCTGGAGATTTGGGAGCTGTGAGGAAGCAAGTGCGATTTGGGTGACACCTTTGAGGACTGGAGTATTTGTGATGTTGAAGTTGATGTGGAGGAGAGCCCACTTAAAGGAGCACTTGATATCCGTTGAAGCACCTGCTGTTTTTGTGCCTCATCTGGAATTTGTAGCGATTGGCGTGGCCGTAAGAAATGGATCTTATCACATTGTCCGCTAAAAGAAGTAGACATTTTAGTTTGGCTGGAAGATGGTCTTTCTTCTGCACCTACCCCACGGACACAACCTTTTTTCCCCTTCCCAACACGCCTATTCCCCTTTCCACCAGCATCAGGCCTTTTTCCACTCATTTTGGTGGTTAACTAATTCACAACTCTGGAGTTGTTTGCACAAAAAAACAATGGATGGTAACCGAGCAGAGCTGAGTGGCCAAACTGTGGTATTAGGCCAAAACTATTGGCTGGGTTAGATGCAGAAAAAAATTATTTTTAATTTGCAACCTGATGGAGGTCAGTATAGATGGACTAATAGACCAAGTCCCACACACCGCTAGAAGCCCAAATATTTTTTCAGAGCTAGATGCAGAAAATTTTTTTATTCAATTTGCAACCTGATGGAGGTCAGTATAGATGGACTAATAGACCAAGTCCCACACACTGCTAGAAGCCCAAATATTTTTTCAGAGCTAGATGCAGAAAAAAATTATTTTTAATTTGCAACCTGATGGAGGTCAGTATAGATGGACTAATAGACCAAGTCCCACACACCGCTAGAAGCCCAAATATTTTTTCAGAGCTAGATGCAGAAAATTTTTTTATTCAATTTGCAACCTGATGGAGGTCAGTATAGATGGACTAATAGACCAAGTCCCACACACTGCTAGAAGCCCAAATATTTTTTCAGAGCTAGATGCAGAAAAAAATTATTTTTAATTTGCAACCTGATGGAGGTCAGTATAGATGGACTAATAGACCAAGTCCCACACACTGCTAGAAGCCCAAATATTTTTTCAGAGCTAGATGCAGAAAAAAATTATTTTTAATTTGCAACCTGATGGAGGTCAGTATAGATGGACTAATAGAACAAGTCCCACACGCTGCTAGAAGCCCAAATATTTTTTCAGAGATAAATGAAGAAAAAAATTATTTTTAATTTGCAACCTGATGGAGGTCAGTATAGATGGACTAATAGACCAAGTCCCACACACTGCTAGAAGCCCAAATATTTTTTCAGAGCTAGATGCAGAAAAAAATTATTTTTAATTTGCAACCTGATGGAGGTCAGTATAGATGGACTAATAGACCAAGTCCCACACACCGCTAGAAGCCCAAATATTTTTTCAGAGCTAGATGCAGAAAAAAATTATATTCAATTTGCAACCTGCTGGAGGTCAGTATAGAAGGACTAATAGAACAAGTCCCACACACTGCTAGAAGCCCAAATATTTTTTCAGAGCTAAATGAAGAAAAAAATTATTTTTAATTTGCAACCTGATGGAGGTCAGTATAGATGGACTAATAGACCAAGTCCCACACACTGCTAGAAGCCCAAATATTTTTTCAGAGCTAGATGCAGAAAAAAATTATATTCAATTTGCAACCTGATGGAGGTCAGTATAGATGGACTAATAGAATGATGCTATGCCCAAAAGATTTTACTTCACTAGGTGCAGTAAAAAAATTGGTATTCTATACACAGGTGGTATATCTTGCAACACAGATAGGCTACTCCACTGACTAACACACTCTGCAATAGGCCAAAAAGGATTAGCTTTGCTAGATTCAGCCAAATGCTGTGAAAAAAACTTGCACAGCACTGGCACAGACCTGCCTGGCAAAAACTGATAGGAACTGATGTAACCTAGTCCTGAAAAGGACTCCAATTACAATTAGTCTTTACTCCCACAATCTATCTATTTAAGAGCACAGACCTGCCTGATAAAAGTCGTAGGAAATGCTGTAACCTAGTCCTTAAAAGGACTGCAATCACAACTATTCCCTACTCCCAAGCTATCTGTATATTTGTGCGAAAATTGGCTTGAAATTAACAAGGTATAGCGCACACAGCAACAGCGGTGCCGTCTAACACGCAGCTGCAGCAGTGAGAAAATGGTGGCGACGGGGAAAATGGCTTGGTCTTATAGGGCAAGGACATGTGACATACACTGCCAATCACACATGCCCTTGCTTGTGTGAAAAAAAGCACTTCGCTCCGTGTGTGCGCTGCTGATAGGCTGACAGATTGCACCTCCCCACTGCAAATGCGGGAAAGAGAAAAAAAAATGGAGATCTTCATTGTTCCTGCAGAGATCCATCCCCTGCCCCTCCCCCCGCCCCGCTGTACACTCAAACTGCGTATTAACATTAATTTTCATCATTACTGAGAAAAAATCCAGTTATGATTTTGGTGCACGAACAGTTATCGAACATAACCTCGAACAGCCGAATTTTTCTCAAATTGTTCGTGTTCGCCGACCGGCTCGAACACCGCCCAAAACAGCTCGAATTTGAGATTGGCGAACAGTTCGAGTAGAACAACGCTCATCTCTACTCATTTTCTTTCCAAAAAAAACTACCAAAAGCTGAATAATAGAGATTTTTTACCGTGGGATGGCAAAACCACAGTTATTGTTTACTGGGGTATACAACACTTTTTAAAATAGAGAAATTTGCGGCTGAACAGTGAGCGACACACTCAAAGTGCTTTTTTTTTTTAGATTCCAAAGGCCCAAAACTGGATAGTACAGCGATTTGACCCGTGGAACTGCGAAACCACACTGGGATGTCGGGCCTGCACAAGACTATTTTCAACAGATATAATTTTGTGTCACAACAGTCAGGAGACACTACTGTTTTTCTTTATGGAAAAAACTATCAAAAGCTGAATAATAGAGATTTTTTACCGTGGTATGGCAAAACCACAGTTATTGTTTAACGGGGTATACCACACTTTTTTAAATAGAGATATTTGCAGCTGAACAGTGAGCGACACAGTCAAACTGCTTTTTTTTTAGATACCAAAGGCCCAAAACTGGATAGTACAGTGATTTGACCCGTGGATCTGTGAAACCACACTGGGATGTCGGGCCTACACAAGACTATTTTCAACATATATATTTTTGTGTCACAACAGTCAGGAGACACTACTGTTTTTCTTTGCGGAAAAAAACTACCAAAAGCTGAATAATAGAGATTTTTTACCGTGGGATGGCAAAACCACAGTTATTGTTTACTGGGGCATACCACACTTTTTTAAATAGAGATATTTGCGGCTGAACAGTGAACGACACACTCAAACTGCTTTTTTTTTAGATACCAAAGGCTCAAAACTGGATAGTACAGCGATTTGACCCGTGGAACTGCGAAACCACACTGGGATGTTGGGCCTACACAAGACTATTTTCAAAGATATATTTTTGTGTCACAACAGTCAGGAGACAATACTGTTTTCTTTACAGAAAAAACTACCAAAAGCTGAATAATAGAGATTTTTTACCGTGGGATGGCAAAACCACAGTTATTGTTTACTGGGGTATATCACACTTTTTTAAATAGAGATATTTGCGGCTGAACAGTGAGCCACACACTCAAACTGCTTTTTTTTTTTAGATACCAAAGGCCCAAAACTGGATAATACAGTGATTTGACCCGTGGAACTGAGAAACCACACTGGGATGTCGGGCCTACACAAGAATATTTTCAACAGATATATTTTTGTGTCACAACAGTCAGGAGACAATACTGTTTTCTTTACGTAAAAAACTACCAAAAGCTGAATAATAGAGATTTTTTACCATGGGATGGCAAAACCACAGTTATTGTTTACTGGGGTATACCACACTTTTTTAAATAGAGATATTTGGGGCTGAACAGTGAGCGACACACTCAAACTGCATTTTTTTTAGATACCAAAGGCCCAAAACTGGATAGTACAGCGATTTGACCCGTGGAACTGCGAAACCGCACTGGGATGTTGGGCCTACACAAGACTATTTTCAACAGATTTATTTTTGTGTCACAACAGTCAGGAGACACTACTGTTTTTCTTTACGGAAAAAACTACCAAAAGCTGAATAATAGAGATTTTTTACCGTGGGATGGCAAAACCACAGTTATTGTTTAATGGGGTATACCACACTTTTTTAAATAGAGATATTTGCGGCTGAACAGTGAGCGACACACTCAAACTGCTTTTTTTTTAGATACCAAAGGCCCAAAACTGGATAGTACAGCGATTTGTCCCATGGAACTGCGAAACCACACTGGGATGTCGGGCCTACACAAGACTATTTTCAACAGATATATTTTTGTGTCACAACAGTCAGGAGTCACTACTGTTTTTCTTTACGGAAAAAACTACCAAAAGCTGAATAATAGAGATTTTTTACCGTGGGATGGCAAAACCACAGTTATTGTTTACTGGTTTATACCACACTTTTTTAAATAGAGATATTTGCAGCTGAACAGTGAGCGACACACTCGAACTGCTTTTTTTTTAGATACCAAAGGCCCAAAACTGGATAGTACAGCAATTTGACCCGTGGAACTGCGAAACCACACTGGGATGTTGGGTCTACAGAAGACTATTTTCAGCAGATATATTTTTGTGTCACAACAGTCAGGAGACACTACTGTTTTTCTTTATGGAAAAAACTACCAAAAGCTGAACAACAGAGATTTTTAACCGTGGGATGACAAAACCACAGTAATTGTTTAGTGGGGCATACCACACTTTTTTAAATACAGATATTTGCGGCTGAACAGTGAGCGACACACTCAAACTGCTTTTTTTTTAGATAACAAAGGCCCAAAACTGGATAGTACAGCGATTTGACCAGTGGAACTGCGAAACCACACTGGGATGTCGGGCCTGCACAAGACTATTTTCAACAGATATATTTTTGTGTCAAAACGGTCAGGAGACACTACTGTTTTTCTTTACGGAAAAAACTACCAAAAGCTGAATAATAGAGATTTTTTACCGTGGGATGGCAAAACCACAGTTATTGTTTACTGGGGTATACCACACTTTTTTAAATAGAGATATTTGCGGCTGAACAGTGAGCGACACACTCAAACTGCTTTTTTTTAGATACCAAAGGCCCAAAACTGGATAGTACAGCGATTTGACCCGTGGAACTGCGAAACTACACTGGGATGTCGGGCCTACACAAGACTATTTTCAACAGATATATTTTTGTGTCACAACAGTCAGGAGACACTACTGTTTTTCTTTACGGAAAAAAATACCAAAAGCTGAATAATAGAGATTTTTTACCGTGGGATGGCAAAACCACAGTTATTGTTTACTGGGGTATACCACACTTTTTTAAATAGAGAAATATTTGCGGCTGAACAGTGAGCGACACAGTCAAACTGCTTTTTTTTTAGATACCAAAAGCCCAAAACTGGATAGTACAGTGATTTGACCCGTGGAACTGCAAAACCACACTGGGATGTCGGGCCTACACAAGACTATTTCAACAGATATATTTTTGTGTCACAACAGTCAGGAGACACTACTGTTTTTCTTTACGGAATAAACTACCAAAAGCTGAATAATAGAGATTTTTTACCGTGGGATGGCAAAACCAAAGTTATTGTTTACTGGGGTATACCACACGTTTTTAAATAGAGATATTTGCGGCTGAACAGTGAGCGACACACTCAAATTGCTTTTTTTTTAGATACCAAAGGCCCAAAACCGAATAGTACAGCGATTTGACCCGTGGAACTGCGAAACCACACTGGGATGTCGGGCCTACACAAGATTATTTTCAACAGATATATTTTTGTGTCACAACAGTCAGGAGACACTACTGTTTTTCTGTATGGAAAAAATTACCAAAAGCTGAATAATAGAGATTTTTTACCGTGGGATGGCAAAACCACAGTTATTGTTTACTGGGGTATACCACACTTTTTTAAATAGAGATATTTGCGGCTGAACAGTGAGCGACACACTCAAACTGCTTTTTTTTAGATACCAAAGGCCCAAAACTGGATAGTACAGCGATTTGACCCGTGGAACTGTGATACCACACTGGGATGTCGGGCCTACTCAAGACTATTTTCAACAGATAAATTTTTGTGTCACAACAGTCAGGAGACACTACTGTTTTTCTTTACGGAAAAAAACTACCAAAAGCTGAATAATAGAGATTTTTTACCGTGGGATGGCAAAACCACAGTTGTTGTTTACTGGGGTATACCACACTTTTTTAAATAGAGATATTTGCAGCTGAACTGTGAGCGACACACTGAAATTGCTTTTTTTTTAGATACCAAAGGCCCAAAACTGGATAGTACAGCCATTTGACCCGTGGAACTGTGAAACCACACTGGGATGTCGGGCCTACACAAGACTATTTTCAGCAGATATATTTTTGTGTCACAACAGTCAGGAGACACTACTGTTTTTCTTTACGGAAAAAACTACCAAAAGCTGAATAATAGAGATTTTTTACCGTGGCATGGCAAAACCACAGTTATTGTTTACTGGGGTATACCACACTTTTTTAAATAGAGATATTTGCAGCTGAACAGTGAGCGACACACTCGAGCTGTTTTTTTTTTTAGATACAAATGGCCCAAAATGGATAATACAGAGGTTTTAACCGTGGAAGTGCAAAACAACACTTCTGTTTCTCTAGCCTACACCAGACTATTTTCAACAGTTATATTTGTGTCTGAAAAATCAGAGACACGCTTTTTTTTTGGGGGGGGCTGGACACACCAAAAGGTTAATAAGACGGGTATTTGTACAGTGTGAAGGAGAAAAAAAAGGAGGATTTAGATGAATATAAAAGGATTTTTCCTGGCCCCCGACACCTGGTGCTAAGTCCAGCAATTTCAGCAAAAGTAGCACACAGGACTGTAACGCAGCATTTGCTGGTATAACCACTGTGTCTCCTATACAGCCTGCCTGCCTGGTATCTGGGATGGATATTAGTCCTGAAAAGGACTGTTTTTTGTTCTGGCAGCCTTTACAGACCCTACACTAGCTATTTCACAGTTTATATCTATCCCTAAATCAGCAGCGCTGTCCCTACACTGTCTAATCCGGAGAGACTGTGTCCAAGAAGTCGGCGCCCGGTTTTAAATACTCGAGGTGATGCTGTGCGGCCAGCCAATCACTGTAATGCCCACAACCAACACGGCTGCAGCATTACAGTGACTGGCTAGCAATCCCTGCATGTTCATTGGCTCTGTAAAGAGCGCACGAGTAACCCGGAAATGCTCGGTGCTCGCCGAACATCCCGAGTAGCGTGATGCTCGGGCGAGTACCGAGCAGTGTCGAGCATGTTCGCTCAACACTAGAGATGAGCGTTGTTCTACTCGAACTGTTCGCCAATCTCAAATTCGAGCTGTTTTGGGCGGTGTTCGAGCCGTTCGGCGAACACGAACAATTTGAGAAAAATTCGGCTGTTCGAGGTTATGTTCGATAACTGTTCGTGCACCAAAATCATAACTGGATTTTTTCTCAGTAATGATGAAAATTAATGTTAATACGCAGTTTGAGTGTACAGCGGGGTGGGGGGAGGGGCAGGGGATGGATCTCTGAAGGAACAATGAAGATCTCCATTTTTTTTTCTCTTTCCCGCATTTGCAGTGGGGAGGTGCAATCTGTCAGCCTATCAGCAGCGCACACACGGAGCGTAGGGCTTTTTTTCACACAAGCAAGGGCATGTGTCTTTGGCAGTGTATGTCACATGTCCTTGCCCTATAAGACCAAGCCATTTTCCCCATCGCCACCATTTTCTCACTGCTGCAGCTGCGTGTTAGACGGCACCGCTGTTGCTGGGTGCGCTATACCTTGTTAATTTCAAGCCAATTTTCGCACAAATATACAGATAGCTTGGGAGTAGGGAATAGTTGTGATTGCAGTCCTTTTAAGGACTAGGTTACAGCATTTCCTACGACTTTTATCAGGGAGGTCTGTGCTCTTAAATAGATAGGTTGTGGGAGTAAAAACTAATTGTAATTGGAGTCCTTTTCAGGACTAGGTTACATCAGTTCCTATCAGTTTTTGCCAGGCAGGTCTGTGCCAGTGCTGTGCAAGTTTTTTTCACAGCATTTGGCTGAATCTAGCAAAGCTAATCCTTTTTGGCCTATTGCAGAGTGTGTTAGTCAGTGGAGTAGCCTATCTGTGTTGCAAGATAGACCACCTGTGTATAGAATACCAATTTTTTTACTGCACCTAGTGAAGTAAAATCTTTTGGGCATAGCATCATTCTATTAGTCCATCTATACTGACCTCCATCAGGTTGCAAATTAAAACTAATTTTTATCTGCATCTACAGTACCTCTGAAAAAATATTTGGGCTTCTAGCTGTGTGTGGGACTTGTTGTATTAGTCCATCTATACTGACCTCCATCAGGTTGCAAACTGAATATATTTTTTTCTGCATCTACCTCTGAAAAAATATTGGGCTTCTAGCTGTGTGTGGGTCTTGTTCTATTAATCCATCTATACTGACCTCCATCAGGTTGCAAACTGAATATAATTTTTTTCTGCATCTAGCTCTGAAAAAATGTTTGGCCTTCTAGCAGTGTGTCGGACTTTCTCTATTAGTCCATCTATACTGACCTCCATCAGTTTGCAAATTAAAACTAATTTTTATCTGCATCTACAGTACCTCTGAAAAAATATTTGGGCTTCTAGCTGTGTGTGGGACTTGTTGTATTAGTCCATCTATACTGACCTCCATCAGGTTGCAAATTAAAACTAATTTTTATCTGCATCTACAGTACCTCTGAAAAAATATTTGGGCTTCTAGCTGTGTGTGGGACTTGTTGTATTAGTCCATCTATACTGACCTCCATCAGGTTGCAAACTGAATATATTTTTTTCTGCATCTACCTCTGAAAAAATATTTGGTCTTCTAGCTGTGTGTGGGTCTTGTTCTATTAATCCATCTATACTGACCTCCATCAGGTTGCAAACTGAATATAATTTTTTTCTGCATCTAGCTCTGAAAAAATATTTGGCCTTCTAGCAGTGTGTCGGACTTTCTCTATTAGTCCATCTATACTGACCTCCATCAGGTTGCAAATTAAAACTAATTTTTATCCTCTATCTACAGTACCTCTGAAAAAATATTTGGGCTTCTAGCTGTGTGTGGGACTTGTTGTATTAGTCCATCTATACTGACCTCCATCAGGTTGCAAATTAAAACTAATTTTTATCTGCATCTACAATACCTCTGAAAAAATATTTGGGCTTCTAGCTGTGTGTGGGACTTGTTGTATTAGTCGATCTATACTGACCTCCATCAGGTTGCAAACTGAATATATTTTTTTCTGCATCTACCTCTGAAAAAATATTTGAGCTTCTAGCTGTGTGTGGGACTTGTTGTATTAGTCCATCTATACTGACCTCCATCAGGTTGCAAACTGAATATATTTTTTTCTGCATCTACCTCTGAAAAAATATTGGGCTTCTAGCTGTGTGTGGGACTTGTTGTATTAGTCCATCTATACTGACCTCCATCAGCTTGCAAATTGAATATATTTTTTTCTGCATCTACCTCTGAAAAAATATTGGTCTTCTAGCTGTGTGTGGGTCTTGTTCTATTAATCCATCTATACTGACCTCCATCAGGTTGCAAACTGAATATAATTTTTTTCTGCATCTAGCTCTGAAAAAATATTTGGCCTTCTAGCAGTGTGTCGGACTTTCTCTATTATTCCATCTATACTGACCTCCATCAGGTTGCAAATTAAAACTAATTTTTATCTGCATCTACAGTACCTCTGAAAAAATATTTGGGCTTCTAGCTGTGTGTGGGACTTGTTGTATTAGTCCATCTATACTGAATTCCATCAGGTTGCAAATTAAAACTAATTTTTATCTGCATCTACAATACCTCTGAAAAAATATTTGGGCTTCTAGCTGTGTGTGGGACTTGTTGTATTAGTCCATCTATACTGACCTCCATCAGGTTGCAAACTGAATATATTTTTTTCTGCATCTACCTCTGAAAAAATATTGGGCTTCTAGCTGTGTGTGGGTCTTGTTCTATTAATCCATCTATACTGACCTCCATCAGGTTGCAAACTGAATATAATTTTTTTCTGCATCTAGCTCTGAAAAAATATTTGGGCTTCTAGCAGTGTGTGGGACTTGGTCTATTAGTCCATCTATACTGACCTCCATCAGGTTGCAAATTAAAAATAATTTTTTTCTTCATTTAGCTCTGAAAAAATATTTGGGCTTCTAGCAGTGTGTGGGACTTGTTCTATTAGTCCTTCTATACTGACCTCCAGCAGGTTGCAAATTGAATATAATATTTTTCTGCATCTAGCTCTGAAAAAATATTTGGGCTTCTAGCGGTGTGTGGGACTTGGTCTATTAGTCCATCTATACTGACCTCCATCAGGTTGCAAATTAAAAATAATTTTTTTCTGCATCTAGCTCTGAAAAAATATTTGGGCTTCTAGCAGTGTGTGGGACTTGGTCTATTAGTCCATCTATACTGACCTCCATCAGGTTGCAAATTAAAAATAATTTTTTTCTTCATTTATCTCTGAAAAAATATTTGGGCTTCTAGCAGCGTGTGGGACTTGTTCTATTAGTCCATCTATACTGACCTCCATCAGGTTGCAAATTAAAAATATTTTTTTTCTGCATCTAGCTCTGAAAATATATTTGGGCTTCTAGCAGTGTGTGGGACTTGGTCTATTAGTCCATCTATACTGACCTCCATCAGGTTCCAATTGAATAAAAAAATTTTCTGCATCTAGCTCTGAAAAAATATTTGGGCTACTAGCGGTGTGTGGGACTTGGTCTATTAGTCCATCTATACTGACCTCCATCAGGTTGCAAATTAAAAATAATTTTTTTCTGCATCTAGCTCTGAAAAAATATTTGGGCTTCTAGCAGTGTGTGGGACTTGGTCTATTAGTCCATCTATACTGACCTCCATCAGGTTGCAAATTGAATAAAAAAATTTTCTGCATCTAGCTCTGAAAAAATATTTGGGCTTCTAGCGGTGTGTGGGACTTGGTCTATTAGTCCATCTATACTGACCTCCATCAGGTTGCAAATTAAAAATAATTTTTTTCTGCATCTAACCCAGCCAATAGTTTTGGCCTAATACCACAGTTTGGCCACTCAGCTCTGCTCGGTTACCATCCATTGTTTTTTTGTGCAAACAACTCCAGAGTTGTGAATTAATTAACCACCAAAATGAGTGGAAAAAGGCCTGCTGCTGGTGGAAAGGGGAATAGGCGTGTTGGGAAGGCGAAAAAAGGTTGTGTCCGTGGGGTAGGTGCAGAAGAAAGACCATCTTCCAGCCAAACTAAAATGTCTACTTCTTTTAGCGGACAATGTGATAAGATCCCTTTCTTACGGCCATGCCAATCGCTACAAATTCCAGATGAGGCACAAAAACAGCAGGTGCTTCAACGGATATCAAGTGCTCCTTTAAGTGGGCTCTCCTCCACATCAACTTCAACATCACAAATACTCCAGTCCTCAAAGGTGTCACCCAAATCGCACTTGCTTCCTCACAGCTCCCAAATCTCCAGCTGCCCGTCTGAGTATGAGGTAGAACAAATGGTTGAGTCTGCAGAGCTGTTTACTCATACTATAGACTGGGAATCAGAGGTCGACTCCAGCGCTTCTGTGAATCCAGACGAGGAAATGATCTGCACTGATGCCCAGAATCTTTATGAGTCGGATCCAGGACCAGACGCAGAAGGTTCTGACCATAATGTAGACCCTCATTCCCAAACTGTAACTCCTGTTGGTGGAGACAATGAGGAAGACAATGATAAGACTCAAATACCTGATTGGAGCGACAACTTTAGTTTTTTGTCAGGGCAGGAACAGGTTGGCTCTGAGGACGACGGGTGTGATAACGCACAGGGTGATGATGATGAGGTCGGAGATCCCACTTACTGTCAACCCACAGTCAGCCAAGAGATGAGGTCAGCAGAGGAGGTGGAGGAAGATGCTAGTGATGACGAGGTCAGGTTGCGCCTTCCTGGACAGAGACGTAGTACTGGAAGCACGTCAACAACTGCATCCTCAAACACAACTCTGCCTCTCACCACAAGTCGTGGTGGCTCTTCAGGTCGCATGGGTGCTAAGCCTTGCATAGCCTGGGCATTTTTTCAGATCGATAAAGATGACCCAACTCGTGTTATCTGTAACATTTGTCAGCAAAAGCTAAGTAGAGGCCAAAAAATACATAGTTTGAGTACTTCATGCATGAACCGGCACATGGACATGAAGCATAAGTTGCAGTGTGAAGCTCAGTGTGCTACAATGCGGCCTAGCCGGCCGGGCCAACCACCGTCTACCATATCTTGTGCATCCGCGGCCTCTTCATCCTCTGTGACTGGGGGGACAGCAGTCACACCTGTTTTGGGGCGCAGACCTGCCACCTCTTTACCCGCAACAGCCAGCGTGATTGGCAGGTCATCATTTTCTTTGGAGGTGGTAACACCAGCTGGTCTTGAGCGCTGTCCGACATCGATAGCACCACCTTTGGATCAAGGCAACCTAACATGTCCGCCTGCATCTTCCTCACAGACCGGCAGTTTGCCGGGGACACCCTTATCAACCCCGTCTAAGCACAATAGCCAGCCCTCGGTCCCTCAGATGTGGACAAGTAAAAGACCATTTCCTCCTAGCCATGAGAAAGCTAAGAGGTTGAATTTCACCATCTGCAAGCTCTTGGCTACAGAAATGTTGCCTTTCCGCCTGGTGGACACAGAGGATTTTCGAGACCTTATGTCCGTCGCAGTGCCCCAGTACTAGATGCCCAGTCGGCACTACTTCTCAAAGAAAGATATGCCTGCGCTCCACCAGCATGTCGCACACAACATCACCGCTTCTTTGAGAAACTCTGTGTGTGACAGGGTGCATTTCACCACAGACACTTGGACGAGTAGGCATGGACAGGGGCGTTACATGTCGCTGACTGGGCACTGGGTAACTATGGTGACAGCAGGACAAGGGGCTGCTGTCCAAGTCTTGCCGTCCCCACGAGTTGTGCGTCAATCCTCTTTATGTCAAAGTTCCTCCACTGCTTCTGCCTCCTCAACCTCCTCTCGGTCTTCCACCTGCACCCAAAGCCTGTCTGGTCATGCCACAAGCTTTCTAACTGCGCAGAAGGGATCCTGCACACCTCCTTACTATGCTGGCAGTAGGGCTCAACGTCATCAGGCGGTTTTTACATTGAAATGTCTGGGAAATGTGAGTCACACAGCTGAGGAGTTGTGGTCAGCTCTGGAGAACCAATTTCATGAATGGTTGTCTCCACTGGACCTGAAACCAGGGAAGGCCGTGTGCGACAATGCTGCAAACCTGGGTGCGGCCCTTCGCCGGGGCAATGTCACACACGTGCCTTGTATGGCTCACGTGTTGAACCTGGTTGTCCAGCAATTTTTAGCCCACTATCCCAGACTAGATGGCCTTCTGCAGAGGGCACGGTCGCTGTGTGCTCACTTCCGCCGTTCGCATCCCGCAGCTCAGCGACTTACATCTCTACAGAAGTCGTTGGGCCTGCCACTTCACCGGCTAAAATGCGATGTGCCTACCCGGTGGAATTCAACTCTGCACATGTTGCAGCGACTGTGGCAGCACCGACAAGCCCTGGTGCAATACGTTCTGACGTATAGCCTGGGCCAACGAGATTCAGAGGTGGGGCAAATCACGCTGGAGGAGTGGTCTCAGATCAGGGACCTATGCACCCTTCTGCACAGTTTTGAAATGGCGACGAAGATGTTTAGTGCTGACGATGCCATTATCAGCATGACTAATCCGGTGATTTACATGCTGGAGCACATGTTAAACAGAATTCGGAGTCAGGTGGTGGCACAAGAGGAGGTGGAGGAAGTAGAGGAGGAGGAGTTGTATGCGGAAGGGCTAACATCTGCAAGGTCCAGACGGTCGGCAGCACCAAGGCGGCAGGCATGTGAGGGTGGGGGAGATGATTTTACCAGGGCGCATGGTAGCAGCCAAACTAGTGAGGAAGGTGCAGGAGCCCAGGAAGAAGTGGAGGACGAACTGATGGAAGACTCATCAGATGAGGGAGACCTTGATCACATTTCTGTTGTGCGAGGTTGGGGGGAGAGGACAGAGGAAGGAAGCATGATTGTTACCTCGCCACCAACACAACAGGGACTTGGTGCTCCTGGATGCGCAACACACATGAGTGCCTTCTTGCTGCACTACCTGCAACATGACCCTCGAATTGTGAGAATTAGAAATAATCCTGACTACTGGGTTGCCACACTGTTAGATCCCCGGTACAAAAGTAAATTTGCAGAAATTATTCCTGCCATAGAAAGGGATGCACGCATGCAGGAGTATCAGCAGAGACTGTTGCAGAATCTTACATGTGCTTTTCCACAAAATACCAGTGGTGCACGTAGTGAATCTCACAGTTCCAACTTGCCAACCGTGGGACCGTCAAGTGTTCAGCACTCAAACCGTAACAGAACCACAGTATCTGCTGGTAACATCAATTTTGCGGAATCATTTCACCACTTTTTTAGCCCATCCTTTGCAAGGCCACAGGAGACAAGAAGTCTGACACATAGTCAACGCCTAGAGACGATGGTACAGGAGTATCTCCAAGTAAACATTGAAGCCACGACTGTGTCACTGGACCCTTGCTCTTTTTGGGCTTCCAATCTGGATAAATGGCCGGAGCTAGCCACTTACGCCTTGGAGATCTTGTCATGCCCCGCAGCCAGCGTTCTGTCTGAACGTGTGTTCAGCGCTGCTGGTGGTGTGCTGACAGATAAGCGCACGCGGCTCTCCACTGATAATGTAGACAGACTCACGTTCATAAAGATGAACAAATCATGGATCCGAAACGACTTTTCTACCCCTGTGTCATCCTGGGGAGAGTAAAAGCTTGATGATTGGTTAAAATCACCCTACCAACCGTTTTAAGCTTTCAAATTACTAATCATGTTTATCTGTATCTTGACTGGAAAATAATTTGGGCTTTGTAGCAGTGTGCAGCACTGATCCTATTAGGCCATCTATAATAAGCTTCACCAGATTTAAAATTAAAAATAATTTTTAGCTGCATCTAGCCCGGAAAATAATTTTGGGGCTCCGAGATGCGCAAGACACATAAGTGCCTTCTTGCTGCACTACCTGCAGCATGACCCTCATATTGTCAGAATTCGAAGTAATCATGACTACTGGGTTGCCACACTCTTAGATCCCCCAAACTTTTCGATCAACCTTTTCATTTTAATAAAGACCAAAAAAATGGTCATTTTTGAAATTATAAGCATTAGCAGGTTGTTAGAAACTGAAATCAAACAGTTTTCAACTCAAAACTTTATTCTAGGTGATGTTACATTTTCACATAGGACCCCTTGTTCGAAAGGAGCTTCTGAACTCTCTCGTCCATTGAATTTGTCAGGTTTTGGATGGTTTCTGCTTCAATTGTTTTGCATGAGGACAGAATACCCTCCCAGAGCTGTTGCTTAGATGTGAACTGCCTCCCGCCATCATAGACACTCCTTTTAATGATGCTCCAAAGGTTCTGAATGGGGTAGAGGTCAGGGGAGCATGGGGGTCACACCATAAGTTTGTCCCCTTTTATGCCCATATCAGCCAGAGATGCAGATGTTTTATGTGCAGCATGAGATGGTGCATTATCATGCAGAAAAATGATCTTGCTGTGAAATACACGGTTCTTCTTCTTGAACCATGGCAGGAAGTGCTGTTTGAGAAAATCCACATACATTATGGAGTTCATCTTTAGCGCCTTCAGGGATCCTAAAGGGGCCGACAATCTCTCTCCCCATGATTCCAGCCCAAAACATTACTCCACCTCCTCCTTGTTGGCGCTGTAGCCGTGTTTGCGTGGGGTGTCCATCAACCAGCCATCCTCCACTCCATTCATCTGGACCATCGAGCGCTGCACGGCACTCATCCGTGAACAAAACAGTTTTGAAATCAGTCTTCATGTAATGTTTGGCCCACTGGAGCCGTTTCTGCTTGTGTGAAGTGGATAGAGGAGGTCGACAGGATGGCGTATGCACAGCTGCAAACCTCTGAAGGACCCTGCATCTTGTTGTTCGGGGGACGTTGGAGGCACAAGCAGCTTCAAAAACTTGTCTGCTGCTATGACAATGCTTTTTTGCCGCTGCTCTTTCAACCTGACGTAATTGCCTGTAGGAAAGAGTCCTCAATTTGCCCTTATCCGCACGCACACGTGTGTACTGTGAATCAGCTACATACTTCTTGATTGCCAAGACACTTCATCCTGATCATCGCACAATGTTGATTGTAGTCATGCCTTGACCTAAACACTCCACAATTTGTTGCTTCTCAGCAGCCGACACATCCTTTTTCTTTCCCATTTTGGCAGAAAATGTAGGCTGCTGAATAATGTGAGAGAGCCTTCTTAAGTAGTCTTGCCTTTCATTGGACACACCTGCCAAACTAATTAGCACTGGTGTCTGCAATTGCTTACAGTGATATAAAGATCCCTGACACACATCACCATCAATGAGTTTAACTGACAAACAAACAAATTCTTCCCTTATCACTCCTAAACACTTTTTGCATAATAATTTGGAACACAGTGTACATGTGCTTTTCCACAAAACACCAGTGGTTCACGTAGTGAATCTTACAGTTCTAACTTGCCAACCGTGGTCTGTATGGAGTTGTTCAATAAAGGGCCCAAAATTAAGATAACATAGATGGTAGAGGTCTCTATGAATAGGAATTCCTAAGTATTTGATACCCTTTGAGGGCCAGGCAAAGGGAAAGTTGGACTGGATGGAATCCTATATGGATTTGGGGAGGGAGACATCGAGGGCCTCAGACTTCGCTGCATTGATTTTAAAATTTGACCATGTAACAAAGTGATCTATTTCAGCCATAACAGCATGGATGGATATATGTGATTGAGTGATATATACTAGGACATCATCAGCAAATAGAGAGCACTTGTACTCGGTGCCTCCCACCTCAATCCACCTAATATTGGGGTTATGGCGAATTGATGAGAGCAGGTGCTCCGTCACTAGGATGTATAAGAGAGGGGACAGAGAACATCCCTGCCTTGTCCCATTGGTGATTGTGAAAGGTGATGAAAATGTTCTGACGCGCCCCCTGGGCCTTGGGACACCCAGAGCCGGACCCTTTTTGGTGGATGCTGGTGGTTGTAGTCTCCGTGGCGGCAACCCGGTTCCGTGGCTCAGGGCGGTCAAACCAGTGGCGGAACTATTTATGTGGTTTTGATGTTTAAATGTCCGACTACGCCACCCGTGGATTGCGGTCAGAGTGAACCGCCGCTCCAGGGCAGACCGCTGAGGCTGGTGTTGTGGGTGCAGCAGAGCGTAGCATAACTCCCCACGGGAGGAGTATAGCCTCAGGGCAGTGTATGCGGAGGATGGGGGTGATGGTGCAGGGCAGCAGCAGTAATGACACGGAGTCAGTGATGCAGTCCAGGGCCTTTACTCACAGTTCTTATTATCCAGACCACGTCTGCAGGTAACGGCTGCCCACGTCGTACTGTGCTCACCAGGTGAGGGGCTCAGACAACTCCCAGATAACTTTGGAGTGCTTCACAGGACCCCCTTTGTGTGTCCTTTGCCTGGCCTTTCTTACCAACCCTTCTGTCCGGCTGCCTCGGGCCTCCTCTTGGTAAACTTGGCGCCAGTTTCCCTGACCCTATGTGGTGCCTTCCTAGCGGGTGTAGCGAGGGGCTGCGCCACATAAAATGTCACAGCCTCCTGTTTCTAGCTGAGGGTCGTTTCCTGCCTCCACTAGTTTCGGGGACCGGTCTACCCCTTTGGCCTGACCCCTCCACGCAGGTTGATTCTGGCGTGCGGTGGCGACTCGCCCGTCCGCACCCCTTAGATCCCTTCGTTCCTCGTTCCTGGAGCCTTCTCCGCTCCTCTTCCTTCCTTCTCCCTCTTCCAGGCCTGGGCCTCTGTTACTAGGCCCCCCTCCGGAGCAGAGCTCATGCAGAGCCCCTGCTCCCTGCCACTTCTGCTCAGACTTCTCTGCACTGAACTAAGATGGTGCCCACCTTTTATACTCCCTTCTCAATGCACCCAGGAACTGCTTCCTCCCTGCTCCTGCACTACAGGGTTCCCGTTCCTCAGTGTTCCCTCCCCCCACTCCAGCCAGGGACAGGGACTGTCGTGCCCATCTCAGGGGCATATTGGTCGCCCTGCCCCACGGCAATGTGGTGTAATACATGCAGGTGTCGGGTCCTGATCCACACTTTACCTGAGAGTGAGATATCACACCTCTGGGTGAGGTGCAATACGTCTGTAGCAACCGAGCCCTCAGGGTGCTACAGTTCCATTTATCTTCAGCCTAGGTGACGTATTGCGATACAGGGCCGTGATTTTGGCTATAAAAGGGTCCCCTAGACCCCTACCCCAAGCTTTTTAAGAGAATCATATATGGCGTGCCAGGAGACTCTATGGAATGCTTTCTCAGCATCCAACGAGAGTATCTAATTACAAATTTTTAACTGCATCTAGCCCAGGAAATACTTTGTGCCTAGTAGCAGGGTCTGCTAGTCAGCGGATTATCCCGGCTGTTAAGCAAGCTACACCACCTGTAGTTTGGACACTTCATTTTTTCAAAGGAAATGCTTCGGGACCACGGGATACTCAGTGAAGAGCATCAGGAGGCACCCCAAGGCATAGGGGCTGGGACTGGCAGTAGGATGCCTTGCGGTGGACAGCCGAGCTCGATCCTTATAAAAGCTTTTTAACTGCAGTAGTGGACGCTACTGGAGCTGGAATTACGCGGCTGCTGGCATGAGACTTGCCCTCCAATAGATCCTTGTAAATGGATTTAAAGTGTATTCATTCAAATTAGAGAGACAATTTAAATTAAAAAGCTTAGAGCTGCCTCCACCACAGGGGGGCTCGCTCGACCCACCAGCGGACAGGCACCAGTATTGGGAGAGGGGGGCTGGCCATCAGGGTTCACCGCGGCTCTGGCACAAACCCGGCGACACGGAGGTGGCACGGGCAGGAGCGGACTGGCCGTGTCGGCTTCTCACTTTTTGGATTTTAGAAGGGCATGACATGCCTATATCTGTGTCTCCCCCTCCTTTTACTCCTCCACCTCTTTTATTTTCGCATGACTATATGTACTTGTCACTTTTCCATGTGTTAGTTATGTCTTCTGAGCAGTTTGTCAGCTTTTGGACACCTTTGAAGGTGTTTTCTATGTGTTTCTATGTGTTTTTGTTTGCCTGCCATTGGTTTTAACGGTGTTCGAAGGTGTTCGACGAACAGTTCGGCGAACACACGGGTGTTCGACGAACCGAACCGAACTCAAACACTACGGGGGTGGCTCAACACTACTCAACACTACTTCCAAATGGGGAAGGACTTTTAGTTGGGATATAGTGACTCCTGGTTAGTAGGTCACTCAGTGTATTTGACCTACGACAGGTCATAGCTGGTTGATTGGGAAGCGGAGTTTTCAGATCTTTATCAGTTAGTAAAACTGACCAATGTCTTGTCAGAATATTTTTGATATCCATCCAATTTTTGTTAAATGTAGTTATAAATCTAGGATATGAGTTTTCTGGAGATTCTCTGCCTCTACAGTTTGAGTTAGTGGCAAGAAGACTCTGTCTATTAGAATTTTTGGCCCTGATATAGGCTCCATTAATATCGCGGATATTATAGCCTCTGTTTAGGAACCTCCTAGAGAGGTCCTGCGCTTGATTATTAAAGCTGTCATCGCTCGAACAGATATGGCGGGCTCTGAGATACTGGCCGATGGGGATCGAACTTTGGAGTTTGGGGGGATGAGACGAAGTAAAATGCAATAGAGAATTCGTGGAAGTCTCCTTGCGAAAAATATCAGTGCCAATTCTACCATCTTCCATTCTAGTGATGAGTATGTCCAAGAAGTCAATATGAAATTGGCTATATTTGTAAGTTAGCTTAATGTTAAGCTTATTATTATTTAAATGATAGAGGAATTTGTTAAGTTGCGACGTGTAGCCCTGCCAGATAAATAGAACGTCATCTATATAGCGTGACCAGGAGATGACAGACCCATTGCAACTTCTTTCTCCAGAACAGATCTTTTTGGTTTTGCTGTTCATTAGGCTAGTATACCACAAAATCTGAAGAGTCACATATTTATACACAATAAGACACACAAAAAATGCAATAGGTAATACAGGTGATGGAAAGCAGAGTTATTATGGAAGAGATAAACAGTTCTGGCTATAAATATTTTAGCAGTTAATAGAAAAGTAGTGTGAAGGTTTTATTGTCCTTTGACTAGGTCCAGTGTTATGATGGCCTCACATGTCTGAGGAGCACATTCCTTAGTTGATGTAGAATGACATAAATCCATGTGACATATTCATTCCTGCTCTGAAAGTGTTAAAGGTCACCATCAGTTTATATTCTGAGATTCTTCTTTCTCTTTGAGATTTGAGGTTACCTTTTAATACCAGTAATTTCATGTCTTTTATGTTGGGAACAAAAATGCTTGGCTACAGGTAGTTCTATTCTTTTTTCTTTTATTGTGTGGCGATGATGATTCATCCTTGTTCTAAGTTTTTGCCCTGTCTCCCCTACATAAAGACCCCCAGTTGGACATTTGGTACATATAATTAAGTACACTACATTAGATGTGATACAGCTGAACGTACCTGGGATCTTATAGTCCTGATGTGAATTGGGGATCTTTATCTTGTCTGTGGTCATTATAAACGGACAGGTTTTACATTTTTTCTAGTTGCAAGGAAAGGTACCTGTAGCTGGAGGAGATGACAGGGAGCTTCTGACAATGATGCTTCTTAAATTTTGGGGCTGCCTGAAACACATAAGTGGGGGTCTGGAAATATGGAGTGTAATCGGGCATCTTTTTGTAGTAAGGGTTGTAGTTTCTTAGCGCCTCCAGATTTGGATTGTAGGTGACTAATAGAGGCACCCGGTTGTTTTCTTGTTTGGTTTTGTAATGTAGGAGATGATTCCTTGATATTCTAGTGGCTCTTGTAATCTGGTTCTCAATTGTTCTTGGATGGTAGCCCTGTTTCAAAAAAGTCTTTCTGAGGCCATCAAGGTGTTTGTCTCTATCCATAGGGTTGGAACATATCTGATTGTATCTGATGGCTTGGCTGTAAACAATAGTTTTTTATGTGTTTTGGATAGAAACTGTCCCATTTAAGGTATGTAGGACGGTCGATTGGTTTCCGGTTTAAGGATGTCTCTATTTCATTGTTCTGTAGCTTGATGATGGTATTCTATAATATCACAATGCTTAGGTTTATAACACTCAATGTTAAGGGCCTCAATTCCCCCAGAAAAAGGAGACTGGCTCTTCACGCGCTGAGGGCCCAAAGGGCTGATATCGCCATTTTACAGGAAACATACTATGATCACTCAGGAACATTTTGTTTTGCATTGCACCACTTCCCTTACGCCTATTCGGACTATAGCAGCAATAAAAAGGGAGGAGTGGCCATACTAATCTCCTACTCTTGCCCGTTCCAAACTATTAAAACTCATATTGATCCCGATGGACAATATTTGATAGTGGAGGGTCTTTTATGGGGTAAGCCGGTTATCCTATGTAACGTATACGCCCCAAACTCGGGACAAATTTAATTTCTGCGTAGGGTCCTCTCTACACTTCGCAGTCTGTCCCCAGTTGCTCTTCTTATGGGGGGATAATTTCCATTCTAGGAAATTTCAGATAGACTCTCAACTGAGGGGAAACCCCCACCTACCAATTTGACCCGCCTGTCTTTGCAGTTTAGAAGGTTGATACGGTCCAAATCTCTCTTCAACCTTTGGAGGATTGATCACCCCAGGGAGAGGGCCTACAACTTTTACTCCCCTCCGCATGAAACTCATACTAGAATTGATTACTTCCTTGCTAATATCATCACTTTGAGAATTATGGAGGGGGCGGTGGTGGGCTCCACAACCTGGTCTAATCATGCTCCAGTGTTACTAAGGCTTAGGTCCGGTATTCTGTCTGTTAGACGCTGTCATTCGCGTCTGAATGAATTTTAAGTCAGGGACCCTGATATTAGGACTTCCCTTGCGGAACACTTGACCCAATATTTTCAAACTAATACTGGATCTGTATCATCTTCGGCTATCCTATGGGAAGCCCATAAGGTGGTGTTCAGTGAGTGGATGGTGCATAGCGGAGGGGACAAGACTAAAGAGAAACTCAACCCAACTACATTATACCCTATCTTCTCAACTGAGGCTCTGGTAGGGAAGGTTGGCCACCTCTTCGTCAACCCACATATTGAGGAAAGTATTAGCTGTTAGGGACAAACTGAAAGATCTATCCATCCATAAAGTGGAGAAATTACTTATCTTCTCAAAGAAGAAATATTATGAAAGGGGAAATATGGCCCATACGCTACTTGCTCGTCAACTTCAGGAACGCTCAGTGAACGCGGCACCCCAGGCCCTCAGAGACTGGGTGTGGGAATATACACTATGATCCTGCAGCTATATCTGACATCTTCTTTAAATTTTACAAAAATCTTTACAACTTGCGAAACCCATTAACAGGGGATGTTGATGGAGGTGTTTTTTTTCTGACCTTCGACTTCTGGCCCTCTCTCCTGGGGCTGTAGCATCTCTCAATGAGAGGGTTTCAGAGGAAGAAGTTCAGGACATTTTGAGAGATTTGGCCCTGGGGAAATCGCCGGGACCCGACAGTTTAACATACTTGTACTATAAGACCTTTTCGGGTATATTGCTTCCTCATATGGTGGAACTGTTCAACTCTTTTATTTCAGGCTTCCCAATCCCGGAGTCTCTTTTGCACTCTCATTTAACACTTATTTCCAAACCGGGTAGAGATCCACTCGACTGCGCAAATTACAAGCCAATAGCCCTTCTCAACTCGGATTTAAATTTTTTTACAAAACTATTTGCAAACAGGCTTAATCTTTGGCTTCCTGGTCTCATTCATAAAGATCACTTGGGATTTATACCCCATAGACAGGGAGGAGACAACACAAGGAGGGTGATTGACCTGGTGGATGTGGCGTTATTATTAAGTTTAGATGCAGAAAAGGCCTTTGATCGCCTCAGCCGGCCATTCCTATTTGAGACTGCTGAAGCCTACAGGATTTTGGGTGCTAATATGACAGCCTTGAGGGCCCTCTATTCTTCACCTACGGTATCCATTACACTTCCTCACCATGTTTCACCCTGGTTTAATATAGCTAATGGTACAAGGCAGAGATGTCCCCTGTCCCAACTGTTTGCGTTGTGCGTAGAGCCTCTCAATGCTGCTATCCGTAACAATAGAGACATTTCGGGGATAAAGGTTAGGGATAGAGAACTTAAAATCTCCTTGTTCTCGGATGATGTTCTCCTTACCCTTACGAATCTTCATATAACACTTCCTAATCTCAAATATGTCCTCAAAAACTTTGGCGTTGTTTCAGGGTAAAAGGTTAATTCAGATAAAACAGAGGCGTTATCCCAAAATATTCCCTGTGAAGAATTAGATCACCTTAAATTGAATTACAAATTTAGATGGAACACTTATTCCGTAAAATATTTGGGGGTTAATTTGACATCCTCTTATAGCTTTCTATATTCTCATAACTTCCCTCCTCTTATATCAGAACTGAAGGGACTCTTGGTTGAATGGTCCAAACATCCAATCTCATTTTTGGGACGTATATCGGCGGTGAAGATGACACTTTTGTCTAATTTGTTATATTATTTTGAGACACTACCGGTGATGGTTCCTAGGGGGGAACTTAGGGCCCTCCTGGCTTGTATTATGAAGATTATCTGGAACAATGAGAGACATAGAACCTCTAAACACATACTAACCTCTATGTACCTCTACAACCTCTATGATCATAGTAGATCATATGGGGGTCTATCGGAGCCAGACCTAAACAAATATTTTTGGGCCATACAACTAAGGAGGATTCCATCATGGGCCTCCTTGTGGGCCTATAACAAGTGGACAGAAATCGAAAAATTGTGGTTGACCCCAATACACCTGAATTCATTGTTATGGCTGAATAAGCTGATTAGGATTCCGTGCTTATTATTGGGCCCAATGCAGTTCACTAAGGATGTATAGATGTTTTGTAATAGGAGATTTGTTCTGTCCTCCAAAAATTCTCCGATGATATCCTTTATATTTCAGCCTTTGTTGGCAAACAGCCTGGAGTCACCCGCGGCCTCTTCATGGACTAATGTGGGGTTATTCAGATACTCAGATATAGTAGATAGACAGTCATTAGAGATCCTCCAGTTTGATTTCTTAAAGTCCAACTATGGGTCAACTAACCGGGAAACTATGCAATACGTTCAAATCAAACACTTGGCAAGAATCTTGCTTGGTTCTCTCAAGGTTTCAACCCCCACTGATTTTGATATTCTGTGTAAAAAGGGTCCCTACACCAAAGGCCTTATTTCAGATATTTATAATTTGATTAGTTCACCCAGGGGAGATTCTCCTTCCAAACACTCTTATATGACAAGGTGGGAAGACTTCTTGGGAAAAACTCTTTCTTTGCAGACTTGGCAAGTAATATGGGCCAAAGCAGCGAAGACGTCAATATGTACTTTGTATAAAGAAAACCAGTATAAGATCATGATATTTTGGTACCATACTCCAGATTTTCTTATCAAAATGAATCCACGGGTTTCAAAACTGTGTTGGAGGTGTAGTGCCTCTACGGGGACCCTACAGCACATTTTTTGGACTTGTGGGGCCATAGTCCCCTTTTGGGAAATAGTTAAAACTATGATACAAGAGGTATTACTGGTGTAGTTGAACTTAGATCCCTTGGCTTTTCTTCTTAATGTTCCCACTAAGGGTTTGGGTAAAAACTCCTTTAAATTGCTTCTACATCTGCTAACAGCAGCCAGATGTATAATTGCTTGCTGTTGGAAGAGAACTTACCCCCCATCTAGGCAAGAATACACATCAAGGATCTGTGATGTTCGACGGATGGAATCAGTGACAGCTACTATTAATGACAATATTGAAATGCTTAACATGGTGTGGGCTCCTTGGGACTACTATTAGGCCCAACATATAGTATAAAATCTTTGCTAGGTTATCTGACACATTATTGAATGCCTTCATGCCCCCTCTTCTTTAGCTAACAGTAAGCTGCCCTCAACCCCCCTTCTCCCTTATGTCTCGTGTTTTATGTCTGTTATCATTTTTCTCTTTCTTCAATAACCAATTAAGTCTATGAAAGGACAGCTGCTTTCAGTGAGTAGATTGCTGATAAAGAAATGCTGATGTTATAGTTACTATCTGGAAATTACTGATTTAATTCTGTCCATATATACAGTGGGTACGGAAAGTATTCAGACCCCTTTAAATTTTTCACTCTTTGTTTCATTGCAGCCATTTGGTAAATTCTAAAAAGTTCATTTTTTTTCTCATTAAAGTACACTCGGCACCCCATCTTGACTGAAAAAACAGAAATGTAGAATTTTTTACAAATTTATTAAAAAAGAAAAAATTAAATATCACATGGTCATAAGTATTCAGACCCTTTGCTCAGGCACTGATATTTAAGTCACATGGTGTCCATTTCCTTGTGATCCTCTTTGAGATGGTTTCAACTCCTTCATTTGAGTCCAGCAGTGTTTAATTAAACTGATAGGACTTGATTTGGAAAGGCACACACCTGTCTATATCAGACCTCACAGCTCACAGTGCATGTCAGACCAAATGAGAATCATGAGCTCAAAGGAACTGCCCAAGGAGCTCAGAGACAGAATTGTGGTAAGGCACCGATCTGGCCAAGGTTACAAAAGAATTTCTGCATTACTCAAGGTTCCTAAGAGCACAGTGCCCTCCATAATCCTTAAATGGAAGAAGTTTGGGACCACCAGAAGTCTTCCTAGACCTGGCTGTCCAGCCAAACTGAACAACCATGGGAGAAGAGCCTTGGTGAGAGAGGTAAAGAAAAACCCCAAGATCACTGTGGCTGAGCTCCAGAGATGCAGTAGGGAGATGGGAGAAAGTTCCACAAAGTCAACTATCACTGCAGCCCTCCACCAGTCAGGCCTTTATGGCAGAGTGGCCCGACGGAAGCCTCTCCTCAGTGCAAGACATATGAAAGCCTGCATAGAGTTTGCTCAAAATCACATGAAGGACTCCCAGACTATGAGAAATAAGATTCTCTGGTCTGATGAGATGAAGAGAGAACTTTTTGGTGATAATTCTAAGCGGTATGTGTGGAGAAAACCAGGCACTGCTCATCACCTGCCCAAAACAATCCCAACAGTGAAACATGGTGGTGGCAGCATCATGCTATGGGGTTGTTTTTCAGCTGTAGGGACAGGACAACTGGTTGCAAATGAAGAAAACATGAATGCGGTCAAGTACACAAATATCCTGGATGAAAACCTCTTCCAGAGTGCTCTGGACCTCAGACTTGGCCAAAGGTTCACCTTCCAACAAGACAATGACCCTAAGCACACAGCTAAAATAACAAAGGAGTGGCTTCAGAACAACTCTGTGACAATTATTGACTGGCCCAGCCAGAACCCTAACCTAAACGCTGTCCACCAACGTTCACCATCCAACCTGATGGAACTGGAGAGGATCTGCAAGGAAGAATGGCAGAGGATCCCCAAATCCAGTGATGAAAAACTTGTTGCCTCATTACCAAGAAGACTCATGGCTGTACTAGCTCAAAAGAGTGCTTCTACTCAATACTTAGCAAAGGGTCTGAATACTTATGACCATGTGATATTTCAGTTTTTCTTTTTTAATACATTTTAAAAAAAATCTACATTTCTGTTTTTTTCAGTCAAGATGGGGTGCAATGTTTACTTTAATGAGAAAAAAATGAACTTTTTAGAATTTACCAAATGGCTGCAATGAAACAAAGAGTGAAAAATTTAAAGGGGTCTGAATACTTTCCGTACCCACTGTATGTACCTTCATATTGTTTTAATTCAGATGTATCAAATATTTGAAATTCTTTAATATAAATTAAAATTCTTTAAAAAAAAATGGTGTCGGAGTCAGCACATGCGCATACCGCTCTGTCTGGCGCCATTTTTTTTAAGACAGTGTCTGCGATTTTGCATATACAGTGTCTTCAATAAGATGGCACTGGATAGCACGGTATGCGCATGTGCTGGCTCTGGCGCCAGTTTATTGAAGTAATGTACTACAATGTAAACATAGCAGTGCGCATGCACCGCCCATCGCCATTATCACTATGGCCGGTGCATGCACACTGCTATGTTTACGTTGTAGTACATTACTTCAATAATATGGTGTCGGAGTCAGCACGTGCACATACCTCAATCTCAGGTGCTATTTTATTGAAGACATTGTATATGCGAAATCACAGCCCCAGTGTTTAAAAAAAAAATGGCGTTGGAAATTTACCAATAAAAATGCTTGCCACCTGGGCGTAGAACGGCAGCAGTTAATCCGGAGCCATGAAATATTTTGTTGAAAGACATAAAGATGATGTTAACAGTTTCATTTTTATGGATTAGCGAGGGTTAATTCCCCAGATCGTGGAGGCAGTTGGCAGAAGAAGCTTCTAATGAGAGAGGCTTTTTGGATCATTAAACTGGACACTAAGCAATCTATAGATCTGAACAATAGGAACAATACAATGTTTATTTATTAATGATTTTATTTATGTATCTGTATTTGATGGTTTCATGTCCTTTTTGACTTTTTAGTTATAGTGTTTGTGTGTTTTATATTCGTATAAGGTTGTTCCTTATAGTAAGTAACACATGTGGTGGGCACTATCCAAATATTGTGGATCTACATGCAGCATGCTAAAATAGGCCCATATGTATCAAAAAAGAGAAAAGAGAGCATGCTAATACGCAGTGATCACACCCTATAATCAAAAATCGATCAATATGTAGAAAATTAGACAATTTATTTATTACAAAAACATACACAACATATCAAATATGTTAAAACACAAGTGAAAATCTAGTGGTGTTACCCACTAAATAAAGGCCCATATACTTCAGAAACCTTCCCAAATAAATGCAATGAACTAGAGATGAGGCATCAATATACCTAAGGAGGCTAAGTCAAAGGTTATCTCTGGTGACCAATATTGCACAAAGAATGCATATTACGTGGAGACACTAATAAAAAGTCCAATACCCATATAACAATTCATGAAATGAAAGAAATGTATATAAATATAATCAATTCAGAAGTGTGGTACCTCTATTCACCCCACCAAATGAAACATGTACATCAATAATCTATGCTATGAGGCCCATTTTCTACAAAAGTAAACAAAGAGCCTATACACAAAGGAATGTATGGGCTAGTAATGCCCCAGGCTGAATTAAAGGTTCTCTCCAAAAAGCAATATCTCAAGAAGACTGCATGCAGACTACATAGGGTATGCCCAAAAGTTGCATAGTATATAAGGGCAATAATTAAAGAGTATCATAGATGTATAACAGTTAATGCCAACAAAAATTAGGTATAAAAAATGAGGTACCACTATCGTCTCCGCCTGGTTAAGGATGTATAGGGAACCAGACAAAATCCCCACTAGTCAAACAATACCCACATCACTGTCCTGTGCAATATGGCCAATAGAACCATTAAGAGTAAAAAAGAGAGCCTGTGCCCGGGAAGGTGTATATGGGCTTGTAGTGCCCAATGCGTGTCGCCACACACCGTGGCTTCGTCCGGAGCTTATAACAAATGTGTCGCGATGCTATTATATACACTACTGTTCAAAAGTTTGGGGTCATTTAGAAATGTCATTATTTTTGAAAGAAAAGCACATCTTTTTTCAATGAAGCTAACATTAAATGAATCAGAAATACACTCTATACGTTGTTCATGTGGTAAATAACTATTCTAGCTGCAAACATCTTGTTTTTATTGCAATATCTACATAGGTGTATAGAGGCCCATTTCTAACAACCACTACTCCAGTGTTTTAATGGTACATTGTGTTTGCTAACTGTGTAAGAAGGCTAATGGATGTTTAGAAAACCCTAGAAAACCCTTGCACAAGTATGTTAGCCCAGCTGAGAATGGGTTGGCTGATTTGAGAAGCTATAAAATTGACCTTCCTTTGAGCTAGTTGAGAATCTGGAGCATTACATTTGTTTGTTTTATGAAACTCTCAAAATGGCGAAAAAAAGAGAACTTTCATGTGAAACTCAGCTGTCTATTCTTGTTCTTAGAAATGAAGGCTATTCCATGCGAGAAATTGCCAAGAGACTGAAGGTTTCCTACAACGGTGTGTACTAGTCCCTTCAGAGGAGAGCACAAACAGGCTCTAACCAGAGTAGAAAGAGAAGTGGGAGGCCCCGCTGCACAACTGAGCAACAAGACAAGTACATTAGAGTCTCTAGTAGTGTTGAGCCACCCCCGTAGTGTTCGGGTTCGGTTCGGTTCGTCGAACACCGGGATGTTCGAGGAACTGTTCGTCGAACTGTTCGTCGAACACCTTAGAACACCGTCGAACACCGTTAAAACCAATGGCAGGCAAACAAAAACACATAGAAACACATAGAAAACACCTTCAAAGGTGTCCAAAAGCTGACAAACTGCTCAGAAGACGCTTTCTTTAAAAAAGCCGGCCGGCAATTCAGCAGCGGCATACACCGGTACCCGACAATTTAGACATGAAGGAATAGAGCATCACACATAGATTAGATAGATAGAAACATGTCAGTCACATATATATGAAGTACAGTGACAGTGTTGCTTACTGTACTTGTCATTTAGTGTAAAGGATTTATTAAAAAATATAATAGTGTTTTCGTGCACCGTCTCTTTAAAAAAGCCGGCCGGCAATTCAGCAGCGGTACCCGACAATTTATAACAGACAGAATAGAGCTTCACACATAGATTAGATAGATAGAAACATGTCAGTCACATATATATGAAGTACTGTGACAGTGTTGCTTACTGTACTTGTCATTTACTGCAAAGGATTTATTAAAAAAAATAATAGTGTTTTCATGCACCGTCTCTTTAAAAAAGCCGGCCGGCAATTCAGCATCTGTACCCGACAATTTATAACAGACAGAATAGAGCTTCACACATAGATTAGATAGATAGAAACATGTCAGTCACATATATAATAAGTACAGTGACAGTGTTGGTTACTGTACTTGTCATTTAGTATTAAAATAAAGGATTTATTATTAAAAAAAATTGGCGTGGGGTTCCCCGTAATTTTAGTCTCTAGCGGAGGTTAAGCAGACAGCTGGGGCAGATGTTTGAAGCCTGGGAAGGGGGTAATACCCACGGAGCTTCCCAGGCTACTAATATCAGCCCCCAGCTGAATACCTAGCCTTTACTAGCTATTAAAATGGAGGACCCCCCCCCAAAAAAATGACGTGGGGTCCCCCCTAATTTAATAGCTAGCAAAGGCTAGGCAGACAGCGGGGGGCTGATATTAATAGCCCAGGAAGGGAGCCATGAATATTGGCCCCCTCCCAGGCTAGAAACACCAGCCGTCAGCCGCCCCAGAAATGGCGCATCCATAGGATGCGCCAATTCTGGCACTTAGCCTCGCTCTTCCACGCTGCCCTGGTGCGGTGGCAGGGGGTAATAGGGTTGGGGTTGATGTCAGCTTATAATGCCAGCTGACATCAAGCCCAGGTTAGTAATGGAGAGGCGTCTATAAGACACCCCCATTACTAACCCCATAGTCAAAGTTAAAAAAAAAACACAAACACCCAGAATAAAGTCCTTTAATTGAAATAAAGACACAATTCTTTATTGTTCTAAATTAAACCATACTTACCATCACGCCCATTCCAGCTGAAGCCAACGATCTCCTGCAATAAAAGAAAAATAATAAAGCAACCTCATCCTTACCTTTCCATGGTTCCCAGGACAGCTTCAGCTCTGCTACATCGAGATGACAGGCTGGACCGCAGCAGAACGCTGCTATCCAGCCTGTCATCCCGCAGACACTGAGAAGCGCAGGCATGCTTGCGCTCCTCAGTGTCTGACTGTGACGGCATCCAGATGAGCCGACAATGAACTCAGCTCACCTCATGTACGTCACTGACAGCGTGGGAAAATTCTCCTGCACTCAGCGCTTCAGCGTGAGAATTTTCCCACGCTGTCAGTGACGTGCATGAGGTGAGCCGAGTTCATTGGACATGACCTCGGCTCATCTGGATGCCGTCACAGCCAGACACTGAGTAGCGCAAGCAAGCCTGCGCTTCCCAGTGTCTGCGGGATGACAGGCTGGATGGCAGCGTTCTGCTGCGGTCCAGCCTGTCATCTCGATGTAGCAGAGCTGAAGCTGTTGTGGGAGCCATGGAAAGGTAAGGATGATGTTGCTTTATTATTTTACTTTTATTGCAGGAGATCATTGGCTTCAGCTGGAATGGGCGTGGCGGTAAGTATGGTTTAATTTAGAACAATAAAGAATTGTGTGTTTATTTCAATTAAAGGACTTTTTTCTGGGTGTTTGTGTTTTTTTAAATACTTTACTAGAAATTCATGGTGGTCATGTCTAATATTGGCGTGACCCCATGAATTTCGGGCTTAGGGCCAGCTGATAATGCCAAGCTGGCCTTAACCCCTTTATTACCCAGTGAGCCACCGCACCAGGGCCCTGGATGAGTTGGGTACAGCGCCAGAAGATGGCGCTTCTATGAACGCGCCATTTTCCGGGGCGGCTGCGGACTGCAATTTGCAGGGGGTGGGGCCCAGAAAGCTTGGGCCTCCCTGCGCTGCAGATTCCAGCCCCCAGCTGCCTAGTTGTACCTGGCTGGACACAAAAATAGGGCGAAGCTCCACGTATTTTTTTTTTAAATTCATGAAATTCATGGAATAATTAAGAAAAAAAGGGCTTCCCTATATTGTTGTGTCCGGCTAGGTACAAATAGGCAGCTGGTGGTTGGGAGCAGCCCGTTCCTGCCTGCTGTACCTGACTGGACACAAATATAGGGCGAAGCCCCACATCAATTTTTTTTTCATTATTTCATGAATTTCCTGAAATAATTTAAAAAAAATTGATGTGGGGCTTCGCCCTATATTTGTGTCCAGTCAGGTACAGCAGGCAGGAACGGGCTGCCCCCAACCACCAGCTGCCTATTTGTACCTGGCCAGACACAACAATATAGAGAAGCCCTTTTTTAAAAAAATTATTTCATGAAATAATTAAAAAAAAATTGACGTGGGGCTTCGCACTATATTTGTGTCCAGCCAGGTACAGCAGGCAGGGACGGGCTGCCCCCAACCACCAGCTGCCTATTTGTACCTGGTTGGACACAACAATATAGGGAAGCCCTTTTTTTCTTAATTATTCCATGAATTTCATGAAATAATTAAAAAAAAAAATGCGTGGGGCTTCGCCCTATTTTTGTGCCCAGCCAGGTACAACTAGGCAGCTGGGAGCTGGAATCCGCAGCGCAGGGAGGCCCAAGCTTTCTGGGCCCCACCCGCTGCAAATGGCAGTCCGCAGCCGCCCCAGAAAATGGCGCGTTCATAGAAGCGCCATCTTCTGGCGCTGTACCCAACTCATCCAGGGCCCTGGTGCGGTGGCTCACTGGGTAATAAAGGGGTTAAGGCCAGCTTGGCATTATCAGCTGGCCCTAAGCCCGAAATTCATGGGGTCACGCCAATATTAGACATGACCAACATGAATTTCTAGTAAAGTATTTAAAAAAACACAACACCCAGAATAAAGTCCTTTAATTGAAATAAACACACAATTCTTTATTGTTCTAAAGTAAACCATACTTACCGTCACGCCCATTCCAGCTGAAGCCAATGTCTTCTGCAATAAAAGTAAAATAATTAAGCAACCTCATCCTTACCTTTCCATGGTTCCCACGACAGCTTCAGCTCTGCTACATCGAGATGACAGGCTGGACCGCAGCAGAACGCTGCCATCCAGCCTGTCATCCCGCGGACACTCAGAAGCGCAGGCATGCTTGCGCTCCTCAGTGTCTCGCTGTGACGGCATAAAGATGAGACAAGCTCATGTCCAATGAACTCGGCGCACCTCATGCACGTCACTGACAGCGTGGGAGAATTCTCCTGCACTTAGCACTTCAGCGTGAAAATTCTCCCACGCTGTCAGTGACGTACATGAGGTCAGCTGAGTTCATTGGACATGAATGAGCTCACCTCATGCACGTCACTGACAGCGTGGGAAAATTCTCACGCTGAAGCGCTGAGTGCAGGAGAATTTTCCCACGCTGTCAGTGACGTGCATGAGGTGAGCTCATTCATGTCCAATGATCTCAGCTCACCTCATGCACGTCACTGACAGCGTGGGAAAATTCTCCTGCACTCAGCGCTACAGCGTGAGAATTCTCCCACGCTGTCAGTGACGTGCATGAGGTGAGCTCATTCATGTCCAATGAACTCAGCTGACCTCATGCACGTCACTGACAGCGTGGGAAAATTCTCCTGCACTCAGCGCTACAGCGTGAGAAATCTCCCACGCTGTCAGTGACGTGCATGAGGTGAGCTCATTCATGTCCAATGAACTCAGCTGACCTCATGCACGTCACTGACAGCGTGGGAGAATTCTCACGCTGAAGTGCTGAGTGCAGGAGAATTCTCCCACGCTGTCAGTGACGTGCATGAGGTGCGCCGAGTTCATTGGACATGAACTCGTCTCATCTTTATGCCGTCACAGTCAGACACTGAGGAGCGCAAGCATGCCTGCGCTTCTCAGTGTCTGCGGGATGACAGGCTGGATAGCAGCGTTCTGCTGCGGTCCAGCCTGTTATCTCGATGTAGCAGAGCTGAAGCTGTCGTGGGAACCATGGAAAGGTAAGGATGAGGTTGCTTTATTATTTTTCTTTTATTGCAGGAGATCGTTGGCTTCAGCTGGAATGGGCGTGACGGTAAGTATGGTTTAATTTAGTACAATAAAGGAATGTGTCTTTATTTCAATTAAAGGACTTTATTCTGGGTGTTTGTGTTTTCTTTAAACTTTGACTATGGGGTTAGTAATGGGGGTGTCTTATAGACGCCTCTCCATTACTAACCTGGGCTTGATGTCAGCTGGCATTATAAGCTGACATCAACCCCAACCCTATTACCCCCTGCCACCGCACCAGGGCAGCGTGGAAGAGCGAGGCTAAGTGCCAGAATTGGCACATCCTATGAATGCGCCATTTCTGGGGCGGCTGACGGCTGGTGTTTCTAGCCTGGGTGGGGGCCAATATTCATGGCTCCCTTCCTGGGCTATTAATATCAGCCCCCAGCTGTCTACCTAGCCTTTGCTAGCTATTAAATTAGGGGGGACCCCACGTCATTTTTTTGGGGGGGGTCCTCCATTTTAATAGCTAGTAAAGGCTAGGTATTCAGCTGGGGGCTGATATTAGCAGCCTGGGAAGCTCCGTGGGTATTACCCCCTTCCCAGGCTTCAAACATCTGCCCCAGCTGTCTGCTTAACCTCCGCTAGAGACTAAAATTACGGGGAACCCCACGCCAATTTTTTTTAATAATAAATCCTTTATTTTAATACTAAATGACAAGTACAGTAACCAACACTGTCACTGTACTTATTATATATGTGACTGACATGTTTCTATCTATCTAATCTATGTGTGAAGCTCTATTCTGTCTGTTATAAATTGTCGGGTACAGATGCTGAATTGCCGGCCGGCTTTTTTAAAGAGACGGTGCATGAAAACACTATTATTTTTTTTAATAAATCCTTTGCAGTATATGACAAGTACAGTAAGCAACACTGTCACAGTACTTCATATATATGTGACTGACATGTTTCTATCTACCTAATCTATGTGTGATTCTCTATTCTTTCTGTTATAAATTGTCGGGTACAGATGCTGAATTGCCGGCCGGCTTTTTTAAAGAGACTGTGCACGAAAACACTATTATATTTTTTAATAAATCCTTTACACTAAATGACAAGTACAGTAAGCAACACTGTCACTGTACTTCGTATATATGTGGCTGACATGTTTCTATCTATCTAATCTATGTGTGATTCTCTATTCCTCCTATTCTAAATTGTCGGGTACCGCTGCTGAATTGCCGGCCGGCTTTTTTAAAGAGACGGTGCATGAAAACACTATTATTTTTTTTGATAAATCCTTTACACTAAATGACAAGTACAGTAAGCAACACTGTCACTGTGCTTCTTATATGTGTGACTGACATGTTTCTATCTATCTAATCTATGTGTCAAGCTCTATTCTTTCGGTTCTAAATTGTCGGGTACCGGTGTATGCCGCTGCTGAATTGCCGGCTTTTCATGTTTCACTGTGAGCACTGTTCCCATCGATTTGGGCAATCACTGTAATGCCACAACCTCCATGGCTGTGGCATTACAGTAAGTGGCAGACAATCCCTGCATGATTGGTGCTCTAAATAGCGCCAGACATGCAGGACACGCTTTTCGGGCACGAACAGTTATCGAACATAACCTCGAACAGCCGAATTTTTTGCAAATCGTTCGGGTTCGTCGAACAACTCGAGCACCACCAAAAACAGCTCGAATTTGAGATTGGCGAACAGTTCTAGTCGAACACCGCTCATCTCTAGTCTCTAGTTTGAGAAATCGACGCCTCACAGCTCCTCAACTGGCAGCTTCATTAAATAGTACATGCAAAATGCCAGTGCCAACGTCTACAGTGAAGAGGTGACTCCGGGATGCTGGCCTTCAGGCAAAGTGGCAAAGAAAAAGCCATATCTGAGACTGGCTAATAAAAGGAATAGATTAATATGAGCAAAAGAACACAGACATTGGACAGAAGAAGATTGGAAAAAAGTTTTATGGATAGGCGAATCAAAGTTTGAGGTGTTTGGATCACACAGAAGAACATTTGTGAGATGAAGAACAGCTGAAAAGATGCTGGTAGAGTGCCTGACGCCATCTGTCAAGCATGGTGGAGGTAATGTGATTTTCTGGGGTTGCTTTGGTACTGGTAAAGTGGGAAATTTGTACAAGGTAAATGGGATTTTGAATAAGGAAGGCTATCACTCCATTTTGCAACGCCATGCCATACCCTGTGGACTTGATGGGAGCCAATTTCACCCTACAACAGGACAATGACCCAAAGCACACCTCCAAATTATGCATGAACTATTTAGGGCAGAATGAGGCAGCTGGTATTCTTTCTGTAATGGAGTGGCCTGGGCAGTCACCATATCTCAACCCCATTGAGCTGTTGTGGGAGCAGCTTGACCGTGTGGTACTGAAAAAGTGCCCATCAAGCCAATTCAACTTGTGGGAGGGGCTTCACTAAGCATGGGGTGAAATTTCTCAAGATTACCTCAGCAAATTAACAGCTAGAATGCCAAAGTTCTGCAATGCTGCATTTGCTGCAAAGGGAGCATTCTTTGACGAAAGCAAAGTTTGAAGGAGAAAATTATTCTTTAAAATAAAAATCATTATTTCTAACCTTGTCAGTGTCTGGAGTATATTTTCTATTCATTTTGCAACTCATTTGATAAATAAAAGTATGAGTTTTCATGGAAAACACAAAATTGTCTGGGTGACCCCAAACTTTTGAACGGTAGTGTATATAGTACAAAAATGATATAGTTACCAATGGATCAGCTGTGGAAAACAGCCCGGAGCTGTGTATGGCAGTCACAATGGCGCAACCCTGAAGCCGGAAGTGGTCACTGCAGCGCATGCGTAAACCATAGTAGCGCATGCAGGGAGAAGGACGCCGTCGTCAGCTGCTAGGGCTCTGTGTCTCTGCCCATAGCACAATCTCTAACATTAATGTTTGATGCATGCTCAGGCCGTAGCCTGCCCTATCTTGAAAAGAGCACTCATTGGACCCCGCAGTCCGCAAACAGCCAAAGAATTGGTTCTCAATCAGTTGCGCATTCCCATACAGCGAGTTTCATGGGAAACATAGGGTTAATTGGCTATTACTTTAAAAGGCAATATATGGTAATTAGAGGTGGATCCACCATTATCAATGGGGCACAAGGTGATTATTTAAGTTGATTAATATACATAATTAGTTTAACCAAGGAATTCAACCATTTGGTGAGCTCAATACATAATTTGTATATCATTGACAGCATGATAAAATAAAAATAAAAATATAACAACATTAATGGCAAAACACTACAGCGTCTTTGAGAACCTTAGGTTTACTATAAATGTGATCAAATATGCCAGACACGAAAAAAGTTCTTCAAAGACGGAGTATAATGTATAAGCGTCGCTATAGATACATGATTTTTATATGTACATAAATATATATAAAAGAAACACTACAGTGCCCTGGGGATCTACATCAAGGTAAGTATCAGACCCCATACGCCCATTGGTCACCAGAGATATCCCCCATTGGGGGCTAAGTTCAAAAGGATTTTATAGAGATACTTCACTTCCAGGCGCGGGATATATGTCAGTTATATAGCTTATTGACCCACATAAAAGCCCCCATGTAGAACAAAGACCCTTTTCAAATATATAATAGTCCCACACCTCATGATGATATTGGCATGGTATTTTTATACAGCTTATACATATGATCTTCCAATCTTTTGGGCCTCCCAGGACAAAAAAGGGACAAAAGGAGTATTCTTGTTCCAAAAGGTCACTGTTATTGAATATACCGTCCATGGGTTATTGGGCATTTCTTTTGAAATCACAGTGTGAAAAATATGTATAAAACAAATACAACAGAACATAGTCCTTGATTCCCCCATCCTATGGATTGATCCATGATCCAGGTAAGTATCTTCCCCATGGATATTATGAAGTTGATAATTCCATATATGTAGACAAACACTGATGAAATATTCCAAACGATCTTTTAGTTTCAGGGCTCCTGATGAGCCTTCAAGTAATGCTAAGGTAGATACCCTAGAACCAAGAGAGAAGGATGGTATAGAGAAACGTCAATGGAGTATTTTACAGCTGTTTATTGAACCCTGTAAATAACAATTCTCCGTTTAAACCCTGGGGAGCAAGGCTATGTAGGTTGAAAATCCATTTTCTACTCACATCTCAGAAGGGCACCAGTAACATCACCTCCCCTTATATTTGTTCGTATTTGTTCTAATCCCATTACCTGTAGTCCCGACAATCTACTGTTGTGGACCTCCAGGAAGTGTGCAGCTACTGATGTGATTGTTTTGTCTTTATCACGATCTCTCTTAGCTGTTGAGATGTTCGAGAGGTGTTGTTGAATCCTTTTCCTCAATTCCTGTGTTGTCTGACCGACATAAATCTTCGGGCATCCACAAACCAAAGCATACACCAGGTTCCGTGATCTACAATTAAAATATGCCTTAGGTCGAATCTGATAAGGAGTAATCGGAAGGGTAATGCCATCCCTTGCCACCACAAATTGACAGATATTACAACCGCCACAGGGATATGTTCCGTGGACCTTGCCACCTCTTGTAAGCCTAACAGTAGGGCGCATATAGTGACTCCGGCAGAGACTGTCCTTTAAATTCCTTGCTCTACGTGCAACCATACTTGGAGTCGTTCCTTATAGTAATTTACATATAATCGAGTATTTGGTTTCACATGTAATGGCTTGTTTTATAAAGTTGTGTCCACAATTTTCTGGCTTTACTCTATGACTAAGGGTGCATGGTATGTCAGAGTGTCTATGCCATTAACATTTTATTATTTTTTAACGCAATGGATAACTAATAAAGCTTGAAGGGTTTTTATTCATTTTTTGGATGTGGCATCCTTTTCCTTTTTCCCAATTTGATGCAGAGGGATCAATGAGAAGCCATGCCGTCCATAAGATGGCAGCGTGTTTTCATTGAAACATTGGTACAAAATACAAAAGTTTTTAGATAGATACTGACAGTTTTGAAAGTCAGTATCTATCAAAAATAATGAAACACATGAATATTCTTATATTTTTTATTTTGAATTAGAACTAAGTTTTTGGTGATAAGTACTCTTTAGGCACCAAATCCTGAAGATACTGATGCTTTATATAAATTAATTGTAACAGAAAGCTATTAGCTAGGAGTCCTAGTGTATCCTTTTATATTTTTCAAATCTTTAAAATATATATTTATATCTTTCCACATGATGCAAAATAATGTGAATAGAGTATTAGACACTACTGTATAACCTAATTTGGTGCATCTTTGCAGTAGAAAACTTCATTCAGTGCAGCAGTAACACAGTTAATTCGCACAAAACCAGAATAGCACTTACAAGGAATTTGTTATTTCATATTCATCATTTAAGTGGTTTATTGTTCACTGAAAGATCCCTTCACAGGCACGAAGATGACAATTTCCCAACGTTAAAGAATATGTACTGACAGCATGTGACATTCTTCAGCTATTATGCAAGCATATCCTAGAGCATGTCATTAAATTATTTGGATCTTATCCAAAAAAATAATTTAGGACAACTGTTTAAATAGATACAGCAACATTCTGTCTAATCTCTGTAATGCATCTTCAAAGTCAGCCTAAATTAAATGGAAAAAGCTAAGCACAATTTTGAGTGTTGTTGATGAAAAACTGGTGGCGTTGCCTAGGGTACATTAGGTCGTGATACTGAAACTCTTGTTTCAGATGTACTATTTCAAAACGCAGGTACAACTAGGCAGCTGGGGGCTGGAATCCGCAGCGCAGGGAGGCCCAAGCTTTCTGGGCCACCCCCGCTGCAAATTGCAGTCCGCAGCCACCCCGGAAAATGGCGCGTTCATAGAAGCGCCATCTTCTGGCGCTGTACCCAACTCATCCAGGGCCCTGATGCGGTGGCTCACTGGGTAATAAAGGGGTTAGGGCCAGCTTGGCATTATCAGCTGGCCCTAAGCCCGAAATTCATGGGGTCACGCCAATATTAGACATGACCACCATGAATTTCTAGTAAAGTATTTAAAAAAAACACAACACCCAGAAAAAAGTCCTTTAATTGAAATAAACACACAATTCTTTATTGTTCTAAATTAAACCATACTTACCATCACGCCCATTCCAGCTGAAGCCAACGATCTCCTGAAATAAAAGAAAAATAATAAAGCAACATCATCCTTACCTTTCCATGGTTCCCATGACAGCTTCAGCTCTGCTACATCGAGATGACAGGCTGGACCGCAGCAGAACGCTGCCATCCAGCCTGTCATCCCGCAGACACTGAGAAGCGCAGGCTTGCTTGCGCTCCACAGTGTCTCTCTGTGAGGGCATCCAGATGAGCCGAGTTAATGTCCAATGAACTCGGCTCACCTCATGCACGTCACTGACAGCGTGGGAAAATTCTCCTGCACTCAGCGCTTCAGCGTGGGAGAATTCTCACACTGAAGCGCTGAGTGCAGGAGAATTCTCCCACGCTGTCAGTGACGTGCAGGAGGTGAGCTGAGTTCATTGTACATGAGCTCACCTTATGCACGTCACTGACAGCGTGGGAAAATTCTCCTGCACTCAGCGCTTCAGCGGGAGAATTCTCACGCTGAAGCGCTGAGTGCAGGAGAATTCTCCCACGCTGTCAGTGACGTGCAGGAGGTGAGCTGAGTTCATTGGACATGAGCTCACCTTATGCACGTCACTGACAGCGTGGAAAAATTCTCCTGCACTCAGCGCTTCAGCGGGAGAATTCTCACGCTGAAGCGCTGAGTGCAGGAGAATTCTCCCACGCTGTCAGTGACGTGCAGGAGGTGAGCTGAGTTCATTGGACATGAGCTCACCTTATGCACGTCACTGACAGCGTGGGAGAATTCTCCTGCACTCACCGCTTCAGCTTGAGAATTTTCCCACGCTGTCAGTGACGTGCATGAGGTGAGCCGAGTTCATTGGACATGAACTCGGCTCATCTGGATGTCGTCACAGAGAGACGCTGAGCAGCGCAAGCAAGCCTGCGCTTCTCAGTGTCTGCGGGATGACAGGCTGGATGGCAGCGTTCTGCTGCGGTCCAGCCTGTCATCTCGATGTAGCAGAGCTGAAGCTGTCGTGGGAACCATGGAAAGGTAAGGATGAGGTTGCTTTATTATTTTTCTTTTATTGCAGGAGATTGTTGGCTTCAGCTGGAATGGGCGTGACGGTAAGTATGGTTTAATTTAGAACAATAAAGGATTGTGTCTTTATTTCAATTAAAGGACTTTATTCTGGGTGTTTGTGTTTTTTTTAACTTTGACTATGGGGTTAGTAATGGGGGTGTCTTATAGACGCCTCTCCATTACTAACCTGGGCTTGATGTCAGCTGGCATTATAAGCTGACATCAACCCCAACCTTATTACCCCCTGCCACCGCACCAGGGCAGCGTGGAAGAGCGAGGCTAAGTGCCAGAATTGGCGCATCCTATGAATGCGCCATTTCTGGGGCGGCTGACGGCTGGTGTTTCTAGCCTGGGAGGGGGCCAATATTCATGGCTCCCTTCCTGGGCTATTAATATCAGCCCCCAGCTGTCTGCCTAGCCTTTGCTAGCTATTAAATTAGGGGGGACCCCACGTCATTTTTTTGGGGGGGTCCCCCATTTTAATAGCTAGTAAAGGCTATGTATTCAGCTGGGGGCTGATATTAGTAGCATGGGAAGCTCCGTGGGTATTACCCCCTTCCCAGGCTTCAAACATCTGCCCCAGCCGTCTGCTTAACCTCCGCTAGAGCCTAAAATTAAGGGGAACCCCACGCCAATTTTTTTAATAATAAATCCTTTATTTTAATACTAAATGACAAGTACAGTAACCAACACTATCACTGTACTTCATATATATGTGACTGACATGTTTCTATCTATCTAATCTATGTGTGAAGCTCTATTCTGTCTGTTATAAATTGTCGGGTACCGCTGCTGAATTGCCGGCCGGCTTTTTTAAAGAGACGGTGCATGAAAACACTATTATTTTTTTTGATAAATCCTTTACGCTAAATGACAAGTACAGTAAGCAACACTGTCACTGTACTTCGTATATATGTGGCTGACATGTTTCTATCTATCTAATCTATGTATGATGCTCTATTCTGTCTGTTATAAATTGTCGGGTACCGCTGCTGAATTGCCGGCCGGCTTTTTTAAAGAGACAGTGCATGAAAACACTATTATTTTTTTAAATAAATCCTTTACACTAAATGACAAGTACAGTAATCAACACTGTCACTGCACTTCTTATATATGTGACTGACATGATTCTATCTATCTAATCTATGTGTGATTCTCTATTCCTTCTATTCTAAATTGTCGGGTACCGCTGCTGAATTGCCGGCCGGCTTTTTTAAAGAGACGGTGCATGAAAACACTATTATTTTTTTTAATAAATCCTTTACGCTAAATGACAAGTACAGTAAGCAGCACTTTCACTCTACTTCGTATATATGTGGCTGACATGTTTATATCTATCTAATCTATGTGTGAAGCTCTATTCTTTCGGTTCTAAATTGTCGGGTACAGGTGTATGCCGCTGCTGAATTGCCGGCTTTTCATGTTTCACTGTTGGCACTGTTCCCATCGATTTGGGCAATCACTGTAATGCCACAACCACCATGGCTGTGGCATTACAGTGAGTGGCAGACAATCCCTGCATGATTGGTGCTCTAAATAGCGCCAGACATGCAGGACACGCTTTTGGTGCACGAACAGTTATCGAACATAACCTCGAACAGCCGAATTTTTTGCAAATCGTTCGGGTTCGTCGAACAACTCGAACACCGCCCAAAACAGCTCGAATTTGAGATTGGCGAACAGTTCTAGTCGAACACCTCTCATCTCTAATCATGCCAGGTTGGCAAATCATATACCGCCCCAGGGAACCTGGAAGATCAGAAAATTTGTATAGCTTCTGTCCACAGCTTGAGAACACTGATAGGACCATGGGAAGGGGTTGCAAAAAGCGATCCGCTCATCTCAACAATTGCACAGTTTTAATACAGTGCATATGAAACACAAGTTTCAGTATTTCCTCTCTGCAATTGATTTGGTTATCTCTGAGAACTTCATGTAGATGTTACAAGTTTACCATGACAGAGAGGAGCCAGAAGACTGCAGCGTCTGATTTCTCCCACTCATGCACTCATTAGAAGCCTTTCACATTCATATTAAATGGTACAGGTTTATTTCAGCAGTGCAGGGGTTAATCTGTTCAGTTGTGAGCTCCTGGAAGCTTACCTACATTTAGGCTCTCAGCTGTTCACTGTTAGCTACTCCCCCTTCCTATATATTCTGGACTTGGGCAAACCATCATTGTCAGAGCTAGCTTCATGCTGCATGCTTCTTGGAGTGTGGTGGAGAGTTGTTGTTTGAGAAGGCATTTTGTGGATTTAAGCTTAGACCCTTGTGTGGTTTAGGTTGTGCGTTAATCCAATTCTTCTCCTATTTTAGTTTGTTCACCATCCTCTACTTGCCAGTGTTAACCTCTGTTGTTTGTGTGCATTTATTTGTGTGATTGGCATTTTCCTTTATCCCTGTTTGCATTACCTTGTTAGTCTGGTTGGTGTACTGCCATGCACTACTACTCCCCTCTTCCCTGGGTGGGGGAAGGGAACAGAGGGAGGGTGGTTTGAGGTGCCCAAGCAAGGTACATGGCCATGGCATCTTCACCTTCAAAAGTAATCCGAGGAACAGGTGTCACGCAAGGTGTAGGAAAGACTTAGTGCAAAACAAAGGGAAGGGGAAAAGTGTTACGCAAACACCCGGACTGACTGGCGTGAGCGTGGTTAGTGGTCCCAATGGACCATGAACCGAGAAGTGCTTGGAGGGGCGTGACTAAGTATCAACCCGGTCCGACCAAGGTCGCACGGTAGCTCAGTCGACTGTGAACCAGGGAGCAACCGAGCAGAGGGACCAGGTGCTACTCCAGGTCAGACCCCAGTCACAGCTGTTGACCAACACCGGGGAATGCAGGAACAGGCAGTTTAAACTGGCATAGAGACAGGTGGGTACTAGCAGGCACGGCTGGTATGCAGACAGGTGGGTATTGGCAGGCACGTCTGGTATGCAGACAGGTGGGCACTGGCAGGCACGGCTGGCATACATACAGGTGGGCACAGGCAGGCACGGCTGGCATGCAGACAGTCGGGTACTGGCAGGTAGGAACGCAGGCAGGATAGGGACCAGTACAGACTGGGATACAGGAATGGAGCCGCAGGTGCGGTAGACAAGCAGAGCAGAGCAAAACCCGCAGATGTGGTAGACAAGCAGAGCAGAGCAAAACCCACAGATGCGGTAGACAAGCAGAGCAGAGCAAAACCCGCATGTGCGGTAAACAAGCAGAGCAGAGCAAAACCCGCAGGCACGATAGACAAGCAGAGCAGAGTAAAACCTGCAAGTGTGGTAGACAAGCAGAGCAGAGCAAAACTTGCCGGTGCAGTAGACAAGCAGAGCAGAGCAAAACCCGCTGGTGCGGTAGACAAGTAGAGCAGACAAAACGCGCAGGTGCGGCAGACAAGCAGAGCAGAGCAAAACCCGCAGGTACAGTAGACAAGCAGAGCAGAGCAAAACCCGAAGGTGCGGTAGACAAGCAGAGCAGAGCAAAACCCGCAGGTGCGGTAGACCAGCAGAGCAGAGCAAAACCCACAGATGCGGTAGACAAGCAGAGCAGAGCAAAACCCGCAGATGCGGTAGACAAGCAGAGCAGAGCAAAACCCGCAGGTGCGGTAGACAAGCAGAGCAGAGCAAAACCCGCAGGTGTGGTAAACAAGCAGAGCAGAGCGAAACCGCAGGTGCGGTGAACAAGCAGAGCAGAGCAAAACCGCAGTTGCGGTGAACAAGCAGAGCAGAGCGAAACCGCAGGTGCAGTGAACAAGCAGAGCAGAGCGAAACCGCAGATGCGGTGGACAAACAGAGCAGAGCGAAACCGCAGATGCGGTGGGCAAGCAGAGCAAAGCGAAACCGCACATGCGGTGGGCAAGCAGAACAGAGCAGAAGGTGCAGGCAGACAGGACAGGGCTCTGTTCACATGGAACAGACTGGAAAATACAGGAAGATAGTTAGAACACGGGAGGTAGATACGGAGGCAGGGAAACGGGACAAGCAGAACCAGATACACACAAGGTACTGACTATGAAGTAGCGAGTGGACACAAAACTCACAAATAGATGTACAGAGGACAACGAGTTGGAGTTAGGTGCAAGTTCAGACACTGCAGGAAAAAGGAAGATATGGAAATAGAGACAAAACAGTAACGGGCTAGGACACTGTTCAGACAGGAACTGAACCAGGAACAAGATACAGGAACGAGCCTTGGAACTCAGCCCTCAAGGTGGCGGAGACAGACTAGAAGTCACAGATACAGGTAACAGGCCTGAGCATACAGCCCCCAGGGGCAGAACAGACAAGATACAGGACAGGACCTGGCAACTCAGTTGCAAGGAACACACTGAAGAAAGTGTAGCTCAGGCACCCCCTACTGGGTGGAGGGGGTTTAAGTATCCAGTGACTCACAGCAATAGGCTGGGGAGGCATTAGGAGTGCGCACATAGTAACTATAAGAATCAGGCAGTAACCGCGCCGCCGCCCTAAGCAATCAGACAAGAGCCACAGCAGGTACTGGAGCAAAGTGTGCAGCCTGCATTGATAGGTAAGATGGCGGTCTTCCATGGTGGGAGGTGGTAAACCATGCCAGCATGCCACCAGGGATGTTACAGTACCCCCCCCTTTATGCCCCCTCTTCTTCAAGCCTGAATGGATTTTCTGCAGAGAATTTGGAGGCCGATTCTTCTCTTCAAGAAGATTACCTCTTCTGTCCACTAGAGGGAACAAAACTGGTCTCACCATCTTAGTGACTAGGATGCTTCCTCCCATCGAGCCATCCTCAGCAACAGATGAAGTGAGTGAAGTACCAGGAACAAGACACATGAAAGTCTCTCTCCATTTGTTAATATCGGGTAGCACTCCAAAAGATACATGGGACAACTGGAGATCCTCCACTGGGTTGGAGGGGTGCAGAGACTCGGGGGTAACCACCGCCTTGACGTACACTTTGCCAAGCTTACTGGATGAAGTGGGTGAAGTACCAGGTACAGGGTGCAGAAAAGTCTCTCTCCATTTGTTATCAGGTAGCACCCCGGAAGATTCAGGAGGCAACTGGAGGTCCTCCGCCTGGTTGGGGGGGTGCAAAGACTCGGAAGTAGCCACCGCCTTGATGGACTTATTGCCAGATTTGTTAGAGATGGAGAATACTTGCTTAGGGATCAACTTCAGTCTAGTTTCTGAGATGACACGTCTGCGAAGTGGGGCGGTGCCTAAATCCAGATCATTGGTACAATCGTCGAGACTGTGTGTGGACAATGCCTCCGCTTCCCTTCCTTCGGAGACTTCAGCGCACAGCGAGTCAGCGACTAGCAGATCTGGTGAAGAAGAAGAAGACACTGCTGACTGTCCTGAAGATATGGGGACTGGACACCCCTTGTACCTCAGCAGTCCCCCGGAAACACCATGCAGGATCTCCAGACCTGAGCGGGCACTAGATCTCTCGGCTCTGGACGACCTGTGGGTAAACCTGACAGCACCTGGAATGTGAACTTCTTCATGTGTAATGCTCCAATCTGGAGCTTAATTTGTACAGACATATTTTGACTGTTTCTAAGTAGGGCTCGTCCTTCCGCTGACAATGCCCAAACCGGATTCTGGAGTTGTCGGACGGGAATCAGACACTGACTCTTCAAGGCTTTATGCCTGAAACTTCTGGTTAATCCAAGGCCTTCACTTGCCACGGAGACAGTCACGGTCATCTGTGGAGAGGAAACACTGACACCAAGGGGAGCCTCTACTACAGGCCTAATGTCTTGGGATTCTCCAACCTTCGCTGGACAGAGACTGTCAGGGTGTCCCAAACAACTGCAGCTTGACCGCAATCCGATTTTGTGACTGAGTTCTGGCATCTGCTTTGCATGACGAACATGGTCATCCTTCATGGATTCAGTGCGAGTAGCTGCCTTTACAGGCTGGGGAACAGGAGGTCTTTGGGAGGACAGAACCTGGTGTGATGGTTTACCTCTACGCCTTGTACGTCTGGACTGCCTCTTGAGGTTAGGAAGAGAAGTATTCTGTAGAGCATTATCATCCTGTGTGGATTCTGTGTGGGCAGCAGTCTCTTCAGGCTGGAGAGCTGGTGGGCTACCTACGCGCATCACCCATCGGGACTGCTCCAGGATATTGGGAAGGGAAGCTTTAGCAGAAGCCTCAGGGTTAGGGTCATCGAAAACCATTAGAAAGGCCACCAGGAAGGCCTGCAGGTCAGAGACGATAGGATCCCATGCTTCCCATAGGGGGGTGATCCAATTCAAGGCATCACCCCCTAAGTAGGACATCATAAATGCTACTTTAACCTGATCAGTGGAAAAATAGTGAGCATAGAAATTGAAATGCAACATACATTGCTCCACAAACACACGGCATTGTTTTGGATCCCCGTAGTACTGTGGTGGATCCGCAGGAACGAATGCTGATAGCTCCATTTGGGCTGGTGCGTAAATCGCCTGGACCTCAGCTTGAGAAATTTTTTTTCCATAGTGCATGTATTCGCCAGACAAGAATTCAGATGTCTCAGAGAGCGAAGGGCCGTGTGGCTTAACGGGGACCATGGCCTGAGCAAACTATAACGCACACGCCCGGACTGACTGGTGTGAGCGTGGTTAGTGATCCCACTGGACCATGAACCGAGGAGTGCCTGGAGGGGCGTGACTAAATATCAACCCGGTCCGAACAAGGTTGCACGGTGGCTCAGTCGACTCCGTGAACCAGGGAGGAACCGAGCAGAGGGACCAGGTGCTACTCCAAGTCAGACCCCGGTCACAGCTGTTGACCCACACCGGGGAATGCAGGAACAGGCAGGTTAGACTGGCATATAGACAGGTGGGTACTGGCTGGCATGGCTGGTATGCAGACAGGTGGGCACTGGCAGGCACAGCTGGCATACAGACAGGTGGGCACAGGCAGGCACGGCTGGCATGCAGACAGGCGGGTACTGGCAGGTAGGAACGCAGGCAGGATAGGGACCAGTACAGACTGGGATACAGGAACGGAGCCGCAGGTGCGGTAGACAAGAAGAGCAGAGCAAAACCTGCAGATGCGGTAGACAAGCAGAGCAGGGCAAAACCCACAGGTGCAGTAGACAAGCAGAGCAGAGCAAAACCCGCAGGTGTGGTAGACAAACAGAGCAGAGCAAAACCCACAAGTGCAGTAGATAAGCAGAGCAGAGCAAAACCCACAGGTGCAGTAGACAAGCAGAGCAGAGCAAAACCCGCAGGTGCAGTAGACAAGCAGTGCAGAGCAAAACCCGCAGGTGCAGTAGACAAGCAGAGCACAGCAAAACCCACAGGTGCAGTAGACAAGCAGAGCAGAGCAAAACCCGCAGGTGTGGTAGACAAGCAGAGCAGAGCAAAACCTGCAGATGCGGTAGACAAGCAGAGCAGAGCAAAACCCGCAGATGCGGTAGACAAGCAGAGCAGAGCAAAACTCGCAGGTACGGTGAACAAGCAGAGCAGAGCGAAACCACAGGTGCGGTGAACAAGCAGAGCAGAGCAAAACCGCAGTTGCGGTGAACAAGCAGAGCAGAGCGAAACCGCAGGTCAAGTGAACAAGCAGATCAGAGCGAAACCGCAGATGGGACAGGGCTCTGTTCACATGGAACAGACTGGAAAATACAGGAAGATAGTTAGAACACGGGAGGTAGATACGTAGGCAGAGAAACGGGGCAAGCAGAACCAGATTCACACTGGGTACTGACTATGAAGTAGCGAGTGGACGCAAAACTCACAAACAGATGTACAGAGGACAACGAGTTGGAGTTAGGTGCAGGTTCAGACACTGCAGGAAAAGGGAAGATACGGAAATAGACTCAAAATAGTAACGGGCTAGGACACAGTTCAGACAGGAACTGAACCAAGAAAAAGATACAGGAACGAGCCTGGAAACTCAGCCCCCAGGGTGGCGGAGACACACAGACTAGAAGTCACAGATACAGGTAACGGGCCTGGGTATACAGCCCCCAGGGGCGGAACAGACAAGATACAGGATAGGACTTGGCAACTCAGTTGCAAAGAACACACTGAAGAAAGTGTTGCTCAGGCACCCCCTACTGGGTGGAGGGGGTTTAAGAATCTAGTGACTCACAGCAATAGGCTGGAGAGGCATTAGGAGTGCGCACACAGTAACTATAAGAATCAGGCAGTAACCGCGCCGTGCCCTAAGCAATCAGACAAGAGACACAGCAGGTACTGGAGCAAAGTGTGCAGCCTGGATTGGTAGGTATGATGACAGTTTTGCATGGTGGGAGGTGGTAAACCATGCCAGCATGCCACCAGGGATGTTACAGAAAGGAAGCCTAGACTCTAGGGAATGTGGGGAGTGGAGACCTCCTAGGTTGATCTAGCATCACCCTGTCTCCACTAATGTCCCCATATTGGTTCTTCACCAATCGCCGCACGCGTTCCTTGCCCTATCTTCCCCTGAGGTTTCGCCCTGGCTAGGGAAGGAAGGAGATGAGTGCTAGACGATCCCCACTGACACTAAAGACAACATGGGGGGGACAAACATAGGGGAATTGCTTAGCTATAGTCAACTCCAGACAACTGCGCACACATCCTCAACATCAGAGAGGAAGAAGTACTGCTCTTGCTCAAGCCTTCACAAACAGGACCAGGTTTTTCAGGATAAGAGATGTGGAAAGAATGAACAAACCTGGGAGCGTTCACCTCTGATGCTGAAACCCACATCCTCTCCTCTGGTCCATAGCCTTTCCAGTGCACCAAGTATTGTAGAGAATGACGTTGGAGACAAGAATCTACAATCCTCGAAATCTGGAACTCCAGATAACCATCAACCATTACTGGGGGCGAGGGTAGAGGTGAGGGCTCAAGAGGTTCCACATATTTTTTAAGTAAGGACCTATGGAACATGTTGTGGACTTTAAGGGCCTGAGGAAGTTCAAGACGAAACGCTGCTGGGTTAATGACGGCGGTTATTTTATAGGGACCAATTAACCCAGGTGCCAGCTTCCAAGAAGGAACTTTCAATCTTATATTCCTGGTAGACAACCACACAAAGTCATTCACATTCAGGTCCGTACCTGCCAAGCGTTTTATGTCAGCCATATGTTTACACCTGTCTCCCATGATCTTTAAATTACTCGGAACACCCTGCCATACTGAAGACAGCGACAAAGCAAATTGTTCCTCCTCAGGAACTCCTGAAGCTCCTCCTCCACTAAAGGTATCAAACTGTGGGTAATAACCATATGCACCGAAGAGCGGTGACCTGCCAGTGGATTCTTGACGATGATTATTAATGGCAAATTCTGCCAGGGGTAAGTAGGATGGCCATACTCCTGATTTTTGGAGACAAAACATCTGAGGTATTTCTCCAAATTCTGATTGACACGCTCGGTCTGTCCATTTGACTGAGGGTGGAAGGCAGGGGAAAAGGACAGCTGCACCCCTAGTCGAGAACAAAATGCCTTAAAAATCTTGGAAACAAACTGGGCCCCCCGATCTGGCACCACATCAGAGGGAACCCCTTAAAGCTTCACCATCTCATTTCTGAACACCTGAGCAAGTGTCTTGGCATTTGGCATTTGGAAGTGCAGGTAATGCGACGAAGTGAACCATTTTACTGAACCTATCAACTACCACCAAAACCACCATTTTGCATGCAGAAACCGTTAGGTCAGTAATAAAATCCAAGGACAAGTGTGTCCATGGTCTACTAGGGATAGATAGTGGAAGAAGAGTACCAGACAGACGGGTATGCGAAACCATAGAACGCGTGCAAATACTACAAGCAGCTATGTGTTCAATCACATCCCGATGCAACACCGGCTACCAAAAAAGATAAGAGAGGAGGTCCGCGATTATCTTACCACCTGGATGACCAGAAAGCACAGAGTTATGATGTTCGTTAATTACTTTGAGGCGCAGACTAGATGGTACAAATAACCTTCCTGAAGAACAGGAGGCAGGTGCTTCCCCCCTGAGCCTCCAACACCTCACCCTCCAGTTCAGGATACAGTGGCGAAATGACTACCCCTTTCTGTAATATCGGGGCAGGGTTCTCATGGTCACCACCACCAGGGAAGCTCCGGGACAAAACATCAGCCTCGACATTTTTAATAACAGTAATAGGATGGACACCCCCCCTCAATAATGTCGCCATTTCTCAAACAAAAATGTGATCGCCAAAAGTTCCCTATTAACCACGTCATAATTTCTCTCAGCCGAAGACAACTCTTCAGAAAAGAAGTCGCATGGACGCCATCTACCAGGGGACGGACCTCGAAACAACACAGCCCCAACCCCGACATCCGACACATCAACCTCCACAATAAAGATCATTGGGTCGACTGAGTATAGGTTCAGTGGCAAAATGACTCTTTAAGGAAGAAAAAGCCAGGAGGGAGGCATCCGACCATTTGGAAAAATCAGTAAGCGGTCTCACAATTGCAGAGTAATTTTGGATGAATTTCCGGTATAAATTAGTAATGCCCAGAAAGAGTTGTAGAGCCTATAGGTTCTCAGGACGTTCCCAATCAATGACTGCACGGATCTTCTCTGGATCCATCCGAAAACCCAAAGATGACAACAAGTACCCCAAAATCTGCACCTCCTGAACAGCTAAAACACATTTTTCCAGTTTGGCATAAAGTTTGTTATCCCTTAATATCTGGAGCACCTGCTTAACATGCCCCCGATGTGTCTCAAAATCAGGTGAGTAAACAAAAATATCGTCCAGATAAACCACCACAAACCTCTCCACCAAATTATGAAAAGTATCATTTATGAAATGCTGGAATACCGCAGGTGCATTGGTCAAACCGAAAGGCATAACCAGACTCTCGAAATGTCCTTCCGGGGTATTGAACGCTGTTTTTCATTCATCCCCTTCACTGATTCTAACCAGATTGCAGGCTCCCCTTAAATCCAACTTGGAGAATACCTTAGCTCCTACAACCTGGCTGAACAAATTAGGAATCAGAGGAAGAGGGTATGGATCACGAATGGTAATTTGATTTAAGTCCCGGAAATCGTGGCATAGACCGACATCTTTTTTCTTCACAAAGAAGAACCCTGCCACCATGGACGAAGATGAGGGTTTGATATGTCCCTTCTCTAGACTTTCCGCAATAAAATCCTTCATGGCTTGTCTCTCAGGGCCAGAAAAATTATACAATCTGGACTTTGGGAGTATAGCTCCGAGGGTCAGGTTAATAAGACAGTCATAAGCACAATGAGGAGGCAAATTCTGACACCCCCTCTCAGAAATAACGTCCTCAAAACCAGACAGAAAAGCAGGTAATATTTTTGTAGAGACAGTAGCAAGGGAAATATCTAAACAGTTCTCATGGCAGTAATCTCACCATTCAATAATCTCCCCGGTTTGCCAATCCACCAACGGATTATGTTTAACAAGCCAAGGAATACCCAAAAACAAACGGTGGGGGAAGATTGTCCGGGACATAGTAAGGGATTATTTCACAATGAACTGACCCCACCTTCAGTTTTACATTATGTACAATCTGAGTAAATGCTTTCTGTGCAAGTGGTATTGAGTCGATGGCGAAGATGTAAATAGGTTTGTCTAAATTACAGCAAGCAAGGCCATGAGTTTTCCTAAACTTAGCATCAACCATGCTGACTCCGGCTCCACTGTTATCAAAAACAGAAATTTTCTTGGTTTTGCTTTCTAGCAACATCTCTGCTGTCAGGACTAAGTGGGAACTGCAGGTTGGCCATAAATGCACCCCTTGTTTATCCAAATACAGACTACTAAGAATTAATTGAGTCTCCTTTTGTTTAGGAATAAAGGACAGGTCCCAATAAAATGTCCCTTCTTCCCACAAAAAAAACATCTTGTGAATCTCCGGGGAGATGTATGATGCAGGGACGCCCCCTGACTGCATGGGTTCCTCCAACTCCCCTAGTACTGGTTCATCCCCAGACAGCTCCTCCGGCAGAGGTACACAACCCTGACAAGAAGGCCACGGAGAAGGTGGTCATACCCATCTATCCTGAAGGCATCTATCAAGACGTATGGCCAACGACATAGCAGCCTCCAAGGACTGAGGGGTTTCTTATACTGCCCAGGCATCTTTCAACCTTTCAGTAGAGCCCCTCGCAAAATTGACTTCTAAGGGCTGAGTCATTCCATTTGGAATCCGTTGCCCATCTATGGAATTCCGAACTGTACAGAGGAATGGGTCAGTGGAGACTGAAGGCAACGTAGCCTAGACTCAGCCAAGGCGACTGGGTCAGTGTCATCATAGATGAGGGCCAGAGCCCCAAAAAAAACATCCACAGACTGGAGACAAACCGAGTCCTTTTGTAAAGAAAACGCTCACAACTGAGGATCTCCCTGCAGTAGAGAGATCACAATTCCAACCTGTAGCTCCTCATTTCCGGAAGAGTAAAGACAAAGTTTAAAATACAGTTTGCATGCCTCCTTGAATACAAAATACCTGCCCCTACCTTCAGAAAACCTGTCCGGGAGGGCAACCTTGGGTTCAGGCTGGACAGGCCTACCTGCATAGACCCCCACATTGGTGACCTGTAGCCGCTGATGCTGCTGCTGAACCTCACAGTGGAAGACATTCACCTGCAGATACAGCCTGTGCAGCTGCTCTGCTAGCTCTGCAACTGAACACATACTAAGGGACAAAAAAAAAAAAAGCTCCACGCCAAAAAACACACAAAGTGTGTAACAAAGCTGAGTGACCTGGCACCACACGATTATATAGGTGTTATGATCTGCAACAAGTACTAAGGAAAGAAAGGGGAAAGCTATCCCTACAGTAAGACTAAGCTGAATCCCTATGATGCAGCGGGCTGCTTGATCCTTGCGAACAGACCCGCCTTAGTCCTCGGCTAGTCTGAACGAAGACCTATAGCATAAAGGGAAGGGGTCATTAAAAGAACTAAGGACTGGAACAAAAATGGGTCACCTCCTGAACAGAGAAAGTTGTTGCAGATCACTAAAAGATAAACTGACAAAAAGGTGCTAGAGGTCCCAGAAGGACCAAGGGAACTGACAGAGATAGGCACAGAAGCACATGGCTAGCAAAACAGTCAAACAACCATGAAGTCCAGCACAGCCAAAAGGGCGGAGCTGGAATATAAAGGCAGATTGTCACGTTACCGCAAAACACAAGATGGAAAAAACAAACAGAAGGGTTCTAACAGTAGCTTCTCTTTTATGAGGATCCTCCGGATCCTCCAGACCCAGGCCTATCCAGAAGCCTCTTGTGGAAAGCTCTAACAAGCCTAGGAGCAGAGACATCATCCACCCTTACCCAGGAGTTATCTTCGGGACCGAAACCCTTCCAGGAGACGAGATACTGTAATCTCCCTCTATGCCATCTAGAATTCAAGATACGTGAAATTTCATATTCAACGTCTTCCACCACAGGAGGAACTGTGACAATGGCATCCCTATCTGATACATCAGCCTTTTTCAACAAGGAAACATGAAACACAGGATTAATCTTCCAGGAACTAGGGACATCCAACCTAACCGCAGACGGGTTAACAACCTGAAGCACTTTAAATGGACCCACAAACTTAGGAGCAAGTTTTTTAGAGGGAATCCTCAACCTCAAGATCCTTGAGGACAACCAAACCATGTCACCCACAGTAAACAAAACCTCCTTATGTTTCCTGTCAAAATACTTCTTGGACTTCTTGCTAGCCTTTTGAAGGTTGCAACGTACATTAGTATAAACTCTCTCCAAATCACAGGAAAAATTCTCCTCCTCCGGCACCGCCGGGAAGAAGAGGGGCGTGGACGTCAACAACGCGCGAAGTCCGAAGCCCCGCCCCACGCGCTGACGCCGCACAAGGTCCAGGAAGGAGTCCAGTGAGCCCTGACGTCAGCAGCGCGTGACGCCAGGTCCTCAACGCAGACCATCGTGAGCGGAGCCGCAGCCTACAGAAGAGGATCGCCGGAAGGTAGGCCACGGTTAACTGGGGGGGAGGAAGACACCAGGAACGGAGAGGAAGATGGCGGACCGGCAGCAGACTATGCTGCCCAGCATCGGCAGTGCCCCAGCCGTCGCCGGTCCCGACCAGCGCCACGAAAAGACGCGTGATGCAGGAGCGGTCGTGGGAGCAGGTAAGAGGAGTCTCCCTGTCCCGGACGCTGCCAGCGTCAGCCTGCTCCCGGGCCCCCTGGTAGAGCCGCCGATCCCGGGCACTGCAGACACCGACCTGCTCCATACCCCGCAACAAGCCCTGCAGCTGAGCCCTCCAGCCCTGGGCGCTGCCACCACCAGCCCACGCCCTCTGACCCCGGGCATCATCAACAGCGGCCTTCTCCAGGCCCCGCCGCAAGTCCAACTGCACCGCGGCGCAAGGGGCTGGTATGCCCTCTACATCCACTGGGTGGGCGCAGAGAGTCACACTTCAGAGGACCCAGACGGGTCTGAAGATCAATATGAGGAAGGAGCATCAGGAGGATACCGCTACTAGTGAGTGGCAGAGTACATGTGTTGCCCGTCAGGGGTAAAAGGAACTGTTTGTCTGATACAAAGTTGATCCCGATTAAACTGTTACCTGGCTGAGGACTGAGAGCAGCCATCCCTCTTCCCTACCTGGCTGAGGACTGAGAGCAGCCATTCCCCTAATAGAAAAATGGACACCTGTTCGCAAGTTGCACAGTGGCCAGTGAAGAAGAGAATCTTCTAAAAAAAAAAAAAATGTTTTACCTGAAAAAGTTTGATATACTGAATAGTTTTATATGCTGCTAGAAAATGTTATATGACAAAAGAGTTCCAGTAATATTAAAAGTGCAGTATAATGTCTAGTAAAGAGAAAGTGTTTCCCATAAAGGGAAGTTGAATAATGCCGGCCGGTTTCTAATGTGAAAAGTTTTGAAAAATTATTGCATGTTTTTGAATTGTCTTTACCTTTTCCAGCCGGAGGATGTGCTGTGGTTTACCGGGGGGGAATGTAGCGCCTCGAGGGTTCGGTCGCTACAGGGGTATTGCACCTCAACCAGAGGTGTGATATCCCACTCCCGGGTAAGGATGGTGTGTGGACCGGGTCTCAGTTAGCTGCATGCATCACATACACCCCATTTCCGGGGGACAGCTCAACGGTGCTCCCATTAGTACAGTAATGCAGGCACGACAGAACATGTACCTGGCTGGAGTGGGGAGGGGGGAGGAAAACCCAGTGATGTAGGAGCAGGAGGGGACGGTTTCTGGGCATAGGTAGGTGCCCATTGGTTGCAAGTCACCTGGGCTCATACACAGAGAGGGAGGTATATAAGGTGTGCACCATCTTAGATCAGTGTTCAGTCTGAGAGAAGAAGTGACAGAGCAGGGCCTCTGTGGAGCTCTGCTCCGGAGGTGGGCCTAGCCTGTGAGGCCCAGCCAGCACTGAAAGAGAAGAAGTCAGTGCAGAGAGTTGGAGGAGAAAAGGAGTTCAGCCAGAGAGGGCTGACAGGGAGCTGTGGCTCAATCTGGGCCCAGCTCCACGAGGCAGACCTGGAGTGGAGGCCAGAGCCAGAGGAGAGGAACAGAAACAGAAAGGAACAGAAAGGAAAGTAAGAAGGAACAGAACACCAAGAGAGGCCCAGAGACACGAGCGCAGAAGGAACCCTAAGGACCCAGGAGATTGCGGGTGACGGGTTGGCAGAACAGGGTACCGGATCCCAAGTTGGTGGAGGCGACTAATCCTCTGCCAAGGACCGGCGGTCGTGACCATTTACTGGTGCGACCCCTCACTACACCTACTAGAAAGGCACACCAAATAGGGTCAGGGAAGTGGACACCCAGCCTCCCAAGAGAAGACCCGAGGCAGCTGGACAGAAGTAGTGTCACTGGTGGGGCACTGCTAACGAAAGGATAGAAGGGAGTCCTGTGCCACACTCCGGAATTGCCTGGGGGTTGATCGAGCCCCCTGCCTGGTGGACGCAGCACAGCTCGGGCTGTCCTATCTGTGCACAAGTGACCTGGATGAGAACTGTGAGTAAAGAACCTGAACTGCAACACCTTGTCTCTGTGCTTTCTCACTGCATAGAGCACTACTATTGCTGGGACGCCCGCACCATCACCCCCACCATCTACTACACTGCCCTGGGGCTGCACTCTTCCCGTGGGGAGTCACACTACCTCAGCTGCATACACCATCAGCCCCAGCGGTCCGCCTTGCAGCGGCGGTCCGCACTGACCGCAGTCCACGGGTGGCGTAGTCGGACAATTAGCCTAAAACCTTGCAAATAGACTGCCCCTGGTTTGACCACCCTGAGCCACGGGACCGGGTCGCCGCCACAGTGACTACAACCCACAGCATCTCACAAAAGGCCCGGTTCCGGGTTCCCCACGTGGCCCAGGGGCGCGTCATATAGGTAACAGAAAAATGAAACAGAGAGAAGAAAAGTGCCCACCTAGCTTGACGGTCATCCAAGGGCTTGGCAGCATCCAGATAGATCAAATTTTTATGATCTGTGAAAACCTGAATAGGAAATCTAGCGAATTCCAAAAAATGATGCCATTGTTCAAACGCGAGTTTAATAGCCAGCAACTCCAGATTTCCAACATCATAATTCAGTTCAGTTTCCGAAAAAATTTTTGAAAAGAAGGCACAAGGATGTACTCCATCCCTGTTCTTCTGAGACAAAACTGCTCCGACCCCACCTATGAAGCATCGACCTCGACCAAAAAAGGCTTGGTCTCATCAGGCTGCATAAGGATAGGGGCAGAACTGAACCTCTCTTTGAGATACTTAAACACTTAAATGGCCTCAGTAGTCCACTGGACCATATTGGCACCTTTCCTGGTGAGATCGGTTAGAGACTTAACAATTACTGAAAAATTCTTAATGAATTTCCTGTAATAATTGGCAAAACCCAAAATTCTCTGTATAGAATTCAAACCAATAGGCCTAGGCCATTCCTGCACAGCCTGAACCTTCACCGGGTCCATCTCAAAGCCCTCCCTGAAGACAATGTAGCCCAAAAAAACTAATTTTCTGCACAGCGAACTCACATTTCTCCAGCTTAGCAAAGAGTGAATTATCACTCAATAACTGCAAAACTTCACGTACACTCTGCCAATGGGACAACAGATCTGGTAAATAAATCAAAATGTCATCTAAATACACAACCACATTCTTACCAATCAAAGGTCTCAGGATGTCATTAATAAGGTTCTGAAAAATGCAGGTGCATTGGTAGGACCAAAAGGCATCACCAGATTCTCAAAATGACCTACCGTAGTGTTAAAAGCAATTTTCCATTCATCACCCTCCTTCACTCGTAACAAATTGTTACCAAGATCAATCTTAGAGAACCACTTGGACCCCACCAACTGGTTAAACAAGTCAGGAATTAACGGCAATGGGTAGGAATTGCGTACAGTAATCTTATTAATTTCACGAAAATCCAGACATGGATGTAAACCCCTGTCATTTTTTTTAACAAAGAACAATCCCACTGCCACAGGCGACTTAGAAGGTCTAATGTGACCAGCAGCCAAGCTAGTCTGTATGTACTCCTCCAAGGCCTTTCTTTCAGGGATAGTCAGATTTAACAAGCGACTCTTGGGAAGAGTAGCTCCCAGAACAAACTCAATGGCACAATCATAATCCCTATGAGGAGGTAAAACTTGCGACTCCTCATCTGAAAAAAAACTCCAAAAATCTTGAATAGGTACAGGTAATTTCCCTTTTTCCACAGCCGCAATGCGACCATTACAACATTTATCATAGCATTTCGGACTCCATGACTTTATCATATTAGTAGGCCAGTCCAGTAAAGGATTGTGCAGATTTAACCAAGGCAATCCTAGAACGACCGGAGAGGGTAAATTATCTAATACAACCAAGTCCAAAATTTCTTGGTGAACTCCATTGATAGTTAGGGGAAATGCAGCAACCTTGTGAGTAATACATTTCAAGGGAGTGTTATCAATTGCAATCACAGAAATAGGTGATGACAAAGGTTTGGATTTCAATTTAAGGTTTTCCAAAAACCCTTTATCAATCACATTAAGTGTTGAAATTCAGTCAAATTTTCCTGCAAAGTAGTACTCCCTGAAAGAAATACTCCTGCAGAGTGTAAACAAGCTATACGGGCGTACCTGACCTTATTTTTTCTTTACTTAAGCGAAGCTCACAATACTTAATCAAATGGTCAGCTTTACCACAATAAAGACACAATCCCTCGGCGAACCTCCGGTCTCTTTCCTGAGAGCGGAGCGACATCGCCCCAACCTCCATCGGTTCTTCACCGTCTGAGCAGATTTTCTGGGGACTAGGACCTGGTATTACAGGAGTCTTTACCTCATTCTGCCTTGATCTCAGCCTCCTATTCACACGAACAGCTAATTGCATGGCATCCTGCAGAGTCTCAGGTGCGGGGAATGCAATTAGCAAATCCTTAACCCTTTCACTGAGACCAGCAAGAAATAGACATTTCAGAGCAGGATCATTCCATTTGACTTCTGAAGCCCATCTTCTAAAGTGTGTGCAATAATTGTCAACATCACCTGACCCCTGATTCAATTGCATTAGCTCTTCCTCAGCAGATGAGATTCGATCAGGATCGTCATATAATAGACCCATAGCAGAAAAAAGTTATTCTACCGACCTTAAGCATAGATCATTAGGTTGGAGAAAAAAGGCACACCCTTGTGGTTCATTGTGCAAAAGTGACATAATTAAACCAATGCGCTGTGATTCATTCCCAGAGGACCTTGGTCTCAAATGAAAATATAACAAACAAGCATTTTTAAAGGAAAAAAAATCTTGCTGTTTACTATAAAAAACATCCGGCAGTCCTACCTTCGGTTCCACAAAATGCGCTCCAGAACAGCTACTCACGTGTTGCTGGAGTTCGGCCACCTCCGGAGACAATCCCTGCAAGCGTTGAGCCAAATCCTGGACAAAAGCCATACTGATCCCCCAATTTCTTTCCTTTTAGTTTTTTTGGGCTGGACTTACTGTTATGATCTGCAACAAGTACTACGGAAAGAAAGGGGAAAGCTATCCCTACAGTAAGACTAAGCTGAATCCAAATGATGTAGCGGGCTGCCTGATCCTTGCGAACAGACCCACCTTAGTCCTCGGCTAGTCTGAACGAAGACCTATAGCATAAAGCGAAGGGGTCCCTAAAAGAACTAAGGACTGGAGCAAAAATGGGACACCTCCTGAACAGAGAAAGTGAACTGACAGAGATAGGCACAGAAGCACCTGGCTAGCAAAACAGTCAAACAACACTGAAGTCCCGCACAGCCAAAATGGCGGAGCAGGAAAATAAAGGCAGATGGTCAAGTGACCACAAACACAAGATGGAAAAAACAAACAGAAGGGTTCTAACAAAAGGAATGCTGTGCTCCAACACCCAAAATAGTATATGGAAAAAAGCAAAAAAAAGGGTATAAAATAGGGTACCAGACATTCTAAATAATTAGATAAATATCAATAGACAACTATGTAGAAAAAGCAGAACAACTTTATTAATAGCATCCACAACACCAATACATTAAAAACATTTAAAACTGCACATATGTAAGCATTAGAAAAAGAACTACCCTAGTCAATTATATTTCAACAGGATAATAAGTATGTAATGCAGAAGAAAATTAGATAATTCCACCCAAAAATTTGTTGACAGTGCTGATATTTTGGTGAGGGTGTCCATGTAATATTATAACTAGTGTTGAGCCACCCCCGTAGTGTTCGAGTTCGGTTCGGTTCGTCGAACACCCGTGTGTTCGCCGAACTGTTCGTCGAACTGTTCGTCGAACACCTTCGAACACCGTTAAAACCAATGGCAGGCAAACAAAAACACATAGAAACACATAGAAAACACCTTCAAAGGTGTCCAAAAGCTGACAAACTGCTCAGAAGACACAACTAACACATGGAAAAGTGACAAGTACATATAGTCATGCGAAAAGAAAAGAGGTGGAGGAGTAAAAGGAGGGGGAGACACAAATATAGGCATGTCATGCCCTTCTAAAATCCAAAAAGTGAGAAGCCGACACGTTCAGTCCGCTCCTGCCCGTGCCACCTCCGTGTCGCCGGGTTTGTGCCAGAGCCGCGGTGAACCCTGACGGCCAGCCCCCCTCTCCCAATACTGGTGCCTGTCCGCTGGTGGGTCGAGCGAGCCCCCCTGTGGTGGAGGCAGCTCTAAGCTTTTTAATTTAAATTGTCTCTCTAATTTGAATGAATACACTTTAAATCCATTTACAAGGATCTATTGGAGGGCAAGTCTCATGCCAGCAGCCGCGTAATTCCAGCTCCAGTAGCGTCCACTAAATCTGCTGCAGTTAAAAAGCTTTTATAAGGATCAAGCTCGGCTGTCCACCGCAAGGCATCCTACTGCCAGTCCCAGCCCCTATGCCTTGGGGTGCCTCCTGATGCTCTTCACTGAGTATCCCGTGGTCCCGAAGCATTTCCTTTGAAAAAATTAAGTGTCCAAACTACAGATGGTGTAGCTTGCTTAACAGCCGGGATAATCCGCTGACTAGCAGACACTGCTACTAGGCACAAAGTATTTCCTGGGCTAGATGCAGTTAAAAATTTGTAATTAGATACTCTCGTTGGATGCTGAGAAAGCATTCCATAGAGTCTCCTGGCACGCCATATATGATTCTCTTAAAAAGCTTGGGGTAGGGGTTTAGGGGACCCTTTTATAGCCAAAATCACGGCCCTGTGTCACAATACATCACCTAGGCTGAAGATAAATGGAACTGTAGCACCCTGAGGGCTCGGTTGCTACAGAGGTATTGCACCTCACCCAGAGGTGTGATATCTCACTCTCAGGTAAGAATGGAGTGTGGATCAGGACCCGACACCTGCATGCATTACACCACATTGCCGTGGGGCAGGGCGACCAATATGCCTCTGAGATGGGCACAACAGTCCCTTTCCCTGGCTGGAGTGGGGGGAGGGAACACTGAGGAAGGGGAACCCTGTAGTGCAGGAGCAGGGAGGAAGCAGTTCCTGGGTGCATTGAGAAGGGAGTATAAAAGGTGGGCACCATCTTAGTTCAGTGCAGAGAAGTCTGAGCAGAAGTGGCAGGGAGCAGGGGCTCTGCATGAGCTCTGCTCCGGAGGCGGGCCTAGTAACAGAGGCCCAGGCCTGGAAGAGGGAGAAGGAAGGAAGAGGAGCGGAGAAGGCTCCAGGAACGAGGAATGAAGGGATCCCAGGTGTGCGGACGGGCGAGTCGCCACCGCACGCCCGAATCCACCTGCGTGGAGGGGTCAGGCCAAAGGGGGAGACCGGTCCCCGAAACTAGTGGAGGCAGGAAACGACCCTCAGCTAGAAACCGGAGGCTGTGACATTTTATGTGGCGCAGCCCCTCGCTACACCCGCTAGGAAGGCACCACATAGGGTCAGGGAAACTGGCGCCAAGTTTACCAAGAGGAGGCCCGAGGCAGCCGGACAGAAGGGTTGGTAAGAAAGGCCAGACAAAGGACACACAAAGGGGGTCCTGTGAAGTGCTCCAAAGTTATCTGGGAGTTGTCTGAGCCCCTCACCTGGTGAGCACAGTACGACGTGGGCAGCCGTTACCTGCAGACGTGGTCTGGATAATAAGAACTGTGAGTAAAGGCCCTGGACTGCATCACTGACTCTGTGTCGTTACTGCTGCTGCCCTGCACCATCACCCCCATCCTCCGCAAACACTGCCCTGAGGCTATACTCCTCCCGTGGGGAGTTATGATACGCTCTGCTGCACCCACAACACCAGCCTCAGCGGTCTGCCCTGCAACGGCGGTTCACTCTGACCGCAATCCACGGGTGGCGTAGTCGGACATTTAAACATCAAAACCACATAAATAGTTCCGCCACTGGTTTGACCACCATGAGCCACGGAACCGGGTCGCGGCCACGAAGACTACAACCACCAGCATCCACCAAAAAGGGTCCGGCTCCGGGTGTCCCAAGGCCCAGGGGGTGCATCAGAACATTTTCATCACCTTTCACAATCACCAATGGGACAAGGCAGGGATGTCCTCTGTCCCCTCTCTTATACATCCTAGTGACGGAGCACCTGCTCTCATCAATTCGCCATAACCCCAATATTAGGTGGATTGAGGTGGGAGGCACCGAGTACAAGTGCTCTCTATTTGCTGATGATGTCCTAGTATATATCACTCAATCACATATATCCATCCATGCTGTTATGGCTGAAATAGATCACTTTGTTACATGGTCAAATTTTAAAATCAATGCTGCGAAGTCTGAGGCCCTCGATGTCTCCCTTCCCAAATCCATATAGGATTCCATCCAGTCCAACTTTCCCTTTGCCTGGCCCTCACAGTGTATCAAATACTTAGGAATTCCTATTCATAGAGACCTCTCCCATCTATGTTATCTTAATTTTGGGCCCTTTATTGAACAACTCCATACAGACCACGGTTGGCAAGTTAGAACTGTAAGATTCACTACGTGAACCACTGGTGTTTTGTGGAAAAGCACATGTGCACTGTGTTCCAAATTATTATGCAAAAAGTGTTTAGGAGTTATAAGGTAAGAATTTGTTTGTTTGTCAGTTAAACTCATTGATGGTGATGTGTGTCAGGGCTCTTTATATCACTGTAAGCAATTGCAGACACCTGTGCTAATTAGTTTGGCAGGTGTGTCCAATGAAAGGCAAGACTACTTAAGAAGGCTGTCTCACATTATTAAGCAGCCTACATTTTCTGCCAAAATGGGAAAGAAAAAGGATGTGTCGGCTGCTGAGAAGCAACAAATTGTGGAGTGTTTAGGTCAAGGCATGACTACAATCAACATTGTGCGATGATCAGGATGAAGTGTCTTGGCAATCAAGAAGTATGTAGCTGATTCACAGTGCACACGTGTGCGTGCTGATAAGGGCAAATTGAGGACACTTTCCTACAGGCAATTACGTCAGGTTAAAAGAGCAGCGGCAAAAAAAGCCTTGTCATAGCAGCAGACAAGTTTTTGAAGCTGCTGGTGCCTCCAACGTCCCCTGAACAACAAGATGCAGGGTCCTTCAGAGGTTTGCAGCTGTGCATACGCCATCCTGTCGACCTCCTCTATCCACTTCACACAAGCAGAAACGGCTCCAGTGGGCCAAACATTACATGAAGACTGATTTCAAAACTGTTTTGTTCACGGATGAGTGCCATGCAGCGCTCGATGGTCCAGATGGATGGAGTGGAGGATGGCTGGTTGATGGACACCCCACGCAAACACGGCTACAGCACCAACAAGGAGGAGGTGGAGTAATGTTTTGGGCTGGAATCATGGGGAGAGAGATTGTCGGCCCCTTTAGGATCCCTGAAGGCGCTAAAGATGAACTCCATAATGTATGTGGATTTTCTCAAACAGCACTTCCTGCCATGGTTCAAGAAGAAGAACCGTGTATTTCACAGCAAGATCATTTTTTTGCATGATAATGCACCATCTCATGCTGCACATAAAACATCTGCATCTCTGGCTGATATGGGCATAAAAGGGGACAAACTTATGGTGTGACCCCCATTCTCCCCTGACCTCTACCCCATGCAGAACCTCTGGAGCATCATCAAAAGGAGTGTCTATGATGGCGGGAGGCAGTTCACATCTAAGCAACAGCTCTGGGAGGGTATTCTGTCCTCATGCAAAACAATTGAAGCAGAAACCATCCAAAACCTGACAAATTCAATGGACGAGAGAGTTCAGAAGCTCCTTTCGAACAAGGGGTCCTATGTACAAATGTAACATCACCTAGTATAAAGTTTTGAGTTGAAAACTGTTTGATTTCAGTTTCTAATAACCTGCTAATGCTTATAATTTCAAAAATGACCATTTTTTTGGTCTTTATTAAAATGAAAAGGTTGATCGAAAAGTTTGGGGGATCTAAGAGTGTGGCAACCCAGTAGTCATGATTACTTCGAATTCTGACAATATGAGGGTCATGTTGCAGGTAGTGCAGCAAGAAGGCACTTATGTGTCTTGCGCATCTCGGAGCCCCAAAATTATTTTCCGGGCTAGATGCAGCTAAAAATTATTATTAATTTTAAATCTGGTGGAGCTTAGTATAGATGGCCTAATAGGATCAGTGCTGCACACTGCTACAAAGCCCAAATTATTTTCCAGTCAAGATACCGATAAACATGATTAGTAATTTTAAATCTGGTGGAGCTTATTATAGATGGCCTAATAGAATCAGTGCTGCACACTGCTACAAAGCCCAAATTATTTTCCAGCCAAGATACAGATAAACATGATTAGTAATTTGAAAGCTTAAAAAGGTTGGTAGGGTGATTTTAACCAATCATCAAGCTTTTACTCTCCCCAGGATTACACAGGGGTAGAAAAGTCGTTTCAGATCCATGATTTGATCATCTTTATGAACGTGAGTCTGTCTACATTATCAGTGGAGAGCCGCATGCGCTTATCTGTCAGCACACCACCAGCAGCGCTGAACACACGTTCAGACAGAACGCTGGCTGCGGGGCATGACAAGATCTCCAAGGCGTAAGTGGCTAGCTCCGGCCATTTATCCAGATTGGAAGCCCAAAAAGAGCAAGGGTCCAGTGACACAGTCATGGCTTCAATGTTTACTTGGAGATACTCCTGTACCATCGTCTCTAGGCGTTGACTATGTGTCAGACTTCTTGTCTCCTGTGGCCTTGCAAAGGATGGGCTAAAAAAGTGGTGAAATGATTCCGCAAAATTGATGTTACCAGCAGATACTGTGGTTCTGTTACGGTTTGAGTGCTGAACACTTGACGGTCCCACGGTTGGCAAGTTGGAACTGTGAGATTCACTACGTACACCACTGGTGTTTTGTGGAAAAGCACATGTAAGATTCTGCAACAGTCTCTGCTGATACTCCTGCATGCGTGCATCCCTTTCTATGGCAGGAATAATTTCTGCAAATTTACTTTTGTACCGGGGATCTAACAATGTGGCAACCCAGTAGTCAGGATTATTTCTAATTCTCACAATTCGAGGGTCATGTTGCAGGTAGTGCAGCAAGAAGGCACTCATGTGTGTTGCGCATCCAGGAGCACCAAGTCCCTGTTGTGTTGGTGGCGAGGTAACAAACATGCTTCCTTCCTCTGTCCTCTCCCCCCAACCTCGCACAACAGAAATGTGATCAAGGTCTCCCTCATCTGATGAGTCTTCCATCAGTTCGTCCTCCACTTCTTCCTGGGCTCCTGCACCTTCCTCACTTGTTTGGCTGCTACCATGCGCCCTGGTAAAACCATTTCCCCCACCCTCACATGCCTGCCGCCTTGGTGCTGCCGACCGTCTGGATCTTGCAGTTGTTAGCCCTTCCACATACAACTCCTCCTCCTCTACTTCCTCCACCTCCTCTTGTGCCACCACCTGACTGCAAATTCTGTTTAACATGTGCTCCAGCATGTAAATAACCGGAATAGTCATGCTGATAATGGCATCGTCAGCACTAAACATCTTCGTCGCCATTTCAAAACTGTGCAGAAGGGTGCATAGGTCCCTGATCTGAGACCACTCCTCCAGCGTGATTTGCCCCACCTCTGGATCTCGTTGGCCCAGGCTATACGTCAGAACGTATTGCACCAGGGCTTGTCGGTGCTGCCACAGTCGCTGCAACATGTACAGAGTTGAATTCCACCGGGTAGGCACATCGCATTTTAGCCAGTGAAGTGGCAGGCCCAACGACTTCTGTAGAGATGTAAGTCGCTGAGCTGCGGGATGCGAACGGCGGAAGTGAGCACACAGCGACCGTGCCCTCTGCAGAAGGCCATCTAGTCTGGGATAGTGGGCTAAAAATTGCTGGACAACCAGGTTCAACACGTGAGCCATACAAGGCACGTGTGTGACATTGCCCCGGCGAAGGGCCGCACCCAGGTTTTCAGCATTGTCGCACACGGCCTTCCCTGGTTTCAGGTCCAGTGGAGACAACCATTCATGAAATTGGTTCTCCAGAGCTGACCACAACTCCTCAGCTGTGTGACTCACATTTCCCAGACATTTCAAAGTAAAAACCGCCTGATGACGTTGAACCCTACTGCCAGCATAGTAAGGAGGTGTGCAGGATCCCTTCTGCACAGTTAGAAAGCTTGTGGCATGACCAGACAGGCTTTGGGTGCAGGTGGAAGACCGAGAGGAGGTTGAGGAGGCAGAAGCAGTGGAGGAACTTTGACATAAAGAGGATTGACGCACAACTCGTGGGGACGGCAAGACTTGGACAGCAGCCCCTTGTCCTGCTGTCACCATAGTTACCCAGTGCCCAGTCAGCGACATGTAACGCCACTGTCCATGCCTACTCGTCCAAGTGTCTGTGGTGAAATGCACCCTGTCACACACAGAGTTTCTCAAAGAAGCGGTGATGTTGTGTGCGACATGCTGGTGGAGCGCAGGCACACCTTTCTTTGAGAAGTAGTGCCGACTGGGCATCTGGTACTGGGGCACTGCGACGGACATAAGGTCTCGAAAATCCTCTGTGTCCACCAGGCGGAAAGGCAGCATTTCTGTAGCCAAGAGCTTGCAGATGGTGAAATTCAACCTCTTAGCTTTCTCATGGCTAGGAGGAAATGGTCTTTTACTTGTCCACATCTGAGGGACCGAGGGCTGGCTATTGTGCTTAGACGGGGTTGATAAGGGTGTCCCCGGCAAACTGCCGGTCTGTGAGGAAGATGCAGGCGGATATGTTAGGTTGCCTTGATCCAAAGGTGGTGCTATCGATGTCGGACAGCGCTCAACACCAGCTGGTGTTACCACCTCCAAAGAAAATGATGACCTGCCAATCACGCTGGCTGTTGCGGGTAAAGAGGTGGCAGGTCTGCGCCCCAAAACAGGTGTGACTGCTGTCCCCCTAGTCAGAGAGGATGAAGAGGCCGCGGATGCACAAGATATGGCAGACGGTGGTTGGCCCGGCCGGCTAGGCCGCATTGTAGCACACTGAGCTTCCCACTGCAAGTTATGCTTCATCTCCATGTGCCGGTTCATGCATGAAGTACTCAAACTATGTCTTTTTTGGCCTCTACTTAGCTTTTGCTGACAAATGTTACAGATAACACGAGTTGGGTCATCTTTATCGATCTGAAAAAATTGCCAGGCTATGCAAAGCTTAGCACCCATGCGACCTGAAGAGCCACCACGACTTGTGGTGAGAGGCAGAGTTGTGTTTGAGGATGCAGTTGTTGACGTGCTTCCAGTACTACGTCTCTGTCCAGGAAGGTGCAACCTGACCTCGTCGTCACTAGCATCTTCCTCCACCTCCTCTGCTGACCTCATCTCTTGGCTGACTGTGGGTTGACAGTAAGTGGGATCTCCAACCTCATCATCATCACCCTGTGCGTTATCACACCCGTCGTTCTCAGAGCCAACCTGTTCCTGCCCTGACAAAAAACTAAAGTTGTCGCTCCAATCAGGTATTTGAGTCTCATCATCGTCTTCCTCATTGTCTCCACCAACAGGAGTTACAGTTTGGGAATGAGGGTCTACATTATGGTCAGAACCTTCTGCAACTGGTCCTGGATCCGACTCATAAAGATTCTGGGCATCAGTGCAGATCATTTCCTCGTCTGGATTCACAGAAGCGCTGGAGTCGACCTCTGATTCCCAGGCTATAGTATGAGTAAACAGCTCTGCAGACTCAACAATCTGTTCTACCTCATACTCAGACGGGCAGCTGGAGATTTGGGAGCTGTGAGGAAGCAAGTGCGATTGGGGTGACACCTTTGAGGACTGGAGTATTTGTGATGTTGAAGTTGATGTGGTGGAGAGCCCACTTAAAGGAGCACTTGATATCCGTTGAAGCACCTGCTGTTTTTGTGCCTCATCTGGAATTTGTAGCGATTGGCGTGGCCGTAAGAAAGGGATCTTATCACTTTGTCTGCTAAAAGAAGTAGACATTTTAGTTTGGCTGGAAGATGGTCTTTCTTCTGCAGATGTTATTGTTGCTTTAACACCTACCCCAAGGACACAACCTTTTTTCCCCTTCCCAACGCGCCTATTCCCCTTTCCACCAGCAGCAGGCCTTTTTCCACTCATTTTGGTGGTTAACTAATTCACAACTCTGGAGTTGTTTACACAAAAAAACAATGGATGGGAACCGATCAGAGCTGAGTGGCCAAACTGTGGTATTAGGCCAAAACTATTGGCTGGGTTAGATGCAGAAAAAAATTATATTCAATTTGCAACCTGATGGAGGTCAGTATAGATGGACTAATAGAACAAGTCCCACACACAGCTAGAAGCCCAAATATTTTTTCAGAGGTAGATGCAGAAAAAAATTGTATTCAGTTTGCAACCTGATGGAGGTCAGTATAGATGGACTAATAGAACAAGTCCTACACACAGCTAGAAGCCCAAATATTTTTTCAGAGGTAGATGCAGAAAAAAAATATATTCAGTTTGCAACCTGATGGAGGTCAGTATAGATGGACTAATAGAGAAAGTCCCACACACTGCTAGAAGGCCAAATATTTTTTCAGAGCTAGATGCAGACAAAAAATTATTTTTAATTTGCAACCTGATGGAGGTCAGTATAGATGGACTAATAGAGAAAGTCCCACACACTGCTAGAAGGCCAAATATTTTTTCAGAGCTAGATGCAGATATAAATTATTTTTAATTTGCAACCTGATGGAGGTCAGTATAGATGGACTAATAGAGAAAGTCACACACACTGCTAGAAGGACAAACATTTTTTCAGAGCTAGATGCAGAAAAAAATTATATTCAGTTTGCAACCTGATGGAGGTCAGTATAGATGGACTAATAGAACAAGTCCCACACACAGCTAGAAGGCCAAATATTTTTTCAGAGGTAGATGCAGAAAAAAAATATATTCAGTTTGCAACCTGATGGAGGTCAGTATAGATGGACTAATAGAGAAAGTCCCACACACTGCTAGAAAGCCAAATATTTTTTCAGAGCTAGATGCAGACAAAAAATTATTTTTAATTTGCAACCTGATGGAGGTCAGTATAGATGGACTAATAGAGAAAGTCCCACACACTGCTAGAAGGCCAAATATTTTTTCAGAGCTAGTTGCAGATATAAATTATTTTTAATTTGCAACCTGATGGAGGTCAGTATAGATGGACTAATAGAGAAAGTCACACACACTGCTAGAAGGACAAATATTTTTTCAGAGCTAGATGTAGAAAAAAATTATATTCAGTTTGCAACCTGATGGAGGTCAGTATAGATGGACTAATAGAACAAGTCCCACACACAGCTAGAAGGCCAAATATTTTTTCAGAGGTAGATGCAGATAAAAATTATTTTTAATTTGCAGCCTGATGGAGGTCAGTTTAGATGGACTAATAGAGAAAGTCCCACACACTGCTAGAATGCCAAAAATTTTTTCAGAGCTAGATGCAGACAAAAAATTATTTTGAATTTGCAACCTGATGGAGGTCAGTATAGATGGACTAATAGAGAAAGTCCCACACACTGCTAGAAGGCCAAATATTTTTTCAGAGCTAGATGCAGACAAAAAATTATTTTTAATTTGCAACCTGATGGAGGTCAGTATAGATGGACTAATAGAGAAAGTCCCACACACTGCTAGAAGGCCAAATATTTTTTCAGAGCTAGATGCAGATAAAAATTATTTTTAATTTGCAACCTGTTAGAGGTCAGTATAGATGGACTATTAGAGAAAGTCCCACATACTGCTAGAAGGCCAAATATTTTTTCAGAGCTAGATGCAGAAAAAAATTATATTCAGTTTGCAACCTGATGGAGGTCAGTATAGATGGACTAATAGAACAAGTCCCACACACAGCTAGAAGCCCAAATATTTTTTCAGAGGTAGATGCAGAAAAAAATTATATTCAGTTTGCAACCTGATGGAGGTCTGTATAGATGTATTAATAGAACAAGTCCCACACACAGCTAGAAGCCCAAATATTTTTTCAGAGGTAGATGCAGAAAAAAATTATAATCAGTTTGCAACCTGATGGAGGTCTGTATAGATGGATTAATAGAACAAGTCCCACACACAGCTAGAAGCCCAATATTTTTTCAGAGGTGGATGCAGAAAAAAAATATATTCAGTTTGCAACCTGATGGAGGTCAGTATAGATGGACTAATAGAGAAAGTCACACACACTGCTAGAAGGCCAAATATTTTTTCAGAGCTAGATGCAGACAAAAAATTATTTTTAATTTGCAACCTGATGGAGGTCAGTATAGATGGACTAATAGAGAAAGTCCCACACACTGCTAGAAGGCCAAATATTTTTTCAGAGCTAGATGCAGATATAAATTATTTTTAATTTGCAACCTGATGGAGGTCAGTATAGATGGACTAATAGAGAAAGTCCCACACACTGCTAGAAGGCCAAATATTTTTTCAGAGCTAGATGCAGAAAAAAATTATATTCAGTTTGCAACCTGATGGAGGTCAGTATAGATGGACTAATAGAACAAGTCCCACACACAGCTAGAAGCCCAAATATTTTTTCAGAGGTAGATGCAGATAAAAATTATTTTTAATTTGCAGCCTGATGGAGGTCAGTATAGATGGACTAATAGAGAAAGTCCGACACACTGCTAGAAGGCCAAATATTTTTTCAGAGCTAGATGCAGACAAAAAATTATTTTGAATTTGCAGCGTGATGGAGGTCAGTATAGATGGACTAATAGAACAAGTCCCACATACTGCTAGAAGGCCAAATATTTTTTCAGAGCTAGATGCAGATATAAATTATTTTTAATTTGCAACCTGATGGAGGTCAGTATAGATGGACTAATAGAGAAAGTCCCACACACTGCTAGAAGGCCAAATATTTTTTCAGAGCTAGATGCAGAAAAAAATTATATTCAGTTTGCAACCTGATGGAGGTCAGCATAGATGGACTAATAGAACAAGTCCCACACACAGCTAGAAGCCCAAATATTTTTTCAGATGTAGATGCAGAAAAAAATTATATTCAGTTTGCAACCTGATGGAGGTCTGTATAGATGGATTAATAGAACAAGTCACACACACAGCTAGAAGCCCAATATTTTTTCAGAGGTAGATGCAGAAAAAAAATATATTCAGTTTGCAACCTGATGGAGGTCAGTATAGATGGACTAATAGAGAAAGTCCCACACACTGCTAGAAGGCCAAATATTTTTTCAGAGCTAGATGCAGATATAAATTATTTTTAATTTGCAACCTGATGGAGGTCAGTATAGATGGACTAATAGAGAAAGTCCCATACACTGCTAGAAGGCCAAATATTTTTTCAGAGCTAGATGCAGAAAAAAATTATATTCAGTTTGCAACCTGATGGAGGTCAGTATAGATGGACTAATAGAACAAGTCCCACACACAGCTAGAAGGCCAAATATTTTTTCAGAGGTAGATGCAGATAAAAAATATTTTTAATTTGCAGCCTGATGGAGGTCAGTATAGATGGACTAATAGAGAAAGTCCCACACACTGCTAGAAGGCCAAATATTTTTTCAGAGCTAGATGCAGACAAAAAATTATTTTGAATTTGCAACCTGATGAGGTCAGTATAGATGGACTAATAGAGAAAGTCCCACACACTGCTAGAAGGCCAAATATTTTTTCAGAGCTAGATGCAGACAAAAAATTATTTTTAATTTGCAACCTGATGGAGGTCAATATAGATGGACTAATAGAGAAAGTCCCACACACTGCTAGAAGGCCAAATATTTTTTCAGAGCTAGATGCAGACAAAAAATTATTTTTAATTTGCAACCTGATGGAGGTCAGTATGGATGGAATAATAGAGAAAGTCCCACACACTGCTAGAAGGCCAAATATTTTTTCAGAGCTAGATGCAGATAAAAATTATTTTTAATTTGCAACCTGATGGAGGTCAGTATAGATGGACTAATAGAGAAAGTCCCACACACTGCTAGAAGGCCAAATATTTTTTCAGAGCTAGATGCAGACAAAAAATTATTTTTAATTTGCAACCTGATGGAGGTCAGTATAGATGGACTAATAGAGAAAGTCCCACACACTGCTAGAAGGCCAAATATTTTTTCAGAGCTAGATGCAGATAAAAATTATTTTTAATTTGCAACCTGATAGAGGTCAGTATATATGGACTAATAGAGAAAGTCCCACACAATGCTAGATGGCCAAATATTTTTTCAGAGCTAGATGCAGATAAAAATTATTTTTAATTTGCAACCTGATGGAGGTCAGTATAGATGGACTAATAGAGAAAGTCCCACACACTGCTAGAAGGCCAAATATTTTTTCAGAGCTAGATGCAGAAAAAAATTATATTCAGTTTGCAACCTGATGGAGGTCAGTATAGATGGACTAATAGAACAAGTCCCACACACAGCTAGAAGCCCAAATATTTTTTCAGAGGTAGATGCAGATAAAAATTATTTTTAATTTGCAACCTGATGGAGGTCAGTATAGATGGACTAATAGAGAAAGTCCCACACACTGCTAGACCTCCAAATATTTTTTCAGAGCTAGATGCAGATAAAAATTAATTTGAATTTGCAACCTGATGGAGGTCAGTATAGATGGACTAATAGAGAAAGTCCCACACACTGCTAGAAGGCCAAATATTTTTTCAGAGCTAGATGCAGACAAAAAATTATTTTTAATTTGCAACCTGATGGAGGTCAGTATAGATGGACTAATAGAGAAAGTCCCACACACTGCTAGAAGGCCAAATATTTTTTCAGAGCTAGATGCAGATAAAAATTATTTTTAATTTGCAACCTGATGGAGGTCAGTATAGATGGACTAATAGAGAAAGTCCCACACGCTGCTAGAAGGCCAAATATTTTTTCAGAGCTAGATGCAGACAAAAAATTATTTTTAATTTGCAACCTGATGGAGGTCAGTATAGATGGACTAATAGAGAAAGTCCCACACACTGCTAGAAGGCCAAATATTTTTTCAGAGCTAGATGCAGATAAAAATTATTTTTAATTTGCAACCTGATGGAGGTCAGTATAGATGGACTAATAGAGAAAGTCCCACACACTGCTAGAAGGCCAAATATTTTTTCAGAGCTAGATGCAGAAAAAAATTATATTCAGTTTGCAACCTGATGGAGGTCAGTATAGATGGACTAATAGAACAAGTCCCACACACAGCTAGAAGCCCAAATATTTTTTCAGAGGTAGATGCAGATAAAAATTATTTTTAATTTGCAACCTGATGGAGGTCAGTATAGATGGACTAATAGAGAAAGTCCCACACACTGCTAGAAGGCCAAATATTTTTTCAGAGCTAGATGCAGACAAAAAATTATTTTGAATTTGCAGCGTGATGGAGGTCAGTATAGATGGACTAATAGAACAAGTCCCACATACTGCTAGAAGGCCAAATATTTTTTCAGAGCTAGATGCAGAAAAAAATTATATTCAGTTTGCAACCTGATGGAGGTCAGTATAGATGGACTAATAGAACAAGTCCCACACACTGCTAGAAGCCCAAATATTTTTTCAGAGCTAGATGCAGAAAAAAATTATATTCAATTTGCAACCTGATGGAGGTCAGTATAGATGGACTAATAGAATGATGCTATGCCCAAAAGATTTTACTTCACTAGGTGCAGTAAAAAAATTGGTATTCTATACACAGGTGGTATATCTTGCAACACAGATAGGCTACTCCACTGACTAACACACTCTGCAATAGGCCAAAAAGGATTAGCTTTGCTAGATTCAGCCAAATGCTGTGAAAAAAACTTGCACAGCACTGGCACAGACCTGCCTGGCAAAAACTGATAGGAACTGATGTAACCTAGTCCTGAAAAGGACTTCAATTACAATTAGTCTTTACTCCCACAATCTATCTATTTAAGAGCACAGACCTGCCTGATAAAAGTCGTAGGAAATGCTGTAACCTAGTCCTTAAAAGGACTGCAATCACAACTATTCCCTACTCCCAAGCTATCTGTAGATTTGTGCGAAAATTGGCTTGAAATTAACAAGGTATAGCGCACACAGCAACAGCGGTTCCGTCTAACACGCAGCTGCAGCAGTGAGAAAATGGTGGCGACGGGGAAAATGGCTTGGTCTTATAGGGCAAGGACATGTGACATACACTGCCAATGACACATGCCCTTGCTTGTGTGAAAAAAAGCACTTCGCTCCGTGTGTGCGCTGCTGATAGGCTGACAGATTGCACCTCCCCACTGTAAATGCGGGAAAGAGAAAAAAAAATGGAGATCTTCATTATTCCTGCAGAGATCCATCCCCTGCCCCTCCCCCCACCCCGCTGTACACTCAAACTGCGTATTAACATTAATTTTCATCATTACTGAGAAAAAATCCAGTTATGATTTTGGTGCACAAACAGTTATCGAACATAACCTCGAACAGCCGAATTTTTCTCAAATCGTTCGTGTTTGCCAAACGGCTCGAACACCGCCCAAAACAGCTTGAATTTGAGATTGGCGAACAGTTCGAGTCGAACAACGCTCATCTCTAATTATAACTAAGTTCTCTACGGTTTAATATTGTGTTATGTCTATGAACACTATACTGTATATATTGGAGCATTATATCTAGCAATGGAGTACGGCTGTATACATTGGATGTAATTTTTCCAGTCCAGGTCTTTCTCATCATCATCTGGAGACTTTTATCTTTTATTGGGCAGTTGGTGGGGATGGCTTTTGTAAGTCATCTAGTTGTTAGGTATGTAGTACAACTTCTGTTATACCTCTTCCTCTTTCCTCTGTCACTCCCGGGGCTGCGTTTCAATGTGGAACGCATAGCCCAGATTGTTAGGCCCTGACCATGTAGTGTCATTTCCGGGAGGTTCTGACCGGTATCTGGTGTATGCTGGAGATATGTGCAATCCGCCCACTATGTGTGGGGTATGACGGGATGGCTTGGCGCGGTGTGCGCGCAGACCATGCCTGAACCCTTTCTATGGGATGTTATACTCATGCAGTCCATAATGGTATGCACGCTGGCTGCAGATGGGTTCCACCCCTTAGCCTCGTCCCCCTCTCTCCCTCCTCTCTCATCATTTCCGGCCTTGCGGTTCAGCGTGGAACGCATGCTGACTGCACATGGGTCACGCCTATTTGATTCCATCTCCGGTTGTGCGGTTCAGCGTGGTACGCACGCTGACTGAAATTAAGACTTAAATTTTCTTGATACCAGATTTATAATACAATGGAACGGGAATTTATTTGTGTGGATGTGATAAACTTACTTTTTGTCCTGATACTCACCTCCTCTTCCGGCCTCCAGCGCTGTCTGCCGTGGCTTCCAGGATGTTGCCATGATGACCCGATGTCGTCAAGACAACATGCGGGTCACCAGACAACAGGAAGATTGTTTGGACATGCGCAGTGCATCTCCAAACTATCTTCTCCCTGTCTAGCGCTGACAGCCTGCATGGCACAGGGATGGTGCTGCATTCCTGTGCCATGCAGGCGATCAGAATAAAAAAAGTGAAAGTCCCAGAGTGGGACAGAGTAAAAAAGTGTAAAAACTGTCAGAAAGTGAAAAAAAAAAAAAAAAAATTGTAAAAATATAAAAAAAAATAAAAAAAATAATCCACCAAAAATAAAAATATAATGTACTCATCAATAAATATTATTCTAAAAAAAAAAAAAAAAAAAACAATAAAAGTACACATATTTGGTATCGTCGCGTCCGGAACAACCTGACCTATAAAACTGTCCCACTAGTTAACCCCTTCAGTGAGCACTGTAAAAAGTAAAAATAAAAAACGATGCAAAAAACAATGCTTTATCATCATACCGCCAAACAAAAAATGGAATAACACGCGATCAAAAAGACAAATATAAATAAATATGGTACCACTGAAAATGTCATCTCGTCCCGCAAACAACAAGCTGCCAAACAGCTCCATAAGCCGAAAAATAAAAAAGTTATAGCTCTCAGAATAAAGCTATGCTAAAAAATATTTTTTTCTATAAAATTGCTTTTTTTATGTAAAAGTGCAAAACATAGAAAAACGATATAAATGTGGTACCGCTGTAAACGTACTGACCCGAAGAATAAATCTGCCTTATCAATTTTACCACACGCAGAACAGAATAAAAAAAAACAAAAAAAGCAATTCCTGAATTGTTGGTTTTTGTTTATTCTGCCTCCCAAAAATCTGAATAGAAAGCGATCAAAAAATGTCACGTGCCTGAAAATGGCACCAATAACAACGACAACTCATCCCCCAAAAAACAAGCCATCGCATGGCTGTCTGACAAAATCTGGAAAAATTATAGCTCTCAAAATATGGCGATGCAAAAACTAGATTTTACAAAAAATGCGTCTTTTAGTGTGTGACAGCGGTCAGTCATAAAAACCCCATATGATTCTGGTATCACTGTAATCGCACCGATCCGATGTTGCATTTGGAGAGTCCCTGTGTGCCCAAACATTGGAGCTCCCCCCACAAGTGACCCCATTTTGGAAACTAGACCCCCCAAGGCACCTATTTAGATGCATAGTGAGCACTTGGAACCCCTAGGTGCTTCACAAATTGATTAGTAAAAATGAAAAAGTGAAAAAAAAACACTTTTTCATTTTTACGAATCAATTTGTGAAGCACCTGGGGGTTCCAAGTGCTCACCATGCATCTAGATAGGTGCCTTGGGTGGTCTAGTTTCCAAAATGGGGTCACTTGTGGGGGAGCTCCAATGTTTAGGCACATCAGGTGCTCTCCAAACGCAACATGGCGTCTGCTAATTATTCAAGCAAATTTTACAATTAAAAGTCAAATGGCGCTCCTTCCCTTCCGAGCCCTGCCGTGTGCCAAACCAGTGTTTTTTTCCCACATATGGGGTATCTGCGTGCCTAGGGGAAATTGCACAACAAATTTTGCAGTCCATTTTTTCTTGTTACCCCTCTGAAAATAAAAAAAATTGGGTCTAAAGTAACATTTTTGTGAAAAAAGTTAAATGTTAATTTTTTTCTTCCACATTCCAAAAATTCCTGTGAAGCACCTGAAGGGTTAATAAAGTTCTTGAATGTGGTTTTGAGCACCTTGAGGGGTGAAGTTTTTAGAATGGTGTCACTTTTGGGTATTTTCTGTCATAAAAACCTCTCAAAGTGACTTCAAATATGACGTGGTCCCTAAAAAAATGGTTTTGTAAATTTTGTTGGAAAAATGAGAAATTGCTGGTCAACTTTTAACCCTTTTAGCTCCCTAGCAAAAAAAAATGTTGGTTCCAAAATTGTGCTTATGTAAAGTAGACATGTGGGAAATGTTATTTATTAACTATTTTGTGTGACATATCTCTCTGATTTAAGGGCATAAAAATTCAAAGTTTGAAAATTGCAAAATTTTCTACATTTTCGCCAAATTTCTGTTTTTTTCACAAATAAACGCAAGTGATATTGAAGAAATTTTACCACAATCATCAATCATGAAGTACAATATGTCACGAAAAAACAGTATCAGAATCAGGGGGATCCGTTGAAGCATTCCAGAGTTATTAACTCATAAAATGACAGTGGTCAGAATTGTAAAAATTGGCCTGGTCATTAACGTGCAAACCACCCTCGGGGGTTAAGGGGTTAATCTGGCATCCTTATTTAAAGAGTAACGATCATTTTATTTTACTTTTTTCATAAATCAATAGTACAGGTGAAAATAAGCAACTTTGTAAAATATTTTATTGGAGAAATCAGCTTTTCTCCTTATTTATTGATGTCAATCTTAATTCATGGGTAAGTGCTGTTATATTTGAATTCATTGAACATAGATTTTCACATTACTGAGATAAGAGATGATTGTTACTGTTCATAAGATTCTATGGACAGGGGAGGGATGAAGGTGGAAAAAGGAGCTAGTGACAGATTCAGACATTCTGCTGCAGAAATCAGTGATTTTTTTGGCCTGAGCTTCATCAGTATTTTTTACCCAGTTTTTATCAGTCTTTGGTATATGTGTCAGTTATTACCGCCAATGTTTCAACAGATAATATCATATAAGAAAAAATAAAGAATAAATAAATTGCAAAGTTTTTACCATCAACTACATGGTTAATCACAGTCAACACATGGACTGCACACTGGTGGTATCTGTATACTGTGATTTTCATGGACCCATAGACTTGTATTGTCAATTTGGATCTGTGACTCTGATCAAAAACAAATAAGTCGACATGATTTTTTGTGGACATTTGAATTGCGCCATAGACTTTAGTCATAGAAAGAACACATACTTGAAAACCACATGTCTGAATAAGGACTAAATCTGTGCTTTATTTATCTATACACTAAGTTCCATTCCACCTTTTTATTGGGGATTGTTCTGACAACTCTGCACTACTTAAAAAAAAATACAGCTTTAAACTGATTATCTGCTCAAGTACGTGTATACGTCATTAATAATTTATCACAAATAGGACATGCCAGAACAAACTTCGGCTTGTAGTAGAAGACCTCTGGATGCTTAACAAAGCCATAATCCTTCGTGATTACTCCATTTCACAGGAAATCGTGACAAAGGTTCAGTGGTTAGCATGGATTTTCTTATACCCTTAGGATTTTCATTCTCGGATTAGTTTCTTTTTTAGGTAATTCTTTTTATTGTAATATGTTATTGCATGTAAAGTGTAAGAAAATGTAATCTTAAATGTAATAACTGTATATTATCATGTTAAGCTATAATTTTACTGCCAAGATAATACTAAAGAAAAATATATGTCTCCCCAGAGGACAATTGCTTCATATTCTTTGTGTGCAATATATATTTATATATTGCTTTATACAGTATGTTTTTATAGTGCTTTGTATGTTTACTTAGTGTTTATTTGAAAGTTTTTAGGGTCGTATAACAAGAAAATGTCAGGAAAGTTCACTTAAAGTTTATAAACCACAATTAAAATAATATATGATCAACTTTTTTAGATCAGATACCAACAGTTTATAGAGGGGACACAGCTAGAGGCAGGTGCCAAACCATGCAGCCTGTAAACTGCAGTGAGGAGGAACGCAGCATTGCTCAGCGTGGAAGCTAGGTGAGGTGAGTATTAGTTTATTTTTTATTTCCTGGTAACAAGGGTAATATGAATATAAGGATGAATAATGGGGGACATAATAATATGAATAATCTCTAAGGGAATTATAATAATTAGGCACAATGAGGATATTATGAAAAGGAGGCACAAAAGGGCATTGTAATAAGGAGGCATAGTGGGGACAACATGATGAGGAGGCACAAAGTGGGCATTATAATTAGGAGGCACATCGGGGAGGCACATCGGGCACATCCATTATGGAGGCATAATGGAAGCATTATTATAAAGAGGCACAAAGAAGGGCATTATGATAAGGAGGTACAATAAGGCATTATGATGGGGAGGTACAATGGGGGCATTATGATAAGGAGGCACCTTGGGTACTATTATGAGAAGGCATGATGAGGGGCATTATCGTAAGGAGGCACAATGGGTATTATTATAAGGGGATACAATGGGTGAATTATTATAAGGAGGCATGTTATTATCATAAGGAAGCACAATAATAGGTCAGTATAATAAAAAGGCAAAATGGTGGGCATTATTATAAGGAGGAACAATGAGATTATTCTTATAAGGAGTCAAAATGGGGACACTATTATAAGAAGGCTCAATGGGAACATTTTAATAATGAAGCACATTAATGGTGGGCAATATTATAAAGAGGCACAATGGCCATTATTATAATGAGGCAAGTGGATGTGTCATTATTAGTGTTGAGCGAGTATGTTCTATTAACCCTTTTGGCGAGTATGCTCGGGCCGAGCTCCGAGTATTTACAGCTGCTCGGTGATATGTTTGAATCGCTCCCGTGTGCATGATTTGCAACTGTTTGACAGTTTTAATACATGTGAGGAATGTCTATTTCTTACACATTCCTCACATGTAATAAAGCTGTCAAACAGTTGCAAATCATGCACACGGGAGTGATTCAAACATATCACCGAGCAGCTGTAAATACTCGGAGCTCGGCCCGAGCATACTCGGAACAGAACATACTCGCACAACACTAGTCATTATTATAAGGAGACAAAATGGTGGAATTTTTAAAGAAGGCACAATTTATTGTTAATATTATAAGGAAACGCAATAGGGGGTCGATCACCTACTGTATCCTCACCAATCCCTTGTAGATTGTGAGCCCTCGTGGCAGGGTCCTCACTCCTCCTGTACCAGTCGTCGGCACGTTTTGTTCAAAATTATAGGAATTGTTCTTGTATGTATACCCCTTTATCACATGTAAAGCGCCATGGAATAAATGGCACTATAACAATAAATAATAATATTATAAAGAGGAAAAAGGTGGGCATTATTATAAGGAAACACAATGGGGGGTCGATATTATAAAGAGGAAAAAGGTGGGTATTATTATAAAGAAGTAAAATAGTGGTATTATTGACACAAGGGGGGCTTTATTATGGGGATGTGTGGCGCCCCTGAGGGTTCGGTCGCCACTGAGGTGTTGCATCTCAGCCAGAGATGTGGCATCTCACTCTCAGGTAAGGAAGGAGTACAGCCCGGGACCCTAACACCTGCATCCAACACACCACTCCAGGCAAACAGGGGAGGGCAAGATGTCTCTGGTTCTTGCTGAGCCCTTCCCATGGCTGGAGTGGGGGGGGGACCCAGAGAGGGGGAACCACGTAGTGGATGTGGATGGAGGAAGTAGCTTAGGGGAGCACATGAGAGGAAGGTATAAATTGGGAAGCCATTTTAGTGAGTGAGGTCAGTCAGAGGAGGAGAAGTGAAGGAGCGGAGGCTCTGCAGGAGCTCTGCTCGGGAGGAGGGCCTGGTGAAAGGCCCAGGACTGAAAGGAGAAGAGCGAGAGGAGCAGAGAGGCTCCAGGAATCAGGAAAGGACCCCAGGGGTACGGGCCATGCAGAAGGCCACCCCTACGCCCGCATCTGCCAGGCGGTGGAGGGGTCAGGCCATCTAAAGGGAACCGGTCCCTCAACTAGTGGAGGACTTAATGCCTAACTAGAAACCGGAGGCTGCAGTACTTTATGTCCTGTAGCCACAAGTCCACGCCAGTCTCACCGAGAAGGTAGCCATATAGGACCCAGGGGACGGAACAGATTTCGCCCGCCAAGGCCCGCGGGTACCGGATTGGAGATACTAGGTGTGAGGTGCAGGAAGAAGGCCAGAAAGTGAGGACACACACAAGGGGGTCCTGCTAAGTATTCCGGAGTTACCTGGCGGTAGACTGAACCCCTCCCTGAGTAAACACAGGACGACGAGGGCAGTTACATGGATCACTGTAATCTGGACTGCAACAATTGTGAGTAAAGGCCCTGGGACTGCACTTCCTTGTCTCTGTGTTTCTTGCTGCGCCATCAACCCCTGCACTACAACGCCCAGCATAACCTACAAAATGTACACTGCCCTGGAGCTAGCTCTTCCTGTGGAGAGCCACACCATCCCTGCTGCAGTAACATCAGCTTCAGAGGGCTGCTCCACAGCGGCGGCTCCCTTTAGCCGCATTCCACAGGTGGCGTCACAAACTTTATAAACTATAATCCCCTGTAAATGTTCCCCTATTGAATGACCGCCATGGGTCACAGACCAGGTCACCGCCACTGTGATATCCTCCAGCATGTACCGGCCCGGTACCGGGTACCCCACGGCCCTGGGGGTGCGTCAGATGCACAATGGTGAACATTATTACAACAAAGAGGCGCATGGGAACATTATTATAAGGAGGCATAACGGGTGATATTATTATTATAAAAAATCACAAAGGGCATTATTACCTGTATTTTAAGGAAGCACAGGGAAACATTATTACTTTAGGGGTTTGTATAAATATAAGTAGGAACATGAGGTATTATTACTACAGAATGATGACGCTCAGAGTGAGACACTATTATTACTTGAAGGCACAGAGTGAGAAATTATTACTGTGTAAGGGCACACAAGGGGCTCAGATACTGTGATGGGCACAAAAGGAGGATATAATTATTATGCAGGGTACAGAGGGAACAATATTACTGATTTGACCACTGGTTATAACACCATATAGCCTGCACAGATGGAAGAATGTGAGGAGGGTGCTATAAAAGCACTAATACAAAGATGTCTCTGTAACATTTTGCAAAGATGAGTCTTGGTTGGAAGAAGTGGTAAAGGTAGTCTTGACAAAATGAAAATCAAAAGGGAAAAAAATATATTACAATCAGCGAGACAGAAAAAACTGACGGCACTTCCAATACAAGAAATAGGTGTGAACGGGTGCTTACTAGTGTTGAGCGAGTATGTTCTATTAACCCTTTCTCCGAGTATGGGCCGAGCTCCGAGTAGTTACAGCTGCTCGGTGATATTATTGAATCGCTCCCGTGTGCATGATTTGCAACTGTTTGACAGTTTTATTACATGTGAGGAATGTCTGCTTCTTACATATTCCTCACATGTAATAAAGCTGCAAAACAGTTGCAAATCATGCACACGGGAGTGATTCAAACATATCACCGAGCAGCTATAAATATTCGGAGCTCGGCCTGAGTATACTCGGACAGAGCATACTCGCTCAACCCTAGTGCTTACTAGTGATGAGCTAGTATGTTCTGTTAACCCTTTTGGGGAGTATGCTCAGACGAGCACCGAGTAGTTACGGCGTGCTCAGTGATATGTTTGAATCACTCCCGTGTGCATGATTTGCAACTGTCTGACAGCTTTAATACATGTGAGGAATGTGTAAGAAGCAGACATTACTCACATGTATTAAAACTGTCAAACAGTCGCAAATCATGCACACGGGAGTGATTCAAACATAACACCGAGCAGCTGTAAATACTCGGTGCTCATGTGTACCTGGCAGCCGTGGTTAGGCGTTTCTCAAAATGCCAGGACCCTACCAATGTGAATACCTCTCTAAGGGACATCTGTCTGCTTATGTGTGGGAAAGTAAGATCCTGCTGCAATTAAAACCACGTGCAGCATAGAGGTGGAGTGCTCAGTCAAAGCTTAAACACAGACGTCAGAAAAAACTGACGGCACTTCTGACTCGCCCCCTGGGCCATAGGGCACTAGGAGCCGGGCAACAGGGCAATAATGGGGGTAGTAGTGGCAACCTGGTCTGTGGCTCAGGGTGGTCAGACCAAACGTTGTGGCAATCTATTTGTTGGGTTTTAAATGTCCGACTACACCACCCGTGGATCGCGGTCAGAGTGAACCGCCGCTGCAGGGCAGACCGCTGAGGCTGGTGTTGTGGGTGCAGCAGAGAAAAGTATAACTCCCCACGGGAGGAGTGTAGCCTCAGGGCAGTGAGTGTAGATGGAGGGGGTTGTGGTGCAGGGCGTCCCAGTACCGTTAGTGCTGGCGCGGTAAGAAACACAACGACAACGTGTTGCAGTCCAGGGTCTTTTACTCACAGTTCGTATACTCCAAGCCACTTCTGTACAGGTAGTGACTGCCCAAGCCGTGCTGCGTCCACCAGGTGAATGGCTCGGTCAACCCCCAGGCAATTCAGGAGTATGGCACAGGACTCCCTTCTGTCCTCTCTCTGGCTCATGCCCCACCAGTGACCAAACTTCTATCCAGCTACCGCGGATCTATGTGGGCAAACTTGGACCCCGTTTCCCGCTATCCTATATGGTGCCTTCCTAGCAGGTTTGGCGGAGGGTCGCACCAATAAATGATCACGACCTCCGGTCTTTGGCTGAGGGATAATTTACCTCCACCAACTTGGGAATCCGGTACCCTTATTCTGCCTGACCCTTCACCCGTTATCTCGTCGGTTCTTAGGGTCCCTTCTGCCTTCTTGTTTCTGAGCCTTTCTACTTCTCTGTCTCTTCTCCTTCTTTCCTTTTCCTTCTTCTCCCCCGTCACTCGGCCTCTTCTCCAGGCCTACTTCTCCTTCTTTCCTCCTCTCTGGCCCCGGCCTTTTCTCTAGGCTTGCCCCTGAGCAGAGCTCCTACAGAGCCTCTGCTCCCTGTCACCTCTCCACTGAATTTCTCTTTCTGCACACCGAACTAAGATGGTGCCCACCTTTTATACCTCCTCCTTTATGTGTGAGCTCTGGTGACCAGCACCCAATGAGCTCCTACCTATGCTCAGAACCCAACCCCTATCTGCTCCTACACCACTGGGTTTTCCTCCCCCCTCCCCACTCCAGCCAGGGACATAGTCAGATGTGCCTGCATAAATACATAAATGGGAGCACTGTAGAGCTGTCCCCCAGAAATGGGGTGTGTGTGGTATATGCAGCTAACTGAGCCCTGGTCCATACTCCATCCTTACCTGGGAGTGAAATATCACACCTCTGGTTGAGGTGCAATACCCTTGTAGCAACCGAACCCTCAGGGCGCTACACTTCCAATACAAGAAATAGGTGTGAACAGGTGCTTACTAGGAGAAGCTACCTCCATATACAATAAACAAATAAAGTAGCACTCTGTAACGCTGAGTATGTAAATATGAAGTATGAAATATGAATAGCATTACTGCTACAGAGAGAACATTTTCGGTGAGTGACTGGATTTATCTGTGCATTATACACATATATTATCTCCTAAGCACCAGTGTAAAGCTGATATCTACAATATTATGGTCACTATAATTTGGTAATCTTAGATTTAGCACAGTAGTTTTGCTTAAGTATTATCACAACTCTACACTAAATATGGAGGTAATATTTGTCCCTAATATTGCAGTATTGATGTTAATGTTGGTATAGTTACAGTCATGTTCGTTAATGATCAGTATGGTGACATTCTGTCACTATGTGGTGCTATTATGTAGTCATAGCATAGTGGTATTATTTAACCTTATATAGTGGTATTACTGGTAATATTGGTCTAGCAGCAAATATTAACTTCATTTAAAATCAGGTACGGTTATTTTTGTAATAAGGACCACCATCTGAAGAAAAGGAATCAACCAATAGCGTTTACCTTTGTAATTTCAAATGGCAATCCTGAATTTTAGTCCATGTGTGGCACTGTAGAGAAGTTTAAATGGAATCTGTCAGCAGGTTTTTGCTATGTAATCTGAGGAAAGCATGAGATAGGATTTAAAACACTGAATTCAGTGATGTCTCATTCATCAGGCTGTGTGCTGTTGTTTACTTACAATCAAGGTTTTATCACTAGGATATTATCATTGCTGTGACTAGATGCCTTGTGAAAGTCTTCCGACCACACCCCCTCCTCTTATAAGCAGCTCATTGTCAATACAAAATGAATATAGAAAGCTGTGCTGAGGAAGGGGTTAGCTTTCTGAGCTCTGCTACATGATACATCTAAGAACTCTGACTGTGTCACAGCTTCAGAACCCAGTAAACTAAGTGATACATCACTGAAATTAGGGTTTCTTTTCCTACATTATGCTGCTCTCAGATGAGGGAGCAAAAAACTGGTGACAAATTCATTTTAAGAAAAAGCCAGAGTCACCTTATAACAATTTATTGCTCAGTCAACATCCAAAAACATGAAACCCAGTGTACTATGCGCAAAGACAAAGAACATTGTCCATAATGAGAGGCATAACAAATAATGAGATTTAAATATAAATAATGATGTTTGCAATAGCATATTGGCTCTGTGCCTAATAGTTCTGCACATGGCACTGCTGTTTGGATAATAGGACCAAACCAACTTTTGCTTGGACTTAAATAGTTTTTATGATTTGTTAAATATTTTTTTCCCCATGGAATATCATGTCCTTCACAATGCAACAAATATCTTCATAAATAATAGTATGGAGTAGAAAGAATAATTAGTAAGAACAGAAAAACTGGTAAAGAGCAAAGATAATCAATAGTTATATGACATATTTATCATACTAATTGTCTCCATTAAACACATACATTAAAATCTATGAGGAGAATAAATCATTTTAAGGTCTGAGAGAGAAACAGATATCAGTGTGAATGGACTGTTCTGCTTTAATCCATGATAATGGGTATCTGAAAGCTGTTAAACAAAATTGAGCTCAGAAATTAAAGACTTTGACATCAAACATCTGAAATCAATCTTATTGAAGTATATGTTATAAAATCCATTCAGTCCAGATAAAGAGCTAAAGTAAATTGAGTCAGGCACAAGTTAGGCTATGTGCCCATGATGCAGAAATGAAGCAGAAATTTTTGCATCTCCCTTGTCAGAAAAACGCATTCGTTTTTTAAGTGCGTTTTTGATGCGTTTTTGCATGCGGATTTTAATTGTGGTTTTGTAAGAATATTTCAAGCGTTTTTGAGCACAAATAAAGTTAGTGAAAAAAAAAAAGGGAAAATTCTGATGTCATTTCCTAGTTCAACCCCTTTCACCATTTTGGTTTTTGCAATAGACGGGATGCCACAGGAACTGCAGCCCCTTTTTTTTTTAATCTAAACAACATATGCTGCCATGGCCAGAATAATTATTGATTCAGTATTTTGACATTATCTTGATCAGCACATGTTTTCTTTTCTCCAATTTAGGACTATAATTAATTTTCAAAATAGAAACACCTCACCAATTCTGCATTTATCATCCATGGCTGGTTTCACATGTACACATATCTCCAGCACCTTACCAAAAAATGTTCCAGAGATATCCGTTCCCCATGTGTCGTGTGTTTTCCGTGTTGTAGTTGTGTGCATTACGTATGCTGCACCTGGATCACATGGACGGACTTCAGTGAGTCAGCACTACAATCGCTAATCACAGGAGTCAGTGCTGAACACTGCCCTCATCTTGGTTCTCTGCTGGCACTGTGCTCAGCACTAGCAGAGACCATGATGAGGGGGTTAGTAGTGTGTCCCCACCTCTAAAAATTAAAAATAAAGTAATAGCATCATTATGTCTCTTGTCTCCGGTATGTCTGGAAACTGTCACCACTCATACCGGAGAAACTGACGTGTGAAAGAGCCCTTGAGAGGTTTTGTATTTTAATAATCACATAGGAACAATGACAGTAGTTCCACCATCCATGAATGGGCATAGCTGCTCACCCCTCCCGTCAAGTGTACCAGGTTTTGTTAGTCACCCTGTGGTGAGGGCTCCACTGTGTCTGTCTTCGAGTACCTATTTTTGGCTTGGCCATGATATCACCATGCACAGACATCAGATTGAAAAAGTCACAGATGTGTGAACTCTAGAGCAAACATCCTAGGCAAACACAGTCCCAAAATAAAAACAGAAAAGAATTGATGTGTGAACTCAAGAGTAGAGATGAGCGGTGTTTGACTAGAACTGTTCGCCAATCTCAAATTCAAGCTGTTTTGGGCAGTGTTCGAGTCATTCCACGAATGCGAACAATTTGCAAAAAATTCGGCTGTTCGAGGTTATGTTCGATAACTGTTCGTGCACCAAAAGTGTAATTGGATTTTTCCACATCATGCAGGGAATGTCTGCCACTCACTGTAATGTAATGCCATGGTGGTTGCCCAAACCGATGGGAACAATGCTCACAGTGAAACATGAAAAGCCGGCAATTCAGCAGCGGCATACACAGGTACCCAACAATTAAGAACAGAAAGAATAGAGCATCACACATAGATTAGATAGATAGAAACATGTCAATCACATATATAAGAAGTACAGTGACATTGTTGGTTACTGTACTTGTCATTTAGTGTTAAAGGATTTATTTAAAAAAATAATAGTGTTTTCATGCACCGTCTCTTTAAAAAAGCCGGCCGGCAATTCAGCATCAGCACCCGACAATTTAGAACAGAAAGAATAGAGCATCACACATAGATTATATCGATAGAAACATGTCAGTCACATATATAATAAGTACAGTGATAGTGTTGATTACTGTACTTGTCATTTAGTGTTAAAATAAAGTATTTATTAAAAAAAAATTGACATGGGGTTCCCCGTAATTTTAGTCTCTAGCGGAGGTTAAGCAGATGGCTGGGGCAGATGTTTGGAGCCTGGGAAGGGGATAATACCCACGGACCTTCCCAGGCTATTAATATCAGCCCCCAGCTGAATGCCTAGCCTTTACTAGCTATTAAAATGGGGGACACCCCCAAAAAATGACGTGGGGTCCCCCCTATTTTAATAGCAAGCAAAGGCTAGGCAGACAGCTGGGGGCTGATATTAATAGCCCAGGAAGGGTGCCATGAATATTGGCCCCCTCCCAGGCTAGAAACACCAGCCGTCAGTTGCCCCAGAAATAGCGCGTCCATCGGATGCACCAATTATGGCACTTAGCCTCGCTCTTCCCACTGCCCTGTAGTGGTGGCAATGGGGTAATAGGGCTGGGGATGATGTCAGTGTAACATACCTGGCGGCGTCCTTGCATAGTGGTCCATCTCCCACTGTGCAGGAGCGCGCACTTGATCTCCTGTCCAGAATGTCTCTCTGGCTTCCCTCCATGCTGTCTGTTTGTGTCTGTCTCTGCTGCTTAAGGGCGGCGCCCGATCACTTCCTGCTTTTTGTACCTGCTGTGGGTCACACCCCTTGTGCGTCCTCAGCCTATTGCTGTCTGACACTTGGTATATAGCTCAGCAGCTCCCTTCTATCCCTGCCTGAGCATAGTGTTTCCTTCAGTGTGTGCTTGCACTCTGAAGGTGCCAGGTCCCGTCTTTGTTTCCTTGTCTGCCTTTCCTGGAGGCTGTATTTCCAGGCCTGTCTGAACTTAGTCCTGTATGTCTCCTGCTTTGCGGTATCAGCTCCCGTGTCTGAACTGTGTCCTGTATGTCTCCTGCTTTGCGGTATCAGCTCCCGTGTCTGAACTGAGTCCTGTATGTCTCCTGCTTTGCGGTATTAGTTCCCGTGTCTGAACTGAGTCCTTTCTGTGTATCTTGTCTGTCCTGTCTGAACACGCTCCTAGCCTGTTCCTCCCGCCTTCTAGGGGCCGATTACCTAGACCCGCTCCTGTATCTTGTCTGTCCTGTCTGAACACGCTCCTTGCCTGTTCGTCCCGCCTCTCTGGGGGCAGTATTCCCAGACCCGCTCCTGTATCCCGCTGCAGTGTCGGTCTCCTCCGTACACTCAGTTCCAGTCTGAACTCTCTCCTATCCTTTACCTGTTTTGCCTCTATGTCCGTTCCCTTCCTTTTTCTGCAGAGTCTGAACTCGTACCTAACTCCTGCCTGTTGTCTCTGTACTCCCGTTTGTGAGTTTGTGGTCCACTCGCTACTTCACTGCAAGTACCCTGTGGGTGTCTGGCTCTGTCTTTCCCTTCCTGTCTGTTCCGTGTGAACAGAGTCCTGTCCTGCCCTGCTTCTGCCCGCTGCTCCGGCAGTCCTGTCCTGCTTCTGCCCGCTGCTCCGGCAGTCCTGTCCTGCCCTGCTTCTGCCCGCTGCTCCGGCAGTCCTGTCCTGCCCTGCTTCTGCCCGCTGCTCCGGCAGTCCTGTCCTGCCCTGCCTGTACCCCTCTGCCTGTAATGTTCCTGAGTCCCAGTGTGTACTGGGCCCTATCCCGCCTGTGTTCCTACCTGCTAGTGCCTCCCTGTCTGCACTCTAGCTGTGCTTGCCTGTACCCCCCCTGCCTGCTTACCCGCCTGCCTGCATGCCAGTCGTGCCTGCCTATACCCACCAGTCTGTGTGCCAGCCTACCAGTCTGTTCCTGTATTCCCCTGTGTGGGTCAACAGCCGTGTCCGGGGTCTGTCCTGGAGTAGCACCTGGTCCCTCTGCTCGGTTCCTCCTTGGTGCACTGGCGTCGTATGCCGTCGTGCGACCCTGGTCGGATCGGGTGAATACCTAGTTACGCCCCTCCAGGCATTCACTCTCCGGCACGGTCCAGTGGAATCACTACCAATCACACGCACACGCCGCTTAGCCCGGGCGTGTGCATAACAGCATGCTCAGGCCATGGTTCCCGTTGAGCCCCACGGCCTTCGCCCTCTGAGAAGTTTTCCAGCGAATATATGCATTAAAATAAATAAATAAATTTTTTTTCTCTTAGCTGAGTTCCAGGCGAAATTACGCACCGTCCAGATGGATCTATCAGCTCTCGTTCCTGCGGATCCGCCACGTTACTATGGGGATCCAAGACAGTGTCGTGCATTTGTGGAGCAATACATGCTACACTTTAAGGCCTACCCTCTCTATTTTCCTTCCGATTGGGCTAAAGTGGCCTTTATTATGTCTTACCTGGCGGGTGATGCCTTGGAATGGATCAACCCCCTATATGAAACACAGGATCCGATCCTCCGGACCTAATGGCCTTCCTGGTGGCCTTTCTAATGGTCTTCGATGATCCTAACCCGGAGGCTCCTGCTGAAGCTTCACCTCCCAATATCCCGGAGCAGCCCCGATGGGTAATGTGTGTGGGTAGCGCAATAGTCCTCCAGCCCAATGAGACTACTGCCCACCCAGAATCCTCACAGGGTGACTACGCTTTCCGGAATACTTCTCTCAACCTCAAGAGGCAGTCCAGACGTGCTAGACTTAGAGGCAAGCCGTCACGCCAGGGTCTGTCCTCCCTGAGACCTCCTGACCCCAACCTTGAAGTCCCTACTGAAGCTTCATCTCCCTGTATCCCGGAGAAACCCCAATGGGTAATGTGCGTGGGTAGTGCACCAGTTCTCCTGCCCGAAGAGACTTCTGCCCATCCAGACTCCACACAGGAGAACTTCCTGCACCCGGCATCAGATGCTTCTCTCTCTTTAACCGGTGTGCATGTCCAAGGATGCTCCAAAGCTGTGGTTACCTCTGAGTCTGTGCACCTCTACTACCTGGCGGAGGATCCCCTGTTGCCTCCTGAATCCTCCGGGATACCACTCGATGACAAATGGAGAGAGACTTCTCTACACCCGGTACTCAATACTTTGTCCGCTTCGTCCTGTGAGCCTGACAATGGGTACCCCAAAGTGGTAGTTACTCCCGAGTCTCTACACCCCTCCGACCAGGCGGAGGACCTCTAGTTGTGTTCAGAACCCTTCGGGGTGCCACCTGGTGGTGAATGGACAGAGACTTTCCTATACTCGGTACCCGATACCTCGCCTGCTTCCTCCAGTGAGTCCAACCTAGTGTACTCCGAAGCAAAGGTTACTCCCGAGTCTCTACACCCCTCCGACCAGGCGGAGGACCTCCAGTTGTGTTCAGAACCCTTCGGGGTGCCACCTGGTGGTGAATGGACAGAGACTTTCCTATACTCGGTACCCGATACCTCGCCTGCTTCCTCCAGTGAGTCCGACCTAGTGTACTCTGAAGCAGTTGTTTTCTCTGAGCCTCTGCACTCTTCTGACCCGGCGGAGGACCTCCAGTTGTTTCCTGAATCCTCCGGGGTACCACCAGATAACAAAGAGACAGTGACTTTTCCTCATTATGTACCTGATAACCCGTCTATTTTTTCCTGTGAGCTTGACAAGATGTACCTCGAAGCAGAGATTACCCTCAAGTCTCTGTCCCCCTCCAACCCAGTGAACGACTGGTCCTCGAATTCCCTGCGGAAGATTCTGGCAGGCCTGAAGAAGAGGGGGCGTAAGGGGGGAGGTACTGTAACATACCTGGCGGCGTCCTTGCATAGTGGTCCATCTCCCACTGTGCAGGAGCGCGCACTTGATCTCCTGTCCAGAATGTCTCTCTGGCTTCCCTCCATGCTGTCTGTTTGTGTCTGTCTCTGCTGCTTAAGGGCAGCGCCCGATCACTTCCTGCTTTTTGTACCTGCTGTGGGTCACACCCCTTGTGCGTCCTCAGCCTATTGCTGTCTGACACTTGGTATATAGCTCAGCAGCTCCCTTCTATCCCTGCCTGAGCATAGTGTTTCCTTCAGTGTGTGCTTGCACTCTGAAGGTGCCAGGTCCCGTCTTTGTTTCCTTGTCTGCCTTTCCTGGAGGCTGTATTTCCAGGCCTGTCTGAACTTAGTCCTGTATGTCTCCTGCTTTGCGGTATCAGCTCCCGTGTCTGAACTGTGTCCTGTATGTCTCCTGCTTTGCGGTATCAGCTCCCGTGTCTGAACTGAGTCCTGTATGTCTCCTGCTTTGCGGTATTAGTTCCCGTGTCTGAACTGAGTCCTTTCTGTGTATCTTGTCTGTCCTGTCTGAACACGCTCCTAGCCTGTTCCTCCCGCCTTCTAGGGGCCGATTACCTAGACCCGCTCCTGTATCTTGTCTGTCCTGTCTGAACACGCTCCTTGCCTGTTCGTCCCGCCTCTCTGGGGGCAGTATTCCCAGACCCGCTCCTGTATCCCGCTGCAGTGTCGGTCTCCTCCGTACACTCAGTTCCAGTCTGAACTCTCTCCTATCCTTTACCTGTTTTGCCTCTATGTCCGTTCCCTTCCTTTTTCTGCAGAGTCTGAACTCGTACCTAACTCCTGCCTGTTGTCTCTGTACTCCCGTTTGTGAGTTTGTGGTCCACTCGCTACTTCACTGCAAGTACCCTGTGGGTGTCTGGCTCTGTCTTTCCCTTCCTGTCTGTTCCGTGTGAACAGAGTCCTGTCCTGCCCTGCTTCTGCCCGCTGCTCCGGCAGTCCTGTCCTGCCCTGCTTCTGCCCGCTGCTCCGGCAGTCCTGTCCTGCCCTGCTTCTGCCCGCTGCTCCGGCAGTCCTGTCCTGCCCTGCTTCTGCCCGCTGCTCCGGCAGTCCTGTCCTGCCCTGCCTGTACCCCTCTGCCTGTAATGTTCCTGAGTCCCAGTGTGTACTGGGCCCTATCCCGCCTGTGTTCCTACCTGCTAGTGCCTCCCTGTCTGCACTCTAGCTGTGCTTGCCTGTACCCCCCCTGCCTGCTTACCCGCCTGCCTGCATACCAGTCGTGCCTGCCTATACCCACCAGTCTGTGTGCCAGCCTACCAGTCTGTTCCTGTATTCCCCTGTGTGGGTCAACAGCCGTGTCCGGGGTCTGTCCTGGAGTAGCACCTGGTCCCTCTGCTCGGTTCCTCCTTGGTGCACTGGCGTCGTATGCCGTCGTGCGACCCTGGTCGGATCGGGTGAATACCTAGTTACGCCCCTCCAGGCATTCACTCTCCGGCACGGTCCAGTGGAATCACTACCAATCACACGCACACGCCGCTTAGCCCGGGCGTGTGCATAACAGCCAGCTTATAATGCCAGCTGACATTAAGCCCAGGTTAGTAATGGAGAGGCGTCTACTGTATAAGACACCCCCATTACTAACCACATAGTCAAAGTTAAAAAAAAAACACAAACACCCATAATAAAGTCCTTTAATTGAAATAAACACACAATATTTTATTGTTCTAAATTAAACCATACTTACCGTCACGCCCATTCCAGCTGAAGCCAAAGTCTTCTGCAATAAAAGTAAAATAATAAACCAACATCATCCTTACCTTTCCATGGTTCCCAGGATGGCTCCAGCTCTGCTACATCGAGATGACAGGCTGGATCGCAGCAGATAGCTGCCATCCAGCTTGCCATGTGCGGACACTGAGAAGCGCAGGCATGCTTGCGCTTCTCAGTGTCTCGCTGTGACGGCATCCAGATGAGCCAAGTTCATGTCCAATGAACTCAGCTCACCTCATGCACGTCACTGACAGCGTGGGAGAATTCTCCTGCGCATGCGGTGAGCGTGAGAGAATTCTCTTGCGCTCACGGCAGGCGCAGGAGAATTTTCCCACGCTGTCAGTGATGTGCATGAGGTCAGCTGAGTTCATTGAACATGAACTCGGCTCATCTGGATGCTTTCACAGCCTGACACTGAGGAGCGCAAGCATGGCTGCGCTTCTCAGTGTCTGCGGCATGGCAAGCTGGATGGCAGCTTTCTGCTGTGATCCAGCCTGTCATCTCGATGTAGCAGAGCTGGAGCCGTCCTGGGAACCATGGAAAGGTAAGGATGATGTTGGTTTATTATTTTACTTTTATTGCAGAAGACATTGGCTTCAGCTGGAATGGGCGTGATGGTTAGTATGGTTTAATTTAGAACAATAAAGAAGTGTGTGTTTATTTCAATTAAAGGACTTTATTCTGGGGTGTTTGTGTTTTTTTTTTAACTTTGACTATGGGGTTAGTAATGGGGGTGTCTTCTAGACGCCTCTCCATTACTAACCTGGGCTTGATGTCAGCTGGCATTATAAGCTGACATCAACCCCAGCCCTATTAGCCCACTGCCACTGCTACAGGGCAGTGGGAAGAGCGAGGCTAAGTGCCAGAATTGCTGCATCCTATGGATGTGCCATTTTTGGGGCGGCTGACGGCTGGTGTTTCTAGCCTGGGAGGGGGCCAATATTCATGGCACCCTTCCTTGGCTATTAATATCAGCCCCAGCTGTCTGCCTAGCCTTTGCTAGCTATTAAAATATGGGGGACCCCACGTCATTTTTTTGGGGGATCCCCCATTTTAATAGCTAGTAAAGGCAAGGTATTCAGGTGAGGGCTGATATTAGTAGCCTGGGAAGCTCCATGGGTATTACCCCCTTCCCAGGCTTCAAACATCTTCCCCAGCCGTCTGATTAACCTCCGCTAGAGACTAAAATTACGGGGAACCCCACGCCAATTTTTTTTAATAAATCCTTTATTTTAACTCTACATGACAAGTACAGTAATCAACACTGTCACTGTACTTATTATATATGTGACTGACATGTTTCTATCTATCTAATCTATGTGTGATGCTCTATTCTTTCTGTTCTAAATTGTCGGGTACGGGTGTATACTGCTGCTGAATTGCCGGCTATTCATGTTTCACTGTTAGCACTGTTCCCATCGATTTTGGCAACCACTGTAATGCCACAACCACCATGGCTGTGACATTACAGTGAGTGGCAGACAATCCCTGCATGATGTGAAAAAATCCAGTTACGCATCCAGTTTTCTTTTTGTGATGGTATCGGATGAGGCATTTCCCTTACAGACCAACCTGCTGCGCCCATACCCGCGAAGGACACTGAATGACCGGCGGAGGATATTTAATTATCGGCTGAGTCGTGCACGCAGATATGTGGAATGCACCTTCGGAATCATGTGTAGTCAGTGGAGGATCTTTCACACTGCCATCCAGTTGGATACGGAGACCGTTGACAATGTAATTAAGGCATGCTGTGTACTCCACAACTATGCTCGTGACTACAGCACAGACATAGATGAGGAGTCACAGCTGTCTGAATTAATTCCAGTTGTCAACTCTGGTCAGGGAAGGCAATCCAACTCTGGTGCCAGGGTGCGAGAAACCTTCGCTGACTACTTCATGAGTCCTGAAGGTGCCGTGTACTGGCAATACTCCTGTGCTGGTGTTGAGCAGCCTGACCAGCAGAGAAGATCTGATGACCAATAATAGAAGAACTTCCATTTTTTGGGGTTTTTTTTCATAAAAATGCACAAAAAATGTGTTTAAAAAAAAAAAAATTTGTTTAATTTTTAACCTTGTCTCCAATATTTCTTCAATTGTCACCTTCTACGTATTGTTTTAGGACCATACGTCAACACTAAAGTGAATAGCCTACACGTATCAGTGCCTGGAAATTGGCATTACTACCTAGAGCACTCTTCCCAAGTACTGTCTGCTAAAGTCTTCACTCACCATTGTTATTTGCTTGCGCTAAGAGCAGAACTAGCAAAGAGCACTGTTGAGAGTAGAATCCATCCAAAACTTAGTTGTGGACAAAAATATCAGAGTATATTTCTAATTTAAAAATGACTGTATACAGCCAACAAGACACGTAGAGTAGCTGAATAACTTTCAAAATTTAGAGTTCCCCTGACCTGCGCTATGGTCAGCGTAGATCAGGGTACCACTTCTTCATTTAAACCCAATCCAATGACATATACACTTGAAAAGTAAAATGAACACAAATAGTTTAACTAATTTGTTTTTAATACATAATATAGAAAAACTTTTTACATTTTTTAAAACCAAAAAAACAACAAACTTGTAGAAAATTTTTTCGGACAAACATTGCCCATAACTTGGGAATAAATGACACATTGTATACGGCAGATCTGTCATTAGTTTAGGGCCATAAAATACGGGCAGCACCTTTAATTATTTAAAACTAAACACCTTTTCTTACAGTCCCCAACGCCTGAAGCCTGGTATAGGTGACCATAAGAAAAGGTGTTCGTTAACTCATTGTCTCATTCTCTAAAAAATTGTGTATCTAATGACCTACAGGTGCTGTCTGTATTTGCTATGGTCCAAAAATGATGACAGGGAGGGGTGAAATCATTGAACTAAAAATTATGAAATTCTTGTTCGTAGCCGTACCCAGGAAACAGCTCTTGCAAGAAGCTTGAGATTGGTGATGGTCCTCGGAGAACTGATGAAACACAAGGGGCCGATTGTCGAGCATAATTGCCTTGCATATCTTCAGGCCGGTATGCTGCAACCTGCCCAAAATGCTTGGTTGCAGCTGCTGGTGGTGGTGGAGGCCCAATGGGATTGAACAGATTAAATATCCCATGAAGTACGGCGGGGGGCGAGGGCATAACTGATGTGCCATCAATCGCCATGACCAGAGCGTTTGCTGCAGTCATGTACATGTTCTGCTTATCTCGTGGCATGGATCTGATGCATCCAGCTATGGATAACCCAAATTTATCCAAGTCATCTTCCTGTGATGTCCTGTCCACAAGACTGAGTGTACGATTAGTGAGGGCTTCAAACACACTAGTTGCAGCCTCGTGGTTTTTTGACTTTTTTTGGGCCGCCCTTCTCGATGCCACGGGACGAGCAGAAGCAGACCGCCTCCCAGTGGGCCTCGACACATCACCAGTAGAGCTACCGGCAGTGCTTGTAGCAGGAGCAGCAGTACCCGACCCCGGCATGACGTCCGCTGGAGTTGAACAAGAAGGTGCGGGACAACCGGCAGCGGCCCAAACAGAAGTTGAAGTGGACGCACAAGCTGATTGATCCGGCGAGGAAAGCTGAAACAAGTCCTCGGATTCCTCCGCTTCATGATCAGTAGTCGTGTCCTCTTGTGGACCTCGTGTTGGGGCCCTGATATTGCCTTCAGTTCTGTATAAAATAAAAGGTAAAAAATAATGTAAATACAACATTTTTGTAAACATTTCAATTAATAATATTTTTTGAGAAACTACCTCCGCAAACTCCTGCTGCTTAGCATGAAGGACAGCTCGTCCGCAAAAGGAACCTTTCATTTCCATGGCGATGAGCCACTTTTCACCGACTGGTGATACTTCACCAGTCGGTCGGTGACCGATCGCCAACGACTTTTTATATAAGACACTGCAATAACAAAACAAAAAACAATTTATGCACTGCTTTAAGAACAAAAATGCAATTACAAATAGATATAAAAATATTGTAAAAATAAATGCAAAAATCAAAACTTACTAATTTCCTCTTGGGCATGTGGTTCCGCTTTACGGCCCCGTCATTGTAGCGGCGGAGCTCATTTAGAGCGGTCACATTTTATGTGGCTGCTCTGAACTGGAGATCGTCGTGGAACACTCGTGGACTAATACGGAGGAGTAAGGATACACTTGTGTTTTTTTATTTTATTTTTTATTACAGGAGATCGATGGCTTCGGGGAATTAGGTGTCTAGGTGAGTATAGCTATATTTTTTTATTTTTAATTTTATTTTAGGTGGCTATCGGCGAGGACAGGTAATTTATAGACTACTTTTGATTATTTTTTTTTTTAGGTAACCAATGGCCACCAATGAAAAAAAAGAAAAAAAAGGGACAGTAAAATAAATAATTTTGGGGGCAGTAAAAAAAAAAAAATATATATATATATAGAAAAAAGTTAATATGATGGCAAACCCCCCCAAATAAATAATAAATAGGCGCAATAATACACTGTGTTACAAATTATTATGCAAATAATATTTTCTCAGATTTTCCAAATTACCTATATGAATTGCAGTCATTGTAATTTTCCAGTCAAATAACTATTAGAGTACAATTGAAAGGTTTTTGTACAAACTGCCTATGATAACAGTATATTTTTAAAAAAATAAAACACTCAAACTGCACTCAAAATGCATGTTCCAAATTATTATGCACAGCAGAGTTTTCAACCTTTTCATTTTAATAAAGAACAAAAAAATGGTCATTTTTGAAATTATAAGCATTAGCAGGTTATTACAAACTGAAATCAAACAGTTTTCAACTCAAAACTTTATTCTAGGTGATGTTACATTTGCACATAGGACCTCTTGTTCGAAAGGAGCTTCTTAACTCTCTCGTCCATTGAATTTGTCAGGTTTTAGATGGTTTCTGCTTCAATTGTTTTGCATGAGGACAGAATACCCTCCCAGAGCTGTTGCTTAGATGTGAACTGCCTCCCGCCATCATAGACACTCCTTTTGATGATGCTCCAGAGGTTCTCAATGGGGTTGAGGTCAGGGGAGCATGGGGGCCACACCATAAGTTTGTCCCCTTTTATGCCCATAGCAGCCAGAGATGCAGATGTGTTATGTGCAGCATGAGACGGTGCATTATCATGCATGAAAATGATCTTGCTGCGGAATGCACGGTTCTTCTTCTTGAACCATGGCAGGAAGTGCTGTTTGAGAAACTCAACATACATTATGAAGTTCATCTTTACCCCTTCAGGGATCCTAAAGGGGCCGACAATCTCTCTCCCCATGATTCCAGCCCAAAACATTACTCCACCTCCTCCTTGTTGGCACCGTAGCCGTGTTTGCATGGGGTGTCCATCAACCAGCCATCCTCCACTCCATCCATCTCTACCATAAAGCGTTGCACGGCACTCATCGGTGAGCAAAACAGTTTTGAAGTCAGTCTTCATGTATTGTTTGGCCCACTAGAGCCGTTTCTGCTTGTGTGCAGTGGATAGAGGCGGTCGACAGGATTGCTTACGCACAGCTGCAAACCTCTGAAGGACCCTGCATCTTGTTGTTCGGGGGACGTTGGAGGCACCAGCAGCTTCAAAAACTTGTCTGCTGCTATGACAAGGCTTTTTTGCCGCTGCTCTTTTAACCTGACGTAATTGCCTGTAGGAAAGAGTCCTCAATTATCCCTTATCAGCACGCACACGTGTGTACTGTGAATCAGCTACATACTTCTTGATTGTGCGATGATCACGATGAAGTGTCTTGGCAATGTTGATTGTAGTCATGCCTTGACCTAAACACTCCACAATTTGTTGCTTCTCAGCAGCCGACACATCCTTTTTCTTTCCCATTTTGGCAGAAAATGTAGGCTGCTCAATAATGTGGGACAGCCTTCTTAAGTAGTCTTGCCTTTCATTGGACACACCTGCCAAACTAATTAGCACAGGTGTCTGCAATTGCTTACAGTGATATAAAGAGCCCTGACACACATCACCATCAATGAGTTTAACTGACAAACAAAAAATTCTTACCTTATAACTCCTAAACACTTTTTGCATAATAATTTGGAACACAGTGTATATGGGGGCTATAATTTAATTTTTGGTGAACAGTTTACAGCAGGAGCAGGCTGATGAGAACTACTGCTCCTGGGGACAGACATAGGCCGATGGGAGTAGTAGTCTCACATCGGCCTATGTCTGCCTGCTGACATCCGCACACACAGATCCCATACAGACGCCACACAGACCACATACAGACACATACAGACACACACAGACACTACTTACCACACTAATCATTAATCCAACGTTCAGATTCATCCGCTTGTACCAGCCGAGATGAGCAGCCATGATCCTGGTAGATGGGAATGCTATGGGATTCTCATCTTCCTGGATTATGGGATGCTCATGGGATGGCATGAACGCCCCCTCATGAGGTCACTTCCTATTCACTGTGGTTTTGTGGTACAAGATCGCAGCAAATGCGCTTCAAATCCGCAAGTATTTTAACATATTTGCGGATTTGAAGCGTTTCAATGCAAGCCAATGACAGCGCAAATGCCGCACTTCCGCAAAATTAATGAACATGCTGTGGATTTTTCTGCAGTGATAATACGAAGCGGAAATATCCGCAGCATGTGCACAGCACATGCGGATTATCGTTGGGGACCATGGGGCATGTCTTGCCAAGTGTTTTTTAAGCGTTTTCGCGGCGAATATTCCGCCACAGAAACGCTTGAAAAATGCATAGTGGGCACGCAGCCTTAATGAATTATTTATGTAGCAAATTTGATGGCTGCTCTCTGCTTTACCGATCTCACTGCAGAGCTGTGTGTGATTATACCTGACACATCTGCAGATTCCTCTCATCTTCAGCTTCCAACACACAGGCAGACATGGTGGAAATATTGTTAAAATACAAGAGAGCTCAAAAGCTGCAAAAAACATGTTTGCAAGAAGACAAAGTTTATTTCTCCTGTTTGTGCTAGTTACATGTCTCACACTGGTAACTCCAACTTTTATTTATATCTTCCAGGCAACACACTTCCCATAGCCTGGAAGAGGTCATTTACATAGAGGAAAAACATGGATTTCTCTGGAATAAGACATCAGATCGCAGATATCAAGGTATCATTTTATTCAGCTTAGCTTCCAATGACCTGCATGTCCATATGGACGGCTTAGGAGAGGTGATCCTACTGACAGACTCTCTTTAAGAAAAAGTGCACGAAGTGATCAGAGCATCTTCTCTTTCAATACAGAGCTGTACATCTGTGAATTCATGATACCATTAATTAAATGTAGCTTCCTGACACCTGCAGCACTCATGTAGTCCCACATAAGGACACTGTCATCAACATGTTTCACTGTAGACACAGTAGCGTGGTGCGGGGCAGTAACCGTGGTTGAGGCACTCATCTCCTTTTATGCCCAGACATGCTACATGAAAGTGTGGGTCCTGGCTGGGTGTGTGGACTTACGCCTGTGCAGGCAGCATGTAGCCAGTGGTGTGTGCTGGCCAGGACCATATGTTTCACAGTACAATGAGGGAGACTTCCATTCCAAAACAAACTCTTTACTGAATAGTAACTTAGTAATGGTTATATTCAGTACAAGGCATAGTGGGTACAAAGTCTTATGAACATTTCCTTCACAGTATAAAGCATTTTCCCCTTTCAATATCCTCCCTTTATAGTTTACTCCAGGGTTAGCGAGGCATACTGTTTCTCTCTACTCCACCACAATCCAGCTTTAACACTACTGTCCTGATCAGCAAGTCTCCTTACTTGCTCTTTGGTTAAGTGTCCTATTTATTCCACTACTGGTGCCCTGGAACTCTTACACTCACACTTGTCGGTCGTAGTCCGTCTTGCTTAAGACTGTTGACTTCTGCGTTACAAGCTCTGGTGTTCGTGACTCTGCGTCCTTTCCAAGGACCTCTCTCTGGAAGGCCACTCTGTGACATTTCCTTCACAGTATAAAGCATTTTCCACTTTCAATATCTTTCCTCTGTAGCTTACTCCAGGGTTAGTGAGGCATACTGTTTCTCTCTACTCCACCACAACTCAGCTTTAACACTACAGCCCTGATCAGCAAGTCTCCTTACATGATCTTCAGTTATGTTTCCTATTTCTTCCACTACTGACACCCTGGAAACCTTGCACTTAGGACCACACTTGTCTGCTGTACTCCATCTTGCTTAAGTCTGTTACCTTTTGCGTTACAAGCTCTGGAGTTCGTGACTCGGCGTCCAATCCAAGGACTACTCTCTGGAAGGCCACTCTGTCTCAGCTGTCACTTCCCTTCAGGATCACACTATTCCTCGTATTTAGACTCTTCTCATTTAGGGTCATCCACATCCTGTGGGCTAGTCCCAACCATTATCTCTATCCTAACTTGCCCTATTGTCACTACCTATACTACAGTCAATTATCTATCCCTATTCTAGCTATCTTATACTTTACATTACTAACATCAAACAGGAACATATTACATTTCATATGACACATCACATCACGATATATACAAAGACACAATACATTATTAACACTACACAATTCATATAAGGTAATTGGTGTATTCAGGCGTAGCAACATGGCAACACAGTCATAGAATCATGGAATCATAGAAACATAGAGTGTTAGAGCTGGAAGGGACCTCCAGGGTCATTGTGTCCAACCTCATGCTCTATGCACAATTCATAAACCATCTCAGGCAGATGTCTGACCAATCTCTGATTGAATACTTCCATTGAAGAACTCACCACCTCTCATGGCAGCCTGTTCCACTCATTGATCACCCTCACTGTTAAAACAGTTTTTCTAATATCTAATCTGTATCTTCTCTCAGTTTCATTCCATTGCTTCTCGTGTTTCCATGTACAAGTGAGAATAAGGATAATCCCTGTACACTGTGACATCCCTTCAGATATTTGTAGACCGCTATTAAGTCTCCTCTTAGCCTTCTTTTTTGCAAGCTAAACATTCCCAGATCCTTTAACTATACCTCATAGGATATATTGTACAGTCTGCCCACGTCCTTGTAGCTCTTCTCTGAACTTGCTCCAGTTTTTCAATGTCTTTTTTTAAAATGTGGTGCCCAGAACTGGACACAGAATTCCAGATGAGGTCTGACCAAGGAGGTGTACAGGGTGATAATTACTTCACATGATCTAGACTCTATGCTTCTCTTAATACATCCCAGAACTGTGTTTGCATTTTTGCTGCTGCATCATAATGTTGACTCATGTGCAGTCTTTGATCTATTAGTATACCCAAGCCTTTTTCACACATGCTGTTGCTTAGTTCTATTCCTCTCAATCTGTAGATGTAATTTTTGTTTTTCTTGCCAAGATGTAGAATCTTGCATTTCTTCCTGTTAAATACAATTTTATTAGTCACTGCCCATTGTTCAAGCTTATCTAGATCCTTCTGAATCTTTTCTCTGTCTTCTCTAGTGTTATCTATCCCTCCTAGCTCTGCATCATCTGCAAATTTGATTAGTTTACCTTCAGTTCCATTATCTAGATAATTTATAAAAATGTTGAACAACACTCGGGCCAGGACAGAGACATGTGGTAGCCACTTGAACCACTCTTCCAATTGGTAGTATGAGATACTTTATCAAATGCTTTGGTGAAGTAGAGATATACTATATCTACCACATTTCCCTAATTCACCCTGTCAGTGATTCCATTATAGAATGAAATTAGTTTAGTCTGGCATGACTTGTTTGCTACAAACCCATACTGGCTCTTGTTAATTACTGTATTCTTATCCAACTACTTACATACATGCTGTTTAATAATTTGTTCAAAGATCTTTCTTGAAATAAAGTAAGGCTCACTGGCCTGTAATTTCCTGGCTCCATCTTCTTTCTTTTTTTGAAGATAGGGACAACAATTGCCCTTCTCTAATCTTCTGTGACTTCTCCTGTTCTCCAGGAATATACAAAGATTCTGGCTAGTAGTCCTGCAATTTCCTCTGCTATCTCTCCCAGTACCCTAGGATGTAATTTATCTGACCAGGAGATTTACATTCATTTAAATTAGCTAAGGGTTCCCTCTCCATCTCTCTGTTAATTGGTAGTGTGGATTATTTTATTCCTTCGATAGCACAGTGAAGATCAGTTGATGTTACATTTGCTTTCTTAGAGAACAAAGATGAAAAATAGGAATTTTAAAGGTCGGCCTTCTCAACATCATATTTGACCACTTCACCCTTTTCATCCTGTAAAAATCCTATAGCATCTTTGACTTTTCTGTTGCTTCTGACATACCTTAAAAATCCTTTTGTATTGGTTTTGGTCTCCCTTGCAAGCCTTACTTCATTACTGGCTTCAGCTCTTCTAACGTTTGTCCTGCATTTCCTGCAGACAGCATTATATTCTTCTTTATACATGCCCACCTCTTTCCATTCGATATACATTTATTTTATCCTTTTGAGCAAGTGTTTAAGTTCTGTGTTCATCCATCCTTTAGTCTTTTTAAATGCTTCCAATTTTTCCTTCTTTTCGCGATTGTTAGTGATTGAGCAATGAGAATTTCATTTAGCAAAATCTCCCATCCTTCTTGCACATTTCTGTCCTTTAGAACATCAACCGATAGGAAAGGTCCAATCCTCTTTCTGAGTACATTAAAATCTGACTTCCTGAAGCCCTACCTTAAAGTCTTAGTATTCACAGGTCTTTCTCCTCTTGTAATCCAAAATTCGAGGATAGCATGATTGCTGCCTCCTAAATCCCCAGCCACCATTACTTTCTCAACCATTTCCTAGCAGTTGGTAAGAAATAGGTCCAAGATGGCAGATCCTCTTGTTCTCTCTTCTAACTTTTGAAAGATAAAGTTGTCAGTGAGAGAAGATAAGAATTTTCTGGACCCATTACTTTTGCCTGAGAGAGATTCCCAACAAATATCTGGATAGTTAAAATCTCCCATGATCAATGTCGTACTTTTTTAAGAACGAAGACATCTGATGTAAAAAAGAGTTCATCGATATCTTCAGTCTGTCCAGGTGGCCTATAGTATAGCCTTTCTGTTCTTCTCTCCTTGTATTCTTACCCAATCAGTTTCTACAGAGCTACCATTCTCTGAGGCTTGGATCTCTGTGGAGATATATACGCTTTCCTAACTTACAATGCAACACCTCGTCCCCTCTTGCTAAACCTGTCTGTAATAAATAAGTTGTAGCCTTGAAGGTTTGTATTCCAATCATTTGTATGATCCAATCAAGTTTCAGTGATGCCTATGACATAATATCTCTCTTCCTGTGTTAACAGCTTCAATTCTCCTTGTTTGTTTCCCTTGCTCTGTGCATTTGTATAGATACATTTCAGTTTTTAGTCGGTTTCTCTTGCTCCTCTATTTTCATTAAGAATTTGTTGTCCTTGTCTTTATTTCCACTTCTAATAGCAGAGTTCTCAAAAGAATTCATTAGCTGCATACTGTTTCCTGGCCGTATATTTCTCATCACATATTGCTCTAGTTTAAAGCTCTCCTGATGAGTGTAGCAAGGCGTCTACCAAATATGTGTTTTCCTGTTTTCATAAGATGCAACCCATCTCTAGCAATGAGTCCATCATACAAGTAATTCACCCCATGGTCAAAAAATCCAAAACATTGCTGACGACACCATCAACATAGCCAGTTGTTCACCTGTATAATCCTGTTCAATCTCCTTGTTCCATGACCATTACTGGGAGTATGGAAGACAAGATAACCTGCCCTCCCAGTTGCTACCCTTTCCGGCCTTGTTCTTCAAAGTCTCTGCATATAGTTCCCAGGTCAATTTTTGATGTCTCATTTGTTCCTACATGTATTAGTGGGCTTGGATAGTCATCTGTAGCACTGAAGATTCTTGGTACACTATCAGACACATCTTTGATTTGTGCACCTGGAAGATAGCACACTTCTCATTAGGTGATGTCCGGTCTGCGGATAGCGGCTTCTGTTCCACTCAGTAGAACAGAACACCATCCTTACAACACCATGCGTTTTTCCTAAATTAATTCTTCTAAATATATGGTGCCTAAAGTGAAATATGGTTAACTTGGTTAGCTGAGTACTGATCAAGGCAAGTGAATAGAAAAATGAAATCAAGAATGGTTGGGTAAATAACCAGTAGGCAGGACATACAAATAGAGAAAAGATTTGCAAAAAACAGGAGCTTCAATGGCCTATTGCACAAGCAACAGTTCGATGAAAATTAAGGGCAGCAATTTGTTGGCTAAAGTAATATTGTTCTGCTATGTACTAATTCTATAAGACTGAAAAAATCAAACTGAGCAAACATAATGAAGCAATAATCCTGTTTTTGTGTGAACAGATAATCCCTTAAAATTTTTCTTTCATTATAAAATATTAAAAAACACCAAAACCCATGTAAGGTGTATCAATTGGTGATAGTATGAGTCTCATTAAACCATGAGAGATCAATACACAACCAGAATATATCTGTACATCCAAAGTTTTACACCTATCACTCAGACTACCTACCAGCGGAAGTTTTCACCCTAAGATGATGAGACTGGCACCCCTGCTTGACGGCGGCTCTCCCTCACTCCCCTGGTAGGTCTTATCTCTATGATAATATAAAGTGGTGAATTAGGATTAGTGATGAGCGAGCATGCTCGCTACTGCTCGGTGCTCGCCCGAGCTTCTCACTGCTTGAGATGCTCGGCGCTCGCCGAGAATTTCCGGGGTTGCTCGGCGGGAGATCGGGCCCCCTTCCTGCATGCTTGGCACTCTTTAGAGCGCGAATCAACATGCAGGGATTGTCTGCCACACACTGTAATGCCGCAGCCATGTTGGTTGTGGCATTACAGTGATCGGCTGGCCGCACAGCGTTATCAGGTCTATATCAGACCTGGTGCCACCATGCTCATCACAGTCACTCCAGAATCAGACAGTGTAGGGAGAGGTGCTACTGAGCTAGGGAGAGAGTTGCTTCTTTCTAATAAGTGTAGTTATACCAGACTATATTTGAGACACATATCCATCTCAACAAACAGTCCTTCTGAGGACTAATCCAGCTGCAGAGATATCAGTCCTAGGCAGGCAGGGTATATACAAAAAATTGACGTGGGGCTTCGCCCTATTTTTGTGTCCAGCCAGATACAGCAGGCAGGAACGGGCTGCCCCCAACCACCAGCTGCCTATTTGTACCTGGCCGGACACAACAATATAGGGAAGCCCTTTTTTTTTAACATTATTTCATGAATTTCATGAAATAATTAAAAAAAAAAATACGTGGGGCTTCGCCCTATTTTTGTGTCCAGCCAGGTACAACTAGGCAGCTGGGGTCTGGAATCCGCAGTGCAGGGAGGCCCAAGCTTTCTGGCCCCCCCACACTGCAAATTGCAATCCGCAGCCACCCCAGAAAATGGCACGTTCATAGAAGCGCCATCTTCTGGTGCTGTACCCAACTCATCCAGGGCCCTGGTGTGGTGGCTCACTGGGTAATAAAGGGGTTAGGACCAGCTTGGTATTATCAGCTGGCCCTAAGCCCAAAATTCATGGGGTCACGCCAATATTAGACATGACCGCCATGAATTTCTAGTAGAGTATTTTAAAAAAACACAACACCCAGAATAAAGTCCTTTAATTGAAAGAAACACACAATTTTTTAATGTTCTAAATACTTACCATCACGCCCATTTCAGCTGAAGCCAATGTCTTCTGCAATAAAAGTAAAATAATAACCCAACCTCATCCTTACCTTTCAATGGTTCCCAGGATGGCTCCAGCTCTGCTACATTCACATGACTGGCTGGATCGCAGCCGAAAGCTGCCATCCAGCTTGCCATGCCGCAGAAACTGAGAAGCGCAGGCATGCTTGCGCTCCTCAGTGTCTGGCTGTGACGGCATCCATATGGGCCGAGTTCATGTCCAATGAACTCAGCTCACCTCATGCACGTCACTGACAGCGTGGGAAAATTCTCCTGTGCTTGCCGTGAGCGTGAGAGAATTCTCCTGCACTTGCCGTGAGCATGAAAGAATTCTCCTGCGCTCACGGCAAGCGCAGGAGAATTTTCCCACGCTGTCAGTGACGTGCATAAGGTGAACTGAGTTCAATGAACTTAGCTCACCTCATGCATGTCACTGGAAGCACGGGAAAATTCTCCTGCACTTGCGCTTGCCGTGAGCGCAGGAGAATTCTCTCACGCTCTCCACATGCGCAGGAGATTTCTCCCACGCTGTCAGTGACGTGCATGAGGTGAGCTGAGTTCATTGGACATGAACTCGGCTCATCTGGATGCCATCACAGCCAGACACTGAGGAGCGCAAACATGCCTGCGCTTCTCAGTGTCTGTGGCATGGCAAGCTGGATGGCAGCTTTCTGCTGTGATCCAGCCTGTCATCTCGATGTAGCAGAGCTGGAGCCGTCCTGGGAACCATGGAAAGGTAAGGATGATGTTGGTTTATTATTTTACTTTTATTGCAGAAGACATTGGCTTCAGCTGGAATGGGCGTGATGGTTAGTATGGTTTCATTTAGAACAATAAAGAAGTGTGTGTTTATTTCAATTAAAGGACTTTATTCTGGGTGTTTGTGTTTTTTTTTAACTTTGACTATGGGGTTAGTAATGGGGGTGTCTTCTAGACGCCTCTCCATTATTAACCTGGGCTTGATGTCAGCTGGCATTATAAGCTGACATCAACCCCAGCCCTATTACCCCACTGCCACCGCTACAGGGCAGTGGGAAGAGTGAGGCTAAGTGCCAGAATTGGCGCATCCTATGGATGCGCCATTTCTGGGGCGGCTGACGGCTGGTGTTTCTAGCATGGGAGGGGGCCAATATTCATGGCACCCTTCCTTGGCTATTAATATCAGCCCCCAGCTGTCTGCCTAGCCTTTGCTAGCTATTAAAATAGGGGGGACCCCACGTCATTTTTTGGGGGGTCCCCCATTTTAATAGCTAGTAAAGGCTAGGTATTCAGGTGGGAGCTGATATTAGTAGCCTGGGAAGCTCCATGGGTATTACCCCCTTCCCAGGCTTCAAACATCTTCCCCAGCCGTCTGCTTAACCTCCGCTAGAGACTAAAATTACGGGGAGCCCCACGCCAATTTTTTTTTAATAAATCCTTTATTTTAACACTAAATGACAAGTACAGTAATCAACACTGTTACTGTACTTATTATATATGTGACTGACATGTTTCTATCTATCTAATCTATGTGTGATGCTCTATTCTTTCTGTTCTAAATTGTCGGGTACGGGTGTATGCCGCTGCTGAATTGCCGGCTATTCATGTTTCACTGTGAGCACTGTTCCCATCGATTTGGGCAACCACTGTAATGCCACAACCACCATGGCTGTGACATTACAGTGAGTGGCAGACAATCCCTGCATGATGTGAAAAAATCCAGTTACGCATTTGGTGCACGAACAGTTATAGAACATAACCTCGAACAGCCGAATTTTTTGCAAATCATTCGTGTTCGTCAAACCCCTCGAACACCGCCCAAAACAACTAGAATTTGAGATAGACGAACAGTTCTAGTCGCACATCGCTCATCTCTACTTAAGGGTTTATACGGGGCAGCTGGTTGGGGCATCCAATCCTTTGGTAGTGCATTGATCTGTATGGTGGATTACTGCTAAAAGGGAAAAAAAAACCTCTTTAAATCTTCTTCCTTAGCTAGTGTGAACGAGCTGAGTATGACCGGAGCATAAGTGCTAACGGAAGTAAGTGTGTGACTTGTTTTTCAGTCACTGGGATTCAGGGAGTTTGGAAGGGAGGAATTTGGACTGAATTGCTGTCTGTATTTTATTAATTCTTTACATTTCTTTTTACTAACATTTCTGTCTAGGGCAATCCTCATTAGGAAATGAGCTCCATTATTGGCAATGCTATCAAGGGTACATCTTGCCACATGTATGCAATCCTTGAGCCGGTCGTGGATGTATACTGCTGTGCGTGATGTGTGCACGTTGTGCGTTTGGAAGCCCAGGTACTGGATCAAAATGAGCAGCTGGCAACACTGAGATCCATTGATAATATGGAAAGGCGTCTGATGCTCACTGAGCAGCTGCTCACTGGGGTAGATGTGGTGGAGGGTGGTAGTCAGGAGTTGCAGGACAGTGAGGCATCTAGCTGGGTGACAGTTAGAAGGGGGATGAGAGGGAAGAGTGCCAGGGAGGCTACTCCTGATCTGGAACACTCCAATAAGTTTGCAAAGTTGGTAGATGAGGGGGGTGTCGGTACCGGGGTAGCACTGCTGCAGCAATGCATGTCCTCTGAAAGCCGGAGGAGTATCAGCTCCAGTAAGGGGGGAAATAGGAGAGCAGGGCAGTCCAGCAGGCAGGTGCTGGTAGTGGGGGACTAAATTATTAGGGGAACAGATAGGGCAATCTGTCACAAAGACAGGGATCATCGAACAGTGTGCTGCCTACCTGGCGTTCAAGTCTGGCACATCGCTAATCGGGTTGACAGATTACTGGGAGGGGCTGGTGAGAACACAGCGGTCATGGTGCACATTGGCACAAATGACAAAGTTAGAGGTAGGTGGAAGGTCCTTAAAGATGATTTCAGGGAATTAGGCTGCAAGCTTAAAGCAAGGACCTCCAAGGTGGTATTCTCTGAAATACTACCTGTACCACGTGCCACGCCAGAGAGGCAAAGGGAGATTAGGGAGATAAATAAGTGGCTCAGGAACTGGTGTAGGAAGGAGGGGTTTGGGTTCCTGGAGAACGGGCCGACTTATCAGTTGGCTACAAATTCTATGCTAGGGACGGGCTGCACCTCAATTGGGAGGGTGCAGCTGTGCTGGGGGAGAAAATGGCTAGAAGGTTGGAGGAGTGTTTAAACTAGGGATTGGGGGGAGAGTATTCATTTTATAGGTGGAGAAGTGAGTGCAGCTAGTGACCTGGGCACAAATAAAGAAATTGGGGGTGGGGTTAGAAGAGTCAACATAGTAAGAAGGAATAGAGGTACAGAGAGATACATAAAATGCATGTACACTAATGCCAGAAGGCTCACCAACAAAATGGAGGAATTAGAATTAATTTTGTTGGAAAATAATTATGACATGGTGGGGATATTTGAGACATAGCTGGACTCGAGCCATGACTGGGCAGTTAATTTACAGGGCTATAGTCTGTTCAGAAATGACCATACAAACAAGCGGAGGGGGGCGTGTGCTTATATGTAAAATCATACTTCAAACCCATCTTGCTTGATAATATATGTGAATCTAATGAAAATGTAGAGTCCCTGTGGGTGGAGATAAGGGGAGGGGGAAAAAATAATAAATTACTGATAGGGGTTTGTTATAAGTCTCCAAAAATAATGTAAGCAGCGGAGAATATCCTCATAAAGCAAATAGATGAAGCAGCAACTCAAGGAGATGTCATTATTATGGGGGACTTCAACTACCCTGAAATACATTGGAGAACAGAAACCTGTAGTTCAAGCAAAGGTAATAGGTTTTTGACAACTTTGAGAGACAATTACTTTTCACAACTGGTTCAGGACCCAATACGAAGGGGGGCACTGCTAGACCTAATAATAACCAACAGGCCAGACCGCATATCAAATATACGAGTTGGGGGTCACAAAATAATAAGTTTTCATTTATCCTTTAATAAGATGTGTAGTAGAGGGGTTAAAAGGACACTAAACCTCAGGAAGGAAAATTTCCAACGGTGATCTTAGTGCAATAAACTGGGACGATATCCTGAGACATAAAACTACACAAAGCAAATGGAAGACATTTATTAGCATTCTGAATAGGACATGTGCACAATATAAACCCTATGGGAATAAACATGCTAGAAATAGGAGGAAACCACTATGGCTAAATAGAGCTGTAAGGGGTGAAATAAGTGACAAAAAGAAAGCATTTAGAGAACTAAAGCAAGTAGGTAGTGATGATGCATTAAATAAATACAGAAAATTAAATAAATTCTGTAAAAACCAAATCAAGGCAGCAAAGATTGAGACAGAGATACTCATTGCCAGAGAAAGTAAAAATAATCCCAAAATATTCTTTAACAACATAAATAGTAAAAGTCTAAAAAATGATAGTGTTGGCCCCCTTAAAAATAGTCTGGGTGAAATGGTGGATGAGGATGAGGAAAAAGCCAATATGCTAAATGATTTTTTTTCAACAGTATTTACACAAGAAAATCGCATGATAGAAAACATGATTTGTGATGACAAAAATTCTCCATTAAATGTCACTTGCTTAACCCAACAGGAATTACGGTGGCGTCTAAAAATAACTAAAGTTGACTGATCCCCGGGTCCAGATGGGATACACCCGCGAGTACTGCAGGAATTAAGTAACTTCATAGATAGACCATTATTTTTAATCTTTAAAGATTCCATAATAACAGGATCTGTACCACAGGACTGGCATATAGCAAATGTGGTGCCAATATTCAAAAAGGGGACAAAAACCGAACTTGGAAATTATAGGCCAGTAAGCTTAACCTCTACTGTGGGTAAAATCCTGTAGGGTTTCCTAAGAGATGCTATGCTAGAGTATCTGAAGAAGAATAACCTCATGACCCAATATCAACATGGGTTTATGAGGGACCGTTCCTGTCAAACTAATCTGATTAACTTTTATGAGGAGGCAAGTTCTGGACTGGTCGAAGGAAATGCAGTGGATGTTGTGTATATGGACTTTTCAAAAGCTTTTGATACTGTTCCACACAAAAGGTTGAAACATAAGATGAGAACAATGGGGATAGGGGAAAATATATAAATGTGGGTTAAGAACTGGCTCTGTGATAGGAAACAAAGGGTGGTTATTAATGGAACACACTCAGACTGGGTCTCAGTTAACAGTGGGGTACCACAGGGGTCAGTGTTGGGCCTGCTTCTTTTTAACATATTTATTAATGACCTTGTAGGGGGCATACAGAGTAGTATTTCAATATTTGCAGATGACACTAAACTTTGCAGGGTAATCAATACAGAGGAGGACAATTTTATATTACAGGAGGATCTATGTAAACTAGAAGCTTGGGCTAATAAATGGTAAATGAGCTTTAATATGGATAAATGTAAGGTAATGTACTTGGGTAGAGGAAATAAAATGTATAATTATATGCTTAATTGTAAAACACTGGGCAAACCTGTAACTGAAAAAGACCTGGGTGTATTGGTGGACGACAAGCTTACGCTTGGTGGCGAGTGACAGGCAGCTGCTGCAAAGGCAAATAAAATAATGGGATGCATTAAAAGAGGCAGATGCTCATGAGGAGAACATAATTTTACCTCTATACAAGTCATTATTGCGACCACACTTAGAATACTGTGTACAGTTCTGGTCTCCGGTGTATAAGAAAGAAATAGCGGAACTAGAGCGGTTGCAGAGAAGAGCGACCAAGGTTATTAGAGGACTGGGGGAGTCTGCAATACCAAGACAGGTTATTACACATGGGGTTATTTACTTTGGAAAAACGAAGGCTTAGGGGTGATCTTATTACTATGTATAAGTATATGAGGGGACAGTACAAAGACCTTTCTACTGACTTTTTTACTCTGAGGCCTGAGATGGGGACAAGGGGGCATCTTCTACGTCTGGAGGAAAGAAGGTTTAATCATAATCACAGACGCAGATTCTTTACTGTAAAAGCAGTGAGAAAATGGAACTCTCTGCCACATGATGTAATTGTTAGAACCCTCCTGTTTGTTTTTTCCATCTTGTGTTTTGCGGTCACGTGACCACCTGCCTTGATATTCCAGCTCCGCCCTTTTGGCTGTGCGGGACTTCAGTGTTGTTTGACTGTTTCTCTAGCCAGGTGCTTCGGTGCCTATCTCTGTCAGTTCGCTTGGCCCTTCTGGGACCTCTGGTACCTTTTTGTCAGTTTGACTTTTTGTGCTCTGCAACAACTTCTCTGTTTAGGAGGTGTCCTTAGTTCTTTTAGGGACCCCTCCCCTTATGCTATAGGTCTTCGTTCAGACTAGCCGAGGACTAAGGCGGGTCTGTTCGCTAGGAACAGGCAGACCGCTACATCATAGGGATTCAGCTTAGTCTTACCATAGGGACAGCTTTCCCCTATCTTTCCTTAGTACATGTTGCAGATCATAACAGTAAGTCCAGCCAAAAAAAAACAAAAGGAAAGAAATTCGGGGATCAGTATGGCTTCCATCCAAGTTTTGGTTCAACGCCTGCAGGGATTGTGTCTGGAGGTGGCCGAGCTCCAGCAACACGTGAGTAGCTGTTCTGGAGCGCATTTTGTGGAACCCAAGGTAGGACTGCCTGATGTTTTTCATGGTAAACAGCAAGATTTTTTTTCCTTTAAAAATACTTGTTTGTTATATTTTCATTTGAGACCAAGGTCCTCTGGGAATGAATCACAGTGCATTGGTTTTATTATGTCACTTTTGCGCAAAAAAACACAGGGGTGGGCCTTTTCTCTCCAACCTAATGATCCATGCTTAAGGTCTGTAGAAGATTTTTTTTCGGCTATGGGTCTATTATATGACGATCCTGATCGAATCACATCTGCTGAGGCAGAACTCAGGCGTTTGAATCAGGAGTCAAGTGATGTTGAAAATTATTGCACACACTTTAGAAGATGGGCTTCAGAAGTCAAATGAAATGATCCTGCTCAGAAATGTCTATTTCTTGCTGGTCTGAGTGAAAGGGTTAAGGATTTGCTAATTGCATTCCCGCACCTGAGACTCTGCAGGATGCCATGCAATTAGCTGTTCGTGTGGATAGGAGGCTGAGACTAAGGCAGAATGAGGTAAAGACTCCTGTAATGCCAGGTCCTAGTCCCCAGAAAATCTGCTCTGACGGCGGAGAACCAATGGAGGTTGGGGCGAAGTCGCTCCCCTCTCAGGAAAGAGACCGGAAGTTCGCCGAGGGATTGTGTCTTTATTGTGGTAAAGCTGACCATTTGAATAAGTATTGTGAGCTTCGCTTAAGTAAAGAAAAAAGAAAGGTCAGGTACTCCCGCATAGCTTGTTTGCGCTCTGCAGGAGTATTTCTTTCAGGGAGTACTACTTTGCAGGAAAATTTGATTGAATTTCAGGTATTTGTGGATTGTGGTTCACCACTTAATGTGATTGATAAAGGGTTTTTGGAAAAAGTTAAATTGAGATCCAAACCTTTGTCATCACCTATTTCTGTGATTGCAATTGATAACACTCCCTTGAAATGTATTACTCACATGGTTGCTGCATTTCCCCTCACTATCAATGGAGTGCATCAAGAAATTTTGGACTTGGTTGTATTAGATAATTTACCATCTCCGGTCATTCTAGGTTTGCCTTGGTTAACACTGCACAATCCTTTACTGGACTGGTCTACTAATGTGATTAAGTCTTGGAGTCCAAAGTGCTAGGATAAATGTTGTAATGTTCGCATTGCGGCTGTGGAAAAAGGGGAATTACCGGTACATATTCAAGATTTTTGGAGGGTTTTTTCGGAGGAGGAGTCGCAAGTTTTACCTCCTCATAGGGATTATGATTGCACCATTGAGTTTGTTCCGGGAGCTACTCTTCCCAAGAGTCGCTTGTTTAATATGACTATCCCTGACAGAAAGGCTTTGGAGGAGTACATACAGACTAGCCTGGCTGCTGGTCACATTAGACCTTCTAAGTCGCCTGTGGCAGTTGGATTTTTCTTTGTTAAAAAAAAGGACGGGGGTTTACGTCCATGTCTGGATTTTCGTGAAATTAATGATTACCGTATGCAATTCCTACCCATTGCCATTAATTCATGACTTGTTTAACCAGTTGGTGGGGGCCAAGTGGTTCTCTAAAATTGATCTCCGGGGGGCACACTATTTGTTACGAGTGAAGGAGGGTGATGAATGGAAAACTGCTTTTAACACTCCGGTAGGTCATTTTGAGAATCTGGTGATGCCTTTTGTTCTTACCAATTCACCTGCATTTTTTCAGAACCTTATTAATGACATCCTGAGACCTTTGATTGATAAGAATGTGGTTGTGTATTTGGATGACATTTTGATTTATTCACCAGATCTAGAGTCCCATTGGCAGAGTGTACGTGAATCTTTGCAGTTTTTGAGTGATAATTCACTCTTTGCTAAGCTGGAGAAATGTGAGTTCGCTGTGCAGAAAATTAGTATTTTTGGCTACATTGTCTCCAGCGAGGGCTTTGAGATGGACCCGGTGAAGGTTCAGGCTGTGCAGGAATGGCCTAGGCCTATTGGTTTGAAATCTATACAGAGATTTTTGGGTTTTGCCAATTATTACAGGAAATTTAATAAGAATTTTTCTGTAAATGTTAAGCCTCTAACAGATCTCACCAGAAAGGTGCGAATACGGTCTAGTGGACTACTGAGGCCATTGAAGCGTTTAAGTATCTCAAAGAGAGGTTCAGTTCTGCCCCTATCATTATGCAGCCTGATGAGACCAAGCCTTCTTTGGTCAAGGTCGATGCTTTATCGGTGGGGGTCGGAGCAGTTTTGTCTCAGGAGAACAGGGATGGAGTACATCCTTGTGCCTTCTTTTCGAAAAAAATTTCGGAAACTGAACTGAATTATGATGTTGGAAATCGGGAGTTGCTGGCTATTAAACTCGCGTTTGAACATTGGCGTCATTTTTTGGAAGGCGCTAGATTTCCTATTCAGGTTTTCACAGATCATAAGAATTTGATCTATCTGGAGGCTGCCAAGCGCTTGAATGACCGTCAAGCTAGGTGGGCACTTTTTTTTTTCTCGGTTTCATTTTTCTGTTACCTATATCCCTGGTACTAAGAATGTTAACCCTAGAACGCATGACCATAAAAATGGGTATTTTCAAAAAAGAGCTGTTATACCGAAAATGCCTGTAACATAAAAATAAATGAACAACTGGAAATGACAAACAACTATATACCTGAGGAATACCTAGAGTTTCAAAATTCTAACTAAAGTAATCTTGCAGAAAATAGAAAACAATTAACAGGGCGGACCTGCGAGGCTCCAGGTATGCGTTCTAATGTTAAAGCCGATGCTTTATCTCGCAGCTTCTCTCCTATGGTCGGTGTAGAGGAGGAGGAGAGCTTTTTACAGAAAGGAGTTGTGGTGGCGGCATTGGACTCCATTTTGGAGAATGGGATTCTGAAAGCCCAAGATGATGCTCCATCTAACACTCCCCATGGGAGGTTGTTCGTGCCTAGAACCTTTAGGAGAGATTTGTTTGTGGAGTGTCATGGGTCTCGGTTGGCAGGTCATCCAGGAATTTCGGAGACTAAGAGACTTATCAGTCGCAGTTTTTGGTGGCCTGGATGGCAGAAGGAAGTCATCAAGTGGGTATGTCAATGTACGGAGTGTGCTAGGTCAAAGGCTTCACATACTCTTGCTGCGGGGTTGCTTTGCCCTCTAAAAGTTCCTAGGGCGCCTTGGATGCATCTCTCAATGGATTTTATTACTGATCTTCCTGTGTCTGAGAGTTTTACTGTCATCTTGGTGGTCGTGGACCGTTTTAGTAAGATGTGTCATTTGGTTCCATTCATTAAGTTGCCCTGCACCAAGACTCTCGCTAAGGCGTTTGTTAGGAAATTGTCAAGCTTCATGGCATTCCCACGGATATTTTTTCTGATAGAGGACCTCAGTTTGTGGCTCACTTCTGGCGTGCTTTTTGTGACAGGTTGGGAGTTTATTTGTCATTTTCGTCTGGATATCATCCTGAGTCTAATGGACAGACTGAAAGGAAGAACCAGGATGTAGAATAGTTTTTGCGTTGTTTTGTGGCGGACAATCAAGTGGTGTGGTCTGAGTTTCTGCCTCTCGCAGAATTTGCTCTTAACAATCATACATCCTCCTCTGCTGAGTGTTCTCCTTTCTTTTGTTGTACTGGGAGACATCCGTCTTTTGGTTCGTTCTCCAAATTGGGGTCGGCGGTGCCGGAGGAGGAGAATTTTTCCGGTGATTTGGAGAGAGTTTGGACTAATATACGTTGCAACCTTCAAAAGGCTAACAAGAAGTCCAAGAAGTATTTTGACAGGAAACGTAAGGAGGTTTTGTTTACTGTGGGTGGCATGGTTTGGTTGTCCTCAAAGAACCTGTGGTTGAGGATTCCCTCTAAAAAACTGGGTCCTAAGTTTGTGGGTTCATTTAAAGTGCTTCAGGTTGTTAACCCATCTGCGGTTAGGTTGGATGTCCCTACTTCCTGGAAGATTAATCCTGTGCTTCATGTTTCCTTGAAAAAGGCTGATGTATCAGATAGGGATTTCACTGTCACAGTTCCTCCTGTGGTGTAAGACGGCGAAGATGAAATTTCACGTATCTAGAATTCTAGATGGCACAGAGGGAGATTACAGTATCTTGTCTTCTGGAAGGGTTTCGGTCCCGAAGATAACTCCTGCATAAGGGCGGATGATGTCTCTGCTCCTAGGCTTGTTAGAGCTTTCCACAAGAGGTTTCCGGATAGGCCTGGGCCTGGTGGATCTGGAGGATCCTCATAAAAGAGGGGTACTGTTAGAACCCTTCTATATGTTTTTTCCATCTTGTGTTTTGCGCTCACGTGACCACCTGCCTTTATATTCCAGCTTCACCCTTTTGGCTGTGCTGGACTTCAGTGTTGTTTGACTGTTTCTCTAGCCAGGTGTTCAGTGCCTATCTCTGTCTGTTCGCTTGGTCTTTCTGGGACCTCTAGTACCTTTTAACAGTTTGTCTTTTTGTGTTATGCAACAACTTCTCTGTTTAGGAGGTGTCCCATTTTTGTTCCAGTCCTTAGATCTTTTAGGGACCCCTCCCCTTATGCTATAGGTCTTCGTTCAGACTAGCCGAGGACTAAGGCAGGTCTTTTTGCTAGGAACAGGCAGCCCGCTACATCGTAGGGATTCAGCTTAGTCTTACTGTAGGGACAGCTTTCTAGTGTTGAGCGAGCATGCTCGACACTGCTCGTTACTCGCCCGAGCATCACACTACTCGGGATGTTCGGCGAGCACCGAGCATTTCTGGGTTACTAGGGCGGGAGCTCGCGTCTCCTCCCTGCATGTTTGGTGCTCTTTACAGAGCCAATGAACATGCAGGGATTGCCAGCCAGTCACTGTAATGCCGCAGCCATGTTGTTTGTGGGCATTACAGTGATTGGCTGGCCGCACAGCGTCACCTCGAGCATTTAAAACCGGGCGCCGCCATCTTGGACACAGTCGCTCCGGATCAGACAGTGTAGGGAGAGTGCTGCTGACGTAGGGAGAGATATATAGTGCGAAATAGGTAGTGTAGGGTCTCTAAAGCCTGCCAAATCAAACAAACAGTCCTTCTCAGGACTAATATCCATCCCAGATATCAGGCAGGCAGGCTGTATAGGAGACGTAGTGGTTATACCAGCAAACACTGCATTACAGTCCTGTGTGCTCCTGTTGGTCAAATTGCTAGACTTATCACCCCGATCTCAGGGGCCAGGAAAATTATTTTTTTTTCATCTATATCCTGTATTTTTTTTTTCCTCAGTCAGACTGTCCAAATACACATCTTATTAACCTTTTGGTATTCCCCCCCCTCCCAAAAAAATTGAGTGTGTCTGTGACTGTTTAGAAACCAATATATCTGTTTAAAAGAGTCTGGTGTAGGCCAGAAAAATAGAACTGTGGTTTTGCAGTTCCACGGGTCAAATCTCTGTTTTATCCTGTTTTTGGCATTTTTTGCCATAAAAAAAACTGTAATAGTGTCTCCCTGACTAGTCAGACACCAACATATCTTTTTAAAAGAGTCTGGTGTACGCCACATAACTATAACTGTGGTTTTGCAGTTCCATGGGTCAAATCTCTATTTATTATCATGCTTTTGGCATTTTTAGCCGTAAAAAAAGCAGTAATAGTGTCTCCCTGTCTGGTCAGATGCCAATATATCTATTTAAAAAAGTCTGGTGTAGGCCAGAAAAATATAACTGTGGTTTTGCAGTTCCACGGGTCAAATCTCTGTATTATCCTGTTTTTGGCACTTTTTGCCATAAAAAAACTGTAATAGTGTCTCCCTGACCGGTCAGACACCAATATATCTGTTTAAAAGAGTCTGGTGTACGCTGCTTAACTATAACTGTGGTTTTGCAGTTCCATGGGTCAAATCTCTGTATTATCCTGCTTTTTGTATTTTTTGCCGTATAAAAAACAGTAATAATGTCTCCCTGACTATTCAGACACCAATATATCTGTTTAAAAGAGTCTGGTGTAGGCCAGAAAATATAACTGTGGTTTTGCAGTTCCACGGGTCAAATCTCTGTATTATCCTGTTTTTAGCATTTTTTGCCGTAAAAAAAAACTGTAATAGTGTCTCCCTGACTGGTCAGACACCAGTATATCTGTTTAAAAGAGTCTGGTCTACACCACATAATTATAACTGTGGTTTTGCAGTTCCATGGGTCAAATCTCTGCATTATCCTAATTTGGCATTTTTTGCCATAAAAAAGAACTGTAATAGTGTCTCCCTGACTGGTCAGACACCAATATATCTGTTTAACAGAGTCTGGTGTACACGAAATAACTATAACTGTGGTTTTGCAGTTCCATGGGTCAAATCTCCGCATTATCCTGTTTTTGGCATTTTTTGCTGTAAAAAAAACTGTAATAGTGTCTCCCTTACTGGTCAGACACCAATATATCTGTTTAAAAGAGTCTGGGGTAGGCCAGAGAAATATAACTGTGGTTTTGCAGTTCCACGGGTCAAATCTCTGTATTACCCTGTTTTTGGCATTTTTTGCCATAAAAAAAACTGTAATAGTGTCTCCCTGACTGGTCAGACACCAACATATCTTTTTAAAAGAGTCTGGTGTACGCCACGTAACTATAACTGTGGTTTTGCAGTTCCATGGGTCAAATCTCTATTTATTATGATGCTTTTGGCATTTTTAGCCGTAAAAAAACCAGTAATAGTATCTCCCTGTCTGGTCAGATGCCAATATATCTATTTAAAAAAGTCTGGTGTAGGCCAGAAAAATATAACTGTGGTTTTGCAGTTCCACGGGTCAAATCTCTGTATTATCCTGTTTTTAGCATTTTTTGCCATAAAAAAAAACTGTAATTGTGTCTCCCTGACTGGTCAGACACCAATATATCTGTTTAAAAGAGTCTGGTGTACACGGCATAACTATAACTGTGGTTTTGCAGTTCCATGGGTCAAATCTCTGCATTAACCTAATTTGGCATTTTTTGCCATAAAAAAAGAACTGTAATAGTGTGTCCCTGACTGGTCAGACACCAATATATCTGTTTAACAGAGTCTGGTGTACACAACATAACTATAACTGTGGTTTTGCAGTTCCATGGGTCAAATCTCCGCATTATCCTGTTTTTGGCATTTTTTGCTGTAAAAAAAACTGTAATAGTGTCTCCCTGACTGGTCAGACACCAATATATCTATTTAAAAGAGTCTGTGGTAGGCCAGAGAAATATAACTGTGGTTTTGCAGTTCCATGGGTCAAATCTCTGTATTATCCTGTTTTTGGAATTTTTTGCCCTAAAAAAAAACTGTAATAGTGTCTCCCTTACTGGTCAGACACCAATATATCTGTTTAAAAGAGTCTGATGTACACCACATAACTATAACTGTGGTTTTGCAGTTCCATGGGTCAAATCTCTGCATTATCCTGCTTTTGACATTTTTTACCGTAAAAAAAAGACTGTAATAGTGTCTCCCTTACTGGTCAGACACCAATATATCTGTTTAAAAAAGTCTGGTGTAGGCCAGAAAAAATATATTTGTGGTTTTGCAGTTCCACGGGTCACATCTCTCTATTATCCTGTTTTTGGTATTTTTTTCGGTAAAATAAAACTGTAATAGTGTCTCCCTGACTGGTCAGACACCAATATATCTGTTTAAAAGAGTCTGGTGTACGCCACATAACTATAACTGTGGTTTTGCCGTTCCACGGGTCAAATCTCTGTATTATCCTGCTTTTGGCATTTTTGACGTACAAAAAATACAATAATAGTGTCTCCCTGACTGTTTAGACACCAATATATCTGTTTAAAAGAATCTGGTGTAGGCCAGAAAACTATAACTGTGGTTTTGCAGTTCCACAGGTCAAATCTCTGTATTATCCTGTTTTTGGCATTTTTTGCCATAAAAAAAAACTGTAATAGTGTCTCCCTGACTGGTCAAACACCAATATATCTGTTTAAAAGAGTCTGGTGTATGCCACCTAACTATAACTGTGGTTTTGCATTTCCACGGTTCAAATCTCTGTATTATCCACTTTTGGGCCTTTTTTACATAAAAAAAAACAGTTTAATGTGTCGCTGACTGTTCAGCCCCAAATATATTTTTTTTAAAAAGTCTGGTATACGCCAGTAAATTAGAACTGTGGTTTTGCAGTTCCACGGGTCAAATCTATGTATTATCCAGCTTTTGGTATTTTTTCCGTAAGAAAAACAGTAATAGTGTCTCCCTGATTGTTTAGACACCAATATATCTGTTTGAAAGTTTCGGGTGTACGCCACATAACTATAACTATGGTTTTGCAGTTCCATGGTTCAAATCTCTGTATTATCCACTTTTGTGCCTTTTTTACATAACAAAATCAGTTTGAGTGTGTCGCTGACTGTTCAGCCCCAAATATATCTAATTAAAAAAGTCTGTTATATGCCAGTAAATTAGAACTGTGGTTTTGCAGTTCCACTGTTCAAATCTCTGTATTATCCAGCTTTTGGCCTGTTTTACGTAAAAAAAAACAGTAATAGTGTCTCCCTGTCTGTTCAGTCACAAATATATCTGTTTAAAAGATTCTGGTGTAGGCCAGATAAATAGAACTGTGGTTTTCCTCTTCCACGGTTCTAATCTCCTTTTAATTACCATTTTTCCATTGATAGTGCGAGTGTAAGCTATTTTACTTCATTTACAATGGGCAAGGAGCGTGGCAAGGGACGTGGAACTGGACGTTCTGGTGATGGTGCGTGTAGAGGACAGGGCCATGGCCAAGGTGAAAATGTGCCACAACCAACAGCCACATCTTCTCGCTCCCACTTCTTGACCGAATTACTAGGGAAGAACACTACAACACCAGTATTGCGAACAGATCAGTGTGAACAGGTTATTAATTGGATAGCAGATAAAACTTCCAGTTACCTGGGCACCACCACCTCCGGTCTGTCTTCCACATGGTCAAGATTTAGTAGCCGTGAGTCTCGACCGCATACTCCTCCTCAGCCTGATGCTCCTTCCTCCCACCATGCCGAGTGTCGTAAGACAGCAACTGATCCCACACTTGGACACTCTGAAGAGCTGTTCACTGGTCCATTTCCAGATTTGTGCCCCTCGCCTGCTCTGCTTGAAGTGGTGGAAGAGGAGATCCCATGTAGCGATGCCCAAATATTTGAACAGCCACGACCAGAGGAAGTCGATGCTGGCAATTTGTCACAAGAGGTGGACGATGACGAGACACAATTGCCAGGAAGTGAGGAGGAGGACCGTGGTGCCCAAGTGGAAGAGGAGGAGATGGTGGATGATCTAGTTACTGACCCAATGTGGCAGGAGGACACGCAGAGTGAGGCCAGCAGCACACATGGGGAGGGAGGCAGAGTACCCCAGCAGGCAGGAAGAAGCAGTGTGGTGGCCGCACACAGAAGGCGGGTAACAGTTCCCCGTAACACCAACACGAGGGACGTTGGTAGTACAACCGGTACGTCTTCCAGAGTCTGGAATTTTTTTAAAGACTCTGCTGATAACCCCAAAAATGCCATTTGTACCACCTGCCATGCCAGCATCAGCAGGGGTGACAAAAATACCAGCCTGACCACCACCAGCATGATCAGGCACATGGCAGCAAAGCACCCGACTTTGTGGGGCGAACCCCAGGGTCCACGACCAGTGTCAGCGGGTGTCACCACTGCTTCTTCCACTTTGGTGTGTGTAATAGAACTCCATGTTGTGTGTGTAAGGCAATCCCCTGTCCATGCTGCATGCAGAGATGCCCCCTCCTCTCAGTCTTCACTTGTTATGGCAGTTTCTCAAGAAACAGCATCAACGTCCACGTCCCACCGCAGCGTTCAATTGTCCATATCCCAGAGCTTTGAACGAAAGCTTAAATTCACAGCCAATGCCCCACAGGCCACAGTCCTAAATTTGCACATTTCATGACTGCTTGCATTGGAAATGCTGCCTTTTAGGCTGGTGGAGACGGAATCCTTCCGCAACCTTATGGCGGTGGCCGTCCCTCGGTACTTGGTCCCCAGCCGACACTATTTTGCCCGGTGTGCCATCCCTGCACTACACAAGCACGTGTCCCAAAACATCTGCCGTGCCCTCAACAATGCAGCTACTAGGAGAGTCCATCTGACAACGGACACGTGGACAAGTGCTTGTGGCCAGGGACGGTGCATCTCCCTGATGGCACACTGGGTAAACAGAGTGGAAGCCGGGACCAAGTTGGACCTTGGTACCGAACACATCCTCCCCACACCGAGGATTGCGGGCCCTATGTCAGTCAGAGTTGCCCCCACAGTGTAAAGCTCCTGCGCATCATCCTCCTCCTCCTCATGTTCAGCCTCCATCTCAGATATCACCACATCAGTTACAAGCTGGAAGCACTGCAGTACTGCCTCAGCCAAGGGGCAACAGGCTGTGCTGAAACGCATAAGCTTAGGTGATAAACCTCACACTGCTTGTGAGTTGTGGACAGCTGTGAAAGAGCAGGCAGATCTGTGGCAGAGACCGCTGAACCTACATCCAGGTATGGTCGTGTGTGTCAATGGCCGTAACCTGGTGGCAGTTCTGAGGCTAGGCGAGATCACACACGTACCATGCCTGGCTCATGTGCTTAACCTCATGGTTCAGTGGTTTCTTAAATCGTACCCTGAGTTGCCAGATCTGCTCGTCAAAGTACGCCGCCTGTAAGCTCATTTTCGGAAGATCGGCTATAGCTTCCGCCGCCCTTGCTGTGTTGCAGAAGCGTTTGCAGCTTCCGGCACACCGACTGGTGTATGATGTCCCCACACGTTGGAACGCTACCCTCCACATGTTGCAAAGGATTTGTGAGCAGAAGAGAGCAGTTGTGGAGTACCAGCTGCAACAAGGCGGTCGATATTCAGGTCAGACTCCACACATAAGACCTCAGGAGTGGACCTGGATGTCTGACATATGTACTATCCTGACAAACTTTGAGGAGTCCACCAAGATGGTGAGTGGCGATCACGCCATCATTAGCGTCAGCATCCCACTTGTCTGTCCTTTGCAACGCTCTCTGCAGAGAATTAAAGTGAAGGCATTGCAGCCAGAGTATGATGAGATGGATCAAGAAGCCGTAGCGGGCGATTACACACAGCCAAGCCTCATCTCATCCCAATGTGCATTGGGGGACAATGAGGGAGAGGAGGAGGAGGAAGAACAGGAGCTGGTATCATGCGCTGTAGGTGGTAGTGCCTGTTCAACTGTCATACAGTCTGTTCAGCGTGGGTGGCCTGAGGACAGGGGGGAGGAGGAGGAGGAGAGCACAGTCAGTCGTCATCTTGGTGAGGACATGGAAGTCTTGCCTGTTAGCAGTCTGGCATGCATGGCTGAATTTATGTTACGCTGCCTTATCCATGACCCTCACGTTCTCAAAATTTTCGTGACAGCTATTACTGGTTGGTGACACTTCTAGACCCATGCTACAAGGAGAACTTTATATCTCTTTTATATCTTTTTCCTGAGGCGGACAGGTCTACAAAAATGGAGCAGTACCAGAAGGCCCTTGTTGCGGAACTATTAAAAAAAGTCCAATCTGAAAACACTGGTGGCAGAGGTCACAGTTCGTTGGACAACCAAGGAGTACAGGCGAGAGAGACACAACTCCAATCCAGCAGAGGCAGGGGAACGCTGTCAAAGTTCTGGCAGAGGTTTCTCAGCCCCTCCCATCGCATAGGCCGAGGCGCAGGGTACTCTCACAAGGAGTGCAACGTTTGGGAAGATGCTGAGGGAGTACCTTGCCGACCGTACCAACATCCTCCGTGATTCCTTTGTGCCTTATAATTATTGGGTATCCAAGCTGGACACGTGGAATGAACTGGCTCTCTATGCCTTGGAGGTCTTGGCCTGCCCTGCCGCTAGCGTTTTATCAGAGCAGGTTTTTAGTGCCGCTGGTGGAATTATAACTGATAAGCGCATCCGCCTGTCAACTGAAAATGCTGACAGGCTGACTCTTATAAAAATGAACAAGGGCTGAATTGGGCCATACTTCTCAACACCACCGAATAATAGCAGCGTAACATAAACTTAAATCCAGTGTCTTTTTTTGGGAGGTGTATTCCCATGCACCTTTTCACACCCACTCATGGGTATACGCTTCCTGATTTTGGCTTGTCCTCCTCCTTCTCCTCATCCTAAACCTCCACCACCATATCACCAGGGTGACCGTGGTCCGTGATGCAACACCCACATAATTTTTTTAAAGGTGTTTATGATGCGCATAAAAAAAATTTCTTATACAGTATGTTTATGTTTACCTCCCATGGGTAAAGGTTTGTCAGCCAAAACACCTAGTGCATGGGCATTACAAGTATAGGAGACCCGCTCCTTTCTAATGGGAACATTTTTTTATGAGGCTCTCCTCCACGTCTTTTCCAAGGTGCATTGGAGTGCCTCCCAATTTTTGGCAGCCCTTGCATTCACTGCATAGCCCAACAATATGTGAGACTCACTTCCTAATATTGGGAACATTTTTCATGAGGCCCTCTATGTCTCTTCCAAGGGGCATTGGAGTGCTTCCCATTTTTTTTGTTCAGCCCTTGCATTCATTGCATAGGCCAACACTATGGGAGACCCGCTTCCTAATAATAGGAACATTTTTTCATGAGGTCCTCTACGTCTCTTCCAAGGGGCATTGAAGTGCCTCTCAATTTTTTTTTCAGCCCTTGCATTCACTGCATAGGCCAACACTATGGGAGACCCGCTTCCTGATAATGGGAACATTGTTTTCAGGAGGCCCTCTGACCTCCACGTCTCTTCCAAGGGGCATTGGAGTAGGTCCAAATTTTTGGAAGCCCTTATATTCACTGCATAGGCAAGCGGTATGGGAGACCAACTTCCTAATAATGGAAACATTGTTTTCAGGAGGCCCTCCTCTAAGTCTCTTCAAAGAGGTATTGGGGTGCGTCCAAATTTTCAAAGGGGTATTAGGATGCGTCCAAATTTTGGGCAGCCCTGCCACTCACTGCATACGCAATAACAGCATAGGAGACTCACTCTTTAGTAATGGGAACAACAAGGCATATCCGGCTCTCTAAAAATAGTGAGGGCCGACTGCTAGCCCTTTAACAATAGTAAAGGCCGCCTGATGGCCCTATAAAAATAGGCTTTGTGACTTTCAGAGTCCCTCCTTCATAAATTAAACACGATGTGTCTGATGATATCTCACACACCACATGGCCAGATAAGGTTGTAAAATGTTAAAATGACATCTGCCGGTGAATGCATTTGTCACAGTTGAAAGCAATGCAAAAGTGCAAAACGCATCAAAAATGCTACGTGTGAACATAGCCCAAGATGTGGAGGAGTATTTTTGGTTTTGGTTATTTATTTTGCCTTATATACAAGTATTACTCTGGAAAGGATGTTCCTTAACATATTTCCCAGGAAAATCCATTTTGGTTTAGTTTTTGTATATTTTTAAGTGAGTCCGTAAAAGTGGCTTAATACCTGTGACAATGATGTTGACAGCAGTGACCTGGGAGTGAGACATGCTTCTAGGGGTCTTCTACATGCTGTTCCCATGTCATTTGAGCACTGTTCCCATCGATTTGGGCAATTTTTAGGCCCTCTGCAGACCGCAGGGGGGAGCCGCCAGAAAAATGTTCGAGTTTCCCATAGACTTACATTGAGCTCGTTGCTCGGGTCGAGCACCCGAGCATTCCAATTTGCTCGACCCGAGCATCGAGCATCCGAGCATTTTAGTGCTCTCCCATCACTAGTTAGGACAATATAAATAAAAAGGTTGCTATTCTGAAGTCTGAATTCAGGCTTATAGTAGTGAGTAGAAATTATGATAACTTCTAGTACATACTCTGCCACTGCTAACCCCAGGAAACCTTTGTATATTTATGATGAGACAGAAGGAAAAATGGTGGAAAATCATGTACTATTATGAATATCCATTTGACTCAATAGCATCGGGATGCAGATACAAATATGTATCTTTAACCCCTTAATGACCGGAGCATTTTCCATTTTAGCCTTTTCATTTTTTGCTCCCCTTGTTCCCAGAGCCATAACTTTTTTTTATGTTTCTGTCAATATTGGCATGTGAGGACTTATTTTTTGCGATACAAGTTGTACTTTTGAATGACATCACTGGTTTTACCATATCATGTATTGGAAAATGGGAAAAAAATTCTAAATGCGGTGAAATTGCAAAAAATGTGCAATATCACAGATGTTTTTTTTTTTTTTTTACCACATTCACTGAAGGCTAAAACTGACCTGCCATTCTGATTCTTCAGGTTATTATGAGTTTGTAGACACCAAACATGTATAGGTTCTTTTTTTTTTTACGTGGTGAAAAAAATATCCAAAGTTTGTAAGAAAAAAAAAGTCACCACTTTCGGAGACCTGTAGCGTCTACAATTTTCGTGATCTGGGGCTGGGTGAGGGCTTATTTTTTATGCGGTGAGCTGATGTTTTTATTGATACCATTTTGGGGTAGATCCAATGTTTTGATCACCTGTTAGTGCATTTTATTGCAATGTTGCGGCGACAAAGAAACATAATTCTGGCGTTTAGAAGTTTTTTTCTTGTTACGCCGTGTACCGATCGGATTGATTCTTTTTTTATATTGATAGATCCATATGTGTATGTGTTTTTTTATTGTTTTATTTGAATGGGGCAAAAGGTGGGTGATTTCAACTTTTTTTACACTTTCTGCTTGCTTCAATAGTCTCCATGGGAGACTAGAAGCAGCAGTTGCCTGATCGGCTCTGCTACTTACTGGCGATGAGCTGATCGCCTGTATGTAGCAGAAATGCTCACTTGCTATGGGCGCCGGCCACTGGGCGGAGCTCATAGCAATCTAGACATTGCAACCACAGGGGTCTGCTGCAGACCCCGGAGTTGTCATGCCAACCCATCGGTGACCCTCTATCATGTGGCGGGGTCACCGATGGGCGGAGTCAGTGACGCGCTTCCCGGAAGCGAGAGTTGAATGCCGCTGTCAACTGGTTAACAACCGCGGGTGGATCGTGATTCCACCCGCGGCTGTTGCGGTCATATGTCAGTTGTATAAATCAGCTGAAATGTGCCCCATTCAGTGTGGGCTCAGCGCCGGAGCCAGCGCTTAACAGGATGTACCGACGTGATGCGTACTAAAATGCGCCACGTCGAAAAGGGTTAAATATAGATAAAGGTAAAAAACTTATCATGCAGATGAATATTCGCATCAACGCGATTCCCCATTGCTATGATTCATCAGGAGTAGAGATGAGTGTTGTTCTACTCGAACTGTTCGCCAATCTCAAATTCGAGCTGTTTTGGGCAGTGTTCGAGCCGGTCGGCGAACACGAACAATTTGAGAAAAATTCGGCTGTTCGAGGTTATGTTCGATAACTGTTCGTGCACCAAAATCATAACTGGATTTTTTCTCAGTAATGATGAAAATTAATGTTAATACGCAGTTTGAGTGTACAGCGGGGCGGGGGGAGGGGCAGGGGATGGATCTCTGCAGGAACAATGAAGATCTCCATTTTTTTTTCTCTTTCCCGCATTTGCAGTGGGGAGGTGCAATCTGTCAGCCTATCAGCAGCGCATACACGGAGCGAAGTGCTTTTTTTCACACAAGCAAGGGCATGTGTCATTGGCAGTGTATGTCACATGTCCTTGCCCTATAAGACCAAGCCATTTTCCCCGTCGCCACCATTTTCTCACTGCTGCAGCTGCGTGTTAGACGGCACCGCTGTTGCTGTGTGCGCTATACCTTGTTAATTTCAAGCCAATTTTCGCACAAATCTACAGATAGCTTGGGAGTAGGGAATAGTTGTGATTGCAGTCCTTTTAAGGACTAGGTTACAGCATTTCCTACGACTTTTATCAGGCAGGTCTGTGCTCTTAAATAGATAGATTGTGGGAGTAAAGACTAATTGTAATTGGAGTCCTTTTCAGGACTAGGTTACATCAGTTCCTATCAGTTTTTGCCAGGCAGGTCTGTGCCAGTGCTGTGCAAGTTTTTTTCACAGCATTTGGCTGAATCTAGCAAAGCTAATCCTTTTTGGCCTATTGCAGAGTGTGTTAGTCAGTGGAGTAGCCTATCTGTGTTGCAAGATATACCACCTGTGTATAGAATACCAATTTTTTTACTGCACCTAGTGAAGTAAAATCTTTTGGGCATAGCATCATTCTATTAGTCCATCTATACTGACCTCCATCAGGTTGCAAACTGAATATAATTTTTTTCTGCATCTAGCTCTGAAAAAATATTTGGGCTTCTAGCAGTGTGTGGGACTTGGTCTATTAGTCCATCTATACTGACCTCCATCAGGTTGCAAATTAAAAATAATTTTTTTCTTCATTTAGCTCTCAAAAAATATTTGGGCTTCTAGCAGTGTGTGGGACTTGTTCTATTAGTCCTTCTATACTGACGTCCAGCAGGTTGCAAATTGAATATAATTTTTTTCTGCATCTAGCTCTGAAAAAATATTTGGGCTTCTAGCGGTGTGTGGGACTTGGTCTATTAGTCCATCTATACTGACCTCCATCAGGTTGCAAATTAAAAATAATTTTTTTCTTCATTTATCTCTGAAAAAATATTTGGGCTTCTAGCAGCGTGTGGGACTTGTTCTATTAGTCCATCTATACTGACCTCCATCAGGTTGCAAATTAAAAATAATTTTTTTCTGCATCTAGCTCTGAAAAAATATTTGGGCTTCTAGCAGTGTGTGGGACTTGGTCTATTAGTCCATCTATACTGACCTCCATCAGGTTGCAAATTAAAAATAATTTTTTTCTGCATCTAGCTCTGAAAAAATATTTGGGCTTCTAGCAGTGTGTGGGACTTGGTCTATTAGTCCATCTATACTGACCTCCATCAGGTTGCAAATTGAATAAAACAATTTTCTGCATCTAGCTCTGAAAAAATATTTGAGCTTCTAGCGGTGTGTGGGACTTGGTCTATTAGTCCATCTATACTGACCTCCATCAGGTTGCAAATTAAAAATAATTTTTTTCTGCATCTAGCTCTGAAAAAATATTTGGGCTTCTAGCAGTGTGGGGGACTTGGTCTATTAGTCCATCTATACTGACCTCCATCAGGTTGCAAATTAAAAATAATTTTTTTCTTCATTTAGCTCTGAAAAAATATTTGGGCTTCTAGCAGTGTGTGGGACTTGTTCTATTAGTCCTTCTATACTGACGTCCAGCAGGTTGCAAATTGAATATAATTTTTTTCTGCATCTAGCTCTGAAAAAATATTTGGGCTTCTAGCGGTGTGTGGGACTTGGTCTATTAGTCCATCTATACTGACCTCCATCAGGTTGCAAATTAAAAATAATTTTTTTCTGCATCTAGCTCTGAAAAAATATTTGGGCTTCTAGCAGTGTGTGGGACTTGGTCTATTAGTCCATCTATACTGACCTCCATCAGGTTGCAAATTAAAAATAATTTTTTTCTGCATCTAGCTCTGAAAAAATATTTGGGCTTCTAGCAGTGTGTGGGACTTGGTCTATTAGTCCATCTATACTGACCTCCATCAGGTTGCAAATTAAAAATAATTTTTTTCTTCATTTAGCTCTGAAAAAATATTTGGGCTTCTAGCAGTGTGTGGGACTTGTTCTATTAGTCCTTCTATACTGACCTCCAGCAGGTTGCAAATTGAATATAATTTTTTTCTGCATCTAGCTCTGAAAAAATATTTGGGCTTCTAGCGGTGTGTGGGACTTGGTCTATTAGTCCATCTACACTGACCTCCATCAGGTTGCAAATTAAAAATAATTTTTTTCTGCATCTAGCTCTGAAAAAATATTTGGGCTTCTAGCGGTGTGTGGTACTTGGTCTTTTAGTCCATCTATACTGACCTCCATCAGGTTGCAAATTAAAAATAATTTTTTTCTGCATCTAGCTCTGAAAAAATATTTGGGCTTCTAGCAGTGTGTGGGACTTGGTCTATTAGTCCATCTATACTGACCTCCATCAGGTTGCAAATTGAATAAAAAAAAATTCTGCATCTAGCTCTGAAAAAATATTTGGGCTTCTAGCGGTGTGTGGGACTTGGTCTATTAGTCCATCTATACTGACCTCCATCAGGTTGCAAATTAAAAATAATTTTTTTCTGCATCTAACCCAGCCAATAGTTTTGGCCTAATACCACAGTTTGGCCACTCAGCTCTGCTCGGTTACCATCCATTGTTTTTTTGTGCAAACAACTCCAGAGTTGTGAATTAGTTAACCACCAAAATGAGTGGAAAAAGGCCTGCTGCTGGTGGAAAGGGGAATAGGCGTGTTGGGAAGGGGAAAAAAGGTTGTGTCCGTGGGGTAGGTGCAGAAGAAAGACCATCTTCCAGCCAAACTAAAATGTCTACTTCTTTTAGCGGACAATGTGATAAGATCCCTTTCTTACGGCCACGCCAATCGCTACAAATTCCAGATGAGGCACAAAAACAGCAGGTGCTTCAACGGATATCAAGTGCTCCTTTAAGTGGGCTCTCCTCCACATCAACTTCAACATCACAAATACTCCAGTCCTCAAAGGTGTCACCCAAATCGCACTTGCTTCCTCACAGCTCCCAAATCTCCAGCTGCCCGTCTGAGTATGAGGTAGAACAGATGGTTGAGTCTGCAGAGCTGTTTACTCATACTATAGCCTGGGAATCAGAGGTCGACTCCAGCGCTTCTGTGAATCCAGACGAGGAAATGATCTGCACTGATGCCCAGAATCTTTATGAGTCGGATCCAGGACCAGACGCAGAAGGTTCTGACCATAATGTAGACCCTCATTCCCAAACTGTAACTCCTGTTGGTGGAGACAATGAGGAAGACGATGATAAGACTCAAATACCTGATTGGAGCGACAACTTTAGTTTTTTGTCAGGTTGGCTCTGAGGACGACGGGTGTGATAACGCACAGGGTGATGATGATGAGGTCGGAGATCCCACTTACTGTCAACCCACAGTCAGCCAAGAGATGAGGTCAGCAGAGGAGGTGGAGGAAGATGCTAGTGACGACGAGGTCAGGTTGCGCCTTCCTGGACAGAGACGTAGTACTGGAAGCACGTCAACAACTGCATCCTCAAACACAACTCTGCCTCTCACCACAAGTCGTGGTGGCTCTTCAGGTCGCATGGGTGCTAAGCCTTGCATAGCCTGGGCATTTTTTCAGATCGATAAAGATGACCCAACTCGTGTTATCTGTAACATTTGTCAGCAAAAGCTAAGTAGAGGCCAAAAAATACATAGTTTGAGTACTTCATGCATGAACCGGCACATGGACATGAAGCATAAGTTGCAGTGGGAAGCTCAGTGTGCTACAATGCGGTCTAGCCGGCCGGGCCAACCACCGTCTGCCATATCTTGTGCATCCGTGGCCTCTTCATCCTCTGTGACTGGGGGGACAGCAGTCACACCTGTTTTGGGGCGCAGACCTGCCACCTCTTTACCCGCAACAGCCAGCGTGATTGGCAGGTCATCATTTTCTTTGGAGGTGGTAACACCAGCTGGTCTTGAGCGCTGTCCGACATCGATAGCACCACCTTTGGATCAAGGCAACCTAACATGTCCGCCTGCATCTTCCTCACAGACCGGCAGTTTGCCGGGGACACCCTTATCAACCCCGTCTAAGCACAATAGCCAGCCCTCGGTCCCTCAGATGTGGACAAGTAAAAGACCATTTCCTCCTAGCCATGAGAAAGCTAAGAGGTTGAATTTCACCATCTGCAAGCTCTTGGCTACAGAAATGCTGCCTTTCCGCCTGGTGGACACAGAGGATTTTCGAGACCTTATGTCCGTCGCAGTGCCCCAGTACCAGATGCCCAGTCGGCACTACTTCTCAAAGAAAGGTGTGCCTGCGCTCCACCAGCATGTCGCACACAACATCACCGCTTCTTTGAGAAACTCTGTGTGTGACAGGGTGCATTTCACCACAGACACTTGGACGAGTAGGCATGGACAGGGGCGTTACATGTCGCTGACTGGGCACTGGGTAACTATGGTGACAGCAGGACAAGGGGCTGCTGTCCAAGTCTTGCCGTCCCCACGAGTTGTGCGTCAATCCTCTTTATGTCATTTTTCCTCCACTGCTTCTGCCTCCTCAACCTCCTCTCGGTCTTCCACCTGCACCCAAAGCCTGTCTGGTCATGCCACAAGCTTTCTAACTGCGCAGAAGGGATCCTGCACACCTCCTTACTATGCTGGCAGTAGGGCTCAACGTCATCAGGCGGTTTTTACATTGAAATGTCTGGGAAATGTGAGTCACACAGCTGAGGAGTTGTGGTCAGCTCTGGAGAACCAATTTCATGAATGGTTGTCTCCACTGGACCTGAAACCAGGGAAGGCCGTGTGCGACAATGCTGCAAACCTGGGTGCGGCCCTTCGCCGGGGCAATGTCACACACGTGCCTTGTATGGCTCACGTGTTGAACCTGGTTGTCCAGGAATTTTTAGCCCACTATCCCAGACTAGATGGCCTTCTGCAGAGGGCACGGTCGCTGTGTGCTCACTTCCGCCGTTCGCATCCCGCAGCTCAGCGACTTACATCTCTACAGAAGTCGTTGGGCCTGCCACTTCACCGGCTAAAATGCGATGTGCCTACCCGGTGGAATTCAACTCTGCACATGTTGCAGCGACTGTGGCAGCACCGACAAGCCCTGGTGCAATACGTTCTGACGTATAGCCTGGGCCAACGAGATTCAGAGGTGGGGCAAATCACGCTGGAGGAGTGGTCTCAGATCAGGGACCTATGCACCCTTCTGCACAGTTTTGAAAGGGCGACGAAGATGTTTAGTGCTGACGATGCCATTATCAGCATGACTATTCCGGTGATTTACATGCTGGAGCACATGTTAAACAGAATTCGGAGTCAGGTGGTGGCACAAGAGGAGGTGGAGGAAGTAGAGGAGGAGGAGTTGTATGCGGAAGGGCTAACATCTGCAAGGTCCAGACGGTCGGCAGCACCAGGGCGGCAGGCATGTGAGGGTGGGGGAGATGATTGTACCAGGGCGCATGGTAGCAGCCAAACTAGTGAGGAAGGTGCAGGAGCCCAGGAAGAAGTGGAGGACGAACTGATGGAAGACTCATCAGATGAGGGAGACCTTGATCACATTTCTGTTGTGCGAGGTTGGGGGGAGAGGACAGAGGAAGGAAGCATGATTGTTACCTCGCCACCAACACAACAGGGACTTGGTGCTCCTGGATGCGCAACACACATGAGTGCCTTCTTGCTGCACTACCTGCAACATGACCCTCGAATTGTGAGAATTAGAAATAATCCTGACTACTGGGTTGCCACACTGTTAGATCCCCGGTACAAAAGTAAATTTGCAGAAATTATTCCTGCCATAGAAAGGGATGCACGCATGCAGGAGTATCAGCAGAGACTGTTGCAGAATCTTACATGTGCTTTTCCACAAAATACCAGTGGTGCACGTAGTGAATCTCACAGTTCCAACTTGCCAACCGTGGGACCGTCAAGTGTTCAGCACTCAAACCGTAACAGAACCACAGTATCTGCTGGTAACATCAATTTTGCGGAATCATTTCATCCACTTTTTTAGCCCATCCTTTGCAAGGCCACAGGAGACAAGAAGTCTGACACATAGTCAACGCCTAGAGACGATGGTACAGGAGTATCTCCAAGTAAACATTGAAGCCACGACTGTGTCACTGGACCCTTGCTCTTTTTGGGCTTCCAATCTGGATAAATGGCCGGAGCTAGCCACTTACGCCTTGGAGATCTTGTCATGCCCCGCAGCCAGCGTTCTGTCTGAACGTGTGTTCAGCGCTGCTGGTGGTGTGCTGACAGATAAGCGCACGCGGCTCTCCACTGATAATGTAGACAGACTCACGTTCATAAAGATGAACAAATCATGGATCCGAAACGACTTTTCTACCCCTGTGTCATCCTGGGGAGAGTAAAAGCTTGATGATTGGTTAAAATCACCCTACCAACCGTTTTAAGCTTTCAAATTACTAATCATGTTTATCTGTATCTTGACTGGAAAATAATTTGGGCTTTGTAGCAGTGTGCAGCACTGATCCTATTAGGCCATCTATAATAAGCTTCACCAGATTTAAAATTAAAAATAATTTTTAGCTGCATCTAGCCCGGAAAATAATTTTGGGGCTCCGAGATGCGCAAGACACATAAGTGCCTTCTTGCTGCACTACCTGCAGCATGACCCTCATATTGTCAGAATTCGAAGTAATCATGACTACTGGGTTGCCACACTCTTAGATCCCCCAAACTTTTCGATCAACCTTTTCATTTTAATAAAGACCAAAAAAATGGTCATTTTTGAAATTATAAGCATTAGCAGGTTGTTAGAAACTGAAATCAAACAGTTTTCAACTCAAAACTTTATTCTAGGTGATGTTACATTTTCACATAGGACCCCTTGTTCGAAAGGAGCTTCTGAACTCTCTTGTCCATTGAATTTGTCAGGATTTGGATGGTTTCTGCTTCAATTGTTTTGCATGAGGACAGAATACCCTCCCAGAGCTGTTGCTTAGATGTGAACTGCCTCCCGCCATCATAGACACTCCTTTTAATGATGCTCCAAAGGTTCTGAATGGGGTAGAGGTCAGGGGATCATGGGGGTCACACCATAAGTTTGTCCCCTTTTATGCCCATATCAGCCAGAGATGCAGATGTTTTATGTGCAGCATGAGATGGTGCATTATCATGCAGAAAAATGATCTTGCTGTGAAATACACGGTTCTTCTTCTTGAACCATGGCAGGAAGTGCTGTTTGAGAAAATCCACATACATTATGGAGTTCATCTTTAGCGCCTTCAGGGATCCTAAAGGGGCCGACAATCTCTCTCCCCATGATTCCAGCCCAAAACATTACTCCACCTCCTCCTTGTTGGCGCTGTAGCCGTGTTTGCGTGGGGTGTCCATCAACCAGCCATCCTCCACTCCATTCATCTGGACCATCGAGCGCTGCACGGCACTCATCCGTGAACAAAACAGTTTTGAAATCAGTCTTCATGTAATGTTTGGCCCACTGGAGCCGTTTCTGCTTGTGTGAAGTGGATAGAGGAGGTCGACAGGATGGCGTATGCACAGCTGCAAACCTCTGAAGGACCCTGCATCTTGTTGTTCGGGGGACGTTGGAGGCACAAGCAGCTTCAAAAACTTGTCTGCTGCTATGACAAGGCTTTTTTGCCGCTGCTCTTTCAACCTGACGTAATTGCCTGTAGGAAAGAGTCCTCAATTTGCCCTTATCAGCACGCACACGTGTGTACTGTGAATCAGCTACATACTTCTTGATTGCCAAGACACTTCATCCTGATCATCGCACAATGTTGATTGTAGTCATGCCTTGACCTAAACACTCCACAATTTGTTGCTTCTCAGCAGCCGACACATCCTTTTTCTTTCCCATTTTGGCAGAAAATGTAGGCTGCTTAATAATGTGAGAGAGCCTTCTTAAGTAGTCTTGCCTTTCATTGGACACACCTGCCAAACTAATTAGCACAGGTGTCTGCAATTGCTTACAGTGATATAAAGAGCCCTGACACACATCACCATCAATGAGTTTAACTGACAAACAAATTCTTCCCTTATCACTCCTAAACACTTTTTGCATAATAATTTGGAACGCGGTGTACATGTGCTTTTCCACAAAACACCAGTGGTTCACGTAGTGAATCTTACAGTTCTAACTTGCCAACCGTGGTCTGTATGGAATTGTTCAATAAAGGGCCCAAAATTAAGATAACATAGATGGGAGAGGTCTCTATGAATAGGAATTCCTAAGTATTTGATACCCTGTGAGGGCCAGGCAAAGGGAAAGTTGGACTGGATGGAATCCTATATGGATTTAGGGAGGGAGACATCGAGGGCCTCAGACTTCGCTGCATTGATTTTAAAATTTTACCATGTAACAAAGTGATCTATTTCAGCCATAACAGCAGGGATGGATATATGTGATTGAGTGATATATACTAGGACATCATCAGCAAATAGAGAGCACTTGTACTCGGTGCCTCCCACCTCAATCCACCTAATATTGGGGTTATGGCGAATTGATGAGAGCAGGTGCTCCGTCACTAGGATGTATAAGAGAGGGGACAGAGGACATCCCTGCCTTGTCCCATTGGTGATTGTGAAAGGTGATGAAAATGTTCTGACGCACCCCCTGGGCCTTGGGACACCCGGAGCCGGACCCTTTTTGGTGGATGCTGGTGGTTGTAGTCTTCGTGGCGGCGATCCGGTTCCGTGGCTCAGGGTGGTCAAACCAGTGGCGGAACTATTTATGTGGTTTTGATGTTTAAATGTCCGACTACGCCACCCGTGGATTGCGGTCAGAGTGAACCGCCGCTACAGGGCAGACCGCTAAGGCTGGTGTTGTGGGTGCAGCAGAGCATAGCATAACTCCCCACGGGAGGAGTATAGCCTCAGGGCAGTGTATGCGGAGGATGGGGGTGATGGTGCAGGGCAGCAGCAGTAACGACACGGAGTCAGTGATGCAGTTCAGGGCCTTTACTCACAGTTCTTATTATCCAGACCACGTCTGCAGGTAACGGCTGCCCACGTCGTACTGTGCTCACCAGGTGAGGGGCTCAGACAACTCCCAGATAACTTTGGAGCGCTTCACAGGACCCCCTTTGTGTGTCCTTTGTCTGGCCTTTCTTACCAACACTTCTGTCCGGCTGCCTCGGGCCTCCTCTTGGTAAACTTGGCGCCAGTTTCCCTGACCCTATGTGGTGCCTTCCTAGCGGGTGGAGCAAGGGGCTGCGCCACATAAAATGTCAGAGCCTCCGGTTTCTAGCTGAGGGTCGTTTCCTGCCTCCACTAGTTCGGGGACCGGTCTCCCCCTTTGGCCTGACCCCTCCACGCAGGTGGATTCGGGCGTGCGGTGGCGACTCGCCCGTCCGCACCCCTGGGATCCCTTCATTCCTCGTTCCTGGAGCCTTCTCCGCTCCTCTTCCTTCCTTCTCCCTCTTGCAGGCCTGGGCCTCTGTTACTAGGCCCGCCTCCGAAGCAGAGCTCATGCAGAGCCCCTGCTCCCTGCCACTTCTGCTCAGACTTCTCTGCACTGAACTAAGATGGTGCCCACCTTTTATACTCCCTTCTCAATGCACCCAGGAACTGCTTCCTCCCTGCTCCTGCACTGCAGGGTTCCCCTTCCTCAGTGTTCCCTCCCCCCACTCCAGCCAGGGACAGGGACTGTCGTGCCCATCTCAGGGGCATATTGGTCACCCTGCCCCACGGCAATGTGGTGTAATGCATGCAGGTGTCGGGTCCTGATCCACACTCCATCCTTATCTGAGAGTGAGATATCACACCTCTGGGTGAGATGCAATACGTCTGTAGCAACCGAGCCCTCGGTGCTACAGTTCCATTTATCTTCAGCCTAGGTGACGTATTGTGATACAGGGCCGTGATTTTGGCTATAAAAGGGTCCCCTAGACCCCTACCCCAAGCTTTTTAAGAGAATCATATATGGCGTGCCAGGAGACTCTATGGAATGCTTTCTCAGCATCCAACGAGAGTATCTACTTACAAATTTTTAACTGCATCTAGCCCAGGAAATACTTTGTGCCTAGTAGCAGTGTCTGCTAGTCAGCGGATTATCCCAGCTGTTAAGCAAGCTACACCACCTGTAGTTTGGACACTTAATTTTTTCAAAGGAAATGCTTCGGGACCACGGGATACTTAGTGAAGAGCATCAGGAGTAGAGATGAGCGTTGTTCTACTCGAACTGTTCGCCAATCTCAAATTCGAGCTGTTTTGGGCAGTGTTCGAGCTGGTCGGCGAACACGAACAATTTGAGAAAAATTCGGCTGTTCGAGGTTATGTTCGATAACTGTTCGTGCACCAAAATCATAACTGGATTTTTTCTCAGTAATGATGAAAATTAATGTTAATACGCAGTTTGAGTGTACAGCGGGGCGGGGGGAGGGGCAGGGGATGGATCTCTGCAGGAACAATGAAGATCTCCATTTTTTTTTCTCTTTCCCGCATTTGCAGTGGGGAGGTGCAATCTGTCAGCCTATCAGCAGCGCACACACGGAGCGAAGTGCTTTTTTTCACACAAGCAAGGGCATGTGTGATTGGCAGTGTATGTCACATGTCCTTGCCCTATAAGACCAAGCCATTTTCCCCGTCGCCACCATTTTCTCACTGCTGCAGCTGCGTGTTAGACGGCACCGCTGTTTCTGTGTGCGCTATACCTTGTTAATTTCAAGCCAATTTTCGCACAAATCTACAGATAGCTTGGGAGTAGGGAATAGTTGTGATTGCAGTCCTTTTAAGGACTAGGTTACAGCATTTCCTACGACTTTTATCAGGCAGGTCTGTGCTCTTAAATAGATAGATTGTGGGAGTAAAGACTAATTGTAATTGGAGTCCTTTTCAGGACTAGGTTACATCAGTTCCTATCAGTTTTTGCCAGGCAGGTCTGTGCCAGTGCTGTGCAAGTTTTTTTCACAGCATTTGGCTGAATCTAGCAAAGCTAATCCTTTTTGGCCTATTGCAGAGTGTGTTAGTCAGTGGAGTAGCCTATCTGTGTTGCAAGATATACCACCTGTGTATAGAATACCAATTTCTTTACTGCACCTAGTGAAGTAAAATCTTTTGGGCATAGCATCATTCTATTAGTCCATCTATACTGACCTCCATCAGGTTGCAAACTGAATATAATTTTTTTCTGCATCTAGCTCTGAAAAAATATTTGGGCTTCTAGCAGTGTGTGGGACTTGGTCTATTAGTCCATCTATACTGACCTCCATCAGGTTGCAAATTAAAAATAATTTTTTTCTTCATTTAGCTCTGAAAAAATATTTGGGCTTCTAGCAGTGTGTGGGACTTGTTCTATTAGTCCTTCTATACTGACGTCCAGCAGGTTGCAAATTGAATATAATTTTTTTCTGCATCTAGCTCTGAAAAAATATTTGGGCTTCTAGCGGTGTGTGGGACTTGGTCTATTAGTCCATCTATACTGACCTCCATCAGGTTGCAAATTAAAAATAATTTTTTTCTGCATCTACCTCTGAAAAAATATTTGGGCTTCTAGCAGTGTGTGGGACTTGGTCTATTAGTCCATCTATACTGACCTCCATCAGGTTGCAAATTAAAAATAATTTTTTTCTGCATCTAGCTCTGAAAAAATATTTGGGCTTCTAGCAGTGTGTGGGACTTGGTCTATTAGTCTATCTATACTGACCTCCATCAGGTTGCAAATTAAAAATAATTTTTTTCTTCATTTAGCTCTGAAAAAATATTTGGGCTTCTAGCAGTGTGTGGGACTTGTTCTATTAGTCCTTCTATACTGACCTCCAGCAGGTTGCAAATTGAATATAATTTTTTTCTGCATCTAGCTCTGAAAAAATATTTGGGCTTCTAGCGGTGTGTGGGACTTGGTCTATTAGTCCATCTATACTGACCTCCATCAGGTTGCAAATTAAAAATAATTTTTTTCTGCATCTAGCTCTGAAAAAATATTTGGGCTTCTAGCGGTGTGTGGGACTTGGTCTATTAGTCCATCTATACTGACCTCCATCAGGTTTCAAATTAAAAATAATTTTTTTCTGCATCTAGCTCTGAAAAAATATTTGGGCTTCTAGCAGTGTGTGGGACTTGGTCTATTAGTCCATCTATACTGACCTCCATCAGGTTGCAAATTGAATAAAAAAAATTTCTGCATCTAGCTCTGAAAAAATATTTGGGCTTCTAGCGGTGTGTGGGACTTGGTCTATTAGTCCATCTATACTGACCTCCATCAGGTTGCAAATTAAAAATAATTTTTTTCTGCATCTAACCCAGCCAATAGTTTTGGCCTAATACCACAGTTTGGCCACTCAGCTCTGCTCGGTTACCATCCATTGTTTTTTTGTGCAAACAACTCCAGAGTTGTGAATTAGTTAACCACCAAAATGAGTGGAAAAAGGCCTGCTGCTGGTGGAAAGGGGAATAGGCGTGTTGGGAAGGGGAAAAAAGGTTGTGTCCGTGGGGTAGGTGCAGAAGAAAGACCATCTTCCAGCCAAACTAAAATGTCTACTTCTTTTAGCGGACAATGTGATAAGATCCCTTTCTTACGGCCACGCCAATCGCTACAAATTCCAGATGAGGCACGAAAACAGCAGGTGCTTCAATGGATATCAAGTGCTCCTTTAAGTGGGCTCTCCTCCACATCAACTTCAACATCACAAATACTCCAGTCCTCAAAGGTGTCACCCAAATCGCACTTGCTTCCTCACAGCTCCCAAATCTCCAGCTGCCCGTCTGAGTATGAGGTAGAACAGATGGTTGAGTCTGCAGAGCTGTTTACTCATACTATAGCCTGGGAATCAGAGGTCGACTCCAGCGCTTCTGTGAATCCAGACGAGGAAATGATCTGCACTGATGCCCAGAATCTTTATGAGTCGGATCCAGGACCAGACGCAGAAGGTTCTGACCATAATGTAGACCCTCATTCCCAAACTGTAACTCCTGTTGGTGGAGACAATGAGGAAGACGATGATAAGACTCAAATACCTGATTGGAGCGACAACTTTAGTTTTTTGTCAGGGCAGGAACAGGTTGGCTCTGAGGACGACGGGTGTGATAACGCACAGGGTGATGATGATGAGGTCGGAGATCCCACTTACTGTCAACCCACAGTCAGCCAAGAGATGAGGTCAGCAGAGGAGGTGGAGGAAGATGCTAGTGACGACGAGGTCAGGTTGCGCCTTCCTGGACAGAGACGTAGTACTGGATGCACGTCAACAACTGCATCCTCAAACACAACTCTGCCTCTCACCACAAGTCGTGGTGGCTCTTCAGGTCGCATGGGTGCTAAGCCTTGCATAGCCTGGGCATTTTTTCAGATCGATAAAGATGACCCAACTCGTGTTATCTGTAACATTTGTCAGCAAAAGCTAAGTAGAGGCCAAAAAATACATAGTTTGAGTACTTCATGCATGAACCGGCACATGGACATGAAGCATAAGTTGCAGTGGGAAGCTCAGTGTGCTACAATGCGGTCTAGCCGGCCGGGCCAACCACCGTCTGCCATATCTTGTGCATCCGCGGCCTCTTCATCCTCTGTGACTGGGGGGACAGCAGTCACACCTGTTTTGGGGCGCAGACCTGCCACCTCTTTACCCGCAACAGCCAGCGTGATTGGCAGGTCATCATTTTCTTTGGAGGTGGTAACACCAGCTGGTCTTGAGCGCTGTCTGACATCGATAGCACCACCTTTGGATCAAGGCAACCTAACATGTCCGCCTGCATCTTCCTCACAGACCGGCAGTTTGCCGGGGACACCCTTATCAACCCCGTCTAAGCACAATAGCCAGCCCTCGGTCCCTCAGATGTGGACAAGTAAAAGACCATTTCCTCCTAGCCATGAGAAAGCTAAGAGGTTGAATTTCACCATCTGCAAGCTCTTGGCTACAGAAATGCTGCCTTTCCGCCTGGTGGACACAGAGGATTTTCGAGACCTTATGTCCGTCGCAGTGCCCCAGTACCAGATGCCCAGTCGGCACTACTTCTCAAAGAAAGGTGTGCCTGCGCTCCACCAGCATGTCGCACACAACATCACCGCTTCTTTGAGAAACTCTGTGTGTGACAGGGTGCATTTCACCACAGACACTTGGACGAGTAGGCATGGACAGGAGCGTTACATGTCGCTGACTGGGCACTGGGTAACTATGGTGACAGCAGGACAAGGGGCTGCTGTCCAAGTCTTGCCGTCCCCACGAGTTGTGCGTCAATCCTCTTTATGTCATTTTTCCTCCACTGCTTCTGCCTCCTCAACCTCCTCTCGGTCTTCCACCTGCACCCAAAGCCTGTCTGGTCATGCCACAAGCTTTCTAACTGCGCAGAAGGGATCCTGCACACCTCCTTACTATGCTGGCAGTAGGGCTCAACGTCATCAGGCGGTTTTTACATTGAAATGTCTGGGAAATGTGAGTCACACAGCTGAGGAGTTGTGGTCAGCTCTGGAGAACCAATTTCATGAATGGTTGTCTCCACTGGACCTGAAACCAGGGAAGGCCGTGTGCGACAATGCTGCAAACCTGGGTGCGGCCCTTCGCCGGGGCAATGTCACACACGTGCCTTGTATGGCTCACGTGTTGAACCTGGTTGTCCAGCAATTTTTAGCCCACTATCCCAGACTAGATGGCCTTCTGCAGAGGGCACGGTCGCTGTGTGCTCACTTCCGCCGTTCGCATCCCGCAGCTCAGCGACTTACATCTCTACAGAAGTCGTTGGGCCTGCCACTTCACCGGCTAAAATGCGATGTGCCTACCCGGTGGAATTCAACTCTGCACATGTTGCAGCGACTGTGGCAGCACCGACAAGCCCTGGTGCAATACGTTCTGACGTATAGCCTGGGCCAACGAGATTCAGAGGTGGGGCAAATCACGCTGGAGGAGTGGTCTCAGATCAGGGACCTATGCACCCTTCTGCACAGTTTTGAAATGGCGAAGAAGATGTTTAGTGCTGACGATGCCATTATCAGCATGACTATTCCGGTGATTTACATGCTGGAGCACATGTTAAACAGAATTCGGAGTCAGGTGGTGGCACAAGAGGAGGTGGAGGAAGTAGAGGAGGAGGAGTTGTATGCGGAAGGGCTAACATCTGCAAGGTCCAGACGGTCGGCAGCACCAAGGCGGCAGGCATGTGAGGGTGGGGGAGATGGTTTTACCAGGGCGCATGGTAGCAGCCAAACTAGTGAGGAAGGTGCAGAAGCCCAGGAAGAAGTGGAGGACGAACTGATGGAAGACTCATCAGATGAGGGAGACCTTGATCACACTTCTGTTGTGCGAGGTTGGGGGGAGAGAACAGAGGAAGGAAGCATGATTGTTACCTCGCCACCAACACAACAGGGACTTGGTGCTCCTGGATGCGCAACACACATGAGTGCCTTCTTGCTGCACTACCTGCAACATGACCCTCGAATTGTGAGAAATAGAAATAATCCTGACTACTGGGTTGCCACACTGTTAGATCCCCGGTACAAAAGTAAATTTGCAGAAATTATTCCTGCCATAGAAAGGGATGCACGCATGCAGGAGTATCAGCAGAGACTGTTGCAGAATCTTACATGTGCTTTTCCACAAAATACCAGTGGTGCACGTAGTGAATCTCACAGTTCCAACTTGCCAACCGTGGGACCGTCAAGTGTTCAGCACTCAAACCGTAACAGAACCACAGTATCTGCTGGAAACATCAATTTTGCGGAATCATTTCACCACTTTTTTAGCCCATCCTTTGCAAGGCCACAGGAGACAAGAAGTCTGACACATAGTCAACGCCTAGAGACGATGGTACAGGAGTATCTCCAAGTAAACATTGAAGCCACGACTGTGTCACTGGACCCTTGCTCTTTTTGGGCTTCCAATCTGGATAAATGGCCGGAGCTAGCCACTTACGCCTTGGAGATCTTGTCATGCCCCGCAGCCAGCGTTCTGTCTGAACGTGTGTTCAGCGCTGCTGGTGGTGTGCTGACAGATAAGCGCACGCGGCTCTCCACTGATAATGTAGACAGACTCACGTTCATAAAGATGAACAAATCATGGATCCGAAACGACTTTTCTACCCCTGTGTCATCCTGGGGAGAGTAAAAGCTTGATGATTGGTTAAAATCACCCTACCAACCGTTTTAAGCTTTCAAATTACTAATCATGTTTATCTGTATCTTGACTGGAAAATAATTTGGGCTTTGTAGCAGTGTGCAGCACTGATCCTATTAGGCCATCTATAATAAGCTTCACCAGATTTAAAATTAAAAATAATTTTTAGCTGCATCTAGCCCGGAAAATAATTTTGGGGCTCCGAGATGCGCAAGACACATAAGTGCCTTCTTGCTGCACTACCTGCAGCATGACCCTCATATTGTCAGAATTCGAAGTAATCATGACTACTGGGTTGCCACACTCTTAGATCCCCCAAACTTTTCGATCAACCTTTTCATTTTAATAAAGAAAAAAAAAATGGTCATTTTTGAAATTATAAGCATTAGCAGGTTGTTAGAAACTGAAATCAAACAGTTTTCAACTCAAAACTTTATTCTAGGTGATGTTACATTTTCACATAGGACCCCTTGTTCGAAAGGAGCTTCTGAACTCTCTCGTCCATTGAATTTGTCAGGTTTTGGATGGTTTCTGCTTCAATTGTTTTGCATGAGGACAGAATACCCTCCCAGAGCTGTTGCTTACATGTGAACTGCCTCCCGCCATCATAGACACTCCTTTTAATGATGCTCCAAAGGTTCTGAATGGGGTAGAGATCAGGGGAGCATGGGGGTCACACCATAAGTTTGTCCCCTTTTATGCCCATATCAGCCAGAGATGCAGATGTTTTATGTGCAGCATGAGATGGTGCATTATCATGCAGAAAAATGATCTTGCTGTGAAATACACGGTTCTTCTTCTTGAACCATGGCAGGAAGTGCTGTTTGAGAAAATCCACATACATTATGGAGTTCATCTTTAGCGCCTTCAGGGATCCTAAAGGGGCCGACAATCTCTCTCCCCATGATTCCAGCCCAAAACATTACTCCACCTCCTCCTTGTTGGCGCTGTAGCCGTGTTTGCGTGGGGTGTCCATCAACCAGCCATCCTCCACTCCATTCATCTGGACCAACGAGCGCTGCACGGCACTCATCCGTGAACAAAACAGTTTTGAAATCAGTCTTCATGTAATGTTTGGCCCACTGGAGCCGTTTCTGCTTGTGTGAAGTGGATAGAGGAGGTCGACAGGATGGCGTATGCACAGCTGCAAACCTCTGAAGGACCCTGCATCTTGTTGTTCGGGGGACGTTGAAGGCACAAGCAGCTTCAAAAACTTGTCTGCTGCTATGACAAGGCTTTTTTGCCGCTGCTCTTTCAACCTGACGTAATTGCCTGTAGGAAACAGTCCTCAATTTGCCCTTATCAGCACGCACACGTGTGTACTGTGAATCAGCTACATACTTCTTGATTGCCAAGACACTTCATCCTGATCATCGCACAATGTTGATTGTAGTCATGCCTTGACCTAAACACTCCACAATTTGTTGCTTCTCAGCAGCCGACACATCCTTTTTCTTTCTCATTTTGGCAGAAAATGTAGGCTGCTTAATAATGTGAGAGAGCCTTCTTAAGTAGTCTTGCCTTTCATTGGACACACCTGCCAAACTAATTAGCACAGGTGTCTGCAATTGCTTACAGTGATATAAAGAGCCCTGACACACATCACCATCAATGAGTTTAACTGACAAACAAACAAATTCTTCCCTTATCACTCCTAAACACTTTTTGCATAATAATTTGGAACGCGGTGTACATGTGCTTTTCCACAAAACACCAGTGGTTCACGTAGTGAATCTTACAGTTCTAACTTGCCAACCGTGGTCTGTATGGAATTGTTCAATAAAGGGCCCAAAATTAAGATAACATAGATGGGAGAGGTCTCTATGAATAGGAATTCCTAAGTATTTGATACCCTGTGAGGGCCAGGCAAAGGGAAAGTTGGACTGGATGGAATCCTATATGGATTTAGGGAGGGAGACATCGAGGGCCTCAGACTTCGCTGCATTGATTTTAAAATTTTACCATGTAACAAAGTGATCTATTTCAGCCATAACAGCAGGGATGGATATATGTGATTGAGTGATATATACTAGGACATCATCAGCAAATAGAGAGCACTTGTACTCGGTGCCTCCCACCTCAATCCACCTAATATTGGGGTTATGGCGAATTGATGAGAGCAGGTGCTCCGTCACTAGGATGTATAAGAGAGGGAACAGAGGACATCCCTGCCTTGTCCCATTGGTGATTGTGAAAGGTGATGAAAATGTTCTGACGCACCCAATGGGCCTTGGGACACCCGGAGCCGGACCCTTTTTGGTGGATGCTGGTGGTTGTAGTCTTCGTGGCGGCGATCCGGTTCCGTGGCTCAGGGCGGTCAAACCAGTGGCGGAACTATTTATGTGGTTTTGATGTTTAAATGTCCGACTACGCCACCCGTGGATTGCGGTCAGAGTGAACCGCCGCTACAGGGCAGACCGCTAAGGCTGGTGTTGTGGGTGCAGCAGAGCGTAGCATAACTCCCCACGGGAGGAGTATAGCCTCAGGGCAGTGTATGCGGAGGATGGGGGTGATGGTGCAGGGCAGCAGCAGTAACGACACGGAGTCAGTGATGCAGTTCAGGGCCTTTACTCACAGTTCTTATTATCCAGACCACGTCTGCAGGTAACGGCTGCCCACGTCGTACTGTGCTCACCAGGTGAGGGGCTCAGACAACTCCCAGATAACTTTGGAGCGCTTCACAGGACCCCCTTTGTGTGTCCTTTGTCTGGCCTTTCTTACCAACACTTCTGTCCGGCTGCCTCGGGCCTCCTCTTGGTAAACTTGGCGCCAGTTTCCCTGACCCTATGTGGTGCCTTCCTAGCGGGTGGAGCAAGGGGCTGCGCCACATAAAATGTCAGAGCCTCCGGTTTCTAGCTGAGGGTCGTTTCCTGCCTCCACTAGTTCGGGGACCGGTCTCCCCCTTTGGCCTGACCCCTCCACGCAGGTGGATTCGGGCGTGTGGTGGCGACTCGCCCGTCCGCACCCCTGGGATCCCTTCATTCCTCGTTCCTGGAGCCTTCTCCGCTCCTCTTCCTTCTTTCTCCCTCTTGTAGGCCTGGGCCTCTGTTACTAGGCCCGCCTCCGGAGCAGAGCTCATGCAGAGCCCCTGCTCCCTGCCACTTCTGCTCAGACTTCTCTGCACTGAACTAAGATGGTGCCCACCTTTTATACTCCCTTCTCAATGCACCCAGGAACTGCTTCCTCCCTGCTCCTGCACTGCAGGGTTCCCCTTCCTCAGTGTTCCCTCCCCCCACTCCAGCCAGGGACAGGGACTGTCGTGCCCATCTCAGGGGCATATTGGTCGCCCTGCCCCACGGCAATGTGGTGTAATGCATGCAGGTGTCGGGTCCTGATCCACACTCCATCCTTATCTGAGAGTGAGATATCACACCTCTGGGTGAGGTGCAATACGTCTGTAGCAACCAAGCCCTCGGTGCTACAGTTCCATTTATCTTCAGCCTAGGTGACGTATTGTGATACAGATCCGTGATTTTGGCTATAAAAGGGTCCCCTAGACCCCTACCCCAAGCTTTTTAAGAGAATCATATATGGCGTGCCAGGAGACTCTATGGAATGCTTTCTCAGCATCCAACGAGAGTATCTACTTACAAATTTTTAACTGCATCTAGCCCAGGAAATACTTTGTGCCTAGTAGCAGTGTCTACTAGTCAGCGGATTATCCCGGCTGTTAAGCAAGCTACACCACCTGTAGTTTGGACACTTAATTTTTTCAAAGGAAATGCTTCGGGACCACGGGATACTTAGTGAAGAGCATCAGGAGGCACCCCAAGGCATAGGGGCTGGGACTGTCACTAGGATGCCTTGCGGTGGACAGCCGAGCTCGATCCTTATAAAAGCTTTTTAACTGCAGGAGCTTTAGTGGACGCTACTGGAGCTGGAATTACGCGGCTGCTGGCATGAGACTTGCCCTCCAATAGATCCTTGTAAATGGATTTAAAGTGTATTCATTCAAATTAGAGGGACAATTTAAATTAAAAAGCTTAGAGCTGCCTCCACCACAGGGGGGCTCTCTCAACCCACCAGCGGACAGGCACCAGTATTGGGAGAGGGGGGCTGGCCGTCAGGGTTCACCGCGGCTCTGGCACAAACCCGGCGACACGGAGGTGGCACGGGCAGGAGCGGACTGGCCGTCTCGGCTTCTTACTTTTTGGATTTTAGAAGGGCATGACATGCCTATATCTGTGTCTCCTCCTCCTTTTACTCCTCCACCTCTTTTCTTTTCGCATGACTATATGTACTTGTCACTTTTCCATGTGTTAGTTGTGTCTTCTGAGCAGTTTGTCAGCTTTTGGACACCTTTGAAGGTGTTTTCTATGTGTTTCTATGTGTTTTTGTTTGCCTGCCATTGGTTTTAACGGTGTTCGAAGGTGTTCGACGAACAGTTCGACGAACAGTTCGGCGAACACACGGGTGTTCGACGAACCGAACCGAACTCGAACACTACGGGGGTGGCTCAACACTAATCAGGAGGCTATAGATGTATCTGGATAGTGATAATGAAGGATCAGATGCATTGATAAGCTTTCATTTCTTCTTTCTGATGTTCACAGAAAGTGATAGGTGTAAAATTAGGGATATACAGATATATTCTGGTTGTGTATTGATCTCTCATGGTTTAATGAGACTCATACTATCACCAATTGATACACTTTACACGGCTGTTGGTGTTTTTTAACCTATAATCAAAGAAAAATTTTAACCCCCTTAATGAACGGTGCATTTTCCGTTTTTGCGTTTTCAGTTTTGCTCCCCTTGTTACCAGAGCCATAACTTTTCTATTTTTCTGTCAATATGGCCTTGTGAGGGCTTATTTGCGGGACGAGTTTTACTTTTGAATGACATTACTGATTTTACCATATTGTGTACTGGAAAACTGGAAAAAAATTCCAAATGCGGTGAAATTGCAAAAAAAGTGCAATACCACAGTTGTTTTTGGCTTTTTTTTTACTATGTTCACTGAATGCTAAAACTGACCTGTCATTATTCTCCAGGTCGACACCAAACACTTTCCGAGACTTGCGGCGTCTCAATTTTTCGTGATTTGGGGCTGCGTGATGACTTATTTTTTGCACACCGAGCTGATGTTTTTATTTATACCATTTTGGAGGAGATTCGATATTTTGATCGCCATTATTACATTTTATTGCAATGTTGCGGCAACCAAAAAAACGTAATTCTGGGGTTTCGATTTTTTTATCGTTTCGCCGTTAACAGATCGGATTAATTCTTTTTTTATATTGATAGATCAGGTGATTCTAAACACAGCGATACCAAATATGTGTATGTGGTTTTTTATTGTTTTATTTTGAATGGGGCAAAAGGGGGGTGATTTTAACTTTAGATTTTTTTTATTTTTTTCATATTTTTAAAAACTTTTTTTACATTTTCTGCTTGCTTCAATAGTCTCCATGGGAGACTAGAAACAGCAGTTGCCTGATCGGCTCTGCTACATACAGGCGATGATCCTTTGTTGGGTGAAGAGAGTGGGACATCCAAATGCTCTGCTCGCCTGTCAGAATAATGTACCAAAGGAGTCCAAGTCGATGTAATGGTGAAATAGACTTTATTTCTACGCATTTCGTGGTGATCACACCACTTCCTCAGGACAGTCTAGACTTGGACTCCTTAGGTACATTATTCTGACAGGCAAGCAGCGCATTTTGATGCCCCACTCTCTTCACCCATCAAAGGATCATTGCTTCGGGGTTTGCAGCAGCCGCCAATGCTAAGTACAGTGGTTGTTTCTCACACAACCCTAATGGCTGAGTGAATTTGAATTATCTTTCACAAATATTCCTTTAATCTCGGATAAGACCCTATGTGTTCTCTATATTCGTTCTAGTTACGTAAAGGCGAGAAGCAGATCTCCTGTATGTAGCAGAAATGCTCACTTGCTATGAGCGCCAACCACTAGGTGGCGCTCATAGCAATCTAGACATGACTACCACAGGTGTCTGCTGCAGACCCCGGAGTTGTCATGCCAACCCATCGGTGACCCGCGATCACGTGACGGGGACACCGATGAGCGGAGTCAGTGAGGCGCTTCCTAGAAGCGCGAGTTAAATGCCACTGAGAGATATTGACAGTAGCATTTAACTGGTTAACAGTCGCGGGCGGATCGCGATTCCACCAGCGGCTGTTGCTGGCACATGTCAGCTGCATAAATCAGCTGACATGTGCCCAGTTCAGTGCGGGCTCAGCGCCGGAGCCCGCGCTGATCAGGGGGTACCGATGTGATAGGTACTAATATGCACCACGTCGGAAAGGGGTTAAGGGATTATATGTTCACATGATTATTATTTTCCTTTTTTGGATCAATTCTATTTCAGCATAATCCTGTTTTTAAATGGGTCACAAATTATTGAGAACACAGAAAAAGAGTGTGCCATTAAAGGACATCATATTCTCTGTATGACTGGATTCTGCAGTTTCTTTGCTCCCCATTTACACTGGAATACTCTTGTCTGTATACTATACAAACAGATGAAGCATGTCCCAGCTGACTAGCTTTCAAGAAACATTATCAATGACAGCACATTGCACTATAGATATAGCGTTCTGTTCTATAACTAAGTGTAATATGTTGAAAAGTCAGACACGTTAGGTGAACTTTTGCAGTCTTAATAAACATGTTCTATGTTTTTTAGAGATTTTTTTTTAGAAACCAAATATTTTGTAATGATAGAAAATCTTAATTATATATATGTAATGTTCATGCACTTGCACTGCTTAAAATGTGTGAGTTATAATACATTGGGTTTATTTCCCATAATAATTGCCTCTTGTCTGAACTGGCCTGCCAAAAATCTTTATTTATCAAGTCAAACAACCCCAATACTTCACATTCCAAATCTTCCAGATGTCAAATATTTGGATCATTATAAACTGGGCCATTCTTGCCAAGAAGAAACTTAATGTGCTCAAATCATCATCTAGCTGTTCAATTGCCAGCAGTTTTCATTCATAATTACTCAACCTCCAATCCAACACCCTAATTGGCCATTCTGTTCAAGAATAACTTGGCATTTGTCAAAACTGCCAATGGCAAGTTCAGAGAGGTAATATTTAGATCACAATGTTCATAATGTAACAGTGAGATCCTGACAATAAATAAATTAAAAGTTTTATTATCTAAAAGCACAAGAATAAAAAAAAACATTTTAAGGCTTTGTTCCCATGATGAGTATTTGGTGAGTTTTTGATGTTGTAGATTTTCTGAAGCTTTTCTGCACCTATTTGCTAAATTAGGCTACTTCTACTTTTTTCATTCCATTTTTTACTGCTTTTTCACCTGCATTTTTATCACATTTTTGACACTGTAGTATTTGTCTCTGTTTGGTATATTCTGTTTTAAATTAATCTGCTTTGTTTTTGATACTTCTCGGGTTTTGACTTTAACCACATTTTATTGATATAGTCATGTGTGGATTACATGAGTTTTTAGTGTATTTCCATTACGTTCTTTTACCTGTGGAAAAATATGGCTTGTGTCACCATTCTCTGAGACCCAGTACTTTTTTATTGATCTATTACTGGAGTTGCATATAGGCTCATTTTTGGAGTGACACGCTAACAATGTTGATACAATTTTTGGGGAGCATATAATGTTCGACACAGAGGATCACCAGCTCCTCCTCACTATGCTCCGCACTATTGGCCTCAAGGACACTGTTCTCTCCTGGTTCTCCTCCTATCTCTCTGACCGCTCCTTCTCTGTGTCTTTTGCCGGCTCCTCCTCCTCCCTACTTCCCCTTACTGTCGGGGTTCCTCAAGGATCAGTCCTAGGCCCCCTTCTTTTCTCCTTATACACTGCTCCTATTGGACAAACAATCAGTAGATTTGGTTTGAAGTACCATCTGTATGCTGATGACACCCAATTATACACCTTTGCTCCGGACATCAACCCTGCATTACTACAAAAGACCAGTGATTGTCTTTCTGCTGGGTCTAACATTATGTCCTCCCTCTACCTAAAACTGAATCTGTCAAAAACTGAACTACTCGCCTTTCCTCCCTCCACTAACCTACCTGTGCCCGATATTGCCATTTCCGTTTGTGGCTCAACCATTACTCCCCAGCAACAAGCCCGCTGTCTTGAGGTCATTTTTGATTCAGATCTTTCTTTCACTCCTCACATTAAATCACTCGCTCGTTCATGTCATTTACACCTCAAAAACATCTCAAGAATCAGGACTTTTCTCACCTTTGACTCAGCAAAAACTCTTACTGTAGCTCTTATTCATTCTCGTCTTGACTATTGCAATGCTCTACTAATCGGTCTCCCTCTTACTAAACTCTCCCCTCTCCAATCCGTCCTTAACGCAGCAGCCAGGATCATATTCATCGCCAACCGCTACCCCGATGCCTCTTCCCTGTGCCAGTCATTGCATTGGTTGCCCATCCAATATAGAGTTCATTTTAAACTTATCACGCTTACCCACAAAGAGCTCCATGCTTCAGTACCCCCCTACATCTCCTCCCTTGCCTCAGTCTACCACCCTACATGTGCCCTCTGTTCTGCAAATGACTTAAAACTAAAATCCTCCATAATCCGAACTTCCCACTCCCGTCTCCATGATTTCTCGCGTTCTGCACCAATTCTTTGGAATGCACTACCCAGGACAGTTCGATTAATTCCCAATACCCACAGTTTCAAGCGAACCCTAAAAACACATTTCTTTAGACTGGCTTATCACCTAAACACACTCTGTCCGTCCCAGTTTTCCCCCATATTAAAATCTTCTTCAACTTCAGGTTCATACCAACCATGCACTTAATAGCCTCTGTCAGGACGGTACACATACTGGCAGGACACCAGTCCATGTATTATTAATTATCCTATTCAGTATATCAAGGCTGCATTATACAATATACTGTATGTACTTTTTACCTTTTGTGTCTCCCCCATTTCCTCATAGACTGTAAGCTTGCGAGCAGGGCCCTCACTCCTTTCAATATATGATATGCTTATTCTGTATTGTCTGTATATGTCCCCCCTAAAATTTGTAAAGTGCTGCGGAATATGTTGGCGCTATAAAAATAAAAACTATTATTATTAATATTTTATTTTGATAATACTTTTTATTTTGGAATATTTTAGCAACCAAAAAATACACAAATCTATTGTATTTAAATTTTTTGCTTTGCCTTAAGAGTTAAAAACTTATTTTATATAATGTGTACTGCAGTATATAGCTAAAATTATTGTCCCATGTGAAACCCATTCTTTTCAGAGCTATCAATGTCAGCTAACAGTTCCTCACTTTATCTGGAGTAGTCAAAGTCCACTGCCGTAGTGTAATTTAGGAAAAAGATCTATCCTGTACACTATGGTCCCAATTCATCAAAGCTATTTGGTCAAAATTCAGGCATAAATTACTTTGAAAAGTCTCACAAATTTTTGACAACTCAGAGTAGTGCAAAAAAGTTTTGAATTTTGGCATTATCTCACATGTTTCTTCCAGCTCCACCAATATTAGTAGCATCTGACTGCTACAGACCCCCTTAACCAGAATGGAGAGAAAATTGCCAATCTTAATTAATCAATACCTATATATCCAACTGCTTTCTACCTTTTTTCACCTCCAGCTCAAAAAATTATCTTAAATAGACCAAAATTTTGAGTCAACCCATATTTTCAAACATGTCCTTTTACATGCTGCATAGTTGACTGTAACATCCTACTCAATGTCTCTCTCTCTATTTTTCTGTACCACTTTAATCTAATTTATATCTCCCTGGTTTCCCAACAACCTTTCCTCTCTGCCAGTTGCTTTGCAGGCTGCACATTGCCAAAATATTGCAACATACAATATTGCACAAGTTGTGCCCTAGATTCAACTTTGTTTTCATCATTTGATACATTTATAGACAATTATTTGTCCTTTCAAAACCATCTATGCCCTTCTCTTTTTGTCCCCAGTTCCTCACAAGGCTATATCTCTATCTATACGAGTCTGTTTTACCCTCTGAACTCAGGTAGATTTTTGTATATGCTTTTTTTTTAATTTTACTTCTTTTAAATTTCTTATTCACTCTTCAAATTTTGTAATTGCAACATCAAGAAGAAAAAAGTCATGGAATTATGGAAATAACATAATTAATAAATATGTTAATGATGTGCAAAAGATTAAGCAATGGAAACAAAATTTTCAAAGCATCTCGATTTATTCAGCATCAAGCATGAGCGCCCTGTGCTGAACTACAGGCAGTTACCAGCTTTGGTATGCTTTAAGTGAGGTTATTAATGGTTGTTTGAGGAATGTTCTGTCACATTAAATGCACTTGGTAGCACAAATCATCAAGATCCACTGCTGGCGGCTCTCTTTGCATTTGTCAACCAATGATGTCCCAGTAGAGATGAGCGGATCTTTTTCAATTCAAATTTGCCTGCTTTATCAACATTTTTATATAAATTCAATTTGCAGTGAATAAATTTGCATGAATGTCAATTCTGGAAAGCTTGTAATTGCTCAGAATATACACATGAAGGAGGAAAGTAGAAAGAGAGGGTAAGAACACAGATGACCATAACAGCTCAGAAAAAATGTAGAAAAAGCAATACATATGATAATATGCACACCTATATAAAAATCTAAATTTTATTAAATAAATAAATTGTTGAACATTCTATTATTATGAGTGACCACAGAGCATACAAAATGTTGGATATAAAAAAAATAAATTCTCACCTTTCACCTTCTTGCTGTCAGGTCCTGCTGCCTTTCTTCCGACACTCCACCACAGAGCCCTACACACTTCTTTTCCTCTTTCCCTGTTGTGTGCATACTCTTTGGCCTCTTCACTCCAGGCCAGGATTTCCCACACGACTGAGCCATTAACTTCATTGCATGCTGAGTCATCACTCGGGTACTGAGCATCGTAATGTTATGACAACATGACGCGCATAACCCAAATTATAGAACAACATGTAGGGACGACAAAGGCAAATGTGTGTCAGAAGTTCTGACCTGGAGTGAAGAGACCAAAGAGGATGAGTGCTGGGGCAGGAAGAAAAAGAAGATGTGCAGAGAACCGGATGGGGAGCTGAAGGGGCAGTGGGACAAGTGAGCAGAGAGGTATTTATTTTTTTAACTGGCCTTCTACAGCTAACAAAATGGTGGTTGGAGCTGAATTTACGAGAAGCAAATTGTAAAAACAACATTCACTGGAGGATACACAATTTTGTAAAATTCGAGAAGCCTTTAATTTCAATAGAATAAGCAAGTAAAATAAGTACTGAAAGCGTCACCAATTTTCTAAGTAAAAGACCGAAAAGCACAGCATTCCCAGATCAATATCACCAACCTGAAAATACTGCATATAATATATTGTTGGGGATTGGCGGGAATTAAAGCAAACTGTGGGATCAGTTTGTAAGAAAGTAATAAATTTTATTAAATATACTAAATATACAGCATGGAGAAAAATCAGTTAAAAAATGGTTTGGAGTGAGAGAAATAGCTGCAATGGCACTATAACCAAAGTGACAAAATATACATCACAATGAAAAGTAGAAACACAGAGGATCCTAGTCGACCTATATAGAGCTTCCTAATAGGGGCTGCTCTGACATGTAGTTGAGCAATATTAAATACCCTGCAGTGAGTCTAAAAGGTAAAATATAACCTATTTCTATCCAATGTATGAATCAAAAGAGGACTAGAGCAGAATATGAAGCGTAAAAATTACCTTGAGTCATGTTATAGTGTCAACTAGTGTTACTAGGGATCCGTGTAACAACCTCGTGCAGCGGCCCTTTCTAAGTAAATATATTGCTAAAGATGCTATTGACATGAAATTCTCTGTAACAACTCATCAAATCCACACAGGCAAAGAAACCATAGATGTCCATAAATAAAGTTATGTGTAATAATGAGAAATGACACAGGGAAAAGGTATTGAATGCGCTTACTGAAATTTTTTTAATACTTCGTATAAAAGCCTTTGTTGGTAATGACAGCTTCAAGACACCTCCTATATGGAGAAACTAGTAGCATGCATTGATCAGGCATGATTTTGGCCCATTCTTTCACACAAACAATCTTCATATCCTGAAGGCTCCCAGGGCTCCTTCTATGAACTCTGAGCTTTAGTTCCTTCCATAAATTTTCTATTGGATTCAGGTCATGTGATTGGCTGGGCCAATCTAGCAGCTTTATTTTCTTTCTCTGAAACTGATTGAGAGTTTCCTTGGCTGTGTGTTTGGGATCATTGTCTTGCTGAAATGTCCACCCTTGTTTCATCTTCATCATCCTGGTAGATGGCAACAGATATTTATCAAGAATGTCTGGGTACATTTGTTCATTCATTCTTCCTTCAATATGAAGTTTGTCAGTGTCATATGCTGAAAAACAGCCCCACACCATGATGTTCCTATTTTCAAAATCACTGTTGGTATTGTGTTTTTGGGGTGATTTTCAGTGCCGTTTGGCCTCTAAACATGGTGTGTATCATGGCATCCGAATAGCTTGATTTTGGTCTCATCTGGCCAGACTATATTCTCCCAGTATTTCACTGACTTGTCTAAATGTTGTTGAGCAAACTGTAAACATGCTCAAACATGCTTTTTGTTCAGCAATGGAGTCTTGTGTGGTAAGTGTTAATACAGGCCATGGAGGTTGAGTGCATTGCTTATTGTTTTCTTTGAAACAATTGTACCTGCTGATTCCAGGTCTTTCTGTAGCTCTCCACAGGTGGTCCTTGGCTCTGGGACAGATCTTCTGATTCTTTTCATTCCTCTGAAATCTTGTGGGGAGCACATGGTCTTGGTTGGTTTATGGTGAAATTATGCTTTTTCCCCTTCCGGATTATGGACCCAACAGTGCTCAATGGATCCTTCAGTAGTTTAGAAATTCTTCTGTAACAATGCTATCAGTATGTTTTGTCTTGAGACAGCTCACTGGTTTTACCCATCATGAGATATTTCTTGTGTGGCACCTTGGTAATGAGACAGATTTTTATTGACCATCAGTTGAGCCAGCTGATATTATTTTTCACTTAATGGCTGGAATGCTTTCTAATTACTGATAGATTTTAGCTGGTGTCATGCCTTTCTATGGGTTTTTGCACCAGTATTTCTTCTTGTGTTCAATACTTTTTCCGTGTCAAGTCTCATTATTATTCATAACTTAAATATGGACATCTATGGTTTGATTTCTTTGCCTGTGTGGATTGGATGGGTTGTTACAGATATCTGGTGAGAATTTCATGTCGATAACAATCTTTATGAATATATTTATTTAGAAAATTGGTGATGTGCCCAATACTTATTTCACTCGCTGTACATTTGTTCATCTCTACCAAACATAGTCTAAAGATGTGCCAGGTTTATTGAATGCCATGAACAACTATAATAAAACACATTTTAAGACTCTATAGTCTAAGATTGAACAATTAGTTAAATAGCATTGATAAATATGCCCAAGTATTTTTCCTTTACTTACACACAATTTGGAAAAAAATAATTACATAAGGCATTCATTTTAAGACAGCAGACATATATAAATGGACCACTGACTTTTTGACTATTTTTGGTCCATATTAAACAACTATCAGTTAGACATTAGAAAAAATCCCATTAGAGATAAATGAGGATGCATCTGTATATCCGTTTTAGATTTAAATTTAGGCTAACAAGGTAAATTACTCTGGTTGGACAGATTTGCAGACCATCTGTGTCTGTATTGTTATATAAGTTTAGATTATTATTTCCATAAAATGTTTTGAAACTAAAATAATGATTACAATCACCAATAGCAATCATGTGCAGCCAGAAATCTATAAAATCAGTTATTAAATTTACTGCACATTTAGAATGCCTTTTATATGGTTGTGACACAGTAGTAAACACTGGGTGGTGTTTTTGCTATTTGAAAATGTATTAATGACCTTTAAGAGAAAGGAAGGTGTATATAATTTGGTACAGGCAGTATAAAATAATTTGCTTATGCTAGGGAATAAAAGAAAAACCTTTCATACCAGAAAGGTAAACTTTACTGTCCCTAGAGCATTGTGACTAACTAAAATAAAAAGAAAGAAAAAAGTTGTTAGTATTAAGCATCATAACAAATGGTGAGTAATACATGCTAATTTGATTAAATAATCTTTGAAGAATTGCTTTAATTATTCACATGAGCCAATTAATAAGACAACTTTGTAGAGAAGGAAGAGCAATTACCAATTATGCTTGCCTAATATAGTGCAGATGTGGCGACTGGCATGAGGCTTCTCCAATCATTACTTATGCTGCCAAGAATCAATCTAATTTACATTGTGCTAACTGTTTTGGGGTCACCCATTACTAAACATCTAAAACATGATCAATGTGCAAGAAAATATCTATAAAAAACATTATTAATTTACTGCACACAAATTGCATCACTAGACAAAAATCCTCTGTAGCAAATTTATGTTAAAGGGAATGTGTCATAAGAATTTTTTTTTTCAACAATTGAAGATATTTAAAATATTACTGTTTTTATTGAAAAGAAAATATAAAATGTTTTAATTGATATGAAATCTGAAAAATAATTTTAAAAGTTTTGATATTTTCCACATTTAAACACTAGGGGTGCCAATGCTGAAATTTGCCATGAAAACTTAGCGTAGTGTGAGCTCACTTTATAACTGCTGTTTAATGTCACTCCTCATCTCCTCTTCTGGGCATTTGCAAAAGGATAAATTAGGATGAAGTTTAGGATCACAGTACAAAGACATTTGGTTGGTGACTGCAAAGTGATACTGACATCTAGAAAGTGTCATCAAGGATGGCTGGCAGGGCCGGTTCTGTTACTTGGTGCTGCTCACCGTTTCACGCATTAAGTATAAAATACAAAGGCTGTATAGTGCACTGGAATTACATGCATGGAGTGTATCACACACTGGGATTAGATAAGTGGAGTATGTAATGCCCTGGGATTAGATATATGGAGTGTATGCTGCTCTGGGATTAGATGCGCGGATTGTATCACGTACTGGGATTAGATAAGTGGAATGTATCACGTACGGGGATTAGATTGACTGTACTACACATGGAGATTAGATACGAGGAGAGTACCACAAGCGGGGAATAGATATGCAGCGTATTTCATGCCCTGGAAGTAAATACGCAAAGAATATCATGTGCTGGTATTACATACTGTATGCAGAGTGTATCATGCGCTGGGGTTAAGTATGCAGAGTATGTCACGTGTTAGGATTAGATACACGGCACTGCGGGCTGTATCCCACATGATTGGAGTAGATATATGACTCTGTGGCTGTATGATGGGTTTACAATAAACATAAATTTCAGTCAATCAAAATCCATTATGCTCATGTCTAGGGTTGGCATCCCATTGCAAATAACATACAAAGACAAGCACTCACTTGTAAATTTGTAGAATTTGTAGATTTTTATTCCATGCTCTTCAAAAAACAAACAAGCTATGCCTTACAGCTTGAACACAAGCCTTTTTCAAACCAAGATTTTTTAGGCTACCTAATTTGTCAAAAAATTATCCCCTTTGGGAATATGTAAGAATATGCAAATGTAAGAAGCTGTGGTGTTATTTTTACACTGATTACTGCAGCAATTATCCCTGTTTGGGGATTTGAAAGTGCTTTGCACTTTGCTAAATGAGGAAGTTATAGCTTTTTTCATAAGTAGTCTAAAAATTATCCATTTAATAAGGAAGACAAAACAGGTGTACTGTTTTGAATGTTAGTAATTAATGTAAAAGTAATTAAAAGTAATTAATGTAAAGTAATGAACACTCAACCAGAATTAAAATTATTTCACTTTTTTGGGGTCTGTAACTGGTTTGCTAATCACAAAATTATTAGGCATATACAAATTAACTCTATTTTGTGAGCTGTTTCTTGAGGGTACACCAACTTGAGAATATGTTTCTCAGCATCACTAGTACAACAAGGCTCTATAAAATAAAGTGGGCAGCCAGGAATGTGTGACTGATGTGGCTTTGCAGTGGCAGTGGCAGGAGCAGCACAGAAATGAGTTAGGATGGGGCAGGCAAGGAGATTTTTGGCATCTTAGTGCTGGAAATGGCAGCCTGAACACCAGTAGTACATTCTAGCACTATAAAACACAGTAAGCAGCCAGGAGTTGTGTGACTGGAGCAGCTGTGCAGTTGATGTGGTCAGAAACACACAGTAGAGAAATATGATGACCAGGCAGGTAGATGTGTGGGAATTTAGGACCAGCATTGGCAGCCCTGACAGTAGCAGTATTATACTATAGTTGAGTTGATGGACAGGGAGTAGATGCATATCTGAATGTAGTCACGGACACTGGTGGCAACAGAATATTGTAGAAGACAATCAATGGGCAGTCAGGCAGACAGATGATAAGGCTGATATAGTAATTGTCATCAGACATAGATGAATGAAAGTCGGCGCTGATCCATGCATGATTTATTTTTGATACTTTCCACTATTCCAATCTGCTGAGCCAGATGTCCATGGCATCAGAGCTATCTGCTGGAGAAAGGACACAGCGTAGGTATGACTAAGCCTGGCAGTTCAAAAGCAATCATCTGTTTTATTGCATTTATTGAATTAAGAGAGTTTCAGTTTGATAATTTTAAACACTTAATCATTTTCTAACAATTTTTCTTATTTTCATCTGATGTGCATAAGGTTGCATAAGTGGGTAAATGTTAACTTTGTAGTATCAAATGGTAGTTATCTGGTCATATATGCAGTTGCCAAGTGTCCATTTTGCCAAAGCTTCACTGATTAGGGAAAACCTCTTTTTCTGATAATAGGCCTATTGTCCCACCACTTCAGAACTTTCCATTGTTTGTTTCCATCCATTTCTCTGTGTTTCTTGAAGTATGTTTGGGGTCATTGTCCTGCTGGAAGACCCATGATCTAGGATGCAAAAGCAGTTTTCTGACACTGGGCACTAGTGGTAATCTTTCATGATGCCTTGCACACAGTCAAGGCACCCAGTTCCAGAGGCAGCAAAACAACCCCAAAACATTTTTGAACCTCCACCATATTTGACTGTAGGTACTGTGTTCATTTCTTTGTAGGGCTCATTCCGTTTTTGGTGAACAGAATTGTGTGCTTTACCAAAAAGCTCTATCTTGGTCTCATCTGTCCACAAAAAACTTTCCCAGAAGGATCTTGGCAAACTGCAATCTAGCTTTTTTTATATCTTTGTGTCAGCAGAGGGGTCCTTTCATTCAAATGTCGACGGATAGTTTGCACTGACACTGATGCACGCTGAGCCTGCAGGACAGCTTGAATTTCTTTGGAACATGATTGAGGCTGTTTATCCATCATCCGGACTATCTTGCATTGCAACATTCCATCTATTTTTCTCTGCCTTCCATGTACAGGGAGATTAGCTACAGTGTCATGGATTGTAAGCTTCTTGATTATGTTGCGCACCATGAGCAAAGGTACATCAAGATCTCTAGAAATGGACTTGTAACCTTGAAATTGTTGATATTGTTTAAAAATTTGGGTTCTCAAGTCCTCTTTCTATTCTACATGCCTAGTGTGGCACGCACAGAAATAGACCCCTTTTTATCTGTTTTCAAGTGTGCTTTTCATATTGCCCACACTTGTTACTTGCCACAGGTGAGTTTGAACGACCATCACATGCTTGAAAAAAGTTGTTTACCCACAATTTTAGAAAGGTGTTGTAATGCCCCTTTTTTTTTTTATGAAATTATGTAAATTTTATCTATTTTTCTCTATTTTTTTTTTTTGCAATAATTTATTAGGAGAAATACTTTATTTTCTGGAACAATTTCAAGGGTGCCAACACTTTCGGCCATGACTGTATACGGAAGTACAATCTCCATGCAACTGGATGATTTGACGCATGTTTCTTGGGTGCATAAAAGGAGAACTCATGATTAGTGTTGAGCCACCCCCGTAGTGTTCGAGTTCGGTTCGGTTCGTCGAACACCCGTGTGTTCGCCGAACTGTTCGTCGAACTGTTCGTCGAACACCTTCGAACACCGTTAAAACCAATGGCAGGCAAACAAAAACACATAGAAACACATAGAAAACACCTTCAAAGGTGTCCAAAAGCTGACAAACTGCTCAGAAGACATAACTAACACATGGAAAAGTGACAAGTACATATAGTCATGCGAAAATAAAAGAGGTGGAGGAGTAAAAGGAGGGGGAGACACAGATATAGGCATGTCATGCCCTTCTAAAATCCAAAAAGTGAGAAGCCGACACGGCCAGTCCGCTCCTGCCCGTGCCACCTCCATGTCGCCGGGTTTGTGCCAGAGCCGCGGTGAACCCTGACGGCCAGCCCCCCTCTCCCAATACTGGTGCCTGTCCGCTGGTGGGTCGAGCGAGCCCCCCTGTGGTGGAGGCAGCTCTAAGCTTTTTAATTTAAATTGTCTCTCTAATTTGAATGAATACACTTTAAATCCATTTACAAGGATCTATTGGAGGGCAAGTCTCATGCCAGCAGCCGCGGTAATTCCAGCTCCAGTAGCGTCCACTAAAGCTGCTGCAGTTAAAAAGCTTTTATAAGGATCGAGATCGGCTGTCCACCGCAAGGCATCCTACTGCCAGTCCCAGCCCCTATGCCTTGGGGTGCCTCCTGATGCTCTTCTCTAAGTATCCCATGGTCCCGAAGCATTTCCTTTGAAAAAATTAAGTGTCTAAACTACAGGTGGTGCAGCTTGCTTAACAGCCGGGATAATCCGCTGACTAGCAGACACTGCTACTAGGCACAAAGTATTTCCTGGGCTAGATGCAGTTAAAAATTTGTAATTAGATACTCTCGTTGGATGCTGAGAAAGCATTCCATAGAGTCTCCTGGCACGCCATATATGATTCTCTTAAAAAGCTTGGGGTAGGGGTCTAGGGGACCCTTTTATAGCCAAAATCACGGCCCTGTATCGCAATACGTCACCTAGGCTGAAGATAAATGGAACTGTAGCACCCTGAGGGCTCGGTTGCTACAGACGTATTGCACCTCACCCAGAGGTGTGATATCTCACTCTCAGGTAAGGATGGAGTGTGGATCAGGACCCGACACCTGCATGCATTACACCACATTGCCGTGGGGCAGGGCGACCAATATGCCCCTGAGATGGGCACGACAGTCCCTGTCCCTGGCTGGAGTGGGGGGAGGGAACACTGAGGAAGGGGAACCCTGTAGTGCAGGAGCAGGGAGGAAGCAGTTCCTGGGTGCATTGAGAAGGGAGTATAAAAGGTGGGCACCATCTTAGTTCAGTGCAGAGAAGTCTGAGCAGAAGTGGCAGGGAGCAGGGGCTCTGCATGAGCTCTGCTCCGGAGGCGGGCCTAGTAACAGAGGCCCAGGCCTGGAAGAGGGAGAAGGAAGGAAGAGGAGCGGAGAAGGCTCCAGGAACGAGGAATGAAGGGATCCCAGGGGTGCGGACGGGCGAGTCGCCACCGCACGCCCGAATCCACCTGCGTGGAGGGGTCAGGCCAAAGGGGGAGACCGGTCCCCGAACTAGTGGAGGCAGGAAATGACCCTCAGCTAGAAACCGGAGGCTCTGACATTTTATGTGGCACAGCCCCTCGCTACACCCGCTAGGAAGGCACCACATAGGGTCAGGGAAACTGGCGCCAAGTTTACCAAGAGGAGGCCCGAGGCAGCCGGACAGAAGTGTTGGTAAGAAAGGCCAGACAAAGGACACACAAAGGGGGTCCTGTGAAGTGCTCCAAAGTTATCTGGGAGTTGTCTGAGCCCCTCACCTGGTGAGCACAGTACGACGTGGGCAGCCGTTACCTGCAGACGTGGTCTGGTTAATAAGAACTGTGAGTAAAGGCCCTGAACTGCATCACTGACTCCGTGTCGTTACTGCTGCTGCCCTGCACCATCACCCCCATCCTCCGCATACACTGCCCTGAGGCTATACTCCTCCCGTGGGGAGTTATGCTACGCTCTGCTGCACCCACAACACCAGCCTCAGTGGTCTGCCCTGTAGCGGCGGTTCACTCTGACCGCAATCCACGGGTGGCGTAGTCGGACATTTAAACATGAAAACCACATAAATAGTTCCGCCACTGGTTTGACCGCCCTGAGCCACGGAACTGGGTCGCCGCCACGAAGACTACAACCACCAGCATCCACCAAAAAGGGTCCGGCTCCGGGTGTCCCAAGGCCCAGGGGGTGCGTCAGAACATTTTCATCACCTTTCACAATCACCAATGGGACAAGGCAGTGATGTCCTCTGTCCCCTCTCTTATACATCCTAGTGACGGAGCACCTGCTCTCATCAATTCGCCATAACCCCAATATTAGGTGGATTGAGGTGGGAGGCACCGAGTACAAGTGCTCTCTATTTGCTGATGATGTCCTAGTATATATCACTCAATCACATATATCCATCCATGCTGTTATGGCTGAAATAGATCACTTTGTTACATGGTCAAATTTTAAAATCAATGCAGCGAAGTCTGAGGCCCTCGATGTCTCCCTCCCCAAATCCATATAGGATTCCATCCAGTCCAACTTTCCCTTTGCCTGGCCCTCACAGGGTATCAAATACTTAGGAATTCCTATTCATAGAGACCTCTCCCATCTATGTTATCTTAATTTTTTGCCCTTTATTGAACAACTCCATACAGACCACGGTTGGCAAGTTAGAACTGTAAGATTCACTACGTGAACCACTGGTGTTTTGTGGAAAAGCACATGTACACTGCGTTCCAAATTATTATACAAAAAGTGTTTAGGAGTGATAAGGGAAGAATTTGTTTGTTTGTCAGTTAAACTCATTGATGGTGATGTGTGTCAGGGCTCTTTATATCACTGTAAGCAATTGCAGACACCTGTGCTAATTAGTTTGGCAGGTGTGTCCAATGAAAGGCAAGACTACTTAAGAAGGCTCTCTCACATTATTAAGCAGCCTACATTTTCTGCCAAAATGGGAAGGAAAAAGGATGTGTCGGCTGCTGAGAAGCAACAAATTGTGGAGTGTTTAGGTCAAGGCATGACTACAATCAACATTGTGCGATGATCAGGATGAAGTGTCTTGGCAATCAAGAAGTATGTAGCTGATTCACAGTACACACGTGTGCGGGCTGATAAGGGCAAATTGAGGACTCTTTCCTACAGGCAATTACGTCAGGTTGAAAGAGCAGCGGCAAAAAAGCCTTGTCATAGCAGCAGACAAGTTTTTGAAGCTGCTTGTGCCTCCAACGTCCCCCGAACAACAAGATGCAGGGTCCTTCAGAGGTTTGCAGATGTGCATGCGCCATCCTGTCGACCTCCTCTATCCACTTCACACAAGCAGAAACGGCTCCAGTGGGCCAAACATTACATGAAGACTGATTTCAAAACTGTTTTGTTCACGGATGGGAGCCGTGCAGCGCTCGATGGTCCAGATGGATGGAGTGGAGGATGGCTGGTTGATGGACACCCCACGCAAACACGGCTACAGCGCCAACAAGGAGGAGGTGGAGTAATGTTTTGGGCTGGAATCATGGGGAGAGAGATTGTCGGCCCCTTTAGGATCCCTGAAGGCGCTAAAGATGAACTCCATAATGTATGTGGATTTTCTCAAACAGCACTTCCTGCCATGGTTCAAGAAGAAGAACCGTGTATTTCACAGCAAGATCATTTTTCTGCATGATAATGCACCATCTCATGCTGCACATAAAACATCTGCATCTCTGGCTGATATGGGCATAAAAGGGGACAAACTTATGGTGTGACCCCCATGCTCCCCTGACCTCTACCCCATTCAGAACCTTTGGAGCATCATTAAAAGGAGTGTATATGATGGCGGGAGGCAGTTCACATCTAAGCAACAGCTCTGGGAGGGTATTCTGTCCTCATGCAAAACAATTGAAGCAGAAACCATCCAAAACCTGACAAATTCAATGGACGAGAGAGTTCAGAAGCTCCTTTCGAACAAGGGGTCCTATGTGAAAATGTAACATCACCTAGAATAAAGTTTTGAGTTGAAAACTGTTTGATTTCAGTTTCTAACAACCTGCTAATGCTTATAATTTCAAAAATGACCATTTTTTTGGTCTTTATTAAAATGAAAAGGTTGATCGAAAAGTTTGGGGGATCTAAGAGTGTGGCAACCCAGTAGTCATGATTACTTCGAATTCTGACAATATGAGGGTCATGCTGCAGGTAGTGCAGCAAGAAGGCACTTATGTGCCTTGCGCATCTCGGAGCCCCAAAATTATTTTCCGGGCTAGATGCAGCTAAAAATTATTTTTAATTTTAAATCTGGTGAAGCTTTAGTATAGATGGCCTAATAGGATCAGTGCTGCACACTGCTACAAAGCCCAAATTATTTTCCAGTCAAGATACAGATAAACATGATTAGTAATTTGAAAGCTTAAAACGGTTGGTAGGGTGATTTTAACCAATCATCAAGCTTTTACTCTCCCCAGGATGACACAGGGGTAGAAAAGTCGTTTCGGATCCATGATTTGTTCATCTTTATGAACGTGAGTCTGTCTACATTATCAGAGGAGAGCCGCGTGCGCTTATCTGTCAGCACACCACCAGCAGCGCTGAACACACGTTCAGACAGAACGCTGGCTGCGGGGCATGACAAGATCTCCAAGGCGTAAGTGGCTAGCTCCGGCCATTTATCCAGATTGGAAGCCGAAAAAGAGCAAGGGTCCAGTGACACAGTCGTGGCTTCAATGTTTACTTGGAGATACTCCTGTACCATCGTCTCTAGGCGTTGACTATGTGTCAGAATTCTTGTCTCCTGTGGCCTTGCAAAGGATGGGCTAAAAAAGTGGTGAAATGATTCCGCAAAATTGATGTTACCAGCAGATACTGTGGTTCTGTTACGGTTTGAGTGCTGAACACTTGACGGTCCCACGGTTGGCAAGTTGGAACTGTGAGATTCACTACGTGCACCACTGGTATTTTGTGGAAAAGCACATGTAAGATTCTGCAACAGTCTCTGCTGATACTCCTGCATGCGTGCATCCCTTTCTATGGCAGGAATAATTTCTGCAAATTTACTTTTGTACCGGGGATCTAACAGTGTGGCAACCCAGTAGTCAGGATTATTTCTAATTCTCACAATTTGAGGGTCATGTTGCAGGTAGTGCAGCAAGAAGGCACTCATGTGTGTTGCGCATCCAGGAGCACCAAGTCCCTGTTGTGTTGGTGGCGAGGTAACAATCATGCTTCCTTCCTCTGTCCTCTCCCCCCAACCTCGCACAACAGAAATGTGATCAAGGTCTCCCTCATCTGATGAGTCTTCCATCAGTTCGTCCTCCACTTCTTCCTGGGCTCCTGCACCTTCCTCACTAGTTTGGCTGCTACCATGCGCCCTGGTAAAACCATCTCCCCCACCCTCACATGCCTGCCGCCTTGGTGCTGCCGACCGTCTGGACCTTGCAGATGTTAGCCCTTCCGCATACAACTCCTCCTCCTCTACTTCCTCCACCTCCTCTTGTGCCACCACCTGACTCCGAATTCTGTTTAACATGTGCTCCAGCATGTAAATCACCGGAATAGTCATGCTGATAATGGCATCGTCAGCACTAAACATCTTCGTCGCCATTTCAAAACTGTGCAGAAGGGTGCATAGGTCCCTGATCTGAGACCACTCCTCCAGCGTGATTTGCCCCACCTCTGAATCTCGTTGGCCCAGGCTATACGTCAGAACGTATTGCACCAGGGCTTGTCGGTGCTGCCACAGTCGCTGCAACATGTGCAGAGTTGAATTCCACCGGGTAGGCACATCGCATTTTAGCCGGTGAAGTGGCAGGCCCAACGACTTCTGTAGAGATGTAAGTCGCTGAGCTGCGGGATGCGAACGGCGGAAGTGAGCACACAGCGACCGTGCCCTCTGCAGAAGGCCATCTAGTCTGGGATAGTGGGCTAAAAATTGCTGGACAACCAGGTTCAACACGTGAGCCATACAAGGCACGTGTGTGACATTGCCCCGGCGAAGGGCCGCACCCAGGTTTGCAATATTGTCGCACACGGCCTTCCCTGGTTTCAGGTCCAGTGGAGACAACCATTCATGAAATTGGTTCTCCAGAGCTGACCACAACTCCTCAGCTGTGTGACTCACATTTCCCAGACATTTCAATGTAAAAACCGCCTGATGACGTTGAGCCCTACTGCCAGCATAGTAAGGAGGTGTGCAGGATCCCTTCTGCGCAGTTAGAAAGCTAGTGGCATGACCAGACAGGCTTTGGGTGCAGGTGGAAGACTGAGAGGAGGTTGAGGAGGCAGAAGCAGTGGAGGAACTTTGACATAAAGAGGTTTGACGCACAACTCGTGGGGACGGCAAGACTTGGACAGCAGCCCCTTGTCCTGCTGTCACCATAGTTACCCAGTGCCCTGTCAGCGACATGTAACGCCCCTGTCCATGCCTACTCGTCCAAGTGTCTGTGGTGAAATGCACCCTGTCACACACAGAGTTTCTCAAAGAAGCGGTGATGTTGTGTGCGACATGCTGGTGGAGCGCAGGCACACCTTTCTTTGAGAAGTAGTGCCGACTGGGCATCTGGTACTGGGGCACTGCGACGGACATAAGGTCTCGAAAATCCTCTGTGTCCACCAGGCGGAAAGGCAGCATTTATGTAGCCAAGAGCTTGCAGATGGTGAAATTCAACCTCTTAGCTTTCTCATGGCTAGGAGGAAATGGTCTTTTACTTGTCCACATCTGAGGGACCGAGGGCTGGCTATTGTGCTTAGACGGGGTTGATAAGGCTGTCCCCGGCAAACTGCCGGTCTGTGAGGAAGATGCAGGCGGACATGTTAGGTTGCCTTGATCCAAAGGTGGTGCTATCGATGTCGGACAGCGCTCAACACCAGCTGGTGTTACCACCTCCAAAGAAAATGTTGACCTGCCAATCACGCTGGCTGTTGCGGGTAAAGAGGTGGCAGGTCTGCGCCCCAAAACAGGTGTGACTGCTGTCCCCCCAGTCACAGAGGATAAAGAGGCCGCGGATGCACAAGATATGGCAGACGGTGATTGGCCCGGCCGGCTAGGCCGCATTGTAGCACACTGAGCTTCCCACACAACTTATGCTTCATGTCCATGTGCCGGTTCATGCATGAAGTACTCAAACTATGTATTTTTTGGCCTCTACTTAGCTTTTGCTGACAAATGTTACAGATAACACGAGTTGGGTCATCTTTATCGATCTGAAAAAATGCCCAGGCTATGCAAGGCTTAGCACCCATGCGACCTGAACAGCCACCATGACTTGTGGTGAGAGGCAGAGTTGTGTTTGAGGATGCAGCTGTTGACGTGCTTCCAGTACTACGTCTCTGTCCAGGAAGGCGCAACCTGACCTCGTCGTCACTAGCATCTTCCTCCACCTCCTCTGCTGACCTCATCTCTTGGCTGACTGTGGGTTGACAGTAAGTGGGATCTCCGACCTCATCATCATCACCCTGTGCGTTATCACACCCGTCGTCCTCAGAGCCAACCTGTTCCTGCCCTGACAAAAAACTAAAGTTGTCGCTCCAATCAGGTATTTGAGTCTTATCATCGTCTTCCTCATTGTCTCCACCAACAGGAGTTACAGTTTGGGAATGAGGGTCTACATTATGGTCAGAACCTTCTGCGTCTGGTCCTGGATCCGACTCATAAAGATTCTGGGCATCAGTGCAGATCATTTCCTCGTCTGGATTCACAGAAGCGCTGGAGTCGACCTCTGATTCCCAGGCTATAGTATGAGTAAACAGCTCTGCAGACTCAACCATCTGTTCTACCTCATACTCAGACGGGCAGCTGGAGATTTGGGAGCTGTGAGGAAGCAAGTGCGATTTGGGTGACACCTTTGAGGAATGGAGTATTTGTGATGTTGAAGTTGATGTGGAGGAGAGCCCACTTAAAGGAGCACTTGATATCCGTTGAAGCACCTGCTGTTTTTGTGCCTCATCTGGAATTTGTAGCGATTGGCGTGGCCGTAAGAAAGGGATCTTATCACATTGTCCGCTAAAAGAAGTAGACATTTTAGTTTGGCTGGAAGATGGTCTTTCTTCTGCAGATGTCACTGTTGCTTTAACACCTACCCCACGGACACAACCTTTTTTCCCCTTCCCAACACGCCTATTCCCCTTTCCACCAGCAGCAGGCCTTTTTCCACTCATTTTGGTGGTTAACTAATTCACAACTCTGGAGTTGTTTGCACAAAAAAAACAATGGATGGTAACCGAGCAGAGCTGAGTGGCCAAACTGTGGTATTAGGCCAAAACTATTGGCTGGGTTAGATGCAGAAAAAAATTATTTTGAATTTGCAACCTGATGGAGGTCAGTATAGATGGACTAATACAAATAGTCCCACACACTGCTAGAAGCCCAAATATTTTTTCAGAGGTACTGTAGATGCAGATAAAAATTATTTTTAATTTGCAACCTGATGGAGGTCAGTATAGATGGACTAATAGACCAAGTCCCACACACTGCTAGAAGCCCAAATATTTTTTCAGAGCTAGGTGCAGAAAAAAATTATTTTTAATTTGCAACCTGATGGAGGTCAGTATAGATGGACTAATAGACCAAGTCCCACACACCGCTAGAAGCCCAACTATTTTTTCAGAGCTAGATGCAGAAAAAAATTATATTCAATTTGCAACCTGCTGGAGGTCAGTATAGAAGGACTAATAGAACAAGTCCCACACACTGCTAGAAGCCCAAATATTTTTTCAGAGCTAAATGAAGAAAAAAATTATTTTTAATTTGCAACCTGATGGAGGTCAGTATAGATGGACTAATAGACCAAGTCCCACACACTGCTAGAAGCCCAAATATTTTTTCAGAGCTAGATGCAGAAAAAAATTATTTTTAATTTGCAACCTGATGGAGGTCAGTATAGATGGACTAATAGACCAAGTCCCACACACCGCTAGAAGCCCAACTATTTTTTCAGAGCTAGATGCAGAAAAAAATTATATTCAATTTGCAACCTGCTGGAGGTCAGTATAGAAGGACTAATAGAACAAGTCCCACACACTGCTAGAAGCCCAAATATTTTTTCAGAGCTAAATGAAGAAAAAAATTATTTTTAATTTGCAACCTGATGGAGGTCAGTATAGATGGACTAATAGAGCAAGTCCCACACACTGCTAGAAGCCCAAATATTTTTTCAGAGCTAGATGCAGAAAAAAATTATTTTTAATTTGCAACCTGATGGAGGTCAGTATAGATGGACTAATAGACCAAGTCCCACACACCGCTAGAAGCCCAAATATTTTTTCAGAGCTAGATGCAGAAAAAAATTATTTTTAATTTGCAACCTTATGGAGGTCAGTATAGATGGACTAATAGACCAAGTCCCACACACTGATAGAAGCCCAAATATTTTTTCAGAGCTAGATGCAGAAAAAAATTATTTTTAATTTGCAACCTGATGGAGGTCAGTATAGATGGACTAATAGACCAAGTCCCACACACCGCTAGAAGCCCAAATATTTTTTCAGAGCTAGATGCAGAAAAAAATTATTTTTAATTTGCAACCTGATGGAGGTCAGTATAGATGGACTAATAGACCAAGTCCCACACACTGCTAGAAGCCCAAATATTTTTTCAGAGCTAGATGCAGAAAAAAATTATTTTTAATTTGCAACCTGATGGAGGTCAGTATAGATGGACTAATAGACCAAGTCCCACACACCGCTAGAAGCCCAACTATTTTTTCAGAGCTAGATGCAGAAAAAAATTATATTCAATTTGCAACCTGCTGGAGGTCAGTATAGAAGGACTAATAGAACAAGTCCCACACACTGCTAGAAGCCCAAATATTTTTTCAGAGCTAAATGAAGAAAAAAATTATTTTTAATTTGCAACCTGATGGAGGTCAGTATAGATGGACTAATAGACCAACTCCCACACACTGCTAGAAGCCCAAATATTTTTTCAGAGCTAGATGCAGAAAAAATTATTTTTAATTTGCAACCTGATGGAGGTCAGTATAGATGGACTAATAGACCAAGTCCCACACACTGCTAGAAGCCCAAATATTTTTTCAGAGCTAAATGAAGAAAAAAATTATTTTTAATTTGCAACCTGATGGAGGTCAGTATAGATGGACTAATAGAGCAAGTCCCACACACTGCTAGAAGCCCAAATATTTTTTCAGAGCTAGATGCAGAAAAAAATTATTTTTAATTTGCAACCTGATGGAGGTCAGTATAGATGGACTAATAGACCAAGTCCCACACACCGCTAGAAGCCCAAATATTTTTTCAGAGCTAGATGCAGAAAAAAATTATTTTTAATTTGCAACCTGATGGAGGTCAGTATAGATGGACTAATAGACCAAGTCCCACACACTGATAGAAGCCCAAATATTTTTTCAGAGCTAGATGCAGAAAAAAATTATTTTTAATTTGCAACCTGATGGAGGTCAGTATAGATGGACTAATAGACCAAGTCCCACACACCGCTAGAAGCCCAAATATTTTTTCAGAGCTAGATGCAGAAAAAAATTATTTTTAATTTGCAACCTGATGGAGGTCAGTATAGATGGACTATTAGACCAAGTCCCACACACTGCTAGAAGCCCAAATATTTTTTCAGAGCTAGATGCAGAAAAAAATTATTTTTAATTTGCAACCTGATGGAGGTCAGTATAGATGGACTAATAGACCAAGTCCCACACACCGCTAGAAGCCCAACTATTTTTTCAGAGCTAGATGCAGAAAAAAATTATATTCAATTTGCAACCTGCTGGAGGTCAGTATAGAAGGACTAATAGAACAAGTCCCACACACTGCTAGAAGCCCAAATATTTTTTCAGAGCTAAATGAAGAAAAAAATTATTTTTAATTTGCAACCTGATGGAGGTCAGTATAGATGGACTAATAGACCAAGTCCCACACACTGCTAGAAGCCCAAATATTTTTTCAGAGCTAGATGCAGAAAAAATTATTTTTAATTTGCAACCTGATGGAGGTCAGTATAGATGGACTAATAGACCAAGTCCCACACACTGCTAGAAGCCCAAAAATTTTTTCAGAGCTAGATGCAGAAAAAAATTATTTTTAATTTGCAACCTGATGGAGGTCAGTATAGATGGACTAATAGACCAAGTCCCACACACTGCTAGAAGCCCAAATATTTTTTCAGAGCTAGATGCAGAAAAAAATTATTTTTAATTTGCAACCTGATGGAGGTCAGTATAGATGGACTAATAGACCAAGTCCCACACACCGCTAGAAGCCCAAACATTTTTTCAGAGCTAGATGCAGAAAAAAATTATTTTTAATTTGCAACCTGATGGAGGTCAGTATAGATGGACTAATAGACCAAGTCCCACACACTGCTAGAAGCCCAAATATTTTTTCAGAGCTAGATGCAGAAAAAAAATATTTTTAATTTGCAACCTGATGGAGGTCAGTATAGATGGACTAATAGACCAAGTCCCACACACCGCTAGAAGCCCAACTATTTTTTCAGAGCTAGATGCAGAAAAAAATTATATTCAATTTGCAACCTGCTGGAGGTCAGTATAGAAGGACTAAGAGAACAAGTCCCACACACTGCTAGAAGCCCAAATATTTTTTCAGAGCTAAATGAAGAAAAAAATTATTTTTAATTTGCAACCTGATGGAGGTCAGTATAGATGGACTAATAGACCAAGTCCCACACACTGATAGAAGCCCAAATATTTTTTCAGAGCTAGATGCAGAAAAAAATTATTTTTAATTTGCAACCTGATGGAGGTCAGTATAGATGGACTAATAGACCAAGTCCCACACACTGCTAGAAGCCCAAATATTTTTTCAGAGCTAGATGCAGAAAAAAATTATTTTTAATTTGCAACCTGATGGAGGTCAGTATAGATGGACTAATAGACCAAGTCCCACACACTGCTAGAAGCCCAAATATTTTTTCAGAGCTAGATGCAGAAAAAAATTATTTTTAATTTGCAACCTGATGGAGGTCAGTATAGATGGACTAATAGACCAAGTCCCACACACCGCTAGAAGCCCAACTATTTTTTCAGAGCTAGATGCAGAAAAAAATTATATTCAATTTGCAACCTGCGGGAGGTCAGTATAGAAGGACTAATAGAACAAGTCCCACACACTGCTAGAAGCCCAAATATTTTTTCAGAGCTAAATGAAGAAAAAAAATATTTTTAATTTGCAACCTGATGGAGGTCAGTATAGATGGACTAATAGACCAAGTCCCACACACTGCTTGAAGCCCAAATATTTTTTCAGAGCTAGATGCAGAAAAAAATTATATTCAGTTTGCAACCTGATGGAGGTCAGTATAGATGGACTAATAGAATGATGCTATGCCCAAAAGATTTTACTTCACTAGGTGCAGTAAAAAAATTGGTATTCTATACACATTTGTTATATCTTGCAACACAGATAGGCTACTCCACTGACTAACACACTCTGCAATAGGCCAAAAAGGATTAGCTTTGCTAGATTCAGCCAAATGCTGTGAAAAAAACTTGCACAGCACTGGCACAGACCTGCCTGGCAAAAACTGATAGGAACTCATGTAACCTAGTCCTGAAAAGGACTCCAATTACAATTAGTCTTTACTCCCACAACCTATCTATTTAAGAGCACAGACCTCCCTGATAAAAGTCGTAGGAAATGCTGTAACCTAGTCCTTAAAAGGACTGCAATCACAACTATTCCCTACTCCCAAGCTATCTGTATATTTGTGCGAAAATTGGCTTGAAATTAACAAGGTATAGCGCACACAGGAACAGCGGTGCCGTCTAACACGCAGCTGCAGCAGTGAGAAAATGGTGGCGACGGGTAAAATGGCTTGGTCTTATAGGGCAAGGACATGTGACATACACTGCCAATGACACATGCCCTTGCTTGTGTGAAAAAAAGCACTTCGCTCCGTGTGTGCGCTGCTGATAGGCTGACAGATTGCACCTCCCCACTGCAAATGCGGGAAAGAGAAAAAAAAATGGAGATCTTCATTGTTCCTGCAGAGATCCATCCCCTGCCCCTCCCCACACCCCGCTGTACACTCAAACTGCGTATTAACATTAATTTTCATCATTACTGAGAAAAAATCCAGTTATGATTTTGGTGCACGAACAGTTATCGAACATAACCTCGAACAGCCGAATTTTGCTCAAATTGTTTGTGTTCGCCCAACGGCTCGAACACCGCCCAAAACAGCTCGAATTTGAGATTGGCGAACAGTTCGAGTAGAACAACGCTCATCTCTACTCATGATACAATGGTAGTACAGGAAGAAGTGTATGGAAAGTAGTAGGTGAAGATGATTGTGGGATTAATGACAACGACAAGGCACTACTGCAGACTTGAAGTCAGAAAGACGATCATCAAGAGAGGAACAAGGTCAACTTAAGCTAGTTTATGTTGCTGGTAAGGTTGCTTACTCCACGTGTGCAGGTGACATCTTTACATGAGCTGCCAGAATGATGTTTTTTCTTGTAGATGTGTGCCAAGATGTACCAGGCTTATTTTCCAACAGCAAAGCATTCACACTGCATTGGATTGGTCGTCTGGCAATGTGGAAAATAATTCTCTCACATGAGATGCCTGCACATAGAACACACTACCACTATTATCACTGATATATACTCATTAAAAACAATAATTTATAATTAGTGTTGAGCGAGTATGTTCTATTAACCCTTTCGCCGAGTATGCTCGGGCCGAGCAACGAGTATTTATAGCTGCTCGGTGATAAGGTTAAATCGCTCCCGTGTGCATGATTTGCGACTGTTTGACAGTTTTATTACATGTGAGGAATGTCTATTTCTTACACATTCCTCCCATATAATAAAGCTATCAAACAGTTGCAAATCATGCACACGGGAGCGATTAAACCTTATCACCGAGCAGCTATAAATACTCGGAGCTCGGCCCGAGCGTACTCGGATAGAATATACTCCCTCAACCCTATTTATAATATTAGACAATAGATTAAGATAATGAGGACAATATATCACAAAATGCACAACAGTTAATCAAAATAGAACTCTATCCCTTAGGAATAGGATATGAAGATTTGCGACTGTTTGACAGTTTTATTACATGTGAGGAATGTCTATTTCTTACACATTCCTCCTATATAATAAAGCTATCAAACAGTTGCAAATCATGCACACGGGAGCGATTTAACCTTATCACCGAGCAGCTATAAATTCTCGGAGCTCTGCCCGAGCGTACTCGGATAGAACCTACTCCCTCAACCCTATTTATAATATTAGACAATAGATTAAGATAATGAGAACAATATATCACAAAATGCACAACAGTTAATCAAAATAGAACTCTATCCCTTAGGAATAGGATATGAAGATGCGCCATTACGCAACATAGGGTGCCAACCACTGCTATTAGGGAGGGTCATAATTAGAATCCAATAGTGGTTTTAGATTATGATAGGGCCACTGTAGCACTGGCTTTGGTATCATATTCCAACTCTTTTCCACTGTTGTGCTGTCTTTTTGCAAGGATATTTCTATGACAGTTGATTTTACACTAAGTGTTATCTAGTATGTTTATCTCCTATTCCTAAGGCCCCCTTCACATGTCCTGGTGTTTCCGGTACTGGAAAAACTGATACTGGTGAGATCCGTAGTCCTCGTCCTTGTGTCATCCGTATGTATGTGTCTGCTATCCATGTGCCAACACCGGAGCAACTGCAACCCCCGAACCTACTGTCTCCTTCCCCATTCCTGTAAAATGTAAGCCCGCAAGGGCAGGGTCCTCTTCCCTCTGTACCAGTCTATAATTGTTAGCTTGTTTGCTGTAAGTGATATCTGTATTTGGTATGTAACCCCTTCTTATGTACAGCATCATGGAATCAATGGCGCTATGTAAATAATAATAAAAATAATTTGTGTGTCCATGTGCTGTCAGTGTGCTGTCCGTGTGCAGAACAAGCACATTTTACCTCAGACAAATCTTAAGCCACACATTGAATGTGCTGTGTATCTGTGAGGGCAACAACCTTCTCCTATGATGGCATCACTTTTTTGACACCTCTTTGACACCCCTGTCTGGTTACCAGGACTTATCCGCTACAGAATTTTTATCATCAGCATCCCTGATTCATGTGATAGTTGCCTCAGTGTGGAAATTGGCCTAAGCTCCTTACTAGTGTTGAGCCACCCCCGTAGTGTTCGGGTTCGGTTCGGTTCGTCGAACACCGGGATGTTCGAGGAACTGTTCGTCGAACTGTTCGTCGAACACCTTAGAACACCGTCGAACACCGTTAAAACCAATGGCAGGCAAACAAAAGCACATAGAAACACATAGAAAACACCTTCAAAGGTGTCCAAAAGCTGACAAACTGCTCAGAAGACGCTTTCTTTAAAAAAGCCGGCCGGCAATTCAGCAGCGGCATACACCGGTACCCGACAATTTAGACATGAAGGAATAGAGCATCACACATAGATTAGATAGATAGAAACATGTCAGTCACATATATATGAAGTACAGTGACAATGTTGCTTACTGTACTTGTCATTTACTGCAAAGGATTTATTAAAAAAAATAATAGTGTTTTCATGCACCGTCTCTTTAAAAAAGCCGGCCGGCAATTCAGCATCTGTACCCGACAATTTAGAATAGAAGGAATAGAGAATCACACATAGATTAGATAGATAGAAACATGTCAGCCACATATATACGAAGTACAGTGACAGTGTTGCTTACTGTACTTGTCATTTAGTGTAAAGGATTTATTAAAAAATATAATAGTGTTTTCGTGCACCGTCTCTTTAAAAAAGCCGGCCGGCAATTCAGCATCTGTACCCGACAATTTATAACAGACAGAATAGAGCTTCACACATAGATTAGATAGATAGAAACATGTCAGTCACATATATATGAAGTACTGTGACAGTGTTGCTTACTGTACTTGTCATTTACTGCAAAGGATTTATTAAAAAAAATAATAGTGTTTTCATGCACCGTCTCTTTAAAAAAGCCGGCCGGCAATTCAGCATCTGTACCCGACAATTTATAACAGACAGAATAGAGCTTCACACATAGATTAGATAGATAGAAACATGTCAGTCACATATATAATAAGTACAGTGACAGTGTTGGTTACTGTACTTGTCATTTAGTATTAAAATAAAGGATTTATTATTAAAAAAAATTGGCGTGGGGTTCCCCGTAATTTTAGTCTCTAGCGGAGGTTAAGCAGACAGCTGGGGCAGATGTTTGAAGCCTGGGAAGGGGGTAATACCCACGGAGCTTCCCAGGCTACTAATATCAGCCCCCAGCTGAATACCTAGCCTTTACTAGCTATTAAAATGGAGGACCCCCTCAAAAAAATGACGTGGGGTCCCCCCTAATTTAATAGCTAGCAAAGGCTAGGCAGACAGCTGGGGGCTGATATTAATAGCCCAGGAAGGGAGCCATGAATATTGGCCCTCTCCCAGGCTAGAAACACCAGCCGTCAGCCGCCCCAGAAATGGCGCATCCATAGGATGCGCCAATTCTGGCACTTAGCCTCGCTCTTCCACGCTGCCCTGGTGCGGTGGCAGGGGGTAGTAGGGTTGGGGTTGATGTCAGCTTATAATGCCAGCTGACATCAAGCCCAGGTTAGTAATGGAGAGGCGTCTATAAGACACCCCCATTACTAACCCCATAGTCAAAGTTAAAAAAAAAACACAAACACCCAGAATAAGTCCTTTAATTGAAATAAAGACACAATTCTTTATTGTTCTAAATTAAACCATACTTACCATCACGCCCATTCCAGCTGAAGCCAACGATCTCCTGCAATAAAAGAAAAATAATAAAGCAACCTCATCCTTACCTTTCCATGGTTCCCACGACAGCTTCAGCTCTGCTACATCAAGATGACAGGCTGGACCGCAGCAGAACGCTGCCATCCAGCCTGTCATCCCGCAGACACTGAGAAGCGCAGTGAAATGAAATAATTAATGGGCGTGACGGTAAGTATGGTTTAATTTAGAACAATAAAGGAATGTGTCTTTATTTCAATTAAAGGACTTTATTCTGGGTGTTTGTGTTTTCTTTTAACTTTGACTATGGGGTTAGTAATGGGGGTGTCTTATAGACGCCTCTCCATTACTAACCTGGGCTTGATGTCAGCTGGCATTATAAGCTGACATCAACCCCAACCCTATTACCCCCTGCCACCGCACCAGGGCAGCGTGGAAGAGCGAGGCTAAGTGCCAGAATTGGCGCATCCTATGGATGCGCCATTTCTGGGGCGGCTGACGGCTGGTGTTTCTAGCCTGGGAGGGGGCCAATATTCATGGCTCCCTTCCTGGGCTATTAATATCAGCCCCCAGCTGTCTGCCTAGCCTTTGCTAGCTATTAAATTAGGGGGGACCCCACGTCATTTTTTTGGGGGGTCCTCCATTTTAATAGCTAGTAAAGGCTATGTATTCAGCTGGGGGCTCATATTAGTAGCCTGGGAAGCTCCGTGGGTATTACGCCCTTCCCAGGCTTCAAACATCTGCCCCAGCTGTCTGCTTAACCTCCGCTAGAGACTAAAATTACGGGGAACCCCACGCCAATTTTTTTTAATAATAAATCCTTTATTTTAATACTAAATGACAAGTACAGTAACCAACACTGTCACTGTACTTATTATATATGTGACTGACATGTTTCTATCTATCTAATCTATGTGTGAAGCTCTATTCTGTCTGTTATAAATTGTCGGGTACAGATGCTGAATTGCCGGCCGGCTTTTTTAAAGAGACAGTGCATGAAAACACTATTATTTTTTTTAATAAATCCTTTGCAGTAAATGACAAGTACAGTAAGCAACACTGTCACAGTACTTCATATATATGTGACTGACATGTTTCTATCTACCTAATCTATGTGTGATTCTCTATTCTTTCTGTTATAAATTGTCGGGTACAGATGCTGAATTGCCGGCCGGCTTTTTTAAAGAGACGGTGCATGAAAACACTATTATTTTTTTTAATAAATCCTTTGCAGTAAATGACAAGTACAGTAAGCAACACTGTCACAGTACTTCATATATATGTGACTGACATGTTTCTATCTATCTAATCTATGTGTGAAGCTCTATTCTGTCTGTTATAAATTGTCGGGTACCGCTGCTGAATTGCCGGCCGGCTTTTTTAAAGAGACGGTGCATGAAAACACTATTATTTTTTTTGATAAATCCTTTACACTAAATGACAAGTACAGTAAGCAACACTGTCACTGTACTTCTTATATGTGTGACTGACATGTTTCTATCTATCTAATCTATGTGTGAAGCTCTATTCTTTCGGTTCTAAATTGTCGGGTACCAGTGTATGCCCCTGCTGAATTGCCGGCTTTTCATGTTTCACTGTGAGCACTGTTCCCATCGATTTGGGCAATCACTGTAATGCCACAACCACCATGGCTGTGGCATTACAGTGAGTGGCAGACAATCCCTGCATGATTGGTGCTCTAAATAGCGCCAGACATGCAGGACACGCTTTTGGTGCACGAACAGTTATCGAACATAACCTCGAACAGCCGAATTTTTTGCAAATCGTTCGGGTTCGTCGAACAACTCGAACACCACCCAAAACAGCTCGAATTTGAGATTGGCGAACAGTTCTAGTCGAACACCGCTCATCTCTACTCCTTACCCCGTGCTTGATTTGCACCTTGATATTTTCCATTACCCAGAAAGGTGCTATCACTGCTAGTTCCTCAACCAAAACGACTTGCAGAACTAGCCTCAAAACTTGGTATTAAAATGTGCGCCCCCTGTCATCTGAAAACTAAGGCTGACTTATCTCCTCCAATAAATCATTTGGAAAAAAGATTTTCTGATGTAATATGTTCCTTAGCCTCCAATGTGTTGTGGCTTAGGTGACTATGGGCAGAACAGAAACAGGTGACATAGCAAAATGTCCAATTTGTCTATGTACATAATTATGGTAGCGGAGGATGCAGACTGAGCAGAACACTGACTCTAATTGATGGTGCCGCTCCAGAGGCTTCATCATCTTGTTTTGATTGAAGTGATGGGATATATACTCCTTTGCGCTCTCCGCTTTGTCTCCACAAATACACATGCCAGAGGCAAAGGATTCAAAATGTGACCTGAATTTGGTACTACTACTGCCGGTGCGCTTGTTGCCAGCACTGCAGGTGATGCTGCTGCTAATGGCTAGCACATTCTTATCCATGTGTAGCAAAGCCAGTTAGGCTAAGGTTAAATGATAGCTCTACAGGCTCTGAATATTTGCACCTGGCTCACTCTGCATATAACCAGGCTAAGTGTTCACCTTAGTCAGTCAGCTGGGGGAAGCTGACCAGAGCGGATTGTGTTGGAGCTAAAGAGAGAGAGAGACAAGCCAGAGTTCCTCTCTGAGAAGAGGCTACACAGGCCGTGTGCACGAAACAGCAAGAATCATTGCTTGCTATGGACAATAGCCATTGTGTTTGACTGAACTGGGACTAGCTCAGCCATGTGTGAGTAGCCAGGGTCTATTTTGTTTAGTTGGACAAGGCTGGGGACTTTGTGTTTATAGTTTTGTTTTGGTACTATGCAACCAGTGGAATTAAACGTCACACTGTTTTGACACAAGATTCCAGTGACTTTGTGAACGCTAATGCGTTCTGAGAGCATGAATCCCTACACTTGATATTTTGACTTTTTTTCTACTATAATCTTACCAAGTCTATTGCCTGTGCCACATTTGGGTTAGCTTAAATATTGGAAACAAGGATAATGTTTACAGTAATTAGTTTTTTTGGTTGACAAAATTAGCCAATCCTGGAAAAATGTGACACCAACCAGAATTGCTAGGAACTGACACAGTTCACGTGATGCACAAAAAAGATAATCAACAGTCTGCCTGTAATATCAGTGTGCATTTATTTGTCTCCAATTTGATAATTCAAACCGGTGTGGCAAAACTGATCTACATGTAGAACGAGCAGAAAAGCTTGTAAAAGAACTTCAACATGACGTTTCAAGGATGGAGCGAGACTGCCATCTACTGGCCAGAGACAGTCAAGCAGAACCAAAATATACAAAGGAAGTTGCAGGGAGGGCAGATTCAGAGGCTGGACCCGATCAGGTGACTTCCAGGAAGGAGTTCAGAGAGATAAGAGGCCAGCGCGCCAAACCTGAGGGGTCTTTGGCGCCAAGCAGCAGAGAGGAGCAGACGTGCTCCCTGCGTCCTGAGAAACCCCGCGTGACAGCCCAAATCCAGAGGCCTGAGAGGTGCTCCAGCCGGGCACCGGTAAAAGAGCTCCGGATCCCTCACAGTTGTGACTCGAGTGCTGTGCCTGCTGAGGATACTAGGAACCTGATCTCGGTGCTGAGTGAGTTCACGGAACCCGACGTCGGCCGCCGACAGACGAGGCCTGGACCCCCCTATCCAAGGCTCGAGAGACTGCCCCCAACAGCCAAGAAGAGAGGAGCTGCATACGTGAGCAGGGCCGTCACTTCCACTGCTCACCCACGGTACCAGGGATAATTGGGTTTAAGTACTCAGGTTGGGAGGGGGACGGTTGGGGCTAAAGTAGCACAACGTGATTTAATTGAATTCATCCGGAAAGAGACTCACGGCCTAGCGGGAATAACCGGTGACCCCCACTAGGGCCAAATTCACGGTTAAAGAACTTGTGTGGTGCTTCTCATGCTTGAGGGCATCACCTTACTTTAAGAGACTGCGCCTTATTTTAAGAGTCTGCGCCTTATTTTAAGAGACTGAGCCTTACTTTGAGAAATTTCGTATTTTTCTGATGTTTCAAACCACTGTTCATTACCCTTGTTGCTAATCCCTTGTTTCAGTATACCTGTTTTATAAAACTGTTTACAAACATCTCTGACTGTTCTCGCCTTGTGTCTCTGTGCATTGCATTCCGGTACCTGCATTACATACACAATTGAATATTGTGATGTACTATAATAAGCTATTTCCAAATTTTGTGTTAAAGCACATGAATTCCCTCTAGCCAAAAAGGACCATGTAATAACTTATACCAATAGGTAAGAACACTGCTGAAAAATCCACAACAGACCACAGTATACTTGTATGTAAATGCATATGTTATGTAACAAAAATGGAATATTGAAAAAAATAGGCAAAAAGTAAAATAAAGAAAATAAAACTGTTACACACATTTTCATTTTTTTAAGCTGATGAAGATATTTTTAATTTGCTACATGTAGGTTTACAACTGGAAACCAACATGAGCAGTATGTTCATAGTTTTCACGGTATCTAAAGTCGACAGTAAAAAGAGGTGTTCAAAAAATAAAAACAGTGCTCATTCCTTTGCAAAATAGGATGAGACCAGAAAATCTAGGTATAATCACTTCCCAAAACGAAGCACCTGCAACTGGCCGCTATATTCAAGTGGGGTGTGTATATGTATAATACTAAATTATTAGAGCAATGAAGCAGGATAAAGAATTAAGTATTAGGTGGGATAGCAACACTATGCACTTTATATGCTGCTAAGGCTCTGAATGTGTCTCTCTTATATGTCAAGTGCTGAAGAATGGAGTGAGCTCAGAAGTTGAGAGGGTGGGGGAATACTGAAGACCAACGCCTGCAATGCCAGTACTCCCATGAAGCTGAGCCACTGTTGTATCGCAGTATTTAGAAGGAGCAATCAGGAGATCGTAGGTTCAAGTGTCATAAGGGAAGTAAAATGTAAATCAATTTTAAATAATAGCCTTTTCCCCATTAAAAAAATTTGTTCTATTAAAATATGAATTTATTTAGCTCATATGACAAACACAGTAAAGGAAAAAAAATGGCAGTAAAATTGTATAAATAAAATCGTCAAGATTCTTCACAAAAAATAACCACAGCTCGAATGACCGAAACTATTTTTATTAATCAATTTCTGATTTTTTTTCAACATTAAAATAAAAAAAAATTAAGTTTAGTATCCCCATAATCATATTGACCTGGAAAATCATGTTGCCATATGCCATGTCTTTTTTACTACAATGAATGCTGTGAAAACAAAGCCATGAAAACAATGGTGGAAATGAAGGTTTTTTTGAACCTTGACCACACTTGGATTTCTCAGGTTTTTAGTACATTTTATGGTAAAATAAGTTGTGTTATTAAGAATTACAATTCGTTCCACAACCAGACTCTCATATGGTTATTTTGACTATGACTTTTGGAAGAAAGTGAGTAAAAAGCAAAATCACAAAAAATGAAAATAGGCTGAGACTAGAAGGGGTTGAACAGAGAAGTATTAAAAATGAGAATTCTGAATAGAAAAAACAAAATAAATTTCCAAACGTTCAAAACTGGCTGTACTGGCAAGGTAATAGTAGTTGATAAAGTAGCTATTAATGGCTACACTGTGCAATATGGGCATATAACCTATGTAAAAGACTTAAATCTGATTAAAAAAATTGACATTTCATAAACAAAACATAATCCTTACCTTCTTTTGAAATAAAAGTATATTTGAATATTTAAATAAAAATTGAGTTCCTATGAATATAAAACAATAATAAATTATAGAACAGAATGCTTAAAAAATTAGAACATTTTGAATGCACAAAATAAAGAAATGCATCAATACATTTTCATTAAGTTTTATATTTTTGGTTCATCCGTCTGTTAAGCATTTTCTATGGCACGACTGGGATGAAACTTGTTCAGCATCAGCAGATTTATTTATCTGCATGTCTAGACATAAAGTTGAGCTTCAAGAATTCTTCAAAAAATAAATAGTCTTGTTTTACCAAAATATCTAATTTTTACAATTTAGAGATATGAGTTTACTGAATAAATATAATAGGAATATGTTTATTACTATTTAGCACTATAGGTTGCATGTATTCCCTATTTCAAAAATATGTTTATGGATTTGCTGTGTAACATGAGATGTTCAAATGAATTGAGGCATTTTTTCTATCAAATAAAGTTGCAAATTTTCTTATACTGGAGCAAGAAATATGTAAAGATGCATTAAAATGCTAGCTTTTTTCATAAGCTTTATGAGTGTGTATATCCCTCTAGGTAAGATTGCTATTCAATGTATGCGAATGTTTGCAAATTGTTTTATGTTGGCATGGTGACTGCAACTATATTGTAGGCAGTAATGGCACATGAAATATTTATGATTAGTAAAATATGATTTAAAAATATAAAACGTCAACACAAATCTGTTTAGTAACAGTATAGCATATGAATAACATTTAAGATTAGACTAAAGAAATTTAGGATATCCATTTATGATGTATAGTTTGCTTAGCTGGAATATATCAAAAGAACATAAAAAGCAAATGTACAAAAAAGGTAAATAAAAAAAATCACACTAAGGCTGCATGCCCACTATGCATTTTTCAAGCGTTTTTTAAGCGTTTTCGCTGCGGTAATACGTGCCCCATGGTCCCCAATGATAATCCGCATGTGCTGTGCACATGCTGCGGAGATTTCCGCTGCAGATTATCATTGCGGAAAAATACGCAGCATGTCCATTAATTTTGCGGATATGCAGCCTAATTGCCTCCATTGACTTGCATTGAAATGCTTAATATCCATGTTAGCACATTTGCACACACGGATATTAAGCATTTCAATGTGCGGATGGTACCCAGGTCTGAAGAAGAGGAGACTCTCCTCCAGACCCAGGTACCATAGAACCTGTTAAAAAAAGAATTTAAAATAGAAAATAAAGATTAAACTTACCTTCTGAGGTCCCCCGGCCTCCTCAGCGATGCGTCCGGTCTCTTGTACGGCTTGCCTTGGTGTGAGGACCTGCCATGACGTCATTTAGTCATGTGACAGGTCACGCGACCGCTGACGTTGGCGGTCGCGTGACCTGTCACATGACTCAAGGACGTCATCGCAGGTCCTTCACATCACCGCGACCGATACAACAGACCGGACCCAGCGGAGAAAACACCGGTGGCCATCGGAAGGTAAGTATAATCTTTTTTTTATTTTTTACCATTCTTATTCTTTTTTTTTAACTATTACTTGGTCACACTATATAAATCCATGCCGGTTGCATGGATTTATATAGTGTGACCAAGTTGTCAAGCACTTTCTAAGTGAAGCTAAAATCGCTTGGAAAAGCACTTGATAACCCCCATGCAGAAATGCATGCAAAAATGCTTGACAAATGCTTCAACCTGGAGGGAAAAATGCATGTAAAATCTGCATGTGTTTTTCCTGCCAGGGAGAAGCGGAAAAAATATGCAGCATTTCTGCATCGTAGGCAAATAGCCTAAGACGAGGTGCACACTTTTCTGCTCATTTAGCCTACAATGCATGTCGGGAGCTTTTCTCAACGTATACTGTAACATTGTCTTAGATGACCATTCACCAGATTGAGGTCAAACAAGTGTTCTTTTGGCATGTGTCTGGCAGGCATGTGCCAGTGTACAGTTTGATTTTCTGCATAGAAAAGTGCAGCAGGCTGAGCTTTCATGTACAGTTGGACTCTGTAGAGAAATGTATACCATATACCAGTGAAATGGAAGAGGGATGGCCACAGGACTGCAGCAATCAGAAGACACACACAAAGATTACACAATATAATATGAATATTTACTAGCCAGTTTATAAAGCAAAGGAAAGGATTAGTGATGAGAGAGCACTAAAATGCTCGGGGGCTTGACCCGAGTAACAAGTATAATGGAAGTCAACAGGAAACTCGAGCAATTTTCCGGCGGCACCCCCCTGAGGTCTGAAGGGGTCTAAAAATTGCTCAAATTGATGGAAACAGCATTGAAATGGCATGGAAACAGAATGGAGAAGACCCCTGGAAGCATCTCTGAATTCCAGATCGCTGCTGGGAACGATGTTATCAGAGTATTACGCCACTTTTACTGACTGACAATAAAACATACAAAACCGAAGCTAAAACGGATTTTACTGGAAAGAATGTTGAGAAACATTATTTCCAGGATAATGACTTGTATATAAGGCAAGATAAATAAGATAAAAAAATGCTCCTCCACACCTTGGGCTATGTTCACACATAGTGTTTTTGCTGTGTTTTTGCACGTTCGCATTGCTTTCAATGTTGAAAAAAATATTCACCAGTAAATGTAATTTTAACATTTTAATACCTTATCTGGTCATGTGTATGAGACATGATCAGACATATCCAGTTTAATTTATGAAGGAGCGACTCTGAAAGTCCCTTTTTTATTTCAAGGCCATCAGGGGGCCCTCACAATTTGTAGAGGTCCATTAGTCGGCCCTCACTAATGTTGGAGGGTCAGCAAGTGGCCCTCACTATTTTCAGAAGGCCATTCGGCAGCCCTCATTCAAATTTTAGAGGGCCAGCAGCCGGCCTTCAATCAACATTTTTAGAGGGCCAGCAGCCAGCCCTCACTAAGCATTTTTGGAGGGCCAGCAGCCCGCTATGCTTTGCATAGTTGTATATTGCTACTGCAATATAATGTATCCATCTGAGGTGGTCAAATTTTCTTTTTCATATATATTCTGCAAATTTTCATACTTGGAGTGCCAGTAGGCGGCCCTCAAAATTTATAAAGTGCAAGCAGGCGGCCTCCATTATTTTTAGAAGGCCAGCAGGTGTCTTGTGGACAGATGAGTAATGAGAAAACCTCGGTACTCAGTAACTCATGATTTTATATGAATTTAATTGCAGTCCAAAATAAAAGTAACACAAACGTTTTGGTCAACACGACCTTCATCAGTGTACCGACTGCTGGGGATAATGGAGAATAGGAAGAGGAAGGAGGAGGATGCAATGTCTCAATCAAGGTTGGTCTCTGACCCAGAGTAATGATGTGCGTGGCAGGGAACGTGGTGCCCACCGCAACTCCTGGAACCAGCTGTAGACTCCGCGTTCCCTGCCATGCACATCATCACTCTGGGTCAGAGTGCTCACTGAGCATTCGTGGCGTGCTCGGCATCTATATTAGTGCCGCCGCGACTGCATGTGTCACAGCTGTTAAACAGCTGTGACACATGCAGGGATTGCCTAACAAACAGGCAATCCTTGCATATGTCACAGCTGTTTAACAGCTGTGACACATGCAGCCGCAGCAGCACTAACATAGAGGCCGAGCACGCCGCAAATACTCGGAAAGGATTAACAATATACACTCACTGAACACTACAGATCACTGTAAAAATTATTAATCTGTCAATGAATTTTTTAAAGAAGCAATCAAGTTATAGTCTCATAGACAGTGTAAGAGATGATACCTAGCACCTATCCCTATACTAAATGCAGCTAACATTGGTATTAATATGGAATAGAATAGAATTTTTTTTTTCCGTTACAGCAGCAAGGATTATAAGGCAATAATTTCTGAATAGAGGCCTATAATATGCTATCCCTAGGGCGACAGCTCACCGTACACGAATTGCAGATAAGAGAGGTAATATAGTAATATTGTAGAAAATAGAATAGATTTAAATCGACCCTGAAAAGATTTTTTTTGGTACGTGGCAGCACCAAACTGTGGAGGAATGCAAGCATCCCTGCCTACTTTGATGAATTACTGAGTACAGATCACCGTAAAAATTATGAATCTGTCAATCAGTGTATTGAAAAAACAATCAAGTTATAAACACTGGAAGAGATGTATGTGACCACAATGAACACTCATTTCCACCAGATGAAACTTAGCACCTATCCCTATACTAAATGCAGCTAACAGCGGTATTAATAGAGAATAGAATAAACTTTTTTTCGATTGCAGCATCGATTGATATGGAGGAGACCAGGATCTTCTATACTTACTGTACAAAGTCTCATGCACCAGCTGTGAAATCCTTTATGCAGTTTGAGATCTCCCTATTTGATGACCACCTGACAATCGGCTCTTTAGGTTTCCATAACTAAAAGGTGGAGCCTCAGAAAAACTTTTTTTCACATTAACAATCAGTGTTTCTCCTAGACTGGTAAAGCGTATGCATTAAGTGCAAGGAATGCGAACAATTAGAAGAAGGCACTCCAATACCCCTTTGAAGAGACATAGTGGAGGCCTCAGAAAACATTTTTTTCCCTTAGTAAGGAGTGAGTATCCTAGACTGGTAAAGCGCATGCATTAAGTGCATGAGTTGGAAAACATTTACCCCTGGGGGTATACATATCTATAAAAGAATGTTCTAGGTAGGCCTCTAAAAATTATTAATGTGGGCATCATACACAGCCCTAAAAAAATTAGAGTGAGGGCAGCATGATCACCCTTTTGATATGGTGGTGGAGGAGGAGGAGAAAAAGGAGGAGGACGACATAAAAAAGACGACATCCTGAAGCTTATACCCAGATTTAGGTGGGAAGGGGTGCATGGGAACACACTAGAAAAAAAAACAAAACACTGAATTTGAGTTTATTTTGCTACTGTTATCCGGTGGTGTAGAGAAGTCTGGGCCAATCCAGCCCTTATTCATTTTGATAAGAATCAGCCTGTCAGCATTTTCAGTTGACAGATGGATGCGCCTATCAGTTATAATGCCCCCATTGACATTAAAAACCCTATCTGACAAAACACTAGTGGCAGGACCTCCAAGGCGTAGAGAGACAGTTCTTGCCACGTGTTCAGCTTTGATACCAAAAATTATAAGGCACAGATAAATCACAGAGGATGCTGGTATGGTCAGCAAGGTACTCTTTCAGAATCTTCCAAAACTTTTCCCTCCTTGTCAAAGTACTCCACGCACCAGGGCCTGAGCGGTGGGAGGGTCTGAAATAACTGTCCCACACCTTTGACAGTGTTCCCCTGCCTCTGCTGCATCTGATGTATGTCTCCCTTGTGTCTACTCCTTGGTTGACCAAGGAACTGTGACCTCTACTGCCAGCGTTGTCAGATGGGCATTTTCCTAATAAATCTTCAACTAGGTTCTTCTGGTACTGCACCATTTTCGTAGACCTCAGACCCAGGGGAAGGAATGTTGGAAAGTTCTTTTTGTAGCATGTGTCTAGAAGGGTGACAAACAAGTAATTAATATTGGCCAAAATGCTTACGGGAAAGGCAGCATAACATAAACTCAGCCATGATTGCCAGACTGCCAACAGCTAAGACTTCCCTGTCCCGACCAATAGGACTGTCCATCTCCTCCTCAACCTCCTCCTCATCTTCCCTCTTCTCTTCATCTTTGGGCCATCCACGCTCAACAAATGGAATGAAGGTGGTGTGGGTAGTACCGTCTGTAGCGCAGGCAATAAGCTCCTATTTCTCCTTCTCCTCCTTATCACACTATCCGTGTTGAGAAGATGAGATTAGGCTGGGCTATGTAGCATCACCCTGTACAGTTTCTTGCTCCATCCAAACTTGCTCAGCCTGCAAAACCTCCTCTTTAATTGTGAGCAGCGAGCTTTTCAGTAGACAGTGAAGTGGGATGGCGTCATCGCTGCACACTATCTTGGTCGACTCCTCAAAGTTTTGGAGAATGGCACAAATAACAGACATCCATTCCCACTCATCAACTCTTATGTGTAGAGGCTGACCGGAATACTGACAGGTATGTTGGAGCTGTTATTCAACTACTGCCCTCTGCTGCTCACAAAGCCTTACCAACATATGTAATGTTGAGTACCAACTAGTAATGAGCGAACGTACTCGCCACTGCTCGGTACTCGCCCGAGCATATCACTGCTCGAGATGCTCGGCGCTCTACAAGTATTTCCTGGTTGCTTGGGCGGGACTGCTAGTCACAGTCTACCCCGCAATCAGGCAGAGTAGGAAGAGGTGCTGCTGCGTCAGGGTGAGATTTGCTTGTTTAGAGTTAGTATAGGTATTCCACAACATATATCCATAATATCCATCTGAACTAACAGTCCTTCTGAGGACTAATCCAGCTGCATATATTCAGTGGTAATAACAGGAATTAGGCAGGCAGGCAGTGTATGTGGCAGACTGCAGTGCATATAGCAAGAGGGTCCATTGAATGGCCTGTTAGTCTAGGTATTCCACAACACACACATATATATATATCTATAATATAACCGGGGATGCGTGTCTCTGTCTGAAGCCTTTATAGACTGCACATGCACGACGCGCAGTCTGGCTCCAGACAGAAGACCGCATCCAGCCGTTACAGGTAAGAGGAGTGTATGGCGCCGGAGATCGCAGTATGCATAGACACTGAACGCATACCGCGATCTCCAGCGCCATACTTACCTGAGTGGGAGGAACATTGCCGCAGCGCCACCCTTCGCCGGAGACCGGGGCAGGAGTGAGGCATCGGATCGGCACATACTCATAGCGCTATCCGGCACCATTTTACTGAAAGCACATTTGCAGTGTGTCTTCAGCAAAATGGCACCGGACAGCACGGTGCTCCGGCGCCGCACTCCTCCCCCGGCTTCCGTCAGAACAGGACACAGCAGCGCTGGAGCACAAAGAAGAAAGGTGAGTATAACTGTTAATTTTTTTGGATGTGTGTACAGCGTGAAAGGGATGAGGGGGTCACACATACCAGGATTGTGGGGTGAGGGGACCATGCATACCAGGATTGCGGGGTGAGGGGACTATACATACCAGGATTGCGGGGTAAGGGGTACCACACATACAAGGATTGGGGGGTGAGGGGACCATGCATACCAGGATGAGGAGTACCACACATACCATTATTGGGGGATAAGGGGACCATGCATACCAGGATTGGGGGGTGAGGGGTGCCATGCATACCAGAATAGGGATGAGGGGTACCATACATACCAGGATAGGAATGCGGGGTACCATGCATACCAGGATGAGGGATGGGATGCCATGCATACCAGGATGAGGGTATCATGCATACCAGAATAGGGATGAGAGGTACCATGCATACCAGGATAAGGATGAGGGGTGCCATGCTTACTAGGATGAGGGATTGGGTGCCATGCATACCAGGATGAGGGGTACCATACATACCAGAATAGGGATGAGGGGTGCCATACATACAAGCATGAGGGGTACCATACATACCAAGATAGGGATGAGAGGTACCATGTATACCAGGATTGGGGATTAGGGGCCCATGCATACCAGGATAGGGATGAGGAGTGCCATGCATACCAGAATGGGGGTGAGGGAGCCATGCATACCAGGATTGGGGATGAGGGGTGGTGCCATGCATATCAGGATTGGGGATGAGGGAGCCATGCATACCAGGATTGGGGATGAGGGAGACATGCATACCAGGATTGGGGATGAGGGGTGCCATGCATACCAGGATTGGGGATGAGGGGTGCCATGCATACCACGATTGGGGATGAGGGGTGCCATACATACCAGGATTGGGGATGGGGGGTGCCTTGCATACCGGGATTGGGGATGAGGGGTGCCATGCATACCAGGATTCAGATGAGGGGCCATGCATACCTGGATAGGGATGAGGAGTGTCATGCATACCAGGATGGGGGAGAGGGGTGCCATGCATACCAGAATGTGGGTGAGGGGCCCCGGCATACCAGGATGAGGGATACCATACATACCAGGATAGGGATGAGTGATGGGGTAACATGCATACCAGGATAGGGATGAGGAGTACAACACATACCAGGTTTTGGGATGGGGGTGCCATGCATACCAGGATTGGGGGTGAGGGGTGCCATGCATACCAGGATTGGGGATGAGGGGTGCCATGCATACCAGGATTTCTGGATTGGGGGTAAGGGGTGCCATGCATACCAGGATTGGGGGTGAGGGGTGCAATGCATACCAGGATTGGGGATGAGGGGTGCCATGCATGCCAGGATTGGGGGTGAGGGGTGCCATGCATACCAGGATAGGGATGAGGGGTGCCATGCATACCAGGATGGGGATGAGGGGTGCCATGCATACCAGGATAGGATGGTGGGGGCAGCACAAATACCAGGAGGGGGGCAGCACATACCAGCATGGGAGACCATATACCAATAAAAATGCTTGCCACCCGGGCGTAGAACCGGTTCAATTGCTAGTATATATATACATATATATATATATATATATATATATATATATATATATATATATATACAGTGGGTACGGAAAGTATTCAGACCCCTTTAAATTTTTCACTCTTTGTTTCATTGCAGTCATTTGGTAAATTTTAAAAAGTTCATTTTTTTATCATTAAAGTACACTCTGCACCCCATCTTGCCTGAAAAAAAACCCAGAAAAGTAGAATTTTTTTCAATTTTATTAAAAATGAAAAACTGAATTATCACATGATCATTGATCATAAGTTTTCAGACCCTTTGCTCAGACACTCATATTTAAGTCACATGCTGTCCATTTCCTTGTGACCCTCCTTGAAATGGTTCTACTCCTTCATTGGAGTCCAGCGGTGTTTAATTAAACTGATAGGACTTGATTTGGAAAGGCACACACCTGTCTATATAAGACCTCACAGCTCACAGTGCATGTCAGACCAAATGAGAATCATGAGCTCAAAGGAACTGCCCAAGGAGCTCAGAGACAGAATTGCGGTAAGGCACAGATCTGGTCAAGGTTACAAAAGAATTTCTGCATTACTCAAGGTTCCTAAGAGCACAGTGCCCTCCATAATCCTTAAATGGAAGAAGTTTGGGACCACCAGAAGTCTTCCTAGACCTGGCCGTCCGCCAAACTGAGCAATCGTGGGAGAAGAGCCTTGGTGAGAGAGGTAAAGAAGAACCCCAAGATCACTGTGGCTGAGCTCCAGAGATGCAGTAGGGAGATGGGAGAAAGTTCCACAAAGTCAACTATCACTGCAGCTCTCCACCATTCGGGCCTTTATGGCAGAGTGGCCCGATGGAAGCCCCTCCTAAGTGCAAGACATATGAAAGCCCGCATAGAGTTTGCTCAAAAACACATGAAAGACTCCCAGAGTATGAGAAATAAGATTCTCTGGTCTGATGAGACGAAGATAGAACTTTTTGGTGATAATTCAAAACGGTATGTGTGGAGAAAACCAGGCACTGCTCAACATCTTCCCAATACAATCCCAACAGTGAAACATGGTGGTGGCAGCATCATGCTGTGGGGTTGTTTTTCAGCTGCAGGGACAGTACGACTGGTTACAATTTAAAGAAACATGAATGAGGCCAAGTATAGAGTTATCCTGGATGAAAACCTCTTTCAGAGTGCTCTGGACCAAAGACTTGGCCGAAGGTTCACCTTTCAACAAGATGATGACCCTAAGTACACAGACAAAGCTAAAATAACAAAGGAGTGACTTCAGAACAACTCTGTGACCATTCTTGACTGGCCCACCAAAGCCCTGACCTAAACCTAATTGAGCATCTCTGGAGAGACCTGAAAATGGCTGTCCACCAACGTTCACAACCCAACCTGACGGAACTGGAGAGGATTTGCAAGGAAGAATGGCAGGGGATCCCCAAATCCAGATGTGAAAAACTTGTTGCATCATTCCCAAGAAGACTCATGGCTGTACTAACTCAAAAGGGTGCTCATACTCAATACTGAGCAAAGGGTCTGAATACTTATGACTAGTGTTGAGCAAGCACTAAAATGCTCGGGTGCTCGAAGCTCGGGCCGAGCTCGCCGTGATACTTGGGTGCTCGACCCGAGCAAAGAGCCCAATGTTAGTCTATGGGAGACCCGAGAATTTTTGCGGCCGCACCCCCGGCAGTCTTTTAAAAGCCTAACAAGTGCCCAAAACGATAGTGACAGTGCTCAAATGACATGGGGACAGCATGGGGATCGCCCCTGGAAGCATTTCTGACCCCCAGGTCACTGCTGTCAACAACATGGTCAGAGGTATTAAGTCACTTTTACGGGCTCACAATAAAACGTTCAAAAACGAAACTGAAACTGCTTTCCTGTGAAATATGTTAAGGAACTTCCTTTCCAGGGTAAAGACTTGTGTATAAGGTAAAATAAATAACCCCCCCAAAAAAATACTCCCCCACACGTTGGGCTATGTTCACAAGTATCATTTTTTATGCGTTTTTGCACTTTTGTATTGCTTTCAACCGTGACAAATGCATTTACTGGGAAATGTCATTTTAACATTTTACAATCTTATCTGGCCATGTGCTGTGTGACACATGCATACAGTGCTGAAAAGACATGGGAACAGCATGGGGAAGACCCCTGGAAGCATCTCTGACACCCAGGTCACTGCCTAAAAGTGTGCTCATCAGAAGTGATCCATGCCGCATCAGAAGATGCAGACTTGCAACTATCCCCATGCAAGTCCTTGTCCCAGGGCAGTGTTCAATTGTACCTCCCCCATTCCTTGCAATGCAAGCGCAAATATGCAGCCTGCCACCCACCCACCCCCAGGCTGCAATGCCATACTTTTAGCTTGCACTTGAAATGGGGCCTTTTAGTTAGGAGGAGGCTGAAGCTGGCAACTACCTCATGGCTGCTTCGGCAGCGAGGTCTCCATACTCAGTCCCCAACCACCACTATTAGTCCCGGTAACCTTCCCCACACTTTTCTGAGCCTGGCCTGCTTTAGGGCAGCATTGGACGAGCCGACCAGAGAACCAGACTCCTCTGATGGGCCCTGGCTTCTCCATCAGGGGAGTTGAGAGTGCCAAGGTGAGGAGCATGATGATGATAGAAGTTAGCATCTGCTTTTTTTCTTGGAATGCAAGCGCATGTATGTAGTAGCGGCAAGGCATGAGGTGGTCAGCGTTTTGGCGCATATCCTACCTCCTCCGAGGATTGCTGGATGTTTTCCTGCTACTATCCCAGTTCTATGACTCCTGTTAAAACAAAGCTTCAGGTGATAAATGATGGTGGTGGCAAAGGAGAAAGAGCAGGAGGAACAGGGACCATTCACATCAATATCAGGCCAGTCAACCACACATGTCTTGTAGGATATGTTTCTGTACCAAAAGGAGCGGTTCAGCTACTCAGTTATAGGGCATACAGTGAGTGCAATGCCTACCAAAAATTTAGAGGCACTCCAATGCTCCTTGGAAGTGACATGGAGGTCAGAGGGCCTTAACTAAACCATTTTTTCCATTTATTGCAACTGGGTCTCCTGTGCACTGTTAGCCTAAGCAGTGAATGGAAGGCTTTCCAAAAATTATGAGGAACTGCAATGCCCCTTGAAGCAGACGTGGATTACAGCGTACTAAAAACCTTTTACCCATTATTGGGGAGTGGGTCTCCCTTAGTGTTCGCCTATGCATTGAAAAGTAAAAGCTGACTAAAATTAGGAGGAAATGCAATGCCAGTTGGAAGAGTCATGGAGGTCGCAGTAGCTTAACAAGACGGTTTTAATGCCCCTCGGAAGAGACGTGGAGGTCCCCGTAGCTTAACAAGATGGTTTTAATGCCCCTCGGAAGAGACGTGGAGGTCGCAGTAGCTTAACAAGATGGTTTTAATGCCCCACGGAAGAGACGTGAAGGTCCCAGTAGCTTAGCAAGACGGTTTTAATGCCCCTTGGAAGAGACGTGGAGGTCACAGTAGCTTAACAAGACAGTTTTAATGTCCCTCGGAAGAGACGGGAGGTCGCAGTAGCTTAACAAGACAGTTTTAATGCCCCTTGGAAGAGACGTGGAGGTTGCAGTAGCTTAACAAGATGGTTTTAATGCCCCTTGGAAAAGTGGTGGAGGTCACAGTAGCTTAACAAGACGCTTTTAATACCCCTCGGAAGAGACGTGGAGGTCCCAGTAGCTTAACAAGATTGTTTTAATGCCCCTCGGAAAAGTGGTGGAGGTCCCAGTAGCTTATCAAGACGGTTTTAATGCCCCTTGGAAAAGTAGTGGAGGTCACAGTAGCTTAACAAGATGGTTTTAATGACACTTGGAAAAGTGGTGGAGGTCACAGTAGCTTAACAAGATGGTTTTAATGCCCCTCGGAAGAGACGTGGAGGTCACAGTAGCTTAACAGGATGGTTTTAATGCCCCTTGGAAAAGTGGTGGAGGTCACAGTAGAATATCAATTATTGGGGAGTGGGTCTCCCATAGACTTTGCCTATGCCTTCCAAGCAAAAGCTGCCAAAAATTAGGACGGAGGAACTAGCAATGCCCCTTACAAGAGCCATGCAGTACAGCATATTACAAACATTATTCTCATTATTGGGGAGTGGGTCTTCCATAGTCTTTGCTTAGGCCTTCCAAGCAAAAGCTGCCAAAAATTAGGACGGAGGAACTTGCAATGCCCCTTACAAGAGCCATGCAGTACAGCATATTTCAAACATTATTCCCATTATTGGGCAGTTGGTCTCCCATAGTCTTTGCCAATGCCTTCCAAGCAAAAGATGACAAAAATAAGGATGGAGGTACTTTCAATAATGGCAACACGGACCACGTCACCCTGGTGGTATAGTGGTGGTGGAGGCAGAGGATAAGGAGAAGAACATAAAACAGCCGAAATGAGGAAGCGTATACCCATGTGTGGGTGTGAAGCATTGCATGTGAATACACCTCCCGAAATAACACAGTGGATTTGACTTTATGTTTCTCTGCTGTCATTTGGTGGTGATGAGAAGCCTGGCTCAATCCAGCCCTTGTTCATTTTGATAAGGGTCAGCTTGTCAGCATTGTCGGTTGACAGGCGAGTGCGCTTATTAGTTATAATTCCCCCAGCAGCACTAAAAACACGCTCCGATAGCACGCTAGCGGCAAGGCAGGCCAGGACCTCCAAGGCGTACAGAACGAGTTCATTCCAAGTGTCCAGCTTGGATACCCAACAATTAAAAGGCACAGAGGGATCACAGAGGACGCTGGTACGGTCGGTAAGGTACTCCCTCACCATCTTTTGAAACTTTCCACTCCTTGTGAGAGTACCCTGCACCTCAGGGTCTGTCCGATGGGAGGGTCTGAGAAAACTGTCCCAGAACGTTGACAGTGTTCCCCTGCCTCTGCTGGATTGGAGTTGCATCTCTCTCGCATGTACGCCTTGGTAGGGCAACGAACTGTGACCTCTGCCGCTAGCGTGTTCAGATGGGAATTTTTTTAACAGTTCTGCAGCAAGGGCCTTCTGGTACTGCCCCATTTTTGTAGACCTCTCCACCTCAGGAATAAGAAAGTGAAATTTCTCTTTGTAGCGGGGGTCTAAAAGTGTCAACAACCAGTAATGACTGTCACCCAACATTTTGACAACACGAGGGTCACGGTTAAGGCAGCATAACATAAAATCAGCCATGCGTGCCAGAATGGTAGAGGGCAAGACTTCCGTGTCCTCACCAAGATGACGACTGACCATGCTCTCCTCCTCCTGCTCCTCCTCCCCCCTGTCCACAGGCCACCCACGCTGAACCGATGGTATGACAGTTGTACAGATACTACCGTCTACAGCGCATGATACAAGCTCCTATTCTTCCTCCTCCTCCTCCTCCTCTCTCTCATTGTCCCCCAATGCACATTGGGATGAAATAAGGCTGGGTTTTGTGAAATCGACCGCTATTGCTTCTTGATCCATCTCATCATACTCTGGCTGCAATTCCTCCTCTTTAATTCTCTGCAGAGAGCGTTGCAAAAGACAGACAAGTGGAATGCTGACGCTAATGATGGCGTCATCGCCACTCACCATCTTGGTGGACTCCTCAAAGTTTGTCAAGATGGTACATATGTCAGACATCCAGGTCCACTCGTGAGGTCTTATGTGTGGAGTCTTACCTGAATATAGACGGCCTTGTTGCAGTTGGTATTCCACAACTGCTCTCTTCTGCTCACAAATCCTTTGAAAAATGTGGAGGGTAGAGTTCCAACGTGTGGGGACATCACACACCAGTCGGTGTGACAGAAGCTGCAAACGCTGCTGCAACACAGCAAGGGCAGAGGAAGCTGTAGCCGACTTGCGAAAATGAGCTGACAGGCGGCGTCCTTTGACGAGCAGATCTGGAAACTCGGGGTACGATTTAAGAAACCGCTGAAACATGAGGTTAAGCACATGAGCCAGGCATGGTACGTGTGTGATCTCGCCTCGCCTCAGAGCCGCCACCAGGTTACGGACATTGTCACACACGACCATGCCTGGATGTAGGTTCAGCGGTGTTAGCCACAGATCTGCCTGCTCTTTCAAAGCTGTCCACAACTCACAAGCAGTGTGAGGTTTCTCACCTAAGCTTATGAGTTTCAGCACAGTTTGTTGCCGCTTGGCGGAGGCTGTACTGCAGTGCTTCCAGCTTGTAGCTGATGTGGTGATATCAGAGATGGAGGCTGAACATGAGGAGGAGGAGGAGGATGATGCGCAGGAGCTGTACACTGTGGGGGCAACTCTGACTGACATAGGACCCGCAATCCTCGGTGTGGGGAGGATGTGTTCCGTCCCAAGGTCCGGCTGGGTCCCGGCTTCCACTATGTTTACCCAGTGTGCCGTCAGGGAGATGTACTGTCCCTGGGCACAACCACTTGTCCACGTGTCCGTTGTCCGGTGGACTCTTCCAGTAACTGCGTTGTTGAGGGCACGGCAGATGTTTTGGGACACGTGCTTGTGTAGTGCGGCGATGGCACACCAGGCAAAATAGTGTTGACTGGGGACCGAGTACCGAGGGACGGCCACCGCCATAAGGTTGCGGAAGAATTCCGTCTCCACCAGCCTAAAAGGCAGCATTTCCAACGCAAGCAGTCGTGAAATGTGCGAATTTAGGACTGTGGCCTGTGGGGCGTTAGCTGCGAATTTCTGCTTTCGTTCAAAGGTCTGGGACATGGACAATTGAACGCAGCGGTGGGCTGTGGACATGGACGTTGATGCTATTTCTTGAGAAACTGCCATAACAAGTGAAGAATGAGAAGAGGGGGCATGCAGTATGGACAGGAGATTGCCTTGCACACACAACAGGGGGTTCTATTGCACACACAACAGCGGAAGAAGCAGTGGTGAAACCCGCTGACACTGGTCGTAGACCCTGGGGTTCACCCCACAAAGTCGGGTGCTTTGCTGCCATGTGCCTGATCATGCTGGTGGTGGTCAGGCTGGTAGTTTTGTCACCCCTGCTGATGCTGGCATGGCAAGTGGTACAAATGGCCTTTTTGGGGTTATCAGCAGAGTCTTTAAAAAAATTCCAGACTCTGGAAGACCTACAGGTTGTACTGGCAACGTCCCTCGTGTTGGTGTCACGGGGAACTGTTGCTTGCCTTCTGTGTGCGGCCACAACACTGCCACATTGGGTCCGTTATTTGATCATCCACCACCTCCTCCTCTTCCACTTGCGCACCACGATCCTCCTCCTCACTTCCTGGCAATTGTGTCTCGTCATCGTCCACCTCTTGTGACAAATTGCCAGCGTCGACTTCCTGTGGCCGTGGGTGTTCAAATATTTGGGCATTGCTACATGGGATCTCCTCTTCCACCACTTCAAGCAGAGCAGGCGAGGGGCACAATTCTGGAAATGGACCAGTGAACAGCTCTTCAGAGTGTCCAAGTGTGGGATCAGTTGCTGTCTGACGACACTCGGCATGGTGGGAGTAAGGAGCATCAGGGTGAGGAGGAGTATGCGGTCAAGACTCACAGCTACTAAGATTTGACCGTGTGGAAGACAGACCGGAGATGGTGGTGCCCAGGTAACTGGAAGTATTATCTGCTATCCAATTAATAACCTGTTCACACTGATCAGTTCACAATACTGGTGTTGTTCTGAGCTTCCCTAGTAGTGTTGAGCCACCACCGTAGTGTTCGGGTTCGGTTCGGTTCGTCGAACACCGGGATGTTCGAGGAACTGTTTGTCGAACTGTTCGTCGAACACCTTAGAACACCGTCGAACACCGTTAAAACCAATGGCAGGCAAACAAAAACACATAGAAACACATAGAAAACACCTTCAAAGGTGTCCAAAAGCTGACAAACTGCTCAGAAGACGCTTTCTTTAAAAAAGCCGGCCGGCAATTCAGCAGCGGCATACACCGGTACCTGACAATTTAGACAAGAAGGAATAGAGCCTCACACATAGATTAGATAGATAGAAACATGTCAGTCACATATATATGAAGTACAGTGACAGTGTTGCTTACTGTACTTGTCATTTAGTGTAAAGGATTTATTAAAAAATATAATAGTGTTTTCATGCACTGTCTCTTTAAAAAAGCCGGCCGGCAATTCAGCATCTGTACCCGACAATTTATAACAGACAGAATAGAGCTTCACACATAGATTAGATAGATAGAAACATGTCAGTCACATATATATGAAGTACAGTGACAATGTTGCTTACTGTACTTGTCATTTAGTGTAAAGGATTTATTAAAAAAAATAATAGTGTTTTCATGCACCGTCTCTTTAAAAAAGCCGGCCGGCAATTCAGCATCTGTACCCAACAATTTAGAATAGAAGGAATAGAGAATCACACATAGATTAGATAGATAGAAACATGTCAGTCACATATATATGAAGTACAGTGACAATGTTGCTTACTGTACTTGTCATTTAGTGTAAAGGATTTATTAAAAAAAATATTAGTGTTTTCATGCACCGTCTCTTTAAAAAAGCCGGCCGGCAATTCAGCATCTGTACCCGACAATTTATAACAGACAGAATAGAGCTTCACACATAGATTAGATAGATAGAAACATGTCAGTCACATATATATGAAGTACAGTGATAGTGTTGGTTACTGTACTTGTCATTTAGTATTAAAATAAAGGATTTATTATTAAAAAAAATTGGCGTGGGGTTCCCTTCAATTTTAGTCTCTAGCGGAGGTTAAGCAGACAGCTGGGGCAGATGTTTGAAGCCTGGGAAGGGGGTAATACCCACAGAGCTTCCCAGGCTACTAATATGAGCCCCCAGCTGAATACATAGCCTTTACTAGCTATTAAAATGGGGGACCCCCCCAAAAAAATGACGTGGGGTCCCCCCTAATTTAATAGCTAGCAAAGGCTAGGCAGACAGCTTCAGCTCTGCTACATCGAGATGACAGGCTGGACCGCAGCAGAACGCTGCCATCCAGCCTGTCATGCCGCAGACACTGAGAAGAGCAGGCATGCTTGCGCTCCACATTGTCTCTCTGTGACGGCATCCAGATGAGCCGAGGTCATGTCCAATGAACTCGGCTCACCTCATGCACGTCACTGACAGCGTGGGAAAATTCTCACGCTGAAGTGCTGAGTGCAGGAGAATTCTCCCACGCTGTCAGTGACGTGCATGAGGTGAGCTCATGTCCAATGAACTCAGCTCACCTCATGCACCTCACTGACAGCGTGGGAAAATTCTCCTGCACTCAGCGCTTCAGCGTGAGAATTCTCCCACGCTGTAAGTGACGTGCATGAGGTGAGCCAAGTTCATTGGACATGACCTCGGCTCATCTTTATGCCGTCACAGAGAGACAATGTGTAGCGCAAGCAAGCCTGCGCTTCTCAGTGTCTGCGGGATGACAGGCTGGATGGCGGCGTTCTGCTGCGGTCCAGCCTGTCATCTCGATGTAGCAGAGCTGAAGCTGTCGTGGGAACCATGGAAAGGTAAGGATGAGGTTGCTTTATTATTTTATTTTTATTACAGGAGATCGTTGGCTTCAGCTGGAATGGGCGTGACGGTAAGTATGGTTTAATTTAGAACAATAAAGAATTGTGTCTTTATTTCAATTAAAGGACTTTATTCTGGGTGTTTGTGTTTTTTTTAACTTTGACTATGGGGTTAGTAATGGGGGTGTCTTATAGACGCCTCTCCATTACTAACTTGGGCTTGATGTCAGCTGGCATTATAAGCTGACATCAACCCCAGCCCTATTACCCCCTGCCACCGCACCAGGGCAGCGTGGAAGAGCGAGGCTAAGTGCCAGAATTGGCGCATCCTATGAATGCGCCATTTCTGGGGCGGCTGACGGCTGGTGTTTCTAGCCTGGGAGGGGGCCAATATTCATGGCTCCCTTCCTGGGCTATTAATATCAGCCCCCAGCTGTCTGCCTAGCCTTTGCTAGCTATTAAATTAGGGGGGACCCCACATCATTTTTTTGGGGGGGTCCCCCATTTTAATAGCTAGTAAAGGCTATGTATTCAGCTGGGGGCTGATATTAGTAGCCTGGGAAGCTCCGTGGATATTACCCCCTTCCCAGGCTTCAAACATCTGCCCCAGCTGTCTGCTTAACCTCCGCTAGAGCCTAAAATTAAGGGGAACCCCATGCCAATTTTTTTAATAATAAATCCTTTATTTTAATACTAAATGACAAGTACAGTAACCAACACTATCACTGTACTTCATATATATGTGACTGACATGTTTCTATCTAATCTATGTGTGAAGCTCTATTCTGTCTGTTATAAATTGTCGGGTACAGATGCTGAATTGCCGGCCGGCTTTCTTAAAGAGACGGTGCATGAAAACACTAATATTTTTTTTAATAAATCCTTTACACTAAATGACAAGTACAGTAAGCAACACTGTCACTGTACTTCATATATATGTGACTGACATGTTTCTATCTATCTAATCTATGTGTGATTCTCTATTCCTTCTATTCTAAATTGTCGGGTACCGCTGCTGAATTGCCGGCTGGCTTTTTTAAAGAGACGGTGCATGAAAACACTATTATTTTTTTTGATAAATCCTTTACGCTAAATGACAAGTACAGTAAGCAACACTTTCACTGTACTTCGTATATATGTGGCTGACATGTTTATATCTATCTAATCTATGTGTGAAGCTCTATTCTTTCGGTTCTAAATTGTCGGGTACCGGTGTATGCCGCTGCTGAATTGCCGGCTTTTCATGTTTCACTGTTGGCACTGTTCCCATCGATTTGGGCAATCACTGTAATGCCACAACCACCATGGCTGTGGCATTACAGTGAGTGGTAGACAATCCCTGCATGATTGGTGCTCTAAATAGCACCAGACATGCAGGACACGCTTTTGGTGCACGAACAGTTATCGAACATAAACTCGAACAGCCGAATTTTTTGCAAATCGTTCGGGTTCGTCGAACAACTCGAACACCGCCCAAAACAGCTCGAATTTGAGATTGGCGAACAGTTCTAGTCGAACACCGCTCATCTCTATTCCCTAGTAATTCGGTCAAGAAGTGGGAGCGAGAAGATGTGGCTGTTGGTTGTGGCACATTTTCACCTTTGCCACAGCCCCTTCCTCTGCACGCACCATCACCAGAACGTCCAGTTCCACGTCCTTGCCACGCGCCTTGCCCATTGTAAAGGAAGTAAAATAGCTTACACTTGCACTATAAATGGAAAAAGGGTAATAAAAAGTAGATTAGAACCGTGGAAGAGGAAAACCACAGTTCAATTTCTCTGGCCTACACCCGACTCTTTTAAACAATCTGAACAATCAGGGAGAAACTATTACTGTTTTTCTTTAGGGAAAAAATACCAAAAGCTGGATAATAGAGATTTTTTACTGTGGGACGGCAAAACCACAGTTATAATTTACTGATGTATACCAGACTCTTTTAAACAGATATATTGGTGTCTGAACAATCAGGAGACACTATTACTGTTTTTCTTTATGGAAAAAAATGCCAAAAGCAGGATAATACAGAGATTTGACCCGTGGAACTGCAAAACCACAGTTCTATTTCTCGGGCCTACACCAGACTATTTTCAACAGATATATTGGTGTCTGAACAATCAGTGAGACACTATTACAGTATTTTTTTTACGGCAAAATATGCCAAAAGCAGGATAATAGAGATTTTTTACCGTGCAACAGCAAAACCACAGTTATGATTTACTGGTGTATACCAGACTTTTTTAAATATATATATTTGCGGCTGAACATTTAGCGACACACTCAAACTGTTTTTTTTTAGATACAAATGGCCCAAAAGTGGATAATACAGAGGTTTGAACCGTGGAACTGCAAAACCACACTTCTGTTTCTCTCGCCTACACCAGACTATTCTCAACAGATATATTTCTGTCTGAACAATCAGGGAGACACTATTACAGTTTTTTTTTACGGCAAAAAATGCCAAAAGCAGGATAATAGAGATTTTTTATCGTGGAACAGCAAAACCACAGTTATAATTTACTGGTGTGTACCAGACTTTTTTAAATATATATATGTGCGGCTGAACAGTGAGCGACACACTCAAACTATTTTTTTTTAGATACAAATGGCCCAAAAGTGGATAATACAGAGGTTTGAACCGTGGAACTGCAAAATCACACTTCTGTTTCTCTGGCCTACACCAGACAATTCTCAACAGATATATTTGCATCTGAACAATCAGGGAGACACTATTACAGTTTTTTTTTTACGGGAAAAAATGCCAAAAGCAGGACAATAGAGATTTTTTACCATGGAACAGCAAAACCACAGTTATAATTTACTGGTGTATACCAGACTTTTTTAAATATATATATTTGCGGCTGAACAGTGAGCGACACACTCAAACTGTTTTTTTAGATACAAATGGCCCAAAAGTGGATAATACAGAGGTTTGAACCATGGAACTGCAAAACCATACTTCTGTTTCTCTGGCCTACACCAGACTATTTTCAACAGATATATTTGTGTCTGAACTGTCACAGACACACTTTTTTTTTTTTTGGGGTTGAGGGACACCAAAAGGTTAATAAGACGGGTATTTGTACAATGTGAAGAAGGAAAAAAAAAGAGGATTTTGATGAAAAAAAAAGGATTTTTCCGGGCCCCCGAGACCTGGAGCTAAGTCCAGCAATTTCAGCAACAGGAGCACACAAGACTGTAATGAAGCGCTTTGTGGTATAACCACTGAGTCTCCTATACAGCCTGCCTGCCTGCCTGATATACCTGGGATGGATATTAGTCCTGAGAAGGACTGTTTATTTGATCTGGAAGCCTTTACAGACCCTACACTAACTATTTTGCAGTATATATCTCTCCCTAAATCAGCAGCGCTGTCCCTACACTGTCTGATCCCAGCCATCTGTGTCCAAGATGGCGGCGCCCAGTTTTAAATACTCGAGGTGACACTATGCGGCCAGCCAACCAATGTAATGCCCACCACCAACATGGCTGCGGCATTACAGTTACTGGCTGGCAATCAATGCATGTTCATTGGCTCTGTAAAGAGCGCCAAACATGCAGGGCGGCGACCCGAGCTCCCGCCCGAGTAACCCGGAAATGCTCGGTGCTCACCGAACATCCCGAGTAGCGTGATGCTCGGGCGAGTACCGAGCAGTGTCGAGCATGTTCGCTCAACACTACTTATGACCATGTGATATTTCAGTTTTTCTTTTTTAATAAATTTGCACAAATTTCTACATTTCTGTTTTGTTTTCAGTCAAGATGGGATGCAGAGTGTAGTTTAATGAGAAAAAATTTACTTTTTAGAATTTACCAAATGGCTGCAATGAAACAAAGAGTGAAAAATTTAAAGGGGTTTGAATACTTTTCATACCCACTGTATATATACAGGGTGGTCCAAAAGTCGGTGGACTGAAAGTGTAATAAGGTTATGAAGGGGGAGATTTATCAAACATGGTGTAAAGTGAAACTGGCTCAGTTGCCCTTAGCATCCAATCAGATTCCAATTTTCGTTCCTCACAGACTCTATGGAAAATGAAAGGTGGAATCTGATTGGTTGCTAAGGGCAACTGAGCCAGTTTCACAGATCTAGTTTTCACAGATAGATCTCCCCCAAATCTGTTTTCTTTTCAGATAATTCAGATAACACATAAAGGCAAATAATTTAAATACAGATCAAAGAAAATGGATTTTAACAGAGTATTGGAAAACTCAAAATGCTGAAACCATTAGAGCAAATTGGGCTGAAACATTTGGTACTCATGCCCCAAAGAGACAAAACATTTACCGCATTCGTGACAAATTCAATGCCACTGGCTCAATCCTTAATGCTCCAAAAACTGATCGACCCAAAACAGTCTGTACAGAAGATAATAATCAACTTGTTGCTGAAACATTTGCTCAGAGTCCAAAAAAGTCCACCAGAAGAGCCTCTTTGGAATTGGGAACTTCACGAGCTTCTGAAATCTATTGGGTGGAAAGCTTATCGTCCACGTCTAATTCATGGCTTATTGGAGGATGATCCAGACAGGCAGCTGCAATTTAGTGAGATTATGCTTAACGAAATTGAAAAATATCCAGTAATTTTAGATAACATTATGTGGAGTGATGAAGCTTCTTTCAAATTATCTGGCCATATTAACAGACATAATTGTATTTACTGGTATAATGAGAACATGCATTTAACATTAGAGCAACAACTAAATGAGCCTGGTGTCAATGTTTGGGGTGGTATTTCAAGTTTTGGTGTTTTAGGACCAATATTTTTTGATGGAACAGTCACAGGAGATAAGTATCTCGAAATTCTAATGAATCAAGTTGTTCCCCACTTACAGCAACAGCCTAATTCAAATGACCTTTATTTCCAACAAGATGGGGCCCCACCACATTATTCAAGAGTAGTCCGCGAGTATCTTGATGAAACATTTCCTAATAAATGGAATGGCCAAAGAGGCCCACTTGATTGGCCGGCACGTTCACCAGACTTGACCCCAATGGATTTATTCTTTTGGGGAGTACTCAAGGACAAAGTTTATAGTTGAAAACCAAAAAGTGTCAGTGATTTGAAAAATTACATAAGAGATGCATTTCAAGAAATTAATACTCAAAGAGACTTGTGCAAAAAAAGTTTGTTGAAGCGTAAGAGGCAGACTTCAAAGCTGTGCAACTTGTAATGGAAAACAGTTTGAGCACCTGCGTTGATAAAATTTAAGGGCTTTTGTATTATTGTTCAGAATAAAATGTAATTGTCAATGTTATGCTTGTGCTAGTAAATATAATTTTACATATAAATCAAAATAAATGTTACTATTTTCTGTCCACCTACTTTTGGACCACCCTGTATATATAAGAGCTAGGCAGGCAGGCAGTGTATTTGGCAGACTGCAGTGTATAATACAGCACAAAAGGCTTCATTCCAGTCCTGCCTGCTGCTTCTGTTACTGATTTTTCTACAAATAGCCCCAGGTATCAGGGGCCAGGGATAATTATTTTTTTGATCTTAATCCTGATTATTTGGCTAAAAAGCAATCCAGAGAACACCGTTTTTCTGCTCCATTTGCTTGTTGCCACAGCAGAATGCAGCCAGATTATTTCCATATTACAGCAATAAAAATACAGAAATTTGTAGTGAACGTGGAAAATATTGGCCTCCATGTAAATTTTGTTGCAGTGTGTCAGTGAAGTTATTGACACCAGGTTGCTGTGAAAAATAGTAACCTACAGGTCAGCTATTTAAAACTGTGGTTTTCCGTCACACGTATCACATACAAGTTCGCTCCAAATTCAGCCATTTCTGGCCTCCATCTAAATTTTGTTGCAGTGTGTCAGTGAAGTTATTCCCACCAGGTTGCTGTGAAAAATAGTAACCTACAGGCCAGCTATTTAAAACTGTGGTTTTCCGTCACACGTATCAATAGCGAGGGCCGACTGCTGGCCCTTTAAGAATATTAAAGGCCGCCTGATGGCTCTATAAAAATCGGCTTTGTGACTTTCAGTGTCCCTCCATCATAAATGAAACAGGATGTGTCTGATGATGTGTCACACACCACATTGCCAGATAAGGTTGTAAAATGTTAAAATGACATTTCCTGGTGAATGCATTTGTCTTAAAAAATAACGTAAAAAAAGAAAAAAAACACAGTAGGATCTTTCTTTAGTATAAAAACCAGACTCGACAATGTAACCTCAATGTAATCACATTGTTCAGCTCCTGCACCTCCTCCTCCAGTTCGGCCTCCATCTCCAAAAGACCACATCAGTCACAAGCGGAAAGCACTGCAGCACTGCCTTGGCCATGCGGCAACAGGCTGTGCTGAAGATAATATGCTTAATGCTTAGGTGACAAACCACCCACCGCTGCAGAGTTGTTGAAAGCAGTAACACAGCAGCATGATCTATGGCTCTCACCGCTGAATATACAGTCAGGCACAGTCGTGTGTGACAATGGGCGGAACATGGTGACGGAGAAATGACAGCCGGAGTAGATACGGTTTCCCAAAAGTTATTCCTTTCATCGAGCTAAAAAATATGGCTGTGGTGAAATACAGCTCACCGACAAGCTGTGGACTGGCTCCTTACCGTCTCTGCCCATATTCACTTGTCCACGTGTTTGTGGTTAGGCGGTCCTTCCCAGTAAGTGCACTGGGGAGGGCACTGGCAATGTTGCGGAACATGTGCTTTTGGAAAGCGGAGACGACACTGGGAGAAATAGTGGCGGCTGGGGACCAAGTATGGACACCCGGTCGCTGCCTCCATGAGGTTGTGGACAGCTTCCGCCTCTACGAGCCTAAAAGGCCACCTTTTAAGTGCAAGCAGCCTTAGAGGACTTTCTGGGAGAATTGACAGCTGGAGTAGATACGGTTTCCCAAGTCCTTTCACCAAGCTAAAGAATATGGCTGTGGTGAAATACAACTCTCAGAAAAAAAGCTGTGGGCTGGCTCCGTACCGTCCCTCGCCACATTCACTTGACCACGTGTTTGTGTGTGAAGCATGGGATTTTCAAAGATGATAGTCTTTGATAGATGCAAAAATTCCAAAGGAGTTTATTTTAAGCTGTCCTTTTCATCAGCAAAAGAAAATAACAATCTACATTTCGCTAAACACAAGCCTTTGACATCAGGCTGTTGCAGCTCCATTTACCATGACCATAACACAAGATTTCACAACTATCCACATTGATTGCTCTTAATTGTGACATTTTATACACATGAAAACTCCCATAATTCTTTGCAGTATTCACTATATAACACCAGAAGGCTCCTGGCCTGACTCCTATAATGTCAGAGCAGACACACCCTGCTGCCCCTGGACTAGTGCAGGTAAGTGAATTTGTGTATATATAAACACTATTTAAACAGATCGTTATACATACAGTACATATTTTTCCTTCGTATTGGTACATTGTTCCTATCTGGCAGCACAGAAAGAGTAGAAAAATTGGTTTAGGTGGCCAGCCTAAAAGGAAAAGTAGGAGATAAGATGCATTCACACACATTCACACAGAAGCTGTAAGACTAGAAAAAGTCATGTACCACTATCAGGTTTAAAAATGTAAAAAAACATTCTACTTCTTCACATTCCTCCCTCCTTAAGAGGAAGCTTTCCCTTCCTCAGACAGCTTTTACTTCAGCGCCATATCTAGATAAATGATCTGCATTCTGGTGCTACTTCCCTGATCAATATTTTACTTGAAACTTAAATGGCTGTAACGCTAAATACCATCTTGTAAATCTGGCATTTTTGTCTTTCATGGTATGGATCCAGGTAAGAGGATGATGGTCTGTTACTAAGGTGCACTCTCTTCCAAATAAATAGTAAGGCAATGCCTCCAAAGCCCACTTAATTGCTAGTCCTTCCTTCTCTATAGTGGAGTATTTTTGTTCACGAAGAAACAATTTTCTTCTTAAATAAAGAATAGAGAGTTCTTCACCATTAACCTCTTGGCTAAGGACTGCACCAAGTCCAACTTCTGATGCATCCGTCTGTACAATAAATGGGTTGTCAAAGTTTGGGCTTTGCAGAACAGGCTCTTTGCACAAAAATTATTTTATTTGCTTAAAAGCTAGTTCACATTCTTTTGTCCATACGACATCCTCTTTCTTGCTCTTTTTGGTTAGGTCAGTTAGGGGAGCTGATACCTCAGCAAAGTCTGGAACAAAACATCTGTAGTACTCAACAAGACCCACAAAAGATCTGACTTCTTTTTTTGTAGTTGGAATATAAGCAGATTTGATGGCTTGTACTTTGGACATTTCTGGCCTCACCTTACCATTGGCCACAATAAATCCAAGGTACTTTGTTTCTTTAAATCCCAAAGCACATTTATGTGGATTAATGGTGAAACCAGCCTTCTCAATTTCATCTATCACCTTTCTTAAGTGATATAAATGGTCTTTCCACGATCTGCTAAAAATTACAACATCGTCTAGATAAGCACCACTGTACTCAGTATGATCTTTCAAGAGTAGGTCCATAGCTCTCTGAAACGTAGCTGGAGCACCATGAAGACCAAATGGCATATTTTTGAACTGATACAAACCACTAGGCATCACAAAAGCAGTTTTTTCCTTTGACTTCTCTTCAAGGGGAATTTGCCAATAACCCTTAAACAAATCTAGGGTAGAGATATAAGCAGCTCTTCCCAGTTTATCAATTAGGTCATCAATGCAAGGCATAGGGTAACTGTCAAAATGGGATATAGCATTAATTTTACGAAAATCTATACAAAATCGTATTGTTCCATCTTTCTTCCCAACCATCACTACAGGTGAAGACCAAGGACTTTTTGATGGTTCAATGATTCCCAGTCTCAGCATTTCTCTAACTTCATTTTCTGCTATGTTCTTTAATGTTTCTGGTATTCGATAAGGTTTTTGTCTAATTGGAGCATGATTTCCAGTATCTATTTTATGACAAATTAAAGACACACAGACTGGCTGACTATTGAAAACATGTGAACTTGACCTAATAAGATTTCTCAAGTCACCATCTTGCTCCTCTGATAGCTTTAGATTCAAGATTACATCTGACCACTTTGCAGAATTCTTCAAAAAATTATACATTTCTTCTGACATATCTTCTGAAGTCTCTGGAACAATAATACAAGCGTTGTTACTTTCTACACTACGCTTTGGTTCAAGCCAAATTAACATGATAAACCTTGCTTCTTGCTTTTTTATCTGGTGTTTCAATTTCAACGTCTACAGGTCCAGTTTGTCTAACAACCTTATAAGGCCCTGGTCACTTTGCCATCAATTTATTTTCACTGCTAGGAAGTAAGAGTAGAACCTTATCCCCTACTTGAATCGATTTATTTCTGGCATGCTGATCATACCATTTCTTTTGATAGCTTTTGGCTTTATGGACATTATCGTGAGCTGCCTGAATCCATTTCATTAGTTTCTCTCTCATTTGTAAGACATGTTCAACCACATTTTTCTGATGACCAGTTTTACCTTCCCATACTTCTTTGATAATATCCAAGAGTCCCATGGGTCGTCTACCATATACCAATTCAAATGGGCTAAACCCTGCAGATTCTTGTGGCACTTCACAGTAAGCAAATAACAAAAATGGCAACTATTTGTCCCAATGTTTTGGATCTTTGTGTGCAAATTTTCTAAGCATATTCTTTAAGGTTTGAGTATACCTTTCAGTCAACCCATCTGTTTGTGGATGATAGGGAGTAGTTTTGAGGGGCTGAATACCCAGAAGTTGATAAACTTTGAAAGGAAAGAGGAGGTAAAGTTAGTACCTTGGTCAGTCAGGATATGTTTAGGTAATCCAACCCTGCTAAACACATTAAAAATTTCTTCTGCAACCCTTTTAGCAGTATCTGTTCACATTGGAATGGCCTCAGGATACTTTGTGCCATATATTACAATGGTAAGTATAAAACGGTTACCTTTAGAACTTTTCTCTAATGGGCCAATAATATCCATACCAACAGTATTAAATTGTTCATCAATTACTGGCAATGGTATAAGTTCTGCTTTAAGAGGGACAGAAGCAGTATACTGGCATACTGGTCAACTACGGCAATATTTGGTTATTTCATCATAAACTCCAGGCCAGTAGAGCCGAAACAGCACTCTTGCTAAAGTTTTTTTATAACCCAAATGACCGGCAAAAGGAACATCATGTGCTAATTTCAAGATTTATGATCTAAACCTTTTTGGCACAATCAACTGTTGTATTTGTTCTCCTGTCTTTAGATGAGTACACACGCTATACAAAATATTATCAACTATGAAAAAGGGTGCAGTAGGTTGTCTACTTTTTTTCCCACCAACTCACAATTTTTAAAACCCTGTTCATATAATGGATATACATCAATATCCTGTTTCTGCTCATCTACAATATCAGTGTCCCATAGTCCAGCATTCATATACTTGCCATCCTGCTGTACTGGAACTCTCTGATGCTTAGGTAGTGGTTTCATAATGTCCTCATGAAATGGGAAAAGTTCCTCCAAAGTTTCAGATTTCTCTTGTGTCTTTGTTTGAGCTCTAGTAGCAACAGCAGACAAATGAGCTTCTCCCAATATCAAGTCCTTGAATCCTGGAGTAGTTCTACCAAGGATCACTGGTACTTGTAGTTCAGGGACAACAACTGCGGGCATGAGAAAACATTTTTCAACCAACTGCAGTTTAATATTTGAAGAGGAGTAATTTTTTGTATCTCCATGAACACAAGTTATATGTATAAGGTTATATGGTAAGTTCATCTCATGGGTTACCAAATCTTCCTTTACCAGGCTACGTTTACTGCCTGAATCCAGCACAGCTTCCACAGAATGTCCACTGACTTGAACTGGTTGGATAAAGTCACTGCAAGAATAGAACGATGCAGATGTTGGACCTTCTATATTTTTTTTGGACAAAATTTAGCAACATGTCCTTTCTCATGACAGATATAACATGTTTTGTCACTTTTGTCTGTTTTCAATGTGGTCCTGGTGTCTGGACTTCTTCCCCCAAAGAACATTCTGGACAGTCTGGATATTCTGTTTGAATTTCTTTTTGCCAGCAGAAAGTCCTCTGCTAAAGAAATGGCTCTGTCAGCATTTTTGGGCCAAACATTAACATTCGCTGGAAGAATGTGTAGAAACTGTTCAAGTATAATAGCTTCACAAATTTCTTCAATGGATTTAGTGTCTGGTTTCATCCATTTCATATATATAAGTCTTGCAGGCGAGTAAAAACCTCTCTTGGATTATCAGTGTAGCAATATTTGAGATCCTTGAACCTTTGTTTGTACGTTTCTTCACTTATGTCATATCACTTTAAAATAATTTCTTTAACCAAATCATAGTTATTTGCATCCTGTATATTCATGTGGCTACATGCTAGCTGGGCTTGTCCAGTGAGATATGGAGCCAGTCTCAATACTCATTGCTCCTTAGGCCACTGACAGCTACTTACCATCTTCTCAAATGTCGTTAAATATGCTTCAACATCATCTTGTGGAGAAAGTCTTGTCATGTGAGGGTCTTTCCAAGTTGACATAGTTGCAGGTGACGGATCAGGAGGTGGCAATGTCTGCTGTTCCCGTTTTAGGGTTTGGAACAATTCCCTCCAGCGTTCATCCTGACGTCACAACTCTTCATTATGTTTCTTGGCTTCTTCTACTTGCCTTTGTTCAGTTTGAATCTGCTGCACAGCTAGCCATTTCATATGCTCTGCAATGCTCTGCGGTAAAGTCTTTTCAGATAGCTCAGCAGCACTTGGATCTTCTGTAGCACCAGCAGCTCCCTGCAGCTCTGCGTCATCATCACTTTGTGCTGTTTTTGTGCTGCTAAGCAGTTCGCTTAGCAGTTACAGTTTCTTTTGGTTTAATACACCAGGAACGGGTCTTGTACATAACTCCTTATATTTGCTTTAAATGTGAGTACTTGGAGCAATACTCAAAAAATAACCCCACTTCTGACACCATATGTGAAGCATGGAATTTCCAAAGATGACAGTCTTTGATAGATGCAAAAATTCCAAAGGAGTTTATTTTAAGCTGTCCTTTTCTTCAGCAAAAGAAAGTAAAAATCCACATTTTGCTCAACACAAGCCTTTGACATCAGGCTGTTGCAGCTCCATTTACCATGACCATAACACAAGATTTCACAACTATCCACATTGATTGCTGTTAATTGTGACCTTTTATACACATGAAAACTCCCATAATTCTTTGCAGTATTCACTATATAACACCAGAAGGCTCCTGGCCTGACTCCTATAAGACACACCCTGCTGCCCCTGGACCAGTGCAGTTAAGTGAATTTGTGTATATATAAACACTATTTAAACAGATCTTTATACATACATATTTTTCCTTCGTATTGGTACATTGTACCTAGCTGGCAGCACAGAAAGAGTAGAAAAAGTGTATTAGGTGGCCAGCCTAGTAGGAAAAGTAGGAGATAAGACGCATTCACACACATTCACACAGAAGCTGTCAGACTAGAAAAAGTCATGTACCACTATCAGGTTTAAAAACTTAAACATTCTACTTCTTCACTTTGTGGTTAGGCGGTCCTTCCCAGTAAGAGCATTGGTAATGTTGTGGGACCTATGCTTGTGGAAGGTGGAGACGACACTGGGAGAAAGAGTGGAGGCTGGGGACCGAGTATGGACACCAGGCCACTGGGATGAGGTTGTGGACAGCTTCAGCCTTCACGAGCCTAAAAGGCTACATTTCAAGTGCAAGCAGCTGTCAAAAATTTGGCAGTATAGTATTGCAACCTATGGGTGGGTGGGTGGCTGGCTGCATACTTGCACTTGAATTCCAAGGAAGGGGTAGGGACAACTGAACGCTCCACTGGGACAAGGACACGATTGTTGCAAGTCTGCAATGACTGGACTGTCTTTAAAAAAGTGCCAGACTCGGGAACACCTAACCCTTGGACTGGCAACTTTCCCTGTGTTGGTACTCTGAGGAATAGTTGCCCTACTTGTGTCTCTGGCCACCCCACAGCTTTTTCCTTCCTGTTATGGTGCTGCGGATAGCTCCCACTCTGCGCTGCTGTCCACACTCTGCATGTCATTGACTCGCCCCCTGGGCCGTGGGGTACCCGGAACCGGGCTTCTGTACGATGCTGGGGGTAGTAGTGGCAACCCGATCCCGTGGCTCAGGGTGCTCAGACCAATGTTGTGGCAGTCTATTTATCAGTGTTTTGAATGTCCGACTATGCCACCCGTGGATTGCGGTGAGAGATAACCACCGCTGCGAGGCAGACTGCTGAGGCTGGTGTTGGGGTGCAGCACAGGGGTATGATAACTCCCCACGGGAAGAGTGTAGCCTCAGAGCAGTGTAGGAGGATGCTGGGGGTGATGGTGCAGGCACAGCAAAGATCACACTGAGTCCAATGGTGCAGTCCAGGGTTTTTACTCACAGTTGTTATCCAAGTCACTTCTGTCAGCAATGACTGCCCAAGCCGTGCTGCGTCCACCAGGTGAGGAGCTCGGTCAACCCCTAGGCAATTCAGGAGTATGGCACAGGACCCCCTTCTGTCCTTTCTCTGGCCTCTCGTGCCCCACCAGTGACCAAATTTCTGTCCAGCTACCGCGGACCGTGTCGTGTAAGCGTTTGCCCCCGCTTCCCGCTATCCTATATGGCGCCTTCCTAGCAGGTTTGGCGGGGGGTCGCACCAATAAATGATCATGACCTCTGGCTCTTGGCTGAGGGATGATTTACCTCCACCAACTTGGGAATCCGGTACCCTTCCACAGCCTGACCCTTCCACCCGGTATAATGGGGTATGCAACGGTTGCTGTCCGTTCTGCTCTCTTAGGGTCCCTTCTGCCTTCTTTTTTCTGGAGCCCTTCCACTCCTCTGTCTCTTCTCCTTCCTTCCTTCTCCTTCTTCTCTTCTCCTCTCTGGCCCCGGCCTTTTCTTTAAGCCTGCCTCGTGGAGCTGAGCTCAGGCTGAGCCTCGGCTCCCTGTCAGCTCTCTCTCTCTCCCTCCTACTCTGACTGAACTCAACTCTAAAGATGGCTCCCACAATTTATCTGTTTCTCTGTGTCTGAGCTCAGGTGACCTGCACCCAATGAACTCCTTCCTGTGCTCCAGAAACCATCCCCTTCTGCTCCTACACAACTGGGTTCTCCCCCCCCTCACCACTCCAGCCAGGGACATGGTCAGTTGTGCCTGCATAAATGGGAGCACCGTCGAGCTGTCCCCCGGAAATAGGGTGAGTGTGTGTGTGTGCATGCAGCTAACTGAGCCCTGGTCCACACTCCATTCTTACCTGGAAGTGAAATATCTCACCTCTGGTTGAGGTGCAATACCCCTGTAGCAACCGAACCCTCGGGGCACTACATTCCCCCCTGGTAAACCACAGCACGTCCTCGGGCTGGAAAAGAGCAAAAACATTTGATTTACAAGACATGCAGAATTAAAGATTTTTTTTGTTTTTTTTTCGTTAGAAAATGGCCGACATTATCCAATTCCCTTTATGGGAAACACTTTCATCATGCAGAACATTTTTCAATATGATGTAACTCTCCTAGCAGCATATATAACAATTCTATATATAAAACTTTTTCAGGTAAAACATTTTTTTAAGTAAATTCTCTTCTTCACTGGCCACTGTGCAACTTGCCATCAGGTATCCATTTTTCCATAAAATGCAAACTTGGCAAAACTTTTAACAGGAGGGACCCATTCGTAAACCCTCAACGTAGGCCCTGGGGTGGCTGCAGGGCATAGCTGATCCTGCTGCTGAACCTCATCTTCGGCCTCCTCTAACGGGTTTTTGTTCTGAGGTCAGTTGTTGTAGTTTCTTATAAAACCAGTAGGGGGCACTTTAAGAAGTGCAAATATAAACAAAGTTGACCGCTCCCAGTCCTCGGCCGGATAGTTCACTAAGTTGGCTGCTCCCAGTCCTCAGCCGGCTTTAACAGACCCGATGCCGGGTAACTGTATGTAACAGTCTCTTTACCCTGACGGGTAACTATATGCATTTGTACGCTGCCGCTCATCAATAGCGGTGTCCTCTTTGCGCACCTTCTTCCTCCTCATAATATTCTCCAGACCCATCCGGGTCATCTGGGTAGCAATGCTCCTGGTACTGTTCCTCCACCACCCTCTGAACATTGAGGGCATACCACCCTTTTAGGCCTCGATGTCGGGTGTATATTACCCGATCTCCCGGGAACAACTCCCGCTTCGGGTGAGCCGCTGGCAGGTGACCCTCCACATCCCTCCTGTCAACATGGAGATCTGTGGCTGTGGAAGAGTACCAGATAAACCCCCACCCTTTCTCCTGGTGGAACTTCACCACGGTCCCAGCTACTTTAGGACCACATGCTGCATGGGGATTTCTACGAGTCTGTGTCTTCTCCTCCGCGCTCCGGGCCTGCAGCTGCTCATGCCTCTGGCGCCGCACCCGCCTCTCCTTCTCCAACTGCGCCACCTGTCGGTGAGAGAACTCTCGCCTGCGAGCTGCGGCCGCCCGCGTCTCCTGCGAGAACCCCATGAGGTCCTCCCCTGCCTGGTCCCACTCGTACTGGACCTCTTCGATCGGGAGCTGGGGGACATCAAAGGCTGTGGAGCAGGCAGGAGCGGGCGAAGCAGGACTCCATCCTCTGCGAACAGGCCCACCCGGAGACAAATGTGGACCCACCCCTCTGGTACAGGGACCGGCTCTCCATTGGGTCCGGCGAGCTGGCTGTACAGGTCTGTCCCAAGGGGTGGTGGCTTCGGGACCGGGGGCGCACATGGTTGGGAGGTGCCTGGGAAGGTCAGGCCTTGCGACCGGGCCTGGAGCGGGCCTCTTCCGATCGCATCCGGGGTCAGGGGGCATGACATGGGGCGTGGTTCAGCGGCGGTGTTCGTGGCTTGAGGCCCAGGTGTATGCGGTGGGAGCGTGGAAGCTGCGGAGGCTCCCGGGACTTCTGGCTCCGCGGCGGGATCCAGGGGTAAGTTTTCGGTGTCAGGACCCGGGGCAGGGGTGTCTTCCTTACCTGCCTCCGCGGCAGCGCTGTTCTCGGCCTCCGGTCTCCTCTCTCTGTCCTCGGGGGCAGGCGCACTGCCGGGTGCTGGCAGCGTTCTTGCTGCCGGGTCGCGACCCGCCGGGCCATCTCCTCCCTCCATCCGGCGATAACTTCCCTTTGCGCCCGGACCATCCTCCGGTCCAACTCCTCCAGCTCTGTCCGCAGGAACTCAGGGTCTTCTGCGGGGAGCTGAGCCATCAGCTCCGTGAGGCTGTACGGGGTCGCCTCGGCCTGCAGCTGGCCTCTTGCCAGGGTGCTGGAGTTGGTGCTCCTCTCCATCTCCGGGTGTGATCTGGCGAGACTGATCCAAACCACACCCTGCCCCCCGGTTTTCTTCTCTTTCCGCCCCTGTTGGGGGTGGTCCTGGGGCAATCTGCTGACAATCACTCTCAGGGGCAGCCCCCCCACCTTGATGGACATCTCTACAGCCGCACTCATGGCTGTTGGGGGTGGGCTCCTTCTTTGGTGCCATTCTGGGACCGGGCCCACGATGGGAGGTGGCTTCCTGTTATCTTTTGGCGCGCACATTATGGCATCCGTTCTGCCGGGGTGGGCGCCATTTTCAATACAGTGAAACAGTCTCTTTTCAGGCGCGCAATATCCGTTTGTGGCGGGTTGGTCACAATCCTGCCGACTACGCCAAAGCTGACTCGCCCCCTGGGCCGTGCGGTACCCGGAACCGGGCTTCTGTACGATGCTGGGGGTAGTAGTGGAAACCCGATCCCGTGGCTCAGGGTGGTCAGACCAATGTTGTGGCAGTCTATTTATCAGTGTTTTGAATGTCCGACTCTGCCACCCATGGATTGCGGTCAGAGATAACCGCCGCTGCGAGGCAGACCGCTGAGGCTGGTGTTGGGGTGCAGCACAGGGGTAGGATAACTCCACACAGGAAGAGTGAAGCCTCAGGGCAGTGTAGGAGGATGCTGGGGGTGATGGTGCAGGCACAGCAAAGATCACACTGAGTCCAATGGTGCAATCCAGGATTTTTACTCACAGTTGTTATCCAAGTCACTTCTGTCAGCAATGACTGCCCAAGCTGTGCTGCGTCCACCAGGTGAGGAGCTCGGTCCACCCCCAGGCAATTCAGGAGTATGGCACAGGACCCCCTTCTGTCCTTTCTCTGGCCTCTCGTGCCCCACCAGTGACCAAACTTCTGTCCAGCTACCGCGGACCGTGTCGGGTAAGCGTTGGCCTCTGTTTCCCGCTATCTTACAGTACAGACCAAAAGTTTGGGCACACCTTCTCATTTAAATATTTTTCTTTATTTTCATGACTATGAAAATTGTACATTCACACTGAAGGCATCAAAACTATGAATTAACACATGTGGAATTATATACTTAACAAAAAAAGTGTGAAACAACTGAAAATATATCTTATATTCTAGGTTGTTCAAAGTAGCCACCTTTTGCTTTCATGACTGCTTTGCACACTCTTGGCATTCTCTTAGCTCTGCCTGTGGAGAGCTGAACCGACTTTGCTGCATCACCATCAGCTCCAGTGAATCTGCACTGCAGCGGCGGCCCAAATAGCCGCATACCACAGGTGGCATCACAAACATTATCTCTAAAAATTTTATTCCCCTTTTCTTTCATCTTTAATTGACTGCCCTGGGTCACGGACTGGGTCACTGCCACCGTGACATCCCCCAGCACTGACCAACCCGGTCACCGAGTACCCCACGGCCCATGGGGCGAGTCAAATATATGCGTCGGGAATAAAATATTGTTAGCATGATTAAAAAATAATTAAGAACCAATATAATTCAATGCAAAAAATAAATAAATAATAAAAAATATATATATACTGTATATATAGTACAGACCAAAAGTTTGGACACACCTTCTCATTTAAAGATTTTTCTGTATTTTCATGGCTTTGAAAATTGTACATTCACACTGAAGGCATCAAAACTATGAATTAACACATGTGAAATTATATACTTAACAAAAAAGTGTGAAACAACTGAAAATATGTCTTATATTCTAGTATCTTCAAAGTAGCCACCTTTTGCTTTGATGACTGCTTTGCACACTCTTGGCATTCTCTTGATGAGCTTCAAGAGGTAGTCACCAGAAATGGTCTTCCAACAATCTTGAAGGAGTTCCCAGAGATGCTTAGCACTTGTTGGCCCTTTTGCCTTCACTCTGCGGTCCAGCTCACCCCAATCCATCTCGATTGGGTTCAGGTCTGTTAACTGTGGAGGCCAGGTCATCTGGCGTAGCCCCCCATCACTCTCCTCCTTTGTCAAATAGCCCTTACACAGCCTGGAGGTGTGTTTGGGGTCATTGTCCTGTTAAAAAATAAATGATGGTCCAACTAAACGCAAACCGGATGGAATAGCATGGCGCTGCAAGATGCTCTGGTAGCCATGCTGGTTCAGTATGCCTTCAATTTTGAATAAATCCCCAGCAGTGTCACCAGTAAAGCACCCCCACACCATCACACCTCCTCCTCCATGCTTCACGGTGGGAACCAGGCAAGTAGAGTCCATCCGTTCACCTTTTCTGCGTTGCACAAAGGCACGGTGGTTGGAACCAAAGATCTCAAATTTGGACTCATCAGACCAAAGCACAGATTTCCACTGGTCTAATGTCCATTCCTTGTGTTCTTTAGCCCAAACAAGTCTCTTCTGCTTGTTGCCTGTCCTTAGCAGTGGTTTCCTAGCTGCTATTTTACCATGAAGGCCTGCTGCACAAAGTCTCCTCTTTACAGTTGTTGAAGAGATATGTCTGCTGCTAGAACTCTGTGTGGCATTGACCTGGTCTCTAATCTGAGCTGCTGTTAACCTGCGATTTCTGAGGCTGGCGACTCAGATAATCTTATCCTCAGAAGCAGAGGTGACTCTTGGTCTTCCTTTCCTGGGGCGGTCCTCATGTGAGCCAGTTTCTTTGTAGCTCTTGATGGTTTTTGCAACTGCACTTGGGGACACTTTCAAAGTTTTCCCAATTTTTCGGACTGACTGACCTTCATTTCTTAAAGTAATGATGGCCACTCCTTTTTCTTTACTTTGCTGCTTTTTTCTTGCCATAATACAAATTCTAACAGTCTATTCAGTAGGACTATCAGCTGTGTATCCACCTGACTTCTGCACAACACAACTGATTTTCCCAACCCCATTTATAAGCCAAGAAATCCCACTTATTAAACCTGACAGGGCACACCTGTGAAGTGAAAACCATTTCCAGTGACTACCTCTTGAAGCTCATCAAGAGAATGCCAAGAGTGTGCAAAGCAGTCATCAAAGCAAAAGGTGGCTACTTTGAAGAACCTAGAATATAAGACATATTTTCAGTTGTTTCACGCTTTTTTGTTAAGTATATAATTCCACATGTGTTAATTCATAGTTTTGATGCCTTCAGGGTGAATGTAAAATTTTCAAAGTCATGAAAATACAGAAAAATCTTTAAATGAGAAGGTGTGTCCAAACTTTTGGTCTGTACTGTATATGGCGCCTTCCTAGCAGGTTTGGCGAGGGTTCGCACCAATAAATGATCACGACCTCCAGTTCTTGGCTGAGGGATGATTTACCTCCACCAACTTGGGAATCCGGTACCCTTCCACAGCCTGACCCTTCCACCCGGTATAATGGGTTATGCAACGGTTGCTGTCCATCCTGCTCTCTTAGGGTCCCTTCTGCCTTCTTGTTTCTGGAACCCTTCCACTCCTCTGTCTCTTCTCCTTACTTCCTTCTCCATCTTCTCTTCTCCTCTCCGGCCCCGGCCTTTTCTCTAGGCCTGCCTCGTGGAGCTGAGCTCAGGCTGAGCTTTGGCTCCCTGTCAGCTCTCTCTCTCTCCCTCCTACTCTGACTGTACTCAACTCTAAAGATGGCTCCCACCTTTTATCTGTTTCTCTGTGTCTGAGCTCAGGTGACCTGCACCCAATGAGCTCCTCCCTGTGCTCCAGAAACCGTCCCCTTCTGCTCCTACATAACTGGGTTACCCCCCCCTCCCCACTCCAGCCAGGGACATGGTCAGTTGTGCCTGCATAAATGGGAGCACCGTCGAGGTGTCCCCCGGAAATGGGGTGAGTGTGTGTGTGTGCATGCAGCTAACTGAGCCCTGGTCCACACTCCATCCTTACCCGGGAGTGGAATATCACACCTCTGGTTGAGGTGCAATACCCCTGTAGCAACCTAACCCTCGGGGCGCTACATCATCTTCCCAGGTTGGGTTAGTAACTTCATCGTCCACCACCTCGTCTTCCACGTACGCACCCTGGTACTCCTCCTGATTTTCTGGCAATTGCGTCTCATCATCATCCTCCTCTTGCGACAGTAATTGCACTTTCCCATGGTAGCCTTCTTGTGACCATGGCTGCTCACATATTTTGGCATCAATACATGCAATCTCCTCATGTCCCGCTTGAAGCGGGCAGGGCGGGAGGCATAAATCTATAAATGGAAATGTGAATAGCTCTTCAGAGTGTCCAAGTGTGGGATCACTCGTCTCTGGGCACTTGGCATCGTGGGAGGAACGAGGATCAGGGTGAGGATTATGTGGTTCAGACTCACGGCTACTGAGACTGAACGTGTGGAAGACAGGGTAGTGCTGGCAAACTGACGGGAGGCATTATCTGCTATCTAACCAGCAACCTTTTCACAGTGGTCTGGCTTCAAGAGTGGTGTTCCGTGCCCCCCAAAAAGTGGAACAGGAAGCTAGGTTGAGGTGACCTGTGTGTTTGTTGTGCTTTTGCAGGAGGCACAGTTTCACATTGTCCACGGCCTTGTCCTCTGCGCTCACTATCAGCATCACGTCCACTTCAACTGTCCCTTACCATTCACCTTGCCAATTTTAGATTACATATATTTCCCTGCTGAAAAAACTTTGCAGGATTCTTATTGCAGTAAAATTTGCCCACCTCAGATGGACTTGTTACACTGAAATAGCAATATAGCGATGCTAATGGTTACCAGTCAAGTCTGGGTGTATGTTGTCAACGCACAAGTTGCGCAGTTTAAATAGCATAGAATTTTTTGTTGCTGAGTAAACTTTGCAGTATTTTTATTGCAGTTAAATTTGTCCACCTCAGATTGACTTATTACCCTGCAATAGCGATGCTATTGGTTACCGGCCAAGTCTGAATGTATGTTTTCAATGCACAACTGGTGCAGCTTAAATAGCGTAGAATATTTTGATGCTGAGAAAACATTGCAGTATTTGTATCGCAGCAAATTTAGCACAACTCAGATGGAATTTTTTCACTGCTTGCAATATATAGAGATGCTATTGCAACCAACCAAGTGTACCTGTATGCTCTTAATGCACAAATGGAGCTGTATAAATGGTGTGTAATATTTTGATGCTGAGAACACTTTACAGTATACGTATAGCAACAAATTTAGCACACCTCAGATGGACTTTTTCACTGCTTACACTATATAGCGATGCTATTCCAAGCAACCAAGTCTGGCTGTATGTTTTTAACGCACAACTTCCGCAGTGTAAATGGCGTATAATATCTCTTTTCACAAGAATCTGCAGAATTAAGAGCAAAAAGAATATTAGTAGGCCTGAGAAGGGCTATTAGATATAAATTCCACCAGCAGAAAGGACATGCAATGAACCCTAATTTGTCCTACACTAACCCTCCACAATCTCTCCCTAACTACTGCTAACAGCAGTATTAATATTGATTAGAATGACCTCTAATAAGGGCTGTTGTTGCAGATTACAGAAATAAAAATGGTATAGAACCCCTGCTTATACGCAGATAAAATTCTGTCCTTGCCTCAGTAGCAGCTCTCCCTACTCTGCCAGCTTGTGGGGTAGACTGTGATGCGCATAGGGTCCCATTGTCTTATATAGACCCAATGATGCTATGCGGCCAGCCAATCACAGTTATGCCACTACCCACATGGCTACAGCACTATGGTGACTGACAGGCAATCATTGCAGGTTTATTAGCTGTCTCAAAAGTGCCAAATATGCGGGACGGGAACTCGAGCTTCTGCTTGAGCTTTAAAAAAATACTCGCCGAGTAACGAGTATCTCGATCAAAGTGATGCTGGAAGGAGTAACGAGTAGTGACGAGCAAGCTCGCTCATCATTAGAAAGAACGATAGGTAAACAGTGTATAAGTAAAAAATACAATGACAGTAATTACTCTCAATAACACTGAATAATAGTATGTGCAGGTACACTTAAACAGAATTGTTATATGCGAGGAAAATACAACGTGATTAACCCTTTCTATGCATAAATCAATAACATGACAGTGTTGTGCTAGCACTTTAGTAATCGCCAACTCGGAGCAGTTTTCGAAGTGTCTCTTACAGAAGTAGCCTTTTCTCCTAACTAACTGGACCGCTATAAGGCTATTTATATATGCGCATATATATTCAGATGTAAAATGATACCGGTATGTTCTGAGACTGGAGTATTTATTTTAACTTGAACAGGGCCATTGGTAAAATGAAATCTGTATTGGTCTTGTTTCTTTCAGCCAATTGAACCTGCCAGTAGCCACTTTCCAGGTCTAAGATGGAGAAATACTTGGCCTGTCGAAGTGCCGTCAGGGACTTTTCCACTCTAGGCAAAGGGTAAGCATCTCATATGGTGACACAACTTGCGATAGTTGACACAGAATCTCAAGCTTCCGTCCTTCTTTCGTACGAGCACTATCGGTGCAACCCATGGACTCTGACTTTCCCGCACTCCACTACTCAGCATCAGTGATAGCATGGCTTTTACTTCCTGGTACAGGTTAGGGGGAATTTGTCGATATTGTTCACAAATCAGAAGAATCTGGTGTTCAATGCAGGTTGTACATCCAAAATCATCTTAAGTTGTGGAGAAAGCAGCTTGAAACACCCATAACAGGTCTTCTATCAGCTGAATTTGATCAGAGGAGAACTGACTGGTGTCCAGTCGTATTTAAAGGATCTTTTGGCCATTCCACTCCAGAGTCAGCTCTATACTCCGAGCTTCGGACACAGTCACAGTCTAACAGTCTATGGTTCCTGTTCCTTAGCAATCAGGGTCTCTTCTCCAAACACAAATCCACACCTTTTTCGCCTGCATGAATCACGACAGGACATTGGTACACCGGACAGCCACTTGTCCACCCACCACTGTCGCCATAGTACTTGCGATCATCAGGCCTTGTTCGGTTCCTGTTAGCTTCTGGGGCTCAAAAATCACCTCTATTGCATTGAGTCTTCGGTGGCTACCCACATCAATCTGCATGATCTGCTCCTGATGAGGCGAGATATTTTGACGCCCTGGTGGGACAGTCGCAATCCCCACCACTTCATTTTCAGGAACACTATAGCGAATCCCACATACCCGGCTCAGTCTCTGGAACGCTTTCTGTGTAGGCCAATGTTTGGTGACTCTCTGCAAGTATCCCTGGCCATCTTTGTGGAACATCAAACAGTCCAGATCACACAGGATATTCATTCCTAATATAATCAAGGTTCCTGTCCGTTAATCCCCATCCACCAGCAAGATCCCTTTTTGTCCCACATCTAGGTCTCCAATCTTCATGTGCATCCACACTATCCCGTGGACTGGAATCTTTGTCTAGTTAACAGCCGTCAGTTTTCCTCACTTGGCTTTGATAAACTGATTGAAATGGGTCTTGAAGTACTCCAGTAGCATTGTGGAGACTTCAGCTTCTGTATCTACTAGGCCGTGCACGATCTTGTCTTCAATCAGTATGTCCATCACTGGACTTTGGGACACCAGGTTCTTAGGGCTTTTCAGCCCTTGCCTACCTGGGGGATTTCCTCCAGTATGCCCTACCACTGGAGGTGATCCTCATTTAAATGTCCTGGCTTGCACTCTACCATCCGTTTTCTGAGCTATGGACAGTTCCGGGAGTCATGCCCTCTTTCTCGTCACCTCCAGCATATTGGGCCTTAAGGTAGAGAGTGTTCAGATGTTCTCGAGTTTGGTCCTGGTTTGGGAGAGGTTGTCATTGGGTGTGGGTGGGGTTCAGGTCCCGGAGCTCTTCTGGTGACCTATACGAAGGGACGTTTGTTGGAAGTCTTAGTTCTTCCCACCCCATCTGTAGGGACAACGGGTCACACATCAAATGTATCGGCTTCCCCCGCCCCACTTGACAGGGCAATGGGGAGTGAGACATTGTTAGCTGATCTACTTGTGGGTCAGTTCCTGGATTGCAGCCCTCATCTCAGCCAAAGAATTGGACGCCTTATTTTCAGCCTGGACTCCAAGTTCTCTTGGGCCATACATCCGCACACAGCTGGAGAATATATTATCCTCACCTTCACGAGCCAAAGCTTCTGCAGCAACTTGGGCAAGCTGAAGTGTCTCAATTGCCCATTTATGATCCCGCAATGTTCGCCTCAGCGAAGAGTCCATCAGTCCCTTAACAAACTGTTCTTTCAGGATGGTGTTAGGATCGGTGAAAATAGAGGCTCCAGCCTTGCATTTTTGGGCAGGTCAGTAAAATTCTCTTATTGTAATTTAAATACTGTGGAATGCTTTCATCTTCATGCTGACACCAATTAAAGAAGCACGTATGGAAACTAGTGGCCCAGCCTCTCTCTCCATAAACCTCTTCTAATATGGCCACAATGTCTTCTAGAGTTTTTCGTGTTGACATGGGATGGAATGTCACCGTTTCTCCGTTTCTCGGGCTTCTGCCTCAAACGCGTGCAGCTACTCAGTTAGGTTGTACAGTCCATATGTACTTCGCATATGATTGGCCCATTCTTCGATTGACATGTTATCGACATTAAATTTTGCAAGTTGTCTCAATATGGACCCTCCTGACAACCTTAGACTCGGAGCATTTAGAGTTAATGGGAGAGCTACTGGGACAAGTGTTCTCGCGGACCCTGTGACATGTACCGCACTACATTGTGATGGTCGCATTCTGCATTGGGATGATATACCCTGCTTGCAGAGCCAAATGAAACATGGACGAGGGATGGCCACAGGATGAGGGGTACATCAACAATCAGCAGACACGCACAAAGATTAGATAATATAATATAAATAGTTACTAACCAGTTTATAAAACAAAGGAAAAGATGGTAGGTAAGCAGTGTATAAATAACAAATACAATGACAGCAATTACTCTCAATAACACCGAATAAGAGTATAAACAGGTGCACTTGAACAGAATTAACAGTTATATGCAAGCAAAATACAACGCAATTAACCCATTCTATGCATAAATCAATAAAACAACAGTGTTGAGCCAGCACTTTAGTAATCGCCAACTTGGAGCAGTTTTTGAAGTGTCTCTTACAGAAGAGGCCTTTTCTCCTAACTAACTGGACCTCAATAAGGCTATTTATATATGCACATATATATTCTGATGTAAGATGATACCGGTACATTCTGAGACTGAAGTAGATGGGTCCTTGCTGGGTCCTTGCCAATCTCTTCAACGCAGGGCTTCTCTTAGTCCTTAGTTATAGAAACGTTGTCTTGAAGCTCTTGGGGAATGTCGATCTCTCCAACACAGGGCTTCTCTAAGTCTTTAGAGATAGGGTCTCACATGGCCTAGTCAAGATGCTGTGTACTTGGTTCTCTTCACAAGTTGACTCATGTCAAGCCGAACAATGCCTCCCAGAGTCACCAACAACAGATCCAGAGTCACACTGCTCTATCTAGACTTTCTCCAAGGGTCCGCAGCTTCACTTTCCCTCGAACTCTCTTTCCCCTCTCTCCAATCACCCACCAACTGCCAAACCCCCCGTGCTACAACTCCGGCCTCTTACCGCTGCCCTTTACTGACCAGGTCATATATTACATCACAAATCTCCAACAATACAGTAAACTGTGATTAACCCTTACAGCATGAGTCTCAAATATATGGCCTGTGGGCCGCATGTGGCCCTTGAGGCTGCATCATACGACCCATAGGTAAGGGAGCACCAGTGATGATCGTTCGCATGTCCAGGGGGCCACAGATGCCAGTGTTTCTGGTCAGTTTAATGTGCGTCCTTGAACTGACATTCAATTGAAATGTATCGTAGCGCAGAGACCAGTTGTCTGCAGTCCAATAACAGCCGCTGGCCAATCAGAGGCTGGAAACTGACAATGGCATGGGCAGCTTATGATGTTACTACCATGTACCACCTCCACTGCGGAAGAGAAGCGGGCACTGTTCACTGAGGGAGTGAGGTCAAGTAAGAAGGATCTCTTTTTTTTAAGTGTGTATGTGACAAACAGCACAATAGGGAACATTACTACAAGATGGGGACATTACTACAAGATAGGGACCAGCATAAGGGCAAGGATCTAGGATGGGAACATTACTACAATATGGGGACCAGGGTGAGATCATTACTACAAGATAGGAACATTACTTCAAGATGGGGACATGACTACAAGATGAGGACCAGGATGGGGACATTTCTACAAGATGAGGACCAGGATGGGGACATTATTACAGGATAGGGACATGGATAGGGACATTACTATAATATGGAGACATTACTACAAGATGAGGACCAGGATGAGGACACTATTTCAAGATAAGGACCAGCAATAAGATGGAGAGGGGGCACCAATAGCGTTGTTACCCAGACAAGTAGTGGCTAAAGGAAAAAGGATGCTCACCTTGGTGAGTTGTGAAATGCACAACTCATATGATGGTATAGTGGAGTGCTGCAGGAGACACCAAACCTCATGGGTTCGAGTACCATAAGTTGTGGATGCAAGAAAGTGCCAATGATTCCGCGCTCCTCGGGGTCAAAAAAGGGATGCAATACCCAGTGCTTGGTTAAGGATCCATTTATTTATAAGCTAATATCACACGTGTTTCGTGGACGTCCTGTTCACTTCATCAGTGCATAGCTTGTGTCAGGTATAGCAAGGTGTGGACATATAAATACAAAAAATGTGAAAAAAACTGGTGCCAAACCAAGGTGGCCGTTAAGGTAGAAAAGTACAATCAATAAAAAGGCATAAATTTGAGTATCCATCAATGTATATATGCGTCGGGAATAAAATATTGTTAGCATGATTAAAAAATAATTAAGAACCAATATAATTCAATGCAAAAAAAAAAATTATATATATATATATATATATATATATATATATATATATATATATATATATATATATATGTATATATATAATTCCTAAAGCGGGAATTCAGGATACTCAAATTTATGCCTTTCTATTGATTGTACTTTTCTGCCTTAACGGCCACCTTGGTTTGGTGCCATTTTTTTTCACATTTTTGTATATATATGTCCACACCTTGCTATACCTGGCACAAGCTATGCACTGATGAAGTGGACAGGACGTCCACAAAATGTGCCTGATTTTAGCTTATAGATAAATGGACTCTTAACCAAGCACTGGGTATTGCATCCCTTCTTTGACCCGGAGGAGCGCAGAATCATTGGCACTTTCTTGCATCCACAACTTATGGTACTCGGACCCTTGAGTTTTGGTGTCTCCTGCAGCACTCCACTATACCATCATATGGTAAATAAACAAAAAAGCAGCCTCACAGTGTCCTATTTATATGACTCAGTCCATCTTACAATGTTGTTGGTCTCCAACCAGTAGCCGTGACTTACGGCTTCACATGAGAAAAGAATTTTGGTGAGTCCCAAAAATAAGATCACATAGTCTTGATTCCATGTAAAAAGGGAATAATTATACCTGCTAACACAAAAAACCCTTTGTCTATTTATCTTAAAAGGTAATCTTTAATAGTCATACTTGACACATATAACATACAACAAGTGCCCATAAAGTGCTCATAAAAAGTGACCTAGTGCAGGTAGAACTGTTCATTTATCATGATTATTTTTATGATTATTTTTTCTTTTTACACAACTTATTGCTGACGACGATAGTCTTCCACTACTGGATATATAATTTATAGGTGTGAACTTGGACAAAAACAGCCTATACACAACAAGTCACTAAACTTAAAAATAGCAGGAGAAGGTTGTTGTAGATGGGGCTTATGAATGCATATCTATTATTTCCCAAGCTACATCAATATATCACATATATATATCAAGGGTGCAGCCTTATACCAGTAGTCCTTAATCAAATAAATTCACATATTCCAGTATAATATTCCTATAGTTAGCAATGCTAATCCCACTCACAGTTTGCATTTATGTGGTAAACTGATACTCCATTCCAAATACTTTTTCATGATAATGACATGATCAAAAAATAGGACTTATCTTATAGAAGTATTCAGGTTGCCCCCATCATTCCTCCAAACTCCTCAACGCGTTTCCCCGTTGTTTGATGGTTCATCAGGAGAAGATCATCCTGCAGAGCTCTATGACGCTCAACCCGGAAGCGCGCGTTAAATGCCGCTGTCGGAGATTGACAGCAACATTTAACATGTTAACAGCCACGGGTGGATCGCGATTCCACCCGGGGCTGTTGCGGGCACATGTCAGCTGTAAGAATCAGCTGACACGTGCTCGGTTCAGTGAGGGCACAGCGCAGCAGCCCTCACTGAACCGGGGGTACGCAAATGTGCGTACTAATACGGCAAGGGTTGGAAAGGGGTTAATACCATCATTTCTGTTGTTTAAATGAGTATTTCTTACAAGAACTTTTTTTATTGCTGAATCAATATGTTTTCTATTATACCCCCTTTCCATTAATCTAGATGTTGCTACCTTTGCTTGTTCATTGAATAGTATGATATCAGAGCTATTTCTATAAATTCTATTTATTTCACCATAGGGTCACAGTATGGGCGGGGTGGCAGCTGTCTGCTCTAAGTGTAGTGTTCCCACTAATAGGTTTTCTATAGTTGCGATATCTAACCTTCTGTTGTTTTACATCCCCCATGAGATACAAATCCAAAAAGCTGATTTTATCCTGCGGTTCAGTATTTGTAAATTTTAAATTTACATCATTAGCATTGATATAGGATAAAAAATATGGGATTTTTTCTACTTCCCCTACCCATATTAGTAAAACATCGTCCAATTATCTAACATATAGTTCAATGTCATTTTTAAAAGGATTTTTGTCTGTGAAAAGAGTGCTTTCTTTCCACCATGATACAAAAAGTACGGCTAAAGATGGAGAGAAACATGAGCCCATTGGGCAACCTTTCATTTGGAAATAATATTCTTCATTGTACATAAAAAAATTATGCTCAAGGAGATATTCAATACTACGGATAATCATTTCCTTTGTTTCGTCCGTATAGCCGCTATATTTTTGTAAATGGTTGAACACAACAGAGATGATGGTATTAATATTGAGGATTTGAATTATTTTTGGGACTCACCAAAATTCTTTTCTTATACCATCATATGAGTTGTGCATTTCACAACTCACCAAGGGGAGTATCCTTTTTCCTTTATACCACTACTTGTCTGGGTAACAGCGCTATTGCCGCCCCCTCTCTATCTTATTGCAGATTTTTACTAATTGGACTGGGGACTGTTCAATTCAGTGACAACGAATATTCATAGTGGGTAGCAACCATCACGCTTTACGCCATCTAAACTGTCATGGATTCCTTCAATCACCGCCTCTCCTCCAGGGAAAGGCTCATTCTACAGGCTATAGGCACATTTGAAGCATCCATCTGGTGAGAATACGACTAACTTTAACGATGAAGAAACACAGGTCATGAAAAATCTATTCCATAAACTTGAGGAAGACTTAAAAGACGAATTATGTCTGGAACTTGACTTTCTTTTCTTATAGAATAAAACATTTGTCCTAGGGGTTTAAGGGTTTATATGCCCCCCACCCACCTCCCCCCCGTTCGTAGAGGGAGGACTCAGGCCTCACAGAAGAATGGTCTGGTATTTTAGAATCATGTATGCAGAGTTTACTCAAATGTATACACAAAAAAGATCAGAATTATGTTTATTGGTTACTAACAGTATTTTTGATATTTCTAGAGAATTATTACCTTTTGAATCACACCCCCTCTTTAGCAAGATTAGCAACAAAATCACCATCAGCTCCACAAGGACCAGCAATAATCCCTGCTCACAACATACTACTGACACATCACTCCACAAACATGGGATGATTAAGACCATCACAACACCTGCTACATTGACAGATGTCTGCCCCACCAGCCTACCTTCCCCTGTTCATAGCCCTGCAGATCTAAGTTCCTCCAGGACTCTGCAAATGCTGGTAGCTTACCAGACATTAGCCAAAACCAAAAAAAACTTAGAGGAAATAAAGGAGCAGATCAATTTGATTCATGAAGAAAGAAGAAGATCCCTCTCTAGGGGCGAACTTTAAAATCTTGAGGAGTGTTCCCACAACTCTACACTAGCAGATATCACTGATCTGCTTAATCTATCGTTACACTGCACTCCTACCATCACTATTCCCTCTCTCACAGATATCACGACCAGTTTAAAGGATCGCACTGCTAAATCCCAGGGCATACCTGATAACACTACATTGGTTGACAATATCAATAGCGAGAGTGCTTCTTATGTCACTGATTTTTTACCCCAGGTCACCTTTCCCGGACCGGATACCTTAGACCATTACTTCAAGAGACTAGGAAAACAAAAAAAAATGCAGGAGAGGCTGTAGAGGGGAGGGGGGAACAAAAAAAGATTAGTAAACTTGCTGAACAGAGCAAATCGGTAAAATCCAATGTATTCAACCTATCATCACATACGCTAAATGAACATGAAATTGTCCCACCTACAAATTTAAGGATTTTGATATATTTTTGGACCTCCAAGCCGTTATTAGAAAGCTTACTTTAAAAAGACACTTTGCTATCAAACCGGACAAAGTTAATACAGACTTAGTTACAAATATGACTAATGAGGCGGCGCACATCGATCTGAAAAATAAGTCTAGATTCTACCCACTAGAAAGTAGAAGCCACTAGATAGAGACTTTTGGTGAGGTCACTATGCATAAACTTAAAAAACTGACTGAAACGCCCATGTTTAAAAAAAATAGATATTTAAATGTAACCGAAAAAAAAGCACTTTTGGATCTTAAAAAGAACAAAAACATCATTATTCGATCAGCCAACAAAGGCGGGGGAATTGTAATACAAGATTATTGTGATTATATAGAGGATTCAAAAAGGATCCTTAATGACACTAATTACTATAAAGAAATTTATCATTATGCTTTAGAAAGTACCAACCTACAATATAAAAAACTGATAATAAAAGGGAATGAACAGGGACTATTTAATGAGAATGAGAGAAAATTTTTCACGATACAGAATCCAAACATGCCCTTTTACTACCATCTTCCTAAAATACACAAAGAACCAATTAAGCCCCCCAGGAGGCCCAATATATCGGGTATAGGCTCGCTCACTAGTAATCTAGCAGAGTATATTGATGTTCTCCTTCAGCACCATGTTAAAAGGTTGAGGAGTTACCATCGTGACTCCAGCCACCTCATCAACCTTACTAAGGACATCCAATGGGAGGAATCATTTGTATTTTCAAGCCTTGATGTCACATGCCTTTACACCAATATTGATTGGGAAATTGGTTTATTATGTGTTGAACATATGATCTCCAAAGACATCGGCCTGTCTTCTTCCCACAAATCATTTATTCTATCCGTGTTATTTTTCACCCTTAATAACAATTATTTCACTTTCCTCAAACACACTTACCATCAGATCAAAGGGACCGTGATGGGGTCAAAGGTCGCACCTAAGCTCGCTAATATTTTCATGGGAATATTTGAACTGGTGTTCATCTATGGCGGTCCATTTTGGGAAGGCGTTATATATTACAAAATATACAATGACGATTTAATTTTGATTCTTAATAAGGACATCACAGAACCCTCAGCCCTTGCCAGTTTTCTAAATAACAACTGCTGGGGTAGTTCCTTCAATTCCTATACAAATAACACCAGCATTAATTTTCTGGATCTGACTTTATTTTTAGAGAACAATAGGATTTGCACCAAGACTTATTTTAAACAAGTGGATGCGAATAGTTGCATCCACTACAGCAGTGGCCACTGCCTTAAATTGTTATGTAATATTCTTTTTAATCAATTTCAGAGGATCAGAAGGAATTACACTTCTGAAAATAATTTTTCAGTGCAATCAGGTATGCTCAAACAGAAATTTCTACAACAGGGTTATCCCAAAAATCTTGTTGGTGAATCATTTGAAAGGGTAATGGACACCTGTAGCCAGAATTCACTTCTTTTAAGATCTAATTCAGATAAAATGTCCTATGAGCACTGTGTAAAATTCATCACTACATACAATTTTCAGCATAAATCGTTTAGAGATATTCTGCAGAAGAATTGGCACATTCTGTTAAATGATCGAATACTCAAGAAGATTATCCCAGAAAAACCCTCCATTGTGTATAGGAGAGCCCCCTCTCTATGGAACATTTTAGCCCCTAGAAGGATACCCACCCTTTCTACTTGAGCTTGTAGAAAGATCACTAATAAGAATAAAACCATCACCAAAAGTGGCAAAAAGAACTGCATGTACTGTATGAATATTACTCATGGAGCCGACACTTTTGCATCCACATCAAGCAATGAACGGTTCAAACTAAATAGTAATATGTCCTGTGACACTGATTTTGTCATATATCTGATTGAATGCACGTGTCCCGAGCAATATGTTAGTAGAACTATGCAACCCTTTCATAAAAGACTAAATTCACATAGGCACAATGTTGCTACAGGTTTTTTAAAACATGGTTTATCCCGTCATATGGCAATCCATCACAATAAAGACTTTGGGTGTCTTAAAATCATGCCCATAGAGCTCATTCCGTGCACCACTTCCAATAGAATTCAGTGTCTCAATAGAAAAGAGATATACTGGATATATCAACTAAATACTTTGAAACCTCGGGGTCTCAATGAAATATTAAAGGTTTTTATTTGAAAGCACTGGCAAATATAATTTACCTCTACATGGTCAGGAACATATGTCTTGGCTTGTTCTTGGTCCACTGTCCCGTTCCAGGTTTTGACCGAGTTAAGTTTCCTTTTCTTCTTATGATACTTTCAGTGCACATCATGCCACCTAGTGGACATCAATGCGCATGACTATTGACACATTGATACATCGGTAATATGCACACACTTCTAAAGAGATCATTAATGTTCTGCAAATAATTCTGGTTGCAGATACGATCACATATTATATTATAAGAGGAATTTTTAAAAATTAAAAAAATAATTTTTTTTTTTTGGGGAACAATTGATTGTATGTGAGTACACATTTCATGCATTTGGGCTGTATAATACAGACAAGGGTGACTTGTACATCTCTTAATACATATCATCTATAAGACACATTCTCTTATTAGGCACTGTCTTTTGGATCTTGACATACATTTTTATTTTGTTTCGTATGCACACATTAGTTAGATATATCTTTTAATATTCGTTTATTACTTCCTATCAGAACAAGATCAGTCTCAATATACATTAGAATCCATGGCTTAGAGGGTTGCACAACGATTAGGATCTAAGCAAAATCCAGTTGATCGCAATACAACAGGTTCAATTCCTGCTTCAAGAATTATATACAGTACAGACCAAAAGTTTGGACACACTTTCTCATTTAAAGATTTTTCTATATTTTCATGACTTTGAAAATTGTGCCTAGTAACCCGCTGTTTATCATGGTTACCACTCTGCTACGGTGAGCGGATTACAAGGTGCGCGTGTGCCTCTAGTAACGCGCTGTTTATCATGGTTACCAGCCTAATCGCTGGTCCCGCTAGTCACACACAGCGATGTGTGCTGACCAGCAGGAGGGCAAAGACCAAAAAAGGGTCCAGGACATTTTGCAGCAATCAGCGACCTCACAGCAGGGGCCTGATCGCTGCAAAGTGTCACACATAGCGACATCGGCGTGACTCAGCAGCGATCTCGCTAGTGATCTCGCTATGTGAGACGGGGGCTTTATAAATGGGGTTGGGACGATCAGTTCTATTGTGCAGAAGTCAGGTGGATACACAGCTGATAGTCCTACTGAATAGACTGTTAGAATTTGCATTATGGCAAGAAAAAAGCAGCTAAGTAAAGAAAAACGAGTGTCCATCATTACTTTAAGAAATTAAGGTCAGTCAGTCCGAAAAATTGGGAAAACTTTGAATGTGTCCCCAAGTGCAGTTGCAAAAACCATCAAGCGCTACAAAGAAACTGGCTCACATGAGGACTGCCCCAGGAAAGGAAGACCAAGAGTCACCTCTGCTTTTGAGGATAAGTTTATCTGAGTCACCAGCCTCATAAATCGCAGGTTAACAGCAGCTCAGATTAGAGACCAGGTCAATGCCACACAGAGTTCTAGCAGCAGACACATCTCTTCAACGACTGTTAAGAGGAGACTTTGTGCAGCAGGCCTTCATGGTAAAATAGCTGCTAGGAAACCACTGCTAAGGACAGGCAACAAGCAGAAGAGACTAGTTTGGGCTAAAGAACACAAGGAATGGACATTAGACCAGTGGAAATCTGTGCTTTAGTCTGATGAGTCCAAATTTGAGATCTTTGGTTCCAACCACCGTGTCTTTGTGCGACGCAGAAAAGGTGACCGGATGGACTCTACATGCCTGGTTCCCACCGTGAAGCATGGAGAAGGAGGTGTGATGGTGTGGGGGTGCTTTGCTGGTGACACTGTTGGGGATTTATTCAAAATTGAAGGCATACTGAACCAGCATGGCTACCACAGCATCTTGCAGCGGCATGCTATTCCATCCGGTTTGCGTTTAGTTGGACCATCATTTATATTTCAACAGGATAATGACCCCAAACACACCTCCAGGCTGTGTAAGGGCTATTTGACCAAGAAGGAGAGTGATGGAGTGCTACGCCAGATGACCTCGCCTCCACAGTCACCAGACCTGAACCCAATCGAGATGGTTTGGAGTGAGCTGGACCGCAGAGTGAAGGCAAAAGGGCCAACAAGTGCTAAGCATCTCTGGGAACTCCTTCAAGATTGTTGGAAGACCATTTCTGGTGACTACCTCTTGAAGCTCATCAAGAGAATGCCAAGAGTGTGCAAAGCAGTCATCAAAGCAAAAGGTGGCTACTTTGAAGATACTAGAATATAAGACATATTTTCAGTTGTTTCACACTTTTTTGTTAAGTATATAATTTCACATGTGTTAATTCATAGTTTTGATGCCTTCAGTGTGAATGTACAATTTTCAAAGCCATGAAAATACAGAAAAATCTTTAAATGAGAAGGTGTGTCCAAACTTTTGGTCTGTACTATATATACAGTATATATATATTTTTTATTATTTATTTATTTTTTGCATTGAATTATATTGGTTCTTAATTATTTTTTAATCATGCTAACAATATTTTATTCCCGACGCATATATTTGACTCGCCCCATGGGCCATGGGGTACTCGGTGACCGGGTTGGTCAGTGCTGGGGGATGTCACGGTGGCAGTGACCCAGTCCGTGACCCAGGGCAGTCAATTAAAGATGAAAGAAAAGGGGAATAAAATTTTTAGAGATAATGTTTGTGATGCCACCTGTGGTATGCGGCTATTTGGGCCGCCGCTGCAGTGCAGATTCACTGGAGCTGATGGTGATGCAGCAAAGTCGGTTCAGCTCTCCACAGGCAGAGCTAAGCTCCAGGGCAGTGTAGATGATTTTATGAGGTAGATGTTGTTGGTGCAGTGTAGTTCAGTGCTGGTGGCGCAGCAATTATTCACAGACACAGAGGGGTGCAGTCTTCAGGTTTTACTCACAGTTGTTAAGTTCCGCAGGTTAAACTTTCCAGATTATAACTGCCCACGTCGTCCTGTGTCCTCCGGGTTAGTGATCCAGCAAACTCTCAGATATCTCAGGAGCACTTAAACGGGAACCCGTTCTATGTACCTTTCTTGGTTGTCTCACTGCGCTGGCACTCACCTTCCTGCCCTGCGCCTCATAATCAGTGTCCCAAGCCAGTGACCTCGGGCCTTGTCGGGCGACTTGCAATCCCCTGGACCCTCTGTGGCCACCTTTTCGGCTGTATAATTGTGGCTGTTGGCTGCAGCACCTTGAAAATGCAGCAGCCTCCAGTTGTCTAGCTGAGCCTAGTTGTTCTCCACTAGTTTAGGGACCGGTCCCCTCTCTGCAGCCTGATCCCTCCATGTCAGCAAAGATTCGGGTGCACGGGTGGCATCCGCACTCGCCGTGCCCCTGGGATCCCCTCTCTCTTCCTGGAGCCCTCCTCACTGCTCCTCTCATCTTTCCTCTCTCCCTCTCCTGGGCCTCGCTCACTAGGTGTCACGGGTGTGTCGCCACGAAGATCGTCACGATTACACAGCCTGACTTCTCGCAGCTGACTTTTTGGTGCTTTGTGTTTTCGGCAGTGAGGGAGTTAATTCTCTCTCTCTCTGTGCTAGACGAGGTCCAGCCTCGCCCAGCTGCAATCAATGTTTCTGTAGTGAGACTCCTTCAAATGCCTGCTGGTCTGTTTGGGAAGTGTCGGTGAAAGCATTTCATACAGACTAACAGAGCGGATCGTGGTATTTGGAGTTTCTGAGATAAGTGTATTTGGAGTGTTTTTTCCCTTCCTCGCTTTATCATTTATCTCCTTTCCCGTTGGTGTTCCCTCTGTTGTAGTTGTGTAGTTTTTGTATGCAAGGTGGTTTTGGTTTTTCCCTTGTACTGTCTCGTTCGTCTAAGTACTGTGTGTGGGCATATTATTACTTGTCCTCTTTTGTTGTGATCGGGGTCCTTCTCAGGACTAGATTACTTAGGTGCAGGGATCCTCAGGAGGTAGGGGTTACGCTGGCGGCCTGGACCTCTGTACCTTTAACAGTACCTCCAGGTTGAGGGATTAGTCAGGGCCCCAGCTTAGGGTCAGCTTAGGCCCCCTACCTCCAGTATACAGAGACAGCGTGACATTTTCACCGACCCACTTAGTTTTTCTCCAGCTACCATGGATCCAGTAGCCGGTCTAGCTCGGCAGTTGCAGAGTTTGTCCATGGAGCTGGCGGACGTTAGGTCCAATGTTTTGCATCCTCAGGAGCAAGCCGGACCAGAACCTAAAGTAGCTCTCCCTGACAGGTTCACTGGGGGGTGGGACAAGTTTTTTGTTTTCCGGGAGGCATGCAAATTGTACTTTCGGCTGTGGCCTCGGTCATCGGGGAGTGAAGAACAAAGGGTGGGAATTGTCATCTCGCTCCTACAAGGGGACCCACAAACTTGGGCGTTCTCTCTTCCCCCGGGCTCCCCGGCTCTCCAGTCAGTGGATAGGTTTTTCGCTGCTCTGGGACTCGTATATGATGACCCAGATCGGATCTCCCTTGCTGAGTCTAAGTTACGTAGGATCCAGCAGGGAGATCGTCCGGCGGAGGAATTCTGTTCGGAGTTCCGTAGGTGGGCCACGGACACCCAGTGGAATGATCCGGCTCTTAGGAGCCAGTTTTGTCAAGGTTTATCCGACAAATTACAGGATGTGTTGGCACAGTATGACTCTCCCGCGTCACTGGAAGCCGCTATGGCCCTGGCTATTCGCGTTGACAGACGGCTTCGGGAAAGGTGCGGGATAACTCGACCCCCTGTGATGACTCCACCTCCTACAAGGTCCCCTCATATGGTGGTTCCCCTGGTCAGTCCAGAGGAGCCTATGCAATTAGGAGGGACATCATTTCGGGGGAGGGGACCGGTGGGGCGCCATAAGACAGGAAGGTGTTTCTTCTGCGGGAGAAAGGGACATTTTATTGGGGGGTGTCCATCCCGTCCCTTGCAGAGTGAAGAGTCGTCGGAAAACTGTTGATCCCAGGTTGTGTGGTGGACGGCAATCTGGGAGTAGGTATTTCGTCCCTAGGTTCGTCTCAGTTTCTCGTACCGGCGGAGGTGGTGGTGGGTACGAGAACTGAGAGGATATCTGTTCTTCTGGATAGTGGGGCCGGGGCTAATCTGGTTGATGCTCGGTTTGCCCGGGTTCAAGGTATGCGATTGAGTGAGTTGGCTAAACCCATCCCCATATTCTCGATCGATGCCAGGCCTCTCGGTCAGGGAAGTTTTTTGCAAGCTGTGCATGACGTAAAACTTCAAGTGGGGGCGATACATAAAGAACTGTTGTCTTGCTACGTGTTGGAGGGTCTTCCCACTCCTATAGTGTTGGGCCTTCCTTGGTTAACTAAGCATAACCCGGTTATTAATTGGCAAACCAGAGAGATAAGCCAATGGAGTAAATTCTGTAATAAAAACTGCATGAACACGGTCATCGGTGCGGTTACTCCTTGGTTCTTACCTCCATTTCTGGCGGACTTTGAGGATGTATTCTCGGAGAAAGGGTGTCAGGAACTACCTCCTCATCGCGAGTATGACTGTTCTGTAAAACTGCTCCCTGAGGCCAAGTTACCTAAAGCTAGGTTGTATAACCTTTCTGGTCCTGAGAGGCAGGCCATGAAGGATTATATTTCAGAAAGTCTGGCTAAGGGGCATATTAGACCTTCATCTTCACCGGTGGCTGCGGGGTTCTTCTTTGTTAAGAAGAAAGATGGAGGTCTACGCCCTTGCCTTGATTTCCGTGAACTTAATCGGATTACGGTCCGAGATCCGTATCCACTCCCACTTATTCCCGATCTCTTTAATCAGATCGTGGGCGCCAAATGGTTCTCTAAGTTGGATCTCAGGGGGGCGTACAATCTGATTAGGATGAAGGAGGGGGATGAGTGGAAGACGGCGTTTAACACTCCGGAGGGGCATTATGAGAACCTTGTCATGCCATTCGGTCTGACTAATGCCCCGGCGGTGTTCCAACACTTTGTTAATGACATTTTTCGCCGCCTGGTGGGACAGTTTGTTGTCATATATCTGGATGATATCTTAATTTACTCGCCGGATCTGGTGTCTCATCAGGAGCACGTTAGGCAGGTGTTACAGATCTTCGGGATAATAAACTGTATGCCAAATGGGAAAAGTTTGTGTTCGCCGTACAGGAACTCCAGTTTTTAGGCTTCCTGGTTTCAGCGTCCGGTTTTCGTATGGACCCTGGGAAAGTGCGGGCAGTTCTTGAGTGGGATCGGCCAGAGAATCTTAAGGCACTACAACGTTTCCTGGGGTTTGCTAATTATTACCGGAAGTTCATTCGTAATTTCTCGTCCATGGTTAAGCCTCTCACAGACATGACTAAAAAGGGGACGGATTTTTCTAGGTGGTCTGACAAGGCTTGTCAAGCATTCTCCTCCTTGAAAAAATGTTTTGCCTCGGCACCCATACTCATTCAACCTGATGCGTCACAGCCATTCATTGTAGAGGTAGACGCTTCCGAGGTAGGGGTGGGAGCAGTATTGTCACAGGGTTCGTCCCCTGGTAAGTGGCATCCGTGCGCCTTTTTCTCTAAAAAATTGTCGTCCGCTGAGAGGAATTACGATGTCGGCAATAGGGAACTCTTGGCCATTAAGTTAGCTTTTGAGGAGTGGCGCCATTTTTTGGAGGGGGCAGTCCATCCGGTCACCGTCATCACCGATCACAAGAACCTGCTATATCTGGAGTCCGCGAAACGTCTGAATCCCAGACAAGCTAGGTGGTCATTGTTTTTTACCAGGTTTAATTTTGTCGTTACATATCGTCCTGGGTCAAAAAATGTAAAGGCGGATGCCTTATCTCGTAGTTTCCCTGGGGCCGGGAATACGGACGACCCGATTCCTATCCTTCAGGAGGGGGTGGTGGTTTCGGCAGTATGCTCTGAGCTGGAGGAGGAGGTATTGGAGGCTCAGGGGGACGCCCCTGTTGGACCTCCGGGGAGACTGTTTGTTCCAGATCAGTTGCGACAAAAGGTGATCGAGGCACACCATAACTCAGTTTTGGCAGGACACCCGGGGAGTAAAGCAACTGTGGATCTCCTCTCGCGTCGGTTTTGGTGGCCTAACTTACATAAGGAGGTGGTAACTTTTGTCGCGTCCTGTGGGGTTTGTGCACGCTCTAAGACCTCACATACCCGTCCGTCTGGGGCCCTCTTACCTTTGAAGATCCCGGAGCGTCCTTGGACTCATCTGTCTATGGACTTTATTACGGACCTCCCTCCGTCTTCGGGTAAAACGGTCATACTCGTTGTAGTGGACAGGTTCAGCAAGATGGCACATTTTATCGCTCTTCCGTCTCTCCCTAATGCTAAAACTCTTGCGCAGGTGTTCATTGGGGAGATTGTGAGGCTTCACGGGGTACCCTCCGATGTGGTGTCTGATCGGGGGTCTCAGTTTGTGTCCAAGTTCTGGAAGGCGTTTTGTGCACGGCGGGGGATGCATTTGTCATTCTCATCGGCTTTTCACCCTCAGACCAATGGTCAGACGGAACGTATGAACCAGAGCTTGGAGACATATCTCCGGTGTTTTGTGTCAGAGAACCAGGAGGACTGGGCTTCTTTCTTACCTCTGGCAGAGTTTGCTCTTAATAATAGGCGGAGCGAGTCCACTCGTAAGTCCCCGTTTATTGGGGCATATGGTTTTCACCCCCAGTTTTGTACTTTCAGTAGGGGGGGCTCTTCGGGGGTTCCTGAGGAGGAACGATTTTCCTCATCACTCGCTTCAGTATGGAGAGGGGTGCTGAAGAATCTGAATACTATGGGGAAGCGATACAAACGTATGGCTGATAGGAGGAGAGTGTCTGGTCCGGACCTAAGTGTGAACGATCGGGTATGGTTGTCTACCAGGAATATTAAACTTAAGGTTCCCTCCTGGAAACTGGGTCCCAGGTTCATCGGGCCGTACAGAATCAGTTCTATTATTAATCCGGTGGCATTCCGTCTTGACCTCCCCCCTACGTTTAAAATTCACAACGTGTTCCACAGATCGTTGCTTAAGAGGTATGTGGCGCCGGTGGTACCGTCACCTTTACCACCCCCTCCAGTGGTGGTCAATGGTAACTTGGAGTTCCAGGTATCAAGGGTCATCGATTCACGTTTTAATCGCCGGTCCCTTCAGTACCTGGTTCATTGGAAAGGGTATGGTCCTGAGGAGAGGATGTGGGTTCCTGCGTCGGATATTAACGCAGACCGATTAGTTCGGGCCTTCCACACGACTCACCCGGATAAACCTGGCCCTGAGGGTCCGGAGGCCCCTCGTAGAAGGGGGGGTACTGTCACGGGTGTGTCGCCACGAAGATCGTCACGATTACACAGCCTGACTTCTCGCAGCTGACTTTTTGGTGCTTTGTGTTTTCGGCAGTGAGGGAGTTAATTCTCTCTCTCTCTGTGCTAGACGAGGTCCAGCCTCGCCCAGCTGCAATCAATGTTGCTGTAGTGAGACTCCTTCAAATGCCTGCTGGTCTGTTTGGGAAGTGTCGGTGAAAGCATTTCATACAGACTAACAGAGCGGATCGTGGTATTTGGAGTTTCTGAGATAAGTGTATTTGGAGTGTTTTTTCCCTTCCTCGCTTTATCATTTATCTCCTTTCCCGTTGGTGTTCCCTCTGTTGTAGTTGTGTAGTTTTTGTATGCAAGGTGGTTTTGGTTTTTCCCTTGTACTGTCTCGTTCGTCTAAGTACTGTGTGTGGGCATATTATTACTTGTCCTCTTTTGTTGTGATCGGGGTCCTTCTCAGGACTAGATTACTTAGGTGCAGGGATCCTCAGGAGGTAGGGGTTACGCTGGCGGCCTGGACCTCTGTACCTTTAGCAGTACCTCCAGGTTGAGGGATTAGTCAGGGCCCCATCTTAGGGTCAGCTTAGGCCCCCTACCTCCAGTATACAGAGACAGCGTGACACTAGGCCCGACTCCTCTCACTCTACTGAACTCCTGCTCCAAGCACTGGAGCCAGGAGCATGGACCCTTCTGCACTGCTCTCCTGAGCAGGACTGGACTCTTCTAGATGTTTTGCTCTGTCTTTTATACCCTTTCTGTCTGTGCTCCACTGATCTCCTCCTCCACCCACCTCCTCTACCTAGTTCCACCCTGCAGCTAGGGACCAGTGACTGTGCTCTCCCTTAGGAGCAATCTCGCCCTTCCCTACTGAAGTGGAGAGTATTGGATGCGAGTGTGTGGGTCCCGGGAAGTACTCCCTCCTTACCTGAGAGTGGGGTACCACCCCTCTGGGTGAGATGCAGTACCTCTGTGGCAACTGAACCCGCAGGGGCGCCCCATCTACATTGATGGATACTCAAATTTATGCCTTTTTATTGATTGTACTTTTCTGCCTTAACGGCCACCTTGGTTTGGCACCAGTTTTTTCACATTTTTTGTATATATACAGTATATGTTATAGAATCTGGATTTATTTTATGCATGTGACACACATAGGTTTCGTATACCAGCTGTTTCACTCTGCAGGATATTTCTTTTTATCTGTTTTTACATTCTTCATGATTATAAATAAAGATTAACTGTTTAACTATTTTTGCATGGAAGTATTTTTTGTAGGTTTATCATTGTTTTGTGCTTCCAGCCAATTTATGACCTTTTAGGTTTATACCTGACACAAGCTATGCACTGATGAAGTGGACAGGACGTCCACGAAACGCATCTGATTTCAGCTTATAAATAAATGGACTCTAAACCAAGCACTGGGTATTGCATCCCTTCTTTGACCCGGAGGAGAGTGGAACCATTGGCACTTTCTTGCATCCACAACTTAAGATAAGGACCAGGATGAAGACATTATTACAAGATGGGGATCAGGATGGGGTCATTACTACAAAATAGGGACCTGGAATGGAACATTACTGCAAGATGGTGATTATTATGGGGACATTACCACAAGATGGGGACATTAATACAAGATTTGGACCAAGATTAGGATATTACGTCAAGAGAGGGACATTACTACAGGATAGGGACCAGGATAGGGACATTACTACAAGAAGGGGACATTACTACATTATATTAGGACATTACTACAGAATGCGGACCAGAATTGAGACATTACTAATGATGAAGACATTATTACAAGACAGGGACCAGGATGTGGCCATTATAAGATGAGGACGAGGATGGAAAAATTACTACAAGATGAGGACATTATGACAAGATAAGGACCAGGATGGAGGCATTACTACTAGATGGGGACATTACTACAAGATGGGTATCAGGATGGGGACATTACTATAAGATGAGGAGCAGGATGGGGACATTACTACAAGATGAGGACCAGGATGGGGACATCATTACAGGATTTGGGACTAGGATAGGGACATTACTATAAGATGGAGACATTACTACAAGATGAGGACCAGGATGGGGACATTGCTACTCTGTGTTATTTATAACATGTAATTTAATTTATGAACATCTATGGTTTGATGTCTTTATCTGTGTGGATTGAATGGATTGCTACAGACATCTGGTGAGAATGTTATGACAATAGCACCTTTCAAAATATATTTACTTAGAAAATTGGTGGTGTTCAATACTTATTTCACCCACTGTATATTTGCACAAATCCAAATACTCGAAAGTTTGGAGTTGCTCGGAAAATGCAAGGGTGGGGGGAAGAGAAAGAAAAAGAACTCTGCTGACAATAAGAGCTTGCACACTACTCTACCAAAGAGATAGAGAAAGGACCCTGCTGATTGTAACTGCTTGCAATATACAGGGGACATTGCTGACCATAAGAGTTTACACTCTACAGAGCACAGATGCATGCCCAATGAGTCTGGAGATGAAAAAAACTTTGCCACACAAAATGTGCTTTGCTAGTAACCACTGATCTGTGATGGTCATGGTACTGGCGACCACTGAACAAGGTATAATAATCAGTAAGATGTCAAAACTACAGGGCATTATGGAGAGGCTACACAAAATGATGTTAGCCGGCTCTCTTATGCTTTTGCAATGTGGAAAATGGTAGCAGACAAGTTATTTTTGCGAACCATTAATCAAATCTCAAAATGCTTGAAATTCACATGAAACGACGAATTTCAGGAAATTTGACTCAAACTTGATCCTCCGCATATCAATTTTCTCATCTCTAATGAAGACTGATGCAAATATCGGCACTAGCCATCTATGGTTAGTGCTATGGAACATGTTGACATTCTATTAGCAATGGAAAATAAAATATTAATAATTTTTATATAGCTATGCAAGGATATCAGACTTTAACCTCTCCTCTTTCTCATAGTCTTATATTTAGGTATAAGACAACTGTCTCCAGTAAAATCCTTTTCTAGTTGCTTTGTCTACAACAGAAAACATAAATGAAGTCCCACCCTTTATTTAAGCCCCATCCTATTGGTCAGCTGAATGGAGAAAATGGTAGACATTAGACTGAAATACATTGATATAATAATAATTTAGTGAACTCTATGGCCTGCACAGTCACAAGATGTTAATCCAACATGGCACATATGATAGATGATGGAACAAGATCTTCACAATAATATTGTGCAGCAGACAAATCTCTGTGCAATGACCACTAAATCTTCAATACCAACAACTTTGTTTTTGCCTTGAGCTGCAGTTGATTTAATCCCTGGGGTTTTTTGAACAAGCAAAAGAAAATACATATATAATGCAGTTTGGAACTGCATAAAAACATTTTTGTAAGATATATATCGTGTGTGAAGTATAAGCCAAACAACTGCTGAGAGTTGGAAAAAGACCAAAGAAATGAAAGTTTAAGGAATTTCTCATGAAACCACAATGAACTGTAAAAAAACCTCCTCACACCTCTAATCGTGACAGCTATCAACAGGTCATATTCTCTGTTAAAGATTAAGCAATATATGTAAATTACAAGATAATCCAAAAAATATGTAACCTGGGAAAATAGGAATAAGCACAGATATAACACGATAAAGCTAAAAGGCATTTTAACAATTTTGCAGTGAAATATACTTTTTTTCTTGCAAACTTTACTTACAAACTTTTAAAGAACTCATCTAAAATGTATTTATTTGTTTTAAAGTTCTCTGCTTTATATTTAACTTATTGAATTTAACTTGTAGAAAAAAGACAAAGTTAAAAAATCTATTGTGACTCAACCAAAAAATATTTGGATATTAAGTTATATAACAAAGAAATTCTTTTATGTTTCTTTTGCCTGGTCATATATATACGTTATATTTCTTACACACTGAACGTCATTGTGTAGATCAAAGTTGTACTTTCTTCAACCCTCAAAGGAAATATATCATTTCATTTTTTTTAAGAATGTGAGAAAAAATGTTTTTCTATCCTTTTAGCTTTTATTGTTGTTGTTTTTACTCTTTTGAGTTTTCTTTATATAATTATGGTGGCAAACATCTTGCTTGAGCTACTGCAATAATAGTTGACTTTACTGTAGAAACATACACATATAAAAGCTTGGTCAAAATGAACCGTCCATTTATTAGACTCAGCCCTTCTTGTTTCATTAGATTATGCCAGGGCTATCATTTACCTATAGAACCAATAGGAAGAAAGCTGCTGCCTAAATTTTTGCTGAAGTCAGCAGAGTCCAGTAAATCTAGAGTGTGCATAGCTAATGACTACAGATGAGCGGATCAAGGCAAAATTCACATTTTCCCTGTTCACTTGTAATTTCCTGGGAAATTTGATTCAGAAGAGGTTATTCTTTGCAAATGTAATGTCCCTTATTATGCTCTGGGGTCTCTTTAGAACCCATAGCATAATAAATGTAAGTTGTAAAAAATAAAAAAAATCGAAATATTCACATTACCGCTCACTTTACCAGCCTCTCTGCATCACCTTTCCATCACTGGTCCGGGGATTTCAGGATGAGTCATGGCGATCCGAAGAAACGGCGAGGGTCAGATATGTAATGGTGTGATAGTGTGAAGGGAAGGGTATAAGGTTGTTTTTTTTTCACTCTTTATGGCCTTTTACGGTTCAGAAACCGTGGCCAACATTTTGCTGAATTCGTGCAGAAACAAATTACAAAATATTCTCAATTTGCTGAATGCCGATTTTAAAAAAAAAAATCCATCTGCCTTAAAATGATCTACCCAGCAGTCACTATGAAGGCTATTGCTTTTGTAGATGGCCTATGTGAAAGGGTGATGATTTTTTTGTATTTAAATCCATGATAATTCACACAATGCTACTCATCCAGTATATCCAAGCTTACTCATATTTGATGCTGTGCTGTTGCACCTATGTATAGAAGTCTATTATGTGTAATGTCTGTCTGTCGACATTATATTTTCATTTGTATATACACATTACAATTTAGACAAGAGAAAGATCTGCATAATTCATTACAAGCTGTCAAGCTGTGTCACCTCACTGCCATAAACTTTGAAATGAAAGCATAATATGAAGCATGGGCTTGTGCATGGTATCCTTTTATGAAATATGTGATTGCAAACATGGCGCGCTAATTTTAATGCAAATGGTACAATCTTTTCTGGATAGGTTCTCGTACTTCTTTTCTTGTTATGACACTAAGTCCCACTTCTAAATATTTATGACAGGTTAGCTGTGTTAAAGGCATAATTTGATGCATGAGTGCCCAGGTGTGACTGCCACCTATGCTTTAGTTTTAGTTATAAGGGGTGCTGCTACATATGCATCCCTTATAACTAAACCTCTGGATTATGTGCTGAAGTCCGCACAACTAATCTTTGGCCTCAACCAACCCTGAATTGAGGCTACATATTATGGAGGACTTTTCCACTGCTGGGCATTCGTTAAGGCATCTGCAGCAAGCTTTATTCTGATTAAGCTGTTTAGCTCTCCTAAATAATTCAGAAAAAGGGTTTGTCTATTTGGGACAGACATGCCAAAAGTTCTCCATATAGGTTTGCGTACAGAAAATTGACAGTTGACTACAGTATTTTGTATGTGAATGAGAATTTATTAGATTTCATGCACAAACAACTGTATTTTACTCCATGTAAACTGAATTAACAGTTATCACATACAGTATGTGTATTCTGAAGCCAAACTTTCCCCCAAAAAATAACAAGATCACCATCATTCAATATGGTAACCACTATTTAAAATAGTGTCTATTTATTTTACTGATGCCAAATGTAGTGAGCTCAAAATATATTTATACTTTGCCTCAAAGAATTCTTCAGAGGCCATGTTAATATGTTCAGCATTTAGTCAGTAATTAGTGTTGAGCGAGTATGTTCTGTTAACCCTTTCGCCGAGTATGCTCGGGCGAGCACCGAGAAGTTACAGCTGCTCGGTGTTATGTTTAAATCACTCCCGTGTGCATGATTTGCGACTGTTTGTCAGCTTTATTACATGTGAGGAATGCAAAAGAAACAATCATTCCTCACATGTAATAATCCGCACTTGCTTCCTCACAGCTCCCAAGTCTCCAGCTGCCGGTCTGAGTATGGGGTAACACAGATGGTTGAGTCTGCACAGCTGTTTACTCATACTATAGCCTGGGAAACGGAGGTCTGCCCCAGAGCTTCTGCTAATCCAGACGAGGAATTGATCTGCACTGATGCCCAGAATCTTTATAAGTCGGATCCAGGACCAGATGAAGAAGGTTCTGAGCATAATGTAGACCCTCGTTCCCAAACTGTAACTCCTGTTGGTGGAGACAATGATGAAGACGATGATGAGACTCAAATACCTGATTGGAGCGACAACTTGACTTTTCGGTCAGGGCAGGAAGAGGTTGGCTCTGAGACCGACGGGTGTGAGGACACACAGGGTGATGATGACGAGGTTGGAGATCCCACTTACTGTCAACCCACAGTCAGCCAGTCGATGAGGTCAGCAGAGGAGGTGGAGGAGGATGTGACTTGCCCAGGGGATGGGGATGACTCGGTACCCGGGCCTTTGCCTGGCCTTGGGGATGTCGCGGTGGTCGGCTCCCGGGCCCGTACCCTGGGGTCACTCTTTAAAAGGGTGGATAATTGTTAATTTTATAAGAGTTTGTGATGCCACCTGTGGTATCTGGTGAGAAGCACCAGCGCTGCAGCAGTCCACTGAGACAAGTGATAAGGCAGCTCGATGGTATAGCTCCCCACAGGTGGAGCTATGCCTCATAAAAGCATATGCAGGGGGAATGCAGGACAGGCGAGACCCAACTGGGTCAGAGCAAAAACGGGAATGGACACGGTAGTCACTTCAGTACCTTTTACTGGTGGAAATTCAGGCATATCCCGGAGCACTTTAGAGTGAAGGGTGTATATCAGGATCCTCCCCAATGAGCGGGTGTAGGGCTTCCTGTTTCTTGCCTCTGCGTAGTAAGTTTCTGACCTGCCTGGAGCTAGGCCTAACTTTGTCTCTGTCCTGCGCTGGCTGACCTTGTGGTAGGGCCTTGTCTTAGAGTTCACGCTCCCAGTATGCGGGGCCTAAGTGTCTCCTGGCTCTGTTACGTATCAGCACCTTAGCGATCCTGGGACTTGTAGTTCTCCAGGGATTCCGGTTATGCCTTACTGGGTCATAGGGATCCCGGTAAGCTCAGATCCGGTATCCGGTATATGCTTCGGGGTGAGCTGGTTAAGCTCCTCTGCCCCTTATGTACTAACTCGCCACTCGCCTTCGGCCTACTCGGGCTCTCACTAGGCTATACACACTAACGACAGCTTGCCGCGCTTCACTGATCTTATGGCACCGTCACACCTTAAGCTCTAACTGGGCTCCCTGAATCTAGCTAGCAGGAGCCTCGTGCTCCACTGCTGAACTATTAACTGAGTTCTCTAGACTAGACTGAGCTCCACTGCAGACTGACCTCTCTTAGGCTTCTCTACTGCAGGAACTCTTCAGAGGAACTGAACTGCCTAGCTCCACCTTCCCTATTTATATCCCTAACGGGCTCCCTCTGCTGGTCTGAGGAGGAAGGTGGAGATGTGTGAATGTTTATGGGGGCCTCTTGTGGAGGAAACCATCAATGCACTCTTCTAGGATCTGTGATACCAAGAGCAGCTGGGCGTCACAGATACTATTGACGACGAGGTTAGGTTGCGCCTTCCTGGTCAGAGACGGAGTACTGGAAGCACGTCAACAACTGCATCCTCAACCACTACTCTGCCTCTGACCACAAGTTGTAGTGGCTCTTCAGGTCGCATGGGCTCTAAACCTTGCATAGCCTGGGCATTTTTTCAGATCGATAAGGATGACCCAACTCGTGTTATCTGTAGTATTTGTCACCAAAAGCTAAGTAGAGGCCAAAAAATCCATAGTTTGAGTACTTCGTGCATGAACCGTCACATGGACATGAAGCATAAATTGCAGTGGGAAGCTCACTGTGCTACTATGCGGCCTAGCTGGCCGGGAAAACCACCGTCTGCCACATCTTGTGCATCCGCGGCCTCTTCATCCTCTGTGACTGCAGTCACACATGTTTTTGGACGCAGACCTGCCACCTCTTTACCCGCAACAGCCAGTGTGATTGGCAGGTCGTCAGTTCATTTGGAAGAGGAAACACATGCTGTTGTTGAGCGCTCTCCAACATCGAGAGCACCACCTTTGGATCAAGGCAACCTAACATGTCAGCCTGCATCTTCCTCACAGACCGGCAGTTTGCTGGGGACACCCTACTCAACCCCGTCTAAGCACAACAGCCAGCCCTCGGTCCCTCAGATGTGGACAAGTAAAAGACCATTTCCTCCTAGCCATGACAAAGCTAAGAGGTTGAATTTCACCATCTGCAAGCTGTTGGCTACAGAAATGTTGCCTTTCCGCCTGGTGGACACAGAGGATTTTTGAGACCGTTTGTCCGTCGCAGTGCCCCAGTACCAGATGCCCAGTCGGCACTACTTCTCAAAGAAAGGTGTGCCTGTGCTCCACCAGCATGTTGCACACAACATCACTGCTTCTTTGAGAAACTCTGTGTGTGACAGGGTGCATTTCACCACAGACACTTGGACGAGTAGGCATGGACAGGGGCATTACATGTCGCTGACTGGGCACTGTTTAACTATGGTGACAGCAGGACAAGGGGCTGCTGTCCAAGTCTTACCGTCCCCACGAGTTGTGCGTCAATCCTCTTTATCTCGAAGTTCCTCCACTGCTTCTGCCTCCTCAACCTTCTCTCGGTCCTCCACCTGCATCCAAAGTCTGTATGGTAATGCCACCTGCTTTCTAACTGTGCAGAAGGAATCCTGCACACCTCCTTACTATGCTGGCAGCAGGGCTCAACGGCATCAGTGTTTACTTTGAAATGTCTGGGAAATGTGAGTCACACAGCTGAGGAGTTGTGGTCAGCTCTGGAGACCCAGTTTCATGAATGGTTGTCTCCACTGGACCTGCAACCAGGGAAGGCGATGTGCGACAATGCTGCAAACCTGGGTGCGGCCCTTCGCCGGGGCAATGTCACACACGTGCCTTGTATGGCTCACGTGTTGAACATGGTTGTCCATCAATTTTTAGCCCACTATCCCGGACTAGATGGCCTTCTGCAGAGGGCACGGTCGCTGTGTGCTCACTTCCGCCATTCGCATCCCGCAGCTCAATGACTTACATTTCTACAGAAGTCGTTGGGCCTGCCAGTTCACCGGCTGAAATGCGATGTGCCGACACGGTGGAATTCAACTCTGCACATGTTGCAGTGACTGTGGCAGCACCGACAAGCCCTGGTGCAATACGTTCTGACGTATAGCCTGGGACCTATGAAGTTGACGCACCCCCTGGGCCATGGGGTACCCGGAGCCGGGCCGGTAGACACTGGGGGTTGTAGTCAGTGTGGCGGTGACCCGGTCCGTGTCCAAGGGCGGTCAATCCAAGGGTAATTTGTATATATGGGTTTTATAATGTCCGACTACGCCACCTGTGGAGTACGGCCAAAGGGGCCGCCTCTGCGGAACAGTCCTCTGAAGCTGGTGGTTTTGCAGCAAAGGTATTATTACTCCCCACAGGAAGAGTGTAGCTTCAGGGCAGTGTGGGTGGATGATGGTGGTTGTACTGCAGGGAGTCAGTAATGAACACAGAGTCCGTGTGATGCAGTCCCAAGATCTTTACTCACAGTTGTTGCAGTCCAGATTACAGGCACCAGAGCAATCTCCCCCGTCATGCTGTGCGTACTCAGTGAGGGGCTCAGTCCACCCCCAGATAGCTCCGGAGTACCTAGCAGGACCCCCTTCTGTGTGTCCTTTCTCTGGCCTTCTCGCTGCACCTCACACCCAGTGACACTTCTATCCGGTATCCTCGGACCTTGGCGGGCGACGTGTGTTCCGTCCCCTGGGTCCTATGTGGCTACCTTCTTAGTGAGACTGGTGTGGACTTTGGCCTGCAGTACATGAAATGCTGCAGCCTCCGGTTTCTAGTTGAGCCTTGCTGTTTCTCCGCTAGTTGAGCGACCGGTTCCCCTTATCTGGCCTGACCCCTCTACCTCCTGGTAGCAGCGGGCGTACGGGTTGCCTTCTGCACGGCCCGTACCCCAAGGGTCCCTTCGGTTCCTGGAGCCTTCCTGCTCCCACTCCTCTCTCCTCTCCTTCAGTCCTGGGCCTCCCAGGCTAGGCCCGCCTCCGGAGCAGAGCTCATGCAGAGCCTCTGCTCCTGTCACTTCTCCTCCTCTGGCTGGCTTGCTCTTTCTAAGATGGCTTCCTATTTATACTCTCCCTCTCATGTGCTCCCCTAAGCTGCTCCCATAAGCACCCACTACATAGGACCCTCCCGCCAGCTAGGGACCTGAGACTGTGCTCTCCCTTAGGAGCAATCTCGCCCTACCCCCACTGCGGGTATGTGTTGGATGTAGGTGTTAGGGTCCCGAGCCATACTCCTTCCTTACCTGAGGGTGAGATACCACACCTCTGGGTGAGATGCAGTAACTCTGTGGCGACTGAACCCTCAGGGGCGCCACACACCCTTCTGCACAGTTTTGAAATGGCGACGAAGATGTTTAGTGCTGACGACGATGCCATTATCAGCATGACTATTCCGGTGATTTACATGCTGGAGCACACATTAAACAGAATTCAGAGTCAGGTGGTGGGACAAGAGGAGGTGGAGGAAGTAGAGGAGGAGTCGTATGCGGAAGGGATAACATCTCCAAGGTCCAGATGGTCGGCAGCACCAAGGCGGCAGGCATGGGAGGGTGGGGGAGAAGGATTAACCAGGGCGCATGGTAGCTGCCAAACTGTTGACGAAGGTGCAGGAGCCGAGGAAGAAGTGGAGGACGAACTGGCGATGGGCATGAAAGACTCATCAGATGAGGGAGACCTTGATCACATTTCTGTTGTGCGATGTTGGGGGGAGAGGGCAGAGGAAGTAAGCATGATTCTTAACTCGCTACCAACACAACAAGGTCTTGGTCCTCCTGGTTGCGCAAGACACATGAGTGCCTTCTTGCTGCACTACCTGCAACATGACCCTCGGATTGTCAGAATTCGAAGTAATCCCGACTGCTGGGTTGCCACACTCTTAGATCCCCGGTACAAAAGTAAATTTGCAGAAATAATTCCTGCCATAGAAAGGGATTCACGCATGCAGGAGTATCTGCAGACGCTGTTGCAGAATCTTACATGTGCTTTTCCACAAAACACCAGTGGTGCACGTAGTGAATCTCACAGTTCTAACTTGCCAACCGTGGGACTGTCGAGTCTTCATCACTCAAACCGTAACAGTAACACAGTATCTGCTGGTAACAGCAATTTTGTGGAATCGTTTCACCACTTTTTTAGACCATCCTTTGCAAGGCCACAGGAGACAAGAAGTCTGACACATAGTCAACGCCTAGAGAGGTTGGTACAGGAGTATCTCCAAGTGAACATCGAAGCCATGACTGTGTCACTGGACCCTTGCTTATTTTGGGATTCCAATCTGGAAAAATGGCCGGAGCTCGCCACTCACGCCTTGGAGATCTTGTCATGCCCTGTAGCCAGCGTTCTGTCTGAACGTGTGTTCAGCGCTGCTGGTGGTGTGCTGACAGATAAACGCACGCGGCTGTCCACTGAGAATGTAGACAGACTCACGTTCATAAAGTTGAACAAATCATGGATTCGCAAGGACTTTTCTACCCCTGTGTCATCCTGGGGAGACTAAAAGCTTGAGGATTTGGTAAAATCACCTCACCAACCATTTTAAGCAACTGTGGGGCAATTGATGCCACTTAACCCTAGAACGCATGACCATAAAATTCTACACTTTCACATACCTGGGGCCTTTTAGGCCCGTGTGCAAATGACATGGAATAACTCAAAATCAAATGACAAACAACTATATATATGAAGAATACCTAGAGTTTCAAAATTCTAACTAAAGTAATCTTGCAGAAAATAGAAAACAATTAACAGGGCCGATCTGCGAGGCCCCAGGTATGCGTTCTAGGATTAAGTGGTGTCTGTGCCACAATTTTGGGAAAAAATGGAGACTCTTATTGGAGTCCTCTTGCTGTGTCTTACGTGACGTTGGCATTGTCAATTCCAGGTGGGTTGGGTCGCTCCCCACCACCTTTTAACTGTAAGAAACTACATACACTATGGCTTGGGGTAACACAGATGGTTGAGTCTGAAGAGCTGTTTACTCAGAGGTATGCTCCAAAGCTTCAGTGTCTGCTAGTCAGCGTAGAATTTTTAACTGCATCTAGCCTAGGCAATACTTTGGGCGTAGTAGCCCAGCTGCGAAGCAAGCTGCACCGCCTGTGTATCTAATAAGAATTTTTAAATGCATCTAGCCTAGGCAGACTGTGGGGACCCCCAACCAAACCCAGACGCTCAGCCCCCCTACCGCCCCCCTTTCCTTGACAATACAATAATGTAACTTTTACAACTGGATGGGTGAGGATCGGTCACAGCTTTATTAACTCTTTATACTCATTACATTAGAAAGGCATTTTATTTCTAAAATAATTCAGCTTGTTGCAGCATTCCCTGGGACTCCACTCCGGCAAGTTCGCCAACAAGTGTAACTCTCCAACATGTCCTTTCTATTTCCAGGCCACGGAGGATCCTGCGTACTCGTATGCAGGACTCTGACCCCCACCCATCACTCTTAACGCTTGTTCCACTCAGTCCTGGAGTCCTGACAGGAATATGTCCAGTCCAATATCCATTAAGTGAACAAAGTCGGGGTGTTTGAGGCCTGCTTTATCTCCTTCCAGTTGTCGGTGTCGTATCACTACACCACCTCTGTCTCTTCTAAATTTTGCCATCCGAATATTTATTACCTGCCATGTCCGTTCGATGGCTGTGATGTCTCGCGCACCTTGCCATACCGCTATCGGCACAATCTCTGACCATACTATAGTTAGTTATGTGAAAAATTCTCTGAAGCGCTCAGTGTCTAGTTTCATTATTGCCCTTAGTTATGCGCTCTTGTGATGACCTAGGTGGTTTCCCCCGGCCTGTATAACTAAGATGACCAGACCTCTTGCCTCTCTCCCTACCTTGATTACCTCCATTAGTACCTGTGGCCATAGAAGGCCTCTAATACCTCTCCAGTTGAAATATGTGTTATGAAACTCTAGTTTCCTCCCAGCTGGGCGGACTTTCGCCCTTTTTTCTGCCCAATATATATACGAGTGGCCTATCACCCACACTGTTGGCTTAGCGTCACCTGTAAAAGAAACAAAGCACGTTAGGATAACAAGTCCGGTCTTATGTATCTCGCCAAACACGTGGATCGCCATCTCCCTATCCTCTGAACTTCCGTTTCTGACAGTCCTGCTCTTGCTGCTTCCGTGGCCGCGCCTATGCGGAATGAGTGTGTCTCGTAATCTTTGGGGTGGTTCCCTGCCGATGTTATGCATTTAATAAATATAGCTTGGAACTGGTGTCTTGATAATGGCGTTCCATCAATGTGTGATAGGAAGAAATTACTTTGTGATCTGATGGTTATATATGTTTTTACTATTATTACTCGACTCAGTGTACCGTTTGTGGGTTGTAGAAGTACCCAAGTGCCCCTGCCCGCTGGAACCGTTTTCGATTGGCGTATGCGTAGACGTATTGCATTATTGGCTATGACTACGTCCTGGTGTAATAAGCCTCCACTGGTGGTAATTTTGGATTGAGGGACTAATTCGCTTATGCATAGCGCTCCGAAGAAGGCAATCACAAATGCAGTAGACAGTAATGTTGCTTCAAATTGTGAGTGTCATGTTAATGGTGTTAGGTATATGATGTGAGAAATCAGTTTTAGTGACACAGGTCTACACTCCTGGATGACCCCTTTTCCACCCTTTTATGGATTGTCTGATGATGAATCTTTGTCACATCTCCCCAATTCAGTAGTTGGAAGTGAAATGCTACTCCGGTCAGACACCGCTGTGCTGACGCCCCTGATATGCCCCTCATCATTAGCTGGTGGAGAAATTCTATGGTGACTTGTGATCTGGCTTGTTCACATTGGTCAACCCGTCTGCCTGCTACTAGTCGTGTCCACTCATCCCATGCCTTACCGTATGCCTTCCACGTCGACGGGGCAACAGACGCTCTGATTAATGGCATCAACTATTCGCCACTAGATCCCATAGGGAGGGTGGGCAACTGTTGCCCGATGGGTGGGCGTTGGGGAACAGCTCTGTGAAAATCTGCCAATTGAATTGTGATAAAGCGTTAGCAGCAGCTTTAGACCCCTCAGCATCGTGGCTAGCGCGGACCCATACATTGTGTTTTAGGCACAGGAATGCTAGCCGGCGTAGTAGGCCTAGCACTGGGAGAGACGATGATGCCATCTTATTAATGCAGTGCGCTAGGCTGGTGTTTTTTGTTATGAAGTGTATATTTTTGTTAGGCAGGAGCGCGCCCCATATTTATATTGCTACCACTATTGGGAAGAAAAATTATTTTCAGGGCTAGATGCAGCTAAAAATTATTATTAATTTCAAAGCTGGTGGAGCTTGGTATAGGTGGCCTAATACAACGAGTACCACACACTGCTACAAGCCCAAATATTTTTTCAGAGCTAGATACAGATAAAAATTATTTTTAGTTTGCAACCTGGTGGAGGTTAGTATAAATGGACTAATAGACCAAGTCCCACACACTGCTACAAGCCCAAATATTTTTTCAGAGCTAGATGCAAATAAAAATTATATTGAATTTGCAACCTGGTGGAGGTTAGTATAGATGGACTAATAGGACAAGTCCCACACACTGCTACAAGCCAAAATATTTTTTCAGAGCTAGATGCAGAAAAAAATTATATTGAATTTGCAACCCGGTGGAGGTTAGTATAGATGGACTAATAGAACAAGTCCCACACACTGCTACAAGCTGAAGCCCAAATATTTTTTCAGAGCTAGATGCAGATAAAAATTATATTGAATTTGTAACCTAGTGGAGGTTAGTATAGATGGACTAATAGAACAAGTCCCACACACTGCTACCAGCCGAAGCCCAAATATTTTTTCAGAGCTAGATTCAGATAAAAATTATATTGAATTTGCAGCCTGATGGAGGTTAGTATAGATGGACTAATAGAATGATGCTATACCCAAAAGGTTTTACTTCACTAGGTGCATTAAAAAAATTTGTATTCTATACACAGGTGGTGTAGCTTGCAACACAGATATGCTTCTCCACTGACTAACACACACTGCAAGAGGCCAAAAAGGATTTGCTTTGCTAGATTTAGCCAAATGCTGTGAAAAACACTTGCACAGCACTAAAACAGACCTGCCTGGCAAAAAGTGATAGGAACTGATGTAACCTAGCCCTCAAAAGGACTGCAATTACAATTAGTCTTTACTCCCAACCTATCTATTTAAGAGCACAGACCTGTCTGATTAAAGTGATAGGAACTGATGTAACCTAGCCCTGAAAAGGACTGCAATTACAATTAGTCTTTACTCCAAACCTATCTATTTAAGAGCACAGACCTGCCTGATAAAAATCGTAGGAAATGATGTAACCTAGTCCTTAAAAGGACTGCAAACACAACTGTTCCCTACTCCCAAGCTATCTGTAGATTTGTGCGAAAATTTCTGCAGAGATCCATCCCCTGCCCCTCCCCCCGCCCCGCTGTACACTCAAACTGTGTATTAACATTAATTTTCAGCATTACTGAGAAAAAATCCAGTTATGATTTTGGTGCACGATCAGTTATCGAACATAACCTCGAACAGCCGAATTTTTTTCAAATCGTTCGTGTTCACCGAACGGCTCGAACACCGCCCAAAACAGCTCGAATTTGAGATTGGCGAACAGTTTGATTCGAACACCGCTCATCTCTAATCAAGAACCCCAATGCTCGATCGAGTATTGAGCTATTCCGAGCACGCTCGCACATCACTACTCTTCACCCATGTGAATAGAGTAGTGATCGATGAGGAGCACGGCCGGTCCATTTATTCTTAAAGGGACCACTGGAGATCAGACAAGTGCTATGCTCGGCTGACCTTCAGCACTTCCTTAAGAATGAATGGAGCAGAAGTGCGCATGAGCGACCTCTCCTACATTCACAGGTAGTTTTTAACAGCCCCGGTCCTGGGAATTGATGGGGGCCACAGTGGTTAGACCCCAACAATCAGAAAGTTATCGCCTATCCTAGATATAAGGTATACATTTCAAACTTGACAATACCCCTTTAAAGATCTGAATGAGCCTGTGTAAGGATGCCAATACTGTGCTATTTTGGTGTCAGTGTTTACTGTAGGCCTGTCATTGTACCCATGAACCAGCAAGTTCAGAATGAAAAGAAATCCTTCAACAGAGGAGTGTGTGTTGCAAAGCAGGGAATTATGTAGCACAAGAAAATGAACATATATAATTGATGATATGACAATTCCTACACTGCAGCTGGAGCTATCGTCTTTATCTTGGCTAGAAGGTGATGTAACATCCCTGACTATATTCCCTAGAAACAAAGTCTTGCATGTGCACTTTTACTGTTCTTTAGCCTCTCCTCTCCCTGGTAACAAGCAACATGGTGTAAATTAATGGAGTTCGGTGACTATCATCTACCTATGGAGGATGCAGTAAAGGTCACTGCAAGGTGAGCCTGAAACACAAAAAGGAAGTGTATGCCATGTGGAAACAACAATGAGCCCCCAAAAGCCCGCACCTCAGTCTGCTCTTATCTTCTATACTCCTCCCGACTCCACATGCTGTAAAGATGTTGCTTCTGCCACGACGTCCTGATCAGAGAAAGTTTAAGGAGCAGAGCAAGGAGGGAAAGATCACAGGACACTGGACATAACTGTGCCCCCTGCGGATGGATGACTACACACTATACAAGTGCAGAGAAGTATAACTGTGGTGCCGTGGCAGCGAGAGGTGCACTTGGGCCTGGTGAACAGAAGCAAAAGCGAGGGGCCTCACACTGGGTGAGACATGCGGCCATGCCCCCTCCTGTTTGCTTCTGCTCACCGAGTCCAACACAGTAGTAAAGGTAGTAATGCATTGATAGCGGACCTGAGTGTAGGGACAAGACGCAGCTGGATTGAGGGACAGAATTTGATTGTGCACTCTGCAAAAATGCCTCTTTGTCTACTCTGCATGTGTCTCAGTGGAAGCACTGTGCCAAAAAGCTGATTTGTACACTCTGCACTGATATATGTGGGAGTACGGTACCAAAAAGCCGTTGTGTGTACTGTGCACTAGTGATGAGCGAGCACTAACATTCTCGGGTGCTCGTTGCTCATGTGGAGCAAATCGTTGTGTTCGGGTGCTCAACCCGAGCAATAAGCCTGATGTAAGTCTCTGGGAAACTCAAGCATTTTTCCAGCAGCCCCCCTGGAGGTTTGCAGGGGGCCTAAAAATTGCCCAAATCGATAGGAACAGTGCTCAAATGACATGGGAACAGCATGGGGAAGACCCCTGGAAGCATTTCTGACTCCCAGGTCACTGCTGTGAACAATGTTGTCAGAGTATTACGCCACTTTTACTGACTCACAATAAAACATACAAAAACGAAGCCAAAATGGATTTTCCTGGAAACAATGTTAAGAAACACTCTTTCCAGAGTAATGACTTGCATATAAGACAAAATAACCCCCCCAAAAAATTCTCCACCACACCTGTTCACACGTAACATTATTGATGCGTTTTTGCACTTTTGCATTGCTTTCAGAGGTGAAAAATACATTCACCTTTAAATGTCATTTTAACATTTGATTACCTTATCTGCCCATGTGGTGTGTGAGACATGATCAGACAAATCCTATTTTATTTATGAAGGAGAGACTCTCAAAGTCACAAAGCCTATTTTTACAGGGCTATCAGGCGGCCCTTATTATTGTTAAAGGCCAGCAGTCGGCCCTCACTATTGTTAGATAGCCATCAGTCGGCTATGCTTTGTTGTTCACATTGTTAAGGAATGGGTCTCCTAAACTGTTATTGCATATGCAGTGACTGCAAAGGCTGCCCAAATTTTGTAAAAACCCCAATACCACTTTGATGACACATAGAGGAGGGCCTGAGTTAAAAAAAAATTCCCATTATAAAGGACCAGGTCTCCTATATTGTTATTATGCATGCAGTGACTGCAAGGGCTGCTAAATATTTTGACGCAACCCAATACCCTTTTGAAGAGATGCAGAGGAGGGCCTCAATAAAAAAATCTTCCCATTATAAAGAAACATGTCTCCTATACTGTTATTGCGTATGCAGTGACTGCAAGGGCTGCCAAAAATTTGGAAGCACCCCAATACCCCTTTGAAGAGACCTAGAGGAGAGCCTCAGTAACAAAAAATGTTCCCATTATAAAGGAGCAGGACTCCTATAGTGGTAATGTCCACTAAGTGACTGCAAGGGCTGCCAAAAACTTGGACTCACTCCAATACCCCTTTGAAGAAACGTAGAGGAGGTCCTCATTAAAAAAAAATGTTACCATTGTTAAGGAGTGGGTCTCTTATACTGGTAATGCCTATGCACTAAGTGAGTAGGCTGAAAAACAATTACCTCTGGTGAGTATACATGAACATACAGAAAGTTAGAGGTAGGCCTCTAAAAAAAATTTCCTACGAGCATCATAAACAACCTTAGAAAAAATTATGTGGGTGTTGCATTACGGTCACCCTGGTGATATGTTGGTGCAGGTTGAGAAGGAGGAGGAAAACAGAAAATAGAAAAAATCAGGAAGTGTATACCCATGTCTGGGTGTGAAGAGGTGCATGAACCCCCCCCCCCTAAAAAGCAAATGGATTTGACTTTATGTTCCGCTGCTGTCATCCGGTGGTAATGAGAAGTCTGGCCCAATCCAGCTCTTGTTCATTTTAATAAGAGTCAGCCTAACAGCATTTTCAGTCGACAGGTGGATGCGCCTATCAGTAATAATGCCCCCTGCGGCAATAAAAATGCACTCTGACAAAACACTAGCGGCAGGGCAGGCCAGTACCTCCAAGGCATAGAAAGACAGTTCTTGCCATGTGTTCAGCTTGGATACCTAATAATTATAAGACACAGCGGAATCACGGAGGGCATTGGTACGGTCAGCAAGTTACTCCTTAAGCATCTTCCAAAACTTTTCCCTCCTTGTCAGAGTACCCTGCACATCAGGGCCTAGGCGCTGGGACGGTCAGAGAAAACTGTCCCACACCTTTGACACTGTTCCCCTGCCTCTGCTGTGTCATATTTGTGTCTCCCTCGCCTGCACTCCTCTGCCACCAGCGTTTTCAGGTGGGAATTTTTTTAATAGTTCCGCAACAAGGGCCTTCTGGTGCTGCCCCATTTTTGTAGACCTCTCCACCGTTGGAAAGAGAGATATAAAGTTCTCCTTCTAGCGTGGGTCTAGAAGTGTGTATTTACTGTTGGCCAATATGCATACAATGCGAGGGTCATGGGAAAGGCAGTGGAACATAAAGTCAGCCATGTGTGCCAGACTGGTAACAGCCAAGTCTTCCCTGTCCTGACCAAGAGGACAACTGACCATGCGCTCCTCATCATCCTCTTCCTCCTTCTCCCTGTCCTCAGGCCATCTACGCTGAACAGACGGTATGACAGTTGTTTAGGTAGTACCATCTATAGCGCAGGAAACTAGCTCCTGTTCTTCCTCCTCCTCTTCCTCATTGTCACCCAATCCACATGGGGATTAGATTTGTCTGGGCTGTGTGGAATCACCCTGTATGGTTCCTTGCTCCATCTCATCGTGCTTTGCCTCCAATGCATCCTCTTTAATTGAGACCAGCGAGCGTTTCAGAAGACAGAAAAGTGGGATGGTGACGCTAATTATGGCGTCATCGCCGCTCACTATCTTGGTGGAGTCCTCAAAGTTTTAGGGGATGGCCCATATGTCTGACATTCATGGCCACTCATCAGTTCTTATGTGCAGAGGCTGACCTGAATGCCCATGGGTGTGTTGAAGCTGGTAGTCAACAACTACCCTCTGCTGCTCACAAATCCTTCCCAACATCTGCAAGGTTGAGTTCCAATGTGTGGTGAGATTGCACACCTGTCAATAAGCTGGAAGCTGCAAACATTGCTGAAGCAGGTCGAGGGCAGTGAAAGCTGTAGGTGGCTTTCAAAAATGGGCACATACGTGGAGTACTTTGACCATGTGGTCCAGACTCATGGCTACTGAGACTTAACTGTGTGGAAGACAGGGTGGTGGTGGTGGCAAACTGACTGGAAGCATTATCTGCTATCCAACCAACAACCTTTTCACAATGCTCTGGCTTCTAGAGTGGTGTTTCGCAGCCCCCTAGTAATTGGGACAGGAAGGTAGTTCAAGATGATGTGGGTGTTTGTTGTGCTCCCTCAGCAGGCACAGTTTCATCTTGATGTTTCCGGGGTACAATGTGACAAGCATAGGGTCACCAGGTGTTATATAGACCTGATGACGCTGTGCGGCCAGCTAATCTCTGTAATGCCACAACCAACATGGCTGCGGCATTACAGTGAGTGGTAGGCAATCCCTGCATGTTAATTGTCTGTCTAAAGAGCGCCAAACATGCTCCCTTCGGAGCATCCCGGAAATACTCGCAAAGCATCTCAAGCAGTGAGGTGCTCGGGCGATTACTGAGCAGTGACGAGCATGCTCGCTCATTTCCTTACACTACTAGAGTCTTGGAAGAAACAACTATGGCACAAAATATTACAATACAATCTAAACTTTATTTAAGTACACACCGAATAACGACAGTTGATTCAGCGAATTCATATGATGTTATGTTTGTTTATATGCATGTGGTGATTTGTGACCACTTATAATTTGTATCATTGTTTTTTGCTAATAAAAAAGTTGCTCTACTTGTTTAGAATAATATTGCTTCTTTGTACCAAAATTAGAGGCAAGTGTCCACAGGTTGTGTGTGGTTTTGCAGCTGCATCCCATTTACTTCAATGTGTCTGCAATATCAGTCACAACCTATGAACAGGTTTGGTGTTCTTTTTTGAAGAAAGCAGCTTTACTTTTCAATTTCTATAGAATGCATTTCTTCATTGACTGGATTGTATGTCATCATAAAATAATATTATAAATAGTAGGCTGATTACTATTACTAATTGTTATTATGTTTTGGCTACAAATGTAAAAGATAATGTGGTGATTATTATTTAAATATATATTATCTCAAAATTAGAATCACTATTTTATCAATTTTAAGATATTTTTTAATGTTTCTATGGTGAAAGGAAGAAGAAGAAAATTGATGTACTGTTCTTTTTGTAGATGAAGGCATATCTAATGAGGTTGAAAAGATGAAAGACATAGCATACATAAAGGTTCAATAAAAATAATTTCATGCAATTGTAACAGAGAACATAAGTTGGGATAGATCTATATCTTTGAAAAGATTTCTGATTACATTAGCATCTCTAAACTTAGAATTTGCCATTATTGGGGAGAAGATTTGCTATTTTTTTCCCAAAGCTAGCATGATTGCCCTGATTCATAAATATTAAAATTTTCTTACAGCCTCTTTTTGGGGTTGAAACATTTCTTTAACATTAATAACATTAAACTGTTCATATTTGTAGAAAAAAAAACTTAGACAAATGTTTAATGATTAAATACTGTCATTCCATTTTAATTATATTTCATGAATAAGAACTAATACCGTACAATAGACATTGTTATCAAGATTCCTGGTACCAATTTTATAGTATGTAGTATAGTATTTTTTCATGATATGCAGGGTTTATTTTTTATGTCATTTTTATTTCAATTTTTTTTTTTTTTGCTGATATCAGGACAAAAATGTAAAGAAAACAAATCAAATGTTTAGGATACACTTTTCAGATAAGATCATCAAATAGACATTCTAATATTTCACAGGACTATGATACTGGATAATTTCTGTGCCAATGCTATATAACAGCTGCCCCATGTTCAAATTCACTAAAATGAAATGGCCACTGTCGTTTCAACAAACTTTGCTTAAGTCAATTGTTCAAACAAATATCAAAACGTTGTAATATATTTTATAGAGAAGTATGCATCAGTTCTTTAATAACCTGTAAGTCACTACTTATCCTCCCCCAAGAATCATCATTGATTCAAAAAATATACAAACTCCTAAAATGCTTTTATTGTCAAAAGAAGATGGCCTGCCAATTCACAGATTGCAGCTGATCACATTTTTTTCAAGAAAGAGCTCAAAATGAATAAAGATTAGGCCTGTGGCAGTAAAAGTTTCATATGCAAGACTTCTTGTAGTTCAGCAACTAATTTGTCAAGAGCCCAATAGTCATGATTAGTGTTGAGCATTCCGATACTGTAATATCGGGTATCGACCGATATTCGCTGTATCGGAGTTCCGATACTGAGTTCCGATATTTTTACAATATCGGATACCGGAATCGGAAGTTCCCATAATGCCTGCGCTCTGCAGTGTCTCTGAAGGATGACATCTGGATGGCAGCACTCAGCTGCGATCCAGCCTGTCATCAGAATGCCATTCCAGCATGGGAGAATTCTCCTGATTGTTTAAAAGCCGGCGGCTTTTTACCGCCCGCCGGCTTTTAAACAATCACTCAGCCCCATACTCGCTTCCCCGCAGCCTCCCACCCCGATCCTCCACTCCCCTCGCCACCTCTCATCCCGATCGTAAGTTAGGACCGGGCGGGGAGCGCAGCACCAAGGAGCGGGGAGCGAAGGACCCGGGCGGGGAAGCCGGCAGTGAAAAGACTTCACCGCCGGCTTTCCCGTTCTGTGCTGCGCTCTCCCGCCGCTTATTTCAAATGAACAGCTGAGGTATCAGGTGATGCTGATCAGCTGTTCATTTGAAGTCGCCACGGTGCCCTCAGAGGGTTCATGTGAGTTCATGCTTGACTGCATTGCATGAACTCACATGAACTTTCCCACGGCTGCACAGGTCAGCCTCACCTCCCAAACCATCAGACCGGTCATGATTGGTGTGTGCGTGCAGGGAGACATAGGCCGATGTGACACTACTACTCCCATCGGCCTTTGTCTGTCCCCCGTCCACTCGTGCCAGCAGGATCAGCTCGATGGGAGCAGTAGTTCCCATCAGCCTGATCCTGCTTTTAAATTGCCCTACTGTGTCCCCAATAAATTTTAAATACATGTCATAGAATGTGACCGCTCTGAACCGCTGCCGCCGCTAGAATGACGGGGCCGTAAAGCAGCCCCGTCATTGCATAAGCGGGTTCACCGGAGTTCAGGCAGCGCTGCTCCGGTCAGCTCCTTTACGGCCCTGCTGTACCGTGAGAAATTCCCACGGTACAGCAGTGCCGTAGAGGAGGTCTCCGGAGCTGCGCTGACTGAATGCACTCCGGTGACCTCAGTCAGGGCTCACGCTGCCGGGAGCGGACGTGTTCCCGGCAGCGTGAGCTTACAGCAGCCATGCACAGCTGTCACCATCTCCAGATGTGACAGCTGTGCATGGGAGATCAGCGCAGGAACGTGGACAGGTAACTATTTTTTTTTAGTAAACTAAGAATTAAATAAAATGGTGTGTTTTATTTCAAATAAATTATTTTTCTCTGGGTGTAGTGTGTGTTTTCTTTTTAACACTTTGTAGGTTAGTAATGGGGGTGTCTTATAGACGGCCATCATTACTAACCTGGGCTTCATGGCAGCTGGCGCTGACATGAACCCCAACCCTATTACCCCCTGCCACTTCACCAGGGCAGCGTGGAAGAGCGAGGCTAAGTGCCAGAATTGGGGCATCCTATGGATGCGCCATTTCTGGGGCGGCTGACGGCTGGTGTTTCTAGCCTGCGAGGGGGCCAGTATTCATGGCACCCTTCCTGGGCTATTAATATCAGCCCCCAGCTGTCTGCCTAGCCTTTGCTAGCTATTAAAATAGGGGGGACCCCACGTGATTTATTTTGGGGTCCCTCATTTTAATAGCTAGTAAAGGCTAGGTATTCAGCTGGGGGCTGATATTAGTAGCCTGGGAAGCTCTGTGGGTATTACCCCCTTCCCAGGCTTCAAACATCTGCCCCAGCTGTCTGCTTAACCTCCGCTAGAGACTAAAATTATGATGGATCCCACGCCAATTTTTTTTTTAATAAATACTTTATTTTAACACTAAATGACACTTGAGGGGTTAATAAAGATGCAGTCCATAAATTATTATTTATTTTTTAATTAATTTTTCCCAAAAATGTTGCCATATTTTTGTATGCCAGCCAGGTACAGAATCAAGGAGCGGGCTGCCCCCAACTCCCAGCTGCCTATTTGTACCTGGCCGGACACAACAATATAGGGAAGACCTATTTTTTTTTTTATTATTTCATGAATTTCATGAAATAAGTTAAAAAAAAAAAATACGTGGGGCTTCGCCCTATTTTTGTGTCCAGCCAGGTACAACTAAGCAGCTGGGGGCTGGAATCCACAGCGCAGGGTGGCCCAAGCTTTGTGGCCCCCCCCTGCTGTGAACTGCTGTCCGCAGCCACCCCAGAAAATGTTGCGTTCATAGAAGCGTCATCTTCTGGCGCTGTATCCAGCTTATCCAGGGCCCTGGTGCGGTGGCTCACTTGGTAATAAAGGGGTTAGGGCCAACTTTGTATTATCCGCTGGCCCTAAGCCCGAAATAAATGGGGTCACACCAATATTAGACATGACCGCCATGAATTTCTAGTAAAGTATTTTAAAAAAACACAATGCCCAGAATAAAGTCCTTTAATTGAAATAAACGCACAATTCTTTATTGTTCTAAATTAAACTCTACTTACTGTCCCGCCCATTACAGCTGAAGCCAACGATCTCCTGCAATAAAAGAAAAATAATAAAGCAGCATCATCCTTACCTTTCCATGGTTCCCAGGACAGCTTCAGCTCTGCTACATTCACATGACAGGCTGGATCGCAGCAGAAAGCTGCCATCCAGCCTGTCATCCTACAGACACTGAGAAGCGCAGGCATGCTTGTGCTCCTCAGTGTCTGGCTGTGACGGCATCCCGATGAGCCGAGTCTCTCACGCTCACCGCATGCGCAGGAGAATTCTCCCACGCTGTCAGTGACGTGCATGGGATGAGCTGAGTTCATTGTCTGCTCATCGGGATGCCGTCACAGCCGGACACTGCAGAGCGCAAGCATGCCTACGCTTCTCAGTGTCCGCGGGATGACAGGCTGGATGGCAGCGTTCTGCTGCGGTCCAGCCTGTCATCTCGATGTAGCAGAGCTGGAGCCGTCCTGGGAACCATGGATGATGAAGGTAAGGATGATGTTGCTTTATTATTTTACTTTTATTGCAGGAGATCGTTGGCTTCAGCTGGAATGGGCGTGATGGTAAGTATGGTTTAATTTAGAACAATAAAGAATTGTGTCTTTATTTCAATTAAAGGACTTTATTCTGGGTGTTTGTGGGTTTTTTTTAACTTTGACTATGGGGTTAGTAATGGGGGTGTCTTATAGACGCCTCTCCATTACTAACCTGGGCTTGATGTCAGCTGGCATTATAAGCTGACATCAACCCCAGCCGTATTACCCCACTGCCACCGCTACAGGGCAGTGGGAAGATCGAGACTAAGTGCCAAAATTGGCGCATCCTATGGATGCGCCATTTCTGGGGCGGCTGACGGCTGGTGTTTCTAGCCTGGGAGGGGGCCAATATTCATGGCACCTTTCCTGGGCTATTAATATCAGCCCCCAGCTGTCTGCCTAGCCTTTGCTAGCTGTTTAAAATAGGGGGGACCCCACGTCATTTTTTGGGGGGGTCCCCCATTTTAATAGCTAGTAAAGGCTAGGTATTCACCTGGCGGCTGATATTAGTAGCCTGGGAAGCTCCGTGGGCATTACCCTCTTCCCAGGCTTCAAACATCTGCCCCAGCCGTCTGCTTAACCTCCGCTAGAGACTAAAATTACGGGGAACCCCACGCCAATTTTTTTTTAAATAAATCCTTTATTTTAACACTAAATGACAAGTACAGTAATCAACACTGTCACTGTACTTCTTATATATGTGACTGACATGTTTCTATCTATCTAATCTATGTATGATGCCCTATTATTTCTGTTGTAAATTGTCGGGTACCGCTGCTGAATTGCCGGCCGGCTTTTTTAAAGAGAAGGTGCATGAAAACACTATTATTTTTTTAAATAAATGCTTTACACTAAATGACAAGTACAGTAATCAACACTGCCACTGTACTTCTTATATATGTGACTGACATGTTTCTATGTATCTAATCTATGTGTGATGCTCTATCTTTCTGTTATAAATTGTCGGGTACCGCTGCTTAATTGCCGGCCGGCTTTTTTAATGAGATGGTGCATGAAAACACTAATATTTTTTAAAATAAATCCTTTACACTAAATGACAAGTACAGTAAGCAACACTGTCACTGTACTTCATATATATGTGACTGACATGTTTCTATCTATCTAATCTATGTGTGAAGCTCTATTCTTTCTGTTCTAAATTGTCGGGTACCGGTGTATGTCGCTGCTGAATTGCCGGCTTTTCATGTTTCACTGTGAGCACTGTTCCCATCGATTTGGGCAACCACCTCCCCCAATACATTCTACATTATTGTTAGTTGTTTTCCTTCATGTAGAATTAACCTACAAGGAAAGAAAGGGTTTATTTTCATTCCGATATTTGTTTCCCATTGACTTGCATTGGTTTCCGGTATCGGAATCGGCGATATCCGATACTTTTTGGGTATTGGCCCGATCCAATCCGATCCGATATTTCCTGATATCGGAAGGTATCGCTCAACACTAGTCATGATATACCAATCCTTAAAATTTTACAAATGTATGACTGGAATGTCAATTTATTTTTGTCCTTGTTTTAGACATTTTCTACTTTTATAGGATATGTCTTCTTGTGTTGATGACCTTGTGGTGTCTGGAATTATCTGCAAGGCTGTAATTAATTGTAATAATGTCATAATAGTGTTTGTCTATGCTTTGTTCTAGACTAAGAATGTTATTACAAATATTAATTTGACAATGAACATGGAAAAAGGGTTTAGAACGCAAAACTTCTCTAAAATTAGTGATCGCTCAGAGTGATCAGAAATAAAGGGATCGATCCTTTGATGGATATCTATTTTTTATTGTTAAAAGTACTTGCTTTTCTGAGTTCAACTGTACCCTTTTTCCAGACAAATTTACATCCCACTTATAGCAAACAAAGAACTGATAAAAAAGCCACCAAATTAGCAAACAGCCATGACATCGGGACATATGTGGAATCAGCTATGTACTCATGCTAATATTTATCCTGGAAAAACATTCACCAGCATGCAAGATAGAAGGAAGTAAGACAATTTTCACCTGTTCAGCATTGCCCTGTGTCTGTTGGGGATCCTAAAAGTCTATGTCACTTGCTGTAGGATTTGGAGGAGGAACAAGATTAGCAGGTGAAAATGTAACATAGTAACAAAGTTTTTAAGGTTGAAGGAAGACTAAGTCCATCTAGTTCAACCCATAGCCTAACTTGTTGATCCAGAGGAAGGCAAAAAAAAACCGATGTGGCAAACACTAAGCTCCACATTGGGGAAAAAAAATTCCTTCTGGACTCCATACGACAATCAGACTAGTTCCCTGGATCAACGCCCTCTCAAGGAATCTAGTATATATAACCTGTAATATTATACTTTACAAGAAGGCATCCATGCCCTTCTTAAATTTTAATAGTGAATCACTCATTACAACATCATGCGGCAGAGAGTTCCATAGTCTCACTGCTCTTACAGTATAGAATCCCCATCTGTGATTATGATTAAACCTTCTTTCCTCCAGACGTAGAAGATGCCCCCTTGTCCCTGTCTCAGGCCTCAGAGTAAAAAAATCAGTAGAAAGGTCAATGTATTGTCCCCTAATATACTTGTACATAGTAATAAGATCACCCTTAAGCATTCGTTTTTCCAAAGTAAATAACCCCAAGTGTAATAACCTGTCTTGGTATTGCAGACCCCCCAGTCCTCTAATAACCTTGGTCACTCTTCTCTGCACCCGCTCTAGTTCAGCTATGTCTTTCTTATACGCCAGAGACCAGAACTGTACACAGTATTCTAAGTGTGGTTGCAATAGTGATTTTTATAGAGGTAAAATGATGTTCTCCTCATGAGCATCTATGCCTCTTTTAATGCATCCCATTATTTTATTTGCCTTTGCAGTAGCTGCCTGACACTGGCCACCAAACGTGAGCTTGTCATCCACCAATACACTCAGGTCTTTTTCAGTTACGGTTTTGCCCAGTGTTTACAATTAAGCATATAATTATACATTTTATTTCCTCTGCCCAAGTGCATTACCTTACATTTATCCCCTTTAAAGCACATTTGCCATTTATCAGCCCAAACTTCTAGTACATAGATCCTCCTGCAATATAAAATTGTCCTCCTCTGTATTGATTACCCTGCAGAGTTTAGTGTCATCTGCAAATATTGAAATACTACTCTGTATGCCTCCTACAAGGTCATTAATAAATATGTTAAAAAGAAGCGGGCCCAATACTGACCCCTGTGGTACAGCACTGTTAACTGAGACCCAGTCTGAGTGTGTTCCATTAATAACCACCCTTTGTTTCCTATCACTAAGCCAGTTCTTAACCCACATACATATATTTCCCCTATGCCCATTGTTCTCATTTTATGTATCAACCTTTTGTGTGGAACCGTATCAAAAGCTTTTGAAAAGTCCATATACACAACATCCACTGCATTTCCTTGGTCCAGTTCAGAAATTGCCTCCTCATAAAAGCTGATCAGATTAGTTTGACAGGAACGGTCCCTCGTAAACCCATGTTGATATTGGGTCATGAGGTTATTCTTCTTCCGATACTCTAGTATAGCTTCTCTTAGGAAACCCTCCAGGATTTTACCCAAAGTAGAGGTTAAGATTACAGGCCTATAATTTCCAAGTTCCGTTTTTGTCCCCTTTTTGAATATTGGCACCACCTTTGCTCTACGCCAGTCCTGTGGTACAGACCCTGTTATTATGGAATCTTTAAAGATTAAAAATAATGGTCTATCTATGACGTTACTAAATTCCTGCAGTACTCGCGGGTGTATCCCATCCGGGCTCGGGGATTTGTCAACTTTAGTGATTTTTAGATGCTGCCGTACTTGCTGCTCGGTTAAGCAAGTGACATTTAATGGAGAATTTTTGTCATCACTAATCATGTTTTCTGTCATGCGATTTTCTTGTGTAAATACTGTTGAAAAAAAATAATTTAATATATTTGCTTTTTCCTCATCCTCATCCACCATTTCACCCAGAATATTTTTAAGGTGTCCAACAATACCATTTTTTAGTTTTTTACTATTTATGTAGTTAAAGAATATTTTGGGATTATTTTTACTTTCTCTGGCAATGAGTATCTCTGTCTCAATCTTTGCTGCCTTGATTTGGTTTTTACAGAATTTATTTAATTTTCTGTATTTATTTAATGTGTCATCACTACCTACTTGCTTTAGTTCTCTAAATGCTTTCTTTTTGTCACTTATTGCGCCCTTTACAGCTCTATTTAGCCATAGTGGTTTCCTCCTATTTCTAGCATGTTTATTCCCATAGGGTTTATATTGTGCACATGTCCTATTCAGAATGCTAATAAATGCCTCCCATTTGCTTTGTGTAGTTTTATGTCTCAGGATATCGTCCCAGTTTATTGCACTAAGATCATCTCTCAACCGTTGGAAATTTGCCTTCCTGAAGTTTAGTGTCCTCTACTACCCCTCTACACATCTTATTAAAGGATACATGAAAACTTATTATTTTGTGATCACTATTACCCAAGTGACCCCCAACTCGTATATTTGATATGCAGTCTGGCCTGTTAGTTAATATTAGTTCTAGAGGTGCTCCCCTTCTTCTTGGGTCCTGAACCAATTGTAATTGTCTCTCACAGTTGTCAAAAACCTATTATCTTTGCTTGAACTACAGGTTTCTGTTCCCCAATGTATTTCAGGGTAGTTGAAGTCCCCCATAATAATGACTTCTCCTTGAGTCGCTACTTCATCTATTTGCTTTATGAGGATATTCTCTGTTGCTTCCATTATTTTTGGAGACTTATAACAAACCCCTATCAGTAATTTATTATTTTTTCCTCCTCCCCTTATCTCCACCCACAGGGACTCTACATTTTCATTAGATTCACATATATTCTAATGCAAGATGGGTTTTAAAGATGATTTTACATATAAACACACACCCCCCCTCATCTGTTTGTACGGTCATTTCTGAACAGACTATAGCCCTGTAAATTGAGTGCCCAGTCATGGCTCTCGTCCAGCCATGTCTCAGATATCACCACCATGTCATAATTATTTTCCAACAAAATTAATTCTAATTCCTCCATTTTGTTGGAGGACATTGACTTGGCAAAGGCAGGGGACGAATCATACAGTCAGAGTGAAAATTACGATAAATATGATGCTGGCTCTGACAAATAACTGTCGCAGTGGGGTTACAATAATGAAACAACGGTGCTCTCGGTCATGATGCCAGGCATGGCAAGCTGTATGCTGCAATGCTTGTGAGAGGACAGGTGTATTGTTAGCATGAAGCAAAATGATGACTATTGGATAGCCACACTTTTAGCCAGTCACTATAAAAGCAAAATAAAGGAATTGTTTTCCAGCTTCTGAAAGGGAGTAAAAATTGGCTAACAGGATATGCTGTTACATGCTCTGCAAATCTTTTGCTAAGCAAATGCCTGCAGCCCACATGACTGATCAGCTGGCATCGCTGGAATACAGCAGACACAACGTCCCCCCACCTGTGCCAACATTAGGGCTACATCAAGTAGCCAAGGCAACAGCAACGCCTCCAGTATATTTGACATGATGTACCAGATGTTTTTTTATGCCATTGTAACAATTTAGCCAGGTTCACTCATACCTAAACGGTGTTCTTTCTCAGGCAGATACCATGAGATTGGATAAGTGGCAAGAACTGGCCTAGTTTATTTTGGGAGTACTGTTGTATCCAGCTTCTAGTGTCATGTCAGAGAGGGTATTCAGTGCGGCCTGTGGATTTGTCACACCAAAGTGAACCATTTATATGTCACAAGTGTGTTAAACCTAACATTTTTCAAAATGAATCAGGCATATTTCAGTCTAGACTTTCATGAACGGTTGATGTCAATGATTATATCAGCCATTTCATCTGTTCACGTGCCTGTCCGTTGACTGTCATTTGCACCATTTTGCTGCTGCCAGTGCCGATGGACCACACTTTGTCGGACATTTACTCACTGTCCATCATGTCATTTATACTGTAGTCATTTGACTACCTTATCTTAACTCTCTCCCGTGCTGCTCCTGCCACAGCCACTGCATAATCAGCTACACACCTCTTGGCTGCCCATTTTGTTTCATAGTGTTTGACTGTACTACTGAAGCTGAGAAATGTACTCTCCTGTTTTTGTACCTTCAAGAAACAGGTCTGAAAATAGGGATAACTATTTAGAATGCTTGACTACAACAAGTCAGAAAGTCTTCCAGTTCAAAACTGAGCAATTATTTTGTCTGCAGAAAAAATAAGATAATTTTTAAACTGCTTTATAAAAAGCCTTTGTAATTGTCTACTGATTTTGCGATTAGAAAACCAGTTGCGGACCACAAAAATAGAGATAATTTTCTCTTTCACTTTTGGTTGAAAGGCCATTACTTCTTCACATTCAAAACAGTGCAGTACACGTGTTTTGTCTCGCTATTAAAGGGATCATTTTTTGATGGCTTATAAAAAGCTATTGCATCTACATTTAGCAAAGTGAATAGCTCTTTATACCCCCAAAACAGGGGTAATTATTACACCCTACTATGTTAAAATTCCATGGTTTCTTCAGTTTGCACCACCTATCTATAAACAACCATAAAACATGCATCTGTCCCCCCAAAAGGAATAATTTTTAGACCATTAGAACAGTTTAGGCAGCCTAAAAAGTCTGATATTGCTGTGTGTTATTAAATATGCTGTTGGTTTCCTCTGGTTGCCATCCATTTTCCCCTACCCAGTTAGGTGGAAGTCATTTGGACATTAAAAAGACTGCCTTTGTATTACAGAGCTCAAAACATGTTCAATTGACTCTAAGGGGAACTCACATTGTTCTACACATATTTTCCAGGCAATTAGAGGCTTTTTAATTATGCAATTTGAGCGGTTTTATTTGCCACAAATCTGATTTTTTTTTTCAACTTCGTAGAAGATGGTGATTTCGAATTTCAAAAGATCCACTCATCTTTAGTGTAGGCCAGAAAAAAATATATTTTATTTTTTAACTCCCTCCCGGCTCTCTAGAGTCAATCAGATATTTCATTTTGCTGAATATGCATCAAGCAAATTACAAAAAAACATTAGATTTGTTGCAAATCAAATTTTTGGCAAAATTTATGCAAATTTGACTAAGCTTGAAAAAATTAACTCATCTCTACCAGATGCTGATAGGTTAATAAACAGATGTTTAGGCAAACTTGGAGGCCCTTGTTACGTCCACCACTCAAATAGTAACCTATCTCAGTTGGGCCTACACTTTAGACATCTTGTTTAGTCAGCTTAGTATTGACTTCAGCCTCTAAGGAATTTCACTTGTACAGCACTATGGAATCAATTGTGCTATAAAATTATTATTAATAATTAATTAGTAAATTTGAATACATTTTAATGATCACTACTAATAACCTGAAGGTTAAGGCTTATTGCAACTGCTCGGATATTGATATTAGACACTCACAGTGCTGAAATCTTCTACTGAAGCACTGCTGTAAAAAGTTAGGTCTTCAGAAGTTACTAGAAAGGTTCCCATAAAAACACTACACAAAGTCATTATATGGTTAAAATAAAGTTAAATACCTATGTTATAACTAAATATTTTATGTGCTTGTTAAATTGTGGGTTCTTTTGGTGCAGTATTAATAGAATGTTTTTGTTTGGCTTAAGATCAGTTTTCTACTAAAGTGAGTCAGAATTCCACATGTTCTGAAAGTTGGCTTGAGTTACTGGAACATTTATAACAGCACAAGAATTATTACAATGGCAAACACAGCTCTGAAATATACAAGTATATTGACTTTATTTTCATGGTGCAACATTTTACCCTAAATTGAATAAAAAGTACAATTTATTTTTTGTGCATTTTTATATACCATTTATTTTATTTGTTAGATATATGTTTTACAAGGCACATAAAATATATTTTGGAACAATGTCTATTACTCATGCTTTGGCTATAATTCCTTGGCGGCAAGTAGAGTATTATTAGGACCATAGAACTCAGAATTTTTTATATCTTTCAGCAATAAATGATTAAATGAACGGAGACAATCCTTGAGTATTTTTTATAAAGCTTTAGCTTTCCGCTCATGGACAGACTTTGTTACAGTTACATCAATTTATGCATACTTGTGCCTAGAAAAATAAAAGCATTTTACATGAATTATACACATATAAATCTTTGACAGCTAAGTGTAGTCTTAAATGTCAATAAATAAATTGTATGTGTATAAACACACGCTCTGTGGCTTACACTCACCATTAATTATACAAATCAACAGATGCAACCAATGGATAGAAAATAATGTAAAATCTTCTCACAAATCACATATAAATATAAAAATCACAGCTCTACTGGCATGTCCAGCAACACTGGGAACTGCACACTAACTTATCCTCATGTTCCAGTAAATATGAGGACTATTTCCTCCAAGCATGATGTAAATGATGCAACTAACTGTGAATTTCACAAAAGGAACACCGCAGGCAGTTCTAGCAGACACAAAGCTGAAATCAGCATGTCTGTTGCTACCTTATGCTGTCCTCCCTAAAGTAGTGACAGATTTCCTTTAAAATAGAAAATAAAAGTATTTACGTCTAGTTTGTATGCAGTGACTTTAAATTTATTTTTGTGTAGCTACTTTGCATCACAAGTAATCACAATATATAACATCATTGCTATTATTAGCTTCTTAGTGATTAGGCCAGAATGGGCCTCTGTGGCCTTTTTTCTTTTTTCTTTTTGCCTTTTCTCTTATCAACAGCCTTAATTAATTTTCTATTTTTCATCAATGTGCTGTATATTGTTTTGTTTTATGCAGGAAAAAATATTATTGTTTTGTTTTATGCAAGAAAAAATATTATTTTAGCACTATGCAGGGGTATATATACATATATATATATATATATATATATATATTAATATTAATATATATATATATATATATATATAACACCTGGAAAAAAAACATAAAAAGTGGTTAAAAGTCTCTACCCCCAAAATAATTCAAAACGTCATTTTTTTTCATATTAAATATATGTTATTATTAGTGATGAGAGAGCATGCTCGCAACTGCTCGGTGCTCGCCCAAGCATCTCACTGCTCGAGATGCTCGACACTCACTGAGTATTTCCGGGGTTGCTTGGTGGGAGCTTGGGTCCCCTCCCTGCATGTTTGCCACTCTTTAGAGCGCCAATCAACATGCAGAGATTGTCTGCTACACACTGTAATGCCGCAGCCATGTTGGTTGTGGCATTACAGTGATTGGTTGGCCACACAGCATCATCAAGTCTATATCAGACCTGACGCCGCCATGCTCATCACAGTCACTCCGGAATCAGACAGTGGAGGGAGAGGTGCAGCTGCTGAGCTAGGGAGAGATTTGCTTATTTCTAGTTAGTGTAGGTATACCAGACTATATTAAAGACACAAATCCATCTCAACTAACAGTCCTTCTGAGGAATAATCCAGCTGCAGAGATATCAGTGCTAGGCAGTCAGGCAGGGTATATAGCAGACTGCAGTGCACATAGCAAGAGGGTCCATTCCAGTTCTGCCTGCTGGTGCTTTTACAGATATTTGTATAAATAGGCCCAGGTATCAGGGGCCAGGAATATATATTTTTTTATCTTAATCCTGATTATTTGCTTAAAAAGCAATCCAAAGAACACCGTTTATCTTCGCCATTTGCTTATTGACACTGCAGAATACAGCCAGATCCTATCCATATTACAGCGCTAAAAATCCAGCTATTTAAAACTGTGGTTTGTCTGTCACACGGATCACATATAATTGCGCTGAAAATATTGCCATTTCTGGATTCCATTGAAACTTTGTTGCAGTGTCAGTGAAGCTATTGACACCAGTTTGCTGTTCAAAATAGTTATGGTACCTACAAGCCAGCTTTTTAAAACTGTGGTTTGTCCATCACACGGATCATATATAATTGCGCTGAAAATATTGCCATTTTTGGCCTCCATTTAAATTTTGTTGCAGTGTGTCAGTGAACTGATTGAACAGAGCTCGGCACTGTTAAAAATAGTTACCTACAGGCCAGCTATTTAAAACTGTGGTTTGTCCGTCACACGGATCACAATTCTTTGCACTGCAAATATTGCCATTTCTGGCCTCCATTAAAATTTGGTTTCAGTGTGTCAGTGAAGTTATTGACACCAGTTTGCTGTTAAAAATCGTTACCTGCAGGCCAGCTATTTAAAACTGCGGTTTGTCCGTCACACGGATCACATATAAGTTAGCTCCAAATTCAGCCATTTGTAGTGAGCGTGGAAGATATTGTCCTCCATTTAAAATTGGCAAGACATGTGGCAAGGGACAGGGAACTGGATGTGATGGTGGTGGTGCATGTAGAGGCCGAGGCTGTAGGCAAGCTGAAATTGTACCACAACAAACACCCACATCGTCTCGCTCGACCTTCCTATCCCAATTAATAGGAGACCGCAGAACACCACTATTGAACACAGGGCAGTGTGAAAAGGTTATTGGTTGGATAGCAGATAATGCTTCCAGTCACTTAGCCACCACCACCCTGTCTCCACACGGTCAAGTCTCAGTAGCCGTGAGTCTGGACCGCATATTCCTCACCCTGACCCTCCTTCCTTCCACCATGTTGAGTGTCCAGAGACAATTGATCACACACTTGGACACTCCGAACAGGTGTTCACTTTTCCATTTATAGATTTGGGCATCTCACCTGGTCCACTTGAAGCAGGGCAAGAGGAGATCGCATGCAGCGATGCCCAAATATTTGAGCAGCCACAGTCATATGGTGGGAAAGTGTCTCAAGAGGTGGGCGATGATGAGACATAAAAGCCAGAAAGTCAGAAGGAGGAACAGGGTGCGGAAGTGGAAGACGAGGTGGTGTATGATATAGTAACTGACCTAACCTGGCAGGAGGACATGCAGAACGAGGAGAGCAGCACACAGGGGGAGGGAGGCATAGCACCACAACAGGCAAGAAGAAGCAGTGTGGTGGCCGCAGACAGAAGGCAGGCAACCATTCACCGTAACACCAACACGACGGAAATTGCCAGTACAACTGTTAGGTCTTCCCGAGTCTGGTTGTTTTTTAAAGACTCTGCCGATAACCCCAAAAAGGCCATTTTCACCACCTGCCAGGCCAGCATCAGCAGGGGTAGCAAAACTACCAGCCTGACCACCACTAGCATGATTAAGCACATGGCAGCAAAGCACCCGACTTTGTGGGCCGAACCCCAGGGTCCAGGAACAGTGTCTGCAGGTGACACCACTGCTTCTTCCGCTGTTGTGTGCAAGCTAATCCCCTGTCCATAGTGCATGCGAAGATGCCTCCTGCCCTGAACCTGTCGCTGCACACTCTCAACTAGCACCATCAGCAATCACATCCTTGTCCCAGCGCAACGTTCAGTTGTCCATACCCCAATCCTTGGAATGCAAGCACAAATACGCAGCCAACGCCCCACAGGCCACACTACTAAATTCTCACATTTTGCGACTGCTTGTGCTCAAAATGTTGCCTTGTGGAGAAGGGAGCTTTCTGCAACCTGATGGTGGCCGTCCCTCGGTACTCGGTCGCCAGCCGCCACTGCCATCCCCTCATTACACAAGCACATGTCCCACATTAGCCTTGCCCTCAACAATGTAGTTACAGGGAAAGTCCACCAAACCACGGACATGTGGACAAGTGCTTTTTGGCAGGGATGGTACATCTCTGTGATGGCACACTGGGTTAACATAGTGGAAGCTGGGACCCAATCGGACCTTTGGACAGAACACATCCTCCCGACGCCATGGATTGCGGGCCCTAGGTCAATCAGGGTGGCCCCCACAGTCTACAGCTACTGCACCTCATTCTCCTCGGCCTCCTCCTGCTCTTCAGCATCGATCTTCGAAATGACCACATCAGTCACAAGCTGGAAGCCCCTGCAGCACTGCCTTGGACAAGCGGCAACAGGCTGTGCTGAAGCTATAATGCTTAGGTGACAAACCGCACAATGCGGAAGAATTGTGGACAGCGAGTCATGTGTGACAATAGCTGGAACCTGTTGCCGGCTCTGATGTGAGGCGAGCTCACACGTACCATGCCTGGCCCATGTGCTTAACCTCGTGGTGCAGCAGTTCTCAAAAGCTACCCGGAGCTGCCGGATTTGCTTGTCAAAATACGCTGCCTGTGTGTCCATTTTAGAAAGTCACCTACAGCTTCCACCGCCCTTGCCGTGCTTCAGCAGCATTTGCAGCTTACTGCTCACCAACTGGTGTGTAATGTCCCCACAAGTTGGAACTGTACACTGAAGATGTTGGGAAGGATTTGTGAGCAGAAGAGGGCAGTTGTTGACTACCAGCATCAACAAGGCCATCGGTATTCAGTTCAGACTCCACACATAATACCTCAGGAGTGGAAATGGATGTCAGACATCTGTACCATCCTTCAAAAATTTGAGGACTCCAATAAGATAGTGAGCGGCGATGATGCCATAATTAGCGTCACCATCCTGCTTCTCTGTCTTCTGAAATGCTCTCTGCTCACAACCACAGAGGATGCATTGCTTGCAGAGCACGATGAGATGGAGCAAGGAACCATACAGGGTGATTACACATTGCCCAGCCTCATCTCATCCCAACGTGGATTGGGTAACAATGAGGAAAAGGAGGAGAAGGAGAAAATGCAGGAGCAAGTTTCATGCGCTGTAGACGGTACTACCTGCACAACTGTCATACCGTCTGTTCAGCATGGATGGCCTGAGGACAAGGAGGAGAAGGAGAAGAGCATGGTCAGTCGTCCTCTTGGTGAGGACACGGAAGTCATGCCTGTTAAAAGTCTGGCACGCATGGCTGAGTTTATGTTACGCTGCCTTTCCCGTGACCCTCACATCCTCAAAATTTTGGCTGATAGTCATAACAGGTTGGTGACACTTCTAGACCCACTCTACAAGGAGAATTTTATAGCTCTTATTCCTGAGGCGGACAGGTCTACAAAAATGGTGCAGTGCCAGAAAGCCCATATTGCGGAACTATTAAAAAAATTCCCATCTGAAAACGCTGGCGGCAGAGGTCACATTTCGTTGGACCTCCCCAAACTTTGCATTCCTTGTAAGAATACCCCGCACCTCAAGGCCTGTGTGATGGAAGGGGCTGAGAAAATTCTCCCAGAACTTTGACAGTGTTACCCTGACTCTGCTGGATTGGAGTTGTGTCTCTCTCACCTGTACTCCTTGGTTGTCCAACGAACTGTGACCTATGCTGCCGGCATTTTCAGATGGGCAGCGTATCATAAACTCAGCCATGCGTGCCAGACTGCTAACAGGCAAGATTTCCATGTCCTCATCAAGAGGACTACTGACCATGCACTCTTCCTCCTCCTCTCTGTCCTCAGGCCATCCACACTTATCAGACGATATGACAGTTTTGCAGGTAGTACCGTCTATAGCGCATGAAACTGGCTCCTGTTATTCATCCTCCTCCTCTTCCTCATTGTCACCCAATCCACATTGGGATGAGATGAGGCTGGGCTGTGTGGAATCACCCTGTATGGTTCCTTGCTCCATCTCATCGTGCTCCGCCTGCAATGCATCCTCTTTGTGAGCAGAGAGCATTTCAGAAGACAGACAACAGGGATGGTGAAGAAAATTATGGCGTCATTGCAGCTCACCATCTTGGTGGAGTCCTCAAAGTTTTGGTGGATGGTACATATGTCTGACATCCATGACGGTCAGCCAAAATTTTGAAGACGTGAGGGTCACGGGAAAGGCAGCGTAACATAAACTCAGCCATGCGTGCCAGACTTCTAAAAGGCAAGACTTCCATGTCCTCACCAAGAGGACGACTGACCATGCTCTCCTCCTTCTCCTCCCTGTCCTCAGGCCATCCATGCTGAACAGACAGTATGACAGTTGTGCAGGTAGTACCGTCTACAGCGCATGAAACTTGCTCCTGTATTTTCTCCTTCTCCTCCATTTCCTCATTGTTACCCAATCCACGTTGGGATGAGATGAGGCTGGGCAATGTGTAATCACCCTGTATGGTTCCTTGCTCCATCTCATCATGCTCCGCCAGCAATGCATCCTCTTTGGTTGTGAGCAGAGAGCATTTCAGAAGACAGAGAAGCGGGATGGTGATGCTAATTATGGCATCATCGCCGCTCACTATCTTATTGGAGTCCTCAAATTTTTGGAGGATGGTACAGATGTCTGACATCCATTTCCACTCCTGAGGTATTATATGTGGAGTCTGAACTGAATCCCGAATACCTTGTTGATGCTGGTAGTCGACAACTGCCCTCTTCTGCTCACAAATCCTTCCCAACATCTTCAGTGTACAGTTCCAATGCGTGGGGACATCGCAGATAAGTCGGTGAGCTAGAAGCTGCAAACACTGCTGAAACATGGCAAGGGTGGCAGAAGCTGTAGCTGACTTTCTAAAATGGGCACACAGGTGGCGCATTTTAACAAGCAGATTTGGCAGCTCCGGGTAGGATTTGAGAAACCACTGAACCACGAGGTTAAGCACATGGGCCAGGCATGGTACATGTGTGCTTGCCTCACCTCAGAGCTGCTACCAAGTTCCGGCTATTGTCACACATGACCATGCCTGGCTGCAGGTTCAGAGGTCTGAGCCACAGATCTGCTTACTCTGTCAGAGCTGTCCACAACTCTTCAGCATTGTTCAGTTTGTCACCTTAGCATATTAGCTTCTGCACAGACTTTTGCCGCTTGGCCGAGGCAGTGCTGCAGTGCTACCAGCTTGTGACTTATGTGGTCATTTCAGAGATGGAGGCTGAAGAGGAGGAGGAGGCTGAGGAGGATGAGATGAAGAAGCTGTAGACTGTGGTGGTAAGCCTGATTGACTTAGCGCCTGCAATCCTTGGCGTCGGGAGGACGTGTTCCGTCACAAGGTCTGACTGGGTCCCAGCTTCCACTATGTTAACCCAGTGTGCCGTCAGCGAGATGTACCGTCCCTGCCCAGAAGCACTTGTCCATGTGTATGTGGTTAGGTGGACTTTCCCGGTAACTGCATTGTTGAGGGCAAGGCTAATGTTTTGGGACACGTGCTTGTGTAATGCGGGGACGGCACACCTAGAGAAATAATGGCGGCTGGGGACTGAGCACCGAGGGATGGCCGCTGCCATGAGGTTGCGGAATGCTTCCTTCTCCACGAGCCTTAAAGGCAACATGTCGAGCGCAAGCAGTCGCAAAATGTGGGAATTTAGTAGTGTGGCCTGTGGGGGGTTGGCTGCGTATTTGTGCTTGCGTTCCAAGGACTGGGGTATGAACGACTGAACGCTGTGCTGAGAAAAGGATGTGGACGTGTTTCCTGATGCTTCTAGTTGAGAGTTTGCAATGACAGGTGCAGGGCAAGAGGCATCTTCGCAAGCACCATGGACAAGGGATTGGCTTGATTGCTGAACAGCGGAAGAAGCAGTGGTGCCACCCGCAGACAATGTGCCTGGACCCTGGGGTTCGGCCGACAAAGTCGGGTGCTTTGATGCCATGTGCCTGATCATGCTGGTGGTGGTCAGGCTGGTAGTTTTTCCACCTCTGCTGATGCTGGCCTGGCAAGTGGTACAAATGGCCTTTTTGGGGTTATCAGCAGTGTCTTTAAAAAACAACCAGACTCGGGAAGACCTAACAGTTGTACTGGCAACTTCCTTCATGTTAGTGTTACGGGGAATGGTTGCCCGCCTTCTGTCTGTGGCCATCACACTTCTTCTTCCTGCCTGTTGGGGTGCTCTGCCTCCCTCCCCCTGTGTGCTGCTGTCCTCACTCTATATGTCCCCCTGCCAGGTTGGGTCAGTTACTGTATCATGCACCACCTCGTCTTCCACTTCCGCACACTGGTCCTCCTTCTGACTTTCTGGCAATTGTGTCTCATTATTGTTCACCTCTTGTGACACTTTCCCACCGTCACCTTCGTGTGACCGTGGCTGCTCAAAAATTTGGGCATCGCTACATGCGATCTCCTCTTGCCCCGCTTTAAGTCGACCAGGCGAGAGGCCCGAATCTATAAATGGAAAAGTGAACAGCTCTTCGGAGTGTCCAAGTGTGGGAACAGTTGTCTCTGGGCACTCGGCATGGTGGGAGGAAGGAGGTTCAGGGTCAGGAATATGCAGTCCAGACTCACGGCTACTGAGACTTGACCGTGTGGGAAACAGGGTGGTGGTTGTAGTGGTGCCTAAGTGATTGGAAGCATAATCTTCTTTCCAACCAATAACCTTTCCACACTGCTCTGTGTTCAATAGTGGTGTTCTGAGGTTCCCTATTAATTGGGACAGGAAGGTTGAGCAAGAAGATATGGGTGTTTTTTGTGGCACAATTTCAGTTTGCCCGCGGCCTCGGCCTCTGCATGCACCATCACCATCACCATCACGTCCAGTTCCTCTTCCCTTGACACATGCCTTGCCCATTTTAAAAGGAGCACAACATCTTCCAAGCTCACTACAAATGGCTGAATTTGGAGTGAAATTATATGTGATCCGTATGACGGACAAACCACAGTTTTAAATAGCTGGCCTGTAGGTAACTATTTTGAACAGCAAACTGGTGTCAATAGCTTCACTAACACACTGAAATAAATTTTTAATGGAGGCCAGAAATGGCCGTATTTTCTGACAACGAACATGGAATCCGTGTGACGGAGAAAGCCCAGGTTTAAATACCTGGCCTGTAGGTAACTATTTTGAACAGCAAACTGGTAGCAATAGCTTCACTGACAAACCGAAACAAATATTTAATGGAGGCCAGAAATGGCAGTATTTTCGGAAAACGTATATTTGATCCGTGTGTCGGAGAAAATACAGTTTTAAATACCTGATCAGTAGGTAAATATTTTGAACAGCAAACTGGTGGCAATAACTTCACTGACACACTGAAAGAAATTTTTAATGGAGGCCAGAAATGGCCGTATTTTCTGAAAATGTATATGTGATCCGTGTGACGGAGAAAACACAGTTTTAAATACCTGGCCTGTAGGTAAGTATTTTGAACAGCAAACTGGTGTCAATAGCTTCACTGACACACTGAAACAAATTTTTAATGGAGGCCAGAAATGGCAGTATTTTCTGAAAACGTATATGTGATCCATGTGATGGAGAAAACACAGTTTCAAATACCTGGACTGTAGGTAACTATTTTGAACAGCAAACTGGTGTCAATAGTTTCACTGACACACTGAAACTAATTTTTATTGGAGGCCAGAAATGGCAGTATTTTCAGCGCAATTATATGTGATCCGTGTGACGAACAAACCACAGATTTAAATAGCTGGATATTTAGTGCTGTAATATGGAAAGGACCTTGCTGTATTCTGCAGTGCCAACAAGCAAATGGCGCAGAAAAATGGTGTTCTCTAGATTGCTTTTTAAGCAAATAATGAGGATTAAGATCCAAAAAAATTATTCCTGTCCCCTGAGACCTGTGCCTAGTTCTAGAAATATCTAACAGCAGCAGCACACAAAACTGGAATGGAGCCTCTTGTGCTATATGCACTGCAGTCTGCTATATACACTGCCTGCCTGCCTATATACACTGCCTGCCTGATATCCCTGCAGATGGATTAGTCCTCAGAAGGACTGTTTGTTGAGATGGATATGTGTCTCTAATAGTGTTGAGCCACCCCCGTAGTGTTCGAGTTTGGTTCGGTTCGTCGAACACCCGTGTGTTCGCTGAACTGTTCGTCGAACTGTTCGTCGAACACCTTCGAACACCGTTAAAACCAATGGCAGGCAAACAAAAACACATAGAAACACATAGAAAACACCTTCAAAGGTGTCCAAAAGCTGACAAACTGCTCAGAAGACACAACTAACACATGGAAAAGTGACAAGTACATATAGTTATGCGAAAAGAAAAGAGGTGGAGGAGTAAAAGGAGGGGGAGACACAAATATAGGCATGTCATGCCCTTCTAAAATCCAAAAAGTGAGAAGCCGACACGTTCAGTCCGCTCCTGCCCGTGCCACCTCCGTGTCGCCGGGTTTGTGCCAGAGCCGCGGTGAACCCTGACGGCCAGCCCCCCTCTCCCAATACTGGTGCCTGTCCGCTGGTGGGTCGAGCGAGCCCCCCTGTGGTGGAGGCAGCTCTAAGCTTTTTAATTTAAATTGTCTCTCTAATTTGAATGAATACACTTTAAATCCATTTACAAGGATCTATTGGAGGGCAAGTCTCATGCCAGCAGCCGCGTAATTCCAGCTCCAGTAGCGTCCACTAAAGCTGCTGCAGTTAAAAAGCTTTTATAAGGATCGAGCTCGGCTGTCCACCGCAAGGCATCCTACTGCCAGTCCCAGCCCCTATGCCTTGGGGTGCCTCCTGATGCTCTTCACTGAGTATCCCGTGGTCCCGAAGCATTTCCTTTGAAAAAATTAAGTGTCCAAACTACAGGTGGTGTAGCTTGCTTAACAGCCGGGATAATCCGCTGACTAGCAGACACTGCTACTAGGCACAAAGTATTTCCTGGGCTAGATGCAGTTAAAAATTTGTAATTAGATACTCTCGTTGGATGCTGAGAAAGCATTCCATAGAGTCTCCTGGCACGCCATATATGATTCTCTTAAAAAGCTTGGGGTAGGGGTCTAGGGGACCCTTTTATAGCCAAAATCACGGCCCTGTATCACAATACGTCACCTAGGCTGAAGATAAATGGAACTGTAGCACCCTGAGGGCTCGGTTGCTACAGAGGTATTGCACCTCACCCAGAGGTGTGATATCTCACTCTCAGGTAAGGATGGAGTGTGGATCAGGACCCGACACCTGCATGCATTACACCACATTGCCGTGGGGCAGGGCGAATAATATGCCTCTGAGATGGGCACGACAGTCCCTGTCCCTGGCTGGAGTGGGGGGAGGGAACACTGAGGAAGGGGAACCCTGTAGTGCAGGAGCAGGGAGGAAGCAGTTCCTGGGTGCATTGAGAAGGGAGTATAAAAGGTGGGCACCATCTTAGTTCAGTGCAGAGAAGTCTGAGCAGAAGTGGCAGGGAGCAGGGGCTCTGCATGAGCTCTGCTCCGGAGGCGGGCCTAGTAACAGAGGCCCAGGCCTGGAAGAGGGAGAAGGAAGGAAGAGGAGCGGAGAAGGCTCCAGGAACGAGGAATGAAGGGATCCCAGAGGTGCGGACGGGCGAGTCGCCACCGCACGCCCGAATCCACCTGCGTGGAGGGGTCAGGCCAAAGGGGGAGACCGGTTCCCCAAACTAGTGGAGGCAGGAAACGACCCTCAGCTAGAAACCGGAGGCTGTGACATTTTATGTGGCGCAGCCCCTCGCTACACCCGCTAGGAAGGCACCACATAGAGTCAGGGAAACTGGCGCCAAGTTTACCAAGAGGAGGCCCGAGGCAGCCGGACAGAAGGGTTGGTAAGAAAGGCCAGACAAAGGACACACAAAGGGGATCCTGTGAAGCGCTCCAAAGTTATCTGGGAGTTGTCTGAGCCCCTCACCTGGTGAGCACAGTACGACGTGGGCAGCCGTTACCTGCAGACGTGGTCTGGATAATAAGAACTGTGAGTAAAGGCCCTGGACTGCATCACTGACTCCGTGTCGTTACTGCTGCTGCCCTGCACCATCACCCCCATCCTCCGCATACACTGCCCTGAGGCTATACTCCTCCCATGGGGAGTTATGCTACGCTCTGCTGCACCCACAACACCAGCCTCAGCGGTCTGCCCTGCAGCGGCGGTTCACTCTGACCGCAATCCACTGGTGGCGTAGTCGGACATTTAAACATCAAAACCACATAAATAGTTCCGCCACTGGTTTGACCACCCTGAGCCACGGAACCGGGTCGCCGCCACGAAGAATACAACCACCAGCATCCACCAAAAAGGGTCCGGCTCCGGGTGTCCCAAGGCCCAGGGGGTGCATCAGAACATTTTCATCACCTTTCACAATCACCAATGGGACAAGGCAGGGATGTCCTCTGTCCCCTCTCTTATACATCCTAGTGACGGAGCACCTGCTCTCATCAATTCGCCATAACCCCAATATTAGGTGGATTGAGATGGGAGGCACCGAGTACAAGTGCTCTCTATTTGCTGATGATGTCCTAGTATATATCACTCAATCACATATATCCATCCATGCTGTTATGGCTGAAATAGATCACTTTGTTACATGGTCAAATTTTAAAATCAATGCAGCGAAGTCTGAGGCCCTCGATGTCTCCCTCCCCAAATCCATATAGGATTCCATCCAGTCCAACTTTCCCTTTGCCTGGCCCTCACAGGGTATCAAATACTTAGGAATTCCTATTCATAGAGACCTCTCCCATCTATGTTATCTTAATTTTGAGCCCTTTATTGAACAACTCCATACAGACCACGGTTGGCAAGTTAGAACTGTAAGATTCACTACGTGAACCACTGGTGTTTTGTGGAAAAGCACATGTACACTGTGTTCCAAATTATTATGCAAAAAGTGTTTAGTAGTGATAAGGGAAGAATTTGTTTGTTTGTCAGTTAAACTCATTGATGGTGATGTGTGTCAGGGCTCTTTATATCACTGTAAGCAATTGCAGACACCTGTGCTAATTAGTTTGGCAGGTGTTTCCAATGAAAGGCAAGACTACTTAAGAAGGCTGCCTCACATTATTAAGCAGCCTACATTTTCTGCCAAAATGGGAAAGAAAAAGGATGTGTCGGCTGCTGAGAAGCAACAAATTGTGGAGTGTTTAGGTCAAGGCATGACTACAATCAACATTGTGCGATGATCAGGATGAAGTGTCTTGGCAATCAAGAAGTATGTAGCTGATTCACAGTACACACGTGTGCGTGCTGATAAGGGCAAATTGAGGACTCTTTCCTACAGGCAATTACGTCAGGTTAAAAGAGCAGCGGCAAAAAACCTTGTCATAGCAGCAGACAAGTTTTTGAAGCTGCTGGTGCCTCCAACGTCCCCCGAACAACAAGATGCAGGGTCCTTCAGAGGTTTGCAGCTGTGCATACGCCATCCTGTCGACCTCCTCTATCCACTTCACACAAGCAGAAACGGCTCCAGTGGGCTAAACATTACATGAAGACTGATTTCAAAACTGTTTTGTTCACGGATGAGTGCCGTGCAGCGCTCGATGGTCCAGATGGATGGAGTGGAGGATGGCTGGTTGATGGACACCCCACGCAAACACGGCTAGAGCGCCAACAAGGAGGAGGTGGAGTAATGTTTTGGGCTGGAATCATGGGGAGAGAGATTGTCGGCCCCTTTAGGATCCCTGAAGGCGCTAAAGATGAACTCCATAATGTATGTGGATTTTCTCAAACAGCACTTCCTGCCATGGTTCAAGAAGAAGAACCGTGTATTTCACAGCAAGATCATTTTTTTGCATTATAATGCACCATCTCATGCTGCACATAAAACATCTGCATCTCTGGCTGATATGGGCATAAAAGGGGACAAACTTATGGTGTGACCCCCATGCTCCCCTGACCTCTACCCCATTCAGAACCTCTGGAGCATCATCAAAAGGAGTGTCTATGATGGCGGGAGGCAGTTCACATCTAAGCAACAGCTCTGGGAGGGTATTCTGTCCTCATGCAAAACAATTGAAGCAGAAACCATCCAAAACCTGACAAATTCAATGGACGAGAGAGTTCAGAAGCTCCTTTCGAACAAGGGGTCCTATGTGAAAATGTAACATCACCTAGAATAAAGTTTTGAGTTGAAAACTGTTTGATTTCAGTTTCTAACAACCTGCTAATGCTTATAATTTCAAAAATGACCATTTTTTTGGTCTTTATTAAAATGAAAAGGTTGATCGAAAAGTTTGGGGGATCTAAGAGTGTGGCAACCCAGTAGTCATGATTACTTCGAATTCTGACAATATGAGGGTCATGTTGCAGGTAGTGCAGCAAGAAGGCACTTATGTGTCTTGCGCATCTCGGAGCCCCAAAATTATTTTCCGGGCTAGATGCAGCTAAAAATTATTATTAATTTTAAATCTGGTGGAGCTTAGTATAGATGGCCTAATAGGATCAGTGCTGCACACTGCTACAAAGCCCAAATTATTTTCCAGCCAAGATACAGATAAACATGATTAGTAATTTTAAATCTGGTGGAGCTTATTATAGATGGCCTTATAGAATCAGTGCTGCACACTGCTACAAAGCCCAAATTATTTTCCAGCCAAGATACAGATAAACATGATTAGTAATTTGAAAGCTTAAAACGGTTGGTAGGGTGATTTTAACCAATCATCAAGCTTTTACTCTCCCCAGGATGACACAGGGGTAGAAAAGTCGTTTCGGATCCATGATTTGTTCATCTTTATGAACGTGAGTCTGTCTACGTTATCAGTGGAGAGCCGCGTGCGCTTATCTGTCAGCACACCACCAGCAGCGCTGAACACACGTTCAGACAGAACGCTGGCTGCGGGGTATGACAAGATCTCCAAGGCGTAAGTGGCTAGCTCCGGCCATTTATCCAGATTGGAAGCCCAAAAAGAGCAAGGGTCCAGTGACACAGTCATGGCTTCAATGTTTACTTGGAGATACTCCTGTACCATCGTCTCTAGGCGTTGACTATGTGTCAGACTTCTTGTCTCCTGTGGCCTTGCAAAGGATGGGCTAAAAATGTGGTGAAATCATTCCGCAAAATTGATGTTACCAGCAGATACTGTGGTTCTGTTACGGTTTGAGTGCTGAATAGAGATGAGCGGTGTTTGACTAGAACTGTTCGCCAATCTCAAATTCGAGCTGTTTTGGGCGGTGTTCGAGTTGTTCGACGAACCCGAACGATTTGCAAAAAATTCGGCTGTTCGAGGTTATGTTCGATAACTGTTCGTGCACCAAAAGCGTGTCCTGCATGTCTGGCGCTATTTAGAGCACCAATCATGCAGGGATTGTCTGCCACTCACAGTAATGCCACAGCCATGGTAGTTGTGGCATTAGAGTGATTGCCCAAATCGATGGGAACTGTGCTCACAGTGAAACATGAAAAGCCGGCAATTCAGCAGCGGCATACACCGGTACCCGACAATTTAGAACCGAAAGAATAGAGCATCACACATAGATTAGATAGATAGAAACATGTCAGTCACATATATAAGAAGTACAGTGACAGTGTTGATTACTGTACTTGTCATTTAGTGTAAAGGATTTATAAAAAAAAATATTAGTGTTTTCATGCACTGTCTCTTTAAAAAAGCCGGCCGGCAATTCAGCAGCGGTACCCGACAATTTAGAATAGAAGGAATAGAGAATCACATATAGATTAGATAGATAGAAACATGTCAGTCACATATATAAGAAGTACAGTGACGGTGTTGATTACTGTACTTGCCATTTAGTGTAAAGGATTTATTAAAAAAAATAATAGTGTTTTCATGCACCGTCTCTTTAAAAAAGCCGGCCGGCAATTCAGCATCTGTACCCGACAATTTAGAATGGAAGCAATAGAGCATCACACATAGATTACATAGATAGAAACATGTCAGTCACATATATATGAAGTACAGTGACAGTGTTGATTACTGTACTTGTCATTTAGTGTTAAAATAAAGGATTTATTTAAAAAAAAATTGGCGTGGGATCCCCCATAATTTTAGTCTCTAGCGGAGGTTAAGCAGACGGCTGGGGCAGATGTTTGAAGCCTGGGAAGGGGTAATACCCACGGAGCTTCCCAGACTACTAATATCAGCCCCCAGCTGAATGCCTAGCCTTTACTAGCTATTAAAATGGGGGACCCCCCAAAAAATTGACGTGGGGTCCCCCCTATTTTAATAGCTAGCAAAGGCTAGGCAGACAGCTGGGGGCTGATATTAATAGCCCAGGAAGGGTGCCATGAGTATTGGCCCCCTCCCAGGCTAGAAACACCAGCCGTCAGCCGCCCCAGAAATGGCACATCCATAGGATGCGCCAATTCTGGCACTTAGCCTCGCTCTTCCCACTGCCCTGTAGCGGTGGCAGTGGGGTAATAGGGCTGGGGTTGATGTCAGCTTATAATGCCAGCTGACATCAAGCCCAGGTTAGTAATGGAGAGGCGTCTATAAGACACCCCCATTACTAACCCCATAGTCAAAGTTAAAAAAAAACACAAACATCCAGAATAAAGTCCTTTAATTGAAATAAAGACACAATTCTTTATTGTTCTAAATTAAACCATACTTACAATCACGCCCATTCCAGCTGAAGCCAACGATCCCCTGCAATAAAAGAAAAATAATAAAGCAACATAATCCTTACCTTCCCATGGTTCACACGACAGCTTCAGCTCTGCTACATCGAGATGACAGGCTGGACCGCAGCAGAAAGCTGCCATCCAGCCTGTCATCCCGCAGACACTGAGAAGCGCAGGCTTGCTTGCGCTGCTCAGCGTCTCTCTGTGACGGCATCCAGATGAGCCGAGTTCATGTCCAATGAACTCGGCTCACCTCATGCACGTCACTGACAGCGTGGGAAAATTCTCACGTTGAAGCGGTGAGTGCAGGAGAATTCTCCCACGCTGTCAGTGACGTGCATAAGGTGAGCTCATGTCCAATGAACTCAGCTCACCTCCTTCACATCACTGACAGCGTGTCACGCTGTCTCTGTATACTGGAGGTAGGGGGCCTAAGCTGACCCTAAGCTGGGGCCCTGACTAATCCCTCAACCTGGAGGTACTGTTAAAGGTACAGAGGTCCAGGCCGCCAGCGTAACCCCTACCTCCTGAGGATCCCTGCACCTAAGTAATCTAGTCCTGAGAAGGACCCCGATCACAACAAAAGAGGACAAGTAATAATATGCCCACACACAGTACTTAGACGAACGAGACAGTACAAGGGAAAAACCAAAACCACCTTGCATACAAAAACTACACAACTACAACAGAGGGAACACCAACGGGAAAGGAGATAAATGATAAAGCGAGGAAGGGAAAAAACACTCCAAATACACTTATCTCAGAAACTCCAAATAGCACGATCCGCTCTGTTGGTCTGTATGAAATGCTTTCACCGACACTTCCCAAACAGACCAGCAGGCATTTGAAGGAGTCTCACTACAGCAGCATTGATTGCAGCTGGGCGAGGCTGGACCTCGTCTAGCACAGAGAGAGAGAGAATTAACTCCCTCACTGCCGAAAACACAAAGCACCAAAAAGTCAGCTGCGAGAAGTCAGGCTGTGTAATCGTGACGATCTTCGTGGCGACACACCCGTGACAGTACCCCCCCTTCTACGAGGGGCCTCCGGACCCTCAGGGCCAGGTTTATCCGGGTGAGTCGTGTGGAAGGCCCGAACTAATTGGTCTGCGTTAATATCCGACGCAGGAACCCACATCCTCTCCTCAGGACCATACCCTTTCCAATGAACCAGGTACTGAAGGGACCGGCTATTAAAACGTGAATCGATGACCCTTGATACCTGGAACTCCAAGTTACCATTGACCACCACTGGAGGGGGAGGTAAAGGTGACGGTACCACCGGCGCCACATACCTCTTAAGCAACGATCTGTGGAACACGTTGTGAATTTTAAACGTAGGGGGGAGGTCAAGACGGAATGCCACCGGATTAATAATAGAACTGATTCTGTATGGCCCGATGAACCTGGGACCCAGTTTCCAGGAGGGAACCTTAAGTTTAATATTCCTGGTAGACAACCATACCCGATCGTTCACACTTAGGTCCGGACCAGACACTCTCCTCCTATCAGCCATACGTTTGTATCGCTTCCCCATAGTATTCAGATTCTTCAGCACCCCTCTCCATACTGAAGCGAGTGATGAGGAAAATCGTTCCTCCTCAGGAACCCCCGAAGAGCCCCCCCTACTGAAAGTACAAAACTGGGGGTGAAAGCCATATGCCCCAAAAAACGGGGACTTACCAGTGGACTCGCTCCGCCTATTATTAAGAGCAAACTCTGCCAGAGGTAAGAAAGAAGCCCAGTCCTCCTGGTTCTCTGACACAAAACACCGGAGATATGTCTCCAAGCTCTGGTTCATACGTTCCGTCTGACCATTGGTCTGAGGGTGAAAAGCCGATGAGAATGACAAATGCATCCCCCGCCGTGCACAAAACGCCTTCCAGAACTTGGACACAAACTGAGACCCCCGATCAGACACCACATCGGAGGGTACCCCGTGAAGCCTCACAATCTCCCCAATGAACACCTGCGCAAGAGTTTTAGCATTAAGGAGAGCCGGAAGAGCGATAAAATGTGCCATCTTGCTGAACCTGTCCACTACAACGAGTATGACCGTTTTACCCGAAGACGGAGGGAGGTCCGTAATAAAGTCCATAGACAGATGAGTCCAAGGACGCTCCGGGATCTTCAAAGGTAAGAGGGCCCCAGACGGACGGGTATGTGAGGTCTTAGAGCGCGCACAAACCCCACAGGACGCGACAAAAGTTACCACCTCCTTATGTAAGTTAGGCCACCAAAACCGACGCGAGAGGCGATCCACAGTTGCTTTACTCCCCGGGTGTCCTGCCAAAACTGAGTTATGGTGTGCCTCGATCTCCTTTTGTCGCAACTGATCTGGAACAAACAGTCTCCCCGGAGGTCCAACAGGGGCGTCCCCCTGAGCCTCCAATACCTCCTCCTCCAGCTCAGAGCATACTGCCGAAACCACCACCCCCTCCTGAAGGATAGGAATCGGGTCGTCCGTTTTCCCGGCCCCAGGGAAACTACGAGATAAGGCATCCGCCTTTACATTTTTTGACCTAGGACGATATGTAACGACAAAATTAAACCTGGTAAAAAACAATGACCACCTAGCTTGTCTGGGATTCAGACGTTTCGCGGACTCCAGATATAGCAGGTTCTTGTGATCGGTGATGACGGTGACCGGATGGACTGCCCCCTCCAAAAAATGGCACCACTCCTCAAAAGCTAACTTAATGGCCAAGAGTTCCCTATTGCCGACATCGTAATTCCTCTCAGCGGACGACAATTTTTTAGAGAAAAAGGCGCACGGATGCCACTTACCAGGGGACGAACCCTGTGACAATACTGCTCCCACCCCTACCTCGGAAGCGTCTACCTCTACAATGAATGGCTGTGACGCATCAGGTTGAATGAGTATGGGTGCCGAGGCAAAACATTTTTTCAAGGAGGAGAATGCTTGACAAGCCTTGTCAGACCACCTAGAAAAATCCGTCCCCTTTTTAGTCATGTCTGTGAGAGGCTTAACCATGGACGAGAAATTACGAATGAACTTCCGGTAATAATTAGCAAACCCCAGGAAACGTTGTAGTGCCTTAAGTTTCTCTGGCCGATCCCACTCAAGAACTGCCCGCACTTTCCCAGGGTCCATACGAAAACCGGACGCTGAAACCAGGAAGCCTAAAAACTGGAGTTCCTGTACGGCGAACACACACTTTTCCCATTTGGCATACAGTTTATTATCCCGCAAGATCTGTAACACCTGCCTAACGTGCTTCTGATGAGACACCAGATCCGGCGAGTAAATTAAGATATCATCCAGATATATGACAACAAACTGTCCCACCAGGCGGCGAAAAATGTCATTAACAAAGTGTTGGAACACCGCCGGGGCATTAGTCAGACCGATGGCATGACAAGGTTCTCATAATGCCCCTCCGGAGTGTTAAACGCCGTCTTCCACTCATCCCCCTCCTTCATCCTAATCAGATTGTACGCCCCCCTGAGATCCAATTTAGAGAACCATTTGGCGCCCACGATCTGATTAAAGAGATCGGGAATAAGTGGGAGTGGATACGGATCTCGGACCGTAATCCGATTAAGTTCACGGAAATCCAGGCAAGGGCGTAGGCCTCCATCTTTCTTCTTAACAAAGAAGAACCCCGCAGCCACCGGTGAAGATGAAGGTCTAATATGCCCCTTAGCCAGACTTTCTGAAATATAATCCTTCATGGCCTGCCTCTCAGGACCAGAAAGGTTATACAACCTAGCTTTAGGTAACTTGGCCTCAGGGAGCAGTTTTACAGAACAGTCATACTCGCGATGAGGAGGTAATTCCTGACACCCTTTCTCCGAGAATACATCCTCAAAGTCCGCCAGAAATGGAGGTAAGACCCAAGGAGTAACCGCACCGATGACCGTGTTCATGCAGTTTTTATTACAGAATTTACTCCATTGGCTTATCTCTCTGGTTTGCCAATTAATAACCGGGTTATGCTTAGTTAACCAAGGAAGGCCCAACACTATAGGAGTGGGAAGACCCTCCAACACGTAGCAAGACAACAGTTCTTTATGTATCGCCCCCACTTGAAGTTTTACGTCATGCACAGCTTGCAAAAAACTTCCCTGACCGAGAGGCCTGGCATCGATCGAGAATATGGGGATGGGTTTAGCCAACTCACTCAAACGCATACCTTGAACCCGGGCAAACCGAGCATCAACCAGATTAGCCCCGGCCCCACTATCCAGAAGAACAGATATCCTCTCAGTTCTCGTACCCACCACCACCTCCGCCGGTACGAGAAACTGAGACGAACCTAGGGACGAAATACCTACTCCCAGATTGCCGTCCACCACACAACCTGGGATCAACAGTTTTCCGACGACTCTTCACTCTGCAAGGGACGGGATGGACACCCCCCAATAAAATGTCCCTTTCTCCCGCAGAAGAAACACCTTCCTGTCTTATGGCGCACCACCGGTCCCCTCCCCCGAAATGATGTCCCTCCTAATTGCATAGGCTCCTCTGGACTGACCAGGGAAACCACCATATGAGGGGACCTTGTAGGAGGTGGAGTCATCACAGGGGGTCGAGTTATCCCGCACCTCTCCCGAAGCCGTCTGTCAACGCGAATAGCCAGGGCCATAGCGGCTTCCAGTGACGCGGGAGAGTCATACTGTGCCAACACATCCTGTAATTTGTCGGATAAACCTTGACAAAACTGGCTCCTAAGAGCCGGGTCATTCCACTGGGTGTCCGTGGCCCACCTACGGAACTCCGAACAGAATTCCTCCGCCGGACGATCTCCCTGCTGGATCCTACGTAACTTAGACTCAGCAAGGGAGATCCGATCTGGGTCATCATATACGAGTCCCAGAGCAGCGAAAAACCTATCCACTGACTGGAGAGCCGGGGAGCCCGGGGGAAGAGAGAACGCCCAAGATTGTGGGTCCCCTTGTAGGAGCGAGATGACAATTCCCACCCTTTGTTCTTCACTCCCCGATGACCGAGGCCGCAGCCGAAAGTACAATTTGCATGCCTCCCGGAAAGCAAAAAACTTGTCCCGCCCCCCAGTGAACCTGTCAGGGAGAGCTACTTTAGGTTCTGGTCCGGCTTGCTCCTGAGGATGCAAAACCTTGGACCTAACGTCCGCCAGCTCCATGGACAAACTCTGCAACTGCCGAGCTAGACCGGCTACTGGATCCATGGTAGCTGGAGAAAAACTAAGTGGGTCGGTGAAAATGTCACGTTGTCTCTGTATACTGGAGGTAGGGGGCCTAAGCTGACCCTAAGCTGGGGCCCTGACTAATCCCTCAACCTGGAGGTACTGTTAAAGGTACAGAGGTCCAGGCCGCCAGCGTAACCCCTACCTCCTGAGGATCCCTGCACCTAAGTAATCTAGTCCTGAGAAGGACCCCGATCACAACAAAAGAGGACAAGTAATAATATGCCCACACACAGTACTTAGACGAACAAGACAGTACAAGGGAAAAACCAAAATCACCTTGCATACAAAAACTACACAACTACAACAGAGAGAACACCAACGGGAAAGGAGATAAATGATAAAGCGAGGAAGGGAAAAAACACTCCAAATACACTTATCTCAGAAACTCCAAATAGCACGATCCGCTCTCTTGGTCTGTATGAAATGCTTTCACCGACACTTCCCAAACAGACCAGCAGGCATTTGAAGGAGTCTCACTACAGCAGCATTGATTGCAGCTGGGCGAGGCTGGACCTCGTCTAGCACAGAGAGAGAGAGAATTAACTCCCTCACTGCCGAAAACACAAAGCACCAAAAAGTCAGCTGCGAGAAGTCAGGCTGTGTAATCGTGACGATCTTCGTGGCGACACACCCGTGACACAGCGTGGGAGAATTCTCCTGCACTCAGCGCTTCAGCTTGAGAATTCTCCCACGCTGAAGTGCTGAGTGCAGGAGAATTTTCCCACACTGTCAGTGACGTGCATAAGGTGAGCTCATGTCCAATGAACTCAGCTCACCTCCTGCACGTCACTGACAGCGTGGGAGAATTCTCCTGCACTCAGCGCTTCAGTGTGAGAATTCTCCCACGCTGAAGCGCTGAGTGCAGGAGAATTTTCCCACGCTGTCAGTGACGTGCATGAGGTGAGCCGAGTTCATTGGACATTAACTCGGCTCATCTGGATGCCCTCACAGAGAGACACTGTGGAGCGCAAGCAAGCCTGCGCTTCTCAGTGTCTGCGGGATGACAGGCTGGATGGCAGCGTTCTGCTGCGGCCCAGCCTGTCATCTCGATGTAGCAGAGCTGAAGCTGTCATGGGAACCATGGAAAGGTAAGGATGATGTTGCTTTATTATTTTTCTTTTATTTCAGGAGATCGTTGGCTTCAGCTGGAATGGGAGTGATGGTAAGTATGGTTTAATTTAGAACAATAAAGAATTGTGTGTTTATTTCAATTAAAGGACTTTTTTCTGGGTGTTGTGTTTTTTTTAAATACTTTACTAGAAATTCATGGTGGTCATGTCTAATATTGGCGTGACCCCATGAATTTCGGGCTTAGGGCCAGCTGATAATGCCAAGCTGGCCCTAACCCCTTTATTACCCAGTGAGCCACAGCATCAGGGCCCTGGATGAGTTGGGTACAGCGCCGGAAGATGGCGATTCTATGAACGCGCCATTTTCCGGGGTGGCTGCGGACTGCAATTTGCAGCGGGGGTGGCCCAGAAAGCTTGGGCCTCCCTGTGCTGCGGATTCCAGCCCCCAGCTGCCTAGTTGTACCTCTCTGGACACAAAAACAGGGCGAAGCCCCACGTCAATTTTCTTTAAATTATTTCATGAAATAATTAAGAAAAAAAGGGCTTCCCTATATTGTTGTGTCCGGCCAGGTACAAATAGGCAGCTGGTGTTTGGGGGCAGCCCGTTCCTGCCTGCTGCACCTGACTGGACACAAATATAGTGCGATGCCCCACGTCAATTTTTTTTTAATTATTTCATGAATTTCCTGAAATAATTTAAAAAAATTGAAGTGGGGCTTCGCACTATATTTGTGTCCAGCCAGGTACAGCAGGCAGGAACGGGCTGCCCCCAACCACCAGCTGCCTATTTGTACCTGGCCGGACACAACAATATAGAGAAGGCCTTTTTTTCTTAATTATTTCATGAATTTCATGAAATAATTAAAAAAAATTGAAGTGGGGCTTCGCACTATATTTGTGTCCAGCCAGGTACAGCAGGCAGGAACGGGCTGCCCCCAACCACCAGCTGCCTATTTGTACCTGGCCGGACACAACAATATAGGGAAGGCCTTTTTTTCTTAATTATTTCATGAATTTCATGAAATAATTAAAAAAAATTGAAGTGGGGCTTCGCACTATATTTGTGTCCAGCCAGGTACAGCAGGCAGGAATGGGCTGCCCCCAACCATCAGCTGCCTATGTGTACCTGGCCGGACACAACAATATAGGGAAGGCCTTTTTTTCTTAATTATTTCATGAATTTCATGAAATAATTAAAAAAAAAATACGTGGGGCTTCGCCCTATTTTTGTGTCCAGCCAGGTACAACTAGGCAGCTGGGGGCTGGAATCTGCAGGGCAGGGAGGCCCAAGCTTTCTGGGCCCCCCCCCCCCCGCTGCAAATTGCAGTCCGCAGCCACCCCGGAAAATGGCGCGTTCATAGAAGCGCCATCTTCTGGCGCTGTACCCAACTCATCCAGGGCCCTGGTGCGTTGGCTCACTGAGTAATAAAGGGGTTAGGGCCAGCTTGGTATTATCAGCTGGCCCCAAGACCAAAATTCATGGGGTCACGCCAGTATTAGACATGACCGCCATGAATTTCTAGTAAAGTATTTAAAAAAACCACAACACCCAGAAAAAAGTCCTTTAATTGAAATAAACACACAATTCTTTATTGTTCTAAATTAAACCATACTTACCATCACACCCATTCCAGCTGAAGCCAACGATCTCCTGCAATAAAAGAAAAATAATAAACCAACCTCATCCTTACCTTTCCATGGTTCCCACGACAGCTTCAGCTCTGCTACATCGAGATGACTGGCTGGACCGCAGCAGAACGCTGCCATCCAGCCTGTCATCCCGCGGACACTGAGAAGCGCAGGTATGCTTGCGCTCCTCAGTGTCTCGCTGTGACGGCATCCAGATGAGCCGAGGTCATGTCCAATGAACTCGGCTCACCTCATGCACGTCACTGACAGCGTGGGAAAATTCTCACGCTGAAGCGCTGAGTGCAGGAGAATTTTCCCACGCTGTCAGTGACGTGCATGAGGTGAGCCGAGTTCATTGGACATTAACTCGGCTCATCTGGATGCCGTCACAGCGAGACAGTGAGGAGCGCAAGCATGCCTGCGCTTCTCAGTGTCTGCGGGATGACAGGCTGGATGGCAGCGTTCTGCTGCGGTCCAGCCAGTCATCTCGATGTAGCAGAGCTGGATCTGTCCTGGGAACCATGGAAAGGTAAGGATGATGTTGGTTTATTATTTTATTTTTATTACAGGAGATCGTTGGCTTCAGCTGGAATGGGCGTGATTGTAAGTATGGTTTAATTTAGAACAATAAAGAATTGTGTGTTTATTTCAATTAAAGGACTTTATTCTGGGTGTTTGTGTTTTTTTTAACTTTGACTATGGGTTTAGTAATGGAGGTGTCTTATTGACGCCTCTCCATTACTAACCTGGGCTTGATGTCAGCTGGCATTATAAGCTGACATCAACCCCAGCCCTATTACCCCACTGCCACCGCTACAGGGCAGTGGGAAGAGCGAGGCTAAGTGCCAGAATTGGCGCATCCTATGGATGCGCCATTTCTGGAGCGGCTGACGGCTGGTGTTTCTAGCCTGGGAGGGGGCCAATATTCATGGCACCCTTCCTGAGCTATTAATATCAGCCCCCAGCTGTCTGCCTAGCCTTTGCTAGCTATTAAAATAGGGGGGACCCCACGTCATTTTTTTGGGGGGGTCCCCCATTTTAATAGCTAGTAAAGGCTAAGTATTCAGCTGGGGGCTGATATTAGTAGCCTGGGAAGCTCCGTGGGTATTACCCCCTTCCGAGGCTTCAAACATCTGCCCCAGCCGTCTGCTTAACCTCCGCTAGAGCCTAAAATTATGGGGGATCCCACGCCAATTTTTATTTTAATAAATCCTTTATTTTAACACTAAATGACAAGTACAGTAACCAACACTGTCACTGTACTTATTATAAATGTGACTGACATGTTTCTATCTATCTAATCTATGTGTGATGCTCTATCTTTCTGTTCTAAATTGTCGGGTACCGCTGCTGAATTGCCGGCCGGCTTTTTTAAAGAGACAGTGCATGAAAACACTATTATTTTTTTAAATACATCCTTTACACTAAATGACAAGTACAGTAAGCAACACTGTCACTGTACTTATTATATATGTGACTGACATGTTTCTATCTATCTAATCTATGTGTGAAGCTCTATTCTTTCTGTTCTAAATTGTCGGGTACAGATGCTGAATTGCCGGCCGGCTTTTTTAAAGAGACGGTGCATGAAAACACTAATATTTTTTTTAATAAATCCTTTACACTAAATGACAAGTGCAGTAACCAACACTGTCACTGTGCTTCTTATATGTGTGACTGACATGTTTCTATCTATCTAATCTATGTGTGATGCTCTATTCCTTCTTGTCTAAATTGTCGGGTACCGGTGTATGCCGCTGCTGAATTTGCCGGCTGGCTTTTTTAAAGAGAGTGTCTTCTGAGCAGTTTGTCAGCTTTTGGACACCTTTGCAGGTGTTTTCTATGTGTTTCTATGTGTTTTTGTTTACCTGCCATTGGTTTTAACGGTGTTCGACGGTGTTCTAAGGTGTTCGACGAACAGTTCGATGAACAGTTCCTGGAACATCCCGGTGTTCGACGAACCGAACCGAACCCGAACACTACGGGGGTGGCTCAACACTAGTGCTGAACACTTGACGGTCCCACGGTTGGCAAGTTGGAACTGTGAGATTAACTACGTGCACCACTGGTGTTTTGTGGAAAAGCACATGTAAGATTCTGCAACAGTCTCTGCTGATACTCCTGCATGCGTGCATCTCTTTCTATGGCAGGAATAATTTCGGCAAATTTACTTTTGTACCGGGGATCTAACAGTGTGGCAACCCAGTAGTCAGGATTATTTCTAATTCTCACAATTCGAGGGTCATGTTGCAGGTAGTGCAGCAAGAAGGCACTCATGTGTGTTGCGCATCCAGGAGCACCAAGTCCCTGTTGTGTTGGTGGCGAGGTAACAATCATGCTTCCTTCCTCTGTCCTCTCCCCCCAACCTCGCACAACAGAAATGTGATCAAGGTCTCCCTCATCTGATGAGTCTTCCATCAGTTCGTCCTCCACTTCTTCCTGGGCTCCTGCACCTTCCTCACTAGTTTGGCTGCTACCATGCGCCCTGGTAAAACCATCTCCCCCACCCTCACATGCCTGCCGCCTTGGTGCTGCCGACCGTCTAGACCTTGCAGATGTTAGCCCTTCCGCATACAACTCCTCCTCCTCTACTTCCTCCACCTCCTCTTGTGCCACCACCTGACTCCGAATTCTGTTTAACATGTGCTCCAGCATGTAAATCACCGGAATAGTCATGCTGATAATGGCATCGTCAGCACTAAACATCTTCGTCGCCATTTCAAAACTGTGCAGAAGGGTGCATAGGTCCCTGATCTGAGACCACTCCTCCAGCGTGATTTGCCCCATCTCTGGATCCCGTTGGCCCAGGCTATACGTCAGAACGTATTGCACCAGGGCTAGTCGGTGCTGCCACAGTCGCTGAAACATGTGCAAAGTTGAATTCCACCGGGTAGGCACATCGCATTTTAGCCGGTGAAGTGGCAAGCCCAACGACTTCTGTATAGATGTAAGTCGCTGAGCTGCGGGATGCGAACGGCGGAAGTGAGCACACAGCGACCGTGCCCTCTGCAGAAGGCCATCTAGTCTGGGATAGTGGGCTAAAAATTGCTGGACAACCAGGTTCAACACGTGAGCCATACAAGGCACGTGTGGGACATTGCCCCGGCGAAGGGCCGCACCCAGGTTTGCAGCATTGTCGCACACGGCCTTCCCTGGTTTCAGGTCCAGTGGAGACAACCATTCATGAAATTGGTTCTCCAGAGCTGACCACAACTCCTCAGCTGTGTGACTCACATTTCCCAGACATTTCAATGTAAAAACCGCCTGATGACGTTGAGCCCTACTGCCAGCATAATAAGGAGGTGTGCAGGATCCCTTCTGCGCAGTTAGAAAGCTTGTGGCATGACCAGACAGGCTTTGGGTCCAGGTGGAAGACCGAGAGGAGGTTGAGGATGCAGAAGCAGTGGAGGAACTTTGACATAAAGAGGATTGGCGCACAACTCGTGGGGACGGCAAGACTTGGACAGCAGCCCCTTGTCCTGCTGTCACCATAGTTACCCAGTGCCCAGTCAGCGACATGTAACGCCCCTGTCCATGCCTACTCGTCCAAGTGTCTGTGGTGAAATGCACCCTGTCACACACAGAGTTTCTCAAAGAAGCGGTGATGTTGTGTGCGACATGCTGGTAGAGCGCAGGCACACCTTTCTTTGAGAAGTAGTGCCGACTGGGCATCTGGTACTGGGGCACTGCGACGGACATATGGTCTCGAAAATCCTCTGTGTCCACCAGGCGGAAAGGCAGCATTTCTGTATCCAAGAGCTTGCAGATGGTGAAATTCAACCTCTTAGCTTTCTCATGGCTAGGAGGAAATGGTCTTTTACTTGTCCACATCTGAGGGACCGAGGGCTGGCTATTGTGCTTAGACGGGGTTGATAAGGGTGTCCCCGGCAAACTGCCGGTCTGTGAGGAAGATGCAGGCGGACATGTTAGGTTGCCTTGATCCAAAGGTGGTGCTATCGATGTCGGACAGCGCTCAACACCAGCTGGTGTTACCACCTCCAAAGAAAATGATGACCTGCCAATCACGCTGGCTGTTGCGGGTAAAGAGGTGGCAGGTCTGCGCCACAAAACAGGTGTGACTGCTGTCCCCCCCAGTCACAGAGGATGAAGAGGCCGCGGATGCACAAGATATGGCAGACGGTGGTTGGCCCGGCCGGCTAGGCCGCATTGTAGCACACTGAGCTTCCCACTGCAACTTATGCTTCATGTCCATGTGCCGGTTCATGCATGAAGTACTCAAACTATGTATTTTTTGGCCTCTACTTAGCTTTTGCTGACAAATGTTACAGATAACTCGAGTTGGGTCATCTTTATCGATCTGAAAAAATGCCCAGGCTATGCAAGGCTTGGCACCCATGCGACCTGAAGAGCCACCACGACTTGTGGTGAGAGGCAGAGTTGTGTTTGAGGATGCAGTTGTTGACGTGCTTCCAGTACTACGTCTCTGTCCAGGAAGGCGCAACCTGACCTCGTCGTCACTAGCATCTTCCTCCACCTCCTCTGCTGACCTCATCTCTTGGCTGACTGTGGGTTGACAGTAAGTGGGATCTCCAACCTCATCATCATCACCCTGTGCGTTATCACACCCGTCGTCCTCAGAGCCAACCTGTTCCTGCCCTGACAAAAAACTAAAGTTGTCGCTCCAATCAGGCATTTGAGTCTCATCATCGTCTTCCTCATTGTCTCCACCAACAGGAGTTACAGTTTGGGAATGAGGGTCTACATTATGGTCAGAACCTTCTGCGTCTGGTCCTGGATCCGACTCATAAAGATTCTGGGCATCAGTGCAGATCATTTCCTCGTCTGGATTCACAGAATCGCTGGAGTTGACCTCTGATTCCCAGGCTATAGTATGAGTAAACAGCTCTGGAGACTCAACCATCTGTTCTACCTCATACTCAGACGGGCAGCTGGAGATTTGGGAGCACTTGATATCCGTTGAAGCACCTGCTGTTTTTGTGCCTCATCTGGAATTTGTAGCGATTGGCGTGGCCGTAAGAAAGGGATCTTATCACATTGTCCGGTAAAAGATGTAGACATTTTAGTTTGGCTGGAAGATGGTCTTTCTTCTGCAGATGATACTGTAGCTTTAACACCTACCCCACGGACACAACCTTTTTTCCCCTTCCCAACACGCCTATTCCCCTTTCCACCAGCAGCAGGCCTTTTTCCACTCATTTTGGTGGTTAACTAATTCACAACTCTGGAGTTGTTTGCACAAAAAACAATGGATGGGAATCGAGCAGAGCTGAGTGGCCAAACTGTGGTATTAGGCCAAAACTATTGGCTGGGTTAGATGTAGAGATGAGCGTTGTTCTACTCGAACTGTTCGCCAATCTCAAATTCGAGCTGTTTTGGGCGGTGTTCGAGCCGGTCGGCGAACACGAACAATTTGAGAAAAATTCGGCTGTTCGAGGTTATGTTCGATAACTGTTCGTGCACCAAAATCATAACTGGATTTTTTCTCAGTAATGATGAAAATTAATGTTAATGAGTTTGAGTGTACAGCGGGGCGGGGGGAGGGGCAGGGGATGGATCTCTGCAGGAACAATGAAGATCTCCACTTTTTTTTCTCTTTCCCGCATTTGCAGTGGGGAGGTGCAATCTGTCAGCCTATCAGCAGCGCACACACGGAGCGAAGTGCTTTTTTTCACACAAGCAAGGGCATGTGTGATTGGCAGTGTATGTCACATGTCCTTGCCCTATAAGACCAAGCCATTTTCCCCGTCGCCACCATTTTCTCACTGCTGCAGCTGCGTGTTAGACGGCACCGCTGTTGCTGTGTGCGCTATACCTTGTTAATTTCAAGCCAATTTTCGCACAAATATACAGATAGCTTGGGAGTAGGGAATAGTTGTGATTGCAGTCCTTTTAAGGACTAGGTTACAGCATTTCCTACGACTTTTATCAAGCAGGTCTGTGCTCTTAAATAGATAGATTGTGGGAGTAAAGACTAATTGTAATTGGAGTCCTTTTCAGGACTAGGTTACATCAGTTCCTATCAGTTTTTGCCAGGCAGGTCTGTGCCAGTGCTGTGCAAGTTTTTTTCACAGCATTTGGCTGAATCTAGCAAAGCTAATCCTTTTTGGCCTATTGCAGAGTGTGTTAGTCAGTGGAGTAGCCTATCTGTGTTGCAAGATATACCACCTGTGTATAGAATACCAATTTTTTTACTGCACCTAGTGAAGTAAAATCTTTTGGGCATAGCATCATTCTATTAGTCCATCTATACTGACCTCCATCAGGTTGCAAACTGAATATAATTTTTTTCTGCATCTAGCTCTGAAAAAATATTTGGGCTTCTAGCAGTGTGTGGGACTTGGTCTATTAGTCCATCTATACTGACCTCCATCAGGTTGCAAATTAAAAATAATTTTTTTCTTCATTTAGCTCTGAAAAAATATTTGGGCTTCTAGCAGTGTGTGGGACTTGTTCTATTAGTCCTTCTATACTGACCTCCAGCAGGTTGCAAATTGAATATAATTTTTTTCTGCATCTAGCTCTGAAAAAATATTTGGGCTTCTAGCGGTGTGTGGGACTTGGTCTATTAGTCCATCTATACTGACCTCCATCAGGTTGCAAATTAAAAATAATTTTTTTCTGCATCTAGCTCTGAAAAAATATTTGGGCTTCTAGCAGTGTGTGGGACTTGGTCTATTAGTCCATCTATACTGACCTCCATCAGGTTGCAAATTAAAAATAATTTTTTTCTTCATTTATCTCTGAAAAAATATTTGGGCTTCTAGCAGCATGTGGGACTTGTTCTATTAGTCCATCTATACTGACCTCCATCAGGTTGCAAATTAAAAATAATTTTTTTCTGCATCTAGCTCTGAAAAAATATTTGGGCTTCTAGCAGTGTGTGGGACTTGGTCTATTAGTCCATCTATACTGACCTCCATCAGGTTGCAAATTAAAAATAATTTTTTTCTTCATTTAGCTCTGAAAAAATATTTGGGCTTCTAGCAGTGTGTGGGACTTGTTCTATTAGTCCTTCTATACTGACCTCCAGCAGGTTGCAAATTGAATATAATTTTTTTCTGCATCTAGCTCTGAAAAAATATTTGGGCTTCTAGCGGTGTGTGGGACTTGGTCTATTAGTCCATCTATACTGACCTCCATCAGGTTGCAAATTAAAAATAATTTTTTTCTGCATCTAGATCTGAAAAAATATTTGGGCTTCTAGCAGTGTGTGGGACTTGGTCTATTAGTCCATCTATACTGACCTCCATCAGGTTGCAAATTAAAAATATTTTTTTTCTGCATCTAGCTCTGAAAAAATATTTGGGCTTCTAGCAGTGTGTGGGACTTGGTCTATTAGTCCATCTATACTGACCTCCATCAGGTTGCAAATTGAATAAAAAAATTTTCTGCATCTAGCTCTGAAAAAATATTTGGGCTTCTAGCGGTGTGTGGGACTTGGTCTATTAGTCCATCTATACTGACCTCCATCAGGTTGCAAATTAAAAATAATTTTTTTCTGCATCTAGCTCTGAAAAAATATTTGGGCTTCTAGCAGTGTGTGGGACTTGGTCTATTAGTCCATCTATACTGACCTCCATCAGGTTGCAAATTGAATAAAAAAATTTTCTGCATCTAGCTCTGAAAAAATATTTGGGCTTCTAGCGGTGTGTGGGACTTGGTCTATTAGTCCATCTATACTGACCTCCATCAGGTTGCAAATTAAAAATAATTTTTTTCTGCATCTAACCCAGCCAATAGTTTTGGCCTAATACCACAGTTTGGCCACTCAGCTCTGCTCGGTTACCATCCATTGTTTTTTTGTGCAAACAACTCCAGAGTTGTGAATTAGTTAACCATCAAAATGAGTGGAAAAAGGCCTGCTGCTGGTGGAAAGGGGAATAGGCGTGTTGGGAAGGGGAAAAAAGGTTGTGTCCGTGGGGTAGGTGCAGAAGAAAGACCATCTTCCAGCCAAACTAAAATGTCTACTTCTTTTAGCGGACAATGTGATAAGATCCCTTTCTTACGGCCACGCCAATCGCTACAAATTCCAGATGAGGCACAAAAACAGCAGGTGCTTCAACGGATATCAAGTGCTCCTTTAAGTGGGCTCTCCTCCACATCAACTTCAACATCACAAATACTCCAGTCCTCAAAGGTGTCACCCAAATCGCACTTGCTTCCTCACAGCTCCCAAATCTCCAGCTGCCCGTCTGAGTATGAGGTAGAACAGATGGTTGAGTCTGCAGAGCTGTTTACTCATACTATAGCCTGGGAATCAGAGGTCGACTCCAGCGCTTCTGTGAATCCAGACGAGGAAATGATCTGCACTGATGCCCAGAATCTTTATGAGTCGGATCCAGGACCAGACGCAGAAGGTTCTGACCATAATGTAGACCCTCATTCCCAAACTGTAACTCCTGTTGGTGGAGACAATGAGGAAGACGATGATAAGACTCAAATACCTGATTGGAGCGACAACTTTAGTTTTTTGTCAGGGCAGGAACAGGTTGGCTCTGAGGACGACAGGTGTGATAACGCACAGGGTGATGATGATGAGGTCGGAGATCCCACTTACTGTCAACCCACAGTCAGCCAAGAGATGAGGTCAGCAGAGGAGGTGGAGGAAGATGCTAGTGACGACGAGGTCAGGTTGCGCCTTCCTGGACAGAGACGTAGTACTGGAAGCACGTCAACAACTGCATCCTCAAACACAACTCTGCCTCTCACCACAAGTCGTGGTGGCTCTTCAGGTCGCATGGGTGCTAAGCCTTGCATAGCCTGGGCATTTTTTCAGATCGATAAAGATGACCCAACTCGTGTTATCTGTAACATTTGTCAGCAAAAGCTAAGTAGAGGCCAAAAAATACATAGTTTGAGTACTTCATGCATGAACCGGCACATGGACATGAAGCATAAGTTGCAGTGGGAAGCTCAGTGTGCTACAATGCGGCCTAGCCGGCCGGGCCAACCACCGTCTGCCATATCTTGTGCATCCGCGGCCTCTTCATCCTCTGTGACTGGGGGGACAGCAGTCACACCTGTTTTGGGGCCCAGACCTGCCACCTCTTTACCCGCAACAGCCAGCGTGATTGGCAGGTCATCATTTTCTTTGGAGGTGGTAACACCAGCTGGTCTTGAGCGCTGTCCGACATCGATAGCACCACCTTTGGATCAAGGCAACCTAACATGTCCGCCTGCATCTTCCTCACAGACCGGCAGTTTGCCGGGGACACCCTTATCAACCCCGTCTAAGCACAATAGCCAGCCCTCGGTCCCTCAGATGTGGACAAGTAAAAGACCATTTCCTCCTAGCCATGAGAAAGCTAAGAGGTTGAATTTCACCATCTGCAAGCTCTTGGCTACAGAAATGCTGCCTTTCCGCCTGGTGGACACAGAGGATTTTCGAGACCTTATGTCCGTCGCAGTGCCCCAGTACCAGATGCCCAGTCGGCACTACTTCTCAAAGAAAGGTGTGCCTGCGCTCCACCAGCATGTCGCACACAACATTACCGCTTCTTTGAGAAACTCTGTGTGTGACAGGGTGCATTTCACCACAGACACTTGGACGAGTAGGCATGGACAGGGGCGTTACATGTCGCTGACTGGGCACTGGGTAACTATGGTGACAGCAGGACAAGGGGCTGCTGTCCAAGTCTTGCCGTCCCCACGAGTTGTGCGTCAATCCTCTTTATGTCAAAGTTCCTCCACTGCTTCTGCCTCCTCAACCTCCTCTCGGTCTTCCACCTGCACCCAAAGCCTGTCTGGTCATGCCACAAGCTTTCTAACTGCGCAGAAGGGATCCTGCACACCTCCTTACTATGCTGGCAGTAGGGCTCAACGTCATCAGGCGGTTTTTACATTGAAATGTCTGGGAAATGTGAGTCACACAGCTGAGGAGTTGTGGTCAGCTCTGGAGAACCAATTTCATGAATGGTTGTCTCCACTGGACCTGAAACCAGGGAAGGCCGTGTGCGACAATGCTGCAAACCTGAGTGCGGCCCTTCGCCGGGGCAATGTCACACACGTGCCTTGTATGGCTCACGTGTTGAACCTGGTTGTCCAGCAATTTTTAGCCCACTATCCCAGACTAGATGGCCTTCTGCAGAGGGCACGGTCGCTGTGTGCTCACTTCCGCCGTTCGCATCCCGCAGCTCAGCGACTTACATCTCTACAGAAGTCGTTGGGCCTGCCACTTCACCGGCTAAAATGCGATGTGCCTACCCGGTGGAATTCAACTCTGCACATGTTGCAGCGACTGTGGCAGCACCGACAAGCCCTGGTGCAATACGTTCTGACGTATAGCCTGGGCCAACGAGATTCAGAGGTGGGGCAAATCACGCTGGAGGAGTGGTCTCAGATCAGGGACCTATGCACCCTTCTGCACAGTTTTGAAATGGCGACGAAGATGTTTAGTGCTGACGATGCCATTATCAGCATGACTATTCCGGTGATTTACATGCTGGAGCACATGTTAAACAGAATTCAGAGTCAGGTGGTGGCACAAGAGGAGGTGGAGGAAGTAGAGGAGGAGGAGTTGTATGCGGAAGGGCTAACATCTGCAAGGTCCAGTCGGTCGGCAGCACCAAGGCGGCAGGCATGTGAGGGTGGGGGAGATGATTTTACCAGGGCGCATGGTAGCAGCCAAACTAGTGAGGAAGGTGCAGGAGCCCAGGAAGAAGTGGAGGACGAACTGATGGAAGACTCATCAGATGAGGGAGACCTTGATCACATTTCTGTTGTGCGAGATTGGGGGGAGAGGACAGAGGAAGGAAGCATGATTGTTACCTCGCCACCAACACAACAGGGACTTGGTGCTCCTGGATGCGCAACACACATGAGTGCCTTCTTGCTGCACTACCTGCAACATGACCCTCGAATTGTGAGAATTAGAAATAATCCTGACTACTGGGTTGCCACACTGTTAGATCCCCGGTACAAAAGTAAATTTGCAGAAATTATTCCTGCCATAGAAAGGGATGCACGCATGCAGGAGTATCAGCAGAGACTGTTGCAGAATCTTACATGTGCTTTTCCACAAAATACCAGTGGTGCACGTAGTGAATCTCACAGTTCCAACTTGCCAACCGTGGGACCGTCAAGTGTTCAGGACTCAAACCGTAACAGAACCACAGTATCTGCTGGTAACATCAATTTTGCGGAATCATTTCACCACTTTTTTAGCCCATCCTTTACAAGGCCACAGGAGACAAGAAGTCTGACACATAGTCAACGCCTAGAGACGATGGTACAGGAGTATCTCCAAGTAAACATTGAAGCCACGACTGTGTCACTGGACCCTTGCTCTTTTTGGGCTTCCAATCTGGATAAATGGCCGGAGCTAGCCACTTACGCCTTGGAGATCTTGTCATGCCCCGCAGCCAGCGTTCTGTCTGAACGTGTGTTCAGCGCTGCTGGTGGTGTGCTGACAGATAAGCGCACGCGGCTCTCCACTGATAATGTAGACAGACTCACGTTCATAAAGATGAACAAATCATGGATCCGAAACGACTTTTCTACCCCTGTGTCATCCTGGGGAGAGTAAAAGCTTGATGATTGGTTAAAATCACCCTACCAACCGTTTTAAGCTTTCAAATTACTAATCATGTTTATCTGTATCTTGACTGGAGAATAATTTGGGCTTTGTAGCAGTGTGCAGCACTGATCCTATTAGGCCATCTATAATAAGCTTCACCAGATTTAAAATTAAAAATAATTTTTAGCTGCATCTAGCCCGGAAAATAATTTTGGGGCTCCGAGATGCGCAAGACACATAAGTGCCTTCTTGCTGCACTACCTGCAGCATGACCCTCATATTGTCAGAATTCGAAGTAATCATGACTACTGGGTTGCCACACTCTTAGATCCCCCAAACTTTTCGATCAACCTTTTCATTTTAATAAAGACCAAAAAAATGGTCTTTTTTGAAATTATAAGCATTAGCAGGTTGTTAGAAACTGAAATCAAACAGTTTTCAACTCAAAACTTTATTCTAGGTGATGTTACATTTTCACATAGGACCCCTTGTTCGAAAGGAGCTTCTGAACTCTCTCGTCCATTGAATTTGTCAGGTTTTGGATGGTTTCTGCTTCAATTGTTTTGCATGAGGACAGAATACCCTCCCAGAGCTGTTGCTTAGATGTGAACTGCCTCCCGCCATCATAGACACTCCTTTTAATGATGCTCCAAAGGTTCTGAATGGGGTAGAGGTCAGGGGAGCATGGGGGTCACACCATAAGTTTGTCCCCTTTTATGCCCATATCAGCCAGAGATGCAGATGTTTTATGTGCAGCATGAGATGGTGCATTATCATGCAGAAAAATGATCTTGCTGTGAAATACACGGTTCTTCTTCTTGAACCATGGCAGGAAGTGCTGTTTGAGAAAATCCACATACATTATGGAGTTCATCTTTAGCGCCTTCAGGGATCCTAAAGGGGCCGACAATCTCTCTCCCCATGATTCCAGCCCAAAACATTACTCCACCTCCTCCTTGTTGGCGCTGTAGCCGTTTTTGCGTGGGGTGTCCATCAACCAGCCATCCTCCACTCCATTCATCTGGACCATCAAGCGCTGCACGGCACTCATCCGTGAACAAAACAGTTTTGAAATCAGTCTTCATGTAATGTTTGGCCCACTGGAGCCGTTTCTGCTTGTGTGAAGTGGATAGAGGAGGTCGACAGGATGGCGTATGCACAGCTGCAAACCTCCGAAGGACCCTGCATCTTGTTGTTCGGGGGACGTTGGAGGCACAAACAGCTTCAAAAACTTGTCTGCTGCTATGACAAGGCTTTTTTGCCGCTGCTCTTTCAACCTGACGTAATTGCCTGTAGGAAAGAGTCCTCAATTTGCCCTTATCAGCACGCACACGTGTGTACTGTGAATCAGCTACATACTTCTTGATTGCCAAGACACTTCATCCTGATCATCGCACAATGTTGATTGTAGTCATGCCTTGACCTAAACACTCCACAATTTGTTGCTTCTCAGCAGCCGACACATCCTTTTTCTTTCCCATTTTGGCAGAAAATGTAGGCTGCTTAATAATGTGAGAGAGCCTTCTTAAGTAGTCTTGCCTTTCATTGGACACACCTGCCAAACTAATTAGCACAGGTGTCTGCAATTGCTTACAGTGATATAAAGAGCCCTGACACACATCACCATCAATGAGTTTAACTGACAAACAAACAAATTCTTCCCTTATCACTCCTAAACACTTTTTGCATAATAATTTGGAACGCGGTGTACATGTGCTTTTCCACAAAACACCAGTGGTTCACGTAGTGAATCTTACAGTTCTAACTTGCCAACCGTGGTCTGTATGGAATTGTTCAATAAAGGGCCCAAAATTAAGATAACATAGATGGGAGAGGTCTCTATGAATAGGAATTCCTAAGTATTTGATACCCTGTGAGGGCCAGGCAAAGGGAAAGTTGGACTGGATGGAATCCTATATGGATTTAGGGAGGGAGACATCGAGGGCCTCAGACTTCGCTGCATTGATTTTAAAATTTTACCATGTAACAAAGTGATCTATTTCAGCCATAACAGCAGGGATGAATATATGTGATTGAGTGATATATACTAGGACATCATCAGCAAATAGAGAGCACTTGTACTCGGTGCCTCCCACCTCAATCCACCTAATATTGGGGTTATGGCGAATTGATGAGAGCAGGTGCTCCGTCACTAGGATGTATAAGAGAGGGGGCAGAGGACATCCCTGCCTTGTCCCATTGGTGATTGTGAAAGGTGATGAAAATGTTCTGACGCACCCCCTGGGCCTTGGGACACCCGGAGCCGGACCCTTTTTGGTGGATGCTGGTGGTTGTAGTCTTCGTGGCGGCGATCCGGTTCCGTGGCTCAGGGCGGTCAAACCAGTGGCGGAACTATTTATGTGGTTTTGATGTTTAAATGTCCGACTACGCCACCCGTGGATTGCGGTCAGAGTGAACCGCCGCTACAGCGCAGACCGCTAAGGCTGATGTTGTGGGTGCAGCAGAGCGTAGCATAACTCCCCACGGGAGGAGTATAGCCTCAGGGCAGTGTATGCGGAGGATGGGGGTGATGGTGCAGGGCAGCAGCAGTAACGACACGGAGTCAGTGATGCAGTTCAGGGCCTTTACTCACAGTTCTTATTATCCAGACCACGTCTGCAGGTAACGGCTGCCCACGTCGTACTGTGCTCACCAGGTGAGGGGCTCAGACAACTCCCAGATAACTTTGGAGCGCTTCACAGGACCCCCTTTGTGTGTCCTTTGTCTGGCCTTTCTTACCAACACTTCTGTCCGGCTGCCTCGGGCCTCCTCTTGGTAAACTTGGCGCCAGATTCCCTGACCCTATGTGGTGCCTTCCTAGCGGGTGGAGCAAGGGGCTGCGCCACATAAAATGTCAGAGCCTCCGGTTTCTAGCTGAGGGTCGTTTCCTGCCTCCACTAGTTCGGGGACCGGTCTCCCCCTTTGGCCTGACCCCTCCACGCAGGTGGATTCGGGCGTGCGGTGGCGACTCGTCCGTCCGCACCCCTGGGATCCCTTCATTCCTCGTTCCTGGAGCCTTCTCCGCTCCTCTTCCTTCCTTCTCCCTCTTGCAGGCCTGGGCCTCTGTTACTAGGCCCGCCTCCGGAGCAGAGCTCATGCAGAGCCCCTGCTCCCTGCCACTTCTGCTCAGACTTCTCTGCACTGAACTAAGATGGTGCCCACCTTTTATACTCCCTTCTCAATGCACCCAGGAACTGCTTCCTCCCTGCTCCTGCACTACAGGGTTCCCCTTCCTCAGTGTTCCCTCCCCCCACTCCAGCCAGGGACAGGGACTGTCGTGCCCATCTCAGGGGCATATTGGTCGCCCTGCCCCACGGCAATGTGGTGTAATGCATGCAGGTGTTGGGTCCTGATCCACACTCCATCCTTACCTGAGAGTGAGATATCACACCTCTGGGTGAGGTGCAATACGTCTGTAGCAACCGAGCCCTCAGGGTGCTACAGTTCCATTTATCTTCAGCCTAGGTGACGTATTGCGATACAGGGCCGTGATTTTGGCTATAAAAGGGTCCCCTAGACCCCTACCCCAAGCTCTTTCAGAGAATCATATATGGCGTGCCAGGAGACTCTATGGAATGCTTTCTCAGCATCCAACGAGAGTATCTAATTACAAATTTTTAACTGCATCTAGCCCAGGAAATACTTTGTGCCTAGTAGCAGTGTCTGCTAGTCAGCGGATTATCCCGGCTGTTAAGCAAGCTACACCACCTGTAGTTTAGACACTTAATTTTTTCAAAGGAAATGCTTCGGTACCATGGGATACTTAGTGAAGAGCATCAGGAGGCACCCCAAGGCATAGGGGCTGGGACTGGCAGTAGGATGCCTTGCGGTGGACAGCCGAGCTCGATCCTTATAAAAGCTTTTTAACTGCAGCAGCTTTAGTGGACGCTACTGGAGCTGGAATTACCGCGGCTGCTGGCATGAGACTTGCCCTCCAATAGATCCTTGTAAATGGATTTAAAGTGTATTCATTCAAATTAGAGAGACAATTTAAATTAAAAAGCTTAGAGCTGCCTCCACCACAGGGGGGCTCGCTCGACCCACCAGCGGACAGGCACCAGTATTGGGAGAGGGGGGCTGGCCGTCAGGGTTCACCGCGGCTCTGGCACAAACCCGGCGACACGGAGGTGGCACGGGCAGGAGCGGACTGGCCGTGTCGGCTTCTCACTTTTTGGATTTTAGAAGGGCATGACATGCATATATCTGTGTCTCCCCCTCCTTTTACTCCTCCACCTCTTTTATTTTCTATATGTACTTGTCACTTTTCCATGTGTTAGTTATGTCTTCTGAGCAGTTTGTCAGCTTTTGGACAACTTTGAAGGTGTTTTCTATGTGTTTCTATGTGTTTTTGTTTGCCTGCCATTGGTTTTAACGGTGTTCGAAGGTGTTCGACGAACAGTTCGACGAACAGTTCGGCGAACACACGGGTGTTCGACGAACCGAACCGAACTCGAACACTACGGGGGTGGCTCAACACTAGTTAGATGCAGAAAAAAAATTATATTCGATTTGCAACCTGATGGAGGTCAGTATAGATGGAATAATAGAACAAATCCAACACACAGCTAGAAGCCCAAATATTTTTTCAGAGGTAGATGCAGAAAAAAAATATATTCAGTTTGCAACCTGATTTAGGTCAGTATAGATGGACTAATAGAGAAAGTCCCACACACTGCTAGTAGGCCAAATATTTTTTCAGAGCTAGATGCAGACAAAAAATTATTTTGAATTTGCAACCTGATGGAGGTCAGTATAGGTTGACTAATAGAACAAGTCCCACACACTGCTAGAAGCCCAAATATTTTTTCAGAGCTAGATGCAGAAAAAAATTATATTCAATTTGCAACCTGATGGAGGTCAGTATAGATGGACTAATAGAATGATGCTATGCCCAAAAGATTTTACTTCACTAGGTGCAGTAAAAAAATTGGTATTCTATACACAGGTGGTATATCTTGCAACACAGATAGGCTACTCCACTGACTAACACACTCTGCAATAGGCCAAAAAGGATTAGCTTTGCTAGATTCAGCCAAATGCTGTGAAAAAAACTTGCACAGCACTGGCACAGACCTGCCTGGCAAAAACTGATAGGAACTGATGTAACCTAGTCCTGAAAAGGACTGCAATTACAATTAGTCTTTACTCCCACAATCTATCTATTTAAGAGCACAGACCTGCCTGATAAAAGTCGTAGGAAATGCTGTAACCTAGTCCTTAAAAGGACTGCAATCACAACTATTCCCTACTCCCAAGCTATCTGTAGATTTGTGCGAAAATTGGCTTGAAATTAACAAGGTATAGTGCACACAGCAACAGCGGTGCCGTCTAACACGCAGCTGCAGCAGTGAGAAAATGGTGGCGACGGGGAAAATGGCTTGGTCTTATAGGGCAAGGACATGTGACATACACTGCCAATGACACATGCCCTTGCTTGTGTGAAAAACAGCAGTTCGCTCCGTGTGTGCGCTGCTGATAGGCTGACAGACTGCACCTCCCCACTGCAAATGCGGGAAAGAGAAAAAAAAATGGAGATCTTCATTATTCCTGCAGAGATCCATCCCCTGCCCCTCCCCCCACCCCGCTGTACACTCAAACTGCGTATTAACATTAATTTTCATCATTACTGAGAAAAAATCCAGTTATGATTTTGGTGCACGAACAGTTATCGAACATAACCTCGAACAGCCGAATTTTTCTCAAATCGTTCGTGTTCGCCGAACGGCTCAAACACCGCCCAAAACAGCTCGAATTTGAGATTGGCGAACAGTTCGAGTAGAACAACGCTCATCTCTAGTCTCTAATATAGTTTGGTATACATACACTAACTAGAAACATTCAAAACTCTCCCCAACTCAGCATCACCTCTCCCTACACTGTCTGATTCCGGAGTGACTGTGACGAGCACGGCAGCGCCAGGTCTGATATAGACCTGATGACGCTGCGCGGCCAGTCTATCACTGTAATGCCACAACCAACATAGCTGCGGCATGACAGTGAGTGGCAGACAATCCCTGCATGTTCACTGTCTCTGTAAAAAGCGACAAACATGCAGGGAGGGAACCCCGGAAATACTTGGCAAACACTGAGCATCTCGAGCAGTGAGATGCTCGGGTGAGCACAGAGCAGTAGCCAGCATGCTCACTCATCACTAGTTATAATTCCACCAGCGGCACTAAAAACGCTGGCAGCAGGGCAGGCGAGGACCTCCAAGGCGTAGAGAGACAGTTCATGCTACGATAGGCAAGGTACTCCCTCACCATCTTCCGAAACTTTTCCCCCCTTGGGAGAGTACCCCGTGCCTGAGGGCCTGTGCGATGGGAGGGTCTGAGAAGACTGTCCCAGAACTTTGACAGTGTTCCCCTGCCTCTGCTGGATTGCATTTGTGTCTCTCTCGCCTGTACTCCTTGGTTGTCCAATGAACTGTGACCTCTGCTGCCAGCATTTTCAGATGGTAATTTTTTAAATAATTACGCAACAAGGGCCTTCTTGTACTGCACCATTTTATTAGGCCTCTACTGCAAGGGAATAAAAGACAGAAAGTTCTCCTTGTAGCATGGGTCTAGAAGTTTCACCAACCAGTAATGACTGTCACCCAAAATTTGGACAATGCGAGGTTCTTTGAAAAGGCAGCGTAACATAAACTCAGCCATGTCCTCACCAAAAGGACGACTGACCATGCTCTCATCCTCCTCTTCCTCCTCCTCCCTGTCCTCAGGCCATCCACGCTGAACAGACGGTATAACAGTTTTGCAGGTAGTACTGTCTTTAGTGCATGAAACTAGATCATGTTCTTCCTCCTCCTCTTCCTCATTGTGACCCAATCCACATTGGGATGAGATGAGGCAGGGCTGTGTGGAATCACCCTGTCTGGGTCCTTGCTCCATCTCATCGTGCTCCGCCTGCAATGCATCCTCTTTAATTGTGAGCAGAGAGTGTTTCAGTAGACAGAGAAGTGGGATGGTGACGTTAATTATGGCGTCATCGCCGCTCACCATCTAGATGGAGTCGCAAATTTTTGTAGGATGGTACATATATCTGACATCCATGTCCACGCCTGAGGTTTTATGTGTGGAGTATTATCTGAATACTGACGGCCTTGTTGATGCTGGTAGTCAAAAACTGCCTTCTTCTACTCACAAATCCTTCCCAACATCTGCAATGTAGAGTTCCAATGCGTGGGGACATCGCAGATCAGTCGGTGAGCTGGAAGTTGCAAACACCGCTGAAGCACGGCAAGGGTGTCGGAAGCTGTAGCTGACTTTCTAAAATGGGCACACAGGCGCCGTACTTTAACAAGCAGATCTTGCAGATCCGGGTAGGTTTTGAGATACCACTGAGCCACGAGGTTAAGCACATGGGCCAGGTATGGTACTTGTGTGAGTTCGCCTCGCCTCAGAGCCGCTACCAGGTTCCGGCCATTGTCACGCACGACCATGCCTGGCTGTAGGGTCAGCGGTGTCAGCCACAGATCTTCCTGCTCTTTCAGAGCTGTCCATAACTCTTCAGCTTTGTGCGGTTTGTCACCAAAGCATATTAGCTTCAGCACAGCCTGTTGCCGTTTGGCCGAGGTAGTTCTGCAGTGCTTCCAGCTTGCAACTGATGTGGTCATTTCGGAGATGGAGACTAAAGAGGAGGAGGAGGTACTGGAGCTGTAGAATGTGGGGGCAACCCTGATTGTCCCAGGGTCGGCAATCCTCGGCATCGGGAGGATGTGTTCTGTCCCAAGGTCCAACTGGGTCCCGGGTTCGACTATATTAACCAAGTGTGCTGTCAGTAAGATTTTGCGCTTGTGTTCCAAGGACTGGGGAAGGGACAACTAAAGCTGCACTGGGACAAGAACATGCTTGCTGATGGTGCTAGTTGAGAGTGTGCAATGACACATGCAGGGCGGGAGGCATTGTGGCATGTGCCATGGACAGGAGATTGGCGTGCACGCACAACAGCGGAACAAGCAGTGGTGTCACCCGTTGACACTCTTTCTGGACCCTGAGGTTCGACCCACTTAGTCGGGTGCTTTACTGCCATGTGCCTGATCATGCTGGTGGTGGTCAGGCTGCTAGTTTAACTACCCCTCCTGATGCTGGCCTAGCAGGTGGTGCAAATAGCCTTTTTGGGGTTATCTGCAGAGTCTTTAAAAAATAGCCAGACTCGGGAAGACCTAACAGTTGTACTGGCAACTTCCGTCAGGTTGGCTTTACGAGGAACGTTTGCCCTCCTTGCGTCTACGGCCACCGCACTGCTCCTTCCTGCCTGTTGTGGTGCTATGCCTCACTCTCCCTGTGTGCTGCTGTCAGGGCCGCCGTCAGCACCCGGCGCTGCCGGGCAAATGCCGGGGCCCTGAGCAGGCGGGGGGGGCCCTCACCGTTGGGCACCCTGCGTGCTATGGGACCCGTGAGCGGAGGAGAGCGGTGTCAGCGCCGGCTCCCCCCCGCTTGCTCAGGGCCCCAGCACACTACTTACCCCTCCCCGTGCCTACGCAGCAGCTCCTGCATCCTCCGCAGCTGCTGCACTGTGACCTCTCATGTCAGAGGGTGCGGTGACGTCTTTACACCGCGCTCTTTCCTGAACAGTCACAGCGCAGAGCGGGATGAGGCCGGCGACGCTGGAGTCCAGAGCAGTAGCAGCAGGTGAGAAGTAAGGTGAGTATTTGATTTTTTTTTTTTATTGTATAGAGGCCTGTGGCAGTATAAGGGAGGGGGATGAGGTGGGGGTGTGTGACATCCTGCATGGGGCATTATATGGGGTAGTTGTGCGACATCCTGCATGGGGCAGTATAAGGGAGGGGGGGGTGACATCCTGTATGGGGCATTATAAGGGGGGGTATTTGTCATCCTGCATGGGGCATTATAAGGGGGGGTGTCATCCTGCATGGGGCATTATATGGGGGAGAGGTGACATCCTGCTTGGGGCATTATAATGGGTGGGTGGGTGACATCCTGTATGGGGCATTATAAGAGGGGGGTGACATCCTGCATGGGGCATTATAAGGGGGGGAGTCATCCTGCATGGGGCATTATATGGGGGAAAGGTGACATCTTGTATGGGGCATTATCAGAGGGGGTGGGTGACATCCTGTATGGGGCATTATAAAAGGGGGGGTGGCATCCTGCATGGGGCATTATAAGGGGGGGTGTCATCCTGCATGGGGCATTATATGGGGGAGAGGAGAAATCCTGCATGGGGCATTATAAGGGGGGATGGGTGACATCCTGCATGGGGCATTATAAGGGGGGGGGGTGACATCCTGCATGGGGCATTATAAGGGAGGGGGGTGTGTGTGACATCCTGCATGGGGCATTATAAGGGAGGGGGTGTGTGCGACATCCTGCATGGAGCTTTATAAGGGGGGGGGACATCCTGCATGGGGCATTATAAGGAAGGGGGGGTGTGTGTCATCCTGCATGGGGCATTATAAGGGGGGGTGACATCCTGCATGGGGCATTATAAGGGAGGGGGGGGTGTGACATCCTGCATGGGGCATTATAAGGGAGGGTGTTGTGTGTGACATCCTGCATGCGGCATTATAATGGAGGGGGGTGTGTATGACATCCTGCATGGGGCATTATAAGGAAGGGGGGGTGTCATCCTGCATGGGGCATTATAAGGGAGGGGGGTGTGTGACATCCTGCATGGGGCATTATAAGGGAGGGGGGGTGACATCCTGCATGGGGCATTATAAGGAAGGTGGGTGTGTGTCATCCTGCATGGGGCATTATAAGGGGGGGTTACATCCTACATAGGGAATTATATGGGGGGAACAGCCTGCATGGGGCATTATGTCAGTGCAACAGCCTGCGTGGGGCATTATGTTGGGGGGAACAGCCTGCATGGGGAATTATGTGGGGGGAACAGCTTGCATGAGGCATTATGTGTGGGGAACAGCCTGCAGGGAGCATTATATGGGGGCCAGTATTCTGTATGGAGAGTAATATGGGGGCCAGTATCCTGCATGGAGCGTTATATGGGGGCCAGTATCCTGCATGGAGCATTATACAGGGGCCAGTATTCTGTATGGAGCGTTATATTGGGGCCAGTATCCTGTATGGAGCGTTATATGGGGGCCAGTTTTTCGTATGGAGCGTTATATGGGGGCCAGTATCCTGTATGGAGTGTTATAAGGGGACCAGTATCATGTATAGAGCATTTTATGGGGGCCAGCATACTGTGTGGAGCGATTCGCTGGTTTCTGAGCTATTGTGGAATTTACAATAGATATCACTCATGTAATGTAAGAAGTGAAATCTTTGCATTGTACTATATATATATTTCTCTTCGGTATCTGTGCATCATGAATCGTGGTATGTGTTAAAGGGGCCCACTGAGACTCTTTCGCCCGGGGCCCACAAAAACCTGGAGCCGGCCCTGGCTGCTGTCCTCACTCTATATGTCCCCCTGCCAGGTTGGATCAGTTACTATATCATCCACGACCTCGTCTTCCACTTCCGCACCCTGGTCCTCCTCCTGACCTTCTGGCAATTGTGTCTCATCATCATCAACCTCTTGCGACAGTAATTGCAGTTTCCTACTATTGCCTTCATGTGACCTTGGCTGCTCCAATACTTGGACATCACTACATGTGTTCTCCTCTTGACTCGCTTGAAGCTGGCTGGGCGAGAGGCCCGAATCTTCAAATAGAAAAGTGAACAGCTCTTCTGAGTGTCCAAGTGTGGGATTAGTTTTCTCCGGGCACTTGGCATGGTGGGAGGAAGGAGGATCAGGGTGAGGAATATGCAGTCCAGACTCACGGCTACTGAGACTTGGCCGTGTGGAAGACAGGATGGTGTTGGCAAAGTGACTGGAAGCATTATCTACTATTCAACCAACAACCTTTTGACACCGATTTCGGTTCAATAGTAGTGTACTGCGGTCCCCTAGTAATTGTGACAGGAATTTAGAGTGACAAAATTGTTGTGGAACAATTCAGCTTGCCCACGGCTATATCCTCAGCCTCTGCATGCACCATCACCATCACGTCCACTTCCCCGTTCCTTGCCACGCACCTTGCCAATTTTAAATAGAGGACAATCTTTTCCACGTTCACGAGAAATGGCTGAATTTGGAATGCAGTTATATGTGATACATCTGACAGAGAACCATGGTTTTAAATAGCAGGCCTGTAATTTACTAATATTATTCTACACAGAGACATAGTGTGAATAGCTTGACCGACACACTGCAACGAAATGAAAATGGAAGAAATGGCTGATTTTGGAACACTGTTATAGGTGATATGTCTGACAGAGACCCACTGTTATAAATAGCAGGCCTGTAATTTACTATTATTCCACACAGAGACATAGTGTGAATAGCTTGACCAACACACTGCAATGAAATGGAAAGCAGAAATGGCTGATTTTGGTACACTGTTATTGGTGATATGTGTGACAGAGAACCACGATTTTAAATAGCAGGCCTGTAATTTACTAATATTATTCTACACAGAGACCTAGTGTGAATAGCTTGACAAACACACTACAATGAAATGAAAATGGAAGAAATGGCTGATTTTGGAACACTGTTATAGGTGAAATGTCTGACAGAGAACCAAGGTTTTAAATAGTAGGCCTGTAATTTACTAATATTATTCTACACAGAGACCTAGTATGAATAGCTTGACCAACACACTGCAACGAAATGGAAGGCAGAAATGGCTGATTTTGGAACACTGTTATAGGTGATATGTCTGACAGAGAACCAGGGTTTTAAATAGCAGGCCTGTAATTTACTAATACTATTCTTCACAGACACCTAGTGATAATAGCTTGACTGACACACTGCAACAGAATGGAAAAGGAGGCTAATATTTTCCACATTCAGTTCAAATTTCTGGATTTTTATCGCTGAAATATGGAACCGATCTGGCTGTATTCTGCACTGCCAACAAGCAAATGGAGCAGAAAAATGGTGTACTCTGGATTGCTTTTTAAGCAAATAACCAGGATTAAGATAAAAAAAAATTACCCTGGCCCCTGATATCTGGGGCTATTTCTACAAATATCTGTAATTATTACAGCAGCAGCAGACAGGACGTTCAATGGACCCTCTTGCGCTATATGCACTGTAGTCTGCCATATACACAGCCTGCCTGCCTAACTCCTGCCTAGCACTGATTATATGCAACCGGATTAGTCTTCAGAAGGACTGTTAGTTCAGATGGATATATAAATATATGTTGTGGAATACCTATACTAACAGGACGTTCAATGGACCATCTTGCACTATATGCACTGCAGTCTGCCACATACACTGCCTGCCTAACTTTTGCTATCACCTTTACCACTGAAAATACGCACCTGGATTAGTCCTCAGAAGGACTGTTAGTTCAGATGGATACATATATATATATAATATATATGTTGTCGAATACCTATACTAGCTATAAGCAAGAAAATCTCTCCCTGTCTCAGCCACACCTCTCCCTACTCTGCCTGTTTCTGGGGTAGACTGTGACGAGTATGGCGGCACCAGGTCTTATATAGACCTGATGACGCTGTGCGGCCAGCCAATCACTGTAATGCCACAACCAACATGGTAGCATTACAATGTGTGGGAGACAATTCCTGCATGTTGATTGGCGCTCTAAAGAGCGCCAAACATGGAGGGAGGGGACCCGAGTACCACTCTGAGCAACCCACAAATAATCGCCAAGCTTGTCGAGCACCGTGATGCTCAGGCGAGTACCGAGCAGTGGCGAGTACGTTTGCTCATCACTACTCCTGACAAAACTGGTGTAACTGATCCAGGTTTGTAGGTCGCCTTGCTCGCACCTGCCTTTTTAGCTTTGCCCATACATTTTCAATAGGATTGAGATCAGAGCTTTGTGATGGCCACTACAAAACATTGACTTTGTTATCCTTAAGCCACTTTGTTACCATTTTGGCAGTATGCTTCGGGCCTTGTTCATGATGTCTTGAGATGTTGCTTCAGTATTGCCACACAATCTTCTTTTCTCATGCTGCCATCTTTTTTGTGTAGTGCACCAGTCCCTTCTGAAACAAAACAACCCCACAACATGATGCTGCCACCCCCATATTTCACAGTTGGGATGCTGTTCTTAGTCTTCAAGCTTCTCGCTTTTTCCTCCAAAAGTAACAATAGTCATTATGTCCAAAAAGTGAAATTTTCATTTCATCAGACCACAGGACATGTCTCCAGAAATTAAGGTATTTTTTCCTGTATGCATTTGCAAACATTAATCTGGCTTTTTATGTTTTTATGTGTTATACAAAAAAATCCACTGTAGATAGATAGATAGATAGATAGATAGATAGATAGATAGATATCGATATATTGCAATAAATAACTGCAACCGCTTCTTATAACCACACGCTTCGTACACCTCTAAATTGGAATTTTGGATCACTTTGTAAACAGCTCCAGGTCTCTCCTATTTGAGAGATGCCTTCTTCCAAAAGCAATTTTAAGATCTCTCCACAAGTGTTCAATTGGAATTAGATCTGGACTCATTGCTGGACACTTCAGAACTCTGCAGCTCTTTGTTTCCATCCATTTCTGGGTGCTTCTTAAGGTATGTTTGGGTCATTGTCCTGCTGGAAGACCCATAACCCAGGAAGCAAACCTAACTTTCTCACACTGGGCACTACATTGTGACCCAAAATCCTTAGGTAATTTTCAGATTTCATGATGCCTTGCACACAGTCAAGGAACCCAGTGCTAGAGGCAGCAAAACAACCCCAAAACATCTTTGAACCTCCACCATATTTGTCTGTAGGTACTGTGTTCTTTTCTTTGTAGACCTCATTCCATTTTTGGTAAACAGTAGAATGCTAAGCTTTACTAAACAGCTCTATCTTGGTCTCATCTGTCCCAAGATGCTTTCCCTGAAGGATTTTGGCAAATTACATTTTAGCTTTGTTATGTTTCTGTATCAGCAGTGGGGTCCTTCTGGGTCTCCTGCCATAGCATTTAATTTCATTCAAATGTCAACGGATAGTTTTCACTGACACTGATGCACCCTAAACCTGCAGAACAGCTTGAATTTCTTTGGAACTTGATTGGGGCTGCTTATCCAGCATCCAGTATCCTGTGTTGCAACCTTTCATTAATTTTTCTCTGCCATACACATCCAGGGAGACTATCTATAGTGCGATGGGCTGTAAACTTCTTGGTTATGTTGCGCACTGTGGACAAAGCAACATCATGATCTCTGGAAATGGACTTGTAACCATGAGATTGTTGATAATGCTCAACAATTTTGGTTCTCAAGTTCTCAGACTGTTCTATTCTCCTATTTCTGTTCTCCATGTATAGTGTGGCACACACAGACACACAATGCAAAGATTGAGTCAACTTCTCCCCTTTTTATCTGGTTTCAGGAGTGATTTTCATATTATTCACACTTGTTACTTGCCACAGGTAAGTTTGAACTAGCATCACATGCTTGAAACAAAGTTATTTTCCCACAATTTTGTAAAGGTGCCAACAATTTGTTCATCCCATTTTTGGGGTTTTGTGTGAAATTATGTACAATTTGCATTTCCTTCTCTTGTGTTGTTCCAATACACACAAAGGACATAAACTTGTGTTTAACAAAACTTGTGTAATTGAAATAATTTTCTGGTAGAAATACTTTATTTTCTTGAAAAAAATCAAGATTGTCAGCACTTTTGGCCATGACTGTATGTCTAGCCACTTTTGTTACTATAAAGACACCATGGAGCAGTACTTGAAGTAACTTGGCTACAGGTTAGCAAATTACAAGGTGAAACAACAAATAAAAGAAGCACTCCCGCTAAGTTTATTTTTCATTAAATGTGTGTATGTGTGCATGTAATGTAATGTGAGTGTATTAACATACTCACCTACTGCTGCTTTCTCCGGCATCCAGCACCATTCTTCTCCTCTTTTGAGTTACATCATCGCTCGGCAGACTCTCCGGGTCATGCTGCTCTTTGCATGGCCTGGAAGTGATTTTTACAATATAAGCCTATGGAGCATCAGAATGAGGCTCTATAGACTTACATTGTAAGAGAGAGTTCCGGCTCACGCATAGAGCATAAAATGAGCTGACCAGTAGCAACTGTGTTGATGACACTCAGAAGAGAAGAATGGCACTGTACACCGGATAAATCAGCGGTAGGTGTGTATAATAATACTGTAAAGATCTGAGGTTGTGGGTTGTAAGTAATCACCTAGGCAGGTTAACGATGCAACAATATTTTATTGATCACAGCCATGGTAATAAAGCAATTCCAGGTAAATGGCCAAAATACAGTTCTCTCAGTCCTGAAGTTCCCAATCTGGGTTCAGTAGTTCCATTAGCTTTGTATAAGGCCATACTCACTGAATCACAACTTTTGGTTGGCCCACAGATTTTGTATCTCCAGCCAGTATAGTCTGTAGCCACAGTCCAGGATCCTCTAAACGGCAGATAAAATGATTAAAGCACATGTATCCAGTAGCAGCAGACCTTTTAAGAAAGTTTAAATCCAAATGACATAATCCATAATGGTAACATGTTTATCCATCCATCCTTTCAAGTCCACGGTCTCCATCCTCTTCCTTCAATCCTTCCACACAACTCTCTAAAACATGTCTCCCCTTTCTTCCACTGGGATCAGTCCCCTCCCAGGTCAGAAGTGATCACTCCCCCCCCTTAAACATTCACTGTTCACTAAAACAATGAAGAATATTCTAGAAGCCTTCATCTGAGACTGCATGTAAGACCCCCTGTGGTGACGGCTCCACTGTGTCTCAATCTACACTCACCTAATGAGATTATTGGCTGTTGAAACAATGGACTCCTGAGATAAATATGAGATTAGTGGAATGCTGGACATTTTACAAGTGAATCTTACATACTGACAAGTAAGCAGAACTATATAAAACATAACAAGTAAATCACTAATAACACACAATAATAATATTGACGAAAATGGTGGTCCATGCTGGAAAAGTATCATAGTCTTTAGTAAGTGGGTAACCCCTCACAAATACACACACATTAAATGCAACAAATACATACACAAAAATTTAATGAACAAAATACTTAGTGGAATTGCTTCTTTGATTTTGGAAGTTCTTTATTCAGTTAAAACGACCTACATCAATTTGAGAAGTTTCAAGCAACAGTACTATAAACAGACAAAACCTAATATAGAAAAAAATGAGCATATTCCCTGCTGTAAGTAAATAGTAATAGTACATATAAATAACGCAGGGTACTCTCAGTAAACACTCTTTTTAATCAAAAAAAGCATAAAAACCATCCTACCGCTACAAGGTGTACCCAATCAGGATAGTTCTAAGTTCTAGTATTAAAACCTCATCTAGTGTCAGATGTTTTCAATGAAGATGGGGCAGAGCCAGGACCGGGGTACTTTGCACTATAAACATTATTGTAACTAAAATGTCAAATGCTCTGAAAAAATACACCACCATAAAGTCAAAAAGCAATCCAAACATTTTGTACCATACTTGAAAGGTTCTAGTCATTGTAATTGTATCACTACATATCACTTAGAGAACAATAAAGTCAATTACTAATTGGGAAAATATATTGTATATTGGTGTAAGTCTCAAGAAAGTATTTCTTCAAAATTTCATCTAATATTTCTAATTTTACATCGGAATTGATCTTCAAGATCAACAACTTTTTCTTATAACTATTTTAACACTCTTTCAATGGTGACATAATCATCTCCTAATTCACAGTTGGCAGATGAGAATTCCCATTTTCTATATGTTCACTAGTACAGTACATATGCCAAAACTATTAGTATTGCTTTGCTGAGAAACATTTTGAATATATTTAGATATATTGTATTTTTCTGAAGGGATATAATCATTTCTCTTAAGGAATTGGTGGGCAGTGATTCATAGCCAAGGCTTTGTAAAGAGGCTGGAGCTACACTGTGTGAGGAGATGTCAGGGAAAAGAGAAAAGGGGGTCTTTTCTTTTTTTCTGTTGTGTATAGAGGCTAATATAAAATACAGCATGTATTTACTATAATTATGAGGGGATCATGCTCTATGGCATCTACTCAATACACCAAAATTGTATTTTCAGAATTTCATCTATTGTCTACAAGTCCTTCTCACTAAATTATAATATCATCAAAAAGTTAATTTATTTCAGTTCTTCAATAGAAAAAGTGAAACTCATATATTATATAGAGTCATTACAAACAGAGTGATCTATTTCAAGTGTTTATTTCTGTTAATGTTGATGATTATGGCTTACAGCCAATGAAAACACAAAAGTCATTATCTCAGTAAATTAGAATATTTTATAACACCAGCTTGAAAAATGCTTTTAAAATCCGAAATGTTGGCCTACTGAAATATAAGTTCAGTAAATGCACTCAATACTTGGTCGGGGCTCCTTTTGCATGAATTACTGCATCAATGTGGCGTCGCATGGAGGCAATCAGCCTGTGGCACTGCTGAGGTGTTAAGGGAACCCAGGTTGCTTTGATAGCAGCCTCCAGCTCATCTGCATTGTTGGGTCTAGTGTCTCTCATCTTCCTCTTGACAATACCCCATAGATTCTCTATGGGGTTAAGGTCAGACAAGTTTGCTGGCCAATCAAGCACAGTGATACTGTTGTTTTTAAACCAGGTATTGGTGCTTTTGGCAGTGTGGACAGGTGCCAAGTCCTGCTGGAGATTTAAATTTCCATCTCCAAAAATCTTGTCAGCAGAGGAAAGCATGAAGTGCTCTAAAATTTCCTGGTAGACGGCTGTGTTGACTTTGGTCTTGATATAACACAGTGGACCTGCACCAACAGATGACATGGGTCCTCAAACCATCACTGATTGTGGAAACTTCACACTAGACCACAAGCAGCTTGGATTGTGTGCCTGTCCACTCTTCATCTAGACTCTGGGACCTTGATTTTCAAATGAAATGCAAAATTTACTTTCATCTGAAAACAACACCTTGGACCACTGAGCAACAGTCCAGGTCTTTTTCTCCTTGGCCCAGGTAAGACATTTCTGGCATTGTCTATTGGTCATGAGTGGCTTGACACAAGGAATGCGACACTTGTAGCCCATGTCCTGGATATGTCTGAGTGCAGTGGCTCTTGAAGCAATGACTCCAGCAGCAGTACACTCCTTCTGAATCTCCACCAAATTTTTGAATGGGCTTTTCTCAACTATGCTTTCAAGGCTGCGGTTATCCCGATTGCTTGTGCACCTTTTTCTACCACTCTTTTTCCTTCCACTCAACTTTCCATTAATATGCTTGGATACAGCAGTCTGTGAACAGCCAGCTTCTTTAGTAATGACCTTTTGTGGCTTACCCACCTTGTGGAGTGTGTCAATGACTGTCTTCAAGAAAAAGACGCTGCACAGCTGTTATAGTAGGTGCCGAGGTTATTCCTCCAATGACTGTCTTCAGACATCTGTCAAGTCAGCAGTCTTCCCCATGATTGTGGAGCCTACTGAAACAGACTAAGAAGCCTTTTTAAATGCTTAGGAAGCCTTTGCAGGTGTTTTTTGTTAATTATTATAATTTACTGAGATAATGACTTTTGTGTTTTCATTGGCTGTAAGCCATAATCATCAACATTAACAGAAATAAATACTTGAAATAGATCACTCTGTTTGTAGTAAATCTATATAATATATGAGTTTCACCTTTTGTATTGAAGAACTGAAATAAATTAACTTTTTGATGATATTCTAATTTAGTGAGAAGCACTTGAATTTGTATTTACAAAATGTATATTTGATATTATTAGTTGTACCAGTAATATTGCTGCTCACTTCCCCCATTTTTACAATATTCTATTAAGATTTTACATTTAAAGTATGTTTTTTAAATGAGAAGAAAAATTATTAATGACATTTAGTTATATTATCAAGTTAGCAGAAAGGCTAACTTTCTGTCAGTTATGTAATTTTTTTCTATTTTGTGTAATGGGGATTGGAATAATTATCTATTCAGGTTTCCCTGAGGTGGATGGTCTGGTACTTTTAACTCGGTTCACTGATTTGGTCTCTTAGGGACACTCTATATGCAGCTGCCATATGCTTTGCACTGCAGGAACCTATTGAAGAACAAAACTACATCTTCCCTGACATTTTTACTGATGCTAGATAAATTCAAATGTTTACTTCTTATAAAAGTTTAGTTCTAGCATTTTACAAACTATTATTAAATCAACGCATGCAATTTGCATCCCATAAAAACTATAATTCCTTCTATTCATCTTTTGTGTACAATTATAATTTGCTATTGTGAAGAACTGTATGGTTATATGTACATGTAATCTTTTCTATTTTATTTAATAACTGTTCTTATAGCTGTTCTTTGTTAATCTAATTTTATAGGAAATGATCCTTAATTTGATGCTGTTATTTTATATACAGTAACTCAGTATCTGGTGTTTGTACGCACATAGTGATAAGCACTCAAACATCACATCAAAATAAAGTAATTGAAATGAAGACATTACTGGATGAAAAACAATACAAAATCATGTTAATCCCTTTGCTCATTCCACTTACATATGCATCCAAATGTACAATAGTAAAGACACTGCTTGTAAATGTTCATCCAAAATGCACCAGGAATGCTGCTGGGACTGACAGCTAGCTTGATATATCAGCTGGTATTAACATTGGCCATTGAACTCCTTTGACGTAGAAATTAAAAGTTGCCAGCTTTGGTAAAAAAAAAATTACAAAAATTTGATTCACTGCAAAACACAAATACTGCCAATTGCCTAGGATAGACATGTGTAACACTAAGATTTTCTTGAACCCATTTTGAGCTCTTTATTGCCAACAAAGTCTTAGAAATGTGAACGTGACCTCAAGATATCAGACTATGGGGAAATAGATGGTATCTGTTTGTAACCAATAGCCAGTTTAAAGGAAATATGTCACCATATTTTTGCTACCCCATCTGAGAGCAGCATAATATAGAGGCAGAGACCCTGATTTCAGCAATGTATCATTACTAGGTTAATTGCTCCAATATTTAGAAAACCACTCTATTAAGTCTTGCATATCTAACAGTTTACTATATGTTGAGCTCTATATAACCCATAGAAACATAGAATGTTAGAGTTGGAGGGGACCTCCAGGGTCATCGTGTCCAACCCCCTGCTCAATGCAGGATTCACTAAACCATCTCAGACAGATGCCTGTTCAGCCCCTGTTTGAAGACTTCCATTGAAGGAGAACTCACCACCTATCATGGCAGCCTCTTCCACTCGTTAATCACCCTCACTGTCAAAAAGTTTTTTCTAATATCTAATCTGTATCTTTTCCCATTCAGTTTCATCCCATTGCTTCTAGTCTTTCTTTGTCTTTCTTTGTTCAAATGAGAATGAAGCTGATACCTCTACAGTGTGGCAGCCCTTGAGTTATTTGTAGACAGCTATTAAGTCTCCTTTCAGTCTCGGCAGCGTGGCTTTATGAGCTGCAGCATGTCAATTTCTGTTGTGGAGACGCTAGTCTCCTCAACAAAAATTTCCCCAATAGATTGTAGAGGATGCGGTAACTCCACATGTGTTCAATGAACACATGCGGATTTACCTGCATGATTGGACACAGCGCTTTGGACCCAGTGAACACACGCTGCATCCAAAACACTGCTGTAGCCTGATTGTGGTGGGCACATAGCCTAAAAGTTTGGTCTTCTCAGCATCATTTTTTACCACTTTACCATTTTCATCCTGTAAAAATCCTACAGCATCTTTGACTTTTCTTTTACTTTTGACATGCCCCCAAAATCCTTCCCCCCACATCACTGATTGACAGCTTTATGTGTATACTGTGCATGGACAAAAAAATTAAAATCAGTAGTGGGAGTGAGGTTATACAGAGTTTATGATCATGCGAGATTACATGGCTGCAAATTTGCTAGTCCTCTAGTAGTAATCTTCTGTTGATAGATCAGTGATTTTATTAAAACTACAGCAAAGAGACCAGTAAGTGATACATAGCTGGAATCATGGTCTCAGCCATTATATTATGTTACTCCCTGGTCACTATCTACACTAAATTTTCTTTGTGTACAGTAATTGACCTCCCACAGTCTCTAGTTTAAACACTACTTCAACCTTCTAGGTATTCATTCCCCCACAGCTGTACCCTAGCCTTTGAGGTGCAGCCAATCCCTACCACAGAATCTGGAGCTAACAGAGAAGTTGGCTCAGTTCTCCAGGAACCTGAAATCCTCTTACCTACACCCATTCCTGAGCCACTTATTTACCTCCCTAATCTTTCACTGCCTCTCTAATGTGGCACATGATCCAGGTAGTATTTCAGAATATACAGCCTTAAAGGTCCTTTTCTTCGTCTAACAGGCTATATGCATGAAATAATTTTTAAGGCCTTTCCACCTACCTCTAACTTTGTCATTATTGCCAATGTGCCCTATGACTACTTGCACCTTACCAACCCCTCACCATAGTCTATCAATATGATCCTTAAAATTTCGAACTCAAGCACCAAGAATACAACATATCATTTGATAATGCAGGTCTTTGTGACAGATTGCCCTGACTGTTTCTCTAATAATTGAAACCACCAGTACCAGCACCTGTCGGGTATTCTCTGTTCTCCTATCCCCTCCATACTGATGTTCAGAGGGCGTATATTCTTGCAGAAATGCTACCCTTGTGCTGACATCCTCATCCTCTACCAACTTAGAAAGCTTGTTAGGGTTTGCTAGATCAGGACTAGCCTTCCTGAAAAGGGGCTCTTGGCTTTTGTGTTAAAAATAATACAAATCAGCAGGTACTTATCCTTTCCAAATTCAACTTTGCAGCTCCACTATGCTTTCATCATTGTTAGTGGCTGCAGCGGCGACTTCCCATCGACAGTGCTGCTGCTTATCACTGGAGTCAGTGGCTGTTACTGTTTACATCAGCAAAGCTACTGAGTAATTGGTTGCAGCACGGTTGATGTGACATCACCACTGCAACCACTAAGCCATCACAGGAGCAATGGCCGAGATGCAAAACTAGACTTGAATAGGGTTATTTTATTATTTTTAATGTGACATGCAGAAGTACAGAAGTAGTACTGTTGCTTCAAAAGCATCCAGCAAATATTAGAAGTTACACAAGCACAGGAAACAGGAAGTGTTGTGTCCAGAAGCATCCAGCAACTAGAGGGGTTAACACAGTCACCAGAGACAGGGAGTGTTTTAGCAGAGACCCAGGGGGATTGTGGGGAAGTTGTTTACTGTCTGGCTGAAGCCGAAGAGAAAGGTGGTGTGTTATCAGGATTCAGATCAGGAGAGGAAGTAAACACTGGTCAGAAACTCCCTGAACTAACAGTTCAGAGTATTTTGGGGCAGGAAAATAAGGACTGGAAGGAATTGTGTCACAGGTATCATCTCCCTCATCAACCCTCCCCCCTCCATCTCCATGCAGGATAAAGAATGCTGTGTACTATTGTGTCCTTGTGAAGGAAAAGCCTGTGGTTGTGTATGCATGGAAGTGTGCTGCTGAGAGATCTAATCTATGCTGAATTATGCTACAGAAGAGACAGCAATACTGTGCCTTGTGAAGAAACTACTGTATTGTTACCGGAGCTGGTTGGTCAAGAAACTCAGACTGTACTGTAATGAAGATTGTTACTGTAACATCCCTGAATTGCACTGGCCGTGTTTCAGATTAAATTCCACTGTTAAACTTTGGAAAAAGACTCTTGCAGATGTGTCTGGTCAGCAATTTAATCTATTGTATGCCTGAGAGAAGCTTCAGGCTGTTGTCACCCTGAGTAACTGTTCCCCCAGGATTCCAAATAATTCATGAAACCCATCTCACCCTATCTGAACCTAGTGGCGTGTGTGTAACATCAGTGGCCCGTACAGGGAGTCCTGAGCAGGAATTAGCATGTAGAGGGAGAAGAGGAAAAGTGTCTGGAAACACACATCAGCACAGTACCTCAATTCAACTCTGCTACACTAGTTAAAGGGGACCAGCCCTAAAGAAATCTCACTAGCTGCAATGGATGTGGAAATACAAATGGACAGAATTAGTGAGCTGCTTCTTCAGCTAACCTGTAAAGAATTGAGAACAGTAGCAGAACATATAAAGATGTCAGAAGAACAGATTTCTAAAGCACACAACTGCAGGCAACTGTTAGCTGCCATTAATGCAAAAATGGATGAACTGGGGAAGAAAGAATTTGAAGACGTCATGGAGACATTCCTCCAGGAGCTAACCGGGTTGAAGTCAGAGGATGGAGGGGCGGCACCAATTACCAAAAGCAAGAATCTCTGTCCACAGAATGGCAGGAATTGAAAAAACAATTCAAAGCCCTAACAGCAGTCCTGCAGGAATCGACCAAAACGTATGAACGGGTGACAGACTCAGACAGAACCTTTAACCTTCTCGGGTTAGATAAATCAGGAAGACAGTCCTCTCTAATATCAGAAATCACCATAAGAGAAGAATTGAAGATCCTGGGACAGATTGGAGAGTGTAAACAGAAAGAGAAACTTTCCAGATTATAACCACCCACGTCGTCCTGCGTTCACCAAGGAAGGGGTCCAGTAGCTCTCAAGTATTTCAGGAGTACTTAAACGGGACCCCGTTCTATGTTTCTTTCTCGGTCGTCTTCCCTGCGCTGGCTCTCACCATCCTGCCCTGCACCTCACAATCATTGTCCCAAGCCGGTAGACTCGGGTCTTGTCGGGCGACTTGCAATCCCCTGGACCCTATGCAGCCACCTTTTTGGCGATGTAATTGTGGTGGTTGGCAGCTGCACCTTGCAAGTACAGTAGCCTCCGGTTATCTAACTGAGCCTGATTATTCTCCACTAGTTTAGGGGCCGGTCGCCTCTGCGGCCTGATCCCTCCACATCCGTGTAGATTCGGGCGCATGGGCGGCTTCCTGCACTCACCGTGCCCCTGGGATCCCCTCAGTTCTCTGAAGCCTTCCCTCTGCTCCCGTCCTCTCTCACTCTCTCTCCTGGGCCTCCTACACTGCTCTCCTGAACAGGACTCGCCCTCACTGAACTCCTTCTAGATGGTTCCCTTTCTTCTTATACTCCTACTGACGGTGCTCCCCTAACCTACTTCCTCCACCCACACCAACTACATGGTTCCCCCTCTCTTGGCTCCCCCCCTTCCAACCAGGGAGAGGGCTCAGCAGTGGATTTGTGCATCTTGCCCCTCATGCTGGTCTGGAATGGTGTAGTGTTGGATGCAGGTGGGTTGGTCCCGGGCTGTACTCCCTCCTTACCTGAGAGTGGGTACCACACCTCTGGGTGAGATACAGTACCTCTGTGGTGACTGAACCCGCAGGGGCGCCGCATATACACCAGGAAATGACGTGTGCGTTCCACAGTGGTATGCACACTGACATAATGTGCAGATAATGATGGCGCTACATCGGAAATGTATTTCCCGTAGTTGACATCTGCGCTCCAGACTGTAAAGCATATTGGGTTCATTCTACGCACCTATATTGAATAGATACAGTTCCCCATAGAGTGCATTCCCAAGGGACAATATAAAGCCACTCCCATGGGAACTAAAGTTACATTAGGAGTACTGTGGCCACAATAATCCATCATATTAATAAGAGAGTAGGTTACAAGGCTTCTCAAAATATTAATCATCCACACCATATACCGAAATGGGGAGTTAGTAAAGAAAAAGTGAAAAAAGAGGGCATATAAAGGGAAATGTCATAGACAAATTATAAATGGCACCGCATAGGGGTACCCATGATATGTGTATGGAACTAGACCCAGTTTGACAGTGCCCCTGTCATTATAATGAACACTGGGCTATTTCTACACTCAATCTCTACAATGAGGAGACCCCTAATAGGCTGGTCAAAAGTATGGTAAAATTCAGGTTTATGTTGCTAAACACTGTATGTTAAAAGGAGGAAGGCTAAACCAGGTGAACAGAGGGAGGAAGGGAAGACCACAAGGGAGAAACTCATAGGAAGCATGTGCATGATATCTGTTCATTCAATCCTTTTGGGGTCAGCGATTGCATTCTGAAGATCCATTCAGATTCCGTCCTCAGAATCGCTCAGTCAAGGTTACCCCCTCTTATTTTGGGTCTGATCGGTTCCACCATGCAAAAAGATATTTCATTTAAGCGTCCTCTATGGACTTCATTGATGTGATGTGCTATCTGGGTATCCCGCCTGTTTCTAATGTCCCCCAGGTGTTCTCCCTCTCTCCTTCTAATCTCCCTCGTGGTCTTCCCCACATTGTCCAACGGACAGGTACAGGTGGCCATGTAGACCACCCCAGACGTTTTGAAGTTACCATAGTCCCTTATGGAGAATATTTTTCCCGTGGATGCACTCTTGAAGGTTTTGCAAACCTCCATCCACCCACAATAACAGCAGTTTCCACAGCGGTAATAACCATAGGGTCTCCCATCCAGCCAGGTCCCTGGTCTAGTGGGTCTTTGGTATAGGATGTGTACAAGATGGTCCCCGATTGATCTTGCTCTCCTGTAGGTGACACTCAAGGAAGATGGAACCAATCCCCTGGGATTTGGGTGTGCCAATAATATATTCCAGTGTCTCTTCAGAATTTGATATACTCTTTGGGAATGATTGTCAAAGGTACCAACAATCCTCGACATTTTCGTCCCTTGTTCTCTTCCCTTATTTGTCAACAGGGACCGCCTGTTGCTGCTGCTTGCATTCCTATATGAATTATCTAGGACCTGGCGAGGATACCCCCTGTCTCTAAATCTCTTGTAGAGGTTGTCTGCTTGTTCCCTGAAGGTACCAAAGTTGGAAAAGTTCCTTCTTATCTGAAAGAACTGGCCCTTTGGGATGCCTCTCTTCAATGTTTCTGGGTGGTGGCTATCCCACTTTAGGAGGCTGTTCATGGTGGACGGCTTCCTATATGTACTTGTATTAATAGAGCCGTCTCTTGATCAACAGATCCTGAAAAGCAATGCTAGCTTTCTGACATTCAAATGTAAATCTGAGACCAAGAGAATTGTTGTTAATAGTCTCTACAAAGAGCCCAAAATTAGCCTCTGAGCCAGACCAGAAGACCAAAATGTCATCGATATATCTGGCCCAGAGGCCTAAACATGGGTGCTACCATTTATCATCCTCCCCAGAAATGACGGTCTCCTCCCACCAGCCCAGGAGCAGGTTGGCATAGGTGGGGGCACAGGGGTTCACCATTGCCGTGCCCCTGAGCTGGTGGAAGTACTTATCATCAAACAAAAAATAATTATGGGTCAGGATGAACCACAATAGCTCCTGTATGAGCCTATTGTGATTGGAGCATTCAGTCTCTCTCGTTTTGAAAAAATGTCCCACCGTCATGATCCCCACATTGTGTGGGATACTACTATAGAGGGCCTCCACGTCAATGGAGGCCAGGATGCTATTCTGCTCTTTAGTTATCCCCTCTAATTGGGTCAACAGATGCAGTGTATCTCGGGTATACGAGGGTAGAGCGGTAACAAACGGACGCAATACCAATCAATGTATACACCAACAGCAGGTGGTGGAGGAATATACTGTCCTTCAAAAGGGCCTGAATTTGGTACCGACTAACCAGTTTAACCCTCCGTCACATACAATAGGCCTGACAGGCACATCTTATTTACTTTCAGTTCTCCTTCCTCACCAGATTGTGAGGAAATCCCCTCCCTCCAGGTAGTCTCCTGTCTCTAGCAGCTCTGTGAAAACTCATACCACAGTTGGATTGCAGAGCTTCAGGAGGACAGATATAACTGCGCTACTCTCTCAGGCTCATTGTATGTGAACACGTCACACTCAATAAGGTTGGTATTTTATGTTTTTATTCATCACAATTGTTTATTTAGCTTGTTTTATGAATGTATAGCACAAAGTGTGAGGATATTTCATAGAAATAAGGCAGATTTAAAAAGAAAGTGTGCTGCTCAGGCATATACAGTAGTTCCCTCACACATATTCCTTCTCTTGCTTCAGATTATCTGCTGAAATGGAGAGGAAAATGTACAATTTATCAAAAAACCTTGATGTTGAGGAAGTAACAAACATGCTGTTAGATGACGCAGACCCCACATGAGGATTTAGGAGAGGAAAGTGAGATTGATTCTCATGATGAGGTGGAAGTATGTGAAGTGGATTCTGAAACAGAGCAAGATGGTGACAGTGATGAGGATGAAGATGTAGAATCTTATTATATGGGAAAAGATAAAAAAAACCAATGGAACAAGAAGCCACTCCAGAAAAAACATAGGAAACCTCAAAACATTATTACTCACCTTCCTGCAGTTATAGGAACTGCAAGTAATGCAAAAACTGCAGTTGAATGCTGGAATAGTTTATTCACAGATGACATTCTGGACTTTATTGTCACATATACCAACCAATATATAGACATTATAAAGGACAAGTTCATCTGCAACAGAACCATCAAGGCCACAGATGAAATAGAACTGCGTGCTTTTTTTGGATTATTATACCTTGCAGGAGCTTATAGGGCAAATAGACAAAGTTTGGAGGAACTTTGGAGTAAAGATGGGGATGGAGTTGAAAAATTTGGCCTTGTTATGTTCATAAACAGATTCAAGCTTCTAATTCGTTGCCTTCGGTTTGACGACAGAACTACCCGAACCGAACGTAAAACACATGACCGACTTGCTCCAATTCGTGATATATTCCAAAAATTTGTTGAAAACTGTAAAAAAAGCTATTGCCCTGGGGAGAATCTCACTATTGAAGAAATGCTCCCTGGTTTTCGTGGTAGATGTGCCTTTCGTCAATATATTCCATCAAAGCCTAACAAATATGGAATAAAAATGTATGCCCTTGTTGGTGCCAGTAAGACCTACACTTACAACCTGGAAGTTTATGCAGGAAAACAACGAGAAGGTCCTTACTGTGTCAGCAACAAACCCAGTGATGTTGTAAAAAGACTGGCTGAGCCCTTATTTGGATCGGGTCACAATATAACAGCTGACAATTGGTTTTCAAATTGTGATCTGATTGATTATCTGAAAATGCAGAAGCTTTCATATGTCGGAACTGTAAGAAAAAATAAAAAAGAATTGCCTACACAGTTTGTAAGTGTGAAAGGGAGACAACAGTACAGCAGTATGTTTGCATTCCATAATGGAAAGGTTTTGGTTTCCTATGTACCACAAGCAAAAAAATTGTACTTCTTCTATCAACACTTCATGATGATGATACCATCGATCCTGGGACTGAGGCACAAAAAAAAAAACGGAGATAATTACATTTTATAATGCAACCAAAGGGGGTGTTGATACAGCTGATCAGATGTGCTCAACTTTCAACGTCAGCAGAAACACCAAACGCTGGCCAATGGTCATATTTTTTGCTATGTTGAATTTGGGTGGTATAAATTCACAAGTCATTTACCTTGAAAACAAGCTTGAACCACTCCGTAGACGATTCTATCTGAAAAAATTGGCCCATGAACTAGTGCTTGGAGAGCTACGCAGGAGAAGTATGAAAACAATCGGTATCCCCTCTCGCCTTCAAGTTCAGCTCAAAAGATTCCGCCCAGAAGATGATAGTGAAAATTCACCACCTGCACCACCTCCCAAAAGAAGGAGATGCACCACCTGCACCACGGAAAGCGGAATCAGAAGGCTTTCTAATTATGAATGTCACAAATGTCATAATGCAATCTGCCTGACACATGCAAAAATGATGTGTAATTCTTGCTCTTTGCTCTGCAAGTGTATTTTTTCTGGGGAAACTTCAGGATCTAATTCTGATTGAATATGTGTTTAATAGTACTTAAGGTACCTTAAAATTAAGTTTGTTTCCATAAATTTTCTTTGTAGAGTTTTTGGACAGAGTCGAACTGGGGACTATTTGGGGGGAGTTTTGAAATGTTTGTATTTCAGAGTTATTAGTTTTATGTTAAGTAAATGCGTTTTTTTTGCACCTGATTATGTGTAGAGATGAGCGTTGTTCTACTCGAACTGTTCGCCAATCTCAAATTCGAGCTGTTTTGGGCGGTGTTCGAGCCGTTCGGCGAACACGAACAATTTGAGAAAAATTCGGCTGTTCGAGGTTATGTTCGATAACTGTTCGTGCACCAAAATCATAACTGGATTTTTTCTCAGTAATGATGAAAATTAATGTTAATACGCAGTTTGAGTGTACAGCGGGGTGGGGGGAGGGGCAGGGGATGGATCTCTGCAGGAACAATGAAGATCTCCATTTTTTTTTTCTCTTTCCCGCATTTACAGTGGGGAGGTGCAATCTGTCAGCCTATCAGCAGCGCACACACGGAGCGAAGTGCTTTTTTTCACACAAGCAAGGGCATGTGTCATTGGCAGTGTATGTCACATGTCCTTGCCCTATAAGACCAAGCCATTTTCCCCGTCGCCACCATTTTCTCACTGCTGCAGCTGCGTGTTAGAGGGCACCGCAGTTGCTGTGTGCGCTATACCTTGTTAATTTCAAGCCAATTTTCGCACAAATCTACAGATAGCTTGGGAGTAGGGAATAGTTGTGATTGCAGTCCTTTTAAGGACTAGGTTACAGCATTTCCTACGACTTTTATCAGGCAGGTCTGTGCTCCTAAATAGATAGATTGTGGGAGTAAAGACTAATTGTAATTGGAGTCCTTTTCAGGACTAGGTTACATCAGTTCCTATCAGTTTTTGCCAGGCAGGTCTGTGCCAGTGCTGTGCAAGTTTTTTTCACAGCATTTGGCTGAATCTAGCAAAGCTAATCCTTTTTGGCCTATTGCAGAGTGTGTTAGTCAGTGGAGTAGCCTATCTGTGTTGCAAGATATACCACCTGTGTATAGAATACCAATTTTTTTACTGCACCTAGTGAAGTAAAATCTTTTGGGCATAGCATCATTCTATTAGTCCATCTATACTGACCTCCATCAGGTTGCAAATTGAATATAATTTTTTTCTGCATCTAGCTCTGAAGAAATATTGGGCTTCTAGCTGTGTGTGGGACTTGTTGTATTAGTCCATCTATACTGACCTCCATCAGGTTGCAAACTGCATATATTTTTTTCTTCATCTACCTCTGAAAAAATATTGGGCTTCTAGCTGTGTGTGGGACTTGTTGTATTAGTCCATCTATACAGACCTCCATCAGGTTGCAAACTGAATATATTTTTTTCTGCATCTACCTCTGAAAAAATATTGGGCTTCTAGCTGTGTGTGGGACTTGTTGTATTAGTCCATCTATACTGACCTCCATCAGGTTGCAAACTGAATATATTTTTTTCTGCATCTACCTCTGAAAAAATATTGGGCTTCTAGCTGTGTGTGGGACTTGTTCTATTTATCCATCTATACAGACCTCCATCAGGTTGTAAACTGAATATATTTTTTTCTGCATCTACCTCTGAAAAAATATTGGGCTTCTAGCTGTGTGTGGGACTTGTTGTATTAGTCCATCTATACTGACCTCCATCAGGTTGCAAACTGAATATATTTTTTTCTGCATCTACCTCTGAAAAAATATTGGGCTTCTAGCTGTGTGTGGGACTTGTTCTATTAATCCATCTATACAGACCTCCATCAGGTTGCAAACTGAATATATTTTTTTCTGCATCTACCTCTGAAAAAATATTGGGCTTCTAGCTGTGTGTGGGACTTGTTGTATTAGTCCATCTATACTGACCTCCATCAGGTTGCAAACTGAATATATTTTTTTCTGCATCTACCTCTGAAAAAATATTGGGCTTCTAGCTGTGTGTGGGACTTGTTGTATTAGTCCATCTATACTGACCTCCATCAGGTTGCAAACTGAATATATTTTTTTCTGCATCTACCTCTGAAAAAATATTGGGCTTCTAGCTGTGTGTGGGACTTGTTCTATTAATCCATCTATACAGACCTCCATCAGGTTGCAAACTGAATATATTTTTTTCTGCATCTACCTCTGAAAAAATATTGGGCTTCTAGCTGTGTGTGGGACTTGTTGTATTAGTCCATCTATACTGACCTCCATCAGGTTGCAAACTGAATATATTTTTTTCTGCATCTACCTCTGAAAAAATATTGGGCTTCTAGCTGTGTGTGGGACTTGTTCTATTAATCCATCTATACAGACCTCCATCAGGTTGCAAACTGAATATATTTTTTTCTGCATCTAGCTCTGAAAAAATATTTGGCCTTCTAGCAGTGTGTGGAACTTTCTCTATTAGTCCATCTATACTGACCTCCATCAGGTTGCAAATTGAATATAATTTTTTTCTGCAACTAACCCAGCCAATAGTTTTGGCCTAATACCACAGTTTAGCCACTCAGCTCTGCTCGGTTACCATCCATTGTTTTTTTGTGCAAACAACTCCAGAGTTGTTAATTAGTTAACCACCAAAATGAGTGGAAAAAGGCCTGCTGCTGGTGGAAAGGGGAATAGGCGTGTTGGGAAGGGGAAAAAGGTTGTGTCCGTGGGGTAGGTGTTAAAGCAACAGTAACATCTGCAGAAGAAAGACCATCTTCCAGCCAAACTAAAATGTCTACTTCTTTTAGCGGACAATGTGATAAGATCCCTTTCTTACGGCCACGCCAATCGCTACAAATTCCAGATGATGCACAAAAACAGCAGGTGCTTCAACGGATATCAAGTGCTCCTTTAAGTGGGCTCTCCTCCACATCAACTTCAACATCACAAATACTCCAGTCCTCAAAGGTGTCACCCCAATCGCACTTGCTTCCTCACAGCTCCCAAATCTCCAGCTGCCCGTCTGAGTATGAGGTAGAACAGATGGTTGAGTCTGCAGAGCTGTTTACTCATACTATAGCCTGGGAATCAGAGGTCGACTCCAGCGCTTCTGTGAATCCAGACGAGGAAATGATCTGCACTGATGCCCAGAATCTTTGAGTCGGATCCAGGACCAGACGCAGAAGGTTCTGACCATAATGTAGACCCTCATTCCCAAACTGTAACTCCTGTTGGTGGAGACAATGAGGAAGACGATGATAAGACTCAAATACCTGATTGGAGCGACAACTTTAGTTTTTTGTCAGGGCAGGAACAGGTTGGCTCTGAGGACGACGGGTGTGATAACGCACAGGGTGATGATGATGAGGTTGGAGATCCCACTTACTGTCAACCCACAGTCAGCCAAGAGATGAGGTCAGCAGAGGAGGTGGAGGAAGATGCTAGTGACTACGAGGTCAGGTTGCGCCTTCCTGGACAGAGACGTAGTATTGGAAGCACGTCAACAACTGCATCCTCAAACACAACTCTGCCTCTCACCACAAGTCGTGGTGGCTCTTCAGGTCGCATGGGTGCTAAGCCTTGCATAGCCTGGGCATTTTTTCAGATCGATAAAGATGACCCAAATCGTGTTATCTGTAACATTTGTCAGCAAAAGCTAAGTAGAGGCCAAAAAATACATAGTTTGAGTACTTCATGCGTGAACCGGCACATGGACATGAAGCATAAGTTGCAGTGGGAAGCTCAGTGTGCTACAATGCGGCCTAGCCTGCCGGGCCAACCACCGTCTGCCATATCTTGTGCATCCGCGGCCTCTTCATCCTCTGTGACTGGGGGGACAGCAGTCACACCTGTTTTGGGGCGCAGACCTGCCACCTCTTTACCCGCAACAGCCAGCATGATTGGCAGGTCATCATTTTCTTTGGAGGTGGTAACACCAGCTGGTGTTGAGCGCTGTCCGACATCGATAGCACCACCTTTGGATCAAGGCAACCTAACATGTCCGCCTGCATCTTCCTCACAGACCGGCAGTTTGCGGGGGACACCCTTATCAACCCCGTCTAAGCACAATAGCCAGCCCTCGGTCCCTCAGATGTGGACAAGTAAAAGACGATTTCCTCCTAGCCATGAGCAAGCTAAGAGGTTGAATTTCACCATCTGCAAGTTCTTGGCCACAGAAATGCTGCCTTTCCGCCTGGTGGACACAGAGGATTTTCGAGACCTTATGTCCGTCGCAGTGCCCCAGTACCAGATGCCCAGTCGGCACTACTTCTCAAAGAAAGGTGTGCCTGCGCTCCACCAGCATGTCGCACACAACATCACCGCTTCTTTGAGAAACTCTGTGTGTGACAGGGTGCATTTCACCACAGACACTTGGACGAGTAGGCATGGACAGGGGCGTTACATGTCGCTGACTGGGCACTGGGTAACTATGGTGACAGCAGGACAAGGGGCTGCTGTCCAAGTCTTGCCGTCCCCACGAGTTGTGCGTCAATCCTCTTTATGTCAAAGTTCCTCCACTGCTTCTGCCTCCTCAACCTCCTCTCGGTCTTCCACCTGCACCCAAAGCCTGTCTGGTCATGCCACAAGCTTTCTAACTGCGCAGAAGGGATCCTGCACACCTCCTTACTATGCTGGCAGTAGGGCTCAACGTCATCAGGCGGTTTTTACATTGAAATGTCTGGGAAATGTGAGTCACACAGCTGAGGAGTTGTGGTCAGCTCTGGAGAACCAATTTCATGAATGGTTGTCTCCACTGGACCTGAAACCAGGGAAGGCCGTGTGCGACAATGCTGCAAACCTGGGTGCGGCCCTTCGCCGGGGCAATGTCACGCACGTGCCTTGTATGGCTCACGTGTTGAACCTGGTTGTCCAGCAATTTTTAGCCCACTATCCCAGACTAGATGGCCTTCTGCAGAGGGCACGGTCGCTGTGTGCTCACTTTCGCCGTTCGCATCCCGCAGCTCAGCGACTTACATCTCTACAGAAGTAGTTGGGCCTGCCACTTCACCGGCTAAAATGCGATGTGCCTACCCGGTGGAATTCAACTCTGCACATGTTGCAGCGACTGTGGCAGCACCGACAAGCCCTGGTGCAATACGTTCTGACGTATAGCCTGGGCCAACGAGATCCAGAGGTGGGGCAAATCACGCTGGAGGAGTGGTCTCAGATCAGGGACCTATGCACCCTTCTGCACAGTTTTGAAATGGCGACGAAGATGTTTAGTGCTGACGATGCCATTATCAGCATGACTATTCCGGTGATTTACATGCTGGAGCACATGTTAAACAGAATTCGGAGTCAGGTGGTGGCACAAGAGGAGGTGGAGGTAGTAGAGGAGGAGGAGTTGTATGCGGGAGGGCTAACATCTGCAAGGTCCAGACGGTCGGCAGCACCAAGGCGGCAGGCATGTGAGGGTGGGGGAGATGGTTTTACCAGGGCGCATGGTAGCAGCCAAACTAGTGAGGAAGGTGCAGGAGCCCAGGAAGAAGTGGAGGACGAACTGATGGAAGACTCATCAGATGAGGGAGACCTTGATCACATTTCTGTTGTGCGAGGTTGGGGGGAGAGGACAGAGGAAGGAAGCATGATTGTTTCCTCGCCACTAACACAACAGGGACTTGGTGCTCCTGGATGCGCAACACACATGAGTGCCTTCTTGCTGCACTACCTGCAACATGACCCTCGAATTGTGAGAATTAGAAATAATCCTGACTACTGGGTTGCCACACTGTTAGATCCCCGGTACAAAAGTAAATTTGCAGAAATTATTCCTGCCATAGAAAGGGATGCACGCATGCAGGAGTATCAGCAGAGACTGTTGCAGAATCTTACATGTGCTTTTCCACAAAATACCAGTGGTGCACGTAGTGAATCTCACAGTTCCAACTTGCCAACCGTGGGACCGTCAAGTGTTCAGCACTCAAACCGTAACAGAACCACAGTAACATCAATTTTGCGGAATCATTTCACCACTTTTTTAGCCCATCCTTTGCAAGGCCACAGGAGACAAGAAGTCTGACACATAGTCAACGCCTAGAGACGATGGTACAGGAGTATCTCCAAGTAAACATTGAAGCCACGACTGTGTCACTGGACCCTTGCTCTTTTTGGGCTTCCAATCTGGATAAATGGCCGGAGCTAGCCACTTACGCCTTGGAGATCTTGTCATGCCCCACAGCCAGCGTTCTGTCTGAAAGTGTGTTCAGCGCTGCTGGTGGTGTGCTGACAGATAAGCGCACGCGGCTCTCCACTGATAATGTAGACAGACTCACGTTCATAAAGATGAAGAAATCATGGATCCGAAACGACTTTTCTACCCCTGTGTCATCCTGGGGAGAGTAAAAGCTTGATGATTGGTTAAAATCACCCTACCAACCGTTTTAAGCTTTCAAATTACTAATCATGTTTATCTGTATCTTGGCTGGAAAATAATTTGGGCTTTGTTGCAGTGTGCAGCACTGATTCTATTAGGCCATCTATAATAAGCTCCACCAGATTTCATAGAATAATAGAATCATAGAATCATAGAATGGTAGAGTTGGAAGGGACCTCCTGGGTCATCTGGTCCAACCCCCTACTCAAAGCAGGATTCACTAGATCATCTCAGACAGATGTCTGTCCAGCCTCTGTTTGAAGACGTCCATTGAAGGGGAACTCACCACCTCTCGTGGCAGCCTGTTCCACTCATTAATCACCCTAACTGTCAAAAATTTTTTTCTAATATCTAATCTGTGTCTCCTCCCATTTAGTTTCATCCCATTGCTTCTAGTCTTTCCTTGTGCAAATGAGAATAAAGATGATCCTTCTACAATGTGACAGCCCTTGACATATTTGTAGACAGCTATTAAGTCTCCTCTCAGTCTTCTTTTTTGCAAGCTAAACATTCCCAAATCCTGCAACCGTTCCTCATAGGACATGGTTTGCAGACCAGTCACCATTCTGGTCGCTCTTCTCTGAACTTGCTCCAGTTTGTCTATGTCTTTTTTAAAATGTGGTGCCCAAAACTGTGCACAGTATTCCAGATGAGGTCTGACCAAAGAGGAGTAAAGACCGATAATGACTTCACGTGATCTAGACTGTATGCTTCTGTTAATTTAAAATTACTAATCATGTTTATCTGTATCTTGACTGGAAAATAATTTGGGATTTGTAGCAGTGTGCAGCACTGATCCTATTAGGCCATCTATACTAAAGCTTCACCAGATTTAAAATTAATAATAATTTTTAGCTGCATCTAGCCCGGAAAATAATTTTGGGGCTCCGAGATGCGCAAGACACATAAGTGCCTTCTTGCTGCACTACCTGCAGCATGACCCTCATATTGTCAGAATTCGAAGTAATCATGACTACTGGGTTGCCACACTCTTAGATCCCCCAAACTTTTCGATCAACCTTTTCATTTTAATAAAGACCAAAAAAATGGTCATTTTTGAAATTATAAGCATTAGCAGGTTGTTAGAAACTGAAATCAAACAGTTTTCAACTCAAAACTTTATTCTAGGTGATGTTACATTTTCACATAGGACCCCTTGTTCGAAAGGAGCTTCTGAACTCTCTCGTCCATTGAATTTGTCAGGTTTTGGATGGTTTCTGCTTCAATTGTTTTGCATGAGGACAGAATACCCTCCCAGAGCTGTTGCTTAGATGTGAACTGCTTCCCGCCATCATAGACACTCCTTTTAATGATGCTCCAAAGGTTCTGAATGGGGTAGAGGTCAGGGGAGCATGGGGGTCACACCATAAGTTTGTCCCCTTTTATGCCCATATCAGCCAGAGATGCAGATGTTTTATGTGCAGCATGAGATGGTGCATTATCATGCAGAAAAATGATCTTGCTGTGAAATACACGGTTCTTCTTCTTGAACCATGGCAGGAAGTGCTGTTTGAGAAAATCCACATACATTATGGAGTTCATCTTTAGCGCCTTCAGGGATCCTAAAGGGGCCGACAATCTCTCTCCCCATGATTCCAGCCCAAAACATTACTCCACCTCCTCCTTGTTGGCGCTGTAGCCATGTTTGCGTGGGGTGTCCATCAACCAGCCATCCTCCACTCCATCCATCTGGACCATCAAGCGCTGCACGGCACTCATCCGTGAACAAAACAGTTTTGAAATCAGTCTTCATGTAATGTTTGGCCCACTGGAGCCGTTTCTGCTTGTGTGAAGTGGATAGAGGAGGTCGACAGGATGGCGTATGCACAGCTGCAAACCTCTGAAGGACCCTGCATCTTGTTGTTCGGGGGACGTTGGAGGCACAAGCAGCTTCAAAAACTTGTCTGCTGCTATGACAAGGCTTTTTTGCCGCTGCTCTTTCAACCTGACGTAATTGCCTGTAGGAAAGAGTCCTCAATTTGCCCTTATCAGCACGCACACGTGTGTACTGTGAATCAGCTACATACTTCTTGATTGCCAAGACACTTCATCCTGATCATCGCACAATGTTGATTGTAGTCATGCCTTGACCTAAACACTCCACAATTTGTTGCTTCTCAGCAGCCGACACATCCTTTTTCTTTCCCATTTTGGGAGAAAATGTAGGCTGCTTAATAATGTGAGACAGCCTTCTTAAGTAGTCTTGCCTTTCATTGGACACACCTGCCAAACTAATTAGCACAGGTGTCTGCAATTGCTTACAGTGATATAAAGAGCCCTGACACACATCACCATCAATGAGTTTAACTGACAAACAAACAAATTCTTCCCTTATCACTCCTAAACACTTTTTGCATAATAATTTGGAACACAGTGTACATGTGCTTTTCCACAAAACACCAGTGGTTCACGTAGTGAATCTTACAGTTCTAACTTGCCAACCGTGGTCTGTATGGAGTTGTTCAATAAAGGGCCCAAAATTAAGATAACATAGATGGGAGAGGTCTCTATGAATAGGAATTCCTAAGTATTTGATACCCTGTGAGGGCCAGGCAAAGGGAAAGTTGGACTGGATGGAATCCTATATGGATTTGGGGAGGGAGACATCGAGGGCCTCAGACTTCGCTGCATTGATTTTAAAATTTGACCATGTAACAAAGTGATCTATTTCAGCCATAACAGCATGGATGGATATATGTGATTGAGTGATATATACTAGGACATCATCAGCAAATAGAGAGCACTTGTACTCGGTGCCTCCCACCTCAATCCACCTAATATTGGGGTTATGGCGAATTGATGAGAGCAGGTGCTCCGTCACTAGGATGTATAAGAGAGGGGACAGAAAACATCCCTGCCTTGTCCCATTGGTGATTGTGAAAGGTGATGAAAATGTTCTGACGCGCCCCCTGGGCCTTGGAACACCCGGAGCCGGACCCTTTTTGGTGGATGCTGGTGGTTGTAGTCTCCGTGGCGGCGACCCGGTTCCGTGGCTCAGGGCGGTCAAACCAGTGGCGGAACTATTTATGTGGTTTTGATGTTTAAATGTCCGACTACGCCACCCGTGGATTGCGGTCAGAGTGAACCGCCGCTCCAGGGCAGACCGCTGAGGCTGGTGTTGTGGGTGCAGCAGAGCGTAGCATAACTCCCCACGGGAGGAGTATAGCCTCAGGGCAGTGTATGCGGAGGATGGGGGTGATGGTGCAGGGCAGCAGCAGTAATGACACGGAGTCAGTGATGCAGTCCAGGGCCTTTACTCACAGTTCTTATTATCCAGACAACGTCTGCAGGTAACGGCTGCCCACGTCGTACTGTGCTCACCAGGTGAGGGGCTCAGACAACTCCCAGATAACTTTGGAGTGCTTCACAGGACCCCCTTTGTGTGTCCTTTGTCTGGCCTTTCTTACCAACCCTTCTGTCCGGCTGCCTCGGGCCTCCTCTTGGTAAACTTGGCGCCAGTTTCCCTTACCCTATGTTGTGCCTTCCTAGCGGGTGTAGCGAGGGGCTGCGCCACATAAAATGTCACAGCCTCCTGTTTCTAGCTGAGGGTCGTTTCCTGCCTCCACTAGTTTTGGGGACCGGTCTCCCCCTTTGGCCTGACCCCTCCACGCAGGTGGATTCGGGCGTGCGGTGGCAACTCGCCCGTCCGCACCCCTGAGATCCCTTCGTTCCTCGTTCCTGGAGCCTTCTCCGCTCCTCTTCCTTCCTTCTCCCTCTTCCAGGCCTGGGCCTCTGTTACTAGGCCCGCCTCCGGAGCAGAGCTCATGCAGAGCCCCTGCTCCCTGCCACTTCTGCTCAGACTTCTCTGCACTGAACTAAGATGGTGCCCACCTTTTATACTCCCTTCTCAATGCACCCAGGAACTGCTTCCTCCCTGCTCCTGCACTACAGGGTTCCCCTTCCCCAGTGTTCCCTCCCCCCACTCCAGCCAGGGACAGGGACTGTCATGCCCATCTCAGGGGCATATTGGTCGCCCTGCCCCATGGCAATGTGGTGTAATGCATGCAGGTGTCGGGTCCTGATCCACACTCCATCCTTACCTGAGAGTGAGATATCACACCTCTGGGTGAGGTGCAATACCTCTGTAGCAACCGAGCCCTCAGGGTGCTACAGTTCCATTTATCTTCAGCCTAGGTGATGTATTGCGATACAGGGCCGTGATTTTGGCTATAAAAGGGTCCCCTAGACCCCTACCCCAAGCTTTTTAAGAGAATCATATATGGCGTGCCAGGAGACTCTATGGAATGCTTTCTCAGCATCCAAAGAGAGTATCTAATTACAAATTTTTAACTGCATCTAGCCCAGGAAATACTTTGTGCCTAGTAGCAGGGTCTGCTAGTCAGCGGATTATCCCGGCTGTTAAGCAAGCTACACCACCTGTAGTTTGGACACTTCATTTTTTCAAAGGAAATGCTTCGGGACCACGGGATACTCAGTGAAGAGCATCAGGAGGCACCCCAAGGCAAAGGGGCTCGGACTGGCAGTAGGATGCCTTGCGGTGGACAGCCGAGCTCGATCCTTATAAAAGCTTTTTAACTGCAGCAGCTTTAGTGGACGCTACTGGAGCTGGAATTACGCGGCTGCTGGCATGAGACTTGCCCTCCAATAGATCCTTGTAAATGGATTTAAAGTGTATTTATTCAAATTAGAGAGACAATTTAAATTAAAAAGCTTAGAGCTGCCTCCACCACAGGGGGGCTCGCTCGACCCACCAGCGGACAGGCACCAGTATTGGGAGAGGGGGGCTGGCCGTCAGGGTTCACCGCGGCTCTGGCACAAACCCGGCGACACGGAGGTGGCACGGGCAGGAGCGGACTGAACGTGTCGGCTTCTCACTTTTTGGATTTTAGAAGGGCATGACATGCCTATATCTGTGTCTCCCCCTCCTTTTACTCCTCCACTTCTTTTCTTTTCGCATGACTATATGTACTTGTCACTTTTCCATGTGTTAGTTGTGTCTTCTGAGCAGTTTGTCAACTTTTGGACACCTTTGAAGGTGTTTTCTATGTGTTTCTATGTGTTTTTGTTTGCCTGCCATTGGTTTTAACGGTGTTCGAAGGTGTTCGACGAACAGTTCGACGAACAGTTCGGCGAACACACGGGTGTTCGACGAACCGAACCGAACTCGAACACTACGGGGGTGGCTCAACACTAATTATGTGTAGTCTCTTTTATTACATCCCTATGAATGTCACTGATCACTTTTAGAGCACTGAAATTGCAAACATTAGATACTATAGGTATTTTTCTAGCCTGCGCCTGACAGTCACATTGTATGTGAACTCGTTAGAACCGATATTGTATGTGACGGAGGGTTAATTGTTTTAACTGGGTTAAATATATTAACTAGTGATGAGCGAGCACTAAAATGCTCGGGTACTCATTGTTCGGGTCGAGCAAATTGGAATACCCGGGTGCTCGACCCGAGCAACGAGCCCAATGTAAGTCTATGGGAAACTCAAGCATTTTTCAGGCGGCTCCCCCCGGCGGTCTGCAGAGGGCCTAAAAATTGCCCAAATCGATGGGAACAGTGATCAAATGACATGGGAACAGCATGGGGAATACCCCTGGAAGCATTTCTAACTCCCAGGTCACTGCTGTCAACAACGTATTACGCCACTTTTATGGACTCACAATAAAACATACAAAAAAAAAACAAAATGGATTTTTCTGGGAAATATATTAAGGAACATCCTTTCCAGGGTAATGACTTGTACATAAGGCAAAATAAATAGCCAAAACCAAAAATACTCCTCCACACCTTGGCCTATGTTCACACGTAGCGTTTTTGATGTGTTTTTGCATTGCTTTCAACAAAGACAAATGTATTCACTGGGAAATGTTATTTTAACATTTTACAACCTTATCTGGCCATGTGGTGTGTGACACATCATCAGACACATGCATACAGTACTGAAAAGACATGGTAACAGCATGGGGAAGACCACTGGAAGCATTTCTGACTCCCAGTTCACTACCTAAAAGTGTGCCCATCATAAGTGATCTTTGGCGCATACGAAGATGCCTCCCGCCATGAACCTGTCATTGCAGACTTGCAACAATCACCGTCCACGTCCTTGTCCCAGTGCAGCGTTCAGTTGTCCCTACCCCATTCCTTGGAATGCAAGTACAAGTATGCAGCCAGCCACCCACCCACAGGCAGCAATACTATACTGCCAAATTTTTGACAGCTGCTTGCACTTGAAATGTGGGCTTTTAGGCTCATGGAGGTGGAAGCTTTTCACCCACCTCCTCCGGTGGGCCCTGGCTTCTCGTTCAGGAGAGTTCATAGTGCCGAGGTGAGGCCATGATGATTATAGAGGCCACCATCTGCTTAGTTTTCTGTTACTTGGAATGCAAATGCAAGTATGCAGCCAAACAGGCCGCATCACTAAACTGACAGATTTCTGGGCAGCTGCTTACACTTGAAATATGGCTTCTTGACTCGTGGAGGCGGAAGCTTTTCATAACCTCATGCCGGCGGTGGCCGGGTATCCATACTCGGTCCCCAGCCGCCACTTTTTCTCCCGGTATTGTCTCCGCCTTCCACAAAAACAGGTCCCACAACATTACCCGTGTCCTCCCCAGTGCACTTACTGGGAAGGACTGCCTAACCACAAACACGTGGACAGGTGAATGTGGCCAGGGACGGTACGAAGCCAGTCCAAATCTCTTTTTGCTGAGAGTTGTATTTAGCTTGGTGAAAGGACTGACATAGAGGGAAACTGTATCTACCCTGGGTGTCATTTCTCCCAGGATGTCCTCTAATGCAGCTTGTTGCAGAAGCAGTGGCAGCCCATTCAACATCAACTCGCTCTTGTCAGTGGTGCTTTGACACACAAACATCTTTTTCAATCTGAAACAGCTTCTCAGTGGAAGTTGTATTTCACCACAGCCATAGTCTTTAGCTCGGTGAAAGGACTGGCATAGAGGGAAACCGTATCTACTCCGGCTGTCATTTCTCCATCACCAGGTTCCGCCCATTGTCACAGACGACCATGCCTGGCTGTATGTTCAGCGGTGAGAGCCACAGATCAGGCTGCTGTGTTACAGCTTTCAACAACTCTGCAGCGCTGAGCGGTTTGTCAATTAAGCATTAAGCATGTTATCTTCAGCACAGCCTGTTGCCGCTTGGCCAAGGCAGTGCGGCAGTGCTGTCCGCTTGTGACTGATGTGGTCATTTCGGAGATGGAGGAGGAGGTGCATTAGCTGAACAGTGTGATTACGTTGAGGTTAAATTGGTGACGCTGTTTTTTATACTAAAGAAAGATCCTATTGTTTTGTTTTTTTTACGTTATTTTTTAAGACAAATGCACCTTATCTGGCAATGTGGTGTGTGACACATCATCAGACACATCCTATTTTATTTATGATGGAGGGACTTTGAAAGTCATAAATCCTATTTTTATAGGGCCATCAGACGGCCCTTACTATTCTTAAAAGGAAAGCAGTCGGCCCTCGCTCTTGTTAGAGAGCCATCATCCGGCTATGCTTTGTTGTTCCCATTATTAACAAGTGGGTCTCCTATACTGTTATTGCATATCCAGTGACTGCAAGGGCTGCCAAAAATTTGGACGCAACCCAATAACCTTTTAAAGAGACATAGAGGAGCGTCTCAGTAAAAAAAAATGTTCCGATTATAAAGGAGCGGGTCTCCTATAGTGGTAATGCCCATGCTGTGAAAGCAAGGGCTGCAAAAATTTGGGAAAAACCCCACTAAGAATTTAAAGACACATAGAGCAGGGCCACAGTAACAAGTACGACATGTTGCCATTAGAAAGGAGAGGGTCTGCTATACAGTTATAGCGTATGCAGTGAGTCCAATGGCTGACCAATTTTAGGAAAAACCCCACTAAGAATTTAACGACACTTAGAGCTGGGCCACAGTAACGGCAAATTCTCATTAGAATGGAGAGAGTCTGCTATACAGCTATAGGGTATGCAGTGAGTGCAACGCCTAACTAATTTTAGGAAAAACCCCATTAGAAATTTAAAGACACATAGAGCAGGGCCACAGTAAGGTCAAATTCTCATTAGAAAGGAGAGCGTCTCCCAGAGAACCAGTCTCCTCCGGTGGGCCCTGGCTTCTTCATCAGGGGAGTTGAGAGTGCCAAGGTGAGGAGCATGATGATGATGATAGAAGTTAGCATCTGCTTTGTTTTCTTGGAATGCAAATGTGGCGCCCAGCTGCGCTTGGTACCACAGATCCTGGAAGGGTGCATGAACGGATTCCTCTACAAGAGGCACCCACAGTATACACACACCTCCACCTTCCACCTCAGACCACCAGAGGGAGCCTATTAGGGATATAAATAGGGAAGGTGGAGCTAGGCAGTGGAGTCTAGTCTGGAGTCGACGGAGAGTCAAGTCTGTTGAGAGAGTTCCTGCAGTAGTTAAGCCTGAGAGAGGTCAGCCTGCAGTGGAGCCCAGTCCAGACTCAGTTGTAGCTCAGCATAGTGAGCTTAAGGTGTGCCGACGCCATAAGAGCGGTGAAGCGCGGCAACCTGCCGCTTGTGTGTATAGCCTAGTGAGGGCCCCGAGTAGGTCGAATGCTAGAGGAGTGAGTAGCATTGGGGGCAGAGGAGCTTAACCAGCTCACCCCAGAAAACATATACTGGACTACGGGTCCGCATCTACAGGGTCATATACCCCCCTGTAGAGACAACCGGAGACCCCTGGAAGACTTCAAGTCCCAGGAACACCAGAGAGCTGATACGTAACACAGCCAGGAGTCACGGAGGCCCCGCAAGCTGGGAGCGCGTACTCCAAGAGAAAGCCCTACCACAAAGTCAGCTGGTGCAGAACAGAAACCAAGTTAGGCCTAGCTTCCGGCAGGTAAGAAACTTACTACACAAAGGCAAGAGACAGGAGGCCCTATACCTGCTCACTGGGGAGGATCCTGAAATGCACCCTTCACCCTTCAGTGCTCCGGAGTGTGCCTGAACTTCCATCAGTAAAAGGTACTGAAGTGACTATCGTGTCTGTCCCTGTTCTTGCTCCGACCCGGCTGGGTCATATCTGTCCTGCATCCTTACATCCCCGCTGCCCTGAGGCCTAGCTCCACCTGTGGGGAGCTTTACCAGCAAGCTGCCTTATCACCGGCCTCAGCGGACTGCCGCAGCGCTGGTGATTCTCACCAGATACCACAGGTGGCGTCACGAACTTTCATACAATTAACAACCCCCCTATTAAAAGAGAGGCCCAGAGTACGGCCCTGGAGCCGACTACCACGACATCCCCTGAAACTATCAACAAGGCACGGGCGCCGAGTCCTCCCAATCCCCTGGGCTTTACACAAGCGTAAGTGTGCAGCCTGCCACCCACCCATCCCAAGGCTGCAATACCATACTGCTAGCTTGCACTTGAAATGGGTCCATTTAGTTTGGAGGAGGCCGAAGCTGGACACTACCTCATGGCAGCGTCGGCGGCGAGGTCTCCATACTCAGTCCCCAGCTGCCACAATTTGTTCCGGGAACCTTCCCCACACTTTTCTTAGCCTGGCCTGCTTTAGGGCAGCATTGGACGAGCCCACCAGACAACCAGAGACACCTCCAGTGGGCCCTGGCTTCTCCATCAGAGGAGTTGAGAGTGCCAAGGTGAGGAGCATGATGATGATGATAGAAGTTAGCATCTGCTTTCTTTTCTTGGAATGCAAGCATAAGTGTGCAGCCTGCCACCCACCCACCCCCAGACTGCAATACCATACTGCTAGCTTGCACTTGAAATGGGGCCTTTTAGTTTGGAGGAGGCCGAAGCTGGCCACTACCTCATGGCTGCTTCCGCAGTGAGGTATCCATACTCGGTCCCCAGCCGCCCCTATTTGTCCCGGTGCGCCTTATACATAAGATTAAGCGCGCATGCCAAAACATTACCTGTGCCCTCCCCAGTGCATTTAGTGGGAAGGACAGCCTATTCCGCTGTAGTGTGTGCATGCCAAACCCCTGTTCATGGTACATGCGAAGATGCCTCCCACCCTGCACCTGTCGTTGCAGACTTGAAACTATCCCCGTTCAAGTCCTTGTCCCAGGGCAGTGTTCAATTGTACCTCTCCCATTCCTTGCAATGCAAGTGCAAGTATGCAGCCTACCACCCACCCACCCACCCCCAGGCTGCAATACCATACTGCTTGCTTGCTTGCACTTTAAATTGGGCCTTTTAGGCATGTGGAGGCAAAATCTGGCCGCCACGTCATTGCTGCGTTGGCGGCCTGGTATCCATACTTGGTCCCCAGCCGCCCCGCGGCCGGGTGTTCACACACGGTCCCCAGCCGCCTGGGGGCGGCTGGGTGTCCATAGACGGTCCCCAGCCTCCCCTATTTCTCCTGTCACCTTCCTACACACTTTTCTTAGCCTGGCCAGCTTTAGGGCAGCATTGGACGAGCCCACCAGAGAACTAGACTCCTCCGGTGGGCCCTGGCTTCTCCATCAGGGGAGTTGAGAGTGCCAAGGTGAGGAGCATGATGATGATGATAGAAGTTAGCATCTGCTTTGTTTTCTTGGAATGGAAGCGCATATATGTAGTAGCGGCTAGGCCTGAGGTGGTCAGCGTTTTGGCGCATATCCTACCTCCTCCGAGGATTGCTGGATGTTTTCCTGCTACTATCCCAGTTCTATGAGTCCCGTTAAAACAAAGCTTCAGGTGATAAATGATGGATGAGGTGGTGGCAAAGGAGAAAGAGCAGGTGGAACAGGGACCATTCACATCAATATCAGGCCAGTCAACCACATATGTCTTGTAGGATAAGATTCTGTAACAAAAGGAGCGGTTCGGCTACACAGTTACAGGGCATACAGTGAGTGCAATGCCTACCAAAAATTTTGAGGCACTCCAATGCCCCTTGGAAATGACATGGAGGTTAGAGGGCCTTAACTAAACTGTTTTTTCCATTTATAGCAACTGGGTCTCCTGTACACTATTGGATTAAGAAGTGAATGGAAGGCTTTCCAAAAATTATGAGGTACTGCAATGCCCCTTGAAACAGACGTGGATTGCAGCGCACTAAAAACCTTCTTCCCATTATTGGGGAGTGCGTCTCCCTTAGTTTTCGCCTTTGCATTGAAAAGCAAAAGCTCACTAAAATTAGGAGGAAATTTAATGCCCGTTGGAAGAGTTGTGGAGGTTAGAGGTAATTAAAAACAACATTTCAATGCCCCTTGGAAGAGCTGTGGAGTTCAGAGTGGTTTAAGAAGACACTTTTAATGCCCCTTTAAAGAGACGTGGAGGTCACAGTAGCTTAACAAGACGGTTTTAATGCCCCTCGGAAGAGACGTGGAGGTCACAGTAGCTTAACAAGACGGTTTTAATGCCCCTCGGAAGAGACGTGGAGGTCCCAGTAGCTTAACAAGACGGTTTTAATGCCCCTTACAAGAGCCATACAGTACAGCATCTTAAAAACATTATTCCCATTATTGGGGAGTGGGTCTCCCATAGTCTTTGCTAATGCCTTCCAAGCAAAAGCTGCCAAAAATTAGGACAGAGGAACTTGTAATGCCCCTTACAAGAGCCATGCAGTACAGCATATTACAAACATTATTCCCATTATTGGGGAGTGGGTCTCCCATAGTCTTTGCTTATGCCTTCCAAGCAAAAGCTGCCAAAAATTAGGACAGAGGAACTTGCAATGCCCCTTACAAGAGCCATGCAGTACAGCATATTACAAACATTATTCCCATTATTGGGGAGTGGGTCTCCCATAGCCTTTGCTTATGCCTTCCAAGCAAAAGCTGCCAAAAATTAGGACGGAGGAACTTCCAATAATGGCAACATGGACCACGGTCCCCCTGGTGGTATAGTGTTGGTGGAGGCTGAGGATAAGGAGAAGAACATAAAACAGCCGAAATGAGGAAGCGTATACCCATGTGTGGGTGTGAAGCGGTGCATGTGAATACACCTCCCGAAATAACACAGTGGATTTGACTTTATGTTACTCTGCTGTCATTTGGTGGTGATGAGAAGTCTGGCCCAATCCAGCTCTTGTTCATTTTGATAAAGGTCAGCTTGTCAGCATTGTCAGTTGACAGGCGAGTGCGCTTATCAGTTATAATTCCCCCAGCGGCACTAAAAACACGCTCCGATAACACGCTAGCGGCAGGGCAGGCCAGGACCTCCAAGGCGTACAGAGCAAGTTCATTCCAAGTGTTCAGCTTGGATACCCAATAATTAAAAGGCACAGAGGAATCACGGAGGAGGCTGGTACGGTCTGCAAGGTACTCCCTTACTATCTTTTGAAACTTTCCACTCCTTGTGAAAGTACCCCGCGCCTCAGGGTCTTTCCGAAGGGAGGGTCTGAGAAAACTGTCCCAGAACATTGACAGTGTTCCCCTGCCTCTGCTCGATTGTAGTTGCGTCTCTCTCGCATGTACGCCTTGGTTGGGCAACAACGAACTGTGACCTCTGCCGCTAGCATGTTCAGATGGGAATTTTTTTAACAGTTCTGCAGCAAGAGCCTTCTGGTACTGCCCCATTTTAGTAGACCTCTCCACCTCAGGAATAAGAGAGTGAAAGTTCTCCTTGTAGCGGGTGTCTAAAAGTGTCACCAACCAGTAATGACTGTCACCCAACATTTTGAAAACGCAAGGGTCACGGTTAAGGCAGCGTAACATAAAGTCAGCCATGCGTGCCAGACTGGTAACGGGCAAGACTTCCGTGTCCTCACCAAGATGACGACTGACCATGCTCTCCTCCTTCTACTCCTCCTCCTCACCCCTGTCCTCAGGCCACCCACGCTGAACCGACGGTATGACAGTTGTACAGGTACTACCGTCTACAGCGCATGATACACGCTCCTGTTCTTCCTCCTCCTCCTCTTCTCCCTCATTGTCCCCCAATGCACGTTGGAATGAGATGAGGCTGGGCTGTGTGTAATCGACGGCTTCTTGATCCATCTCATCGTACTCTGGCTGCAATGCCTCCTCTTTAATTCTCTGCAGAGAGCGTTGCAAAAGACAGACAAGTGGAATGCTGACGCTAATGATGGCGTCATCGCCACTCACCATCTAGGTGGACTCCTCAAAGTTTGTCGAGATGGTACATATGTCAAACATCCAGGTCAACTCCTGAGGTCTTATGTGTGGAGTCTGACCTGAATTTCGACGGCCTTGTTGCAGCTGGTACTCCACAACTGCTCTCTTCTGCTCACAAATTCTTTGCAACATGTGGAGGGTAGAGTTCCAACGTGTGGGGACATCACACACCAGTCGGTGTGACGGAAGCTACAAACGCTGCTGCAACACAGCAAGGGCAGCGGAAGCTGCAGCCGACTTGCGAAAATGAGCTGACAGGCAACGTATTTGACGAGCAGATCTGGCAACTCGGGGTACGATTTAAGAAACCGCTGAACCACGAGGTTAAGCACAGGAGCCAGGCATGGCACGTTTGTGATCCCGCCTCAGTTCAGAGCCGCCACCAGGTTACAGCCATTGTCACACACGACCATGCCTGGATGTAGGTTCAGCGGTCTCAGCCACAGATCTGCCTGCTCTTTCACAGCTGTCCACAACTCACAAGCAGTGTGAGGTTTCTTACCTAAGCTTATGAGTTTCAGCACAGCCTGCTGCTGCTTGGCGGAGGCAGTACTGCAGTGCTTCCAGCTTGAAACTGATGTGGTGATATCTGAGATGGAGGCTGAACATGAGGAAGAGGAGGAGGATGATAAGCAGGAGCTGTACACTGTGGGGGCAACTCTGACTGACATAGGGCCCGCAATCCTCGGTGTGGGGAGGATGTGTTCTGTCCCAAGGTCCGACTGGGTCCCGGCTTCCACTATGTTTACCCAGTGTGCCGTCAGCAAGATGTACCATCCCTGGCCACAAGCACTAGTCCATGTGTCCGTTGTCAGGTGGACTCTCCCAGTAATTGCATTGTTGAGGGCACGGCAGATGTTTTGGGACACGTGCTTGTGCAGTGCGGGGATGGTACACCGGGCAAAATAGTGTCGGCTGGGGACCAAGTACCAAGGGATGGCCACCGCCATAAGGTTGAGGAAGGATTCCGTCTCCACCCGCCTAAAAGGCAGCATTTCCAATGCAAGCAGTCGTGAAATGTGCGAATTTAGGACTGTGGCCTGTGGAGAGTTAGCTGCGAATTTCCGCTTTCGTTCAAAGGTCTGGGATATGAACAATTGAACGCTGCGGTCGGACGTGGACGTGGACGTTGATGCTGTTTCTTGAGACACTGCCATAACAAGTGAAGACTGAGAGGAGGGGGCATCTTTGCATGCAGTATGGACAGGGGATTGCCTTGCACACACAACAGGGGGTTCTATTGCATGCACAACAGCGGAAGAAGCAGTGGTGACACCCTCTGACACTGGTCGTGGACCCTGGGGTTTGCCCCACAAAGTCGGGTGCTTTGCTGCCATGTGCCTGATCATGCTGGTGGTGGTCAGGCTGGTAGTTTTGTCACCCCTGCGAATGCTGGTATGGCAGGTGGTACAAATGGCCTTTTTTGGGGTTATCAGCAGAGTCTTTAAAAAAATTCCAGACTCTGGAAGACCTACAGGTTGTACTGGCAACGTCCCTCGTGTTGGTGTTACGGGGAACTGTTGCCTGCCTCTTGTGTGCGGCCACCACACTGCTTCTTTCTGCCTGTTGGGGTACTCTGCCTCCCTCACCCTGTGCGCTGCTGGCCTCGCTCTGCATGTCCTCCTGCCACGTTGGGTCAGTTACTAGATAATCCACCACCTCCTCTTCTTCCACTTGCGCACCTTGATCCTCCTCCTCACTTTCTGGCAATTATGTCTCGTCATCATCCATCTCTTGTGAAAAATTGCCAGCGTCGACTTCCTGTGGCCGTGGCTGTTCAAATATTTGGGCATCGCAATATAGGATCTCCTCTTCCACCACTTCAAGCGGAGCAGGCGAGGGGCACAAATCTGGAAATGGACCAGTGAACAGCTCTTCAGAGTGTCCAAGTGTGGGATCAGTTGCTGTCTGACGACACTGGGCATGGTGGGAGGAAGGAGCATCAGGGTGAGGAGGAGTATGCGGTCGAGACTCACGGCTACTAAGATTTGACCGTGTGAAGACAGACCGGAGGTGATGGTGCTCAGGTAACTGGAAGTATTATCTGCTATCCAAAAAATAACCTGTTCACACTGATCAGTTCGCAATTCTGGTGTTGTTCTGTGCTTCCCTAGTAATTTGGTCAAGAAGTGGGAGCGAGAAGATGTGGCTGTTGGTTGTGGCACATTTTCACCTTGGCTACGGCCCCGTCCTCTGCACGCACCATCAACAGAACGTCCAGTTCCACGTCCCTTGTCACGCTCCTTGCCCATTGTAAAAGAAGTAAAATAGCTTACACTCGCACTATCAATGGAAAAAGGGTAATAAAAAGTAGAACCGTGGAAGAGGAAACCGCAGTTCTATTTCTCTGGCCTACACCCGACTCTTTTAAACAATCTGAACAATCAGGGAGAAACTATTACTGTTTTTCTTTACGGAAAAAATAACAAAAGCTGGATAATAGAGATTTTTTACCGTGGAACAGCAAAACCACAGTTATAATTTACTGGTGTACCAGACTTTTTTAAATATATATATTTGCGGCTGAACAGTGAGCGACACACTCAAACTGTTTTTTTTTTTTAGATAGAAATGGCCCAAAAGTGGATAATACAGAGGTTTGAACCGTGGAACTGCAAAACCACACTTCTGTTTCTCTGGCCTACACCAGACTATTTTCAACAGATATATTTGTGTCTGAACTGTCAGAGACACACTTTTTTTTGGGGGGGGAGGACCAAAAGGTTAATAAAATGGGTATTTGTACAGTGTGAAGGAGGAAAAAAAAAAAAGAGGATTTAGATGAAAAAAAAAAGGATTTTTCCTGGCCCCCGAGACTTGGAGCTAAGTCCAGCAATTTCAGCAACAGGAGCACACAGGACTGTAATGCAGCGTTTGCTGGTATAACCACTGTGTCTCCTATATAGCCTGCCTGCCTGCCTGATATCTGGGATGGATATTAGTCCTGAGAAGGACTGTTTGGTTGATCTGGCAGCCTTTACAGACCCTAAACTAACTATTTCGCAGTATATATCTCTCCCTAAATCATTAGCGCTGTCCCTACACTGTCTGATCCCAGCCGTCTGTGTCCAAGATGGCGGCGCCTGATTTTAAATACTCGAGGTGACGCTGTGCGGCCAGCCAATCACTGTAATGCCCACAATCAGCATGGCTGCAGCATTACAGTGACTGGCTGGCAATCCCTACATGTTCATTGGCTCTGTAAAGAGCGCCAAACATGCAGGGCGGAGACCCGAGCTCCCGCCCGAGTAATCCGGAAATGCTCGGTGCTAGCCGAGCATCCCGAGTAGTGTGATGCTCGGGCAAGTACCGAGCAGTGTCAAGCATGTTCGCTCAACACTAGTGCATAGGCATACACCTCCCAAGAAAAGACACTGGATTTGAGTTTATGTTACTCTGCTATCATTCGGTGGTGATCAGTCTGGCCCAATCCAGCCCTTGTTCATTTTTATAAGAGTCAGTCTGTCAGTATTTTCAGTTGACAGGCGGATGCGCTTATCAGTTATAATTCCACCAGCGGCACTAAAAACCCGCTTTGATAAAACACTGGTGGCAGGGCAGGCCAGGACCTCCAAGCCATAGAGAGCCAGTTCATTCCATGTATCCAGCTTGGATACCCAATAATTATAAGGCACAACGGAATCACGGAGGATGTTGGTACAGTCGGGAAGGTACTCCCTCAGCATATACCCAAACTTTGCAATCCTTGTGAGAGTACTCCACGCCTCAGGGCCTGTGCGATGGGAGGGTCTGAGAAAACTCTCCCAGAACTTTGACAGTGTTCCCCAGCCTCTGCTGGATTGAAGTTGTGTCTCTCTCGCCTGTACTCCTTGGTTGTCCAACGAAGTGTGCCCTCTGCCGCCAGCGTTTTCAGATGGGAATTTTTTTAATAGTTCCGCAACAAGGGCCTTCTGGTACAGCCCCATTTTTGTAGACCTGTCCGCCTCAGGAATAAGAGATATTAAGTTCTCCTTGTAGCGTGGGTCTAGAAGTGTTATCAACCAGTAATTACTGTCACCCAAAATTTTGAAAATGTGAGGGTCATGGGAAAGGCAGCGTAACATAAACTCAGCCATGCGTGCCAGACTACTAACAGGCAAGACTTCCGTGTCCTCACCAAGAGGATGACTGGCCATGCTCTCCTCCTCCTTCTCCTCTCTGTCCTCAGGCCATCCACGCTGAACAGATGGTATGACAGCTGTGCAGGTAGTACCGTCTATAGTGCATGAAACTAGCTCCTGTCCTTCCTCCTCCTCCTCTTTGTCACCTAATCCACGTTGGGATGAGATGAGGCTTTGCTGTGGGTAATCACCCTGTATGGTTCCTTGCTCCATCTCATCGTGCTCCGCCTGCAATGCATCCTCTTTGTGAGCAGAGAGCATTTCAGAAGACAGAGAAGCGGGATGGTGATGCTAATTATGGAGTCATCGCCGCTCACCATCTTGGTGGAGTCCTCAAAATTTAGGAGAATGGTACATATGTCTGACATCCATGTCCACTCCTGAGGTCTTATGTGTGGAGTCTGAACTGAATACCGATGGCCTTGTTGATGCTGGTACTCAACAACTGCCCTCTTCCACTCACAAATCCTTCCCAACATCTGCAGTGTAGAGTTCCAATGCGTGGGGACATCACACACCAGTCTGTGAGCCGGAAGCTGGAAACACTGCTGAAACACGGCAAGGGCGGCGGAAGCTGTAGCTGATTTTTTTAAATGGGCACACACGAGGCATACTATAACAAGCAGATCTGGCAGCTCCGGGTAGGATTTGAGAAACCGCTGAACCACGATGCTAAGCATATGGGCCAGGCATGGTACGTGTGTGAGCTCGCCTCGCCTCAGAGCCGCCACCAGGTTCCGGCCATTGTCACACACGACCATGCCTGGCTGTAAGTTCAGCGGTGTGAGCGAAAGATCTGCCTGCTCTTTCAGAGCTTTCCACAACTCTTCAGCATTGTGCCGTTTGTCCCCTAAGCATATTAGCTTCAGCACAGCCTGTTGCCGCTTGGCCGAGGCAGTGCTGCAGTGCTTCCAGCTTGTGACTGATGTGGTCATTTCGGAGATGGAGGCTGAAAAGGAGGAGAAGGCTGAGGAGGATGAGGTGCAGGAGCTGTAGACCGTGGGGGCAACCCTGATTGACCTAGGGCCCCCAATCCTTGGCGTCGGGAGGACGTGTTCTGTCCCAAGGTCCGACTGGGTCCCGGCTTCCACTATGTTAACCCAGTGTGCCGTCAGCGAGATGTTCTGTCCCTGCCCACAAGTACTTGTCCACGTGTCCGTGGTTAGGTGGACTTTCCCGGTAACTGCGTTGTTGAGGGCACGGCTAATGTTTTGGGACACATGCTTGTGTAATGCGGGGACGGCACACCGGGAGAAATAGTGGTGGCTGGGGATCGAGTACCAAGGGACGGTCGCCGCCATCAGGTTGTGGAATGCTTCCGCCTCCACGAGCCTAAAAGGCAACATTTCAAGCGCAATCAGTTGTGAACTGTGAGAATTTAGTAGTGTGGCCTGTGGGGCGTTGGCTGCATATTTGCGCTTGCGTTCCAAGGACTGGGGTATGGACAACTGAACGCTGCGCTGGGACAAGGACATGGACGTGCTTCCTGATGCTGCTTCTTGAGAGTGCTCAACGACAGGTGCAGGGCAGGAGGCATCTTTGCATGCACCATGGACAGGTGATTGGCTTGCATGCACAACAGCGGACACTGTTCCTGGACCCTGGGGTTCGGCCCACAAAGTCGGGTGCTTTGTTGCCATGTACCTGATCATGCTGGTGGTGGTCAGGCTGGTCGTTTTGCCACCCCTGCTGATGCTGGCCTGGCAGGTGGTGCAAATGGCCTTTTTGGGGTTATCGGCAGAGTCTTTAAAAGCAACCAGACTCGGGAAGACCTAACAGTTGTACTGGCAACTTCCTTCGTGTTGGTGTTACTGGGAACGCTTAAGTGCCTTGTGTCTGCAGCCACCACACTGCTTCTTCAAGTCTGTTAGGGTGCTCTTCCTCCCTCCCCCTGTGTGCTGCTGTCCTCGCTCTGCATGTCCTCCTGCCAGGTTGGGTCAGTTACTATATCATCTACCACCTCGTCTTCCACTTCCGCACCCTGGTCCTCCTCCTGATTTTCTGGCAATTGTGTCTCATCATCGACCACCTCTTGTGACACTTTCCCACCATCGCCTTCATGTGACCGTGGCTGCTCAAATATTTGGGCATTGCTACACGCGATCTCCTCTTGTGCTGCTTCAAGAGGACTGGGCGAGAGGCCCGAATCTACAAATGGAAAAGTGAACAGCTCTTCGGAGTGTCCAAGTGTGGCATCAGTTGTCTCCGGGCACTCGGCATGGTTGGAGGAAGGAGGATCAGGGTGAGGAATATGCGGTCCAGACTCACGGCTACTGAGACTTGACCATGTGGAAGACAGGATGGTGGTGGTGATGGCTAAGTGACTGGAAGCATTATCCGCTATCCAACCAACAACCTTTTGACACTGCTCTGGGTTCAATAGTGGTGTGCTGCGGTCTCCTAGGAATTTGGACAGGAAGGTCAGGTGAGAAGATGTGGGCACAATTTCAGATTGCCCACGGCCTTGTCCTCAGCCTCTGCATGCATCATCACCATCACGTCCAGTTCCTCATCCCTTGCCATGTGCCTTGCCCATTTTAAATGGAGGACATTATCTTCCACGCTCACTACAAATGACTTAGTTTGGAGCGAACTTATATGTGATCAGTAGTGTTGAGCCACCCCCGTAGTGTTCGAGTTCGGTTCGGTTCGTCGAACACCCGTGTGTTCGCCGAACTGTTCGTCGAACACCTTCGAACACCGTTAAAACCAATGGCAGGCAAACAAAAACACATAGAAACACATAGAAAACACCTTCAAAGGTGTCCAAAACCTGACAAACTGCTCAGAAGACACAACTAACACATGGAAAAGTGACAAGTACATATAGTCATGCGAAAAGAAAAGAGGTGGAGGAGTAAAAGGAGGGGGAGACACAGATATAGGCATGTCATGCCCTTCTAAAATCCAAAAAGTGAGAAGCCGAGACGGCCAGTCCGCTCCTGCCCGTGCCACCTCCGTGTCGCCGGGTTTGTGCCAGAGCCGCGGTGAACCCTGACGGCCAGCCCCCCTCTCCCAATACTGGTGCCTGTCCGCTGGTGGGTCGAGAGAGCCCCCCTGTGGTGGAGGCAGCTCTAAGCTTTTTAATTTAAATTGTCCCTCTAATTTGAATGAATACACTTTAAATCCATTTACAAGGATCTATTGGAGGGCAAGTCTCATGCCAGCAGCCGCGCAATTCCAGCTCCAGTAGCGTCCACTAAAGCTGCTGCAGTTAAAAAGCTTTTATAAGGATCGAGCTCGGCTGTCCACCGCAAGGCATCCTAGTGCCAGTCCCAGCCCCTATGCCTTGGGGTGCCTCCTGATGCTCTTCACTAAGTATCCCGTGGTCCCGAAGCATTTCCTTTGAAAAAATTAAGTGTCCAAACTACAGGTGGTGTAGCTTGCTTAACAGCCGGGATAATCCGCTGACTAGCAGACACTGCTACTAGGCACAAAGTATTTCCTGGGCTAGATGCAGTTAAAAATTTGTAAGTAGATACTCTCGTTGGATGCTGAGAAAGCATTCCATAGAGTCTCCTGGCACGCCATATATGATTCTCTTAAAAAGCTTGGGGTAGGGGTCTAGGGGACCCTTTCATAGCCAAAATCACGGCCCTGTATCACAATACGTCACCTAGGCTGAAGATAAATGGAACTGTAGCACCGAGGGCTCGGTTGCTACAGACGTATTGCACCTCACCCAGAGGTGTGATATCTCACTCTCAGATAAGGATGGAGTGTGGATCAGGACCCGACACCTGCATGCATTACACCACATTGCCGTGGGGCAGGGCGACCAATATGCCCCTGAGATGGGCACGACAGTCCCTGTCCCTGGCTGGAGTGGGGGGAGGGAACACTGAGGAAGGGGAACCCTGCAGTGCAGGAGCAGGGAGGAAGCAGTTCCTGGGTGCATTGAGAAGGGAGTATAAAAGGTGGGCACCATCTTAGTTCAGTGCAGAGAAGTCTGAGCAGAAGTGGCAGGGAGCAGGGGCTCTGCATGAGCTCTGCTCCGGAGGCGGGCCTAGTAACAGAGGCCCAGGCCTGCAAGAGGGAGAAGGAAGGAAGAGGAGCGGAGAAAGCTCCAGGAACGAGGAATGAAGGGATCCCAGGGGTGCGGACGGGCGAGTCGCCACCGCACGCCCGAATCCACCTGCGTGGAGGGGTCAGGCCAAAGGGGGAGACCGGTCCCCGAACTAGTGGAGGCAGGAAACGACCCTCAGCTAGAAACCGGAGGCTCTGACATTTTATGTGGCGCAGCCCCTTGCTCCACCCGCTAGGAAGACACCACATAGGGTCAGGGAAACTGGCGCCAAGTTTACCAAGAGGAGGCCCGAGGCAGCCGGACAGAAGTGTTGGTAAGAAAGGCCAGACAAAGGACACACAAAGGGGGTCCTGTGAAGCGCTCCAAAGTTATCTGGGAGTTGTCTGAGCCCCTCACCTGGTGAGCACAGTACGACGTGGGCAGCCGTTACCTGCAGACGTGGTCTGGATAATAAGAACTGTGAGTAAAGGCCCTGAACTGCATCACTGACTCCGTGTCGTTACTGCTGCTGCCCTGCACCATCACCCACATCCTCCGCATACACTGCCCTGAGGCTATACTCCTCCCGTGGGGAGTTATGCTACGCTCTGCTGCACCCACAACACCAGCCTTAGCGGTCTGCCCTGTAGCGGCGGTTCACTCTGACCGCAATCCACGGGTGGCGTAGTCGGACATTTAAACATCAAAACCACATAAATAGTTCCGCCACTGGTTTGACCGCCCTGAGCCACGGAACCGGATCGCCGCCACGAAGACTACAACCACCAGCATCCACCAAAAAGGGTCCGGCTCCGGGTGTCCCAAGGCCCAGGGGGTGCGTCAGAACATTTTCATCACCTTTCACAATCACCAATGGGACAAGGCAGGGATGTCCTCTGTCCCCTCTCTTATACATCCTAGTGACGGAGCACCTGCTCTCATCAATTCGCCATAACCCCAATATTAGGTGGATTGAGGTGGGAGGCACCGAGTACAAGTGCTCTCTATTTGCTGATGATGTCCTAGTATATATCACTCAATCACATATATCCATCCCTGCTGTTATGGCTGAAATAGATCACTTTGTTACATGGTAAAATTTTAAAATCAATGCAGCGAAGTCTGAGGCCCTCGATGTCTCCCTCTCTAAATCCATATAGGATTCCATCCAGTCCAACTTTCCCTTTGCCTGGCCCTCACAGGGTATCAAATACTTAGGAATTCCTATTCATAGAGACCTCTCCCATCTATGTTATCTTAATTTTGGGCCCTTTATTGAACAATTCCATACAGACCACGGTTGGCAAGTTAGAACTGTAAGATTCACTACGTGAACCACTGGTGTTTTGTGGAAAAGCACATGTACACCGCGTTCCAAATTCTTATGCAAAAAGTGTTTAGGAGTGATAAGGGAAGAATTTGTTTGTTTGTCAGTTAAACTCATTGATGGTGATGTGTGTCAGGGCTCTTTATATCACTGTAAGCAATTGCAGACACCTGTGCTAATTAGTTTGGCAGGTGTGTCCAATGAAAGGCAAGACTACTTAAGAAGGCTCTCTCACATTATTAAGCAGCCTACATTTTCTGCCAAAATGGGAAAGAAAAAGGATGTGTCGGCTGCTGAGAAGCAACAAATTGTGGAGTGTTTAGGTCAAGGCATGACTACAATCAACATTGTGCGATGATCAGGATGAAGTGTCTTGGCAATCAAGAAGTATGTAGCTGATTCACAGTACACACGTGTGCGTGCTGATAAGGGCAAATTGAGGACTCTTTCCTACAGGCAATTACGTCAGGTTGAAAGAGCAGCGGCAAAAAAGCCTTGTCATAGCAGCAGACAAGTTTTTGAAGCTGCTTGTGCCTCCAACGTCCCCCGAACAACAAGATGCAGGGTCCTTCAGAGGTTTGCAGCTGTGCATACGCCATCCTGTCGACCTCCTCTATCCACTTCACACAAGCAGAAATGACTCCAGTGGGCCAAACATTACATGAAGACTGATTTCAAAACTGTTTTGTTCATGGATGAGTGCCGTGCAGCGCTCGATGGTCCAGATGAATGGAGTGGAGGATGGCTGGTTGATGGACACCCCACGCAAACACGGCTACAGCGCCAACAAGGAGGAGGTGGAGTAATGTTTTGGGCTGGAATCATGGGGAGAGAGATTGTCGGCCCCTTTAGGATCCCTGAAGGCGCTAAAGATGAACTCCATAATGTATGTGGATTTTCTCAAACAGCACTTCCTGCCATGGTTCAAGAAGAAGAACCGTGTATTTCACAGCAAGATCATTTTTCTGCATGATAATGCACCATCTCATGCTGCACATAAAACATCTGCATCTCTGGCTGATATGGGCATAAAAGGGGACAAACTTATGGTGTGACCCCCATGCTCCCCTGACCTCTACCCCATTCAGAACCTTTGGAGCATCATTAAAAGGAGTGTCTATGATGGCGGGAGGCAGTTCACATCTAAGCAACAGCTCTGGGAGGGTATTCTGTCCTCATGCAAAACAATTGAAGCAGAAACCATCCAAAACCTGACAAATTCAATGGACGAGAGAGTTCAGAAGCTCCTTTCGAACAAGGGGTCCTATGTGAAAATGTAACATCACCTAGAATAAAGTTTTGAGTTGAAAACTGTTTGATTTCAGTTTCTAGCAACCTGCTAATGCTTATAATTTCAAAAATGACCATTTTTTTGGTCTTTATTAAAATGAAAAGGTTGATCGAAAAGTTTGGGGGATCTAAGAGTGTGGCAACCCAGTAGTCATGATTACTTCGAATTCTGACAATATGAGGGTCATGCTGCAGGTAGTGCAGCAAGAAGGCACTTATGTGTCTTGCGCATCTCGGAGCCCCAAAATTATTTTCCGGGCTAGATGCAGCTAAAAATTATTTTTAATTTTAAATCTGGTGAAGCTTATTATAGATGGCCTAATAGGATCAGTGCTGCACACTGCTACAAAGCCCAAATTATTTTCCAGTCAAGATACAGATAAACATGATTAGTAATTTGAAAGCTTAAAACGGTTGGTAGGGTGATTTTAACCAATCATCAAGCTTTTACTCTCCCCAGGATGACACAGGGGTAGAAAAGTAGTTTCGGATCCATGATTTGTTCATCTTTATGAACGTGAGTCTGTCTACATTATCAGTGGAGAGCCGCGTGCGCTTATCTGTCAGCACACCACCAGCAGCGCTGAACACACTTTCAGACAGAACGCTGGCTGTGGGGCATGACAAGATCTCCAAGGCGTAAGTGGCTAGCTCCGGCCATTTATCCAGATTGGAAGCCCAAAAAGAGCAAGGGTCCAGTGACACAGTCGTGGCTTCAATGTTTACTTGGAGATACTCCTGTACCATCGTCTCTAGGCGTTGACTATGTGTCAGACTTCTTGTCTCCTGTGGCCTTGCAAAGGATGGGCTAAAAAAGTGGTGAAATGATTCCGCAAAATTGATGTTACTGTGGTTCTGTTACGGTTTGAGTGCTGAACACTTGACGGTCCCACGGTTGGCAAGTTGGAACTGTGAGATTTCTGCCAAAATGGGAAAGAAAAAGGATGTGTCGGCTGCTGAGAAGCAACAAATTGTGGAGTGTTTAGGTCAAGGCATGACTACAATCAACATTGTGCGATGATCAGGATGAAGTGTCTTGGCAATCAAGAAGTATGTAGCTGATTCACAGTACACACGTGTGCGTGCTGATAAGGGCAAATTGAGGACTCTTTCCTACAGGCAATTACGTCAGGTTGAAAGAGCAGCGGCAAAAAAGCCTTGTCATAGCAGCAGACAAGTTTTTGAAGCTGCTTGTGCCTCCAACGTCCCCCGAACAACAAGATGCAGGGTCCTTCAGAGGTTTGCAGCTGTGCATACGCCATCCTGTCGACCTCCTCTATCCACTTCACACAAGCAGAAATGACTCCAGTGGGCCAAACATTACATGAAGACTGATTTCAAAACTGTTTTGTTCATGGATGAGTGCCGTGCAGCGCTCGATGGTCCAGATGAATGGAGTGGAGGATGGCTGGTTGATGGACACCCCACGCAAACACGGCTACAGCGCCAACAAGGAGGAGGTGGAGTAATGTTTTGGGCTGGAATCATGGGGAGAGAGATTGTCGGCCCCTTTAGGATCCCTGAAGGCGCTAAAGATGAACTCCATAATGTATGTGGATTTTCTCAAACAGCACTTCCTGCCATGGTTCAAGAAGAAGAACCGTGTATTTCACAGCAAGATCATTTTTCTGCATGATAATGCACCATCTCATGCTGCACATAAAACATCTGCATCTCTGGCTGATATGGGCATAAAAGGGGACAAACTTATGGTGTGACCCCCATGCTCCCCTGACCTCTACCCCATTCAGAACCTTTGGAGCATCATTAAAAGGAGTGTCTATGATGGCGGGAGGCAGTTCACATCTAAGCAACAGCTCTGGGAGGGTATTCTGTCCTCATGCAAAACAATTGAAGCAGAAACCATCCAAAACCTGACAAATTCAATGGACGAGAGAGTTCAGAAGCTCCTTTCGAACAAGGGGTCCTATGTGAAAATGTAACATCACCTAGAATAAAGTTTTGAGTTGAAAACTGTTTGATTTCAGTTTCTAGCAACCTGCTAATGCTTATAATTTCAAAAATGACCATTTTTTTGGTCTTTATTAAAATGAAAAGGTTGATCGAAAAGTTTGGGGGATCTAAGAGTGTGGCAACCCAGTAGTCATGATTACTTCGAATTCTGACAATATGAGGGTCATGCTGCAGGTAGTGCAGCAAGAAGGCACTTATGTGTCTTGCGCATCTCGAAGCCCCAAAATTATTTTCCGGGCTAGATGCAGCTAAAAATTATTTTTAATTTTAAATCTGGTGAAGCTTATTATAGATGGCCTAATAGGATCAGTGCTGCACACTGCTACAAAGCCCAAATTATTTTCCAGTCAAGATACAGATAAACATGATTAGTAATTTGAAAGCTTAAAACGGTTGGTAGGGTGATTTTAACCAATCATCAAGCTTTTACTCTCCCCAGGATGACACAGGGGTAGAAAAGTAGTTTCGGATCCATGATTTGTTCATCTTTATGAACGTGAGTCTGTCTACATTATCAGTGGAGAGCCGCGTGCGCTTATCTGTCAGCACACCACCAGCAGCGCTGAACACACGTTCAGACAGAACGCTGGCTGCGGGGCATGACAATATCTCCAAGGTGTAAGTGGCTAGCTCCGGCCATTTATCCAGATTGGAAGCCCAAAAAGAGCAAGGGTCCAGTGACACAGTCGTGGCTTCAATGTTTACTTGGAGATACTCCTGTACCATCGTCTCTAGGCGTTGACTATGTTTCAGACTTCTTGTCTCCTGTGGCCTTGCAAAGGATGGGCTAAAAAAGTGGTGAAATGATTCCGCAAAATTGATGTTACCAGCAGATACTGTGGTTCTGTTACGGTTTGAGTGCTGAACACTTGACGGTCCCACGGTTGGCAAGTTGGAACTGTGAGATTCACTACGTGCACCACTGGTATTTTGTGGAAAAGCACATGTAAGATTCTGCAACAGTCTCTGCTGATACTCCTGCATGCGTGCATCCCTTTCTATGGCAGGAATAATTTCTGCAAATTTACTTTTGTACCGGGGATCTAACAGTGTGGCAACCCAGTAGTCAGGATTATTTCTAATTCTCACAATTCGAGGGTCATGTTGCAGGTAGTGCAGCAAGAAGGCACTCATGTGTGTTGCGCATCCAGGAGCACCAAGTCCCTGTTGTGTTGGTGGCGAGGTAACAATCATGCTTCCTTAATCTGTCCTCTCCCCCCAACCTCGCACAACAGAAATGTGATCAAGGTCTCCCTCATCTGATGAGTCTTCCATCAGTTCGTCCTCCACTTCTTCCTGGGCTCCTGCACCTTCCTCACTAGTTTGGCTGCTACCATGCGCCCTGGTTAAACCATCTCCCCCACCCTCACATGCCTGCCGCCTTGGTGCTGCTCACCGTCTGGACCTTGCAGATGTTAGCCCTTCCGCATACAACTCCTCCTCCTCTACTTCCTCCACCTCCTCTTGTGCCACCACCTGACTCCGAATTCTGTTTAACATGTGCTCCAGCATGTAAATCACCGGAATAGTCATGCTGATAATGGCATCGTCAGCACTAAACATCTTCGTCGCCATTTCAAAACTGTGCAGAAGGGTGCATAGGTCCCTGATCTGAGACCACTCCTCCAGCGTGATTTGCCCCACCTCTGAATCTCGTTGGCCCAGGCTATACGTCAGAACGTATTGCACCAGGGCTTGTCGGTGCTGCCACAGTCGCTGCAACATGTGCAGAGTTGAATTCCACCGGGTAGGCACATCGCATTTTAGCCGGTGAAGTGGCAGGCCCAACGACTTCTGTAGAGATGTAAGTCGCTGAGCTGCGGGATGCGAACGGCGGAAGTGAGCACACAGCGACCGTGCCCTCTGCAGAAGGCCATCTAGTCTGGGATAGTGGGCTAAAAATTGCTGGACAACCAGGTTCAACACGTGAGCCATACAAGGCACGTGTGTGACATTGCCCCGGCGAAGGGCCGCACCCAGGTTTGCAGCATTGTCGCACACGGCCTTCCCTGGTTTCAGGTCCAGTGGAGACAACCATTCATGAAATTGGTTCTCCAGAGCTGACCACAACTCCTCAGCTGTGTGACTCACATTTCCCAGACATTTCAATGTAAAAACCGCCTGATGACGTTGAGCCCTACTGCCAGCATAGTAAGGAGGTGTGCAGGATCCCTTCTGCGCAGTTAGAAAGCTTGTGGCATGACCAGACAGGCTTTGGGTGCAGGTGGAAGACCGAGAGGAGGTTGAGGAGGCAGAAGCAGTGGAGGAAAAATGACATAAAGAGGATTGACGCACAACTCGTGGGGACGGCAAGACTTGGACAGCAGCCCCTTGTCCTGCTGTCACCATAGTTACCCAGTGCCCAGTCAGCGACATGTAACGCCCCTGTCCATGCCTACTCGTCCAAGTGTCTGTGGTGAAATGCACCCTGTCACACACAGAGTTTCTCAAAGAAGCGGTGATGTTGTGTGCGACATGCTGGTGGAGCGCAGGCACACCTTTCTTTGAGAAGTAGTGCCGACTGGGCATCTGGTACTGGGGCACTGCGACGGACATAAGGTCTCGAAAATCCTCTGTGTCCACCAGGCGGAAAGGCAGCATTTCTGTAGCCAAGAGCTTGCAGATGGTGAAATTCAACCTCTTAGCTTTCTCATGGCTAGGAGGAAATGGTCTTTTACTTGTCCACATCTGAGGGACCGAGGGCTGGCTATTGTGCTTAGACCGGGTTGATAAGGGTGTCCCCGGCAAACTGCCGGTCTGTGAGGAAGATGCAGGCGGACATGTTAGGTTGCCTTGATCCAAAGGTGGTGCTATCGATGTCGGACAGCGCTCAAGACCAGCTGGTGTTACCACCTCCAAAGAAAATGATGACCTGCCAATCACGCTGGCTGTTGCGGGTAAAGAGGTGGCAGGTCTGGGCCCCAAAACAGGTGTGACTGCTGTCCCCCCAGTCACAGAGGATGAAGAGGCCGCGGATGCACAAGATATGGCAGACGGTGGTTGGCCCGGCCGGCTAGACCGCATTGTAGCACACTGAGCTTCCCACTGCAACTTATGCTTCATGTCCATGTGCCGGTTCATGCATGAAGTACTCAAACTATGTATTTTTTGGCCTCTACTTAGCTTTTGCTGACAAATGTTACAGATAACACGAGTTGGGTCATCTTTATCGATCTGAAAAAATGCCCAGGCTATGCAAGGCTTAGCACCCATGCGACCTGAAGAGCCACCACGACTTGTGGTGAGAGTCAGAGTTGTGTTTGAGGATGCAGTTGTTGACATGCTTCCAGTACTACGTCTCTGTCCAGGAAGGCGCAAACTGACCTCGTCGTCACTAGCATCTTCCTCCACCTCCTCTGCTGACCTCATCTCTTGGCTGACTGTGGGTTGACAGTAAGTGGGATCTCCGACCTCATCATCATCACCCTGTGCGTTATCACACCTGTCGTCCTCAGAGCCAACCTGTTCCTGCCCTGACAAAAAACTAAAGTTGTCGCTCCAATCAGGTATTTGAGTCTTATCATCGTCTTCCTCATTGTCTCCACCAACAGGAGTTACAGTTTGGGAATGAGGGTCTACATTATGGTCAGAACCTTCTGCGTCTGGTCCTGGATCCGACTCATAAAGATTCTGGGCATCAGTGCAGATCATTTCCTCGTCTGGATTCACAGAAGCGCTGGAGTCGACCTCTGATTGCCAGGCTATAGTATAAGTAAACAGCTCTGCAGACTCAACCATCTGTTCTACCTCATACTCAGACGGGCAGCTGGAGATTTGGGAGCTGTGAGGAAGCAAGTGCGATTTGGGTGACACCTTTGAGGACTGGAGTATTTGTGATGTTGAAGTTGATGTGGAGGAGAGCCCACTTAAAGGAGCACTTGATATCCGTTGAAGCACCTGCTGTTTTTGTGCCTCATCTGGAATTTGTAGCGATTGGCGTGGCCGTAAGAAAGGGATCTAATCACATTGTCCGCTAAAAGAAGTAGACATTTTAGTTTGGCTGGAAGATGGTCTTTCTTCTGCACCTACCCCACGGATACAACCTTTTTTCCCCTTCCCAACACGCCTATTCCCCTTTCCACCAGCAGCAGGCCTTTTTCCACTCATTTTGGTGGTTAACTAATTCACAACTCTGGAGTTGTTTGCACAAAAAAACAATGGATGGTAACCGAGCAGAGCTGAGTGGCCAAACTGTGGTATTAGGCCAAAACTATTGGCTGGGTTAGATGCAGAAAAAAAATATTTTTAATTTGCAACCTGATGGAGGTCAGTATAGATGGACTAATAGACCAAGTCCCACACACCGCTAGAAGCCCAAATATTTTTTCAGAGCTAGATGCAGAAAATTTTTTTATTCAATTTGCAACCTGATGGAGGTCAGTATAGATGGACTAATAGACCAAGTCCCACACACTGCTAGAAGCCCAAATATTTTTTCAGAGCTAGATGCAGAAAAAAATTATTTTTAATTTGCAACCTGATGGAGGTCAGTATAGATGGACTAATAGACCAAGTCCCACACACTGCTAGAAGCCCAAATATTTTTTCAGAGCTAGATGCAGAAAAAAATTATTTTTAATTTGCAACCTGATGGAGGTCAGTATAGATGGACTAATAGACCAAGTCCCACACACTGCTAGAAGCCCAAATATTTTTTCAGAGCTAGATGCAGAAAAAAATTATTTTTCATTTGCAACCTGATGGAGGTCAGTATAGATGGACTAATAGACCAAGTCCCACACACCGCTAGAAGCCCAAATATTTTTTCAGAGCTAGATGCAGAAAAAAATTATATTCAATTTGCAACCTGCTGGACGTCAGTATAGAAGGACTAATAGAACAAGTCCCACACACTGCTAGAAGCCCAAATATTTTTTCAGAGCTAAATGAAGAAAAAAATTATTTTTAATTTGCAACCTGATGGAGGTCAGTATAGATGGACTAATAGACCAAGTCCCACACACTGCTAGAAGCCCAAATATTTTTTCAGAGCTAGATGCAGAAAAAAATTATTTTTAATTTGCAACCTGATGGAGGTCAGTATAGATGGACTAATAGACCAAGTCCCACACACCGCTAGAAGCCCAAATATTTTTTCAGAGCTAGATGCAGAAATTTTTTTTATTCAATTTGCAACCTGATGGAGGTCAGTATAGATGGACTAATAGACCAAGTCCCACACACTGCTAGAAGCCCAAATATTTTTTCAGAGCTAGATGCAGAAAAAAATTATTTTTAATTTGCAACCTGATGGAGGTCAGTATAGATGGACTAATAGACCAAGTCCCACACACCGCTAGAAGCCCAAATATTTTTTCAGAGCTAGATGTAGAAAAAAATTATATTCAATTTGCAACCTGCTGGACGTCAGTATAGAAGGACTAATAGAACAAGTCCCACACACTGCTAGAAGCCCAAATATTTTTTCAGAGCTAAATGAAGAAAAAAATTATTTTTAATTTGCAACCTGATGGAGGTCAGTATAGATGGACTAATAGACCAAGTCCCACACACTGCTAGAAGCCCAAATATTTTTTCAGAGCTAGATGCAGAAAAAAATTATTTTTAATTTGCAATCTGATGGAGGTCAGTATAGATGGACTAATAGACCAAGTCCCACACACCGCTAGAAGCCCAAATATTTTTTCAGAGCTAGATGCAGAAATTTTTTTTATTCAATTTGCAACCTGATGGAGGTCAGTATAGATGGACTAATAGACCAAGTCCCACACACTGCTAGAAGCCCAAATATTTTTTCAGAGCTAGATGCAGAAAAAAATTATTTTTAATTTGCAACCTGATGGAGGTCAGTATAGATGGACTAATAGACCAAGTCCCACACACTGCTAGAAGCCCAAATATTTTTTCAGAGCTAGATGCAGAAAAAAATTATTTTTAATTTGCAACCTGATGGAGGTCAGTATAGATGGACTAATAGACCAAGTCCCACACACCGCTAGAAGCCCAAATATTTTTTCAGAGCTAGATGCAGAAAAAAATTATATTCAATTTGCAACCTGCTGGACGTCAGTATAGAAGGACTAATAGAACAAGTCCCACACACTGCTAGAAGCCCAAATATTTTTTCAGAGCTAAATGAAGAAAAAAATTATTTTTAATTTGCAACCTGATGGAGGTCAGTATAGATGGACTAATAGACCAAGTCCCACACACTGCTAGAAGCCCAAATATTTTTTCAGAGCTAGATGCAGAAAAAAATTATTTTTAATTTGCAACCTGATGGAGGTCAGTATAGATGGACTAATAGACCAAGTCCCACACACCGCTAGAAGCCCAAATATTTTTTCAGAGCTAGATGCAGAAAATGTTTTTATTCAATTTGCAACCTGATGGAGGTCAGTATAGATGGACTAATAGACCAAGTCCCACACACTGCTAGAAGCCCAAATATCTTTTCAGAGCTAGATGCAGAAAAAAATTATTTTTAATTTGCAACCTGATGGAGGTCAGTATAGATGGACTAATAGACCAAGTCCCACACACTGCTAGAAGCCCAAATATTTTTTCAGAGCTAGATGCAGAAAAAAATTATTTTTAATTTGCAACCTGATGGAGGTCAGTATAGATGGACTAATAGAACAAGTCCCACACGCTGCTAGAAGCCCAAATATTTTTTCAGAGATAAATGAAGAAAAAAATTATTTTTAATTTGCAACCTGATGGAGGTCAGTATAGATGGACTAATAGACCAAGTCCCACACACTGCTAGAAGCCCAAATATTTTTTCAGAGCTAGATGCAGAAAAAAATTATTTTTAATTTGCAACCTGATGGAGGTCAGTATAGATGGACTAATAGACCAAGTCCCACACACCGCTAGAAGCCCAAATATTTTTTCAGAGCTAGATGCAGAAAAAAATTATATTCAGTTTGCAACCTGATGGAGGTCAGTATAGATGGACTAATAGAATGATGCTATGCCCAAAAGATTTTACTTCACTAGGTGCAGTAAAAAAATTGGTATTCTATACACAGGTGGTATATCTTGCAACACAGATAGGCTACTCCACTGACTAACACACTCTGCAATAGGCCAAAAAGGATTAGCTTTGCTAGATTCAGCCAAATGCTGTGAAAAAAACTTGCACAGCACTGGCACAGACCTGCCTGGCAAAAACTGATAGGAACTGATGTAACCTAGTCCTGAAAAGGACTCCAATTACAATTAGTCTTTACTTCCACAATCTATCTATTTAAGAGCACAGACCTGCCTGATAAAAGTCGTAGGAAATGCTGTAACCTAGTCCTTAAAAGGACTGCAATCACAACTATTCCCTACTCCCAAGCTATCTGTATATTTGTGCGAAAATTGGCTTGAAATTAACAAGGTATAGCGCACACAGCAACAGCGGTGCCGTCTAACATGTAGCTGCAGCAGTGAGAAAATGGTGGCGACGGGGAAAATGGCTTGGTCTTATAGGGCAAGGACATGTGACATACACTGCCAATCACACATGCCCTTGCTTGTGTGAAAAAAAGCACTTCGCTCCGTGTGTGCGCTGCTGATAGGCTGACAGATTGCACCTCCCCACTGCAAATGCGGGAAAGAGAAAAAAAAATGGAGATCTTCATTGTTCCTGCAGAGATCCATCCCCTGCCCCTCCCCCCGCCCCGCTGTACACTCAAACTGCGTATTAACATTAATTTTCATCATTACTGAGAAAAAATCCAGTTATGATTTTGGTGCACGAACAGTTATCGAACGTAACCTCGAACAGCCGAATTTTTCTCAAATTGTTCGTGTTCGCCGACCGGCTCGAACACCGCCCAAAACAGCTCGAATTTGAGATTGGCGAACAGTTCGAGTAGAACAACGCTCATCTCTAGTGATCAGTGTGATGGAGAAAGCACAGTTTTAAATACCTGGCCTGTAGGTAAGTAGTTTGAACAGCAAACTTGTGTGAATTGCTTCACTGACACACTGAAAGAAATTTTTAATGGAGGCCAGAAACGGCAGTATTTTCTGACAATGTATATGTTATCTGTGTGCCGGAGAAAACAGAGTTTTAAATACCTGGCCTGCAGGTAAGTAGCTTGAACAGCAAACTGGTGTGAATTGCTTCACTAACACAATAAAGAAACTTTTTAATGGAGGCCAGAAATGGCAGTATTTTCTGACAACGTATATGTCATCCGTGTGACGGAGAAAACACAGTTTTAAATAGCTGAATTTCTAGCGCTGTAATATGGAAAGGACCTGGCTGTATTCTGCAGTGCTAAGAAGCAAATGGCGCAGAAAAACGGTGTTCTCTGGATTACTTTTTATGCAAATAATGAGGATTAAGATCCCAAAAAAAGTATTCCTGGCCCCTGAGACCTGGGCCTTTGTATAGAAATATCTAACAGTAGCAGAAGGCAGAATTGGAATGGAGCCTCTTGTGCTATATGCACTGCAGTCTGCTATATACCCTGCCTGCCTGCCTATATACACTGCCTGCCTGATATCTCTGCAGATGGATTAGTTAGTCCTCAAAAGGACTGTTTGTTAAGATGGATATGTGTAATGTACGGTTTTTCTCCCTACACTACCTAATACACAAGAAAATCTCTCCCTAACGCAGCAGCACCTCTCCCTACACTGATTCCGGAGTGACTGTGACGAGCATGGCGGCGCCAGGTCTGATATAGACCTGATGACGCTGTGCTACCAGCCAATCACTGTAATGACACAACCAACCTGGCTACGGCATTACAGTGAGTGGCAGGCAATACCTGCATGTTGATTGGCGCTCTGTAGAGCGCCAAACATGCAGGGAGTGGACCCGAGCTCCTGCCGAGCAACCCCGGAAATACTCGGCGAGAACCGAGCATCTCGAGCAGTGAGATGCTCGGGCAAGCACCGAGCAGTAGAAACTCATCACTAACATTAACATCTTTGGACGTAATTTAAAATGGAAACTATTTTTCCAACAACATAACAGGGAGCAATGCCACCATCTGGGGCTTATGGATGAGGACATTGAAAGATACCGAGCATTGATAGGACTTGCACAGGAGGGACAACAGGAGGACACTAGGGAAAGGGGACTAGGTCCCTTCACAGATTTAAAGAGAAGAAGTGCAAAGATGCCCCATTACAGAGAAATTACACGCGTTGATATCTTTGATAAATTAGTGGAAGAGGACCTATGCACAATCTCAAAACAGTCCCCTGAATATGTTTCAAATTTGTCCACTAATGAAGAACTAGCCCTCACCAGGCTGGACAAAAATAAAGACCTTATAATAAAGGCATCTGATAAAGGGGGTAATCTAGTCCTCCTTGACCATAAGAAATATCTGACTATGTGTTGGGCACTCCTGAGGGACTGTGAAACTTATGGGGTTCCACCGCAGGATCCTACTGAAACCTATACTAAGACCATTATGGGGATTTTGGAAGATGGTAGGGACAAAGGTCTACTATCTAAAAATGAATTTAAATTCCTTTCACCCAGTTCACCAATGATACCAATGTTCTATGCCCTACCTAAAGTTCATAAGGGCCTCAGCCCCCTTAGTTGCCACCCAATAGTCGCTGGCATTAACTCCCTCTCACAAAATGTTGGTGTATACATTGATCGTGTATTGCGTCCGTTTGTTGCCGCTCTACCCTCGTATACCCGGGATAAACTGCATCTGTTGACCCAATTAGAGGGGATCACTTTAGAGGAGAATACCATCCTGGCCTCCATTGATGTGGAGGCCCTCTATAGTAGTATCCCACACGATGTGGGGATCATGGCGATGGGACATTTTTTAAAAACGAGAGTTATTGAATGCTCCAATCACAATAGGCTCATACAGGAGTTATTGTGGTTCATCCTGATCCATAATAATTTTTTTTTTGGTAAGTAATTCCACCAGTTCAGGGGCATGGCAATGGGGAGCCCCTGTGCCCCCACCTATGCCAACCTGCTTCTGGGCTGGTGGGAGGAAACCATCATTGTTGGGGAGGATGATAAGTGGTGGCACCTATGTATAGGCCTCTGGGCAAGATACATTAATGACATTTTGGTGTTCTGGTCTGGCTCAGAGGCCAATTTTGTGCTCTTTGTGGAGACTATTAACAACAATTCTCTTGGTCTCATATTTACATTTGAATGTCAGAAATCTAGCATTGCTTTTCTGGATCTGTTGATCAAGAAAGAAAGAGATGGCTCTATTAATACAAGTACATATAGGAAGCCATCCGCCACGAACAGCCTCCTGAAGCGGGATAGCCACCACGAGAAAAATTGAAGAGAGGCATCCCGAAGGGCCAGTTCCTTCGGATCAGAAGGAACTTTTCCAACTTTGGTACCTTCAGGGAACAAGCAGACAACCTCTATAATAGATTTAGAGACAGGGGGTATCCTCACCAGGTCCTAGATAATTCTTATAGGAATGCAAGCAGCAGCGACAAGCGGTCCCTGTTGACAAATAAGGGAAGAGAACAAGGGACGAAAATGTCGAGGATTGTTGGTGCCTTTGACAATCCGTCCCAAAGAGTATATCAAATTCTGAAGAGACACTGGAATATATTATTGGCACACCCAAATCTCAGGGGATTGGTTACATCTTCCCTGAGTGTCATCTACAGTAAAGGAAGATAAATTGGGGACAGTCTTGTACACAGCCTATACCAAAGACCTACTAGACCAGGGACCTGGCTGGATAGGAGACCCTGTGGTTATTGCCGCTGTGGAAACTGCTGTTATTGTGGATGGACGGAGGTTTGCAAAACCTTCAAGAGTGCATCCACGGGAAAAATATTCTCTATAAGGGACTATGGTAACTGCAAAACGTCTGGAGTGGTCTTCAAGGCCACCTGTACCTATCCATTGGACTATGTAGGGAAGACCACGAGGGAGATTAGAAGGAGAGTGGGAGAACACCTGGGGGACATTAGAAACAGGCGGGATACCCCGGTTGCATGTCACATAAATGAAGTCCATAGAGGACGCTTAAACGAAATATCTTTTTGCATGGTTGAACCAATCAGACCCAAAATAAGAGGGGGTAACCTTGACAGAGCGATTCTGGGGAAGGAATCCGAATGGATCTTCAGAATGCAATCGCTGACCCCAAAAGGATTGAACGAACAGCTATCATACAATGCTTCCTATGAGTCTCTCCCTCATGGTCTTCTCTTCCCTTCCTCCCTCTGTTCACCTGGTTTAGCCTTCCTCTTTTTAACATATGGTGTTTTGCAACATAAACCTGAATATTGCCATACTTTTGACCAGTCTATTTGGGGTCTCCTCATTGTAGAGATTGAGTGTAGAAATGGCCCAGTGTTCATTATAATGACAGGGACAATGTCAAACTGGGTTTAGTTTCATACATATATCATGGGTACCCCTATGTGGTGCCATTTATCATTTATCTACGACATTTCACTTTATATCCCCTCTTTTTTCTCCTTTTCTTTATTAACTCCCCATTTTGGTTTATGGTATGGATGACTAATATTTTGAGAAGCCTTGTAACCTACTCTCTTATGAATAAGATGGATTATTGTGGCCGCAGTTCTCCTGATGTAACTTTAGCACCCATGGGAATGGCTTTATATTGTCCCTTGGGCATACACTCTATGGGGAACTGTATCTATTCAATGTAGGTGCGTAGAGTGAACCTAAAATGCGTTACTGTCTGGAGCGCAGATGTCAACTCCGGGAAATACATTTCCGATGTAGCGCCATCATTATCTGCACATAGAGTCAGTGTACGTTCCACTGTGGAACGCACCCGTCATTTCCAGGTGTATAGCCAACCAGTGAAAGGCACATCCAGTTTACTGCCATCATGACCTGTCCACAGCGCTGGTGAGCGTTCCACTGTGGAGCGGACCCATCACTTCCTGGTGCTTGTCCGGCCGGACGCACGTGACTCCATGGATGGGAGAGGCGCTTCTGGACCAGGGGGTGACGTCGCACCATCTGCGCTTCAGCACTGTACCGTGGACCTCGAGGGTCTAGGTGTCAGACATGCGAAATCGTGAGATTAGGACAGGGAAGCACAATGCGCTATACAGGACCATAAACCAGAAGGAAGTGGGGTATGTACTAACATATCAATTAAGGGGGATATTTAAACTTTGCCTCTGGACATTGCTCCATAGCCAGCTATCCTGCTGCAACCCTACCTATCTTGCTATCCTGCAGCTATCTACATTATCCAGCTTTATCCATTCTGGGCATAGAATTCAGCTATTGGCCTCCTGATGAACCATAATGATTGGAGAAACACATTGAGGCAAAATCTAAATACGAGATAAGTTTATTTATCTATTATCTATATCTATACTCTTGAAATTTTTATGCCTGGAATACTTCTGTACTAGAATAGGCTGTCACCTTACACTTTGTGCTTAGTTCACCTGCTAGGGCACAATAGGGACAGGAAGGGACAGCCGCCGCTGAGCGGGGGCGCCAAATACACTACTAGAGTGCCAACCTCTGCGTCAGGCAGGATCAGCATAGAGTTGTATCAGGGCAATATAAGTCCTTATTATTTACCCTCCTCAGGGAGTAATGTCATTATTGAATATTGATAGTTACAACATTTGTTTTAATAAATGGTGTTTTAATGAAACAAATAAAGATATATATTTTTAGAGGGTTTATATGTTCACAAAGGCTAATTTGGCCATAATAGAGATTTAACTGACTCTGAAAATTAAAAAATTGATAAAAGTTTTATAGAGGGATGCAGCACTCTTGAAATTGAAAAGATATTGAGTCGCGATCACAGAACCATTAAAAGTTTTGTTGTTTTTTCACATGGCAGAAACTGTGGTAAGCTCCTTGAAATTGATGTTGAGTTCCAAGTTGCACTTCACTGCCAACAGCAGCAATTACAGCCAGGGACTTAACATGTCTTTTATGGTCCAATGAGTCAATATTTTGTATGGCCGTGATGAGGGCTTGTAGGTTACTGGTGATGATACTCCTACATCAGTGGAAACTTATCTACTTCCACAACATCATCCTCAATGGACATCCATTCATCCCCCAACCCTAATTAGGCAGAACATAGTATCAAATGTCACACAGGATGCCTGCTAGTGTTATGATCTGCTACAAGAACTAAGGAAAGAAAGGGAATCTGTCCCTACAATAAGACTAAGCTGATTCCCTACATTGCAGCGGGCGACCTGTTCCTTGTGAACAGACCCGCCTTCGTCCTCAGCTAGTCTGAACGCAGACCTATAGAGAAAAGGGAGGGGTCCCTAAAAGAACTAAGGACTGGGACAAATTTGGACACCTGCTAGCTGATGTTGCAGCGGAGCAAAAAGACAAACAGACAAAAAGTACTTAGGGGTCCAAAGGACCAAACGAACTAGAGAGATAGGTACAAAAGCACCTGGCTAGATAGAGAGTCAAATAACACTGAAGTCCAGCAAAGCCAGAAGGGCGGAGCTGGAATAAATAGGCAGCAGGTCACGTGACCACAAAGTAGAAAAAAACTAACAGGAGGGTTCTAACAGTGCCCCCTCTTCTATGAGGATCCTGCGGATCCTCCAGGCCCAGGCCTATCAGGAAACCTCCAGTGGAACACTCTGACAAGTCTAGGAGCAGAGACATCATCCGCCCTTACCCAGGAGTTATCCTCGGGACCGAAACCTTTCCAAGTGACGAGATACTGCAATCTCCCTCTATGCCTTCTGGAATTCAGGATACGAGAAAATTCATATTCACCATCTTCCACCACCGGAGGAACTGTGACAGTAGCATCCCTATCCGATACATCAGCCTTTTTCAATAAGGAAACATGTAACACAGGATTAATCTTCCAGGAGGTGGGGACCTCCAACCTAACAGCAGACTGGTTAACCACCTGAAGCACCTTAAATGGCCACACAAACTTCGGACCAAATTTTTTACAGGGAATCCTCAACCGCAGATTCTTTGAGGACAACCAAACCATGTCACCCACCGTAAACAAAACGTCTTTACGTTTCCTGTTAAAATACATCTTGGACTTTTTGTTAGCCTCTTGAAGGTTACAACATACATCAGTCCAAACTCTCTCCAAATCACCGGAAAAATTCTCCTCCTCCGGCACAGCCGACACCAATTTGGAGAACGAACCAAACGACGGATGTCTCCCAGTACAACAAAAAAAAGGAGAACACCCAGCAGAAGAGGATGTATGGTTGTTAAGAGCAAATTCAGCGAGTGGCAGAAACTCAAACCACCCCTCTTGATTGTCTGCCACAAAACAACGCAAAAACTGCTCAACATCCTGGTTCTTTCTTTCTGTCTGTCCATTAGACTCAGGATGATACCCAGATGAAAATGACAAATGGACTCCCAACCTGTCACAAAAAGCACGCCAAAAGCGAGCCACAAACTGAGGTCCCCTATCAGAAACAATGTCGGTGGGAATGCCATGGAGTCTGACAATTTCCTTAAGAAACGCCTTAGCGAGTGTCTTAGCGCAGGGTAGTTTAATGAAAGGAACCAAATGACACATCTTGCTTAAATGGTCCACGACCACCCAGATGCCAGTGAAACCCTCGGACACAGGAAGGTCAGTTATAAAATCCATTGCCAGGTGGGTCCAAGGCTCACTAGGAACCTCCAGAGGGCAAAGCAACCCCACAGCAGGGGTATGTGAAACCTTTGACCTAGCACACACCGTACATTGACGCACGCACTTGATGACTTCCTTCTGCCACCCAGGCCATCAAAAACTGAGACTTATAAGTCTCTTAGTCTCAGAAATTCCTGGATGACCTGCCAACCGAGATATTCCACAAACAAATCTTTCCTAAAGGTTCTAGGCACAAGCAACCTCCCATGGGGAGTGTTAGATGGGGCATCCTCCTGGGCTTTCAGAATCCCATCTTCCAAAATGGGTCCAATGCAGCTACCACAACTCCTTCCTGTAAAATGCTCTGCTCCTCCTCGGTACCAACCATGGGACAAAAGCTGCGAGATAAAGTATCGGCTTTAACATTCTTGGTACCAGGGATGTAAGTAACAGAAAAATTAAACCGAGAAAAAAAAGTGCCCACTTAGCCTGACGGGCATTCAAGCGCTTGGCAGCATCCAGATAAATCAAATTTTTATGATCAGTGAAAACCTAAACCGGAAATTTAGCACCTTCCAAGAAATGCCGCCAATGTTCAAACGCGAGTTTAATAGCCAGCAATTCCCGATTACCAACATCGTAATTAAGTTTGGTTTCTGAAAATTTTTTCGAAAAAAAAGCACAGGGATGTACTCCATCCTTGTTCTCCTGAGACAAAAGCGCACCGACCCCCACCGAAGAAGCATCAACCTCAACCAAAAAAGGCTTGTTCTCATCGGGCTGCATAAGGATAGGGGCAGAACTGAACCTCTCCTTAAGATACACAAAAGCTTCAATGGCCTCAGTAGTCCACTGGACCGTATTCGCACTTTTCCTGGTGAGATCGGTTAGCGGCTTAACAATTATAGAAAAATTCTTAATGAATTTTCTGTAATAATTGGCGAAACCCAAAACCTGCACAGCCTGAACCTTCACCGGGTCCATGTCAAAGCCCTCACTGGAGATAATGTAGCCCAAGAAACAAATTCTCTGCACAGCGTACTCACATTTCTCCAGCTTACCAAAAAGTGAATTGTCACTTAATAACTGCAATACCTCACGTACGCTCTGCCAATGAGACTCCAGATCTGGCGAATAAATCAAAATGTCATCCAAATACACAACCACATTCTTACCAATCAAAGGTCTCAGGATGTCATTAATAAGGTTCTGAAAAAACGCGGGTGCATTGGTAAGACCAAAGGGCATCACCAGATTCTCAAAATTACCTACCGGAGTGTTGAAAGCAGTTTTCCATTCATCACCCTCCTTTATTCGTAACAAATTGTATGCCCCCCGGAGATCAATTTTAGAGAACCACTGGGCCCCCACTAACTGGTTAAATAATTCAGGAATTAACGGAAATGGGTAGGAATTGCGTACGGTAATTTTATTAATTTTGCGAAAATCCAGACATGGACGTAAACCGCCGTCCTTTTTCTTTACAAAATAAAATCCAACAGCCACAGGCGACTTAGAAGGTCTAATGTCACCAGCAGCCAAGCTCATCTGTATGTATTCCTCCAAGGCCTTTCTCTCAGGGATAGTCAGATTAAATAAGCGACTCTTGGGAAGAGTAGCTCCAGGAACAAACTCAATGGTGCAATCATAGTCCCTATGAGGAGGTAAAACTTGCGACTCCTCCTGTGAAAAATCCTTCCAAAAATCCTGAACAGGTACAGGTAATTCCCCTTTTTCCACAGCCACAATGCGACCGTTACAACACTTATCATAGCACTTAGGACTCCATGACTTAATCTCTTAAGTAGACCAGTCCAGTAAAGGATTGTGCAGTTTTAACCAAGGCAAACCTAAAACTACCGGAGAAGGTAAATTATTTAATACCACCAAATCCAAATTTTCCTGGTGAATACCATTGATAGTGAGGGGAAATTCAGCAACCTTGTGAGTAATACATTTCAAAGGAGTGTTGTCAATAGCAATCACAGAAATAGGTGATGACAAAGTTTTGGATTCCAATTTAAGTTTTTCCAAAACCCCTTATCAATCACATTAAGTGTTGAACCACAATCCACAAATACCTGAAATTCAATAAAATCTTCCTGCAATAAGGTACTCCCTGAAAGAAATACTCCCTTAGAATTCAAACAAGCAATACGGGCGTAACTGTCCTTTTTCTTTTTCTTTGCTTAAACGAAGCTCACAGTTCTTAATCAAATGGTCAGATTTACCACAGTAAAAACACAATCCCTTGGAAAACCTGCGGTCTCTTTCCTGAGAGCGGAGTGACATCGCCCCAACTTCCATCGGTACTCCGCCGTCTGAGCAGACCCTCTGAGGACTAGGAGCTGCCATTGCAGGAATTTTCTCATCATTAACCCTGGCACGCAGTCTCCTGTCCACACGTATAGCTAATTGCATGGCTTCTTGCAAGGTCACGGGTGCAGGGAATGCAGTCAGCAGATCTTTAACCCTTTCACTTAGACCGGCAAGAAACAAACATTTTAACGCCGAATCATTCCATTTCACTTCTGAAGACCACCTTCTGAAGTGTGTACATTAATTTTCAACATCACCTGACCCCTGCTTCAAATGTCTCAGTTCTGTCTCAGCAGATGAGACTCGATCAGGATCGTCATACAATAACCCCATAGCAGAAAAAAAAATCCTCCACTGATCTAACACACGGATCATTAGGTTGGAGAGAAAAGGCCCACCCCTCTGGTTCTTTGCGCAAAAGTGACATGATAAACCCAATGCGCTGTGATTCATTCCCAGAGGACCTGGGTCTCAAACAAAAATATAATAAACAAGCATTTTTAAAGGAAAAAAAATCTTGTTGTTTACCATCAAAAATATCAGGCAGTCCTACCTTCGGTTCCACAAAATGCGCTCCAGGACAGCTACTCACGTGATGCTGGAGCTCGGCCACCTCCAGAGACAATCCCTGCAGGCTTTGAGCCAAATCTTGCACAGAAGCCATACTGATCCCCGGATTTCTTTCCTTAAAGTTTTAGTTTGGGCTGGACTTACTGTTATGATCTGCTACAAGAACTAAGGAAAGAAAGGGAATCAGTCCCTACAATAAGACTAAGCTGATTCCCTACGTTGCAGCGGGCGACTTGTTCCTTGTGAACAGACCCACCTTCATCCTCAGCTAGTCTGAACGCAGACCTATAGAGAAAAGGGAGGGGTCCCTAAAAGAACTAAGGACTGGGACAAATTTGGACACCTCCAAGCTGATGTTGTAGCGGAGCAAAAAGACAAACAGACAAAAAGTACTTAGAGGTCCAAAGGACCAAACGAACTTGAGAGATAGGTACAAAAGCACCTGGCTAGATAGAGAGTCAAATAACACTGAAGTCCAGCAAAACCAGAAGGGCGGAGCTGGAATAAATAGGCAGCAGGTCACGTGACCACAAAATATAAAAAAACTAACAGGAGGGTTCTAACAGCTAGTTAACTACAACCAATCTAAAGTGTTTATCTCCAGCACCCCTTCATCAAGGCCAAAATGAAAAATGCCATTCTTGATCCATCTGGGGCTCAGATTAATCATTTTTGAACAGTTTTTCTTATTTTAAAATGCATGGAAAGTTTGTCTGTTCTTTGTGTCAATAATCAGGTTATTGGTTACCACTGGTTACCATATATTTACCAGTAGTCAAATATGTTGAGCACAGGCGTACATAGGAATCATAGCAGAAGTTCTAATTGGGCCCGCCACACAAAAAAAAATGTAAAAATGTAAATAATTGTCGAGGTCACAGAAGAGCAGATCTCACAACCTTCAAGCCTTTACATAGTAATTTTCCTCATGCTGAAGTCCTAGATCACTTTTTCATTGCCCATAAAGTGTGGTGCCAACAAAAGTGCCCCTCAAACACGGTATGATACCCACATGATGAATTCCTCCAAATACGCAGTATAATGAACCTACTGTACCCCATCTCAACTCCCAGGGTAAAGTATGATGACACCTACACAGTATGATCCCCCAACTGCCCCACACCTCTCCACACTCCATAGAGTATAGTGCACTCGCCATGGTCCTCCACACAGTATAAGACTCTCGCCATGGTCCTCCACACAGTATAAGGCACTCGCCATGGTCCTCCACACAGTATAAGGCACTCGCCATGGTCCTCCACGCAGTATAATGCACTCCCTCGGGGTCCTCCTCGCAGTATAATGTACTCCCTCGTGGTCCTCCACGCAGTATAATGCACTCCCTCGTGGTACCCCACGCAGTACAATGCACTCCCCCGTGGTCCTCCACACAGTACAATGCACTCCCCCATGGTCCTCCACACAGTACAATGCACTACCCATGGTCCTCCACACAGTACCATGCACTCCCCCATGGTCCTCCACACAGTACAATGCACTCTCCCATGGTCCTCCACACAGTATAAGACACTCGCCATGGTCCTCCACTCAGTATAATGCATTCCCCCATGGTCCTGTACTCAGTATAATGCAGCCCCCCATAGGGTAAAATGCAGCCCCAGTCCTCCCGTATTATCAGTACACACTGATTTAAAAATAAATACATACGCACTCACTGCTCCTCGTTCCCCGCTGCTTCAGTCTCTGCAGCTCATCACCTCAGCAGCTGCCAGCTCCACTGTCTGACACAGAGTGGAGCGTCATCATGCTGCTGCATCAGACACAGAGGAGGAATGATGGGAGAGGGAGTGTCACATGATGCTCCCTTCTCCAGGTTTTCGTGGGCCCTGGGAGAAAGAGTCTCAGTGGCCCCTTTAACACATCCAACCATTCGTGATGCACAGATACAGCAGAGAAATTATAGATATAGATATAGTACAATGCCAAAAATTTCACTGACTTCTTACATTTCATGAGTGATATCTATTATAAATTCTACAATAGCTCAGAAACCGGTGAATCCCCACAGTGCACAGTGCAGACCGGACAGAATAGTCCTCCATACAGTGTTATGGCACCACTAAGTCCTCCATACAATATTATGGGCACCACATAGTCCTCCATACAGTATTATGAGCCCCATATAATGCTCCATACAAAATACTGGATCCCATATAATGCACCATAGAGAATACTGCCTAGTCCCCATGTAATGCCCCATGCAGGCTGGGCCCCATGTACTGTCCCATGCCTCCTGGGCCCCACACAGAGCCCCCACAAGTCCGCTGCATCCCCCAGGGCCCCCACAAGCCCGCTGTATCCCCCCGGGGCCCCACAAGCCCGCAGCACCCCCCCAGAGCCCCCACAAGCCCGCATCATCCCCCCAGAGCACTCACAAGCCCACAGCATCCCCCCAAGGGCCCTTACAAGCTCACAGCATCCCGCCCAGGGCCCCACAATCCCACAGCATGCCCCACAAGCCCGCAGAATCCCCTCCAGAGAACCTACAAGCCAACAGCATCCCCCCAAGGGCCCCCACAAGCCCACAGCATCCCCCCAGGGTCCCACAAGCCCACAGCATCCCTCCCAGGGCCCCACAAGCCCACAGCATCCCCCCCAAGGCCCCACAAGCCCGCAGAATCCCCCCCAGAGCCCCCACAAGCCCACAGCATCCCCCCAGGGCCCCACAAGCCGCAGCATCCCCCCCAGAGCACCCACAAGCCCACAGCATCCCCCCTAGGGCCCCACAAGCCCATAGTGTCCCCCCAGAGCCCCACAATCCTGCAGCATCCCCCCCAGGGCCCCACAAGCCTGCAGCATCCCCCATGGGCCCCACAAGCCTGCAGCATCCCCCCCAGGGCCCCACAAGCCTGCAGCATCCCCCCCAGGGCCTCCAAGCCCACAGCATCCCACCCAGGGCCCCACAAGCCCACAGCATCCCCCCAGAGCACCCACAAGCCCGCAGCATCCCCCCAGGGCCCCACAAGCTCGCAGCATCCCCCCCAGAGCCCCTACAAGCCCGCAGAATCCCCCTTAGGGCTCTCACAAGCCTGCAGCATTCTCTCCAGAGCCCTCACAAGCCCGCAGCATCCCCTTAGGGCCCCTACAAGCAAGCATTATCCCTGCATTATTCCCCAGAGCCCCCTAAGATCTCCACAAGCATTAATTAACCACACCAGACTGCCCTCCAGCATTAAGCCCCCCAAATCCCTCACTCCCAAGTATAAAGCCCCCTCACCCCAAAAACAACAAGAAGAAAAGACATCAGACCAGCAATTAATAGAACAATCTCCTGCTTCTCAGCTTAGCATACTGACCTCCTACTGCAGCTTCACCGGCAGCTCTGTCTCTGCATTAGACTCTGGCGTCTGGTGCTGAACTAGAACATGCCCCCGGAAATGACAAGGAGCCCATACATTCTAGCGTCTAGGGCACGGGAAGAGGTAAGTTTTGTGCCGGCCGCGGCGCTGAGCAGGCGGGCGGGCCATAATGCGACGGCGAGTAAGCTCCCACCGCCTGCTCAGGGCCCCGCCACTTGCCTGGGTGCAGGAGGGGGACCCGATGCGGGGGTACACAGTGCAGGCGACTGCTATGGGGCCCCCCCAGCTCACAGGCCCCATAGCAGTCGCGTGGCCTGCCGCCATTGGCGGGATGCCACTGATGTTGAGGTCACTGAGATATTACTAAGGCTCTGTTTTTTTGGTAATGAGCTTAAAAGGGGTTCAATACAGTCCTACACCGGGAGTGCAATATATATATCACAGGAGACATAGGGGATGCAACATACTGTATATAACACAGGAGATATTGGGCTGCTGCATAGACATCATAGTAGATGATGGGGCTGTGGCATAGACATCACAGGGAGCGCATTGGGCTGCGGCATAAACATCATAGGCAACATGAGGCTGTGGCACATACATCACAGGAGACATGGGGTTGTAGCATACACATCACAGGAAACGCTGCGTCTTAGACATCATAGGAGATGCTGGGGCTACAGTGTAGATACCATAGCAGACACTGGAGCTGCTGTAGAGACATCACAGGAGACGGTGGGGCTGTGGTATAATAATCACAGGAAGCACTGTGGACTGTCGTATAGCCATTACAGTAGACGCTGGGGCTGCGATATAGTTACCATAGGAGATGATGGGGCTGCCGCTGCTGTCTTCTTCTGTGAGACGGGAGAACATTGCACGCTAACTCTGCCCACAAAATACATCCAGACACTGGAACTGGCTAGTGTCCAGATGTACAGTGGCATGTAAAAGTTTGGGCACTCCTGGTCAAAATTACTGTTATTGCGAACAGTTAAGCAAGTTGAAGATGAAATAATCTCTAAAAGGCCTAAAGTTAATGATGACACATTTCCTTTCTATTTCAGACAAAAAAAAAATATTTTCATATTTTTCCATTTAAAAATGACAAAAAGTAAAATGGGCCGATGCAAAATTTTGGGCACCCTGCATGATTAATACCTAGTAGCACCCCCTTATGAAAGTACCGCAGCTTGTAAACGCTTTTTTTAAGAGTCTTTCAATTCTTGTTTGAGGGATTTTCATCCATTCTTCCTTGGAAAATTCTTCCAGTTCTGTGAGATTCCTTGGTCATCTTGCATGTACTGCTATTTTGAGGTCTAGCCACAGATATTCAATGATGTTCAGATTTGGGGAGTGTGAGGGCCGTTGTAAAACCGTGTCTTTTGAGGTAGTCTGTTGTGGATTTTGACATGCGATTAGGATCATTATCCATTTGTAGAAGCCATCCTCTTTTCAACTTCAGCTTTTTAACAGATGATGTTATGTTTGCATCAAGAATTTCTTGAAATTTCAATGAATCCATTCTTCCCTTTATTCGTGAAATGTTCCCTGTGCCATTGGCTGCAACGCAACCCCAAAGCATTAATGATCCACCCCATGCTTAATGGTTGGCGACATGTTCTTTTCCTGAAATTCTGTGGCCTTTTTTCTCCCCACATACTTTTGATAATTGTGGCCAAAGAGTTCTATTTTAACCTCATCTGTCAACGGGTCTTGTTTCCAAAGTGCATCAAGCTTGTTTAGATGTTCTTTTGCATACTTTTGACACTGAATCTTATGGTGAGGACGCAGGAGAGGTTTTCTTCTGATGACTCTTCCATGAAGGCCATATATGTGCAGGTGTCTCTGGACAGTAGAACAATGTACCACAACTCTAGAGTCTGTTAAATCTTTCTGAAGGTCTTTTGCAACCAAGTGGGAATTCTGATTTGCCTCTCTAGGAATCCTAAGGGCAGCTCTCACTGAAATTTTTCTTGGTCTTCAAGACCTTATCTTGACCTTCACTGTTCCTGTTAACTGTCATTTCTTAATTAAATTTCGAAATTGCAGAAATGGCAACTTGAAAATGCTTTGCTATCTTCTTGCATCCTTCTCCTGCTTTGTGGGTCGCTACCATTTTAATTTTCAGAGTCCTAGGAGCTGCTTAAAAGAACCCATGGCTGCTGATTTTGGCACAAGGTTAGAGGAGGCAGAGTTTTTATAAAGCTGGGAAATTTGCATCACCTGGCCTTTCCTTACAATGATATTGAATGAGCCGTAACCCTAACAGGCTAATTAAGTCTGAAAACCTTCGTTAAAGTTATCTGACACACAAATTTCCAAGGGTGCCCAAACTTTTGCATCTGCCCATTTTCCTTTTTGTAATTTTTAAAACGTAAAAAATGACAATATATATTTTAATATATTTTTTGGTTTAACCCCTTAAGCCCCGAGGGTGGTTTGCACGTTAATGACCAGGCCAATTTTTACAATTCTGACCACTGTCACTTTATGAGGTAATTACTCTGGAACGCTTCAACGGATCCCCCTGATTCTGAGATTGTTTTTTCGTGACATATTGTACTTCATGATTGTGGTAAAAATTTTTCGATATCACTTGCGTTTATTTGTGAAAAAAATGGAAATTTGGCGAAAATTTTGAAAATTTTGCAATTTTCAAAATTTGAATTTTTATGCCCTTAAATCAGAGAGATATGTCACACAAAAGAGTTAATAAATAACATTTCCCACATGTCTACTTTACATCAGCACAATTTTGGAACCAAAATTTTTTTTGGTAGGGAGCTATAAGGGTTAAAAGTTGACCAGCGATTTCTCATTTTTCCAACAAAATTTACAAAACCATTTTTTTAGGGACCACATCACATTTGAAGTCACTTTGAGAGGTCTTTATGACAGAAAATACCCAAAAGTGACACCATACTAAAAACTGCACCCTTCACGGTGCTCAAAACCACATTCAAGAACTTTATTAACCCTTCAGGTGCTTCACAGGAATTTTTTGAATGTGGAAGAAAAAAATGAACATTTAACTTTTTTCACAAAAATGTTACTTTAGACCCAATTTTTTTTATTTTCACAGAGGTAACAAGAAAAAATGGACCCCAAAATGTGTTGTGCAATTTCCCCTGGGCACGCAGATACCCAATATGTGGGGAAAAAAACACTGTTTTGGCACACGGCAGGGCTCGGAAGGGAAGGAGCGCCATTTGACTTTTTGATTGTAAAATTTGCTTGAATAATTAGCGGACGCCATGTTGTGTTTGGAGAGCCCCTGTGTGCCCAAACATTGGAGCTCCCCCACAAGTGACCCCATTTTGGAAACTAGACCCCCCAAGGCACCTATCTAGATGCATAGTAAGCACTTGGAACCCCCAGGTGCTTCACAAATTGATTCGTAAAAATGAAAAAGTGAAAAAAAAAAACACTTTTTCATTTTTATGAATCAATTTGTGAAGCACCTGGGGATTCAAAGTGCTCACTATGCATCTAGATAGGTGCCTTGGGGGGTCTAGTTTCCAAAATGGGGTCGCTTGGGGAGAGCTCCAATGTTTGGGCACACAGGGACTCTCCAAATGCAACATGGTATCAGCTAACAAATTGAATGGAAAATCGGCTCAAATTGTTAGCGGACACCAAGTTGTGTTTGGAGAGCCCCTGTGTGCCCAAACTTTGGAGCTCCCCCACAAGTGTCCCCATTTTGGAAACTAGACCCCCAAAGGCACCTATCTAGATGCATAGTGAGCAATTGGAACCCCCAGGTGCTTCACAAATTGATTCGTAAAAATGAAAAAGTAAAAAAAAAAACACTTTTTCATATTTATGAATCAATTTGTGAAACACCTGGGGGTTCCAAGTGCTCACTATGCATCTAGATAGGTGCCTTGGGGGGTCTAGTTTCCAAAATGGGGTCACTTGTGGGGGAGCTCTAATGCTTGGGCACACAGGGGCTCTCCAAACGCAACATGATGTCCGCTAACAATTTGAGCCGACAATTTGTTAGCGGATACCATGTTGCATTTGGAGAGTCCCTGTGTGCCCAAACATTGGAGCTCCCCCACAAGTGACCCCATTTTGGAAACTAGACCCCCCAAGGCACCTATCTAGATGCATAGTGAGCACTTGGAACCCCCAGGTGTTTCACAAATTGATTCATAAATATGAAAAAGTGTTTTTTTTTCACTTTTTTTACAGCAATACCAGAATCATATGGGGTTTTTATGACTGACAGCTGTCACACACAAAAAGACACATTTTTTGTAAAATCTAGTTTTTGCATCGCCATATTTTGAGAGCTATAATTTTTCCAGATTTTGGCAGACAGTCATGTGACGGCTCGTTTTTTGCGGGATGAGTTGACGTTGTTATTGGTGCCATTTTCAGGCACGTGACATTTTTTGATCGCTTTCTATTCCGATTTTTGGGAAGCAGAATAAACAAAAACCAACAATTCAGGAATTGTTTTTTTTTTATTCTGTTCCGCGTGTGGTAAAAGTGATAAGGCAGCTTTATTCTTCGGGTCAGTACGTTTACAACGGTACCACATTTATATCGTTTTTCTATGTTTTGCACTTTTACATAATAAAAGCAATTTTATAGAAAAAAATATTTTTTAGCATAGCTTTATTCTGAGAGCTATAACTTTTTTATTTTTCAGCTGATGGAGCTGTATGTCAGCTTGTTTTTTGCGGGACGAGATGACGTTTTCAGCGGTACCATTTTTATTTATATTCGTCTTTTTAATCGCGTGTTATTCCATTTTTTATTTGGCGGTAGGTGATAAAGCATTGTTTTATGCTTCGTTTTTTTTTTTTTACCGTGTTCACTGAAGGGGTTAACTAGTGGGATAGTTTTATAGGTCAGGTTGTTCCGGACGCGGCGATACCAAATATGTGTACTTTTATTGTTTTTTTTTTATAATAATATTTATTGATGGGTACATTATATTTTTATTTTTGGTGGATTATTTTATTTATTTTTTTTTTAATATTTTTGCAATTTTTTTATTTTTATTTTTTTTCACTTCCTGACAGTTTTTATACTTTATTACTTTGTCCCACTATGGGACTTTCATTTTTTTTTCTCTGATCGCCTGCATGGCACAGGAATGCAGCACCATCCCTGTGTCATACAGGCTATCAGCGCTGCACAGTGAGAAGATTGTTTGGAGATGCACTGCGCATGTCCAAACAATCTTCCTGCTGTCTGGTGACCCGGATATTGTCATGACGACATCGGGTCGTCATGGCAACACCCGGGAAGCCTTTGCAGACATCGCTGGAAGCCGGAAGAGGAGGTGAGTATCTGCGATCACCTCCCCTTGGCCCTGCAATGCTGCGATCGGCTGCGATCGACTTCGATCGCAGCATCGCAGGGGTTAATGTGCTGGGAGCGGTGCAGGACCGCTCCCTGCACATAGTACCGGGTGTCAGCTGTGACAATCAGCTGACACCCGGCGGCGATCGCGCCCGCACAGCCTGTGTGCGCGCGCGATCGCGATGACGTACTAATACGGGTCTGGCTCTTAAGTCCCAGGGCACAGACGCGTATTAGTACGTCAGATGTTATTAAGGGGTTAAAATGCAAAGAAAAGGTGTCATCTTTAACTTTAGGCCTTTTAGAGATCATTTCATCTTCAACTTGCTTAACTGTTCACAATAACAGTCATTTTGACCAGGGGTGGCCAAACTTTTACATGCCACTGTAAATATGGCAATTGTGCGAACTACTCATGATGCTGCCTTTAATAAATCACAAAAATTGATTTATCAGTATATAATATTTGTGAATAGTTGACATACATTTTCCCTTTTAATTAATTTTGTCTATTTATTGCAAATATGAATATATAATTTTAAAAAATCCACATGTTTAAGAAAGATTAGCAGTGCAGGTTTTTGGATTTCATTAGGGAGCAGTAACATATAGTTTTTTTTTTTTCCCCGTTTTAATCTTTCAATGATGTAAAGGGCTGGAGGCTAATTTAGAAAGCATCTGTCATTCATGATTTAAACATCAAAGACATAACTTAATTAACTTTTGTGAATATGCAAAAATAGGTTCTCTTTATTTAAATTTGCAAAAATCTGCATTGAGGGTTATTCCAAGTCCACTGATTAGCTTGCTAGCACAATATGGTCCTGAGTCTGACTTCTAATTTCCATTATTAAGCTGTTTTATAATAAAGTATTGTATTGAATGACAAAATTAGTGATGCTATTACATATTTAAGATACTTTTCCTGTTCAACAGTGTAACTCGTTTCAGCATCACATCTCTGTCTCTATCTCTTGCTGTATAGCTCCACTCTCTTTTCTCCAGTGAAATGATAAATGATCAGTCAGGCAACAAAAGTTTCTCTCTTTCATTTGTATTAGTGATTTGAGAAAAAATTGTAAAAATTAAAATGATGGTTACTTTTTAAATTTGGAACTAAAGATTATTGAATTAGCCAAATCAAGCGGATTTGACCTGGAAATTTGTTTTTCAGCAAATTTATTACTTGCAAATTGAATGTCCCTGATTATGCTCTGGGTCTCTCCACACACCACAGCATAATAAAGGTAGGATAAAGGGTAAAAAAAAACAACTAATACCTCTCCCCTCTCCGGCTGATTACTTTGCTCGATGTCCATTGTCCGGTCCTAAGTACCTATTCTTACCGCCGCTGGGCATTGAAACCCCTAGCATTTTTTCACTAGGGCAGGACCCTTGCTGCAATTGGGGGAGGCTGGAGAAGTGAGTGGTGATGTGAGCATTAGTTGTTGTTTTGTTTTTCTAACATTTTGCGGGCCCTCTATGGTTCAGCAAAGATAGCCAGCTGTCTGCCATTTTGCTGAGCTTGCACAGAGCACGTAAAAAAAATCTGTATTCTAAAGAATATGGATTTTAGTAAGTTTCCAGTAAAATTATATTCTACTCGAATAAAATCGCCCATGCCTGGTTGGAAAAACATCAGTCCATGTGACATTCAGTTCTGAAATAAGAAAGGAAATACAACAATCATGGTCCCTTCTCAGTTAGAGGAGAAAGGTATCAGAAAGACATCTGTGTTGCACGTTTTTTGAATGAGCATTGTGCAATACTGTATTTTCATTTTAGGTATGAGTGCAAAGAAATTGCATTGTGAAATCTAATAGTCTTCCAGGATTTCCTTTTGAAAGGAGATCATCCAGGAATAACCCTTTTGGCTTTCATTCGCAATCCTCAAAATTAATCCAGAAATACAACTCAAGCTTTAAAAAAATGTAAAATGATTGACATATGGATTTTAGGAAATGCACAGCAGTATGAGATTGCCTCTGAAACTGACACCATGAGTTTGAGACAGTGTTTAGTCTGTTCTTCCTTCTCCAGAATTTTCAGAGTAGCTTTTAGTTTTTCTTCAGTAGCATCTCTTTTTTCACAAAAAGCAGCATTCCAGGTGGCAAGGAAGCTATTTCTCAAGATTCTGTTCCTGTTAGGTGAGGATAGTCAACTTTTTGACTAGGAAGAGACAGAGGATCAGGTTGAGGTAAAGGACATGACTGAAATGCATGACTATGGGGGTGGTAGGAGCACTGGTAGCCATGTGGTGGAGGTAGGAGTACTGACTTCCGGAATGGTAGGATTACTCAGAGCAAATATAAAAGTCACAATCATGAGCTGGGGGATAGGAGCCTATGATGTTTCCTGGTAAGGATAATAATGATGATGGTTTTATGGCTGATAGGACATTGGAACTAGATTGTGGTGTTAAAGTTGGGATGATATATTTAGAATAGGATGGTGTGGTCTCAGCAACAAATAGAGGAGCCGACATTAAAGGGAACCTGTTACATGAAAAAACACTATTAACCTGCAAATATAATGTTAATATGCAGGTTAATAGTGCTCTGAACTTGCCTGGCGCCAGCACATTGCGCCCCGCTGCCATGAGGAAATTAACTTTATTCTTCACGGCAGCATTTGGCGTTCAGTGATGGGGTGTCGCCAACGTGGGTTCAGTCACTCCTCTGTGTATAGAGAGTGGTGGCGGTAACCACGTCCCCGGCACTGACTGAAAGCCGACCATAATGCTGAGCTGCTGTCATTCAGTGCCAGGGGCGCAGTTACAGCTGCTGCTCTCTATACACAGAGCAGTGACTGACGGTTGCGCCAGTGTCACCCCCGTGATTTAATGTTGAACCCTGTCCGAAGGAATAAAGTTAATTTCCTCTCAGCAGCGGGGCTCAAAGTGTGAGCATCGGGTAGGTTCAAAATGCCATTACCTTGCAGATTAACCCCATATCTGCAGGCTGATAGCATTTTTTCATGTGACAGGTTCCCTTTAAAGGGAATCTGTCAGTAGGATCAACCTTCCTAAGCCATATATATGGGCATGCAGGTCATCGGAAGGTGAATAAAGTGATACCTTGATATCTGTGATCCGATGTCTTCTTCCATAGAAATCTAAATTTTTCTTATATGTAAATGAGTTATTAAGAACTATGGGCAGGACACCGATCTTCATGAGAGTCTGACTCCAAATTCCCATTTTTATTTAAAATAAGCCCTGTAGGCAGATTTTTATGCAGATTAGTGTTCTGCTCATAATTCTTAACAGCTCATTTACATGTAAGAAAAGATTTTTATGGAATAAAGCATCAAATTGCAGATATCAAGGTATCATTTTATTCGCCCCCCTATGACCTATGGTACATGCCCATATAGACGGCTTAGGAGGAATGATTCTACTAACAGATTCCCTTTAAAAAGTATTAAAACCTTTTACTGTGGTCATCTCAAGACCAGGTGATGCCGCAAATTCTATTGGAGTGACATCAAGAAGAAAAGCTCAGGTCATGGTGGTGGCAGAAGCATTGCTGATGTTAACTGTGTGTTGGACATCTTCTGTGTATTGGAATATTTCTCTATCATGCCAGTGGACAAAAGCACCATAGTGTGCAGAATCTGCCAATATTAAATAAACTGTGGTCGTTCAGATACAGATTAACAAGAAACTACAGCTTTCCATCAGTACGTTAAATGGCATTGCTATCATCCTCCTCCTTCTCCTCATGCTCATTACCTGTAGACATTCTAGTACCCACGATATATCCACAAGAAGAGCCTAGTCATTTTCGTAAGCATCATCATCTGCTCCTTGTTTTACTTCACCACCTACTCCATTCAATCAGATTTCATGTATCTATATCTGATTGTGTTCCTAGGAAACAACAGCACATGCCAGATATCAACTTGTGCGTCAAGCTGAACTCACATCTGACCAAGTTGCTGATGCTTCAGTCGCTGCTGTACCAGTGAATAGATTCCACTGCTTTTAGACAAATGATGGAATGTATTTAGCCTTGATTAAGGATACCCAGCTACCATTATTTTCCCAAGAAAATGATTCACACTCTTTGCTCTCATGTGCAGGAAAGCATGGGTCACTCTGGAATTTTCATTGTGCCGCAAGGAGCACTCCACCAACGCCATGCAGAACTAAATTTAAGACAAGGGACAGTGCATGTATTTTATTGCCCACTATGTAAATATTTTGAGCAGATGAACCAAATGCAACAAGGCTAGATATTGATAGCCCCATGGTTGGGCACTAGCTCTAGTTACAACACCCAAAGGTGCTTATCCACATCCTCCTTCCATGTCTTTCATAAACATGTTCACATATGCACTCCAAATAACAACAGGGCTGAACTTTAATTCCACTCCATGCATTCATTCATTTTGTAGAAGTAAACTGTAGCATTTCCATGCTGTCTTTCGGTTTATTAGTCTGGGCAAGAGGAGCCACACAATAGCACGTTGCTCTTCTGCATGGAGTAGAACATTTCAGTGCTTGATATACCCTCATCAACTACAACTGGACAGTGAAAATGCCAGAAACATTATCACTATGATAAGGCAAAGTATTAAATAATCTCTCCATGGCGCACATCATAAATTTGCTGGTACAAAATCTAGACACTCGAAGACAGTAGTGCCCATGGTCAGGAAAGTAGGAATTTCAGTAATTATTACGTAGTGAAAAACACCCTCCTGACTGCAGTGACAAACACAGTCTGCCTTAGCAACGACTGATTTGTAACATGCCAAACGTGTTAATATTTCAAAAATATTAGCAGAAAAAGCTTATCATTTATGCTACATGTGAACATGGCCTACCTGTCCAAGCAAAGTGCATGTGATTTCATGAAAACTGCCCACTGTGCATCTAAAGATGCTGTTGAATTGTGCAGTTTTGATGCATTTTTTTCTATAAGCTTCTATGTGGAGCCTGAAAAAATGCATGCTAAAAACACGGTTACACTTTAAAGTGCAGAATCTAAACTTTTCTGTACTATTAAACCCTTTCTGACGTCAGGCGTAATAATACGTATCTGCGCCCTGGGCATATTGGACCAGATACATATTATTGCGCCTTGGAAATTGTACCAGCACAGCCTCTCACAGATTCTCACAGCTGACACCACTCCAGTCACATTAACCTCTGAAATTCTGCAATCAAAGTTGATTGCAGCATTCCGGGAGCAAGGGGATGTAAGCGTGCACCTCTTACCTTGTTTCCAGGGTCCTGCGCTGTGTCTGCTGGGTCCCAGTCGTTGCCTTGGTGACCCGATGTAGTTATGACGACATCCGGGTCACCAGGCTTCAGGAAGTTACTTTGACCATGCGCAGTGCACGATCAAAGTATTTTATGCCTGTGCAGTGCGGATAGGCTGTATAGCATAGAGATGCGGCTGCATCTCTATGCTGTGCAAGTGATCAGCCTGCAAAAAATGAAAGTCCCATAGTGAGACAAAGCGTAAAAGTAAAAAAAAATGCCAGGAAGTGAAAAAGAAAATTAAAAAAAATATTTAAAAAAAATGAAAAAATAATCCCCAAAAAATAAACCCATAAATAAATATATTATGAAAAAAACAAACAATAAAAACACATATTTGGTATTGCCATGTCTGGAACGACCTGACCTAAAAAACTGTCCCACTAGTTAACCCCTTTAGTGAACATGGTAAATAAAATAAATAAAAAACAGTGCAAAAAATGATGCGTTATCATCATACTGCCAAACAAAAAATGGAATAAAACGCGATCAAAAAGACGAATGTAAATGAAAATGGTACCACTCAAAACGTCATCTTGTCCTGCAAAAATCAAGCTGCGATACAGCTTCATCAGCAGAAAAATAGAAAATTTATAGCGTTCAGAATAAAGTGATACAAAAAAATTCTTTTTTTCTATAAAATAGTTTTTAGTGTGTAAAAGCGCCAAAACATAAAATAAGATTTAAATGAGATACTGCTGTAAACGTACTAATCTGAAGTATATAGCTGCCTTATTAATTTTACCACACATGGAACAATGTAAAAAGAAACCAAAAAAAGAAATTCCCGAATTGTTGGATTTTGTTTATTCTGCCTTCCAAAAATCGGAATAGAAGGCGATCAAAAAATCATTTGCCCGAAAATGATACCATTAAAAAAGTCAACTCGTTCCGCAAAAATCAAGCTGTCACATGACTCTGTTGGCCTAAATATGGAAAAATCATTGCAAAAACTAGTCTTTGCAAAAAAAGCATTTTTTAGTGTGTGACAGCTGCCAAAAGTAAAAACTCGATATGAATCTGGTATCGCTGTAATTGCACCGACCTGAAGAATAAAGTAGGCTAATCACTTATACCACACGAGGAACAGCATAAAAAGTAAACTCTAGGGTTTGTTTGTGCTAGGGTTAGGGTTGTGCTATGGTTAGGGTTGTGCTATGGTTAGGGTTGTGCTAGGCTTAGGGTTAGGGTTGTGCTAAGGTTAGGGTTGTGCTAGGGTTGGGATTGTGTTAGTGTTGGGGTTGTGTTAGGATTGGGGTAGTTTTAGAGTTGGGTTTAGGGTTGTGTTGGGGTTGGGATTTTTTCAAAAGTAAAGAAGAAAAATGATGACGATATGGTGACTATTGTTAAACGCAAGTGCTCGCTACTTGAGTTTGCATCTGGTGCTCGGGTATGCACCGAGTGTCACGGGTGCTCGAGTGACATGTTCGAGTCTCCACCCCATATGTTTCGCAGCTGCTTTACACCCAAGAACACTTTGCAGGGAATGCCTGAAACATGAAACGTGAAACATGTGTGGCGGGAACTCAAGTATGTCACTTGAGCACCCACAATACATTGTGCATACTCGAGTACCCAATGCATACTCAAGTGGCAATCACTTGTGCTCAAGACTAATTGCAACTTATTCGATATGATGACCTAAAGTTATCAAATTCTGTGTCATACCTCTGGGTTCAAAATGTTCACTATACCTCATGATAAAATCCTTGAGGGGTCTGGTTTCCAAAATGGGGTCACTTGTGCGGGGTTTCCACTGTTTAGGCGTATCATGGGCTCTCCAAACGCGACATGGCGTCCGCTCTCGATTCCAGCCGATTTTGCGTTCAAAAAGTCACACAGTGCTCTTTCCCTTTTGAACCCTGCCGTGCGCCAAAACAGCGTATTTTCCCCACATATGGGGTATCTGCATACTCAGGAGAAATTGAAAAACAGTTTTTAGGGTCCATTTTCTCCTGTCATCCTTGTTAAAATGAAAAATTTGTGGCTGAAAGATAATTTTTGTGGAAAAAGATAGATTATTTTATTTTCACGGGTCTACGTTATAAACTTCTGAGAAGCACCTGGGGGTTCAGGGTGCTAACCATACATCTAGATAAGTTCCTTGAGGGGTCTAGTTTCCAAAATGGGGTCAGTTCTAGGCGGTTTCCACTGTTTAGGCCTATCAGGGGTTCTCCAAACGCGACATGGCGTCTGCTAATTATTCAAGCAGATTTTATATTCAAAAAGTCAAATGGCGCTCCTTCCCTTCCGAACCCTAATTTGCGCCAAAACAATGGTTTTCCCCCACATATGGGGTATCGGCTTACTCAGGAGAAATTGCACAACAAATTACATGGTGAAATTTCTCCTGTTACCATTATGAAAATGCAAAATTGGGGGCTGAAAAACATTTTTGTGGGAAAAATGTGAAAATGTTATTTTTATGTCTCAATGTTATAAACCTCTGTGAGGCACCTGGGAGTTCAAGGTGCTCACCACACATCTAGATAAGTTCCCTGAGGGGTCTAGTTTCCCAAATGGTGTCACTTGTGGGGTTTTTGCACTGTTTAGGCACATCAGGGGCTCCCCAAACGAGATATGGTGTTCACTAATTATTGAAGCAAATTTTACATTTAAAAAGTCAAATGGCTCTCCTTCCCTTCCGAACCCTGCCGTTCACCCAAACAGTGGTTTCCTCCACATATGGGGTATCGGTGTGCTCAGGAGAAATTGCACAGCAAATTTTGTGGTCCATTTTTTCCTGTTACCATTGCAAAAATAAAAAATTGGGTCTAAAGTAACATTTTTGTGAAAAAAGTTAAATGTTAATTTTTTTCTTCCATATTCCAAAAATTCCTGTGATGAAGGGTTAATAAATTTCTTGAATGTGTTTTTTATCACCTTGAGGGGTGCAGTTTTTATAATGGTGTCACTTAGGGGTATTTTCTGTCTTAAAGGACCCTCAAAGTCACTTCAAAAGAGATGTGGTCCCTAAAAAAATGTTTTTTTAAATTTTGTTGGAAAAATGAGAAATGGCTGGTCAAATTTTAACCCTTATAACTTCCTAACTAAAAAAAAAATTTGATTCCAAAATTGTGCTGATGTACAATAGACATGTGGGAAATGTTATTTATTAACTATTTTGTGTGACATGACTCTCTGATTTGAAAATGAAAATTTTGAAAATTGCAAAATTTGCAACATTTTCACCAAATTTCTGATTTTTTCACAAATAAATGCAAGTCATATCGAAAAAATTTTACCACTATCATGAAGTACAATATGTCAAGAAAAAACATTCTCAGAATCAGTGGGATCCATTGAAGCGTTCCAGAGTTATTACCTCATAAACTGATAGCGGTCAGAATTGTGAAAATTGGCCTACTCATTAATGTGCAAACCACCTTCGGGTGTAAAGGGGATAAAAAAGTATTAAAACAAATCTGCACCAAAATGTATCAAATTGAAGGGAAAGGCATAAAAATGCAGTTAATACACAACAATCAGAGAAGATTGTTGATTTTTGAGTAATTTCATACGGACACTTGCCGGAAACGTGCAGAGAATAAGTAGTGAAAAAATGCAGCAATAATGCTACAAGTGAACACATTCTCAGTGTTATATTTTTATCACAGTTTTTATGGGTTTAATGGAGAAAAAATCAATTTCGCCGTTTTTTAATGACCTTTACCTATCAACGCAAATAATATGTTCACTGTATTGTATGTGTTTACGATTACAGTGATACCAAATACCGTGGCGACCAAAAGTTTTGTTTAAAAGTGTGATTAATTCTGACTGGTTGTTGTGATGCCATTTTCCTGGAGATGAATTGAAAGTGCATGAAGTTGTCATCATGCAAGGCCGTAATTTTAACCAAAATGCTTCTGAAAATCGGTATGGTCATTTAATTAAAGAAAACTGACTGACAAAAGTTTTACATATACTATTTATTGATCACAATATAGAGAGTAGTGATGAGCGAACATGCTCGCCACTGCTCGGTACTCGCCCGAGCATCGCTGTGCTCCACAAGATCGGCGCTAAGCGAGTATTCCAGGTTGCTCGGGCGGGAACTCGGCTCCCCTCCCTGCATGTTTGCTGCTCTTTAGAGAGCCAATGAACATGCAGGGATTGCCTGCCATGCATTGTAATGCCGTAGCCATGTTGGTTGAGGGCATTACAGTGATTGGCTGGCCACAGAGCATCATCAGGTGTATATAAGACCTGGCGCCGCTATGCTCATCACAGTCTACCCCAGAATCAGGCAGAGTAGGGAGAGGTGCTGCTGTGTCAGGGAGAAATTTGCTTGTTTATAGTTAGTATAGATGTTCCACAACATATATATACATATATATATATATCTCCAACTGAACTAACAGTCCTGAGGACTAATCCAGCTGCATATAATCAGTGCTAGGCAGGCAGGCAGTGTATGTGGCAGACTGCAGTGTATGATTCAGCACAAGATGGTCCATTGAATGTCCTGTTAGTATAGGTATTCCACAACATATACCTATATCCATCTAAATTAACAGTCCTTCTGAGGACTAATCCAGCTGCATATAATCAGGCAGGCAGTGTATGTGGCAGATGCAGTGTATGATACAGCACAAGAGGGTCCATTGAACGTCCTGTCTGCTGCTGCTGTAATAATTACAGATATTTGTAGACATAGCCCCAGATATCAGGCGTCAGGGCAATTTTTTTTTTAATCTTAATCTTGGTTATTTGCTTAAAAAGCAATCCAGAGTACACCATTTTTCTGCTCCATTTGCTTGTTCTCACTGCAGATTAAAGCTAAATGTGTTCCATATCTCAGCGATAAAAATCCAGAAATTTGAACTGAATGTGGAAAATATTGGCCTCCTTTTCCCTTCTGTTGCAGTGTGTCGGTCAAGCTATTCACACTAGGTGTCTGTGAAGAATAGTATTAGTAAATTACAGGCCTGCTATTTAAAACCATGGTTCTCTGTCAGACATATCACCTATAAGGCTAAGTGCCCACGATGCGGAAATGCTCCGGATTTTTCCAGAGAGTTTCTGCATCTCCCTGGCAGAAAAAACGCATGCGGATTTTACATGCGTTTTTTCTGCCAGGGACAAGCATAAGTGAAACATTTTGATCAAGCGATTTCGCATGCGGGTTGTCAAGCGCTTTCCAAGCGATTTTAGCATTACTTGGAAAGTGCTTGACAACTTGGTCACACTATATAAATCCATGTAACCGGCATGGATTTTATATAGTGTGACCAAGTTAGTTAAAAAAAAGAATAAAAATGGTAAAAAAAAAAAAAAAACATATACTCACCTTCCGATGGCCCCCGGTCTCCTTATCCGATGCATCCGGTCTTCCTGTGTCTCGTGGTTGTATAAAAGGATCTTCCATGATGTCATTTAGTCATGTGACAGGTCACGTGACCGCTGACGTCACATGACTAAATGACGTCTTGGCAAGTCCTTTTTCACCATCGCTTGCTGCCTGTGAGCCATGGCGCATCGCTATGGAGACCGGGGGCCATCAGAAGGTGAGTGTAATGTATATTTTTTATTTTAATTCTTTTTTTTACAGGTACTATGGTACCCGGGTCTGGAGGAGAGTCTCCTCTTCTTCAGACCTGGGTATCATCCGCACATTGAATCAAATAATATCCGCATGTGCACATGTAGTCATGCGGATATTAGGCGATTCAATGCAAGTCAATGGAGGCGAAAACTCAGCGATTATGCAAAATAATTGGTAGTTCTGCAGATTTTTCCACAATGATAATGCACAGCACATGAGAATTATCATTGGGGAACATTGCAGACCTTCTACCAAGCGTTTTTAAGCGTTTCTGCAGCGGAATTGATGCTTAAAAAAGCAATAGTGGGCACACAGCCTAAGACTGTTCCAAAATCAGACATTTCTTACATTTTCATTCAGTTGCACTGTGTCGGTCAAGCTATTCACACTAGGTGTCTGTGAAGAATAGTGTTAGTAAGTTACAGGCTTGCTATTTAAAACCGTGGCTCTCTGTCAGAAATATGACCTAGAAGACTGTTCCAAAATCAGACATTTCTTCCATTTCTATTCTTTTGCAGTGTGTCAGTCAAGTTATTCACACTAGGTGTCTGTGAAGAATAGTATTAGTAAATTACAGGCCAGCTATTTAAAACCGTGGTTCTCTGTCAGACGTACCACATATATAACAGCGTTCCAAAATCAGCCATTTCTACGTTCCATTTCGTTGCAGTGTGTCGGTCAAGCTATTCACACTAGGTCTCTGTGAAGAATAATATTAGTAAATTACAGGCCTGCTATTTAAAACCGTGGTTCTCTGTCAGACATATCACCTAGAAGACTGTTCCAAAATCAGACATTTCTTCCATATTCATTTCGTTGCAGTGTGTCGGTCAAGCTATTCACATTAGGTGTCTGTGAAGAATAGTATTAGTAAATTACAGGCCTGCTATTTAAAACTGTGGTTCTCTGTCAGATGTATTACATATATAACAGCATTCCAAAATCAGCCATTTCTACATTTCATTTCGTTGCAGTGTGTCAGTCAAGCTGTTCACACTAGGTCTCTGTGAAAAATAATATTAGTAAATTACAGGCCTGCTTTTTAAAACCGTGGTTCTCTGTCAGACATATCACATAGAAGACTGTTCCAAAATCAAACATTACTTCCATATTCATTTTGTTGCAGTGTGTCGGTCAAGCTATTCACACTAGGTCTCTGTGAAGAATAGTATTAGTAAATTACAGGCCTGCTATTTAAAACCGTGGTTCTCTGTCAGACATATCACATATAACAGTGTTCAAAAATCAGACATTTCTTCCAATTTCATTTAGTTGCAGTGTGTCGGTCAAGCTATTCACACTAGGTGTCTGTGTAGTATAATCTTAGTAAATTACAGGCCTGCTATTTAAAATTGTGGTTCTCTGTTAGACGTATCACATATAACTGCGTTCCAAAATCAGCCATTTCTCGTGAACGTGGAAAATATTGTCCTCCATTTAAAATGGGCAAGGTGCATGGCAAGAGATGAGGAAGTGAACGTGATAGTAATGGTGCATGCAGAGGCCACGGACGTGGCCGTGGTCAAGCTGAAATTGTGCTACAACAAACACCCACATCTTGCCTCTTGACCTTCCTGTCCCAATTACTAGGGGACCGAAGAACACAACTATTTAACACAGAGCAGTGTCAAAAGGTTATTGGTTGGATAGCAGATAATGATTCCAGTCACTTTGCCACCACTACTACTCTGTCTTCCACACGGTCAAGTCTTAGTAGCCGTCATTCTGGACTGCATATTCCTCATCCTGATCCTCCTTCCTCCCACCATGCTGAGTGCCCAGAGACAAATGATCCCACATTTGGAAACTCAGAAGAGCTGTTTACTTTTCCATTTGTAGAATTTGGCTTCTCGCCCGGCCAGCTTCAAGCGAGTCAAGAGGATAACGGTGTAGCAATGCCCAAATATTGGATCAGCCACGGTCACATGAAGGTGATGGTGGGAAAGTGCAATTACTTTTGCAAGAGGTGGATGATGATGATGATGAGACATAATTGCCAGAAAGTCAGGAGGAGGACCAGGGTGCGGAAGTGGAAGATGAGGTAGTGGATGATATAGTAACTGACCCATCCTTGTAGGATGACATACAGAGCGAGGACAGCAGCACAGGGGGAGGGAGACGTAGCACCACAATAGGCAGGAAGAAGTAGTGTGGTGGCTGCAGACACAAGATGGGAAAGCATTCCTCGTAAAGCCATCACGACCGAAGTTGCCAGTACAACTGTTAGGTCTTCCCGAGTCTGCTTATTTTTAAGTTACCAACCTGATGACGCCAGATTTCTTGTGAAACATGTAGGGGAGGCTCTGTGTTTTGTTTTAATGGCAGTAGTCAGTATACAAAAGTCATACATAAGCATAGGAGTGTATAGGTAGAGGCCGCACCTTGCTTACTTTAGGATATATAGTAGTCATACAGATAGATGAAATGAGAAATCAATGGATCCTCGATAGTTAGCTAGTTGTTATACTGACCTCTGCAAACTTTTTATATTCCTTTATACTAGTCAAATAAAAGTTATATTTTAGGGTCTTTAGGTGGGGTTTTTTGTTGCCTTTGGCAAATAATGTTTATGGTTATTTTTAAAGACTCTGCAAATAAACCCCTAAAAGGCCATTTGCACCACCTGCCAGGCCAGCATCAGCAGGGGTAGCAAAACTAGTAGCCTGACCACCACCAGCATGATCAGGCACATGGCAGCAAAGCACCCGACTAAGTGGGCTGAACCCCAGGGTCCAGAAACAGTGTCTGCGGATGACACCACTGCTTCTTCCGCTGTTGTGCGTGCATGCCAATCCCCTGTCCATGGCGCATGCCAAGATGCCTCCCGCCCTGCATCTGTCATTGAAGACTTTCAACTAGCACCATCAGCAAGCACGTCCACGTCCTTGTCCCAGCGCAGCGTTCAGTTGTCCCTACCCCTGTCCTTGGAATGAAAGCGCAAATACGCAACCAACGCTCGACAGGCCACACTACTAAATTCACATATTTCATGAATGCTTGCGCTCGAAATGTTGCCTTTTAGGCTCAAGGAGACCAAAGTTTTCCGCAACCTGCTGGCGGCGGCCTTCCCTCGGTACTCGGCCCCCTAGAAGCCACTTTTTCTCCCGGTGACCTGTCCCCGCATTATACGAGCACGTGTCCCAACAATTAGACGTTCCCTCAACAACACAGTTAGTGGGAAAATCCACCTAACCACGGACACGTGGACAAGGGCTTGTGGGCAGGGACGATAATTCTCACTGATGGCAAACTGGGTTAATATAGTGGAAGTTGGGACCTGGTCGGACCTTGGGATGGAACACGTCCTCCCGACACCGAGGATTGCGATCCCTGGGTCAATCCGGGTTGCCCCCACATTCTACATCTCCTGCACCTCCTTCTCCTCCTCCTCTTCAGCCTCTGTCTCCGAAATGACCACATCAGTCGCAAGCTGGAAGCACTGCAGCACTGCCTCGGCCAAGCGCCAGCAGGCTGTGCTGAAGCTGATATGCTTAGGTGCCAAACTGCACAACGCTGAAGAGCTATGGACAGCTCTGAAGAGCAGGCAGATCTGTGGCTGACACCGCTGACCCTACAGCCAGGCATGGTCATGTGTGACAATGGCCGGAACCTTTTGGCAGCTCTGAGGAGAGCTCACATGCACCATGCCCAGCCCATGTGCTTAACCTCGTGGTTCAGCAGTTTCTCAAAACCTGCCCGGATCTGCCAGATCTGCTTGTCAAAGTACGCCGCCTGTGTGCCCATTTTAGAAAGTCAGCCTCCCTTGCCATACTTCAGCAGCTTTTGCAGCTTCCAGCTCACCGACTGATCTGGGATGATTTGTGAGCAGAAGTGGGCAGTTGTTGACTACCAGCATCAACAAGGCCATCAGTATTCAGATCAGACTCCGCACATAAGACATCAGGAGTGGACATGAATGTCAGATATATGTACCATCCTCCAAAACTTTGAGGACTCCACCATGATGGTGAGCAGCGATGATGTCATAATTAGCATTACCATCCCGCTTCTCCATCTTCTGAAATGCTCTCTGCTCACAATTAAAGAGGATGCATTGCAGGCGGAGCATGATGAGATGGAATAAGGAACCATACAGGGTGATTCCACACAGCCCAGACAAATCTCATCCCAATGTGGATTGGGTGACAATGAGGAAGAGGAGGAGGAAGAACAGGAGCTTGTTTCCTGCGCTAAAGATGATACTACCTACACATCTGTCATACCGTCTGTTCAGCGTGGATGGCCTGAGGACCTGAGGACAGGGAGAAGGAGGAAGAGGAGGAGGATGATGAGGAGAGCATGGTCAGTTGTCCTCTTGGTGAGGACACGGAAGTCTTGCCTCTTTACAGTCTATCACACATAGCTGAGTTTATGTTATGCTGCCTTTCCCGTAACCCTCTCGTTGTCCAAATTTTGGGTGACATTCATTACTGGTGACACTTCTAGATCTATGCTACAAGGATAATTTTCTGTCTCTTATTCCCACGCTGGACAAGCCTAATAAAATGGGGCAGTACCAGAATGCCCTTGTTGAGGAATTATTAAAAAAATTCCCATCTGAAAACGCTGGTGGCAGAGGGCACAGTTCGTTGGACAACCATAGAGTACAGGTGAGAGAGACACAAATGCAATCCAGCAGAGGCAGGGGAACACTGTCAAAGTTCTGCGACAATTTTCTCGGACCCGACCCTCCCAAAACACAGGCCCTGGGGCACGGAGTACTCTCCCAAGGAGGGAAAAGTTTCAAAAGATGGTGAGGGAGTACCTTGCCGATCTGTGCCTTATAATTATTGGGCATCCAAGCTCGACACGTGGCATGAACTGGCTGTCTACCCCTTGGAGGTCCTGGCCTGCCCTGCTGCTAGCGTTTTGGCAGAGCGGGTTTTTAGTGACGCTAGTGCAACTATAACCGATAAGCGCATCCGCTTGTTAACTGAAAATGCTGACAGGCTGACTCTTATAAAAATGAACAAGGGCTGGATCGGGCCAGACTTCTCAACACCACCGAATGATAGCAGCGTAACATAAACTCAAATACAGTGTCTTTTTTTTGGGAGGTCAAACTCTATTCCCATTCACCTCTGTCTTCTCACCAAAACATGGGTGTACGCTTCCTGATTTTGTCTATTTGGTCTTGTTCTCCTGCTTCTCCGCATTTTCATCCTCCACCACCATATCACCACCATGTGTACCATATCAATATATCTACGTCTCTTGCAAGGAACATTGGAGTACCTCCAAATTTTTAGCAGCCATTGCTTCATTGCATAGACAAACAGTATGGGATACCCACTTCCTAATAATGGCAACATTGTTTTCAGGAGCCCCTCTGATCTCTACGTTTCTTGCAAAGGGCATTGGAGTTCCTCCATATTTTTGGCAGCCGTTGCATCACTGCATAAGCAAACAGTATGGGATACCCTCTCCTTTCTAATGGGAATATGTCGTTACTGTAGCCCAGCTCTATGTGTCTTTAAATTGTTAGCAGGGCTTTTCCTAAATTTTGGCAGCCGTTGCACTCACTGCATACCCTATAACTGAATAGCAGACCCTCTCCTTTCTAATGGGAACATGTCGTACTCGTTACTGTGGCCCAGCTCTATGTGTCTTTAAATTGTTAGTGGAGTTTTCCCTAAATTTGGTCAGCCATTGGACTCACTGCATACCCTTGAACTGTATAGCAGACCTTCTCCTTTCTAATGGGAACATGTCATTACTGCCCAGCTCTATGTGTCTTTAAATGGTTAGTAGGGCTTATACCAAATTTTGGCAGCCCTTGCAGCCACCGCATGGGCATTACCACTATAGGAGACCAGCTCCTTTATAATGGAAACATTTTTTTTACTGAGACCCTCCTCTATGTCTCTTCAAAGGGGTATTGGGTTGCTTCCAAATTTTTGACAGCCCTTACAATCACTGCATACGCAATAACAGTATAGGAGACCCACTCGTTAATAATGGGAACGACAAAGCATAGCCGGCTGATGGCTCTCTAACAATAGTGAGGGCCGACTGCTGTCCCTTTAAGAATAGTAAGGGCCGCCTGATGGCCCTATAAAAATAGGCTTTGTGACTTTCCGAGTCCCTCCATTATAATTGAAACCGGATGTGTCTGATGATTAGTGATAAGCGAGCATTAAAATGCTCAGGTACTCATTGTTCAAGTCGAGCAAATTGGAATGCTCGAGTGCTCAGGCTGAGTGACGAGCCCAATGTAAGTCCATGGTAAACTCAAGCATTTTTCCTGCGGATCCCCCTGGCGGTCTGCAGAGGGCCTAAAAATTTCCCAAACCGATGATGGGAACAGTGCTGAAATTACATAGGACAAGCATGGGGAAGACCCCTGGCAGCATTTTGGACGCCCAGGTCACTGCTGTCAACAATGTTGTCAGAGGTATTACGCCACTTTTACGAACTCACAATAAAACATGCAAAAACTAATAACCAAAATGTATTTTTCAGGGAAAAATGTTAAGGAAAATCCTTTCCCGGGTAATGACTTGTACATAATTCAAAATAAATAACCAAAAACAAAAATGTTCCACCACAACTTGGGCTATGTTCACACGTAGCGTTTTTGATGTGTTTTTGCACTTTTGCATTGCTTTCAAACAAGACAAATGCATTCACTGGGAAATGTAATTTTAACATTTTACAAGCTTATCTGGCCAAGTGGTGTGTGACACATCATCAGACACACGCATACAATGCTGAAAAAACATGGGAACAGCATGGGGAAGACCCCTGGAAACATCTCTGACTCCCAAGTCACTCCCTAAAAGTGTGCCCATCATAAGTGATCCTTGGCACATGCAAAGATGCCTCCCGCCATGCACCTGTCATTGCAGACTTGCAACAGTCACCGTCCACGTCTTTTTCCCAGTGCAGCATTCAGTTGTCCCTACCCCATTCCTTGGAATGCAGCAAGTATGCAGCCAGCCACCCACCCACCCACAGGCTGCAATACTACACTGCCAAATTTTTGACAGCTACTTGCACTTGAAATGTGGCCTTTTAGGCTCGTGGAGGCGGAAGCTGTCCACAACCTCATGGTGGTGGCAGCCGGGTGTCCATACTCAGTCCCAGCCGCCACTATCGTCTCCGCCTTCCACAAGCGTGGGTCCCAGAACATTACCTGTGCCTTCCCCAGTGCACTTACTGGGAAGGACCGCCTAACCACAAACATGTGGACAAGTGAATGTGGCCAGGGACGGTACGGAGCCAGTCAACAGCTTGTCGGTGAGAGTTGTATTTCACCACAGCCATATTCTTTAGCTGGGTGAAAGGACTTGGGAAACCGTATCTACTCCAGCTGTCATTTCTCCCAGGAAGTCCTATAATACAGCCTGTCACATAAGCAATGGCAGACTGTCCAACATCAGCTCGCACTTGTCGGTGGTGCTTCAACACACAAACATCTTTCTTTGCGCCTTTAATTTCATGACTACAGAGTTGGGCGATGGCCTGATCTGCAAAGCGGTTGAAGAAATAACATACATAAGCACGTCCAATCAACATTAAAAAAGCAGCCATAAAGTGTCCGGGAACTTTCCCACACCCACACACGTTTTTAGCCAGGGCTGCTTCTTGGCAGGGTTGAACGGGCCCACCAGTGATCCAGAGACTCCTCCAGTGGGTCCTGGCTTCTCCTTCAGGAGAGTTCATAGTGCCAAGGTGAGGCCATGATGATGATGATAGAGGCCACCATTTTCTTAGTTTTCTGTTACTTTAATGCAAGCGCAAGTATGCAGCCAAACACCCACCCACCCACAGGCCACAATAATAAACTGCCAGGTTTCTGGGCAGCTTTTTGCACTTGAAATGTGGCCTTTTAGGCTCATGGCGTCGGAAGCTTTTCACAACCTCATGGTGGCAGCGGCCGGGTGTACATACTGGGTCCCCAGCCGCCACTATTTCTGTCGGTATTGTCTTCGCCTTCCACAAGCGCGGGTCCCAGAACATTACCCGTGCCCTCCCCAGTGCACTTACTGACAAAACTCTAGCCGCAGGGAAGGCCAGGACCTCCAAGGTGTAGAGAGCCAGTTCATGCCACGGGTCCAGCTTGGATACCCAATAATTATAAGTCAAAGAAGAATCACGGAAGACATGGGTACAGTCAGCAAGGTACTCCCTCACCATTTTCCCAACTTTTGCAATCCTTCTGAGTGTACCCGGCGCCTCAGGGCATGTGCGATGGAAGGGTTTTTGAGAAAGCTGTCCTAGAACTTTGACAGTGTTTCCCTGCCTCTGCTGGATTGCATTTGTGTCTCTCTCGCCTCTACTCATTGGTTGCCCAATGATCTGTGACCTCTGCCGCCAGCGTTTTCAGATGGGAATTTTTTTAAATTCTGCAACAAGGACCTTCTAGTACTGCACCATTTTATTTGGCCTATCCTGCGCTGGAATAAGAGACAGAAAGTTCTCCCTCTAGCATGGGTCTACAAGCATCACCAACCAGTAATGACTGTCACCCAAAATTTGGACAACACAATGGTCACGGGAAAGGCAGCATAACATAAACTCAGCCATGTGTGTCAGACTGCAAAGAGGCAAGACTTCCGTGTCCTCACCAAGAGGATGACTGACCCTGCTCTCCTCCTCCTCCTCTTCCTCCTTCTCCCTGTCCTCAGGCCATCCAGTCTGAACAACAGTATCACAGTTTTGCAGGTAGAACCCTCTATAGCGCAGGACACTAGCTCCTTTTCTTCCTCCTCCTCCTCTTCCTCATAGTCACCCAATCCACATTGGGGTGAGATTTGTCTGGGCTGTGTGTAATCACCCTGTATGGTTCCTTGCTCCATCTCATCGTGCTCCGCCTGCAATGCATCCTCTTTAATTGTGAGCAGAGAGCGTTTCAGAAGACAGAGAAGTGGGATGGTGATGCTAATTTTGGCGTCATCACCGCTCACCATCTTGGTGGACTCTTCAAAGTTTTGGAGGATGGTACAGATGTCTGACATCCATGTCCACTCCTGAGGTTTTATGTGTGGAGTCTGACCTGAATACCGATGGCCTTGTTGATGATGGTAGTCAACAATTGCCCTCTTCTGCTCACAAATGCTTCCCAACATCTGCAATGTAGAGTTCCAACACGTGGGGACATCACAGATCACTTGGTGAGCTGGAAGCCGCAAACGCTGCTGAAGCACGACAAGGGCAGCAGAAGCTGTAACTGACTTTCTAAAATGGGCACACAGGCAGCGTACTTTGACAAGCAGATCTTGCAGATCCGGGTAAGTTTTGAGAAATCTCCAAACCATGAGGTAAAGCACATGGGCCAGGCATGTTACGTGTGTGAGCTCGCCTCGTCTTAGAGCTGCCACTAGATTCCGGCCATTGTCACACATGACCATGCCTGGCTGTAGGGTCAGCGGTGTCAGCCACCGATCTGCCTGCTTTTACAGAGCTGTCCACAACTATTCAGAGTTGTGCGGCTTTTCACCTAAGCATATTAGCTTCAGCACAGCCTGTTGCTGCTTGGCCGAGGCAGTGCTGCAGTGCTTCCAGCTTGGACATCTAATTTTGGAAATGGATGCTGAAGAGGAGGAGGAGGTGCAAGATTTGTAAAATGTGGGGTCAACCCTGATTGACCCAAGGTCTGCAATGCTCAGCGTCGGGAGGACGTGTTCCGTCCCAAGGTCCTACTCATCCCGGCTTTCACTATATTAACCTAGTGTGCCATCAGCGAGATGTACCATCCCTGCCCACACGCACTTTTCCACGTGTCCTTGGTTAGGTGGACTTTCCCAGTAATTGCGTAGGTGAAGGCACAGCTAATATTGAGGGACACATGCTCAGGTAATGCGGGGACGGCACAGCGGGAGAAATAGTGGTGGCTGGGGACTGAGTACAGAGGGACGGCCGCCGCTATGAGGTTGGGGAAAGCTTCCATCCCCTTGACCCTAAAAGGCAGCATTTGCAAAATGTGTGAATTTACTAGTGTGGCCCGTTGGCCATCAGCTGCGTATTTGCGCTTGCGTTCCAAGGACTGGGGTAGGGACAACTGAACACTGCGCGGCGACAAGGACGTGGACGTGTTGCTGATGGTGCTACTTGAGAGTGTGCAATGACAGGTGCAGGGCGGGAGGCATCTCAGCATGCGCCATGGACAGGGGATTGGTGTGCTCGTAAAACAGCAGAACAAGCAGTGGTGTCACCAGTTGCTGTTACTTGACCTTGGGGTTCGGCCCACTTAGTCGGGTGCTTTGCTGCCATGTGCCTGATTATGCTGGTGGTGGTCAGGCTGCTAGTTTTGATACCCCTGCTGATGTTGGCCTGGCAGGTGGTGCAATCGCCTTTTTGGGGTTATCTGCAGAGTTTTTAAAAAATAACCAGACTCGGGAAGATCTAACAGTTCTGCTGTCAACTTCCGTCATGTTGGCATTACGAGAAACGCTTTCCCGCCGTGTTTCTGCGGCCTCCACACTGCTTCTTCCTGTCTGTTGTGGGGCTATGCCTCCCTCTCCCTGTGTGCTGCTGTCCTCACTCTGTGTTTCCCCCTGCCAGGTTGGATCAGTTACTATATCATCCACCACCTCGTCTTCCACTTCCACATCCTGGTCCTCATCCTGACTTTCTGGCAATTGTGTCTCATCATCATCCACCTCTTGCAACATTAATTGCACTTTACCACCATCGCCTTCATGTAACCCTGGATACTCCAATATTTGGGCATCGCTACATGTATTCTCCTCTTGACTCGCTTGAAGCTGGCCAGACGAGAGGCCCGAATCTACAAATGGAAAAGAGAACAGATCTTCTGAGTGTCTAAGTGTGGAATCAGTTGTCTCCGGGCACTCAGCATGATGGGAGGAAGGAGGACCAGGGTGAGGAATATGTGGTCCAGACTCATGGCTACAGAGACTTGACCGTGTGGAAGACAGGTTGGAGGTAGTGATGGCCAAGTGACTGGAAGCATTATCTGCTATCCAACCAATAACCTTTTCACACTGCTCTGTCTTCAATAGTGGTGCTCTGCGTTCCCCTAGTAATTGAGACAGGAAGGTCGAGCGACAAGATGTGGGTGTTTGTTGTGGCACAATTTCAGCTTGCCCACGACCACGTCCTTGGCCTCTGCATGCACCATCACCATAACATCTACTTTCCCGTCTATTGCCATGCACCTTGCCCATTTTAAATGGAGGACAATATTTTCCACATTCATGAGAAATTGCTGATTTTGGAACGCAGTTATATGTGATATGTCAGACAGAGATCCACGATTTTAAATAGCAGGCCTGTAATTTACTAATATTATTCTACATGGAGAAGTAGTATGAATAGCTTCACCGACACATTGCAATGGAATGAAAATGGAAGAAATTTATGATTTTAGAAGTCTTTTCGGTTATATGTCTGACAGAGAACCACGGCTTTAAATTGTAGGTCTGTAATTTACCAATATTATTCTACACGGAGACCTAATGTAAGTAGCTTCACCGACACACTGCAACAGAATGGAAAAGTAGGCCAATATTTTCCACGTTCACTTCAAATTTCTGGATTTTTATTGCTGTAATATGGAACAGATCTGGCTTTATTCTGCAGTGAGCAGAAAAATGATGTACTCTGTATCGCTTTTTAAGCAAATAACCAGGATTAAGATAAAACAAAATTTTCCCCATCCCCTGATACCTGGAGCTGTCTAGAAATATCTGTAATTATTACAGCAGCAGCAGACAGGATGTTCAATGGACCCTCTTTTGCTGTATTATACCCTGCAGTCTGCCATATACACTGCCTGCCTGCCTAACACTGATTATATGCAGCTGAATTAGTCCTCAGAAGGACTGTTGGTTCAGATGGCTATAGATATATGTTGTGGAATACCTATACTAACTATGAACAAGCAAATCTCTCCCTGACACAGCAGCACCTCTCCCTACTCTGCCTGTTTCCGGAGTAGACTGTAATGAGCATGGCGGCGCACGGTCTTATATACACCTGATGACGCTGTGCGGCCAGCCATTCACTGTAATGCCCACAACCAACATGCTACGGCATTAAAGTGAGTGGCAGGCAATCCCTGCATATTCATTGGCTCTCTAAAGAGCACCAAACATGCAGGGAGGGGACCCAAGTTCCCACCCGAGCCACCCAGAAATACTAGCAGAGCGCCGAGCTCGTCGAGCACAGCGATGCTCGGGCGAGTACCGAGCAGTGGCGAGCATGTTTGCTCATCACTACTGATGATGTGTCACACACCGCATGGCCAGATAAGGTTGTAAAATGTTAAAATGACATTTCCTGGTGAATGCATTTGTCTTGATTGAAAGCAATGCAAAAGTGCAAAAACGCATCAAAAACGCTATGTGTGAGCATAGCCCAAGATGTGGAGGAGCATTTTTGTTTTTGGTTATTTATTTTGCCTTATATACAAGTCATTACCCTGGAAAGGATGTTCCCTAACATATTTCCCAGGAAAATCCATTTTGCTTTTGTTTTTGTATGTTTTATTGTGAGTCCGTAAAAGTGGCAGAATACCTCTGACAACATTGCTGACAGCATTGACCTGAGAGTCAGAAATGCTTCCAGGGGTCTTCCCCATGCTGTTCCCATGTCATTTGAGCATTGTTCCCATCGATTTGGGCAATTTTTAGGCCCTCTGCAGACGGCCGGGGGAAGCCGCAGGAAAAATGCTCGAGTTTCCCATAGACTTACATTAGGCTCATTACTCGGTCTGAGCACTCGAGCATTCCAATTTGCTTGACCCGAGCAACGAGTACTGGAGCATTTTAGTACTCGCTCATCACTAATAGAGAGTAATTCATTGTTTACAATGTCATAACTTAGTATTTTGTAGCATAACCTCTTGCTTTAGTTACTGCACTACACCGACGGGGCATTGAAGCCACTAGGGTATTCAAGACATCTTGAGTGATCTTGCTCCATTCCATTTGCAAATCTTTAATTCATCTTTATTGCTATGGGTATGGGCCCCAACCTGTTGCTCTAACTTATCCCAAAGGTGCTCTATATGGTTTAAATTAATTGATTGGCTTGGCCATGGCATCAGGCAAACATTTTTCTAATCAATTTTTTGCTAAATTGGATGTATGCTTAGAATTATTGTCATGCTTGAATTTTCATGCCCTGCCTACATTGGTTTTACCATGTGGCTGCATTACATTTTCCAGTATATCCTTGTACATGGTAGCATTCATATTTCCCCCAATTCTATGCAGAGGGCCAATGGCAGTTGCAGAAAAGCAGACCCAAACCATGACATTGCCACCACCATGTTTCACTGTAGCTGTTTGGTATGGTACCTTACATCATTATGTTTTCCAATTGGGCGGTATATCTAGTGCTTGCCATCACTACCAAAAAGAACTTGGATTCATCGGACCACAACACTTTAGACCAATCTATTTCTTTCCATTGGCTGTGTTCTTTGGCAAACTCAAGTCGGACCTTCCGGTTCTTTGTAGAGATGGAACTGGTGCATTCAGCCATACTGCTCTTAACCGCCGCACTACAGTTTGGCGACTCACTTTGACCCCATATTCTTCGTTCATTTCGTGCAAAATCTGTACAGCACTTTTATGGACATCAGATACTGACTTTTTCTTAATAATGTGATCAACTCTGGAGGAAGTTTTCGGTGGTCATCCACTTCTAGGTTTGTCGGCTGTTCCATAACCTGTTTAACTTAAAAACACACATAACAAAAAAATATATATTTTAGGAAAAATTCGACTACCCATGACAAAATTTGGAAAACATTTGGCCGAACAAATGATGAAAACTAACACATAAAGGGATAAAACAATGTCAAACATAATTTTTGTTCTTATAGCTGACAACCATTTGCTTCCAGTTTACTAAAATCACCAGGAAAATGTTATCACAACAACCAGGCAGAAGTAATCACACTTTTAAAAAAATGCAAAACTTTTGGTCGCCACTGTATGTTTGTGTTATTTGCTGACTTGGGATGTTTTTTTAAAACAGGTATTAAAAATATCTTTGTATTTAATATATATTGTTATGGGTTTTCATTATTTTTTAGTAATTTTATAGGAAGAAAAAAAATGACTTAATTTTCTCCTATCATACAGATATAAAGAAATGCACTAATGTATAGAGATTTATCTCTATATAGCATATCAATTTGCCTGTGATTTCAGACATCAAGTAGAGAAAATTCTTCTAAGTTTGTCAGTGCAGGCTGTAGCTCATATTTTTTGGTATTGCTTCAAATGATACAACTTGGGAGCTTGAATCCGTGTGAGACCAAATCTCAAGAAAAAAGAAGAATGAGTTAGTTAATTGAATATAAGTACCGTATTTTTTGGACTATAAGACGCACATTTTTCCTCCAAAATTTTGGAGGAAAGTGGGGGGTGCGTCTTATAGTCCAAATACTATATTATTGTATGGCCTCATGGTGGTGGGTGTGGGGGAGCGGCAGCGGGGAATCAGCGGGGCACAGGAGGCAGCAGCCGCCTGCTGCAGCCTAGCTGTGCCCGCTACTAAAGAAAATGAATATTCCCTGCTCCCCACGCCCATGGGTGTGGAGAGCAATTAATATTCATTTCTGTTAATAGCCAACACACTGGAGCTGCAGCGCGGCTCCTACTGCGCTCTGCGGTCTGTGTGCCCGCTACTAAAGCTCATGAATATTCCCTACAACCCACTCCCATGGGTTGTAGTGAATATTCATGATCTTTAATAGCGGGCACACTGACCACAGAGCAGCAGCAGGAGCCACCCTGCGGTACAGTGTGCCGGCTATTGAACAGACTGAATGGTCACTCCTACCCACGCACAGAGTCCCAGCGTGGGGAGCAGTGGCTATTCCAGCACAGTGTCTCACACTGTGTGAGGGCGCATGGCAGGGATGCCATGTGTGCCCTGCCATGCGCAGCTCACACAGTGAGAATGTCGGCAGCAGAGCGGGACAGCGCTAGAGGAGAGAGCAGGTGAGTATGATTGTTTTGTTTTTTGTAGGCAGCATGATGGGGGCTCAGAGGGTTCCATACATACCAGGATGGGGGCTCAGAGGGTGCCATGCATACCAGGATGGGGGCTCAAGGGGTGCCATGCATACCAGGATGGGGGCTCAGAGGGTGCCATACACATCAGGATGGGGGCTCAGAGAGTGCCATACACATCAGGAAGGGGGCTCAGAGGGTGCCATACATACCAGGATGGGGGCTCAGAGGGTGCCATACCTACCAGGATGGGGGCTCAGAAGGTGCCATAGATACCAGGATGGGGGCTCAGAGGGTGCCATGCATACCAGGATGGGGGCTCAGAGGGTGTCATGCAAACCAGGATGGGGGCTCAAGGGGTGCCATGCATACCAGGATGGGGGCTCAGAGGGTGCCATACATACCAGGATGGGGGCTCAGAGGGTGCAATACATACCAGGATGGGGGCTCAGAGGGTGCTATACATACCAGGATGGGGACTCAGAGGGTGCCATACATACCAGGATGGGGGCTTAGGAGTTGTCATACATACCAGGATAGGGGCTCAGAGGGTGCCATACATACCAGGATCTGGGCTCAGAGGGTCCCATGCATACCAGGATGGGGCCTCAGATGGTGCCATACATACCAGGATGGGGGCTCAGAGGGTGCCATATATACCAGGATGGGGGCTCAGAGGGTGCCATGCATACCAGGATAGGGGCTCAGAGAGTGCCATACATACCAGGATGGGGGCTCAGAGGGTGCCATGCATACCAGGATGGGGGCTCAGAAGGTGCCATACATACCAGGATGGGAGCTCAGAAAGTGCCATACATACCATGATGGGATGGGGGCTCAGAGGGTGCCATACATACCAGGATAGGGGCTCAGAGGGTGCCATGAATACCAGGATGGGGGCTCAGAGGGTGCCATACATACCGGGATGGGGGATTAGAGGGTGCCATACATACCAGGATGGGGCTCAGAAGGTGCCATACATACCTGGATGGGGGCTCAGAGAGTGCCATGCATACCAGGATGGGGGCTCAGAAGGTGCCATACATACCAGGATGGGGGCTCAGAAGGTGCCATGCATACCAGGATGGGGGCTCAAGGGGTGCCATACATACCTGGATGGGGGCTCAGAGGGTGCCATGCATACCAGGATGGGGGATAAAGGGGTGCCATACATACCAGGATGGGGACTCAAGGGGTGCCATGCATACTATGATGGGGGATAAAAGGGTGCCATGCATACCAGGATGGGGGATAAAGGGGTGTCATGAATACCAGGATGGTGTATAAAGGGGTGTCATGCATACCAGGATGGGGGATAAAGGAGTGCCATGCATACCAGGATGGGATGGGGGCCACTTATACCAGGAAGGAGGGCCATACATACCAGGATGGAGGATATTAACAGAATTGGGGGACATTACCCCAATACCAGTGTCAGAAGCAGACCCCCTCCCTCATAACCGGGCATTTTTTGCTTACATTTTTTTTCCCTATTTTCCTCCTTTAAAACCTAGGTGTGTCTTATAGTCCGAAAATACAGTATGTAGAGAGCAGTCATTCGGTGCTTGTTTTCTGGCCTCTTTACACAGAATGATAAAGAATGATGGACATAGGACAATCACTAGTAGATCATTCTGTCTTGTAACTATCATATTGTAAGGGTAGAGTTAGCATGTTGTTTTCATGCCTAGTAATTGAATTAAATTAAGCTTATTTAAAAATGATGAAAATGTCATTAATATAAAATAATGTGACATGACATTTTGAAAACAAAGTAATAATGGAGAGTAAAACTGAAATCTGAATGACATAAAGAAAATACAGTGCTTGTTTCAGCTATCCTGCTGTTGAAGATGAGACTCACATGGAAAGTACAACTTTAATTATCAGCACTCTGTAAGCGCTATGAAATATATGAAAACACTGAATATATGAAGTTTGAACTGCATTATTGCTATATGGAATATACTGTACTTATGAACTGAAGGTGCACAAATTGGCCAATTCATGACATTGGATAATTTGTGTGCTAAGTACCTTCATTTTATAAGTATATTCCATATAGCAGCAATACAAATTTTACATATTCAGTTTTGCATACATCTTAGTGATTACAGAGTGCTGCTGTATTCTTTTGTTTGATTATTATGCAGTCATAGCAGCTTGCACCTGTTCACATTTGCTTTATTCTATTCGGAGGTGCAGGTCAATTTTCTGTTTTTTATCATTTCAAATCTAGGGTCATCCATCTGTTTTACTTTATCGTGGAACATATTTTGAAGTGAACCTGTCACCTCCAGAAACAATGGTAATCGGTAGGAAAATAGTGTTTAAACCCTGCCTTCCTAGCTGCTTTATTGGAGCATTGGCTACAGGAAATAAATTGTTATTTTCTTCCTACCGCCGCTCGCTTCCAGTTATCGGGATGGTGCAGGGGGCTGTTATAGTCACTGCTCACTATACACACATGCTGCAGAGCAGACTGTCAATCAATGTGTCAGAGAGTGATTAAAGGGAACCTGACAAGTGATACATTCTTGCCAAACCGTGGGCAGCATGTATCATAAACTGACTGTACAATTAGAGCCATGTATGTTTTTCTCTGAAATGCCACAGTGTTTCAGAGAAAGACATATTTTTAAAAGCTGTCAGGAATTGAGCCATATTGTGCACAAGTTGTACAGGTAGGTCCCCGGTGGCTACTATCTGCCCACTGATAGTGACTGACAAGTCTCTGCCTATACGCGGTGGTTTGGGCAGCATGTATCACCTGTCAGGTTTGTTGCACGCACGCCACTATGTTCAGATAGGGGCGAGACAGGTTACATGAATTCTTTGGAATCCCGAGGGAACCGTTACTCAGGGCAACCATAGACCATGTGCTGCAGCTTCTCTCAGGCACACAGGGGTATTGGCCCTCAGGCACAGACACGTAGGTTGTTTCACTTGCTGACCAGACACACTTGACAAGAGTACTCATAAACGGTAGAGCAATAGCATTTAATAAGAAGCCGCACAGCCAGTGCAAGTTAAGTCTTATGAGCAATAGGCTCCAGTGACAAACAGTACAGCTTCCTTAGCAGCACAGCAGTTCACAGTCTTCCCAGTAATACAGGACAGCACAGTTCTAATGCAAAGGCACATTAATGAACACAGCATTCTTTAAAGAACAGTGAAATGGAGGAGGGGGAGGAGGGTTTGCTGAGGGAGATGATCCCTGTAACACCATTTCTTCCAGTCCTTATCTTTCTGCCTGACAATACTCTGCACTGCTCAGGAACTCTACCTGATCTGTGCTTAGCTTCACTCCTGACTTGAATCCTTTTCACTTGCAGGGGTGCTTCTGTGAGATACAGAACACACACACCACATTTCACAATCTATTGTACTGATTTTTTGCATTTTTTTGTTCAGTCCTTTTTAGTAAATGAGAATAATTGTGTTAAATAATACAAATTAAAATAAACATGTTATCATGAGATCTCGCTCTTTGTATTAATCCAGCGCTGCTGCATACTCTAAGTGCTTACTAAATGCCAACATTTAACAATTAAAAATCATTTTGCAAAATTTAGTAACATATATAACCCCTTACTGGCCTGGGACGTATTAGTACACCCCAGGCCATCACCCCCCGTTCAGCACGGGCTCTGCCGCTGAACCCGCACTGAATCGGGCACATGTGAGCTGATTCTTACAGCTGACATGTGCCCGCAACAGCCGTGGGTGGAATCACGATCCACCCGTGGCTGTTAACCAGTCAAATGCCGCTGTCAATCTCTGGCAGCGGCATTTAACAGCGCCGCGCCGGAAGCGTGTCACTTACAGCGCCCATCGGTGACCCCGTCACGTGATAGCAGGTCACTGATGGGTGGGCATGACAACCCTGGGTCTGCAGCATACCCCAGTGGTTGTCATGGAAAGATCGCTATGAGCGCCACCTAATGGTCGGTGCTCATAGTACAGGAGTATTTCTGCTACATAGAGGTGATCTCCTCATCACCTCTATGTAGCAGAGGCGATCAGACAGTTGCTGATTCTAGTCTCCTATGGAGCCTATAGAAGCAAGCAAAAAGTGTAAAAAAATGTTTTTAAAAATATTAAAAAAAAAAAAATATATAAAAATTTAAATCACCCCCTTTTGCCCCACATACACATATTTGGTATCGCCGCGTTCAGAATCGCTCGATCTGTCAATATAAAAAAAGAATTAATCCAATCAGTAAATGGCGTAACGATAAAAAAATTCTAAATGCCAGAATTACGTTTTTTTGGTCGCGACAACATTGCAATAACGGGCGATCAAAACATCGTATTTACCCCAAAATGGTATCAATAAAACAGCCGCCCAGCACGCAAAAAGTAATCCCTCAACTGACCCCAGATCCCGAAAAATGGAGAAATGGAGATGCTACGGATCTCGGAAAATGGCGCCATTTTTTTTTTTCTAGCAAACTTTGGATTGTTTTGATGTTTTTTCACCACTTAAATAAAAAAGAAACTATACATATTTGGTGTCTACGAACTCATAATGACCTGGAGAATAATTATGGCAGGTCAGTTTTAGCATCCAGTGAACGTGGAAAGAAAGAAAAACAAAAAACAACTGTGGAATTGCATTTTTTTTGCAATTTCACCCCATTTAGAATTTTTTTACCATTTTCCAGCACACGATATATTAAAACTAGTAATGACGTTTAAAAGTACAACTCATCCTGCAAAAAATAAGCCCTCATACGGCCATATTGCCCAAAAAATAAAAACGCTATGGCTCTGGGAACAAGGGGAGCAAAAAACGAAAATGCAAAAACGGAAAATCCCAAGGTTGTAAAGAGGTTAATCATCATTGTGCTTCCCCTTTTTACTTTACTATCTAGTCACTAACACCCTATTAAGTGTTTTATTTCTTTTTTGCACAGCATTGATACAGCTAAGTTAATGTTACATGCACTCCGCTAGGTTCAGATAGGGCGAGATTGGTTTCATGAATTCTTTGGAATCCTGGGGGAACCGTTACTCAGGGCGACCATAGGCTGCAGCTTCTCTCAGGCATACGATAAATTCAATTGCTGACCAGTGACCAGACACATCTGACAACAGTCTTTTTCAAAAGTTTAACAATGGAATTTAATCTGAAGCACGGCCAGTTCAATTCAGGGACATTACAGCAGCAATCTTCTTTACAGTACAGTCTAAGTTTCTTGAGCAACCGGCTCCAGTAGCAATACAGTAGTTTCGTCACAAGGCACGGTATTACAGTTAGAGATGAGCGGTGTTCGAATCGAACTGTTCGCCAATCACAAATTCAAGCTGTTTTGGGCGGTGTTCGAGCCATTCGACGAACCCGAACGATTTGAAAAAAATCCGGCTGTTCGAGGTTATGTTCGATAACTGTTCGTTCACCCAAAACGTAACTGGATTTTTTCACAGTAATGCTGATAATCAATGTTAATACACAGTTTGAGTGTACAGCGGGGCGGGGGGGAGGGGCAGGGGATGGATCTCTGCAGAAATAATGAAGATCTCCATTTTTTTTTCTCTTTCCTGCATTTACAGTGGGGAGGTGCAGTCTGTCAGCCTATCAGCAGCGCACACACGGAGCGTAGTGCTTTTTTTCACACTAGCAAGGGCATGTGTCATTGGCTGTGAATGTCACATGTCCTTGCCCTATAAGACCCAGCCATTTTCCCCATCGCCACCATTTTCTCACTGCTGCAGCTGAGTGTGAGATGGCACTGCTGCTGCTGTTAGCGCTATATTGTGTAACTGAATTGCAAGCAAAATTTCTCTTAAATAGACAAAGAGGTTTAGGGAGTAGGGACTAGATTGTAATTGCAGCCCTTTTGAGGGCTAGGTTACAGCAGATCCTAGCACTTTTAGCAGGCAGGTCTGTGCTCTTAAATTGACAGATAGGTTGGGAGTAGTGACTAGTTGTAATTCCAGCCCTTTTGAGGGCTAGGTTACATCAGTTCCTATCACTTTTTGCCAGGCAGGTCTGTTTTAGTGCTGTGCAAGTGATTTTCACAGCATTTGGCTAAATCTAGCTAAGCAAATCCTTTTGGGCCTCTTGCAGTGTGTGTTAGTCAGTGGAGGAGCCTATCTGTGTTGCAAGCTACACCACCTGTGTATGTAATACAATTTTTTTACTGCACCTAGCCAAGTAAAATCTTTTGGGCCTGTAGCAGTGTGTGGTACTCAATCTATTAGGCCATCTATACCAAGCTCCACCAGCTTTGAAATTAATAATAATTTTTAGCTGCATCTAGCCCGGAAAATAATTTTGGGCTTAGTAGCAGTGTGTGGTACTCATTGTATTAGGCCATCTATACCAAGCTCCACCAGCTTTGAAATCAATAATAATTTTTAGCTGCATCTTGCCTGTAAAATAATTTTGGGCATAGTAGTAGTGTGTGATACTCATTGTATTAGACCATCTATACCAAGCTCCACCAGCTTTGAAATTAATAATAATTTTTAGCTGCATCTTGTCTGTAAAATAATTTTGGGCATATTAGCAGTATGTGGTACTCATTCTATTAGGCCATCTATACTAAGCTCCACCAGCTTTCAGATTACTAATAATTTTTAGCTGCATCTTGCCTGGAAAATAATTTTGGGCATAGTAGTAGTGTGTGGTACTCATTGCATTAGGCCATCTATACCAAGCTCCACCAGCTTTCAAATCAATAATAATTTTTAGCTGCATCTAGCCTAGAAAATAATTTTGGGCATAGTAGCAGTGTGTGGTACTCATTGTATTAGGCCATCTATACCAAGCTCCACCAGCTTTGAAATTAATAATAATTTTTAGCTGCATCTAGCCCGGAAAATAATTTTTCTTCCCAATAGTGGTAGCAATAGAAATATGTGGCGCGCGCCTGGCTAACAAAAATATACGCTTCATAACAAAAAACACCAGCCTAGCGCACTGCATTAATAAGATGGCATCATCGTCTCTCCCAGTGCTAGGCTACTACGCCGGCTAGCATTCCTGTGCCTAAAACACAATGTATGGGTTCGTGCTAGCCACGATGCTGAGGGGTCTAAAGCTGCTACTAACGCTTTATCACAATTCAATTGGCAGATTTTAACAGAGCTCCTCCCCAACGCCCACCCATCGGGCAATAGTTGCCCACCCTCCCTATGGGATCTAGTGGCGAATAGCTGATGCCATTAATCAGAGCGTCAGTTGCCCCGTCGACGGGGCAAGCATACGGTAAGGCATGGGAAGAGTGGACACGACTAGTAGCAGGCAGACGGGTTGACCAATGTGAACAAGCCAGATTACAAGTCACCATAGAATTTCTCCACTAGCTAATGATGAGGGGCATATCAGGGGCATCAGCCCATCGGTGTCTGACCGGAGTAGCATTTCACTTCCAACTACTGAATTGGGGAGATGTGACAAAGAGATTCATCATCAGACAATCCTTAAAAGGGTGGAAAAGGGGTGAGCCAAGTCAGGAGTGTAGATGTCCTGTCCCGTGTCACTAAAACTGATTTCTCACATCATATCCCTAACACCATTAACATGACAATCACAATTTGAAGCAACACTACTGTCTACTGCATTTGCGATCGCCTTCTTCGGGGCGCTATGCATAAGCGAATTAGTCCCTTAATCCAAAATTACTACCAGTGGAGGCTTATTACACCAGAACTTAGTCATAGATAATAATGCAATACGTCTACGCATACGCCAATCGAAAACGTTCCAGGGGGCACTTGGATACTTCTACAACCCACAAATGGTACACTGATTCGGGTAACAATAGTAAAAACATATATAAACATCAGATCACAAAGTAATTTCTTCCTATCACACATTGATGGAATGCCATTATCAAGATACCAGTTCCAAGCTATATTTAATAAATGCATAACATTGGCAGGGAACCACCCCAATGATTACGGGACACACTCATTTCGCATAGGCGTGGCCACGGAAGCAGCAAGAGCAGGTCTGTCAGAAACGGAAGTTCAGAGGATAGGGAGATGGCGATCCACATGTTTGGCGAGATACATAACACCGGACTTGTTATCCTAATGTGGTTTGTTTCTTTTACAGGTGACGCTAAGCCAACAATGTGGGTGATAGGCCACACGTATATATATTGGGCAGAAAAAAGGGCCAAAGTCCGTCCAGGCGGGAGGAAATTAGAGTTTCATAACACATATTTCAACTGGAGAGGTATTAGAGGCCTTCTATGGCCACAGGTACTAATGGAGGTAATCAAGGTAGGGAGAGAGGCAAGAGGTCCAGTCATCTTAGTTATACAGGCCGGGGGAAACGACCTAGGTCATCACAAGAGTGCATAACTAATGGCAATAATGAAACTAGACACTGAGCGCTTCAGAGAATTTTTCACAAAACTAACTATAGTATGGTCAGAGATTGTGCCGATACCGGTATGGCAAGGTGCGCGAGACATCAAGGCCATCGAACGGACAAGGCGGGTAATAAATATTCGGATGGCAAAATTTAGAAGAGACAGAGGCGGTGTAGTGATACACCACCGACAACTGGAAGGAGATAAAGCAGGCATCATACAGCCCGACGGTGTTCACTTAATGGATATTGGACTGGACATATTCCTGTCAGGACTCCAGGACGGAGTGGAACAAGCGTTAAGAGTGATGGATGGGAGTCAGAGTCCTGCATACGAGTATGCAGGATCCTCCGTGGCCTGGAAATAGAAAGGACATGTTGGAGAGTTACACTTGTTGGCCAACTTGCCGGTGTGGAGTCCGAGGGAATGCTGCAACAAGCTGAATTATTTTAGAAATAAAATGCCTTTCTAATGGAATGAGTATAAAGAGTTAATAAAGCTGTAACTGATCCTCACCCATCCAGTTGTAAGACTTACATTATTGTATTGTCAAGGAAAGGGGGGCGGTAGGGGGGCTGAGCGTCTGGGTTTGGTTGGGGGTCCCCACAGTCTGCCTAGGCTAGATGCATTTAAAAATTCTTATTAGATACACAGGCGGTGCAGCTTGCTTCGAAGCTGGGCTAATACACCCAAAGTATTGCCTAGGCTAGATGCAGTTAAAAATTCTACGCTGACTAGCAGACACTGAAGATTTGGAGCAGACCTCTGAGTAAACAGCTCTTCAGACTCAACCATCTGTGTTACCCCAAGCCATGGTGTATGTAGCTTCTTACAGTTAAATGGGGGGTGGGGCGACCCAACCCACCGGGAATTGACAATGCCAACGTCACGTAAAACACATCAAGGGGACTCCAAAAAGAGTCTCCACTTTTTCCAAAAATTGTGGCACAGACACCACTTAAGTGGCATCAATTGCCCCAGGGTTGCTTAAAACAGTTGGTGATGTGATTTTACCAAATCCTCAAGCTTTTAGTCTGACACAGGGGTAGAAAAGTCCTTGCAGAACCATGATTTGTTCATCTTTATGAACGTGAGTCTGTTTACATTCTCAGTGGACAGCTGCGTGCGCTTAACTGTCAGCACACCACCAGCAGCGCTGAACACACATTCAGAGAGAACGCTGGCTACAGGGCATGACAAGATCTCCAAGGCGTAAGTGGCGAGCTCCAGACATTTTTCCAGATTGGAATCCGAAAATGAGCAAGGGTCCAGTGACACAGTCATGGCTTCGATGTTCACTTGGAGATACTCCTGTACCATCCTCTCTAGGCGTTGACTATGTGTCAGACTTCTTGTCTCCTGTGGCCTTGCAAAGGATGGTCTAAAAAAGTGGTGAAACGATTCCACAAAATTGCTGTTACCAGCAGATACTGTGTTACTGTTACGGTTTGAGTGATGAAGACTCGACAGTCCCAAGGTTTGCAAGTTAGAACTGTGAGATTCACTACGTGCACCACTGGTGTTTTGTGGAAAAGCACATTAAGATTCTGCAACAGCCTCTGCTGATACGTCTGCATGCGTGAATCCCTTTCTATGGCAGGAATTATTTCGGCAAATTTACTTTTGTACTGGGGATCTAAAAGTGTGGCATCCTAGTAGTCGGGATTACTTCGAATTCTAACAATCCAAGGGTCATGTTGCAGGTAGTGCAGCAAGAAGGCACTCATGTGTCTTGCGCATCCAGGATGACCAAGTCCTTGTTGTGTTTGTAGCGAGGTAAGAATCATGCTCCCTTCCTCTGCCCTCTCCCCCCAACCTCGCACAACAGAAATGTGATCAAGGTCTCCCTCATCTGATGAGTCTTACATGCCCACCGCCAGTTCGTTCTCCACTTCTTCCTCGGCTCCTGCACCTTCCTCCACAGTTTGGCTGCTACCATGCGCCCTGGTTAATCCCTCTCCCCCACCCTCCCATGCCTGCCGCCTTGGTGCTGCCGACAGTCTGGACCTTGGAGATGTTATCCCTTCCGCATACGACTCCTCCTCTACTTCCTCCACCTCCTCTTGTCCCACCACCTGACTCTGAATTCTCTTTAACGTGTGCTCCAGCATGAAAATCACCGGAATAGTCATGCTGATAATGGTATCGTCAGCACTAAACATCTTCGTCGCCATTTCAAAACTGTGCAGAAGGGTGTGTGGCGCCCCTGAGGGTTCAGTCGCCAAAGAGGTACTGCATCTCACCCAGAGGTGTGGTATCTCACCCTCAGGTAAGGAAGGAGTATGGCTCGGGACCCTAACACCTACATCCAACACATACCCGCAGTGGGGGTAGGGCGAGATTGCTCCTAAGGGAGAGCACAGTCCCAGGTCCCTAGCTGGTGGGAGGGTCCTATGTAATGGGTGTGGGTGGAGAAAGCAGCTTAGGGGAGCACATGACAGGGAGAGTATAAATAGGAAGCCATCTTAGAAAGTGCAAGCCAGTCAGAGGAGGAGAAGTGACAGGAGCAGAGGCTCTGCATGAGCTCTGCTCCAGAGGCGGGCCTAGCCTGGGGGGCCCAGGACTGAAGGAGAGAAGAGAGGAGTGGGAGCAGGAAGGCTCCAGGAACAGAAGGGACCCTAGGGGTAAGGGCCATGTAGAAGGCCACCCATACACCCGCTGCTACCAGGAGGTAGAGGGGTCAGGCCAGATAAGGGGAACCGGTTCCTCAACTAGCGGAGAAACAGGAAGGCTCAACTAAAAACCGGAGGCTGCAGCATTTCATGCACTGCAGGCCAAAGTCCACACCAGTCTCACTAAGAAGGTAGCCACATAGGACCCAGGGGACGGAACACACGTCACCCGCCAAGGCCCGAGGATACCGGATAGAAGTGTCACTGGGTGTGAGGTGCAGGGAGAAGGCCAGAGAAAGGACACACAGAAGGGGGTCCTGCTAAGTACTCCGGAGCTATCTGGGGGTGGACTGAGCCCCTCACTGAGTAAGCACAGCACGACGGGGGAGATTGCTCTGGTACCTGTAATCTGGACTGCAACAACTGTGAGTAAAGATCTTGGAACTGCATCACACGGACTCTGTGTTCATTACTGACTCCCTGCACTACAACCACCATCATCCACCCACACTGCCCTGAAGCTACAATCTTCCTGTGGGGAGTAATAATACCATTGCTGCAAAACCACCAGCTTCAGAGGACTGTTCCGCAGCGGCGGCCCCTTTGGCTTGCACTCCACAGGTGGCGTAGTCGGACATTATAAGACCCATATATACAAATTTCCCTTGGATTGACCGCCCTGGGTCACGGACCAGGTGACCGCCACAGTGACTACAACCCCCAGTGTCTATCGGCCCGGCTACGGGTACCCCACGGCCCAGGGGGCGCATCAACTTCATAGGTCCTTGATCTGAGAGCACTCCTGCAGCGTGATTTTCCCCACCTCTGGATCTCGTTGGCCCAGGCTATATGTCAGAACGTATTGCACCAGGGCTTGTCAGTGATGCCACAGTCGCTGCAACATGTGCAGAGTTGAATTCCACCGTGTCGGCACATCGCATTTCAGCCAGTGAACTGGCAGGCCCAACTACTTCTGTAGAGATGTAAGTCATTGAGCAGCAGGATGCGAACAGCGGAAGTGAGCACACAACGACCGTGCACTCTGCAGAAGGCCATCTAGTCAGGGATAGTGGGCTAAAAATTGCTGGACAACCAGGTTCAACATGTGAGCCATACAAGGCACGTGTGTGACATTGCCCCGGTGAAGGGCCGCACCCAGGTTTGCAGCATTGTCGCACACGGCCTTCCCTGGTTGCAGGTCCAGTGGAGACAACCATTCATGAAACTGGGTCTCCAGAGCTGACCACAACTCCTCAGCTGTGTGACTCACATTTCCAGACATTTCAAAGTAAACACGGCCTGATGCCGTTGAGCCCTGCTGCCAGCATAGTAAGGAGGTGTGCAGGATTCCTTCTGCGCAGTTAGAAAGCGGGTGGCATGACCAGACAGGCTTTGGGTGCAGGTGGAGGAACGAGAGGAGGTTAAGGTGGCAGAAGCAGTGGAGGAACTTCTAGATAATGAGGATTGACGCACAACTCGTGGGGACGGCAAGACTTGGACAGCAGCCCCTTGTCCTGCTGTCACCATAGTTACCCAGTGCCCAGTCAGCGACATGTAACGCCCCTGTCCATGCCTACTCGTCCAAGTGTCTGTGGTGATATGCACCCTGTCACACACAGAGTTTCTTAAAGAAGCGGTGATGTTGTGTGCGACATGCTGGTGTAGCACAGGCACACCTTTCTTTGAGAAGTAGTACCAACTGGGCATCTGGTAGTGGGGCACTGCGACGGACATAAGGTCTCGAAAATCCTCTGTGTCCACCAGGTGGAAAGGCAGCATTTCTGTAGCCAACAGCTTGCAGATGGTGAAATTCAACCGCTTAGCTTTCTCATGGCTAGGAGGAAATGGTCTTTTACTTGTCCACATCTGAGGGACCGAGGGCTGGCTGTTGTGCTTAGACGGGGTTGAGAAGGGTGTCCCCGGCAAACTGCAGGTCTGTGAGGAACATGCAGGCAGAAAAGTTAGGTTGCCTTGATCCAAAAGTAGTGCTCTCAATGTCGGAGAGCGCTCAACACCAGCTGGTGTTTCCACTTCCAAATGAAATGATAATCTGCAAATCACACTGGCTGCTGCGGGTAAAGAGGTGGCAGGTCTGCGTCCAAAAACATGTGTGACTGCTGTCCCCCCAGTCACAGAAGATGAAGAGGCCGCGGATGCACAAGATGGGGCAGACGGTCATTGGCCCGGCCAGCTAGGCCGCATTGTAGCACAGTGAGCTTCCCACTGCAACTTATGCTTCATATCCATGTGACGGTTCATGCATGAAGTACTCAAACTATGGATTTTTTGGCCTCTACTCAGCTTTTGGTGACAAATATTACAGATGACACGAGTTGGGTCATCCTTATCGATCTGAAAAAATGCCCAGGCTATGCAAGGCTTAGAGCCCATGCGACCTGAAGTGCCATCTCGACTTGTGGTCAGAGGCAGAGTTGTGGTTGAGGATGCAGTTGTTGACATGCTTCCAGTACTCCGTCTCTGTCGAGGAAGGCGCAACCTAACCTCATCGTCAATAGCATCTGTGACGCCCAGCTGCGCTTGGTATCACAGATCCTAGAAGAGTGCATTAATGGAATCCTCCACAAGAGGCCCCCATAAACATTCACACATCTCCACCTTCCACCTCAGACCAGCAGAGGGAGCCCGTTAGGGATATAAATAGGGAAGGTGGAGCTAGGCAGTTCAGTTCCTCTGAAGAGTTCCTACAGTAGAGAAGCCTAAGAGAGGTCAGTCTGCAGTGGAGCTCAGTCTAGTCTAGAGAGCTCAGTTAATAATTCAGCAGTGGAGCACGAGGCTCCTGCTAGCTAGATTCAGGGAGCCAAGTTAGAGCTTAAGGTGTGCCGGCGCCATAAGATCGGTGAAGCGCGGAAAGCTGCCGTTAGTGTGTATAACCTAGTGAGGGCCCGAGTAGGCCAAAGACGAGTGGAGAGTTAGTACATAGGGGGCAGAGGAGCTTAACCAGGTCACCCCGAAACATTTACCGGACACCGGATCCAAGCTTACCGGCATCTCTATGACCCAGTAAGGCTTAACCGGAATCCCTGGAGAACTACAAGTCACAGGATCGCTAAGGTGCTGATACGTAACAGAGCCAGGAGACGCTTAGGCCCCGCATACTGGGAGCGTAAACTCCAAGACAAGGCCCTACCACAAGGTCAGCCAGCGCAGGACAGAAACAAAGTTAGGCCTAGCTCCAGGCAGGTCACAAACTTACTATGCCGAGGAAAGAAACAGGAGGCCCTACACCCGCTCATTGGGGAGGATCCTGATACGCACCCTTCTTCCTTCAGTGCTCCGGGATGTGCCTGAATTTCCACCAGTAAAAGGTACTGAAGTGACTACCGTATCCGTTCCCGTTCTTGCTCTGACCAAGCTGGGTCTCGCCTGTCCTGCATTCCCCCTGCATACGCTGCCCTGAGGCCTAGCTCCACCTGTGGGTAGCTATATCATCGAGCTGCCTTATCACCGGCCTCAGTGGACTTCTGCAGCGCTGGGGCTTATCAACAGATACCACAGGTGGCATCACGAACTCTTATAAAATTAACAATTATCCACCCTTTTAAAGAGTGATCCCAGGGTACGGGCCCGGGAGCCGACCACCGTGACATCCCAAAGGCCAGGCAAAGGCCCGGGTATAGAGTCATCCCCATCCCCTGGGCTAGTCACATCCTCCTCCACCTCCTCTGCTGACCTCATCGACTGGCTGACTGTGGGTTGACAGTAAGTGGGATCTCCAACCTCGTCATCATCACCCTGTGTGTTCTCACACCCGTCGTCCTCAGAGCCAACCTCTTCCTGCCCTGACCGAAAAGTCAAGTTGTCGCTCCAATCAGGTATTTGAGTCTCATCATCGTCTTCATCATTGTCTCCACCAACAGGAGTTACAGTTTGGGAACGAGGGTCTACATTATGCTCAGAACCTTCTTCATCGTCCTGGATCCGACTCATAAAGATTCTGGGCATCAGTGCAGATCATTTCCTCGTCTGGATTAACAGAAGCTCTGGAGCAGACCTCAGTTTCCCAGGCTATAGTATGAGTAAACAGCTGTGCTGACTCAACCATCTGTGTTACCCCATACTCTGATGGGCAGCTGGAGACTTGGGAGCTGTGAGGAAGCAAGTGCGATTGGGGTGACACCTCTGAGGACTGGAGTATTTGTGATGTTGAAGTTGAGGTGGAGGAGAGCCCACTTGAAGGAGCACTTGATATCCGTTGAAGCACCTGCTGTTTTTGTGCCTCATCTGGAATTTGTAGCGATGGGCGTGTCTGTAAGAATGGGATTGTATCACATTGTCCACGAAAAGAAGTAGACATCTTAGTTTGGCTGGAAGATGGTCTTTCTTCTGCAGATGTTACTCCCCCCCACCGCGGGGGGGCTCGACCCACCAGCAGACAGGCACCAGTATTGGGAGAGGGGGGCTGGCCATCAGGGTCCACCGCGGCTCTGGCACAAACCCGGCGACACAGAGGTCGCACGGGCAGGAACGGACTGGCTGTGTCGGCTTCGCACTCCAGCCTAGTCCCTCTGCCCGCTGGCGCCCGTAACCTCAAAGGGATGCGCAAGCGGCTTTTCTTCCCAGGGCTGTTCCCCGCCCAGCAAGAACGTGGTGGAGCTCAGGTCGGCCTTCTACTGCACTCCCTTACCTCCCTAGCCCTCTTTCCTTCTTCCGTTCTCCATCTAACCCCTCGGCTCTGTGGTGTCCGCTCTCCCTCCTCCTCTCTTCTTCTCACAGGTGGAATACCGCGTGTATTCACACTGTGGCGAATCTTTTGGGCCCAGGCATAAGAAGTTGTCGAGGTAATGGATAATATGTGCCCCCTTAGAAACGTCCATTACAACCCATTCGAGGAAGCAACTAAACACTTCAAATAGTGAGCAGGATCTGGAGCACCCCATGGGCAAACAGCGATCTATATAGTATGCTCCTTCCCAGAAGCAGCCCAATAGGTGGACACTATTTGGAGGCACAGGTAGTAAGTAACCGGAACGCCGCATCAATGTCTGTTTTGGCCATTAGGGTGACCCTTCCCAACTTCTTGATCCGCCTGATTGCCTTGTCAAAGGATGTACAGTATATACTACTGTACTTGGTTCCGCGTCGATGTTGTCGTTTACTGACCTGCCCCTTGGATATGACAAATGGTGGATTAGTCATATCCGCTGGGTTCCGTTTTTGGCACAACTCACAACGGGGATACCACTATGTCTTGTAAGGAAAGTGTTCTGAATGGAACCGCCATTCTACCTAAAGATATTTCTTTTTTTAATTTTCTTGTCATGACGTCTGGGTGTTGGTAGGCTGATTTTAGATTTTTATTCCAGCCTTTCTTGATTTTAGAAGGGCATGACATGCCTATATCTGTGTCTCCCCCTCCTTTTACTCCTCCACCTCTTTTCTTTTCGCATGACTATATGTACTTGTCACTTTTCCATGTGTTAGTTGTGTCTTCTGAGCAGTTTGTCAGCTTTTGGACACCTTTGAAGTGTTTTCTATGTGTTTTCCATGTGTTTCTATGTGTTTTTGTTTGCCTGCCATTGGTTTTAACTGTGTTCAAAGGTGTTCGACGAACAGTTCGACGAACAGTTCGGCGAACATACGGGTGTTCGACGAACCGAACTCGAACACTACGGGGGTGGCCCAACACTATTTACAGTCTCTTCAGTAGCATAATTCAGCATAAATTAGATCTCTTAGCAGTACACTTCTATGCATACACAACCACAGGCTTTTCCTTCATAAGGACACAATAGTACACAGCATTCTTTATCCTCCGTGGAGATGGAGGGGGGGATGGTTTGATGAGGGAGATGATCCCTGTGACACAATTTCTTCCAGTCCTTATCTTCCTGCCTGATAATACTATGCACTGTTAGTTCAGGGAGTTTATCTGACCTGTGTTTAGTTCCTCTCCTGATCTGAATTCTGTTCAGTTGCCTTCTGTCAGATCCAGATAACACACCACCTTTCTCTTCGGCTTCAGCCAAACTGTAAACAACTTCTCCACAATCCCCCTGGGGCTCAGCTAAAACACTCCCTGTTTCCTGTGACTGTGCTAAACCCTCTAGTTGCTGGATGCTTTTGGAGCACAACACTTCCTGTCTTCTGTGTTTGTGTTACTTCTAATAGTTGTTGAATGCTTTTGAAGCAATAGCATTACTTTTGCATGTCACACACTTCCCTCCTTTTTTAATGTTGTCCTCGACATTCATCTTAATTGGTCAATTTGACCATTTCTGAGACAGCAGTGAAAGATTTGGATTTGCTTCTGGGGCCTCCTCCGTGTTGCTGTTACCAGTCGCCCCACACTGGCAACCTCTTGTCTTTTAACCCAAACGACTGAGACCATAGGCACTCCTTGGCATAATGTCCTTCCTCACCACATCTTAGACAGAGGACTTAGACAGAGGACACATACCGTACTCTGATTTGATGAACTGCACGCTTCACAAGCCGGGTATCTTCTGTTTTGAAACCCACTCCTGGGTCTGAGGGATACAGGCTCTGGCCAGGAAAGAATCGACTTTTTCACCTCAATCAACTCAGCTAGCAGTTCTCCTAATACTTCCTCCCAGTCAGTGCTGACGGTCCTCTCTTTTGTTGGTGATTTAATATTCCCTCTAAGAGGTGGCACTGGAGGGTCTCCATGACGATCTTCGGACTGGCCACCGGGGGTCTCCAACTTCAGCTGACTCATTTTGGTGATTTTAGGAGCAGAGCCTTTCTTTAACTTCTGTTCACTTTCTGACTCCAAACTAGCGGCCTCATTCATTTTTCCGATTAGGACTTCATCCAGAATGCCGGGATCTACGAGATACTGCTTCAGCTGCAACTTGATGTCTTTGCTGATTAACCCAATGATCTCAAGAACTTCTTCTGAACTAGTCCAGCAACAAACTTCTCATCCGCTTCTACTCTGGATGCAAACAACAGTCTATCCTTAAGTTTAATTGCTCTGAACAAGAAACTTTGGGGTGATTCATTATTTTCCTGTGAGATCTTAATGAGTCTGTGGAACATTTCTGAAGTACTCTCTTCTTTATAGTGCCCTTTTAAAATCATCTTCAGCTATGGCAAGGTCAGTTAACTCTTCATTTTTAGCATACTACAGAGGTTCAATCCTGGGCAGATCGCTTTCACCACCCTCTCAATGCTCTCATCTGTCTGGTAGCCTTTCTGTAACCCTGCATCGATCTGGTGCAACAAGTTCATATAAGACAGTGAAACCTGAGGAACTTAACAACTGTGAGTAAAATCTGAAGACTGCACCCCACTGTGTCCTTGAATAATTGCTGCGCCATCACCAGCCTTGCACTACACAGCACCAACAACATCTACATCATAAAATCACCATCTACGGCCCTGGAGCTAAGCTCTGCCTGTGGAGAGCTGAACCAACTCTGCTGCATCACCATCAGCTCCAGAGGATCTGCACAGCATCGGTGGCCTCATATAGCCGCATACCACAGGTGGCATCATGAACATTATCTCTATAAAAACTTTATTCCCCTTTTCTTTATTTCCCTTTAATTGACTGCCCCGGGTCATCGACTGGGTCACTGCCACCGTGACATGCCCCAGCACCGACCGGCCCGGCTACCGAGTACCCCACGGCCCAGGGGGTGCGTCATATATAGCAAACTAGTGAAAGGCACATCCGGTTGTGCAGCGCTGGTGTGCGTTCCACTGTGGAGCGCACACGTCACTTCCTGGAGCTTGTCCGGCCGGACGCACGCATCTCCATGGATGGGAGAGGTGCTTCCAGACCCGGTGGTGACGCCATGGCATCTGCACATGGGCACTGTACTTTGGACCTCTAGGGTCTAGGTGTCAGACATGCGCAATTGTGACATTAGGACAGGGAAGCACAATGCGCTGTATTGGACCATATACCAGAGGGGAGTGGGGTATGTACTAACATATCAATTAAAGGGAATATTTAAACTTGGCCTCTGGACATTGCTCCATAGCCAGCTATCCTGCTGCAGCCCTACCTATCCTGCTATCCTGCAACTACCTAAAATATCCAGCTTTATCCATTCTGGGCCTAGAATTCAGCTATTGGCCTCCTGATGAACCACAATGATTGGAGAAATGCATTGAGGCAAAATCTAAATACGAGATAAGTTTATTTACCTATTCTCTATATCTATAATCTTGATATTTTTATGCCAGGAATACCTCTGTACTAGAATAGGGAGTCACCTTACCCTTTGTGCTTAGTTCACCTGCTAGGGAGCAATAGGGACAGGAAGGGGCAGCCGCCGCTGAGCGGGGGCACCAAACACGCTACTAACGTGCCAACCTCCACGTCGGGCAGGATCAGAATAGAGTTGTATTAGGGCACTATAAGTCCTTATTATTTACCCTCCTCAGGGAGTAATGTCATTATTTAATATTGATAGTTACCACATTTGTTTTTAAAACACGGGCAATGGTGTGTTTTAATGAAAATTTTTAGAGGGTTTATATGTTCACGATGTTAAAATTACTTCTTAGTGTATCAAATTTGTTAATTCCTAAATTAGCCTTTGTAAAACAAGATACCTCATAATTTTGCACACCTTGATAAAGGGTATTTTATCCTTAGGCTACACCGTCCATCATTACACAAATACACATCACCTCATCTGATTCATCCAATATCCATTCTCTTTATACAGCTTGGAGTTGGAAAATCTGCATAAAAATGATATTGTCAAAATACTCACTTGCCTTATAATTGTGCACATAGTATAGTAAAATTGTTATACCAAAAGTAAAATGTGTTTATCATTTATTTCTTAATTTAATTTTAACGCCTTCACAACCTTGCAAATTTCTGTTTTGCTCAGCTTCTTCCCGGAGCCATAACTTTTTTATTTTTCTGTCGATAGGAGGGCTGGTTTTTTTGCGGGACAAGTTTTACTTTTGAACAACACTATTGGTTTTACCATATCATGTATAGAGATGAGCGGTGTTCGACTCGAACTGTTCGCCAATCTCACATTCAAGCTGTTTTGAGCGGTGTTCGAGCCTTTCGGCGAACCCGAACGATTTGAAAAAAATCCGGCTGTTCGAGGTTATGTTCGATAACTGTTCGTGCACCAAAATCATAACTGAATTTTTTCACAGTAATGCTGATAATCAATGTTTATACGCAGTTTGAGTGTACAGCGGGGCGGAGGGAGAGGCAGGGGATGGATCTCTGCATAAATAATGAAGATCTCCATTTTTTTTTCTCTTTCCTGCATTTACAGTGGGGAGGTGAAATCTGTCAGCCTATCAGCAGCGCACACACGGAGCGAACAAGGGCATGTGTCATTGGCTGTGTATGTCACATGTCCTTGCCCTATAAGACCCAGCCATTTTCCCCGTCGCCACCATTTTCTCACTGCTGCAGCTGGATGTTAGACGGCACCGCTGTTGCTGTGTGCGCTATACTTTCAGTGTTAATTTCAAGCCAATTTTCTCAGAAATATACAGATAGCTTGGGAGTACAGAATAGTTGTGATTGCAGTCCTTTTGAGGACTAGGTTACAGCATTTCCTACGACTTTTAGCAGGCAGGTCTGTGCTCTTAAATAGATAGGTTGAGAGTGGGGTCTACTTGTAACTGCAGTCCTTTAGAGGACTAGGTTACAGCATTTCCTACGACTTTTATCAGGCAGGTCTGTGCTCTTAAATAGACAGCTTGGGAGTAGGGACTAGTTGTAATTGCAGTCCTTTTGAGGACTAGGTTACAGCATTTCCTAGGACTTTCTGCCAGGCAGGTCTGTGCCAGTGCTGTGCAAGTGTTTTCACAGCATTTGGCTAAATATAGCTAAGCAAATCCTTTTTGGCCTCTTGCAGTGTGTGTTAGTCAGTGGAGTAGCGAATCTCTGTTTCAAGCTACACCACCAGTGTATAGAATACAATTTTTTTTTACTGCACCTAGCCAAGTAAAACCTTTGGGCATAGCATCGTTCTATTAGGCCATCTATACTAAGCTCAACCAGCTAGCAAATTACTAATAGCGTTGAGCCACCCCCGTAGTGTTCGAGTTCGGTTCGGTTCGTCAAACACCCGTGTGTTCGCCGAACTGTTCGTCGAACTGTTCGTTGAACACCTTCGAACACCGTTAAAACCAATGGCAGGCAAACAAAAACACATAGAAACACATAGAAAACACCTTCAAAGGTGTCCAAAAGCTGACAAACTGCTCAGAAGACACAACTAACACATGGAAAAGTGACAAGTACATATAGTCATGCGAAAAGAAAAGAGGTGGAGGAGTAAAAGGAGGGGGAGACACAGATATAGGCATGTCATGCCCTTCTAAAATCCAAAAAGTGAGAAGCCGACACGTTCAGTCCGCTCCTGCCCGTGCCACCTCCGTGTCGCCGGGTTTGTGCCAGAGCCGCGGTGAACCCTGATGGCCAGCCCCCCTCTCCCAATACTGGTGCCTGTCCGCTGGTGGGTCGAGCGAGCCCCCCTGTGGTGGAGGCAGCTCTAAGCTTTTTAATTTAAATTGTCTGTCTAATTTGAATAAATACACTTTAAATCCATTTACAAGGATCTATTGGAGGGCAAGTCTCATGCCAGCATCCGCGTAATTCCAGCTCCAGTAGCGTCCACTAAAGCTGCTGCAGTTAAAAAGCTTTTATAAGGATCGAGCTCGGCTGTGCACTGCAAGGCATCCTACTGCCAGTCCGAGCCCCTATGCCTTGGGGTGCCTACTGATGCTCTTCACTGAGTATCCCGTGGTCCCGAAGCATTTCCTTTGAAAAAATGAAGTGTCCAAACTACAGGTGGTGTAGCTTGCTTAACAGCCGGGATAATCCGCTGACTAGCAGACACTGCTACTAGGCACAAAGTATTTCCTGGGCTAGATGCAGTTAAAAATTTGTAATTAGATACTCTCGTTGGATGCTGAGAAAGCATTCCATAGAGTCTACTGGCACGCCATATATGATTCTCTTAAAAAGCTTGGGGTAGGGGTCTAGGGGAACCTTTTATAGCCAAAATCACAGCCCTGTATCGCAATACGTCACCTAGGCTGAAGATAAATGGAACTGTAGCACCCTGAGGGCTCGGTTGCTACAGAGGTATTGCACCTCACCCAGAGGTGTGATATCTCACTCTCAGGTAAGGATGTAGTGTGGATCAGGACCCGACACCTGCATGCATTACACCACATTGCCGTGGGGCAGGGCGACCAATATGCCCCTGAGATGGGCACGACAGTCCCTGTCCCTTGCTGGAGTGGGGGGAGGGAACACTGAGGAAGGGGAACCCTGTAGTGCAGGAGCAGGGAGGAAGCAGTTCCTGGGTGCATTGAGAAGGGAGTATAAAAGGTGGGCACCATCTTAGTTCAGTGCAGAGAAGTCTGAGCAGAAGTGGCAGGGAGCAGGGGCTCTGCATGAGCTCTGCTCCGGAGGCGGGCCTAGTAACAGAGGCCCAGGCCTGGAAGAGGGAGAAGGAAGGAAGAGGAGCGGAGAAGGCTCCAGGAACGAGGAACGAAGGGATCTCAGGGGTGCGGACGGGCGAGTCGCCACCGCACGCCCGAATCCACCTGCGTGGAGGGGTCAGGCCAAAGGGGGAGACCGGTCCCCGAAACTAGTGGAGGCAGGAAACGACCCTCAGCTAGAAACAGGAGGCTGTGACATTTTATGTGGCGCAGCCCCTCGCTACACCCGCTAGGAAGGCACCACATAGGGTCAGGGAAACTGGCGCCAAGTTTACCAAGAGGAGGCCCGAGGCAGCCGGACAGAAGGGTTGGTAAGAAAGGCAAGACAAAGGACACACAAAGGGGGTCCTGTGAAGCACTCCAAAGTTATCTGGGAGTTGTGTGAGCCCCTCACCTGGTGAGCACAGTACGACGTGGGCAGCCGTTACCTGCAGACGTGGTCTGGATAATAAGAACTGTGAGTAAAGGCCCTGGACTGCATCACTGACTCCGTGTCATTACTGCTGCTGCCCTGCACCATCACCCCCATCCTCCGCATACACTGCCCTGAGGCTATACTCCTCCCGTGGGGAGTTATGCTACGCTCTGCTGCACCCACAACACCAGCCTCAGCGGTCTGCCCTGGAGCGGCGGTTCACTCTGACCGCAATCCACGGGTGGCGTAGTCGGACATTTAAACATCAAAACCACATAAATAGTTCCGCCACTGGTTTGACCGCCCTGAGCCACGGAACCGGGTCGCCGCCACGGAGACTACAACCACCAGCATCCACCAAAAAGGGTCCAGCTCCGGGTGTCCCAAGGCCCAGGGGGACCGTCAGAACATTTTCATCACCTTTCACAATCACCAATGGGACAAGGCAGGGATGTTCTCTGTCCCCTCTCTTATGCATCCTAGTGACGGAGCACCTGCTCTCATCAATTCGCCATAACCCCAATATTAGGTGGATTGAGGTGGGAGGCACCGAGTACAAGTGCTCTCTATTTGCTGATGATGTCCTAGTATATATCACTCAATCACATATATCCATCCATGCTGTTATGGCTGAAATAGATCACTTTTTTACATGGTCAAATTTTAAAATCAATGCAGCGAAGTCTGAGGCCCTCGATGTCTCCCTCCCCAAATCCAAATAGGATTCCATCCAGTCCAACTTTCCCTTTGCCTGGCCCTCACAGGGTATCAAATACTTAGGAATTCCTATTCATAGAGACCTCTCCCATCTATGTTATCTTAATTTTGGGCCCTTTATTGAACAACTCCATACAGACCACGGTTGGCAAGTTAGAACTGTAAGATTCACTATGTGAACCACTGGTGTTTTGTGGAAAAGCACATGTACACTGTGTTCCAAATTATTATGCAAAAAGTGTTTAGGAGTGATAAGGGAAGAATTTGTTTGTTTGTCAGTTAAACTCATTGATGGTGATGTGTGTCAGGGCTCTTTATATCACTGTAAGCAATTGCAGACACCTGTGCTAATTAGTTTGGCAGGTGTGTCCAATGAAAGGCAAGACTACTTAAAAAGGCTGTCTCACATTATTAAGCAGCCTACATTTTCTGCCAAAATGGGAAAGAAAAAGGATGTGTTGGCTGCTGAGAAGCAACAAATTGTGGAGTGTTTAGGTCAAGGCATGACTACAATCAACATTGTGCGATGATCAGGATGAAGTGTCTTGGCAATCAAGAAGTATGTAGCTGATTCACAGTACACAAGTGTGCGTGCTGATAAGGGCAAATTGAGGACTCTTTCCTACAGGCAATTACGTCAGGTTGAAAGAGCAGCGGCAAAAAAGCCTTGTCATGGCAGCAGACAAGTTTTTGAAGCTGCTTGCGCCTCCAACGTCCCCCGAACAACAAGATGCAGGGTCCTTCAGAGGTTTGCAGCTGTGCATACGCCATCCTGTCGACCTCCTCTATCCACTTCACACAAGCAGAAACGGCTCCAGTGGGCCAAACATTACATGAAGACTGATTTCAAAACTGTTTTGTTCACGGATGAGTGCCGTGCAGCGCTCGATGGTCCAGATGGATGGAGTGGAGGATGGCTGGTTGATGGACACCCCACGCAAACACGGCTACAGCGCCAACAAGGAGGAGGTGGAGTAATGTTTTGGGCTGGAATCATGGGGAGAGAGATTGTCGGCCCCTTTAGGATCCCTGAAGGCGCTAAAGATGAACTCCATAATGTATGTGGATTTTCTCAAACAGCACTTCCTGCCATGGTTCAAGAAGAAGAACTGTGTATTTCACAGCAAGATCATTTTTCTGCATGATAATGCACCATCTCATGCTGCACATAAAACATCTGCATCTCTGGCTGATATGGGCATAAAAGGGGACAAACTTATGGTGTGACCCCCATGCTCCCCTGACCTCTACCCCATTCAGAACCTTTGGAGCATCATTAAAAGGAGTGTCTATGATGGCGGGAGGCAGTTCACATCTAAGCAACAGCTCTGGGAGGGTATTCTGTCCTCATGCAAAACAAATTAAGCAGAAACCATCCAAAACCTGACAAATTCAATGGACGAGAGAGTTCAGAAGCTCCTTTCGAACAAGGGGTCCTATGTGAAAATGTAACATCACCTAGAATAAAGTTTTGAGTTGAAAACTGTTTGATTTCAGTTTCTAACAACCTGCTAATGCTTATAATTTCAAAAATGACCATTTTTTTGGTCTTTATTAAAATGAAAAGGTTGATCGAAAAGTTTGGAGGATCTAAGAGTGTGGCAACCCAGTAGTCATGATTACTTTGAATTCTGACAATATGAGGGTCAAGCTGCAGGTAGTGCAGCAAGAAGGCACTTATGTGTCTTGCGCATCTCGGAGCCCCAAAATTATTTTCCGGGCTAGATGCAGCTAAAAATTATTATTAATTTTAAATCTGGTGAAACTTTAGTATAGATGGCCTAATAGGATCAGTGCTGCACACTGCTACAAAGCCCAAATTATTTTCCAGTCAAGATACAGATAAACATGATTAGTAATTTTAAATCTGGTGGAGCTTATTATAGATGGCCTAATAGAATCAGTGCTGCACACTGCTACAAAGCCCAAATTATTTTCCAGCCAAGATACAGATAAACATGATTAGTAATTTGAAAGCTTAAAAGGGTTGGTAGGGTGATTTTAACCAATCATCAAGCTTTTACTCTCCCCAGGATGACACAGGGGTAGAAAAGTCGTTTCGGATCCATGATTTGTTCATCTTTATGAACGTGAGTCTGTCTACATTATCAGTGGAGAGCCGCGTGCGCTTATCTGTCAGCACACCACCAGCAGCGCTGAACACACGTTCAGACAGAACGCTGGCTGCGGGGCATGACAAGATCTCCAAGGCGTAAGTGGCTAGCTCCGGCCATTTATCCAGATTGGAAGCCCAAAAAGAGCAAGGGTCCAGTGACACAGTCGTGGCTTCAATGTTTACTTGGAGATACTCCTGTACCATCGTCTCTAGGCGTTGACTATGTGTCAGACTTCTTGTCTCCTGTGGCCTTGCAAAGGATGGGCTAAAAAAGTGGTGAAATGATTCCGCAAAATTGATGTTACCAGCAGATACTGTGGTTCTGTTACGGTTTGAGTGCTGAACACTTGACGGTCCCACGGTTGGCAAGTTGGAACTGTGAGATTCACTATGTGCACCACTGGTATTTTGTGGAAAAGCACATGAAAGATTCTGCAACAGACTCTGCTGATACTCCTGCATGCGTGCATCCCTTTCTATGGCAGGAATAATTTCTGCAAATTTACTTTTGTACCGGGGATCTAACAGTGTGGCAACCCAGTAGTGAGGATTATTTCAAATTCTCACAATTCGAGGGTCATGTTGCAGGTAGTGCAGCAAGAAGGCACTCATGTGTGTTGCGCATCCAGGAGCACCAAGTCCCTGTTGTGTTGGTGGCGAAGTAACAATCATGCTTCCTTCCTCTGTCCTCTCCCCCCAACCTCGCACAACAGAAATGTGATCAAGGTCTCCCTCATCTGATGAGTCTTCCATCAGTTCGTCCTCCACTTCTTCCTGGGCTCCTGCACCTTCCTCACTAGTTTGGCTGCTACCATGCGCCCTGGTAAAACCATCTCCCCCACCCTCACATGCCTGCCGCCTTGGTGCTGCCGACCGTCTGGACCTTGCAGATGTTAGCCCTTCCGCATACAACTCCTCCTCCTCTACTACCTCCACCTCCTCTTGTGCCACCACCTGACTCCGAATTTTGTTTAACATGTGCTCCAGCATGTAAATCACCGGAATAGTCATGCTGATAATGGCATCGTCAGCACTAAACATCTTCGTCGCCATTTCAAAACTGTGCAGAAGGGTGCATAGGTCCCTGATCTGAGACCACTCCTCCAGCGTGATTTGCCCCACCTCTGGATCTCGTTGGCCCAGGCTATACGTCAGAACGTATTGCACCAGGGCTTGTCGGTGCTGCCACAGTCGCTGCAACATGTGCAGAGTTGAATTCCACCGGGTAGGCACATCGCATTTTAGCCGGTGAAGTGGCAGGCACAACGACTTCTGTAGAGATGTAAGTCGCTGAGCTGCGGGATGCGAATGGCGAAAGTGAGCACACAGCGACCGTGCCCTCTGCAGAAGGCCATCTCGTCTGGGATAGTGGGCTAAAAATTGCTGGACAACCAGGTTCAACACGTGAGCCATACAAGGCACGTGTGTGACATTGCCCCGGCGAAGGGCCGCACCCAGGTTTGCAGCATTGTCGCACACGGCCTTCCCTGGTTTCAGGTCCAGTGGAGACAACCATTCATGAAATTGGTTCTCCAGAGCTGACCACAACTCCTCAGCTGTGTGACTCACATTTCCCAGACATTTCAATGTAAGAACCGCCTGATGACGTTGAGCCCTGCTGCCAGCATAGTAAGGAGGTGTGCAGGATCCCTTCTGCGCAGTTAGAAAGCTTGTGGCATGACCAGACAGGCTTTGGGTGCAGGTGGAAGACCGAGAGGAGGTTGAGGAGGCAGAAGCAGTGGAGGAACTTTGACATAAAGAGGATTGATGCACAACTCGTGGGGACGGCAAGACTTGGATAGCAGCCCCTTGTCCTGCTGTCACCATAGTTACCCAGTGCCCAGTCAGCGACATGTAACGCCCCTGTCCATGCCTACTCGTCCAAGTGTCTGTGGTGAAATTCACCCTGTCACACACAGAGTTTCTCAAAGAAGCGGTGATGTTGTGTGCGACATGCTGGTGGAGAGCAGGCACACCTTTCTTTGAGAAGTAGTGCCGACTGGGCATCTGGTACTGGGGCACTGCGACGGACATAAGGTCTCGAAAATCCTCTGTGTCCACCAGGCGGAAAGGCAGCATTTCTGTAGCCAAGAACTTGCAGATGGTGAAATTCAACCTCTTAGCTTTCTCATGGCTAGGAGGAAATGGTCTTTTACTTGTCCACATCTGAGGGACCGAGGGCTGGCTATTGTGCTTAGACGGGGTTGATAAGGGTGTCCCCGGCAAACTGCCGGTCTGTGAGGAAGATGCAGGCGGACATGTTAGGTTGCCTTGATCCAAAGGTGGTGCTATCGATGTCGGACAGCGCTCAACACCAGCTGGTGTTACCACCTCCAAAGAAAATGATGACCTGCCAATCACGCTGGCTGTTGCGGGTAAAGAGGTGGCAGGTCTGCGCCCAAAAACAGGTGTGACTGCTGTCCCCCCAGTCACAGAGGATGAAGAGGCCGCGGATGCACAAGATATGGCAGACGGTGGCTGGCCCGGCCGGCTAGGCCGCATTGTAGCACACTGAGCTTCCCACTGCAACTTATGCTTCATGTCCATGTGCCGGTTCATGCATGAAGTAATCAAACTTTGTATTTTTTGGCCTCTACTTAGCTTTTGCTGACAAATGTTACAGATAACACGAGTTGGGTCATCTTTATCGATCTGAAAAAATGCCCAGGCTATGCAAGGCTTAGCACCCATGCGACCTGAAGAGCCACCACGACTTGTGGTGAGAGGCAGAGTTGTGTTTGAGGATGCAGTTGTTGACGTGCTTCCAGTACTACGTCTCTGTCCAGGAAGGCGCAACCTGACCTCGTCGTCACTAGCATCTTCCTCCACCTCCTCTGCTGACCTCATCTCTTGGCTGACTGTGGGTTGACAGTAAGTGGGATCTCCAACCTCATCATCATCACCCTGTGCGTTATCACACCCGTCGTCCTCAGAGCCAACCTGTTCCTGCCCTGAGAAAAAACTAAAGTTGTCGCTCCAATCAGGTATTTGAGTCTTATCATCGTCTTCCTCATTGTCTCCACCAACAGGAGTTACAGTTTGGGAATGAGGGTCTACATTATGGTCAGAACCTTCTGCGTCTGGTCCTGGATCCGACTCATAAAGATTCTGGGCATCAGTGCAGATCATTTCCTCGTCTGGATTCACAGAAGCGCTGGAGTCGACCTCTGATTCCCAGGCTATAGTATGAGTAAACAGCTCTGCAGACTCAACCATCTGTTCTACCTCATACTCAGACGGGCAGCTGGAGATTTGGGAGCTGTGAGGAAGCAAGTGCGATAGGGGTGACACCTTTGAGGACTGGAGTATTTGTGATGTTGAAGTTGATGTGGAGGAGAGCCCACTTAAAGGAGCACTTGATATCCGTTGAAGCACCTGCTGTTTTTGTGCCTCATCTGGAATTTGTAGCGATTGGCGTGGCCGTAAGAAAGGGATCTTATCACATTGTCCGCTAAAAGAAGTAGACATTTTAGTTTGGCTGGAAGATGGTCTTTCTTCTGCAGATGTTACTGTTGCTTTAACACCTACCCCACGGACACAACCTTTTTTCCCCTTCCCAACACGCCTATTCCCCTTTCCACCAGCAGCAGGCCTTTTTCCACTCATTATGGTGGTTAACTAATTAACAACTCTGGAGTTGTTTGCACAAAAAAACAATGGATGGGAACCGAGCAGAGCTGAGTGGCCAAACTGTGGTATTAGGCCAAAACTATTGGCTGGGTTAGATGCAGAAAAAAATTATATTCAATTTGCAACCTGGTGGAGGTCAGTATAGATGGACTAATAGAGAAAGTCCCACACACTGCTAGAAGGCCAAATATTTTTTCAGAGCTAGATGCAGAAAAAAATATATTCAGTTTGCAACCCGATGGAGGTCTGTATAGATGGATTAATAGAACAAGTCCCACACACAGCTAGAAGCCCAATATTTTTTCAGAGGTAGATGCAGAAAAAAATATATTCAGTATGCAACCTGATGGAGGTCAGTATAGATGGACTAATACAACAAGTCCCACACACAGCTAGAAGCCCAATATTTTTTCAGAGGTAGATGCAGAAAAAAATATATTCAGTTTGCAACCTGATGGAGGTCTGTATAGATGGACTAATGCAACAAGTCCCACACACAGCTAGAAGCCCAATATTTTTTCAGAGGTAGATGCAGAAAAAAATATATTCAGTTTGCAACCTGATGGAGGTCTGTATAGATGGATTAATAGAACAAGTCCCACACACAGCTAGAAGCCCAATATTTTTTCAGAGGTAGATGCAGAAAAAAATATATTCAATTTGCAACCTGATGGAGGTCAGTATAGTTGGACTAATACAACAAGTCCCACACACAGCTAGAAGCCCAATATTTTTTCAGAGGTAGATGCAGAAAAAAATATATTCAGTTTGCAACCTGATGGAGGTCTGTATAGATGGACTAATGCAACAAGTCCCACACACAGCTAGAAGCCCAATATTTTTTCAGAGGTAGATGCAGAAAAAATATATTCAGTTTGCAACCTGATGGAGGTCAGTATAGATGGACCAATACAACAAGTCCCACACACAGCTAGAAGCCCAATATTTTTTCAGAGGTAGATGCAGAAAAAATATATTCAGTTTGCAACCTGATGGAGGTCTGTATAGATGGATTAATAGAACAAGTCCCACACACAGCTAGAAGCCCAATATTTTTTCAGAGGTAGATGCAGAAAAAAATATATTCAGTTTGCAACCTGATGGAGGTCTGTATAGATGGATTAATAGAACAAGTCCCACACACAACTAGAAGCCCAATATTTTTTCAGAGGTAGATGCAGAAAAAAATATATTCAGTTTGCAACCTGATGGAGGTCAGTATAGATGGACTAATACAACAAGTCCCACACACAGCTAGAAGCCCAATATTTTTTCAGAGGTAGATGCAGAAAAAAATATATTCAGTTTGCAACCTGATGGAGGTCTGTATAGATGCATTAATAGAACAAGTCCCACACACAGCTAGAAGCCCAATATTTTTTCAGAGGTAGATGCAGAAAAAAATATATTCAGTTTGCAACCTGATGGAGGTCTGTATAGATGGATTAATAGAACAAGTCCCACACACAGCTAGAAGCCCAATATTTTTTCAGAGGTAGATGCAGAAAAAAATATATTCAGTTTGCAACCTGATGGAGGTCTGTATAGATGGATTAATAGAACAAGTCCCACACACAGCTAGAAGCCCAATATTTTTTCAGAGGTAGATGCAGAAAAAAATATATTCAGTTTGCAACCTGATGGAGGTCAGTATAGATGGACTAATACAACAAGTCCCACACACAGCTAGAAGCCCAATATTTTTTCAGAGGTAGATGCAGAAAAAAATATATTCAGTTTGCAACCTGATGGAGGTCTGTATAGATGGATTAATAGAACAAGTCCCACACACAGCTAGAAGCCCAATATTTTTTCAGAGGTAGATGCAGAAAAAAATATATTCAGTTTGCAACCTGATGGAGGTCTGTATAGATGGATTAATAGAACAAGTCCCACACACAGCTAGAAGCCCAATATTTTTTCAGAGCTAGATGCAGAAAAACATTATATTCAATTTGCAACCTGATGGAGGTCAGTATAGATGGACTAATAGAATGATGCTATGCCCAAAAGATTTTACTTCACTAGGTTCAGTAAAAAATTGGTATTCTATACACAGGTGGTATATCTTGCAACACAGATAGGCTACTCCACTGACTAACACACTCTGCAATAGGCCAAAAAGGTTTAGCTTTGCTAGATTCAGCCAAATGCTGTGAAAAAAACTTGCACAGCACTGGCACAGACCTGCCTGGCAAAAACTGATAGGAACTGATGTAACCTAGTCCTGAAAAGGACTCCAATTACAATTAGTCTTTACTCCCACAATCTATCTATTTAAGAGCTCAGACCTGCCTGATAAAAGTCGTAGGAAATGCTGTAACCTAGTCCTTAAAAGGACTGCAATCACAACTATTCCCTACTCCCAAGCTATCTGTAGATTTGTGCGAAAATTGGCTTGAAATTAACAAGGTATAGCGCACACAGCAACAGCGGTGCCGTCTAACACGCAGCTGCAGCAGTGAGAAAATGGTGGCGACGGGGAAAATGGCTTGGTCTTATAGGGCAAGGACATGTGACATACACTGCCAATGACACATGCCCTTGCTTGTGTGAAAAAAAGCACTTCGCTCCGTGTGTGCGCTGCTGATAGGCTGACAGATTGCACCTCCCCACTGTAAATGCGGGAAAGAGGAAAAAAAATGGAGATCTTCATTGTTCCTGCAGAGATCCATCCCCTGCCCCTCCCCCCACCCCGCTGTACACTCAAACTGCGTATTATCATTAATTTTCATCATTACTGAGAAAAAATCCAGTTATGATTTTGGTGCACGAACAGTTATCGAACATAACCTCGAACAGCCGAATTTTTCTCAAATTGTTCGTGTTCGCCGAACGGCTCGAACACCGCCCAAAACAGCTCGAATTTGAGATTGGCGAACAGTTCGAGTAGAACAACGCTCATCTCTAATTACTAATAATTTTTATCTGCATCTAGCTCGGAAAATAATTTTGGGCTTGTAGCAGTGTGTGGGACTTATTCTATTTGTCCATCTATACTAAACTCCACCAGCTTGCAAATTACAAATAATTTTTAGCTGCATCTTGTCTGGAAAATAATTTTGAGCATAGTAGCAGTGTGTGGTACTCATTCTATTAGGCCATCTATACTAAGCTCCACCAGCTTGCAAATTACAAATAATTTTTAGCTGCATCTAGCTCGGAAAATAATTTTGGGCTTGTAGCAGTGGGTGAGACTTATTCTATTAGTCCATCTATACTAAGCTCCATCAGTTTGCAAATTACAAATAATTTTTATCTGCATCTAGTTCGGAAAATAATTTTGGGCTTGTAGCAGTGAGTGGGACTTATTCTATTAGTCCATCTATACTAAGCTCCACCAGCTTGCAAATTACAAATAATTTTTAGCTGCATCTAGCTCGGAAAATAATTTTGGGCATAGTAGCAGTGTGTGGTACTCATTCTATTAGGCCATCTATACTAAGCTCCACCAGCTTGCAAATTACAAATAATTTTTAGCTGCATCTTTTCTGGAAAATAATTTTGGGCATAGTAGCAGTGTGTGGTACTCATTCTATTAGGCCATCTATACTAAGCTCCACCATCTTGCAAATTACAAATAATTTTAAGCTGCATCTTGTCTGGAAAATAATTTTGGGCAAAGTAGCAGTGTGTGGTACTCATTCTATTAGGCCATCTAAACTAAGCTCCACCAGCTTGCAAATTACTAATAATTTTTAGCTGCATCTTGTCTGGAAAATAATTTTGGGCATAGTAGAAGTGTGTGGTACTCATTCTATTAGGCCATCTATACTAAGCTCCACAACCTGTGTATGTAATAAAATTGTTTTACTGCATCTAACCCAGCCAATCCTTTTAGGCTAATACCACAGTTTGGCCACTCAGCTCTGCTCGTTTCCCATCCTTCATTTTTTGTGCAAACAACTCCAGAGTTGTCAATTAGTTAACCACCAAAATGAGTGGAAAAAGGTCTGCTGCTGGTGGAAAGGGGAATATGCATGTTGGGAAGGGAAAAAAAGGTTGTGTCCGTGGGGTAGGTGTTAAAACAACAGTAACATCTGCAGAAGAAAGACCATCTTCCAGCCAAACTAAGATGTCTACTTCTTTTAGTGGACAATGTGATACGATCTCTTTCTTACGGCCACGCCAATCACTGTAAATTCCAGATGAGGCACAAAAACAGCAGGTGCTTCAACGGATATCAAGTGCTCCTTTAAGTGGGCTCTCCTCCACCTCAACTTCAACATCACAAATACTCCAGTCCTCAGAGGTGTCACCCCAATCGCACTTGCTTCCTCACAGCTCCCAAGTCTCCAGCTGCCCGTCTGAGTATGGGGTAACACAGATGGTTGAGTCTGCTCAGCTGTTTACTCATACTATAGCTTGGGAATCAGAGTTCGGCTCCAGAGCTTCTGTGAATCTAGACGAGGAAATGATCTGCACTGATGCCCAGAATCTTTATAAGTCGGATCCAGGACCAGACGCAGAAGGTTCTGAGCATAATGCAGACCCTCGTTCCCAAACTGTAACTCCTGTTGGTGGAGACAATGAGGAAGACGGTGATGAGACTCAAATACCTGATTGGAGCGACAGCTTGAGTTTTTTGTCAGGGCAGGAAGAGGTTGGCTCTGAGGACGACGGGTGTGAGAACACACAGGGTGATGATGAAGAGGTTGCAGATCCCACTTACTGTCAACCCACAGTCAGCCAGTCGATGAGGTCAGCAGAGGAGGTGGAGGAGGAGGCTAGTGATGACCTGGTCAGGTTGCGCCTTCCTGGACAGAGACGTAGTACTGGAAGCACGTCAAGAACTGCATCCTCAAACACAACTCTGCCTCTGACCACAAGTCGTGGTGGCTCTTCAGGTCGCATGGGTGCTAAGCCTTGCATAGCCTGGGCATTTTTTCTGATCGATAAGGATGACCCAACTCGTGTTATCTGTAACATTTGTCACCAAAAGCTAAGTAGAGGCCAAAAAATCCATAGTTTGAGTACTTCATGCATGAACCGTCACACGGATATGAAGCATAAGTTGCAGTGGGAAGCTCACTGTGCTACAATGCGGCCTAGCGGGCCGGGCCAACTGCCGTCTGCCCCATCTTGTGCATTCACGGCCTCTTCATCCTCTGTGACTGGGGGGACAGCAATCACACCTGTTTTGGGACGCAGACCTGCCACCTCTTTACCCGCAACAGAAAGCATGATTGGCAGGTCATCATTTTATTTGAAGGTGGAAACACAAGCTGGTGTTGAGCGCTCTACGACATCGAGAGCTCCACCTTTGGATCAAGGCAACCTAACATGTCCGCCTGCATCTTCCTCACAGACCGGCAGTTTGCCGGGGACACCCTTCTCAACCCTGTCTAAGCACAACAGCCAGCCCTCGGTCCCTCAGATGTGGACAAGTAAAAGACCATTTCCTCCTAGCCATGACATTGCTAAGAGGTTGAATTTCACCATCTGCAAGCTGTTGGCTACAGAAATGCTGCCTTTCCGCCTGGTGGACACAGAGGATTTTCGAGACCTTATGTCCATCGCAGTGCCCCAGTACCAGATGCCAAGTCGGCTCTACTTCTCAAAGAAAGGTGTGCCTGCGCTCCATCAGCATGTCGCACACAACATCACCGCTTCTTTGAGAAATTCTGTGTGTGACAGGGTGCATTTCACCACAGACACTTGGACGAGTAGGCATGGACAGGGGCATTACATGTTGCTGACTGGGCACTGGGTAACTATGGTTACAGCAGGACAAGCGGCTGCTGTCCAAGTCTTGCCATCCCCACGAGTTTTGCGTCAATCTTCTTTATCTCGAAGTTCCTCCACTGCTTCTGCCTCCTCAACCTCCTCTCGGTCCTCCACAACCTCCTCTCGGTCCTCCACCTGCACCCAAAGCCTGTCTGGTCATGCCACACGCTTTCTAACTGTGCAGAAGGGATCCTGCACACCTCCTTACTATGCTGGCAGCAGGGCTCAACATAATCAGGCGGTTTTTACATTGAAATGTCTGGGAAAAGTGAGTCACACAGCTGAGGAGTTGTGGTCAGCTCTGGAGAACCAGTTTCATGAATGGTTGTCTCCACCGGACCTGAAACCAGGGAAGGCCGTGTGCGACAATGCTGCAAACCTCGGTGCAGCCCTTCGCCGGGGCAATGTCACACACGTGTCTTGTATGGCTCACGTGTTGAACCTGGTTGTCCAACAATTTTTAGGCCACTATTCCGGACTAGATGGCCTTCTGCAGAGGGCATCATCGCTGTGTGCTCACTTCCGCCGTTCGCATCCCGCAGCTCAGCGACTTACATCTCTACAGAAGTCGTTGGGCCTGCCACTTCACCGGCTAAAATGCGATGTGCCTACCCGGTAGAATTCTACTTTGCACATGTTGCAGCGACTGTGGCAGCACCGACTAGCCCTGGTGCAATACGTTCTGACGTATAGCCTGGGCCAACGAGATCCAGAGGTGGGGCAAATCACGCTGGAGGAGTGGTCTCAGATCAGGAACCTATGCACCCTTCTGCACAGTTTTGAAATGGCGACGAAGATGTTTAGTGCTGACGATGCCATTATCAGCATGACTATTCCGGTGATTTACATGCTGGAGCACATGTTAAACTGAATTTGGAGTCAGGTGGTGCGACAAGAGGAGGTGGAGGAAGTAGAGGAGGAGGAGTTGTATGCAGAAGGGCTAACATCTGCAAGGTCCAGATGGTCGGCATCACCAAGGCGGCAGGCATGTGAGGGTGGGGGAGATGGTTTACCAGGGCGCATAGTTGCAGCCAAACTAGTGAGGAAGGTGCATGAGCCCAGGAAGTAGTGGAGGACGAACTGATGGAAGACTCATCAGATGAGGGAGACCTTGATCACATTTCTGTTGTGCGAGGTTGGGGGTAGAGGGCAGAGGAAGGAAGCATGATTGTTACCTCGCCACCAACACAAAAGGGACTTGGTGCTCCTGGATGCGCAAGAAACATGAGTGCCTTCTTGCTGCACTACCTGCAACATGACCCTCGAATTGTCAGAATTCGAAATAATCCTGACTACTGGGTTGCCACACTCTTAGATCCCCGGTACAAAAGTAAATTTGCTGAAATAATTCCTGCCATAGAAAGGGATTCACACATGTAGGAGTATCAGCAGAGACTGTTGCAGAATCTTACATGTGCTTTTCCACAAAACACCAGTGGTGCACGTAGTGAATCTCACAGTCCTAACTTGCCAACTGTGGGACTGTCCAGTGTTCAGCACTCAAACCGTAACAGAAAGACAGTATCTGCTGGTAACATCAATTTTGCGGAATCATTTCACAGCTTTTTTAGCCCATCCTTTGCAAGGCCACAGGAGACAAGAAGTCTGACACATAGTCAACTCCTAGAGACGATGGTACAGGAGTATCTCCAAGTAAACATCGAAGCCATGACTGTTTCACTGGACCCTTGCTCTTTTTGGGCTTCCAATCTGGATAAATGTCCGGAGCTCGCCACTTACGCCTTGGAGATCTTGTCATGCCCCGCAGCCAGCGTTCTCTCTGAACGTGTGTTTAGCGCTGCTGGTGGTATGCTGACAGATAAGCGCACTCGGCTGTCCACTGAGACTGTAGACAGACTCACGTTCATAAAGATGAACAAATCATGCATCCGCAAGGACTTTTCTACCCCTGTGTCATCTGAGGGAGAGTAAAAGCTTGAGGATTTCATAAAATCACCTCACCAACCGTTTTAAGCTTTCAAATTACTAATAATTTTTAGCTGCATCTTGTCTGGAAAATAATTTTGGGCCTGTAGCAGTGTGCGGTACTCATTCTATTATGCCATCTATTCTAAGCTATACCCGCTTGCAAATTACTATTAATTTTATTTGGGCCTGTAGCAGTGTGCGGTACTCATTCTATTATGCCATCTATACTAAGCTCCACCAGCTTGCAAATTTCAAATAATTTTTAGCTGCATATTGTCTGGAAAATAATTTTGGGCCTGTAGCAGTGTGCGGTACTCAATCTATTATGGCATCTATACTAAGCGCCACCAGCTTGCAAATTACTAAAAATTTTTAGCTGCATCTTGTCTGGAAAATAATTTTGGGCCTGTAGCAGTGTGCAGTACTCATTCTATTATGCCATCTATACTAAGCTCCACCAGCTTGCAAATTAATAATAATTTTTAGCTGCATCTTGTCTGGAAAATAATTTTGGGCATAGTAGTGACTCGCCCCCTGGGCCGTGGGGTACTCGGAACCGGGCGATGGGGAGACGATGGGGTAGTAGTGGCAACCCGGTTCCGTGGCTCAGGGTGGTCAGACCAATGCTAGTCTGCTACTGTACTTTAGATAATGTCCGACTACGCCACCCGTGGATTGCGGTTATTAGGAACCGCCGCTGCAAGGCAGTCCGCTGGGGCCGATGGTATGTGCAGCTGGGATGGTGTGACTCTCCACGGGAAGAGTGCGGCCCCAGGGCAGTGTAGTAGATGGTGGGAGTGATGGTGGTGAGAGTCCCAGTACCGGCAGTGCCGGAGGAGCGAAAAAGCACACAGACAACGTACTGCAGTCCAGGGTCTTTACTCACGGTTAATATCCAAGTCACTTCTGCACGGAATGACTGCCCGAACCGTGCTGTGTCCACCAGGTGAGGGGCTCGGTCAACTCCCAGGCAGCTCAGGAGCATGGCACAGGACCCCCTTTAATCCTTTCTCTGGCCTGCCTCACCAGTGACCCACTTTTGTCCAGCTGCCGCGGACTTGTGCGGTTAAACATGGGCCCCGTCCTCCGTTGTCCTATATGGTGCCTTCCTAGCAGGTTTGATGAGGTGTCGCACCAATAGATGATCACGACGACCGGTCTTTGGCTGAGGGTAGTTTCTCCTCCACCAACTTGGGATCCGGTATCCTTAATCTGCCTGACCCTTCACCCTGGATTCTCGTGGGTTCTTAGGGTCCCTTCCACCTTCTTGTTCCTGAGCCCTTCTGTTTCTTACTCTCTTTCTTTGCAGTTCCTTTCTGTTTCTGTTCCTTTCTGTTCCTTTCTCTTGGAGCTGAGATGAGCCAAAATCTCAGCTCCCCTTCACCTCCTCCTCGGCCTCTCACTAGGCCCTTCTGGAGTAGAGCTCCTACAGAGCCTCTACCCCCTGTCTTCTCCTCTCTGGACAGAACCTAGATCTAAGATGGTGCCCAGCTTTTATACCTCCCTCTGACCATGAGCCCAGGTGACGAGCAACCAATGAGCTCCTTCCTACGCTCAGGAACCAACCCCTATCTGCCCCTACAGCACTGGGTGTTCCACCCCCCTCCCCACTCCAGGCAGGGACATAGTCGGTCGTGCCTGCACTTCTGTCTAGTGGGAGCACCGTTGAGCTGTCCCTCGGAAATTGGGTGTGTGTGCTGTATGCAGCTAACTGAGCCCTGGTCCATACTCCATCCTTACCTGGGAGTGGAAGATCACTCCTCTGGTCTGAGGTGTAATACCCCTGTAGCGGCCGAACCCTCGGGGCACTACATTCTCCCCTGGTAAAGCACAGCACGTCCTCGGGCTGGAAAAGAGCAAAAACAGTTGATTACAGGACATGCAAAAAAACTTTTTAAAACTTTTTCTACATTTAGAAATGGACGACATTGTTCAACTCCCTTTATGGGACACACTTTTCTTTTCACTAGACATTATAGAAACATTTTCAGTACTTCCGGAACTCTTTTGTATAAAACATCTTATAAAACTCTTGCATTATCACCTAGCAGCATATAAAACTTTCTCATGTAAAACATTTTTAAGTAAAGCGCATTCTTGGATTCTTGGATCATGGCCGGGGTGCAATTTGCGACCAGGTGTTCTTTCTTCTCAAAGGTGCAACAGTCCAGTAAACTTGTCTTGAGGTAGACGTTGCAGTCTTTTTATAAAACCAGTAGGGGGCGCTTTAAGAAGCGCAACTATATACAAGGGGTGGCCGCTCTCAGTCCTCGGCCAGTTTTGGGAAGGGAAATGGCTGCTCACAGTCCTCAGCCTGCTAGGGGATGTAGGGGATAACTTTCACACAGTCCTATATCAGTCCCAACGAGGACCACACTCAATTTGAAACAGTCCCACACAGTTCTCTGTACCCTGACGGGTAACTATGTACAATTCCACTTTACCGTTCACTGGTAACGGTGTCCTCCTGATGCTCCTTCTTCCTCATGATCTTCAGGCCCGTCCGGGCCCTCTTGGTACTCAGAGTCCGAGTAGTGCTGCTCCTCCTCCTCTACTACTCTGTGGACATGGAGGGCATACCATCCCTTCACGCCTTGGTGTCGGGTGTAAGACACCACATCCCCTGGAAACAGATCTCGCCCTCGATGACCCTCCGGCAGGTGGCTCTCCACATCTCTCCTCGTCACGAACACATCGCTGATGGTCTCAGGGTCTCGGATGAAACCGCAGCCATGTTCCATGTGAAATTTTACGACAGTCCCGGTGACTTGGGGACCGCGGGCAGCTCGGGGATCTCGTCGGGCCTTCATCTTCTGCTCCACACTTTGGGCCTGCAGCTTCTCCTGTTTCATGCGCTGCTCCTGCTGCTCCCTCTCGAACACCTCCAGCTGTTGGCGGCAGTACTCTCGTCGACGGGCGGCGTCCGGGGGCGCTAGGCCTTGCGACCGGGCCTGCGATTGTAGTCTGCTGATCACGCCCGGGGTCAGAGGGCACGGCGTGGGGCTCGCTGGATGTATCGATGGCCTGGGAACCGGTTGGTAGCGGTGGAGGCACGGTGTCGATGGCGGGTTCAGGTACGTTGGGCTCCGCAACAGGGTGCAGGGGCAGGTCGGCGGCCCCAGAGTTTGGGGTAGGGGCGTCTCCGTTACCTGCCTCTGCTGTCGTGGCCTCCTCCGTGGCGTCGTCCTCGGCCTCTGCTCTGCTTTCACTGCCCTCGGTGGCTGGTGTGCTGCTGAATCTCGACGGCGCCTCCTGCTGCAGGATCGCGGCCCGCCGGGCCATTTCTTCTTTCCACCCGGCAATCACGTGTGCCCGGACCATCCTCCGGTCCAGCTCCTCCAGCGCAGCCCGCACATACTCGGGGTCTTCCTTGGGGAGCTGTGCTAGCAGCTCCGAGAAGCTGCATGAGGATTCGGCCTGCAGCAGGCCACGCGACAGGGCGCTGGAGCTGGTTCCTGTCTCTATCTTCGGGTGCGGCCTGGCCAGACTGATCCAGACCACCCCCTGCCCCGCAGTTTTCTTCTCTTTCCGCCCCCATGAGGGGTGGTCCTGGGGCATTCTGCTGACAATCACTCTCAGGGGCAGCCCCCCCACCGTTGACGGACATTTCTACAGCCGTGCTCATGGTTGATGGGGGCGGGCTTCCTCTTTGGCGCCATTCTGGGACCCGGCCAACGATGGGAGGCGGCCTCCTGTGGTCTTTTGGCGCGCACATTATGGCGCTTGTTCTTCTGGGGCGGGCGCCATCTTTAGTACAACGAAACAGTCTCTTTTCAGGCGCGCAGTACCCGTGGTTAGCGGGCACGAAATCCTGCCGACTACGCCAAAGCTGACTCGCCCCCTGGGCCGTGGGGTACTCGGAACCGGGCGATGGGGAGACGATGGGGGTAGTAGTGGCAACCCGGTTCCGTGGCTCAGGGTGGTCAGACCAATGCTAGTCTGCTACTGTACTTTAGATAATGTCCGACTACGCCACCCGTGGATTGTGGTTATTAGGAACCGCCGCTGCAAGGCAGTCCGCTGGGGCCGATTGTGTGTGCAGCTGGGATGGTGTGACTCCCCACGGGAAGAGTGCGGCCCCAGGGCAGTGTAGTAGATGGTGGGAGTGATGGTGGTGAGAGTCCCAGTACCGCTAGTGCCGGAGGAGTGAAAAAGCACGCAGACAACGTACTGCAGTCCAGGGTCTTTACTCACGGTTAATATCCAAGTCACTTCTGCAGGGAATGACTGCCCGAGCCGTGCTGCGTCCACCAGGTGAGGGGCTCGGTCAACTCCCAGGCAGCTCAGGAGCATGGCACAGGACCCCCTTTAATCCTTTCTCTGACCTGCCTCACCAGTGACCCACTTTTGTCCAGCTGCTGCGGACTTGTGCGGTTAAACGTGGGCCCCATCCTCCGCTGTCCTATATGGTGCCTTCCTAGCAGGTTTGATGAGGTGTCGCACCAATAGATGATCACGACGACCAGTCTTTGGCTGAGGGTAGTTTCTCCTCCACCAACTTGGGATCCGGTACCCTTAATCTGCCTGACCCTTCACCCTGGATTCTCGTGGGTTCTTAGGGTCCCTTCCACCTTCTTGTTCCTGAGCCCTTCTGTTTCTTACTCTCTTTCTTTGCAGTTCCTTTCTGTTTCTGTTCCTTTCTGTTCCTTTCTCTTGGAGCTGAGATGAGCCAAAATCTCAGCTCCCCTTCACCTCCTCCTCGGCCTCTCATTAGGCCCTTCTGGAGTAGAGCTCCTACAGAGCCTCTACCCCCTGTCTTCTCCTCTCTGGACAGAACCTAGATCTAAGATGGTGCCCACCTTTTATACCTCCCTCTGACCATGAGCCCAGGTGACCAGCAACCAATGAGCTCCTTCCTACGCTCAGGAACCAACCCCTATCTGCCCCTACAGCACTGGGTGTTCCACCCCCCTCCCCACTCCAGGCAGGGACATAGTCGGTCGTGCCTGCACTTCTGTCTAGTGGGAGCACCGTTGAGCTGTCCCTCGGAAATGGGGTGTGTGTGCTGTATTCAGCTAACTGAGCTCTGGTCCATACTCCATCCTTACCTGGGAGTGGAATATCACACCTCTGGTCTGAGGTGCAATACCCCTGTAGCGGCCGAACCCTCGGGGCGCTACAGTAGCAGTGTGTGGTACTCATTCTAACCAACCATTTTAAATAACTCTGGGGAAATTGATGCCACTTAAGTGGTGTCTGTGCCACAAATTTTTGGAAGAAATGAAGACTCTTTTTGGAGTCCCCTTGCTTTGTTTTACGTGACGTTGCCATCGTCAATTAGAGGTGGGTTGGGTCTCCCCCCCTTTTAACCGTAAGAAAATACATACACTATGGCTTGGGGTAACACAGATGGTTGAGTCTGAAGAGCTGTTTACTCAGAGGTCTGCTCCAAAGCTTCAGTGTCTGCTAGTCAGCATAGTAACCCAGCTGCGAAGCAAGCTGCACCGCCTGTGTTTCTAATAATGATTTTTAAATGCATCTAGTCTAGGCAGACTGTGAGGACCCCTAACCAAACCCAGACGCTCAGCCTCCTAACGCCCCCCTTTCATTGACAATACAATCATGTAACTCTTACAACTGGATGGGTGAGGATCGGTTACAGCTTTATTTACTGTTTATACTCATTCCATTAGAAATGCATTTTATTTCTAAAATAATTCAGCTTGTTGCAGCATGCCCTGTGTCTCCAGTCTCCACAACGGCAAGTTGGCCAACAAGTGTAACTCTCCAACATGTCCTTTCTATTTCCAGGCCACGGAGGATCCTGCTTACTCGTATGCAGGACTCATACCCCCATCCATCACTCTTAACTAGTGTTGAGCCACCCCCGTAGTGTTCGAGTTCGGTTCGGTTCGTCGAACACCCGTGTGTTCGCCGAACTATTCTTCGAACTGTTCGTCGAACACCTTCAAACACCGTTAAAACCAATGGCAGGCAAACAAAAACACATAGAAACACATAGAAAACACATTCAAAGGTGTCCAAAAGCTGACAAACTGCTCAGAAGACATAACTAACACATGGAAAAGTGACAAGTACATATAGTCATGCGAAAAGAAAAGAGGAGAAAAAGGAGGGGGAGACACAGATATAGGCATGTCATGCCCTTCTAAAATCCAAAAAGTGAGAAGCCGACACGGCCAGTCCGTTCCTGCCTGTGCCACCTCCGTGTCGCTGGGTTTGTGCCAGAGACGCGGTGGACCCTGACGGCCAGCCCCCCTCTCCCAATACTGGTGCCTGTCCGCTGGTGGGTCGAGCACCTCCCGCGGTGGGGGGGGAGTAACATCTGCAGAAGAAAGACCATCTTCCAGCCAAACTAAGATGTCGAATTCTTTTCGTGGACAATGTGATACGATTAGAGATGAGCGTTGTTCTACTCGAACTGTTCGCCAATCTCAAATTCGAGCTGTTTTGGGCGGTGTTCGAGACGTTCGGCGAACACGAACGATTTGAGAAAAATTCGGCTGTTCGAGGTTATGTTCGATAACTGTTCGTGCACCAAAATCATAACTGGATTTTTTCTCAGTAATGATGAAAATTAATGTTAATACGCAGTTTGAGTGTACAGCGGGGTGGGGGGAGGGGCAGGGGATGGATCTCTGCAGGAATAATGAAGAACTCCATTTTTTTTTCTCTTTCCCGCATTTACAGTGGGGAGGTGCAATCTGTCAGCCTATCAGCAGCGCACACACGGAGCGAAGTGCTTTTTTTCACACAAGCAAGGGCATGTGTCATTGGCAGTGTATGTCACATGTCCTTGCCCTATAAGACCCAGCCATTTTCCCTGTCGCCACCATTTTCTCACTGCTGCAGCTGCGTGTTAGACGGCACCGATGTTGCAGTGTGCGCTATACCTTGTTAATTTCAAGCCAATTTTCGCACAAATCTACAGATAGCTTGGGAGTAGGGAATAGTTGTAATTGCAGTCCTTTTAAGGACTAGGTTACAGCATTTCCTACGGCTTTTATCAGGCAGGTCTGTGCTCTTAAATAGATAGATTGTGGGAGTAAAGACTAATTGTAATTGCAGTCCTTTTCAGGACTAGGTTACATCAGTTCCTATCAGTTTTTGCCAGGCAGGTCTGTGCCAGTGCTGTGCAAGTTTTTTTCACAGCATTTGGCTGAATCTAGCAAAGCTAATCCTTTTTGGCCTATTGCAGAGTGTGTTAGTCAGTGGAGTAGCCTATCTGTGTTGCAAGACATACCACTTGTGTATAGAATACCAATTTTTTTACTGCACCTAGTGAAGTAAAATCTTTTGGGCATAGCATCATTCTATTAGTCCATCTATACTGACCTCCATCAGGTGGCAAACTGAATATAATTTTTTCTGCATCTAGCTCTGAAAAAATATTTGGACTTCTAGCAGTGTGTGGGACTTGTTCTATTAGTCCATCTATACTGACCTCCATCAGGTTGCAAACTGAATATAATTTTTTTCTGCATCTACCTCTGAAAAAATATTTGGCCTTCTAGCAGTGTGTGGGACTTGTTCTATTAGTCCATATATACTGACCTCCATCACGTTGCAAATTCAAAATAATTTTTTGTCTGCATCTAGCTCTGAAAAAATATTTGGCCTTCTAGCAGTGTGTGGGACTTTCTCTATTAGTCCATCTATACTGACCTCCATCAGGCTGCAAATTAAAAATAATTTTTATCTGCATCTACCTCTGAAAAAATATTTGGCCTTCTAGCAGTGTGTGGGACTTGTTCTATTAGTACATCTATACTGACCTCCATCAGTTGGCAAATTGAATATAATTTTTTTCTGCATCTAGCTCTGAAAAAATATTTGGGCTTCTAGCAGTGTGTGGGACTTGTTCTATTAGTCCATCTATACTGACCTCCATCAGGTTGCAAATTGAATATCATTTTTTTCTGCATCTACTTCTGAAAAAATGTTTGGGCTTCTAGCAGTGTGTGAGACTTGGTCTATTAGTCCATCTATAGTGATCTCCATCAGGTTGCAAATTAAAAATAATTTTTATCTGCATCTAGCTCTGAAAAAATATTTGGCCTTCTAGCAGTGTGTGGGACTTGTTCTATTAGTCCATCTATACTGACCTCCATCAGGTTGCAAATTGAATATCATTTTTTTCTGCATCTACTTCTGAAAAAATGTTTGGGCTTCTAGCAGTGTGTGGGACTTTCTCTATTAGTCCATCTATACTGACCTCCATCAGGTTGCAAATTGAATATCATTTTTTTCTGCATCTACTTCTGAAAAAATGTTTGGGCTTCTAGCAGTGTGTGAGACTTGGTCTATTAGTCCATCTATAGTGATCTCCATCAGGTTGCAAATTAAAAATAATTTTTATCTGCATCTAGCTCTGAAAAAATATTTGGCCTTCTAGCAGTGTGTGGGACTTGTTCTATTAGTCCATCTATACTGACCTCCATCAGGTTGCAAATTGAATATAATATTTTCTGCATCTACTTCTGAAAAAATGTTTGGGCTTCTAGCAGTGTGTGGGACTTGGTCTATTAGTCCATCTATACTGATCTCCATCAGGTTGCAAATTGAATATCATTTTTTTCTGCATCTACTTCTGAAAAAATGTTTGGGCTTCTAGCAGTGTGTGGGACTTGTTCTATTAGTCCATCTATACTGACCTCCATCAGGTTGCAAATTGAATATAATTTTTTTCTGCATCTACTTCTGAAAAAATATTTGGGCTTCTAGCAGTGTGTGGGACTTGGTCTATTAGTCCATCTACACTGACCTCCATCAGGTTGCAAATTAAAAATAATTTTTATCTGCATCTAGCTCTGAAAAAATATTTGGGCTTCTAGGTGTGTGTGGGACTTGGTCTATTAGTCCATCTATACTGATCTCCATCAGGTTGCAAATTAAAAATAATTTTTATCTGCATCTAGCTCTGAAAAAGTATTTGGGCTTCTAGCAGTGTGTGGGACTTGGTCTATTAGTCCATCTATACTGACGTCCATCAGGTTGCAAAATTGAATATCATTTTTTTCTGCATCTAGTTCTGAAAAAATATTTGGGCTTCTAGCAGTGTGTGGGACTTGTTCTATTAGTCCATCTATACTAACCTACACCAGGTTGCAAATTCAATATAATATTATTCTGCATCTAGCTCTGAAAAAATATTTGGGCTTCTAGCAGTGTGTGGGACTTGGTCTATTAGTCCATCTATACTAACCTACACCAGGTTGCAAATTCAATATAATTTTATTCTGCATCTAGCTCTGAAAAAATATTTGGGCTTCTAGCAGTGTGTGGGACTTGGTCTATTAGTCCATCTATACTGATCTTCATCAGGTTGCAAATTAAAAAGAATTTTTATCTGCATCTAGCTCTGAAAAAATATTTGGGCTTCTAGCTGTGTGTGGGACTTGTTCTATTAGTCCATCTATACTGACCTCCATAAGGTTGGAAACTGAATATCAATTTTTTCTGCATCTACCTCAGAAAAAAAATTTGGGCTTCTAGCAGTGTGTGGGACTTGTTCTATTAGTCCATCTATACTGACCTCCATCAGGTTGCAAATTGAATATAATTTTTTTCTGCATCTACTTCTGAAAAATATTTGGGCTTCTAGCAGTGTGTGGGACTTGGTCTATTAGTCCATCTACACTGACCTCCATCAGATTGCAAATTAAAAATAATTTTTATCTGCATCTAGCTCTGAAAAAATATTTGGGCTTCTAGCAGTGTGTGGGACTTGGTCTATTAGTCCATCTATACTGATCTCCATCAGGTTGCAAATTAAAAATAATTTTTATCTGCATCTAGCTCTGAAAAAGTATTTGGGCTTCTAGCAGTGTGTGGGACTTGGTCTATTAGTCCATCTATACTGACCTCCATCAGGTTGCAAATTGAATATCATTTTTTTCTGCATCTAGCTCTGAAAAAATATTTGGGCTTCTAGCAGTGAGTGGGACTTGTTCTATTAGTCCATCTATACTGACCTCCATCAGGCTGCAAATTGAATATAATTTTTTTCTGCATCTAGCTCTGAAAAAATATTTGGCCTTCTAGCAGTGTGTGGGACTTGTTCTATTAGTCCATATATACTGACCTCCATCACGTTGCAAATTCAAAATAATTTTTTGTCTGCATCTAGCTCTGAAAAAATATTTGGCCTTCTAGCAGTGTGTGGGACTTTCTCTATTAGTCCATCTATACTGACCTCCATCAGGCTGCAAATTAAAAATAATTTTTATCTGCATCTACCTCTGAAAAAATATTTGGCCTTCTAGCAGTGTGTGGGACTTGTTCTATTAGTACATCTATACTGACCTCCATCAGTTGGCAAATTGAATATAATTTTTTTCTGCATCTAGCTCTGAAAAAATATTTGGGCTTCTAGCAGTGTGTGGGACTTGTTCTATTAGTCCATCTATACTGACCTCCATCAGGTTGCAAATTGAATATCATTTTTTTCTGCATCTACTTCTGAAAAAATGTTTGGGCTTCTAGCAGTGTGTGAGACTTGGTCTATTAGTCCATCTATAGTGATCTCCATCAGGTTGCAAATTAAAAATAATTTTTATCTGCATCTAGCTCTGAAAAAATATTTGGCCTTCTAGCAGTGTGTGGGACTTGTTCTATTAGTCCATCTATACTGACCTCCATCAGGTTGCAAATTGAATATCATTTTTTTCTGCATCTACTTCTGAAAAAATGTTTGGGCTTCTAGCAGTGTGTGGGACTTTCTCTATTAGTCCATCTATACTGACCTCCATCAGGTTGCAAATTGAATATCATTTTTTTCTGCATCTACTTCTGAAAAAATGTTTGGGCTTCTAGCAGTGTGTGAGACTTGGTCTATTAGTCCATCTATAGTGATCTCCATCAGGTTGCAAATTAAAAATAATTTTTATCTGCATCTAGCTCTGAAAAAATATTTGGCCTTCTAGCAGTGTGTGGGACTTGTTCTATTAGTCCATCTATACTGACCTCCATCAGGTTGCAAATTGAATATAATTTTTTTCTGCATCTACTTCTGAAAAAATGTTTGGGCTTCTAGCAGTGTGTGGGACTTGGTCTATTAGTCCATCTATACTGATCTCCATCAGGTTGCAAATTGAATATCATTTTTTTCTGCATCTACTTCTGAAAAAATGTTTGGGCTTCTAGCAGTGTGTGGGACTTGTTCTATTAGTCCATCTATACTGACCTCCATCAGGTTGCAAACTGAATATCATTTTTTTCTGCATCTACTTCAGAAAAAAAATTTGGGCTTCTAGCAGTGTGTGGGGCTTGTTCTATTAGTCCATCTATACTGACCTCCATCAGGTTGCAAATTGAATATAATTTTTTTCTGCATCTACTTCTGAAAAAATATTTGGGCTTCTAGCAGTGTGTGGGACTTGGTCTATTAGTCCATCTACACTGACCTCCATCAGGTTGCAAATTAAAAATAATTTTTATCTGCATCTAGCTCTGAAAAAATATTTGGGCTTCTAGGTGTGTGTGGGACTTGGTCTATTAGTCCATCTATACTGATCTCCATCAGGTTGCAAATTAAAAATAATTTTTATCTGCATCTAGCTCTGAAAAAGTATTTGGGCTTCTAGCAGTGTGTGGGACTTGGTCTATTAGTCCATCTATACTGACCTCCATCAGGTTGCAAAATTGAATATCATTTTTTTCTGCATCTAGTTCTGAAAAAATATTTGGGCTTCTAGCAGTGTGTGGGACTTGTTCTATTAGTCCATCTATACTAACCTACACCAGGTTGCAAATTCAATATAATATTATTCTGCATCTAGCTCTGAAAAAATATTTGGGCTTCTAGCAGTGTGTGGGACTTGGTCTATTAGTCCATCTATACTAACCTACACCAGGTTGCAAATTCAATATAATTTTATTCTGCATCTAGCTCTGAAAAAATATTTGGGCTTCTAGCAGTGTGTGGGACTTGGTCTATTAGTCCATCTATACTGATCTTCATCAGGTTGCAAATTAAAAAGAATTTTTATCTGCATCTAGCTCTGAAAAAATATTTGGGCTTCTAGCTGTGTGTGGGACCTGTTCTATTAGTCCATCTATACTGACCTCCATAAGGTTGGAAACTGAATATCAATTTTTTCTGCATCTACCTCAGAAAAAAAATTTGGGCTTCTAGCAGTGTGTGGGACTTGTTCTATTAGTCCATCTATACTGACCTCCATCAGGTTGCAAATTGAATATAATTTTTTTCTGCATCTACTTCTGAAAAAATATTTGGGCTTCTAGCAGTGTGTGGGACTTGGTCTATTAGTCCATCTACACTGACCTCCATCAGATTGCAAATTAAAAATAATTTTTATCTGCATCTAGCTCTGAAAAAATATTTGGGCTTCTAGCAGTGTGTGGGACTTGGTCTATTAGTCCATCTATACTGATCTCCATCAGGTTGCAAATTAAAAATAATTTTTATCTGCATCTAGCTCTGAAAAAGTATTTGGGCTTCTAGCAGTGTGTGGGACTTGGTCTATTAGTCCATCTATACTGACCTCCATCAGGTTGCAAATTGAATATCATTTTTTTCTGCATCTAGCTCTGAAAAAATATTTGGGCTTCTAGCAGTGAGTGGGACTTGTTCTATTAGTCCATCTATACTGACCTCCATCAGGCTGCAAATTGAATATAATTTTTTTCTGCATCTAGCTCTGAAAAAATATTTGGGCTTCTAGCAGTGTGTGGGACTGGGTCTATTAGTTCATCTATACTGACCTCCATCAGGTTGCAAATTAAAAATAATTTTTGTCTGCATCTACCTCTGAAAAAATATTTGGGCTTCTAGTAGTGTGTGGGACTCATTGTATTAGGCCATCTATACCAAACTCCACCAGCTTTGAAATTAATAATAATTTTAAGCTGCGTCTAGCCCTGAAAATAATTTTTCCCAATAGTGGTAGCAATAGAAATATGGGGCGCGCGCCTGGCTAGCAAAAATATACGCTTCATAACACAAAACACCAGCCTAGCGCACTGCATTAATAAGATGGCATCATCGTCTCTCCCAGTGCTAGGCCTACTACGCAGGCTAGCATTCCTGTGCCTAAAACACAATGTATGGGTCCGCGCTAGCCACTATGCTGAGGGGTATAAAGCTGCTGCTAACGCTTTATAACAATTCAATTGGCAGATTTTCACAGAGCTCTTTCACAACGCCCACCCATCGGGCAACAGTTGCCCACCCTCCCTATGGGATCTAGTGGCGAATAGTTGATGCCATTAATCAGAGCGTCAGTTGCCCCGTCAACGTTGCAAGCATACGGTAAGGCATGGGAAGAGTGGACACGACTAGTAGCAGGCAGACGGGTTGACCAATGTGAACAAGCCAGAACACAAGTCACCATAGAATTTCTCCACCAGCTAATGATGAGGGGCATATCAGGAGCGTCAGCGCAGCGGTGTCTGACCGGAGTAGCATTTCACTTCCAACTACTGAATTGGGGAGATGTGACAAAGATTCATCATCAGACAATCCATAGAAGGGTGGAAAAGGGGTCAGCCAAGTCAGGAATGTAGACGTCCCGTCCCGTGTCACTAAAACTGATTTCTCACATCATATCCCTAACACCATTAACATGACACTCACAATTTGAAGCAACACTAATGTCTACTGCATTTGTGATCGCCTTCTTCGGGGCGCTATGTATAAGCGAATAAGTCCCTCAATCCAAAATTATCACCAGTGGAGGCTTATTACACCAGGACGTAGTCATAGCCAATAATGCAATACGTCTACGCATACACCAATCGAAAACGGTTCCAGCGGGCAGGGGTACTTGGGTACTTCTACAACCCACAAACGGTACACTGAGTCGGGTAACAATAGTAAAAACATATCTAACCGTCAGATCACAAAGTAATTTCTTCCTATCACACATTGATGGAACACCATTATCAAGATACCTGTTCCAAGCTATATTTAATAAATGCATAACATCGGCAGGGAACCACCCCAAAGATTACAGGACACAATCATTCCGCATAGGTGCGGCCACGGAAGCAGCAAGAGCAGGACTGTCAGAAATGGAAGTTCAGAGGATAGGGAGATGGCGATCCACGTGTTTGGCGAGGTACATAAGACCGGACTTGTTATCTTAACGTGGTTTGTTTCTTTTACAGGTGACACTAAGCCAACAGTGTGAGTGATAGGCCACTCGTATATATATTGGGCACAAAAAAGGGCGAAAGCCCGCCCAGGCGGGAGGAAATTAGAGTTTCATAACACATATTTCAACTGGAGAGGTATTAGAGGCCTGCTATGGCCACAGGTACTAATGGAGGTAATCAAGGTAGGGAGAGAGGCAAGAGGTCCGGTCATCTTAGTTATACAGGCCGGGGGAAACAACCTAGGTCATCACAAGAGCGCATAACTAATGACAATAATGAAACTAGACACTGAGCGCTTCAGAGAATTTTTCACAAAATTAGCTATAGTATGGTCAGAGATTGTGCCGATAGCGGTATGGCAAGGTGCGCGAGACATCATGGCCATCGAATGGACAAGGCGGGTAATAAATATTTGGATGGCAAAATTTAGAAGAGACAGAGGCGGTGTAGTGATACGACACCGACAACTGGAAGGAGATAAAGCAGGCATCATACGGCCCGACGGTGTTCACTTAATAGATATTGGACTGGACATATTCCTGTCAGGACTCCAGGACGGAGTGGAACAAGCGTTAAGATTGATGGGTGGGGGTCAGAGTCCTGCATACGAGTACGCTGGATCCTCCGTGGCCTGTAAATAGAAAGGACATGTTGGAGAGTTACACTTGTTGGCCAACTTGCCTGAGTGGGGACCCAGGGCATGCTGCAACAAGCTGAATTATTTTAGAAATAAAATGCCTTTCTAATGGAATGAGTATAAAGAGTTAATAAAGCTGTGACCGATCCTCACCCATCCAGTTGTAAGAGTTACATTATTGTATTGTCCATGAAAGGGGGGCGGTAGGGGGGCTGAGCGTCTGGGTTTGGTTGGGGGTCCCCACAGTCTGCCTAGGCTAGATTCATTTAAACATTCTTATTAGATACACAGGCGGTGCAGCTTGCTTCGCAGCTGGGCTACTACGCCCAAAGTATTGCCTAGGCTAGTTGCAGATAAAAATTCTACGCTGACTAGCAGACACTGAAGATTTGGAGCAGACCTCTGAGTAAACAGCTCTTCAGACTCAACCATCTGTGTTACCCCAAGCCATAGTGTATGTAGTTTCTTACAGTTAAAAGGGGGGGGTGCGACCCAACCCACCTGGAATTGACGATGCCAACGTCACGTAAGACACAGCAAGGGGACTCCCAAAATTGTGGCACAGACACCACTTAACCCTAGAATGCATACCTGTGGCCTTGCAGGCCCGCCCAGGTAATTGTTTTCTATTTTCTGCAAGATTACTTTAGTTAGAATTTTGAAACTCTAGGTATTCTTCATGTATATAGTTGTTTGTCATTTGAGTTTGAGTTATTCCATGTTATTTGCACACGGGCCTAAAGGGCCCCAGGTATGTGAAAGTGTAGATTTTTATGGTCATGCGTTCTAGGGTTAAGTGGCATCAATTGCCCCACTGTTGCTTAAAACTGTTGGTGAGGTGATTTTACCAAATCCCCAAGCTTTTAGTCTCCCAAGGATGACACAGGGGTAGAAATGTCCTTGCGAATCCATGATTTGTTCATCTTTATGAACGTGAGTCTGTCTACATTCTCAGTGGACAGCCGCGTGCGCTTATCTGTCAGCACACCACCAGCAGCGCTGAACACACGTTCAGAGAGAACGCTGGCTGCATGGCATAACAAGATCTCCAAGGCGTGAGTGGCGAGCTCCGGCGATTATTCCACATTGGAATACCAAAATGAGCAAGGGTCCAGTGACACAGTCATGGCTTCGATGTTCACTTGGAGATTCTCCTGTACCATCCTCTCTAGGCATTGACTATGTGTCAGACTTCTTGTCTCCTGTGGCCTTGCAAAGGATGGTCTAAAAAAGTGGTGAAATGATTCCACAAAATTGCTGTTACCAGCAGATACTGTGTTACTGTTACTGTTTGAGTGATGAAGACTCGACAGTCCCACCGTTGGCAAGTTAGAACTGTGAGATTCACTACGTGCACCACTGGTGTTTTGTGGAAAAGCACATGTAAGATTCTGCAACAGCGTCTGCAGATACTCCTACATTCGTCAATACCTTTTTATGGCAGGAATTATTTCGGCAAATATACTTTTGTACCGGGGATCTAAGAGTGTGGCAACCCAGTAGTCGGGATTACTTCGAATTCTGACAATCCGGGGGTCATGTTGCAGGTAGTGCAGCAAGAAGGCACTCATGTGTCTTGCGCATCCAGAAGTACCAAGTCCTTGTTGTGTTGGTAGCGAGGTAAGAATCATGCTTCCTTCCTCTGCCCTCTCCCTCCAACCTCGCACAACAGAAATGTGATCAAGGTCTCCCTCATCTGATGAGTCTTCCATGCCCATCGCCAGTTCGTCCTCCACTTCTTCCTCGGCTCCTGCACCTTCCTCAACAGTTTGGCTGCTACCATGCTCCCTGGTTAATCCCTCTCCCCCACCCTCCCATGCCTGCCGCCTTGGTGCTGCCAACCGTCTGGACCTTGGAGATGTTATCCCTTCCGCATACGACTCCTCCTCTACTTCCTCCACGTCCTCTTGTCCCACCACCTGACTCTGAATTCTGTTTAATGTGTGCTCCAGCATGTAAATCACCGGAATAGTCATGCTGATAATGGCATCGTCGTCAGCACTAAACATCTTCGTCGCCATTTCAAAACTGTGCAGAAGGGTGTGTGGTGCCCCTGAGGGTTCAGTCGCCACAGGGTTACTGCATCTCACCCAGAGGTGTGGTATCTCACCCTCAGGTAAGGAAGGCGTATGGCTCGGGACCCTAACTCCTGCATCCAACACATACCCGCAGTGGGGGTATGGCGAGATTGCTCCTAAGGGAGAGCACAGTCCCAGGTCCCTAGCTGGTTTGAGGGTCCTATGTAGTGGGTGCTTAGGGGAGCAGCTTAGGGGAGCACATGACAAGGAGAGTATAAATAGGAAGCCATCTTAGAAAGAGCAAGCCAGACAGAGGAGGAAAAGTGACAGGAGCAGAGACTAGGCATGAGCTCTGCTCCGGAGGCGGGCCTAGCCTGGGAGGCCCAGGACTGAAGGAGAGAAGAGAGCAGTGGGAGCTGGAAGTCTCCAGGAACCGAAGGGACCCTACGGCTACGGGCCGTGCAGAAGGCCACCCGTACTCCCCTGCTACCAGGAGGTAGAGGGGTCAGGCCAGATAATGGGAACCGGTCCCTCAACTAGCGGAGAAACAGCAAGGCTCAACTAGAAACCGGAGGCTGCTGCATTTCATGTACTGCAGGCCAAAGTCCACACCAGTCTCACTAAGAAGGTAGCCACATAGGACCCAGGGGACGGAACACACGTCACCCGCCAAGGCCCGAGGATACCGGATAGAAGTGTCACTGGGTGTGAGGTGCAGGGAGAAGGCCAGAGAAAGGACACACAGAAGGGGGTCCTGCTAAGTACTCTGGAGCTATCTGGGGGTGGACTGAGCCCCTCACTGAGTATGCACAGCACGACGGGGGAGATTGCTCTGGTACCTGTAATCTGGACTACAACAACTGTGAGTAATATCTTGAGACGGCATCACACGGACTCTGTGTTCATTACTGACTCCCTGCACTACAACCACCATCATCCACCCACACTGCCCTGAAGCTACACTCTTCCTGTGGTGAGTAATAATACCGTTGCTTCAGAGGACTGTTCTGCAGCGACGGCCCCTTTGGCCGCACTCCACAGGTGGGGTAGTCGGACATTATAAAATCCATATATACAAATTACCCTTGGATTGACCGCCCTGGGTCACGGACTGGGTCACCGCCACAGTGACTACAACCCACAGCGTCTACCGGCCCGGCTCAGGGTACCCCATGGCCCAGGGGGCGCGTCAACTTCATAGGTCCCTGATCTGAGACCACTACTGCAGCGTGATTTGCCCCACCTCTGGATCTCATTGGCCCAGGCTATACGTCAGAACGTATTGCAACAGGGCTTGTCGGTGCTGCCACAGTCGCTGCAACATGTGCAGAGTTGAATTCCACTGTGTCGGCACATCGCATTTCAGCCGGTGAACTGGCAGGCCCAACGACTTCTGTAGAGATGTAAGTCGTTGAACTGCGGGATGCGAACAGCGGAAGTGAGCACACAGCGACCGTGCCCTCTGCAGAAGGCCATCTAGTCCGGGATAGTGGGCTAAAAATTGCTGGACAACCAGGTTCAACACGTGAGCCATACAAGGCACGTGTGTGACATTGCCCCGGCGAAGTGCCGCACCCAGGTTTGCAGCATTGTCGCACATGGCCTTCCCTGGTTGCAGGTCCAGTGGAGACAACCTTTCATGAAACTGGGTCTCCAGAGCTGACCACAACTCCTCAGCTGTGTGACTCACATTTCCCAGACATTTCAAAGTAAACACTGATGCCGTTGAGCCCTGCTGCCAGCATAGTAAGGAGGTGTGCAGGATTCCTTCTGCACAGTTAGAAAGCAGGTGGCATTACCAGACAGGCTTTGTGTGCAGGTGGAGGACCGAGAGGAGGTTGAGGAGGCAGAAGCAGTGGGGGAACTTCGAGATAAAGAGGATTGACGCACAACTCGTGGGGACGGTAAGACTTGGACAGCAGCCCCTTGTCCTGCTGTCACCATAGTTACCCAGTGCCCAGTCAGCGACATGTAACGCCCCTGTCCATGCCTTCTCGTCCAAGTGTCTGTGGTGAAGTGCACCCTGTCACACACAGAGTTTCTCAAAGAAGCGGTGATGTTGTGTGCGACATGCTAGTGGAGCGCAGGCACACCTTTCTTTGAGAAGTAGTGCCGACTGGGCATCTGGTACTGGGGCACTGTGACGGACATAAAGTCTTGAAAATCCTCTGTGTCCTCCAGGTGGAAAGGCAGCATTTCTGTAGGCAACAGCTTGCAGATGGTGAAATTCAACCTCTTAGCTTTCTCATGGCTAGGAGGAAATGGTCTTTTACTTTTCCACATCTGAGGGACCGAGGGCTGGCTGTTGTGCTTAGACGGTGTTGAATAGGGTATCCCCGGCAAAATGCCAGTCTGTGAGGAAGATGCAGGCGGACATGTTAGGTTGCCTTGATCCAAAGGTGGTGCTCTCGATGTCGGAGAGCGCTCAACACTAGCAGGTGTTTCCACTTCCCAATGAACTGATGACCTGCCAATCACACTGGCTGTTGCGGGTAAAGAGGTGGCAGGTCTGCGTACAAAAACATGTGTGACTGCTGTCCCCCCAGTCACATAGGATGAAGAGGCTGCGGATGCACAAGATGGGGCAGACGGTGGTTGGCCCAGACGGCTAGGCCGCATTGTAGCACAGTGAGCTTCCCACTGCAACTTATGCTTCATATCCATGTGACGGTACATGCAGGAAGTACTCAAACTATGGATTTTTTGGCCTCTACTTAGCTTTTGCTGACAAATATTACAGATAGAACGAGTTGGGTCATCCTTATCGATCTGAAAAAATGCCCAGGCTATGCAAGGCTTAGAGCCCATGTGACCTGAAGAGCCACTACGACTTGTGGTCAGAGGCAGAGTTGTGGTTGAGGATGCAGTTGTTGACGTGCTTCCAGTACTCCATCTCTGTTCAGGAAGGCGCAACCTAACCTCGTCGTCAATAGCATCTGTGATGCCCCGCTGCGCTTGGTATCACAGATCCTAGAAGAGTGCATTGATGGAATCCTCCACAAGAGGCCCCCATAAACATTCACACATCTCCACCTTCCACCTCAGACCAGCAGAGGGAGCCTGTTAGGGATATAAATAAGGAAGGTGGAGCTAGGCAGTTCAGTTCCTCTGAAGAGTTCCTGCAGTAGAGAAGCCTAAGAGAGGTCAGTCTGCAGTGGAGCTCAGTCTAGTCTAGAGAACGCAGTTAATAGTTCAGCAGTGGAGCACGAGGCTCCTGCTTGCTAGATTCAGGGAGCCCAGATAGAGCTTAAGGTGTGCCGGTGCCGTAAGATCAGTGAAGCGCGGCAAGCTGCCGTTGGTGTGTATAGCCTAGTGAGGGCCCGAGTAGGCCGAAGGCGAGTGGCGAGTTAGTACATAAGGGGCAGAGGAGCTTAACCAGCTCACCCCGAAGCATTTACCGAACACAGGATCCGAGCTTACCGGTATCTCTATGACCCAGTAAGGCATAACCGGAATCCCTGGAGAACTACAAGTCCCAGGATCGCTAAGGTGCTGATATGTAACAGAGCCAGGAGACACTTAGGCCCCGCATACTGGGAGCGTGAACTCCAAGAGAAGGCCCTACCACAAGGTCAGCCAGCGCAGGACAGAGATAAAGTTAGGCCTAGCTCCAGGCAGGTCAGAAACTTACTACGCAGAGGCAAGAAACAGGAGGCCCTACACCCGCTCATTGGGGAGGATCCTGATATGCACCCTTCACCCTACAGTGCTCCGGGATGTGCCTGAATTTCCACCAGTAAAAGGTACTGAAGTGACTACCGTGTCCGTTCCCGTTCTTGCTCTGATCCAGCTGGGTCTCGCCTGTCCTGCATTCCCCCTGCATACGCTGCCTTGAGACCTAGGTCCACCTGTGGGGAGCTATACCATCGAGCTGCCTTATCACCGGCCTCAGTGGACTGCTGCAGCGCTGGTGCTTGTCACCAGATACCACAGGTGGCGTCATGAACTCTTATAAAATTAACAATTATCCACCCTTTTAAAGAGAGACCCCAGGGTACGGGCCAGGGAGCCGACCACCGCGACATCCCCAAGGCCAGGCAAATGCCCGGGTACCGAGTCATCCCTATCCCCAGGGCTAGTCACATCCTCCTCCACCTCCTCTGCTGACCTCATCGACTGGCTGACTGTGGGTTGACAGTAAGTGGGATCTCCAACCTCGTCATCATCACCCTGTGTGTTATCACACCCGTCGTCCTCAGAGCCAACCTCTTCCTGCCCTGACCGAAAAGTCAAGTTGTCGCTCCAATCAGGTATTTGAGTCTCATCATCGTCTTTATCATTGTCTCCACCAACAGGAGTTACAGTTTGGGAACAAGGGTCTACATTATGCTCAGAACCTTCTTCATCTGGTCCTGGATCCGACTTATAAAGATTCTGGGCATCAGATCAGATCATTTCCTCATCTGGATTAACAGAAGCTCTGGAGCAGACCTCCGTTTCCCAGGCTATAGTATGAGTAAACAGCTGTGCAGACTCAACCATCTGTGCTACCCCATACTCAGACGGGCAGCTGGAGACTTGGGAGCTGTGAGGAAGCAAGTGCGATTGGGGTGACACCTCTGAGGACTGGAGTATTTGTGATGTTGAAATTGAGGTGATGGAGAGCCCACTTGAAGGAGCACTTGATATCCGTTGAAGCACCTGCTGTTTTTGTGCCTCATTTAGAATTTGTAGCGATGGGCGTGGGGTACCCTGAGCCGGGCCGGTAGACGCTGGGGTTTGTAGTCACTGTGGCGGTGACCCGGTCCGTGACCCAGGGCGGTCAATCCAAGGGTAATTTGCATATATGGATTTTATAATGTCCGACTACGCCACCTGTGGAGTGCGGCCAAAGGGCCGCCGCTGCGGCGCAGTCCTCTGAATCAGGTGGTTTTGCAGCAATGGTATTATTACTCACCACAGGAAGAGTGTAGCTTCAGGGCAGTGTGGGTGGATGATGGTGGTTGTAGTGCAGGGAGTCAGTAATGAACACAGAGTTCGTGTGATGCAGTCCCAAGATATTTACTCACAGTTGTTGCAGTCAGGTACCAGAGCAATCTCACCCGTCGTGCTGTGCGTACTCAGTGAGGGGCTCAGTCCACCCCCAGATAGCTCCGGAGTACTTAGCAGGACCCCCTTCTGTGTGTCCTTTCTCTGGCCTTCTCCCTACACCTCACACCCAGTGACACTTCTATCCGGTATCCTCGGGCTTTGGCGGGTGACTTGTGTTCCGTCCCCTGGGTCCTATGTGGCTACCTTCTTAGTGAGACTGGTGTTGACTTTTGCCTGCAGTACATGAAATGCTGCAGCCTCCGGTTTCTAGTTGAGCCTTGTTGTTTCTCCGCTAGTTGAGGGACCGGTTCCCCTTATCTGGCCTGACCCCTCTACCTCCTGGTAGCAGCGGGAGTACGGGTGGCCTTCTGCACGACCTGTAGCCCTAGGGTCCCTTCGGTTGCTGGAGCCTTCCTGCTCCCACTCCTCTCTTCTCTCCTTCAGCCCTGGGCCTCCCAGGCTAGGCCCGCCTCCGGAGCAGAGCTCATGCCGAGCCTCTGCTCCTGTCACTTCTCCTCCTCTGACTGGCTTGCTCTTTCTAAGATGGCTTCCTATTTATACTCTCCCTCTCATGTGCTCCCCTAAGCTGCTCCCCTAAGCACCCACTACATAGGACCCTCCCACCAGCTAGGGACCTGGGACTGTGCTCTCCCTTAGGAGCAATCTCGCCCTACCCCCACTGCGTGTATGTGTTGGATGCAGGTGTTAGGGTCCCGAGCCATACGGCTTCCTTACCTGAGGGTGAGATACCACACCTCTGGGTGAGATGCAGTAACTCTGCGGCGACTGAACCCTCAGGGGCGCCACACACCCTTCTGCACAGTTTTGAAATGGCGACGAAGATGTTTAGTGCTGACGACGATGCCATTATCAGCATGACTATTCCGGTGATTTACATGCTGGAGCACACATTAAATAGAATTCAGAGTCTGGTGGTGGGACAAAGAAGGTGGAGGAAGTAGAGGAGGAGTCGTATGCGGAAGGGATAACATCTCCAAGGTCCAGACGGTTGGCAGCACCAAGGCGGCAGGCATGGGAGGGTGGGGGAGAGGGATTAACCAGGGCGCATGGTAGCAGCCAAACTGTTGAGGAAGGTGCAGGAGCCGAGGAAGAAGTGGAGGACAAACTGGCGATGGGCATTGAAGACTCTTCAGATGAGGGAGACCTTGATCACATTTCTGTTGTGCGAGGCTGGAGGGAGAGGGCAGAGGAAGGAAGCATGATTCTTATCTCGCTACCAACACAACAAGGACTTTGTGCTCCTGGATGCGCAAGACACATGAGTGCCTTCTTGCTGCACTACCTGCAACATGACCCTCAGATTGTCAGAATTCGAAGTAATCCCGAGTGCTGGGTTGCCACACACTTAGATTCCCGGTACAAAAGTAAATTTGCCGAAATAATTCCTGCCATAAAAAGGGATTGACGCATGCAGGAGTATCTGCAGACGCTGTTGCAGAATCTTACATGTGCTTTTCCACAAAACACCAGTGGTGCACGTAGTGAATCTCACAGTTCTAACTTGCCAACTGTGGGACTGTCGAGTCTTCATCACTCAAACCGTAACAGTAACACAGTATCTGCTGGTAACAGCAATTTTGTGGAATCGTCTCACCACTTTTTTAGACTATCCTTTGCAAGGCCACAGGAGACAAGAAGTCTGACACATAGTCAACACCTAGAGAGGATGGTGCAGGAGTATCTCCAAGTGAACATCGAAGCCATGACTGTGTCACTGGACCCTTGCTCATTTTGGTATTCCAATCTGGAAAAATGGCCGGAGCTCGCCACTCACGCCTTGGAGATCTTGTCATGCCCTGCAGCCAGTGTTCTCTCTGAACGTGTGTTCAGCGCTGCTCGTGGTGTGCTGACAGATAAGCGCAAGCGGCTGTCCACTGAAAGTGTAGACAGACTCATGTTCATAAAGATGAACAAATCTTGGATTCGCAAGGACTTTTCTACCCCTGTGTTATCCTTGGGAGACTAAAAGCTTGAGGATTTGGTAAAATCACCTCACCAACCGTTTTAAGCAACTGTGGGGCAATTCATGCCACTTAACCGTAGAACGCATGACCATAAAAATCTACACTTTCATATACCTGGGGCCTTTTAGGCCCGTGTGCAAATAACATGGAATAACTCAAAGTCAAATGACAAACAGCAATATACATGAAGAATACCTAGAGTTTCAAAATTCTAACTAAAGTAATCTTGCAGAAAATAAAAAACAATTAACAGGGCGGGCCTGCGAGGCCCCAGGTATGCGTTCTAGGGTTAAGTGGTGTCTGTGCCACAATTTTGGGAAAAAAATGGAGACTCTTTTTGGAGTCCCCTTGCTGTGTCTTACTTGACGTTGGCATCGTCAATTCCAGGTGGGTTGGGTCGCTCCCCCCCCCCTTTTAACTGTAAGAAACTACATACACTATGGCTTGGGGTAAGACAGATGGTTGAGTCTGAAGAGCTGTTTACTCAGAGGTCTGCTCCAAATCTTCAGTGTCTGCTAGTCAGCGTAGAATTTTTAACTGCATCTAGCCTAGGCAATACTTTGGGCATAGTAGCCCAGCTGCGAAGCAAGCTGCACCGCCTGTGTATCTAATAAGAATTTTTAAATGCATCTAGCCTAGGCAGACTGTGGGGACCCCCAACCAAACCCAGACGCTCAGCCCCCCTACCGCCCCCCTTTCCTTGACAATACAATAATGTAACTCTTACAGCTGGATGGGTGAGGATCGGTCACAGCTTTATTAACTCTTTATACTCATTCCATTAGAAAGGCATTTTATTTCTAAAATAATTCAGCTTGTTGCAGCATGCCCTGGGTCTCCACTCCAGCAAGTTGGCCAACAAGTGTAACTCTGCAACATGTCCTTTCTATTTCCAGGCCACGGAGGATCCTGCGTACTCGTATGCAGGACTCTGACCCCCACCCATCACTCTTAACGCTTGTTCCACTGAATTAGTCCCTCAATCCAAAATTACCACCAGTGGAGGCTTATTACACCAGGACGTAGTCATAGCCAATAATGCAATACGTCTACGCATACACAAATCGAAAACGGTTCCAGCGGGCAGGGGCACTTGGGTACTTCTAGAACCCACAAACGATACACTGAGTCAGGTAACAATAGTAAAAACATATCTAACCATCAGATCACAAAGTAATTTCTTCCTATCACACATTTATGGAACGCCATTATCAATATACCAGTTCCAAGCTATATTTAATAAATGCATAACATCGGCAGGGAACCACCCCAAAGATTACGGGATACACTCATTCCGCATAGGCGCGGCCACGGAAGCAGCAAGAGCAGGACTGTCAGAAACGGAAGTTCAGAGGATAGGGAGATGGCGATCCACGTGTTTGGCAAGATGCATAAGACCAGACTTGTTATCCTAACGTGGTTTGTTTCTTTTACAGGTGACGCTAAGCCAACAGTGTGGGTGATAGGCCACTCGTATATATATTGGGCAGAAAAAAGGGCGAAAGTCAGCCCAAGCGGGAGGAAATTAGAGTTTCATAACATATATTTCAACTGGAGAGGTATTAGAGGCCTGCTATGGCCACAGGTACTAATGGAGGTAATCAAGGTAGGGAGAGAGGCAAGATGTCCGGTCATCTTAGTTATATTGACCGGGGGAAACAACCTAGGTCATCACAAGAGCGCATAACTAATGGCAATAATGAAACTAGACACTGAGCGCTTCAGAGAATTTTTCACAAAACTAGCTATAGTATGGTCAGAGATTGTGCCGATAGCGGTATGGCAAGGTGCGCGAGACATCACGGCCATTGAACGGACAAGGCGGGTAATAAATATTCGGATGGCAAAATTTAGAAGAGACAGAGGCGGTGTAGTGGTACGACACCGACAACTGGAAGGAGATAAAGCAGGCCTCATACGGCCCGACGGTGTTCACTTAATGGATATTGTACTGGACATATTCCTGTCAGGACTCCAGGACGGAGTGGAACAAGCGTTAAGAGTAGAGATGAGCGTTGTTCGAATCGAACTGTTCGCCAATCTCAAATTCGAGCTGTATAGGGCGGTGTTCGAGCAGTTCAGCGAACACAAACGATTTGAGAAAAATTCGGCTGTTCGAGGTTATGTTCGAAAACTGTTCGTGCACCAAAATCATAACTGGATTTTTACTCAGTAATGATGAAAATTAATGTTAATACGCAGTTTGAGTGTACAGCGGGGTGGGGGGAGGAGCAGGGGATGGATCTCTGCAGGAATAATGAAGATCTCCATTTTTTTTTCTCTTTCCCGCATTTACAGTGGGGAGGTGCAATCTGTCAGCCTATCAGCAGCGCACACACGGAGCGAAGTGCTTTTTTTCACACAAGCAAGGGCATGTATCATTGGCAGTGTATGTCACATGTCCTTGCCCTATAAGACCAAGCCATTTTCCCCGTCGCCACCATTTTCTCACTGCTGCAGCTGCGTGTTAGACGGCACCGCTGCTGCTGTGTGCGCTATACCTTGTTAATTTCAAGCCAATTTTCGCACAAATCTACAGATAGCTTGGGAGTAGGGAATAGTTGTGATTGCAGTCCTTTTAAGGACTAGGTTACAGCATTTCCTATTACTTTTATCAGGCAGGTCTGTGCTCTTAAATAGATAGATTGTGGGAGTAAAGACTAATTGTAATTGCAGTCCTTTTCAGGACTAGGTTACATCAGTTCCTATCCGTTTTTGCCAGGCAGGTCTGTGTCAGTGCTGTGCAAGTTTTTTTCACAGCATTTGGCTGAATCTAGCAAAGCTAATCCTTTTTGGCCTATTGCAGAGTGTGTTAGTCAGTGGAGTAGCCTATCTGTGTTGCAAGATATACCACCTGTGTATAGAATACAAATTTTTTTACTGCACCTAGTGAAGTAAAATCTTTTGGGCATAGCATCATTCTATTAGTCCATCTATACTGACCTCCATCAGGTTGCAAATTGAATATAATTTTTTTCTGCATCTAGCTCTGAAAAAAAATTTGGGCTTCTAGCAGTGTGTGGGACTTGTTCTATTAGTCCATCTATACTGGCCTCCATCAGGTTGCAAACTGAATATATTTTTTTTCTGCATCTAGCTCTGAAAAAATATTTGGCCTTCTAGCAGTGTGTGGGACTTGTTCTATTAGTCCATCTATACTGACCTCCATCACGCTGCAAATTCAAAATAATTTTTTGTCTGCATCTAGCTCTGAAAAAATATTTGGCCTTCTAGCAGTGTGTGGGACTTTCTCTATTAGTCCATGTATACTGACTTCCATCAGGTTGCAAATTAAAAATAATTTTTATCTGCATCTACCTCTGAAAAAATATTTGGGCTTCTAGCTGTGTGTGGGACTTGTTCTATTAGTCCATCTATACTGACCTCCATCAGGTTGCAAATTAAAAATATTTTTTTGTCTGCATCAAGCTCTGAAAAAATATTTGGCCTTCTGGCAGTGTGTGGGACTTTCTCTATTAGTCCATCTATACTGACCTCCATCAGGTTGCAAATTCAAAATAATTTTTTGTCTGCATCTAGCTCTGAAAAAATATTTGGCCTTCTAGCAGTGTGTGGGACTTTCTCTATTAGTCCATCTATACTGACCTCCATCAGGTTGCAAACTGAATATATTTTTTTTCTGCATCTACCTCTGAAAAAATATTGGGCTTCTAGCTGTGTGTGGGACTTGTTCTATTAATCCATCTATACAGACCTCCATCAGGTTGCAAACTGAATATAATTTTTTTCTGCATCTACCTCTGAAAAAATATTTGGGCTTCTAGCTGTGTGTGGGACTTGTTCTATTAATCCATCTATACAGACCTCCATCAGGTTGCAAACTGAATATAATTTTTTTCTGCATCTACCTCAGAAAAAATATTTGGGCTTCTAGCTGTGTGTGGGACGTGTTCTATTAATCCATCTATACAGACCTCCATCAGGTTGCAAACTGAATATAATTTTTTTCTGCATCTAGCTCTGAAAAAATATTTGGCCTTCTAGCAGTGTGTGGGACTTTCTCTATTAGTCCATCTATACTGACCTACATCAGGTTGCAAATTAAAAATAATTTTTTTCTGCATCTAGCGCTGAAAAAATATTTGGCCTTCTAGCAGTGTGTGGGACTTCCTCTATTAGTCCATCTATACTGACCTCCATCAGGTTGCAAATTAAAAATAATTTTTATCTGCATCTAGCTCTGAAAAAATATTTGGCCTTCTAGCAGTGTGTGGGACTTTCTCTATTAGTCCATCTATACTGACCTCCATCAGGTTGCAAATTAAAAATATTTTTTTGTCTGCATCTAGCTCTGAAAAAATATTTGGCCTTCTAGCAGTGTGTGGGACTTTCTCTATTAGTCCATCTATACTGACCTCCATCAGGTTGCAAATTCAAAATAATTTTTTGTCTGCATCTAGCTCTGAAAAAATATTTGGCCTTCTAGCAGTGTGTGGGACTTTCTCTATTAGTCCATCTATACTGACCTCCATCAGGTTGCAAACTGAATATATTTTTTTTCTGCATCTACCCTGAAAAAATATTGGGCTTCTAGCTGTGTGTGGGACTTGTTCTATTAATCCATCTATACAGACCTCCATCAGGTTGCAAACTGAATATAATTTTTTTCTGCATCTACCTCTGAAAAAATATTTGGGCTTCTAGCTGTGTGTGGGACTTGTTCTATTAATCCATCTATACAGACCTCCATCAGGTTGCAAACTGAATATAATTTTTTTCTGCATCTACCTCAGAAAAAATATTTGGGCTTCTAGCTGTGTGTGGGACGTGTTCTATTAATCCATCTATACAGACCTCCATCAGGTTGCAAACTGAATATAATTTTTATCTGCATCTAGCTCTGAAAAAATATTTGGCCTTCTAGCAGTGTGTGGGACTTTCTCTATTAGTCCATCTATACTGACCTACATCAGGTTGCAAATTAAAAATAATTTTTTTCTGCATCTAGCTCTGAAAAAATATTTGGCCTTCTAGCTGTGTGTGGGACTTGTTCTATTAATCCATCTATACAGACCTCCATCAGGTTGCAAACTGAATATAATTTTTTTCTGCATCTACCTCTGAAAAAATATTTGGGCTTCTAGCTGTGTGTGGGACTTGTTCTATTAATCCATCTATACAGACCTCCATCAGGTTGCAAACTGAATATAATTTTTTTCTGCATCTACCTCAGAAAAAATATTTGGGCTTCTAGCTGTGTGTGGGACGTGTTCTATTAATCCATCTATACAGACCTCCATCAGGTTGCAAACTGAATATAATTTTTATCTGCATCTAGCTCTGAAAAAATATTTGGCCTTCTAGCAGTGTGTGGGACTTTCTCTATTAGTCCATCTATACTGACCTACATCAGGTTGCAAATTAAAAATAATTTTTTTCTGCATCTAGCTCTAAAACAATATTTGGCCTTCTAGCTGTGTGTGGGACTTGTTCTATTAGTCCATCTATACTGACCTCCATCAGGTTGCAAACTGAATATAATTTTTTTCTACATCTAGCTCTGAAAAAATATTTGGCCTTCTAGCAGTGTGTGGAACTTTCTCTATTAGTCCATCTATACTGACCTCCATCAGGTTGCAAATTAATAATAATTTTTTGTCTGCATCTAGCTCTGAAAAAATATTTGGCCTTCTAGCAGTGTGTGGGACATTCTCTATTAGTCCATCTATACTGACCTCCATCAGGTTGCAAACTGAATATATTTTTTTTCTGCATCTACCTCTGAAAAAATATTTGGGCTTCTAGCTGTGTGTAGGACTTGTTCTACTAGTCCATCTATACTGACCTCCATCAGGTTGCAAACTGAATACAATTTTTTTCTGCATCTACCTCTGAAAAAATATTTGGCCTTCTAGCTGTGTGTGGGACTTGTTCTATTAGTCCATCTATACTGACCTCCATCAGGTTGCAAATTGAATATAATTTTTTTCTGCATCTAACCCAGCCAATAGTTTTGGCCTTATACCACAGTTTGGCCACTCAGCTCTGCTCGGTTCCCATCCATTGTTTTTTTGTGCAAACAACTCCAGAGTTGTGAATTAGTTAACCACCAAAATGAGTGGAAAAAGGCCTGCTGCTGGTGGAAAGGGGAATAGGCGTGTTGGGAAGGGGAAAAAAGGTTGTGTCCGTGGGGTAGGTGTTAAAGCAACAGTAACATCTGCAGAAGAAAGACCATCTTCCAGCCAAACTAAAATGTCTACTTCTTTTAGCGGACAATGTGATAAGATCCCTTTCTTACGGCCACGCCAATCGCTACAAATTCCAGATGAGGCACAAAAACAGCAGGTGCTTCAACGGATATCAAGTGCTCCTTTAAGTGGGCTCTCCTCCACATCAACTTCAACATCACAAATACTCCAGTCCTCAAAGGTGTCACCCCAATCGCATTTGCTTCCTCACAGCTCCCAAATCTCCAGCTGCCCGTCTGAGTATGAGGTAGAACAGATGGTTGAGTCTGCAGAGCTGTTTACTCATACTATAGCCTGGGAATCAGAGGTCGACTCCAGCGCTTCTGTGAATCCAGATGAGGAAATGATCTGCACTGATGCCCAGAATCTTTATGAGTCGGATCCAGGACCAGACGCAGAAGGTTCTGACCATAATGTAGACCCTCATTCCCAAACTGTAACTCCTGTTGGTGGAGACAATGAGGAAGACGATGATGAGACTCAAATACCTGATTGGAGCGACAACTTTAGTTTTTTGTCAGGGCAGGAACAGGTTGGCTCTGAGGACGACGGGTGTGATAACACACAGGGTGATGATGATGAGGTTGGAGATCCCACTTACTGTCAACCCACAGTCAGCCAAGAGATGAGGTCAGCAGAGGAGGTGGAGGAAGATGCTATTGACGACGAGGTCAGGTTGCGCCTTCCTGGACAGAGACGTAGTACTGGAAGCACGTCAACAACTGCATCCTCAAACACAACTCTGCCTCTCACCACAAGTCGTGGTGGCTCTTCAGGTCGCATGGGTGCTAAGCCTTGCATAGCCTGGGCATTTTTTCAGATCGATAAAGATGACCCAACTCGTGTTATCTGTAACATTTGTCAGCAAAAGCTAAGTAGAGGCCAAAAAATACATAGTTTGAGTACTTCATGCATGAACCGGCACATGGACATGAAGCATAAGTTGCAGTGGGAAGCTCAGTGTGCTACAATGCGGCCTAGCCGGCCGGGCCAACCACCGTCTGCCATATCTTGCGCATCCGCGGCCTCTTCATCCTCTGTGACTGGGGGGACAGCAGTCACACCTGATTTGGGGGGCAGACCTGCCACCTCTTTTTCCGCAACAGACAGCGTGATTGGCAGGTCATCATTTTCTTTGGAGGTGGTAACACCAGCTGGTGTTGAGCGCTGTCCGACATCGATATCACCACCTTTGGATCAAGGCAACCTAACATGTCCGCCTGCATCTTCCTCACAGACCGGCAGTTTACCGGGGACACCCTTATCAACCCTGTCTAAGCACAAAAGCCAGCCCTCGGTCCCTCAGATGTGGACAAGTAAAAGACCATTTCCTCCTAGCCATGAGAAAGCTAAGAGGTTGAATTTCACCATCAGCAAGCTCTTGGCTACAGAAATGCTGCCTTTCCGCCTCGTGGACACAGAGGATTTTCGAGACCTTATGTCCGTCGCAGTGCCCCAGTACCAGATGCCCAGTCGACACTACTTCTCAAAGAAAGGTGTGCCTGCGCTCCACCAGCATGTCGCACACAACATCACCGCTTCTTTGAGAAACTCTGAGTGTGACAGGGTGCATTTCACCACAGACACTTGGACGAGTAGGCATGGACAGGGGCGTTACATGTCGCTGACTGGGCACTGGGTAACTATGGTGACAGCAGGACAAGGGGCTGCTGTCCAAGTCTTGCCGTCCCCACGAGTTGTGCGTCAATCCTCTTTATGTCAAAGTTCCTCCACTGCTTCTGCCTCCTCAACCTCCTCTCGGTCTTCCACCTGCACCCAAAGCCTGTCTGATCATGCCACAAGCTTTCTAACTGCGCAGAAGGGATCCTGCACACCTCCTTACTATGCTGGCAGTAGGGCTCAACGTCATCACTCGGTTTTTACTTTGAAATGTCTGGGAAATGTGAGTCACACAGTTAAGGAGTTGTGGTCAGCTCTGGAGAACCAATTTCATGAATGGTTGTCTCCACTGGACCTGAAACCAGGGAAGGCCGTGTGCGACAATGCTGCAAACCTGGGTGCGGCACTTCGCCGGGGCAATGTCACACACGTGCCTTGTATGGCTCACGTGTTGAACCTGGTTGTCCAGCAATTTTTAGCCCACTATCCCAGACTAGATGGCCTTCTGCAGAGGGCACGGTCGCTGTGTGCTCACTTCCGCCGTTCGCATCCCGCAGCTCAGCGACTTACATCTCTACAGAATTCGTTGGGCCTGCCATTTCACCGGCTAAAATGCGATGTGCCTACCCGGTGGAATTCAACTCTGCACATGTTGCAGCGACTGTGGCAGCACCGACAAGCCCTGGTGCAATACGTTCTGACGTATAGCCTGGGCCAACGAGATCCAGAGGTGGGGCAAATCACGCTGGAGGAGTGGTCTCAGATCAGGGACCTATGCACCCTTCTGCACAGTTTTGAAATGGCGACGAAGATGTTTAGTGCTGACGATGCCATTATCAGCATGACTATTCCGGTGATTTACATGCTGGAGCACATGTTAAACAGAATTCGGAGTCAGGTGGTGGCACAAGAGGAGGTGGAGGAAGTAGAGGAGGAGGAGTTGTATGCGGAAGGGCTAACATCTGCAAGGTCCAGACGATCGGCAGCACCAAGGCGGCAGGCATGTGAGGGTGTGGGAGATGGTTTTACCAGGGCGCATGGTAGCAGCCAAACTAGTGAGGAAGGTGCAGGAGCCCAGGAAGAAGTGGAGGACGAACTGATGGAAGACTCATCAGATGAGGGAGACCTTGATAACATTTCTGTTGTGCAAGGTTGGGGGGAGAGGACAGAGGAAGGAAGCATGATTGTTACCTCGCCACCAACACAACAGGGACTTGGTGCTCCTGGATGCGCAACACACATGAGTGCCTTCTTGCTGCACTACCTGCAACATGACCCCCGAATTGTGAGAATTAGAAATAATCCTGACTACTGGGTTGCCACACTGTTAGATCCCCGGTACAAAAGTAAATTTGCAGAAATTATTCCTGCCATAGAAAGGGATGCACGCATGCAGGAGTATCAGCAGAGACTGTTGCAGAATCTTACATGTGCTTTTCCACAAAACACCAGTGGTGCACGTAGTGAATCTCACAGTTCCAACTTGCCAACCGTGGGACCGTCAAGTGTTCAGCACTCAAACCGTAACAGAACCACAGTATCTGCTGGTAACATCAATTTTGCGGAATCATTTCACCACATTTTTAGCCCATCCTTTGCAAGGCCACAGGAGACAAGAAGTCTGACACATAGTCAACGCCTAGAGACAATGGTACAGGAGTATCTCCAAGTAAACATTGAAGCCATGACTGTGTCACTGGACCCTTGCTCTTTTTGGGCTTCCAATCTGGATAAATGGCCGGAGCTAGCCACTTAAGCCTTGGAGATCTTGTCATGCCCCGCAGCCAGCGTTCTGTCTGAACGTGTGTTCAGCGCTGCTGGTGGTGTGCTGACAGATAAGCGCACGCGGCTCTCCACTGATAATGTAGACAGACTCACGTTCATAAAGATGAAAAAATCATGGATCCGAAACGACTTTTCTACCCCTGTGTCATCCTGGGGAGAGTAAAAGCTTGATGATTGGTTAAAATCACCCTACCAACCATTTTAAGCTTTCAAATTACTAATCATGTTTATCTGTATCTTGGCTGGAAAATAATTTGGGCTTTGTAGCAGTGTGCAGCACTGATTCTATTAGGCCATCTATAATAAGCTCCACCAGATTTAAAATTACTAATCATGTTTATCTGTATCTTGACTGGAAAATAATTTGGGCTTTGTAGCAGTGTGAAGCACTGATCCTATTAGGCCATCTATACTAAGCTCCACCAGATTTAAAATTAATAATAATTTATAGCTGCATCTAGCCCGGAAAATAATTTTGGGGCTCCGAGATGCTCAAGACACATAAGTGCCTTCTTGCTGCACTACCTGCAACATGACCCTCATATTGTCAGAATTCGAAGTAATCATGACTACTAGGTTGCCACACTCTTAGATCCCCCAAACTTTTCGATCAACCTTTTCATTTTAATAAAGACCAAAAAAATGGTCATTTTTGAAATTATAAGCATTAGCAGGTTATTAGAAACTGAAATCAAACAGTTTTCAACTCAAAACTTTATTCTAGGTGATGTTACATTTTCACATAGGACCCCTTGTTCGAAAGGAGCTTCTGAACTCTCTCGTCCATTGAATTTGTCAGGTTTTGGATGGTTTCTGCTTCAATTGTTTTGCATGAGGACAGAATACCCTCCCAGAGCTGTTGCTTACATGTGAACTGCCTCCCGCCATCATAGACACTCCTTTTGATGATGCTCCAGAGGTTCTGAATGGGGTAGAGGTCAGGGGAGCATGGGGGTCACACCATAAGTTTGTCCCCTTTTATGCCCATATCAGCCAGAGATGCAGATGTTTTATGTGCAGCATGAGATGGTGCATTATCATGCAAAAAAATGATCTTGCTGTGAAATACACGGTTCTTCTTCTTGAACCATGGCAGGAAGTGCTGTTTGAGAAAATCCACATACATTATGGAGTTCATCTTTAGCGCCTTCAGGGATCCTAAAGGGGCCGACAATCTCTCTCCCCATGATTCCAGCCCAAAACATTACTCCACCTCCTCCTTGTTGGCGCTGTAGCCGTGTTTGTGTGGGGTGTCCATCAACCAGCCATCCTCCACTCCATCCATCTGGACCATCAAGCGCTGCACGGCACTCATCCGTGAACAAAACAGTTTTGAAATCAGTCTTCATGTAATGTTTGGCCCACTGGGGCCGTTTCTGCTTGTGTGAAGTGGATAGAGGAGGTCGACAGGATGGCGTATGCACAGCTGCAAACCTCTGAAGGACCCTGCATCTTGTTGTTCGGGGGACGTTGGAGGCACCAGTAGCTTCAAAAACTTGTCTGCTGCTATGACAAGGCTTTTTTGCCGCTGCTCTTTTAACCTGACGTAATTGCCTGTAGGAAAGAGTCCTCAATTTGCCCTTATCAGCACGCACACGTGTGTACTGTGAATCAGCTACATACTTCTTGATTGCCAAGACACTTCATCCTGATCATCACACAATGTTGATTGTAGTCATGCCTTGACCTAAACACTCCACAATTTGTTGCTTCTCAGCAGCCGACACATCCTTTTTCTTTCCCATTTTGGCAGAAAATGTAGGCTGCTTAATAATGTGAGACAGCCTTCTTAAGTAGTCTTGCCTTTCATTGGACACACCTGCCAAACTAATTAGCACAGGTGTCTGCAATTGCTTACAGTGATATAAAGAGCCCTGACACACATCACCATCAATTAGTTTAACTGACAAACAAACAAATTCTTCCCTTATCACTCCTAAACACTTTTTGCATAATAATTTGGAACACAGTGTACATGTGCTTTTCCACAAAACACCAGTGGTTCACGTAGTGAATCTTACAGTTCTAACTTGCCAACCGTGGTCTGTATGGAGTTGTTCAATAAAGGGCCCAAAATTAAGATAACATAGATGGGAGAGGTCTCTATGAATAGGAATTCCTAAGTATTTGATACCCTGTGAGGGCCAGGCAAAGGGAAAGTTGGACTGGATGGAATCCTATATGGATTTGGGGAGGGAGACATCGAGGGCCTCAGACTTCGCTGCATTGATTTTAAAATTTGACAATGTAACAAAGTGATCTATTTCAGCCATAACAGCATGGATGGATATATGTGATTGAGTGATATATACTAGGACATCATCAGCAAATAGAGAGCACTTGTACTCGGTGCCTCCCACCTCAATCCACCTAATATTGGGGTTATGGCGAATTGATGAGAGCAGGTGCTCCGTCACTAGGATGTATAAGAGAGGGACAGAGGACATCCCTGCCTTGTCACATTGGTGATTGTGAAAGGTGATGAAAATGTTCTGATGCACCCCCTGGGCCTTGGGACACCCGGAGCCGGACCCTTTTTGGTGGATGCTGGTGGTTGTAGTCTTCGTGGCGGCGACCCAGTTCCGTGGCTCAGGGCGGTCAAACCAGTGGCGAAACTATTTATGTGGTTTTGATGTTTAAATGTCCGACTACGCCACCCGTGGATTGCGGTCAGAGTGAACCGCCGCTGCAGGGCAGACCGCTGAGGCTGGTGTTGTGGGTGCAGCAGAGCGTAGCATAACTCCCCACGGGAGGAGTATAGCCTCAGGGCAGTGTATGCGGAGGATGGGGGTGATGGTGCAGGGCAGCAGCAGTAACGACACGGAGTCAGTGATGCAGTCCAGGGCCTTTACTCACAGTTCTTATTATCCAGACCACGTCTGCAGGCAACGGCTGCCCACGTCGTACTGTGCCCACCAGGTGAGGGGCTCAGACAACTCCCAGATAACTTTGGAGTGCTTCACAGGACCCCCTTTGTGTGTCCTTTGTCTGGCCTTTCTTACCAACCCTTCTGTCCGGCGGCCTCGGGCCTCCTCTTGGTAAACTTGGCGCCAGTTTCCCTGACCCTATGTGGTGCCTTCCTAGCGGGTGTAGCGAGGGGCTGCGCCACATAAAATGTCACAGCCTCCGGTTTCTAGCTGAGGGTCGTTTCCTGCCTCCACTAGTTTCGGGGACCGGTCTCCCCCTTTGGCCTGACCCCTCCACGCAGGTGGATTCGGGCGTGCGGTGGCGACTCGCCCGTCCGCACCCCTAGGATCCCTTCATTCCTCGTTCCTGGAGCCTTCTCCGCTCCTCTTCCTTCCTTCTCCCTCTTCCAGGCCTGGGCCTCTGTTACTAGGCCCGCCTCCGGAGCAGAGCTCATGCAGAGCCCCTGCTCCCTGCCACTTCTGCTCAGACTTCTCTGCACTGAACTAAGATGGTGCCCACCTTTTATACTCCCTTCTCAATGCACCCAGGAACTGCTTCCTCCCTGCTCCTGCACTACAGGGTTCCCCTTCCCCAGTGTTCCATCCCCCCACTCCAGCCAGGGACAGGGACTGTCGTGCCCATCTCAGAGGCATATTGGTCGCCCTGCCCCACGGCAATGTGGTGTAATGCATGCAGGTGTCGGGTCCTGATCCACACTCCATCCTTACGTGAGAGTGAGATATGACACCTCTGGGTGAGGTGCAATACCTCTGTAGCAACCGAGCCCTCAGGGTGCTACAGTTCCATTTATCTTCAGCCTAGGTGACGTATTGTGATACAGGGCCGTGATTTTGGCTATAAAAGGGTCCCCTAGACCCCTACCCCAAGCTTTTTAAGAGAATCATTTATGGCATGCCAGGAGACTCTATGGAATGCTTTCTCAGCATCCAACGAGAATATCTAATTACAAATTTTTAACTGCATCTAGCCCAGGAAATACTTTGTGCCTAGTAGCAGTGTCTGCTAGTCAGCGGATTATCCCGGCTGTTAAGCAAGCTACACCAACTGTAGTTTGGACACTTAATTTTTTCAAAGGAAATGCTTCGGGACCACGGGATACTCAGTGAAGAGCATCAGGAGGCACCCCAAGGCATAGGGGCTGGGACTGGCAGTGGGATGCCTTGCGGTGGACAGCCGAGCTCGATCCTTATAAAAGCTTTTTAACTGCAGCAGCTTTAGTGGACGCTACTGGAGCTGGAATTACGCGGCTGCTGGCATGAGACTTGCCCTCCAATAGATCCTTGTAAATGGATTTAAAGTGTATTCATTCAAATTAGAGAGACAATTTAAATTAAAAAGCTTAGAGCTGCCTCCACCACAGGGGGGCTTGCTCGACCCACCAGCGGACAGGCACCAGTATTGGGAGAGGGGGGCTGGCCGTCAGGGTTCACCGCGGCTCTGGCACAAACCCGGCAACACGGAGGTGGCACGGGCAGGAGCGGACTGAACGTGTCGGCTTCTCACTTTTTGGATTTTAGAAGGGCATGACATGCCTATATCTGTGTCTCCCCCTCCTTTTACTCCTCCACCTCTTTTCTTTTCGCATGACTATATGTACTTGTCACTTTTCCATGTGTTAGTTGTGTCTTCTGAGCAGTTTGTCAGCTTTTGGACACCTTTGAAGGTGTTTTCTATGTGTTTCTATGTGTTTTTGTTTGCCTGCCATTGGTTTTAACGGTGTTCGAAGGTGTTCGACGAACAGTTCGACGAACAGTTCGGCGAACACACGGGTGATCGACGAACCGAACCGAACTCGAACACTACGGGGGTGGCTCAACACTACTAGATGCAGAATAAAATGATATTCAATTTTCAACCTTATGGAGGTCAGTATAGATGGACTAATAGAATGATGCTATGCCCAAAAGGTTTTACTTCACTAGGTGCAGTAAAAAAATTGGTATTCTATACACAGGTGGTGTAGCTTGCAACACAGATAGGCTACTCCACTGACTAACACACTCTGCAATAGGCGAAAAAGGATTAGCTTTGCTAGATTTAGCCAAATGCTGTGAAAAAAACTTGCACAGCACTGGCACAGACCTGCCTGGCAAAAACTGATAGGAACTGATGTAACTTAGTCCTGAAAAGGACTGAAATTACAATTCGTCTTTACTCCAAACCTATCTATTTAAGAGCACAGACCTGCCTGATAAAAGTCGCAGGAAATGCTGTAACCTAGTCCTTAAAAGGACTGCAATCACAACTATTCCCTACTCCCAAGCTATCTGTAGATTTGTGCGAAAAGTGGCTTTAAATTAACAAGGTATAGCGCACACAGCAACAGCGGTGACGTCTAACACTCAGCTGCAGCAGTCAGAAAATGGTGGCGACGGGGAAAAGGACTGGGTCTTATAGGGCAAGGACATGTGACATACACTGCCAATGACACATGCCCTTGCTTGTGTGAAAAAAAGCACTTTGCTCCGTGTGTGCGCTGCTGATAGGCTGACAGAACCTCCCCACTGTAAATGCGGGAAAGAGAAAAAAAAAATGGAGATCTTCATTATTCCTGCAGAGATCCATCCCCTGCCCCTCCCCCACCCCTCCCCCCGCCCTGCTGTACACTCAAACTGCGTATTAACATTAATTTTCATCATTACTGAGAAAAAATCCAGTTATGATTTTGGTGCACGAACAGTTATCGAACATAACCTCGAACAGCCGAATTTTTTTCAAATCGTTCGTGTTCGCTGAACTGCTCGAACACCGCCCTATACAGCTCGAATTTGAGATTGGCGAACAGTTCGAGTCGAACAACGCTCATCCCTACTCTTAACGCTTGTTCCACTCCGTCCTGGAGTCCTGACAGGAATATGTCCAGTCCAATATCCATTAAGTGAACACCGTTGGGCCGTATGAGGCCTGCTTTATCTCCTTCCAGTTGTCGGTGTCCTATCACTACAGAGCCTCTGTCTCTTATAAATTTTGCCATCCGAATATTTATTACCTGCCTTGTCCGTTCGATGGCCGTGATGTCTCATGCACCTTGCCATACCGTTCTCGGCACAATCTCTGACCATACTATAGTTAGTTTTGTGAAAAATTCTCTGAAGCGCTCAGTGTCTAGTTTCATTATTGCCATTAGTTATGCGCTCTTGTAATAAGCTATGTCATTTACCCCGGCCTGTATAGCTAAGATGACCGGACCTCTTGCCTCTCTCCCTACCTTGATTACCTCCATTAGTACCTGTGTCCATTGCAGGCCTCTAATACCTCTCCAGTTCAAATATGTGTTATGAAACTCCAATTTCCTCCCGCCTGGGTGGACTTTCACCCTTCTTTCTGCACAATATGTATACGAGTTCTTAATCATTGCATAGCAAAAAAACAGCAAGGAAGTGGTATTTATATGTCATGTCCTGCTATGCACCTGTTCAATATAGTAGAGTTAATACATCGCACTCTCGTATAGAGGCAAAGTGTGGTTTATTAAAACAGCATAAGTAGAAATACTTAAACCAGACCAGTGGTAGAAGGCGACAATACAAAGAATATAGCGAACAGTGAAGACGTTTCGGCCCACTCGGCCTTATTCAATTCAGTCGCTACTAAAAGACAAAAAAAGGGTGTATCAATACAGATTGGTATATACAAGTATATTCATGGAATGATGCATACGGAATATATACGAAAATTATATACAAATATACAAAGAGAAAATTCCATATTAGAAGGGGGGGGGAGCAATGAATACCAGGAACAAGAAGAAGGAAAGAAGGGTAGGGGATGGTATGGGGGAGAAGGGAAGAGGAGAGGTTAAAGGAAGGTGGGAGACATAGGTTGGTAATGATCAATTCACAATATAGACTTGGTATAAGTCACATGTCTGGTAGAGATAAGGAAACAAAATACGGGGAGAGACTTACTTTCTACTGGTTAGTATATGTATAGAAATGATAGCTGTGTATTCAGGTAGGTAGGGTTCTTTAGAAGCTAGACTGTGGAGTAGAGATATTGTAATAATCAGTAGTCTGTTACTCAATATATGCAGGGGAAAGAGAGAGAGGGAAGGTCCAGGTACCTCTTAGTCCAGGTAAGCGTGTAGGGACTGGTAAAACATCCGGTTATAGGCTGTCATGTAATGCTGGATAGCGGTGCTGCCAGCACCTTGCTCTGTGGATCAGCTGTGATCTCCTAATGAAAAGGGCACCTTTTTAAGCATCCGAGTAGGGTCTGGACTGGAAGGGGGCGTGCCTAAAATTAAGGTCCTGGAGTCATCTTAGTGAATGTGTTGGTGTGTGTATAGTATTTTGAGGACCTTGGGAGCGGTCATGTGATCGGAAGGGGCGGGCCAATGGGTCCAACTGTTGCTTAGGGGATTAAAATAACAATCTAGCGTTCACATTATAGGATCGTATGGGGTTATAAAAAATCTAGGCATAATATTAGGTAAAAAAGATAATCTAGGAACATACATTAGTTTGAAAGGGGCGGGCCACCTAGTGTGTATAGTGTTCCTTTGAGGACCTTAAGAGCGGTCATGTGATCGGAAGGGGCGGGGCAATGGGTCCGATCGTTGCTATGGGGATAGGAGTAACAGTGGTTATTGCACGGTAGTCCTAAAGGACTCTGATGGTCACCTTTCCACAGACCTATACTCTAAACCCACAGACTGTAACAGTCTCTTACACTTTTCCAGTAGTCATCCCAGGACCACCAAAATTAGCCTACCCCGTTCCCAATTTCATCGAGTCACACGTATCGTCAGCAACCCAGACCTTCTACCGGAACGACTGCAAACTATGTCCCAAAAATTCCAAGACCGACATTATCCTATCAAACTCCTCAATGAAGAGAAATCAAGGGCACTACAACCTAAACAACAACGATCCCCCTCCCCCAAAAGGGAACGAGTCCCATTTGTACATACCTACCATCCTCTAATGTCTAAAATTCATACCACTATCAGGAAGCATTGGCCATTACTATTCAGGGCCTAACCAGAAATCCCAGCATTTTCCAACCCTGCTCTTATGTGCACTAGAAGAGCCCCCAATATCAAGGATAGAATCATTAAGGCTGACTTGGGTAGTCCCCGCATCACTGCCACAAAGCGCCTCCTCAGCACAAGGAGACACGGTACCTTTCCCTGTCTCAACTGTGCGGCCTGCTCAAATGTAACCAAGTCTGATACTGTCATGCACCCTAGGACGGGTAAAAGCTACCCAATTAAGGGGTTCTTCACCTGTGACTCTAATTTTGTGATATATGTTATTAAATGTCCATGTGGCCTACTCTATGTAGGAGAAACAACCCAACATGTGAGGGACCGCATCGCCAGCCACAAATCTACCATTCGCTGTGGAAAAAACTGGCTCCCCCTACCGGATCATTTCACCAAACACAAACACAACGTAGCTCAATTACGATTCCAGGTCATAGAACAAGTCCCAAGACCAAGAAGGCGAGGCAACCACATTAAGTTGCTTAAGGATCGGGAAACTTTCTGGATCTATACCCTACAAACACTTTCCCCAAAAGGTCTTAATAGGGAATTAAATTGGATCAATTATCTTGTGCCTATCCTACCTATATAACGATCCAGTATATGACTAATAAATAACAGTATACTTTTTCTCCCTTTCAGACACAATGATCCAACCTCTTCATAGGGGTAAGTAGCCTATCCATTTAAATACCAACCTACATACTGCCACATACCTAGTCATTCTGACATACCCCCACTAGCCCTACTCCACATGATGCTGTATTAATACAAAGCCATTGTTGATCCAGTCCCCATAGCAACAGCCGGACCTGGCGGCCCGCCCCTTCCAAATTAATGCACGTCCCCTGATTATCATATATACCTAGATCTCCTATAACCCCACACAATGCTATAATTTAAATGTGTATGCTAGTCTTAATGCAATAACCACTGTTATTCCTATCCACATAGCAATGATCGGACCCGTTGCCCCGCCCCTTCCAATCACATGACCGCTCTTAAGGTCCTCAAAGTAACACTATACACACTAGGTGGCCCGCCCCTTCCAAACTAATGTATGTCCCTAGATTATCTTTTGTACCTAATATTATGCCTAGATTTTTTATAACCCCATACTATCCTATAATGTGAACGCTAGACTGTTATTCTAATCCCCTAAGCAACGGTTGGACCCATTGGCCCGCCCCTTCCGATCACATGACCGCTCCCAAGGTCCTCAAAATACTATACACACACCAACACATTCACTAAGATGACTCCAGGACCTTCATTTTAGGCACGCCCCCTTCCAGTCCAGACCCTACTCGGATGCTTAAAAAGGTGCCCTTTTCATTAGGAGATCACAGCTGATCCACAGAGAAAGGTGCTGGCAGCACCGCTATCCAGCATTACCTGACAGCCTATAACCGGATGTTTTACCAGTCCCTACACGCTTACCTGGACTAAGAGATACCTGGACTTTCCCTCTCTCTCTTTCCCCTGCATATATTGTGTAACAGACTACTGATTATTACAATATCTCTACTCCACAGTCTAGCTTCTAATGAACCCTACCTACCTGAATACACAGCTATCATTTCTATACATATACTAACCAGTAGAAAGTAAGTCTCTCCCCTTTTTTTTTTCCTTATCTCTACCAGACATGTGACTTATACCAAGTCTATATTGTGAATTGATGATTACCAACCTATGTCTCCCACCTTCCTTTAACCTCTCCTCTTCCCTTCTCCCCCATACCATCCCCTACCCTTCTTTCCTTCTTCTTGTTCCTGGTATTCATTGCTCTTCCCCCCCCCTTCTAATATGGAATTTTCTCTTTGTATATTTGTATATAATTTTCGTATATATTCCATATGCACCATTCCATGAATATACTTGTATATACCAACCTGTATTGATACACCCTTTTTTGTCTTTTAGTAGCGACTGAATTGAATAAAGCCGAGTGGGCCAAAACGTCTTCACTGTTCGCTATATTCTTTGTATTGTCGCCTTCTACCACTGGTCTGGTTTAAGTATTTCTACTTATGCTGTTTTAATAAACCACACTTTGCATCTATACGAGAGTGCGATGTATTAACTCTACTATACTCAACTTGGGCTTACTGGCCCATTACATCTGCACCTCAACCTGTGACAGAGTGCACGTCAATCTTACCCCCCCCATTGATGCACCTGTTCAAGGCTGAGTTATTCAGAAATTTAAACACACATACCATGTTAAAATCGGATAGCATAGAAGCAATGCATATAAATGTAAATAATCAAAAAGAAAAAGAAAAGAAGAAAAAAGGAACATATATATAATAATAATCTATAAATGATCACTCATAATGATACAGCAAATCATGTCTGATATTTAAACCCGCTGGTACACGTGTATTTAAAGTATAAATCCACCAACTTTCTCTATTAAGGAGCTTTCTCCTATAATAATCCACCAAATCTCCACCAATCGCCACGGCCCATAGAGGGGCCACCACAGTCAGTGAATCCTTCCTTATTTAGTATAGAGTCTACCAATACTTTGGGAGTATTAGCCCAACTGAGAAGCAAGCTGCACCGCCTATGTATCTAATGAGAATTTTTAACTGCATCTAGCCTAGGCAGACTGTGGGGACCCCCAAACAAACCCAGACGCTCTGCATCTAACCCAGCCAATCATTTGATAGTATTGCTAGTAGCAGAGTCGCATGGGCTCTAAACCTTGCATAGCCTAAGCATTTTTTCAGATCGCTAAGGATGACCCAACTCGTGTTATCTGTAAAATTTGTCACCAAAAGATAAGTAGAGGCCAAAAAATACATAGTTTGAGTACTTCATGCATGAACCGTCACATGAATATGAAGCATAAGTTGCAGTACGAAGCTCACTGTGCTACATTGCGGCCTAGCGGGCCGGGACAACCACCATCTGCCCCACCTGTGTCATCCTGGGTTGACTAAAAGCTACTGCGTAGTCTTTTCCAAAAGTTTGAAGGAATTACCACGGGAATGGTTTGGAAGAGGTATAAGAGTTTAGGTAGGACATTCATTTTTAGTATACTTATTCTGCCGAACCAGGAAAAATCTTTCACCGTCCAAGAAGTAAGATCTTTATGGAGTTGTTCAATAAAGGGCCCAAAATTAAGATAAAATAGATTGGAGAGATATCTATGAATACGAATTCCTAAGTATTTGATACCCTGTGAGGGCCAGGCAAAGGGAAAGTTGGACTGGATGGAATCCTGTATGGATTTGGGGAGGGAGACATAGGGTCCTCAGACTTCACTGCATTGATTTTAAAATTTGACCATGTAACAAAGTGATCTATTTCAGCCATAACAGCAGGGATGGATATATGTGATTGAGTGATATATACTAGGACATCATCAGCAAATGCAGAGCACTTGTACTCGGTGCCTCCCACCTCAATCCACCTAATATTGGGGTTATCACGAATTGATGAGAGCAGGTGCTCCATCACTAGGATGTATAAGAGAGGGGACAGACGACATCCCTACCTTGTCCCATTGGTGATTATGAAAGGTGATGAAAATGTTCCATTTATCTTCAGCCTAGCTGACGGATTGCGATACAGGGCCATGATTTTGGCTATAAAAGGGTTCCCTAGACCCCTACCCCAAGCTTTTTAAGAGAATAATATATGGCGTGCCAGGAGACTCTATGGAATGCTTTCTCAGCATCCAACCAGAGTATCTAATTACAAATTTTTAACTGCATCTAGCCCAGGCAATACTTTGGGCCTAGTAGCAGTGTCTGCTAGTCAGCGGAGTAGCCACCGCCTGTAGATCTAATTACAAATTTTTAACTGCATCTAGCCCAGGATATATTTTGGACCTAGTAGCAGTGTCTGCTAGTCAGCGGATTATCCCACCTGTTAAGCAAGCTACACCACCTGTAGTTTGGACACTTAGTTTTTTCAAAGGAAATGGTTCGGGCTGGGACTGGGACTGGCAGTAGGACGCCTTGCGGTGGATTGCCAAGCTCGATCCTTATAAAAGCTTTTTAACTGCAGCAGCTTTAGTGGACGCTACTAGAGCTGGGATTCCCGCGGCTGCTGGCATCAAACTTGCCCTCCAATAGATCCTTGTAAAAATATTTAAAGTGTACTCATTCAAATTACAGAGACAATTTAAATTAAAAAGCTTAGACCTGCCTCCACCGCAGGGGGGCTCGCTCGACCCACCAGCGGATAGGCACCAGTATTTGGTGAGGGGGGCTGGCCGTCAGGGTCCACCGCAGCTCTGGCACAAACCCGGCGACACGGAGGTCGCACGGGCAGGAATGGACTGGCCGTGTCGGCTTCACACTTTTTTGGTTTTAGAAGGGCATGACATGCCTATATCTGTGTCTCCCCCTCCTTTTACTCCTCCACCTCTTTTCTTTTCGCATGACTATATGTACTTGTCACTTTTCCATGTGTTAGTTGTGTCCTCTGAGCAGTTTGTCAGGTTTTGGACACTGGGTTTTCGGAATCTGGGGCTGGGTGAAGGCTTATTTTTTGCATATCGAGCTGACGTTTATATTGATACCCTTTTGGTGTAGGTACAATGTTTTGTTCGCCCGTTAATGCATTTTATTGCAATGTCTCGTCGATCAAAAAACGTAATTCTGGCATTTTGATTTCTTTCTCGTTACGCTGTTTATTGATCGGATTAACTATTTTTATATGTTGATAGATAGGGCAATTCAGAATGCGTCGATACTAGTGATGAGCGAGCATTAAAATGCTCGGGTACTCGTTACTCGGGTCGAGCACATTGGAATGCGCGATTGCTCGGTTCGAGTAATGAGCCCAATGTAAGTCTACGGGAAACTCGAGCATTTTTGCGGTGGCCCCCTACCGGCGGTCTGCAAAGGGCCTAAAAATTGCCAAATTGAACAGTGCTCAAATGACATGGGAACAGCATGGGGAAGACCCCTGGAAGCATTTCTGACTCCCAGGTCACTGCTGTCAACAATGTTGTCAGAGGTATTACGCCACTTTTACGGACTCACAATAAAACATACAAAAACGAAATCAAAATGGATTTTCCAGGGAAATAAGTTAAGGAACATCCTTTCCAGGGTAATGACTTGTATATAAGGCAAAATAAATAACCAAAAACAAAAATGCTCCTCCACATCTTGGGCTATGTTCACATATATCGTTTTTGATGCGTTTTTGCACTTTTGCATTGCTTTCAACCTTTCAAAATGCATTCACCGGGAAATGTCATTTTAACATTTTGCTACCTTATGGTAGTGTGACATTGGAACAGCATGTGGAAGACCCCTGGAAGCATCTGTGACTCCCAGAGCACTGCCTAAAACTGTGGTCATCCCATCAAATGTGATCCTATATTACTGCGGTAATAATACAGACATTTTTGGCAACGTGACAAATTTTAAAATCCATTTAAAATAGGCAAGGTGTGTGTCAAGGGACGGGGAAGTGGACGTTATGGTGATGATGATAGTGCACGCAGAGGCCGTGGGCAAGATGAAACTGTGCCTGCCGAGGGAGCACAACAAACACCCACGTCATGTCGAACTTCCTGTCCCAATTTCTAGAGGGCCGCGGAACACCACTATTGAAACCAGAGCAGTGTGAAAAGGTTGTTGGTTGGATAGTAGATAAAGTTTCCAGTCAGTTTGCCACCACCACTACCCTGTGTTCCACATGGTCCAGTCTCAGTAGATGTGAGTCTGGACCACATTATTATTATTACTTTATCGCCATTTATTCCATGGCACTTTACATGTGAAAAAGGGCTATACATTGCTTAAACAATCTTGAACAAAAATGTAGCAGTGACTGGTACAGGAGAGAAGTGGACCCTGCATGTGAGGGCTCACAGTCTACAAGGGATGGATGAGGATACAGTAGGTGAGGATAGAGCTAGTCGTGCAGTGGTATGGTGGAGCGAGGGTTACTGCAGGTTCTACGCATGTCACAAGAGGTGGGTCTTCAGGTGCTTTTTGAAGGTTTCAAAAGTAGGCAAGAGTCAGAAATGGTGGGGCAGAGAGTTCCAGAGAAGGGGGGACGCATGGGAGAAATCTTGTATGCGATTGTGGGAAGAGGAGATAAGAGGGGAGGAGAGAAGGAGATCTTGTGAGGATCAAAGGTTTCGTGCAGGTAAGTACCGGGAGACTAGGTCACAGATGTATGGGAGACAGGTTGTGGATAGCTTTGCATGCCAAGGTTAGGGTTTTGAACTGGAACCAGTGAAGGGATTGACAGAGAGGAGAGGCCAAGGAATAGCGAGGGGACAGATGGATTAGTCAGGCAACAGAGTTTAGAATAGATTTGAGGAATGCGAGCGTGTTAGAAGGGAGGCCACAGAGCAGGAGGTTGCAGTCATCGACAAGGGAGATGATGAGTGCGTCCACTAGTGTTTTTGTAGATTCGTGGTTGAGGATCCAGGAGATATTTTTTTCTTGGAGTCGGCATCTTACTCATCCTGATTCTCCTTCCTCCAAATATTCTGAGTGCCCTGAGACAACTGATCCCACACTTGGACAATCCGAAGAGCTGCTTTGTTCATCTTCCCATTTATAGATTCTGGCCTCTCACTCAGTCTGCTCGGAAGTGGAAAGAGCTTGGATATATGGTTTGAAGGAGAGATTAGAGTCCAGGGTTAACCCAAGAGCTGTTCACTTTTCCATCGATAAATTTGGGCCTCTTGACTGGCCAGCTTCGAGCAGGGCAACAGAAAATCACATGTAGCGATTTGAGCAGCCATGGTCACCCGAAGGTGACAGTGGGAAAGTGCAATTACTGTCACAAGAGGTGGATAATGATGAGATGAAATGCACAGAAAGTCAGGAGGAGTACCAGGGTGCGGAAGTGGAAACCGAATCGGTGGATGATGAGGTCACTAACCCAACCTGGCAGGGGGATATGTAAAGCAAGGACAGCAGCACACAGGGGGAGGGAGGTGTAGCTCCACAACAGGCAGGAACAAGCAGTGTGGAGGCCACAGACACAAGGCGGGCAACTGCTCCCTGAAACACCAACACGACAGAAGTTGCCAGTAAAACTGTTAGGTCTTCTGGTTCTCTTTTAAAGACTGTTTAGATAACCCCAAAAAGGCAATTTGCAACATCTGCCAGGCCACCATCAGCAAGAGCACCAAAACTACAAGCCTGACCACCACCAGCATGCTCAAGCACATGAAAGCAAAGTACCTGACTAGCTGGGCCAAACACCAAGGTCCAGAAACAATGTCTGCGAGTGATACCACTGCCTCTTCCGATGTTATGTGTGCACACCAATTCCCTGTCCATGGCACATGGGAAGATGCCTCCCTCCCTGCACCTGTCATTACAGACTTGCAACCATCACTGTCCACGTCCTTGTCCCTTTGCAGTGTTCAGTTGTACCTACCACAGTCCTTGGAATGCAAGCGCAAGTATGCAGCCAGCCACCCACCCACCCACAGGCCACAATACTAAACTGCCACATTTCTGGACTGCTTGCACTTGAAATGTTGCCTTTTAGGCTCGTGGAGGCAGAAACTTTCCACAACCTCATGGCGGTGGTGGCCTGGTGTCGGTCCCCAGCCGCTATTATTTCTCCCAATATCGTCTCCGCCTTCCACAAGTGCAGGTCCCAGAACATTACCCGTGCCCTCCCCAGTGCACTTACTGGGAAGGACCGCCTAACCACAAACACATGGTCAGGTGAATGTGGCCAGGGATGGTACGGAGCCAGTCCACAGTAAAGCCAGCCACCCACCCACCCACAGGCTGCAATACTAAACTGCCACATTTCTGGACAGCAGGCACTTGAAATGTTGCCTTTTAGGCTTGTAGAGGCTGAAGCTTTCCACAACCTCATGGCGGCGGCAACCAAGTGTCCCTACCCGGTCCCCAGCCACCACAATTTCTCCCAAAATCGTCTCCGCCTTCCACAAGCACGGGTCCCAGAACATTACCTGTGCCCTCCCCAGTGCACTTAAGTGGGAAAGACTGCCTAAACACAAACACATGGACAAGTGAATGTGGCCAGTGACTGTACATCTCACTGACGCTCGGTCTCTTAGACAATGACCAAATTATTTATGATGGTTGGATCATGCATCTCCTTAGCTTTGTGTTACTTGGAATTCAAACCCAAGTGTGCAGCCAACCACCCACCCACAGGCTGAAATACTAAACTGGCACATTTCTGGACTACTTGCACTTGAAATGTTGCCTTTTAGGCTCGTGGAGGTGGAAGCATTCCAAAACCTCATGGTTGCTGTGTCCAGGTGTCCATGCTCTGTCCCCAGCCGCCACTATTTCTCCCAGTATCGTCTCCGCCTTCCACACGCGCGAGTCTCAGAACATTACCTGTGCCCTACCCAGTGCACTTAAGTGGGATAGACTGCCTAAAAACAAACACATGGACAAGGGACGGTTCATCTCACTGACGCATTCCACTGGGTTAATATTGTGGAAGCCTTGACCCAGTGGGACCCAGGTCGACTTCTGGAGAAGTTTTTAAGGTGCAGGTGATATGAGCGAGTGAGTGATTTTCCATGTTGAATAAAGGAAAGTTGTTTGTCAAATATGACTCCAAGTTAGCAGGCATGCCGAGTGGGAGTTAAGGCGGCACCACCTAAAGAAAATTGCAATGTCAAGTATAGGTAGGTTAGTAGAGGGAGAAAACCTAAGGAGTTCATTTTTGAAAATATTAAGTTCAGGCTCTTATTGAAGAATTATAACAAAAAAAAATTCCCATTTGACAACGCTGGCGGCAGAGGTCACAGTCAGATCGGTCATTGGACAACCAAGGAGTACAAGCGAGGGAGACACAAACCAGATGCGGCAGAGGCAGGAGAACGCTGTCAAAGGTCTGGGACAGTTTTCTCAGACCCTCCCAGCGCCTAGGCCCTGATACATGGGGTACTCTGACAAAGAGGGAAAAAGTTTTGGAAGATGCAAGCTGGACACGTGGCATGAACTGTCTTTTGACGCTTTGGAGGTCCTGGCCACTAGCGTTTTGTCAGATATGGTTTTTATTGCCGCCGGGGGCATTATAACTGATAAAAGTGATAGGCGCATCCGCCTGTCAACTGAAAATGCTGACAGGCTGACTCTTATAAAAATAAACAAGGGCTGGATTGGGCCAGACTTCTCAACACCACCAGATGCTAGCATCAAACATAAACTCAAATCTTGTGGTTATTTATTTGGGGGTCTATTCCCATGCACTCCTTCACACCCAGACATGGGTATACCCTTCAGGAGTTGTTCTATTTTATGTCACCCTCCTCGTTCTCCTCATCCCCCACCACCATATCACTAGGGAGACTGTGATGCAACACCCACATAATTTTTTTAATGATGTTTCTGATTAGAGTGGAGCGAATATTTCAATATTCATTTCGGACTACAATCGACGTTTTGCAATATTCGCCAATGTAATTGTCAAATATTCGCCAAACATTGCCAAATGCCATTGGATTCAATGAGTGCCAAAACCAAATGTATACACAACATCTTCAAATGGGATCAAAAGCTGCCAAAACACATAAATTAAGGGGCAGTCACCAGGAAAGAGCCATTAATTTACCCAGAGTACAAGTAGTATAATTATTATTATTTATTATTATAGTGCCATTTATTCCATTGCGCTTTACATGTGAAAAGAGGTCACTGACTGGTACAAGAGCAGAGAGGACCATGCCCCTGAGGGCGCACAAATAGTCTATAAGGGATGCGTGAGGATACAAATAGGGGAGGGTACAGCTGGTCGTGCAGGGGTATGGTGGAGCGAGGGTTACTGCAGGTTGTAGGCTTGTCGGAAGAGGTGGGTCTTCTGCTTCCTTTTAAACGTTTCAACAGTAGGCGAGAGTCTGATATGTTGGGTTACAGAGTTCAAGACTAGAAGGGATGCACAGGAAAAATCTTGTATGCGATTGTGTCAAGAGGAGAGAAGATGGGAGTAGAGAAGGAGAGCTTGTGAGGATCGGAGGTTGCGTGCAAGTATGCACCGGGAGACTAGGTCACAGATATATGGAGCAGACAGGTTGTGGATGGCTTTGCATGTCATGGTTACGGTTTTGAACTGAAGTCTCTGGCCAATGGGGAGCCAGTGAAGGGATCATAGATTGCAATCTTATAGATTGATGAAGCCAGTCCACAGTAAAAAAGCAGCCATAGAGTTTCCAGGAACCTTCCCACAGACTTTTCTTAGCTAGGGCTGCATCTCGGAAGGGTTGGATGAGCCCACCAGAGAACCAGAGACTCCTCCAGTGGGCCCTGGATTCTGCTTCAGAAGAGTTCATAGTGCTGAGGCGAGGTTGTGATGATGATAGAGGCCACCATCTCCTTAGCTTGCTGATGGTACTTTTCTATGGGAATCAGCTTGACTCCAACCAACCTGGAATATTTCCACTTAATTATGGCATGATGCCATGGTATTAGCAATGCCCCCAGTACCAGTAGCAAAGCCATCCACAATTTCCTTTTCTCCTACCCAAATACATTGGTTTCTCAAAAGGAGCTGAAGATAGTGAGTGGCAGTAGGTGCAAGTTTCTCCAGCATGTTAGATATCAGAGGGAGAATGGAGAGAGCAGCACAGTGGCTCAGTGGTTAGCACTGAAGCCTTGCAGCGCAGGAGTCCTGGTTTCAAATCCCACCAAGGACAACATCTGCAAGGATTTTGCATGTTCTCCCTGTGTTTGCGTGGGCTTCCCCCTCAGTAAAAAAGCAGCCATAGAGTATCCAGGAACGTTCCCACACACTTTTCTTAGCCAGGGCAGCTTCTTGGCAGGGTTTGGAGGGGCCCACCAGAGAATCCTCGGGTGGGCCCTGGCTTCTCCATTAGGATAGTTCATGATAACACAAACTTTGCAGCTGCTAAGGGGATCTTGAGCGGGTGAGAAAGGTGGGCCCTCAGAATCAAATCCTCTGGTGGGTCCAATGTTTTTCAGCCTGACACTGCTTCTCAGTGAGAGTTGCATTTCACCACTGCCATATTCTTTAGCTCTTTAGCTGTCAATTCTCTGCCACCAGGTTCCGCCCATTGTCACACACGACCATATCTGGCTGTATGTCCAGCAGTGAGAGCCACAGATCAGGCTGCTGTGTTACAGCTTTCTGCAGCGGTGAGCGGTTTGTCACCTAAGCATTAAGCATATTATTTTCAGCACAGCCTGTTGCAGGTTGGCTAAGGCAGTGCTTCCAGCTTGTGACTGATGTGGTCATTTCAGAGGTGGAGGCCGACCTGGAGGAGGAGGTGCAGGAGCTGAACAATGTGATTACATTGAGGTTACATTGGTGAGTCTGGTTTTTATACTAAAGAAAGATCCTAGTGTGTTTTTATTTTTTTTTTATGTCTCTTCAAATGTGTATTGGAGTGCATCCTAATTTTTGTCAGCCCTTAAAATTGTTGCATATGCAATAACATTATAAGAGACACACTCCTTAATAATGAGAAGGACAATTCAAATAGATTCTATATTCTAGAATATTTACTGTCTTATCTGAAATTCTTTTACGGGTGAGGTATCGCAGTATGGATAGCGTATTACACTGATCCAGCCAGGTATTATTGCCTTATACTGCGTGCTGCTGGGGCTGCCCAAAAAATGTAAAATCGATTCTATTCCCTATCGATAACGCTGTTAGATGCATTTACAATAGGCAAAGGTGCTGCTAGGTGGTATCATCACCAGCTACAGATGAGTGTTCATTCTGATTACATAAATGTCTTCCACAGTCCGTAACTTTATTTTTTTATTTCTTTGGCCTTATATAGAAGTCATTACCCTGGAAAGAATGTTTCTTAATTTTTTTTCCATTTTAGCTTGTTTTTTGTATGTTTATTTTTTGTCAGCCCACAAAAGTGGCATAATACTCTGACAACATTGTTCACAGATATGCTATTTGTCAGTGACCAACTGAGAATAGTTTTGAACCCACAACTGCAATACTTTAAATGGAGTGTAATGCTTGACACGCTCAGAAAAATTGCTGGATTATTAGGGCAGTCATATGGGATAACGCCTGATGGCCACGGTTCCAGGCAGTCCCCTAATAGTATGGTATTTGTCAGCGACCAAGTGTCAATTAGCTCAACAGAACACAGGTGGCTGACTTTAAATGGAGTGGAATATTTGCCACACTCCACAAAATTTCTGCATTATTACGGCAGTCATATGGATTACGTTCGTCTGATCATTGAAAAAAGTTCCTCTGCTTCCACAATATAGTAATATGAATAAAACTAAAAAAATCTGGCTGTATTCTGCGAACAAGCAAATGGAGCTGTAAAACGGTGTACACTGACACACTGCTACAATCTATAAATGGAGGACAAAATTTTCCACGTTCACTACAAATGGCTGGGTTTGAACTGCAGTTATATGGGATACGTCTGACAGAGAACCACGTTTTTAAATAGCAGGCCTCTAGTTTATTAATACTATTCTTCAGAGACCTAGTGTGAATAGCTTGATCAACATACTGCAATAAAATGGAAGGCAGAAATGGCTGATTTTGGAACACTGTTATATGTGATATGTCTGAAAGAGAACCACGGTTTTAAATAGCAGGCCTGTAATTTACCAATATTATTCTACACAGAGACCTAATGTGAATAGCTTGACCAACATACTGCAACGAAATGGAAGGCAGAAATGGCTGATTTTGGAACACTGTTATAGGTGATATGTCTGACAGAGAAGCACGGTTTTAAATAGCAGGCCTGTAATTTACTAATATTATTCTTCTCAGAGACCTAGTGTGAATAGCTTGACCGACACACTGCAACGAAATGAAAGGCAGAAATTACTGATTTTGGAACACTATTATATGTGATATGTCTGACAGAGAACCACGGTTTTAAATAGCAGGCCTGTTATTTACTAATATTATTCTGCACAGAGACCTAGTGTGAATAGCTTGACCAACATACTGCAACAAAATGGAAGGCAGAAATGGCTGATTTTGGAACACTGTTATATGTGATATGTCTGACAGAGAACCACGGTTTTAAATAGCAGGCCTCTAATTTACTATTATTATTCTTTACAGAGACCTAGTGTGAATAACTTGACAGACACACTGCAACGAAATGGAAGGCAGAAATTACTGATTTTGGAACACTGTTATAGGTGATATGTCTGACAGAGAACCACGGTTTTAAATAGCAGGCTTGTAATTTACTAATATTATTCTTCACAGAGACCTAGTATGAATAGCTTGACCGACACACTGCAACGAAATGGAAGGCAGAAATAGCTGATTTTGGAACACTGTTATATGTGATATGTCTGACAGAGAACCACAGTTTTAAATAGCAGGCTTGTAATTTACTAATATTATTCTTCACAGAGACCTAGTATGAATAGCTTGACCAACATACTGCAACGAAATGGATGACAGAAATTGCTGATTTTTGAACACTGTTATATGTGATATGTCTGACAGAGAACCACAGTTTTAAATAGCAGGCCTGTAATTTACTAATATTATTCTACACAGAGACCTAGTGTGAATAGCGTGACAGACACACTGCAACAAAATGGAAAAGGATGCCAATATTTTCCAGCTTCAGTCAATTCTGTATTCTGCAGTGCTAACAAGCAAATGGAGCAGAAAACTGGTGTACTCTGGATTGCTTTTTAAGCAAATAACCAGGATTAAGATAAAAAAAATTCCCTGGCCCCTGATATATGGGGCTATGTCTACAAATATCTGTACAGCATATTATACAAATATCTATATAACTGTAACAGCAGCAGCAGGAGCGTGCTATGGACCCTCTTGCACTATATGTAATGCAGTCTGCCACATACACTGCCTGACTGCCTAACTTCTACTATCACCACTGAATATATGCAGCTGGATTAGTCCTCAGAAGGACTGTTAGTTCAGATGGTTATATAGATATGTTGTGGAATACTTTTACTAACTATAAACAAGCAAATCTCTCCCTGACTCAGCAGCAGTTCTCCCTACTCTGCCTGTTTCCGGGGTAAACTGTGACGAGCATAGCGGCGTCCTGATGATGCTGTGCGGCCAACCAATCACTGTAATGGCCACAACCAACATGGCTACGGCATTACAGTGCATGGCAAGCAATCCCTGCATGTGCATTGGCTCTCTAAAGAGCACCAAAAATGCAGGACGGTGACCCGAGTTCCCGCCTGAGCAACCCAGAAATACTCGCTGAGCTTGTCGAACACTCGGGCGAGCACTAAGCAGTGACGAGCACGTTCGCTCATCACTAGTGGATACCAAATATGTGCATTTTTTTTTAAATTATATTATTTTGAATTTTGCGAAAGGGGGATGATTTGAACTTTTATATATTTTTTTAATATTTTTAAAATTATTTTTCTTTTCACTTTTCACTGGCGTCAATAGTCTCCATGGGAGACTAGAAGCTGCGATCATCTGCATGGCTCCCCTTCATCATCCATGAAGGGACGCCGGCATACTCACCTCCCGGTCCCGTTGCGTGGTCCGCTGCATGTTCCCTGCTTATTGGTCTGTGTGTGAGCCCTGTACCTCCTGGCGGCGTGCCTACTGCGCACACTCCCTGCTCTTAAAGAGGCTGCATGCATATAGTGAAATGCCCTCACCTTAGAGCTGAGAGGCATTTAGAGTTAATGTTTACATGCAAGATGGTTCCCAGCCAATAGCCAATAGCTGTGAGGCATCTTGTATAAAATACTGACTCCCCCTTAGTCATTAGGTAGTGTGGTGTTCTACCAGTGAAGTTGTGGGGTCCCCTGGTCCCGGTGTGGCCAGTATTATGAACCCAAATCCTCGGTCCCAGTCTGGCCACGTCCTGAGCCCGAATCCCTGGTCCGGGTGTGGCCAGTTTCCTAAACCCAAAGTCCCTGGTCCTTGTGTGGCCAGTCTTGAAACCAAAGACCCTGGTCCTAGTGCGGCCAGTGCCTGAACCTCGTTCCTCAGTCTGTGTGCGGCCAGTCCCTGAATCTGTGTCTGAGACCAGTTTGTCTGAATGTGTGCCTCTCGGAGTCCACATACATGTCTGCATACCTGACCCCTGAGGTCAACAGTTACAATACCGGGGACTGCCTAGGAGTGGTGCCTGGCGGCTACTGGCAGCCAAGTCTGACTCCATCATCAGGAGTTCCAGTGAACACCTGGTAGCCACTTAGCTACACCCCTCCTAAGTAAACCTGGCACAGTGGCACAGTGGGGCTGAGAAACCACATGCACCACCTGCATGCGCAACATTTAAATAAATTTGGATTATTTAGAATCAATTTGCTCATCGTTATTGATAATCTATGTTTGGTATGGGTCAGAAACATCAAATTGATTGGTGTATGACTCGATGTATTCAACATGTTCAATTAACATCTGGTGTCACTGTCATTAGAAGAATACAGTGTACAGAAGTGGAACACCACAGATACATACATGGTGCAGTCGATATTTTCAGGTACTGAAGGGCAGCCTTTGGATTGAATGTGAATAGAAATGAGCGAACATTTCAATGTTCCGTTCGGTTTACGATCTATGAATTTGCAATATTCGCCGATTAATTTGTTGAACATTCGTTGAACATAGCCGAACCCTATTAGATTCAATGAGAGGCAAAACCAAACGCATACACAACACCTTCAAATAGGCCCAAAAGCTTCCAAAACTAATCAAATTTGGGGCAGACACCAGGAAAGTGGCCTCAATTGACTTACAGTACAAAATGTAAAATGGCACAGCAGCAATCAACCATGGACCATGTATGAGATATCAGGGTCTGGGCCAGCATTTATAGCTTTGAATTGAACTTTAAATTAAGACGAGGTGGGTGAGGGATCGGTGTAGGTCTGCTGTGCTGGGAGCCCTGATACCACATGCAGCAGCTCAACCTGTTTTTATGCTCAGCCACACTCAGATGGCAGAAAAATCAGATTTATAGATTAGTATTGGTACAAAAATTTAAGGATAGTAACACGGGTAGTTGACTGAAAGTGAGTGGAGGCCTGCCGGTCTGGGAGGCCTACTGCTACAGGCAACACACATGAAGGAGACCCAACCAGGAGTCTACTCATTTCCAAAAATTAGGGGCTGACACCACCAAAGTGGCATCAAATTAAGTGGAGTAGAAATAGTATAATTAGGACCGACACCTCTTCCACTAAAGCTAACCCAGCAGATGAAGACCCAAAGAGGAGTGTTCACATTTCCGTAAATTTGAGGCTGACACCACCAAAGTGGCATCAATTTCAGTAAAGTATAAATAGTATAATTAGAACTTACACATCTTCCATTACAGCCAACTCAGCAGATGGAGATCAAGCCAGGGGTGTTTACATTTCCCTACATTACAGTAGGCGCTGACACCACCGAAGTGGCATCAAATTCACCAGAGTAGAAATAGTATAATTAGCACCGACACATCTTCCACTACAGCCAACCCAAGCAGATGGAGACCCAATCAGAAGTCTCCATATTCCCAAAGATTAGTGGCAGACACCACCAAAGTGGCATCAATTTCAATAGAGTAGAAATAGTATAATGTGGACTGACACCTCTTCCACTACAGCCAATCCATCAGATGGAGACCTAGCCAGGGGTATTCACTAGTAATGAGTGAGCATGCTCACTACTGCTCGGTGTTTGCCCGATCATCTAACTGCTCGAGATGCTCGGCGCTCGACGAGTATTTCCGGGGTTGCTTGGCGGGAGCTCGAGCCCCCTCCCTGCATGTTTGGCGCTCTTAAGAGCGCCAATGAACATGCAGAGATTGTCTGCCACACACTGTAATGCTGCAGCCATGTTGGTTGGGGCATTACAGTGATTGGCTGGCAGCACAGCGTCATCAGATCTATATCAGACCTGGTGCCTCCATGCTCCTCACAGTCTACTCCGGAATCAGGCAGTGTAGGGAGAGGTGATGCTGAGCTAGGGAGAGATTTGTTTGTTTCTTAGTTAGTGTAGGTATACCACAACATATTCTACACATATCCATCTCAACTAACAGTCCTTCTGAGGACTAATCCAGCTGCATACATATCAGTGCTAGGCAGGCAGGCAGTGTATGTGGCAGACTGCAGTGCATATAGTAAGAGGGTCCATTCAACTTCTGTCTGCTGGTGCTTTTAAAGGTACTTATAGAAATAGCCCCAGGGATCAGGGGCCAGGAATAAATTTTTTTTGGAGCTTAATCCTGATTATTTGCTTAAAAACCAATCAAGAGGACACCATTTTTCTGCTCCATTTGCTTGTTGGCACTGCAGAATACAGCCAGATCATTTCCATATAACAGCGCTAAAAATCCATCTATTTAAAACTGTGGTTTGTCCGTCACACGGATTGTAAAGGACATATTAATATTCATGCTATCCAAGTGTAAAGGACATATTGATACTCATGCTAGAGCAACTCCATTTTGTCTGCCCGCTTTAAAATCATGTTATTATCACTCCTTGCATAACATACATTCTTTCTTTCTCTTCCCATGGAACTTATCTCACACTAACCTTTTCTCAAGAGAACATTTTGTCAGACACTCTGGGATCTAACTTGTTTAGGCCAGGTTTGACCTTGTAAAATTTCCATAGTGCTTCAAACTAACAATGATTATATGACCATATATGTGTTTTCCGTAATAATTGTACTAACATTAGTTAGCCTATAGTATTGTAGTATGGCTGTAGAGTTGATTGGCTATTTGATATACTCAAAATAATATAAAATGCTAAGCAAAATAAACGGGATCAGAGATTCTTTGAATCCTCCCAATACAGAGCATGCATTGCCTCCGTTTGGTTTTCTGTGGATTGCGCAATCAACATAATAATTTGACACTCACTTGGTCAACCGTGAAGGGTTATTGCCCTCCCTTAACAGTTGGTGCCGTGACTCGGATCCCTAACCAGGGATGCCCCTCCACCTCTGGATGTCCACAAAGAGAGACCTGCCTTCAGCCTCCCCCACTGGAATTGGGACTGATCATCCCCCACAAAAAGCCACGGTAAGTGCACCACTTCTTTACTAGTGACACTGATCATTTGGCATGGTTTCCACGTGGTGTGTGGTTGTTTGCAGTATCTCCGGACGTCCTGGTTGGATATAGTCAAAGGTGAGACTATAAGGGGTGTAGTCCCATTAGGGGTCTGATATTATTTAACTTCAAAGCAGTATCACCTCGGATTGACAAGTGAATATTGTGTGAATCTTTCTCTGCTTCTGACAAAAATCCTTAGGAGAGACTGAACATTGTTAGTTTCAGTCGCGGCAGGTGATCGAAGATTGGTTAGGACACGCAAGTAGATATACGTATATCGAGTGTCCGGAGCGCTGCAAATCTGCAAAGCTGCATAGCTGCAGAAGTGCTCCTCCTTTCATTTGTTGTGTGAAAGAATTCCCCCGACGGGAGGGGTGAGTTAGTAGTGGAACATCTGGGACCTCTGGCCAGACTCCGCTGTGCACAAATTAAGGATCTTTTTGTCAGTTGTAGTCAATAATCAATGCTTCTGTGGAGCAGAAAGAATTTGTCTCCCCCGCAGGAGAGGGAGGATGTGATGAATATCATGATCAGTCGAGAAGGGAAAAGATCATTTAAGCACGCGCCAAAAGTGTTTAAGGTGTTAAATTTTCCTGTGGAGGGGAGGTTTCAGCCTGTGTTGTGTAATGAAAGCATCCGGCAGCAAAAGGGTAGATTAGTTGACTGTGGATTGTTGGAAGACGCTAAGAAGTTCAGGAAAGTGGCACATGAGATTGGTGATGATGGATATGTTGAAATAGAGGAGGAGATGAAGCCTGGTTATTTCAATTACTTTTATGTCAAGAAAGGAAATTATGTAGCACTGTGACAAAAACTTTGTGTCACAAAATGAGCTGATGGGGAAAAAGTACAGGAGGAAGTACTTATGTGTCCACAATCCAAGTCTAGAGCCCCTAAAGAAGAATCTCCCACAAATGTAGCCGTACCCCACCCCCTGAATCCGGAAACTGAGCGAGCAACTTATACCTTATGAGATTAAAGACCCTGCACTTCCCACTGAGAGTCAGCTACCATCATATAACCCAGACGGTTGGCTCTGTAATGTGTGTCGGGTCACTAATCCAGGATGGCGCAGGACGTGCTATAATTGTGGAGCACGTAAACCCGGTGTTGTAGCACCAACCTGCCCATTACTTAACGTTGACGGGGGGTATTATAAACCACCACCCCCACCTGCCTCTACCATGGTCCATACTCCATTCAGAGAGACCCAGGGTCCTCTGAACTCTTCCCTATTCACCCTCTCCCAAACTGGGGAAATAGAACATGGACGCGAGTATCAGGAGGTGGCTTCTGTTTTACTGAATGGTCCTTTGGATTTCTCCACTATACTGAGAATAAGCATGGGGAGTATACCACAACAGCAGGTTGGGATCATTGTAAACGCAGCAAATGCGAAACTGCAGCATGGGTGGGGGCTAGCTGCAGAGATATGTCGTATTGGGGGACTTACAATACAAGCTGCATATAATGATTACATTGGTGACCATGGTCCGTTAAGAGAAGGAGAGGTGATAGCTACAAGAGCAGGACAGCTATCATGTCAGTTTGTTGTACGTGTAGAGAAAAAAGAGTAATGTCATTGTGTAAGATTACAGTGCAAGATGTTAAATGCAGCAAGGAAGATAATGGAATGTTGAAATGTTGAAAAGTGAATGCATGTGAGGGAAAAGTTGCGCTGAAGGTTGCGCTGAGTTTGTTGACAGAAGGAAAATGTATGTAGATATGTGGAGAAGCTTAAATGGTTAACTGAAATATGCGCGCTACCAGATAAGTGCCCAGTTACAGCTGCTAGCATAGCAAAACGGCCTTGGCTTGATACAGAGCAGAGAAGAAAAAAAAGGTGAATGGAGGAAGAAAATACAGACAATAAGGGAAAGACGTTATGTTATGTGTATTACAAAGATAATGCTCTCCGATAATGGCGAAGTAATGAATTGTTGGAAATGTTCTAATTGTGGCCAGCAGAATCCATTGTCAGCAGATTAATGTGTTGCATGTCACGTGCCCCCCCCCATCCAGGAGACACACCCCTTGCCACTAGCCAAGCCACTCCTAGTGCCCCATCCTCATCTGTTATACCTACAGTATGTTCGCCCAAAGTTCCAACCCTTCCTGTAGTGGCCATGTTGCTACACCCATTGCATCACCTCCAGCCTCTGACCACATGTCCCTTTGATGGTGGCCATCTGGGTGCACCCTTCCTGTGTATGCTTCCTTCAGGTGGTAGCCATCTTAGCACACCCGGAATACAGGCCGCAATACACACTACACCCAGAATCCCAGAATGTGTATGAGGAAGATCATCATGATCAGTGAATGATAGAGCATTATATGTGTTTATGTAAACTAATTCTCTAGGTGGTCATATATCCTTAAGTTTCTAATAGATGCACATACACGTTGCTATTACAATATGTGGATGATCTTCTTTTGTGTGCCCCCACGGAGCAAGTGTCCATCAGGGCCAGTGTTAGCCTCCTCAAGCATCTAGCAGGACTGAATTGTCGAGTCTCAGACTCGAAACTTCAGTTTTGCCTCGGTCAAGTGGTCTTCTTAGGCCATTGCCTTACTCAGGGTGCCTGACATCTCACAGAAGAAAGGAAGACTGTCATCTATGCACTACCATTCCCAAAAGATTCCATAGAGCTGCAACGGTTCCTCGGACTATGTACATACTGCAGACAATGGATCCCAGATGCCTCACGTCTCATGCAGCCGCCCCTGTATGATGCATTAAAAGAAGACACTCTGGCTGATGTAAACAACAAGGACCACAAAGAACAGCTGCAACAAGCCTTTGAGCAACTAAAGTCAAGGATAATGACAGCCCCTGCCCTTGGAATGTCTTTCCATTTGTATGTCTCTGAGACAGGAGGACATGCAGCCGGAGAACTCAAGCAGAGACACTGTACAAAGCAGTGCCCAGTTGGGTATTACTCAGCGCATCTGTATCCAGTAGCCTCCCCCAGCTGTCTACGAGCGGTTCACGCCACACAGCAGTTACTTGAGAAGACGACTGACATCATCCTTGGACATGAGACTCACATTTATGTCCCACACGATATTGTGGCTGTTCTGGCTTTACAGCAACCTAAACATCTGTCTACACAGAGACACCTGCGGCTGCAGTGTTCGTTGATGTTGCCAGAAAATGTGAAATTACACCGGTGCACCACCATCAACCCAGCCACCCTGCTACCAGCAGCTGAAGGAGAGGGGAAAGAGGCTCGACTGCATGATTGTCCGGAACAAATTACTGCGGAGTCAACTCCACTTGTTCTAGTGGGGGAAGTACCCTTGGATGACCCAGAACTTACGTTATATATGGAAGAATCCAGATATGTTGACACCTCTGGCAGGTTTCATATTGGATATGCTGTCACAACTGAAGATACATTGGTAGAGGCTGCAATCTTACCTCCCAGTATGTCAGCACAGGAAGCAGAGCTCAAAGCTCTGACTGCAGGTTCTCCTGTGAAAAATGCTGAAAGCGTCAGACAATTGATGGAAGCGGTGCAACTACCAAGACAGTTGGCTGTCGTAAAGGTAAAAGTTCATACCCAACCAGATGCCCCTGAAGCAAGAGGTAATGCACTTGCTGATCTCCATGCTAAGCGAGCAGCTCATCTTCTGACATCCATGTCCATGGCTCTTACGCGGCAACAGGCCAAACAGCTAAATTCTGTGCCAACCCAGGATCAACCTGCAGAAGAGCATCAACCGGTCCCTCCAATCACAAAGCTACGCTCCACACGCTCTACGCTCTAAAGAAGAGCGCCAGTCGTGGAAGGAGGCAGGTGCTAAGTTGATAGATGGGCTATGGAAGAAGAAACAACTGTACTGTTTGCCTCGACTCCAGTATCCAGCCGTTGCGGCCTGGGCCCATGGACCGGTACATCGAGGGAAGAATCAAGCTTTGCTACTGGTACAGAAACTCTTTTGGGCTCCAGGAATTTCCACCGTGTTGAGGGCACAGGACAAAGGTTGCACAATATGCCAAACCTGCAACCCAGGTAGATTACAGAATGTACCGACAAAACACCTTGCAAGTTGATCACATCACTCTCCCTAAAGCAGTACGATATGAATACTACTTAGTGGTAGTGGATATGTTTTCCAGTTGGCCAGAAGCTTTCGCCGTTCCAAACATGACTGCCAAGACTACCGCCAAGAAGCTGGTCTCTGAAGTTGTTTGCCGGTATGGAGTCCCAAAAGTTGTCAAAAGTGATCAAGGACCAGCCTTTTCCTCATGCGTATATCAAGAAATACTTACCATGATCGGATCAACAGTGACGGTACATACTCCTTACCATCCACAGTCAAGTGGCAAGGTGGAGAGATTGAATGGCACACTGAAAAGGCAGTTAACCAAAATGATGCAGGAGACTACGGCCCAGTGGCCTGAGCTCCTTCCCATTGCACTATATCACATATGCACCACCCCCATAGGGAAACACAAACTGTCACCCTATGAGATATTATTTGGGTCACAACCAGCCATAGCTAGATTTACCCCACAACAGTTGTCAGAAGAAACAGATCATGTTGTGCAATATGTGATTCAGCTTGCCAAAGCCCTAACTAACACCCAACATTAGTATCATCTTCTATTCCAGATCCAGCTGATGCAGAAGGTTGTCATACCCTCAGGCCTGGAGATTATGTGTATGTGAAGAGGCATGTTCGGAAACACGGACTAAAATATCTGATAACATCCCTTGTAATTAATTTTCTGAATATAAGTCTAGTGATCCAATATGTGGCAATCCAAATGTTGGATATTGTAGGCCCCTGGGACAAATGCCTTCATGGTGTATGTTGTCAAATAACACAGTTTTTATCGATTTGGTACATAAATTAGTATTACAGCACTCTGCTTTATGGGATTTGCCATCAGCCACATATTGGGTCTGTGGGAATAATGTGTACAAATGGCTCCCAGTTAGAGTAGGGGGGACTTGTACGTTGGGCTGTCTAACTTCAGCCACTTATCTTATTCCCCATAGTAAAGTAGATATGAGAGCCATCCCTCTTCATACCATTTATAAACATGCCAAAGACAACTCCCCACGCCCATCAGGAAGACCTCATTTAGTTCAAATGAGTATACCCGATAAGATAGTTAGTACTGTCTTCCTCTACCCTATGGTTACATAAATGTGGGACAAGTTAGTGGAAGTCACTGACTACTTAGATGACCAGATTTGAAATATTTTGGAAATAATTAATACTACTGTTGCGGTGCAGAATCAACTTATTATAGTGGCTAATCAACATACCTTAGTGCTGGACTATTTGACAGCAGCTCAAGGAGGGATGTGTCAGGTTATAGGCCCAGCCTTTTGACCCCGACTCTACCATACAGTTAAAGACTAAAATGGAAGACATTAGGAAACTCAGGGAAGAGTATAAAAAACATAATGAATTGACCAAAGAGTGTTGCATATTGCTGCGTGCATCTTGTTAATATACAGTACAGACCAAAAGTTTGGACACACCTTCTCATTTAAAGATTTTTCTGTATTTTTATGACTATGAAAATTGTACATTCACACTGAAGGCATCAAAAGTATGAATTAACACATGTGGAATTATATACTTAACAAAAAAGTGTGAAACAACTGAAAATATGTCTTATATTCTAGGTTCTTCAAAGTAGCCACCTTTTGCTTTGATGACTGTTTTGCACACTCTTGGCATTCTCTTGATGAGCTTCAAGAAGTAGTCACCGGAAATGGTCTTCCAACAATTTTGAAGGAGTTCCCAGAGATGCTTAGCACCTGTTGGCCCTTTTGCCTTCACTCTGCGGTCCAGCTCACCCCAAAGCATCTCGATTGGGTTCAGGTCTGGTGACTGTGGAGGCCAGGTCATCTGGCGTAGCACCCCATCACTCTCCGTCTTGGTCAAATAGCCCTTACACAGCCTGGAGGTGTGTTTGGGGTCATTGTCCTGTTGAAAAATAAATGATGGTCCAACTAAACGCAAACCGGATAGAATAGCATACCACTGCAAGATGCTGTGGTAGCCATGCTGGTTCAGTATGCCATCAATTTTGAATAAATCCCCAACAGTGTCACCAGCAAAGCACCCCCACACCATCACACCTCCTCCTCCATGCTTCACGGTGCGAACTAGGCATGTAGAGTCCATCCGTTCACCTTTTCTGCGTCGCACAAAGACACGGTGGTTGGAACCAAAGATCTCAAATTTGGACTCATCAGACCAAAGCACGGATTTCCACTGGTCTAATGTCCATTCCTTGTGTTGTTTAGCCCAAACAAGTCTCTTCTGCTTGTTGCCTGTCCTTAGCAGTGGTTTCCTAGCAGCTATTTGACCATGAAGGCCTGCTGCACAAAGTCTACTCTTAACAGTTGTTGTAGAGATGTGTCTGCTGCTAGAACTCTGTGTGGCATTGACCTGGTCTCTAATCTGAGCTGCTGTTAACCTGCGATTTCTGAGGCTGGTGACTCGGATAAACTTATCCTCAGAAGCAGAGGTGACTCTTGGTCTTCCTTTCCTGGGGCGGTCCTCATGTGAGCCAGTTTCTTTGTAGCGCTTGATGGTTTTTGCAACTGTACTTGGGGACACTTTCAAAGTTTTCCCAATTTTTCAGACTGACTGACCTTAATTTCTTAAAGTAATAATGGCCACTCAATTTTATTTACTTAGCTGCTTTTTTCTTGCCATAATACAAATTCTAACAGTCTATTCAGTAGGACTATCAGCTGGGTATCCACCAGACTTCTGCACAACACAACTGATGGTCCCAACCCCATTTGTAAGGCAAGAAATCCCACTTATTAAACCTGACAGGGCACACCTGTGAAGTGAAAACCATTTCCGAAGACTACCTCTTGAAGCTCATCAAGAGAATGCCAAGAGTGTGCAAAGCAGTCAACAAAGCAAAAGGTGGCTACTTTGAAGAACCTAGAATATAAGACATATTTTCAGCTGTTTCACACTTTTTTGTTAAGTATATAATTCCACATGTGTGAATTCATAGTTTTGATGCCTTCAGTGTGAATGTACAATTTTCAAAGTCATGAAAATACTGAAAAATCTTTAAATGAGAAGGTGTGTCCAAACTTTTGGTCTGTACTGTATGTTTTACTAAAACTAGTCATTTTTTTGCATCCCATTTTGAGGAAAACCTGCCAGTCATCAGAGAGCAAGGACGACACTGTTAACCGACATCCAGTGCTATTGTACACGGACCTCCCAGATGTAACAAGCATTGAGGACCTGGATGACAAGGGAATGATGACCTTTACCCACTTGCCCCGACCAACCTCAGATTTAAGCTTATGATTATATCAACAAACAAGGGGGGATGGACATGCCGCGACAGCCCCAATTGGTAACAAGGGCACTAATTGGGTGAAGACCAATGTCCCTCAGGCTCAAAACATGACCGTGGGAAAGCACCTCTATTGTTGATAATAACATAATTTTTAGGGGGGAATGTAAAGGACATATTAATATTCATGCTATCCAAGTGTAAAGGACATATTGATACTCATGCTAGAGCAACTCCATTTTGTCTGCCTGCTTTAAAATCATGTTATTATCACTCCTTGCATAACATACATTCTTTCTTTCTCTTCCCATGGAACTTATCTCACACTAACCTTTTCTCAAGAGAACATTTTGTCAGACACTCTGTTATCTAACTTGTTTAGGCCAGGTTTGACCTTGTAAAATTTCCATAGTGCTTCAAACTAACAATGATAATATGACCGTATATGTGTTTTCCGTAATAATTGTACTAACATCAGTTAGCCTATAGTATTGTAGTATGGCTGTAGAGTTGATGAACTCAAAACAATATAAAATGCTAAGCAAAGTAAACGGGATCAGAGATTCTTTGAATCCTCCCAATACAGAGCACACATTGCCTCCTGTTGGTTTTCTGTGGATTGCGCAATCAACATAATGATTTGACACTCACTTGGTCAACCGTGAAGGGTTATTGCCCTCCCTTAACAGGATCACATATAATTGCGCTGAAAATTCTGCCATTTCTGACCTCCATTGAAATTTTGTTGAAGTGTGTCACCGAAGTTATTGACACAAAGTCACTGTTAAAAATAGTTACCTACAGGCCAGCTATTTAAAACTGTGGTTTGTCCATCACACGGATCACATATGAGTGTGCTGAAAACTCTGCCATTTCTGGCCTCCATTTAAATTTTGTTGCAGTGTGTCAGTGAAGCTATTGACATGAGGTCGCTGATAAAAAAAGTTACCTACAGGCCAGCTATTTAAAACTGTGGTTTGTCCATCACATGGATCACATATAATTGCGCTGAAAATTCTGCCATTTCTGGCCTCCATTGAAGTTTTGTTGCAGTGTGTCAGCGAAGTTATTGACATGAGGTAGCTGTTAAAAATAGTTACCTACAGGCCAGCTATTTAAAACTGTGATTTTCCGTCACACGTATCACATATCACTGCGGTTTAAATCCAGCCATTTGTAGTGAACGTGGAAAATATTGTCCTTCATTTGAAATGGGCAAGGCGAGTGGCAAGAGATGGTAAAGTGGACTTTACGGTGATGATGGTGCATGCAGAGGACAAGGCTGAGGACATGGGCAAGCTTAAATTGTGCCACAACAAACACCCAAATTTTCTCGCTCGACCTTCCTGTCCCAATTAATAGGGGACCGCAGAATACCACTATTGAACACAGAGCAGTGTAAAAAGGTTATTGGTTGGATAGCAGATAATGCTTCCAGTCACTTAGTCACCACCACCACCACCTTGTCTTCCACACGGTCAATTTTCAGTAGCCGTGAGTCTAGACTGCCAATTCCTCACCCTGATCCTCCTTCCTCCCACCATGTCAAGTGCCCAGAGATAACTGATCCCACACTTGGAAACTCCGAAGAGCTGTTCACTTTTCCATTTATAGATTTGGGCCTCTCGACTGGTACACTTGAAGCGGGGCAAGAGGAGATTGCATGTAGCAATGCCCAAATATTTGAGCAGCCATGGTCACACGAAGGTGACGGTGGGAAACTGTCACAAGGGGTGGTCGATGATGAGACACAATTCCCAGAAAGTCAGGAGGAGGACCAGGGTGCAGAAGTGGAAGATGAGGTGGTGGATGATATAGTAACTGGCCCAACCTGGCAGGGGGACATACAGAGCGAGGACAGCAGCACACAGAGGGAGGAAGGTGTAGCACCACAACAGGCAGGAAGAAGCAGTGTGGTGGCCACAGACAGAAGGCGGGCACCTGTTCCCAATAATACCAACATGAAGAAAGTTGCCAGTACAACTGTTAGGTCGTCCCGAGTCTGGTTGTTTTTAAAGACTCTGTTGATAACCCCAAAAAGGCCATTTGCACCACCTGCCTGGCAAGCATCAGCAGGGGTAGCAAAACTACCAGCCTGACCACCACCAGCATGATCAAGCACATGGCAGCAAAGCACCCGACTAAGTGGGCCGAACCCCAGGGTCCAGGAACAGTGTCTGCGGGTGGCACCACTGCTTCGTCCACTGTTGTGCATGCAAGCCAATCCTCTGTCCATGGTTCATGCGAAGATGCCTCCTGCCTTTCAAGTTGCACCATCAGCAAGCACGTCCACGTCCTTGTCCCAGCACAGCGTTCAGCTGTCCCTAACCCAGTCCTTAGAACGTAAGCGCAAATACGCAGCCAACGCCCCACAGGCCTCACTACTAAATTCACACATTTTGCGACTGCTTGCACTCAAAATGTTGCCTTTTCGACTCGTGGAGATGGAAGCATTCCGCAACCTTATGGCTACGGCCGTCCCTAGGCACTCAGTCCCCAGCTGCCACTATTTCTCTGGGTGTCTGGTCCCCGCATTACACGAGCATGTGTCCCACAATATTAGCCGTGCCCTCAACAAAATAGTTACTGGGAAAGTCCACCTAACCACAGACACGTGGACAAGAGATTGTGGGCAGAAATGGTACATCTCGTTGACTTCACCCTGGGTTAACACAGTGGAAGCAGGGACCCAGTCGGACCTCGGGACTGAACACGTCCTTTCAACGCCGAGGATTGGGGCTCTGGCTCATTCAGGGTTGCCATCATATTCTACAGCTCCTGCACCTTCTCCTCCTCGTCATCTTCAGCATCCATCTCCGAAATGACTACATCAGTCGCAAGCTGGAAGCACTGCAGCACTGCCTCGGCCAAGCGGCAACAGGCTGTGATGAAGCTAATATGCTTAGATGACAAACCACACAACGCTGAAGAGTTGTGGACAGCTCTGAAAGAGCAGGCAGATCTGTGGCTGACACTGCTGAACCTACAGCCAGGCATGGTCATGTGTGACAATGGCCTGAACCTGGTGGCGGCTCTGAGGCGAGTTGAGCTCACACATATACCATGCCTGGCCCATGTGCTTAACCTCGTGGTTCAGCGGTTTCTCAATACCTACCCAGAGCTGTCGGATCTGCTTGTCAAAGTACCCTGCCTGTGTGCCAATTTTAGAAAGTCACCTACAGGTTCCACCGCCCTTGTTTCAGCAGTGTTTGCAGCTTCCAGCTCACTGACCGGCGTGTGATGTCCCTGCGCATTGGAACTCTACACTGTAGATGTTGGGAAGGATTTGTGAGCAGAAGAGGGCAGCTGTTGACTACCTGCATCAACAAGGCTGTCGGTATTCAGTTCAGACTCCACACATAAGACCTCAGGAGTGGACATGGATGTCAGACATATGTACCATCCTCCAAAACTTTGAGGACTCCACCAAGATGGTGAGCGGCGATGACGCCATAATTTTCATCACCATCCCACTTCTCTGTCTTCTGAAATGCTCTCTGCTCACAATCAAAGAGGATGCATTGCAGGTGGAGCACGATGAAATGGAGCAAGCAACCATACAGGGTGATTACACAGAGCCCAGCCTCATCTCATCCCAATGTGGATTAGGTGACAATGAGGAAGAGGAGGAGGAGGAGGAGCTAGTTTCATGAGCTATAAACGGTTCTACCTGTACAACTGTCATACCATCTGTTCAGCATGGATGGCCTGAGGACAGAGAGGAGGAGGAGGAGTGCATGGTCAGTCATCCTTTTGGTGAGGACACGGAAATCTTGCCTGTTAGCAGTCTGGCACGCATGGCTGAGTTTATGTTATGCTGCCTTTCCCGTGACCCTCGCGTTCTCCTAATTTTGGGTCACAGTAATTACTGGTTGATGACACTTCTAGACCCATGCTACAAGGAGAACTTTATATCTCTTATTACCGAGGCGGACAGGTCTACTAAAATGGTACAGTACCAGTTGGCCCTAGTTGCGGAACTATTAAAAAAATTCCCATCTGAAAACGCTGGCGGCAGAGGTCACAGTTCATTGGACAATCAAGGAGTACAGGCGAGAAAGACTCAACTCCAATCCAGAAGAAGCAGGGGAACACTGTCAAAGTTCTGGGACAGTTTTCTCAGACCCTCCCATCTTACACGCGTGGAGTACTCTCACAAGGAGTGCAAAGTTTGGGAAGATAGTGAGGGAGCACCTTGCCGTCCGTACCAACGTCCTATATGATTCCTCTGTGCCTTATAATTACTGGGTATCCAAGCTGGACACGAGGAATGAACTGGCTCTCTTTGTCTTAGAGGTTCTGCCCTGCCGCTAGCATTTTATCAGAATGGGTTTTTAGTGCCGCCTGTGGAATTATAATCCATAGGCACATCCGCTTGTCAACTGAAGATGCTGATAGGCTGACTCTTATAAAACTGAACAAGGCCAAACTTCTCAACACCACCAAATGATAGCAGCGTAACCTAAACTCAAAAACAGTGTCTTTTTTTTGGGAGGTCTAATTCTATTCCCATGCACGTCTGTCTTCACACCCAGACATGGGTATATGCTTCCTGATTTTGTCTATTTGCTCTTGTCCTCCTCCTTTTCCTTATCCTCCATCACCATATCATTCACCACCATATATACCATATCACCTCCTCTACGTGTCTTGCAAGGGGCATTGGAGTTCGTTCAAATTTTTGGCATCTTTTGCATTCACTGCATAGGCAAACACTATCGTAGACCCTCTTCCTAATAATGGAAACATTTTTTTTTGGAGGCACTCCGACCTCTATGTTTCTTGCAAGGGACATTGGAGTGCCTCCAATTTTTTGGCAGCCATTGCTTCACTGCATAGGCAAACACTATGGGAGACCCACTTCCTAATAATGGAAACTTTTTTTAGGAGACTCTCCGACCTCTATGTCTCTTGCAAGGGGCATTGGAGTGCCTCCAATTTTTTGGCAGCCCTCGCAGTCACTGCATTCGCAATAACAGTATAGGGGACCCACTCGTTAATAATGGGAACAACAAAGTATAGCCGGCTGATGGCTCTCTAACAATAGTGAGAGCCGACTGCTGTCCCTTTAAGAATAGTAAGGGCCGCCTGATGGCCCTATAAAAATTGGCTTTGTGACTTTCAGAGGTCCTCCATCATAAATAAAATAGGATGTGTCGGCTGATGTGTCACACATGGCCAGATAAGGTTGTAAAATGTTAAAATGACATTTCCCAGTGAATGCATTTGTCTTGGTTGAAAGCAATGCAAAAGTGCAAAAACGCATCAAAAACGCTACGTGTGAACATAGTCCAAGGTGTGAGGGAGCATTTTTGTTTTTGTATATTTATTTTCCCTTATATACCAGTCATTACCCTGGAAAGTATGTTCCTTAACATATTTCCCAGAAAAATCCATTTTGGTTTTGTTTTAGTATGTTTTATTGGGAGTCCGTAAAAATACCTTTGACAACGTTGTTGACAGCAGTGACCTGGGAGTCAGAAATGTTTCCAGGGGTCTTCCCCATGCTGTTCCCATGTCCTTTGAGCACTGTTCCCATCGATTTGGGCAATTTTTAGGCCCTCTGCAGATCGCCGGGGAGAGCCGCCGGAAAAATGCTCGAGTTTCCCATAGACTTACGTTCGGCTCGTTGATCAGGTCGAGCACCCGAGCATTCCAATTTGCTCGACCCGAGCATCGAGAACCCAAGCAGTTTAGTGATCGTCTATCACTAGTATTTAGTAATTAGGGGCTGGTACCACTGAAGTGGCATCAATTTCAGTAGAGTAAAACTAATATAATGGGGACCGACACCTTTTCCACTACAGCCAACCCAGCAGGTGGAGACTCAACTTTTAGTCTTCACATTTCCCTATTTAGGACCTGACACCACCAAAGTGGCATCAATTTCAGTAGAGCATAAATTGTATAATTAGGACTGACACCTCTTCCACTACAGCCAACCCCGTAGATGGAGACACAACCAGGAGTCTTCATATTTACAAAAAAATAGTGTTAACATCTGCAGCAGCAGCAACAGCAGGCACAGAAGCCACGCTAAAGATTTCACAGACTGCAATTACGTGAGATCAATGCAGCATACTAAAAACGACAACATTGCCTAGTCTGTACAATCTGCAATTGGGGTGTAAATGTCCTTGGAGATCCATGACTTGTTCATTTTGATGAAAGTTAGGCAGTCTCCACTCTCAGGGGACAGCCGGCTGTGCTTATCTGTCAGGGCAACACCAGCAGCGCTGAAGACACGTTTTGAGAGAACGTTCTTTGCCGGGCATGATAAAACCTCCAAGGAGTGACAGGCAAGCTCAGGCCACTCATTAATTTTTGAAGACCAAAATATAAAATGGGCAAACCCTCCCTGATGATATTGATATTGAGCTCTAGATACTTCTGCACCATCTTCTCCAGTCATTCACCATGTGTCAGACTTGTACTCTGTTGTGCTGGTTCACGAGCTGGTGTAAAAAATGTGTGAAAGGACTCACAGAAATTGCTTCTTCCACTTATGCTGGTGATGCTTTGCGTTGACAAATTGATTTGGCAGAGGTTGAAAGTCTACAGCTGTGATGCACACTGTGTGCCTCACTGCTGTCTTGGGGAAAACCTCTATTAAGGTTGCTTAAAAGCTTGGTTCGATAATTCAGCATTAGCGGGTCCCTTTCCAGGGCGGGAAGCATCTGGCAAAATGTACTCTTATAGTGTGAATCTAACAGAGTGGCAACCCAATAGTCAGCGCTATTTTAAATCATAACTATATGGGGATTATGTTGAAGATAGTGCAGCAAGAAGGCACTCATATGTCGGGCTCTTCCATGAGGTCCAAGCCCATGCTGTGTTGGTGGCTGGGTAACACTAGTGCTTGTTTCTTCCATCCCCTCCTGCCAACCGCAAACAATAGAGAGGGAATGATTATCCTCTTCATCTCCTGACTGTTGCTAATGCTTACCCATCACCTCTTCTTCCTCAATTTGTTCCTCGGCTCCTGCACCTTCACTAACAGTTTTTCTGGTATCACCATCACCCCTCGATCACTGTATTCCACCCTCCCTTGGCAACTGCCTGAGTGATGACAGTCTGGAATTTTGAGACATTCCACATCCTCCTCTTCCTCTGGGACCATCACCTCCTCCCACAGGCTACACAAAGTCCGCTCCAGCATGTAGATGACTGGAATAGTGATGCTGATGACAAGATTGTCAGCGCTAACCATTTTAGTAGCCATTTCGAAACTGTGCAGAAGAAAGCAGAGGTCCTTAATCTGTGCCCACTCCATAACTGTTATTGCCCTATGTCGTACTGCCCAAGCCATACGTCATGACATACTGCATCAGGGCTTGTTGCTGCTGCCACAGTCACTGCAACATGCACAGAGTGGAATTCCACCATGTCGGCACATCACATATCAACCAGTTAACTGGCATGGACAAAGATCTCTGTATCCTGCCTGTATTGATGCAAGTCGATGACCTGAGGGGTGCAAATGGCGGTAGTGAGCACACAGCTTCTGTGCTTTCTTCAGCAGTTCATCCAAGCCAAGATGGTGGCGGAGAAATCGCTGTACCACCAGGTTGAGGATGTGAGCTATCCAAGGCACGTGTGTAAGCTTCCCTTGGTGTAGGGCCACAACCAAGTTTGCACCATTATCACACACAGCCTTCCCTGGCACCAGGTTCAGCTGAGACAACCATTGCTCAAACTCAGCCTGCAGAGCTGCCCACAACTATTCAGCTGTATGACTTTGATCTCCAAGGCACACTGCCTGATTGCGGTGAGCCCTGGCTGTGCAGTATGGAGGTGGTGGGGATTCACTCTGCACCTGCTGGAACGCATGTCTCATTAAGGCAGAGGTTGAGGGTGCAGGTGGAGGCCCTAGAGGAGGTGGAGGAGGCAGAAGCAGTGGAGGAAGTGTGAAATACAGAGGTTTGTCCTGAAAGCCTTGGGGATTCCAAGACTTGTGGAGCAGCCCTTTCCATGCCTGCCCTCAAAGCCACCAGAGTCACCCAGTGCCCAGTCAGTGAGATGTAACACCCCCTTGCTGTTCTTACTCATCCAGACACAGTACAGACCAAAAGTTTGGACACACCTTCTATTTAAAGATTTTTCTGTATTTTCACGACTATGAAAATTGTACATTCACACTGAAGGCATCAAAACTATGAATGAACACATGTGGAATTATACACATAACAAAAAAGTGTGAAACAACTGAAAATATGTCTTATATTCTAGGTTCTTCAAAGTAGCCACCTTTTGCTTTAATGACAGCTTTGTACACTCTTGGCATTCTCTTGATAAGCTTCAAGAGGTAGTCTCCGGAAATGGTCTTCCAACAATCTTGAAGGAGTTCCCAGAGATGCTTAGCACTTGTTGGCCCTTTTGCCTTCAATCTGCCGTCAAGCTCACCCCAAACCATCTCGATTGAGTTCAGGTCTGGTGACAGTGGAGGCCAGGTCATCTGGCGTAGCACCCCATCACTCTCCTTCTTGGTCAAATAGCCCTTACACAGCCTGGAGGTGTGTTTGGGGTCATTGTCCTGTTGAAAAATAAATGATGGTCCAACTAAATGCAAACCGGATGGAATAGCATGCCGCTGCAAGATGCTGTGGTAGCCATGCTGGTTCAGTATGCCTTCAATTTTGAATAAATCCCCAACAGTGTCACCAGCAAAGCACCCCCACACCATCACACCTCCTCCTCCATGCGTCACGGTGGGAACCAGAATGTAGAGTCCATCCGTTCACCTTTTCTGCGTCGCACAAAGACGCATTGGTTGGAACCAAAGATCTCAAATTTGGACTCATCAGACCAAACAACCGATTTCCACTGGTCTAATGTCCATTCCTTGTGTTCTTTAGCCCAAACAAGTCATTTCTGCTTGTTGCCTGTCCTTAGCAGTGGTTTCCTAGCAGCTATTTTACCATGAAGGCCTGCTACACAAAGTCTCCTCTTAACAGTTGCTGAAGAGATGTGTCTGCTGCTAGAACTCTGTGTAGCATTGGCCTGGTCTCTAATCTCAGCTGCTCTTAACCTGCGATTTCTGAGGCTGGTGACTAGAGATGAGCGTTGTTCTACTCGAACTGTTCGCCAATCTCAAATTCGAGCTGTTTTGGGCGGTGTTCGAGCCGTTCGGCGAACACGAACAATTTGAGAAAAATTCGGCTGTTCGAGGTTATGTTCGATAACTGTTCGTGCACCAAAATCATAACTGGATTTTTTCTCAGTAATGATGAAAATTAATGTTAATACGCAGTTTGAGTGTACAGCGGGGTGGGGGGAGGGGCAGGGGATGGATCTCTGCAGGAACAATGAAGATCTCCATTTTTTTTTCTCTTTCCCGCATTTGCAGTGGGGAGGTGCAATCTGTCAGCCTATCAGCAGCGCACACACGGAGCGAAGTGCTTTTTTCACACAAGCAAGGGCATGTGTCATTGGCAGTGTATGTCACATGTCCTTGCCCTATAAGACCAAGCCATTTTCCCCGTTGCCACCATTTTCTCACTGCTGCAGCTGCGTGTTAGACGGCACCGCTGTTGCTGTGTGCGCTATACCTTGTTAATTTCAAGCCAATTTTCGCACAAATATACAGATAGCTTGGGAGTAGGGAATAGTTGTGATTGCAGTCCTTTTAAGGACTAGGTTACAGCATTTCCTACGACTTTTATCAGGGAGGTCTGTGCTCTTAAATAGATAGGTTGTGGGAGTAAAGACTAATTGTAATTGGAGTCCTTTTCAGGACTAGGTTACATCAGTTCCTATCAGTTTTTGCCAGGCAGGTCTGTGCCAGTGCTGTGCAAGTTTTTTTCACAGCATTTGGCTGAATCTAGCAAAGCTAATCCTTTTTGGCCTATTGCAGAGTGTGTTAGTCAGTGGAGTAGCCTATCTGTGTTGCAAGATATACCACCTGTGTATAGAATACCAATTTTTTTACTGCACCTAGTGAAGTAAAATCTTTTGGGCATAGCATCATTCTATTAGTCCATCTATACTGACCTCCATCAGGTTGCAAATTAAAACTAATTTTTATCTGCATCTACAGTACCTCTGAAAAAATATTTGGGCTTCTACCTGTGTGTGGGACTTGTTGTATTAGTCCATCTATACTGACCTCCATCAGGTTGCAAACTGAATATATTTTTTTCCTGCATCTACCTCTGAAAAAATATTGGGCTTCTAGCTGTGTGTGGGTCTTGTTCTATTAATCCATCTATACTGACCTCCATCAGGTTGCAAACTGAATATAATTTTTTTCTGCATCTAGCTCTGAAAAAATATTTGGCCTTCTAGTAGTGTGTCGGACTTTCTCTATTAGTCCATCTATACTGACCTCCATCAGGTTGCAAACTGAATATAATTTTTTTCTGCATCTAGCTCTGAAAAAATATTTGGCCTTCTAGTAGTGTGTCGGACTTTCTCTATTAGTCCATCTATACCGACCTCCATCAGGTTGCAAATTAAAACTAATTTTTATCTGCATATACAGTACCTCTGAAAAAATATTTGGGCTTCTAACTGTGTGTGGGACTTGTTGTATTAGTCCATCTATACTGACCTCCATCAGGTTGCAAACTGAATATATTTTTTTCCTGCATCTACCTCTGAAAAAATATTGGGCTTCTAGCTGTGTGTGGGACTTGTTCTATTAATCCATCTATACTGACCTCCATCAGGTTGCAAATTCAAAATAATTTTTTTCTGCATCTAACCCAGCCAATAGTTTTGGCCTAATACCACAGTTTGGCCACTCAGCTCTGCTCAGTTACCATCCATTGTTTTTTTGTGCAAACAACTCCAGAGTTGTGAATTAGTTAACCACCAAAATGAGTGGAAAAAGGCCTGCTGCTGGTGGAAAGGGGAATAGGCGTGTTGGGAAGGGGAAAAAAGGTTGTGTCCGTGGGGTAGGTGTTAAAGCAACAGTAACATCTGCAGAAGAAAGACCATCTTCCAGCCAAACTAAAATGTCTACTTCTTTTAGCGGACAATGTGATAAGATCCCTTTCTTACGGCCACGCCAATCGCTACAAATTCCAGATGAGGCACAAAAACAGCAGGTGCTTCAACGGATATCAAGTGCTCCTTTAAGTGGGCTCTCCTCCACATCAACTTCAACATCACAAATACTCCAGTCCTCAAAGGTGTCACCCAAATCGCACTTGCTTCCTCACAGCTCCCAAATCTCCAGCTGCCCGTCTGAGTATGAGGTAGAACAGATGGTTGAGTCTGCAGAGCTGTTTACTCATACTATAGCCTGGGAATCAGATGTCGACTCCAGCGCTTCTGTGAATCCAGACGAGGAAATGATTTGCACTGATGCCCAGAATCTTTATGAGTCGGATCCAGGACCAGACGCAGAAGGTTCTGACCATAATGTAGACCCTCATTCCCAAACTGTAACTCCTGTTGGTGGAGACAATGAGGAAGACGATGATAAGACTCAAATACCTGATTGGAGCGACAACTTTAGTTTTTTGTCAGGGCAGGAACAGGTTGGCTCTGAGGACGACGGGTGTGATAACGCACAGGGTGATGATGATGAGGTCGGAGATCCCACTTACTGTCAACCCACAGTCAGCCAAGAGATGAGGTCAGCAGAGGAGGTGGAGGAAGATGCTAGTGACGACGAGGTCAGGTTGCGCCTTCCTGGACAGAAACGTAGTACTGGAAGCACGTCAACAACTGCATCCTCAAACACAACTCTGCCTCTCACCACAAGTCGTGGTGGCTCTTCAGGTCGCATGGGTGCTAAGCCTTGCATAGCCTGGGCATTTTTTCAGATCGATAAAGATGACCCAACTCGTGTTATCTGTAACATTTGTCAGCAAAAGCTAAGTAGAGGCCAAAAAATACATAGTTTGAGTACTTCATGCATGAACCGGCACATGGTCATGAAGCATAAGTTGCAGTGGGAAGCTCAGTGTGCTACAATGCGGCCTAGCCGGCCGGGCCAACCACCGTCTGCCATATCTTGTGCATCCGCGGCCTCTTCATCCTCTGTGACTGGGGGGACAGCAGTCACACCTGTTTTGGGGCGCAGACCTGCCACCTCTTTACCCGCAACAGCCAGCGTGATTGGCAGGTCATCATTTTCTTTGGAGGTGGTAACACCAGATGGTGTTGAGCGCTGTCCGACATCGATAGCACCACCTTTGGATCAAGGCAACCTAACATGTCCGCTTGCATCTTCCTCACAGACCGGCAGTTTGCCGGGGACACCCTTATCAACCCCGTCTAAGCACAACAGCCAGCCCTCGGTCCCTCAGATGTGGACAAGTAAAAGACCATTTCCTCCTAGCCATGAGAAAGCTAAGAGGTTGAATTTCACCATCTGCAAGCTCTTGGCTACAGAAATGCTGCCTTTCCGCCTGGTGGACACAGAGGATTTTCGAGACCTTATGTCCGTCGCAGTGCCCCAGTACCAGATGCCCAGTCGGCACTACTTCTCAAAGAAAGGTGTGCCTGCGCTCCACCAGCATGTCGCACATAACATCACCGCTTCTTTGAGAAACTCTGTGTGTGACAGGGTGCATTTCACCACAGACACTTGGACGAGTAGGCATGGACAGGGGCGTTACATGTCGCTGACTGGGCACTGGGTAACTATGGTGACAGCAGGACAAGGGGCTGCTGTCCAAGTCTTGCCGTCCCCACGAGTTGTGCGTCAATCCTCTTTATGTCAAAGTTCCTCCACTGCTTCTGCCTCCTCAACCTCCTCTCGGTCTTCCACCTGCACCCAAAGCCTGTCTGGTCATGCCACAAGTAGTGTTGAGCCACCCCCGTAGTGTTCGAGTTCGGTTCGGTTCGTCGAACACCCGTGTGTTCGCCGAACTGTTCGTCGAACTGTTCGTCGAACACCTTCGAACACCGTTAAAACCAATGGCAGGCAAACAAAAACACATAGAAACACATAGAAAACACCGTCAAAGGTGTCCAAAAGCTGACAAACTGCTCAGAAGACACAACTAACACATGGAAAAGTGACAAGTACATATAGTCATGCGAAAAGAAAAGAGGTGGAGGAGTAAAAGGAGGGGGAGACACAGATATAGGCATGTCATGCCCTTCTAAAATCCAAAAAGTGAGAAGCCGAGACGGCCAGTCCGCTCCTGCCCGTGGCACCTCCGTGTCGCCGGGTTTGTGCCAGAGCCGCGGTGAACCCTGACGGCCAGCCCCCCTCTCCCAATACTGGTGCCTGTCCGCTGGTGGGTCGAGAGAGCCCCCCTGTGGTGGAGGCAGCTCTAAGCTTTTTAATTTAAATTGTCCCTCTAATTTGAATGAATACACTTTAAATCCATTTACAAGGATCTATTGGAGGGCAAGTCTCATGCCAGCAGCCGCGTAATTCCAGCTCCAGTAGCGTCCACTAAAGCTGCTGCAGTTAAAAAGCTTTTATAAGGATCGAGCTCGGCTGTCCACCGCAAGGCATCCTAGTGCCAGTCCCAGCCCCTATGCCTTGGGGTGCCTCCTGATGCTCTTCACTGAGTATCCCGTGGTCCCGAAGCATTTCCTTTGAAAAAATTAAGTGTCCAAACTACAGGTGGTGTAGCTTGCTTAACAGCCGGGATAATCCGCTGACTAGCAGACACTGCTACTAGGCACAAAGTATTTCCTGGGCTAGATGCAGTTAAAAATTTGTAAGTAGATACTCTCGTTGGATGCTGAGAAAGCATTCCATAGAGTCTCCTGGCACGACATATATGATTCTCTTAAAAAGCTTGGGGTAGGGGTCTAGGGGACCCTTTTATAGCCAAAATCACGGCCCTGTATCACAATACGTCACCTAGGCTGAAGATAAATGGAACTGTAGCACCGAGGGCTCGGTTGCTACAGACGTATTGCACCTCACCCAGAGGTGTGATATCTCACTCTCAGATAAGGATGGAGTGTGGATCAGGACCCGACACCTGCATGCATTACACCACATTGCCGTGGGGCAGGGCGACCAATATGTCCCTGAGATGGGCACGACAGTCCCTGTCCCTGGCTGGAGTGGGGGGAGGGAACACTGAGGAAGGGGAACCCTGCAGTGCAGGAGCAGGGAGGAAGCAGTTCCTGGGTGCATTGAGAAGGGAGTATAAAAGGTGGGCACCATCTTAGTTCAGTGCAGAGAAGTCTGAGCAGAAGTGGCAGGGAGCAGGGGCTCTGCATGAGCTCTGCTCCGGAGGCGGGCCTAGTAACAGAGGCCCAGGCCTGCAAGAGGGAGAAGGAAGGAAGAGGAGCGGAGAAGGCTCCAGGAACGAGGAATGAAGGGATCCCAGGGGTGCGGACGGGCGAGTCGCCACCGCACGCCCGAATCCACCTGCGTGGAGGGGTCAGGCCAAAGGGGGAGACCGGTCCCCGAACTAGTGGAGGCAGGAAACGACCCTCAGCTAGAAACCGGAGGCTCTGACATTTTATGTGGCGCAGCCCCTTGCTCCACCCGCTAGGAAGGCACCACATAGGGTCAGGGAAACTGGCGCCAAGTTTACCAAGAGGAGGCCCGAGGCAGCCGGACAGAAGTGTTGGTAAGAAAGGCCAGACAAAGGACACACAAAGGGGGTCCTGTGAAGCTCTCCAAAGTTATCTGGGAGTTGTCTGAGCCCCTCACCTGGTGAGCACAGTACGACGTGGGCAGCCGTTACCTGCAGACGTGGTCTGGATAATAAGAACTGTGAGTAAAGGCCCTGAACTGCATCACTGACTCCGTGTCGTTACTGCTGCTGCCCTGCACCATCACCCCCATCCTCCGCATACACTGCCCTGAGGCTATACTCCTCCCGTGGGGAGTTATGCTACGCTCTGCTGCACCCACAACACCAGCCTTAGCGGTCTGCCCTGTAGCGGCGGTTCACTCTGACCGCAATCCACGGGTGGCGTAGTCGGACATTTAAACATCAAAACCACATAAATAGTTCCGCCACTGGTTTGACCGCCCTGAGCCACGGAACCGGATCGCCGCCACGAAGACTACAACCACCAGCATCCACCAAAAAGTGTCCGGCTCCGGGTGTCCCAAGGCCCAGGGGGTGCGTCAGAACATTTTCATCACCTTTCACAATCACCAATGGGACAAGGCAGGGATGTCCTCTGTCCCCTCTCTTATACATCCTAGTGACGGAGCACCTGCTCTCATCAATTCGTCATAACCCCAATATTAGGTGGATTGAGGTGGGAGGCACCGAGTACAAGTGCTCTCTATTTGCTGATGATGTCCTAGTATATATCACTCAATCACATATATCCATCCCTGCTGTTATGGCTGAAATAGATCACTTTGTTACATGGTAAAATTTTAAAATCAATGCAGCGAAGTCTGAGGCCCTCGATGTCTCCCTCCCTAAATCCATATAGGATTCCATCCAGTCCAACTTTCCCTTTGCCTGGCCCTCACAGGGTATCAAATACTTAGGAATTCCTATTCATAGAGACCTCTCCCATCTATGTTATCTTAATTTTGGGCCCTTTATTGAACAATTCCATACAGACCACGGTTGGCAAGTTAGAACTGTAAGATTCACTACGTGAACCACTGGTGTTTTGTGGAAAAGCACATGTACACCGCGTTCCAAATTATTATGCAAAAAGTGTTTAGGAGTGATAAGGGAAGAATTTGTTTGTTTGTCAGTTAAACTCATTGATGGTGATGTGTGTCAGGGCTCTTTATATCACTGTAAGCAATTGCAGACACCTGTGCTAATTAGTTTGGCAGGTGTGTCCAATGAAAGGCAAGACTACTTAAGAAGGCTCTCTCACATTATTAAGCAGCCTACATTTTCTGCCAAAATGGGAAAGAAAAAGGATGTGTCGGCTGCTGAGAAGCAACAAATTGTGGAGTGTTTAGGTCAAGGCATGACTACAATCAACATTGTGCGATGATCAGGATGAAGTGTCTTGGCAATCAAGAAGTATGTAGCTGATTCACAGTACACACGTGTGCGTGCTGATAAGGGCAAATTGAGGACTCTTTCCTACAGGCAATTACGTCAGGTTGAAACAGCAGCGGCAAAAAAGCCTTGTCATAGCAGCAGACAAGTTTTTGAAGCTGCTTGTGCCTCCAACGTCCCCCGAACAACAAGATGCAGGGTCCTTCAGAGGTTTGCAGCTGTGCATACGCCATCCTGTCGACCTCCTCTATCCACTTCACACAAGCAGAAACGGCTCCAGTGGGCCAAACATTACATGAAGACTGATTTCAAAACTGTTTTGTTCACGGATGAGTGCCGTGCAGCGCTCGATGGTCCAGATGAATGGAGTGGAGGATGGCTGGTTGATGGACACCCCACGCAAACACGGCTACAGCGCCAACAAGGAGGAGGTGGAGTAATGTTTTGGGCTGGAATCATGGGGAGAGAGATTGTCGGCCCCTTTAGGATCCCTGAAGGCGCTAAAGATGAACTCCATAATGTATGTGGATTTTCTCAAACAGCACTTCCTGCCATGGTTCAAGAAGAAGAACCGTGTATTTCACAGCAAGATCATTTTTCTGCATGATAATGCACCATCTCATGCTGCACATAAAACATCTGCATCTCTGGCTGATATGGGCATAAAAGGGGACAAACTTATGGTGTGACCCCCATGCTCCCCTGACCTCTACCCCATTCAGAACCTTTGGAGCATCATTAAAAGGAGTGTCTATGATGGCGGGAGGCAGTTCACATGTAAGCAACAGCTCTGGGAGGGTATTCTGTCCTCATGCAAAACAATTGAAGCAGAAACCATCCAAAACCTGACAAATTCAATGGACGAGAGAGTTCAGAAGCTCCTTTCGAACAAGGGGTCCTATGTGAAAATGTAACATCACCTAGAATAAAGTTTTGAGTTGAAAACTGTTTGATTTCAGTTTCTAACAACCTGCTAATGCTTATAATTTCAAAAATGACCATTTTTTTGGTCTTTATTAAAATGAAAAGGTTGATCGAAAAGTTTGGGGGATCTAAGAGTGTGGCAACCCAGTAGTCATGATTACTTCGAATTCTGACAATATGAGGGTCATGCTGCAGGTAGTGCAGCAAGAAGGCACTTATGTGTCTTGCGCATCTCGGAGCCCCAAAATTATTTTCCGGGCTAGATGCAGCTAAAAATTATTTTTAATTTTAAATCTGGTGAAGCTTATTATAGATGGCCTAATAGGATCAGTGCTGCACACTGCTACAAAGCCCAAATTATTTTCCAGTCAAGATACAGATAAACATGATTAGTAATTTGAAAGCTTAAAACGGTTGGTAGGGTGATTTTAACCAATCATCAAGCTTTTACTCTCCCCAGGATGACACAGGGGTAGAAAAGTCGTTTCGGATCCATGATTTGTTCATCTTTATGAACGTGAGTCTGTCTACATTATCAGTGGAGAGCCGCGTGCGCTTATCTGTCAGCACACCACCAGCAGCGCTGAACACACGTTCAGACAGAACGCTGGCTGCGGGGCATGACAAGATCTCCAAGGCGTAAGTGGCTAGCTCCGGCCATTTATCCAGATTGGAAGCCCAAAAAGAGCAAGGGTCCAGTGACACAGTCGTGGCTTCAATGTTTACTTGGAGATACTCCTGTACCATCGTCTCTAGGCGTTGACTATGTGTCAGACTTCTTGTCTCCTGTGGCCTTGCAAAGGATGGGCTAAAAAAGTGGTGAAATGATTCCGCAAAATTGATGTTACCAGCAGATACTGTGGTTCTGTTACGGTTTGAGTGCTGAACACTTGACGGTCCCACGGTTGGCAAGTTGGAACTGTGAGATTCACTACGTGCACCACTGGTATTTTGTGGAAAAGCACATGTAAGATTCTGCAACAGTCTCTGCTGATACTCCTGCATGCGTGCATCCCTTTCTATGGCAGGAATAATTTCTGCAAATTTACTTTTGTACCGGGGATCTAACAGTGTGGCAACCCAGTAGTCAGGATTATTTCTAATTCTCACAATTCGAGGGTCATGTTGCAGGTAGTGCAGCAAGAAGGCACTCATGTGTGTTGCGCATCCAGGAGCACCAAGTCCCTGTTTTGTTGGTGGCGAGGTAACAATCATGCTTCCTTCCTCTGTCCTCTCCCCCCAACCTCGCACAACAGAAATGTGATCAAGGTCTCCCTCATCTGATGAGTCTTCCATCAGTTCGTCCTCCACTTCTTCCTGGGCTCCTGCACCTTCCTCACTAGTTTGGCTGCTACCATGCGCCCTGGTAAAATCATCTCCCCCACCCTCACATGCCTGCCGCCTTGGTGCTGCCGACCGTCTAGACCTTGCAGATGTTAGCCCTTCCGCATACAACTCCTCCTCCTCTACTTCCTCCACCTCCTCTTGTGCCACCACCTGACTCCGAATTCTGTTTAACATGTGCTCCAGCATGTAAATCACCGGAATAGTCATGCTGATAATGGCATCGTCAGCACTAAACATCTTCGTCGTCATTTCAAAACTGTGCAGAAGGGTGCATAGGTCCCTGATCTGAGACCACTCCTCCAGCGTGATTTGCCCCACCTCTGAATCTCGTTGGCCCAGGCTATACGTCAGAACGTATTGCACCAGGGCTTGTCGGTGCTGCCACAGTCGCTGCAACATGTGCAGAGTTGAATTCCACCGGGTAGGCACATCGCATTTTAGCCGGTGAAGTGGCAGGCCCAACGACTTCTGTAGAGATGTAAGTCGCTGAGCTGCGGGATGCGAACGGCGGAAGTGAGCACACAGCGACCGTGCCCTCTGCAGAAGGCCATCTAGTCTGGGATAGTGGGCTAAAAATTGCTGGACAACCAGGTTCAACACGTGAGCCATACAAGGCACGTGTGTGACATTGCCATGGCGAAGGGCCGCACCCAGGTTTGCAGCATTGTCGCACACGGCCTTCCCTGGTTTCAGGTCCAGTGGAGACAACCATTCATGAAATTGGTTCTCCAGAGCTGACCACAACTCCTCAGCTGTGTGACTCACATTTCCCAGACATTTCAATGTAAAAACCGCCTGATGACGTTGAGCCCTACTGCCAGCATAGTAAGGAGGTGTGCAGGATCCCTTCTGCGCAGTTAGAAAGCTTGTGGCATGACCAGACAGGCTTTGGGTGCAGGTGGAAGACCGAGAGGAGGTTGAGGATGCAGAAGCAGTGGAGGAACTTTGACATAAAGAGGATTGACGCACAACTCGTGGGGACGGCAAGACTTGGACAGCAGCCCCTTGTCCTGCTGTCACCATAGTTACTCAGTGCCCAGTCAGCGACATGTAACGCCCCTGTCCATGCCTACTCGTCCAAGTGTCTGTGGTGAAATGCACCCTGTCACACACAGAGTTTCTCAAAGAAACGGTGATGTTGTGTGCGACATGCTGGTGGAGCGCAGGCACACCTTTCTTTGAGAAGTAGTGCCGACTGGGCATCTGGTACTGGGGCACTGCGACGGACATAAGGTCTCGAAAATCCTCTGTGTCCACCAGGCGGAAAGGCAGCATTTCTGTAGCCAAGAGCTTGCAGATGGTGAAATTCAACCTCTTAGCTTTCTCATGGCTAGGAGGAAATGGTCTTTTACTTGTCCACATCTGAGGGACCGAGGGCTGGCTATTGTGCTTAGACGGGGTTGATAAGGGTGTCCCCGGCAAACTGCCGGTCTGTGAGGAAGATGCAGGCGGACATGTTAGGTTGCCTTGATCCAAAGGTGGTGCTATCGATGTCGGACAGCGCTCAAGACCAGCTGGTGTTACCACCTCCAAAGAAAATGATGACCTGCCAATCACGCTGGCTGTTGCTGGTAAAGAGGTGGCAGGTCTGCGCCCGAAAACAGGTGTGACTGCTGTCCCCCCAGTCACAGAGGATGAAGAGGCCGCGGATGCACAAGATATGGCAGACGGTGGTTGGCCCGGCCGGCTAGGCCGCATTGTAGCACACTGAGCTTCCCACTGCAACTTATGCTTCATGTCCATGTGCCGGTTCATGCATGAAGTACTCAAACTATGTATTTTTTGGCCTCTACTTAGCTTTTGCTGACAAATGTTACAGATAACACGAGTTGGGTCATCTTTATCGATCTTAAAAAATGCCCAGGCTATGCAAGGCTTAGCACCCATGCGACCTGAAGAGCCACCACGACTTGTGGTGAGAGGCAGAGTTGTGTTTGAGGATGCAGTTGTTGACGTGCTTCCAGTACTACGTCTCTGTCCAGGAAGGCGCAACCTGACCTCGTCGTCACTAGCATCTTCCTCCACCTCCTCTGCTGACCTCATCTCTTGGCTGACTGTGGGTTGACAGTAAGTGGGATCTCCGACCTCATCATCATCACCCTGTGCGTTATCACACCCGTCGTCCTCAGAGCCAACCTGTTCCTGCCCTGACAAAAAACTAAAGTTGTCGCTCCAATCAGGTATTTGAGTCTTATCATCGTCTTCCTCATTGTCTCCACCAACAGGAGTTACAGTTTGGGAATGAGGGTCTACATTATGGTCAGAACCTTCTGCGTCTGGTCCTGGATCTGACTCATAAAGATTCTGGGCATCAGTGCAGATCATTTCCTCGTCTGGATTCACAGAAGCGCTGGAGTCGACCTCTGATTCCCAGGCTATAGTATGAGTAAACAGCTCTGCAGACTCAACCATCTGTTCTACCTCATACTCAGACGGGCAGCTGGAGATTTGGGAGCTGTGAGGAAGCAAGTGCGATTTGGGTGACACCTTTGAGGACTGGAGTATTTGTGATGTTGAAGTTGATGTGGAGGAGAGCCCACTTAAAGGAGCACTTGATATCCGTTGAAGCACCTGCTGTTTTTGTGCCTCATCTGGAATTTGTAGCGATTGGCGTGGCCGTAAGAAAGGGATCTTATCACATTGTCCGCTAAAAGAAGTAGACATTTTAGTTTGGCTGGAAGATGGTCTTTCTTCTGCACCTACCCCACGGACACAACCTTTTTTCCCCTTCCCAACACGCCTATTCCCCTTTCCACCAGCAGCAGGCCTTTTTCCACTCATTTTGGTGGTTAACTAATTCACAACTCTGGAGTTGTTTGCACAAAAAAACAATGGATGGTAACCGAGCAGAGCTGAGTGGCCAAACTGTGGTATTAGGCCAAAACTATTGGCTGGGTTAGATGCAGAAAAAAATTATTTTTATTTTGCAACCTGATGGAGGTCAGTATAGATGGACTAATAGATCAACTCCCACACACCGCTAGAAGCCCAAATATTTTTTCAGAGCTAGATGCAGAAAATTTTTTTATTCAATTTGCAACCTGATGGAGGTCAGTATAGATGGACTAATAGACCAAGTCCCACACACTGCTAGAAGCCCAAATATTTTTTCAGAGCTAGATGCAGAAAAAAAATATTTTTAATTTGCAACCTGATGGAGGTCAGTATAGATGGACTAATAGGCCAAGTCCCACACACTGCTAGAAGCCCAAATATTTTTTCAGAGCTAGATGCAGAAAAAAATTATTTTTAATTTGCAACCTGATGGAGGTCAGTATAGATGGACTAATAGACCAAGTCCCACACACCGCTAGAAGCCCAAATATTTTTTCAGAGCTAGATGCAGAAAAAAATTATATTCAATTTGCAACCTGCTGGAGGTCAGTATAGAAGGACTAATAGAACAAGTCCCACACACTGCTAGAAGCCCAAATATTTTTTCAGAGCTAGATGCAGAAAAAAATTATTTTTAATTTGCAACCTGATGGAGGTCAGTATAGATGGACTAATAGAACAAGTCCCACACGCTGCTAGAAGCCCAAATATTTTTTCAGAGATAAATGAAGAAAAAAATTATTTTTAATTTGCAACCTGATGGAGGTCAGTATAGATGGACTATTAGACCAAGTCCCACACACTGCTAGAAGCCCAAATATTTTTTCAGAGCTAGATGCAGAAAAAAATTATTTTTAATTTGCAACCTGATGGAGGTCAGTATAGATGGACTAATAGACCAAGTCCCACACACCGCTAGAAGCCCAAATATTTTTTCAGAGCTAGATGCAGAAAATTTTTTTATTCAATTTGCAACCTGATGGAGGTCAGTATAGATGGACTAATAGACCAAGTCCCACACACTGCTAGAAGCCCAAATATTTTTTCAGAGCTAGATGCAGAAAAAAAATATTTTTAATTTGCAACCTGATGGAGGTCAGTATAGATGGACTAATAGACCAAGTCCCACACACTGCTAGAAGCCCAAATATTTTTTCAGAGCTAGATGCAGAAAAAAATTATTTTTAATTTGCAACCTGATGGAGGTCAGTATAGATGGACTAATAGACCAAGTCCACACACCGCTAGAAGCCCAAATATTTTTTCAGAGCTAGATGCAGAAAAAAATTATATTCAATTTGCAACCTGCTGGAGGTCAGTATAGAAGGACTAATAGAACAAGTCCCACACACTGCTAGAAGCCCAAATATTTTTTCAGAGCTAAATGAAGAAAAAAATTATTTTTAATTTGCAACCTGATGGAGGTCAGTATAGATGGACTAATAGACCAAGTCCCACACACTGCTAGAAGCCCAAATATTTTTTCAGAGCTAGATGCAGAAAAAAATTATTTTTAATTTGCAACCTGATGGAGGTCAGTATAGATGGACTAATAGACCAAGTCCCACACACCGCTAGAAGCCCAAATATTTTTTCAGAGCTAGATGCAGAAAATTTTTTTATTCAATTTGCAACCTGATGGAGGTCAGTATAGATGGACTAATAGACCAAGTCCCACACACTGCTAGAAGCCCAAATATTTTTTCAGAGCTAGATGCAGAAAAAAATTATTTTTAATTTGCAACCTGATGGAGGTCAGTATAGATGGACTAATAGACCAAGTCCCACACACTGCTAGAAGCCCAAATATTTTTTCAGAGCTAGATGCAGAAAAAAATTATTTTTAATTTGCAACCTGATGGAGGTCAGTATAGATGGACTAATAGAACAAGTCCCACACGCTGCTAGAAGCCCAAATATTTTTTCAGAGATAAATGAAGAAAAAAATTATTTTTAATTTGCAACCTGATGGAGGTCAGTATAGATGGACTAATAGACCAAGTCCCACACACTGTTAGAAGCCCAAATATTTTTTCAGAGCTAGATGCAGAAAAAAATTATTTTTAATTTGCAACCTGATGGAGGTCAGTATAGATGGACTAATAGACCAAGTCCCACACACCGCTAGAAGCCCAAATATTTTTTCAGAGCTAGATGCAGAAAAAAATTATATTCAATTTGCAACCTGCTGGAGGTCAGTATAGAAGGACTAATAGAACAAGTCCCACACACTGCTAGAAGCCCAAATATTTTTTCAGAGCTAACTGAAGAAAAAAATTATTTTTAATTTGCAACCTGATGGAGGTCAGTATAGATGGACTAATAGACCAAGTCCCACACACTGCTAGAAGCCCAAATATTTTTTCAGAGCTAGATGCAGAAAAAAATTATATTCAGTTTGCAACCTGATGGAGGTCAGTATAGATGGACTAATAGAATGATGCTATGCCCAAAAGATTTTACTTCACTAGGTGCAGTAAAAAAATTGGTATTCTATACACAGGTGGTATATCTTGCAACACAGATAGGCTACTCCACTGACTAACACACTCTGCAATAGGCCAAAAAGGATTAGCTTTGCTAGATTCAGCCAAATGCTGTGAAAAAAACTTGCACAGCACTGGCACAGACCTGCCTGGCAAAAACTGATAGGAACTGATGTAACCTAGTCCTGAAAAGGACTCCAATTACAATTAGTCTTTACTCCCACAATCTATCTATTTAAGAGCACAGACCTGCTTGATAAAAGTCGTAGGAAATGCTGTAACCTAGTCCTTAAAAGGACTGCAATCACAACTATTCCCTACTCCCAAGCTATCTGTATATTTGTGCGAAAATTGGCTTGAAATTAACAAGGTATAGCGCACACAGCAACAGCGGTGCCGTCTAACACGCAGCTGCAGCAGTGAGAAAATGGTGGCGACGGGGAAAATGGCTTGGTCTTATAGGGCAAGGACATGTGACATACACTGCCAATCACACATGCCCTTGCTTGTGTGAAAAAAAGCACTTCGCTCCGTGTGTGCGCTGCTGATAGGCTGACAGATTGCACCTCCCCACTGCAAATGCGGGAAAGAGAAAAAAAAATGGAGATCTTCATTGTTCCTGCAGAGATCCATCCCCTGCCCCTCCCCCCGCCCCGCTGTACACTCAAACTGCGTATTAACATTAATTTTCATCATTACTGAGAAAAAATCCAGTTATGATTTTTGTACACGAACAGATATCGAACATAACCTCGAACAGCCGAATTTTTCTCAAATTGTTCGTGTTCGCCGACCGGCTCGAACACCGCCCAAAACAGCTCGAATTTGAGATTGGCGAACAGTTCGAGTAGAACAACGCTCATCTCTAGCCACAAGCTTTCTAACTGCGCAGAAGGGATCCTGCACACCTCCTTACTATGCTGGCAGTAGGGCTCAACGTCATCAGGCGGTTTTTACATTGAAATGTCTGGGAAATGTGAGTCACACAGCTGAGGAGTTGTGGTCAGCTCTGGAGAACCAATTTCATGAATGGTTGTCTCCACTGGACCTGAAACCAGGGAAGGCCGTGTACGACAATGCTGCAAACCTTGGTGCGGCCCTTCGCCGGGGCAATGTCACACACGTGCCTTGTATGGCTCACGTGTTGAACCTGGTTGTCCAGCAATTTTTAGCCCACTATCCCAGACTAGATGGCCTTCTGCAGAGGGCACGGTCGCTGTGTGCTCACTTCCGCCGTTCGCATCCCGCAGCTCAGCGACTTACATCTCTACAGAAGTCGTTGGGCCTGCCACTTCACCGGCTAAAATGCGATGTGCCTACCCGGTGGAATTCAACTCTGCACATGTTGCAGCGACTGTGGCAGCACCGACAAGCCCTGGTGCAATACGTTCTAACGTATAGCCTGGGCCAATGAGATTCAGAGGTGGGGCAAATCACGCTGGAGGAGTGGTCTCAGATCAGGGACCTATGCACCCTTCTGCACAGTTTTGAAATGGCGACGAAGATGTTTAGTGCTGACGATGCCATTATCAGCATGACTATTCCGGTGATTTACATGCTGGAGCACATGTTAAACAGAATTCGGAGTCAGGTGGTGGCACAAGAGGAGGTGGAGGAAGTAGAGGAGGAGGAGTTGTATGCGGAAGGGCTAACATCTGCAAGGTCCAGACGGTCGGCAGCACCAAGGCGGCAGGCATGTGAGGGTGGGGGAGATGGTTTTACCAGGGCGCATGGTAGCAGCCAAACTAGTGAGGAAGGTGCAGGAGCCCAGGAAGAAGTGGAGGACGAACTGATGGAAGACTCATCAGATGAGGGAGACATTGATCACATTTCTGTTGTGCGAGGTTGGGGGGAGAGGACAGAGGAAGGAAGCATGATTGTTACCTCGCCACCAACACAACAGGGACTTGGTGCTCCTGGATGCGCAACACACATGAGTGCCTTCTTGCTGCACTACCTGCAACATGACCCTCGAATTGTGAGAATTAGAAATAATCCTGACTACTGGGTTGCCACACTGTTAGATCCCCGGTACAAAAGTAAATTTGCAGAAATTATTCCTGCCATAGAAAGGGATGCACGCATGCAGGAGTATCAGCAGAGACTGTTGCAGAATCTTACATGTGCTTTTCCACAAAATACCAGTGGTGCACGTAGTGAATCTCACAGTTCCAACTTGCCAACCGTGGGACCGTCAAGTGTTCAGCACTCAAACCGTAACAGAACCACAGTATCTGCTGGTAACATCAATTTTGCGGAATCATTTCACCACTTTTTTAGCCCATCCTTTGCAAGGCCACAGGAGACAAGAAGTCTGACACATAGTCAACGCCTAGAGACGATGGTACAGGAGTATCTCCAAGTAAACATTGAATCCACGACTGTGTCACTGGACCCTTGCTCTTTTTGGGCTTCCAATCTGGATAAATGGCCGGAGCTAGCCACTTACGCCTTGGAGATCTTGTCATGCCCCGCAGCCAGCATTCTGTCTGAACGTGTGTTCAGCGCTGCTGGTGGTGTGCTGACAGATAAGCGCACACGGCTCTCCACTGATAATGTAGACAGACTCACGTTCATAAAGATGAACAAATCATGGATCCGAAACGACTTTTCTACCCCTGTGTCATCCTGGGGAGAGTAAAAGCTTGATGATTGGTTAAAATCACCCTACCAACCGTTTTAAGCTTTCAAATTACTAATCATGTTTATCTGTATCTTGACTGGAAAATAATTTGGGCTTTGTAGCAGTGTGCAGCACTGATCCTATTAGGCCATCTATACTAAAGCTTCACCAGATTTAAAATTAAAAATAATTTTTAGCTGCATCTACCCGGAAAATAATTTTGGGGCTCCGAGATGCGCAAGGCACATAAGTGCCTTCTTGCTGCACTACCTGCAGCATGACCCTCATATTGTCAGAATTCGAAGTAATCATGACTACTGGGTTGCCACACTCTTAGATCCCCCAAACTTTTCGATCAACCTTTTCATTTTAATAAAGACCAAAAAAATGGTCATTTTTGAAATTATAAGCATTAGCAGGTTGTTAGAAACTGAAATCAAACAGTTTTCAACTCAAAACATTATTCTAGGTGATGTTACATTTTCACATAGGACCCCTTGTTCGAAAGGAGCTTCTGAACTCTCTCATCCATTGAATTTGTCAGGTTTTGGATGGTTTCTGCTTCAATTGTTTTGCATGAGGACAGAATACCCTCCCAGAGCTGTTGCTTAGATGTGAACTGCCTCCCGCCATCATAGACACTCCTTTTAATGATGCTCCAAAGGTTCTGAATGGGGTAGAGGTCAGGGGAGCATGGGGGTCACACCATAAGTTTGTCCCCTTTTATGCCCATATCAGCCAGAGATGCAGATGTTTTATGTGCAGCATGAGATGGTGCATTATCATGCAGAAAAATGATCTTGCTGTGAAATACACGGTTCTTCTTCTTGAACCATGGCAGGAAGTGCTGTTTGAGAAAATCCACATACATTATGGAGTTCATCTTTAGCGCCTTCAGGGATCCTAAAGGGGCCGACAATCTCTCTCCCCATGATTCCAGCCCAAAACATTACTCCACCTCCTCCTTGTTGGCGCTGTAGCCGTGTTTGCGTGGGGTGTCCATCAACCAGCCATCCTCCACTCCATCCATCTGGACCATCGAGCGCTGCACGGCACTCATCCGTGAACAAAACAGTTTTGAAATCAGTCTTCATGTAATGTTTGGCCCACTTGAGCTGTTTCTGCTTGTGTGAAGTGGATAGAGGAGGTCGACAGGATGGCGCATGCACAGCTGCAAACCTCTGAAGGACCCTGCATCTTGTTGTTCGGGGGACGTTGGAGGCACAAGCAGCTTCAAAAACTTGTCTGCTGCTATGACAAGGCTTTTTTGCCGCTGCTCTTTCAACCTGACGTAATTGCCTGTAGGAAAGAGTCCTCAATTTGCCCTTATCAGCACGCACACGAGTGTACTGTGAATCAGCTACATACTTCTTGATTGCCAAGACACTTCATCCTGATCATCGCACAATGTTGATTGTAGTAATGCCTTGACCTAAACACTCCACAATTTGTTGCTTCTCAGCAGCCGACACATCCTTTTTCTTTCCCATTTTGGCAGAAAATGTAGGCTGCTTAATAATGTGAGAGAGCCTTCTTAAGTAGTCTTGCCTTTCATTGGACACACCTGCCAAACTAATTAGCACAGGTGTCTGCAATTGCTTACAGTGATATAAAGAGCCCTGACACACATCACCATCAATGAGTTTAACTGACAAACAAACAAATTCTTCCCTTATCACTCCTAAACACTTTTTGCATAATAATTTGGAACGCAGTGTACATGTGCTTTTCCACAAAACACCAGTGGTTCACGTAATGAATCTTACAGTTCTAACTTGCCAACCGTGGTCTGTATGGAGTTGTTCAATAAAGGGCCCAAAATTAAGATAACATAGATAGGAGAGGTCTCTATGAATAGGAATTCCTAAGTATTTGATACCCTGTGAGGGCCAGGCAAAGGGAAAGTTGGACTGGATGGAATCCTATATGGATTTGGGGAGGGAGACATCGAGGGCCTCAGACTTCGCTGCATTGATTTTAAAATTTTACCATGTAACAAAGTGATCTATTTCAGCCATAACAGCATGGATGGATATATGTGATTGAGTGATATATACTAGGACATCATCAGCAAAAAGAGAGCACTTGTACTCGGTGCCTCCCACCTCAATCCACCTAATATTGGGGTTATGGCGAATTGATGAGAGCAGGTGCTCCGTCACTAGGATGTATAAGAGAGGGGACAGAGGACATCACTGCCTTGTCCCATTGGTGATTGTGAAAGGTGATGAAAATGTTCTGACGCACCCCCTGGGCCTTGGGACACCCGGAGCCGGACCCTTTTTGGTGGATGCTGGTGGTTGTAGTCTTCGTGGCGGCGACCCGGTTCCGTGGCTCAGGGCGGTCAAACCAGTGGCGGAACTATTTATGTGGTTTTGATGTTTAAATGTCCGACTACGCCACCCGTGGATTGCGGTCAGAGTGAACCGCCGCTCCAGGGCAGACCGCTGAGGCTGGTGTTGTGGGTGCAGCAGAGCGTAGCATAACTCCCCACGGGAGGAGTATAGCCTCAGGGCAGTGTATGCGGAGGATGGGGTTGATGGTGCAGGGCAGCAGCAGTAACGACACGGAGTCAGTGATTCAGTTCAGGGCCTTTACTCACAGTTCTTATTATCCAGACCACGTCTGCAGGTAACGGCTGCCCACTCGTACTGTGCTCACCAGGTGAGGGGCTCAGACAACTCCCAGATAACTTTGGAGCACTTCACAGGACCCACTTTGTGTGTCCTTTGTCTGGCCTTTCTTACCAACACTTCTGTCCGGCTGCCTCGGGCCTCCTCTTGGTAAACTTGGCGCCAGTTTCCCTGACCCTATGTGGTGCCTTCCTAGCGGGTGTAGCGAGGGGCTGCGCCACATAAAATGTCAGAGCCTCCGGTTTCTAGCTGAGGGTCGTTTCCTGCCTCCACTAGTTCGGGGACCGGTCTCCCCCTTTGGCCTGACCCCTCCACGCAGGTGGATTCGGGCGTGCGGTGGCGACTCGCCCGTCCGCACCCCTGGGATCATTTCATTCCTCGTTCCTGGAGCCTTCTCCGCTCCTCTTCCTTCCTTCTTCCTCTTCCAGGCCTGGGCCTCTGTTACTAGGCCCGCCTCCGGAGCAGAGCTCATGCAGAGCCCCTGCTCCCTGCCACTTCTGCTCAGACTTCTCTGCACTGAACTAAGATGGTGCCCACCTTTTATACTCCCTTCTCAATGCACCCAGGAACTGCTTCCTCCCTGCTCCTGCACTACAGGGTTCCCCTTCCTCAGTGTTCCCTCCCCCCACTCCAGCCAGGGAAAGGGACTGTCGTGCCCATCTCAGGGGCATATTGGTCGCCCTGCCCCACGGCAATGTGGTGTAATGCATGCAGGTGTCGGGTCCTGATCCACACTCCATCCTTACCTGAGAGTGAGATATCACACCTCTGGTGTGAAGTGCAATACGTCTGTAGCAACCGAGCCCTCAGGGTGCTACAGTTCCATTTATCTTCAGCCTAGGTGACGTATTGCGATACAAGGCCGTGATTTTGGCTATAAAAGGGTCCCCTAGACCCCTACCCCAAGCTTTTTAAGAGAATCATATATGGCGTGCCAGGAGACTCTATGGAATGCTTTCTCAGCATCCAACGAGAGTATCTAATTACAACTTTTTAACTGCATCTAGCCCAGGAAATACTTTGTGCCTAGTAGCAGTGTCTGCTAGTCAGCGGATTATCCCGGCTGTTAAGCAAGCTGCACCACCTGTAGTTTAGACACTTAATTTTTTCAAAGGAAATGCTTCGGGACCATGGGATACTTAGTGAAGAGCATCAGGAGGCACCCCAAGGCATAGGGGCTGGGACTGGCAGTAGGATGCCTTGCGGTGGACAGCCGAGCTCGATCCTTATAAAAGCTTTTTAACTGCAGCAGCTTTAGTGGACGCTACTGGAGCTGGAATTACCGCGGCTGCTGGCATGAGACTTGCCCTCCAATAGATCCTTGTAAATGGATTTAAAGTGTATTCATTCAAATTAGAGAGACAATTTAAATTAAAAATCTTAGAGCTGCCTCCACCAAAGGGGGGCTCGCTCGACCCACCAGCGGACAGGCACCAGTATTGGGAGAGGGGGGCTGGCCGTCAGGGTTCACCGCGGCTCTGGCACAAACCCGGCGACACGGAGGTGGCACGGGCAGGAGCGGACTGGCCGTGTCGGCTTCTCACTTTTTGGATTTTAGAAGGGCATGACATGCCTATATCTGTGTCTCCCCCTCCTTTTACTCCTCCACCTCTTTTATTTTCGCATGACTATATGTACTTGTCACTTTTCCATGTGTTAGTTATGTCTTCTGAGCAGTTTGTCAGCTTTTGGACACCTTTGAAGGTGTTTTCTATGTGTTTCTATGTGTTTTTGTTTGTCTGCCATTGGTTTTAACGGTGTTCGAAGGTGTTCGACGAACAGTTCGACGAACAGTTCGGCGAACACACGGGTGTTCGACGAACCGAACTGAACTCGAACACTACGGGGGTGGCTCAACACTACTGGTGACTCGGATAAACTTATCCTCAGAAGCAGAGGTGACTCTCGGTCTTCCTTTCCTGGGGCGGTCCTCATGTTAACCAGTTTCTTTGTAGCGCTTGATGGTTTTTGCAACTGCACTTGGGGACACTTTCAAAGTTTTCCCAATTTTTCGCACTGACTGACCTTTATTTCTTAAAGTAATGATAGCCACTTTGAAATGGTGGAGTTCAACCTCTTAGCTTTGTCATGTGTACGAGGAAACAATCTTTTACGTGACCACAACTGCGGGACCCAGGGCTGGGTGCAGTGCTGAGAGAGGGCGGAGTACGGTGAACCAGACAAACTGCTGGACCATGAGTAAGGTGCAGGCGGAGATGTTACGTTGGATTGAGAAACATGTGGTGTGCTCGTTCTCTGAGATTGGTCAAAAACAGCAGGCATGTGCACCCTTGTTACAGCTGACGGGCTCTCTTTCAGCCTGACTGGAGCGAGTAAACAACCGGAGGTTCTGCGGTCGGAGACCTGCGTGACAATACTTGACACAGTAACAGAGGAGGAGGAAGAAGCAGCAGATGCGGTTGATGGGACGGCTGATAGCTGTTGAGGTCCTCTGGTCCACATTTTATCGCAGTAAGATTGCCAGAATAATGCATATTGATTGCGCATGTGAATGTTCATGCATGTAGTAATCAAATTATTGCACTTTTTCTCTCTACTGACTTTATTTTTTGCAAAGTTTGCAGATAACGTGAGTTGGCTCATCCTTTGCGGTGTCAAGCAAGGCCCAGGATAGACCATCCCTTCTGCCCCTGCGATCTGCAGACCCATTACCACTGCTGGCCACAGCCATAGTTGTGGCTAAGAATGCAGTGCTTGTCGTGGTTACATCATTCCGTGTGTGCGCCGTGGGACGCAACGTAACCTCCTCATCTTCCTCCTCCTCATCCACCTTCTCAGATGAGCTACTCAGCTGCATTCCTCTGGTTTCACACCAAGTGGGATCTAAAACCTCATCATCATCCTCTGTGCTAAGCCATTCCTCACCCTGAGATTCACCCTCCTCCTCTTCCTTCCCTGACAGCACAGTACAGTTTGCGTGATCCTCAGGTATCTGAGTCTCATCAAGATCACCCTCCCCCCCTCAGGAGTTAATGTCTGGTGATGGGGGTCAGGATGCTGCTCAGACCCTACTTTGTCCTGCCCCGGATCCAACCTAAATTTTGGGTATCAGTGCAGATGCTTTCCTGCTCTTAAGTCTGTAAATCTTTGGATCAGACTTCTGATGCCCATGGCATAGAATGTGTGAACAGCTCTGCAGACTCACCCATCTGTGGTTCCCTACTGTCAGTTGGGCAGTTGGAAAGTTGTGACACTGGGATAAACAAGGGTAATTGGGGTGCCACCTGTGTGGACTGTACTGTATGTGATGTTGAGGTGGAGGAAGAGGAGGAGAGTGTTATGATCTGCAACATGAACTAAGGAAAGAAAGGGGAAAGCTGTCCCTACAGTAAGACTAAGCTGAATCCCTACGATGTAATGGGCTGCTTGTTCCTAGCGAACAGACCAGCCTTAGTCCTCGGCTAGTCTGAACGAAGACCTATCGCATAAGGGGAGGGGTCCATAAAAGAACTAATGACTGGAACAAAAATGGGACACCTCCTAAACAGAGAAGTTGTTGCAGAACACAAAAAGAAAAACTGACAAAAAGGTACTAGAGGTCCCAGAATGACCAAGCGAACTGACAGAGATAGGCACAGAAGCACCTGACTAGAAAAACAGTCAAAGAATACTGAAGTCCAGCACAGCCCAAAGGGCGGAGCTGGAATATAAAGGCAGATGGTCACTTAACCACAAAACACAAGAAGAAAAAAACAAACAGGAGGGTTCTAACAGAGAGGCCCCTTGATGCAGCGCTTTCCATCCACTGGAGCACATGCTCTTTCTGGCCCTCATCTACAAGGTTTACCACTGTGCAGCTGCCAAAGAAAGGGAGTGGAGTAGCCCGTCCAGTAACACAAGTTGTCAGTTAACTTTGGATATGACGTGACGGTGTTGGTTCACTAGTGCTTTCACTAACATTACCACCTACCCCACGTATACCTTGAACACCAAGCCTATTCCCCCTTCCACTATAACCTCACTTTTTCCCACTCATGTTGCTCAGGTAGTGTGGTAGGAGCACGCTATTAGCAACAAAAAATTAGATTCTTTACTCTGCACCAGCTCTGCACACACCTGAATTTCAGCGCCAAAACATGACAAGGTGAGATATGGTGTGCTGTATCATATTAGCAACAGAAAAAAATAGCTTTTTTTACTCTACACACAGCTGAATTTCAGCACCACAAAATTACAAGGTGAGATATGTTGTGCTGTATCACATTAGCAACAGAAAAAGATTGTTTTTTAAAGGTGTACTCATGAATGGAGTACAATATAAGCAGTGCACAACAGAGTTCTATGAAATGTGCCCTCCTGTCTTTGTCTGGACCTCACTAATGGCACAAGAAAAAAAATCTGCTGGAAGGTCGTTTTTACAGCCACACGGGACGCTAGCTATCTAAACTATCTGACTAAGAAGCAACCGCCTAGCTAACTAGCTAAAATCTCTAATGAATCCAGGATCAGACCAGGAGTATTCTCCCTGATTTCTTATAGTCACAAAATGGCTCTAAAAGAACATGTGTGCTCTTTATATAGAGAGGGGTATGTGAGTTCAGCAGCCAATGGCACAAGCCCTTGTGTCTGGACATTGTGGATGGTTCCTGCACCCTGATTGGCTAGCTGAAATTTGCACACATAAAGTTAGGGGGGAAAAAAATTACAATCACGCCACTCCTCTGAGCTTTCCCCTTCCCCTCCCCTCATCAAACACGCCCCCCCCCATGCTCATCATATACCACCACTATCCTAGCCAAAGTGGTTAAAATACTTTAGTGGCAACACAATAATTTCTTGCACTTTTAACGACTTCTAACGAATTTTGCCGATTTTAAGAAAAAAAGCTTGTGTGTCCGATCACGAATCCGGATGTGCTATATTCTCACCAAATTTGAAATTAGCGATCGTTTTTCAAACATATTCGCTCATCTCTAAATGTGAACTGATATTTAATGCTCAGTAATGCCCTCTACTGAGTTTATGGTGCAGTGGTGTTTCAACAGTCTTGGAATCAAGTATAAGCTGATTTTTGGGGGTTTCAGGTGTGCAATCCCTACCAGTATGATATTGATAGGTCATCAATAACCTTGTTCCTTATCTTAGTCAACCCCTTTAAATCATTCTCTTTTGGAGATAAGTACTATTATGGATTATTACAGCGGCATAGAACTGTGAATGATTACAATCTATGTATAGAGCAGTAGAATTTATATAATAGAATTGTAAAATATTGATACTAATGGGAAAAATAATAAAAAAAATTGTGTGATAAGACAATGTTAGCATATATAACATATGACATACTGTCAAATTATGGATTATAAAAGCTATATTGATTATTTTCTTTATCAGTTCATAGTATTTAGAGAAAATGAATTACAACTTACAGGGCATTCTGCATTATTATATAAGAAATTACTCAATGTCTTTAATTCTGTTCCCTTCTATGAAAATGTCTTCCTTTTAAAAGTTTATAACTATAATGTTTGCTCTTATAAAGCAACCTTTCCAATACAGACATAAAAATCACAGCATGATAAAGGAACAGCACATTTATAGAGAGAGTGCTGTGAAATCTTAGTCTTAATGGGAATCAAAACTAAGGTATTGTTTCACTTAGAATGAGCATGAAAGGCCTACAGAGAAAACAAATTGTTGGGGCACAGTATGAAGGCTCTGTGAAAACACACTTTGTGTGAATATATCCTCATTCATGTTAGCACAGATTGAGATAATAAGAGTGAGGAAGTCTGAAAATAGTAAATGGAATAAAAACAGAATAAGAAAAACATCAAGTTTTTCAAACAAATAAATATTCCTAAAAACTTTTTACATTAATTTTTCAGACTGTTTTAAATTATGGCAATTATAATTAATACTTTAAGATAATAGTAAGTGCTTTTAACAAATACATTTAACACATGGGTGCATTGAACATACTGCATCTGCCAATGTTTGATGGATATACATTACTTAGCAAGCTTCATGTACAGTATGAATTGGGTAGACACATTGTATGTTAGCTTTTATGTGTTTTTCTTGTACTGCATCTGATCATAAAAACTCTTAAAGTAGAATAGAAAACATAAAAACTTGAGAGCTCTTATGCTCCATTTTGTCAGTCCATGGAAATCGCTCAACACTGAAATGCCATCCGAATGCAGTCCGATGGTTTCCATGGTCTCATTGACTTGCATTGCTGAGTGCGAGTCAAATATCAGATCAAACTCAGGCATGCAGTAAGCCGGTCTGAGGAAAAAATCTCACATGTGCATGGTCCCATAGTATAACATTGGATCGAGTGCGATCCAATGTTTTGTCGGATCACACTTGGACCAATAATACTGTGGTCTGTGCGAGCCCTGATTTTCATAATCGACTTGATTCTCTCAGATGAGAGAATAGACATAGCACCTAGCCGAAGAATAATCTATGCGTTGCAACAACTTAAAAGGAACCTGACAGCTGATACTGTATACCGTATTTTTTGGACTATAAGACGCACTGGACAATAAGACGCACCTAGGTTTTAGAGGAAGAAAATAGAAAAAAATGGAAGCAAAAAATGTGGTCATGATGGGAGGGATCTGCTGCTGACACTGTTATAGGGGTAATGTACCCCAATTCTATACTAATTTCCCCCATCCTGGTATATATATGCCCCCATCCGAGTATATGTAGTAAAAGGACAAGAATACACTAACAATGTGCACACCTAAATTAATAAGTTAAATTTTATTGAAACATAACACACGTGACAAAGATTAAAACCATCTAAAAACAACAACACCATGGAAGCAAATAAATAATATAAGGGGGGGATTTCACTCAGCGTGAATTTTTTCTGCAGATTACATAGGGTATGCGAGCATAGATAGTATAGTAGTAAAGTGCACAGTGCAAATACAGTACTGTATATATAATACGCTGATTCTCAGAAGGTATAGTAATAGAAATTATATGAACTATATTCAGATGTATATATCCACACAATTTCCCAGTAATGCAGCTATATACCCTGTAGGCTTAGAAAGTGTAACCACCATACAATGATCAGTTAACAGATGACTCTCATCTCAAAAAGGATCAAAAAGCTCAGGCAAGTTGAGAACTAGGATGTGGTTGAACAGGAGCAGTGGGGGATCACTGTTGTTTCTATTGTTGTTTTTTGTGGCTCTTGGATCATTTTCATAATGAATTGACCAGGCACCCAATCTAATTCACAACTAAGTACAATACGTTACAATTAATTTTCAAAAATACCCATATTCATTTTGCAGAAAAAAACCTGTAGGTTTTTTTCACAGATTTATGATGACGTTTACCTATTACAATTTAATAGATGAAACCTGTGGCAATATTTATTGAAAAATCTGAGCATAATAATAAATCAATCAAAAGGATACTTTTTGTAACATAGAATATCCATTTTCTTAACATTTTTTCTGTTATTTTACAAATAATATGCCATAGAATTATTTGCATGGAAAAGTGACACCTTAAAATTTATAAGGCTTTAAATGACATTTTAGCATTTGGCCCACACTAATGTAATGTAAGAAACAACATTAGAGTTGCTTAGGTAGAAACCCTTTCTTAAGTTCACTACTTGTGAAATGATTCAAGAAGACATTACTGAGCAATGTGTTTTGTGGTCTAATAAACCAGTGAATAGAAACTAGTAACAGATTGTACTTGAATCATGGGCAGCACCTGATAATCCATGGTTTGGAAAAGTCACCTTCAAGCCAATGGATCTTTTGCAATGTTTTATGTCTCTGGACACCTCAAATATATATTTTGCATTTGTCTTCCTAGGTTACAGCACTGATGTGTATAATGTTCAGTCAGTGGCTAAATAGCGCACTGTAATTGTTTTATAAAAAAATATGACTCTATTCAACCAGGATTCACTTGGTCAGATATAACTATAAATTATTGCCAAGAATGTAACCCTGTAATACAAGGTTCCTTCCTTTATCTTCAATGTTTTACACTACTGCAATGAAGCATGAATGAGGGATGAATAGTTGAAAAGGTCAAAGCTGAGCTCCTCATTCAGATCTGAAATGTAGTTTATGATTTGAAAATATAAATATAAGTAAGCTATTAACAGGTGATTAATCAATGTACAAGGTAACCATGGCAATTAGGATTTGAATTTGATCATCACTTAAAAGTTAACTCTCTACCACTATAAGATCTTGTGAATAACAGTTAGAAGTTTTCTCACTTTCTGTGTAGATGTGTCCAACAATTGTCAAATTTTTAGTCTATCAAAATAGATTGACAGTCTATGGAGGCACGTTTCTTCTTATGGAGAGTGCCAAGGTGCCAAGGGGTGGTAGATTAATTTTCCCAAGAGGCCACAAGATAGACCGTGACTGTTGGCAGCATCAATAGGCTGAAATTAATGCTGCTCAATATTAATATTAACATATTAATTATAATATTATTTTTTATTAATTGTATGACTTAATATTGAGCAGAATTAAGTATGCTGACATCCCCCTATATACAGTATGAGCCCCAATGTAGCAATAAATGAAACTTAAAATGTAACTTTTATTGATATTGAATATTAAAAATACCCGTAGATTCAAGTATATAAAAGTGTATGTGCTCAAAATACAAAACCAATACAAAACCAATACAAAAAAAGACAAGAGTGACCTGCTCACTCAAATTTCATGACTCCAAATTATACCCTAATATCTTATACAAACCAGGCAAAGTCAGGGAAAAGACAGAGTAGGTGAGATGACCTGGTTGATAAATCAATTATATCTCCTCTCTCATCTCTGTCTATTGCCCTACAGGTGCCCTCCGTTCTACAAATGACCTAAGACTAACATCCCCCATAATCCGAACCTCTCACCTCCTTCTCCAAGACTTTTCTCGTGCTGCTCCAGTTCTCTGGAATGCTCTACCCCAGACGATCCGATTGATGCCTAGCCACCATGTCTTCAAGCGCGCTTTGAAATCCCATCTCTTTAAACAAGCCTACCATCTCAACTACTCAGTAAACTAACTTTCCCCTGTTCCCTCCTTTTAATTATTATTCTGAACCCTACTATTCATTTGTCTCCACACCCTCCATGCACATGATAACTGCACTCGATTCTTGATTATTGCACTTAAACATACTGGCTGATGACCGGATCATTCAGCCTTATATGAAAATCCCTATTTATTATAATTGCTAGACCTGAAATAACAAGCACTTTTCATCTACTGTGTCCCCCCATTTCCTTGTAGATTGTAAGCTTGCGAGCAGGGACCTCACTCCTAATTTAACTGTTTAAACTGTTTTAAATTGTATTGAATTTATTGTCTGTACATGTCCCCACTTACAGTAATTGTAAAGCGCTGCGGAATATGTTGGCACTATATAAATAAAAAATATTATTATTATTATTATTACTCAATGACTTTGAGCAGTTTCTCTTTGACCCGTTTTAGGTGCAGGAAAATGCTCTATTGTGTAAATATGCCAGAGTTACAGTATATTTATGTGGAAGAAACACACAATAAATTCCTGATATGTAAAGTATTTTCAGGTACTGTATATTGATCTACATATTATTACATCAGAAAAAGATGGTAAGATAAATGTATAGCAGGTCATGCCTTATAGATAAATATTCAATGGAGAAGTGAAACAAGAAAAATGCATATCACTCATCCTTGCTGCAGCTATGGTGTTATAAACTCTTATCCTGTCCTGGTATATATCCTCTCCATAAACCAGGTATCAATATTTGCAGAAAAACAGGAATATTAGATACACCAGTACCACTTACTTAATCATACCCCCTTTCATAAGAAATCAGCAGGACAGGGTTTTAGATAAGTAAACAATGGATGGATCTCACCCTGTGCTGTAGAAACCCATAGACAAAAAACTATGGGAGGTTCACATGAGAGGAGACTCGCCCTAAGGAAGATTTGAGTATAATTTGGAGTCATGAAATTTGAGTGAGCAGGTCACTCTCGCCTTTTTTCGTTTATTGGTTTTGTATTTTGAGCACATGCAGTTTTATATATTTGAATCTACTGGTATTTTTAATATTGATCAATAAAGTTTACATTTAAATTTCCTTTATTGCTTACGTATCTACCTAATTCCCCTAAATCATTTATCTGCATGAGCCCTCCGCTATATACTAGCCCCCATACAATATGAGCCCCCACATAGCCTCCTCAATGAACAACCAAAGCGATCAACTTGCGGAGCCCTTATACATGTAAACCATAACAAAAAAAAACCTTAAAAAATTCTCATATATATATATATAGACCTTATATGACCTGAACAGTTGGTATCTTCTCCCGACACATATCCCCCCTCTTTTGGTCATTCAGGGGTACATCTTCATCAGGGATTTCCTTCAATTATGACAGGAAATGGTGACTGTACTGCAATGAGGATAACAGCTCACAGGCCAAGGCAATATGCCTCTACATAGCCTCTACATACAATATGAGCCCCCACACAGCCCTCTACATATAGTATGAATCCTGACATAGCCCTCAATATAAGGTATGAGCCCCCACATAGCTACCTAGATGCAGTATGAGCCCACACATAGCCCACTACATACAGTATGAGCCCCCATATAGCCTCCTATATACAGTATAAACCCGCACATAGCTCCCTATATAACATATGAGCCCGCACATAGCTCTCTATGTACAGTATGAGCCTGCACATAGCTCCCTAGATACAGTATGAGCCCCCATATTGCATCTATATATAGTATGAGCCCCCAAATAGCTGCTTATTTACAGTTTGAGCCTCCAAATAGCCTTCTATATACAGTATGAGTCCGCATAGCTACCTATATACAGTATGAGCCCCTATATAGCCTCCTATATACAATATGAGCTCACACACAGCTTCCTGTATATGGTATGAGCTTGCACATAGCTCCCTATATACAGAATGAGCCCCCACATAGACTCCATTATATTATTACTATTATTATTATTATTAATTTATATAGCGCCATTGATTCCATGGCGCTGTACGTAAGGGGTTACATACAAAATAAGAATATCACTACAGTAAACAAGCTAACAATGATAGACTGGTACGGAGGGAAGAGGACCCTGCCTTTGCGGGCTTACATTCTACGGGAATGGGGAGGATACAGTAGGTTGGGGGGGTTGCAGTAGTAGTAGCTTCGGCGTTGTTGAGGAGGCAGTGAGGTCATTGCAGGCTGTAAGCTTTCTTGAAGAGATGGGTTTTCAGGTTCAATCTGAAGGATCCGGATATGGTGGATAATCGGACGTGTTGAGGCACAGAATTCCAGAGGATGGGGGATATTCGGGAGAAATCTTGGAGGCGATTGTGTGAGGAACGGATAAGTGTGGAGGAGAGAAGGAGGTCGTGGGAGGACCGGAGGTTACGTGAGGGAGTATATCGGGAGATTAGTTCAGAGATGTACGGAGGAGAGAGGTTATGGATGGCTTTGTAGGTCAGTGTTAGTAGTTTGAACTGGATGCGCTGGGCAATTGGGAGCCAGTGAAGCAATTTGCAAAGGGGCTTAGCAGAGGAGTAGCGAGGCGAGAGATGAACAAGTCATGCAGCAGAGTTGAGGATGGACTGGAGGGGTGCGAGAGTGTTAACAGGGAGGCCACAGAGGAGGATGTTGCAATAGTCGAGACGGGAGATGATGAGGGCATGCACAAGCAGTTTTGTAGAGTTAGTTTTGAGGAAAGGACGGATTCTGGAAATATTTTTGAGCTGGAGGCGACAGGAGGTGGCGAGAGCTTGGATGTGGGGTTTGAAGGACAGGGCAGAGTCAAGGGTTACTCCGAGGCAGCGGATTGTCAGTACAGCAGAAAGAGTGATGTCGTTTATTGTGATAGATAGATCAGGTGGGGAAGATATGCGAGATGGGGAAAGATAATGAGTTCAGTTTTGTCCACATTGAGCTTGAGGTAGCGGGAGGAGAAGAAGGAGGATATGGCTGCTAGACATGCTGGGATTCTGGACAGCAGAGAGGTGACGTCTGGGCCAGAGAGGTAGATCTGGGTGTCATCAGCGTACAGATGGTACTGGAAGCCATAGTATTTTAAGAGCTGTCCCAGGCCAAGGGTATAGATTGAGAAGAGTAGGGGTCCTAGGACAGAGCCTTGAGGGACTCCAACAGAGAGGGGGATGGGTGAGGAGGTAGCGTGGGAGTGGGAGACGCTAAATGTGCGGTTAGAAAGGTATGAGGAGATCCAGAATAGGGCAAGGTCTTTGATGCCAAAGGAAGAGAGGATCTGTAGTAGGAGGCAATGGTCAACTGTATCGAAAGCAGAAGACAGGTCAAGTAGAAGGAGTACAGAGAATTGTCTGTTAGCTTCGGCTGTAAGTAGGTCATTGGTGATTTTAGTAAGGGCAGTTTCGGTGGAATGGTGGGGGTGGAAGCCGGATTGTCGGTTGTCAAAGAGAGAGTTAGATGAAAAGTGGGAGGAAAGTTCAGCGTGAACGTGTTGCTCAAGGAGTTTGGAGGCAAATGGGAGCAGCGATATGGGGCGATAGCTGGACAGGGCGGATGGGTCTAGGGATGGCTTTTTGAGGATGGGTGTGATTGTAGCATGTTTGAAGGCAGCATTATATAGCATGAGCCCCATATAGCCTCCTATATACAATATGATCCCGCACATAGCCTCCTATATACAGTATGAGCCTCACATAGTCTCCTATATACAGTATGAGTACTCACACAGCCTCCTATATAAGTATGAGCCCTCACATTGCTGCCATATGAGGCCCCATATAGTCTCCTATATAAGGTATGAGCCCGCAAATAGCTGTCTATATACATTATGAGCCCATACATACCTCCCTATATACAGAATGAGCCCCACATAGCCTCCTATATACAGTATGAGCCCGCACATAAACCCCTATATACAGTATGAGCCCCCCACATAGCAACCTATATACAGTATGAGTTATCACAAAGCCCATATTTATAGGCACACATCCCATACAGATATTAATAAAAAAAACACCACATACTCACCTTGCTCCCGTTCCCACGGCACTCTGCTCCAATCCCCGAGGCTCCACTTGTACTTGTGGAGCATACATTCTGGCATGCTCCAGCTGATGAAGTCATTGCACTAGCACATCACTGCAGAGGCAATTGGAGTTCCCTTGGTGCTCCGCTGCTATTCTGTGTCGTCACCAGTGGAGCTCCAGGAAACCTCACTGCCCAGATAAGAGCGCGACCGATGGCGGCGCACAGAACATTATAATGAGGGCAATCTGGCCATGGGCCCCCCAGACATTACACTGTTGATTATAATATGGATACATTAGAGAAGCCGATAGCAAAACTTTGGTGGCAGGAACAATGCATTCATGGCTAATTTCTTGGGCCCCGCGAACAACATTGATGCTGATTACATTCTTGTACATAAGCTTGATTGCATTTGGAAATGTTGATTAAAGGAAAATGTTCTTAAGACAAAAATCTGGCAATAGATACTATAAAACAATTGGCATTAACTGTATGATCATTGCAGACAATCATTACTATGATGGTGAATAAACAAAATCTAATTTTTTGGAGGAGCACGTCCTGTAATCAGAACACTATTAATATAATTTTGATTTATATGATCTGACTCTTTGGACATTGAGTCATTTCATTAGGTTGAAACCAATTCTGCAGGAAAAAATAGAGCCCTCACATTTTCAATAGATGATTTTTTCTGAATCTATAGGATGTATTTCCCATTAGACATGGGAAGTATGTGAATAATGAAAGCAAAAACACGCGATCAGGAAAACCCAAGGAAATGTTAATTAGTGTAAAAATGAACTTTTATTAAATATAATAGGTTAAAAGATCAGGAAAATATCTGACAAAGGCGGTGCAAAGCACATACATTGTAAAAAATCCATCATAGTGTAGGACCAACGGGGTTCATACTGTGAGAGATAGTATGGCACTATGGCCCGTAGATACACCTTAAATACCTCACATTGTCGCATCAAAGTCTCATCAAGGTTATATTGTTAATTGTCCAGGAAGTTTGATTATCCACTATGGCTAGCAATGCATTAACTAATTACTGCCCAATAGGCATACAACCAGCCATAAGCAAAAAAGCAAGTAAGTCAGAAATATAGTATATGCAGTATATACCTGGACACAGGACAGGACAGTGTGGGGACTCACAGATGGACCACGCGTCCACCGAAACGCGCGTTGGGGTGGACGCGTGGTCCATCTGTGAGTCCCCACACTGTCCTGTCCTGTGTCCAGGTATTTACTGCATATACTATATTTCTGACTTACTTGCTTTTTTGCTTATGGCTGGTTGTATGCCTATTGGGCAGTAATTAGTTAATGCATTGCTAACCATAGTGGATAATCAAACTTCCTGGACAATTAACAATATAACCTTGATGAGACTTTGATGCGACAATGTGAGGTATTTAAGGTGTATCTACGGGCCATAGTGCCATACTATCTCTCACAGTATGAACCCCGTTGGTCCTACACTATGATGGATTTTTTACAATGTATGTGTTTTGCACCGCCTTTGTCAGATATTTTCCTTATCTTTTATCCTATTATATTTAATAAAAGTTAATTTTTACACTAATTAACATTTCCTTGGGTTTTCCTGATCACGTGTTTTTGCTTTCATTATTTTCCTATGTTTGGCGATTTTCCCATACCAATATCCTAAGGTGTGAGTTACTCTATTTTTGAACTCAAGTTAACATGCACCAGTTGAGAACTGTTTGTGTATGGGAAGTATGTGACTGTATGTTTGTGACCAGCATTTGGACTTGAATATATGGACAAATGTGAAAGACACTGCTGTGACTACAGGTAAGATAGGAGACCCAGGACAAACCTCATCTGTGACTTTAGGGGGCAAAAAATTATGACACTCCTACAATTACCATGGAAAAGAATCGCACTAATGTAATTATAGTTCATTATTTGTTACAAATTTATATTTTTCCAATTGTTTGTTTCTAGTTTAGGGGCAAGGACAAAGACACCAATTATTCAGTGTTATTATAGATGCAATTTCTATTGCTTTGTGCTAAAGGAAACGTGACCATAGATTCATGCTGACTAAACTATGGGTAGCATAAATCAGATAAAAAATAATTAAAAAGAGCAGCAGAAAGTGCCTTAAAGGCAGCATGACTATACTGTCAGTTCCCTCTAAACTTTACAGCTGTAGCTAGTTTCGACCTCAATGACAAGCCCTGTTTTTTAAATCTGATGTGTCAATCTATGTGTAAATAATTGGTTATAAAAAATTTTCTTCAAAGTGATTCCAAGAATGTTTTTTTTATTGAGATTTGGGCCTCATTTAAGCAAAGCTTTTTCCTCAGAAAGCTACACAAAAATTTAGCATTTTCACTTAGCCCCGACAAAGTGGGCAAAGCCTGGGAGGGACAGGGTGTGAAAGGGCGCGACATCCCCCACTCATCAAAATCATGAAAATCATGATGAGCAGTGGCATTCAGTGAGCAACAAATCTCAGTCCTGACTCTGACTAGACTAAGATTTGTAGCAAGGTGCACGTGGAGGGACAGACTATTTCGCATCTCTCCTGATTAATTGTTTCATATAACCCCAGTCCACTGTCCACTTCAATGCTCTCTGGTCATAGACAGGAGCTCCGTGAATTTCTTTACCTTCTAGTATCCTAGCCTTAGCTTATGATTAGCAGGGCTGTCGAGACATCACCTGTGCACCAGACACTACACAGATGACATCATGCCAGGCTGGGGAATAAAATGCCACGCCTGATTTCCCAGAAGCTCAAGAAATTTGGGCACTCTCTGTCTACAGCCAGAGAGCACAGACCTAAACCATGGACCGGGGTTGCATGAAATAATCCGCTCCTCTCTATCTGAGATACTAGTGCAATGTAAAACCCCAAAAAGTGGCCCCATTTAAGGCACTTATCTAGCTGTGCAATTAGCATTTTGACCTCACAAGTCATGGTCGAAAGTCTTGGCACTGAATTTAATTTCCTAATGGCTTAAGTTTTTCACGTAAAAATCAGGCATTACGCATTTGTAATTCAATAGAGATGTGCTGATTACCATTTTTTCACTGGATGGTCCTAGTGAAATAAACAGTAACATGAGCTAATGTGAAACTTGCCTACACAAGTCTAAGAGTGCACAAAAAAAACCAAATCCCATACATATCATTAGTATAGAATCTGATATTTATGGGTGCATTTTCTTTAATACCCTTGGAAACTGTGTGTTAAACAATAAAATTCCACCCAAAACAGGCAAATAGCTATAACTCCTAGACTAATAATATGAAAACCGAAAAAGTTTCCTCAAAGCCACCTCAAAGGATATATGGCAAAATTAAATGCATCAAAGCTCAAGGGGGGGAAGATGAAAAAACTGAGCATCAGACAAAAAATAAGTAATCAAGTTTTATTGCTTCAATAATAGGGATAACAATAAATTCTATATAATTAAAGTTAGTGAGAAATACGGCTAAGAACACACATAGGGAAGATGTACATAATGTCACGCAAAGTGAGAGAAAGACTAAGTGCAATACAAAGGGAAGAGGGGAAGGAATCCCAAACACTATTGACAGGGGGAGTGGAGACCCCTAGGCAGATCTAATATCACCCTGTTTACCCTATCGTCCCTATATAGGTGCCACACCTATCACCGAGCAGAAACCTAATCCCTCAATGTCCCTAGAGCTTGGCCCTAGATAGGGAGGGGATAGGGTGAGCACTAGTCAAGCCCCACTACAAACTAAAGACAACAAAGGGGATACACTTAGCTTGAGCAGACACCAAAGAGATAACACCAACTGTCCTCCAAGGGCACCAGAGAAGAAATTTGCCGACTGCTAGTGCTCCAAGCCTACACAGAGGTACATAAAAATATCACCGGTGACTCTCTGGAGAAACTGAGACTATTTAACTACCCAGCAAGGGTGTGTCAATCAGCAGCTGAATGTGGAGGTCGCAGCTGGGTCCTAAGGAAGAAGGATAAAACTATGCTACAGAGATGAGGGAATCAAGAAGGCATCTGCAATACCAAGAGCAGTGACCTTCTACAGCTGGCTCCAGAGTGACTGTCTGTCACACCTGACATACCGGTGACACATACTCTTAGATAAGAGGCAAAAAAGAACCCCACAATTTATGCTTCTAAAAATCGTAATAGTGGCTGTAGATGACAGGAAACCAATATATTAGATTTGATGCTGAACATACAATTACATTTATAAATATATTTCTATTATTTGTCATTCACTGCTGGATATTTATTAGTGTACAATGCTTAAAAGTGAATTCAGTGAAACATATGTGAACAGCTTCAGGGCCTATGTACTGATGTAGATATATGCATAAATGTATAAAAGCGTTTTATTATGTAGAATGACGTTTAAAGTAGAAACCTGTGAAAAACAGGACATAGGATTGCCAATGGAACAACTCCACAAAAGATTACATTACTGTAATAGATAATCGTAATATTCTACAATGAAAGTGATAAATATGCAAAAGTAGCCAAATAGCAAAAATTTGCAAAAATGCAAAAAATAGTAATCTATTAATGCAGTGTCACAATGCTGTAACAATGCATATAAAAAGTCATCAATACTCATATTAGACACAATATCCATTAAATATGGATGATCTTCATGATTATACAAACATAAAGTTTAGTAGAATATAATAACTTGAGACATGATATACTAATCAAAATAGTGAGGTGCATATTGGGGTTGCACAAAACCTTGGAAACTATATTTGATTGTGTAGATTATAAAATGTTAATGTATAAATACAGATAACACAAGGATAAGACACAGATGACAATATGGATGATTTTTTAAATGCTCGTTTGACCCCAGCATTGAATTGATGTTAATCACGACTTATTTGTTGTGACCAATAACAAATCTCCAACTCTTATAACTGTTAAACTATTTGCATGGGCTTTCTCTGGGTTCTCTGGATTTCTCCCATACTCCAAAGTCATACTGATAAGGAATTTAGATTGTAAGCCCCAATGGAGAATATGATGAAAATACATACTTTTTTATCTGATTATTCGTTATATATACTGTATCTTTTATCTGTTTCTGAATTTACATTTAGTACAGAAATCTTTAAAACAATTAAGAATTGTATTATTTGTATTATATTTTTCTTACTGTATTTATTTTTTACTCTTATTCTCTTGTAATATTTGCGTATGTAAATATTACATGTGTGATATGATCAAAGAACAATTGAATTTGACTTCGGTTTATAGTAATATTTTCTCAGTAGAACATTTCTATTGCATTTGATCTGTTTAGTGTACAGATCTTTGATACAGTTCTCTAAGTGAAGCTAATATCAAAAAGCTGCTGAATTGTAATTGTATAAATCTTCTCCTGACGTCAGTTTAGAAAAGATTTTGGAACAAATTCATCAAGTAAAATAAGATTTGAACTTTAAAATTAATATCCTTTCCTATTCAGTTTTAGTGTGCCCTACATATTGGTTGGCATTGCATGATATTTGAAAGTGACAGAAACATCTCACAGCGAAATAAAATTACATATATGAAAATGGATGTTAATGTGGTTAGATTAATAATCCTTGAATAGATATGCAGTTACTATAAATGTTTTCATCAATATGAGATATTATTCACACTGGCATAACAGCTTCTACTTACTATAGAAGCGAAGATTCTGTGATGAACTTAAATGTTGACTTTAATGGAGGTTCCGTGGGGGTTCCTTTAAAGTAGGGGTGCACAATCTATGGCTTGGAGGCAACATTCGACCGGCAATACCTTTATATGTGTCCCTGAACCATCTGCACAGTGTCTTGTCATATGTAAAAGGAAGAAACTAGCTCACCCTTGCATAGAATCAATCAGCACGGAAGCTCGAGATCGACGCTACTACCCGGCGCACGGCAAATGCAGGAGGAGGAATGATCCACCTTCCAATCCTCTTAAACTTGGTTTGAAATAAAGAATTTTGTTTTATACATGCCTGGATTGGAAGCTGGATCATTCCTCCTTCTCCTGCATAGTGTCTGGTCATATGGGTTTCCATGTCACGGAGAAGATCAGTGGTGCATTGCACCATAGGGACGTGTGCTATGTGTGCTTCGGAGGGATAAATGATTCCTACAGCACAGAATGGATTAGATGAGATGAAGAAGTGACCATACATGAGTGCTATTATATTCATTGCAGTTTACGGGAGAAGGGAAACACTCACTGCTTCAGCATCTGGCATATACTACAATGTAGAGAGCAGAACTCATGGTCTCTTATTAACTGGATTGCAAACACATAAGAAGGGTACCTCTATCTTCTTGATAAGTTTAAGCCTGAAGTCTTAAAGGTTAGTGCAAAATTACACAGAAAATCTGCAAATAAAGGAAGTAAATGGCATGTGTGAGAGGGTGGAGAGGGGAATGGCAGCACGGGCGCAAGAAAATTGAGTCCAAATGGCAATTATTGTATAAATAGTTTAGGACACAACAAGGGGGAAATAAAGAAAATGACAGAAAAAGATGATTAATTGTTAACCAGTGCTGTGGAGCTTCGTATTGCCCCATTACCTAGTGGTATAGCACAAAAAGCATGATCGCCTAATGCATGGTGACTATTCCATAATGTCAAGCAGAACACCAATGCGTCCCCAGTAAATCAAAAACATTTTTTTGCCATATGGTTATACCTCAGAAGATGAGATTGCGCCCAGACAGGTGGTAAGGAAGACAAGTGCCTCTTCCCTCATATCCCTTCACAGATGGAGTAACATGTTCAACCGAAATTGATGAGAAGTAAGATGTGGAGACGAATTTTCACATAGGTATACTTCAAGATAGTTCTGGTCTGAATACGTGAAAAGACATGGGAAGGAACAAACATAAATTAATAATGAACAATGCAACAAAAGATTAAAACCACAAATAAAACCACAGCTTCTCTCAGTTTTATTATGGATTAAAGGGCCCGTGACGTCACGTGGCTTTCATCTTTGGATGATGTGTGTAAAGATGGTGTAGAGGTGAACACTGATATTACTGGCTTAAACTCGCAGCTTAAGATTTCTCAACTGAAGGACTTGATTAGAAGAACACGCACATGGTGGAACCATGCATTTTTAGACAAACATATCCAACGGGGGCTTCTTCCCAGGGGCCTACATATCCAGGTTTTTCCTTCCTTTCCTATCGACGATGATCAATTTAAAGATAAATGGGAGGAATGTGCTAATACATGCTCACAGGGTTTCCTGACACTTCTCAGAGACAGGAATCATATTACCATTACTGAAATGGAAAAAGAAATTGAGAAAATACCCATGATCAATCACATGGGTATTTTAAGGTTCTCACAGCGCTCCTTCCTCACTTTCCCTTGACAAAGCTGGACTTGTTCCTCTCAAAACGCGCATCGGGAGGGAAGAGGCACTTGTCTTCCTTACCACCTGTCTGGGCACAATCTCATCTTCTGAGGTATAACCATATGGCAAAAACATGTTTTTGATTTACTGGGGACGCATTGGTGTTCTGCTTGACATTATGGAATAGTCACCATGCATTAGGCGATCATGCTTTTTGTGCTCTACCACTAGGTAATGGGGCAATATGGAGCTCCACAGCACTGGTTGACAATTAATGATCTTTTTTTGTCATTTTCTTTATTTCCTCCTTGTTTTGTCCTATACTATTTATACAATAATTGCCATTTGGACTTCATTTTCTTGCGCCCGTGCTGCCATTCCCCTCTCCACCCTCTCAGACATTCCATTTACTTCCTTTATTTGTAGATTTTATGTGTAATTTTGCACTAATAAAGTTCTTACCTTTTGCATCAACCTTTAAGACTTCAGTTTTTGCCTTTTTTTTCATTTATTAAATGAACTAAAGTATTCCAATTTTTTTTAAATGATAATGCTATAAGTAAACCCAGGGGAATACACAAACCAAAGGGGGGCTTTGTGATAGGGCAGCATATTTTCCATTTTGCAGTCCAGTACTTTATCACAATGCATCTCTTTGTGTTTAGCAAGCATTTCTTATCACTTGTCTTTATGGAAAGAGCTTGAATTTTGTTAAAAAATATTTTAAAAATGTAGATATTTAAGTGGGAATGTCTGTACTTGCACTTCTAGTTCAATTTGACAATCATATATGCCATACCTATACTGTGGCTTGCTGTCACGTTTTGATTTCTGTTAATGTAACTGCCTGCTTAACATTTCTTTTTATGTAAGCTTGTAAGCTTGTAAGCTTATGTAAGCTTATGTAAGTCAGCAACAATATGTTATTGAAATCAATTTTCTGAAAGTTACATGCCATTAAGTAGTCCATAGAAGACCTATAGATATAATTAGAGATACAAGTAGTTGTAGATAACACTGTCTGATTTTTTATACTGAAGTGAGTTGCAGAATATGTCTTTTTCTCTTAGGTCCCTAGGATAAGATTAACATAGTAATCTTTGACTTCACGACATCCCTCCAGCCTGTCACAGAACTGGACAATAAAACAACTGTAATAGAAATCTAGCATGAGACAATTTTGCTGGATGCCAGGTCATCGGTATTTCCATAATTTGAAATAAATATTATATATATTATATATATATATGTATATCACATAGAAGAATAAAAATATATGTGCTTTATAGCTAAAGATGTGTAAGCAACAAGTGATCAACAATTTTCATGAAAAATAAGATGATGTCAAGGGTAGAGATGAAAGAATTTATTTTAATGAAATTAAATGCTACCCGAATGTACAAAAATCTACATTTTTTGAGAATACGGATTTTGTAAGTTTGCTTCCAGCAGATTCAGCAAAATGGCGGATGGCTGGCTTCCATTTTGCTGTACCATAGACAACAAGCAAAACTTTAAAAAGAAAGGAAAACATTCTATCGTCATCACTAATCTGTCCAGCCCCTTCGCTATTCACTGATAGCAGTCCAGTCCTTAGAGGCACCTCTTCTTTTCCGTCTCATGTTTCTCATCTCCTAGTCTATTCTCTCTTGGCTGGCACTTCCAGCCATGACCCGTTCTTGGAGGATTACTGTGTGTCGCACATTATGCTGTCACAGACTTGCAAAACGCAGTGAACTCTGAAGCCTTGTCACTGCCACAAGTTTCAGCCTAGACTGACTGTTGTTGAGGCCTGAGGCCTCTTCCTTTGACTGTTGGAGCTCTGGGCTGTTCACTGTAGATCGGTATTTCCAGCAACGACTAGGCCTCAGAGGTCACAGCATGTCACACATTCACGATATGACACATGGAGTAACTTCCAGCAGATAGAAAGAAGGAGCTACACACCAAACGATATGTAGAAATGCTTTAAATAAGATGTATTATAAGTTTTAATATCAATTGATCACACCACAGTAGGTACAAGAATAAATAATGTTTTGGGTATCAAACCCTTCATCAGACGTGTAAGTAATGGTCACTGCACATAAGTTAGAGAGGTCCAGGGTTCAGGGTAGGCTTCCCAATTAAAAGGATAACCAGGACCCAACTCTATTGTTGTATGTGACACGCAGTGACTTCTGAGGTCAGTTTGCGGCCAGAATTCTGGCCTTAAAGAGGTTGTCCACTACTTTAACAGTGTTTGCCTATCCTTAGGGTAGGTCATCAATATCTGATCGGTGGGGGTGTGACACCCGGCACACCCGCCGATTGGATTGCCTGGTGTTAGCGGCAGTTGGAACTGAACAGTTATGGAGCTGCACAGTGCAGCTCTGCCTACTGTATAGCAGCTGTGGCCAGGTACTGCACATCTGGCACCTATTCAAATCAATAGGGGGCGAATGTGTAGTATCTGGCAGTGGACACTATATAGTAAACAAATCTGTGCGGTGCAACTGCGTAACTGGTCAGTTCTGGCCAAAATAAAGAAAAGCTGATCTGCCATCAATGTTAAAGTAGTGAATAACCTATTTAAGTGAACAGCCAAGAGATGAGCCTAGATACTGGAGATAGAAGAGGTGGCTCTGAGGACCAGATGGCGGCCAGCGAACAGCGGAGAGGTCAAACAGATGAACACTGAGGTGACTAAGCTTTGTTTTGTTTTCAGAGAAACCCCTAGAGCGTCATAAGGGACATTCATTTTGCTACAAATTGAATTTTCTAGGAAAATCCGTGCAATTTAGCAAATTCACAATTTGTTAGATCCGCTCATCTCTAGTCAACAGTAAACAATGCACACTTGTTTAAAGATGAAAATACTTTTTTTAATATGGCTAAAAACAAGAAAAAAACTATCAGTGAAATTACCTTTATTGGTGAATAAATAGATATTAAGATTTATATTATCAATTATTATCAATTGCAAATATCTTACAGTTCCAGAAAAAAAACAATTATATATTCAAATAAATACAGTTAAAGAAAGGTTCTTATTAGTGATGAGCGAGCACTAAAATGCTCGGGTACTCGTTGCTCGGGTTGAGCACATTGGAATACTGGCTAGCATCGAGCCCAATGTAAGTCTATGGGAAACTCGAGCATTTTTCAGGCGGCTCACCCCGGCGGTCTGCACAGGGCCTAAAAATTGCCCAAATCGATGAGAACAGTGCTCAAATGACATGGGAACAGCATGGGGAAGACCCCTGGAAGCATCTCTGACTCCCAGATCACTGCTGTCAGCAATGTGGTCAGAGTATTATGCCACTTTTACGGACTCACAATAAAACATACAAAAACAAAACCAAAATGGATTTTCCTGGAAAATATGTTAAGGAACATCCTTTCCAGGGTAATCACTTGTATATAAGGCAAAATAAATAACCAAAAACAAAACTACTCCTCCACACCTTGGGCTATATTAACACGTAGCATTTTTGATGTGTTTTTGCACTTTTGCATTGCTTTCAACCAAGACAAATGCATTCACCAGGAAATGTCATTTTAACATTTTACAACCTTATCTGGCCATGTGGTGTGTGTGACACATCATCAGACACATGCATACAGTGCTGAAAAGACATGGGAACAGCATGGGGAAGACCTCTGGAAGCATCTCTGACTCCCAGGTCACTGCCTAAAAGTGTGCCCATCATAAGTGATCCTTGGCGCATGCGAAAATGCCTCCCGCCATGCAACTGTCATTGCAGACTTGCAACAATCACAGTCCACGTCCTTGTCCCAGTGCAGCGTTCAGTTGTCCCTACCCCATTCCTTGGAATGCAAGCGTAATTATGCAGCCAACCACCGACCAACCCACAGGCTGCAATACTATACTGCCAAATTTTTGACAGCTGCTTGCACTTGAAATGTGGCCTTTTAGGCTCGTGGAGGCGGAAGCTTTTCACAACCTCATGTGTCGTGTCCATACTCTGTCCCCAGCCACCACTATTTCCCCCGGTGCTGTCTCTGCCTTCTACAAGCGCGGGTCACTGAACATTACTGCTGGTACTTTTCTATGGGAATCTGCTTGCCTCCTACCAGCCTGGAATATTTCCAGTAAACTATGGTACGTCACCATGGTATTAGCACTGCCCCCAGTTACAGTAGTGAAGCCTTCCCCAATTTCATTCTCAGGAATTTTATTTGGTAGACTGAGTGGCTGCCCAAATACATTAGTTTCTCACAAAGAAGCTGAAGATAGAGTCTAAGTAGGTGCAAGTTTCTCCAGCCTGTTAGATATCAGAGGGTGAACGGCAGCACATTGGATCAGTGGTTAGCACTGAAGCCTTGCAGCACTGGGATCCTGGGTTCAAATCCCAGCAAGGACAACATCTGCAAGGACTTTGTATGTTCTCCCTGTGTTTGCGTGGGTTTCCACCTCAGTAAAAAAGCAGCCATAGAGTGTCCGGGAACCTTCCCACACACTTTTCTTAGCCAGGACTCCTTCTCGGCAGGGTTGTATGGTCCCACCAGAGAATCCTCTGGTGTGCCCTGGCTTCTACATCAGGAGAGTTCATGATAGCGCTAACTTTGCAGCTGCTATGGGGCTCTTGAGCGGGGGAGAAAGGTGAGCCCTCAGAATCAAATCCTCTGGTGGGCCCAATGTTTTTCAATCTGAAACAGCTACTCAGTGGGAGTTGTATTTCACCACAGCCATATTCTTTAGCTCGGCGAAAGGACTAGCATAGAGGGAAACTGTATCTACTCCGGCTGTAATTTCTCCATCACCAGGTTCCGCTCATTGTCACACACGACCATGCCTGGCTGCAGGTTCAGTGGTGAGAGCCACAGATCAAGATGCTCTGTTACAGCTTTCAACAACTATGCAACGCTGGGCAGTTTGTCACCTAAGCATTAATCATATTATCTTCAGCACAGCCTGTTGCCGCTTGGCCAAGGCAGTGCTGCAGTACTTTCAGCTTGTGACTGATGTGGTCATTTCAGAGATGGAGGAGGAGGTGCAGGAGCTGAACAATGTGATTACATTGAGGTTACATTGGCGACTCTGTTTTTATACTAAAGAAAGATCCTACTGTTTTTTTTGTTTTTATGTTATTGTTTAAGGCAAATGCATTCACCGGGAAATATCATTTTAACATTTTACAAACTTATCTGGCATTGTGGTGCATGACACATCATCAGACACATCCTGTTTCATTGATGATGGAGGGAATCTGAAATACACATAGAGCAGGGCCACAGTAATAAGTACGACATGTTCTCATTAGAAAGGAGAGGGTCTGCTATACAGTTATAGGGTATGCAGTGAGTCCCACGACTGACCAATTTTAGGAAAAACCCCACTAAGAATATAAAGACACATAGAGCAGGGCCACAGTAACGACAAATTCCCATTGGAAAGGAGAGAGTCTGCTATACAGTTATAGTGTATGCAGTGAGTCTAACGGCTTACCAAATATATGAAAAACCCCACTAAGAATTTAAAGACACATAGAGCAGGGCCACAGTAATGACAAATTCCCATTAAAAATGAGAGAGTCTCCCATAGTGTTTACCTATGCAGTGAATGCAAGGGCTGCCAAACATTTGGAGGCACTTCAATGCCCCTTGGAAGAGACGTGAAGGAGGACCTCATTAAAAAAATGTTCCCATTAGAAAGGAGCGGGCCTCCTATACTTGTAATGCCTATGCAGTAAGTGTATGGGGTGACAAACATAAACCCCTGGGGGATATACATGAACATACTGTATAACATTTTTTTTTTACGGACATCATAAACACCCTTTAAAAAAATGATGTGGGTGTTGCATAATGGACCACGGTCACCCTGGTGATATGGTGGTGGAGGATGAGGAGAAGGAGGAGGACAAGAGCAAATAGACAAAATCAGGAAGCGTATACCCATGTGTGAGTGTGAAAAAGTGCATGGGAATACACCTCCCAAGACAAGACACTGGATTTGAGTTTATGTTACGCTGCTATCATTCGGTGGTGTTGAGAAGTCTGGCCCAATCCAGCCCTTGTTCATTTTTATAAGAGTCAGCCTGTCAGCATTTTCAGTTGACAGGCAGATGCGCTTATCAGTTATAATTCCATCAGAGGCACTAAAAACCCGCTCTGATAAAACGCTGGCTGCAGGGCAGGCCAGGACCTCCAAGGCATAGAGGGCCAGTTCATTCCACGTATCCAGCTTGGATACCCAATAATTATAAGGCACAGAGGAATCAAGGAGGACATTGGTACGGTCGGCAAGGTACACCCTGAACATCTTCCCAAACTTTGTACTCCTTGTGAGAGTACCCCGTGCCTCAGGGCCTGTGCGATGGGAGGGTCTGAGAAATCTCTCTCAGAACTTTGACAGTGTTCCCCTGCCTCTGCTGGATTGAAGTTGTGTCTCTCTCACCTGTACTCCTTGGTTGTCCAACGAAGTGTGCCCTCTGCCACAAGCGTTTTCAGATGGGAATTTTTTTATTAGTTCCGAAACAAGGGCCCTCTGGTACAGCCCCATTTTTGTAGACCTGTCCGCCTCAGGAATAAGAGATATAAAGTTCTCCTTGTAGCGTGGGTCTAGATGTGTCACTAACCAGTAATGACTGTCACCCAAAATTTGGAGAACGCGAGGGTCATGGGAAAGGCAGCGTAACATAAACTCAGCCATGCGTGCCAGAATACTAACAGGCAAGACTTCCGTGACCTCACCAAGAGGATGACTAACTGTGTTCTCCTCCTCCTTCTCTCTGTCCTCAGGCCACCCACGCTGAACAGACGGTATGACAGCTGTGCAGGTAGTACCGTGTATAGTGCATGAAACTAGCTCCTGTCCTTCCTCCTCCTCCTCTTCCTCATTTTCACCCAATCCACGTTGGGATGAGATGAGGCTGGGCTGTGTGTAATCACCCTGTATGGTTCCTTGCTCCATCTCATTGTGCTCCGCCTGGAATGCATCCTCTTTGATTGTGAGCAGAGAGCATTTCAGAAGACAGAGTAGCGGGATGGTGACACTAATTATGGCATCATCACCGCTCACCATCTTGGTGGAGTCCTCAAAGTTTTGGAGGATGGTACATATGTCTGACATCCATGTCCACTCCTGAGGTCTTATTTGTGGAGTCTGAACTGAATACCGATGGCCTTGTTGATGCTGGTACTTAACAACTGCCCTCTTCTGCTCACAAATCCTTCCCAACATCTGCAGTGTAGAGCTCCAAAGTGTGGGGACATCACACACCAGTCTGTGAGCCGGTAGCTACAAACACTGCTGAAGCACGGCAAGGGCTGCGGAAACTGTAGCTGACTTTCTAAAATGGGCACACAGGGGCCATACTTTAAGAAGCAGATCCGACAGGTCCGGGTAGGATTTGTGAAACCGCTGAACCATGAGGTTAAGCACATGGGCCAGGCATAGTACGTGTGTCAGCACGCCTTGCCTCAGAGCCGCCACCAGGTTACGGCCATTGTCACACACGACCATGCCTGGCTGTAGGTTCAGTGGTGTGAGCCACAGATCTGCCTGCTCTTTCAGAGCTGTCCACAACTCTTCAGCATTGTGCGGTTTGTCACCTAAGCATATTATCTTCAGCACAGCCTGTTGCCGCTTGGCCAAGGCAGTGCTGCAGTGCTTCCAGCTTATGACTGATGTGGTTATTTCTGAGATGGAGGCTGAAAACTAGGAGGAGGATGAGGTGCAGGAGCTGTAGACCGTGGAGGCAACCCTGATTGATCTAGGGCCCGCAATCCTTAGCGTTAGGAGGACGTGTTCCGTCCCAAGATCCGACTGGGGCCTGGCTTCCACTATGTTAACCCAGTGTGCCATCAGCGAGATGTACCGTCCCTGCTCACAAGCACTTGTCCACGTGTCCGTGGTTAGGTGGACTTTCCCGGTAACTGCGTTGTTGAGGGCACGGCTAATGTTTTGGGACATGTGCCTTTGTAATGCGGGGACGGCACACAGGGAGAAATAGTGGCAGCTGGGGACTGAGTATCGAGGGACGGCCGCCGCCATCAGGTTGCGGAAAGCTTCTGTCTACACGAGCCTAAAAGGCAACATTTAAGAGCGTAAGCAGTCGTGAAATGTGAGAATTTAGTAGTGTGGCCTGTGGGGCGTTGGCTGCATATTTGCTCTTGCATTCCAAGGACTGGGGTATGGACAACTGAATTCTGCGCTGGGACAAGGACATGGATGTGCTTCCTGATGCTGCTACTTGAGAGTGCAGGGCAGGAGGCATCTTCGCATGCACCATGGACAGGGGATTGGCTTGCATGCACATCAGCGGAAGAAACAATGGTGCCACCTGCAGACACTGTTCCTAGACCCTGGGGTTCGGCCCACAAAGTCGGGTGCTTTGCTGCCATGTGCCTGATCATGCTGGTGGTGGTCAGGCTGGACGTTTTGCCACCCCTGCTGATGCTGACCTGGCAGGTGGTGCAAATGGCCTTTTTGAGGTTATCGGCAGAGTCTTTAAAAAACAACCAGACTCGGGAAGACATAATAGTTGTACTGGCAACTTCCTTCGTGTTGGTGTTACGGGGAACGTTTGCCTTCCTTCTGTCTGCGGCCACCACACTGCTTCTTCCTGCTTGTTGGGGTGCTCTGCCTCCCTCCCCCTGTCTGCTGCTGTCCTCGCTCTGCATGTCCTCCTGCCAGGTTGGGTCAGTTACCACATCTTCCACCACCTCGTCTTCCACTTCCGCACCCTAGTCCTCCTCCTGACTTTATGGGAATTGTGTCTCATCATCGTCCACCTCTTGTGAAACTTTCCCACCGCCACCTTCGTGTGACCGTGGCTGCTCAAATATTTGGGCATCGCTACACGCGATCTCCTCTTGCCCCTCTTTAAGTGGACCGGGTGAGCGACCCAAATCTATAAATGGAAAAGTGAACAGCTCTTCAGAGTGTCCAAGTGTGGGATCTGTTGTCTCCGGGTACTCGGCATGGTGGGAGGAAGGTGGATCAGGGTGAGGAATATGTGGTCCAGACTCACGGCTACTGAGACTTGACCGTGTGGAAGACAGGGTGGTGGTTTTGGCTAAATGACTGGAAGCTTTATCCGCTATCCAACCAACAACGTTTTGACACTGCTCTGGGTTCAAAAGTGGTGTGCTGCGGTCCCCTAGGAATTGGGATAGGAAGGTCGGGCGAGAAAGTGTGGGTGTTTGTTGTGGCACAATTTCAGCTTGCCCACGGCCTTGTCCTCGGCCTCTACATGAACCATCACGCCCAGTACCCCGTCCCTTGCCACGTGCCTTGCCCATTTTAAATGGAGGACCGTATCTTCCACGCTCACTACAAATGACTGAATTTGGAGCGAACTTATATGTGATCCGTGTGATGGAGAAAACAGTACCTGGCCTGTCGGTAAGTACCTGGCCTGTACGTAAGTAGTTTGAACAGCAAACTGCGGTGAATTGCTTCAATGACACACTAAAGGAAATTTTTAATGGAGGCCAGAAATGGCAGTATTTTCTGACAACATATATGTGATCCGTGTGATGGAGAAAACAGAATTTTAAATACCTGGCCTGTAGGTAACTAGTTTGAACAGCAAACCGTTGTCAAAAATGTCGCTGACACAGTGAAAAAAAATTGGAATGGAGGCCAAAAATGGCAGTATTTTCTGAAAATGTATATGTGATCCGTGTGACGGAGAAAACACTGTTTTCTGGATTTCTAGCGTTGTAATATGGAAAGGACCTGACTGTATTCTGCAGTGCCAACAAGCAAATGGCACAGAAAAATGGTGTTCTCTGGATTGCTTTTTATGCAAATAATGAGGATTAAGATGCAAAAAAAAGTATTCCTGGCCCCTGAGACCTGGGCCTTTGTAGAGAAATATCTAACAGCAGCAGAAGGCAGAATTGGAATGGAGCCTCTTGTGCTATATGCACTGCAGTCTGCTAAATACCCTGCCTGCTAAACTATATACACTGCCTGCCTGATATCTCTGCAGATGCATTAGTTAGTCCTCAAAAGGACTGTTTGTTAAGATGGATATGTGTAATGTACGGTTTTTCTCCCTACACTACCTAATACACGATTAAATCTCTCCCTGACACAGCAGCTGGTCTCCCTACACTGTCTGATCCGGATGTGACTGTGACGAGCGTGGCGGCGCCAGGTCTTATATAGACCTGATGACGCTGTGCGGCCAGCCAATCACTGTAATGCCCACAACCAACATGGCTATGGCATTACAGTGCATGGCAGGCAATCCCTGCATGTTGATTGGCGCTCTAAAGAGCATCAAACATGCAGGGAGGGGACCCGAGCTCCAACCGAGCAACCTCAGAAATACTCGGTGAGTGCCGAGCATCTCGAGCAGTGAGATGCTCGGGCGAGCACCGAGCAGTAGCGAGCATGTTCGCTCATCACTAGTTCTTATAGTTTTTAAACAATATTATATACAATATTTTTGTAATTTTAAGTTCCACGTTCACTTAAATCTACCATAGTTTTCAGCCCAGCAGTTACATGGCTCCTCCAATGAAATCATAATGCCACATGACTATCGCGCACAATCATTGGCCACAGCTGTGAAGTGTCAGTATGACTGAGGTCAAAGCTGAGACCAGTTATTTGCTGTTATAGTCAGGATGAAATAAAATAATATTTCATTGATAACTCTAATATTTATGATGGATCCTAAAACGTGTGGTAATCATAAAAAACTGACCATTGTTTATGTGCATTTACACGCATTACAATAATAGAATGCGATAATATTTTGCATGGCATTTGACCTCATTTACTTATTTTTCTGCATTTTCACATTTATTTTTTCCACCACAGAAATATTCTACTGCGTTATCAACTCATGCAATTTATTTGTTACAATATGCAATCACATTCTAAATTGAAACCATTTTAGAAAACACTGACAATTTATTTCTTGACAGGAGACTTTAATAACATTAGATGTGTACTTGGTTTGCATTGAAGGCTCAGAAAAGTGATTTTTTTAAAGCTTGCTGAAGTGCTGAATTTTAATAACTTGACGAATCTGTTGTGATTGCCCTTTGAGACAGCCTTTCCATTTATTGACAAATTAAAGTATTACATGAACAGTATGGCAGCCTGAAACTAGAACTACTATACTTCCACCATCAAAGTAAGCTGACATCTTTATATTACATTCTAGTTTAAGATGCAAATCTCTGATGTACAACACAGATTCAGCCTCCAATCATCTATTGCTTATTTCAGCATTAACATGACACGTTTTAAAGTCTTGAGCTCTTTATATGTGGCTGTCCGTTTGACTTTATTTCTAGAACACTCTAAAAGAAAATAAATACAGAACACACTAATAAGCATGGGAAGAAGGACTAATTGCATATATTATAATCACCTTTCACAGCCTTTATTCTGCAAAAGGCTTAATAATTGTAGCAACCTGTGCAATACACAGGTCTTATTTTTTTCAGAATATTATTAACATTAAAATTGATCAGTCATAACAATAAAAACGCATGTCTAATATTGTGTAGGTTTCACCTTCTGCTGCTAAAAGTCACCAAGCCAAGACTCCACAAGACTTAATCAATGTTCTATAGTAATGAGTGAGCATTAAAATGCTTGTGTACTCGTTGTTCGAGTCGAGCAAATTGGAATGCTCGAGTGCTTGGACCGTGTAACGAGTACAATGTAAGTCTATGGGAAACGTGAGCATTTTTCAGGCGGCTCCACCTGGCTGTCTGCAGAGGGCCAAAAATTGCCCAAATCGATGGGAACAGTGCTCAAATGACATGGGAACAGCATGGGGAAGACCCCTGGAAGCATCTCTGACTTCCAGGTCACTGCTGTCAACAACGTTGTCAGAGGTATTATGCCACTTTTACGGACTCACAATAAAACATACAAAAAAGAAACCAAAATGGATTTTCCTGGGAAATATGTTAAAGAACTTCCTTTCCAGGGTAATGCATTGTATATAAGGCAAAATAAATAACCAAAAACAAAAATGCTCCTCCACACCTTGGGCTATGTTCACACGTAGCGTTTTTGATGCGTTTTTGTACTTTTGGATTGCTTTCAACCAAGACAAAGGCATATGTTACTGTAAAAGTCAGAAGGCCGGTAAAACCTAGGATTTACTGGTCAATCTGGACATTTACGGAGGCCGTCGGTAAAAGCTCAAAATGAAAAGTAAAATTGGACATTTACCTATGAAGTCTTGGTAAATGTTAACATTTACCGTCGAGCGTGGTAAAAGTCAGAAATATCAGGTGTGAAGATGGAACATCTGACTTTAACCAAGCGCAGTTGGTAAATGTGCATATTTACCACGGCTTCTTGGTAAATGTAGCTGAGAAGGGTGTAAGCGCAGTTGGTAAATGTGCACATTAAAATGTAGCTGAGAAGGGTGTAAGCGCAGTTGGTAAATGTGCACATTTACCACGGCTTCTTGGTAAATGTAGCTGAGAAGGGTGAAATAAAAAGTGTAAGCCACCGCGGGAAAGGTGTCTGATTAGGCAGATACGGCGAGGAAATGGAGGACACAGTGGGAAAGGTGTCTGATTAGGCTGATACGGCGAGGAAATGGAGGACACAGTGTTCAAAGTTTTTATAAATGTAATAAGAGTAAATGGGGAAAATATGGTAATAACAATGAACAAAATCTGCTACCCTGTAAGGTATCTGCTACCCTGTAACGTATGTACGTTCTATATATACAGATGTCAACCCTGACTATCCTTAACGTATATACGTTCTATATATACAGATGTCAATCCTGACTATCCTATGATTATTGTTCCGATCATACAAAAAGTGCCCACTTCCCGCAAACATACAACCACTAACCCCACACTAAAATATGCAAAAGAGAATGTCCTATGAATCTTAGGGTATCAGTGTTCCGCAGCACCCTCTCACAAAAAGTTACAAGAAGTACACACGCTGCCGGTGTAGTAGTGTATAAATTGTCCTGTACTTAGCTTCCTGTAGAGCGCAGAGTCCAAAGTCTTTCCAAGGGCCCCTTGCAAGGTGGACGCTAACACCGCTCACACGATTTACCGTTGCCGCGCCAATGTGGTAGAACCAGAAGATATGCAGATAAGCTCTGAGCCGGAGTTGCTGGGTGCCATGAACGGTCTGTTCCACCCGAGCACCGTAGTCTTTGATCAGGGGAATCGGAAGACAGCGCATTCCGTGAAAAGGCTGGAAGGAAACAGCGCAACAGCCCTGTCTGGGCTCAGTCTAGTCAGCACAGCACCAGTCCTCTCACTCTCCCTAAAATAGCTCCTGCCTCAAGTCCTAGTTTCCTGGGGTTCTCTTCTTAGATTGCTGCCCAATCACTGCCTGAAGAAAATCACTAATTCATCAAAGGCAGTGTTAGACCAGTAGATGGTGCTGTTGTACAGTCTTTCACACAATGCTGAGTAACCCTATTACAAAAGAACATGGGATTCTTGCCAAGCAGTGTGGGTAAATGGGCGTACTTCCTGTTTGTGTCCTCATGCTGGACGACTGCCTGAGTGTTTTGCAAGCTGCACATACTGCTCAAAGCTGCATAGCCGACTGCCTGTCAAAGCTGCACAGGCACTAGCTGATTGTCAGATCATGAGTGAGGAAATGAAAGATCGTTTTTCGGAGCTCTTGAATGAAGTGGTGGAGAAAAAGCGAGATAATAATTTTTATCTCACGGACGATAAATACAAGAATATATTGAAAGAACTGAAGGAGGCTAAGGTGGCGGTACCTAAACAGAGTATTCACTACAGGCGTTTGAAGAGGTACGACATCATGACCATCGGAAGTGATGAAAAGTTAATTGCACCAATCTAGTGTGAAAAAGACAACGTGTTGCATTACGTTCGGTGTACAGAACTCTTTAGTGTCATTCATAATGCGCACATCAGTACCAGCCACGGAGGGCGGACCAGGATCCTAAAGGAGGTGAACCGTAAGTTCAAAAATGTCACAACGGAGTCAATAGTTATTTATCTGCGACTCTGCCAGCCATGTCAGAAAAACAGAAGATTACCAAAAAAGGCCTTGTTGTGAAACCCATCCTACACAGTGAAATGAATTCTCGTGCTCAAGTCGATCTCATTGACATGCAATCCAATTGTGATAATGATTTCAAGTTCATATTCGTCTTTCAAGACCACGTCACTAAATTAGTTCTTCTACGTGCTTTATGAACTAAAAGAGCAGAAGAGGTTGCGTACCACCTCCTTGACATTTTTTCCACTTTTGGTGCCCCGTGTATTCTGCATTCTGATAATGGGAGGGAATTTTGAAACAAGGTCATACTGAGTTTGTGCACGATGTGGCCTGATATGAAAATAGTGCATGGTAAACCAAGACACAGCCAGTCCCAAGGCTCCGTGGAAAGAGCAAATCAAGACATTGAAAACATGTTGTCAATGTGGATGGAAACAAATAAGACACCCAAGTGGTCTGAGGGCCTTCGCTTTGTTCAAGCAATGAAAAATAGAGCATACCATGAGGGAATAAAAAGCTCGCCCTATGATGCTATGTTCGGAGTACCAATGCAGATGGGTCTAGCTACCTCCAAAATTCCTAGTGATAGGATCAGAAATCTCTCTTCGGAAGAAGATCTTGAAAAAATGTTTGTTGGTTTACAAGAGGATGCTAGTGATCCGACATCACCAACAGAAGCCGAAGGGTCAGATGAATCTAACTTTCATCACACGTCAGCACCGACAGCAGCAGAAGCTTCGGATGACTCCAACTGTCATCAGTTGTTCACAACGGAAGGAGAAGCTTTGGACTTATCCAACTGTCTGCACACCTTAACAGCATATGAAACTCCACCAATTTTGCCATCCAAGAATAATGAAGACCTAAAAGAAAAAAGTGTCGAGTCAAAGCCTTCTAAGAAAGATGGAGAACTTCATGATGATCAGCAACCTGACGTTTTGATTTCGCATACAATCAATAGAAGAATTGGTGCGGTCAGAAGAGTTCAAAAAGCTGCAAGAGAAGGACTTGAAACACAGGCCAAGAAAATGTTGAAATGTTCCAGTCAAAAATTACCCGAACCTAACATTGGACAGAACATCAGAATCAGAATTCCAGACGTCGACCGTTCAAAAATGGACCCTAAGTCGATCATTGCGATTATTATAAAAAAAAGAAGATGACTTCACTTAAAGATCACTACTTACCGGAGGCTACCAGAGGCTTCCCAGGTCTCGTCGGCCGGGCGCATCCTCCTTCTTCCGGGTCACATGACTGCATACGTCACCACGAAAGTGACAGGTGCATAAGTCATGTGACACGAGTTGTGTCACATGACTAACCCATGCGTCACTTGCGTGGTGACGTATGCAGTCATGTGACCCGGAAGGAGAACGCGGATGACGAGACATGGGGAACCTCCGGTAAGTAGCAATTTAGCTTTATACCTGTCTGCCCTGCACACTCGCACCATCCATGCCTTCTGATGATGCATGAAACATGCATTATCGGAAGGCACGGATATATCCGACAGATATCGGGATTATCCGTATCCGTACAGCCCGTTATCCGCTCGGATAACGGGTCTGGACGGATCTATCCGCTTATCCCTAATCACAATTACAGAATTACATAGTTTTGAAGTTGCGTTATTCTTGTATTTGCATTAATTTGTCATTTTTGAGAAGTATTTTCCTACATAAATGTTTCCTATTTGAATTCAGAATTACATAGTTTTGAAGTTGCGTTATTCTTGTATTTGCGGTAATTTGTCATTTTTTAGAAGTATTTTCCTACATAAATGTTTTCTATTTGCATTTTCCTATTTGTATTTGTTCATTTGCATTTACATTTTGAAGAATAAAAATATTTCTAACGATTAAGGCCTTCATCAGAGTCGGAAATTGCGTTTAGTTAACTTTTACCACCATCATCTGCTGGTAAGAGTCAGAATTCTGTGACTCAAAGTTACTTTTACCAACACATGCTGGTAGTTACTTTTACCAACACATGCTGGTAAATGTAAAGATTTACCAATTTGCCCAGGTAAAAGTCCAAAATCGTTCGTTTATATGGAATACATCTGACTTTTACCAACGCTGTTGAGAAATGTTAAGATTTACCAAGACTTCACCGGTAAAAGTCCAATTTTACTTTTCATTTTGAGCTTTTACCAACGGCCTCGGTAAATGTCCAGATTGACTGGTAAATCCTAGGTTTTACCGGCCTTCTGACTTTTACAGTAACACATACACCAGGAAATGTCATTTTATCATTTTACAACCTCATCTGGCCATGTGGTGTGTGACACATTATCAAACACATCCTGTTTCATTTATGACGGAGGGACTCTGAAAGTCACAAAGCCTATTTTTATAAGGCCATCAGGCGGCCCTTACTATTCTTAAAGGGCCTGCAGTTGGCCCTCGCTATTGTTAGAGAGTCATCAGCCGGCTATGCCTTGTTGTTCCCATTATTAAAGAGTGGGTCACCTATACTGTTATTGCGTATGCAGTGACTGCAACGGATGCCAAAAATTTGGAGGAACTCCAATGCCCCTTGGAAGAGACATAGAGGTTGGAGGGCCTCCTGCAAAAAATGCTCCCATTATTAGGAAGTGGGTCTCCCATACTGTTTGCCTATGCAGTGAAGCAACGGCTGCCAAAATTTTGGAGGAACTCCAATGTCCCTTGCAAGAGACGCAGATATGTTGACATGGTACATATGGTGATGATATGGTGGTGGAGGATGAGGATGCGGAGAAGGAGGAGAACAAGAGCAAATAGACAAAATCAGGAAGCGTATACCCATGTCTGGATGTTAAGACAGAGGTGCATAGGAATAGAGTTAGAACTCCCAAAAAAAGCACTGGATTTGAGTTTATGTTACGCTGCTATCATTCGGTGGTATTGAGATGTCTGGTCCAATCCAGACCTTGTTCATTTTTATAAGAGTCAGTCTGTCAGCATTTTCAGTTGACAGGCGGATGCGCCTATCGGTTATAATTCCTCCAGTGGCACTAAAAATCTGCTCTGACAAAACGCTCACGGCAGGGCAGGCCAGGACCTCCAACGAATAGAGAACAAGTTCATTCCACGTGTCCAGCTTGGATACCCAATGATTATAAGGCAAAGAGGAACGCTGAACAGACGGTATGACTGTTGTGCAGGTAGTACTGTCTATAGCGCAGGAAACTAGCTCCTGTTCTTCCTCCTCCTACTCCTCTTCCTCATTGTTACCCAATCCACATTGGGATGAGATGAGGCTGGGCTCTGTGTATTCACCCTGTATGGTTCCTTACTCCATCTCATCGTGCTCCGCCTGCAATGCATCCTCTTTAATTGTGAGCAGAGAGCGTTTCAGAAGACAGAGAAGCGGGATGATAAGGCTAATTATGGCGTCATCGCCGCTCACCATCCTGGTGGAGTCCTCAAAGTTTTGGAGGATGGTACATATATCTGACATCCATGTCCACTCCTGAGGTCTTATGTGTGGAGTCTGACCTGAATACCGACGGCCTTGTTGATGCTGGTAGTCAACAACTGCCCTCTTCTGCTCACGAATCCTTCTCAACATCTGCAATGTAGAGTTCCAACACGTGGGGACATCGCAGATCAGTCAGTGAGCTGAAAGCTGCAATCGCTGCTGAAGCACAGCAAAGGTGGCGGAAGCTGTAGCTGACTTTCTAAAATGGACACACAGGCGGCGTACTTTGACAAACAAATCCGACAGATACGGGTAGGTTTTGATAAAAGAGCCCACTACCATTAGAGAATACTTTTGTCATAAAGTTGTATTGTGGAGACACGAAGGACAGTGGTTGCTCTTATCTGCTGTCTTTAGAAAGACTGCACGGGCCAGTACTCATCCCACTGAATGCCTGTACTCCTTCCCCGTGGGCAGTATACTACTCAGACAACACAGGATGAGGGTAACACACTGAGGTAACAGTTTGTTGAATCACCAACAGTCAACAACATATAGTCCATTCCCAGCAAGTACACAAGATGGTGTAAATGCACCCTTCTGCAGGCTTGCCAGGAATTAGAATCTCTGTGACTTTGGGGCATCCAGGGCCAACTACCCCAACCGGTAGCACCCTAATTTTGGCAGGAACTCACAGAGAAGAGGTAGCTGCAAGCATATGAAGCTGTCTGAGGACAGTGAGGTATGTGGCCAGGTAACCTGATCTGTAGTCCCTTGGCTGATGTCCTGTAGAGTCTGTCTGGAGACAGAGCAGCCTCCTTTTATATTTCACAGCTTTAATTCAGAGCATTCTCCCACAGGATTGGGGGAAGGTGGGGGTGGTAATCCCTCATTGTTCGATTGTTCAATCAGACTGCATATTTGTACTCCAAGTTGTGTAGACTAGTACACTGCAGGAGGCTGATGTAATATGTACTCAGCAGGCATTCTACAAATCAACATACAACAAAGGTCAACAGACAGGCTCACATAAAACAATGGTTCATGTCCCTTGTTCTACTGAGCAAAGGAACAATACATCTGGCATAATTAAGAATAATTCACCCCCGCACTAGTGGCCACGGTTACGCTGTGTCGTCAGAGGTATATTTTTTCTGCCCCACTGTTTAAACTGGTATTATGAATAAAAAACAAGAAAGCACAATAGGGTCTTATCTGGTGTAACAGGAAATCAGGGTGCTGAGAAATGCTCATCTGTTAGAGTTGTGTGAAACACAACAACTCAAGCAGCAGATAATGTCGGCTGCTGAAGACCCACGGGCAGATCTGAAGAGAAATAAAATGGAGCAATGAGGTTAACTGTTCTGCTGATGGTAACCGATTCATAAAACCATAAGCCCAAGGATATTTTTATGCGGTATATTGTCAACGCGTTTCAAAGTTATCCAGAGTTTCAAAGTTATCCAGCTTCTTCATCAAGACAAACCACAAGTGCAAGATACAACTAAAGCTCATTGTGGGAACGTAGCCTTAAGGATGAGTTCTAATGTAGTGTCCACAGCCCAACTAGCATTTGTGATTTGTCCTAATGAATAAGTTGGATAACTTTGTAATGCGCTGACAATAAACCACATAAAAATATCCTTGGTCTCCTGGTTTCATCCATTGGTTAACAATGACAGCACAGTGAACCCCATTGCTCCATTTTAGACAGGTATTATTTGTCAGGGTAACATCCACATAAATGTAGCAAAACATTGTCTAGAATATCACACTGCCTCAACGAATAGATCCTGGTTCTATCCCTTTTCCACTTAAGCAATACACAATCACTTATTATTAGTGATTAGCGAGCATGCTCGCTACTGCTCGGTGCTCGCCAGTGAATCTCTCTGCTCGAGATGCTCGGCGCTCGCCGAGTATTTCCGGGTTGCTCGGGCGGGAACTCGGGTCCCCTCCCTGCATGTTTGGCGCTCTTTAGAGAGCCAATAAACATGTAGGGATTGCCTGCCATGCACTGTAATGCCGTAGCCATGTTGGTTGTGGGCATTACAGTGATTGGCTGGCCGCACAGCGTCATCAGGTCTATATCAGATCTGGCGCCGCCATGCTCGTCACAGTCACTCTGGATCAGACAGTGTAGGGAGAGCTGCTGCTGCGTCAGGGACAGATTTGATTGTGTATTAGGTAGTGTAGGGAGAAAAACCTTACATTACACATATCCATCTTAACAAACAGTCCTTCTGAGGACTAACCCATCTGCAGAGATATCAGGCAGGCAGGGTGTATAGGCAAGCAGTGTATATAGTAGACTGCAGTGCATATAGCACAAGAGGCTCCATTCAAATTCTGCCTTCTGCTGCTGTTAGATATTTCTATACAAAGACCAAGGTCTCAGGGGCCAGGAATACCTTTGTTTGGATCTTAATCCTCATTATTTGCTTAAGAATCAATCCAGAGAACACCATTTTTTCTGCGCCATTTGCTTGTTGGCACTGCAGAATACAGCCAGGTCCTTTCCATATTAGAACGCTAGAAATCCAGCTATTTAAAACTCTGTTTTCTCCGTCACACGGATCACATATATGTTGGCAGAAAATACTGCCATTTCTGGCCTCCATTAAAAATTTCCTTTAGTGTGTCATTGAAGCAATTCACCGCAGTTTGCTGTTCAAACTACTTACCTACAGGCCAGGAATTTAAAACTGTGTTTTCTCCATCACACGGATCACATATATGTTGTCAGAAAATACTTCCATTTCTGGCCTCCATTAAAAATTTCCTTTAGTGTGTTATTGAAGCATTTCACTGCAGTTTGCTGCTCAAACTACTTACCTACAGGCCAGGTACTTAAAACTGTGTTTTCTCTGTCAAACGGATCACATATAAGTTCGCTCCATACTCACTCATTTGTAGTGAGCGTGGAAGATATTGTCCTCTATTTAAAATGGGCAAGGCACGTGGCAAGGGACAGGGAACTGGACGTGATGGTAATGGTGCATGCAGAGGCCGAGGACAAGGCCGTGGGCAAGCCGAAATTGTGCCACAGCAAACACCCACATCTTCTTGCCTGACCTTCCTGACCCAATTTCTAGGAGACCGCAGCAAACCACTATTGAACCTAGAGTAGTGTCAAAAGGTTGTTGGTTGGATAGCGGATAATTTTTCCAGTCACTTAGCCACCACCACCACCACCCTGTCTTCCACACGGTCAAGTCTCAGTAGCCGTGAGTCTGGACCGCATATTCCTCACCCTGATCCTCCTTCCTCCCACCATGCCGAGTACCCGGAGACAACTGATCCCATACTTGGACACTCTGAAGAGCTGCTCACTTTTCAATTTATAGATTCGTGACTCTTGCCCAGTCCACTTGAAGCGGGGCAAGAGGAGATGGCGTGTAGCGATGCCCAAATATTTGAGCAGCCACGGTCACACGAAGGCGACTGTGGGAAAGTGTCACAAGAGGTGGACGATGATGAGACACAATTGCCAGAAAGTCAGGAGGAGGACCAGGGTGCGGAAGTGGAAGACAAGGTTGTGGATGATATAGTAACTGACCCAACCTAGCAAGAGGACATGCAGAGCGAGGACAGCAGCAGACAGGGGGAGGGAGGCAGAGCACCCCAACAGGCAGTAAGAAGCAGTGTGGTGGCTGCAGACAGAAGGCAGGCAACCGATCACCGTAACACCAACAAGAAGGAAGTTGCCAGTGCAACTGTTAGGTCTTCCCGAGTCTGGTTGTTTTTTAAAGATTCTGCCAATAACCCCAAAAAGGCCATTTGTACCACCTGCCAGGCCAGCATCATGCGAAGATGCCTCCTGCCCTGCACCTGTCGTTGCACACTCTCAAGTAACAGCATCAGGAAGCACATCCATGTCCTTGTCCCAGCGCAGCGTTCAGTGTTCCATATCCCAATCCTTGGAACGCAAGCGCAAATATGCAGCCAATGCTCCACAGGCCACACTACTAAATTCTCACATTTCATGACTGCTTGTGCTCGAAATGTTGCCTTTCAGCCTCGTGGAGACTGAAGCATTCCGCAACCTGATGGCGGCGACCGTCCCTCGGTACTCGGTCCCCAGCCGCCACTATTTCTCCCAGTGTGCCGTCCCCGCATTACACAAGCACGTGTCCGAAAACATTAGCCGTGCTCTCAACAATGCAGTTACCAGTAAAGTCCACCTAACCATGGACACGTGGACAAGTGCTTGTGGGCAGGGACGGTACATATCGCTGACGGCACACTGGGTTAACATAGTGGAAGCCGGGACCCAGTCAAACCTTGGGACGGAACACGTCCTCCCGACGCCAAGGATTGCGGGTCCTAGGTCAATCAGGGTTTCCCCCACGGTCTACAGCTCCTGCACCTCATCCTCCTCAGCCTCATCCTCCTCTTCAGCTACATCTCCGAAATGACCACATCAGTCACAAGCTGGAAGCACTGCAGCACTGCCTCGGCCAAGCGGCAACAGGCTGTGCAGAAGACAATATACTTAGCTGAAAAACCGCACAATGCTGAAGAGTTGTGGACAGCTCTGAAAGAGCAGGCAGATCTGTGGCTCACACCGCTGAACCTACAGCCAGGCATGGTCATGTGTGACAATGGCCGTAACCTGGTGGCGGCTCTGAGGCGAGCTCACACACGTACCATGCCTGGCCTATGTGCTTAACCTCGTGGTTCAGCGGTTTCTCAAATCCTACCCGGAGCTGCAGGATCTGCTTGTTAAAGTACGCCGCCTGTGTGCCCATTTTAGAACGTTAGCTACAGCTTCTGCCGCCCTTGCCGTGCTTCAGCAGCGTTTGCAGCTTCCGGCTCACAGACTGGTGTGTGATGTCCCCACGTGTTGGAACTCTACACTGCAGATGTTGGGAAGGATTTGTGAGCAGAAGAGAGCAGTTGTTGAGTACCAGCATCAACAAGGCCGTCGGTATTCAGTTCAGACTCCACACATAAGACTAAACACCTGAACAAGGAATGTATAAGCGGGGCCCAATTGCAAAACTAGACAACCAACAGAAGATTAGACCCCTTAAATATAACTTTTATTCGAATATGCTAAAAAGGACTCAGTAGTCACCATAACAACAAACACAAAAACAAGACAAAATGCCAGGGAACAGGGATAAGTCACACATCAGTCAGGAAGGATTACGGGCTCTATCTGTCCCTATTTTGTCCCTAAATTCTCTCCCTTCCTGACAGCGGAGGTTGGCACCCTAATTTTTGCTCTGTGGCGCCCCCGCTCAACGTCGGTGTCCCTAATATCCCTGGTAAATCTTTATCTTTATATTTAAAAAACCACAATCGTGAATAAAAGATAGAGAAAAGTGAACATACAGATTAAGAAGCTGACAATTCATCATAGATATGCATTTAAGGAGACCCAAGTCTATATATTGCGACAATAATAATAGCCCTGGGAATTTTTTAGAAGGTAAAATTTGTCTCAAGATAGCTGGTTTATTACATTCATACACAAGCGAGCATATACTAAATAACCAAAGCTAATAAAGCAGGTTCTGTTATATATGAGACTAATCCCCAGAAGTAATGCCCACAGACCGGTATCACATGTGCATCCTGCTCTATGTCGTTCTAAATTGTCAGAGCCAGAATGTGATAGAGACTGTAACACATAAAAGCAAAACAAATGAACAATTCTAAATGCATTATAACAATCTCAATATCATTTAGTAAGGAATAGCATTTATCATTGGTAATGCATTATGTCACATCTCATAGATATCAAAGAAATAACACAAATCATTAGTGATTCCTAATATCCTATGTCAGAAAATACAGGGATTTAGCACTTATCATAGATAGTCCCTTATATCATGTCCCAAATGCAAAGACAGTCTGATATCATATAAATAGACAGGGAGCAACACTTATCATTGATGATCCCTCATATCTCGTCCCAACGCGTTTCTCCCTGGTACTCTCCAGGGTTCATCAGGGGAACTGGAGAGGCAATCAATCCTTCTCTCCAGACGCTCAGTCAGTGCTGCGTTGGGACGAGATATGAGGGATCATCAATGATAAGTGTTGCTCCCTGTCTATTAATATGATATCAGACTGTCTTTGCATTTGGGACATGATATAAGGGACTATCTATGATAAGTGCTAAATCCCTGTATTTTCTGACATAGGATATTAGGAATCACTAATGATTTGTGTTATTTCTTTGATATCTATGAGATGTGACATAATGCATTACCAATGATAAATGCTATTCCTTACTAAATGATATTGAGATTGTTATAATGCATTTAGAATTGTTCATTTGTTTTGCTTGTATGTGTTACAGTCTCTATCACATTCTGGCTCTGACAATTTAGAACGACATAGAGCAGGATGCACATGTGATACCGGTCTGTGGGCATTACTTCTGGGGATTAGTTTCATATATAACAGAACCTGCTTTATTAGCTTTGGGTATTTAGTAAATGCTGGATTGTGTATGAATGTAATAAACCAGCTATCTTGAGACAAATTTTACCTTCTAAAAAATTCCCAGGGCTATTATTATTGTCGCAATATATAGACTTGGGTCTCCTTAAATGCATATCTATGATGAATTGTCGGCTTCTTAATCTATACGTTCACTTTTCTCTATCTTTTATTCACGATTGTGGTTTTTTAAATATAAAGATAGAGATTTACCAGGGATATTAGGGACACCGACGTTGAGCGGGGGCGCCACAGAGCAAAAATTAGGGTGCCAACCTCCGCTGTCAGGAAGGGAGAGAATTTAGGGACAAAATAGGGACAGATAGAGCCCGTAATCCTTCCTGACTGATGTGTGACTTATCCCTGTTCCCTGGCATTTTGTCTTGTTTTTGTGTTTGTTGTTATGGTGACTACTGAGTAGTGTTGAGCCACCCCCGTAGTGTTCGAGTTCGGTTCGGTTCGTCGAACACCCGTGTGTTCGCCGAACTGTTCGTCGAACTGTTCGTCGAACACCTTCGAACACCGTTAAAACCAATGGCAGGCAAACAAAAACACATAGAAACACATAGAAAACACCTTCAAAGGTGTCCAAAAGCTGACAAACTGCTCAGAAGACACAACTAACACATGGAAAAGTGACAAGTACATATAGTCATGCGAAAAGAAAAGAGGTGGAGGAGTAAAAGGAGGGGGAGACACAGATATAGGCATGTCATGCCCTTCTAAAATCCAAAAAGTGAGAAGCCGAGACGGCCAGTCCGCTCCTGCCCGTGCCACCTCCGTGTCGCCGGGTTTGTGCCAGAGCCGCGGTGAACCCTGACGGCCAGCCCCCCTCTCCCAATACTGGTGCCTGTCCGCTGGTGGGTCGAGAGAGCCCCCCTGTGGTGGAGGCAGCTCTAAGCTTTTTAATTTAAATTGTCCCTCTAATTTGAATGAATACACTTTAAATCCATTTACAAGGATCTATTGGAGGGCAAGTCTCATGCCAGCAGCCGCGTAATTCCAGCTCCAGTAGCGTCCACTAAAGCTGCTGCAGTTAAAAAGCTTTTATAAGGATCGAGCTCGGCTGTCCACCGCAAGGCATCCTAGTGCCAGTCCCAGCCCCTATGCCTTGGGGTGCCTCCTGATGCTCTTCACTAAGTATCCCGTGGTCCCGAAGCATTTCCTTTGAAAAAATTAAGTGTCCAAACTACAGGTGGTGTAGCTTGCTTAACAGCCGGGATAATCCGCTGACTAGCAGACACTGCTACTAGGCACAAAGTATTTCCTGGGCTAGATGCAGTTAAAAATTTGTAAGTAGATACTCTCGTTGGATGCTGAGAAAGCATTCCATAGAGTCTCCTGGCACGCCATATATGATTCTCTTAAAAAGCTTGGGGTAGGGGTCTAGGGGACCCTTTTATAGCCAAAATCACGGCCCTGTATCACAATACGTCACCTAGGCTGAAGATAAATGGAACTGTAGCACCGAGGGCTCGGTTGCTACAGAGGTATTGCACCTCACCCAGAGGTGTGATATCTCACTCTCAGATAAGGATGGAGTGTGGATCAGGACCCGACACCTGCATGCATTACAGCACATTGCCGTGGGGCAGGGCGACCAATATGCCCCTGAGATGGGCACGACAGTCCCTGTCCCTGGGTGGAGTGGGGGGAGGGAACACTGAGGAAGGGGAACCCTGCAGTGCAGGAGCAGGGAGGAAGCAGTTCCTGGGTGCATTGAGAAGGGAGTATAAAAGGTGGGCACCATCTTAGTTCAGTGCAGAGAAGTCTGAGCAGAAGTGGCAGGGAGCAGGGGCTCTGCATGAGCTCTGCTCCGGAGGCGGGCCTAGTAACAGAGGCCCAGGCCTGCAAGAGGGAGAAGGAAGGAAGAGGAGCGGAGAAGGCTCCAGGAACGAGGAATGAAGGGATCCCAGGGGTGCGGACGGGCGAGTCGCCACCGCACGCCCGAATCCACCTGCGTGGAGGGGTCAGGCCAAAGGGGGAGACCGGTCCCCGAACTAGTGGAGGCAGGAAACGACCCTCAGCTAGAAACCGGAGGCTCTGACATTTTATGTGGCGCAGCCCCTTGCTCCACCCGCTAGGAAGGCACCACATAGGGTCAGGGAAACTGGCGCCAAGTTTACCAAGAGGAGGCCCGAGGCAGCCGGACAGAAGTGTTGGTAAGAAAGGCCAGACAAAGGACACACAAAGGGGGTCCTGTGAAGCGCTCCAAAGTTATCTGGGAGTTGTCTGAGCCCCTCACCTGGTGAGCACAGTACGACGTGGGCAGCCGTTACCTGCAGACGTGGTCTGGATAATAAGAACTGTGAGTAAAGGCCCTGAACTGCATCACTGACTCCGTGTCGTTACTGCTGCTGCCCTGCACCATCACCCCCATCCTCCGCATACACTGCCCTGAGGCTATACTCCTCCCGTGGGGAGTTATGCTACGCTCTGCTGCACCCACAACACCAGCCTTCGCGGTCTGCCCTGTAGCGGCGGTTCACTCTGACCGCAATCCACGGGTGGCGTAGTCGGACATTTAAACATCAAAACCACATAAATAGTTCCGCCACTGGTTTGACCGCCCTGAGCCACGGAACCGGATCGCCGCCACGAAGACTACAACCACCAGCATCCACCAAAAAGTGTCCGGCTCCGGGTGTCCCAAGGCCCAGGGGGTGCATCAGAACATTTTCATCACCTTTCACAATCACCAATGGGACAAGGCAGGGATGTCCTCTGTCCCCTCTCTTATACATCCTAGTGACGGAGCACCTGCTCTCATCAATTCGTCATAACCCCAATATTAGGTGGATTGAGGTGGGAGGCACCGAGTACAAGTGCTCTCTATTTGCTGATGATGTCCTAGTATATATCACTCAATCACATATATCCATCCCTGCTGTTATGGCTGAAATAGATCACTTTGTTACATGGTAAAATTTTAAAATCAATGCAGCGAAGTCTGAGGCCCTCGATGTCTCCCTCCCTAAATCCATATAGGATTCCATCCAGTCCAACTTTCCCTTTGCCTGGCCCTCACAGGGTATCAAATACTTAGGAATTCCTATTCATAGAGACCTCTCCCATCTATGTTATCTTAATTTTGGGCCCTTTATTGAACAATTCCATACAGACCACGGTTGGCAAGTTAGAACTGTAAGATTCACTACGTGAACCACTGGTGTTTTGTGGAAAAGCACATGTACACCGCGTTCCAAATTATTATGCAAAAAGTGTTTAGGAGTGATAAGGGAAGAATTTGTTTGTTTGTCAGTTAAACTCATTGATGGTGATGTGTGTCAGGGCTCTTTATATCACTGTAAGCAATTGCAGACACCTGTGCTAATTAGTTTGGCAGGTGTGTCCAATGAAAGGCAAGACTACTTAAGAAGGCTCTCTCACATTATTAAGCAGCCTACATTTTCTGCCAAAATGGGAAAGAAAAAGGATGTGTCGGCTGCTGAGAAGCAACAAATTGTGGAGTGTTTAGGTCAAGGCATGACTACAATCAACATTGTGCGATGATCAGGATGAAGTGTCTTGGCAATCAAGAAGTATGTAGCTGATTCACAGTACACACGTGTGCGTGCTGATAAGGGCAAATTGAGGACTCTTTCCTACAGGCAATTATGTCAGGTTGAAACAGCAGCGGCAAAAAAGCCTTGTCATAGCAGCAGACAAGTTTTTGAAGCTGCTTGTGCCTCCAACGTCCCCCGAACAACAAGATGCAGGGTCCTTCAGAGGTTTGCAGCTGTGCATATGCCATCCTGTCGACCTCCTCTATCCACTTCACACAAGCAGAAACGGCTCCAGTGGGCCAAACATTACATGAAGACTGATTTCAAAACTGTTTTGTTCACGGATGAGTGCCGTGCAGCGCTCGATGGTCCAGATGAATGGAGTGGAGGATGGCTGGTTGATGGACACCCCACGCAAACACGGCTACAGCGCCAACAAGGAGGAGGTGGAGTAATGTTTTGGGCTGGAATCATGGGAAGAGAGATTGTCGGCCCCTTTAGGATCCCTGAAGGCGCTAAAGATGAACTCCATAATGTATGTGGATTTTCTCAAACAGCACTTCCTGCCATGGTTCAAGAAGAAGAACCGTGTATTTCACAGCAAGATCATTTTTCTGCATGATAATGCACCATCTCATGCTGCACATAAAACATCTGCATCTCTGGCTGATATGGGCATAAAAGGGGACAAACTTATGGTGTGACCCCCATGCTCCCCTGACCTCTACCCCATTCAGAACCTTTGGAGCATCATTAAAAGGAGTGTCTATGATGGCGGGAGGCAGTTCACATCTAAGCAACAGCTCTGGGAGGGTATTCTGTCCTCATGCAAAACAATTGAAGCAGAAACCATCCAAAACCTGACAAATTCAATGGACGAGAGAGTTCAGAAGCTCCTTTCGAACAAGGGGTCCTATGTGAAAATGTAACATCACCTAGAATAAAGTTTTGAGTTGAAAACTGTTTGATTTCAGTTTCTAACAACCTGCTAATGCTTATAATTTCAAAAATGACCATTTTTTTGGTCTTTATTAAAATGAAAAGGTTGATCGAAAAGTTTGGGGGATCTAAGAGTGTGGCAACCCAGTAGTCATGATTACTTCGAATTCTGACAATATGAGGGTCATGCTGCAGGTAGTGCAGCAAGAAGGCACTTATGTGTCTTGCGCATCTCGGAGCCCCAAAATTATTTTCCGTGCTAGATGCAGCTAAAAATTATTTTTAATTTTAAATCTGGTGAAGCTTATTATAGATGGCCTAATAGGATCAGTGCTGCACACTGCTACAAAGCCCAAATTATTTTCCAGTCAAGATACAGATAAACATGATTAGTAATTTGAAAGCTTAAAACGGTTGGTAGGGTGATTTTAACCAATCATCAAGCTTTTACTCTCCCCAGGATGACACAGGGGTAGAAAAGTCGTTTCGGATCCATGATTTGTTCATCTTTATGAACGTGAGTCTGTCTACATTATCAGTGGAGAGCCGCGTGCGCTTATCTGTCAGCACACCACCAGCAGCGCTGAACACACGTTCAGACAGAACGCTGGCTGCGGGGCATGACAAGATCTCCAAGGCGTAAGTGGCTAGCTCCGGCCATTTATCCAGATTGGAAGCCCAAAAAGAGCAAGGGTCCAGTGACACAGTCGTGGCTTCAGTGTTTACTTGGAGATACTCCTGTACCATCGTCTCTAGGCGTTGACTATGTGTCAGACTTCTTGTCTCCTGTGGCCTTGCAAAGGATGGGCTAAAAAAGTGGTGAAATGATTCCGCAAAATTGATGTTACCAGCAGATACTGTGGTTCTGTTACGGTTTGAGTGCTGAACACTTGACGGTCCCACGGTTGGCAAGTTGGAACTGTGAGATTCACTACGTGCACCACTGGTATTTTGTGGAAAAGCACATGTAAGATTCTGCAACAGTCTCTGCTGATACTCCTGCATGCGTGCATCCCTTTCTATGGCAGGAATAATTTCTGCAAATTTACTTTTGTACCGGGGATCTAACAGTGTGGCAACCCAGTAGTCAGGATTATTTCTAATTCTCACAATTCGAGGGTCATGTTGCAGGTAGTGCAGCAAGAAGGCACTCATGTGTGTTGCGCATCCAGGAGCACCAAGTCCCTGTTGTGTTGGTGGCGAGGTAACAATCATGCTTCCTTCCTCTGTCCTCTCCCCCCAACCTCGCACAACAGAAATGTGATCAAGGTCTCCCTCATCTGATGAGTCTTCCATCAGTTCGTCCTCCACTTCTTCCTGGGCTCCTGCACCTTCCTCACTAGTTTGGCTGCTACCATGCGCCCTGGTAAAACCATCTCCCCCACCCTCACATGCCTGCCGCCTTGGTGCTGCCGACCGTCTGGACCTTGCAGATGTTAGCCCTTCCGCATACAACTCCTCCTCCTCTACTTCCTCCACCTCCTCTTGTGCCACCACCTGACTCCGAATTCTGTTTAACATGTGCTCCAGCATGTAAATCACCGGAATAGTCATGCTGATAATGGCATCGTCAGCACTAAACATCTTCGTCGCCATTTCAAAACTGTGCAGAAGGGTGCATAGGTTCCTGATCTGAGACCACTCCTCCAGCGTAATTTGCCCCACCTCTGAATCTCATTGGCCCAGGCTATACGTCAGAACGTATTGCACCAGGGCTTGTCGGTGCTGCCACAGTCGCTGCAACATGTGCAGAGTTGAATTCCACCGGGTAGGCACATCGCATTTTAGCCGGTGAAGTGGCAGGCCCAACGACTTCTGTAGAGATGTAAGTCGCTGAGCTGTGGGATGCGAACGGCGGAAGTGAGCACACAGCGACCGTGCGCTCTGCAGAAGGCCATCTAGTCTGGGATAGTGGGCTAAAAATTGCTGGACAACCAGGTTCAACACGTGAGCCATACAAGGCACGTGTGTGACATTGCCCCGGCGAAGGGCCGCACCCAGGTTTGCAGCATTGTTGCACACGGCCTTCCCTGGTTTCAGGTCCAGTGGAGACAACCATTCATGAAATTGGTTCTCCAGAGCTGACCACAACTCCTCAGCTGTGTGACTCACATTTCCCAGACATTTCAATGTAAAAACCGCCTGATGACGTTGAGCCCTACTGCCAGCATAGTAAGGAGGTGTGCAGGATCCCTTCTGCGCAGTTAGAAAGCTTGTGGCATGACCAGACAGGCTTTGGGTGCAGGTGGAAGACCGAGAGGAGGTTGAGGAGGCAGAAGCAGTGGAGGAACTTTCACATAAAGAGGATTGACGCACAACTCGTGGGGACGGCAAGACTTGGACAGCAGCCCCTTGTCCTGCTGTCACCATAGTTACCCAGTGCCCAGTCAGCGACATGTAACGCCCCTGTCCATGCCTACTCGTCCAAGTGTCTGTGGTGAAATGCACCCTGTCACACACAGAGTTTATCAAAGAAGCGGTGATGTTGTGTGCGACATGCTGGTGGAGCGCAGGCACACCTTTCTTTGAGAAGTAGTGCCGACTGGGCATCTGGTACTGGGGCACTGCGACGGACATAAGGTCTCGAAAATCCTCTGTGTCCACCAGGCGGAAAGGCAGCATTTCTGTAGCCAAGAGCTTGCAGATGGTGAAATTCAACCTCTTAGCTTTCTCATGGCTAGGAGGAAATGGTCTTTTACTTGTCCACATCTGAGGGACCGAGGGCTGGCTATTGTGCTTAGACGGGGTTGATAAGGGTGTCCCCGGCAAACTGCCGGTCTGTGAGGAAGATGCAGGCGGACATGTTAGGTTGCCTTGATCCAAAGGTGGTGCTATCGATGTCGGACAGCGCTCAACACCAGCTGGTGTTACCACCTCCAAAGAAAATGATGACCTGCCAATCACGCTGGCTGTTGCGGGTAAAGAGGTGGCAGGTCTGCGCCCCAAAACAGGTGTGACTGCTGTCCCCCCAGTCACAGAGGATGAAGAGGCCGCGGATGCACAAGATATGGCAGACGGTGATTGGCCCGGCCGGCTAGGCCGCATTGTAGCACACTGAGCTTCCCACTGCAACTTATGCTTCATGTCCATGTGCCGGTTCATGCATGAAGTACTCAAACTATGTATTTTTTGGCCTCTACTTAGCTTTTGCTGACAAATGTTACAGATAACACGAGTTGGGTCATCTTTATCGATCTGAAAAAATGCCCAGGCTATGCAAGGCTTAGCACCCATGCGACCTGAAGAGCCACCACGACTTGTGGTGAGAGGCAGAGTTGTGTTTGAGGATGCAGTTGTTGACGTGCTTCCAGTACTACGTCTCTGTCCAGGAAGGCGCAACCTGACCTCGTCGTCACTAGCATCTTCCTCCACCTCCTCTGCTGACCTCATCTCTTGGCTGACTGTGGGTTGACAGTAAGTGGGATCTCCGACCTCATCATCATCACCCTGTGCGTTATCACACCCGTCGTCCTCAGAGCCAACCTGTTCCTGCCCTGACAAAAAACTAAAGTTGTCGCTCCAATCAGGTATTTGAGTCTTATCATCGTCTTCCTCATTGTCTCCACCAACAGGAGTTACAGTTTGGGAATGAGGGTCTACATTATGGTCAGAACCTTCTGCGTCTGGTCCTGGATCCGACTCATAAAGATTCTGGGCATCAGTGCAGATCATTTCCTCGTCTGGATTCACAGAAGCGCTGGAGTCGACCTCTGATTCCCAGGCTATAGTATGAGTAAACAGCTCTGCAGACTCAACCATCTGTTCTACCTCATACTCAGACGGGCAGCTGGAGATTTGGGAGCTGTGAGGAAGCAAGTGCGATTTGGGTGACACCTTTGAGGACTGGAGTATTTGTGATGTTGAAGTTGATGTGGAGGAGAGCCCACTTAAAGGAGCACTTGATATCCGTTGAAGCACCTGCTGTTTTGGTGCCTCATCTGGAATTTGTAGCGATTGGCGTGGCCGTAAGAAAGGGATCTTATCACATTGTCCGCTAAAAGAAGTAGACATTTTAGTTTGGCTGGAAGATGGTCTTTCTTCTGCACCTACCCCACGGACACAACCTTTTTTCCCCTTCCCAACACGCCTATTCCCCTTTCCACCAGCAGCAGGCATTTTTCCACTCATTTTGGTGGTTAACTAATTCACAACTCTGGAGTTGTTTGCACAAAAAAACAATGGATGGTAACCGAGCAGAGCTGAGTGGCCAAACTGTGGTATTAGGCCAAAACTATTGGCTGGGCTAGATGCAGAAAAAATTATTTTTAATTTGCAACCTGATGGAGGTCAGTATAGATGGACTAATAGACCAAGTCCCACACACTGCTAGAAGCCCAAATATTTTTTCAGAGCTAGATGCAGAAAAAAATTATTTTTAATTTGCAACCTGATGGAGCTCAGTATAGATGGACTAATAGACCAAGTCCCACACACTGCTAGAAGCCCAAATATTTTTTCAGAGCTACATGCAGAAAAAAATTATTTTTAATTTGCAACCTGATGGAGGTCAGTATAGATGGACTAATAGAACAAGTCCCACACGCTGCTAGAAGCCCAAATATTTTTTCAGAGATAAATGAAGAAAAAAATTATTTTTAATTTGCAACCTGATGGAGGTCAGTATAGATGGTCTAATAGACCGAGTCCCACACACTGCTAGAAGCCCAAATATTTTTTCAGAGCTAGATGCAGAAAAAAATTATTTTTAATTTGCAACCTGATGGAGCTCAGTATAGATGGACTAATAGACCAAGTCCCACAAACTGCTAGAAGCCCAAATATTTTTTCAGAGCTAGATGCAGAAAAAAATTATTTTTAATTTGCAACCTGATGGAGGTCAGTATAGATAGACTAATAGAACAAGTCCCACACGCTGCTAGAAGCCCAAATATTTTTTCAGAGATAAATGAAGAAAAAAATTATTTTTAATTTGCAACCTGATGGAGGTCAGTATAGATGGACTAATAGACCAAGTCCCACACACTGCTAGAAGCCCAAATATTTTTTCAGAGCTAGATGCAGAAAAAAATTATTTTTAATTTGCAACCTGATGGAGGTCAGTATAGATGGACTAATAGACCAAGTCCCACACACTGCTAGAAGCCCAAATATTTTTTCAGAGCTAGATGCAGAAAAAAATTATTTTTAATTTGCAACCTGATGGAGGTCAGTATAGATGGACTAATAGAACAAGTCCCACACGCTGCTAGAAGCCCAAATATTTTTTCAGAGATAAATGAAGAAAAAAATTATTTTTAATTTGCAACCTGATGGAGGTCAGTATAGATGGACTAATAGACCAAGTCCCACACACTGCTAGAAGCCCAAATATTTTTTCAGAGCTAGATGCAGAAAAAAATTATTTTTAATTTGCAACCTGATGGAGCTCAGTATAGATGGACTAATAGACCAAGTCCTACACACTGCTAGAAGCCCAAACATTTTTTCAGAGCTAGATGCAGAAAAAAATTATTTTTAATTTGCAACCTGATGGAGGTCAGTATAGATGGACTAATAGAACAAGTCCCACACGCTGCTAGAAGCCCAAATATTTTTTCAGAGATAAATGAAGAAAAAAATTATTTTTAATTTGCAACCTGATGGAGGTCAGTATAGATGGACTAATAGACCAAGTCCCACACACTGCTAGAAGCCCAAATATTTTTTCAGAGCTAGATGCAGAAAAAAATTATTTTTAATTTGCAACCTGATGGAGGTCAGTATAGATGGACTAATAGACCAAGTCCCACAAACTGCTAGAAGCCCAAATATTTTTTCAGAGCTAGATGCAGAAAAAAATTATTTTTAATTTGCAACATGATGGAGGTCAGTATAGATGGACTAATAGAACAAGTCCCACACGCTGCTAGAAGCCCAAATATTTTTTCAGAGATAAATGAAGAAAAAAATTATTTTTAATTTGCAACCTGATGGAGGTCAGTATAGATGGACTAATAGACCAAGTCCCACACACTGCTAGAAGCCCAAATATTTTTTCAGAGCTAGATGCAGAAAAAAATTATTTTTAATTTGCAACCTGATGGAGCTCAGTATAGATGGACTAATAGACCAAGTCCCACACACTGCTAGAAACCCAAATATTTTTTCAGAGCTAGATGCAGAAAAAAATTATTTTTAATTTGCAACCTGATGGAGGTCAGTATAGATGGACTAATAGAACAAGTCCCACACGCTGCTAGAAGCCCAAATATTTTTTCAGAGATAAATGAAGAAAAAAATTATTTTTAATTTTCAACCTGATGGAGGTCAGTATAGATGGACTAATAGACCAAGTCCCACACACTGCTAGAAGCCCAAATATTTTTTCAGAGCTAGATGCAGAAAAAAATTATTTTTAATTTGCAACCTGATGGAGGTCAGTATAGATGGACTAATAGACCAAGTCCCACACACTGCTAGAAGCCCAAATATTTTTTCAGAGCTAGATGCAGAAAAAAATTATTTTTAATTTGCAACCTGATGGAGGTCAGTATAGATGGACTAATAGACCAAGTCCCACACACCGCTAGAAGCCCAAATATTTTTTCAGAGCTAGATGCAGAAAATTTTTTTATTCAATTTGCAACCTGATGGAGGTCAGTATAGATGGACTAATAGACCAAGTCCCACACACTGCTAGAAGCCCAAATATTTTTTCAGAGCTAGATGCAGAAAATTTTTTTATTCAATTTGCAACCTGATGGAGGTCAGTATAGATGGACTAATAGACCAAGTCCCACACACTGCTAGAAGCCCAAATATTTTTTCAGAGCTAGATGCAGAAAAAAATTATTTTTAATTTGCAACCTGATGGAGGTCAGTATAGATGGACTAATAGACCAAGTCCCACACACTGCTAGAAGCCCAAATATTTTTTCAGAGCTAGATGCAGAAAAAAATTATTTTTAATTTGCAACCTGATGGATGTCAGTATAGATGGACTAATAGAACAAGTCCCACACGCTGCTAGAAGCCCAAATATTTTTTCAGAGATAAATGAAGAAAAAAATTATTTTTAATTTGCAACCTGATGGAGGTCAGTATAGATGGACTAATAGACCAAGTCCCACACACTGCTAGAAGCCCAAATATTTTTTCAGAGCTAGATGCAGAAAAAAATTATTTTTAATTTGCAACCTGATGGAGGTCAGTATAGATGGACTAATAGACCAAGTCCCACACACTGCTAGAAGCCCAAATATTTTTTCAGAGCTAGATGCAGAAAAAAATTATTTTTAATTTGCAACCTGATGGAGGTCAGTATAGATGGACTAATAGACCAAGTCCCACACACCGCTAGAAGCCCAAATATTTTTTCAGAGCTAGATGCAGAAAAAAATTATATTCAGTTTGCAACCTGATGGAGGTCAGTATAGATGGACTAATAGAATGATGCTATGCCCAAAAGATTTTACTTCACTAGGTGCAGTAAAAAAATTGGTATTCTATACACAGGTGGTATATCTTGAACACAGATAGGCTACTCCACTGACTAACACACTCTGCAATAGGCCAAAAAGGATTAGCTTTGCTAGATTCAGCTAAATGCTGTGAAAAAAACTTGCACAGCACTGGCACAGACCTGCCTGGCAAAAACTGATAGGAACTGATGTAACCTAGTCCTGAAAAGGACTCCAATTACAATTAGTCTTTACTCCCACAATCTATCTATTTAAGAGCACAGACCTGCCTGATAAAAGTCGTAGGAAATGCTGTAACCTAGTCCTTAAAAGGACTGCAATCACAACTATTCCCTACTCCCAAGCTATCTGTATATTTGTGCGAAAATTGGCTTGAAATTAACAAGGTATAGCGCACACAGCAACAGCGGTGCCGTCTAACACGCAGCTGCAGCAGTGAGAAAATGGTGGCGACGGGGAAAATGGCTTGGTCTTATAGGGCAAGGACATGTGACATACACTGCCAATCACACATGCCCTTGCTTGTGTGAAAAAAAGCACTTCGCTCCGTGTGTGCGCTGCTGATAGGCTGACAGATTGCACCTCCCCACTGCAAATGCGGGAAAGAGAAAAAAAAATGGAGATCTTCATTGTTCCTGCAGAGATCCATCCCCTGCCCCTCCCCCCGCCCCGCTGTACACTCAAACTGCGTATTAACATTAATTTTCATCATTACTGAGAAAAAATCCAGTTATGATTTTGGTGCACGAACAGTTATCGAACATAACCTCGAACAGCCGAATTTTTCTCAAATTGTTCGTGTTCGCCGACCGGCTCGAACACCGCCCAAAACAGCTCGAATTTGAGATTGGCGAACAGTTCGAGTAGAACAACGCTCATCTCTACTACTGAGTCCTTTTTAGCATATTCGAATAAAAGTTATATTTTAGGGGTCTAATCCACACATAAGACCTCAGGAGTGGACATGGATGTCAGACATATGTACCATCCTCCAAAACTTTGAAGACTCCACCAAGATGGTGAGCGGCGATGACGCCATAATTAGCATCACCATCCCGCTTCTCTGTCTTCTTAAGCGCTCTCTGCTCACAATCAAAGAGGATGCATTGCAGGCGGAGCTCGATGAGGTGGAGCAAGGAACCATACAGGGTGATTACACACAGCCAAGCCTCATCTCATCCCAACGTGGATTGGGTGACAATGAGGAAGAGGAGGAAGAGGAGGAAGGACAGGAGCTAGTTTCATGCACTATAGACGGTACTACCTGCACAGCTTTCATACCGTCTGTTCAGTGTGGATGGCCAGAGGACAGAGAGGAGGAGGAGGAGGAGAGCATGGTCAGACATCCTCTTGTTGAGGACACGGAAGTCTTGCCTGTTAGCAGTCTGGCACGCATGGCTGAGTTTACTTTACGCTGCCTTTCCCATGACCCTCACATTCTCAAAATTTTGGGTGACAGTCATTACTGGTTGGTGACACTTCTAGACCCATGCTATAAGGAGAACTTTCTCTCTCTTATTCATTAGGCGGACAGGTCTACAAAAATGGGGCTGTACCAGAAGGCCCTTGTTGCAGAACTATTAAAGAAATTCCCATCTGAAAGCGCTGGCGGCAGAGGGCACACTTCATTGGACAACCAAGGAGTACAGGCGAGAGAGACACAACTACAATCCAGCAGAGGCAGGGGAACACTGTCAAAGTTCTGGGAGAGTTTTCTCAGACCCTCCCATCGCACAGGCCCTGAGGCGCGGAGTACTCTCACAATGAGTGCAAAGTTTGGGAAGATGCTGAGGGAGTACGTTGCCGACCGTACCAATGTCCTCCTTGATTCCGCTGTGCCTTATAATTATTGGGTATCCAAGCTGGATATGTGGAATGAACTGGCCCTCTATGCCTTGGAGGTCCTGGCCTGCCATGCCGCCAGCGTTTAATCAGAGCGAGTTTTCAGTGGCGCTGGTGGAATTATAACTGATAAGCGCATCCGCCTGCCAACTGAAAATGCTGACAGGCCAACTCTTATAAAAATGAACAAGGGCTGGATTGGGCCAAACTTCTCAACACCACCGAATGATAGCAGCGTAACATAAACTCAAATCCAGTGTCTTTTCTTGGGAGGTGTATTCCCATGTACCTTTTCACACCCAGACATGGGTATATGCTTCCTGATTTTGGCTATTTGTTCTTGTCCTTCTCTTTCTCCTCATCCTCCACCACCATATCACCAGAGTGACCGTGGTCTGTGATGCAACACCCACATAATTTTTTTAAAGGCTGTTTATGATGCCAGTAAAAAAAATTTTTTATACAGTATGTTCATGTATACCCCCCCGGGGTAAATGTTTGTCAGCCCATACACTTAGTGCACGGGCATTACAAGTATAGGAGGCCCTCTCCTTTCTAATGGGAATATTTTTTTTATGAGGCCCTCCTCCACGTCCCTTCCAAGGGTCAATGAAGTGCCTCCAAATTTTTGGCAGCCCTTGCATTCACTGCATAGGTCAACATTATGGGAGACTCTCTCCTTTCTAATGGGAATTTGTCATTACTGTGGCCCTGCTCTATGTGTCTTTAAATTCTTAGTGGTGTTTTTCCTAAAATTGGTCAGTCGTTGGACTCACTGCATACCCTATAACTGTATAGGAGACCCTCTCCATTCTAATGGGAACATGTCGTACTTGTTACTGTGGCCCTGCTCTGTATGTCTTTAAATTCTTAGTGGGGTTTTTCCTAAAATTGGTCAGTCGTTGGACTCACTGCATACCCTATAACTGTATAGGAGACTCTCTCCATTCTAATGGGAACATGTCGTACCTTGTTACTGTGGCCCTGCTCTATGTGTCTTTAAATTCTTAGTGGGGTTTTTTCCTAAAATTGGTCAGCCGTTGGACTCACTGTATACCCTATAAGTGTATAGCAGACTCTCTCCTTTCTAAATGGAATTTGTCGTTACTGTGGCCCTGCTCTATGTGTCTTTAAATTCTTAGTGGGGTTTTTCCTAAAATTGGTCAGTCGTTGGACTCACTGCATACCCTATAACTGTATAGGAGACCCTCTCCATTCTAATGGGAACATGTCGTACCTTGTTACTGTGGCCCTGCTCTATGTGTCTTGAAATTCTTAGTGGGGTTTTTTCCTAAAATTGGTCAGCTGTTGGACTCACTGCATACCCTGCAGTGTATAGCAGACTCTCTCCTTTCTAAATGGAATTTGTCGTTACTGTGGCCCTGCTCTATGTGTCTTTAACCCCTTAAGCCCCGCGGGTGGTTTGCACGTTAATGACCGGGCCAATTTTTACAATTCTGACCACTGTCAATTTATGAGGTAATTACTCTGGAACTCTGGAACGCTTCAACGGATCCCCCTGATTCTGAGATTGTTTTTTCGTGACATATTGTACTTCATGATAGTGGAAAAATTTCTTTGATATCACTTGCGTTTATTTGTGAAAAAAACGGAAATTTGGCGAAAATTTTGAAAATTTTGCAATTTTCAAAATTTGAATTTTTAAGCCCTGAAATCAGAGCGATATGTCACACAAAAGAGTTAATAAATAACATTTCCCACATGTCTACTTTACATCAGCACAATTTTGGAACCAAAATGTTTTTTGTTAGGGAGCTATAAGGGTTAAAAGTTGACCAGCGATTTCTCATTTTTCCAACAAAATTTACAAAACCATTTTTTTAGGGACCACATCACATTTGAAGTCACTTTGAGAGGTCTTTATGACAGAAAATACCCAAAAGTGACACCATTCTAAAAACTGCACCCCTTAAGGTGCTCAAAACCACATTCAAGAACTTTATTAAAGCTTCAGGTGCTTCACAGGAATTTTTTGAATGTGGAAGAAAAAAATGAACATTTAACTTTTTTCACAAAAATGTTACTTTAGACCCAATTTTTTTTTATTTTCACAGGGGTAACAAGAAAAAATGGACCCCAAAATTTGTTGTGCAATTTCCCCTGGGCACGCAGATACCCAATATTTGGGGAAAAAACATTGTTTGGGTGCACGGCAGGGCTCGGAAGGGAAGGAGCGCTATTTGACTTTTTGATTGTAAAATTTGCTTGAATAATTAGCAGACGCCATGTTGTGTTTGGAGAGCCCATGTGTGCCCAAACATTGGAGCTCCCCCACAAGTGACCCCATTTTGGAAACTAGACCCCCTAAGGAACCTTTCTAGATGCATAGTGAGCACTTGGAACCCCTAGGTGCTTCACAAATTGATTCGTAACAATGAAAAAGTGAAAAAAAAAACACTTTTTCATTTTTATGAATCAATTTGTGAAGCACCTGAGGGTTCCAAGTGCTCACAATGCATCTAGATAGGTGCCTTGGGGGGTCTAGTTTCCAAAATGGGGTCACTTGTGGGGGAGCTCCAATTTTTGGGCACACAGCGGCTCTCCAAACGCAACATGGTGTCGATAACAATTTGAGCGGATTTTCCGTTAAATTTGTTAGAGGACACCATGTTGCATTTAGAGAGTCCCTGTGTGCCCAAACATTGGAGCTCCCCCACAAGTGACCCCATTTTGGAAACTAGACCCCCCAAGGCACCTATCTAGATGCATTGTGAGCACTTGGAACCCTCAGGTGCTTCACAAATTGATTCATAAAAATGAAAAAGTGAAAAAAAAAACACTTTTTCATTTTTCTGAATCAATTTGTGAAGCACTTGAGGGTTCCAAGTGCTCACTATGCATGTAGATAGGTGCCTTGGGTGGTCTAGTTTCCAAAATGGGGTCACTTGTGGGGGAGCTCCAATATTTGGGCACACAGCGGCTCTCTAAATACAACATGGTGTCCGCTAACAAATTTAACGCAAAATTGGCTCAAATTGTTTACCACACCATCTTGCGTTTGGAGAGCCGCTGTATGCCCAAACATTGGAGCTCCCCCACAAGTGACCCCATTTTGGAAACTAGACCCCCCAAGGCACCTTTCTGGATGCATAGTGAGCACTTGGAACCCCCAGGTGCTTCACAAATTGATTCGTAACAATGAAAAAGTGAAAAAAAAAACATTTTTTCATTTTTATGAATCAATTTGTGAAGCACCTGAGGGTTCCAAGTGCTCACAATGCTTCTAGATAGGTGCCTTGGGGGGTCTAGTTTAAAAAATGGGGTCACTTGTTGGGAACTCCAATGTTTGGGCACACAGCGGCTCTCCAAACGCAACATGGTGTCGCTAACAATTTGAGCCGATTTTCCGTTAAATTTGTTAAAGTACACCATGTTGCATTTAGAGAGTCCCTGTGTGCCCAAACATTGGAGCTCCCCCACAAGTTACCCCATTTTGGAAACTAGACCCCCCAAGGCACCTATCTAGATGCATAGTGAGCACTTGGAACCCACAGGTGCTTCACAAATTGATTTGTAACAATGAAAAAGTGAAAAAAAAAACACTTTTTCATTTTTATGAATCAATTTGTGAAGCACCTGAGGGTTCCAAGTGCTCACTTTGCATCTAGATAGGTGCCTTGGGTGGTCTAGTTTCCAAAATGGGGTCACTTGTGGGGGAGCTCCAATATTTGGGCACAAAGCGGCTCTCTAAATGCAACATGGTGTCCGCTAACAAATTTAACGCAAAATTGGCTCAAATTGTTAGCGACACCATGTTGCGTTTGGAGAGCCGCTGTGTGCCCAAACATTGGAGCTCCCCCACAAGTGACCCCATTTTGGAAACTAGACCCCCAAGGCACCTATCTAGATGCATAGTGAGCACTTGGAACCCCCAGGTGCTTCACAAATTGATTCGTAACAATGAAAAAGTGAAAAAAAAAACACTTTTTCATTTTTATGAATCAATTTGTGAAGCACCTGAGGGTTCCAAGTGCTCACAATGCATCTAGATAGGTGCCTTGGGGGGTTTAGTTTCCAAAATGGGGTCACTTGTGGGGGAGCTCCAATGTTTGGGCACACAGCGGCTCTCCAAACGCAACATGGTGTCGCTAACAATTTGAGCCGATTTTCCGTTAAATTTGTTAGCGGACACCATGTTGCATTTGGAGAGCCGCTGTGTGCCCAAACATTGGAGTTCCCCCACAAGTGACCCCATTTTGGAAATTAGACCCCCAAAGGCACCTATTGAGATGCATAGTGAGCACTTGGAACCCCCAGGTGCTTCACAAATTCATCCATAATAATGAAAAAGTGTTTTTTTTTCACTTATTCAATTTTACGAATCAATTTGTGAAGCACCTGGGGGTTCCAAGTGCTCATTATGCATCTAGATAGGTGCCTTGGGGGGTCTAGTTTCCAAAATGGGGTCACTTGTGGGGGAGCTCCAATGTTTGGGCACACAGGGACTCTTCAAATGCAACATGGTATCCGCTAACAATTTGTGCCGACAATTTGTTAGCGGATACCATGTTGCATTTGAAGAGTCCCTGTATGCCCAAACATTGGAGCTCCCCCACAAGTGACCCCATTTTGGAAACTAGACCCCCCAAGGCACCTATCTAGATGGATAATGAGCACTTGGAACCCCCAGGTGCTTCACAAATTGATTCGTAAAATTGAATAAGTGAAAAAAAAACACTTTTTCATTTTTATGGATCAATTTGTGAAGCACCTGGGGGTTCCAAGTGCTCACTATGCATCTAGATAGGTGCCTTGGGGGGGTCTAGTTTCCAAAATGGGGTCACTTGTGGGGGAGCTCCAATGTTTAGACACACAGGATCTCTCCAAACGCGACATGGTTCCAATTTGTTAGCGGACACCATGTTGCGTTTTGAGAGCCCCCGTGTGTCTAAACATTGGAGCTCCCCCACAAGTGACCCCATTTTGGAAACTAGACCCCCCAGGGAACTTATATAGATGTGTGGTGAGCCCATTGAACCCCCAGGTGCCTCTCAGAAAATCATAATGTTGACTTGTGAAAATAAAAAAAAATCATTTTTTCCACAAAAATGCAAAAAAAAATATTTTCACAAGGGTACTAGGAGAAATTGCACTCGATAAGTTTTTGTGCAATTTCTCCTGAGTACTCATATACCCCATGTGTTGGAAAAAAAACCAACTGTTTGGGCGCGTGTAAGGGCTCGGAAGGGAAGGAGTGACGCTTTTGAACGCAGACTTTGACGGAATGGTCTGCGGGCGTCATGTCATGTTCTCAGAGCCCTTGATGTGCCTAAACAGTGAAATGCCTAACAAGTGCCCCCTTTTTGGTAGTGTTAGTTGATTTTTGAATTTTGTAATGTAGTGTTATACATCAGTTGTGTAGGACAATCTGACGAACACTATACAACTGATGTATGACAACCTGACGAACACTACGTCAGCTGTGCAGTGTTCGTCAGGTTGTCATACTTCAGAAATTAATTCAATAGTCCATCGAAGTATGGTACCTTTTGAAGCAGTCTTTCATACACAGGCCAGGTTTGTCAGGGCAGGTGTCACATTGATAAATGGTGTCCTTGCGTATTCCACTTTTATAACACACTCGGCACCTCTTTTGTGACTTTCCTTTTTTTCCGCTGTGAGGGATCTGCCCTGGGAAATGCTGGCCTGGTACAATTCTTGGTCCTTCAATTCCAGAAGCACTGGGGCCCTCTCTGTCACCGCTGCCAAATATCAGGGCCTTGATAACTGTTTCCTGAAACTGAAGGTACGACGCAGAAGTCTGGCCTGCACATTGTGACAGAAGGAAAGCATTGTGCATTGCCATCTGTACAATGTGCACGGCCAGCTTCTTGTACCACACTCTGGACTTTCTCAAAGCACTGTATGGCTGGAGGACTTGATCAGAGAGATCAACTCCCCCCATGTACTTGTTGTACCCCACTACACAGTCTGGTTTGACGACCTGTGTAGTGGAACCTCGTACAGTGCTGAGTGTGCTGCCATCACCATGTATGGTGGTCAAGAAAAGGACATCCCTTTTGTCCTTGTACTTGACCATCAACAGGTGGTCGCTACATTGGGCTCTGCTCTCACCCCTTTTGAGCAGCTGCCCAATTAGCGTCTTTGGGAGGCCTTTCTGAATTTTGCGGACAGTACCGCAGGCTGCGGTACGTCGCGCAGAGAGGGCCTGGAAGAGCGGGATACTTGTATAAAAGATATCCACGTAGAGGTGATAACCTTTATCAAGCAGTGGGTGCACCAAGTCCCACACAATTTTCCCACTCACTCCCAGAACAGGGGGGCATTCAGGGGGTTCAATCCGGGAGTCCTTCCCTTCATAAACTCTAAACTTGTGAGTGTATCCTGAGGTACTCTCACAAAGTTTATACAGCTTGATCCCATACCTTGCCCTCTTACTGGGCAGGTACTGCCGGAATCCAAGCCACCCCTTAAAAGAAATTAAGGACTCATCCACACAAATGTCCCTTTGGGGCACGTACACTTCACCAAACTTGTTGTTGAAGTGTTCGATGACCGGCCGAACTTTGAAAAGACAATCAAAGTTCGGGTCATTGCATGCAGGACACCTTGCATTATCTTGGTAATGCAAGAACTTGTAGATGGCCTGAAAACGTGTCCGGGGCATGACCATTCGGAACACTGGAGTGTTATACAAAACGTCAACACTCCAGTATTGCCGAAGCTCGGGCTTCTTCAAGATCCCCATAAGAAGGACCAGGCCCCAAAACTTCATCATTTCTACTGCGTCTACAGGAGACCAGTTAGAAAATGATGCAGAGGGGGTTTGTTCTAAAAATTGATGAGCGTATAAATTAGTTTGGCCCACCATGAGGTTTATAAAATCCTCAGAGAAAAAGACTTTGAAAAAGTCTATTTCTGTGAGGCTGGTGGTGTCAAACTTGATTCCTGATTCCGCTACGAAATCAGGAATCAGCGGCTCATAATTTTCGGGGGGCGAAGTCCATATAGGCTCAGTAGTGGGGGGCGCTGGAACATCTGTCCTGCGACGACGGCGGGGCGGGCCAGCAGAACCTGAGGAAGAGGAGGAAGAAGAGAAGGAGGAAGATGACGAGGAGTCGGAAAAACAAAGAAATGTGGGATCCTCACCCTCACTGTCAGTGTCGGAGGCAAGAATAGCGCAAGCCTCCTCCGCTGAATAATGAGTTTGGGATGAGCAGGACATTGTTTGTTATGTATGTGGTGCGTGTGTGTCAATTCTTTGAGAGTGTGTGTGTGTCAGTACTTTATTTAGAGTGTGTGGAAAAAGGAAATACTGTATGTGGTGCAAACAGCGAGCATGAGTGTGGATTGGTGAACTATGCCACCGATCAATACTCGGCGGCTGCTGGATGTGCGCACAAATGTGTGGGGAGTGGGAAGAGGGGAATTGGGTTGGATGAGGGGAGATCAGATTACTTACCAAAGTCCTCTCTGTTCTTTCAGGACTGGGAGCCCGTAACAGGAGCTCGGCGCTGGTGACCGGGAGCCCGGCGCTGGTGACCGGGAGCCCGGAGCAGGAGACCGGGAGCCCGGAGCAGGAGACCGGGGGCCCGGAGCAGGAGACCGGGAGCCCGGAGCAGGAGACCGGGGGCCCGGAGCAGGAGACCGGGGGCCCGGAGCAGGAGACCGGGGGCCCGGAGCAGGAGACCGGGAGCCCGGAGCAGGAAGACGGGAGCCCGGAGCAGGAGACCGGGAGCCCGGAGCAGGAAGACGGGAGCCCGGAGCAGGAGACCGGGAGCCCGGAGCAGGAAGACGGGAGCCTGGAGCAGGAGACCGGGAGCCCGGAGCAGGAGACCGGGAGCCCGGAGCAGGAGACCGGGAGCCCTGAGCAGGAAGACGGGAGCCCGGAGCAGGAGAGCGGGAGCCCGGAGCAGGAAGATGGGAGCCCGGAGCAGGAGACCAGGAGCACAGAGCAGGAGACTGGTACTGGAGCTGGAGATCAGAAGCAAAAGAATTAACAGGGACACTGGGGTGAGGCGGATTGGGATGGGAAGGGGGGTAAAAAGACAGGGGAGTGGGAAGAGGGGTAAAAAGACAGGAGAGTGGGAAGAGGGGGATTGGGGTGGATGAGGGGAGATCAGAGATGGACTTACCAAAGGGTCAGCAGGACTGGAACAGAAGACCCAGAGCAGGAGCCCGGGAGCCCGGAGCAGGAGACCAGGAACCCGGAGCAGAAGACCAGGAGCCCGGTGCAGGAGATCAGGAGCCCGGTGCAGGAGACCAGGAGCCCGGCGCTGTTGACCGGGAGCCCGAAGCTGGTGACCGGGAGCCCGGCGAAGGAGCCCGGGAGCAGTAGACCAGGAGCCCGGAGCAGGAGACCAGGAGCCCGGAGCAGGAGACCGGTACTGGAGCTGGAGATCAGAAGCAAAAGAATTAACAGGGACACTGGGGTGAGGCGGATTGGGGTGGGAAGGGGGGTAAAAAGACAGGGGAGTGGGAAGAGGGGTAAAAAGACAGGGGAGTGGGAAGAGGGGGATTGGGGTGGATGAGGGGAGATCAGAGATGGACTTACCAAAGGGTCAGCAGTACTGGAACAGAAGACCCAGAGCAGGAGACCAGGAGCCCGGTGCAGGAGACCAGGAGCCCAGTGCAGGAGACCAGGAGCCCGGTGCAGGAGACCAGTAGCCCGGTGCAGGAGACCGGTACTGGAGCTGGAGATCAGAAGCAAAAGAATTAACAGGGACACTGGGGTGGGAAGGGGGGTTAAAAGACAGGGGAGTGGGAAGAGGGGTAAAAAGACAGGGGAGTGGGAAGAGGGGGAAGAGGGGGATTGGGGTGGATGAGGGGAGATCAGAGATGGACTTACCAAAGGGTCAGCAGGACTGGAACAGAAGACCCAGAGCAGGAGACCAGGAACCCGGAGCAGGAGACCAGGAGCCCGGAGCAGGAGACCAGGAGCCCGGTGCAGGAGACCAGGAGCGCGGTGCAGGAGACCAGGAGCCCGGTGCTGGAGACCAGGAGCCCGGTGCAGGAGACCAGGAGCCCGGTGCAGGAGACCAGGTGCCCGGAGCAGGAGACCGGTACTGGAGCTGGAGATCAGAAGCAAAAGAATTAACAGGGACACTGGGGTGGGAAGGGGGGTTAAAAGACAGGGGAGTGGGAAGAGGGGTAATAAGACAGGGGAGTGGGAAGAGGGGGATTGAGGTGAATGAGGGGAGATCAGAGATGGACTTACCAAAGGGTCAGCAGGACTGGAACAGAAGACCCAGAGCAGGAGACCGGGAGCCCGGCGCTGGTGACCGGGAGCCCGGCGCTGGTGACCGGGAGTGGAGCTGGAGACTCGGACCAGAGCTGGAGACCGCTGCAGGATGCAGAAAAAAAAGGTAAGGGGCGGGTAAAAAGAGGGGGGAGGGGGGATTGGGGTGGATGAGGGAAGAACAGACTTACCAAAGTCTTCTCTGCAGGATCAGCAGCAGGCTCTGGAGCAGGAACCACAGCAGGTCAGGAGCAGAAGATCCAGGAGCTGGAGCAGAAGATCCAGGACGCTGGAACAGAAGATCCAGGAGCAGCAGCAGCGACTGGAACAGTGAGAAGATGGTCTTGTGGTGTCACAGAATATTCTGTGGCACTACAAGGCCCAGCACAGACACATCAGATGTGATCGCTCTGTAGAAATCCTCACCAAATGTGAGGGTCTGCAGGGCGGTCACAGGGTGATGATGGGGTGGTGACAGGTGGAGGTAATCTGATTGGAGCAATCATTTATGACATCGATCGCTCCAATCAGAGTACCTGAATACAGGTGACCAGGCGGTCACAGGAAGGTGTCACCCTTCTGTGACCCCCTGTGGTGCATGTTGTGCCCCAGCCATCTGATTGGTGACACTGATTGCACCAATCAGACATGGCTGGAGCAGAGCACGCACCACAGGGGGTCACAGAGGGGTGACACCTCCCTGTGACTGCCTGGTCACCTGTATTCAGGTACTCTGATTGGAGCGATCGATGTCATCATCGATCGCTCCAATCACAGCAGTCTGGGGGCTTGAATCACATTACAGGGGGTCATGGGGCGGTGACAGGCAGGTCACAAGCCGGTCACCGCCCCATGACCGCCTTGTCACCGCGCGGTCGCGCTACGATCGGTGCGATCGATGTGATCGGCGATCGCACCGATCATAGCAGTCCGGGGCCAGGGCTGGGGTGTCCTAGCAACAGTCTAGGATCGGTGCTCATAGGAGCACCGATCCTAGGCTGCAGATCACTGTTTCCGGCAATCACATTGCCGGAAACAGTGAGAAATGCTGTGATTGGCTGTTCAGATTTGAACAGCCAATCACAGCGATCGCTGGTGCGGGGGGGGCGGCGACAGCCCCCGGGATGATGACGCCATCTACCAGGAGGTAAGATGGCACCGTAACTTTAATGCTGTCACCGCGACTTAAGTCGCGGTGCCGCATTAAAGATATGATGTACTAATACGGGTCTGGCTCTTAAGTCCCAGGGCACAGACGCGTATTAGTACGTCAGATGTTATTAAGGGGTTAAATTCTTTGTGGGTTTTTTTCCAAATTTTGGCAGCCCTTGCAGTCACAGCATGGGCATTAACACCCGCTCCTTTATAATGGGAACATTTTTTTTTACTGAGGCACACCAGAGGATTCTCTGGTGGGACAGTTCAACCCTGCCGAGAAGCAGTCCTTGCTAAGAAAAGTGTGTGGGAAGGTTCCCGGACACTCTATTTTTACTGAGGAGGAAACACACGCAAACACGGGGAGAACATGCAAAGTCCTTGCAGATGTTGTCCTTGCTGGGATTTGAACCCAGGATCCCAGCGCTGCAAGGCTTCAGTGCTAACCACTGATCCAATGTGCTGCCGTTCACCCTCTCATATCTAACAGGCTGGAGAAACTTGCACCTACTGCCACTCTATCTTCAACTCCTTTGAGAGAAAATGTATTTGGGCAGCCACTCAGTCTACCAAATAAAATTCTTGAGAATGAAATTGGGGATGGCTTCGCTACTGGTACTGGGGGCAGTGCTAATACCATGGCGTTGTACCATAATTTGCTGGAAATAATCCAGGCTGGTAGGAGGCGAGCAAATTCCCACAGAAATGTACCAGCAGTAATGTTCAGGCCACATTTCAAGTGAAAGCATCTTTAGAGGACTTCCTGGGAGAAATTACACGCAGGGTAGATACAGTTTCCCTCTATGCCAGTCCTTTCACAGAGCTAAATACAACTCTCAGCAAAAAAAGTTTTGGACTGACTCCGTACCGTCCCTGGCCACATTCACCTGTCCACGTGTTTGTGGTTAGGCGGTACTTCCCAGTAAGTGCACTAGAGAGGGCACGGGTAATGTTGTTGGACCCGTGCTTGTGGAAGGCGGAGGCGATACCAGGAAATATAGTGGCGGCTGGGGACCGAGTATGGACACCCGGCCGCCGCCGGCATGAGGTTGTGAAAAGCTTCCGCCTCCATGAGCTTAAAAGGCCATATTTCAAGTGCAAAAAGCTTCCCAGAAATCTGGCAGTTTAGTGTTGCGGCCTGTGGGTGGGTGGGTGGCTGGCTGCATTCTTGCACTTGCATTCCAAGTAACAGAAAACTAAGCAGATGATGGCCTCTATCATCATCATTGCCTCACCTCGGCACTATGAACTCTCCTGAAGGAGAAGCCAGGGCCCACCGGAGGAGTCTCCGTTTCTCTGGTGGGCCCGTCCAACCCTGCCGAAAAGCAGCCCTGGCTAAGAAAAGTGTGGGGGAAGGTTCCCGGATACTCTAGGGCTGCTTCTTTATGTGGATCGGCCATGCTTATGCATGTTATTTCTCAAACCGCATTACAGATCATGCCATTGTCCAACTCTGTATTCAAGAAATTAAATGCCACCAGAAAGATGTGTGTCTGTGTCAAAGCACCACCGACAAGTGCGAGTTGATGTTGGATGGGCTGCCATTGCTTCTGCTCAATTACAGGACTTCCTGGGAGAAATGACACGTAGGGTAGTTACGGTTTCCCTCTATGCCAGTCCTTTCACAGAGCTAAATGCAACTCTTAGCAAAAAAAGTTGTGGACAGGCTCCGTACCGTCCCTGGCCACATTCACCTGTCCACATGTTTGTGGTTAGGCGGTACTTCCCAGTAAGTGCACTGGGGAGGGCACGGGTAATGTTGTGCGACCCGTGCTTGTGGAAGGTGGAGGCGATACCGGGAAATATAGTGGCGGCTGAGGACCGAGTATGGACACCCAGCCGCCGCTGGCATGAGGTTGTAAAAAGCTTCCGCCTCCATGAGCTTAAAAGGCCACATTTCAAGTGCAAGCAGCTGTCAAAAATTTGGCAGTATAGTATTGCAGGCTGTCGGTGGGTGGCTGCCTGCATACTTGCGCTTGCATTCCAAGGAATGGGGTAGGGAACACTGAAAGCTGCACTGGGACAAGGACGTGGACGGTGATTGTTGCAAGTCTGAAATGACAGGTGCATGGCGGCAGGCATCTTCGCATGCGCCAAGGCTCACGTATGATGGGCACACTTTTAGGCAGTGACCTGGGAGTCAGAGATGCTTCCAGAGGTCTTCCCCATGCTGTTCCCATGTCTTTTCAGCATTGTATGGATGTGTCTGATGATGTGTCACACACCACATGGCCAGATAAGGTTATAAAATGTTAAAATTACATTTCCTGGTGAATGCATTTGTCTTGGTTGAAAGCAATTCAAAAGTGCAAAAACGCATCAAAAACGCTACGTGTGAACATAGCCCAAGTTGTGGAGGAGTATTTTTGTTTTTGGTTATTTATTTTGCCTTATAAACAAGTCATTACCCTGGAAAGGATGTTCCTTAACATATTTCCCAGAAAAATCCATTTTGTTTTTGTTTTTGTATGTTTTATTGTAAGTCCGTAAAAGTGGCATAATACTCTGACCACGTTGCTGACAGCAGTGATCTGGGACTCAGAGATGCTTCCAGGGGTCTTCCCCATGCTGTTCCCATGTCATTTGAGCACTGTTCCCATCGATTTGGGCAATTTTTAGGCCCTCTGCAGACCGCCGGGGGGAGCCGCCTGAAAAGTGCTCGAGTTTCCATGGACTTACATTGGGCTCGTTGCTCGGGTCGAGCACCCGAGTGTTCCAATTTTCTCGACCCGAGCAATGAGTACCCAAGCATTTTAGTGCTCGCTCAGCACTACTTATTATAGCTGTGTGTATAATAGAAAAAATAAAACATGAATTTTCAGACCTGGCCCCTTTTCCTATTACTTGTTAATCCAGTTCTGAGGCTTCACAGACGAATATAGCTACTCTCACTGGTTATGTCATCTTTCTATCAAAGTCCGCATTAACTTTTTGATGAAAATCTGTTTTACAGTAGCTAATTTCACTTTTCACAGTTGTTAGTGCAATGATTGATTGCCATGTAGACTTATGTAAATTTTTAATGCACCTCATTCACAAATTATATAGCGGAAAAAATGAACACATTTACAGTTTTACATGTTTTTGCCATCATGTCGATGAACAACAAAAATATTTACAATGTGCTTTTCTCACCAAGGAATCAAAGTAGCCTCTAGATAGACAGGTCTTTCACCTCAGTTCACTAATCTAACTCTTCCCTTTTCCCTTTCAGTTTTTCCTCAGTATGTAGTTCCTTCGATAGATTTGTCTCCATATCCTTTTTGCACCCAATAGTACTTGGTAACTGTACTTAGATACTGGCTGATAATTGAGGCATTTCAAATAAGCTGCATGAACCAATGAAAAGCACTTTGTATCTATTGTGCACCCCTAATTCCTTATAGACTGTAAGCTTGTGTGCAGGACCCTCACTCTTCCTGTAACTGTTGAACGATGTGTTACTTTGTGATGTCTTTATGGTCTGTACATGCTCCCTCTTAATTGTAAAGTGCTGTGGAATAGTTTGGCTCGGTCTAAATAAAATTATTATTATTTATTTGCAAAAATCATAGCTTCCAAATGATTATGGAGGCCAGGTAATAGCTTATTTTTGTTAAAAAATGTGCATACTCTTCCTTGCAGAACATTTCTAGTTCAGAAATATTCCTTGGACATCTGACATGCACAAAATTGTAGAGCCTTTCTCAAAAATGTTAGATCATTTTCATGTCTGGGAACTTAGAAGACAATTCAAATAACTCTAGCTTTAATTTCGGGCTGGAGTTCAAGGTTGATCATGAACCTTATTTTTGATCTTGATATATGTCATCTCTCTTTTATATTTTCATGGTAATAGACAAGATCTACAAATAAAATATTGTAAAAGACTTTGTAACTCCACTATTTACTCTATTTCTCTCTCATACCTCATATTGATAGGCGAACTAGCTTACTGTAGTGTGTGAAACAATCAGATTAGAATTGTGAGACTTATTGGGACCAAAGGGCCTTCTCTTGGAGATCACTCTCCCTGGACGCTGGGGCCTCCGTGACTCCTAGCCCTGGTACTGTAATCAGCATTTGGTGAACATGGGACCTGTAGTCCTCCAGGGGTTTCGGTGGTTCCTACTGGGTGTAAAGGGTCCCTGTAGGCGTGGACCCGGTGTCAGGTATATATATCGGGGTGAGCCTTGTATGCTCCTCTGCCCCCTCGCTACTTCTTCCTTCTCCTCTCGCCTTCGGCCCACTCAGGGCCCTCACTAGGCCTTCACACGTGCTGTAGGCCTTTGCTCTCCTAAGCACAGCAGCCAGCTTGCTGCCTCTTCGCTGCTCTCTGAGCGTCAGCACGCTCTCTGCTCAACTCTCACTGAGCTAACTTCTCACAACTCTAACTCTAAACTGAAACTGAGCTGCCTGGCTCCACCCTCCCTTTATATATCCCTAATGGGCTCCCTCTGCTGGTCTGAGGTGGTAGGGTGGAGGTGTGTGAATGTGTGAGGGCCTCTTGTGGAGAAGTCCATTCGTGCACCCTTCTGGGTTCTGTGGCACCAATGCGCAGCAGGGCGCCACATCCCCCCCTAGTAAAACACAGTACTCCTGGACTGAAGCATTTTTCTCAAAAACAGGTTAAACAATAACATTTCTTCTCTTTATGGGAGGCACTTTTCTTGAACGTTACAGGTAACATTATAATACAATAATAACAAGTATAAAAATAACAATAAAGTTACAGCAAGTCCCGTAACCTGGTGTCCATTTCACCGAAGAAAGAACATGAGGGACCCGCCTGAAAACCCTAAGCGTAGGCTCTGTGCGTGGCCCAGGTGCTGGACCACGTTTTCCGCCACGCCAAATGGGTTTTTGTTCCATGGTCACTTAAGGGGCACTCCAGGGAGTGCTACTATGTATGGGAACAGTTTTTGGGCTCCTCACAGTCCTCAGCAACCGAGTCATTTATATATACCCTTACGGGTAACTAAGAGAAGTGTCCATGTCATATAAATTGTCCATTAGCAAGGCAAAATAATTCAATAAATAAATACATGAAATTATTACAAGAATATGCCCTACGGGGTAACTATTTATACTGTCAGTGTTTCTTTATTCACTCTCTATACCTGACAGGAGTCTGGCTCTTTGTGCTACACGATGACCTACGTAGTACTGGGATGCGTGTAGTATGGATGTTTGCAATATTTTCCGCTCTATGTGTTGGTGGACAGCAAGACTGCCTTAACCTCTCTATGGGACTGGCAAGTACACTGGTTACTGGGCCTACTGGCTCTGCTTCTAACGGTGATCCTTCTTCCGGGGATTCTTCCTGAGCAGGCTCTTCTGGGGCACTAACAGGTCTTACTTGCAGTGGAGGGTCTTCTGACTGTTGGTAGAAGTGTAGCACAGGTATTATTACCGCTCCATCCAGTTGAGGCCAATCTGCCGGGAAATCTCCTAAGACAGTATGGAGTACTTCTTCTTTAGGCTCCTCCGGTACGGTGAGAGGCACTTCCTCCTGGGGTTTCAGCGGACTTGGACACAACTTCAGATGGTCTCTTGATACCGTTGCAGTTGTTTTTCCTCTGTCTTTGCTAATTAGACAGGTTTTCCTATTGTCGAATCTGGAATTCAACACATTGTAAGGTTCCCTTTCCCACTGGTCGTCAAGTTTGTGGCTTCTTCTCTTTCGTTTCAGCACAACTTCTCCAGGTGTCAAGGGTTCAGCTGGTGCACTCTTGTTGTACTGTGCTTCCTGCTTATCTCTCCCCCTACTTAGACTGTCTTCAACACAGGCCTGTACTCTCCTGTACTGCTCCTGTCGAGTCGCATCCCAGTCTTCAGTGAACATATCCGCTTCTGGCTCTACCACTCCAACTCCGGGTCCATGGGCAACTTTCCGAGTCTTGCTCTCATGAGGTACGCTGAAGTACAATTGGTGGAACTCACAGGTATGTGATTGTACAGATCTACCAGGTTAGGTAGTTTGTCCGGCCACTGGTTTCTTTCTTCTAAAGGTAAGGTCTTCAACAGGTCGATGACTATGTTATTCATCTTTTCACAAAACCCATTGGTTTGGGGGTGGTACGGTGTAGTCCGGATATTCTTACACCCGTACAGATGGCAAAACTCTTTGAACAGCTCGGCTTCAAAGGCAGGGCCTTAATCCATCAGCACCTTATCCGGGTATCCATGGGGCCTGCAGAAGTAGGCTTGAAACGTCCTTGCTGCAGTTTCTGCCGTCAGATCCTTGACGGGGGCTACCACCAGGAACCGGGAGTAGTGATCCACCATTGTCAGGGCATACAAGTAACCTGACCTGCTGGGTGACAGCTTGACGTGGTCCAGAGCGATGATCTCCTGGGGCTGGGTTGTCTTGATGGACTGCAGAGGCACCTTTTGGCTGCTGTAGTCTTTCCTTCTGAGGCTACAGGGTCCACAATTCCGGCACCACCTCTTTATGGAGCTCCGCATTCCAACCCAATAAAACCGACTCTTCAGGAGAGTTTCCAGTTTCTTCCAGCAAAAGTGCCCTGCTTGATAATGGTAGGCCTCCAACACCATCTGTATGTCTGTCCTGGGCACTACGATCTGCCATACCATCTCATGGGTCCTAGGGTTAACATACCTTCGGCACAGCTTCTCTCTATAGATGAACAGCCGGCTTCTCTCATTCCACAGTTGCTTGGCTTGGGGAGGAGCGTCCTTCTCCAGGGAGGAACCTTCCTGGGTTATCAGTTCTTTGATACGGCTGACAACCGGGTCGCTGTCCTGGGTCTCCTTCCAACTGTGGTGAGGTAAAGGGTTTAGTGTCTTACCACAATACCTCCTGGAGGTGCGCTGCTCGTGGACCATCCCATTTCTGTGGAAGGCAGGTAGCTCAATCTCCTCCAGGTCATCCACTTCTTCTTCAGTATCCGACGGGTGCGGAATTTTGGATAGGGCATCGGCATTAGCGTTCCTGTGGCCTGCTCGGTACTTGATGGTGAATTAATAGTTTGACAGCCGGGCCATCCAACGCTGTTCCATGGTTCCCAACTTGGCTGTCTCTAGATGTGTCAAGGCGTTGTTGTCAGTCTAAGCCGTGAACTTACTGGAGGCCAAGTAGTGCTTGAATCATTCGGTGATGGCCCAGACCAAGGCCAGGAGCTCCAACTTGAAGGAGCTATAGTTTTCTGGATTCCTCTCAGTCGGACGAAGCTTCCTGCTAGCATAGGCAATCACCTTCTCCTTGCCATACTGCTACTGGCTTAACACAGCTCCTAGTCCCTTGTTGCTGGCATCAGTGTACAGCAGGAAAGGTTGCTGTAGTCCATGTAGGCCAGGATTTCTTCGCCAGTCAGGATCTCTTTCATCACTGCAAAGGACTCAGCCTCAGTTCTTGCCTCTGTTGGACTGTCTCACCAGGAGATCTTGCAAAGATGCTGCTTTCTTGGTGTAGTCCTTCACAAATCTCCGGTACTACCCGACCAGTCCCAGGAACTGACATACCTCCGTGAGATTCTTCGGTTCCGTCCATTTATGGATAGCAGTGACCTTCTCCGGGTCTGGTGCTACTCCTTCTGGACTGACGATGTGCCCCAGGTACTGAACCTTCTGTTTGAGCAGGTGGCACTTGGAAGGTTTCAATTTCATCCCATACCGGGACAATGCTTCAAATACCTCCGCCAGGTGCTTCAGATCGTCCTCATACGTCTTGGAGTACACTATCACGTCACCCAGGTATAGCAGCACGGTCTTGAAGTTATGGTGTCCCAAACAGCACTCCATCAATCTCTGGAACGTTCCAGGGGCGTTGCAGAGTCTGAACGGCATACTGTTGAACTCGCAGAGTCCCATCTGGGTAGTGAAGGCCGTCTTCTCCCGGTCCTCCTCAGCAACTGCTACTTGCCAGTACCCACTGGTGAGGTCAAGGGTAGAGAAGTAATTTGCAGACTTTAATGCAGCCAGGGATTCCTTTATACGGGGTAAAGGGTATGCATCTTTATGTGTTATGCGATTTACCTGTCTGTAATCTACACACATTCTCATGCTTCCATCCTTTTTCCTGACCAGGACCAGGGGAGCTGCCCAGGGGCTACAGCTATCTCTTATTACCCCTGCCTTCTTCATGTCATGCAACATTTCCTTCGCTTTCTGGTAGTGTGCTGATGGTATGGGCCTGTAACGTTCTTTGATGGGTGGATGGTCACCTGTGGGTAAATGGTGTTGTACCCCTTTAATCCTCCCAAAATCAAGTGGGTGTTTGCTGAATACCTGTTCGTATTCCTGGACCACCCTGTATACACCTTGTTTTTGATGGACAGGAGTGGCGTCAGTCCCAACATGGAGCTGTCGGCACCAATCCTCCAACTGGGCTTCAGAGTCATTGTCCTCCACTGTATCTGGTGGGGTCAAGGATTTCACCGTGTGTATGACATCATCATTCACGGTATACAACCTGGAGTATCTTGGTAATTTATCTTCATCCTCCCCACAATTTAGGAGACGTACGGGTACCCTCCCATTGCGTACATCAACCAACCCCCTGGCAGTTAAGAGTGTAGGTCTGTGCTCTGAGCTAATGGGCTCCACTACTGCCTGGTAGTTCTGTCCTTTGAGACCTATTGCTGCCCTACACCAAATCAGCATCTCACTCATTGGGGGAATCACAATGGGTATCGGGTCTGTCACCCGTACATTACCAATCTCACCTCCTGTTAGCTTTACCTGTTGCTGGTACAGGAGGGCTCGTATCTCTCTCTGGAGCATCTTCCTCTGCCCTGGTTTGGCAGTGTCAGCAATCTGTTGGAGCAAAAACAACACTTCTCCAAAACAGTTACCGACAATATTAGTACCAAGTATCATATACAAGTCTGTATCACCAGGATTAGACTCCACTACAATCAGTCCGTGGTCCTTTAGTTCCACTCTCCCCACCTTCACTGTCACGTCCTTAACCCCTACCAGGTTAAGAGGAAAGCCGTTGGAGGCATACACAGAGAGGTTCGGGGCTGGCGGCTGGATTTCATCTACGGACCAGTACCTTTTGTAGAGGACATCAGGTATGATGGTTACCTGCGATCCTGAGTCCAGCAGGGCAGGTGTCGCAATGCCATCCAGCACAATGGACAGGAAAGGTCTTCCTCCCATGAACCCATGGTACCAGCTTGATGGGCCTGCTTGCTTTACTCCTGGGTGTCGTCCCTCGGCCCCAGGGTTTGCTCGTTTAAAGGACAGTTCTGCGCTGTGTGGCCTGCCTTCTGGCAGCGGTAGCAGATGAATTCTCCAGGAGGGTGACGTTGGTCATTGGTCCTCCCACGGGGTGGCGTTGTCCTCCTACAGGGTGGCGTTGTCCTACTACGGGGTGGCGTTGTCCTCCTTCTTCTCCTCATCCAGGGGACATCCTCAGGGCTGTCGGCGAGTAGGATCCTTCCTTCCGGCTCGGGCTCCTCCTGTAGCTGCAGGGTGCTCAGGACAGTGGCCAGGGTTTTACTTAGCTGAGGCACTTCAGAGCGCAGGCTGTCCAGCTCGCTAGAGGACACTGTTTGCATCTTTGTTTCAGCCGATAATGAAGGAGCAGTGGGTGCTGCGGGCACTGGGGTGGCCCCACCCTGGTAACGTTGGATAGCAGTATCTGATGTTTCCAGGGGCTGCAGACCCTTTATAGCCATGTCCTTAAGGGTGTCAAAGGTGGCATCTGGATGATCTAAGACCCACCACCGTACAGTTCTGCTCTCCTCCTGGGACCTCAACCCCAGGATGAACTGTTCCGTCAGCATCTTATTTTCATTTTGTATGCTGGCTGGACTAACCTGTTTCAGGGCCCGCAGGGCTTCCTGTAAGCACCAGGTATAGTCCCCGATACTGTCCTCAGGTTTCTGGACACAGTGATAGAACCTCATCCGGAGATCTGTCTCAGTGCGGTTTTCAAACCCTGTTTGCAGTCTCTTAAAGATGATGGATACTGATTCCTGGTCTGCGGCTGGCCAGGTTTCAACTTCCCGCTCTGCGGCAACACTCAATTGTCCCAGCACAACAGCAGCTCTCTGCTTACCAGTCATAGAATACATGTCTAGCACTCCGCATATTTTCCTCTTGAATCCGGACAGGGTGTCCAGTTTGCCATTATACTGGGGGAGCCACTTTGCTCCAGGGATATACGGCAGGGCCATGGGTATCAACGGGGTCACAACCCCTGCTGGTGGAGTGGCCGCTCCGGCCAGTGCAGCGCCGGGCGCAGGTTGGGCATCAGGAGCGTTAACCGGTGCTCCGGCGGCTTGCTGGTCGTCGGCCATGGTTGCGCCCCCTAGTGAACTGGAGCCTACCTTCTTCACTTCTTTTTCAGGTAGGCCACAGCTCCGCGGGCGATGATCTTCTTCCAGGACCTTGCGTCGCTCGCGTCTGATGTCAGAGGGTCCTCCGGGCTCCTTCCAGGACCTGACGCTTCCTGGTTTGACGTCAGGGGAGGGGCGTGTCCTGGGCTTCGCGCACTTCCAGTGGTTAAGCCTCTCCAATTCCGGCGGTTACGCCCCTCTTCTTCCCGCGCGGCGACAGGAAAATGGCAGACAATGGCAGGAAATCTCGGGAATGGCGGGAAACTTTCACCACAGTGAGTATTGCAGTCTTTTAAGGCACACAGTACCCGGTGGCAACGGGCATGGAATCATGTTCGTGACGCCAAAGCTGACGCACCCCCTGGGCCGTGGGGTACTCGACAGCCGGGCCTCTGGCTGCTAGGGGGTATCACGGGAGCTGGCCCAGTCCGAGACCCCGGGCGGTCAGTAAAAGGGGGAATAGTTTATAGGGGATTTGGGAAAGTGTTCGTGACGCCACCTGTGGAATGTGGCAAAAGGGTGCCGCCGCTGCGGAGCAGTCCTCTGGAGCTGATGTTATGGCAGCAGGGATAGCGTGGCTCTCCACAGGTAGAGCTAGCTCCAGGGCAGTGTAGGGGTAGATGGTGGATGCGGGGGAGAGACAGCAGGACGGTCCCGGAGGAAAGATGGACACTCACACGGGGGTAAGCTTCAGTACCTTTACTGGTGATGATGCCGGCACGGTCCAGGGTACTCCGGACGAAGGGCGCACTTTTGGACTCTCCCCAGTGAGCGGGTATAGGGCCTCCTGATCCGTGATTTTACTCGCTAAGCTTCTGACCTGCCTGGAGCTAGGCCTAGCTTGGTTACTGTCTCTCTTTGCACCTACTGACCTGGTGGTAGGGCCTTCTCTTGGAGATCACTCTCCCTGGACACTGGAGCCTCCGTGACTCCTAGCCCTGGTACGGTAATCAGCATTTGGTGAACCTGGGACCTGTAGTCCTCCATGGGTTCCGGTGGTTCCTACTGGGTGTAAAGGGTCCCTGTCGGCGTGGACCCGGTGTCCGGTATATATATAGGGGTGAGCTTGGCATGCTCCTCTGCCCCCTCGCTACTTCTTTCTTCTCCTCTCGCCTTCGGCCCACTCAGGACCCTCACTAGGCCTTCACACGTGCTGTAGGCCTTGGCTCGCCTAAGCACAGCAGCCAGCTTGCTGCCTCTTTGCTGCTCTCTGAGCGTCAGCACGCTCTCTGCTCAACTCTCACTGAGCTAACTTCTCACAACTCTAACTCTAAACTGAAACTGAGCTGCCTGGCTCCACCCTCCCTTTATATATCCCTAACGGGCTCCCTCTGCTGGTCTGAGGTGGTAGGGTGGAGGTATGTGAATGTGTGGGGGCCTCTTGTGGAGAAGTCCATCCGTGCACCCTTCTGGGTTCTGTGGCACCAATGCGCAGCAGGGCGCCACACAATACATGAACTGTACATGAAAAAAAAAAGAGCTATTCCTGAAAAAAAAAATATGAGCGACACCTGAACTTGACTACATTTCAATAATTTTAGCATATTGACCAACACAGTCAATTCAAATGTTAGAGATGCTATAGATAGCAATAATTTTTTAGCCACATAAAGTCTTGCCTTTTGTGTAAAATAAGTTGAAAAAAAGACACAGGTCCATCAAATTCAACTTATCGTCATAAATCATGCACCATACATTGCATTATTACTTACAGGTATCCAAGTTTATCATAACACAGATGACACAATGATACAATACTGGGATATCATGGCAAATAAAAGTGTAATTCGACTTTTAACTCGAGATCAGTCAGTTGTTTGTTCAATGTTAAGTTATCTTAATCCTCTTAAGTGAGATAACCTTTTGTGACAAATTATTAAGATGGTTGCATTGTCAAGTTAAGCTTGACTACATCACTTTAACCCTCAATATAGTATTTTTCATTAGATTATCATCCGACTCCTTTTTAAATGCTGACATACTATCTGCAGTTACTATCTCCTGGAGTAGTAATGATATTCCACAGTTTGATAACTTATTTATTATTTATTTATCATGTGTTGCTTATATAGCATCATCATGTTCCTCAGCACTTTACAGACATTAGACCAGTACTGTCACCATTGGGGATCACAATCTAAATTCCCTATCAGTATGTCTTTGTAGTGTGGGAGGAAACCATAATACCTGGAGGAAAATCACACAAACACGGGGAGAACATACAAACTCCTTGTAGATGTTGTCCTTGGTGGGATTTGAATGCAGGACCCCAGCACTGCAAAGCTACAGTGCTAATGACGCTCCCCCTGGGCCTGTGCTGTGCAGGGGATACCCGGAGCCGGATCGCTGGGGGATGTAGTTCTCCATGGCTGTGAGTCGGTCCGTGCCCAGGGCGGTCAAACCAGTGGCAGTCTGAGCGAGATAACAAACGTCCGACTACGCCACCCGTGGATTGCCGTCAGTGGGGACCGCCGCTGCGCTGCAGACCGCTGAGGCTGATGTTGTATGCGCAGCCAAGTATGAGATAACTCCCCACGGGAGAAGTATTGCCTCAGGGCAGCTAGTGTGGATGATGGGAGTGATGGTGTGGGGGTCCCAATACTGATGGTGCTGGTGTTGCTATGAAACACAGAGATGTGTGGTGCAGTTCAGGGTCTTTACTGATGGAATAACGCAGACCCTCCCGGGAGTACTGGTTAGCAGTAGGGGCCTGGTCAGTCTGTAAGTAAGTAGGATCTCCCCTGGCCAGGTGGAGTTGTAGGCCTCCCCGACTATCTGCACACTTTCCTGGCTACCTTGCTCTATGCGAGTAGAAGTAGCCCACGTCCCTGAGTATATCGTGTGGTGCTCACCCGTATGGCCGGTGACTTGGGGCCTTCCGTTAGCCTCCGCTTCACGATGGCGTGCTGGTCCCTTGCTTGTGACCGTGCATCCGGGCTTCTATGGCCAGAGGACATGGAATCCCCTGCCGGTTGGATTCTGCTGCTGGACCTGGATGTCCCCACAGCCTCGGACTCCGTGTCCGGGTTTAGTGTCTTCAGCCAAGGCGAGCTATCTAGCTTCCAGCCTCTGGCACTCGCTCCTGCTCCTACAGAGCTCCTAGTTCTTGCTTTCCCTCTGTCTGCTCTCCTCCAGACCTGACTGCGTCTCTGTCTGGGACTCCACTCTAGGCTCTGACTGACTTAATCCCGCCCCAGACCCAGTTTATAAGGGCAGATTCCTCCCCTCCCAGGTCTGGGCGAGAAGTGTTGCATGCTTAGGGCTCCTGACCAGAGAAACCTCCCACTTGCTCTCAGACATAATATTTCTATTACTGTGGCAACCAGACCCCTGGGGTTCCACACTAACTGTAAATAATTTGTTTACGATAATGATGAAAAACTCACCTTTCTTCACCCTTTCATCTTTCTTTATTTACACCCTAAAATCATATTGATATTTGCAGCTGTTGCTTGACATTGAGTACTGCAGTTGAACTTCCTGGTAACCATAAAACCAAGCTCCTTCTGTTGTAGTTTATTCCCCATCAAGCTGATTTTTATGTATCCAGCAATGTTTTACTGAAACTGACTCTCTCAATTACAACTACAAGGTTAACAATAAATAAAAAATATAAAATGAAATAGCCTAACAAAGATCTTTGTGGTACCCCACTGCTGATTTTAGCCCATTTTGAAAATATATCTGCATCAATGTCTCTTTTTTTTGGTCCCTGAACTAGTTCTTTACTAAAGTGGATATTTTGCTCCAGTATTTTGTCTCTGAATCCTTAGCTTCAGTACAATGTTGTTGTGTAATACAATATCAAACACTTGTTAAATTTAAACATTAGCTGCTTAACCCCTTCACGCCATGGCCATTTTCCATTGTTTCATTGTTGTTCTTTCCTCCCCTTCTTCCAAGAACCATAACTTATTTATATATCCATCAATATAGCCATATCAGGGATTGATTTTTGTGAGAGGTGTCTTACTTTTGAATGGCATCATTGATTTTAACATATATTGTACTGGATAACAAGAAAAATTCCAAGTGCGCGGTGAAATTGCAAAAATAAGTGCAATTCCACAATTGTTTTTTGGCTAGAGGCAAATAAGTTGTTTAAATGCTGATTCACCAACTAAGTAAAACATATAAGGGTGTTTTTTTTTTATTATTATATATATATTTCCTCTTTAACCGATGACTAGTATTTGTATGCCCCATATTGTCACTATGGCTCATATCCACTCACAGCTGTTAAAGGCACATGACAGCTGATTAAATCAGCTGTCATGTGTTGGTAAAGATGTGGGCTCACCTTCGGAGCCCGCATTAAAGTCAGGGAAACAACATATGATGTAAATATATGTTATATGTCATGAAGGGATTAACCAACATGCACATACATCCTCATAGAAATGAAGCAAGTTGATAAAGCCTGACTTGTCTATAAAAAATCTAAACTGATTGTAAGTTAAAGGGGTTGTACCCTTTCAGAAAATGTTGGCCCTGGATCCAACAGCAAGTATCTGCCACTACTCCCGGTGTCTCATATTGGCTGCAGTGCAGTGCTGACATTATTGTCTGGCTGTGGCAGACAATCAGCGAGCTCGGAAGTTTGGACAGCATAGACAGAACCACTGAGCTCAATAATTGGCTGCCGTGCCGTCGACATAATCTCATTATTGCGTCCAATGCTGGATAAAGGGAGCAGAGGAGCAGTCTCACAAATTGTCTTGGGTCTGATGAGTAGATTGGTGTTTGTTATGTTTTAATAGGCTGCAGTCGGGACCAAACATTATCTGAAAGTGAATAACCCCTTTTAATAAATTATAACATATCTTTGCAGTTTACCTTTTATAGTACACTCAAATATTGTACATAGCTCAGATGTCACACAGACATTAGTTACATAGGTAGCTTATTGTGTGATTTTTTTTGTGTTGTTCTTTTTTTTGCTAAAACTATATTTTAAAATACAATTCAATTTACTTATTTTACATTTCTTCAGCTCAACTTAAACCAAACGGTTTCCACTTAATAAAAAAAATATATATATATTAGCACAAATGTTTGGAACTATGTTTTCCTTATCTTACTTTACCATTACACTTCACATCAAATAATGTTTTGAAATGTTAAGAAAATTGTCATCCAAGCCTACATTCTAAAATAGGCAAGAAAATCTAATTTCCTTACTGCAATAGTTCCACCATATAAGAAAATGGTATGCCTGTAACATAAATCATGTTGTGACATATCATAATATACATTCTACTCATAAGTTTGCAATGTGTTGTAAATTTAGCACCATGAGTCATATTATCTTTGATTTCTGGAGTTTTAAACAAATCTATATCAACTGGTTTATCAGAAAATGTAATTTATGCCTATATGTCAGCATGTATACTGAGCATACTGAAAAAACGTAATATTCATTTTAGCTCTAAATAAAGTTGATAAAACAAAGCCTAAATGTTAAATTAACTATTAATAAAATTAATTTACCGAAATGTTTCTACACCCAAATTAATCATATCAACTACTCAATCTACCTTGTCCAATTTTACCTTAGAAGGTCTGCAACAATTTTCATAAATTGCAGTTGGTTCCAAGAACTTATGTATGGAACTATAAATATGTATAAAAGTGCAAAGATTTATTGATCTAAAATAGAGCATCCATGGACATTTATAAGGTCCCACAGAACCCCAGTATTGCGTCTTTTTCATATAGAGGTAAAAAAAATTTATGTCAGATTTTGTGGATGTAAAAGATTTCTTTGATCCCAATCTCAGGAATTTTGTCTGTTAATGGCATCCACACTCCTGCAGGTGAGAATGCATGATTATTAGAGAAGAGCAGATAGTTCTGCGGAGGATCGAGTTCAAGTTGAATTTACTGGTTTCATGTGAATAGATGAAAAACTCTGCAAACAAAGATGAAAGTGACGCGCCCCTGGGCCTGTGTCGCGCTGCGTTGCGCACGCGGGAGCTTACCCGGAGCCGGATCTGTTGAGGGTTGTAGTCTCGTGGCGGTGACCCGGTCCGTGCCCAGGGAGTTAAACTGAGCGGCGATGTATCAGCGGTAGATGTTGGACGACTACGCCACCCGTTGAGTACAGCTAAGGAGCTGCTGCTGCAGGGCAGACCGCTGAGGCCGGTGGTAGGATTGTGCAGCGTGATAGTATAACCCCCAACGGGAGGGGTATGGCCTCAGGGCAGCCGACGTGGATGATGGGGGTAGCAGGAACCACTCGGAGACGGTACGGTGTAGTTCAGGGTCTTTACTGGTGACAAAGATAGACCCTCCCGGAGTACTGGCTAGCGATTGGGGCCTGGTCAGTCCTTGAGCAGATGGGATCTCCCCTGGCCAGGCGGAGTTGTAGGCCTCCCAAACTAACTGTACTCTTCTGGCTACCTTGCTAGAGGCGGGTATAAGTAGCCCACGTCCCTGAGTGTACCGTGTGGTGCTCACCCGTATGGCCGGTGACTCGGGGCCTTCTAGTAGCTTCCGCTCCACGACGGCGGTGCTGGTCCCATGCGTGTGACCGTGCCTTCGGGTTTCTTGGCCAGAGGACCTGGAATCCCCTGCCTGACGGATTCTGCTGCTGGGTAGGAGTTAGTCCCCACAGCCTCGGACTCCGGGTCCGGTAAGAAATCTTCTCAGTCAGGGCGAGCTCTGCAGCTGCCAGCCCCTGACTCCTTGTAACACTGCTCCCACAGAGCTCCTGATGTTCTGTTCCTATATTTGCTTCTTTTCTCTGTCTCTTCTTCTTCTCTACTCACTAACCCTGCCTCAGCCCTAGGTTTATATAGGGGAAGTTCTTCCCCTCCCAGGACTGGGCAGGAGGTGTGGCATGCATAGGATTCCTGACCAAGAGACCTCCCACCTGCTCTCAGACGTAATATCTCTATCACTGTGGCAACCAGACCCCTGGGGTGTCACATTCCCCCCTAGTGAAATTTAGTACTCCGGGACTAAACATATTTTAGAAAAACATAACAAGATATAACAATAACAATACAATAAAGAAACACATAAAGGTGGTCACGGCATGTCCGTAACCGGGTGCAGTCTTTGAAGAAAGCAAGGTGTCCATTTCACCAAAACAGGGAGACGTAACCAGGTAGGGGTCTGTCCTGCCCCGAGTCCTTAACAGTCTTTAGTCCGTCCTGGGTTACGCTCCAACTATGTACACAGGATTCCCGGTAAATCCACCAAAGACTCCTATAAACAACTAGAAACACATAATTATACACAAGCAACAAGAAAAACAGGTAACCACAAATAAAACAATTTATACACTTCAAATCCTCCAACGTGCGGGTAACTGGCCTCTAGTGGCCCTAGTGGACCTACGGAGCTGACTGTCTGGCCCTGAACTACAGGGTGTAGGAGCTGTCAAGGGTAAATTGGGCAGCTGTCCACGGGCCCTTTGGCTCACTAGAGGCATGGCAGGTTCACTATAAGCAGAGGGTTGATCCTCCTGGTCTCCTGGTGTGGGGTCTTCTGCCTCCTGGACCGGCTGTTCTTCCAGCTCTAGCTGTTGCTCCGTAGGTGCTTGGGATGCTGGTTGGAGGAAGGTGAGTACGGGTACCACAACTGCGCCATTGACTTGAGTCCAAGACCGAGGGAAGTCTCCGAGCACAGTACTAACCATATCTTCCCTTTCCTCTACGGGTCGAGGGTCTTCTTGTTCCTCTTCAGGGTTCCGTAGCTGTTCGGGACACTTCTTCAGGCGATCCCGGGATACAATGGTTGTGGTTTCCCCTCCATCTTTACTGATGGTACAGACCTTTGGGTTGTCGTGGCTTGAGGGCAGTACGGTGTATGGGTCCTTCTCCCACTGGTCGTCCAACTTGTGGAGCCGTCTTTTCCTCTTCAAGACCTGCTCTCCGGGCACCAGGGGAACAGCGGGAGCATACTGGTTGTAAGTTTTCTCTTGTCTCTCCCTAGCCTGACAGAGACTTCGCTCCACGCTCTCCTGTACTTTCCGGTACTGCTGCTGCCTCTCTGTGTCCCAGTCTGCTTCTGGTGAAGTGTCCTCGGGTGTCAGGACTCCCATTTCCAGGTCAACAGGTAACTTACCAGGTCTCGCCCTCATTAGGTAAGCCGGGGTACAGTTGGTGGAACCTACCGGGATGTGGTTGTATAGGTCCACCAGATCGGGCAGCTTCTCAGGCCACAGACTGCGTTCTTCCAGGGGCAACGTTTTCAGAAGATCCATTACCACCTGGTTCATTTTCTCACAAAGTCCATTAGTTTGCGGATGATAGGGTGTCGTCCTTATCTTCCGGCAGCCATACAGATTGCAGAATTCCTGGAAGACCTCCGCTTCAAAGGCAGGTCCCTGGTCTGTCAACACTTGGTCCGGGTACCCATGTGGATGGCAGAAATGCTGCTGGAAGGCTCTAGCTGCTGTTCGAGCTGTTAAGTCCTTGACGGGGACGACAACCAAGAACCGGGAGTAGTGATCCACGATGGTTAGTGCGTAGACGTAGCCACTTCTGCTTCGGGTCAGTTTTACATGATCCAAGGCTACCAGTTCCAATGGCTGCCGGGTGACGATGGACTGCAGGGGAGTCTTCTGGCTGGCACGGTCCTTCCTCCTCAGGTTGCACGGGCCACAGTCTCTGCACCACCTCTCGATGGTTCCCCTCATGCCTACCCAATGGAACCGCCCGCGCAGCAGGAACTCCAGCTTCTTCCATCCGAAATGCCCAGCTCCATCGTGGTATGCCTCCATCACCATGGCTGCGTCTCGTCGTGGCACCACTACTTGCCAGATTAGTTCATGCGTCCGGGAGTTAACCATCCTGCAGCACAACTTCCCCTTGTAAAGGAACAGTCTACTCTTTTCTGCCCACAGTTGCTTGGCTTCCTCCGGAGCGTCTGGGTCAAGGCGAGCCTCTGGCCGAGTCAGCATCTCCTTCACCAGCCGGACGGCAGGGTCACTGTCTTGCGTCTCCGCCCAGTTGTAGTGAGGTAAGGGGTTAAGCGTAGCGCCTTGCTTACTCCTTACCCGATGGGAATACTGGATAGTTCCATGACGGTGAAACGCGGGGAGTTCGACTTCTTCCAGTCCCTCTGGATCTTCTCCTACGTCCGGTAGGTTTGGCATCCTGGACAGTGCGTCCGCGTTGGTATTGGAGCGTCCTGCCCGGTATTTGATGGTGAACTCGTAGTTGGACAGGCGGGCCATCCATCTCTGCTCTAGGGCACCGAGTCTTGCTGTGTCCAGGTGTGTCAATGGGTTGTTATCCGTGTACACGACGAACCGGGAAGAAGCGAGGTAGTGCTTAAAGCGTTCGGTGACTGCCCACACCACTGCCAGGAACTCTAGCTTAAATGAGCTGTAATTCTCAGGGTTTCTTTCGGTGGGTCGCAGTTTTCGGCTGGCGTAAGCGATTACTCGCTCTTTCCCCTGCTGGATCTGGGACAGCACGGCTCCTAGCCCGATGTTACTTGCGTCGGTGTAGAGGATAAAGGGCTGGCTGTAATCCGGGTACGCCAGGATTTCATCCCCCGTGAGGGCCATCTTCAGCTGGTGGAAGGACTCTTCTTCCAACTTCTCCCATCTGAAGGGCGGCTTCTGGTTCTTGGCCTTCCGGGACTGGCCTATCGGGAGGTCCTGCATAGGAGCTGCCTTTTTGGTGAAACCGGGGATGAACCTGCGGTAGTAGCCTACCAACCCGAGGAACTGCCGCACTTCCTTTACACTGGAGGGACTTGGCCATTCCTTAATTGCGGTGATCTTATCAGGGTCGGGAGCCACTCCGTCAGCGCTCACCACGTGTCCCAGGTACTGCACCTTTGGTTTCAGGAGGTGACACTTGGAGGGTTTCACCTTTAGGCCGTAGCTTGCCAGAGCTTCGAACGCTTCCGCCAGGTGTTTCAGGTGGTCCTTATAAGTCTTAGAATATACGATGACATCGTCCAGGTACAACAGGACCGTCTCGAAGTTTCTGTGGCCCAGACAGCACTCCATTAATCGTTGGAAGGTTCCTGGTGCGTTGCAGAGTCCGAACGGCATACAGGTAAACTCGCTAAGTCCCATCGGGGTGGTGAATGCGGTCTTCTCCCGGTCCGCCTCTGCTTCAGGAACCTGCCAGTACCCACTAGTGAGATCCAAGGTAGAGAATAAGTTAGCAGATCTTAAAGCAGCCAAAGACTCCTCTATCCTTGGTAAGGGGTACGCATCCTTGTGTGTGATACGGTTGATTTTCCGGTAATCTACACACATCCTCATGGTGTTGTCTTTCTTTTTGACTAAGACTAGTGGAGCTGCCCAGGGGCTACAGCTATCCCTGTTCACCCCAGCCTCCTTCATGTCTCTAAGCATCCCCTTGGCGTGTTGGTATTGTGCAGGGGGTACGGGTCGATACCTCTCTTTTATGGGAGGATGGTCTCCCGTGGGGATGTGGTGTTCTACCCCCTTGACTCGCCCGAAGTCTAACGGGTGTTTACTAAACACTCTCTCGTACTCTTGAACCACCCGATAGACTCCCTGTTTCTGGTGTGAGGGAGTGGAGTCAGTACCCAAATGTAGTTGCTGACACCAGTCCTCCATTGTTTTCTTAGAGCCGTTACCTTCCTCCGGGTGAGATGGAGGCAAGGGTTCCACAGATTGTAAAGCATTTTGGTTAATGGTATATAATTTGGCTAGCGTGGCATACCGGGGCAGGTACACTTCCCTCTTCCCGATATTGATTATGCGAACGGGCACCCTCCCATGGCGTACATTAACCACCCCCCGTGCTGTCAAGATGGTGGGCCTACTGTCTGAGTAAACTGGTTCTACCATTGCCTGGTAATCTCTACCTCTCAGACCAATAGCTGCCCGGCACCAAATCATCATTTCACTTTTTGGGGGCATGGCAATAGGGAAAGGGTCACACATTCTCACGCTACCAATCTCACCGCCGGAGAGTTCCACCTGTTGCCGTCGCATCAGTGCCCGGATCTCTTTTTGGAGCACTCGCTGCTCGCCGGAGCTGGCGTTCTTGGCAACCTGCTGTAAAAGGAAAATCACCTCTGCAAGACAATTTTCAATTACATTAGTTCCTAGAGTTATCTTTGGGTGACTCTCGTGTTTGTCAATGTCTACAATGATCAGTCCCTGTGCTGCCAGTTCGACTCTACCGATTTTAATGGTCACCTCTTTAAATCCAATCTGTGGCACGGGCTGACCATTGCTGGCGATGATACTCAAGTCGTCGTCAGGGTAGCGGGTGATATCCGAGTCATTCCAGTACTGCTTGAAGAGCACGTACGGGATGGTGGTGACCTGTGACCCGGTGTCCAGTAGGGCACTCATAGGAATGCCATCCAGTACCACGGGTAAGACTGGACGTCCTCCCACATATTTGTCGCGCCAGTTCGATGGGCCTGGTGATCTTTTTCCTGGGGGTTGGCCCTCTACCCCAGGTTGTGCCAGTTTAAAGGACAGTACCTTGCCATATGTCCGGGTTGATTGCAGCGGCGGCAGATGGGTCGTCCGTCCTCGTTGTATCGGTCGCTGGGTCTCCCTCTGGCCGGTGGGGTCCTCCTTGGTCGACGCCACGGGATGTCCTCCGGTCCGGATGCCAGCTGGATCTTCCCTGGAGTGGAAACCTGTAAAGACTGCACAGTTCGGGTTAGCGCAGCAACGCTTTTAGCTAGCTCTTGGACCTGATGGTGCAGGTCTGGAGCCGGGTCATTGTTCAAAGCCTGCGCATCAGCTCCCACAGGCCCTGCCGACAAGGGTGCCGCCTCCTGGTGGTAAGTGGTAGTGGGGCGTCTGTGGGTCACAACGCCACCTGGTGCCAGTTCTCGGAGCACCCGGATGGCTCTGTCCTTGAACTGTGCAAATCCCAGATGAGGGTCCTGTAAGGCCATTGCCCGCAACTGGGTTCGGTGGGCATTGCAATATAAACCCTCTATAAATTGTTCAGTCAATAGCCTGTCCTCATCTCCCACGCCGTCAGGGTCGGTCTGCTTAATGGCTCTCAGGGCCTCTTGTAGGTTCAGGGCATAGTCCCTTATACTCTCGTATGCTCGCTGCTTGCACCCGTAGAATCTAAGCTTGATCTCGGCTGAGGTGCGGGTATCAAAGGTGTCCCTCAGCCGGGTTAGTATCCCTGCGACAGTCCTCCCCCCAGGTGGCCAGGACTTTACCTCCCTTCGGGCTGCCCCAGTTAATTGGGCCACCAGGATGCTCACTTTTTGCTCTTCTGTGAGGGGGTACACCTGGAAGAGGCTATCCAGCTTTTCTCTAAAGTCATGCAGGGTATGTGACTCCCCTGAGTACTGGGGTAGCCAGGCCGCTCCCGGGATATAGGGCATGGTGAAAGGCATGACTGCAGCAGCGGTGGCGCTGGCGGGGGTTGAGGCAGTGAAGCTCTCCTCCGTATCCGACATCCTCCTCCCCCCTAGTGGACCGTGGCCTACCTTGCGATGATCCTCTTCCGTAGGCCGCGGCTCTGCAGTAGATCGTCAGGGTTGAGGACCTTCCGTCGCGCTCCTGTGACGTCGGCGTCTGCTGGGCTCCTTCCAGGACCTTACGCGACGTCCGGACGTGAGGCGGGGCTTCAGTTCTCGCGCGCTTTCGGAGTCCACGCCCCTCTTCTTCCCGCGCGACGTCTTCAAGATGGCGTCCAACGGCAGGAAAACTCCACGGAAGGCGGGAAGAAGGCTGAAAATGGCGCCGGATGGCGGGAATCTTCACCGATGGCGGGAAGAAGGCTGAAGATGGCGCCGGATGGCGGGAATCTTCACCACAGGTAAGTTTGAACAGTCTTTTTCAGGCACGCAGTACCCGGTGGTTGCGGGCACGAAATCCTGCCGACTACGCCAAAAGTTGACGCGCCCCTGGGCCTGTGTCGCGCTGCGTTGCGCACGCGGGAGCTTACCCGGAGCCGGATCTGTTGAGGGTTGTAGTCTCGTGGCGGTGACCCGGTCCGTGCCCAGGGAGTCAAACTGAGCGGCGATGTATCAGCGGTAGATGTTGGACGACTACGCCACCCGTTGAGTACAGCTAAGGAGCTGCTGCTGCAGGGCAGACCGCTGAGGCCGGTGGTAGGATTGTGCAGCGTGATAGTATAACCCCCAACGGGAGGGGTATGGCCTCAGGGCAGCCGACGTGGATGATGGGGGTAGCAGGAACCACTCGGAGACGGTACGGTGTAGTTCAGGGTCTTTACTGGTGACAAAGATAGACCCTCCCGGAGTACTGGCTAGCGATTGGGGCCTGGTCAGTCCTTGAGCAGATGGGATCTCCCCTGGCCAGGCGGAGTTGTAGGCCTCCCAAACTAACTGTACTCTTCTGGCTACCTTGCTAGAGGCGGGTATAAGTAGCCCACGTCCCTGAGTGTACCGTGTGGTGCTCACCCGTATGGCCGGTGACTCGGGGCCTTCTAGTAGCTTCCGCTCCACGACGGCGGTGCTGGTCCCATGCGTGTGACCGTGTCTTCGGGTTTCTTGGCCAGAGGACCTGGAATCCCCTGCCTGACGGATTCTGCTGCTGGGTAGGAGTTAGTCCCCACAGCCTCGGACTCCGGGTCCGGTAAGAAATCTTCTCAGTCAGGGCGAGCTCTGCAGCTGCCAGCCCCTGACTCCTTGTAACACTGCTCCCACAGAGCTCCTGATGTTCTGTTCCAATATTTGCTTCTTTTCTCTGTCTCTACTTCTTCTCTACTCACTAACCCTGCCTCAGCCCTAGGTTTATATAGGGGAAGTTCTTCCCCTCCCAGGACTGGGCAGGAGGTGTGGCATGCATAGGATTCCTGACCAAGAGACCTCCCACCTGCTCTCAGACGTATTATCTCTATCACTGTGGCAACCAGACCCCTGGGGTGTCACAAAAGCATTTACAAGCTTCAGATTTGAAACTGCTTCAAATCTTCAAGGAAAACATAAGGAACATGTGCATAATACTTTGGGAATTTCATTCGCTTTGCTAGTACTAAGAAATGCTTCAGTTTTTGTGAGAAAACTGCTCAGAAAAAACACAACATAAATGCAGGAAATATTTAACATGTGTACATTGCTTTCACTGGAATACATTTCTGGCGTAGGCACATGTCAGTTAAGAGATGAGCCTAGTTCGTTAAATGGCGTGCTCCTCTTAATGAATTAGGTGCATTATACTCCAGTGAGCTTGTTCATGAAAGGGAACCTGTCATGTAAAAAAAAATGCTATTAACCTGCAGATATGGGGTTAATCTGAAGGTTAATAATATTCTGAAGGCGCCCGATGTCCACATTGAGAGCCCTGCTGTTGGAAAGAAATTAAATTTATTCCCATTGGCAGCCTCGGGCTTTCAGTTCTAGAGGTGTGGCTGGCTTTGCTTCAGTCACTGCTCACTGCATAGTGAGCAGTTTCTGTAAGCATGATTCAATACTGACTGACAGCCAGTTCAGCATTAGACCTGACTGTCAGTCAGTGCAGGTGACATGGTTACAGCTGCAGCTAAATATGTACTGAGCTGTGTCTTCAGCCATACCGACCACCGGCTGTATCCCTATGACTGAAAGCCAGAGGCTGCCAGCAGAAATAAAGTTTATTTCCTCCCAGCAGCGGGGCTCTCAGTGCGGGCACTGGGAACCTTCAGAATGCTATTAACCTGCAAATCAACCTCATATTTGCAGGCTAATTGCGTTTTTACCATGACAGGTTTACGCCAGTCTTAATAAATCAACCGTAAATTATATTATATAATCTAATAACTTCACACTCTACAATTCATAGATTAGTTGGAAGAGATTATAAAAGTGGTATTGCTTTATTTCAGAAATGGCATCACTTTTGTTCAAAGGCAGTTGGCATTATTTTTTACTGCAGATCAGTCCTATAATAATTTTATTTCTATAGTGTCAACAAATTCCGTAGGGCTTATACCTTGGATAGGCATAAGTTGCAAAGCCAGATAGAGCCCAATGCTTATACAGATGACTATGGATGCTCCACGCTAATAACAGTTATGGAAGAGAAGTCTATCTGTATATAGTAATTCAAACACAGATGATATTAAGATGTATACAAAATAACTGTATTGCTATTGAATGTGTTATCATTCAAAAAAATGATAATAAAAAGAACAGTAAAGTATTCAATAAATGAAATATAGCCTATACCTCATTATCTAAAATGTGGCGAAAGAGCTTCTCATATGAAATCTGTTAAAAAATGCTGAGCCCTAGCTCATTTGCCGCACCAGTAGTCTTTATTGAAAAACAATAAGGCTGTACATCAATAGATTTTGCTTTATTATTCTGTATATTGCTGAATGATATTGTAGACCTGGCAGTCAGTAGACATAAAATTTGCTGCAGCTGTTCCAAGTTTCACGGCTCAAGGGATCATGAACTTAAAATGGGTACTGAGTATATTATATTGCTTGCAATTATATGTCGCTGTAATTCCCTGGGCTGAAATAGACTATTCGAAAAGATTAAGTAATAGGAGTTTAAAAACGACAAATCTTCATTCACAAGTGATTATTAGTGATAGAATGTATTTGCGACCATGCTTTTATAGAATTTTTATTTGTACACAAATTCAGCACATCTTTTTAATTCAATGATGTACAACTGACGCCACTAATAATACAATACATTAAACCGTGAATTATATTTGGTAATCCAGACTTTAGGGAACATTTTTTAACCAATTCTAATTTTAGCTTAAAAAACCCCATTAATAATGCAATTGAACTCCATATTCTCCAGAATACATATTTGTTTGCAATTCACTCTATATAAAGGGCAAGAGAAGTGGTTAAAAAAAATATAATACCTCACCACTCACCCTTCTTGCCCCCTCCGCAGCTTCCAATTCAGTTCCTGGCACCTATTCTTTACCCCTTCTCCTACCTCTTCCAGCTGGATGACCTCAGACATCAGTGTGCACCATATCATTAGAGTGAATCTCACAACATCACAATGTTATACCTGTGTGATGACATGCAAACAGTAATGTCAGTTGGAGACCTGGTTGACCCTGAAATCAGGGCCTGGAATGAAGGAAGCTAAAGAGAATGCATTTGATGCTGGAAGGAGAAAAGAAGAGGTTCCAAGCAGCGGAAATCTGGCTGCAGGGATGGCAGGATACGAGAGGAGAGTAGAAATTATTTTATATGATATGTTTATTGTCCTCAGAGCATAATGAGGAGCATTCAATTCACGGGAAATAATGTTAATTTCTAGTGCACTGTGAGCTATGATTCCAGGAGCTCAGCCACCAGTGGCTGTCCAGACCCCTGGCACAGAGTTATATTGCAGGAGAGAGATTAACTCATAATATCGCAGCCACTTCTTTCTAGCCCATTGATTTATATACAGCAATTAGCCGATCATCTCCCTCCCCTTCCCTCTCAGCACCTGACAAGCTGCTGTTATAAATCTTAAAAAATCACTATCCTCAGGATCGCCCTACTCCTGCCTGCGCTGCCACTGCTGCCAGATTATTTGCAACATGAGCCTGCCTCCTGGGACCCCACTCCACCGCCACTGCCCCCCAGGTGAACTACCGTAAAAGCTGACTATGAGACGCACCACCATTTTATTTAAAAAAAACAACTCAATTTTCATCCCCAAAATTTGTCGTGTGTGTTTTATAATCTGGGCGTTTTATAATCCACAAAATATGGTAATTGCATAATGCGGGCAGCAACACATATCCCCTGAAGTATATAATACTGTACATTGACAGTTCTATTCCTTCCTTTTTACACAGTGTAGTATGTATGACTTTTTTTTAGTCAAAACCTGGGTTAAGTCATATGACTTTCATAGTAGCATATTTTCTTTAAATTGGCAAAGTTAATGAGTTAAAAAATAGTCCATTAATTTTTCTTAGCTTTTTTTATGTTCATAACACTGCAGTTTGCTGTTAAAGGAGTTTTCTCAAGATGAATCTTCAGGAGCACATTGCTCCAAGTTCCCAGATTCATGGATAAAGCACAGGGGCACTGAAGCTGGTTGAATCCAGCTGTTTTCTGAGTTGCATACAGCCTTAGTGACGCATGCTTCTAGTCTAGGCAATCAGCCATGCTGCGAATGCAGGCTGGTCAGTAAAGTAGGCCACAAGCTGTACACTATAAAATTAAAAATCGCTCTTCATGAGAATGGAGAGGAGTATTAATAAGGAGTAAATTGCAAAGTTGCCTATTTTCACAAGCAAAACAACCCCTTTATTTTCCGGATATTCTGTATTACAAGTCTTATAAATGTAATATCATGGTTAATTTTCCCAACTAGTGTTCTTTCTTTACAATAAAAAGGCAAAAAAAAAATTGACTAATTTCAGAGGAGAACAAATTGGTTAAAGCTTATTGTATTTTATGCATTTGTATTCATCTCTCAATTTTAAAGAATGGCTATTTTCTAGGTAGATGTAAACACTGTATAATTGTTTAAAACAAAAGAGCACAAACATATTTGAAGCTGTAAAACCTCAATACAAACCATTCTAGATTAACTGTGTTCCGTGAAGAACTTGTGGCAATCAAGTGGAACACATAATTGAATCTAAGCTCTTGGGATAGAACCTGTGTGAAGGGTAAGACAGCGTGCTGCAAACTGTGATCCAAATTTCCAAGCTCTCAAGAGACTATTTGATCTCCTTGCAAAAATGCATTAACCGCGCTCTCCATGGAGAACTGCATAGAGTTTATTTTCAAACACCTTTTCAGAATTAAAAACATAGCACAAGAGAAAGAAAAAAGTAATTTAAAACAAGACTTTGGGCACAGAAATAGATAGCTAGATAGATAGATAGCTAGATAGCTAGCTAGATAGATAGATAGATCAATAGTTATAGATAATATAGCCCAATATAGTAGTGATGAGCGAGTACCTAAAATGCTCGGGTACTCATTCTCTGGTCGAGCAAATTGGAATACTCGGGTGCTCGGAGTAACGAACCCAGTGTAAGTTTATGGGAAACTCGAGCCTTTTCCGGCGACTCCCCGCGGCGGTCTGGAGAGGGCCTAAAAATTGGCCAAATCGACGGAAACAGTGCACAAATGACATGGGAACAGCTCGGGGAAGACCCCTGGAAGCATTTCTGACTCCCAGGTCACTGCTTTCAACAACGTTGTCAGAGGTATTTTACCACTTTTACGGACTGACAATAAAACATGCAAAAACAAAACCAAAATGGATTTTTCTGGGAAATATGTTAAGGAACATCCTTTTCATGGTAATGACTTGTATATAAGGCAAAATAAATAACAAAAAAAACAAAAATCCTCCTCCAAACCTTGAGCTATGTTCACACGTAGCGTTTTTGATGCGTTTTTGCACTTATGCATTGCTTTCAACCAAGACAAATGCATTCACCGGGAAATGTCATTTTAACATTTTACAACCTTATCTGGCCATTTGGTGTGTGACATACCATCAGACACATCCTGTTTCATTTATGATGGAGGGACTCTGAAAGTCACAAACCTATATTTATAGGGCCATCAGGTGGCCCTCACTATTCTCAAAGGGCCAGCAGTCGGCCCTCGTTATAGTTAGAGAGCCATCAGCCGGCTATGCTTTGTTGTTCCCTTTATTAACGAGTGGGTCTCCTATACTGTTATTGCATATGCAGTTACTGCAAGGGATGCCAAAAATTTGGAGGAACTCCAATGCCCCCTGCAAGAGACATAGAGGTCAGATAGCTTCCTAAAAACAATGTTCCCAATATTAGGAAATGGGTCTCCCATAGTGTTTGCCTATGCAGTGAAGCAACGGCTGCCAAAAATTTGGAGGAACTCCAATGCCCCTTGCAAGAGTCATAGATATGTTGATATGGCACATATGGTGGTGATATAGTGGTGGAGGATGAGGATGCGGAGAAGGAGGAAGACAAGAGCAAATAGACAAAATCAGGAAGTGTACACCCATGGCTGGGTGTGAAGACAGAGGTGCATGGGAATAGACTTAGACTTCCCCAAAAAAAGACACTGTATTTGAGTTTATGTTACACTGCTATCATTCGGTGGTGTTGAGAAGTCTGGCCCAATCCAGCCCTTGTTCATTTTTATAAGAGTCAGTCTGTCAGCATTTTCAGTTGACAGGCGAATGCACCTATCGGTTATAATTCCACCGGCAGCACTAAAAACTCACGCTGACAAAATTCTAGCGGCAGGGCAGGCCAGGACCTCTATGGTGTAGAGAGCCAATTCGTTCCCCGGTGTCCAGCTTGGATACCCAATAATTATAAGGCACAGAGGAATCACGGTGGATGTTGGTACGGTCGGCAAGGTACTCCCTCACCATCTTCTGAAACTTTGCACTTCTTGTGAAAGTACCCCTCGCCTCAAGGCCTGGGCGATGGGAGGGTCTGAGAAAACTGTCCCAGAACTTTGACAGTATTTCCCTGCCTCTGCTGGATTGCATTTATGGCTATCTCGCCTGTACTCCTTGGTTGTCCAATGAACTGTGACCTCTGCCGCCAGCGTTTTCAGATGGGAATTTTTTCACTAATTCCACAACAAGGGCCTTCTGGTACTGTCCTATTTTATTTGGCCTGTCCTGCAAAGGAAAAAGAGACATAAAGTTCTCCATGTATCGTGGGTCTAGAAGCATCACCAACCAGCAATGACTGTCACCCAAAATTTGGACAACACGAGGGTCACGGGAAAAGCAGTGTAGCATAAACTCAGCCATGTGTGCCAGACTGCAAAAAGGCAAGACTTCCGCGTCACCAAGAGGATGACTGACCATGCTGTCCTCCTCTTCCTTCTCCTCTCTGTCCCCAGGCCATCCACGCTGAAAAGACGGTATGGTAGTTGTGCAGGTAGTACCGTCTACAGCGCAGGAAACTAGCTCCTTTTCTTCCTCCTCCTCCTCCTTTTCCTCATTGTCACCCAGTCCACGTTGGGATGAGATGAGGCTGGGCTGTGTGTAATCACCCCATATGGTTCCTTGCTCCATCTCTTCATGCTCCTCCTGAAATGCATCCTCTTTAATTGAGAGCAGAGAGCATTTCAGAAGACAGAGAAGTGAGATGGTGCCGCTAATTATGGCATCATCGCCGCTCACCATCTTTGTGGAGACTTCAAAGTTTTGTAGGATGGTACATATGTCTGACATCCATGTCCACTCCTAAGGTCTTATGTGTGGAGTCTCACTTGAATACAGATGACCTTGTTGATGCAGGTAGTCAACAACTGCCCTCTTCTGCTCACAAATCCTTCCCAACATCTGCAATGTAGAGTTCCAACGCATGGGGCAACCACACACCATCGCAGATCAGTTGGTCGGCTGGAAGCTGCAAATGCTGCTGAAGCATGGCAATAGCGGCGGAGCTATAGCTGACTTTCTAAAATGGGTACACAGGCAGCATACTTTGACAAGAAGATCCGACAGATCTGGGTAGGTTTTGAGAAGCCGCTGAACCACGAAGTTAAGCACATGGGCCAGGCATGGTACGTGTGTGAGCACGCCTAGCCTCAGAGCCGCCACTAGGTTCCGGCCATTATCACACATGAGCATGCCTGGCTGTAGGTTGTTACGCTCACACCCAGATTGTTTGGCGTGAGTGTGGTTAGTGGTCTCACTGGGCCACGAACCGAGGAGTGCCTGGAGGGGCGTAACTAGGGGCCTCGCCAGATCTGACCACGGATGCACGGCGGCTTAATCGACTCCGTGGTCTGAGGAGGGACAAAGAAGGTGGCCCAGGTGCTATTCCAGGTCATACCCTGGTCACACAGCTGTTGACCCACACCGGGGAATGCAGGAATGGGCAGGATAGGCTGGTATGCAGACTGGCAGGTACTGGCAGGCACGACTGGTATACAAACTGGCAGGTACTGGCAGGTAGGTAAACAGGCTGGATAGGCACCAGTACAGACTGGGGTACAGGAACAGAGAAGCACATGCGGAGGACAAGCGGAGCAGAGAATAGCCGCAGGTGTGGAGGACAAGCGGAGCAGAGCCGCAGGTGCGGAGGACAAGTGGAGCAGAGCCGCAGGTGCGGAGGACAAGCAGAGCAGAGCCGCAGGTGTGGAGGACATGCGGGGCAGAGCAGAGCCGCATGTGCGGAGGACAAGCGGAGCAGAGCCGCAGGTGCGGAGGACAAGCGGAGCAGAGCAGAGCCGCAGGTGCAGAGGATAAGCGGAGCAGAGCAGAGCCACAGGTGCAGAGGACAAGCGGAGCAGAGCCGCAGATACGGAGGGCAAGCGGAACAGCAGAGCCACAGGTGCGGAGAGCAAGTGGAGCAGAGCAGAGCCGCAGGTGCGAAGGACAAGCAGAGGAGAGCCGCAAGTGTGGAGGACAAGCAGAGCAGAGCCGCAGGTGCAGAGGACAAGCGGAGCAGAGCAGAGCCACAGGTGCGGAGGACAAGCGGAGCAGAGCAGAGCCACTGGTGCGGAGGACAAGCAGAGCAGAGCCGCAGGTGCAGAGGGCAAGCGGAACAGCACAGCCGCAGATGCGGAGGGCAAGCGGAGCAGAGTAGAGCCGCAGGTGCGGAGGACAAGCAGAGCAGAGCCGCAGGTGCGGAGGACAAGCAGAGCAGAGCAGAGCAGGGCAGGGCTCTGTTCACATGGAACAGACTGGGAATCACAGGAAGATAGCTAGAACACAGGAGGTAGATACGGAGGCAGGAAAACGGGACAAGCAGAACCAGATACACACAAGGTACTTGCAATGAAGTAGCGAGTGGACACAAAACTCACAAACAGAAGTACAGAGACAACGAGGAGGAGTTAGGTACTGGTTCAGACACTGCAGGAAAAGTGAAGGATCAGACATAGAGACAAACAGGTAACGGGCTAGGACACAGTTCAGACAGGAACAGACACTGGAACGAGATACAGGAACGAGCCTGGGCATACAGCCCCCAGGGTGGCGGAAAAGACTAGAAGTCACAGATACAGGTAACGGGCCTGGGTACTCAGCCCCCAGGGTGGTGGAAAAAGACAAGATACAGGACAGGACCTGGCAACTCAGTTGCACAGAACACACTGAAAGAAAGTGATGCTCAGGCACCTCCCACTGGGTGGAGGAGGTTTAAGTATCCAGTGACTCACAGCAATAAGCTGGGGACGCATTAGGACTGCGTACACTGTAACTTTAAGAATCAGGAAGTGCCAGCGCCGCCGCCCTAAGCCAGCAGACAAGAGACATGCACACAGCAGGTAGACGAGCATAGTGTGCAGCCTGGATTGGTAGGTAAGTTGGCGGTCTTGAATGGTGGGAGATGGTAAGCCATGCCAGCACGCCACCAGGGATATTACAGTACCCCCCCTTTTCACCCCCTCTTCTTCAAGCTCGCAAGGATTTTCTGCAGAGAAGTTGGAGGCCGATCCTTCTCAATGTACTCCCAAGACTTCTCTTCAAGAAGACTACCTCTTCTGTCCACTAGAGGGAACGGGATAGGTCTCACCATCTTGGTGACTAGGATTCTTCTTCCCATAGAGCCATCCTCAGCATCAGATGAAGTGGACGAAGTACCAGGAACAGGACATAGGAAAGTCTCTCTCCATTTGTTATTATCGGGTAGCACCCCAAAGGATTCAAGGGACAACTGGAGATTCTCCACCGGGTTGGAGGGGTGCAGAGACTCGGGGGTAACCACCGCCTTGACGTAAACTTTGCCAAGCTTACTGGATGAGGTGGGCGATGTACCAGGAACAAGGTGTAGGAAAGTCTCTCTCCATTTTTAAACATCAGGTAGCACCCCGGAGGATTCAAGAGACAATTGGTGGTCCTCCACCTGGTAGGAGGGGTGCAGAGACTTGTGGGTAGCCACCGCCTTGTGGAGGTCAAGCGGAGCAGAGCAGAGCCGTAGGTGCGGAGGACAAGCGGAAAAGACTAGAAGTCACAGATACAGGCAACGGACCAGGGTACTCAGCCCCCAGGGTGGCGGAAACAGACAAGATACAGGACAGGACCTGGCAACTCAGTTGCACAGAACACAGTGAAAGGAAGTGATGCTCAGGCACCCCCCACTGGGTGGAGGATGTTTAAGTATCCAGTGACTCACAGAAATAGGCTGGGGACGCATTAGGACTGCGCACACTGTAACTTTAAGAATTAGGAAGTGCCGGTGCAGCCGCCCTAAGCCAGCAGACAAGAGACATGCACACAGCAGGTAGACGAGCATACTGTGCAGCCTGGACTGGTAGGTAAGTTGGTGATCTTGCATGGTGGGAGATGGTAAGCCATGCCAACATGCCACCAGGGATGTTACATAGGTTCAGCGGTGTCAGCCACAGATCTAATCAGCGTTGTGTTGTTTGTCACCTAAGCATATTGTCTTCAGCACAGCCTGATGCTGCTTGACCGAGACAGTGCTGCAGTGCTTCCAGCTTGTGACTGATGTGTTCATTTCAGAGATGGATGCTGAAGAGGAGGAGGAGGTGTAGGAGCTGTAGAATGTGGGGGCAACCCTGATTGACCCAGGGCCCGCAATCCTCGGCGTCGGGAGGATGTTTTCCGTCCCAAGGTCCGACTGGGTTCCGGCTTCTACTTTGGCTTCTACTATGTTAACCCAGTGTGCCATCAGCGAGATGTACCATCCCTGCACACAAGCACTTGTCCACGTGTCTGTGGTTAGGTGGACTTTCCCAGTAACTGCGTTGTTAAGGGCATGGCTGATGTTTTGGGACACATGCTTGTGTGATGCGGGGACAGCACGTTGGGAGAAATAGTGGCGGCTGGGGACAGAGTACCGAGGGACGGCTGCCGCCATCAGGTTGCGGAAAGCTTCCGTCTCCACGAGCCTAAAAGGCAACATTTCAAGTGCAAACATTCGCGAAATGTGTGAATTTAGTAGTGTGGCCTCTGGGGCGTTAGCTGCATATTTGCGCTTGCATTCCAAGGACTGGGGTAGGGACAACTAAACGCTGCGCTTGGACAAGAGGTGGACATGCTCGCTGATGGTGCTAGCTGATAGTGTTCAATGGCAAGGTCAAGGTGGGAGGCATCTTGGCATGCGTCATGGACAGAGGATTGGCGTGCATGGTGGTCATCAGGCTGCTAGTTTTGCTACCCCTGCTGATGCTGGCATGGTAGGTGGTGCAAATGGCCTTTTTGGGGTTATTGGCAGAGTTTTTAAAAACAACCAGACTCGGGAAGACCTAACAGTTGCACTGGCAACTTCCGTTGTGTTGGCGTTACGAGGAACGCTTTCTCGCCTTTTGTCTGTGGTCACAACTTCCGTCGTGTTGATTGTACGAGGAACGTTTGCCCGCCTTCTGTCTGTGGCCACAACTCTTGGATGTTGTGGTGCTACGCCTCACTCCCCCGGTGTGCTGCTGTCCTCGCTCTGCATGTCATTATACCAGGTTGGGTAAGTGACTTCATTGTCCACCATCTCATCTTGCACTTCCGCACCCTGGTCCTCCTCCTGACTTTCTTCCTTCATGTGACTGTGGCTGCTCAAAAATTTGGGCATCGCTACATGAGATCTCCTATTGCCCCGCTTCAAGTGGACCGGACGAGAGGCCCAAATTTATAAATGGAAAAGTGAACAGCTCTTCGAAGTGTCCAAGTGTGAAATCAGTTGTCTCCGGGCTCTCGGCATTGTGGGAGGAAGGAGGATCAAGGTGAGGAATATGCGGTCCAGACTCACGGCTACTTAGACTTTACCGTGTGGAAGACAGGGTGGTGGTTAAGTGACTGGAAGCATTTTCTGCTTTCCAACGAATAACCTTATCACACTGTCCTGTGTTCAATAGTGGGGTTCTGCAGTCCCCTATTAATTGGGACAGGAAGGTTGAGTGAGAAGATGTGGGTGTTTGTTGTGGCACAATTTCAGCTTGCCCACAGCCTTGGCCTCGTCCTCTGCATGCACCATCATCACCATCATGTCCACTTCCCCGTCCCTTGCCACGCGCCTTGCCTTTTTAAATGGAGGACAATATTTTCCACGTTCACTACAAATGGCTGGGTTTTAATCGCAGTGATATGTGATACGTGTGACGGAAAACTACAGATTTAAATACCTGGCCTGTAGGTTACTATTTTTCACAGTGACCTGGTGTCAATAACTTCACTGACACACTGCAACAAAATTTAAATGGAGGCCAGAAATGGCTGAATTTGGGTCAAACTTATATGTGATACGTGTGACAGAAAATCGCAGTTTTAAATATCTGGCCTGTAGGTTACTATTTTTCACAGTGACCTGGTGTCAATACCTTTACTGCCACACTGCAACAAAATTTAAATGGAGGCCAGAAATGGCTGAATTTGGAGTGAACTTATATGTGATACGTGTGATGGAAAACCACTGTTTTAAATAGATTGCCTGTAGGTTACTATTTTTCATAGCGACCTAGTGTTAATAACTTTACTAACACAGTGCAACAAAATTTACATGGAGGCCTGAAATGTCTGAATTTGGAGTGAACTTATATGTGATATGTGTGACGGAAAATCACAGTTTTAAATAGCTGGCCTATAGGTTACTATATTTCACAGCGACCTGGTGTCAATAACTTTACTAACACACTGCAACAAAATTTACATGGAGGCCAGAAATGGATGAATTTGGAGCGAACTTATATGTGATATGTTTGACGGAAAACTAATGTTTTAAATAGCTGGCCTGTAGGTTACTATTTTTCACAGTGACCTGGTTTCACTAACTTTACTAACACACTGCAACACAATTTAAATGGAGGCCAGAAATGGCAGAATTTTTTAGTGCACTCAAATGTGATCCGTGTGACGGACAAACCATAGTTTTGAATAGCTGGCCTGTAGGTAACTATTTATAACAGCGAACTGGTGTCAATAACTTTACTAACACACAGCAACAAAATTTACATGGAGGCCAGAAATGGCAGGATTTTGAGCGCACTTATATGTGATCCGTGTGACGAACAAACCACAGTTTTAAATAGATGGATTTTTAGCGCTGTAATATGGAAAGGATCTGGCTGTATTCTGCAGTGCCAACAAGCAAATGGAGCAGAAAAATAGTGTTTTCTGGATTGCTTTTTAAGCAAATAAACAGGATTAAGATCCAAGAAAAAATTATTCCTGGCCCCTGATACCTGAGGCTAGTTCTACAAATATCTGAAAAAGCACCAGCAGCATACAGAACTGGAATGGACCCTCTTGCTATATGCACTACAGTCTGCTATATACACTGCCTGCCAGCCTAGCACTAATATGTATGCAGCTGGATTAGTCCTCAGAAGGTGCTGCTGAGCTAGGGAGAGATTTGCTTCTTTCTTAGTTAGTGTAGGTATACCACAATATACAGTCATGGCCAAAAGTATTGAGAATGACACCAAAATTATATTTTCACATGATCTGCTGGCCTCTGGTTTTTATTAGTGTTTGTCTGATGTTTATATCACATACAGAAATATAATTGCAATCATATTATGAGTACCAATAGGTTATATTGACAGTTAGAATGAGTTAATGCAGCAAGTCAATATTTGCAGTGTTGCCCCTTCTTCTTCAAGACCTCTGTAATTCTCCCTGGCATGCTCTCAATCAACTTCTGGACCAAATCCTGACTGATAGCAGTCCATTCTTGCATAATCAATGCTTGCATTTTGCCAGAATTTGTTGGTTTTTGTTTGTCCACCCGTCTCTTGATGATTGACCACAAGTTCTCAATGGGATTAAGATCTGGAGAGTTTCCAGGCCATGGACCCAAAATTTCTATGTTTTGTTCCATGAGCCATTTAGTTATCACCTTTGCTTTATGGCAAGGTGCTCCATCATGCTGGAAAAGGCATTGTTGGGCGCCAAACTGCTCTTGGACGGTTGGGAGAAGTTGCTCTTGGAGGACATTCTGGTACCATTCTTTATTCATGGCTGTGTTTTTAGGCAAGACTGTGAGTGAGCCGATTCCCTTGGCTGAGAAGCAACCCCACACATGAATGGTTTCAGGATGCTTTACAGTTGGCATGAGACAAGACTGGTGGTAGCACTCACCTCTTCTTCTCCGAATAAGCTGTTTTCCAGATGTCCCAAACAATCGAAAAGGGGATTCATCAGAGAAAATGACTTTGCCCCAGTCCTCAGCAGTCCACTCCCTGTACCTTTTGCAGAATATCAGTCGGTCCCTGATGTTTTTTCTGGAGAGAAGTGGCTTCTTTGCTGCCCTCCTTGAAACCAGCCCGTGCTCAAAGAATCTTCGCCTCACAGTGTGTGCAGAAGCACTCACACCAGCCTGCTTCCATTCCTGAGCAAGCTCGGCACTGCTGGTAGTCCGATCCCGCAGCTGAAACAGTTTTAAAATATGGTCCTGGCGCTTGCTGGTCTTTCTTGGGCGCCCTGGAGCCTTTTTGACAACAATGGAAGCTCTCTCCTTGAAGTTCTTGATGATGCGATAGATTGTTGGCTGAGGTGCAATCTTTGTAGCTGCGATACTCTTCCCTGTTAGGCCATTTTTGTCCAGTGCAATGATGGCTGCACGTGTTTCTTTAGAGATAACCATGGTTAACTGAAGAGAAACAATGATACCAAGAACCAGCCTCCTTTTAAAGTGTCCAGTGATGTCATTCTTACTTAATCATGACTGATTGATCGCCAGCCCTGTCCTCATCCACACCCACACCTGTGTTAATGGATCAATCACTAAAACGATGTTAGCTGCTCCTTTTAAGGCAGGACTGCAATGATGTTGAAATGTGTTTTGGGGGTTAAAGTTCATTTTCTGGGCAAATATTGACTTTGCAAGTACAGTAATTGCTGTTAAGCTGATCACTCTTTGACATTCAGGAGTATATGCAAATTGCCATTACAAAAAATGAAGCAGTAAACTTTGGAAAAATTACTATTTGTCTCATTCTCAATACTTTTGGCCATGACTGTATTATAAACATATCCATCTCAACAAACAGTCCTTCTGAGGACTAATCCATCTGCAGAGATATATCAGAAAGGCAGTATATATAGGCAGACAGGCAGTGTATATAGCAAACTTCAGTGCATATAGCACAAGAGGCTCCATTCCAGTTTTGTCTGCTTCTGCTGTTAGATATTTCTAGACATAGGCCAAGGTCTCAGGGGCCAGGAATAATTTTTTTGGGATCTTAATCCTCATTATTTGCTTAAAAAGCAATCCAGTGAACACCATTTTTCTGCGCCATTTGCTTGTTGGCACTGCAGAATACAGTCAGGCCTTTTCCATAATACAGCTCTAAAAATCCAGCTATTTAAAACTATGGTTTGTCCGTCACACGGATCACATATAATTGCACTGAAAATATTGCCATTTCTGGCCTCCATTGAAATTTTGTTTCAGTGTGTCAGTGAAGCTATTGACACCAGTTTGCGGTTCAAAATAGTTACCTACAGGCCAGCTATTCAAACTATGTTTTCTCCATCACAAGTATCACATATATATTTTCAGAAAATACTGTCATTTCTGGCCTCCATTAAAAATTTGTTTCAGTGTGTCAGCAAAGTTTTTGACACCGGTTTGCTGTTCAAAATAGTTACCTACAGGCTAGCTATTTAAAACTGTGGTTTGTCCGTCACACGGATCACATATAAGTTCGCTCCTAATTCAGCCATTTGTATTGTCCTCCATTTAAATGGGCAAGGCACGTGGCACGGGACAGGAAACTGGACATGATGTTAATGGTGATGGTGCATGCATAGGCCTAGGCCGTGGGCAAGCTGAAATTGTGCCATAACAAACACCCACATTTTCTCACTCGACCATCCTGTCCCAATTAATAGGGGACCGCAGAACACCACTACTGAACACAGAGCAGTGTCAAATGGTTATTGGTTGGAAAGCAGATAATGCTTCCAGTCAATTAGCCACCACCACAACCCTGTCTTCCACACGGTCAAGTCTCAGTAGCCATGAGTCTGGACCGCATATTCCTCACCCTGAACCTCCTTCCTCCCACCATGTCAAGTGCCCAGAAACAACTGATCCCACACTTGGACACTCCGAAGAGCTGTTCACTTTTCCATTTATAGATTCGGGCCTCTCGCCCGTTCCATTTGAAGCGGGGCAAGAGGAAATCGCATGTAGCGATGCCCAAATATTTGAGCAGCCACGGTCACACGAAGGCGACGGTGGGAAAGTGTCACAAGAGGTGGATGATGATAACACAAAATTGCCAGAAAGTCAGGAGGAGGACCAGGATGCGAAAGTGGAAGATGAGGTGGTGGATTATATAGTAACTGACCCAACCTGGTAGGAGGACATACAGAGCGATGACAGCAGCACACAGGGGGGGGAGGCAGGGCACCTGAACAGGCAGGAAGAAGCAGTGTGGTGGCCACAGACAGAAGCCAACCATTCCCCATAACATTAACATGATGGAAGTTGCCAGTACAACTGTTAGGTCTACCCGAGTCTGGTTGTTTTTTATAGACTCTGCCGATAACCCGATAAAGGCCATTTTCACCACCTGCCAGGCCAGCATCAGCAGGGGTGGCAAAACTAGCAGCCTGACCACCACCAGCATGATCAGGCACAGGGCAGCAAAGCACACGACTTTGTGGGCCGAACCCCAGGGTCCAGGAACAGTGTCAGTGGGTAGCACCACTGCTTCTTCCGCTGCTGTGCATGCAAGCCAATCCCCTGTCCATGGTGCATGCGAAGATGCCTCCTGCCTTGCACCTGTCATTGCATACTCTCAACTAGCAGCATCAGGAAGCACGTCCACGTACTTGTCCCAGAGCAGCGTTCAGTTGTCCATACCCCAGTCCTTTCAATGCAAGCGCAAATACGCAGACAAGGCTCCACAGCTCACACTACTAAATTACCACATTTTGCGACTGCTTGCACTCGAAATGTTGCCTTTTAAGCTCGTGTAGACTGAAGTATTACACAACATGATGGCGGCGGCCGTCCCTCTGTATTCTGTCCCCATCTGCCACTATTTCTCCCGCTTTGCCGTCCCTGCATTACACAAGCACGTGCCCCAAAACATAGCCGTGTCCTCAACAACGCACTTACCGGGAAAGTCCACCTAACCACGGACACGAGGACAAGTGCTTGTGGGCAGGGATGGTACATCTCTCTGATGGCACACTGGGTTAACATAGTGGAAGCCGGGACCCAGTCGGACCTTGGGACAGAACACGTCTTCCCGACGTCAAGGATTGCGGGCCCTAGGTCAATCAGGGTTGTCCCCACAGTCTACAGCTCCTGCACCTCATCCTCCTCTGCCTTCTCCTCTTCTTCAGCCTCCATCTCCGATTTGACCACATCAGTCACAAGCTGGAAGAAGTGCAGCACTGCCTCGGCCAAGCGGCTACAGGCTGTGCTGAAGCTAATATGCTTAGCTGAAAAACCGCACAATGCTGAAGAGTTGTGGACAGCTCTGAACGAGCAGGCAGATCTGTGGCTCACACCACTGAACCTACAGCCAGGCATGGTCGTGTGTAACAATGGCCAGAACCTGGTGGCAGCTCTGAGGCGAGGTGAGCTCACACACGTACCATGCCTGGCGCATGTGCTTAATCTCGTGGTTCAATGTTTTCTCAAATCCTACCCGGAGCTACCGGATCTGCTTGATAAAGTATGCCACCTGTGCACCCATTTTAGAAAGTCACCTACAGCTTCTGCCGTCCTTGCCATGTTTCTGCAGCGTTTGCAGCTTCCGGCTCACAGACTGGTGTGTGATGTCCCCACGCGTTGGAATTCTACACTGCAGATGTTAGGAAGGATTTGTGAGCAGAAGAGGGCAGTTGTTGTGCACCAGAATCAACAAGGCAGTCGGTATTCAGGTCAGAATCCACACATAAGATCTCAGGAGTGGACATGGATGTCAAACATATGTACCATCGTCCAAAACTTTGAGGACTCCACCAACAAGGTGAGCGGCGATGACGCAATAATTATCGTCACCATCCCGCTTCTCTGTCTTCTGAAATGCTCTCTGCTCTCAATTAAAGAGGATACATTGCTGACAGAGCACAATGAGATGGAGCAAGGAACCATACAGGGTGATTACACACAGCCCAGGCTCATCTCATCCCAACATGGATTGGATGACAATGAGGAAGAGGAGGAGGAAGAACAGGAGCTAGCTTCATGCGCTATGGACGGTACTACCTGCACAACTGTCATACCGTCTGTTCAGCGTGGATGGCCTGAGGATAGAGAAAAGGAGGAGGAGAGCATGGTCATTCCTCTTGGTGAGGACACGGAATTCTTGCCTTTTAGCAGTCTGGCATGCATGACTGAGTTTATGGTACACTGCCTTTCCCATGACCCTTGCGTTCTCAAAATTTTGGGTGACAGTCATTACTGGTTGGTGACACTTCTAGACCCACGCTACAAGGAGAACTTTCTGTCTCTTATTCCTGAGGTGCACAGGTCTACAAAAATTGGGCAGTACCAGAAGGCCATTAAAAAAATTCCCATCTGAAAACGCTGGCGGCAGAGGTCAAAGTTCGTTGGACAACCAAGGACTACAGGCGAGAGAGACACAACTTCAATCCAGCAGAGGCAGGGGAACACTGTCAACGTTCTGGGAGAATTTTCTCAGCCCCTCCCATCACACAGGCCCTGAGGCGTGGGGTACCCTCACAAGGAGTGCAAAGTTGGGAAAAATGCTGAGGAAGTACCTTTCCGACCATACCAATGTCCTCCGTGATTCCTCTGTGCCGTATAATTATTGAGTATCCAAGCTGGTTACGTGGAATGAACTGGCTTTCTACGCCTTGGAGGTCCTGGCCTGCCCTGCCGCTAGCATTTTATCAGAGCGGGTTTTTAGTGCTGCGGAATTATAACTAGTATTGAGCATTCCGATACTGTAATATCGGGTATCGGCCGATATTCGCGGTATCGGAATTCCGATACTTAATTCCGATACTTTTACAATATCGGATACCGGAATCGGAAGTTCCCATAATGCCTGCGCTCTGCAGTGTCTGTGAAGGATGACAAGTTGGATGGCAGCGCGATCCAGCCTGTCATCAGAATGCCATCCCAGCGTGGGAGAATTCTCCTGATTGTTTAAAAGCCGGCGGGCGGTATAAAGCCGCCGGCTTTTAAACAATCACACAGCCCCATACTGCTTCCCCGCAGCCTCCCACCCCGATCCTCCGCTCCCCTCGCCACCTCCCATCCCGATCGTAAGTTAGGACCGGGCGGGGAGCGCAGCTCCAAGGAGCGGGGAGTGAAGGACTTCACCGCCGGCTTTCCCGTTCTGTGCTGCGCTTTCCCGCCGGTTATTTCAAATGAACAGCTGAGGTATCAGGTGATGCCGATCAGCTGTTCATTTGAAGTCGCCGCGTTGCCCTCAGAGGGTTCATGTGAGTTCATGCTTGACTGCATGAACTCACATGAACTTTCCCACGGCCGCACAGGTCAGCCTCACCTCCCAGACCATCAGCCCGTCATGATTAGTGTGTGTGCGGGGTGTGTGTGCGGGGTGTGTGCGCGATGTTTGTGCGGGTGTGCGCGGTGTCTGTGCGATGTGCGTGCAGGCAGACATAGGCCGATGTGACACTACTACTCCCATCGGCCTATGTCTGTCCCCCGTCCACTCCTGCCAGCAGGATCAGCTCGATGGGAGCAGTAGTTCCCATCAGACTGATCCTGCTATTTAAATTGCCCTACTGTGTCCCCAATAAATTTTAAATACATGTCATTGGTGGCCAGTGGTTACCTACAATAAATTAGTTTATACATTACCTGTCCCCGCCGATCGCCACCTAAAATAAAGTAAAAAATAAAAAACTACACCTATACTCACCTAGACACCTAATTCCCCGAAGCCATCGATCTCCTGTAATAAAATATAAAATAATAAACCACAACCTTATCCTTACCCCTCCGTAGCAGTCCACGAGTGTCCCACGAAGATCTCCAGTTCAGAGCAGCCACATAGAATGTGACCGCTCTGAACCGCTGCCGCCGCTAGAATGACGGGGCCGTAAGGGTTCACCGGAGTTCAGGCAGCGCTGCTCCGGTTAGCTCCTTTACGGCCCTGCTGTATCGTGAGAAATTCCCATGGTACAGCAGTGCCGTAAAGGAGGTCTCCGGAGCTGCGCTGCCTGAATGCACTCCGGTGACCTCAGTCAGTGGCTCCCGCTGCCGGGAGCGGACGTGTTCCCGGCAGCGTGAGCTTACAGCAGCCATGCACAGCTGTCACCATCTCCAGATGTGACAGCTGTGCATGGGAGATCAGCGCAGGAACGTGGACAGGTAACTATTATTTTTAGTAAACTAAGAATTAAATAAAATTGTGTGTTTTATTTCAAATAAATTATTTTTTTCTGGGTGTAGTGTGTGTTTTTTCTTTTTAACACTTTGTAGGTTAGTAATGGGGGTGTCTTATAGATGCCCATCATTACTAACCTGGGCTTCATGGCAGCTGGCGCTGACATGAACCCCACCACTATTACCCCCTGCCACCGCACCAGGGCAGCGTGGAAGAGCGAGGCTAAGTGCCAGAGTTGGCGCATCCTATGGATGCGCCATTTCTGGGGCGGCTGACGACTGGTGTTTCTAGCCTGGGAGGGGGCCAATATTCATGGCACCCTTCCTGGGCTATTAATATCAGCCCCCAGCTGTCTGCCTAGCCTTTGCTAGCTATTAAAATAGGGGGGACCCCACGTCATTTTTTTTGGGGGGGTCCCCCATTTTAATAGCTAGTAAAGGCTAGGTATTCAGCTGGGGGCTGATATTAGTAGCCTGGGAAGCTCCGTGGGTTTTACCCCCTTCCCAGGCTTCAAACATCTGCCCCAGCCGTCTGCTTAACCTCCGCTAGAGACTAAAATTATGGGGGATCCCACGCTATTTTTTTTTAAAATAAATCCATTATTTTAACACTAAATGACATTTGAGGAGTTAATAAAGATGCAGTCCCTAAATTATTATTTATTTTTTAATTAATTTTTCCCAAAACTTTTGACGTGGGCTTCGCCATATTTTTGTATGCCAGCCAGGTACAGCATCCAGCTTCTATGAACGCGCCATTTTCCGGGGCGGCTGCGGACTGCAATTTTCAGCGGGGGGCAGAAAGCTTGGGCCTCCCTGCGCTGCAGATTCCATCCCCCAGCTGCCTAGTTGTACCTGGCTGGACACAAAAATAGGGAGAAGCTCCACGTTTTTTTTTTTTTAATTATTTCATGAAATTCATGGAATAATTAAGAAAAAAAGGGCTTCCCTATATTGTTGTGTCCAACCAGGTACAAATAGGCAGCTGGTGGTTGGGGGCAGCCCGTTCCTGCCTGCTGTACCTGGCTGGACCCAAATATAGTGCAAAGCCCCACGTCAATTTTTTTTTAATTATTTCAGGAAATTCATGAAATAATTAAAAAAAAAGTATGTGGGGCTTCGCCCTATATTTGTGTCCAGTCAGGTACAGCAGGCAGGAACGGGCTGCCCCCAACCACCAGCTGCCTATTTGTACCTAGCCGGACACAACAATATAGGGAAGCCCTTTTTTTCTTAATTATTCCATGAATTTCATGAAATAATTAAAAAAAAAAATACGTGGGGCTTCGCCCTATTTTTGTGTCCAGCCAGGTACAACAAGGCAGCTGGGGGCTGGAATCCGCAGCGCAGGGAGGCCCAAGCTTTCTGGGCCCCACCCGCTGCAAATTGCAGTCCGCAGCCGCCCCGGAAAATGGCGCGTTCATAGAAGCGCCATCTTCTGGCGCTGTACCCAACTCATCCAGGGCCCTGGTGCGGTGGCTCACTGGGTAATAAAGGGGTTAAGGCCAGCTTGGCATTATCAGCTGGCCCTAAGCCCGAAATTCATGGGGTCACGCCAATATTAGACATGACCACCATGAATTTCTAGTAAAGTATTTAAAAAAAACACAAACACCCAGAAAAAAGTCCTTTAATTGAAATAAAGACACAGTTCTTTATTGTTCTAAATTAAACCATACTTACAGTCACGCCCATTCCAGCTGAAGCCAACGATCTCCTGCAATAAAAGTAAAATAATAAAGCAACCTCATCCTTACCTTTCCATGGTTCCCAGGACAGCATCAGCTCTGCTACATCGAGATGACAGGCTGGACCGCAGCAGAACGCTGCCATCCAGCCTGTCATCCCGCAGACACTGAGAAGCGCAGGCATGCTTGCGCTCCTCAGTGTCTCGCTGTGACGGCATCCAGATGAGCCGAGGTCATGTCCAATGAACTCAGCTCACCTCATGCACGTCACTGACAGCGTGGGAAAATTCTCCTGCACTCAGCGCTTCAGCGTGAGAATTTTCCCACGCTGTCAGTGACGTGCATGAGGTGCGCCGAGTTCATTGGACATGACCTCACCTCATGCACGTCACTGACAGCGTGGGAAAATTCTCACTCTGAAGCGCTGAGTGCAGGAGAATTCTCCCACGCTGTCAGTGACGTACATGAGGTGAGCCGAGTTCATTGTCGGCTCATCTGGATGCCGTCACAGCCAGACACTGAGGAGTGGAAGTATGCCTGCGCTTCTCAGTGTCTGCGGGATGACAGGCTGGATGGCAGCGTTCTGCTGCGGTCCAGCCTGTCATCTCGATGTAGCAGAGCTGGAGCCATCGTGGGAGCCATGGAAAGGTAAGGATGAGGTTGCTTTATTATTTTTCTTTTATTGCAGGAGATCGTTGGCTTCAGCTGGAATGGGCGTGATGGTAAGTATGGTTTAATTTAGAACAATAAAGAATTGTGTGTTTATTTCAATTAAAGGACTTTTTTCTGGGTGTTTGTGTTTTTTCTAAATACTTCACTAGAAATTCATGGTGGTCATGTCTAATATTGGCGTGACCCCATGAATTTCGGGCTTAGGGCCAGCTGATAATGCCAAGCTGGCCTTAACCCCTTTATTACCCAGTGAGCCACTGCACCAGGGCCCTGGATGAGTTGGGTACAGCGCCAGAAGATGGCGCTTCTATGAACGCGCCATTTTCCGGGGCGGCTGCGGACTGCAATTTGCAGCGGGTGGGGCCCAGAAAGCTTGGGCCTCCCTGCGCTGCAGATTCCAGCCCCCAGCTGCCTAGTTGTACCTGGCTGGACACAAAAATAGGGCGAAGCTCCACGTTTTTTTTTTTTAAATTCATGAAATTCATGGAATAATTAAGAAAAAAAGGGCTTCCCTATATTGTTGTGTCCAGCTAGGTACAAATAGGCAGCTGGTGGTTGGGGGCAGCCCGTTCCTGCCTGCTGTACCTGACTGGACACAAATATAGGGCGAAGCCCCACATCAATTTTTTTTAATTATTTCATGAATTTCCTGAAATGATTTAAAAAAAATTGACGTGGGGCTTCGCACTATATTTGTGTCCAGCCAGGTACAGCAGGCAGGAACGGGCTGCCCCCAACCACCAGCTGCCTATTTGTACCTGGTTGGACACAACAATATAGGGAAGCTCTTTTTTTCTTAATTATTTCATGAATTTCATGAAATAATTAAAAAAAAAAAATACGTGAAGCTTCTCCCTATTTTTGTGTCCAGCCAGGTACAACTAGGCAGCTGGGGGATGGAATCTGCAGCGCAGGGAGGCCCAAGCTTTCTGCCCCCCCCCCGCTGAAAATTGCAGTCCGCAACCACCCCGGAAAATGGCGCGTTCATAGAAGCTGGATGCTGTACCTGGCTGGCATACAAAAATATGGCGAAGCCCACGTCAAAAGTTTTGGGAAAAATTAATTAAAAAATAAATAATAATTTAGGGACTGCATCTTTATTAACTCCTCAAATGTCATTTAGTGTTAAAATAAAGGATTTATTTTAAAAAAAATTGACGTGGGGCTTCGCCCTATATTTGTGTCCAGCCAGGTACAGCAGGCAGGAACAGGCTGCCCCCAACCACCAGCTGCCTATTTGTACCTGGAGGGACACAACAATATAGGGAAGCCCTTTTTTAAAAAAATTATTTCATGAAATAATTAAAAAAAAATTGACGTGGGGCTTCGCACTATATTTGTGTCCAGCCAGGTACAGCAGGCAGGAATGGGCTGCCCCCAACCACCAGCTGCCTATTTGTACCTGGTTGGACACAACAATATAGGGAAGCCCTTTTTTTCTTAATTATTCCATGAATTTCATGAAATAATTTAAAAAAAAAATGCGTGGGGCTTCGCCCTATTTTTGTGCCCAGCCAGATACAACTAGGCAACTGGGGGCTGGAATCCGCAGCGCAGGGAGACCCAAGCTTTCTGGGCCACCCCCGCTGCAAATTGCAGTCCGCAGCCGCCCCAGAAAATGGCGCGTTCATAGAAGCGCCATCTTCTGGCGCTGTACCCAACTCATCCAGGGCCCTGGTGCGGTGGCTCACTGGGTAATAAAGGGGTTAAGGCCAGCTTGGCATTATCAGCTGGCCCTAAGCCCGAAATTCATGGGGTCACGCCAATATTAGACATGACCACCATGAATTTCTAGTAAAGTATTTAAAAAAACACAACACCCAGAAAAAAGTCCTTTAATTGAAATAAACACACAATTCTTTATTGTTCTAAATTAAACCATATTTACCATCACGCCCATTCCAGCTGAAGCCAACGATCTCCTGCAATAAAAGTAAAATAATAAAGCAACATCATCCTTACCTTTCCATGGCTCCCACGACAGCTTCAGCTCTGCTACATCGAGATGACAGGCTGGACCGCAGCAGAACGCTGCCATCCATCCTGTCATCCTGCAGACACTGAGAAGCGCAGGCATACTTCCACTCCTCAGTGTCTGGCTGTGACGGCATCCAGATGAGCCGAGGTCATGTCCAATGAACTCAGCTCACCTCATGTACGTCACTGACAGCGTGGGAAAATTCTCCTGCACTCAGCACTTCAGCGTGAGAATTTTCCCACGCTGTCAGTGATGTGCATGAGGTGAGCTGAGTTCATTGGACATGACCTCACCTCATGTATGTCACTGACAGCGTGGGAGAATTCTCACGCTGAAGCGCTGAGTGCAGGAGAATTTTCCCACGCTGTCAGTGACATGCATGAGGTGAGCTGAGTTCATTGGACATGAACTCGGCTCATCTGGATGACGTCACAGAGAGACACTGAGGAGCGCAAGCATGCCAGCGCTTCTCAGTGTCTGCGGGATGACAGGCTGGATGGCAGCGTTCTGCTGCGGTCCAGCCTGTCATCTCGATGTAGCAGAGCTGAAGCTGTCGTGGGAACCATGGAAAGGTAAGGATGAGGTTGCTTTATTATTTTACTTTTATTGCAGGAGATCGTTGGCTTCAGCTGGAATGGGCGTGATGGTAAGTATGGTTTAATTTAGAACAATAAAGAATTGTGTCTTTATTTCAATTAAAGGACTTTATTCTGGGTGTTTGTGTTTTCTTTTAACTTTGACTATGGGGTTAGTAATGGGGGTGTCTTATAGACGCCTCTCCATTACTAACCTGGGCTTGATGTCAGCTGGCATTATAAGCTGACATCAACCCCAACCCTATTACCCCCTGCCACCGCACCAGGGCAGCGTGGAAGAGCGAGGCTAAGTGCCAGAATTGGCGCATCCTATGGATGCGCCATTTCTGGGGCGGCTGACGGCTGGTGTTTCTAGCCTGGGAGGGGGCCAATAATCAGGGCTCCCTTCCTGGGCTATTAATATCAGCCCCCAGCTGTCTGCCTAGCCTTTGCTAGCTATTAAATTAGGGGGGACCCCACGTCATTTTTTGGGGGGGGTTCCCCCATTTTAATAGCTAGTAAAGGCTAGGTATTCAGCTGGGGGCTGATATTAGTAGCCTGGGAAGCTCCGCGGGTATTACCCCCTTCCCAGGCTTCAAACATTTGCCCCAGCTGTCTGCTTAACCTCCGCTAGAGCCTAAAATTAAGGGGAACCCCACGCCAATTTTTTTTTAAATAAATCCTTTATTTTAACACTAAATGACAAGTACAGTAACCAACACTATCACTGTACTTCATATATATCTGACTGACATGTTTCTATCTATCTAATCTATGTATGATTCTCTATTCTTTCTATTCTAAATTGTCGGGTACAGATGCTGAATTGCCGGCCGGCTTTTTTAAAGAGACGGTGCATGAAAACACTATTATTTTTTTAATTAAATCCTTTACACTAAATGACAAGTACAGTAAGCAACACTGTCACTGTACTTCATATATATGTGACTGACATGTTTCTATCTATCTAATCTATGTGTGAAGCTCTATTCTGTCAGTTATAAATTGTCGGGTACCGCTGCTGAATTGCCGGCCGGCTTTTTTAAAGAGACGGTGCACGAAAACACTAATATTTTTTTTAATAAATCCTTTACACTAAATGACAAGTACAGTAAGCAACACTGTCACTGTACTTCATATATATGTGACTGACATGTTTCTATCTATCTAATCTATGTGTGAAGCTCTATTCTTTCTGTTGTAAATTGTCGGGTACCGGTGTATGCCGCTGATGAATTGCCGGCTTTTCATGTCATTCTACATTATTCTTAGTTGTTTTACTTCATGTAGAATTAACCTACAAGGAAAGAAAGGGTTTATTTTCATTCCGATATTTGTGTCCCATTGACTTGCATTGGTTTCCGGTATCGGAATCGGCGATATCCGATACTTTTTGGGTATCGGCCCGATCCAATCCGATACGATATTTCCTGATATCGGAAGGTATCGCTCAACACTAATTATAACTGATAAGCGCATCCGCTTGGTCAACTAAAAATGCTGACAGGCTAACTCTTATAAAAATGAAAAAGGGCTGGATTTGGCCAGACTTTTCAACACCACTGAATGATAGCAGCGTAGCATAAACTCAAATCCATTGTATTTTTTTGGGAGGTGTATTCCCGTGCACCTTTTCACACCCACACATGGGTATACGCGTCCTGATTTTGTCTATTTGCTCTTGTCCTCCTCCTTCTCCTCATCCTCATCCTCCACCTCCATATCACCAGGGTGACCGTGGTCCATGATGCAACACCCACATGATTTTTTTAAAGGGTGTTTATGATGCCCGTAAAAAAAAAATTTATACAGTATGTTCATGTATACCCCCCAGGGGTAAATGTTTGTCAGCCCATACACTTAGTGCATGGGCATTACAAGTAAAGGAGACCAGCTCCTTTCTGATGGGAACATTTTTTTTATGAGGTCCTCTACATCTCTTCCAAGGGGCATTGGAGTGCCTCCCAATTTTTGGCAGCCCTTGCATTCACTGCATAAGCCAACACAATGAGATACCCACTTCCTAATAACGGGAACATTGTTTTCAAGAGGCCCCCCGCCCTCCACGTCTCTTCCAAGGGGCATTGGAGTGCCTCCACATTTTTGGCAACCTTTGCATTCACTGCATAGGCAAACACAATGGGAGAACCACTTCCTAATAATGGGAACATTGTTTGCAAAAGGCCCTCTGACCTCCACGTCTCTTCCAAGGGGCATTAGAGTGCCTCCAAATTTTTGGCAGCTCTTGCATTCACTGCATAGGCAAACACAATGGGAGACCCACGTCCTAATAATGGGAACATTGTTTTCAAGAGGCCCTCTGACCTCCAGGTCTCTTCCAAGGGGCTTTGGAGGGCCTCCAAATTTTTGGCAACCCTTGCATTCACTGCATAGGCAAACAGTATGGGAGACCCACTTCCTAATAATGGGAACATTGTTTTCAGGAGACCCTCCTCTACGTCTCTTCAAAGGGGTATTGGGTTGCGTCCAAAATTTCATAGGGGTATTGGGGTGCGTTTAAATTTTGGGCAGCCCTGCCACTCAATACATATGCAATAACAGTATAGGAGACCCACTCTTTAGTAATGGGAACAACAAAGCATAGCCGGCTGATGGCTCTCTAAGAATAGCGAGGGCCAACTGCTGGCCCTTTACGAATAGTAAAGGGCGCCTGATGGCCCTATAAAAATAAGCTTTGTGACTTTCAGAGTCCCTCCTTCATAAATGAAACAGGATGTGTCTGATCATGTCTCACACACCACATGGCCAAATAAGGTAGCAAAATGTTAAAATGACATTTCTCACAGTTGAAAGCAATGCAAAAGTGCAAAAATGCATCAAAAATGCTACTTGTGAACATAGCCCAACGTGTGGAGGAATATTTTTGTTTTTGGTTATTTATTTTGCCTTATATACAAGTCATTACCCTGGAAAGGATGTTCCTTAACATATTTCCCAAGAAAATCCATTTTGGTTTTGTTTTAGTATGTTTTATTCTGCCGTAAAAGTGGCATAATACCTTTGAAAACATCTTTGACAGCAGTGACCTGGGAGTCAGAAATGCTTCCAGGGGTCTTCCCCATGCTGTTCCCATGCCATTTGAGCACTGTTCCCATCGATTTGGGCAATTTTTATGCCCTCTCCAGACCGCCGGGGGGAGCCGCTGGAAAAACGCTTGAGTTTCCCATAGACTTACATTGGGCTCGTTGGTCAGGTCGAGCACCCGAGTATTCCAATGTGCTTGACTCGAGCAATGAGCACCTGAGCATTTTAGTTCTCGCCCATCACTATTTTCGAGCAGTAGCGAGCATGCTCGCTCATCACTACAATATAGCCCATAATGTCTGTAAAGCACTGTGGCATTAATGGCACTATATAAGTGAGTAAAATAAATAAATAGATAGATAGATATTCCTAATTCTAAGGCTTCATGCAAACACAAGACTTCCAAAGGGTATACGGTCATCTCCTAAGACCTTGGTATCCCAGTTTCAACAGTGCGCACTGTTTTTAAGAAGTTTATCAAGCATGTAACCATCAAGAACCTCACTCGACATTGGGGAAAGAGGAAAATTGACAAGAGATGTCTTTGAAGGCTGGTGCGAATGGTGGAAAAAGCACCATATCAAACATTCAGAGACCTGAAGGCCAACCTGGAACAGTCTGGGGTTATGATTTCAACAAGTATCATGCACCACACACTAAGCCAATCCAAAGCAACAGTTTGTTTACAGACAGTCCAATTAAGCTTATAAGGAAAAGAACACCTTACCAACAGTTAAGCATGGTGGAGGATCCATAATGCTGTTGGGTTGCTTTGCTGCGCCTGGTACTGGGGGCCTTGACCGTATCACAGAAATCATGAAACCAGAGACTTATCAAGAGATTTTAGAGTGAAATGTCCTACCCAGTGTAAGAAAACTTGGTTTAAGTCGAAGATCACGGGTCCTCCAGCAAGACAATGACCCAAAGCACACATCCAAAAGTACACAGGAATGGTTGAAAAAGAGAAAATGGACTGTTTTAAAATGGCCAGCAATGAGCCCTGACCTCAATTTAATTGAAAATCTTTGGGGTGAGCTGAAATCTGCCATTGGGAAAAAGATGCCTGCAAACATTTAAGAGCTTGAACAACTGCAAAGGAAGAGAGGGAGAAAATTCCAGCTGAGAAGTTCAAGAAGCTTATAGATGGGTACAGGAAACATTTGGAGGCTGTCAGCAATGTCAAAGGGTGTGCAACCAAGTATTAATTTGGGGTGCCTTTATTGCTGCACATGCTGTTTATTCTGTTTTTTCTTTGAAATTGCAACATGGAAGTTGAAAAACAATGTTTTATTGTTGCATTACTTTGGACCACAAATTAAAAAATCCTGAGGATATAACTTTGGTACATTTCCACTTATTTCTGAAAATATTGTACAGCCTATGAAAAAATGAAGGGGTGCCAATAATGGTGAGCAGCACTGTAGCTCTATGTGCCTCCAATTTTATATGCAGGGTGTAGAACTAGAGTGTCATTTCTTCCGATCCCTGGACAGATTTTTGGGGACCATAGAAATTCGGCAATCGGTCCCGTTTTGCTCACCCATTAATTCTTCCTCAGACTAAGATTGAGCTTGCGCACAAAGCATTCACTACTGAATGCTGTGGCATACGCAATGAGGGATCATGTCCTGACCTTGGCCATTGTCAGTGTCAGCACATTCTTTGTGGGCAAAGTGAGCATGCTCTGCACTACAATCCCATTCCTGATGAAGAAGGTGAAGGCTGCATTCCTAGTGTATCCTATGTAATGTATAAAGCAGTGCCATTGTATTCTTTCTCATGAATATACACCAGTCCCAGTGTATCCTATGTGATGTAAATACACCAGTCCTGATGAAGAAGGTGAAGACTGCATTCCTAGTGTATCCTATGTAATGTATAAAGCAGTGCCATTGTATTCTTTCTCATTAATATACACCAGTCCCAGTGTATCCTATGTGATGTAAATACACCAGTCCTAGTGTCTCATATGTAATGTATATGCAGAATTCTCAGTGTATCATTTGTAATTTATATACACCAGTCACAGTGTATCCTATGTGACATATATACACCAGTCCAAGTGTCTCCCATGTAATATGTAAACAGCAGTCACAATGTATTCTATGACTAATTTCAAGTTGATTTATGTGGCCCATGAACGCTGCTATAAATATCCAAAAGGCCCTTGGCAGAAGAAAGATTCCTCACTCCTGTTGAAGAAAAAACTGAACCACTGGGCACTGCTGGTAATATAAGGCTAATGGTTAACTCATATAATGTGGCTTGATAAAGGTACCCGTATGGTGCTGAGACACAGCCTCTAAAGTGAGCGTACCTCTACCCATGTGTTATCCTTTTTACATAAGCTCCCAGTAGTTCTTTATTTTTCTTCTACATCCTGCATTACTCATTGCGGTTACCATTGTGCATAACTGGTAGAGATGAGCGTTGTTCTACTCGAACTGTTCGCCAATCTAAATTCGAGCTGTTTTGGGCGGTGTTCGAGCCGTTCGGCGAACATGAACAATTTGATAAAAATTCGGCTGTTCGAGGTTATGTTCGATAACTGTTCGTGCACCAAAATCATAACTGGATTTTTTCTCAGTAATGATGAAAATTAATGTTAATACGCAGTTTGAGTGTACAGCGGGGCGGGGGGAGGGGCAGGGGATGGATCTCTGCAGGAACAATGAAGATCTCCATTTTTTTTTCTCTTTCCCGCATTTGCAGTGGGGAGGTGCAATCTGTCAGCCTATCAGCAGCGCACACACGGAGCGAAGTGCTTTTTTTCACACAAGCAAGGGCATGTGTCATTGGCAGTGTATGTCACATGTCCTTGCCCTATAAGACCAAGCCATTTTCCCCGTCGCCACCATTTTCTCACTGCTGCAGCTGAGTGTTAGACGGCACCGCTGTTGCTGTGTGCGCTATACCTTGTTAATTTCAAGCCAATTTTCGCACAAATATACAGATAGCTTGGGAGTAGGGAATAGTTGTGATTGCAGTCCTTTTAAGGACTAGGTTACAGCATTTCCTACGACTTTTATCAGGGAGGTCTGTGCTCTTAAATAGATAGGTTGTGGGAGTAAAGACTAATTGTAATTGGAGTCCTTTTCAGGACTAGGTTACATCAGTTCCTATCAGTTTTTGCCAGGCAGGTCTGTGCCAGTGCTGTGCAAGTTTTTTTCACAGCATTTGGCTGAATCTAGCAAAGCTAATCCTTTTTGGCCTATTGCAGAGTGTGTTAGTCAGTGGAGTAGCCTATCTGTGCTGCAAGATATACCACCTGTGTATAGAATACCAATTTTTTTACTGCACCTAGTGAAGTAAAATCTTTTGGGCATAGCATCATTCTGTTAGTCCATCTATACTGACCTCCATCAGGTTGCAAATTAAAACTAATTTTTATCTGCATCTACAGTACCTCTGAAAAAATATTTGGGCTTCTAGCTGTGTGTGGGACTTGTTTGTATTAGTCCATCTATACTGACCTCCATCAGGTTGCAAACTGAATATATTTTTTTCTGCATCTACCTCTGAAAAAATATTTGGGCTTCTAGCTGTGTGTGGGTCTTGTTCTATTAATCCATCTATACTGACCTCCATCAGGTTGCAAACTGAATATAATTTTTTTCTGCATCTAGCTCTGAAAAAATATTTGGCCTTCTAGCAGTGTGTCGGACTTTCTCTATTAGTCCATCTATACTGACCTCCATCAGGTTGCAAATTAAAAATAATTTGTATCTGCATCTACAGTACCTCTGAAAAAATATTTGGGCTTCTAGCTGTGTGTGGGACTTGTTGTATTAGTCCATCTATACTGACCTCCATCAGGTTGCAAACTGAATATATTTTTTTCTGCATCTACCTCTGAAAAAATATTTGGGCTTCTAGCTGTGTGTGGGACTTGTTGTATTAGTATATCTATACTGACCTCCATCAGGTTGCAAATTAAAAATAATTTGTATCTGCATCAACAGTACCTCTGAAAAAATATTTGGGCTTCTAGCTGTGTGTGGGACTTGTATTAGTCCATCTATACTGACCTCCATCAGGTTGCAAATTAAAAATTATTTTTATCTGCATCTACAGTACCTCTGAAAAAATATTTGGGCTTCTAGCTGTGTGTGGGACTTGTTGTATTAGTCCATCTATACTGACCTCCATCAGGTTGCAAACTGAATATATTTTTTTCTGCATCTACCTCTGAAAAAATATTGGGCTTCTAGCTGTGTGTGGGTCTTGTTCTATTAATCAATCTATACTGACCTCCATCAGGTTGCAAACTGAATATATTTTTTTCTGCATCTAGCTCTGAAAAAATATTTGGCCTTCTAGCAGTGTGTCGGACTTTCTCTATTAGTCCATCTATACTGACCTCCATCAGGTTGCAAATTAAAAATAATTTTATCTGCATCTACAGTACCTCTGAAAAAATATATGGGCTTCTAGCTGTGTGTGGGACTTGTTGTATTAGTCCATCTATACTGACCTCCATCAGGTTGCAAATTAAAAATAATTTGTATCTGCATCTACAGTACCTCTGAAAAAATATTTGGGCTTCTAGCTGTGTGTGGGACTTGTTGTATTAGTCCATCTATACTGACCTCCATCAGGTTGCAAATTGAATATATTTTTTTCTGCATCTACCTCTGAAAAAATATTTGGGCTTCTAGCTGTGTGTGGGTCTTGTTCTATTAATCCATCTATACTGACCTCCATCAGGTTGCAAACTGAATATAATTTTTTTCTGCATCTAGCTCTGAAAAAATATTTGGCCTTCTAGCAGTGTGTCGGACTTTCTCTATTAGTCCATCTATACTGACCTCCATCAGGTTGCAAATTAAAAATAATTTGTATCTGCATCTACAGTACCTCTGAAAAAATATTTGGGCTTCTAGCTGTGTGTGGGACTTGTTGTATTAGTCCACCTATACTGACCTCCATCAGGTTGCAAATTAAAAATAATTTTTAGCTGCATCTACAGTACCTCTGAAAAAATATTTGGCCTTCTAGCAGTGAGTCGGACTTTCTCTATTAGTCCATCTATACTGACCTCCATCAGGTTGCAAATTAAAAATAATTTTTATCTGCATCTACAGTACCTCTGAAAAAATATTTGGGCTTCTAGCTGTGTGTGGGACTTGTTGTATTCGTCCATCTATACTGACCTCCATCAGGTTGCAAATTAAAAATAATTTTTAGCTGCATCTACAGTACCTCTGAAAAAATATTTGGCCTTCTAGCAGTGAGTCGGACTTTCTCTATTAGTCCATCTATACTGACCTCCATCAGGTTGCAAATTAAAAATAATTTGTATCTGCATCTACAGTACCTCTGAAAAAATATTTGGGCTTCTAGCTGTGTGTGGGACTTGTTGTATTAGTCCATCTATACTGACCTCCATCAGGTTGCAAATTAAAAATAATTTTTATCCGCATCTACAGTACCTCTGAAAAAATATTTGGGCTTCTAGCTGTGTGTGGGACTTGTTGTATTAGTCCATCTATACTGACCTCCATCAGGTTGCAAATTAAAAATAATTTTTACCTGCATCTACAGTACCTCTGAAAAAATATTTGGGCTTCTTGCTGTGTGTGGGACTTGTTGTATTAGTCCATCTATACTGACCTCCATCAGGTTGCAAATTAAAAATAATTTGTATCTGCATCTATAGTACCTCTGAAAAAATATATGGGCTTCTAGCTGTGTGTGGGACTTGTTGTATTAGTCCATCTATACTGACCTCCATCAGGTTGCAAATTGAATATATTTTTTTCTGCATCTACCTCTGAAAAAATATTTGGGCTTCTAGCTGTGTGTGGGTCTTGTTCTATTAATCCATCTATACTGACCTCCATCAGGTTGCAAACTGAATATAATTTTTTTCTGCATCTAGCTCTGAAAAAATATTTGGCCTTCTAGCAGTGTGTCGGACTTTCTCTATTAGTCCATCTATACTGACCTCCATCAGGTTGCAAATTAAAAATAATTTGTATCTGCATCTACAGTACCTCTGAAAAAATATTTGGGCTTCTAGCTGTGTGTGGGACTTGTTGTATTAGTCCATCTATACTGACCTCCATCAGGTTGCAAATTAAAAATAATTTTTATCCGCATCTACAGTACCTCTGAAAAAATATTTGGGCTTCTAGCTGTGTGTGGGACTTGTTGTATTAGTCCATCTATACTGACCTCCATCAGGTTGCAAATTAAAAATAATTTTTATCTGCATCTACAGTACCTCTGAAAAAATATTTGGGCTTCTAGCTGTGTGTGGGACTTGTTGTATTAGTCCATCTATACTGACCTCCATCAGGTTGCAAATTAAAAATAATTTGTATCTGCATCTACAGTACCTCTGAAAAAATATTTGGGCTTCTAGCTGTGTGTGGGACTTGTTGTATTAGTCCATCTATACTGACCTCCATCAGGTTGCAAATTGAATATATTTTTTTCTGCATCTACCTCTGAAAAAATATTTGGGCTTCTAGCTGTGTGTGGGTCGTATTCTATTAATCCATCTATACTGACCTCCATCAGGTTGCAAACTGAATATAATTTTTTTCTGCATCTAGCTCTGAAAAAATATTTGGCCTTCTAGCAGTGTGTCGGACTTTCTCTATTAGTCCATCTATACTGACCTCCATCAGGTTGCAAATTAAAAATAATTTGTATCTGCATCTACAGTACCTCTGAAAAAATATTTGGGCTTCTAGCTGTGTGTGGGACTTGTTGTATTAGTCCATCTATACTGACCTCCATCAGGTTGCAAATTAAAAATAATTTTTAGCTGCATCTACAGTACCTCTGAAAAAATATTTGGCCTTCTAGCAGTGAGTCGGACTTTCTCTATTAGTCCATCTATACTGACCTCCATCAGGTTGCAAATTAAAAATAATTTTTATCTGCATCTACAGTACCTCTGAAAAAATATTTGGGCTTCTAGCTGTGTGTGGGACTTGTTGTATTCGTCCATCTATACTGACCTCCATCAGGTTGCAAATTAAAAATAATTTTTACCTGCATCTACAGTACCTCTGAAAAAATATTTGGGCTTCTTGCTGTGTGTGGGACTTGTTGTATTAGTCCATCTATACTGACCTCCATCAGGTTGCAAATTAAAAATAATTTGTATCTGCATCTACAGTACCTCTGAAAAAATATATGGGCTTCTAGCTGTGTGTGGGACTTGTTGTATTAGTCCATCTATACTGACCTCCATCAGGTTGCAAATTGAATATATTTTTTTCTGCATCTACCTCTGAAAAAATATTTGGGCTTCTAGCTGTGTGTGGGTCTTGTTCTATTAATCCATCTATACTGACCTCCATCAGGTTGCAAACTGAATATAATTTTTTTCTGCATCTAGCTCTGAAAAAATATTTGGCCTTCTAGCAGTGTGTCGGACTTTCTCTATTAGTCCATCTATACTGACCTCCATCAGGTTGCAAATTAAAAATAATTTGTATCTGCATCTACAGTACCTCTGAAAAAATATTTGGGCTTCTAGCTGTGTGTGGGACTTGTTGTATTAGTCCATCTATACTGACCTCCATCAGGTTGCAAATTAAAAATAATTTTTATCCGCATCTACAGTACCTCTGAAAAAATATTTGGGCTTCTAGCTGTGTGTGGGACTTGTTGTATTAGTCCATCTATACTGACCTCCATCAGGTTGCAAATTAAAAATAATTTTTATCTGCATCTACAGTACCTCTGAAAAAATATTTGGGCTTCTAGCTGTGTGTGGGACTTGTTGTATTAGTCCATCTATACTGACCTCCATCAGGTTGCAAATTAAAAATAATTTGTATCTGCATCTACAGTACCTCTGAAAAAATATTTGGGCTTCTAGCTGTGTGTGGGACTTGTTGTATTAGTCCATCTATACTGACCTCCATCAGGTTGCAAATTGAATATATTTTTTTCTGCATCTACCTCTGAAAAAATATTTGGGCTTCTAGCTGTGTGTGGGTCTTGTTCTATTAATCCATCTATACTGACCTCCATCAGGTTGCAAATTAAAAATAATTTTTAGCTGCATCTACAGTACCTCTGAAAAAATATTTGGCCTTCTAGCAGTGAGTCGGACTTTCTCTATTAGTCCATCTATACTGACCTCCATCAGGTTGCAAATTAAAAATAATTTGTATCTGCATCTACAGTACCTCTGAAAAAATATTTGGGCTTCTAGCTGTGTGTGGGACTTGTTGTATTAGTCCATCTATACTGACCTCCATCAGGTTGCAAATTAAAAATAATTTTTATCCGCATCTACAGTACCTCTGAAAAAATATTTGGGCTTCTAGCTGTGTGTGGGACTTGTTGTATTAGTCCATCTATACTGACCTCCATCAGGTTGCAAATTAAAAATAATTTTTACCTGCATCTACAGTACCTCTGAAAAAATATTTGGGCTTCTTGCTGTGTGTGGGACTTGTTGTATTAGTCCATCTATACTGACCTCCATCAGGTTGCAAATTAAAAATAATTTGTATCTGCATCTATAGTACCTCTGAAAAAATATATGGGCTTCTAGCTGTGTGTGGGACTTGTTGTATTAGTCCATCTATACTGACCTCCATCAGGTTGCAAATTGAATATATTTTTTTCTGCATCTACCTCTGAAAAAATATTTGGGCTTCTAGCTGTGTGTGGGTCTTGTTCTATTAATCCATCTATACTGACCTCCATCAGGTTGCAAACTGAATATAATTTTTTTCTGCATCTAGCTCTGAAAAAATATTTGGCCTTCTAGCAGTGTGTCGGACTTTCTCTATTAGTCCATCTATACTGACCTCCATCAGGTTGCAAATTAAAAATAATTTGTATCTGCATCTACAGTACCTCTGAAAAAATATTTGGGCTTCTAGCTGTGTGTGGGACTTGTTGTATTAGTCCATCTATACTGACCTCCATCAGGTTGCAAATTAAAAATAATTTTTATCCGCATCTACAGTACCTCTGAAAAAATATTTGGGCTTCTAGCTGTGTGTGGGACTTGTTGTATTAGTCCATCTATACTGACCTCCATCAGGTTGCAAATTAAAAATAATTTTTATCTGCATCTACAGTACCTCTGAAAAAATATTTGGGCTTCTAGCTGTGTGTGGGACTTGTTGTATTAGTCCATCTATACTGACCTCCATCAGGTTGCAAATTAAAAATAATTTGTATCTGCATCTACAGTACCTCTGAAAAAATATTTGGGCTTCTAGCTGTGTGTGGGACTTGTTGTATTAGTCCATCTATACTGACCTCCATCAGGTTGCAAATTGAATATATTTTTTTCTGCATCTACCTCTGAAAAAATATTTGGGCTTCTAGCTGTGTGTGGGTCGTATTCTATTAATCCATCTATACTGACCTCCATCAGGTTGCAAACTGAATATAATTTTTTTCTGCATCTAGCTCTGAAAAAATATTTGGCCTTCTAGCAGTGTGTCGGACTTTCTCTATTAGTCCATCTATACTGACCTCCATCAGGTTGCAAATTAAAAATAATTTGTATCTGCATCTACAGTACCTCTGAAAAAATATTTGGGCTTCTAGCTGTGTGTGGGACTTGTTGTATTAGTCCATCTATACTGACCTCCATCAGGTTGCAAATTAAAAATAATTTTTAGCTGCATCTACAGTACCTCTGAAAAAATATTTGGCCTTCTAGCAGTGAGTCGGACTTTCTCTATTAGTCCATCTATACTGACCTCCATCAGGTTGCAAATTAAAAATAATTTTTATCTGCATCTACAGTACCTCTGAAAAAATATTTGGGCTTCTAGCTGTGTGTGGGACTTGTTGTATTCGTCCATCTATACTGACCTCCATCAGGTTGCAAATTAAAAATAATTTTTACCTGCATCTACAGTACCTCTGAAAAAATATTTGGGCTTCTTGCTGTGTGTGGGACTTGTTGTATTAGTCCATCTATACTGACCTCCATCAGGTTGCAAATTAAAAATAATTTGTATCTGCATCTACAGTACCTCTGAAAAAATATATGGGCTTCTAGCTGTGTGTGGGACTTGTTGTATTAGTCCATCTATACTGACCTCCATCAGGTTGCAAATTGAATATATTTTTTTCTGCATCTACCTCTGAAAAAATATTTGGGCTTCTAGCTGTGTGTGGGTCTTGTTCTATTAATCCATCTATACTGACCTCCATCAGGTTGCAAACTGAATATAATTTTTTTCTGCATCTAGCTCTGAAAAAATATTTGGCCTTCTAGCAGTGTGTCGGACTTTCTCTATTAGTCCATCTATACTGACCTCCATCAGGTTGCAAATTAAAAATAATTTGTATCTGCATCTACAGTACCTCTGAAAAAATATTTGGGCTTCTAGCTGTGTGTGGGACTTGTTGTATTAGTCCATCTATACTGACCTCCATCAGGTTGCAAATTAAAAATAATTTTTATCCGCATCTACAGTACCTCTGAAAAAATATTTGGGCTTCTAGCTGTGTGTGGGACTTGTTGTATTAGTCCATCTATACTGACCTCCATCAGGTTGCAAATTAAAAATAATTTTTATCTGCATCTACAGTACCTCTGAAAAAATATTTGGGCTTCTAGCTGTGTGTGGGACTTGTTGTATTAGTCCATCTATACTGACCTCCATCAGGTTGCAAATTAAAAATAATTTGTATCTGCATCTACAGTACCTCTGAAAAAATATTTGGGCTTCTAGCTGTGTGTGGGACTTGTTGTATTAGTCCATCTATACTGACCTCCATCAGGTTGCAAATTGAATATATTTTTTTCTGCATCTACCTCTGAAAAAATATTTGGGCTTCTAGCTGTGTGTGGGTCTTGTTCTATTAATCCATCTATACTGACCTCCATCAGGTTGCAAACTGAATATAATTTTTTTCTGCATCTAGCTCTGAAAAAATATTTGGCCTTCTAGCAGTGTGTCGGACTTTCTCTATTAGTCCATCTATACTGACCTCCATCAGGTTGCAAATTAAAAATAATTTGTATCTGCATCTACAGTACCTCTGAAAAAATATTTGGGCTTCTAGCTGTGTGTGGGACTTGTTGTATTAGTCCATCTATACTGACCTCCATCAGGTTGCAAATTAAAAATAATTTTTAGCTGCATCTACAGTACCTCTGAAAAAATATTTGGCCTTCTAGCAGTGAGTCGGACTTTCTCTATTAGTCCATCTATACTGACCTCCATCAGGTTGCAAATTAAAAATAATTTGTATCTGCATCTACAGTACCTCTGAAAAAATATTTGGGCTTCTAGCTGTGTGTGGGACTTGTTGTATTAGTCCATCTATACTGACCTCCATCAGGTTGCAAACTGAATATATTTTTTTCTGCATCTACCTCTGAAAAAATATTTGGGCTTCTAGCTGTGTGTGGGTCTTGTTCTATTAATCCATCTATACTGACCTCCATCAGGTTGCAAACTGAATATAATTTTTTTCTGCATCTAGCTCTGAAAAAATATTTGGCCTTCTAGCAGTGTGTCGGACTTTCTCTATTAGTCCATCTATACTGACCTCCATCAGGTTGCAAATTAAAAATAATTTGTATCTGCATCTACAGTACTTCTGAAAAAATATTTGGGCTTCTAGCTGTGTGTGGGACTTGTTGTATTAGTCCATCTATACTGACCTCCATCAGGTTGCAAATTAAAAATAATTTTTATCCGCATCTACAGTACCTCTGAAAAAATATTTGGGCTTCTAGCTGTGTGTGGGACTTGTTGTATTAGTCCATCTATACTGACCTCCATCAGGTTGCAAATTAAAAATAATTTTTATCTGCATCTACAGTACCTCTGAAAAAATATTTGGGCTTCTAGCTGTGTGTGGGACTTGTTGTATTAGTCCATCTATACTGACCTCCATCAGGTTGCAAATTAAAAATAATTTGTATCTGCATCTACAGTACCTCTGAAAAAATATATGGGCTTCTAGCTGTGTGTGGGACTTGTTGTATTAGTCCATCTATACTGACCTCCATCAGGTTGCAAACTGAATATATTTTTTTCTGCATCTACCTCTGAAAAAATATTGGGCTTCTAGCTGTGTGTGGGTCTTGTTCTATTAATCCATCTATACTGACCTCCATCAGGTTGCAAACTGAATATAATTTTTTTCTGCATCTAGCTCTGAAAAAATATTTGGCCTTCTAGCAGTGTGTCGGACTTTCTCTATTAGTCCATCTATACTGACCTCCATCAGGTTGCAAACTGAATATATTTTTTTCTGCATCTAACCCAGCCAATAGTTTTGGCCTAATACCACAGTTTGGCCACTCAGCTCTGCTCGGTTACCATCCATTGTTTTTTTGTGCAAACAACTCCAGAGTTGTGAATTAGTTAACCACCAAAATGAGTGGAAAAAGGCCTGCTGCTGGTGGAAAGGGGAATAGGCGTGTTGGGATGGGGAAAAAAGGTTGTGTCCGTGGGGTAGGTGTTAAAGCAACAGTAACATCTGCAGAAGAAAGACCATCTTCCAGCCAAACTAAAATGTCTACTTCTTTTAGCGGACAATGTGATAAGATCCCTTTCTTATGGCCACGCCAATCGCTACAAATTCCAGATGAGGCACAAAAACAGCAGGTGCTTCAACGGATATCAAGTGCTCCTTTAAGTGGGCTCTCCTCCACATCAACTTCAACATCACAAATACTCCAGTCCTCAAAGGTGTCACCCAAATCGCACTTGCTTCCTCACAGCTCCCAAATCTCCAGCTGCCCGTCTGAGTATGAGGTAGAACAGATGGTTGAGTCTGCAGAGCTGTTTACTCATACTATAGCCTGGGAATCAGAGGTCGACTCCAGCGCTTCTGTGAATCCAGACAAGGAAATGATCTGCACTGATGCCCAGAATCTTTATGAGTCGGATCCAGGACCAGACGCAGAAGGTTCTGACCATAATGTAGACCCTCATTCCCAAACTGTAACTCCTGTTGGTGGAGACAATGAGGAAGATGATGATAAGACTCAAATACCTGATTGGAGCGACAACTTTAGTTTTTTGTCAGGGCAGGAACAGGTTGGCTCTGAGGACGACGGGTGTGATAACGCACAGGGTGATGATGATTAGAGATGAGCGTTGTTCTACTCGAACTGTTCGCCAATCTCAAATTCGAGCTGTTTTGGGCAGTGTTCGAGCCGGTCGGCGAACACGAACAATTTGAGAAAAATTCGGCTGTTCGAGGTTATGTTCGATAACTGTTCGTGCACCAAAATCATAACTGGATTTTTTCTCAGTAATGATGAAAATTAATGTTAATACGCAGTTTGAGTGTACAGCGGGGCGGGGGGAGGGGCAGGGGATGGATCTCTGCAGGAACAATGAAGATCTCCATTTTTTTTTCTCTTTCCCGCATTTGCAGTGGGGAGGTGCAATCTGTCAGCCTATCAGCAGCGCACACACGGAGCGAAGTGCTTTTTTTCACACAAGCAAGGGCATGTGTGATTGGCAGTGTATGTCACATGTCCTTGCCCTATAAGACCAAGCCATTTTCCCCGTCGCCACCATTTTCTCACTGCTGCAGCTGCGTGTTAGACGGCACCGCTGTTGCTGTGTGCGCTATACCTTGTTAATTTCAAGCCAATTTTCGCACAAATATACAGATAGCTTGGGAGTAGGGAATAGTTGTGATTGCAGTCCTTTTAAGGACTAGGTTACAGCATTTCCTACGACTTTTATCAAGCAGGTCTGTGCTCTTAAATAGATAGATTGTGGGAGTAAAGACTAATTGTAATTGGAGTCCTTTTCAGGACTAGGTTACATCAGTTCCTATCAGTTTTTGCCAGGCAGGTCTGTGCCAGTGCTGTGCAAGTTTTTTTCACAGCATTTGGCTGAATCTAGCAAAGCTAATCCTTTTTGGCCTATTGCAGAGTGTGTTAGTCAGTGGAGTAGCCTATCTGTGCTGCAAGATATACCACCTGTGTATAGAATACCAATTTTTTTACTGCACCTAGTGAAGTAAAATCTTTTGGGCATAGCATCATTCTATTAGTCCATCTATACTGACCTCCATCAGGTTGCAAACTGAATATAATTTTTTTCTGCATCTAGCTCTGAAAAAATATTTGGGCTTCTAGCAGTGTGTGGGACTTGGTCTATTAGTCCATCTATACTGACCTCCATCAGGTTGCAAACTGAATATAATTTTTTTCTGCATCTAGCTCTGAAAAAATATTTGGGCTTCTAGCAGTGTGTGGGACTTGGTCTATTAGTCCATCTATACTGACCTCCAGCAGGTTGCAAATTGAATGTAATTTTTTTCTGCATGTAGCTCTGAAAAAATATTTGGGCTTCTAGCGGTGTGTGGGACTTGGTCTATTAGTCCATCTATACTGACCTCCATCAGGTTGCAAATTAAAAATTATTTTTTTCTGCATCTAGCTCTGAAAAAATATTTGGGCTTCTAGCAGTGTGTGGGACTTGGTCTATTAGTCCATCTATACTGACCTCCATCAGGTTGCAAATTAAAAATAATTTTTTTCTTCATTTATCTCTGAAAAAATATTTGGGCTTCTAGCAGCGTGTGGGACTTGTTCTATTAGTCCATCTATACTGACCTCCATCAGGTTGCAAATTAAAAATAATTTTTTTCTGCATCTAGCTGTGAAAAAATATTTGGGCTTCTAGTAGTGTGTGGGACTTGGTCTATTAGTCCATCTATACTGACCTCCATCAGGTTGCAAATTAAAAATAATTTTTTTCTGCATCTAGCTCTGAAAAAATATTTGGGCTTCTAGCAGTGTGTGGGACTTGGTCTATTAGTCCATCTATACTGACCTCCATCAGGTTGCAAATTGAATAAAAAAAATTTCTGCATCTAGCTCTGAAAAAATATTTGGGCTTCTAGCGGTGTGTGGGACTTGGTCTATTAGTCCATCTATACTGACCTCCATCAGGTTGCAAATTAAAAATAATTTTTTTCTGCATCTAGCTCTGAAAAAATATTTGGGCTTCTAGCAGTGTGTGGGACTTGGTCTATTAGTCCATCTATACTGACCTCCATCAGGTTGCAAATTAAAAATAATTTTTTTCTTCATTTATCTCTGAAAAAATATTTGGGCTTCTAGCAGCGTGTGGGACTTGTTCTATTAGTCCATCTATACTGACCTCCATCAGGTTGCAAATTAAAAATAATTTTTTTCTGCATCTAGCTCTGAAAAAATATTTGGGCTTCTAGCAGTGTGTGGGACTTGGTCTATTAGTCCATCTATACTGACCTCCATCAGGTTGCAAATTAAAAATAATTTTTTTCTTCATTTAGCTCTGAAAAAATATTTGGGCTTCTAGCAGTGTGTGGGACTTGTTCTATTAGTCCTTCTATACTGACCTCCAGCAGGTTGCAAATTGAATATAATTTTTTTCTGCATCTAGCTCTGAAAAAATATTTGGGCTTCTAGCGGTGTGTGGGACTTGGTCTATTAGTCCATCTATACTGACCTCCATCAGGTTGCAAATTAAAAATAATTTTTTTCTGCATCTAACCGAGCCAATAGTTTTGGCCTAATACCACAGTTTGGCCACTCAGCTCTGCTCGGTTACCATCCATTGTTTTTTTGTGCAAACAGCTCCAGAGTTGTGAATTAGTTAACCACCAAAATGAGTGGAAAAAGGCCTGCTGCTGGTGGAAAGGGGAATAGGCTTGTTTGGAAGGGGAAAAAAGGTTGTGTCCGTGGGGTAGGTGCAGAAGAAAGACCATCTTCCAGCCAAACTAAAATGTCTACTTCTTTTAGCGGACAATGTGATAAGATCCCTTTCTTACGGCCACGCCAATCGCTACAAATTCCAGATGAGGCACAAAAACAGCAGGTGCTTCAACGGATATCAAGTGCTCCTTTAAGTGGGCTCTCCTCCACATCAACTTCAACATCACAAATACTCCAGTCCTCAAAGGTGTCACCCAAATCGCACTTGCTTCCTCACAGCTCCCAAATCTCCAGCTGCCCGTCTGAGTATGAGGTAGAACAGATGGTTGAGTCTGCAGAGCTGTTTACTCATACTATAGCCTGGGAATCAGAGGTCGACTCCAGCGCTTCTGTGAATCCAGACGAGGAAATGATCTGCACTGATGCCCAGAATCTTTATGAGTCGGATCCAGGACCAGACGCAGAAGGTTCTGACCATAATGTAGACCCTCATTCCCAAACTGTAACTCCTGTTGGTGGAGACAATGAGGAAGACGATGATAAGACTCAAATACCTGATTGGAGCGACAACTTTAGTTTTTTGTCAGGGCAGGAACAGGTTGGCTCTGAGGACGACGGGTGTGATAACGCACAGGGTGATGATGATGAGGTCGGAGATCCCACTTACTGTCAACCCACAGTCAGCCAAGAGATGAGGTCAGCAGAGGAGGTGGAGGAAGATGCTAGTGACGACGAGGTCAGGTTGCGCCTTCCTGGACAGAGACGTAGTACTGGAAGCACGTCAACAACTGCATCCTCAAACACAACTCTGCCTCTCACCACAAGTCGTGGTGGCTCTTCAGGTCACATGGGTGCTAAGCCTTGCATAGCCTGGGCATTTTTTCAGATCGATAAAGATGACCCAACTCGTGTTATCTGTAACATTTGTCAGCAAAAGCTAAGTAGAGGCCAAAAAATACATAGTTTGAGTACTTCATGCATGAACCGGCACATGGACATGAAGCATAAGTTGCAGTGGGAAGCTCAGTGTGCTACAATGCGGCCTAGCCGGCCGGGCCAACCACCGTCTGCCATATCTTGTGCATCCGCGGCCTCTTCATCCTCTGTGACTGGGGGGACAGCAGTCACACCTGTTTTGGGGCGCAGACCTGCCACCTCTTTACCCGCAACAGCCAGCGTGATTGGCAGGTCATCATTTTCTTTGGAGGTGGTAACACCAGCTGGTCTTGAGCGCTGTCCGACATCGATAGCACCACCTTTGGATCAAGGCAACCTAACATGTCCGCCTGCATCTTCCTCACAGACCGGCAGTTTGCCGGGGACACCCTTATCAACCCCGTCTAAGCACAATAGCCAGCCCTCGGTCCCTCAGATGTGGACAAGTAAAAGACCATTTCCTCCTAGCCATGAGAAAGCTAAGAGGTTGAATTTCACCATCTGCAAGCTCTTGGCTACAGAAATGCTGCCTTTCCGCCTGGTGGACACAGAGGATTTTCGAGACCTTATGTCCGTCGCAGTGCCCCAGTACCAGATGCCCAGTCGGCACTACTTCTCAAAGAAAGGTGTGCCTGCGCTCCACCAGCATGTCGCACACAACATCACCGCTTCTTTGAGAAACTCTGTGTGTGACAGGGTGCATTTCACCACAGACACTTGGACGAGTAGGCATGGACAGGGGCGTTACATGTCGCTGACTGGGCACTGGGTAACTATGGTGACAGCAGGACAAGGGGCTGCTGTCCAAGTCTTGCCGTCCCCACGAGTTGTGCGTCAATCCTCTTTATGTCAAAGTTCCTCCACTGCTTCTGCCTCCTCAACCTCCTCTCGGTCTTCCACCTGCACCCAAAGCCTGTCTGGTCATGCCACAAGCTTTCTAACTGCGCAGAAGGGATCCTGCACACCTCCTTGCTATGCTGGCAGTAGGGCTCAACGTCATCAGGCGGTTTTTACATTGAAATGTCTGGGAAATGTGAGTCACACAGCTGAGGAGTTGTGGTCAGCTCTGGAGAACCAATTTCATGAATGGTTGTCTCCACTGGACCTGAAACCAGGGAAGGCCGTGTGCGACAATGCTGCAAACCTGGGTGCGGCCCTTCGCCGGGGCAATGTCACATACGTGCCTTGTATGGCTCACGTGTTGAACCTGGTTGTCCAGCAATTTTTAGCCCACTATCCCAGACTAGATGGCCTTCTGCAGAGGGCACGGTCGCTGTGTGCTCACTTCCGCCGTTCGCATCCCGCAGCTCAGCGACTTACATCTCTACAGAAGTCGTTGGGCCTGCCACTTCACCGGCTAAAATGCGATGTGCCTACCCGGTGGAATTCAACTCTGCACATGTTGCAGCGACTGTGGCAGCACCGACAAGCCCTGGTGCAATACGTTCTGACGTATAGCCTGGGCCAACGAGATTCAGAGGTGGGGCAAATCACGCTGGAGGAGTGGTCTCAGATCAGGGACCTATGCACCCTTCTGCACAGTTTTGAAATGGCGACGAAGATGTTTAGTGCTGACGATGCCATTATCAGCATGACTATTCCGGTGATTTACATGCTGGAGCACATGTTAAACAGAATTCGGAGTCAGGTGGTGGCACAAGAGGAGGTGGAGGAAGTAGAGGAGGAGGAGTTGTATGCGGAAGGGCTAACATCTGCAAGGTCCAGACGGTCGGCAGCACCAAGGCGGCAGGCATGTGAGGGTGGGGGAGATGATTTTACCAGGGCGCATGGTAGCAGCCAAACTAGTGAGGAAGGTGCAGGAGCCCAGGAAGAAGTGGAGGACGAACTGATGGAAGACTCATCAGATGAGGGAGACCTTGATCACATTTCTGTTGTGCGAGGTTGGGGGGAGAGGACAGAGGAAGGAAGCATGATTGTTACCTCGCCACCAACACAACAGGGACTTGGTGCTCCTGGATGCGCAACACACATGAGTGTCTTCTTGCTGCACTACCTGCAACATGACCCTCGAATTGTGAGAATTAGAAATAATCCTGACTACTGGGTTGCCACACTGTTAGATCCCCGGTACAAAAGTAAATTTGCAGAAATTATTCCTGCAATAGAAAGGGATGCACGCATGCAGGAGTATCAGCAGAGACTGTTGCAGAATCTTACATGTGCTTTTCCACAAAATACCAGTGGTGCACGTAGTGAATCTCACAGTTCCAACATGCCAACCGTGGGACCGTCAAGTGTTCAGCACTCAAACCGTAACAGAACCACAGTATCTGCTGGTAACATTAATTTTGCGGAATCATTTCACCACTTTTTTAGCCCATCCTTTGCAAGGCCACAGGAGACAAGAAGTCTGACACATAGTCAACGCCTAGAGACGATGGTACAGGAGTATCTCCAAGTAAACATTGAAGCCACGACTGTGTCACTGGACCCTTGCTCTTTTTGGGCTTCCAATCTGGATAAATGGCCGGAGCTAGCCACTTACGCCTTGGAGATCTTGTCATGCCCCGCAGCCAGCGTTCTGTCTGAACGTGTGTTCAGCGCTGCTGGTGGTGTGCTGACAGATAAGCGCACGCGGCTCTCCACTGATAATGTAGACAGACTCACGTTCATAAAGATGAACAAATCATGGATCCGAAACGACTTTTCTACCCCTGTGTCATCCTGGGGAGAGTAAAAGCTTGATGATTGGTTAAAATCACCCTACCAACCGTTTTAAGCTTTCAAATTACTAATCATGTTTATCTGTATCTTGACTGGAAAATAATTTGGGCTTTGTAGCAGTGTGCAGCACTGATCCTATTAGGCCATCTATAATAAGCTTCACCAGATTTAAAATTAAAAATAATTTTTAGCTGCATCTAGCCCGGAAAATAATTTTGGGGCTCCGAGATGCGCAAGACACATAAGTGCCTTCTTGCTGCACTACCTGCAGCATGACCCTCATATTGTCAGAATTCGAAGTAATCATGACTACTGGGTTGCCACACTCTTAGATCCCCCAAACTTTTCGATCAACCTTTTCATTTTAATAAAGACCAAAAAAATGGTCATTTTTGAAATTATAAGCATTAGCAGGTTGTTAGAAACTGAAATCAAACAGTTTTCAACTCAAAACTTTATTCTAGGTGATGTTACATTTTCACATAGGACCCCTTGTTCGAAAGGAGCTTCTGAACTCTCTCGTCCATTGAATTTGTCAGGTTTTGGATGGTTTCTGCTTCAATTGTTTTGCATGAGGACAGAATACCCTCCCAGAGCTGTTGCTTAGATGTGAACTGCCTCCCGCCATCATAGACACTCCTTTTAATGATGCTCCAAAGGTTCTGAATGGGGTAGAGGTCAGGGGAGCATGGGGGTCACACCATAAGTTTGTCCCCTTTTATGCCCATATCAGCCAGAGATGCAGATGTTTTATGTGCAGCATGAGATGGTGCATTATCATGCAGAAAAATGATCTTGCTGTGAAATACACGGTTCTTCTTCTTGAACCATGGCAGGAAGTGCTGTTTGAGAAAATCCACATACATTATGGAGTTCATCTTTAGCGCCTTCAGGGATCCTAAAGGGGCCGACAATCTCTCTCCCCATGATTCCAGCCCAAAACAATACTCCACCTCCTCCTTGTTGGCGCTGTAGCCGTGTTTGCGTGGGGTGTCCATCAACCAGCCATCCTCCACTCCATTCATCTGGACCATCGAGCGCTGCACGGCACTCATCCGTGAACAAAACAGTTTTGAAATCAGTCTTCATGTAATGTTTGGCCCACTGGAGCCGTTTCTGCTTGTGTGAAGTGGATAGAGGAGGTCGACAGGATGGCGTATGCACAGCTGCAAACCTCTGAAGGACCCTGCATCTTGTTGTTCGGGGGACGTTGGAGGCACAAGCAGCTTCAAAAACTTGTCTGCTGCTATGACAAGGCTTTTTTGCCGCTGCTCTTTCAACCTGACGTAATTGCCTGTAGGAAAGAGTCCTCAATTTGCCCTTATCAGCACGCACACGTGTGTACTGTGAATCAGCTACATACTTCTTGATTGCCAAGACACTTCATCCTGATCATCGCACAATGTTGATTGTAGTCATGCCTTGACCTAAACACTCCACAATTTGTTGCTTCTCAGCAGCCGACACATCCTTTTTCTTTCCCATTTTGGCAGAAAATGTAGGCTGCTTAATAATGTGAGAGAGCCTTCTTAAGTAGTCTTGCCTTTCATTGGACACACCTGCCAAACTAATTAGCACAGGTGTCTGCAATTGCTTACAGTGATATAAAGAGCCCTGACACACATCACCATCAATGAGTTTAACTGACAAACAAACAAATTCTTCCCTTATCACTCCTAAACACTTTTTGCATAATAATTTGGAACGCGGTGTACATGTGCTTTTCCACAAAACACCAGTGGTTCACGTAGTGAATCTTACAGTTCTAACTTGCCAACCGTGGTCTGTATGGAATTGTTCAATAAAGGGCCCAAAATTAAGATAACATAGATGGGAGAGGTCTCTATGAATAGGAATTCCTAAGTATTTGATACCCTGTGAGGGCCAGGCAAAGGGAAAGTTGGACTGGATGGAATCCTATATGGATTTGGGGAGGGAGACATCGAGGGCCTCAGACTTCGCTGCATTGATTTTAAAATTTTACCATGTAACAAAGTGATCTATTTCAGCCATAACAGCAGGGATGGATATATGTGATTGAGTGATATATACTAGGACATCATCAGCAAATAGAGAGCACTTGTACTCGGTGCCTCCCACCTCAATCCACCTAATATTGGGGTTATGGCGAATTGATGAGAGCAGGTGCTCCGTCACTAGGATGTATAAGAGAGGGGACAGAGGACATCCCTGCCTTGTCCCATTGGTGATTGTGAAAGGTGATGAAAATGTTCTGACGCACCCCCTGGGCCTTGGGACACCCGGAGCCGGACCCTTTTTGGTGGATGCTGGTGGTTGTAGTCTTCGTGGCGGCGATCCGGTTCCGTGGCTCAGGGCGGTCAAACCAGTGGCGGAACTATTTATGTGGTTTTGATGTTTAAATGTCCGACTACGCCACCCGTGGATTGCGGTCAGAGTGAACCGCCGCTACAGGGCAGACCGCTAAGGCTGGTGTTGTGGGTGCAGCAGAGCATGGCATAACTCCCCACGGGAGGAGTATAGCCTCAGGGCAGTGTATGCGGAGGATGGGGGTGATGGTGCAGGGCAGCAGCAGTAACGACACGGAGTCAGTGATGCAGTTCAGGGCCTTTACTCACAGTTCTTATTATCCAGACCACGTCTGCAGGTAACGGCTGCCCACGTCGTACTGTGCTCACCAGGTGAGGGGCTCAGACAACTCCCAGATAACTTTGGAGCGCTTCACAGGACCCCCTTTGTGTGTCCTTTGTCTGGCCTTTCTTACCAACCCTTCTGTCCGGCTGCCTCGGGCCTCCTCTTGGTAAACTTGGCGCCAGTTTCCCTGACCCTATGTGGTGCCTTCCTAGCGGGTGGAGCAAGGGGCTGCGCCACATAAAATGTCAGAGCCTCCGGCTTCTAGCTGAGGGTCGTTTCCTGCCTCCACTAGTTCGGGGACCGGTCTCCCCCTTTGGCCTGACCCCTCCACGCAGGTGGATTCGGGCGTGCGGTGGCGACTCGCCCGTCCGCACCCCTGGGATCCCTTCATTCCTCGTTCCTGGAGCCTTCTTCGCTCCTCTTCCTTCCTTCTCCCTCTTGCAGGCCTGGGCCTCTGTTACTAGGCCCGCCTCCGGAGCAGAGCTCATGCAGAGCCCCTGCTCCCTGCCACTTCTGCTCAGACTTCTCTGCACTGAACTAAGATGGTGCCCACCTTTTATACTCCCTTCTCAATGCACCCAGGAACTGCTTCCTCCCTGCTCCTGCACTGCAGGGTTCCCCTTCCTCAGTGTTCCCTCCCCCCACTCCAGCCAGGGACAGGGACTGTCGTGCCCATCTCAGGGGCATATTGGTCGCCCTGCCCCACGGCAATGTGGTGTAATGCATGCAGGTGTCGGGTCCTGATCCACACTCCATCCTTATCTGAGAGTGAGATATCACACCTCTGGGTGAGGTGCAATACGTCTGTAGCAACCGAGCCCTCGGTGCTACAGTTCCATTTATCTTCAGCCTAGGTGACGTATTGTGATACAGGGCCGTGATTTTGGCTATAAAAGGGTCCCCTAGACCCCTACCCCAAGCTTTTTAAGAGAATCATATATGGCGTGCCAGGAGACTCTATGGAATGCTTTCTCAGCATCCAACGAGAGTATCTACTTACAAATTTTTAACTGCATCTAGCCCAGGAAATACTTTGTGCCTAGTAGCAGTGTCTGCTAGTCAGCGGATTATCCCGGCTGTTAAGCAAGCTACACCACCTGTAGTTTGGACACTTAATTTTTTCAAAGGAAATGCTTCGGGACCACGGGATACTCAGTGAAGAGCATCAGGAGGCACCCCAAGGCATAGGGGCTGGGACTGGCACTAGGATGCCTTGCGGTGGACAGCCGAGCTCGATCCTTATAAAAGCTTTTTAACTGCAGCAGCTTTAGTGGACGCTACTGGAGCTGGAATTACGCGGCTGCTGGCATGAGACTTGCCCTCCAATAGATCCTTGTTAATGGATTTAAAGTGTATTCATTCAAATTAGAGGGACAATTTAAATTAAAAAGCTTAGAGCTGCCTCCACCACAGGGGGGCTCTCTCGACCCACCAGCGGACAGGCACCAGTATTGGGAGAGGGGAGCTGGCCGTCAGGGTTCACCGCGGCTCTGGCACAAACCCGGCGACGCGGAGGTGGCACGGGCAGGAGCGGACTGGCCGTCTCGGCTTCTCACTTTTTGGATTTTAGAAGGGCATGACATGCCTATATCTGTGTCTCCCCCTCCTTTTACTCCTCCACCTCTTTTCTTTTCGCATGACTATATGTACTTGTCACTTTTCCATGTGTTAGTTGTGTCTTCTGAGCAGTTTGTCAGCTTTTGGACACCTTTGAAGGTGTTTTCTATGTGTTTCTATGTGTTTTTGTTTGCCTGCCATTGGTTTTAACGGTGTTCGAAGGTGTTCGACGAACAGTTCGACGAACAGTTCGGCGAACACACGGGTGTTCGACGAACCGAACCGAACTCGAACACTACGGGGGTGGCTCAACACTAATGATGATGAGGTTGGAGATCCCACTTACTGTCAACCCACAGTCAGCCAAGAGATGAGGTCAGCAGAGGAGGTGGAGGAAGATGCTAGTGATGACGAGGTCAGGTTGCGCCTTCCTGGACAGAGACGTAGTACTGGAAGCACGTCAACAACTGCATCCTCAAACACAACTCTGCCTCTCACCACAAGTCGTGGTGGCTCTTCAGGTCGCATGGGTGCTAAGCCTTGCATAGCCTGGGCATTTTTTCAGATCGATAAAGATGACCCAACTCGTGTTATCTATAACATTTGTCAGCAAAAGCTAAGTAGAGGCCAAAAAATACATAGTTTGAGTACTTCATGCATGAACCGGCACATGGACATGAAGCATAAGTTGCAGTGGGAAGCTCAGTGTGCTACAATGCGGCCTAGCCGGCCGGGCCAACCACCGTCTGCCATATCTTGTGCATCCGCGGCCTCTTCATCCTCTGTGACTGGGGGACAGCAGTCACACCTGTTTTGGGGCGCAGACCTGCCACCTCTTTACCCGCAACAGCCAGCGTGATTGGCAGGTCATCATTTTCTTTGGAGGTGGTAACAGCAGCTGGTGTTGAGCGCTGTCCGACATCGATAGCACCACCTTTGGATCAAGGCAACCTAACATGTCCGCCTGCATCTTCCTCACAGACCGGCAGTTTGCCGGGGACACCCTTATCAACCCCGTCTAAGCACAATAGCCAGCCCTCGGTCCCTCAGATGTGGACAAGTAAAAGACCATTTCCTCCTAGCCATGAGAAAGCTAAGAGGTTGAATTTCACCATCTGCAAGCTCTTGGCTACAGAAATGCTGCCTTTCCGCCTGGTGGACACAGAGGATTTTCGAGACCTTATGTCCGTCGCAGTGCCCCAGTACCAGATGCCCAGTCGGCACTACTTCTCAAAGAAAGGTGTGCCTGCGCTCCACCAGCATGTCGCACACAACATCACCGCTTCTTTGAGAAACTCTGTGTGTGACAGGGTGCATTTCACCACAGACACTTGGACGAGTAGGCATGGACAGGGGCGTTACATGTCGCTGACTGGGCACTGGGTAACTATGGTGACAGCAGGACAAGGGGCTGCTGTCCAAGTCTTGCCATCCCCACGAGTTGTGCGTCAATCCTCTTTATGTCAATGTTCCTCCACTGCTTCTGCCTCCTCAACCTCCTCTCGGTCTTCCACCTGCACCCAAAGCCTGTCTGGTCATGCCACAAGCTTACTAACTGCGCAGAAGGGATCCTGCACACCTCCTTACTATGCTGGCAGTAGGGCTCAACGTCATCAGGCGGTTTTTACATTGAAATGTCTGGGAAATGTGAGTCACACAGCTGAGGAGTTGTGGTCAGCTCTGGAGAACCAATTTAATGAATGGTTGTCTCCACTGGACCTGAAACCAGGGAAGGCCGTGTGCGACAATGCTGCAAACCTGGGTGCGGCCCTTCGCCGGGGCAATGTCACACACGTGCCTTGTATGGCTCACGTGTTGAACCTGGTTGTCCAGCAATTTTTAGCCCACTATCCCAGACTAGATGGCCTTCTGCAGAGGGCACGGTCGCTGTGTGCTCACTTCCGCCGTTCGCATCCCGCAGCTCAGCGACTTACATCTCTACAGAAGTCGTTGGGCCTGCCACTTCACCGGCTAAAATGCGATGTGCCTACCCGGTGGAATTCAACTCTGCACATGTTGCAGCGACTGTGGCAGCACCGACAAGCCCTGGTGCAATACGTTCTGACGTATAGCCTGGGCCAACGAGATTCAGAGGTGGGGCAAATCACGCTGGAGGAGTGGTCTCAGATCAGGGACCTATGCACCCTTCTGCACAGTTTTGAAATGGCGACGAAGATGTTTAGTGCTGACGATGCCATTATCAGCATGACTATTCCGGTGATTTACATGCTGGAGCACATGTTAAACAGAATTCGGAGTCAGGTGGTGGCACAAGAGGAGGTGGAGGAAGTAGAGGAGGAGGAGTTGTATGCGGAAGGGCTAACATCTGCAAGGTCCAGACGGTCGGCAGCACCAAGGCGGCAGGCATGTGAGGGTGGGGGAGATGGTTTTACCAGGGTGCATGGTAGCAGCCAAACTAGTGAGGAAGGTGCAGGAGCCCAGGAAGAAGTGGAGGACGAACTGATGGAAGACTCATCAGATGAGGGAGACCTTGATCACATTTCTGTTGTGCGAGGTTGGGGGGAGAGGACAGAGGAAGGAAGCATGATTGTTACCTCGCCACCAACACAACAGGGACTTGGTGCTCCTGGATGCGCAACACACATGAGTGCCTTCTTGCTGCACTACCTGCAACATGACCCTCGAATTGTGAGAATTAGAAATAATCCTGACTACTGGGTTGCCACACTGTTAGATCCCCGGTACAAAAGTAAATTTGCAGAAATTATTCCTGCCATAGAAAGGGATGCACGCATGCAGGAGTATCAGCAGAGACTGTTGCAGAATCTTACATGTGCTTTTCCACAAAATACCAGTGGTGCACGTAGTGAATCTCACAGTTCCAACTTGCCAACCGTGGGACCGTCAAGTGTTCAGCACTCAAACCGTAACAGAACCACAGTATCTGGTGGTAACATCAATTTTGCGGAATCATTTCACCACTTTTTTAGCCCATCCTTTGCAAGGCCACAGGAGACAAGAAGTCTGACACATAGTCAACGCCTAGAGACGATGGTACAGGAGTATCTCCAAGTAAACATTGAAGCCACGACTGTGTCACTGGACCCTTGCTCTTTTTGGGCTTCCAATCTGGATAAATGGCCGGAGCTAGCCACTTACGCCTTGGAGATCTTGTCATGCCCCGCAGCCAGCGTTCTGTCTGAACGTGTGTTCAGCGCTGCTGGTGGTGTGCTGACAGATAAGCGCACGCGGCTCTCCACTGATAATGTAGACAGACTCACGTTCATAAAGATGAACAAATCATGGATCCGAAACGACTTTTCTACCCCTGTGTCATCCTGGGGAGCGTAAAAGCTTGATGATTGTTTAAAATCACCCTACCAACCGTTTTAAGCTTTCAAATTACTAATCATGTTTATCTGTATCTTGACTGGAAAATAATTTGGGCTTTGTAGCAGTGTGCAGCACTGATCCTATTAGGCCATCTATAATAAGCTCCACCAGATTTAAAATTAAAAATAATTTTTAGCTGCATCTAGCCCGGAAAATAATTTTGGGGCTCCGAGATGCGCAAGACACATAAGTGCCTTCTTGCTGCACTACCTGCAGCATGACCCTCATATTGTCAGAATTCGAAGTAATCATGACTACTGGGTTGCCACACTCTTAGATCCCCCAAACTTTTCGATCAACCTTTTCATTTTAATAAAGACCAAAAAAATGGTCATTTTTGAAATTATAAGCATTAGCAGGTTGTTAGAAACTGAAATCAAACAGTTTTCAACTCAAAACTTTATTCTAGGTGATGTTACATTTTCACATAGGACCCCTTGTTCGAAAGGAGCTTCTGAACTCTCTCGTCCATTGAATTTGTCAGGTTTTGGATGGTTTCTGCTTCAATTGTTTTGCATGAGGACAGAATACCCTCCCAGAGCTGTTGCTTAGATGTGAACTGCCTCCCGCCATCATAGACACTCCTTTTAATGATGCTCCAAAGGTTCTGAATGGGGTAGAGGTCAGGGGAGCATGGGGGTCACACCATAAGTTTGTCCCCTTTTATGCCCATATCAGCCAGAGATGCAGATGTTTTATGTGCAGCATGAGATGGTGCATTATCATGCAGAAAAATGATCTTGCTGTGAAATACACGGTTCTTCTTCTTGAACCATGGCAGGAAGTGCTGTTTGAGAAAATCCACATACATTATGGAGTTCATCTTTAGCGCCTTCAGGGATCCTAAAGGGGCCGACAATCTCTCTCCCCATGATTTCAGCCCAAAACATTACTCCACCTCCTCCTTGTTGGCGCTGTAGCCGTGTTTGCGTGGGGTGTCCATCAACCAGCCATCCTCCACTCCATCCATCTTGACCATCGAGCGCTGCACGGCACTCATCCGTGAACAAAACAGTTTTGAAATCAGTCTTCATGTAATGTTTGGCCCACTGGAGCCGTTTCTGCTTGTGTGAAGTGGATAGAGGAGGTCGACAGGATGGCGTATGCACAGCTGCAAACCTCTGAAGGACCCTGCATCTTGTTGTTCGGGGGACGTTGGAGGCACAAGCAGCTTCAAAAACTTGTCTGCTGCTATGACAAGGCTTTTTTGCCGCTGCTCTTTCAACCTGACGTAATTGCCTGTAGGAAAGAGTCCTCAATTTGCCCTTATCAGCATGCACACGTGTGTACTGTGAATCAGCTACATACTTCTTGATTGCCAAGACACTTCATCCTGATCATCGCACAATGTTGATTGTAGTCATGCCTTGACCTAAACACTCCACAATTTGTTGCTTCTCAGCAGCCGACACATCCTTTTTCTTTCCCATTTTCGCAGAAAATGTAGGCTGCTGAATAATGTGAGAGAGCCTTCTTAAGTAGTCTTGCCTTTCATTGGACACACCTGACAAACTAATTAGCACTGGTGTCTGCAATTGCTTACAGTGCTATAAAGAGCCCTGACACACATCACCATCAATGAGTTTAACTGACAAACAAACAAATTCTTCCCTTATCACTCCTAAACACTTTTTGCATAATAATTTGGAACACAGTGTACATGTGCTTTTCCACAAAACACCAGTGGTTCACGTAGTAAATCTTACAGTTCTAACTTGCCAACCGTGGTCTGTATGGAGTTGTTCAATAAAAGGCCCAAAATTAAGATAACATAGATGGGAGAGGTCTCTATGAATAGGAATTCCTAAGTATTTGACACCCTGTGAGGGCCAGGCAAAGGGAAAGTTGGACTGGATGGAATCCTATATGGATTTGGGGAGGGAGACATCGAGGGCCTCAGACTTCGCTGCATTGATTTTAAAATTTGACCATGTAACAAAGTGATCTATTTCAGCCATAACAGCATGGATGGATATATGTGATTGAGTGATATATACTAGGACATCATCAGCAAATAGAGAGCACTTGTACTCGGTGCCTCCCACCTCAATCCACCTAATATTGGGGTTATGGCGAATTGATGAGAGCAGGTGCTCCGTCACTAGGATGTATAAGAGAGGGGACAGAGAACATCCCTGCCTTGTCCCATTGGTGATTGTGAAAGGTGATGAAAATGTTCTGACGCGCCCCCTGGGCCTTGGGACACCCGGAGCCGGACCCTTTTTGGTGGATGCTGGTGGTTGTAGTCTCCGTGGCGGCAACCCGGTTCCGTGGCTCAGGGCGGTCAAACCATTGGCGGAACTATTTATGTGGTTTTGATGTTTAAATGTCCGACTACGCCACCCGTGGATTGCGGTCAGAGTGAACCGCCGCTCCAGGGCAGACCACTGAGGCTGGTGTTGTGGGTGCAGCAGAGCGTAGCATAACTCCCCACGGGAGGAGTATAGCCTCAGGGCAGTGTATGCGGAGGATGGGGGTGATGGTGCAGGGCAGCAGCAGTAATGACACGGAGTCAGTGATGCAGTCCAGGGCCTTTACTCACAGTTCTTTTTATCCAGACCACGTCTGCAGGTAACGGCTGCCCACGTCGTACTGTGCTCACCAGGTTAGGGGCTCAGACAACTCCCAGATAACTTTGGAGCGCTTCACAGGACCCCCTTTGTGTGTCCTTTGTCTGGCCTTTCTTACCAACCCTTCTGTCCGGCTGCCTCGGGCCTCCTATTGGTAAACTTGGTGCCAGTTTCCCTGACCCTATGTGGTGCCTTCCTAGCGGGTGTAGCGAGGGGCTGCGCCACATAAAATGTCACAGCCTCCTGTTTCTAGCTGAGGGTCGTTTCCTGCCTCCACTAGTTTCGGGGACCGGTCTCCCCCTTTGGCCTGACCCCTCCACGCAGGTGGATTCTGGCATGCGGTGGCGACTCGCCCGTCCGCACCCCTGAGATCCCTTCGTTCCTCGTTCCTGGAGCCTTCTCCGCTCCTCTTCCTTCCTTCTCCCTCTTCCAGGCCTGGGCCTCTGTTACTAGGCCCGCCTCCGGAGCAGAGCTCACGCAGAGCCCCTGCTCCCTGCCACTTCTGCTCAGACTTCTCTGCACTGAACTAAGATGGTGCCCACCTTTTATACTCCCTTCTCAATGCACCCAGGAACTGCTTCCTCCCTGCTCCTGCACTATAGGGTTCCCCTTCCTCAGTGTTCCCTCCCCCCACTCCAGCCAGGGACAGGGACTGTCGTGCCCATCTCAGGGGCATATTGGTCGCCCTGCCCCACGGCAATGTGGTGTAATGCATGCAGGTGTCGGGTCCTGATCCACACTACATCCTTACCTGAGAGTGAGATATCACACCTCTGGGTGAGGTGCAATACCCCTGTAGCAACCGAGCCCTCAGGGTGCTACAGTTCCATTTATCTTCAGCCTAGGTGACGTATTGCGATACAGGGCCGTGATTTTGGCTATAAAAAGGTCCCCTAGACCCCTACCCCCTTCCCAGGCTTCAAACATCTGCCCCAGCCATCTGCTTAACCTCCGCTAGAGACTAAAATTACGGGGAACCCCACGCCAATTTTTTTTTAAATAAATCCTTTATTTTAACACTAAATGACAAGTACAGTAATCAACACTATCACTGTACTTCTTATATATGTGACTGACATGTTTCTATGTATCTAATCTATGTGTGATGCTCTATTCTTTCTATTCTAAATTGTCGGGTACCGATGCTGAATTGCCGGCCGGCTTTTTTAAAGCGACGGTGCATGAAAACACTATTATTTTTTTAAATAAATCCTTTAACACTAAATGACATGTACAGTAAGCTACACTGTCACTGTACTTCTTATATATGTGACTGACATGTTTCTATCTATCTAATCTATGTGTGATGCTCTATTCTTTCTGTTCTAAATTGTCGGGTACCGGTGTATGCCGCTGCTGAATTGCCGGCTTTTCATGTAATACATTCTACATTATTCTTAGTTGTTTTCCTTCATGTAGAATTAACCTACAAGGAAAGAAAGGGTTTATTTTCATTCCGATATTTGTGTCCCATTGACTTGCATTGGTTTACGGTATCTGAATCGGCGATATCCGATATTTTTTGGGTATCGGTCCGATCTAATCCGATCCGATATTTCCCAATATCGGAAGGTATCGCTCAACACTAATTATGATCAAATGGAAAGAACATAGTACCACAACAAACCTGCCAAGAGAGTGCTGTCCATCAAAACTCTCAGCCCAGGCAAGGAGGGTATTAATCAGAGAGGCAGCAGAGAGACCAAAGGTAACCCTGAAGGAGCTGCAGAGTTCCCAAGCAGAGACTGGAGTATCTGTCCATGCGACCACAATAAGCCGTACACTCCATAGAGGTGGCCTTTATGGAAGAGTGGCCAGAAAAAAGCCTTTACTTACACACAAAAATTGTAAGGTTCATTTTGAGCTTGCCAAAAGACATGCTGGGGACTCTCTGAATGTATGGAAGAAGGTGATGTGGTCAGATGAGACCAAGATTGAACTATTTGGCCACCAAAGTAAATGTTATATCTGGCATCAAACCAACACAGCTCATCACCCCAAGAACATCATTCCCACAGTGAAATATGGTGGTGGCAGCAGCATAATGCTGTGGTGATGTTTTATGGCAGCAGATTCAGGGAAAATGATTTGAGTCAAGGGGAAGATGGATGGTGCAAAATACAGGGATATTCTTGAGCAAAACCTGTTTCAGTCTGTCAGTGATTTGAGACTGAGATTCAACAAGACAATGACCCAGAGCATACTGCTAAAGCAACACTCAAGTGGTTTAAGGGGAAATGTGTAAATGTTTATTAGTTGCCTAGTCAAAGCCCTGACCTTAATCCAATTGAGAATCTGTGGTCAGACTTTTATTTGCTGTTCACCGGAGGAAACCATCTAACTTACAGGAGCTGAAGCAGTTCTGCCTTGAGGAAAGGGCAAAAATCCCAGTGGAAAGATGTGGAGAGATCATAGAGACTTATCCAAAGAGATTAGCAGCTGTAATTGCCGCAAATGGAGGCTCTACTGACTTTGGTGGGGTGAATAGTTATGCACACTGAAGTTTTCAGTTATTTTGCCCTATTTGTTGTTTGCTTTACAATAAAAAGAAAGCCAAATGTTCACAATTGTAGGCATGTTCTTTACATGAACTGATGCAAATCCTAAAAAACAGTAAAATTCCAGGCTGTGAGGTAGCAAAACATGAAAAATGTCAAGGGGGTCAAGACTTTCGCAATCCATTGTATAGATGCAAACTTCAGAACTGCAATATGCATGTGCCCTAACCAAGAACTGTAATGCCAATAAAAAATTAAATTATACAGCTTCTCTTCAACTTATCAATCCCATTAGGTGCCTTAAAACATTTAGTAACTCACTTTAAAGAATGCTAGTAGTCTACAATGGTCAGTGCTTCTCAATTTTTTACAATGGTTTTGTCTATTGTGAATGTTCTCATTTGACATAACTTTTTTTATTTATTTTTTTAACTACCATATATTTTGTGTTTGGACTAAATATTTAGACCATATTTGTAAAACTCTACACTACTTTTTCAAACACATATAGGGATTCTGTTAGAACTCTCCTGTTAGTTTTTTTTCTATTTTGGTCAGGTGACCTGCTGCCTATTTATTCCAGCTCCGCCCTTCTGGCTTTGCTGGACTTCAGTGTTATTTGACTCTCTATCTAGCCAGGTGCTTTTGTACCTATCTCTCTAGTTCGTTTGGTCCTTTGGACCTGTAAGTACTTTTTGTCTGTTTGTCTTTTTGCTCCACTACAACATCTGCTAGGAGGTGTCCTATTTTGTCCCAGTCCTTAGTTCTTTTAGGGACCCCTCCCTTTATTCTATAGTTCTGCGTTCAGACTAGCTGAGGACTAAGGCGGGTCTGTTCACGAGGAACAGGTCGCCCTCTGCAACGCAGGGAATCAGCTTAGTCTTATTGTAGGGACAGATTCCCTTTCTTTCCTTAGTTCTTGTAGCAGATCATAACAGTAAGTCCAGCCCAAACTAAACTTGGAAAGAAATCCTGGGATCAGTATGGTGTCTGTTCAAGAGTTGGCTCAATGCCTGCATGGATTGTCTCTAGAGGTGGCCGATCTCCAGCAACACGTGAGTAGCTGTCCTGGAGCGCATTTTGTGGAACCAAAGGCAGGACTGCCTGATATTTTTGATGGTAAACAACAAGATTTTTTTTCCTTTAAAAATGCTTGTTTATTATATTTTCGTTTGAGACCCAGGTCCTCTGGGAATGAATCATAGCGCATTGGGTTTATCATGTCACTTTTGCGCAAGGAACCACAGGGGTGGGCCTTTTCTCTCCAACCTAATGATCCGTGTTTTAGATCAGTGGAGGATTTTTTTTCTGCTATGGGGTTATTGTATGACGATCCTGATCAAGTCTCATATGCTGAGACAGAACTGAGACATTTGAGGCAGGGGTCAGGTGATGTTGAAAATTATTGTACACACTTCAGAAGGTGGTCTTCAGAAGTGAAATGGAATGATTCGGCGTTAAAATGTTTGTTTCTTGCCGGTCTAAGTGAAAGGGTTAAAGATCTGCTGATTGCATTTCCTGCACCTGTGACATTGCAAGAGGCCATGCAATTAGCTATACATGTGGACAGGAGACTGCGTGCCAGGGTTAATGATGAGAAAATTCCTGCTATGGCAGCTCCTAGTCCTCAGAGGGTCTGCTCGGACGGCGGAGAACCGATGGAGGTTGGGGCGATGGCACTCCACTCTCATGAAAGAGACCGCAGGTTTTCCAAGGGATTGTGTTTTTACTGTGGTAAATCTGACCATTTAGTTAAGAACTGTGAGCTTCGTTTAAGCAAAGAAAAAAAAAAGGTCAGTTACGCCCGTATTGCTTGTTTGAATTCTAAGGGAGTATTTATTTCAGGGAGTACCTTATTGCAGGAAGATTTGATTGAATTTTTAGGCATTTGTGGATTGTGGTTCAACACTTAATGTGATTGATAAAGGGTTTTGGAAAAACTTAAATTGGAATCCAAACCTTTGTCATCACCTATTTCTGTGATTGTTATTGACAACACTCCTTTGAAATGTATTACTCACAAGGTTGCTGAATTTCCCCTCACTATCAATGGTATTCATCAGGAAAATTTGGATTTGGAGGTATTAAATAATTTACCTTCTCCAGTAGTTTTAGGTTTGCCTTGGTTAAAACTGCACAATCCCTTACTGGACTGGTCTACTAATGAGATTAAGTCATGGAGTCCTAAGTGCTATGATAAGTGTTGTAACGATCGCATTGCGGCTGTGGAAAAAGGGGAATTACCTGTACCTATTCAGGATTTTTGGAAGGTTTTTTCAGAGGAGGAGTCGCAAGTTTTACCTCCTCATAGGGACTATGATTGCACCATTGAGTTTGTTCCTGGAGCTACTCTTCCCAAGAGTCGCTTATTTAATCTGACTATCCCTGAGAGAAAGGCCTTGGAGGAATACATACAGACAAGCTTGGCTGCTGGTCACATTAGACCTTCTAAGTCACCTGTGGCTGTTAGATTTTTTTTTGTAAAAAAAAAGGACGGCGGTTTACGTCCATGTCTGGACTTTCGCGAAATTAATAAAATTACCGTACGCAATTCCTACCCATTGCCGTTAATTCCTGACTTGTTTAACCAGTTAGTGGGGGCCAAGTGGTTCTCTAAAATTGATCTCCAGGAGGCATACAATTTGTTACGAATAAAGGAGGGTGATGAATGGAAAACTGCTTTTAACACTCTGGTAGGTCATTTTGAGAATCTGGTAATGCCTTTTGGTCTTACCAATGCACCCGCGTTTTTTAAGAACCTTATTAATGACATCCTGAGACCTTTGATTGGTAAGAATGTGGTTGTGTATTTGGATGACATTTTGATTTATTCGCCATATCTGGAGTCTCATTGGCAGAGCGTACGTGAGGTATTGCTGTTATTAAGTGACAATTAACTTTTTGCTAAGCTGGAGAAATGTGAGTTCGCTGTGCAGAGAATTAGTTTTTTGGGCTACATTATCTCCAGCGAGGGCTTTGAGATGGACCCGGTAAAGGTTCAGGCTGTGCAGGAATGACCTAGGCCTATTGGTTTGAAATCGATACAGAGATTTTTGGGTTTCGCCAATTATTACAGAAAATTCATTAAGAATTTTTCTATAATTGTTAAGCCGCTGACCGATCTCACCAGAAAAGGTGCGAATACTGTCCAGTGGACTACTGAGGCCATTGAAGCTTTTGTGTATCTCAAAGAGAGGTTCAGTTCTGCCCCTATCCTTAGGTAGCTTGATGAAACCAAGCCTTTTTTGATCGAGGTTGATGCTTCTTCGGTGGGGGTCGGTGCGATTTTGTCTCAGGAGAACAAGGATGGAGTACATCCTTGTGCTTTTTTTTCGAAAAAATTTTCAGAAACCGAACTTAATTACGATGTTGGTAATCGGGAATTGCTGGCTATTAAACTCGTGTTTGAACATTGGCGGCATTTTTTGGAAGGTGCTAAATTTCCGGTTCAGGTTTTCACTGATCATAAAAATTTGATTTATCTGGATGCTGCCAAGCGCTTGAATGCCCGTCAAGCTAGGTGGGCACTTTTATTTTCTCGGTTTCATTTTTCTGTTACTTACATCCCTTATATCAAGAATGTTAAAGCCGATGCTTTATCTCGCAGTTTTTCTCCCATGGTTGGTACCGAGGAGGAGGAGAGCATTTTACTGGAAGGAGTTGTGGTAGCAGCATTGGACTCCGTTTTGGAAGATGGGATTCTGAAAGCCCAGGAGGATGCCCCATCTAACACTCGCCATGGGAGGTTGTTTGCGCCTAGAACCTTTTGGAAAGATTTGTTTGTGGAATATCATGAGTCTCGGTTGGCAGGTCATCCAGGAATTTCTGAGACTAAGAGACTTATAAGTCGCAGTTTTTGGTGGCCTAGGTGGCAGAAGGAAGTCATCATGTGGGTGCGTCAATGTACGGTGTGTGCTAGGTCAAAGGCTTCGCATACCCCTGCTGCGGGGTTGCTTTGCCCTCTGGAGGTTCCTAGTGCGCCTTGGACGCATCTGGCAATGGATTTTAATACTGACCTTCCTGTATCCGAGGGTTTCACTGTCATCTGGGTGGTCGTGGACAGTTTTAGCAAGATGTGTCATTTGGTTCCTTTCATTAAACTACCTTGCGCTAAGACACTTGCTAAGACGTTTGTTAAGGAAATTGTCAGACTCCATGGCGTTCCCACCGACATTGTTTCTGATAGGGACCTCAGTTTGTGGCTCGCTTTTGGCATGCTGTTTGTGACAGGATGGGAGTCCATTTGTCATTTTCATCTGGGTATCATCCTGAGTCTAATGGACAGACAGAAAGAAAGAACCAGGATGTTGAACAGTTTTTGCGTTGTTTTGTGGCAGACAATCAAGAGGGGTGGTCTGAGTTTCTGCCACTTGCTGAATTTTCTCTTAACAACCATACATCCTCTTCTGATGGGTGTTCTCCTTTTTTTTGTTGTACTGGGAGACATCCGTCGTTTGGTTCGTTCTCCAAATTGGTGTCGGCTGTGCCGGAGGAGGAGAATTTTTCCGGTGCTTTGGAGAGAGTTTGTACTGACGTACAGTACAGACCAAAAGTTTGGACACACCTTCTCATTTAAAGATTTTTCTGTATTTTCATGACTATGAAAATTGTACATTCACACTGAGGGCATCAAAACTATGAATTAACACATGTGGAATTATATACTTAACAAAAAAGTGTGAAACAACTGAAAATATGTCTTATATTCTAGGTTCTTCAAAGTAGCCACCTTTTGCTTTGATGACTGCTTTGCACACTCTTGGCATTCTCTTGATGAGCTTCAAGAGGTAGTCACCGGAAATGGTCTTCCAACAATCTTGAAGGAGTTCCCAGAGATGCTTAGCACTTGTTGGCCCTTTTCCTTCAATCTGCGGTCCAGCTCACCCCAAACCATCTCGATTGGGTTCAGGTCTGGTGACTGTGGAGGCCAGGTCATCTGGCATAGCACCCCATCACTCTCCTTCTTGGTCAAATAGCCCTTACACAGCCTGGAGGTGTGTTTGGGGTTATTGTCCTGTTGAAAAATAAATGATGGTCCAACTAAACGCAAACCGGATGGAATAGCATGCCGCTGCAAGATGCTGTGGTAGCCATCCTGGTTCAGTATGCCTTCAATTTTGAATAAATCCCCAACAGTGTCACCAGCAAAGCACCCCAACACCATCACACCTCCTCCTCCATGCTTCACGGTGGGAACCAGGCATGTAGAGTCCATCCGTTCACCTTTTCTGCGTCGCACAAAGACACAGTGGTTGGAACCAAAGATCTCAAATTTGGACTCTTCAGAACAAAGCACAGATTTCCACTGGTCTAATGTCCATTCCTTGTGTTATTTAGCCCAAACAAGTCTCTTCTGCTTGCTGCCTGTTCTTAGCAGTGGTTTCCTAGCACCTATTTTACCATGAAGGTCTGCTGCACAAAGTCTCCTCTTAACAGTTGTTGAAGACATGTGTCTGCTGCTAGAACTCTGTGTGGCATTGACCTGGTCTCTAATCTGAGCTGCTGTTAACCTGCGATTTTTGAGGCTGGTGACCCGGATAAACATATCCTCAGAAGCAGAGGTGACTCTTGGTCTTCCTTTCCTGGGGCGGTCCTCATTTGAGCCAGTTTCTCTGTAGCGCTTGATTGGTTTTGCAACTGCACTTGGGGACACTTTCAAAGTTTTCCCAATTTTTCGCACTTACTGACCTTCATTTCTTAAAGTAATGATGGCCACTCGTTTTTCTTTACTTAGCTGCTTTTTTCTTTCCATAATACAAATTCTAACAGTCTATTCTGTAGGACTGTCAGCTGTGTATCCACCTCACTTCTGCACAACACAACTGATGGTCCCAACCCCATTTATAAGGCAAGAAATCCCACTTATTAAACCTGACAGGGCACACCTGTGAAGTGAAAACCTTTTCTGGTGACTACCTCTTGAAGCTTATCAAGAGAATGCCAAGAGTGTGCAAAGCAGTCATCAAAGCAAAAGGTGGCTACTTTGAAGAACCTAGAATATAAGACATATTTTCAGTTGTTTCATACTTATTTGTTAAGTATATAATTTTACATGTGTTCATTCATAGTTTTGATGCCTTCAGTGTGAATGTACAATTTTCATAGTCATGAAAATACAGAAAAATCTTTAAATGAGAAGGTGTGTCCAAACTTTTGGTCTGTACTGTACGTTGTAACCATCAAGAGGCTAACAAAAGTCCAAGATGTATTTTAACAGGAAACGTAAAGACGTTTTGTTTACGGTGGGTGACATGGTATGGTTGTCTTCAAAGAATCTGCGGTTGAGGATTCCCTCTAAAAAATTGGGTCCGAAGTTTGTGGGGCCATTTAAGGTGCTTCAGGTGGTTAATCAGTCTGCTGTTAGGTTGGAGGTCCCCACCTCCTGGAAGATTAATCCTGTGTTTCATGTTTCCTTGTTGAAAAAGGCTGATGTATCGGATAGGGATGCTACTGTCACAGTTCCTCCGGTGTTGGAAGACGGCGAATATGAAATTTCTCATATCCTGAATTCCAGAAGACATAGAGGGAGATTGCAGTATCTCGTCGCTTGCAAAGGTTTTGGTCCCGAGGATAACTCCTGGGTAGGGGCGGATGATGTCTCTGCCCCTAGACTTGTCAGAGCGTTCCAAAGGAGGTTTCTTGATAGGTCTGGGCCTGGAGGATCCGGAGGAACCTCATAGAAGAGGGGGTACAGTTAGAACTCTCCTGTTAGTTTTTTTCCTATTTTGGTCACGTGACCTGCTGCCTATTTATTCCAGCAACGCCCTTCTGGCTTTGCTGGACTTCAGTGTTATTTGACTCTCTATCTAGTCAGGTGCTTTTGCACCTATGTCTCTAGTTCGTTTGGTCCTTTGGACCTCTAAGTACTTTTTGTCTGTTTGTCTTTTTGCTCCGCTACAACATCTGCTAGGAGGTGTCCTATTTTGTCCCAGTCCTTAGTTCTTTTAGGGACCCCTCCCTTTATTCTATAGGTCTGCATTCAGACTAGCTGAAGACGAAGGCGGGTCTGTTCACAAGGAACAGGTCGCCCGCTGCAATGTAGGGAATCAGCTTAGTCTTATTGTAGGGACAGATTCCCTTTCTTTCCTTAGTTCTTGTAGCAGATCATAACAGATTCTTAATCAAAGTTAACAAAACCACTGGTGCATCACTACTAATATATGTCTTCTAGTGTACAAAAAGTTATGTTAGTGTGTTTGCATTATATTTTTTATTGCATTTTGTAAAAATACTATAAAGTACATTCATATTCATTATAAAAAGCAAACAATGCACAGATGAATAAAAAAGTGATTCCTACCATATCTATCATACATTTAAGATAAAGAATTATTCCCAAAATCACAATGTGGTCTTTTAATAATATATGGATACATTTATTAATTTGTGTCACTATAACTCAGATTTACATGTTTCCCATTTTACAAATATCATCCTAAAATAATCCCCTCCAGGCTCAATTTACCCTCCACCTGCCAATGTAACAGTCCTGCTATGATGTTAAAGCTCCTGTATGTGTAGTGAAGTCTCTGTCAGTTAGCTTCCTGTCAGCATAATTCTGCTCTGGGTTGTGCTAGAATCGAGGAATTATGTCATGGGAAGGGATGGAGCCCTCTTCATTATAATGCAGAGCTCATACCAGGAAGCAGTGGTGTGCATGTGTGCTAGTAACTAAGAGCGATATACTAAAAGATGAGGCGGTATACATAGGTGATAAGAGGAGAGATATATATATAGTAGGATGGGGTTGTTTTTAGAGAGCCTTTAAGGAGTGATTTACTTCAGGATGGGCCTTTATATAGGGGGGCTGAGAGGTGTGATATACTGCAGGATGGGGCAGTATGTAAAGGGACTGAGAAGTGGAAGAGGGAGGGGTCTTCAACAATGAGAAGAAGCAAGTGCTGGTGGGAAATGTAGTTTAAGCAGTGTACGAATAGGACCACACTCTCAGCTATGTGCACATGGATCCTGAAAGGAGCAGATAGAGAAGACAAAAGGCACAAAAGAAACTATGTTTATGTTTTGTTGATGATAATTTAGAGTGGGGGGTAGTCAGCAGTACACAGGAGACAGAGGAATATGCAGCACTAAGGATACGCAATTGCTGCTGGGAAATGTAGTTTTAGCAGTGTAAGAATATCACAGCCCATTCAGTGTTTTGAAGTTGGATGCACAGAGGAGCAGATAGAGATGGAAAAAGACACAAAGGTACAACTAAGAAACTTTATATTGGGCTCAGTCAGTATAATACCAATAAGTATGCATTTACTGTGCTTTGCGAAAAATAATCTGATTGTGGAAATCACCCTTTAACCTCTTCAACAGCCCCACCATAAATGGCGGCTAGTACTCAATCAGAAGCTTCAAAAATATTCTATATGGACATTACACCTATGGAAGCTTTTATGATTTTCTATTCTAAAACTATAGGCATTAATATGAAGTTGGTCTCCCTTTGTAGCTGTAACAGCCTCCACTCTACTGGAAAGGATTTCTACAAAATTTTGGATTTTTTCTAAGGGAATTTTTTCCCATTCATTCATAAAAGAGCGTTTGCGAGGTCAGACACTGATGTTGGATGACTCACGATCTTCAAGCTAGTTAATCCCAAAGGTCATCAAAGAGGGAATGCATTGTGTCAGTCTTACAGGTAAAATTATCCTGGCATTCGCCAAACTCAAACTTGTCCTTCACAATGTCAGATAAAGTAGAGTGATTCATCACGGCGCATAACACGATGCCAGTGGCACTGCTCCAGAGTTCAATGGTGGCATGCTTTACCCTACTCTGTCCCACACTTGTCATTATACTTGTTCTTGTAAAGCTTGCATGCAGCCCCTAGACTATGGGATCTCATGCGTTGAAACTGCCTAACACACTTTTTGTGCTGATTTTAATGCCAGAGAAGGTTTGAAATTCTGCAGTTATTGATCTGCTGAATGCTGGTAAATTTTATGCATTATAAACCTCAACACTAGTGCCACCCCCGTAGTGTTTGAGTTAGGTTCGGTTCGTCGAACACCCTTGTGTTCGCCGAACTGTTCGTCAAACTGTTCGTCGAACACTTTCGAACACCGTTAAAACCAATGGCAGGCAAACAAAAACACATAGAAACACATAGAAAACACCATCAAAGGTGTCCAAAAGCTGACAAACTGCTCAGAAGACATAACTAACACATGGAAAAGTAACAAGTACATATAGTCATGCGAAAAGAAAAGAGGTGGAGGAGTAAAAGGAGGGGGAGACACAGATATAGGCATGTCATGCCCTTCTAAAATCCAAAAAGTGAGAAGCCGACACGGCCAGTCCGTTCCTGCCCGTGCCAATTCCGTTTGTGCCAGAGCCGCGGTGGACCCTGACGGCCAGCCCCCCTCTCCCAATACTGGTGCCTGTCCGCTGGTGGGTTGAGAGAGCCCCCCTGTGGTGGAGGCAGCTCTAAGCTTTTTAATTTAAATTGTCTCTCTAATTTGAATGAATACACTTTAAATCCTTTTACAAGGATCTATTGAAGGGCAAGTCTCATGCCAGCAGCCGCGTAATTCCAGCTCCAGTAGCGTCCACTAAAGCTGCTGCAGTTAAAAAGCTTTTATAAGGATCGAGCTCGGCTGTCCACCGCAAGGCGTCCTACCGCCAGTCCCAGCCCCTATGCCTTGGGGTGCCTCCTGATGCTCTTCACTGAGTATCCCGTGGTCCCGAAGCATTTCCTTTGAAAAAATTAAGTGTCCAAAGTACAGGTGGTGTAGCTTGCTTAACAGCCGTGATAATGCGCTGACTAGCAGACACTGCTACTAGGCACAAAGTATTTCCTGGGCTACATGCAGTTAAAAATTTGTAATTAGATACTCTCTTTGGATGCTGAGAAAGCATTCTATAGAGTCTCCTGGCACGCCATATATTATTCTCTTAAAATGCTTGGGGTAGGGGTCTAGGGGACCCTTTTATAGCCAAAATCACGGCCCTGTATCGCAATGGGTCAACTAGGCTGAAGATAAATGGAACTGTAGCACCCCGAGGGCTCGGTTGCTGCAGAGGTATTGCACCTCACCCAGAGGTGTGATATCTCACTCTCAAAGTAAGGATGGAGTGTGGATCAGGACCCCGACACCTGCATGCATTACACCACATTGCAGTGGGGCAGGGCGACCAATATGCCCCTGAGATGGGCACGACAGTCCCTGTCCCTGGCTGGAGTGGGGGGAGGGAACACTGAGGAAGGGGAACCCTGTAGTGCAGGAGCAGGGAGGAAGCAGTTCCTGGGTGCATTGAGAAGGGAGTATAAAAGGTGGGCACCATCTTAGTTCAGTGCAGAGAAGTCTGAGCAGAAGTGACAGGGAGCAGGGGCTCTGCATGAGCTCTGCTCCAGAGGCAGGCCTAGTAACAGAGGCCCAGGCCTGGAAGAGGGAGAAGGAAGGAAGAGGAGTGGAGAAGGCTCCAGGAACGAGGAATGAAGGGATCCCAGGGGTGTGGACGGGCGAGTCGCCACCGCACGCCCGAATCTACCTGCGTGGAGGGGTCAGGCCAAAGGGGGAGACCGGTCCCTGAAACTAGTGGAGGCGGGAAATGACCCTCAGCTAGAAACCGGAGGCTGTGACATTTTATGTGGCGCAGCCCCTCGCTACACCCACTAGGAGGGCAGCACATAGGGTCAGGGAAACTGGCGCCAAGTTTACCAAGACGAGGCCCGAGGGAGCCGGACAGAAGGGTTGGTAAGAAAGGCCAGACAAAGGACACACAAAGTTATCTGGGAGTTGTCTGAGCCCCTCACCTGGTGAGCACAGTACGACGTGGGCAGCCGTTACCTGCAGATGTGGTCTGGATAATAAGAACTGTGAGTAAAGGCCCTGGACTGCATCACTGACTCTGTGTCGTTACTGCTGCTGCCCTGCACCATCACCCCTGTCCTCCGCATACACTGCCCTGAGGCTATACTCCTCCCGTGGGGAGTTAAGCTACGCTCTGCTGCACCCACAAAACAAGCCTCAGCAGTCTGCCCTGCAGCGGCGGTTCACTCTGACCGCAATCCACGGGTGGCGTAGTCGGACATTTAAACATCAAAACCACATAAATAGTTCCGCCACTGCTTTGACCGCCCTGAGCCACGGAACCGGGTCACCGCCACGGAGACTACAACCACCAGCATCCACCAAAAAGGGTCCGGCTCCGGATGTCCCAAGGCCCAGGGGGCGCGTCAGAACATTTTCATCACCTTTCATAATCACCAATGGGACAATGCAGGGATGTCCTCTGTCCCCTCTCTTATACATCCTAGTGACGGAGCACCTGCTCTCATCAATTCGCCATAACCCCAATATTAGGTGTATTGAGGAGGGAGGCACCGAGTACAAGTGCTCTGCATTTGCTGATGATGTCAATCACATATATCCATCAGCAGGCTGTTATGGCTGAAATAGATCACTTTGTTACATGGTCAAATTTTAAAATCAATGCAGCGAAGTCTGAGGCCCTCGATGTCTCCCTCCCCAAATCCATACAGGATTCCATCCAGTCCAACTTTCCCTTTGCCTGGCCCTCACAGGGTATCAAATTCTTAGGAATTCCTATTCATAGAGACCTCTCCCGTCTATGTTATCTTAATTTTGGGCCCTTTATTGAACAACTCCATACAGACCATGGTTGGCAAGTTAGAACTGTAAGATTCACTACGTGAACCACTGGTGTTTTGTGGAAAAGCACATGTACACTGTGTTCCAAATTATTATGCAAAAAGGGTTTAGGAGTGATAAGGTAAGATTTTGTTTGCTTGTCAGTTAAACTCATTGATGGTGATGTGTGTCAGGGATCTTTATATCACTGTAAGCAATTGCAGACACCTGTGCTAATTAGTTTGGCAGGTGTGTCCAATGAACGGCAAGACTACTTAAGAAGGCTGTCCCACATTATTAAGCAGCCTGCATTTTCTGCCAAAATGGGAAAGAAAAAGGATGTGTCGGCTGCTGAGAAGCAACAAATTGTAGAGTGTTTAGGTCAAGGCATGACTACAATCAACATTGTGCGATGATCAGGATGAAGTGTCTTGGCAATCAAGAAGTATGTAGCTGATTCACAGTACACACGTGTGCGTGCTGATATGGGCAAATTGAGGACTCTTTCCTACAGGGAATTACGTCAGGTTAAAAGAGCAGCGGCAAAAAAGCCTTGTCATAGCAGCAGACAAGTTTTTGAAGCTGCTGTTGCCTCCAACGACCCCCGAACAACAAGATGCAGGGTCCTTCAGAGGTTTGCAGCTGTGCGTATGCCATCCTGTCGACCTCCTCTATCCACTGCACACGAGCAGAAACGGCTCCAGTGGGTCAAACATTACATGAAGACTGATTTCAAAACTGTTTTGTTCACGGATGAGTGCCGTGCAACGCTCGATGGTCCAGATGGATGGAGTGGAGGATGGCTGGTTGATGGACACCGCACGCAAACACGGCTACAGCGCCAACAAGGAGGAGGTGGAGTAATGTTTTGGGCTGGAATCATGGGGAGAGAGATTGTCAGCCCCTTTAGGATCCCTGAAGGGGTAAAGATGAACTCCATAATGTATGTGGAGTTTCTCAAACAGCACTTCCTGCCATGGTTCAAGAAGAAGAACCGTGTATTCCACAGCAAGATCATTTTCATGCATGATAATGCACTGTCTCATGCTGCACATAACACATCTGCATCTCTGGCTGATATGGGCATAAAAGGGGACAAACTTATGGTGTGACCCCCATGCTCCCCTGACCTCTACCCCATTCAGAACCTCTGGAGCATCATCAAAAGGAGTGTCTATGATGGCGGGAGGCAGTTCACATCTAAGCAACAGCTCTGTAAGGGTATTCTGTCCTCATGCAAAACAATTGAAGCAGAAACCATCCAAAACCTGACAAATTCTATGGATGAGAGAGTTCAGAAGCTCCTTTCGAACAAGGGGTCCTATGTGCAAATGTAACATCACCTACAATAAAGTTTTGAGTTGAAAACTGTTTGATTTCAGTTTCTAATAACCTGCTAATGCTTATAATTTCAAAAATGACCATTTTTTTGGTCTTTATTAAAATGAAAAGGTTGATCGAAGAGTGTGGGGGATCTAAGAGTGTGGCAACCCAGTAGTCAGGATTACTTTGAATTCTGACAATCTGAGGGTCATGTTGCAGGTAGTGCAGCAAGAAGGCACTTATGTGTCTTGTGCATCTCGGAGCCCCAAAATTATTTTCCGGGCTAGATGCAGCTAAAAATTATTATTAATTTTAAATCTGGTGAAGCTTAGTATAGATGGCCTAATAGAATCAGTACTGCACACTGCTACAAAGCCCAAATTATTTTCCAGCCAAGATACAGATAAACATGATTAGTAATTTTAAATCTGGTGGAGCTTAGTATAGATGGCCTAATAGAATCATTACTGCACACTGCTACAAAGCCCAAATAATTTTCCAGCCAAGATACAGATAAACATGATTAGTAATTTTAAATCTGGTGGAGCTTAGTATAGATGGCCTAATAGAATCATTACTGCACACTGCTACAAAGCCCAAATAATTTTCCAGCCAAGATACAGATAAACATGATTAGTAATTTGAAAGCTTAAAACGGTTGGTGAGGTGATTTTAACCAATCATCAAGCTTTTACTCTCCCCAGGATGACACAGGGGTAGAAAATTCGTTTCGGATCCATGATTTGTTCATCTTTATGAACATGAGTCTGTCTACATTATCAGTGGAGAGCCGCGTGCGCTTATCTGTCAGCACACCACCAGCAGCGCTGAACACACGTTCAGACAGAAAGTTGGCTGCGGGGCATGACAAGATCTCCAAGGCGTAAGTGACGAGCTCCGGCCATTTATCCAGATTGGAAGCCCAAAAAGAGCAAGGGTCCAGTGACACAGTCATGGCTTCAATGTTTACTTGGAGATACTCCTGTACCATCGTCTCTAGGCGTTGACTATGTGTCAGACTTCTTGTCTCCTGTGGCCTTGCAAAGGATGAGCTAAAAAAGTGGTGAAATGATTCCCCAAAATTGATGTTACCAGCAGATACTGTGTTTCTGTTACGGTTTGAGTGCTGAACACTCGACGGTCCCACGGTTGGCAAGTTGGAACTGTGAGATTCACTACGTGCACCACTAGTGTTTTGGGGAAAAGCAAATGTAAGATACTGCAACAGTCTCTGCTGATACTCCTGCATGCGTGCATCCCTTTCTATGGCAGGAATTATTTCTGCAAATTTACTTTTGTACCGGGGATCTAACAGTGTGGCAACCCAGTAGTCAGGATTATTTCTAATTCTCCCAATTCGAGGGTCATGTTGCAGGTAGTGCAGCAAGAAGGCACTCATGTGTCTTGCGCATCCAGGAGCACCAAGTCCCTGTTGTGTTGGTGGCGAGGTAACAATCATGCTTCCTTCCTCTGTCCTCTCCCCCCAACCTCGCACAACAGAAATGTGATCAAGGTCTCCCTCATCTGATGAGTCTTCCATCAGTTCATCCTCCACTTCTTCCTGGGCTCCTGCACCTTCCTCACTAGTTTGGCTGCTACCATGCGCCCTGGTAAAACCATCTCCCCCACCCTCACATGCCTGCCGCCTTGGTGCTGCCGACCGTCTGGACCTTGCAGATGTTAGCCCTTCCGCATACAACTCCTCCTCCTCTACTTCCTCCACCTCCTCTTGTGCCACCACCTGACTCCGAATTCTGTTTAACATGTGCTCCAGCATGTAAATCACCGGAACAGTCATGCTGATAATGGCATCGTCAGCACTAAACATCTTTGTCGCCATTTTGGGTGCATAGGTCCCTGATCTGAGACCACTCCTCCAGCGTGATTTGCCCCACCTCTGGTCCCGTTGGCCCAGGCTATACGTCAGAACGTATTGCACCAGGGCTTGTCGGTGCTGCCACAGTCGCTGCAATATGTGCAGAGTTGAATTCCACTGGGTAGGCACATCGCATTTTAGCCGGTGAAGTGGCAGGCCCAACGACTTCTGTAGAGATGTAAGTCGCTGAGCTGCGGGATGCGAACGGCGGAAGTGAGCACACAGTGATCGTGCCCTCTGCAGAAGGCCATCTAGTCCGGGATAGTGGGCTAAAAATTGCTGGACAACCAGGTTCAACACGTGAGCCATACAAGGCACGTGTGTGATATTGCCCCGGCGAAGGGCCGCATCCAGGTTTGCAGCATTGTCGCCCACGGCCTTCCCTGGTTTCAGGTCCAGTGGAGACAACCATTCATGAAATTGGTTCTACAGAGCTGACCACAACTCCTCAGCTGTGTGACTCACATTTCCCAGACATTTCAAAGTAAAAACCGCCTGATGACGTTGAGCCCTACTGACAGCATAGTAAGGAGGTGTGCAGGATCCCTTCTGCGCAATTAGAAAGCTTGTGGCATGACCAGACAGGCTTTGTGTGCAGGTGGAGGACCGAGAGGAGGTTGAGGAGGTTGAGGAGGCAGAAGCAGTGGAGGAACTTTGACATAAAGAGGATTGACGCACAACTCGTGGGGATGGCAAGACTTGGACAGCAGCCCCTTGTCCTGCTGTCACCATAGTTACCCAGTGCCCAGTCAGCGACATGTAACGCCCCTGTCCATGCCTACTCGTCCAAGTGTCTGTGGTGAAATGCACCCTGTCACACACAGAGTTTCTCAAAGAAGCGGTAATGTTGTGTGCGACATGCTGGTGGAGCGCAGGCACACCTTTCTTTGAGAAGTAGTGCCGACTGGGCATCTGGTACTGGGGCACTGCGACGGACATAAGGTCTCGAAAATCCTCTGTGTCCACCAGGCGGAAAGGCAGCATTTCTGTAGCCAAGAGCTTGCAGATGGTGAAATTCAACCTCTTAGCTTTCTCATGGCTAGGAGGAAATGGTCTTTTACTTGTCCACATCTGAGGGACTGAGGTCAGGCTGTTGTGCTTAGACGGGGTTGATAAGGTTGTCCCCGGCAAACTGCCGGTCTGTGAGGAAGATGCAGGCGGACATGTTAGGTTGCCTTGATCCAAAGGTGGTGCTATTGATGTCGGACAGCGCTCAACACCAGCTGGTGTTACCACCTCCAAAGAAAATGATGACCTGCCAATCACGCTGGCTGTTGCGGGTAAAGAGGTGGCAGGTCTGCGTCCCAAAACAGGTGTGACTGCTGTCCCCCCAGTCACAGAGGATGAAGAGGCCGCAGATGCACAAGATGGGGCAGACGGTGGTTGGCCCGGCCGGCTAGGCCGCATTGTAGCACAGTGAGCTTCCCACTGCAACTTATGCTTCATGTCCATGTGCCGGTTCATGCATGAAGTACTCAAACTATGTATTTTTTGGCCTCTACTTAGCTTTTGTTGACAAATGTTACAGATAGCACGAGTTGGGTCATCTTTATCGATCTGAAAAAATGCCCAGGTTATGCAAGGCTAAACACTAGTGTTGAGCCACCCCCGTAGTGTTCGAGTTCGGTTCGGTTCGTCGAACACCCGTGTGTTTGCCGAACTGTTCGTCGAACTGTTCGTCGAACTGTTCGTCGAACACCTTCGAACACCGTTAAAACCAATGGCAGGCAAACAAAAACACATAGAAACACATAGAAAACACCTTCAAAGGTGTCCAAAAGCTGACAAACTGCTCAGAAGACACAACTAACACATGGAAAAGTGACAAGTACATATAGTCATGCGAAAAGAAAAGAGGTGGAGGAGTAAAAGGAGGGGGAGACACAGATATAGGCATGTCATGCCCTTCTAAAATCCAAAAAGTGAGAAGCCGACACGGCCAGTCCGTTCCTGCCTGTGCCACCTCTGTGTCGCCGGGTTTGTGCCAGAGCCGCGGTGGACCCTGACGGCCAGCCCCCCTATCCCAATACTGGTGCCTGTCCGCTGGTGGTTCGAGGCCCCCCACGGTGGGGGGGGGGGGTAACATCTGCAGAAGAAAGACCATCTTCCAGCCAAACTAAGATGTCGACTTCTTTTCGTGGACAATGTGATACGATCCCATTCTTACGGACACTCCCATCGCTACAAATTCTAGATGAGGCACAAAAACAGCAGGTGCTTCAACGGATATCAAGTGCTCCTTCAAGTGGGCTCTCCATCACCTCAATTTCAACATCACAAATACTCCAGTCCTCAGAGGTGTCACCCCAATTGCACTTGCTTCCTCACAGCTCCCAAGTCTCCAGATGCCCGTCTGAGTATGGGGTAACACAGATGGCTGAGTCTGCCCAGCTGTTTACTCATACTATAGCCTGTGAAACGGAGGTCTGCTCCAGAGCTTCTGTTAATCCAGATGAGGAAATGATCTGATCCGATGCCCAGAATCTTTATAAGTTGGATCCAGGACCAGATGAAGAAGGTTCTGAGCATAATGTAGACCCTTGTTCCCAAACTGTAACTCCTGTTGGTGGAGACAATGATGAAGACGATGATGAGACTCAAATACCTGATTGGAGCGACAACTTGACTTTTCGGTCAGGGCAGGAAGAGGTTGGCTCTGAGGGCGACGGGTGTGATAACACACAGGGTGATGATGACGAGGTTGGAGATCCCACTTACTGTCAACCCACAGTCAGACAGTCGATGAGGTCAGCAGAGGAGGTGGAGGAGGATGTGACTAGCCCTGGGGATGGGGATGACTCGGTACCCGGGCATTTGCCTGGCCTTGGGGATGTCGCGGTGGTCGGCTCCCTGGCCCGTACCCTGGGGTCTCTCTTTAAAAGGGTGGATAATTGTTAATTTTATAAGAGTTCATGACGCCACCTGTGGTATCTGGTGACAAGCACCAGCGCTGCAGCAGTCCACTGAGGCCGGTGATAAGGCAGCTCGATGGTATAGCTCCCCACAGGTGGAGCTAGGTCTCAGGGCAGCGTATGCAGGGGGAATGCAGGACAGGCGAAACCCAGCTGGGTCAGAGCAAGAACGGGAACGGACACGGTAGTCACTTCAGTACCTTTTACTGGTGGAAATTCAGGCACATCCCGGAGCACTGTAGGGTGAAGGGTGCATATCAGGATCCTCCCCAATGAGCGGGTGTTGGGCCTCCTGTTTCTTGCCTCTGCGTAGTAAGTTTCTGACCTGCCTGGAGCTAGGCATAACTTTGTCTCTGTCCTGCGCTGGCTGACCTTGTGGTAGGGCCTTCTCTTGGAGTTCACGCTCCCAGTATGCGGGGCCTAAGCGTCTTCTGGCTCTGTTACATATCAGCACCTTAGCGATCCTGGGACTTGTAGTTCTCCAGGGATTCCGGTTATGCCTTACTGGGTCATAGAGATACCAGTAAGCTCGGATCTTGTGTCCGGTAAATGCTTCAGGGTGAGCTGGTTAAGCTCCTCTGCCCCTTATGTACTAACTCGCCACTCGCCTTCGGCCTACTCGGGCCCTCACTAGGCTATACACACTAACGGCAGCTTGCCGCGCTTCACTGATCTTACGGCACGGGCACACCTTAAGCTCTATCTGGGCTTCCTGAATCTAGCAAGCAGGAGCCTCGTGCTCCACTGCTGAACTATTAACTGCGTTCTCTAGACTAGACTGAGCTCCACTGCAGACTGACCTCTCTTAGGCTTCTCTACTGCAGGAACTCTTCAGAGGAACTGAACTGCCTAGCTCCACCTTCCCTATTTATATCCCTAACGGGCTCCCTCTGCTAGTCTGAGGTGGAAGGTGGAGATGTGTGAATGTTTATGGGGGCCTCTTGTGGAGGATTCCATCAATGCACTCTTGTAGGATCTGTAATACCAAGCGCAGCGGGGCATCACAGATGCTATTGACGACAAGGTTAGGTTGCGCCTTCCTGAACAGAGACGGAGTACTGGAAGCACGTCAACAACTGCATCCTCAACCACAACTCTGCCTCTGACCACAAGTCGTAGTGGCTCTTCAGGTCACATGGGCTCTAAGCCTTGCATAGCCTGGGCATTTATTCAGATCGATAAGGATGACCCAACTCGTGTTATCTGTAATATTTGTCAGCAAAAGCTAAGTAGAGGCCAAAAAATACATAGTTTGAGTACTTCATGCATGTAACGTCACATGGATATGAAGCTTAAGTTGCAGTGGGAAGTAGTGTTGAGCCACCCCCGTAGTGTTCGAGTTCGGTTCGGTTCGTCGAACACCCGTGTGTTCGCCGAACTGTTCGTCGAACTGTTCGTCGAACACCTTCGAACACCGTTAAAACCAATGGCAGGCAAACAAAAACACATAGAAACACATAGAAAACACCTTCAAAGGTGTCCAAAAGCTGACAAACTGCTCAGAAGACATAACTAACATATGGAAAAGTGACAAGTACATATAGTCATGCGAAAATAAAAGAGGTGGAGGAGTAAAAGGAGGGGGAGACACAGATATAGGCTTGTCATGCCCTTCTAAAATCCAAAAAGTGAGAAGCCGACACGGCCAGTCCGCTCCTGCCCGTGCCACCTCCGTGTCGCTGGGTTTGTGCCAGAGCCGCGGTGAACCCTGATGGCCAGCCCCCCTCTCCCAATACTGGTGCCTGTCCGCTGGTGGGTCGAGCGAGCCCCCCTGTGGTGGAGGCAGCTCTAAGCTTTTTAATTTAAATTGTCTCTCTAATTTGAATGAATACACTTTAAATCCATTTACAAGGATCTATTGGAGGGCAAGTCTCATGCCAGCAGCCGCGTAATTCCAGCTCCAGTAGCGTCCACTAAAGCTGCTGCAGTTAAAAAGCTTTTATAAGGATCGAGCTCGGCTGTCCACCGCAAGGCATCCTACTGCCAGTCCCAGCCCCTATGCCTTGGGGTGCCTCCTGATGCTCTTCACTGAGTATCCCGTGGTCCCGAAGCATTTCCTTTGAAAAAATTAAGTGTCCAAACTACAGGTGGTGTAGCTTGCTTAACAGCCGGGATAATCCGCTGACTAGCAGACCCTGCTACTAGGCACAAAGTATTTTCTGGGCTAGATGCAGTTAAAAATTTGTAATTAGATACTCTCGTTGGATGCTGAGAAAGCATTCCATAGAGTCTCCTGGCACGCCATATATGATTCTCTTAAAAAGCTTGGTGTAGGGGTCTAGGGGACCCTTTTATAGCCAAAATCACGGCCCTGTATCGCAATACGTCACCTAGGCTGAAGATAAATGGAACTGTAGCACCCTGAGGGCTCGGTTGCTACAGAGGTATTGCACCTCACCCAGAGGTGTGATATCTCACTCTCAGGTAAGGATGTAGTGTGGATCAGGACCCGACACCTGCATGCATTACACCACATTGCCGTGGGGCAGGGCGACCAATATGCCCCTGAGATGGGCACGACAGTCCCTGTCCCTGGCTGGAGTGGGGGGAGGGAACACTGAGGAAGGGGAACCCTGTAGTGCAGGAGCAGGGAGGAAGCAGTTCCTGGGTGCATTGAGAAGGGAGTATAAAAGGTGGGCACCATCTTAGTTCAGTGCAGAGAAGTCTGAGCAGAAGTGGCAGGGAGCAGGGGCTCTGCATGAGCTCTGCTCCGGAGGCGGGCCTAGTAACAGAGGCCCAGGCCTGGAAGAGGGAGAAGGAAGGAAGAGGAGCGGAGAAGGCTCCAGGAACGAGGAACGAAGGGATCTCAGGGGTGCGGATGGGCGAGTCGCCACCGCACGCCAGAATCCACCTGCGTGGAGGGGTCAGGCCAAAGGGGGAGACCGGTCCCCGAAACTAGTAGAGGCAGGAAACGACCCTCAGCTAGAAACAGGAGGCTGTGACATTTTATGTGGCGCAGCCCCTCGCTACACCCGCTAGGAAGGCACCACATAGGGTCAGGGAAACTGGCGCCAAGTTTACCAAGAGGAGGCCCGAAGCAGCCGGACAGAAGGGTTGGTAAGAAAGACCAGACAAAAGACACACAAAGGGGGTCCTGTGAAGCGCTCCAAAGTTATCTGGGAGTTGTCTGAGCCCCTCACCTGGTGAGCACAGTACGACGTGGGCAGCCGTTACCTGCAGACGTGGTCTGGATAATAAGAACTGTGAGTAAAGGCCCTGGACTGCATCACTGACTCCGTGTCATTACTGCTGCTGCCCTGCACCATCACCCGCATCCTCCGCATACACTGCCCTGAGGCTATACTCCTCCCGTGGGGAGTTATGCTACGCTCTGCTGCACCCACAACACCAGCCTCAGCGGTCTGCCCTGGAGCGGCGGTTCACTCTGACCGCAATCCACGGGTGGCGTAGTCGGACATTTAAACATCAAAACCACATAAATAGTTCCGCCACTGGTTTGACCGCCCTGAGCCACGGAACCGGGTTGCCGCCACGGAGACCACAACCACCAGCATCCACCAAAAAGGGTCCGGCTCCGGGTGTCCCAAGGCCCAGGGGGCGCGTCAGAACATTTTCATCACCTTTCACAATCACCAATGGGACAAGGCAGGGATGTTCTCTGTCCCCTCTCTTATACATCCTAGTGACGGAGCACCTGCTCTCATCAATTCGCCATAACCCCAATATTAGGTGGATTGAGGTGGGAGGCACCGAGTACAAGTGCTCTCTATTTGCTGATGATGTCCTAGTATATATCACTCAATCACATATATTCATCCATGCTGTTATGGCTGAAATAGATCACTTTGTTACATGGTCAAATTTTAAAATCAATGCAGCGAAGTCTGAGGCCCTCAATGTCTCCCTCCCCAAATCCATATAGGATTCCATCCAGTCCAACTTTCCCTTTGCCTGGCCCTCACAGGGTATCAAATACTTAGGAATTCCTATTCATAGAGACCTCTCCCATCTATGTTATCTTAATTTTGGGCCCTTTATTGAACAACTCCATACAGACCACGGTTGGCAAGTTAGAACTGTAAGATTCACTACGTGAACCACTGGTGTTTTGTGGAAAAGCACATGTACATTGTGTTCCAAATTATTATGCAAAAAGTGTTTAGGAGTGATAAGGGAAGAATTTGTTTGTTTGTCAGTTAAACTCATTGATGGTGATGTGTGTCAGGGCTCTTTATATCACTGTAAGCAATTGCAGACACCAGTGCTAATTAGTTTGTCAGGTGTGTCCAATGAAAGGCAAGACTACTTAAGAAGGCTCTCTCACATTATTCAGCAGCCTACATTTTCTGCCAAAATGGGAAAGAAAAAGGATGTGTCGGCTGCTGAGAAGCAACAAATTGTGGAGTGTTTAGGTCAAGGCATGACTACAATCAACATTGTGCGATGATCAGGATTAAGTGTCTTGGCAATCAAGAAGTATGTAGCTGATTCACAGTACACACGTGTGCGTGCTGATAAGGGCAAATTGAGGACTCTTTCCTACAGGCAATTACGTCAGGTTGAAAGAGCAGCGGCAAAAAAGCCTTGTCATAGCAGCAGACAAGTTTTTGAAGCTGCTTGTGCCTCCAACGTCCCCCGAACAACAAGATGCAGGGTCCTTCAGAGGTTTGCAGCTGTGCATACGCCATCCTGTCGACCTCCTCTATCCACTTCACACAAGCAGAAACGGCTCCAGTGGGCCAAACATTACATGAAGACTGATTTCAAAACTGTTTTGTTCACGGATGAGTGCCGTGCAGCGCTCGATGGTCCAGATGGATGGAGTGGAGGATGGCTGGTTGATGGACACCCCACGCAAACACGGCTACAGCGCCAACAAGGAGGAGGTGGAGTAATGTTTTGGGCTGGAATCATGGGGAGAGAGATTGTCGGCCCCTTTAGGATCCCTGAAGGCGCAAAAGATGAACTCCATAATGTATGTGGATTTTCTCAAACAGCACTTCCTGCCATGGTTCAAGAAGAAGTACCGTGTATTTCACAGCAAGATCATTTTTCTGCATGATAATGCACCATCACATGCTGCACATAAAACATCTGCATCTCTGGCTGATATGGGCATAAAAGGGGACAAACTTATGGTGTGACCCCCATGCTCCCCTGACCTCTACCCCATTCAGAACCTTTGGAGCATCATTAAAAGGAGTGTCTATGATGGCGGGAGGCAGTTCACATCTAAGCAACAGCTCTGGGAGGGTATTCTGTCCTCATGCAAAACAATTGAAGCAGAAACCATCCAAAACCTGACAAATTCAATGGACGAGAGAGTTCAGAAGCTCCTTTCGAACAAGGGGTCCTATGTGAAAATGTAACATCACCTAGAATAAAGTTTTGAGTTGAAAACTGTTTGATTTCAGTTTCTAACAACCTGCTAATGCTTATAATTTCAAAAATGACCATTTTTTTGGTCTTTATTAAAATGAAAAGGTTGATCGAAAAGTTTGGGGGATCTAAGAGTGTGGCAACCCAGTAGTCATGATTACTTCGAATTCTGACAATATGATGGTCATGCTGCAGGTAGTGCAGCAAGAAGGCACTGATGTGTCTTGCGCATCTCGGAGCCCCAAAATTGTTTTCCGGGCTAGATGCAGCTAAAAATTATTTTTAATTTTAAATCTGGTGGAGATTATTATAGATGGCCTAATAGGATCAGTGCTGCACACTGCTACAAAGCCCAAATTATTTTCCAGTCAAGATACAGATAAACATGATTAGTAATTTGAAAGCTTAAAACGGTTGGTAGGGTGATTTTAAACAATCATCAAGCTTTTACTCTCCCCAGGATGACACAGGGGTAGAAAAGTCGTTTCGGATCCATGATTTGTTCATCTTTATGAACGTGAGTCTGTCTACATTATCAGTGGAGAGCCGCGTGCGCTTATCTGTCAGCACACCACCAGCAGCGCTGAACACACGTTCAGACAGAACGCTGGCTGCGGGGCATGACAAGATCTCCAAGGCGTAAGTGGCTAGCTCCGGCCATTTATCCAGATTGGAAGCCCAAAAAGAGCAAGGGTCCAGTGACACAGTCGTGGCTTCAATGTTTACTTGGAGATACTCCTGTACCATCGTCTCTAGGCGTTGACTATGTGTCAGACTTCTTGTCTCCTGTGGCCTTGCAAAGGATGGGCTAAAAAAGTGGTGAAATGATTCCGCAAAATTGATGTTACCACCAGATACTGTGGTTCTGTTACGGTTTGAGTGCTGAACACTTGACGGTCCCACGGTTGGCAAGTTGGAACTGTGAGATTCACTACGTGCACCACTGGTATTTTGTGGAAAAGCACATGTAAGATTCTGCAACAGTCTCTGCTGATACTCCTGCATGCGTGCATCCCTTTCTATGGCAGGAATAATTTCTGCAAATTTACTTTTGTACCGGGGATCTAACAGTGTGGCAACCCAGTAGTCAGGATTATTTCTAATTCTAACAATTCGAGGGTCATGTTGCAGGTAGTGCAGCAAGAAGGCACTCATGTGTGTTGCGCATCCAGGAGCACCAAGTCCCTGTTGTGTTGGTGGCGAGGTAACAATCATGCTTCCTTCCTCTGTCCTCTCCCCCCAACCTCGCACAACAGAAATGTGATCAAGGTCTCCCTCATCTGATGAGTCTTCCATCAGTTCGTCCTCCACTTCTTCCTGGGCTCCTGCACCTTCCTCACTAGTTTGGCTGCTACCATGCGCCCTGGTAAAACCATCTCCCCCACCCTCACATGCCTGCCGCCTTGGTGCTGCCGACCGTCTGGACCTTGCAGATGTTAGCCCTTCCGCATACAACTCCTCCTCCTCTACTTCCTCCACCTCCTCTTGTGCCACCACCTGACTCCGAATTCTGTTTAACATGTGCTCCAGCATGTAAATCACCGGAATAGTCATGCTGATAATGGCATCGTCAGCACTAAACATCTTCGTCGCCATTTCAAAACTGTGCAGAAGGGTGCATAGGTCCCTGATCTGAGACCACTCCTCCAGCGTGATTTGCCCCACCTCTGAATCTCGTTGGCCCAGGCTATACGTCAGAACGTATTGCACCAGGGCTTGTCGGTGCTGCCACAGTCGCTGCAACATGTGCAGAGTTGAATTCCACCGGGTAGGCACATCGCATTTTAGCCGGTGAAGTGGCAGGCCCAACGACTTCTGTAGAGTTGTAAGTCGCTGAGCTGCGGGATGCGAACGGCGGAAGTGAGCACACAGCGACCGTGCCCTCTGAAGAAGGCCATCTAGTCCGGGATAGTGGGCTAAAAATTGCTGGACAACCAGGTTCAACACGTGAGCCATACAAGGCACGTGTGTGACATTGCCCCGGCGAAGGGCCGCACCCAGGTTTGCAGCATTGTCGCACACGGCCTTCCCTGGTTTCAGGTCCAGTGGAGACAACCATTCATGAAATTGGTTCTGCAGAGCTGGCCACAACTCCTCAGCTGTGTGACTCACATTTCCCAGACATTTCAATGTAAAAACCGCCTGATGACGTTGAGCCCTACTGCCAGCATAGTAAGGAGGTGTGCAGGATCCCTTCTGCGCATTTAGAAAGCAGGTGGCATGACCAGACAGGCTTTGGGTGCAGGTGGAAGACCGAGAGGAGGTTGAGGAGGCAGAAGCAGTGGAGGAACTTTGACATAAAGAGGATTGACGCACAACTCGTGGGGACGGCAAGACTTGGACAGCATCCCCTTGTCCTGCTGTCACCATAGTTACCCAGTGCCCAGTCAGCGACATGTAACGCCCCTGTCCATGCCTACTCGTCCAAGTGTATGTGGTGAAATGCACCCTGTCACACACAGAGTTTCTCAAAGAAGCGGTGATGTTGTGTGCGACATGCTGGTGGAGCGCAGGCACACCTTTCTTTGAGAAGTAGTGCCGACTGGGCATCTGGTACTGGGGCACTGCGACGGACATAATGTCTCGAAAATCCTCTGTGTCCACCAGGCGGAAAGGCAGCATTTCTGTAGCCAAGTGCTTGCAGATGGTGAAATTCAACCTCTTAGCTTTCTCATGGCTAGGAGGAAATGGTCTTTTACTTGTCCACATCTGAGGGACCGAGGGCTGGCTATTGTGCTTAGACGGGGTTGATAAGGGTGTCCCCGGCAAACTGCCGGTCTGTGAGGAAGATGCAGGCGGACATGTTAGGTTGCCTTGATCCAAAGGTGGTGCTATCGATGTCGGACAGCGCTCAACACCAGCTGCTGTTACCACCTCCAAAGAAAATGATGACCTGCCAATCACGCTGGCTGTTGCGGGTAAAGAGGTGGCAGGTCTGCGCCCAAAAACAGGTGTGACTGCTGTCCCCCCAGTCACAGAGGATGAAGAGGCCGCGGATGCACAAGATATGGCAGACAGTGGTTGGCCCGGCCGGCTAGGACGCATTGTAGCACACTGAGCTTCCCACTGCAACTTATGCTTCATGTCCATGTGCCGGTTCATGCATGAAGTACTCAAACTATGTATTTTTTGGCCTCTGCTTAGCTTTTGCTGACAAATGTTACAGATAACACGAGTTGGGTCATCTTTATCGATCTGAAAAAATGCCCAGGCTATGCAAGGCTTAGCACCCATGCGACCTGAAGAGCCACCACGACTTGTGGTGAGAGGCAGAGTTGTGTTTGAGGATGCAGTTGTTGACGTGCTTCCAGTACTACGTCTCTGTCCAGGAAGGCGCAACCTGACCTCGTCGTCACTAGCATCTTCCTCCACCTCCTCTGCTGACCTCATCTCTTGGCTGACTGTGGGTTGCCAGTAAGTGGAATCTCCACCCTCATCATCATCACCCTGTGTGTTATCACACCCGTCGTCCTCAGAGCCAACCTGTTCCTGCCCTGACAAAAAACTAAACTTGTCGCTCCAATCAGGTATTTGAGTCTTATCATTGTCTTCCTCATTGTCTCCACCAACAGGAGTTACAGTTTGGGAATGAGGGTCTACATTATGGTCAGAACCTTCTGCGTCTGGTCCTGGATCCGACTCATAAAGATTCTGGGCATCAGTGCAGATCATTTCCTCGTCTGGATTCACAGAAGCGCTGGAGTCGACCTCTGATTCCCAGGCTATAGTATGAGTAAACAGCTCTGCAGACTCAACCATCTGTTCTACCTCATACTCAGACGGGCAGCTGGAGATTTGGGAGCTGTGAGGAAGCAAGTGCGATTTGGGTGACACCTTTGAGGACTGGAGTATTTGTGATGTTGAAGTTGATGTGGAGGAGAGCCCACTTAAAGGAGCACTTGATATCCGTTGAAGCACCTGCTGTTTTTGTGCCTCATCTGGAATTTGCAGCGATTGGCGTGGCCGTAAGAAAGGGATCTTATCACATTGTCCGCTAAAAGAAGTAGACATTTTAGTTTGGCTGGAAGATGGTCTTTCTTCTGCAGATGTTACTGTTGTTTAACACCTACCCCACGGACACAACCTTTTTTCCCCTTCCCAACACGCCTATTCCCCTTTCCACCAGAAGCAGGCCTTTTTCCACTCATTTTGGTGGTTAACTAATTCACAACTCTGGAGTTGTTTGCACAAAAAAACAATGGATGGTAACCGAGCAGAGCTGAGTGGCCAAACTGTGGTATTAGGCCAAAACTATTGGCTGGGTTAGATGCAGAAAAAAATATATTCAGTTTGCAACCTGATGGAGGTCAGTATAGATGGACTAATAGAGAAAGTCCGACACACTGCTACATGGCCAAATATTTTTTCAGAGGTAGATGCAGAAAAAAATTATATTCAGTTTGCAACCTGATGGAGGTCTGTATAGATGGATTAATAGAACAAGACCCACACACAGCTAGAAGCCCAATATTTTTTCAGCGGTAGATGCAGAAAAAAATATATTCAGTTTGCAACCTGATGGAGGTCAGTATAGATGGACTAATACAACAAGTCCCACACACAGCTAGAAGCCCAAATATTTTTTCAGAGGTAGATGCAGAAAAAAATATATTCAGTTTGCAACCTGATGGAGGTCAGTATAGATGGACTAATACAACAAGTCCCACACACAGCTAGAAGCCCAAATATTTTTTCAGAGGTACTGTAGATGCAGATACAAATTATTTTTAATTTGCAACCTGATGGAGGTCAGTATAGATGGACTAATACAACAAGTCCCACACACAGCTAGAAGCCCAAATATTTTTTCAGAGGTACTGTAGATGCAGACAAAAATTATTTTTAATTTGCAACCTGATGGAGGTCAGTATAGATGGACTAATACAACAAGTCCCACACACAGCTAGAAGCCCAAATATTTTTTCAGAGGTAGATGCAGAAAAAAACATATTCAGTTTGCAACCTGATGGAGGTCAGTATAGATGGACTAATACAACAAGTCCCACACACAGCTAGAAGCCCATATATTTTTTCAGAGGTACTGTAGATGCAGATACAAATTATTTTTAATTTGCAACCTGATGGAGGTCAGTATAGATGGACTAATACAACAAGTCCCACACACAGCTAGAAGCCCAAATATTTTTTCAGAGGTACTGTAGATGCAGATACAAATTATTTTTAATTTGCAACCTGATGGAGGTCAGTATAGATGGACTAATACAACAAGTCCCACACACAGCTAGAAGCCCAAATATTTTTTCAGAGGTACTGTAGATGCAGATAAAAATTATTTTTAATTTGCAACCTGATGGAGGTCAGTATAGATGGACTAATAGAGAAAGTCCGACACACTGCTAGAAGGCCAAATATTTTTTCAGAGCTAGATGCAGAAAAAAATTATATTCAGTTTGCAACCTGATGGAGGTCAGTATAGATGGATTAATAGAACAAGACCCACACACAGCTAGAAGCCCAAAATTTTTTCAGAGGTAGATGCAGAAAAAAATATATTCAGTTTGCAACCTGATGGAGGTCAGTATAGATGGACTAATACAACAAGTCCCACACACAGCTAGAAGCCCAAATATTTTTTCAGAGGTACTGTAGATGCAGATAAAAATTATTTTTAATTTGCAACCTGATGGAGGTCAGTATAGATGGACTAATACAACAAGTCACACACACAGCTAGAAGCCCAAATATTTTTTCAGAGGTACTGTAGATGCAGATACAAATTATTTTTAATTTGCAACCTGATGGAGGTCAGTATAGATGGACTAATACAACAAGTCCCACACACAGCTAGAAGCCCAAATATTTTTTCAGAGGTACTGTAGATGCAGATAAAAATTATTTTTAATTTGCAACCTGATGGAGGTCAGTATAGATGGACTAATACAACAAGTCCCACACACAGCTAGAAGCCCAAATATTTTTTCAGAGGTACTGTAGATGCAGATACAAATTATTTTTAATTTGCAACCTGATGGAGGTCAGTATAGATGGACTAATACAACAAGTCCCACACACAGCTAGAAGCCCAAATATTTTTTCAGAGGTAGATGCAGAAAAAAATATATTCAGTTTGCAACCTGATGGAGGTCAGTATAGATGGACTAATACAACAAGTTCCACACACAGCTAGAAGCCCAAATATTTTTTCAGAGGTACTGTAGATGCAGATACAAATTATTTTTAATTTGCAACCTGATGGAGGTCAGTATAGATGGACTAATACAACAAGTCCCACACACAGCTAGAAGCCAAAATATTTTTTCAGAGGTACTGTAGATGCAGATAAAAATTATTTTTAATTTGCAACCTGATGGAGGTCAGTATAGATAGACTAATAGAGAAAGTCCGACACACTGCTAGAAGGCCAAATATTTTTTCAGAGCTAGATGCTGAAAAAAATTATATTCAGTTTGCAACCTGATGGAGGTCAGTATAGATGGATTAATAGAACAAGACCCACACACAGCTAGAAGCCCAATATTTTTTCAGAGGTAGATGCAGAAAAAAATTATATTCAGTTTGCAACCTGATGGAGGTCAGTATAGATGGACTAATACAACAAGTCCCACACACAGCTAGAAGCCCAAATATTTTTTCAGAGGTAGATGCAGAAAAAAATATATTCAGTTTGCAATCTGATGGAGGTCAGTATAGATGGACTAATAGAGAAAGTCCGACACACTGCTACAAGGCCAAATATTTTTTCAGAGGTAGATGCAGATAAAAATTAGTTTTAATTTGCAACCTGATGGAGGTCAGTATAGATGGACTAATAGAATGATGCTATGCCCAAAAGATTTTACTTCACTAGGTGCAGTAAAAAAATTGGTATTCTATACACAGGTGGTATATCTTGCAGCACAGATAGGCTACTCCACTGACTAACACACTCTGCAATAGGCCAAAAAGGATTAGCTTTGCTAGATTCAGCCAAATGCTGTGAAAAAAACTTGCACAGCACTGGCACAGACCTGCCTGGCAAAAACTGATAGGAACTGATGTAACCTAGTCCTGAAAAGGACTCCAATTACAATTAGTCTTTACTCCCACAACCTATTTATTTAAGAGCACAGACCTCCCTGATAAAAGTCGTAGGAAATGCTATAACCTAGTCCTTAAAAGGACTGCAATCACAACTATTCCCTACTCCCAAGCTATCTGTATATTTGTGCGAAAATTGGCTTGAAATTAACAAGGTATAGCGCACACAGCAACAGCGGTGCCGTCTAACACGCAGCTGCAGCAGTGAGAAAATGGTGGCGACGGGGAAAATGGCTTGGTCTTATAGGGCAAGGACATGTGACATACACTGCCAATGACACATGCCCTTGCTTGTGTGAAAAAAAGCACTTCGCTCCGTGTGTGCGCTGCTGATAGGCTGACAGATTGCACCTCCCCACTGCAAATGCGGGAAAGAGAAAAAAAAATGGAGATCTTCATTGTTCCTGCAGAGATCCATCCCCTGCCCCTCCCCCCACCCCGCTGTACACTCAAACTGCGTATTAACATTAATTTTCATCATTACTGAGAAAAAATCCAGTTATGATTTTGGTGCACGAACAGTTATCGAACATAACCTCGAACAGCCGAATTTTTATCAAATTGTTCGTGTTCGCCGAACGGCTCGAACACCGCCCAAAACAGCTCGAATTTGAGATTGGCGAACAGTTCGAGTAGAACAACGCTCATCTCTAGTGGGAAGCTCACTGTGCTACAATGCGGCCTAGCCGGCTGGGCCAACCACCGTCTGCCCCATCTTGTGCATCCGCAGCCTCTTCATCCTCTGTGACTGGGGGGACAGCAGTCACACATGTTTTTGGACGCAGACCTGCCACCTCTTTACCCGCAACAGCCAGTGTGATTGGCAGGTCATCAGTTCATTGGGAAGTGGAAACACCTGCTAGTGTTGAGCGCTCTCCGACATCGAGAGCACAACCTTTGGATCAAGGCAACCTAACATGTCCGCCTGCATCTTCCTCACAGACCGGCAGTTGCCGGGGACACCCTACTCAACACCGTCTAAGCACAACAGCCAGCCCTCGGTCCCTCAGATGTGGAAAAGTAAAAGACCATTTCCTCCTAGCCATGAGAAAGCTAAGAGGTTGAATTTCACCATCTGCAAGCTGTTGGCTACAGAAATGTTGCCTTTCCACCTGGAGGACACAGAGGATTTTCAAGACCTTATGTCCGTCACAGTGCCCCAGTACCAGATGCCCAGTCGGCACTACTTCTCAAAGAAAGGTGTGCCTGCACTCCACTAGCATGTCGCACACAACATCACCGCTTCTTTGAGAAACTCTGTGTGTGACAGGGTGCACTTCACCACAGACACTTGGACGAGAAGGCATGGACAGGGGCGTTACATGTCGCTGACTGGGCACTGGGTAACTATGGTGACAGCAGGACAAGGGGCTGCTGTCCAAGTCTTACCGTCCCCACGAGTTGTGTGTTAATCCTCTTTATCTCGAACTTCCTCCACTGCTTCTGCCTCCTCAACCTCCTCTCGGTCCTCCACCTGCACCCAAAGCCTGTCTGGTCATGCCACAAGCTTTCTAACTGCGCAGAAGGGATCCTGCACACCTCCTTACTATGCTGGCAGCAGGGCTCAACGCATCAGTGTTTACTTTGAAATGTCTGGGAAATGTGAGTCACACAGCTGAGGAGTTTTGGTCAGCTCTGGAGACCCAGTTTCATGAAAGGTTGTCTCCACTGGACCTGCAACCAGGGAAGGCCATGTGCGACAATGCTGCAAACCTGGGTGCGGCACTTCGCCGGGGCAATGTCACACACGTGCCTTGTATGGCTCACGTGTTGAACCTGGTTGTCCAGCAATTTTTAGCCCACTATCCCGGACTAGATGGCCTTCTGCAGAGTGCACGGTCGCTGTGTGCTCACTTCCGCCGTTCGCATCCCGCAGTTCAACGACTTACATCTCTACAGAAGTCGTTGGGCCTGCCAGTTCACCGGCTGAAATGCGATGTGCCGACACAGTGGAATTCAACTCTGCACATGTTGCAGCGACTGTGGCAGCACCGACAAGCCCTGGTGCAATACGTTCTGACGTATAGCCTGGGCCAACGAGATTCAGAGGTGGAGCAAATCACGCTGGAGGAGTGGTCTCAGATCAGGGACCTATGCACCCTTCTGCACAGTCTTGAAATGGCGACGAAGATGTTTAGTGCTGACGAGGCCATTATCAGCATGACTATTACGGTGATTTACATGCTGGAGCACATGTTAAACAGAATTCGGAGTCAGGTGGTGGGACAAGAGGAGGTGGAGGAAGTAGAGGAGGAGTCGTATGCGGAAGGGATAACATCTCCAAGGTCCAGACGCTTGGCAGCACCAAGGCGGCAGGCATGGGAGGGTGGGGGAGAGGGATTAACCAGGGCGCATGGTAGCAGCCAAACTGTTGAGGAAGGTGCAGGAGCCGAGGAAGAAGTGGAGGACGAACTGGAAATGGGCATGGAAGACTCATCAGATGAGGGAGACCTTGATCACATTTCTGTTGTGCGAGGTTGGAGGGAGAGGGCAGAGGAAGGAAGCATGATTCTTACCTTGCTACCAACACAACAAGGACTTGGTCCTTCTGGATGCGCAAGACACATGAGTGCCTTCTTGCTGCACTACCTGCAACATGACCCCCTGATTGTCAGAATTCGAAGTAATCCCGACTACTGGGTTGCCACACTCTTAGATCCCCGGTACAAAAGTATATTTGCCGAAATAATTCCTGCCATAAAAAGGTATTGACGAATGCAGGAGTATCTGTTGCAGAATCTTACATGTGCTTTTCCGCAAAACACCAGTGGTGCACGTAGTGAATCTCACAGTTCTAACTTGCCAACGGTGGGACTGTCGAGTCTTCATCACTCAAACCGTAACAGTAACACAGTATCTGCTGGTAACAGCAATTTTGTGGAATCATTTCACCACTTTTTTAGACCATCCTTTGCAAGGCCACAGGAGACAAGAAGTCTGACACATAGTCAACGCCTAGAGAGGATGGTGCAGAAGTATCTCCAAGTGAACATCGAAGCCATGACTGTGTCACTGGACCCTTGCTCATTTTGGTATTCCAATCTTGAAAAATCGCCGGAGCTCGCCACTCACGCCTTGGAGATCTTGTCATTCCATGCAGCAAGCGTTCTCTCTGAACGTGTGTTCAGCGCTGCTGGTGGTGTGCTGACAGATAAGCGCACGCGGCTGTCCACTGAGAATGTAGACAGACTCACGTTCATAAAGATGATCAAATCATGGATTCGCAAGGACATTTCTACCCCTGTGTCATCCTTGGGAGACTAAAAGCTTGGGGATTTGGTAAAATCACCTCACCAACCGCTTTAAGCAACAGTGGGGCAATTGATGCCACTTAACCCTAGAACGCATGACCATAAAAATCTACACTTTCATATACCTGGGGCCTTTTAGGCCCGTGTGCAAATAACATGGAATAACTCAAACTCAAATGACAAACAACTATTTACATGAAGAATACCTAGAGTTTCAAAATTCTAACTAAAGCAATCTTGCAGAAAATAGAAAACAATTAACTGGGCGGGCCTGCAAGGCCACAGGTATGCGTTCTAGGGTTAAGTGGTGTCTGTGCCACAATTTTGGGAGTCCCCTTGCTGTGTCTTACGTGACGTTGGCATCGTCAATTCCAGGTGGGTTGGGTCGCACCCCCCCCTTTTAACTGTAAGAAACTACATAGACTATGGCTTGGGGTAACACAGATGGTTGAGTCTGAAGAGCTGTTTACTCAGAGGTCTGCTCCAAATCTTCAGTGTCTGCTAGTCAGCGTAGAATTTTTAACTGCATCTAGCCTAGGCAATACTTTGGGCATAGTAGCCCATCTGCGAAGCAAGCTGCACCGCCTGTGTATCTAATAAGAATTTTTAAATTTATCTAGCCTAGGCAGACTGTGGGGACCCCGAACCAAACCCAGATGCTCAGCCCCCCTACCGCCCCCCTTTCATGGACAACCCAATAATGTAAATCTTACAACTGGATGGGTGAGGATCGGTCACAGCTTTATTAACTCTTTATACTCATTCCATTAGAAAGGCATTTTATTTCTAAAATAATTCAGCTTGTTGCAGCATGCCCTGGGTCCCCACTCCGGCAAGTTGGCCAACAAGTGTAACTCTCCAACATGTCCTTTCTATTTTCAGGCCACGGAGGATCCAGCGTACTCGTATGCAGGACTCTGACCCCCACCCATCACTCTTAATGCTTGTTCCACTCCGTCCTGGAGTCCTGACAGGAATATGTCCAGTCCAATGTCTATTAAGTGAACACCGTCGGGCCGTATGAGGCCTGCTTTATCTCCTTCCAGTTGTCGGTGTCGTATCACTACACCGCCTCTGTCTCTTCTAAATTTTGCCATCCGAATATTTATTACCCGCCTTGTCCATTCGATGGCCGTGATGTCTCGCGCACCTTGCCATACCGCTATCGGCACAATCTCTGACCATACTATAGCTAATTTTGTGAAAAATTCTCTGAAGCGCTCAGTGTCTAGTTTCATTATTGCCATTAGTTATGCGCTCTTGTGATGACCTAGGTTGTTTCCCCCGGCCTGTATAACTAAGATGACCGGACCTCTTGCCTCTCTCCCTACCTTGATTACCTCCATTAGTACCTGTGGCCATAGCAGGCCTCTAATACCTCTCCAGTTGAAATATGTGTTATGAAACTCTAATTTCCTCCCGCCTGGGCGGACTTTCGCCCTTTTTTGTGCCCAATATATATACGAGTGGCCTATCACTCACACTGTTGGCTTAGAGTCACCTGTAAAAGAAACAAACCACGTTTGGATAACAAGTCCGGTCTTATGTATCTCGCCAAACACGTGGATCGCCATCTCCCTATCCTCTGAACTTCCGTTTCTGACAGTCCTGCTCTTGCTGCTTCCGTGGCCGCACCTATGCGGAATGAGTGTGTCCCGTAATCTTTGGGGTGGTTCCCTGCCGATGTTATGCATTTATTAAATATAGCTTGGAACAGGTATCTTGATAATGGCGTTCCATCAATGTGTGATACGAAGAAATTACTTTGTGATCTGATGGTTAGATATGTTTTTACTATTGTTACCCGACTCAGTGTACCGTTTGTGGGTTGTAGAAGTACCCAAGTACCCCTGCCCGCTGGAACCGTTTTCGATTGGTGTATGCGTACACGTATTGCATTATTGGCTATGACTACTTCCTGGTGTAATAAGCGTCCACTGGTGGTAATTTTGGATTGAGGGACTAATTCACTCATACATAGCGCCCCGAAGAAGGCGATCACAAATGCAGTAGACATTAGTGTTGCTTCAAATTGTGAGTGTCATGTTAATGGTGTTAGGGATAAGATGTGAGAAATCAGTTTTAGTGACACGGGACGGGACGTCTACATTCCTGACTTGGCTGACCCCTTTTCCACCCTTTTATGGATTGTCTGATGATGAATCTTTGTCACATCTCCCCAATTCAGTAGTTGGAAGTGAAATGCTACTCCGGTCAGACACCGCTGCGCTGACGCCCCTGATATGCCCCTCATCATTAGCTGGTGGAGAAATTCTATGGTGACTTGTGATCTGGCTTGTTCACATTGGTCAACCCGTCTGCCTGCTACTAGTCGTGTCCACTCTTCCCATGCCTTACCGTATGCTTGCCACGTTGACGGGGCAACTGACGCTCTGATTAATGGCATCAACTATTCGCCACAAGATCCCATAGGGAGGGTGGGCAACTGTTGCCTGATGGGTGGGCGTTGTGGAAGAGCTCTGTGAAAATCTGCCAATTGAATTGTTATAAAGCATTAGCAGCAGCTTTATACCCCTCAGCATAGTGGCTAGCGCGGACCCATACATTGTGTTTTAGGCACAGGAATACTAGCCTGCGTAGTAGGCCTAGCACTGGGAGAGACGATGATGCCATTTTATTAAAGCAGTGCGCTAGGCTGGTGTTTTGTGTTATGAAGCGTATATTTTTGTTAGCCAGGCGCGCGCCCCATATTTTTATTGCTACCACTATTGGGAAAAATTATTTTCAGTGCTAGATGCAGCTAAAAATTATTATTAATTTCAAAGCTGGTGGAGCTTGGTATAGATGGCCTAATACAATGAGTCCCACACACTGCTAGAAGCCCAAATATTTTTTCAGAGGTAGATGCAGATAAAAATTATTTTTAATTTGCAACCTGATGGAGGTCAGTATAGATGGACTAATAGAGAAAGTCCCACACACTGCTAGAAGGCCAAATATTTTTTCAGAGCTAGATGCAGATAAAAATTATATTCAATTGCAACCTGATGGAGGTCAGTATAGAGGGACTAATAGAGAAAGTCCCACACACTGCTAGAAGGCCAAATATTTTTTCAGAGCTAGATGCAGATAAAAATTATATTCAATTTGCAACCTGATGGAGGTCAGTATAGATGGACTAATAGAACAAGTCCCACACACTGCTAGAAGCCCAAATATTTTTTCAGAGGTAGATGCAGAAAAATATTACATTCAATTTGCAACCTGATGGAGGTCAGTGTAGATGGACTAATAGAACAAGTCCCACACACAGCTAGAAGCCCAAATATTTTTTCAGAGGTAGATGCAGAAAAAAATTATATTCAGTTTGCAACCTGATGGAGGTCAGTATAGATGGACTAATAGAACAAGTCCCACACACTGCTAGAAGCCCAAATATTTTTTCAGAGGTACTGTAGATGCAGATAAAAATTATTTTTAATTTGCAACCTGATGGAGGTCAGTATAGATGGACTAATACAACAAGTCCCACACACAGCTAGAAGCCCAATATTTTTTCAGAGCTAGATGCAGACAAAAAATTATTTTGAATTTGCAACCTGATGGAGGTCAGTATAGATGGACTAATAGAGAAAGTACCACACAATGCTAGAAGGCCCAATATTTTTTCAGAGGTAGATGCAGAAAAAAATATATTCAGTTTGCAACCTGATGGAGGTCAGTATAGATGGACTAATACAACAAGTCCCACACACAGCTAGAAGCCCAATATTTTTTCAGAGGTAGATACAGAAAAAAATATATTCAGTTTGCAACCTGATGGAGGTGTGTATAGATGGATTAATAGAACAAGTCCCACACACAGCTAGAAGCCCAATATTTTTTCAGAGGTAGATGCAGAAAAAAATATTTTCAGTTTGCAACCTGATGGAGGTCTGTATAGATGGATTAATAGAACAAGTCCCACACACAGCTAGAAGCCCAATATTTTTTCAGAGGTAGATGCAGAAAAAAATATATTCAGTTTGCAACCTGATGGAGGTCTGTATAGATGGATTAATAGAACAAGTCCCACACACAGGTAGAAGCCCAATATTTTTTCAGAGGTAGATGCAGAAAAAAATATATTCAGTTTGCAACCTGATGGAGGTCAGTATAGATGGACTAATATAACAAGTCCCACACACAGCTAGAAGCCCAATATTTTTTCAGAGCTAGATGCAGACAAAAAATTATTTTGAATTTGCAACCTGATGGAGGTCAGTATAGATGGACTAATAGAGAAAGTCCCACACACTGCTAGAAGGCCACATATTTTTTCAGAGGTAGATGCAGAAAAAATTATATTCAGTTTGCAACCTGATGGAGGTCTGTATAGATGGATTAATAGAACAAGTCCCACACACAGCTAGAAGCCCAAAATTTTTTCAGAGGTAGATGCAGAAAAAAATATATTCAGTTTGCAACCTGATGGAGGTCAGTATAGATGGACTAATACAACAAGTCCCACACACAGCTAGAAGCCCAAAATTTTTTCAGAGGTAGATGCAGAAAAAAATATATTCAGTTTGCAACCTGATGGAGGTCTGTATAGATGGATTAATAGAACAAGTCCCACACACAGGTAGAAGCCCAAATATTTTTTCAGAGGTACTGTAGATGCAGATAAAAATTATTTTTAATTTGCAACCTGATGGAGGTCAGTATAGATGGACTAATAGAGAAAGTCCCACACACTGCTAGAAGGCCAAATATTTTTTCAGAGCTAGATGCAGATAAAAATTATATTCAATTGCAACCTGATGGAGGTCAGTAAAGATGGACTAATAGAGAAAGTCCCACACACTGCTAGAAGGCCAAATATTTTTCCAGAGCTAGATGCAGATAAAAATTATATTCAATTTGCAACCTGATGGAGGTCAGTATAGATGGACTAATAGAACAAGTCCCACACACTGCTAGAAGCCCAAATATTTTTTCAGAGGTAGATGCCGAAAAATATTATATTCAATTTGCAACCTGATGGAGGTCAGTGTAGATGGACTAATAGAACAAGTCCCACACACAGCTAGAAGCCCAAATATTTTTTCAGAGGTAGATGCAGAAAAAAATTATATTCAGTTTGCAACCTGATGGAGGTCAGTATAGATGGACTAATAGAACAAGTCCCACACACTGCTAGAAGCCCAAATATTTTTTCAGAGGTACTGTAGATGCAGATAAAAATTATTTTTAATTTGCAACCTGATGGAGGTCAGTATAGATGGACTAATACAACAAGTCCCACAAACAGCTAGAAGCCCAATATTTTTTCAGAGCTAGATGCAGACAAAAAATTATTTTGAATTTGCAACCTGATGGAGGTCAGTAAAGATGGACTAATAGAGAAAGTCCCACACACTGCTAGAAGGCCCAATATTTTTTCAGAGGTAGATGCAGAAAAAAATATATTCAGTTTGCAACCTGATGGAGGTCAGTATAGATGGACTAATACAACAAGTCCCACACACAGCTAGAAGCCCAATATTTTTTCAGAGGTAGATGCAGAAAAAAATATATTCAGTTTGCAACCTGATGGAGGTCTGTATAGATGGATTAATAGAACAAGTCCCACACACAGCTAGAAGCCCAATATTTTTTCAGAGGTAGATGCAGAAAAAAATATATTCAGTTTGCAACCTGATGGAGGTCTGTATAGATGGATTAATAGAACAAGTCCCACACACAGCTAGAAACCCAATATTTTTTCAGAGGTAGATGCAGAAAAAAATATATTCAGTTTGCAACCTGATGGAGGTCTGTATAGATGGATTAATAGAACAAGTCCCACACACAGCTAGAAGCCCAATATTTTTTCAGAGGTAGATGCAGAAAAAAATATATTCAGTTTGCAACCTGATGGAGGTCTGTATAGATGGATTAATAGAACAAGTCCCACACACAGCTAGAAGCCCAATATTTTTTCAGAGGTAGATGCAGAAAAAAATATATTCAGTTTGCAACCTGATGGAGGTCAGTATAGATGGACTAATACAACAAGTCCCACACACAGCTAGAAGCCCAATATTTTTTCAGAGGTAGATGCAGAAAAAAATATATTCAGTTTGCAACCTGATGGAGGTCTGTATAGATGGATTAATAGAACAAGTCCCACACACAGCTAGAAGCCCAATATTTTTTCAGAGGTAGATGCAGAAAAAAATATATTCAGTTTGCAACCTGATGGAGGTCTGTATAGATGGATTAATAGAACAAATCCCACACACAGCTAGAAACCCAATATTTTTTCAGAGGTAGATGCAGAAAAAAATATATTCAGTTTGCAACCTGATGGAGGTCTGTATAGATGGATTAATAGAACAAGTTCCACACACAGCTAGAAGCCCAATATTTTTTCAGAGGTAGATGCAGAAAAAAATATATTCAGTTTGCAACCTGATGGAGGTCTGTATAGATGGATTAATAGAACAAGTCCCACACACAGCTAGAAGCCCAATATTTTTTCAGAGGTAGATGCAGAAAAAAATATATTCAGTTTGCAACCTGATGGAGGTCAGTATAGATGGACTAATACAACAAGTCCCACACACAGCTAGAAGCCCAATATTTTTTCAGAGCTAGATGCAGACAAAAAATTATTTTGAATTTGCAACCTGATGGAGGTCAGTATAGATGGACTAATAGAGAAAGTCCCACACACTGCTAGAAGGCCACATATTTTTTCAGAGGTAGATGCAGAAAAAAATTATATTCAGTTTGCAACCTGATGGAGGTCAGTATAGATGGACTAATAGAACAAGTCCCACACACTGCTAGAAGCCCAAATATTTTTTCAGAGGTACTGTAGATGCAGATAAAAATTATTTTTAATTTGCAACCTGATGGAGGTCAGTATAGATGCACTAATACAACAAGTCCCACACACAGCTAGAAGCCCAATATTTTTTCAGAGCTAGATGCAGACAAAAAATTATTTTGAATTTGCAACCTGATGGAGGTCAGTAAAGATGGACTAATAGAGAAAGTCCCACACACTGCTAGAAGGCCCAATATTTTTTCAGAGGTAGATGCAGAAAAAAATATATTCAGTTTGCAACCTGATGGAGGTCAGTATAGATGGACTAATACAACAAGTCCCACACACAGCTAGAAGCCCAATATTTTTTCAGAGGTAGATGCAGAAAAAAATATATTCAGTTTGCAACCTGATGGAGGTCTGTATAGATGGATTAATAGAACAAGTCCCACACACAGCTAGAAGCCCAATATTTTTTCAGAGGTAGATGCAGAAAAAAATATATTCAGTTTGCAACCTGATGGAGGTCTGTATAGATGGATTAATAGAACAAGTCCCACACACAGCTAGAAGCCCAATATTTTTTCAGAGGTAGATGCAGAAAAAAATATATTCAGTTTGCAACCTGATGGAGGTCTGTATAGATGGATTAATAGAACAAGTCCCGCACACAGCTAGAAGCCCAATATTTTTTCAGAGGTAGATGCAGAAAAAATATATTCAGTTTGCAACCTGATGGAGGTCTGTGTAGATGGATTAATAGAACAAGTCCCACACACAGCTAGAAGCCCAATATTTTTTCAGAGGTAGATGCAGAAAAAAATATATTCAGTTTGCAACCTGATGGAGGTCAGTATAGATGGACTAATACAACAAGTCCCACACACAGCTAGAAGCCCAATATTTTTTCAGAGCTAGATGCAGACAAAAAATTATTTTGAATTTGCAACCTGATGGAGGTCAGTATAGATGGACTAATAGAGAAAGTCCCACACACTGCTAGAAGGCCACATATTTTTTCAGAGGTAAATGCAGAAAAAAATTATATTCAGTTTGCAACCTGATGGAGGTCAGTATAGATGGACTAATAGAACAAGTCCCACACACTGCTAGAAGCCCAAATATTTTTTCAGAGGTACTGTAGATGCAGATAAAAATTATTTTTAATTTGCAACCTGATGGAGGTCAGTATAGCTGGACTAATACAACAAGTCCCACACACAGCTAGAAGCCCAATATTTTTTCAGAGCTGGATGCAGACAAAAAATTATTTTGAATTTGCAACCTGATGGAGGTCAGTAAAGATGGACTAATAGAGAAAGTCCCACACACTGCTAGAAGGCCCAATATTTTTTCAGAGGTAGATGCAGAAAAAAATATATTCAGTTTGCAACCTGATGGAGGTCAGTATAGATGGACTAATACAACAAGTCCCACACACAGCTAGAAGCCCAATATTTTTTCAGAGGTAGATGCAGAAAAAAATATATTCAGTTTGCAACCTGATGGAGGTCTGTATAGATGGATTAATAGAACAAGTCCCACACACAGCTAGAAGCCCAATATTTTTTCAGAGGTAGATGCAGAAAAAAATATATTCAGTTTGCGACCTGATGGAGGTCTGTATAGATGGATTAATAGAACAAGTCCCACACACAGCTAGAAGCCCAATATTTTTTCAGAGGTAGATGCAGAAAAAAATATATTCAGTTTGCAACCTGATGGAGGTCTGTATAGATGGATTAATAGAACAAGTCCCACACACAGCTAGAAGCCCAATATTTTTTCAGAGGTAGATGCAGAAAAAAATATATTCAGTTTGCAACCTCATGGAGGTCTGTATAGATGGATTAATAGAACAAGTCCCACGCACAGCTAGAAGCCCAATATTTTTTCAGAGGTAGATGCAGAAAAAAATATATTCAGTTTGCAACCTGATGGAGGTCAGTATAGATGGACTAATACAACAAGTCCCACACACAGCTAGAAGCCCAATATTTTTTCAGAGCTAGATGCAGACAAAAAATTATTTTGAATTTGCAACCTGATGGAGGTCAGTATAGATGGACTAATAGAGAAAGTCCCACACACTGCTAGGAGGCCACATATTTTTTCAGAGGTAGATGCAGAAAAAAAATATATTCAGTTTGCAACCTGATGGAGGTCAGTATAGATGAACTAATAGAACAAGTCCCACACACTGCTAGAAGCCCAAATATTTTTTCAGAGGTACTGTAGATGCAGATAAAAATTATTTTTAATTTGCAACCTGATGGAGGTCAGTATAGATGGACTAAAACAACAAGTCCCACACACAGCTAGAAGCCCAATATTTTTTCAGAGCTAGATGCAGACAAAAAATTATTTTGAATTTGCAACCTGATGGAGGTCAGTATAGATGGACGAATAGGGAAAGTACCACACAATGCTAGAAGGCCCAATATTTTTTCAGAGGTAGATGCAGAAAAAAATATATTCAGTTTGCAACCTGATGGAGGTCAGTATAGATGGACTAATACAACAAGTCCCACACACAGCTAGAAGCCCAATATTTTTTCAGAGGTAGATGCAGAAAAAAATATATTCAGTTTGCAACCTGATGGAGGTCTGTATAGATGGATTAATAGAACAAGTCCCACACACAGCTAGAAGCCCAATATTTTTTCAGAGGTAGATGCAGAAAAAAATATATTCAGTTTGCAACCTGATGGAGGTCTGTATAGATGGATAAATAGAACAAGTCCCACACACAGCTAGAAGCCCAATATTTTTTCAGAGGTAGATGCAGAAAAAAATATTTTCAGTTTGCAACCTGATGGAGGTCTGTATAGATGGATTAATAGAACAAGTCCCACACACAGCTAGAAGCCCAATATTTTTTCAGAGGTAGATGCAGAAAAAAATATATTCAGTTTGCAACCTGATGGAGGTCTGTATAGATGGATTAATAGAACAAGTCCCACACACAGCTAGAAGCCCAATATTTTTTCAGAGGTAGATGCAGAAAAAAATATATTCAGTTTGCAACCTGATGGAGGTCAGTATAGATGGACTAATACAACAAGTCCCACACACAGCTAGAAGCCCAATATTTTTTCAGAGCTAAATGCAGACAAAAAATTATTTTGAATTTGCAACCTGATGGAGGTCAGTATAGATGGACTAATAGAGAAAGTCCCACACACTGCTAGAAGGCCACATATTTTTTCAGAGGTAGATGCAGAAAAAATTATATTCAGTTTGCAACCTGATGGAGGTCTGTATAGATGGATTAATAGAACAAGTCCCACACACAGCTAGAAGCCCAATATTTTTTCAGAGGTAGATGCAGAAAAAAATATATTCAGTTTGCAACCTGATGGAGGTCAGTATAGATGGACTAATACAACAAGTCCCACACACAGCTAGAAGCCCAAAATTTTTTCAGAGGTAGATGCAGAAAAAAATATATTCATTTTGCAACCTGATGGAGGTCTATATAGATGGATTAATAGAACAAATCCCACACACAGCTAGAAGCCCAAATATTTTTTCAGAGGTAGACGCAGATAAAAATTATTTTTAATTTGCAACCAGATGGAGGTCAGTATAGATGGACTAATAGAGAAAGTCCCACACACTGCTAGAAGGCCAAATATTTTTTCAGAGCTAGATGCAGATAAAAATTATATTCAATTTGCAACCTGATGGAGGTCAGTATAGATGGACTAATAGAACAAGTCCCACACACAGCTAGAAGCCCAAATATTTTTTCAAAGCTAGATGCAGAAAAAAATTATATTCAATTTGCAACCTGATGGAGGTCAGTATAGATGGACTAATAGAACAAGTCTCACACACTGCTAGAAGCCCAAATATTTTTTCAGAGGTAGATGCAGAAAAACATTATATTCAGTTTGGAACCTGATGGAGGTCAGTGTAGATGGACTAATAGAACAAGTCCAACACACTGCTAGAAGGCCAAATATTTTTTTCAGAGCTAGATGCAGAAAAAAATTATATTCAATTTGCAACCTGATGGAGGTCTGTACAGATGGACTAAAAGAACAAGCCCCACACACTACTAGAAGCCCAAATATATTTTCAGAGCTATATGCAGAAAAAAATTATATTCAATTTGCAACCTGATGGAGGTCAGTATAGATGGACTAATAGTACAAGTCCCACACACTGCTAGAAGCCTAACTATTTTTTCAGAGGTAGATGCAGAAAAAAATTATATTCAATTTGCAACCTGATGGAGGTCAGTATAGATGGACTAATAGAACAAGTCCCACACACAGCTAGAAGCCCAAATATTTTTTCAGAGGTAGATGCAGAAAAAAATTATATTCAGTTTGCAACCTGATGGAGGTCAGTATAGATGGACTAATAGAACAAGTCCCACACACTGCTAGAAGCCCAAATATTTTTTCAGAGGTAGGTGCAGAAAAAAATTATATTTAGTTTGCAACCTGATGGAGGTCAGTATAGATGGACTAATAGAACAAGTCCCACACACTGCTACAAGGCCAAATATTTTTTCAGAGCTAGATGCAGAAAAAAATGATATTCAATTTGCAACCTGATGGAGGTCAGTATAGATGGACTAATAGTACAAGTCCCACACACTGCTAGAAGCCTAAATATTTTTTCAGAGGTAGATGCAGAAAAAAATTATATTCAATTTGCAACCTGATGGAGGTCAGTATAGATGGACTAATAGAACAAGTCCCACACACAGCTAGAAGCCCAAATATTTTTTCAGAGGTAAATGCAGAAAAAAATTATATTCAGTTTGCAACCTGATGGAGGTCAGTATAGATGGACTAATAGAACAAGTCCCACACACTGCTAGAAGCCCAAATATTTTTTCCGAGGTAGATGCAGAAAAAGATTATATTAAGTTTGCAACCTGATGGAGGTCAGTATAGATGGACTAATAGAACAAGTCCCACACACTGCTACAAGGCCAAATATTTTTTCAGAGCTAGATGCAGAAAAAAATTATATTCACTTTGCAACCTGATGGAGGTCAGTATAGATGGACTAATAGAACAAGTCCCACACACTGCTAGAAGCCCAATTATTTTTTCAGAGGTAGATGCAGAAAAAAATTATATTCAGTTTGCAACCTGATGGAGGTCAGTATAGATGGACTAATAGAACAAGTCCCACACACTGCTACAAGGCCAAATATTTTTTCAGAGCTAGATGCAGAAAAAAATTATATTCAATTTGCAACCTGATGGAGGTCAGTATAGATGGACTAATAGAACAAGTCCCACACACTGCTAGAAGCCCAATTATTTTTTCAGAGGTAGATGCAGAAAAAAATTATATTCAGATTGCAACCTGATGGAGATCAGTAAAGATGGACTAATAGAACAAGTCCCACACACTGCTAGAAGGCCAAATACTTTTTCAGAGCTAGATGCAGAAAAAAATTATATTCAGTTTGCAACCTGATGGAGGTCAGTGTAGATGGACTAATAGAACAAGTCCCACACACTGCTAGAAGGCCAAATATTTTTTCAGAGCTAGATGCAGAAAAAAATTGTATTCAATTTGCAACCTAATTGAGGTCAGTATAGATGCACTAATAGAACAATTCCCACACACTGCTAGAAGGCCAAATATTTTTTCAGAGCTAGATGCAGAAAAAAATTGTATTCAATTTGCAACCTGATTGAGGTCAGTATAGATGGACTAATAGAACAAGTCCCACACACTGCTAGAAGGCCAATTAGTTATTCAGAGCTAGATGCAGAACAAAATTATATTCAGTTTGCAACCTGATGGAGGTCAGTATAGATGGACTAATAGAACAAGTCCCACACACTGCTAGAAGCCCAAATATTTTTTCAGAGGTAGATGCAGAAAAAAATTATATTCAGTTTGCAACCTGATGGAGGTCAGTATAGATGGACTAATAGAACAAGTCCCACACACTGCTAGAAGGCCAAATATTTTTTCAGAGCTAGATGCAGAAAAAAATTATATTCAATTTGCAACCTGCTGGAGGTCAGTATAAATGGACTAATAGAACAAGTCCCACACACTGCTAGAAGGCCAAATATTTTTTCAGCGCTAGATGCAGAAAAAAATTATATTCAATTTGCAACCTGATGGAGGTCAGTATAGATGGACTAATAGAACAAGTCCCACATACTGCTAGAAGGCCAAATATTTTTTCAGAGGTAGATGCAGAAAAAAATTATATTCAGTTTGCAACCTGATGGAGGTCAGTATAGATGGACTAATAGAACAAGTCCCACACACTGCTAGAAGGCCAAATATTTTTTCAGAGCTAGATGCAGAAAAAAATTGTATTCAATTTGCAACCTGATTGAAGTCAGTATAGATGGACTAATAGAACAATTCCCACACACTGATAGAAGGCCAAATATTTTTTCAGAGCTAGATGCAGAAAAAAATTGTATTCAATTTGCAACCTGATTGAGGTCAGTATAGATGGACTAATAGAACAAGTCCCACACACTGATAGAAGGCCAATTAGTTATTCAGAGCTAGATGCAGAACAAAATTATATTCAGTTTGCAACCTGATGGAGGTCAGTATAGATGGACTAATAGAACAAGTCCCATACACTGCTACAAGCCCAAATATTTTTTCAGAGGTAGATGCAGAAAAAAATTATATTCAGTTTGCAACCTGATGGAGGTCAGTATAAATGGACCAATAGAACATGTCCCACACACTGCTAGAAGGCCAAATATTTTTTCAGAGCTAGATGCAGAAAAAAATTGTATCCAATTTGCAACCTGATGGAGGTCAGTATAGATGGACTAATAGAACAAGTCCCACACACTGCTAGAAGCCCAAATATTTTTTCAGAGGTAGATGCAGAAAAAAATTATATTCAGTTTGTAACCTGATGGAGGTCAGTATAGATGCACTAATAGAACAAGTCCCACACACTGCTAGAAGTCCAAATATTTTTTCAGAGCTAGATGCAGAAAAATATTATATTCAATTTGCAACCTGATGGAGGTCAGTATAGATGGACTAATAGAACAAGTCCCACACACAGCTAGAAGCCCAAATATTTTTTCAGAGGTAGATGCAGAAAAAAATTATATTCAGTTTGCAACCTGATGGAGGTCAGTATAGATGGACTAATAGAACAAGTCCCACATACTGCTAGAAGGCCAAATATTTTTTCAGAGGTAGATGCAGAAAAAAATTATATTCAGTTTGCAACCTGATGGAGGTCAGTATAGATGGACTAATAGAACAAGTCCCACACACTGCTAGAAGGCCAAATATTTTTTCAGAGCTAGATGCAGAAAAAAATTGTATTCAATTTGCAACCTGATTGAAGTCAGTATAGATGGACTAATAGAACAATTCCCACACACTGATAGAAGGCCAAATATTTTTTCAGAGCTAGATGCAGAAAAAAATTGTATTCAATTTGCAACCTGATTGAGGTCAGTATAGATGGACTAATAGAACAAGTCCCACACACTGATAGAAGGCCAATTAGTTATTCAGAGCTAGATGCAGAACAAAATTATATTCAGTTTGCAACCTGATGGAGGTCAGTATAGATGGACTAATAGAACAAGTCCCATACACTGCTACAAGCCCAAATATTTTTTCAGAGGTAGATGCAGAAAAAAATTATATTCAGTTTGCAACCTGATGGAGGTCAGTATAAATGGACCAATAGAACATGTCCCACACAATGCTAGAAGGCCAAATATTTTTTCAGAGCTAGATGCAGAAAAAAATTGTATCCAATTTGCAACCTGATGGAGGTCAGTATAGATGGACTAATAGAACAAGTCCCACACACTGCTAGAAGCCCAAATATTTTTTCAGAGGTAGATGCAGAAAAAAATTATATTCAGTTTGTAACCTGATGGAGGTCAGTATAGATGCACTAATAGAACAAGTCCCACACACTGCTAGAAGGCCAAATATCTTTTCAGAGCTAGATGCAGAAAAATATTATATTCAATTTGCAACCTGATGGAGGTCAGTATAGATGGACTAATAGAACAAGTCCCACACACAGCTAGAAGCCCAAATATTTTTTCAGAGGTAGATGCAGAAAAAAATTATATTCAGTTTGCAACATGATGGAGGTCAGTATAGATGGACTAATAGAACAAGTCCCGCACATTGCTAGAAGCCCAAATATTTTTTCAGAGGTAGATGCAGAAAAAAATTATATTCAGTTTGCGACCTGATGGAGGTCAGTATAGATGGACTAATAGAACAAGTCCCACACACTGCTAGAAGACCAAATATTTTTTCAGAGCTAGATGCAGAAAAAAATTATAATCAATTTGCAACCTGATGGAGGTCAGTATAGATGGACTAATACAACAAGTCCCACACACTGCTAGAAGGCCAAATATTTTTTCAGAGCTAGCTGCAGAAAAAAATTGTATTCAATTTGCAACCTGATGGAGGTCAGTATAGATGGACTAATAGAACAAGTCCCACACACTGCTAGAAGCCCAAATATTTTTTCAGAGGTACTGTAGATGCAGATAAAAATTATTTTTAATTTGCAGCCTGATGGAGGTCAGTATAGATGGACTAATACAACAAGTCCCACAAACAGCTAGAAGCCCAATATTTTTTCAGAGCTAGATGCAGACAAAAAATTATTTTGAATTTGCAACCTGATGGAGGTCAGTAAAGATGGACTAATAGAGAAAGTCCCACACACTGCTAGAAGGCCCAATATTTTTTCAGAGGTAGATGCAGAAAAAAATATATTCAGTTTGCAACCTGATGGAGGTCAGTATAGATGGACTAATGCAACAAGTCCCACACACAGCTAGAAGCCCAATATTTTTTCAGAGGTAGATGCAGAAAAAAATATATTCAGTTTGCAACCTGATGGAGGTCTGTATAGATGGATTAATAGAACAAGTCCCACACACAGCTAGAAGCCCAATATTTTTTCAGAGGTAGATGCAGAAAAAAATAAATTCAGTTTGCAACCTGATGGAGGTCTGTATAGATGGATTAATAGAACAAGTCCCACACACAGCTAGAAGCCCAATATTTTTTCAGAGGTAGATGCATAAAAAAATATATTCAGTTTGCAACCTGATGGAGGTCTGTATAGATGGATTAATAGAACAAGTCCCACACACAGCTAGAAGCCCAATATTTTTTCAGAGGTAGATGCAGAAAAAAATATATTCAGTTTGCAACCTGATGGAGGTCAGTATAGATGGACTAATACAACAAGTCCCACACACAGCTAGAAGCCCAATATTTTTTCAGAGCTAGATGCAGACAAAAAATTATTTTGAATTTGCAACCTGATGGAGGTCAGTATAGATGGACTAATAGAGAAAGTCCCACACACTGCTAGAAGGCCACATATTTTTTCAGAGGTAGATGCAGAAAAAAATTATATTCAGTTTGCAACCTGATGGAGGTCAGTATAGATGGACTAATAGAACAAGTCCCACACACTGCTAGAAGCCCAAATATTTTTTCAGAGGTACTGTAGATGCAGATAAAAATTATTTTTAATTTGCAACCTGATGGAGGTCAGTATAGATGGACTAATACAACAAGTCCCACACACAGCTAGAAGCCCAATATTTTTTCAGAGCTAGATGCAGACAAAAAATTATTTTGAATTTGCAACCTGATGGAGGTCAGTAAAGATGGACTAATAGAGAAAGTCCCACACACTGCTAGAAGGCCCAATATTTTTTCAGAGGTAGATGCAGAAAAAAATATATTCAGTTTGCAACCTGATGGAGGTCAGAATAGATGGACTAATACAACAAGTCCCACACACAGCTAGAAGCCCAATATTTTTTCAGAGGTAGATGCAGAAAAAAATATATTCAGTTTGCAACCTGATGGAGGTCTGTATAGATGGATTAATAGAACAAGTCCCACACACAGCTAGAAGCTCAATATTTTTTCAGAGGTAGATGCAGAAAAAAATATATTCAGTTTGCAACCTGATGGAGGTCTGTATAGATGGATTAATAGAACAAGTCCCACACACAGCTAGAAGCCCAATATTTTTTCAGAGGTAGATGCAGAAAAAAATATATTCAGTTTGCAACCAGATGGAGGTCTGTATAGATGGATTAATAGAACAAGTCCCACACACAGCTAGAAGCCCAATATTTTTTCAGAGGTAGATGCAGAAAAAATATATTCAGTTTGCAACCTGATGGAGGTCTGTGTAGATGGATTAATAGAACAAGTCCCACACACAGCTAGAAGCCCAATATTTTTTCAGAGGTAGATGCAGAAAAAAATATATTCAGTTTGCAACCTGATGGAGGTCAGTATAGATGGACTAATACAACAAGTCCCACACACAGCTAGAAGCCCAATATTTTTTCAGAGCTAGATGCAGACAAAAAATTATTTTGAATTTGCAACCTGATGGAGGTCAGTATAGATGGACTAATAGAGAAAGTCCCACACACTGCTAGAAGGCCACATATTTTTTCAGAGGTAGATGCAGAAAAAAATTATTTTCAGTTTGCAATCTGATGGAGGTCAGTATAGATGGACTAATAGAACAAGTCCCACACACTGCTAGAAGCCCAAATATTTTTTCAGAGGTACTGTAGATGCAGATAAAAATTATTTTTAATTTGCAACCTGATGGAGGTCAGTATAGCTGGACTAATACAACAAGTCCCACACACAGCTAGAAGCCCAATATTTTTTCAGAGCTAGATGCAGACAAAAAATTATTTTGAATTTGCAACCTGATGGAGGTCAGTAAAGATGGACTAATAGAGAAAGTCCCACACACTGCTAGAAGGCCCAATATTTTTTCAGAGGTAGATGCAGAAAAAAATATATTCAGTTTGCAACCTGATGGAGGTCAGAATAGATGGACTAATACAACAAGTCCCACACACAGCTAGAAGCCCAATATTTTTTCAGAGGTAGATGCAGAAAAAAATATATTCAGTTTGCAACCTGATGGAGGTCTGTATAGATGGATTAATAGAACAAGTCCCACACACAGCTAGAAGCCCAATATTTTTTCAGAGGTAGATGCAGAAAAAAATATATTCAGTTTGCAACCTGATGGAGGTCTGTATAGATGGATTAATAGAACAAGTCCCACACACAGCTAGAAGCCCAATATTTTTTCAGAGGTAGATGCAGAAAAAAATATATTCAGTTTGCAACCTGATGGAGGTCTGTATAGATGGATTAATAGAACAAGTCCCACACACAGCTAGAAGCCCAATATTTTTTCAGAGGTAGATGCAGAAAAAAATATATTCAGTTTGCAACCTGATGGAGGTCAGTATAGATGGACTAATACAACAAGTCCCACACACAGCTAGAAGCCCAATATTTTTTCAGAGCTAGATGCAGACAAAAAATTATTTTGAATTTGCAACCTGATGGAGGTCAGTATAGATGGACTAATAGAGAAAGTCCCACACACTGCTAGAAGGCCACATATTTTTTCAGAGGTAGATGCAGAAAAAAATTATATTCAGTTTACAACCTGATGGAGGTCAGTATAGATGGACTAATAGAACAAGTCCCACACACTGCTAGAAGCCCAAATATTTTTTCAGAGGTACTGTAGATGCAGATAAAAATTATTTTTAATTTGCAACCTGATGGAGGTCAGTATAGATGGACTAATACAACAAGTCCCACACACAGCTAGAAGCCCAATATTTTTTCAGAGCTAGATGCAGACAAAAAATTATTTTGAATTTGCAACCTGATGGAGGTCAGTATAGATGGACGAATAGGGAAATTACCACACAATGCTAGAAGGCCCAATATTTTTTCAGAGGTAGATGCAGAAAAAAATATATTCAGTTTGCAACCTGATGGAGGTCAGTATACATGAACTAATACAACAAGTCCCACACACAGCTAGAAGCCCAATATTTTTTCAGAGGTAGATGCAGAAAAAAATATATTCAGTTTGCAACCTGATGGAGGTCTGTATAGATGGATTAATAGAACAAGTCCCACACACAGCTAGAAGCCCAATATTTTTTCAGAGGTAGATGCAGAAAAAAATATTTTCAGTTTGCAACCTGATGGAGGTCTGTATAGATGGATTAATAGAACAAGTCCCACACACAGCTAGAAGCCCAATATTTTTTCAGAGGTAGATGCAGAAAAAAATATATTCAGTTTGCAACCTGATGGAGGTCTGTATAGATGGATTAATAGAACAAGTCCCACACACAGCTAGAAGCCCAATATTTTTTCAGAGGTAGATGCAGAAAAAAATATATTCAGTTTGCAACCTGATGGAGGTCTGTATAGATGGATTAATAGAACAAGTCCCACACACAGCTAGAAGCCCAATATTTTTTCAGAGGTAGATGCAGAAAAAAATATTTTCAGTTTGCAACCTGATGGAGGTCTGTATAGATGGATTAATAGAACAAGTCCCACACACAGCTAGAAGCCCAATATTTTTTCAGAGGTAGATGCAGAAAAAAATATATTCAGTTTGCAACCTGATGGAGGTCTGTATAGATGGATTAATAGAACAAGTCCCACACACAGCTAGAAGCCCAATATTTTTTCAGAGGTAGATGCAGAAAAAAATATATTCAGTTTGCAACCTGATGGAGGTCAGTATAGATGGACTAATACAACAAGTCCCACACACAGCTAGAAGCCCAATATTTTTTCAGAGGTAGATGCAGAAAAAAATATATTCAGTTTGCAACCTGATGGAGGTCAGTATAGATGGACTAATACAACAAGTCCCACACACAGCTAGAAGCCCAATATTTTTTCAGAGCTAAATGCAGACAAAAAATTATTTTGAATTTGCAACCTGATGGAGGTCAGTATAGATGGACTAATAGAGAAAGTCCCACACACTGCTAGAAGGCCACATATTTTTTCAGAGGTAGATGCAGAAAAAATTATATTCAGTTTGCAACCTGATGGAGGTCTGTATAGATGGATTAATAGAACAAGTCCCACACACAGCTAGAAGCCCAATATTTTTTCAGAGGTAGATGCAGAAAAAAATATATTCAGTTTGCAACCTGATGGAGTTCAGTATAGATGGACTAATACAACAAGTCCCACACACAGCTAGAAGCCCAAAATTTTTTCAGAGGTAGATGCAGAAAAAAATATATTCATTTTGCAACCTGATGGAGGTCTATATAGATGGATTAATAGAAAAAGTCCCACACACAGCTAGAAGCCCAAATATTTTTTCAGAGGTAGACGCAGATAAAAATTATTTTTAATTTGCAACCAGATGGAGGTCAGTATAGATGGACTAATAGAGAAAGTCCCACACACTGCTAGAAGGCCAAATATTTTTTCAGAGCTAGATGCAGATAAAAATTATATTCAATTTGCAACCTGATGGAGGTCAGTATAGATGGACTAATAGAACAAGTCCCACACACAGCTAGAAGCCCAAATATTTTTTCAAAGCTAGATGCAGAAAAAAATTATATTCAATTTGCAACCTGATGGAGGTCAGTATAGATGGACTAATAGAACAAGTCTCACACACTGCTAGAAGCCCAAATATTTTTTCAGAGGTAGATGCAGAAAAACATTATATTCAGTTTGGAACCTGATGGAGGTCAGTGTAGATGGACTAATAGAACAAGTCCAACACACTGCTAGAAGGCCAAATATTTTTTTCAGAGCTAGATGCAGAAAAAAATTATATTCAATTTGCAACCTGATGGAGGTCTGTACAGATGGACTAAAAGAACAAGCCCCATACACTACTAGAAGCCCAAAAATATTTTCAGAGCTATATGCAGAAAAAAATTATATTCAATTTGCAACCTGATGGAGGTCAGTATAGATGGACTAATAGTACAAGTCCCATACACTGTTAGAAGCCTAACTATTTTTTCAGAGGTAGATGCAGAAAAAAATTATATTCAATTTGCAACCTGATGGAGGTCATTATAGATGGACTAATAGAACAAGTCCCACACACAGCTAGAAGCCCAAATATTTTTTCAGAGGTAGATGCAGAAAAAAATTATATTCAGTTTGCAACCTGATGGAGGTCAGTATAGATGGACTAATAGAACAAGTCCCACACACTGCTACAAGGCCAAATATTTTTTCAGAGCTAGATGCAGAAAAAAATGATATTCAATTTGCAACCTGATGGAGGTCATTATAGATGGACTAATAGAACAAGTCCCACACACAGCTAGAAGCCCAAATATTTTTTCAGAGGTAGATGCAGAAAAAAATTATATTCAGTTTGCAACCTGATGGAGGTCAGTATAGATGGACTAATAGAACAAGTCCCACACACTGCTACAAGGCCAAATATTTTTTCAGAGCTAGATGCAGAAAAAAATGATATTCAATTTGCAACCTGATGGAGGTCAGTATAGATGGACTAATAGTACAAGTCCCACACACTGCTAGAAGCCTAAATATTTTTTCAGAGGTAGATGCAGAAAAAAATTATATTCAATTTGCAACCTGATGGAGGTCAGTATAGATGGACTAATAGAACAAGTCCCACACACAGCTAGAAGCCCAAATATTTTTTCAGAGGTAAATGCAGAAAAAAATTATATTCAGTTTGCAACCTGATGGAGGTCAGTATAGATGGACTAATAGAACAAGTCCCACACACTGCTAGAAGCCCAAATATTTTTTCAGAGGTAGATGCAGAAAAAGATTATATTAAGTTTGCAACCTGATGGAGGTCAGTATAGATGGACTAATAGAACAAGTCCCACACACTGCTACAAGGCCAAATATTTTTTCAGAGCTAGATGCAGAAAAAAATTATATTCAATTTGCAACCTGATGGAGGTCAGTATAGATGGACTAATAGAACAAGTCCCACACACTGCTAGAAGCCCAATTATTTTTTCAGAGGTAGATGCAGAAAAAAATTATATTCAGTTTGCAACCTGATGGAGGTCAGTATAGATGGACTAATAGAACAAGTCCCACACACTGCTACAAGGCCAAATATTTTTTCAGAGCTAGATGCAGAAAAAAATTATATTCAATTTGCAACCTGATGGAGGTCAGTATAGATGGACTAATAGAACAAGTCCCACACACTGCTAGAAGCCCAATTATTTTTTCAGAGGTAGATGCAGAAAAAAATTATATTCAGATTGCAACCTGATGGAGATCAGTAAAGATGGACTAATAGAACAAGTCCCACACACTGCTAGAAGGCCAAATACTTTTTCAGAGCTAGATGCAGAAAAAAATTATATTCAGTTTGCAACCTGATGGAGGTCAGTATAGATGGACTAATAGAACAAGTCCCACACACTGCTAGAAGGCCAAATATTTTTTCAGAGCTAGATGCAGAAAAAAATTGTATTCAATTTGCAACCTAATTGAGGTCAGTATAGATGCACTAATAGAACAATTCCCACACACTGCTAGAAGGCCAAATATTTTTTCAGAGCTAGATGCAGAAAAAAATTGTATTCAATTTGCAACCTGATTGAGGTCAGTATAGATGGACTAATAGAACAAGTCCCACACACTGCTAGAAGGCCAATTAGTTATTCAGAGCTAGATGCAGAACAAAATTATATTCAGTTTGCAACCTGATGGAGGTCAGTATAGATGGACTAATAGAACAAGTCCCACACACTGCTAGAAGCCCAAATATTTTTTCAGAGGTAGATGCAGAAAAAAATTATATTCAGTTTGCAACCTGATGGAGGTCAGTATAGATGGACTAATAGAACAAGTCCCACACACTGCTAGAAGGCCAAATATTTTTTCAGAGCTAGATGCAGAAAAAAATTATATTCAATTTGCAACCTGCTGGAGGTCAGTATCAATGGACTAATAGAACAAGTCCCACACACTGCTAGAAGGCCAAATATTTTTTCAGCGCTAGATGCAGAAAAAAATTATATTCAATTTGCAACCTGATGGAGGTCAGTATAGATGGACTAATAGAACAAGTCCCACATACTGCTAGAAGGCCAAATATTTTTTCAGAGCAAGATGCAGAAAAAAATTGTATTCAATTTGCAACCTGATTGAGGTCAGTATAGATGGACTAATAGAACAAGTCCCACACACTGATAGAAGGCCAATTAGTTATTCAGAGCTAGATGCAGAACAAAATTATATTCAGTTTGCAACCTGCTGGAGGTCAGTATAGATGGACTAATAGAACAAGTCCCACACACTGCTACAAGCCCAAATATTTTTTCAGAGGTAGATGCAGAAAAAAATTATATTCAGTTTGCAACCTGATGGAGGTCAGTATAAATGGAACAATAGAACATGTCCCACACACTGCTAGAAGGCCAAATATTTTTTCAGAGCTAGATGCAGAAAAAAATTGTATCCAATTTGCAACCTGATGGAGGTCAGTATAGATGGACTAATAGAACAAGTCCCACACACTGCTAGAAGCCCAATATTTTTTCAGAGGTAGATGCAGAAAAAAATTATATTCAGTTTGTAACCTGATGGAGGTCAGTATAGATGCACTAATAGAACAAGTCCCACACACTGCTAGAAGGCCAAATATTTTTTCAGAGCTAGATGCAGAAAAATATTATATTCAATTTGCAACCTGATGGAGGTCAGTATAGATGGACTAATAGAACAAGTCCCACACACAGCTAGAAGCCCAAATATTTTTTCAGAGGTAGATGCAGAAAAAAATTATATTCAGTTTGCAACCTGATGGAGGTCAGTATAGATGGACTAATAGAACAAGTCCCGCACATTGCTAGAAGCCCAAATATTTTTTCAGAGGTAGATGCAGAAAAAAATTATATTCAGTTTGCGACCTGATGGAGGTCAGTATAGATGGACTAATAGAACAAGTCCCACACACTGCTAGAAGACCAAATATTTTTTCAGTGCTAGATGCAGAAAAAAATTATAATCAATTTGCAACCTGATGGAGGTCAGTATAGATGGACTAATACACACTGCTAGAAGGCCAAATATTTTTTCAGAGCTAGCTGCAGAAAAAAATTGTATTCAATTTGCAACCTGATGGAGGTCAGTATAGATGGACTAATAGAACAAGTCCCACACACTGCTAGAAGGCCAAATAGTTATTCAGAGCTAGATGCAGAATAAATTATATTCAGTTTGCAACCTGATGGAGGTCAGTATAGATGGAACAATAAAACAATCCCACACACTGCTAGAAGGCCAAATATTTTTTCAGAGCTAGATGCAGAAAAAAATTGTATTCAATTTGCAACCTGATGGAGGTCAGTATAGATGGACTAATAGAACAAGTCCCACACACTGCTAGAAGCCCAAATATTTTTTAAGAGGTAGATGCAGAAAAAAATTATATTCAGTTTGCAACCTGATGGAGGTCAGTATAGATGGACTAATAGAACAAGTCCCACACACTGCTAGAAGGCCAAATATTTTTTCAGAGCTAGATGCAGAAAAAAATTGTATTCAATTTGCAACCTGATGGAGGTCAGAATAGATGGACTAATAGAACAAGTCCCACACACTGCTAGAAGGCCAAATAGTTATTCAGAGCTAGATGCAGAAAAAAATTATATTCAGTTTGCAACCTGATGGGGGTCAGTATAGATGGACTAATAGAACAAGTCCCACACACTGCTAGAAGGCCAAATATTTTTTCAGAGCTAGATGCAGAAAAATATTATATTCAATGTGCAACCTGATGGAGATCAGTATAGATGGACTAATAGAACAAGTCCCACACACTGCTAGAAGGCCAAATATTTTTTCAGAGGTAGATGCAGAAAAAAATTATATTCAATTTGCAACCTGATGGAGGTCAATATAGATGGACTAATAGTACAAGTCCCACACTGCTAGAAGCCCAAATATTTTTTCAGAGGTAGATGCAGAAAAAAATTATATTCAATTTGCAACCTGATGGAGGTCAGTATAGATGGACTAATAGAACAAGTCCCACACACTGCTAGAAGACCAAATATTTTTTCAGAGCTAGATGCAGAAAAAAATTATAATCAATATGCAACCTGATGGAGGTCAGTATAGATGGACTAATACACACTGCTAGAAGGCCAAATATTTTTTCAGAGCTAGCTGCAGAAAAAAATTGTATTCAATTTGCAACCTGATGGAGGTCAGTATAGATGGACTAATAGAACAAGTCCCACACACTGCTAGAAGGCCAAATAGTTATTCAGAGCTAGATGCAGAATAAATTATATTCAGTTTGCAACCTGATGGAGGTCAGTATAGATGGACCAATAAAACAATCCCACACACTGCTAGAAGGCCAAATATTTTTTCAGAGCTAGATGCAGAAAAAAATTGTATTCAATTTGCAACCTGATGGAGGTCAGTATAGATGGACTAATAGAACAAGTCCCACACACTGCTAGAAGCCCAAATATTTTTTAAGAGGTAGATGCAGAAAAAAATTATATTCAGTTTGCAACCTGATGGAGGTCAGTATAGATGGACTAATAGAACAAGTCCCACACACTGCTAGAAGGCCAAATATTTTTTCAGAGCTAGATGCAGAAAAAAATTGTATTCAATTTGCAACCTGATGGAGGTCAGAATAGATGGACTAATAGAACAAGTCCCACACACTGCTAGAAGGCCAAATAGTTATTCAGAGCTAGATGCAGAAAAAAATTATATTCAGTTTGCAACCTGATGGGGGTCAGTATAGATGGACTAATAGAACAAGTCCCACACACTGCTAGAAGGCCAAATATTTTTTCAGAGCTAGATGCAGAAAAATATTATATTCAATGTGCAACCTGATGGAGATCAGTATAGATGGACTAATAGAACAAGTCCCACACACTGCTAGAAGGCCAAATATTTTTTCAGAGGTAGATGCAGAAAAAAATTATATTCAATTTGCAACCTGATGGAGGTCAATATAGATGGACTAATAGTACAAGTCCCACACTGCTAGAAGCCCAAATATTTTTTCAGAGGTAGATGCAGAAAAAAATTATATTCAATTTGCAACCTGATGGAGGTCAGTATAGATGGACTAATAGAACAAGTCCCACACACAGCTAGAAGCCCAAATATTTTTTCAGAGGTAGATGCAGAAAAAAATTATATTCAGTTTGCAACCTGATGGAGGTCAGTATAGATGGACTAATAGAGCAAGTCCCACACACTGCAAGAAGGCCAAATATTTTTTCAAAGCTAGATGCAGAAAAAAATTATATTCAATTTGCAACCTGATGGAGGTCAGTATAGCTGGACTAATAGAACAAGTCTCACACACTGCTAGAAGCCCAAATATTTTTTCAGAGGTAGATGCAGAAAAACATTATATTCAGTTAGGAACCTGATGGAGGTCAGTATAGATGGACTAATAGAACAAGTCCAACACACTGCTAGAAGGCCAAATATTTTTTTCAGAGCTAGATGCAGAAAAAAATTATATTCAATTTGCAACCTGATGGAGGTCTATATAGATGGACTAATAGAACAAGTCCCACACACTGCTAGAAGGCCAAATATTTTTTCAGAGCTAGATGCAGAAAAAAATTGTATTCAATTTGCAACCTGATGGAGGTCAGAATAGATGGACTAATAGAACAAGTCCCACACACTGCTAGAAGGCCAAATAGTTATTCAGAGCTAGATGCAGAAAAAAATTATATTCAGTTTGCAACCTGATGGGGGTCAGTATAGATGGACTAATAGAACAAGTCCCACACACTGCTAGAAGGCCAAATATTTTTTCAGAGCTAGATGCAGAAAAATATTATATTCAATGTGCAACCTGATGGAGATCAGTATAGATGGACTAATAGAACAAGTCCCACACACTGCTAGAAGGCCAAATATTTTTTCAGAGGTAGATGCAGAAAAAAATTATATTCAATTTGCAACCTGATGGAGGTCAATATAGATGGACTAATAGTACAAGTCCCACACTGCTAGAAGCCCAAATATTTTTTCAGAGGTAGATGCAGAAAAAAATTATATTCAATTTGCAACCTGATGGAGGTCAGTATAGATGGACTAATAGAACAAGTCCCACACACAGCTAGAAGCCCAAATATTTTTTCAGAGGTAGATGCAGAAAAAAATTATATTCAGTTTGCAACCTGATGGAGGTCAGTATAGATGGACTAATAGAGCAAGTCCCACACACTGCAAGAAGGCCAAATATTTTTTCAAAGCTAGATGCAGAAAAAAATTATATTCAATTTGCAACCTGATGGAGGTCAGTATAGATGGACTAATAGAACAAGTCTCACACACTGCTAGAAGCCCAAATATTTTTTCAGAGGTAGATGCAGAAAAACATTATATTCAGTTAGGAACCTGATGGAGGTCAGTATAGATGGACTAATAGAACAAGTCCAACACACTGCTAGAAGGCCAAATATTTTTTTCAGAGCTAGATGCAGAAAAAAATTATATTCAATTTGCAACCTGATGGAGGTCTATATAGATGGACTAATAGAACAAGCCCCACACACTGCTAGAAGCCCAAATATTTTTTCAGAGCTATATGCAGAAAAAAATTATATTCAATTTGCAACCTGATGGAGGTCAGTATAGATGGACTAATAGTACAAGTCCCACACACTGCTAGAAGCCTAAATATTTTTTCAGAGGTAGATGCAGAAAAAAATTATATTCAATTTGCAACCTGATGGAGGTCAGTATAGATGGACTAATAGAACAAGTCCCACACACAGCTAGAAGCCCAAATATTTTTTCAGAGGTAGATGCAGAAAAAAATTATATTCAGTTTGCAACCTGATGGAGGTCAGTATAGATGGACTAATAGAACAAGTCCCACACACTGCTAGAAGCCCAAATATTTTTTCAGAGGTAGATGCCGAAAAAAATTATATTCAGTTTGCAACCTGATGGAGGTCAGTATAGATGGACTAATAGAACAAGTCCCACACACTGCTAGAAGGCCAAATATTTTTTCAGAGCTAGATGCAGAAAAAAATTGTATTCAATTTGCAACCTAATTGAGGTAAGTATAGATGCACTAATAGAACAATTCCCACACAGTGCTAGAAGGCCAAATATTTTTTCAGAGCTAGATGCAGAAAAAAATTGTATTCAATTTGCAACCTGATTGAGGTCAGTATAGATGGACTAATAGAACAAGTCCCACACACTGCTAGAAGGCCAATTAGTTATTCAGAGCTAGATGCAGAACAAAATTATATTCAGTTTGCAACCTGATGGAGGTCAGTATAGATGGACTAATAGAACAAGTCCCACACACTGCTAGAAGCCCAAATATTTTTTCAGAGGTAGATGCAGAAAAAATTATATTCAGTTTGCAACCTGATGGAGGTCAGTATAGATGGACTAATAGAACAAGTCCCACACACTGCTACAAGGCCAAATATTTTTTCAGAGCTAGATGCAGAAAAAAATTATATTCAATTTGCAACCTGATGGAGGTCAGTATAGATGGACTAATAGAACAAGTCCCACACACTGCTAGAAGCCCAATTATTTTTTCAGAGGTAGATGCAGAAAAAAATTATATTCAGATTGCAACCTGATGGAGGTCAGTAAAGATGGACTAATAGAACAAGTCCCACACACTGCTAGAAGGCCAAATATTTTTTCAGAGCTAGATGCAGAAAAAAATTATATTCAATTTGCAACCTGCTGGAGGTCAGTATAAATGGACTAATAGAACAAGTCCCACACACTGCTAGAAGGCCAAATATTTTTTCAGAGCTAGATGCAGAAAAAAATTATATTCAATTTGCAACCTGATGGAGGTCAGTATAGATGGACTAATAGAACAAGTCCCACATACTGCTAGAAGGCCAAATATTTTTTCAGAGGTAGATGCAGAAAAAAATTATATTCAGTTTGCAACCTGATGGAGGTCAGTATAGATGGACTAATAGAACAAGTCCCACACACTGCTAGAAGGCCAAATATTTTTTCAGAGCTAGATGCAGAAAAAAATTGTATTCAATTTGCAACCTGATTGAGGTCAGTATAGATGGACTAATAGAACAATTCCCACACACTGCTAGAAGGCCAAATATTTTTTCAGAGCTAGATGCAGAAAAAAATTGTATTCAATTTGCAACCTGATTGAGGTCAGTATAGATGGACTAATAGAACAAGTCCCACACACTGATAGAAGCCCAATTAGTTATTCAGAGCTAGATGCAGAACAAAATTGTATTCAGTTTGCAACCTGATGGAGGTCAGTATAGATGGACTAATAGAACAAGTCCCACACACTGCTACAAGCCCAAATATTTTTTCAGAGGTAGATGCAGAAAAAAATTATATTCAGTTTGCAACCTGATGGAGGTCAGTATAAATGGACCAATAGAACATGTCCCACACACTGCTAGAATGCCAAATATTTTTTCAGAGCTAGATGCAGAAAAAAATTGTATCCAATTTGCAACCTGATGGAGGTCAGTATAGATGGACTAATAGAACAAGTCCCACACACTGCTAGAAGCCCAAATATTTTTTCAGAGGTAGATGCAGAAAAAAAATATATTCAGTTTGTAACCTGATGGAGGTCAGTATAGATGCACTAATAGAACAAGTCCCACACAATGCTAGAAGGCCAAATATTTTTTCAGCGCTAGATGCAGAAAAATATTATATTCAATTTGCAACCTGATGGAGGTCAGTATAGATGGACTAATAGAACAAGTCCCACACACAGCTAGAAGCCCAAATATTTTTTCAGAGGTAGATGCAGAAAAAAATTATATTCAGTTTGCAACCTGATGGAGGTCAGTATAGATGGACTAATAGATCAAGTCCCGCACACTGCTAGAAGGCCAAATATTTTTTCAGAGCTAGATGCAGAAAAAAATTATATTCAATTTGCAACCTGATGGAGGTCAGTATAGATGGACTAATAGAACAAGTCCCACACACTGCTAGAAGGCCAAATATTTTTTCAGAGCTAGATGCAGAAAAATATTATATTCAATTTGCAACCTGATGGAGGTCAGTATAGATGGACTAATAGAACAAGTCTCACACACTGCTAGAAGCCCAAATATTTTTTCAGAGGTAGATGCAGAAAAAAATTATATTCAGTTTGCGACCTGATGGAGGTCAGTATAGATGGACTAATAGAAAAAGTCCCACACACTGCTAGAAGACCAAATATTTTTTCAGAGCTAGATGCAGAAAAAAATTATAATCAATTTGCAACCTGATGGAGGTCAGTATAGATGGACTAATACAACAAGTCCCACACACTGCTAGAAGGCCAAATAGTTATTCAGAGGTAGATGCAGAAAAAAATTATATTCAGTTTGCAACCTGATGGAGGTCAGTATAGATGGACTAATAGAACAAGTCCCACACACTGCTAGAAGGCCAAAGATTTTTTCAGAGCTAGATGCAGAAAAAAATTGTATTCAATTTGCAACCTGATGGAGGTCAGTATAGATGGACTAATAGAACAAGTCCCACACACTGCTAGAAGGCCAAATAGTTATTCAGAGCTAGATGCAGAAAAAAATTATATTCAATTTGCAACCTGATGGGGGTCAGTATAGATGGACTAATAGAACAAGTCCCACACACTGCTAGAAGGCCAAATATTTTTTCAGAGCTAGATGGAGAAAAATATTATATTCAATGTGCAACCTGATGGAGATCAGTATAGATGGACTAATAGAACAAGTCCCACACACTGCTAGAAGGCCAAATATTTTTTCAGAGCTATATGCAGAAAAAAATTATATTCAATTTGCAACCTGATGGAGGTCAATATAGATGGACTAATAGTACAAGTCCCACACTGGTAGAAGCCCAAATATTTTTTCAGAGGTAGATGCAGAAAAAAATTATATTCAATTTGCAACCTGATGGAGGTCAGTATAGATGGACTAATAGAACAAGTCCCACACACAGCTAGAAGCCCAAATATTTTTTCAGAGGTAGATGCAGAAAAAAATTATATTCAGTTTGCAACCTGATGGAGGTCAGTATAGATGGACTAATAGAGCAAGTCCCACACACTGCAAGAAGGCCAAATATTTTTTCAAAGCTAGATGCAGAAAAAAATTATATTCAATTTGCAACCTGATGGAGGTCAGTATAGATGGACTAATAGAATAAGTCTCACACACTGCTAGAAGCCCAAATATTTTTTCAGAGGTAGATGCAGAAAAACATTATATTCAGTTTGGAACCTGATGGAGGTCAGTATAGATGGACTAATAGAACAAGTCCAACACACTGCTAGAAGGCCAAATATTTTTTTCAGAGCTAGATGCAGAAAAAAATTATATTCAATTTGCAACCTGATGGAGGTCAGTATAGATGGACTAATAGTACAAGTCCCACACACTGCTAGAAGCCTAAAAATTTTTTCAGAGGTAGATGCAGAAAAAAATTATATTCAATTTGCAACCTGATGGAGGTCAGTATAGATGGACTAATAGAACAAGTCCCACACACAGCTAGAAGCCCAAATATTTTTTCAGAGGTAGATGCAGAAAAAAAATATATTCAGTTTGCAACCTGATGGAGGTCAGTATAGATGGACTAATAGAACAAGTCCCACACACTGCTAGAAGCCCAAATATTTTTTCAGAGGTAGATGCAGAAAAAAATTATATTCAGTTTGCAACCTGATAGAGATCAGTATAGATGGACTAATAGAACAAGTCCCACACACTGCTACAAGGCCAAATATTTTTTCAGAGGTAGATGCAAAAAAAAATTATATTCAATTTGCAACCTGATGGAGGTCAGTATAGATGGACTAATAGAACAAGTCCCACACACAGCTAGAAGCCCAAATATTTTTTCAGAGGTAGATGCAGAAAAAAATTATATTCAGTTTGCAACCTGATGGAGGTCAGTATAGATGGACTAATAGAACAAGTCCCACACACTGCTAGAAGCCCAAATATTTTTTCAGAGGTAGATGCAGAAAAAGAATATATTCAGTTTGCATTCTGATGGAGGTCAGTATAGATGGACTAATAGAACAAGTCCCACACACTGCTACAAGGCCAAATATTTTTTCAGAGCTAGATGCAGAAAAAAATTATATTCAATTTGCAACCTGATGGAGGTCAGTATAGATGGACTAATAGAACAAGTCCCACACACTGCTAGAAGCCCAATTATTTTTTCAGAGGTAGATGCAGAAAAAATTATATTCAGTTTGCAACCTGATGGAGGTCAGTATAGATGGACTAATAGAACAAGTCCCACACACTGCTACAAGGCCAAATATTTTTTCAGAGCTAGATGCAGAAAAAAATTATATTCAATTTGCAACCTGATGGAGGTCAGTATAGATGGACTAATAGAACAAGTCCCACACACTGCTAGAAGCCCAATTATTTTTTCAGAGGTAGATGCAGAAAAAAATTATATTCAGATTGCAACCTGATGGAGATCAGTAAAGATGGACTAATAGAACAAGTCCCACACACTGCTAGAAGGCCAAATATTTTTTCAAAGCTAGATTCAGAAAAAAAATGTATTCAATTTGCAACCTAATTGAGGTCAGTAAAGATGCACTAATAGAACAATTCCCACACACTGCTAGAAGGCCAAATATTTTATCACAGCTAGATGCAGAAAAAAATTGTATTCAATTTGCAACCTGATTGAGGTCAGTATAGATGGACTAATAGAACAAGTCCCACACACTGCTAGAAGGCCAATTAGTTATTCAGAGCTAGATGCAGAACAAAATTATATTCAGTTTGCAACCTGATGGAGGTCAGTATAGATGGACTAATAGAACAAGTCCCACACACTGCTAGAAGCCCAAATATTTTTTCAGAGGTAGATGCAGAAAAAAATTATATTCAGTTTGCAACCTGATGGAGGTCAGTATAAATGGACCAATGGAACATGTGCCACACACTGCTAGAAGGCCAAATATTTTTTCAGAGCTAGATGCAGAAAAAAATTGTATCCAATTTGCAACCTGATGGAGGTCAGTATAGATGGACTAATAGAACAAGTCCCACACACTGCTAGAAACCCAAATATTTTTTCAGAGGTATGTGCAGAAAAAAATTATATTCAGTTTGTAACCTGATGGAGGTCAGTATAGATGGACTAATAGAACAAGTCCCCACACACTGCTAGAAGGCCAAATATTTTTTCAGAGCTAGATGCAGAAAAATATTATATTCAATTTGCAACCTGATGGAGGTCAGTATAGATGGACTAATAGAACATGTCCCACACACAGCTGGAAGCCCAAATATTTTTTCAGAGGTAGATGCAGAAAAAAATTATATTCTGTTTGCAACCTGATGGAGGTCAGTATAGATGGACTTATAGATCAAGTCCCACAGACTGCTAGAAGGCCAAATATCTTTTCAGAGCTAGATGCAGAAAACAATTATATTCAATTTGCAACCTGATGGAGGTCAGTATAGATGGACTAATAGAACAAGTCCCACACACTGCTAGAAGGCCAAATATTTTTTCAGAGCTAGATGCAGAAAAAAATTGTATTCAATTTGCAACTTGATGGAGGTCAGTATAGATGGACTAATAGAACAAGTCCCACATACTGCCAGAAGGCCAAATAGTTATTCAGAGCTAGATGCAGAAAAAAATTATATTCAGTTTGCAACCTGTTGGAGGTCAGCATAGATGGACTAATAGAACAAGTCCCACACACAGCTAGAAGGCCAAATATTTTTTCAGAGCTAGATGCAGAAAAATATTATATTCAATCTGCAACCTGATGGAGGTCAGTATAGATGGACTAATAGAACAAGTCCCACACACTGCTAGAAGCCCAAATATTTTTTCAGAGGTGGATGCAGAAAAAAATTATATTCAGTTTGCAACCTGATGGAGGTCAGTATAGATGAACTAATAGATCAAGTCCCGCACACTGCTAGAAGGCCAAATAGTTTTTCAGAGCTAGATGCAGATAAAAATTATATTCAATTTGCAACCTGATGGAGGTCAGTATAGATGGACTAATAGAACAAGTCCCACACACTGCTAGAAGGCCAAATATTTTTTCAGAGCTAGATGCAGAAAAATATTATATTCAATTTGCAACCTGATGGAGGTCAGTATAGATGGACTAATAGAACAAGTCCCACACACTGCTAGAAGGCCAAATATTTTTTCAGAGCTATATTCAGAAAAAAATTATATTCAATTTGCAACATGATGGAGGTCAGTATAGATAAACTAATAGAACAAGTCCCACACACTGCTAGAAGACCAAATATTTTTTCAGAGCTAGATGCAGAAAAAAATTATAATCATTTTGCAACCTGATGGAGGTCAGTATAGATGGACTAATACAACATGTCCCACACACTGCTAGAAGCCCAAATATTTTTTCAGAGGTCGATACAGACAAAAATTATATTCAGTTTGCAACCTGATGGAGGTCAGTATAGATAGACTAATAGAACAAATCCCACACACTGCTAGAAGGCCAAATATTTTTTCAGAGGTAGATGCTAAAAATATAATATTCAATTTGAAACCTGATGGAGGTCAATATAGAACGACTAATAGAACAAGTCCCATACCCAGCTAGAAGCCCAAAGATTTTTTCAGAGGTAGATACAGAAAAAAATTATATTCAGTTTGCAACCTGATGGAGGTCAGTATAGATTGACTAATAGAACAAGTCCCGCACACTGCTAGAAGGCCAAATATTTTTTCAGAGCTAGATGCAGAAAAAAATTATATTCAATTTGCAACCTGATGGAGGTCAGTATAGATGGACTAATAGAACAAGTCCCACAGACTGCTAGAAGCCCAAATATTTTTTTCAGAGGTAGATGCAGAAAAAAATTATATTCAGTTTGCAACCTGATGGAGGTCAGTATAGATGGACTAATAGAACCAGTCCCACACACTGCTAGAAGCCCAAATATTTTTTCAAAGGTAGATGCAGAAAAAAATTATATTCAGTTTGCAATCTGATGGAGGTCAGTATGGATGGACTAATAGAACAAGTCCCACACACTGCTAGAAGGCCAAATATTTTTTCAGAGCTATATTCAGAAAAAAATTATATTCAATTTGCTACCTGATGGAGGTCAGTATAGATGGACTAATAGAACAAGTACCACACACTGCTAGAAGCCCAAATATTTTTTCAGAGGTAGATGCAGAAAAATATTATATTCAATTTGCAACCTGATGGAGGTCAGTGTAGATGGACTAATAGAACACGTCCCACGCACAGCTAGAAGCCCAAATATTTTTTCAGAGGTAGATGCAGAAAAAAGTTATAATCAGTTTGCAACCTGATGGAGGTCAGTATAGATGGACTAATAGAACAAGTCCCACACACTGCTAGAAGACCAAATATTTTTTCAGAGCTAGATGCAGAAAAAAATTATAATCAATTTGCAACCTGATGGAGGTCAGTATAGATGGACTAATAGAACAAGTCCCACACACTGCTAGAAGCCCAAATATTTTTTCAGAGGTAGATGCAGAAAAAAATTATATTCAGTTTGCAACCTGATGGAGGTCAGTATAGATGGACTAATTGAACAAGTCCCACAGAGAGCTAGAAGCCCAAATATTTTTTCAGAGGTAGATGCAGAAAAAAATTATATTCAGTTTGTAACCTGATGGAGGTCAGTATAGATGGACTAATAGAACAAGTCCCACACACTGCTAGAAGGCCAAATATTTTTTCAGAGCTAGATGCAGAAAAAAATTATATTCAATTTGCAACCCGATGGAGGTCAGTATAGATGGACTAATAGAACAAGTCCCACAAATTCCTAGAAGCCCAAATATTTTTTCAGAGGTGGATGCAGAAAAAAATTATATTCAGTTTGCAACCTGATGGAGGACAGCATAGATGGACTAATAGAACAAGTCCCACACACTGCTAGAAGGCCAAATATTTTTTCAGAGCCAGATGCAGAAAAATTTTATATTCAATTTGCAACCTGATGGAGGTCAGTATAGATGGACTAATAGAACAAGGCCCACACCCAGCTAGAAGCCCAAATATTTTTTCAGAGGTAGATGCAGAAAAAAATTATATTCAGTTTGCAACCTGAAGGAGGTCAGTATAGATGGACTAATTGAACAAGTCCCACACACTGCTAGAAGGCCAAATATTTTTTCAGAGCTAGATGCAGAAAAAAATTGTATTCAATTTGCAACCTGATTGAGGTCAGTATAGATGGACTAATAGAACAAGTCCCACACACTGCTAGAAGGGCAAATATTTTTTCAGAGCTAGATGCAGAAAAAAATTGTATTCAATTTGCAACCTGATTGAGGTCAGTATAGATGGACTAATAGAGCAAGTCCCACACACTGCTAGAAGGCCAATTAGTTATTCAGAGCTAGATGCAGAAAAAAATTATATTCAGTTTGCAACCTGATGGAGGTCAGTATAGATGGACTAATAGAACAAGTCCCACACACTGCTAGAAGCCCAAATATTTTTTCAGAGGTAGATGCAGAAAAAAATTATATTCAGTTTGCAACCTGATGGAGGTCAGTATAAATGGACCAATAGAACATGTCCCACACACTGCTAGAAGGCCAAATATTTTTTCAGAGCTAGATGCAGAAAAAAATTGTATCCAATTTGCAACCTGATGGAGGTCAGTATAGATGGACTAATAGAACAAGTCCCACACACTGCTAGAAGCCCAAATATTTTTTCAGAGGTAGATGCATAAAAAAATTATATTCAGTTTGTAACCTGATGGAGGTCAGTATAGATGGACTAATAGAACAAGTCCCACACACTGCTAGAAGGCCAAATATTTTTTCAGAGCTAGATGCAGAAAAAAATTGTATTCAATTTGCAACCTGATGGAGGTCAGTATAGATGAACTAATAGAACAAGTCCCACACACTGCTGGAAGGCCAAATAGTTATTCAGAGCTAGATGCAGAAAAAAATTATATTCAGTTTGCAACCTGATGGAGGTCAGTATAGATGGACTAATAGAACAAGTCCCACACACTGCTAGAAGGCCAAATATTTTTTCAGAGCTAGATGTAGAAAAATATTATATTCAATTTGCAACCTGATGGAGGTCAGTATAGATGGACTAATAGAACAAGTCCCACACACAGCTAGAAGCCCAAATATTTTTTCAGCGGTAGATGCAGAAAAAAATGATATTCAGTTTGCAACCTGTTGGAGGTCAGTATAGATGGACTAATAGATCAAATCCCGCACACTGCTAGAAGGCCAAATATTTTTTCAGAGCTAGATGCAGAAAAAAATTATATTCAATTTGCAACCTGATGGAGGATCAGTATAGATGGACTAATAGAACAAGTCCCACACACTGCTAGAACGCCAAATATTTTTTCAGAGCTCTATTCAGAAAAAAATTATATTCAATTTGCAACCTGATGGAGGTCAGTATAGATGGACTTATAGAACAAGTCCCACACACTGCTAGAAGCCCAAATATTTTTTCAGAGGTAGATGCAGAAAAATATTATATTCAATTTGCAACCTGATGGATGTCAGTGTAGATGGACTAATAGAACAAGTCCCACACACAGCTAGAAGCCCAAATATTTTTTCAGAGGTAGATGCAGAAAAAAAATATATTCAGTTTGCGACCTGATGGAGGTCAGTATAGATGGACTAATAGAACAAGTCCCACACACTGCTAGAAGACCAAATATTTTTTCAGAGCTAGATGCAGAAAAAAATTATAATCAATTTGCAACCTGATGGAGGTCAGTATAGATGGACTAATACAACAAGTCCCACACACTGCTAGAAGGCCAAATATTTTTTCAGAGCTAGATGCAGAAAAAAATTATATTCAATTTGCAACCCGATGGAGGTCAGTATAGATGGCCTAATAGAACAAGTTCCACACACTGCTAGAAGCCCAAATATTTTTTCAGAGCTAGATGCAGAAAAAAATTATATTCAGTTTGCAACCTGATGGAAGTAAGTATAGATGGACTAATAGAACAAGTCCCACACACTGCTAGAAGGCCAAATATTTTTTCAGAGCCAGATGCAGAAAAATATTATATTCAATTTGCAACCTGAAGGAGGTCAGTATAGATGGACTAATAGAACAAGGCCCACACCCAGCTAGAAGCCCAAATATTTTTTCAGAGGTAGATGCAGAAAAAAATTATATTCAGTTTGCAACCTGAAGGAGGTCAGTATAGATGGACTAATTGAACAAGTCCCACACACTGCTAGATGGCCAAATATTTTTTCAGAGCTAGATGCAGAAAAAAATTGTATTCAATTTGCAACCTGATTGAGGTCAGTATAGATTGACTAATAGAACAAGTCCCACACACTGCTAGAAGGGCAAATATTTTTTCAGAGCTAGATGCAGAAAAAAATTGTATTCAATTTGCAACCTGATTGAGGTCAGTATAGATGGACTAATAGAACAAGTCCCACACACTGCTAGAAGGCCAATTAGTTGTTCAGAGCTAGATGCAGAAAAAAATTATATTCAGTTTGCAACCTGATGGAGGTCAGTATAGATGGACTAATAGAACAAGTCCCACACACTGCTAGAAGCCCAAATATTTTTTCAGAGGTAGATGCAGAAAAAAATTATATTCAGTTTGCAACCTGATGGAGGTCAGTATAAATGGACCAATAGAACATGTCCCACACACTGCTAGAAGGCCAAATATTTTTTCAGAGCTAGATGCAGAAAAAAATTGTATTCAATTTGCAACCTGATGGAGGTCAGTATAGATGGACTAATAGAACAAGGCCCACACCCAGCTAGAAACCCAAATATTTTTTCAGAGGTAGATGCAGAAAAAAATTATATTCAGTTTGCAACCTGAAGGAGGTCAGTATAGATGGACTAATTGAACAAGTCCCACACACTGCTAGAAGGCCAAATATTTTTTCAGAGCTAGATGCAGAAAAAAATTGTATTCAATTTGCAACCTGATTGAGGTCAGTATAGATGGACTAATAGAACAAGTCCTACACACTGCTAGAAGGCCAATTAGTTGTTCAGAGCTAGATGCAGAAAAAAATTATATTCAGTTTGCAACCTGATGGAGGTCAGTATAGATGGACTAATAGAACAAGTCCCACACACTGCTAGAAGCCCAAATATTTTTTCAGAGGTAGATGCAGAAAAAAATTAAATTCAGTTTGTAACCTGATGGAGGTCAGTATAGATGGACTAATAGTACAAGTCCCACACACTGCTAGAAGCCTAAAAATTTTTTCAGAGGTAGATGCAGAAAAAAATTATATTCAATTTGCAACCTGATGGAGGTCAGTATAGATGGACTAATAGAACAAGTCCCACACACAGCTAGAAGCCCAAATATTTTTTCAGAGGTAGATGCAGAAAAAAAATATATTCAGTTTGCAACCTGATGGAGGTCAGTATAGATGGACTAATAGAACAAGTCCCACACACTGCTAGAAGCCCAAATATTTTTTCAGAGGTAGATGCAGAAAAAAATTATATTCAGTTTGCAACCTGATAGAGATCAGTATAGATGGACTAATAGAACAAGTCCCACACACTGCTACAAGGCCAAATATTTTTTCAGAGGTAGATGCAAAAAAAAATTATATTCAATTTGCAACCTGATGGAGGTCAGTATAGATGGACTAATAGAACAAGTCCCACACACAGCTAGAAGCCCAAATATTTTTTCAGAGGTAGATGCAGAAAAAAATTATATTCAGTTTGCAACCTGATGGAGGTCAGAATAGATGGACTAATAGAACAAGTCCCACACACTGCTAGAAGCCCAAATATTTTTTCAGAGGTAGATGCAGAAAAAGAATATATTCAGTTTGCATTCTGATGGAGGTCAGTATAGATGGACTAATAGAACAAGTCCCACACACTGCTACAAGGCCAAATATTTTTTCAGAGCTAGATGCAGAAAAAAATTATATTCAATTTGCAACCTGATGGAGGTCAGTATAGATGGACTAATAGAACAAGTCCCACACACTGCTAGAAGCCCAATTATTTTTTCAGAGGTAGATGCAGAAAAAATTATATTCAGTTTGCAACCTGATGGAGGTCAGTATAGATGGACTAATAGAACAAGTCCCACACACTGCTACAAGGCCAAATATTTTTTCAGAGCTAGATGCAGAAAAAAATTATATTCAATTTGCAACCTGATGGAGGTCAGTATAGATGGACTAATAGAACAAGTCCCACACACTGCTAGAAGCCCAATTATTTTTTCAGAGGTAGATGCAGAAAAAAATTATATTCAGATTGCAACCTGATGGAGATCAGTAAAGATGGACTAATAGAACAAGTCCCACACACTGCTAGAAGGCCAAATATTTTTTCAAAGCTAGATGCAGAAAAAAATTATATTCAATTTGCAACCTGCTGGAGGTCAGTATAGATGGACTAATAGAACAAGTCCCACACACTGCTAGAAGGCCAAATACTTTTTCAGAGCTAGATGCAGAAAAAAATTATATTCAATTTGCAACCTGATGGAGGTCAGTATAGATGGACTAATAGAACAAGTCCCACATACTGCTAGAAGGCCAAATATTTTTTCAGAGGTAGATGCAGAAAAAAATTATATTCAGTTTGCAACCTGATGGAGGTCAGTATAGATGGACTAATAGAACAAGTCTCACACACTGCTAGAAGGCCAAATATTTTTTCAGAGCTAGATGCAGAAAAAAAATGTATTCAATTTGCAACCTAATTGAGGTCAGTAAAGATGCACTAATAGAACAATTCCCACACACTGCTAGAAGGCCAAATATTTTATCAGAGCTAGATGCAGAAAAAAATTGTATTCAATTTGCAACCTGATTGAGGTCAGTATAGATGGACTAATAGAACAAGTCCCACACACTGCTAGAAGGCCAATTAGTTATTCAGAGCTAGATGCAGAACAAAATTATATTCAGTTTGCAACCTGATGGAGGTCAGTATAGATGGACTAATAGAACAAGTCCCACACACTGCTAGAAGGCCAAATACTTTTTCAGAGCTAGATGCAGAAAAAAATTATATTCAATTTGCAACCTGATGGAGGTCAGTATAGATGGACTAATAGAACAAGTCCCACATACTGCTAGAAGGCCAAATATTTTTTCAGAGGTAGATGCAGAAAAAAATTATATTCAGTTTGCAACCTGATGGAGGTCAGTATAGATGGACTAATAGAACAAGTCCCACACACTGCTAGAAGGCCAAATATTTTTTCAGAGCTAGATTCAGAAAAAAAATGTATTCAATTTGCAACCTAATTGAGGTCAGTAAAGATGCACTAATAGAACAATTCCCACACACTGCTAGAAGGCCAAATATTTTATCACAGCTAGATGCAGAAAAAAATTGTATTCAATTTGCAACCTGATTGAGGTCAGTATAGATGGACTAATAGAACAAGTCCCACACACTGCTAGAAGGCCAATTAGTTATTCAGAGCTAGATGCAGAAAAAATTATATTCAGTTTGCAACCTGATGGAGGTCAGTATAGATGGACTAATAGAACAAGTCCCACACACTGCTAGAAGCCCAAATATTTTTTCAGAGGTAGATGCAGAAAAAAATTATATTCAGTTTGCAACCTGATGGAGGTCAGTATAAATGGACCAATGGAACATGTCCCACACACTGCTAGAAGGCCAAATATTTTTTCAGAGCTAGATGCAGAAAAAAATTGTATCCAATTTGCAACCTGATGGAGGTCAGTATAGATGGACTAATAGAACAAGTCCCACACACTGCTAGAAACCCAAATATTTTTTCAGAGGTATGTGCAGAAAAAAATTATATTCAGTTTGTAACCTGATGGAGGTCAGTATAGATGGACTAATAGAACAAGTCCCACACACTGCTAGAAGGCCAAATATTTTTTCAGAGCTAGATGCAGAAAAATATTATATTCAATTTGCAACCTGATGGAGGTCAGTATAGATGGACTAATAGAACATGTCTCACACACAGCTGGAAGCCCAAATATTTTTTCAGAGGTAGATGCAGAAAAAAATTATATTCTGTTTGCAACCTGATGGAGGTCAGTATAGATGGACTTATAGATCAAGTCCCACAGACTGCTAGAAGGCCAAATATCTTTTCAGAGCTAGATGCAGAAAACAATTATATTCAATTTGCAACCTGATGGAGGTCAGTATAGATGGACTAATAGAACAAGTCCCACACACTGCTAGAAGGCCAAATATTTTTTCAGAGCTAGATGCAGAAAAAAATTGTATTCAATTTGCAACTTGATGGAGGTCAGTATAGATGGACTAATAGAACAAGTCCCACATACTGCCAGAAGGCCAAATAGTTATTCAGAGCTAGATGCAGAAAAAAATTATATTCAGTTTGCAACCTGTTGGAGGTCAGCATAGATGGACTAATAGAACAAGTCCCACACACAGCTAGAAGGCCAAATATTTTTTCAGAGCTAGATGCAGAAAAATATTATATTCAATCTGCAACCTGATGGAGGTCAGTATAGATGGACTAATAGAACAAGTCCCACACACTGCTAGAAGCCCAAATATTTTTTCAGAGGTGGATGCAGAAAAAAATTATATTCAGTTTGCAACCTGATGGAGGTCAGTATAGATGAACTAATAGATCAAGTCCCGCACACTGCTAGAAGGCCAAATAGTTTTTCAGAGCTAGATGCAGATAAAAATTATATTCAATTTGCAACCTGATGGAGGTCAGTATAGATGGACTAATAGAACAAATCCCACACACTGCTAGAAGGCCAAATATTTTTTCAGAGGTAGATGCTAAAAATATAATATTCAATTTGAAACCTGATGGAGGTCAATATAGAAGGACTAATAGAACAAGTCCCATACCCAGCTAGAAGCCCAAAGATTTTTTCAGAGGTAGATACAGAAAAAAATTATATTCAGTTTGCAACCTGATGGAGGTCAGTATAGATGGACTAATAGAACAAGTCCCGCACACTGCTAGAAGGCCAAATATTTTTTCAGAGCTAGATGCAGAAAAAAATTATATTCAATTTGCAACCTGATGGAGGTCAGTATAGATGGACTAATAGAACAAGTCCCACACACTGCTAGAAGCCCAAATATTTTTTTCAGAGGTAGATGCAGAAAAAAATTATATTCAGTTTGCAACCTGATGGAGGTCAGTATAGATGGACTAATAGAACCAGTCCCACACACTGCTAGAAGCCCAAATATTTTTTCAAAGGTAGATGCAGAAAAAAATTATATTCAGTTTGCAATCTGATGGAGGTCAGTATGGATGGACTAATAGAACAAGTCCCACACACTGCTAGAAGGCCAAATATTTTTTCAGAGCTATATTCAGAAAAAAATTATATTCAATTTGCTACCTGATGGAGGTCAGTATAGATGGACTAATAGAACAAGTACCACACACTGCTAGAAACCCAAATATTTTTTCAGAGGTAGATGCAGAAAAATATTATATTCAATTTGCAACCTGATGGAGGTCAGTGTAGATGGACTAATAGAACACGTCCCACGCACAGCTAGAAGCCCAAATATTTTTTCAGAGGTAGATGCAGAAAAAAGTTATAATCATTTTGCAACCTGATGGAGGTCAGTATAGATGGACTAATAGAACAAGTCCCACACACTGCTAGAAGACCAAATATTTTTTCAGAGCTAGATGCAGAAAAAAATTATAATCAATTTGCAACCTGATGGAGGTCAGTATAGATGGACTAATAGAACAAGTCCCACACACTGCTAGAAGCCCAAATATTTTTTCAGAGGTAGATGCAGAAAAAAATTATATTCAGTTTGCAACCTGATGGAGGTCAGTATAGATGGACTAATTGAACAAGTCCCACAGAGAGCTAGAAGCCCAAATATTTTTTCAGAGGTAGATGCAGAAAAAAATTATATTCAGTTTGTAACCTGATGGAGGTCAGTATAGATGGACTAATAGAACAAGTCCCACACACTGCTAGAAGGCCAAATATTTTTTCAGAGCTAGATGCAGAAAAAAATTATATTCAATTTGCAACCCGATGGAGGTCAGTATAGATGGACTAATAGAACAAGTCCCACAAATTCCTAGAAGCCCAAATATTTTTTCAGAGGTGGATGCAGAAAAAAATTATATTCAGTTTGCAACCTGATGGAGGACAGCATAGATGGACTAATAGAACAAGTCCCACACACTGCTAGAAGGCCAAATATTTTTTCAGAGCCAGATGCAGAAAAATTTTATATTCAATTTGCAACCTGATGGAGGTCAGTATAGATGGACTAATAGAACAAGGCCCACACCCAGCTAGAAGCCCAAATATTTTTTCAGAGGTAGATGCAGAAAAAAATTATATTCAGTTTGCAACCTGAAGGAGGTCAGTATAGATGGACTAATTGAACAAGTCCCACACACTGCTAGAAGGCCAAATATTTTTTCAGAGCTAGATGCAGAAAAAAATTGTATTCAATTTGCAACCTGATTGAGGTCAGTATAGATGGACTAATAGAACAAGTCCCACACACTGCTAGAAGGGCAAATATTTTTTCAGAGCTAGATGCAGAAAAAAATTGTATTCAATTTGCAACCTGATTGAGGTCAGTATAGATGGACTAATAGAGCAAGTCCCACACACTGCTAGAAGGCCAATTAGTTATTCAGAGCTAGATGCAGAAAAAAATTATATTCAGTTTGCAACCTGATGGAGGTCAGTATAGATGGACTAATAGAACAAGTCCCACACACTGCTAGAAGCCCAAATATTTTTTCAGAGGTAGATGCAGAAAAAAATTATATTCAGTTTGCAACCTGATGGAGGTCAGTATAAATGGACCAATAGAACATGTCCCACACACTGCTAGAAGGCCAAATATTTTTTCAGAGCTAGATGCAGAAAAAAATTGTATCCAATTTGCAACCTGATGGAGGTCAGTATAGATGGACTAATAGAACAAGTCCCACACACTGCTAGAAGCCCAAATATTTTTTCAGAGGTAGATGCATAAAAAAATTATATTCAGTTTGTAACCTGATGGAGGTCAGTATAGATGGACTAATAGAACAAGTCCCACACACTGCTAGAAGGCCAAATATTTTTTCAGAGCTAGATGCAGAAAAAAATTGTATTCAATTTGCAACCTGATGGAGGTCAGTATAGATGAACTAATAGAACAAGTCCCACACACTGCTGGAAGGCCAAATAGTTATTCAGAGCTAGATGCAGAAAAAAATTATATTCAGTTTGCAACCTGATGGAGGTCAGTATAGATGGACTAATAGAACAAGTCCCACACACTGCTAGAAGGCCAAATATTTTTTCAGAGCTAGATGTAGAAAAATATTATATTCAATTTGCAACCTGATGGAGGTCAGTATAGATGGACTAATAGAACAAGTCCCACACACAGCTAGAAGCCCAAATATTTTTTCAGCGGTAGATGCAGAAAAAAATGATATTCAGTTTGCAACCTGTTGGAGGTCAGTATAGATGGACTAATAGATCAAATCCCGCACACTGCTAGAAGGCCAAATATTTTTTCAGAGCTAGATGCAGAAAAAAATTATATTCAATTTGCAACCTGATGGAGGTCAGTATAGATGGACTAATAGAACAAGTCCCACACACTGCTAGAACGCCAAATATTTTTTCAGAGCTCTATTCAGAAAAAAATTATATTCAATTTGCAACCTGATGGAGGTCAGTATAGATGGACTTATAGAACAAGTCCCACACACTGCTAGAAGCCCAAATATTTTTTCAGAGGTAGATGCAGAAAAATATTATATTCAATTTGCAACCTGATGGATGTCAGTGTAGATGGACTAATAGAACAAGTCCCACACACAGCTAGAAGCCCAAATATTTTTTCAGAGGTAGATGCAGAAAAAAAATATATTCAGTTTGCGACCTGATGGAGGTCAGTATAGATGGACTAATAGAACAAGTCCCACACACTGCTAGAAGACCAAATATTTTTTCAGAGCTAGATGCAGAAAAAAATTATAATCAATTTGCAACCTGATGGAGGTCAGTATAGATGGACTAATACAACAAGTCCCACACACTGCTAGAAGGCCAAATATTTTTTCAGAGCTAGATGCAGAAAAAAATTATATTCAATTTGCAACCCGATGGAGGTCAGTATAGATGGACTAATAGAACAAGTTCCACACACTGCTAGAAGCCCAAATATTTTTTCAGAGCTAGATGCAGAAAAAAATTATATTCAGTTTGCAACCTGATGGAAGTAAGTATAGATGGACTAATAGAACAAGTCCCACACACTGCTAGAAGGCCAAATATTTTTTCAGAGCCAGATGCAGAAAAATATTATATTCAATTTGCAACCTGAAGGAGGTCAGTATAGATGGACTAATAGAACAAGGCCCACACCCAGCTAGAAGCCCAAATATTTTTTCAGAGGTAGATGCAGAAAAAAATTATATTCAGTTTGCAACCTGAAGGAGGTCAGTATAGATGGACTAATTGAACAAGTCCCACACACTGCTAGAAGGCCAAATATTTTTTCAGAGCTAGATGCAGAAAAAAATTGTATTCAATTTGCAACCTGATTGAGGTCAGTATAGATGGACTAATAGAACAAGTCCCACACACTGCTAGAAGGGCAAATATTTTTTCAGAGCTAGATGCAGAAAAAAATTGTATTCAATTTGCAACCTGATTGAGGTCAGTATAGATGGACTAATAGAACAAGTCCCACACACTGCTAGAAGGCCAATTAGTTGTTCAGAGCTAGATGCAGAAAAAAATTATATTCAGTTTGCAACCTGATGGATATCAGTATAGATGAACTAATAGAACAAGTCCCACACACTGCTAGAAGCCCAAAAATTTTTTCAGAGCTAGATGCAGAAAAAAATTATATTCAGTTTGCAACCTGATGGAGGTCAGTATAAATGGACCAATAGAACATGTCCCACACACTGCTAGAAGGCCAAATATTTTTTCAGAGCTAGATGCAGAAAAAAATTGTATTCAATTTGCAACCTGATGGAGGTCAGTATAGATGGACTAATAGAACAAGGCCCACACCCAGCTAGAAGCCCAAATATTTTTTCAGAGGTAGATGCAGAAAAAAATTATATTCAGTTTGCAACCTGAAGGAGGTCAGTATAGATGGACTAATTGAACAAGTCCCACACACTGCTAGAAGGCCAAACATTTTTTCAGAGCTAGATGCAGAAAAAAATTGTATTCAATTTGCAACCTGATTGTGGTCAGTATAGATGGACTAGTAGAACAAGTCCTACACACTGCTAGAAGGCCAATTAGTTGTTCAGAGGTAGATGCAGAAAAAAATTATATTCAGTTTGCAACCTGATGGAGGTCAGTATAGATGGACTAATAGAACAAGTCCCACACACTGCTAGAAGGCCAAATATTTTTTCAGAACTAGATGCAGAAAAAAATTATATTCAATTTGCAACCCGATGGAGGTCAGTATAGATGGACTAATAGAACAAGTTCCACACACTGCTAGAAGCCCAAATATTTTTTCAGAGCTAGATGCAGAAAAAAATTATATTCAGTTTGCAACCTGATGGAAGTAAGTATAGATGGACTAATAGAACAAGTCCCACACACTGCTAGAAGGCCAAATATTTTTTCAGAGCCAGATGCAGAAAAATATTATATTCAATTTGCAACCTGAAGGAGGTCAGTATAGATGGACTAATAGAACAAGGCCCACACCCAGCTAGAAGCCCAAATATTTTTTCAGAGGTAGATGCAGAAAAAAATTATATTCAGTTTGCAACCTGAAGGAGGTCAGTATAGATGGACTAATTGAACAAGTCCCACACACTGCTAGAAGGCCAAATATTTTTTCAGAGCTAGATGCAGAAAAAAATTGTATTCAATTTGCAACCTGATTGAGGTCAGTATAGATGGACTAATAGAACAAGTCCCACACACTGCTAGAAGGGCAAATATTTTTTCAGAGCTAGATGCAGAAAAAAATTGTATTCAATTTGCAACCTGATTGAGGTCAGTATAGATGGACTAATAGAACAAGTCCCACACACTGCTAGAAGGCCAATTAGTTGTTCAGAGCTAGATGCAGAAAAAAATTATATTCAGTTTGCAACCTGATGGAGGTCAGTATAGATGGACTAATAGAACAAGTCCCACACACTGCTAGAAGCCCAAATATTTTTTCAGAGGTAGATGCAGAAAAAAATTATATTCAGTTTGCAACCTGATGGAGGTCAGTATAAATGGACCAATAGAACATGTCCCACACACTGCTAGAAGGCCAAATATTTTTTCAGAGCTAGATGCAGAAAAAAATTGTATTCAATTTGCAACCTGATGGAGGTCAGTATAGATGGACTAATAGAACAAGTCCCACACACAGCTAGAAGCACAAATATTTTTTCAGAGGTAGATGCAGAAAAAAATTATATTCAGTTTGCAACCTGATGGAGGTCAGTATAGATGGACTAATAGATCAAGTCCCGCACACTGCTAGAAGGCCAAATATTTTTTCAGAGCTAGATGCAGAAAAAAATTATATTCAATTTGCAACCTGATGGAGGTCAGTATAGATGGACTAATAGAACAAGTCCCACACACTGCTAGAAGGCCAAATATTTTTTCAGAGCTAGATGCAGAAAAATATTATATTCAATTTGCAACCTGATGGAGGTCAGTATAGATGGACTAATAGAACAAGTCCCACACACAGCTAGAAGCCCAAATATTTTTTCAGAGGTAGATGCAGAAAAAAATTATATTCAGTTTGCAACCTGATGGAGGTCAGTATAGATGGACTAATAGATCAAGTCCCGCACACTGCTAGAAGGCCAAATATTTTTTCAGAGCTAGATGCAGAAAAAAATTATATTCAATTTGCAACCTGATGGAGGTCAGTATAGATGGACTAATAGAAAAAGTCCCACACACTGCTAGAAGGCCAAATATTTTTTCAGAGCTAGATGCAGAAAAATATTATATTCAATTTGCAACCTGATGGAGGTCAGTATAGATGGACTAATAGAACAAGTCCCACACACTGCTAGAAGCCCAAATATTTTTTCAGAGGTAGATGCAGAAAAAAATTATATTCAGTTTGCAACCTGATGGAGGTCAGTATAGATGGACTAATAGAACAAGTCCCACACACTGCTAGAAGGCCAAATATTTTTTCAGAGCTATATTCAGAAAAAAATTATATTCAATTTGCAACCTGATGGAGGTCAGTATAGATGGACTAATAGAACAAGTCCCACACACTGCTAGAAGCCCAAATATTTTTTCAGAGTTAGATGCAGAAAAATATTATATTCAATTTGCAACCTGATGGAGGTCAGTATAGATGGACTAATAGAACAAGTCCCACACACAGCTAGAAGCCCAAATATTTTTTCAGAGGTAGATGCAGAAAAAAATTATATTCAGTTTAAGACCTGATGGAGGTCAGTATAGATGGACTAATAGAACAAGTCCCACACACTGCTAGAAGACCAAATATTTTTTCAGAGCAAGATGCAGAAAAAAATTATAATCAATTTGCAACCTGATGGAGGTCAGTATAGATGGACTAATACAACAAGTCCCACACACTGCTAGAAGGCCAAATATTTTTTCAGAGCTAGCTGCAGAAAAAAATTGTATTCAATTTGCAACCCGATAGAGGTCAGTATAGATGGACTAATAGAACAAGTCCCACACACTGCTAGAAGGCCAAATAGTTATTTAGAGCTAGATGCAGAAAAAAATTATATTCAGTTTGCAACCTGATGGAGGTCAGTATAGATGGACTAATAGAACAAGTCCCACACACTGCTAGATGGCCAAATATTTTTTCAGAGCTAGATGCAGTAAAATATTATATTCAATTTGCAACCTGATGGAGGTCAGTATAGATGGACTAATAGGACAAGTCCCACACACAGCTAGAAGCCCAAAATATTTTTTCAGAGGTAGATGCAGAAAAAAATTATATTCAGTTTGCAACCTGATGAAGGTCAGTATAGATGGACTTATAGATCAAGTCCCACACACTGCTAGAAGGCCAAATATTTTTTCAGAGCTAGATGCAGAAAACAATTATATTCAATTTGCAACCTGATGGAGGTCAGTATAGATGGACTAATAGAACAAGTCCCACACACTGCTAGAAGGCCAAATATTTTTTCAGAGGTAGATGCAGAAAAATATTATATTCAATTTGCAACCTGATGGAGGTCAGTATAGATGGACTAATAGAACAAGTCCCACACACAGCTAGAAGCCCAAATATTTTTTCAGAGGTAGATGCTGAAAAAAATTATATTCAGTTTGCAACCTGATGGAGGTCAGTATAGATGGACTAATAGAACAAGTCCCACACACTGCTAGAAGACCAAATATTTTTTCAGAGCTAGATGCAGAAAAAAATTATAATCAATTTCCAACCTGATGGAGGTCAGTATAGATGGACTAATACAACAAGTCCCACACACTGCTAGGAGGCCAAATATTTTTTCAGAGCTGGATGCAGAAAAAAATTGTATTCAATTTGCAACCTGATGGAGGTCAGTATAGATGGACTAATAGAACAAGTCCCACACACTGCTAGAAGGCCAAATAGTTATTCAGAGCTAGATGCAGAAAAAAATTATATTCAGTTTGCAACCTGTTGGAGGTCAGTATAGATGGACTAATAGAACAAGTCCCACACACTGCTAGAAGCCCAAATATTTTTTCAGAGCTAGATGCAGAAAAATATTATATTCAATTTGCAACCTGATGGAGGTCAGTATAGATGGACTAATAGAACAAGTCCCACACACTGCTAGAAGCCCAAATATTTTTTCAGAGGTAGATGCAGAAAAAAATTATATTCAGTTTGCAACCTGATGGAGGTCAGTCTAGATGGACTAATAGATCAAGTCCCGCACACTGCTAGAACGCCAAATATTTTTTCAGAGCTAGATGCAGAAAAAAATTATATTCAATTTGCAACCTGATGGAGGTCAGTATAGATGGACTAATAGAACAAGTCCCACACACTGCTAGAAGGCCAAATATTTTTTCAGAGCTAGATGCAGAAAAATATTATATTCAATTTGCAACCTGATGGAGGTCAGTATAGATGGACAAATAGAACAAGTCCCACACACTGCTCGAAGACCAAATATTTTTTCAGAGCTAGATGCAGAAAAAAATTATAATCATTTTGCAACCTGATGGAGGTCAGTATAGATGGACTAATACAACATGTCCCACACACTGCTAGAAGCCCAAATATTTTTTCAGAGGTCGATGCAGAAAAAAATTATATTCAGTTTGCAACCTGATGGAGGTCAGTATAGATGGACTAATAGACCAAGTCCCACACACTGCTAGAAGGCCAAATATTTTTTCAGAGGTAGATGCTAAAAATATTATATTCAATTTGAATCCTGATGGAGGTCAGTATAGATGGACTAATAGAACAAGTCCCATACCCAGCTGGAAGCCCAAATATTTTTTCAGAGGTAGATACAGAAAAAAATTATATTCAGTTTGCAACCTGATGGAGGTCAGTATAGATGGACTAATAGAACAAGTCCCGCACACTGCTAGAAGGCCAAATATTTTTTCAGAGCTAGATGTAGAATAAAATTATATTCAATTTGCAACCTGATGGAGGTCAGTATAGATGGACTAATAGAACAAGTCCCACCCACTGCTAGAAGCCCAAATATTTTTTTCAGGGGTAGATGCAGAAAAAAACTATATTCAGTTTGCAACCTGATGGAGGTCAGTATAGATGGACTAATAGAACAAGTCCCACACATTGCTAGAAGGCCAAATATTTTTTCAGAGCTAGATGCAGAAAAATATTATATTCAGTTTGCAACCTGATGGAGGTCAGTATAGATGGACTAATAGAACAGGTCCCACACACTGCTAGAAGCCCAAATATTTTTTCAGAGGTAGATGCAGAAAAAAATTATATTCAGTTTGCAACCTGATGGAGGTCAGTATAGATGGAATAATTGAACAAGTCCCACACACAGCTAGAAGCCAAAATATTTTTTCAGAGGTAGACGCAGAAAAAAATTATATTCAGTTTGCAACCTGATGGAGGTCAGTATAGATGGACTTAAAGATCAAGTCCCACACACTGCTAGAAGGCCAAATATTTTTTCAGAGCTAGATGCAGAAAAATATTATATTCAGTTTGCAACCTGATGGAGGTCAGTATAGATGGACTAATAGAACAGGTCCCACACACTGCTAGAAGCCCAAATATTTTTTCAGAGGTAGATGCAGAAAAAAATTATATTCAGTTTGCAACCTGATGGAGGTCAGTATAGATGGAATAATTGAACAAGTCCCACACACAGCTAGAAGCCAAAATATTTTTTCAGAGGTAGACGCAGAAAAAAATTATATTCAGTTTGCAACCTGATGGAGGTCAGTATAGATGGACTTAAAGATCAAGTCCCACACACTGCTAGAAGGCCAAATATTTTTTCAGAGCTAGATGCAGAAAACAATTATATTCAATTTGCAACCTGATGGAGGTCAGTATAGATGGACTAATAGAACAAGTCCCACACACTGCTAGAAGGCCAAATATTTTTTCAGAGCTAGATGCAGAAAAATATTATATTCAATTTGCAACCTGATGGAGGTCAGTATAGATGGACAAATAGAACAAGTCCCACACACTGCTAGAAGACCAAATATTTTTTCAGAGCTAGATGCAGAAAAAAATTATAATCATTTTGCAACCTGATGGAGGTCAGTATAGATGGACTAATACAACATGTCCCACACTCTGCTAGAAGCCCAAATATTTTTTCAGAGGTCGATGCAGAAAAAAATTATATTCAGTTTGGAACCTGATGGAGGTCAGTATAGATGGACTAATAGACCAAGTCCCACACACTGCTAGAAGGCCAAATATTTTTTCAGAGGTAGATGCTAAAAATATTATATTCAATTTGAAACCTGATGGAGGTCAGTATAGATGGACTAATAGAACAGGTCCCACACACTGCTAGAAGCCCAAATATTTTTTCAGAGCTAGATGCAGAAAAATATTATATTCAATTTGCAACCTGATGGAGGTCAGTATAGATGGACTAATAGAACAGGTCCCACACACTGCTAGAAGCCCAAATATTTTTTCAGAGCTAGATGCAGAAAAATATTATATTCAGTTTGCAACCTGATGGAGGTCAGTATAGATGGAATAATTGAACAAGTCCCACACACAGCTAGAAGCCAAAATATTTTTTCAGAGGTAGATGCAGAAAAATATTATATTCAATTTGCAACCTGATGGAGGTCAGTATAGATGGACTAATAGAACAAGTCCCACACACTGCTAGAAGCCCAAATATTTTTTCAGAGGTAGATGCAGAAAAAAATTATATTCAGTTTGCAACCTGATGGAGGTCAGTATAGATGGACTAATAGATCAAGTCCCGCACACTGCTAGAACGCCAAATATTTTTTCAGAGCTAGATGCAGAAAAAAATTATATTCAATTTGTAACCTGATGGAGATCAGTATAGATGGACTAATAGAACAAGTCCCACACACTGCTAGAAGGCCAAATATTTTTTCAGAGCTAGATGCAGAAAAATATTATATTCAATTTGCAACCTGATGGAGGTCAGTATAGATGGACAAATAGAACAAGTCCCACACACTGCTAGAAGACCAAATATTTTTTCAGAGGTAGATGCAGAAAAAAATTATATTCAGTTTGCAACCTGATGGAGGTCAGTATAGATGGACTAATAGATCAAGTCCCGCACACTGCTAGAACGCCAAATATTTTTTCAGAGCTAGATGCAGAAAAAAATTATATTCAATTTGCAACCTGATGGAGGTCAGTATAGATGGACTAATACAACATGTCCCACACTCTGCTAGAAGCCCAAATATTTTTTCAGAGGTCGATGCAGAAAAAAATTATATTCAGTTTGGAACCTGATGGAGGTCAGTATAGATGGACTAATAGACCAAGTCCCACACACTGCTAGAAGGCCAAATATTTTTTCAGAGGTAGATGCTAAAAATATTATATTCAATTTGAAACCTGATGGAGGTCAGTATAGATGGACTAATAGAACAGGTCCCACACACTGCTAGAAGCCCAAATATTTTTTCAGAGCTAGATGCAGAAAAATATTATATTCAATTTGCAACCTGATGGAGGTCAGTATAGATGGACTAATAGAACAGGTCCCACACACTGCTAGAAGCCCAAATATTTTTTCAGAGCTAGATGCAGAAAAATATTATATTCAGTTTGCAACCTGATGGAGGTCAGTATAGATGGAATAATTGAACAAGTCCCACACACAGCTAGAAGCCAAAATATTTTTTCAGAGGTAGATGCAGAAAAATATTATATTCAATTTGCAACCTGATGGAGGTCAGTATAGATGGACTAATAGAACAAGTCCCACACACTGCTAGAAGCCCAAATATTTTTTCAGAGGTAGATGCAGAAAAAAATTATATTCAGTTTGCAACCTGATGGAGGTCAGTATAGATGGACTAATAGATCAAGTCCCGCACACTGCTAGAACGCCAAATATTTTTTCAGAGCTAGATGCAGAAAAAAATTATATTCAATTTGTAACCTGATGGAGATCAGTATAGATGGACTAATAGAACAAGTCCCACACACTGCTAGAAGGCCAAATATTTTTTCAGAGCTAGATGCAGAAAAATATTATATTCAATTTGCAACCTGATGGAGGTCAGTATAGATGGACAAATAGAACAAGTCCCACACACTGCTAGAAGACCAAATATTTTTTCAGAGGTAGATGCAGAAAAAAATTATATTCAGTTTGCAACCTGATGGAGGTCAGTATAGATGGACTAATAGATCAAGTCCCGCACACTGCTAGAACGCCAAATATTTTTTCAGAGCTAGATGCAGAAAAAAATTATATTCAATTTGCAACCTGATGGAGGTCAGTATAGATGGACTAATAGAACAAGTCCCACACACTGCTAGAAGGCCAAATATTTTTTCAGAGCTAGATGCAGAAAAATATTATATTCAATTTGCAACCTGATGGAGGTCAGTATAGATGGACAAATAGAACAAGTCCCACACACTGCTAGAAGACCAAATATTTTTTCAGAGCTAGAAGCAGAAAAAAATTATAATCATTTTGCAACCTGATGGAGGTCAGTATAGATGGACTAATACAACATGTCCCACACACTGCTAGAAGCCCAAATATTTTTTCAGAGGTCGATGCAGAAAAAAATTATATTCAGTTTGCAACCTGATGGAGGTCAGTATAGATGGACTAATAGACCAAGTCCCACACACTGCTAGAAGGCCAAATATTTTTTCAGAGGTAGATGCTAAAAATATTATATTCAATTTGAAACCTGATGGAGGTCAGTATAGATGGACTAATAGAACAAATCCCATACCCAGCTGGAAGCCCAAATATTTTTTCAGAGGTAGATACAGAAAAAAATTATATTCAGTTTGCAACCTGATGGAGGTCAGTATAGATGGACTAATAGAACAAGTCCCGCACACTGCTAGAAGGCCAAATATTTTTTCAGAGCTAGATGTAGAATAAAATTATATTCAATTTGCAACCTGATGGAGGTCAGTATAGATGGACTAATAGAACAAGTCCCACACACTGCTAGAAGCCCAAATATTTTTTTCAGGGGTAGATGCAGAAAAAAACTATATTCAGTTTGCAACCTGATGGTGGTCAGTATAGATGGACTAATAGAACAAGTCCCACACATTGCTAGAAGGCCAAATATTTTTTCAGAGCTAGATGCAGAAAAATATTATATTCAGTTTGCAACCTGATGGAGGTCAGTATAGATGGACTAATAGAACAGGTCCCACACACTGCTAGAAGCCCAAATATTTTTTCAGAGGTAGATGCAGAAAAAAATTATATTCAGTTTGCAACCTGATGGAGGTCAGTATAGATGGAATAATTGAACAAGTCCCACACACAGCTAGAAGCCAAAATATTTTTTCAGCGGTAGATGCAGAAAAAAATTATATTCAGTTTGCAACCTGATGGAGGTCAGTATAGATGGACTTATAGATCAAGTCCCACACACTGCTAGAAGGCCAAATATTTTTTCAGAGCTAGATGCAGAAAACAATTATATTCAATTTGCAACCTGATGGAGGTCAGTATAGATGGACTAATAGAACAAGTCCCACACACTGCTAGAAGGCCAAATATTTTTTCAGAGCTAGATGCAGAAAAATATTATATTCAATTTGCAACCTGATGGAGGTCAGTATAGATGGACAAATAGAACAAGTCCCACACACTGCTAGAAGACCAAATATTTTTTCAGAGCTAGATGCAGAAAAAAATTATAATCATTTTGCAACCTGATGGAGGTCAGTATAGATGGACTAATACAACATGTCCCACACACTGCTAGAAGCCCAAATATTTTTTCAGAGGTCGATGCAGAAAAAAATTATATTCAGTTTGCAACCTGATGGAGGTCAGTATAGATGGACTAATAGACCAAGTCCCACACACTGCTAGAAGGCCAAATATTTTTTCAGAGGTAGATGCTAAAAATATTATATTCAATTTGAAACCTGATGGAGGTCAGTATAGATGGACTAATAGAACAAGTCCCATACCCAGCTGGAAGCCCAAATATTTTTTCAGAGGTAGATACAGAAAAAAATTATATTCACTTTGCAACCTGATGGAGGTCAGTATAGATGCACTAATAGAACAAGTCCCGCACACTGCTAGAAGGCCAAATATTTTTTCAGAGCTAGATGCAGAAAAATATTATATTCAATTTGCAACCTGATGGAGGTCAGTATAGATGGACTAATAGAACAGGTCCCACACACTGCTAGAAGCCCAAATATTTTTTCAGAGCTAGATGCAGAAAAAAACTATATTCAGTTTGCAACCTGATGGAGGTCAGTATAGATGGACTAATAGAACAAGTCCCACACATTGCTAGAAGGCCAAATATTTTTTCAGAGCTAGATGCAGAAAAATATTATATTCAGTTTGCAACCTGATGGAGGTCAGTATAGATGGACTAATAGAACATTTCCCACACACTGCTAGAAGCCCAAATATTTTTTCAGAGGTAGATGCAGAAAAAAATTATATTCAGTTTGCAACCTGATGGAGGTCAGTATAGATGGAATAATTGAACAAGTCCCACACACAGCTAGAAGCCAAAATATTTTTTCAGAGGTAGATGCAGAAAAAAATTATATTCAGTTTGCAACCTGATGGAGGTCAGTATAGATGGACTTAAAGATCAAGTCCCACACACTGCTAGAAGGCCAAATATTTTTTCAGAGCTAGATGCAGAAAACAGTTATATTCAATTTGCAACCTGATGGAGGTCAGTATAGATGGACTAATAGAACAAGTCCCACACACTGCTAGAAGGCCAAATATTTTTTCAGAGCTAGATGCAGAAAAATATTATATTCAATTTGCAACCTGATGGAGGTCAGTATAGATGGACAAATAGAACAAGTCCCACACACTGCTAGAAGACCAAATATTTTTTCAGAGCTAGATGCAGAAAAAAATTATAATCATTTTGCAACCTGATGGAGGTCAGTATAGATGGACTAATACAACATGTCCCACACACTGCTAGAAGCCCAAATATTTTTTCAGAGGTCGATGCAGAAAAAATTATATTCAGTTTGCAACCTGATGGAGGTCAGTATAGATGGACTAATAGACCAAGTCCCACACACTGCTAGAAGGCCAAATATTTTTTCAGAGGTAGATGCTAAAAATATTATATTCAATTTGAAACCTGATGGAGGTCAGTATAGATGGACTAATAGAACAGGTCCCACACACTGCTAGAAGCCCAAATATTTTTTCAGAGCTCGATGCAGAAAAATATTATATTCAATTTGCAACCTGATGGAGGTCAGTATAGATGGACTAATAGAACAGGTCCCACACACTGCTAGAAGCCCAAATATTTTTTCAGAGCTAGATGCAGAAAAATATTATATTCAGTTTGCAACCTGATGGAGGTCAGTATAGATGGAATAATTGAACAAGTCCCACACACAGCTAGAAGCCAAAATATTTTTTCAGAGGTAGATGCAGAAAAATATTATATTCAATTTGCAACCTGATGGAGGTCAGTATAGATGGACTAATAGAACAAGTCCCACACACTGCTAGAAGCCCAAATATTTTTTCAGAGGTAGATGCAGAAAAAAATTATATTCAGTTTGCAACCTGATGGAGGTCAGTATAGATGGACTAATAGATCAAGTCCCGCACACTGCTAGAACGCCAAATATTTTTTCAGAGCTAGATGCAGAAAAATATTATATTCAGTTTGCAACCTGATGGAGGTCAGTATAGATGGACAAATAGAACAAGTCCCACACACTGCTAGAAGACCAAATATTTTTTCAGAGCTAGAAGCAGATAAAAATTATAATCATTTTGCAACCTGATGCAGGTCAGTATAGATGGACTAATACAACATGTCCCACACACTGCTAGAAGCCCAAATATTTTTTCAGAGGTCGATGCAGAAAAAAATTATATTCAGTTTGCAACCTGATGGAGGTCAGTATAGATGGACTAATAGACCAAGTCCCACACACTGCTAGAAGGCCAAATATTTTTTCAGAGCTAGATGCAGAAAAATATTATATTCAATTTGCAACCTGATGGAGGTCAGTATAGATGGACAAATAGAACAAGTCCCACACACTGCTAGAAGACCAAATATTTTTCAAGAGCTAGAAGCAGAAAAAAATTATAATCATTTTGCAACCTGATGGAGGTCAGTATAGATGGACTAATACAACATGTCCCACACACTGCTAGAAGCCCAAATATTTTTTCAGAGGTCGATGCAGAAAAAAATTATATTCAGTTTGCAACCTGATGGAGGTCAGTATAGATGGACTAATAGACCAAGTCCCACACACTGCTAGAAGGCCAAATATTTTTTCAGAGGTAGATGCTAAAAATATTATATTCAATTTGAAACCTGATGGAGGTCAGTATAGATGGACTAATAGATCAAGTCCCGCACACTGCTAGAACGCCAAATATTTTTTCAGAGCTAGATGCAGAAAAAAATTATATTCAATTTGCAACCTGATGGAGGTCAGTATAGATGGACTAATAGAACAAGTCCCACACACTGCTAGAAGGCCAAATATTTTTTCAGAGCTAGATGCAGAAAAATATTATATTCAATTTGCAACCTGATGGAGGTCAGTATAGATGGACAAATAGAACAAGTCCCACACACTGCTCGAAGACCAAATATTTTTTCAGAGCTAGATGCAGAAAAAAATTATAATCATTTTGCAACCTGATGGAGGTCAGTATAGATGGACTAATACAACATGTCCCACACACTGCTAGAAGCCCAAATATTTTTTCAGAGGTCGATGCAGAAAAAAATTATATTCAGTTTGCAACCTGATGGAGGTCAGTATAGATGGACTAATAGACCAAGTCCCACACACTGCTAGAAGGCCAAATATTTTTTCAGAGGTAGATGCTAAAAATATTATATTCAATTTGAAACCTGATGGAGGTCAGTATAGATGGACTAATAGAACAAGTCCCATACCCAGCTGGAAGCCCAAATATTTTTTCAGAGGTAGATACAGAAAAAAATTATATTCAGTTTGCAACCTGATGGAGGTCAGTATAGATGGACTAATAGAACAAGTCCCGCACACTGCTAGAAGGCCAAATATTTTTTCAGAGCTAGATGTAGAATAAAATTATATTCAATTTGCAACCTGATGGAGGTCAGTATAGATGGACTAATAGAACAAGTCCCACACACTGCTAGAAGCCCAAATATTTTTTTCAGGGGTAGATGCAGAAAAAAACTATATTCAGTTTGCAACCTGATGGAGGTCAGTATAGATGGACTAATAGACCAAGTCCCACACACTGCTAGAAGGCCAAATATTTTTTCAGAGGTAGATGCTAAAAATATTATATTCAATTTGAAACCTGATGGAGGTCAGTATAGATGGACTAATAGATCAAGTCCCGCACACTGCTAGAACGCCAAATATTTTTTCAGAGCTAGATGCAGAAAAAAATTATATTCAATTTGCAACCTGATGGAGGTCAGTATAGATGGACTAATAGAACAAGTCCCACACACTGCTAGAAGGCCAAATATTTTTTCAGAGCTAGATGCAGAAAAATATTATATTCAATTTGCAACCTGATGGAGGTCAGTATAGATGGACAAATAGAACAAGTCCCACACACTGCTCGAAGACCAAATATTTTTTCAGAGCTAGATGCAGAAAAAAATTATAATCATTTTGCAACCTGATGGAGGTCAGTATAGATGGACTAATACAACATGTCCCACACACTGCTAGAAGCCCAAATATTTTTTCAGAGGTCGATGCAGAAAAAAATTATATTCAGTTTGCAACCTGATGGAGGTCAGTATAGATGGACTAATAGAACAAGTCCCACACACTGCTAGAAGGCCAAATATTTTTTCAGAGGTAGATGCTAAAAATATTATATTCAATTTGAAACCTGATGGAGGTCAGTATAGATGGACTAATAGAACAAGTCCCATACCCAGCTGGAAGCCCAAATATTTTTTCAGAGGTAGATACAGAAAAAAATTATATTCAGTTTGCAACCTGATGGAGGTCAGTATAGATGGACTAATAGAACAAGTCCCGCACACTGCTAGAAGGCCAAATATTTTTTCAGAGCTAGATGTAGAATAAAATTATATTCAATTTGCAACCTGATGGAGGTCAGTATAGATGGACTAATAGAACAAGTCCCACACACTGCTAGAAGCCCAAATATTTTTTTCAGGGGTAGATGCAGAAAAAAACTATATTCAGTTTGCAACCTGATGGAGGTCAGTATAGATGGACTAATAGAACAAGTCCCACACATTGCTAGAAGGCCAAATATTTTTTCAGAGCTAGATGCAGAAAAATATTATATTCAGTTTGCAACCTGATGGAGGTCAGTATAGATGGACTAATAGAACAGGTCCCACACACTGCTAGAAGCCCAAATATTTTTTCAGAGGTAGATGCAGAAAAAAATTATATTCAGTTTGCAACCTGATGGAGGTCAGTATAGATGGAATAATTGAACAAGTCCCACACACAGCTAGAAGCCAAAATATTTTTTCAGAGGTAGATGCAGAAAAAAATTATATTCAGTTTGCAACCTGATGGAGGTCAGTATAGATGGACTTAAAGATCAAGTCCCACACACTGCTAGAAGGCCAAATATTTTTTCAGAGCTAGATGCAGAAAACAATTATATTCAATTTGCAACCTGATGGAGGTCAGTATAGATGGACTAATAGAACAAGTCCCACACACTGCTAGAAGGCCAAATATTTTTTCAGAGCTAGATGCAGAAAAATATTATATTCAATTTGCAACCTGATGGAGGTCAGTATAGATGGACAAATAGAACAAGTCCCACACACTGCTAGAAGACCAAATATTTTTTCAGAGCTAGATGCAGAAAAAAATTATAATCATTTTGCAACCTGATGGAGGTCAGTATAGATGGACTAATACAACATGTCCCACACTCTGCTAGAAGCCCAAATATTTTTTCAGAGGTCGATGCAGAAAAAAATTATATTCAGTTTGGAACCTGATGGAGGTCAGTATAGATGGACTAATAGACCAAGTCCCACACACTGCTAGAAGGCCAAATATTTTTTCAGAGGTAGATGCTAAAAATATTATATTCAATTTGAAACCTGATGGAGGTCAGTATAGATGGACTAATAGAACAGGTCCCACACACTGCTAGAAGCCCAAATATTTTTTCAGAGCTAGATGCAGAAAAATATTATATTCAATTTGCAACCTGATGGAGGTCAGTATAGATGGACTAATAGAACAGGTCCCACACACTGCTAGAAGCCCAAATATTTTTTCAGAGCTAGATGCAGAAAAATATTATATTCAGTTTGCAACCTGATGGAGGTCAGTATAGATGGAATAATTGAACAAGTCCCACACACAGCTAGAAGCCAAAATATTTTTTCAGAGGTAGATGCAGAAAAATATTATATTCAATTTGCAACCTGATGGAGGTCAGTATAGATGGACTAATAGAACAAGTCCCACACACTGCTAGAAGCCCAAATATTTTTTCAGAGGTAGATGCAGAAAAAAATTATATTCAGTTTGCAACCTGATGGAGGTCAGTATAGATGGACTAATAGATCAAGTCCCGCACACTGCTAGAACGCCAAATATTTTTTCAGAGCTAGATGCAGAAAAAAATTATATTCAATTTGTAACCTGATGGAGGTCAGTATAGATGGACTAATAGAACAAGTCCCACACACTGCTAGAAGGCCAAATATTTTTTCAGAGCTAGATGCAGAAAAATATTATATTCAATTTGCAACCTGATGGAGGTCAGTATAGATGGACAAATAGAACAAGTCCCACACACTGCTAGAAGACCAAATATTTTTTCAGAGGTAGATGCAGAAAAAAATTATATTCAGTTTGCAACCTGATGGAGGTCAGTATAGATGGACTAATAGATCAAGTCCCACACACTGCTAGAACGCCAAATATTTTTTCAGAGCTAGATGCAGAAAAAAATTATATTCAATTTGCAACCTGATGGAGGTCAGTATAGATGGACTAATAGAACAAGTCCCACACACTGCTAGAAGGCCAAATATTTTTTCAGAGCTAGATGCAGAAAAATATTATATTCAATTTGCAACCTGATGGAGGTCAGTATAGATGGACAAATAGAACAAGTCCCACACACTGCTAGAAGACCAAATATTTTTTCAGAGCTAGAAGCAGAAAAAAATTATAATCATTTTGCAACCTGATGGAGGTCAGTATACATGGACTAATACAACATGTCCCACACACTGCTAGAAGCCCAAATATTTTTTCAGAGGTCGATGCAGAAAAAAATTATATTCAGCTTGCAACCTGATGGAGGTCAGTATAGATGGACTAATAGACCAAGTCCCACACACTGCTAGAAGGCCAAATATTTTTTCAGAGGTAGATGCTAAAAATATTATATTCAATTTGAAACCTGATGGAGGTCAGTATAGATGGACTAATAGAACAAATCCCATACCCAGCTGGAAGCCCAAATATTTTTTCAGAGGTAGATACAGAAAAAAATTATATTCAGTTTGCAACCTGATGGAGGTCAGTATAGATGGACTAATAGAACAAGTCCCGCAGACTGCTAGAAGGCCAAATATTTTTTCAGAGCTAGATGTAGAATAAAATTATATTCAATTTGCAACCTGATGGAGGTCAGTATAGATGGACTAATAGAACAAGTCCCACACACTGCTAGAAGCCCAAATATTTTTTTCAGGGGTAGATGCAGAAAAAAACTATATTCAGTTTGCAACCTGATGGTGGTCAGTATAGATGGACTAATAGAACAAGTCCCACACATTGCTAGAAGGCCAAATATTTTTTCAGAGCTAGATGCAGAAAAATATTATATTCAGTTTGCAACCTGATGGAGGTCAGTATAGATGGACTAATAGAACAGGTCCCACACACTGCTAGAAGCCCAAATATTTTTTCAGAGGTAGATGCAGAAAAAAATTATATTCAGTTTGCAACCTGATGGAGGTCAGTATAGATGGAATAATTGAACAAGTCCCACACACAGCTAGAAGCCAAAATATTTTTTCAGCGGTAGATGCAGAAAAAAATTATATTCAGTTTGCAACCTGATGGAGGTCAGTATAGATGGACTTATAGATCAAGTCCCACACACTGCTAGAAGGCCAAATATTTTTTCAGAGCTAGATGCAGAAAACAATTATATTCAATTTGCAACCTGATGGAGGTCAGTATAGATGGACTAATAGAACAAGTCCCACACACTGCTAGAAGGCCAAATATTTTTTCAGAGCTAGATGCAGAAAAATATTATATTCAATTTGCAACCTGATGGAGGTCAGTATAGATGGACAAATAGAACAAGTCCCACACACTGCTAGAAGACCAAATATTTTTTCAGAGCTAGATGCAGAAAAAAATTATAATCATTTTGCAACCTGATGGAGGTCAGTATAGATGGACTAATACAACATGTCCCACACACTGCTAGAAGCCCAAATATTTTTTCAGAGGTCGATGCAGAAAAAAATTATATTCAGTTTGCAACCTGATGGAGGTCAGTATAGATGGACTAATAGACCAAGTCCCACACACTGCTAGAAGGCCAAATATTTTTTCAGAGGTAGATGCTAAAAATATTATATTCAATTTGAAACCTGATGGAGGTCAGTATAGATGGACTAATAGAACAAGTCCCATACCCAGCTGGAAGCAAAAATATTTTTTCAGAGGTAGATACAGAAAAAAATTATATTCACTTTGCAACCTGATGGAGGTCAGTATAGATGCACTAATAGAACAAGTCCCGCACACTGCTAGAAGGCCAAATATTTTTTCAGAGCTAGATGCAGAAAAAAATTATATTCAATTTGCAACCTGATGGAGGTCAGTATAGATGGACTAATAGAACAAGTCCCACACACTGCTAGAAGCCCAAATATTTTTTTCAGAGGTAGATGCAGAAAAAAACTATATTCAGTTTGCAACCTGATGGAGGTCAGTATAGATGGACTAATAGAACAAGTCCCACACACTGCTACAAGGCCAAATATTTTTTCAGAGCTAGATGCAGAAAAATATTATATTCAATTTGCAACCTGATGGAGGTCAGTATAGATGGACTAATAGAACAGGTCCCACACACTGCTAGAAGCCCAAATATTTTTTCAGAGCTAGATGCAGAAAAATATTATATTCAATTTGCAACCTGATGGAGGTCAGTATAGATGGACAAATAGAACAAGTCCCACACACTGCTAGAAGACCAAATATTTTTTCAGAGGTAGATGCAGAAAAAAATTATATTCAGTTTGCAACCTGATGGAGGTCAGTATAGATGGACTAATAGATCAAGTCCCACACACTGCTAGAACGCCAAATATTTTTTCAGAGCTAGATGCAGAAAAAAATTATATTCAATTTGCAACCTGATGGAGGTCAGTATAGATGGACTAATAGAACAAGTCCCACACACTGCTAGAAGGCCAAATATTTTTTCAGAGCTAGATGCAGAAAAATATTATATTCAATTTGCAACCTGATGGAGGTCAGTATAGATGGACAAATAGAACAAGTCCCACACACTGCTAGAAGACCAAATATTTTTTCAGAGCTAGAAGCAGAAAAAAATTATAATCATTTTGCAACCTGATGGAGGTCAGTATAGATGGACTAATACAACATGTCCCACACACTGCTAGAAGCCCAAATATTTTTTCAGAGGTCGATGCAGAAAAAAATTATATTCAGTTTGCAACCTGATGGAGGTCAGTATAGATGGACTAATAGACCAAGTCCCACACACTGCTAGAAGGCCAAATATTTTTTCAGAGGTAGATGCTAAAAATATTATATTCAATTTGAAACCTGATGGAGGTCAGTATAGATGGACTAATAGAACAAATCCCATACCCAGCTGGAAGCCCAAATATTTTTTCAGAGGTAGATACAGAAAAAAATTATATTCAGTTTGCAACCTGATGGAGGTCAGTATAGATGGACTAATAGAACAAGTCCCGCAGACTGCTAGAAGGCCAAATATTTTTTCAGAGCTAGATGTAGAATAAAATTATATTCAATTTGCAACCTGATGGAGGTCAGTATAGATGGACTAATGGAACAAGTCCCACACACTGCTAGAAGCCCAAATATTTTTTTCAGGGGTAGATGCAGAAAAAAACTATATTCAGTTTGCAACCTGATGGTGGTCAGTATAGATGGACTAATAGAACAAGTCCCACACATTGCTAGAAGGCCAAATATTTTTTCAGAGCTAGATGCAGAAAAATATTATATTCAGTTTGCAACCTGATGGAGGTCAGTATAGATGGACTAATAGAACAGGTCCCACACACTGCTAGAAGCCCAAATATTTTTTCAGAGGTAGATGCAGAAAAAAATTATATTCAGTTTGCAACCTGATGGAGGTCAGTATAGATGGAATAATTGAACAAGTCCCACACACAGCTAGAAGCCAAAATATTTTTTCAGCGGTAGATGCAGAAAAAAATTATATTCAGTTTGCAACCTGATGGAGGTCAGTATAGATGGACTTATAGATCAAGTCCCACACACTGCTAGAAGGCCAAATATTTTTTCAGAGCTAGATGCAGAAAACAATTATATTCAATTTGCAACCTGATGGAGGTCAGTATAGATGGACTAATAGAACAAGTCCCACACACTGCTAGAAGGCCAAATATTTTTTCAGAGCTAGATGCAGAAAAATATTATATTCAATTTGCAACCTGATGGAGGTCAGTATAGATGGACAAATAGAACAAGTCCCACACACTGCTAGAAGACCAAATATTTTTTCAGAGCTAGATGCAGAAAAAAATTATAATCATTTTGCAACCTGATGGAGGTCAGTATAGATGGACTAATACAACATGTCCCACACACTGCTAGAAGCCCAAATATTTTTTCAGAGGTCGATGCAGAAAAAAATTATATTCAGTTTGCAACCTGATGGAGGTCAGTATAGATGGACTAATAGACCAAGTCCCACACACTGCTAGAAGGCCAAATATTTTTTCAGAGGTAGATGCTAAAAATATTATATTCAATTTGAAACCTGATGGAGGTCAGTATAGATGGACTAATAGAACAAGTCCCATACCCAGCTGGAAGCAAAAATATTTTTTCAGAGGTAGATACAGAAAAAAATTATATTCACTTTGCAACCTGATGGAGGTCAGTATAGATGCACTAATAGAACAAGTCCCGCACACTGCTAGAAGGCCAAATATTTTTTCAGAGCTAGATGCAGAAAAAAATTATATTCAATTTGCAACCTGATGGAGGTCAGTATAGATGGACTAATAGAACAAGTCCCACACACTGCTAGAAGCCCAAATATTTTTTTCAGAGGTAGATGCAGAAAAAAACTATATTCAGTTTGCAACCTGATGGAGGTCAGTATAGATGGACTAATAGAACAAGTCCCACACACTGCTACAAGGCCAAATATTTTTTCAGAGCTAGATGCAGAAAAATATTATATTCAATTTGCAACCTGATGGAGGTCAGTATAGATGGACTAATAGAACAGGTCCCACACACTGCTAGAAGCCCAAATATTTTTTCAGAGCTAGATGCAGAAAAAAACTATATTCAGTTTGCAACCTGATGGAGGTCAGTATAGATGGACTAATAGAACAAGTCCCACACATTGCTAGAAGGCCAAATATTTTTTCAGAGCTAGATGCAGAAAAATATTATATTCAGTTTGCAACCTGATGGAGGTCAGTATAGATGGACTAATAGAACAGGTCCCACACACTGCTAGAAGCCCAAATATTTTTTCAGAGGTAGATGCAGAAAAAAATTATATTCAGTTTGCAACCTGATGTAGGTCAGTATAGATGGAATAATTGAACAAGTCCCACACACAGCTAGAAGCCAAAATATTTTTTCAGAGGTAGATGCAGAAAAAAATTATATTCAGTTTGCAACCTGATGGAGGTCAGTATAGATGGACTTAAAGATCAAGTCCCACACACTGCTAGAAGGCCAAATATTTTTTCAGAGCTAGATGCAGAAAACAGTTATATTCAATTTGCAACCTGATGGAGGTCAGTATAGATGGACTAATAGAACAAGTCCCACACACTGCTAGAAGGCCAAATATTTTTTCAGAGCTAGATGCAGAAAAATATTATATTCAATTTGCAACCTGATGGAGGTCAGTATAGATGGACAAATAGAACAAGTCCCACACACTGCTAGAAGACCAAATATTTTTTCAGAGCTAGATGCAGAAAAAAATTATAATCATTTTGCAACCTGATGGAGGTCAGTATAGATGGACTAATACAACATGTCCCACACACTGCTAGAAGCCCAAATATTTTTTCAGAGGTCGATGCAGAAAAAAATTATATTCAGTTTGCAACCTGATGGAGGTCAGTATAGATGGACTAATAGACCAAGTCCCACACACTGCTAGAAGGCCAAATATTTTTTCAGAGGTAGATGCTAAAAATATTATATTCAATTTGAAACCTGATGGAGGTCAGTATAGATGGAATAATAGAACAGGTCCCACACACTGCTAGAAGCCCAAATATTTTTTCAGAGCTAGATGCAGAAAAATATTATATTCAATTTGCAACCTGATGGAGGTCAGTATAGATGGACTAATAGAACAGGTCCCACACACTGCTAGAAGCCCAAATATTTTTTCAGAGCTAGATGCAGAAAAATATTATATTCAGTTTGCAACCTGATGGAGGTCAGTATAGATGGAATAATTGAACAAGTCCCACACACAGCTAGAAGCCAAAATATTTTTTCAGAGGTAGATGCAGAAAAATATTATATTCAATTTGCAACCTGATGGAGGTCAGTATAGATGGACTAATAGAACAAGTCCCACACACTGCTAGAAGCCCAAATATTTTTTCAGAGGTAGATGCAGAAAAAAATTATATTCAGTTTGCAACCTGATGGAGGTCAGTATAGATGGACTAATAGATCAAGTCCCGCACACTGCTAGAACGCCAAATATTTTTTCAGAGCTAGATGCAGAAAAATATTATATTCAGTTTGCAACCTGATGGAGGTCAGTATAGATGGACAAATAGAACAAGTCCCACACACTGCTAGAAGACCAAATATTTTTTCAGAGCTAGAAGCAGAAAAAAATTATAATCATTTTGCAACCTGATGGAGGTCAGTATAGATGGACTAATACAACATGTCCCACACACTGCTAGAAGCCCAAATATTTTTTCAGAGCTAGATGCAGAAAAAAATTATATTCAGTTTGCAACCTGATGGAGGTCAGTATAGATGGACTAATAGACCAAGTCCCACACACTGCTAGAAGGCCAAATATTTTTTCAGAGCTAGATGCAGAAAAATATTATATTCAATTTGCAACCTGATGGAGGTCAGTATAGATGGACAAATAGAACAAGTCCCACACACTGCTAGAAGACCAAATATTTTTTCAGAGCTAGAAGCAGAAAAAAATTATAATCATTTTTCAACCTGATGGAGGTCAGTATAGATGGACTAATACAACATGTCCCACACACTGCTAGAAGCCCAAATATTTTTTCAGAGGTCGATGCAGAAAAAAATTATATTCAGTTTGCAACCTGATGGAGGTCAGTATAGATGGACTAATAGACCAAGTCCCACACACTGCTAGAAGGCCAAATATTTTTTCAGAGGTAGATGCTAAAAATATTATATTCAATTTGAAACCTGATGGAGGTCAGTATAGATGGACTAATAGAACAAATCCCATACCCAGCTGGAAGCCCAAATATTTTTTCAAAGGTAGATACAGAAAAAAATTATATTCAGTTTGCAACCTGATGGAGGTCAGTATAGATGGACTAATAGAACAAGTCCCGCACACTGCTAGAAGGCCAAATATTTTTTCAGAGCTAGATGTAGAATAAAATTATATTCAATTTGCAACCTGATGGAGGTCAGTATAGATGGACTAATAGAACAAGTCCCACACACTGCTAGAAGCCCAAATATTTTTTTCAGGGGTAGATGCAGAAAAAAACTATATTCAGTTTGCAACCTGATGGTGGTCAGTATAGATGGACTAATAGAACAAGTCCCACACATTGCTAGAAGGCCAAATATTTTTTCAGAGCTAGATGCAGAAAAATATTATATTCAGTTTGCAACCTGATGGAGGTCAGTATAGATGGACTAATAGAACAGGTCCCACACACTGCTAGAAGCCCAAATATTTTTTCAGAGGTAGATGCAGAAAAAAATTATATTCAGTTTGCAACCTGATGGAGGTCAGTATAGATGGAATAATTGAACAAGTCCCACACACAGCTAGAAGCCAAAATATTTTTTCAGCGGTAGATGCAGAAAAAAATTATATTCAGTTTGCAACCTGATGGAGGTCAGTATAGATGGACTTATAGATCAAGTCCCACACACTGCTAGAAGGCCAAATATTTTTTCAGAGCTAGATGCAGAAAACAATTATATTCAATTTGCAACCTGATGGAGGTCAGTATAGATGGACTAATAGAACAAGTCCCACACACTGCTAGAAGGCCAAATATTTTTTCAGAGCTAGATGCAGAAAAATATTATATTCAATTTGCAACCTGATGGAGGTCAGTATAGATGGACAAATAGAACAAGTCCCACACACTGCTAGAAGACCAAATATTTTTTCAGAGCTAGATGCAGAAAAAAATTATAATCATTTTGCAACCTGATGGAGGTCAGTATAGATGGACTAATACAACATGTCCCACACACTGCTAGAAGCCCAAATATTTTTTCAGAGGTCGATGCAGAAAAAAATTATATTCAGTTTGCAACCTGATGGAGGTCAGTATAGATGGACTAATAGACCAAGTCCCACACACTGCTAGAAGGCCAAATATTTTTTCAGAGGTAGATGCTAAAAATATTATATTCAATTTGAAACCTGATGGAGGTCAGTATAGATGGACTAATAGAACAAGTCCCATACCCAGCTGGAAGCCCAAATATTTTTTCAGAGGTAGATACAGAAAAAAATTATATTCACTTTGCAACCTGATGGAGGTCAGTATAGATGCACTAATAGAACAAGTCCCGCACACTGCTAGAAGGCCAAATATTTTTTCAGAGCTAGATGCAGAAAAAAATTATATTCAATTTGCAACCTGATGGAGGTCAGTATAGATGGACTAATAGAACAAGTCCCACACACTGCTAGAAGCCCAAATATTTTTTTCAGAGGTAGATGCAGAAAAAAACTATATTCAGTTTGCAACCTGATGGAGGTCAGTATAGATGGACTAATAGAACAAGTCCCACACACTGCTACAAGGCCAAATATTTTTTCAGAGCTAGATGCAGAAAAATATTATATTCAATTTGCAACCTGATGGAGGTCAGTATAGATGGACTAATAGAACAGGTCCCACACACTGCTAGAAGCCCAAATATTTTTTCAGAGCTAGATGCAGAAAAATATTATATTCAGTTTGCAACCTGATGGAGGTCAGTATAGATGGAATAATTGAACAAGTCCCACACACAGCTAGAAGCCAAAATATTTTTTCAGAGGTAGATGCAGAAAAAAATTATATTCAGTTTGCAACCTGATGGAGGTCAGTATAGATGGACTTATAGATCAAGTCCCACACACTGCTAGAAGGCCAAATATTTTTTCAGAGCTAGATGCAGAAAACAATTATATTCAATTTGCAACCTGATGGAGGTCAGTATAGATGGACTAATAGAACAAGTCCCACACACTGCTAGAAGGCCAAATATTTTTTCAGAGGTAGATGCAGAAAAATATTATATTCAATTTGCAACCTGATGGAGGTCAGTATAGATGGACTAATAGAAAAAGTCCCACACACTGCTAGAAGCCCAAATATTTTTTCAGAGGTAGATGCAGAAAAATATTATATTCAATTTGCAACCTGATGGAGGTCAGTGTAGATGGACTAATAGAACAAGTTCCACACACAGCTAGAAGCCCAAATATTTTTTCAGAGGTAGATGCTGAAAAAAATTATATTCAGTTTGCAACCTGATGGAGGTCAGTATAGATGGACTAATAGAACAAGTCCCACACACTGCTAGAAGACCAAATATTTTTTCAGAGCTAGATGCAGAAAAAAATTATAATCAATTTGCAACCTGATGGAGGTCAGTATAGATGGACTAATACAACAAGTCCCACACACTGCTAGGAGGCCAAATATTTTTTCAGAGGTAGATGCAGAAAAAAATTGTATTCAATTTGCAACCTCTTGGAGGTCAGTATAGATGGACTAATAGAACAAGTTCCACACACAGCTAGAAGCCCAAATATTTTTTCAGAGCTAGATGCAGAAAAATATTATATTCAATTTGAACCTGATGGAGGTCAGTATAGATGGACTAATAGAACAAGTCCCACACACTGCTAGAAGCCCAAATATTTTTTCAGAGGTAGATGCAGAAAAAAATTAAATTCAGTTTGCAACCTGATGGAGGTCAGTATAGATGGACTAACAGATCAAGTCCCGCACACTGCTAGAAGGCCAAATATTTTTTCAGAGCTAGATGCAGAAAAAAATTATATTCAATTTGCAACCTGATGGAGGTCAGTATAGATGGACTAATAGAACAAGTCCCACACACTGCTAGAAGCCCAAATATTTTTTCAGAGGTAGATGCAGAAAAAAATTAAATTCAGTTTGCAACCTGATGGAGGTCAGTATAGATGGACTAACAGATCAAGTCCCGCACACTGCTAGAAGGCCAAATATTTTTTCAGAGCTAGATGCTTAAAAAAATTATATTCAATTTGCAACCTGATGGAGGTCAGTATAGATGGACTAATAGAACAAGTCCCACACACTGCTAGAAGGCCAAATATTTTTTCAGAGATAGATGCAGAAAAATATTATATTCAATTTGCAACCTGATGGAGGTCAGTATAGATGGACTAATAGAACAAGTTCCATACACTGCTAGAAGGCCAAATATTTTTTAAGAGCTATATTCAGAAAAAAATTATATTCAATTTGCAACCTGATGGAGGTCAGTATAGATGGACTAATAGAACAAGTCCCACACACTGCTAGAAGACCAAATATTTTTTCAGAGCTAGATGCAGAAAAAAATTATAATCATTTTGCAACCTGATGGAGGTCAGTATAGATGGACTAATACAACATGTCCCACACAATGCTAGAAGCCCAAATATTTTTTCAGAGGTCGATGCAGAAAAAAATTATATTCAGTTTGCAACCTGATGGAGGTCAGTATAGATGGACTAATAGAACAAGTCCCTCACACTGCTAGAAGGCCAAATATTTTTTCAGAGGTAGATGCTAAAAATATTATATTCAATTTGAAACCTGATGGAGGTCAGTATAGATGGACTAATAGATCAAGTCCCATACCCAGCTAGAAGCCCAAATATTTTTTCAGAGGTAGATACAGAAAAAAACTATATTCAGTTTGCAACCTGATGGAGGTCAGTATAGATGGACTAATAGAACAAGTCCCACACACTGCTAGAAGGCCAAATATTTTTTCAGAGCTAGATGCAGAAAAATATTATATTCAATTTGCAACCTGATGGAGGTCAGTATAGATGGACTAATAGAACAAGTCCCACACACTGCTAGAAGCCCAAATATTTTTTCAGAGGTAGATGGAGAAAAATATTATATTCAATTTGCAACCTGATGGAGGTCAGTGGAGATCGACTAATAGAACACGTCCCACGCACAGCTAGAAGCCCAAATATTTTTTCAGAGGTAGATGCAGAAAAAAATTATATTCAGTTTGCAACCTGATGGAGGTCAGTATAGATGGACTAATAGAACAAGTCCCATACCCAGCTGGAAGCCCAAATATTTTTTCAGAGGTAGATACAGAAAAAAATTATATTCAGTTTGCAACCTGATGGAGGTCAGTATAGATGGACTAATAGAACAAGTCCCGCACACTGCTAGAAGGCCAAATATTTTTTCAGAGGTAGATGCAGAAAAAAATTATATTCGATTTGCAACCTGATGGAGGTCAGTATAGATGGACTAATAGAACAAGTCCCACACACTGCTAGAAGCCCAAATATTTTTTTCAGAGGTAGATGCAGAAAAAAACTATATTCAGTTTGCAACCTGATGGAGGTCAGTATAGATGGACTAATAGAACAAGTCCCACACACTGCTAGAAGGCCAAATATTTTTTCAGAGCTAAATGCAGAAAAATATTATATTCAATTTGCAACCTGATGGAGGTCAGTATAGATGCACTAATAGAACAGGTCCCACACACTGCTAGAAGCCCAAATATTTTTTCAGAGGTAGATGCAGAAAAAAACTATATTCAGTTTGCAACCTGATGGAGGTCAGTATAGATGGAATAATTGAACAAGTCCCACACACAGCTAGAAGCCAAAATATTTTTTCAGAGGTAGATGCAGAAAAAAATTATATTCAGTTTGCAACCTGATGGAGGTCAGTATAGAAGGACTTATAGATCAAGTCCCACACACTGCTAGAAGGCCAAATATTTTTTCAGAGCTAGATGCAGAAAACAATTATATTCAATTTGCAACCTGATGGAGGTCAGTATAGATGGACTAATAGAACAAGTCCCACACACTGCTAGAAGGCCAAATATTTTTTCAGAGGTAGATGCAGAAAAATATTATATTCAATTTGAAACCTGATGGAGGTCAGTATAGATGGACTAATAGAACAAGTACCCCACACTGCTAGAAGCCCAAATATTTTTTCAGAGGTAGATGCTGAAAAAAATTATATTCAGTTTGCAACCTGATGGAGGTCAGTATAGATGGACTAATAGAACAAGTCCCACACACTGCTAGAAGACCAAATATTTTTTCAGAGCTAGATGCAGAAAAAAATTATAATCAATTTGCAACCTGATGGAGGTCAGTATAGATGGACTAATACAACAAGTCCCACACACTGCTAGGAGGCCAAATATTTTTTCAGAGCTAGATGCAGAAAAAAATTGTATTCAATTTGCAACCTGTTGGAGGTCAGTATAGATGGACTAATAGAACAAGTTCCACACACAGCTAGAAGCTCAAATATTTTTTCAGAGCTAGATGCAGAAAAATATTATATTCAATTTGAACCTGATGGAGGTCAGTATAGATGGACTAATAGAACAAGTCCCACACACTGCTAGAAGCCCAAATATTTTTTCAGAGCTAGATGCAGAAAAATATTATATTCAATTTGAACCTGATGGAGGTCAGTATAGATGGACTAATAGAACAAGTCCCACACACTGCTAGAAGCCCAAATATTTTTTCAGAGTTAGATGCAGAAAAAAATTATATTCAGTTTGCAACCTGATGGAGGTCAGTATAGATGGTCTAATAGATCAAGTCCTGCACACTGCTAGAAGGCCAAATATTTTTTCAGAGCTAGTTGCAGAAATAAATTATATTCAATTTGCAACCTGATGGAGGTCAGTATAGATGGACTAATAGAACAAGTCCCACACACTGCTAGAAGGCCAAATATTTTTTAAGAGCTAGATGCAGAAAAATATTATATTCAATTTGCAACCTGATGGAGGTCAGTATAGATGGACTAATAGAACAAGTTCCACACACTGCTAGAAGGCCAAATATTTTTTAAGAGCTATATTCAGAAAAAAATTATATTCAATTTGCAACCTGATGGAGGTCAGTATAGATGGACTAATAGAACAAGTCACACACACTGCTAGAAGCCCAAATATTTTTTCAGAGGTAGATGCTGAAAAAAATTATATTCAGTTTGCAACCTGATGGAGGACAGTATAGATGGACTAATAGAACAAGTCCCACACACTGCTAGAAGACCAAATATTTTTTCAGAGCTAGATGCAGAAAAAAATTATAATCATTTTGCAACCTGATGGAGGTCAGTATAGATGGACTAATACAACATGTCCCACACACTGCTAGAAGCCCAAATATTTTTTCAGAGGTCGATGCAGAAAAAAATTATATTCAGTTTGCAACCTGATGGAGGTCAGTATAGATGGACTAATAGAACAAGTCCCACACACTGCTAGAAGGCCAAATATTTTTTCAGAGGTAGATGCTAAAAATATTATATTCAATTTGAAACCTGATGGAGGTCAGTATAGATGGACTAATAGAACAAGTCCCATACCCAGCTAGAAGCCCAAATATTTTTTCAGAGGTAGATACAGAAAAAAATTATATTCAGTTTGCAGCCTGATAGAGGTCAGTATAGATGGACTAATAGAACAAGTCCCGCACACTGCTAGAAGGCCAAATATTTTTTTCAGAGCTAGATGCAGAAAATAATTATATTCAATTTGCAACCTGATGGAGGTCAGTATAGATGGACTAATAGAATAAGGCCCACACCCTGCTAGAAGCCCAAATATTTTTTTCAGAGGTAGATGCAGAAAAAAATTATATTCAGTTTGCAACCTGATGGAGGTCAGTATAGATGGACTAATAGAACAAGTCCCACACACTGCTAGAAGGCCAAATATTTTTTCAGAGCTAGATGCAGAAAAATATTATATTCAATTTGCAACCTGATGGAGGTCAGTATAGATGGACTAATAGAACAAGTCCCACACACTGCTAGATGCCCAAATATTTTTTCAGAGGTAGATGCAGAAAAAATTATATTCAGTTTGCAACATGATGGAGGTCAGTATAGATGGACTAATAGAACAAGTCCCACACACTGCTAGAAGGCCAAATATTTTTTCAGAGCTATATTCAGAAAAAAATTATATTCAATTTGCTTCCTGATGGAGGTCAGTATAGATGGACTAATAGAACAAGTCCCACACACTGCTAGAAGCCCAAATATTTTTTCAGAGGTAGATGCAGAAAAATATTATATTCAATTTGCAACCTGATGGAGGTCAGTGGAGATGTACTAATAGAACACGTCCCACGCACAGCTAGAAGCCCAAATATTTTTTCAGAGGTAGATGCAGAAAAAAATTATATTCAGTTTTCAACCTGATGGAGGTCAGTATAGATGGACTAATAGAAGAAGTCCCACACACTGCTAGAAGACCAAATATTTTTTCAGAGCTAGATGCAGAAAAAAATTATAATCAATTTGCAACCTGATGGAGGTCATTATAGATGGACTAATAGAACAAGTCCCACACACTGCTAGAAGCCCAAATATTTTTTCAGAGGTCGATGGAGAAAAAAATTATATTCAGTTTGCAACCTGATGGAGATCAGTATAGATGGACTAATAGAACAAGTCTCACACACTGCTAGAAGGCCAAATATTTTTTCAGAGGTAGTTGCAGAAAAATATTATATTCAATTTGAAACCTGATGGAGGTCAGTATAGATGGACTAATAGAACAAGTCCCATACCCAGCTACAAGCCCAAATATTTTTTCAGAGGTAGATGCAGAAAAAAATTATAGTCAGTTTGCAACCTGATGGAGGTCAGTATAGATGGAATAATTGAACAAGTCCCACACAGCTAGAAGCCAAAATTTTTTTTCAGAGGTAGATGCAGAAAAAAATTATATTCAGTTTGCAACCTGATGGAGGTCAGTATAGATGGACTAATAGAACAAGTCACACACACTGCTAGAAGGCCAAATATTTTTTCAGAGCTATATGCAGAAAAAAATTATATTCAATTTGCAACCCGATGGAGGTCAGTATAGATGGACTAATAGAACAAGTCCCACACACTGCTAGAAGCCCAAATATTTTTTCAGAGGTGGATGCAGAAAAAAATTATATTCAGTTTGCAACCTGATGGAGGTCAGTATAGATGGACTAATAGAACAAGTCCCATACACTGCTAGAGGGCCAAATATTTTTTCAGAGCTAGATGCAGAAAAATATTATATTCGATTTGCAACCTGATGGAGGTCAGTATAGATGGACTAATAGAACAAGGCCCACACCCAGCTAGAAGCCCAAATATTTTTTCAGAGGTAGATACATAAAAAAATTATATTCAGTTTGCAACCTGAAGGAGGTCAGTATAGATGGACTAATTGAACAAGTCCCACACACTGCTAGAAGGCCAAATATTTTTTCAGAGCTAGATGCAGAAAAAAATTATATTCAATTTGCAACCTGATGGAGGTCAGTATAGATGGATTAATAGAACAAGTCCCACACACTGCTAGAAGGCCAAATCTTTTTTCAGAGCTAGATGTAGATAAAAATTATATTGAGTTTGCAACCTGATGGAGGTCAGTATAGATGGACTAATAGAACAAGTCCCACACACTGCTAGAAGCCCAAATATTTTTTCAGAGGTAGATGTAGAAAAAAATTATATTCAGTTTGCAACCTGATGGAGGTCAGTATAGATGGACTAATAGAACAAGTCCCACACACTGCTAGAAGGCCAAATATTTTTTCAGAGCTAGATGCAGAAAAATATTATATTCAATTTGCAACCTGATGGAGGTCAGTATAGATGGACTAATAGAACAAGTCCCACACACTGCTAGAAGCCCAAATATTTTTTCAGAGGTAGATGCAGAAAAAAATTATATTCAGTTTGCAACCTGATGGAGGTCAGTATATATGGACTAATAGATCAAGTCCCGCACACTGCTAGAAGGCCAAATATTTTTTCAGAGCTAGATGCAGAAAAAAATTATATTCAATTTGCAACCTGATGGAGGTCAGTATAGATGGACTAATAGAACAAGTCCCACACACTGCTAGAAGACCAAATATTTTTTCAGAGCTAGATGCAGAAAAAAATTATAATCATTTTGCAACCTGATGGAGGTCAGTATAGATGGACTAATACAACATGTCCCACACACTGCTAGAAGCCCAAATATTTTTTCAGAGGTCGATGCAGAAAAAAATTATATTCAGGTTGCAACCTGATGGAGGTCAGTATAGATGGACTAATAGAACAAGTCCCACACACTGCTAGAAGACCAAATCTTTTTTCAGAGGTAGATGCTAAAAATATTATATTCAATTTGAAACCTGATGGAGGTCAGTATAGATGGACTAATAGAACAAGTCCCATACCCAGCTAGAAGCCCAAATATTTTTTCAGAGGTAGATACAGAAAAAAATTATATTCAGTTTGCAACCTGATAGAGGTCAGTATAGATGGACTAATAGAACAAGTCCCGCACACTGCTAGAAGGCCAAATATTTTTTCAGAGCTAGATGCAGAATATAATTATATTCAATTTGCAACCTGATGGAGGTCAGTATAGATGGACTAATAGAATAAGGCCCACACCCTGCTAGAAGCCCAAATATTTTTTTCAGAGGTAGATGCAGAAAAAAATTATATTCAGTTTGCAACCTGATGGAGGTCAGTATAGATGGACTAATAGAACAAGTCCCACACACTGCTAGAAGGCCAAATATTTTTTCAGAGCTAGATGCAGAAAAATATTATATTCAATTTGCAACCTGATGGAGGTCAGTATAGATGGACTAATAGAACAAGTCCCACACACTGCTAGAAGCCCAAATATTTTTTCAGAGGTAGATGCAGAAAAATATTATATTCAGTTTGCAACATGATGGAGGTCAGTATAGATGGACTAATAGAACAAGTCCCACACACTGCTAGAAGGCCAAATATTTTTTCAGAGCTATATTCAGAAAAAAATTATATTCAATTTGCTACCTGATGGAGGTCAGTATAGATGGACTAATAGAACAAGTCCCACACACTGCTAGAAGCCCAAATATTTTTTCAGAGGTAGATGCAGAAAAATATTATATTCAATTTGCAACCTGATGGAGGTCAGTGGAGATGGACTAATAGAACACGTCCCACGCACAGCTAGAAGCCCAAATATTTTTTCAGAGTTAGATGCAGAAAAAAATTATATTCAGTTTGCAACCTGATGGAGGTCAGTATAGATGGACTAATAGAACAAGTCCCACACACTGCTAGAAGACCAAATATTTTTTCAGAGCTAGTTGCAGAAAAAAATTATAATCAATTTGCAACCTGATGGAGGTCAGTATAGATGGACTAATAGAACAAGTCCCACACACAGCTAGAAGCCCAAATATTTTTTCAGAGGTACTGTAGATGCAGATAAAAATTATTTTTAATTTGCAACCTGATGGAGGTCAGTATAGATGGACTAATAGAGAAAGTCCCACACACTGCTAGAAGGCCAAATATTTTTTCAGAGCTAGATGCAGATAAAAATTATATTCAATTGCAACCTGATGGAGGTCAGTATAGATGGACTAATAGAGAAAGTCCAACACACTGCTAGAAGGCCAAATATTTTTTCAGAGCTAGATGCAGATAAAAATTATATTCAATTTGCAACCTGATGGAGGTCAGTATAGATGGACTAATAGAACAAGTCCCACACACTGCTAGAAGCCCAAATATTTTTTCAGAGGTAGATGCAGAAAAATATTATATTCAATTTGCAACCTGATGGAGGTCAGTGTAGATGGACTAATAGAACAAGTCCCACACACAGCTAGAAGCCCAAATATTTTTTCAGAGGTAGATGCAGAAAAAAATTATATTCAGTTTGCAACCTGATGGAGGTCAGTATAGATGGACTAATAGAACAAGTCCCACACACAGCTAGAAGCCCAAATATTTTTTCAGAGGTACTGTAGATGCAGATAAAAATTATTTTTAATTTGCAACCTGATGGAGGTCAGTATAGATGGACTATAAGAGAAAGTCCCACACACTGCTAGAAGGCCAAATATTTTTTCAGAGGTAGATGCAGAAAAATATTATATTCAATTTGCAACCTGATGGAGGTCAGTGTAGATGGACTAATAGAACAAGTCCCACACACAGCTAGAAGCCCAAATATTTTTTCAGAGGTAAATGCAGAAAAAAATTATATTCAGTTTGCAACCTGATGGAGGTCTGTATAGATGGACTAATAGAACAAGCCCCACACACTGCTAGAAGCCCAAATGTTTTTTCAGAGCTATATGCTGAAAAAAATTATATTCAATTTGCAACCTGATGGAGGTCAGTATAGATGGATTAATAGTACAAGTCCCACACACTGCTAGAAGCCTAAATATTTTTTCAGAGGTAGATGCAGAAAAAAATTATATTCAATTTGCAACCTGATGGAGGTCAGTATAAATGGACTAATAGAACAAGTCCCACACACAGCTAGAAGCCCAAATATTTTTTCAGAGGTAGATGCAGAAAATAATTATATTCAGTTTGCAACCTGATGGAGGTCAGTATAGATGGACTAATAGAACAAGTCCCACACATTGCTAGAAGCCCAAATATTTTTTCAGAGGTAGATGCAGAAAAAAATTATATTCAGTTTGCAACCTGATGGATTTCAGTATAGATGGACTAATAGAACAAGTCCCACACACTGCTACAAGGCCAAATATTTTTTCAGAGCTATATGCGGAAAAAAATTATATTCAATTAGCAACCTGATGGAGGTCAGTATAGATGGACTAATAGAACAAGTCCCACACACTGCTAGAAGGCCAAATATTTTTTCAGACCTAGATGCAGAAAAAAATTATATTCAATTTGCAACCTGCTGGAGGTCCGTATAGATGGACTAATAGAACAAGTCCCACACACTGCTAGAAGGCCAAATATTTTTTCAGAGCTAGATGCAGAAAAAAATTATATTCAATTTGCAACCTGATGGAGGTCAGTATAGATGGACTAATAGAACAAGTCCCACACACTGCTAGAAGCCTAAATATTTTTTCAGAGGTAGATGCAGAAAAAAATTATATTCAGTTTGCAACCTGATGGAGGTCAGTATAGATGGACTAATAGAACAAGTCCCACACATTGCTAGAAGCCCAAATATTTTTTCAGAGGTAGATGCAGGAAAAAATTATATTCAGTTTGCAACCTGATGGAGGTCAGTATAGATCGACTAATAGAACAAGTCCCACACACTGCTACAAGGCCAAATATTTTTTCAGAGCTAGATGCAGAAAAAAATTATATTCAATTAGCAACCTGATGGAGGTCAGTATAGATGGACTAATAGAACAAGTCCCACACACTGCTAGAAGCCCAATTATTTTTTCAGACTTAGATGTAGAAAAAAATTATATTCAGATTGCAACCTGATGGAGGTCAGTATAGATGGACTAATAGAACAAGTCCCACACACTGCTAGAAGGCCAAATATTTTTTCAGAGCTAGATGCAGAAAAAAATTATATTCAATTTGCAACCTGCTGGAGGTCAGTATAGATGGACTAATAGAACAAGTCCCACACACTGCTAGAAGGCCAAATATTTTTTCAGAGCTAGATGCAGAAAAAAATTATATTCAATTTGCAACCTGATGGAGGTCAGTATAGATGGACTAATAGAACAAGTCCCACACACTGCTAGAAGGCCAAATATTTTTTCAGAGCTAGATGCAGAAAAAAATTATTTCAATTTGCAACCTGATGGAGGTCAGTATAGATGGACTAATTGAACAAGTCCCACATACTGCTTGAAGGCCAAATATTTTTTCAGAGCTAGATGAAGAAAAAAATTATATTCAATTTGCAACCTGATGGAGGTCAGTATAGATGGACTAATAGAACAAGTCCCACATACTGCTAGAAGCCCAAATATTTTTTCAGAGGTAGATGCAGAAAAAAATTATATTCAGTTTGCAACCTGATGGAGGTCAGTATAGATGGACTAATAGAACAAGTCCCACACACTGCTACAAGGCCAAATATTTTTTCAGAGCTAGATGCAGAAAAAAGTTATATTCAATTTGCAACCTGATGGAGGTCAGTATAGATGGACTAATAGAACAAGTCCCACACACTGCTAGAAGCCCAAATATTTTTTCAGAGGTAGATGCAGAAAAAAATTATATTCAGATTGCAACCTGATGGAGGTCAGTAAAGATGGACTAATAGAACAAGTCCCACACACTGCTAGGAGGCCAAATATTTTTTCAGAGCTAGATGCAGAAAAAAATTATATTCAATTTGCAACCTGATGGAGGTCAGTATAGATGGACTAATAGAACAAGTCCCACACACTGCTAGAAGGCCAAATATTTTTTCAGAGCTAGATGCAGAAAAAAATTATATTCAATTTGCAACCTGATGGAGGTCAGTATAGATGGACTAATAGAACAAGTCCCACATACTGCTAGAAGGCCAAATATTTTTTCAGAGGTAGATGCAGGAAAAAATTATATTCAGTTTGCAACCTGATTGAGGTCAGTATAGATAGACTAATAGAACAAGTCCCACACACTGCTAGAAGGCCAAATATTTTTTCAGAGCTAGATGCAGAAAAAAATTGTATTCAATTTGCAACCTGATTGAGGTCAGTATATATGGACTAATAGAACAATTCCCACACACTGCTAGAAGGCCAAATATTTTTTCAGAGCTAGATGCAGAAAAAAATTATATTCAATTTGCAACCTGATTGAGGTCAGTATAGATGGACCAATAGAACAAGTCCCACACACTGCTAGAAGACCAAATCTTTTTTCAGAGGTAGATGCTAAAAATATTATATTCAATTTGAAACCTGATGGAGGTCAGTATAGATGGACTAATAGAACAAGTCCCATACCCAGCTAGAAGCCCAAATATTTTTTCAGAGGTAGATACAGAAAAAAATTATATTCAGTTTGCAACCTGATAGAGGTCAGTATAGATGGACTAATAGAACAAGTCCCGCACACTGCTAGAAGGCCAAATATTTTTTCAGAGCTAGATGCAGAATATAATTATATTCAATTTGCAACCTGATGGAGGTCAGTATAGATGGACTAATAGAATAAGGCCCACACCCTGCTAGAAGCCCAAATATTTTTTTCAGAGGTAGATGCAGAAAAAAATTATATTCAGTTTGCAACCTGATGGAGGTCAGTATAGATGGACTAATAGAACAAGTCCCACACACTGCTAGAAGGCCAAATATTTTTTCAGAGCTAGATGCAGAAAAATATTATATTCAATTTGCAACCTGATGGAGGTCAGTATAGATGGACTAATAGAACAAGTCCCACACACTGCTAGAAGCCCAAATATTTTTTCAGAGGTAGATGCAGAAAAATATTATATTCAGTTTGCAACATGATGGAGGTCAGTATAGATGGACTAATAGAACAAGTCCCACACACTGCTAGAAGGCCAAATATTTTTTCAGAGCTATATTCAGAAAAAAATTATATTCAATTTGCTACCTGATGGAGGTCAGTATAGATGGACTAATAGAACAAGTCCCACACACTGCTAGAAGCCCAAATATTTTTTCAGAGGTAGATGCAGAAAAATATTATATTCAATTTGCAACCTGATGGAGGTCAGTGGAGATGGACTAATAGAACACGTCCCACGCACAGCTAGAAGCCCAAATATTTTTTCAGAGTTAGATGCAGAAAAAAATTATATTCAGTTTGCAACCTGATGGAGGTCAGTATAGATGGACTAATAGAACAAGTCCCACACACTGCTAGAAGACCAAATATTTTTTCAGAGCTAGTTGCAGAAAAAAATTATAATCAATTTGCAACCTGATGGAGGTCAGTATAGATGGACTAATAGAACAAGTCCCACACACAGCTAGAAGCCCAAATATTTTTTCAGAGGTACTGTAGATGCAGATAAAAATTATTTTTAATTTGCAACCTGATGGAGGTCAGTATAGATGGACTAATAGAGAAAGTCCCACACACTGCTAGAAGGCCAAATATTTTTTCAGAGCTAGATGCAGATAAAAATTATATTCAATTGCAACCTGATGGAGGTCAGTATAGATGGACTAATAGAGAAAGTCCAACACACTGCTAGAAGGCCAAATATTTTTTCAGAGCTAGATGCAGATAAAAATTATATTCAATTTGCAACCTGATGGAGGTCAGTATAGATGGACTAATAGAACAAGTCCCACACACTGCTAGAAGCCCAAATATTTTTTCAGAGGTAGATGCAGAAAAATATTATATTCAATTTGCAACCTGATGGAGGTCAGTGTAGATGGACTAATAGAACAAGTCCCACACACAGCTAGAAGCCCAAATATTTTTTCAGAGGTAGATGCAGAAAAAAATTATATTCAGTTTGCAACCTGATGGAGGTCAGTATAGATGGACTAATAGAACAAGTCCCACACACAGCTAGAAGCCCAAATATTTTTTCAGAGGTACTGTAGATGCAGATAAAAATTATTTTTAATTTGCAACCTGATGGAGGTCAGTATAGATGGACTATAAGAGAAAGTCCCACACACTGCTAGAAGGCCAAATATTTTTTCAGAGGTAGATGCAGAAAAATATTATATTCAATTTGCAACCTGATGGAGGTCAGTGTAGATGGACTAATAGAACAAGTCCCACACACAGCTAGAAGCCCAAATATTTTTTCAGAGGTAAATGCAGAAAAAAATTATATTCAGTTTGCAACCTGATGGAGGTCTGTATAGATGGACTAATAGAACAAGCCCCACACACTGCTAGAAGCCCAAATGTTTTTTCAGAGCTATATGCTGAAAAAAATTATATTCAATTTGCAACCTGATGGAGGTCAGTATAGATGGATTAATAGTACAAGTCCCACACACTGCTAGAAGCCTAAATATTTTTTCAGAGGTAGATGCAGAAAAAAATTATATTCAATTTGCAACCTGATGGAGGTCAGTATAAATGGACTAATAGAACAAGTCCCACACACAGCTAGAAGCCCAAATATTTTTTCAGAGGTAGATGCAGAAAATAATTATATTCAGTTTGCAACCTGATGGAGGTCAGTATAGATGGACTAATAGAACAAGTCCCACACATTGCTAGAAGCCCAAATATTTTTTCAGAGGTAGATGCAGAAAAAAATTATATTCAGTTTGCAACCTGATGGATTTCAGTATAGATGGACTAATAGAACAAGTCCCACACACTGCTACAAGGCCAAATATTTTTTCAGAGCTATATGCGGAAAAAAATTATATTCAATTAGCAACCTGATGGAGGTCAGTATAGATGGACTAATAGAACAAGTCCCACACACTGCTAGAAGGCCAAATATTTTTTCAGACCTAGATGCAGAAAAAAATTATATTCAATTTGCAACCTGCTGGAGGTCCGTATAGATGGACTAATAGAACAAGTCCCACACACTGCTAGAAGGCCAAATATTTTTTCAGAGCTAGATGCAGAAAAAAATTATATTCAATTTGCAACCTGATGGAGGTCAGTATAGATGGACTAATAGAACAAGTCCCACACACTGCTAGAAGCCTAAATATTTTTTCAGAGGTAGATGCAGAAAAAAATTATATTCAGTTTGCAACCTGATGGAGGTCAGTATAGATGGACTAATAGAACAAGTCCCACACATTGCTAGAAGCCCAAATATTTTTTCAGAGGTAGATGCAGGAAAAAATTATATTCAGTTTGCAACCTGATGGAGGTCAGTATAGATCGACTAATAGAACAAGTCCCACACACTGCTACAAGGCCAAATATTTTTTCAGAGCTAGATGCAGAAAAAAATTATATTCAATTAGCAACCTGATGGAGGTCAGTATAGATGGACTAATAGAACAAGTCCCACACACTGCTAGAAGCCCAATTATTTTTTCAGACTTAGATGTAGAAAAAAATTATATTCAGATTGCAACCTGATGGAGGTCAGTATAGATGGACTAATAGAACAAGTCCCACACACTGCTAGAAGGCCAAATATTTTTTCAGAGCTAGATGCAGAAAAAAATTATATTCAATTTGCAACCTGCTGGAGGTCAGTATAGATGGACTAATAGAACAAGTCCCACACACTGCTAGAAGGCCAAATATTTTTTCAGAGCTAGATGCAGAAAAAAATTATATTCAATTTGCAACCTGATGGAGGTCAGTATAGATGGACTAATAGAACAAGTCCCACACACTGCTAGAAGGCCAAATATTTTTTCAGAGCTAGATGCAGAAAAAAATTATTTCAATTTGCAACCTGATGGAGGTCAGTATAGATGGACTAATTGAACAAGTCCCACATACTGCTTGAAGGCCAAATATTTTTTCAGAGCTAGATGAAGAAAAAAATTATATTCAATTTGCAACCTGATGGAGGTCAGTATAGATGGACTAATAGAACAAGTCCCACATACTGCTAGAAGCCCAAATATTTTTTCAGAGGTAGATGCAGAAAAAAATTATATTCAGTTTGCAACCTGATGGAGGTCAGTATAGATGGACTAATAGAACAAGTCCCACACACTGCTACAAGGCCAAATATTTTTTCAGAGCTAGATGCAGAAAAAAGTTATATTCAATTTGCAACCTGATGGAGGTCAGTATAGATGGACTAATAGAACAAGTCCCACACACTGCTAGAAGCCCAAATATTTTTTCAGAGGTAGATGCAGAAAAAAATTATATTCAGATTGCAACCTGATGGAGGTCAGTAAAGATGGACTAATAGAACAAGTCCCACACACTGCTAGGAGGCCAAATATTTTTTCAGAGCTAGATGCAGAAAAAAATTATATTCAATTTGCAACCTGATGGAGGTCAGTATAGATGGACTAATAGAACAAGTCCCACACACTGCTAGAAGGCCAAATATTTTTTCAGAGCTAGATGCAGAAAAAAATTATATTCAATTTGCAACCTGATGGAGGTCAGTATAGATGGACTAATAGAACAAGTCCCACATACTGCTAGAAGGCCAAATATTTTTTCAGAGGTAGATGCAGGAAAAAATTATATTCAGTTTGCAACCTGATTGAGGTCAGTATAGATAGACTAATAGAACAAGTCCCACACACTGCTAGAAGGCCAAATATTTTTTCAGAGCTAGATGCAGAAAAAAATTGTATTCAATTTGCAACCTGATTGAGGTCAGTATATATGGACTAATAGAACAATTCCCACACACTGCTAGAAGGCCAAATATTTTTTCAGAGCTAGATGCAGAAAAAAATTATATTCAATTTGCAACCTGATTGAGGTCAGTATAGATGGACCAATAGAACAAGTCCCACACACTGCTAGAAGGCCAATTAGTTATTCAGAGCTAGATGCAGAACAAAATTATATTCAGTTTGCAACCTGATGGAGGTCAGTATAGATGGACTAATAGAACAAGTCCCACACACTGCTAGAAGCCCAAATATTTTTTCAGAGGTAGATGCAGAAAAAAATTATATTCAGTTTGCAACCTGATGGAGGTCAGTATAAATGTACCAATAGAACATGTCCCACACACTGCTAGAAGGCCAAATATTTTTTCAGAGCTAGATGCAGAAAAAAATTGTATCCAATTTGCAACCTGATGGAGGTCAGTATAGATGGACTAATAGAACAAGTCCCACACACTGCTAGAAGCCCAAATATTTTTTCAGAGGTAGATGCAGAAAAAAATTATATTCAGTTTGTAACCTGATGGAGGTCAGTATAGATGGACTAATAGAACAAGTCCCACACACTGCTAGAAGGCCAAATATTTTTTCAGAGCTAGATGCAGAAAAATATTATATTCAATTTGCAACCTGATGGAGGTCAGTATAGATGGACTAATAGAACAAGTCCCACACACAGCTAGAAGCCCAAATATTTTTTCAGAGGTAGATGCAGAAAAATATTATATTCAGTTTGCAACCTGATGGAGGTCAGTATAGATGGACTAATAGATCAAGTCCCGCACACTGCTAGAAGGCCAAATATTTTTTCAGAGCTAGATGCAGAAAAAAATTATATTCAATTTGCAACCTGATGGAGGTCAGTATAGATGGACTAATAGAACAAGTCCCACATACTGCTAGAAGGCCAAATATTTTTTCAGAGCTAGATGCAGAAAAATATTATATTCAATTTGCAACCTGATGCAGGTCAGTATAGATGGACTAATAGAACAAGTCCCACACACTGCTAGAAGCCCAAATATTTTTTCAGAGGTAGATGCAGAAAAAAATTATATTCAGTTTGCGACCTGATGGAGGTCAGTATAGATGGACTAATAGAACAAGTCCCACACACTGCTAGAAGACCAAATATTTTTTCAGAGCTAGATGCAGAAAAAAATTATGATCAATTTGCAACCTGATGGAGGTCAGTATAGATGGACTAATACGACAAGTCCCACACACTGCTAGAAGGCAAAATATTTTTTCAGAGCTAGCTGCAGAAAAAAATTGTATTCAATTTGCAACCTGATGGAGGTCAGTATAGATGGACTAATAGAACAAGTCCCACACACTGCTAGCAGGCCAAATAGTTATTCAGAGCTAGATGCAGAAAAAAATTATATTCAGTTTGCAACCAGATGGAGGTCAGTATAGATGGACCAATAGAACAAGTCCCACACACTGCTAGAAGGCCAAATATTTTTTCAGAGGTAGATGCAGAAAAAAATTGTATTCAATTTGCAACCTGATGGAGATCAGTATAGATGGACTAATAGAACAAGTCCCACACACTGCTAGAAGGCCAAATAGTTATTCAGAGCTAGATGCAGAAAAATATTATATTCAATTTGCAACCTGATGGAGGTCAGTATAGATGGACTAATAGAACAAGTCCCACACACTGCTAGAAGGCCAAATATTTTTTCAGAGCTATATGTAGAAAAAAATTATATTCAATTTGCAACCTGATGGAGATCAGTATAGATGGACTAATAGAGCAAGTCCCACACACTGCAAGAATGCCAAATATTTTTTCGAAGCTAGATGCAGAAAAAAATTATATTCAATTTGCAACCTGATGGAGGTCAGTATAGATGGACTAATAGAACAAGTCTCACACACTGCTAGAAGCCCAAATATTTTTTCAGAGGTAGATGCAGAAAAACATTATATTCAGTTTGCAACCTGATGGAGGTCAGTATAGATGGACTAATAGAACAAGTCCCACACACTGCTAGAAGGCCAAATATTTTTTGGAGAGCTAGATGCAGAAAAAAATTATATTCAATTTGCAACCTGATGGAGGTCTGTATAGATGTACTAATAGAACAAGCCCCACACACTGCTAGAAGCCCAAATATTTTTTCAGAGCTATATGCAGAAAAAAATTATATTCAATTTGCAACCTGATGGAGGTCAGTATAGATGGACTAATAGTACAAGTCCCACACACTGCTAGAAGCCTAAATATTTTTTCAAAGGTAGATGCAGAAAAAAATTATATTCAATTTGCAACCTGATGGAGGTCAGTATAGATGGACTAATAGAACAAGTCCCACACACAGCTAGAAGCCCAAATATTTTTTCAGAGGTAGATGCAGAAAAAAATTATATTCAGTTTGCAACCTGATGGAGGTCAGCATAGATGGACTAATAGAACAAGTCCCACACACTGCTAGAAGCCCAATTATTTTTTCAGACTTAGATGTAGAAAAAAATTATATTCAGATTGCAACCTGATGGAGGTCAGTATAGATGGACTAATAGAACAAGTCCCACACACTGCTAGAAGGCCAAATATTTTTTCAGAGCTAGATGCAGAAAAAAATTATATTCAATTTGCAACCTGCTGGAGGTCAGTATAGATGGACTAATAGAACAAGTCCCACACACTGCTAGAAGGCCAAATATTTTTTCAGAGCTAGATGCAGAAAAAAATTATATTCAATTTGCAACCTGATGGAGGTCAGTATAGGTGGACTAATAGAACAAGTCCCACACACTGCTAGAAGGCCAAATATTTTTTCAGAGCTAGATGCAGAAAAAAATTATTTCAATTTGCAACCTGATGGAGGTCAGTATAGATGGACTAATTGAACCAGTCCCACATACTGCTTGAAGGCCAAATATTTTTTCAGAGCTAGATGAAGAAAAAAATTATATTCAATTTGCAACCTGATGGAGGTCAGTATAGATGGACTAATAGAACAAGTCCCACATACTGCTAGAAGCCCAAATATTTTTTCAGAGGTAGATGCAGAAAAAAATTATATTCAGTTTGCAACCTGATGGAGGTCAGTATAGATGGACTAATAGAACAAGTCCCACACACTGCTACAAGGCCAAATATTTTTTCAGAGCTAGATGCAGAAAAAAGTTATATTCAATTTGCAACCTGATGGAGGTCAGTATAGATGGACTAATAGAACAAGTCCCACACACTGCTAGAAGCCCAAATATTTTTTCAGAGGTAGATGCAGAAAAAAATTATATTCAGATTGCAACCTGATGGAGGTCAGTAAAGATGGACTAATAGAACAAGTCCCACACACTGCTAGGAGGCCAAATATTTTTTCAGAGCTAGATGCAGAAAAAAATTATATTCAATTTGCAACCTGATGGAGGTCAGTATAGATGGACTAATAGAACAAGTCCCACACACTGCTAGAAGGCCAAATATTTTTTCAGAGCTAGATGCAGAAAAAAATTATATTCAATTTGCAACCTGATGGAGGTCAGTATAGATGGACTAATAGAACAAGTCCCACATACTGCTATAAGGCCAAATATTTTTTCAGAGGTAGATGCAGGAAAAAATTATATTCAGTTTGCAACCTGATTGAGGTCAGTATAGATGGACTAATAGAACAAGTCCCACACACTGCTAGAAGGCCAAATATTTTTTCAGAGCTAGATGCAGAAAAAAATTGTATTCAATTTGCAACCTGATTGAGGTCAGTATATATGGACTAATAGAACAATTCCCACACACTGCTAGAAGGCCAAATATTTTTTCAGAGCTAGATGCAGAAAAAAATTATATTCAATTTGCAACCTGATTGAGGTCAGTATAGATGGACCAATAGAACAAGTCCCACACACTGCTAGAAGGCCAATTAGTTATTCAGAGCTAGATGCAGAACAAAATTATATTCAGTTTGCAACCTGATGGAGGTCAGTATAGATGGACTAATAGAACAAGTCCCACACACTGCTAGAAGCCCAAATATTTTTTCAGAGGTAGATGCAGAAAAAAATTATATTCAGTTTGCAACCTGATGGAGGTCAGTATAAATGTACCAATAGAACATGTCCCACACACTGCTAGAAGGCCAAATATTTTTTCAGAGCTAGATGCAGAAAAAAATTGTATCCAATTTGCAACCTGATGGAGGTCAGTATAGATGGACTAATAGAACAAGTCCCACACACTGCTAGAAGCCCAAATATTTTTTCAGAGGTAGATGCAGAAAAAAATTATATTCAGTTTGCAACCTGAAGGAGGTCAGTATAGATGGACTAATTGAACAAGTCCCACACACTGCTAGAAGCCCAAATATTTTTTCAGAGCTAGATGCAGAAAAAAATTATATTCAATTTGCAACCTGATGGAGGTCAGTATAGATGGACTAATAGAACAAGTCCCACACACTGCTAGAAGGCCAAATATTTTTTCAGAGCTAGATGCAGAAAAATATTATATTCAATTTGCAACCTGATGGAGGTCAGTATAGATGGACTAATAGAACAAGTCCCACACCCAGCTTGAAGCCCAAATATTTATTCAGAGGTAGATGCAGAAAAAAAATATATTCAGTTTGCAACCTGATGGAGGTCAGTATAGATGGACTAATTGAACAAGTCCCACACACAGCTAGAAGCCCAAATATTTTTTCAGAGGTAGAGGCAGAAAAAATTATATTCAGTTTGCAACCTGATGGAGGTCAGTATAGATTGACTAATATAACAAGTCCCACACACTGCTAGAAGGTCAAATATTTTTTCAGAGCTAGATGCAGAAAAAAATTATATTCAATTTGCAACCTGATGGAGGTCAGTATAGATGGACTAATAGAACAAGTCCCACACACTGCTAGAATCCCAAATATTTTTTCAGAGCTAGATGCAGAAAAAAATTATATTCAGTTTGCAACCTGATGGAGGTCAGTATAGATGGACTAACAGAACAAGTCCCACACATTGCTAGAAGGCCAAATATTTTTTCAGAGCTAGATGCAAAAAAATATTATATTCAATTTGCAACGTGATGGAGGTCAGTATAGATGGACTAATAGAACAAGTCCCACACCCAGCTAGAAGCCCAAATATTTTTTCAGAGGTAGATGCAGATAAAAATTATATTCAGTTTGCAACCTGATGGAGGTCAGTAAAGATGGACTAATAGAACAAGTCCCACACACTGCTAGAAGGCCAAATATTTTTTCAGAGCTAGACGCAGAAAAAAATTATATTCAGTTTGCAACCTGATGGAGGTCAGTATAGATGGACTATTAGAACAAGTCCCACACACTGCTAGAAGGCCAAATATTTTTTCAGAGCTAGAGGCAGAAAAAAATATATTGAATTTGCAACCTGATGGAGGTCAGTATAGATGTACTAATAGAACATGTCCCACACACTGCTAGAAGCCCAAATATTTTTTCAGAGGTAGATGCAGAAAAAAATTATATTCAGTTTGCAACCTGATGGAGGTCAGTATAGATGGACTAATAGAACAAGTCCCACACACTGCTAGAAGGCCAAATATTTTTTCAGAGCTAGATGCAGAAAAAAATTGTATTCAATTTGCAACCTGATGGAGGTCAGTATAGATGGACTAATAGAACAAGTCCCACACACTGCTAGAAGGCCAAATAGTTATTCAGAGCTAGATGCAGAAAAAAATTATATTCAGTTTGCAACCTGATGGAGGTCAGTATAGATGGACTAATAGAACAAGTCCCACACACTGCAAGAAGCCCAAATATTTTTTCAGAGGTAGATGCAGAAAAAAATTATATTCAGTTTGCAACCTGATGGAGGTCAGTATAGATGGACTAATAGAACAAGTCCCACACACTGCTAGAAGGCCAAATATTTTTTCAGAGCTAGATGCAGAAAAAAATTGTATTCAATTTGCAACCTGATGGAGGTCAGTATAGATGTACTAATAGAACAAGTCCCACACACTGCTAGAAGGCCAAATAGTTATTCAGAGCTAGATGCAGAAAAAAATTATATTCAGTTTGCAACCTGATGGAGGTCAGTATAGATGGACTAATAGAACAAGTCCCACACACTGCTAGAAGGCAAAATATTTTTTCAGAGCTAGATGAAGAAAAAAATTATATTCATTTTGCAACCTGATGGAGGTCAGTATAGATGGATTAATTGAACAAGTCCCACACACTCCTGGAAGGCAAAATATTTTTTTCAGAGATAGATGCAGAAAAATATTATATTCAATTTCAACCTGATGGAGGTCAGTATAGATGGACTAATAGAACAAGTCCCACACACAGCTAGAAGCCCAAACATATTTTCAGAGGTAGATGCCGAAAAAAATTATATTCAGTTTGCAACCTGATGGAGGTCAGTATAGATGGACTAATAGAACAAGTCCCTCAAACTGCTAGAAGGCCAAATATTTCTTCAGAGCTAGATGCAGAAAAAAATTATATTCAGTTTGCAACCTGATGGAGGTCAGTATAGATGGACTAATAGAACAAGACCCTCACACTGCTAGAAGGCCAAATATTTTTTCAGAGCTATATGCAGAAAAAAATTATATTCAATTTGCAACCTGATGGAGGTCAGTATAGATGGACTAATAGAACAAGTCCCACACACTGCTAGAAGCCCAAATATTTTTTCAGAGGTAGATGCAGATAAAAATTATATTCAGTTTGCAACCTGATGGAGATCAGCAAAGATGGACTAATAGAACAAGTCCCACACACTGCTAGAAGGCCAAATATTTTTTCAGAGCTAGACGCAGAAAAAAATTATATTCAGTTTGCAACCTGATGGAGGTCAGTATAGATGGACTATTAGAACAAGTCCCACACACTGCTAGAAGGCCAAATATTCTTTCAGAGCTAGAGGGAGAAAAAAATTATATTCAATTTGCAACCTGATGGAGGTCAGTATAGATGTACTAATAGAACAAGTCCCACACACTGCTAGAAGCCCAAATATTTTTTCAGAGGTAGATGCGGAAAAAAATTATATTCAGTTTGCAACCTGATGGAGGTCAGTATAGATGGACTAATAGAACAAGTCCCACACACTGCTAGAAGGCCAAATATTTTTTCAGAGCTAGATGCAGAAATAAATTATATTCAGTTTGCAACCTGATGGAGGTCAGTATAGATGGACTAATAGAACAAGTCCCACACTCTGCAAGAAACCCAAATATTTTTTCAGAGGTAGATGCAGAAAAAAATTATATTCAGTTTGCAACCTGATGGAGGTCAGTATAGATCGACTAATAGAACAAGTCCCACACACTGCTAGAAGGCCAAATATTTTTTCAGAGCTAGATGCAGAAAAAAATTGTATTCAATTTGCAACCTGATGGAGATCAGTATAGATGGACTAATAGAACAAGTCCCACACACTGCTAGAAGGCCAAATAGTTATTCAGAGCTAGATGCAGAAAAAAATTATATTCAGTTTGCAACCTGATGGAGGTCAGTATAGATGGACTAATAGAACAAGTCCCACACACTGCTAGAAGGCAAAATATTTTTTCAGAGCTAGATGAAGAAAAAAATTATATTCATTTTGCAACCTGATGGAGGTCAGTATAGATGGACTAATAGAACAAGTTCCACACACTGCTAGAAGGCCAAATAGTTATTCAGAGCTAGATGCAGAAAAAAATTATATTCAGTTTGCAACCTGATGGAGGTCAGTATAGATGGACTAATAGAACAAGTCCCACACACTGCAAGAAGCCCAAATATTTTTTCAGAGGTAGATGCAGAAAAAAATTATATTCAGTTTGCAACCTGATGGAGGTCAGTATAGATGGACTAATAGAACAAGTCCCACACACTGCTAGAAGGCCAAATATTTTTTCAGAGCTAGATGCAGAAAAAAATTGTATTCAATTTGCAACCTGATGGAGGTCAGTATAGATGGACTAATAGAACAAGTCCCACACACTGCTAGAAGGCCAAATAGTTATTCAGAGCTAGATGCAGAAAAAAATTATATTCAGTTTGCAACCTGATGGAGGTCAGTATAGATGGACTAATAGAACAAGTCCCACACACTGCTAGAAGGCAAAATATTTTTTCAGAGCTAGATGAAGAAAAAATTATATTCATTTTGCAACCTGATGGAGGTCAGTATAGATGGATTAATTGAACAAGTCCCACACACTCCTGGAAGGCAAAATATTTTTTCAGAGATAGATGCAGAAAAATATTATATTCAATTTGCAACCTGATGGAGGTCAGTATAGATGGACTAATAGAACAAGTCCCACACACAGCTAGAAGCCCAAATATATTTTCAGAGGTAGATGCAGAAAAAAATTATATTCAGTTTGCAACCTGATGGAGGTCAGTATAGATGGACTAATAGAACAAGTCCCTCAAACTGCTAGAAGGCCAAATATTTCTTCAGAGCTAGATGCAGAAAAAAATTATATTCAGTTTGCAACCTGATGGAGGTCAGTATAGATGTACTAATAGAACAAGTCCCACACACTGCTAGAAGCCCAAATATTTTTTCAGAGGTAGATGCAGAAAAAAATTATATTCAGTTTGCAACCTGATGGAGGTCAGTATAGATGGACTAATAGAACAAGTCCCACACACTGCTAGAAGGCCAAATATTTTTTCAGAGCTAGATGCAGAAAAAAATTGTATTCAATTTGCAACCTGATGGAGGTCAGTATAGATGGACTAATAGAACAAGTCCCACACACTGCTAGAAGGCCAAATAGTTATTCAGAGCTAGATGCAGAAAAAAATTATATTCAGTTTGCAACCTGATGGAGGTCAGTATAGATGGACTAATAGAACAAGTCCCACACACTGCTAGAAGGCAAAATATTTTTTCAGAGCTAGATGAAGAAAAAAATTATATTCATTTTGCAACCTGATGGAGGTCAGTATAGATGGACTAATAGAACAAGTTCCACACACTGCTAGAAGGCCAAATAGTTATTCAGAGCTAGATGCAGAAAAAAATTATATTCAGTTTGCAACCTGATGGAGGTCAGTATAGATGGACTAATAGAACAAGTCCCACACACTGCAAGAAGCCAAAATATTTTTTCAGAGGTAGATGCAGAAAAAAATTATATTCAGTTTGCAACCTGATGGAGGTCAGTATAGATGGACTAATAGAACAAGTCCCACACACTGCTAGAAGGCCAAATATTTTTTCAGAGCTAGATGCAGAATAAAATTGTATTCAATTTGCAACCTGATGGAGGTCAGTATAGATGGACTAATAGAACAAGTCCCACACACTGCTAGAAGGCCAAATAGTTATTCAGAGCTAGATGCAGAAAAAAATTATATTCAGTTTGCAACCTGATGGAGGTCAGTATAGATGGACTAATAGAACAAGTCCCACACACTGCTAGAAGGCAAAATATTTTTTCAGAGCTAGATGAAGAAAAAATTATATTCATTTTGCAACCTGATGGAGGTCAGTATAGATGGATTAATTGAACAAGTCCCACACACTCCTGGAAGGCAAAATATTTTTTCAGAGATAGATGCAGAAAAATATTATATTCAATTTGCAACCTGATGGAGGTCAGTATAGATGGACTAATAGAACAAGTCCCACACACAGCTAGAAGCCCAAATATATTTTCAGAGGTAGATGCAGAAAAAAATGATATTCAGTTTGCAACCTGATGGAGGTCAGTATAGATGGACTCATAGAACAAGTCCCTCAAACTGCTAGAAGGCCAAATATTTCTTCAGAGCTAGATGCAGAAAAAAATTATATTCAGTTTGCAACCTGATGGAGGTCAGTATAGATGTACTAATAGAACAAGTCCCAAACACTGCTAGAAGCCCAAATATTTTTTCAGAGGTAGATGCAGAAAAAAATTATATTCAGTTTGCAACCTGATGGAGGTCAGTATAGATGGACTAATAGAACAAGTCCCACACACTGCTAGAAGGCCAAATATTTTTTCAGAGCTAGATGCAGAAATAAATTGTATTCAATTTGCAACCTGATGGAGGTCAGTATAGATGGACTAATAGAACAAGTCCCACACTGCTAGAAGGCCAAATAGTTATTCAGAGCTAGATGCAGAAAAAAATTATATTCAGTTTGCAACCTGATGGAGGTCAGTATAGATGGACTAATAGAACAAGTCCCACACTCTGCAAGAAACCCAAATATTTTTTCAGAGGTAGATGCAGAAAAATATTATATTCAGTTTGCAACCTGATGGAGGTCAGTATAGATCGACTAATAGAACAAGTCTCACACACTGCTAGAAGGCCAAATATTTTTTCAGAGCTAGATGCAGAAAAAAATTGTATTCAATTTGCAACCTGATGGAGGTCAGTATAGATGGACTAATAGAACAAGTCCCACACACTGCTAGAAGGCCAAATAGTTATTCAGAGCTAGATGCAGAAAAAAATTATATTCAGTTTGCAACCTGATGGAGGTCAGTATAGATGGACTAATAGAACAAGTCCCACACACTGCTAGAAGGCAAAATATTTTTTCAGAGCTAGATGAAGAAAAAAATTATATTCATTTTGCAACCTGATGGAGGTCAGTATAGATGGACTAATAGAACAAGTCCCACACACTGCTGGAAAGCAACGTATTTTTTCAGAGATAGATGCAGAAAAATATTATATTCAATTTGCCACCTGATGGAGGTCAGTATAGATGGACTAATAGAACAAGTCCTACACACAGCTAGAAGCCCAAATATATTTTCAGAGGTAGATGCAGAAAAAAATTATATTCAGTTTGCAACCTGATGGAGGTCAGTTTAGATGGACTAATATAACAAGTCCCGCAAAAATTATATTCAATTTGCAACCTGATGGAGGTCAGTATAGATGGACTAATAGAACAAGTCCCACACACTGCTAGAAGCCCAAATATTTTTTCAGAGGTAGATGCAGAAAAATATTATATTCAATTTGCAACCTGATGGAGGTCAGCATAGATGGACTAATAGAACAAGTCCCACACACAGCTAGAAGCCCAAATATTTTTTCAGCGGTAAATGCAGAAAAAAATTATATTCAGTTTGCAACATGATGGAGGTCAGTATAGATGGACTAATAGAACAGGTCCCACACCCAGCTAGAAGCCCAAATATTTTTTCAGAGGTAGATGCAGAAAAAAATTATATTCAGTTTGCAAACTGATGGAGGTCAGTATAGATGGACTAATTGAACAAGTCTCACGCACAGCTAGAAGCCCAAATATTTTTTCAGAGGTAGATGCAGAAAAAAATTATATTCAGTTTGCAACCTGATGGAGGTCAGTATAGATGGACTTATAGAACGAGTCCCATACACTGCTAGAAGGCCAAATATTTTTTCAGAGCTAGATGCAGAAAAAAATTATATTCAGTTTGCAACCTGATGGAGGACAGTATAGATGGACTAATAGAACAAGTCCCACACACTGCTAGAAGGCCAAATATTTTTTCAGAGCTAGATGCAGAAAAATATTATATTCAATTTGCAACCTAATGGAGGTCAGTATAGATGGACTAATAGAACAAGTCCCACACACAGCTAGAAGCCCAAACATTTTTTCAGAGGTAGATGCAGAAAAAAATTATATTCAATTTTCAACCTGATGGAGGTCAGTATAGATGGACTAATAGAACAAGTCCCACACACAGCTAGAAGCCCAAATATTTTTTCAGAGGTAGATGCAGAAAAAAATTATATTCAGTTTGCAACCTGATGGAGGTCAGTATAGATGGACTAATAGAACAAGTCCCACACACTGCTAGAAGGCAAAATATTTTTTCAGAGCTAGATGAAGAAAAAAATTATATTCATTTTGCAACCTGATGGAGGTCAGTATAGATGGACTAATAGAACAAGTCCCACACACTGCTGGAAAGCAACGTATTTTTTCAGAGATAGATGCAGAAAAATATTATATTCAATTTGCCACCTGATGGAGGTCAGTATAGATGGACTAATAGAACAAGTCCTACACACAGCTAGAAGCCCAAATATATTTTCAGAGGTAGATGCAGAAAAAAATTATATTCAGTTTGCAACCTGATGGAGGTCAGTTTAGATGGACTAATATAACAAGTCCCGCAAAAATTATATTCAATTTGCAACCTGATGGAGGTCAGTATAGATGGACTAATAGAACAAGTCCCACACACTGCTAGAAGCCCAAATATTTTTTCAGAGGTAGATGCAGAAAAATATTATATTCAATTTGCAACCTGATGGAGGTCAGCATAGATGGACTAATAGAACAAGTCCCACACACAGCTAGAAGCCCAAATATTTTTTCAGCGGTAAATGCAGAAAAAAATTATATTCAGTTTGCAACATGATGGAGGTCAGTATAGATGGACTAATAGAACAGGTCCCACACCCAGCTAGAAGCCCAAATATTTTTTCAGAGGTAGATGCAGAAAAAAATTATATTCAGTTTGCAAACTGATGGAGGTCAGTATAGATGGACTAATTGAACAAGTCTCACGCACAGCTAGAAGCCCAAATATTTTTTCAGAGGTAGATGCAGAAAAAAATTATATTCAGTTTGCAACCTGATGGAGGTCAGTATAGATGGACTTATAGAACGAGTCCCATACACTGCTAGAAGGCCAAATATTTTTTCAGAGCTAGATGCAGAAAAAAATTATATTCAGTTTGCAACCTGATGGAGGACAGTATAGATGGACTAATAGAACAAGTCCCACACACTGCTAGAAGGCCAAATATTTTTTCAGAGCTAGATGCAGAAAAATATTATATTCAATTTGCAACCTAATGGAGGTCAGTATAGATGGACTAATAGAACAAGTCCCACACACAGCTAGAAGCCCAAACATTTTTTCAGAGGTAGATGCAGAAAAAAATTATATTCAATTTTCAACCTGATGGAGGTCAGTATAGATGGACTAATAGAACAAGTCCCACACACAGCTAGAAGCCCAAATATTTTTTCAGAGGTAGATGCAGAAAAAAATTATATTCAGTTTGCAACCTGATGGAGGTCAGTATAGATGGACTAATAGAACAAGGCCCAAACACTGCTAGAAGGCCAAATATTTTTTCAGAGCTATATGCAGAAAAAAATTATATTCAATTTGCAACCTGATGGAGGTCAGTATAGATGGACTAATAGAACAATTCCCACACACTGCTAGAAGCCCAAATATTTTTTCAGAGGTAGATGCAGAAAAATATTATATTCAATTTGCAACCTGATGGAGGTCAGTATAGATGGACTAATAGAACAAGTCCCACACACAGCTAGAAGCCCAAATATTTTTTCAGAGGTAGATGCAGAAAAAAATTATATTCAGTTTGCAACCTGATGGAGGTCAGTATAGATGGACTAATTGAACAAGTCCCACGCACAGCTTGAAACCCAAATATTTTTTCAGAGGTAGGCGCAGAAAAAAATTATATTCAGTTTGCAACCTGATGGAGGTCAGTGTAGATGGACTAATAGAACAAGGCCCACGCACTGCTAGAAGGCCAAATATTTTTTCAGAGCTATATGCAGAAAAAATTTATATTCAATTTGCAACCTGATGGAGGTCAGTATAGATGGACTAACAGAACAAGTCCCACACGCTGCTAGAAGCCCAAATATTTTTTCAGAGGTGGATGCAGAAAAAAATTATATTCAGTTTGCAACCTGATGGAGGTCAGTATAGATGGACTAATAGAACAAGTCCCACACACTGCTAGAAGGCCAAATATTTTTTCAGAGCTAGATGCAGAAAAATATTATATTCAATTTGCAACCTGATGGAGGTCAGTATAGATGGACTAATAGAACACGGTCCACACACAGCTAGAAGCCCAAATAATTTTTCAGAGGTAGATGCAGAAAAAAATTATATTCAGTTTCCAACCTGATGGAGGTCAGTATAGATGGACTAATTGAACAAGTCACACACACTGCTAGAAGGCCAAATATTTTTTCAGAGCTAGATGCAGAAAAAAATTATATTCAATTTGCAACCTGATGGAGGTCAGTATAGATGGACTAATAGAACAAGTCCCACACACTGCTAGAAGGCCAAATATTTTTTCAGAGCTAGATGCAGAAAAAAATTATATTCAGTTTGCAACCTGATGGAGGTCAGTATAGATGGACTAATAGAACAAGTCCCACACACTGCTAGAAGGCCAAATATTTTTTCAGAGCTAGATGCAGAAAAATATTATATTCAATTTGCAACCTGATGGGGTTCAGTATAGATGGACTAATAGAACAAGTCCCACACCCAGCTAGAAGCCCAAATATTTTTTCAGAGGTAGATGCAGAAAAAAATTATATTCAGTTTGCAACCTGATGGAGGTCAGTATAGATGGACTAATAGAACAAGTCCCACACACTGCTAGATTGCCAAAAAATTTTTCAGAGCTAGATGCAAAAAATATTATATTCAATTTGCAACCTGATGGAGGTCAGTATAGATGGACTAATAGAACAAGTCCCACACACTGCTAGAAGCCCAAATATTTTTTGAGAGGTAGATACAGAAAAAAATTATATTCAGTTTGCAACCTGATGGATGTCAGTATAGGTGGACTACTAGAACAATTTCCACACACTGCTAGAAGGCCAAATATTTTTTCAGAGCTAGATGCAGAAAAATATTATATTCAATTTGCAACCTGATGGAGGTCAGTATAGATGGACTAATAGAACAAGTCCCACACACAGCAAGAAGCCCAAATATTTTTTCAGAGGTAGATGCAGAAAAAAATTATATTCAGTTTTCAACCTGATGGAGGTCAGTATAGATGGACTTATAGAACAAGTCCCACACACTGCTAGAAGGCCAAATATTTTTTCAGAGCTATATGCAGAAAAAAATTATATTCAATTTGTAACCTGATGGAGGTCAGTATAGATGGACTAATAGAACAAGTCCCACACACAGCTAGAAGCCCAAATATTTTTTCAGAGGTAGATGCAGAAAAAAATTATATTCAGTTTGCAACCTGATGGAGGTCAGTATAGATGGACTAATAGAACAAGTCCCACACACTGCTAGAAGGCCAAATATTTTTTCATAGCTAGATGCAGAAAAAAATTATATTCAATTTGCAACCTGATGGAGGTCAGTATAGATAGAATAATAGAACAAGTCCCACACACGGCTTGAAGCCCAAATATTTTTTCAGAGGTAGATGCAGAAAAAAATTATATTCAGTTTGCAACCTGATGGAGGTCAGTATAGATGGACTAATAGAACAAGTCCCACACACTGCTAGAAGCCCAAATATTTTTTCAGAGCTAGATGCAGAAAAATATTATATTCAATTTGCAACCTGATGGAGGTCAGTATAGAAGGACTAATAGAACAAGTCCCACACACTGCTAGAAGGCCAAATATTTTTTCAGAGCTAGATGCAGAAAAAAATTATATTCAATTTGCAACCTGATGGACGTCAGTAAAGATGGACTAATAGAACAAGTCCCACACACGGCTTGAAGCCCAAATATTTTTGTCAGAGGTAGATGCAGAAAAAAATTATATTCAGTTTGCAACCTGATGGAGGTCAATATAGATGGACTAATAGAACAATCCCACACACTGCTAGAAGCCCAAATATTTTTTCAGAGCTAGATGCAGAAAAATATTATATTCAATTTGCAACCTGATGGAGGTCAGTATAGATGGACTAATAGAACAAGTCCCACATACAGCTAGAAGCCCAAATATTTTTTCAGAGCTAGATGCAGAAAAATATTATATTCAATTTGCAACCTGATGGAGGTCAGTATAGATGGACTAATAGAACAGGTCCCACACCCAGCTAGAAGCCCAAATATTTTTTCAGAGGTAAATGCAGAAAAAAATTATATTCAGTTTGCAGCCTGATGGAGGTCAGTATAGATGGACTAATAGAACAAGTCCCCCACACTCCTAGAAGGCCAAATATTTTTTCAGAGCCAAATGCAGAAAAAAATTATATTCAATTTGCAACCTGATGGAGGTCAGTATAGATGGACTAATAGAACAAGTCCCACACACTGCTAGAAGCCCAACTATTCTTTCAGAGCTAGATGCAGAAAAAAATTATATTCAGTTTGCAACCTGATGGAGGTCAGTATAGATGGACTAATAGAACAAGTCCCACACACTGCTAGAAGGCCAAATATTTTATTAGAGCTAGATACAGAAAAATATTATATTCAATTTGCAACCTGATGGAGGTCAGTATAGATGGACTAATAGAACAAGTCCCACAAACTGCTAGAAGGCCAAATCTTTTTTCAGAGCTAGATGCAGAAAAAAATTATATTTAGTTTGCAACCTGATGGAGGTCAGTATATATGGACTAATAGAACAAGTCACACACCCAGCTAGAAGCCCAAATATTTTTTCAGAGGTAGATGCAGAAAAAATTATATTCAGTTTGCAGCCTGATGGAGGTCAGTATAGATGGACTAATTGAACAAGTCCCATGCACAGCTTGAAGCCCAAATACTTTTTCAGAGGTAGGCGCAGAAAAAAATTATATTCAGTTTGCAACCTCATGGAGGTCAGTATAGATGGACTAATAGAACAAGTCCCACACACTGCTAGAAGGCCAAATATTTTTTCAGAGCTAGATGCAGAAAAAAATTATATTCAATTTGCAACCTGATGGAGGTCAGTATAGATGGACTAATAGAACAAGTCCCACACACTGCTAGAAGCCCAAATATTTTTCAGAGGTGGATGCAGAAAAAAATTATATTCAGTTTGCAACCTGATGGAGGTCAGTATAGATGGACTAATAGAACAAGTCCCACACACTGCTAGAAGGCCAAATATTTTTTCAGAGCTAGATGCAGAAAAATATTATATTCAATTTGCAACCTGATGGAGGTCAGTATAGATGGACTAATAGAACACGGCCCACACACAGCAAGAAGCCCAAATAATTTTTCAGAGGTAGATGCAGAAAAAAATTATATTCAGTTTGCAACCTGATGGAGGTCAGTATAGATGGACTAATTGAACAAGTCCCACACACTGCTAGAAGGCCAAATATTTTTTCAGAGCTAGATGCAGAAAAAAATTATATTCAATTTGCAGCCTGATGGAGGTCAGTATAGATGGACTAGTAGAACAAGTCCCACACACTGCTAGAAGGCCAAATATTTTTTCAGAGCTAGATGCAGAAAAAAATTATATTCAGTTTGCAACCTGATGGAGGTCAGTATAGATGGACTAATAGAACAAGTCCCACACACTGCTAGAAGGCCAAATATTTTTTCAGAGCTAGATGCAGAAAAATATTATATTCAATTTGCAACCTGATGGGGGTCAGTATAGATGGACTAATAGAACAAGTCCCACACCCAGCTAGAAGCCCAAATATTTTTTCAGAGGTAGATGCAGAAAAAAATTATATTCAGTTTGCAACCTGATGGAGGTCAGTATAGATGGACTAATAGAACAAGTCCCACACACTGCTAGATTGCCAAAAAATTTTTCAGAGCTAGATGCAGAAAAATATTATATTCAATTTGCAACCTGATGGAGGTCAGTATAGATGGACTAATAGAACAAGTCCCACACACTGCTAGAAGCCCAAATATTTTTTGAGAGGTAGATACAGAAAAAAATTATATTCAGTTTGCAACCTGATGGATGTCAGTATAGGTGGACTACTAGAAAAAGTCCCACACACTGCTAGAAGGCCAAATATTTTTTCAGAGCTAGATGCAGAAAAATATTATATTCAATTTGCAACCTGATGGAGGTCAGTATAGATGGACTAATAGAACAAGTCCCACACACAGCTAGAAGCCCAAATATTTTTTCAGAGGTAGATGCAGAAAAAAATTATATTCAGTTTTCAACCTGATGGAGGTCAGTATAGATGGACTTATAGAACAAGTCCCACACACTGCTAGAAGGCCAAATATTTTTTCAGAGCTATATGCAGAAAAAAATTATATTCAATTTGTAACCTGATGGAGGTCAGTATAGATGGACTAATAGAACAAGTCCCACACACAACTAGAAGCCCAAATATTTTTTCAGAGGTAGATGCAGAAAAAAATTATATTCAGTTTGCAACCTGATGGAGGTCAGTATAGATGGACTAATAGAACAAGTCCCACACACTGCTAGAAGGCCAAATATTTTTTCATAGCTAGATGCAGAAAAAAATTATATTCAATTTGCAACCTGATGGAGGTCAGTATAGATAGAATAATAGAACAAGTCCCACACACGGCTTGAAGCCCAAATATTTTTTCAGAGGTAGATGCAGAAAAAAAATATATTCAGTTTGCAACCTGATGGAGGTCAGTAAAGATGGACTAATAGAACAAGTCCCACACACTGCTAGAAGCCCAAATATTTTTTCAGAGCTAGATGCAGAAAAAAATTATATTCAATTTGCAACCTGATGGAAGTCAGTATAGATGGACTAATAGAACAAGTCCCACACACGGCTTGAAGCCCAAATATTTTTTCAGAGGTAGATGCAGAAAAAAATTATATTCAGTTTGCAACCTGATGGAGGTCAATATAGATGGACTAATAGAACAAGTCCCACACACTGCTAGAAGCCCAAATATTTTTTCAGAGCTAGATGCAGAAAAATATTATATTCAATTTGCAACCTGATGGAGGTCAGTATAGATGGACTAATAGAACAAGTCCCACATACAGCTAGAAGCCCAAATATTTTTTCAGAGCTAGATGCAGAAAAATATTATATTCAATTTGCAACCTGATGGAGGTCAGTACAGATGGACTAATAGAACAAGTCCCACACCCAGCTAGAAGCCCAAATATTTTTTCAGAGGTAAATGCAGAAAAAAATTATATTCAGTTTGCAACCTGATGGAGGTCAGTATAGATGGACTAATAGAACAAGTCCCCCACACTCCTAGAAGGCCAAATATTTTTTCAGAGCCAAATGCAGAAAAAAATTATATTCAATTTGCAACCTGATGGAGGTCAGTATAGATGGACTAATAGAACAAGTCCCACACACTGCTAGAAGGCCAAATATTTTATTAGAGCTAGATACAGAAAAATATTATATTCAATTTGCAACCTGATGGAGGTCAGTATAGATGGACTAATAGAACAAGTCCCACACACTGCTAGAAGGCCAAATCTTTTTTCAGAGCTAGATGCAGAAAAAAATTATATTTAGTTTGCAACCTGATGGAGGTCAGTATAGATGGACTAATAGAACAAGTCCCACACACTGCTAGATGGCCAAATATTTTTTCACAGCTAGATGCAGAAAAATATTATATTCAATTTGCAACCTGATGGAGGTCAGTATAGATGGACTAATAGAACAAGTCCCACACACAGCTAGAAGCCCAAATATTTTTTTCAGAGGTAGATGCAGAAAAAAATTATATTCAGTTTGCAACATGATGGAGGTCAGTATAGATGGACTAATTGAACAAGTCCCACACACAGCTTGAAGCCCAAATATTTTTTCAGAGGTAGGCGCAGAAAAAAATTATATTCAGTTTGCAACCTGATGGAGGTCAGTATAGATGGACTAATAGAACAAGGCCCACACACTGCTAGAAGGCCAAATATTTTTTCAGAGCTATATGCAGAAAAAAATTATATTCAATTTGCAACCTGATGGAGGTCAGTATAGATGGACTAATAGAACAAGTCCCACACACTGCTAGAAGCCCAAATATTTTTTCAGAGGTAGATGCAGAAATTAATTATATTCAGTTTGCAACATGATGGAGGTCAGTATAGATGGACTAATAGAACAAGTCACACACCCAGCTAGAAGCCCAAATATTTTTTCAGAGGTAGAAGCAGAAAAAAATTATATTCAGTTTGCAACCTGATGGAGGTCAGTATAGATGGACTAATTGAACAAGTCCCACGCACAGCTTGAAGCCCAAATATTTTTTCAGAGGTAGGCGCAGAAAAAAATTATATTCAGTTTGCAACCTGATGGAGGTCAATATAGATGGACTAATAGAACAAGTCCCACACACTGCTAGAAGGCCAAATATTTTTTCAGAGCTAGATGCAGAAAAAAATTATATTCAATTTGCAGCCTGATGGAGGTCAGTATAGATGGACTAATAGAACAAGTCCCACACACTGCTAGAAGGCCAAATATTTTTTCAGAGCTAGATGCAGAAAAAAATTATATTCAGTTTGCAACCTGATGGAGGTCAGTATAGATGGACTAATAGAACAAGTCCCACACACTGCTAGAAGGCCAAATATTTTTCAGAGCTAGGTGCTGAAAAATATTATATTCAATTTGCAACCTGATGGGGGTCAGTATAGATGGACTAATAGAACAAGTCCCACACCCAGCTAGAAGCCCAAATATTTTTTCAGAGGTAGATGCAGAAAAAAATTATTTTCAGTTTGCAACCTGATGGAGGTCAGTATAGATGGACTAATAGAACAAGTCCCACACACTGCTAGATTGCCAAAAATTTTTTCAGAGCTAGATGCAGAAAAATATTATATTCAATTTACAACCTGATGGAGGTCAGTATAGGTGGACTACTAGAACAAGTCCCACACACTGCTAGAAGGCCAAATATTTTTTCAGAGGTAGTTGTAGAAAAATGTTATATTCAATTTGCAACCTGATGGAGGTCAGTATAGATGGACTAATAGAACAAGTCCCACACACAGCTAGAAGCCCAAATATTTTTTCAGAGGTAGATGCAGAAAAAAATTATATTCAGTTTGCAACCTGATGGAGGTCAGTATAGATGGACTTATAGAACAAGTCCCACACACTGCTAGAAGGCCAAATATTTTTTCAGAACTATATGCAGAAAAAAATTATATTCAATTTGTAACCTGATGGAGGTCAGTATAGATGGACTAATAGAACAAGTCCCACACACAGCTAGAAGCCCAAATATTTTTTCAGAGGTAGATGCAGAAAAAAATTATATTCAGTTTGCAACCTGATGGAGGTCAGTATAGATGGACTAATAGAACAAGTCCCACACACTGCTAGAAGGCCAAATATTTTTTCAGAGCTAGATGCAGAAAAAAATTATATTCAGTTTGCAACCTGATGGAGGTCAGTATAGATAGACTAATAGAACAAGTCCCACACACGGCTTGAAGCCCAAATATTTTTTCAGAGGTAGATGCAGAAAAAAATTATATTCAGTTTGCAACCTGGTGGAGGTCAGTATAGATGGACTAATAGAACAAGTCCCACACACTGCTAGAAGCCCAAATATTTTTTCAGAGCTAGATGCAGAAAAATATTATATTCGATTTGCAACCTGATGGAGGTCAGTATAGAAGGACTAATAGAACAAGTCCCACACACTGCTAGAAGGCCAAATATTTTTTCAGAACTATATGCAGAAAAAAATTATATTCAATTTGTAACCTGATGGAGGTCAGTATAGATGGACTAATAGAACAAGTCCCACACACAGCTAGAAGCCCAAATATTTTTTCAGAGGTAGATGCAGAAAAAAATTATATTCAGTTTGCAACCTGATGGAGGTCAGTATAGATGGACTAATAGAACAAGTCCCACACACTGCTAGAAGGCCAAATATTTTTTCAGAGCTAGATGCAGAAAAAAATTATATTCAATTTGCAACCTGATGGAGGTCAGTATAGATAGACTAATAGAACAAGTCCCACACACGGCTTGAAGCCCAAATATTTTTTCAGAGGTAGATGCAGAAAAAAATTATATTCAGTTTGCAACCTGGTGGAGGTCAGTATAGATGGACTAATAGAACAAGTCCCACACACTGCTAGAAGCCCAAATATTTTTTCAGAGCTAGATGCAGAAAAATATTATATTCAGTTTGCAACCTGATGGAGGTCAATATAGATGGACTAATAGAACAAGTCCCACACACTGCTAGAAGCCCAAATATTTTTTCAGAGCTAGATGCAGAAAAATATTATATTCAATTTGCAACCTGATGGAGGTCAGTATAGATGGACTAATAGAACAAGTCCCACACACAGCTAGAAGCCCAAATATTTTTTCAGAGCTAGATGCAGAAAAATATTATATTCAATTTGCAACCTGATGGAGGTCAGTATAGATGGACTAATAGAACAAGTCCCACTCCCAGCTAGAAGCCCAAATATTTTTTCAGAGGTAAATGCAGAAAAAAATTATATTCAGTTTGCAACCTGATGGAGGTCAGTATAGATGGACTAATAGAACAAGTCCCCCACACTCCTAGAAGGCCAAATATTTTTTCAGAGCCAAATGCAGAAAAAAATTATATTCAATTTGCAACCTGATGGAGGTCAGTATAGATGGACTAATAGAACAAGTCTCACACACTGCTAGAAGCGCAACTATTCTTTCAGAGCTAGATGCAGAAAAAAATTATATTTAGTTTGCAACCTGATGGAGGTCAGTATAGATGGACTAATAGAACAAGTCCCACACACTGCTAGAAGGCCAAATATTTTATTAGAGCTAGATACAGAAAAATATTATATTCAATTTGCAACCTGATGGAGGTCAGTATAGATGGACTAATAGAATAAGTCCCACACACTGCTAGAAGGCCAAATCTTTTTTCAGAGCTAGATGCAGAAAAAAATTAAATTTAGTTTGCAACCTGATGGAGGTCAGTATAGATGGACTAATAGAACAAGTCCCACACACTGCTAGATGGCCAAATATTTTTTCACAGCTAGATGCAGAAAAATATTATATTCAATTTGCAACCTGATGGAGGTCAGTATAGATGGACAAATAGAGCAAGTCCCACACACAGCTAGAAGCCCAAATATTTTTTTCAGAGGTAGATGCAGAAAAAAATTATATTCAGTTTGCAACCTGATGGCGGTCAGTAGAGATGGACTAATAGAACAAGTCCCACACACAGCTAGAAGCCCAAATATTTTTTCAGAGGTAGATGCAGAAAAAAATTATATTCAGTTTGCAACCTGATGGAGGTCAGTATAGATGGACTAATAGAAGAAGTCCCACACACTGCTAGAAGGCCAAATATTTTTTCAGAGCTAGATGCAGAAAAATATTATATTCAATTTGCAACCTGATGGAGGACAGTATAGATGGACTAATAGAAAAAGTCCCACACACAGCTAAAAGCCCAATTATTTTTTCAGAGGTAGATGCAGAAAAAAATTATATTCAGTTTGCAACCTGATGGAGGTCAGTATAGATGGACTAATAGAACAAGTTCCAGACACAGCTAGAAGGCCAAATATTTTTTCAGAGCTAGATGCAGAAAAAAATTATATTCAGTTTGCAACCTTATGGATGTCATTATAGATGGACTAATAGAATGATGCTATGCCCAAAAGGTTTTACTTCACTAGGTGCTCTAAAAAAATTGGTATTCTATACACAGGTGGTCTAGCTTGCAACACAGATAGGCTACTCCACTGACTAACACACTCTGCAATAGGCCAAAAAGGATTAGCTTTGCTAGATTTAGCCAAATGCTGTGAAAAAAACTTGCACAGCACTGGCACAGACCTGCCTGGCAAAAACTGATAGGAACGATGTAACTTAGTCCTGAAAAGGACTGCAATTACAATTAGTCTTTACTCCCACAACCTATCTATTTAAGAGCACAGACCTGCCTGATAAAAGTCGTAGGAAATGCTGTAACCTAGTCCTTAAAAGGACTGCAATCACAACTATACCCTACTCCCAAGCTATCTGTAGATTTGTGTGAAAATTGGCTTGAAATTAACAAGGTATAGCGCACACAGCAACAGCGGTGCCGTCTAACACACAGCTGCAGCAGTGAGAAAATGGTGGCGACGGGGAAAATGGCTGGGTCTTATAGGGCAAAGACATGTGACATACACTGCCAATGACACATGCCCTTGCTTGTGTGAAAAAAAGCACTTCGCTCCGTGTGTGCGCTGCTGATAGGCTGACAGATTGCACCTCCCCACTGTAAATGCAGGAAAGAGAAAAAAAAAATGGAGATCTTCATTATTCCTGCAGAGATCCATCCCCTGCCCCTCCCCCCACCCCGCTGTACACTCAAACTTCGTATTAACATTAATTTTCATCATTACTGCGAAAAAATCCAGTTAGGATTTTGGTGCACGAACAGTTATCGAACATAACCTCGAACAGCCGAATTTTTTTCAAATCGTTCGTGTTCGCCGAACGGCTCGAACACCGCCCAAAACAGCTCGAATTTGAGAGTGGCGAACAGTTCGAGTTGAACAACGCTCATCTCTACTCAACACTTGGTGACCCCATCTATTACTTTATGCAGTCTGACACTTTGTGGTTGAGTTGCTGTGGTTCCTAAACACTTCTGGTTTTCAATAATACCATTCACAGTTGCTTGAGAAATATTTAGAAAAGAAGATATTTCACAAACTGACTTGTTGAAAAATTTGCATCCTATTACAGTACCACACTTAAAGTTAACAAGCTCTTTAGAATAACCCATTTTTTCACAAATATTTCTAGAGACAAACTGCAATTAATTTTTGTTCCGATCTGATGTTATTATTGATACTATTTTGGGGCATTGTACTCTATGACTTTGTTTCTTTTCTTATTACTTTTTTGGAGGTGGACTGGGCTTTACAACAGCCTCAAGATGGTGGCAATGGAAGTGGCCCCCCTTTTTCTTTGCTACATAATTGAGTCAATTTAAATGTAGCTAAGTGCTTTTGACACACACACACATTTTAGAGCCCTCTTATTTGCATATTGATTTAATGTTGTCTTCCTTTGTAGGAATTTTTTTTCTTACTTAAATGCATGTAACGGGCTAAAAACTAATTTTTATGCTTGGATTTCATTAAAAAATTTTCACCGTTTCCCTCCTGTAGCCGCTGTATTTCACTGTCTATTGCTGGTTGCAGTATGAGTTATAGGGTGGGCCACATTATCTTTATTGTAACAGATGTGTTTAGGACATTATTTTTTGTTACATACTGTTACATACAGTAAGTATGTCATGTTCTTGTCCTGTTCTTTTTAGTGCAGCTTTCCTCACAGACTGTATAGCTATCTAATACATAAAATGGCTGCTGGCAAAGGAGCATGTGGAACAGGTAGGGATATCCAGTGGGTTTTTTTAGGATAAAAAAAATTCAAAACATTGTTATTGGTAAAATTAAAGGGAATATGTCTCCCCCTGGGACTTTTCAGGCCTCTAATATGAGCATACAGGTGACAGAAATGTACATCTATACATACCTGTATGGCCCATATTAGAGGTTTGCTTGCTTTGATATATCTTTTTATGAAATCCATTTTCCTAGGCTTGGCGATTGGGGGATGCCAATAAATGCCCACCTACCTATTTAATTTAAATATTCCCCCCCTCCCCTGCCCTCCCGTGCATGTCACAGGGCCCTGTGACCTGCACTCTAAAGCTGCACATCCTGCTCATCCGCAATGCGCCTTAAACCACGTTTTTCTCCCTGTCTTATTTTACTGCTGTGCTCTAGTGCGCAGGCACCAGAGAGTCACTGTGACTTCCACTCCAGTGACCTTCAGGCATGTGCAGCAATAAGTTTGGTCCCCACTTCCTCCCGGATAGTTGCTAACTATCAGGATGCCGGGAGGAAGTGAGGACCAAACCTCATTGTTGCGCACGCCGGAGGTCACTGGAGCGGAAGTCACAGTGACTCCCTGGTGCCTGCGCACTAGAGCACAGCAATAAAATATGGCAGGGACTAAAAAAACACTGCTTGTGTTATAGGCGCCTTGCGCATGCGCGGGATGTGCAGATCTAGAGAACACATCACAGGGCCCTGTGATGGGCAGGGGAACAGGGAATATTTAAATTAAGTAGGTAGGCATTTCTTGCCATCCCCCGGTCGCCAAGCCTAGGAAAATGGATTTTTATAAAAAGATATATCAAAGCAAGCAGACATCTAATATGGGTCATACAGGCATGTATACATTTACTTTTCTATCACCTGTATGCCCATATTAGAGGTCTGAAAAGTCCCCTGGGGTGACAGATTCCCTTTAAATAAAAACAGAACATTCCCAGTACTATAGAAAAAAATATGTGTGAAAGATTTTTCTACATGTTTTGGACTTCCATGAGTAAAGACTGATATTAACTCTGAAACATGTAGGAAAAGCTCTCACACATATTTTTTGTCTTTAATACTAGGAATGTTCTGTTTTTATTTAATTCTAACAGCAACAATTTTTTAAATTTTTTTTTATCCAAAAAAAGTCTGGATATCCCTACTTTTTCCTATTGCTACCACCGAACAGGAATGTTTTTTCATCTGAGCCGAGGATTCGCTGGCTACTTATACATGGGTGAGCTGGACCATACTCTCTTATTTATTGGAGAAGCATATGACCAGACCAGTCCATTAGTTTCCTCCATTTCAAAAACATCTCATACGAGAAAGCTGCTTTTCTATTGGAGAAAGGTGATGGACAGGTTTGGTCACATGCTCCTCCATGGGCAGCCATTTTATGGACAAAGCAAGACACTAGCAAGAGCAGGAAAAGAATCTATAAAGTAGCCAACAAATTTAACTGCAGAGCAAACACTAGAAATAACTTTGTGCTCTGTTTGTCAGCAAAGGAACAGAATCTCTACAGTAGAATGAAAATTTATCAGAGAAATCTCCATGCAGAAGAAGAGTAAAAGGAACTATATGATCAGGTGATAAAGAAGAAAGGAATTTGATTCTTTCCAGAGATTACACCTACAATACCAGCTTGGATTAGAAGCTGAGTGCTTTTATTATATATGCTGTGATAGTCCCTCCTGATTAGTTGTGCTATATCATGTGATGTGGTAGCTGCAAGGCATTTTGAGGAAGCTGATATCTTGTGAGACTTCTGCAATGTGAAGAATGGCAGCAGCCATTTTAGGCTACTCATGTAAAGCCAGTGGCTAATTGCTTGAATTCACTGGGTTCAGCGAATTATCCAAAATTCAACACATATTTGATTTGCATTGAAACAATTTACTGATCTCTAAGGATAACACCATTATTTGCAATAAGTAGCTAAACTGAATTAAGACAGGGTAAGTGACAAAAAATATATACTTACAGTGTGCATAAAAATAGAAAGCTTCAAGCTGTAAAGTGCTCATATGAACTTTTGTACATCAATGTGAAAATAAATTATGCTTGATTCAAAGAAATGTATAAGACATGTTGGCTTTACAGATTGTAACTTAAATTAAAGGTTTTTCTTTTAAATAGAATGGCAAAACTGAAAACGAAAATCAACTTCTGTACTTAAAACCTTCCTTACTTTGAAGCAGAGTTCGCATGAGGTCTGAAAACAAGGAAAAAAGAATTGGAAAGATGAAAATTGCTATTAAAGTACAATATACTGACTGTGTAGATTGTGCCGCTATCAAAGATAAAAAGCTTTGCTTATGGTTGCTCTAAAAGCTTTTTGTTAAAGAAGGGACTGTATGAAAGTTTCTATAGTATTTTCTTCATTTATTAATACAAAGGAAATATGAAACATGGCTCTTTTTATTGATTTTATTGATTTTCATTATTTATTTAATTCAGAGAAGCAATATGGGAACAGCACACCTTCAAACGGAATGTAAAAGGGTGTACTTCAAATGAAGTATTTCTGTTTTTCTTTATGTATTAGACTTTAGTAAATTAATTTGATGTAAATCAAATTAATATAGAGTTTTTAGGAATTTGCTGAACCCAGTGAATTCAAACAATGTGCGATTTACTTTGCATCAGGATGCAACCATTTAACGCATTACAAAAGATTGTGTCAGTCAAAAAAGGACCATATGACCGTGAGTGGGCTTCTGTATAATACCTTGCAGCTATCACTTTCCCATGGTACAGCTAAGGCAATCAGGAGGGGCTTTAGTAGCCTGTAAAACAGCAGAAGTTTGAAATTCAGTAGGCATTAAGCAGTGAATCTAGACAATGAGATGACTTCACAGCTTAGCCATGGAAACAGGCACAGGGAGAGAAAGGCATAAAAAACTAAACAAATTGCACAAATAGAGGGTGACAGCATAGCAGTGAAGAAAATTAATGTGTGAGGCAAAGAACATAGTGTCATACAAGTTTTTCAGGGTAATTGGAGGTTTTGGCGTACTTTCCAAGAACCGATGCATCATAAATCAAATCTCCAGGGAAGGTTCAGCAATTCTGGGGCATTCAAATTTCAAAACATTAACTTATCTCCATTATGTACTGTTGTCCTTTTTATACCCATAGTACTCGAGTGTATGAAGTAACCATTGATTCTTGTCAAGTATCCAATGCCTTTGGCTGTGAACAAAAAACCATATCATCAGGCTTACTCCACTAAACTTTACAGTTCCTTTAATTTATAGATGCATTATCCCCTTTTTGCCTTGTTGCTGCCAGAACCAATAACACCCATCAGATACTTTTGTATCATCATAACTTAGTAGTGTGCTGCCCATTGTTTCTACATACTGTACATAACATACATAATGGAGATAAGTGAATCTTTTGAAATTTGAATCCGCCAGAATTGCTGAACCTTCCCTGGAGATTTGATTTATGATGCATCGGTTCTTGGAAAGTATGCCAAAGCCTCCAATTACCCTGAAAAACTTGTATGACACTATGTTCTTTGCCTATAGTGTCCCAATGGGACAATGACGTGAAGCAAACGTCAAGATTGGAAAAGAAATGATTCAATGACAACAAAGTAGAGGTGCTGGATTGGCCCCCACAGTCCCCAGATCTCAGTTCAATCGAACACTTGTGGGTACAGTTGAAAAACCTGTATACCAGTGGCGTACTGCCAATGGCGGCAGGCCACGCAACTGCTATGGGGCCCGTGAGCCGGGGGGCCCCATAGCAGTCCAGGGGTGGACATACCGCCGCCGGAGCAGCAGCGTCGGGTCCCCACCATGCAGCTGCACCAAGGGGACCGCAAGGTGCAGCTGCTCCCTGCATGCGGCGGTCAGGGAGCGATCCCTGCAGCTCCGCTGCTGTCAGGATGAGAATAGCAGCGGAGCTGGAGGGTTCATCCTCTGCTTCCTCCCTGACCCAAGCGCGCGTGGCTTGATGACGTCATCATGCAGCGCGCGCTTGGGTCAAGAAGAAAGCTGCCAGCAACCAGGAGGATGCAGCTGCAGGGGAGAGAGCTGAGGTAAGTTGTTGGGTTTTTTTTGGTGTTTTTTTCTGAAATGCTGGGGAGGGGAGGTGGGGGGAGAGCAATGGTGGGGCTGGGAGAGGAATGATGGGGCTGAGAAGAGCAATAATGGGCTGATGGGACTGGGGAGAGAAATATTGGGGCTGGGGAGAGGGCTGATGGGGCTGGGGAGAGGAATAATGGGGTTGATGGGGCTGGGGAGAGCAATAATAGGGTTTAGGGGGCTGGGGAGAGGAATAATGGGGTTGATGTGGCTGGGGAGAGCAATAATGGGGCTGGAGAGAGGAGTGATGGGGCTTGGGATAGGAATAATTGGACTAATGGGGCTGGGAAGAGCAATAATGGGGCTGGGGAGAGGAATGATGGGGTTGATGGGGCTGTGAAGATGAATAATGGGATGGTGGGGCTAGGGAGAGCAATGATGGGGCTGGGGAGAGGAATGATGGGGCTGCAGAGAGCAATGATGGGGATGGTGGGGCTGGGGAGAGCAATGATGGGATGGTGGGGCTGGGATGAGCAATAATGGGGCTGATGGGGCTGGGGAGAGGAATAATGGGGCTGATGGGGCTGGGGAGAGGAATGATGGGATGATGGGGCTGGGGAGAGCAATAATGGGGCTGATGGGGCTGGGAAGAGCAATAATGGGGCTGATGGGGCTGGGGAGAGCAATAATGGGGCTGATGGGGCTGGGAAGTGCAATAATGGGGCTGATGGGGCTGGGGAGAGGAATTATGGGGCTGGGAAGAGCAATAATGGGACTGATAGGGCTGGGGAGAGCAATAATGGGATGGTGGGGAAGGGGAGAGCAATGACGTGTTGCTGGGAGAGAGCAATGATGGGGGTGCTGGGACAAAGCAATGGTGGGGGGCTGGGAGAGAGCAATTATGTGGGGCTGGGAGAGAGCAATGATGGAGGTGCTGGGATAGAGTAATGATGGGGGTGCTGAGAGGAAATGATGGGGGTGCTGGGAGAGAGCAATGATGGCAATGCTGGGAGAAGCAATGATGGAGGTGCTGGGACAAAGCAATGATGGGGGACTGGGAGAGAGCAATGATGGAGGTGCTGGGACAGAGCAATGATGGGGGTGCTGGGACAGAGCAATGATGGGGGCTGGGAGACAGCAATGATGGGGGTGGTGGGACAAAGCAATGATGCGGGTGCTGAGAGAGAGCAATGATGGGGGTGCTGGGAGAGAGCAATGATGGGGGTGCTGGAAGAGAGCAACGATGAGGGTGCTGGGACAGAGCAATGACGGGGTGCTTGGACAGAGCAATGACGGGGTGCTGGGAGAGAGTAATGATGGGGGTGCTTAGACAGAGCAATGATGGAGGTGGTGGGAGAGAGCAATGACGGGGGTGCTGGGCGTGAGCAATTATGGGAGTTTCACTTTGCTACTACTGTGAAGCCTTGTATGTTTTCCGTGTGCACATAGCCTTACAGTTAATTGGGGAGAGTCACAGAGACTGAATAATTTATATTATTGGCCGATGCAGATTATAGTTAATGGGGGGCACAGTGCTGCTTATCACTTTATATTTTGATTACTAAGTGGCTAATAGTATATTAGTGGGGGGGGTTACATATCTGTATTCGAGGACACAGAGTGGGGGAGACACATGTATGCATACAATATGTGACCTTCTTATTTTCTAGGCTGGAGATCATCGTGACAAGATGAGTCGTGGCTGGGAGATGTTGACATGAAGGTCTGACCAGATGGAGAAGAAGCAGCAGAAACTGACTCTGATCAGATGAGACGTCAGCGGTAAGTGCCTGAATGTAAATATTATTCTATATCTGCACTGTGTGACTTGAAGTGATAATGTTATCTGTAAAATCCCTTAGGCCACATTCTCACATTTGTGTGAAATGTCCGTGTGCTGCCAGATCTTTTTATCGGATGGTCCACGGACTCGTAGTTTTATAGATCCATTCACACATCCATGAAAATCACGTATCTGAGAATGAGTTCTAAGAGGGTCAGAGAATGTCCTGTTCTGATCCGATTTTGAGGATTAGAATAGGACATGCTCAATGCGTCAGTGAAACAGGGCAGCACACTGACACTGCACACAGATGCAGGAATGTAGCCTTATTATGTATAGCACAGTCCCTTAGTACATAGTGTACTCACTTATTATGTATAGTGCCATTCTTAGTTATATAGTTTCCTCTTTTATTATGTATAGCGCCGTCCCTTATTATGTACCATCCTCTCTAGTGGCTCACAGTTGGGGGATCATACTGTGTTGGGGTCAGCATACTTTACCCTGGGAGTTGAGGTGGGGTACAGTAGGGTCATTATACTGTGCATGTGGAGGAATTCACCATGGGGGTTTCATACTGTGTTTGGGGGGCCCTTTTATTGGCATCACACTTTATGGGGCAATGAAAGGGAGATCTAGGACGTCAGCAGGAGGAAAATTACTATGCAAAGGATGGAAAGTTGTGAGATTTGATCTTTGGTGACCCCGACAATTATTTAATTTTTTTTTCTTTTTGGGGGGTCCCAATTAGAGCTTCTGCTATGGGGCCCCATGATTCCTATGTACGCCCCTGCTGTATACATACCCAAGTGAGTCGACCAGCATGCACCAACTTTGGGAAAGTGTAGAAGAGACCTGGGATCAGATGTCGGTTGAGACATGCTTGATTCTGACCGAGATCATGCCCAGAAGGATTCAGGCAGTGTTGGAAGCCAAAGGTGGATTTACAAAATACGAACAAATAATAAAAATAAAAATTGAGATTTTTAGGAGCAAAAAAAGTAACAATTCAGTGACATGACAAGAAGATGTACAACTAATCATATGCAAAATAGTTGCAAGTCAAATATATGTATGAGAAAGCCAAGATGATTTTGTACAAAATGAAGGTAGTCTCACTTTCGAAGCAGTAGTGGATGGTAAGATATGGATCTTGAAAGTTAAAAGTTCAAACCATTGTTACTCTGTTGTTACTTATACACAATGACTTGAGAAATTATTCATACCTCGTGAACTTTTCCACATTTTTTCACGGTACACCCACCAACTTAAACACAGTCATGGCCGAAAGTGTTGGCACCCTTGAAATTAATCCAGAAAATGAAGTATTTCTACCAGAAAATCATGGCAATAGCACATGTTTTGTTATACAAATGTTTATTTCCTTTGTATGTATTGGAACAACACAAAAAAATTACAAAAGAGTCAAATTGGATATAATTTCACACAAAACCCCAAAAATGGGCAGGACAAAATTGTTGGCACTCTCATCTTAATATTTAGCAGCAAAACCTTTGGAATAACTTACTGCAATCAATTGCTTCCTATACCGTTGTGCTCAAAAGTTTACATACCCCTGCAGAATTTTTCCTTTCTTGGCCTTGTTTCAGAGAATATGAATGATAACAAAAAAACTTTTTCTCCACTCATGGTTATTGGTTGGGTGAAGCCATTTATCAATGACAGCTTGAAGTCTTTTGTGGAAGTTGTTGATGAGGTTCTTTATTTTCTCAGATGGTAAAGGTGCCCATTCTTCTTGGCAAAAAGCCTCCAGTTCCTGTAAATTCCTGGGCTGTCTAGCATGAACTGCGTGCTTGAGATCTCCCTAGAGGGGCTCAATGATATTGAGGTCAGGAGATTGATATGGTCACTCCAGAACCATCCATTCTTCCATTGATGCGGTGAAGTAGTCCTGTGCCCTTAGCAGAGAAACACCCCCAAAACATAATGTTTCCACCTCCATGCTTGACAGGGGGGACAGTGTTCTTTGGGTCAAGGTCATACCTTAAGATTATTAATATTGTTCAAAAATTTTGGTTCTCAAGTCCTCAGACAGTTCTCTTCTCCTCTTTTTGTTCTCCATGCTTAGTGTGGCACACACAGACACACAATGCAAAGATTGAGTCAACTTCTCTCCTTCTCATCTGGTTTCAGGTATGATTTTCATATTGCCCACACCTGTTACTTTCCACAGGTGAGTTTGCACTAACATCACATGCATGAAACAGAGTTCTTTACCCGCAATTTAGGAAAGGTGCCAACAATCTTGCCATACCCATTTTGGGGGTTTTATGTGAAATGATGTCCAATTCGCATTTTTCTCTGTTGTTCCAATACACACAAAGGAAACTAATATGTGTACAACAAAACTTGTGTAATTGCAATAATATTCTGGGAGAAATACTTCAGTTTCTGGAACAATTTCAAGGGTGCCAACACTTTCGATTATGACTGTATATTTTATTGGGATTTTATGTAATACACTAATACAAAGTAGCAAATATTTGTGATGTGTAAAGGAAATGATACATGATTTTCTTAATATATTAAAAATAAAAAACATGAAAATTGTGATATTTTTTTTGCATTCAGCCCCTCTTTGTCAATACATTGTAGCATTACCTTTCACTGCAATTACTCCTGCAGGGTGATGTGCAGTGTTAGTTTTCCAACACACATAATATTTGCATTTAGCCCAAAAAGTTTTACTTTAGTTACATCTGACCAGAGAACCTTCTTCCACATTCTAGTTGTGTCCCCTACATTTTTTTTTTTTGCAAACTGCAAATGGAACTATTTATGGCTTGCTTCTTTTCTACTTTTTCATAAAGGTCAGATTTGTGGAGTATATGATTAATAGTTGTCCTGTGGACAGATTCTCACACTTAAGCTGTGGATCTCTGCAGCTCCTCCAGACTTACCATGGGCATCTTGGGCTGGCTAATTCTCTAATTAGTGCTCTCCTTGCTTGTGATGTCAGTTTAGGTGTACAGGGTTGGTGTGCAGTTGTGCTAAGCTCCTTCCATTTTTGGATGATATGACTCGCCCCCTGGGCCAGTGCTGTAGTGCGGCGCACGTGTGCGCGGGGGAATACCCGGAGCCGGATCCGATGGGAGTTGTAGTCTCCGAGTGGCGGGGACCCGGTCCGTGCCCAGGGTGGTCAAACCGACGGCAGTCTATTTGTAATGTTGTTATGACTACGCCACCCGTTGATTGCGGTACGAGACCGCCGCTGCCAAACAGTCCGCTGAGGCTGATGTTATGTGTATGCAGCGAAGATGAAATAACCCCCAACGGGAGAGGTGTAGCCTCAGGGCAGCAGGTGCGGGGATGATGATGGGAGTGATGGTGTGGTGGTCCCAGTACGGATGATGTGACAAGAAAGCACGGAGACGTGAAGGTACAGTTCAGGGTCTTTACTGATGGTACAAGGCAGACCCTCCCGGGAGTACTGGCTAGTAGTTGGGGCCTGGTTAGTCTGCGAGTAAGCCGGAGTTCCCCTGGCCAGGTGGAGTTGTAGGCCTTCCTGTTAGTCTGTACCCTTCCTGGCTATCCTGCTTTTGGCGGTTACAAGTAGCCCACGTCCCTGGGTATACCGTGTGGTGCTCACCCGTATGGCTGGTGACCTGGGGCCTCCTGTTAGCCTCCGCTCCGGGATGGCGGTGCTGGTCCCTTCGTTGTGACTGAGCCTCCGGGCTTTTATGGCCAGAGGACCTGGAATCCCCTGCCGGATGGATTCTGCTGCTGGGTATATCTTAGTCCCCACAGCCTCGGACTCCTGTGTCCGGTTTTAGTCCCTTCTCCCAGGGCGAGCTCTGCACAGCTCCAGCCCCTGGCGCTTCTCCTTGGCTCCTATAGAGCTCCTGATGTCTCTCTGTCCCTGTTTCTGCGTGTCCAGACCAGACTCCGTCTCTGTCTGGAACTCCTCTCTCTAACCCTGCCTGAGCCCCAGTTTATGTAGGGGAAGTTCTTCCCCTCCCAGGACTGGGCAGGAGGTGTGGTATGCTTAGGATTCCTGCCCAGGAGACCTCCCACCTGCTCACAGACGTAATACTGCTATTACTGTGGAAACCAGACCCCTGGGGTGCCACATTCCCCTCTAGTGAAATTTAGTACTCCCGGACTAAACATAACAGGGTATAAACAATAACAATTAAATACATGAGATGGTCACGGCGTGTCCGTAACCGGGAAGCAATAAGGGTGTCCATTTCACCAAAGAACAGGGAGCCGTAACCAGGTAGGGGTCTGTCCTTCCCCGAGTCTTTAACAGTCTTTAGTCCATTACTGGGTCACGCTCCAAACATATTTACAACAGAGTTCCGGTTACTCACTGTCCATAACCTGTCAGTCCATATAAAGAAATCTGTAACTGAAAAACATAATTAGCAACGGCTACAACAAAACAGGTAAACATAAAATAGTTAAAGCAACTTGCCAACTTAGATTCTCCAACGTACGGGCATCTGGCCTCTGGTAACCCTAGTGGACCTACGGAGCTCACTAACTGGTCCTGCACTACAGGGTGTAGGAGGTGTTATGGGCAGGCTGGGCAGCTTTCTGCGCACTCTTTGGCTCACTAGGGGCACGGCAGGCTCACTACTAGCAGAGGGTTGATCCTCCTGTACTGCTGGTGTGGACTCTTCTGCCTCTTGGGCCGGCTGCTCTTCCAGCTCTACTGGTTCTTCTGTAGGCACTTGCGGGGCTGGCTGGAGAAAAGTGAGGACGGGCACCACGACAGCACCGTTTACCTGTGTCCAAGACCGGGGGAAGTCTCCGAGTACAGTCCTGACCATTTCTTCCCTTTCCTCTGCGGGTCGAGGGTTTTCTTGATCTTCTTCTTCAGGGCTTTGCAGCTGCTCGGGACACTTCTTCAGGTGGTCTCTGGAGACAATGGCTGTGGTTTCTCCTCCATCCTTACTGATCACGCAAATCTTTGGGCTCTCATGGCTTGATGGCAGTACGGTGTACGGGTCCTTCTCCCACTGGTCGTCCAACTTGTGGAGCCGTCTTTTCCTCTTCAAGACCTGCTCTCCAGGTACCAGGGGAACAGCGGGAGCATACTGATTATAAGCCCTCTCTTGCCTTTCTCTAGCTTGAGACAGACTTCGCTCGACGCTCTCCTGTACTTTCCGATACTGCTGCTGCCGTTCTGTATCCCAGTCTGCCTCCGGCGAGGTGTCCTCGGGCGTCAGGACTCCCATATCCAGGTCGATAGGCAGCTTACCAGGTCTCGCTCTCATTAGGTAAGCCGGGGTACAGTTGGTAGAACCTACAGGGATGTGGTTGTATAGGTCCACCAGATCAGGCAGCTTCTCAGGCCACAGACTGCGTTCTTCCAGGGGCAATGTTTTCAGGAGGTCTATCACCACCTGGTTCATCTTCTTGCAGAGTCCATTAGTTTGTGGGTGATAGGGCATTGTTCTTATCTTCGTGCAGCCATACAGGTTGCAGAACTCCTGGAAGACTTCCGCTTCGAAGGCTGGCCCTTGGTCTGTCAGCACTTGGTCTGAAGTGCTGCTGGAAGGCTCTAGCTGCTGTTTGAGCCGTTAAGTCCTTGACCGGGACCACCACCAGGAACCGGGAGTAATGATCTACGATTGTGAGGGCGTAGACATACCCAGATCTGCTTGGAGCCAGTTTCACATGGTCCAGGGCTACCAGTTCCAGTGGCTGTCGGGTGATGATGGGCTGCAAGGGAGTCTTCTGGCTGGCACGGTCCTTCCTTCTTAGGTGGCACGGTCCACAGTCTCTGCACCACCTCTCGATGGCTCCTCTCATGCCTACCCAGTAGAACCGTTCACGCAATAAGAACTCCAGCTTCTTCCACCCGAAATGTCCTGCTCCGTTGTGGTACGCCTCGAGAATCATAGATGCGTCTCGTCTGGGGACCACTACCTGCCAGGTCAACTCATGTGTTCGAGAGTTAACCATTCTCCGGCACAACTTCTCCCTGTAGAGGAACAGCCTACTTTTCTCCTTCCACAGTTGCTTAGTCTCCTCTGGGGCGTCTGGGTCCAGACTGGCATCGGCTTGGGTCAGCATTTCCTTCACCAGACGGACTGCAGGATCACTGTCTTGCGTCTCCGCCCAGTTGTAGTGGGGCAAGGGATTGAACGTCGCGGAGCGCCTGTCCTTCACACGGTGGGAATACAGGGTAATCCCATGACGGTGGAACGCAGGGAGCTCAACTTCTTCCAGATCTTCTGGATCTTCCCCTACGTCCGGTAAGTTCGGCATTCTAGACAGGGCATCCGCGTTGGCATTGGAGCGTCCTGCTCGGTATTTGATGGTGAATTCAAAGTTGGACAGGCGAGCCATCCATCTCTGTTCCAGAGCACCGAGCCTTGCAGTGTCCAGGTGTGTCAACGGGTTGTTATCCGTGTACACGATGAATTTGGAGGAGGCAAGGTAATGCTTGAAACGTTCGGTCACTGCCCACACTACTGCCAGGAACTCCAGCTTGAATGAGCTATAATTCTCAGGGTTCCTCTCGGTGGGTCGTAGCTTTCGGCTAGCGTAAGCGATTACCCGTTCTTTTCCTTGCTGGATCTGGGACAGCACGGCTCCTAGCCCGATGTTGCTTGCGTCCGTGTGGAGGATGAAGGGCTGGCTGTAGTCTGGATATGCCAGGATTTCATCCCCCGTGAGGGCCATCTTCAGCTGGCAAAAGGACTCCTCTTCCAGCTTTTCCCACCTGAAGGGCGGCTTCTGGTTTTTGGCTTTTCGAGATTGACCTATCAGGAGGTCCTGCATAGGGGCTGCCATTTTGGTGAAACCGGGAATGAATCTTCGGTAGTAGCCTACCAACCCGAGGAACTGCCGCACTTCCTTTATGCTGGAGGGTCTTGGCCAGTCCTTAATCACGGTGATCTTATCAGGGTCAGGAGCCACTCCGTCAGCACTCACCACGTGTCCCAGGTATTGCACCTTTGGTTTCAGGAGGTGACACTTGGAGGGTTTCACCTTTAGGCCGTAGTTTGCCAGAGCTTCGAACACTTCTGCCAGGTGTTTCAGGTGGTCCTCGTAGGTCTTGGAATAGACGATGACATCGTCCAGGTATAACAGGACCGTCTCGAAGTTCCGGTGTCCCAGACAGCATTCCATCAACCGTTGGAAGGTTCCTGGTGCGTTGCAGAGCCCGAACGGCATACAGTTAAATTCGCTGAGACCCATCAGGGTGGTGAATGCGGTCTTCTCCCGGTCTGCCTCTGCTACAGGAACCTGCCAGTACCCGCTAGTGAGATCCAAAGTAGAGAAGAAGTTAGCAGATTTTAATGCAGCTAAGGACTCTTCTATCCTTGGTAACGGGTACGCATCTTTGTGTGTGATACGGTTGACCTTCCTGTAGTCTACACACATTCTCATAGTGTTGTCCTTCTTTTTCACTAAGACTAGTGGAGCTGCCCAGGGGCTACAGCTGTCCCTGATTACCCCAGCCTCCTTCATGTCTCTAAGCATCCCCTTGGCGTGTTGGTAGTGTGCAGGGGGTACGGGTCGGTATCTCTCCTTTATGGGAGGATGGTCTCCCGTGGGGATGTGGTGTTCTACCCCCTTTACTCGCCCGAAGTCTAACGGGTGTTTACTAAACACTCTCTCGTACTCTTGAACCACCCGATAGACTCCTTGTTTCTGGTGTGAGGGAGTGGAGTCAGTAACCAGATGTAGTTGCTGACACCAGTCCTCCACCGGTTTCTTAGAGCCGTTACCTTCCTCTGGTTGAGATGGAGGCAAGGGTTCCACGGCCTGTACAGAATTCTGGTTTATGGTGAACAATTTAGCTAGCGTGGCATACCGGGGCAGGTGTACTTCTCTCTCACCGATATTTATGATGCGAACGGGCACCCTCCCATGGCGTACATCGACCACCCCCCATGCTGTGAAAATGGTGGGCCTACTGTCTGAGTAGACGGGTTCTACCATTACTTGGTAGTCTCTACCTCTTAGACCAATAGCTGCCCGGCACCAAATCATCATCTCACTTTTTGGGGGCATGGCAATAGGGAACGGGTCACACATTCTCACGCTACCTATCTCACCACCAGATAGTTCCACCTGTTGCCGCTTCATCAGTGCCCGGATCTCTTTTTGGAGCACACGCTGCTGGCCGGAACTGGCGTTCTTGGCAACCTGCTGTAAAATGAGAATCACCTCTGCAAGACAATTTTCAATTACATTGGTTCCCAGGGTGATTCTAGGGTGACTCTCATGACGGTCTATGTCCACTATAATCAGTCCTTGTGCCGCCAGTTCGACTTTACCGATTTTAATGGTCACCTCCTTGAATCCCACCTGCGGCACGGGCTGACCATTGCTGGCGATGATACTCAGGTCGTCGTCTGGGTAGCGGGTTATGTCCGAATCATTCCAGTACTGCTTGAAGAGCACGTACGGGATGGTGGTGACCTGTGACCCAGTGTCTAGTAGGGCACTCATAGGAATGCCATCCAGTACCACAGGCAAGATTGGATGTCCCCCTACGTATTTATCACGCCAGTTTGATGGGCCTGATGGTCTTATGCCTGGGGGTTGGCCCTCTACCCCAGGTTGTGCCCGTTTAAATGACAGTACCTTGCCACATGTCCGGGTTGATTGCAGCGGCGGCAAATAGGTCGTCCGTCCTCGTTGTATCGATCGCTGGGTCTTCCTCTGGCCGGTGGGGTCCTCCTCAGTCGGCGCCATGGGACGTCCTCCGGTCCGGATGCCAGCTGGATCTTTCCTGGAGAAGAGACCTGTAAAGACTGCACAGTTCTGGTTAGCGCGGCAACGCTCTTAGTCAGCTCTTGGACCTGATGGTGCAGGTCTGTAGCCGGGTCACTGTTTAAAGCCTGCGCATCAGCTCCCACAGGCCCTGCAGACAAGGGCGCCGTCTCCTGGTGATAAGTGATAGCAGGGCGCCTGTGGGTCACAGCGCCACCTGGTGCCGGTTCTCGAAGCACCCGGATGGCTCTGTCCTTGAACTGTGCAAAGTCCAGGTCAGGGTCCTGTAAGGCCATTGCCCGCAACTGGGTTCGGTGGGCATTGCACAGTAGACCCTCAATGAATTGTTCAGTCAACAGCTTATCTTCATTTCCCACGCTGTCAGGGTCTGCCTGCTTAATGGCTCTCAGGGCCTCTTGTAGGTTTAGAGCATAGTCTCTTATACTCTCATGTGCCCGTTGTTTGCACCCATAAAATCTTAGTTTTATTTCGGCTGAGGTGCGGGTGTCAAATGTGTCTTTCAGCCGGGTCAGTATGTTTCTGACAGTCCTCTTCCTCCCAGGTGGCCAGGACTTTACCTCCCTTTGGGCTGCCCCGATTAATTGGGCCACCAGGATGCTCACTTTTTGCGCCTCCGTGAGGGGATACACCTGGAAGAGGCTATCCAGCCTTTCTCTGAAGTCATTTAGGGTATGTGACTCCCCTGAGTACTGGGGTAGCCAGGCTGCCCCCGGGATATAGGCCATGGTGAAAGGCATGACCGCAGCAGCGGTGGCGCTGGCGGCGGCTGTGGCGGTGAAGCTCTCCTCCGTATCCGACATCCTCCTCCCCCCTAGTGGACCGTGGCCTACCTTGCGATGATCCTCTTCCGTAGGCCACGGCTCCGCAGTGGATCGTCAGGGTTGAGGACCTTCCGTCGCGCTCCTGTGACGTCGGCGTCTGCTGGGCTCCTTCCAGGACCTTACGCAATGTCCGGACGTGAGGCGGGGCTTCAGTTCTCGCGGGCTTTCGGAGTCCACGCCCCTCTTCTTCCCGCGCGGCGCCCTCAAGATGGCGTCCAATGGCGGGAAAACTCCACGGATGGCGGGAAGAAGGCAGAAGATGGCGTCGGATGGCGGGAATCGGCTCCAGATGGCGGGAAACGACTCCGGACGGCGGGAAACTTCGCCACAGGTAAGTATAAAAGTCTCTTTTTTCAGGCACGCAGTACCCGGTGGTTGCGGGCACGTAATCCTGCCGACTACGCCAAAGTTGACTCGCCCCCTGGGCCAGTGCTGTAGTGCGGCGCACGTGTGCGCGGGGGAATACCCGGAGCCGGATCCGATGGGGGTTGTAGTCTCCGAGTGGCGGGGACCCGGTCCGTGCCCAGGGTGGTCAAACCGACGGCAGTCTATTTGTAATGTTGTTATGACTACGCCACCCATTGATTGCGGTACGAGACCGCCGCTGCCAAACAGTCCGCTGAGGCTGATGTTATGTGTATGCAGCGAAGATGAAATAACCCCCAACGGGAGAGGTGTAGCCTCAGGGCAGCAGGTGCGGGGATGATGATGGGAGTGATGGTGTGGTGGTCCCAGTACGGATGATGCGACAAGAAAGCACGGAGACGTGAAGGTACAGTTCAGGGTCTTTACTGATGGTACAAGGCAGACCCTCCCGGGAGTACTGGCTAGTAGTTGGGGCCTGGTTAGTCTGCGAGTAAGCCGGAGTTCCCCTGGCCAGGTGGAGTTGTAGGCCTTCCCGTTAGTCTGTACCCTTCCTGGCTATCCTGCTTTTGGCGGTTACAAGTAGCCCACGTCCCTGGGTATACCGTGTGGTGCTCACCCGTATGGCTGGTGACCTGGGGCCTCCTGTTAGCCTCCGCTCCGGGATGGCGGTGCTGGTCCCTTCATTGTGACTGAGCCTCCGGGCTTTTATGGCCAGAGGACCTGGAATCCTCTGCCGGATGGATTCTGCTGCTGGGTATATCTTAGTCCCCACAGCCTCGGACTCCTGTGTCCGGTTTTAGTCCCTTCTCCCAGGGCGAGCTCTGCACAGCTCCAGCCCCTGGCGCTTCTCCTTGGCTCCTACAGAACTCCTGATGTCTCTCTGTCCCTGTTTCTGCGTGTCCAGACCAGACTCCGTCTCTGTCTGGAACTCCTCTCTCTAACCCTGCCTCAGCCCCAGTTTATGTAGGGGAAGTTCTTCCCCTCCCAGGACTGGGCAGGAGGTGTGGTATGCTTAGGATTCCTGCCCAGGAGACCTCCCACCTGCTCACAGACGTAATACTGCTATTACTGTGGAAACCAGACCCCTGGGGTGCCACAGATAGATGGAACAGTGCTCCGTGAGCTGTTCAGAGCATGGACTATTTTTTTTATAATCTAACGCTGCTTTCCTCTTCTCCACAACTTTATCCCTGACCTGTCTGGCATGTTCCTTGGTTTTCATGATGCTGTTTGATTCCTAATGTTCTCAAACGAACTTCTGAGGCCTTCAGAGTACAGGTGTAGTTTTACTGAGAATAAAATTACACACAGCTCAATTCACTAAGTCTGTGACTTCTGGAGGCAGTTCTTCACCCAGGATTTTATTTAGGGGAATCAGAATGCAGGAGGCTGAATACAAATACCTGTCCCAATTTTCAGATATATATTTTTTAAATAATTAGAAAATCATGTATCATTTCCTTTACAATTCACATATACTATCTAGTTTGTATTGGTATATCACAAAAAATCTCCAAAAAATACATTTCAGGTTGTGGGTGTAATGTGAATAAATGTGGAAAAGTTCATGGGGTATGAATACTTTTTCAAGTATATATATATATATATATATATATATATATATATATATATATATATACATATATATGTATATATATATATATATATATATATATATATATATATAAGAAATATATAAAAAAATCTTTAGAATTTCAATATTTCAAAAGATAACATTCAGCACTAGATATGAAAGGCCAAAACACTCCTTGTAATTAAAGAGTATTTAGCTAATTTATTTATTGCCAATTCTATTTTTGCATTGTGTACTGGTAGCAAGATATTGCACCAGAGGTATGCTTCAGGACCTTTATTGCAAATTTTGTATTAATTGATGGTGAATACATTGGTGGTGGTGGGTGAGATCGGCCAAACACTAGGGGTATTTGGTGTTCAATAAGTCTGGCATTGTCTTGTGGTTTAAATTTTTTATGGAAACAAGTATGCTGATATAAACAGAGTCTAAAACCTACAATAATAGCAGAGACTTTGTTTTTATGTTCATTGAGCTAAATGTATTCAAACTGGTTTTATTATGTACATGGCATAAAGATAGGATGCAAATGAAGTAGGCGAAGATTAAGAACTATGATTAAATTGAATGTAGTATAAATATAGCAGTGTAAATCATTAGATTTGGATATATAAAATAGGTCTTTTGGATATTTATTGAGACTGCATAGCAAAATAATCTTTAATTATAGAAACAAAGAATTCAGGTTGATAATTTCGATGAATTATTTTCCTGAATTATTAAATAAAAGTTAATTGTATTAAACAGGAGTTCATACTTAAAATTCCATTTCCTCTATTTATGTTGGAAATATCTCTAATAAACTGTTCCCTTTGCTCACCGTAATTTTATGAAGCTCATAAATCATAGATCATAAATTTCCAATTAAACAAAACAGTTTAAAAGTATAAAAGACCGTAATGTCCAGGAAGCAAATGGCACAAGATTGTGATATTGTAATCCAACGTTTTTAATTTAATGTCACACAAAAGACCTCATTTACTTTGCTTATGGGAACTGTGTGTGACTTATAAGCCAAATACACTGTATAAATTTTGACTAGCTGTCAGGATGTCTTAAGAACTGTGATCATAATAGTATAAGTATGTATTATTTCATAGATTAAAAATCTTAAATAAATGTATCTTCAGTGGCATGTAAAAGTTTGGGCACCATTGGCCACAATTTTTGTTATTGTGATCAGTTAAGCAAGTTGAAGATGAAATGATCTCTAAAAGGGCTAATGTTAAAAATGACACATTTCCTTTGTATTTTAGGAGAAAAAAAATATTTTGTAATTTTTTACATTTTAAAAATTACAAAAAGGAAAACGTGCTAATGAAAACGTTTGGGCACCCTTAGAGATTTGTGTGCTCAGATAACTTTGTCCAAGGTTTCAAATCTTAATTAGTGTGTTAGTGTTATGGCTTGTTCACTATCATCGTTAGGAAAGGCCAAGTGATGCAAATTCTCCAGCTTTATAAAAATCCAGCCTCCTCTAACCTTGAGCCAAAAACAGCAGCCATGGGTTCTTCTAAACAGCTTCATAGCACACTGAAAATTAAAATGGTGGAGGCCCACAAAGCAGGAAAAGGCTATAAGAAGATAGCAAAGCATTTTCAAGTTGCCTTTTCCTCGGTTTGAAATGTAATTAAGAAATGGCAGTTAACAGGAGCAGTGGAGGTCAAGATAATGTCTGGAACACAAATTTTCAGTGAATGCTGGTAGGATTGCTAGAGAGACAAATTAGAACCCCAGCCTGATTGAAAAAGACCATCAGAAAAATTTAGCAGACTCTGGAATTGTGATACATTGTTCTACTGTTCATAGACACTTGCACAAATATGGCCTTCATGGAAGAGTCATCAGAAGAAAACCTCTCCTGCATCCTCACCATAAGATTCAGTGTCAGAAGTATGCAAAAGAACATCTAAGAAAGCTGGATGCATTTCTGAAACAAGTCCTGTGGACCGATGACGTTAAAATAGAACTCTTTGGCCACATTGATCAAAGTTATGTGTGGAGAAAAAAAGGGCACAGAATTTCAGGGAAAGGACATTTTGACAACCATTAAGCATAGGGGTGGATCAATCATGCTGTGAGGTTGTGTTACAGCCAATGGCATGGGGAAGAATGGATTCAATGAAATTTCAACAAATTCTTGATGCAAACATAACAACATCTGTAAAAAAAACTGAAGTTGAAAAGAGGATCGCTTGTACAAATGGATAATGATCCTAAACACACATCAAAATCCACAATAGACTACCTCAAAAGGCGCAAGCTAAAGGATTTATAAGGGCCCTCACGGTCCCCTGACATTGAACATCTGTGGCTAGACCTCAAAATAGCAGTGCATGCAAGATGACCCAGGAATCTCACAGAACTGAAAGAATTTTCCAAGTAAGAATGGATGAAAATCTCTCAAACAAGAATTGAAAGACTCTTGGCTGGCTACAAAAAGTCATAGGGTATATGCTCATTTTTCTTTTTTTTTTATTTTTCCTGGGTTTTGTCTGGGAAATTGCTTCAGTGTGAACGTGCTCTTATACAATGTACATACAGTTAGGTCCATATATATTTGGACAGAGACAACATTTTTCTAATTTTGGTTCTAGACATTACCACAATGAATTTTAAACAAAACAATTCAGATGCAGTTGAAGTTCAGACTTTCAGCTTTCATTTGCGGGTATCCACATTAAAATTGGATGAAGGGTTTAGGAGTTTCAGCTCCTTAACATGTGCCACCCTGTTTTTAAAGGGACCAAAAGTAATTGAACAATTGACTCCAAGGCTACTTCATGGACAGGTGTGGGCAATCCCTTCGTTATGTCATTCTCAATTAAGCAGATAAAAGGCCTGGAGTTGATTTGAGGTGTGGTGCTTGCATTTGGAAGGTTTTGCTGTGAAGTAAACATGCGGTCAAAGGAGCTCTCCATGCAGGTGAAACAAGCCATCCTTAAGCTGCAAAAACAGAAAAAACCCATCCGAGAAATTGCTACAATGTTAGGAGTAGAGATGAGCGTTGTTCGACTCGAACTGTTTGCCAATCTCAAATTCGAGCTGTTTTGGGCGGTGTTCGAGCCGTTCGGCGAACACGAACGATTTGAGAAAAATTCGGCTGTTCGAGGTTATGTTCGATAACTGTTCGTGCACCAAAATCATAACTGGATTTTTTCTCAGTAATGATGAAAATTAATGTTAATACGCAGTTTGAGTGTACAGAGGGGTGGGGGGAGGGGCAGGGGATGGATCTCTGCAGGAATAATGAAGATCTCCATTTTTTTTTCTCTTTCCCGCATTTACAGTGGGGAGGTGCAATCTGTCAGCCTATCAGCAGCGCACACACGGAGCGAAGTTCTTTTTTTCACACAAGCAAGGGCATGTGTCATTGGCAGTGTATGTCACATGTCCTTGCCCTATAAGACCAAGCCATTTTCCCCGTCGCCACCATTTTCTCACTGCTGCAGCTGCGTGTTAGACGGCACCGCTGTTGCTGTGTGCGCTATACCTTGTTAATTTCAAGCCAATTTTCGCACAAATCTACAGATAGCTTGGGAGTAGGGAATAGTTGTGATTGCAGTCCTTTTAAGGACTAGGTTACAGCATTTCCTACGACTTTTATCAGGCAGGTCTGTACTCTTAAATAGATAGATTGTGGGAGTAAAGACTAATTGTAATTGCAGTCCTTTTCAGGACTAGGTTACATCAGTTCCTATCAGTTTTTGCCAGGCAGATCTGTGCCAGTGCTGTGCAAGTTTTTTTCACAGCATTTGGCTGAATCTAGCAAAGCTAATCCTTTTTGGCCTATTGCAGAGTGTGTTAGTCAGTGGAGTAGCCTATCTGTGTTGCAAGATATACCACCTGTGTATAGAATACCAATTTTTTTACTGCACCTAGTGAAGTAAAATCTTTTGGGCATAGCATCATTCTATTAGTCCATCTATACTGACCTCCATCAGGTTACAAATTGAATATAATTTTTTTCTGCATCCAGCTCTGAAAAAATATTTGGCCTTCTAGCAGTGTGTGGCACTTTCTCTATTAGTCCATCTATACTGACCTCCATCAGTTTGCAAATTAAAAATAATTTTTTGTCTGCATCTAGCTCTGAAAAAATATTTGGCCTTCTAGCAGTGTGTGGGACTTTCTCTATTAGTCCATCTATACTGACCTCCATCAGGTTGCAAACTGAATATATTTTTTTTCTGCATCTACCTCTGAAAAAATATTGGGCTTCTAGCTGTGTGTGGGACTTGTTCTATTAATCCATCTATACAGACCTCCATCAGGTTGCAAACTTAATATAATTTTTTTCTGCATCTACCTCTGAAAAAATATTTGGGCTTCTAGCTGTGTGTGGGACTTGTTCTATTAGTCCATCTATACTGACCTCCATCAGGTTGCAAACTGAATATAATTTTTTTCTGCATCTAGCTCTGAAAAAATATTTGGCCTTCTAGCAGTGTGTGGGACTTTCTCTATTAGTCCATCTATACTGACCTCCATCAGGTTGCAAATTAAAAATAATTTTTATCTGCATCTAGCTCTGAAAAAATATTTGGCCTTCTAGCAGTGTGTGGGACTTTCTCTATTAGTCCATCTATACTGACCTCCATCAGGTTGCAAATTCAAAATAATTTTTTGTCTGCATCTAGCTCTGAAAAAATATTTGGCCTTCTAGCAGTGTGTGGGACTTTCTCTATTAGTACATCTATACTGACCTCGATCAGGCTGCAAATTAAAAATAATTTTTATCTGCATCTACCTCTGAAAAAATATTTGGCCTTCTAGCTGTGTGTGGGAATTGTTCTATTAGTCCATCTATACTGACCTCCATCAGGTTGCAAACTGAATATAATTTTTTTCTGCATCTAGCTCTGAAAAAATATTTGGCCTTCTAGCAGTGTGTGGGACTTTCTCTATTAGTCCATCTATACTGACCTCCATCAGGTTGCAAATTAAAAATAATTTATATCTGCATCTAGCTCTGAAAAAATATTTGGCCTTCTAGCAGTGTGTGGGACTTTCTCTATTAGTCCATCTATACTGACCTCCATCAGGTTGCAAATTAAAAATAATTTTTTGTCTGCATCTAGCTCTGAAAAAATATTTGGCCTTCTAGCAGTGTGTGGGACTTTCTCTATTAGTCCATCTATACTGACCTTCATCAGGTTGCAAACTGAATATATTTTTTTTCTGCATCTACCTCTGAAAAAATATTTGGGCTTCTAGCTGTGTGTAGGACTTGTTCTATTAGTCCATCTATACTGACCTCCATCAGGTTGCAAACTGAATACAATTTTTTTCTGCATCTACCTCTGAAAAAATATTTGGGCTTCTAGCTGTGTGTGGGACTTGTTCTATTAGTCCATCTATACTGACCTCCATCAGGTTGCAAATTGAATATAATTTTTTTCTGCATCTAACCCAGCCAATAGTTTTGGCCTAATACCACAGTTTGGCCACTCAGCTCTGCTCGGTTCCCATCCATTGTTTTTTTGTGCAAACAACTCCAGAGTTGTGAATTAGTTAACCACCAAAATGAGTGGAAAAAGGCCTGCTGCTGGTGGAAAGGGGAATAGGCATGTTGGGAAGGGGAAAAAAGGTTGTGTCCGTGGGGTAGGTGGTAAAGCAACAGTAACATCTGCAGAAGAAAGACCATCTTCCAGCCAAACTAAAATGTCTACTTCTTTTAGCGGACAATGTGATAAGATCCCTTTCTTACGGCCACGCCAATCGCTACAAATTCCAGATGAGGCACAAAAACAGCAGGTGCTTCAACGGATATCTAGTGCTCCTTTAAGTGGGCTCTCCTCCACATCAACTTCAACATCACAAATACTCCAGTCCTCAAAGATGTCACCCCAATCGCACTTGCTTCCTCACAGCTCCCAAATCTCCAGCTGCCCGTCTGAGTATGAGGTAGAACAGATGGTTGAGTCTGCAGAGCTGTTTACTCATACTATAGCCTGGGAATCAGAGGTCGACTCCAGCGCTTCTGTGAATCCAGACGAGGAAATGATCTGCACTGATGCCCAGAATCTTTATGAGTCGGATCCAGGACCAGACGCAGAAGGTTCTGACCATAATGTAGACCCTCATTCCCAAACTGTAACTCCTGTTGGTGGAGACAATGAGGAAGACGATGATGAGACTCAAATACCTGATTGGAGCGACAACTTTAGTTTTTTGTCAGGGCAGGAACAGGTTGGCTCTGAGGACGACGGGTGTGATAACGCACAGGGTGATGATGATGAGGTTGGAGATCCCACTTACTGTCAACCCACAGTCAGCCAAGAGATGAGGTCAGCAGAGGAGGTGGAGGAAGATGCTAGTGACGACGAGGTCAGGTTGCGCCTTCCTGGACAGAGACGTAGTACTGGAAGCATGTCAACAACTGCATCCTCAAACACAACTCTGCCTCTCACCACAAGTCGTGGTGGCTCTTCAGGTCGCATGGGTGCTAAGCCTTGCATAGCCTGGGCATTTTTTCAGATCGATAAAGATGACCCAACTCGTGTTATCTGTAACATTTGTCAGCAAAAGCTAAGTAGAGGCCAAAAAATACATAGTTTGAGTACTTCATGCATGAACCGGCACATGGACATGAAGCATAAGTTGCAGTGGGAAGCTCAGTGTGCTACAATGCGGCCTAGCCGGCCGGGCCAACCACCGTCTGCCATATCTTGTGCATCCGCGGCCTCTTCATCCTCTGTGACTGGGGGGACAGCAGTCACACCTGTTTTGGGGCGCAGACCTGCCACCTCTTTACCCGCAACAGCCAGCGTGGTTGGCAGGTCATCATTTTCTTTGGAGGTGGTAACACCAGCTGGTGTTGAGCGCTGTCCGACATCGATAGCACCACCTTTGGATCAAGGCAACCTAACATGTCCGCCTGCATCTTCCTCACAGACCGGCAGTTTGCCGGGGACACCCTTATCAACCCCGTCTAAGCACAATAGCCAGCCCTCGGTCCCTCAGATGTGGACAAGTAAAAGACCATTTCCTCCTAGCCATGAGAAAGCTAAGAGGTTGAATTTCACCATCTGCAAGCTCTTGGCTACAGAAATGCTGCATTTCTGCCTGGTGGACACAGAGGATTTTCGAGACCTTATGTCCGTCGCAGTGCCCCAGTACCAGATGCCCAGTCGGCACTACTTCTCAAAGAAAGGTGTGCCTGCGCTCCACCAGCATGTCGCACACAACATCATCGCTTCTTTGAGAAACTCTTTGTGTGACAGGGTGCATTTCACCACAGACAATTGGACAAGTAGGCATGGACAGCGGCGTTACATTTCGCTGACTGGGCACTGGGTAACTATGGTGACAGCAGGACAAGGGGCTGCTGTCCAAGTCTTGCCGTCCCCACGAGTTGTGCGTCAATCCTCTTTATGTCAAAGTTCCTCCACTGCTTCTGCCTCCTCAACTTCCTCACGGTCTTCCACCTGCACCCAAAGCCTGTCTGGTCATACCACAAGCTTTCTAACTGTGCAGAAGGGATCCTGCACACCTCCTTACTATGCTGGCAGTAGGGCTTAATGTCATCAGGTGGTTTTTACTTTGAAATGTCTGGGAAATGTGAGTCACACAGATGAGGAGTTGTGGTCAGCTCTGGAGAACCAATTTCATGAATGGTTGTCTCCACTGGACCTGAAACCAGGGAAGGCCGTGTGTGACAATGCTGCAAACCTGGGTGCGGCCCTTCGCCGGGGCAATGTCACACACGTGCCTTGTATGGCTCACGTGTTGAACCTGGTTGTCCAGCAATTTTTAGCCCACTATCCCAGACTAGATGGCCTTCTGCAGAGGGCACGGTCGCTGTGTGCTCACTTCCGCCGTTCGCATCCCGCAGCTCAGCGACTTACATCTCTACAGAAGTCGTTGGGCCTGCCACTTCACCGGCTAAAATGCGATGTGCCTACCCGGTGGAATTCAACTCTGCACATGTTGCAGCGACTGTGGCAACACCGACAAGCCCTGGTGCAATACGTTCTGACGTATAGCCTGGGCCAACGAGATCCAGAGGTGGGGCAAATCACGCTGGAGGAGTGGTCTCAGATCAGGGACCTATGCACCCTTCTGCACAGTTTTGAAATGGCGACGAAGATGTTTAGTGCTGACGATGCCATTATCAGCATGACTATTCCGGTGATTTACATGCTGGAGCACATGTTAAACAGAATTCGGAGTCAGGTGGTGGCACAAGAGGAGGTGGAGGAAGTAGAGGAGGAGGAGTTGTATGCGGAAGGGCTAACATCTGCAAGGTCCAGACGGTCGGCAGCACCAAGGCGGCAGGCATGTGAGGGTGGGGGAGATGGTTTTACCAGGGCGCATGGTAGCAGCCAAACTAGTGAGGAAGGTGCAGGAGCCCAGGAAGAAGTGGAGGACGAACTGATGGAAGACTCATCAGATGAGGGAGAACTTGATCACATTTCTGTTGTGCAAGGTTGGGGGGAGAGGACAGAGGAAGGAAGCATGATTGTTACCTCGCCACCAACACAACAGGGACTTGGTGCTCCTGGATGCGCAACACACATGAGTGCCTTCTTGCTGCACTACCTGCAGCATGACCCTCGAATTGTGAGAATTAGAAATAATCCTGACTGCTGGGTTGCCACACTGTAAGATCCCCGGTACAAAAGTAAATTTGCAGAAATTATTCCTGCCATAGAAAGGGATGCACGCATGCAGGAGTATCAGCAGAGACTGTTGCAGAATCTTACATGTGCTTTTCCACAAAACACCAGTGGTGCACGTAGTGAATCTCACAGTTCCAACTTGCCAACCGTGGGACCGTCAAGTGTTCAGCACTCAAACCATAACAGAACCACAGTATCTGCTGGTAACATCAATTTTGCGGAATCATTTCACCACTTTTTTAGCCCATCCTTTGCAAGGCCACAGGAGACAAGAAGTCTGACACACAGTCAACGCCTAGAGGCGATGGTACAGGAGTATCTCCAAGTAAACATTGAAGACATGACTGTGTCACTGGACCCTTGCTCTTTTTGGGCTTCCAATCTGGATAAATGGCCGGAGCTAGGCACTTACGCCTTGGAGACCTTGTCATGCCCCACAGCCAGCATTCTGTCTCAACGTGTGTTCAGCGCTGCTTGTGGTGTGCTGACAGATAAGCGCACGCGGCTCTCCACTGATAATGTAGACAGACTCACGTTCATAAAGATGAACAAATCATGGATCCGAAACGACTTTTCTACCCCTGTGTCATCCTGGGGAGAGTAAAAGCTTGATGATTGGTTAAAATCACCCTACCAACCGTTTTAAGCTTTCAAATTACTAATCATGTTTTTCTTTATCTTGGCTGGAAAATAATTTGGGCTTTGTAGCAGTGTGCAGCACTGATTCTATTAGGCCATCTATAATAAGCTCCACCAGATTTAAAATTACTAATCATGTTTATCTGTATCTTGACTGGAAAATAATTTGGGCTTTGTAGCAGTGTGCAGCACTGATCCTATTAGGCCATCTATACTAAGCTCCACCAGATTTAAAATTAATAATAATTTTTAGCTGCATCTAGCCCGGAAAATAATTTTGGGGCTCCGAGATGCGCAAGACACATAAGTGCCTTCTTGCTGCACTACCTGCAACATGACCCTCATATTGTCAGAATTCGAAGTAATCATGACTACTGGGTTGCCACACTCTTAGATCCCCCAAACTTTTCGATCAACTTTTTCATTTTAATAAAGACCAAAAAAATGGTCATTTTTGAAATTATAAGCATTAGCAGGTTATTAGAAACTGAAATCAAACAGTTTTCAACTCAAAACTTTATTCTAGGTGATGTTACATTTTCACATAGGACCCCTTGTTCGAAAGGAGCTTCTGAACTCTCTCGTCCATTGAATTTGTCAGGTTTTGGATGGTTTCTGCTTCAATTGTTTTGCATGAGGACAGAATACCCTCCCAGAGCTGTTGCTTAGATGTGAACTGCCTCCCGCCATCATAGACACTCCTTTTGATGATGCTCCAGAGGTTCTGAATGGGGTAGAGGTCAGGGGAGCATGGGGGTCACACCATAAGTTTGTCCCCTTTTATACCCATATCAGCCAGAGATGCAGATGTTTTATGTGCAGCATGAGATGGTGCATTATCATGCAAAAAAATGATCTTGCTGTGAAATACACGGTTCTTCTTCTTGAACCATGGCAGGAAGTGCTGTTTGAGAAAATCCACATAGGTTATGGAGTTCATCTTTAGCGCCTTCAGGGATCCTAAAGGGGCCGACAATCTCTCTCCCCATGATTCCAGCCCAAAACATTACTCCACCTCCTCCTTGTTGGCGCTGTAGCCGTGTTTGCGTGGGGTGTCCATCAACCAGCCATCCTCCACTCCATCCATCTGGACCATCGAGCGCTGCACGGCACTCATCCGTGAACAAAACAGTTTTGAAATCAGTCTTCATGTAATGTTTGGCCCACTGGAGCCGTTTCTGCTTGTGTGAAGTGGATAGAGGAGGTCGACAGGATGACGTATGCACAGCTGCAAACCTCTGAAGGACCCTGCATCTTGTTGTTCGGGGAACATTGGAGGCACCAGCAGCTTCAAAAACTTGTCTGCTGCTATGACAAGGTTTTTTGCCGCTGCTCTTTTAACCTGACGTAATTGCCTGTAGGAAAGAGTCCTCAATTTGCCCTTATTAGCACGCACACGTGTGTACTGTGAATCAGCTACATACTTCTTGATTGCCAAGACACTTCATCCTGATCATCGCACAATGTTGATTGTAGTCATGCCTTGACCTAAACACTCCACAATTTGTTGCTTCTCAGCAGCCGACACATCCTTTTTCTTTCCCATTTTGGCAGAAAATGTAGGCTGCTTAATAATGTGAGACAGCCTTCTTAAGTAGTCTTGCCTTTCATTGGACACACCTGCCAAACTAATTAGCACAGGTGTCTGCAATTGCTTACAGTGATATAAAGAGCCCTGACACACATCACCATCAATGAGTTTAACTGACAAACAAACAAATTCTTCCCTTATCACTCCTAAACACTTTTTGCATAATAATTTGGAACACAGTGTACATGTGCTTTTCCACAAAACACCAGTGGTTCACATAGTGAATCTTACAGTTCTAACTTGCCAACCGTGGTCTGTATGGAGTTGTTCAATAAAGGGCCCAAAATTAAGATAACATAGATGGGAGAGGTCTCTATGAATAGGAATTCCTAAGTATTTGATACCCTGTGATGGCCAGGCAAAGGGAAAGTTGGACTGGATGGAATCCTATATGGATTTGGGGAGGGAGACATCGAGGGCCTCAGACTTCGCTGCATTGATTTTAAAATTTAACCATGTAACAAAGTGATCTATTTCAGCCATAACAGCATGGATGGATATATGTGATTGAGTGATATATACTAGGACATCATCAGCAAATAGAGAGCACTTGTACTCGGTGCCTCCCACCTCAATCCACCTAATATTGGGGTTATGGCGAATTGATGAGAGCAGGTGCTCCGTCACTAGGATGTATAAGAGAGGGGACAGAGGACATCCCTCCCTTGTCCCATTGGTGATTGTGAAAGGTGATGAAAATGTTCTGATGCACCCCCTGGGCCTTGGGACACCCGGAGCCGGACCCTTTTTGGTGGATGCTGGTGGTTGTAGTCTTCGTGGCGGCGACCCGGTTCCGGGGCTCAGGGTGGTCAAACCAGTGGCGGAACTATTTATGTGGTTTTGATGTTTAAATGTCCGACTACGCCACCCGTGGATTGCGGTCAGAGTGAACCGCTGCTGCAGGGCAGACCGCTGAGGCTGGTGTTGTGGGTGGAGCAGATCGTAGCATAACTCCCCACCGGAGGAGTATAGCCTCAGGGCAGTGTATGCGGAGGATGGGGGTGATGGTGCAGGGCAGCAGCAGTAACGACACGGAGTCAGTGATGCAGTCCAGGGCCTTTACTCACAGTTCTTATTATCCAGACCACGTCTGCAGGTAACGGCTGGCCACGTCGTACTGTGCTCACCAGGTGAGGGGCTCAGACAACTCCCAGATAACTTTGGAGCGCTTCACAGGACCCCCTTTGTGTGTCCTTTGTCTGGCCTTTCTTACCAACCCTTCTGTCCGGCTGCCTCGGGCCTCCTCTTGGTAAACTTGGCACCAGTTTCTCTGACCCTATGTGGTGCCTTCCTAGCGGGTGTAGCGAGGGGCTGCGCCACATAAAATGTCACAGCCTCCGGTTTCTAGCTGAGGGTCGTTTCCTGCCTCCACTAGTTTCGGGGACCGGTCTCCCCCTTTGGCCTGACCCCTCCACGCAGGTGGATTCGGGCGTGCGGTGGCGACTCGCCCGTCCCCACCCCTGGGATCCCTTCATTCCTCATTCCTGGAGCCTTCTGCGCTCCTCTTCCTTCCTTCTCCCTCTTCCAGGCCTGGGCCTCTGTTACTAGGCCCGCCTCCGGAGCAGAGCTCATGCAGAGCCCCTGCTCCCTGCCACTTCTGCTCAGACTTCTCTGCACTGAACTAAGATGGTGCCCACCTTTTATACTCCCTTCTCAATGCACCCAGGAACTGCTTCCTCCCTGCTCCTGCACTACAGGGTTCCCCTTCCTCAGTGTTCCCTCCCCCCACTCCAGCCAGGGACAGGGACTGTCGTGCCCATCTCAGAGGCATATTGGTCGCCCTGCCCCACGGCAATGTGGTGTAATGCATGCAGGTGTCGGGTCCTGATCCACACTCCATCCTTACCTGAGAGTGAAATATCACACCTCTGGGTGAGGTGCAATACCTCTGTAGCATCCGAGCCCTCAGGGTGCTACAATTCCATTTATCTTCAGCCTAGGTGACGTATTGTGATACAGGGCTGTGATTTTAGCTATAAAAGGGTCCCCTAGACCCCTACCCCAAGCTTTTTAAGAGAATCATATATGGCGTGCCAGGAGACTCTATGGAATGCTTTCTCAGCATCCAACGAGATTGTCTAATTACAAATTTTTAACTGCATCTAGCCCAGGAAATACTTTGTGCCTAGTAGCAGTGTCTGCTACTCAGCGGATTATCCCGGCTGTTAAGCAAGCTACACCACCTGTAGTTTGGACACTTAATTTTTTCAAAGGAAATGCTTCGGGACCACGGGATACTCAGTGAAGAGCATCAGGAGGCACCCCAAGGCATAGGGGCTGGGACTGGCAGTAGGATGCCTTGCGGTGGACAGCCGAGCTTGATCCTTATAAAAGCTTTTTAACTGCAGCAGCTTTAGTGGATGCTACTGGAGCTGGAATTACGCGGCTGCTGGCATGAGACTTGCCCTCCAATAGATCCTTGTAAATGGATTCAAAGTGTATTCATTCAAATTAGAGAGACAATTTAAATTAAAAAGCTTAGAGCTGCCTCCACCACAGGGTTGCTTGCCCGACCCACCAGCGGACAGGCACCAGTATTGGGAGAGGGGGGCTGGCCGTCAGGGTTCACCGCGGCTCTGGCACAAACCCGGCGACACGGAGGTGGCACGGGCAGGAGCGGACTGAACGTGTCGGCTTCTCACTTTTTGGATATATGATTCTCTTAAAAAGCTTGGGGTAGGGGTCTAGGGGACCATTTTATAGCTAAAATCACGGCCCTGTATCACAATACGTCACCTAGGCTGAAGATAAATGGAACTGTAGCACCCTGAGGGCTCAGTTGCTACAGAGGTATTGCACCTCACCCAGAGGTGTGATATCTCACTCTCAGGTAAGGATGGAGTGTGGATCAGGACCCAACACCTGCATGCATTACACCACATTGCCGTGGGGCAGGGCGACCAATATGCCTCTGAGATGGGCACGACAGTCCCTGTCCCTGGCTGGAGTGGGGGGAGGGAACACTGAGGAAGGGGAACCCTGTAGTGCAGGAGCAGGGAGGAAGCAGTTCCTGGGTGCATTGAGAAGGGAGTATAAAAGGTGGGCACCATCTTAGTTCAGTGCAGAGAAGTCTGAGCAGAAGTGGCAGGGAGCAGGGGCTCTGCATGAGCTCTGCTCCGGAGGCGGGCCTAGTAACAGAGGCCCAGGCCTGGAAGAGGGAGAAGGAAGGAAGAGGAGCGGAGAAGGCTCCAGGAACGAGGAATGAAGGGATCCCAGGGGTGCGGACGGGCGAGTCGCCACCGCACGCCCGAATCCACCTGCGTGGAGGGGTCAGGCCAAAGGGGGAGACCGGTCCCCGAAACTAGTGGAGGCAGGAAACGACCCTCAGCTTGAAACCGGAGGCTGTGATATTTTATGTGGCGCAGCCCCTCGCTACACCCGCTAGGAAGGCACCACATAGGGTCAGGGAAACTGGCGCCAAGTTTACCAAGAGGAGGCCCGAGGCAGCCGGACAGAAGGGTTGGTAAGAAAGGCCAGACAAAGGACACACAAAGGGGGTCCTGTGAAGCGCTCCAAAGTTATCTGGGAGTTGTCTGAGCCCCTCACCTGGTGAGCACAGTACGACGTGGGCAGCCGTTACCTGCAGACGTGGTCTGGATAATAAGAACTGTGAGTAAAGGCCCTGGACTGCATCACTGACTCCGTGTCGTTACTGCTGCTGCCCTGCACCATCACCCCCATCCTCCGCATACACAGCCCTGAGGCTATACTCCTCCCGTGGGGAGTTATGCTATGCTCTGCTGCACCCACAACACCAGCCTCAGCGGTCTACCCTGCAGCGGCGTTTCACTCTGATCGCAATCCACGGGTGGCGTAGTCGGACATTTAAACATCAAAACCACATAAATAGTTCCGCCACTGGTTTGACCACCCTGAGCCACGGAACCGGGTCGCCGCCACGAAGAATACAACGACCAGCATCCACCAAAAAGGGTCGGGCTCCGGGTGTCCCAAGGCCCAGGGGGTGCATCAGAACATTTTCATCACCTTTCACAATCACCAATGGGACAAGGCAGGGATGTCCTCTGTCCCCTCTCTTATACATCCTAGTGACGGAGCACCTGCTATCATCAATTTGCCATAACCCCAATATTAGGTGGAATGAGGTGGGAGGCACCGAGTACAAGTGCTCTCTATTTGCTGATGATGTCCTAGTATATATCACTCAATCACATATATCCATCCATGCTGTTATGGCTGAAATAAATCACTTTGTTACATGGTCAAATTTTAAAATCAATGCAGCGAAGTCTGAGGCCCTCGATGTCTCCCTCCCCAAATCCATATAGGATTCCATCCAGTCCAACTTTCCCTTTGCCTGGCCCTCACAGGGTATCAAATACTTAGGAATTCCTATTCATAGAGACCTCTCCCATCTATGTTATCTTAATTTTGGGCCCTTTATTGAATAACTCCATACAGACCACGGTTGGCAAGTTAGAACTGTAAGATTCACTACGTGAACCACTGGTGTTTTGTGGAAAAGCACATGCACACTGTGTTCCAAATTATTATGCAAAAAGTGTTTAGGAGTGATAAGGGAAGAATTTGTTTGTTTGTCAGTTAAACTCATTGATGGTGATGTGTGTCAGGGCTCTTTATATCACTGTAAGCAATTGCAGACACCTGTGCTAATTAGTTTGGCAGGTGTGTCCAATGAAAGGCAAGACTACTTAAGAAGGCTGTCTCACATTATTAAGCAGCCTACATTTTCTGCCAAAATGGGAAAGAAAAAGGATGTGTCGGCTGCTGAGAAGCAACAAATTGTGGAGTGTTTAGGTCAAGGCATGACTACAATCAACATTGTGCGATGATCAGGATGAAGTGTCTTGGCAATCAAGAAGTATGTAGCTGATTCACAGTACACACGTGTGCGTGCTGATAAGGGCAAATTGAGGACTCTTTCCTACAGGCAATTACGTCAGGTTAAAAGAGCAGCGGCAAAAAAGCCTTGTCATAGCAGCAGACAAGTTTTTGAAGCTGCTGGTGCCTCCAACGTCCCCCGAACAACAAGATGCAGGGTCCTTCAGAGGTTTGCAGCTGTGCATACGTCATCCTGTCGACCTCCTCTATCCACTTCACACAAGCAGAAACGGCTCCAGTAGGCCAAACATTACATGAAGACTGATTTCAAAACTGTTTTGTTCACGGATGAGTGCCGTGCAGCGCTCGATGGTCCAGATGGATGGAGTGGAGGATGGCTGGTTGATGGACACCCCACGCAAACACGGCTACAGCGCCAACAAGGAGGAGGTGGAGTAATGTTTTGGGCTGGAATCATGGGGAGAGAGATTGTCGGCCCCTTTAGGATCCCTGAAGGCGCTAAAGATGAACTCCATAATGTATGTGGATTTTCTCAAACAGCACTTCCTGCCATGGTTCAAGAAGAAGAACCGTGTATTTCACAGCAAGATCATTTTTTTGCATGATAATGCACCATCTCATGCTGCACATAAAACATCTGCATCTCTGGCTGATATGGGCATAAAAGGGGACAAACTTATGGTGTGACCCCCATGCTCCCCTGACCTCTACCCCATTCAGAACCTCTGGAGCATCATCAAAAGGAGTGTCTATGATGGCGGGAGGCAGTTCACATCTAAGCAACAGCTCTGGGAGGGTATTCTGTCCTTATGCAAAACAATTGAAGCAGAAACCATCCAAAACCTGACAAATTCAATGGACGAGAGAGTTCAGAAGCTCCTTTCGAACAAGGGGTCCTATGTGAAAATGTAACATCACCTAGAATAAAGTTTTGAGTTGAAAACTGTTTGATTTCAGTTTCTAATAGAGATGAGCGTTGTTCTACTCGAACTGTTCGCCAATCTCAAATTCGAGCTGTTTTCAGCGGTGTTCGAGCCGGTCGGCGAACACGAACAATTTGAGAAAAATTCGGCTGTTCGAGGTTATGTTCGATAACTGTTCGTGCACCAAAATCATAACTGGATTTTTTCTCAGTAATGATGAAAATTAATGTTAATACGCAGTTTGAGTGTACAGCGGGGCGGGGGGAGGGGCAGGGGATGGATCTCTGCAGGAACAATGAAGATCTCCATTTGTTTTTCTCTTTCCCGCATTTGCAGTGGGGAGGTGCAATCTGTCAGCCTATCAGCAGCGCACACACGGAGCGAAGTGCTTTTTTTCACACAAGCAAGGGCATGTGTGATTGGCAGTGTATGTCACATATCCTTGCCCTATAAGACCAAGCCATTTTCCCCGTCGCCACCATTTTCTCACTGCTGCAGCTGCGTGTTAGAAGGCACCGCTGTTGCTGTGTGCGCTATACCTTGTTAATTTCAAGCCAATTTTCGCACAAATATACAGATAGCTTGGGAGTAGGGAATAGTTGTGATTGCAGTCCTTTTAAGGACTAGGTTACAGCATTTCCTACGACTTTTATCAGGCAGGTCTGTGCTCTTAAATAGATAGATTGTGGGAGTAAAGACTAATTGTAATTGGAGTCCTTTTCAGGACTAGGTTACATCAGTTCCTATCAGTTTTTGCCAGGCAGGTCTGTGCCAGTGCTGTGCAAGTTTTTTTCACAGCATTTGGCTGAATCTAGCAAAGCTAATCCTTTTTGGCCTATTGCAGAGTGTGTTAGTCAGTGGAGTAGCCTATCTGTGTTGCAAGATATACCACCTGTGTATAGAATACCAATTTTTTTACTGCACCTAGTGAAGTAAAATCTTTTGGGCATAGCATCATTCTATTAGTCCATCTATACTGACCTCCATCAGGTTGCAAACTGAATATAATTTTTTTCTGCATCTAGCTCTGAAAAAATATTTGGGCTTCTAGCAGTGTGTGGGACTTGGTCTATTAGTCCATCTATACTGACCTCCATCAGGTTGCAAATTAAAAATAATTTTTTTCTTCATTTAGCTCTGAAAAAATATTTGGGCTTCTAGCAGTGTGTGGGACTTGTTCTATTAGTCCTTCTATACTCACCTCCAGCAGGTTGCAAATTGAATATAATTTTTTTCTGCATCTAGCTCTGAAAAAATATTTGGGCTTCTAGCAGTGTGTGGGACTTGGTCTATTAGTCCATCTATACTGACCTCCATCAGGTTGCAAATTAAAAATAATTTTTTTCTTCATTTATCTCTGAAAAAATATTTGGGCTTCTAGCAGCGTGTGGGACTTGTTCTATTAGTCCATCTATACTGACCTCCATCAGGTTGAAAATTAAAAATAATTTTTTTCTGCATCTAGCTGTGAAAAAATATTTGGGCTTCTAGCAGTGTGTGGGACTTGGTCTATTAGTCCATCTATACTGACCTCCATCAGGTTGCAAATTAAAAATAATTTTTTTCTGCATCTAGCTCTGAAAACATATTTGGGCTTCTAGCACTGTGTGGGACTTGGTCTATTAGTCCATCTATACTGACCTCCATCAGGTTGCAAATTAAAAATAATTTTTTTCTTCATTTAGCTCTGAAAAAATATTTGGGCTTCTAGCAGTGTGTGGGACTTGTTCTATTAGTCCTTCTATACTGACGTCCAGCAGGTTGCAAATTGAATATAATTTTTTTCTGCATCTAGCTCTGAAAAAATATTTGGGCTTCTAGCAGTGTGTGGGACTTGGTCTATTAGTCCATCTATACTGACCTCCATCAGGTTGCAAATTAAAAATAATTTTTTTCTTCATTTATCTCTGAAAAAATATTTGGGCTTCTAGCAGCGTGTGGGACTTGTTCTATTAGTCCATCTATACTGACCTCCATCAGGTTGAAAATTAAAAATAATTTTTTTCTGCATCTAGCTGTGAAAAAATATTTGGGCTTCTAGCAGTGTGTGGGACTTGGTCTATTAGTCCATCTATACTGACCTCCATCAGGTTGCAAATTAAAAATAATTTTTTTCTGCATCTAGCTCTGAAAACATATTTGGGCTTCTAGCACTGTGTGGGACTTGGTCTATTAGTCCATCTATACTGACCTCCATCAGGTTGCAAATTAAAAATAATTTTTTTCTTCATTTAGCTCTGAAAAAATATTTGGGCTTCTAGCAGTGTGTGGGACTTGTTCTATTAGTCCTTCTATACTGACGTCCAGCAGGTTGCAAATTGAATATAATTTTTTTCTGCATCTAGCTCTGAAAAAATATTTGGGCTTCTAGCGGTGTGTGGGACTTGGTCTATTAGTCCATCTATACTGACCTCCATCAGGTTGCAAATTAAAAATAATTTTTTTCTGCATCTAGCTCTGAAAAAATATTTGGGCTTCTAGCAGTGTGTGGGACTTGGTCTATTAGTCCATCTTCACTGACCTCCATCAGGTTGCAAATTAAAAATAATTTTTTTCTGCATCTAGCTCTGAAAAAATATTTGGGCTTCTAGCAGTGTGTGGGACTTGGTCTATTAGTCCATCTATACTGACCTCCATCAGGTTGCAAATTAAAAATAATTTTTTTCTTCATTTAGCTCTGAAAAAATATTTGGGCTTCTAGCAGTGTGTGGGACTTGTTCTATTAGTCCTTCTATACTGACCTCCAGCAGGTTGCAAATTGAATATAATTTTTTTCTGCATCTAGCTCTGAAAAAATATTTGGGCTTCTAGCGGTGTGTGGGACTTGGTCTATTAGTCCATCTATACTGACCTCCATCAGGTTGCAAATTAAAAATAATTTTTTCTGCATCTAGCTCTGAAAAAATATTTGGGCTTCTAGCGGTGTGTGGGACTTGGTCTATTAGTCCATCTATACTGACCTCCATCAGGTTGCAAATTAAAAATAATTTTTTTCTGCATCTAACCCAGCCAATAGTTTTGGCCTAATACCACAGTTCGGCCACTCAGCTCTGCTCGGTTACCATCCATTGTTTTTTTGTGCAAACAACTCCAGAGTTGTGAATTAGTTAACCACCAAAATGAGTGGAAAAAGGCCTGCTGCTGGTGGAAAGGGGAATAGGCGTGTTAGGAAGGGGAAAAAAGGTTGTGTCCGTGGGGTAGGTGCAGAAGAAAGACCATCTTCCAGCCAAACTAAAATGTCTACTTCTTTTAGCGGACAATGTGATAAGATCCCTTTCTTACGGCCACGCCAATCGCTACAAATTCCAGATGAGGCACAAAAACAGCAGGTGCTTCAACGGATATCAAGTGCTCCTTTAAGTGGGCTCTCCTCCACATCAACTTCAACATCACAAATACTCCAGTCCTCAAAGGTGTCACCCAAATCGCACTTGCTTCCTCACAGCTCCCAAATCTCCAGCTGCCCGTCTGAGTATGAGGTAGAACAGATGGTTGAGTCTGCAGAGCTGTTTACTCATACTATAGCCTGGGAATCAGAGGTCGACTCCAGCGCTTCTGTGAATCCAGACGAGGAAATGATCTGCACTGATGCCCAGAATCTTTATGAGTCGGATCCAGGACCAGACGCAGAAGGTTCTGACCATAATGTAGACCCTCATTCCCAAACTGTAACTCCTGTTGGTGGAGACAATGAGGAAGACGATGATGAGACTCAAATACCTGATTGGAGCGACAACTTTAGTTTTTTGTCAGGGCAGGAACAGGTTGGCTCTGAGGACGACGGGTGTGATAACGCACAGGGTGATGATGATGAGGTCGGAGATCCCACTTACTGTCAACCCACAGTCAGCCAAGAGATGAGGTCAGCAGAGGAGGTGGAGGAAGATGCTAGTGACGACGAGGTCAGGTTGCGCCTTCCTGCACAGAGACGTAGTACTGGAAGCACGTCAACAACTGCATCCTCAAACACAACTCTGCCTCTCACCACAAGTCGTGGTGGCTCTTCAGGTCGCATGGGTGCTAAGCCTTGCATAGCCTGGGCATTTTTTCAGATCGATAAAGATGACCCAACTCGTGTTATCTGTAACATTTGTCAGCAAAAGCTAAGTAGAGGCCAAAAAATACATAGTTTGAGTACTTCATGCATGAACCGGCACATGGACATGAAGCATAAGTTGCAGTGGGAAGCTCAGTGTGCTACAATGCGGTCTAGCCGGCCGGGCCAACCACCGTCTGCCATATCTTGTGCATCCGCGGCCTCTTCATCCTCTGTGACTGGGGGGACAGCAGTCACACCTGTTTTGGGGCGCAGACCTGCCACCTCTTTACCCGCAACAGCCAGCGTGATTGGCAGGTCATCATTTTCTTTGGAGGTGGTAACACCAGCTGGTCTTGAGCGCTGTCCGACATCGATAGCACCACCTTTGGATCAAGGCAACCTAACATGTCCACCTGCATCTTCCTCACAGACCGGCAGTTTGCCGGGGACACCCTTATCAACCCCGTCTAAGCACAATAGCCAGCCCTCGGTCCCTCAGATGTGGACAAGTAAAAGACCATTTCCTCCTAGCCATGAGAAAGCTAAGAGGTTGAATTTCACCATCTGCAAGCTCTTGGCTACAGAAATGCTGCCTTTCCGCCTGGTGGACACAGAGGATTTTCGAGACCTTATGTCCGTCGCAGTGCCCCAGTACCAGATGCCCAGTCGGCACTACTTCTCAAAGAAAGGTGTGCCTGCGCTCCACCAGCATGTCGCACACAACATCACCGCTTCTTTGAGAAACTCTGTGTGTGACAGGGTGCATTTCACCACAGACACTTGGACGAGTAGGCATGGACAGGGGCGTTACATGTCGCTGACTGGGCACTGGGTAACTATGGTGACAGCAGGACAAGGGGCTGCTGTCCAAGTCTTGCCGTCCCCACGAGTTGTGCGTCAATCCTCTTTATGTCATTTTTCCTCCACTGCTTCTGCCTCCTCAACCTCCTCTCGGTCTTCCACCTGCACCCAAAGCCTGTCTGGTCATGCCACAAGCTTTCTAACTGCGCAGAAGGGATCCTGCACACCTCCTTACTATGCTGGCAGTAGGGCTCAACGTCATCAGGCGGTTTTTACATTGAAATGTCTGGGAAATGTGAGTCACACGGCTGAGGAGTTGTGGTCAGCTCTGGAGAACCAATTTCATGAATGGTTGTCTCCACTGGACCTGAAACCAGGGAAGGCCGTGTGCGACAATGCTGCAAACCTGGGTGCGGCCCTTCGCCGGGGCAATGTCACACACGTGCCTTGTATGGCTCACGTGTTGAACCTGGTTGTCCAGCAATTTTTAGCCCACTATCCCAGACTAGATGGCCTTCTGCAGAGGGCACGGTCGCTGTGTGCTCACTTCCGCCGTTCGCATCCCGCAGCTCAGCGACTTACATCTCTACAGAAGTCGTTGGGCCTGCCACTTCACCGGCTAAAATGCGATGTGCCTACCCGGTGGAATTCAACTCTGCACATGTTGCAGCGACTGTGGCAGCACCGACAAGCCCTGGTGCAATACGTTCTGACGTATAGCCTGGGCCAACGAGATTCAGAGGTGGGGCAAATCACGCTGGAGGAGTGGTCTCAGATCAGGGACCTATGCACCCTTCTGCACAGTTTTGAAATGGCGACGAAGATGTTTAGTGCTGACGATGCCATTATCAGCATGACTATTCCGGTGATTTACATGCTGGAGCACATGTTAAACAGAATTCGGAGTCAGGTGGTGGCACAAGAGGAGGTGGAGGAAGTAGAGGAGGAGGAGTTGTATGCGGAAGGGCTAACATCTGCAAGGTCCAGACGGTCGGCAGCACCAGGGCGGCAGGCATGTGAGGGTGGGGGAGATGATTTTACCAGGGCGCATGGTAGCAGCCAAACTAGTGAGGAAGGTGCAGGAGCCCAGGAAGAAGTGGAGGACGAACTGATGGAAGACTCATCAGATGAGGGAGACCTTGATCACATTTCTGTTGTGCGAGGTTGGGGGGAGAGGACAGAGGAAGGAAGCATGATTGTTACCTCGCCACCAACACAACAGGGACTTGGTGCTCCTGGATGCGCAACACACATGAGTGCCTTCTTGCTGCACTACCTGCAACATGACCCTCGAATTGTGAGAATTAGAAATAATCCTGACTACTGGGTTGCCACACTGTTAGATCCCCGGTACAAAAGTAAATTTGCAGAAATTATTCCTGCCATAGAAAGGGATGCACGCATGCAGGAGTATCAGCAGAGACTGTTGCAGAATCTTACATGTGCTTTTCCACAAAATACCAGTGGTGCACGTAGTGAATCTCACAGTTCCAACTTGCCAACCGTGGTCTGTATGGAATTGTTCAATAAAGGGCCCAAAATTAAGATAACATAGATGGGAGAGGTCTCTATGAATAGGAATTCCTAAGTATTTGATACCCTGTGAGGGCCAGGCAAAGGGAAAGTTGGACTGGATGGAATCCTATATGGATTTAGGGAGGGAGACATCGAGGGCCTCAGACTTCGCTGCATTGATTTTAAAATTTTACCATGTAACAAAGTGATCTATTTCAGCCATAACAGCAGGGATGGATATATGTGATTGAGTGATATATACTAGGACATCATCAGCAAATAGAGAGCACTTGTACTCGGTGCCTCCCACCTCAATCCACCTAATATTGGGGTTATGGCGAATTGATGAGAGCAGGTGCTCCGTCACTAGGATGTATAAGAGAGGGGACAGAGGACATCCCTGCCTTGTCCCATTGGTGATTGTGAAAGGTGATGAAAATGTTCTGACGCACCCCCTGGGCCTTGGGACACCCGGAGCCGGACCCTTTTTGGTGGATGCTGGTGGTTGTAGTCTTCGTGGCGGCGATCCGGTTCCGTGGCTCAGGGCGGTCAAACCAGTGGCGGAACTATTTATGTGGTTTTGATGTTTAAATGTCCGACTACGCCACCCGTGGATTGCGGTCAGAGTGAACCGCCGCTACAGGGCAGACCGCTAAGGCTGGTGTTGTGGGTGCAGCAGAGCGTAGCATAACTCCCCACGGGAGGAGTATAGCCTCAGGGCAGTGTATGCGGAGGATGGGGGTGATGGTGCAGGGCAGCAGCAGTAACGACACGGAGTCAGTGATGCAGTTCAGGGCCTTTACTCACAGTTCTTATTATCCAGACCACGTCTGCAGGTAACGGCTGCCCACGTCGTACTGTGCTCACCAGGTGAGGGGCTCAGACAACTCCCAGATAACTTTGGAGCGCTTCACAGGACCCCCTTTGTGTGTCCTTTGTCTGGCCTTTCTTACCAACACTTCTGTCCGGCTGCCTCGGGCCTCCTCTTGGTAAACTTGGCGCCAGTTTCCCTGACCCTATGTGGTGCCTTCCTAGCGGGTGGAGCAAGGGGCTGCGCCACATAAAATGTCAGAGCCTCCGGTTTCTAGCTGAGGGTCGTTTCCTGCCTCCACTAGTTCGGGGACCGGTCTCCCCCTTTGGCCTGACCCCTCCACGCAGGTGGATTCGGGCGTGCGGTGGCGACTCGCCCGTCCGCACCCCTGGGATCCCTTCATTCCTCGTTCCTGGAGCCTTCTCCGCTCCTCTTCCTTCCTTCTCCCTCTTGCAGGCCTGGGCCTCTCTTACTAGGCCCGCCTCCGGAGCAGAGCTCATGCAGAGCCCCTGCTCCCTGCCACTTCTGCTCAGACTTCTCTGCACTGAACTAAGATGGTGCTCACCTTTTATACTCCCTTCTCAATGCACCCAGGAACTGCTTCCTCCCTGCTCCTGCACTGCAGGGTTCCCCTTCCTCAGTGTTCCCTCCCCCCACTCCAGCCAGGGACAGGGACTGTCGTGCCCATCTCAGGGGCATATTGGTCGCCCTGCCCCACGGCAATGTGGTGTAATGCATGCAGGTGTCGGGTCCTGATCCACACTCCATCCTTATCTGAGAGTGAGATATCACACCTCTGGGTGAGGTGCAATACGTCTGTAGCAACCGAGCCCACGGTGCTACAGTTCCATTTATCTTCAGCCTAGGTGACGTATTGTGATACAGGGCCGTGATTTTGGCTATAAAAGGGTCCCCTAGACCCCTACCCCAAGCTTTTTAAGAGAATCATATATGGCGTGCCAGGAGACTCTATGGAATGCTTTCTCAGCATCCAACGAGAGTATCTACTTACAAATTTTTAACTGCATCTAGCCCAGGAAATACTTTGTGCCTAGTAGCAGTGTCTGCTAGTCAGCGGATTATCCCGGCTGTTAAGCAAGCTACACCACCTGTAGTTTGGACACTTAATTTTTTCAAAGGAAATGCTTCGGGACCACGGGATACTTAGTGAAGAGCATCAGGAGGCACCCCAAGGCATAGGGGCTGGGACTGGCACTAGGATGCCTTGCGGTGGACAGCCGAGCTCGATCCTTATAAAAGCTTTTTAACTGCAGCAGCTTTAGTGGACGCTACTGGAGCTGGAATTACGCGGCTGCTGGCATGAGACTTGCCCTCCAATAGATCCTTGTAAATGGATTTAAAGTGTATTCATTCAAATTAGAGGGACAATTTAAATTAAAAAGCTTAGAGCTGCCTCCACCACAGGGGGGCTCTCTCGACCCACCAGCGGACAGGCACCAGTATTGGGAGAGGGGGGCTGGCCGTCAGGGTTCACCGCGGCTCTGGCACAAACCCGGCGACACGGAGGTGGCACGGGCAGGAGCGGACTGGCCGTCTCGGCTTCTCACTTTTTGGATTTTAGAAGGGCATGACATGCCTATATCTGTGTCTCCCCCTCCTTTTACTCCTCCACCTCTTTTCTTTTCGCATGACTATATGTACTTGTCACTTTTCCATGTGTTAGTTGTGTCTTCTGAGCAGTTTGTCAGCTTTTGGACACCTTTGAAGGTGTTTTCTATGTGTTTCTATGTGTTTTTGTTTGCCTGCCATTGGTTTTAACGGTGTTCGAAGGTGTTCGACGAACAGTTCGACGAACAGTTCGGCGAACACACGGGTGTTCGACGAACCGAACCGAACTCGAACACTACGGGGGTGGCTCAACACTAGTTTCTAATAATCTGCTAATGCTTATAATTTCAAAAATGACCATTTTTTTGGTCTTTATTAAAATGAAAAGGTTGATCGAAAAGTTTGGGGGATCTAAGAGTGTGGCAACCCAGTAGTCATGATTACTTCGAATTCTGACAATATGAGGGTCATGTTGCAGGTAGTGCAGCAAGAAGGCACTTATGTGTCTTGCGCATATCGGAGCCCCAAAATTATTTTCCGGGCTAGATGCAGCTAAAAATTATTATTAATTTTAAATCTGGTGGAGCTTAGTATAGATGGCCTAATAGGATCAGTGCTGCACACTGCTACAAAGCCCAAATTATTTTCCAGTCAAGATACAGATAAACATGATTAGTAATTTTAAATCTGGTGGAGCTTATTATAGATGGCCTAATAGAATCAGTGCTGCACACTGCTACAAAGCCCAAATTATTTTCCAGCCAAGATACAGATAAACATGATTAGTAATTTGAAAGCTTAAAACGGTTGGTAGGGTGATTTTAACCAATCATCAAGCTTTTACTCTCCCCAGGATGACACAGGGGTAGAAAAGTCGTTTCGGATCTATGATTTGTTCATCTTTATGAACGTGAGTCTGTCTACATTATCAGTGGAGAGCCGCGTGCGCTTATCTGTCAGCACACCACCAGCAGCGCTGAACACACGTTCAGACAGAACGCTGGCTGTGGGGCATGACAAGATCTCCAAGGCGTAAGTGGCTAGCTCCGGCCATTTATCCAGATTGGAAGCCCAAAAAGAGCAAGGGTCCAGTGACACAGTCATGGTTTCAATGTTTACTTGGAGATACTCCTGTACCATCGTCTCTAGGCGTTGACTATGTGTCAGACTTCTTGTCTCCTGTGGCCTTGCAAAGGATGGGCTAAAAAAGTGGTGAAATGATTCCGCAAAATTGATGTTACCAACAGATACTGTGGTTCTGTTACGGTTTGAGTGCTGAACACTTGACGGTCCCACGGTTGGCAAGTTGGAACTGTGAGATTCACTACGTGCACCACTGGTGTTTTGTGGAAAAGCACATGTAAGATTCAGCAACAGTCTCTGCTGATACTCCTGCATGCGTGCATCGCTTTCTATGGCAGGAATAATTTCTGCAAATTTACTTTTGTACCGGGGATCTAACAGTGTGGCAACCCAGTAGTCAGGATTATTTCTAATTCTCACAATTCGAGGGTCATGTTGCAGGTAGTGCAGCAAGAAGGCACTCATGTGTGTTGCGCATCCATGAGCACCAAGTCCCTGTTGTGTTGGTGGCGAGGCAACAATCATGCTTCCTTCCTCTGTCCTCTCCCCCCAACCTCGCACAACAGAAATGTGATCAAGGTCTCCCTCATCTGATGAGTCTTCCATCAGTTCGTCCTCCACTTCTTCCTGGTCTCCTGCACCTTCCTCACTAGTTTGGCTGCTACCATGCGCCCTGGTAAAACCATCTCCCCCACCCTCACATGCCTGCCGCCTTGGTGCTGCCGACCGTCTGGACCTTGCAGATGTTAGCCCTTCCGCATACAACTCCTCCTCCTCTACTTCCTCCACCTCCTCTTGTGCCACCAACTGACTCCGAATTCTGTTTAACATGTGCTCCAGCATGTAAATCACCGGAATAGTCATGCTGATAATGGCATCGTCAGCACTAAACATCTTCGTCGCCATTTCAAAACTGTGCAGAAGGGTGCATAGGTCCCTGATCTGAGACCACTCCTCCAGCGTGATTTGCCCCACCTCTGGATCTCGTTGGCCCAGGCTATACGTCAGAACGTATTGCACCAGGGCTTGTTGGTGCTGCCACAGTCACTGCAACATGAGCAGAGTTGAATTCCACCGGGTAGGCACATCGCATTTTAGCCGGTGAAGTGGCAGGCCCAACAACTTCTGTAGAGATGTAAGTCGCTGAGCTGCGGGATGCGAACGGCGGAAGTAAGCACACAGCGACCGTGCCCTCTGCAGAAGGCCATCTAGTCTGGGATAGTGGGCTAAAAATTGCTGGACAACCAGGTTCAACACGTGAGCCATACAAGGCACGTGTGTGACATTGCCCCGGCGAAGGGCCGCACCCAGGTTTGCAGCATTGTCGCACACGGCCTTCCCTGGTTTCAGGTCCAGTGGAGACAACCATTCATGAAATTGGTTCTCCAGAGCTGACCACAGCTCCTCAGCTGTGTGACTCACATTTCCCAGACATTTCAAAGTAATAACCGCCTGATGACGTTGAGCCCTACTGCCAGCATAGTAAGGAGGTGTGCAGGATCCCTTCTGCGCAGTTAGAAAGCTTGTGGCATGACCAGACAGGCTTTGGGTGCAGGTGGAAGACCGAGAGGAGGTTGAGGAGGCAGAAGCAGTGGAGGAATTTTGACATAAAGAGGATTGACGCACAACTCGTGGGGACGGCAAGACTTGGACAGCAGCCCCTTGTCCTGCTGTCACCATAGTTACCCAGTGCCCAGTCAGCAACATGTAACGCCCCTGTCCATGCCTACTCGTCCAAGTGTCTGTGGTGAAATGCACCCTGTCACACACAGAGTTTCTCAAAGAAGCGGTGATGTTGTGTGCGACATGCTGGTGGAGCGCAGGCACACCTTTCTTTGAGAAGTAGTGCCGACTGGGCATCTGGTACTGGGGCACTGCGACGGACATAAGGTCTCGAAAATCCTCTGTGTCCACCAGGCGGAAAGGCAGCATTTCTGTAGCCAAGAGCTTGCAGATGGTGAAATTCAACCTCTTAGCTTTCTCATGGCTAGGAGGAAATGGTCTTTTACTTGTCCACATCTGAGGGACCGAGGGCTGGCTATTGTGCTTAGACGGGGTTGATAAGGGTGTCCCCGGCAAACTGCCGGTCTGTGAGGAAGATGCAGGCGGACATGTTAGGTTGCCTTGATCCAAAGGTGGTGCTATCGATGTCGGAAAGCGCTCAACACCAGCTGGTGTTACCACCTCCAAAGAAAATGATGACCTGCCAATCACGCTGGCTGTTGCAGGTAAAGAGGTGGCAGGTCTGCGCCCCAAAACAGGTGTGACTGCTGTCCCCCCAGTCACAGAGGATGAAGAGGCTGCGGATGCACAAGATATGGCAGACGGTGGTTGGCCCGGCCGGCTAGGCCGCATTGTAGCACACTGAGCTTCCCACTGCAACTTATGCTTCATGTCCATGTGCCAGTTCATGCATGAAGTACTCAAACTATGTATTTTGTGGCCTCTACTTAGCTTTTGCTGACAAATGTTACAGATAACACGAGTTGGGTCATATTTATCGATCTGAAAAAATGCCCAGGCTATGCAAGGCTTAGCACACATGCGACCTGAAGAGCCACCACGACTTGTGGTGAGAGGCAGAGTTGTGTTTGAGAATGCAGTTGTTGACGTGCTTCCAGTACTACGTCTCTGTGCAGGAAGGCGCAACCTGACCTCGTCGTCACTAGCATCTTCCTCCACCTCCTCTGCTGACCTCATCTCTTGGCTGACTGTGGGTTGACAGTAAGTGGGATCTCCAACCTCATCATCATCACCCTGTGCGTTATCACACCCGTCGTCCTCAGAGCCAACCTGTTCCTGCCCTGACAAAAAACTAAAGTTGTCGCTCCTATCAGGTATTTGAGTCTCATCATCGTCTTCCTCATTGTCTCCACCAACAGGAGTTACAGTTTGGGAATGAGGGTCTACATTATGGTCAGAACCTTCTGCGTCTGGTCCTGGATCCGACTCATAAAGATTCTGGGCATCAGTGCAGATCATTTCCTCGTCTGGATTCACAGAAGCGCTGGAGTCGACCTCTGATTCCCAGGCTATAGTATGAGTAAACAGCTCTGCAGACTCAACCATCTGTTCTACCTCATACTCAGACGGGCAGCTGGAGATTTGGGAGCTGTGAGGAAGCAAGTGCGATTGGGGTGACACCTTTGAGGACTGGAGTAATTGTGATGTTGAAGTTGATGTGGAGGAGAGCCCACTTAAAGGAGCACTTGATATCCGTTGAAGCACCTGCTGTTTTTGTGCCTCATATGGAATTTGTAGCGATTGGCGTGGCCATAAGAAAGGGATCTTATCACATTGTCCGCTAAAAGAAGTAGACATTTTAGTTTGGCTGGAAGATGGTCTTTCTTCTGCAGATGTTACTGTTGCTTTAACACCTACCCCACGGACACAACCTTTTTTCCCCTTCCCAACACGCCTATTCCCCTTTCCACCAACAGCAGGCCTTTTTCCACTCATTTTGGTGGTTAACTAATTCACAACTCTGGAGTTGTTTGCACAAAAAAACAATGGATGGGAACCGAGCAGAGCTGAGTGGCCAAACTGTGGTATTAGGCCAAAACTTTTGGCTGGGTTAGATGCAGAAAAAAATTATATTCAATTTGCAACCTGATGTAGGTCAGTATAGATGGACTAATAGAACAAGTCCCACACACAGCTAGAAGCCCAAATATTTTTTCAGAGGTAGATGCAGAAAAAAATTGTATTCAGTTTGCAACCTGATGGAGGTCAGTATAGATGGACTAATAGAACAAGTCCTACACACAGCTAGAAGCCCAAATATTTTTTCAGAGGTAGATGCAGAAAAAATATCAATTCAGTTTGCAACCTGATGGAGGTCAGTATAGATGGACTAATAGAGAAAGTCCCACACACTGCTAGAAGGCCAAATATTTTTTCAGAGCTAGATGCAGACAAAAAATTATTTTTCATTTGCAACCTGATGGAGGTCAGTATAGATGGACTAATAGAGAAAGTCCCACACACTGCTAGAAGGCCAAATATTTTTTCAGAGCTAGATTCAGATATAAATTATTTTTAATTTGCAACCTGATGGAGGTCAGTGTAGATGGACTAATAGAGAAAGTCCCACACACTGCTAGAAGGCCAAATATTTTTTCAGAGCTAGATGCAGAAAAAAATTATATTCAGTTTGCAACCTGATTTAGGTCAGTATAGATGGACTAATAGAACAAGTCCCACACACAGCTAGAAGGCCAAATATTTTTTCAGAGGTAGATGCAGATAAAAATTATTTTTAATTTGCAGCCTGATGGAGGTCAGTATAGATGGACTAATAGAGAAAGTCCCACACACTGCTAGAACGCCAAATATTTTTTCAGAGCTAGATGCAGACAAAAAATTATTTTTAATTTGCAACCTGATGGAGGTCAGTATAGATGGACTAATAGAGAAAGTCCCACACACTGCTAGAAGGCCAAATATTTTTTGAGAGGTAGATGCAGAAAAAAATTGTATTCAGTTTGCAACCTGATGGAGGTCAGTATAGATGGACTAATAGAACAAGTCCTACACACAGCTAGAAGCCCAAATATTTTTTCAGAGGTAGATGCAGAAAAAATATATATTCAGTTTGCAACCTGATGGAGGTCAGTATAGATGGACTAATAGAGAAAGTCCCACACACTGCTAGAAGGCCAAATATTTTTTCAGAGCTAGATGCAGACAAAAAATTATTTTTAATTTGCAACCTGATGGAGGTCAGTATAGATGGACTAATAGAGAAAGTCCCACACACTGCTAGAAGGCCAAATATTTTTTCAGAGCTAGATGCAGATATAAATTATTTTTAATTTGCAACCTGATGGAGGTCAGTATAGATGAACTAATAGAGAAAGTCCCACACACTGCTAGAAGGCCAAATATTTTTTCAGAGCTAGATGCAGAAAAAAATTATATTCAGTTTGCAACCTGATTTAGGTCAGTATAGATGGACTAATAGAACAAGTCCCACACACAGCTAGAAGGCCAAATATTTTTTCAGAGGTAGATGCAGATAAAAATTATTTTTAATTTGCAGCCTGATGGAGGTCAGTATAGATGGACTAATAGAGAAAGTCCCACACACTGCTAGAAGGCCAAATATTTTTTCAGAGCTAGATGCAGACAAAAAATTATTTTGAATTTGCAACCTGATGGAGGTCAGTATAGATGGACTAATAGAGAAAGTCCCACACACTGCTAGAAGGCCAAATATTTTTTCAGAGCTAGATGCAGATATAAATTATTTTTAATTTGCAACCTGATGGAGGTCAGTATAGATGGACTAATAGAGAAAGTCCCACACACTGCTAGAAGGCCAAATATTTTTTCAGAGCTAGATGCAGAAAAAAAATATATTCAGTTTGCAACCTGATGGAGGTCTGTATAGATGGATTAATAGAACAAGTCCCACACACAGCTAGAAGCCCAATATTTTTTCAGAGGTAGATGCAGAAAAAAAAATATATTCAGTTTGCAACCTGATGGAGGTCAGTATAGATGGACTAATAGAACAAGTCCCACACACAGCTAGAAGGCCAAATATTTTTTCAGAGGTAGATGCAGATAAAAATTATTTTTAATTTGCAGCCTGATGGAGGTCAGTATAGATGGACTAATAGAGAAAGTCCCACACACTGCTAGAAGGCTAAATATTTTTTCAGAGCTAGATGCAGACAAAAAATTATTTTGAATTTGCAACCTGATGGAGGTCAGTATAGATGGACTAATAGAGAAAGTCCCACACACTGCTAGAAGGCCAAATATTTTTTCAGAGCTAGATGCAGACAAAAAATTATTTTTAATTTGTAACCTGATGGAGGTCAGTATAGATGGACTAATAGAGAAAGTCCCACACACTGCTAGAAGGCCAAATATTTTTTCAGAGCTAGATGCAGATAAAAATTATTTTTAATTTGCAACCTGATGGAGGTCAATATTCATGGACTAATAGAGAAAGTCCCACACACTGCTAGAAGGCCAAATATTTTTTCAGAGGTAGATGCAGATAAAAATTATTTTTAATTTGCAACCTGATGGAGGTCAGTATAGATGGACTAATAGAGAACGTCCCATACACTGCTAGAAGGCCAAATATTTTTTCAGAGCTAGATGCAGACAAAAAATTATTTTGAATTTGCAGCGTGATGGAGGTCAGTATAGATGGACTAACAGAACAAGTCCCACACACTGCTAGAAGGCCAAATATTTTTTCAGAGCTAGATGCAGAAAAAAAATTATATTCAGTTTGCAACCTGATGGAGGTCAGTATACATGGACTAATAGAACAAGTCCCACACACTGCTAGAAGCCCAAATATTTTTTCAGAGCTAGATGCAGAAAAAAATTATATTCAATTTGCAACCTGATGGAGGTCAGTATAGATGGACTAATAGAATGATGCTATGCCCAAAAGATTTTACGTCACTAGGTGCAGTAAAAAAATTGGTATTCTATACACAGGTGGTATATCTTGCAACACAGATAGGCTACTCCACTGACTAACACACTCTGCAATAGGCCAAAAAGAATTAGCTTTGCTAGATTCAGCCAAATGCTGTGAAAAAAACTTGCACAGCACTGGCACAGACCTGCCTGGCAAAAACTGATAGGAACTGATGTAACCTAGTCCTGAAAAGGACTGCAATTACAATTAGTCTTTACTAGTGTTGAGCCACCCCCGTAGTGTTCGAGTTCGGTTCGGTTCGTCGAACACCCGTGTGTTCGCCGAACTGTTCGTCGAACTGTTCGTCGAACACCTTCGAACACCGTTAAAACCAATGGCAGGCAAACAAAAACACATAGAAACACATAGAAAACACCTTCAAAGGTGTCCAAAAGCTGACAAACTGCTCAGAAGACATAACTAACACATGGAAAAGTGACAAGTACATATAGTCATGCGAAAACAAAAGAGGTGGAGGAGTAAAAGGAGGGGGAGACACAGATATAGGCATGTCATGCCCTTCTAAAATCCAAAAAGTGAGAAGCCGACACGGCCAGTCCGCTCCTGCCCGTGCCACCTCCGTGTCGCCGGGTTTGTGCCAGAGCCGCGGTGAACCCTGACGGCCAGCCCCCCTCTCCCAATACTGGTGCCTGTCCGCTGGTGGGTCGAGCGAGCCCCCCTGTGGTGGAGGCAGCTCTAAGCTTTTTAATTTAAATTGTCTCTCTAATTTGAATGAATACACTTTAAATCCATTTACAAGGATCTATTGGAGTGCAAGTCTCATGCCAGCAGCCGCGGTAATTCCAGCTCCAGTAGCGTCCACTAAAGCTGCTGCAGTTAAAAAGCTTTTATAAGGATCGAGCTCGGCTGTCCACCGCAAGGCATCCTACTGCCAGTCCCAGCCCCTATGCCTTGGGGTGCCTCCTGATGCTCTTCACTAAGTATCCCATGGTCCCGAAGCATTTTCTTTGAAAAAATTAAGTGTCTAAACTACAGGTGGTGTAGCTTGCTTAACAGCCGGGATAATCCGCTGACTAGCAGACACTGCTACTAGGCACAAAGTATTTCCTGGGCTAGATGCAGTTAAAAATTTGTAATTAGATACTCTCGTTGGATGCTGAGAAAGCATTCCATAGAGTCTCCTGGCACGCCATATATGATTCTCTTAAAAAGCTTGGGGTAGGGGTCTTGGGGACCCTTTTATAGCCAAAATCACGGCCCTGTATCACAATACGTCACCTAGGCTGAAGATAAATGGAACTGTAGCACCCTGAGGGCTCGGTTGCTACAGACGTATTGCACCTCACCCAGAGGTGTGATATCTCACTCTCAGGTAAGGATGGAGTGTGGATCAGGACCCGACACCTGCATGCATTACACCACATTGCCGTGGGGCAGGGCGACCAATATGCCCCTGAGATGGGCACGACAGTCCCTGTCCCTGGCTGGAGTGGGGGGAGGGAACACTGAGGAAGGGGAACCCTGTAGTGCAGGAGCAGGGAGGAAGCAGTTCCTGGGTGCATTGAGAAGGGAGTATAAAAGGTGGGCACCATCTTAGTTCAGTGCAGAGAAGTCTGAGCAGAAGTGGCAGGGAGCAGGGGCTCTGCATGAGCTCTGCTCCGGAGGCGGGCCTAGTAACAGAGGCCCAGGCCTGGAAGAGGGAGAAGGAAGGAAGAGGAGCGGAGAAGGCTCCAGGAACGAGGAATGAAGGGATCCCAGGGGTGCGGACGGGCGAGTCGCCACCGCACGCCCGAATCCACCTGCGTGGAGGGGTCAGGCCAAAGGGGGAGACCGGTCCCCGAACTAGTGGAGGCAGGAAACGACCCTCAGCTAGAAACCGGAGGCTCTGACATTTTATGTGGCGCAGCCCCTCGCTACACCCGCTAGGAAGGCACCACATAGGGTCAGGGAAACTGGCGCCAAGTTTACCAAGAGGAGGCCCGAGGCAGCCGGACAGAAGTGTTGGTAAGAAAGGCCAGACAAAGGACACACAAAGGGGGTCCTGTGAAGTGCTCCAAAGTTATCTGGGAGTTGTCTGAGCCCCTCACCTGGTGAGCACAGTACGACGTGGGCAGCCGTTACCTGCAGACGTGGTCTGGATAATAAGAACTGAGAGTAAAGGCCCTGGACTGCATCACTGACTCCGTGTCGTTACTGCTGCTGCCCTGCACCATCACCCCCATCCTCCGCATACACTGCCCTGAGGCTATACTCCTCCCGTGGGGAGTTATACTACGCTCTGCTGCACCCACAACACCAGCCTCAGCGGTCTGCCCTGTAGCGGCGGTTCACTCTGACCGCAATCCACGGGTGGCGTAGTCAGACATTTAAACATCAAAACCACATAAATAGTTCCGCCACTGGTTTGACCGCCCTGAGCCACGGAACCGGGTCGCCGCCACGAAGACTACAACCACCAGCATCCACCAAAAAGGGTCCGGCTCCGGGTGTCCCAAGGCCCAGGGGGTGCGTCAGAACATTTTCATCACCTTTCACAATCACCAATGGGACAAGGCAGGGATGTCCTCTGTCCCCTCTCTTATACATCCTAGTGATGGAGCACCTGCTCTCATCAATTCGCCATAACCCCAATATTAGGTGGATTGAGGTGGGAGGCTCCGAGTACAAGTGCTCTCTATTTGCTGATGATGTCCTAGTATATATCACTCAATCACATATATCCATCCCTGCTGTTATGGCTGAAATAGATCACTTTGTTACATGGTAAAATTTTAAAATCAATGCAGCGAAGTCTGAGGCCCTCGATGTCTCCCTCCCCAAATCCATATAGGATTCCATCCAGTCCAACTTTCCCTTTGCCTGGCCCTCACAGGGTATCAAATACTTAGGAATTCCTATTCATAGAGACCTCTCCCATCTATGTTATCTTAATTTTGGGCCCTTTATTGAACAATTCCATACAGACCACGGTTGGCAAGTTAGAACTGTAAGATTCACTACGTGAACCACTGGTGTTTTGTGGAAAAGCACATGTACACTGCGTTCCAAATTATTATGCAAAAAGTGTTTAGGAGTGATAAGGGAAGAATTTGTTTGTTTGTCAGTTAAACTCATTGATGGTGATGTGTGTCAGGGCTCTTTATATCACTGTAAGCAATTGCAGACACCTGTGCTAATTAGTTTGGCAGGTGTGTCCAATGAAAGGCAAGACTACTTAAGAAGGCTCTCTCACATTATTAAGCAGCCTACATTTTCTGCCAAAATGGGAAAGAAAAAGGATGTGTCGGCTGCTGAGAAGCAACAAATTGTGGAGTGTTTAGGTCAAGGCATGACTACAATCAACATTGTGCGATGATCAGGATGAAGTGTCTTGGCAATCAAGAAGTATGTAGCTGATTCACAGTACACACGTGTGCGTGCTGATAAGCGCAAATTGAGGACTCTTTCCTACAGGCAATTACGTCAGGTTAAAAGAGCAGCGGCAAGAAAGCCTTGTCATAGCAGCAGACAAGTTTTTGAAGCTGCTGGTGCCTCCAACGTCCCCCGAACAACAAGATGCAGGGTCCTTCAGAGGTTTGCAACTGTGCATACGCCATCCTGTCGACCTCCTCTATCCACTTCACACAAGCAGAAACGGCTCCAGTGGGCCAAACATTACATGAAGACTGATTTCAAAACTGTTTTGTTCACGGATGAGTGCCGTGCAGCGCTCGATGGTCCAGATGGATGGAGTGGAGGATGGCTGGTTGATGGACACCCCACGCAAACACGGCTACCGCGCCAACAAGGAGGAGGTGGAGTAATGTTTTGGGCTGGAATCATGGGGAGAGAGATTGTCGGCCCCTTTAGGATCCCTGAAGGCGCTAAAGATGAACTCCATAATGTATGTGGATTTTCTCAAACAGCACTTCCTGCCATGGTTCAAGAAGAAGAACCGTGTATTTCACAGCAAGATCATTTTTCTGCATGATAATGCACCATCTCATGCTGCACATAAAACATCTGCATCTCTGGCTGATATGGGCATAAAAGGGGACAAACTTATGGTGTGACCCCCATGCTCCCCTGACCTCTACCCCATTCAGAACCTTTGGAGCATCATTAAAAGGAGTGTCTATGATGGCGGGAGGCAGTTCACATCTAAGCAACAGCTCTGGGAGGGTATTCTGTCCTCATGCAAAACAATTGAAGCAGAAACCATCCAAAACCTGACAAATTCAATGGACGAGAGAGTTCAGAAGCTCCTTTCGAACAAGGGGTCCTATGTGAAAATGTAACATCACCTAGAATAAAGTTTTGAGTTGAAAACTATTTGATTTCAGTTTCTAACAACCTGCTAATGCTTATAATTTCAAAAATGACCATTTTTTTGGTCTTTATTAAAATGAAAAGGTTGATCGAAAAGTTTGGGGGATCTAAGAGTGTGGCAACCCAGTAGTCATGATTACTTCGAATTCTGACAATATGAGGGTCATGCTGCAGGTAGTGCAGCAAGAAGGCACTTATGTGTCTTGCGCATCTCGGAGCCCCAAAATTATTTTCCGGGCTAGATGCAGCTAAAAATTATTTTTAATTTTAAATCTGGTGGAGCTTATTATAGATGGCCTAATAGGATCAGTGCTGCACACTGCTACAAAGCCCAAATTATTTTCCAGTCAAGATACAGATAAACATGATTAGTAATTTGAAAGCTTAAAACGGTTGGTAGGGTGATTTTAACCAATCATCAAGCTTTTACTCTCCCCAGGATGACACAGGGGTAGAAAAGTCGTTTCGGATCCATGATTTGTTCATCTTTATGAACGTGAGTCTGTCTACATTATCAGTGGAGAGCCGCGTGCGCTTATCTGTCAGCACACCACCAGCAGCGCTGAACACACGTTCAGACAGAACGCTGGCTGCGGGGCATGACAAGATCTCCAAGGCGTAAGTGGCTAGCTCCGGCCATTTATCCAGATTGGAAGCCCAAAAAGAGCAAGGGTCCAGTGACACAGTCGTGGCTTCAATGTTTACTTGGAGATACTCCTGTACCATCGTCTCTAGGCGTTGACTATGTGTCAGACTTCTTGTCTCCTGTGGCCTTGCAAAGGATGGGCTAAAAAAGTGGTGAAATGATTCCGCAAAATTGATGTTACCAGCAGATACTGTGGTTCTTTTACGGTTTGAGTGCTGAACACTTGACGGTCCCACAGTTGGCAAGTTGGAACTGTGAGATTCACTACGTGCACCACTGGTATTTTGTGGAAAAGCACATGTAAGATTCTGCAACAGTCTCTGCTGATACTCCTGCATGCGTGCATCCCTTTCTATGGCAGGAATAATTTCTGCAAATTTACTTTTGTACCGGGGATCTAACAGTGTGGCAACCCAGTAGTCAGGATTATTTCTAATTCTCACAATTCGAGGGTCATGTTGCAGGTAGTGCAGCAAGAAGGCACTCATGTGTGTTGCGCATCCAGGAGCACCAAGTCCCTGTTGTGTTGGTGGCGAGGTAACAATCATGCTTCCTTCCTCTGTCCTCTCCCCCCAACCTCGCACAACAGAAATGTGATCAAGGTCTCCCTCATCTGATGAGTCTTCCATCAGTTCGTCCTCCACTTCTTCCTGGGCTCCTGCACCTTCCTCACTAGTTTGGCTGCTACCATGCGCCCTGGTAAAACCATCTCCCCCACCCTCACATGCCTGCCGCCTTGGTGCTGCCGACCGTCTGGACCTTGCAGATGTTAGCCCTTCCGCATACAACTCCTCCTCCTCTACTTCCTCCACCTCCTCTTGTGCCACCACCTGACTCCGAATTCTGTTTAACATGTGCTCCAGCATGTAAATCACCGGAATAGTCATGCTGATAATGGCATCGTCAGCACTAAACATCTTCGTCGCCATTTCAAAACTGTGCAGAAGGGTGCATAGGTCCCTGATCTGAGACCACTCCTCCAGCGTGATTTGCCCCACCTCTGAATCTCGTTGGCCCAGGCTATACGTCAGAACGTATTGCACCAGGGCTTGTCGGTGCTGCCACAGTCGCTGCAACATGTGCAGAGTTGAATTCCACCGGGTAGGCACATCGCATTTTAGCCGGTGAAGTGGCAGGCCCAACGACTTCTGTAGAGATGTAAGTCGCTGAGCTGCGGGATGCGAACGGCGGAAGTGAGCACACAGCGACCGTGCCCTCTGCAGAAGGCCATCTAGTCTGGGATAGTGGGCTAAAAATTGCTGGACAACCAGGTTCAACACGTGAGCCATACAAGGCACGTGTGTGACATTGCCCCGGCGAAGGGCCGCACCCAGGTTTGCAGCATTGTTGCACACGGCCTTCCCTGGTTTCAGGTCCAGTGGAGACAACCATTCATGAAATTGGTTCTCCAGAGCTGACCACAACTCCTCAGCTGTGTGACTCACATTTCCCAGACATTTCAAAGTAAAAACCGCCTTATGACGTTGAGCCCTACTGCCAGCATAGTAAGGAGGTGTGCAGGATCCCTTCTGCGCAGTTAGAAAGCTTGTGGCATGACCAGACAGGCTTTGGGTGCAGGTGGAAGACCGAGAGGAGGTTGAGGAGGCAGAAGCAGTGGAGGAACTTTGACATAAAGAGGATTGACGCACAACTCGTGGGGACGGCAAGACTTGGACAGCAGCCCCTTGTCCTGCTGTCACCATAGTTACCCAGTGCCCAGTCAGCGACATGTAACGCCCCTGTCCATGCCTACTCGTCCAAGTGTCTGTGGTGAAATGCACCCTGTCACACACAGAGTTTCTCAAAGAAGCGGTGATGTTGTGTGCGACATGCTGGTGGAGCGCAGGCACACCTTTCTTTGAGAAGTAGTGCCGACTGGGCATCTGGTACTGGGGCACTGCGACGGACATAAGGTCTCGAAAATCCTCTGTGTCCACCAGGCGGAAAGGCAGCATTTCTGTAGCCAAGAGCTTGCAGATGGTGAAATTCAACCTCTTAGCTTTCTCATGGCTAGGAGGAAATGGTCTTTTACTTGTCCACATCTGAGGGACCGAGGGCTGGCTATTGTGCTTATACGGGGTTGATAAGGGTGTCCCCGGCAAACTGCCGGTCTGTGAGGAAGATGCAGGCGGACATGTTAGGTTGCCTTGATCCAAAGGTGGTGCTATCGATGTCGGACAGCGCTCAACACCAGCTGGTGTTACCACCTCCAAAGAAAATGATGACCTGCCAATCACGCTGGCTGTTGCTGGTAAAGAGGTGGCAGGTCTGCGCCCCAAAACAGGTGTGACTGCTGTCCCCCCAGTCACAGAGGATGAAGAGGCCGCAGATGCACAAGATGGGGCAGACGGTGGTTGGCCCGGCCGGCTAGGCCGCATTGTAGCACACTGAGTTTCCCAATGCAACTTATGCTTCATGTCCATGTGCCGGTTCATGCATGAAGTACTCAAACTATGTATTTTTTGGCCTCTACTTAGCTTTTGCTGACAAATGTTACAGATAACACGAGTTGGGTCATCTTTATCGATCTGAAAAAATGCCCAGGCTATGCAAGGCTTAGCACCCATGCGACCTGAAGAGCCACCACGACTTGTGGTGAGAGGCAGAGTTGTGTTTGAGGATGCAGTTGTTGACGTGCTTCCAGTACTACGTTTCTGTCCAGGAAGGCGCAACCTGACCTCGTCGTCACTAGCATCTTCCTCCACCTCCTCTGCTGACCTCATCTCTTGGCTGACTGTGGGTTGACAGTAAGTGGGATCTCCAACCTCATCATCATCACCCTGTGTGTTATCACACCCGTCGTCCTCAGAGCCAACCTGTTCCTGCCCTGACAAAAAACTAAAGTTGTCGCTCCAATCAGGTATTTGAGTCTTATCATCGTCTTCCTCATTGTCTCCACCAACAGGAGTTACAGTTTGGGAATGAGGGTCTACATTATGGTCAGAACCTTCTGCGTCTGGTCCTGGATCCGACTCATAAAGATTCTGGGCATCAGTGCAGATCATTTCCTCGTCTGGATTCACAGAAGCGCTGGAGTCGACCTCTGATTCCCAGGCTATAGTATGAGTAAACAGCTCTGCAGACTCAACCATCTGTTCTACCTCATACTCAGACGGGCAGCTGGAGATTTGGGAGCTGTGAGGAAGCAAGTGCGATTTGGGTGACACCTTTGAGGACTGGAGTATTTGTGATGTTGAAGTTGATGTGGAGGAGAGCCCACTTAAAGGAGCACTTGATATCGGTTGAAGCACCTGCTGTTTTTGTGCATCATCTGTAATTTGTAGCGATTGGCGTGGCCGTAAGAAAGGGATCTTATCACATTGTCCGCTAAAAGAAGTAGACATTTTAGTTTGGCTGGAAGATGGTCTTTCTTCTGCAGATGTTACTGTTGCTTTAACACCTACCCCACGGACACAACCTTTTTTACCCTTCCCAACACGCCTATTCCCCTTTCCACCAGCAGCAGGCCTTTTTCCACTCATTTTGGTGGTTAACTAATTCACAACTCTGGAGTTGTTTGCACAAAAAAACAATGGATGGTAACCGAGCAGAGCTGAGTGGCCAAACTGTGGTATTAGGCCAAAACTATTGGCTGGGTTAGATGCAGAAAAAAATTATATTCAATTTGCAACCTGATGGAGGTCAGTATAGATGGACTAATACAACAAGTCCCACACACAGCTAGAAGCCCAATATTTTTTCAGAGGTAGATGCAGAAAAAAATATATTCAGTTTGCAACCTGATGGAGGTCAGTATAGATGGACTAATACAACAAGTCCCACACACAGCTAGAAGCCCAAATATTTTTTCAGAGGTGCTGTAGATGCAGATAAAAATTATTTTGAATTTGCAACCTGATGGAGGTCAGTATAGATGGACTAATAGAGAAAGTCCGACACACTGCTAGAAGGCCAAATATTTTTTCAGAGCTAGATGCAGAAAAAAATTATATTCAGTTTGCAACCTGATGGAGGTCTGTATAGATGGATTAATAGAACAAGACCCACACACAGCTAGAAGCCCAATATTTTTTCAGAGGTAGATGCAGAAAAAAATATATTCAGTTTGCAACCTGATGGAGGTCAGTATAGATGGACTAATACAAAAAGTCCCATACACAGCTAGAAGCCCAATATTTTTTCAGAGATAGATGCAGAAAAAAATATATTCAGTTTGCAACCTGATGGAGGTCAGTATAGATGGACTAATACAACAAGTCCCACACACAGCTAGAAGCCCAATATTTTTTCAGAGGTAGATGCAGAAAAAAATATATTCAGTTTGCAACCTGATGGAGGTCAGTATAGATGGACTAATACAACAAGTCCCACACACAGCTAGAAGCCCAAATATTTTTTCAGAGGTACTGTAGATGCAGATAAAAATTATTTTGAATTTGCAACCTGATGAAGGTCAGTATAGATGGACTAATAGAGAAAGTCCGACACACTGCTACAAGGCCAAATATTTTTTCAGAGCTAGATGCAGAAAAAAATTATATTTAGTTTGCAACCTGATGGAGGTCTGTATAGATGGATTAATAGAACAAGACCCACACACAGCTAGAAGCCCAATATTTTTTCAGAGGTAGATGCAGAAAAAAATATATTCAGTTTGCAACCTGATGGAGGTCAGTATAGATGGACTAATACAACAAGTCCCACACACAGCTAGAAGCCCAATTTTTTTTTTCAGAGGTACTGTAGATGCAGATAAAAATTATTTTGAATTTGCAACCTGATGGAGGTCAGTATAGATGGACTAATAGAGAAAGTCCGACACACTGCTAGAAGGCCAAATATTTTTTCAGAGGTACTGTAGATGCAGATAAAAATTATTTTTAATTTGCAACCTGATGGAGGTCAGTATAGATGGACTAATAGAGAAAGTCCGACACACTACTAGAAGGCCAAATATTTTTTCAGAGCTAGATGCAGAAAAAAATTATATTCAGTTTGCAACCTGATGGAGGTCAGTATAGATGGACTAATACAACAAGTCCCACACACAGCTAGAAGCCCAATATTTTTTCAGAGGTAGATGCAGAAAAAAATATATTCAGTTTGCAACCTGATGGAGGTCAGTATAGATGGACTAATACAACAAGTCCCACACACAGCTAGAAGCCCAAATATTTTTTCAGAGGTACTGTAGATGCAGATAAAAATTATTTTGAATTTGCAACCTGATGGAGGTCAGTATAGATGGACTAATAGAGAAAGTCCGACACACTGCTAGAAGGCCAAATATTTTTTCAGAGCTAGATGCAGAAAAAAATTAGATTCAGTTTGCAACCTGATGGAGGTCAGTATAGATGGACTAATAGAATGATGCTATGCCCAAAAGATTTTACTTCACTAGGTGCAATAAAAAAATTGGTATTCTATACACAGGTGGTATATCTTGCAACACAGATAGGCTACTCCACTGACTAACACACTCTGCAATAGGCCAAAAAGGATTAGCTTTGCTAGATTCAGCCAAATGCTGTGAAAAAAACTTGCACAGCACTGGCACAGACCTGCCTGGCAAAAACTGATAGGAACTGATGTAACCTAGTCCTGAAAACGACTCCAATTACAATTAGTCTTTACTCCCACAACCTATCTATTTAAGAGCACAGACCTGCCTGATAAAAGTCGTAGGAAATGCTGTAACCTAGTCCTTAAAAGGACTGCAATCACAACTATTCCCTACTCCCAAGCTATCTGTATATTTGTGTGAAAATTGGCTTGAAATTAACAAGGTATAGCGCACACAGCAACAGCGGTGCCGTCTAACACGCAGCTGCAGCAGTGAGAAAATGGTGGCGACGGGGAAAATGGCTTGGTCTTATAGGGCAAGGACATGTGACATACACTGCCAATGACACATGCCCTTGCTTGTGTGAAAAAAAGCACTTCGCTCCGTGTGTGCGCTGCTGATAGGCTGACAGATTGCACCTCCCCACTGTAAATGCGGGAAAGAGAAAAAAAAATGGAGATCTTCATTGTTCCTGCAGAGATCCATCCCCTGCCCCTCCCCCCACCCCTCTGTACACTCAAACTGCGTATTAACATTAATTTTCATCATTACTGAGAAAAAATCCAGTTATGATTTTGGTGCACGAACAGTTATCGAACATAACCTCGAACAGCCGAATTTTTCTCAAATTTTTCGTGTTCGCCGAACGGCTCAAACACCGCCCAAAACAGCTCGAATTTGAGATTGGCGAACAGTTCGAGTAAAACAACGCTCATCTCTAGTCTTTACTCTTACAATCTATCTATTTAAGAGCACAGACCTGCCTGATAAAAGTCGTAGGAAATGCTGTAACCTAGTCCTTAAAAGGACTGCAATCACAACTATTCCCTACTCCCAAGCTATCTGTAGATTTGTGCGAAAATTGGCTTGAAATTAACAAGGTATAGCGCACACAGCAACAGCGGTGCCGTTTAACACGCAGCTGCAGCAGTGAGAAAATGGTGGCGACGGGGAAAATGGCTTGGTCTTATAGGGCAAGGACATGTGACATACACTGCCAATGACACATGCCCTTGCTTGTGTGAAAAAAAGCACTTCGCTCCGTGTGTGCGCTGCTGATAGGCTGACAGATTGCACCTCCCCACTGTAAATGCGGGAAAGAGAAAAAAAAATGGAGATCTTCATTATTCCTGCAGAGATCCATCGCCTGCCCCTCCCCCCACCCCGCTGTACACTCAAACTGCGTATTAACATTAATTTTCATCATTACTGAGAAAAAATCCAGTTATGATTTTGGTGCACGAACAGTTATCGAACATAACCTCGAACAGCCGAATCTTTCTCAAATCGTTCGCGTTCGCCGAACGGCTCGAACACCGCCCAAAACAGCTCGAATTTGAGATTGGCGAACAGTTCGAGTCGAACAACGCTCATCTCTAATGCCTATATCTGTGTCTCCCCCTCCTTTTACTCCTCCACCTCTTTTCTTTTCGCATGACTATATGTACTTGTCACTTTTCCATGTGTTAGTTGTGTCTTCTGAGCAGTTTGTCAGCTTTTGGACACCTTTGAAGGTGTTTTCTATGTGTTTCTATGTGTTTTTGTTTGCCTGCCATTGGTTTTAACGGTGTTCGAAGGTGTTCGACGAACAGTTCGACGAACAGTTCGGCGAACACACGGGTGTTCGACGAACTGAACCGAACTCGAACACTACGGGTGTGGCTCAACACTAGTTAGGAGTGGCAAAATCTACAGTTTGGTAAATCCTGAGAAAGAAAGAAAGCACTGGTGAACTCATCAATGCAAAAAGACCTGGGCGCCCACAGAAGACAACAGTGGTGGATGATCGCAGAATAATCTCCATGGTGAAGAGAAACCCCTTCACCACAGCCAACCAAGTGAACAACACTCTCCATGAGGTAGGCGTATCAATATCCAAATCTACTATAAAGAGAAGACTGCATGAAAGTAAATACAGAGGGTTCGCGGCACAGTGCAAGCCACTCATAAGCATCAAGAATAAAAAGGCTAGACTGGACTTCGCTAAAAAATATCTAAAATAGCCAGCACAGTTCTGGAAGAACATTCTTTGGACAGATGAAACCAAGATCAACCTCTACCAGAATGATGGAAAGAGAAAAGTATGGCAAAGGCGTGGTACAGCTCATGATCCAAAGCATACCACATCATCTTTAAAACACGGCAGAGGCAGTGTGATGGCATGGCCATGCATGGCTGCCAGTGGCACTGGGTCACTAGTGTTTATTGATGATGTGACACAGGACAGAAGCAGCCGAATGAATTCTGATGTATTCAGAGCCATACTGTGTGCTCAGATCCAGCTAAATGCAGCCTAACTGATTGGTCATTGTTTCATACTACAGATGGACAATGACCCAAAACATAAAGCCAAAGCAACCCAGGAGTTTATTAATGCAAAGAAGTGGAATATTCTTGAATGGCCAAGTCAGTCACCTGATCTCAACCCAATTGAGCATGCATTTCACTTGTTAAAGACTAAACTTCAGACAGAAAGGCCCACAAACAAACAGCAACTGAAAACCACCACAGTAAAGGCCTGGCAGAGCATCAAAAAGGAGGAAACACAGCGTCTGGTGATGTCCATGAGTTCAAGACTTCAGGCAGTCATTGCCAACAAAGGGTTTTCAACCAAGTATTAGAAATGAACATTTTATTTACAATTATTTAATCTGTACAATTACTTTTGGTCCCTTTAAAAACAGGGTGGCACATGTTAAGGAGCTGAAACTCCTAAACCCTTCATCCAATTTTAATGTGGATACCCTCAAATGAAAGCTGAAAGTCTGAACTTCAACGGCATCTGAATTGTTTTGTTTAAAATTCATTGTGGTAATGTCTAGAACCAAAATTAGAAAAATGTTGTCTCTGTCCAAATATATATGGACCTAATTGTATATCAGTTTATAGTCCAGCTCAGTTTTTTTGTTTTGCTGTCATCTCTACTATATACATTGTTTTATTTTAATCTGTTCTAGGAAATGCTTGTATTCCCCATAAAAATAATAATTATGGTTCATGTCTTTTATACTTCTGCATTGTTCTGTTCCTCTTGTATTTCTTCAAGAAATATGTGAATGAATTGGCAGGTGTTACTGTTCTCCTTGTCAAAAAGGGTGTGTGTGTGTCACTATATAGTGAGCTTTGATGACACAGTGACAGATTTTAAAGGGACAAGCCCACAAAATGTATGCAGCTGTCAAATTACTCATACATTTCTAGTAGGATATACAGGGCAGCCATTGCACCTTAGAATTGTTATATTATGAAAAATATAATTATTTACTAAAACACACATACCAGCAGGGCATGCTTTGCAATGTTCTCTGTAGTCATGTCTTTATTATCATTGTTGCAGATATCATATGATGGTAAACAACAGAATTCTAATCAAGTTAGTGATAAGTGTATGATGAAATTGCATTTATTTATTTTACTAGCAACAAAGTCATAATTTTACAATACAATAAGTCATACTAATTCTATGCTATATACAAGGGAAGAAAATTGCACATAAGTAGGTTTTATTCAAAACATAATATATTTTTAAAAAACCCTTTAAGTGTTAATCGCCCATGAAAGCGAAATTTACAGTTGGTTCAGATTTTCTCTTCAGTTAACACCAGGAAGTAATAATCCCTTGCATAACTGATGTTTGTATATATTAATGATAATTAAATATACCACCCAAGTGTTTCATGAGCAAATGTGTTTCAGCTTAATTTAATAAGAGAGGATGAAAAGAAGGCCGTCCTTGTTTAATTATAAGGAGTTCTGCATAAGCATTTTCTTCTTCATTTTGTGAGCAGGTCATTAGGGATTATTACACAGACAAAATGAAATTATGCCTGCTGCAATGCTCGGGCCTTTAGAAATATGTTGCCAGCATCACATTTGGTGCCAGAAAGTGAAATGAAGCTTGATACTTTCTATTGTAGATCTGTAATTGAAACCAGAATTTTCTACTGAACCAATAATATTAAAGCAATGAAAAATAATAAAACTTCTTGCATCAACAATCACATCTTCAGAAGAGATCCAAGTTGTCAAACATAGACTTCAATATCAGTAGTACTGAATGTGTGCTTAGAGAAAATGTATAGAGTATTAATATTTATACTCTTCACATCTTCTCATATATATTGAGAGAGAAAGAGTAAAAGAGTAATAGATACACTCATAACTTGGGCATGGAATACATATTCTTCCAAGATTTTATTGAAGGATGGACTGCCTCCATTTTTGTCCTTTATATTTTGTGGTCTTATTTTTATATATGTATATACAGTGGAGAAAATAAGTATTTGATACACTGCTGAATTTGCAAGTTTTCCCACCTACAAAGAATAGAGAGGTCAGGAATTTTTATTGTAGGTACACTTCAACTGTGAGAGACAGAATATAAAAAAAATCCAGAAAATCACATATGATTTTAACATAATTAATTTGCATTTTATTGCATGAAATAAGTATTTGATCACCTACCAATCAGCAAGAATTCTGGCTCTCATAGACTTGCAAGTTTTTCTTTAATAAGCCCTTCTACTCTGCACTCTTTAACTGTATTAATTGCACCTGTCTGAACTCGTTTACTGCATACAAAACACCAGTCCACACAATCAATCACACTCCAACCTGTCCACCATAGCCGAGACCAAAGAGCTGTCTAAGGACACCAGGGACAATATTCTAGACCTGCACAAGGCTGGGATAGGCTACAGGACAATAGACGAGCAGCTTGTTGAAAAGGCAAAAACTGTTGGCACAATTATTAGAAGATGGAAGAAACATAAGATGACTGTCAATCCTTCTCGGTCTGGAGCTATATTCAAGATGTCACCTTGAGGTGTAAAGATGATTCTAAGAAAGGTCATGAATTAGCCCAGAACTACACAGGAGGACCTAGTCAATGACCTGAAGAGGGCTGGGACTATAGTCTCAAACATTATCGTTAGTAACAGACTACGCTGGTCATCAGGGCCTGGACGCTCGGAGGGTGTCAGGAAATTGGCTCAGGCTTTTGACAGTATAACCCTAGTTCTGCTGTACCTGGTGTGTGTCTCTTTTACCTTGGCTCCTTGGTTGGGCATGGAAGCTTGCCCCCTGCCGCTAGAGTTTTCTGATGGAAATTTTTTCAACATATTTTCACAATGACCTTCTGCTATAGCACCATTTTAGTAGACCTGTCTGCCTCATGAAGGAGAGATGCAAGATTCTCCTTGTAGCATGGGTCTAGTAGGGTGAACAACCAGTACTCTTTTTTGGCCAAGATGAATGTAAAGAGAGGGTCACGGGACAGGACATAAAGTACATAAAGTCTGCCATATGTGCCAAGGTCTCTACAGCCAACACTTCCATGTTTCCACCTTGATGACTACTCTCCATCTCCTCCTCCTTCTCCATCTCTTCCTCCTCATTCCCCTATTCAGCCCATCCACATAGGAGAGAAGGGATGAAGCTTGTGTGGGTACTAGCCTATGTTGCTCCTCCTTCTCCTCCAGCCAGCTCCTGTTCCCCCTCCTCCTCAGCCTTCACATTCAGATGAGATAAGGCTGGGCTGGGTAGTACCTCCTTGTATCATGTCTTCCTCCATCTCCACCTGGTCTGCATGCAAAACTTCATGTTTAATTGTTAGCAGCAACTGTTTAAGTAGGCACAGAAGCGGGATCGTTGCACTGACTATGGCATCATCGCCGCTCATCATCTTTGTGGAGTCCTCAAAGTCTAGGAAAACCACACAAATGTCAGACATCCATGCCCCCTTTTCAGCTGTTATGTGCGGAGGCTGACCCGAATACTGATGGGCGTGTTGGAGCTGGTGCTCAACAACTGGCCTCTGCTGCTCACAAAGCCTTGCCAGCAAATGCAGTGTGGAGTTCCAGTACGTGGTCACGTCGCACACCCGTCTATGAGCTGGCACTTGCATGCAGTTCTGCAACAGTGCCAGAGCGGTGGCATCTGTAGCTGACTTGCGGAAATGGGCATACACGCGGCATACCTTGACCAGAAGCTCTGACAAATCTGGGTAGGTTTTCAGAAACCTCTGAACTACCAAATTCAGCAGGTGGGCCAAGCATGGTGCGTGTGTGAGCTTGCCAGCCTTCACAGCTGCCACCAGGTTACAGCCATTATCACACATGACCATGCCTGGTTTGAGGTTCATACATACAACAGCCTTAATTAAATGCCCGAAAGCAAACATAGCTGTTAAACCATAAATTCTAGGTCAGCATGAGCTCTACTCCAAAGACATATTTAAACCACGGAGAAAACATGGAGTAATTTAGTTAGAAAAACAATTTTTATTAAATACATTAAAAATTCATAATCAAATCACAGCATTTAAAAATAGGGATACACGGGGTCAAGGGGTAGCAGCACTGAGCAGCTTATGAGCCCCCCCACATACCCACACCATATACATTAATTGCGGGGTGGGGACTCCTAAGGTAGGGTAAATATCCAAATTAGAAAGAATGGTCAGGGAACAAACAGTCATTCTTTATACCCAGGACCAAGAACCGTCCATAATCACATGTAGCACCCACAGTCCAATTATTGTGAAAAGAGCCTTACCAGAGGATGGGACACAAAGCTAAAGTGCTGAATGCATTAGACCCATGGAAGGACCACCTCAACGCGCGTTTCGCCTGAAACGATATGGCTTTCTCAAGAGGCTGAAATAACACCTTGTGCAAGGACCTTACATATGTAAATTCTGTGGTCATGTGACGCATCATATGACTATCCAAGCTATAGTGACTTCCGCACGATGGCGCATGCACTGTAGGTATCCTGTCATGCGCGCACGACCAAGCCATCATGCCCCCTACGTGTGCGCACCTCGCACTAAGCAGGAGGCAGCAGACAGCGGGGCGCGTGCACTCGAGGGAAACCGATGGCGTTAGTCAACGTGATGGCAATAAGATAAGCAGCAAAAAAGTGGGACTGACATGTTAGACATTGAGGTAAACATCCAGTCTTTTTTAACAAATCATAAGTAACATAGCATATAATGACAATTCATATACCTCACACAATAATACCACATTTCACAATTCCACTTTTAAGTTGCACTGCTTCACATCACATAAATATTATCATATTCCAGGCAGAGAATATTCGTCACAACAGCTGAGGATGAGATGTCGAAACAGACATGACCATAGAAAGGTTAAATATAGAGGTATACAGCACATCATCACTAGAATAAAAGTAGAAAAAGTGAAAATTAATTAAAAACAATCCATAAAAGGCTGTAAAGATAAAAACTAGTGTTGAGCGATACCTTCCGATATCGGGAAATATCGGATCGGATTGGATCGGACCGATACCGAAAAAGTATCGGATATCGCCGATTCCGATACCGGAAACCAATGCAAGTCAATGGGACAGAAATATCGGAATGAAAATAAACCCTTTCTTTCCTTGTAGGTTAATTCTACATGAAGGAAAACAACTAAGAATAATGTAGAATGTATTGGGGGAGGTGGGGGAGACAATAAAGGCATAGAGGTTTAGCCCAATCAAATGGAATAGCAGGAATTAATATTTTTTTTTAAGACGTTCTGAGTTACGGAAATATTGACTATGTTAAGTATTTTTATATTTTGTCAGATATTTATGTTTCACTACTTCCATGCTCTTCACCTTCTTTTTTACTTCTCCCACACTTTCTCCTTCATCATCTTCAGCATCTTTTTCATCCACTTCTTCTTCACCTTCTTCATCTTCTTCTTCTTCACCTTCTTCGTATTATTCTTTTTTTTTACATTCTTCATATACTACTTCTTCATCTTCTTCATCTTCTTCTTCTTCATCATATTCTTATTTGTGGCAGGCATTCCTGTAGTTGTTATCTATAAAAGGTTGGACATTACACCTTTCGTTCTGCCCATCACAAAAGATTTACAACAGGATTTGTCCGCGTTCAGTTTGGCCTGCAGCAGCAGGTCTTTTCCAGGGGCACCACGAGGAGGAACGGACTCACCCCCATACACTGCTTAGTCATCTTCTGCTTATAATTTAGATATTATCTTTTGCTCTGATTTTTAGACTTATGCTTAATGTTCTTCCGCTTTTTGTTCTGCAGCTTCTTGTATTTCTGCTTCTTGGTTTTCTGTCTCTTGTTCTTCTGTATCTTGGTGCTTGTCTTCTCTTCTTTGTCCTCTTGGTCAACTTCTTCAGGGTCATCTTCTTGGTCTTCTTCGGGGTGGTCTTCAGGGTCATCGTCTTCGGGGGTCCTCATCTTCGGGGTCCTCGTCTTCTTCGGGTTGGTCTTCTGGGTCCTCGTCTTCGGGGTCCTCGTCTTCTTCGGGTTGGTCTTCAGGGTCCTCGTCTTCTTCGGGGTGGTCTTAAGGGTCCTCATCTTCTTCGGGGTGGTCTTCAGGGTCCTCGTCTTCAGGGTCGTCGTCTTCGGGGTCCTCGTCTTCTTAGGGTTGGTCTTCAGGGTCCTCGTCTTCAGGGTCCTCGTCAGGGAGATCTAGAGTGATTACCAAGAACCATTTCAAAAAGCTTGAACTTGGAAATGTAGCAGAAGGTACAAGAAAGCTGAGGAACTACCGAGGACCAGCTGACGGTACTGGAACCCGGATGGGTAGCAGAAGGTACAAGAGCCAATGGAACTGCCGAAGACCAGCTGACGGTACTGGAACTCGGTTACTAAGCAGGAGGTACCTGTGCCAGAAAGCACTACCAAGGACCAGCAGACGTTGGTGGAACTTGGATACCGAGAAGGAGGCACCTAATCCAAAGGCACTGCCGAGAACCAGCTGACGGTACTGGAACCCGGATGGGTAGCAGAAGGTACCCATGTAAAAAAAAGTTCAAGGCCGCGAGCCGGCCGCAGTTACCAAAACCCACAGTCCTACAGGGGGTGCTTGTCCTATTGGCACTATGGAACCAGCCTTCATTGCCAGATCCCGCAGCCCACATAGGAGTCACCTAAACTGCAGGCACCATAGAGTCGGCTAACCCGACCGCAATACGACAGGACAACGCATTGGAGGCAAAGTGACGTTGACACTACCCGAAACAGCTGGCGTGCTGGAACCAGGCTGGGCAGGAGGGAGTACCCGTGCCAAAGTCACTGCCGAGAACCAGCTGACGGTACTGGAACCCGGATGGGTAGTAGAAGGTACAAGAGCAAATGGAACTACCGAGGACCAGCTGACGGTACTGGAACCCGGATGGGTAGCAGAAGGTACAAGAGCCAATGGAACTGCCGAAGACCAGCTGACGGTACTGGAACTCGGTTACTAAGCAGGAGGTACCTGTGCCAGAAAGCACTACCAAGGACCAGCAGACGTTGGTGGAACTTGGATACCGAGAAGGAGGCACCTAATCCTAAGGCACTGCCGAGAACCAGCAGACAGTACTGGAACCCGGATGGGTAGCAGAAGGTACCCATGTAAAAAAAAGTTCAAGGCCGCGAGCCGGCCGCAGTTACCAAAACCCACAGTCCTACAGGGGGTGCTTGTCCTATTGGCACTATGGAACCAGCCTTCATTGCCAGATCCAGCAGCCCACATAGGAGTCACCTAAACTGCAGGCACCATAGAGTCGGCTAACCCGACCGCAACACGACAGGACAACGCATTGGAGGCAAAGTGACGTTGACACTACCCGGAAACAGCTGGCGTGCTGGAACCAGGCTGGGCAGGAGGGAGTACCTGTGCCAAAGTCACTGCCGAGAACCAGCTGACGGTACTGGAACCTGGATGGGTAGTAGAAGGTACAAGAGCAAATGGAACTACCGAGAACCAGCTGGCGGTGCTGGAACCCAGGGTAAATACTAAAAACAGAGTGGAGCCAGAGGTGTAATTGGAGCAAGTTTTAAATCCGTAGTACAGTGGATGTGGACAAAGCAGGAGAATTTGCCGGACAAACAGCTGGGGATCAGCTGACGTTACTGAACCCCAATAACACTGGAGCAAGCGTTGACTGTGCAGACGGCACTTCTGAGCAGCAACGAGCGGTATTGGAGCCCAGGGTAAATACTAAAAACGGAGGAGTCAGAGGTGTATTTGGAGGAGGTTTTAAATCCGTAGTACAGTGGATGTGGACAAAGCAGGAGAATTTGCCGGACACACAGCTGGGGATCAGCCGACTTTACTGAACCCCAATAACACTGGAGCAAGTGTTGACTGTGCAGACGGCACTTCCAAGCGCCAACTGGCGGTGTTGGAGCTCAGGGATAATACTGAAAACAGAGGAGCCAGAGGTGTAATTGGAGCAACTTTAAAATCTGTAGTAGTGAGAATGTGGACAGAGCAGGAGAAATTGCCGTCCGCACAGCAGGGGAACAGCTGACGTTACTGAACCCCAATAACACGGCAGCAAGTGTTGACTGTGCAGACGGCACTTCCGAGCGCCAACTGGCGGTGTTGGAGCTCAGGGATAATACTGAAAACAGAGGAGCCAGAGGTGTAATTGGAGCAACTTTAAAATCTGTAGTAGTGAGAATGTGGACAGAGCAGGAGAAATTGCCGTCCGCACAGCAGGGGAACAGCTGACGTTACTGAACCCCAATAACACGGCAGCAAGTGTTGACTGTGCAGACGGCACTTCCGAGCGCCAACTGGCGGTGTTGGAGCTCAGGGATAATACTGAAAACAGAGGAGCCAGAGGTGTAATTGGAGCAACTTTAAAATCTGTAGTAGTGAGAATGTGGACAGAGCAGGAGAAATTGCCGTCCGCACAGCAGGGGAACAGCTGACGTTACTGAACCCCAATAACACGGCAGCAAGTGTTGACTGTGCAGACGGCACTTCCGAGCGCCAACTGGCGGTGTTGGAGCTCAGGGATAATACTGAAAACAGAGGAGCCAGAGGTGTAATTGGAGCAACTTTAAAATCTGTAGTAGTGAGAATGTGGACAGAGCAGGAGAAATTGCCGTCCGCACAGCAGGGGAACAGCTGACGTTACTGAACCCAAATAACACGGCAGCAAGTGTTGACTGTGCAGACGGCACTTCCGAGCGCCAACTGGCGGTGTTGGAGCTCAGGGATAATACTGAAAACAGAGGAGCCAGAGGTGTAATTGGAGCAACTTTAAAATCTGTAGTAGTGAGAATGTGGACAGAGCAGGAGAAATTGCCGTCCGCACAGCAGGGGAACAGTTGACGTTACTGAACCTCAATAACACGGCAGCAAGTGTTGACTGTGCAGACGGCACTTCTGAGCGCCAACTGGCGGTGTTGGAGCTCAGGGATAATACTGAAAACAGAGGAGCCAGAGGTGTAATTGGAGCAACTTTAAAATCTGTAGTAGTGAGAATGCGGACAGAGCAGGAGAAATTGCCGTCCGCACAGCAGGGGAACAGCTGACGTTACTGAACCCCAATAACACGGCAGCAAGTGTTGACTGTGCAGACGGCACTTCCGAGCGCCAACTGGCAGTGTTGGAGCTCAGGGATTACAGTTCAGGTGGTAGAAACATGAACAGAACAGGAGACCTGGATACTGTTGCCAACCAATTATTTATTCTGGAAGAGGACTGGCAAATTCATGAGAGATCCAGGCCTTGTTCATTTTGAGAAAAATAAGCCGGTCAACGTAATCGGAGGATAGTCGCATGCGACGGTCTGTTAGTACACCACCTGCGGCACTAAAGACGCGTTTCGATAATACACTAGCAGCAGGGCAAGCTAGCACCTCCAATGCATACTGACTAAGCTCTGGCCATGTATCCAGCTTACAGACCCAAAACTTGAAGGGAGAAGAGCCGTCTGGGAGTACACTAAGAGGGCAAGACATGTAGTCTGTCACCATCTGACGGAAACGTTGCCTCCTGCTGACTGGAGCCGTCTGTGATGGTGTAGACATTTGTGGCGGCGGGGACACAAAACTTTGCCACATTTCGGCCATACTGGTCTTGCCTTGTGCTGAGGCGCTGCTTCTGCTCCCTCTTTGTGCAGAGCTTCCTCCACTGCCTCGACGCACTGAGCTGCTTTGTAAAGCACTAGCAGCACTGCTCTCGGTTGGAATGGAGAACATGATGGAATGCACCAGTGTGTCTTGGTACTCCCGCATTTTACGCTCCCGGTTCAACGGTGTTATGAGGCTTTGTAAGTTGTCCCAGTAGCGAGGATCTAGGAGGGTGGACACCCAATAATCAGCCGTGTTGAGAATGTGGGCGATGCGGCGGTCGTTTCTCAGGCACTGCAGCATGAAATCAACCATGTGCTGCAGACTGCCAACTGGCCAAGAAACGCTGTCCCCTGCTTGAGGCGTGATCTCTGCCTGCTCTGCATCACCCCACCCTCGCTCTAGATACTGACTACTAGAGCATTGTGTACCTCCCTCCTCTGGACAGATGTCTTCCTCATCCATTGACTCCTCCTCATCCACCTCACAAAGTGTCCCCTGCCTAGGCCTTTGTGAGGAACCACGTTGCGCAGACTGTAGAGAAGCAGATGGCATTTGTGACTCCTCATCCTCCACCTCTTCCAAAACCTCGTCCCTTAGTGCTTGCAGTGTTTTTTCAAGCAGGCAGATAAGGGGGATAGTCATGCTGACTAGTGCATCATCTGCACTCGCCATCCGCGTGGAATAATCGAAGGCACGCAAAATGTGGCAAATGTCCTTCATAGAGGCCCACTCAGTGGTGGTGAAGTGTGAACGGTGCGCACTGCGACTTGTTTGTGCCTGCTGCAGCTGGTACTCCATTACTGCTGCCTGCTGCTCACACAACCCCTCCAACATATGTAACGTTGAATTCCACCTGGTGGGTAGGTCACATATGATGCGATGTTCCGGAAGACGTAATCGGCGCTGCAGAGCTGCAATGCGTGATCTTCCATTGCTGGAACGCCGCAAGTGAGCGCACTCTATGCGGACCTTGTGAAGCAGTGCATCAAGATCCGGATAGTCCCTCAAAAAACTCTGCACGACCAAGTTGAGCACATGTGCCAGACATGGGATGTGAGTGAGGTTGCCTAGGCCCAGAGCTGCCACCAGATTTCGGCCATTGTCACACACTACCATGCCTGGCTGGAGATTCGCTGGCACAAACCACACGTCGCTCTGCTGCTTGATGGCATTCCAGAGCTCCTGCGCTGTGTGACTTCGATTCCCCAAAGAAATTAATTTTAATACGGCCTGTTGACGTTTGGCCACGGCTGTGCTCATATTGGTCACCATAACAGGTAACCGTTCACGGGTCGATGTGGAGGTAGACCGTGACGGCTCCAGCAGCGCTGATTCAGAGGAACTGGAGTATGAGGAGGAGTCAATGTGTACAGACTGGATTCCTGCAATCCTTGGAGTTGGCAGAACACGTACAGCGCCACTCTCAAGATTTGTACCCGGCTCCACAACATTTACCCAATGGGCAGTGAGGGAAAGGTATCGTCCCTGTCCATGCTTACTGGTCCACACATCGGTGGTCAGGTGGACCTTGCTACTGACGGCGTTTTGTAGCGCATGTTTAATTTTTCCCTCCACATGAGGTTGCAGGGCAGGGACGGCTTGCCTGCTGAAATAAAAGCGGCTGGGCACGTTGTATTGTGGGACTGCCAATGCCATAAAGTTACGGAATGTGTCAGTCTCCACCAGCCTGAATGATAGCATTTCAAGGGCCAGTAGTTTAGCAATGCCAGCATTCAGAGCCTGTGCTCGGGGGTGGTTTGCCGAGTATGGGCGCCTTTTCTCCCATGCCTGTGCTAACGATGGCTGTAGACTGGCCTGGGAGTGTGAGGATGACTGGGAAAGTGGTGCTGTGGGTGGAATTACACTGTGTCTCTGTACAACAGTGCCAGAGATTCTTCCATGGCGATCCTGTGAGGAAGCCGAACCAGCTGTGTGTGAGCTGGAGGAAGAAGCTACAACACGAGCTGAAGAGGTGGTAGGTGACGCTGTAGGTTGGCCTAGGTCTTCAGTGTGTTTTTGTAACTCCACCACGTGCTTGGTCCGCACATGTTTCCACATATTTGTGGTATTGAGGTTGCTGACTAGAGATGAGCGTTGTTATACTCGAACTGTTCGCCAATCTCAAATTCGAGCTGTTTTGGGCGGTGTTCGAGCCGTTCGGCGAACACGAACAATTTGAGAAAAATTTGGCTGTTCGAGGTTATGTTCGATAACTGTTCGTGCACCAAAATCATAACTGGATTTTTTCTCAGTAATGATGAAAATTAATGTTAATACGCAGTTTGAGTGTACAGCGGGGTGGGGGGAGGGGCAGGGGATGGATCTCTGCAGGAACAATGAAGATCTCCATTTTTTTTTCTCTTTCCCGCATTTGCAGTGGGGAGGTGCAATCTGTCAGCCTATCAGCAGCGCACACACGGAGCGAAGTGCTTTTTTTCACACAAGCAAGGGCATGTGTCATTGGCAGTGTATGTCACATGTCCTTGCCCTATAAGACCAAGCCATTTTCCCCGTCGCCACCATTTTCTCACTGCTGCAGCTGCGTCTTAGACGGCACTGCTGTTGCTGTGTGCGCTATATCTTGTTAATTTCAAGCCAATTTTCGCACAAATATACAGATAGCTTGGGAGTAGGGAATAGTTGTGATTGCAGTCCTTTTAAGGACTAGGTTACAGCATTTCCTACGACTTTTATCAGGGAGGTCTGTGCTCTTAAATAGATAGGTTGTGGGAGTAAAGACTAATTGTAATTGGAGTCCTTTTCAGGACTAGGTTACATGAGTTCCTATCAGTTTTTGCCAGGCAGGTCTGTGCCAGTGCTGTGCAAGTTTTTTTCACAGCATTTGGCTGAATCTAACAAAGCTAATCCTCTTTGGCCTATTGCAGAGTGTGTTAGTCAGTGGAGTAGCCTATCTGTGTTGCAAGATATAACACCTGTGTATAGAATACCAATTTTTTTACTGCACCTAGTGAAGTAAAATCTTTTGGGCATAGCATCATTCTATTAGTCCATCTATACTGACCTCCATCAGGTTGCAAACTGAATATAATTTTTTTCTGCATCTAGCTCTGAAAAAATATTTGGGCTTCTAGCAGTGTGTGGGACTTGGTCTATTAGTCCATCTATACTGACCTCCATCAGGTTGCAAATTAAAAATAATTTTTTTCTTCATTTAGCTCTGAAAAAATATTTGGGCTTCTAGCAGTGTGTGGGACTTGTTCTATTAGTCCTTCTATACTGACCTCCAGCAGGTTGCAAATTGAATATAATTTTTTTCTGCATCTAGCTCTGAAAAAATAGTTGGGCTTCTAGCGGTGTGTGGGACTTGGTCTATTAGTCCATCTATACTGACCTCCATCAGGTTGCAAATAAAAATAATTTTTTTCTGCATCTAGCTCTGAAAAAATATTTGGGCTTCTAGCAGTGTGTGGGACTTGGTCTATTAGTCCATCTATACTGACCTCCATCAGGTTGCAAATTAAAAATATTTTTTTTCTGCATCTAGCTCTGAAAAAATATTTGGGCTTCTAGCAGTGTATGGGACTTGGTCTATTAGTCCATCTATACTGACCTCCATCAGGTTGCAAATTAAAAATAATTTTTTTCTGCATCTAGCTCTGAAAAAATATTTGGGCTTCTAGCAGTGTGTGGGACTTGGTCTATTAGTCCATCTATACTGACCTCCATCAGGTTGCAAATTAAAAATAATTTTTTTCTTCATTTAGCTCTGAAAAAATATTTGGGCTTCTAGCAGTGTGTGGGACTTGTTCTATTAGTCCTTCTATACTGACCTCCAGCAGGTTGCAAATTGAATATAATTTTTTTCTGCATCTAGCTCTGAAAAAATAGTTGGGCTTCTAGCGGTGTGTGGGACTTGGTCTATTAGTCCATCTATACTGACCTCCATCAGGTTGCAAATTAAAACTAATTTTTTTCTGCATCTAGCTCTGAAAAAATATTTGGGCTTCTAGCAGTGTGTGGGACTTGGTCTATTAGTCCATCTATACTGACCTCCATCAGGTTGCAAATTAAAAATATTTTTTTTCTGCATCTAGCTCTGAAAAAATATTTGGGCTTCTAGCAGTGTGTGGGACTTGGTCTATTAGTCCATCTATACTGACCTCCATCAGGTTGCAAATTAAAAATAATTTTTTTCTGCATCTAGCTCTGAAAAAATATTTGGGCTTCTAGCAGTGTGTGGGACTTGGTCTATTAGTCCATCTATACTGACCTCCATCAGGTTGCAAATTAAAAATAATTTTTTTCTTCATTTAGCTCTGAAAAAATATTTGGGCTTCTAGCAGTGTGTGGGACTTGTTCTATTAGTCCTTCTATACTGACCTCCAGCAGGTTGCAAATTGAATATAATTTTTTTCTGCATCTAGCTCTGAAAAAATAGTTGGGCTTCTAGCGGTGTGTGGGACTTGGTGTATTAGTCCATCTATACTGACCTCCATCAGGTTGCAAATTAAAAATAATTTTTTTCTGCATCTAGCTCTGAAAAAATATTTGGGCTTCTAGCAGTGTGTGGGACTTGGTCTATTAGTCCATCTATACTGACCTCCATCAGGTTGCAAATTAAAAATAATTTTTTTCTGCATCTAGCTCTGAAAAAATATTTGGGCTTCTAGCGGTGTGTGGGACTTGGTCTATTAGTCCATCTATACTGACCTCCATCAGGTTGAAAATTAAAAATAATTTTTTTCTGCATCTAGCTCTGAAAAAATATTTGGGCTTCTAGCAGTGTGTGGGACTTGGTCTATTAGTCCATCTATACTGACCTCCATCAGGTTGCAAATTAAAAATAATTTTTTTCTGCATCTAGCTCTGAAAAAATATTTGGGCTTCTAGCGGTGTGTGGGACTTGGTCTATTAGTCCATCTATACTGACCTCCATCAGGTTGCAAATTAAAAATATTTTTTTTCTGCATCTAGCTCTGAAAAAATATTTGGGCTTCTAGCAGTGTGTGGGACTTGGTCTATTAGTCCATCTATACTGACCTCCATCAGGTTGCAAATTAAAAATAATTTTTTTCTTCATTTAGCTCTGAAAAAATATTTGGGCTTCTAGCAGTGTGTGGGACTTGTTCTATTAGTCCTTCTATACTGACCTCCAGCAGGTTGCAAATTGAATATAATTTTTTTCTGCATCTAGCTCTGAAAAAATAGTTGGGCTTCTAGCGGTGTGTGGGACTTTGTCTATTAGTCCATCTATACTGACCTCCATCAGGTTGCAAATTAAAAATAATTTTTTTCTGCATCTAGCTCTGAAAAAATATTTGGGCTTCTAGCAGTGTGTGGGACTTGGTCTATTAGTCCATCTATACTGACCTCCATCAGGTTGCAAATTAAAAATAATTTTTATCTGCATCTACAGTACCTCTGAAAAAATATTTGGGCTTCTAGCAGTGTGTGGGACTATTTGTATTAGTCCATCTATACTGACCTCCATCAGGTTGCAAATTCAAAATAATTTTTTTCTGCATCTAACCCAGCCAATAGTTTTGGCCTAATACCACAGTTTGGCCACTCAGCTCTGCTCGGTTACCATCCATTGTTTTTTTGTGCAAACAACTCCAGAGTTGTGAATTAGTTAACCACCAAAATGAGTGGAAAAAGGCCTGCTGCTGGTGGAAAGGGGAATAGGCGTGTTGGGAAGGGGAAAAAAGGTTGTGTCCGTGGGGTAGGTGTTAAAGCAACAGTAACATCTGCAGAAGAAAGACCATCTTCCAGCCAAACTAAAATGTCTACTTCTTTTTGCGGACAATGTGATAAGATCCCTTTCTTACGGCCACGCCAATCGCTACAAATTCCAGATGAGGCACAAAAACAGCAGGTGCTTCAACGGATATCAAGTGCTCCTTTAAGTGGGCTCTCCTCCACATCAACTTCAACATCACAAATACTCCAGTCCTCAAAGGTGTCACCCAAATCGCACTTGCTTCCTCACAGCTCCCAAATCTCCAGCTGCCCGTCTGAGTATGAGGTAGAACAGATGGTTGAGTCTGCAGAGCTGTTTACTCATACTATAGCCTGGGAATCAGAGGTCGACTCCAGCGCTTCTGTGAATCCAGACGAGGAAATGATCTGCACTGATGCCCAGAATCTTTATGAGTCGGATCCAGGACCAGACGCAGAAGGTTCTGACCATAATGTAGACCCTCATTCCCAAACTGTAACTCCTGTTGGTGGAGACAATGAGGAAGACGATGATAAGACTCAAATACCTGATTGGAGCGACAACTTTAGTTTTTTGTCAGGGCAGGAACAGGTTGGCTCTGAGGACGACGGGTGTGATAACGCACAGGGTGATGATGATGAGGTTGGAGATCCCACTTACTGTCAACCCACAGTCAGCCAAGAGATGAGGTCAGCAGAGGAGGTGGAGGAAGATGCTAGTGACGACGAGGTCAGGTTGCGCCTTCCTGGACAGAGACGTAGTACTGGAAGCACGTCAACAACTGCATCCTCAAACACAACTCTGCCTCTCACCACAAGTCGTGGTGGCTCTTCAGGTCGCATGGGTGCTAAGCCTTGCATAGCCTGGGCATTTTTTCAGATCGATAAAGATGACCCAACTCGTGTTATCTGTAACATTTGTCAGCAAAAGCTAAGTAGAGGCCAAAAAATACATAGTTTGAGTACTTCATGCATGAACCGGCACATGGACATGAAGCATAAGTTGCAGTGGGAAGCTCAGTGTGCTACAATGCGGCCTAGCCGGCCGGGCCAATCACCGTCTGCCATATCTTGTGCATCCGCGGCCTCTTCATCCTCTGTGACTGGGGGGACAGCAGTCACACCTGTTTTGGGGCGCAGACCTGCCACCTCTTTACCCGCAACAGCCAGCGTGATTGGCAGGTCATCATTTTCTTTGGAGGTGGTAACACCAGCTGGTGTTGAACGCTGTCCGACATCGATAGCACCACCTTTGGATCAAGGCAACCTAACATGTCCGCCTGCATCTTCCTCACAGACCGGCAGTTTGCCGGGGACACCCTTATCAACCCCGTCTAAGCACAATAGCCAGCCCTCGGTCCCTCAGATGTGGACAAGTAAAAGACCATTTCCTCCTAGCCATGAGAAAGCTAAGAGGTTGAATTTCACCATCTGCAAGCTCTTGGCTACAGAAATGCTGCCTTTCCGCCTGGTGGACACAGAGGATTTTCGAGACCTTATGTCCGTCGCAGTGCCCCAGTACCAGATGCCCAGTCGGCACTACTTCTCAAAGAAAGGTGTGCCTGCGCTCCACCAGCATGTCGCACACAACATCACCGCTTCTTTGAGAAACTCTGTGTGTGACAGGGTGCATTTCACCACAGACACTTGGACGAGTAGGCATGGACAGGGGCGTTACATGTCGCTGACTGGGCACTGGGTAACTATGGTGACAGCAGGACAAGGGGCTGCTGTCCAAGTCTTGCCGTCCCCACGAGTTGTGCGTCAATCCTCTTTATGTCAAAGTTCCTCCACTGCTTCTGCCTCCTCAACCTCCTCTCGGTCTTCCACCTGCACCCAAAGCCTGTCTGGTCATGCCACAAGCTTTCTAACTGCGCAGAAGGGATCCTGCACACCTCCTTACTATGCTGGCAGTAGGGCTCAACGTCATCAGGCGGTTTTTACATTGAAATGTCTGGGAAATGTGAGTCACACAGCTGAGGAGTTGTGGTCAGCTCTGGAGAACCAATTTCATGAATGGTTGTCTCCACTGGACCTGAAACCAGGGAAGGCCGTGTGCGACAATGCTGCAAACCTGGGTGCGGCCCTTCGCCGGGGCAATGTCACACACGTGCCTTGTATGGCTCACGTGTTGAACCTGGTTGTCCAGCAATTTTTAGCCCACTATCCCAGACTAGATGGCCTTCTGCAGAGGGCACGGTCGCTGTGTGCTCACTTCCGCCGTTCGCATTCCGCAGCTCAGCGACATACATCTCTACAGAAGTCGTTGGGCCTGCCACTTCACCGGCTAAAATGCGATGTGCCTACCCGGTGGAATTCAACTCTGCACATGTTGCAGCGACTGTGGCAGCACCGACAAGCCCTGGTGCAATACGTTCTGATGTATAGCCTGGGCCAACGAGATTCAGAGGTGGGGCAAATCACGCTGGAGGAATGGTCTCAGATCAGGGACCTATGCACCCTTCTGCACAGTTTTGAAATGGCGACGAAGATGTATAGTGCTGACGATGCCATTATCAGCATGACTATTCCGGTGATTTACATGCTGGAGCACATGTTAAACAGAATTCGGAGTCAGGTGGTGGCACAAGAGGAGTGGAGGAAGTAGAGGAGGAGGAGTTGTATGCGGAAGGGCTAACATCTGCAAGGTCCAGACGGTCGGCAGCACCAAGGCGGCAGGCATGTGAGGGTGGGGGAGATGGTTTCACCAGGGCGCATGGTAGCAGCCAAACTAGTGAGGAAGGTGCAGGAGCCCAGGAAGAAGTGGAGGACGAACTGATGGAAGACTCATCAGATGAGGGAGACCTTGATCACATTTCTGTTGTGCGAGGTTGGGGGGAGAGGACAGAGGAAGGAAGCATGATTGTTACCTCGCCACCAACACAACAGGGACTTGGTGCTCCTGGATGCGCAACACACATGAGTGCCTTCTTGCTGCACTACCTGCAACATGACCCTCGAATTGTGAGAATTAGAAATAATCCTGACTACTGGGTTGCCACACTGTTAGATCCCCGGTACAAAAGTAAGTTTGCAGAAATTATTCCTGCCATAGAAAGGGATGCACGCATGCAGGAATATCAGCAGAGACTGTTGCAGAATCTTACATGTGCTTTTCCACAAAATACCAGTGGTGCACGTAGTGAATCTCACAGTTCCAACTTGCCAACCGTGGGACCGTCAAGTGTTCAGCACTCAAACCGTAACAGAACCACAGTATCTGCTGGTAACATCAATTTTGCGGAATCATTTCACCACTTTTTTAGCCCATCCTTTGCAAGGCCACAGGAGACAAGAAGTCTGACACATAGTCAACGCCTAGAGACGATGGTACAGGAGTATCTCCAAGTAAACATTGAAGCCACGACTGTGTCACTGGACCCTTGCTCTTTTTGGGCTTCCAATCTGGATAAATGGCCGGAGCTAGCCACTTACGCCTTGGAGATCTTGTCATGCCCCGCAGCCAGCGTTCTGTCTGAACGTGTGTTCAGCGCTGCTGGTGGTGTGCTGACAGATAAGCGCACGCGGCTCTCCACTGATAATGTAGACAGACTCACGTTCATAAAGATGAACAAATCATGGATCCGAAACGACTTTTCTACCCCTGTGTCATCCTGGGGAGAGTAAAAGCTTGATGATTGGTTAAAATCACCCTACCAACCGTTTTAAGCTTTCAAATTACTAATCATGTTTATCTGTATCTTGACTGGAAAATAATTTGGGCTTTGTAGCAGTGTGCAGCACTGATCCTATTAGGCCATCTATACTAAAGCTTCACCAGATTTAAAATTAAAAATAATTTTTAGCTGCATCTAGCCCGGTAAATAATTTTGGGGCTCCGAGATGCGCAAGGCACATAAGTGCCTTTTTGCTGCACTACCTGCAGCATGACCCTCATATTGTCAGAATTCGAAGTAATCATGACTACTGGGTTGCCACACTCTTAGATCCCCCAAACTTTTCGATCAACCTTTTCATTTTAATAAAGACCAAAAAAATGGTCATTTTTGAAATTATAAGCATTAGCAGGTTGTTAGAAACTGAAATCAAATAGTTTTCAACTCAAAACTTTATTCTAGGTGATGTTACATTTTCACATAGGACCCCTTGTTCGAAAGGAGCTTCTGAACTCTCTCGTCCATTGAATTTGTCAGGTTTTGGATGGTTTCTGCTTCAATTGTTTTGCATGAGGACAGAATACCCTCCCAGAGCTGTTGCTTAGATGTGAACTGCCTCCCGCCATCATAGACACTCCTTTTAATGATGCTCCAAAGGTTCTGAATGGGGTAGAGGTCAGGGGAGCATGGGGGTCACACCATAAGTTTGTCCCCTTTTATGCCCATATCAGCCAGAGATGCAGATGTTTTATGTGCAGCATGAGATGGTGCATTATCATGCAGAAAAATGATCTTGCTGTGAAATACACGGTTCTTCTTCTTGAACCATGGCAGGAAGTGCTGTTTGAGAAAATCCACATACATTATGGAGTTCATCTTTAGCGCCTTCAGGGATCCTAAAGGGGCCGACAATCTCTCTCCCCATGATTCCAGCCCAAAACATTACTCCACCTCCTCCTTGTTGGCGCTGTAGCCTTGTTTGCGTGGGGTGTCCATCAACCAGCCATCCTCCACTCCATCCATCTGGACCATCGAGCGCTGCACGGCACTCATCCGTGAACAAAACAGTTTTGAAATCAGTCTTCATGTAATGTTTGGCCCACTGGAGCCGTTTCTGCTTGTGTGAAGTGGATAGAGGAGGTCGACAGGATGGCGCATGCACAGCTGCAAACCTCTGAAGGACCCTGCATCTTGTTGTTCGGGGGACGTTGGAGGCACAAGCAGCTTCAAAAACTTGTCTGCTGCTATGACAAGGCTTTTTTGCCGCTGCTCTTTCAACCTGACGTAATTGCCTGTAGGAAAGAGTCCTCAATTTGCCCTTATCAGCACGCACACGTGTGTACTGTGAATCAGCTACATACTTCTTGATTGCCAAGACACTTCATCCTGATCATCGCACAATGTTGATTGTAGTCATGCCTTGACCTAAACACTCCACAATTTGTTGCTTCTCAGCAGCCGACACATCCTTTTTCTTTCCCATTTTGGCAGAAAATGTAGGCTGCTTAATAATGTGAGAGAGCCTTCTTAAGTAGTCTTGCCTTTCATTGGACACACCTGCCAAACTAATTAGCACAGGTGTCTGCAATTGCTTACAGTGATATAAAGAGCCCTGACACACATCACCATCAATGAGTTTAACTGACAAACAAACAAATTCTTCCCTTATCACTCCTAAACACTTTTTGTATAATAATTTGGAACGCAGTGTACATGTGCTTTTCCACAAAACACCAGTGGTTCACGTAGTGAATCTTACAGTTCTAACTTGCCAACCGTGGTCTGTATGGAGTTGTTCAATAAAGGGCCCAAAATTAAGATAACATAGATGGGAGAGGTCTCTATGAATAGGAATTCCTAAGTATTTGATACCCTGTGAGGGCCAGGCAAAGGGAAAGTTGGACTGGATGGAATCCTATATGGATTTGGGGAGGGAGACATCGAGGGCCTCAGACTTCGCTGCATTGATTTTAAAATTTTACCATGTAACAAAGTGATCTATTTCAGCCATAACAGCATGGATGGATATATGTGATTGAGTGATATATACTAGGACATCATCAGCAAATAGAGAGCACTTGTACTCGGTGCCTCCCACCTCAATCCACCTAATATTGGGGTTATGGCGAATTGATGAGAGCAGGTGCTCCGTCACTAGGATGTATAAGAGAGGGGACAGAGGACATCACTGCCTTGTCCCATTGGTGATTGTGAAAGGTGATGAAAATGTTATGGCGCACCCCCTGGGCCTTGGGACACCCGGAGCCGGACCCTTTTTGGTGGATGCTGGTGGTTGTAGTCTTCGTGGCGGCGACCCAGTTCCGTGGCTCAGGGCGGTCAAACCAGTGGCGGAACTATTTATGTGGTTTTCATGTTTAAATGTCCGACTACGCCACCCGTGGATTGCGGTCAGAGTGAACCGCCGCTACAGGGCAGACCACTGAGGCTGGTGTTGTGGGTGCAGCAGAGCGTAGCATAACTCCCCACGGGAGGAGTATAGCCTCAGGGCAGTGTATGCGGAGGATGGGGGTGATGGTGCAGGGCAGCAGCAGTAACGACACGGAGTCAGTGATGCAGTTCAGGGCCTTTACTCACAGTTCTTATTATCCAGACCACGTCTGCAGGTAACGGCTGCCCACGTCGTACTGTGCTCACCAGGTGAGGGGCTCAGACAACTCCCAGATAACTTTGGAGCACTTCACAGGACCCCCTTTGTGTGTCCTTTGTCTGGCCTTTCTTACCAACACTTCTGTCCGGCTGCCTCGGGCCTCCTCTTGGTAAACTTGGCGCCAGTTTCCCTGACCCTATGTGGTGCCTTCCTAGCGGGTGTAGCGAGGGGCTGCGCCACATAAAATGTCAGAGCCTCCGGTTTCTAGCTGAGGGTCGTTTCCTGCCTCCACTAGTTCGGGGACCGGTCTCCCCCTTTGGCCTGACCCCTCCACGCAGGTGGATTCGGGCGTGCGGTGGCGACTCGCCCGTCCGCACCCCTGGGATCCCTTCATTCCTCGTTCCTGGAGCCTTCTCCACTCCTCTTCCTTCCTTCTCCCTCTTCCAGGCCTGGGCCTCTGTTACTAGGCCCGCCTCCGGAGCAGAGCTCATGCAGAGTCCCTGCTCCCTGCCACTTCTGCTCAGACTTCTCTGCACTGAACTAAGATGGTGCCCACCTTTTATACTCCCTTCTCAATGCACCCAGGAACTGCTTCCTCCCTGCTCCTGCACTACAGGGTTCCCCTTCCTCAGTGTTCCCTCCCCCCACTCCAGCCAGGGACAGGGACTGTCGTGCCCATCTCAGGGGCATATTGGTCGCCCTGCCCCACGGCAATGTGGTGTAATGCATGCAGGTGTCGGGTCCTGATCCACACTCCATCCTTACCTGAGAGTGAGATATCACACCTCTGGGTGAGGTGCAATTCGTCTTTAGCAACCGAGCCCTCAGGGTGCTACAGTTCCATTTATCTTCAGCCTAGGTGACGTATTGCGATACAGGGCCGTGATTTTGGCTATAAAAGGGTCCCCTAGACCCCTACCCCAAGCTTTTTAAGAGAATCATATATGGCGTGCCAGGAGACTCTATGGAATGCTTTCTCAGCATCCAACGAGAGTATCTAATTACAAATTTTTAACTGCATCTAGCCCAGGAAATACTTTGTGCCTAGTAGCAGTGTCTGCTAGTGAGCGGATTATCCCGGCTGTTAAGCAAGCTGCACCACCTGTAGTTTAGACACTTAATTTTTTCAAAGGAAATGCTTCGGGACCATGGGATACTTAGTGAAGAGCATCAGGAGGCACCCCAAGGCATAGGGGCTGGGACTGGCAGTAGGATGCCTTGCGGTGGACAGCCGAGCTCGATCCTTATAAAAGCTTTTTAACTGCAGCAGCTTTAGTGGACGCTACTGGAGCTGGAATTACCGCGGCTGCTGGCATGAGACTTGCCCTCCAATAGATCCTTGTAAATGGATTTAAAGTGTATTCATTCAAATTAGAAAGACAATTTAAATTAAAAAGCTTAGAGCTGCCTCCACCACAGAGGGGCTCGCTCGACCCACCAGCGGACAGGCACCAGTATTGGGAGAGGGGGGCTGGCCGTCAGGGTTCACCGCGGCTCTGGCACAAACCCGGCGACACGGAGGTGGCACGGGCAGGAGCGGACTGGCCGTGTCAGGTTCTCACTTTTTGGATTTTAGAAGGGCATGACATGCCTATATCTGTGTCTCCCCCTCCTTTTACTCCTCCACCTCTTTTATTTTCGCATGACTATATGTACTTGTCACTTTTCCATGTGTTAGTTATGTCTTCTGAGCAGTTTGTCAGCTTTTGGACACCTTTGAAGGTGTTTTCTATGTGTTTCTATGTGTTTTTGTTTGCCTGCCATTGGTTTTAACGGTGTTCGAAGGTGTTCGACGAACAGTTCGATGAACAGTTCGGCGAACACACGGGTGTTCGACGAACCGAACCGAACTCGAACACTACGGGGGTGGCTCAACACTATTGCTGACACTTTTCCCTCTTTTCACCTTCTGATTACACAGCTTGCATTTGACAAAGCAAATGTCATCTGCAACTGTGTCAAAAAAGGATCAGGCACTGCAAGTCTTGGGAGCGCCCGCTTTGGATTTTGGAAGAGCCATGCTCCTAATGGGTGCCGAAGTGGAGGCTACAGGCAACCAAGTCTGCCCCCTCCCTCTCCCTCCTTTTTGGGCCGTTCGGGGAATCTCTTCTTCAGAGCTGCTCCTACCACCTTCCTGTCCCTCACGCCATGATGGGTCAAGGACCTCATCATTTACACCACCCTCTTCAAACAACTGCTTCTCCTGGGTAGTCTCGACAGCACAGTACGCACCAGAAAGTGGCACCTGAGTCTCATCATCAGATGCGTACTGAGGTGTGCTGCTGACCATAGGCACTGGCCCACCCGCCTCTTCAGATTCAGAGAGACAAAACGGTTGCGCATCACTGCATACTACCTCTTCTTCAAATTCTCGAATTCTGCTTGGCTGGCCCCCTCTTTCCAAGCCAAGAGATTCAGAGAACAGAAGTAGAGATGGCTCCTTTCCAGGGCTCTCTGACTGCCTGGGCAATTTGGCAGGTGGTGAAGAGACAGATGGGTGCTCTTCAGTGCTCAGGACCTGAGAGGATCTGGAACTAATTGAAGTCGATGCGTTAGCTGCCATCCATCCGACAACGGCTTCAATCTGGTCCTCGCGCAGCAGTGGGGTACGGCTAGCTCCTACAAAGCTGCGCATAAAGGACTGTTCCCTGGTAAAACTGGGGGATGCTGAGTCACTGGTGCCCGCAGCAGGCACAGAATCCCCACGTCCTCTCCCTGCAGGCACAGAATCCTCACGTCCTCTCCCTGCAGAAACTCCACGCCCACGCCCACGCCCACGACCACATGCCTTACTCCCTGCCTTCTTCATCTTGGTAGACTGATAAAGATAGGCAGAAAAGTACTAAGGGCTTAGTGTGCTTATTCCTGAACAGCTGCTAACAGGTATAAGAAACACTAATTTTATAAAGTGTGGACTAGACTTTAATATGAGCTAATGTGGCCTACACAACTGTAAAGTGGAGTGTTTGGTGAACTTTATTTAGGTTTTTTTTGTCACAAAAAGACACTGGATGTGCCTTAAGATGTAATAACGATAGTAACACAAACTTTTTGTAGCTATTACAATGTAGGAAGGTAACCTACAATGCAATAGATGAGGCTGCAAAAAATAGGCTAATACTAATCTGGCTGGGGCTGCAGGGCCCAATGCTGCAGAAAGGCTCCTCTAACTACTCCTATATAGTGTGTTTGGAACCAATTTAGCTGAATACGGATGGAACCACCACACTAATAGGAGAAATCAGGAAAAATTATGAATTGGCAAAAAAGGACAATGTATGAGGCAGTGACACACACTGAGTGCACTACAACCAGACGTGGTTGAAGCACACACTACAGGGTGAGCTGCACTCACACACCAGACCTTGCAGACAGCGGTGAACAGTACAAATGCAGAGCACTGTGCACTAGCGCTGCAAAACCAAAAAAATTTCTCTATCTACTCCTATATAGTGTGTTTGGAACCAATTTAGCTGAATACGGATGGAACCACCACACTAATAGGAGATATCAGGAAAAATTATGAATTGGCAAAAAAGGACAATGTATGAGGCAGTGACACACACTGAGTGCACTACAACCAGACGTGGTTGATGCACACACTACAGGGTGAGCTGCACTCACACACCAGACCTTGCAGACAGCGGTGAACAGTACAGATGCAGAGCACTGTGCACTAGCACTGCAAGACCAAAAAAATTTCTCTATCTACTCCTATATAGTGTGTTTGGAACCAATTTAGCTGAATACGGATGGAACCACCACACTAATAGGAGATATCAGGAAAAATTATGAATTGGCAAAAAAGGACAATGTATGAGGCAGTGACACACACTGAGTGCACTACAACCAGACGTGGTTGAAGTACACACTACAGGGTGAGCTGCACTCACACACCAGACCTTGCAGACAGCGGTGAACAGTACAGATGCAGAGCACTGTGCACTAGCGCTGCAAGACCAAAAAAATTTCTCTATCTACTCCTATATAGTGTGTTTGGAACCAATTTAGCTGAATACGGATGGAACCACCACACTAATAGGAGATATCAGGAAAAATTGTGAATTGGCAAAAAAGGACAATGTATGAGGCAGTGACACACACTGAGTTCACTACAACCAGACGTGGTTGAAGCACACACTACAGGGTGAGCTGCACTCACACACAGAGACCTTGCAGAAAGCGATGAACAGCAGAGAACTGTGCACTAGCACTGCAAGGCACAGCGATTTATAAAGTAGCTTGGGTAAAGCAGAATAGACCAAATAGGTAGCTAAAACTGTCCCTCAGAACAACAGCGTCCTATCCCTAACTGAATTCACAGCAGAGTGAGCTCAAAATGGCGGCGGCGGCTTTTATAGTGCATCATGACATCATTTCAGCAGCCAATCACAGCCATGCCATTAGTTAAGATGCCTACATGCCTAACAGGATGTGCCTACACTTCTTAGGATCCTCATTGGCTGAATAAAATGAAAATGGCTCATTGCATTATGGGAACTTCCGATTCCGGTATACGATATTGCAAAAGTATCGGAATTAAGTATCGGAATTCCGATACCGCGAATATCGGCCGATACCCGATATTTCAGTATCGGAATGCTCAACACTAATAAAAACATGATAAAATTAATCACATGGGATTACATAACAGAGAGAGCAGGAGAGTAAAGCCTGAAACCATTCTGAGCCATAGAAACGCAGCAAAACTTAGAACCTCATTTAATCCACGTCGGCTAACCGTGTCCAAATACACCATCCATCTCGCCTCCCTTTGGGCTAGACGCTGTTTGATGTTACCGCCCCGAGAGCCAAGACGCACCACTTCTATACCACGTATCTGTAATGTCCTTAGGATCACAGTCGTGTACTGCCTTAAAATGTCGTGGAAGCGTCTTCAGCTCCCGGGGATCTGTCGACGTCCTGGCCGCGCCAATGTCCCGCACGTGCTCACGCACCCTGACACGAAGCTCCCGTGATGTCAGACCTATATAGATCTGATTTGAGGTTCAGCAGCGAGAGTCACAGATCTGTTTGGTCTGTTATTCCTTTCAATAACTTTACCGCGATGTGCGGTTTGTCTCCTAGACAAGTTTGTTTCAGTAGAGCCTGTTGATGCTACACTGAGGCACTGCTGCAGAGCTTCCAGCTTAAGTTTAATATGGACAGCATGCTCTGAGATAGTACATCAGAGATGAAGGATGAGGAGGAGCTGGAGGGGGTGCAGGAACTGATGTAGGAGATGGAGGAAACCCAGATAGAAGTAGGGCCATCAATCCTCAGTTTCGGTAGCACATGTGCTGAGCCAGGGTGGGACTCAGCCTCGGCCTCCACAATGTTCACCCAGTGTGTCGTTAGGGAAATGTGGCCTAACTGGCCACAAGCAATTTTCCACGTGTAAGTCGTTAAGTGGACAATCCCAGTAACCGCATTGGTAAGGATACTGGTGATGTTTCTGGACACATGCTGTTACAAGACGTGGACGCCATACCAGAAAATAAAGTGGCAGCTGGGGACCAAGTACCGAGCGATGGCTTTCGCCATGAGTTGGCAGCAATCCTCTTTGTCAACAAGCCTAAATGGCAACATCTCCACAGCAAGCAGCATGGAAATGTGCTCGTTTAGCATTTGGGCCTCTGGATGGGTGGTTGGAAACTTTCTCTTTCGTTCCAAGGCCTGGGGTAGGGAAAGCTCAACGCTGTGCTGGGACAAGGATTTGGAAGTGCCTGATGATGGTGCCTCAGAATGTGCAAGAACAGGTGCAGGGCGGGAGGCATCTGTGCCAGGATCATGGACAGGAAGTTGGAAATCACCTATCACAGGTGAAGAGGAAGTGGTGTCACCCGCTGTCACCAATCGTGGACCCAGGTGTTCGGCCCACTGAGTTGGGTGTTTAGATGATATGTGCCTGATCATGCTGGCGGTGGTTAGGCTCTTAGTGGTCAGGCCCCTGCTGATCTTGGCATGGCACAGATTGCAATTGACCATTTTGTTTGTCTAAGAACTCTTTTTAAAAAAGAGACTGGGGAACATCTAACTCTTTGAAGGTGAATATCATGAATGTGGGTGCTATGTGGAACAGTTGCCCGCCTTCTCACTGACTCTTTCTGCCTACTTTGGTGCTGCCGATCCCTCCCCCTCAGAGATGCTGAACTAGGTCTGCCAGCTTCCCAAGTTGGGTCAGTGACTTCGTCATCCACCACCACATCTTCCACCTCTGCACCCTGGTCCTACTGACTTAAAATTAACAACCTTACTTATCGGCAACTGTATCTCATCATCTTCCTCCGTAGACAAAATTTTCCTTTCCCCACCATAATTTTCTTGTGGCCATGGTTGCTCTAAGTTTTGTGCATCACTATACAGCATATCCTCCTGTCCATCTTGGAACATGCAGGGTGAAATGCCACAATCAAGTGATGATGTTATAAAGATCAACTCCGAGTGTCCTAGTGTGGGATCACTAGTCTCCAGAGACACAAAATGGTGGGAGAAAGGAGAGCAGGGTGAAGATTAAGTGATCCAGACTGTTGGCTGGTGAGACTGGACTGTGTGGAAGACTGGGTGGTGCAGGCAAGCATAGTGAAAGCATTATCTGCTATCCAACCAACCACCTGTTCGCACTGATGTGGCTTCACAAGTGGTGTATCGTGCCTCCCTGCAAAATGGGACAGGAACCTATGTGTCGTGGATGGTTGTGTTTCTTGTGCTCCAGCAACAGGCATAGTCGTACCTGTCCCACGTTCTCGGCATCTCCATGCACCATCATCAGCACTTCCACTTCCCCGTCCCTTACCACACGCCTTAAGCATTTTCTAATTGTTAGGTCTCTGGAAACCAAGTTTATTTAAAAAAAACAATTGATCACCTTCAGCAGTCAAAGAAGTTTTTTAGAGTTTAATATCACCGTAATATAACACAAAGCACGTGAAATTGTATGGGTGACAAATTCAATCCAGAAAAATTCTTCAACATTGTTTTAGAGTGTTATATACCGCCATATGTACAACAGACCACAAAATATTCTAGGGGTGAGTAATTTAATTCAGATACATTTTCAACGCTTTTTTTGAGTGTTATATAACACTGCAATGTACCACAAAGCACGTAATACTCTATGGGTGAGTAATTGAATCCAGAAAAATTTTCTACGCTTTTCTGAAGGGTTATATAACACCAAAATTTACCACAAGCCACGTAATACTGTATGGGTGAATAATTTAATTCAGAAACATTTTTACATCGCTTTTTTGGAGTGATATATAACTCAGAAATGTACCACAAAGCACGGAATGATTTATGGACGGGTAATTGAATTCATAAAAAAATTTCAATGCTTTTTTTGAGTGTTATATAACACCGAAATGTACCAAAATCATGTAATACTCCATGGGTGAGTAACTGAAACATTTTTCTTTTTTTTTTGTAGTTGCTGAACTCCTACACTCATAAAGACTTTGCTAAAAGCACAGAAAGGAAAAAATTATAAGGAGGGTCATTCAGTCATCCATAGACCCCTAAAAGACAACAACTGGTGGAAACCATTCAAATATTGTTAAAGTGTAGTTGCTATACTCCTACACTCATAAAGGTTTTGCACAAAATTATAAGGAGGGTAATACAGTAATCCTCCTCAGGTATTCAATTCTTCTCTTTCCTTGGGGGGCTGCGGGGACTGCCTCCACCTGCTTCCTGGAGCCCGATTTCCAGGTGCCTGGGCTGTAAGTGACCTGGTTTCGGATAGTGTCAGAGCCCCCAACAGGTGGGGAACCCAAAGGACAGTCCGATCTCTTGGGGGTGGCAGACCCGTGTCAAGCCGCCTTAAGCCTCTCACAGACCCGTTCATTTCTCAAGAAGGGTTAATAAAAATAATCTTTTTATTTATATAGCGCCAACACATTTCACAGCTCTTTACAATTCAAACAATTTACAGACATTAATCGGCACTGTCCCCACTGGGGCTCACAATCTACATTCCCTATCAGTATGTCTTTGGATTGTTGGAGGAAACCAGAGACCCCGGAGGAAACCCACGCAAACACAGGGAGAAAATACAAACTCCTTGCAGATGTTGTCCTTAGTGGGAGTTGAACCTAGGACCCCAGCGCTGCAGCCTGCAGCGCTAACCACTGAGCCACCATGCTGTCCAAAGGGTTCATACTACTTCCCTTATTCTCGGATCACACCCACCGCATACCAGCGATGTTGCCCATCCATTTTAAGGAACGTGAGCCATCAGCTCTTGCAGCCTTTGAGGCAAGTGTCTCATCTCTATTGCCCACAGGTTGAACAAGATGTGATGACGGGTCCTTTCTCCACTGCCGGCTGTACATAACAACTTCTCACCAGGATGCCAACTGTTGGTACCTTGCGGCTAGCGGGCCCACTAGCATTCTCCAGCCCTGGTATTGGCTTGCTTCCTTCTCACTTCTTACCAGTCTAGGCCCTGCAGTCCGCTCACCAGTTCCTGGATCTTGCCTCTCCCACTCACAGTCCACAAGAACCCCAGTGGTGAAAGCTGTAGGTTGGATGGTTCCAGGAAAACGGCCGTTCCGGACCACAGGCTCTGGAGATTCATGTGATTCTCCAATTCTTGTTGCCCACTAAGCACGTTACACCGTATGGATGACTAATTGAATCCAGAAAAAAAATTCACTGCTTTTTTTGAGTGTTATACAACCAAAATGTAAGAGAAAGAACATAAAACTCTATTGGTGACCACCGTTTTTTTTTGACCACAAGAAGCACTTTTTCCCCCCCAAATTTGGGATGAAAATGGGGGGTGCGTCTTATGGTCCGAAAGTAACTTACCAGTAGTGGTGGAGCAGGATCTACAGGAAAATGGCCACCGGAGCCGGCGCATGCGCTCTGCTATGCCGTCGGCCATTTTCCTGTAGATCTCAGCTTCAGAAAGATGGCCACGAGCATCGGAAGCCGCTCACGCTGCTCTGCCATGCTACTCACAGCAAGACACCGGCCCCGGTACCAGGCCCCAGGGCTCCAGCCACCACTCACCCAGGCCCCAAACCCCAGTGCCAGCCATCACTCCCCCAGGCCCCAAGCCCCCAGCCACCACTCACCCAGGCCTCAAGCCCCCAGCCACCACTTACCCAGGCACCCAAACCCCCAGCACCATCAAGCAGATGCCCAGCGCAAGCCACCAGGCCCCCAGGCCACCTGGCACCAGCCCCAGGCATCCAGCGCCAGGCCACCAGGTGGACAGTACAGGCCACCAGCACCAGGTGGCCAGGCCACCAGGCGCCCAGCCCCAGGCCACCAGCGTCAGGCACCCAGGCCACCAGGTGACGATCGCAAGCCACCAGCTCCAAGCCCGGCTTCCTGAATGACTTTGCCTCCTGTGCCCCCGCCACACGGCCCATCCAGGTAAGATACCTATTCAGACTTTAAGACGGACCCCCATCTTATCAAAAAAAAATTTTTCCTATTTTCCAAAATATGGTAATTGAATCCAGAAAAACAAATTCAATGCTTTTTTTGAGTTTTACATGCCACTGAATTGTACCACAAAGCACGTAATATTCTATGGATGAGTAATTGAATTGTGAAAAAAATTTCAACACTTTTTTGGAGCATTATATAATACCGAAATGCACCGCAAAGCATGTAATACTCTATGGGTGAGTAATTGAATTCAGAAATTTTTTTCAACGCTTTTTTGGAGTGTTATATAACACCGAAATGTAACAGAAAGCACGCAATATTCTATGGATGACTAATTGAATCCAGAAAAAAATCAGTGTTTTTTAGAGTGTTTTATAATACTGAAATGTATAACTAAGCATGTTTTCACAAATTTTCAACATTTTTCTGGAGTGTTATGTATAACCAAAATGTACTGCAAAGCACATAATACTCTAAGGGCAAGTAATTGAATCCAGAAAAAAATCCCATGCTTTTTTGGAGTGTTATATGCTACTGAAATGTATCACAAAGCACATAATACTCTATGGGTGAGTAATTGAATCCAGAAACATTTTTCAATGCTTTTTTGGAGTGTTATATAACATTGAAATGTACCACAAAGCATGAAATACTCTATGGGGGAGTAATTGAATCCAGAAAAAAATTTCAACCCTTTTTTGGAGTATTATATAACACCGAAATGTACCAGAAAGCGCATAATACTCTATGGGTGAGTAATTGAATCCATTAAAATTTTTCAATACTTTTTTGGAGTGTTATATAACACCAAAATGTACCACAAATCACATAATATTTTATGGATGAGTAAATGAATCCCAAAAAAATGTCCACACTTTTTTGGAGTATTGTATAACACCAAAATGTACCACAAAGCATGTAATACTCTTTGGATGACAATATAGTAAATTTTTTACACAAAAAAAAGAATGTGGTCTACTGCTGCAGCATATATTTAGCAATGAATTGCAAAGCCCTAAGACCTGCCTAGAGACTGTATTCAGCCACTCTCCCGGCTCCTAGAACTGTCCTTCCCTAGGCTAACTGTCCTTCCCTAGGCTAAATTCAGAATGTATCTGATACAAACAACAAAGCACAAAATTAGCCTTTGGAAGGACTGTTATTGTGATGGTTCAGCATCAGCACCATTTTAAACACTAGAGGACTTTGATTCATTAAACTGTGCACATACAAGCATGGACAAGCACTCTATCACTTCAATACAAACTGTCCCTGAGCTGTGCAATGGCATAAGTGTGCTGAGCCTGGCGGCGCCTGTTCTTTTATACTTATGTAATACGGCCAGCCAATCACAGTAATGCCACTACCAACATGGCTATGGCATTACAGTGATCAGCAGACAATCCCAGCATGTTTTTTGGCAGTGTAACAGGTGCCAAACATGTGGGGCAGGGATTCGAGTATCAAATTCAACCACCCGTTAAAGCTTGTTGAGTACCGAGCATATCTGAGTATCCAGATACTCGAGTGATATTCAAGTATCACCGAGCACATTCGCTCATCCCTATTTACAACTATTCAATATAACTTAAGGGGCTTGATATTTCCAATGTGGGTCATGAGGGCCTTGTGATGGACATTTTTTTGGACCATGATTGATATGATATCTAACATCGTGCATTTTAACACAATACATACATTTTAACTGTCTGCTAGTTGTGAAAATATCATGAGTATGATATTACTGGGTATTTTCCTTTTGTCTAAGCCATACTTAAGGTTAAACATATGTAGTGTTGTAAGGTGGCAGCTGGATAGGTCGTGGATGGGAGGTATGTGTCCCCGAGGTACCAAGCCTCAGTGATGTAGAGCCCTATAGACTCAGAGTGTTAGACATGGCTCACTCCCATGTGTTGGGTGGTCACCTGGGGGCAGATAAGATCCAGGAATGGATCCTGCAGAGATTCTACTGACCAGTGGTTACAGGGAAATTATGAGCTATTATCATTCCTGCCCACATGCCAGATAACCTCCTGGTGGCCCACTTCCGCAGACCCCTAGTACCGTTGTCCATCATTGAGGTTCCATTATTCAAACGCATAGTGATGGATTTAGTGGGGCCCCTGGTGAAGTCCACAAGAGGACATCAATATATATTGGTGGTCCTGTATTATGCTATCCAGTACCCAGAGGCGGAACTTCTAAGTAATTCTTCTGCACAGTGTATCTTTCAGGAGCTGTTCCATATCATCTCTCGAACCAGTCTGCCGAAGGAGATACTGATGGGTCAAGGAACTCCCTTCATATCGAAGTTCATGAGGGAATTGTGCAAGGCATTGAAGACTTCACAACTCAGAACTTCAGTGTACCATCCCCAGATGGACGGACTAGTGGCGAAGTTTAACAAAGCCTTGAAGGCGATGTTGAGGAAAGCAGTGGAGAAAGACGGTCGATATTGAGACTGTCTGCTTCCCTATCTGTTGTTCCCTAAGCTTCCACAGGCTTCTTCCTGTTGGAACTATTCTATAGCCGACACCCTCGAGGACTCCTGGATGTGGCGAAAAGAGTCATGGGAAGCTGAGACAAAACCCTACAGAAGTGTGGTGGAGCATGTTTCCCAGATGCAGAAAAGGATTGCCAACGTGATTCCCATTGTGAGGGAGCACCTCCTAAAGGCACAGTAAGCACAGTTTATTGTGTATAATAGGTCAGCTAAGGTGAGACATTTCAACCCAGGGGATCGAGTACTTGTGTTGGTGTCCATGATTGAGAGCAAGTTCCTGGCCAAGCTGCAGGGCCTCTATGAGGTGGTGAAGTAAACTATAAAATCCACAAACTAGGGAAGAGAAAGCCCTATCAGGGTTACCATGTCAACCTGACTAAACTGTTACAGGACAGAGAACCCATACAAGCTTCTTGTGTGGTGGCCAAGTCCGAAGTCAGCATGGAAGATGTTAAGGTGGCGGACACCTTGTCTCGCTCACAGAAACAGCAATATTGTGAGCTGTTGCAGCTGAATAAAGACCTGTTTTCTTAGTTGCCAGGTCTCACTCAGGTCATAAAGCATGGGGTACACACAGCCTCATGTTCACTGTGTGTGTACCCCATATCAGATTCCAGAGGCCCTTCAAGAAGTGATCTCGAAAGAGGTGAAGCGGATGCAGAGTCTAGGAGTCATTGAAGAGTACAAGAGTAGCTTGTCCAGTCCCATAGTCTTGGTGCCAAAACCAGATAGGGAGTGGCTGTTCTGTAATGACTACAGGAAGCTCAATGAGGTCTCGAAGTTCGACACCTACCCAATGTCCAGGGTAGATGAACTGATTGAAAGGCTAGGGCCAGCCAGGTACACTACCACCATTGACCTCACAAAAGGGTATTGGCAAATTCCCATGTCCCAAGATGCCACGTAAAAGATGGCCTTCTCCACGCCAGATGGTTGTTTCCAGTACACAAGGATGTTGTGCCATTTTTATGCTATTATACCTTTTTGCACCTCGAAGAGACTATTTTACTTTGTTAAGTCTGACAGTTTCTGAATTTTTAATAAACCTCCTGTTTGTTTTGAACTAACGAACTGAATCCTGTGTGTGAACCAGCGTTTACCACAGAGCCAATCTCTCACAGTGTTTATAAACATTCAAACAATAATAGTGTATTAAAACTTAAAATTAGAGGAAATTTACTGTAATGTTTAATACAATAATCTCAATGGAACCCCTAGCCCTACATCAAATTATGAAAAACACCTATAATAATAATACATTAAAAGCCAAATAACTGAAATGTAAATAAGAATAAATCAACTTTATTAAGTTTACAAATGGATGGGCACAGACAGATTAAAAATATATATAATAAAAATATATCTAATGATGGGACAATTGGGACAACCATACGACATTGAAAAACACAGCCCAAAAAATGATGTAGAGATCTATATATAATAAAACATGGTAGAAATTTTAAACAATCATAATATTTGGTGTAGAACAATATTTTATACATAAATCAATAGTTTAAAAAATATATAATGCAAATTGTAACAATATCAATTAATAGATGGGGGCTAAAATAAAAGCCAATCTAGGGTGTAATAATAATAATAATAATTTTATTTCTATAGCCCCAACATAGCACTTTACAATTCAGTGGGGACAGGTACAGGCAATAGCAGACAATACAGGGTAACACATAATTCAACAGATAGCAAGAGGAATGAGGGCCTTGCTTGTAAACTTGCAACCTATGAGTAATATACTATGCTACGTAATAGAAAAGTAAGGTACACAACAGCAAACCTATGTCCTAAGTATATGCTGACACAACAGAATGTTTGGAAAATGGGCCATTATCAAGCCAAATACATTGAAGTCATAGTAAATCACAGGCTTGGAGTCTCCATGTAGTATAGAGTGATGTGTGGCTTCTACCTCACACTCATCTTCAGCTTACAGTATATAGTGCCCAGAATGCCCACACCCATATAAGTATACCATGATGGATTGGAACATTGGTCCCTGTTTATTTTCCCATGGCCACTGCAACCCTGAAAAGAGGTCAATACATCCAAGGACACACTCATATTTACCCACTTTTGGCAACTGTATATAGTCAATCTGTAGTCTCTGAAATGGATAGTCTGGCTGGTATGTACACTGTGAATGCACCTTTACTGTTTTAATTGGGTTATGGCAAGCACAAGCGAGTCGGTCAACAGGGGTAGGGGTACTCAGATACCGGGATGGATGGGTTACTTCTGTAGGGATCACAGTTGGCCGTTTCCCGTTTCCTTGCCCTGGACCGTCAGTAAAGGGATGGGGGTGAGGATGATGGGAGTATTGTATCCTGACGCCTCCTGTGGTAACTGGCAAAATCGGTTACCAGTGCTATGTATGGTTGCTGAGGTGATCGGCATACGGCTTGTATGAATGCTATAGGCAGTAATGTCAAATTAGGCACACACACACATTAAGTCTTTGTTTCAGTACCTTTCTTTTACTGGTGTCCGGTAACAAGTACAGTTCAGGAGGGTAACCAGGTTTTCGGTGCAGGTAGAGATATTCACTCTGGAGATTTGTGAGGCCTCCTCTAACAATGTGTGCGTTGTTTGGGATCAGTCCTGCCTTAAGCTGAACCTGCCACCTTCACTTTCTTTGGGGTCCTTCTCCACAACTGACAATGAGGGCCTTTCCTTGGGGCTACCAATTCTCTTTCTGGGCCCCTGGTCCCATATTTGGTCAAGTTTGGCACCTCTTTCCCCTTCTTCTTCAGGGGAAACCCGGACCCTGATCTGTCCGGGTTTTCTATGCTATTCCTGAATTAATAGCAATCTCGGACTCCGGTGTCCGGGTGAGCTAAAGGGATAATAGTTTTATCTCTTTCTTTCTCCTTCTAGCCTCCGTCCCTCTCTCTCTAGGGAGCTTCACAACACAGACCTGTTTCCTAGTTCAGGGCTTCACTGGTCCTCAGCCAACAGCTCTCTGTCTCTCCCCTCCTTCACCCGTCTCTAGACTAACTGCCGCTTTGCTGTCTCCCTGGAAACTGACTCCTCCCCTCAGACCTGGGGTGGAAGGTGTTGTGTGTGCCCAAGTGTACATCTCTCCCTGCACCTATGGAAACTGTGGTAATCCCCCGCAGGGGTGCCACATTTTCCCTAGTTAACTTCAGTCCTCCGGGAATGAAACATTTACTTCTTTTAACAAAGATAACATAACATTAACATTTATATTTGTAATTTGAACAGAGTCTCAAAAATAAAATTTACAATAACCAGGGAAAATGGGAAAAATGGATAACCAGTCCATACAACGCTAGTTGATCTGCTGCAAGCTGTTAAAGGGAAAGTGTTTTTGCCACCACCAGTCCTGTGGTAGTGTTGAGCCACCCCCGTAGTGTTCGAGTTCGGTTCGGTTCATCGAACACCCGTGTGTTCGCCGAACTGTTCGTCGAACTGTTCGTCGAACACCTTCGAACACCGTTAAAACCAATGGCAGGCAAACAAAAACACATAGAAACACATAGAAAACACCTTCAAAGGTGTCCAAAAGCTGACAAACTGCTCAGAAGACATAACTAACACATGGAAAAGTGACAAGTACATATAGTCATGCGAAAATAAAAGAGGTGGAGGAGTAAAAGGAGGGGGAGACACAGATATAGGCATGTCATGCCCTTCTAAAATCCAAAAAGTGAGAAGCCGACACGGCCAGTCCGCTCCTGCCCGTGCCACCTCCGTGTCGCCGGGTTTGTGCCAGAGCCGCGGTGAACCCTGACGGGCAGCCCCCCTCTCCCAATACTGGTGCCTGTCCGCTGGTGGGTCGAGCGAGCCCCCCTGTGGTGGAGGCAGCTCTAAGCTTTTTAATTTAAATTGTCTCTCTAATTTGAATGAATACACTTTAAATCCATTTACAAGGATCTATTGGAGGGCAAGTCTCATGCCAGCAGCCGCGGTAATTCCAGCTCCAGTAGCGTCCACTAAAGCTGCTGCAGTTAAAAAGCTTTTATAAGGATCGAGCTCGGCTGTCCACCGCAAGGCATCCTACTGCCAGTCCCAGCCCCTATGCCTTGGGGTGCCTCCTGATGCTCTTCACTAAGTATCCCATGGTCCCGAAGCATTTCCTTTGAAAAAATTAAGTGTCTAAACTACAGGTGGTGCAGCTTGCTTAACAGCCGGGATAATCCGCTTACTAGCAGACACTGCTACTAGGCACAAAGTATTTCCTGGGCTAGATGCAGTTAAAAATTTGTAATTAGATACTCTCGTTGGATGCTGAGAAAGCATTCCATAGAGTCTCCTGGCACGCCATATATGATTCTCTTAAAAAGCTTGGGGTAGGGGTCTAGGGGACCCTTTTATAGCCAAAATCACGGCCCTGTATCGCAATACGTCACCTAGGCTGAAGATAAATGGAACTGTAGCACCCTGAGGGCTCGGTTGCTAAAGACGTATTGCACCTCACCCAGAGGTGTGATATCTCACTCTCAGGTAAGGATGGAGTGTGGATCAGGACCCGACACCTGCATGCATTACACCACATTGCCGTGGGGCAGGGCGACCAATATGCCCCTGAGATGGGCACGACAGTCCCTGTCCCTGGCTGGAGTGGGGGGAGGGAACACTGAGGAAGGGGAACCCTGTAGTGCAGGAGCAGGGAGGAAGCAGTTCCTGGGTGCATTGAGAAGGGAGTATAAAAGGTGGGCACCATCTTAGTTCAGTGCAGAGAAGTCTGAGCAGAAGTGGCAGGGAGCAGGGGCTCTGCATGAGCTCTGCTCCGGAGGCGGGCCTAGTAACAGAGGCCCAGGCCTGGAAGAGGGAGAAGGAAGGAAGAGGAGCGGAGAAGGCTCCAGGAATGAGGAATGAAGGGATCCCAGGGGTGCGGACGGGCGAGTCGCCACCGCACGCCCGAATCCACCTGCGTGGAGGGGTCAGGCCAAAGGGGGAGACCGGTCCCCGAACTAGTGGAGGCAGGAAACGACCCTCAGCTAGAAACCGGAGGCTCTGACATTTTATGTGGCGCAGCCCCTCGCTACACCCGCTAGGAAGGCACCACATAGGGTCAGGGAAACTGGCGCCAAGTTTACCAAGAGGAGGCCCGAGGCAGCCGGACAGAAGTGTTGGTAAGAAAGGCCAGACAAAGGACACACAAAGGGGGTCCTGTGAAGTGCTCCAAAGTTATCTGGGAGTTGTCTGAGCCCCTCACCTGGTGAGCACAGTACGACGTGGGCAGCCGTTACCTGCAGACGTGGTCTGGATAATAAGAACTGTGAGTAAAGGCCCTGAACTGCATCACTGACTCCGTGTCATTACTGCTGCTGCCCTGCACCATCACCCCCATCCTCCGCATACACTGCCCTGAGGCTATACTCCTCCCGTGGGGAGTTATGCTACGCTCTGCTGCACCCACAACACCAGCCTCAGTGGTTTGCCCTGTAGCGGCGGTTCACTCTGACCGCAATCCACGGGTGGCATAGTCGGACATTTAAACATCAAAACCACATAAATAGTTCCGCCACTGGTTTGACCGCCCTGAGCCACGGAACTGGGTCGCCGCCACGAAGACTACAACCACCAGCATCCACCAAAAAGGGTCCGGCTCCGGGTGTCCCAAGGCCCAGGGGGTGCGTCAGAACATTTTCATCACCTTTCACAATCACCAATGGGACAAGGCAGTGATGTCCTCTGTTCCCTCTCTTATACATCCTAGTGACGGAGCACCTGCTCTCATCAATTCGCCATAACCCCAATATTAGGTGGATTGAGGTGGGAGGCACCGAGTACAAGTGCTCTCTATTTGCTGATGATGTCCTAGTATATATCACTCAATCACATATATCCATCCATGCTGTTATGGCTGAAATAGATCACTTTGTTACATGGTAAAATTTTAAAATCAATGCAGCGAAGTCTGAGGCCCTCGATGTCTCCCTCCCCAAATCCATATAGGATTCCATCCAGTCCAACTTTCCCTTTGCCTGGCCCTCACAGGGTATCAAATACTTAGGAATTCCTATTCATAGAGACCTCTCCCATCTATGTTATCTTAATTTTGGGCCCTTTATTGAACAACTCCATACAGACCACGGTTGGCAAGTTAGAACTGTAAGATTCACTACGTGAACCACTGGTGTTTTGTGGAAAAGCACATGTACACTGCGTTCCAAATTATTATACAAAAAGTGTTTAGGAGTGATAAGGGAAGAATTTGTTTGTTTGTCAGTTAAACTCATTGATGGTGATGTGTGTCAGGGCTCTTTATATCACTGTAAGCAATTGCAGACACCTGTGCTAATTAGTTTGGCAGGTGTGTCCAATGAAAGGCAAGACTACTTAAGAAGGCTCTCTCACATTATTAAGCAGCCTACATTTTCTGCCAAAATGGGAAAGAAAAAGGATGTGTCGGCTGCTGAGAAGCAACAAATTGTGGAGTGTTTAGGTCAAGGCATGACTACAATCAACATTGTGCGATGATCAGGATGAAGTGTCCTGGCAATCAAGAAGTATGTAGCTGATTCACAGTACACACGTGTGCGTGCTGATAAGGGCAAATTGAGGACTCTTTCCTACAGGCAATTACGTCAGGTTGAAAGAGCAGCGGCAAAAAAGCCTTGTCATAGCAGCAGACAAGTTTTTGAAGCTGCTTGTGCCTACAACGTCCCCCGAACAACAAGATGCAGGGTCCTTCAGAGGTTTGCAGCTGTGCATGCGCCATCCTGTCGACCTCCTCTATCCACTTCACACAAGCAGAAACGGCTCCAGTGGGCCAAACATTACATGAAGACTGATTTCAAAACTGTTTTGTTCACGGATGAGTGCCGTGCAGCGCTCGATGGTCCAGATGGATGGAGTGGAGGATGGCTGGTTGATGGACACCCCACGCAAACACGGCTACAGCGCCAACAAGGAGGAGGTGGAGTAATGTTTTGGGCTGGAATCATGGGGAGAGAGATTGTCGGCCCCTTTAGGATCCCTGAAGGCGCTAAAGATGAACTCCATAATGTATGTGGATTTTCTCAAACAGCACTTCCTGCCATGGTTCAAGAAGAAGAACCGTGTATTTCACAGCAAGATCATTTTTCTGCATGATAATGCACCATCTCATGCTGCACATAAAACATCTGCATCTCTGGCTGATATGGGCATAAAAGGGGACAAACTTATGGTGTGACCCCCATGCTCCCCTGACCTCTACCCCATTCAGAACCTTTGGAGCATCATTAAAAAGAGTGTCTATGATGGCGGGAGGCAGTTCACATCTAAGCAACAGCTCTGGGAGGGTATTCTGTCCTCATGCAAAACAATTGAAGCAGAAACCATCCAAAACCTGACAAATTCAATGGACGAGAGAGTTCAGAAGCTCCTTTCGAACAAGGGGTCCTATGTTTAAATGTAACATCACCTAGAATAAAGTTTTGAGTTGAAAACTGTTTGATTTCAGTTTCTAACAACCTGCTAATGCTTATAATTTCAAAAATGACCATTTTTTTGGTCTTTATTAAAATGAAAAGGTTGATCGAAAAGTTTGGGGGATCTAAGAGTGTGGCAACCCAGTAGTCATGATTACTTCGAATTCTGACAATATGAGGGTCATGCTGCAGGTAGTGCAGCAAGAAGGCACTTATGTGCCTTGCGCATCTCGGAGCCCCAAAATTATTTTCCGGGCTAGATGCAGCTAAAAATTATTTTTAATTTTAAATCTGGTGAAGCTTTAGTATAGATGGCCTAATAGGATCAGTGCTGCACACTGCTACAAAGCCCAAATTATTTTCCAGTCAAGATACAGATAAACATGATTAGTAATTTGAAAGCTTAAAACGGTTGGTAGGGTGATTTTAACCAATCATCAAGCTTTTACTCTCCCCAGGATGACACAGGGGTAGAAAAGTCGTTTCGGATCCATGATTTGTTCATCTTTATGAACGTGAGTCTGTCTACATTATCAGTGGAGAGCCGCGTGCGCTTATCTGTCAGCACACCACCAGCAGCGCTGAACACACGTTCAGACAGAACGCTGGCTGCGGGGCATGACAAGATCTCCAAGGCGTAAGTGGCTAGCTCCGGCCATTTATCCAGATTGGAAGCCCAAAAAGAGCAAGGGTCCAGTGACACAGTCGTGGCTTCAATGTTTACTTGGAGATACTCCTGTACCATCGTCTCTAGGCGTTGACTATGTGTCAGACTTCTTGTCTCCTGTGGCCTTGCAAAGGATGGGCTAAAAAAGTGGTGAAATGATTCCGCAAAATTGATGTTACCAGCAGATACTGTGGTTCTGTTACGGTTTGAGTGCTGAACACTTGACGGTCCCACGGTTGGCAAGTTGGAACTGTGAGATTCACTACGTGCACCACTGGTATTTTGTGGAAAAGCACATGTAAGATTCTGCAACAGTCTCTGCTGATACTCCTGCATGCGTGCATCCCTTTCTATGGCAGGAATAATTTCTGCAAATTTACTTTTGTACCGGGGATCTAACAGTGTGGCAACCCAGTAGTCAGGATTATTTCTAATTCTCACAATTCGAGGGTCATGTTGCAGGTAGTGCAGCAAGAAGGCACTCATGTGTGTTGCGCATCCAGGAGCACCAAGTCCCTGTTGTGTTGGTGGCGAGGTAACAATCATGCTTCCTTCCTCTGTCCTCTCCCCCCAACCTCGCACAACAGAAATGTGATCAAGGTCTCCCTCATCTGATGAGTCTTCCATCAGTTCGTCCTCCACTTCTTCCTGGGCTCCTGCACCTTCCTCACTAGTTTGGCTGCTACCATGCGCCCTGGTAAAACCATCTCCCCCACCCTCACATGCCTGCCGCCTTGGTGCTGCCGACCGTCTGGACCTTGCAGATGTTAGCCCTTCCGCATACAACTCCTCCTCCTCTACTTCCTCCACCTCCTCTTGTGCCACCACCTGACTCCGAATTCTGTTTAACATGTGCTCCAGCATGTAAATCACCGGAATAGTCATGCTGATAATGGCATCGTCAGCACTAAACATCTTCGTCGCCATTTCAAAACTGTGCAGAAGGGTGCATAGGTCCCTGATCTGAGACCACTCCTCCAGCGTGATTTGCCCCACCTCTGAATCTCGTTGGCCCAGGCTATACGTCAGAACGTATTGCACCAGGGCTTGTCGGTGCTGCCACAGTCGCTGCAACATGTGCAGAGTTGAATTCCACCGGGTAGGCACATCGCATTTTAGCCGGTGAAGTGGCAGGCCCAACGACTTCTGTAGAGATGTAAGTCGCTGAGCTGCGGGATGCGAACGGCGGAAGTGAGCACACAGCGACCGTGCCCTCTGCAGAAGGCCATCTAGTCTGGGATAGTGGGCTAAAAATTGCTGGACAACCAGGTTCAACACGTGAGCCATACAAGGCACGTGTGTGACATTGCCCCGGCGAAGGGCCGCACCCAGGTTTGCAGCATTGTCGCACACGGCCTTCCCTGGTTTCAGGTCCAGTGGAGACAACCATTCATGAAATTGGTTCTCCAGAGCTGACCACAACTCCTCAGCTGTGTGACTCACATTTCCCAGACATTTCAATGTAAAAACCGCCTGATGACGTTGAGCCCTACTGCCAGCATAGTAAGGAGGTGTGCAGGATCCCTTCTGCGCAGTTAGAAAGCTTGTGGCATGACCAGACAGGCTTTGGGTGCAGGTGGAAGACCGAGAGGAGGTTGAGGAGGCAGAAGCAGTGGAGGAACTTTGACATAAAGAGGATTGACGCACAACTCGTGGGGACGGCAAGACTTGGACAGCAGCCCCTTGTCCTGCTGTCACCATAGTTACCCAGTGCCCAGTCAGCGACATGTAACGCCCCTGTCCATGCCTACTCGTCCAAGTGTCTGTGGTGAAATGCACCCTGTCACACACAGAGTTTCTCAAAGAAGCGGTGATGTTGTGTGCGACATGCTGGTGGAGCGCAGGCACACCTTTCTTTGAGAAGTAGTGCCGACTGGGCATCTGGTACTGGGGCACTGCGACGGACATAAGGTCTCGAAAATCCTCTGTGTCCACCAGGCGGAAAGGCAGCATTTCTGTAGCCAAGAGCTTGCAGATGGTGAAATTCAACCTCTTAGCTTTCTCATGGCTAGGAGGAAATGGTCTTTTACTTGTCCACATCTGAGGGACCGAGGGCTGGCTATTGTGCTTAGACGGGGTTGATAAGGGTGTCCCCGGCAAACTGCCGGTCTGTGAGGAAGATGCAGGCGGACATGTTAGGTTGCCTTGATCCAAAGGTGGTGCTATCGATGTCGGACAGCGCTCAACACCAGCTGGTGTTACCACCTCCAAAGAAAATGATGACCTGCCAATCACGCTGGCTGTTGCGGTTAAAGAGGTGGCAGGTCTGCGCCCCAAAACAGGTGTGACTGCTGTCCCCCCAGTCACAGAGGATGAAGAGGCCGCGGATGCACAAGATATGGCAGACGGTGATTGGCCCGGCCGGCTAGGCCGCATTGTAGCACACTGAGCTTCCCACTGCAACTTATGCTTCATGTCCATGTGCCGGTTCATGCATGAAGTACTCAAACTATGTATTTTTTGGCCTCTACTTAGCTTTTGCTGACAAATGTTACAGATAACACGAGTTGGGTCATCTTTATCGATCTGAAAAAATGCCCAGGCTATGCAAGGCTTAGCACCCATGCGACCTGAAGAGCCACCACGACTTGTGGTGAGAGGCAGAGTTGTGTTTGAGGATGCAGTTGTTGACGTGCTTCCAGTACTACGTCTCTGTCCAGGAAGGCGCAACCTGACCTCGTCGTCACTAGCATCTTCCTCCACCTCCTCTGCTGACCTCATCTCTTGGCTGACTGTGGGTTGACAGTAAGTGGGATCTCCGACCTCATCATCATCACCCTGTGCGTTATCACACCCGTCGTCCTCAGAGCCAACCTGTTCCTGCCCTGACAAAAAACTAAAGTTGTCGCTCCAATCAGGTATTTGAGTCTTATCATCGTCTTCCTCATTGTCTCCACCAACAGGAGTTACAGTTTGGGAATGAGGGTCTACATTATGGTCAGAACCTTCTGCGTCTGGTCCTGGATCCGACTCATAAAGATTCTGGGCATCAGTGCAGATCATTTCCTCGTCTGGATTCACAGAAGCGCTGGAGTCGACCTCTGATTCCCAGGCTATAGTATGAGTAAACAGCTCTGCAGACTCAACCATCTGTTCTACCTCACACTCAGACGGGCAGCTGGAGATTTGGGAGCTGTGAGGAAGCAAGTGCGATTTGGGTGACACCTTTGAGGACTGGAGTATTTGTGATGTTGAAGTTGATGTGGAGGAGAGCCCACTTAAAGGAGCACTTGATATCCGTTGAAGCACCTGCTGTTTTTGTGCCTCATCTGGAATTTGTAGCGATTGGCGTGGCCGTAAGAAAGGGATCTTATCACATTGTCCGCTAAAAGAAGTAGACATTTTAGTTTGGCTGGAAGATGGTCTTTCTTCTGCACCTACCCCACGGACACAACCTTTTTTCCCCTTCCCAACACGCCTATTCCCCTTTCCACCAGCAGCAGGCCTTTTTCCACTCATTTTGGTGGTTAACTAATTCACAACTCTGGAGTTGTTTGCACAAAAAAACAATGGATGGTAACCGAGCAGAGTTGAGTGGCCAAACTGTGGTATTAGGCCAAAACTATTGGCTGGGTTAGATGCAGAAAAAAATTATTTTTAATTTGCAACCTGATGGAGGTCAGTATAGATGGACTAATAGACCAAGTCTCACACACCGCTAGAAGCCCAAATATTTTTTCAGAGCTAGATGCAGAAAATTTTTTTATTCAATTTGCAACCTGATGGAGGTCAGTATAGATGGACTAAAAGACAAAGTCCCACACACTGCTAGAAGCCCAAATATTTTTTCAGAGCTAGATGCAGAAAAAAATTATTTTTAATTTGCAACCTGATGTAGGTCAGTATAGATGGACTAATAGACCAAGTCCCACACACTGCTAGAAGCCCAAATATTTTTTCAGAGCTAGATGCAAAAAAAAATTATTTTTAATTTGCAACCTGATGTAGGTCAGTATAGATGGACTAATAGACCAAGTCCCACACACTGCTAGAAGCCCAAATATTTTTTCAGAGCTAGATGCAGAAAAAAATTATTTTTAATTTGCAACCTGATGGAGGTCAGTATAGATGGACTAATAGACCAAGTCCCACACACTGCTAGAAGCCCAAATATTTTTTCAGAGCTAGATGCAGAAAATTTTTTTATTCAATTTGCAACCTGATGGAGGTCAGTATAGATGGACTAATAGACCAAGTCCCACACACTGCTAGAAACCCAAATATTTTTTCAGAGCTAGATGCAGAAAAAAATTATTTTTAATTTGCAACCTGATGGAGGTCAGTATAGATGGACTAATAGACCAAGTCCCACACACTGCTAGAAGCCCAAATATTTTTTCAGAGCTAGATGCAGAAAAAAATTATTTTTAATTTGCAACCTGATGTAGGTCAGTATAGATGGACTAATAGACCAAGTCCCACACACTGCTAGAAGCCCAAATATTTTTTCAGAGCTAGATGCAGAAAAAAATTATTTTTAATTTGCAACCTGATGGAGGTCAGTATAGATGGACTAATAGACCAAGTCCCACACACCTCTAGAAGCCCAAATATTTTTTCAGAGCTAGATGCAGAAAAAAATTATTTTTAATTTGCAACCTGATGTAGGTCAGTATAGATGGACTAATAGACCAAGTCCCACACACTGCTAGAAGCCCAAAAATTTTTTCAGAGCTAGATGCAGAAAAAAATTATTTTTAATTTGCAACCTGATGGAGGTCAGTATAGATGGACTAATAGACCAAGTCCCACACACCGCTAGAAGCCCAAATATTTTTTCAGAGCTAGATGCAGAAAAAAATTATTTTTAATTTGCAACCTGATGGAGGTCAGTATAGATGGACTAATAGACCAAGTCCCACACACTGCTAGAAGCCCAAATATTTTTTCAGAGCTAGATGCAGAAAAAAATTATTTTTAATTTGCAACCTGATGGAGGTCAGTATAGATGGACTAATAGACCAAGTCCCACACACCGCTAGAAGCCCAAATATTTTTTCAGAGCTAGATGCAGAAAAAAATTATTTTTAATTTGCAACCTGATGGAGGTCAGTATAGATGGACTAATAGACCAAGTCCCACACACTGCTAGAAGCCCAAATATTTTTTCAGAGCTAGATGCAGAAAAAAATTATTTTTAATTTGCAACCTGATGGAGGTCAGTATAGATGGACTAATAGACCAAGTCCCACACACCGCTAGAAGCCCAAATATTTTTTCAGAGCTAGATGCAGAAATTTTTTTTATTCAATTTGCAACCTGATGGAGGTCAGTATAGATGGACTAATAGACCAAGTCCCACACACTGCTAGAAGCCCAAATATTTTTTCAGAGCTAGATGCAGAAAAAAATTATTTTTAATTTGCAACCTGATGGAGGTCAGTATAGATGGACTAATAGACCAAGTCCCACACACTGCTAGAAGCCCAAATATTTTTTCAGAGCTAGATGCAGAAAAAAATTATTTTTAATTTGCAACCTGATGTAGGTCAGTATAGATGGACTAATAGACCAAGTCCCACACACTGCTAGAAGCCCAAATATTTTTTCAGAGCTAGATGCAGAAAAAAATTATTTTTAATTTGCAACCTGATGGAGGTCAGTATAGATGGACTAATAGACCAAGTCCCACACACCGCTAGAAGCCCAAATATTTTTTCAGAGCTAGATGCAGAAAAAAATTATTTTTAATTTGCAACCTGATGTAGGTCAGTATAGATGGACTAATAGACCAAGTCCCACACACTGCTAGAAGCCCAAATATTTTTTCAGAGCTAGATGCAGAAAAAAATTATTTTTAATTTGCAACCTAATGGAGGTCAGTATAGATGGACTAATAGACCAAGTCCCACACACCGCTAGAAGCCCAAATATTTTTTCAGAGCTAGATGCAGAAAAAAATTATTTTTAATTTGCAACCTGATGGAGGTCAGTATAGATGGACTAATAGAATGATGCTATGCCCAAAAGATTTTACTTCACTAGGTGCAGTAAAAAAATTGGTATTCTATACACAGGTGTTATATCTTGCAACACAGATAGGCTTCTCCACTGACTAACACACTCTGCAATAGGCCAAAAAGGATTAGCTTTGCTAGATTCAGCCAAATGCTGTGAAAAAAACTTGCACAGCACTGGCACAGACCTGCCTGGCAAAAACTGATAGGAACTGATGTAACCTAGTCCTGAAAAGGACTCCAATTACAATTAGTCTTTACTCCCACAACCTATCTATTTAAGAGCACAGACCTCCCTGATAAAAGTCGTAGGAAATGCTGTAACCTAGTCCTTAAAAGGACTGCAATCACAACTATTCCCTACTCCCAAGCTATCTGTATATTTGTGCGAAAATTGGCTTGAAATTAACAAGGTATAGCACACACAGCAACAGCGGTGCCGTCTAACACGCAGCTGCAGCAGTGAGAAAATGGTGGCGACGGGGAAAATGGCTTGGTCTTATAGGGCAAGGACATGTGACATACACTGCCAATCACACATGCCCTTGCTTGTGTGAAAAAAAGCACTTCGCTCCGTGTGTGCGCTGCTGATAGGCTGACAGATTGCACCTCCCCACTGCAAATGCGGGAAAGAGAAAAAAAAATGGAGATCTTCATTGTTCCTGCAGAGATCCATCCCCTGCCCCTCCCCCCGCCCCGCTGTACACTCAAACTGCGTATTAACATTAATTTTCATCATTACTGAGAAAAAATCCAGTTATGATTTTGGTGCACGAACAGTTATCGAACATAACCTCGAACAGCCGAATTTTTCTCAAATTGTTCGTGTTCGCCGACCGGCTCGAACACCGCCCAAAACAGCTCGAATTTGAGATTGGCGAACAGTTCGAGTAGAACAACGCTCATCTCTATCCTGTGGCTTCGGTCCATTCTTAAAAATTTTCAAAAAGTTTCAGACGTCAAAACAGGTAAAGTCTCTTTAGGCTTAAAGATTCAAATAGACTTAATAATTCACAATACACAGCAAAACATTCACTACATGTGACTCGGCGCAAGGGTCCTAGGTACTGCAGGGGCCTCTCCCTGTCATAAGCACTGTAGGCCCTTTGCCCCTGGGGTCACATATTGGCCAAGATTTTGCTCTCCCTAGACAGCTTCTTACGCCAACTCTACTCACCCCTTTTTTTATATTGTGTACCTGGTGTAACCTGTTTTGGTCTACTCATCACCCTTCTATATACTGACTTAAACTACATATTTACATTTTTGAACCTATTTACATTTCCCACTTGTTATGGTTTACTCCCTGTATCTGAGTGGTGGGTGTCCAAAATTAATACGTGATGACCTCCGTAAAACTGGTATCCCAGTGGTGCGTAAGCCTGGTGTGGAGCGAACACTACTTACTGACTCATGTGTTGATCTACGTAGCACAGGTATGCCGGAGTATCTTCCCACTCCCCTAGTGGGAATGGCAGGTACTCTGATTGCAGGATTCCCTTGCTCGGCTGCAGCAGGTGGATCTTCTGCTCTTGATCCTTCTACTGGTTGTGGGAATGTCAACATGGGAATTAAATATGCTCCTTCTATTTGGGGCCAATCTGCGGGTAACTCTCCTAAGATTGTCTAAATTGTCCTTGGCGTCTCTTCTTCTGGTATGGGACAAGGGATATATTCTTTTTGTTGTAAGGGTTGAGGACACTTCTTTAAGTGGTCTCGGGACACTGTTGCTGTTGTTTTTCCGTTATCCTTGCTGATTAGACAGGTTTTCTGGTTTTCAAAATTGGATGGTAATACAGTGTATGGTTCTTCTTCCCACTCATTATCTAGCTTATGAAGTCTCTTTTTCCTTTTCAAAACCAATTCTCCAGGGGTTATCGGGATTCCTTGTGCATTTTTATTAAAATTGGTTTCTTGTCTTTCTCTGGATTTTGCTAGACTTTTTTCAACACATTCTTGTATTTTCTTGTATTGTTCTGTTCTTCTAGTATCCCAATCTGCACTTGAGGGGTCTTCCTCAGGAACTACAATGCCCATTTCAAAGTCCACTGGCAATTTTCCTGGTCTCGCTCTCATCAAGTATGCCGGGGTACAATTAGTTGAGCTTACTGGGATGTTGTTATAGATGTCAATCAGATCTGGTAATTTCTCTGGCCATCTGTTTCTGTCTTCCAAGGGTAGAGTCTTCAGCAATTCTATTACCACGTGATTCATTTTTTCGCACATTCCGTTAGTTTGGGGATGGTAAGGCGTGGTACGAATTTTCTTGCATCCATACAAGCTACAGAACTCTTGAAATATTTACGCTTCAAAGGCAGGACCCTGATCTGTCAATATCTGTTCTGGATATCCATGTGGCCTGCAGAAATAAGCTTGAAAGGTTCTTGCTGCTGTCTGAGCTGTCAAGTCCTTCAAAGGAGCTACCACTAGGAATCTGGAATAGTGGTCCACCATGGTAAGAGCATAAGTATAGCCTGATCTACTGGGTGTGAGTTTGACATGATCCAAGGCTACTAGCTCAAGGGGCTGTTTGGTTATGATAGGCTGAAGTGGTGCTTTCTGGTTGTTACAATCTCCTCTTCTTAATGAGCATGGGCCACAATTTTTACACCATTTTTCTATGGAAGACCTCATGCCAATCCAATAAAACCTCTCACGTAACAGTATTTCCAGTTTCTCCATCCAAAGTGTCCTGCTCCATCATGGTACGCTTCCAATACCATTTGGATGTCTCTCTTTGGAACCACAACTTGCCATACCATTTCATGTGTCCTTGGATTGATATACTGTCTGCACAATTGGTTTTTATAGATAAATAACCTGGTTCTTTCTTGACACAGGTATTGGGCCTCTGGGGGAGCATTCTTCTCAATTTTGGAATCCGGTTGGGTTACCAGCCTCTTCACTATGCTTACTGCCGGATCGCTGTCTTGGGTTTCTTTCCATCCATAATGAGGCAGCGGGTTTAGTGCAACATCCTGATGGTTCTGGTAGATATGGGTTTCTGTTATTTTCCATTTTCTACTTTTATGGAAAGCTGGAAGTTCTATTTCCTCCAAGTCATCTGTTTCTTCTTCAAGCACTTGCAAATGTACTTGAGGATTTCTGGAGAGGGCATCAGCAATTGCATTTCCACGGCCTGTTCGGTACTTGATGGTAAAGTTGTAGTTCGATAGCCGGGCCATCCAGCGCTGCTCCAATGCACCAAGCTTTGCAGTATCCAAGTGTGTTAGTGGATTATTGTCGGTAAAGATGGTAAATTTTGAAGCTGCTAAGTAATGCTTGAACCTCTCCGTGACTGCCCAGACCAAGGCCAGGAACTCCAACTTAAAGGAACTGTAATTTTCCGGTTTCCTCTTGGTAGGTCGAAGTCTTCTACTGGCATAGGCAATTACTCTTTCCTTGCCTTCTTGTATTTGGGACAGTACTGCTCCCAGGCCTACATTACTTGCATCCGTGAAGAGGACAAATGGTAGGTTATAATCTGGGTACGCCAAGATTTCTTCACCAGTCAGGGCCTGTTTCATTTGTTGGAAGGAGTCTTCTTGTTTCTTTCCCCATTCCAACGATGGCTCTGAAGACCTTCTCTTCTTAGCTTGGTCTACCAGAATATCTTGTTGGGGTGCTGCCATCTTCATGTAGCCCTTAATAAATCTTCTGTAATACCCAACCAAACCTAAGAACTGACGTACCTCTCTGACGGTGGTCGGCCTCTGCCAGTCCTGGATAGCTGTCAATTTTTCCGGATCTGGTGCTACGCCATCCGCGCTGACCACATGCCCCAGGTATTGGACTTTTGGCTTCAGCAGGTAACATTTAGATGGTTTGAGCTTCATTCCATACTTTGTTAGAGCTGTAAATACCTCAACCAGGTGTTCCAGATGTTCTTCATGGGTTTTAGAATACAGTATGACGTCATCCAGGTATAAAAGTACTGTCTCAAAATTCCGGTGTCCCAGGCAGCACTCTCTGAAACGTCCCCGGTGCATTGCATAACCCAAATGGCATGCTATTGAATTTGCATAGGCCCATTGGTGTTGTGAATGCTGTTTTCTCCCGGTCTTCTTCTGCAACGGAGACCTGCCAATACCCACTAGTGAGATCTAATGTGGAGAAATACTTAGCAGTCTTTAATGCAGCAAGAGACTCCTCTATCCGGGGTAACGGGTAAGCATTAGTGTTGAGCGAGCACTAAAATGCTCGGGTGCTCGAAGCTCGGGCCAAGCTCACTTTGATACTCGGGTGCTCGACCCGAGCAACGAGCCCAATGTTAGTCTATGGGAGACCCGAACATTTTTGCGGCGGCTCCCCCGGCAGTCTGTAGAAAGCCTAAAAAGTGCCCAAAACGATAGTGACAGTGCTCAAATGACATGGGGACAGCATGGGGATCGCCCCTGGAAGCATTTCTGACCCCCAGGTCACTGCTGTCAACAACGTGGTCAGAGGTATTAAGCCACTTTTACAGGCTCACGATAAAACGTTCAAAAACGAAACTGAAAGTGCCTTCCTGTGAAATATGTTAACCCCTTAACGACCATGGTTCTTTCTGTTTTTGTGTTTTCCTTTTTTGCTCCCCTTCTTCCCAGAGCCATAACTTTTTTAATTTTCATTCAATATGGCCATGTGAGGGCTTATTTTTTGCGGGACGAGTTGTACTTTTAAAGACCATCACTGGTTTTACCATATCTTGTGCTGGAAAATGGGAAAAAAATTCCAAGTGCGGTGAAACTGCAAAAAAAAATGAAATTCCACGGTTGTTTTTTGGGTCCTTTTTTTACCACGTTCACAGATTGCTAAAACTGACCTGCCATCATTATTTTCCAGGTCGTTACGAGTTCATAGACACCAAACATGTATAGGTTCTTTTTTATTTAAGTAGTGAAAAAAAAATCCAAAGCTTGCTAAAAAAGCAAAAAAAAATGACGCCATTTTCCGAGACCCTTAGCTTCTCCATTTTTCGGGATCTGGGGCCAGGTGAGGGCTTATTTTTTGTGTGCCGGGCTGACGTTTTTATTGATAACATTTTGGGGTAGAGCCGATGTTTTGATCGCCCGTTATTGCATTTTATAGCAAGGTTGTAGCGACCAAAAAAACTTAATTCTGGCGTTTAAAATTTTTTCCTCGTTACGCCGTTTACTGATTGTATTAATTCTTCTTTTATATTGATAGATCGGGCGATACCAAATATGTGTATGTGGTTTTTGTTTTATATATATATATATTTTATTTTGAATGGGGCGAAAGGGGGGTGACTTAAACTTTTATATATTTTTTATTTTTTTTATTTTTTTTAAAACTTTTTTTTACACTTTCTGCTTGCTTCTATAGTCTCCAGAGGAGACTAGAAGCAGCAGTTGTCTGATTGCTTCAACTGCATACAAGCGATGAGCAGATCGCTTGTATGCAGGAGAAATGCTCACTTGCCACTGACCACTAGGTGGCTCTCATAGCAATTGAGACATGACAACCACAGGCGTCTGCTGCAGACCCTGAGTTGTCATGCCCTCCCATTGGTGACCCGCGATCACGTGACGGGGTCACTGATGGGCGGGGCTTAGGACTCCCGGAAGCGCGAGTTAAATGCCACTGTCAGAGATTTAACATATTAACAGCCGCGGGTGGATTGCGATTCCAATAATCAGCTGACATGTGCTCGCTTCAGTGCGGGCTCACCGTCGGAGCCCCCGCTGAACCGGCCTTCCCGACCTGGTGCGTACTATTACTGACCAGGTCGGAAAGGGGTTAAGGAACATCCTTTCCAGGGTAAAGACTTGTGTATAAGGTAAAATAAATAACCAAAAACAAAAATACTTCTCCACACCTTGGGCTATGTTCACAAGTAGCATTTTTTATGCGTTTTTGCACGTTTGTATTGCTTTCAACCGTGACAAATGCATTCACCGGGAAATGTCATTTTAACATTTTACAACCTTATCTGGCCATGTGATGTGTGACACATGTATACAGTGCTAAAAAGACATGGAAACAGCATGGGGAAGACCCCTGGAAGCATCTCTGACACCCAGGTCACTGCCTAAAAGTGTGCCCATCAGAAGTGATCCTTGCCGCATCAGAAGATGCAGACTTGCAACTATCCCCGTGCAAGTCCTTGTCCCAGGGCAGTGTTCAATTGTACCTCCCCCATAACTTGCAATACAAGCGCAAGTATGCAGCCTGCCACCCACCGACCCCCCAGGCTGCAATACCATACTGCTAGCTTGCTTGCACTTGAAATTGGGCCTTTTAGGCATGTGGAGGTGGAATCTGACCACCACGTCATGGCTGCGTCGGTAGCCTGGTATTCATACTCAGTCCCCAGCCGCCCGGCGGCCGGGTGTCCACACTTGGTCCCCAGCCGCCAGGGGGCGGCCGGGTGTCCATACTCAGTCCCCAGCCGCCCCGCGGCCGGGTGCCCACACACAGTCCTCAGCCGCGTGGGGGTGGCCGGGTGTCCATAAACGGTCCCCAGCCGCACCTATTTGTCCCGGTGCGCCTTATACACAAGCGCACATGCCAAAACATTACCTGTGCCCTCCCCAGTGCATTTAGTGGGAAGGACAGCCTAACCACAAACACGTGGACAAGTGAATGTGGCCAGGAATGGTCCATCTCACTGATGCCGTCACACTGGGTTAATATTGTGGAAGCCGGGACACAGTTGGACACAGGGATGCAACACGTCCTCCAGACATAAAGGATTGTGGGTCCTGGGTCAATCAGGCTTCAACACAAAGTTCAGAAGGTAGACAGCAGCAGTGGTCGGCCTCCTACACAACGAGTAAATTATTCATGATCATGAGGCCATCCACCTCCTTAGCTTTCTGTTCCTTGGAATGCAAGCGCATGTATGTAGTAGCAGCTAGGCCTGAGGTGGTCAGCGTTTTGGTTCATATTCTACCTCCTTCGAGTATTGCTGGATGTTTTCCTGCTACTATCCCAGTTCTATGACTCCCGTTAAAACAAAGCTTCAGGTGATGAATGATGGATGAGGTGGTGACAAAGGAGAAAGAGCAGGAGGAACAGGGACCATTCACATCAATATCAGGCCAGCCAACCACACATGTCTTGTAGGATATGTTTCCGCACCAAAAGGAGCAGTTCAGCTACACAGTTATAAGGCATACAGTGAATGCAATGCCTACCAAAAATTTTGAGGCACTCCAATGCCCCTTGGAAGTGACATGGAGGTCAGAGGGCCATAACTAAACCGTTTTTTCCATTTATAGCAACTGGGTCTCCTGTACACTGTTGGCCTAAGCAGGGAATGGAAGGCTTTCCAAAAATTATTAGGCACTGCAATGCCCCTTGAAACAGACGTGGATTACAGTGTATTAAAAACCTTCTACCCATTATTGGGGAGTGGGTCTCCCTTAGTGTTCGCCTATGCATTGAAAAGCAAAAGCTGACAAAAATTAGGAGGAAATGCAATGCCCGTTGCAAGAGTCATGGAGGTTAGAGGTAATTAAAAACAACATGTCAATGCCCCTTGGAAGAGCTGTGGAGTTCAGAGTGGTTTAACAAGACGGTTTTAATGCCCCTTAGAAGAGACGTGGAGTTCAGAGTGGTTTAACAAGACAGTTTTAATGCCCCTTGGAAGAGATGTGGAGGTCACAGTAGCTTAACAAGATGGTTTTAATGCCCCTTGGAAGAGACGTGGAGTTCAGAGTGGTTTAACAAGACAGTTTTAATGTCCCTTGGAAGAGTGGTGGAGGATACAGTGGAATAAAAAGACAATATCAATGCCCCGTGGAAGAGACGTGGAGGTCACAGTAGCTTCACAAGACGGTTTTAATGCCACTTGGAAGAGTGGTGGAGGTCGCAGTGGAATAAAAAGACAATATCAATGCCCCTTGGAAGAGTGGTGGAGGTTACAGTGGAATAAAAAGACAATATCAACGCCCTGTGGAAGAGACGTCGAGGTCACAGTAGCTTAACAAGACGCTTTTAATGCCCCTTGGAAGAGTGGTGGAGGTCGCAGTGGAATAAAAAGACAATATTAACGACCCTTACAAGAGCCATGCAGTACAGCATATTAAAAACATTATTCCCATTATTGGAGAGTGGGTCTCCCATAGTCTTTGACTATGCCTTCCAAGCAAAAGCTGCCAAAAATTAGGAAGGGGGAAGTTGCAATGTCCCTTACAAGAGCCATGCAGTACAGCATATTAAAAACATTATTCCCTTTATTGGGGAGTGGGTCTCCCATAGTATTTGCCTATGCCTTCCAAGCAAAAGCTGCCAAAAATTAGGACAGAGGAACTTGCAATGCTGGCAACATGGACCACGGTCACCCTGGTGGTATAGTGGTTGTGGAGGCTGAGGATAAGGAGAAGAGCAAAAAACAGCCGAAACGAGGAAGCGTATACCCATGTGTGGGTGTGAAGCGGTGCATGGGAATACACCTCCCGAAATAACACAGTGGATTTGACTTTATGTTACTCTGCTGTCATTTGGTGGTGATGAGAAGTCTGGCCCAATCCAGCCCTTGTTCATTTTGATAATGGTCAGCTTGTCAGCATTGTCAGTTGACAGGCGAGTGCGCTTATCAGTTATAATTCCCCCAGTGGCACTAAAAACACGCTCCGATAACACGCTAGCGGCAGGGCAGGCCAGGACCTCCAAGGCATACAGAGTGAGTTCATTCCAAGTGTCCAGCTTGGATACCCAATAATTAAAAGGCACAGAGGAATCACGGAGGACGCTGGTACTCCCTCACCATCTTTTGAAACTTTCCACTCCTTGTGAGAGTACCCTGCGCCTCAGGGCCTGTAAGCTGGGCAGGTCTCAGAAAACTGTCCTAGAACATTGACAGTGTTCCCCTGCCTCTGCTGGATTGGAGTTTCGTCTCTCTCGCCTGTATGCCTTAGTTGGGCAGCGAACTGTGACCTCTGCCGCTACCGTGTTCAGATGGGAATATTTTTAATAGTTCTGCAGCAAGGGCCTTCTGGTACTGCCCCATTTTTGTAGACCTCTCCAACTCAGGAATAAGAGAGTGAAAGTTCTCCTTGTAGAGGGGGTCTAAAAGTGTCATCAACCAGTATTGACTGTCACCCAACACTTTGACAATGCGAGGGTCACGGTTAAGGCAGCGTAACATAAAGTCAGCCATGGGTGCCAGACTGGTAACGGGCAAGACTTCCGTGTCCTCACCAAGATGACGACTGATAGTGTTGAGCGATCACTAAAATGCTAGGGTGCTCGAAGCTCGGGCCGAGCTTACCGTGATACTCGGGTGCTCGAGCCGAGCAACGAGCCCAATGTTAGTCTATGAGAGACCCGAGCATTTTTGCGGCAGCACCCCCGGCAGTCTGTAGAAAGCCTAAAAAGAGCCCAAAACAATAGTGACAGTGCTCAAAAGACATGGGGGCAGCATGGGGATTGCCCCTGGAAGCATTTCTGACCCCCAGGTCACTGCTGTCAACAACGTGGTCAGAGGTATTAAGCCACTTTTGCGGGCTCACAATTAAACGTTCAAAAACGAAACTGAAACGGTTTTCCTGTGAAATATGTTAAGGAATTTCCTTTCCAGGGTAAAAACTTGTGTATAAGGTAAAATAAATAACCAAAAGCAAAAATACTCCTCCACACCTTGGGCTATGTTCACAAGTAGCATTTTTCATGCGTTTTTGCACTTTTGTATTGCTTTCAACCGTGACAAATGCGTTCACCGGGAAATGTAATTTTAACATTTTACAACCTTATCTGGCCATGTGCTGTGTGACACATGCATACAGTGCAGAAAAGACAAGGGATCAGCATGGGGAAGACCCCAGGTCACTGTCTAAAAGTGTGCCCATCAGAAGTGATCCTTGCCGCATCAGAAGATGCAGACTTGCAACTATCCCCGTGCAAGTCCTTGTCCCAGGGCAGTGTTCAATTGTACCTCCCCCATTCCTTGCAATGCAAGCGAAAATATGCAGCCAACCACCCACCCACCCGCAGGCTGCAATACCATACTGCTAGCTTTCACTTGAAATGGGGCCTTTTAGTTTGGAGGAGGCCGAAGCTGGCCACTACCTCATGGCCGCTTCGGCAGCGAGGTATCCATACTCAGTCCCCAGCCGCCCGGCGGCCGGTTGTCCACACTCGGTCCCCAGCCGCCAGGTGGTGGCCAGGTGTCCATACTCGGTCCCCAGCCGCCCTGATTTCTCCTGTCACCTTCCCCCACACTTTTCTTAGCCTGGCCTGCTTTAGGGCAGCATTGGACGAGCCCACCAGAGAACCAGACTCCTCCGGTGGGCCCTGGCTTCTCCATCAGGGGAGTTGAGAGTGCCTAGGTGAGGAGCATGATGATGATGATAGAAGTTAGCATCTGCTATGTTTTCTTGGAATGCAAGCGCATGTATGTAGTAGCGGTTAGGCTTGAGGTGGTCCTCGTTTTGGCGCATATCCTACCTCCTCCGAGGGTTGCTGGATGTTTTCCTGCTACTATCCCAGTTCTATGACTCCCATTAAAACAAAACTTCAGGTGATAAATGATGGATGAGGTGGTGGCAAAGGAGAAAGAGCAGGAGGAACAGGGACCATTCACATCAATATCAGGCCAGTCAACCAGATATGTCTTGTAGGATATGTTTCTGTAACAAAAGGAGCGGTTCGGCTACACAGTTATAGGGCATACAGTGAGTGCAATGCCTACCAAAAATTTCGAGCCACTCCAATGCCCCTTGGAAATGACATGGAGGTCAGAGGGCGTTAACTAAACCTTTTTTTCGATTTTTAGCAACTGGGTCTCCCGTGCACTGTTGGCCTAAGCAGTGAATGGAAGGCTTTCCAAAAATTATAAGGAACTGCAATGCCCCTTACAAGAGCCATGTGAAGCACCCCAGGGGTCTGGTCACCACAGTAATAGAGATATTACGTCGGAGAGCAAGTGGGAGGTTTCCTGGTCAGGATCCCTTAAACATGCAACATCCTTCTGCCCCAGTCCTGGGAGGGGAGAATTCTGTCCTTATAAACTGGATCTGGGGCGAGGTTGAGTGAGTCAGAGAACAGTCAGAGTCAGAGTGAGAGCAAGGGAAAGTAACAGCAAGGAGCTCTGTAGGAGCTAGGAGCTAAAGACCAGGGGCTGGAAGCTGAGCAGAGCTCGCCCTGGCAGAAGACAATAGGAACCGGACACAGGAGTCTGAAGCTGTGAGGACTTATATATCCAGCAGCAGAAACCAGCCGGCAGGGGATTTCAGGTCCTCTGGCCATAGAAGCCCGGAGGCTCAGTCACAAGCAAGGGACCAGCACTGTCGTCGTGGAGCAGAGGCTAACAGAAGGCCCCAAGTCACCAGCCATACGGGTGAGCACTACACGGTACACTCAGGGACGTGGGCTACTTCTACCCACCTACAGCAAGGTAGCCAGGAAGAGTGCAGACAGACGGGGAGGCCTACAACTCCACCTGGCCAGGGGAACTCCTGCTTGCTCACAGACTGACCAGGCCTCTTATGCTAGCCAGTACTCCCGGGAGGGTCTACCTTATAATCATCAGTAAAGACCCTGAACTGCACTGCAAAGACTCTGAGTCGTTCCTGCTGCGCTCGTTCACCATCACCCCCATCATCCACACTCACTGCCCTGAGGCTATACTCCTTCCGAGGGGAGTTATCCCATTCTATGCTGTGCACACAACACCAGCCTCAGCGGTCTGCCTCGCAGCGGTGGTACTCCCTGACCACAATCCACGGGTGGCGCAGTCGGACAATTAACCTCAAAACCTAAGAAAGACTGCCACTGGTTTGACCAGCCTGAGCCACGGGACCGGGTCGCCGCCACGGAGCCTACAGACCCCAGAGACCCAGCACCGGGTATCCCACACACGTGTACACACGGCCCAGGGGGCGCATCACATGCAGTACAGCATATTACAAACATAAGTCCCATTATTGGGGAGTGGGTGTCCCATAGTATTTGCTTATGCCTTGCAAGCAAAAGCTGCCAAAAATTAGGACGGAGCAACTTGCAATGCCCCTTACAAGAGCCATGCAGTACAGCATATTACAAACATAAGTCCCATTATTGGGGAGTGGGTCTCCCATAGTATTTGCTTATGCTTTCCCAGCAAAAGCTGCCAAAAATTATGACGGAGCAACTTGCAATGCCCCTTACAAGAGCCATGCAGTACAGCATATTACAAACATAAGTCCCATTATTGGGGAGTGGGTCTCCCATAGTATTTGCTTATGCTTTCCCAGCAAAAGCTGCCAAAAATTAGGACGGAGCAACTTGCAATGCCCCTTACAAGAGCCATGCAGTACAGCATATTACAAACATAAGTCCCATTATTGGGGAGTGGGTGTCCCATGGTATTTGCTTATGCTTCCCCAGCAAAAGCTGCCAAAAATTAGGACGGAGGAACTTGCAATGCTGGCACCCTGGTGGTATAGTAGTGGTGGAGGCTGAGGATAAGGAGAAGAAGATTAAACAGCCGAAACGAGGAAGCGTATACCCATGTGTGGGTGTGAAGCGGTGCATGTGAATACACCTCCCGAAATAACACAGTGGATTTGACTTTATGTTACTCTGCTGTCATTTGGTGGTGATGAGAAGTCTGGCCCAATCCAGCCCTTGTTCATTTTGATAAGGGTCAGCTTGTCAGTATTGTAAGTTGACAGGCGAGTGCGCTTATCAGTTATAATTCCCCCAGCGGCACTAAAAACAAGCTCCGGTAGCACGCTAGCGGCAGGGCAGGCCAGGACCTCCAAGGCGTACAGAGCGAGTTCATTCCAAGTGTCCAGCTTGGATACCCAATAATTAAAAGGCACAGAGGAATCACGGAGGTTGCTGGTACGATCGGCAAGGTACTCCCTCACCATCTTTTGAAACTTTCCACTCCTTGTGAGAGTACCCCGCGCCTCAGGGCCTGTAAGCTGGGCGGGTGTCAGAAAACTGTCCCAGAACGTTGACAGTGTTCCCCTGCCTCTGCTGGATTGGAGTTGCATCTCTCTCGCCTGTACGCCTTGGTTGGGCAACGAACTGTGACCTCTGCCGCTAGCGTGTTCAGATGGGAATAAGAGAGTGAAAGTTCTTATTGTAGCGGGGGTCTACAAGTGTCACCAACCAGTAATGACTGTCACCCAACATTTTGACAACGCGAGGGTCACAGTTAAGGCAGCGTAACATAAAGTCAGCCATGCGTGCCAGACTGGTAACGGGCAAGATTTACGTGTCCTCACCAAGATGATGACTAACCATGCTCTCCTCCTCCTCCTCCTCTTCCTCCACCCCCCTGTCCTCAGGCCACCCACGCTGAACCGACGGTATAACACTTGAACAGGTACTACCGTCTGCAACGCATGATAGCAGCTCCTGTTCTTCCTCCTCCTCCTCCTCCTCCTCTCCCTCATTGTCCCCCAATGCACGTTGGGATGAGATGAGGCTGGGCTGTGTGTAATCGCCCGCTACGGCTTCTTGATCCATCTCATCATACTCTGGCTGCAATGCCTCCTCTTTAATTCTCTGCAGAGAGCGTTGCAAAAGACAGACAAGTGGGATGCTGACACTAATGATGGCGTCATCGCCACTCACCATCTTGGTGGCCTCCTCAAAGTTTGTCAGGATGGTACATATGTCAGACATCCAGGTCCACTCCTGAGGTCTTATGTGTGGAGTCTGACCTGAATATCGACGGCCTTGTTGCAGCTGGTACTCCACAACTGCTCTGTTCTGCTCACAAATCCTTTGCAACATGTGGAGGGTAGAGTTCCAACGTGTGGGGACATCACACACCAGTCGGTGTGCCGGAAGCTGCAAACGCTGCTGCAACACAGCAAGGGCGGCGGATGCTGTAGCCGACTTGCGAAAATGAGCTGACAGGCGGCGTACTTTCACGAGCAGATCTGGCAACTCGGGGTACGATTTAAGAAACCGCTGAACCACGAGGTTAAGCACATGAGCCAGGCATGGTACGTGTGTGATCTCACCTCGCCTCAGAGCCGCCACCAGGTTGCGGCCATTGTCACACACGACCATGCCGGGATGTAGGTTCAGCAGTCTCAGCCACAGATCTGCCTGCTCTTTCACAGCTGTCCACAACCCACAAGCAGTGTGAGGTTTATCACCTAAGCTTAAGAGTTTCAGCACAGCCTGTTGCTGTTGGCGGAGGCAGTACTGCAATGCTTCCAGCTTGTAACTGATGTGGTGATATCTGAGATGGAGGCTGAACATGAGGAGGAGGAGGAGGAGGAGGATGCGCAGGAGCTGTACACTGTGGGGGCAACTCTGACTGACATAGGGCCCGCAATCCTCGGTGTGGGGAGGATGTGTTCCGTCCCAAGGTCCGACTGGGTCCCGGCTTCCACTATGTTTACCCAGTGTGCCGTCAGAGAGATGTACCGTCCCTGGCCACAAGCACTTGTCCACGTGTCCGTTGTCAGGTGGACTCTCCCAGTAACTGCGTTGTTGAGGGCACGGCAGATGCTTTCGGACACGTGCTTGTGTAGTGCGAGGATGGCAAACCGGGCAAAATAGTGTCGGCTGGGGACCGAGTACCGAGGGACGGCCACCGCCATAAGATTGTGGAAGGATTCCGTCTCCACCAGCCTAAAAGGCAGCATTTCCAATGCAAGAAGTCGTGAAATGTGCGAATTTAGGACTGTGGCCTGTGGGGCGTTAGCTGCGAATTTCCGCTTTGGTTCAAAGGTCTGGGATATGGACAATTGAACGCTGCGGTGGGACATGGACGTGGACGTTGATGCTGTTTCTTGAGATAGTGCCATAACAAGTGAAGACTGCGAGGAGGGGGCATATTTACATGCAGTATGGACAGGGGATTGCCTTGCACACACAACAACGGGTTCTATTGCACGCACAACAGTGGAAGAAGCAGTGGTGACACCCGCTGACACTGGTCGTGGACCCTGGGTTTCGCCCCACAAAGTCGGGTGCTTTGCTGCTATGTGCCTGATCATGCTGGTGGTGGTCAGGCTGGTAGTTTTGTCGCCCCTGCTGATGCTGGCATGGCAGGTGGAACATATGGCCTTTTTGGGGTTATCAGCAGAGTCTTTAAAAAAATTCCAGACTCTGGAAGACATACCGCTTGTACTGGCAACGTCCCTCGTGTTGGTGTTACGGGGAACGGTTGCCGGCCTTCTGTCTTCGGCCACCACACTGCTTCTTCCTGCCTGTTGGGGTACTCTGCCTCCCTCCCCCTGTGTGCTGCTGGCCTCACTCTGCATGTCCTCCTTCCACGTTGGGTCAGTTACTAGATCATCCACCACCTCCTCCTCTTCCACTTCCTCACTTCCTGGCAATTGTGTCTCGTCATCGTCCACCTCTTGTGACAGATTGCCAACGTCGAATTCCTGTGGCCGTGGCTGTTCAAATATTTGGGCATAGCAACATGGGATCTCCTCTTCCACCACTTCAAGCGTATCAGACGAGGGGCCCAAATATGGAAATTGACCAGTGAACAGCTCTTCAGAGTGTCCAAGTGTGGGATCACTTGCTGTCTGACGACACTCGGCATGGTGGGAGGAAGGAGCATCAGGGTGAGGAGGAGTATGCGGTTGAGACTCACGGCTACTAAGAGTTGACCGTGTGGAAGACAGACCGGAGGTGGTGGTGCCCAGGTAACTGGAAGTATTGTCTGCTATCCAATTAATAACCTGTTCACACTGATCAGTTCTCAATACTGGTGTTGTTCTGTGCTTCCCTAGTAATTCGGTCAAGAAGTGGGAGCGAGAAGATGTGGCTGTTGGTTGTGGCACATTTTTACCTTGGCCACGGCCCCGTCCTCTGCACGAACCATCACCAGAACGTCCACTTCCACGTCCCTTGCCACGCGCCTTGCCCATTGTAAATGAAGTAAAATAGCTTACACTTGCACTATCAAAGGAAAAAGGATAATAAAGAGTAGATTAGAACCGTGGAAGAGGAAAACCACAGTTATTGTTTACTGGGGTATACCACACTTTTTTAAATAGAGATATTTGCGGCTGAACAGTGAGCGACACACTCAAACTGCTTTTTTTTTAGATACCAAAGGCCCAAAACTGGATAGTACAGCGATTTGACCCGTGGATCTGCGAAACCACACTGGGATGTCGGGCCTACACAAGACTATTTTCAACAGATATATTTTTGTGTCACAACAGTCAGGAGACACTACTGTTTTTCTTTACGGAAAAAACTACCAAAACCTGAATAATAGAGATTTTTTACTGTGGAACAGCAAAACCACAGTTATAATTTACTGGTGTATACCAGGCTTTTTAAAATATATATATTTGCGGCTGGACAGTGAGCGACACACTCAAACTGTTTTTTTTAGATACAAATGGCCCAAAAGTGGATAATACAGAGGTTTGTACCGTGGAACTGCAAAACCACACTTGTATTTCTCGGGCCTACGCCAGACTATTTTCTACAGATATATTTGTGTCTGAAAAATCAGGGAGACACTATTTTTTTTTTTTTTACAGCAAAAAATGCAAAAAGCAGGATAATAGAGATTTTTTACCGTGGAACAGCAAATGCACACTTCTGTCTCTCTGGCCTACACCAGACTATTTTCAACAGATATATTTGTGTCTGAAAAATCAGGGAGACACTATTATTATTTTTACACAGCAAAAAATGCCAAAAATAGGATAATAGAGATGTTTTACCGTGGAACATCAAAACCACAGTAATAATTTACTGGTGTATACCAGGCTTTTTAAAATATATATATATTTGCGGCTGAACAGTGAGCGACACACTCAAACTGTTTTTTTTAGATACAAATGGCCCAAAAGTGGATAATACAGAGGTTTGTACCGTGGAACTGCAAAACCACACTTGTATTTCTCGGGCCTACACCAGACTATTTTCAACAGATATATTTGTGTCTGAAAAATCAGGGAGACCCTATTTTTTTTTTTTACAGCAAAAAATGCAAAAAGCAGGATAATAGAGATTTTTTACCGTGGAACAGCAAAAGCACACTTCTGTCTCTCTGGCCTACACCAGACTATTTTCAACAGATATATTTGTGTCTGAAAAATCAGGGAGACACTATTATTATTTTTATACAGCAAAAAATGGCAAAAACAGGATAATAGAGATGTTTTACCGTGGAACATTAAAACCACAGTAATAATTTACTGGTGTATACCAGGCTTTTTAAAATATATATATATTTGCGGCTGAACAGTGAGCGACACACTCAAACTGTTCTTTTTAGATACAAATGGCCCAAAAGTGGATAATACAGAGGTTTGTACCGTGGAACTGCAAAACCACACTTGTATTTCTCGGGCCTACACCAGACTATTTTCAACAGATATATTTGTGTCTGAAAAATCAGGGAGACCCTATTTTTTTTTTTTACAGCAAAAAATGCAAAAAGCAGGATAATAGAGATTTTTTACCGTGGAACAGCAAAAGCACACTTCTGTCTCTCTGGCCTACACCAGACTATTTTCAACAGATATATTTGTGTCTGAAAAATCAGGGAGACACTATTATTATTTTTATACAGCAAAAAATGGCAAAAACAGGATAATAGAGATGTTTTACCGTGGAACATCAAAACCACAGTAATAATTTACTGGTGTATTCCAGGCTTTTTAAAATATATATATATTTGCGGCTGAACAGTGAGCGACACACTCAAACTGTTCTTTTTAGATACAAATGGCCCAAAAGTGGATAATACAGAGGTTTGTACCGTGGAACTGCAAAACCACACTTGTATTTCTCGGGCCTACGCCAGACTATTTTCAACAGATATATTTGTGTCTGAAAAATCAGGGAGACACTATTTTTTTTTTTTTTACAGCAAAAAATGCAAAACGCAGGATAACAGAGATTTTTTACCGTGGAACAGCAAAAGCACACTTCTGTCTCTCTGGCCTACACAAGACTATTTTCAACAGATATATTTGTGTCTGAAAAATCAGGGAGACACTATTATTATTTTTATACTGCAAAAAATGCCAAAAACAGGATAATAGAGATGTTTTACCATGGAACATCAAAACCACAGTAATAATTTACTGGTGTATACCAGGCTTTTTAAAATATATATATATATTTGCGGCTGAACAGTGAGCGACACACTCAAACTGTTTTTTTTAGATACAAATGGCCCATAGAACTGCAAAACCACACTTCTATTTCTCTGGCCTACACCAGACTATTTTCAACAGATATATTTGTGTCTGAAAAATCAGAGGCACACTTTTTTTTTTTTGGGGGGTGGGGGCACCAAAAGGTTAATAAGATGGGTATTTGTACATTGTGAAGGAGGAAAAAAAAAGAGGATTTAGATTAAAAAAAAGGATTTTTCCTGGCCCCCGGGACCTGGAGCTAAGTCCAGCAATTTCAGCAACAGGAGCAGCACACAGGACTGTAATGCAGCGTTTGCTGGTATAACCACTGCGTCTCCTATACAGCCTGCCTGCCTGCCTGATATACCTGGGATGGATATTAGTCCTGAGAAGGACTGTTTGTTTGATCTGGCAGCCTTTACAGACCCTACACTAACTATTTTGCAGGATATATCTCTCCCTAAATCAGCAGCGCTGTCCCTACACTGTCTGATCCGGAGCGACTGTGTCCAAGATGGTGGCGCCCGGTTTTAAATACTCGAGGTGACGCTGTGGGGCCAGCCAAACACTGTAATGCCCACAAACAACATGGCTGCGACATTACAGTGACTGGCTGGCAATCCCTGCATGTTCATTGGCTCTGTAAAGAGCGCCAAACATGCAGGGCGGAGACCCGAGCTCCCGCCCGAGTAACCCGGAAATGCTCGGTGCTCGCCGAACATCCCGAGTAGCGTGATGCTCGGGCGAGTACCGAGCAGTGTCGAGCATGTTCGCTCAACACTAGTAAGCATATTTGTGAGTGATCTTATTGACCTCCCTGTAATCCACACACATCCTCATAGTGCCATCTTTTTTTCTGACTAAGACTAAGGGAGCCGCCCAGGGACTACAGCTATCTCTTATAACCCCGGCCTCCTTCATGTCCTGCAGCATCTTTTTAGCACACTGGTAGTGGTTTGGTGGGATGGGTCTATGTCTCACTTTAATCGGGGGATGATCTCCTGTGGGTATGTGATGGTGTACCCCTTTTATCCTCCCAAAATCGAATTAATGCTTACTGAATACTTGGCTAAACTCTTGTACTACCCAGTAAACTCCTTGCTTCTGGTGGTCGGGAGTGGCATCAGTCCCTATGTGCAACTGCTGACACCACACCTCCAGCTGTCCCTTGAGGTTGTTGTCCTCCGCCTGACTTGACGGGGGCAAGGGCTCTAGTGTCTGTATGTTGTTATTACTGACAGTGTACAGCTTTGCTACAGTAGCATACTGGGGTAGTTTCACTTCTTCCTCACCACAATTCAACACACGGATTGGTACTCTTCCCTTGCGTACATCCACCACGCCTCTAGCTGTCAGCAGTGTAGGTCTATGCTCTGAATATACCGGTTCTACAATTGCCTGGTATTCCTTTCATCTGATACCCATAGCTGCTCGACACCATATCATCATTTCACTGTTTGGTGGTAGTACAATGGGAAACGAGTCTCTTACCCGCGCACTGCCAATCTCCCCCCTAGACAGATTTACCTGTTGCTTGTGAATTAAGGCACAGATTTCTCTTTGAAGGACTCTCCTTCACCCCCAATGCCAGCAGTCTCTGTAATCTGTTGGAGTAAAAACAGCACTTCTTCAAGGCAGTTTTCAATCACATTAGTACAAAACACCATGTAAGGACATTTGTTATTGGGGTCATCTTCTACCACACATAACCCTTGGTCCCTCAACTCCACCCTCCCCAGCTTTATTGTCACTTCTCTAAACCCCACCTGATTCAGTGGTCGACCATTAGCTGCTAAAATGACAAGACTAGAGTCTGGGGGGCTAAGATCAGCATCAGACCAAAATTGCTTGTAAAGGATGTGTGGGATGGTGGTGACTTGTGACCCAGTGTCCAATAGGGCCGATGTGGGAATTCCTTCTAGCGTAATGTTGAGGTACGGACGGCCTCCCACATACCGACTACGCCAGTCATATGGGCCCTGCTATTTTATTCCTGGGGGTTGGCCCTGGGACCCAGGAATCTCGGGTTTAAACGACATCTTCTTGCAAAGTGGCCCGGTTTGTTGCAACGAAGGCAAATGGATTGTCCTGAAGAATCCGTGTGGTCGGTGGCTCTGCGTCGGAATGGTGCGTTGGTCCCCTGAATGGGCGACTTGTTTATCTCCTCCACGGGCGACATGGCTCTGCGTCGGAATGGTGCGTTGGTCCCCTGCACGGGTGACATGAGCTTTCTTCACATCCACGGAGCATCCTCAGGGGATTCAGCTAACTGGATTTTGCTTGGTGGTTGTGCCTCCGGTCTGGCTTGCAAGAGTTTTAACACGTAATTAGAAAAATAGTCCAAATGTCAAAAGAGAGGTGTAAGTGGGGGAAAAGAATCCCCCCGAACACCCTCCTATACCGACTCAAAAGCAACATTGGTTAAAGAGAGAGCAACAGAGTCATCGTGGCTTAGAGAAAAATATACATATTTTATTGAAACATTCATTAAAAAATATAACCCAAACAAAACACAAGTGAAAAGCAAGGTAGACAATGAAATATCCGATCCAGCCAAAACAGAGCCTGCCCTAATATTAAATATTTGATCAGATTGGCATAAATTTACAAATAGGAAAAACTTAGGGCATCAAACCAGAAAAATGCAAACACATGGAAAAACATGAGGGAGCACTGCACCAAAAAATTCCTGACCAAAAAAGTAAGAATTGTAAAGAATTTTTGTATAGTTAAAATTTACTAAAGTGCATGGAAATGTCAGGATTGAATAGGTTGTACTTAGACTGACCATATGGTGGCGCACTTTATAGTGCAATGCTGACAGGCAGTCAGACCAAACCAATCAAATAAGGTGCAGTGTGCATGTTTCCAATGCTGGAAGATATTGGCAAATAGCAGGACATCTTAAACAGAATTCCTCAAGAACAAAATGAGGGAAAATAACCTCTCATAGCTGAATACCTTCATGGCAGGAGAAATCCATCATAATTGGTTGACCCTAAAAAGGCTGATATTCTTACCAATAGCAGGCTGAAGTGGTTGGACAATGATAAGGATGCGTCCCCCCCGGGGGATTCAGCTAACTGGATTTTGCTTGGTGGTTGTGCCTCCGGTCTGGCTTGCTAGAGTTTTAACACGTAGTCCATGTTTTTGGTTAATTGTAACACCTGATTACGCAGCTCATCAGCAGATTCGGGTGCGACAGCTTGTCCTACCACTTTTACAGAGTCTTTAGGGGTAGGCTCTAAATTCATGTGAGAGGTATTAACCTGCCAGGATGGGATTACAGGTTTTGCAGGTAATGGGTCTCATAATACAGTTATAGCATGGTCCTTTAAGGTATTAAAATCCACATCTGGATGATCTAGGACCCACATGTGCACCTGCTGACGGTAAAAGTCTGATCTCAACCCATTCATAAACTGTTCTGTAAGCAATTTATCTTCGTCTTGCACACTTGCTGGATCTACCTGTTTTATGGACCGGAGTGCCGCTTGTAAACATAGGGCAAAGTCTCTGATGGTATCTTGCGGTCTCTGCTTGCATTGGTAGAATAGCATCCTTAGTTCAGACTGTGTGCATTTTTCAAAAGCAGCTTTGAGCTTATCAAACACATTTTCTATAGAGTCTCCATCAGCATCACTCCAAGTCTCAGCTTGTAGCTCCACTGCACCTATTAATTGTCCCTGCACAGCGGAGGCTCGCTGCTTTCCTGTCATTGCATACATGTCCAGTAGAGATGAGCGTTGTTCTACTCGAACTGTTCGCCAATCTCAAATTCGAGCTGTTTTGGGCGGTGTTCGAGCCGGTCGGCGAACACGAACAATTTGAGAAAAATTCGGCTGTTCGAGGTTATGTTCGATAACTGTTCGTGCACCAAAATCATAACTGGATTTTTTCTCAGTAATGATGAAAATTAATGTTAATACGCAGTTTGAGTGTACAGCGGGGTGGGGGGAGGGGCAGGGGATGGATCTCTGCAGGAACAATGAAGATCTCCATTTTTTTTTCTCTTTCCCGCATTTGCAGTGGGGAGGTGCAATCTGTCAGCCTATCAGCAGCGCACACACGGAGCGAAGTGCTTTTTTTCACACAAGCAAGGGCATGTGTGATTGGCAGTGTATGTCACATGTCCTTGCCCTATAAGACCAAGCCATTTTCCCCGTCGCCACCATTTTCTCACTGCTGCAGCTGCGTGTTAGACGGCACCGCTGTTGCTGTGTGCGCTATACCTTGTTAATTTCAAGCCAATTTTCGCACAAATATACAGATAGCTTGGGAGTAGGGAATAGTTGTGATTGCAGTCCTTTTAAGGACTAGGTTACAGCATTTCCTACGACTTTTATCAGGCAGGTCTGTGCTCTTAAATAGATAGATTGTGAGAGTAAAGACTAAATGTAATTGGAGTCCTTTTCAGGACTAGGTTACATCAGTTCCTATCAGTTTTTGCCAGGCAGGTCTGTGCCAGTGCTGTGCAAGTTTTTTTCACAGCATTTGGCTGAATCTAGCAAAGCTAATCCTTTTTGGCCTATTGCAGAGTGTGTTAGTCAGTGGAGTAGCCTATCTGTGTTGCAAGATATACCACCAGTGTATAGAATACCAATTTTTTTACTGCACCTAGTGAAGTAAAATCTTTTGGGCATAGCATCATTCTATTAGTCCATCTATACTGACCTCCATCAGGTTGTAAACTGAATATAATTTTTTTCTGCATCTAGCTCTGAAAAAATATTTGGGCTTCTAGCAGTGTGTGGGACTTGGTCTATTAGTCCATCTATACTGACCTCCATCAGGTTGCAAATTAAAAATAATTTTTTTCTGCATCTAGCTCTGAAAAAATATTTGGGCTTCTAGCAGTGTGTGGGACTTGGTCTATTAGTCCATCTATACTGACCTCCATCAGGTTGCAAATTAAAAATAATTTTTTTCTTCATTTAGCTCTGAAAAAATATTTGGGCTTCTAGCAGCGTGTGGGACTTGGTCTATTAGTCCATCTATACTGACCTCCATCAGGTTGCAAATTAAAAATAATTTTTTTCTGCATCTAGCTCTGAAAAAATATTTGGGCTTCTAGCAGTGTGTGGGACTTGGTCTATTAGTCCATCTATACTGACCTCCATCAGGTTGCAAATTAAAAATAATTTTTTTCTGCATCTAGCTCTGAAAAAATATTTGGGCTTCTAGCAGTGTGTGGGACTTGGTCTATTAGTCCATCTATACTGACCTCCATCAGGTTGCAAATTGAATAAAAAAATTTTCTGCATCTAGCTCTGAAAAAATATTTGGGCTTCTAGCGGTGTGTGGGACTTGGTCTATTAGTCCATCTATACTGACCTCCATCAGGTTGCAAATTAAAAATAATTTTTTTCTGCATCTAGCTCAGAAAAAATATTTGGGCTTCTAGCAGTGTGTGGGACTTGGTCTATTAGTCCATCTATACTGACCTCCATCAGGTTGCAAATTAAAAATAATTTTTTTCTTCATTTAGCTCTGAAAAAATATTTGGGCTTCTAGCAGTGTGTGGGACTTGTTCTATTAGTCATTCTATACTGACGTCCAGCAGGTTGCAAATTGAATATAATTTTTTTCTGCATCTAGCTCTGAAAAAATATTTGGGCTTCTAGCGGTGTCTGGGACTTGGTCTATTAGTCCATCTATACTGACCTCCATCAGGTTGCAAATTAAAAATAATTTTTTTCTGCATCTAGCTCTGAAAAAATATTTGGGCTTCTAGCAGTGTGTGGGACTTGGTCTATTAGTCCATCTATACTGACCTCCATCAGGTTGCAAATTAAAAATAATTTTTTTCTTCATTTAGCTCTGAAAAAATATTTGGGCTTCTAGCAGTGTGTGGGACTTGTTCTATTAGTCCTTCTATACTGACCTCCAGCAGGTTGCAAATTGAATATAATTTTTTTCTGCATCTAGCTCTGAAAAAATATTTGGGCTTCTAGCGGTGTGTGGGACTTGGTCTATTAGTCCATCTATACTGACCTCCATCAGGTTGCAAATTAAAAATAATTTTTTTCTGCATCTAGCTCTGAAAAAATATTTGGGCTTCTAGCGGTGTGTGGGACTTGGTCTATTAGTCCATCTATACTGACCTCCATCAGGTTGCAAATTAAAAATAATTTTTTTCTGCATCTAGCTCTGAAAAAATATTTGGGCTTCTAGCAGTGTGTGGGACTTGGTCTATTAGTCCATCTATACTGACCTCCATCAGGTTGCAAATTGAATAAAAAAAATTTCTGCATCTAGCTCTGAAAAAATATTTGGGCTTCTAGCGGTGTGTGGGACTTGGTCTATTAGTCCATCTATACTGACCTCCATCAGGTTGCAAATTAAAAATAATTTTTTTCTGCATCTAACCCAGCCAATAGTTTTGGCCTAATACCACAGTTTGGCCACTCAGCTCTGCTCGGTTACCATCCATTGTTTTTTTTGTGCAAACAACTCCAGAGTTGTGAATTAGTTAACCACCAAAATGAGTGGAAAAAGGCCTGCTGCTGGTGGAAAGGGGAATAGGCGTGTTGGGAAGGGGAAAAAAGGTTGTGTCCGTGGGGTAGGTGCAGAAGAAAGACCATCTTCCAGCCAAACTAAAATGTCTACTTCTTTTAGCGGACAATGTGATAAGATTCCTTTCTTACGGCCACGCCAATCGCTACAAATTCCAGATGAGGCACAAAAACAGCAGGTGCTTCAACGGATATCAAGTGCTCCTTTAAGTGGGCTCTCCTCCACATCAACTTCAACATCACAAATACTCCAGTCCTCAAAGGTGTCACCCAAATCGCACTTGCTTCCTCACAGCTCCCAAATCTCCAGCTGCCCGTCTGAGTATGAGGTAGAACAGATGGTTGAGTCTGCAGAGCTGTTTACTCATACTATAGCCTGGGAATCAGAGGTCGACTCCAGCGCTTCTGTGAATCCAGACGAGGAAATGATCTGCACTGATGCCCAGAATCTTTATGAGTCGGATCCAGGACCAGACGCAGAAGGTTCTGACCATAATGTAGACCCTCATTCCCAAACTGTAACTCCTGTTGGTGGAGACAATGAGGAAGACGATGATAAGACTCAAATACCTGATTGGAGCGACAACTTTAGTTTTTTGTCAGGGCAGGAACAGGTTGGCTCTGAGGACGACGGGTGTGATAACGCACAGGGTGATGATGATGAGGTCGGAGATCCCACTTACTGTCAACCCACAGTCAGCCAAGAGATGAGGTCAGCAGAGGAGGTGGAGGAAGATGCTAGTGACGACGAGGTCAGGTTGCGCCTTCCTGGACAGAGACGTAGTACTGGAAGCACGTCAACAACTGCATCCTCAAACACAACTCTGCCTCTCACCACAAGTCGTGGTGGCTCTTCAGGTCGCATGGGTGCTAAGCCTTGCATAGCCTGGGCATTTTTTCAGATCGATAAAGATGACCCAACTCGTGTTATCTGTAACATTTGTCAGCAAAAGCTAAGTAGAGGCCAAAAAATACATAGTTTGAGTACTTCATGCATGAACCGGCACATGGACATGAAGCATAAGTTGCAGTGGGAAGCTCAGTGTGCTACAATGCGGTCTAGCCGGCCGGGCCAACCACCGTCTGCCATATCTTGTGCATCCGCGGCCTCTTCATCCTCTGTGACTGGGGGGACAGCAGTCACACCTGTTTTGGGGCGCAGACCTGCCACCTCTTTACCCGCAACAGCCAGCGTGATTGGCAGGTCATCATTTTCTTTGGAGGTGGTAACACCAGCTGGTCTTGAGCGCTGTCCGACATCGATAGCACCACCTTTGGATCAAGGCAACCTAACATGTCCGCCTGCATCTTCCTCACAGACCGGCAGTTTGCCGGGGACACCCTTATCAACCCCGTCTAAGCACAATAGCCAGCCCTCGGTCCCTCAGATGTGGACAAGTAAAAGACCATTTCCTCCTAGCCATGAGAAAGCTAAGAGGTTGAATTTCACCATCTGCAAGCTCTTGGCTACAGAAATGCTGCCTTTCCGCCTGGTGGACACAGAGGATTTTCGAGACCTTATGTCCGTCGCAGTGCCCCAGTACCAGATGCCCAGTCGGCACTACTTCTCAAAGAAAGGTGTGCCTGCGCTCCACCAGCATGTCGCACACAACATCACCGCTTCTTTGAGAAACTCTGTGTGTGACAGGGTGCATTTCACCACAGACACTTGGACGAGTAGGCATGGACAGGGGCGTTACATGTCGCTGACTGGGCACTGGGTAACTATGGTGACAGCAGGACAAGGGGCTGCTGTCCAAGTCTTGCCGTCCCCACGAGTTGTGCGTCAATCCTCTTTATGTCATTTTTCCTCCACTGCTTCTGCCTCCTCAACCTCCTCTCGGTCTTCCACCTGCACCCAAAGGCTGTCTGGTCATGCCACAAGCTTTCTAACTGCGCAGAAGGGATCCTGCACACCTCCTTACTATGCTGGCAGTAGGGCTCAACGTCATCAGGCGGTTTTTACATTGAAATGTCTGGGAAATGTGAGTCACACAGCTGAGGAGTTGTGGTCAGCTCTGGAGAACCAATTTCATGAATGGTTGTCTCCACTGGACCTGAAACCAGGGAAGGCCGTGTGCGACAATGCTGCAAACCTGGGTGCGGCCCTTCGCCGGGGCAATGTCACACACGTGCCTTGTATGGCTCACGTGTTGAACCTGGTTGTCCAGCAATTTTTAGCCCACTATCCCAGACTAGATGGCCTTCTGCAGAGGGCACGGTCGCTGTGTGCTCACTTCCGCCGTTCGCATCCCGCAGCTCAGCGACTTACATCTCTACAGAAGTCGTTGGGCCTGCCACTTCACCGGCTAAAATGCGATGTGCCTACCCGGTGGAATTCAACTCTGCACATGTTGCAGCGACTGTGGCAGCACCGACAAGCCCTGGTGCAATACGTTCTGACGTATAGCCTGGGCCAACGAGATTCAGAGGTGGGGCAAATCACGCTGGAGGAGTGGTCTCAGATCAGGGACCTATGCACCCTTCTGCACAGTTTTGAAATGGCGACGAAGATGTTTAGTGCTGACGATGCCATTATCAGCATGACTATTCCGGTGATTTACATGCTGGAGCACATGTTAAACAGAATTCGGAGTCAGGTGGTGGCACAAGAGGAGGTGGAGGAAGTAGAGGAGGAGGAGTTGTATGCGGAAGGGCTAACATCTGCAAGGTCCAGACGGTCGGCAGCACCAAGGCGGCAGGCATGTGAGGGTGGGGGAGATGATTTTAGCAGGGCGCATGGTAGCAGCCAAACTAGTGAGGAAGGTGCAGGAGCCCAGGAAGAAGTGGAGGACGAACTGATGGAAGACTCATCAGATGAGGGAGACCTTGATCACATTTCTGTTGTGCGAGGTTGGGGGGAGAGGACAGAGGAAGGAAGCATGATTGCTACCTCGCCACCAACACAACAGGGACTTGGTGCTCCTGGATGCTCAACACACATGAGTGCCTTCTTGCTGCACTACCTGCAACATGACCCTCGAATTGTGAGAATTAGAAATAATCCTGACTACTGGGTTGCCACACTGTTAGATCCCCGGTACAAAAGTAAATTTGCAGAAATTATTCCTGCCATAGAAAGGGATGCACGCATGCAGGAGTATCAGCAGAGACTGTTGCAGAATCTTACATGTGCTTTTCCACAAAATACCAGTGGTGCACGTAGTGAATCTCACAGTTGCAACTTGCCAACCGTGGGACCGTCAAGTGTTCAGCACTCAAACCGTAACAGAACCACAGTATCTGCTGGTAACATCAATTTTGCGGAATCATTTCACCACTTTTTTAGCCCATCCTTTGCAAGGCCACAGGAGACAAGAAGTCTGACACATAGTCAACGCCTAGAGACGATGGTACAGGAGTATCTCCAAGTAAACATTGAAGCCACGACTGTGTCACTGGACCCTTGCTCTTTTTGGGCTTCCAATCTGGATAAATGGCCGGAGCTAGCCACTTACGCCTTGGAGATCTTGTCATGCCCCGCAGCCAGCGTTCTGTCTGAACGTGTGTTCAGCGCTGCTGGTGGTGTGCTGACAGATAAGCGCACGCGGCTCTCCACTGATAATGTAGACAGACTCACGTTCATAAAGATCAACAAATCATGGATCCGAAACGACTTTTCTACCCCTGTGTCATCCTGGGGAGAGTAAAAGCTTGATGATTGGTTAAAATCACCCTACCAACCGTTTTAAGCTTTCAAATTACTAATCATGTTTATCTGTATCTTGACTGGAAAATAATTTGGGCTTTGTAGCAGTGTGCAGCACTGATCCTATTAGGCCATCTATAATAAGCTTCACCAGACTTAAAATTAAAAATAATTTTTAGCTGCATCTAGCCCGGAAAATAATTTTGGGGCTCCGAGATGCGCAAGACACATAAGTGCCTTCTTGCTGCACTACCTGCAGCATGACCCTCATATTGTCAGAATTCGAAGTAATCATGACTACTGGGTTGCCACACTCTTAGATCCCCCAAACTTTTCGATCAACCTTTTCATTTTAATAAAGACCAAAAAAATGGTCATTTTTGAAATTATAAGCATTAGCAGGTTGTTAGAAACTGAAATCAAACAGTTTTCAACTCAAAACTTTATTCTAGGTGATGTTACATTTTCACATAGGACCCCTTGTTCGAAAGGAGCTTCTGAACTCTCTCGTCCATTGAATTTGTCAGGTTTTGGATGGTTTCTGTTTCAATTGTTTTGCATGAGGACAGAATACCCTCCCAGAGCTGTTGCTTAGATGTGAACTGCCTCCCGCCATCATAGACACTCCTTTTAATGATGCTCCAAAGGTTCTGAATGGGGTAGAGGTCAGGGGAGCATGGGGGTCACACCATAAGTTTGTCCCCTTTTATGCCCATATCAGCCAGAGATGCAGATGTTTTATGTGCAGCATGAGATGGTGCATTATCATGCAGAAAAATGATCTTGCTGTGAAATACACGGTTCTTCTTCTTGAACCATGGCAGGAAGTGCTGTTTGAGAAAATCCACATACATTATGGAGTTCATCTTTAGCGCCTTCAGGGATCCTAAAGGGGCCGACAATCTCTCTCCCCATGATTCCAGCCCAAAACATTACTCCACCTCCTCCTTGTTGGCGCTGTAGCCGTGTTTGCGTGGGGTGTCCATCAACCAGCCATCCTCCACTCCATTCATCTGGACCATCGAGCGCTGCACGGCACTCATCCGTGAACAAAACAGTTTTGAAATCAGTCTTCATGTAATGTTTGGCCCACTGGAGCCGTTTCTGCTTGTGTGAAGTGGATAGAGGAGGTCGACAGGATGGCATATGCACAGCTGCAAACCTCTGAAGGACCCTGCATCTTGTTGTTCGGGGGACGTTGGAGGCACAAGCAGCTTCAAAAACTTGTCTGCTGCTATGACAAGGCTTTTTTGCCGCTGCTGTTTCAACCTGACGTAATTGTCTGTAGGAAAGAGTCCTCAATTTGCCCTTATCAGCACGCACACGTGTGTACTGTGAATCAGCTACATACTTCTTGATTGCCAAGACACTTCATCCTGATCATCGCACAATGTTGATTGTAGTCATGCCTTGACCTAAACACTCCACAATTTGTTGCTTCTCAGCAGCCGACACATCCTTTTTCTTTCCCATTTTGACAGAAAATATAGGCTGCTTAATAATGTGAGAGAGCCTTCTTAAGTAGTCTTGCCTTTCATTGGACACACCTGCCAAACTAATTAGCACAGGTGTCTGCAATTGCTTACAGTGATATAAAGAGCCCTGACACACATCACCATCAATGAGTTTAACTGACAAACAAACAAATTCTTCCCTTATCACTCCTAAACACTTTTTGCATAATAATTTGGAACGCGGTGTACATGTGCTTTTCCACAAAACACCAGTGGTTCACGTAGTGAATCTTACAGTTCTAACTTGCCAACCGTGGTCTGTATGGAATTGTTCAATAAAGGTCCCAAAATTAAGATAACATAGATGGGAGAGGTCTCTATGAATAGGAATTCCTAAGTATTTGATACCCTGTGAGGGCCAGGCAAAGGGAAAGTTGGACTGGATGGAATCCTATATGGATTTAGGGAGGGAGACATCGAGGGCCTCAGACTTCGCTGCATTGATTTTAAAATTTTACCATGTAACAAAGTGATCTATTTCAGCCATAACAGCAGGGATGGATATATGTGATTGAGTGATATATACTAGGACATCATCAGCAAATAGAGAGCACTTGTACTCGGTGCCTCCCACCTCAATCCACCTAATATTGGGGTTATGGCGAATTGATGAGAGCAGGTGCTCCGTCACTAGGATGTATAAGAGAGGGGACAGAGGACATCCCTGCCTTGTCCCATTGGTGATTGTGAAAGGTGATGAAAATGTTCTGACGCACCCCCTGGGCCTTGGGACACCCGGAGCCGGACCCTTTTTGGTGGATGCTGGTGGTTGTAGTCTTCGTGGCGGCGATCCGGTTCCGTGGCTCAGGGCGGTCAAACCAGTGGCGGAACTATTTATGTGGTTTTGATGTTTAAATGTCCGACTACGCCACCCGTGGATTGCGGTCAGAGTGAACCACCGCTACAGGGCAGACCGCTAAGGCTGGTATTGTGGGTGCAGCAGAGCGTAGCATAACTCCCCACGGGAGGAGTATAGCCTCAGGGCAGTGTATGCGGAGGATGGGGGTGATGGTGCAGGGCAGCAGCAGTAACGACACGGAGTCAGTGATGCAGTTCAGGGCCTTTACTCACAGTTCTTATTATCCAGACCACGTCTGCAGGTAACGGCTGCCCACGTCGTACTGTGCTCACCAGGTAAGGGGCTCAGACAACTCCCAGATAACTTTGGAGCGATTCACAGGACCCCCTTTGTGTGTCCTTTGTCTGGCCTTTCTTACCAACACTTCTGTCCGGCTGCCTCCCGCCTCCTCTTGGTAAACTTGGCGCCAGTTTCCCTGACCCTATGTGGTGCCTTCCTAGCGGGTGGAGCAAGGGGCTGCGCCACATAAAATGTCAGAGCCTCCGGTTTCTAGCTGAGGGTCGTTTCCTGCCTCCACTAGTTCGGGGACCGGTCTCCCCCTTTGGCCTGACCCCTCCACGCAGGTGGATTCGGGCGTGCGGTGGCGACTCGCCCGTCCGCACCCCTGGGATCCCTTCATTCCTCGTTCCTGGAGCCTTCTCCGCTCCTCTTCCTTCCTTCTCCCTCTTGCAGGCCTGGGCCTCTGTTACTAGGCCCGCCTCCGGAGCAGAGCTCATGCAGAGCCCCTGCTCCCTGCCACTTCTGCTCAGACTTCTCTGCACTGAACTAAGATGGTGCCCACCTTTTATACTCCCTTCTCAATGCACCCAGGAACTGCTTCCTCCCTGCTCCTGCACTGCAGGGTTCCCCTTCCTCAGTGTTCCCTCCCCACACTCCAGCCAGGGACAGGGACTGTCGTGCCCATCTCAGGGGCATATTGGTCGCCCTGCCCCACGGCAATGTGGTGTAATGCATGCAGGTGTCGGGTCCTGATCCACACTCCATCCTTATCTGAGAGTGAGATATCACACCTCTGGGTGAGGTGCAATACGTCTGTAGCAACCGAGCCCTCGGTGCTACAGTTCCATTTATCTTCAGCCTAGGTGACGTATTGTGATACAGGGCCGTGATTTTGGCTATAAAAGGGTCCCCTAGACCCCTACCCCAAGCTTTTTAAGAGAATCATATATGGCGTGCCAGGAGACTCTATGGAATGCTTTCTCAGCATCCAACGAGAGTATCTACTTACAAATTTTTAACTGCATCTAGCCCAGGAAATACTTTGTGCCTAGTAGCAGTGTCTGCTAGTCAGCGGATTATCCCGGCTGTTAAGCAAGCTACACCACCTGTAGTTTGGACACTTAATTTTTTCAAAGGAAATGCTTCGGGACCACGGGATACTTAGTGAAGAGCATCAGGAGGCACCCCAAGGCATAGGGGCTGGGACTGGCACTAGGATGCCTTGCGGTGGACAGCCGAGCTCGATCCTTATAAAAGCTTTTTAACTGCAGCAGCTTTAGTGGACGCTACTGGAGCTGGAATTACGCGGCTGCTGGCATGAGACTTGCCCTCCAATAGATCCTTGTAAATGGATTTAAAGTGTATTCATTCAAATTAGAGGGACAATTTAAATTAAAAAGCTTAGAGCTGCCTCCACCACAGGGGGGCTCTCTCGACCCACCAGCGGACAGGCACCAGTATTGGGAGAGGGGGGCTGGCCATCAGGGTTCACCGCGGCTCTGGCACAAACCCGGCGACACGGAGGTGGCACGGGCAGGAGCGGACTGGTCGTCTCGGCTTCTCACTTTTTGGATTTTAGAAGGGCATGACATGCCTATATCTGTGTCTCCCCCTCCTTTTACTCCTCCACCTCTTTTCTTTTCGCATGACTATATGCACTTGTCACTTTTCCATGTGTTAGTTGTGTCTTCTGAGCAGTTTGTCAGCTTTTGGACACCTTTGAAGGTGTTTTCTATGTGTTTCTATGTGTTTTTGTTTGCCTGCCATTGGTTTTAACGGTGTTCGAAGGTGTTCGACGAACAGTTCGACGAACAGTTCAGCGAACACACGGGTGTTCGACGAACCGAACCGAACTCGAACACTACGGGGGTGGCTCAACACTAATGTCCAGCACCGCACACATTTTACGTTTGAAAGCTGCTAAGGTACCGGGTTTACCTTAATACGTCGGTAACCATTTGGCCCCCGGTACATACGGCAAGGCAATTGGCATTATCGGTGCCATCGGTCCAGATGCTGCTTCTCCTTCACCAGCTGAGGAACTGGCTGCTGCTGCGTCTCGGGCATCCCCTCCCTCAAGGTCTCGGATATTGTTTGCTTCACTCATGACGGTGCCCCCCTAGTTAACAATTGCCAGCCGCTACAAATAACTCCTTCAGTAACCGGTGACTCAAAAAAAAATATGGCGGAGCTATCCTTGCGCTCCTTTAGCCACGCCCCCGCGACTCTCTTCGCTCTGTGACGCAGTTTAATTTCTCTATGACGCAGTAATGACGGCCCATTTTACAGTACAAAATTTTCAATAAAGTCCAATTTAAGCACACAGTACCCGGTTATACCGGGCCACATATCCTGTTGGTGATGCCAAACTGAGTCGGTCGACAGGGGTAGGGGTACTCGGATACCGGGATGGATGGGTTACTTCTGTGGTGAGCACGGTTGCTCGTTTCCCAGTTCCGTGCCCTGGACCGTCAGTAAAGGGATGGGGGGTGAGGATGATGGGAGTATTGTATCCTGACGCCTCCTGTGGTAACTGGTAAAATCGGTTACCAGTGCTGTGTATGGTTGCTGAGGTGATCGGCATACGGCTTGTACGAACGCTATAGGCAGTAATGTCAAAGTAGGCACACACACATTAAGTCTTTGTTTCAGTACCTTTCTTTTACTGGTGTCCGGTAACATGTACAGTTCAGGAGGGTAACCAGGTTTTCGGCGCAGGCAGAGATATTCACTCTGGAGATTTGTGAGGCCTCCTCTAACAATGTGTGCGTTGTTTGGGATCAGTCCTGCCTTAAGCTGAACCTGCCACCTTCACTTTCTTTGGGGTCCTTCTCCACAACTGACAATGAGGGCCTTTCCTTGGGGCTACCAATTCTCTTTCTGGGCCCCTGGTCCTATACTTGGTCAAGTTTGGCACCTCTTTCCCCTTCTTCTCCAGGGGGAGTAGATCCTCCTGATCTGTCTGGGTTTTCTATGCTATTACTGAATTAATAGCAATCTCGGACTCCGGTGTCCGGGTGAGCTAAAGGGATAATAGTTTTATCTCTTTCTTTCTCCTTCTAGCCTCCGTCCCTCTCTCTAGGGAGCTTCACAACACAGACCTGTTTCCTAGTTCAGGGCTTCACTGGTCCTCAGCCAACAGCTCTCTGTCTCTCCCCTCCTTCACCCGTCTCTAGACTAACTGCCGCTTTGCTGTCTCCCTGGAAACTGACTCCTCCCCTCAGACCTGGGATGGAAGGTGTTGTGTGTGCCCAAGTGTACATCTCTCCCTGCACCTATGGATCCTGTGGTAATCCCCTGCAGGGGTGCCACACAAGTTTGCACAAATTTTGTTCCTGTCTTGTTGAAATTTGGGGCCAAAATGAGAAGAAACAAAGCCACACATGGCCTCCTTAGCTGTATGAGTGGGATCATAGACTAACTGGACAGGTTGTTGGAAAGCATATTCTCTTACCATACTTCTAGATGCAATCTGCTTAGTGCATTCAAATACATGCGCTTGCTCCTGTGAGATACATAAATTAGATAAAACTACTTCTTCATCTTACACTTATGTGATATTGAAGAAAGGTAATAAAGTACTGCAGCAGCCTTAGCTGCCCTCATCTACCACTCTGTTTCTTTTGCCCCAGGAATTGTTTCCTTTGTGTCTTAGTCTTAAGTCATGAAATAATCTGGCTAGCAGCATTCTTTATTCATTTATCAGTGAAACCAACAAAGTCCCTAGTTTTCCAAATACACCCATAATTGTGGGCAATATCAAAAGCGTATCTAGAATGAGTGCACACATTAGCATTCTTACCTTGGGCCAGCTTAAACACATCAGTCAGCACCATGAGCTCCTACAATGTGGTGATTTTCCAGGAGGGAATAGTTATTGTATTTTTACCTTATTGTGGGTGACTACAGCATAACCTGACTTGTATGATCCTTCTTGGTGGTACCTAGATCTATGAAAAATGTACAAAAAAAATAAAATTTGAATTAAAAATATGTTCAAATACATTGTCAAATCTTTGCATTTAAATTTTCAGCAGTTCTAAATTGCTATAGGTATGTTTTCTTCTGTCAGGCCATTTTTTTTATGGCAGCAATCGTCATCTCTTCATCAATCTCAGAATTATCCTACATGTCATGCACTTCTTTGTCATCAATTGCTGTACTCTCCTCCTCTTTTGGACCCTGTGGCAAAAGTGTTGCAAGGCTCAAAACTGTAAAATATTTATTGGTGATGTTGGAATTGGTAAAGCATAGAAACCTCATATTTAATTAGACAAACAGCAGACAATTGTTTTGTTTGTGCTTGGTTTTGGATCACTGCTAGACATATATAAAGGGCATTACTGTATTAGTCCCCAGAGGCAGGTATCAGATGTGTTTGCACATTGGGGGCTAAATTTATTTAATTATCTGAACTGCTAGTGATCACCTGCACTAATCCAACATTGTCAGCCCAGATGTTAGTGATTTTTATGCTTTTTAGTTTTCTAACAAAACCTGAAGGATATTTCTGTGGATCTGGCAGTTGGCTTGCTATGGCCATCTGTTCCGATTGTGACTAGGGTTTATATCAAGTGGTTGTTGTCTCTGGAACACTTCCAGCAGCATCCAGAGGACTCCGAAAGACCTGCTTAAAATGGGATAAACCTGATTTGGCCCTCTGGAGCCAATTGAGGTAATAAATGCAGGGTAGTCTGAGGCTGAGAGTTGGAGGTAAGCATGTGACTTTGAGTATATACACATTTAAACATTTTGGTCCCCCTACACACACACGTTAGAATGTTACAATACCAGCTATCTTTGGTGTTGGTGAAGGGCTCTTGTCTTACCACTGTACCCTGAAAAGGGTATGGGAGCGACATATAGAGTGCTACTTAGTATGCATTAGCATTGCCTTACTGTGTACCACATCAGAGTCCTCTTCAGGCAACAGAACCTTTTTTTAATCAAGAAACTTTTATTTAAGCCACAAATCAAAGTTAACAATATTAATTTGTAATCAACCAAAAGCATTGTAAAATATTACATCAAAGACATATATAAAACAAACAAATAGTAGTATAGTCCATACAAAAAAAAAATACTTATATTAACCCTTTCACCACCTTGAGATTTTCTGTTTTTGAGCTTTCGTTTTTTGCTCCCTTTCTTCCCAGAGCCATAACTTTTTAATTTTTCTGTCAATATAGCCATATGAGGGGTTGTTTTTTTTAAATGAGTTGTACTTTTGAATGACACCATTAATTTTACCATATAGTGTACTGGAAAATGGGGAAAAAAATCCAAATGTGATGAAATTGCAAAAAAAGTGTAATTCCACAATTGCTTTTTTTATTTACCATGTTCACGAAATGCTAAAACTGACCTGCCATTATGATTCTAGAGGTCAATACTAGTATGCATATATAAAACATGCATAGGTGCTCTTTTATTTAAGTGGTGAAAAAAAAATCTAAAGTTTGCAAGAAAAAAATATGTTGCCGTTTCTGAGACCCCTAGCGTCCCTAATTTTCAGGATCTGGGGCTGGGTGAGGGCTTATTTTTTGAGTGCTGAGCTGATGTTTTTATTGATAGCATTTTGGGGTAGATACGATGTTTTCATCACCCGTTATTGCATTGTATTGCAATGTTCCTGCGGCCAGAAAAACGTAATTATGGTGTTTCAGTTTTTTTTTATTGTTATGCCGTTTACCAATCTGATTAATTTACTTTAGATTTTGATATATCAGACATTTCTGAATGCATTGATACCAAATATGTGCATTTTTTATTTTGAATGCGGCAAAAGGGTGGTGATTTTAACTTTTTATATATTTTTTAAAACATTTTTTCTTAACTTTTTACTGGTTTCAATAGTCCCCTTAGGAGACTTGAAGCTGTTATCATCCAATCCCCTGTGTCACATTTAGTAGGGCTTCAGCCCTCTTATGAATAGCAATGAACGTCTGCCATGGGCTGGCATAGGCATTCATAGGTGATTTACGGTGACAGGCACTGAGGTCTTCTGCAGACCCCCGGCTGTCATGACAACCAAATGGCACCCCGCAATCATGTGACAGGGGCATAGATGAACGGGTATTGTGAAGCGCTTCAGCCTGGCACATATTAAATGCCACTGTCAGAGATTGACAACGGCATTTAACTTGTGAACAGCCGCGGGTGGATCTCGAATCCACCCGAGGCTGTTAGAGGCACAAAACAGCTGATCAGATCAGCTGTCATGGGCAGGGAAAGATGTGGGCTTAGCACCCGAGGCTGCATCAAATGCAGGGACACTACCTTGGACGTACCTATATGTCCAATGTTGGGAAATGGATTAAGACTAGTGTTGAGCGAGCACTAAAATTCTCGGGTGCTCGAAGCTCGGGCCAAGCTCACTGTGATACTCGGGTGCTCGACCCGAGCAACGAGCCCAATGTTAATCTATGGGAGACCCGAACATTTTTGCGGCGGCTCCCCCGGCAGTCTGTAGAAAGCCTAAAAAGTGCCCAAAACGATAGTGACAGTGCTCAAATGACATGGGGACAGCATGGGGATCGCCCCTGGAAGCATTTCTGACCCCCAGGTCACTGCTGTCAACAACGTGGTCAGAGGTATTAAGCCACTTTTACAGGCTCACAATAAAACGTTCAAAAATGAAAGTGAAAGTGCTTTCCTGTGAAATATGTTAACTCCTTAACGACCATGGGTCTTTCAGTTTTTGTGTTTTCCTTTTTTGCTCCCCTTCTTCCCAGAGCCAGAACTTTTTTAATTTTCGTTCAATATGGCCATGTGAGGGCTTATTTTTTGCGGGACGAGTTGTACTTTTAAAGACCATCACTGGTTTTACCATATCGTGTGCTGGAAAATGGGAAAAAAAATTCCAAGTGCAGTGAAACTGCAAAAAAATGCAATTCCACAGTTGTTTTTTGGGTCCTTTTTTACCACGTTCACAGATTGCTAAAACTGACCTGCCATCATTATTTTCCAGGTCGTTACGAGTTCATAGACAACAAACATGTATAGGTTCTTTTTTATTTAAGTGGTGAAAAAAAAATCCAAAGCTTGCTAAAAAACAAAAAAAAATGACGCCATTTTCCGAGACCCTTAGCTTCTCCATTTTTCGGGATCTGGGGCCAGCTGAGGGCTTATTTTTTGCATGCCGGGCTGACGTTTTTATTGATACCATTTTGGGGCAGATCCGATGTTTTGATCGCCCGTTATTGCATTTTATTGCAAAGTTGTAGCGACCAAAAAAACTTAATTCTGGCGTTTAAAGGTTTTTTCTCATTACACCGTTTACTGATTGTATTAATTTTTCTTTTATATTGATAGATCGGGCGATTCTGAACGCGACAATACCAAATATGTGTATGTGTTGTTTTTTTTTATATATATATATTTTATTTTGAATGGGGCGAAAGGGGGGTGACTTAAACTTTTATATATTTTTTATATTTTTTATTTTTTTAAAAACTTTTTTTTTACACTTTCTGCTTGCTTCTATAGTCTCCAGAGGAGACTAAAAGCAGCAGTTGTCTGATTGCTTCTACTGCATACAAGCGATGAGCAGATCGCTTGTATGCAGGAGAAATGCTCACTTGCTATGAGCGCTGACCACTAGGTGGCGCTCATAGCAATTGAGACATGACAACCACAGGCGTCTGCTACAGACCCTGAGTTGTCATGCCCACCCATTGGTGACGCGCGATCACGTGACGGGGTCACTGATGGGCGGGGCTTAGGACTCCCAGAAGCGCGAGTTAAATGCCACTGTCAGAGATTTAACATGTTAACAGCCGCGGGTGGATTGCGATTCCAATAATCAGCTGACATGTGCTCGCTTCAGTGCGGGCTCACCGCCGGAGCCCCCGCTGTACCGGCCTTCCCGACCTGGTGCGTACTATTACTGACCAGGTCGGAAAGGGGTTAAGGAACATCCTTTCCAGGGTAAAGACTTGTGTATAAGGTAAAATAAATAACCAAAAACAAAAATACTCCTCCACACCTTGGGCTATGTTCACAAGTAGCATTTTTCATGTGTTTTTGCACGTTTGTATTGCTTTCAACCGTGACAAATGCATTCACCGGGAAATGTCATTTTAACATTTTACAACCTTATCTGGCCATGTGCTGTGTGACACATGCATACAGTGCTAAAAAGACATGGGAACAGCATGAGGAAGACCCCTGGAAGCATCTCTGACACCCAGGTCACTGCCTAAAAGTGTGCCCATCAGAAGTGATCCTTGCCGCATCAGAAGATGCAGACTTGCAACTATCCCCGTGCAAGTCTTTGTCCCAGGGCAGTGTTCAATTGTACCTCCCCCATAACTTGCAATACAAGCGCAAGTATGCAGCCTGCCACCCACCCACCCTAGGCTGCAATACCATACTGTTTGCTTGCTTGCACTTGAAATTGGGCCATTTAGGCATGTGGAGGTGGAATCTGGCCACCACGTCATGGCTGCGTCGGTAGCCTGGTATTGATACTCAGTCCCCAGCCGCCCGGCGGCGGGGTGTCCACGCTTGGTCCCAAGCCGCCAGGGGGCGGCCGGGTGTCCATACTCAGTCCCCAGACGCCCCGCGGCCGGGTGCCCACACACAGTCCCTAGCCGCGTGGGGGTGGACGGGTGTCCATAAACGGTCCCCAGCCGCACCTATTTGTCCCGGTGCGCCTTATACACAAGCGCGCATACCAAAACATTACCTGTGCCTTCCCCAGTGCATTTAGTGGGAAGGACAGCCTAACCACAAACACGTGGACAAGTGAATGTGGCCAGGAATGGTCCATCTCACTGACGCCTTCACACTGGGTTAATATTGTGGAAGCCGGGACACAGTTGGACACAGGGATGCAACACGTCCTCCAGACATAGAGGATTGCGGGTCTTGGGTCAATCAGGCTTCAACACAAAGTTCAGAAGGTAGACAGCAGCAGTGGTCGGCCTCCTACACAACGAGTAAATTATTCATGATCATGAGGCCATCCACCTCCTTAGCTTTCTGTTCCTTGGAATGCAAGCGCATGTATGTAGTAGCAGCTAGGCCTGAGGTGGTCAGCGTTTTGGCGCATATTATACCTCCTTCGAGGATTGCTGGATGTTTTCCTGCTACTATCCCAGTTCTATGACTCCCGTTAAAACAAAGCTTCAGGTGATGAATGATGGATGAGGTGGTGGCAAAGGAGAAAGAGCAGGAGGAACAGGGACCATTCACATCAATATCAGGCCAGCCAACCACACATGTCTTGTAGGATATGTTTCTGTACCAAAAGGAGCGGTTCAGCTACACAGTTATAAGGCATACAGTGAATGCAATGCCTACCAAAAATTTTGAGGCACTCCAATGCCCCTTGGAAGTGACATGGAGGTCAGAGGGCCATAACTAAACCGTTTTTTCCAATTATAGCAACTGGGTCTCCTGTACACTGTTGGCCTAAGCAGGGAATGGAAGGCTTTCCAAAAATTATTAGGCACTGCAATGCCCCTTGAAACAGACGTGGATTACAGCGTATTAAAAACATTTTACCCATTATTGGGGAGTGGGTCTCCCTTAGTGTTCGCCTATGCATTGAAAAGCAAAAGCTGACAAAAATTATGAGGAAATGCAATGCCTGTTGCAAGAGTCGTGGAGGTTAGAGGTAATTAAAAACAACATGTCAATGCCCCTTGGAAGAGCTATGGAGTTCAGAGTGGTTTAACAAGACGGTTTTAATGCCCCTTAGAAGAGATGTGGAGTTCACAGTGGTTTAACAAGACAGTTTTAATGCCCTTTGGAAGAGATGTGGAGGTCACAGTAGCTTAACAAGATGGTTTTAATGCCCCTTGGAAGAGACGTGGAGTTCAGAGTGGTTTAACAAGACAGTTTTAATGCCCCTTGGAAGAGTGGTGGAGGTTACAGTGGAATAAAAAGACAATATCAATGCCCCGTGGAAGAGACGTGGAGGTCACAGTAGCTTAACAAGACGTTTTTAATGCCCCTTGGAAGTGTGGTGGAGGTCGCAGTGGAATAAAAAGACAATATCAATGCCCCTTGGAAGAGTGGTGGAGGTTACAGTGGAATAAAAAGACAATATCAACGCCCTGTGGAAGAGACGTGGAGGTCACAGTAGCTTAACAAGACGCTTTTAATGCCCCTTGGAAGAGTGGTGGAGGTCGCAGTGGAATAAAAAGACAATATTAATGACCCTTGGAAGAGACGTGGAGGTCACAGTAGCTTAACAAGATGATTTTAATGCCCCTTACAAGAGCCATGCAGTACAGCATATTAAAAACATTATTCCCATTATTGGGGAGTGGGTCTCCCATAGTCTTTGCCTATGCCTTCCAAGCAAAAGCTGCCAAAAATTAGGAAGGGGGAACTTGCAATGTCCCTTACAAGAGCCATGCAGTACAGCATATTAACCCCTTCAGGACCCAGCCTATTTTGACCCTAAAGACCTTGGCATTTTTGTCAATTCTGACCAGTGTCCCTTTACGAAGTAAAAACTCTGGAACACTTCAACGGATCCTAGCGATTCTGAGATTGTTTTTTCGTGACATATTGGGCTTCATGTTAGTATTAAATTTAGGTCGATAATATTTGCGTTTATTTGTGAAAAAATCAAAAATATGGGAAAAATTTTGAAAATTTTGCAATTTTCAAATTTTGAATTTTTATTCTGCTAAACTAGAGAGTGATGTGACACAAAATAGTTAATAAATAACATTTTCCACATGTCTACTTTACATCAGCACAATTTTGGAAAAAAAAAAATTTTTGGTAGGAAGTTAGAAGGGTTCAAAGTTCATCAGCAAATTTTCTTTTTTCCAGCAAAATTTGCAAAGCCATTTTTTTTAGTGACCACATCACATTTGAAGTCCCTTTGAGGGGTATACATGACAGAAAACACCCAAAAGTGACACCATTCCAAAAACTGCACCCCTCAAGCTACTCAAAACTACATTCAAGAAGATTATTAACCCTTCAGGTGCATCACAGGAACTAAAGCCACATGGAAGAAAAAAATGAACATTTTTATTTTTCTAACAAAAATTTTCTTTTAGCCTAAATTTTTTAATTTTCACATGGGTAACAGGATAAAATGCATCCTAAAATTTGTTGGTCAATTTCTCCTGAGTACACTGATACCTCATATGTGGTCATAAACCACTGTTTGGGCACACGGCAGGTCTCAGAAGGGAAGGAGCGCCATTTTACTTTTTGAATGGAAAATTAGCTCCAAAAGTCAAATTGCGCTCCTTCTCTTCTGAGCCCTGCCATGCGCCCACACAGTGGTTTATGACCACATATGAGGTATCAGTGTACTCAGGAGAAATTGACCAACAAATTTTAGGATGCATTTTATCCTGTTACCCATGTGAAAATTAAAAAATTTAGGCTAAAAGAAAATTTTTGTGAAAAAAAAAGTACTTTTTTGTTTTCACAGATCATTTTGTGAAGCACCTGGGGGTTCCAAGTGCTCACTATGCATCTAGATAGGTGCCTTGGGGGGTCTAGTTTCCAAAATGGGGTCACTTGTGGGGGAGCTCCACTTTTTAGGCACATTAGGGGCTCTCCAAACGCAACATGGTGTCCGCTAACAATTTGAGCCGATTTTCCATTCAATTTGTTTGCGGACACCATGTCCCGTTTGGAGAGCCGCTGTGTGCCCAAACATTGGAGCTCACCTACAAGTAACCCCATTTTGGAAACTATACCCCCCAAGGCACCTATCTAGATGCATAGTGAGCACTTGGAACCCCCAGATCCTTCACAAATTAATCCGTAAAAATCAAAAAAGTGTTTTTTTTTCCACTTTTTCATTTTTATGAATCAATTTGTGAAGCACCTGGGGGTTCCAAGTGCTCACTATGCCTCTAGATAGGTGCCTTGGGGGGTCTAGTTTCCAAAATGGGGTCACTTGTGGGGGAGCTCCAATGTTTGGGCACACAGCGGCTCTCCAAAAGCAACATGGTGTCCGCTAACAAATTGTCGACTCAAATTGTTAGAAGACACCATGTTGCGTTTGGAGAGCCGCTGTGTGCCCAAACATTGGAGCTCCCCCACAAGTGACCCCATTTTGGAAACTAGACCCCCCAAGGCACTTACCTAGATGCATAGTGAGCACTTGAAACCCCCAGGTCCTTCACAAATTAATCCGTAAAAATAAAAAAGTGTTTTTTTTTCCACTTTTTCATTTTTATGAATCAATTTGTGAAGCACCTAGGGGTTCCAAGTGCTCACTATGCATCTAGATAGGTGTCTTGGGGGGTCTAGTTTCCAAAATGGGGTCACTTGTGGGGGAGCTCCAATGTTTGGGCACACAGCGGCTCTCCAAATGCAACATGGTGTCCGCTAACAAATTGTCGGCTCAAATTGTTAGAAGACACCATGTTGCGTTTGGAGAGCCGCTGTGTGCCCAAACATTGGAGCTCCCCCACAAGTGACCCCATTTTGGAAACTAGACCCCCCAAGGCACCTATCTAGATGCATAGTGAGCACTTGGGACCCCCAGGTCCTTAGGAAATTAATCCGTAAAAATAAAAAAGTGTTTTTTTTTTTCACTTTTTCATTTTTATCAATCAATTTGTGAAGCACCTGGGGGTTCCAAGTGCTCACTATGCATCTATATAGGTGCCTTGGGGGGTCTAGTTTCCAAAATGGGGTCACTTGTTGGTGAGCTCCAATGTTTGGGCACACAGGGACTCTCCAAACGCAAAGGGTTCCAATTTGTTAGCGGACACCATTGTGTAGTGCATGTCAGGTTGGTGTGCGGTGTGGTATATTGTAGTGCATACACCACACACACACACACACACACACAACACACACACACAATCTCATACACTACAACACACACACACCAACCTGACATAGCCTCCTCAGCTGAGTACGCCCTAGACTGGGATGAGCGGGACGGGCGGGACATTTTGTGTGCTTTGTGCGTGTGTAAAAAAAAAAAAAATCTAAACTTTATTATAGTGTGAGTTTCACAAAAAGTGTCCAAATTAAGATAATAGTACTTCCAAACAATCAATTATTACCACACAAATTTTTTTTACCAGGATATATTATGATTACCCAGTAAAACATGAAGTACCAAAAATAATTTAAAAATAAGTATTTTATTTAGACATATAAAAATCCAAATTAGAATCATAAAAAGAGAAAGGTACCAAACATGAGGAGGCAGGAGAAACAACACTGAAATCTTTGGGAAAACTTGAGTAGTCTTATGATTATGCTGTGGATGAAGCACTCATCACAAATAGAAAAAATATAGTGGTGTTATATATAGCAGCGTGGAGTGTCAGAAGGAGTTAATTCATAATGCCACACATTGGGTCGAATCCACAGGGCAGCAGCGCTGTAGCTTACTAGTGCTCTCGTGCACATAAGTGCATAGACCAGCACTATTCATTCATAGCATGACCAGCACCTGCGGCCGAAGTGATCGAACCAGTGCATGTAAATAAATGCATATAAATAAACAAAAAAAGATCTCCCGCTGTCACTAACACCTAACACCAAATGGGTACATTCAATAGACAGACATATCAAAACAATAAGGTATAAGGTACTAGTTCCATACCAGTGTAGATGCGCCTGCTTCCTGCCCCGACGCGCACGTTTCGCATTAGCTTCTTCGGGAGGCGTGTCACACTAAAAGGTGTGCTCGTTTTTTATATGGCAGCCAGCCAATAAGGGGATAGTGGGCGGAGATAAAGTCAATGCTACTCACAGCGTGGATCCAATGGCGCGTGCGAGGACTGAGGCAGCATCCAGAAAAAGAGTCCCGTGACCGGCGGTCACGTGCTGGATGACGCTCACGCCCCCACCAACCAGTGAAAGCGAGGCGTGATCCGCATTGAAAGACCATGGTATCCAGGACTCGGGGCCGCAACAGACCGCGCATGCGCACTCACCACAAGGAGCGCAGATCATAGATTGGAACGATGAGGAATGATTTGAATGAACGAAATAGGAGCAAGCAAAAGAAAAAATAATAATAAGTAGATGAAAGGGGGATAATATAAGGCTGAATAGATGTGTAAATAGAAATGAAGGAATATAAAACAATATATCAAAAGAAAGAAATGAAGAATGAGATGAAAAAATAATAATAATGATAAAAATAAAAATAAGAATTATATGAATTCAAACCAAATGTGGCTTGAATACTAATATCGCAGATGAATGTACAAATAATTGGCAGATAATGATCAAACTGATAAATTGATAACACAATTAATAGTATAAAGTGACAATACCTGCTAAAAAAGTATAAAAAAAGTATAAATAAGTGCTGATGTCATAAAGTGCATATATATGATTATGTATTTGGAAATCTAATACAATGATAGGATAAAGTGACAGTGCATATATTCACATTGAATCAACATTATAAAGTGGCAATGTGTGATTCGCAATACCTAAACATTATAAAGTGACAATGCGAAATAAATTAATTGCAAAATAGATAATGTAAAGTGACGGTGCAAACACAGACTGATAGATAAATACTGGCATTATAATACGCCTATGTATACTAATACACTTAAAAATAAGGTGCAATGACAATATAAAGTGACTGTGCCATAATTGCATCACAAACATTATAAGGTGACGATGCAGAACGCCAATCAAAAAATATATGATAGATAGTCCAAGAAAAGGTTAAAATAATTTATTCCATCCAGATTCTTCATCATTTCATACACCAACAGTGGTTGGCATCTGTGCATCACGGTCTCATCCCCATCCATATGTACTAAACCCCAGGTACCAAATACTAGAAATAAAAGAATAAAAATTAAAATCAAGACAAACAGCACACATCAAAATATACGGTTTCAAATATCATAAATCTCAAATAACTCATATGGCTCACAGAAAGACCCCAAACCCAAAACTCTCATTTAAGCCTTGAGGGGCCAAAGAACCCAACCGATATATCCATCTACTCTCGGTTTTTGCTAATTTTTTATGTAAATCACCCCCTCTAATGCCCATAGTGACTACATCAATGCCTCTAATTTTTAATAAATGAGGATTACAATTGTGATACCTCTTAAAATGTTTGGGGATCTTTTTAAGAAGAGAGTCATTAGTAGAGATGAGCGTTGTTCTACTCGAACTGTTCGCCAATCTCAAATTCGAGCTGTTTTGGGCGGTGTTCGAGCCGGTCGGCGAACACGAACAATTTGAGAAAAATTCGCCTGTTCGAGGTTATGTTCGATAACTGTTCATGCACCAAAATCATAACTGGATTTTTTCTCAGTAATGATGAAAATTAATGTTAATACGCAGTTTGAGTGTACAGCGGGGCGGGGGGAGGGGCAGGGGATGGATCTCTGCAGGAACAATGAAGATCTCCATTTATTTTTCTCTTTCCCGCATTTGCAGTGGGGAGGTGCAATCTGTCAGCCTATCAGCAGCGCACACACGGAGCGAAGTGCTTTTTTTCACACAAGCAAGGGCATGTGTGATTGGCAGTGTATGTCACATGTCCTTGCCCTATAAGACCAAGCCATTTTCCCCGTCGCCACCATTTTCTCACTGCTGCAGCTGCGTGTTAGACGGCACCGCTGTTGCTGTGTGCGCTATACCTTGTTAATTTCAAGCCAATTTTCGCACAAATATACAGATAGCTTGGGAGTAGGGAATAGTTGTGATTGCAGTCCTTTTAAGGACTAGGTTACAGCATTTCCTACGACTTTTATCAGGCAGGTCTGTGCTCTTAAATAGATAGATTGTGGGAGTAAAGACTAATTGTAATTGGAGTCCTTTTCAGGACTAGGTTACATCAGTTCCTATCAGTTTTTGCCAGGCAGGTCTGTGCCAGTGCTGTGCAAGTTTTTTTCACAGCATTTGGCTGAATCTAGCAAAGCTAATCCTTTTTGGCCTATTGCAGAGTGTGTTAGTCAGTGGAGTAGCCTATCTGTGTTGCAAGATATACCACCTGAGTATAGAATACCAATTTTTTTACTGCACCTAGTGAAGTAAAATCTTTTGGGCATAGCATCATTCTATTAGTCCATCTATACTGACCTCCATCAGGTTGCAAACTGAATATAATTTTTTTCTGCATCTAGCTCTGAAAAAATATTTGGGCTTCTAGCAGTGTGTGGGACTTGGTCTATTAGTCCATCTATACTGACCTCCATCAGGTTGCAAATTAAAAATAATTTTTTTCTGCATCTAGCTCTGAAAAAATATTTGGGCTTCTAGCAGTGTGTGGGACTTGGTCTATTAGTCCATCTATACTGACCTCCATCAGGTTGCAAATTAAAAATAATTTTTTTCTGCATCTAGCTCTGAAAAAATATTTGGGCTTCTAGCAGTGTGTGGGACTTGGTCTATTAGTCCATCTATACTGACCTCCATCAGGTTGCAAATTAAAAATAATTTTTTTCTGCATCTAGCTCTGAAAAAATATTTGGGCTTCTAGCAGTGTGTGGGACTTGGTCTATTAGTCCATCTATACTGACCTCCATCAGGTTGCAAATTAAAAATAATTTTTTTCTGCATCTAGCTCTGAAAAAATATTTGGGCTTCTAGCAGTGTGTGGGACTTGGTCTATTAGTCCATCTATACTGACCTCCATCAGGTTGCAAATTGAATAAAAAAATTTTCTGCATCTAGCTCTGAAAAAATATTTGGGCTTCTAGCGGTGTGTGGGACTTGGTCTATTAGTCCATCTATACTGACCTCCATCAGGTTGCAAATTAAAAATAATTTTTTTCTGCATCTAGCTCAGAAAAAATATTTGGGCTTCTAGCAGTGTGTGGGACTTGGTCTATTAGTCCATCTATACTGACCTCCATCAGGTTGCAAATTAAAAATAATTTTTTTCTTCATTTAGCTCTGAAAAAATATTTGGGCTTCTAGCAGTGTGTGGGACTTGTTCTATTAGTCCTTCTATACTGACGTCCAGCAGGTTGCAAATTGAATATAATTTTTTTCTGCATCTAGCTCTGAAAAAATATTTGGGCTTCTAGCGGTGTGTGGGACTTGGTCTATTAGTCCATCTATACTGACCTCCATCAGGTTGCAAATTAAAAATAATTTTTTTCTGCATCTAGCTCTGAAAATATATTTGGGCTTCTAGCAGTGTGTGGGACTTGGTCTATTAGTCCATCTATACTGACCTCCATCAGGTTGCAAATTAAAAATATTTTTTTTCTGCATCTAGCTCTGAAAAAATATTTGGGCTTCTAGCGGTGTGTGGGACTTGGTCTATTAGTCCATCTATACTGACCTCCATCGGGTTGCAAATTAAAAATAATTTTTTTCTGCATCTAGCTCTGAAAAAATATTTGGGCTTCTAGCAGTGTGTGGGACTTGGTCTATTAGTCCATCTATACTGACCTCCATCAGGTTGCAAATTAAAAATAATTTTTTTCTGCATCTAGCTCTGAAAAAATATTTGGGCTTCTAGCAGTGTGTGGGACTTGGTCTATTAGTCCATCTATACTGACCTCCATCAGGTTGAAAATTAAAAATAATTTTTTTCTTCATTTAGCTCTGAAAAAATATTTGGGCTTCTAGCAGTGTGTGGGACTTGTTCTATTAGTCCTTCTATACTGACCTCCAGCAGGTTGCAAATTGAATATAATTTTTTTCTGCATCTAGCTCTGAAAAAATATTTGGGCTTCTAGCGGTGTGTGGGACTTGGTCTATTAGTCTATCTATACTGACCTCCATCAGGTTGCAAATTAAAAATAATTTTTTTCTGCATCTAGCTCTGAAAAAATATTTGGGCTTCTAGCGGTGTGTGGGACTTGGTCTATTAGTCCATCTATACTGACCTCCATCAGGTTGCAAATTAAAAATAATTTTTTTCTGCATCTAGCTCTGAAAAAATATTTGGGCTTCTAGCAGTGTGTGGGACTTGGTCTATTAGTCCATCTATACTGACCTCCATCAGGTTGCAAATTGAATAAAAAAAATTTCTGCATCTAGCTCTGAAAAAATATTTGGGCTTCTAGCGGTGTGTGGGACTTGGTCTATTAGTCCATCTATACTGACCTCCATCAGGTTGCAAATTAAAAATAATTTTTTTCTGTATCTAGCTCTGAAAAAATATTTGGGCTTCTAGCGGTGTGTGGGACTTGGTCTATTAGTCCATCTATACTGACCTCCATCAGGTTGCAAATTAAAAATAATTTTTTTCTGCATCTAGCTCTGAAAAAATATTTGGGCTTCTAGCAGTGTGTGGGACTTGGTCTATTAGTCCATCTATACTGACCTCCATCAGGTTGCAAATTGAATAAAAAAAATTTCTGCATCTAGCTCTGAAAAAATATTTGGGCTTCTAGCGGTGTGTGGGACTTGGTCTATTAGTCCATCTATACTGACCTCCATCAGGTTGCAAATTAAAAATAATTTTTTTCTGCATCTAACCCAGCCAATAGTTTTGGCCTAATACCACAGTTTGGCCACTCAGCTCTGCTCGGTTACCATCCATTGTTTTTTTGTGCAAACAACTCCAGAGTTGTGAATTAGTTAACCACCAAAATGAGTGGAAAAAGGCCTGCTGCTGGTGGAAAGGGGAATAGGCGTGTTGGGAAGGGGAAAAAAGGTTGTGTCCGTGGGGTAGGTGCAGAAGAAAGACCATCTTCCAGCCAAACTAAAATGTCTACTTCTTTTAGCGGACAATGTGATAAGATCCCTTTCTTACGGCCACGCCAATCGCTACAAATTCCAGATGAGGCACAAAAACAGCAGGTGCTTCAACGGATATCAAGTGCTCCTTTAAGTGGGCTCTCCTCCACATCAACTTCAACATCACAAATACTCCAGTCCTCAAAGGTGTCACCCAAATCGCACTTGCTTCCTCACAGCTCCCAAATCTCCAGCTGCCCGTCTGAGTATGAGGTAGAACAGATGGTTGAGTCTGCAGAGCTGTTTACTCATACTATAGCCTGGGAATCAGAGGTCGACTCCAGCACTTCTGTGAATCCAGACGAGGAAATGATCTGCACTGATGCCCAGAATCTTTATGAGTCGGATCCAGGACCAGACGCAGAAGGTTCTGACCATAATGTAGACCCTCATTCCCAAACTGTAACTCCTGTTGGTGGAGACAATGAGGAAGACGATGATAAGACTCAAATACCGGATGGGAGCGACAACTTTAGTTTTTTGTCAGGGCAGGAACAGGTTGGCTCTGAGGACGACGGGTGTGATAACGCACAGGGTGATGATGATGAGGTCGGAGATCCCACTTACTGTCAACCCACAGTCAGCCAAGAGATGAGGTCAGCAGAGGAGGTGGAGGAAGATGCTAGTGACGACGAGGTCAGGTTGCGCCTTCCTGGACAGAGACGTAGTACTGGAAGCACGTCAACAACTGCATCCTCAAACACAACTCTGCCTCTCACCACAAGTCGTGGTGGCTCTTCAGGTCGCATGGGTGCTAAGCCTTGCATAGCCTGGGCATTTTTTCAGATCGATAAAGATGACCCAACTCGTGTTATCTGTAACATTTGTCATCAAAAGCTAAGTAGAGGCCAAAAATACATAGTTTGAGTACTTCATGCATGAACTGGCACATGGACATGAAGCATAAGTTGCAGTGGGAAGCTCAGTGTGCTACAATGCGGTCTAGCCGGCCGGGCCAACCACCGTCTGCCATATCTTGTGCATCCGCGGCCTCTTCATCCTCTGTGACTGGGGGGACAGCAGTCACACCTGTTTTGGGGCGCAGACCTGCCACCTCTTTACCCGCAACAGCCAGCGTGATTGGCAGGTCATCATTTTCTTTGGAGGTGGTAACACCAGCTGGTCTTGAGCGCTGTCCGACATCGATAGCACCACCTTTGGATCAAGGCAACCTAACATGTCCGCCTGCATCTTCCTCACAGACCGGCAGTTTGCCGGGGACACCCTTATCAACCCCGTCTAAGCACAATAGCCAGCCCTCGGTCCCTCAGATGTGGACAAGTAAAAGACCATTTCCTCCTAGCCATGAGAAAGCTAAGAGGTTGAATTTCACCATCTGCAAGCTCTTGGCTACAGAAATGCTGCCTTTCCGCCTGGTGGACACAGAGGATTTTCGAGACCTTATGTCCGTCGCAGTGCCCCAGTACCAGATGCCCAGTCGGCACTACTTCTCCACCAGCATGTCGCACACAACATCACCGCTTCTTTGAGAAACTCTGTGTGTGACAGGGTGCATTTCACCACAGACACTTGGACGAGTAGGCATGGACAGGGGCGTTACATGTCGCTGACTGGGCACTGGGTAACTATGGTGACAGCAGGACAAGGGGCTGCTGTCCAAGTCTTGCCGTCCCCACGAGTTGTGCGTCAATCCTCTTTATGTCATTTTTCCTCCACTGCTTCTGCCTCCTCAACCTCCTCTCGGTCTTCCACCTGCACCCAAAGGCTGTCTGGTCATGCCACAAGCTTTCTAACTGCGCAGAAGGGATCCTGCACACCTCCTTACTATGCTGGCAGTAGGGCTCAACGTCATCAGGCGGTTATTACATTGAAATGTCTGGGAAATGTGAGTCACACAGCTGAGGAGTTGTGGTCAGCTCTGGAGAACCAATTTCATGAATGGTTGTCTCCACTGGACCTGAAACCAGGGAAGGCCGTGTGCGACAATGCTGCAAACCTGGGTGCGGCCCTTCGCCGGGGCAATGTCACACACGTGCCTTGTATGGCTCACGTGTTGAACCTGGTTGTCCAGCAATTTTTAGCCCACTATCCCAGACTAGATGGCCTTCTGCAGAGGGCACGGTCGCTGTGTGCTCACTTCCGCCGTTCGCATCCCGCAGCTCAGCGACTTACATCTCTACAGAAGTCGTTGGGCCTGCCACTTCACCGGCTAAAATGCGATGTGCCTACCCGGTGGAATTCAACTCTGCACATGTTGCAGCGACTGTGGCAGCACCGACAAGCCCTGGTGCAATACGTTCTGACGTATAGCCTGGGCCAACGAGATTCAGAGGTGGGGCAAATCACGCTGGAGGAGTGGTCTCAGATCAGGGACCTATGCACCCTTCTGCACAGTTTTGAAATGGCGACGAAGATGTTTAGTGCTGACGATGCCATTATCAGCATGACTATTCCGGTGATTTACATGCTGGAGCACATGTTAAACAGAATTCGGAGTCAGGTGGTGGCACAAGAGGAGGTGGAGGAAGTAGAGGAGGAGGAGTTGTATGCGGAAGGGCTAACATCTGCAAGGTCCAGACGGTCGGCAGCACCAAGGCGGCAGGCATGTGAGGGTGGGGGAGATGATTTTACCAGGGCGCATGGTAGCAGCCAAACTAGTGAGGAAGGTGCAGGAGCCCAGGAAGAAGTGGAGGACGAACTGATGGAAGACTCATCAGATGAGGGAGACCTTGATCACATTTCTGTTGTGCGAGGTTGGGGGGAGAGGACAGAGGAAGGAAGCATGATTGCTACCTCGCCACCAACACAACAGGGACTTGGTGCTCCTGGATGCGCAACACACATGAGTGCCTTCTTGCTGCACTACCTGCAACATGACCCTCGAATTGTGAGAATTAGAAATAATCCTGACTACTGGGTTGCCACACTGTTAGATCCCCGGTACAAAAGTAAATTTGCAGAAATTATTCCTGCCATAGAAAGGGATGCACGCATGCAGGAGTATCAGCAGAGACTGTTGCAGAATCTTACATGTGCTTTTCCACAAAATACCAGTGGTGCACGTAGTGAATCTCACAGTTCCAACTTGCCAACCGTGGGACCGTCAAGTGTTCAGCACTCAAACCGTAACAGAACCACAGTATCTGCTGGTAACATCAATTTTGCGGAATCATTTCACCACTTTTTTAGCCCATCCTTTGCAAGGCCACAGGAGACAAGAAGTCTGACACATAGTCAACGCCTAGAGACGATGGTACAGGAGTATCTCCAAGTAAACATTGAAGCCACGACTGTGTCACTGGACCCTTGCTCTTTTTGGGCTTCCAATCTGGATAAATGGCCGGAGCTAGCCACTTACGCCTTGGAGATCTTGTCATGCCCAGCAGCCAGCGTTCTGTCTGAACGTGTGTTCAGCGCTGCTGGTGGTGTGCTAACAGATAAGCGCACGCGGCTCTCCACTGATAATGTAGACAGACTCACGTTCATAAAGATGAACAAATCATGGATCCGAAACGACTTTTCTACCCCTGTGTCATCCTGGGGAGAGTAAAAGCTTGATGATTGGTTAAAATCACCCTACCAACCGTTTTAAGCTTTCAAATTACTAATCATGTTTATCTGTATCTTGACTGGAAAATAATTTGGGCTTTGTAGCAGTGTGCAGCACTGATCCTATTAGGCCATCTATAATAAGCTTCACCAGATTTAAAATTAAAAATAATTTTTAGCTGCATCTAGCCCGGAAAATAATTTTGGGGCTCCGAGATGCGCAAGACACATAAGTGCCTTCTTGCTGCACTACCTGCAGCATGACCCTCATATTGTCAGAATTCGAAGTAATCATGACTACTGGGTTGCCACACTCTTAGATCCCCCAAACTTTTCGATCAACCTTTTCATTTTAATAAAGACCAAAAAAATGGTCATTTTTGAAATTATAAGCATTAGCAGGTTGTTAGAAACTGAAATCAAACAGTTTTCAACTCAAAACTTTATTCTAGGTGATGTTACATTTTCACATAGGACCCCTTGTTCGAAAGGAGCTTCTGAACTCTCTCGTCCATTGAATTTGTCAGGTTTTGGATGGTTTCTGCTTCAATTGTTTTGCATGAGGACAGAATACCCTCCCAGAGCTGTTGCTTAGATGTGAACTGCCTCCCGCCATCATATACACTCCTTTTAATGATGCTCCAAAGGTTCTGAATGGGGTAGAGGTCAGGGGAGCATGGGGGTCACACCATAAGTTTGTCCCCTTTTATGCCCATATCAGCCAGAGATGCAGATGTTTTATGTGCAGCATGAGATGGTGCATTATCATGCAGAAAAATGATCTTGCTGTGAAATACACGGTTCTTCTTCTTGAACCATGGCAGGAAGTGCTGTTTGAGAAAATCCACATACATTATGGAGTTCATCTTTAGCGCCTTCAGGGATCCTAAAGAGGCCGACAATCTCTCTCCCCATGATTCCAGCCCAAAACATTACTCCACCTCCTCCTTGTTGGCGCTGTAGCTGTGTTTGCGTGGGGTGTCCATCAACCAGCCATCCTCCACTCCATTCATCTGGACCATCGAGCGCTGCACGGCACTCATCCGTGAACAAAACAGTTTTGAAATCAGTCTTCATGTAATGTTTGGCCCACTGGAGCCGTTTCTGCTTGTGTGAAGTGGATAGAGGAGGTCGACAGGATGGCATATGCACAGCTGCAAACCTCTGAAGGACCCTGCATCTTGTTGTTCGGGGGACGTTGGAGGCACAAGCAGCTTCAAAAACTTGTCTGCTGCTATGACAAGGCTTTTTTGCCGCTGCTGTTTCAACCTGACGTAATTGCCTGTAGGAAAGAGTCCTCAATTTGCCCTTATCAGCACGCACACGTGTGTACTGTGAATCAGCTACATACTTCTTGATTGCCAAGACACTTCATCCTGATCATCGCACAATGTTGATTGTAGTCATGCCTTGACCTAAACACTAGTGTTGAGCCACCCCCGTAGTGTTCGGGTTCGGTTCGGTTCGTGGAACACCGGGATGTTCGAGGAACTGTTCGTCGAACTGTTCGTCGAACACCTTAGAACACCGTCGAACACCGTTAAAACCAATGGCAGGCAAACAAAAACACATAGAAACACATAGAAAACACCTGCAAAGGTGTCCAAAAGCTGACAAACTGCTCAGAAGACACTCTCTTTAAAAAAGCCGGCCGGCAAATTCAGCAGCGGCATACACCGGTACCCGACAATTTAGACAAGAAGGAATAGAGCATCACACATAGATTAGATAGATAGAAACATGTCAGTCACACATATAAGAAGCACAGTGACAGTGTTGGTTACTGCACTTGTCATTTAGTGTAAAGGATTTATTAAAAAAAATATTAGTGTTTTCATGCACCGTCTCTTTAAAAAAGCCGGCCGGCAATTCAGCATCTGTACCCAACAATTTATAACAGACAGAATAGAGCATCACACATAGATTAGATAGATAGAAACATGTCAGTCACATATATATGAAGTACAGTGACAGTATTGCTTACTGTACTTGTCATTTAGTGTAAAGGATTTATTTAAAAAAATAATAGTGTTTTCATGCACTGTCTCTTTAAAAAAGCCGGCCGGCAATTCAGCAGCGGTACCCGACAATTTAGAACAGAAAGATAGAGCATCACACATAGATTAGATAGATAGAAACATGTCAGTCACATATATATGAAGTACAGTGATAGTGTTGGTTACTGTACTTGTCATTTAGTATTAAAATAAAGGATTTATTATTAAAAAAATTGGCGTGGGGTTCCCCTTAATTTTAGGCTCTAGCGGCGGTTAAGCAGACGGCTGGGGCAGATGTTTGAAGCCTGGGAAGGGGGTAATACCCACGGAGCTTCCCAGGCTACTAATATCAGCCTCCAGCTGAATACATAGCCTTTACTAGCTATTAAAATGGGGGACCCCCCCAAAAAAATGACGTGGGTCCCCCCTAATTTAATAGCTAGCAAAGGCTAGGCAGACAGCTGGGGGCTGATATTAATAGCCCAGGAAGGGAGCCATGAATATTGGCCCCCTCCCAGGCTAGAAACACCAGCCGTCAGCCGCCCCAGAAATGGCGCATTCATAGGATGCGCCAATTCTGGCACTTAGCCTCGCTCTTCCATGCTGCCCTGGTGCGGTGGCAGGGGGTAATAGGGTTGGGGTTGATGTCAGCTTATAATGCCAGCTGACATCAAGCCCAGGTTAGTAATGGAGAGGCGTCTATAAGACACCCCCATTACTAACCCCATAGTCAAAGTTAAAAAAAACACAAACACCCAGAATAAAGTCCTTTAATTGAAATAAAGACACAATCCTTTATTGTTCTAAATTAAACCATACTTACCATCACGCCCATTTCAGCTGAAGCCAACGATCTCCTGCAATAAAAGAAAAATAATAAAGCAACCTCATCCTTACCTTTCCATGGTTCCCACGACAGCTTCAGCTCTGCTACATCGAGATGACAGGCTGGACCGCAGCAGAACGCTGCCATCCAGCCTGTCATCCCGCAGACACTGAGAAGCGCAGGCTTGCTTGCGCTGCTCAGCGTCTCTCTGTGACGACATCCAGATGAGCCGAGTTCATGTCCAATGAACTCGGCTCACCTCATGCACGTCACTGACAGCGTGGGAAAATTCTCACGCTGAAGCGCTGATTGCAGGAGAATTTTCCCACGCTGTCAGTGACGTGCAGGAGGTGAGCTGAGTTCATTGGACATGAGCTCACCTCATGCACATCACTGACAGCGTGGGAGTATTCTCCTGCACTCAGCACTTCAGCGTGAGAATTTTCCCACGCTGTCAGTGACGTGCATGAGGTGAGCCGAGTTCATTGGACATGACCTCGGCTCATCTGGATGCCGTCACAGCGAGACAGTGAGGAGCGCAAGCATGCCTGCGCTTCTCAGTGTCTGCGGGATGACAGACTGGATGGCAGCGTTCTGCTGCGGTCCAGCCAGTCATCTCGATGTAGCAGAGCTGAAGCTGTCGTGGGAACCATGGAAAGGTAAGGATGAGGTTGCTTTATTATTTTTCTTTTATTGCAGGAGATCGTTGGCTTCAGCTGGAATGGGTGTGATGGTAAGTATGGTTTAATTTAGAACAATAAAGAATTGTGTCTTTATTTCAATTAAAGGACTTTATTCTGGGTGTTGTGTTTTATTTAAATACTTTACTAGAAATTCATGGCGGTCATGTCTAATACTGGCGTGACCCCATGAATTTTGGGCTTGGGGCCAGCTGATAATACCAAGCTGGCCCTAACCCCTTTATTACCCAGTGAGCCACCGCACCAGGGCCCTGGATGAGTTGGGTACAGCGCCAGAAGATGGCGCTTCTATGAACGCGCCATTTTCCGGGGTGGCTGCGGACTGCAATTTGTAGCGGGGGGGGGCCCAGAAAGCTTGGGCCTCCCTGCGCTGCAGATTCCAGCCCCCAGCTGCCTAGTTGTACCTGGCTGGACACAAAAATAGGGCGAAGCCCCACGTACTTTTTTTTTAATTATTTCATGAAATTCATGAAATAATTAAGAAAAAAAGGCCTTCCCTATATTGTTGTGTCCGGCCAGGTACAAATAGGCAGCTGGTGGATGGGGGCAGCCCGTTCCTGCCTGCTGTACCTGGCTGGACACAAATATAGTGCGAAGCCCCACTTCATTTTTTTTTAATTATTTCATGAAATTCATGAAATAATTAAGAAAAAAAGGGCTTCCCTATATTGTTGTGTCCGGCCAGGTACAAATAGGCAGCTGGTGGATGGGGGCAGCCCGTTCCTGCCTGCTGTACCTGGCTGGACACAAATATAGTGCGAAGCCCCACTTCAATTTTTTTTAATTATTTCTTGAAATTCATGAAATAATTAAGAAAAAAAGGGCTTCCCTATATTGTTGTGTCCGGCCAGGTACAAATAGGCAGCTGGTGGATGGGGGCAGCCCGTTCCTGCCTGCTGTACCTGGCTGGACACAAATATAGTGCGAAGCCCCACTTCAATTTTTTTTAATTATTTCATGAAATAATTAAGAAAAAAAGGGCTTCCCTGTATTGTTGTGTCCGGCCAGGTACAAATAGGCAGCTGGTGGATGGGGGCAGCCCGTTCCTGCCTGCTGTACCTGGCTGGACACAAATATAGTGCGAAGCCCCACTTCAATTTTTTTAAATTATTTCAGGAAATTCATGAAATAATTTAAAAAAAATTGACGTGGGGCTTCGCACTATATTTGTGTCCAGCCAGGTACAGCAGGCAGGAACGGGCTGCCCCCAACCACCAGCTGCCTATTTGTACCTGGCCGGACACAACAATATAGGGAAGCCCTTTTTTTCTTAATTATTTCATGAAATAATTTAAAGAAAATTGACGTGGGGCTTCGCCCTGTTTTTGTGTCCAGCCAGGTACAACTAGGCAGCTGGGGGCTGGAATCCGCAGCGCAGGGAGGCCCAAGCTTTCTGGGCCACCCCCGCTGCAAATTGCAGTCCGCAGCCACCCCGGAAAATGGCGCGTTCATAGAAGCGCCATCTTCTGGCGCTGTACCCAACTCATCCAGGGCCCTGATGCGGTGGCTCACTGGGTAATAAAGGGGTTAGGGCCAGCTTGGTATTATCAGCTGGCCCTAAGCCCGAAATTCATGGGGTCACGCCAATATTAGACATGACCACCATGAATTTCTAGTAAAGTATTTAAAAAAAACACAACACCCAGAAAAAAGTCCTTTAATTGAAATAAACACACAATTCTTTATTGTTCTAAATTAAACCATACTTACCATCACGCCCATTCCAGCTGAAGCCAACGATCTCCTGAAATAAAAGAAAAATAATAAAGCAACATCATCCTTACCTTTCCATGGTTCCCATGACAGCTTCAGCTCTGCTACATCGAGATGACAGGCTGGACCGCAGCAGAACGCTGCCATCCTGCCTGTCATCCCGCAGACACTGAGAAGCGCAGGCTTGCTTGCGCTCCACAGTGTCTCTCTGTGAGGGCATCCAGATGAGCCGAGTTAATGTCCAATGAACTCGGCTCACCTCATGCACGTCACTGACAGCGTGGGAAAATTCTCCTGCACTCACCGCTTCAGCGTGGGAGAATTCTCACACTGAAGCGCTGAGTGCAGGAGAATTCTCCCACGCTGTCAGTGACGTGCAGGAGGTGAGCTGAGTTCATTGGACATGAGCTCACCTTATGCACGTCACTGACAGCGTGGGAAAATTCTCCTGCACTCAGCGCTTCAGCGTGAGAATTCTCCCGCTGAAGCGCTGAGTGCAGGAGAATTCTCCCACGCTGTCAGTGACGTGCAGGAGGTGAGCTGAGTTCATTGGACATGAGCTCACCTTATGCACGTCACTGACAGCGTGGGAGAATTCTCCTGCACTCAGCGCTTCAGCGGGAGAATTCTCACGCTGAAGCGCTGAGTGCAGGAGAATTTTCCCACGCTGTCAGTGACGTGCATGAGGTGAGCCGAGTTCATTGGACATGAACTCGGCTCATCTGGATGTCGTCACAGAGAGACGCTGAGCAGCGCAAGTAAGCCTGCGCTTCTCAGTGTCTGCGGGATGAGAGGCTGGATGGCAGCGTTCTGCTGCGGTCCAGCCTGTCATCTCGATGTAGCAGAGCTGAAGCTGTCGTGGGAACCATGGAAAGGTAAGGATGAGGTTGCTTTATTATTTTTCTTTTATTGCAGGAGATCGTTGGCTTCAGCTGGAATGGGCGTGACGGTAAGTATGGTTTAATTTAGAACAATAAAGGATTGTGTCTTTATTTCAATTAAAGGACTTTATTCTGGGTGTTTGTGTTTTTTTTAACTTTGACTATGGGGTTAGTAATGGGGGTGTCTTATAGACGCCTCTCCATTACTAACCTGGGCTTGATGTCAGCTGGCATTATAAGCTGACATCAACCCCAACCCTATTACCCCCTGCCACCGCACCAGGGCAGCGTGGAAGAGCGAGGCTAAGTGCCAGAATTGGCGCATCCTATGAATGCGCCATTTCTGGGGCGGCTGACGGCTGGTGTTTCTAGCCTGGGAGGGGGCCAATATTCATGGCTCCCTTCCTGGGCTATTAATATCAGCCCCCAGCTGTCTGCCTAGCCTTTGCTAGCTATTAAATTAGGGGGGACCCCACGTCATTTTTTTGGGGGGGTCCCCCATTTTAATAGCTAGTAAAGGCTATGTATTCAGCTGGGGGCTGATATTAGTAGCCTGGGAAGCTCCGTGGGTATTACCCCCTTCCCAGGCTTCAAACATCTGCCCCAGCCGTCTGCTTAACCTCCGCTAGAGCCTAAAATTAAGGGGAACCCCACGCCAATTTTTTTAATAATAAATCCTTTATTTTAATACTAAATGACAAGTACAGTAACCAACACTATCACTGTACTTCATATATATGTGACTGACATGTTTCTATCTATCTAATCTATGTGTGAAGCTCTATTCTGTCTGTTATAAATTGTCGGGTACAGATGCTGAATTGCCGGCCGGCGTTTTTAAAGAGACAGTGCATGAAAACACTATTATTTTTTTTGATAAATCCTTTACGCTAAATGACAAGTACAGTAAGCAACACTGTCACTGTACTTCGTATATATGTGGCTGACATGTTTCTATCTATCTAATCTATGTATGATGCTCTATTCTGTCTGTTATAAATTGTCGGGTACCGCTGCTGAAGTGCCGGCCGGCTTTTTTAAAGAGACGGTGCATGAAAACACTATTATTTTTTTTGATAAATCCTTTACGCTAAATGACAAGTACAGTAAGCAACACTGTCACTGTACTTCGTATATATGTGGCTGACATGTTTATATCTATCTAATCTATGTGTGAAGCTCTATTCTTTCGGTTCTAAATTGTCGGGTACCGGTGTATGCCGCTGCTGAATTGCCGGCTTTTCATGTTTCACTGTGAGCACTGTTCCCATCGATTTGGGCAATCACTGTAATGCCACAACCACCATGGCTGTGGCATTACAGTGAGTGGCAGACAATCCCTGCATGATTGGTGCTCTAAATAGCGCCAGACATGCAGGACACGCTTTTGGTGCACGAACAGTTATCGAACATAACCTCGAACAGCCGAATTTTTTGCAAATCGTTCGGGTTCGTCGAACAACTCGAACACCGCCCAAAACAGCTCGAATTTGAGATTGGCGAACAGTTCTAGTCGAACACCGCTCATCTCTACTAAACACTCCACAATTTGTTGCTTCTCAGCAGCCGACACATCCTTTTTCTTTCCCATTTTGGCAGAAAATGTAGGCTGCTTAATAATGTGAGAGAGCCTTCTTAAGTAGTCTTGCCTTTCATTGGACACACCTGCCAAACTAATTAGCACAGGTGTCTGCAATTGCTTACAGTGATATAAAGAGCCCTGACACACATCACCGTCAATGAGTTTAACTGACAAACAAACAAATTCTTCCCTTATCACTCCTAAACACTTTTTGCATAATAATTTGGAACGCGGTGTACATGTGCTTTTCCACAAAACACCAGTGGTTCACATAGTGAATCTTACAGTTCTAACTTGCCAACCGTGGTCTGTATGGAATTGTTCAATAAAGGGCCCAAAATTAAGATAACATAGATGGGAGAGGTCTCTATGAATAGGAATTCCTAAGTATTTGATACCCTGTGAGGGCCAGGCAAAGGGAAAGTTGGACTGGATGGAATCCTATATGGATTTAGGGAGGGAGACATCGAGGGCCTCAGACTTCGCTGCATTGATTTTAAAATTTTACCATGTAACAAAGTGATCTATTTCAGCCATAACAGCAGGGATGGATATATGTGATTGAGTGATATATACTAGGACATCATCAGCAAATAGAGAGCACTTGTACTCGGTGCCTCCCACCTCAATCCACCTAATATTGGGGTTATGGCGAATTGATGAGAGCAGGTGCTCCGTCACTAGGATGTATAAGAGAGGGGACAGAGGACATCCCTGCCTTGTCCCATTGGTGATTGTGAAAGGTGATGAAAATGTTCTGACGCACCCCCTGGGCCTTGGGACACCCGGAGCCGGACCCTTTTTGGTGGATGCTGGTGGTTGTAGTCTTCGTGGCGGCGATCCGGTTCCGTGGCTCAGGGCGGTCAAACCAGTGGCGGAACTATTTATGTGGTTTTGATGTTTAAATGTCCGACTACGCCACCCGTGGATTGCGGTCAGAGTGAACCGCCGCTACAGGGCAGACCGCTAAGGCTGGTGTTGTGGGTGCAGCAGAGCGTAGCATAACTCCCCACGGGAGGAGTATAGCCTCAGGGCAGTGTATGCGGAGGATGGGGGTGATGGTGCAGGGCAGCAGCAGTAACGACACGGAGTCAGTGATGCAGTTCAGGGCCTTTACTCACAGTTCTTATTATCCAGACCACGTCTGCAGGTAACGGCTGCCCACGTCGTACTGTGCTCACCAGGTGAGGGGCTCAGACAACTCCCAGATAACTTTGGAGCGCTTCACAGGACCCCCTTTGTGTGTCCTTTGTCTGGCCTTTCTTACCAACACTTCTGTCCGGCTGCCTCGGGCCTCCTCTTGGTAAACTTGGCTCCAGTTTCCCTGACCCTATGTGGTGCCTTCCTAGCGGGTGGAGCAAGGGGCTGCGCCACATAAAATGTCAGAGCCTCCGGTTTCTAGCTGAGGGTCGTTTCCTGCCTCCACTAGTTCGGGGACCGGTCTCCCCCTTTGGCCTGACCCCTCCACGCAGGTGGATTCGGGCGTGCGGTGGCGACTCGCCCGTCCGCACCCCTGGGATCCCTTCATTCCTCGTTCCTGGAGCCTTCTCCGCTCCTCTTCCTTCCTTCTCCCTCTTGCAGGCCTGGGTCTCTGTTACTAGGCCCGCCTCCGGAGCAGAGCTCATGCAGAGCCCCTGCTCCCTGCCACTTCTGCTCAGACTTCTCTGCACTGAACTAAGATGGTGCCCACCTTTTATACTCCCTTCTCAATGCACCCAGGAACTGCTTCCTCCCTGCTCCTGCACTGCAGGGTTCCCCTTCCTCAGTGTTCCCTCCCCCCACTCCAGCCAGGGACAGGGACTGTCGTGCCCATCTCAGGGGCATATTGGTCGCCCTGCCCCACGGCAATGTGGTGTAATGCATGCAGGTGTCGGGTCCTGATCCACACTCCATCCTTATCTGAGAGTGAGATATCACACCTCTGGGTGAGGTGCAATACGTCTGTAGCAACCGAGCCCTCGGTGCTACAGTTCCATTTATCTTCAGCCTAGGTGACGTATTGTGATACAGGGCCGTGATTTTGGCTATAAAAGGGTCCCCTAGACCCCTACCCCAAGCTTTTTAAGAGAATCATATATGGCGTGCCAGGAGACTCTATGGAATGCTTTCTCAGCATCCAACGAGAGTATCTACTTACAAATTTTTAACTGCATCTAGCCCAGGAAATACTTTGTGCCTAGTAGCAGTGTCTGCTAGTCAGCGGATTATCCCGGCTGTTAAGCAAGCTACACCACCTGTAGTTTGGACACTTAATTTTTTCAAAGGAAATGCTTCGGGACCACGGGATACTTAGTGAAGAGCATCAGGAGGCACCCCAAGGCATAGGGGCTGGGACTGGCACTAGGATGCCTTGTGGTGGACAGCCGAGCTCGATCCTTATAAAAGCTTTTTAACTGCAGCAGCTTTAGTGGACACTACTGGAGCTGGAATTACGCGGCTGCTGGCATGAGACTTGCCCTCCAATAGATCCTTGTAAATGGATTTAAAGTGTATTCATTCAAATTAAAGGGACAATTTAAATTAAAAAGCTTAGAGCTGCCTCCACCACAGGGGGGCTCTCTCGACCCACCAGCGGACAGGCACCAGTATTGGGAGAGGGGGGCTGGCCGTCAGGGTTCACCGCGGCTCTGGCACAAACCCGGCGACACGGAGGTGGCACGGGCAGGAGCGGACTGGCCGTCTCGGCTTCTCACTTTTTGGATTTTAGAAGGGCATGACATGCCTATATCTGTGTCTCCCCCTCCTTTTACTCCTCCACCTCTTTTCTTTTCGCATGACTATATGTACTTGTCACTTTTCCATGTGTTAGCTGTGTCTTCTGAGCAGTTTGTCAGCTTTTGGACACCTTTGAAGGTGTTTTCTATGTGTTTCTATGTGTTTTTGTTTGCCTGCCATTGGTTTTAACGGTGTTCGAAGGTGTTCGACGAACAGTTCGACGAACAGTTCGGCGAACACACGGGTGTTCGACGAACCGAACCGAACTCGAACACTACGGGGGTGGCTCAACACTAGTCATTAGTATTGGTTTTGGCTTTCTCAATGTCTAAGAAGTGCTCACGAGTCCTTACCTTAAGTTCTCTACTGGTCAACCCAACATAGATTTTATTGCAGGGACATTCAGCCAGATAGATGACACCTTTGGATGCACAAGTGATATGGTGGCGAATTTCAAATGTCCGAGACCCATCATGGTTTCTGAAGTTTGTTGTTTTGATTAAATTGCCACAAGCCTTACATAGACCACAAGGAAAAAAGCCATTTTTGTATTTAGATATCTTCTGGGCCCTTGGTTCATAATGGCTATGGACCAAAATGTCATTTAGATTACGAGAGCGTTTAGCAATAATCTGTGGTGATTCAGGTAGGATTCGTTTGAGAATTGGGTCAGTGGAGAGGACATCCCAATGCTTCAAAATTATGTTTTTAAATTCCGTCCATTGAGAGTGGTAATTGGTAATCAGGCGTACTTGATTATCAGCCACAGACGATTTTTTGCTGAGTTGATTGTTATAGAGTAAAGAATTCCTAGAAGTAATTTTAGCACGTTGGTAGCCTCTTCTAATTGCTCGATGGCTATATCGTCTGGCCCTGAACCGTTCCGATAATTCATGTGATTGAATTTCAAATTGTTCCTCATTTGAACAAATCCTTTTAATGCGTAAGAATTGTCCAATTGGAATGCCATTGATGGTGGATTGTAAATGTGATGACGATGCATGAAGTAAGGAATTTGTTGCTGTGGATTTCCGGAACAAGGTGGTGGATAACTGGCCATCTGGGTTAGTAGAAATAAAAATGTCTAGAAATTCTGCAGTTCTGCCAAATTTGTATGTGAGTTTAATATTGTATTCATTGCAATTCAGGCTATCCATAAATACTTTCAATTCATCACTGGAACCCTCCCAAATAAACATAAGGTCGTCAATATAACGAAGCCAGTTGTGGATTTTATCGATACCAGGCCTTGTCTCGTCTTGCAATATTTGACGTTCCCAAAACCCCATAAATAAATTGGCGTAGGCGGGAGCACAAGATGCCCCCATGGCGGTCCCCTGTAACTGTAAATAGGTTTTATTGTTAAAAGTAAACACATTATGAGTTAATATGAATTCCAGCAAAATCAAAATTAATTTAGTTAGAGAATGATCAATATTGCTGGATTGAAGAAACCAAGAGACCGCCATGAGGCCATCACTGTGTCTTATAGAGGTATATAAGGCCTCTACATCTGCTGCCACAATCAGCATATTGTCATTTAATTGTATATTGTCAAGGCGACGTAGGACCATGGTAGTATCTTTAACAAATGAAGGTAATTCAGAGACAAGTGGTTTAAGATAAAAATCCACAATCTTGCTTATAGTCTCACAGAGACTTTCATTTCCGGAGTCTATCGGTCTCCCTGGAGGATCCAACGTGTTTTTGTGTATCTTAGGAATCAAGTATAGTGTAGCTAATCTAGGGTTCAGATTCTTATACAGATCCAAAAGTTTTTTGGGGATAATGTGGTCCTCAAAGGCTGATGACAAAAGGCCAAGAAGTTCAGAGTGAAATGCGGTGGTGGGATTAAAGGTCAATTCTTTATAACATTTACGATCGCCAAGTAATTTATTGGCTTGTTTCTCATACATTGAGTTAGGCCACACCACCACATTACCACCTTTATCAGCCATTTTGAAGACCACATCATCCCAACCCTTCATTTCATCTATAGCTTTTCTTTCTCTGAAACTCAAATTGGACTGGCCTCTAGATTCAAGGGCCAGTTTTTCAAGATCGCGTGATACTATTTTAGTAAAAACTTCAACAGCCGGTACAAGAGATAGTGCCGGGAATTTTTTAGTTTGACCTACCAGATGTATAGGGAAGGCATTCACATCTGCAGAACTTTCTTCAGCTAAAGATTGCAAAGTAGCCAAAGCCTCCTGTTCTTCCATACTTGGAAACATATCAAAAACATCAGTTTTGTAGTGAAATTTCTTCAAAATTAATTTGCGGGCAAATAGATGTATGTCCTTTATGGCCGTAAATGTGTCTAGATGAAACGAGGGAGAGAACGTTAAGCCTTTCTGTAGGACAGACATTTGTCGCCTTGACAATATACAATTAAATGACAATATGCTGATTGTGACAGCAGATGTAGAGGCCTTATATACCTCTATAAGACACAGTGATGGCCTCATGGCGGTCTCTTGGTTTCTTCAATCCAGCAATATTGATCATTCTCTAACTAAATTAATTTTGATTTTGCTGGAATTCATATTAACTCATAATGTGTTTACTTTTAACAATAAAACCTATTTACAGTTACAGGGGACCGCCATGGGGGCATCTTGTGCTCCCGCCTACGCCAATTTATTTATGGGGTTTTGGGAACGTCAAATATTGCAAGACGAGACAAGGCCTGGTATCGATAAAATCCACAACTGGCTTCGTTATATTGACGACCTTATGTTTATTTGGGAGGGTTCCAGTGATGAATTGAAAGTATTTATGGATAGCCTGAATTGCAATGAATACAATATTAAACTCACATACAAATTTGGCAGAACTGCAGAATTTCTAGACAATTTTATTTCTACTAACCCAGATGGCCAGTTATCCACCACCTTGTTCCGGAAATCCACAGCAACAAATTCCTTACTTCATGCATCGTCATCACATTTACAATCCACCATCAATGGCATTCCAATTGGACAATTCTTACGCATTAAAAGGATTTGTTCAAATGAGGAACAATTTGAAATTCAATCACATGAATTATCGGAACGGTTCAGGGCCAGAGGATATAGCCATCGAGCAATTAGAAGAGGCTACCAACGTGCTAAAATTACTTCTAGGAATTCTTTACTCTATAACAATCAACTCAGCAAAAAATCGTCTGTGGCTGATAATCAAGTACGCCTGATTACCAATTACCACTCTCAATGGACGGAATTTAAAAACATAATTTTGAAGCATTGGGATGTCCTCTCCACTGACCCAATTCTCAAACGAATCCTACCTGAATCACCACAGATTATTGCTAAACGCTCTCGTAATCTAAATGACATTTTGGTCCATAGCCATTATGAACCAAGGGCCCAGAAGATATCTAAATACAAAAATGGCTTTTTTCCTTGTGGTCTATGTAAGGCTTGTGGCAATTTAATCAAAACAACAAACTTCAGAAACCATGATGGGTCTCGGACATTTGAAATTCGCCACCATATCACTTGTGCATCCAAAGGTGTCATCTATCTGGCTGAATGTCCCTGCAATAAAATCTATGTTGGGTTGACCAGTAGAGAACTTAAGGTAAGGACTCGTGAGCACTTCTTAGACATTGAGAAAGCCAAAACCAATACTAATGACTCTCTTCTTAAAACGATCCCCAAACATTTTAAGAGGTATCACAATTGTAATCCTCATTTATTAAAAATTAGAGGCATTGATGTAGTCACTATGGGCATTAGAGGGGGTGATTTACATAAAAAATTAGCAAAAACCGAGAGTAGATGGATATATCGGTTGGGTTCTTTGGCCCCTCAAGGCTTAAATGAGAGTTTTGGGTTTGGGGTCTTTCTGTGAGCCATATGAGTTATTTGAGATTTATGATATTTGAAACCGTATATTTTGATGTGTGCTGTTTGTCTTGATTTTAATTTTTATTCTTTTATTTCTAGCATTTGGTACCTGGGGTTTAGTACATATGGATGGGGATGAGACCGTGATGCACAGATGCCAACCACTGTTGGTGTATGAAATGATGAAGAATCTGGATGGAATAAATTATTTTAACCTTTTCTTGGACTATCTATCATATATTTTTTGATTGGCGTTCTGCATCGTCACCTTATAATGTTTGTGATGCAATTATGGCACAGTCACTTTATATTGTCATTGCACCTTATTTTTAAGTGTATTAGTATACATAGGCGTATTATAATGCCAGTATTTATCTATCAGTCTGTGTTTGCACCGTCACTTTACATTATCTATTTTGCAATTAATTTATTTCGCATTGTCACTTTATAATGTTTAGGTATTGCGAATCACACATTGCCACTTTATAATGTTGATTCAATGTGAATATATGCACTGTCACTTTATCCTATCATTGTATTAGATTTCCAAATACATAATCATATATATGCACTTTATGACATCAGCACTTATTTATACTTTTTTTATACTTTTTTAGCAGGTATTGTCACTTTATACTATTAATTGTGTTATCAATTTATCAGTTTGATCATTATCTGCCAATTATTTGTACATTCATCTGCGATATTAGTATTCAAGCCACATTTGGTTTGAATTCATATAATTCTTATTTTTATTTTTATCATTATTATTATTTTTTCATCTCATTCTTCATTTCTTTCTTTTGATATATTGTTTTATATTCCTTCATTTCTATTTACACATCTATTCAGCCTTATATTATCCCCCTTTCATCTACTTATTATTATTTTTTCTTTTGCTTGCTCCTATTTAGTTCATTCAAATCATTCCTCATCGTTCCAATCTATGATCTGCGCTCCTTGTGGTGAGTGCGCATGCGCGGTCTGTTGCGGCCCCGAGTCCTGGATACCGTGGTCTTTCAATGCGGATCACGCCTCGCTTTCACTGGTTGGTGGGGGCGTGAGCGTCATCCAGCACGTGACCGCCGGTCACGGGACTCTTTTTCTGGATGCTGCCTCAGTCCTCGCACGCGCCATTGGATCCACGCTGTGAGTAGCATTGACTTTATCTCCGCCCACTATCCCCTTATTGGCTGGCTGCCATATAAAAAACGAGCACACCTTTTAGTGTGACACGCCTCCCGAAGAAGCTAATGCGAAACGTGCGCGTCGGGGCAGGAAGCAGGAGCATCTACACTGGTATGGAACTAGTACCTTATACCTTATTGTTTTGATATGTCTGTCTATTGAATGTACCCATTTGGTGTTAGGTGTTAGTGACAGCGGGAGATCTTTGTTTGTTTATTTATATGCATTTATTTACATGCACTGGTTCGATCACTTCGGCCGCAGGTGCTGGTCATGCTATGAATGAATAGTGCTGGTCTATGCACTTATGTGCACGAGAGCACTAGTAAGCTACAGCGCTGCTGCCCTGTGGATTCGACCCAATGTGTGGCATTATGAATTAACTCCTTCTGACACTCCACGCTGCTATATATAACACCACTATATTTTTTCTATTTGTGATGAGTGCTTCATCCACAGCATAATCATAAGACTACTCAAGTTTTCCCAAAGATTTCAGTGTTGTTTCTCCTGCCTCCTCATGTTTGGTACCTTTCTCTTTTTATGATTCTAATTTGGATTTTTATATGTCTAAATAAAATACTTATTTTTAAATTATTTTTGGTACTTCATGTTTTACTGGGTAATCATAATATATCCTGGTAAAAAAATTTTGTGTGGTAATAATTATAGTGTGAGTGTACGTGTGTGTGCTTGGTGTAACCTTCTGCAGTCACGTGTGGGGGCGGTCAGGCGTAGGGGGCGGTCAGGCATAGGGGGCGGTCAGGAGTAGGGGGCGGTCAGGCGTAGGGGGCGGTCAGGCGTAGGGGGGGGTCAGGCGTAGGGGGGGTCAGGCGTAGGGGGCGGTCAGGCGTAGGGGGCGGTCAGGCGTAGGGGACGGTCAGACGTATGGGGCGGTCAGACGTAGGAGGGGGCTGAGGAGATGGAGGAGCCAGAAGCAGCAGCAAGGGGGGTGATCACTGGGGCAGGAGCCGGCAGCAGCAAGGCGGGGTAGGAGGCCGGCAGCATTGGGGGGTGATTACTGGGGCAGAAAGGGGAGCAGGAGCTGGCAGGAGCAGGGGGCTGATTACTGGGTTTTCGGGGGGGGGTGATCACTGGGAACAAGGGGGGGTGAACACTGGGAACAGGGGGGGTGAACACTGGGGGGGGTGAACACTGGGGACAGGGGGGGTGAACACTGGGGGAGGGGGTGCTTATTGGGAGGTGGGGGGTGATATCACTGGGACTGGGGGATGGTGGGTTTGATCACAGGAGCAGGGCATTTACACTGAGCCTGCTGCTGCTGTGATCACAGTCCACCGGCTGTCAGAAGGAGAGCAGCAGCCGGTGGATGAAGACGTGGGAGAGGGAGCGGAGGTCGGGGTGCAGGTATGAAAGTGGAGGGGGGGTGTAGAGGGTGGCGGGGGGGGTCGCGGGGGGGGGTGGAGGGGGGGGTCGGGGGAGTGGCGGCAATACTTACCGGTGATCAGCGGTAGCGGCGGCAGACGCGATCCACAGGGTCCACAGCAGGGGGTCCGCAGCAGGGGGTCCGCAGCAGGGGGTCCACAGCAGGGGGTCCACAGCAGGGGGTCCACAGCAGACGATCTAGGGTTGGGAAGGTGCTGGGAGGTTTCAGCCATCCCTCCATATCTGATTGGGGCTAGTATCCATGTGACGCTAGCCCCCCAATCAGATCTGGGGGGAGGGGGGGGACAGAGGTGACACTCCCCCCAGCCAATGGCTGATGCTGTAAGCATCAGGCAATGCCCAGATTTAAATATTACACCAATTTTCATTGGTGAAATATTTAATTCATACCGATTGGCAGTTTCACTAAAAGTGAAAATGAAACAGCCAATCGGAGGGGTCCCAGGCACGTGGGGGTTAATCCACCCCCCGGGGGGTCGACTTCAGGATGTCCAGTTGCAGTAGCAACTGTGACACCTGAGCGACCCCGCTCGCAGGCGCTGCAGGGGCTCTTTCCCTCCATGTCACAGACGCTGTGACATGGGTCGGGAACGAACTGTTTTCCATGTCACAAACGGTGTGACACGGGTCGGGAAGGGGTTAAAAACATTATTCCCATTATTGGGGAGTGGGTCTCCCATAGTCTTTAACTATGCCTTCCAAGCAAAAGCTGCCAAAAATTAGGACAGAGGAACTTGCAATGCTGGCAACATGGACCATGGTCACCCTGGTGGTATAGTGGTCATGGAGGCTGAGGATAAGGAGAAGAGCAAAAAACAGCCGAAACGAGGAAGCGTATACCCATGTGTGGGTGTGAAGCGATGCATGGGAATGCACCTCCCGAAATAACACAGTGGATTTGACTTTATGTTGCTCTTCTGTCATTTGGGGGTGATGAGAAGTCTGGCCCAATCCAGCCCTTGTTCATTTTGATAAGGGTCAGCTTGTCAGCATTGTCAGTTGACAGGCGAGTGCGCTTATCAGTTATAATTCCTCCAGCGGCACTAAAAACACGCTCCGATAACACGCTAGCGGCAGGGCAGGCCAGGACCTCCAAGGCATACAGAGTGAGTTCATTCCAAGTGTCCAGCTTGGATACCCAATAATTAAAAGGCATAGAGGAATCACGGAGGACGCTGGTACTCCCTCACCATCTTTTGAAACTTTCCACTCCTTGTGAGAGTACCCTGCGCCTCAGGGCCTGTAAGCTGGGCAGGTCTCAGAAAACTGTCCTAGAACATTGACAGTGTTCCCCTGCCTCTGCTGGATTGGAGTTGCGTCTCTCTCGCCTGTATGCCTTAGTTGGGCAGCGAACTGTGACCTCTGCCGCTACCCCTTGGAAATGACATGGAGGTCAGAGGGCGTTAACTAAACATTTTTTTCTATTTATAGCAACTGGGTCTCCCGTGCACTGTTGGCCTAAGCAGTGAATGGAAGGCTTTCCAAAAATTATAAGGAACTGCAATGCCCCTTACAAGAGCCATGTGTGGCACCCCAGGGGTCTGGTCACCACAGTAATAGAGATATTACGTCGGAGAGCAAGTGGGAGGTTTTCTGGTCAGGATCCCTTAAACATGCAACATCCTCCTGCCCCAGTCCTGGGAGGGGAGAATTCTGCCCTTATAAACTGGATCTGGGGCGGGGTTGAGTGAGTCAGAGAACAGTCAGAGTCAGAGTGAGAGCAAGGGAAAGTAACAGCAAGGAGCTCTGTAGGAGCTAGGAGCTAAAGACCAGGGGCTGGAAGCTGAGCAGAGCTCGCCCTGGCAGAAGACAATAGGAACCGGACACAGGAGTCCGAAGCTGTGAGGACTTATATATCCAGCAGCAGAAACCAGCCGGCAGGGGATTTCAGGTCCTCTGGCCATAGAAGCCCAGAGGCTCAGTCACAAGCAAGGGACCAGCACCGCCGTCGTGGAGCGGAGGCTAACAGAAGGCCCCAAGTCACCAGCCATACGGGTGAGCACTACACGGTACACTCAGGGACGTGGGCTACTTCTACCCGCTTACAGCAAGGTAGCCAGGAAGAGTGCAGACAGACGGGGAGGCCTACAACTCCACCTGGCCAGGGGAACTCCTGCTTGCTCACAGACTGACCAGGCCTCTTATGCTAGCCAGTACTCCCGGGAGGGTCTACCTTATAATCATCAGTAAAGACCCTGAACTGCACTGCAAAGACTCTGAGTCGTTCCTGCTGCGCTCGTGCACCATCACCCCCATCATCCACACTCACTGCCCTGAGGCTATACTCCTCCCAAAGGGAGTTATCCCATTCTATGCTGCGCACACAACACCAGCCTCAGCGGTCAGCCTCGCAGCAGTGGTACTCCCTGACCGCAATCCACGGGTGGCGCAGTCGGACAATTAACCTCAAAACCTAAGAAAGACTGCCACTGGTTTGACCAGCCTGAGCCACGGGACCGGGTCACCGCCACAGAGACTACAGACCCCAGAGACCCGGCACCGGGTATCCCACACACGTGCACACACGGCCCAGGGGGCGCGTCACATGCAGTGCAGCATATTACAAACATAAGTCCCATTATTGGGGAGTGGGTGTCCCATAGTATTTGCTTATGCCTTGCAAGCAAAAGCTGCCAAAAATTAGGACGGAACAACTTGCAATGCCCCTTACAAGAGCCATGCAGTACAGCATATTACAAACATAAGTCGCATTATTGGGGTGTGGGTGTCCCATAGTATTTGCTTATGCCTTGCAAGCAAAAGCTGCCAAAAATTATGACGGAGCAACTTGCAATGCCCCTTACAAGAGCCATGCAGTACAGCATATTACAAACATAAGTCCCATTATTGGGGAGTGGGTCTCCCATAGTATTTGCTTATGCTTTCCCAGCAAAAGCTGCCAAAAATTAGGACGGAGCAACTTGCAATGCCCCTTACAAGAGCCATGCAGTACAGCATATTACAAACATAAGTCCCATTATTGGGGAGTGGGTCTCCCATAGTATTTGCTTATGCTTTCCCAGCAAAAGCTGCCAAAAATTAGGATGGAGCAACTTGCAATGCCCCTTACAAGAGCCATGCAGTACAGCATATTACAAACATAAGTCCCATTATTGGGGAGTGGGTGTCCCATGGTATTTGCTTATGCTTTCCCAGCAAAAGCTGCCAAAAATTAGGATGGAGGAACTTGCAATGCTGGCACCCTGGTGTTATAGTGCTGGTGGAGGCTGAGGATAAGGAGAAGAAGATTAAACAGCCGAAACGAGGAAGCGTATACCCATGTGTGGGTGTGAAGCGGTGCATGTGAATACACCTCCCGAAATAACATAGTGGATTTGACTTTATGTTACTCTGCTGTCATTTGGTGGTGATGAGAAGTCTGGCCCAATCCAGCCCTTGTTCATTTTGATAAGGGTCAGCTTGTCAGCATTGTCAGTTCACAGGCGAGTGCGCTTATCAGTTATAATTCCGCCAGCGGCACTAAAAACACGCTCCGATAACACGCTAGCGGCAGGGTAGGCCAGGACCTCCAAGGCGTACAGAGCGAGTTCATTCCAAGTGTCCAGCTTGGATACCCAATAATTAAAAGGCACAGAGAAATCACGGAGGACGCTGGTACGATCGGCAAGGTACTCCCTCACCATCTTTTGAAACTTTCCACTCCTTGTGAGAGTACCCCACGCCTCAGGGCCTGTAAGCTGGGCGGGTGTCAGAAAACTGTCCAAGAACATTGACAGTGTTCCCCTGCCTCTGCTGGATTGGAGTTGCATCTCTCTCACCTGTACGCCTTGGTTGGGCAACGAACTGTGACCTCTGCCGCTACCGTGTTCAGATGGGAATTTTTTTAAGAGTTCTGCAGCAAGGGCCTTCTGGTATTGCCCCATTTTTGTAGACCTCTCCACCTCAGGAATAAGAGAGTGAAAGTTCTCCTTGTAGCGGGGGTCTACAAGTGTCACCAACCAGTAATGACTGTCACCCAACATTTTGACAACGCGAGGGTCACGGTTAATGCAGCGTAACATAAAGTCAGCCATGCGTGTCAGACTGGTAACGGGCAAGATTTCCGTGTCCTCACCAAGATGACGACTGACCATGTTCTCCTCCTCCTCCTCCTCCTCTTCCTCCTCCCCCCTGTCCTCAGGCCACCCACGCTGAACCGACGGTATGACACTTGTACAGGTACTACCGTCTACAACGCATGATAGCAGCTCCTGTTCTTCCTCCTCCTCCTCCTCCTCTCCCTCATTGTCCCCCAATGCACGTTGGGATGAGATGAGGCTGGGCTGTGTGTAATCGCCCGCTACGGCTTCTTGATCCATCTCATCATACTCTGGCTGCAATGCCTCCTCTTTAATTCTCTGCAGAGAGCGTTGCAAAAGACAGACAAGTGGGATGCTGACACTAATGATGGCGTCATCGCCACTCACCATCTTGGTGGCCTCCTCAAAGTTTGTCAGGATGGTACATATGTCAGACATCCAGGTCCACTCCTGAGGTCTTATGTGTGGAATCTGACCTGAATATCGACGGCCTTGTTGCAGCTGGTACTCCACAACTGCTCTCTTCTGCTCACAAATCCTTTGCAACATGTGGAGGGTAGAGTTCCAACGTGTGGGGACATCACACACCAGTCGGTGTGCCGGAAGCTGCAAACGCTGCTGCAACACAGCAAGGGTGGCGGAAGCTGTAGCCGACTAGCGAAAATGAGCTGACAGGCAGCGTACTTTCACGAGCAGATCTGGCAACTCGGGGTACGATTTAAGAAACCGCTAAACCACAAGGTTAAGCACATGAGCCAGGCATGGTACGTGTGTGATCTCACCTAACCTCAGAGCCGCAACCAGGTTACGGCCATTGTCACACACGACCATGCCGGGATGTAGGTTCAGCGGTCTCAGCCACAGATCTGCCTGCTCTTTCACAGCTGTCCACAACTCACAAGCAGTGTGAGGTTTATCACCTAAGCTTATGAGTTTCAGCACAGCCTGCTGCCGTTGGTGGAGGCAGTACTGCAATGCTTCCAGCTTGTAACTGATGTGGTGATATCTGAGATGGAGGCTGAACATGAGGAGGAGGAGGAGGATGCACAGGAGCTGTACACTGTGGGGGCAACTCTGACTGACATAGGGCCCGCAATCCTCGGTGTGGGGAGGATGTGTTCCGTCCCAAGGTCCGACTGGGTCCCGGCTTCCACTATGTTTACCCAGTGTGCCGTCAGAGAGATGTACCGTCCCTGGCCACAAGCACTTGTCCACGTGTCCGTTGTCAGGTGGACTCTCCCAGTAACTGCGTTGTTGAGGGCATGGCAGATGCTTTGGGACACGTGCTTGTGTAGTGCGGGGATGGCACACCGGGCAAAATAGTGTCGGCTGGGGACCGAGTACCAAGGGACGGCCACCGCCATAAGATTGCGGAAGGATTCCGTCTCCACCAGCCTAAAAGGCAGCATTTCCAATGCATGCAGTCGTGAAATGTGCGAATTTAGGACTGTGGCCTGTGGGGCGTTAGCTGCGAATTTCCGCTTTCGTTCAAAGGTCTGGGATATGGACAATTGAACGCTGCGGTGGGACGTGAACGTTGATGCTGTTTCTTGAGAAACTGACATAATAAGTGAAGACTGAGAGGAGGGGGCATCTTTACATGCAGTATGGACAGGGGATTGCCTTGCACACACAACAGGGGGTTCTATTGCACGCACAACAGTGGAAGAAGCAGTGGTGACACCCGCTGACACTGGTCGTGGACCCTGGGTTTCGCCCCACAAAGTCGGGTGCTTTGCTGCCATGTGCCTGATCATGCTGGTGGTGGTCAGGCTGGTAGTTTTGTCGCCCCTGCTGATGCTAGCATGGCAGGTGGAACATATGGCCTTTTTGGGGTTATCAGCAGAGTCTTTAAAAAAATTCCAGACTCTGGAAGACATACCGCTTGTACTGGCAACGTCCCTCGTGTTGGTGTTACGGGGAACTGTTGCTCGCCTTCTGTGTGCGGCCACCACACTGCTTCTTCCTGCCTGTTGGGGTACTCTGCCTCCCTCCCCCTGTGTGCTGCTGGCCTCGCTCTGTGTGTACTCCTGCCACGTTGGGTCAGTTACTAGATCATCCACCACCTCCTCCTCTTCCACTTGCGCACCGCGATCCTCCTCCTCACTTCCTGGCAATTGTGTCTCGTCATCTTCCACCTCTTGTGACAGATTGCCAACGTCGACTTCCTGTGGCCGTGGCTGTTCAAATATTTGGGCATCGCAACATGGGATCTCCTCTTCCACCACTTCAAGCGTATCAGGCGAGGGGCCCAAATATGGAAATGGACCAGTGAACAGCTCTTCAGAGTGTCCAAGTGTGGGATCACTTGCTGTCTGACGACACTCGGCATGGTGGGAGGAAGGAGCATCAGGGTGAGGAGGAGTATGCGGTCGAGACTCATGGCTACTAAGAGTTGACCGTGTGGAAGACAGACCGGAGGTGGTGGTGCCCAGGTAACTGGAAGTATTGTGTGCTATCCAATTAATAACCTGTTCACACTGATCAGTTCTCAATACTGGTGTTGTTCTGTGCTTCCCTAGTAATTCGGTCAAGAAGTGGGAGCGAGAAGATGTGGCTGTTGGTTGTGGCACATTTTCATCTTGGCCACGGCCCCATCCTCTGCACGAACAATCACCAGAACGTCCACTTCCACGTCCCTTGCCACCCGCCTTGCCCATTGTAAAAGAAGTAAAATAGCTTACACTTGCACTATCAATGAAAAAAGGGTAATAAATAGTAGATTAGAACCGTGGAAGAGGAAAACCACAGTTATTGTTTACTGGGGTATACCACACTTTTTAAATAGAGATATTTGCGGCTGAACAGTGAGCGACACACTCAAACTGCTTTTTTTTTAGATACCAAAGGCCCAAAACTGGATAGTACAGCGATTTGACCCGTGGAACTGCGAAACCACACTGGGATGTCGGGCCTACACAAGACTATTTTCAACAGATATATTTTTGTGTCACAACAGTCAGGAGACACTACTGTTTTTTTTTACGGAAAAAACTACCAAAACCTGAATAATAGAGATTTTTTACTGTGGAACAGCAAAACCACAGTTATAATTTACTGGTGTATACCAGGCTTTTTAAAATATATACATATTTGCGGCTGAACAGTGAGCGACACACTCAAACTGTTTTTTTTAGATACAAATGGCCCAAAAGTGGATAATACAGAGGTTTGTACCGTGGAACTGCAAAACCACACTTGTATTTCTCGGGCCTACACCAGACTATTTTCAACAGATATATTTGTGTCTGAAAAATCAGGGAGACACTATTTTTTTTTTTTTTTACATCAAAAAATGCAAAAAGCAGGATAATAGAGATTTTTTACCGTGGAACAGCAAAAGCACACTTCTGTCTCTCTGTCTCTCTGGCCTACACCAGACTATTTTCAACAGATATATTTGTGTCTGAAAAATCAGGGAGACACTATTATTATTTTTATACTGCAAAAAATGCCAAAAACAGGATAATAGAGATGTTTTACCGTGGAACATCAAAACCACAGTAATAATTTACTGGTGTATACCAGGCTTTTTAAAATATATATATATTTGCGGCTGAACAGTGAGCGACACACTCAAACTGTTTTTTTTAGATACAAATGGCCCAAAAGTGGATAATACAGAGGTTTGTACCGTGGAACTGCAAAACCACACTTGTATTTCTCGGGCCTACACCAGACTATTTTCAACAGATATATTTGTGTCTGAAAAATCAGGGAGACACTATTTTTTTTTTTTTTACAGCAAAAAATGCAAAAAGCAGGATAATAGAGATTTTTTACCATGGAACAGCAAAAGCACAGTAATAATTTACTGGTGTATATATTTGCGGCTGAACAGTGAGCGACACACTCAAACTGTTTTTTTTAGATACAAATGGCCCATAGAACTGCAAAACCACACTTCTATTTCTCAGGCCTACACCAGACTATTTTCAACAGATATATTTTTTTTTTGGGGGGGGGGGCACCAAAAGGTAAGATGGGTATTTGTACATTGTGAAGGAGGAAAAAAAAAAGAGGATTTAGATAAAAAAAAGGATTTTTCCTGGCCCCCGGGACCTGGAGCTAAGTCCAGCAATTTCAGCAACAGGAGCAGCACACAGGACTGTAATGCAGGGTTTGCTGGAATAACCACTGCGTCTCCTATACAGCCTGTCTGCCTGCCTGCCTGATATACCTGGGATGGATATTAGTCCTGAGAAGGACTGTTTGTTTGATATGGCAGCCTTTACAGACCCTAGCGTGATGCACGGGCGAGTACCGAGCAGTGTCGAGCATGTTCGCTCAACTCTAATTAAGACCATATATACCACCTCCCTATCCCAACAACCAACAATTCCCCCCTCCTCCCTTTTCTGGTGTATCATATTACTAACTCACTGCTTTTCTTATTATAGTATTAATAAATTAAACAACACATCCTTTTCCAACTCCTCAGACACCTCCCTAGAGCATGTAATCCAGTTAACCCATTGTTTACCAAATTTAGCCATTTCTCCCATTTTAATACATACCTTCTTTTCCATCAATATTGTATTTTTCAAATATCGTATAATTTTATCTATCAAAGGAGGATCATTTGATGCTAATATTTGGCTATGAAACAGCATAGCATGATACATTATTTTGTTAATGGCCAACTGAATTGGATTCTGGCATATTTCTTCTCAAACAAGACTCAAAAGACATGTCTTAGGAGTAAGAATAAAGAGAGTTGAGGGGCAAATATCATCAGGGTGCCAAGCTACGAATGAGGGAACAAACCAGACTGGATCAAGATAGCAATTTATTGAACAGTACGCATTTCGGGGACAGTTCGTCCCCTTCATCAGGTTAATACAAAACATGGACATCACTGACCAGTTTATATAGGCCAACGCTGGTTTGATTAATTAATTGATAAATCAATTACATACAAAACCAAACCAAACATGACTAACTTTCCAATATTTTCCCATAGCTCAGCCAGTTTAGGGCACGACCAAAACATATGCATTAAGTCCTCTCCTTTCTCCCTGCATCTCGGCCAAACATCGTCACTTCTAAGGCCCATCCTATATAGTGCTTTGGGGGTCCTGTAGGATAAATAATTGAGACCTCACCTGGGCCGTATTGATCGAGGCCTTCCCTGTCAATTCAAGGACGTCTTCCTATTCCTCCATCGAAATGTTTCCCACATCGCTCTCCCATTTATCTTTAATCGAGGCCATGAGATCATTAACAATTTTCATCAACAGAGAATTGTATAATAAGGAAATGAATCCCTTGGTAACTTTATCACATACTACATAATCAATTATCCTATTATATGAGATACTGAGTAGTGTTGAGCCACCCCCGTAGTGTTCGAGTTCGGTTCGGTTCGTCGAACACCCGTGTGTTCGCCGAACTGTTCGTCGAACTGTTCGTCGAACACCTTCGAACACCGTTAAAACCAATGGCAGGCAAACAAAAACACATAGAAACACATAGAAAACACCTTCAAAGGTGTCCAAAAGCTGACAAACTGCTCAGAAGACACAACTAACACATGGAAAAGTGACAAGTACATATAGTCATGCGAAAAGAAAAGAGGTGGAGGAGTAAAAGGAGGGGGAGACACAGATATAGGCATGTCATGCCCTTCTAAAATCCAAAAAGTGAGAAGCCGAGACGGCCAGTCCGCTCCTGCCCGTGCCACCTCCGTGTCGCCGGGTTTGTGCCAGAGCCGCGGTGAACCCTGACGGCCAGCCCCCCTCTCCCAATACTGGTGCCTGTCCGCTGGTGGGTCAAGAGAGCCCCCCTGTGGTGGAGGCAGCTCTAAGCTTTTTAATTTAAATTGTCCCTCTAATTTGAATGAATACACTTTAAATCCATTTACAAGGATCTATTGGAGGGCAAGTCTCATGCCAGCAGCCGCGTAATTCCAGCTCCAGTAGCGTCCACTAAAGCTGCTGCAGTTAAAAAGCTTTTATAAGGATCGAGCTCGGCTGTCCACCGCAAGGCATCCTAGTGCCAGTCCCAGCCCCTATGCCTTGGGGTGCCTCCTGATGCTCTTCACTAAGTATCCCGTGGTCCCGAAGCATTTCCTTTGAAAAAATTAAGTGTCCAAACTACAGGTGGTGTAGCTTGCTTAACAGCCGGGATAATCCGCTGACTAGCAGACACTGCTACTAGGCACAAAGTATTTCCTGGGCTAGATGCAGTTAAAAATTTGTAAGTAGATACTCTCGTTGGATGCTGAGAAAGCATTCCATAGAGTCTCCTGGCACGCCATATATGATTCTCTTAAAAAGCTTGGGGTAGGGGTCTAGGGGACCCTTTTATAGCCAAAATCACGGCCCTGTATCACAATACGTCACCTAGGCTGAAGATAAATGGAACTGTAGCACCGAGGGCTCGGTTGCTACAGACGTATTGCACCTCACCCAGAGGTGTGATATCTCACTCTCAGATAAGGATGGAGTGTGGATCAGGACCCGACACCTGCATGCATTACACCACATTGCCGTGGGGCAGGGCGACCAATATGCCCCTGAGATGGGCACGACAGTCCCTGTCCCTGGCTGGAGTGGGGGGAGGGAACACTGAGGAAGGGGAACCCTGCAGTGCAGGAGCAGGGAGGAAGCAGTTCCTGGGTGCATTGAGAAGGGAGTATAAAAGGTGGGCACCATCTTAGTTCAGTGCAGAGAAGTCTGAGCAGAAGTGGCAGGGAGCAGGGGCTCTGCATGAGCTCTGCTCCGGAGGCGGGCCTAGTAACAGAGGCCCAGGCCTGCAAGAGGGAGAAGGAAGGAAGAGGAGCGGAGAAGGCTCCAGGAACGAGGAATGAAGGGATCCCAGGGGTGCGGACGGGCGAGTCGCCACCGCACGCCCGAATCTACCTGCGTGGAGGGGTCAGGCCAAAGGGGGAGACCGGTCCCCGAACTAGTGGAGGCAGGAAACGACCCTCAGCTAGAAACCGGAGGCTCTGACATTTTATGTGGCGCAGCCCCTTGCTCCACCCGCTAGGAAGGCACCACATAGGGTCAGGGAAACTGGCGCCAAGTTTACCAAGAGGAGGCCCGAGGCAGCCGGACAGAAGTGTTGGTAAGAAAGGCCAGACAAAGGACACACAAAGGGGGTCCTGTGAAGCGCTCCAAAGTTATCTGGGAGTTGTCTGAGCCCCTCACCTGGTGAGCACAGTACGACGTGGGCAGCCGTTACCTGCAGACGTGGTCTGGATAATAAGAACTGTGAGTAAAGGCCCTGAACTGCATCACTGACTCCGTGTCGTTACTGCTGCTGCCCTGCACCATCAACCCCATCCTCCGCATACACTGCCCTGAGGCTATACTCCTCCCGTGGGGAGTTATGCTACGCTCTGCTGCACCCACAACACCAGCCTTAGCGGTCTGCCCTGTAGCGGCGGTTCACTCTGACCGCAATCCACGGGTGGCGTAGTCGGACATTTAAACATCAAAACCACATAAATAGTTCCGCCACTGGTTTGACCGCCCTGAGCCACGGAACCGGATCGCCGCCACGAAGACTACAACCACCAGCATCCACCAAAAAGGGTCCGGCTCCGGGTGTCCCAAGGCCCAGGGGGTGCGTCAGAACATTTTCATCACCTTTCACAATCACCAATGGGACAAGGCAGGGATGTCCTCTGTCCCCTCTCTTATACATCCTAGTGACGGAGCACCTGCTCTCATCAATTCGCCATAACCCCAATATTAGGTGGATTGAGGTGGGAGGCACCGAGTACAAGTGCTCTCTATTTGCTGATGATGTCCTAGTATATATCACTCAATCACATATATCCATCCCTGCTGTTATGGCTGAAATAGATCACTTTGTTACATGGTAAAATTTTAAAATCAATGCAGCGAAGTCTGAGGCCCTCGATGTCTCCCTCCCTAAATCCATATAGGATTCCATCCAGTCCAACTTTCCCTTTGCCTGGCCCTCACAGGGTATCAAATACTTAGGAATTCCTATTCATAGAGACCTCTCCCATCTATGTTATCTTAATTTTGGGCCCTTTATTGAACAATTCCATACAGACCACGGTTGGCAAGTTAGAACTGTAAGATTCACTACGTGAACCACTGGTGTTTTGTGGAAAAGCACATGTACACCGCGTTCCAAATTATTATGCAAAAAGTGTTTAGGAGTGATAAGGGAAGAATTTGTTTGTTTGTCAGTTAAACTCATTGATGGTGATGTGTGTCAGGGCTCTTTATATCACTGTAAGCAATTGCAGACACCTGTGCTAATTAGTTTGGCAGGTGTGTCCAATGAAAGGCAAGACTACTTAAGAAGGCTCTCTCACATTATTAAGCAGCCTACATTTTCTGCCAAAATGGGAAAGAAAAAGGATGTGTCGGCTGCTGAGAAGCAACAAATTGTGGAGTGTTTAGGTCAAGGCATGACTACAATCAACATTGTGCGATGATCAGGATGAAGTGTCTTGGCAATCAAGAAGTATGTAGCTGATTCACAGTACACACGTGTGCGTGCTGATAAGGGCAAATTGAGGACTCTTTCCTACAGGCAATTACGTCAGGTTGAAACAGCAGCGGCAAAAAAGCCTTGTCATAGCAGCAGACAAGTTTTTGAAGCTGCTTGTGCCTCCAACGTCCCCCGAACAACAAGATGCAGGGTCCTTCAGAGGTTTGCAGCTGTGCATATGCCATCCTGTCGACCTCCTCTATCCACTTCACACAAGCAGAAACGGCTCCAGTGGGCCAAACATTACATGAAGACTGATTTCAAAACTGTTTTGTTCACGGATGAGTGCCGTGCAGCGCTCGATGGTCCAGATGAATGGAGTGGAGGATGGCTGGTTGATGGACACCCCACGCAAACACGGCTACAGCGCCAACAAGGAGGAGGTGGAGTAATGTTTTGGGCTGGAATCATGGGGAGAGAGATTGTCGGCCCCTTTAGGATCCCTGAAGGCGCTAAAGATGAACTCCATAATGTATGTGGATTTTCTCAAACAGCACTTCCTGCCATGGTTCAAGAAGAAGAACCGTGTATTTCACAGCAAGATCATTTTTCTGCATGATAATGCACCATCTCATGCTGCACATAAAACATCTGCATCTCTGGCTGATATGGGCATAAAAGGGGACAAACTTATGGTGTGACCCCCATGCTCCCCTGACCTCTACCCCATTCAGAACCTTTGGAGCATCATTAAAAGGAGTGTCTATGATGGCGGGAGGCAGTTCACATCTAAGCAACAGCTCTGGGAGGGTATTCTGTCCTCATGCAAAACAATTGAAGCAGAAACCATCCAAAACCTGACAAATTCAATGGACGAGAGAGTTCAGAAGCTCCTTTCGAACAAGGGGTCCTATGTGAAAATGTAACATCACCTAGAATAAAGTTTTGAGTTGAAAACTGTTTGATTTCAGTTTCTAACAACCTGCTAATGCTTATAATTTCAAAAATGACCATTTTTTTGGTCTTTATTAAAATGAAAAGGTTGATCGAAAAGTTTGGGGGATCTAAGAGTGTGGCAACCCAGTAGTCATGATTACTTCGAATTCTGACAATATGAGGGTCATGCTGCAGGTAGTGCAGCAAGAAGGCACTTATGTGTCTTGCGCATCTCGGAGCCCCAAAATTATTTTCCGGGCTAGATGCAGCTAAAAATTATTTTTAATTTTAAATCTGGTGAAGCTTATTATAGATGGCCTAATAGGATCAGTGCTGCACACTGCTACAAAGCCCAAATTATTTTCCAGTCAAGATACAGATAAACATGATTAGTAATTTGAAAGCTTAAAACGGTTGGTAGGGTGATTTTAACCAATCATCAAGCTTTTACTCTCCCCAGGATGACACAGGGGTAGAAAAGTCGTTTCGGATCCATGATTTGTTCATCTTTATGAACGTGAGTCTGTCTACATTATCAGTGGAGAGCCGCGTGCGCTTATCTGTCAGCACACCACCAGCAGCGCTGAACACACGTTCAGACAGAACGCTGGCTGCGGGGCATGACAAGATCTCCAAGGCGTAAGTGGCTAGCTCCGGCCATTTATCCAGATTGGAAGCCCAAAAAGAGCAAGGGTCCAGTGACACAGTCGTTGCTTCAATGTTTACTTGGAGATACTCCTGTACCATCGTCTCTAGGCGTTGACTATGTGTCAGACTTCTTGTCTCCTGTGGCCTTGCAAAGGATGGGCTAAAAAAGTGGTGAAATGATTCCGCAAAATTGATGTTACCAGCAGATACTGTGGTTCTGTTACGGTTTGAGTGCTGAACACTTGACGGTCCCACGGTTGGCAAGTTGGAACTGTGAGATTCACTACGTGCACCACTGGTATTTTGTGGAAAAGCACATGTAAGATTCTGCAACAGTCTCTGCTGATACTCCTGCATGCGTGCATCCCTTTCTATGGCAGGAATAATTTCTGCAAATTTACTTTTGTACCGGGGATCTAACAGTGTGGCAACCCAGTAGTCAGGATTATTTCTAATTCTCACAATTCGAGGGTCATGTTGCAGGTAGTGCAGCAAGAAGGCACTCATGTGTGTTGCGCATCCAGGAGCACCAAGTCCCTGCTGTGTTGGTGGCGAGATAGCAATCATGCTTCCTTCCTCTGTCCTCTCCCCCCAACCTCGCACAACAGAAATGTGATCAAGGTCTCCCTCATCTGATGAGTCTTCCATCAGTTCGTCCTCCACTTCTTCCTGGGCTCCTGCACCTTCCTCACTAGTTTGGCTGCTACCATGCGCCCTGGTAAAATCATCTCCCCCACCCTCACATGCCTGCCGCCTTGGTGCTGCCGACCGTCTGGACCTTGCAGATGTTAGCCCTTCCGCATACAAGTCCTCCTCCTCTACTTCCTCCACCTCCTCTTGTGCCACCACCTGACTCCGAATTCTGTTTAACATGTGCTCCAGCATGTAAATCACCGGAATAGTCATGCTGATAATGGCATCGTCAGCACTAAACATCTTCGTCGCCATTTCAAAACTGTGCAGAAGGGTGCATAGGTCCCTGATCTGAGACCACTCCTCCAGCGTGATTTGCCCCACCTCTGAATCTCGTTGGCCCAGGCTATACGTCAGAACGTATTGCACCAGGGCTTGTCGGTGCTGCCACAGTCGCTGCAACATGTGCAGAGTTGAATTCCACCGGGTAGGCACATCGCATTTTAGCCGGTGAAGTGGCAGGCCCAACGACTTCTGTAGAGATGTAAGTCGCTGAGCTGCGGGATGCGAACGGCGGAAGTGAGCACACAGCGACCGTGCCCTCTGCAGAAGGCCATCTAGTCTGGGATAGTGGGCTAAAAATTGCTGGACAACCAGGTTCAACACGTGAGCCATACAAGGCACGTGTGTGACATTGCCCCGGCGAAGGGCCGCACCCAGGTTTGCAGCATTGTCGCACACGGCCTTCCCTGGTTTCAAGTCCAGTGGAGACAACCATTCATGAAATTGGTTCTCCAGAGCTGACCACAACTCCTCAGCTGTGTGACTCACATTTCCCAGACATTTCAATGTAAAAACCGCCTGATGACGTTGAGCCCTACTGCCAGCATAGTAAGGAGGTGTGCAGGATCCCTTCTGCGCAGTTAGAAAGCCTGTGGCATGACCAGACAGGCTTTGGGTGCAGGTGGAAGACCGAGAGGAGGTTGAGGAGGCAGAAGCAGTGGAGGAAAAATGACATAAAGAGGATTGACGCACAACTCGTGGGGACGGCAAGACTTGGACAGCAGCCCCTTGTCCTGCTGTCACCATAGTTACCCAGTGCCCAGTCAGCGACATGTAACGCCCCTGTCCATGCCTACTCGTCCAAGTGTCTGTGGTGAAATGAACCCTGTCACACACAGAGTTTCTCAAAGAAGCGGTGATGTTGTGTGCGACATGCTGGTGGAGCGCAGGCACACCTTTCTTTGAGAAGTAGTGCCGACTGGGCATCTGGTACTGGGGCACTGCGACGGACATAAGGTCTCGAAAATCCTCTGTGTCCACCAGGCGGAAAGGCAGCATTTCTGTAGCCAAGAGCTTGCAGATGGTGAAATTCAACCTCTTAGCTTTCTCATGGCTAGGAGGAAATGGTCTTTTACTTGTCCACATCTGAGGGACCGAGGGCTGGCTATTGTGCTTAGACGGGGTTGATAAGGGTGTCCCCGGCAAACTGCCGGTCTGTGAGGAAGATGCAGGCAGACATGTTAGGTTGCCTTGATCCAAAGGTGGTGCTATCGATGTCGGACAGCGCTCAAGACCAGCTGGTGTTACCACCTCCAAAGAAAATGATGACCTGCCAATCACGCTGGCTGTTGCGGGTAAAGAGGTGGCAGGTCTGCGCCCCAAAACAGGTGTGACTGCTGTCCCCCCAGTCACAGAGGATGAAGAGGCCGCGGATGCACAAGATATGGCAGACGGTGGTTGGCCCGGCCGGCTAGACCGCATTGTAGCACACTGAGCTTCCCACTGCAACTTATGCTTCATGTCCATGTGCCGGTCCATGCATGAAGTACTCAAACTATGTATTTTTTGGCCTCTACTTAGCTTTTGCTGACAAATGTTACAGATAACACGAGTTGGGTCATCTTTATCGATCTGAAAAAATGCCCAGGCTATGCAAGGCTTAGCACCCATGCGACCTGAAGAGCCACCACGACTTGTGGTGAGAGGCAGAGTTGTGTTTGAGGATTCAGTTGTTGACGTGCTTCCAGTACTACGTCTCTGTCCAGGAAGGCGCAACCTGACCTCGTCGTCACTAGCATCTTCCTCCACCTCCTCTGCTGACCTCATCTCTTGGCTGACTGTGGGTTGACAGTAAGTGGGATCTCCGACCTTATCATCATCACCCTGTGCGTTATCACACCCGTCGTCCTCAGAGCCAACCTGTTCCTGCCCTGACAAAAAACTAAAGTTGTCGCTCCAATCAGGTATTTGAGTCTTATCATCGTCTTCCTCATTGTCTCCACCAACAGGAGTTACAGTTTGGGAATGAGGGTCTACATTATGGTCAGAACCTTCTGCGTCTGGTCCTGGATCCGACTCATAAAGATTCTGGGCATCAGTGCAGATCATTTCCTCGTCTGGATTCACAGAAGCGCTGGAGTCGACCTCTGATTCCCAGGCTATAGTATGAGTAAACAGCTCTGCAGACTCAACCATCTGTTCTACCTCATACTCAGACGGGCAGCTGGAGATTTGGGAGCTGTGAGGAAGCAAGTGCGATTTGGGTGACACCTTTGAGGACTGGAGTATTTGTGATGTTGAAGTTGATGTGGAGGAGAGCCCACTTAAAGGAGCACTTGATATCCGTTGAAGCACCTGCTGTTTTTGTGCCTCATCTGGAATTTGTAGCGATTGGCGTGGCCGTAAGAAAGGGATCTTATCACATTGTCCGCTAAAAGAAGTAGACATTTTAGTTTGGCTGGAAGATGGTCATTCTTCTGCACCTACCCCACGGACACAACCTTTTTTCCCCTTCCCAACACGCCTATTCCCCTTTCCACCAGCAGCAGGCCTTTTTCCACTCATTTTGGTGGTTAACTAATTCACAACTCTTGAGTTGTTTGCACAAAAAAACAATGGATGGTAACCAAGCAGAGCTGAGTGGCCAAACTGTGGTATTAGGCCAAAACTATTGGCTGGGTTAGATGCAGAAAAAAATTATTTTTAATTTGCAACCTGATGGAGGTCAGTATAGATGGACTAATAGACCAAGTCCCACACACCGCTAGAAGCCCAAATATTTTTTCAGAGCTAGATGCAGAAATTTTTTTTATTCAATTTGCAACCTGATGGAGGTCAGTATAGATGGACTAATAGACCAAGTCCCACACACTGCTAGAAGCCCAAATATTTTTTCAGAGCTAGATGCAGAAAAAAATTATTTTTAATTTGCAACCTGATGGAGGTCAGTATAGATGGACTAATAGAACAAGTCCCACACGCTGCTAGAAGCCCAAATATTTTTTCACAGATAAATGAAGAAAAAAATTATTTTTAATTTGCAACCTGATGGAGGTCAGTATAGATGGACTAATAGACCAAGTCCCACACACTGCTAGAAGCCCAAATATTTTTTCAGAGCTAGATGCAGAAAAAAATTATTTTTAATTTGCAACCTGATGGAGGTCAGTATAGATGGACTAATAGACCAAGTCCCACACACCGCTAGAAGCCCAAATATTTTTTCAGAGCTAGATGCAGAAAAAAATTATATTCAATTTGCAACCTGCTGGAGGTCAGTATAGAAGGACTAATAGAACAAGTCCCACACACTGCTAGAAGCCCAAATATTTTTTCAGAGCTAGATGCAGAAAAAAATTATTTTTAATTTGCAACCTGATGGAGGTCAGTATAGATGGACTAATAGACCAAGTCCCACACACTGCTAGAAGCCCAAATATTTTTTCAGAGCTAGATGCAGAAAAAAATTATTTTTAATTTGCAACCTGATGGAGGTCAGTATAGATGGACTAATAGAACAAGTCCCACACGCTGCTAGAAGCCCAAATATTTTTTCAGAGATAAATGAAGAAAAAAATTATTTTTAATTTGCAACCTGATGGAGGTCAGTATAGATGGACTAATAGACCAAGTCCCACACACTGCTAGAAGCCCAAATATTTTTTCAGAGCTAGATGCAGAAAAAAATTATTTTTAATTTGCAACCTGATGGAGGTCAGTATAGATGGACTAATAGACCAAGTCCCACACACCGCTAGAAGCCCAAATATTTTTTCAGAGCTAGATGCAGAAAAAAATTATATTCAATTTGCAACCTGCTGGAGGTCAGTATAGAAGGACTAATAGAACAAGTCCCACACACTGCTAGAAGCCCAAATATTTTTTCAGAGCTAAATGAAGAAAAAAATTATTTTTAATTTGCAACCTGATGGAGGTCAGTATAGATGGACTAATAGACCAAGTCCCACACACTGCTAGAAGCCCAAATATTTTTTCAGAGCTAGATGCAGAAAAAAATTATATTCAGTTTGCAACCTGATGGAGGTCATTATAGATGGACTAATAGAATGATGCTATGCCCAAAAGATTTTACTTCACTAGGTGCAGTAAAAAAATTGGTATTCTATACACAGGTGGTATATCTTGCAACACAGATAGGCTACTCCACTGACTAACACACTCTGCAATAGGCCAAAAAGGATTAGCTTTGCTAGATTCAGCCAAATGCTGTGAAAAAAACTTGCACAGCACTGGCACAGACCTGCCTTGCAAAAACTGATAGGAACTGATGTAACCTAGTCCTGAAAAGGACTCCAATTACAATTAGTCTTTACTCCCACAATCTATCTATTTAAGAGCACAGACCTGCCTGATAAAAGTCGTAGGAAATGCTGTAACCTAGTCCTTAAAAGGACTGCAATCACAACTATTCCCTACTCCCAAGCTATCTGTATATTTGTGCGAAAATTGGCTTGAAATTAACAAGGTATAGCGCACACAGCAACAGCGGTGCCGTCTAACACGCAGCTGCAGCAGTGAGAAAATGGTGGCGACGGGGAAAATGGCTTGGTCTTATAGGGCAAGGACATGTGACATACACTGCCAATCACACATGCCCTTGCTTGTGTGAAAAAAAGCACTTCGCTCCGTGTGTGCGCTGCTGATAGGCTGACAGATTGCACCTCCCCACTGCAAATGCGGGAAAGAGAAAAAAAAATGGAGATCTTCATTGTTCCTGCAGAGATCCATCCCCTGCCCCTCCCCCCGCCCCGCTGTACACTCAAACTGCGTATTAACATTAATTTTCATCATTACTGAGAAAAAATCCAGTTATGATTTTGGTGCACGAACAGTTATCGAACATAACCTCGAACAGCCGAATTTTTCTCAAATTGTTCGTGTTCGCCGACCGGCTCGAACACCGCCCAACAGCTCGAATTTGAGATTGGCGAACAGTTCGAGTAGAACAACGCTCATCTCTAATACTGAGATCTGAGATATTTTTCTGCAATCTAATCGTGTGCCTTAGTTGTAAATATTTAAAAAATTCTGAATTATTTAGATTAACCCCTTTAAAGCCCATGACACACTAATACGCGTCAGTGCCCTGGGCTTTAAGAGCCTGACCCCTATTAGTACGTCATCGCGATCGCACGCGCACACAGGCTGTGCGGGCGCGATTGCCGCCGGGTGTCAGCTGATTGTCACAGCTGACACCCGGTACTATGTGCAGGGAGCGCTCCCTCACCGCTCCCAGCACATTAACCCCCGCAATGCTGCGATTGAAGTCGATCACAGCATTGCGGAGGCAAGGGGAGGTGATCGCAGATACTCACCTCCTCTTCCGGCCTCCAGCGCTGTGTGCCGCGGCTTCCCGGGTGTTGCCATGACAACCCGATGTCGTCATGACAACATACGGGTCACCAGACAGCAGATAGATTGTTTGGACATGCGCAGTGCATCTCCAAACTATCTTCTCCCTGTCCAGCGCTGACTGCCTGCATGGCACAGGGATGGTGCTCCATCCCTATGCTGTGCAGGCGATCAGAATAAAAAAAGTGAAAGTCCCATTGTGGGACAAAGTAAAAAAGTAAAAAAACTCCCAAAAAGTGAAAAAAAAATGTAAAAAAAATTGTAAAAATATATAAAAAAAAATAAATAAATAATCCACTAAAAATAAAAATATAATGTACCCATCAATAAATATTATTATGAAAAAAAAACAAAAAAACAATAAAAGTACACATATTTAGTATCGCCGCGTCCGTAACGACCTGGCCTATAAAACTGTTCCACTAGTTAACCCCTTCAGTGAATATGGTAAAAAAAAGCAAAAAACAATGATTTATCATCATACTGCCAAACAAAAAATGAAATAACACGTGATAAAAAAGACGAATATAAATAAAAATGGTACCACTGAAAGCATCATCTCGTCCCGCAAAAAACAAGCCACCATACAGCTCCATCAGCTGAAAAATCAAAAAGTTACAGCTCTCAGAATAAAGTGATGCAAAAGAATAATTTTTTCTATAAAATAGCTTTTATTGTGTAAAAGCGCCAAAACATAAAAAACAATATAAATGTGGTACCGCTGTAAACGTACTGACCCGAAGAATAAAGCTACCTTATCAATTTTACCACACCCGGAGCAGAATAAAAAAATGTAAAAAAACACAATTCCTGAATTGTTGGTTTTTGTTTATTCTGCCTCCCAAAAATAGGAATAGAAAGCGATCAAAAAATGTCACGTGCCTGAAAATGGCACCAATAAAAACGTCAACTCATCCCGCAAAAAACAAGCCATCACATTACTCCGTCGGCCAAAATACGGCGATGCAAAAACTAGATTTTACAAAATATGTGTCTTTTAGACAGCTGTCAATCATAAAAACCCGATATGATTCTGGTACCGCTGTAATCGCACCGACCCGAAGAATAAAGTAATCTCATCACTTATACCGCACGAGGAACGGCGTAAAAAATAAATGCTAGGGCTGGGGTTGGGTTTGTGCTAATGTTAGGGTTGGGGTTGTTTTTTTTTTTCAAAAGTAAAAAAAAAAAAAAAAATGACGATATGGCGACTAGTGTTGAGCGCAAGAGCTCACTACTTGAGATTGCATCGGGTGCTCGGGTATGCACTGAGTATCGCGGGTGCTCGAGTCTCAGCCCCATATTCTTCGCGGCCGAAAAACCTCGCGGGGATTGCCTGCCATGCACGAGTGATCCCCGCATGTTTTTTTGGGGGTGTCTAATAACCGTGAAACATGCGGGTGGGGACTCGAGCATTTCACTTGAGCACCCGTGATACATGGTGCATACCTGAGTACCCGATGCAAACTCAAGTAGCGAACACTTGTGCTCAAGACTAATGACAACTTATTCAATATGATGTCCTAATGTTATCAAATTCTGTGTCGTACCTCTGGGTTCAAAATGTTCACTATACCCCTTAATAAAATACTTGAGGGGTATAGTTTCCAAAATGGGGTCACTTGTGGGGGAGCTCCACTGTTTAGGCACATCAGGGGCTTTCCAAACGCGACATGGTGTCCGTTAACAAATTGAATGGAAAATCGGCTCAAATTGTTAGCGGACACCATGTTGCGTTTGGAGAGCCCCTGTGTGCCTAAACAGTGGAGCTCTCCCACAAGAGACCCCATTTTGGAAACTAGACCCCCCAAGGCACCAATCTAGATGCACAGTGAGCACTTGGAACCCTCAGGTGCTTCACAAATTGATTCGTAAAAATGAAAAAGTGGAAAAAAAAATACTTTTTCATTTTACGAATCAATTTGTGAAGCACCTAGGGGTTCCAAGTTCTCACTATGCATCTAGATAGCTGCCTTGGGGAGTCTAGTTTCCAAAATTGGGTCACTTGTGGGGGGTTTCCACTGTTTAGGCACATCAGGGGCTCTCCAAACGCAACATGGCGTCCACTAATTATTCAAGCAAATTTTACAATCAAAAAGTCAAATGGCGCTCCTTCCCTTCCGAGCCCTGCCGTGCACCCAAACAGTGTTTTTTCCCCACATGTGGGGTATCTGCGTGCCCAGGGGAAATTGCACAATAAATTTTGGGGTCCATTTTTTCTTGTTACCCCTGTGAAAATAAAAAAAATTGGGTCTAAAGTAACATTTTTGTGAAAAAAGTTAAATGTTCATTTTTTTCTTCCACGTTCCAAAAATTCCTGTGAAGCACCTGAAGGGTTAATAAACTTATTGAATGTGGTTTTGAGCACCTTGAGGGGTGCAGTTTTTAGAATGGTGTCACTTTTGGGTATTTTCTGTCATAAAGACCTCTCAAAGTGACTTCAAATGTGATGTGGTCCCTAAAAAAATGGCTTTGTAAATTTTGTTGGAAAAATGAGAAATCGCTGGTCAACTTTTAACCCTTATAGCTCCCTAGCAAAATAAAATTTTGGTTCCAAAATTGTGCTGATGCAAAGTAGACATGTGAAAAATGTTATTTATTAACTCTTTTGTGTGACATATGTAGAACGAGCAAGAAAGCTTGTAAAAGAACTTCAACATGACGTTTCAAGGATGGAGCGAGACTGCCATCTACTGGCCAGAGACAGTCAAGCGGAACCAAAATATACAAGGGAAGTTGCAGAGAGGGCAGATTCAGACGCTGGACCCGATCAGGTGACTTCCAGGAAGGAGTTCAGAGAGATAAGAGGCCAGCGCGCCAAACCTGAGGGGTCTTTGGCGCCAAGCAGCAGAGAGGAGCAGACGTTCTCCCTGCGTCCTGAGAAACCCCGCGTGACAGGCCAAATCCAGAGGCCTGAGAGGTGCTCCAGCCGGGCACCGGTAAAAGAGCTCCGGATCCCTCACAGTTGTGACCCGAGTGCTGTGCCTGCTGAGGATACTAGGAACCTGATCGCGGTGCTGAGTGAGTTTGCGGAACCCGACGTCGGCCGCCGACAGACGAGGCCTGGACCCCCCTATCCAAGGCTTGAGAGACTGCCTCCAACAGCCAAGCAGAGAGGAGCTGCATACGAGAGCAGGGCCGTCACTTCCACTGCTCACCCACGGTACCGGGGACAATTGGGTTTAAGTACTCAGGTTGGTAGCGGAACGGTTGGGGCTAAAGTAGCACAACGTGATTTAATTGAATTTATCCGGAAAGAGACTCACGGCCTAGCGGGAATAACCGGTGACCCCCGCTAGGGCCAAATTCACGGTTAAAGAACTTGTGTGGTGTCTCTCATGCTTGAGGGCATCGCCTTATTTTAAGAGACTGCGCCTTATTTTAAGAGACTGCGCCTTACTTTGAGAAATTTTGTATTTTTCTGATATTTCAAACCACTGTTCATTACCCTTGTTGCTAATCCCTTGTTTCAGTATACCTGTTGTACAAAACTGTTTACAAACATCTCTGACTGTTCTCGCCTTGTGTCTCTGTGCGTTGCATTCCGGCACCTGCATTACACATATCTCTCTGATTTAAGGGCATAAAAATTCAAATTTTGAAAATTGCAAAATTTTAAAAATTTTTGGTGAATTTCCATTTTTTTCACAAATAAACGCAAGTGATATCGAAGAAATTTTACCACAATCATGAAGTACAATATGTCACGAAAAAACATTCTCAGAATCAGGGGGATCCGTTGAAGCGTTCCAGAGTAATTACCTCATAAAGTGACAGTGGTCAGAATTGTAAAAATTGGCCTGGTCATTAACGTGCAAACCACCCTCGGGGGTAAAGGGGTTAAAGTCTTGTTTATAATATTTAAATGGACAAAACCACCTGTGTATATAGTTGATACACATATTTCACGTTTACAATTCCCAAATGCCTCCAAATTCATAAGTTCCTTCAAACAGGGGTTATCCAATATCAGGGTATATTTCGAGCACGCTTTCATTCCCAGCAATCTCTTGCAGGTCCACCAAATTTTGTGTCTAAGGCTACGTCCCCACTATCAGTATTTGGTCAGTATTCGGTCAGTATTTTTTCCCAGGAGTAGTGTTGAGCCACCCCCGTAGTGTTCGAGTTCGGTTCGGTTCGTCGAACACCCGTGTGTTCGCCGAACTGTTCGTCAAACTGTTCGTCGAACACCTTCGAACACCGTTAAAACCAATGGCAGGCAAACAAAAACACATAGAAACACATAGAAAACACCTTCAAAGGTGTCCAAAAGCTGACAAACTGCTCAGAAGACACAACTAACACATGGAAAAGTGACAAGTACATATAGTCATGCGAAAAGAAAAGAGGTGGAGGAGTAAAAGGAGGGGGAGACACAGATATAGGCATGTCATGCCCTTCTAAAATCCAAAAAGTGAGAAGCCGAGACGGCCAGTCCGCTCCTGCCCGTGCCACCTCCGTGTCTCCGGGTTTGTGCCAGAGCCGCGGTGAACCCTGACGGCCAGCCCCCCTCTCCCAATACTGGTGCCTGTCTGCTGGTGGGTCGAGAGAGCACCCCTGTGGTGGAGGCAGCTCTAAGCTTTTTAATTTAAATTGTCCCTCTAATTTGAATGAATACACTTTAAATCCATTTACAAGGATCTATTGGAGGGCAAGTCTCATGCCAGCAGCCGCGTAATTCCAGCTCCAGTAGCGTCCACTAAAGCTGCTGCAGTTAAAAAGCTTTTATAAGGATCGAGCTCGGCTGTCCACCGCAAGGCATCCTAGTGCCAGTCCCAGCCCCTATGCCTTGGGGTGCCTCCTGATGCTCTTCACTAAGTATCCCGTGGTCCCGAAGCATTTCCTTTGAAAAAATTAAGTGTCCAAACTACAGGTGGTGTAGCTTGCTTAACAGCCGGGATAATCCGCTGACTAGAAGACACTGCTACTAGGCACAAAGTATTTCCTGGGCTAGATGCAGTTAAAAATTTGTAAGTAGATACTCTCGTTGGATGCTGAGAAAGCATTCCATAGAGTCTCCTGGCACGCCATATATGATTCTCTTAAAAAGCTTGGGGTAGGGGTCTAGGGGACCCTTTTATAGCCAAAATCACGGCCCTGTATCACAATACGTCACCTAGGCTGAAGATAAATGGAACTGTAGCACCGAGGGCTCGGTTGCTACAGACGTATTGCACCTCACCCAGAGGTGTGATATCTCACTCTCAGATAAGGATGGAGTGTGGATCAGGACCCGACACCTGCATGCATTACACCACATTGCCGTGGGGCAGGGCGACCAATATGCCCCTGAGATGGGCACGACAGTCCCTGTCCCTGGCTGGAGTGGGGGGAGGGAACACTGAGGAAGGGGAACCCTGCAGTGCAGGAGCAGGGAGGAAGCAGTTCCTGGGTGCATTGAGAAGGGAGTATAAAAGGTGGGCACCATCTTAGTTCAGTGCAGAGAAGTCTGAGCAGAAGTGGCAGGGAGCAGGGGCTCTGCATGAGCTCTGCTCCGGAGGCGGGCCTAGTAACAGAGGCCCAGGCCTGCAAGAGGGAGAAGGAAGGAAGAGGAGCGGAGAAGGCTCCAGGAACGAGGAATGAAGGGATCCCAGGGGTGCGGACGGGCGAGTCGCCACCGCACGCCCGAATCCACCTGCGTGGAGGGGTCAGGCCAAAGGGGGAGACCGGTCCCCGAACTAGTGGAGGCAGGAAACGACCCTCAGCTAGAAACCGGAGGCTCTGACATTTTATGTGGCGCAGCCCCTTGCTCCACCCGCTAGGAAGGCACCACATAGGGTCAGGGAAACTGGCGCCAAGTTTACCAAGAGGAGGCCCGAGGCAGCCGGACAGAAGTGTTGGTAAGAAAGGCCAGACAAAGGACACACAAAGGGGGTCCTGTGAAGCGCTCCAAAGTTATCTGGGAGTTGTCTGAGCCCCTCACCTGGTGAGCACAGTACGACGTGGGGAGCCGTTACCTGCAGACGTGGTCTGGATAATAAGAACTGTGAGTAAAGGCCCTGAACTGCATCACTGTCTCCGTGTCGTTACTGCTGCTGCCCTGCACCATCACCCCCATCCTCCGCATACACTGCCCTGTGGCTATACTCCTCCCGTGGGGAGTTATGCTACGCTCTGCTGCACCCACAACACCAGCCTTAGCGGTCTGCCCTGTAGCGGCGGTTCACTCTGACCGCAATCCACGGGTGGCGTAGTCGGACATTTAAACATCAAAACCACATAAATAGTTCCGCCACTGGTTTGACCGCCCTGAGCCACGGAACCGGATCGCCGCCACGAAGACTACAACCACCAGCATCCACCAAAAAGGGTCCGGCTCCGGGTGTCCCAAGGCCCAGGGGGTGCGTCAGAACATTTTCATCACCTTTCACAATCACCAATGGGACAAGGCAGGGATGTCCTCTGTCCCCTCTCTTATACATCCTAGTGACGGAGCACCTGCTCTCATCAATTCGCCATAACCCCAATATTAGGTGGATTGAGGTGGGAGGCACCGAGTACAAGTGCTCTCTATTTGCTGATGATGTCCTAGTATATATCACTCAATCACATATATCCATCCCTGCTGTTATGGCTGAAATAGATCACTTTGTTACATGGTAAAATTTTAAAATCAATGCAGCGAAGTCTGAGGCCCTCGATGTCTCCCTCCCTAAATCCATATAGGATTCCATCCAGTCCAACTTTCCCTTTGCCTGGCCCTCACAGGGTATCAAATACTTAGGAATTCCTATTCATAGAGACCTCTCCCATCTATGTTATCTTAATTTTGGGCCCTTTATTGAACAATTCCATACAGACCACGGTTGGCAAGTTAGAACTGTAAGATTCACTACGTGAACCACTGGTGTTTTGTGGAAAAGCACATGTACACCGCGTTCCAAATTATTATGCAAAAAGTGTTTAGGAGTGATAAGGGAAGAATTTGTTTGTTTGTCAGTTAAACTCATTGATGGTGATGTGTGTCAGGGCTCTTTATATCACTGTAAGCAATTGCAGACACCTGTGCTAATTAGTTTGGCAGGTGTGTCCAATGAAAGGCAAGACTACTTAAGAAGGCTCTCTCACATTATTAAGCAGCCTACATTTTCTGCCAAAATGGGAAAGAAAAAGGATGTGTCGGCTGCTGAGAAGCAACAAATTGTGGAGTGTTTAGGTCAAGGCATGACTACAATAAACATTGTGCGATGATCAGGATGAAGTGTCTTGGCAATCAAGAAGTATGTAGCTGATTCACAGTACACACGTGTGCGTGCTGATAAGGGCAAATTGAGGACTCTTTCCTACAGGCAATTACGTCAGGTTGAAACAGCAGCGGCAAAAAAGCCTTGTCATAGCAGCAGACAAGTTTTTGAAGCTGCTTGTGCCTCCAACGTCCCCCGAACAACAAGATGCAGGGTCCTTCAGAGGTTTGCAGCTGTGCATATGCCATCCTGTCGACCTCCTCTATCCACTTCACACAAGCAGAAACGGCTCCAGTGGGCCAAACATTACATGAAGACTGATTTCAAAACTGTTTTGTTCACGGATGAGTGCCGTGCAGCGCTCGATGGTCCAGATGAATGGAGTGGAGGATGGCTGGTTGATGGACACCCCACGCAAACACGGCTACAGCGCCAACAAGGAGGAGGTGGAGTAATGTTTTGGGCTGGAATCATGGGGAGAGAGATTGTCGGCCCCTTTAGGATCCCTGAAGGCGCTAAAGATGAACTCCATAATGTATGTGGATTTTCTCAAACAGCACTTCCTGCCATGGTTCAAGAAGAAGAACCGTGTATTTCACAGCAAGATCATTTTTCTGCATGATAATGCACCATCTCATGCTGCACATAAAACATCTGCATCTCTGGCTGATATGGGCATAAAAGGGGACAAACTTATGGTGTGACCCCCATGCTCCCCTGACCTCTACCCCATTCAGAACCTTTGGAGCATCATTAAAAGGAGTGTCTATGATGGCGGGAGGCAGTTCACATCTAAGCAACAGCTCTGGGAGGGTATTCTGTCCTCATGCAAAACAATTGAAGCAGAAACCATCCAAAACCTGACAAATTCAATGGACGAGAGAGTTCAGAAGCTCCTTTCGAACAAGGGGTCCTATGTGAAAATGTAACATCACCTAGAATAAAGTTTTGAGTTGAAAACTGTTTGATTTCAGTTTCTAACAACCTGCTAATGCTTATAATTTCAAAAATGACCATTTTTTTGGTCTTTATTAAAATGAAAAGGTTGATCGAAAAGTTTGGGGGATCTAAGAGTGTGGCAACCCAGTAGTCATGATTACTTCGAATTCTGACAATATGAGGGTCATGCTGCAGGTAGTGCAGCAAGAAGGCACTTATGTGTCTTGCGCATCTCGGAGCCCCAAAATTATTTTCCGGGCTAGATGCAGCTAAAAATTATTTTTAATTTTAAATCTGGTGAAGCTTATTATAGATGGCCTAATAGGATCAGTGCTGCACACTGCTACAAAGCCCAAATTATTTTCCAGTCAAGATACAGATAAACATGATTAGTAATTTGAATGCTTAAAACGGTTGGTAGGGTGATTTTAACCAATCATCAAGCTTTTACTCTCCCCAGGATGACACAGGGGTAGAAAAGTCGTTTCGGATCCATGATTTGTTCATCTTTATGAACGTGAGTCTGTCTACATTATCAGTGGAGAGCCGCGTGCGCTTATCTGTCAGCACACCACCAGCAGCGCTGAACACACGTTCAGACAGAACGCTGGCTGCGGGGCATGACAAGATCTCCAAGGCGTAAGTGGCTAGCTCCAGCCATTTATCCAGATTGAAAGCCCAAAAAGAGCAAGGGTCCAGTGACACAGTCGTGGCTTCAATGTTTACTTGGAGATACTCCTGTACCATCGTCTCTAGGCGTTGACTATGTGTCAGACTTCTTGTCTCCTGTGGCCTTGCAAAGGATGGGCTAAAAAAGTGGTGAAATGATTCCGCAAAATTGATGTTACCAGCAGATACTGTGGTTCTGTTACGGTTTGAGTGCTGAACACTTGACGGTCCCACGGTTGGCAAGTTGGAACTGTGAGATTCACTACGTGCACCACTGGTATTTTGTGGAAAAGCACATGTAAGATTCTGCAACAGTCTCTGCTGATACTCCTGCATGCGTGCATCCCTTTCTATGGCAGGAATAATTTCTGCAAATTTACTTTTGTACCGGGGATCTAACAGTGTGGCAACCCAGTAGTCAGGATTATTTCTAATTCTCACAATTCGAGGGTCATGTTGCAGGTAGTGCAGCAAGAAGGCACTCATGTGTGTTGCGCATCCAGGAGCACCAAGTCCCTGTTGTGTTGGTGGCGAGGTAGCAATCATGCTTCCTTCCTCTGTCCTCTCCCCCCAACCTCGCACAACAGAAATGTGATCAAGGTCTCCCTCATCTGATGAGTCTTCCATCAGTTCGTCCTCCACTTCTTCCTGGGCTCCTGCACCTTCCTCACTAGTTTGGCTGCTACCATGCGCCCTGGTAAAATCATCTCCCCCACCCTCACATGCCTGCCGCCTTGGTGCTGCCGACCGTCTGGACCTTGCAGATGTTAGCCCTTCCGCATACAAGTCCTCCTCCTCTACTTCCTCCACCTCCTCTTGTGCCACCACCTGACTCCGAATTCTGTTTAACATGTGCTCCAGCATGTAAATCACCGGAATAGTCATGCTGATAATGGCATCGTCAGCACTAAACATCTTCGTCGCCATTTCAAAACTGTGCAGAAGGGTGCATAGGTCCCTGATCTGAGACCACTCCTCCAGCGTGATTTGCCCCACCTCTGAATCTCGTTGGCCCAGGCTATACGTCAGAACGTATTGCACCAGGGCTTGTCGGTGCTGCCACAGTCGCTGCAACATGTGCAGAGTTGAATTCCACCGGGTAGGCACATCGCATTTTAGCCGGTGAAGTGGCAGGCCCAACGACTTCTGTAGAGATGTAAGTCGCTGAGCTGCGGGATGCGAACGGCGGAAGTGAGCACACAGCGACCGTGCCCTCTGCAGAAGGCCATCTAGTCTGGGATAGTGGGCTAAAAATTGCTGGACAACCAGGTTCAACACGTGAGCCATACAAGGCACGTGTGTGACATTGCCCCGGCGAAGGGCCGCACCCAGGTTTGCAGCATTGTCGCACACGGCCTTCCCTGGTTTCAGGTCCAGTGGAGACAACCATTCATGAAATTGGTTCTCCAGAGCTGACCACAACTCCTCAGCTGTGTGACTCACATTTCCCAGACATTTCAATGTAAAAACCGCCTGATGACGTTGAGCCCTACTGCCAGCATAGTAAGGAGGTGTGCAGGATCCCTTCTGCGCAGTTAGAAAGCTTGTGGCATGACCAGACAGGCTTTGGGTGCAGGTGGAAGACCGAGAGGAGGTTGAGGAGGCAGAAGCAGTGGAGGAAAAATGACATAAAGAGGATTGACGCACAACTCGTGAGGACGGCAAGACTTGGACAGCAGCCCCTTGTCCTGCTGTCACCATAGTTACCCAGTGCCCAGTCAGCGACATGTAACGCCCCTGTCCATGCCTACTCGTCCAAGTGTCTGTGGTGAAATGCACCCTGTCACACACAGAGTTTCTCAAAGAAGCGGTGATGTTGTGTGCGACATGCTGGTGGAGCGCAGGCACACCTTTCTTTGAGAAGTAGTGCCGACTGGGCATCTGGTACTGGGGCACTGCGACGGACATAAGGTCTCGAAAATCCTCTGTGTCCACCAGGCGGAAAGGCAGCATTTCTGTAGCCAAGAGCTTGCAGATGGTGAAATTCAACCTCTTAGCTTTCTCATGGCTAGGAGGAAATGGTCTTTTACTTGTCCACATCTGAGGGACCGAGGGCTGGCTATTGTGCTTAGACGGGGTTGATAAGGGTGTCCCCGGCAAACTGCCGGTCTGTGAGGAAGATGCAGGCGGACATGTTAGGTTGCCTTGATCCAAAGGTGGTGCTATCGATGTCGGACAGCGCTCAAGACCAGCTGGTGTTACCACCTCCAAAGAAAATGATGACCTGCCAATCACGCTGGCTGTTGCGGGTAAAGAGGTGGCAGGTCCACGCCCCAAAACAGGTGTGACTGCTGTCCCCCCAGTCACAGAGGATGAAGAGGCCGCGGATGCACAAGATATGGCAGACGGTGGTTGGCCCGGCCGGCTAGACCGCATTGTAGCACACTGAGCTTCCCACTGCAACTTATGCTTCATGTCCATGTGCCGGTTCATGCATGAAGTACTCAAACTATGTATTTTTTGGCCTCTACTTAGCTTTTGCTGACAAATGTTACAGATAACACGAGTTGGGTCATCTTTATCGATCTGAAAAAATGCCCAGGCTATGCAAGGCTTAGCACCCATGCGACCTGAAGAGCCACCACGACTTGTGGTGAGAGGCAGAGTTGTGTTTGTGGATGCAGTTGTTGACGTGCTTCCAGTACTACGTCTCTGTCCAGGAAGGCGCAACCTGACCTCGTCGTCACTAGCATCTTCCTCCACCTCCTCTGCTGACCTCATCTCTTGGCTGACTGTGGGTTGACAGTAAGTGGGATCTCCGACCTCATCATCATCACCCTGTGCGTTATCACACCCGTCGTCCTCAGAGCCAACCTGTTCCTGCCCTGACAAAAAACTAAAGTTGTCGCTCCAATCAGGTATTTGAGTCTTATCATCGTCTTCCTCATTGTCTCCACCAACAGGAGTTACAGTTTGGGAATGAGGGTCTACATTATGGTCAGAACCTTCTGCGTCTAGTCCTGGATCCGACTCATAAAGATTCTGGGCATCAGTGCAGATCATTTCCTCGTCTGGATTCACAGAAGCGCTGGAGTCGACCTCTGATTCCCAGGCTATAGTATGAGTAAACAGCTCTGCAGACTCAACCATCTGTTCTACCTCATACTCAGACGGGCAGCTGGAGATTTGGGAGCTGTGAGGAAGCAAGTGCGATTTGGGTGACACCTTTGAGGACTGGAGTATTTGTGATGTTGAAGTTGATGTGGAGGAGAGCCCACTTAAAGGAGCAATTGATATCTGTTGAAGCACCTGCTGTTTTTGTGCCTCATCTGGAATTTGTAGCGATTGGCGTGGCCGTAAGAAAGGGATCTTATCACATTGTCCGCTAAAAGAAGTAGACATTTTAGTTTGGCTGGAAGATGGTCTTTCTTCTGCACCTACCCCACGGACACAACCTTTTTTCCCCTTCCCAACACGCCTATTCCCCTTTCCACCAGCAGCAGGCCTTTTTCCACTCATTTTGGTGGTTAACTAATTCACAACTCTGGAGTTGTTTGCACAAAAAAACAATGGATGGTAACCGAGCAGAGCTGAGTGGCCAAACTGTGGTATTAGGCCAAAACTATTGGCTGGGTTAGATGCAGAAAAAAATTATTTTTAATTTGCAACCTGATGGAGGTCAGTATAGATGGACTAATAGACCAAGTCCCACACACCGCTAGAAGCCCAAATATTTTTTCAGAGCTAGATGCAGAAAATTTTTTTATTCAATTTGCAACCTGATGGAGGTCAGTATAGATGGACTAATAGACCAAGTCCCACACACTGCTAGAAGCCCAAATATTTTTTCAGTGCTAGATGCAGAAAAAAATTATTTTTAATTTGCAACCTGATGGAGATCAGTATAGATGGACTAATAGACCATGTCCCACACACCGCTAGAAGCCCAAATATTTTTTCAGAGCTAGATGCAGAAAAAAATTATTTTTAATTTGCAACCTGATGGAGGTCAGTATAGATGGACTAATAGACCAAGTCCTACACACCGCTAGAAGCCCAAATATTTTTTCAGAGCTAGATGCAGAAAAAAATTATATTCAATTTGCAACCTGATGGAGGTCAGTATAGATGGACTAATAAACCAAGTCCCACACACCGCTAGAAGCCCAAATATTTTTTCAGAGCTAGATGCAGAAAAAAATTATTTTTAATTTGCAACCTGATGGAGGTCAGTATAGATGGACTAATAGACCAAGTCCCACACACCGCTAGAAGTCCAAATATTTTTTCAGAGCTAGATGCAGAAAAAAATTATATTCAATTTGCAACCTGCTGGACGTCAGTATAGAAGGACTAATAGAACAAGTCCCACACACTGCTAGAAGCCCAAATATTTTTTCAGAGCTAAATGAAGAAAAAAATTATTTTTAATTTGCAATCTGATGGAGGTCAGTATAGATGGACTAATAGACCAAGTCCCACACACTGCTAGAAGCCCAAATATTTTTTCAGAGCTAGATGCAGAAAAAAATTATTTTTAATTTGCAACCTGATGGAGGTCAGTATAGATGGACTAATAGACCAAGTCCCACACACCGTTAGAAGCCCAAATATTTTTTCAGAGCTAGATGCAGAAATTTTTTTTATTCAATTTGCAACCTGATGGAGGTCAGTATAGATGGACTAATAGACCAAGTCCCACACACTGCTAGAAGCCCAAATATTTTTTCAGAGCTAGATGCAGAAAAAAATTATTTTTAATTTGCAACCTGATGGAGGTCAGTATAGATGGACTAATAGACCAAGTCCCACACACTGCTAGAAGCCCAAATATTTTTTCAGAGCTAGATGCAGAAAAAAATTATTTTTAATTTGCAACCTGATGGAGGTCAGTATAGATGGACTATTAGAACAAGTCCCACACGCTGCTAGAAGCCCAAATATTTTTTCAGAGATAAATGAAGAAAAAAATTATTTTTAATTTGCAACCTGATGGAGGTCAGTATAGATGGACTAATAGAACAAGTCCCACACGCTGCTAGAAGCCCAAATATTTTTTCAGAGATAAATGAAGAAAAAAATTATTTTTAATTTGCAACCTGATGGAGGTCAGTATAGATGGACTAATAGACCAAGTCCCACACACTGCTAGAAGCCCAAATATTTTTTCAGAGCTAGATGCAGAAAAAAATTATTTTTAATTTGCAACCTGATGGAGGTCAGTATAGATGGACTAATAGACCAAGTCCCACACACCGCTAGAAGCCCAAATATTTTTTCAGAGCTAGATGCAGAAAAAAATTATATTCAATTTGCAACCTGCTGGAGGTCAGTATAGAAGGACTAATAGAACAAGTCCCACACACTGCTAGAAGCCCAAATATTTTTTCAGAGCTAAATGAAGAAAAAAATTATTTTTAATTTGCAACCTGATGGAGGTCAGTATAGATGGACTAATAGACCAAGTCCCACACACTGCTAGAAGCCCAAAATATTTTTTCAGAGCTAGATGCAGAAAAAAATTATATTCAGTTTGCAACCTGATGGAGGTCAGTATAGATGGACTAATAGAATGATGCTATGCCCAAAAGATTTTACTTCACTAGGTGCAGTAAAAAAATTGGTATTCTATACACAGGTGGTATATCTTGCAACACAGATAGGCTACTCCACTGACTAACACACTCTGCAATAGGCCAAAAAGGATTAGCTTTGCTAGATTCAGCCAAATGCTGTGAAAAAAACTTGCACAGCACTGGCACAGACCTGCCTGGCAAAAACTGATAGGAACTGATGTAACCTAGTCCTGAAAAGGACTCCAATTACAATTAGTCTTTACTCCCACAATCTATCTATTTAAGAGCACAGACCTGCCTGATAAAAGTCGTAGGAAATGCTGTAACCTAGTCCTTAAAAGGACTGCAATCACAACTATTCCCTACTCCCAAGCTATCTGTATATTTGTGCGAAAATTGGCTTGAAATTAACAAGGTATAGCGCACACAGCAACAGCGGTGCCGTCTAACACGCAGCTGCAGCAGTGAGAAAATGGTGGCGACGGGGAAAATGGCTTGGTCTTATAGGGCAAGGACATGTGACATACACTGCCAATCACACATGCCCTTGCTTGTGTGAAAAAAAGCACTTCGCTCCATGTGTGCGCTGCTGATAGGCTGACAGATTGCACCTCCCCACTGCAAATGCGGGAAAGAGAAAAAAAAATGGAGATCTTCATTGTTCCTGCAGAGATCCATCCCCTGCCCCTCCCCCCGCCCCGCTGTACACTCAAACTGCGTATTAACATTAATTTTCATCATTACTGAGAAAAAATCCAGTTATGATTTTGGTGCACGAACAGTTATCGAACATAACCTCGAACAGCCGAATTTTTCTCAAATTGTTCGTGTTCGCCGACCGGCTCGAACACCGCCCAAAACAGCTCGAATTTGAGATTGGCGAACAGTTCGAGTAGAACAACGCTCATCTCTACCCAGGAGTATGAGCCAAAAAACAGGAGTGGGTGATAAATGCAGAATTGGTGCACTTGTTTCTATTATACCTTTTCTCTGATTGTTCCTCACCTTTTTTTGGCTCCCACTCCTGATAAAAAATACTGACCGAATATTGACCAAATACTGATAGTGGGGCCGTAGCCTAAGGAAAAAAAGTAGGAAACCACCTTGAGTTACCTTTGAACTTATGAGATTTCAAAAGTTTTAATTTCCTCCTAAGTACTTCAGTACTGATTCCCCAGCCTCACACATCCCTTCCAAAGCCCATCCTCTGAAGTGCTGGAATTGAGAAGCTAGAAAATATCCCCAAATATGTGGCAATGCTAGTCCCCCGTGATCCTTGTGTAACTGCAGTTTCTCCAATTTAATTCTGGGAATACCCCTTTTCCATACCAAGTCCATGAAAATGTTGTGCATTCTGCAAAACCATTATTTGGGAATCCACACTTAGGAGTTATAAAGAATGTATGGCACGCATGGCATAAGACACATTTTGATTCGATTCATTCTAACTAATGCTGACAATGGTAGTTTCCCTCAAGAGTTAACTTTACTCTTAATCTTAATTACAATGGTATACATTTTTAATATGTATTTATTTATATTTTTATTATATAAACAGTACAGACCAAAAGTTTGGACACACCTTCTCATTTAAAGATTTTTCTTTATTTTCAAGACTTTGAAAACTGTAAATTCACACTGAAGGCATCAAAACTATGAATTAAGACATGTGGAATTATATACTTAACAAAAAAAGTGTGAAACAACTGAAAATATGTCTTATATTCTAGTTTCTTCAAAGTAGCCACCTTTTGCTTTGATGACTGCTTTGCACACTCTTGGCATTCTCTTAATGAGCTTCAAGAGGTAGTCACCGGAAATGGTTTTCACTTCACAGGTGTGCCCTGTCAGGTTTAATAAGTGGGATTTCTTGCCTTATAAATGGGGTTGGGACCACCAGGTGTGTTGTGCAGAAGTCAGGTGGATACACAGCTGATAGTCCTACTGAATAGACTGTTAGAATTTGTATTATGGCAAGAAAAAAGCAGCTAAGTAAAGAAAAACGAGTGGCCATCAATACTTTAAGAAATGAAGGTCAGTCAGTCCGAAAAATTGGGCAAACTTTGAATGTGTCCCCAAGTGCAGTTGCAAAAACCATCAAGCGCTACAAAGAAACTGGCTCACATGAGGACCGCCCCAGGAAAGGGAGACCAAGAGTCACCTCTGCTTCTGAGGATAAGTTTATCCAAGTCACCAGCCTCAGAAATCGCAGGTTAACAGCAGCTCAGATTAGAGACCAGGTCAATGCCACACAGAGTTCTAGCAGCAGACACATCTCTACAACAACTGTTAAGAGGAGACTTTGTGCAGCAGGCCTTTATGGTAAAATAGCTGCTAGGAAACCACTGCTAAGGACAGGCAACAAGCAGAAGAGACTTGTTTGGGCTAAAGAACACAAGGAATGGACATTAGACCAGTGGAAATCTGTGCTTTGGTCTGATGAGTCCAAATTTGAGATCATTGGTTCAAACCACCGTGTCTTTGTGTGACGCAGAAAAGGTGAACGGATGGACTCTACATGCCTGGTTCCCACCGTGAAGCATGGATGAGGAGGTGTGATGTGTGGGGGTGCTTTGCTGGTGACACTGTTGGGGATTTATTCAAAATTGAGCTGGACCGCAGAGTGAAGGCAAAAGGGCCAACAAGTGCTAAGCATCTCTGGGAACTCCTTCAAGATTGGTGGAAGACCATTTCCGGTGACTACCTCTTGAAGCTCATCAAGAGAATGCAAAGAGTGTGCAAAGCAGTCATCAAAGCAAAAGGTGGCTACTTTGAATATAAAACATATTTTCAGTTGTTTCACACTTTTTTGATAAGTATATAATTACACATGTGTCAATTCATAGTTTTGATGCCTTCAGTGTGAATGTACAATTTTCATGGACATGAAAATACAGAAAAATCTTTAAATGAAAAGGTGTGTCCAAACTTTTGGTCTGTACTATATATATATATATATATATATATATATTTTTTTTTTTTATTTATATTTAAATTTAAATTCCTAAACCACTGGAGTAATTGAAGTATATTCAAGAGCCAAGGTGTCCCTGTTGTCCTAAGGGAATATAGCGGACTTCGCCCAGTTAATATTCAGACCCGAGAATAATCCAGATCTCTCGATAATTTTCATAACGACAGGGAGTGAAGTATCCTACCCGCCTAATTAAAGCCATCTATCCCAGGGTGCTTCCAGATAATGTAGGCTAAGAGTTCAATCACTAAAGCAAAAAGTAGTGTTGGCAGACAACATCCCTGTCTTTTCCCCCTATGCAGCTCCAAGCTATCAGAAATATTTCAATTAGCCTTTATTCTAGGTATTGGGGCCTTATAAAAGTAACTTTACCCATTAGTGAAATCAGGGCCAAAGCCCAACTCTTCAGACACCATCCACAGATATCCCTACTCCACTCTATCACTTAGTGCATCTAAGGAAACAATAGCTCTGTGTCCCGGGTCTACCTGAGGCTCTTGTATATTTAGGAATCACCTACGTACGTTAAGTGCTGTAGACTTAGAGGACAAAATGCCAATCTGATCAGAATATATTATTAAGGTTATGACAGCTAACAATCGCCCAGTAGTTTCTCATTTCTTGTAATACTGTTGCTTTAAAAAAATATGCTTATCAGGTTGTTCTACAGAATATGCGTTTAAATGTTTTTGGGCCTACTTCCATCTCAATGAATTTTCAAGGCATTAATTTTGGATGTATGCCATTTCTGTCACTCGTACCTTGACCTCCAATTCCAATCCCTTTTTCCATGAATTATCCTTTATTATATTTATCTCATTAATTATTTATCCCCTCAAACAAGCCTTCATTGCATCCGAAAATACATTACTAGGCGCTGACCTCACATTAGTGTCAAACAATTCCACTAACTTTTCCTTAATGCTAGTACAATTGATAAGTTTAAGCAAGAATAAGTTTTGTTTCCAGCTCAGAGAGTGCTTAGCCCTATATAAGTCTACCTGCACCTGAAATGATAAAGGTGAGTAATCTGATAAGGATAGGGTGGAGTATTCAATATTTAATACAAAAGTTACCATGAGAGAGTTGCAAAGAACCAAGCCAATTCTTGAGAGAGATTGGAATGTCGCAGAGGTACATGAGAAGGTCTTTGACAATGGGAACTTTTCCCTTTATATACTGTATCTATTATACTCAATTCACTAATAAGCCAGCAAAAAGGGAAACAAAGTGTCAGCACCCCCAGGGAACCTATCCTTACCAGGGTTACAAGTATTATTGAAGTCGCCCATAAAGATATGTCTGGCAATTTAAATTGTTTACCCAGAATTCTCTGGGTAAATTACTATGATAATACATTCAAAATGAAATATCGTACAGTACACTCCAACAAACCTCCCCTCGTCACCTTTAAAGGACTTCAAATGAGTCAATGTATTTAAAGGAAATATTCTTATGTACTAAAAGACTGACCCCTCTTGAATAGCTAGAGTATACAGAATGCAGGCTATATCAAATTCAAGATCTGTGTAGCATATTAATCGATTCATTTGACATGTGTGTTTCTTAGAGGCCTATGATCGTGGGATTAGCTTTCCTAATATACTCAAAAATTGAGAGTCTCTTAGAACTATCTCTCAATCTCCGTATATTCCAAGAAATTAATTTTACCATTAAACCCATCTTTTAAAAAACACAAGATAAGTGAATAACGTTAACATTGCAATAATTACCATTATCTGCTTTGTAGATTACCCAGAAACTAGTACATTTGCACACCAAAAGAACCTTTCCCCTTACCCCGCCCCAAACCATTTCAATTGCCGAAGAAAATGTAATCCTGTCCTTAAGGACATAAGGGATAGGGCACAAAACACAACCTAACCATATACCGTATACGCTCTTATTATAGAACTCAGTGTGAAAGTGTCTCTAGGTCAGAGCTCAAACCAATACTGGGAGAAATCACTGATCCATTACTCAAGAAGAATTCAGTCACCCAGAGAAGTCAGAATTACAACTGATTAGCACCTTGGTCCATTATATTCTGAGACCAAGTAAGACCTATGTAAGCTTCAAGCCCTCTCGGTCCTTACCTCCTGCTGGATCTGGCATCCGTGGGTGTCAAGCCATCTCGCGGCATCTTTAGGAGACTCAAAGAATTACGTTGAGCCAAGGGCCACCACCCTTAGTTTAGTGGGATAAATCATAGAGCATTGCAAACCCAGCATTCTCATTCTCTGTTTGATGTCTAGGAACATAGAACACCTGCGCTGGACCTCCACAGAGAAATGAGGTAAGATAGAGATTTTTCAGCAACAAAGGAGTAAGAGTCTCTTTACCAAAAGTATCGAGTAGCTATTTTTAAAAAAAAAACTGTTAGGGTCCTGCACCGCCACTTTTTCTGGCACCCCAACTAGCCTGATGTTATTGCATCATAGACGATTCTCCAGGTCATCTGCCTTAACAAATAGTGCCATCACAGCTTGAGCATGATTCTGTACATCTATGCGGACAAAGAGAAAAGCATCCTCCAGCTCATTAACTCTACCTTCAACTGTCGCTATCCATTCCTCTCCTTTCTGAACATCATGTTGGATTATGGATGTGGTTTTCTATATAAATCCCAGCTTGCCTGCCAGTGTAGTGAGGGTGGCATTACATTTATTAACCACAGTGAGGACATCCATCAATGAAGGATCAATGAAGAGGACAGCTTTGTGGGATACATTTTCAAGAGTCCCTTTGTTCCCCATAGTGGATTGTTACATCCCGAGGGGGCTCAGGGTAGGGGAGGCTATTTCAGGAGATCCCTCATCATCCTCCTCTTGTATTAAAGCTGAATATCGTGAGCCTATTGGGAACATTCTCAGAGACCCCTGCAGGTTTGTTCCAGATTTTTGGCTCCTGGGGGATGTAGTATGTGCTTTATTTGCATACTGCTCCAGCCTGGCTCCTACATCATACCCAATGTCTCTGCCTCTTCTCGCAGGATGCGCAGGCGCCATTATGAGAGCTTACCTGCTAATCGCCACCTTCCTTTCCCAGCTTTTTGCTGGACATCATGGCTTCTCAGTAAACCAGGTCCTGGATACCAGGCACCAGGTGACCCCCCAGGAGCTTCCAGAACTCCAGATGTATTCTTATATATTTACTGATGCCAACCACAGGCATGAGCACTAAGCCACACTAGGACTCAGAGGTTGACAACACACTTCCGCCTGCTCATAGTCGATGGGATACAAGGTTCCCTGTCATGATTGTACAGCCAGCAGAAGACCGCTCCAGCATTACCCCAGAATCGGGGGTAAGTATAACTGCCACCTGGCACACTCCTGTTCATCTTGACCCCACCACACCACTGCAGCAGGATTGCGTGGACATGGTTGCCGGCATCTCCACCACGCGCCTCAGTCATGGAGGTCGAAGATCTCACCAGGGCCATTATCAGGAGACTACTTGACTTTTCCACAGTGCCAGCACAAACCCACACTCTCAGCCTTTTAGAGTGGGCTTTATGACCATTAAACACCGGATATCAGGCAGGATATTATAAAGGATATTAAAAGCTCTGCTCACACGTCCGTTCAGTCCAAGAGCATAACCAGGCAAACCTCCCTGTTAGGGGAACCTTAGTGTACATGTAACATTTAACATCCCAAGTCTGTTTGGTACTCCTGCCATACTGTTCTCAATCACAATGGCAACTGAAAGCCAAAAAAAAGACACCGAGTTTCCTCTGAAAATATCCTTTCAGGATATTCCTGGGGATGGGACACTTGGTTTACCTATGGGAGCTAATGGAAAAAATACTCTTGTATAAAGTGTCCCTGGTCACAGAGGAACGGTGTCACCAATAGTGATGAGCGAGCACTAAAATGCTCGGGTGCTCATTGCTTGGGTCAAGCAAATCGTAATGCTCGGGTGCTCAAACCGAGCAATGAACCCAATGTAAGTCAATGGGAAACTGAAGCATTTTTCTGGCCGCCCCCTGGAGGTCTGGAGGGGGCCTAAAAATTGTACAAATCGATGGAAACAATGCTCAAATGATATGGGGAAGACTCCTGGAAGCATCTCAGACTCCCAAGGCACTGCTGTGAATGATGTTGTCAGAGTATTACGCCACTTTTACGGAGTCACAATAAAAAGTTCAAAAATGAAGCCAAAATGGATTTTCCCGAAAAAAAATGTTAAGGAACATTCTTTCCAGGGTAATGACTTGTATATAAGGTAAAATAAATAACCAAAAACAAAAATGCTCCTCCACACTTTTGGCTATGTTCACACATAGCATTTTGTATGCGTTTTTGCACTTTTGCATTGCTTTCAACCAGTGGCATCCCGCCAATGGCGGCAGGCCACACGACTGCTATGGGGCACGTGAGCTTGGGGGGCCCCATAGCAGTCGTCTGCACTATGTACCCCCCCATCGGGTCCCCCTCCCGCACCCAGGCAAGTGGCGGGGCCCTGAGCAGGCGGGGGGGGCTTACTCACCGTCGGGCATCCCGGCGCGCTATGCCTGCTCAGGGCCCCGGCCGGCACAATACTTACCTCTTCCTGTGCCCTAGACGCTAGAATGTATGGGCTCCTTCCAGGTATAATGTCATTTCCTGGGGCGTGTTCTAGTTCAGCACCAGATGCCAGAGTCTCATGCAGAGACAGAGCTGCCGGTGAAGCTGCAGGAGGAGGTCAGTATCCTAAGCTGAGAAACAGGAGATTGTTCTATTAATTGCTGGTCTGATGTCTTTTCTTCTTATTGTTTTTGGGGTGAGGGGGCTTGATACTTGGGAGTTAGGGATTTCGGGGGTTAATGCTGGATGGCAGTCTGGTGGGGTTAATTAATGCTTATGGAGATCTTAGGGGGCTCTGGGGAATAATGCAGGGATAATTCATGCTTGTGGGGGCCCTAAGGGGATGCTGCGGACTTGTGAGGGCTCTGGGGGGGATGCTGCGGGCTTGTGGGGGCCCTAAGGGGGATGCTGAGGGCTTGTGAGGGCTCTGGGGGGGATGCTGCGGGCTTGTGGGGGCCCTAAGGGGGATTCTGTGGGCTTGTGGGGGCTCTGGGGGGGATGCTGCGAGCTTGTGGGGCCCTGGAGGGGACGCTGTGGGCTTGTGGGTGCTCTGGGGGGATGCTGCGGGCTTGTGGGGGCCCTGGGGGGGATTCTGCATGCTTGTGGGGGCCCTGGGGGGGATGCTGTGGGCTTGTGGGGCCCTGTGGGGTGATGCTGTGGGCTTGTGGGGCCCTGGGGAGGATGCTGTGGGCTTGTGGCGGGCCCATGGGGGGATATTGCAGGCTTGTGGGTGCTATGGGGGGGATGCAGCGGGCTTGTGGGGTCCTGGGGGGATGCAGCAGGCTTGTGGGACCCTGGGGGGGATGCTGTGGGCTTGTGGGGGCCCTTGGGAGGATGCTGCGGGCTTGTGGGTGCTCGGGGGGGATGCTGCGGGCTTGTGGGGGCTTGGGGGGAATGCAGCGGGCTTCTGGGGGCCCCGGGGAGATGCAGTGGGCTTGTGGGGGCTCTGTGTGGGGCCCAGGAGGCATGGGGAATTACATGGGGTCCAGCCTGCATATGGCATTACATGGGGCCCTGCCTGCATAAGGCATTACATGGGGACCAGGCAGTATTCTCTATGGTGCATTATATGGGATCCAGTATTTTGTATGGAGCATTATAAGGGGCTCATAAGACTGTATGGAGGACTATGTAGTGCCCATAATATTGTATGTGTTACGGGTCTGGGTGGTGGAACCTCTGTGCCGCCGTGCAAGGAGGGACCCAGAGGGGCATAACTAAGTATCAACTCAGACCGACCCTGGTCGTACGGCAGCTAACGACTTCGTGACCAGGGAGGAACCGAGCAGAGGGACCAGGTGCTACTCTGGGGACGACCTTGTTAGAGAGCAGGTGGCTCCCACGGGTCAGATGACTGGAACTGACCAGTATAGCGGAGGGGCACAACAAGCAGGCAGAAGTCTCTGGGTTAGTAGATGGGTGGTCACGGCACATGACGGCAGAGCAGGCAGAAGTCTCTAGGTTAGCAGACGGGTGGTCACGGCTAGTGTTGAGCCACCCCCGTAGTGTTCGAGTTCGGTTCGGTTCGTCGAACACCCGTGTGTTTGCCGAACTGTTCGTCGAACTGTTCGTCGAACACCTTCGAACACCGTTAAAACCAATGGCAGGCAAACAAAAACACATAGAAACACATAGAAAACACTTTCAAAGGTGTCCAAAAGCTGACAAACTGCTCAGAAGACACAACTAACACATGGAAAAGTGACAAGTACATATAGTCATGCGAAAAGAAAAGAGGTGGAGGAGTAAAAGGAGGGGGAGACACAGATATAGGCATGTCATGCCCTTCTAAAATCCAAAAAGTCAGAAGCCGACACGTTCAGTCCGCTCCTGCCCTTGCCACCTCCGTGTCGCCGGGTTTGTGCCAGAGCCGCGGTGAACCCTGACGGCCAGCCCCCCTCTCCCAATACTGGTGCCTGTCCGCTGGTGGGTCGAGCGAGCCCCCCTGTGGTGGAGGCATCTCTAAGCTTTTTAATTTAAATTGTCTCTCTAATTTGAATGAATACACTTTAAATCCATTTACAAGGATCTATTGAAGGGCAAGTCTCATGCCAGCAGCCGCGTAATTCCAGCTCCAGTAGCGTCCACTAAAGCTGCTGCAGTTAAAAAGCTTTTATAAGGATCGAGCTCGGCTGTCCACCGCAAGGCATCCTACTGCCAGTCCCAGCCTCTATGCCTTGGGGTGCCTCCTGATGCTCTTCACTGAGTATCCCGTGGTCCCGAAGCATTTCCTTTGAAAAAATTAAGTGTCCAAACTACAGGTGGTGTAGCTTGCTTAACAGCCGGGATAATCCGCTGACTAGCAGACACTGCTACTAGGCACAAAGTATTTCCTGGGCTAGATGCAGTTAAAAATTTGTAATTAGATACTCTCGTTGGATGCTGAGAAAGCATTCCATAGAGTCTCCTGGCACACCATATATGATTCTCTTAAAAAGCTTGGGGTAGGGGTCTAGGGGACCCTTTTATAGCCAAAATCACGGCCCTGTATCGCAATACGTCACCTAGGCTGAAGATAAATGGAACTGTAGAACCCTGAGGGCTCGGTTGCTACAGAGGTATTGCACCTCACCCAGAGGTGTGATATCTCACTCTCAGGTAAGGATGGAGTGTGGATCAGGACCCGACACCTGCATGCATTACACCACATTGCCGTGGGGCAGGGCGACCAATATGCCCCTGAGGTGGGCACGACAGTCCCTGTCCCTGGCTGGAGTGGGGGGAGGGAACACTGAGGAAGGGGAACCCTGTAGTGCAGGAGCAGGGAGGAAGCAGTTCCTGGGTGCATTGAGAAGGGAGTATAAAAGGTGGGCACCATCTTAGTTCAGTGCAGAGAAGTCTGAGCAGAAGAGGCAGGGAGCAGGGGCTCTGCATGAGCTCTGCTCCGGAGGCGGGCCTAGTAACAGAGGCCCAGGCCTGGAAGAGGGAGAAGGAAGGAAGAGGAGCGGAGAAGGCTCCAGGAACGAGGAACGAAGGGATCCCAGGGGTGCGGACGGGCGAGTCGCCACCGCACGCCCGAATCCACCTGCATGGAGGGGTCAGGCCAAAGGGGGAGACCGGTCCCCGAAACTAGTGGAGGCAGGAAACGACCCTCAGCTAGAAACCGGAGGCTGTGACATTTTATGTGGCGCAGCCCCTCGCTACACCCGCTAGGAAGGCACCACATAGGGTCAGGGAAACTGGCGCCAAGTTTACCAAGAGGAGGCCCGAGGCAGCCGGACAGAAGGGTTGGTAAGAAAGGCCAGACAAAGGACACACAAAGGGAGTCCTGTGAAGCGCTCCAAAGTTATCTGGGAGTTGTCTGAGCCCCTCACCTGGTGAGCACAGTACGACGTGGGCAGCCGTTACCTGCAGACGTGGTCTGGATAATAAGAACTGTGAGTAAAGGCCCTGGACTGCATCACTGACTCCGTGTCGTTACTGCTGCTGCCCTGCACCATCACCCCCATCCTCCGCATACACTGCCCTGAGGCTATACTCCTCCCTTGGGGAGTTATGCTACGCTCTGCTGCACCCACAACACCAGCCTCATAGGTGTGCCCTGCAGCGGCGGTTCACTCTGACCGCAATCCACGGGTGGCGTAGTCGGACATTTAAACATCAAAACCACATAAATAGTTCCGCCACTGGTTTGACCACCCTGAGCCACGGAACCGGGTCGCCGCCACGAAGACTACAACCACCAGCATCCACCAAAAAGGGTCCGGCTCCGGGTGTCCCAAGGCCCAGGGGGTGCATCAGAACATTTTCATCACCTTTCACAATCACCAATGGGACAAGGCAGGGATGTCCTCTGTAGAGATGAGCGTTGTTCTACTCGAACTGTTCGCCAATCTCAAATTCGAGCTGTTTTGGGCGGTGTTCGAGCCGTTCGGCGAACACGAACAATTTGAGAAAAATTCGGCTGTTCGAGGTTATGTTCGATAACTGTTCGTGCACCAAAATCATAACTGGATTTTTTCTCAGTAATGATGAAAATTAATGTTAATACGCAGTTTGAGTGTACAGCGGGGTGGGGGGAGGGGCAGGGGATGGATCTCTGCAGGAACAATGAAGATCTCCATTTTTTTTTCTCTTTCCCGCATTTGCAGTGGGGAGGTGCAATCTGTCAGCCTATCAGCAGCGCACACACGGAGCGAAGTGCTTTTTTTCACACAAGCAAGGGCATGTGTCATTGGCAGTGTATGTCACATGTCCTTGCCCTATAAGACCAAGCCATTTTCCCCGTCGCCACAATTTTCTCACTGCTGCAGCTGCGTGTTAGACGGCACCGCTGTTGCTGTGTGCGCTATACCTTGTTAATTTCAAGCCAATTTTCGCACAAATATACAGATAGCTTGGGAGTAGGGAATAGTTGTGATTGCAGTCCTTTCAAGGACTAGGTTACAGCATTTCCTACGACTTTTATCAGGGAGGTCTGTGCTCTTAAATAGATAGGTTGTGGGAGTAAAGACTAATTGTAATTGGAGTCCTTTTCAGGACTAGGTTACATGAGTTCCTATCAGTTTTTGCCAGGCAGGTCTGTGCCAGTGCTGTGCAAGTTTTTTTCACAGCATTTGGCTGAATCTAGCAAAGCTAATCCTTTTTGGCCTATTGCAGAGTGTGTTAGTCAGTGGAGTAGCCTATCTGTGTTGCAAGATATAACACCTGTGTATAGAATACCAATTTTTTTTTACTGCACCTAGTGAAGTAAAATCTTTTGGGCATAGCATCATTCTATTAGTCCATCTATACTGACCTCCATCAGGTTGCAAACTGAATATAATTTTTTTCTGCATCTAGCTCTGAAAAAATATTTGGGCTTCTAGCAGTGTGTGGGACTTAGTCTATTAGTCCATCTATACTGACCTCCATCAGGATGCAAATTAAAAATAATTTTTTTCTTCATTTAGCTCTGAAAAAATATTTGGGCTTCTAGCAGTGTGTGGGACTTGTTCTATTAGTCCTTCTATACTGACCTCCAGCAGGTTGCAAATTGAATATAATTTTTTTCTGCATCTAGCTCTGAAAAAATATTTGGGCTTCTAGCAGTGTGTGGGACTTGGTCTATTAGTCCATCTATACTGACCTCCATCAGGTTGCAAATTAAAAATAATTTTTTTCTGCATCTAGCTCTGAAAAAATATTTGGGCTTCTAGCAGTGTGTGGGACTTGGTCTATTAGTCCATCTATACTGACCTCCATCAGGTTGCAAATTAAAAATAATTTTTTTCTTCATTTAGCTCTGAAAAAATATTTGGGCTTCTAGCAGTGTGTGGGACTTGTTCTATTAGTGCTTCTATACTGACCTCCAGCAGGTTGCAAATTGAATATAATTTTTTTCTGCATCTAGCTCTGAAAAAATAGTTGGGCTTCTAGCGGTGTGTGGGACTTGGTCTATTAGTCCATCTATACTGACCTCCATCAGGTTGCAAATTAAAAATAATTTTTTTCTGCATCTAGCTCTTAAAAAATATTTGGGCTTCTAGCAGTGTGTGGGACTTGGTCTATTAGTCCATCTATACTGACCTCCATCAGGTTGCAAATTAAAAATAATTTTTTTCTGCATCTAGCTCTGAAAAAATATTTGGGCTTCTAGCGGTGTGTGGGACTTGGTCTATTAGTCCATCTATACTGACCTCCATCAGGTTGCAAATTAAAAATAATTTTTTTCTGCATCTAGCTCTGAAAAAATATTTGGGCATCTAGCAGTGTGTGGGACTTGGTCTATTAGTCCATCTATACTGACCTCCATCAGGTTGCAAATTAAAAATAATTTTTTTCTGCATCTAGCTCTGAAAAAATATTTGGGCTTCTAGCGGTGTGTGGGACTTGGTCTATTAGTCCATCTATACTGACCTCCATCAGGTTGCAAATGAAAAATAATTTTTTTCTGCATCTAGCTCTGAAAAAATATTTGGGCTTCTAGCAGTGTGTGGGACTTGGTCTATTAGTCCATCTATACTGACCTCCATCAGGTTGCAAATTAAAAATAATTTTTTTCTGCATCTAGCTCTGAAAAAATATTTGGGCTTCTAGCAGTGTGTGGGACTTGGTCTATTAGTCCATCTATACTGACCTCCATCAGGTTGCAAATTCAAAATAATTTTTTTCTGCATCTAACCCAGCCAATAGTTTTGGCCTAATACCACAGTTTCGCCACTCAGCTCTGCTCGGTTACCATCCATTGTTTTTTTGTGCAAACAACTCCAGAGTTGTGAATTAGTTAACCACCAAAATGAGTGGAAAAAGGCCTGCTGCTGGTGGAAAGGGGAATAGGCGTGTTGGGAAGGGGAAAAAAGGTTGTGTCCGTGGGGTAGGTGTTAAAGCAACAGTAACATCTGCAGAAGAAAGACCATCTTCCAGCCAAACTAAAATGTCTACTTCTTTTAGCGGACAATGTGATAAGATCCCTTTCTTACGGCCACGCCAATCGCTACAAATTCCAGATGAGGCACAAAAACAGCAGGTGCTTCAACGGATATCAAGTGCTCCTTTAAGTGGGCTCTCCTCCACATCAACTTCAACATCACAAATACTCCAGTCCTCAAAGGTGTCACCCAAATCGCACTTGCTTCCTCACAGCTCCCAAATCTCCAGCTGCCCGTCTGAGTATGAGGTAGAACAGATGGTTGAGTCTGCAGAGCTGTTTACTCATACTATAGCCTGGGAATCAGAGGTCGACTCCAGTGCTTCTGTGAATCCAGACGAGGAAATGATCTGCACTGATGCCCAGAATCTTTATGAGTCGGATCCAGGACCAGACGCAGAAGGTTCTGACCATAATGTAGACCCTCATTCCCAAACTGTAACTCCTGTTGGTGGAGACAATGAGGAAGACGATGATAAGACTCAAATACCTGATTGGAGCGACAACTTTAGTTTTTTGTCAGGGCAGGAACAGGTTGGCTCTGAGGATGACGGGTGTGATAACGCACAGGGTGATGATGATGAGGTCGGAGATCCCACTTACTGTCAACCCACAGTCAGCCAAGAGATGAGGTCAGCAGAGGAGGTGGAGGAAGATGCTAGTGACGACGAGGTCAGGTTGCGCCTTCCTGGACAGAGACGTAGTACTGGAAGCACGTCAACAACTGCATCCTCAAACACAACTCTGCCTCTCACCACAAGTCGTGGTGGCTCTTCAGGTCGCATGGGTGCTAAGCCTTGCATAGCCTGGGCAATTTTTCAGATCGATAAAGATGACCCAACTCGTGTTATCTGTAACATTTGTCAGCAAAAGCTAAGTAGAGGCCAAAAAATACATAGTTTGAGTACTTCATGCATGAACCGGCACATGGACATGAAGCCTAAGTTGCAGTGGGAAGCTCAGTGTGCTACAATGCGGCCTAGCCGGCCGGGCCAATCACCGTCTGCCATATCTTGTGCATCCGCGGCCTCTTCATCCTCTGTGACTGGGGGGACAGCAGTCACACCTGTTTTGGGGCGCAGACCTGCCACCTCTTTACCCGCAACAGCCAGCGTGATTGGCAGGTCATCATTTTCTTTGGAGGTGGTAACACCAGCTGGTGTTGAGCGCTGTCCGACATCGATAGCACCACCTTTGGATCAAGGCAACCTAACATGTCCGCCTGCATCTTCCTCACAGACCGGCAGTTTGCCGGGGACACCCTTATCAACCCCGTCTAAGCACAATAGCCAGCCCTCGGTCCCTCAGATGTGGACAAGTAAAAGACCATTTCCTCCTAGCCATGAGAAAGCTAAGAGGTTGAATTTCACCATCTGCAAGCTCTTGGCTACAGAAATGCTGCCTTTCCGCCTGGTGGACACAGAGGATTTTCGAGACCTTATGTCCGTCGCAGTGCCCCAGTACCAGATGCCCAGTCGGCACTACTTCTCAAAGAAAGGTGTGCCTGCGCTCCACCAGCATGTCGCACACAACATCACCGCTTCTTTGAGAAACTCTGTGTGTGACAGGGTGCATTTCACCACAGACACTTGGACGAGTAGGCATGGACAGGGGCGTTACATGTCGCTGACTGGGCACTGGGTAACTATGGTGACAGCAGGACAAGGGGCTGCTGTCCAAGTCTTGCCGTCCCCACAAGTTGTGCGTCAATCCTCTTTATGTCAAAGTTCCTCCACTGCTTCTGCCTCCTCAACCTCCTCTCGGTCTTCCACCTGCACCCAAAGCCTGTCTGGTCATGCCACAAGCTTTCTAACTGCGCAGAAGGGATCCTGCACACCTCCTTACTATGCTGGCAGTAGGGCTCAACGTCATCAGGCGGTTTTTACATTGAAATGTCTGGGAAATGTGAGTCACACAGCTGAGGAGTTGTGGTCAGCTCTGGAGAACCAATTTCATGAATGGTTGTCTCCACTGGACCTGAAACCAGGGAAGGCCGTGTGCGACAATGCTGCAAACCTGGGTGCGGCCCTTCGCCGGGGCAATGTCACACACGTGCCTTGTATGGCTCACGTGTTGAACCTGGTTGTCCAGCAATTTTTAGCCCACTATCCCAGACTAGATGGCCTTCTGCAGAGGGCACGGTCGCTGTGTGCTCACTTCCGCCGTTCGCATCCCGCAGCTCAGTGACTTACATCTCTACAGAAGTCGTTGGGCCTGCCACTTCACCGGCTAAAATGCGATGTGCCTACCCGGTGGAATTCAACTCTGCACATGTTGCAGCGACTGTGGCAGCACCGACAAGCCCTGGTGCAATACGTTCTGACGTATAGCCTGGGCCAACGAGATCCAGAGGTGGGGCAAATCACGCTGGAGGAGTGGTCTCAGATCAGGGACCTATGCACCCTTCTGCACAGTTTTGAAATGGCGACGAAGATGTTTAGTGCTGACGATGCCATTATCAGCATGACTATTCCGGTGATTTACATGCTGGAGCACATGTTAAACAGAATTCGGAGTCAGGTGGTGGCACAAGAGGAGGTGGAGGAAGTAGAGGAGGAGGAGTTGTATGCGGAAGGGCTAACATCTGCAAGGTCCAGACGGTCGGCAGCACCAAGGCGGCAGGCATGTGAGGGTGGGGGAGATGGTTTTACCAGGGCGCATGGTAGCAGCCAAACTAGTGAGGAAGGTGCAGGAGCCCAGGAAGAAGTGGAGGACGAACTGATGGAGGACTCATCAGATGAGGGAGACCTTGATCACATTTCTGTTGTGCGAGGTTGGGGGGAGAGGACAGAGGAAGGAAGCATGATTGTTACCTTGCCACCAACACAACAGGGACTTGGTGCTCCTGGATGCGCAACACACATGAGTGCCTTCTTGCTGCACTACCTGCAACATGACCCTCGAATTGTGAGAATTAGAAATAATCCTGACTACTGGGTTGCCACACTGTTAGATCCCCGAAACAAAAGTAAATTTGCAGAAATTATTCCTGCCATAGAAAGGGATGCACGCATGCAGGAGTATCAGCAGAGACTGTTGCAGAATCTTACATGTGCTTTTCCACAAAATACCAGTGGTGCACGTAGTGAATCTCACAGTTCCAACTTGCCAACCGTGGGACCGTCAAGTGTTCAGCACTCAAACCGTAACAGAACCACAGTATCTGCTGGTAACATCAATTTTGCGGAATCATTTCACCACTTTTTTAGCCCATCCTTTGCAAGGCCACAGGAGACAAGAAGTCTGACACATAGTCAACGCCTAGAGACGATGGTACAGGAGTATCTCCAAGTAAACATTGAAGCCACGACTGTGTCACTGGACCCTTGCTCTTTTTGGCTTCCAATCTGGATAAATGGCCGGAGCTAGCCACTTACGCCTTGGAGATCTTGTCATGCCCCGCAGCCAGCGTTCTGTCTGAACGTGTGTTCAGCGCTGCTGGTGGTGTGCTGACAGATAAGCGCACGCGGCTCTCCACTGATAATGTAGACAGACTCACGTTCATAAAGATGAACAAATCATGGATCCGAAACGACTTTTCTACCCCTGTGTCATCCTGGGGAGAGTAAAAGCTTGATGATTGGTTAAAATCACCCTACCAACCGTTTTAAGCTTTCAAATTACTAATCATGTTTATCTGTATCTTGACTGGAAAATAATTTGGGCTTTGTAGCAGTGTGCAGCACTGATCCTATTAGGCCATCTATACTAAAGCTTCACCAGATTTAAAATTAAAAATAATTTTTAGCTGCATCTAGCCCGGAAAATAATTTTGGGGCTCCGAGATGCGCAAGGCACATAAGTGCCTTCTTGCTGCACTACCTGCAGCATGACCCTCATATTGTCAGAATTCGAAGTAATCATGACTACTGGGTTGCCACACTCTTAGATCCCCCAAACTTTTCGATCAACCTTTTCATTTTAATAAAGACCAAAAAAATGGTCATTTTTGAAATTATAAGCATTAGCAGGTTGTTAGAAACTGAAATCAAACAGTTTTCAACTCAAAACTTTATTCTAGGTGATGTTACATTTTCACATAGGACCCCTTGTTCGAAAGGAGCTTCTGAACTCTCTCGTCCATTGAATTTGTCAGGTTTTGGATGGTTTCTGCTTCAATTGTTTTGCATGAGGACAGAATACCCTCCCAGAGCTGTTGCTTAGATGTGAACTGCCTCCCGCCATCATAGACACTCCTTTTAATGATGCTCCAAAGGTTCTGAATGGGGTAGAGGTCAGGGGAGCATGGGGGTCACACCATAAGTTTGTCCCCTTTTATGCCCATATCAGCCAGAGATGCAGATGTTTTATGTGCAGCATGAGATGGTGCATTATCATGCAGAAAAATGATCTTGCTGTGAAATACACGGTTCTTCTTCTTGAACCATGGCAGGAAGTGCTGTTTGAGAAAATCCACATACATTATGGAGTTCATCTTTAGCGCCTTCAGGGATCCTAAAGGGGCCGACAATCTCTCTCCCCATGATTCCAGCCCAAAACATTACTCCACCTCCTCCTTGTTGGCGCTGTAGCCGTGTTTGCGTGGGGTGTCCATCAACCAGCCATCCTCCACTCAATCCATCTGGACCATCGAGCGCTGCACGGCACTCATCCGTGAACAAAACAGTTTTGAAATCAGTCTTCATGTAATGTTTGGCCCACTGGAGCACACCACCAGCAGCGCTGAACACACGTTCAGACAGAACACTGGCTGCGGGGCATGACAAGATCTCCAAGGCGTAAGTGGCTAGCTCCGGCCATTTATCCAGATTGGAAGCCCAAAAAGAGCAAGGGTCCAGTGACACAGTCATGGCTTCAATGTTTACTTGGAGATACTCCTGTACCATCGTCTCTAGGCGTTGTCTATGTGTCAGACTTCTTGTCTCCTGTGGCCTTGCAAAGGATGGGCTAAAAAAGTGGTGAAATGATTCCGCAAAATTGATGTTACCAGCAGATACTGTGGTTCTGTTACGGTTTGAGTGCTGAACACTTGACGGTCCCACGGTTGGCAAGTTGGAACTGTGAGATTCACTACGTGCACCACTGGTGTTTTGTGGAAAAGCACATGTAAGATTCTGCAACAGTCTCTGCTGATACTCCTGCATGCGTGCATCCCTTTCTATGGCAGGAATAATTTCGGCAAATTTACTTTTGTACCGGGGATCTAACAGTGTGGCAACCCAGTAGTCAGGATTATTTCTAATTCTCACAATTCGAGGGTCATGTTGCAGGTAGTGCAGCAAGAAGGCACTCATGTGTGTTGCGCATCCAGGAGCACCAAGTCCCTGTTGTGTTGGTGGCGAGGTAACAATCATGCTTCCTTCCTCTGTCCTCTCCCCCCAACCTCGCACAACAGAAATGTGATCAAGGTCTCCCTCATCTGATGAGTCTTCCATCAGTTCGTCATCCACTTCTTCCTGGGCTCCTGCACCTTCCTCACTAGTTTGGCTGCTACCATGCGCCCTGGTAAAACCATCTCCCCCACCCTCACATGCCTGCCGCCTTGGTGCTGCCGACCGTCTGGACCTTGCAGATGTTAGCCCTTCCGCATACAACTCCTCCTCCTCTACTTCCTCCACCTCCTCTTGTGCCAACACCTGACTCCGAATTCTGTTTAACATGTGCTCCAGCATGTAAATCACCGGAATAGTCATGCTGATAATGGCATCATCAGCACTAAACATCTTCGTCGCCATTTCAAAACTGTGCAGAAGGGTGCATAGGTCCCTGATCTGAGACCACTCCTCCAGCGTGATTTGCCCCACCTCTGGATCTCGTTGGCCCAGGCTATACGTCAGAACGTATTGCACCAGGGCTTGTCGGTGCTGCCACAGTCGCTGCAACATGTGCAGAGTTGAATTCCACCGGGTAGGCACATCGCATTTTAGCCGGTGAAGTGGCAGGCCCAACGACTTCTGTAGAGATGTAAGTCGCTGAGCTGCGGGATGCGAACGGCGGAAGTGAGCACACAGCGACCGTGCCCTCTGCAGAAGGCCATCTAGTCTGGGATAGTGGGCTAAAAATTGCTGGACAACCAGGTTCAACACGTGAGCCATACAAGGCACGTGTGTGACATTTCCCCGGCGAAGGGCCGCACCCAGGTTTGCAGCATTGTCGCACACGGCCTTCCCTGGTTTCAGGTCCAGTGGAGACAACCATTCATGAAATTGGTTCTCCAGAGCTGACAACAACTCCTCAGCTGTGTGACTCACATTTCCCAGACATTTCAAAGTAAAAACCGCCTGATGACGTTGAGCCCTACAGCCAGCATAGTAAGGAGATGTGCAGGATCCCTTCTGCGCAGTTAGAAAGCTTGTGGCATGACCAGACAGGCTTTGGGTGCAGGTGGAAGACCGAGAGGAGGTTGAGGAGGCAGAAGCAGTGGAGGAACTTTGACATAAAGAGGATTGACGCACAAATCGTGGGGACGGCAAGACTTGGACAGCAGCCCCTTGTCCTGCTGTCACCATAGTTACCCAGTGCCCAGTCAGCGACATGTAACGCCCCTGTCCATGCCTACTCGTCCAAGTGTCTGTGGTGAAATGCACCCTGTCATACACAGAGTTTCTCAAAGAAGCGGTGATGTTGTGTGCGACATGCTGGTGGAGCGCAGGCACACCTTTCTTTGAGAAGTAGTGCCGACTGGGCATCTGGTACTGGGGCACTGCGACGGACATAAGGTCTCGAAAATCCTCTGTGTCCACCAGGCGGAAAGGCAGCATTTCTGTAGCCAAGAGCTTGCAGATGGTGAAATTCAACCTCTTAGCTTTCTCATGGCTAGGAGGAAATGGTCTTTTACTTGTCCACATCTGAGGGACCGAGGGCTGGCTATAGTGCTTAGACGGGGTTGATAAGGGTGTCCCCAGCAAACTGCCGGTCTGTGAGGAAGATGCAGGTGGACATGTTAGGTTGCCTTGATCCAAAGGTGGTGCTATCGATGTCGGACAGCGCTCAACACCAGCTGGTGTTACCACCTCCAAAGAAAATGATGACCTGCCAATCACGCTGGCTGTTGCGGGTAAAGAGGTGGCAGGTCTGCGCCCCAAAACTGGTGTGACTGCTGTCCCCCCAGTCACAGAGGATGAAGAGGCCGCGGATGCACAAGATATGGCAGACGGTGGTTGGCCCGGCCGACTAGGCCGCATTGTAGCACACTGAGCTTCCCACTGCAACTTATGCTTCATGTCCATGTGCCGGTTCATGCATGAAGTACTCAAACTATATATTTTTTGGCCTCTACTTAGCTTTTGCTGACAAATGTTACAGATAATACGAGTTGGGTCATCTTTATCGATCTGAAAAAATGCCCAGGCTATGCAAGGCTTAGCACCCATGTGACCTGAAGAGCCACCACGACTTGTGGTGAGAGGCAGAGTTGTGTCTGAGGATGCAGTTGTTGACGTGCTTCCAGTACTACGTCTCTGTCCAGGAAGGCGCAACCTGACCTCGTCGTCACTAGCATCTTCCTCCACCTCTTCTGCTGACCTCATCTCTTGGCTGACTGTGGGTTGACAGTAAGTGGGATCTCCAACCTCATCATCATCACCCTGTGCGTTATCACACCCGTCGTCCTCAGAGCCAACCTGTTCCTGCCCTGACAAAAAACTAAAGTTGTCGCTCCAATCAGGTATTTGAGTCTCATCATCGTCTTCCTCATTGTCTCCACCAACAGGAGTTACAGTTTGGGAATGAGGGTCTACATTATGGTCAGAACCTTCTGCGTCTGGTCCTGGATCCGACTCATAAAGATTCTGGGCATCAGTGCAGATCATTTCCTCGTCTGGATTCACAGAAGCGCTGGAGTCGACCTCTGATTCCCAGGCTATAGTATGAGTAAACAGCTCTGCAGACTCAACCATCTGTTCTACCTCATACTCAGACGGGCAGCTGGAGATTTAGGAGCTGTGAGGAAGCAAGTGCGATTGGGGTGACACCTTTGAGGACTGGAGTATTTGTGATGTTGAAGTTGATGTGGAGGAGAGCCCACTTAAAGGAGCACTTGATATCCGTTGAAGCACCTGCTGTTTTTGTGCCTCATCTGGAATTTGTAGCGATTGGCGTGGCCGTAAGAAAGGGATCTTATCACATTGTCGCTAAAAGAAGTAGACATTTTAGTTTGGCTGGAAGATGGTCTTTCTTCTGCAGATGTTACTGTTGCTTTAACACCTACCCCACGGACACAACCTTTTTTCCCCTTTCCAACACGCCTATTCCCCTTTCCACCAGCAGCAGGCCTTTTTCCACTCATTTTGGTGGTTAACTAATTCACAACTCTGGAGTTGTTTGCACAAAAAAACAATGGATGGGAACCGAGCAGAGCTGAGTGGCCAAACTGTGGTATTAGGCCAAAACTATTGGCTGGGTTAGATGCAGAAAAAAATTATATTCGATTTGCAACCTGATGGAGGTCAGTATAGATGGACTAATAGAACAAGTCCCACACACAGCTAGAAGCCCAAATATTTTTTCAGAGGTAGATGCAGAAAAAATATATATTCAGTTTGCAACCTGATGGAGGTCAGTATAGAAGGACTAATAGAGAAAGTCCCACACACTGCTAGAAGGCCAAATATTTTTTCAGAGCTAGATGCAGACAAAAAATTATTTTGAATTTGCAACCTGATGAAGGTCAGTATAGGTGGACTAATAGAACAAGTCCCACACACTGCTAGAAGGCCAAATATTTTTTCAGAGCTAGATGCAGAAAAAAATTATATTCAGTTTGCAACCTGATGGAGGTCAGTATAGATGGACTAATAGAACAAGTCCCACACACAGCTAGAAGCCCAAATATTTTTTCAGAGGTAGATGCAGAAAAAAATTATATTCAGTTTGCAACCTGATGGAGGTCTGTATAGATGGATTAATAGAACAAGTCCCACACACAGCTAGAAGCCCAATATTTTTTCAAAGGTAGATGCAGAAAAAAAATTATTTTTAATTTGCAACCTGATGGAGGTCAGTATAGATGGACTAATAGAGAAAGTCCCACACACTGCTAGAAGGTCAAATATTTTTTCAGAGCTAGATGCAGAAAAAAATTATATTCAGTTTGCAACCTGATGGAGGTCAGTATAGATGGACTAATAGAACAAGTCCCACACACAGCTAGAAGGCCAAATATTTTTTCAGAGCTAGATGCAGATAAAAATTATTTTTAATTTGCAACCTGATGGAGGTCAGTATAGATGGACTAATAGAGAAAGTCCCACACACTGCTAGAAGGCCAAATATTTTTTCAGAGCTAGATGCAGAAAAAAATTATATTCAGTTTGCAACCTGATGGAGGTCTGTATAGATGGATTAATAGAACAAGTCCCACACACAGCTAGAAGCCCAATATTTTTTCAAAGGTAGATGCAGAAAAAAAATTATTTTTAATTTGCAACCTGATGGAGGTCAGTATAGATGGACTAATAGAGAAAGTCCCACACACTGCTAGAAGGTCAAATATTTTTTCAGAGCTAGATGCAGAAAAAAATTATATTCAGTTTGCAACCTGATGGAGGTCAGTATAGATGGACTAATAGAACAAGTCCCACACACAGCTAGAAGCCCAAATATTTTTTCAGAGGTAGATGCAGATAAAAATTATTTTTAATTTGCAACCTGATGGAGGTCAGTATAGATGGACTAATAGAGAAAGTCCCACACACTGCTAGAAGGCCAAATATTTTTTCAGAGCTAGATGCAGATAAAAATTATTTTTAATTTGCAACCTGATGGAGGTCAGTATAGATGGACTAATTGAGAAAGTCCCACACACTGCTAGAAGGCCAAATATTTTTTCAGAGCTAGATGCAGAAAAAAATTATATTCAGTTTGCAACCTGATGGAGGTCAGTATAGATGGACTAATAGAACAAGTCCCACACACAGCTAGAAGGCCAAATATTTTTTCAGAGCTAGATGCAGATAAAAATTATTTTTAATTTGCAACCTGATGGAGGTCAGTATAGATGGACTAATAGAGAAAGTCCCACACACTGCTAGAAGGCCAAATATTTTTTCAGAGCTAGAGGCAGATAAAAATAATTTTTAATTTACAACCTGATGGAGGTCAGTATAGATGGACTAATAGAGAAAGTCCCACACACTGCTAGAAGGCCAAATATTTTTTCAGAGCTAGATGCAGATAAAAATTATTTTTAATTTGCAACCTGATGGAGGTCAGTATAGATGGACTAATAGAAAAAGTCGCACACACTGCTAGAAGGCCAATATTTTTTCAGAGCTAGATGCAGAATAAAAATATATTCAGTTTGCAACCTGATGGAGGTCTGTATAGATGGACTAATAGAACAAGTCCCACACACTGCTAGAAGGCCAAATATTTTTTCAGAGCTAGATGCAGATAAAAATTATTTTTAATTTGCAACCTGATGGAGGTCAGTATAGATGGACTAATAGAGAAAGTCCCACACACTGCTAGAAGGCCAAATATTTTTTCAGAGCTAGATGCAGAAAAAAATTATATTCAGTTTGCAACCTGATGGAGGTCTGTATAGATGGATTAATAGAACAAGTACCACACACAGCTAGAAGCCCAATATTTTTTCAGAGGTAGATGCAGAAAAAAAATATATTCAGTTTGCAACCTGATGGAGGTCTGTATAGATGGATTAATATAACAAGTCCCACACACAGCTAGAAGCCCAAATATTTTTTCAGAGGTAGATGCCGAAAAAAAATATATTCAGTTTGCAACCTGATGGAGGTCAGTATAGATGGACTAATAGAGAAAGTCCCACACACTGCTAGAAGGCCAAATATTTTTTCAGAGCTAGATGCAGAAAAAAATTATATTCAGTTTGCAACCTGATGGAGGTCAGTATAGATGGACTAATAGAACAAGTCCCACACACCGCTAGAAGCCCAAATATTTTTTCAGAGGTAGATGCAGATAAAAATTATTTTTAATTTGCAACCTGATGGAGGTCAGTATAGATGGACTAATAGAGAAAGTCCCACACACTGCTAGAAGGCCAAATATTTTTTCAGAGCTAGATGCAGATAAAAATTATTTTTAATTTGCAACCTGATGGAGGTCAGTATAGATGGACTAATAGAGAAAGTCCCACACACTGCTAGAAGGCCAAATATTTTTTCAGAGCTAGATGCAGAAAAAAATTATATTCAGTTTGCAACCTGATGGAGGTCAGTATAGATGGACTAATAGAATGATGCTATGCCCAAAAGATTTTACTTCACTAGGTGCAGTAAAAAAATTGGTATTTTATACACAGGGGGTATATCTTGCAACACAGATAGGCTACTCCACTGACTAACACACTCTGCAATAGGCCAAAAAGGATTAGCTTTGCTAGATTCAGCCAAATGCTGTGAAAAAAACTTGCACAGCACTGGCACAGACCTGCCTGGCAAAAACTGATAGGAACTGATGTAACCTAGTGAAAAGGACTGCAATTACAATTAGTCTTTACTCCCACAATCTATCTATTTAAGAGCACAGACCTGCCTGATAAAAGTCGTAGGAAATGCTGTAACCTAGTCCTTAAAAGGACTGCAATCACAACTATTCCCTACTCCCAAGTTATCTGTAGATTTGTGCGAAAATTGGCTTGAAATTAACAAGGTATAGCGCACACAGCAACAGCGGTGCCGTCTAACATGCAGCTGCAGCAGTGAGAAAATGGTGGCGACGGGGAAAATGGCTTGGTCTTATAGGACAAGGACATGTGACATACACTGCCAATGACACATGCCCTTGCTTGTGTGAAAAACAGCAGTTCGCTCCGTGTGTGCGCTGCTGATAGGCTGACAGACTGCACCTCCCCACTGCAAATGCGGGAAAGAGAAAAAAAAATGGAGATCTTCATTATTCCTGCAGAGATCCATCCCCTGGCCTTCCCCCCACCCCGCTATACACTCAAACTGCGTATTAACATTAATTTTCATCATTACTGAGAAAAAATCCAGTTATGATTTTGGTGCACGAACAGTTATCGAACATAACCTCGAACAGCCGAATTTTTCTCAAATCGTTCGTGTTCGCCGAACGGCTCGGACACCGCCCAAAACAGCTCGAATTTGAGATTGGCGAACAGTTCGAGTAGAACAACGCTCTTCTCTAGTCACGGCACTTGACGGCAGAGCAGGCAGAAGTCTCTAGGTTAGCAGACGGGTGGTCACGGCACGTGACAGCAGAGCCTCCTGGTAGGCTAGCAGGTAACAGGCAGGTAACAGGCGAGTGCTCCCAGGTGAGTGGGCTAGCAGGAATGGCAGGTAGAAGGTCGTAACTGGTAGGTGCTTCCGGGTAAGCGGGCGGACTTGCCCATAGACAGACTGGCGGGTTGAACGGAGGACAGACTGTCGGGCTGGAGAGAAGTCAGACTGGCGAACTGTAACAGAAGTCAGACTGGCAACTGGACCTGAGGGCTGAAGCAGAGGTAAGTATGCTGTGCATCAACTTTTGCTCGGGCACCTCCATTTTAGAGGAGGTGCCTTATATATGGGAGGTCCTCCGGCTATTTGCCGGGGACTCCTTAGGACAGCGTGCGCGGCCCCTTTAAGAGAGAGGGAGCGCGCGCGCCCTAAACACAGTGCCCGGGAAGTTGCGCGTGCTGGCAGCAGCAGGAAGAGGTGCGCAGGAGGACGTCACGCGGGGAGCAGGGAGGTGAGAGGGACAGCGTCTCTGCCTCGCAGGGGGCAGAGACGCCGATGCTACAGTACCCCCCCTTTATGCCCCCTCTTTTTTAGGCCAGAAAGAAATTTTTCAAGGAGAAGCGGGGCATGGATGTTCTCCCTGGGTTCCCAAGTTCTCTCCTCTAGGCCAAACCCCTTCCAATCCACCAGAAAAAAGGTTTTTCCTCTTACTCTTTTGGTGGCAAGAATATTCTCTACCTCAAAAATGTCCTCAGCGGAAACCGGAGCAGGGGAAGAACTTGGTTTGTTGGAAAAAGAATTAAGCACAACTGGTTTGAGGAGAGATACGTGGAAGGAGTTGGGAATCCATAAGGTGGCTGGTAGTTTCAACTTGTAGGCCACTGGATTGTTTTGTTTAAGGACTTAGAATGGACCGATGAACCGAGGGCCCAACTTGTAGGAGGGTATTTTGAGCCGAACATGTTTGGAGGAGAGCCAAACCTTGTCTCCCGGACGGAATTGAGGCGGATCCAGACGTCTCTTGTCAGCATGTCTCTTCATCCGCTCAGAGGACTGAAAAAGTGCGGACCTAGTATTCTCCCAAATGAAGTCCTTAGCTAGCTCTGATGCAGACGGGAAACCAGGCAGAGGGATGAAGTGGGCCATTTGAGAGAAGCGGTCGGCGACCACCCAAATGACTGTACAACCAGCAGAGACAGGGAGGTCAGTGATAAAGTCCATAGCAATGTGTTGCCATGGGGCATCAGGTACGGGAAGAGGCAGGAGATGTCCGGCTGGTAGATGTCTGTGAACTTTGTTGCGGGCACAGGACGAACGGGCTGAGATGAAGTCTTCCACATCCTTGCGCAGGGTAGGCCACCAGTAATGCTGGGTGATGAGCAGGAAGGTCTTCTTTTGGCCAGCATGGCCGGCTAGTTTAGATGAATGACCCCAGCGAAGAACCTTCTCACGATCTGGTACTGCTACAAACGTCTTACCGGGTGGAAGACGAGTCAGATCCAAGGGGGCCACCTTCATCACCTTGGCGGGGTCGATGATGTGCATAGGCTCCTCCTCTTGATCGGAGGACAGGAAGGATCGGGACAAGGCGTCGGCTTTGACATTCTAGTCCGCCGGGCGGAAATGTAGGATGAAGTCGAAGCGGGCGAAGAACAAAGACCACCGGGCCTGACGCGGATTGAGTCTTTGGGCATTTTGGAGATATGCCAGATTTTTGTGATCCGTATAGATGATCACCGGGTATAGAGCCCCTTCCAGCAGGTAGCGCCACTCCTCCAGTGCCAATTTAAGGGCTAACAATTCTCCATCTCCAATGGAGTAGTTGCGCTCAGACGAGGAGAAGAGTTTGGAGAAGAAACCACAGGTTATCATTCTCCTGGAAGAAGACTTTTGGGTGAGCACTTCTCCGGCTCCGGAGGAGGAAGCATCAACCTCCAGGTAGAATTGTTTGTCGCAGTCCAGACTGTGCAGTACCGGGGCAGAGGAGAAGGCTTGCTTTAAGGAGAGGAAGGCCTCCTCAGCTTCGGGCGGCCATACCTTAGGATTTGCTCCCTTACGGGTGAGCGCAGATATGGGAGCAGTCCGGAAAGAGAAGTGCTGAATGAAGAGACAATAGTAGTTGGCGAAGCCCAGGAATTGCTGAATCGCCTTCAACCCCTCTGGACAGGGCCACTTTAGCACAGCAGAGAGCTTCTCGGGATCCATTCGTAAGCCTGTCTGGGAGATAACGTAGCCCAGGAATGGAAGAGAGGTCTGCTCGAAGAGGCACTTCTCGTATTTTGCATAGAGGTGGTTCTGCCTGAGCCTAAGCAGGACCTGACGAACATCCCTCCGGTGTGTAGGAAGATCTGGAGAGAAGACCAAGATATCGTCCAGGTATACCACCACGCAGGAGTAGAGAAGATCACGGAAGATGTCGTTGACCATTTCTTGGAAGACAGCAGGAGCATTGCAGAGACTGAAGGGCATCACACGGTATTCATAGTGACCGTCCCGGGTATTGAATGCCGTCTTCCACTCATCTCCCTGACGGATTCGGACCAGGTTATAAGCTCCACGTAGATCCAGCTTGGAGAAGATCCTGGCGCCCTTAAGGCGATCAAATAATTCGGAGATGAGCGGCAGGGGATATTTGTTTTTTACCGTTGTCAGATTGAGTCCTCTATAATCAATACAGCGGCGCAGCGAGCCATCCTTCTTCTTGACAAAGAAGAATCCGGATTCAGCCGGGGAGGTAGATTTCCGGATGAATCCCATAGCCAGATTTTCCTCTATGTACTCAGACATGGCCCGGGTTTCGGCCGCCGACAATGGGTAAATACGCCCACGGGGTGGAGTGGCGCCAGGTACCAGGTCGATCGGGCAATCATATGGCCTATGAGGTGGCAGTGTCTCTGCTTCCTTTTTACCGAAGACATCTGCGTAGGACCAGTAAGGAGCCGGTAGAAAGGGTAAATTAGCTGGGGTAGGTGGTGGACGAGTCAGGCGAACCGGAATCAGGCAGGTCCTATGGCAGTCCTGCCCCCACCGGAGTACTTCACCGGATTGCCAGTTCAGCACGGGTTCATGTATCTGGAGCCAGGGTAGACCTAGCAATAGGGAGTGAGAGAGTCCGAACAGCAAATGGAAGGAGATTTTCTCTGAGTGCAGCATTCCCACATGCAGGGTTAGGGGCTCAGTGACGAGCAGGATGGTCACCGGAAGGAGTCTTCCATCCACGGAGGCGACAGACAATGGTTCAGCCAGAGGTTTGGGGGGAATTCGATATCTCTCTACCAGGGACTGGGAGATGAGGTTTCCAGCAGCTCCAGAATCCAGATGAGCAATTTCAAAGAGATGGTTCTCTCCCCAAGAGATAGAGACAGACAAAGTCAGGGATGGAGAGGGCTTACTTTTGCCTAGGACGACCTCTCCGAGCGGTTCTAGACACTGAAGTTTCCCGGCCTCTCCAGGCAGGAAGGGATCAGGTGCTCTTTTCTGCCACAATAGAAACAGCTCCCCTCGGCTCGACATGACTCTTGTCGAGATTTGACTATCTTGGTCTGGTCGATCTGCATGGGTTCGGGCGAGTGCGCCCGGGGAATGACTGGTTGAGAGGCAGGTCTCTGGGAAGTATGAGCAAGGCGGGGGAACTTTCTCTCCCTGGTGGTCTCTTTGGTGCGTTCTTGGAACCGGATGTCAATCCGGGTAGCGAGTGACACCAGGTCATCCAGGGTGGTAGGAATGTCCCGACCAGCTTACTCATCCTTAATTCAACCGGAAAGACCCTCCCAGAAGACAGAAACCAGAGCCTCGTTTTCCCAGGCAAGCTCAGAAGCGAGGGTACGGAACCGTATGGCATATTGGCCCACGGTGAGACTCCCTTGGCGGAGACGTAGCAGAGAGGAAGCTGAAGACCTTTTTCGCCCTGGTTCATCGAAGACTCTCTGGAAAGCAGCAAGGAAAGATGACAGGTCAGACACCAGGGGATCCCCTCTCTCCCACAGGGGATTTAGCCATGCCAGTGTTTCCCCAGTGAGATGGGACAAGATGAATGCCACTTTGGCCCGGTCGGAGATGAACTGATGTGCCAAGAGTTCAAAGTGCAGGGTGCACTGGTTTATGAAACCTCGAGCTAAGGCAGGGTTGCCAGCAAAACGTGGAGGTGCCGAGAGCCGGGGTCCATAGCTGGACATCATAATAGGACTAGGTTGTGGTGCCGCGGAAGCAGGTGCTGCCTGACCAGAGATGGACACAGACGGATCGGACATAGCCCCTAGGCGAGAGTTAACAGACCGCAGGAAGGGCAGGACCGACTCCTGTTGAGCCCTCTGATGTAAGACCTCCTGGTGCAAGTCGAAGATGGTGAGGGCCTGGGGGCCACCGGGTTCCATGGCCCGAGCAAACTGTTATGGGTCCGGGTGGTGGAACCTTTGTGCCGCGGTGCAAGGAGGGACCCAGAGGGGCGTAACTAAGTATCAACTCAGACCGACCCTGGTCGTACGGTGGCTAACGACACTGTGACCAGGGAGGGACCGAGCAGAGGGACCAGGTGCTACTCTGGGGATGACCTTGTAAGAGAGCAGGTGGCTCCCACGGGTCAGATGACTGGGACTGACCGGTATAGCGGAGGGGCACAACAAGCAGGCAGAAGTCTCTGGGTTAGTAGACGGGTGGTCACGGCACGTGACGGCAGAGCAGGCAGAAGTCTTTAGGTTAGCAGACGGGTGGTCACGGCACGTGACGGCAGAGCAGGCAGAAGTCTCTAGGTTAGCAGACGGGTGGTCACGGCACGTGACGACAGAGCAGGCAAAAGTCTCTAGGTTAGCAGATGGGTGGTCACGGCACATGATGGCAGAGCCTCCTGGTAGGCCAGCAGGTAACAGGCAGGTAACAGGCGAGTGCTCCCAGGTGAGCGGGCTAGCAGGCACGGCAGGTAGCAGGCAGGTAACTGCAAGGGCTTCCTGGTAAGCGGGCGGACTTGCCCATAGACAGACTGGCGGGTTGAACGGAGGACAGACTGTTGGGCTGGAGAGAAGTCAGACTGGCGAACTGGAACAGAAGTCAGGCTGGCAACAGGACCTGAGGGCTGAAGCAGAGGTAAGTATGCTGTGCATCAACTTTTGCTCGGGCACCTCCATTTTCGAGGAGGTGCCTTATATATGGGAGGTCCTCCGGCTATTGGCCGGGGACTCCTTAGGAAGGTGCGCGCGGCCCCTTTAAGAGAGAGGGAGCGCGCGCCCTAAGCACAGTGCCCGGGAAGCTGCGCGCGGCTATACGTCAGAACGTATTGCACCAGGGCTTGTCGGTGCTGCCACAGTCGCTGCAACATGTGCAGAGTTGAATTCCACCGGGTAGGCACATCGCATTTTAGCCGGTGAAGTGGCAGGCCCAACGACTTCTGTAGAGATGTAAGTCGCTGAGCTGCGTGATGCGAACGGCGAAAGTGAGCACACAGCGACCATGCCCTCTGCAGAAGGCCATCTAGTCTGGGATAGTGGGCTAAAAATTGCTGGACAACCAGGTTCAACACGTGAGCCATACAAGGCACGTGTGTGACATTGCCCCGGCGAAGGGCCGCACCCAGGTTTGCAGCATTGTCGCACACGGCCTTCCCTGGTCTCAGGTCCAGTGGAGACAACCATTCATGAAATTGGTTCTCCAGAGCTGACAACAACTCCTCAGCTGTGTGACTCACATTTCCCAGACATTTCAAAGTAAAAACCGCCTGATGACGTTGAGCCCTACAGCCAGCATAGTAAGGAGGTGTGCAGGATCCCTTCTGCGCAGTTAGAAAGCTTGTGGCATGACCAGACAGGCTTTGGGTGCAGGTGGAAGACCGAGAGGAGGTTGAGGAGGCAGAAGCAGTGGAGGAACTTTGACATAAAGAGGATTGACGCACAAATCGTGGGGACGGCAAGACTTGGACAGCAGCCCCTTGTCCTGCTGTCACCATAGTTACCCAGTGCCCAGTCAGCGACATGTAACGCCCCTGTCCATGCCTACTCGTCCAAGTGTCTGTGGTGAAATGCACCCTGTCATACACAGAGTTTCTCAAAGAAGCGGTGATGTTGTGTGCGACATGCTGGTGGAGCGCAGGCACACCTTTCTTTGAGAAGTAGTGCCGACTGGGCATCTGGTACTGGGGCACTGCGACGGACATAAGGTCTCGAAAATCCTCTGTGTCCACCAGGCGGAAAGGCAGCATTTCTGTAGCCAAGAGCTTGCAGATGGTGAAATTCAACCTCTTAGCTTTCTCATGGCTAGGAGGAAATGGTCTTTTACTTGTCCACATCTGAGGGACCGAGGGCTGGCTATAGTGCTTAGACGGGGTTGATAAGGGTGTCCCCAGAAAACTGCCGGTCTGTGAGGAAGATGCAGGTGGACATGTTAGGTTGCCTTGATCCAAAGGTGGTGCTATCGATGTCGGACAGCGCTCAACACCAGCTGGTGTTACCACCTCCAAAGAAAATGATGACCTGCCAATCACGCTGGCTGTTGCGGGTAAAGAGGTGGCAGGTCTGCGCCCCAAAACTGGTGTGACTGCTGTCCCCCCAGTCACAGAGGATGAAGAGGCCGCGGATGCACAAGATATGGCAGACGGTGGTTGGCCCGGCCGGCTAGGCCGCATTGTAGCACACTGAGCTTCCCACTGCAATTTATGCTTCATGTCCATGTGCCGGTTCATGCATGAAGTACTCAAACTATATATTTTTTGGCCTCTACTTAGCTTTTGCTGACAAATGTTACAGATAACACGAGTTGGGTCATCTTTATCGATCTGAAAAAATGCCCAGGCTATGCAAGGCTTAGCACCCATGTGACCTGAAGAGCCACCACGACTTGTGGTGAGAGGCAGAGTTGTGTCTGAGGATGCAGTTGTTGACGTGCTTCCAGTACTACGTCTCTGTCCAGGAAGGCGCAACCTGACCTCGTCGTCACTAGCATCTTCCTCCACCTCTTCTGCTGACCTCATCTCTTGGCTGACTGTGGGTTGACAGTAAGTGGGATCTCCAACCTCATCATCATCACCCTGTGCGTTATCACACCCGTCGTCCTCAGAGCCAACCTGTTCCTGCCCTGACAAAAAACTAAAGTTGTCGCTCCAATCAGGTATTTGAGTCTCATCATCGTCTTCCTCATTGTCTCCACCAACAGGAGTTACAGTTTGGGAATGAGGGTCTACATTATGGTCAGAACCTTCTGCGTCTGGTCCTGGATCCGACTCATAAAGATTCTGGGCATCAGTGCAGATCATTTCCTCGTCTGGATTCACAGAAGCGCTGGATTCGACCTCTGATTCCCAGGCTATAGTATGAGTAAACAGCTCTGCAGACTCAACCATCTGTTCTACCTCATACTCAGACGGGCAGCTGGAGATTTGGGAGCTGTGAGGAAGCAAGTGCGATTGGGGTGACACCTTTGAGGACTGGAGTATTTGTGATGTTGAAGTTGATGTGGAGGAGAGCCCACTTAAAGGAGCACTTGATATCCGTTGAAGCACCTGCTGTTTTTGTGCCTCATCTGGAATTTGTAGCGATTGGCGTGGCCGTAAGAAAGGGATCTTATCACATTGTCCGCTAAAAGAAGTAGACATTTTAGTTTGGCTGGAAGATGGTCTTTCTTCTGCAGATGTTACTGTTGCTTTAACACCTACCCCACGGACACAACCTTTTTTCCCCTTCCCAACACGCCTATTCCCCTTTCCACCAGCAGCAGGCCTTTTTCCACTCATTTTGGTGGTTAACTAATTCACAACTCTGGAGTTGTTTGCACAAAAAAACAATGGATGGGAACCGAGCAGAGCTGAGTGGCCAAACTGTGGTATTAGGCCAAAACTATTGGCTGGGTTAGATGCAGAAAAAAATTATATTCGATTTGCAACCTGATGGAGGTCAGTATAGATGGACTAATAGAACAAGTCCCACACACAGCTAGAAGGCCAAATATTTTTTCAGAGCTAGATGCAGACAAAATATTATTTTGAATTTGCAACCTGATGAAGGTCAGTATAGGTGGACTAATAGAACAAGTCCCACACACTGCTAGAAGGCCAAATATTTTTTCAGAGCTAGATGCAGAAAAAAATTATATTCAGTTTGCAACCTGATGGAGGTCAGTATAGATGGACTAATAGAACAAGTCCCACACACAGCTAGAAGCCCAAATATTTTTTCAGAGGTAGATGCAGAAAAAAATTATATTCAGTTTGCAACCTGATGGAGGTCTGTAAAGATGGATTAATAGAACAAGTCCCACACACAGCTAGAAGCCCAATATTTTTTCAAAGGTAGATGCAGAAAAAAAATTATTTTTAATTTGCAACCTGATGGAGGTCAGTATAGATGGACTAATAGAGAAAGTCCCACACACTGCTAGAAGGCCAAATATTTTTTCAGAGCTAGATGCAGAAAAAAATTATATTCAGTTTGCAACCTGATGGAGGTCAGTATAGATGGACTAATAGAACAAGTCCCACACACAGCTAGAAGCCCAAATATTTTTTCAGAGGTAGATGCAGATAAAAATTATTTTTAATTTGCAACCTGATGGAGGTCAGTATAGATGGACTAATAGAGAAAGTCCCACACACTGCTAGAAGGCCAAATATTTTTTCAGAGCTAGAGGCAGATAAAAATAATTTTTAATTTGCAACCTGATGGAGGTCAGTATAGATGGACTAATAGAGAAAGTCCCACACACTGCTAGAAGGCCAAATATTTTTTCAGAGCTAGATGCAGATAAAAATTATTTTTAATTTGCAACCTGATGGAGGTCAGTATAGATGGACTAATAGAAAAAGTCCCACACACTGCTAGAAGGCCAATATTTTTTCAGAGCTAGATGCAGAAAAAAAATATATTCAGTTTGCAACCTGATGGAGGTCTGTATAGATGGACTAATAAAACAAGTCCCACACACTGCTAGAAGGCCAAATATTTTTTCAGAGCTAGATGCAGATAAAAATTATTTTTAATTTGCAACCTGATGGAGGTCAGTATAGATGGACTAATAGAACAAGTCCCACACACAGCTAGAAGCCCAAATATTTTTTCAGAGGTAGATGCAGATAAAAATTATTTTTAATTTGCAACCTGATGGAGGTCAGTATAGATGGACTAATAGAGAAAGTCCCACACACTGCTAGAAGGCCAAATATTTTTTCAGAGCTAGATGCAGATAAAAATTATTTTTAATTTGCAACCTGATGGAGGTCAGTATAGATGGACTAATAGAGAAAGTCCCACACACTGCTAGAAGGCCAAATATTTTTTCAGAGCTAGATGCAGAAAAAAATTATATTCAGTTTGCAACCTGATGGAGGTCAGTATAGATGGACTAATAGAATGATGCTATGCCCAAAAGATTTTACTTCACTAGGTGCAGTAAAAAAATTGGTATTCTATACACAGGTGGTATATCTTGCAACACAGATAGGCTACTCCACTGACTAACACACTCTGCAATAGGCCAAAAAGGATTAGCTTTGCTAGATTCAGCCAAATGCTGTGAAAAAAACTTGCACAGCACTGGCACAGACCTGCCTGGCAAAAACTGATAGGAACTGATGTAACCTAGTCCTGAAAAGGACTGCAATTACAATTAGTCTTTACTCCCACAATCTATCTATTTAAGAGCACAGACCTGCCTGATAAAAGTCGTAGGAAATGCTGTAACCTAGTCCCTAAAATGACTGCAATCACAACTATTCCCTACTCCCAAGCTGTCTTTAGATTTGTGCGAAAATTGGCTTGAAATTAACAAGGTATAGCGCACACAGCAACAGCGGTGCCGTCTAACACGCAGCTGCAGCAGTGAGAAAATGGTGGCGACGGGGAAAATGGCTTGGTCTTATAGGGCAAGGACATGTGACATACACTGCCAATGACACATGCCCTTGCTTGTGTGAAAAACAGCAGTTCGCTCCGTGTGTGCGCTGCTGATAGGCTGACAGACTGCACCTCCCCACTGCAAATGCGGGAAAGAGAAAAAAAAATGGAGATCTTCATTATTCCTGCAGAGATCCATCCCCTGGCCCTCCCCCCACCCCGCTATACACTCAAACTGCGTATTAACATTAATTTTCATCATTACTGAGAAAAAATCCAGTTATGATTTTGGTGCACGAACAGTTATCGAACATAACCTCGAACAGCTGAATTTTTCTCAAATCGTTCATGTTCGCCGAACGGCTCGGACACCGCCCAAAGCAGCTCGAATTTGAGATTGGCGAACAGTTCGAGTAGAACAACGCTCTTCTCTAGTCACGGCACTTGACGGCAGAGCAGGCAGAAGTCTCTAGGTTAGCAGACGGGTGGTCACGGCACGTGACAGCAGAGCCTCCTGGTAGGCTAGCAGGTAACAGGCAGGTAACAGGCGAGTGCTCCCAGGTGAGTGGGCTAGCAGGAATGGCAGGTAGAAGGTAGGTAACTGGTAGGTGCTTCTGGGTAAGCGGGCGGACTTGCCCATAGACAGACTGGCGGGTTGAACGGAGGACAGACTGTCGGGCTGGAGAGAAGTCAGACTGGCGAACTGTAACAGAAGTCAGACTGGCAACTGGACCTGAGGGCTGAAGCAGAGGTAAGTATGCTGTGCATCAACTTTTGCTCGGGCACCTCCATTTTAGAGGAGGTGCCTTATATATGGGAGGTCCTCCGGCTATTTGCCGGGGACTCCTTAGGACAGCGTGCGCGGCCCCTTTAAGAGAGAGGGAGCGCGCGCGCCCTAAACACAGTGCACGGAAAGTTGCGTGTGCCGGCAGCAGCAGGAAGAGGTGCGCAGGAGGACGTCACGCGGGGAGCAGGGAGGTGAGAGGGACAGCGTCTCTGCCTCGCAGGGGGCAGAGACGCCGATGCTACAGTACCCCCCCTTTATGCCCCCTCTTTTTTAGGCCAGAAAGAAATTTTTCAAGGAGAAGCGGGGCATGGATGTTCTCCCTGGGTTCCCAAGTTCTCTCCTCTAGGCCAAACCCCTTCCAATCCACCAGAAAAAAGGTTTTTCCTCTTACCCTTTTGGTGGCAAGAATATTCTCTACCTCAAAAATGTCCTCAGCGGAAACCGGAGCAGGGAAAGAACTTGGTTTGTTGGAAAAAGAATTAAGCACAACTGGTTTGAGGAGAGATACGTGGAAGGATTTGGGAATCCATAAGGTGGCTGGTAGTTTCAACTTGTAGGCCACTGGATTGTTTTGTTTAAGGACTTAGAATGGACCGATGAACCGAGGGCCCAACTTGTAGGAGGGTATTTTGAGCCGAACGTGTTTGGAGGAGAGCCAAACCTTGTCTCCCGGACGGAATTGAGGCGGATCCACACGTCTCTTGTCAGCATGTCTCTTCATCCGCTCAGAGGACTGAAAAAGTGCGGACCTAGTATTCTCCCAAATGAAGTCCTTAGCTAGCTCTGATGCAGACGGGAAACCAGGCAGAGGGATGAAGTGGGCCATTTGAGAGAAGCGGTCGGCGACCACCCAAATGACTGTACAACCAGCAGAGACAGGGAGGTCAGTGATAAAGTCCATAGCAATGTGTTACCATGGGGCATCAGGTACGGGAAGAGGCAGGAGATGTCCGGCTGGTAGATGTCTGTGAACTTTGTTGCGGGCACAGGACGAACGGGCTGAGATGAAGTCTTCCACATCCTTGCGCAGGGTAGGCCACCAGTAATGCTGGGTGATGAGCAGGAAGGTCTTCTTTTGGCCAGCATGGCCGGCTAGTTTAGATGAATGACCCCAGCGAAGAACCTTCTCACGATCTGGTACTGCTACAAACGTCTTACCGGGTGGAAGACGAGTCAGATCCAAGGGGGCCACCTTCATCACCTTGGCAGGGTCGATGATGTGCATAGGCTCCTCCTCTTGATCGGAGGACAGGAAGGATCGGGACAAGGCGTCGGCTTTGACATTCTAGTCCGCCGGGCGGAAATGTAGGATGAAGTCGAAGCGGGCGAAGAACAAAGACCACCGGGCCTGACGCGGATTAAGTCTTTGGGCATTTTGGAGATATGCCAGATTTTTGTGATCCGTATAGATGATCACCGGGTATAGAGCCCCTTCCAGCAGGTAGCGCCACTCCTCCACTGCCAATTTAAGGGCTAACAATTCTCCGTCTCCAATGGAGTAGTTGCGCTCAGACGAGGAGAAGAGTTTGGAGAAGAAACCACAGGTTATCATTCTCCTGGAAGAAGACTTTTGGGTGAGCACTTCTCCGGCTCCGGAGGAGGAAGCATCAACCTCCAGGTAGAATTGTTTGTCGCAGTCCAGACTGTGCAGTACCGGGGCAGAGGAGATGGCTTGCTTTAAGGAGAGGAAGGCCTCCTCAGCTTCGGGCGGCCATACCTTAGGGTTTGCTCCTTTACGGGTGAGCGCAGATATGGGAGCAGTCCGGGAAGAGAAGTGCTGAATGAAGAGACAATAGTAATTGGCGAAGCCCAGGAATTGCTGAATCGCCTTCAACCCCTCTGGACAGGGCCACTTTAGGACAGCAGAGAGCTTCTCGGGATCCATTCGTAAGCCTGTCTGGGAGATAACGTAGCCCAGGAATGGAAGAGAGGTCTGCTCGAAGAGGCACTTCTCGTATTTTGCATAGAGGTGGTTCTGCCTGAGCCTAAGCAGGACCTGACGAACATCCCTCCGGTGTGTAGGAAGATCTGGAGAGAAGACCAAGATATCGTCCAGGTATACCACCACGCAGGAGTAGAGAAGATCACGGAAGATGTCGTTGACCATTTCTTGGAAGACAGCAGGAGCATTGCAGAGACTGAAGGGCATCACACGGTATTCATAGTGACCGTCCCGGGTATTGAATGCCGTCTTCCACTCATCTCCCTGACGGATTAGGACCAGGTTATAAGCTCCACGTAGATCCAGCTTGGAGAAGATCCTGGCGCCCTTAAGGCGATCAAATAATTCGGAGATGAGCGGCAGGGGATATTTGTTTTTTACCGTGATCAGATTGAGTCCTCTATAATCAATACAGCGGCGCAGCGAGCCATCCTTCTTCTTGACAAAGAAGAATCTGGATTCAGCCGGGGAGGTAGATTTCCGGATGAATCCCATAGCCAGATTTTCCTCTATGTACTCAGACATGGCCCGGGTTTCGGCCGCCGACAATGGGTAAATACGCCCACGGGGTGGAGTGGCGCCAGGTACCAGGTCGATCGGGCAATCATATGGCCTATGAGGTGGCAGTGTCTCTGCTTCCTTTTTACCGAAGACATCTGCGTAGGACCAGTAAGGAGCCGGTAGAAAGGGTAAATTAGCTGGGGTAGGTGGTGGACGAGTCAGGCGAACCGGAATCAGGCAGGTCCTATGGCAGTCCTGCCCCCACCGGAGTACTTCACCGGATTGCCAGTTCAGCACGGGTTCATGTATCTGGAGCCAGGGTAGACCTAGCAATAGGGAGTGAGAGAGTCCGAACAGCAAATGGAAGGAGATTTTCTCTGAGTGCAGCATTCCCACATGCAGGGTTAGGGGCTCAGTGACGAGCAGGATGGTCACCGGAAGGAGTCTTCCATCCACGGAGGCGACAGACAATGGTTCAGCCAGAGGTTTGGGGGGAATTCGATATCTCTCTACCAGGGACTGGGAGATGAGGTTTCCAGCAGCTCCAGAATCCAGATGAGCAATTTCAAAGAGATGGTTCTCTCCCCAAGAGATAGAGACAGACAAAGTCAGGGATGGAGAGGGCTTACTTTTGCCTAGGACGACCTCTCCGAGCGGTTCTAGACACTGAAGTTTCCCGGCCTCTCCAGGCAGGAACGGATCAGGTGCTCTTTTCTGCCACAATAGAAACAGCTCCCCTCGGCTCGACGTGACTCTTGTCGAGATTTGACTATCTTGGTCTGGTCGATCTGCATGGGTTCGGGCGAGTGCGCCCGGGGAATGACTGGTTGAGAGGCAGGTCTCTGGGAAGTATGAGCAAGGCGGGGGAACTTTCTCTCCCTGGTGGTCTCTTTGGTGCGTTCTTGGAACCGGATGTCAATCCGGGTAGCGAGTGACACCAGGTCATCCAGGGTGGTAGGAATGTCCCGACCGGCTTACTCATCCTTAATTCAACCGGAAAGACCCTCCCAGAAGACAGAAACCAGAGCCTCGTTTTCCCAGGCAAGCTCAGAAGCGAGGGTACGGAACCGTATGGCATATTGGCCCACGGTGAGACTCCCTTGGCGGAGACGTAGCAGAGAGGAAGCTGAAGACCTTTTTCGCCCTGGTTCATCGAAGACTCTCTGGAAAGCAGCAAGGAAAGATGACAGATCAGACACCAGGGGATCCCCTCTCTCCCACAGGGGATTTAGCCATGCCAGTGTTTCCCCAGTGAGATGGGACAAGATGAATGCCACTTTGGCCCGGTCGGAGATGAACTGATGTGCCAAGAGTTCAAAGTGCAGGGTGCACTGGTTTATGAAACCTCGAGCTAAGGCAGGGTTGCCAGCAAAACGTGGAGGTGCCGAGAGCCGGGGTCCATAGCTGGACATCATAATAGGACTAGGTTGTGGTGCCGCGGAAGCAGGTGCTGCCTGACCAGAGATGGACACAGACGGATCGGACATAGCCCCTAGGCGAGAGTTAACAGACCGCAGGAAGGGCAGGACCGACTCCTGTTGAGCCCTCTGATGTAAGACCTCCTGGTGCAAGTCGAAGATGGTGAGGGCCTGGGGGCCACCGGGTTCCATGGCCCGAGCAAACTGTTATGGGTCCGGGTGGTGGAACCTTTGTGCCGCGGTGCAAGGAGGGACCCAGAGGGGCGTAACTAAGTATCAACTCAGACCGACCCTGGTCGTACGGTGGCTAACGACACTGTGACCAGGGAGGGACCGAGCAGAGGGACCAGGTGCTACTCTGGGGATGACCTTGTAAGAGAGCAGGTGGCTCCCACGGGTCAGATGACTGGGACTGACCGGTATAGCGGAGGGGCACAACAAGCAGGCAGAAGTCTCTGGGTTAGTAGACGGGTGGTCACGGCACGTGACGGCAGAGCAGGCAGAAGTCTTTAGGTTAGCAGACGGGTGGTCACGGCACGTGACGGCAGAGCAGGCAGAAGTCTCTAGGTTAGCAGACGGGTGGTCACGGCACGTGACGACAGAGCAGGCAAAAGTCTCTAGGTTAGCAGATGGGTGGTCACGGCACATGATGGCAGAGCCTCCTGGTAGGCCAGCAGGTAACAGGCAGGTAACAGGCGAGTGCTCCCAGGTGAGCGGGCTAGCAGGCACGGCAGGTAGCAGGCAGGTAACTGGCAAGGGCTTCCTGGTAAGCGGGCGGACTTGCCCATAGACAGACTGGCGGGTTGAACGGAGGACAGACTGTTGGGCTGGAGAGAAGTCAGACTGGCGAACTGGAACAGAAGTCAGGCTGGCAACAGGACCTGAGGGCTGAAGCAGAGGTAAGTATGCTGTGCATCAACTTTTGCTCGGGCACCTCCATTTTCGAGGAGGTGCCTTATATATGGGAGGTCCTCCGGCTATTGGTCGGGGACTCCTTAGGAAGGTGCGCGCGGCCCCTTTAAGAGAGAGGGAGCGCGCGCCCTAAGCACAGTGCCCGGGAAGCTGCGTGCACCGGCAGCAACAGGAAGAGGAGCGCAGGAGGACGCCGCGCGGAGAGCACGGAGGTGAGAAGACAGCGTCTCTGCCTGGCAGGGGTCAGAGACGCCGATGCTACAGTATGGAGGACTTAGGGGTGCCATAACACTGTATGGAGGACTATACTATCCGGTCTGCACTGTGCGCTGCGAGGATTCACCGGTTTCTGAGCTATTGTAGAATTTACAATAGATATCACTCATGAAATGTAAGAAGTCAGTGAAATTTTTGGCATTGTACTATATCTATATTTACCAGAGATGAGCGGTGTTTGAATCGAACTGTTCGCCAATTTCAAATTCGAGCTGTTTTGGGCGGTGTTCGAGCCGTTCGACGAACCTGAACGATTTGAAAAAAATCCGGCTGTTCGAATTTATGTTCGATAACTGTTCGTGCACCAAAATCGTAACTGAATTTTTTCACAGTAATGCTGATAATCAATGTTAATACACAGTTTGAGTGTACAGTGGGGCGGGGGGAGGGGCATGGGATGGATCTCTGCAGAAATAATGAAGATCTCCACTTTTTTTTTCTCTTTCCTGCATTTACAGTGGGGAGGTGCAGTCTGTCAGCCTATCAGCAGCGCACACACGGAGCGAAGTGCTTTTTTTCACACACGCAAGGGCATGTGTCATTGGCTGTGTATGTCACATGTCCTTGCCCTATAAGACCCAGCCATTTTCCCCGTCACCACCATTTTCTCACTGCTGCAGCTGAGTGTTAGACGGCACTGCTGCTGTTAGCGCTATATTGTGTAACTGTGAATTGCAAGTGAATTTTCTCTTAAATAGACAGAAAGGTTTAGGGAGTAGGGACTAGTTTGTAATTGCAGCCCTTTTGAGGGCTAGGTTTCAGCAGTTCCTAGCACTTTTAGCAGGCAGGTTTGTGCTCTTAAATAGAAAATTTCTGCAGCATTTCTGCATCTCCCTGGCAGAAAAAACGCATGCAGATTGTGCATACGTTTTTCCTGCCAAATACATGCGGATTTGAAGCGTTATACATATGCATTTCTGCATGCGGATTGACAAGCGCTTTCCAGGCGATTTTAGCATCACTTGGAAAGTGCTTGTGACAACTAGGTCATACTATATAAATCCATGCAAACAGCATGGATTTATATAGTGTGACAAGAGAGAATGGTTAAAAATGAAAAAATAAAACTATACTTACCCTCCGATGGCCCAGCGTGTGTAGCTGCGCTCGTTCCTGGCTGTCAGCTGACCGCGGGACACTGCACTGAAGGGCCTGTGGTCACATGACTGTGGCGTCACCGAAGGTCCTTCAGTCCTGCCCGCAAGCAGAGGGAAGGAGACCAGGGGCCGTCGGAACGTGAATATAATCTTTTTTTTTTATTTTATTCTTTTTTTTACAGGTACAATGGTACCCAGGTCTGGATGAGTGTCTCCTCTCCTCCAGAACTGGGTAGCATCCGCACATTGAACCGCATATAATCCGTGAGTACAAATGTACTGACACTGATTATATGCGTCTCAATGCAAGTCAATGGCGGCGATTACGCCGCGCTTCCGCAAAATTAATGGACATGCTGCGGATTTTTGAGCGCAGCATAAACGCTGCGGAAAAATCCGCAGCATGGGCATAGAACTTGCGGAATCCCCTTGGGGACCATGGGGGGCGGATTACCTAGCGTTTAACAAGCGTTTATGCTGCGGAAATTCCGCAGCATATACGCTTGAAAAACGCTACGTGGGCACTTAGTCAGTGCAGTAGCCTATCTGTGGTGCAAGCTACACCACCTGTGTATGTAATACAAATTTTTTACTGCACCTAGCCAAGTAAAACCTTTTGGGCATATTAGCAGTGTGTGGTACTCATTCTATTAGGCCATCTATGCTAAGCTCCACCAGCTTTCAAATTACTAATAATTTTTCGCTGCATCTTGCCTGTAAAGTAATTTTGGGCATAGGAGCAGTGTGTGGTACTCATTCTATTAGGCCATCTATACTAAGCTCCACCAGCTTTCAAATTACTAATAATTTTAAGCTGCATCTTGCCTGTAAAATAATTTTGGGCATATTAGCAGTGTGTGGTACTCATTCTATTAGGCCATCTATACTAAGCTCCACCAGCTTTCAAATTACTAATAATTTTTAGCTGCATCTTGCCTGGAAAAGAATTTTGGGCCTGTAGCAGTGTGTGGTACTGATTCTATTAGGCCATCTATACTAAGCTCCACCAGCTTTCAAATTACTAATAATTTTTAGCTGCATCTTGCCTGGAAAATAATTTTGGGCATATTAGCAGTGTGTGGTACTCATTCTATTAGGCCATCTATACTAAGCTCCACCAGCTTTCAAATTACTAATAATTTTTAGCTGCATCCTGCCTGGAAAATAATTTTGGGCATATTAGCAGTGTGTGGTACTCATTCTATTAGGCCATATATACTAAGCTCCACCAGCTTTCAAATTACTAATAATTTTTAGCTGCATCTTGCCTGGAAAAGAATTTTGGGCCTGTAGCAGTGTGTGGTACTCATTCTATTAGGCCATCTATACTAAGCGCCACTAGCTTTCAAACTACTAATATTTTTAGCTGCATCTTGCCTGGAAAATAATTTTGGGCATAGTAGCAGTGTGTGGTACTCATTGTATTAGGCCATCTATACCAAGCTCCACCAGCTATGAAATTAATGATAATTTTTAGCTGCATCTAGCCCGGAAAATAATTTTTCTTCCCAATAGTGGTAGCAATAAAAATATGGGGTGCGCGCCTGGCTAACAAAAATATACGCTTCATAACAAAAACACCAGCCTAGTGCACTGCATTAATAAGATGACATCATCGTCTCTCCTAGTGCTAGGCCTACTATGCCGGCTAGCATTCCTGTGCCTAAAACACAATGTATGGGTCCGCGCTAGCCACGATGCTGAGGGGTCTGACACTGCTGCTAACGCTTTATCACAATTCAATTGGCAGGTTTTCACAGAGCTCCTCCCCAACGCCCTCCCATCGGGTAACAGATGCCCACCCTCCATATGGGATCTAGTGGCGAATAGTTGATGCCATTAATCAGAGCGTCAGTTGCAGTGTCGACGTGGCAAGCATACGGTAAGGCATGGGAAGAGTGGACATGACTAGTAGCAGGCAGACGGGTTGACCAATGTGAACAAGCCAGATTACAAGTCACCATAGAATTTCTCCACCAGCTAATTATGAGGGGCATATCAGGGGCGTCAGCGCAGCGGTGCCTGACCGGAGTAGCATTTCTCTTCCAACTTCTGAATTGGGGAGCTGTGACAAAGAGGTTCATCATCAGACAATCCATAAAAGGGTGGAAAAGGGGTCAGCCAAGTCAGGAGTGTAGACGTCCCGTCCCGTGTCACTAAAACTGATTTCTCACATCATATCCCTAACACCATTAACATGACACTCAGAATTTAAAGCAACACTACTGTCTATTGCATTTGCGATCGCCTTCTTCGGGGCGCTATGCATAAGCGAATTAGTCCCACAATCCAAAATTACCACCAGTGGAGGCTTATTACACCAGGACGTAGTCATAGCCAATAGTGCAATACGTCTACGCATACGCAAATCGAAAACGGTTCCAGCGGGCAGGGGCACTTGGGTACTTCTACAACCCACAAACAGTACACTGAGTCGGGTAACAATAGTAAAAACATATATAACCATCAGATCACAAAGTAATTTCTTCCTATCACACAGTGATGGAACGCCATTATCAAGATACCAGTTCAAAGCTATATTTAATAAATGCCTAACATCGACAGGGAACCACCCCAAAGATTACAGGACACACTCATTCCGCATAGGCGCGGCCACGGAAAGCAGCAAGAGCAGGACTGTCAGAAACGGAAGTTCAGAGGATAGGGAAATGGCGATCCACGTGTTTGGCGAGATACATAAGACCGGACTTGTTATCCTAACGTGGTTTGTTTCTTTTACAGGTGACGCTAAGCCAACAGTGTGGGTGATAGGCCACTTGTATATATATTGGGCAGAAAAAAGGGTGAAAGTCCGCCCAGGCGGGAGGAAATTAGAGTTTCATAACACATATTTCAACTGGAGAGGTTTTAAAGGCCTGCTATGGCCACAGGTACTAATGGAGGTAATCAAGGTAGGGAGAGAGGCAAGAGGTCCGGTCATCTTAGTTATACAGGCCCGGGGAAACGACCTAGGTCATCACAAGAGCTCATAACTAATGGCAATAATGAAACTAGACACTGAGCGCTTCAGAGAATTTTTCACAAAACTAACTATAGTATGGTCAGAGATTGTGCTGATAGCGGTATGCCATCGAACGGACAAGGCGGGTAATAAATATTCGGATGGCAAAATTTAGAAGAGCCAGAGGCTGTGTAGTGATACAACACCGACAACTGGAAGGAGATAAAGCAGGCCTCATACGGCCCGACGGTGTTCACTTAATGGATATTGGACTGGAAATATTCCTGTCAGGACTCCAGGACGGAGTGGAACAAGCGTTAAGAGTGATGGATGGGGGTCAGAGTCCTGCATACGAGTACGCAGGATCCTCCGTGGCCTGGAAATAGAAAGGACATGTGGGAGAGCTACACTTGTTGGCGAACTTGCCGTTGTGGAGACTGGAGACACAGGGCATTCTGCAACAAGCTGAATTATTTTAGAAATAAAATGCTTTTCTAATGTAATGAGTATAAACAGTTAATAAAGCTGTGACCGATCCTCACCCATGCAGTTGTAAGAGTTACATGATTGTATTGTCAATGAAAGGGGGGCGGTAGGGGGCTGAGCGTCTGGGTTTTGTTGGGGGTCACCACAGTCTGCCTAGGCTAGATGCAGTTAAAAATCAATATTAGATACATAGGCGGTGCAGCTTGCTTTGCAGCTGGGTTACTACGCTGACTAGCAGACACTGAAGCTTTGGAACAGACCTATGAGTAAACAGCTCTTCAGACTCAACCATCTGTGTTACCGCAAGCCTTAGTGTATGTAGTTTCTTACAGTTAAAAGGGGGGGAGCGACCCAACCCACCTGGAATTGACAATGACAACGTCACGTAAAACGCAGCAAGGGGACTCCAAAAAGAGTCTCCATTTTTTCCAAAAATTGTGGCACAGACACCACTTATGTGGCATCAATTGCCCAAGAGTTGCTTAAAACGGTTGGTGAGGTGATTTTACCAAATTCTCAAGCTTTTAGTCTCCCCAGGATGACACAGGGGTAGAAAAATCAGTGCGGATCCATGATTTGTTCATCTTTATGAACGTGAGTCTGTCTACATTCTCAGTGGACAGCCGCGTGCGCTTATTTGTTAGCACACCACCAGCAGCGCTGAAGACACGTTCAGAGAGAACGCTGGCTGCAGGGCATGACAAGATCTCCAAGGCGTGAGTGGCGAGCTCCAGCCATTTTTCCAGATTGGAATCCCATAATGAACAAGGGTCCAGTGACACAGTCTTGGCTTCGATGTTCACTTGGAGATACTCCTGTACCATCCTCTCTAGGCGCTGCCTATGTGTCAGACTTCTTGTCTCCTGTGGCCTTGCAAAAGATGGTATAAAAAAGTGGTGAAACGATTCCACAAAATTGCTGTTACCAGCAGATACTGTGTTACTGTTACGGTTTGAGGGATGAAGACTCGACAGTCCCACGGTTGGCAAGTTAGAACTGTGAGATTCACTACGTGCACCACTGATGTTTTGTGGAAAAGCACATGTAAGATTCTGCAACAGCCTCTGCTGATACTCCTGCATGCGTGAATCCTTTTCTATGGCAGGAATTATTTCTGCAAATTTACTTTTGTACCGGGGATCTAAGAGTGTGGCAACCCAGTAGTCGGGATTACTTCGAATTCTGACAATCCGAGGGTCATGTTGCAGGTAGTGGAGCAAGAAGGCACTAATGTGTCTTGCGCATCAAGGAGGACCAAGTCCTGGTTGTGTTGGTAGCGAGGTAAGAATCATGCTTCCTTCCTCTGCCCTCTCCCCCCAACCTCGCACAACAGAAATGTGATCAAATTCTGCCTCATCTGATGAGTCTTCCATGCCCATCACCAGTTCGTCCTCCACTTCTTACTTGGCTCCCCAAGGCCAGGCAAAGGCGCGGTTACCGAGTCATCCCCATCCCCTGGGCTAGTCACATCCTCCTCCACCTCCTTTGCTGACCTCATCGACTGGCTGACTGTGGGTTGACGGTAAGTGGGATCTCCAACCTCGTCATCATAACCCTGTGTGTTCTCACACCCATCGTCCTCAGAGCCAACCTTTTCCTGCCCTGACCGAAAAGTCAAGTTTTCGCTCCAATCAGGTATTTGAGTCTCATCATCGTCTTCATTATTGTCTCCACCAACAGGAGTTACAGTTTGGGAACAAGGGTCTACATTATGCTCAGTACCTTCTTCATCTGGTCCTGGATCCAACTCATAAAGATTCTGGGCATCAGTGAAGATCATTTTCTCTTCTGGATTAACAGAAGCTCTGGAGCAGACCTCCATTTCCCAGGCTATAGTATGAGTAAACAGCTGTGCAGACTCAACCATCTGTGTTACCCCATACTCAGACGGGCAGCTGGAGACTTGGGAGCTGTGAGGAAGCAAGTGCGATTGGGGTGACACCTCTGAGGACTGGAGTATTTGTGATGTTTAAGTTGAGGTGGAGGAGAGCCTACTTGAAGGAGCACATAATATCCGTTGAAGCACCTGCTGTTTTTGTGCCTCATCTGGAATTTGTAGCGATGGGCGTGTCCGTAAGAAAGGGATCGTATCACATGGTCCACGAAAAGAAGTAGACATCTTAGTTTGGCTGGAAGATGGTCTTTCTTCTGCAGATGTTACACCCACCACCACCACGGGGGGGCTCGACCCACCAGCGGACAGGCACCAGTATTGGGAGAGGGGGGCTGGCCGTAAGGGTCCACCGTGGCTCTGGCACAAACCCGGCAACACGGAGGTCGCACGGGCAGGAACGGACTGGCCGTGTCGGCTTTGCACTCCAGCGTAGTCCCTCTGCCCACTCGCGCCCGTAACCTCAAAGGGATACGCAAGCGGCTTTTCATCCCAGGGCTTTTCCCCGCCCAGCAGGAACGTGGGAGAGCTCAGGTCGGCCTTCCACTGTACTCCCTTACCTCCCTTGCCCTCTTTCCTTCTTCCGTTCTCCATCTAACCCCTCGGCTCTGAGGTGTCCGCTCTCCCTCCAGCTCTCTCCTTCTCACAGGTGGACTACCGCGTGTATTCACACTGTGGCGAATCTTTTGGGCCCAGGCATAAGAAGTTGTCGAGGTAATGGATAATATGTGCCCCCTTAGAAACGTCCATTACAACCCATTCGACGAAGCAACTAAATGCCTCAAATAGTTGGCAGGATCTGGACCACCCCATGGGCAAACAGCGATCTATATAGTTTGCTCCTTCCCAGAAGCAGCCCAATAGGTGGACACTATCCGGAAGCACAGGTAGTAAGTAACCGGAACGCCGCATCAATGTCTGTTTTGGCCATTAGGGTGACCATTCCCAACTTCTTGATCCACCTGATTGCCTTGTCAAAGGATGTACAGTATATACTACTGTACTTGGTTCCTCGTCGATGTTGTCGTTTACTGACCTGCCCCTTGGATATGACAAATGGTGGATTCCGTTTTTGGCACAACTCACAACGGGGATACCACTACGTCTTGTAAGGAAAGTGTTCTGAATGGAACCGCCATTCTACCTAAAGATATTTCTTTTTTTAATTTTCTTGTCACGATGTCTGGGTGTTGGTAGGCTGATTTTAGATTTTTACTCCAGCCTTTCTTGATTTTAGAAGGGCATGACATGCCTATATCTGTGTCTCCCCCTCCTTTTACTCCTCCACCTCTTTTCTTTTTGCATGACTATATGTACTTGTCACTTTTCCATGTGTTAGTTGTGTCTTCTGAGCAGTTTGTCAGCTTTTGGACACCTTTGAAGTGTTTTCTATGTGTTTTCTATGTGTTTCTATGTGTTTTTGTTTGCCTGCCATTGGTTTTAACGGTTTTCGAAGGTGTTCGACGAACAGTTCTGCGAACAGTTCGGTGAACATACGGGTGTTCGATGAACCAAACCGAACTCGAACACTACGGCGGTGGCTCAACACTAATATTTACAATTTCTCTGCTGTATCTGTGCGTCATGAATGGTTGGATGTGTTAAAGGGGCTACTGAGACTCTTTCGCCAAGGGCCCACGAAAACCTGGAGGAGGGAGCATCATGTGACAGTCCCTCTCCCATCATTTCTCCTCTGCGTCTGACGCAGTAGCATGATGACGCGCCACGCTGTGTCAGACAGTGGAGCTGGCAGCTGCTGAGGTGATGAGCTGCAGAGACTGAAGGGAAAGAGAAGCGGTAAGTATGTATTTATTTTTAAATCAGGGTGTACTGATAATACTGGAGGACTGGGGCTGCATTTTACCCTACGGGTGGGGGGGGCTCCATTTTACCCTATGGGGGGCTGCATTATAATGCGTAAAGGACCATGTGGGAATGCATTATACTGAGTGGAGGACCATGGCGAGTGTCTTATACTATGTGGAGGACCATGGGGTAGTGCATTGTACTGTGTGGAGGACCATGGGGGAGTGCATTGTACTGCGTGGAGGACCATGGAGGAGTGCATTGTACTGTGTGGAGGACCATGGGGGAGTGCATTGTACTGTGTGGAGGACCATGGGGGAGTGCATTGTACTGTGTGGAGGACCACGGGGAGTGCATTGTACTGTGTGGAGGACCATGTGGGAGTGCATTATACTGTGTGGAGGACCACGAGGAGTGCATTGTACTGCGTGGAGGACCACTAGGGAGTGCATTATACTGCGTGTAGGACCATGGGGAGTGTATTATACTGTGTGGAGGACCACGGGGAGTGCATTGTACTGCGTGGAGGACCATAGCGAGTGCCTTATACTGTGTGGAGGACCATGGCGAGAGTCTTGTACTGTGTGGAGGACCATGGCGAGTGCATTATACTCTATGGAGTTTGGAGAGGTGTGGGGCAGTTGGGGGATCATACTGTGTTGGTGTCATCATACTTTACCCTGGGAGTTGAGGTGGGGTACAGTAGGGTCATTATACTGCTCATGTGGAGGAATTCACCATGGGGGTATCATACCGTGTTTGGGGGGCACTTTTGTTGGTACCACACTTTATGGGCAATGAAAAAGGGATCTAGGACTTCAGCAAGAGGAAAATTACTATGTAAAAGCTGGAAGGTTGTGAGATCTGCTCTTCTGTGACCCCGACAAATATTTACATTTTTACTTTTTTTTGGGGGGGGGTAATTAGAACTTATGCTTTGGGGCCCCATGATTCCTATGTATGCCCCTGCTTTCAACAGTGAAAAATACATTAACCAGTAAATGGAATTTCAGCATTTTACTACCTTATCTGGCCATGTGGTGTGTAAGACGTGATCAAACACATCCTGTTTCATTTATGAAGGAGGGACTCTGAAAGTCACAAAACCTATTTTTACAAGTCCATCAGGAGGCCCTTACTATTGTTAGAGGGCCAGCAGTTGACCCTCACTATTGTTAGAGGGCCATCTGTCGGAAATTTTGTTGCTTTGTTGTTCCCATTATAAATTAGTGGGTCTCGTATACTATTATTGCGTATGCAGTGACTTCAAGGGCTGCTAAAAATTTGGATGCAATCCAATAACCCTTTGAAGAGACGTAGAGGAGGGCCTCATTAAAAAAATTGTTCCCTTTATTAAGGAGTGGGTCTCCTATAGTGGTAATGCCCATGCACTAAGTGCATGGGTTGAAAAACATTTACCTCTGAGGGGTAAACATGAACATACTATATAACAAACAGTATGTGTCACGGGTGTGTCAGAAGTGACAGACAGTCACCCTGAAGTTGGTTGCAGGAGATCTCTACGTTTGGCATTACAGACATCTTCTTAGAGGCTGTCTCTAGGACCCAGCAGCTACCTCCCTCTGGCTAATTAACACCCTGGCCTTGGTGTATAAATACCTGCTGTGTTTCAGAGGGAGGTGCCGGCGATACTCATTACTACTTGTGAAGGCTTTAGCAAGAGCAGTACTTTGTCCTCCCTGGAGCTTGAGGATGTATGTGCATTTGTCTGGAGTCATCTAAAGCTAAGCTAACCAATTTCCCCCTGTTTGTTCACACTTGTTGTCTGTAGTGTTTAGTGGAGATCGACTAGTGCTTATCTCCTCCCTTCCCTTGCCATAGCCATATGCCAGGGAAAGACAGGATGAGGCACACGTGCGGCGATTGGTGAAGAGCCAATACAGGGATGTTAGATGATCCTAGGAGTAGTGTTGAGCCACCCCCGTAGTGTTCGAGTTCGGTTTGGTTCGTCGAACACCCGTGTGTTCGCCGAACTGTTCGTCGAACTGTTCGTCGAACACCTTCGAACACCGTTAAAACCAATGGCAGGCAAACAAAAACACATAGAAACACATAGAAAACACCTTCAAAGGTGTCCAAAAGCTGACAAACTGCTCAGAAGACACAACTAACACATGGAAAAGTGACAAGTACATATAGTCATGCGAAAAGAAAAGAGGTGGAGGAGTAAAAGGAGGGGGAGACACAGATATAGGCATGTCATGCCCTTCTAAAATCCAAAAAGTGAGAAGCCGACACGGCCAGTCCGCTCCTGCCCGTGCCACCTCCGTGTCGCCGGGTTTGTGCCAGAGCCGCGGTGAACCCTGATGGCCAGCCCCCCTCTCCCAATACTGGTGCCTGTCCGCTGGTGGGTCGAGCGAGCCCCCCTGTGGTGGAGGCAGCTCTAAGCTTTTTAATTTAAATTGTCTCTCTAATTTGAATGAATACACTTTAAATCCATTTACAAGGATCTATTGGAGGGCAAGTCTCATGCCAGCAGCCGCGTAATTCCAGCTCCAGTAGCGTCCACTAAAGCTGCTGCAGTTAAAAAGCTTTTATAAGGATCGAGCTCGGCTGTCCACCGCAAGGCATCCTACTGCCAGTCCCAGCCCCTATGCCTTGGGGTGCCTCCTGATGCTCTTCACTGAGTATCCCATGGTCCCGAAGTATTTCCTTTGAAAAAATTAAGTGTCTAAACTACAGGTGGTGTAGCTTGCTTAACAGCCGGGATAATCCGCTGACTAGCAGACACTGCTACTAGGCACAAAGTATTTCCTGGGCTAGATGCAGTTAAAAATTTGTAATTAGATACTCTCGTTGGATGCTGAGAAAGCATTCCATAGAGTCTCCTGGCACGCCATATATGATTCTCTTAAAAAGCTTGGGGTAGGGGTCTAGGGGACCCTTTTATAGCCAAAATCATGGCCCTGTATCGCAATACGTCACCTAGGCTGAAGATAAATGGAACTGTAGCACCCTGAGGGCTCGGTTGCTACAGACGTATTGCACCTCACCCAGAGGTGTGATATCTCACTCTCAGGTAAGGATGGAGTGTGGATCAGGACCCGACACCTGCATGCATTACCGTGGGGCAGGGCGACCAATATGCCCCTGAGATGGGCACGACAGTCCCTGTCCCTGGCTGGAGTGGGGGGAGGGAACACTGAGGAAGGGGAACCCTGTAGTGCAGGAGCAGGGAGGAAGCAGTTCCTGGGTGCATTGAGAAGGGAGTATAAAAGGTGGGCACCATCTTAGTTCAGTGCAGAGAAGTCTGAGCAGAAGTGGCAGGGAGCAGGGGCTCTGCATGAGCTCTGCTCCGGAGGCGGGCCTAGTAACAGAGGCCCAGGCCTGGAAGAGGGAGAAGGAAGGAAGAGGAGCTGAGAAGGCTCCAGGAACGAGGAATGAAGGGATCCCAGGGGTGCGGACGGGCGAGTCGCCACCGCACGCCCGAATCCACCTGCGTGGAGGGGTCAGGCCAAAGGGGGAGACCGGTCCCCGAACTAGTGGAGGCAGGAAACGACCCTCAGCTAGAAACCGGAGGCTCTGACATTTTATGTGGCGCAGCCCCTCGCTACACCCGCTAGGAAGGCACCACATAGGGTCAGGGAAACTGGCGCCAAGTTTACCAAGAGGAGGCCCGAGGCAGCCGGACAGAAGTGTTGGTAAGAAAGGCCAGACAAAGGACACACAAAGGGGGTCCTGTGAAGTGCTCCAAAGTTATCTGGGAGTTGTCTGAGCCCCTTACCTGGTGAGCACAGTACGACGTGGGCAGCCGTTACCTGCAGACGTGGTCTGGATAATAAGAACTGTGAGTAAAGGCCCTGGACTGCATCACTGACTCCGTGTCGTTACTGCTGCTGCCCTGCACCATCACCCCCATCCTCCGCATACACTGCCCTGAGGCTATACTCCTCCCGTGGGGAGTTATGCTACGCTCTGCTGCACCCACAACACCAGCCTCAGCGGTCTGCCCTGTAGTGGCGGTTCACTCTGACCGCAATCCACGGGTGGCGTAGTCGGACATTTAAACATCAAAACCACATAAATAGTTCCGCCACTGGTTTGACCGCCCTGAGCCACGGAACCGGGTCGCCGCCACGAAGACTACAACCACCAGCATCCACCAAAAAGGGTCCGGCTCCGGGTGTCCAAAGGCCCAGGGGGTGCGTCAGAACATTTTCATCACCTTTCACAATCACCAATGGGACAAGGCAGGGATGTCCTCTGTCCCCTCTCTTATACATCCTAGTGACGGAGCACCTGCTCTCATCAATTCGCCATAACCCCAATATTAGGTGGATTGAGGTGGGAGGCACCGAGTACAAGTGCTCTCTATTTGCTGATGATGTCCTAGTATATATCACTCAATCACATATATCCATCCATGCTGTTATGGCTGAAATAGATCACTTTGTTACATGGTAAAATTTTAAAATCAATGCAGCGAAGTCTGAGGCCCTCGATGTCTCCCTCCCCAAATCCATATAGGATTCCATCCAGTCCAACTTTCCCTTTGCCTGGCCCTCACAGGGTATCAAATACTTAGGAATTCCTATTCATAGAGACCTCTCCCATCTATGTTATCTTAATTTTGGGCCCTTTATTGAACAATTCCATACAGACCACGGTTGGCAAGTTAGAACTGTAAGATTCACTACGTGAACCGCTGGTGTTTTGTGGAAAAGCACATGTACACCGCGTTCCAAATTATTATGCAAAAAGTGTTTAGGAGTGATAAGGGAAGAATTTGTTTGTTTGTCAGTTAAACTCATTGATGGTGATGTGTGTCAGGGCTCTTTATATCACTGTAAGCAATTGCAGACACCTGTGCTAATTAGTTTGGCAGGTGTGTCCAATGAAAGGCAAGACTACTTAAGAAGGCTCTCTCACATTATTAAGCAGCCTACATTTTCTGCCAAAATGGGAAAGAAAAAGGATGTGTCGGCTGCTGAGAAGCAACAAATTGTGGAGTGTTTAAGTCAAGGCATGACTACAATCAACATTGTGCGATGATCAGGATGAAGTGTCTTGGCAATCAAGAAGTATGTAGCTGATTCACAGTACACACATGTGCGTGCTGATAAGGGCAAATTGAGGACTCTTTCCTACAGGCAATTACGTCAGGTTGAAAGAGCAGCGGCAAAAAAGCCTTGTCATAGCAGCAGACAAGTTTTTGAAGCTGCTTGTGCCTCCAACGTCCCCCGAACAACAAGATGCAGGGTCCTTCAGAGGTTTGCAGCTGTGCATACGCCATCCTGTCGACCTCCTCTATCCACTTCACACAAGCAGAAACGGCTCCAGTGGGCCAAACATTACATGAAGACTGATTTCAAAACTGTTTTGTTCACGGATGAGTGCCGTGCAGCGCTCGATGGTCCAGATGGATGGAGTGGAGGATGGCTGGTTGATGGACACCCCACGCAAACACGGCTACAGCGCCAACAAGGAGGAGGTGGAGTAATGTTTTGGGCTGGAATCATGGGGAGAGAGATTGTCGGCCCCTTTAGGATCCCTGAAGGCGCTAAAGATGAACTCCATAATGTATGTGGATTTTCTCAAACAGCACTTCCTGCCATGGTTCAAGAAGAAGAACCGTGTATTTCACAGCAAGATCATTTTTCTGCATGATAATGCACCATCTCATGCTGCACATAAAACATCTGCATCTCTGGCTGATATGGGCATAAAAGGGGACAAACTTATGGTGTGACCCCCATGCTCCCCTGACCTCTACCCTATTCAGAACCTTTGGAGCATCATTAAAAGGAGTGTCTATGATGGAGGGAGGCAGTTCACATCTAAGCAACAGCTCTGGGAGGGTATTCTGTCCTCATGCAAAACAATTGAAGCAGAAACCATCCAAAACCTGACAAATTCAATGGACGAGAGAGTTCAGAAGCTCCTTTCGAACAAGGGGTCCTATGTGAAAATGTAACATCACCTAGAATAAAGTTTTGAGTTGAAAACTGTTTGATTTCAGTTTCTAACAACCTGCTAATGCTTATAATTTAAAAAATGACCATTTTTTTGGTCTTTATTAAAATGAAAAGGTTGATCGAAAAGTTTGGGGGATCTAAGAGTGTGGCAACCCAGTAGTCATGATTACTTCGAATTCTGACAATATGAGGGTCATGCTGCAGGTAGTGCAGCAAGAAGGCACTTATGTGTCTTGCGCATCTCGGAGCCCCAAAATTATTTTCCGGGCTAGATGCAGCTAAAAATTATTTTTAATTTTAAATCTGGTGGAGCTTATTATAGATGGCCAAATAGGATCAGTGCTGCACACTGCTACAAAGCCCAAATTATTTTCCAGTCAAGATACAGATAAACATGATTAGTAATTTGAAAGCTTAAAACGTTTGGTAGGGTGATTTTAACCAATCATCAAGCTTTTACTCTCCCCAGGATGACACAGGGGTAGAAAAGTCGTTTCGGATCCATGATTTGTTCATCTTTATGAACGTGAGTCTGTCTACATTATCAGTGGAGAGCCGCGTGCGCTTATCTGTCAGCACACCACCAGCAGCGCTGAACACACGTTCAGACAGAACGCTGGCTGCGGGGCATGACAAGATCTCCAAGGCGTAAGTGGCTAGCTCCGGCCATTTATCCAGATTGGAAGCCCAAAAAGAGCAAGGGTCCAGTGACACAGTCGTGGCTTCAATGTTTACTTGGAGATACTCCTGTACCATCGTCTCTAGGCGTTGACTATGTGTCAGACTTCTTGTCTCCTGTGGCTTTGCAAAGGATGGGCTAAAAAAGTGGTGAAATGATTCCGCAAAATTGATGTTACCAGCAGATACTGTGGTTCTGTTACGGTTTGAGTGCTGAACACTTGACGGTCCCACGGTTGGCAAGTTGGAACTGTGAGATTCACTACGTGCACCACTGGTATTTTGTGGAAAAGCACATGTAAGATTCTGCAACAGTCTCTGCTGATACTCCTGCATGCGTGCATCCCTTTCTATGGCAGGAATAATTTCTGCAAATTTACTTTTGTACCGGGGATCTAACAGTGTGGCAACCCAGTAGTCAGGATTATTTCTAATTCTCACAATTCGAGGGTCATGTTGCAGGTAGTGCAGCAAGAAGGCACTCATGTGTGTTGCGCATCCAGGAGCACCAAGTCCCTGTTGTGTTGGTGGCGAGGTAACAATCATGCTTCCTTCCTCTGTCCTCTCCCCCCAACCTCGCACAACAGAAATGTGATCAAGGTCTCCCTCATCTGATGAGTCTTCCATCAGTTCGTCCTCCACTTCTTCCTGGGCTCCTGCACCTTCCTCACTAGTTTGGCTGCTACCATGAGCCCTGGTAAAACCATCTCCCCCACTCTCACATGCCTGCCACCTTGGTGCTGCCGACCTTCTGGACCTTGCAGATGTTAGCCCTTCCGCATACAACTCCTCCTCCTCTACTTCCTCCACCTCCTCTTGTGCCACCACCTGACTCCGAATTCTGTTTAACATGTGCTCCAGCATGTAAATCACCGGAATAGTCATGCTGATAATGGCATCGTCAGCACTAAACATCTTCGTCGCCATTTCAAAACTGTGCAGAAGGGTGCATAGGTCCCTGATCTGAGACCACTCCTCCAGCGTGATTTGCCCCACCTCTGAATCTCGTTGGCCCAGGCTATACGTCAGAACGTATTGCACCAGGGCTTGTCGGTGCTGCCACAGTCGCTGCAACATGTGCAGAGTTGAATTCCACCGGGTAGGCACATCGCATTTTAGCCGGTGAAGTGGCAGGCCCAACGACTTCTGTAGAGATGTAAGTCGCTGGGCTGCAGGATGCGAACAGCGAAAGTGAGCACACAGCGACCGTGCCCTCTGCAGACGGCCATCTAGTCTGGGATAATGGGCTAAAAATTGCTGGACAACCAGGTTCAACACGTGAGCCATACAAGGCACGTGTGTGACATTGCCCCGGCGAAGGGCCGCACCCAGGTTTGCAGCATTGTCGCACACGGCCTTCCCTGGTTTCAGGTCCAGTGGAGACAACCATTCATGAAATTGGTTCTCCAGAGCTGACCACAACTCCTCAGCTGTGTGACTCACATTTCCCAGACATTTCAATGTAAAAACCGCCTGATAACGTTGAGCCCTACAGCCAGCATAGTAAGGAGGTGTGCAGGATCCCTTCTGCGCAGTTAGAAAGCTTGTGGCATGACCAGACAGGCTTTGGGTGCAGGTGGAAGACCGAGAGGAGGTTGAGGAGGCAGAAGCAGTGGAGGAACTTTGACATAAAGAGGATTGACGCACAACTCATGGGGACGGCAAGACTTGGACAGCAGCCCCTTGTCCTGCTGTCACCATAGTTACCCAGTGCCCAGTCAGCGACATGTAACGCCCCTGTCCATGCCTACTCGTCCAAGTGTCTGTGGTGAAATGCACCCTGTCACACACAGAGTTTCTGAAAGAAGCGGTGATGTTGTGTGCGACATGCTGGTGGAGCGCAGGCACACCTTTCTTTGAGAAGTAGTGCCGACTGGGCATCTGGTACTGGGGCACTGCGACGGACATAAGGTCTCGAAAATCCTCTGTGTCCACCAGGCGGAAAGGCAGCATTTCTGTAGCCAAGAGCTTGCAGATGGTGAAATTCAACCTCTTAGCTTTCTCATGGCTAGGAGGAAATGGTCTTTTACTTGTCCACATCTGAGGGACCGAGGGCTGGCTATTGTGCTTAGACGGGGTTGATAAGGGTGTCCCCGGCAAACTGCCGGTCTGTGAGGAAGATGCAGGCGGACATGTTAGGCTGCCTTCATCCAAAGGTGGTGCTATCGATGTCGGACAGCGCTCAACACCAGCTGGTGTTACCACCTCCAAAGAAAATGATGACCTGCCAATCACGCTGGCTGTTGCGGGTAAAGAGGTGGCAGGTCTGCGCCCCAAAACAGGTGTGACTGCTGTCCCCCCAGTCACAGAGGATGAAGAGGCCGCGGATGCACAAGATATGGCAGACGGTGGTTGGCCCGGCCGGCTAGGCCGCATTGTAGCACACTGAGCTTCCCACTGCAACTTATGCTTCATGTCCATGTGCCGGTTCATGCATGAAGTACTCAAACTATGTATTTTTTGGCCTCTACTTAGCTTTTGCTGACAAATGTTACAGATAACACGAGTTGGGTCATCTTTATCGATCTGAAAAAATGCCCAGGCTATGCAAGGCTTAGCACCCATGCGACCTGAAGAGCCACCACGACTTGTGGTGAGAGGCAGAGTTGTGTTTGAGGATGCAGTTGTTGACGTGCTTCCAGTACTACGTCTCTGTCCAGGAAGGCGCAACCTGACCTCGTCGTCACTAGCATCTTCCTCCACCTCCTCTGCTGACCTCATCTCTTGGCTGACTGTGGGTTGACAGTAAGTGGGATCTCCGACCTCATCATCATCACCCTGTGCGTTATCACACCCGTCGTCCTCAGAGCCAACCTGTTCCTGCCCTGACAAAAAACTAAAGTTGTCGCTCCAATCAGGTATTTGAGTCATATCATCGTCTTCCTCATTGTCTCCACCAACAGGAGTTACAGTTTGGGAATGAGGGTCTACATTATGGTCAGAACCTTCTGCGTCTGGTCCTGGATCCGACTCATAAAGATTCTGGGCATCAGTGCAGATCATTTCCTCGTCTGGATTCACAGAAGCGCTGGAGTCGACCTCTGATTCCCAGGCTATAGTATGAGTAAACAGCTCTGCAGACTCAACCATCTGTTCTACCTCATGCTCAGACGGGCAGCTGGAGATTTGGGAGCTGTGAGGAAGCAAGTGCGGTTTGGGTGACACCTTTGAGGACTGGAGTATTTGTGATGTTGAAGTTGATGTGGAGGAGAGCCCACTTAAAGGAGCACTTGATATCCGTTGAAGCACCTGCTGTTTTTGTGCCTCATCTGGAATTTGTAGCGATTGGCGTGGCCGTAAGAAAGGGATCTTATCACATTGTCCGCTAAAAGAAGTAGACATTTTAGTTTGGCTGGAAGATGGTCTTTCTTCTGCAGATGTTACTGTTGCTTTAACACCTACCCCACGGACACAACCTTTTTTCCCCTTCCCAACACGCCTATTCCCCTTTCCACCAGCAGCAGGCCTTTTTCCACTCATTTTGGTGGTAAACTAATTCACAACTCTGGAGTTGTTTGCACAAAAAAACAATGGATGGTAACCGAGCAGAGCTGAGTGGCCAAACTGTGGTATTAGGCCAAAACTATTGGCTGGGTTAGATGCAGAATAAAATTATTTTGAATTTGCAACCTGATGGAGGTCAGTATAGATGGACTAATAGAGAAAGTCCAACACACTACTAGAAGGCCAAATATTTTTTCAGAGGTAGATGCAGAAAAAAATATATTCAGTTTGCAACCTGATGGAGGTCAGTATAGATGGACTAATACAACAAGTCCCGCACACAGCTAGAAGCCCAAATATTTTTTCAGAGGTACTGTAGATGCAGATAAAAATTATTTTTAATTTGCAACCTGATGGAGGTCAGTATAGATGGACTAATAGAGAAAGTCCGACACACTACTAGAAGGCCAAATATTTTTTCAGAGGTGGATGCAGAAAAAAATATATTCAGTTTGCAACCTGATGGAGGTCAGTATAGATGGACTAATACAACAAGTCCCACACACAGCTAGAAGCCCAAATATTTTTTCAGAGGTACTGTAGATGCAGATAAAAATTAGTTTTAATTTGCAACCTGATGGAGGTCAGTATAGATGGACTAATAGAGAAAGTCCGACACACTACTAGAAGGCCAAATATTTTTTCAGAGCTAGATGCAGAAAAAAATTATATTCAGTTTGCAACCTGATGGAGGTCAGTATAGATGGATTAATAGAACAAGACCCACACACAGCTAGAAGCCCAATATTTTTTCAGAGGTAGATGCAGAAAAAAATATATTCAGTTTGCAACCTGATGGAGGTCAGTATAGATGGACTAATAGAACAAGTCCCACACACTGCTAGAAGCCCAAATATTTTTTCAGAGGTACTGTAGATGCAGATAAAAATTAGTTTTAATTTGCAACCTGATGGAGGTCAGTATAGATGGACTAATAGAGAAAGTCCGACACACTACTAGAAGGCCAAATATTTTTTCAGAGGTAGATGCAGAAAAAAATATATTCAGTTTGCAACCTGATGGAGGTCAGTATAGATGGACTAATAGAACAAGTCCCACACACTGCTAGAAGCCCAAATATTTTTTCAGAGGTACTGTAGATGCAGATAAAAATTAGTTTTAATTTGCAACCTGATGGAGGTCAGTATAGATGGACTAATAGAGAAAGTCCGACACACTACTAGAAGGCCAAATATTTTTTCAGAGGTAGATGCAGAAAAAAATATATTCAGTTTGCAACCTGATGGAGGTCAGTATAGATGGATTAATAGAACAAGGCCCACACACAGCTAGAAGCCCAATATTTTTTCAGAGGTAGATGCAGAAAAAACTATATTCAGTTTGCAACCTGATGGAGGTCAGTATAGATGGACTAATAGAACAAGTCCCACACACTGCTAAAAGCCCAAATATTTTTTCAGAGGTACTGTAGATGCAGATAAAAATTAGTTTTGATTTGCAACCTGATGGAGGTCAGTATAGATGGACTAATAGAGAAAGTCCGACACACTACTAGAAGGCCAAATATTTTTTCAGAGGTAGATGCAGAAAAAAATATATTCAGTTTGCAACCTGATGGAGGTCAGTATAGATGGATTAATAGAACAAGACCCACACACAGCTAGAAGCCCAATATTTTTTCAGAGGTAGATGCAGAAAAAAATATATTCAGTTTGCAACCTGATGGAGGTCACTATAGATGGACTAATAGAACAAGTCCCACACACTGCTAGAAGCCCAAATATTTTTTCAGAGGTACTGTAGATGCAGATAAAAATTATTTTTAATTTGCAACCTGATGGAGGTCAGTATAGATGGACTAATAGAGAAAGTCCGACACACTACTAGAAGGCCAAATATTTTTTCAGAGGTAGATGCAGAAAAAAATATATTCAGTTTGCAACCTGATGGAGGTCAGTATAGATGGATTAATAGAACAAGACCCACACACAGCTAGAAACCCAATATTTTTTCAGAGGTAGATGCAGAAAAAAATATATTCAGTTTGCAACCTGATGGAGGTCAGTATAGATGGACTAATAGAACAAGTCCCACACACTGCTAGAAGCCCAAATATTTTTTCAGAGGTACTGTAGATGCAGATATAAATTAGTTTTAATTTGCAACCTGATGGAGGTCAGTATAGATGGACTAATAGAGAAAGTCCAACACACTACTAGAAGGCCAAATATTTTTTCAGAGGTAGATGCAGAAAAAAATATATTCAGTTTGCAACCTGATGGAGGTCAGTATAGATGGACTAATAGAACAAGTCCCACACACTGCTAGAAGCCCAAATATTTTTTCAGAGGTACTGTAGATGCAGATAAAAATTAGTTTTAATTTGCAACCTGATGGAGGTCAGTATAGATGGACTAATAGAGAAAGTCCGACACACTACTAGAAGGCCAAATATTTTTTCAGACGTAGATGCAGAAAAAAATATATTCAGTTTGCAACCTGATGGAGGTCAGTATAGATGGACTAATACAACAAGTCCCGCACACAGCTAGAAGCCCAAATATTTTTTCAGAGGTACTGTAGATGCAGATAAAAATTATTTTTAATTTGCAACCTGATGGAGGTCAGTATAGATGGACTAATAGAGAAAGTCCGACACACTACTAGAAGGCCAAATATTTTTTCAGAGGTAGATGCAGAAAAAAATATATTCAGTTTGCAACCTGATGGAGGTCCGTATAGATGGACTAATACAACAAGTCCCACACACAGCTAGAAGCCCAAATATTTTTTCAGAGGTACTGTAGATGCAGATAAAAATTAGTTTTAATTTGCAACCTGATGGAGGTCAGTATAGATGGACTAATAGAGAAAGTCCGACACACTACTAGAAGGCCAAATATTTTTTCAGAGCTAAATGCAGAAAAAAATTATATTCAGTTTGCAACCTGATGGAGGTCAGTATAGATGGATTAATAGAACAAGACCCACACACAGCTAGAAGCCCAATATTTTTTCAGAGGTAGATGCAGAAAAAAATATATTCAGTTTGAAACCTGATGGAGGTCAGTATAGATGGACTAATAGAACAAGTCCCACACACTGCTAGAAGCCCAAATATTTTTTCAGAGGTACTGTAGATGCAGATAAAAATTAGTTTTAATTTGCAACCTGATGGAGGTCAGTATAGATGGACTAATAGAATGATGCTATGCCCAAAAGATTTTACTTCACTAGGTGCAGTAAAAAAATTGGTATTCTATACACAGGTGGTATATCTTGCAACACAGATAGGCTACTCCACTGACTAACACACTCTGCAATAGGCCAAAAAGGATTAGCTTTGCTAGATTAAGCCAAATGCTGTGAAAAAAACTTGCACAGTACTGGCACAGACCTGCCTGGCAAAAACTGATAGGAACTCATGTAACCTAGTCCTGAACAGGACTCCAATTACAATTAGTCTTTACTCCCACAACCTATCTATTTAAGAGCACAGACCTCCCTGATAAAAGTCGTAGGAAATGCTGTAACCTAGTCCTTAAAAGGACTGCAATCACAACTATTCCCTACTCCCAAACTATCTGTATATTTGTGCGAAAATTGGCTTGAAATTAACAAGGTATAGCGCACACAGCAACAGCGGTGCCGTCTAACACGCAGCTGCAGCAGTGAGAAAATGGTGGCGACGGGGAAAATGGCTTGGTCTTATAGGGCAAGGACATGTGACATACACTGCCAATGACACATGCCCTTGCTTGTGTGAAAAAAAGCACTTCGCTCCGTGTGTGCGCTGCTGATAGGCTGACAGATTGCACCTCCCCACTGTAAATGCGGGAAAGAGAAAAAAAAATGGAGATCTTCATTGTTCCTGCAGAGATCCATCCCCTGCCCCTCCCCCCACCCCGCTGTACACTCAAACTGCGTATTAACATTAATTTTCATCATTACTGAGAAAAAATCCAGTTATGATTTTGGTGCACGAACAGTTATCGAACATAACCTCGAACAGCCAAATTTTTCTCAAATTGTTTGTGTTCGCCGAACGGCTCGAACACCGCCCAAAACAGCTCGAATTTGAGATTGGCGAACAGTTCGAGTAGAACAACGCTCATCTCTACCTAGGAGGTCTCCACTTCCCCACTGGGCTCCCTTTCCCTCTTCCCTTTGTGTTGCACACCTTGTGTGACAGAATGTTAGAGGTAGGCCACTAAAAGAAATTTCCTACGGCATCATAAACACCCTTAAAAAAATTATGTGGGTGTTGCATGATGGTCACCCTGATATAGTGGTGGAGGAGGATGAGAAAGAGAAGGAGGAGGGTGACATAAAATAGACTAAATCAGGAAGTGTATATGCATGTTTGGGTTTGAATAGGTGCATGGGAATAGACCACCCAACAAAAAAAATTACTGGATTTGACTTTATGTTCCACTTCTATCATCCGGTGGTGTTGATAAGCCTGGCCCAATCCAGCCCTTGTTAATTTTCATAAAAGTCAGCCTGTTAGCATTTTCGGTTGACAGGCGGATCCGCCTATCTGTTATAATGCCCCTGTCGGCACTAAAAAACCCCTCTGACAAAACACTAGTGGCAGGGCAGGCCAGGACCTCCAAGGCCTAGAGAGCCAGTTCATGCCACGTGTCAAGCTTGGATACCCAACAGTTATAAGGCACAGAGGAATCACAAAGGACGTTGGTACGGTCGGCAAGGTACTCCTTCAGCATCTTCAAAACTTTACTGTCCATGTCAGAGTTCCCTGCGCATCAGGGCCTGGGCGCTGAAAGGGTCTCAGAAAACGTTCCCACACCTTTTGACAGTGTTCCCCTGCCTCTTCTGGATTGCATTTGTGTCTCCCTCGCCTGTACCCTTTGGTTGTCCAACGAACTGTGACCTCTGCCGCCAGCGTTTTCAGATGGGATTTTTTTTTAATAACTCCTCAACAAGGGCCTTCTGGTACTGCAAAATTTTATTAGACCTCTTCGCCATGTGAAGGAGAGATAGAAAGTTCTCCTTGTAGCATGGGTCTAGAAGTGTGACCAACAAGTAATTACTGTTGCCCAAAATGCATACAACGCGAGGGTCATGGGAAAGGCAGCGGAACATAAAGTCAGCCATGTGTGCCAGACTGCCAACAGCCAAGACTTCCCTGTCCTGACCAAGAGGATGACTGCCATGCTCTCCTCCTCATCCTCCTCCTGGTCCTCCTCCTCGTTCTCCCTCTCCTCAGGCCATCCATGCTGAACAAATTTTATAACTGTTATGTGGTTAGTACCATAAGTAGCGCAGGAAAACAGCTCCTGTTCCTCCTCCTCATTGTCACCCAATCCACGTTGGGATGAGATGAGGCTGGCCTGTGTGGCATTACCCTGTATAGTTCCTTGCTCCATCACATCATGCTCGACCTGCAATGCTTCCTCTTTAATTGTGAGCAGCGAGTGTTTCAGTAGACAGAGAAGTGGGATGGTGACGCTAATTATGGCGTCATCGCCGCTCACCATCTTCGTGGAGTCCTCAAAGTTTTGGAGGATGGCACAAATGTCAGACATCCATGCCCATTCATCTGCTCTTATGTGCGGAGGCTGACCTGAATACTGATGGTCGTGTTGAAGCTGGAATCTGCAAGCGCTGCTGAAGCACGGCGAGGGTGGCAAAAGCTGTAGGTGACGTTCTGAAATAAGCACACACGTGGTGTACTTTCAAAAGCAGCTCAGGCAGATCCGGGTAGGTTTTGAGAAACCGTTCAACCACTAGGTTGAGCACATGGGCAAGGCATGGTACGTGTGCGAGGTTGCCAAGCCTCAAAGCCGTCACCAGGTTCTGGCCTTTAACACACGACCATGCCTGGCTGTATGTTCAGCGGTGACAGCCACAGATCTGCCTGCTCTGTTACAGCTGTCAACAACTCTGCAGCGGTGTGAGGTTTATCACCTAAGCACATTAGCTTCAGCACAGCTTGTTGCCGCTTGGCCGATGCAGTGCTGCAGTGCTTCCTGCTTCTGACTGATGTAGTCATTTCAGAGATAGAGGCTGAAGAGGAGGAGGAGGTGCAAGAGCTGTAGAATGTGGGGGCAACCCTGATTTACCCAGGGCCCGCAATCCTCGGCATCCGGAGGATGTGTTCCATCCCAGGGTCTGACTGGGTGCTGGCTTCCACTATAATGACCCTGTGTGCCTTCAGTGAGATGTACTGTCCCTGGCCACAGGCACTTGTCCACGTGTCTGTAGCTAGGAGGACCTTCCCGGTAATTTTGTTGTTGAGGGCACGGCTAATGTTCTGGAATACGAGCTTATGTAAGGTGAAGATGGCACACCGGGAGAAATAGTGGTGCCTGGGGACCGGAAACAGAAGGGCAGCCACTGCCATGAGGTTGTGGAGAGCTTCCATATCCACGAGCCTAAAAGGCAACATTTCAAGTGCAAGCAATTGAGAAATGTGGCAGTTTAGTGCTGTGGCCTATGGGTGAATGGCTACATATTTGTGCTTGCGTTCAAAGGACTGGGGTAGGGACAACTGAATGCTGCGCTATGACAAGGACGTGGACTTGGTTGCTGATGGTGGTGGTTGCAAGTGTGCAATGACAGGTGCTTGGTGGGAGGCATCTTCACCTGCGCCATGGACAGGGGATTGGCGTGCACACACAACAGCGGAACAGACAGTGGTGTCACCCACAAACACTGTTTCTAGAACCTGGCGTTCGACCCAACTAGGTGGATGCTTTGCTGTCATGTGCCTGAGCATGCTGGTGGTGGTCAGGCTGGTAGTTTTGCTGCCCCATCTAATGCTGGCATGGCAGATGTTGCAAACGGCCATTTTGGGGTTAACTGGACAGTCTTTAAAAAAGAGCCAGACTCTGGAACACCTAACAGTTGTACTGGCATCTTCCCTCGTATTGATGTTCCGGGAAGCAGTTGCCCGCCTTGTGTCTGTGGCCACAAGGCTTGTTCCTGCCTGTTGTTGTGCTATGCCTCCCTCCCCTGTGTGCTGGTATCCTTGCTATGAATGTCACCTTGCCAAGTTGGGTCAGTGACTTCATCGTCCACCACCTCGTATGCACTCTGGGTCTCCTTCTGACTTGCTGGCAATTGTAGCTTGTAAAGGTCTAGGAGGTGGAACCTCTGAGCTATTATACAAAGGGGCAGTTTTTGTAAGGAGGCAGGTGGCTCCCAGGGAAGGCGGGAAGGTAGACACGGCAGGTGACAAGAACAGTCTCAGGGTAGAAGGACAGAACGGACACGGCAAGTGACGGGAACAGTCTCTTGACACGCGGGTGGTCACGGCAAGTGACAGCAGAGCCTCCAGGTAGGCAAGCAGGCAGGTAACAGGTGAGCGCTCCCAGGTGAGCGGGCAAGAGTCTCTGGACAGGCAGGTGGTCACAGCAAGTGACGACAGAGCCTCCTGGTAGACTAGCAGGCAGGTAGCAGGTGGGTGCTCCAGGTGAGCGGGCAAGAGTCTCTCGACAGGCAGGTGGTCCCAGCAAGGGACGGCTAAGCCTCCAGGTAGGCTAGCAGGCAGGTAACAGGTGAGCGCTCCCAGGTAAGCAGGCAAGAGTCTCTGGACAGGCAGGTGGTCACAGCAAGTGACGGCAGAGCCTCCAGGTAGGCTAGCAGGCAGGTAGCAGGTGGGCGCTCCCAGGTGACCGGGCAAGAGTCTCTGGACAGGCAGGTGGTCACAGCAAGTGACAGCTAAGCCTCCAGGTAGGCTTGCAGGCGGGTAGCAGGTGAGCGCTCCCAGGTGAGCGGGTAAGAGTCTCAAGGCTGGCTGGCAGGTGGTCACGGCAAGTGACGGCAGAGCCTCCAGGTAGGCTAGCAGGCAGGTAGCAGCTGGGCGCTCCCAGGTGAGCGGACAGACTGATCCATAGACAGACTGGCAGGTGCTGGTAGGCAGACTGTCGGACCGCAGGAATGCAAGGCAGATAGACAGGTATCAGGCAGGTAGGTATCAAGCAGGAATCTCTTCGAGGTAACTGGCAGGTATCTGGTAACGGGAGCTGAGGGCTGAAGCAGAGTTGATAGGCTTTGCAACAACATTGCTCGGGCACCTCCATTTTGTAGGAGGTGCCTTATATATGGTGAGATCCTCCGGCCATTTGCCGGGGACTCCTTAGGACGGCGCGCGCGGCCCCTTTAAGAGAGGGGGAGCGCGCGCGCCCTAAGCACAGTGGCCGGGAAGCAGCGCGCGCTGCCAGCAGAGCGGGAGGAAGACGCCGGGCACGGAGCGGAGAGGTGAGGGGAACAGCCTCCCTGCCTAGCAGGAGGCAGGGACGCCGACGCTACATGGCTCACCATCATCATCCACCTCTTGCGACAGTATTTGCACTTTCCCACTCTCGCCTTCGTGTGACCATGACTGCTCAAATATTTGGGCATTTCTACATGTGATCTCCTCTTGACCTGCTTGAAGCGGGCCAGGCAAGAAGTCCGAATCTATTAATGGAAAAGTAAACAGCTCCTCGGAGTGTCGGCATGGTGGGAGGAAGGAGGATCAGGGTTAGGAATATGTGGTCCAAACTCAAAACAGGGTGGTGGTGGTGGCAAACTGACTGGAAGCATTATCTACTATCCAACCATCAACCACACTACTCTGACTTCAATAGTGGTGTTCCGCAGCCCTCTACAAATTGAAGGTAGGGCGACATGATGTGTTTTTGCTTGTTGTGCTCCCTCAGCAGGCACAATTTCAGCTTGCCTATGGCCTCGGCCTCTGCATGTACCATCACCATCACGTTCACTTTCCCATCCCTTGCCACATGCCTTGCCCATTTTAAATAGAATATAATATTTGGCAAAAATGTCATGATTATTATGGCAGTAATATCGGATCACGTCTGATGACCACAGTTTTAGGCAGCAGCCTTTTAGTATGGTGTTGGTCAGCGACCAAGTCTGAATAGGTTGAACAACACACAACTGGCAGACTTTAAATGGAGTGTAATATTTTGCACGCTCCAAAAAATGTCACGATTGTTACAGCAGTAATATCGGATCACGTCTGATGATGGACAAGTTTCTCTGCTTCCACAATACAGCAATGTGAATAAAATCAACCAAATCTGGTTGTATTCTGCTAATAAGCAAACAGAGCAGTAAAAATGGTATGTTATATTGCTTTTTAAGCAAATAATCAGGATTAATAGCAAAAAGAATATTAGCCCTGATATCTAGGGCTATGGATTTCTCTAACAGCAGCAGAGAGAACGTGCAATGAACCCTATTCTGTTCTTTACACTCTCTACAAACTCTTCCTGCCTAACTCCTGCTATCACCAGGATTGATATACAACTGGATTAGTACTTAGAATGACTTTTGGTTGAGATGTATATACTGTATGTATATATATATATTGCTCTGGAATACCTATTACCTAACTAAATAAATCGCCAATTCTCTCCCTAGCTCAGCAGCACGTCTCCCTACTCTGCCTGTCTGAAGGGTAGACTGTGAGGAGCATATGGTCACCGGGTTTGATATTGACCCAATGACACTATGCGGCCAGCCAATCATTGTAATGCCACAACCAACATGGCTGCGGCATTTCAGTGAGTGCTAGGCAATGCCCACATGTTTATTCGCTGTGTAAACAGCACCAAACATGTGGGGCGGGGACTTGAGCTCCTGCCCGAGCATCCAGGAAGTACTCGCCAATAGTGTTGAGCATTCCGATACTGAAATATCGGGTATCGGCCGATATTCGCGGTATCGGAATTCCAATACTTAATTCCGATACTTTTAGCATATCGTATACCGGAATCGGAAGTTCCCATAATGCAATGAGCCAGTTTCATTTTATTCAGCCAATGAGGATCCTAAGAAGTGTGGGCACATCCTGTTAGGCATGTAGGCATGTTGACTAATGGCATGGCTGTGATTGGCTGCTGAAATGATGTCATGATGCACTATAAAAGCTGCCGCCGCCATTTTGAGCTCACTCTGCTGTGAATTCAGTTAGGGATAGGACGCTGTTGTTCTGAGGGACAGTTTTAGCTACCTATTTGCTCTATTCTGCTTTACCCAAGCTCCTTTATAAATCGCTGTGCCTTGCAGCGCTAGTGCACAGTTCTCTGTGCTGTTCACCGCTGTCTGCAAGGTCTGTGTGTGTGAGTGCAGCTCACGCTGTAGTGTGTGCTTCAGCCAAGTCTGGTTGTAGTGCTCTCAGTGTGCATCACTGCCTCATACATTATCCTTTTTTACTAATTGATAATTTTTCCTGATTTCTCCTATTAGTGTGGTGGTTCCATCCGTATTCAGCTAAATTGGTTCCAAACACACTATATAGGAGTAGATAGAGAATTTTTTTTTGTCTTGCAGCGCTAGTGCACAGTGCTCTGCATCTGCACTGTTCACCGCTGTCTGCAAGGTCTGTGTGTGAGAGTGCAGCTCACGCTGTAGTGTGTTCTTCAGCCACGTCTGGTTGTAGTGCGCTCAGCGTGCGTCACTGCCTCATACATTGTCCTTTTTTGCTAATTCATCATTTTTCCTGATCTTTCCTATTAGTGTGGTGGTTCCATTCGTATTCAGCTACATTGGTTCCAAACACACTATATAGGAGTAGATAGAGGAGCCTTTCTGCAGCATTGTGCCCTGCAGCCCCAGCCAGATTAGTATTAGCCTATTTTTTGTAGCCTCATCTATTGCATTGTAGGTTACCTTCCTGCATTGTAATAGCTACAAAAAGTTTGTGATATTATCGGTATTACATCTTTGGGCACATCCAGTGTGTTTTTGTGACAAAAAAAACCTAAATAAAGTTCACCAAACACTTCACTTTACAGTTGTGTAGGCCACATTAGCTCATATTAAAGTCTAGTCCACAATTTATAAAATTAGTGTTTCTTATACCTGTTAGCAGCTGTTCAGGAATAAGCACACTAAGCCCTTAGTACTTTTCTGCCTATCTTTATCAGTCTACCAAGATGAAGAAGGCAGGGAGTAAGGCATGTGGTCGTGGTCGTGGGCGTGGGCATGGAGTTTCTGCAGGGAGAGGACGTGAGGATTCTGTGCCTGCAGGGAGAGGACGTGGGGATTCTGTGCCTGCTGCGGGCACCAGTGACTCAGCATCCCCCAGTTTTACCAGGGAACAGTCCTTTATGCGCAGCTTTGTAGGAGCTAGCCGTACCCCACTGCTGTGGGAGGACCAAATTGAAGCCATTGTCGGATGGATGGCAGCTAATGCATCAACTTCAATTAGTTCCAGATCCTCTCAGGTCCTGTGAACTGAAGAGCACCCATCTGTCTCTTCACCACCTGCCAAATTGCCCAGGCAGTCAGAGAGCCCTGGACAGGAGTCATCTCTACTTCTGTTCTCTGAATCTCTTGGCTTGGAAAGAGGGGGCCAGCCAAGCAGAATTCGAGAATTTGAAGAAGAGGTAGTATGCAGTGATGCGCAACCGTTTTGTCTCTCTGAATCTGAAGAGGCGGGTGGGCCAGTGCCTATGGTCAGCAGCACACCTCAGTACGCATCTGATGATGAGACTCAGGTGCCACTTTCTGGTGCGTACTGTGTTGTCGAGACTACCCAGGAGAAGCAGTTGTTTGAAAAGGGGGGTGCAGATGATGAGGTCCTTGACCCATCATGGCGTGTGGGACAGGAAGGTGGTGGGAGCAGCTCTGATGAAGAGATTCCCCGAATGGCCCAAAAAGGAGGGAGAGGGAGGAGGCATACTTGGTTGCCTGTAGCGTCCACTTCGGCACCCATAAGGAGCATGGCTTTTCCAAAATCCAAAGCGGGCGCTCCCAAGACTTGCAGTGCCTGGTCCTTTTTTGACACAGTTGCAGATGACATTTGCTTTGTCAAATGCAAGCTGTGTAATCAGAAGGTGTAAAGAGGGAAAAGTGTCAGCAACCTCAATACCACAAATATGTGGAAACATGTGCGGACCAAGCACGTCGTGGAGTTACAAAAACACACTGAAGACCTAGGCCAACCTACAGTGCCACTTACCACCTCTTCAGCTCGTGTTGTAGCCTCTTCCTCCAGCTCACACACAGCTGGTTCGGCTTCCTCACAGGATCGCCATGGAAGAACCTCTGGCACTGTTGTACAGAGACACAGTGTAATTCCACCCACAGCACCACTTTCCCTGTCATCCTCACACTCCCAGGCCAGTCTACAGCAATCGTTAGCACAGGCATGGGAGAAAAGGCGCCCATACTCGGCAAACCACCCCCGAGCACAGGCTCTGAATGCTGGCATTGCTAAACTACTGGCCCGTGAAATGCTATCATTCAGGCTGGTGGAGACTGACACCTTCCGTAACTTTATGGCATTGGCAGTCCCACAATACAACGTGCCCAGCCGCTTTTATTTCAGTAGGCAAGCCGTCCCTGCCCTGCAACAGCATGTGGAGGGAAAAATTAAACATGCGCTACGAAACGCCGTCAGTAGCAAGGTCCACCTGACCACCGATGCGTGGACCAGTAAGCATGGACAGGGATGATACCTTTCCCTCACTGCCCATTGGGTAAATGTTGTGGAGCCGGGTACAGATCTTGAGAGTGGCGCTGTACCTGTTCTGCCAACTCCAAGGATTGCAGGAATACAGTCTGTACACATTGACTCCTCCTCATACTCCAGTTCCTCTGAATCAGCGCTGCAGGAGCCGTCACGGTCTACCTCCACATCAACCCGCGAACGGTTCCCTCTTATGAAGACCGATATGAGCACAGCCGTGGCCAAACGTCAACAGGCCGTATTAAAATTAATTTCTTTGGGGAATCAAAGCCACACAGCACAAGAGCTCTGGAATGCCATCAAGCAGCAGAGCGACGTGTGGTTTGTGCCAGCGAATCTCCAGCCAGACATGGTAGTGTTTGACAATGGCCGAAATCAGGTGGCAGCTCTGGGCCTAGGCAACCTCACTCACATCCCAAGTCTGGCACATGTGCTCAACTTGGTCGTGCAGAGTTTTTTGAGGGACTATCCGGATCTTGATGCACTGCTTCACAAGGTCCGCATAGAGTGCGCTCACTTGCGGCGTTCCAGCAACGCAAGATCGCGCATTGCAGCTCTGCAGCGCCGATTACGTCTTTCGGAACATCGCATCATATGTGACCTACCCACCAGGTGGAATTCAATGTTACATATGTTGGAGAGGTTGTGTGAGCAGCAGGCATCAGTAATGGAGTACCAGCTGCAGCAGGCGCAAACAAGTCGCAGTGCGCGCCGTTCACACTTCACCACCACTGAGTGGGCCTCTATGAAGGACATTTGCCACGTTTTGCGTGCCTTCGATTATTCCACGCGGATGGCGAGTGCAGATGATGCACTAGTCAGCATGACTATCCCCCTTATCTGCCTGCTTTAAAAAACACTGCAAGCACTAAGGGACGAGGTTTTGGAAGAGGTGGAGGATGAGGGGTCACAAATGCCATCTGCTTCTGTACAGTCTGCGCAACGTGGTTCCTCACAAAGGCCTAGGCAGGGGACACTTTGTGAGGAGGAAGAGGAGGAGTCAATGGAGGAGGAAGACATCTGTCCAGAGGAGGGAGGTGCACAATGCTCTAGTAGTCAGTATCTAGAGCGAGGGTGGGGTGATGCAGAGCAGGCAGAGATCACGCCTCAAGCAGGGGACAGCGTTTCTTGGCCAGTTGGCAGTCGGCAGCACATGGTTGATTTCATGCTGCAGTGCCTGAGAAATGACCGCCGCTTCGCCCACATTCTCAACACGGCAGATTATTGGGTGTCCACCTCAAAGATTCTCGCTACAGGGACAACTTACAAAGCCTCATAACACCGTTGAACCGGAAGCGTAAAATGCGGGAGTACCAAGACGCACTGGTGCATTGCATCATGTTCTCCATTCCAACCAAGAGAAGTGCTGCTAGTGCTTTACAAAGCAGATCAGTGCGTCGAGGCAGTGGAGGAAGCTCTGCACAAAGAGGGAGCAGAAGCAGCGCCTGAGCACAAGGCAAGACCAGTATGACCCAAATGTGGCAAAGCTTTGTGTCCCCGCTTCCACAAATGTCTACACCATCACAGACGGCTCCAGTCAGCAGGAGGCAACGTTTCCGTCAGATGGTGACAGACTACATGCCTTGCCCTCTCAGTGTACTCCCAGACGGCTCTTCCCCCTTCAAGTTTTGGGTCTCTAAGCTGGATACATGGCCAGAGCTTAGCCAGTATGCATTTGAGGTGCTAGCTTGCCCTGCTGCTAGTGTATTATCGGAACGCGTCTTTAGTGCCGCAGGTGGTGTACTAACAGACCGTCGCATGTGACTATCCTCCGATAATGTTGACTGGCTTACTTTTCTGAAAATGAACAAGGCCTGGATCTTTCATGAATTTGCCAGTCCTCTTCCAGAATAAATAATTGATGGCAACACAATCCAGGTCTCCTGTTGTGTTCATGTTTCCACCACCTGAACTGTAATCCCTGAGCTCCAACACCGCCAGTTGCTGCTCAGAAGAGCCGTCTGCACAGTCAATGCTTGCTGCCATGTTATTGGGGTTCAGTTACGTCAGCTGTTACCCTGCTGTGTGTCCGGCAAATTCTCCTGCTCTGTCCACATCCACTGTACTACTAATTTAAAACTTGCTCCAATTACACCTCTGGCTCCTCTGCTTTTAGTATTTACCCTGGGCTCCAGCACCGCTAGTTGCTGCTTAGAAGTGCCGTCTGCACAGTCAACGCTTGCTCCAGAGTTATTGGGGTCCAGTAACGTCAGCTGATCCCCAGCTGTGTGTCCGGCAAATTCTCCTGCTCTGTCCACATCCACTGTACTACTAATTTAAAACTTGCTCCAATTACACCTCTGGCTCCTCTGTTTTTAGTATTTACCCTGGGCTCCAACACCACTAGTTCTGCTCAGAAGTGCCGTCTGCACAGTCAACACTTGCTGCCCTGTTATTGGGGTTCAGTAACGTCTGCTGTTCCCCTGCTGTGTGTCTGGCAAATTCTCCTGCTCTATCCACATCCACTGTACTACTAATTTAAAACTTGCTACAATTACACCTCTGGCTCCTCTGTTTTTAGTATTTACCCTGGGCTCCAACACCACTAATTGCTGCTCAGAAGTGCGGTCTGCACAGTCAACGCTTGCTCCAGTGTTATTGGGGTTCAGTAACATCAGCTGATCCCCAGCTGTGTGTCTGGCAAATTCTCCTGCTCTGTCCACATCCACTGTACTACTAATTTAAAACTTGCTCCAATTACACCTCTGGCTCCTCTGCTTTTAGTATTTACCCTCGGCTCCAACACCGCTAGTTGCTGCTCAGAAGTACCGTCTGCACAGTCAATGCTTGCTCCAGTGTTATTGGGGTTCAGTAACGTCAGATGATCCCCAGCTGTGTGTCCGGCAAAATCTCCTGCTCTGTACACATCCACAGTACTACAGATTTAAAACTTGCTCCAATTACACCTCTGGTTCCTCTGTTTTTAGTACTTACCCTTGGCTCCAACACCGCTAGTTGCTGCTGAGAAGCGCCGTCTGCACAGTCAACACTTGCTGCCGTGTTATTGGGGTTCAGTAACGTCAGCTGATCCCCAGCTGTGTTTCTGGCAAATTCTCCTGCTCTGTCCACATCCACTGTACTACAGATTTAAAACTTGCTCCAATTGCACCTCTGGCTCCTCTGTTTTTAGTATTTACCCTGGGCTCCAACACCGCTAGTTGCTGCTCAGAAGTGCTGTCTGCACAGTCAATGCTTGCTCCAGTGTTATTGGGGTTCAGTAACGTCAGCTGATCCCCAGCTGTGTGTCTGGCAAATTCTCCTGCTCTGTCCACATCCACTGTACTACCAATTTAAAACTTGCTCCAATTACACCTCTGGCTCCTCTGCTTTTAGTATTTACCCTGGGCTCCAACACCGCTAGTTGCTGCTCAGAAGTGCCGTCTGCACAGTCAACGCTTGCTCCAGTGTTATTGGGGTTCAGTAATGTCAGCTGTTCCCCTGCTGTGCGGACGCCAATTTCTCCTGCTCTGTCCACATTCACACTACTACAGATTTTAAAGTTGCTCCAATTATGCCTCTGGCTCCTCTGTTTTCAGTATTATCTCTGAGCTCCAACACCGCCAGTTGGCGCTCAGAAGCGCCGTCTGCACAGTCAACACTTGCTGCCTTGTTATTGGGGTTCAGTAACGTCAGCTGATCCCCAGCTGTGTTTCTGGCAAATTCTCCTGCTCTGTCCACATCCACTGTACTACAGATTTAAAACTTGCTCCAATTGCACCTCTGGCTCCTCTGTTTTTAGTATTTACCCTGGGCTCCAACAACGCTAGTTGCTGCTCAGAAGTGCTGTCTGCACAGTCAATGCTTGCTCCAGTGTTATTGGGGTTCAGTAACGTCAGCTGATCCCCAGCTGTGTGTCTGGCAAATTCTCCTGCTCTGTCCACATCCACTGTACTACCAATTTAAAACTTGCTCCAATTACACCTCTGGCTCCTCTGCTTTTAGTATTTACCCTGGGCTCCAACACCGCTAGTTGCTGCTCAGAAGTGCCGTCTGCACAGTCAACGCTTGCTCCAGTGTTATTGGGGTTCAGTAATGTCAGCTGTTCCCCTGCTGTGCGGACGCCAATTTCTCCTGCTCTGTCCACATTCACACTACTACAGATTTTAAAGTTGCTCCAATTATGCCTCTGGCTCCTCTGTTTTCAGTATTATCTCTGAGCTCCAACACCGCCAGTTGGCGCTCAGAAGCGCCGTCTGCACAGTCAACACTTGCTGCCTTGTTATTGGGGTTCAGTAACGTCAGCTGATCCCCAGCTGTGTTTCTGGCAAATTCTCCTGCTCTGTCCACATCCACTGTACTACAGATTTAAAACTTGCTCCAATTGCACCTCTGGCTCCTCTGTTTTTAGTATTTACCCTGGGCTCCAACACCGCTAGTTGCTGCTCAGAAGTGCTGTCTGCACAGTCAATGCTTGCTCCAGTGTTATTGGGGTTCAGTAACATCAGTTGATCCCCAGCTGTGTGTCTGGCAAATTCTCCTGCTCTGTCCACATCCACTGTACTACCAATTTAAAACTTGCTCCAATTACACCTCTGGCTCCTCTGCTTTTAGTATTTACCCTGGGCTCCAACACCGCTAGTTGCTGCTCAGAAGTGCCGTCTGCACAGTCAACGCTTGCTCCAGTGTTATTGGGGTTCAGTAATGTCAGCTGTTCCCCTGCTGTGCGGACGCCAATTTCTCCTGCTCTGTCCACATTCACACTACTACAGATTTTAAAGTTGCTCCAATTATGCCTCTGGCTCCTCTGTTTTCAGTATTATCTCTGAGCTCCAACACCGCCAGTTGGCGCTCAGAAGCGCCGTCTGCACAGTCAACACTTGCTGCCTTGTTATTGGGGTTCAGTAACGTCAGCTGATCCCCAGCTGTGTTTCTGGCAAATTCTCCTGCTCTGTCCACATCCACTGTACTACAGATTTAAAACTTGCTCCAATTGCACCTCTGGCTCCTCTGTTTTTAGTATTTACCCTGGGCTCCAACACCGCTAGTTGCTGCTCAGAAGTGCTGTCTGCACAGTCAATGCTTGCTCCAGTGTTATTGGGGTTCAGTAACGTCAGCTGATCCCCAGCTGTGTGTCTGGCAAATTCTCCTGCTCTGTCCACATCCACTGTACTACCAATTTAAAACTTGCTCCAATTACACCTCTGGCTCCTCTGCTTTTAGTATTTACCCTGGGCTCCAACACCGCTAGTTGCTGCTCAGAAGTGCCGTCTGCACAGTCAACGCTTGCTCCAGTGTTATTGGGGTTCGGTAATGTCAGCTGTTCCCCTGCTGTGCGGACGCCAATTTCTCCTGCTCTGTCCACATTCACACTACTACAGATTTTAAAGTTGCTCCAATTATGCCTCTGGCTCCTCTGTTTTCAGTATTATCTCTGAGCTCCAACACCGCCAGTTGGCGCTCAGAAGCGCCGTCTGCACAGTCAACACTTGCTGCCTTGTTATTGGGGTTCAGTAACGTCAGCTGATCCCCAGCTGTGTTTCTGGCAAATTCTCCTGCTCTGTCCACATCCACTGTACTACAGATTTAAAACTTGCTCCAATTGCACCTCTGGCTCCTCTGTTTTTAGTATTTACCCTGGGCTCCAACACCGCTAGTTGCTGCTCAGAAGTGCTGTCTGCACAGTCAATGCTTGCTCCAGTGTTATTGGGGTTCAGTAACGTCAGCTTATCCCCAGCTGTGTGTCTGGCAAATTCTCCTGCTCTGTCCACATCCACTCTACTACCAATTTAAAACTTGCTCCAATTACACCTCTGGCTCCTCTGCTTTTAGTATTTACCCTGGGCTCCAACACCGCTAGTTGCTGCTCAGAAGTGCCGTCTGCACAGTCAACGCTTGCTCCAGTGTTATTGGGGTTCAGTAATGTCAGCTGTTCCCCTGCTGTGCATACGCCAATTTCTCCTGCTCTGTCCACATTCACACTACTACAGATTTTAAAGTTGCTCCAATTATGCCTCTGGCTCCTCTGTTTTCAGTATTATCCCTGAGCTCCAACACCGCCAGTTGGCGCTCAGAAGTGCCGTCTGCACAGTCAACACTTGCTGCCGTGTTATTGGGGTTCAGTAACGTCAGCTGATCCCCAGCTGTGTTTCTGGCAAATTCTCCTGCTCTGTCCACATCCACTGTACTACAGATTTAAAACTTGCTCCAATTGCACCTCTGGCTCCTCTGTTTTTAGTATTTACCCTGGGCTCCAACACCGCTAGTTGCTGCTCAGAAGTGCTGTCTGCACAGTCAATGCTTGCTCCAGTGTTATTGGGGTTCAGTAACATCAGTTGATCCCCAGCTGTGTGTCTGGCAAATTCTCCTGCTCTGTCCACATCCACTGTACTACCAATTTAAAACTTGCTCCAATTACACCTCTGGCTCCTCTGCTTTTAGTATTTACCCTGGGCTCCAACACCGCTAGTTGCTGCTCAGAAGTGCCGTCTGCACAGTCAACGCTTGCTCCAGTGTTATTGGGGTTCAGTAATGTCAGCTGTTCCCCTGCTGTGCGGACGCCAATTTCTCCTGCTCTGTCCACATTCACACTACTACAGATTTTAAAGTTGCTCCAATTATGCCTCTGGCTCCTCTGTTTTCAGTATTATCTCTGAGCTCCAACACCGCCAGTTGGCGCTCAGAAGCGCCGTCTGCACAGTCAACACTTGCTGCCTTGTTATTGGGGTTCAGTAACGTCAGCTGATCCCCAGCTGTGTTTCTGGCAAATTCTCCTGCTCTGTCCACATCCACTGTACTACAGATTTAAAACTTGCTCCAATTGCACCTCTGGCTCCTCTGTTTTTAGTATTTACCCTGGGCTCCAACACCGCTAATTGCTGCTCAGAAGTGCTGTCTGCACAGTCAATGCTTGCTCCAGTGTTATTGGGGTTCAGTAACGTCAGCTGATCCCCAGCTGTGTGTCTGGCAAATTCTCCTGCTCTGTCCACATCCACTGTACTACCAATTTAAAACTTGCTCCAATTACACCTCTGGCTCCTCTGCTTTTAGTATTTACCCTGGGCTCCAACACCGCTAGTTGCTGCTCAGAAGTGCCGTCTGCACAGTCAACGCTTGCTCCAGTGTTATTGGGGTTCAGTAATGTCAGCTGTTCCCCTGCTGTGCATACACCAATTTCTCCTGCTCTGTCCACATTCACACTACTACAGATTTTAAAGTTGCTCCAATTATGCCTCTGGCTCCTCTGTTTTCAGTATTATCCCTGAGCTCCAACACCGCCAGTTGGCGCTCAGAAGTGCCGTCTGCACAGTCAACACTTGCTGCCGTGTTATTGGGGTTCAGTAACGTCAGCTGATCCCCAGCTGTGTTTCTGGCAAATTCTCCTGCTCTGTCCACATCCACTGTACTACAGATTTAAAACTTGCTCCAATTGCACCTCTGGCTCCTCTGTTTTTAGTATTTACCCTGGGCTCCAACACCGCTAGTTGCTGCTCAGAAGTGCTGTCTGCACAGTCAATGCTTGCTCCAGTGTTATTGGGGTTCAGTAACGTCAGCTGATCCCCAGCTGTGTGTCTGGCAAATTCTCCTGCTCTGTCCACATCCACTGTACTACCAATTTAAAACTTGCTCCAATTACACCTCTGGCTCCTCTGCTTTTAGTATTTACCCTGGGCTCCAACACCGCTAGTTGCTGCTCAGAAGTGCCGTCTGTACAGTCAACGCTTGCTCCAGTGTTATTGGGGTTCAGTAATGTCAGCTGTTCCCCTGCTGTGCGGACGCCAATTTCTCCTGCTCTGTCCACATTCACACTACTACAGATTTTAAAGTTGCTCCAATTATGCCTCTGGCTCCTCTGTTTTCAGTATTATCCCTGAGCTCCAACACCGCCAGTTGGCGCTCAGAAGCGCCGTCTGCACAGTCAACACTTGCTGCCGTGTTATTGGGGTTCAGTAACGTCAGCTGATCCCCAGCTGTGTTTCTGGCAAATTCTCCTGCTCTGTCCACATCCACTGTACTACAGATTTAAAACTTGCTCCAATTGCACCTCTGGCTCCTCTGTTTTTAGTATTTACCCTGGGCTCCAACACCGCTAGTTGCTGCTCAGAAGTGCTGTCTGCACAGTCAATGCTTGCTCCAGTGTTATTGGGGTTCAGTAACGTCAGCTGATCCCCAGCTGTGTGTCTGGCAAATTCTCCTGCTCTGTCCACATCCACTGTACTACCAATTTAAAACTTGCTCCAATTACACCTCTGGCTCCTCTGCTTTTAGTATTTACCCTGGGCTCCAACACCGCTAGTTGCTGCTCAGAAGTGCCGTCTGCACAGTCAACGCTTGCTCCAGTGTTATTGGGGTTCAGTAATGTCAGCTGTTCCCCTGCTGTGCGGACGCCAATTTCTCCTGCTCTGTCCACATTCACACTAGTACAGATTTTAAAGTTGCTCCAATTATGCCTCTGGCTCCTCTGTTTTCAGTATTATCCCTGAGCTCCAACACCGCCAGTTGGCGCTCAGAAGCGCCGTCTGCACAGTCAACACTTGCTGCCGTGTTATTGGGGTTCAGTAACGTCAGCTGATCCCCAGCTGTGTTTCTGGCAAATTCTCCTGCTCTGTCCACATCCACTGTACTACAGATTTAAAACTTGCTCCAATTGCACCTCTGGCTCCTCTGTTTTTAGTATTTACCCTGGGCTCCAACACCGCTAGTTGCTGCTCAGAAGTGCTGTCTGCACAGTCAATGCTTGCTCCAGTGTTATTGGGGTTCAGTAACGTCAGCTTATCCCCAGCTGTGTGTCTGGCAAATTCTACTGCTCTGTCCACATCCACTCTACTACCAATTTAAAACTTGCTCCAATTACACCTCTGGCTCCTCTGCTTTTAGTATTTACCCTGGGCTCCAACACCGCTAGTTGCTGCTCAGAAGTGCCGTCTGCACAGTCAACGCTTGCTCCAGTGTTATTGGGGTTCAGTAATGTCAGCTGTTCCCCTGCTGTGCATACGCCAATTTCTCCTGCTCTGTCCACATTCACACTACTACAGATTTTAAAGTTGCTCCAATTATGCCTCTGGCTCCTCTGTTTTCAGTATTATCCCTGAGCTCCAACACCGCCAGTTGGCGCTCAGAAGTGCCGTCTGCACAGTCAACACTTGCTGCCGTGTTATTGGGGTTCAGTAACGTCAGCTGATCCCCAGCTGTGTTTCTGGCAAATTCTCCTGCTCTGTCCACATCCACTGTACTACAGATTTAAAACTTGCTCCAATTGCACATCTGGCTCCTCTGTTTTTAGTATTTACCCTGGGCTCCAACACCGCTAGTTGCTGCTCAGAAGTGCTGTCTGCACAGTCAATGCTTGCTCCAGTGTTATTGGGGTTCAGTAACATCAGTTGATCCCCAGCTGTGTGTCTGGCAAATTCTCCTGCTCTGTCCACATCCACTGTACTACCAATTTAAAACTTGCTCCAATTACACCTCTGGCTCCTCTGCTTTTAGTATTTACCCTGGGCTCCAACACCGCTAGTTGCTGCTCAGAAGTGCCGTCTGCACAGTCAACGCTTGCTCCAGTGTTATTGGGGTTCAGTAATGTCAGCTGTTCCCCTGCTGTGCGGACGCCAATTTCTCCTGCTCTGTCCACATTCACACTACTACAGATTTTAAAGTTGCTCCAATTATGCCTCTGGCTCCTCTGTTTTCAGTATTATCCCTGAGCTCCAACACCGCCAGTTGGCGCTCAGAAGCGCCGTCTGCACAGTCAACACTTGCTGCCGTGTTATTGGGGTTCAGTAACGTCAGCTGATCCCCAGCTGTGTTTCTGGCAAATTCTCCTGCTCTGTCCACATCCACTGTACTACAGATTTAAAACTTGCTCCAATTGCACCTCTGGCTCCTCTGTTTTTAGTATTTACCCTGGGCTCCAACACCGCTAGTTGCTGCTCAGAAGTGCTGTCTGCACAGTCAATGCTTGCTCCAGTGTTATTGGGGTTCAGTAACGTCAGCTGATCCCCAGCTGTGTGTCTGGCAAATTCTCCTGCTCTGTCCACATCCACTGTACTACCAATTTAAAACTTGCTCCAATTACACCTCTGGCTCCTCTGCTTTTAGTATTTACCCTGGGCTCCAACACCGCTAGTTGCTGCTCAGAAGTGCCGTCTGCACAGTCAACGCTTGCTCCAGTGTTATTGGGGTTCAGTAATGTCAGCTGTTCCCCTGCTGTGCATACACCAATTTCTCCTGCTCTGTCCACATTCACACTACTACAGATTTTAAAGTTGCTCCAATTATGCCTCTGGCTCCTCTGTTTTCAGTACTATCCCTGAGCTCCAACACCGCCAGTTGGCTCTCAGAAGTGCCGTCTGCACAGTCAACACTTGCTGCCGTGTTATTGGGGTTCAGTAACGTCAGCTGATCCCCAGCTGTGTTTCTGGCAAATTCTCCTGCTCTGTCCACATCCACTGTACTACAGATTTAAAACTTGCTCCAATTGCACCTCTGGCTCCTCTGTTTTTAGTATTTACCCTGGGCTCCAACACCGCTAGTTGCTGCTCAGAAGTGCTGTCTGCACAGTCAATGCTTGCTCCAGTGTTATTGGGGTTCAGTAACGTCAGCTGATCCCCAGCTGTGTGTCTGGCAAATTCTCCTGCTCTGTCCACATCCACTGTACTACCAATTTAAAACTTGCTCCAATTACACCTCTGACTCCTCTGCTTTTAGTATTTACCCTGGGCTCCAACACCGCTAGTTGCTGCTCAGAAGTGCCGTCTGCACAGTCAACGCTTGCTCCAGTGTTATTGGGGTTCAGTAATGTCAGCTGTTCCCCTGCTGTGCATACGCCAATTTCTCCTGCTCTGTCCACATTCACACTACTACAGATTTTAAAGTTGCTCCAATTACACCTCTGGCTCCTCTGTTTTCAGTATTATTTCTGAGCTCCAACACCGCCAGTTGGCGCTCAGAAGTGCCGTCTGCACAGTCCACACTTGCTGCCGTGTTATTGGGGTTCAGTAACGTCAGCTGTTCCCGTGCTGTGCGTACGGCAATTTCTCCTGCTCTGTCCACATTCACACTACTACAGATTTTAAAGTTGCTCCAATTATGCCTCTGGCTCCTCTGTTTTCAGTATTATCCCTGAGCTCCAACACAGCCAGTTGGCGCTCAGAAGTGCCGTCTGCACAGTCAACACTTGCTGCCATGTTATTGGGGTTCAGTAACGTCAGCTGTTCCCCTGGTGTGCGTACGGCAATTTCTCCTGCTCTGTCCACATTCACACTCCTACAGATTTTAAAGTTGCTCCAATTACACCTCTGGTTCCCCTGTTTTCAGTATTATCCCTGAGCTCCAACACTGCCAGTTGGTGCTCAGAAGTGCCGTCTGCACAGTCAACACTTGCTGCCGTGTTATTGGGGTTCAGTAACGTCAGCTGTTCCCCTGCTGTGCGGACGGCAATTTCTCCTGCTCTGTCCACATTCACACTACTACAGATTTTAAAGTTGCTCCAATTATGCCTCTGGCTCCTCTGTTTTCAGTATTATCCCTGAGCTCCAACACCGCCAGTTGGCGCTCAGAAGTGCCGTCCGCACAGTCAACACTTGCTGCCGTGTTATTGGGGTTCAGTAACGTCAGCTGTTCCCCTGCTGTGCGTACGGCAATTTCTCCTGCTCTGTCCACATTCACACTACTACTGATTTTAAACTTGCTTCAATTAGGCCTCTGGCTCCACTCTGTTTTTAGTATTTACCCTGGGTTCCAGCACCGCCAGCTGTTTCCCTGCAGTGTCTTTGGCATGGGCACTCCCTCCTGCCCAGCCTGGTTCCAGCATGCCAGCTGTTTCCGGGTAATGTCAACATCACTTTGCCTCTAATGCGTTGTCCTGTCGTGTTGCAGTCGGGTTAGCCGACTCTATGGTGCCTGCAGTTTAGGTGACTCCTATGTGGGCGACGGGATCTGGCAATGAAGGCTGGTTCCATAGTGCCAATAAGACAAGCACCCCCTGTAGGACTGTGGGTTTTGGTAACTGCGGCCGGCTCGCGGCCTTGCAACTTTTTTTTACATGGGTACCTTCTGCTACCCATCCGGGTTCCAGTACCATCAGCTGATTCTCGGCAGTGCCTTTGGCTTAGGTGCCTCCTTCTCGGCATCCAAGTTCCACCAACATCTGCTGGTCCTTGGTAGTGCTTTCTGGCACAGGTACCTCCTGCTTAGTAACCGAGTTCCAGTACCGTCAGCTGGTCCTCGGTAGTTCCATTGGCTCTTGTACCTTCTGCTACCCATCCGAGTTCCAGTACCGTCAGATGGTTCTCGGCAGTGTCTTTGGTATGCGTACTCCCTCCTGCCCAGCCTGGTTCCAGCACGCCAGCTGTTTCCGGGTAGTGTCAACGTCACTTTGCCTCTGATGCGTTGTCCTGTCGTGTTGCGGTCGGGTTAGCCGACTCTATGGTGCCGGCAGTTTAGGTGACTCCTATGTGGGCTGCGGGATCTGGCAATGAAGGCTGGTTCCATAGTGCCAATAAGACAAGCACCACCTGTAGGACTGTGGGTTTCGGTAACTGCGGCCGGCTAGCGGCCTTGCAACTTTTTTTACATGGGTATCTTCTGCTACCCATCCGGGTTCCAGTACCGTCAGCTGGTTCTCGGCAGTGGCTTTGGCTTAGGTGCCTCCTTCTCGGTATCCAAGTTCCACCAACATCTGCTGGTCCTTGGTAGTGCTTTCTGGCACAGGTACCTCCTGCTTAGTAACAGAGTTCCAGTACCGTCATATGGTCCTCGGTAGTTCCATTGGCTCTTGTATCTTCTGCTACCCATCCGGGTTCCAGTACTGTCAGCTGGTTCTCGGCAGTGCCTTTGGTTTAGGTGCCTCCTTCTCGGTATCCAAGTTCCACCAACATCTGCTGGTCCTTGGTAGTGCTTTCTGGCACAGGTACCTCCTGCTTAGTAACCGAGTTCCAGTACCGTCAGCTGGTCCTCGGTAGTTCCATTGGCTCTTGTACCTTCTGCTACCCATCCGGGTTCCAGTACCATCAGCTAGTTCTCGGCAGTTCCTCAGCCTTCTTGTACCTTCTGCTACATTTCCAAGTTCAAGCTTTTTGAAATGGTTCTTGGTAATCACTCTGGATCTCCCTGACGAGGACCCTGAAGACGAGGACCCTGATGACCGCCCCGAAGAAGACGAGGACCCTGAAGACGAGGACCCTGAAGACGAGGACCCTGAAGACCAACCCGAAGAAGACGAGGACCCCGAAGACGACAACCCTGATGACGAGGACCCTGAAGACCACCCCGAAGAAGTCGAGGACCCCCAAGACGAGGACCCTGAAGACCACCCCGAAGAAGACGAGGACCCCGAAGACGACGACCCTGAAGACGATGACCCTGAAGAGCACCCCGAAGAAAACGAGGACCCCGAAGATGACGACCCTGAAGACGACGACCCTGAAGACCACCCCGAAGAAGACAAGGACCCCGAAGACAACGACCCTGAAGACAAGGACCCTGAAGATGACGACCCTGAAGACCTCCCCGAAGAAGACGAGGACCCAGAAGACGATGACCCTGAACACGAGGACCCTGAAGACCACCACGAAGAAGACGAGGACCCCGAAGATGACGACCCTGAAGACGACGACCCTGAAGACCACCCCGAAGAAGACCAAGAAGATGACCCTGAAGAAGTTGACCAAGAGGACAAAGAACAAGAAGACAACCACCAAGATACAGAAGAACAAGAGACAGAAAAGCAAGAAGCAGAAGTACAAGAAGCTGCAGAACAAAAAGCGGAAGAACATTAAGCATAAGACTAAAAATCAGAGCAAAAGATATTATCTAAATTATAAGCAGAAGATGACTCGTGGTGCCCCTGGAAAAGACCTGCTGCTGCAGGCCAAACTGAATGCGGACAAATCCTGTTGTAAATCTTTTGTGACGGGCAGAACGAAAGGTGTAATGTTCAAACTTTTATAGATAACAACTACAGGAATGCCTGTCACAAATAAGAATATGATGAAGAAGAAGAATATGAAGAATATGAAGAAGTAGAATATGAAGAAGAATAATATTTGAATAAGAAGAATATGAAGAATGTAAAAAAAAAGAATAATACGAAGAAGGTGAAGAAGAAGAAGATGAAGAAGGTGAAGAAGAAGTTGATGAAAAAGATGCTGATGCGGAGGATGATGAAGGAGAAAGTGTGGGAGAAGTAAAAAAGAAGGTGAAGAGCATGGAAGTAGTGAAGCATAAATATCTGACAAAATATAAAAAAACTTAACATAGTCAATATTTCCGTAACTCAGAACGTCTTAAAAAAAATATTAATTCCTGCTATTCCATTTGATTGGGCTAAACCTCTATGCCTTTATTGTCTCCCCCACTTCCCCCAATACATTCTACATTATTCTTAGTTGTTTTCCTTCATGTAGAATTAACCTACAAGGAAAGAAAGGGTTTATTTTTATTCCGATATTTCTGTCCCATTGACTTGCATTGGTTTCCGGTATCAGAATCGGCGATATCCGATACTTTTTGGGTATCGGTCAGATCCAATCCGATCCGATATTTCCCGATATCGGAAGGTATCGCTCAACACTACTCGCCAAGCATCTTGAACAGTGAGATGTCGGGCGTGTACCAAGCAGTAGTTCCTTATTCACAATGTATATCATTTAACATGTTAAAAAGTCCCCAGTGATTGATTCCTTTTTAATGCTAACTAAATAGATGGTAATAAATAGCAAGCTTTTGAGACTAGAGATGAGCGAACTTGTTCAGAAAAAGTTCGCCAATTTCAAAGTCAGCACAAACATTGCACATTTGGATTCGGGTTTGTACCCCCAAGCGTTTTACTCAAAATCTGCAAAGTTCAGTAAACTATCGCATTTAGTGATGATCGAGCACTAAAATGCTCGGGTACTCGTTGCTCAGGTCGAGCAAATTTCAATGCTCGAGTGCTCGGTCCGAGTAACGAGCTCAATGTAAGTCTATGGGAAACTCAAGCATTTTTCCTGTGGCTCCCCCCAGCGGTCTGCAGAGGGCCTAAAAATTGTCCAAATCGATGGGAACAGTGCTCAAATGATATGGGAACAGCATGGGAAAGACCCCTGGAAGCATCGCTGACTCTCAGGTCACTGCTGTCAACAATGTTGTCAGAGGTATTACGCCACTTTTATGAACTCACAATAAAACAAACGAAAACTAAACCAAAATGTAATTTCCTGAGAAATATGTTAACCGCTTCCCGACCGCCCACTGTAGATAAACGTCCGCGCTGCCTGGGCTCTGTGCAGCGCCGACGTTTAAAAACGGTGGGTGGTCTCGCAGCGCTCAGGACCCCCAGGGTCTTGCAAGCGCTGCAGGAGCGGTGCAGAGTGACAGCTCTGACAGGGAACATCATCGGGACCTGATTAGATCAGGTCCCAGTGATGTTAACCCTTTGCTGTCTTCTATATGCCGCGATCTATAGTGATCGCGGCATATAGAAGACAGCAGGAGGAGAGGGGGTCGTCCACTTACCTCTCCGACGACCCCTTGATTCCTTTCAGGACCTTGGGTTGCTATGGCAGCTGGAGGTCACATGACCGCCTCCAGCTCTGCCATATATGGTGTCCTTCCTGCCTGGCTTCAGCCTGCAGCTGATGCCAGGCAGGAGACTGGCTGTTAAACAGTCAGTGAAGATCTCATATAATGTAATATATGTCTATTACATTACATGAGATCAGGGATAAGAAAAATAAAAATTAATGTCCCATACAGGGACTAAGTAAAAATGTAAAAAAAAGAAAAAAAATGTTTTGAAACTGTTAAAAAAAAATACAAAATAAATAAAAATAAATAAATAAAATATTAAACCGATAAATCCATATATTTATGCAAAAATAAAAAAGTACACATATTTGGTATTGCCGCGTCCGAAACAACCCGAGCTATAAAACTGTCACACTAATTAACTCCTTCTGTGCACACCATTATAAAAATAAATAAAAAACGGAGCAAAAAACTATGCTTTTTCCTCATATCGCAAAACAAAAGGTGGAAAAAAATGCGATCAAAAAGCAAAATGGAAATAAAAATGGTACCGCTGAAAACGTCATCTTGTTCTGCAAAAAACAAGCTGCCATACAGCTCCATCAGCCGAAAAATAAAAAAGTTATAGCTCTCAGAATAAAGCAATGCAAAAAAAATATTTTTTCTATAAAATTGTTTTATTGTGTAAAAACGCCAAAACATAAAAAAATATACAGTACATGTAGTATCGCTGTAAACGTACTGACCCAAAGAATAATGCTGCCTGATCACTTTTACCACACGCAGAACGGCATAAAAAAAACCCTCAAAAAACAATTCCTGAATTGTTGGTTTTTGTTAATTTTACCTCCCAAAAAATGGAATAGAAAGCGATCAAAAAATGTCACGTACCCAAAAATGGTACCAATAAAAATGTCAACTCGTCCCGCAAAAAACAAGCCATCACATGACTCTGTCGGCCGAAATATGGAAAAATTATATCTCTCAAAATAAGGCGGTGCAAAAACTAGATTTTGGAAAAAAAAAAGCGTCTCTTAGTGTGTGACAGCTGTCAGTCATAAAAACCCGATATAAATCTGGTATCTCTGTAATCGCACCGACCCAAAAAATAAAGTAATCTAATCACTTATATCACACTAGGAACGGCGTAAAAAAATAAATAAAACCAATTCTTCACCTGCTACTGATTTGTTTATTATGTCTCCCAAAGATCGCAGTATGGCTCGGCACACATTTATCCTGCGCTCTGCTCTGAGCACTTACACCAGAGTTTCCGTGAAAATCTCTGAAATATGTGATTCAGCTGGAACCCGTGACGGAAGATTCCCTGTAATGAGGCAAATATAGGCCACTGTGGATGCCGTCTGGCCTGTGATCCCACGGTGTCATTTGTTTTAGGCGTGCATAAAAGTGCGGTTGGCCACAGTTTTGTGCACTTCTGAAAAAAAGGACACCGCTAAACAGAGGCCAGACAGAGTCCAGAGTAACTCTGCTGCCTCATTACAGTGAATGGATCCCGCAGGGGTTTCATCTGAATTACATCACTTGGAAATTTAGATGGAAACCCCGATGTAAATGTTCAGCCTAGAGCGTCGGATAAATGTTACGTAAAATGTTCCTAATAAAAGCTTCAACTCAGTCCTCAAAAAAAGCTAGTCCCCACTCAGGTCCGTCATCTGTTAAAAATATAAGGGACTTCCAAGTTACTGGTAGCAGAAAGGCTCTGGAAAAGCGAAATGGCCCTTGCCCCCCAAAAGAAATTCAGAAAATTTTGTGCTCCCAAATTCAAATGCCTATTCTACAATAATTTGTTCTCCAATTGTCAAATAGCGCTCAGTCCCCCCCAGATCTCGCCGTATGGCTGAGTGGTACGATACAGCCACATATGGGGTATTGCCACTTTTAGAAGAAATTGTGTGACACATTTCGGCACCATTTTTACCCATTGCCCTGTGTGAAAATGTAAAATCTGAGGGTAAAACATTTTTTTGTGGTAAAAATATAATTATGCTTTTTTCACTGCCCAATGGTATAAATTTAAAAATGAAAAAATACTCACTACTTCCCTAGATGAATTCCTTGAGAGGTGTAGTTTACAAAATGGGGTCACTTGTGGGGGTTTCTGCTGTTTTGGCATGTCAGCGACTCTTCAAATGTGACATGGTGTCTGCTGCCTATCCCAGCCAACATAGCGCTCCTTTCTCTTCCGAACCCTGCCGTACACCAAAGCAGTGGTTTTCCCCCACATATGGGGTATCGGCGTGTTCAGGAGAAATTGCACAACAAATTTCATGGTGCAATTTATCCTATTACCCTTATAATAATGCAAAATTAAGGGATGAAAAACGTTTTTGCGGGAAAAATGTGAAAATTTTATTTTTACAGCTGATTATTATAAACTTCTGTGAAGCACCTTGGGGTTCAAGGTGCTCACCACACATCTAGATAAGTTCCCTAAGGGGTCTAGTTTCCAAAATGGTGTCACTTGTGGGGGGTTTCCACTGATTAGGAACATCAGGGGCTCTCCAAACGCAACATGGCGTCTGCTAATTATTCAGACAAATTTTACATTCAAAAAGTCAAATGGCGCTCCTTCCCTTCCAAACCCTGCCGTGCGCCCATACAGTGGTTTTCCCCCACATATGGGGTATCGGCGTGTTCAGGAGAAATTGCACAACAAATTTCATGGTGCAATTTATCCTATTACCCTTATGATACTGCAAAATTAAGGGATGAAAAACGTTTTTGTGGGAAAAATGTGAACATTTTATTTTTACATCTCAATATTATAAACTTCTGTGAAGCATCTTGGGGTTCCAGGTGCTCACCACACATCTAGATATGTTCCCTAAGGGGTCTAGTTTCCAAAATGGTGTCACTTGTGGGGGGTTTCCACTGTTTAGGAACATCAGGGGCTCTCCAAACGCAACATCATGTCTGCTAATTATTCAGACAAATTTTACATTCAAAAAGTCTAATGGCGCTCCTTCCCTTCCGAACCCTGCAGTGCACCCAAACAGTGGTTTTCCCTCATATATGGGGTATCAGCGCACTCAAGAGAAATTGCACAAAAAATTTTGGGGTCCATTTTTTCCTGTTACCCCTGTGAAAATAAAAAAAATTGGGTCTAAAGTAACATTTTTGTGAAAAAAGTTAAATGTTAATTTTTTTCTTCCACATTCCAAAAATTCCTGTGAAGCACCTGAAGGGTTAATAAAGTTCTTGAATGTGGTTTTGAGCACCTTGAGGGGTGCAGTTTTTAGAATGGTGTCACATTTGGGTATTTTCTGTCAAAAAGACCCCTCAAAGTGACTTCAAATATGATGTGGTCCCTAAAAAAATGTTTTTGGAAATTTTGTTGGAAAAATGAGAAATCGCTGGTCAAATTTTAACCCTTATAGCTCCCTAACAAAAAAAAATTTTGGTTCCAAAATTGTGCTGATGTAAAGTAGACATGTGGGAAATGTTATTTATTAACTATTTTGTGTGACATATCTCTCTGATTTAAGGGCATGAAAATTCAAAGTTTGAAAATTGCAAAATTTTCAAAGTTTTCGCCAAATTTCCGATTTTTTCACAAATAAACGCAAGTGATATCAAAGAAATTTTACCACTATCATGAAGTACTGTATGGCACGAAAAAACAGTCTCAGAATCAGGGGAATCCGTTGAAGCGTTCCAGAGTAATTACTTCATAAAGTGACAGTGGTCAGAATTGAAAAAATTGGCCCGGTCACGAAGGCAAAAACAGGCTCTGGTGCGAAGTGGTTAAGGAACATCCAAGGTAATGACTTGTATATAAGGCAAAATAAAAACCAAAAAAAAAATGCTCCTCCCCACCTTGGGCTATGCTCACATGCAGCGTTTTTGATGTGTTTTTGCTCTTTTGCATGCCTTTTAATGGTGAAAAATGCATTCTCCAGTAAATGTCATTTTCACATATTAAAACCTTATCTGGTCATGAGGTGTGTGAAACATCATCAGACACATCCTGTTTCATTTATGGGCTACAGTAACGAGTATGACATTTTCCCATTAAAAAGGAGTGGGTCTGCCATAATGTTTGCCTATGCAGTGAATGCAACGGCTGCCAAAAATTTGGAGGAACTCCAATGTCTCTTGCAAGAGACGTAGATATGGTGATATGGTAGATATGGTGGTGATATGGAAGAAGATGTGGATGATGAGCATGAGGAGAAGGAGGAGGACAACAGCAAATCGACAAAATCAGGAAGCGTATACCCATGTACCCATGTCTGGATGTGAAGGGAGAGGTGCATGGGAATAGAGTTAGACCTCCCCAAAAAAGACACTGTTTGAGTTAATGTTACGCTGCTATCATTCGGTGGTGTTGAGAAGTCTGGCCTAATCCAGCCTTTGTTCATTTTTATAAGAATCAGGCTGTCAGCATTTTCAGTTGACAGGCAGATGCGCCTATCGGTTATAATTCCACCGGCGGCACTAAAAACCCTGCTCTGACAAAACGCTAGCGGCAGGTCAGGCCAGGACCTCCAAGGCGTAGAGAGCCAGTTCATGCCTCGTGTCCAGCTTGGATACTCAATAATTATAAGGTACAGATGAATCACAGAGGACGCTGGTACAGTCGGCAAGGTACTCCCTCACCATCTTCCGAAACTTTTCCCTCTTTTGGAGAGTATTCGCAACTCAGGGCCTGTGTGATGGAAGGGTCTGAGAAAACTGTCACAGAACTTTGACAGTGTTCCCCTGTCTCTGCTGGATCGCCTGTACTCCTTGGTTGTCCAACGAACTGTGACCTCTGCCGCCAGCGTTTTCAGAAGGGAATTTTTTAAATAATTCTGCAACAAGGACCTTCTCGTACTGGACCATTTTATTAGGCCTGTCATGCAAGGGAATAAGAGACAGAAAGTTCTCCTTGTAGAATGGGTCTAGAAGTGTCACCAACCAGAAATGACTGTCACCCAAAATTTGGACAACGCGAGGGTCACGGGAAAGGCAGGGTAAGATAAACTCAGTCATGTGTGCCAAACTGCTAACAGGCAAGACTTCCGTGTCCTCACCAAAAGGGCGACTGACCATGCTCTCCTCCTCATCCTCCTCCTCTTCCTCCTCATCCTCCCTGTCCTCAGGCCATTCACGCTGAACAGACAGTGGAATGACAGTTGTGCAGGTAGTACTAGCTCCTGTTCTTCCTCCTCCTCCTCCTCTTCTTCATTGTCACCCAATCCATGTTTGGATGAGATGAGGTTGGGCTGTGTGTAATCACCCTGTATGTTTCCTTTCTCCATCTCATCATGCTCCGTCTGCAATGCATCCTCTTTAATTGTGAGCAGAGAGCATTTTAGAAGACAGAGACGTGGGATGGTGACACGAATTATGGCATCATCGCCGCTCACCATCTTGGTGGAGTCCTCAAAGTTTTGGAGGATGGTACATATGTCTGACATCCATATCCACTCCTGAGGTCTTATGTGTGGAGTCTGAACTGAATACCGAAGGCCTTGTTGATGCTGGTAGTCAACAACTGCCCTCTTCTTCTCACAAATCCTTCCCAACATCTGCAATGTAGAGTTCCAATGTGTGGGGACATCGCAGATCAATCGATGAGCTGGAAGCTGCAAACGCTGCTGAAGCACGGCAAGGGCAACGGAAGCTGTAGCTGACTTTCTAAAATGGGCACATAGGTGGTGTACTTTGACAAGAAGATCCGTGTAGGTTTTGAGAAATCGCTGAACCACGAGGTTAAGCACATGGGCTGTGTGTGAGCTCGCCTCAGAGCCGCCACCAGGTTCCGGCCATTGTCACACATGACCATGCCTGGCTGTAGGGTCAGCGGTGTCAGCCACAGATCTGCCTGCTCTTTCAAAGCTGTCCACAACTCTTCAGCATAGTGCGGTTTGTCACCTAAGCATATTAGCTTCAGCACAGCCTGTTGCCGCTTGGCCGAGGCAGTGCTGTAGTGCTTCCAGCTTGCGACTGATGTGGTCATTTCAGAGATGGAGGCTGAAGAGGAGGAGGAGGAGTTGCAGAAGATGTAGAATGGAGGGCAACCCTGATTGACCCAGGGCTCACAATCCTCGGCGTCGGGAGGACGTGTTCCATCCCATGGTCAGACTGGGTCCTGGTTTCCACTATATTAACCCAGTGTACCATCCCCGCCCATGTGTCCGTGGTTAGGTGGACTTTCCCAGTAACTGCATTATTGAGGGCACGGCTAATGTTGTGGGACATGTGCTCATGTATTGCAGGAGAAATTGTGGTGGCCGGGGACCAAGGGACGGCCATCAGGTTGCGGAAAGCTTCCATCTCCACGAGCCTAATAGGCAACATTTTGAGCGCAAGCATTCTTGTAATGTGTGAATTTAGTAGTGTGGCCTGTGGGGCGTTGGCTGCATATTTGCACTTGCATTCCAAGGACTGGGGTAGGGACAACTGAACGCTGCGCTGGGACAAGGACTTGGACATGCTTGCTGATGGTGCTAGTTGAGAGTGTGCAATGACACATGCAGGGCGGGAGGCATTTTGGCATGCTCCATGGACAGGGGATTGGCATGCACGCACAACAGCGGTAGCAATGGTGTCACCAGCAGACACTGTCTCTGGACCCTGGGGTTCGACCCACTTAGTCGGTTGCTTTGCTGCCATGTGCCTGATCATGCTGGTGGTGGTCAGGCTGATAGTTTTGCTACCCATGCTGATGCTGGCCTAGCAGGTGGTGCAAACAGCCTTTTGGGGTTATCTGCAGATTCTTTAAAAAAGAACCAGACTCGGGAAGACCTAACAGTTGTACTGGCAACTTCCGTCGTGTTGGTGTTTTGAGGAACGCTTTCCCGCCTTGAGTCTGTGGCCTCCCCACTGCTTCTTCCTGCCTGGTGTGGTGGTACACCTCCCTCTCCTGTGTGCTGCTGTCCTCACTCTGTATGTCCCCCTGCCAGGTTGGGTCAGTTACTATATCATCCACCACCTCTTCTTCCACTTGCGCACCCTGGTCCTCCTCTTGACTTTCTGGCAATTGTGTCTCATCATCATCCTTATCCACCTCTTGTGACACTAATTGCACTTTCCCACCATTGCCTTCATGTGACCAAGGCTGCTCCAATATTTGGGCTTCACTACACGCGTTCTCCTCTTGACTTGCTTGAAGCTTGCCGAGTGAGAGACCCGAATATACAAATGGAAAAGTGAATATTTATATGTGATACGTCTGACAGAGAATCACGCTTTTAAATAACAGACCTGTAATTTACTAATATTATTCTACAGAGATTTAGTGTGAATACCTTGACCAACACTCCGCAACGAAATGGAAGGCAGAAATGGCTGATTTTGGAACACTGTTATAGGTGATATGTCTGACAGAGAATCACGGTTTTAAATAGCAGGCCTGTAATCTACTATTACTATTCTTCACAGACACCAAGTGTGAATAGCTTGACTGATGCACTGCAACAGAATGGAAAAGGAGGTCAATATTTTCCACGTTCAGTTCAAATTTCTGGATTTTTATCGCTGAAATATGGAACAGATCTGGCTGCATTCTGCAGTGCTAACAAGCAAATGGAGCAGAAAAATGGTGTACTCTGGATTGGTTTTTAAGCAAATAACCAGGAATAAAATTTAAAAAAAATTGCCCTGGCCCCTAATATCTGGGGCTATGTCTACAAATATCTGTAATTATTATAGCAGCACCAGACAGGACGTTCAATGGACCCTCTTGTGCTATATGCACTGCAGTCTGCCACATACACTGCCTCCCTGTCTAACTCTTGCCTAGCATTGATTATATGCAGTTGGATTAGTCCTCAGAAGGACTGTTAGTTCAGATGGATATACACTGCTCAAAAAATAAAGGGAACACTCAAATAACACATCCTCGATCTGAATGAATGAAATATTCTCATTGAATACTTTGTTCTGTACAAAGTTGAATGTGCTGAAAACAAAATCACACAAAAATCATCAATGGAAATCAAATTTATTAACCAATGGAGGCCTGGATTTGGAGTCACTCCCAAAATTAAAGTGGAAAAACACACTACAGGCTGATCCAACTTTGATGTAATGTCCTTAAAATTGGTGGATGGAGCGAGACATGATGTCCCAGATGTGCTCAATCGGATTCAGGTCTGGGGAACGGGCGGACCAGTCCATAGCTTCAATGCATTCATCTTGCAGGAACTGCTGACACACTCCAGCCACATGATGTCTGGCATTGTCCTGCATTAGGAGGAATCCAGGGCCAACCGCACCAGCATATCATCTCACAAGGGGTCTGAGGATCGCATCTCGGTACCTAATGGCAGTCAGGCTACCTCTGGAGAGCCCATGGAGGGCTGTGCGGCCCTCCAAAGAAATGCCACCATTACTGACCAACTGCCAAACCGGTCATGCTGAAGGATGTTGCAGGCTCTCCACAGCGTCTCCAAACTCTTTCACGTCTGTCACATGTGCTCAGTGTGAACCTGCTTTCATCTGAGAAAAGCACAGGGCGCAAGTGGCAACTTTGCCAATCCTAGTGTTCTGTGGCAAATGCCAAGCGTCATGCTGTGAGCACAACCCCCATCTGTGGACGTCATGCCCTGATACCACCCTCAGGGAGTTGGTTTCTAACCGTTTGTGCAGACACATGCACATTTGTGGCCTGCTGGAGGTCATTTTGCAGGGCTCTGGCAGTGCTCCTCCTGTTCCTCCTTGCACAAAGGCGGAGGTAGCGGTCCTGCTGCTGGGTTGTTGCCCTCCTATGGCCCCCTCCACGTCTCCTGGTGTACTGGCCTATCTTCTGGTAGCGCCTCCAGCCTCTGGACACTACACTGACAGACACAGCAAACCTTCTTGCCACAGCTCGCATTGATGTGCCATCCTGGATGAACTGCACTACCTGAGCAATTTCTGTGGGTTGCAGAGTCCGTCTCATACTACCACGAATGTGAAAGCACAACCAACATTCAAAAGTGACCAAAACATCAGCCAGAAAGCATTGGTACTGAGATGTGGTCTGTGGTCCCCACCTGCAGAAGCAATTCTTTATTGAGGGTGTCTTGATAACTGCCAATAATCTCCATCTATTGTCTATTCCATTTGCACAACAGCATGTGAAATTGATTGTCAATCAGTGTTGCTTCCTAAGTGGACAGTTTGATTTCACAGAAGTTTGATTTACTTGGAGTTATATTCTGTTGTTTAAGTGTTCCCTTTATTTTTTTGAGCAGTGTATAAATGTGTATATATATATATATATATATATATATATATATATATATATACAATACCGACCAAAAGTTTGGACACACCTGCTCATTTAAAGATTTTTCTTTATTTTCATGACTATGAAAATTGTACTTTCACACTGAAGGCATTAAAACTATGAATTACCACATGTGGAATTATATAGTTAACAAAAAAGTGTGAAACAACTGAAAATGTGTCTTATTATCTAGGTTCTTCAAAGTAGCCACCTTTTGCTTTGATGACTGCTTTGCACACTTTTGGCATTCTCTTGATGAGCTTCAAGAGGTAGTCACCAGAAATGGTCTTCCAACAATCTTGAAGGAGTTACCAGAGATGCTTAGCACTTGTTGGCCTTTTTTCCTTCACTCTGCGGTCCAGCTCACCCCAAATCATCTCGATTGTGTTCAGGTCTTGTGACTGTGGAGGTCAGGTCATTTGGCGTAGCACCCCATCACTCTCCTTCTTGGTCAAATAGCCCTTACACAGCCTGGAGGTGTGTTTGGGGTCATTGTCCTGATGAAAAATAAATGGTGGTCCAACTAAACGCAAACCGGATGGAATAGTATGCCACTGCAAGGTGCTGTGGTAGCCATGATGGTTCAGTATGCCTTAAATTTTGAATAAATCCCCAACAGTGTCACCAGCAAAGCATCCCCACACCATCACACCTCCTCCTCCATGCTTCACGGTGGGAACCAGGCATGTAGAGTCCATCTGTTCACCTTTTCTGTGTCGCACAAAGACACAGTGGTTGGAACCAAAGATCTCAAATTTGGACTCATCAGACCAAAGCACAGATTTCCACTGGTCTAATGTCCATTCCTTGTGTTCTTTAGCCCAAACAAGTCTCTTCTGCTTGTTGCCTGTCCTTAGCAGTGGTTTCCTAGCAGCTATTTTACCATGAAGGCCTGCTGCACAAAGTCTCCTCTTAACAGTTGTTGTAGAGATGTGTCTGCAGCTAGAACTCTGTGTGGCATTGACCTGGTCTCTAATCTGAGCTGCTGTTAACCTGAGATTTCTGAGCCTGGTGACTTGGATAAACTTATCCTTAGAAGCAGAGGTGACTCTTGGTCTTCCTTTCCTGGGGTGGTCCTCATGTGAGCCAGTTTCTTTGTAGCGCTTGATGGTTTTTGCAACTGCACTTGGGGACACTTACAAAGTTTGCCCAATTTTTCGGACTGACTGACCTTCATTTCTTAAAGTAATGATGGCCACTCGTTTTTCTTTGCTTAGCTGCTTTTTACTTGCCATAATACAATTTCTAACAGTCTGTTCAGTAGGACTATCAGCTGTGTATCCATCAGACTTCTGCACAACACTACTGATGGTCCCAACCCCATTTATAAGGCAAGAAATGCCACTTATTAAACCTGACAGGGCACACCTGTGAAGTGAAAACCATTTCTGGTGACTACCTCTTGAAACTCATCAAGAGAATGCCAAAAGTGTGCAAAGCAGTCATCAAAGCAAAAGGTGGTTACTTTAAAGAACCTAGAATATAAGACATATTTTCAGTTGTTTCACACTTTTTAGTTAACTATATAATTCCACATGTGTTAATTAATAGTTTTGATGCCTTTAGTGTAAATGTACAAATTTCATAGTCATGAAAATACAGAAAAATCTTTAAATGAGAAGGTATGTCCAAACTTTTGGTCTGTACTGTATATATATAAATATATATATATATATATATATATATATATATATATATGCATGTTGTGGAATTCTTATACTAACAGGGCGTTCAGTGGACCCTCTTGCACTATATCCACTGCAGTCTGCCACATACACTGCCTGCCTAACTCCTGGTATCATCACTGAATATATGCAGCTGGATTAGTCCTCAGAAGGACTGTTAGTTCAGATGAATATATATATATGTATGTTGTGGAATACCAATACTAACTATAAACAAGCAAATCTCTCCCTAACTCAGCAGCACCTCTCCCTACTCTGCCTGTTTCCGGGGTAGACTGCAGCGAGCATAGTGCCGCCAGGTCTTATATAGACCTGATTACGCTGTGCGGCCAGCCAATCACTGTAATGCCCACAATCAACATGGCTACGGCATTACAGTGCATAGCAGGCAATCCCTGCATGTTCATTGTCTCTCTAACGAGCGCCAAACATGCAGGGACGGGATCCGAGTTTTCCACCGAGCAACCCAGAAATGCTCGCCGAGCTTGTCACGCACCGTGATGCTCGCGCGAATACCGAGCAGTGGCGAGCACGTTTGCTCATCATTAATTGCGTTTTCACTAATGCTTTTGTTAGGACTTTAGCTAGGACAGTGGTGCTGTATGATAAGCTGGGGAAGCCTTGTTTAATGAGGGGAGGGGTTGGGGAGAGGTCAGAGGAGCAGCAGACTGTTATTGTTAAAAAAAATAAATAAATTCTTAACTTAATGTGTGGCGATTCCAGCAGCCAATCAGGGCACAGAAACCAATCCAAACGTCCAGACACAAGGGCTTGTGTCATTGGCTGATGAAGTCACATGTCCCTCTCCATATAAAGAGCGCAGGAGTTGTTTTGGCGCCATTTTGTCAGGTTAACAGCGCAAAGAGGCTGCTCCTGCTGTTGATACTGGTTAGTTAGGTAATTAGTTAGGCAGTTGATTATCAGTCAGCTATTTGAGAAAAATAGGATCCTGTGTGACTGGCAAATCGACCTTCCAGCATACCAATCCTTTTTCCTAATTTTGTAGTCCAGAGACACAAGGCCACATTTCAACATATAACTCCTTTGTACTGCTAATATTGTGCTTCAGACAGGAGTCCACATTCGAAGCTAGAATTTTTTTTGCCCTAATAGTGTGGTCCTGAAATAAGACCACATTTGTGCATATAAATATTTTGTGCTGTTAATATTTTTGGGTAGGCAGAAGTCCACATTTGAAAATCTAAATTTTTGTTGCTAATAGTGAGCTACAGAAAGCAGGACACATTTCTGCATATAAACATTTAGTGCTACTAGTTTTTCTTCAGCCAGGAGTCCACATTTATGAATCTAAATTATTTGTGCTAATAGCATGCTACAAAAAATAGGCCACATTTCAGTTTATAAATATTTTGTGCTACTAGTTTTGCTTCAAGCAGGAGTCCATATTTCTGAATCTAAATTCTTTGTGCTAATAGTGTGCTACAGAAAGCAAGCCACATTTCTGCATTTGAATATTTTGTGCTACTAGCTTTGCTACAGGCTGGAGTCCACATATTGGAATGTAAATTCTTTATGCTAATAGCGTGCTACAGAGAGGAGGCCACATTTCAGTTTATAAGTATTATCTGCTACTAGTTTTGCTTCAGCCAGGAGTCCATATTTCTGAATGTAAATTCTTTGTGCTAATAGTATACTATAGAAAGCAGGACACATTTTTGCATTTAAATATTTTGTGCTAATAGTTTTGCTTCAGCCAGGGGTTCATATTTCTGAAACTAAATTCTTTGTGCTAATAGCGTGCTGCAGAAAGTAGACCACATTTGAGTATGTAAATATTTTGTGCTACTAGTTTTGCTTAAGCCAGGAGTTCACATTTATGAATCTAAATTCTTTGTGCTAATAGTGTGCTATAAAAAATAGGCCAAATTTCAGTTTATAAATATTTTGTGCTACTAGTTTTACTTCAGCCAGGAGTCCACATTTCTGATTCTAAATTCTTTGTGCTAATAGTGTGCTACAGAAAGGAGGCCACATTTCAGTTTATAAATATTTTGTGTTACTAGTTATGCTTCAACCAGGAGTCCACATTTCTGAATCTAAATTTTTGGTGCTAATAGCATGCTACAGTAAGCAGAACATATTTCTGCATATAAATATGTTGTGCCAATAGTGTGCTTCAGCCACAGTATCTCAGCAAATAAATACTGATTGGTAATTTAGTGACAGGTGACTGACAGGTCAAGGCCTAGGATTGTGAAACAGCTGGTTAAAAGAGGGGAAAGGTACATCCAACATGAGTGGGAAAGAGCAAGGTCGTGGTGGACAGGGAAATAGGCATGGAATTAAAGGTGTACGTGGGTAAGTGATAATGTTAGTGAAAGCTCTACTGAACAAGCACCGTCTTGTCCTATCCAAAGACAACTGACAACTTCTATTATTGATGGATATGAATAGCGGTACCAGAGCGCCAATAACAGGGCAAAAATATTAAAAGGACTGATTTATTAATATACACACAACGCGTTTCGGTGGACACAGCCACCTGGCTGTGTCCACCGAAACGCGTTGTGTGTATATTAATAAATCAGTCCTTTTAATATTTTTGCCCTGTTATTGGCGCTCTGGTACCGCTATTCATATCCATTTATTGTCCCTTTCCCCCTGTTGGGGTGCGGTAGAGCTGCCTTTAACTTATTGTTCTTTCACCTGTGGGAGGAATTTAATTAGAATCACTACCCTGGTTTTCCAAGCTGCGCTGCCCTAACCCCTCCGGAACGCTGCCGGGGGTGTTGGTGAAGCTGGGCGTCCATCTCGGCGTTACATGCAACTAACCTGACCACGTGATCCACCACCGAGAGATCAGGATCTGTGAACGCCGCTGGAAATAGATGACAGCCACCAACAGAGCGGAGCTTGTGGAGCTTTACACTGGGGTTGTGCAGAGGTGCACAACTTCATAAGGTTAGTAGCCATCCTCACACCCCTCTAACAATTGCAATACTGAGTCACCCATTGCGCCTTGTTCTCTCCTCTCTTTACAACTTCTATTATTGGATAGGCCACTCCACTCCCTTTTTTTAGCAGCCGCACAGCGGTACGCCTTACAGATGAGGACCAGAAAGAGCATGTGCTCCAGTGGATGGTAAATGGTGCATCAAGTAGCCTTTCCTTCTCTTCCTACACCTCAACATCACACACAGTACAGTCCTCAGAGGTGGCACCCCAATTACTCTTGTTTCTTCCCACGTCACAACTTTACAACCGCCCAACTGACTGTAGGGAGCCACAGAGGGGCGAGTCTGCAGAGATGTTCACACATTCTGTTTCATGGGTATCAGAGGTCTGCTCCAAAGATTCACAGACTCAATAGGAGGAAAGCATCTGCACCAATGCCCAGAATTTTTTTCTGCAGGATCCGAGGCAGGACAAAGTAGGGTCCGAGCAGAATCCAGACCCTTCTCACCAGGCGTTAACCCCCGGGGGTAGAATTGATTCTGATGAGACTCAGATATCTGTGTTCCATGCAGACTTTTCTGTGCTGTCAGGGCAGGAAGAGGAGGAGGATGTCTCTCCGGGCAAGGAGTGGGAGAACAGAGAGGATGACGATGAGGTTGTAGATCCCACTTGGTGTGAACACATGAACCCAGATGCACCCAGCTGAGTAGCTCAGCAGAGGAGGTGGAGGAGGAGGAGGATGAGGAGGTTATGTTGCGGCCTACCGCACGGACACGGAGTGATGCAACCACAACAAGCACTGCATCCTCAGCCACAATTGTGGCTGTGGTCAGCAGCTGTCGCCTGTCTGCAGTTTGCAGCGGTGGCAAGGGTTACCTAGCTTGGGCCTCTTTTTGAGACTGCAAATGATGACCCAACTCATGTTATCTGCCAACTTTGTAAAAAAAACAACTCAGTAGAAAAAAATTCCAATAATTTGACTACTACATGCATGAACCGGCACATGCGCGATCTACATATATTAGTCTGGGAATCTGCGATAAAATGCGGACCAGCGGGTTTCATCAACCATTCGCAGCCCATGAACCACATCTGCTGCTTCTTCCTCCTCCTCTGTCACCATTCTAAATGTTATCACGCAGGTCTCTGACCACAGAACCTCCACTTGTTTACCCGCTCCAGTCAGGCTGAGTGAGAGCTGATCAGCTGTTATGAAAGTGGACATGCCTGCTATTTTTGCTTCACCGAGCACACCACATCTTTCTCAATCCACCGTAACATCTCTGCCTGCACCTCACTCACGGTCCAGCACTTTTTCGTGTTCACCCTACTCCACCCTCTCTCAATACAGCAGCCAGCCCTTGGTCCCACAGTTGTGGTTACATAAAAGATTGTTTCCTCCTACACATTCCAAAGCTAAGAGCTTGAACTCTACCATCTCCAATCTGTTGACCACAGAAATTCTGCCTTTCTGACTGGTGGATAAAGATGCTTTCCAAATGCTGATGGTAGTCGCAGTCCCCCAGTACCAGTTGTCCAGTCGCCATTACTTCTCTAATAAATCTGTACCCCCTACCTCCATACTGCACAGCCAGAGCTCACTGCAATCAGGCAATATCAAAATTAATATGCCTTGGAGATCGCAGGATTACAGCTCAAAAGTTGTGGACAGCTATCCAGGCCGAGTTTGAGCAATGGTTGTCTCCACTGAACCTGGAGCCAGGAAAGTCCATGTACGATTATGGTGCAAACCTGGTGGCGGCCCTACACCAGGGCAACCTCACACATGTGCCTTGCATGGCTCACGTCCTCAACCTAGTGGTACAGTATATCCTCCACCACTATCCCAGCTTGGATGTGCTTCTGCAGAAAGCACAGTTGCTTTGTTCTCTCTTCCGTCGTTTCCACCCATCATCGACTTGCATCGCTACAAAGGTCTTTGGCCCTACCTGTTAAACGGTTGATACGCGATGTGCTGACACGGTGGAATTCAACTTTGCAGATGTTGCAGTTACTGTGGTGGCAGCGACAAGCCCTGACGCAGTATTTTATTTTGCATAACCTGGACCAATGCAGTACGGACATGGTGCAAATCACGTTTGCGGAGTGAGAACAGATTAAGGACCTCTGCATCCTTCTGCACTGTTTCACAATGGCTGCTAAGATGGTTAGGGCTATTGATGCCATCATCAGCATCACTATTTCAGACATCTACATGCAGGAGTACACTTTGAAAAGTCTACAGGAGGAGGGGAGGATGTGGTCGTTCCAAAGGAAGAGGAGGAAGTGGAGGAGGATACAGAAGGGATAACAATATCTCTAACTTATAGACTATCGTCGCTCAGGCGGGTGCCAGGTGCCAAAGGAGGGTGGATTACAGCGATCAAGGGGGGCTCATTGTACCAGACAACCTGTTAGTGAAGGAGCAGGAGTCAAGGAACAAATGGAGGAGGATGAGGAGAAAGAGGTGATCCCCCTCTGCTGTCTGTGATTGGCGGGAGGGGACGGAGGAAGCAAGCTTCAGTGGTACCCCGCGACCAACACACCATGGACTTGGACCTCATGGAAGAGCCTGACACATGAGCGCCTTCTTGCTGAACTATCTGCAACATGATGCCCGTATTGTTAGGATTAGAAATAGTGCTTACTATTGGGTTGCCACTCTGTTAGATCCATAAATTTTTCCAGATGCTAACCACCCTGGAATGGGACGCATGCATGCTGGAGTATTGAAACACACTTGTAGACAACCTTAAGAGTGTTTTTCCCCAAGACAGCAGTGAGGCACACAGTGTGTATCGCAGTTCCAGACTTCCAACCCCGAGAACGTCGAGTCGTCAATGCAAAAAAAGCAGCAGCAGAAGTAAGTGGCTGAAACTATTTCTGTGAATCGTTTCACACATTTTTTTACACCAAACGGTGCACCAGCAGAACAGAGTACAAGTCTGATACGTAGTGAACGACAGGAGAGGATGGTGCAGGAGTATCTTGAGCTCAAAATCAATGCCATCAGGGAGTGTCTGGATCCTTTAGCATTTTGGTCTTCAAAAATGGAAGAGTGGCCTGAGCTTGCCTGTCACGCCTCGGAGGATTTGTGATGTCCGGCAGCCAGAGTTCTCTCAGAACGTGCCTTCAGCGCTGCTGGTGGTGTCCTTATGGATAAGCGCATCCGGCTGTCCCCTAAAAGTGTAGACCACCTAAATTTCATCAAGATGAACAAGTCACTGATCTCCAAGGACTTTTGCCCACCAATCACAGATTGTGCAGACTAGGCGATGGTGTAATTTTTAGTGTGCTGCATTGATCTCGCGTTATTGCAGTCTGTGACACCTTTGTCGTGGCTTCAGTGCCTGCTGTTGCTATTGCTGCTGATGTCATTAATAATTTTTTGCAATGTGGAGACTCCAAGTTGGAACGCCATCTGGTGGGTTGCCTGTAGTGGAAGGGGTGTCAGAGGCATATTATACTATTTCTATTCTGGTGAAATTGATGCCACTTTAGTGTTGTGTGGCAATAATTTTTGGAAATGTGGAGACTTTAAGTTGGGACTCCTTTATGTGTGCTGCCTGTAGCAGTCGGGCTTCCAGACTGGCAGGCCTGCACTTAGTTTCTGTAAACTACCTGTGTTACTATCCTAACATTTTTCTACCAATAGTAGTCTACAAAACTGATATTTCTGTCACCTGAGCAGAAAAGCAGCTTGAACTGTTGCATGTGGTTTCAAGGCTCCCAGCACAGCAGGCCTACACTGGTCCCTCACCTACCTCATCTTAATTCGAACAGATCTGTAAATGTGGGACCAGACCCTGATACCTCATGCATGGCCGATGGCTCACACCTGCTGTGCCATTATAAAATTTCTACTGTGGGTTTATTGATACCACTTTTTCTGGTGTTTGCCCCTAATTGGAGCTGTTTTGGTCGCACTGAAGGTGTTGTCTATGTGTTTGGTTTTGCCTTCCATTGAATTCAATGGGGTTCGGATATGTTCATCGAACTGTTAGGCGAACATCAGGAAGTTCACTGATCAGAACCAAACTGAACGTTAAAAGGTTCGCTCATCTCTATTTGAGACTACTTAGGACTATGCTTTATGAAGAGACCTGAGTAGTGTCAAAAGCTTGCTATTTATTACGATCTTTTCAGATAGCCATTAAAAGGTATCAACCACTGAGGACTCTCAAATTTTAATATTTTTCTATCTACTGGCTAACACCGTACAAAGATATATTTTTCCTTTAACACATAATATACAATTAAGGTCCAGGTTCACAACAAATATAACACAACATAGCAGTTTATTTAAACAGATTAGTGTTAACTTACCTAGGAGAGAGTTTGAACTAAAGAGCAGTCCAGATAAAGAACAGAGAAGAACATTGTAGTAAGAATCAAAGGTCCCACTTTTTCCCTGGTCTTGGTTCCCCTGTGTCTCCATACCAGTCACGCTGGTACACTTTGAAGAGCTTTGTCTCTGCTGGGTTTCAGCACCAAGAAAGTTCAGAGTAATGAATTTTGGGTTGTGCAGCAAGCCTGTACGGAGTACAGAGTTCACTTGAGTTGTTCCTAAGTAGACAGGCATCAGCTGATGGAGATGGACACAAGTGTCTCTGTACAACATGGCATGCCTAATGATAGGCAGCTAGCTTTATTTATACCATTTAGCTTGGCCAGAAAGTAGATAGGTTGTCATGTCATCATATATGTTTTTTAATCTGTCTCTTCATCCACTTGTAGACTTAATAAGGTTCAATTATAGTGAATTGTCTGGAGTATTTTTGGTCATATTGTTTTCTTGAGGTAGAGGAAAACACCAGTTGTTACATTCCTGCCTAGGCCTGCATCTATGATAACTGCTTCTGTTTCTAGGAATCACTGCACTAACTCTTCGGGCAGCACTGGTGGTTGAGCAAAAGTCATGGCCGATGTCACTGGATGGCATAAGTGCTTGCTAGCTTATTGTAGAATACTGATGTGGCTGGGACTTGTGGTGACACACAGCAAAACAGAATGGGTATGTGTGCTGTCCAGCAGCTAAGCAGGAGTAATCAACTCTCTAATGTGACTAATGTGGTAGTGCCATGCCCAACCTAAACTCCCAGCATACTGCTGGCAGTCTCGTTTGTTGACTCCTCGTAATCTATTGCTCTTCTTTTGTTATTCTTATCCTGTTCTTAGACCAGTTTCTGAACCTGACTACTTCTGTCTCTGTAATTTCCCTGATCTGATTATAACTTGTCTGTTGTCTGACTTTGGTTTTAGTTGACCTCCTGGTATCTGACCCCAGTTATTCTTCTGACTTTGGAATTTCCCTCTAATTTTATCCCTGCTTCTATCCTTTCTGTTACTGACGACGTTAGACTGTTGTTGCCTCATGTTCGTTATTCTGACCATCTGATAATAGATGAGGGTAGAGTGCCTCTTTGTAAGTTTAGATTTCTGTGTAGGGGATAAAGGGTAAAGGGTGGAGTTCCTCTGAGATCTGCTACATCAAGTGACTACCGCCAAACCTTTCCACGGTAATCTTGCTTAAGCTCACAGCTTCAGCCATTTTTTAAATACTATGAAATAAAATTTGTTCACAGAAATGTCCAGCAATATAAATTAAAATCCACAAAAGTCACAGCAGTTGAAACAAAGTAGGTAATTCTATTAAAATAATAGTAGCAATGAAAAAGTTAAAAGCAGGTTGTGGGAATAAGTGCAAAAAGTCCCAGAGTTCTCAAAGTCATTAATTGAGAAATGAAATAGAACAAATTCATAGCAAACTTTAATGATCACTCAGTGCCGGCTTTCTAATGTCTGCTCTTCCTCCCAATAAAATGAAGAAACACCAGGCGGGTCATGATAGTGAAGTATTACATAAAACCAGGATCTTGCATGAAAAGTATTTATTACACTCTGCGTTCAAACATCACACACATTGCTCACTGTCCTATAGTTCACTGCCCCACTTGAATGTCGCTGGATTGGGTCGACTGGAGTGTGTCTTGTAGCTCTTAATCAACCCACTTAATATATCCAAAAAATGAAAACCGACTGCAATGGTTTTACAAAGATTTGAAATATTACCATGTAAAATCTAGAGCTCTTCTCCTTTTAAAACCTTAACTAAAGCTGAAGGACCTTTTAGTCATGAATGTAAGAAAAGTAGTTAAAGTACCTTTCATTCATAAATCCCCAACCAGGGATAGAGCTTTATCAGGAAACTGTTCACAATTTTTTTTTTTTTACTGGAGCCAGCAAATGCCAAAGGAAAAGGAGCGTTGTCAAAATTAACAACAGCACCAAGTAGAAAAATGTATATATTTAAAAAATAATTGGGTATTATTTCTTTCATAGTATATGAGAATCAGGAGACCTGTTTACTAAGAATAAAGCTCTCCCCTTGGTTGGGGATTTAAGAATGAAAGGTCATTTTCCTACTACTATTGCATTCACGACTTTAAGGTCCATTAGCTTTATCAAAAGTTTTAAAATGACTTAAATAACATTTTACAATTACTCATTAAAATTCATGATAATGTGGATGAAGTTACTAAAGGAAAAGGTTCTAGTTTTACATGGTAATTTTTCAAATGTTTCCAAACATATTTTAGTATGTTTTACATTTATGGATATGTAAAGTGGATTAACTAAGATGCAAGAGACAAGCCCTGGATGGAGCAACATAGCTAAACTTAATTCAGGCAGTGAACTACAAAACATTGAGTCATGTGTGTGATATTTGAATGCAGATTTTGATGGATCTTTTGTAAGTATAATAAATACATTGTGTGGGAGATCTGGACTTTATGCACTACTTCATTATTGTGGGCTTCTAGTGTTGTATTTTCTTAGTTTTACTAGAAGTAAAAGTGAATTCAAGTAAGCAGACACGAAGTGAAGTTTAGATCAGGAAAGTTTGCTCTGTATACATTCTATTTAATAGCTCATTTAATGACTTTGAGAACTCTGAGACTTTTAGTACTAGTTCCCAGAGTGGTGATAAGTTTTCATCATTTAGACAGACTTAACACCAGTGCAATCAACCCCACAACCATGTGAAATCAATTAATGAGTTACTTTCTGTTTTAATTAGAAACTGTAATTGTATTTTCAAGTAACTATTCAGAATAAACTAATGTGTCTGTATACATAAGAATAACAATATTTCTGGCCATTATATGACTTGTATCTTGCATTTTCACCATATTTTTCCTTTTCAGGCTATATTTCTTAATTTGGGACTGACCTTGAGCTGGTGGGAGCAGGCTAGCTGCTATGGTGTCTCCTGTACATAGAAAAGAACACAGAAAGGGATTCAAGTTATCCATTATTTCATTAGCTCATGGGGAGCAGCAGCATGGAGAAAATTAGATAGCTATACTGATCAGTGTAGATGTGAATCCAGCTCTGGAGGAGTTTAAATACTTGTTAGAAAGCCCAGTACAATCTTTCTATATTGCCCTCTGCCTGTTTTCTCACTTTGTTCCTCACTCCTTTTCACCTTTCCATAGAGTATAATAAAGGTGTAACCTGACACCTCACTGTGCTGGTAGTCTGCCTTGCTTTGACTAATAAAGATTTGAACTGGGTTTTATTTCAGAGTAGCTGGTGAATTCATAAGGCAGGGAATGGAGAAGAAGTGATTTACAAATGGAGAAAGAAATTGATTTCTCTGACAAAATATCATATAAAATTTCTAATTTCTAATATTTGTCTGTGCTAATGATTTATGCAAATTATGTTAAAAATGCTATTTAAAAAGAAAATGAGCAAATACCCTGCAGTAAATAAATAAATAGCATGAAAATAATATAGGGTAATTAGTTAACATAATTTTGATAAAAAAAATGTAAAAGCCATCCCACCATGTCAAGGTGACCCTATTTGAGATGGTCCTAACTAGTGTTGAGCGAATTTGTTCGGCATTTCAAATTCGTGTTCGTGAACGGTGTTCCGGCTTGAAACATGAACAAATTCGCTCAACACTAGTCCTAATCTCTAGTATTAAAACCTTACCTTATGTCAAATGACATAAATGTGAATAAGCACCAAGCAGGACCAAGACCCTGACTAATGGATACCCAAACATGGGGTGCTACATAAACTTAATGTCGAGTTCAAAGAAAAGGGAGGCCACGCCCTTATTTACACAAAGTGCAAAAACCTGAAACAAAAGCCCAAAGAAATCAACTGAGATATATGTTGGTATGCATGCAATGTCTAGGAGCATGTTCACACTGGCCACTAAACAAACAAAACCTAAAGATTAAAACAAAATGAGCAAATACTTGTCAGTAAATAAATAGCTATAGTGCATGAAAATAACATAGGGTACTTAGTTAACATAATTTTGATAAAAAAAAACATAAAAGCCATCCCACCACGTCAAGGTGACCCTATTCGGGACCGTCCTAATCTATAGTATTAAAACATTACCATATGTCAAATTTATATAAATGTGAATAAGAGCCAAGCAGGACCGAGTAGGGTCTCTATAGATTAGACTTGTTTTTTCAACACATCCCACAGATGCCTCATTGAGTTGATATTTGGGAAATTTGGGCACTGATTGAATATCTTGTACAGGTGGAGTTGTACATAATAACAGGCCCAGCAGTGATGTGGACAGTAGGGGTGGTACTATGCACACATCATTAGTGATGACAAGCATGGGGGTGGTGATATGTACCACATTCCTGCTATGAGCAGAGAAATGAGATGGGGAGGGACAAGTGATGTCACACACTGTCTCCACTTCCAGTTGGGGGAGTTTAAAACTCCCGATAGTATAGCAATATGACAGCGCATAGCCACACGTGGTGCTCGCGATTCCATAGCACTGCTATATGTGATTTATTCCTCAGCAATCTGGTAAGCTTATTCATTCATTTATTTTTTCAGTACCTTTTCTATTGGAGATTTCTGACTTTATATGAACAGAGTCCACAGTTATTACATCTTGGTTCCTTTAATGAATATCTAATTTCTTTGTCTTTAAATTTGATTCATATTGATTAAATACACTAAGGATTAGAGATGAGCGTTGTTCGACTGGAACTGTTTGCCAATCTCAAATTCGAGCTGTTTTGGGCGGTGTTCGAGCCGTTCATTGAACACGAACGATTTGAAAAAAATTCGGCTGTTCGAGGTTATGTTCGATAACAGTTCGTGCACCAAAATCATAACTGGATTTTTTCTCAGTAATGATGAAAATTAATGTTAATACGCAGTTTGAGTGTACAGCGGGGTGGGGGGAGGGGCAGGGGATGGATCTCTGCAGGAATAATGAAGATCTCCATTTTTTTTTTCTCTTTCCCGCATTTACAGTGGGGATGTGCAATCTGTCAGCCTATCAGCAGCGCACACACAGAGCGAAGTGCTTTTTTTCACACAAGCAAGGGCATGTGTCATTGGCAGTGTATGTCACATGTCCTTGCCCTATAAGACCCAGCCATTTTCCCCGTCGCCACCATTTTCTCACTGCTGCAGCTGCGTGTTAGACGGCACCGCTGTTGCTGTGTGCGCTATACCTTGTTAATTTCAAGCCAATTTTCGCACAAATCTACAGATAGCTTGGGAGTAGGGAATAGTTGTGATTGCAGTCCTTTTAAGGACTAGGTTACAGCATTTCCTACGACTTTTATCAGGCAGGTCTGTGCTCTTAAATAGATAGGTTGTTGGAGTAAAGACTAATTGTAATTGCAGTCCTTTTCAGGACTAAGTTACATCGTTCCTATCAGTTTTTGCCAGGCAGGTCTGTGCCAGTGCTATGCAAGTTTTTTTCACAGCATTTGGCTAAATCTAGCAAAGCTAATCCTTTTTGGCCTATTGCAGAGTGTGTTAGTCAGTGGAGTAGCCTATCTGTGTTGCAAGCTACACCACCTGTGTATAGAATACCAATTTTTTTACTGCACCTAGTGAAGTAAAACCTTTTGGGCATAGCATCATTCTATTAGTCCATCTATACTGACCTCCATCACGTTGCAAATTGAATATAATTTTTTTCTGCATCTAGCTCTGAAAAAATATTTGGCCTTTGAGCAGTGTGTGGAACTTGTTCTATTAGACCATCTATACTGACCTCCATCAGGTTGCAAATTTAATATAATTTTTTTCTGCATCTAGCTCTGAAAAAATATTTGGGCTTCTAGCAGTGTGTGGGACTTGTTCTATTAGTCCATCTATACTGACCTCCATCAGGTTGCAAATTGAATATATTATTTTTCTGCATCTAGCTCTGAAAAAATATTTGACCTTCTAGCAGTGTGTGGGACTTGTTCTATTAGTCCATCTATACTGACCTCCATCAGGTTACAAACTGAATATAATTTTTTTCTGCATCTACCTCTGAAAAAATATTTGGGCTACTAGCAGTGTGTGGGACTTGTTCTATTAGTCCATCTATACTGACCTCCATCAGGTTGCAAACTGAATATAATTTTTTTCTGCATCTAGCTCTGAAAAAATATTTGGCCTTTTAGCAGTGTGTGGGACTTGTTCTTTTAGTCCATCTATACTGACCTCCATCAGGTTGCAAATTGAATATAATTTTTTTCTGCATCTAGCTCTGAAAAAATATTTGGCCTTCTAGCAGTGTGTGGGACTTGTTCTATTAGTCCATCTATACTGACCTCCTTCAGGTTGCAAACTGAATATAATTTTTTTCTGCATCTACCTCTGAAAAAATATTTGGGCTTCTAGCTGTGTGTGTGACTTGTTCTATTAGTCCATCTATACTGACCTCCATCAGGTTGCAAATTGAATATAATATTTTTCTGCATCTAGCTCTGAAAAAATATTTGGCCTTCTAGCAGTGTGTGGGACTTGTTCTATTAGTCCATCTATACTGACCTCCATCAGGATGTAAATTGAATATAATTTTTTTCTGCATCAAGCTCTGAAAAATATTTTTCCTTCTAGCAGTGTGTTGGACTTGTTCTATTAGTCCATCTATATTGACCTCCATCAGGTTGCAAACCGAATATAATTTTTTTCTGCATCTAGCTCTGAAAAAATATTTGGCCTTCTAGGAGTGTGTGGGACTTGTTCTATTAGTCCATCTATACTGACCTCCATCAGGTTGCAAACTGAATATAATTTTTTTCTGCTTCTATCTCTGAAAAAATATTTGGCCTTCTAGCAGTGTGTGAGACTTGTTCTATTAGTCCATCTATACTGACCTCCATCAGGTTGCAAATTGAATATAATTTTTTTCTGCATCTAGCTCTGAAAAAATATTTGGCCTTCTAGCAGTGTGTGGGACTTTTTCTATTAGTCCATCTATACTGACCTCCATCAGGTTGCAAATTGAATATAATTTTTTTCTGCATCTAGCTCTGAAAAAATATTTGGCCTTCTAGCAGTGTGTGGAACTTGTTCTATTAGTCCATCTATACTGACCTCCATCAGGTTGCAAATTGAATATAATTTTTTTCTGCATCAAGCTCTGAAAAATATTTGGCCTTCTAGCAGTGTGTTGGACTTGTTCTATTAGTCCATCTATACTGACCTCCATCAGTTTGCAAATTGAATATAATTTTTTTCTGCAACTAGCTCTGAAAAAATATTTGGCCTTCTAGCAGTGTGTGGGACTTGTTCTATTAGTCCATCTATACTGACCTACATCAGGTTGCAAATTGAATATAATTTTTTTCTGCTTTTATCTCTGAAAAAATATTTGGCCTTCTAGCAGTGTGTGGGACTTGTTCTATTAGTCCATCTATACTGACCTCCATCAGGTTGCAAATTGAATATAAATTTTTTCTGCATCTAGCTCTGAAAAAATATTTGGCCTTCTAGCAGTGTGTGGGACTTGTTCTATTAGTCCATCTATACTGACCTCCATCAGGTTGCAAATTGAATATAATTTTTTTCTGCATCTAGCTCTGAAAAAATATTTGGCCTTCTAGCAGTGTGTGGGACTTGTTCTACTAGTCCATCTATACTGACCTCCATCAGGTTGCAAATTGAATATAATATTTTTCTGCATCTAGCTCTGAAAAAATATTTGGCCTTCTAGCAGTGTGTGGGACTTGTTCTATTAGTCCATCTATACTGACCTCCATCAGGTTGCAAATTGAATAGAATTTTTTTCTGCATCTAGCTCTGAAAAAATATTTGGGCTTCTAGCTGTGTGTGGGACTTGTTCTATTAGTCCATCTATACTGACCTCCATCAGGTTGCAAACTGAATATAATTTTTTTCTGCATCTAACCCAGACAATAGATTTGGCCTAATACCACAGTTTGGCCACTCAGCTCTGCTCGGTTCCCATCCATTGTTTTTTTGCGCAAACAACTCCAGAGTTGTGAATTAGTTAACCACCAAAATGAGTGGGAAAAGGCCTGCTGCTGGTTGAAAGAGGAATAGGCGTGTTGGGAAGTGGAAAAAAGGTTGTGTCCGTGGAGTAGGTGTTAAAGCAACAGTAACATCTGCAGAAGAAAGACCATCTTCCAGCAAAACTAAAATGTTTACATCTTTTAGCGGACAATGTGATAAGATCCCTTTCTTATGGCCACGCCAATCGCTACAAATTCCAGATGAGGCACAAAAACAGCAGGTGCTTCAACGGATATCAAGTGCTCCTTTAAGTGGGCTCTCCTCCACATCAACTTCAACATCACAAATACTCCAGTCGTCAGAGGAGTCACCCCAATCGCACTTGCTTCCTCACAGCTCCCAAATCTCCAGCTGCCCATCTGAGTATGAGGTAGAACAGATAGTTGAGTCTGCTGAGCTGTTTACTCATACTATAGCCTGGGAATCAGAGGTCAGCTCCAGCGCTTCTGTGAATCCAGTCGAGGAAATGATCTGCACTGATGCCCAGAATCTTTATGAGTCGGATCCAGGATCAGATGCAGAAGGTTCTTACCATAATGTTGACCCTCATTCCCAAACTGTAACTCCTGTTGGTGGAGACAATGAGGAAGACGATGATGAGACTCAAATACCTGATTGGAGCGACAACTTTAGTTTTTTGTCAGGGCAGGAACAGGTTGGCTCTGAGGACGACGGGTGTGATAACACACAGGGTGATGATGATGAGGCTGGAGATCCCACTTACTGTCAACCCACAGTTAGCCAAGAGATGAGGTCAGCAGAGGAGGTGGAGGAGGATGCTAGTGACGACGAGGTCAGATTGCGCCTTCCTGGACAGAGACGTAGTACTGGAAGCACGTCAACAACTGCATCCTCAAACACAACTCTGCATCTGACCACAAGTCGTGGTGGCTCTTCAGGTCGCATGGGTGCTAAGCCTTGCATAGCCTGGGCATTTTTTCTGATCGATAAAGATGACCCAAATCGTGTTATCTGTAACATTTGTCAGCAAAAGCTAAGTAGAGGCCAAAAAATACATAGTTTGAGTACTTCATGCATGAACCGGCACATGGACATGAATCATAAGTTGCAGTGGGAAGCTCACTGTGCTACAATGCGGCCTAGCCGGCTGGGCGAACCACCGTCTGCCACACCTTGTGCATCTGCAGCCTCTTCATCCTCTGTGACTGGGGGGACAGCAGTCACACCTGTTTTGGGACGCAGACCTGCCACCTCTTTACCCGCAACAGCCAGCGTGATTGGCAGGTCATCATTTTCTTTGGAGGTGGTAACACCAGCTGGTGTTCAGCGCTGTCCGACATCGATAGCACCACCTTTGGATCAAGGCAACCTAACATGTCCACCTGCATCTTCCTCACAGACCGGCAGTTTGCCGGGGACACCCTTCTCAACCCCGTCTAAGCACAACAGCCAGCCCTCAGTCCCTCAGATGTGGACATGTAAATGACCATTTACTCCTAGCCATGAGAAAGCTATGAGGTTGAATTTCACCATCTGCAAGCTCTTGGCTACAGAAATGCTGCCTTTCCGTCTGGTGGACACAGAGGATTTTCGAGACCTAATGTCCATTGCAGTGCCCCAGTACCAGATGCCCAGTCGGCCCTACTTCTCAAAGAAAGGTGTGCCTGCGCTCCACCAGCATGTCGCACACAACATCACCGCTTCTTTGAGAAACTCTGTGTGTGACAGGGTGCATTTCACCACAGACACTTGGACGAGTAGGCAGGGACAGGGGCGTTACATGTCGCTGACTGGGCATTTTGTAACTATGGTTACAGCAGGACAAGGGGCTGCTGTCCAAGTCTTGCCGTCCCCACGAGTTGTGCGTCAATCCTCTTTATGTCAAAGTTCCTCCACTTCTTCTGCCTCCTCAACCTCCTCTCAGTTCTCCACCTGCACCCAAAGCCTGTCTGGTCATGCCACAAGCTTCAAACTGCGCAGAAGGGATCCTGCACACCTCCTTACTATGCTGGCAGTAGGGCTCAACATCATCAGGCGGTTTTACTTTGAAATGTCTGGGAAATGTGAGTCACACAGCTGAGGAGTTGTGGTCAGCTCTGGAGAACCAATTTCATGAATGGTTGTCTCCACTGGACCTGAAACCAGGGAAGGCCGTGTGCGACAATGCTGCAAACCTGGGTGCGGCCCTTCGCCGGGGAAATGTCACACACGTGCCTTGTATGGCTCACGTGTTGAACCTGGTTGTCCAGCAATTTTTAGCCCACTATCCCCGACTAGATGGCCTTCTGCAGAGGGCACGGTCGCTGTGTGCTCACTTCCGCCGTTCGCATCCCGCAGCTCAGCGACTTACATCTCTACAGAAGTCGTTGGGCCTGCCACTTCACCGGCTAAAATGCGATGTGCCTACCCGGCGGAATTCAACTCTGCACATGTTGCAGCGACTGTGGCAGCACCGACAAGCCCTGGTGCAATACTTTCTGACGTATAGCCTGGGCCAACGGGATCCAGAGGTGGGGCAAATAACGCTGGAGGAGTGGTCTCAGATCAAGGACCTATGCACGCTTCTGCACAGTTTTGAAATGGCGACGAAGATGTTTAGTGCTGACGATGCCATTATCAGTATGACTATTCCGGTGATGTACATGCTGGAGCACATGTTAAACAGAATTCGGAGTCAGGTGGTGGCACAAGAGGAGGTGGAGGAAGTAGAGGAGGAGGAGTTGTATGCGGAAGGGCTAACATCTGCAAGGTCCAGACGGTCGGCAGCACCAAGACGACAGGCATGTGAGGGTGGGGGAGATGGTTTTACCGGGGCTCATGGTAGCAGCCAAACTAGTGAGGAAGGTGCAGGAGCCCAGGAAGAAGTGGAGGACGAACTGATGGAAGACTCATCAGATGAGGGAAACCTTCATCACATTTCTGTTGTGCGAGGTTGGGGGGAGAGGACAGAGGAAGGAAGCATGATTGTTACCTCGCCACCAGGGACTTGGTGCTCCTGGATGCGCAAGACACATGAGTGCCTTCTTGCTGCACTACCTGCAACATGACCCTCGAATTGGGAGAATTAGAAATAATCCTGACTACTGTGTTGCCACACTGTTAGATCCCCGGTACAAAAGTAAATTTGCAGAAATAATTCCTGCCATAGAAAGGGATGCACGCATGCAGGAGTATCAGCAGAGACTGTTGCAGAATCTTACATGTGCTTTTCCACAAAACACCAGTGGTGCACGTAGTGAATCTCACAGTTCCAACTTGCCAGCCGTCGGACCGTCGGGTGTTCATCACTCAAACCATAACAGAAACACAGTATCTGCTGGTAACATCAATTTTGCGGAATCATTTCACCACTTTTTTAGCTCATCCTTTGCAAGGCCACAGGAGACAAGAAGTCTGACACATAGTCAACGCCTAGAGACGATGGTACAGGAGTATCTCCAAGTAAACATTGAAGCCATGACTGTGTCACTAGACCCTTGCTCTTTTTGGGCTTCCAATCTGGATAAATGGCCGGAGCTCGACACTTACGGCTTGGAGATCTTGTCATGCCCCGCAGCCAGCGTTCTGTCTGAACGTGTGTTCAGCGCTGCTGGTGGTGTGCTGACAGATAAGCGCACGCGGCTCTCCACTGATAATGTAGACAGACTCACGTTCATAAAGATGAACAAATCATGGATCCAAAATGACTTTTCTACCCCTGTGTCATCCTGGGGAGAGTAAAAGCTTGATGATTGGTTAAAATCACCTCACCAACCGTTTTAAGCTTTCAAATTACTAATCATGTTTACCTGTATCCTGGCTGGAAAATAATTTGGGCTTTGTAGCAGTGTGCAGTACTGATTCTATTAGGCCATCTATACTAAGCTCCACCAGATTTAAAATTACTAATCATGTTTATCTGTATCTTGGCTGGAAAATTATTTGGGCTTTGTAGCAGTGTGCAGTACTGATTCAAAGTCTACAGGAGGAGGGGAGGATGTGGTCGTTCCAAAGGAAGAGGAGGAAGTGGAGGAGGATACAGAAGGGATAACAATATCTCTAACTTATAGACTATCGTCGCTCAGGCGGGTGCCAGGTGCCAAAGGAGGGTGGATTACAGCGATCAAGGGGGGCTCATTGTACCAGACAACCTGTTAGTGAAGGAGCAGGAGTCAAGGAACAAATGGAGGAGGATGAGGAGAAAGAGGTGATCCCCCTCTGCTGTCTGTGATTGGCGGGAGGGGACGGAGGAAGCAAGCTTCAGTGGTACCCCGCGACCAACACACCATGGACTTGGACCTCATGGAAGAGCCTGACACATGAGCGCCTTCTTGCTGAACTATCTGCAACATGATGCCCGTATTGTTAGGATTAGAAATAGTGCTTACTATTGGGTTGCCACTCTGTTAGATCCATAAATTTTTCCAGATGCTAACCACCCTGGAATGGGACGCATGCATGCTGGAGTATTGAAACACACTTGTAGACAACCTTAAGAGTGTTTTTCCCCAAGACAGCAGTGAGGCACACAGTGTGTATCGCAGTTCCAGACTTCGAACCCCGAGAACGTCGAGTCGTCAATGCAAAAAAAGCAGCAGCAGAAGTAAGTGGCTGAAACTATTTCTGTGAATCGTTTCACACATTTTTTTACACCAAACGGTGCACCAGCAGAACAGAGTACAAGTCTGATACGTAGTGAATGACAGGAGAGGATGGTGCAGGAGTATCTTGAGCTCAAAATCAATGCCATCAGGGAGTGTCTGGATCCTTTAGCATTTTGGTCTTCAAAAATGGAAGAGTGGCCTGAGCTTGCCTGTCACGCCTCGGAGGATTTGTGATGTCCGGCAGCCAGAGTTCTCTCAGAACGTGCCTTCAGCGCTGCTGGTGGTGTCCTTATGGATAAGCGCATCCGGCTGTCCCCTAAAAGTGTAGACCACCTAAATTTCATCAAGATGAACAAGTCACTGATCTCCAAGGACTTTTGCACACCAATCACAAATTGTGCAGACTAGGCGATGGTGTAATTTTTAGTGTGCTGCATTGATCTCGCGTTATTGCAGTCTGTGACACCTTTGTCGTGGCTTCAGTGCCTGCTGTTGCTATTGCTGCTGATGTCATCAATAATTTTTTGCAATGTGGAGACTCCAAGTTGGAACGCCATCTGGTGGGTTGCCTGTAGTGGAAGGGGTGTCAGAGGCATATTATACTATTTCTATTCTGGTGAAATTGATGCCACTTTAGTGTTGTGTGGCAATAATTTTTGGAAATGTGGAGACTTTAAGTTGGGACTCCTTTATGTGTGCTGCCTGTAGCAGTCGGGCTTCCAGACTGGCAGGCCTGCACTTAGTTTCTGTAAACTACCTGTGTTACTATCCTAACATTTTTCTACCAATAGTAGTCTACAAAACTGATATTTCTGTCACCTGAGCAGAAAAGCAGCTTGAACTGTTGCATGTGGTTTCAAGGCTCCCAGCACAGCAGGCCTACACTGGTCCCTCACCTACCTCATCTTAATTCGAACAGATCTGTAAATGTGGGACCAGACCCTGATACCTCATGCATGGCCGATGGCTCACACCTGCTGTGCCATTATAAAATTTCTACTGTGGGTTTATTGATACCACTTTTTCTGGTGTTTGCCCCTAATTGGAGCTGTTTTGGTCGCACTGAAGGTGTTGTCTATGTGTTTGGTTTTGCCTTCCATTGAATTCAATGGGGTTCGGATATGTTCATCGAACTGTTAGGCGAACATCAGGAAGTTCACTGATCAGAACCAAACTGAACGTTAAAAGGTTCGCTCATCTCTATTTGAGACTACATAGGACTATGCTTTATGAAGAGACCTGAGTAGTGTCAAAAGCTTGCTATTTATTACGATCTTTTCAGATAGCCATTAAAAGGTATCAACCACTGAGGACTCTCAAATTTTAATATTTTTCTATCTACTGGCTAACACCGTACAAAGATATATTTTTCCTGTAACACATAATATACAATTAAGGTCCAGGTTCACAACAAATATAACACAACATAGCAGTTTATTTAAACAGATTAGTGTTAACTTACCTAGGAGAGAGTTTGAACTAAAGAGCAGTCCAGATAAAGAACAGAGAAGAACATTGTAGTAAGAATCAAAGGTCCCACTTTTTCCCTGGTCTTGGTTCCCCTGTGTCTCCATACCAGTCACGCTGGTACACTTTGAAGAGCTTTGTCTCTGCTGGGTTTCAGCACCAAGAAAGTTCAGAGTAATGAATTTTGGGTTGTGCAGCAAGCCTGTACGGAGTACAGAGTTCACTTGAGTTGTTCCTAAGTAGACAGGCATCAGCTGATGGAGATGGACACAAGTGTCTCTGTACAACATGGCATGCCTAATGATAGGCAGCTAGCTTTATTTATACCATTTAGCTTGGCCAGAAAGTAGATAGGTTGTCATGTCATCATATATGTTTTTTAATCTGTCTCTTCATCCACTTGTAGACTTAATAAGGTTCAATTATAGTGAATTGTCTGGAGTATTTTTGGTCATATTGTTTTCTTGAGGTAGAGGAAAACACCAGTTGTTACATTCCTGCCTAGGCCTGCATCAATGATAACTGCTTCTGATTCTAGGAATCACTGCACTAACTCTGCGGGCAGCACTGGTGGTTGAGCAAAAGTCATGGCCGATGTCACTGGATGGCATAAGTGCTTGCTAGCTTATTGTAGAATACTGATGTGGCTGGGACTTGTGGTGACACACAGCAAAACAGAATGGGTATGTGTGCTGTCCAGCAGCTAAGCAGGAGTAATCAACTCTCTAATGTGACTAATGTGGTAGTGCCATGCCCAACCTAAACTCCCAGCATACTGCTGGCAGTCTCGTTTGTTGACTCCTCGTAATCTATTGCTCTTCTTTTGTTATTCTTATCCTGTTCTTAGACCAGTTTCTGAACCTGACTACTTCTGTCTCTGTAATTTCCCTGATCTGATTATAGCTTGTCTGTTGTCTGACTTTGGTCTTAGTTGACCTCCTGGTATCTGACCCCAGTTATTCTTCTGACTTTGGAATTTCCCTCTAATTTTATCCCTGCTTCTATCCTTTCTGTTACTGACGACGTTAGACTGTTGTTGCCTCATGTTCGTTATTCTGACCATCTGATAATAGATGAGGGTAGAGTGCCTCTTTGTAAGTTTAGATTTCTGTGTAGGGGATAAAGGGTAAAGGGTGGAGTTCCTCTGAGATCTGCTACATCAAGTGACTACCGCCAAACCTTTCCACGGTAATCTTGCTTAAGCTCACAGCTTCAGCCATTTTTTAAATACTATGAAATAAAATTTGTTCACAGAAATGTCCAGCAATATAAATTAAAATCCACAAAAGTCACAGCAGTTGAAACAAAGTAGGTAATTCTATTAAAGTAATAGTAGCAATGAAACAGTTAAAAGCAGGTTGTGGGAATAAGTGCAAAAAGTCCCAGAGTTCTCAAAGTCATTAATTGAGAAATGAAATAGAACAAATTCATAGCAAACTTTAATGATCACTCAGTGCCGGCTTTCTAATGTCTGCTCTTCCTCCCAATAAAATGAAGAAACACCAGGCGGGTCATGATAGTGAAGTATTACATAAAACCAGGATCTTGCATGAAAAGTATTTATTACACTCTGCGTTCAAACATCACACACATTGCTCACTGTCCTATAGTTCACTGCCCCACTTGAATGTCGCTGGATTGGGTCGACTGGAGTGTGTCTTGTAGCTCTTAATCAACCCACTTAATATATCCAAAAAATGAAAACCGACTGCAATGGTTTTACAAAGATTTGAAATATTACCATGTAAAATCTAGAGCTCTTCTCCTTTTAAAACCTTAACTAAAGCTGAAGGACCTTTTAGTCATGAATGTAAGAAAAGTAGTTAAAGTACCTTTCATTCATAAATCCCCAACCAAGGATAGAGCTTTATCAGGAAACTGTTCACAATTTTTTTTTTTTTACTGGAGCCAGCAAATGCCAAAGGAAAAGGAGCGTTGTCAAAATTAACAACAGCACCAAGTAGAAAAATGTATATATTTAAAAAATAATTGGGTATTATTTCTTTCATAGTATATGAGAATCAGGAGACCTGTTTACTAAGAATAAAGCTCTCCCCTTGGTTGGGGATTTAAGAATGAAAGGTCATTTTCCTACTACTATTGCATTCACGACTTTAAGGTCCATTAGCTTTATCAAAAGTTTTAAAATGACTTAAATAACATTTTACAATTACTCATTAAAATTCATGATAATGTGGATGAAGTTACTAAAGGAAAAGGTTCTAGTTTTACATGGTAATTTTTCAAATGTTTCCAAACATATTTTAGTATGTTTTACATTTATGGATATGTAAAGTGGATTAACTAAGATGCAAGAGACAAGCCCTGGATGGAGCAACATAGCTAAACTTAATTCAGGCAGTGAACTACAAAACATTGAGTCATGTGTGTGATATTTGAATGCAGATTTTGATGGATCTTTTGTAAGTATAATAAATACATTGTGTGGGAGATCTGGACTTTATGCACTACTTCATTATTGTGGGCTTCTAGTGTTGTATTTTCTTAGTTTTACTAGAAGTAAAAGTGAATTCAAGTAAGCAGACACGAAGTGAAGTTTAGATCAAGAAAGTTTGCTCTGTATACATTCTATTTAATAGCTCATTTAATGACTTTGAGAACTCTGAGACTTTTAGTACTAGTTCCCAGAGTGGTGATAAGTTTTCATCATTTAGACAGACTTAACACCAGTGCAATCAACCCCACAACCATGTGAAATCAATTAATGAGTTACTTTCTGTTTTAATTAGAAACTGTAATTGTATTTTCAAGTAACTATTCAGAATAAACTAATGTGTCTGTATACATAAGAATAACAATATTTCTGGCCATTATATGACTTGTATCTTGCATTTTCACCATATTTTTCCTTTTCAGGCTATATTTCTTAATTTGGGACTGACCTTGAGCTGGTGGGAGCAGGCTAGCTGCTATGGTGTCTCCTGTACATAGAAAAGAACACAGAAAGGGATTCAAGTTATCCATTATTTCAATAGCTCATGGGGAGCAGCAGCATGGAGAAAATTAGATAGCTATACTGATCAGTGTAGATGTGAATCCAGCTCTGGAGGAGTTTAAATACTTGTTAGAAAGCCCAGTACAATCTTTCTATATTGCCCTCTGCCTGTTTTCTCACTTTGTTCCTCACTCCTTTTCACCTTTCCATAGAGTATAATAAAGGTGTAACCTGACACCTCACTGTGCTGGTAGTCTGCCTTGCTTTGACTAATAAAGATTTGAACTGGGTTTTATTTCAGAGTAGCTGGTGAATTCATAAGGCAGGGAATGGAGAAGAAGTGATTTACAAATGGAGAAAGAAATTGATTTCTCTGACAAAATATCATATAAAATTTCTAATTTCTAATATTTGTCTGTGCTAATGATTTATGCAAATTATGTTAAAAATGCTATTTAAAAAGAAAATGAGCAAATACCCTGCAGTAAATAAATAAATAGCATGAAAATAATATAGGGTAATTAGTTAACATAATTTTGATAAAAAAAATGTAAAAGCCATCCCACCATGTCAAGGTGACCCTATTTGAGATGGTCCTAACTAGTGTTGAGCGAATTTGTTCGGCATTTCAAATTCGTGTTCGTGAACGGTGTTCCGGCTTGAAACATGAACAAATTCGCTCAACACTAGTCCTAATCTCTAGTATTAAAACCTTACCTTATGTCAAATGACATAAATGTGAATAAGCACCAAGCAGGACCAAGACCCTGACTAATGGATACCCAAACATGGGGTGCTACATAAACTTAATGTCGAGTTCAAAGAAAAGGGAGGCCACGCCCTTATTTACACAAAGTGCAAAAACCTGAAACAAAAGCCCAAAGAAATCAACTGAGATATATGTTGGTATGCATGCAATGTCTAGGAGCATGTTCACACTGGCCACTAAACAAACAAAACCTAAAGATTAAAACAAAATGAGCAAATACTTGTCAGTAAATAAATAGCTATAGTGCATGAAAATAACATAGGGTACTTAGTTAACATAATTTTGATAAAAAAAAACATAAAAGCCATCCCACCACGTCAAGGTGACCCTATTCGGGACCGTCCTAATCTATAGTATTAAAACATTACCATATGTCAAATTTATATAAATGTGAATAAGAGCCAAGCAGGACCGAGTAGGGTCTCTATAGATTAGACTTGTTTTTTCAACACATCCCACAGATGCCTCATTGAGTTGATATTTGGGAAATTTGGGCACTGATTGAATATCTTGTACAGGTGGAGTTGTACATAATAACAGGCCCAGCAGTGATGTGGACAGTAGGGGTGGTACTATGCACACATCATTAGTGATGACAAGCATGGGGGTGGTGATATGTACCACATTCCTGCTATGAGCAGAGAAATGAGATGGGGAGGGACAAGTGATGTCACACACTGTCTCCACTTCCAGTTGGGGGAGTTTAAAACTCCCGATAGTATAGCAATATGACAGCGCATAGCCACACGTGGTGCTCGCGATTCCATAGCACTGCTATATGTGATTTATTCCTCAGCAATCTGGTAAGCTTATTCATTCATTTATTTTTTCAGTACCTTTTCTATTGGAGATTTCTGACTTTATATGAACAGAGTCCACAGTTATTACATCTTGGTTCCTTTAATGAATATCTAATTTCTTTGTCTTTAAATTTGATTCATATTGATTAAATACACTAAGGATTAGAGATGAGCGTTGTTCGACTGGAACTGTTTGCCAATCTCAAATTCGAGCTGTTTTGGGCGGTGTTCGAGCCGTTCATTGAACACGAACGATTTGAAAAAAATTCGGCTGTTCGAGGTTATGTTCGATAACAGTTCGTGCACCAAAATCATAACTGGATTTTTTCTCAGTAATGATGAAAATTAATGTTAATACGCAGTTTGAGTGTACAGCGGGGTGGGGGGAGGGGCAGGGGATGGATCTCTGCAGGAATAATGAAGATCTCCATTTTTTTTTTCTCTTTCCCGCATTTACAGTGGGGATGTGCAATCTGTCAGCCTATCAGCAGCGCACACACAGAGCGAAGTGCTTTTTTTCACACAAGCAAGGGCATGTGTCATTGGCAGTGTATGTCACATGTCCTTGCCCTATAAGACCCAGCCATTTTCCCCGTCGCCACCATTTTCTCACTGCTGCAGCTGCGTGTTAGACGGCACCACTGTTGCTGTGTGCGCTATACCTTGTTAATTTCAAGCCAATTTTCGCACAAATCTACAGATAGCTTGGGAGTAGGGAATAGTTGTGATTGCAGTCCTTTTAAGGACTAGGTTACAGCATTTCCTACGACTTTTATCAGGCAGGTCTGTGCTCTTAAATAGATAGGTTGTTGGAGTAAAGACTAATTGTAATTGCAGTCCTTTTCAGGACTAAGTTACATCGTTCCTATCAGTTTTTGCCAGGCAGGTCTGTGCCAGTGCTATGCAAGTTTTTTTCACAGCATTTGGCTAAATCTAGCAAAGCTAATCCTTTTTGGCCTATTGCAGAGTGTGTTAGTCAGTGGAGTAGCCTATCTGTGTTGCAAGCTACACCACCTGTGTATAGAATACCAATTTTTTTACTGCACCTAGTGAAGTAAAACCTTTTGGGCATAGCATCATTCTATTAGTCCATCTATACTGACCTCCATCACGTTGCAAATTGAATATAATTTTTTTCTGCATCTAGCTCTGAAAAAATATTTGGCCTTTGAGCAGTGTGTGGAACTTGTTCTATTAGTCCATCTATACTGACCTCCATCAGGTTGCAAATTTAATATAATTTTTTTCTGCATCTAGCTCTGAAAAAATATTTGGGCTTCTAGCAGTGTGTGGGACTTGTTCTATTAGTCCATCTATACTGACCTCCATCAGGTTGCAAACTGAATATAATTATTTTCTGCATCTAGCTCTGAAAAAATATTTGGCCTTCTAGCAGCGTGTGGGACTTGTTCTATTAGTCCATCTATACTGACCTCCATCAGGTTGCAAATTGAATATATTATTTTTCTGCATCTAGCTCTGAAAAAATATTTGACCTTCTAGCAGTGTGTGGGACTTGTTCTATTAGTCCATCTATACTGACCTCCATCAGGTTACAAACTGAATATAATTTTTTTCTGCATCTACCTCTGAAAAAATATTTGGGCTACTAGCAGTGTGTGGGACTTGTTCTATTAGTCCATCTATACTGACCTCCATCAGGATGTAAATTGAATATAATTTTTTTCTGCATCAAGCTCTGAAAAATATTTGGCCTTCTAGCAGTGTGTTGGACTTGTTCTATTAGTCCATCTATATTGACCTCCATCAGGTTGCAAACCGAATATAATTTTTTTCTGCATCTAGCTCTGAAAAAATATTTGGCCTTCTAGGAGTGTGTGGGACTTGTTCTATTAGTCCATCTATACTGACCTCCATCAGGTTGCAAATTGAATATAATTTTTTTCTGCTTCTATCTCTGAAAAAATATTTGGCCTTCTAGCAGTGTGTGAGACTTGTTCTATTAGTCCATCTATACTGACCTCCATCAGGTTGCAAATTGAATATAATTTTTTTCTGCATCTAGCTCTGAAAAAATATTTGGCCTTCTAGCAGTGTGTGGGACTTTTTCTATTAGTCCATCTATACTGACCTCCATCAGGTTGCAAATTGAATATAATTTTTTTCTGCATCTAGCTCTGAAAAAATATTTGGCCTTCTAGCAGTGTGTGGAACTTGTTCTATTAGTCCATCTATACTGACCTCCATCAGGTTGCAAATTGAATATAATTTTTTTCTGCATCAAGCTCTGAAAAATATTTGGCCTTCTAGCAGTGTGTTGGACTTGTTCTATTAGTCCATCTATACTGACCTCCATCAGTTTGCAAATTGAATATAATTTTTTTCTGCAACTAGCTCTGAAAAAATATTTGGCCTTCTAGCAGTGTGTGGGACTTGTTCTATTAGTCCATCTATACTGACCTACATCAGGTTGCAAATTGAATATAATTTTTTTCTGCTTTTATCTCTGAAAAAATATTTGGCCTTCTAGCAGTGTGTGGGACTTGTTCTATTAGTCCATCTATACTGACCTCCATCAGGTTGCAAATTGAATATAAATTTTTTCTGCATCTAGCTCTGAAAAAATATTTGGCCTTCTAGCAGTGTGTGGGACTTGTTCTATTAGTCCATCTATACTGACCTCCATCAGGTTGCAAATTGAATATAATTTTTTTCTGCATCTAGCTCTGAAAAAATATTTGGCCTTCTAGCAGTGTGTGGGACTTTTTCTATTAGTCCATCTATACTGACCTCCATCAGGTTGCAAATTGAATATAATTTTTTTTCTGCATCTAGCTCTGAAAAAATATTTGACCTTCTAGCAGTGTGTGGGACTTGTTCTACTAGTCCATCTATACTGACCTCCATCAGGTTGCAAATTGAATATAATATTTTTCTGCATCTAGCTCTGAAAAAATATTTGGCCTTCTAGCAGTGTGTGGGACTTGTTCTATTAGTCCATCTATACTGACCTCCATCAGGTTGCAAATTGAATAGAATTTTTTTCTGCATCTAGCTCTGAAAAAATATTTGGGCTTCTAGCTGTGTGTGGGACTTGTTCTATTAGTCCATCTATACTGACCTCCATCAGGTTGCAAACTGAATATAATTTTTTTCTGCATCTAACCCAGACAATAGATTTGGCCTAATACCACAGTTTGGCCACTCAGCTCTGCTCGGTTCCCATCCATTGTTTTTTTGCGCAAACAACTCCAGAGTTGTGAATTAGTTAACCACCAAAATGAGTGGGAAAAGGCCTGCTGCTGGTGGAAAGAGGAATAGGCGTGTTGGGAAGTGGAAAAAAGGTTGTGTCCGTGGAGTAGGTGTTAAAGCAACAGTAACATCTGCAGAAGAAAGACCATCTTCCAGCAAAACTAAAATGTTTACTTCTTTTAGCGGACAATGTGATAAGATCCCTTTCTTATGGCCACGCCAATCGCTACAAATTCCAGATGAGGCACAAAAACAGCAGGTGCTTCAACGGATATCAAGTGCTCCTTTAAGTGGGCTCTCCTCCACATCAACTTCAACATCACAAATACTCCAGTCGTCAGAGGAGTCACCCCAATCGCACTTGCTTCCTCACAGCTCCCAAATCTCCAGCTGCCCATCTGAGTATGAGGTAGAACAGATAGTTGAGTCTGCTGAGCTGTTTACTCATACTATAGCCTGGGAATCAGAGGTCAGCTCCAGTGCTTCTGTGAATCCAGTCGAGGAAATGATCTGCACTGATGCCCAGAATCTTTATGAGTCGGATCCAGGATCAGATGCAGAAGGTTCTTACCATAATGTTGACCCTCATTCCCAAACTGTAACTCCTGTTGGTGGAGACAATGAGGAAGACGATGATGAGACTCAAATACCTGATTGGAGCGACAACTTTAGTTTTTTGTCAGGGCAGGAACAGGTTGGCTCTGAGGACGACGGGTGTGATAACACACAGGGTGATGATGATGAGGCTGGAGATCCCACTTACTGTCAACCCACAGTTAGCCAAGAGATGAGGTCAGCAGAGGAGGTGGAGGAGGATGCTAGTGACGACGAGGTCAGATTGCGCCTTCCTGGACAGAGACGTAGTACTGGAAGCACGTCAACAACTGCATCCTCAAACACAACTCTGCATCTGACCACAAGTCGTGGTGGCTCTTCAGGTCGCATGGGTGCTAAGCCTTGCATAGCCTGGGCATTTTTTCTGATCGATAAAGATGACCCAAATCGTGTTATCTGTAACATTTGTCAGCAAAAGCTAAGTAGAGGCCAAAAAATACATAGTTTGAGTACTTCATGCATGAACCGGCACATGGACATGAATCATAAGTTGCAGTGGGAAGCTCACTGTGCTACAATGCGGCCTAGCCGGCTGGGCGAACCACCGTCTGCCACACCTTGTGCATCTGCAGCCTCTTCATCCTCTGTGACTGGGGGGACAGCAGTCACACCTGTTTTGGGACGCAGACCTGCCACCTCTTTACCCGCAACAGCCAGCGTGATTGGCAGGTCATCATTTTCTTTGGAGGTGGTAACACCAGCTGGTGTTCAGCGCTGTCCGACATCGATAGCACCACCTTTGGATCAAGGCAACCTAACATGTCCACCTGCATCTTCCTCACAGACCGGCAGTTTGCCGGGGACACCCTTCTCAACCCCGTCTAAGCACAACAGCCAGCCCTCAGTCCCTCAGATGTGGACATGTAAATGACCATTTACTCCTAGCCATGAGAAAGCTATGAGGTTGAATTTCACCATCTGCAAGCTCTTGGCTACAGAAATGCTGCCTTTCCGTCTGGTGGACACAGAGGATTTTCGAGACCTAATGTCCATTGCAGTGCCCCAGTACCAGATGCCCAGTCGGCCCTACTTCTCAAAGAAAGGTGTGCCTGCGCTCCACCAGCATGTCGCACACAACATCACCGCTTCTTTGAGAAACTCTGTGTGTGACAGGGTGCATTTCACCACAGACACTTGGACGAGTAGGCAGGGACAGGGGCGTTACATGTCGCTGACTGGGCATTTTGTAACTATGGTTACAGCAGGACAAGGGGTTGCTGTCCAAGTCTTGCCGTCCCCACGAGTTGTGCGTCAATCCTCTTTATGTCAAAGTTCCTCCACTTCTTCTGCCTCCTCAACCTCCTCTCAGTTCTCCACCTGCACCCAAAGCCTGTCTGGTCATGCCACAAGCTTCAAACTGCGCAGAAGGGATCCTGCACACCTCCTTACTATGCTGGCAGTAAGGCTCAACATCATCAGGCGGTTTTACTTTGAAATGTCTGGGAAATGTGAGTCACACAGCTGAGGAGTTGTGGTCAGCTCTGGAGAACCAATTTCATGAATGGTTGTCTCCACTGGACCTGAAACCAGGGAAGGCCGTGTGCGACAATGCTGCAAACCTGGGTGCGGCCCTTCGCCGGGGAAATGTCACACACGTGCCTTGTATGGCTCACGTGTTGAACCTGGTTGTCCAGCAATTTTTAGCCCACTATCCCCGACTAGATGGCCTTCTGCAGAGGGCACGGTCGCTGTGTGCTCACTTCCGCCGTTCGCATCCCGCAGCTCAGCGACTTACATCTCTACAGAAGTCGTTGGGCCTGCCACTTCACCGGCTAAAATGCGATGTGCCTACCCGGCGGAATTCAACTCTGCACATGTTGCAGCTACTGTGGCAGCACCGACAAGCCCTGGTGCAATACTTTCTGACGTATAGCCTGGGCCAACGGGATCCAGAGGTGGGGCAAATAACGCTGGAGGAGTGGTCTCAGATCAGGGACCTATGCACGCTTCTGCACAGTTTTGAAATGGCGACGAAGATGTTTAGTGCTGACGATGCCATTATCAGTATGACTATTCCGGTGATTTACATGCTGGAGCACATGTTAAACAGAATTCGGAGTCAGGTGGTGGCACAAGAGGAGGTGGAGGAAGTAGAGGAGGAGGAGTTGTATGCGGAAGGGCTAACATCTGCAAGGTCCAGACGGTCGGCAGCACCAAGACGACAGGCATGTGAGGGTGGGGGAGATGGTTTTACCGGGGCTCATGGTAGCAGCCAAACTAGTGAGGAAGGTGCAGGAGCCCAGGAAGAAGTGGAGGACGAACTGATGGAAGACTCATCAGATGAGGGAAACCTTCATCACATTTCTGTTGTGCGAGGTTGGGGGGAGAGGACAGAGGAAGGAAGCATGATTGTTACCTCGCCACCAGGGACTTGGTGCTCCTGGATGCGCAAGACACATGAGTGCCTTCTTGCTGCACTACCTGCAACATGACCCTCGAATTGGGAGAATTAGAAATAATCCTGACTACTGTGTTGCCACACTGTTAGATCCCCGGTACAAAAGTAAATTTGCAGAAATAATTCCTGCCATAGAAAGGGATGCACGCATGCAGGAGTATCAGCAGAGACTGTTGCAGAATCTTACATGTGCTTTTCCACAAAACAACAGTGGTGCACGTAGTGAATCTCACAGTTCCAACTTGCCAGCCGTCGGACCGTCGGGTGTTCATCACTCAAACCATAACAGAAACACAGTATCTGCTGGTAACATCAATTTTGCGGAATCATTTCACCACTTTTTTAGCTCATCCTTTGCAAGGCCACAGGAGACAAGAAGTCTGACACATAGTCAACGCCTAGAGACGATGGTACAGGAGTATCTCCAAGTAAACATTGAAGCCATGACTGTGTCACTAGACCCTTGCTCTTTTTGGGCTTCCAATCTGGATAAATGGCCGGAGCTCGACACTTACGGCTTGGAGATCTTGTCATGCCCCGCAGCCAGCGTTCTGTCTGAACGTGTGTTCAGCGCTGCTGGTGGTGTGCTGACAGATAAGCGCACGCGGCTCTCCACTGATAATGTAGACAGACTCACGTTCATAAAGATGAACAAATCATGGATCCAAAATGACTTTTCTACCCCTGTGTCATCCTGGGGAGAGTAAAAGCTTGATGATTGGTTAAAATCACCTCACCAACCGTTTTAAGCTTTCAAATTACTAATCATGTTTACCTGTATCCTGGCTGGAAAATAATTTGGGCTTTGTAGCAGTGTGCAGTACTGATTCTATTAGGCCATCTATACTAAGCTCCACCAGATTTAAAATTACTAATCATGTTTATCTGTATCTTGGCTGGAAAATTATTTGGGCTTTGTAGCAGTGTGCAGTACTGATTCTATTAGGCCATCTATACTAAGCTCCACCAGATTTAAAATTAATAATAATTTTAAGCTGCATCTAGCCCGGAAAATAATTTTGGGGCTCCGAGAAGCGCAAGACACATAAGTGCCTTCTTGCTGCAATACCTGCAACATGACCCTCAGATTGTCAGAATTCGAAGTAATCCTGACTACTGGGTTGCCACACTCTTAGATCCCCCACACTCTTCGATCAACCTTTTCATTTTAATAAAGACCAAAAAAATGGTCATTTTTGAAATTATAAGCATTAGCAGGTTATTAGAAACTGAAATCAAACAGTTTTCAACTCAAAACTTTATTCTAGGTGATGTTACATTTGCACATAGGACCCCTTGTTCGAAAGGAGCTTCTGAACTCTCTCGTCCATTGAATTTGTCAGGTTTTGGATGGTTTCTGCTTCAATTGTTTTGCATGAGGACAGAATACCCTCCCAGAGCTGTTGCTTAGATGTGAACTGCCTCCCGCCATCATAGACACTCCTTTTGATGATGCTCCAGAGGTACTGAATGGGGTAGAGGTCAGGGGAGCATGGGGGTCACACCATAAGTTTGTCCCCTTTTATGCCCATATCAGCCAGAGATGCAGATGTGTTATGTGCAGCATGAGACGGTGCATTATCATGCATGAAAATTATCTTGCTGTGGAATACACGGTTCTTCTTCTTGAACCAAGGCAGGAAGTGCTGTTTGAGAAACTCCACATACATTATGGAGTTCATCTTTACCCCTTCAAGGATCCTAAAGGGGCTGACAATCTCTCTCCCCATGATTCCAGCCCAAAACATTACTCCACCTCCTCCTTGTTGGCGCTGTAGCCGTGTTTGCGTGGGGTGTCCATCAACCAGCCATCCTCCACTCCATCCATCAGGACCATCGAGCGTTGCACGGCACTCATCCGTGAACAAAACAGTTTTGAAATCAGTCTTAATGTAATGTTTGGCCCACTGGAGCCGTTTATGCTTGTGTGCAGTGGATAGAGGAGGTCGACAGGATGGCGTACGCACAGCTGCAAACCTCTGAAGGACCCTGCATCTTGCTGTTCGGGGGACGTTGGAGGCACCAGCAGCTTCAAAAACTTGCCTGCTGCTATGACAAGGCTTTTTTGCCACTGCTCTTTAAACCTGATGTAATTGTCTGTAGGAAAGAGTCCTCAATTTGCCCTTAACAGCACGCACATGTGTGTACTGTGAATCAGCTACATACTTCTTGATTGCCAAGACACTTCATCCTGATCATCGCACAATGTTGATTGTAGTCATGCCTTGACCTAAACACTCCACAATTTGTTGCTTCTCAGCAGCCGACACATCCTTTTTCTTTCCCATTTTGGCAGAAAATGTAGGCTGCTTAATAATGTGGGACAGCCTTCTTAAGTAGTCTTGCCGTTCATTGGACACACCTGCCAAACTAATTAGCACAGGTGTCTGCAATTGCTTACAGTGATATAAAGAGCCCTGACACACATCACCATCAATGAGTGTAACTTATAAACAAACAGATTCTTCCCTTATCACTCCTAAACACTTTTTGCATAATAATTTGGAACACAGTGCACATGTGCTTTTCCACAAAACACCAGTGGTTCACGTAGTGAATCTTACAGTTCTAACTTGCCAACCGTGGTCTGTATGGAGTTGTTCAATAAAAGGCCCAAAATTAAGATAACATAGACGGGAGAGGTCTCTATGAATAGGAATTCCTAAGAATTTGATACCCTGTGAGGGCCAGGCAAAGGGAAAATTGGACTGGATGGAATCCTGTATGGATTTGGGGAGGGAGACATCGAGGGCCTCAGACTTCGCTGTATTGATTTTAAAATTTGACCATGTAACAAAGTGACCTATTTCAGCCATAACAGCCTGCTGATGGATATAAGTGATTGACATCATCAGCAAATGCAGAGCACTTGTACTCGGTTCCTCCTACCTCAATCCACCTAATATTGGGGTTATGGCGAATTGATGAGAGCAGGTGCTCCGACACTAGGATGTATAAGAGAGGGGACAGAGGACATCCCTGCCTTGTCCCATTGGTGATTATGAAAGGTGATGAAAATGTTCTGACGCGCCCCCTGGGCCTTGGGACATCCGGAGCCGGACCATTTTTGGTGGATGCTGGTGGTTGTAGTCTCCGTGGCGGCGACCCGGTTCCGTGGCTCAGGGCGGTCAAACCAGTGGCGGAACTATTTATGTGGTTTTGATGTTTAAATGTCCGACTACGCCACCCGTGGATTGCGGTCAGAGTGAACCGCCGCTGCAGGGCAGACCGCTGAGGCTGGTGTTGTGGGTGCAACAGAGCGTAGCATAACTCCCCACGGGAGGAGTATAGCCTCAGGGCAGTGTATGCGGAGGATGGGGGTGATGGTGCAGGGCAGCAGCAGTAACGACACGGAGTCAGTGATGCAGTCCAGGGCCTTTACTCACAGTTCTTATTATCCAGACCACTTCTGCAGGTAACGGCAGCCCACGTCGTACTGTGCTCACCAGGTGAGGGGCTCAGACAACTCCCAGATAACTTTGGAGCGCTTCACAGGACCCCCTTTGTGTGTCCTTTGTCTGGCCTTTCTTACCAACCCTTCTGTCCGGCTGCCTCGGGCCTCCTCTTGGTAAACTTGGTGCCTGTTTCCCTGACCCTATGTGCTGCCCTCCCAGCGGGTGTAGCGAGGGGCTGTGCCACATAAAATGTCACAGCCTCCGGTTTCTAGCTGAGGGTCGTTTCCCGCCTCCACTAGTTTCGGGGACCGGTCTCCCCCTTTGGCCTGACCCCTCCACGCAGGTGGATTCGGGCGTGCGGTGGCGACTCGCCCATCCACTCCCCTGGGATCCCTTCGTTCCTCGTTCCTGGAGCCTTCTCCGCTCCTCTTCCTTCCTTCTCCCTCTTCCAGGCCTGGGCCACTGTTACTAGGCCCGCCTCTGGAGCAGAGCTCATGCAGAGCCCCTGCTCCCTGTCACTTCTGCTCAGACTTCTCTGCACTGAACTAAGATGGTGCCCACCTTTTATACTCCCTTCTCAAAGCACCCAGGAACTGCTTCCTCCCTGCTCCTGCACTACAGGGTTCCCCTTCCTCAGTGTTCCCTCCCCTCACTCCAGCCAGGGACAGGGACTGTCGTGCCCATCTCAGGGGCATATTGGTCGCCCTGCCCCACGGCAATGTGGTGTAATGCATGCAGGTGTCGGGGTCCTGATCCACACTCCATCCTTACCTGAGAGTGAGATATCACACCTCTGGGTGAGGTGCAATACCTCTGCAGCAACCGAGCCCTTGGGGTGCTACAGTTCCATTTATCTTCAGCCTAGGTGACGCATTGCGATACAGGGCCGTGATTTTGGCTATAAAAGGGTCCCCTAGACCCCTACCCCAAGCTTTTTAAGAGAATAATATATGGCGTGCCAGGAGACTCTATGGAATGCTTTCTCAGCATCCAACGAGAGTATCTAATTACAAATTTTTAACTGCATCTAGCCCAGGAAATACTTTGTGCCTAGTAGCAGTGTCTGCTAGTCAGCGGATTATCCCGGCTGTTAAGCAAGCTACACCACCTGTAGTTTGGACACTTAATTTTTTCAAAGGAAATGCTTAGGGACCACGGGATACTCAGTGAAGAGCATCAGGAGGGACCCCAAGGCATAGGGGCTGGGACTGGCGGTAGGACGCCTTGCGGTGGACAGCCGTGCTCGATCCTTATAAAAGTTTTTTAACTGCAGCAGCTTTAGTGGACGCTACTGGAGCTGGAATTACGCGGCTGCTGGCATGAGACTTGCCCTCCAATAGATCCTTGTAAAAGGATTTAAAGTGTATTCATTCAAATTAGAGAGACAATTTAAATTAAAAAGCTTAGAGCTGCCTCCACCACAGGGGGGCTCGCTCGACCCACCAGCGGACAGGCACCAGTATTGGGAGAGGGGGGCTGGCCATCAGGGTCCACCGCAGCTCTGGCACAAACTCGGCGACACGGAGATGGCACGGGCAGGAACGGACTGGCCGTGTCGGCTTCTCACTTTTTGGATTTTAGAAGGGCAAGACATGCCTATATCTGTGTCTCCCCCTCCTTTTACTCCTCCACCTCTTTTCTTTTCGCATGACTATATGTACTTGTCACTTTTCCTTGTGTTAGTTATGTCTTCTGAGCAGTTTGTCAGCTTTTGGACACCTTTGAAGGTGTTTTCTATGTGTTTCTATGTGTTTTTGTTTGCCTGCCATAGGTTTTAACGGTGTTCGAAGGTGTTCGACGAACAGTTCGATGAACAGTTCGGCGAACACAAGGGTGTTCGACGAACCGAACCGAACTCGAACACTACGGGGGTGGCTCAACACTACTAAGGATGGCTCCTACTGCTTGTCATATTAGAACCTATGACTTTGAGACTATTTGTCTCTCCTAGATATTGGTCGTGCATAAATAAGTTTTCTATATTTATTATGAGTATAGCATACGTATGTGAGCATTATTTCCATTCTTACTATGTATATAAGAATACACGTGATGGGGAATATGTCACTGAAACTATAAAGAGTTAAATGATTGGTTTAAATAAAACTTTATTTTGTTATGTTTGGAATATATGTTGAAGTATTCTGGTGTTTTGAAATGTTATCTCCTTGATTTTTGTGCTATGCAGTGTTTGAGAAAGACCCATATTGGGGGTCGAAACGTTACACAATTTTCATGGGATTGTTTCATAAATAAATTAAAAATTTCTTTTGAACATTTTTTGGAGTGCCAAGTATTTTACAAGTGTAATTTTTTAAGTATGGCAGGGATGCTGAAAAAAGACCGCTGCCATTACTGAATCCAGTTATTTTGAAGAGGCGAACTTGGTCTGCAACAGTTTTTAGGTAGATGGTAATAGAGAAATAACCATCCACATTAATGCTAAGAAATAACGGTCTGCAATCAGAACACTGTCCAAGACATTATGCTGCCTCTTTTTACTTACTACTTTTCATAATGCATCCTTGTACCATCCATTCCTCATTAAAGCAATCCAGAAACACCTGTGATTCATTTGATTTTAAAGAATATGTCATGATTAAACTAGATCACCTTCTTCCACCACTCCATGGTTCTGTTTTTATGCTCAAACTCTTTTTTTATGGATGGACTCTCTGTCAAGTCTGAAACTATGCAGCCCTATACTAAATGAGCTGTAGTGTTCCAACACATTTTTTATCATAGCCAGAATTAACTTGTTCATCAATCTCTAACTTTTCTGTGGGATTGAACCAAATGGGCTAGTTTTTACTCATCATGCACATCACTTGGCCCTCACCAATTTGTTATTGTTTTTTATTACATTTGGTATGTAGGTACTGATGAATGTATAAAAGTACATGCCACAAGACCTGTTTTAAAAATACTCCGACCCACTCATCTAGCCATCAGAATTTGTCCAGTTTAAAAGTTGATAAGATCCTTATGCTTCCCGGTTTTTGTTTCTATAAATTACAAAACTGATTGTTTACTCTCTGCTTAATAAACCATACCATTAAAAACCTTATGAACCTAGTAATATGGGGTGCAAAATACATTCATCAACATTCATGGGTTGATTGCAATTACTTCTGCACTCTTATATCCTAGAATAATGAGGACCATGCCTCCAATCAACCAGACACTTTAGCCTCCTAAAGACAGGAGCAGACAGCCTACATTTTTGTAGATTTATGAGGCAACATGACAGATTTATTTGGAAATGCTCTAAATCTTTTCTGTGCTGATTTACCCCCAAAAAATGTAAAAACAAGAATATTTTCATTTCCTTAAACCGCATTCTCTCTCACAGTGAGTGATTACATGCAACAAATTTGGCTTTAACCTGCATATTATCAGTTTACATCAGTTTATCTGAAACAGATAACATTATTGGAGAATTGCTCCTTATTAACTTAAATTGTAATTAAATGATTAACTAGAATGACCCTTTTTTAATTACCATTTTGATTTTCTCTTCTACATAGTAGTATGTTTATGTTCATGCTAAATTGAGTATCAACCTTTATATCTTGCATCAGAAGAATCGTTCCTACTTTAATCCCTAGCTTGAAATAAGAAGATTAATGAAAAATGTCACAGTGATACATGGCATAGTTAGAATACAATGATTGTTTTTAATCAGCTAGACGTTATTTGCAATATTGAATCATAACTTTTTTCTTACATCTCAAGGACACTGTGACCTTACAAGGCTGTAGTAACAAACTTCAAATATGGAGCTGGTTATAGTGATTTACACCTACTGTTCTCTCTTTTTATTTTTTCAGGAATCATGTTGTTCCTCTCTCTCTCTAGCACAAAGTGCTATTATGGATTTTAATTACATTCCCTGAAAACCGTTCTGTTAACAACAACCTTTCATGATTGCATGAATCATTCAGCTGAGATAAGCATCAGATGGAGATAACAGAGGAATACTTTTACTCACTAAAATTATCTTTAACTTATACTGTTGGAAGAATGTTTCATGTAGGAAACTGAACTCTGAAAGCTTCATTTGAAGTAATATTCAAAAGCTTTAGAAATGAAGTGAGAGTGCAGTATTAGTAGTTGACAAACTAAAGATCTTGATGAAAGCAATGGCAATTTTTCAATAGCAGGTACTATTCATCTGATAATGTTCAAAAACAAATGAGAATTAATTAATTCTCTTTAGCAGAGATCTAGCGTATCCAAGAGTTTACAGATTTTTGGATAGCAGAAGTCAACAAGTGTTGCTATGATGCTTCCGAATGTCCACAACCAAGTAACATTAACCACTTCGCGCTAGAGCCTGTTTTTGCCTTCGTGACCGGGCCAAATTTTTCAATTCTGACCACTGTCAATTTATGAAGTAATTACTCTGGAACGCTTCAACGGATCCCGATGATTCTGAGATTGTTTTTTCGTGACATATTGTACTTCATGATAGTGGTAAAATTTCTTCGATATCACTTGCGTTTATTTGTGAAAAAATCGGAAATTTGGCAAAAATTTTGAAAATTTTGCAATTTTCAAACGTTGAATTTTCATGCCCTTAAATCAGAGAGATATTTCACACAAAATAGTTAATAAATAACATTTCCCACATGTCTACTTTACATCGGCATAATTTTGGAACCAACATTTTTTTTTGTTAGGGAGCTATAAGGGTTAAAAGTTGACCAGCGATTTCTCATTTTTACAACAAAATTTACAAAAACATTTTTTTAGGGACCACATCATATTTGAAGTCACTTTGAGGGGTCTTTATGACAGAAAATACCCAAAAGTGACACCATTCTAAAAACTGCACCCCTCAAGGTGCTCAAAACCACATTCAATAACTTTATTAACCCTTCAGGTGCTTCACAGGAATTTTTGGAATGTGGAAGAAAAAAATTAACATTTAACTTTTTTCACAAAAATGTTACTTTAGACCCAATTTTTTTTATTTTCGCAGGGGTAACAGGAAAAAATAGACCCCAAATTTTTTTGTGCAATTTCTCTTAAGCGCGCTGATATCCCATATGTGAGGGAAGACCACTGTTTGGGTGCACTGCAGGGTTCGGAAGGGAAGGAGCGCCATTAGACTTTTTGAATGTAAAATTTGTTTGAATAATTAGCAGACACCATGTTGGGTTTGGAGAGCCCCTGATGTGCCTAAACAGTGGAAACCCCCCACAAGTGACACCATTTTGGAAACTAGACCCCTTAGGGAACTTATCTAGATGTGTGGTGAGCACCTTGAACCCCCAGGTGTTTCACAGAAGTTTACAATATTGAGCTGTAAAAAAAAAATTTTCACATTTTTCCCACAAAAATGTTTTTCATCCCCTAATTTTGCATTATCATAAGGGTAACAGGAGAAATTGCAACATGAAATTTGTTGTGCAATTTCTCCTGAACACGCCGATACCCCATATGTGGAGGCAAACCACTGTTTGGGCGCACAGCAGGGTTTGGAAGGGAAGGAGCGCCATTTGACTTTTTGAATGTAAAATTTGCTTGAATAATTAGCGGACGCCATGTTGCATTTGGGGAGCCCCTGATGTGCCTAAACAGTGGAAACCCCCCACAAGTGACACCATTTTGGAAACTAGACCCCTTAGGGAACTTATCTAGATGTGTGGTGAGCACCTTGCACCCCCAGGTGCTTCACAGAAGTTTATAATATTGAGCCGTAAAAATAAAATTTTCACATTTTTCCCACAAAAAATGTTTTTCATCCCCTAATTTTGCATTATCATAAGGGTAACAGGAGAAATTGCACCATAAAATTTGCTGTGCAATTTCTCCTGAGTATGCCGATACCCCATATGTGGGGGAAAACCACTATTTGGGTACACTGCAAGGTTCGGAAGGGAAGGAGCGCCATTTGACTTTTTGAATGTAAAATTTGTTTGAATAATTAGCGGACGCCATGTCGCATTTGGGGAGCCCATAATGTGCCTAAACAGTGGAAACCCCCCACAAGTGACACCATTTTGTAAACTAGACCCCTTAGGGAACTTATCTAGATGTGTGGTGAGCACATTGGGAGACATAATAAACAAATCAGTAGCAGGTGAAGAATTGGTTTTATTTACTTTTTTACGCCGTTCCTCGTGCGGTATAAGTGATTAGACGACCTTATTCTTCGGGTCGGTGCGATTACAGAGATACCAGATTTATATCGGGTTTTTATGATTGACAACTGTCACACACTAAAAGACGCTTTTCTTTGCAAATTCTAGTTTTTGCATCGCCATATTTTGAGAGCTATAATTTTTCCATATTTTGGCCGACAGAGTCATGTGATGGCTTGTATTTTGCGGGACGAGTTGACATTTTTATTGGTACCATTTTTGGGTACATGACATTTTTTTATCGCTTTCTATTACGTTTTTTGGGAGGTAAAATTAACAAAAACTAACAATTCAGGAATTGTTTTATGAGGTTTTTTTTATGCCGCTCTGCGTGTGGTAAAAGTGATCAGGCAGCATTATTCTTCGGGTCAGTACGTTTACAGCGATACTACACTTACTGTATATTTTTTTATGTTTTGGCGCTTTTACACAATAAAACAATATTATACAAAAAATATTTTTTTTGCATCGCTTTATTCTGAGCGCTATAACTTTTTTATTTTTCGGCTGATGGAGCTGTATGGCGGCTTGTTTTTTGCGGAACAAGATGACGTTTTCAGAGGTACCATTTTTATTTCCATTTTGCTTTTTGATCGCATTTTTTTCCACTTTTTGTTTGGCAATATAAGGAAAAAGCATAGTTTTTTGCTCCGTTTTTTATTTATTTTTATTACGGTGTGCACAGAAGGAGTTAATTAGTGTGACAGTTTTATAGCTTGGGTTTTTTCAGATGCGGCGATACCAAATATGTGTACTTTTTTTATTTTTGCATTAATATTCGGATTTATAGGTTTAATATTTTATTTATTTATTTTTATTTATTTTGTAATTTTTTTTTTAACAGTTTCAAAACATTTTTTTACTCTTTTTTACATTTTTACTTAGTCCCTGTATGGGACATTAATTTTTATTTTTCTGATCACTGATCTCATGTAATGTAATAGACATATATTACATTACATGAGATCTTCACTGACTGTTTCACAGTCAGTCTCCTGCCTGGCTTCAGCTGCAGGCTGAGCCAGGCAGGACACCATATATGGCAGATCTGGAGGCGGTCATGTGACCTCCAGCTGCCATAGCAAAGTCAGGTCCTGGAAGGTATAAGGGGGCCGTCGGAGAGGTAAGTGGACGACCCCCTCTCCTCCTGCTGTCTTCTATATGCCGCGATCACTATAGATCGCGGCATATAGAAGACAGCGAAGGGTTAACATCACTGGGACCTGATGTTCCCTGTCAGAGCTATCGCTCTGCACCGCTCCCACAGCGCTTGCAGGACCCTGCAGGTCCTGAGCGCTGCGGGACCACCCACCATTTTTAAACGTCCGCGCTGCACAGAGCCCAGGCAGCGCGGACGTTTATCTACAGTGGACGGTCGGGAAGCAGTTAAAACCATTTAGGGTACGTGCCCACGATGCATTTTTCAAGCGTTTTTGCTGCGGAATTTGTGCAGCGTAAACGCTTGTAAAACGCTTGGTAATCTGTCACCCATGGTCACCAATGACATTCCGCAAGTTCAATGCCCATGCTGCGGAATTTTCCACAGCGTTTTTTGATGTGCAGAAAAATCCGCAGCATGTCCATAATTTGTGCGTTTACGCATGTGGAATTGCCTTCTTCAATGCATTAGAAAAACACAAGGCAATTCCGCATGTCCAAAACCGCAAAAAACGCGCAAAAAACGCGTGTGAAATTATGCATTGTTTTTCCAGGCAAGGACATGCAGAAATGAAGCGGAGATTTTTCGCTTCATTTCTGCATCGTGGGCACATAGCCTTAATGAGTTTTCACGTTTCTTCCTACTGTTCTATTTTCATTTAAATGTTTCATATTTTGCACCTCCATACCATCAAACTTTTGGAATTCCACAGCAAATGATCACCATTGCATACTGTTTTCTATATTTTAATATACACTGCTCAAAAAAATAAAGGGAGCACTCAAATAACACATCCTAGATCTGAATGAATTAAATATTCTCATTGAATACTTTGTTCTGTACAAAGTTGAATGTGCTGACAACAAAATCACACAAAAATCATCAATGGAAATCAAATTTATTAACCAATGTAGGCCTGGATTTGGAGTCACCTCCAAAATTAAAATGGAAAAACACACTACAGGCTAATCCAACTTTGATGTAATGTCCTTAAAACAAGTCAAAAGGAGGTAAGTATTGTGTGTGGCCTCCACGTGCCTGTATGACCTCCCTACAATGCCTGGGCATGCTCCTGATGAGGTTGCAGATGGTCTCCTGTGGGATCTCCTCCCAGACCTGGACTAAAGCATCTGTCAACTCCTGGACAGTCTGTGGTGCAACGTGACATTGGTGGATGGAGCGAGACATGATGTCCCAGATGTGCTCCATCGAATTCAGGTCTGGGGAATGGACGGGCCAGTCCATAGATTCTATGCCTTCATCTTGCAGGAATTGCTGACACTCTCCAGATACATGAAGTCGGGCATTGTCCTGCATTAGGAGGAACCCAGGGTCAACCGCACCAGCATATGGTCTCACAAGGGGTCTGAGGATCTCATCTCGGTACCTAATGGCAGTCAGGCTACCTCAGGCGAGCACATGGAGGGCTGTGCGGCCCTCCAAAGAAATGCCACCCCACACCATTACTGACCCACTGCCAAACCGGTCATGCTGAAGGATGTTGCAGGCAGCAGATTGCTCTCCACAGCGTCTCCAGACTGTCACGTCTGTCACATGTGCTCAATGTGAACCTGCTTTCATCTGTAAAGAGCACAGGGTGCCAGTGATAACTTCACCAATCATGGTGTTCTGTGGCAAATGCCAAGCATCCTGCATAGTGTTGGGCTGTGAGCACAACTCCCATCTGTGGATGTCGGGCCCTCATACCACCCTCATGGAGTCGGTTTCTAACCATTTGTGCAGACACATGCACAATTGTGACCTGCTGCAGGTCATTTTGCAAGGTTCTTGCAGTGCTCCTCCTGTTCCTCCTTGCACAAAGGCGGATGTAGCGGTCCTGCTGCTGGGTTTTTGCCCTCCTATGGCCTCCTCCACGTCTCCTGGTGTACTGGCCTGTCTCCTGGTAGTGCCTCCAGCCTCTAGACACTACGCTGACAGACACAGCAAACTTTCCTGCCACAGCTCGTATTAATGTGCCATCCTGGATGAGCTGCACTACCTGAGCAACTTCTGTGGGTTGTAGAGTCCGTCTCATGCTACCACGAGTGTGAAAGCACAACCATCATTCAAAAGTGACCAAAACATCAGCCAGAAAGCATTGGTACTGAGATGTGTTTTGTGGTCCCCACCTGCAGAACCACTCCTTTGTTGAGTGTGTCTTGATAATTGCGAATAATTTCCATCTATTGTCTATTCCATTTGCAAAACAGCATGTGAAATTGATTGTCAATCAGTGTTGCTTCCTAAGTGGACAGTTTGATTTCACAGAAGTTTGATTTACTTGGGGTTATATTCTGTTGTTTATGTGTTCCCTTTGTTTTTTGAGCATTGTATATAGATCAATAGCTATTTCTTGCTTTCTTATTGATTATTAATTTCTCTGGATTAGAGTTAAAGGAATTTCTGGGCACACAGATTAATATTAAAACACTGTAAAGCCTATGGCAAATAAAGAAAATTCATAATTTCCTTCCTGTTAAAATTCTGTTCAATTCTTGAGTTGTCACATGTGGTCATAGGACCTCCTACTCCTTACTGCTATTATTATGTAACAGTTAAAATGCTAAAAAACTGCAACTGACTAGAGATTCTGACCCATCAGTCTCTAGCGGTTCCTATGTGGACTGGAATAGCCCCAATAACAGACTCAACTACTGCAGCTCGGAGCTATGCTGCCTAAAAGGCCATCGAGCGCTTGACGCCCCACCAAAGGAACCGGAAGGCAGAACAGAGTGCAATTTACCTACAGAAAGGAAGGGGTGGTGAGATAGAAAGAGATTCCAGAGTGAGTTAAAACAAAGCACGAAATAGAAAAGATAAAGTATGTACTGCTAGAGAGTATGCCGCCTACTTCAGCCTGCTTCCTAAACAAGAAACAGAAGATAGATGCAGGGTAAAAAGCATATTCAGCAGAAAGATAAACCCTAGCTGGTCTTTCACTGACTTAAATAAACAACGGCAGTATTGCTGGATATCCAAATAAGAATATCATCAGCAGGAAACACCAGCAGGGGGAAAGTATATGTATCAGCACCCAAAAGGTGTTTGGGCAGACAAATGAATAAATGAAAACACCTGTCCACCTAAAATGTCTAAAGCAAGAATTTCTATATATCTCATCCACTTAACTGGAACTGTAAGAAGCTGCGTTTATGACAAAGCAAAAATATACAGCGTCAAAAACTCATCAAAAACTCATCGTGGGCACGGAGCCTAATCCTTCCTGCAGCCTTGGGCTTTTGGACAAAGGGGTTCAGGCGACACGCCTTCAGACTCTGCTCAAAGCATATTGAATGGTATCTGTAACCATGACCTGGCACTGAGTGACTGCTGGCTCTAAAGGTCATGTTGCATTTGCTGAGGGCCTGAAATCTCAAAAAAAAACACAAAAAGCCCACAGATAACCCTATTTTAGATATTAAACTCCTCAAGGAAATTATTTAGGTTTTTATTGATAATTTTTAACCCACACAATACTCCATAGAATCATAGAATCATAGAATCATAGAATGGTAGAGTTGGAAGGGACCTCCTGGGTCATCTGGTCCAACCCCCTGCTCAAAGCAGGATTCACTAGATCATCTCACACAGATGTCTGTCCAGCCTCTGTTTGAAGACATCCATTGAAGGGGAACTCACCACCTCTCGTGGCAGCCTGTTCCACTCATTAATCACCCTAACTGTCAAAAAGTTTTTTCTAATATCTAATCTGTGTCTCCTCCCATTTAGTTTCATCCCATTGCTTCTAGTCTTTCCTTGTGCAAATGAGAATAAAGATGATCCTTCTACAATGTGACAGCCCTTGACATATTTGTAGACAGATATTAAGTCTCCTCTCAGTCTTCTTTTTTGCAAGCTAAACATTCCCGAATCCTGCAACCGTTCCTCATAGGACATGTTTTGCAGACCAGTCACCATTCTGGTCGCTCTTCTCTGAACTTGCTCCAGTTTGTCTATGTCTTTTTTAAAATGTGGTGCCCAAAACTGTACACAGTATTCCAGATGAGGTCTGACCAAAGAGGAGTAAAGACCGATAATGACTTCACGTGATCTAGACTGTATGCTTCTGTTAATACATCCCAGAATTGTATTTGCCTTTTTTGCTGCTGCATCACACTGTTGACTCATGTTTAGTCTATGATCTATTAGTATACCTAAGTCTTTTTCACATGTACTGTTGCTTAGCTCTATTCCTCCCATTCTGTATATGCTTTTTTCATTTTTATTGCCCAGATGTAGTACTTTGCATTTTCCCTGTTAAAAACCATTCTGTTGGTTGCTGCCCACTGCTCCAGTTTATTTAGGTCTTTTTGAATCCTCTCTCTCTCTTCTCTAGTATTAGCTATCCCTCCTAGCTTTGTGTCATCAGCAAATTTAATCAGTTTACCCTCAATTCCTTCATCTAAATCATTGATAAAGATGTTGAACAATACAGGTCCCAGGACGGAGCCCTGTGGTACCCCACTTGAGACATTCATCCAGCTGGATGTGAAGCCATTTACAACCACCCTTTGAGTCCGATCACTAAGCCAGTTATGAATCCACCTAACAGTTGCCTGGTCCATTGCATACTTGGTCATTTTTTCAATAAGGATGGTGTGAGATACTTTGTCAAATGCTTTGCTGAAGTCAAGATATACTATATCTACAGCATTTCCCTGATCCACCCTGTCAGTGATTCTGTCATAGAAGGAAATTAAGTTAGTCTGACATGACTTGTTAGTTACAAACCCATGCTGACTCTGGTTAATCACTTCATTCTTATCCATGTACTTACATACATGTTGTTTAATAATTTGTTCAAAGATCTTTCCTGGTATAGAAGTCAGACTCACCGGCCTATAGTTCCCTGGGTCCACCTTCTTCCCCTTTTTGAAGATAGGAACAACATTTGCTCTTCTCCAGACTTCTGGGACTTCTCCTGTTCTCCAAGAATTTTCAAAGATTATGGAGAGTGGTTCTAAAATTTCTTCTACGATCTCCTTCAGTACTCTGGGGTGTAATTCATCTGGACCTGGAGACTTGAACTCATTTATGTTAGCTAAATATTCCCTCACAATCTTTCTGTTTACAGATAACTTGGATTCCTCTATTCCTTTAAAAGGACAGTGAAGATCAGTTGATGTTACATTTTCTTTCTGAGAGAAAACAGATGCAAAATAGGAATTAAAAAGTTCGGCCTTCTCAACATCCTCTCTTACCATTTCTCCATTTTCATCCTGTAAAAATCCTATAGCATCTTTGACTTTTCTTTTACTTTTGACATACCCCCAAAATCCTTTTTTATTGCTTTTGACATCTCTTGCAAGCCTTAATTCATTGTCAGCTTTAGCTAACCTGATACGTGCCCTGCAGGATCTGCAGACTGCATTATAATCTTCTTTAGATATGCCTCCCTCTTTCCATTTAATAAACATTTCTTTCTTTCTTTTTAGCATGTGTTTAAGTTCTGTGTTCATCCATCCTGGTTTCCTTAAATTCTTCCCATTCTTCCTACTTTTCGGGATTGTTAACGATTGTGCTTTGAGAATCTCATTTTTAAAAATTTCCCATCCTTCCTGGACATTTTTGTCCTTAAGGACATCCAGCCATTGGATCCCTCCTATTCTCTTTCTGAGTCTCTTAAAATCTGCCTTTCTAAAATCTAACCTTGAAGTTTGAGTCTTCACATGTCTTCCTCCTCTAGTTATCCAAAATTCTATAATAGCATGATCGCTGCCTCCTAGGGTCCCAGCCACCTTTACCTCCTCATCCATTTCCTCCCTGTTTACAAGGATTAGATCCAAAGTAGCAGATCCCCTTGTTTTCTCCCCTACCTTTTGGAAGATAAAGTTGTCAGCAAGAGAGGATAAGAATTTGCTTGACCTGTTAGTTTTACTTGAGAGAGATTCCCAACAAATGTCTGATAGTTGAAATCTCCCATGACCACTACGCCATATTTTTTGGAGAACTTGGTCATTTGATAAATAAAGAGTTCATCCATATCTTCAGCTTGCCCAAAGACTTTTGGGCCATAAAAACAAAAAACAAAGTTTTTTCCACAAAAATGTTAATTTAACCTGAAATTTTCCATTTTCACAAGAAGTAATAGTAGAAAATGGACCAAATAATTTGTAATGCAATTTCTAATCAACACAGCAATACCTCATATTTAATATAATTGTACACTATTGATTGATCACACGGTAGGGCTCAGAAGGGGGTGAGCCTTGGTAATACAGATTTTGTTTGAATACATTGTGTGCATTATTTGCAGAATCCCTGAAGTGCCAAACAAGCAATGAAAAACACAAGTGACCCTGGAAATTACAGTGCTCACTCATGATGTACAATACAAAGTTATATTGTGGTACCATGTTAGCCAGAAAAATCGATGTAAATACTTGTATGCCAAAAATGACAAAAGTATTCTTGGGGTGATACCTTTATTGGCTAACCAGAAAATATATATATATGCAAGCTTTCAGAGCACAGAGGCTCCTTCTTCAGGCAAGATTACAAATGAATTCATAAGACAAAAGGCACAGCATTTGAGAGGTGTTACAACAAGACATTTGTTCATGAGGTGTAAGTTGTGATGCCTCCTACAGATAAGTTAGGGAGAGCAAATTAGTTCTTTTGTTGCAAAATGAGAGGCTTTGGGAATGTTTAATTATCTGTTCAATTCACTGACAACAGGACTAAATATAACACCTGGCTTTATGACTCACTACATGGACACAATTCACACCTCCAGATAATTAAACATTCCCAAGGCCTCTCATTTTGCAACAAAAATAACTAATTTGCTCTCCCTAACTTATCTGTAGGAGGCATCACAACTTACTCCTCATGAACAAATGTCTTGTTGTAACATCTCTCAAATGCTGTGCCTTTTGTCTTATGAATTCATTTGTAATCTAGCCTGAAGAAGGAGCCTCTGTGCTCTGAAAGCTTACATATATATATATTTTCTGGTTAGCCAATAAAGGTATCACCCCAAGCATACTTTTGTCATTTTTGGCATACAGTGCTTATTCATATAATGAATGCATAAATTCCCTGATTTGACACAAGTTGGGGATTTAAGCCAACTCTACTTGTGGACACATTCTGACCCATGTCCTTGGGAGCAAAAAAAAGGAATTTCTTACAAAGAACTGATATGTATAAAACTTTCCTGCTTTAGTACCTTTTAGTTTTTTTTAACTGTTTTTGCACCTTTCATGTATGTCAGTTATTTTCCTATTTTTTATAGTCATTTAGCAATGAAGCTTTTGTGTATTAAAGCCTAAAACTTTAATAGCATTGCCTTGTTGCCCTAAAGAACCTAAGTGTAAAAACTAAGTGGTAGTTTGTGCATGTGACCTGAATATGGCCTATGGGCAGTGAGTACATTGTGTAAGTGAGTGTCTTGGGTGTGTGGACTAGTTGGCGGTGTGTTCTGTGTCTAATCTGTTGCTCGAGTGAGGGTCAAGAGTGAGATTGAGCTGTAGAGTGACGTGGACCACTTATAGTTCTCCATCCCACATCTTGGAGGCTGATAATATTTTGGCGTAGATATGATGTTTTGATTGCCTCTTATTGCGGCTGCAAAAAAACCCCGTAATTCTGGTGTTTCGATTTTTTTCCCGTTATCTTGTTTGCCAATCAGATTCATTTATTTGATATTTTTTACAGATTGGACATTTCTGAATGCATTGATACCAAATATGTGTAATTTATTTTATTTTTTGTTTTATTTTCAATGGGAAAAAGGGAGGTGATTGGAACTTTTGTGTTTTTTTTCATATTTTTAAAAACTTCTTTTTACTGTATTTAATCGTCTTCTCAGGGGACTTGAAGCTGTGATCATCCAATCACTTGTACTATATGTAGCAGTGCATCAGCACTGCTATGTATAACAGAAATAACAATTTCCCATGAATGCCAGCCATGGGCCAGCATTCACAGGAGGATTGTAATAACAGACACAGGGGTCATCAGTAGATCCCTGGTAGCCATGACAACCCATCGGTGCCCCATGATCATATCAAGGGCGCGCCGATGGGAGAGTGGAATGACTTGCACCCCTACCAGTGCCTGTTAAACGTTGCTGTCAGAGATTGACAGCGGGATTTAACAGGTTAACAGCAGCAGGCAGAGCATTGCTCCACTCGCGGCTGCTAAGGCACACGATGGCTGATTAAATCAGCCATCTTGTGGGGGGAAAGATGCGGGCTCAGCGTTTGAGCCCGAATCAAAGGCAGGGGCATGACATAAGATGTAATGTACAAAGAGGTTGAGGTAGTAGCCATGTTGCTTTTCCAGAGATTTTGTGCTACTATTAACTTGGAAACCCATAATTTTTCTGTTTACAAATGAGGAACCTAAGTGGAAACTTGTTTTTTGAGGAAGCAGTTGATGTTTTTATTGGTACTATTTTGGGTTATACAACAACATATATGCTTACATTTTTTGATCACTTTGAAGGTTATGTTTATATTTATTCTGTGCTCTGTGCTCAGCACTTACATTAAGATTTCCATATAAATCTCCAAAGAAATGAGATTCAGACGATAACCCCTGATGGAACCATTCACTATAACAAGGCAGATGGAGACACTTTGGACAGTGTTCCAGAATTCTGTTCTGGTGGTGTCCTGTCTTTTCAGACCTGCACACAACTATGAACAAGCACTCTTTTGTGTGCTAAAAAGACACCCAAAAATGGACACCATTGGAACAGAGGCCAGATGACATCCATAGCGTCCCCAACTACCTCATTTATAGTGAATGGTTTCCTTGGGGGTTTTGTCTGAATTGCATTTTATGGGATTTAGATGGAAACCCCAAGGTAAATTCTCAGGGTAGCGAATAGGATAAATGTGAACCAAACCTTATACTTATTTTTGGAAGGCAAAATGAATAAATAATTCAAGAATTGCTTTCCTTTGTTTTTAATGCCATGCACAATGCGATAGAAGGATAAAACAGCTTTATCCTTTGGGTCAGTACGATTACAGTGATACCAGATTTATATAGTTTTTTTCCTACGTTTTGCTACTTTTGCACACGAAAAATGATTTTTTATCAATAATAGTTTTTTTGTCCCCATTTTTTGAGATCTATAATTTTATTATTTTTTGGCAGCTAGAGCAGTGCGAGGGCTTTTTTTTGTGACAGGTGTTGATGTTGCTATTGGACCCATTTTGGTGTACATAGATTTTATGATCACTTTTTATTCAGATTTATTTGGCACAAAATTAGCAAAAAGCAGGAATTCAGGAATTTAATTTTTTACGCCATTTACTGCGCTGTAAAAGTGATAAGGCAACTTTATTCTTCAGGTCAGTGCTTTTGCTCACAGAAAGCTATAGTTTTCAAAATATAATAATTATTTTTTGCATCGCCATATTCTAAGAGTAACTTTTGATTTTTTTCTCTGACAAAGCCGTTTGAGAACGTGTTTTTTGCAGGATAAGTTGATATATTCAGTGATAGCATAATTATTTTACATACGAATTTTTGATCACTTTGTATTCCATATTTTGTGTCAGCATGATGAAAAAGCTTCACTTTCAGCTTGTTGTTTTTTTATGGTGTTCATTGTATGGGAAAAAGAATATGACAGTTTTATATTTTGGGACATTCTGGGTGCGTCAACACAAATTGCGTGTAATTTTTTGTATATTTTTGTTTTTACACAAAAGCTGCAATTTTTTGCGGCACAAAAGTTATTTTCAATTTTTTTCTTGCTTTATTTACTTTTTACTCATTTTATTGAATTTTTTTTACTTTTTTACATAGTCCACACTTAAATATTTACCCTTTGCTGGTTACATACACTGCAGTAGTTATATCAGTGCATTAAACCTATTAGTATAAAGCTAGGGTCAGATGAATGTATATCCTCTCATCTGAGAGAATCTGATCGATTATGGTAATGACAAGCAGATCAAAATCTGATTCGAATTTGATCAAGGGGTCAGCTTAATGTGATCCGATTCTCTTGGTTGAGAGAATTGTAGCACAGGTGAGGAGAAAATGAAGAACAAATGTCCCCATTTTCTCCATTTTGTGACTCCGCAGAAATCAGACTGCACTTGGATGGGCATCGCTGGTCTTGATCCGGCACCTCCTCTCTTATTGCTATCATCGTTCTCCTTCTTGCTTCGTGTGGATGATGCATCCTACATCACTCACACAGTGTCCTCCATTGCGCTCCTGCACAGGCGCACTTCTCTTTGCCCTGGTGAGGGCAAAGCAAAGTACTGTAGTGCACGAGCGCCGGCGCTCTTTGACCTTTCCCCATTCATACGCACTATAGTACATTGCTCTGCCTACTGCACGGCAGAGAGAAATGCGCCTGCACAGAAGTGCAATGGAGGACACTGTTTGAATGGAGTGGGAGAGAAAACAAGTAGGTGAGAAGGTGTACGTAAAGGTTTGCCCACGCCAATGATGCCCCTAGCACCTGTACTGGGTTTAAACAGCCATTCTGTGCTGACAGTCTCCCTTTAAACCCTCCATGTCTGGATTATTTTCTGTTTTTGCACTTTTTTTTTACCAACCTTCTTCCAAGAACCATACATAAATTCTTCTCCAAAAATATATAAACATATTAGCTTGCTTTATGGCGAACAATTTACAGATTAGAATGACAACATTCATTCTATCACAGAATGTACTGAAAAACAGGACAAAAAATTCCAAGTGAGGAAAGATGTTGAAAACAATGCAATTCCTCTATTTTTTTAGGGGATGTGGTTCATTTTTACAGCATTAATTGTGCAGTAAAAATTACGTAGAATAATTCTTCATATCTTTCATATCTTAGTGGTTAAAATAATACTAAACTATGTAAAAAGAATAGTTTGTGTCTCCGTTTTCTGAAGCCCATAACTTTTTTAGTTTTTCATTAATGAAGCTGTATCAGGACTCGTTCCATTTTGCCAATTTTGAGGTACAAACAATGTTTTGATCACTATATTTGATTTTTTTGGGCTGAGTTGAGACTGAATAATGGCAATTTTGGCATTTCGATTTTTTTTCTCTTGATTTTGTTTTTCTTTACTGTGATAGAAATAACAATTTTTTTTATTCTCTTATCTATTTATTTATTTATTTTTTAATTGGGAAAAGGTGATGAATTTAACAATTTAACAATTAACAAATAAACTTTCTTATTATTTATAATCATTTTTATCCATTTGTACTATCCATTTTAGTCTCCCTAAAGCTATGTTTCCATGATGAGTATTTGGTGATTTTTTGGTGTTGCAGGTAAATTAGATTACTTACTTTTTTTCTTCATTTAGTTTTTTAGTGATTTTTTCTACATGCATTTTTATTGTATTTTTGATGCTTCGAATGTTGGGCAATTTTACGGGGAATATCCACACATAAAAATCGGCATACACGCAGAAAAATTTTACATGTTGCTTATTTCAAACATGCACGACAGGTTCCTTTACGCTGCATAAAAAAATGCACAGTGGGCGTGAAATTTCTTTAAATCCCATAGACTTTACTAGAACTGTGAGGTGCTGTGATTTTTTGCACAGTAAAACTACATAGCATCAAAACTCATTGTAATATATACTGAAATACTTGCCTTATTTGCTGCTATTAGATGCAGATGTCAGCTGTACAGCACAGCCAACAAATGATCCCTATATTCAAAGGATGAGCTCTTAAGCCTTCTTTGTACACCAGCGCACGACGCTTGTATTTATTTTTGAGTCTATCCAAATAATTTCTGTTTTCACAGGACCCATTTCACTCTGCTATAGCTTCAAAACACAATGTGAATTTTATACTACTTATGGTAATTTTAGCAACTGATAGTTAATGTAATTGCAAAAAAATAAAAAAAACTATAAATTATAATATTATAAAATTTATATTTGCTGGAAAATAGACTGTGATACCAGGAATAGACAGCTAGTTTCAAAAATCATTGTAGTGATTTTATAGCTAATATTAAGTGAGGCAGGCATTTTTATTACTGTTCAATGAGTTTTAAATTTATGCACTGAAAATAGGTGTAGAAGTTCATATTACAGAAAATTTATTTTGAGGGCACTGCTCCATTCAAATATTTCCATTAATGCACCTATACTTAGCTTATTCATTCAAGTGCATATACATTGACATCAATTTCAGGTCTTTCTGATCAACTCACTCTAATATCAAGCTAAAATTACTTTCTACAAATTTACCGGCAAGCTAAATTGAGTTATTGAAATATGCTAGGGTCAGATGAAAAACGAAAAATTAAATATAATTTTCTTTCTATTTCCTTACACTTCAGTAAACTATTTAAAATCCTGAATTCAAGTCACTCAAAAGTAGATGAAGAATTCAAATGATACAGAGCACAACATACAAATAACTTTATGTAACGGTATAGAAGACAACCTATATAAAGCTCTTCTAGCCTCACATGTGGTAGATAGTCTAATATGTAGAACACTGAGTGTATTAAACACAATTTCTGAACACATACATGTTAATCAGGGGGATAGAAAACATTTGATAACTATATTTCTTTTACTTATTGGCCTTATTAATTTTTTATTTATTTTTGCAAAAAGGTACAAATGTTGTTAACTTTAAATTAGTTAATTTGTAAAATATTATTTTTTCCTAATTTAAGCCAGATACTTACCTATATCCTATTTTCACATGTGTTTTTGATTTTTTATTCTAGCTTTTTTATGTTCTGTACATGATTATAGGGCCATCATCATGCCTGAGTTGCTAATCTGCTTTGCTAGCAGCAGTTAAGTAATTTGCTTTACAGCAACTACATGGACATATTGAGCTATGGCAAAGCCTTCTTTGTCTATTGATTTTTACACTGGCCATGTATTTAAATACTTTGGCCATGGGCAAAGTGGTATATTAGTGTACCCTGGTGCTCACTACCTGATTACCCAACAAGGTTACTCTACTGTGGACATAGGAAACTGGTGTCTGAAGATGAATCATTAACATCTATGATTGAGGAAAAGTAGGAGATAGACGTTCAGGTAAAGCACGCTGCTTTGAAAAAGGAGAAGTTCCCCATGTGGTAATACTTCAAGTAACTTTTATTAACAGGTTGTAGGTTCATACCAATCTCTTTCTCAAAGCTGAACTCCATATGATGATCAATACAACAAGAGGGGGTTTAATTACACAAAAAAGGTGTCAATATTCAGAGAAACGCCCACTTGGAAGTTAGTAAGTTTTGGTGTGTAAAAAAGCCACTAATAGCATAAAATAACAGAATAGACTGTAAAGAATAAGGTCATTACTGCAAAAGTCATCATAGAAAACAAAATACTTTTAACCCCTTCATGCTGAGGCCCTTTTCCATTTTTGCTCTTTTGTATTTTCCTCCTCTTCTTCTTCTTTTTTATTTTTCAGTCAATATGGCTGTGTAAGGGTGTATGGCTTGTTTTTTGTGGGATGAGTTTTGCTTTTGAATGACATCACTGGTTTTACCATATCGTGTATTGAAAAACGGAAAAAAATTCCAAGTGCGGTGAAATTGCAAAAAAAGTACAATTCCATAGTTGTTTTTTTGGTTTTTTTTCACCATGTTCTCTAAATACTAAATCTTACCTGCCATTATGATTCCCCAGGTCATTATGAGTTCGCAGATACCAAACACGTATAGGTTATTTTTTATTTAAGCGGTGAAAAAAAAATCCAAAGTTTGTTTTAAAAAAAAATGTCACCATTTTACGAGACCCATAGCGTCTCAATTTTTCCGGATCTGGGGCTTTGTGAGGGTTTATTATTTGTGCGCTGAGCTGATGTTTTTATTGATACCATTTTGGGGTCGATATGATGTTTTGATTAGTTATGAGCGAGTGTATTCGTTACTATTCGCTATTCGCACGGATAGTACGGTATTTGGGTTACTCGTTATATTGCGAGCATTTGTGTACTCGTCTCGCTATATTTGGATGTCCCGCCCTACAGTTTTGGAGCCTCCTTTGCAGCCACTAAACATGCTGGGCTTCTTAACCAATCACAGTAATGCCGCAGACATCTTGGTTGTGGCATTACTGTGATTGGCTGGCCGTCCAGAGTCATAGGGTCTATTTAACCCCTTAAGCCCCGGAGCATTTTTCGTTTTTGCATTTTCGTTTTTGCTCCCCTTGTTCCCAGAGCCATAGCGTTTTTATTTTTTGGTCAATATGGCCATGTGAGGGCTTATTTTTTGCGGGACGAGTTGTACTTTTCAACGCCATTACTAGTTTTATCATATCCTGTACGGGAAAACGGGAAAAAAATTCCAAGTGCGGTAAAATTGCAAAAAAAGTGCAATACCACAGTTGTTTTTTATTTATTTTTTTTACCATCTTCACTGAATGCTAAAACTGACCTGCCCTTCTTATTCTACAGGTCATTACAAGTTCATAGACACCAAACATGTATAGGTTATATTTAAGTGGTGAAAAAAAATTCCAAAATTTGGTAAAAAAAAAAAAAAAAAAAAATAGCGCCATTTTCTAAGACCCGTAGCGTCTCCATTTTTCGTGATCTGGGGCTGGTTGATGGCTTATTTTTTGCGTGCCAGGCTGACGTTTTTATTGATAACATTTGGGGTAGATCTGATGTTTTGATCGCCCGTTATTGCATTTTATTGCAATTTTGCGGCGACCAAAAAACGTAATTCTGGCGTTTAGAATTTTTTTCTCGCTACGCCGTTTACCGATCGGAATAATTCTTTTTTTATATTGATAGATCGGGCGATTCTGAACGTGGCGATACCAAATATGTGTATGTGGTTTTTTTTTATATATATTTTATTTTGAATGGGGCGAAAGGGGGGTGATTTAAACTTTTATATTTTTTTATTTTTTTTTATATTTTTAAAAACTTTTTTTTTTTACTTTTTGCATGCTTCTATAGTCTCCATAGGATACTAGAAGCAGCACCTATCCGATCGCCTCTGCTACATACAGGGGACGAGCAGGTCCCCTGCATGCAGCAGAAATGGTCCTGTGCTATGAGCGCCGACCACTAGGTGGCGCTCATAGCGACAAGATCATGACAACCACAGGCGTCTGCTGCAGACCCTGGGTTGTCATGCACGCCCATCGGCGACCCGCGATCACGTGACGGGGTCACCGGTGGGTGGCTTATGACGTGCTACCCGGAAGCGCGCGTTAAATGCTGCTGTCGGAGATTGACAGCAGCATTTAACTGGTTAACAGCCGCGGGTGGATCGCGATTCCACCCGCGGCTGTTGCGGGCACATGTCAGCTGTAAGAATCAGCTGACATGTGCTCGGTTCAGTGAGGGCTCAGCGCCGGAGCCCTCACTGAACCGGCGGTACGCAGATATGCGTACTAATACGTCCCCGGTAAGTAAGGGGTTAAACCCTGCTGTCGCCATTTTGTGCACATTGCGTCCGGAACCTGCGTTCTACAATCATAGGGAGAGATCGCTGAGCTGGTAGGGAAAGTGTTTAGGCCTCTTGATAAAACAAAAGCCCTTTGAAGGGCTACCTGCAGTGTATGCTAATTCAGTGTAGAGTAGGGAGGGAGAGATAGTCAAGCAGGGACAGTTTAAAGGAGCCGCTCACTAGCTCCATAATACAACCAAAAAATAGCTCTTTTCAGAGCTGAAGACACACAACAAAGTCAGAGTACAGGGAGGGAGAGATTGTGTATTAGGTAGTGTGGTAGAATGCCTCATTTGGCCGCCTGTGGAAACAGACTCAGGAACCCGAGTTGTCTTTGCAGGCTTTAGTAACACCATGAAGCTCTGCACTCCAGCAAAATAAACACAGCCTTACTTGGCAGAACAACAAAACAAAAGATAAATTGTAGTAGAGTCCATATATGTGTGTGTGGTTCGCCCACACAGGTTATGCCCAGCCTTCAGCTTCTTCCTGAGCTATGGCTGACCAGTCTGGAGACCTTCCCGCTCCAAACACAACACCCAAGAATAAAAAACTGGACTGAACATTTAAACGATCGTCAGCCACACCCTGAGGTGGAGGTATGGGGAATGACGTCCCTCCCATTACTATGTCATTCCCCTAAAACCATGCCCTTTAAGTGAGTTAACCCACTGGCATATAACATGCTGGCAGAAAGTCCACTGGTTTCAGTTCACACAGGCTAGCAACCTGTGCGACACATACCTCCCCTCATATACCATACCAGTGACTCTGTCACAGTAGGGAGAGGTTAAAGTGTTCTTCCAGTGTCAATCTTAAAAGAGCTCTTGTCAGAGGCAAAGCAATATTTTTCCAGCACACAGAGTAGAAGCATTTTGTGCTGCCTTTTTTTTTTAAAAGCACCGGTCTATTTTCCCCGATGGTTTAGGGGTCAGAGCCTGGCTTCTGCTGTCCACATTAGTCCACTTAAAAAGGCGTTTAGTGCCCTACACAAAGCAGTAGTCCAAACATTTCCTACTGCCTGCTACCAAGCATGCACCAGGCCATTTTCCCCACTGTTTTTGTGGTCACAGCCTGCCTTCTGCTGTCCACATTAGTCCACTTAAAAAGGCGGTTAGTGCCCAATGCAAAGCAGTAGTCCAAACATTTCTTATTGCCTCCTCCCAAGCACGCACCAGGACATTTTACCCACTATTTTGGAAGCCACCATCCCAAGGGCCACCAATCACAAATAGTAGTTAGGCTGGAGTAGGAATACTGTTCTGGTTTGTCCACTGCACAATGTGCATAGGGTTTGTAAAAATTAGCCCTATGGGCTGATTCATAGTTGACGCAGGAAGCCACCATGCCAAGGGCCTCCAATCACAAATAGTAGTTAGGCTGGAGTAGGAATACTGTCCTGGTTTGTCCACTGCACAATGTGCATAGGGTTTGTAAAAATTAGCCCTATCGGCTGAGTCATGGTTTACGAAGGAAGGAAACTGTTTTTTAAGGGAAGGGGGTGACATTAACAGCAGTAGCATGAATCTGCATTTTTGGTGAATTTAGGTTTGCTTGCTGTCATCTGGAGGGATTACAAACTGTGGAGATATCCAGTCCTTGTTGAATTTAATCAGAGTAAGTCTGTCTGCATTTTCTGTGGAGAGGCGTGTCCGCCTATCAGTGATGATTACCCCAGCGGAACTGAAAACACGCTCAGACACCACACTTTCAACCGGACAGGCCGTGGATCGAGAAAGGTGGCCAACCAGTATAAGCCGCTCTTGTCACCTGCACCTTAAAAACATCTCCAGAATCCGACCTTTTCTCATCTTGGAAACTGCTAAAACTCTGTCGCTCTTATTCACTCTCATCTGGACTACCGCAACTCTCTTCTGATCGGTCTCCCTCTTACCAAACTTTCTCCTCTCCAATCCATCCTGAATGTGGCAGCCTTGGTCATATTTCTGTCCAGCCGCTTCACCGATGCCTCCATCTTGTGCCAGTCATTACATTGGTTGCCCATTCGCCACAGGGTCCAATGTAAACTCATCACTCTCACCCACAAAGCTCTCCATAGTTCTGCACCACCTTATATCTCCTCTCTCATCTCTATCTATCGCCCTACACGTGCCCTCCGTCCTACAAATGACCTAAGACTAACATCCCCCATAATCCAAACCTTGCACCTCCGTCTCCAAGACTACTCTCGTGCTGCACCAGTTCTCTGGAATGCTCTACCCCAGACGATCCGACTGATGCCTAGCCACCACATCTTCAAGCGCTCTTAAAAAACCCATCTCTTCAAAACAAGCCTACCACCTCAACTACTCTGTAAACTAACTTTCCCCTGTTCCCTCCTTCTGAATATTATTCAGAATCTGCACCCCACTATTCATCTGTCTCCACACCCTCCATGCACACGATAACTGCACTCAATACTTGATTATTGCACTAAAGCATACTGGCTGATGACCGGATAATGCAGCTTTATATGAAAATCCCTACTTATTATAATTGCCAGACCTGAAATAACAAGCACTTTTCACCTATTGTGTCCACCCATTTCCTTGTAGAATGTAAGCTTGCGAGCAGGGACCTCACTCCTAATGTAACTGTTTAAACTGTCTCACCTTGTATTGAATTTATTGTACTTACATGTTCCCTCTTACTTGTAAAGTGCTGCGGAATATGTTGGCGCTATATGAATAAAAAATCTTATTATTATTGTTGGATAAAATGTGTATCACGCGAGGGTCTTGCCACAGACACTTACACATGAACTGTGCCATGTGGGACAAGCTGCAAAAAGGCAAATGTTCTGTGTCCCCAACAGTAGAAACAGTACCCATCCTCGCCTCACGCTGACTCGCCTCCTACTCCACCTCCTCCTCTCCAGCCCATCCAGGCACCTCCTGACAAACAGTGGACACCGTGTCTAGCTATCACACTGCTACAGAACCTACGGAACCTAATAGGCTTATACTCCGTTTACATCCTTTCTCACAACCTGTACACAGATGAAGGTCTAATATGACCGAAATGTCTGTTAATTTTTTGCACTTTATTAAAAATATAAAAAAGATTTAATGAGTCTCCTGAGTGCCAGGTCATTTCTCTATACATCCAGGCTGGACAGACATGAAGATTGGGTTGGGTGTCCCCTCTGTACCATTATGAGTCCTGTAACATACCTGGCGGAGTCATTGCATGGTGGTCCATCTCCCGCTGTGCGGGAGCGCACACTTGGTCTCCAGTCCGGGCTGCCACTCTGGCTTCTTTCCATGTTGACTGCTTTGCTTTGCTCTTGCTGTTTAGGGCGACGCCCGCTGAACTTCCTGTTTCTTGTAGCTGCTACTGACACTCCCCTGATGCGTCCTCAGCCTATTGCTGTCTGTCACCTGGTATTTAACCCAGCTCCTCGGAATCCTTGACTGAGCATCTTGTTCTGTCAGTTGGCTTATAGTCACTGATGTGCCAGGTCCTGTCTATGTTTCCTGCCATGCTGTATCAGTTCCCGTGTCTGGACTGTGTCCTGTCTGTGCACTCTAGCCAGCTGTCTTTCTGCCTTTCCTGGAGGCTGTATTTCCAGGCCCGTATGAACACGCTCTTTGCCTGTTTGTCTCGCCCTCTGGGGGCCGCATACCCAGACTCGCTCCTGTATTTGTTGCAGTACAGTTCCTGTCTGAACTGTCTCCTAGCTTCTTACCTGTTTTGTCTTTATGTCCGTTTGCTCCCTTTTTCTGCAGTGTCTGAACCAGCACTTGGCTTTTCCTAGGCTCGTTCCTGCATTTTGTTGCAGTAACTGTTCTTGTCTGAACTGTCTCCTAGCTTCCTACTTGTTTTGTCTTTATGTCCGTTTGCTCCCTTTTTCTGTAGAATCTGAATCTGCACCTAACTTCTACTCATTGTCATTGTACTTCCGTTTGTGAGTTGGAGTCCTTTTGCTACTTCTTTGCAAGTACCTTGTGTGTATCTGGTTCTGCCTTTTCCAGTCTGTTCCATGTGAACAGAGCCCTGTCCCCTTTGCTTTGTCTTTGTTTACCTCTTCAGCGATTTTTCTCAGCCCTGTCCACCGCGTCTGCAGTTTCGCTCGGCTCAGCCTTGTCCACCGCGTCAGCGGTTTCGCTCTGCTCAGCCTTGTCCACCGCGTCTGCGGTTTCGCTTTGCTCAGCCTTGTCCACCGCCTCTGCGGTTTCACTCTGCTCAGCCTTGTCCACCGCGTCTGCGGTTTCGCTTTGCTCAGCCCTGTCCACCGCGTCTGCGGTTTCGCTTTGCTCAGCCTTGTCCACCACGTCTGCGGTTTTGCTCTGCTCAGCCTTGTCCACCGCGTCTGCGGTTTTGCTTTGCTCAGCCTTGTCCACCGCGTCTGCGGTTTTGCTCTGCTCAGTCTTGTCCACCACGTCTGCGGTTTTGCTCTGCTCAGCCTTGTCTACCGCGTCTGCGGTTTTGCTCTGCTCAGCCTTGTCTACCGCGTCTGCGGTTTCGCTCTGCTCAGCCTTGTCTACCGCGTCTGCGGCTCTGCTCTGCTCAGCTTTGTCCACCACGTCTGCGATTTCGCTCTGCTCAGCCCTGTCTACCGCGTCTGCGGTTTCGCTCTGCTCAGCCTTGTCTACCGCGTCTACGGTTTCGCTCTGCTCAGCCTTGTCTACCGCGTTCCGCGGTTCTGCTCTGCTCAGCTTTGTCCACCGCGTCTGCGGTTTCGCTCTACTCAGCCCTGTCTACCGCATCTGTGGTTTCGCTCTGCTCAGCCTTGTCTACCACACCTGCGGTTTCGCTTTACTCTGTTTTATTACCGCATGTGCGGCTCTGAACTCGTCTCCCAGTCTGTACTGGACCCTACCCAGCCTGCGCTCTAGCCTGCCTGTTCCTGTATTCCCCGGTGTGGGTCAACAGCCGTGTCTGGAGTAGACCCTGGTCCCTCTGCTCGGTTCCTCCCTGGTGCACTGGTGTCGTATGCCATCGTGCGACCTTGGTCGGATCGAGCAGATACTTAGTTACGCCCCTCCAGGCACTCTCTGGATCATGGCACAGTGGAACCACTAAACTCGCACACGCCAGTCAGTCCGGGCGTGTGCATTACAAGTCCCCTCGGTAGCACAGAAAAACAAGTCCTCTCCCTCCTCATGCTCCTCATCTTCCTTCTCATCACCCAATGTTGCCTCAGAATATTGGCTGGGCTGGATAGTTTCACCGATTGGGAAATCTGGCTCCATACCAACATGCTGGGCACTCAAAGCTTCCTCTTTGAGATTATGCAGTGATTGTTTTTAGAGACACAGCAGTTGGATGGCTACGCTGATAATAGCCTGATCTCCACTCATGAGGTTGGTGCAGTACTCAAAGTTCTCAAGAACCTCACAAATGTCAGCGATCCACACCCACTCGACAGTTGTTATGTGTGGTGGCTGACTCTCAGTCTGACAGGCATATTGAAGCTGGTATTCAGCTACTGCCCTCTGCTGTTCACTAATCCTCACCAACATATGATAGGTTGACTTCCACCATGTGGGCAGGTTACAAATGAGTTGGTGACTTGGCAAATTTAAGTGCTTTTGAAGTGCTGTAAGAGCAGCAAAAGCGGTAGAGGAATGGCGGAAATGGGCGCTAATACGGCACACCTTCTCAAGTAGGTACAGCAAGTCACGGTAGGTTTTCAGAAATTTCTGAACAACTAGGTTCAGCACATAAGCATTGCATGGCACGTGTACTAGCTTGCCCACCTTTAAGGCTGCCACCAGGTTGCGCCCATTATCGCAGACGACCAGACAGGGTTGGAGGTGCAGAGGGGAGAGCCATTGATCGGTCTTTTGTTTTAAAGCTTGCCACAGCTCTGCTGCAGTGTGTGCTTTCTGACCTAAACAGATCAGCTTCAGCAGAGCGTTTTGCCCCTTTGTCGATGTGCTGCTGCACAGGTCCCAGCTTGGCAGTGATGGGGAGGGTAATTCAGCAGAGAATGAGGAACAGGAGCAGGGGAGAGAGGAAGTGGAATGTGAAGAGCTGGAAACCCTGACAGAAGTTGGTCCCGCTATTCTTGGCGTGGGTAGGATGTGTGATGTTCCAGTTTGCTCCTTTGTCCCACCCTCCACCAGGTTTACCCAGTGTGCCATAACAGAAATGTATTGTCTCTGTCCACAACAACTTGTCCAGGTGTCTGTTGTTAGGTGGACCTTCCCGGTTACGGCGTTGGTGAGAGCAGGTTCAGATTGTTTAACACGTGCTTGTGTAATGCAGGGATGGCACACTTGGCAAAATAGTGGCGGCTGGGAACACTGCATCGTGGGGCAGACACAGCCAAGAGATCATGAAAGACTATGTACCTACAAGCCTAAACGGCAACATCTCCACAGCTAGAAATTTGGCAATATGCGAGTTTAGTATTTGTGCCTGTGGGTGTGTGGCTGGTATTTATTCTTTCTTTCCAAGCTCTCAGGCATGGACAATTGGACGCTTCGCTGGGACAAGGATGTGGATGTGGTTGATGTTTGTTGTATGTGAGCAACTGCAGCTTGTGGACAGGAGGTATGAGCACCTGCTTCCTGAACAGCAGATTCTGAAGGACATAGCCCAGGCGACATGGCATTGGTTTGACCCGCAGATGCAGATTTGGTACCCTGGTGTTCCACCCACCTACTGGGGTGCTTGGCTGCCATGTGGTTTCGCATACTGGTGGTGCTCAGGTTGCCTTTGCCCTGGCCCCTGCTCAACTTAGTATGGCAGATGCTGTAGACTACGTTTTCCTCTGAAGGACTTTCAAAAAAAAATTCCACACAACACCTGAACGCTCCTTTGCCCTTACTTGGCTCACAATGGGGGTGCTCTTGGGAACAGTTGACCCAGTTCTCACTTGGAAACAGTTGACCCTTGGTGCCTGTGTGGGTGATACATATCCATCTTCCTCTGTGTTGCTGTTATGGCTATGCGTGCCAACAGTCCAGGTCGGATCAGTGGACTCACTATCGACCACCTCGTCGTCATTCTCATCATCCTTCCCAATTGACATTGTAGGCTGACCTGATGGCAACTGTGTCTCATCATCATCAGCCTCCTCCTCTGGAGACAGTAAGTGACGTTCCTCCAAGTGGCTTTCTTCTGGCAGTAGGTCCTAAAATACTTGAGCATCTTCCTCTGTGTTGCTGTTATGGCTATGCGTGCCAACAGTCCAGGTCGGATCAGTGGACTCACTATCGACCACCTCGTCGTCAATCTCATCATCCTTCCCAATTGACATTGTAGGCTGACCTGATGGCAACTGTGTCTCATCATCATCAGCCTCCTCCTCTGGAGACAGTAAATGACGTTCCTCCAAGTGGCTTTCTTCTGGCAGTAGGTCCTAAAATACTTGAGCATCAACGCACGCCGCCTCCTCTTGTTCCTTTTTACTGCTGCACGGTGATAGGCTAGGGCTTTCAAAGGATATGTACCAAACAGATCCTCGGAGTGGCCAAGTTGGGGTCATATGTCACCTGTGACTGATAATAGCGGGAGGAAGGAGAACCAACTTCAGGATTGGATGGGCCAGCCTTCTGTGTATCGACAGTAGACTGTGTGGTCGTGGAAGATTTATTGCTTCTTGACAAATGCGTAGAGGCCTTGTCTGCTATCCAGGACAGAATCTGCTCTTGCTCTTCTGGCTTCCACACATGTTTTAAAGGAGCATAGTGGATGCATCAAGCTTCTTCTGACCTGACACAGACTGAGTGCCTTCTCACGCATTACTGACAACACCACGTCCACATTCCTTAACAACAGGCTTTTTGGCATTTTGGGTTTTGTTGACAGATTTTCAGATGTTGATGGCACAAGCCAAGCTAGCTGTCATAGCCAAAATAGTGAGTCAACCTTGACTCAGCCCACAGGGCTAATTTTTACAAACTCTATGCACATTGTGCTGTGGTCAAATCTGGAATGTACAGTGGTCCTATCAAACTAATATTTGTCATTGGAGGCCCTTGTCACAGGTAGTGCCACATTGTGACTGAGATTGGGGATACATATTCAATACAAATGTACTGTCAGTTACCCTTTTTGGCAAAAAAACATGCCTGGCTTCTGCTACATTGTGACTGAGATAGGGGATACATATTCAATAGAAATTTACACTGTTGATGACCGACTGATGGCCCTCTGAAAACTTGAATTGAGGGCCACAACTACAACAGTACTCCATCGTACATAATGTTTATCAAGGGTGACCCTTCTCATAGAATCTTCCTGCACCTATGACACAACCCCCAGGATTAATTTTTGGAAATACGATGCACACTCTGCACTGGACCAAGTAGTACAGTATCAAGAAGTCTTCTCTTGCTATATAATCTGGGGAATATTGACAATCAAAATCTCTGAACCATTTGGAGAAGCTTCTCCAACCCATCCTGATGGGGGGCACCATATATCCTTTGTCCATTGACTTGCACAAGTGATATATTTGAGCTCGTCATCCAGTTGACTAGTGCAGCTTTATTAATACGATTCACAGAGTTCAGACATTCCTGAGGATCGCAGGCCACACTCACTGCTACCTTCTAGTACTCCATATCTCTTTTTCTCTGTAGTCTCTGCCCTAAAATGAGTTAAATAATAGATTGAGGGCCCTACAATATGAATAGGTGAGGGCACTTTCAAATGTACACAAGGTGGACCTCCAAAATTTCTAGAGGAGGGCACTTCAAAATGTATGTTACAGGGCCACACGAAGGCTCTCGCAAAACTCAGCTTTCCTGCCTACTGCAGGCCCTCTGAACATTTGAATTTAGGGCCGCAGTATTACATGGTGTTGGAGGAGGAGGAGGGTCAAGCCCAACGATACAATGGGCACATTGTAAACTGCTATGGAATATGTATTCCACTATCTGAGTGTCAATGATGAAGGGACTGCCCAAATGTCTAAGTAACAGCTGTCCCTCCAAAACGCATGTTACAGAGCCACCTGAGGCCTCTCAGGTCAAAGGTCAACATACCTACTGGTACGTTCTAGCTGTGCTTGTAAAGTAATGGGGAATAGCGAACTAAAAATGATGTATGAAAGAGGGACCTACAAAATGTATAAGTCAGGGCCCTCACAATTGTAAAAGGCGAAAAAAAGCCACAACAGTATGAGTGAACAAACGCTAAAAGAGACATTTTTTTGGTTTCTCTGGTTTATTTAGCCTTCTATACAAGTGATTATGCAGGAAAAATTGTTAATTGACCTTTTTGGCCTGTTAAATGCAATTTAGGTTAGGTTTGGTAGTTGTTCTTGTGTGTCTGTAAAAGTGGCGTATTACTGCGACAAATTTATTCCCAGAAACCATATGTGAGTCAGAAATGCATGCAGGCACATTCTCCAGGCTCTTCCCATTCTGTTTCATCACTTTCCCATCCATTTCAGCCTTTTCCTGAGGCCCCCAGACTCCTTTGTAGGGTCCAGCAGAAAATTACTCGCATTTCCCATTGACTTACATTGTACTCACTATTCGGAGCGAATACGCGATTATTACAAAGTACTCATTACGAGTATAGTGATTACGAATATTATGGTACTCGCTCATCACTAGTTTTGATCTTTGATAGCCATTATTGCATTATGTTGCGGTGACCAAAAAAACACAATACTGGCTTTTTGATTTTTTTTCTTGTTACGCCGCTTAGCGATCGGATTAATTCTTTTTATATATTGATAGATCGGGCTATTCAGAAAGCATCAATAACAAATATATATATTTTTTATTTTTTTAATGTTTTATTTTGAATGGGTTGAAAGGGGGGTGATTTCAATTTTTTTTTTGGATTATTATTTTTTAGATATTTTATAAAACTTTTTTTTTACTTTTCACATGCTTCAATAGTCTCCATGGGAGACTAGAAGCTGCAATAATCTGATTGCCTGTGTTAAACATAGCAGGGCATTAGCCCTGCTATGTGTAACAAAAGTGCTCAACTGCTATGAACGCCGACCGCTGGGTGGCACTCACAGCAGATGGGCTATGACAACCACAGTGGTCTCCTGCAGACCCCTGGTTGTCATGGCAAACCATCGGCGGCCCACAATCATGTGCGCTGATTGGCGTGGTTTGTGATGCGCAGCTGTTGGAGATTGACAGCAGCATTTAACATGTTAACAGCCGCAGGTGGATCGTGATTCCACCCGTAGCTGTTAGGGGCACATGACAGTTGTTCAGATCAGCTGTCATGTTCTGGGAAGATGTGGGTTTAAAGGGGTTAAATAAATACAAAAATTGGTGAACATAGGAAATTGATGTCTGAAGATGACTCATTTACATTTATGGGAGAGTGTTCTAGGCATGCTTTGTGATCTGTGCAGAGGTAATTGTGCAGAGAGGGACAAGAAATGAGCAATTATTTATTATGAATAGCATGATCTTTTGCTATCCAGCTTTATAATGGAGGTGTTACCTTCCATGTGATGTTTTTATCTCTGCACTGAATCCTGAAGGTCCTTAAATATTATTTAACTTTATAATGAAGATGTTTTTTCTCTCCCAACACTCATCATTTAAGAAGCAACACAAGGAATTCTAAATCATCTACATAGTGTGGGGCACCACATAAGAGCTACATATCCACAGCCATTGGAGTGGAAGGAAGGATAGTAAATCTTCAATCTTCAGTTGAATTTAAATTTAGGTAAAATACATTGTGTTAATATTCATTATTTTTATCCTCTATCCTTTTCTTATCATTTAGTTAGTATATATTTATGCTAAACTTTCTATGGAGTTCATATGAATAAAATGTCAGACTTTCTTCCCACAGATGTGTCTCTTGGCCTTCACAGATAGCAAATCAGAAAATATTCAATAAAGAAAAAATTGAGTTATCTTAAAAATTATTTCCTGAAGATAATAAATGACTGTTAATGAACTCAGTGTTAAAGTTGAATAAATGAGGCTTTCTCTTGCCATAAGACTGATGTTGCTTTCAACATTAACAAATCAGTAAGTAATTCAACCAGAAAAATAAATTGACATGTATCATATAATTCATAAATCCATTCATCTTTACAACATGACCTTGATCTTGTGTTAACCTTATCCCTAAATAAGAAACAATGAGCTGCTTTGAAAGTGTTAATTGCCTGTTCTTAAATTGCTTTTTAAAAAAAAAACCTGGATAGATTAGGAAATTTGTCTCTTCGACATTTTAGTCACGGGAATTGAGCTACAGAAAATCCTAATACCAAATATGCTGCCTGATGTAATGCTGTCACTGACAGCAACTACATATTTGTGGGTCTGAAGTGGGAAGTGGGAACAATCCGAAAAGCTTAAAGGGGTTGTCCTGTAAAAACCGATAAGTCTATAGTCACTCTGTGTGACTGCAGACTTATGAATCCCCCCAGCACATGCACTGTGCGCTGCGGAGAGTCATCGGTTTCAGACCCGGTAACGGTCTGTACATATCCTCGCCAGTGGGCACGGCCTTGCTCTCCATTCACTTGTATTGAGTGAGGCCGCGTCCCGTCTAGTGCCTCTGACGACCAATGGGCATGTCTGACAAGTGTATGGAGTGAGGCCATGCCCACTGGCCGGGGTTATATACAACTCATACATATACAGTGCATGCTCTGGGGGGATTCATAAGCCTGCAGTCACAAAGAGAGACTGCAGACTTATCGGTTTTGACTGGGCAAACCCTTTAAGGTTTTGCTGTGGCTTACATACATTGTATAGAAAGAAATCAGTTGCTACAGAGAGCAGGATAACTTTAACCATATGAGAAAGAGTGCACAAGCCCTCCTCCTTCAACGATGTCCTTTCTCAGTTCATGGATATAGCTGAAAACAAAGGCAGAGCAGGGAGTTATCAACTCACTCCTACTATTCTAACAAAACCTAATTATCTGCACAGTGATCTGCTACTGCTGCACATAAAGCTAAACACCAAATTTGTGGGTGAGCAGTCACCCACAGTTCCCACACACATGGGGTTTTTCTACGTGCAGAAAGAAGGAAAATATGGAAATTATGAAAGGAGAGCTGCTTAGTGATTACATGGTAGTCTTGTTTGGGGATTGTGAAATGCATCATAGGGTTAGGCACTGTTTGACCAAGGAGGATGGATTACTTATGTAAATCTATTTGTGTTTGAATATGAAGATTGCAAAGTTGGCCATGGTACCTACGGGCATCTCAGCAAAGCCAAAATGAAGCAAGTTCCATTGGTGTTAAGAAAAATAGAGAAGTCAGGAAGAGCCAGGGTATGCTTACTCTATCAGTGTATACTGAGTGGGATTGTGTGTCCAAATTACATACATTAGGTACATGTTTTTTTTTCGGGTAGGTACAGAACATGCAGGAGACTGGAAGCATGTAGGAGCTGTCACAGGGCTGCTGCATTAGAACAGATGAGTGGTGTAGTGAGGGGTTTTGTTTTATTTTGCTCCATGTTAATTATCCTTTTGTAGAGACTGGGGTTTGTAAAGACTCTAGAGCATACATGTCAAACTCTGGCCCGGGGGCCAAATCTGGCCCACGGCGTGGGTATATTTGGCCCCCGACACCAGAACCGTCACCCTTATGTGGAGCCATTAGTCTGTATGGAGGACTTTGTGCGGCCCATTATACTGTATGAAGTACTATGGGGGGCCCATTATTCTGTGTGGAGGAATATGTGGTGCTCATTATTCTGTATGGAGGACTATGTGGAGCCATTATTCTGTATGGAGGACTATGTGGGGCCCATTATACTGTAGGGAGTACTATGGGGGGGCCATTATTCTGTGTGGAGGATGATGTGGGGCCCATTATTTTGTATAGAGGACTATGTGGGACCCATTATACTGTATACTGGTATACTGGTATACTGTATACTGGTTGGCCCGTGACTTTGTCCAAGTTTTTAATTTTGGCCCTCTGTTTGTTTGAGTTTGACATCCCTGATCTAGAGCATAATAAGGAACATTTGATCTGCATTGAATAACTTTAGTGTTAATCAAATTTCCATGCCAAATTTATACAAACTGTCAAAATAAATATTTTGAAATTTCGCACATTGCCAAATGGCTCTCAATGAAAATCAATCACTTGTTACCACTTCTAAATAATAAAAGAATACGACTACATGGGGCATGAAAGTGTGGATTAGACTCAAAGTCCCATTTAGCATCTTTGTGCACTCAAGATACGAAATTAGGACATATAAAAATAACTGATCTCTCAACATATCTCACTAAATATAATTGATTATATAGGCAATATTAGCTATATAGTCACAAAGACAAACTCTCCTATAAAGAGTATTGTCCTAGCATCAATAATGAATTCCCTAGGGGATCTGTGGTCAATTCAGGGAAGAGTATATTTAATGCTGGCCAAATGCTGATTTGCCTTAATAGGTATTATTATTATTTATTATTATTAAAGCGCCATTTATTTCATGGCGCTTTACATGTGAAAAGGGGTATACATAATAAAAAAGAGAGGACCCTGCCTGTGAGTTGGCTTGTTATATGTCACACTAGATGGTTGCCCGATTCTAACGCATCGGGTATTCTAGAATATGCCCCATGCAGGATGTGACTTCCCCCCCCCATATAATGCGCCATGCAGGATGTCACATCCCCCGTCCGTTATAATGCCCCATGCTGGATGTGACATCCCCCCCTCCCTTATAATACCCCATGCAGGATGTCACTTCCCCCCCATAGTGCCCCATGCAGGATGTGACATCCCCCCCTCCCTTATAATGCCCCATGCAGGATGTCACATCCCCCCCATAGTGCCCCATGAAGGATGTGACATCCCCCCTCCCTTATAATGCCCCATGCAGGATGTCACATCCCCCCTATATAATACCCCATGCAGGATGTCACACCCCCCCCCCATAGTGCCCCATGGAGGATGTCACATCCCCCTTCCCTTATAATGGCCCCTCCACAATATCACACTTCCCCACCCCACCATTTAATGCCCTATGGCCCCATACAATAAAAAAAAATAAAAAAAATCCAATACTCACCTCACTTGTCAGCTGCTCCTCTGGACTCCAGCGTAGCCCGCATGTTCCCGCTGTGCGCTGTGACCCGTCAGGAGAGAGCGCGGTGTAAAGACGTCACCACGCTCTCTGACCTGACACGTCATACAGCAGCAGCGGAAGACACAGGAGCCAGGGTCCTGAGCGAGCGGGGAGAGGGACAGGAGGAGAGGGGAGGAGAGTAGGGGAGGAGAGAGTAGAGGAGGGGAGGAGAGGGGAGGGGCGTCACTTTTACCGTCCGGAGATGAGCGGCCGTAGCCGCTGATCTCCCGACAGTAGCCGCATGGGGGTCAGCGGCGCCTCCGGTCGGGGGACGTATGCTGCGAGCAGCCGGCTTCATCTCCCGGCTGCATCGCCGCTCACCTCCGTGCGGCAGATCAGCCGCTAACGGCCGCCATCTTTTTGTGAAATGCCGCGTCGCTGATTGGCCGCGGCCAGACAAATCAGCGACGCGGGATTTCCTGGACAGACAGACAGACAGACAGACAGACAGACGGGATAAGACAATTATATAGATAGATGGAAAGAAGTTGCCTTCTTAAGACAACACATTTAGGGCCCAATTCATTATTTAGGTCACTTTTATTTTTTTATCTTATGGTATTCTCTGATGTTAAATGAGCCAAAACCATAAAAATGGTGCACGCGATTAGTGAATCTTGAAAAAAGTCAAAAATGGTGTTTTTTTTCAGTTTTTAACCATTTTTACTAATTTGTAGAGTAAAAGGTCACATCTTTTTCGAAATGTAGCAAAAATTGCTCGAAAATGTCTGGTGTAAACAATATCACTTCAGCAGAGGACTGGAGTACATTTACGATATATTTCGTGACTTTTTGAAAAGTTACAAATGATGAATCAAGTGAAAACATCTGAAAAGCACACATATAAAATAAACTTCAATAAAGAGGCAAATGGAAAGATACATTTTGTACAAACAAAAAAGGCGCAAAGCATCAAAAACTCAACATAAAATAGACACAAATGCAATAATGAATTGAGCCCTTAAATGGAATATGTTTCAAGGTTTTAGCTGCTGAATCTGAGTGCAGCATAATGAAGGGGCAGAGACACTGATTCCAATGATGTATCGCTTACTGGTCTGCTTAGTGTAGTTTCTATAAAACCAATGCTTTATCAGCAGCAGATTATTAGTAGAGGACTACTTGGCCTGGTGCCAGATAGTCCACCCACAACCCCACCACTGATTGGCAGCTTTCAGTGTACACAATACATAAGCAGAAAGCTGTCAATCATTGTTGTGGGCAGGGTTATACAGAGCTCAGCATTCTGGGAAGTGGTAGATCTCCAGCAGATAGAACAGTTTGTAATCAAAATTGCAGCAAGCAGTAAAGTAAGTGACACATCGCTGGAATCAAAGTCTATGTCTCTAAATGATGCTGTTATCATATGGGGTAGCAACATTTTGGTGACAGATTGCCTTTAATTTAAGCTGTAACATTACTTTAGCCGAGATGATGATAAATTAACATTCTCATTGATATAGCTACATATTTTCTCATTCCTTTTCAATTCATCTGGTTCCTGTTTTAAAATACAATAGAAGTACTAGAAGTAAATATATTAATAATAAATATTAATTTTCCTAATAAAATTACACATTTTTTTATGAAAAAAAACATTCCTTTCAGTTTATCTCCTGTAGATCATGGACGCTTTATGACTGTTAGAAAAAGATGCATAACATCATGTTAACAGCACGAAGCCAACACATTCTTTAAAAAGGGCATTTAACATTAAAAAAAAATGCAAGGGTGAGATTGAGCAATTTATGTTTCTGAAGCTACTCGCTGTGACAAGCAATCTGTCAGAAAATTAGAAATAATAGACGATGAGTTTCAGGATAGATGTGTTGGCATCCTTTGTCACACTACAATCGAGCTAGAGCATCAGCCAAGACATACTGTATATAAAGATATTTGCTATCAGAGATTAATGTAGACTAAACGCAATATTTTTAATGATACTCTATTAATGCCATATTCTGTTTCAAATTTTAAAAGTCTTGCGTGACAGTGTAATTGCCTAAAAGGTGAAGAAATGTAAGAAATTTAATGAAAGGCAAAGAATGTACCAATGAATAGTGAGCAATCTGTATGAATAGTAAAAATATATATATATATATCCCACACTATGAATGCTTACAGATGACAATGTGAACGGTGGGGGGTCAGAAGATGTGGTGAGGACCGGACAGATGGCGGTGAGTAGACTGGGCAGGCAGGAGAGGTGAGCAGTGGGGTATAAAATTATTTTTTTATTTCTAACATATTACATTTATTATGGTCTTGAGTCTGTAGAGACCCCAGATTAAAAAAAAGGACATTAAATTCGAATTAGAATCAAATTTCCTGGTAAAAAGCAAATGAACAGGCAAATTTGAAATTTGACTGATCATAACATACCTAGTCATAGAAGATCCCAAGCAGTAGAACAGCTAATAAAGCTAAAAGTGCATTATTTAGATATAGTGTAATTTTAGTTTCTGCTATCTTTTATTGTTCTATGCTTCAGAGTTTTCAATGACATGATGTTTCATACTACATTGTATTCTGGTCAACTTGTAATTTCAAATCACTTGTATTTGTCCCATCTCTATAAGCCTAAGTGTATAAACACTGGATCTCAATCTGGCCTACCTGACACATCCAGGTACTAGACAGCTGGTGATTCAGTTGAATATCCAGCATGTGGTACTACATGCCATATTAAATGTTCTGTTATGTTTCATATCTGATCACTAGGTTGGCTCAAACATGAAAAAGGGGATTGTTATTGTGACACCTTTAATCTCTAGTAAATCCAGGTCTTAAATTCATATTGTGTGAAAGCAAAATGATGTTTTCTTTTTTTGGAGAAACTTTTTAAAAATGTTTCAGAAATGTTCTATGCTAATGATTGGTACTAAATACATGTACCATTTAACAAATACAAAGTGCCAGTGGTTATTATTTAGGGATCCTCCAATTATTGCTTACCATAAAGTTAAATCATTGCGTGAAGAATTATTAAGAGCTTATTGAAGTGGTGGGAGCCTCCAACAAAGGTTTTTGTCCCAGACACATAATGATAATTCCCTTGTTTATCGTGCTGTAATTGCAAAAATGTGATTTATATATTCAGACCTTTATACATTCACATACTGGTAAAAGGTTTAGCATAAAAGGGTATTGTACCTGTAATACTGAATTTGTTGTGTACTTGATCACCTACAATGTGTGAGTGGAACCACACCCCATCTTAAGAATTGCATAGGTCAACATGAATCAAACTTCAGAACCAAAAAAAAAACGAATTACCTATAATGAGATATTTTATTGAAAGGATGCAAAATATTAGTCAACTAAGGTTATAAGTAATTGACAGTGTGCCCCCTATGCGACGAGGTGGAAACCATACCATGAGGTTGAATAGAAGAGAAATGATGTACGGTAGATTAGAAAGTTGAACTCTATGATGACAAATGGTCTTAATATAGAAAATAATGTCTTATCATTTAGTTGATTTTACTGTTTGAGTCTTCTTCCAGGGTGAATTAGCCATTGAGGGTCCATGAAGAGGGATGGATGGATGTAGAATGTGAGTCATAGTAATAATTGCTTGAAACTGAAATTATGTCACCAGCTACTATACCACCGATATACACAGTACAGACCAAAAGTTTGGACACACCTTCTCATTTAAAGATTTTTCTGTATTTTCATGACTATGATAATTGTACATTCACACCGAAGGCATCAAAACTATGAATTAACACATGTGGAATTATATATTTAACAAAAAAGTGTGAAAAAACTGAAAATATGTCTTACATTCTAGGTTCTTCAAAGTAGCCATCTTTTGATTTGATGACTGCTTTGCACATTCTTGGCATTCTCTTGATGAGCTTCAAGAGGTAGTCACCGGAAATGGTCTTCCAACAATCTTGAAGGAGTTCCCAGAGATGCTTAGCCCTTTTTGGCCCTTTTGCTTTCACTCTGCGGTCCAGCTCACCCCAAACCATCTCGATTGGGTTCAGGTGTGGTGACTGTGGAGGCTAGGTCATCTGGCGTAGCACCCCATCACTCTCGTTCTTGGTCAAACAGCCCTTACACAGCCTGGAGGTGTGTTTGGGATCATTGTCCTGTTGAAAACTAAATGATGGTCCAACTAAACGCAAACCGGATGGAATAGCATGCCACTGCAAGATGCTGTGGTAGCCATGCTGGTTCAGTGTGCCTTCAATTTTGATTAAATCCCCAACAGTGTCACCAGCAAAGCACCCCCACACCATTACACTTCCTCCTCCATGCTTCACGGTGGGAACCAGGCATGTAGAGTCCATCCGTTCACCTTTTCTGCGTCGCACAAAGACACGGTGGTTGGAACCAAAGATCTCAAATTTGGACTCATCAGACCAAAGCACAGATTTCCACTGGTCTAATGTCCATTGGTTGTGTGTTTAGCCCAACCAAGTCTCTTCTGCTTGCTGCCTGTCCTTAGCAGTGGTTTCCTGGCAGCTATTTTACCATGAAGGCCTGCTGCACAAAGTCTCCTCTTAACAGTTGTTGAAGAGATGTGTCTGCTGCTAGAACTCTGTGTGGCATCGACCTGGTTTCTAATCTGAGCTGCTGTTAACCTGCGATTTCTGAGGCTGGTGACTCGGATAAACTTATCCTCAGAAGCAGAGGTGACTCTTGGTCTTCCTTTTCTGGGGAGGTCCTCATGTGAGCCAGTTTCTTTGTAGCGCTTGATGGTTTTTGCAACTGCACTTGGGGACACTTTCAAAGTTTGCCAAATTTTTTGGACTGACTAACCTTCACTTCTTAAAGTAATGATGACCACTCGTTTTTCTTTACTTAGCTGCTTTTTTCTTGCCATAATACAAATTCTAACAGTCTATTCAGTAGGACTATCAGCTGTGTATCCACCAGACTTCTGCACAACACAACTGATGGTCCCAACCCCATTTATAAGGCAAGAAATCCCGCTTATTAAACCTGACAGGGCACACCAGTGAAGTGAAAACCATTTCTGGTGACTACCTCTTGAAGCTCATCAAGAGAATGCCAAGAGTGTGCAAAGCAGTCATCAAAGCAAATGGTGGCTACTTTGAAGAACCTAGAATATAAGAATATAAGACATATTTTCAGTTGTTTCACACTTTTTTGTTAAGTATATAATTCCACATGTGTTAATTCATAGTTTTGATGCCTTCAGTGTGAATGCACAATTTTCAAAGTCATGAAAATACAGAAAAATCTTTAAATGAGAAGGTGTGTCCAAACTTTTGGTCTGTACTGTAGTTTTATAGGTCCTTTGTATATGTATGAATATTTATATATACATATACTGTATATGTATATATGTCTTGGAGATATCTATTAATAACTCTAAACACCATTACACTGCTGTGGTTTTTGTTTAGTTATGCATTAATCTCGGATAATAATGTCATCATAATACCATTATTTTAGTTATTTTTACAGTAATCACACAGTTAGTTTGCTTACATTGTCTTTATTAGAATATTATGGCCATCTATCTGATGTAACCCTCATATCTACTACATTTGGCAATGATTGGCTATGGCGAGAATCTGTTTAATCCATATTGACCAACTGGCAGTCAATCATATTAACCACTTTGTGCCAGAGCCTGTTTTTGCCTTCGTGACCAGGCCAATTTTTTCAATTCTGACCACTGTCACTTTATGAAGTAATTACTCTGGAACGCTTCAACGGATTCCCCTGATTCTGAGACAGTTTTTTCGTGACATATTGTACTTCATGATAGTGGTAAAATTTCTTCGATATCACTTGCGTTTATTTGTGAAAAAATCTGAAATTTGGTGAAAATTTAGAAAATTTTTTCAATTTTCAAACTTTGAATTTTCATGCCCTTAAATCAGAGATATATGTCACACAAAATAGTTATTAAATAACATTTCCCACATGTCTACTTTACATCAGCACAATTTTGGAACCAAAACTTTTTTGTTAGGAAGCTATAAGGGTTAAAAGTTGACCAGCGATTTCTCATTTTTCCAACAAAATTTACAAAAACATTTTTTTAGGAACCACATCTTATTTGAAGTGACTTTGAGGGGCCTTTATGACAGGCCCAAAAGTGACACTATTCTAAAAACTGCACCCCTCAAGGTGCTCAAAACCACATTCAAGAAGTTTATTAACCCTTCAGGTGTTTAACGGGAATTTTTGGAATGTGGAAGAAAACAATGAACTTTTTTTTCACAAAAATGTTAATTTAGACCCCATTTTTTTATTTTTATAAGGGTAACAGGAAAAAATTTAATACACATTTTGTAGTGCAATTTCTCTTTAGCGCGCTGATACCCCATATGTGAGGGAAAACCACTGTTTGGGCGCACGGCAGGGTTTGGAAGGGAAGGAGCGCCATTTGACTTTTTGAATGTAAAATTTGCTTGAATAATTAGTGGACGCCATGTTGCATTTGGGGAGCCCCTGATGTGCCTAAACAGTGGAAACCCCCCACAAATGACACAATTTTGGAAACTAGACCCCTTAGGGAACTTATCTAGATGTGTGGTGAGCACCTTTCATCCCCAGGTGCTTCACAGAAGTTTATAATATTGAGCTGTAAAAATAAAATTTTCACATTTTTCCCACAAAAAATGTTTTTCATTCCCTAATTTTGCATTATCATAAAGATAACAGGAGAAATTGCACCATGAAATTTGTTGTGCAATTTCTCCTGAGTACGCCGATACCCCATATGTGGGGGAAAACCACTACTTTGGTGTACAGCAGGGTTCGGAAGAGAAAGGAGCGCTATGTTGGCTGGGATAGGTTGCAGACACCATGTCACATCTGAAGAGTCGCTGACATGCCGAAACAGCAGGAACCCCCACAAGTGACCCCATTTTATAAACTACACCTCTCAAGGAATTCATCTAGGGAAGTAGTGAGTATTTTTTAATTTTTTAATTTACACCATTGGGCAGTGAAGAAAACATAATTACCACAAAAAAAATGTTTTACCCTCAGATTTTACATTTTCACACAGGGCAATGGGTAGAAAATGGTGCCGAAATGTGTCACACAATTTCTTCTAAAAGTAGCAATACCCATATGTGGCTGTATCGTACCGCTTAGCCATACGGCGAGATATGGGAGGGACGGAGCGCTATTTGACAATTGGAGAATAAATTATTGTAGATTAGGCATTTGGATTTGGGAGCACAAAATTTTCTGAATTTCTTTTGGGGGGCAAGGGCCATTTCACTTTTCCAGAGCCTTTCTGCTACCTGTAACTTGTAAGTCCCTTATATTTTTAACAGATGACAGACCTGAGTGGGGACTAGCTTTTTTTGAGAACCGAGTTGAAGCTTTTATTGGGAACATTTTACGTAACATTTATCCGGCGCTGTAGGCTGAGCACTTACATCGGGGTTTCCATATAAATTTCCAAGTGATGTAATTCAGATGAAACCCCTGCAGGATCCATTCACTATAATGAGGCAGCAGAGTTACTCTGGACTCCGTCTGGCCTCTGATTAGTGGTGTCCTTTTTTTCAGAAGTGCAAAAAACTGTGGCCAACCGCACTTTTATGCACGCCTAAAAAAATGACACCGTGGGATCACAGGCCAGATGGCATCCACAGTGGCCTATATCATCCTCATTACAGGGAATCTTCCGTCATGAGTTCCGTCTGAATCACGTATTTCAGAGATTTACACGGAAACTCTGGTGTAAGTGCTCAGCGCAGCGCGCAGGATAAATGTGAGCAGAGCCTTACTGCGATCTTTGGAAGACATAATAAACAAATCAGTAGCAGGTGAAGAATTGGTTTTATTTACCTCGTGCGGTATAAGTGATGAGATTACTTTATTCTTCGGGACGGTGCGATTACAGAGATACCAGATTTATATCGGGTTTTTTTGACTGACAGCTGTCACACACTAAGAGACGCTTTTTTTGCAAAATTTAGTTTTTGCATCGCCATATTTTGAGAGCTATAATTTTTCCATATTTCAGCCGACAAAGTCATGTGATGGCTTGTTTTTTGCGGGACGAGTTGACATTTTTATTGGTACCATTTTTGGGTACGTGACATTTTTTGATCGCTTTCTTTTCCGTTTTTTGGGAGGTAAAATTAACAAAAACCAACAATTCAGGAATTGGTTTTTGAGGGTTTTTTTATGCCGTTCTGCATGTGGTAAAAGTGATAAGGCAGCATTATTCTTCGGGTCAGTACGTTTACAGTGATACTACACTTACTGTGTATTTTTTTATGTTTTGGCGCTTTTACACAATAAAACAATTTTATAGAAAAAATATATTTTTTGCATCGCTTTATTCTGAGAGCTATAACATTTTTATTTTTTGGCTGATGGAGCTGTATGGCGGCTTTTTTTTTGCGGAACAAGATGACGTTTTCAGCGGTACCATTTTTAATTCCATTTTGCTTTTTGATCGCATTTTTTTCCACTTTTTGTTTGGCGATATGATGAAAAAGCATATTTTTTTGCTCCGTTTTTTATTTATTTTAATTACGGTGTGTACAGGAGTTAATTAGTGTGACAGTTTTATAGATCGGGTTGTTTCGGATGCGGCGATACCAAATATGTGTACTCTTTATGTTTTTGCATAAATATACGGATTTATTGGTTTAATACTTTATTTATTTCTTTTTATTTATTTTGTGATTTTTTTTTAACAGCTTGAAAACATTTTTTTGACTTTTTTTTTTTCATTTTTACTTAGTTCCTGTATGGGACATTAATTTTTATTTTTCTAATCACTGTTCTCATGCAATGTAATAGACATGTATTACATTGCATGAGAACTTTGCTGACAGTTTCACACTGTCTGTCTCCTGCTGGACTCAGCTGCAGCCTGAGCTCAGCAGGACACTATATATGGCAGATCTGGAGGCGGTCATGTTACCTCCAGCTGCCATAACAATGGCAGGTCCTGGAAGGCATCAGGGGGCCGTCGGAGAGGTAAGTGGATGACCCCCTCTCCTCTCACTATCTTCTATATGCCGTGATCACTATAGATCGCGGCATTAAGAAGATAGCAAAGGGTTAACATCATTGGGACCTGATCCAATCAGGTCCCGATTATGTCCCCTGTCAGAGCTGTCGCTCTGAACCGCAACCGCAGCACTTGCAGGACCCTGGGGGTCCTGAGGGCTGCGGGACCACCGGCCGTTTATAAACGTCGGTGCTGCACAGAGCCCAGGCAGCGCCGGCGTTTATGTACAGTGGGCGGTCGGGAAGCGGTTAACAAGGTGCTAGATATTTAAGTTTTGGTTGATATCTTTTGTGCATGCGCTGCCTGACTGAGGCGCTGGTCATGTGACTGATGTCATGTGACTGACATCTTGGCTATGTAACCGACGTCACATGATTTACGTCCAGTCACTTGACCGACGTTGTTGTGGTACATATGAGATGGGCCCATTACCACTTTAGCGCCATGACATAGTGTTCTTGTCTGACATAATGCAATATAAGGAAGATGATGCCTGTAGGATGCACCAACTGGGGCTTTTATGACTTGTAAGTGAGGCCACTTTGTTTTAAAATCTGTGTATATATTGTTTTAGTTTTGTATGTTATTTTAACATAAATCGATTTGATTGTTTAATATTTCCAGAGCAATAAAGATGGGACTAATAGGAGGAGATATGAGTTCTGCTTCTATGTCTCATAATAAATATCACTGCACGTTTCTCAGTGTGTGTGACACTTCTCCAATCGATGGCCATATATGCCCGAAATGTAAATTTTTTATCGTTTAACCAGTATAGAAACTGAGGAATATCTGGTGCCTTGGAAATTTCTTGCTTGATTTGCAGGCTATATTGGTTGAGAACTGCAACAAGAGAGCGTGGATTAGGTAGAGGTCATGCATGAAAATTCTTTATAACAAACAATGGCTATTATATACATTTTCAAAATAACAGGTTTTAAATTAGAACATTGGCAATTGTGGCATTACAGCCGAGCACAGCTTATCAGTCAAGACAATTAGTTTTGTGCACTCTACACAATAGAACAAAACCTAAAAATAAACACAAGCATTATTGTGGTTTCATTATAGTATGTTATATTGAGCATACATATTTTTTTAACCCCTTTCCGACATGTGTCGTACATGTATGGCACATGTCGAGTCTCTCCCTTTGGTGCAGGCTCCGGCAATGAGCCTGCACATTTCGGGGACATAACAGCTGATATGATCAGCTGTCATGTGCCCCTAACAGCCGCGGGTGGAATTGCGATCCACCCCGGCTGTTAACATGTTAAATGCCCTCAATCTCTGACAGCGGCATTTTGTTAGAACCCTCCTGTTAGTTTTTTCTATCTTGTGTTTTGCGGTCATGTGACCATCTGCCTATATATTCCAGCTCCGCCCTTCTGGCTTTGCTGGACTTCAGTGTTGTTTGACTGTTTTGCTAGCCTGGTGCTTCGGTGCCTATCTCTGTCAGTTCGCTTGGTCCTCTTGGACCTCTAGTACTTTTTGTCAGTTTGTCTTTTGTGTTCTACAACAATTTCTGTTTAGGAGGTGTCCCATTTTGTCACAGTCCTTAGTTCTTTTAGGGACCCCTCCCTTAATTCTATAGGTCTTTGTTCAGACTAGCCGAGGACGAAGGCGGGTCTGTTCATCGTAGGGATTCAGCTTAGTCTTACTGTAGGGACAGCTTTCCCCTATCTTTCCTTAGTTCTTTCTGCAGATCATAACACATTTAACATGGCTGCGGTGGAAGGACATCATAAGTGCCGCCCATCAGCGCCCGTGTCACATGACCGCAGGTCGCCTATGGGTTGGCATGACAACCCGGTGTCTGCAGAGACCCCTGCAATTGTCATTGCTGGGAGGCTATAAGCACCGCCCAGCAGTCGGCGCTCATGGCCAGTAAGCATTTCTGCTACACACAGGCAATCTGATGATCATATGTGCTACACAATCACAGACAATTACAGCTTCTAGTCTCCCATGGAGACTATTAAAGCCAATAAAAAGTAAAAACAATGTTTATAAAAATATAAAAAAAATTAAAAAATATAAAAGTTGAAATCACCCCCATTTCGCCCCATTCAAAATAAAACAATAAAAAAATCAAATATACACATATCTAGTATTGCTGCATTCAGAATAACCCGATCTATCAATTTAAAAATAATTAATCCGATCGGTAAACAACGTAATGAGAAAAAAATGAAAACGCCAGAATTACGTTTTTTTGGTCGCCAACATTGCGATAAAATGCAATAATGGGGGATCAAAACATTGTATCTACCCCAAAATGATATCAATAAAAACTTCAGCTGGGTGCGCAAAAAATAAGCTCTCACTCGGCCACAGACCCCAAAAAGTGGAGACTCTATGGGTCTCGGAAAATGGCAACTTTTTTTTTATTTTAACGAACTTTGAATATTTTTTCACCACTTAAACAAAAATGAGCCTATATTTGTTTGGTATCTATGTATATATGAAATTGTAATGACCCGGGGAATCATAATGGCTGGTCAATTTTAGCATTTAGCGAACATGGAAAAAAAAAACAACTGTAGAATAGCGCTTTTATTTTGCAGTTTCACCGCATTTGGAATTTTTTTCCTGTTTTCCAGTACACGATATAGTAAAACCAATGGTGTCGTTCAAAAGTAAAACATGTCCTGCAAAAAATAAGCCCTCACATGGCTATATTAACAGAAAAATAAACAATTTATGGCTCTGGAAAGAAGGGGAGCAAAAAACGAAAGCACAAAAATGGAAAATGGCCTCTGGGTGCACTCCCATAAAAGTTTTTATCCTCTTAATAAATTGCAATCGTCATATTATATAGGACTGCATACTTACAATTGCTAATTTTGCCTTTCTACCAATCTAATTCTTCTCTTTTCTCTGCTCTTTGTAGAAACAGGAAGACTCTTGTCTCTGCATTTATTATTCCCCTCTTTAACTCCTAAAATACCTGCTCCCCCTCCCTCCTACCAGGAACTATTGCAGTGACTTATGACTCATACAGGGAAAACTTACCTTCTGTTTCTACATAGAGCTTAGAAGGATTCAGCTAGTCAGTTTTTAAACATGTGATGTTGTAAAGGACATATTGATACTCATGCTAGAGCAACTCCATTTTGTCTACTCGCTTTAAAATCATGTTATTATCACTCCTTGCATAACATACATTCTTTCTTTCTCTTCCCATAGAACTTATCTCACACTAACCTTTTCTCAAGAGAACATTTTGTCAGACACTGTTATCTAACTTGTTTAGACCCCCCCGACTCTACCATACAGTTAAAGACTAGTGTTGAGCCACCCCCGTAGTGTTCGAGTTCGGTTCGGTTCGTCGAACACCCGTGTGTTCGCCGAAATGTTCGTCGAACTGTTCGTCGAACACCTTCGAAGACCGTTAAAACCAATGGCAGGCAAACAAAAACACATAGAAACACATAGAAAACACCTTCAAAGGTGTCCAAAAGCTGACAAACTGCTCAGAAGACATAACTAACACATGGAAAAGGGACAAGTACATATAGTCATGCGAAAAGAAAAGAGGTGGAGGAGTAAAAGGAGGGGGAGACACAGATATAGGCATGTCATGCCCTTCTAAAATCCAAAAAGTGAGAAGCCGACACGGCCAGTTCATTCCTGCCCGTGCCACCTCCGTGTCGCCGGGTTTGTGCCAGAGCCGCGGTGGACCCTGACGGCCAGCCCCCCTCTCCCAATACTGGTGCCTGTCCGCTGGTGGGTCGAGCCCCCCCGCAGTGGGGGGGGGTAACATCTGCAGAAGAAAGACCATCTTCCAGCCAAGCTAAGATGTCAACTTCTTTTCGTGGACAATGTGATACGATCCCTTTCTTACGGACACGCCCATCGCTACAAGTTCCAGATGAGGCACAAAAACAGCAGGTGCTTCAGCGGATATCAAGTGCTCCTTCAAGTGGGCTCTCCTCCACCTCAATTTCAACATCACAAATATTCCAGTCCTCAGAGGTGTCACCCCAATCGCACTTGCTTCCTCACAGCTCCCAAGTCTCCAGCTGCCCGTCTGAGTATGGGGTAACACAGATGGTTGAGTCTGCAGAGCTGTTTACTCATACTATAGCCTGGGAAACGTAAGTCTGCTCCAGAGCTTCTGTTAATCCAGACGACGAAATGATCTGCACTGATGCCCAGAATCTTTATAAGTCGGATCCAGGACCAGATGAAGAAGGTTCTGAGCATAATGTAGACCCTCGTTCCCAAACTGTCACTCCTGTTGGTGGAGACAATGATGAAGACGATGATGAGACTCAAATACCTGATTGGAGCGACAACTTGACTTTTCGGTCAGGGCAGGAAGAGGTTGGCTTTGAGGACGACGGGTGTGATAACACACAGGGTGATGATGACGAGGTTGGAGATCCCACTTACTGTCAACCCACAGTCAGCCAGTCGATGAGGTCAACGGAGGAGGTGGAGGAGGATGTGACTAGCCCAGGGGATGGGGATGACTCGGTACCCGGGCCTTTGCCTGGCCTTGGGGATGTCGCGGTGGTCGGCTCCCTGGCCCGTACCCTGGGGTCACTCTTTAAAAGAGTGGATAATTGTTAATTTTATAAGAGTTTGTGACGCCACCTGTGGTATCTGGTGAGAAGCACCAGCGCTGAAGCAGTCCACTGAGACCCGTGATAAGGCTGCTCGATGGTATAGCTCCTCACAGGTGGAGCTAGGTCTCAGGGCAGCGTATGCAGGGGGAATGCAGGACAGGCGAGACCCAGCTGGGTCAGAGCAAGAACGGGAACGGACACGGTAGTCACTTCAGTACCTTTTACTGGAGGAAATTCAGGCACATCCCGGAGCACTGTAGGGTGAAGGGTGAATATCAGGATCCTCCCCAATGAGCAGGTGTAGGGCCTCCTGTTTCTTGCCTCTGCGTAGTAAGTTTCTGACCTGCCTGGAGCTAGGCCTAACTTTGTCTCTGTCCTGCGCTGGCTGACCTTGTGGTAGGGCCTTCTCTTGGAGTTCACGCTCCCACTATGCGGGGCCTAAGTGTCTCCTGGCTCTGTTACGTATCAGCACCTTAGCCATCCTGGGACTTGTAGTTCTCCAGGGATTCCGGTTATGCCTTACTGAATCTAGTTAGCAGTAGCCTCGTGCTCCACTGCTGAACTATTAACTGAGTTCTCTAGACTAGACTGAGCTCCACTGCAGACTGACCTCTCTTAGGCTTCTCTACTGCAGGAACTCTTCAGAGGAACTGAACTGCCTAGCTCCACCTTCTCTATTTATATCCCTAACGGGCTCCCTCTGCAGGTCTGAGGTGGAAGGTGGAGATGTGTGAATGTTTATGGGGGCCTCTTGTGGAGGATTCCATCAATACACTCTTCTAGGATATGTGATACCAAGCACAGCGGGGCGTCACAGATGCTATTGATGACGAGGTTAGGTTGCGCCTTCCTGGACACAGATGGAGTACTGGAAGCACGTCAACAACTGCATCCTCAACCACAACTCTGCCTCTGACCACAAGTCATAGTGGCTCTTCAGGTCGCATGGGCTCTAAGCCTTGCATAGCCTGGGCATTTATTCAGAATGATAAGGATGACCCAACTCGTGTTATCTGTAATATTTGTAACCAAAACATAAGTAGAGGCCAAAAAATCCATAGTTTGAGTACTTCATGCATGAACCGGCACATGGATATGAAGCATAAGTTGCAGTGGGAAGCTCACTGTGCTACAATGCGGCCTAGCAGGCTGGGCCAACCACCGTCTGCCCCATCTTGTGCATCCGCGGCCTCTTCATCCTCTGTGACTGGGGGGACAGCAGTCACACATGTTTTTGGACGCAGACCTGCCACCTCTTTACCTGCAACAGCCAGTGTGATTGGCAGGTCATCAGTTCATTGGGAAGTGGAAACACCTGCTGGTGTTGAGCGCTCTCTGACATCGAGAGCACCAGCTTTGGATCAAGGCAATCTAACATGTCCGCCTGCATCTTCCTCACAGACCGGCAGTTTGCCGGGGACATCCTACTCAACCCCGTCTAAGCACAACAGCCAGCCCTCGGTCCCTCAGATGTGGAAAAGTAAAAGACCATTTACTCCTAGCCATGAGAAAACTAAGAGGACACAGTGGATTTTCGAGACCTTATGTCCGTATCAGTGCCCCAATACCAGTTGCTCAGTCGGCACTACTTCTCAAAGAAAGGTGTGCCTGCGCTCCACCAGCATGTCACACACAACATCACCGCTTCTTTGAGAAACTCTGTGTGTGACAGGGTGCATTTCACCACAGACACTTGGACGAGTAGGCATGGACAGGGGCGTTACATGTCGCTGACTGGGCACTGGGTAACTATGGTGACAGCAGGACAAGGGGCTGCTGTCCAAGTCTTACCGTCCCCACGAGTTGTGCGTCAATCCTCTTTATCTCGAAGTTCCTTCACTGCTTCTGCCTCCTCAACCTCCTCTCGGTCCTCCAGCTGCACCCAAAGCCTGTCTGGTAATGCCACCTGCATTCTAACTGCGCAGAAGGAATCCTGCACACCTCCTTACTATGCTGGCAGCAGGGCTCAAGGCATCAGTGTTTACTTTGAAATGTCTGGGAAATGTGAGTCACACAGCTGAGGAGTTGTGGTCAGCTCTGGAGACCCAGTTTCATGAATGGTTGTCTCCACTGGACCTGCAACCAGGGAAGGCCGTGTGCGACAATGCTGCATCGCCGGGGCAATGTCACACACGTGCCTTGTATGGCTCACGTGTTGAACCTGGTTGTCCATAAATTGTTAGCCCACTATCCCGGACTAGATGGCCTTCTGCAGGGGGCACGGTCGCTGTGTGCTCACTTCCGCCGTTCGCATCCCGCAGCTCAATGACTTACATCTCCACAGAAGTCGTTGGGCCTGCCAGTTCACCGGCTGAAATGCGATGTGCCGACACGGTGGAATTCAACTCTGACCATGTTGCAGCGACTGTGGCAGCACCGACAAGCCCTGGTGCAATACGTTCTGATGTATAGCCTGGGCCAACGAGATCCAGAGGTGGGGCAAATCACGCTGCAGGAGTGGTCTCAGATCAGGGACCTATGAAGTTGACGTGCCCCCTGGGCCGTGGGGTACCCAGAGCCGGGCCGGTAGACGCTGGGGGTTGTAGTCACTGTGGCGGTGACCCGGTCCGTGATCCAGGGCGGTCAATCCAAGGGTAATTTGTATATATGGGTTTTATAATGTCCGACTACGCCACCTCTGGAGTGGGGCAAAAGGGGCTGCCGCTGCGGAACAGTCCTCTGAAGCTGGTGGTTTTGCAGCAATGGTATTATTACTCACCACAGGAAGAGTGTAGCTTGAGGGCAGTGTGGGTGGATGATGGTGGTTGTAGTGCAGGGAGTCAGTAATGAACACAGAGTCCGTGTGATGCAGTCCCAAGATCTTTACTCACAGTTGTTGCAGTCCAGATTACAGGTACCAGAGCAATCTCACCCGTCGTGCTGTGCGTACTCAGTGAGGGGCTCAGTCCACCCCCAGATAGCTCCGGAGTACTTAGCAGGACCCCCTTCTGTGTGTCCTTTCTCTGGCCTTCTACCTGCACCTCACACCCAGTGACACTTCTATCCGGTATCCTCGGGCCTTGGTGGGCGACTTGTGTTCCGTCCCCTGGGTCCTATGTGGCTACCTTCTTAGTGAGACTGGTGTGGACTTTTACCTGCAGTACATGAAATGCTGCAGCCTCCGGTTTCTAGTTGAGCCTTGCTGTTTCTCCGCTAGTTGAGGGACCGGTTCCCATTATCTGGTCTGACCCCTCTACCTCCTGGTAGCAGCAGGAGTAAGGGTGGCCTTCTGCACGGCCCATAGCCCTAGGGTCCCTTCGGTTCTTGGAGCCTTCCTGCTCCCACTCCTCTCTTCTCTCCTTCAGTCCTGGGCCTCCCAGGCTAGGCCCGTCTCTGGAGCAGAGCTCATGCCGAGCCTCTGCTCCTGTCACTTTTCCTCCTCTGACTGGCTTGCTCTTTCTAAGATAGCTTCCTATTTATACTCTCCCTGTCATGTGCTCCGCTAAACTGCTCCCCTAAGCACCCACTACATAGGACCCTTCCACCAGCTAGGGACCTGGGACTGTGCTCTCCCTTAGGAGCAATCTTGCCCTACCCCCACTGCGGGTATGTGTTGGATGCAGGTGTTAGGGTCCCGAGCCATATGCCTTCCTTACCTGAGGGTGAGATACCACACCTCTGGGTGAGATGCAGTAACTCTGTGGCGACTGAACCCTCAGGGGCGCCACACACCCTTCTGCACAGTTTTGAAATGGCGACTAAGATGTTTAGTGCTGACGACGATGCCATTATCAGCATGACTATTCCGGTGATTTACATGCTGGAGCACACACTAAACAGAATTCAGAGTCAGGTGGTGGGACAAGAGGAGGTGGAGGAAGTAGAGGAGGAGTCGTATGCGGAAGGGATAACATCTCCAAGGTCCAGATGGTTGGCAGCACCAAGGCGGCAGGCATGGGAGGGTGGGGGAGAGGGATTAACCAGGGCGCATGGTAGCAGCCAAACTGTTGAGGAAGGTGCAGGAGCCGAGGAAGAAGTGGAGGACGAACTGGCGATGGGCATGGAAGACTCATCAGATGAGGGAGACCTTGATCACATTTCTGTTGTGCGAGGTTGAGGGGAGAGGGCAGAGGAAGGAAGCATGATTCTTACCTCGCTACCAACACAACAAGGACTTGGTCCTCCTGGATGCGCAAGACTCATGAGTGCCTTCTTGCTGCACTACCTGCAACATGACCCTCAGATTGTCAGAATTCGAAGTAATCCCGACTACTGGGTTGCCACACTCTTAGATCCCCGGTACAAAAGTAAATTTGCCGAAATAATTCCTGCCATAAAAAGGGATTGACGCATGCAGGAGTATCTGCAGACGCTGTTGCAGAATCTTACATGTGCTTTTCCACAAAACACCAGTGGTGCACGTAGTGAATCTCACAGTTGTAACTTGCCAACCGTGGGACTGTCGAGTCTTCATCCCTCAAACCGTAACAGTAACACAGTATCTGCTGGTAACAGCAATTTTGTGGAATCGTTTCACCACTTTTTTAGACCATCCTTTGCAAGGCCACAGGAGACAAGAAGTCTGACACATAGTCAACGTCTAGAGAGGATGGTGCAGAAGTATCTCCAAGTGAACATCGAAGCCATGACTGTGTCACTGGACCCTTGCTCATTTTGGTATTCCAATCTGGAAAAATGGCCGGAGCTCGCCACTCACGCCTTGGAGATCTTGTCATGCCCTGCAGCCAGTGTTCTCTCTGAACGTGTGTTCAGCGCTGCTGGTGGTGTGCTGACAGATAAGCGCACGCGTCTGTCCACTGAGAATGTAGACAGACTCACGTTCATAAAGATGAACAAATCATGGATTCGCAAGGACTTTTCTACCCCTGTGTTATCCTTGGGAGACTAAAACCTTGAGAATTTGTTAAAATCACGTCACCAACCGTTTTAAGCAACTGTGGGGCAATTGATGCCACTTAACCCTAGAACGCATGACCATAAAAATCTACACTTTCATATACCTGGGGCCTTTTAGGCTCGTGTGCAAATAACATGGAATAACTCAAACTCAAATGACAAACAACTATATACATGAAGAATACCTAGAGTTTCAAAATTCTAACTAAAGTAATCTTGCAGAAAATAGAAAACAATTAACAGGGCGGGCCTGCGAGGCCCCAGTTATGCGTTCTAGGGTTAAGTGGTGTCTGTGCCACAATTTTGGGAAAAAATGGAGACTTTTTTTGGAGTCCCCTTGCTGTGTCTTATGTGACGTTGGCATCGTCAATTCCAGGTGGGTTGGGTCGCTCCCCCCCCTTTTTAACTGTAAGAAACTAGATACACTATGGCTTGGGGTAACACAGATGGTTGAGTCTGAAGAGCTCAGAGGTCTGCTCCAAATCTTCAGTGTCTGCTAGTCAGCGTAGAATTTTTAACTGCATCTAGCCTAGGCAATACTTTGGGCGTAGTAGCCCAGCTGCGAAGCAAGCTGCACCGCCTGGGTATCTAATAAGAATTTTTAAATGCATCTAGCCTAGGCAGACTGTGGGGACCCCCAACCAAACCCAGACGCTCAGCCCCCCTACCGCCCCCCTTTCCTTGACAATACAATAATGTAACTCTTACAACTGGATGGGTGAGGATCGGTCACAGCTTTATTAACTCTTTATACTCATTCCATTAGAAAGGCATTTTATTTCTAAAATAATTCAGCTTGTTGCAGCATGCCCTGGGTCTCCACTCCGGCAAGTTGGCCAACAAGTGTAACTCTCCAACATGTCCTTTCTATTTCCAGGCCACGGAGGATCCTTCGTACTCGTATGCAGGACTCTGACCCCCACCCATCACTCTTAACGCTTGTTCCACTCCGTCCTGGAGTCCTGACAGGAATATGTTCAGTTCAATATTCATTAAGTGAACAACGTCGGACCGTATGAGGCCTGCTTTATCTCCTTCCAGTTGTCGGTGTCGTACCACTACACCGCCTCTGTCTCTTCTAAATTTTGCCATCCGAATATTTATTACCCGCCTTGTCCGTTCGATGGCCGTGATGTCTCGCGCACCTTGCCATACCGCTATCGGCACAATCTCTGACCATACTATCGCTAGTTTTGTGAAAAATTCTCTGAAGCGCTCAGTGTCTAGTTTCATTATTGCCATTAGTTATGTGCTCTTGTGATGACCTAGGTTGTTTCCCCCGGCCTGTATAACTAAGATGACGGGACATCTTGCCTCTTTCCCTACCTTGATTACCTCCATTAGTACCTGTGGCCATAGCAGGCCTCTTATACCTCTCTACTTGAAATATGTGTTATGAAACTCTAATTTCCTCCCGCCTGGGCAGACTTTCGCCCTTTTTTCTGCCCAATACATATACGAGTGGCCTATCACCCACACTGTTGGCTTAGCGTCACCTGTAAAAGAAACAAACCACGTTAGGATAACAAGTCCGGTCTTGCCAAACACGTGGATCGCCATCTCCCTATCCTCTGAACTTCCGTTTCTGACAGTCCTGCTCTTGCTGCTTCCGTGGCCGCGCCTATGCGGAATGAGTGTGTCCCATAATCTTTGGGGTGGTTCCCTGCCGATGTTATGCATTTATTAAATATAGCTTGGAACTGGTATCTTGATAATGGCATTCCATCAATGTGTGATAGGAAGAAATTACTTTGTGATCTGATGGTTAAATATGTTTTTACTATTGTTACCCAACTCAGTGTACCGTTTGTGGGTTGTAGAAGTACCCAAGTGCCCCTGCCCGCTGGAACCGTTTTCGATTTGTGTATGCGTAGACGTATTGCATTATTGGCTATGACTACTTCCTGGTGTAATAAGCCTCCACTGGTGGTAATTTTGGATTGAGGGACTAATTCGCTTATGCATAGCGCCCCGAAGAAGGCGATCACAAATGCAGTAGACAGTAGTGTTGCTTCAAATTGTGAGTGTCATGTTAATGGTGTTAGGGATATGATGTGAGAAATCAGTTTTAGTGACACGGGACGGGACGTCTACACTCCTGACTTGGCTGACCCCTTTTCCACCCTTTTATGGATTGTCTGATGATGAACCTTTGTCACATCTCCCCAATTCAGTAGTTGGAAGTGAAATGCTACTCCGGTCAGACACCGCTGCGCTGACGCCCCTGATATGCCCCTCATAATTAGCTGGTGGAGAAATTCTATGGTGACTTGTGATCTGGCTTGTTCACATTGGTCAACCCGTCTGCCTGCTACTAGTCGTGTCCACTCTTACCATGCCTTACCGTATGCTTGCCACATCGACGGGGCAACTGACGCTCTGATTAATGGCATCAACTATTCTCCACTAGATCCCATAGGGAAGGTGGGCAACTGTTGCCCGATGGGTGGGCGTTGTGGAAGAGCTCTGTGAAAATCTGCCAATTGAATTGTTATAAAGCGCTAGCAGCAGCTTTAGACCTCTCAGCATAGTGGCTAGCGCGGACCCATACATTGTGTTTTAGGCACAGGAATGCTAGCCTGGGTAGTAGGCCTAGCACTGGGGGAGACGATGATGCCATCTTATTAATGCAGTGCGCTAGGCTGGTGTTTTTTGTTATGAAGCGTATATTTTAGTAAGCCAGGCGCGCGCCCCATATTTCTATTGCTACCACTATTGGGAAGAAAAATTATTTTCAGGGCTAGATGCAGCTAAAAATTATTATTAATTTAAAAGCTGGTGGAGCTTGGTATAGATGTACTAATACAATGAGTCCCACACACTGCTAGAAGGCCAAATATTTTTTCAGAGCTAGATGCAGATAAAAATTATTTTTCATTTGAAACCTGATGGAGGTCAGTACAGATGGACTAATAGACCAAGTCCCACACACAGCTAGAAGTCCAAATATTTTTTCAGAGCTAGATGCAGATAAAAATTATTTTTAAATTGCAACCTGATGGAGGTCAGTATAGATGGACTAATAGAGAAAGTCCCACACACTGCTAGAAGGCCAAATATTTTTTCAGAGCTGGATGCAGATAAAAATTATTTATAATTTGCAACCTGATGGAGGTCAGTATAGATGGACTAATAGAGAAAGTCCCACACACTGCTAGAAGGCCAAATATTTTTTCAGAGCTGGATGCAGATAAAAATTATTTTTAATTTGCAACTTGATGGAGGTCAGTATAGATGGACTAATAGAACAAGTCCCACACACAGCTAGAAGCCCAAATATTTTTTCAGAGGTAGATGCAGATAAAAATTATTTTTAATTTGCAACCTGATGGAGGTCAGTATAGATGGACTAATAGAGAAAGTCCCACACACTGCTAGAAGGCCAAATATTTTTTCAGAGCTAGATGCAGAAAAAAATTATTTTCAGTTTGCAACCTGATGGAGGTCAGTATAGATGGACTAATAGAACAAGTCCCACACACAGCTAGAAGCCCAAATATTTTTTCAGAGGTAGATGCAGAAAAAAATTATATTCAGTTTGCAACCTGATGGAGGTCTGTATAGATGGATTAATAGAACAAGTCCCACACACTGCTAGAAGGCCAAATATTTTTTCAGAGCTAGATGCAGAAAAAAATTATATTCAGTTTGCAACCTGATGGAGGTCTGTATAGATGGACTAATAGAACAAGTCCCCCACACAGCTAGAAGCCCAAATATTTTTTCAGAGGTAGATGCAGATAAAAATTATTTTTAATTTGCAACCTGATGGAGGTCAGTATAGATGGACTAATAGAACAAGTACCACACACAGCTAGAAGCCCAAATATTTTTTCAGAGGTAGATGCAGAAAAAAATTATATTCAGTTTGCAACCTGATGGAGGTCTGTATAGATGGATTAATAGAACAAGTCCCACATACAGCTAGAAGCCCAATATTTTTTCAGAGATAGATGCAGAAAAAAAAATTATTCAGTTTGCAACCTGATGGAGGTCAGTATAGATGGACTAATAGAGAAAGTCCCACATACTGCTAGAAGGCCAAATATTTTTTCAGAGCTAGATGCAGAAAAAATTATATTCAGTTTGCAACCTGATGGAGGTCAGTATTGATGGACTAATAGAACAAGTCCCACACACTGCTAGAAGCCCAAATATTTTTTCAGAGCTAGATGCAGAAAAAAATTATATTCAATTTGCAACCTGATGGAGTTCAGTATAGATGGACTAATAGAATGATGCTATGCCCAAAAGATTTTACTTCACTAGGTGCAGTAAAAAAATTGGTATTCTATACACAGGTGGTATATCTTGCAACACAGATAGGCTACTCCACTGACTAACACACTCTGCAATAGGCCAAAAAGGATTAGCTTTGCTAGATTCAGCCAAATGCTGTGAAAAAAACTTGCACAGCACTGGCACAGACCATCCTGGCAAAAACTGATTGGAACTGATGTAACCTAGTCCTGAAAAGGACTGCAATTACAATTAGTCTTTACTCCCACAATCTATCTATTTAAGAGCACAGACCTGCCTGATAAAAGTCGTAGGAAATGCTGTAACCTAGTCCTTAAAAGGACTGCAATCACAACTATTCCCTACTCCCAAGCTATCTGTAGATTTGTGCGAAAATTGGCTTGAAATTAACAAGGTATAGCGCACACAGCAACAGCAGTGCCGTCTAACACGCAGCTGCAGCAGTGAGAAAATGGTGGTGACGGGGAAAATGGCTTCGTCTTATAGGGCAAGGACATGTGACATACACTGCCAATGACACATGCCCTTGCTTGTGTGAAAAAAGCACTTCGCTCCGTGTGTGCGCTGCTGATAGGCTGACAGATTGCACCTCCCCACTGTAAATGCGGGAAAGAGAAAAAAAAATGGAGTTCTTCATTATTCCTGCAGAGATCCATCCCCTGCCCCTCCCCCCACCCCGCTGTACACTCAAACTGCGTATTAACATTAATTTTCATCATTACTGAGAAAAAATCCAGTTATGATTTTGGTGCACGAACAGTTATCGAACATAACCTCGAACAGCCGAATTTTTCTCAAATCGTTCGTGTTCGCCGAACGGCTCGAACACCGCCCAAAACAGCTCGAATTTGAGATTGGCGAACAGTTTGAGTAGAACAACGCTCATCTCTATTAAAGACTAAAATGGAAGACATTAGGAAACTCAGGGAAGAGTATAACAAACATAACAAATTGATCAAAGAGTGTTGCATATTGTTTCTTGCTTGTTAATATATGTTTTACTAAAACTAGTCTTTTATTGTATCCCATTTTGCATGAGGAAAACCTGCCAGTCATCAGAGAGCAAGGAGGACACTGTTAACCGACATCCAGTGCTACTGTACACGGACCTCCCAGATGTAACCAGCATTGAGGACCTGGATGACAAGGGAATAATGACCTTTACCCGCTTGCCCCGACCAACCTCAGATCTGAGCTTATGATTATATCAACTAACAAGGGGGGATGGACTTGCCGCGACAGCCCCAATTGGTAACAAGGGCACTAATTGGGTGAAGACCAATGTCCCTCAGGCTCAAAGCATGACCCTGGGATAGCACCTCTATTGTTGATAATAACATAATTTTTAGGGGGGAATGTAAAGGACATATTGATACTCATGCTAGAGCAACTCCATTTTGTCTACTCGCTTTAAAATCATGTTATTATCACTCCTTGCATAACATACATTCTTTCTTTCTCTTCCCATAGAACTTATCTCACACTAACCTTTTCTCAAGAGAACATTTTTTCAGACACTGTTATCTAACTTGTTTAGGCCAGGTTTGACCTTGTAAAATTTCCATAGTGCTTCAAACTAACAATGATAATATGACCATTTTTTTTTTTCTGTAATAATTATACTAACATCAGTTAGCCTATAGTATTGTAGTATGGCTGTAGAGTTGATTGGCTATTTGATATACTCAAAACAATATAAAATGCTAAGCAAAATAAACGGGATCAGAGATTCTTTGAATCCTCCCAATGCAGAACATTGTTTCCGTTTGGTTTTCTGTGGATTGCAATCAACATAATAATTTAATAATTTGACACTCACTTGGTCAACCGTGAAGAGTTATTGCCCTCCCTTAACAATGTCATAGTCCTAATAGAAAAAAGAAGAATTAACTGGGTAGAATGGGAAAATTAGCAATTTTAAGTACCCAGTGCTATAATATGAAGATTGCAATATATTAAAATGAAACAGCATTTTGACGGAGTGCCTTTTAATTGGCATCTCATAGGACAATAATGTTATGCACATATCTTGACTCTAGGGTCTGGCTTACCTCCCTTCACCTATGGCTTCACTACTTGCTTGGGATGCGTCTTTGACATTATGATCCAGGGTCTTTTAAAGTCCACTTAAGGACACCTGTGTGTCTAAGTATTCAGTTGCTGTTTGTTTGAAGTTTCCTATTATACACTTTCTTCAGCTACAGTCATCTCTCATGGGATTTTTACAACATGCATCTACTGCTTCTCAGACCTGCTGGTTAACCCATAATTTGTTGTAAGCAGTATGAACTATTATTTAAAGAGTATTCATATTAAACCCTTCCATTCTCATGTGGTTTCTGCAACTTGCATCACTGCTCATCAGACCTGCTATTATGCTGTAATCATTCCTGCAATCTTTCGTGGCCTCCAGAGCAAATTGGACTCAAAATACTGATAGGATTTTTTTATAAATATTTTCTTTACTTGTTTTATCTTTTTACTAGCTTCATCTCTGTATGTTACAATGAATATTTGTATTCCTATGACTATTATTTATTATTACTATGGCATTTGCTATTAATTCAAACACTTTCTTGATTGGCCTTGTTAGGTTTCAATACTGCAGGTATCTTATATGGTGTATGCTATAACCAACAATGCTGGCTGTGGCTGATATGTATAAGCAATTGTGAACTTGACAAACTAGTGTCTATAGAATGACATTTTTCAATAAATAAAATATTATTGTACAAAGACGCCATGCGACTTTCTTTACTTTAATTTGTGTACACTTGGGTAGATATAGGTCAATGCATCCCATGCCGAATCAGCCTACAGGTATCAGCTGTACTTGTGTGTTCTCAATTTGTAGTGGTTTGTACCTACTAAAGTGGTCCAAGAAAGAGTAACTTTTAATGCAGGAAAGGATCATAGGTACGTACCAAAGGCTCACTAATGGGAAGTGAAGGTTACCCCATCTGATTCAATCCCATGGAAAACTATTATAGGATTATAGTATATCCAACTTCCAAACAGGACAATTTTCAGTTTTTGCATTTTTGTTTTTTCATTTTTTCTCCCCTTCTTCCAAGAGCCAGAACTTTTCTATTTTTGTGTCAACATAGTTATATGAGGGCTTGTTTTTATATGACAAGTTGTAGTTTTGAATGGCACCATTCATTTAACTATTTAACTATTCAGTGTGCTGGAAAATGAGAAATAAATAATGCAATTCCATAATAGCTTTTTGGGTTTTGTATTTACAATATTCATTGTATGATAAAAATGACTTGTCAAAATGATTCTCAAGGTCAGTATGATTATAGCGATAGCAAATTTGTATAGTTTTTTTTATTTAAGCAGTGAATAAACATTCAGAATTTCATAAAAAACAAAATATTCGCTTGTGTCGCCATTTTTCTAATAGTACGTCATATGTTGGGAAGGCGTTAAAAGTTATTGGTGTCTATGATACTAGAGTTTCAGAGAACACAGTCCAGCTGTAAACCAATCAGAAGGGAATTTCACAAAATTTGGCATATCATTTTAGTAATGTGGCTGATCAGTGTAAATAGACAAAATGAAAAGTCTTAGATAGTTGTAAAATATTAAAGTTTGAGAATCCTCAGTGATTGATACCTTTTAATGGCTAACTGAAAAGATGGTAACAAATTGCAAGCTTTCAAGAATACTCAGGTCTCTTCATCAGGCATAGAATAACACAAAATCTGAAGAGTCACATATTTATGCACAAGAGGACACAGGAATCGCTGTCCAATTGTGCATGTTTCTTCAGAAGTGGCTTTAGTTCCAGAAAGATGCTGTATATTCTGGTATCCTCCATTTTGATACGGGAAAAATATTTATCTTTGTACTGTGTTAGCCAGTAGATAGAAAAATATTAACATTTGAGAGTCCTCAGTGGTTGATACCTTTTAATGGCTAACGGAAAAGATGGTAGCAAATTGCAAGCTTTCGAGACTAATTACGTCTCTTCATCAGGCATAGAATAACACAAAATCTGAAGAGTCACATATTTATACACAAGAGGACACAGGAATCGCTGTCCAATTGTGCGCGATTGTGTGACAACTACATATGAGTGAACCTTTTGACATTTGAATTCTCAAGTTTCAGTAAAGTTTTCAAACAAAATTTGATTTGCAGGTACTCCAATTCCCTTGAAAAGCCTGGTATAACACTCTGAGGTCTCCTATGACTATATCCAGTAATTTTTAAAGGGAATCTGTCAGCGGGTTTTATTCACCAAACTAAAGTCATCTATGTAAAGTCCCTACAATGTAAATTATGTCCATACATTTGTTTTATAAGTCCCTCTCTCTTTTATAGAAATCCATTGGCGAATTTTCATTCAATTGAATCACAAGTGCAGGGGACTTAGCCTTATAATTACAACTTTCTATCCTCTCTTTCCCCACTCTACACCAGCAGCCTGTGACCTGCTCCCCAAGATCTTGCACAAGTGCTGTCTTTCCCGGGGGGTGGATCATGCACAGATAGACTGTCTGACTCTTGAAACATTATAAGGACTTCACTTTACATGCACCACCCCTGGGTATTATGGCGCATTAGCAAGATATCGGGCTTGGGAACAGGTCACAGAGAAGAATGACTTGTCAGGCACTGACAATAGGTCGGCAGTTGGTGGTGAAATAGGGAGAGAGGTCAAAGAGCTGCAAGCTACACTTGCGACTTATTTACATGAAAATTCACTGATAGATTCCTATAAAATGGAGACACGGAACGAAACCAAGGTATGGACTTATTCAACACTTTACACAGGTTCATTAGGCTCTTTAACACAAACACAGCCTTAGTGACCTCAAAATGCAAGGATATTGATAAATGGATGGTACCTGTTCTCTTTGTTATTCAGTCATACACTATCTGTAAAGCTTATTCATTGTTTTTTGGCTTTCCATTCCTATCTCTATTGCTAAGTTGTGAGATGTGATTATCCTCTCATTATCCAGATTCATGCCAAAACGGCTTCTGCATGCCTTTGCTTTTATATGGTTTATGACAGTCTCTCTTGATTGGCTGTGCTATACCATGTGATGTGATAACTTCAAAACATTATGGGAAGCCTGCCCAGCCATGCCTGAGGTCACTTGAGCCTTCTTTGGCTGATGCAATCTTGAGCAATGCGTAAAATGTTTGAATTTGCTGGATTTCAATGAAATCCGGAAAATTAGACATGAATTTTGTTCACATTGAATTGAGTAGCTCATCTCATGAGAACACCTGATATTTTATTGCTGTCATTAGAGATTTGCCAAATTTCCTTAAATTAGTGATGTCACGCAAATTCAAACATTTTGAGATTTGATTTGGGGCTCGTAAAAAGAAAAAAAAAACCTGTCCACCAACATTTCCCACACTGCTCAAGTATTAGCATAATACCCACCAGCTATAATGCCTTACGGATTATCATACCTCAATACCACATAATATAACCCAACAGCTGATGATAACGTGTGTGTCTATAATTATAACAACCTAAAAAGGGGAGGATAAAATATTCAATTTATTTCGCAAATACAATAAAAAACAGGTAAGGGAAATAAGGTAGAGTGTCCAACAAGAGTGGAGCATAGGGGGTACAGATAAATAATAGATATAAATATTGCACACTCCTCAAATTCCAATACAAAAAAATTGCCAGAAAGTACAGATAATCACCATATCAGTGATATGTATAAATATGTAGCCAATGGCATAGCTAGTATAGATTATCATACCTAATACAGTGGTGGCCAGTACTGGATCATTAAATATTAGTGGCTCCTAACAGAGCACACTTTGTAGGGCAGAGTCATTTTCCATCTCCAGAGTCACTGAGTAAGTCTCTCTCTCTCTATGTAGAGTAGGAAGGGTTCTCTCTCTTCTGTAGAGTGTTAGCCCTTATGGTTAGCAAGGTCTTCTCTCTCTATCTCATGTGGAGTGTAAGCTCTTATGATCAGCACGATTTTCTCTTCCTCACACATGTAGAGTGGAAGCTTCTATGGTCACCAGGGCCACTCTCTCTCTTTCTCTCTCTCCTGTAGAATGTAACCTGTTATGGCCAGCAGGATTCTCTCTCTCCTCTGGCAAAAAAATAGAAAAAAAAATCCAAGATCTTCTGATAAAAATATAAATTTATAAAAAATATAAGAATAAAAAAGTTGCAACTCCCATACCAGTACAAATTAGCAAATTATCTCTCTCACCTCTTCCCTATATGCATTTTATGAGGGATTACAAGCTTTTCCTGCATTGAGATTCACCCAAATTTGGGAAATTTGGATTCAATTGTCAAAATCGATGAATTTAAATTTCAAAAGATCCACTTACCTCTAGATGTTATACATACAGCTCAATTGGTAGTAAAAGCTACAACTATTTTAGAAGGTTTCAGAATATTTTGATTCCTCTGCAAAATTTACAATATCGTTCTTGTAATAAGTGTAGTTTGTGTCGGTGGATGAGACAAGGCTTATGCATTGTTGCTCTTTTTCTCCATTTGTTGAATGTTTATTTTTGGGGTTTGTTTTTATTGTTCAGATAACTTTCTTTCTTATAATAACTGTAGATATCCTGATGCAGAATTGCACACCCATTGAATAGACATGGGAGAATCGATATGAAAGGCTCTAGTCCATAGGATCATCTTTTGATCCATCTCTTTATCCAGGGCTTACATGACATCCTCATTGAGGTGTGATGATGATGATGAACACACAGTGTTGTGCAAGTCCGGCTAATCAAAAGAAGAGCCTGGAATACCAGGAGGTAAGAAGACTCAGAGGCCTCCTGTTCAGCATTCACTGATTACTCACCTGTCCAAAGGACAGCCAACTCTACCATTAGGTTATTCATAGCATATGTTCACGTGTGTTGTAAAAATCGATGTGATGAAAGAGACATGGCCTTCATGGCATGGTGTACTACAGTCTTATGCATCATGGGTCACTATGCTTTTTATACTTTCTTACCCTGTAGTACATGTCACTAAATGGGAACACCAGTGTATGCTTGCCAAAGTTCAGAGTTTTTTAGCCACAAATCTAACATCACAATCCACAATTTGTAACTCCATCTCTTCAATTCACTTCCATGGGAGCCGAGCTGCAGTTCCCACTCCAGAGTGTACTGTGGCAATCCAATTTCATACACTGATTACTTCTGCTCACCTAAAGACCTTTTAATTGATGCTGGTGCCAGGTGTTGGACAGCCAACAATCTGATATTGATGACTTATCAATGGGCCTTATTCACATGGTCGTATTTTCAAACTGAATTCAATCTGACAAGATATAGGGAAAAAAATGATGCATGCCTGAGTTTGATCTTATTCGGATCGCACTCTGCCCTGCAAGTCAATGAGTCTGTGGAAACCATCAGACTGCACTCGGATGACATCTGAGTGCACTTTGGTTTGTACGGACTCACAGAATGGAGAAGATGGAGAATTTTTTTTCCATCTTCTTCTCATCTGAGAGAATTGTATCACGCTATGCTTACACTCTAAGCAGACTCTGATCTTAGTTTGATCAGAGTGTGATTTGCATACTTGGCTCAATTCTATTGGATGAGAGAACCTGCCATAAGTATAAGCCATCAGTATCAAAGTTCTGGACAACCATTTTAGATAAATGGTCTATTCTTTGTAAAGGACATAAATATTAGATGGAGGGAGTCTAAAAACTAGGATCCCTGCCATTCAAGTTAAACTTCTGCAACCCTTTAACTATTTAGTCCAATTATGCACTTCATCTATAAGACTCTGTACCTTTGCAAACAATGAAGAGACATTGCAAAGCCTTTATTCTTATGATTGCTAGGGTCATCATACATTATGGGCCAATGTTATTAGGCCAACTTTGTTCAAAGAGTGGAAAAATATTTAAAAAATGATCCAACACTGGAGACAGACTACATCCACACTTCAGTTTGCACTAAATACTCCATAAATATCTACTGTATGGTCAAAATACCCATTTAATTTTCTGTCCATGGAAATCAAGAAAAATGCAGAACTAATGGCATTATAGTGATCTTATTGATTTCCTAGGATTAATATAAATAAGTTTTCCACATATGCTATGCATCACTTCTAAATTAAATCCATTAATGGAAACAAAGTATCAGTGTTTGAAATCTGACAGCATTTTAAGTGACACAATGAACATTTCTAAGTAAGTGAGTCACAAAATACAAAACGCATTTCATTTTCTGAACATGAAAGTTGTACATGTCTATTGTTTATGCTGCAGGGAGGTTGAAATTAATTACTGAAGATTTACAGCATGGTTGGTGATCTTGGAAAGAATTCTCATCATATTCACTATCCTTGATGCTGGGACAGCAAGAAATATTATATAGGAATACAAACTAAATAGTAATTCGTACCAAATGTCAAAAGCAAGTATACTATAAAAATGCTATTTAAAGAAGATATAGAGTATACACACTACCTGAGAGAGGTGGTCTCAAGTTATGAAGAGACACATGCTTTCAATGTTTAAAAAAAAACTTTTTTTTTTGAAAAATAATTAAAATGTATCATTTGAAATAAACAGGGAATGCCTTTAAAAAGCCTACATGAATTATTCAGATATGTACAGTAATGAATACCCAGTATATACAGGTGAACAAATCCACATATCAATACCAGGCTAAAGTGCAAGTGCCTATGTGAACTAAATCCTGTATTATATACTATGACTAAATGTACACTACTCTTGAAACTAAATTTAATAGGATTTTTCATAATGTATGAAGAAATGTAAGCACTCAAATGGAGGTAAACATACTTACAACTGGTAGTCAATGTAGAGGGACCTGTATGTCCTGTAGCTACACCCCGACTACGCCGTTTCGCCATGCTTTTTACAGGGTACTAAAACCACTGAATAAAGATCCTCAAACTATTGAAATGTTTCAGAAATAAATTTCCTTATTCATAGCTGTTTGAAAAAATATACCATCACCCTTCACATGTCTGTGTTTCCGGTACGAGTGGCATCCCTTTTTTTTCACGGATATCACACATACCCATTATAACCTATGGGGCTGCTCACATGTCCATGATTTTTCATGGACCATGTGTGCGTGTAAACCACACAAAGACATGTCCGTTTTTTACCAGCAATATGGATGTCAATGGCCAATACAAGTCTATGGGTCCATGTAAAACATGTACAGCACATGGATGGCATCCAAGTGTCAACCCTGTGGCCTCCATGGGTTGTACGTGTTTAACACTGCAAAGTATAGAATGTTTGTAATTTTTTTTTTTTTTAGCCATACTGGAAAAACACTGATGACACACTGATCCAAAACACTGATGACACTGGTAATGTTTTTTTCTATACCGGTTTTATATGGAAGTGTGAAGGGGGTCTTAAAGGCAGTAAGTGTAACCCCAACCATCCTGAATCTTTCAATTAGGAAAAAATACATGGTAGGTATGTCACACACTCAACTGACAAACATAATTAAAAACAAACCTAATAATAGCGAATATAACAAATTTACAAACAATCGAAAAGTACTAATAATGGTAGATTAAACCCTGCCATGACTTAAGACCAAAAAGTTGTCTTGTCTGAAATACAAAAATCCAATGGGCTTCCATACTAAGCTGTAATCTCCTACGATCCCAACTAATCACACCTCCCTTAACCTTTTTTATGCCAATAGCTCTCAGATTGTTAGTGTTGCCTGTGTGAACTTGGGCAAAATGTCTGGATACCGCAGAAATACCCCTTCATTCTTTTTTATCAGTTGGAAATATATCTCCGTATCCTAATCTTCAAGAGACCTGCGGTGTAACCCACACATTGTTTTTTACGCGAAAAACAACTGACTAGATAAACCACAAAATTACTATGGCAGTTGATATGCATTTTTATAGGATATGTAATGTCCATCCTTGACATGAATTTGTAAATTTTGCAGATATTATGGTCACACATAACAACCTTTTACCTCCAGGCTGTGTACCCACGATGAGATGTGGATGGGATTTATAGAAATCTCATGCCCACCATGCTTTTCTTTTACTCAGCGTAAACTTACCTGCGGTACAAGCATCAAATATGTAAAATGTCAATTTCTCTTGAAGGTACTCTGAGTTTTATGGGCCGATTTTTCCCATAGACTTGCATCAGCGCGTTTCTGCAGTGGAAGCGCACCAAAAATGCATGTAATCCGCACATGACTAGATCATTAAAGTTTTATCAAAGCCCAGTACCAGGAAGTATCAAAAACAAAGCAGCTTTATTTAAAGCATGTCACAGCAAAAAAAGACAAAAACTTCAGCGTCAAAAACAAGAAAAAAATGTATGTAAAAAATCCACTAAAAATGCAATGAAAAAAACTCAAGTAGCCTAATTTACTTGAAGAAATGGTGCAGAAAATATGCAACATCAAAAACTCACCAAAAGCTCATTGTGGGAAAGTAGCTTATACCAGGAACATTTTTTTCCGTTCTTGAGTACAAAACAAACTGGGTGATAATATAGAAAACTATATTATTAGGGTAACGTGATGATTCATGCAGCAGGGTATTACCAGATACCAGTTTTCAATATGTTATGGTGGTAATATCCCCCTTGATTTCATCTGCCATTATATTTAAATCCAAAAATTGTATTACATTACAATTTGTTTCCATATTATATTGTAAACGAATGCTATTCCTATTGAAATACTGCAACATGTCTGGTACTCCCACCACATCACCAGACCATATGATGATGTTGTCATCAATATAACAGCAGGACCAGACTACGTTATTAAAAATTGTATGGTCCGGAAGAAAAACATATGTATACTCAAACCATACCTTGAAAAGATTTGCTCTGGATGGGGATGCTATAGACCCCATAGTAGGTTAACACAAATTTCAAAGAAATAAAGATATACAGTAGAAACCAGAAGTTTACATACACTATATAAAAAAACACATATGCATTTTTTTCTCAATATCTGACATGAAATCAGAATAAACCTTTCCCGTTTTAGGTCAATTAGGATTACCATAATTTTTAATATTTGCCAAATGCCAGAATAATGAGAGAGAGAGAATGTTTTAAGGTATTTTTATTACTTTCTGCAAAGTCAAAAGTTTACATACATTTGATTAGTATTTGGTACCATTGTCCTTAAACTGAATGACTTGGGTCAAATGTTTGGGATATCCTTCCACAAGCTTCTCACAATAGTTGGTCAGAATATGGGCCCATTCCTCCTGACAAAACTAAGGTTTGTAGGTCGCCTTGCTCGTACCTGCCTTTTCAGCTTTGCCTATAAATTTTCAATAGGATTGAGATCAGGGCTTTGTGATGGCCACTCCAAAACATTGACTTTGTTATCCTTAAGCCACTTTGTTACCATTTTGGCAGTATGCTTCTGGTCATTGTCCTTTTGGAAGACCCATTTTCGCCCAAGCTTTAACTTCCTGGCTGATGTCTTGCGATGATGCTTCAGTATTGCTCCATAATCTTCTTTTCTCATGATGCCGTCTATTTTGTGAAGTGCACCAGACCCTCCTGCAGCAAAACAACCCCACAACATGATGCTGCCACCCCCGTGTTCCACAGTTGGGATGGTGTTCTTAGGCTTCCAAGCTCCCTTTTTCCTCCAAACTTAGCGATGGTCATTATGCCAAAAAAGTTTCATTTTATTTTCATCAGACCACAGGACATATCTCAAAAAATTAAGCTCTTTATTCCTGTGTGCATTTGCAAACATTAATCTGGCTTTTTTATGTTTCTTTTAGAGTAATGGCTTCTTTCTGCCAGAGTGGCCTTTCACCCCATGTTGATACAGTACTTGTTTCACTGTGGATATTGACACAATCTAACCAGCTTCTGCCATCATCTTCACAAGGTCTTTTGCTTTTGTCTTTGGGTTGATATGCACATGTCGGGCCAAAGCACGTTCATCTCTGGGACACAGAACCCATCTCCTTGCTGAGCGGTATGATGGCTGGACATTCCCATCTAATTTGTACTTTCATATAATTGTTTATACAGATGAACAAAGCACCTTAGGTATCTTGAAATTGTACCTAAGGATGAGCCAGACTTGTGCAGGTCCACAATTCTCTTCCTGATATCTTGGCTGATTTCTTTAGACTTTCCATGATGCTACACAAAGAAGCAGTGTGTTTCAGATGTGCATTAAAATACATCCACAGATGTGTGTCTAATTAACTCAGATGTTGCCAAAAAAAATATCAGAAGCTTCCAAACACATGACATCATCATATGGTCAGTCCAGAATTGTTTAAAGGCATATTAATCTTAGTGTATGTAAACTTTGGACTTTGCAGTAAGTAATAAAAATGCCCTAAAACATTCTCTCTCTCTCATTATTCTGGCATTTGACAAATATTAAACATTATGGTAATCCTGATTGACATAAAACGGGAAAGGTTTATTCTGATTTCATGTCAGATATTGAGAAAAACATGCATATGTGTCTTTTTATATAGTGCATGTGAACTTCTGGTTTCAACTGTATTCCTTCAAAACTTGTGAAAAATTGGTGTACACATCCAGTAATCAGACTAGCATGCTCTGCACAATCTGTCGAGCAATCTGAATGAAGCCATTACAGATGAGATTAGCTGTTGGTTTTCTTATATTAAGCTTCCTTAAACATCCAGATTTTATGTATGTGTTCTATCTGTGTTTTCGATGGATAGAACACGGACCCATTATAGTCTATTCGGCTATTCACATGTCCATTGGTTTTGGAACTTTTTTTTTCTTTGAGAGATGTGCAAAAAAAGGAAACATTATTCCGTTTTAACCTGTAATGCCACGGCTTGCGGCATTACTGTAATGGTCCAGGGTGTGTTTTGGCTGACCATGTACCTCCCCCTCAGGTGACTGATCACATGACTGTGACATCAGCACAGGTCCTGTGCATACAGAAGGTCTGATCACATGACTGTGACATCAGCACAGGTCTTGTATGCATTGGAAGATATATAAACCCTGGTAGTTTTGAAACAGGGTGTGAAAGGCATGAGGCCTGTTCCCGTGTGGGACACCGTTAGAGTGTGAGGCCTGGTGAAGCCTGGTGAAGCCTGAAAGGCAGAGGCTGGATCCTTATGTGTAAGGGATGCCAGTAGCCTTGGAGGGCAAGAGGCTTGGAAGGCAGAGGCTGGAAGTTAGGTGTGAAAACATACCAGTAGCTTTTGAAGGTACGAGGGCTGGAGACCCCCATTTGGGAAGCCTTAAAGCAACAGCTGTGGCAGAGCAAGTCTGAAGCAGCTAAAACCCGGCAAAGGTAAAGCACTGCTTGATGTGGACATTTATATGTGACTTTGCTGAAGGCTGTAACTGGAGCCAAGTGGGCCTGTCTGCCACTGGGAAGGCTGTTGGACATTATATGGGTAATATGTCAGCGAGACACTGAGTTGGACTCTGTGATAAGCAGTAGTGAAGTGTAATAAACTGCTGGATTGTGAAACACTGGAAAATGTGGATGGTGTGCTTTAATTGACCTGGTGCAGCGAGGGTCCCCCAGCATGATGACTAGCACTGCCTTACATGTGGTTGGAGAATGCGGGCAATTGCAGCCCGGTTTCTAGGGGCAACTGCAGCCCGGTTGCTAGGAGCAACTACAGCCCAGTTGCTAGGGGTAACAGCACAGAACAACGAGTGTGGATACAAGCATCTTGCTGTGGCTCTGCGGGGTCACGAAGATTAAAGCATCTTGCTGTAACTTGGCGGGGTTACGAAAATTATCCTCGCACTCAAACCTGGTTTGCTGTGGCTCGGCTGGGTCGTGAAGATTAAAGCATCTGGCTGTAACTCGGCGGGGTTACGAAAATTGTCCTCGCACTCAAACCTTGTTTACTTTGGCTCGGCGGGGCCAAGAAAATTTTCCAGGCAGAGCAGTGTGAAGTGTCTATTGTGAATAGTGTACCGCGGTGGCTGTGAACGGAGCAGCAAATGAAACTGAACTATTGAGCAATTAAAGTGCCAGTTAAAACCGCAGTGGGTATTTGAGAAACGTCTACAGGACATGGTGCAGGAACGGCAAGAGCTGTGGGCACCATATAGAATGACAGCAGTGGACCATTCTGTGAACTCTCCGGGGGCACCAGTATTGGGGAGGTGGTAAGAGATGTTGTGAATTGAGTCCTAAGACTATTGCTGATTTTTTTTGTAAAAATCCCCCTACAGGTGTGGGTGTCCAAAAGGGGGCGGAGTCTCAAAAGGGGGTGGATTTTCAAAAGAGCACAGAGTATAGAAAACCAAAATTTGTTACTGGTTGTGGGTTGGTACCGCCTAAAAATGACAATTTGACCTTTGATAACGGGGTACCTCCAGTAGAAGGGGTTGACTTCAAAGTGGGAGGTGACCTGTTAGTCTACAAAACTATTGGGAGTGACACAGACCCCGTAGCTGACGGTGACACTACGAAAGTAGAAAGAGAGTTCAGTCAGGAGAGGCTAGACAAGGGGAGAGAGTCCCCCTGTCGTCGTCGACAGCGCAAGGGCCACAAAAAGGTTGCTCCTGTAGTCTTTGCTGCAAGTGAAAATAAAGAAAATGTAGTACTGTGTGCCTTTGTTTCAAGTGTGGATCCTCCTTTAGAGGCAGAAGAGGAGGTGACGTTGCCAGTAGCAACCTCCGGTATAGTACTGAGACTGAAGGATCAGGATCTGACAGCTCTGAAAGAGGAGGTGGCCAGTCATGACCAAGAGCTGGAGCCTATCAGGCAGCAGTGTCAGAGTGACGTGCAGAAACTATGGGAAAACCTGGAGAATGTGTCCTCAGACCAGCGGAGCCTGGAGTCTGAACGGCAGAAAATATACCAGGTTGTGAGGAACTTACAGCGAGACCTGGAGGGAAGCAATGAAGAAATTAACCAATGGAAGGAAATGTTCCAGGAAATTAAGGAGGACCACCGCAAAACCAAGGAGGAGGTTTTGCAGTTGAAGCTTTAGAAGGAGGCACTGCAGGATGAAGTTTCTGGGCGTGAACAAAACGTAGAACGACTGTGCAAACAGTTCAACCGGGAGCTCTGTGAATCCAAGAAGGAATATGGTGAACGCAGTGGGGAACTGCAACAAATTAAGAGAGACTATGAGGATCTCCTCAGGGTTAAAGAAAAACTAGAGGATGATAAGGCGGATGCAGAGCACATGCGCCAAGTGGTTGAGACCACTCTGCAGGACACTCGTGATGAAAATGATGATCTCCGCAGAAAGACCCTAGGACTGGAAGCTCAGGTGAAGGAGCTGCAGACATTCTGTGATAATCTCCAGAGGGCAGAGACGTGCCTTAAGGAAAGAATCAGCAAGATGTAAGCTGAGCGGACAAAGATGAAGGAGTCTATCGGAGAAGCTATAGACCAGGGCCAGGAGTTGGCCACTGGAGATGGGAGGTATGAAACAAATACCTACTCGAACAATGCGAGCTCGGATGATTCGGTGGATGTAGGAGCCGAGATCAAGGAGCTCAAGGAGTTGCTACAAGCCCATTTGAAGCAAGAGAAGCTTGAGAGACTGCCTTTTGAGAGCCGAGTGGCCGCATTGGAAACAGAGAGGTCTGAGAGAACTCTACTGTTAAAGGAGCAGTTGAAGCAGGAAGAGCTTCAGAGATGGGCTGCTGAGAGGCGAGTAGCTGAGCTAGAGGAAGAAGTTTTCGAGCTCAAAGGTCACCTAGCAAAGTATCACTCAGTGAACGGGGCCTCCTTGGAGAAGGAAAAGATCAAACAAGTTGCACTCACTCCCTTATACCATGAGAAGGTGGACCTGAGGAAAGCTAAGAGAGTGTTAACAGAAGATAAATATGAAATGGAAGTGGTCAAGACGAAAATTCATTAATTTGTAGCTGTGAGTCATCTCAGGGGAAGCATACAGGGTGAAGAAGCTGAAAGTCAGTTGCCCCTGAAACCTGAGCCAGATGATCGTCTGGAGACCACTGGTGAGACCGAAACGTCTCGGTACAAGTGCCTCATAGATGTACCCGAGGATTTGAGAGAAGAATGCACCAGTGAGTCCGTGCATGAAGAGTTTGAGAAGGCCGTGGGAGCCTGTAAGGTGTACTCGACCTCAGAAGCTAAACAGCTGCTGGTTCTGTCCACAACCGAAGTCACAGTAAAGAGGGTGGCTATCCTAAGTGACAAGCACTGGCGATGTATTCGCACAAAGTGATTTCTCCGGTTGAAGACGGAACAAGCCGTTAGACTTCTGGAGCTTATGAAAAAAGCTCAAAGTCTGCATGAAGAGGTCATCCAGATGCCTCAGGCTCTGGTAAGAAAGCTTATTGGGAGAAATGGCTGAGCCATGCAGATGATGGTAAAGAAGTCTGGTGTGATGAAAGTAAGCAGTCCACGTGATCGTCAGGACTGGATACCAGATGAAGACGGCATGGTGTCATTCTCCGCTGTAGGAACGGAAGAAAGTCTTGCATATATACACATGCTGATGGAGTACTGAGTGACCTACCTGTGAGAGGTAGAACAGTTGAATCTCGCTAAACTGAGAGTGGAAAGACAGCATCGTCTGAGCAGCAGAAAATAGCAGCCGTCTAGAAATTGTGAGACCAGACAGAGAATGGGCCCTTCAAATAATAGAATGGCTACAGTAGAAGTTAGAGACTTTTCAAGATATCCTGAGGATAGTGGGCGTGGGTTTAGAGGTAGTGAGACCTCCAGTAACTCAGGTCTGAGTGGCCCATACAAATGACCCAATAGAGTACGGGACAGTACGGAGTCGAACCAGACCTTAGATACCAGGGCATGTGAGTCACACTGCTGTATGGACCGCTGGGAGTGGGGAAGGTCTGACAAGGTTTGACTGACCGCTGGGAGCGGGGGAGGTGTGACAAGGTTACGACCCGGAAAGGTGACTTGACGAAGTCAGTGACAATGACAGATGGTAGGTCCCTAAGGAATGGGCTAATGTCGATGACTAATGTTCCAGGGGCTGAGCAGCGCAATTGTCAAGTACATGGTCTCTGTGTGAACGGTGGTTGTGTATATTATGTGTTCAACCCCACAAGTTTGAACAGAGGGGGGGATATGTAATGCAGCGGCTTGCGGCATTACTGTAATGGTCCAGGGTGTGTTTTGGCTGACCATGTACTGACTCATTATTCTTGCATTTGGCAAATATTAAAAAATATGGTAATCCTAATTGACCTAAAACGGGAAAGGTTTATTCTGATTTCATGTTAGATATTGAGAAAAACATGCATATGTGTCTTTTTATATAGTGTATGTGAACTTCTGGTTTCAACTGTATTCCTTCAAAACTTGTGAAAAATTGGTGTACACATCCAGTAATCAGACTGGCATGCTCTGCACAATCTGTCGAGCAATCTGAATGAAGCCATTACAGATGTGATGAGCTGTTGGTTTTCTTATATTAAGTTTCCTTAAACATCCATATTTTATGTATGTGTTCTTTTTGTGTTTTTGATGGATAGAACACGGACCCATTATAGTCTATTTGGCTATTAAAATGTCCATTGTTTTTGGAACTTTTTTTTTCTTTGAGAGATGTGCAAAAAAAGGAGACATTATTCCGTTTTAACCTGTAATGCCGCGGCTTGCGGCATTACTGTAATGGTCCAAGGTGTGTTTTGGCTGACCATGTACCTCCCCCTCAGGTGACTGATCACATGACGGTGACATCAGCACAGGTCCTGTGCACACAGAAGGTCTGATCACATGACTGTGACATCAGCACAGGTCCTGTGTGCATTGGAAGATATATAAACCCTGGTAGTTTTGAAACAGGGTGTGAAAGGCGTGAGGCCTGTTCCCATGTGGGACACCGTTAGAGTGTGAGGCCTAGTGAAGCCTGGTGAAGCCTGAAAGGCAGAGGCTGGATCCTTATGTGTAAGCGATGCCAGTAGCCTTGGAGTGCAAGAGGCTTGGAGGGCAAGAGTCCTGGAAGGCAGAGGCTGGATGTTAGGTGTGAAAACATACCAGTAGCCTTTGAAGGTTCGAGGGCTGGAGACCCCCGTCTGGGAAGCTGTAAAGCCACAGCTGTGGCAGAGCAAGTCTGAAGCAGCTAAAACCCCGCAAAGGTAAAACACTGCTTGATGTGGACTTTTATATAAGTGACTTTGCTGAAGGCTGTAACTGGAGCCAAGTGGGCCTTTCTGCCACTGGGAAGGCTCTTGGACATTATATGGGTAATATGTCGGCGAGCCACTGAGTTGGACTTGGTGATAAGCGGTAGTGAAGTGTAATAAACTGCTGGATTTTGAAATACTGGAAAACGTGGCTGGTGTGCTGTAATTGACCCGGTGTCCCCCAGCATGATGACTAGCGCTGCCTTACAAACCTTAGACATTTATCAAAATCCTCCATATAAGAGTATGGATACGTGAAAATCATGAACAGCACATATCACCATCTATTTGTAATTTTTGTGCTGTCTGTTTTTACATTGCAATGTAAAGTAGAAGCTGGGCAATTTTTTTTGGGCAAATGAGAAAATCACTGATGATGCACTGATGGTAAAAAAAACTTACATGCAAACCACACTCTGATGAAAATCTAAACCAAAAAACTAATGAATATTGATTAGATTTTTGTGTACAAGAAAAATCACTGATGCCGTGCTCTACTACTACATGATATCAGAACAAGGCGAAAATTGTGAGATGTTTTTGAAGTGATAGTAACACAAGGGGTCAAGTGGTTACAGATGAGTGGTGGATCAATCCGCTGCAGATCAATTTCAAGTCAAATTTCAAAGAGGAGTGTTTGCCTTGCCAGAAACAAGGAAATAAGGAAATGGCAGAGTTGTGACTTGTTCAAGAGACAACTAGAGAAAAACCCTTTAAGTAGCATGAAAAGTCTGATACCGCAGTGTGATGTTAAAAATGCTGCTGGTACCATTGTCTACCATTAGTGATGGACAAGCACTAAAATGCTCGGGTGCTCGTTGCTCGGGTTGAGAAAATTGGAATACTCGGGTGCTCGACCCGAGCAACGAGCCCAATGTAAGTCTATGGGAAACTCGAGCATTTTTCAGGCGACTCCTCCCGGTGGTCTGCAGAGGGCCAAAAATTGTCCTAATCGATGGGAACAGTGCTCAAAAGGCATGGGAACAGCATGGGGAAGACCCCTAGAAGCATTTCTGACTCCCAGGTCACTGCTGTCAACAATGTTGTCAGAGGTATTACGCCACTTTTACGGACTCACAATAAAACATACAAAAAAAAAAACCAAAATGGATTTTCATGGAAAATATGTTAAGGAATATCCTTTCCAGGGTAATGACTTGTATATAAGGCAAAATAAATAACCAAAAACAAAAATACTCCTCCACACCATAGGCTATGTTCACACAAAGTGTTTTTGATGTGTTTTTGCACTTTTGTATTGCTTTAAACCGTGACAAATGCATTCACCCGGAAATGTCTTTTTAACATTTTACAACCTTATCTGGCCATGTGGTGTGTGAGACATGATCAGACACATCCTGTTTCATTTATGAAGGAGGAACTCTGAAAGTCACAAAGCCTATTTATATAGGGCCATTAGGCGGCCTTTGCTATTCTTAAAGGGCCAGCAGTCCGCCCTCACTATTCTTAGAGAGCCATCAGCCGACTATGCTTTTTTGTTCTCATTACTAGAGAGTGGGTCTCCTATACTGTTATTGCGTATGCAGTGAGTGGCAGAACTTTCCAAAATTTGAAAGCACCCCAATACCCCTTTGAAGAGACTTATAGGAGGGCCTCCTGAAAACAATGTTCCCATTATTAGGAAGCGGGTCTCCCATTGTGTTTGCCTATGCAGTGAATGCAAGGGTTGCCAAAAATTTGGAGGCACTCTAATGCCCTTTGGAAGAGATGTGGAGATCAGAGTGCCTCCTGAAAACAATGTTCCCATTATAAGGAAGTGGGTCTCCCATTGTGTTTGCCTATGCAGGGAATGCAAAGAGTTGTCAAAAATTTAGAGACACTCCAATGCCCCTTGGAAGAGACATGGAGGTCAGAGGGCCTCCTGAAAACAATGTTCCCATTATTAGGAAGTGGGTCTCCCATTGTGTTTGCCTATGCAGTGAATGCAAGGGTTGCCAAAAATTTGGAGGCACTCCAATGCCCCTTGGAAGAGACGTGGAGGTCAGAGGGCCTCCTGAAAACAATGTCCCCATTATTAGAAAGTGGGTCTCCCATAGTGTTGGCCTATGCAGTGAATGCAAGGGCTGAAAAAAAAATTGGGAGGCACTCCAATGCCCCTTGGAAGACACATGGAGGAGGGCCTCATAAAAAAAATGTTCCCATTAGAAAGCAGCGGGTCTCCTAAACTTGTAATGCCCATGCACTAAGTGTATGGGCTGACAAACATTTACCCCGGGGGGGGGTATACATGAACATACTGTATAAAATTTTTTTTTTTATGGGCATCATAAACACCCTTTAAAAAAATTATGTGGGTGTTGCATCACGGACCACGGTCACCCTGGTGATATGGTGGTGGAGGATGAGAAGGAGGAGAAGGAGGAGGACAAGAGCAAATAGCCAAAATCAGGAAGGAATTTTTTTAATAGTTCCGCAACAAGGGCCTTCTGGTACTGCCCCTTTTTTGTAGACCTATCCGCCTCAGGAATAAGAGATAGAAAGTTCTTCCTGTAGTGTGTGTCTAGAAGTGTCACCAACCTGTAATGAATGTCATTCAAAATTTTGAGAATGTGAGGGTCATGGGAAAGGCAGCATAACATAAACTCAGCCATGCATGCCAGACTGCTAACAGGCAAGACTTCCATGTCCTCACCAAGAGGACGACTGACCATGCTTTCCTCCTCTTCCTCTCTGTCCTCAGACCATCCACACTGAACAGACGGTATGACAGTTGTGCAGGTAGTACCATCTATAGTGCATGAAACTAGCTCCTGTTCTTCCTCCTTCCTCATTGTCACCCAATCCACGTTGGGATGAGATGAGGCTGGGCTGTGTGCAATCATCCTGTATGGTTCCTTGCTCCATCTCATCGTGCTCCCACCTGCAATGCATCCTCTTTATGAGCAGAGAGCATTTCAGAAGACAGAGAGTAGTGAGATAGTGATGCTAATTATGGCATCATCACCGCTCACCATCTTGGTTGAGTCCTCAAAGTTTTGGAGGATGGTACATATGTCTTTCATCCATGTCCACTCCTGAGGTCTTATGTGTGAAGTCTGAACTGAATACCGACAGCCTTGTTGATGCTGGTACTCAACAACTGCCCTCTTCTGCTCAGAAATCCTTCCCAACATCTGCAATGTAGAGTTCTAACGCATGGGGATATCACACACCAGTCTGTGAGCCGGAATCTGCAAACACTGCTGAAACACGGCAAGGGCGGCGAAAGCTGTAGCTCACTTTCTAAAATGGGCACACAGGTAGCGTACTTTAACAAGCAGATCCAGCAGCTTCAGGTAGGATTTGAGAAATTGCTGAACCACGAGGTTAAGCACATGGGCCAGGCATGGTACGTGTGTGAGCTCGCCTCACCTCAGTGCCGCCACCAGGTTCTGGCCATTGTCACACACGTCAATGCCTGGCTGTAGGTTCAGCGGTGTGAGCCACAGATCTGCCTGCTCTTTCAGAGCTGTCCACAACTCTTCAGCATTGTGTGGTTTGTCACCTAAGCATATTAGCTTCAGCACAGCCTGTTGCCGCTTGGCCGAGGCAGTGCTGCAGTGCTTCCAGCTTGTGACTGATGTGGTCATTTCAGAGATGAAGGCTGAAGAGGAGGAGGAGGCTGAGGGGGATGAGGTGCAGGAGCTGTAGACTGTGAGGGCAACCCTGATTGACCTAGGGCCCGCAATCATTGGCGTCGGGAGGACATGTTCCATCCCAAGGTCCAACTGCGTCGTGGCTTCCACTACGTTAACACAGTGTGCAATTAGCGAGATGTACCGTCCATGCCCACAAGCACTTGTCCACGTGTCCGTGGTTAGGTGGACTTTCCAGGTAACTGCGTTGTTGAGGGCATGGCTAATGTTTTGGGACACGTGCTTGTGTAATGCAGGAACGGCAAACCAGGAGAAATAGTTGCGGCTGCGGACCGAGTACCGAGGGATGGCCCCTGCCATCAGGTTGTGGAAAGATTCCGTCTCCACGAGCCTAAAAGGCAACATTTTGAGCACAAGCAGTGGCGAAATGTGGGAATTTAGTAGTGTGGCCTGTGGGGCATTGGCTGCGTATTTGCGCTTGAGTTCCAAGAACTGGGGTATGGACAACTGAATGCTGCACTGGGAAAAGGATTTGGATGAGCTTCCTGATGCTACTACTTGAGAGGTGCAGGGCAGGAGGCATCTTCACATGCACCATGGACAGGGGATTGGCTTGAATGCACAACAGTGGAAGAAGCAGTGGTGCCACCCGCAGACACTGTTCCTGGACCCTGGGGTTCGACCCACAAAGTTGGGTGCTTTGCTGCCATGTGCCTGATCATGCTGGTGGTGCTCAGGCTGGTCGTTTTGCCACCGCTGCTGATGCTGGCCTGGCAGGTGGTGAAAATGGCCTTTTTGGGATTATCGGCAGAGTCTTTAAAAAACAACCAGACTCGGGAAGACCTAACAGTTGTACTGGCTACTTCCTTCGTGTTGGTGTTACGGGGAACTGTTGCCTGCCTTCTGTCTGCGGCCACCATACTGCTTCTTCTTGCCTGTTTGGGTGCTCTGCCTCCCTCCCCCTGTGTACTGCTGTCCTCGATTTGCATGTCTCCCTGCCAGGTTGGGTCAGTTACTCTAACATCCACCACCTCGTCTTCCACTTCCTCACCCTGGTCCTCCTCCTAACTTTCTGGCAATTGTGTCTCATCATCGTCCACCTCTTGTGACCCTTTCCCACCGTCACCTTCGTGTGACCGTGGCTGCTCAAATATTTGGGCATCGCTACATGCGATCTCCTCTTGCCCCACTTCAAGTGAACTGGGCGAGAGGCCCGAATCTATAAATGGAAAAGTGAACAGTTCTTTGGCGTGTTCAGGTGTGGGATCAGTTGTCTCCGGGCACTCGGCATGGTGGGACGAAGGAGGATCAGGGTGCGGAATATGTAGTCCAGACTCACGGCTACTGAAAATTGACTGTGTGGCAGACAGGGTGGTGGTGGTGGCAAAGCGACTGGAAGCATTATCCGCTATCCAACCAACAACCTTTTGACACTGTTCTGGGTTCAATTATGGTGTGCTGCGGTCCCCTAGGAATTGGGACATGAAGGTTGAGCAAGAAGATGTGGGTGTTTGTTGTGACACAATTTCAGCTTGCCCACTGCCTCGGCCTTGGCCTCTGCATGCACAATCACCATCACGTCCAGTTCCCTGTCCCTTGCCACGCGCCTTGCCCATTTTAAATGGAGGACAATATCTTCCACGCTCACTACAAATGACAGAATTTGGAGCGAAGTTATATGTGATCCGTGTGACAGACAAACCACAGTTTTAAATACCTGGCCTGTAGGTAACTATTTTGAACAGCAAACCGGTGTCAAAAACTTCGCTGACACACTTAAAAAATTATTTAATGGAGGCCAGAAATGCAGAATTTTCTGAAAAGGTATATGTGATCCGTGTGACACACAAACCACAGTTTTAAATACATGGCCTGTAGGTAACTATTTTTAACAGCAAACTTAAGTCAACAGCTTCACTGACACACTGCAACAAAATTTCAATGGAGTCCAGAAATGGCAATATATTCAGAGCAATTATATGTGATATGTGGCACCCCAGAGGGTCTGGTTGCCACAGTGGTATTGCCTCCCTTAAAAGAGGTAATGCCATGTCTGGAGGCAAGCAGGGGTTTCCAGGTCAGGTACACTATACATGCAACACTTTCCTGGCTCCAGGCCAGCAAGGGGAGTCCCTTCCCTTGGCAACTGGTATCTGGGGGCTGGGTTAGTTTAGTCAGTGGCAGGGAGCCAAGTTTAGGACACTGAAGAGAGAGGAGCTAGGGACTGGAGCTGCAGATAGCTCGTCCTAGCTGGAGCTACACAGAGAACCGGACACCGGAGTCCGAGGCTGTGGGACCCTTCAGGACCAGCAGCAGATACCGCAGGGCAGGAGATTGCAGGTCTCCTGGCCCCATCAGACGCCCAGAGCCTCAGCAGCACTGAGGGACCAGTACCACCAAAGAGGAGCGAGGCATCCACAAGGCCCGAGCTGCCAGCCATATGGGTGAGCACAGCACGTTACACTCAGGGACGTGGGCTACAACACAGCTATAAGCAGAGAAGCCAAAGAGTATATTGAGCACGGCAGGCCTACAACTCCACCTGGCCAGGAGGACTCTATGCTTGCTCCCAGACTGACCAAACTCTTATCTCTAGCCTGTACTCCAGTCCAGGCCTGTCTAATTGCTACCAGTAAAGACCCTGGGACTGCACTCTATGGACTCTGTGGTTATTTCTGCACCGCGTCACCCTGCACAACCACCATCATCCACACATGCTGCCCTGAAGCTAACTCATCCTGTGGGGAGTTATACCACCTTTGCTGCTATACCACGGCTTCAGAGGACTGTTCCACAGCGGCAGTCTCTATTAACCGCACTCCACAGGTGGCATAGTCGGACATTATATAAATCATATTCATATACTACCCTTGGATTGACCACCTGGGTCACGGACCGGGTCACCGCCACGGTGACTACAACCCCCAGCATCTACAGGCCAGGCTCAGGGTACCCCACGGCCCAGCGGGCGCGTCAGATACATGTGATAGAGAAAACACAGTTTTAAATAGCTGGCTTGTAGGTAACTATTTTTAACAGCGCCGACCACGTGTCAATCAGTTCACTGACACACTGCAACAAAATTTCAATGGAGGCCAGAAATGGCAATATCTTCAGTGCAATTATATGTGATCCCTGTGACGGAAGAAACCACAGTTTTAAATAGCTGGCCTGTAGGTAACTATTTTTAACAGCAAATTGGTGTCAATAGCTTCACTGACACACTGCAACAAAATTTCAATGGAGGCCAGAAATGGCAATATCTTCAGTGCAATTATATGTGATCCCTGTGATGGAGAAACCACAGTTTTAAATAGCTGGCCTGTAGGTAACTATTTTTAACAGCAAATTGGTGTCAATAGCTTCACTGACACAATGCAACAAAATTTCAATGGAAGCCAGAAATGGCAATATTTTCAGCGCAATTATATGTGATCCACGTGACCACAGTTTTAAATAGCTGGATTTTTAGCTCAGTAATATGGAAAGGACCTGGCTGTATTCTGCAGTGCCAACAAGCAAATTGTGCAGATAAACGGTGTTCTCTGGATTGCTTTTTAAGCAAATAATGAGGATTAAGATCCAAAAAAATTATTCCTGGCCCCTGATACCTGGTTCTATGTCTAGAAATGTCTAAAAGCAGCAGCAGACAGAACTGGAATGGAGCCTCTTGTGCTATATGCACTGCAGTCTGCTGTATACACTGTCTGCCTGATATCTCTGCAGATGGATTAGTCCTCAGAAGGACTGTTTGTTGGGAGGGATATATGTAATATACTTCTGTTCTTCCTACACTACCTAATAAGCAAGCAAATCTCTCCCTAGCTCAGCAGCACCTTTCTCTACACTGTCTGATTGCGGAGTAGACTGATGAGCACGGTGGCGCCAGGTCTGATATAGACCTGATGACGCTGTGCGGCCAGCCAATCACTGTAATGCCACAACCAACATGGCTGCGGCATTACAGTGAGTGGCAGGCAATCCCTGCATGTTCATTAGCTCTGTAAAGAGCGCCAAACATGCAGGGAGGGGACCCGAGCATCCGACCGGGCGAGTATCGAGTACTTGCGAGTATGCTTGCTCATCACTATTTACCATCTCTTTTTCCTAGCCAGATAAGTGAAAATCATTTGGGAATTAGTAAGACTGAGCTTGCATTAAACCACTCAAAAGGGGCTCACTGCAGTTCTAAGAGACCTCAGAGTTTTATGCCCATATTGTCCAGGCAATTAGAGGCTTTGCAATCTTGAAATTTAAATCTAAATTTTTTTAAACATTTGGCTAAACTGGCAAATATGTATATAAAAAGATCCACTCATCTCAACAAGTGACTGAACATTAAGGCTAAAGGATAGATTTGTGTTGAAGAAAAAGAAGGACAGAGAGCATTGGTATGATTTTTAGAAGTTATGAAACTACTCTTTAAAATTGTCACCTTTCTATGCCATAAGTAGTACAGTAATTGTCAGATTGGTGTCCTGTATTCCACCGAGGTTCTAACTAGGCAGCCAGGAAGAGTTGAATGAAACGTCTGGTCAACCATGTGCCATGCCTGTTATGTTCTGCTACCAGAGCTAAGGAAAGAGAGGAGATCTGTCCCTACGATAGAACTCAGCTGAATCCCTACGATGTAACAGGGGACCTGATCCTGCGATCAGACCTGCTAAAGTCCTAAGCTAGTCTGTACGGAGACCTATAGATGTGGGGAAGGAATCCCTACAAGTACTAAGGACTGGGAGGAAAATGGACACCTCCTAACAGAAATAGTAGCAGACAGACGAACAAACAAAATATATAGAACATAGAGGTCCGTAGACCAAGCAAACTAACAGAGTTAGATACAGAGCACAGGCTAGCTAGAAAGTAGTTATACAATGAAGTCCAGCAAAGCCAGAAGGGCGGAGCAGGATTAAATAGGCCAACAAGGTCATGTGACCAGCAAAGGAAAAAACCTAAGAGCAAGGTTCTAACAGTACCCCCCCTTCTATCCGGATCCTCCGGATCCCCTAGGACCAGGCTTATCAGGAAATCTCCTGTGAAACGCTCTGATAAGTCTGGACGCGGAAACATCATCTGACCTCACCCAAGAGTTATCCTCGGGTCCGAAACCTTTCCAGGCCACAAGATACTGCAAACTACCTCTATACCGTCTAGAGTTAAGGATGCGAGAAATTTCATATTCCCCATCCTCCACCACCGGAGGAACAGAGGCAGAGGCGTCACCATCCGACACAACAGCTTTTTTTAACAGAGAGACATGAAATACCGGATTAATTCTCCAGGAGGTAGGAACCTCCAACCTAACAGCAGATTGGTTGACAACCTGAAGCACCTTAAAGGGCCCTACAAACTTGGGACCCAATTTCTTAGAAGGAATCCTCAACCGCAGATTCCTAGAGGACAACCAAACCATGTCACCAACAGCGAACAAAACCTCCTGTCATTTCCTATCAAAGTAGTCTTTAGATTTTCTGTTGGCCTCCTGAAGATTACCACGCACATCCGTCTAAACTCTCTCCAAATCACCGGAAAAATTCTCCTCCTCAGGCACGGCAGATCCCAACTTGGAGAACAACCCAAACGACGGATGTCTCCCAGAACAACAAAAAAAAGGCGAACAACCTGCAGAAGAAGATGTATGATTGTTCAGAGCAAATTCAGCAAGTGGCAGAAACTCAGACCACCCCTCTTGATTGTCTGCCACAAAACAACGCAAGAACTGCTCAACATCCTTTTTCCTTTCTGTCTGGCCATTAGATTCAGGATGATATCCGGACGAGAACGATAAATGAACTCCCAACCTGTCACAAAAGGCACGCCAAAAACGAGCCACGAACTGAGGACCCCTATCAGAAACAATGTCAGTAGGAACGCCATGAAGTCTGACAATTTCCTTGACAAAGGCCTTAGCGAGAGTTTTAGCGCAGGGCAGTTTGACGAAGGGAACCAAGTGACACATCTTGCTAAAACGGTCCACGACCACCCAGATGACAGTAAAACCCTCAGAGGGGGGAAGGTCAGTTATAAAGTCCATAGCCAAATGTGTCCAAGGAGCACTGGGAACCTCCAAAGGACAAAGCAACCCCGCAGCAGGAGTATGTGAGGACTTAGATCTAGCACATATAGTACATTGACGCACCCACTTAATGACTTCCTTCTGCCATCCAGGCCACCAAAAACTGCGACCCACCAGTCTCTTGGTCTCAGAGATTCCGGGATGACCTGTCAACCGAGATTCGTGACACTCAACAAACAAATCTCTCCTAAAGGTCCCAGGCACAAACAACCTCCCATGAGGAGTGTTAGATGGGGCATTCTCCTGTGTTTTAAGAATCTCATCTTCCAAAACGGAGTCCAAAGCAGCTATCACAACACCTTCTTGTAAAATGTTCTCCTCTTTCTCAGCACCGACTATGGGAGAAAAACTGCGAGGCAAGGCATCCGCCTTAACATTCTTAGTACCAGGGATGTAAGTAACGGAGAAATTAAACCGCGAGAAAAACAGTGCCCACCTAGCCTGACGGGCATTCAGGCGCTTGGCAGCATCAAGATATATCAGATTTTTATGATCCGTAAGAACCTGAACGGGAAATTCCGCACCTTCCAAGAAGTGGCGCCAGTGTTCAAATGCGAGTTTAATAGCCAATAATTCCCAATTACCAATATCGTAATTCAGTTCAGTCTCCGAAAAATTTTTTGAAAAAAAGGCACAGGGATGTAATCCATCCCCGTTATCCTGAGACAATACTGCGCCAACCCCCACAGAGGAAGCATCAACCTCAACCAAAAACGGCTTAGTCACATCAGGCTGCATAAGGATGGGAGCAGAGGTGAACCTCTCCTTGAGATACACAAAAGCTTCAATAGCCTCAGAAGACCACTGAACCGCATCAGCACCTTTCCTGGTGAGATCGGTCAGAGGTTTGACAATACTAGAAAATTTTTTTATGAATTTTCTGTAATAATTGGCGAAACCTAAAAACCTCTGTATCGATTTCAAACCAATAGGCCTAGGCCATTCCTGTACAGCTTGAACTTTAACCGGGTCCATCTCAAAACCTTCGCTGGAGATAATGTAACCCAAAAAACTAATTCTCTGTACAGCGAACTCACATTTCTCCAGCTTAGCAAAAAGCGAATTGTCCATTAACAACTGTAATACCTCACGTACGCTCCGCCAATGAGACTCCAGATCCGGCGAATAAATCAAAATGTCATCCAAATACACAACCACATTTTTGCCGATCAAAGGTCTAAGGATGTCATTAATAAGATTCTGAAAAAATGCAGGAGCATTAGTAAGACCAAAAGGCATAACCAGATTCTCAAAATGACCCACAGGAGTGTTAAAAGCAGTCTTCCATTCGTCACCCTCCTTCATGCGCAACAGATTGTATGCCCCCTTAAGGTCAATTTTAGAGAACCACTTGGCCCCCATTAACTGGTTAAATAAATCAGGAATCAATGGCAGTGGGTAAGGATTGCGTACAGTAATTTTGTTAATCTCACGAAAATCCAGACAAGGACGTAAACTGCCGTCCTTTTTTTTTTACAAAAAAAAATCCAACCGCCACAGGAGACTTAGAAGGCCTAATGTGACCGGCGGCCAAACTTGTCTGTATGTATTCCTCCAAAGCCTTCCTCTCAGGAATAGTAAGGTTAAATAAACGACTTTTAGGAAGAGTCGCTCCAGGGACAAATTCAATAGAACAATCATAGTCTCTATGGGGAGGCAAAACCTGCGATTCCTTCTCAGAAAAAACTCTCCAAAAATCCTGAATAGGAACAGGCAATTCTCCCCTATCCAAAGCTGCAATACGCCCGTTACAACACTTGTCATAACATTTATGGCTCCAGGATTTAATTTCACTGGTAGACCAATCCAGTACAGGATTGTGAAATTTTAACCAGGGCAATCCCAATATTACTGGAGAAGGCAAGTTATTCAAAACTACCAAATCCAATTTCTCATGGTGAACACCATTAATAGTGAGAGGAAATTCACAGACCTTGAGAGTAATATTCTTCAAAGGGGAGCCATCCACAGAAACCACAGCAATGGGGGATGATAAAGGTTCGGGTTTTAAATTGAGTCTTTCCAAGAATCCCCCATCAATTACATTCAGAGTAGACCCACAATCGACAAACACCCGAAATTCCATTAATTTTTCCTGAGCAATCGTGGAAGCAGCTAAAAATACACCCTTGGAATTTAAACAGGCAATGCGGGCATGACTGACCATTTTTTTTTCTTTCTTCATACGAAGCTCACAGCCTTTAATCAAATGACCAGATTTTCCGCAATAGAAACACAAGCCTTCAAAAAATCTACGGTCTTTTTCTTGAGAGCGAGGTGCCACCGATCCAATCTCCATCGGTTCACCACTGTTAGTACACACATTCTCATAACCAGAAACTGACATAGCAGAGGATTTGCTCTCATTAACCCTTGCACGCAGTCTTCTATCCACCCGTATAGCTAATTGCATAGCCTGTTGCAAATCTTCAGGTGTAGGATAAGCAATTAGCAGGTCTTTAACCCTTTCATTGAGCCCAGCAAGAAATAGACTTTTCAGAGCAGAATCGTTCCACCCTGTTTGAGTAGACCATCGACGGAAATGAGTACAATATTTTTCCACATTACCTGATCCCTGTCTCAAACGTCTTAACTCAGTCTCAGCTGATGCGACACAGTCAGGATCATCATATAATAGCCCCAAAGCAGAAAAAAAACTATCCACTGATCTGAAGCATGTATCACTAGGTTGCAAAGAAAAGGCCCACTCCTGAGGCTCTTTGCGCAAAAGTGACATTATGAACCCTATGCGCTGGGATTCATCCCCAGAGGACTTGGGTCTCAAACGAAAATACAATAAGCAAGCATTTTTAAATTAAAAAAATTCTCGGTGTTCACCAAAAAATAAATCCGGCAAACATACCTTAGGCTCCAAGAAATGTGCTCCAGGACAGTTACTCACGTGCTGACGGAGCTCGGCCACCTCCAGAGAGAGTCCCTGCAGGCGATGAGCCAAATCCTGAACCGACACCATGATGGAACAGAAAAATCTTTCCTTAGAGAATTTGCAGGCTGGACTTACTGTTATGTTCTGCTACCAGAGCTAAGGAAAGAGAGGAGATCTGTCCCTACGATAGAACTCAGCTGAATCCCTACGATGTAACAGGGGACCTGATCCTGCGATCAGACCTGCTAAAGTCCTAAGCTAGTCTGTACGGAGACCTATAGATGTGGGGAAGGAATCCCTACAAGTACTAAGGACTGGGAGGAAAATGGACACCTCCTAACAGAAATAGTAGCAGACAGACGAACAAACAAAATATATAGAACATAGAGGTCCGTAGACCAAGCAAACTAACAGAGTTAGATACAGAGCACAGGCTAGCTAGAAAGTAGTTATACAATGAAGTCCAGCAAAGCCAGAAGGGTGGAGCAGGATTAAATAGGCCAACAAGGTCATGTGACCAGCAAAGGAAAAAACCTAAGAGCAAGGTTCTAACAATGCCTCTCCATTTTTATGGGAGTGCCAGTGATAATCAAGCACAGCACCCAGCTATTTTTTGTCAGTGTCATACATCTTGGAAAAAGCAGTAAGTAAAGGGGTGAACCAAGAAACAAAGTGGTAATAAGTTCCCTGTTCTGGCAGGCAGTAAGGTCGAAGTAGAGGGGCTCACAACAATCTAACAATTATGACCTATCTCACATATATGTGATTAGTTTTATAAACTATAATACCCCTTTAAGGTCTCTAAATTCTTATTATAGCTACTTCAATGTTTGCATTTGAATGTACAGTAATCTTTTAGCTTCGTTTTTATAGCCAAAAAAGTGAATGTATCCAAGATAAGAAAAACTTGTACAAAATAGAAACATCGCAGTGGTTCTAAAAGTTTAATTTTTTCATGAATATTTTTTTAGACTATGCCAGTCACTCAATTTAAATGCACTCACTATTGGAATTGCACTATGAGTAATATACTGTACTTTCCTCTATCGAACCAGATATATGTCTTCAATGTACCGCCAATACAATCCAGCCTCAATATTATGTCAAAAAATTACAGTAAGTATGAAATTATGGGAGAATAATGTTTGCTCTTTCAATACTTTCATAATAAATAGAAAAATGTAAACACTAATGGAATATGTATATGCATGTGTGTGTATATATATATACATACACTGCTCAAAAAAATAAAGGGAACACTCAAATAACACATCCTAGATCTGAATGAATGAAATATTCTCATTGAATACTTTGTTCTGTACAAAGCTGAATGTGCTGACAACAAAATCACACAAAAATCATCAATGGAAATCAAATTTATAACCAATGGAGGCCTGGATTTGGAGTCATCCCCAAAATTAAAGTGGAAAAACACACTACAGGCTGATCTCCTGTGGGATCTCCTCCCAGACCTGGACTAAAGCATCCGCCAACTCCTGGACAGTCTGTGGTGCAACGTGACGTTTGGTGGATGGAGCGAGACATGATGTCCCAGGTGTGCTCAATCGGATTCAGGTCTGGGGAACGGGTGAGCCAGTCCATAGCTTCAATGCCTTCATCTTGCAGGAACTGTTGACACACTCCAGCCACATGAGGTCTGGCATTGTCCTGCATTAGGAGGAACCCAGGGCCAACCTCACCAGCATATGGTCTCACAATGGTTCTGAGGATCTCATCTCGGTACCTAATGGCAGTCAGGCTACCTCTGGCAAGCACATAGAGGGCTGTGCGGCCCTCCAAAGAAATGCCACCCCACACCATTACTGACCCACTGCCAAGCCGGTCAGGCTGAAGGATGTTGCGGGCAGAAGATGACTCTCCACAGCATCTCCAGACTGTCATGTCTGTCACATGTGCTCAGTGTGAACCTGCTTTCATCTGTGAAGAACACAGGACGCCAGTGGCGACTTTGCAAATCCTGGTGCTCTGTGGCAAATGCCAAGCATCCTGCATGGTGTTGGGCTGTGAGCACAACCCCCATCTGTGGACGTCAGGCCCTCATACCACTCGGATGGAGTCGGTTTCTAACCGTTTGTGCAGACACATGCACATTTGTGGCCTGTTGGAGGTCATTTTGCAGGGCTCTGGCAGTGCTCCTCCTGTTCCTCCTTGCACAAAGGTGGAGGTAGCGGTCCTGCTGCTGGGTTGTTGCCCTCCTATGGCCCCCTCCACGTCTCCTTGTGTACTGGCCTGTCTCCTGGTAGCACCTCCAGCCTCTGGACACTACGCTGACAGACACAGCAAACCTTCTTACCACAGCTCGCATTGATGTGCTATCCTGGATGAGCTGCACTAACTGAGCAACTTCTGTGGGTTGTAGAGTCCGTCTCATGCTACCACGAGTGTGAAAGCACAACCAACATTAAAAGGTGACCAAAACATCAGCCAGAAAGCATTGGTACTGAGATGTGGTCTGTGGTCCCCACCTGCAGAACCACTCCTTTATTGAGGGTATCTTGATAATTGCCAAAAATTTTCATCTATTGTCTATTCCATTTGCACAACAGCATGTGAAATTGATTGTCAATCAGTGTTGCTTCCTAAGTGGACAGTTTGATTTCACAGAAGTTTGATTTACTTGGAGTTATATTCTGTTGTTTAAGTGTTCCCTTTATTTTTTTGAGTAGTGTATATATATACAGTACAGACCAAAAGTTTGGACACACCTTCTCATTTAAAGATTTTTCTGTATTTTCTTGACAATAAAAATTGTACATTCACACTGAAGGCATCAAAACTATGAATTAACACATGTGGAATTATATACTTAACAAAAAAGTGTGAAACAAGTGAAACTATGTCTTATATTCTAGGTTCTTCAAAGTAGCCACCTTTTGCTTTGATGACTGCTTTGCACACTCTTGGCATTCTCTTGATGAGCTTCAAGAGGTAGTCACCGGAAATGGTTTTCCAACAATCTTGAAGGAGTGCCCAGAGATGATTAGCCCTTGTTGGCCCTTTTGCCTTCACTCTGCAGTCCAGCTCAACCCAAACCATCTCGATTGGGTTCAGGTCTGGTGACTGTGGAGGCCAGGTAATCTGGCGTAGCACCCCATCACTCTCCTTCTTGGTCAAATAGCCCTTACACAGCCTGGAGGTGAGTTTGGGGTCATTGTCCTGTTGAAAAATTAATGATGGTCCAGCTAAACGCAAACCGGATGGAATAGCATGCCGCTGCAAGATGCTGTGGTAGCCATGCTGGTTCAGTATGCCTTCAATTTTGAATAAATTCCCAACAGTGTCACCAGCAAAGCACCCCCACACCTTCACACATCCTCCTCCATGCTTCACGGTGGGAACCAGGCATGTAGAGTCCATCCGTTCACCTTTTCTGCGTCGCACAAAGACACGGTGGTTGGAACCAAAGATCTCAAATTTGGACTCATCAGACCAAACCACAGATTTCCACTGGTCTAATGTCCATTCCTTGTGTTCTTTAGCCCAAACCAGTCTCTTCTGCTTGTTGCCTGTCCTTAGCAGTGGTTTCCTAGCAGCTATTTTACAATGAAGGCCTGCTGCACAAAGTCTCTTGTTAACAGTTGTTGAAGAGATGTGTCTGCTGCTAGAACTCTGTGTGGCATTGACCTGGTCTCTAATCTGAGCTGCTGTTAACCTGCAATTTCTGAGGCTGGTGGCTTGGATAAGCTTATCCTCAGAAGCAGAGGTGACTCTTGGTCTTCCTTCCCTGGGGCGGTTCTCATGTGAGCCAGTTTCTTTGAAGCGCTTGATGGTTTTTGCAACTGCACTTGGGGACACTTTCAAAGTTTTCCCAGTTTTTCGGACTGACTGACCTTCATTTCTTAAAGTAATGATGGCCACTCGTTTTTCCTTACTTAGCTGCTTTTTTCTTGCCATAATACAAATTCTAACAGTCTATTCAGTAGGGCTATCAGCTGTGTATCCACCAGACTTCTGCACAACACAACTGATGGTCCGAACCCCATTTATAAGGCAAGAAATCCCACTTATTAAACCTGAGAGGGCACACCTGTGAAGTGAAAACCATTTCCGGTGACTACCTCTTGAAGCTCATCAAGAGAATACCAAGAGTGTGCAAAGCAGTCATCAAAGCAAAAGGTGGAAAACAAAAACAGTAGGAGCGCCAATGGTGACGAGCCTGAGGTTTGGGGGGGGAGATGAAGGGGGAGATGTTGTGACCACTCACCTGGTCTTGTTGTGCAAAGGAACCCCGCACAACAAGGGAAAACGCTTCCAGGTGGAAGTCTGTAAGATGATCACAACTTAGCAGGAACTGTTGTAGGGAGCTTCTGTCTGCTTCAGCGGTCACATGACCAGGACCGTGTGACCGAAGTGGGCATTCCACAATGACATCACGGCAGGTCCTGTGGTAAACTAGTTGTAAACAGAGCAGCTTCCACCGCTCTCCACAAGGGAGATAAGCAATCAAGAAAGAAGGAATTCTGCGGTAGATCTACCTGAGGAAGATAGCGTCTGCTATCGAAACGCATCGTGGCGTTAGAGAGCGTACTAAACAATAAAAGGTTTGTGTGTTATAACCTAATCCACTGTCTAGTTGTTCTAGTGCTTCACTAACACCGCAGAATTCCTTCTTTCTTGATCAAAGCAAAAGGTGGCTACTTTGAAGAACCTAGAATATAAGACATATTTTCAGTTGTTTCACACTTTTTTGTTAAGTATATAATTCCACATGTGTTAATTCATAATTTTGATGCCTTCAGTGTGAATGTACAATTTTCATAGTTATGAAAATACAGAAAAATCTTTAAATGAGAAGGTGTGTCCAAACTTTTGGTCTGTACTGTATATACTATATATATCGTGGGGGAAATAAGTATTTGACACACTGCAGATTTTGCAAGTTTCCCACCTACAAAGAATGGAGAGGCCTGTAATTTTTATTGTAGGTACACTTCAACTGTGAGAGACAGAATTTAAAAATAAAAAACAGAAAATTGCATTGTATGTTTTTAAATTACTAAATTGGATTTTATTGCATGAAATAAGTATTTGATCACCTACCAACCAACAAGAATTCTGGCTCTCACAGACCTGTTAGTTTTTCTTTAAGAAGCCCTCCTACTCTGCACTCATTACGTGTATTAATTGCACCTGTTAGAACTCATTATCTGTATAAAATGCTCTTGTCCACACACTCAATCACACTCCAACCTCTCCACCATGCTCAAGACGAAAGAACTGTCTAAGGACACCAGGGACAAAATTGTAGACCTGCACAAGGCTGGGAGGGGCTACAGGACAATAGGCAAACAGACTGATGAGAAGGCAACAACTGTTGGCGCAATTATTAGAAAATGGAAGAAACACAAGATCATTGTCAATCTTCCTTGGTCTGGGGTTGCATGCAAGATCTCGCCTTGTGGGCTAAGGATGATTATGAGAAAGGTCAGGAATCAGCACAGAACTACATGGTAGAGAGAGAGAGGGTCCTGTGCAAAAATTTAGGCAGGTCTGGAAAAAATGTTGCAAAGTAAGAATTTGTACACTTGCACAAAGTCAGGTCAGGGAATTTGTAAGATTATAGTATTATAGAGCACCTTCTTCCACATGCCATGTTGGGGCCACAACTAGCATGTGGAATAAGGTGCTCTGGTCAGATGAGACCAAAGTAGAACTTTTGGGGCTAAATCCAAAGTGCTATGTGTGGTGGAAAACGAACACTACACATCACTCTGAAAACACCATCTCCACCATCAAGCATAACATGGTGGAAGCAGCAATCATGCTGTGGGGATGCTTTTCTTCAGCAGGGACAGGAAGCTGGTCAGAGGTGAGGGGAAGATGGATGGAGCTAAATACCGGGCAATCCAGGGGGAAAACCTGTCAGAGGCTGCAAAGATAGAGACTGTGACATAGGTTCACCTTCCAGCATGACGCAGACTCTAAACATACTGCCAGATTTACAATAGAATGGTTTAGATCAAAGCATATTCATGTGTTTGAATGTCCCAGTCAAGGTCCAGACCTAAATCTCATTGAAAATCTGTGGCAAGACTTGAAATTTACTGCTCATAGACGCCTGCATCCAATCTCACTGTGCTAGAGTGAGTTTGCAGAGAAGAATGGGAAAACATTTCATCCTCTAGATGTGCAAAGCTGATAGAGACATATCCCAAAAGATTTGCAGCAGTAATTGCAGCAAAAAGTGAACTTACAAATTATTGACTCATGGGGTGTTGAATACAAATGCACATCACAATATTCCGATTTATATTTTTAAAATATTTAGAAAATCATGTATAATCTCCTTTACACTTTACAAACACTTGTTATTTAGTGTTGGTATATCACATAAAATCCCAAAAATGTGAAAAAATGGGGAAAAGTTCATAGTTATGAATTATTTTTCAAGACACTGCATATATACACACACATAATAATTATGTTTTCGTCTCCAATTCAGCATATGTTACAACAAAATTTAATCTATTGCATATTGATTTAATAGATACATATAAGTCATCATATGCAATTCTACTGAATATGGTCCAGTACAGCTAATGTATAAATAACGCAGTAGGAGGTATAGTTAACAAATGTTTCTTTATAAAGATTGAAAAAGACCTATGGTTATCTGGCACCAGTGAGCATGGGATTTCCGTTGCACTTATGGTAGTACTCCTGGCAAGAATCCTGGAGCAGATGTACAACACATGGAAACACATAGAAAGAGTAGATAATCCTGTGACTTTAAAAGTTAAATAAACATTCAGGAACTAATTAGCAATTAATAGAGCACACTTGTTAAAACAGGAGTATGGAATTGTGAGAGTGTCAAACACATTGTAAAGCTGCACACTACTGCAATAGCAGTGATTAGGTAATATTCTCAGGGGTGCAAAGATAGCCAATCATATCCAGTGCCTAGTGCTTAAAGCGGGGGCAAAAGCTCCTCCGCCACATGAAAAGAAAAAAACAATAATTTATAGCACATGGTAGACCTGTTAAAGATTTTGCATTAGGGTTCAGAAGTTTTATGGATATTCTGCACTGCAAGTTCTTTGATTTCTCTGTTTTGTATGGAATTGACTGAACTTTTTTCCTTTCAAAGAGCATTAAATTTTCATTTAGTATCACTATTGAACGGTCATAAGAAGGGCAGGCTCTCCGGGAATATCACTTGTTCACTGCCCTTTCACAACAAGTATGCATTTGATAACAAGTGCATTCAACGTCAAAAATAGCATTTACAGCTAAGAAAATCTTCAGTAAGCGCTGCAAAAGTGACCTTCCAAAGCTCCTTTGTCCGGATAAATTCTATCCCTAGCAGGCAGCCAGTTACTTTCTGTACAATGATCCTTGGTACTTTCCCAAATACAGCTTCAAATTACAAGAGATCCCTGGGCTTTTAAGTAAAGGAGAGTTCATTTCATTTATATTTTGATCTCATTCGGGTGCCAGTGGATTAATAGAAATTTTATGGTGAAATGCAAATTAAAGTTCAATATGGTTAATGAGATGAGGCCTTTTTTGTCAGATAAATTTTTCAGAAGTGCTCCATGGTACACCTGGAGGGCATCTGCTTGATTTCAGCCTCTTATAAAATGGAAATAAAGCGATTTAGAGGAGGAAAGGAACTAAAGCAGTTCCTATGCTGTCTCCGAGGCTTAACAGGGGCGATTTGCATGACTAATAGGCTATTGCTGCTATGATTCATTTCATAACAATTGGTTCTGATGGAAAAGAATTCATGGTCTTTAGTAGAGACATAAGAAAAATAGCAGAAAAGAATGTGGGTGATTTACAGCATGTGGGAAATAATAATAATAACGATTTTTAAATCTTTAAATCTTCAGAGTGTACTTTTTTAAAAATGCCTTTATGCAACTGAAATATTGTGTTGTCTTAACTCTTTATGGACAGTCCTTTTTGAGAGGATTGCTCAGACAAGAGAGGGGTTGCAGTGACGGTCAGGGCAACCGCTAATATTTATTGTTTATGACTTATACAGTACAATCAATTCTATTTCTAGTGTACATGAACAGAAAAAAGCCCCTTACCTATGATAGAATCACAATCTATATTAACTGTTGCATGTTTGACTCAAAAATCAATCAGCAAAACAAAGATCTGCAGTGTTCCTAAGATCACCAGGATCCCTTCCTTGCATGTTCTGGGACAACGGCTCATCTCTACATATGACTCTGCATAGTACTGGAGCCAAGCAATGGGGTCATGCTGCATTATGAAGCACAAGTGAATGTACATGGGTTTCTGTGGAAAAGTAAACAATGAAGCAGTTGTGGTAATCACTAATGGACAGGCAAACAAGGTGTATTCCTGGAAAACCTCTGGAAAATGTCTTTATGTTTATTCCTGCACATGCAACAGTCATCTACACCAGAACTTTGCAAAACATTTTTACTCCGCCTCACCAGCAAACAAATACTAGATTATCGCTCCCACATTACCTCTGTAGCAGCACCAAATTCCACAATGCATAGTACGAAATATTAACATGCGGCACACCTCAGGGGGAAACACAAAATACCTCCCCAGGGATGCCAAATACCACAACACAAAACACTTACCCAGCAGTACCAAATACCACCATATAGCACAAGGCACTTCCCCATGTGAAGCTAAATATTGCAAAGTAGCATAAAATATTATCATTATTATTTATTATTATAGCGCCATTAATTCCATGGCGCTTTACATGTGAAAAAGGGGTATACGTAGCAAACAACAAGTACATTAGTTTGAACAAAAACAAGTCACCGACTGGTACAGGAGGCAGGGGTGGACACTGACAACTTTGCGCCCACCTCCCTGCCTGGCACGCTGCTTATAATGAGGGCAATGTGGTCTTGGGACCCTCGGGCTCTAAGCAGCAAGCCAATTTGCCCTCATTCTTACTGCCCTGCAATCAGGAGTGTACATAAAAATCACAGGGCCCCATAGCAAAAGTTCTTTAAAATCTTCATTAAGATTCGGTTCTGCTGGTTCCAGTGCTGTCATATAGATACCTCAAAATTAGAGTAGTTATCGCTATAGGTACAATGTCAGATTTGTTAAAATTTAACCTTTATTGATTATTCATTAAAAACAAAGTTTAAAGTGCAAAATAGTGCCAAAGATGAACCAAACACCAACACAAGTGATGAAATGACCAATGCCTCCAACAACAGAAAAAGTCTCCTGTCAGAGACAATAACAAGCAAGAAACCGTAATAATATCATTGACCAATATATACCCAGATGGTCATTCCTTTTCAATAATTAACATTATTGCTTGTATGTTTTAGGTATAGTATTGCATGAAAACCTATAAACCGACCATACAATATATGGTCCGTAATCCGAGAGGAACAGCTAAAAGAAGAAAGGGCTGGGTATAGATGGTTAACTCTGCAAAGAGACTTACATCCCCTATATGACACTCAATGAGTGATGAATGTGAGCATAATCTGCCAGCCGGATAAGATGGTAAAAATGGAAAGGATAGATATATGTATATATGTATATCATGAACTGTTGTACAGATATCCAGGCACAGACCCAACCATAGGGCTCTCAATCAATAGCCCATAGTATCGATGCCTAAAATAGGAATATAAATATATCACAGTGGTCTGTTGTCTGAATAGACAAAATGTGGAGGCTAATCAATTACACTATGAACTGTAAGCGCAGTGGGAAAACATATATACCGCACCATCAGTTCAATGCTGATGATATTAAGTCTCCATTACCTTGAGTCATGCAGGAAAGATATATGGCGGCATGGAAGGAAATGCTGGGGATGTGCAACAGCCTCGACGCGCGTTTCGCCGGGAGCGGCTTCGTCAGGAGGCGTGGCTGTCTTGAAAAAGGGGACACCTTATATATGGGAGTGTACCAATCAGAGCTTCCAATGCAATAGAGCTCCGCCCAGGGGATGACGCAGGCCCACGCGAGCCGCATGTGACAGGAAGGAGAAGAATGCTATCCATTCTGTCACCGCGGCAATGCAGTGAGCCAGGACGACGCCAGAGTAAAAGCACGCATGTGTGGGAGCATATCTAAGTAACTAGAGAGACACGCTAAAAAGTTAAAGTGAAGGTGAGGTGATACTGAAATCTTTCTACTGTATTCTGTAGCTGTGTCTCTTTTTTGTAAAATCTGGTTGAGAAATAAATTATTTGGTTATTTCTGTCTGTTCTCTGAGTGCCTCATTAATGGCAGTCAAAGATTGTTTTTCTTCTTCTAAGAGAAGTTTCATGAGCCTTATGGAGCTCTCAGTTGCCTCCTTCCCCCATTTAGCCAGTTGATTGGAATTTCTATTGTAACGAAAACTGGGTGTCAGTGTAATTCTGAGGTGTCGAGGTACAATGCCTGATCTGATATAATTGTCAAGGCTTTGGACCTCCCACCATGAGGTTATTTGCTCCTTGCACAACTTAGTTAATTTTTTTAAGGTGGCATTGAAAGATGGTGTATACTTCTTTTGAACAAAGGATCTATCCGAAAAAACCTCCTTTGCTTCAGAAAACCATTGCTCTGTGTTAATGCCCGAAGTAAGAAAACCCCCCATGTTATTTCAAAAGAAATACGTAGCTAAAGCTAGGGTATAGATACCTCAAAATGTTAGTTAGTTATTAGTTAATAGTTATTGCTATAGGTAAAATATCAGATAAGTTAAAATTCAACCTTTATTGATTATTCATTAAAACAAACTTTAAAGTGCAAAATAGTGCTACAGATGAACCAAACACCAACACAAGTGATGAGATGACCAATGCCTCCAACGACAGAACAAGTATCCTGTCAGAGACAGTAACAAGCATGAAACCGAAATAATATCATTGACCAATATATACCCAGATGGTCATTCCTTTTCAATAACTAACAGTATTGCTTGTATGTTTTAGGTATAGTATTGCAGCCAGTCTTAATCAGATATGACCAAATTAGATCACCTACAGGATACACATCCTCATTCATCAAACAGGTGTCTCCAAAGTTACTATACCCTAATGAAATACAATCCAAAAAAAACTCTACATTCCCACAATGGATATTAATTATAGAGATAGTTTAAAACTGGATTATTCCATATTTAAATGCAGATGCAGCCACAACCATTCTCTGCAACTGCTGCAGAACCCTTAGAACATGCTAGCTTATGCACATATCCTAATACAGCATCATTGGTAAGTATACACTGCAGAACAAATTAGCAGAGAGAAAAAATGCATATCAGATATAGGCTTCAGACATATAAATGGCAGACTTATTATCAGAAAATTTGAACAGTCTCACCCCTTTATCTTCAATATCACTGCCAGAGACCATCAAAGGGAATTCTATACTTGAGGCATACAAAGAAAAAGATGGGTTGGTTGTCCTCAATAGTATTCCCGACGCGATATATCAGCATATAGACTCATCAGGGGAACTTTTTTTGAAAATAAATGGTCTGTCTAACAACAGACCGCATATTGCTGCCAGGGATAGCTGCTTTGCAGATTCACCACATGTGTGATTTAAGAACGTCACGCCATCGTGGCTCCGCCCTAGGCATGTGATGAAAAGACCGGCATAGTTCCGGTCCGTGAACCGCATATCTGGTCCGGTGGAACAAAAACCATGACATCACTTCCGGGGCTCGCGCTCACATCATCCGGATTTGTTTAATGTGGTTACTCTAGAAACTGAGGGAAGTAAGTCATTCCTTCTACACCTTGCCAAAAGTGGACATAGGTGTATTGATCAAGACAAATGGCCACTATATTACGACAAAGCAAGGCTAAGGTAGATCAGTTTAATTGACCAAGGTGTATTATATATAATACGTTTAAGTCATACCCACGAAATAGCTTATAGCAAACAGAATCACTCGGACAAAAAATGGATGCAGATGGTTTAAGGGGATAAAAAATGAATAGATCCCTCACAAAAGAATGATACATTGGTACTTTAAGAGATAGCATACAACCACAAGCACAGAGGGTTGAGAGGGGCAATGCTTCATTATAGAGTATACAGACCTGGGTGGTTAACCTATAAGATGGCATAAGGAAGGGAATATAATGTCCTATTTCATAAGCCTCAGCCTTCTTGTCCCTATCTAACGCGGAGGTTGGCACCCTACAATCCTACGTCAGTGGCGCCCCCACTCAGCGGTGGCTGGCCCTAGACTAACTGTCCTTAATTTTACCCTATATTAAAGGAATGGGACAAAGGATAGTTGTTGGATGCATTGTTCTCAGCTTAAAAATCCACTGTGCTTCCTTTTTTAGAATCTGTCTATCCCAATCGCCTCCCCTAATATGTGTTGTGATCTTTTCAATGCCTATAAATTTCAACTTATCGATGTTGCCCTGATGTATATGATGTATATGATTGAGATGATTTGCTACAGGTGTATCTTTCTTATTGATTGCATCTCTTAAATGCTCACATATCCTTTTCCGAAATTCCCTCCCCATGTATTCAGTACCACATTCACACGTAGCCTTATATACAATGCCTTTGCTATGGCAGTTGATGAAGTGTCTAATAGAAAAAATGTTTCTTGTTACATTACTCCTAAATTGCTTAGTGGTAAGAATTGCCTTGCAAGCAGTACAATTACCACATTTAAAGCAGCCCTTTGGTTGGGTACCAAGCCAAGTTGGAGTGGCATTTGTACTTGTATTAGATTGAAAATGGCTGTGGACTAATCTATCACGGAGAGATCTGCCCTATCTGTATGTGATTTGAGGTGACGGAGAGATTGCAGTTTTAATATCCGTATCCATCAGAACAATTGGCCAATGTTTCCCTAAAATAGCTTTTATTTCAGTAGCCCTATTAGAATATTTAGTAATGAATCTAAGGTTATTGTCAGTCTCTCTCTTAGGAGTGGGGTGAGGAGATGTCTCCTGTCCCTCTGAAGTGAGTGATTCTACGCCTCACTTAATACCTTTCTGGGGTACTCCCTCTCTTCAAATCTTTGACGTAAATCATTGGCTTGCTCTTTGAACAATCCCATTGAGGAGCAATTCCGACGTAACCTAAGGTATTATCCTTTTGGTATGCCTCTCCTTAGGGATGGTTGCTTTCCCATCTTAGGAGGGAGTTTGTGGCAGTTCTCTTCCAACGGGTTTTAGTAACAATGTCCCCGTCCACAATTTGAATGAGTATATCAAGAAAGGGAAGGATTTTGCCATTGGCTTCAAAGGTAAAGTGGAGCTCTATGTCATTAGTATTCAATTGTTGGATGAAGTCCCCAAACTCAGATGTGTTCCCTTTCCAGATGACAAATATGTCATCGATATATCGTAGACATATTATTATCTTGTCATCGGGGCACAGTGCGGAATCACCAAATACAATAGTTTCCTCCTACCAGCCCAGGAGCAAGTTGGCATAAGAAGGTGCACATGGGCTACCCATGGCAGTGCCCCTGAGCTGGTGGAAGTACTCCTTGTCAAAAAGAAAAACATTTTTCATTAGACAAAATTCCAAAGCTTGCAAAATAAATCTGTTATGTCTGTCAAATTGGCGACCTTTCGCTCCTAAATAGTACTCCATAGCCATTAGGCCTTTTTCATGGGGGATGGACAAGTATAAGGCCTCAACATCTATACTACGCAGAATCATATTCGGTTCTAGAACAATGCCATCAAGTTTACCAAGCAGGTCTGTGGTATCTCGTACCTAGAAATTTAGAGCCACTACAAAGGGTCTTAAAATTTTGTCAAGATAAATACCCAGGTTTTTAGTAAGGCTGTTATTACCTGACACGATAGGTCTCCCTTTCAACGAATTAATGCCCATATGAATTTTAGGTATGCAATAAAATGTAGCCATAGTTGGAAATGATGGAATAAGGAAATCTCGTTTATTTTTGTTAATGACGCCACTCTCAAAACCTCTGTTCACCAATGCCCGCAGTTCCTCCCGAAAGATCTTCTGTGGGTTTTGGGATAACCTCTCATATCCACTATCACCCTCTAATAATGAAGGACAAAGAAGGCGGTATTTTTCAGTATCCATTATGACAATATTCCTGCCTTTGTTGGACGGTTTTATCGTGATATTACGATCCTTTCCAAAGTACAAAGGCTTCCATCTCTTTTTTAGTCAAATTGTGATATCCTCTATAGCTGGTTTCTGATAGTTGGATTATTTCTTTTGTGATCAGATTCAAGAAAACATCTATAGAGCTGAGATCACTAGTTGAAGGGGGCATTTTTTGGCTTTTGTTTTTAAGCTCCGTAAATGGTCCATCTCCCTCAATGTTAGGATGGGGGTTACTCAGGTGATATAGAAGCCTGACATCTTGTAACAGATTGTCAGGGATACCTAATTCTGAACAGTTCTTTCTATTTTCTTTAAGAAAATGCTTTTTCCATTTTAAGTGTCTTTCAAAAAGATTAAGGTCTTTTATCACCTCAAAGGTGTCTAGGTCAGTAGTAGGGACAAAAGAGAGGCCTCTATTTAGGATACACATCTCATCTGGAGTAAAGGACCTAGAAGACAGATTAACTATCTGTGGTCCTACACTAAATTTCTCAAGTTCGAGCGACTCCTGAGGGGGTAATCCACTTCTAAAAAATGCTTTCTCAAAGGGAATCTCTTATTATTACCTCTTCCTCTATGTCCGCCTCTTCCCCTGCCCCCTGCCTTTTGGTGTTTGGGATTTTATTTCGCAGTCCGATGCATCCGTCTCGGATGATGACAGGTCCGTCTCCCTATTATAGTTGTTGCGGGGAAGGGGTACAGAATATGCTTTATTATCCTTGAATTCTTCAAGGTCCTTAATGAAAAATTTATGTTTCCTTTCCGTAAGGTGATACTGAGATCTTTCTACTTTGTTCTGTAGCTGTGTCTCTTTTTTGTAAAATCTTGTTCAGAAATACATTTTTTGGTTATTTCTGTCTGTTCTCTGAGTGCCTCATTAATGGCAGTCAAAGATTGTTTTTCTTCTTCTAAGAGAAGTTTCATGAGCCTTATGGAGCTCTCATTTGCCTCCTTCCCCCATTTAGCCAGTAGATTGGAATTCCTATTGTAACGAAAACTGGGTGTCAGTGTAATTCTGAGGTGTCGAGGTACAATCCCTGATCTGATATAATTGTCAAGGCTTTGGACCTCCCACCACGAGGTTATTTGCTCCTTTTACAACTTAGTTAACTCTTTGAAGGCGGCATTTAAAGATGGTGTATACTTCTTTTGCACAAAGGATCTATCCGAATAAACCTCCTTTGCGTCAGAAAACCATTGCTCTGTGTTAATGCCTGTAGTAAGAATACCCTCCACGCTATTTCAAAAGAAATCCGTAGCTAAAGCTAGGGTATAGATATCTCACCCGTACGCCACGAATCTGTCAGAAGACAGAGGGATCAGGCCGCAAGAAGGGGACCAGCCCCTGGACCAGCCGTGTTACTCCAGGTCTCAGCTGGAAAAACCGTAGGCTTCTGGCTTTTATAGTTCAGTTGCCGAAGCCTCATTCTAGTCACTGTGAGGGTCAAGCAGGTCCGGGAACTCCAGTTTGACAGGAGGGAAGCGCAGGGCAGGAGGGAGAAGACGCAGCATGAAGTCGGTCTAGAGAGGAACATAAGAAAGCCGGGTTCCGTCAGGTGCTCCTAACCTACCTGAGGAAGAGCTGAACCCCCGGTCTGGTGAACGCAGCACGACGTGGGAGGCTGGCACCCGCGCAGTGTATCAGTGGAACGTACATGAGAACTGTGAGTAAAGACTCGGATGACTGCACCGCACTGCATCCGTCCATTATTTCAGCTGCGCCATATTTCCCCCTGCACTACAACGCCCAGCACAACCAACAATATCTACACTGCCCTGGAGCTAGCTCTTCCTGTGGAGAGCCACACCATCCCTGCTTCTGTAACATCAGCTTCAGAGGACTGCTCCGCAGCGGCAGCTCCCTTTGGTCGCATTCCACAGGTGGCGTCACGAACTTTATAAATCCCCTATAAATTGAAAGCCCCCCTTTTTATTGACCGCCCTGGGTCACGGACCGGGCCAGCCACCGTGATATTCACCACCAGCATCCATAGAGGCCCGGCTGCCGAGTACCCTACGGCCCAGGGGGCGCGTCAATATCATTGACCAATATATACCCAGATGATCATTCCATTTCAATAATTAACAGTATTGCTTGTATGTTTTAGGTATAGTATTACAGCCAGTATTAATCAGATATGACAAAATTAGATCACCTACGGGATACACATCCTCATTCATCAAACAGGCGTCTTCAAAGTTACTATACCCTAATGAAATACAATCCAAAAAAAAACTCTACATTCCCACATTGAATATTAATTATAGAGATAGTTTAAAACTGGATTATTCCATATTTAAATGTAGATGCAGCCATAACCATTCTCTGCAACTGCAGTATCACTGCCAGAGACCATCATAAATCACACATGTGGTGAGTAGAGATGAGCGTTGTTCGACTCGAACTGTTCGCCAATCTCAAATTCGAGCTGTTTTGGCCGGTGTTCGAGCCGTTCGGCGAACACGAACGATTTGAAAAAAATTCTGCTGTTCGAGGTTATGTTCGATAACTGTTCGTGCACCAAAATCATAACTGGATTTTTTCTCAGTAATGATGAAAATTAATGCTAATACGCAGTTTGAGTGTACAGCGGGGCGGGTGGAGGGGCAGGGGATTGATCTCTGCAGGAATAATGAAGATCTCCATTTTTTTTTTCTCTTTCCCGCATTTACAGTGGGGAGGTGCAATCTGTCAGCCTATCAGCAGCGCACACATGGAGCGAAGTGCTTTTTTTCACACAAGCAAGGGCATGTGTCATTGGCAGTGTATGTCACATGTCCTTGCCCTATAAGTAAAACCTTTTGGGCATAGCATCATTCTATTAGTCCGTCTATACTGACCTCCATCAGGTTGCAAATTGAATATAATTTTTTTCTGCATCTAGCTCTGAAAAAATATTTGGGCTTCTAGCAGTGTGTGGGACTTGGTCTATTAGTCCATCTATACTGACCTCCATCAGGTTGCAAATTGAATAGAATTTTTTTCTGCATCTAACCCAGCCAATAGTTTTGGCCTAATACCACAGTTTGGCCTCTCAGCTCTGCTCTTTTCCAATCCATTGTTTTTTTGTGCAAACAACTCCAGGGTTGTGAATTAGTTAACCACCAAAATGTGTGGAAAAAGGCCTGCTGCTGGTGGAAAGGGGAATAGGCGTGTTGGGAAGGGGAAAAAAGGTTGTGTCCGTGGGGTAGGTGTTAAAGCAACAGTAACATCTGCAGAAGAAAGACCATCTTCCAGCCAAACTAAAATGTCTACTTCTTTTAGCGGACAATGTGATAAGATCCCTTTCTTACGGCCACGCCCATTGCTACAAATTCCAGATGAGGCACAAAAACAGCAGGTGCTTCAACGGATATCAAGTGCTCCTTTAAGTGGGCTCTCTTCCACATCAACTTCAACATCACAAATACTCCAGTCCTCAGAGGTGTCACCCCAATCGCACTTGCTTTCTCAACGCTCCCACATCTCCAGCTGCCCGTCTGAGTATGAGGTAGAACAGATGGTTGAGTCTGCAGAGCTGTTTACTCATACTATAGCCTGGGAATCAGAGGTCAGCTCCAGCGCTTCTGTGAATCCAGACGAGGAAATGATCTGCACTGATGCCCAGTATCTTTATGACCAGGACCAGATGCAGAAGGTTCTGGCCATAATGTAGACCCTCATTCCCAAACTGTAACTCCTGTTGGTGGAGACAATGAGGAAGACGATGATGAGACTCAAATACCTGATTGGAGCGACAACTTTAGTTTTTTGTCAGGGCAGGAAGAGGTTGGCTCTGAGGACGACAGGTGTTATAACACACAGGGTGATGATGATGAGGTTGGAGATCCCACTTACTGTCAACCCATAGTCAGCCAAGAGATGAGGTCAGCAGAGGAGGTGGAGGAGAATGCTAGTGACGACGAGGTCAGGTTGCACCTTCCTGGACAGAGACGTAGTACTGGAAGCACGTCAACAACTGCATCCTCAAACACAACTCTGCCTCTCACCACAAGTCGTGGTGGCTCTTCAGGTCACATGGGTGCTAAGCCTTGCATAGCCTGGGCATTTTTTTAGATCGATAAAGATGACCCAACTCGTGTTATCTGTAACATTTGTCAGCAAAAGCTAAGTAGAGGCCAAAAATACATAGTTTGAGTACTTCATGCATGAACCGGCACATGGACATGAAGCATAAGTTGCAGTGGGAAGCTCACTGTGCTACAATGCGGCCTAGCCGGCCGGGCCAACCACCGTCTGCCACATCTTGTGCATCCGCAGCCTCTTCATCCTCTGTGACTGGGGGGACAGCAGTCACACCTGTTTTGGGACGCAGACCTGCCACCTCTTTACCCGCAACAGCCAGCGTGATTGGCAGGTCAACAATTTCTTTGGAGGTGGTAACCCCAGCTGGTGTTGAGCGCTGTCCGACATCGAGAGCACCACCTTTGGATCAAGGCAACCTAACATGTCCGCCTGCATCTTCCTCACAGACCGGCAGTTTGCCGGGGACACCCTTATCAACCCCGTCTAAGCACAACAGCCAGCCCTTGGTCCCTCAGATGTGGACAAGTAAAAGACCATTTCCTCCTAGCCATGAGAAAGCTAAGAGGTTGAATTTCACCATCTGCAAGCTCTTGGCTACAGAAATGCTGCCTTTCCGCCTGGTGGACACAGAGGATTTTCGAGACCCTATGTCCGTCGCAGTGCCAAGGTACCAGATGCCCAGTCGGCAATACTTCTGAAAGAAAGGTGTGCCTGCGCTTCACCAGCATGTCGCACACAACATTACCGCTTCTTTGAGAAACTCTGTGTGTGACAGGGTGCATTTCACCACAGACACTTGGACGAGTAGGCATGGACAGGGGCGTTACATGTCGCTGACTGGGCACTGGGTAACTATGGTGACAGCAGGACAAGGGGCTGCTGTCCAAGTCTTGCCGTCCCCACGAGTTGTGCGTCAATCCTCTTTATCTCAAAGTTCCTCCACTGCTTCTGCCTCCTCAACCTCCTCTCGGTCCTCCACCTGCACCCAAAGCTTGTCTGGTCATGCCACAAGATTTCTAACTGCGCAGAAGGGATCCTGCACACCTCCTTACTATGCTGGCAGTAGGGCTCAACGTCATCAGGCGGTTTTAACTTTGAAATGTCTGGGAAATGTGAGTCACACAGCTGAGGAGTTGTGGTCAGCTCTGGGGAACCAATTTCATGAATGGTTGTCTCCACTGGACCTGAAACCAGGGAAGGCCGTTTGCAACAATGCTGCAAACCTGGGTGCGTCCCTTCACCGGAGCAATGTCACACACGTGCCTTGTATGGCTCACGTGTTGAACTTGGTTGTCCAGCAATTTTTAGCCCACTATCCCAGACTAGATGGCCCTCTGCAGAGGGCACGGTCGCTGTGTGCTCACTTCCGCCGTTCGCATCCCGCAGCTCAGCGACTTACATCTCAACAGAAGTCGTTGGGCCTACCACTTCACCAGCTAAAATTCGGTGGAATTCAACTCTGCACATGTTGCAGCGACTGTGGCAGCACCGACAAGCCCTGGTGCAATACGTTCTGACGTATAGCCTGGGCCAACGTGATCCAGAGGTGGTGCAAATCACGCTGGAGGAGTGGTCTCACATCAGGGACCTATGCACCCTTCTGCACAGTTTTGAAATGGCGACGAAGATGTTTAGCGCTGATGATGCCATTATCAGCATGACTATTCCGGTGATTTACATTCTGGAGCACATGTTAAACAGAATTCGGAGTCAGGGGGTGGCACAAGAGGAGGTGGAGGAAGTTGAGGAGGAGGAGTTGTATGCGGAAGGGCTAACATCTGCAAGGTCCAGACGGTCGGCAGCACCAAGGCGGCAGGCATGTGAGGGTGGGGGAGATGGTTTTACCAGGGCGCATGGTAGCAGCCAAACTAGTGAGGAAGGTGCAGGAGCCCAGGAAGAAGTGGAGGACGAACTGATGGAAGACTCATCAGATGAGGGAGACCTTGATCACATTTCTGTTGTGCGAGGTTGGGGGGAGAGGACAGAGGAAGGAAGCATGATTGTTAACTCGCCACCAACACAACAGGGACTTGGTGCTCCTGGATGCGCAAGACACATGAGTGCCTTCTTGCTGCACTACCTGCAACATGACCCTCGAATTGTGAGAATTAGAATTAATCCTGACTACTGGGTTGCCACACTGTTAGATCCCCGGTACAAAAGTAAATTTGCCGAAATTATTCCTGCCATAGAAAGGGATGCAAGCATGCAGGAGTATCAGCAGAGACTGTTGCAGAATCTTACATGTGCTTTTCCACAAAACACCAGTGGTGCACGTAGTGAATCTCACAGTTCCAACTTGCCAACCGTGGGACCGTCAAGTGTTCAGCACTCAAACCGTAACAGAACCACAGTATCTGCTGGTAACATCAATTTTGCGGAATCATTTCACCACTTTTTTAGCCCATCCTTTGCAGGGCCACAGGAGACAAGAAGTCTGACACATAGTCAACGCCTAGAGACGATAGTACAGGAGTATCTCCAAGTAAACATTGAAGCCACGACTGTGTCACTGGACCCTTGCTCTTTTTGGGCTTCCAATCTGGATAAATGGCCGGAGCTAGCCACTTACGCCTTGGAGATCTTGTCATGCCCCGCAGCCAGCGTTCTGTCTGAACGTGTGTTCAGCGCTGCTGGTGGTGTGCTGACAGATAAGCGCACGCGGCTCTCCACTGATAATGTAGACAGACTCACGTTCATAAAGATGAACAAATCATGGATCCGAAACGACTTTTCTACCCCTGTGTCATCCTGGGGAGAGTAAAAGCTTGATGATTGGTTAAAATCACCCTACCAACCGTTTTAAGCTTTCAAATTACTAATCATGTTTATCTGTATCTTGACTGGAAAATAATTTGGGCTTTGTAGCAGTGTGCAGCACTGATCCTATTAGGCCATCTATAATAAGCTCCACCAGATTTAAAATTAAAAATAATTTTTAGCTGCATCTAGCCCGGAAAATAATTTTGGGGCTCCGAGATGCGCAAGACACATAAGTGCCTTCTTGCTGCACTACCTGCAGCATGACCCTCATATTGTCAGAATTCGAAGTAATCATGACTACTGGGTTGCCACACTCTTAGATCCCCCAAACTTTTCGATCAACCTTTTCATTTTAATAAAGACCAAAAAAATGGTCATTTTTGAAATTATAAGCATTAGCAGGTTGTTAGAAACTGAAATCAAACAGTTTTCAACTCAAAACTTTATTCTAGGTGATGTTACATTTTCACATAGGACCCCTTGTTCGAAAGGAGATGTTTTATGTGCAGCATGAGATGGTGCATTATCATGCAGAAAAATGATCTTGCTGTGAAATACACGGTTCTTCCTCTTGAACCATGGCAGGAAGTGCTGTTTGAGAAAATCCACATACATTATGGAGTTCATCTTTAGCGCCTTCAGGGATCCTAAAGGGGCCGACAATCTCTCTCCCCATGATTCCAGCCCAAAACATTACTCCACCTCCTCCTTGTTGGCGCTGTAGCCGTGTTTGCGTGGGGTGTCCATCAACCAGCCATCCTCCACTCCATCCATCTGGACCATCGAGCGCTGCACGGCACTCATCCGTGAACAAAACAGTTTTGAAATCAGTCTTCATGTAATGTTTGGCCCACTGGAGCCGTTTCTGCTTGTGTGAAGTGGATAGAGGAGGTCGACAGGATGGCGTATGCACAGCTGCAAACCTCTGAAGGACCCTGCATCTTGTTGTTCGGGGGACGTTGGAGGCACAAGCAGCTTCAAAAACTTGTCTGCTGCTATGACAAGGCTTTTTTGCCGCTGCTCTTTCAACCTAACGTAATTGCCTGTAGGAAAGAGTCCTCAATTTGCCCTTATCAGCACGCACACGTGTGTACTGTGAATCAGCTACATACTTCTTGATTGCCAAGACACTTCATCCTGATCATCGCACAATGTTGATTGTAGTCATGCCTTGACCTAAACACTCCACAATTTGTTGCTTCTCAGCAGCCGACACATCCTTTTTCTTTCCCATTTTGGCAGAAAATGTAGGCTGCTTAATAATGTGAGAGAGCCTTCTTAAGTAGTCTTGCCTTTCATTGGACACACCTGCCAAACTAATTAGCACAGGTGTCTGCAATTGCTTACAGTGATATAAAGAGCCCTGACACACATCACCATCAATGAGTTTAACTGACAAACAAACAAATTCTTCCCTTATCACTCCTAAACACTTTTTGCATAATAATTTGGAACGCAGTGTTCATGTGCTTTTCCACAAAACACCAGTGGTTCACGTAGTGAATCTTACAGTTCTAACTTGCCAACCGTGGTCTGTATGGAATTGTTCAATAAAGGGCCCAAAATTAAGATAACATAGATGGGAGAGGTCTCTATGAATAGGAATTCCTAAGTATTTGATACCCTGTGAGGGCCAGGCAAAGTGAAAGTTGGACTGGATGGAATCCTATATGGATTTGGGGAGGGAGACATCGAAGGCCTCAGACATCGCTGCATTGATTTTAAAATTTTACCATGTAACAAAGTGATCTATTTCAGCCATAACAGCAGGGATGGATATATGTGATTGAGTGATATATACTAGGACATCATCAGCAAATAGAGAGCACTTGTACTCGGTGCCTCCCACCTCAATCCACCTAATATTGGGGTTATGGCGAATTGATGAGAGCAGGTGCTCCGTCACTAGGATGTATAAGAGAGGGGACAGAGGACATCCCTGCCTTGTCCCATTGGTGATTGTGAAAGGTGATGAAAATGTTCTGACGCACCCCCTGGGCCTTGGGACACCCGGAGCCGGACCCTTTTTGGTGGATGCTGGTGGTTGTAGTCTTCGTGGCGGCGACCCGGTTCCGTGGCTCAGGGCGGTCAAACCAGTGGCGGAACTATTTATGTGGTTTTGATGTTTAAATGTCCGACTACGCCACCCGTGGATTGCCGTCAGAGTGAACCGCCGCTACAGGGCAGACCGCTGAGGCTGGTGTTGTGGGTGCAGCAGAGCGTAGCATAACTCCCCACGGGAGGAGTATAGCCTCAGGGCAGTGTATGCGGAGGATGGGGGTGATGGTGCAGGGCAGCAGCAGTAACGACACGGAGTCAGTGATGCAGTCCAGAGCCTTTACTCACAGTTCTTATTATCCAGACCACATCTGCAGGTAACGGCTGCCCACGTCGTACTGTGCTCACCAGGTGAGGGGCTCAGACAACTCCCAGATAACTTTGGAGCACTTCACAGGACCCCCTTTGTGTGTCCTTTGTCTGGCCTTTCTTACCAACACTTCTGTCCGGCTGCCTCGGGCCTCCTCTTGGTAAACTTGGCGCCAGTTTCCCTGACCCTATGTGGTGCCTTCCTAGCGGGTGTAGCGAGGGGCTGCGCCACATAAAATGTCAGAGCCTCCGGTTTCTATCTGAGGGTCGTTTCTTGCCTCCACTAGTTCGGGGACCGGTCTCCCCCTTTGGCCTGACCCCTCCACGCAGGTGGAGTCGGGCGTGCGGTGGAGACTCGCCCGTCCGCACCCCTGGGATCCCTTCATTCCTCGTTCCTGGAGCCTTCTCCGCTCCTCTTCCTTCCTTCTCCCTCTTCCAGGCCTGGGCCTCTGTTACTAGGCCCGCCTCCGGAGCAGAGCTCATGCAGAGCCCCTGCTCCCTGCCACTTCTGCTCAGACTTCTCTGCACTGAACTAAGATGGTGCCCACCTTTTATACTCCCTTCTCAATGCACCCAGGAACTGCTTCCTCCCTGCTCCTGCACTACAGGGTTCCCCTTCCTCAGTGTTCCCTCAACCCACTCCAGCCAGGGACAGGGACTGTCGTGCCCATCTCAGGGGCATATTGGTCGCCCTGCCCCACGGCAATGTGGTGTAATGCATGCAGGTGTCGGGTCCTGATCCACACTCCATTCTTACCTGAGAGTGAGATATCACACCTCTGGGTGAGGTGCAATACGTCTGTAGCAACCGAGCCCTCAGGGTGCTACAGTTCCATTTATCTTCAGCCTAGGTGACGTATTGCGATACAGGGCCGTGATTTTTGCTATAAAAGGGTCCCCTAGACCCCTACCCCAAGCTTTTTAAGAGAATCATATATGGCGTGCCAGGAGACTCTATGGAATGCTTTCTCAGCATCCAACGAGAGTATCTAATTACAAATTTTTAACTGCATCTAGCCCAGGAAATACTTTGTGCATAGTAGCAGTGTCTGCTAGTCAGCGGATTATCCCGGCTGTTAAGCAAGCTACACCACCTGTAGTTTAGACACTTAATTTTTTCAAAGGAAATGCTTCGGGACCATGGGATACTTAGTGAAGAGCATCAGGAGGCACCCCAAGGCATAGGGGCTGGGACTTGCAGTAGGATGCCTTGCGGTGGACAGCCGAGCTCGATCCTTATAAAAGCTTTTTAACTGCAGCAGCTTTAGTGGACGCTACTGGAGCTGGAATTACCGCGGCTGCTGGCATGAGACTTGCCCTCCAATAGATCCTTGTAAATGGATTTAAAGTGTATTCATTCAAATTAGAGAGACAATTTAAATTAAAAAGCTTAGAGCTGCCTCCACCACAGGCGGGCTCGCTCGACCCACCAGCGGACAGGCACCAGTATTGGGAGAGGGGGGCTGGCCGTCAGGGTTCACCGCGGCTCTGGCACAAACCCGGCGACACGGAGGTGGCACGGGCAGGAGCGGACTGGCCGTGTCGGCTTCTCACTTTTTGGATTTTAGAAGGGCATGACATGCCTATATCTGTGTCTCCCCATCCTTTTACTCCTCCACCTCTTTTATTTTCGCATGACTATATGTACTTGTCACTTTTCCATGTGTTAGTTATGTCTTCTGAGCAGTTTGTCAGCTTTTGGACACCTTTGAAGGTGTTTTCTATGTGTTTCTATGTGTTTTTGTTTGCCTGCCATTGGTTTTAATGGTGTTCGAAGGTGTTCGACGAACAGTTCGACGAACAGTTCGGCGAACACACGGGTGTTCGACGAACCGAACCAAACTCGAACACTACGGGGGTGGCTCAACACTATTAGAAACTGAAATCAAACAGTTTTCAACTCAAAACTTTATTCTAGGTGATGTTACATTTGCACATAGGACCCCTTGTTCGAAAGGAGCTTCTGAACTCTCTCGTCCATTGAATTTGTCAGGTTTTGGATGGTTTCTGCTTCAATTGTTTTGCATAAGGACAGAATACCCTCCCAGAGCTGTTGCGTAGATGTGAACTCCTCCCGCCATCATAGACACTCCTTTTGATGATGCTCCAGAGGTTCTGAATGGGGTAGAGGTCAGGGGAGCATGGGGGTCACACCATAAGCTTGTCCCCTTTTATGCCCATATCAGCCAGAGATGCAGATGTGTTATGTGCAGCATGAGACGGTGCATTATCATGCATGAAAATGATCTTGCTGTGGAATACATGGTTCTTCTTCTTGAACCATGGCACGAAGTGCTGTTTGAGAAACTCCACATACATTATGGAGTTCATCTTTACCCCTTCAGGGATCCTAAAGGGGCCGACAATCTCTCTCCCCATGATTCCAGCCCAAAACATTACTCCACCTCCTCCTTGTTGGCGCTGTAGCCGTGTTTGCGTGGGGTGTCCATCAACCAGCCATCCTCCACTCCATCCATCTGGACCATCGAGCGTTGCACGGCACTCATCCGTGAACAAAACAGTTTTGAAATCAGTATTCATGTATTGTTTGGCTCACTGGAGCCGTTTCTGCTTGTGTGCAGTGGATAGATGAGATCGACAGGATGGCGTACACACAGCTGCAAACCTCTGAAGGACCCTGCATCTTGTTGTTCGGGGGACGTTGGAGGCACCAGCAGCTTCAAAAACTTGTCTGCTGCTATGACAAGGCTTTTTTGCTCTTTTAACCTGATGTAATTGCCTGTAGGAAAGAGTCCTCAATTTGCCCTTATCAGCATGCACACATGTGTACTGTGAATCAGCTACATACTTCTTGATTGCCAAGACACTTCATCCTGATCATTGCACAATGTTGATTGTAGTCATGCCTTGACCTAAACACTCCACAATTTGTTGCTTCTCAGCAGCCGACACATCCTTTTTCTTTTCCATTTTGGCAGAAAATGTAGGCTGCTTAATAATGTGAGAGAGCCTTCTTAAGTAGTCTTGCCTTTCATTGGACACACCTGCCAAACTAATTAGCACAGGTGTCTGCAATTGCTTACAGTGATATAAAGAGCCCTGACACACATCACCATCAATGAGTTTAACTGACAAACAAACAAATTCTTCCTTTATCACTCCTAAACACTTTTTGCATAATAATTTGGAACACAGTGTACATGTGCTTTTCCACAAAACACCAGTGGTTCACGTAGTGAATCTTACAGTTCTAACTTGCCAACCGTGATCTGTATGGAGTTGTTCAATAAAGGGCCCAAAATTAAGATAACATAGACGGGAGAGGTCTCTATGAATAGGAATTCCTAAGTATTTGATACCCTGTGAGGGCCAGGCAAAGGGAAAGTTGGACTGGATGGAATCCTGTATGGATTTGGGGAGGGAGAGATTGAGGGCCTCAGACTTCGCTGCATTGCTTTTAAAATTTGACCATGTAACAAAGTGATCTATTTCAGTCATAACAGCAGGGATGGATATATGTGATTGAGTGATATTTACTAGGACATCATCAGCAAATAGAGAGCACTTGTACTCGGTGCCTCCCACCTCAATCCACCTAATATTGGGGTTATGGCGAATTGATGAGAGCAGGTGCCCCGTCACTAGGATGTATAAGAGAGGGGAAAGAGGACATCCCTGCCTTGTCCCATTGGTGATTATGAAAGGTGATGAAAATGTTCTGACGCGCCCCCTGGGCCTTGGGACACCCGGAGCCGGACCCTTTTTGGTGGATGCTGGTGGTTGTAGTCTCCATGGCGGCGACCCGGTTCCGTTGGCTCAGGGCGGACAAACCAGTGGCAGAACTATTTATGTGGTTTTGATGTTTAAACGTCCGACTACGCCACCCATGGATTGCCGTCAGAGTGAGCCACCGCTGCAGGGCAGACCGCTGAGGCTGGTGTTGTGGGTGCAGCAGAGCGTACACGGAGTCAGTGATGCAGTCCAGGGCCTTTACTCACAGTTCTTATTATCCAGACCACTTCTGCAGGTAACAGCTGCCCATGTCGTACTGTGCTCACCAGGTGAGGGGCTCATACAACTCCCAGATAACTTTGGAGCGCTTCACAGGACCCCCTTTGTGTGTCCTTTGTCTGGCCTTTCTTACCAACACTTCTGTCCGGCTGCCTCGGGCCTCCTCTTGGTAAACTTGGCGCCAGTTTCCCTGACCCTATGTGGTGCCTTCCTAGCGGGTGTAGCGAGGGGCTACGCCACATAAAATGTCACAGCCTCCGGTTTCTAGCTGAGGGTCATTTCCCGCCTCCACTAGTTTCGGGGATCTGTCTCCCCCTTTTTACCTGACCCCTCCACGCAGGTGGATTCGGGCGTGCGGTGGCGACTCACCCATCCGCACCCCTGGGATCCCTTCGTTCCTCGTTCCTGGAGCCTTCTCCGCTCCTCTTCCTTCCTTCTCCCTCTTCCAGGCCTGGGCCTCTGTTACTAGGCCCGCCTCTGGAGCAGAGCTCATGCAGAGCCCCTGCTCCCTGTCCCTTCTGCTCAGACTCCTCTGCACTGAACTAAGATGGTGCCCACCTTTTATACTCCCTTCTCAATGCACCCAGGAACTGCTTCCTTCCTGCTCCTGCACTACAGGGTTCCCATTCCTCAGTGTTCCCTCCCCCCACTCCAGCCAGGGACAGGGATTGTTGTGCCCATCTCAGGGGCATATTGGTCGCCCTGCCCCACGGCAATGTGGTGTAATGCATGCAGGTGTCGGGTCCTGATCCACACTCCATCCTTACCTGAGAGTGAGATATCACACCTCTGGGTGAGGTGCAATACCTCCGTAGCAACCGAGCCCTCAGGGTGCTACAGTTCCATTTATCTTCAGCCTAGGTGACGTATTGCGATACAGGGCCGTGATTTTGGCTATAAAAGGGTCCCCTAGACCCCTACCAAAAGCTTTTTAAGAGAATAATATATGGCGTGCCAGGAGACTCTATGGAATGCTTTCTCAGCAGCCAACGAGAGTATCTAATTACAAATTTTTAACTGCATCTAGCCCAGGAAATACTTTGTGCCTAGTAGCAGTGTCTGCTAGTCAGCGGATTATCCCGACTGTTAAGCAAGCTACACCAACTGTAGTTTGGACACTTAATTTTTTCGAAGGAAATGCTTCGGGACCACGGGATACTCAGTGAAGAGCATCAGGAGGCACCCCAAGGCATAGGGGCTGGGACTGGCGGTAGGATGCCTTGCGGTGGACAGCCGAGCTCGATCCTTATAAAAGCTTTTTAACTGCAGCAGCTTTAGTGGACGCTACTGGAGCTGGAATTACGCGGCTGCTGGCATGAGACTTGCCCTCCAATAGATCCTTGTAAAAGGATTTAAAATGTATTCATTCAAATTAGAGAGACAATTTAAATTAAAAAGCTTAGAGCTGCCTCCACCACAGGGGGGCTCGCTCGACCCACCAGCGGACAGGCACCAGTATTGGGAGAGGGAGGCTGGCCGTCAGGGTCCACCGCGGCTCTGGCACAAACCCGGCGACACGGAGGTGGCACAGGCAGGAACGGACTGGCCGTGTCGGCTTCTCACTTTTTGGATTTTAGAAGGGCATGACATGCCTATATCTGTGTCTCCCCCTCCTTTTACTCCTCCACCTCTTTTCTTTTCGCATGACTATATGTACTTGTCACTTTTCCATGTGTTAGTTATGTCTTCTGAGCAGTTTGTCAGCTTTTGGACACCTTTGAAGGTGTTTTCTATGTGTTTCTATGTGTTTTTGTTTGCCTGCCATTGGTTTTAATGGTTTTCGAAGGTGTTTGACGAACAGTTCGACGAACAGTTCGGCGAACACACGGGTGTTCGACGAATCGAACCGAACTCGAACACTACGGGGGTGGCTCAACTCTAGTGGTGAGTCTGCAAAGCAGAGATCCCTGGCAGCATTATGTGGTTTGTTGATAGACCATTTCTTTTCAAAAAAAGTTCCCTTGATGAGTCTATATGCTGATGAAACGTGTCAGGAATACTATTGAGGACAACCACCCCATCTTTTTCTTTGTATGCTGCAAGTATAGAGTTCCCTATGATGGTCTCTGGCAGTGATATTGAAGATAAAGGGGTGAGACTGTTCCAATTTTCTGATAATAAGTCTGCCATTTATATGTCTGAAGCCTATATCTGATATGCATCTTTTCTCTCTGCTAATTTGTCCTGCAGTGTATTCGTACTAATGATGCTGTATTAGGATATGTGCATAAGCTAGCATGTTCTAAGGGTTCTGCAGCAGTTGCAGAGAATGGTTGTGGCTGCTTCTACATTTAAATATAGAATAATCCAGTTTTAAAATATCTCTATAATTAATATCCAATGTGGGAATGTAGAGGTTTTTTTTGGATTGTATTTCATTAGGGTATAGTAACTTTGAAGATACCTGTTTGATGAATGAGGATGTGTATCCTATAGGTGATCTAATTTGGTCATATCTGATTAAGACTGGCTGCATTACTATACCTAAAACATACAAGCAATACTGTTAGTTATTGAAAAGGAATGACCATCTGGTTATATATTGGTCAATGATATTATTTTGGTTTCTTGCTTGTTACTGTCTCTGACAGGATACTTGTTCTGTCGTTGGAGGCATTGGTCATCTCATCACTTGTGTTGGTGTTTGGTTCATCTATGGCACTATTTTGCACTTTAAACTTTGTTTTTAATGGATAATCAATAAAGATTCAATTTTAACTAATCCAGTGCTGTCATACTTGCAGTCAAGTGACAACTCAAATGTCAGCTCTGTCGGTGCATAGTACATTGCAAGACGTGGCTGAGACTCTCTAGTTGACACATGACAGCAAGTATGCATCTGATACGGGTCTGGGTGGTGGAACCTCTGTGCTTCGGTGCAAGGAGAGACCAGAGGGGCATGACTAAGTGCCTACTTGGCCTGACCAAGGTCACATGGTGGCTTAGTCTACTCCGTGAACCAGGGAGGGACTTGGCAGGTGAACCAGGTGCCACCTGGGACCAACCTTGTGTGAAAGCAGGTGACCCCCATGGGTCAGATGGCAGGAGCTGCCAGATACAGTGGATGAGCATGGCAGGAAGGCTGATGGGTGGTCCAGGTAGATAAGCAGGCTCGTTTGCAGATAGCCAGATGGGTGGTTCGGGCAGGCAAGCAGGCGGGCACGGCAGGTAACTGGCAGGTGCTCCGGGTAGGCTGACTGGTGGGCACGACAGGTAACAGGCAGGTGCTCCAGGTAATCAGGCTGGCGGGCACGGCAGGTTACAGGCAGGTGCTTCAGGTAAGCAGGCTGGTGGGCACAACTGTAGACAGACAGACTGGCAGGCAGACAGACAGGCAGCCCTCACACAGCTCCTTATATACAGCATGAGCCCTCATACAGCTCCCTATATACAGCATGAGCCCTCACACAGCTCCCTATATACAGTATGAGCCCCCACATAGCCCCCTATATTCAGTGTGAGCCCACACATAGCCCCCTATATACCGTGTGAGCCCACACATACCCCCCACAGCCTCTTATATACAGAATGAGCCCCACACACCCTCAAATATACAGCATGAGCCCCACATAGCCCCTAAATACAGCATGAGCCCTCTACATATAGGAACAAATCTCACACACATATTAAAGAAAAAAAAACACACACTCACCTCGCCCCCGTTCCCCCGGCACTCTTCTCCGGTCTTTGCCATGTGCACTGACTCGATGTAGTGACGTCATCACGTTTATTATCTCAGTTGCACATGCTGACTGGTGGAAGGAGTCAGTTGTTCCGTCCTACATCTTTATATTCACTGCTTTCTGCATCCTGAAAATGGAGATCATGGTGAAATCTGGATGCAGGTTGGCCGTATGGTCTGGCCTGTGGACCAGTATTTTTGGGCTTTTGGCTATCTCGGTCCGAGGGCTGCACTTTGCCCAGGCCTGTTTTAGATGAGCCGTATACTAATCTGTGTACTGGGTGTTCGGTACACTACTATGTGCACATATATACAGTGTTCTATGCACTGTCTGAGCACTCCTGGATCCACTGCAGGACCTCTCACATAATGTATATCTGGTATATAATGCAGGACGTCCTGAAGCAGGCTCAGGGTCAGACACTGCAGGTTCACTCTGTATACTGGTGTTTGTAGTCTCTTTCTGAGGATCACTGTAAGTTATTGCTGCTTGAACTTGCATACAGATCAGTGACGCTGGAGCCGATGCCTCCCACTCACAGAGTGACCTGATCTGTATGTAAGGTTAAGATGGAGGCAGAGCACTAAATCTCACAGTGCCTCAGATTGAACATCCGCAGAAACTAAGAGAGACGCAGGAGTCAGATCACGCCCTGTCACATACCTGTTGCCCGGGCCCCTGGCTCACTGCTGACCTCATCTCTCCTCTCCGGCAGCTTGAAACAGGTGTGCAGATAAGTAACATCAGCAGACATGCCCACACGTAGCCCGCAGTGTCTGCAATCCTGGGATGGCCGGTCCAGTACTTGTACAGTACAGTGCGGGCACCGGTCTACTGAAGCAGCAGAAAGTGGGGCCCTTGGCAGTATGCTTCTGACTGCAAGGACCTCGCTTCACCTCCGGGCCCTGGTTCTGCTGCACCTGCTGCACAGGCGGTATGTCTGCCCCGGACAGGAGGAGAGGGAACCCTGCCCGCGAGGGCTCACAATCTAGAAGGGAGGGGTGAGGATACAGTAGGTGTGGGCACAGTTGGTCATGCAGCAAGGGTTACTGCAGGTTGTAGGCTTGTCGGAAGAGGTAGGTCTTCAGGTTCTTTTTGAAGGTTTCCACAGTAGGCGAGAGTCTGATATTTTGGGGTAGAGAGTTCTAGAGTAGGGGGGATGCATGGGAGAAATCTTGTATGCAATGGTGGGAAGACGAGATTAGTGGGGAGTAGAGAAGGAGATCCTGTGAGGATCGGAGGTTGCGTGCAGGTAGGTACCGGGAGACTAGATCACAGATGTATGAAGGAGACAGTGGATGGCTTGTATGCCAAGGTTAGGGTCTAGAACTTGAGTCTCTGGGCAATGGGGAGCCAGTGCAGGGATTGGCAGAAGGGAGAGGCAGGGGAATAGCGGGGGGATGGTTGGATAAGTAGGACAGCAGAGTTTAGGATAGATGAGATGAGAAGATTTAGGCGGGAGGTGAATATCCCCGGAAACATCAATCAAATGATTATTACACATATATATGCTGTACATATTTATATAAATAATAAAGGGGTTATCCTGTCTTAAAGTACAAGTCGTCAGTCACTCTATCTGACTGCAGACTTGTGAATCCTCACTACTCGTGCCCTGTGCATGCTAGGGGATAGTATGCAATTTGCATACTGCCAGCCACATTCTGTCTAGACAGTATCCGGCCTTGCTCCATACACTTGCATTCAGTGAGGCCGTGTACATCTGTTCGGAATATGACCATATGTATGCAAATAACATACTTCCAGAGAACCCCCACAGCACATAGTACACACGATGTAAAGATTCAGAAGTCTGCAGTCATGTAGAGTGACTGCAAACCTGTCCTCTAAAGCCAGACAACCCCTTTAATTTCAGTTGTCATTGTTGAGCATCTGTTGCTGCTTACGCTCAATTATAAAGCTTAGGAAGAGTGATACAGTCACACAGTAGTAAGCAGGCTTGATTCATACTGTAAGTAGGCCTAGTATGCTGCATATTCCTCAGCCCAAAGCTCTTTGCCAGCCATCAATAGTAGTGTGCTGAGCATGTATTTTCAATTAAATGTTTGCCAGATAAATTTTAAATAATGATCCAAAATTTTTTTCAATTTAACCTTTCCCATCATTTTTTTTATTTTTACCGGACATAGGGCAAGATTCATCAAGTTGTTTTTTTGCCAGAATTCTCGAGTAAAAATGCTTGAACTGTCATTTTTGGTATTTTACACCAGCCTTTGCCATCTCTGTCCACTTTTTGAAAAGTGGGCAGCGCTCATGCCGTTATGGAGCATGGTCAAGTGTGGTAGACAAATTTATCATAATTTACACCACAGAAGTGGTTTCAATTATGACAGACATGAACTCCCATCACTGACTGATTTACATATCTGGTGGTAGAACATGGCAGTTGAGCAATGTGCCAAATTCACTAAGAGGTGCACAATTCTAAATTAATTTGGCATATTTCACTTCATTGCTCCCTTCATGAAGACTGGCGTATAAATCTCCAGTCTCAATGAATCAAGGCCTTTCTCTTTAGTACAATAGGTATTTTTGGTGATGGTATTTTAAGAAACATTTTGCATACAATATATTTTAACAAATATCTGATATATTACAAGAAATAGTAATTTTCTCAGCATCAATACTCTCAGAATTATAATGCAGAATTAAAAGAGCCAAGTATCAAAAATTTAATCTGACATCTTACCAACAAGATGTCAGGGAGTGATTAAAAATAGTGATGAGCGAACGTGCTCGCCACTGCTAGGAATTTGCCCCAGCATCACGGTTCTCGACAAGCTCTGTGAGCATTCCCGGATTGCTCGGGCGGAAACTCGGGTCCCTGCCCTGCATGTTTAGCGCTTTTTAGAGAGCAAATGAACATGCAGGGATTGCCTGTCATGCACTGTAATTCCATAGCCATGTTGGTTGTGGGCATTACAGTGATTGGCTAGCCGCACGGCGTCATCAGGTGTGTATAAAACCGGGCGCCGCCATGCTCGTCACAGTCTACCCCGGAATCAGGCAGAGTAGGGAGAGGTGCTGCTGAGTCAGGGAGAGATTTGCTTGTTTATAGTTAGTATAGGTATTCCACAACATATATATATATATACTAGATGGTGGCCCGATTCTAACGCATCGGGTATTCTAGAATATGTATGTAGTTTATTTATGAAGATTTAAGAATAATGCAATGAATACACAGGATTTTCCGGGTAAAATATATACATTATCATTAAATTTTATTGCTCATAGAACTTAATACAACTGAATGAAATTATTAAACAGATCATCAAAATATCTAAACCATTACATGAATATCTAACTGTATTTATATAAATCATCGGACGAAAGCAGTACATTGACACTATAATATATTTGTTAACAATATCAACCCAAAATATTTTTGTACACCACATTTCTTGTGAATACGTTTTGACTATGTATAAGCAACTTTCCTTGTAAAGGGGTATGAACAACTTGCACCTTGACATTGGATCTCATTTTAACTCTTGAAAATGCAACGTCCATGGCCAAAAACGGGCTCCGCTAGATATATGCCAACATGGTGTAGAGTTTGACCTTGTGACTTGTTTATTGTCATGGCAAAATCTGGTTTTACTGGAAACTGTCGACGCCGAAGCCTAAAAGGAAGACCGGTATCCGAAGGACATAAATCAATGCGTGGAATGAACACTTTGTCTCCTTTTGCTGATCCAGTGACCACTCTTGCTTGAATTACGTGGGAATGGAGTCCAGTACAATAAGGCGAGTTCCATTACAGAGACCATTTTTTGTATTTAGATACCGCAGCAACATTACGATTGTTCCAACTTTGAGTTGTAGTCTGTGGGATGGCATTCCTGATGGCGTAAGACTATTTAAAAATTCAACTGGATAATGCTCTCGTTCATCTTCACTTTCTACATCCACTGAGTCATCACTTTTGTACAACTTATACTCTCCAGGCATTCTATCCATCACACGGGAATTTAGCAGAGCCATGTCATCGTTCTTGGGACAGAGAATTGCATGGGAAGAGGCCCTCTCAACACTGCTTTGGTCGCTCACATCAATTTCAACGCATTGTCCAAAAACATCACTTACGATACAGTCAGTGCACAACATGTCTTCTGGTGTTTCAATAATGTCTTCTCCAAGGTTGTATTCATTGCTAAGTTCATCGTTACCAACTTTAAGAAGCCACTTGCTGTACTCTGGGTCAGAAGATCGCATGTTGTTAATTAGTTGGAGTTTATTAAACTATTTCCAAAGGTCAGCTATTTTTAAGCTGGACTCGATAACATCTATTCTTGTTCCATTTGGTATGACTGGAAGGCATTGCCTAAAATCTCCGCCAATGACAAAAACTTTACCTCCAAACGGAATTTCATTTTTTCTGCAACATTTGTAGTCATTACTTCACGCAGAAGCCTGTCAATTAAGCTCAAAGCGTATTTGGGTGCCATGGTGCACTCGTCAAGTATCAAAAGATTTGCATTGTTTAACTGTCTTCCTGCAAATGTGTCTTGTTTTATTCTGGAAACGGAGATTTCGTTGACTGGAACGGTATCCCAAAGAGTGAATGCATAGTGCGACCTCCTCTTAAAAGGTTTGCTGCAATACCTGTTGTAGCCGATGGCAATACGACTTTTCCCAACCGTCTAACATGATGCATTAAAACTTCATAGAGGTATGTTTTACCGCTCCCTCCTGGACCGTCAATAAAGAAACATTTTGGCGTTGCATCTGCTTGGTTTTCTATGGCGCTCACAATAGTGTCATATGCAATCCGTTGTTGTTCATTTAAGAAGTATCTCTTCTCTGTTGCTAACAATAATTCGTAAGCTTCGTCATACTCTGGAACTTGTGGAACTTGAATTGCAGGCTGTGGCAAATTAAAGTCTGAAAATGTTTTTCCATGCAGTAGTAAGACATTTTGGACATCTTGCATGGCATAAGATTCACAATTTTGACAATTTCCACTTCTGTTGTGAAGACGTCAGCAGTAATACCCGATTATATGTTCTTTGAAATTTGTCCAAAGTTGAGCCGGATTTGTAGGCGGTCCAAATACGCAGATGTAGGCAAACAATTCACAAAGTTGCTTAGGCATATTTAGGGTAACTGCGTCTTCTAAAGTAAGTCTCCACACAGTATCATCCAAAAAATTGATGATTTATCGTGATTGACTGTTTTCTGTTGTATTTCGACGTTAGCTTTGTCATGCCCCTTGTAGATGTACTTGAAAAGATATTTTACACTTTTTATTAAAGCACAGATTTCTACGCTGATGTGACAGTTGTAGCATTTTGATAAGTACGGCTTGTATGGAACTATCCATGAGTTATTTATCATTTTTTTGTTGCGAACAATGTTATCAATGTGTTGTCGCTGGTAGGATGGGTAGCCATCCAAGTCTTTAACAGTGTGCTGTTTGAACTCCTTTGGAAACCCATTTGTACACTTTCCGTTTTCCATGCATGGACTTTTTGGATTTGCTACACCGCATGGGCCATGAACCATATGAGAGACTACAATATTATACAGTTCAGGATACTTTTCTTGGTTAGGAATTTCAGCGAACACTATGTTGATGTCTTTCAAAAGGCTGCTGAGTTTCAGTGAAAATACACATGCGACTAAGTCCGGCCTGTGTTCAACTTGTGGCCAGGTTTCTAGATTTTCGGTAATTTCCGGCCATTTAGGATTACAGGTCATTGTCACAAAAATGTGAAAATAACCTTGGCACTCGAAAAAATTCTGCTTAAGAAAATTTATTACAGTCCATATTAATATACAGTAAACATACGTTAACGTTTCGGTCTACACGACCTTCTTCAGTTGACTGAAAAATGGACAAATAAAGAAAACATAAACAAAAGAATACAGAAAAGCTCTGTTCAAAAAACCGTATATAAACATATGCAAAAGACACACAATGTTACAAATCAACGGAGGACAGGGCAATGGGGTATAGGGGAATAGGGAGACAAATAGAGGGCAACACAAAAGGAGGGAGGAAGAGGGAAAGGCCATGTTAAGTGTAGGACCTACCCGTATATTCGTATCAATGGTATAAGGGAAGATAAGCTGGAGGAGTCAACTAGGACAGCCTGGAGGGAGAATAGTAAATATGTGTGATACTAGGGTAAAAGCCGTGTTGGAGGCAGCGCAACAAAACATGTATGTGGACAAAGCAAATAAATCAAATGGCCAGTTTAGGGAGAAAAGACCAGGCACGTACCTGCTAGGGAGCTCGTAGGGGACTCAGGACCGGCAGCGCGGCATCCACCGCTAGATGCTGTGGCTTAGAGCGGGAAGGTGGGCATTTAAATATGGAGGAGGATGATTGGAAAGCCAATCATCTGCGAGAGCGTTACATTCCGCGGTTGCGCATGTCCGGACGTAAATAGAGTCACGTGACCGGAAGGAACGGGGAACAGGTCACGTGTGCGTTCCATTGGACTAAAGCTTGCGTTCCACATTGGAGATGAGCGGCGCAAGGCTAGTGACGGTGTGTAAACCGTTCAGATTGGTGCTGGAGGGGTACAGGAGCAGGAGGGGAAGACGGGGGAGGACCAGGCAATAGGCAAATCTGTAAAAAAGGAAACAATATATGTCAATGAGATGGACAGGCATAAGCATGATAGCAAGACAATACAATAAATGGAATCACAGATAATAATAAAATACAATGCAACAACATCTTCTGAATGGGTACCAGAATTAAGCATAGATGACAAAGTATTGCAAAAGAGATCCACAGAAAAAAACTCGTAAACCATGGTAGGGTACTGTGGGGTGAGACTTTAGATAAAGGACATTAAGTCATAATCCCTATTTAAGCCCCTTGGGGAAAGGGAATCCAACCTATGGATCCAAAATGCCTCACGTTGCTTAAGGAGGCGGATCCGATCGCCACCCCGTCGGGGTGGTAGAATCTGTTCAAGCACCTGAAACCTAAGTTGGGAGATGTTGTGGCCTGTTGATATGAAGTGGTGGGGTATTGGCAAGAGAAGGTTCTTGCAACGGATTGTGGACTTATGTTTGGATATTCTGTCGCGTATAGGTTGGGTAGTTTCGCCCACATAAAGGAGTCCACACGGGCATTTAATTAAATATACCACATACGAGCTCTCACAGGTGAAGAAACCTTTGATGTTGTATTTCCGTCAAGAATGGGGTGGTGTATGAGGTTACCTTTCAAGACATTGTTACACTGCCTACACTGTAGACACGGGAAAGTACCCATTTTGGGGTTCTGAAGAAAACGTTGTGTGGATGTGGGTCGACTTGTGCCAATATCAGCTCGGATGAGTGAATCTCTGAGATTGGGGGCTCGTTTAAAGCAGGGCATGAAGGGATTACGGAAGCTAGTGATGGATGGGTAGCCTGTACGTAAGATATTCCAGTGTTTACGGATAGTCTTGTGGAGTATATAAGCAAACGGGTGGAAGGTGTGTACAAAGGGGATACGATTTGAATTGTCAGGACGTGTATCCTGAGAGGCAGCCCTTGAGGGCTGTAGGGAGGGGGAAGGGTAGCCCCTTTCTGCGAATTTCCGATGCATTTCTTGTAGTCTTAGTTTACGGGTGTCGGGGTTGGATACAATCCGCTCGACCCTCTTGAGTTGAGACCGGGGAACGGATTTTTTAATGTGTACAGGATGATTACTAGAATAGTGAAGGAGGCTATTCCGATCCGTGGGTTTGGTATATAGATCTGTGGAGAGAGAGCCAGTATTGTTCTTGATGACTACTGTATCTAGGTAAATGATCTGGTTTAAATCATGGGTCATATTAAATTTTAAGTCAGGCCATGCAACATTGAGATCAGTAAAGAATGTCTCAAGAGAAGACAGGGGGCCATCCCAGATACAAAAAATATCATCTATATACCTCTTCCAAATCATAGAGTGTGATTGGAAGAGGGGATGGGTGTAGACGATCTGTGTTTCAAATGCCGCCATATAGCAGTTAGCGTAGGGTGGCGCAACATTAGAACCCATAGCCGTGCCCTAAGTCTGTAGGAAATATCTATCTTGGAACATAAAGTAATTCTTTTTAAGTATTAAAGATAGTAAATCCACAACTAGGTCAACAATCTGATGATTGGTCTGGGCCTCTAACAAAAGTGTTCTGACTGCATGTATACCTTGATCGTGCGGGATGGAGGTGTAGAGATCCTTGACGTCAAAAGAGACTAGCCATGCGGAAGATGGAACCTGTTTGAGATCTGCAAGGATATTGAGGAATGAGCCTGTGTCTAACAGAAAGGAAGTGCTCTTCTGTACAAGGGGTGTGATGATTCTTTCTACGAAAATCGAGAGGGGGGAAAGGAGCGAATCAGTAGAGGCCACGATAGTACGTCCAGGGGGTTCGGTCAAATTTTTATGTATCTTGGGTAGGACATATAGAACAGGGGTGATGGGATGTGTTTTGGTGAGATATTCACCCGTTTTGATATCAATCGTCCCTGCTCTAATGTGTCGGTCAATGGTGTCTCTAATAAGGGTTTGGAACTGGGAGGTGGGGTCCTGGGAAAGTTGTCGGTATGTGGTCTTATCACTAAGTTGACGCTCCACCTCATTAGTGTATAGGGCCTTGTCCATAATGACTATAGCACCCCCTTTATCTGCTGGTTTTATAACTAGGTCATGGTCCTCTCGAAGACTATTAAGGGCTTGGAAGTCGAGAGCAGTTAGGTTCATAATGAAGTTTACCTTCGTCAGCCTTAGAGCGTAAATCCCTAAAGGCCGAGTTGACGAAGCCGATAAATGTTTCAAGGGCATGAGAGCCCTGAGGGGGTCTATAAGTACTCTTAGTGTATAAGCCCAAATCTTTGGCAGTAATGACCGCCCCATCCAAAGTGTTGGGGAGCGGTGGTGTGACGTGAGTCTGGTCAAAGTGAACTTTCAACCTTAATGAGCGATAGAAACGCTGCAACTCCATTTCAAGCCTGAAAGTATTATATCTAGTAGTGGGACTGAAAGAAAGTCCCTTCTGTAGGACCGATAGTTGGGCCATATTGAGAGTCTTAGAAGAGATATTTACCACCAAGCGGGGCGAGTCTGGGACCGGGTTACTCTCTGGTAGTCTGTGTTGCCTCCGGCGTTGGCCGCCCCTCCTCGTCTTCTTCTTGGTTGATAACGTCGTGGTTGGCCTAAAAAACGAGATGTGTTAGAAAAGTAGTCTCCTCTATCTGGTTCAGAACCTGAGGATGAAGCGTCTGCAGAGGAACGAGTGAATCTAGGAGGATTCCCACTTGGCTGATATCTCTCTTGCCAGCGGTATACTTTATTAGACTCGTAATCCTCAGTGTCTCTTTGAAATTTGTTACGCTTCCTGGATTCAGTGTCCCTTCTGTGTAGATCAATATTGGATTGGATTTTCGTTTTGAGGTTAGACCATGCGTCTGGACTCAGGGAGGAGACGAGTTGTGCTTCCGTATTACTGATCAGCTCCTTGGTGGATGCTATGGACTTATGTAGAAAGTCTATAGTAAGGACCATAAGGTCAAAGGAGCACTTATTAAGAATTTGTTCAAATTTGTTATTGTAGTCAGGCAGATCAGAAAAAAGTGTGGGTCTAAGGGGGACCCTAAGACCCCTAGGGATTCTTTGTACTCGCAGGTATTCAGTAAGCGTTGTGCAGTGCAGTTCCAGATTTACCAATTGTCGATGGTCCTTCTCCAAATTCCGTCCTCTCACCTCGCCTGGAGGCACCTTGAGGAAGTCGCTAGAGATGCAGGTACGAGCCAAGATAGAATTGGTTTCCTCTACATTATAGGAGAATGTGGAAGAGGACATATCCCCTTAGGGGTGCCAGCGGACCGGTATAACAGTAAAGCAAAAAAATCACTGCACACCCTAAAGTGGTGCTCAAGAAGGGACCGTGCCCTGTCACATGTGAAAATAACCTTGGCACTCGAAAAAATTCTGCTTAAGAAAATTTATTACAGTCCATATTAATATACAGTAAACATACGTTAATGTTTCGGTCTATACGACCATCTTTATATACGGTTTTTTGAACAGAGATTTTCTGTATTCTTTTGTTTATGTTTTCTTTATTTGTCCATTTTTCAGTCAACTGAAGAAGGTCGTGTAGACCGAAACGTTAACGTATGTTTACTGTATATTAATATGGACTGTAATAAATTTTCTTAAGCAGAATTTTTTCGAGTGCCAAGGTTATTTTCACATGTGACAGGGCACGGTCCCTTCTTGAGCACCACTTTAGGGTGTGCAGTGATTTTTTTGCTTTATTGTCACAAAAATGTCAGGTCTTCCATTCTTTGTTACTATTGCCATTGCATCTTGATAACACAGCTGCATGTTGCGGGTGCTACCTTCAAACGACGATGGGAGATTTACTGTTTGTCCAATTGGAATTCCCTTTTGAATTGATTGATTTTGCAAATGTTCTTGAAGAACGCAGTAGTCTTCAACTTTAAGTTGTTTTTGGTTCATTCGTATAAAATTTAGATGATTAGCTTCAATTTTAATGTATGCCTAGACTAAGTACTGTTGTGTCAGTTTCCCACTGTTTAAAATAGGATTGAAGTAATTTCGGACAGACAGAAGAAAACTGTAGTACTGCAGTTGTGTAATTCTTCTTGAAGTAGGTTTTCATGCCACCCTTGATCACCTCTTGGAAAGAATAGCGGATACAGAAGAGCATCAAGGTTGCTGTGCAAAATGCTAATTCGTTGTGTCTTAGGAACCAAAGGGTTGTTTTGGTCTGGATTAAGATGGACTAATATATCTCTTTGAAAAGGAGGCTCTCCATCATTGTTTTGAAAAACAACAGCGACCTCACTTACACGTGGTTTGTTGTAAAGTCGGGGATCCTGTTTACTTTCTTGTTTAATGACCATGACAATAGAAGGCATTTCAGTCCCATTTTGTATAGCCCTCTGTTCCTCCTCAGCTTCGACGTCTTTTAGCATGCGATATGCGGCAGCAAATGGGCTGATTTTTTGTAAATGTACGTCAATTTGGTTCATCAGTTCAGCATCACACTTTTCGTTTTCTTTCAGGTTCATCCTTTGTTCTGTAGCATCATTTGTATCAAGGATGTATAATTGTGCAAATTTTGGTGGTTGTCCTATTTCTGGGTGAAGTGTTCCAGTGCGGTGGTAGATCTGGCCGTGAATTTTAAAACGATACGGTCTGAATCCAGGGGGCGGTGCAATGTTGGCACCAAATGAAGCAAACGCATGAGAACTGTTGATGCTTCTGATATTTTCCATAAAATTTCTACTGTGTTGATGCATTCCTTTCATCAACTTCTCAAACAGATCTGAGTAGTGTGGTCTCGGTAGCATAACTTTTCCTTTTTGGCAGCATTGAGTAAACTGATTGTCAGATGGTTTTTCATCAATAAAATTCTGAGTCGCATTTAGAGCAAACTGCATTAATATTCCCACAGCAGTGTTCAATAATTGTAGTTTTGTTGTTTGTTACATAATGTGCAAGTTGTTGAATATTCTGTTGGGCTTGCCTTAGTTGGTAGAGCATTCGTTTTTTATGAATTTGGCGATCGTGTTGTTGTCTGTGTGCCCTGGATTGTGGAGATTCATTCACCCGACGTTGTCTGTGGGATTCCGCATCGTGTTCCTGCCTAGCAGCAGTGTGTTGTGGTGTCTTCTGTTCCCGACGTTGTCTCTGTGAATCAGCTACTTGTACCTGTCGTGTGGCAGTTTCTTGTGGTGTTTCCTTTTGGCAACATTGTCTGTGAGTTTCCGCATCCTGGGCTTGTCTGGCGGAAGTTTGTTGAAGCGTCTCTTGCTCTCGACGTTGTCGTTGCCTTGTTGCTGCTTTTCTATCATCCTCATTGGCGTATTTTCACTTACGACCCATTGGAAGACAGGAAGCGTAAATCGTGAAAGCGTACAGTAAATAAGTATCTGTTCAGCGCGCTGTGACTGACAGAACATGTTCAGTAAACGTGAGTGAGCTATGTCGCACTGTGACTGACAGAAAGTGTTCAGTAAACGTGACTGAACTACGTGGCACTGTGGCAGACAGAGCTTGTTAAGTAAATGTGACTGAACTACATGGCACTGTGGCTGACTGAACTTGTTAAGTAAACGTGACTAAACTAAATGGCACTGTGACTGACAGAACTTGTTCAGTAAACATGACTGAACTACATGGTACTGTGACTGACAGAACTTATTCAGTAAACATGACTGAGCTACATGGCACTGTGACTGACAGAACTTGTCCAGTAAACGTGAGTGAACTACGTCGCGCTGTGACTGACAGAACTTGTTCAGTAAACGTGACTGAACTACGTGGCACTGTGACTGACAGAACTTGTCCAGTAAACGTGAGTGAGCTATGTCGCGCTGTGACTGACAGAACTTGTTAAGTAAACGTGAGTGAACTATGTGGCACTGTGACTGACAGAGCTTGTCCAGTAAATGTGACAGAACTACGTCACACTGTGACTGACAGAACTTGTCCAGTAAACGTGACTGAACTGTGTGGCACTGTGACTGACAGAACGTGTTCAGTAAAGTAAACATGAGTGAAATACGTCGCGCTGTGACTGGGGTTTAAATTCCGAGCCAATATCTCTGATTGGTCGCTGCCGGCCGGGCGCGACCAATCCAAGAAGCGGAGTTTAAAGGGGTTGTCCATTACTTTAAATTAACCCCCTAATGTATCCCCCCGGGGCCTCTAATGAATTTCATAAATACCTCATATTGCCAATACTGCCTGTGCGCGGCGCTATCGCTGACCGTGCACAGGCAGCACGTGACCCCTGTGCGCGGTCCGCGCTCTCTCAATGAATGGGCGCGCGGTGGATGCCGGGTGTGACGCGATGGGGGATAACCCCGCCCACAACCCACCACTCACTGTGGAAAGCGGAACAGGAGACCCCTGACTGCAGTCGCAAATAGTCGTGACGTAAGCGGAAGCAAGAGCCAGCTGCAGCCGGGGGTCACGTGCTGCCTGTGTGCGGTCAGCGATAGCATCGCGCACAGGCAGTATTCCCAACATAAGGTATTTGCAAAATTCATTAGGGGCCCCGAGGGGATACATTGGGGGGTTAATTTAAAGTAGCCTCGCCAATATCGCTGATTGGTAGCGGCCGGCCGGGCGCGACCAATCAGCGAAGCGTGGTTCAAATCCTGCGCCAATTCGCGGCCGGACTGCGCCTGTCGCTGATTGGTCATGGGCCGCTGGCGTGACCAATTAGCGACACGAGATTTCCGTTACAGACAAACAGACAGAATTAGACGATTATATATATAGATACAAAGGGAACACTCAAATAACACATCCTAGATCTGAATGAATGAAATATTCTCATTGAATACTTTGTTCTGTACAAAGTTGAATGTGCTGACAATAAAATCACACAAAAATCATCAATGGAAATCAAATTTATTAACCAATGGAGGCCTGGATTTGGAGTCACCCCCAAAATTAAAGTGGAAAAACACACTACAGGCTGATCCTTAAAACAAGTCAAAATGAGGCTCAGTATTGTGTGTGACCTCCACGTGCCTGTATGACCTCCATACAATCCCTGGGCATGCTCCCGATGAGGTTGCGGATGGTCTTCTGTGGGATCTCCTCCCAGACCTGGACTAAAGCATCCCCCAACTTCTGGATAGTCTGTAGTGTAAAGTGACGTTGGTGGATGGAGCGAGACATGATGTCCCAGATGTGCTCAATCGGATTCAGGTCTGGGGAACGGACGGGCCAGTCCATAGCTTCAATGCCTTCATCTTGCAGGAACTGCTGACACACTCCAGCCACATGAGGTCTGGCATTGTCCTGCATTAGGAGGAACCCAGGGCCAACCGCACCAGCATATAGTCTCACAAGGGGTCTGAGGATCTCATCTCGGTACCTAATGGCAGTCAGGCTACCTCTGGCGAGCACATGGAGGGCTGTGAGGCCCTCCAAAGAAATGCCACCCCACACCATTATTGACCCACTGCCAAACCGATCATGCTGAAGGATGTTGCAGGCTGCAGATTGCTCTCCACTGCGTCTCCAGATGCCAACCGTCCTGCACGGTGTTGGGCTGTGAGCACAACCCCCATCTGTGGACGTCGTGCCCTCATACCACCCTCATGGAGTCGGTTTCTAACCATTTGTGCAGACACATGCACGATTGTGGCCTGCTGGAGGTCATTTTGCAGGGCTCTGGCAGTGCTCCTCCTGTTCCTCCTTGCACAAAGGCGGACGTAGCGGTCCTGCTGCTGGGTTGTTGCCCTCCCACGGCCCCCTCCACATCTCCTGGTGTACTGGCCTGTTTCCTGGTAGCACCTCCAGCCTCTGGACACTATGCTGACAGACACAACAAACCTTCTTGCCACAGCTCGCATTGAGTGCCATCCTGGATGAGCTGCACTAACTGAGCAACTTCTGTGGATTGTAGAGTCCGTCTCATGCTACCACGAGTGTAAAAGCACAATCAACATTCAAAAGTGACCAGAAAGCATTAGTACTGAGATATGGTCTGTGGTCCCCACCTGCAGAACCACTTCTTTATTGAGGGTGTCTTGATAATTGCCAAAAATTTCCATCCATTTCATTTGCACAACAGCATGTGAAATTTATTGTCAATCAGTGTTGCTTCCTACGTGGACAGTTTGATTTTACAGAAGTTTGATTTACTCAGAGTTATATTCTGTGGTTTAAGTGTACCCTTTATTTTTTTGAGCAGTGTATATCCATCTGAATTAACAGTCCTTCTGAGAATGAATCCAGCTGAATATATTCAGTGGTGATAGCAGGAGTTAGGCAGGCAGGAAGGGTATGTGTCAGACTGCAGTGCATGATACAGCGCAAGAGGATCCATTTAACGTTGTGTTTGCTGCTGCTGTTCTTACAGATATTTGTAGGCATAGCCCAGGTAACAGGGGCCAGAGCAATTTTTTTTTATCTTAATCCTAGTTATTTGCTTAAAAAGCAATCCAGAATACAACATTTTTCTCCTCCATTTGCTTGCTAGCACTGCAGAATAGAGCCAGATCTTTATCATATTAAAGCCATAAAAATCCAGAAATATTAACTGAATGTGGAAAATATTGGCCTCCTTTGCCATTTTGTTGCATGCAATGTGTCAGTCAAGCTATGCACACGAGGTCTCTGTGAAGAACAGTATTAGTAAATAGTGTTGAGCCACCCCCGTAGTGTTCGAGTTCGGTTCGGTTCGTCGAACACCCGTGTGTTCGCCGAACTGTTCGTCGAACTGTTCGTCGAACACCTTCGAACACCATTAAAACCAATGGCAGGCAAACAAAAACACATAGAAACACATAGAAAACACCTTCAAAGGTGTCCAAAAGCTGACAAACTGCTCAGAAGACACAACTAACACATGGAAAAGTGACAAGTACATATAGTCATGCGAAAAGAAAAGAGGTGGAGGAGTAAAAGGAGGTGGAGACACAGATATAGGCATGTCATGCCCTTCTAAAATCCAAAAAGTGAGAAGCCGAGACGGCCAGTCCGCTCCTGCCCGTGCCACCTCCGTGTCGCCGGGTTTGTGCCAGAGCCGCGGTGAACCCTGACGGCCAGCCCCCCTCTCCCAATACTGGTGCCTGTCCGCTGGTGGGTCGAGAGAGCCCCCCTGTGGTGGAGGCAGCTCTAAGCTTTTTAATTTAAATTGTCCCTCTAATTTGAATGAATACACTTTAAATCCATTTACAAGGATCTATTGGAGGGCAAGTCTCATGCCAGCAGCCGCGTAATTCCAGCTCCAGTAGCGTCCACTAAAGCTGCTGCAGTTAAAAAGCTTTTATAAGGATCGAGCTCGGCTGTCCACCGCAAGGCATCCTAGTGCCAGTCCCAGCCCCTATGCCTTGGGGTGCCTCCTGATGCTCTTCACTAAGTATCCCGTGGTCCCGAAGCATTTCCTTTGAAAAAATTAAGTGTCCAAACTACAGGTGGTGTAGCTTGCTTAACAGCCGGGATAATCCGCTGACTAGCAGACACTGCTACTAGGCACAAAGTATTTCCTGGGCTAGATGCAGTTAAAAATTTGTAAGTAGATACTCTCGTTGGATGCTGAGAAAGCATTCCATAGAGTCTCCTGGCACGCCATATATGATTCTCTTAAAAAGCTTGGGGTAGGGGTCTAGGGGACCCTTTTATAGCCAAAATCACGGCCCTGTATCACAATACGTCACCTAGGCTGAAGATAAATGGAACTGTAGCACCGAGGGCTCGGTTGCTACAGACGTATTGCACCTCACCCAGAGGTGTGATATCTCACTCTCAGATAAGGATGGAGTGTGGATCAGGACCCGACACCTGCATGCATTACACCACATTGCCGTGGGGCAGGGCGACCAATATGCCCCTGAGATGGGCACGACAGTCCCTGTCCCTGGCTGGAGTGGGGGGAGGGAACACTGAGGAAGGGGAACCCTGCAGTGCAGGAGCAGGGAGGAAGCAGTTCCTGGGTGCATTGAGAAGGGAGTATAAAAGGTGGGCACCATCTTAGTTCAGTGCAGAGAAGTCTGAGCAGAAGTGGCAGGGAGCAGGGGCTCTGCATGAGCTCTGCTCCGGAGGCGGGCCTAGTAACAGAGGCCCAGGCCTGCAAGAGGGAGAAGGAAGGAAGAGGAGCGGAGAAGGCTCCAGGAACGAGGAATGAAGGGATCCCAGGGGTGCGGACGGGCGAGTCGCCACCGCACGCCCGAATCCACCTGCGTGGAGGGGTCAGGCCAAAGGGGGAGACCGGTCCCCGAACTAGTGGAGGCAGGAAACGACCCTCAGCTAGAAACCGGAGGCTCTGACATTTTATGTGGCGCAGCCCCTTGCTCCACCCGCTAGGAAGGCACCACATAGGGTCAGGGAAACTGGCGCCAAGTTTACGAAGAGGAGGCCCGAGGCAGCCGGACAGAAGTGTTGGTAAGAAAGGCCAGACAAAGGACACACAAAGGGGGTCCTGTGAAGCGCTCCAAAGTTATCTGGGAGTTGTCTGAGCCCCTCACCTGGTGAGCACAGTACGACGTGGGCAGCCGTTACCTGCAGACGTGGTCTGGATAATAAGAACTGTGAGTAAAGGCCCTGAACTGCATCACTGACTCCGTGTCGTTACTGCTGCTGCCCTGCACCATCACCCCCATCCTCCGCATACACTGCCCTGAGGCTATACTCCTCCCGTGGGGAGTTATGCTACGCTCTGCTGCACCCACAACACCAGCCTTAGCGGTCTGCCCTGTAGCGGCGGTTCACTCTGACCGCAATCCACGGGTGGCGTAGTCGGACATTTAAACATCAAAACCACATAAATAGTTCCGCCACTGGTTTGACCGCCCTGAGCCACGGAACCGGATCGCCGCCACGAAGACTACAACCACCAGCATCCACCAAAAAGGGTCCGGCTCCGGGTGTCCCAAGGCCCAGGGGGTGCGTCAGAACATTTTCATCACCTTTCACAATCACCAATGGGACAAGGCAGGGATGTCCTCTGTCCCCTCTCTTATACATCCTAGTGACGGAGCACCTGCTCTCATCAATTCGCCATAACCCCAATATTAGGTGGATTGAGGTGGGAGGCACCGAGTACAAGTACTCTCTATTTGCTGATGATGTCCTAGTATATATCACTCAATCACATATATCCATCCCTGCTGTTATGGCTGAAATAGATCACTTTGTTACATGGTAAAATTTTAAAATCAATGCAGCGAAGTCTGAGGCCCTCGATGTCTCCCTCCCTAAATCCATATAGGATTCCATCCAGTCCAACTTTCCCTTTGCCTGGCCCTCACAGGGTATCAAATACTTAGGAATTCCTATTCATAGAGACCTCTCCCATCTATGTTATCTTAATTTTGGGCCCTTTATTGAACAATTCCATACAGACCACGGTTGGCAAGTTAGAACTGTAAGATTCACTACGTGAACCACTGGTGTTTTGTGGAAAAGCACATGTACACCGCGTTCCAAATTATTATGCAAAAAGTGTTTAGGAGTGATAAGGGAAGAATTTGTTTGTTTGTCAGTTAAACTCATTGATGGTGATGTGTGTCAGGGCTCTTTATATCACTGTAAGCAATTGCAGACACCTGTGCTAATTAGTTTGGCAGGTGTGTCCAATGAAAGGCAAGACTACTTAAGAAGGCTCTCTCACATTATTAAGCAGCCTACATTTTCTGCCAAAATGGGAAAGAAAAAGGATGTGTCGGCTGCTGAGAAGCAACAAATTGTGGAGTGTTTAGGTCAAGGCATGACTACAATCAACATTGTGCGATGATCAGGATGAAGTGTCTTGGCAATCAAGAAGTATGTAGCTGATTCACAGTACACACGTGTGCGTGCTGATAAGGGCAAATTGAGGACTCTTTCCTACAGGCAATTACGTCAGGTTGAAAGAGCAGCGGCAAAAAAGCCTTGTCATAGCAGCAGACAAGTTTTTGAAGCTGCTTGTGCCTCCAACGTCCCCCGAACAACAAGATGCAGGGTCCTTCAGAGGTTTGCAGCTGTGCATACGCCATCCTGTCGACCTCCTCTATCCACTTCACACAAGCAGAAACGGCTCCAGTGGGCCAAACATTACATGAAGACTGATTTCAAAACTGTTTTGTTCACGGATGAGTGCCGTGCAGCGCTCGATGGTCCAGATGAATGGAGTGGAGGATGGCTGGTTGATGGACACCCCACGCAAACACGGCTACAGCGCCAACAAGGAGGAGGTGGAGTAATGTTTTGGGCTGGAATCATGGGGAGAGAGATTGTCGGCCCCTTTAGGATCCCTGAAGGCGCTAAAGATGAACTCCATAATGTATGTGGATTTTCTCAAACAGCACTTCCTGCCATGGTTCAAGAAGAAGAACCGTGTATTTCACAGCAAGATCATTTTTCTGCATGATAATGCACCATCTCATGCTGCACATAAAACATCTGCATCTGTGGCTGATATGGGCATAAAAGGGGACAAACTTATGGTGTGACCCCCATGCTCCCCTGACCTCTACCCCATTCAGAACCTTTGGAGCATCATTAAAAGGAGTGTCTATGATGGCGGGAGGCAGTTCACATCTAAGCAACAGCTCTGGGAGGGTATTCTGTCCTCATGCAAAACAATTGAAGCAGAAACCATCCAAAACCTGACAAATTCAATGGACGAGAGAGTTCAGAAGCTCCTTTCGAACAAGGGGTCCTATGTGAAAATGTAACATCACCTAGAATAAAGTTTTGAGTTGAAAACTGTTTGATTTCAGTTTCTAACAACCTGCTAATGCTTATAATTTCAAAAATGACCATTTTTTTGGTCTTTATTAAAATGAAAAGGTTGATCGAAAAGTTTGGGGGATCTAAGAGTGTGGCAACCCAGTAGTCATGATTACTTCGAATTCTGACAATATGAGGGTCATGCTGCAGGTAGTGCAGCAAGAAGGCACTTATGTGTCTTGCGCATCTCGGAGCCCCAAAATTATTTTCCGGGCTAGATGCAGCTAAAAATTATTTTTAATTTTAAATCTGGTGAAGCTTATTATAGATGGCCTAATAGGATCAGTGCTGCACACTGCTACAAAGCCCAAATTATTTTCCAGTCAAGATACAGATAAACATGATTAGTAATTTGAAAGCTTAAAACGGTTGGTAGGGTGATTTTAACCAATCATCAAGCTTTTACTCTCCCCAGGATGACACAGGGGTAGAAAAGTCGTTTCGGATCCATGATTTGTTCATCTTTATGAACGTGAGTCTGTCTACATTATCAGTGGAGAGCCGCGTGCGCTTATCTGTCAGCACACCACCAGCAGCGCTGAACAAACGTTCAGACAGAACGCTGGCTGCGGGGCATGACAAGATCTCCAAGGCGTAAGTGGCTAGCTCCGGCCATTTATCCAGATTGGAAGCCCAAAAAGAGCAAGGGTCCAGTGACACAGTCGTGGCTTCAATGTTTACTTGGAGATACTCCTGTACCATCGTCTCTAGGCGTTGACTATGTGTCAGACTTCTTGTCTCCTGTGGCCTTGCAAAGGATGGGCTAAAAAAGTGGTGAAATGATTCCGCAAAATTGATGTTACCAGCAGATACTGTGGTTCTGTTACGGTTTGAGTGCTGAACACTTGACGGTCCCACGGTTGGCAAGTTGGAACTGTGAGATTCACAACGTGCACCACTGGTATTTTGTGGAAAAGCACATGTAAGATTCTGCAACAGTCTCTTCTGATACTCCTGCATGCGTGCATCCCTTTCTATGGCAGGAATAATTTCTGCAAATTTACTTTTGTACCGGGGATCTAACAGTGTGGCAACCCAGTAGTCAGGATTATTTCTAATTCTCACAATTCGAGGGTCATGTTGCAGGTAGTGCAGCAAGAAGGCACTCATGTGTGTTGCGCATCCAGGAGCACCAAGTCCCTGTTGTGTTGGTGGCGAGGTAACAATCATGCTTCCTTCCTCTGTCCTCTCCCCCCAACCTCGCACAACAGAAATGTGATCAAGGTCTCCCTCATCTGATGAGTCTTCCATCAGTTCGTCCTCCACTTCTTCCTGGGCTCCTGCACCTTCCTAACTAGTTTGGCTGCTACCATGCGCCGTGGTAAAATCATCTCCCCCACCCTCACATGCCTGCCGCCCTGGTGCTGCCAACCGTCTGGACCTTGCAGATGTTAGCCCTTCGCATACAACTCCTCCTCCTCTACTTCCTCCACCTCCTCTGCTGACCTCATCTCTTGGCTGACTGTGGGTTGACAGTAAGTGGGATCTCCGACCTCATCATCATCACCCTGTGCGTTATCACACCCGTCGTCCTCAGAGCCAACCTGTTCCTGCCCTGACAAAAAACTAAAGTTGTCGCTCCAATCAGGTATTTGAGTCTTATCATCGTCTTCCTCATTGTCTCCACCAACAGGAGTTACAGTTTGGGAATGAGGGTCTACATTATGGTCAGAACCTTCTGCGTCTGGTCCTGGATCCGACTCATAAAGATTCTGGGCATCAGTGCAGATCATTTCCTCGTCTGGATTCACAGAAGCGCTGGAGTCGACCTCTGATTCCCAGGCTATAGTATGAGTAAACAGCTCTGCAGACTCAACCATCTGTTCTACCTCATACTCAAACGGGCAGCTGGAGATTTGGGAGCTGTGAGGAAGCAAGTGCGATTTGGGTGACACCTTTGAGGACTGGAGTATTTGTGATGTTGAAGTTGATGTGGAGGAGAGCCCACTTAAAGGAGCACTTGATATCCGTTGAAGCACCTGCTGTTTTTGTGCCTCATCTGGAATTTGTAGCGATTGGCGTGGCCGTAAGAAAGGGATCTTATCACATTGTCCGCTAAAAGAAGTAGACATTTTAGTTTGGCTGGAAGATGGTCTTTCTTCTGCACCTACCCCACGGACACAACCTTTTTTCCCCTTCCCAACACGCCTATTCCCCTTTCCACCAGCAGCAGGCCTTTTTCCACTCATTTTGGTGGTTAACTAATTCACAACTCTGGAGTTGTTTGCACAAAAAAACAATGGATGGTAACCGAGCAGAGCTGAGTGGCCAAACTGTGGTATTAGTCCAAAACTATTGGCTGGGTTAGATGCAGAAAAAAATTATTTTTAATTTGCAACCTGATGGAGGTCAGTATAGATGGACTAATAGACCAAGTCCCACACACCGCTAGAAGCCCAAATATTTTTTCAGAGCTAGATGCAGAAAATTTTTTTATTCAATTTGCAACCTGATGGAGGTCAGTATAGATGGACTAATAGACCAAGTCCCACACACTGCTAGAAGCCCAAATATTTTTTCAGAGCTAGATGCAGAAAAAAATTATTTTTAATTTGCAACCTGATGGAGGTCAGTATAGATGGACTAATAGACCAAGTCCCACACACCGCTAGAAGCCCAAATATTTTTTCAGAGCTAGATGCAGAAAAAAATTATTTTTAATTTGCAACCTGATGGAGGTCAGTATAGATGGACTAATAGACCAAGTCCCACACACCGCTAGAAGCCCAAATATTTTTTCAGAGCTAGATGCAGAAAAAAATTATATTCAATTTGCAACCTGCTGGAGGTCAGTATAGAAGGACTAATAGAACAAGTCCCACACCCTGCTAGAAGCCCAAATATTTTTTCAGAGCTAAATGAAGAAAAAAATTATTTTTAATTTGCAACCTGATGGAGGTCAGTATAGATGGACTAATAGACCAAGTCCCACACACTGCTAGAAGCCCAAATATTTTTTCAGAGCTAGATGCAGAAAAAAATTATTTTTAATTTGCAACCTGATGGAGGTCAGTATAGATGGACTAATAGAACAAGTCCCACATGCTGCTAGAAGCCCAAATATTTTTTCAGAGATAAATGAAGAAAAAAATTATTTTTAATTTGCAACCTGATGGAGGTCAGTATAGATGGACTAATAGACCAAGTCCCACACACTGCTAGAAGCCCAAATATTTTTTCAGAGCTAAATGAAGAAAAAAATTATTTTTAATTTGCAACCTGATGGAGGTCAGTATAGATGGACTAATAGACCAAGTCCCACACACTGCTAGAAGCCCAAATATTTTTTCAGAGCTAGATGCAGAAAAAAATTATATTCAGTTTGCAACCTGATGGAGGTCAGTATAGATGGACTAATAGAATGATGCTATGCCCAAAAGATTTTACTTCACTAGGTGCAGTAAAAAAATTGGTATTCTATACACAGGTGGTATATCTTGCAACACAGATAGGCTACTCCACTGACTAACACACTCTGCAATAGACCAAAAAGGATTAGCTTTGCTAGATTCAGCCAAATGCTGTGAAAAAAACTTGCACAGCACTGGCACAGACCTGCCTGCCAAAAACTGATAGGAACTGATGTAACCTAGTCCTGAAAAGGACTCCAATTACAATTAGTCTTTACTCCCACAATCTATCTATTTAAGAGCACAGACCTGCCTGATAAAAGTCGTAGGAAATGCTGTAACCTAGTCCTTAAAAGGACTGCAATCACAACTATTCCCTACTCCCAAGCTATCTGTATATTTGTGCGAAAATTGGCTTGAAATTAACAAGGTATAGCGCACACAGCAACAGCGGTGCCGTCTAACACGCAGCTGCAGCAGTGAGAAAATGGTGGCGACGGGGAAAATGGCTTGGTCTTATAGGGCAAGGACATGTGACATACACTGCCAATCACACATGCCCTTGCTTGTGTGAAAAAAAGCACTTCGCTCCGTGTGTGCGCTGCTGATAGGCTGACAGATTGCACCTCCCCACTGCAAATGCGGGAAAGAGAAAAAAAAATGGAGATCTTCATTGTTCCTGCAGAGATCCATCCCCTGCCCCTCCCCCCGCCCCGCTGTACACTCAAACTGCGTATTAACATTAATTTTCATCATTACTGAGAAAAAATCCAGTTATGATTTTGGTGCACGAACAGTTATCGAACATAACCTCGAACAGCCGAATTTTTCTCAAATTGTTCGTGTTCGCCGACCGGCTCGAACACCGCCCAAAACAGCTCGAATTTGAGATTGGCGAACAGTTCGAGTAGAACAACGCTCATCTCTATTAGTAAACTCAAGGTTTGCTATTTAAAACCGTGGTTCTCAGTCAGACATATCACGTATAACAGCGTTCCAAAATCAGCCATTTCTGCCTTCCATTTTGTTGCAGTGTGTCGGTCAAGCTATTCACACTAGGTCTCTGTGAAGAATAGTATTAGTAAGCTACAGGCCTGCTATTTAAAACCATGGTTCTCTGTCAGATGTATCACATATAACTGCATTCTAAACTCAGCCATTTCTCGTGAACGTGGAAAATATTGTCCTCCATTTAAAATGGGCAAGGTGCGTACAAGGGACTGGGAAGTGAATGTGATTATGATGGTGCATGCAGAGGCCGAGGACGTGGACGTGAGCAAGCTGAAATTGTGCCACAACAAACACCCATATCTTGTCTCTCAACCTTCCTGTCCCAAATACTAGGGGACAGCAGCACACCACTATTGAATCCAGAGCAGTGTCAAAAGGTTATTGGTTGGATAGAAGATAATGCTTCCAGTCACTTTGCCACCACTCTGTCTTCCACACGATCAAGTCTCAGTAGCCATGTGTCTGGACCGCATATTCCTCACCCTGATCCTACTTCCGCCCAACATGCTGAGTTCCCGGAGACAACTGATCCCACACTTGGACACTCAGAAGAGCTGCTCACTTTTCCATTTGTAGATTTAGTCCTCTCGCCCAGCCAGCTTCAAGCAAGTCAAGAGGAGAATGCATTTAGCAATGGCCAAATATTTGAGTAGCCACAGTCACAAAAAGACAATGGTGGGAAAGTGCAATTACTGTCGCGAGAGGTGGATGATGATGATGAGACACAATTGCCAGAAAGTCAGGAGGAGGACAAGGGTGCGGAAGTGGAAGATGAGGTGGTGGATGATATAGCAACTGACTCAACCTGGCAGGGGGACATGCAGTGCGAAGACAGCAGCACACAGGGGGAGGGAGGCATAGCACCACAACAAGCAGGAAAAAGCAGTGTGGTGGCCACAGATACAAGGCGGGAAAGCATTCCCCGTAACATCAACATGATGGAAATTTCCAGTACAACTGTTAGGTCTTCCCGAGTCTGGTTGTTTTTTAAAGACACTGCAGATAACCCAAAAAAGGCCATTTGCACCACCTGCCAGTAGAGATGAGCGGTGTTCGACTTGAACTGTTCGCCAATCTCAAATTCTAGCTGTTTTGGGAGGTGTTCGAGCCGTTCGTCGAACCCAAACGGTTTGAAAAAAATTCGGCTGTTCGAGGTTATGTTCGATAACTGTTCGTGCACCAAAATCATAACTTGATTTTTTCTCAGTAATGCTGAAAATTAATGTTAATACGCTGTTTGAGTGTACAGCGGGGTGGGGGGAGGGGCAGGGGATGGATCTCTGCAGAAATAAAGATTTTTTTTTCTCTTTCCCGCATTTACAGTGGGGAGGTGCAATCTGTCAGCCTATCAGCAGTGCACACACGGAGCGAACTGCTTTTTATCACACAAGCAAGGGCATGTGTCATTGGCAGTGTATGTCACATGTCCTTGCCCTATAAGACCCAGCCATTTTCCCCATCGTCACCATTTTCTCACTGCTGCAGCTGCATGTTAGACGGCACCGCTGTTGCTGTGTGCGCTATACTTTGTTCATTTCAAGCCAATTTTCGCACAAATCTACAGATAGCTTGGGAGTAGGGAATAGTTGTGATTGCAGTCCTTTTAAGGACTAGGATACATCATTTCCTACGAATTTATCAGGCAGGTCGGTGCTCTTAAATAGATAGGTTGGGAGTAAAGACTAATTGTAATTGCAGTCCTTTTCAGAGCTAGGTTACATCAGTTCCTATCACTTTTATCAGGCAGGTCTGTTCTCTTAAGTAGATAGGTTGGGAGTAGTGTTGAGCCATCCCCGTAGTGTTCGAGTTCGGTTCGGTTCGTCGAACACCCGTGTGTTCGCCGAACTGTTCGTCGAACTGTTCGTCGAACACCTTCGAACACCGTTAAAACCAATGGCAGGCAAACAAAAACACATAGAAACACATAGAAAACACCTTCAAAGGTGTCCAAAAGCTGACAAACTGCTCAGAAGACACAACTAACACTTGGAAAAGTGACAAGTACATATAGTCATGCGAAAAGAAAAGAGGTGGAGGAGTAAAAGGAGGGGGAGACACAGATATAGGCATGTCATGAACTTCTAAAATCCAAAAAATGAGAAGCCGACACGGCCAGTCCGTTCCTGCCCGTGCCACCTCCGTGTCGCCGGGTTTGTGCCAGAACCGCGGTGGACCCTGACGGCCAGCCTCCCTCTCCCAATACTGGTGCCTGTCCGCTGGTGGGTCGAGCGAGCCCCCCTGTGGTGGAGGCAGCTCTAAGCTTTTTAATTTAAATTGTCTCTCTAATTTGAATGAATACACTTTAAATCCATTTACAAGGATCTATTGGAGGGCAAGTCTCATGCCAGCAGCCGCGTAATTCCAGCTCCAGTAGCGTTCACTAAAGCTGCTGCAGTTAAAAACCTTTAATAAGGATTGAGCTCGGCTGTCCACCTCAAGGAATCCTACTGCCAGTCCCAGCCCCTATGCCTTGGGGTGCCTCCTGATGGTCTTCACTGAGTATCCCGTGGTCCCGAAGCATTTCCTTTGAAAAAATTAAGTGTCCAAACTACAGGTGGTGCAGCTTGCTTAACAGCTGGGATAATCCGCTGACTAGCAGACACTGCTACTAGGCACAAAGTATTTCCTGGGCTAGATGCAGTTAAAAATTTGTAATTAGATACTCTCGTTGGATGCTGAGAAAGCATTCCATAGAGTCTCCTGGCACGCCATATATGATTCTCTTAAAAAGCTTGGGGTAGGGGTCTAGGGGACCCTTTTATAGCCCAAATCACGGCCCTGTATCGCAATACATCACCTAGGCTGAAGATAAATGGAACTGTAGCACCCTGAGGGCTCGGTTGCTACAGAGGTATTGCACCTCACCCAGAGGTGTGATATCTCACTCTCAGGTAAGGATGGAGTGTGGATCAGGACCCGACACCTGCATGCATTACACCACATTGCCGTGGGGCAGGGAGACCAATATGCCCCTGAGATGGGCACGACAGTCCCTGTCCCTGGCTGGAGTGGGGGGAGGGAACACTGAGGAATGGGAACCCTGTAGTGCAGGAGCAGGGAGGAAGCAGTTCCTGGGTGCATTGAGAAGGGAGTATAAAAGGTGGGCACCATCTTAGTTCAGTGCAGAGAAGTCTGAGCAGAAGTGACAGGGAGCAGGGGCTCTGCATGAGCTCTGCTCCGGAGGCGGGCCTAGGAACAGAGGCCCAGGCCGGGAAGAGGGAGAAGGAAGGAAGAGGAGTGGAGAAGGCTCCAGGAACGAGGAACGAAGGGATCCCAGGGGTGCGGACGGGCGAGTCGCCACCGCACGCCCGAATCCACCTGCGTGGAGGGGTCAGGCCAAAGGGGGAGACCGGTCCCCGAAACTAGTGGAGGCAGGAAACGACCCTCAGCTAGAAACCGGAGGCTGTGACATTTTATGTGGCGCAGCCCCTCGCTACACCCGCTAGGAAGGCACCACATAGGGTCAGGGAAACTGCCGCCAAGTTTACCAAGAGGAGGCCCGAGGCAGCCGGACAGAAGGGTTGGTAAGAAAGGCCAGACAAAGGACACACAAAGGGGGTCCTGTGAAGCGCTCCAAAGTTATCTGGGAGTTGTCTAAGCCCCTCACCTGGTGAGCACAGTACAACGTGGGCAGCCGTTACCTGCAGACGTGGTCTGGATAATAAGAACTGTGAGTAAAGGCCCTGAACTGCATCACTGACTCCGTGTCGTTACTGCTGCTGCCCTGCACCATCACCCCCATCCTCCGCATACACTGCCCTGAGGCTATACTCCTCCCGTGGGGAGTTATGCTACGCTCTGCTGCACCCACAACACCAGCCTCAGCGGTCTGCCCTGCAGCGTCGGTTCACTCTGACCGCAATCCACGGGTGGCGTAGTCGGACATTAAAACATCAAAACCACATAAATAGTTCCGCCACTGGTTTGCCCGCCCGGAGCCACAGAACCGGGTCGCCGCCACGGAGACTACAACCACCAGCATCCACCAAAAAGGGTCTAGCTCCGGGTCTCCCAAGGCCCAGGGGGTGCATCAGAACATTTTCATCACCTTTCACAATCACCAATGGGACAAGGCAGGGATGTCCTCTGTCCCCTCTCTTATACATCCTAGTGACGGAGCACCTGCTCTCATCAATTCGCCATAACCCCAATATTAGGTGGATTGAGGTGGGAGGCACCGAGTACAAGTGCTCTCTATTTGCTGATGATGTCCTAGTATATATCACTCAATGACATATATCCATCCATGCTGTTATTGCTGAAATAGATCACTTTGTTACATGGTCAAATTTTAAAATCAATGCAGCGAAGTCTGAGGCCCTCGATGTCTCCCTCCCCAAATCCATACAGGATTCCATCCAGTCCAACTTTCCCTTTGCCTGGCCCTCACAGGGTATCAAATACTTAGGAATTCCTATACATAGAGACCTCTCCCATCTATGTTATCTTAATTTTGGGCCCTTTATTGAACAACTCCATACAGACCACGGTTGGCAAGTTAGAGCTGTAAGATTCACTACGTGAACCACTGGTGTTTTGTGGAAAAGCACATGTACACTGTGTTCCAAATTATTATGCAAAAAGTGTTTAGGAGTGATAAGGGAAGAATTTGTTTGTTTGTCAGTTAAACTCATTGATGGTGATGTGTGTCAGGGCTCTTTATATCACTGTAAGCAATTGCAGACACCTGTGCTAATTAGTTTGGCAGGTGTGTCCAATGAAAGGCAAGACTACTTAAGAAGGCTGTCCCACATTATTAAGCAGCCTACATTTTCTGCCAAAATGGGAAAGAAAAAGGATGTGTCAGCTGCTGAGAAGCAACAAATTGTGGAGTGTTTAGGTCAAGGCATGACTACAATCAAAATTGTGCGATGATCAGGATGAAGTGTCTTGGCAATCAAGAAGTATGTAGCTGTTATGTTCTGCTACCAGAGCTAAGGAAAGAGAGGAGATCTGTCCCTACGATAGAACTCAGCTTAATCCCTACGATGTAACAGGGGACCTGATCCTGCGATCAGACCTGCTAAAGTCCTAAGCTAGTCTGTATGGAGACCTATAGATGTGGGGAAGGAATCCCTACAAGTACTAAGGACTGGGAGGAATATGGGACACCTCCTAACAGAAATAGTAGCAGACAGACGAACAAACAAAATATATAGAACATAGAGGTCAGTAGACCAAGCAAACTAACAGAGCAAGACACAGAGCACAGGCTAGCTAGAAAGTAGATATACAATGAAGTCCAGCAAAGCCAGAAGGGCGGAGCAGGATTAAATAGGCCAACAAGGTCATGTGACCAGCAAAGGAAAAAAAACCTAAGAGCAAGGTTCTAACAGTACCCCCCCTTCTAAGAGGATCCTCCGGATCCCCTAGGACCAGGCTTATCAGGAAATCTCCTGTGAAACGCTCTGATAAGTCTGGACGCGGAAACATCATCCGACCTCACCCAAGAGTTATCCTCGGGACCGAAACCTTTCCAGGCCACAAGATACTGCAAACTACCTCTATACCGTCTAGAGTTAAGGATGCGAGAAATTTCATATTCCCCGTCCTCCACCACCGGAGGAACAGAGGCAGAGGCGTCACAATCCGATACAACAGCTTTTTTCAACAGAGAGACATGAAATACCGGATTAATTCTCCAGGAGGTAGGAACCTCCAACCTAACAGCAGATTGGTTGACAACCTGAAGCACCTTAAAGGGCCCTACAAACTTGGGACCCAATTTCTTTGAAGGAATCCTCAACCGCAGATTCCTAGAGGACAACCAAACCATGTCACCAACAGCGAACAAAACCTCCTGTCGTTTCCTATCAAAGTAGTCTTTAGATTTTCTGTTGGCCTCCTGAAGATTACCACGCACATCCGTCCAAACTCTCTCCAAATCACCGGAAAAATTCTCCTCCTCAGGCACGGCAGATCCCAACTTGGAGAACGACCCAAATGACGGATGTCTCCCAGAACAACAAAAAAAAGGCGAACAACCAGCAGAAGAAGATGTATGATTGTTCAGAGCAAATTCAGCAAGTGGCAGAAACTCAGACCACCCCTCTTGATTGTCTGCCACAAAACAACGCAAGAACTGCTCAACATCCTGGTTTTTCCTTTCTGTCTGGCCATTAGATTCAGGATGATATCCGGACGAGAACGATAAATGAACTCCCAACCTATCACAAAAGGCACGCCAAAAACGAGCCACGAACTGAGGACCCCTATCAGAAACAATGTCAGTAGGAACGCCATGAAGTCTGACAATTCCCTTGACAAAGGCCTTAGCGAGAGTTTTAGCGCAGGGCAGTTTGACGAAAGGAACCAAGTGACACATCTTGCTAAAACGGTCCACGACCACCCAGATGACAGTAAAACCCTCAGAGGGGGGAAGGTCAGTTATAAAGTCCATAGCCAAATGTGTGCAAGGAGCACTGGGAACCTCCAAAGGACAAAGCAACCCCGCAGCAGGAGTATGTGAGGACTTAGATCTAGCACATATAGTACATTGACGCACCCACTTAATGACTTCCTTCTGCCATCCAGGCCACCAAAAACTGCGACCCACCAGTCTCTTGGTCTCAGAGATTCCGGGATGACCTGCCAACCGAGATTCGTGACACTCAACAAATAAATCTCTCCTAAAGGTCCCAGGCACAAACAACCTCCCATGAGGAGTGTTAGAAGGGGCATTCTCCTGTGCTTTAAGAATCTCATTTTCCAAAACGGAGTCCAAAGCAGCTATCACAACACCTTCTTGTAAAATGTTCTCCTCTTTCTCAGCACCGACTATGGGAGAAAAACTGCGAGACAAGGCATCCGCCTTAACATTCTTAGTACCAGGGATGTAAGTAACGGAGAAATTAAACCGCGAGAAAAACAGTGCCCACCTAGCCTGACGGGCATTCAGGCGCTTGGCAGCATCAAGATATATCAGATTTTTATGATCCGTAAGAACCTGAACGGGAAATTCCGCACCTTCCAAGAAGTGGCGCCAGTGTTCAAATGCGAGTTTAATAGCCAATAATTCCCGATTACCAATATCGTAATTCAGTTCAGTCTCCGAAAAAATTTTTTGAAAAAAAGGCACAGGGATGTAATCCATCCCCGTTATCCTGAGACAATACTGCGCCAACCCCCACAGAGGAAGCATCAACCTCAACCAAAAACGGCCTAGTAACATCAGGCTGCATAAGGATGGGAGTAGAGGTGAACCTCTCCTTGAGATACACAAAAGCTTCGATGGCCTCAGAAGACCACTGAACCGCATCAGCACCTTTCCTGGTGAGATCAGTCAGAGGTTTGACAATACTAGAAAAAATTTTTATGAATTTTCTGTAGTAATTGGCGAAACCCAAAAACCTCTGTATCGATTTCAAACCAATAGGCCTAGGCCATTCCTGCACAGCCTGAACCTTAACCGGATCCATCTCAAAACCTTTGCTGGAGATAATGTAGCCCAAAAAACTAATTCTCTGTACAGCGAACTCACATTTCTCCAGCTTAGCAAAAAGCGAATTGTCCATTAATAACTGTAATACCTCACGCACGCTCCGCCAATGAGACTCCAGATCCGGCAAATAAATCAAAATGTCATCCAAATACACAACCACATTTTTGCCGATCAAAGGTCTAAGGATGTCATTAATCAGATTCTGAAAAAATGCAGGAGCATTAGTAAGACCAAAAGGCATAACCAGATTCTCAAAATGACCCACAGGAGTGTTAAAAGCAGTCTTCCATTCGTCACCCTCCTTCATGCGCAACAGATTGTATGCCCCTTTAAGGTCAATTTTAGAGAACCACTTGGCCCCCATTAACTGGTTAAACAGATCAGGAATCAATGGCAGTGGGTAAGGATTGCGTACAGTAATTTTGTTAATCTCACGAAAATCCAGACAAGGACGTAAACCGCCGTCCTTTTTTTTTACAAAAAAAAATCCAACCGCCACAGGAGACTTAGAGGGCCTAATGTGACCGGCGGCCAAACTTGTCTGTATGTATTCCTCCAAAGCCTTCCTCTCAGGAATAGTAAGGTTAAATAAACGACTTTTAGGAAGAGTCGCTCCAGGGACAAATTCAATAGAACAATCATAGTCTCTATGGGGAGGCAAAACCTGCGAATCCTTCTCAGAAAAAACTCTCCAAAAATCCTGAATAGGAACAGGCAATTCTCCCCTATCCAAAGCTGCAATACGCCCGTTACAACACTTGTCATAAAATTTATGGCTCCAGGATTTAATTTCACTGGTAGACCAATCCAGTACAGGATTGTGAAATTTTAACCAGGGCAATCCCAATATTACTGGAGAAGGCAAGTTATTCAACACTACCAAATCCAATTTCTCATGGTGAACACCATTAATAGTGAGAGGAAATTCACAGACCTTGAGAGTAATATTCTTCAAAGGGGAACCATCCACAGAAACCACAGCAATGGGGGATGATAAAGGTTCAGGTTTTAAATTGAGTCTTTCCACGAATCCCCCATCAATTACATTCAAAGTAGACTCGCAATCAACAAACACCCGAAATTCCATTAATTCTTTCTGAGCAATCGTGGAAGCAGCTAAAAATATACCCTTGGAATTTAAAAAGGCATTTTTTTTTCTTTCTTCATACGAAGCTCACAGCCTTTAATCAAATGACCAGATTTTCCGCAATAGAAACACAAGCCTTCAGAAAATCGACGGTCTTTTTCTTGAGAGCGAGGTGCCACCGATCCAATCTCCATCGGTTCACCACTGTTAGTACACACATTCTCATAACCAGAAACTTACATAGCAGAGGATTTGCTCTCATTAACCCTTGCACGCAGTCTTCTATCCACCCGTATAGCTAATTGCATAGCCTGTTGCAAATCTTCAGGTGTAGGATAAGCAATTAGCAGGTCTTTAACCCTTTCACTGAGCCCAGCAAGAAATAGACTTTTCAGAGCAGAATCGTTCCACCCTGTTTGAGTAGACCAACGACGGAAATGAGTACAATATTTTTCCACATTACCTGATCCCTGTTTTAAACGTCTCAACTCAGTCTCAGCTGATGCGACACGGTCAGGATCATCATATAATAGTCCCAAAGCAGAAAAAAAACTATCCACTGATCTGAAGCATGTATCACTAGGTTGCAAAGAAAAGGCCCACTCCTGAGGCTCTTTGCGCAAAAGTGACATTATGAACCCTACGCGCTGGGATTCATCCCCAGAGGACTTAGGTCTCAAACGAAAATACAATAAGCAAGCATTTTTAAATGAAAAAAATTCTCGGTGTTCACCAAAAAATAAATCCGGCAAACATACCTTAGGCTCCAAGAAATGTGCTCCAGGACAGTTACTCACGTGCTGACAGAGCTCAGCCACCTCCAGAGAGAGTCCCTGCAGGCGATGAACCAAATCCTGAACCGACACCATGATGGAACAGAAAAATCTTTCCTTAGAGAATTTGCTGGCTGGACTTACTGTTATGTTCTGCTACCAGAGCTAAGGAAAGAGAGGAGATCTGTCCCTACGATAGAACTCAGCTTAATCCCTACGATGTAACAGGGGACCTGATCCTGCGATCAGACCTGCTAAAGTCCTAAGCTAGTCTGTACGGAGACCTATAAATGTGGGGAAGGAATCCCTACAAGTACTAAGGACTTGAATATGGGACACCTCCTAACAGAAATAGTAGCAGACAGACGAACAAACAAAATATATAGAACATAGAGGTCAGTAGACCAAGCAAACTAACAGAGCAAGACACAGAGCACAGGCTAGCTAGAAAGTAGATATACAATGAAGTCCAGCAAAGCCAGAAGGGCGGAGCAGGATTAAATAGGCCAACAAGGTCATGTGACCAGCAAAGGAAAAAAAACCTAAGAGCAAGGTTCTAACAGTAGCTGATTCACAGTACACACGTGTGCGTGCTGATAAGGGCAAATTGAGGACTCTTTCCTACAGGCAATTACGTCAGGTTAAAAGAGCAGCGGCAAAAAAGCCTTGTCATAGCAGCAGACAAGTTTTTGAAGCTGCTGGTGCCTCCAACGTCCCCCGAACAACAAGATGCAGGGTCCTTCAGAGGTTTGCAGCTGTGCATATGCCATCCTGTCGACCTCGTCTATCCACTTCACACAAGCAGAAACGGCTCCAGTGGGCCAAACATTACATGAAGACTGATTTCAAAACTGTTTTGTTCACGGATGAGTGCCGTGCAACGCTCGATGGTCCAGATGGATGGAGTGGAGGATGGCTGGTTGATGGACACCCCACGCAAACACGGCTACAGCGCCAACAAGGAGGAGGTGGTGTAATGTTTTGGGCTGGAATCATGGGGAGAGAGATTGTCGGCCCCTTTAGGATCCCTGAAGGGGTAAAGATGAACTCCATAATGTATGTGGAGTTTCTCAAACAGCACTTCCTGCCATGGTTCAAGAAGAAGAACCGTGTATTCCACAGCAAGATCATTTTTATGCATGATAATGCACCATCTCATGCTGCACATAAAACATCTGCATCTCTGGCTGATATGGGCATAAAAGGGGACAAACTTATGGTGTGACCCCCATGCTCCCCTGACCTCTACCCCATTCAGAACCTCTGGAGCATCATCAAAAGGAGTGTCTATGATGGCGGGAGGCAGTTCACATCTAAGCAACAGCTCTGGGAGGGTATTCTGTCCTCATGCAAAACAATTGAAGCAGAAACCATCCAAAACCTGACAAATTCAATGGACGAGAGAGTTCAGAAGCTCCTTTCGAACAAGGGGTCCTATGTGCAAATGTAACATCACCTAGAATAAAGTTTCGAGTTGAAAACGGTTTGATTTCAGTTTCTAATAACCTGCTAATGCTTATAATTTCAAAAATGACCATTTTTTTGGTCTTTATTAAAATGAAAAGGTTGATCGAAAATTTTGGGTGATCTAAGAGTGTGGCAACCCAGTAGTCAGGATTACTTCGAATTCTGACAATACGAGGGTCATGTTGCAGGTAGGGCAGCAAGAAGGCACTTATGTGTCTTGCGCATCTCGGAGCCCCAAAATTATTTTCCGGGCTAGATGCAGCTAAAAATTATTATTAATTTTAAATCTGGTGGAGCTTAGATACATGGCCTAATAGAATCAGTGCTGCACACTGCTACAAAGCCCAAATTATTTTCCAGCCAAGATACAGATAAACATGATTAGTAATTTTAAATCTGGTGGAGCTTAGTATAGATGGCCTAATAGAATCAGTACTGCACACTGCTACAAAGCCCAAATTATTTTCCAGCCAAGATACAGATAAACATGATTAGTAATTTTAAATCTGGTGGAGCTTATTATAGATGGCCTAATAGAATCAGTGCTGCACACTGCTACAAAGCCCAAATTATTTTCCAGCCAAGATACAGATAAACATGATCAGTAATTTGAAAGCTTAAAACGGTTGGTGAGGTGATTTTAACCAATCATCAAGCTTTTACTCTCCCCAGGATGACACAGGCGTAGAAAAGTCATTTCGGATCCATGATTTGTTCATCTTTATGAACGTGAGTCTGTCTACATTATCAATGGAGAGCCGCGTGCGCTTATCTGTCAGCACACCACCAGCAGCGCTGAACACACGTTCAGACAGAACGCTGGCTGCGGGGCATGACAAGATCTCCAAGGCGTAAGTGGCTAGCTCCGGTCATTTATCCAGATTGGAAGCCCAAAAAGAGCAAGGGTCCAGTGACACAGTCATGGCTTCAATGTTTACTTGGAGATACTCCTGTACCATCGTCTCTAGGCGTTGACTATGTGTCAGACTTCTTGTCTCCTGTGGCCTTGCAAAGGATGGGCTAAAAAAGTGGTGAAATGATTCCGCAAAATTGATGTTACCAGCAGAAACTGTGGTTCTGTTACGGTTTGAGTGCTGAACACTCGACTGTCCCAAGGTTGGCAAGTTGGAACTGTGAGATTCACTACGTGCACCACTGGTGTTTTGTGGAAAAGCACATGTAAGATTCTGCAACAGTCTCTGCTGATACTCCTGCATGCATGCATCCCTTTCTATGGCAGGAATAATTTCTGCAAATTTACTTTTGTACCGGGGATCTAACAGTGTGGCAACCCAGTAGTCAGGATTATTTCTACTTCTCACAATTCGAGGGTCATGTTGCAGGTAGTGCAGCAATAAGGCACTCATGTGTGTTGCGCATCCAGGAGCACCAAGTCCCTGTTGGGTTGGTGGCGAGGTAACAATCATGCTTCCTTCCTCTGTCCCATTCCCCCAACCTCGCACAACAGAAATGTGATCAAGGTCTCCCTCATCTGATGAGTCTTCCATCAGTTCGTCCTCCACTTCTTCCTGGGCTCCTGCAACTTCCTCACTAGTTTGGCTGCTACCATGCGCCCTGGTAAAACAATCTCCCCCACCCTCACATGCCTACCGCCTTGGTGCTGCCGACCGTCTGGACCTTGCAGATGTTAGCCCTTCCGCATACAACTCCTCCTCCTCTACTTCCTCCACCTCCTCTTGTGCCACCACCTGACTCCGAATTCTGTTTAACATGTGCTCCAGCATGTAAATCACTGGAATAGTCATGCTGATAATGGCACCGTCAGCACTAAACATCTTCGTCGCCATTTCAACACTGTGCAGAAGGGTGCATAGGTCCCTGATCTGAGACCACTCCTCCAGCGTGATTTGCCCCACCTCTGGATCTCGTTGGCCCAGGCTATACGTCAGAACGTATTGCACCAGGGCTTGTCGGTGCTGCCACAGTCGCTGCAACATGTGCAGAGTTGAATTCCACCGGGTAGGCACATCGCATTTTAGCCGGTGAAGTGGCAGGCCCAACGACTTCTGTAGAGATGTAAGTCGCTAAGCTGTGGGATGCGAACGGCGGAAGTGAGCACACAGCGACCGTGCCCTCTGCAGAAGGCCATCTAGTCCGGGATAGTGGGCTAAAAATTGCTGGACAACCAGGTTCAACACGTGAGCCATACAAGGCACGTGTGTGACATTGCCCCGGCGAAGGGCCGCACCCAGCTTTGCAGCATTGTCGCACACGGCCTTCCCTGGTTTCAGGTCCAGTGGAGACAACCATTCATGAAATTGGTTCTCCAGAGCTGACCACAACTCCTCAGCTGTGTGACTCACATTTCCCAGACATTTCAAAGTAAAAACCGCCTGATGACATTGAGCCCTACTGCCAGCATAGTAAGGAGGTGTGCAGGATCCCTTCTGCGCAGTTAGAAAGCTTGTGGCATGACCAGACAGGCTTTGGGTGCAGGTGGAGGACTGAGAGGAGGTTGAGGAGGCAGAAGCAGTGGAGGAACTTTGAGATAAAGAGGATTGACGCACAACTCGTGGGGACGGCAAGACACTGACAGAAGCCCCTTGTCCTGATGTCACCATAGTTACCCAGTGCCCAGTCAGCGACATGTAATGCCCCTGTCCATGCCTACTCGTCCACGTGTCTGTGTTGAAATGCACCCTGTCACACACAGAGTTTCTCAAAGAAGCGGTGATGTTGTGTGCGACATGCTGGTGGAGCGCAGGCACACCTTTCTTTGAGAAGTAGTGCCGACTGGGCATCTGGTACTGGGGCACTGCGACGGACATAAGGTCTCGAAAATCCTCTGTGTCCACCAGGCGGAAAGGCAGCATTTCTGTAGCCAAGAGCTTGCAGATGGTGAAATTCAACCTCTTAGCTTTCTCATGGCTAGGAGGAAATGGTCTTTTACTTTTCCACATCTGAGGGACAGAGGGCTGGCTATTGTGCTTAGACGGGGTTTATGTAACGGGTCTGGGAGGCGGAACCTCTGAGCTACTATACAAGGGGGCGGTCCTTGTAAGGGAGCGGGTGGCGACCAGGCAGGCAGTCACAGCAGGTGACCGGGACAGTCTCTAGAAGAACGGGCAGGAGGTCATGGCAAGTGACCGGGGCAGTCTCTGGGTGAACGGGCAGATGGTCACGGCAAGTGACCGGGGCAGTCTCTGGGTGAACGGGCAGATGGTCACGGCAAGTGACCGGGGCAGTCTCTGGGTGAACGGGCAGATGGTCACGGCAAGTGACCGGGGCAGTCTCTGGGTGAACGGGCAGATGGTCACGGCAAGTGACCGGGGCAGTCTCTGGGTAAAGGGTTGGTACGACCTGTGGCGGCTGATGGTAGACGTGAGCTCCCAGGTGAGCAGGCGAGAGTCTCTGGATAAACGGGTGGTCACAGCATGTGACGGCGGAGCCTCCAGGAAGACCAACAGACAGGTGGCAGATGAGCGCTCCCAGATGAGCGGGCAGAAGTCTCTGGACAGGCGGGTGGTCACAGCACGTGACGGCAGAGCCTCCAGGTAGGCTAGCAGACAGGCAGCAGATGAGCGCTCCCAGGTGAGCGGGCAGGAGTCTCTGGACAGGCAGGTGGTCACAGCACGTGACGGCAGAGCCTCCAGGTAGGCTAGCAGGCAGGTAGCAGATGTGCGCTCCCAGGTGAGCGGGCAAGCTGGTCCATAGACAGACTGACAAGAGTTGGAAGGCAGACCGTCGGACCTCAGGCAAGCAGGCAGGTAGTTGATGTGCGCTCCCAGGTGAGCGGGCAAGCTGGTCCTTAGACAGACTGACAGGAGTAGTAAGGCAGACCGTCGGACCTCAGGCTAGCAGGCAGGTAGCAGGATATCAGGCAGGAATTAGACAGCAGACTGGCAGGAATCTGGCAGGTATCTGGCAGGTAACTGGCAACGGGACCTGAGGGCTGAAGCAGAGTAGTGAACAGTGCAACAACATTGCTCGGGCGCCTCCATTTTGGAGGAGGTGCCTTATATATGGTGAAGTCCTCCGGCCATTGGCCGGGGACTCCTTAGGACGGCGCGCGCGGCCCCTTTAAGAGGGAGGGAGAGCGCGCGCGCGCGCCCTAAGCACAGTGGCCGGCAAGGAGCGCACGCTGCCAGCAGAGCGGGAGGAGGACGCCGGGCACGGAGCAGAGAGGTGAGGGGAACAGCGTCCCTGCCTAGCAGAGGGCAGGGACGCCGGCGCTACAGTACCCCCCCCTTTAGGCCCCCCCTTTTTTAGGCCAGACAGAAATTTAGCAAGGATGAGCGGGGCATGGATGTTCTCCCGGGGCTCCCACGTTCTCTCCTCAGGACCAAACCCCTTCCAATCTACTAGAAAAAAGGTCTTTCCTCTTACCCTTTTGGTGGCAAGAATGTTCTCTACCTCAAACTCGTCCTCAGCAGAAACCGGAGCAGGAGGCGTACCTGTAGACTTGGAAAAAGAGTTAAGTACCACAGGTTTGAGGAGAGATACAGGGAAGGAGTTAGGGATCCGTAAGTTGGCCGGGAGTTTCAATTTATAGGCCACCGGGTTGATCTGACTGATGACCTCCAGAGGACCGATGAACCGAGGCCCTAACTTGTAAGAAGATATCTTGAGTCGGACATATTTAGATGAGAGCCAGACTTTATCTCCAGGACGAAATTGTGGAGGATCCAGGCGTTTTTTGTCAGCGTGTCTTTTCATCCGTTCGGACGACTGAAGGAGTGCGGATTGGGTACTCTCCCAAATGGAGGAAAATTTGCTAACGAGAGATTCCGCAGCCGGGTTGTCCACAGAGGTGGAGACAGGAAAAGGAATTCGAGGATGCTGACCGAAGACTACAAAAAACGGGGATTTGGAGGAGGATTCGCTCTCGTGATTGTTATAAGAGAACTCGGCCCATGGTAGGAGATCCACCCAGTCTGAATGATGGGCATTAACGAAGTGCCGGAGGTAACTGGTCAGGTTCTGATTGATCCGCTCCACTTGACCATTGGACTGTGGGTGGTAAGCGGAAGAGAAGTCCAGGGTGACGTCTAGCAGTTTACAAGTGGCTCTCCAGAAGCGTGAGGTGAACTGTACCCCACGATCCGACACGATGTGGAGGGGCAGGCCATGAAGACGAAAGATGTGACGAATAAAGTCTTTAGCTAGCTCGGGTGCAGACGGGAGGCCTGGCAGGGGAACGAAATGAGCCATCTTGGAGAAGCGGTCAGCGACCACCCAAATGACCGTACAACCGGCAGAGACTGGGAGGTCAGTTATAAAGTCCATTGCTATATGCTGCCTGGGGGCAGCAGGTACAGAAAGCGGAAGGAGGCGACCGGCTGGCAGATGTCTCGGAACCTTGTTGCGGGCGCAGGACACACAGGCAGAAACAAAGTATATTACGTCCTTGTGCAGGGTAGGCCACCAGTAGTGCCGGGTAATAAGCTGGAGGGTCTTTTTCTGACCGGCGTGGCCAGCCAGCTTAGACGAGTGACCCCAGTGAAGGATCTTCTCCCGATCAGGTACTGATACGAACGTCTTTCCTGGAGGGAGACGATTTAGACTCACGGGAGCCAGCTGCATTACTCTGGCGGGATCGATGATGTGTTTCGGATCTTCCTCGAGATCAGACACCAGAAAGGATCGAGACAAGGCGTCCGCCTTGACGTTTTTGTCAGCCGGGCGAAAATGAAGAACAAAATCAAAGCAAGCAAAAAACAAGGACCACCGGGCTTGGCGCGGGTTAAGTCTCTGGGCATGCTGGAGGTAAGCCAAGTTCTTGTGGTCAGTGTAAATTATTACCGGGTGAAGAGCCATCTCGAGCAGGTAACGCCACTCCTCCAATGCCAGTTTGATGGCCAATAACTCTCGGTCTCCTATGGAATAATTGCGCTCTGAGGAGGAGAAGAGTTTAGAGAAGAAGCCGCAAGTTACCATCCTCCCGGAAGATGATTTTTGAGTAAGTACCGCTCCGGCTCCAGAGGAGGAGGCGTCAACTTCCAGGAAGAACTGCTTGTTGCCGTCCGGGCGATGCAGCACCGGGGCGGAAGAGAAGGCCTGTTTTAAGGAAAGAAAGGCCTCCTCTGCTTCGGGCGGCCACTCTTTGGGATTAGTACCCTTACGGGTGAGCGCGGAAATTGGGGCAGTCCGGGAAGAGAAGTGCGGTATGAAGAGGCGGTAGTAGTTGGCGAAGCCCAGGAACCGCTGAATGGCCTTCAACCCCTCCGGTCGAGGCCATTTCTCGATGGCAGACAGTTTCTCTGGATCCATTCGTAGGCCGGTCTGAGAAATAATGTAGCCCAAAAACGGAAGCGAGGTCTGCTCAAAGAGGCACTTCTCGTATTTAGCGAAGAGGTGATTCTGCCTGAGCCTGAGCAGGACCTGACGAACGTCCTTCCGGTGAGTCTGGAGATCCGGAGAGAAGACCAAGATGTCGTCCAGGTACACCACTACGCAGGAGTAGAGAAGGTCCCGGAAGATGTCATTGACCAACTCTTGAAAGACGGCAGGAGCGTTACAGAGACCAAAGGGCATTACCAGATATTCATAGTGGCCGTCCCGGGTGTTTAATGCCGTCTTCCATTCATCCCCCTGACGGATACGAACCAGGTTGTACGCCCCACGGAGGTCCAGTTTGGCGAAGATTCTAGCCCCCCTCAGACGATCAAATAACTCCGGAATGAGCGGAAGGGGGTACTTATTCTTCACCGTGATCTGGTTAAGGCCTTTATAGTCTATACAGGGACGGAGAGAGCCGTCCTTCTTTTTGACGAAAAAGAAGCCTGCTCCCGCCGGGGAGGTAGATTTCCGGATAAATCCCCTGGCCAGATTCTCCTCAATATATTCGGACATCGACCGGGTCTCAGCAGCGGATAATGGATAAATACGCCCACGGGGAGGAGTAGTACCAGGTAACAGGTCGATAGGGCAGTCGTATGGTCTATGAGGGGGTAGTGTCTCTGCCTCCTTTTTATTAAAGACATCAGCATAAGACCAATAAGGAATCGGAAGTCCAGGTAGATTAGCTGGGGTAGGAGAAGGACGGACGGGATGGACGGGAACCAGACAGGTCTTATGGCAGTCCTGTCCCCAGCGAAGGACTTCTCCGGTCTGCCAGTCAAGCACGGGTGCATGTCTCTGGAGCCAAGGTAGACCTAGCAAGAGGGCGTTAGAGAGTCCAGGCAGAACATGAAAGGAGATACTCTCAGAATGCAGCATTCCCACCTGCAGAGTAATGGATTCGGTGATGAGTTGGATGGGACGTGGTAAGAGACCCCCATCCACGGCAGCAACAGACAAGGGTACAGCCAGAGGTTTGGTGGAGATGCGGTATTTCTCTACCAGGGACTGTGAAAAAAGATTCCCGGCTGCTCCAGAGTCAAGTTGGGCTAGTTCGAAATAACGGTTCTCCCCGCAGACGATTGAGACTGACAGCAGCAGAGATGGAGAGGATTTATTCTTGTCTAGGTCGACCTCTCTGAGTGAACCTAGACACAGGCGTTTCCCGACCTCTCCGGGCAGGCACGGATCCGGTGCTCCTTACTGCCACAGTAGAAGCAGCTCCCCTCGGCACGGCGTAAGTCCTGACGGGTTTTGACCATCTTGGTCTGGTCGACCTGCATAGGCTCAGGAGAGTGTACCTGGGGAGAGACGGATTTCTGAAAAGTAGGAGCTAGACGTGGAAACCTCCTCTCACGGGTGACCTCTTTGGCATGCTCCTGGAACCGTAAGTCAATCCGGGTGGCAAGAGTTATTAGGTCATTGAGAGTGGTAGGAATGTCCCGACCGGCAAGTTCATCTTTAATACGGCCGGACAGACCCTCCCAGAAGACGGATACCAGAGCGTCGTTATCCCAGGCCAGCTCCGAGGCAAGGGTACGGAACCGTATGGCATATTGGCCCACGGTGAGACTTCCCTGACGGAGGCGTAGCAGTGATGATGCGGATGAGGTCTTCCGTCCGGGTTCGTCGAAGACTTTCCGGAAAGCCATGAGAAAGGCAGGCAAGTCGGACACCAGGGGGTCTCCTCTCTCCCATAGAGGATTTAGCCAGGCCAGGGCCTCCCCGGTGAGATGGGACATGATGAAGGCAATTTTGGCCCGGTCGGAGTTAAACTGGTGGGACAGGAGTTCAAAGTGCAGGGTGCACTGATTTATGAAGCCCCGAGCCTGGGCGGAGTCGCCTCCGAAGCGAGGAGGTGCAGAACGCCGGGGTCCGGGGTAGGATACCATGGTATTAGTGGACAGCGGAGCTGCCGGATTGCGAGTCATGGCACTGGCGGAGGTTGCTGGCGGAGCAGTCAGAGTGTCCAGGCGAGAATTGACATTCCGTAGGTGACCCAGGATGGACTCCTGTTGGGACCTCTGACGGGACAGTTCATGACACAGGTCCGAGAGCGAGGGAGCTTGGGTGCCACCGGGTTCCATGGCCCGAGCAAACTGTAACGGGTCTGGGAGGCGGAACCTCTGAGCTACTATACAAGGGGGCGGTCCTTGTAAGGGAGCGGGTGGCGACCAGGCAGGCAGTCACAGCAGGTGACCGGGACAGTCTCTAGAAGAACGGGCAGGAGGTCACGGCAAGTGACCGGGGCAGTCTCTGGGTGAACGGGCAGATGGTCACGGCAAGTGACCGGGGCAGTCTCTGGGTGAACGGGCAGATGGTCACGGCAAGTGACCGGGGCAGTCTCTGGGTGAACGGGCAGATGGTCACGGCAAGTGACCGGGGCAGTCTCTGGGTGAACGGGCAGATGGTCACGGCAAGTGACCGGGGCAGTCTCTGGGTAAAGGGTTGGTACGACCTGTGGCGGCTGATGGTAGACGTGAGCTCCCAGGTGAGCAGGCGAGAGTCTCTGGATAAACGGGTGGTCACAGCATGTGACGGCGGAGCCTCCAGGAAGACCAACAGACAGGCGGCAGATGAGCGCTCCCAGGTGAGCGGGCAGAAGTCTCTGGACAGGCGGGTGGTCACAGCACGTGACGGCAGAGCCTCCAGGTAGGCTAGCAGACAGGTAGCAGATGTGCGCTCCCAGGTGAGCGGGCAAGCTGGTCCATAGACAGACTGACAAGAGTTGGAAGGCAGACCGTCGGACCTCAGGCAAGCAGGCAGGTAGTTGATGTGCGCTCCCAGGTGAGCGGGCAAGCTGGTCCTTAGACAGACTGACAGGAGTAGTAAGGCAGACCGTCGGACCTCAGGCTAGCAGGCAGGTAGCAGGATATCAGGCAGGAATTAGACAGCAGACTGGCAGGAATCTGGCAGGTATCTGGCAGGTAACTGGCAACGGGACCTGAGGGCTGAAGCAGAGTAGTGAACAGTGCAACAACATTGCTCGGGCGCCTCCATTTTGGAGGAGGTGCCTTATATATGGTGAAGTCCTCCGGCCATCGGCCGGGGACTCCTTAGGACGGCGCGCGCGGCCCCTTTAAGAGGGAGGGAGAGCGCGCGCGCCCTAAGCACAGTGGCCGGAAAGGAGCGCACGCTGCCAGCAGAGCGGGAGGAGGACGCCGGGCACGGAGCAGAGAGGTGAGGGGAACAGCGTCCCTGCCTAGCAGAGGGCAGGGACGCCGGCGCTACAGTTTATAAGGGTGTCGCCGGCAAACTGCCGGTCTGTGAGGAAGATGCAGGCGGACATGTTAGGTTGCCTTGATCCAAAGGTGGTGCTATCGATGTCGGACAGCGCTCAACACCAGCTGGTGTTACCACCTCCAAAGAAAATGATGACCTGCAAATCACGCTGGCTGTTGCGGGTAAAGAGGTGGCAGGTCTGCGCCCCAAAACAGGTGTGACTGCTGTCCCCCCAGTCACAGAGGATGAAGAGGCCGCGGATGCACAAGATATGGCAGACGGTGGTTGGCCCGGCCGGCTAGGCCGCATTGTAGCACAGTGAGCTTCCCACTGCAACTTATGCTTCATGTCCATGTGCCGATTCATGCATGAAGTACTCAAACTATGTATTTTTTGGCCTCTACTTAGCTTTTGCTGACAAATGTTACAGATAACACGAGTTGGGTCATCTTTATCGATCTGAAAAAATGCCCAGGCTATGCAAGGCTTAGCACCCATGCGACCTGAAGAGCCACCACGACTTGTGGTGAGAGGCAGAGTTGTGTTTGAGGATGCAGTTGTTGACGTGCTTCCAGTACTACGTCTCTGTCCAGGAAGGCGCAACCTGACCTCGTCGTCACTAGCATCCTCCTCCACCTCCTCTGCTGAGCTCATCTCTTGGCTGACTGTGGGTTGACAGTAAGTGGGATCTCCAACCTCATCATCATCACCCTGTGCGTTATCACATCCGTCGTTCTCAGAGCCAACCTGTTCCTGTCCTGACAAAAAACTAAAGTTGTCGCTCCAATCAGGTATTTGAGTCTCATCATCGTCTTCCTCATTGTCTCCACCAGCAGGAGTTACAGTTTGGGAATGAGGGTCTACATTATGGTCAGAACCTTCTGCGTCTGGTCCTGGATCCGACTCATAAAGATTCTTGGCATCAGTGCAGATCATTTCTAGAGATGAGCGTTGTTCTACTCAAACTGTTCGCCAATCTCAAATTCGAGCTGTTTTGGGCGGTGTTCGAGCCGGTCGGCGAACACGAACAATTTGAGAAAAATTCGGCTGTTCGAGGTTATGTTCGATAACTGTTCGTGCACCAAAATCATAACTGGATTTTTTCTCAGTAATGATGAAAATTAATGTTAATACGCAGTTTGAGTGTACAGCGGGGTGGGGGGAGGGGCAGGGGATGGATCTCTGCAGGAACAATGAAGATCTCCATTTTTTTTTCTCTTTCCCGCATTTGCAGTGGGGAGGTGCAATCTGTCAGCCTATCAGCAGCGCACACACGGAGCGAAGTGCTTTTTTTCACACAAGCAAGGGCATGTGTGATTGGCAGTGTATGTCACATGTCCTTGCCCTATAAGACCAAGCCATTTTCCCCGTCGCCACCATTTTCTCACTGCTGCAGCTGCGTGTTAGACGGCACCGCTGTTGCTGTGTGCGATATACCTTGTTAATTTCAAGCCAATTTTCGCACAAATATACAGATAGCTTGGGAGTAGGGAATAGTTGTGATTGCAGTCCTTTTAAGGACTAGGTTACAGCATTTCCTACAACTTTTATCAGGCAGGTCTGTGCTCTTAAATAGATAGATTGTGGGAGTAAAGACTAATTGTAATTGGAGTTCTTTTCAGGACTAGGTTACATCAGTTCCTATCAGTTTTTGCCAGGCAGGTCTGTGCCAGTGCTGTGCAAGTTTTTTTCACAGCATTTGGCTGAATCTAGCAAAGCTAATCCTTTTTGGCCTATTGCAGAGTGTGTTAGTCAGTGGAGTAGCCTATCTGTGTTGCAAGATATACCACCTGTGTATAGAATACCAATTTTTTTACTGCACCTAGTGAAGTAAAATCTTTTGGGCATAGCATCATTCTATTAGTCCATCTATACTGACCTCCATCAGGTTGCAAACTGAATATAATTTTTTTCTACATCTAGCTCTGAAAAAATATTTGGGCTTCTAGCGGTGAGTGGGACTTGGTCTATTAGTCCATCTATACTGACCTCCATCAGGTTGCAAATTAAAAATAATTTTTTTCTGCATCTAGCTCTGAAAAAATATTTGGGCTTCTAGCAGTGTGTGGGACTTGGTCTATTAGTCCATCTATACTGACCTCCATCAGGTTGCAAATTAAAAATAATTTTTTTCTTCATTTATCTCTGAAAAAATATTTGGGCTTCTAGCAGCGTGTGGGACTTGTTCTATTAGTCCATCTATACTGACCTCCATCAGGTTGCAAATTAAAAATAATTTTTTTCTGCATCTAGCTCTGAAAAAATATTTGGGCTTCTAGCAGTGTGTGGGACTTGGTCTATTAGTCCATCTATACTGACCTCCATCAGGTTGCAAATTAAAAATAATTTTTTTCTGCATCTAGCTCTGAAAAAATATTTGGGCTTCTAGCAGTGTGTGGGACTTGGTCTATTAGTCCATCTATACTGACCTCCATCAGGTTGCAAATTGAATAAAAAAATTTTCTGCATCTAGCTCTGAAAAAATATTTGGGCTTCTAGCGGTGTGTGGGACTTGGTCTATTAGTCCATCTATACTGACCTCCATCAGGTTGCAAATTAAAAATAATTTTTTTCTGCATCTAGCTCTGAAAAATATTTGGGCTTCTAGCAGTGTGTGGGACTTGGTCTATTAGTCCATCTATACTGACCTCCATCAGGTTGCAAATTAAAAATAATTTTTTTCTTCGTTTATCTCTGAAAAAATATTTGGGCTTCTAGCAGCGTGTGGGACTTGTTCTATTAGTCCATCTATACTGACCTCCATCAGGTTGCAAATTAAAAATAATTTTTTTCTGCATCTAGCTCTGAAAAAATATTTGGGCTTCTAGCAGTGTGTGGGACTTGGTCTATTAGTCCATCTATACTGACCTCCATCAGGTTGCAAATTAAAAATAATTTTTTTCTGCATCTAGCTCTGAAAAAATATTTGGGCTTCTAGCAGTGTGTGGGACTTGGTCTATTAGTCCATCTATACTGACCTCCATCAGGTTGCAAATTGAATAAAAAAAATTTCTGCATCTAGCTCTGAAAAAATATTTGGGCTTCTAGCGGTGTGTGGGACTTGGTCTATTAGTCCATCTATACTGACCTCCATCAGGTTGCAAATTAAAAATAATTTTTTTCTGCATCTAGCTCTGAAAAAATATTTGGGCTTCTAGCAGTGTGTGGGACTTGGTCTATTAGTCCATCTATACTGACCTCCATCAGGTTGCAAATTAAAAATATTTTTTTTCTTCATTTATCTCTGAAAAAATATTTGGGCTTCTAGCAGCGTGTGGGACTTGTTCTATTAGTCCATCTATACTGACCTCCATCAGGTTGCAAATTAAAAATAATTTCTTTCTGCATCTAGCTCTGAAAAAATATTTGGGCTTCTAGCAGTGTGTGGGACTTGGTCTATTAGTCCATCTATACTGACCTCCATCAGGTTGCAAATTAAAAATAATTTTTTTCTGCATCTAGCTCTGAAAAAATATTTGGGCTTCTAGCAGTGTGTGGGACTTGGTCTATTAGTCCATCTATACTGACCTCCATCAGGTTGCAAATTGAATAAAAAAATTTTCTGCATCTAGCTCTGAAAAAATATTTGGGCTTCTAGCGGTGTGTGGGACTTGGTCTATTAGTCCATCTATACTGACCTCCATCAGGTTGCAAATTAAAAATATTTTTTTTCTGCATCTAGCTCTGAAAAAATATTTGGGCTTCTAGCAGTGTGTGGGACTTGGTCTATTAGTCCATCTATACTGACCTCCATCAGGTTGCAAATTAAAAATAATTTTTTTCTTCATTTAGCTCTGAAAAAATATTTGGGCTTCTAGCAGTGTGTGGGACTTTTTCTATTAGTCCTTCTATACTGACGTCCAGCAGGTTGCAAATTGAATATAATTTTTTTCTGCATCTAGCTCTGAAAAAATATTTGGGCTTCTAGCGGTGTGTGGGACTTGGTCTATTAGTCCATCTATACTGACCTCCATCAGGTTGCAAATTAAAAATAATTTTTTTCTGCATCTAGCTCTGAAAAAATATTTGGGCTTCTAGCAGTGTGTGGGACTTGGTCTATTAGTCCATCTATACTGACCTCCATCAGGTTGCAAATTAAAAATAATTTTTTTCTGCATCTAGCTCTGAAAAAATATTTGGGCTTCTAGCAGTGTGTGGGACTTGGTCTATTAGTCCATCTATACTGACCTCCATCAGGTTGCAAATTAAAAATAATTTTTTTCTGCATCTAGCTCTGAAAAAATATTTGGGCTTCTAGCAGTGTGTGGGACTTGGTCTATTAGTCCATCTATACTGACCTCCATCAGGTTGCAAATTGAATAAAAAAAATTTCTGCATCTAGCTCTGAAAAAATATTTGGGCTTCTAGCGGTGTGTGGGACTTGGTCTATTAGTCCATCTATACTGACCTCCATCAGGTTGCAAATTAAAAATATTTTTTTTCTGCATCTAACCCACCCAATAGTTTTGGCCTAATACCACAGTTTGGCCACTCAGCTCTGCCCCGTTACCATCCATTGTTTTTTTGTGCAAACAACTCCAGAGTTGTGAATTAGTTAACCACCAAAATGAGTGGAAAAAGGCCTGCTGCTGGTGGAAAGGGGAATAGGCGTGTTGGGAAGGGGAAAAAAGGTTGTGTCCGTGGGGTAGGTGCAGAAGAAAGACCATCTTCCAGCCAAACTAAAATGTCTACTTCTTTTAGCGGACAATGTGATAAGATCCCTTTCTTACGGCCACGCCAATCGCTACAAATTCCAGATGAGGCACAAAAACAGCAGGTGCTTCAACGGATATCAAGTGCTCCTTTAAGTGGGCTCTCCTCCACATCAACTTCAACATCACAAATACTCCAGTCCTCAAAGGTGTCACCCAAATCGCACTTGCTTCCTCACAGCTCCCAAATCTCCAGCTGCCCGTCTGAGTATGAGGTAGAACAGATGGTTGAGTCTGCAGAGCTGTTTACTCATACTATAGCCTGGGAATCAGAGGTCGACTCCAGCGCTTCTGTGAATCCAGACGAGGAAATGATCTGCACTGATGCCCAGAATCTTTATGAGTCGGATCCAGGACCAGACGCAGAAGGTTCTGACCATAATGTAGACCCTCATTCACAAACTGTAACTCCTGTTGGTGGAGAAAATGAGGAAGACGATGATAAGACTCAAATACCTGATTGGAGCGACAACTTTAGTTTTTTGTCAGGGCAGGAACAGGTTGGCTCTGAGGACGACGGGTGTGATAACGCACAGGGTGATGATGATGACGTCGGAGATAACACTTACTGTCAACCCACAGTCAGCCAAGAGATGAGGTCAGCAGAGGAGGTGGAGGAAGATGCTAGTGACGACGAGGTCAGGTTGCGCCTTCCTGGACAGAGACGTAGTACTGGAAGCACGTCAACAACTGCATCCTCAAACACAACTCTGCCTCTCACCACAAGTCGTGGTGGCTCTTCAGGTCGCATGGGTGCTAAGCCTTGCATAGCCTGGGCATTTTTTCAGATCGATAAAGATGACCCAACTCGTGTTATCTGTAACATTTGTCAGCAAAAGCTAAGTAGAGGCCAAAAAATACATAGTTTGAGTACTTCATGCATGAACCGGCACATGGACATGAAGCATAAGTTGCAGTGGGAAGCTCAGTGTGCTACAATGCGGTCTAGCCGGCCGGGCCAACCACCGTCTGCCATATCTTGTGCATCCGCGGCCTCTTCATCCTCTGTGACTGGGGGGACAGCAGTCACACCTGTTTTGGGGCGCAGACCTGCCACCTCTTTACCCGCAACAGCCAGCGTGATTGGCAGGTCATCATTTTCTTTGGAGGTGGTAACACCAGCTGGTCTTGAGCGCTGTCCGACATCGATAGCACCACCTTTGGATCAAGGCAACCTAACATGTCCGCCTGCATCTTCCTCACAGACCAGCAGTTTGCCGGGGACACCCTTATCAACCCCGTCTAAGCACAATAGCCAGCCCTCGGTCCCTCAGATGTGGACAAGTAAAAGACCATTTCCTCCTAGCCATGAGAAAGCTAAGAGGTTGAATTTCACCATCTGCAAGCTCTTGGCTACAGAAATGCTGCCTTTCCGCCTGGTGGACACAGAGGATTTTCGAGACCTTATGTCCGTCGCAGTGCCCCAGTACCAGTTGCCCAGTCGGCACTACTTCTCAAAGAAAGGTGTGCCTGCGCTCCACCAGCATGTCGCACACAACATCACCGCTTCTTTGAGAAACTCTGTGTGTGACAGGGTGCATTTCACCACAGACACTTGGACGAGTAGGCATGGACAGGGGCGTTACATGTCGCTGACTGGGCACTGGGTAACTATGGTGACAGCAGGACAAGGGGCTGCTGTCCAAGTCTTGCCGTCCCCACGAGTTGTGCGTCAATCCTCTTTATGTCATTTTTCCTCCACTGCTTCTGCCTCCTCAACCTCCTCTCGGTCTTCCACCTGCACCCAAAGCCTGTCTGGTCATGCCACAAGCTTTCTAACTGCGCAGAAGGGATCCTGCACACCTCCTTACTATGCTGGCAGTAGGGCTCAACGTCATCAGGCGGTTTTTACATTGAAATGTCTGGGAAATGTGAGTCACACAGCTGAGGAGTTGTGGTCAGCTCTGGAGAACCAATTTCATGAATGGTTGTCTCCACTGGACCTGAAACCAGGGAAGGCCGTGTGCGACAATGCTGCAAACCTGGGTGCGGCCCTTCGCCGGGGCAATGTCACACACGTGCCTTGTATGGCTCACGTGTTGAACCTGGTTGTCCAGCAATTTTTAGCCCACTATCCCAGACTAGATGGCCTTCTGCAGAGGGCACGGTCGCTGTGTGCTCACTTCCGCCGTTCGCATCCCGCAGCTCAGCGACTTACATCTCTACAGAAGTCGTTGGGCCTGCCACTTCACCGGCTAAAATTCGATGTGCCTACCCGGTGGAATTCAACTCTGCACATGTTGCAGCGACTGTGGCAGCACCGACAAGCCCTGGTGCAATACGTTCTGACGTATAGCCTGGGCCAACGAGATTCAGAGGTGGGGCAAATCACGCTGGAGGAGTGGTCTCAGATCAGGGACCTATGCACCCTTCTGCACAGTTTTGAAATGGCGACGAAGATGTTTAGTGCTGACGATGCCATTATCAGCATGACTATTCCGGTGATTTACATGCTGGAGCACATGTTAAACAGAATTCGGAGTCAGGTGGTGGCACAAGAGGAGGTGGAGGAAGTAGAGGAGGAGGAGTTGTATGCGGAAGGGCTAACATCTGCAAGGTCCAGACGGTCGGCAGCACCAAGGCGGCAGGCATGTGAGGGTGGGGGAGATGGTTTAACCAGGGCGCATGGTAGCAGCCAAACTAGTGAGGAAGGTGCAGGAGCCCAGGAAGAAGTGGAGGACGAACTGATGGAAGACTCATCAGATGAGGGAGACCTTGATCACATTTCTGTTGTGCGAGGTTGGGGGGAGAGGACAGAGGAAGGAAGCATGATTGTTACCTCGCCACCAACACAACAGGGACTTGGTGCTCCTGGATGCGCAACACACATGAGTGCCTTCTTGCTGCACTACCTGCAACATGACCCTCGAATTGTGAGAATTAGAAATAATCCTGACTACTGGGTTGCCACACTGTTAGATCCCCGGTACAAAAGTAAATTTGCAGAAATTATTCCTGCCATAGAAAGGGATGCACGCATGCAGGAGTATCAGCAGAGACTGTTGCAGAATCTTACATGTGCTTTTCCACAAAATACCAGTGGTGCACGTAGTGAATCTCACAGTTCCAACTTGCCAACCGTGGGACCGTCAAGTGTTCAGCACTCAAACCGTAACAGAACCACAGTATCTGCTGGTAACATCAATTTTGCGGAATCATTTCACCACTTTTTTAGCCCATCCTTTGCAAGGCCACAGGAGACAAGAAGTCTGACACATAGTCAACGCCTAGAGACGATGGTACAGGAGTATCTCCAAGTAAACATTGAAGCCACGACTGTGTCACTGGACCCTTGCTCTTTTTGGGCTTCCAATCTGGATAAATGGCCGGAGCTAGCCACTTACGCCTTGGAGATCTTGTCATGCCCCGCAGCCAGCGTTCTGTCTGAACGTGTGTTCAGCGATGCTGGTGGTGTGCTGACAGATAAGCGCACGCGGCTCTCCACTGATAATGTAGACAGACTCACGTTCATAAAGATGAACAAATCATGGATCCGAAACGACTTTTCTACCCCTGTGTCATCCTGGGGAGAGTAAAAGCTTGATGATTGGTTAAAATCACCCTACCAACCGTTTTAAGCTTTCAAATTACTAATCATGTTTATCTGTATCTTGACTGGAAAATAATTTGGGCTTTGTAGCAGTGTGCAGCACTGATCCTATTAGGCCATCTATAATAAGCTTCACCAGATTTAAAATTAAAAATAATTTTTAGCTGCATCTAGCCCGGAAAATAATTTTGGGGCTCCGAGATGCGCAAGACACATAAGTGCCTTCTTGCTGCACTACCTGCAGCATGACCCTCATATTGTCAGAATTCGAAGTAATCATGACTACTGGGTTGCCACACTCTTAGATCCCCCAAACTTTTCGATCAACCTTTTCATTTTAATAAAGACCAAAAAAATGGTCATTTTTGAAATTATAAGCATTAGCAGGTTGTTAGAAACTGAAATCAAACAGTTTTCAACTCAAAACTTTATTCTAGGTGATGTTACATTTTCACATAGGACCCCTTGTTCGAAAGGAGCTTCTGAACTCTCTCGTCCATTGAATTTGTCAGGTTTTGGATGGTTTCTGCTTCAATTGTTTTGCATGAGGACAGAATACCCTCCCAGAGCTGTTGCTTAGATGTGAACTGCCTCCCGCCATCATAGACACTCCTTTTAATGATGCTCCAAAGGTTCTGAATGGGGTAGAGGTCAGGGGAGCATGGGGGTCACACCATAAGTTTGTCCCCTTTTATGCCCATATCAGCCAGAGATGCAGATGTTTTATGTGCAGCATGAGATGGTGCATTATCATGCAGAAAAATGATCTTGCTGTGAAATACACGGTTCTTCTTCTTGAACCATGGCAGGAAGTGCTGTTTGAGAAAATCCACATACATTATGGAGTTCATCTTTAGCACCTTCAGGGATCCTAAAGGGGCCGACAATCTCTCTCCCCATGATTCCAGCCCAAAACATTACTCCACCTCCTCCTTGTTGGCGCTGTAGCCGTGTTTGCGTGGGGTGTCCATCAACCAGCCATCCTCCACTCCATCCATCTGGACCATCGAGCGCTGCACGGCACTCATCCGTGAACAAAACAGTTTTGAAATCAGTCTTCATGTAATGTTTGGCCCACTGGAGCCGTTCCTGCTTGTGTGAAGTGGATAGAGGAGGTCGACAGGATGGCGTATGCACAGCTGCAAACCTCTGAAGGACCCTGCATCTTGTTGTTCGGGGGACGTTGGAGGCACAAGCAGCTTCAAAAACTTGTCTGCTGCTATGACAAGGCTTTTTTGCCGCTGCTCTTTCAACCTGACGTAATTGCCTGTAGGAAAGAGTCCTCAATTTTCCCTTATCAGCACGCACACGTGTGTACTGTGAATCAGCTACATACTTCTTGATTGCCAAGACACTTCATCCTGATCATCGCACAATGTTGATTGTAGTCATGCCTTGACCTAAACACTCCATAATTTGTTGCTTCTCAGCAGCCGACACATCCTTTTTCTTTCCCATTTTGGCAGAAAATGTAGGCTGCTTAATAATATGAGAGAGCCTTCTTAAGTAGTCTTGCCTTTCATTGGACACACCTGCCAAACTAATTAGCACAGGTGTCTGCAATTGCTTACAGTGATATAAAGAGCCCTGACACACATCACCATCAATGAGTTTAACTGACAAACAAACAAATTCTTGCCTTATCACTCCTAAACACTTTTAGCATAATAATTTGGAACACGGTGTACATGTGCTTTTCCACAAAACACCAGTGGTTCACGTAGTGAATCTTACAGTTCTAACTTGCCAACCGTGGTCTGTATGGAATTGTTCAATAAAGGGCCCAAAATTAAGATAACATAGATGGGAGAGGTCTCTATGAATAGGAATTCCTAAGTATTTGATACCCTGTGAGGGCCAGGCAAAGGGAAAGTTGGACTGGATGGAATCCTATATGGATTTAGGGAGGGAGACATCGAGGGCCTCAGACTTCGCTGCATTGATTTTAAAATTTTACCATGTAACAAAGTGATCTATTTCAGCCATAACAGCAGGGATGGATATATGTGATTGAGTGATATATACTAGGACATCATCAGCAAATAGAGAGCACTTGTACTCGGTGCCTCCCACCTCAATCCACCTAATATTGGGGTTATGGCGAATTGATGAGAGCAGGTGCTCCGTCACTAGGATGTATAAGAGAGGGGACAGAGGACATCCCTGCCTTGTCCCATTGGTGATTGTGAAAGGTGATGAAAATGTTCTGACGCACCCCCTGGGCCTTGGGACACCCGGAGCCGGACCCTTTTTGGTGGATGCTGGTGGTTGTAGTCTTCGTGGCGGCGATCCGGTTCCGTGGCTCAGGGCGGTCAAACCAGTGGCGGAACTATTTATGTGGTTTTGATGTTTAAATGTCCGACTACGCCACCCGTGGACTGCAGGTAACGGCTGCCCACGTCGTACTGTGCTCACCAGGTGAGGGGCTCAGACAACTCCCAGATAACTTTGGAGCACTTCACAGGACCCCCTTTGTGTGTCCTTTGTCTGGCCTTTCTTACCAACACTTCTGTCCGGCTGCCTCGGGCCTCCTCTTGGTAAACTTGGCGCCAGTTTCCCTGACCCTATGTGGTGCCTTCCTAGCGGGTGGAGCAAGGGGCTGCGCCACATAAAATGTCAGAGCCTCCGGTTTCTAGCTGAGGGTCGTTTCCTGCCTCCACTAGTTCGGGGACCGGTCTCCCACTTTGGCCTGACCCCTCCACGCAGGTGGATTCGGGCGTGCGGTGGCGACTCGCCCGTCCGCACCCCTGGGATCCCTTCATTCCTCGTTCCTGGAGCCTTCTCCGCTCCTCTTCCTTCCTTCTCCCTCTTGCAGGCCTGGGCCTCTGTTACTAGGCCCGCCTCCGGAGCAGAGCTCATGCAGAGCCCCTGCTCCCTGCCACTTCTGCTCAGACTTCTCTGCACTGAACTAAGATGGTGCCCACCTTTTATACTCCCTTCTCAATGCACCCAGGAATTGCTTCCTCCCTGCTCCTGCACTGCAGGGTTCCCCTTCCTCAGTGTTCCCTCCCCCCACTCCAGCCAGGGACAGGGACTGTCGTGCCCATCTCAGGGGCATATTGGTCGCCCTGCCCCACGGCAATGTGGTGTAATGCATGCAGGTGTCGGGTCCTGATCCACACTCCATCCTTATCTGAGAGTGAGATATCACACCTCTGGGTGAGGTGCAATACGTCTGTAGCAACCGAGCCCTCGGTGCTACAGTTCCATTTATCTTCAGCCTAGGTGACGTATTGTGATACAGGGCTGTGATTTTGGCTATAAAAGGGTCCCCTAGACCCCTACCCCAAGCTTTTTAAGAGAATCATATATGGCGTGCCAGGAGACTCTATGGAATGCTTTCTCAGCATCCAACGAGAGTATCTACTTACAAATTTTTAACTGCATCTAGCCCAGGAAATACTTTGTGCCTAGTAGCAGTGTCTGCTAGTCAGCGGATTAACCCGGCTGTTAAGCAAGCTACACCACCTGTAGTTTGGACACTTAATTTTTTCAAAGGAAATGCTTCGGGACCACGGGATACTTAGTGAAGAGCATCAGGAGGCACCCCAAGGCATAGGGGCTGGGACTGGCACTAGGATGCCTTGCGGTGGACAGCCGAGCTCGATCCTTATAAAAGCTTTTTAACTGCAGCAGCTTTAGTGGACGCTACTGGAGCTGGAATTACACGGCTGCTGGCATGAGACTTGCCCTCCAATAGATCCTTGTAAATGGATTTAAAGTGTATTCATTCAAATTAGAGGGACAATTTAAATTAAAAAGCTTAGAGCTGCCTCCACCACAGGGGGGCTCTCTCGACCCACCAGCGGACAGGCACCAGTATTGGGAGAGGGGGGCTGGCCGTCAGGGTTCACCGCGGCTCTGGCACAAACCCGGCGACACGGAGGTGGCACGGGCAGGAGCGGACTGGCCGTCTCGGCTTCTCACTTTTTGGATTTTAGAAGGGCATGACATGCCTATATCTGTGTCTCCCCCTCCTTTTACTCCTCCACCTCTTTTCTTTTCGCATGACTATATGTACTTGTCACTTTTCCATGTGTTAGTTGTGTCTTCTGAGCAGTTTGTCAGCTTTTGGACACCTTTGAAGGTGTTTTCTATGTGTTTCTATGTGTTTTTGTTTGCCTGCCATTGGTTTTAACGGTGTTCGAAGGTGTTCGAGAAACAGTTCGACGAACAGTTCGGCGAACACACGGGTGTTCGACGAACCGAACTCGAACACTACGGGGGTGGCTCAACACTAATCATTTCCTCGTCTGGATTCACAGAAGCGCTGGAGTCGACCTCTGATTCCCAGGCAATAGTATGAGTAAACAACTCTGCAGACTCAACCATCTGTTCTACCTCATACTCAGACGGGCAGCTGGAGATTTGGGAGCTGTGAGGAAGCAAGTGCGATTGGGGTGACACCTTTGAGGACTGGAGTATTTGTGATGTTGAAGTTGATGTGGAGGAGAGCCCACTTAAAGGAACACTTGATATCCGTTGAAGCACCTGCTGTTTTTGTGCCTCATCTGGAATTTGTAGCGATTGGCGTGGCCGTAAGAAAGGGATCTTATCACATTGTCCGCTAAAAGAAGTAGACATTTTAGTTTGGCTGGAAGATGGTCTTTCTTCTGCAGATGTTACTGTTGTCTTAACACCTACCCGACGGACACAACCTTTTTTCCGCTTCCCAACACGCCTATTCCCCTTTCCACCAGCAGCAGGCCTTTTTCCACTCATTTTGGTGGTTAACTAATTCACAACTCTGGAGTTGTTTGCACAAAAAATCAATGGATGGGAACCGAGCAGAGCTGAGTGGCCAAACTGTGGTATTAGCCCAAAACTATTGGCTGGGTTAGATGCAGAAAAAAATTATTTTTAATTTGCAACCTGATGGAGGTCAGTATAGATGGACTAATAGTACAAGTCCCACACACTGCTAGAAGCCTAAATATTTTTTCACAGGTAGATGCAGAAAAAAATTATATTCAATTTGCAACCTGATGGAGGTCAGTATAGATGGACTAATAGAACAAGTCCCACACACAGCTAGAAGCCCAAATATTTTTTCAGAGGTAGATTCAGAAAAAATATATATTCAGTTTGCAACCTGATGGAGGTCAGTATAGATGGACTAATAGAGAAAGTCCCACACACTGCTAGAAGGCCAAATATTTTTTCAGAGCTAGATGCAGACAAAAAAATTTTTTTAATTTGCAACCTGATGGAGGTCAGTATAGATGGACTAATAGAGAAAGTCCCACACACTGCTAGAAGGCCAAATATTTTTTCAGGTAATCAAGGTAGGGAGAGAGGCAAGAGGTCTGGTCATCTTAGTTATACAGGCCGGGGGAAACAATCTAGGTCATCACAAGAGCGCATAACTAATGGCAATAATGAAACTAGACACTGAGCGCTTCAGAGAATTTTTCACAAAACTAACTATAGTATGGTCAGAGATTGTGCCGATAGCGGTATGGCAAGGTGCGCGAGACATCACGGCCATCGAACGGACAAGGCGGGTAATACATATTCGGATGGCAAAATTTAGAAGAGACAGAGGCGGTGTAGTGATTACACACCTACAACTGGAAGGAGATAAAGCAGGCCTCATACGGCCCGACGGTGTTCACTTAATGGATATTCGACAGGACATATTCCTGTCAGGACTCCAGGACGGAGTGGAACAAGCGTTAAGAGTGATGGGTGGGGGTCAGAGTCCTGCATACGAGTACGCAGGATCCTCCGTGGCCTGGAAATAGAAAGGACATGTTGAAGAGTTACACTTGTTGGCCAACTTGCCGGAGTGGAGACCCAGGGCATGCTGCAACAAGCTGAATTATTTTATAAATAAAATGCCTTTCTAATGGAATGAGTATAAAAAGTTAATAAAGCTGTGACCGATCCTCACCCATCCAGTTGTAAGAGTTACATTATTGTATTGTCAAGGAAAGGGGGGCGGTAGGGGGGCTGAGAGTCTGGGTTTGGTTAGGGGTCCCCACAGTCTGCCTAGGCTAGATGCATTTAAAAATTCTTATTAGATACACAGGCGGTGCAGCTTGCTTCGCAGCTGGGCTACTACGCCCAAAGTATTGCCTAGGCTAGATGCAGTTAAAAATTCTACGCTGACTAGCAGACACTGAAGCTTTGGAGCAGACCTCTGAGTAAACAGCTCTTCAGACTCAACAATCTGTGTTACCCAAAGCCATAGTGTATGTAGTTTCTTACAGTTAAAAAAGGGGGGGGGCGACCCAATCCACTTGAAATTGACGGTGCCGACGCCACATAAGACACAGCAAGGGGACTCCAAAAAGAGTCTCCATTTTTTCCAAAAATTGTGGCACAGACACCACTTAACACTAGAACGCATACCTGGGTCCTCGCAGGCCTGCCCTGTTAATTGTTTTCTATTTTCTGCAAGATTACTTTAGTTAGAATTTTGAAACTCTAGGTATTCTTCATGCATATAGTTGTTTGTCATTTGAGTTTGAGTTATTCCATGTTATTTGCACACAGTTGCTTAAAACGGTTGGTGAGGTGATTTTACCAAATCCTCAAGCTTTTAGTCTCCCCAGGATGACACAGTGGAAGAAAAGTCCTTGCGAATCCATGATTTGTTCATCTTTATGAACGTGAGTCTGTCTATATTCTCAGTGGACAGCCGCTTGCGCTTATCTGTCAGCACACCACCAGCAGCGCTGAACACACGTTCAGAGAGAATGCTGGCTGCAGGGCATGACAAGATCTCCAAGGTGTGAGTGGCGAGCTCCGGCCATTTTTCCAGATTCTAATCCCAAAATGAGCAAGGGTCCAGTGACACAGTAATGGCTTCGATGTTCACTTGTACCATCGTCTCTAGGCGTTGACTATGTGTCAGACTTCTTGTCTCCTGTGGCCTTGCAAAGGATGGTCTAAAAAAGTGGTTAAACGAATCCACAAAATTGCTGTTACCAGCAGATACTGTGTTACTGTTACGGTTTTCTGTCAAGGTCTTCCTCATCTGATGAGTCTTCCATGCCCATCGCCAGTTCGTCCTCCACTTCTTCCTCGGCTCCTGCACCTTCCTGAACAGTTTGGCTGCTACCATGCGCCCTGGTTAATCCGTGTCCCCCACCCTCCCATGCCTGCCACCTTGGTGCTGCCGACCGTCTGGACCTTGGAGATGTTATCCCTTCCGCATACTACTCCTCCTCTACTTCCTCCACCTCCTCTTGTCCCACCACCTGACTCTGAATTCTGTTTAACATGTGCTCCAGCATGTAAATCACCGGAATAGTCATGCTGATAATGTCATAGTCGTCAGCACTAAACATCTTCGTCGCCATTTCAAAACTGTGCAGAAGGGTGTGTGGCGCTCCCCTGAGGGTTCAGTCGCCACAGAGTTACTGCATCTCACCCAGAGGTGTGGTATCTCACCATCAGGTAAGGAAGGCGTATGGCTCGGTACCCTAACACCTGCATCCAACACATACCCGCAGTTGGGGTAGGGCGAGATTGCTCCTAAGGGAGAACACAGTCCCAGGTCCCTAGCTGGGGGGAGGGTGCTATGTAGTGGGTGCTTAGGGGAGCAGCTAAGGGGAGCACATGACAGGGAGAGTATAAATAGGAAGCCATCTTAGAAAGAGCAAACCAGGCAGAGGAGGAGAAGTGACAGGAGCAGAGGCTCTGCATGAGCTCTGCTCCGGAGGCGGGCCTAGCCTGGGAGGCCCAGGACTGAAGGAGAGAAGAGAGGAGTGGGAGCAGGAAGGCTCCAGGAACCGAAGGGACCCTAGGGGTACGGGCCTTGCAGGAGGCCACCCGTACGCCCGCTGCTACCAGGAGTTAGAGGGGTCAGGCCAGATAAGGGGAACCGGTCCCTCAACTAGCGGAGAAACAGCAAGGCTCAACTAGAAACCGGAGGCTGCAGCATTTCTTGTACTGCAGGCCAAAGTCCACACCAGTCTCACTAAGAAGGTAGCCACATAAGACCCAGGGGACGAAACACAAGTCGCCCGCCAAGGCCCGAGGATACCGGATAGAAGTGTCACTGGGTGTGAGGTGCAGGGAGAAGGCCAGAGAAAGGACACACAGAAGGGGGTCCTGCTAAGTACTCCGGAGCTATCTGGGGGTGGACTGAGCCCCTCACCGAGTACGCACAGCACGACGGGGGAGATTGCTCTGGTACCTGTAATCTGGACTGCAACAACTGTGAGTAAAGATCTTGGGACTGCATCACACGGACTCTGTGTTCATTACTGACTCCCTGCACTACAACCACCATCATCCACCCACACTGCGCTGAAGCTACACTCTTCCTGTGGGGAGTAATAATACCATTGCTGCAAAACCACAAGCTTCAGAGGACTGTTCCGCAGCGGCGGCCCCTTTGGCCGCACTCCACAGGTGGCATAGTCGGACATTATAAAACCCATATATACAAATTACCGTTGGATTGACTGCCCTGGGTCACGGACCTGGTCACCGCGACAGTGACTACAACCCCCAGCATCTACCGGCCCGGCTCCGGGTACCCCACGGCCCAGAGGGCGCGTCAACTTCATAGGTCCCTGATCTGAGACAACTCCTGCAGTGTGATTTGCCCCACCTCTGGATTTCGTTGGCCCAGGCTATACGTCAGAACGTATTGCACCAGGACTTGTCGTTGCAGCCACAGTCGCTGCAACATGTGCAGAGATGAAATCCACCGTGTCGACACATCGGATTTCACCCGGTGAACTGGCAGGCCCAACGACTTCTGTAGAGATTCAAGTCGTTGAGCTGCGGGATGCGAATGGCGGAAGTGAGCACACAGCGACCGTGCCCTCTGCAGAAGGCCATCTAGTCCGGGATAGTGGGCTAAAAATTGCTGCACAGCCAGGTTCAACATGTGAGCCATACAAGGCACGTGTGTGACATTGCCCTGGCGAAGGGCCGCACCCAGGTTTGCAGCATTGTCGCACACGGCCTTCCCTGGTTTCAGGTCCAGTGGAGACAACCATTCATGAAACTGGGTCTCCAGAGCTGACCACAACTCCTCAGCTGTGTGACTCACATTTCCCAGACATTTCAAAGTAAACACTGATGCCATTGAGCCCTGCTGCCAGCATAGTAAGGAGGTGTGCAGTATTCCTTCTGCGCAGTTAGAAAGCAGGTGGCATTACCAGACAGGTATCGAAAATCCTCTGTGTCCACCAGGCGGAAAGGCAGCATTTCTGTAGCCAACACCTTGCAGATGGTGAAATTCAACCTCTTAGCTTTGTCATGGCTAGGAGGAAATGTTCTTTTACTTGTCCACATCTGAGGGACCGAGGGCTGGCTGTTGTGCTTAGACGGGGTTGAGTAGGGTGTCCCCGGCAAACTGCCGGTCTGTGAGGAAGATGCAGGCGGACATGTTAGGTTGCCTTGATCCAAAGGTGGTGCTCTCGATGTCAGAGAGCGTTCAACACCAGCCGGTGTTTCCAATTCCATATGAACTGACGACCTGCCAATCAAACTGGCTGTTGCGGGTAAAGAGGTGGCAGGTCTGCGTCCAAAAACATGTGTGACTGCTGTCCCCCCAGTCACAGAAGATGAAAAGGCCGCGGATGCACAGGATAGGGCAGACTGTGGTTGGCCCAGCCTGCTAGGCCGCATTGTAGCACAGTGAGCTTCCCACTGCAACTTATGCTTCATATCCATGTGAGGGTTCATGCATGAAGTACTCAAACTATGGATTTTTTGGCCTCTACTTAGCTTTTGGTGACAAATATTACAGATAACTAGTGTTGAGCCACCCCCGTAGTGTTCGAGTTCGGTTCGGTTCGTCGAACACCCGTGTGTTCGCCAAACTGTTCGTCGAACACCTTTGAACACCGTTAAAACCAATGGCAGGCAAACAAAAACACATAGAAAACACCTTCAAAGGTGTCAAAAAGCTGACAAACTGCTCAGAAGACATAACTAACACATGGTAAAGTGACAAGTACATATAGTCATGCGAAAAGAAAAGAGGTGGAGGAGTAAAAGGAGGGGGAGACACAGATATAGGCATGTCATGCCCTTCTAAAATCCAAAAAGTGAGAAGCAGACACGGCCTGTCCGTTCCTGTTTGTGCCAGAGCCGCGGTGGACCCTGACGGCCAGCCCCCCTCTCCCAATACTGGTGCCTGTCCGCTGGTGAGTCGAGTCCCCCCGCGGTGGGGGGGGGTAACATCTGCAGAAAAAAGACCATCTTCCAGCCAAACTAACATGTCGACTTCTTTTCGTGGACAATGTGATACGATCCCTTTGTTACGGACACGCCCATCACTACAAATTCCAGATGAGGCACAAAAACAGCAGGTGCTTCAACGGATATCAAGTGCTCCTTCAAGTGGGCTCTCCTCCACCTCAATTTCAACATCACAAATACTCCAGTCCTCAGAGGTGTCACCCCAATCGCACTTGCTTCCTCACAGCTCCCAAGTCTCCAGCTGCCCGTCTGAGTATGGGGTAGCACAGATGGTTGAGTCTGCAGAGCTGTTTACTCATACTATAGCCTGGGAAACGGAGGTCTGCTCCAGAGCTTCTGTTAATCCAGATGAGGAAATGATCTGCACTGATGCCCAGAATCTTTATAAGTCGGATCCAGGACCAGATGAAGAAGGTTCTGAGCATAATGTAGACCCTCGTTCCCAAACTATAACTCCTGTTGGTGTAGACAATGATGAAGACGATGATGAGACTCAAATACCTGATTGGAGCGACAACTTGACTTTTCGGTCAGGGCAGGAAGAGGTTGGCTTTGAGGACGACGGGTGTGATAACACACAGGGTGATGATGACAACGTTGGAGATCCCACTTACTGTCAACCCACAGTCAGCCAGTCGATGAGGTCACCTGGGCCTTTGCCTGTCCTTGGGGATGTCGCGGTGGTCGGCTCCCTGGACCGTACCCTGGGGTCACTCTTTAAAAGGGTGGATAAATGTTAATTTTATAAGAGTTCGTGATGCCACCTGTGGTATCTGGTGAGAAGCACCAGCGCTGCAGCAGTCCACTGAGGCCCGTGATAAGGCAGCTCGATGGTATAGCTCCCCACAGGTGGAGTTAGGTCTCAGGGCAGCGTATGCAGGGGGAATGCAGGACAGGCGAGACCCAGCTGGGTCAGAGCAAGAACGGGAACGGACACGGTAGTCACTTCAGTACCTTTTACTGGAGGAAATTCAGGCATATCCCGGAGCACTGTAGGGTGAAGGGTCCATATCAGGATCCTCCCCAATGAGCGGGTGTAGGGCCTCCTGTTTCTTGCCTCTGCATAGTAATTTTCTGACCTGCCTGGAGCTAGGCCTAACTTTGTCTCTGTCCTGCGCTGGCTGACCTTGTGGTAGGGCCTTCTCTTGGAGTTCACACTCCCAGTATGCGGGGCCTAAGCGTCTCCTGGCTCTGTTACGTATCAGCACCTTAGCGATCCTGGGACTTGTAGTTCTCCAGGGATTCCGGTTATGCCTTACTGGGTCATAGAGATCCCGGTAAGCTCGGATCTGGTGTCCGGTAAATGCTTCGGGGTGAGCTGGTTAAGCTTCTCTGCCCCTTATGTACTAACTCGCCACTCGCCTTCGGCCTACTCGGGCCCTCACTAGGCTATACACACTAACGGCAGCTTGCCGCGCTTCACCGATCTTATGGCGCCGGCACACCTTAAGCTCTATCTGGGCTCCCTGAATCTAGCTAGCAGGAGGCTCGTGCTCCACTGCTGAACTATTAACTGAGCTCTCTAGACTAGACTGAGCTCCACTGCAGACTGACCTATCTTAGGCTTCTCTACTGCAGGAACTCTTCAGAGGATCTGAAGTGCCTAGCTCCACCTTCCCTATTTATATCCCTAACGGGCTCCCTCTGCTGGTCTGAGGTGGAAGGTGGAGATGTGTGAATGTTTATGGGGTTCTCTTGTGGAGGATTCCATCAATACACTCTTCTAGGATCTGTGATACCAAGCGCAGCGGGGCGTCACAGATGCTATTGATGACGAAGTTAGGTTGCACCTTCCTGGACAGAGACGGAGTACTGGAAGCACGTCAACAACTGCATCCTCAACCACAACTCTGCCTCTGACCACAAGTCGTAGTGGCTCTTCAGGTCGCATGGGCTCTAAGCCATGCATAGCCTGGGCATTTATTCAGATCGATAAGGATGACCCAACTCGTGTTATCTGTAATATTTGTCACCAAAAGCTAAGTAGAGGCCAAAAAATCCATAGTTTGAGTACTTCATGCATGTACCGTCACATGGATATGAAGCATAAGTTGCAGTGGGAAGCTCACTGTGCTACAATGTGGCCTAGCAGGCTGGGCCAACCACCGTCTGCCCCATCTTGTGCATCCGCGGCCTCTTCATCCTCTGTGACTGGGGGGACAGCAGTCACACATGTTTTTGGATGCAGACCTGCCACCTCTTTACCTGCAACAGCCAGTGTGATTGGCAGGTCGTCAGTTCATTGGGAAGTGGAAACACCTGCTGGTGTTGAGCGCTCTCTGACATCGAGAGCACCACCTTTGGATCAAGGCAACCTAACATGTCCGCCTGCATCTTCCTCACAGACCGGCAGTTTACCGGGGACACCCTACTCAACCCCGTCAAAGCACAACAGCCAGCCCTCGGTCCCTCAGATGTGGACAAGTAAAAGACCATTTCCTCCTAGCCATGAGAAAGCTAAGAGGTTGAGTTTCACCTTCTGCAAGCTGTTGGCTACAGAAATGCTGCCTTTCCGCCTGGAGGACACAGAGGATTTTCGAGACCTTATGTCCGTCGCAGTGCCCCAGTACCAGATGCCCAGTCGGCATTACTTCTCAAAGAAAGGTGTGCCTGCGCTCCACCAGCATGTCGCACACAACATCACCGCTTCTTTGAGAAACTCTGTGTGTGACAGGGTGCATTTCACCACAGACACTTGGACGAGTAGGCATGGACAGGGGCGTCACATGCCGCTGACTGGGCATTGGGTAACTATGGTGACATCAGGACAAGGGGCTGCTGTCCAAGTCTTACCGTCCCCACGAGTTTTGCGTCAATTCTCTTTATCTCGAAGTTCCTCCACTGCTTCTGCCTCCTCAACCTCCTATCGGTCCTCCACCTGCACCCAAAGCCTGTCTGGTAATGCCACCTGCTTTCTAACTGCGCAGAAGGAATCCTGCACACCTCCTTACTATGCTGGCAGCAGGGCTCAACAGCATCAGTGTTTACTTTGAAATGTCTGGGAAATGTGAGTCACACAGCTGAGGAGTTGTGGTCAGCTCTGGAGACCCAGTTTCATGAATGGTTGTCTCCAGTGGACCTGCAACCAGGGAAGACCGTGTGCTACAATGCTGCAAACCTGGGTGCGGCCCTTCGCCGGGGCAATGTCACACACGTGCCTTGTATGGCTCACGTGTTGAACCTGGTTGTCCATAAATTTTTAGCCCACTATCCCGGACTAGATGGCCTTCTGCAGAGGGCACGGTCACTGTGTGCTCACTTCCGCCGTTCGCATCTCGCAGCTCAACGACTTACATCTCTACAGAAGTCGTTGGGCCTGCCAGTTCACCGGCTGAAATGCGATGTGCCGACACGGTGGAATTCAACTCTGCACATGTTGAAGCGACTGTGGCAGCACGGACAAGCCCTGGTGCAATACGTTCTGACGTATAGCCTGGGCCAACGAGATCCAGAGGTGGGGCAAATCACGCTCCAGGAGTGGTCTCAGATCAGGGACTTATGAAGTTGACGCGCCCCCTGGGCCGTGGGGTACCCTGAGCCGGGCCGGAAGACGCTGGGGGTTGTAGTCACTGTGGCGGTGACCCGGTCCGTGACCCAGGGCGGTCAATCCAATGGTAATTTGTATATATGGATTTTATAATGTCCGACTACGCTACCTGTGGAGTGCGGCCAAAGGGGCCGCCGCTGCGGAACAGTCCTCTGAAGCTGGTGGTTTTGCAGCAATGGTATTATTACTCAGCACAGGAAGAGTGTAGCTTCAGGGCAGTGTGGGTGGATGATGGTGTTTGTAGTGCAGGGAGTCAGTAATGAACACAGAGTCCGTGTGATGCAGTCCCAAGATCTTTACTCACAGTTGTTGCAGTCCAGATTACAGGTACCAGAGCAATCTCACCCGTCGTGCTGTGCGTACTCAGTGAGGGGCTCAGTCCACCCCCAGATAGCTCCGGAGTACTTAGCAGGACCCCCTTCTGTGTGTCCTTTCTCTGGCCTTCTCCCTGCACCTCACACCCTGTGACACTTCTATCCGGTATCCTCGGGCCTTGGCGGGCGACTTGTGTTCCGTCCCCTGGGTCCTATGTAGCTACCTTCTTAGTGAGACTGGTGTGGACTTTTGCCTGCATTACATGAAATGCTGCAGCCTCCGATTTCTAGTTGAGCCTTGCTGTTTCTCCTCTAGTTGAGGGACCGGTTCCCCTTATCTGGCCTGACCCCTCTACCTCCTGGTAGCAGCGGGAGTACGGGTGGCCTTCTGCACGGCCTGTAGCCCTAGGGTCCCTTCGGTTCCTGGAGCCTTCCTGCTCCCACTCCTCTCTTCTCTCCTTCAGTCCTGGGCCTCCCAGGCTAGGCCCGCCTCCGGAGCAGAGCTCATGCCGAGCCTCTGCTCCTGTCACGTTTTCTCCTCTGACTGGCTTGCTCTTTCTAAGATGGCTTCCTATTTATACTCTCCCTGTCATGTGCTCCCCTAAGCTGCTGCCCTAAGCACCCACTACATAGGACCCTCCCACCAGCCAGGGACCTGGGACTGTGTTCTCCCTTAGGAGCAATCTCGCCCTACCCCCACTGCGGGTATGTGTTGGATGCAGGTGTTAGGGTCCCGAGCCATACGCCTTCCTTACCTGAGGGTGAGATACCACACCTCTGGGTGATATGCAGTAACTCTGTGGCGACTGAACCCTCAGGGGCGCCACACACCCTTCTGCACAGTTTTGAAATGGCGACGAAGATGTTTGGTGCTGACGACGATGCCATTATCAGCATGACTATTCCGGTGATTTACAAGCTGGAGCACACATTAAACAGAATTCAGAGTCAGGTGGTGGGACAAGAGGAGGTGGAGGAAGTAGAGGAGGAGTAGTATGCGGAAGGGATAACATCACCAAGGTCCAGACGGTTGGCAGCACCAAGGCGTCAGGCATGGGAGGGTGGGGGACACGGATTAACCGGGGCGCATGGTAGCAGCCAAACTGTTGAGGAAGGTGCAGGAGCCGAGGAAGAAGTGGAGGATGAACTGGCGATGTGCATGGAAGACTCATCAGATGAGGGAGACCTTGATCACATTTCTGCTGTGCGAGGTTGGGGGGAGAGGGCAGAGGAAGGAAGCATGATTCTTACCTCACTACCAACAAAACAAGGACTAGGTCCTCCTGGATGCGCAAGACACATGAGTGCCTTCTTGCTGCACTACCTGCAACATGACCCTTAGATTGCAGAATTCGAAGTAATCCTGACTACTGGGTTGCCACACTCTTAGATCCCCGGTACAAAAGTAAATTTGCCGAAATAATTCCTGCCATAAAAAGGGATTGACGCATGCAGGAGTATCTGCAGACGCTGTTGCAGAATCTTACATGTTCTTTTCCACAAAACACCAGTGGTGCACGAAGTGAATCTCACAGTTGTAACTTGCCAACCGTGGGACTGTCGAGTCTTCATCACTCAAACCGTAACAGTAACACAGTATCTGCTGGTAACAACAATTTTGTGGAATCGTTTCACCACTTTTTTAGACCATCCTTTGCAAGGCCACAGGAGACAAGAAGTCTGACACATAGTCAATGCCTAGAGAGGATGGTGCAGGAGTATCTCCAAGTGAACATCGAAGCCATGACTGTGTCACTGGACCCTTGCTCATTTTGGTATTCCAATCTGGAAAAATGGCCGGAGCTCGCCACTCACGCCTTGGAGATCTTGTCATGCCCTGCAGCCAGTGTTCTCTCTGAACGTGTGTTCAGCGCTGCTGATGGTGTGCTGGCAGATAAGCGCACGCGGCTGTCCACTGAGAATGTAGACAGACTCACGTTCATAAAGATGAACAAATCATGTATTTGCAAGGACTTTTCTAACCCTGTGTTATCCTCGGGAGACTAAAAGCTTGAGGATTTGGTAATATCACCTCACCAACAGTTTTAAGCAACTGTGGGACAATTGCTGTCACTTAACCCTAGAAGGCATGACCATAAAAATCTACACTTTCACATACCTGGGGCCTTTTAGGCCCGTGTGCAAATAGCATGGAATAACTCAAACTCAAATGACAAACAACTATATGCATGAAGAATACCTAGAGTTTCAAAATTCTAAATAAAGTAATCTTGCAGAAAATAGAAAACAATTAACAGGGCGGGACTGCGAGGCCCCAGGTATGCGTTCTAGGGTTAAGTGGTGTCTGTGCCACAATTTTGGGAAAAAATGGAGACTTTTTTTGGAGTGCCCTTGCTTTGTCTTATGTGACGCTGGCATCGTCAATTCCAGGTGGGTTGGGTCGCTCCCCTCCCCTTTTAACTGTAAGAAACTACATACACTATGGCTTGGGATAGCACAGATGGTTGAGTCTGAAGAGCTGTTTACTCAGAGGTCTGCTCCAAATCTTCAGTGTCTGCTAGTCAGCGTAGAATTTTTTACTGCATCTAGCCTAGGCAATACTTTGGGCGTAGTAGCCCAGCTGCGAAGCAAGCTGCACCGCCTGTGTATCTAATAAGAATTTTTAAATGCATCTAGCCTAGGCAGACTGTGGGGACCCCCAACCAAACCCAGACGCTCAGCCCCCCTACCGCCCCCCTTTCCTTGACAATACAATAATGTAACTCTTACAACTGGATGGGTGAGGATCAGTCACAGCTTTATTAACTCTTTATACTCATTCCATTAGAAAGGCATTTTATTTCTAAAATAATTCAGCTTGTTGCAGCATGCCCTGGGTCTCCACTCCGGCAACTTGGCCAACAAGTGTAACTCTCCAACATGTCCTTTCTATTTCCAAGCCACGGAGGATCCTGTGTACTCGTATGCAGGACTCTGACCCCCACCCATCACTCTTAACGCTTGTTCCACTCCGTCCTGGAGTCCTGACAGGAATATGTCCAGTCCAATATCCATTAAGTGAACACCGTCGGGCCGTATGAGGCCTGCTTTATCTCCTTCCAGTTGTCGGTGTCGTATCACTACACCGCCTCTGTCTCTTCTAAATTTTGCCATCCGAATATTTATTACCCGCCTTGTCCGTTCGATGGCCGTGATGTCTCGCGCATCTTGCCATACCGCTATCGGCACAATCTCTGACCATACTATAGCTAGTTTTGTGAAAAATTCTCTGAAGCGCTCAGTGTCTAGTTTCATTATTGCCATTAGTTATGCGCTCTTGTGATGACCTAGGTTGATTCCCCCGGCCTGTATAACTAAGATGACCGGACATCTTGCCTCTTTCCCTACCTTGATCACCTCCATTAGTACCTGTGGCCATAGCAGGCCTCTAATGCCTCTCCAGTTGAAATATGTGTTATGAAACTCTAATTTCCTCCCGCCTGGGCGGACTTTCGCCCTTTTTTCTGCCCAATATATATATATGAGTGGCCTATCATCCACACTGTTGGCTTAGCGTCACCTGTAAAAGAAACAAACCACGTTAAGATAACAAGTCCGGTCTTAAGTATGTTGCAAACACGTGGATCGCCATCTCCCTATCCTCTGAACTTCCGTTTCTGACAGTCCTGCTCTTGCTGCTTCCGTGGCCGCGCCTATGCGGAATGAGTGTGTCCCGTAATCTTTGGGGTGGTTCCCTGCCGATGTTATGCATTTATTAAATATAGCTTGGAGCTGGTATCTTGATAATGGCGTTCCATCAATGTGTGATAGGAAGAAATTACTTTGTGATCTGATGGTTAGATATGTTTTTACTATTGTTACCCGACTCAGTGTACCGTTTGTGGGTTGTAGAAGTACCCAAGTGCCCCTGCCCGCTGGAACCGTTTTCGATTTGTGTATGCGTAGACGTATTGCATTATTGGCTATGACTACGTCCTGGTGTAATAAGCCTCCACTGGTGGTAATTTTGGATTGAGGGACTAATTCGCTTATGCATAGCGCCCCGATGAAGGCGATCACAAATGCAGTAGACAGTAGTGTTGCTTCAAAATGTGAGTGTCATGTTAATGGTGTTAGGGATATGATGTGAGAAATCTGTTTTAGTGACATGGGACGGGACGTCTACACTCCTGACTTGGCTGACCCCTTTTCCACCCTTTTATGGATTGTCTGATGATGAATCTTTTTCACATCTCCCCAATTCAGTAGTTGGAAGTGAAATGCTACTCCGGTCAGACACCGCTGCGCTGACGCCCCTGATATGCCCCTCTCATTAGCTGGTGGAGAAATTCTATGGTGACTTGTGATCTGGCTTGTTTACATTGGTCAACCCGTCTGCCTGCTACTAGTCGTATCCACTCTTCCCATGCCTTACCGTATGCTTGCCACGTCGACGGGGCAACTGACGCTCTGATTAATGGCATCAACTATTCGCCACTAGATCCCATTGGGAAGGTGGGCAACTGTTGCCCGATGGGTGGGCGTTGTGGAAGAGCTCTGTGAAAATCTGCCAATTGAATTGTTATAAAGCGTTAGCAGCAGCTTTAGACCCCTCAGCATAGTGGCTAGCGTGGACCCATACATTGTGTTTTAGGCACAGGAATGCTAGCCTGGGTAGTAGGCCTAGCACTGGGAGAGACGATGATGCCATCTTATTAATGCAGTGCGCTAGGCTGGTGTTTTTTGTTATGAAGCGTATATTTTTGTAAGCCAGGAGCGCGCCCCATATTTCTATTGCTACAACTATTGGGAAGAAAAATTATTTTCAGGGCTAGATGCAGCTAAAAATTATTATTAATTTAAAAGCTGGTGGAGCTTGGTTTAGATGGCCTAATAAAATGAGTCCCACACACTGCTAGAAGGCCAAATATTTTTTCAGAGGTAGATGCAGAAAAAAATTATATTCAGTTTGCAACCTGATGGAGGTCAGTATAGATGGACTAATAGAACCAGTCCCACACACTGCTAGAAGGCCAAATATTTTTTCAGACCTAGATGCAGATAAAAATTATTTTTAATTTGCAACCTGATGGACGTCAGTATAGATGGACTAAAAGAACAAGTCCCACACATTGCTAGAAGGCCAAATATTTTTTCAGAGCTAGATGCAGAAAAATATTATATTCAATTTGCAACCTGATGGAGGTCAGTATAGATGGACTAATAGAACAAGTCCCACACACAGCTAGAAGCCCAAATATTTTTTCAGAGGTAGATGCAGAAAAAAATTATATTCAGTTTGCAACCTGATGGAGGTCAGTATAGATGGACTAATAGAACAAGTTAGTGTTGAGCGAGCACTAAAATGCTCGGGTGCTCGAAGCTCGGGCCGAGCTCGCCGTGATACTCGGGTGCTCGACCCGAGCAATGAGCCCAATGTTAGTCTATGGGAGACTCGAGCATTTTTGCGGCGGCTCCCCCGGCAGTCTTTTAAAAGCCTAACAAGTGCCCAAAACGATAGTGACAGTGCTCAAATGACATGGGGACAGCATGGGGATCGCCCCAGGAAGCATTTCTGACCCCCAGGTCACTGCTGTCAACAACGTGGTCAGAGGTATTAATACACTTTTACAGGCTCAAAATAAAACGTTCAAAAACGAAAGTGAAAGTGCTTTCCTGTGAAATATGTTAAGGATAGTGTTGAGCGATACCTTCCGATATCAGGAAATATCGTATCGGATTGGATCGGGCCGATACCCAAAATGTATCGGATATCGCCGATTCCGATACAGGAAACCAATGCAAGTCAATGGGACACAAATATCGGAATGAAAATAAACCCTTTCTTTCCTTGTAGGTTAATTCTACATGAAGTAAAACAACTAAGAATAATGTAGAATGTATTACGCGAAAAGCCGGCAATTCATCAGCGGCATACACCGGTACCCGACAATTTACAACAGAATACTAGAGCTTCACACATAGATTAGATAGGTAGAAACATGTCAGTCACATATATGTGTGTGTACTGGGGTGTGCACGCGTCTTCTTGTGCTAAGTGGCTTCAGAGAGAAGTGGCAGTTATCTCAGAGGCCATGGACTAACATTCGTCTTCTTCTTCTCTTTCCACAGGTACATGCTCTGCATAATTCCCCTGCTCCTATGTATGCTGTCATCTAATGCTCTGCTGACCCATCTCTCTGGTACATGCTCTGCATAATTCCCCTGCTCCTATGTATGCTGTCATCTAATGCTCTGCTGACCCATCTCTCTGGTACATGCTCTGCATAATTCCCCTGCTCCTATGTATGCTGTCATCTAATGCTCTGCTGACCCATCTCTCTGGTACATGCTCTGCATAATTCCCCTGCTCCTATGTATGCTGTCATCTAATGCTCTGCTGACCCATCTCTCTGGTACATGCTCTGCGTAATTCCCCTGCTTCATCTGTCCCACTCCAATCAATATTCACATATGTTTGTCCCTTCCCCACTATATACCTTATCTGATTTTTAGAGGTGCTAAACTGCAGAGACTAGAGTCCTGGCTCTGTCTTTGATCACCCAGCCATCTCCTGTTGAAATGACCAGCTGTTAATTTATCCACAAGCCGTTCCCACAATGCCCTTCACCTGATATAGTTTAATGTGGCCTATATATTTAGACTCTCTGTAAGGGGTGCACGTGTGCTGGGGTGTGCACGCGTCTTCTTGTGCTAAGTGGCTTCGGAGAGAAGTGGCAGTTATTTCAGAGGCAGTTAGTCGGGGCAGGAGTCAGGTAACAAACACCTTGACCACTTACTCTCCTTTAACTATGTTTCTGTTAGCTCTCACTTTTTCCTCTATAGTCCTCCACTTTCTAATAACCCCTCAAATCCCTACACCAAGTAAGAAACTCTTCATCTCTCCCTCTATCCTCCCCATTCATCTCACCTCCTCCTCCAAATTATTCCTCAACATTCAATCCTGGATCTCCAAGCACAGACAGCCACCTCATGCTCTCTCTTGCTCCCACCTGCTAACACTTTCTCTGCTCCTCCTCACTGCTGGAGATATCTCTCCAAATCCTGGTCCTCCTCGCCATATCCCCACAGTCACTTCTACCTCCTATCCACGACCTTCCTCAAACTGTCGCAACCCTTCTAACCTCATACCCATCCAACTAATACCCACCTCCTCAGCTATACTAACAGGAGCTCTATGGAACGCTCGCTCTGTCTGCAACAAACTTTCCTTCATCCACGATCTTTTCATTACAAACAAACTCTCCTTCCTCGCCATCACCGAAACCTGGCTCACCCCCTCTGACACAGCCTCCCCAGCTGCCCTTTCATATGGCGGATTCCACCTTTCCCACACCCCCCGCCCCAATGGCAAACATGGTGGAGGCGTAGGTTTCCTCCTATCAGAACTCTGCGCTTTCACCAAAATCCCACTGCCACCCTCCGTTACACTCCCCTCTTTTGAGGTGCACTGTGTGCGCATCTATTCCCCCTCCAACCTCCAACTGGCCGTCGTTTACCGACCCCCAGGGCAAGCCACCACCTTCTTAGACCATTTCACTACCTGGCTGCTTCACTTCCTTTCCACTGACATCCCCACTATCATAATGGGTGACTTCAACATCCCCATTGACACTTCCCACTCGTCTGTCTCTAAGCTCCTATCCCTCACTTCCTCCTTTGGACTCACTCAATGGTCTTCCACACCCACCCACAAAGATGGCCACACACTGGACCTCATATTCACCCGCCTCTGTTCCCTATCTAACCTCTCTAACTCACCACTCCCTCTCCCTGACCATAACCTCCTCACATTCTCTACCCTCTCCTCTCCGGGTGCACAATCCCCACTCCACAAACTCACACAACCTCGCAGAAATCTCAAACACCTTGACCTACACTCTCTCTCTGAATCCCTCCTTCCTCTCACAGACATAAATTCCTTACACGATGCAGACGTTGCTGCTGCTTCATATAACACCACAATAGCTTCAGCTCTAGACTCGATCGCCCCTCTCACACACACCACACCTCGCACATTCAACAGGCAACCCTGGCACACTAAACTTACCAAAGAACTGCGCCGGGCCTCCAGGGTTGCGGAGCGGAGATGGAAAAGGTCTCACTCCATCGAGCACTTCATCGCATTCAAGCAATCCCTCACTAATTTCAAGTCCGCACTCACTACAGCAAAACAAACCTACTTGTCATCTCTCATATCCTCCCTATCTCACAACCCTAAACAGCTATTTAACACTTTCAACTCTCTCCTTCGTCCCCCAGCACATCCTCCCTCTTTTCTCATCTCAACCGACGACTTTGCCTCATTCTTCAAACAGAAGATTGACACCATCAGACAAAACTTTGGCCTAAAGTCCACACAACCCCTCCTCATATCTACTCAACCCTCCTCCTCCAAACCCCACTTTTCCACCATTACAGAAGGTCAAGTCTCCTCTTTACTCTCCAAATCACACCTCACCACCTGCGAACTTGACCCAATCCCATCCCACCTCATCACTAAACTCAACACAGTCTTCATCCCAACCCTAACCCACCTCTTCAATCTATCACTATCAACCGGAGTCTTCCTCTCATGTTTCAAACATGCCGCAATCACACCCATCCTCAAAAAGCCCTCTCTTGACCCTTCCTCTCTGACCAGCTACCGCCCCATATCACTCCTCCCCTTTGCCTCAAAACTTCTAGAACAACATGTCCACCTTGAACTGTCCTCCCACCTCTCATCCTGCTCCCTCTTCGACCGTCTGCAATCTGGCTTCCGACCGCATCACTCGACTGAAACTGCCCTGACCAAAGTCACCAACGACCTACTAAATGCCAAATCCAAGCAACACTACTCCATCCTCCTCCTTCTGGACCTGTCATCTGCCTTTGACACAGTGGACCATTCCCTCTTACTCCAGATTCTCTCATCTCTTGGCATCACGGACTTGGCTCTATCTTGGATCTCCTCATACTTAACAGACAGGACATTCAGCGTCTCCCACTCACGCACCACCTCCTCATCTCGCCCCCTATCTGTCGGTGTCCCCCAAGGTTCAGTTCTAGGACCTCTGCTCTTCTTCATCTACACCTTCGGCCTGGGACAGCTCATAGAGTCTCACGGCTTTCAGTATCACCTCTATGCTGATGACACACAGATCTACCTCTCTGGACCCGAAATCTCCTCCCTACTAACCAGAATCCCACAATGTCTGTCCGCCATCTCATCCTTCTTCTCCGACAGATTTCTAAAACTCAACATGGATAAAACAGAGTTCATCATCTTTCCACCCTCTCATTCACATCCCCCATCCGATCTATCCATCAACGTCAATGGCTGTTCACTCTCCCCAGTCCCACAAGCTCGCTGCCTTGGGGTAACCCTGGACTCTGATCTCTCCTTCAAGCCACATATCCAAGCCCTTTCCACCTCCTGCCGACTCCAACTCAAAAACATCTCCCGGATCCGTGCATTCCTCAGCAAAGACTCTGCAAAAACACTAGTGCACGCCCTCATCATATCCCGCCTCGACTACTGCAACCTCCTGCTCCGTGGCCTCCCTTCCAACACTCTTGCACCTCTCCAATCTATCCTAAACTCTGCTGCTCGTCTAATCCACCTGTCCCCCCGCTATTCCCCGGCCTCTCCTCTCTGTCAATCCCTTCACTGGCTCCCCATTGCCCAGAGAATTCAGTTCAAAACCCTAACCATGGCATACAAAGCCATCCACAACCTGTCTCCCCCATACATCTGTGACCTAGTCTCCCGGTACTTACCTGCACGCAACCTCCGATCCTCACAAGATCTCCTTCTCTACTCCCCTCTTATCTCCTCCTCCCACAATCGTATACAAGATTTCTCCCGTGCTTCCCCCCTACTCTGGAACTCTCTACCCCAACATATCAGACTCTCGCCGACCGTGGAAACCTTCAAAAGGAACCTGAAGACCCACCTCTTCCGACAAGCCTACAACCTGCAGTAAACACCACTGCACGACCAGCTCTACCCTCACCTAATGTATCCTCACCCATCCCTTGTAGACTGTGAGCCCTCGCGGGCAGGGTCCTCGCTCCTCCTGTACCAGTCGCTGACTCGTTTTGTTAAGATTATGTAAATGCTTTTGTTATGTATATCCCTATCACATGTAAAGTGCCATGGAATAAATGGCGCTATAATAATAAATAATAATAATATATATGAAGTACAGTGACAGTGTTGCTTACTGTACTTGTCATTTAGTGTAAAGGATTTATTTAAAAAAATAATTGTGTTTTCATGCACTGTTTCTTTAAAAAAGCCGGCCGGCAATTCAACTGCGGTACCCGACAATTTATAACAGACAGAATAGAGCTTCACACATAGATTAGATAGATAGAAACATGTCAGTCACATATATATGAAGTACAGTGACAGTGTTGCTTACTGTACTTGTCATTTAGTGTAAAGGATTTATTTAAAAAAATATTAGTGTTTTCATGCACCGTCTCTTTAAAAAAGCCGGCCGTCAATTCAGCATCTGTACCCGACAATTTAGAATAGAAGGAATAGAGAATCACACATAGATTATATAGATAGAAACATGTCAGTCACATATATATGAAGTACAGTGACAGTGTTGGTTACTATACTTGTCATTTAGTGTAAAGGATTTCTTTAAAAATATAATAGTGTTTTCATGCACCGTCTCTTTAAAAAAGCCGGCCGGCAATTCAGCATCTGTACCCGACAATTTAGAATAGAAGGAATAGAGAATCACACATAGATTATATAGATAGAAACATGTCAGTCACATATATATGAAGTACAGTGACAGTGTTGCTTACTGTACTTGTCATTTAGTGTAAAGGATTTCTTTAAAAATATAATAGTGTTTTCATGCACCGTCTCTTTAAAAAAGCTGGCCGGCAATTCAGCATCTGTACCCGACAATTTAGAATAGAAGGAATAGAGAATCACACATAGATTATATAGATAGAAACATGTCAGTCACATATATATGAAGTACAGTGATAGTGTTGATTACTGTACTTGTCATTTAGTGTTAAAATAAAGGATTTATTTAAAAAAAAATTGGCGTGGGGTTCCCCTTAATTTTAGTCTCTAGCGGAGGTTAAGCAGACGGCTGGGGCAGATGTTTGAAGCCTGGGAAGGGGGTAATACCCACGGAGCTTCCCAGGCTACTAATATCAGCCCCCAGCTGAATACCTAGCCTTTACTAGCTATTAAAATGGGGGACCCCCTCAAAAAAATGACGTGGGGTCCCCCCTAATTTAATAGCTAGCAAAGGCTAGGCAGACAGCTGGGGGTTGATATTAATAGCCCAGGAAGGGTGCCATGAATATTGGCCCCCTCCCAGGCTAGAAACACCAGCCGTCAGCCGCCCCAGAAATGGCGCATCCATAGGATGCGCCAATTCTGGCACTTAGCCTCGCTCTTCCCACTGCCCTGTAGCGGTGGCAGTGGGGTAATAGGGTTGGGGTTGATGTCAGCTTATAATGCCAGCTGACATCAAGCCCAGGTTAGTAATGGAGAGGCGTCTATAAGACACCCCCATTACTAACCCCATAGTCAAAGTTAAAAAAGTTCATTGGACATGACCTCACCTCATTCACGTCACTGACAGCGTGGGAAAATTCTCACGCTGAAGCGCTGAGTGCAGGAGAATTTTCCCACGCTGTCAGTGACGTGCATGAGGTGAGCCGAGTTCATTGGACATGACCTCGGCTCAACTTTATGCCGTCACAGAGAGACACTGAGGAGCGCAAGCAAGCCTGTGCTTCTCAGTGTCTGCGGGATGACAGGCTGGATGGCAGCGTTGTGCTGCGGTCCAGCCTGTCATCTCGATGTAGCAGAGCTGAAGCTGTCGTGGGAACCATGGAAAGGTAAGGATGAGGTTGCTTTATTATTTTTCTTTTATTGCAGGAGATCGTTGGCTTCATGAATTTCCTGAAATAATTAAAAAAAAATTGACTTGGGGCTTCGCACTATATTTGTGTCCAGCCAGGTACAGCAGGCAGGAACGGGCTGCGCCCAACCACCAGCTGCCTATTTGTACCTGGACAGAAACAACAATATAGGGAAGCCCTTTTTTTCTTTATTATTTCATGAATTTCATGAAATAATTTAAAAAAAAAAAATACGTGGGGCTTCTCCCTATTTGTGTGTCCAGCCAGGTACAACTAGGCAGCTGGGGGATGGAATCTGCGGCGTAGGGAGGCCCAAGCTTTCTGCCACCCCCCCCCCCCCGGTGCAAATTGCAGTCCGCAGCCACCCCGGAAAATGGCGCGTTCATAGAACAGCTGGATGCTGTACCTGGCTGGCATACAAAAATATGGCAAAGCCCACGTCAAAATTTTTGGGAAAAATTAATTAAAAAATAAATAATAATTTAGGGACTGCAACTTTATTAACTCCTCAAATGTCATTTAGTGTTAAAATAAAGGATTTATTTTAAAAAAAATTGGCGTGGGGATCCCCCATAATTTTAGGCTCTAGCGGAGGTTAAGCAGACGGCTGGGGCAGATGTTTGAAGCCTGGGAAGTGGGTAGTACCCACGGAGCTTCCCAGACTACTAATATGAGCCCCCAGCTGAATACCTAGCCTTTACTAGCTATTAAAATGGGGGACCCCCCCCAAAAAATGACGTAGGGTACCCCCTATTTAATAGTTAGCAAAGGCTAGGCAGACAGCTGGGGGCTGATATTAATAGCCCAGGAAGGGTGCCATGAATATTGGCCCCCTCCCAGGCTAGAAACACCAGCCGTCAGCCGCCCCAGAAATGGCGCATCCATAGGATGCGCCAACTCTGGCACTTAGCCTCGCTCTTCCACGCTGCCCTGGTGCGGTGGCAGGGGGTAATAGGGTTGGGGTTCATGTCAGCGCCAGCTGCTATGAAGCCCAGATTAGTAATGATGGGCGTCTATAAGACACCCCCATTACTAACCTACAAAGTGTTAAAAAGAAAAAACACACACTACACCCAGAAAAAAATTATTTATTTGAAATAAAACACACAATTTTATTTAATTTTTAGTTTACTAAAAAAAAAATAGTTACCTGTCCACGTTCCTGCACTGATCTCCCATGCACAGCTGTCACATCTGGAGATGGTGACAGCTGTGCATGGCTGCTGTAAGCTCACGCTGCCGGGAACACGTCCGCTCCACTGACTGAGGTCACCGGAGTGCATTCAGGCAGCGCAGCTCCGGAGACCTCCTTTACGGCACTGCTGTACCGTGGGAATTTCTCACGATACAGCAGGGCCATAAAGGAGCTAACCGGAGCAGCGCTGCCTGAACTCCGGCGAACCCTTACGGCCCCATCATTCTAGCGGTGGCGGCGGTTCAGAGCGGTCACATTCTATGTGGCTGCTCTAAACTGGAGATCATCATGGGACACTCGTGGACTACTACGGAGGGGTAAGGATAAGGTTGTGGTTTATTATTTTATATTTTATTACAGGAGATCGATGGCTTCGGGGAATTAGGTGTCTAGGTGAGTATAGGTGTAGTTTTTTATTTTTTACTTTATTTTAGGTGGCGATCGGCGGGGACAGGTAATGTATGAACTAATTTATTGTAGGTAACCACTGGCCACCAATGACATGTATTTAAAATTTATTGGGGACACAGTAGGGCAATTTATATAGCAGGATCAGGCTGATGGGAACTACTGCTCCCATCGAGCTGATCCTGCTGGCACGAGTGGACCGGGGACAGACATAGGCCGATGGGAGTAGTAGTGTCACATCGGCCTATGTCTGCCTGCACGCACACACCCGCACACATCCCGCACACATCGCACAGACACCGCACACACTCGCAGACATCGCACAGACACCGCACACACCCGCAGACATCGCACAGACACCGCAGACATCGCACAGACACCGCGCACACCCGCACACACCCGCAGACATCGCACACACTCGCAGACACACGCACAGACACCCACACACACCAATCATGACGGGCTGATCGTCTGGGAGGTGACGCTGTGCGGCCAGCCAATCACTGTAATGCCCACAAACAACATGGCTGCGGCATTACAGTGACTGGCTGGCAATCCCTGCATGTTCATTGGCTCTGTAAAGAGCACCAAACACGCAGGGCGGAGACCCGAGCTCCCGCCCGAGTAACCCGGAAATGCTCGGTGCTCGCCGAACATCCCGAGTAGCATGATGCTCGGGCGAGTACCGAGCAGTGTCGAGCATGTTCGCTCAACACTAGAGCAAGTCCCACACACTGCTAGAAGGCCAAATATTTTTTCAGAGCTAGATGCAGACAAAAAATTATTTTGAATTTGCAACCTGATGGAGGTTAGTATAGATGGACTAATAGAACAAGTCCCACACACTGCTAGAAGGCCAAATATTTTTTCAGAGCTAGATGCAGAAAAAAATTATATTCAATTTGCAACCTGATGGAGGTCAGTATGGATGGACTAAAAGAACAAGTCACACACACATCTAGAAGCCCAAATATTTTTTCAGAGGTAGATGCAGAAAAAATTATATTCAGTTTGCAACCTGATGGAGGTCAGTATAGATGGACTAATAGAACAAGTCCCACACACTGCTCGAAGGCCAAATATTTTTTCAGAGCTAGATGCAGAAATATATTATATTCAATTTGCAACCTGATGGAGGTCAGTATAGATGGACTAATAGAACAAGTCCCACACACAGCTAGAAGCCCAAATATTTTTTCAGAGGTAGATGCAGAAAAAATTATATTCAGTTTGCAACCTGATGGAGGTCAGTATAGATGGACTAATAGAACAAGTCCCACACACTGCTCGAAGGCCAAATATTTTTTCAGAGCTAGATGCAGAAATATATTATATTCAATTTGCAACCTGATGGAGGTCAGTATAGATGGACTAATAGAACAAGTCCCACACACAGCTAGAAGCCCAAATATTTTTTCAGAGGTAGATGCAGAAACAAATTATATTCAGTTTGCAACCTGATGGAGGTCAGTATAGATGGGCAAATAGAACAAGTCCCACACACTGCTAGAAGGCCAAATATTTTTTCAGAGCTAGATGCAGACAAAAAATTATTTTGAATTTGCAACCTGATGGAGGTCAGTATAGATGGACTAATAGAACAAGTCCCACACACTGCTAGAAGGCCAAATATTTTTTCAGAGCTAGATGCAGAAAAAAATTATATTCAATTTGCAACCTGATGGAGGTCAGTATAGATGGGCTAATAGAACAAGTCCCACACACAGCTAGAAGTCCAAATATTTTTTCAGATGTAGATGCAGAAAAAAATTATATTCAGTTTGCAAACTGATGGAGGTCAGTATAGATGGACTAATAGAACAAGTCCCACACACTGCTAGAAGGCCAAATATTTTTTCAGAGCTAGATGCAGAAAAATATTATTTTCAATTTGCAACCTGATGAAGGTGAGTATAGCTCGACTAATATAACAAGTCCCACACACAGCTAGAAGCCCAAATAGATTTTCAGAGGTAGATGCAGAAAAAAATTATGTTCAGTTTGCAACCTGATGGAGGTCAGTATAGATGAACTAATAGAACAAGTCCCACACACTGCTAGAAGGCCAAATATTTTTTCAGAGCTAGATGCAGAAAAATATTATATTCAATTTGCAACCGGATGGAGGTCAGTATAGATGGACTAATAGAACAAGTCCCACACACAGCTAGAAGCCCAAATATTTTATCAGCGGTAGATGCAGAAAAAAATTATATTCAGTTTGCAACCTGATGGAGGTCAGTATAGATGGACTAATAGAACAAGTCCCACACACTGCTAGAAGGCCAAATATTTTTTCAGAGCTAGATGCAGATAAAAATTATTTTTAATTTGCAACCTGATGGAGGTCAGTATAGATGGACTAATAGAACAAGTCCCACACACTGCTAGAAGGCCAAATAGTTTTTCAGAGGTAGATGCAGATAAAAATTATTTTGAATTTGCAACCTGATGGAGGTCAGTATAGATGGACTAATAGAACAAGTCCCACACACTGCTAGAAGGCAAAATAGTTTTTCAGAGCTAAATGCAGACAAAAAAATATTTTGAATTTGCAACCTGATGGAGGTCAGTATAGATGGACTAATAGAACAAGTCCCACACACTGCTAGAAGGCCAAATATTTTTTCAGAGCTAGATGCAGAAAAATATTATATTCAATTTGCAACCTGATGGAGGTCAGTATAGATGGACTAATAGAACAAGTCCCACACACAACTAGAAGGCCAAATATTTTTTCAGAGCTAGATGCAGAAAAAAATTATATTCAATTTGCAACCTTATGGAGGTCAGTATAGATGGACTAATAGAATGATGCTATGCCCAAAAGGCTTTACTTCACTAGGTGCAGTAAAAAAATTTGTATTCTATACACAGGTGGTGAAGCTTGCAACACAGATAGGCTACTCCACTGACTAACACACACTGCAATAGGCCAAAAAGGATTAGCTTTGCTAGATTTAGCCAAATGCTGTGAAAAAAACTTGCACAGCACTGGCACTGACCTGCCTGGCAAAAACTGATAGGAACTGATGTAACTTAGTCCTGAAAAGGACTGAAATTACAATTAGTCTTTACTCCCACAACCTATCTATTTAAGAGCACAGACCTGCCTGATAAAAGTCGTAGGAAATGCTGTAACCTAGTCCTTAAAAGGACTGCAATCACAACTATTCCCTACTCCCAAGCTATCTGTAGATTTGTGCAAAAATTGGCTTGAAATTAACAAGGTATAGCGCACACAGCAACAGCGGTGCCGTCTAACATGCAGCTGCAGCAGTGAGAAAATGGTGGCGACGGGGAAAATGGCTGGGTCTTATAGGGCAAGGACATGTGACATACACTGCCAATGACATATGCCCTTGCTTGTTTGAAAAAAAGCACTTCGCTCCGTGTGTGCGCTGCTGATAGGCTGACAGATTGCACCTCCCCACTGTAAATGCGGGAAAGAGAAAAAAAAATGGAGATCTTCATTATTCCTGCAGAGATCCATCCCCTGCCCCTCCCCCCGCCCTGCTGTACACTCAAACTGCGTATTAACATTAATTTTCATCATTACTGAGAAAAAATCCAGATATGATTTTGGTGCACGAACAGTTATCGAACATAACCTCGAACAGACGAATTTTTTTCAAATCGTTCGTGTTCGCCGAACGGCTCGAACACCGCCCAAAACAGCTCTAATTTGAGATTGGCGAACAGTTCGAGTCGAACAACGCTCATCTCTACAGATAACACGAGTTGGGTCCTCCTTATCGATCTGAAAAAATGCCCAGGCTATGCAAGACATAGAGCCCATGCGACCTGAAGAGCCACTACGACTTGTGGTCAGAGGCAGAGTTGTGGTTGAGGATGCAGTTGTTGACGTGCTTCCAGTACTCCGTCTCTGTCCAGGAAGGCACAACCTAACCTCGTCATCAATAGCATCTGTGACGCCCAGCTGCGCTTGGTATCACAGATCCTAGATGAGTGCATTGATGGAATCCTCCACAAGAGGCCCCCATAAACATTCACACATCTCCACCTTCCACCTCAGACCAGCAGAGGGAGCCAGTTAGGGATATAAATAGGAAAGGTGGAACTAGGCAGTTCAGTTCCTCTGAAGAGTTCCTGCAATAGAGAAGCCGAAGAGAGGTCAGTCTGCAGTGGAGCTCAGTGTAGTCTAGAGAACTCAGTTAATAGTTCAGCAGTGGAGCACGAGGCTCCTGCTAGCTAGATTCAGGGAGCCCAGTTAGAGCTTAAGGTGTGCCGGCGCCATAAGATCGGTGAAGCACGGCAAGCTGCCGTTAGTGTGTATAGCCTAGTGAGGGCCCGAGTAGGCCGAAGGCGAGTGGCGAGTTAGTACATAAGGGGCAGAGGAGCTTAACCAGCTCACCCCGAAGCATTTACCAGACACCGGATCCGAGCTTACCGGGATCTCTATGACCCAGTAAGGCATAACCGGAATCCCTGGAGAACTACAAGTCCCAGGATCGCTAAGGTGCTGATATGTAACAGAGCCAGGAGACGCTTAGGCCCCGCATACTGGGAGCGTGAACTCCAAGACAAGGCCCTACCATAAGGTCAGCCAGCGCAGGACAGAGACAAAGTTAGGCCTAGCTCCAGGCAGGTCAGAAACTTACTACGCAGAGGCAAGAAACAGGAGGTCCTACACCCGCTCATTGGGGAGGATTCTGATATGCATCCTTCACCCTACAGTGCTTCGGGATGTGCCTGAATTTCCACCAGTAAAAGGTACTGAAGTGACTACCGTGTCCGTTCCCGTTCCTGCTCTGACCCAGCTGGGTCTCGCCTGTCCTGCATTCCCCCTGCATACGCTTTTCTGAGGCCTAGCTCCACCTGTGGGGAGCTATACCATCGAGCTGCCTTATCACTGGCCTCAGTGGACTGCTGCAGCGCTGGTGCTTCTCACCAGATACCACAGGTGGCGTCACGAACTTTTATAAAATTAACAATTATCCACCCTTTTAAAGAGTGACCCCAGGGTACCGGCCAGGAAGCCGACCATCGCGACATCCCCAAGGCCAGGCAAAGGCCCTGGTACCGAGTCATCCCCATCCCCTGGGCTAGTCACATCCTCCTCCACCTCCTCTGCTGACCTCATCGACTGGCTGACTGTGGGTTGACAGTAAGTGTGATCTCCAACCTCGTCACCATCACCCTGTGTGTTCTCACACCCGTCGTCCTCAGAGCCAACCTCTTCCTGCCCTGACCGAAAAGTCAAGTTGTCGCTCCGATCAGGTATTTGAGTCTCATCATCATCTTCATCATTGCCTCCACCAACAGGAGTTATAGTTTGGGAACGAGGGTCTACATTATGCTCAGAACCTTCTTCATCTGGTCCTGGATCCGACTTATAAAGATTCTGGGCATCAGTGCAGATCATTTCCTCGTCTGGATTAACAGAAGCTCTGGAGCAGACCTCCATTTTCCAGGCTATAGTATGAGTAAACAGCTGTGCAGACTCAACCATCTGTGTTACCCGATACTCAGACGGGCAGCTGGAGACTTGGGAGCTTTGAGGAAGCAAGTGCGATTGGGGTGACACCTCTGAGGACTGGAGTATTTGTGATGTTGAAGTTGAGGTGGAGGAGACACCACTTGAAGGAGCACTTGATATCCATTGAAACACCTGCTGTTTTTGTGCCTCATCTGGAATTTGTAGCGATGGGCGTGTCCGTAAGAAAGGGATCGTATCACATTGTCCACGAAAAGAAGTAGACATCTTAGTTTGGCTGGAAGATGGTCTTTCTTCTGCAGATGTTACTCCCCCCCACCGTGGGGGGGCTTGACCCACCAGCGGACAGGCACCAGTATTGGGAGAGGGGGGCTGGCCGTCAGGGTCAACTGCGGCTCTGGCACAAACCCGGTGACACAGAGGTCGCACGGGCAGGAACGGACTGGCCGTGTTGGCTTCACACTTTTTAGTTTTAGAAGGGCATGACATGCCTATTTCTGTGTCTCCCCCTCCTTTTACTCCTCCACCTCTTTTCTTTTCGCATGACTGTATGTACTTGTCACTTTTCCATGTGTTAGTTGTGTCTTCTGAGCAGTTTGTGAGCTTTTGAACACCTTTGAAGGTGTTTTCTATGTGTTTCTATGTGTTTTTGTTTGCCTGCCATTGGTTTTAACGGTGTTCGAAGGTGTTCGATGAACAGTTCGACGAACAGTTCGGCGAACATACGGGTGTTCCACGAACCGAACTCGAACACTACGGGGGTGGCTCAACATTACCTGCCAGCCCAGCATCAGCAGGGGTAGTAAAACGACCAGCCTGACGACCACCAGCATGATCAAGCAGATGGCAGCAGAGCACCTGATTAAGTGTACTGAACCCCAGGGTCCAGCAACAGTGTCTGCAGGTGACACGATTACTTCTACCACTGTTGTGCGTGCACGCCAATCCCCTGTCCATGGCGCATGGCAAGATGCCTCCCGCCCTGCGAGTCTCATTGCACACTCTCACCTAGCACCATCAGCAAGCACGTCCACGTCCTTGACCCAGCGCAGCGTTCAATGGTCCCTACCCAAGTCTTTGGAACGCAAAATCGCAGCCAACGCCCCACAGGACAAACTATTAAATTCACACATTTTGCGAATGCGTGCGCTCAAAATGTTGCCTTTTAGGCTCTTGGAGAGGGAAGCTTTCCACAACCTGATGGCAGCGGCTGTCCCTCGGTATTTGGTCCCCAGCCACCAATATTTCTCCCCGTGTGCCTTCCCCGCATTACACGAGCACGTGTCCCACAACATTAGCCATGAGTTCAACAAAGCAGTTACCTTGAAAGTCCGCTAAACCACGGACACGTAGACAAGTGCTTGTGGGCAGGGATGGTACATCTCGCTGACAGAATACTGGGTTAATATAGTGGAAGCCGGGACCCAGTCGGATCTTAGGACAGAAAACGTCCCCCCGACGCTGAGGATTTACCCCTCCATCTCCGAAATGATCACATCCATCACAAGCTGGAAGCACCGCAGCACTGCCTCGGCCAAGCGGCAACAGGCTGTGCTGAATCTAATATGCTTATGTGACAAACCACACAACGCTGAAGAGTTGTGGACAGCTCTAAAAGCGCAGGCAGATCTGTGACTGACCCTACAGCCAGGCATGGTCATTTATGACAATGGCTGGAACCTGCTGGCGGCTCTGAAGCAAGGTGAGCTCACACACGTACCATGCCTGGCCCATGTGCTTAACCTCATGTTTCAGCGGTTTCTCAAAACCTACCCAGATCTGCTTGTCAAAGTACGCTGCCTGTGCTCCCATTTTAGAAAGTCAGCTACAGCTTCCGCCGCCCTTGCCGTGCTTCAGCAGTGTTTGCAGCTTCCAGCTCATCGACTGGTGTGCGATGTCCCCACTCATTGGAACTCTACATTGCGGATGTTGTGAAGGATTTGTGAGCAAAAGAGGGCAGTTGTTGACTTCACACATAAGACCTCAGGAGTGGACATGGATGTCAGACATATGTACCATCCTCCAAAACTTTGAGGACTCGACCAAGATGGTGAGTGGCGATGACGCCATAATTAGCATCACCATCCCGCTTCTCTGTCTTCTGAAACGCTCTCTGCTCACAATTAAAGAGGATGCATTGCAGGGGTAGCTCGCTGAGATGGAGCAAGGAACCATACAGGGTGATTCCACACAGCCCAACCTCATCTCATCCCAATGTGCATTAGGTGACAATGAGAAAAAGAAGGAGGAGGAAGTAGAACAGGAGCTAGTTTCCTGCGCTATAGACGGTATTACCTGCACAATTGTCATACCATCTGTTCAGCATGGATGGCCTGAGGACAGGGAGGAGGAGTAGGATGAAGAGGAGAGCATGGTCTATCATCTTCTTGGTGAGGACATGAAAATCTTGCCTGTTAGCAGTCTGGCACACATAGCAGAGTTTATGTTATGCAGTCTTTCCCGTGACCCTCGCATTGTCCAAATTTTGGGTGACAGTCATTACTGGTTGGTGACACTTCTAGACCCATGCTACAAGGAGAGTTTTCTGTCTCTTATTCCCGCGTAGGACAGGCCTAATAAAATGAGGCAGTACGAGAAGGCCCTTGTTGCGGAATTATTTAAAAAATTCCCATCTGAAGATGCTGGCGACAGAGGTCACAGTTTGTTTGACAACCAAGAAGTGCAGGTGAGAGAGACACAAATGCAATCCAGCAGAGTCAAGGGAACACTGTCAAAGTTCTGGGACAGTTTTCTCAGACCCTCCAATTGCACAGGCCCTGAGGAGCGGGGTACTCTCTCAAGGAGGGAAAAGTTTGGGAAGATGGTGAGGTAGTACCTTCACAACCGTACCAATTTTCTCCGTGATTCCTCTGTGCCTTATAATTATTAGGTATCCAAGCTGGACACGTGGCATGAACTGGCTCTCTATGCCTTGGAGGTCCTTGCCTGCCCTGCCGCTAGCGTTTTGTGAGAGCGGGTTTTTAGTGCCTCTGATGGAATTATAACCGATAGGTGCATCGCCTGTCAACTGAAAATGATGACAGGCTGACTCTTATAATAATGAACAAGGGCTGGATCGGGCCAGACTTCTTAACACCACCGAATGATAGCAGTGTAGCATAAAGTCAAATACAGTGTCTTTATTTTGGGAGGTCCAACTTTATTCCCATGCACCTCTGTCTTCACACCCAGACTTGGGTATACGCTTCCTGATTTTGTATATTTGCTTGTCCTCCTCCTTCCCCTCAACCTCCATGACCATATCACCACCATATTTACCATATCACCATATCTATGTCTCTTGCAAGGGACATTGGAGTGTCTTTAAATTTTTATTGTGGTTTTTACCAAATTTTGACAGCCCCTTCAGTCACTGCATGGGCATTACCTTTATAGGAGGCCCTCCGACCTCTACGTCTTTTGCAAGGGACATTGGAGTTCCACCAAATTTTTGGCGGCCGTTGCATTCACTGCATAGGCAAACAGTATGGGAGACCACACACATCCTAATAATGGGAACATTGTTTTCAGGAGGCCCTCCAACTCCTATGTCTCTTGCAAGGGACATTGGCAAGCCTCCAAATTTTTGACAGCTATTGGACTCACTGCATACCCTATAATTGTATAACAGACCCTCTCCTTTCTAATGGGAACATGTAGTTACTGTGACCCAGCTTTATGTGTCTTTAAATTGTTAATAGGGTTTTTCTTAAATTTTGGCAGCTGTTGGACTCACTGCATACCCCATAGCTGTATAGCAGACTCTCTCCTTTCTAATGGGAACATGTCGTACTAGTTACTGTGCCCCAGCTCTATGTGTCTTTAATTTTTTATTGTGTTGTTTCCCAAATTTTGGCAGCCCTTGCAGTCACTGCATGGGCATTACCACTATAGGAGACCCCTCCTTTATAATGGGAACATTTTTTTTACTGAGACCCTCCTCTATGTCTCTTCAAATGGGTATTGGGGTGCGTCCAAATTTTTGGCAGCCCTTGCACTCACTGCATATGCAATAACAGTATAGGGGACCCACTCTTTAGTAATGGGAACAATAAAGTATAGCCAACTCTTGGTCCTTTAAGAATAGTAAGGGCCATCTGATGGCCCTATAACAATAGTGTTTATGACTTTCAGAGTCCCTCCTTCATAAATGAAACAGGATGAGTCTGATGATGTCTTTCACACCACATAGACAGATAAGGTAGTAAAATGTTAAAATGACATTTCCCGGTGAATGCATTTGTCAAATGTGCAAAAACGCATCAAAAACGCTACGTGTGAACATTGCCCAAGGTGTAGAGCAGTTTTTGTTTTTTTGTATATTTATTTTGCCTTATACACACGTCATTATCCTGGAAATTATGTTCCTTAACATTTTTCTCAGGAAAATCCATTTTGGTTTGGGTTTTGTATGTTTTATTGTGAGTCTCTAAAAGTGGCGTAATACTGCTGACAACATTGTTGACAGCAGTGACCTGGGAGTCAGAGATGCTTGCAGGGGTCTTCCCCATGCTTTTTTCGTGTCATTTCAGCACTGTTCACGTTGATTTGGGCAATTTTAGGCCCTCTACAGACCGTCAGGGGAGACCGCCGGAAAAATGCTTAAGTTTCCCTTAGACTTACATCGGGCTCGTTGCTCTGACCGAGCACTCAATCATTTCAATTTGCTCGACCCGATCAATGAGTACCCGAGCATTTTAGTGCTCGATCATCGCAAATTAAAAACTAATATACTTTAGCAAAAATGTCATACATCACATCTGGCAAATATTTTGATGATCAAGCTTTTAAGATGCAGCTTTATGAATTTTGAATTTAAGATATATAACATACTGAAAAATAATAAATAATGTGTTTCTGGAAGTAGAACATATTTACTGTAACATCCCTGGCGGCGTGCTGGCATGACTTACCATCTCCCACTGTACAAGACCGCCAACTTACCTATCAGTCCAGGCTGTGCACTATACTCCTTGCTTGCTGTGTGCATGTCTCTTGTCTACTGGCTTAGGGCGGCGACGCTTGCACTTCCTGATTCTTAAAGTTACAGCGCAGTCCTAATGCTTCCCCAGCCTTGCTGTGAGTCACTGGATACTTAAACCTCCTCCACCCAGTGGGAGGTGCCTGAGCAACACTTTCTTTCAGTGTGTTCTGTGCAACTGAATTGCCAGGTCCTGTCCTGTATCTTGTCTGTTTTCGCCACCCTGGGGGCTGAGTACCCAGGTCCATTACCTGTATCTGTGATTTCTAGTCTGTTTCCGCCACCCTGGGGGCTGAGTACCCAGGCTCGTTCCTGTATCTTGCTCCAGGTTCAGTTTCTGTCTGAACTGTGTCCTAGCCCGTTACCTGTTTGTCTCTATGTACAATCCTTCCCTTTTCCTGCAGTGTCTGAACCTGAACCTAACTCCAACTCGTTGTCTCTGAACTTCTGTTTGTGAGTTTTGTGTCCACTCACTACTTCATTACAATTACCTTGTGTGTATCTGGTTCTGCTTGTCCCGTTTCCCTGCCTCCGTATCTACCTCCTGTGTTCTAGCTATCTTCCTGCGTTTCCCAGTCTGTACCATGTGAATGGAGCCCTGTCCTCTCTGCCCGCACCTGCGGTTCCGCTCTGCTCTGCTTGTCCTCCGCGCCTGCGGTTCTGTTCTGCTCTGCTCCGCTTGTCCTCCGCACCTGCAGTTCTGCTCTGCTCCGTGCCTGCAGTTCTGCTCTGCTCCACTTGTCCTCCGTGCCTGCGGTTCTGCTCTGCTCTGCTCCGCTTGTCCTCTGCGCCTTCGGTTCTGCTCTGCTCAGCTCCACTTGTCCTCTGTGCCTGCGGTTCTGCTCTGCTCTGCTCCGCTTGTCCTCCGCGCCTGAGCTCTGCTCTGTTTGTCCACCGCACCTACAGCTCTGTTACTGTATCACAGTCTGTTCTGGTCCCTATCCAGCCTGCTTTCCTACCTGCCAGTATTGGCCTGTCTGCATACCTGCCGTGCCTGCCAATACCCACCTGTCTGCATACCAGCCGTGCCTGCCAGTACCCACCTGTCTGCATACCAGCCGTGCCTGCCAGTACCCACCTGTCTGCATACCAGCCTAACCTGCCCGCTCCTGCATTCCCCGATGTGGGTCGACAGCTGTGACCAGGGTCTGACCTGAAGTAGCATCTGGGCTGCCGTGTGTTTGTGGTCTGATCTGGCGAGGCTCCTAGTCACACCCCTCCAGGCACTCCTTGGTTCGTGGCCCAGTGGGACCACTAACCACGCTCACGCCAGTCAGTCCGGGCGTGAGCGTAACATTTACTATATTTCAACAGCAACTTGTAGTTAGAGATGAGCAAATACAGTTAGGTCCATATATATTTGGACAGAGACAACATTTTTCTAATTTTGGTTCTAGACATTACCACAATGAATTTTAAACAAAACAATTCTGATGCAGTTGAAGTCTAGACTTTCAGCTTTCATTTGAGGGTATCCACATTAAAATTGGGTGAAGGGTTTAGGAGTTTCAGCTCCTTAACATGTGCCACCCTGTTTTTAAATGGAAAAAAAGTAATTGGACAATTGACTCCAAGGCTATTTCAAGGACAGGTGTGGGCAATCCCTTCGTTATGTCATTCTCAATTAAGCAGATAAAAGGCCTGGAGTTGATTTGAGGTGTGGTGCTTGCATTTGAAAGGTTTTGCTGTGAAGTAAACATGCGGTCAAAGGAGCTCTCCATGCAGGTGAAACAAGCCATCCTTAAGCTGCAAAAACAGAAAAAACCCATCCGAGAAATTGCCACAATATTAGGAGTGGCAAAATCTACAGTTTGGTACATCCTGAGAAGGAAAGAAAGCACTGGTGAACTCATCAATGCAAAAAGACCTAGGCGCCCACGGAAGACAACAGTGGTGGATGATCGCAGAATAATCTCCATGGTGAAGAGAAACCCCTTCACAACAGCCAACCAAGTGAACAACACTCTCCAGGAGGTAGGCGTATCAATATCCAAATCTACCATAAAGAGAAGACTGCATGAAAGTAAATACAGAGGGTTCACTGCACGGTGCAAGCCACTCATAAGCATCAAGAATAAAAAGACTGGACTTTGCTAAAAAACATCTAAAAAAGCCAGCACAGTTCTGGAAGAACATTCTTTGGGCAGATGAAACCAAGATCAACCTCTACCTGAATGATGGAAAGAGAAAAGTATGGCGAAGGCATGGTACAGCTCATGATCCAAAGCATACCACATCATCTGTAAAACACGGCGGAGGCAGTGTGATGGCTTGGGCATGCATGGCTGCCAGTGGCACTGGGTCACTAGTGTTTATTGATGATGTGACACAGGACAGAAGCAGCCGAATGAATTCTGATGTATTCAGAGTGATACTGTGTGCTCAGATCCAGCCAAATGCAGCCAAACTGATTGGTCGTCGTTTCATACTACAGATGGACAATGACCCAAAACATAAAGACAAAGCAACCCAGGAGTAGTGTTGAGCCACCCCCGTAGTGTTCGAGTTCGGTTCGGTTCGTCGAACACCCGTGTGTTCGCCGAACTGTTCGTCGAACTGTTCGTCGAACACCTTCGAACACCGTTAAAACCAATGGCAGGCAAACAAAAACACATAGAAACACATAGAAAACACCTTCAAAGGTGTCCAAAAGCTGACAAACTGCTCAGAAGACACAACTAACACATGGAAAAGTGACAAGTACATATAGTCATGCGAAAAGAAAAGAGGTGGAGGAGTAAAAGGAGGGGGAGACACAGATATAGGCATGTCATGCCCTTCTAAAATCCAAAAAGTGAGAAGCCGAGACGGCCAGTCCGCTCCTGCCCGTGCCACCTCCGTGTCGCCGGGTTTGTGCCAGAGCCGCGGTGAACCCTGACGGCCAGCCCCCCTCTCCTAATACTGGTGCCTGTCCGCTGGTGGGTCAAGAGAGCCCCCCTGTGGTGGAGGCAGCTCTAAGCTTTTTAATTTAAATTTTCCCTCTAATTTGAATGAATACACTTTAAATCCATTTACAAGGATCTATTGGAGGGCAAGTCTCATGCCAGCAGCCGCGTAATTCCAGCTCCAGTAGCGTCCACTAAAGCTGCTGCAGTTAAAAAGCTTTTATAAGGATCGAGCTCGGCTGTCCACCGCAAGGCATCCTAGTGCCAGTCCCAGCCCCTATGCCTTGGGGTGCCTCCTGATGCTCTTCACTAAGTATCCCGTGGTCCCGAAGCATTTCCTTTGAAAAAATTAAGTGTCCAAACTACAGGTGGTGTAGCTTGCTTAACAGCCGGGATAATCCGCTGACTAGCAGACACTGCTACTAGGCACAAAGTATTTCCTGGGCTAGATGCAGTTAAAAATTTGTAAGTAGATACTCTCGTTGGATGCTGAGAAAGCATTCCATAGAGTCTCCTGGCACGCCATATATGATTCTCTTAAAAAGCTTGGGGTAGGGGTCTAGGGGACCCTTTTATAGCCAAAATCACGGCCCTGTATCACAATACGTCACCTAGGCTGAAGATAAATGGAACTGTAGCACCGAGGGCTCGGTTGCTACAGACGTATTGCACCTCACCCAGAGGTGTGATATCTCACTCTCAGATAAGGATGGAGTGTGGATCAGGACCCGACACCTGCATGCATTACACCACATTGCCGTGGGGCAGGGCGACCAATATGCCCCTGAGATGGGCACGACAGTCCCTGTCCCTGGCTGGAGTGGGGGGAGGGAACACTGAGGAAGGGGAACCCTGCAGTGCAGGAGCAGGGAGGAAGCAGTTCCTGGGTGCATTGAGAAGGGAGTATAAAAGGTGGGCACCATCTTAGTTCAGTGCAGAGAAGTCTGAGCAGAAGTGGCAGGGAGCAGGGGCTCTGCATGAGCTCTGCTCCGGAGGCGGGCCTAGTAACAGAGGCCCAGGCCTGCAAGAGGGAGAAGGAAGGAAGAGGAGCGGAGAAGGCTCCAGGAACGAGGAATGAAGGGATCCCAGGGGTGCGGACGGGCGAGTCGCCACCGCACGCCCGAATCCACCTGCGTGGAGGGGTCAGGCCAAAGGGGGAGACCGGTCCCCGAACTAGTGGAGGCAGGAAACGACCCTCAGCTAGAAACCGGAGGCTCTGACATTTTATGTGGCGCAGCCCCTTGCTCCACCCGCTAGGAAGGCACCACATAGGGTCAGGGAAACTGGCGCCAAGTTTACCAAGAGGAGGCCCGAGGCAGCCGGACAGAAGTGTTGGTAAGAAAGGCCAGACAAAGGACACACAAAGGGGGTCCTGTGAAGCGCTCCAAAGTTATCTGGGAGTTGTCTGAGCCCCTCACCTGGTGAGCACAGTACGACGTGGGCAGCCGTTACCTGCAGAGGTGGTCTGGATAATAAGAACTGTGAGTAAAGGCCCTGAACTGCATCACTGACTCCGTGTCGTTACTGCTGCTGCCCTGCACCATCACCCCCATCCTCCGCATACACTGCCCTGAGGCTATACTCCTCCCGTGGGGAGTTATGCTACGCTCTGCTGCACCCACAACACCAGCCTTAGCGGTCTGCCCTGTAGCGGCGGTTCACTCTGACCGCAATCCACGGGTGGCGTAGTCGGACATTTAAACATCAAAACCACATAAATAGTTCCGCCACTGGTTTGACCGCCCTGAGCCACGGAACCGGATCGCCGCCACGAAGACTACAACCATCAGCATCCACCAAAAAGGGTCCGGCTCCGGGTGTCCCAAGGCCCAGGGGTGCGTCAGAACATTTTCATCACCTTTCACAATCACCAATGGGACAAGGCAGGGATGTCCTCTGTCCCCTCTCTTATACATCCTAGTGACGGAGCACCTGCTCTCATCAATTCGCCATAACCCCAATATTAGGTGGATTGAGGTGGGAGGCACCGAGTACAAGTGCTCTCTATTTGCTGATGATGTCCTAGTATATATCACTCAATCACATATATCCATCCCTGCTGTTATGGCTGAAATAGATCACTTTATTACATGGTAAAATTTTAAAATCAATGCAGCGAAGTCTGAGGCCCTCGATGTCTCCCTCCCTAAATCCATATAGGATTCCATCCAGTCCAACTTTCCCTTTGCCTGGCCCTCACAGGGTATCAAATACTTAGGAATTCCTATTCATAGAGACCTCTCCCATCTATGTTATCTTAATTTTGGGCCCTTTATTGAACAATTCCATACAGACCACGGTTGGCAAGTTAGAACTGTAAGATTCACTACGTGAACCACTGGTGTTTTGTGGAAAAGCACATGTACACCGCGTTCCAAATTATTATGCAAAAAGTGTTTAGGAGTGATAAGGGAAGAATTTGTTTGTTTGTCAGTTAAACTCATTGATGGTGATGTGTGTCAGGGCTCTTTATATCACTGTAAGCAATTGCAGACACCTGTGCTAATTAGTTTGGCAGGTGTGTCCAATGAAAGGCAAGACTACTTAAGAAGGCTCTCTCACATTATTAAGCAGCCTACATTTTCTGCCAAAATGGGAAAGAAAAAGGATGTGTCGGCTGCTGAGAAGCAACAAATTGTGGAGTGTTTAGGTCAAGGCATGACTACAATCAACATTGTGCGATGATCAGGATGAAGTGTCTTGGCAATCAAGAAGTATGTAGCTGATTCACAGTACACACGTGTGCGTGCTGATAAGGGCAAATTGAGGACTCTTTCCTACAGGCAATTACGTCAGGTTGAAAGAGCAGCGGCAAAAAAGCCTTGTCATAGCAGCAGACAAGTTTTTGAAGCTGCTTGTGCCTCCAACGTCCCCCGAACAACAAGATGCAGGGTCCTTCAGAGGTTTGCAGCTGTGCATACGCCATCCTGTCGACCTCCTCTATCCACTTCACACAAGCAGAAACGGCTCCAGTGGGCCAAACATTACATGAAGACTGATTTCAAAACTGTTTTGTTCACGGATGAGTGCCGTGCAGCGCTCGATGGTCCAGATGAATGGAGTGGAGGATGGCTGGTTGATGGACACCCCACGCAAACACGGCTACAGCTCCAACAAGGAGGAGGTGGAGTAATGTTTTGGGCTGGAATCATGGGGAGAGAGATTGTCGGCCCCTTTAGGATCCCTGAAGGCGCTAAAGATGAACTCCATAATGTATGTGGATTTTCTCAAACAGCACTTCCTGCCATGGTTCAAGAAGAAGAACCGTGTATTTCACAGCAAGATCATTTTTCTGCATGATAATGCACCATCTCATGCTGCACATAAAACATCTGCATCTCTGGCTGATATGGGCATAAAAGGGGACAAACTTATGGTGTGACCCCCATGCTCCCCTGACCTCTACCGCATTCAGAACCTTTGGAGCATCATTAAAAGGAGTGTCTATGATGGCGGGAGGCAGTTCACATCTAAGCAACAGCTCTGGGAGGGTATTCTGTCCTCATGCAAAACAATTGAAGCAGAAACCATCCAAAACCTGACAAATTCAATGGACGAGAGAGTTCAGAAGCTCCTTTCGAACAAGGGGTCCTATGTGAAAATGTAACATCACCTAGAATAAAGTTTTGAGTTGAAAACTGTTTGATTTCAGTTTCTAACAACCTGCTAATGCTTATAATTTCAAAAATGACCATTTTTTTGGTCTTTATTAAAATGAAAAGGTTGATCGAAAAGTTTGGGGGATCTAAGAGTGTGGCAACCCAGTAGTCATGATTACTTCGAATTCTGACAATATGAGGGTCATGCTGCAGGTAGTGCAGCAAGAAGGCACTTATGTGTCTTGCGCATCTCGGAGCCCCAAAATTATTTTCCGGGCTAGATGCAGCTAAAAATTATTTTTAATTTTAAATCTGGTGAAGCTTATTATAGATGGCCTAATAGGATCAGTGCTGCACACTGCTACAAAGCCCAAATTATTTTCCAGTCAAGATACAGATAAACATGATTAGTAATTTGAAAGCTTAAAACGGTTGGTAGGGTGATTTTAACCAATCATCAAGCTTTTACTCTCCCCAGGATGACACAGGGGTAGAAAAGTCGTTTCGGATCCATGATTTGTTCATCTTTATGAACGTGAGTCTGTCTACATTATCAGTGGAGAGCCGCGTGCGCTTATCTGTCAGCACACCACCAGCAGCGCTGAACACACGTTCAGACAGAACGCTGGCTGCGGGGCATGACAAGATCTCCAAGGCGTAAGTGGCTAGCTCCGGCCATTTATCCAGATTGGAAGCCCAAAAAGAGCAAGGGTCCAGTGACACAGTCGTGGCTTCAATGTTTACTTGCAGATACTCCTGTACCATCGTCTCTAGGCGTTGACTATGTGTCAGACTTCTTGTCTCCTGTGGCCTTGCAAAGGATGGGCTAAAAAAGTGGTGAAATGATTCCGCAATATTGATGTTACCAGCAGATACTGTGGTTCTGTTACGGTTTGAGTGCTGAACACTTGACGGTCCCACGGTTGGCAAGTTGGAACTGTGAGATTCACTACGTGCACCACTGGTATTTTGTGGAAAAGCACATGTAAGATTCTGCAACAGTCTCTGCTGATACTCCTGCATGCGTGCATCCCTTTCTATGGCAGGAATAATTTCTGCAAATTTACTTTTGTACCGGGGATCTAACAGTGTGGCAACCCAGTAGTCAGGATTATTTCTAATTCTCACAATTCGAGGGTCATGTTGCAGGTAGTGCAGCAAGAAGGCACTCATGTGTGTTGCGCATCCAGGAGCACCAAGTCCCTGTTGTGTTGGTGGCGAGGTAACAATCATGCTTCCTTCCTCTGTCCTCTCTCCCCAACCTCGCACAACAGAAATGTGATCAAGGTCTCCCTCATCTGATGAGTCTTCCATCAGTTCGTCCTCCACTTCTTCCTGGGCTCCTGCACCTTCCTCACTAGTTTGGCTGCTACCATGCGCCCTGGTTAAACCATCTCCCCCACCCTCACATGCCTGCCGCCTTGGTGCTGCCGACCGTCTGGACCTTGCAGATGTTAGCCCTTCCGCATACAACTCCTCCTCCTCTACTTCCTCCACCTCCTCTTGTGCCACCACCTGACTCCGAATTCTGTTTAACATGTGCTCCAGCATGTAAATCACCGGAATAGTCATGCTGATAATGGCATCGTCAGCACTAAACATCTTCGTCGCCATTTCAAAACTGTGCAGAAGGGTGCATAGGTCCCTGATCTGAGACCACTCCTCCAGCGTGATTTGCCCCACCTCTGAATCTCGTTGGCCCAGGCTATACGTCAGAACGTATTGCACCAGGGCTTGTCGGTGCTGCCACAGTCGCTGCAACATGTGCAGAGTTGAATTCCACCGGGTAGACACATCGCATTTTAGCCGGTGAAGTGGCAGGCCCAACGACTTCTGTAGAGATGTAAGTCGCTGAGCTGCGGGATGCGAACGGCGGAAGTGAGCACACAGCGACCGTGCCCTCTGCAGAAGGCCATCTAGTCTGGGATAGTGGGCTAAAAATTGCTGGACAACCAGGTTCAACACGTGAGCCATACAAGGCACGTGTGTGACATTGCCCCGGCGAAGGGCCGCACCCAGGTTTGCAGCATTGTCGCACATGGCCTTCCCTGGTTTCAGGTCCAGTGGAGACAACCATTCATGAAATTGGTTCTCCAGAGCTGACCACAACTCCTCAGCTGTGTGACTCACATTTCCCAGACATTTCAATGTAAAAACCGCCTGATGACGTTGAGCCCTACTGCCAGCATAGTAAGGAGGTGTGCAGGATCCCTTCTGCGCAGTTAGAAAGCTTGTGGCATGACCAGACAGGCTTTGGGTGCAGGTGGAAGACCGAGAGGAGGTTGAGGAGGCAGAAGCAGTGGAGGAAAAATGACATAAAGAGGATTGACGCACAACTCGTGGGGACGGCAAGACTTGGACAGCAGCCTCTTGTCCTGCTGTCACCATAGTTACCCAGTGCCCAGTCAGCGACATGTAACGCCCCTGTCCATGCCTACTCGTCCAAGTGTCTGTGGTGAAATGCACCCTGTCACACACAGAGTTTCTCAAAGAAGCGGTGATGTTGTGTGCGACATGCTGGTGGAGCGCAGGCACACCTTTCTTTGAGAAGTAGTGCCGACTGGGCATCTGGTACTGGGGCACTGCGACGGACATAAGGTCTCGAAAATCCTCTGTGTCCACCAGGCGGAAAGGCAGCATTTCTGTAGCCAAGAGCTTGCAGATGGTGAAATTCAACCTCTTAGCTTTCTCATGGCTAGGAGGAAATGGTCTTTTACTTGTCCACATCTGAGGGACCGAGGGCTGGCTATTGTGCTTAGACGGGGTTGATAAGGGTGTCCCCGGCAAACTGCCGGTCTGTGAGGAAGATGCAGGCGGACATGTTAGGTTGCCTTGATCCAAAGGTGGTGCTATCGATGTCGGACAGCGCTCAAGACCAGCTGGTGTTACCACCTCCAAAGAAAATGATGACCTGCCAATCACGCTGGCTGTTGCGGGTAAAGAGGTGGCAGGTCTGCGCCCCAAAACAGGTGTGACTGCTGTCCCCCCAGTCACAGAGGATGAAGAGGCCGCGGATGCACAAGATATGGCAGACGGTGGTTGGCCCGGCCGGCTAGACCGCATTGTAGCACACTGAGCTTCCCACTGCAACTTATGCTTCATGTCCATGTGCCGGTTCATGCATGAAGTACTCAAACTATGTATTTTTTGGCCTCTACTTAGCTTTTGCTGACAAATGTTACAGATAACACGAGTTGGGTCATCTTTATCGATCTGAAAAAATGCCCAGGCTATGCAAGGCTTAGCACCCATGCGACCTGAAGAGCCACCACGACTTGTGGTGAGAGGCAGAGTTGTGTTTGAGGATGCAGTTGTTGACGAGCTTCCAGTACTACGTCTCTGTCCAGGAAGGCGCAACCTGACCTCGTCGTCACTAGCATCTTCCTCCACCTCCTCTGCTGACCTCATCTCTTGGCTGACTGTGGGTTGACAGTAAGTGGGATCTCCGACCTCATCATCATCACCCTGTGCGTTATCACACCCGTCGTCCTCAGAGCCAACCTGTTCCTGCCCTGACAAAAAACTAAAGTTGTCGCTCCAATCAGGTATTTGAGTCTTATCATCGTCTTCCTCATTGTCTCCACCAACAGGAGTTACAGTTTGGGAATGAGGGTCTACATTATGGTCAGAACCTTCTGCGTCTGGTCCTGGATCCGACTCATAAAGATTCTGGGCATCAGTGCAGATCATTTCCTCGTCTGGATTCACAGAAGCGCTGGAGTCGACCTCTGATTCCCAGGCTATAGTATGAGTAAACAGCTCTGCAGACTCAACCATCTGTTCTACCTCATACTCAGACGGGCAGCTGGAGATTTGGGAGCTGTGAGGAAGCAAGTGCGATTTGGGTGACACCTTTGAGGACTGGAGTATTTGTGATGTTGAAGTTGATGTGGAGGAGAGCCCACTTAAAGGAGCACTTGATATCCGTTGAAGCACCTGCTGTTTTTGTGCCTCATCTGGAATTTGTAGCGATTGGCGTGGCCGTAAGAAAGGGATCTTATCACATTGTCCGCTAAAAGAAGTAGACATTTTAGTTTGGCTGGAAGATGGTCTTTCTTCTGCACCTACCCCACGGACACAACCTTTTTTCCCCTTCCCAACACGCCTATTCCCCTTTCCACCAGCAGCAGGCCTTTTTCCACTCATTTTGGTGGTTAACTAATTCACAACTCTGGAGTTGTTTGCACAAAAAAACAATGGATGGTAAACGAGCAGAGCTGAGTGGCCAAACTGTGGTATTAGGCCAAAACTATTGGCTGGGTTAGATGCAGAAAAAAATTATTTTTAATTTGCAACCTGATGGAGGTCAGTATAGATGGACTAATAGAACAAGTCCCACACACCGCTAGAAGCCCAAATATTTTTTCAGAGCTAGATGCAGAAAAATTTTTTATTCAATTTGCAACCTGATGGAGGTCAGTATAGATGGACTAATAGACCAAGTCCCACACACTGCTAGAAGCCCAAATATTTTTTCAGAGCTAGATGCAGAAAAAAATTATTTTTAATTTGCAACCTGATGGAGGTCAGTATAGATGGACTAATAGACCAAGTCCCACACACTGCTAGAAGCCCAAATATTTTTTCAGAGCTAGATGCAGAAAAAAATTATTTTTAATTTGCAACCTGATGGAGGTCAGTATAGATGGACTAATAGACCAAGTCCCACACACCGCTAGAAGCCCAAATATTTTTTCAGAGCTAGATGCAGAAAAAAATTATATTCAATTTGCAACCTGCTGGACGTCAGTATAGAAGGACTAATAGAACAAGTCCCACACACTGCTAGAAGCCCAAATATTTTTTCAGAGCTAAATGAAGAAAAAAATTATTTTTAATTTGCAACCTGATGGAGGTCAGTATAGATGGACTAATAGACCAAGTCCCACACACTGCTAGAAGCCCAAATATTTTTTCAGAGCTAGATGCAGAAAAAAAATATTTTTAATTTGCAACCTGATGGAGGTCAGTATAGATGGACTAATAGACCAAGTCCCACACACTGCTAGAAGCCCAAATATTTTTTCACAGCTAGATGCAGAAAAAAATTATATTCAATTTGCAACCTGATGGACGTCAGTATAGAAGGACTAATAGAACAAGTCCCACACACTGCTAGAAGCCCAAATATTTTTTCAGAGCTAAATGAAGAAAAAAATTATTTTTAATTTGCAACCTGATGGAGGTCAGTATAGATGGACTAATAGACCAAGTCCCACACACTGCTAGAAGCCCAAATATTTTTTCAGAGCTAGATGCAGAAAAAAATTATTTTTAATTTGCAACCTGATGGAGGTCAGTATAGATGGACTAATAGACCAAGTCCCACACACCGCTAGAAGCCCAAATATTTTTTCAGCGCTAGATGCAGAAAATTTTTTTATTCAATTTGCAACCTGATGGAGGTCAGTATAGATGGACTAATAGACCAAGTCCCACACACTGCTAGAAGCCCAAATATTTTTTCAGAGCTAGATGCAGAAAAAAATTATTTTTAATTTGCAACCTGATGGAGGTCAGTATAGATGGACTAATAGACCAAGTCCCACACACTGCTAGAAGCCCAAATATTTTTTCAGAGCTAGATGCAGAAAAAAATTATTTTTAATTTGCAACCTGATGGAGGTCAGTATAGATGGACTAATAGAACAAGTCCCACACGCTGCTAGAAGCCCAAATATTTTTTCAGAGATAAATGAAGAAAAAAATTATTTTTAATTTGCAACCTGATGGAGGTCAGTATAGATGGACTAATAGACCAAGTCCCACACACTGCTAGAAGCCCAAATATTTTTTCAGAGCTAGATGCAGAAAAAAATTATTTTTAATTTGCAACCTGATGGAGGTCAGTATAGATGGACTAATAGACCAAGTCCCACACACTGCTAGAAGCCCAAATATTTTTTCAGAGCTAGAAGCAGAAAAAAATTATTTTTAATTTGCAACCTGATGGAGGTCAGTATAGATGGACTAATAGAACAAGTCCCACACGCTGCTAGAAGCCCAAATATTTTTTCAGAGATAAATGAAGAAAAAAATTATTTTTAATTTGCAACCTGATGGAGGTCAGTATAGATGGACTAATAGACCAAGTCCCACACACTGCTAGAAGCCCAAATATTTTTTCAGAGCTAGATGCAGAAAAAAATTATTTTTAATTTGCAACCTGATGGAGGTCAGTATAGATGGACTAATAGACCAAGTCCCACACACCGCTAGAAGCCCAAATATTTTTTCAGAGCTAGATGCAGAAAAAAATTATATTCAGTTTGCAACCTGATGGAGGTCAGTATAGATGGACTAATAGAATGATGCTATGCCCAAAAGATTTTACTTCACTAGGTGCAGTAAAAAAATTGGTATTCTATACACAGGTGGTATGTCTTGCAACACAGATAGGCTACTCCACTGACTAACACACTCTGCAATAGGCCAAAAAGGATTAGCTTTGCTAGATTCAGCCAAATGCTGTGAAAAAAACTTGCACAGCACTGGCACAGACCTGCCTGGCAAAAACTGATAGGAACTGATGTAACCTAGTCCTGAAAAGGACTCCAATTACAATTAGTCTTTACTCCCACAATCTATCTATTTAAGAGCACAGACCTGCCTGATAAAAGTCGTAGGAAATGCTGTAACCTAGTCCTTAAAAGGACTGCAATCACAACTATTCCCTACTCCCAAGCTATCTGTATATTTGTGCGAAAATTGGCTTGAAATTAACAAGGTATATTGCACACAGCAACAGCGGTGCCGTCTAACACGCAGCTGCAGCAGTGAGAAAATGGTGGCGACGGGGAAAATGGCTTGGTCTTATAGGGCAAGGACATGTGACATACACTGCCAATCACACATGCCCTTGCTTGTGTGAAAAAAAGCACTTCGCTCCGTGTGTGCGCTGCTGATAGGCTGACAGATTGCACCTCCCCACTGCAAATGCGGGAAAGAGAAAAAAAAATGGAGATCTTCATTGTTCCTGCAGAGATCCATCCCCTGCCCCTCCCCCCGCCCCGCTGTACACTCAAACTGCGTATTAACATTAATTTTCATCATTACTGAGAAAAAATCCAGTTATGATTTTGGTGCACGAACAGTTATCGAACATAACCTCGAACAGCCGAATTTTTCTCAAATTGTTCGTGTTCGCCGACCGGCTCGAACACCGCCCAAAACAGCTCGAATTTGAGATTGGCGAACAGTTCGAGTAGAACAACGCTCATCTCTACCCAGGAGTTTATTAAAGCAAAGAAGTGGAATATTCTTGAATGGCCAAGTCAGTCACCTGATCTCAACCCAAGTCAGCATGCATTTCATTTGTTAAAGACTAAACTTCAGACAGAAAATCCCACAAACAAACAGCAACTGAAAACCACCGCAGTGAAGGCCTGGCAGAGCATCAAAAAGGAGGAAACACAGCGTCTGGTGATGTCCATGAGTTCAAGACTTCAGGCAGTCATTGCCAACAAAAGGTTTTCAACCAAGTACTAGAAATGAACATTTTATTTACAATTATTTCATCTGTCCAATTACTTTTGGTCCCTTTAAAAACAGGGTGGCACATGTTAAGGTGCTGAAACTCCTAAACCCTTCATTCAATTTTAATGTGGATACCCTCAAATGAAAGCTGAAAGTCTGAACTTCAACTGCATCTGAATTGTTTTGTTTAAAGTTCATTGTGGTAATGTCTAGAACCAAAATTAGAAAAATGTTGTCTCTGTCCAAATATATATGGACCTAACTGTATATTCAAGTGGAATTTAATTCTACTCAAATATTCCAAAAATCGTCATTCACAAAAATGCAGAGTTTTTCTAATTTGCTTCCATTTGGATTCAGTAAAATGGCAGCCGCTAGCCCCCATTTTTCTGAACTGTAAAAGGCCATCAAAATGATAAAAAAAAGTTATACTCACATTACCACTTAATTACTACTTACTTGCCCCTCAGCTCCTCCTCGTCATCTGTACAATCATCGTCACATCTTCTCATCATTGCTGTGAGCACTGAAGTTGTCATGCCTCTCATACTAGGCCAGAACTTCCGGCTCTGATGAGGCCTGATGAGGCATGTGCATGGAGGGTCATGGCACATGTCATGACATCATAACATCATGACTTAAGATGAGTAGATCGCTTTGCACAAACCTGGTCAACCGTCCAGGTCAGTGCTCTCTGGCTGTGAAAAAGAGCTGCATAAATTTTCTTACCCTCCAAGATCCCAAGCGAAGCTTATGATTAGCCAGGCTAACACGATGTCACCTGTGAGAAACACACCGCGCAGATGACATCACACCAGTCCAGCGATCAAAATGCCGTGACAGGGAACCCATAAGCTCACAAAAATTCATGCAGATCCTGCCCATGACCAGTGAGCGCTGACCTTGACCATGGACCACAGTTGCACAAAGCATTTTCTCAATTCTGATAGTGACCTTCCAAGCGATTGTGCGCTATCCTTCTAGGCCTCATTAGAGTCGGAAGTCCCAGTCTAGCGTGAGAAAGCCTGGGGATTCAGCATTCATGGCGGTGATAACATGTGCCAAGGACCAGACTGGTGATGGTGAGGAGCAGGGTCTGAAGAAATCAATAAGGGACATTAAATTAAAGAATAACTTCTCTGTGATTTTATTTTCTTGATAAATTTGCACAAACAGGCAAGTTTGAATTTTGCCTGATCCGCTCACCTCTACTTGTAATGCAATATTGTATTTTCATTTCTTTAGTTTAAGAATAAAAAATAAAGTAAATATGATATTAGACTTATAATTAGGGTTGAGCGGACCAGTGAAAGTTTGGCTTCATTGGGTTCGGACAAACTTTAGTCAAAAGTTCTCTAAACGAAGCTCCATACAATGGAAGACAGAGACAGTGATCGCCATGGGACCTCCATGTGGACTGCGGCAGACTGGTGTGTTTTTTTTTTATTAAATGAGTGAGAAAGGGAAATTGTTGGGGAGTTTTTTTTCAAATAAAGATTTTTTTGTGCATGTTTATTTCTTTTGACTACTAGGTTAGTAATGGGAGTGTTTGACAGACGCCTCTCCATTACTAACCCATGGGCTTCATTTCAGCATCAGCTGCTGACATCAATCCCACAATCCCATTAGCTCAATTACCACCGCACCAGGGCAATCGGGAAGAGCCGAGGCTAAGCGCCAGAATTCTGGGGCGGCTGAGGGCTTGTTTTATTAGGCCGGGAAGGGGTCAATATACATTGCCCTTACAAGTCTATTAATATTATACCAGCTGACAGTTTTGCCTTAGCTGGTCACTAAAAAGAGGGGGGACCTCATGTCATTTTTTTTAGGGTCACCCATTTTTAATAACCAGCAAAGGCAAAGCAGACAGCTGGGTCTGATATTAATAGGCTGGGAAAGTTTGTGTATATTGGCATAGTAAGACTACCTCACAGCTGTCTGCTTGATCTTGGCTGGTCATTAATAGTAGGGAGGACCTCACAGCGTTGTTTTTAATTATCTATTTATTTTACACTGTCCCTCACTTGAGCAACGTCGTCACCCGTGATCCGGCGGTTATACAGGCTGGGTCACGGTTGGCGTCGCTAATCACAGCCATGACAATACTTGGTATGGCTGTAATGGCTCCGAAAGTGCCCACAGCTTAAAAGCTTGTTGATTGGCTGCACTGCAGCATTTCAACAAGCTTTATTAAGCATCCGAACTCCGAACAGTAACACGGACTTCCAGGAGAAGTCCGTGTTCGGAGTTCAGCACCGGACATCTTGAATCTGGTACGAACCCCGAAATTTACAGGTCGGGTTCATTCATCCCTACTTATAATGTATTTTTGCAGTTTGTAGGAGGGGTTTGTATGGAACTAATTTGTAATGGTAGATACTAAAATAGATCTCAAAGTCAAGACAGTCACAAGAAGTCAAGGGTAAACTGGCCTTTTGGGCTGTTGGTATACAACTGTAACCAGAATTTTGAGACTAACACAAAGTTTTGTTTTCACAAAGTTTGGTGGTTCAGTGCTTTTAGATTTATTAGTCAAATATTTTCTATGGTTACTGAAGTACAATTAAAAGCATTTCAGAAGTTTTTTAAACTTTTATTGACAAATACATAAAGTCTATGCAAAATATCAATATTTACAGTGTTCATCCTTATTTTTCAAGACTTCTGCAGTTTTCCCTGGCATGCTGGATATCAGCTTATGGGCTAAATCCTGACTGATGGCAACCCACTCTAGCTTCTTCATTTCAATGCTTGTGCTTGTGTTTGTTTAGCTACTTTTTGAGGAGTTTCCTGGTCATGGACCAAAATGTCAATGTTTTGTTTACTATTGTTTATCATTTTTCCTTGTAACATGGTGCTCCATCAGACTAGAAAAAGCATTGTTCATCACCAAAGTTCTCCTGGATTATTGGGAGAAGTTGCTCTTGGAGGATGTTTAGATACTATTCTTTATCCACAAATTTTTTTTAGACAAAACTTTATCTTAGCATTCTGCAATTCAATCCCTATTTTTCCTGCAGAGTATCAGTGTGTCCTTGATGGTTTTTCTTGGAAAGAAGTGGCTTATTTGCTGCCCTTCTTGACACCAGGCAAGCTTCCACCTTTGGCTCACTGTTTGTGCAACTACACCAATATCCTCAGACCCATCTCATTGGGCCCCAAAAAAAGCATATCAAGAAGCAAACACTAAATCGATAAATCTTTTTCTTGATATGGCTAAAATTATATCTTTATTATGAACATATTAAAAAACATGTAACAAACTACAATATGTATTTACAAAAATATACACAAAACTAATGGGGTACAAGTACAGCAACAGAAGTTGTTCATTTTTTCACACAAGGCCCTGTAGATTTCGATTTCTTTTTCCCTTACTAATAAAGACCTTGATTTAACAACTGCATTTTGTGTTTACTTTTGTTATTTTTGTCTAATATTTAAATTTGTTTTGTGATCTGAAACATTTAAGTGTGACAAACATACGAAAGAATAAGAAATCAGGAAGAAGGCAAACATTTTTCACACCTCTGTAGATAGCTAGATAGCTAGATAGCTAGATAGATATTGCAAAACCTGAAAACAAATCTAAAAAGTAGGAAAACATGAAATGAGCTTTGAAGACTTTACAGACATTTTCATATAATTGTTATTATTAAACACGTAGAAAAATTGCATATGTGATTTCAGGCTTAGCGCACATTTATACAGCTGTGTCTGTTTTTGTGAAAACAAGAATATGATCTATTGAAAATTAATGTCTTCCATGTAGCATCCTTGATTAATTAAATAGTCAATTCTGATTCGCAAAAAAAAAAAAAAAGATTAAAAAAGAACATGTACTGAAACTAACATAAGGAATACAAAACTTATATGTAAAGAGGTCCAATAAAATTTATGGGCCAATAACTTGATGCAATTTTCATTTTTAAAGTGGACATCATACAAACGAGAGATACTATCATGTAGATTTGCTCTTAGTATTATTGTTAGAAGTGAATTACATACTTTTTCACTAAGGCAATTTAGTTGAATTAATTTAAAGGCACCCTACTGACTACTTTGCCACTGAAGAAATGAAAATATATTCTCTGGGTAAAATGAAATAAATATATAAGATTAATTTCAGGAAACCCTCTAGACTCATTGTTTTTTCAACATAAAATTACTTCTCTATACAGCAGCAAATCAAGTACTTATCATTTTTCTATATCAACCACTTAATCCATATTTAATTCAAATTATATACAAAGAATTGAAAAGAATACATCTGTATATGAAAATGCAAATAATAGTGTCACACTTTCCTAAATTAACTTCTAGAGAGAGGCATTTTACACCAAATTTATTGCTATCATTATGTTGGTGGTTCAAATTTATTTTATTTTCGTTCAGGTACTTTAGTGGAAAAAAAATATGACAAAAATTGAAATTTTATTCATAAGCAAATCTAATTTAACAGAGGAGGCAAGTGAACAAATTGCTCTTATCCTATATTCTTCCAATAATTGAATATTGTATGGTTATTTATTTCTTCACTAAGAAAACAGCACCACACAGTCCTGAAATATTGCTGTGCAGAGAACAAGTATATTGTCTGGTACACTTGTAGTTAGATTTAGTCTGCCTTGTGCGAAATGTATAAACCATTTCCCAGCTAACCATGCTAAATCATTTTGATGCAGCCATCATAGAAGCTATTAAATATAAATAAATGTCTATTTTCCTGAAATCAACCTGACATTTCTATATTGTAATACACAAAGACCAGATAGAATTAGATTTCAATAAATGGAATATATTTGGAATACTTTTTCCCATTACAATAGAACAATGCATAATATTTATTTATGGCAAGTTAATGTGATTACAAAGATGCATTCATATTTTTTTAGATAGCCAACCTAAAATGTCAAGAAATGGAAATGTACACTACAAAATATTAATAATGTAATTATTTGTATTTTTACATTTAGTAGTGTCATTTATTTATATGGATCATAAAATTCTTTAGCTTAATATAAAGGTAGTAACTAGTGATGAGCGAGCATGTTCGCCACTGCTCGGTACTCGCCCGAGCATCTCAGTACTCGAGATGCCCGGAGCTCGCCGAGTACTTGCGCGATGCTCAGGCGGGAGCTCGGGTCCCCGTCCTGCATGTTTAGCGCTATTTAGAGCACCAATCATGCAGGGATTGTCTGCCACCCACTGTAATGTCACAGCCATGGTGGTTGTGGCATTACAGTGATTGCCCAAATCGATGGGAACAGTGCTCACAGTGAAACATGAAAAGTCGGCAATTCAGCAGCGGCATACACCGGTACCCGACAATGTAGAACAGAAAGAATAGAGCATCACACATCGATTAGATAGATCGAAACATGTCAGTCACATATATAATAAGTACAGTGACAGAAATAATAAAAAAAAAATACGTGGGGCTTCGCCCTATTTTTATGTCCAACCAGGTACAACTAGGCAGCTGGCAGCCGGCAAATGACGTCACCGCTTGAGCAGGAGAATTCTCCCATGCTGGGATGGCAGGCTGAATCGCAGCTGAGCGCTGCTATCCAGCTAGTCATCCTACAGAGACACTGCAGAGCACAAGCATGCCTGCGCTCTGCAGTGTCTATGAAGGATGGCATGCTGGATGGCAGTGCTCAGCTGCGATCCAGCCTGTCATCTCAATGCCATCCCAGCGTGGGAGAATTCTCCTGCTCAAGCGGCGACATCATTTGCCTCCACCGCTTGAGCAGGAGAATTCTCCCACGCTGTCAGTGACGTGCATGAGGTGAGCTGAGTTCATTGGACATGATCTCGGCTCATCTGGATGCCGTCACAGCCAGACACTGAGGAGCGCAAGCATGCCTGCGCTTCTCAGTGTCTGCTGCATGGCAAGCTGGATGGCAGCTTTCGGCTGCGATCCAGCCTGTCATGTGAATGCAGTAGAGCTGGAGCCATCCTGGGAGCAATGGAAAGGTAAGGATGAGGTTGGTTTATTATTTTATTTTAATTGCAGGAGATCGTTGGCTTCAGCTGGAATGGGCGTGATGGTAAGTATGGTTTAATTTAGAACATTAAAGAATTGTGTGTTTATTTCAATTAAAGGACTTTATTCTGGGTGTTTGTGTTTTTTTTAACTTTGACTATGGGGTTAGTAATGGGGGTGTCTTATAGACGCCTCTCCATTACTAACCTGGGCTTGATGTCAGCTGGCATTATAAGCTGACATCAACCCCAACACTATTACCACACTGCCACCGCTACAGGGCAGTGGGAAGAGCGAGGCTAAGTGCCAGAATTGGCGCATCCTATGGATGCGCCATTTCTGTGGTGGCTGACTGCTTGTGTTTCTAGCCTGGCAGGGGGCCAATATTCATGGCACCTTTCCTGGGCTATTAATATCAGCCCCCAGCTGTCTGCCTAGCTTTTTCTAGCTATTAAAATAGGGGGGACCGCACGTCATTTTTTTGGGGGGTCCCCCATTTTAATATCTGGTAAAGGCTAGGTATTCAGCTGGGGGCTGATATTAGTAGCCTGGGAAGCTCCGTGGGTATTACCCCCTTCCCAGGCATCAAACATCTGCCCCAGCCATCTGCTTAACCTCCGCTAGAGACTAAAATTACGGGGAAGCCCACGCCAATTTTTTTTTTAATGAATCCTTTATTTTAACACTAAATGACAAGTATAGTAATCAACACTATCACTGTACTTATTATATATGTGACTGACATGTTTCTATCTATCTAATCTATGCGTGATGCTCTATTTTTTCTATTCTAAATTGTCGGGTACCGATGTATGCCGTTGATGAATTGCCGGCCGGCTTTTTTAAAGAGACGGGTGCATGAAAATCGGAGGGCACTAGTGTGTTCCAAGTGCCCTGCTATGTTTTTCATGTACCCTCCTATATACCCTGCCTGCCTGTCTGCCTATATATTCTGCCTGCCTGATGTTTAATTGAGCACTGTTCACATCGATTTGGGCAACTTTTGACCTTCTGCAGACCGCAGGGGGGAACCACCAGAAAAATGCTCGAGTTTCCCATAGACTTACATTGGGCTCGTTGCTCGGGTCGAGCACCTGAGTATTCCAATGTGCTCGACCCGAGCTTCGAGCACCCGAGCATTTTAGTTCTCGGTCATCACTAGTAGTAACTAGTGTTGAGCCACCCCCGTAGTGTTCGAGTTCGGTTCGGTTCGTCGAACACCCGTGTGTTCGCTGAACTGTTCGTCGAACACCTTCGAACACCGTTAAAACCAATGGCAGGCAAACAAAAACACATAGAAACGCATAGAAAACACCTTCAAAGGTGTCCAAAAGCTGACAAACTGCTCAGAAGACATAACTAACACATGGAAAAGTGACAAGTACATATAGTCATGCGAAAATAAAAGAGGTGGAGGAGTAAAAGGAGGGGGAGACACAGATATAGGCATGTCATGCCCTTCTAAAATCCAAAAAGTGAGAAGCCGACACGGCCAGTCCGCTCCTGCCCGTGCCACCTCCGTGTCGCCGGGTTTGTGCCAGAGCCGCGGTGAACCCTGACGGCCAGCCCCCCTCTCCCAATACTGGTGCCTGTCCGCTGGTGGGTCGAGCGAGCCCCCCTGTGGTGGAGGCAGCTCTAAGCTTTTTAATTTAAATTGTCTCTCTAATTTGAATGAATACACTTTAAATCCATTTACAAGGATCTATTGGAGGGCAAGTCTCATGCCAGCAGCCGCAGTAATTCCAGCTCCAGTAGCGTCCACTAAAGCTGCTGCAGTTAAAAAGCTTTTATAAGGATCGAGCTCGGCTGTCCACCGCAAGGCATCCTACTGCCAGTCCCAGCCCCTATGCCTTGGGGTGCCTCCTGATGCTCTTCACTAAGTATCCCATGGTCCCGAAGCATTTCCTTTGAAAAAATTAAGTGTCTAAACTACAAGTGGTGTAGCTTGCTTAACAGCCGGGATAATCCGCTGACTAGCAGACACTGCTACTAGGCACAAAGTATTTCCTGGGCTAGATGCAGTTAAAAATTTGTAAATTAGATACTCTCGTTGGATGCTGAGAAAGCATTCCATAGAGTCTCCTGGCACGCCATATATGATTCTCTTAAAAAGCTTGGGGTAGGGGGTCTAGGGGACCCTTTTATAGCCAAAATCACGGCCCTGTATCGCAATACGTCACCTAGGCTGAAGATAAATGGAACTGTAGCACCCTGAGGGCTCGGTTGCTACAGACGTAGTGCACCTCACCCAGAGGTGTGATATCTCACTCCCAGGTAAGGATGGAGTGTGGATCAGGACCCGACACCTGCATGCATTACACCACATTGCCGTGGGGCAGGGTGACCAATATGCCCCTGAGATGGGCACGACAGTCCCTGTCCCTGGCTGGAGTGGGGTGAGGGAACACTGAGGAAGGGGAACCCTGTAGTGCAGGAGCAGGGAGGAAGCAGTTCCTGGGTGCATTTAGAAGGGAGTATAAAAGGTGGGCACCATCTTAGTTCAGTGCAGAGAAGTCTGAGCAGAAGTGGCAGGGAGCAGGGGCTCTGCATGAGCTCTGCTCCGGAGGCGGACCTAGTAACAGAGGCCCAGGCCTGGAAGAGGGAGAAGGAAGGAAGAGGAGCGGAGAAGGCTCCAGGAACGAGGAATGAAGGGATCCCAGGGGTGCGGACGGGCGAGTCGCCACCGCACGCCCGAATCCACCTGCGTGGAGGGGTCAGGCCAAAGGGGGAGACCGGTCCCCGAACTAGTGGAGGCAGGAAACGACCCTCAGCTAGAAACCGGAGGCTCTGACATTTTATGTGGCGCAGCCCCTCGCTACACCCGCTAGGAAGGCACCACATAGGGTCAGGGAAACTGGCGCCAAGTTTACCAAGAGGAGGCCCGAGGCAGCCGGACAGAAGTGTTGGTAAGAAAGGCCAGACAAAGGACACACAAAGGGGGTCCTGTGAAGTGCTCCAAAGTTATCTGGGAGTTGTCTGAGCCCCTCACCTGGTGAGCACAGTACGACGTGGGCAGCCGTTACCTGCAGACGTGGTCTGGATAATAAGAACTGTGAGTAAAGGCCCTGGACTGCATCACTGACTCCGTGTCGTTACTGCTGCTGCCCTGCACCATCACCCCCATCCTCCGCATACACTGCCCTGAGGCTATACTCCTCCCGTGGGGAGTTATGCTACGCTCTGCTGCACCCACAACACCAGCCTCAGCGGTCTGCCCTGTAGCGGCGGTTCACTCTGACCGCAATCCACGGGTGGCATAGTCGGACATTTAAACATCAAAACCACATAAATAGTTCCGCCACTGGTTTGACCGCCCTGAGCCACGGAACTGGGTCGCCGCCACGAAGACTACAACCACCAGCATCCACCAAAAAGGGTCCGGCTCCGGGTGTCCCAAGGCCCAGGGGGTGCATCAGAACATTTTAATCACCTTTCACAATCACCAATGGGACAAGGCAGGGATGTCCTCTGTCCCCTCTCTTATACATCCTAGTGACGGAGCACCTGCTCTCATCAATTCGCCATAACCCCAATATTAGGTGGATTGAGGTGGGAGGCACCGAGTACAAGTGCTCTCTATTTGCTGATGATGTCCTAGTATATATCACTCAATCACATATATCCATCCCTGCTGTTATGGCTGAAATAGATCACTTTGTTACATGGTAAAATTTTAAAATCAATGCAGCGAAGTCTGAGGCCCTTGATGTCTCCCTCCCCAAATCCATATAGGATTCCATCCAGTCCAACTTTCCCTTTGCCTGGCCCTCACAGGGTATCAAATACTTAGGAATTCCTATTCATAGAGACCTCTCCCATCTATGTTATCTTAATTTTGGGCCCTTTATTGAACAATTCCATACAGACCACGGTTGGCAAGTTAGAACTGTAAGATTCACTACGTGAACCACTGGTGTTTTGTGGAAAAGCACATGTACACTGCGTTCCAAATTATTATGCAAAAAGTGTTTAGGAGTGATAAGGGAAGAATTTGTTTGTTTGTCAGTTAAACTCATTGATGGTGATGTGTCTCAGGGCTCACTGTAAGCAATTGCAGACACCTGTGCTAATTAGTTTGGCAGGTGTGTCCAATGAAAGGCAAGACTACTTAAGAAGGCTCTCTCACATTATTAAGCAGCCTACATTTTCTGCCAAAATGGGAAAGAAAAAGGATGTGTCGGCTGCTGAGAAGCAACAAATTGTGGAGTGTTTAGGTCAAGGCATGACTACAATCAACATTGTGCGATGATCAGGATGAAGTGTCTTGGCAATCAAGAAGTATGTAGCTGATTCACAGTACACACGTGTGCGTGCTGATAAGGGCAAATTGAGGACTCTTTCCTACAGGCAATTACGTTAGGTTGAAAGAGCAGCGGCAAAAAAGCCTTGTCATAGCAGCAGACAAGTTTTTGAAGCTGCTTGTGCCTCCAACGTCCCCCAAACAACAAGATGCAGGGTCCTTCAGAGGTTTGCAGCTGTGCATACGCCATCCTGTCGACCTCCTCTATCCACTTCACACAAGCAGAAACGGCTCCAGTGGGCCAAACATTACATGAAGACTGATTTCAAAACTGTTTTGTTCACGGATGAGTGCCGTGCAGCGCTCGATGGTCCAGATGGATGGAGTGGAGGATGGCTGGTTGATGGACACCCCACGCAAACACGGCTACAGCGCCAACAAGGAGGAGGTGGATTAATGTTTTGGGCTGGAATCATGGGGAGAGAGATTCTCGGCCCCTTTAGGATCCCTGAAGGCGCTAAAGATGAACTCCATAATGTATGTGGATTTTCTCAAACAGCACTTCCTGCCATGGTTCAAGAAGAAGAACCGTGTATTTCACAGCAAGATCATTTTTCTGCATGATAATGCACCATCTCATGCTGCACATAAAACATCTACATCTCTGGCTGATATGGGCATAAAAGGGGACAAACTTATGGTGTGACCCCCATGCTCCCCTGACCTCTACCCCATTCAGAACCTTTGGAGCATCATTAAAAGGAGTGTCTATGATGGCGGGAGGCAGTTCACATCTAAGCAACAGCTCTGGGAGGGTATTCTGTCCTCATGCAAAACAATTGAAGCAGAAACCATCCAAAACCTGACAAATTCAATGGACAAGAGAGTTCAGAAGCTCCTTTCGAACAAGGTGTCCTATGTGAAAATGTAACATCACCTACAATAAAGTTTTGAGTTGAAAACTGTTTGATTTCAGTTTCTAACAACCTGCTAATGCTTATAATTTCAAAAATGACCATTTTTTTGGTCTTTATTAAAATGAAAAGGTTGATCGAAAAGTTTGGGGGATCTAAGAGTGTGGCAACCCAGTAGTCATGATTACTTCGAATTCTGACAATATGAGGGTCATGCTGCAGGTAGTGCAGCAAGAAGGCACTTATGTGTCTTGCGCATCTCGGAGCCCCAAAATTATTTTCCGGGCTAGATGCAGCTAAAAATTATTTTTAATTTTAAATCTGGTGGAGCTTATTATAGATGGCCTAATAGGATCAGTGCTGCACACTGCTACAAAGCCCAAATTATTTTCCAGTCAAGATACAGATAAACATGATTAGTAATTTGAAAGCTTAAAACGGTTGGTAGGGTGATTTTAACCAATCATCAAGCTTTTACTCTCCCCAGGATGACACAGGGGTAGAAAAGTCGTTTCGGATCCATGATTTGTTCTTCTTTATGAACGTGAGTCTGTCTACATTATCAGTGGAGAGCCGCGTGCGCTTATCTGTCAGCACACCACCAGCAGCGCTGAACACACGTTCAGACAGAACGCTGGCTGCGGGGCATGACAAGATCTCCAAGGCGTAAGTGGCTAGCTCCGGCCATTTATCCAGATTGGAAGCCCAAAAGAGCAAGGGTCCAGTGACACAGTCGTGGCTTCAATGTTTACTTGGAGATACTCCTGTACCATTGTCTCTAGGCGTTGACTATGTGTCAGACTTCTTGTCTCCTGTGGCCTTGCAAAGGATGGGCTAAAAAAGTGGTGAAATGATTCCGCAAAATTGATGTTACCAGCAGATACTGTGGTTCTGTTACGGTTTGAGTGCTGAACACTTGACGGTCCCACGGTTGGCAAGTTGGAACTGTGAGATTCACTACGTGCACCACTGGTATTTTGTGGAAAAGCACATGTAAGATTCTGCAACAGTCTCTGCTGATACTCCTGCATGCGTGCATCCCTTTCTATGGCAGGAATAATTTCTGCAAATTTACTTTTGTACCGGGGATCTAACAGTGTGGCAACCCAGTAGTCAGGATTATTTCTAATTCTCACAATTCGAGGGTCATGTTGCAGGTAGTGCAGCAAGAAGGCACTCATGTGTGTTGCGCATCCAGGAGCACCAAGTCCCTGTTGTGTTGGTGGCGAGGTAACAATCATGCTTCCTTCCTCTGTCCTCTCCCCCCAACCTCGCACAACAGAAATGTGATCAAGGTCTCCCTCATCTGATGAGTCTTCCATCAGTTCGTCCTCCACTTCTTCCTGGGCTCCTGCACCTTCCTCACTAGTTTGGCTGCTACCATGCGCCCTGGTAAAACCATCTCCCCCACCCTCACATGCCTGCCGCCTTGGTGCTGCCGACCGTCTGGACCTTGCAGATGTTAGCCCTTCCGCATACAACTCCTCCTCCTCTACTTCCTCCACCTCCTCTTGTGCCACCACCTGACTCCGAATTCTGTTTAACATGTGCTCCAGCATGTAAATCACCGGAATAGTCATGCTGATAATGGCATCGTCAGCACTAAACATCTTCGTCGCCATTTCAAAACTGTGCAGAAGGGTGCATAGGTCCCTGATCTGAGACCACTCCTCCAGCGTGATTTGCCCCACCTCTGGATCTCGTTGGCCCAGGCTATACGTCAGAACGTATTGCACCAGGGCTTGTCGGTGCTGCCACAGTCGCTGCAACATGTGCAGAGTTGAATTCCACTGGGTAGGCACATCGCATTTTAGCCGGTGAAGTGGCAGGCCCAACGACTTCTGTAGAGATGTAAGTCGCTGAGCTGCGGGATGCGAACGGCGGAAGTGAGCACACAGCGACCGTGCCCTCTGCAGAAGGCCATCTAGTCTGGGATAGTGGGCTAAAAATTGCTGGACAACCAGGTTCAACACGTGAGCCATACAAGGCACGTGTGTGACATTGACCCGGCGAAGGGCCGCACCCAGGTTTGCAGCATTGTCGCACACGGCCTTCCCTGGTTTCAGGTCCAGTGGAGACAACCATTCATGAAATTGGTTATCCAGAGCTGACCACAACTCCTCAGCTGTGTGACTCACATTTCCCAGACATTTCAAAGTAAAAACCGCCTGATGACGTTGAGCCCTACTGCCAGCATAGTAAGGAGGTGTGCAGGATCCCTTCTGCGCAGTTAGAAAGCTTGTGGCATGACCAGACAGGCTTTGGGTGCAGGTGGAAGACCGAGAGGAGGTTGAGGAGGCAGAAGCAGTGGAGGAACTTTGACATAAAGAGGATTGACGCACAACTCGTGGGGACGGCAAGACTTGGACAGCAGCCCCTTGTCCTGCTGTCACCATAGTTACCCAGTGCCCAGTCAGCGACATGTAACGCCCCTGTCCATGCCTACTCGTCCAAGTGTCTGTGGTGAAATGCACCCTGTCACACACAGAGTTTCTCAAAGAAGCGGTGATGTTGTGTGCGACATGCTGGTGGAGCGCAGGCACACCTTTCTTTGAGAAGTAGTGCCGACTGGGCATCTGGTACTGGGGCACTGCGACGGACATAAGGTCTCGAAAATCCTCTGTGTCCACCAGGCGGAAAGGCAGCATTTCTGTAGCCAAGAGCTTGTAGATGGTGAAATTCAACCTCTTAGCTTTCTCATGGCTAGAAGGAAATGGTCTTTTACTTGTCCACATCTGAGGGACCGAGGGCTGGCTATTGTGCTTAGACGGGGTTGATAAGGGTGTCCTCGGCAAACTGCCGGTCTGTGAGGAAGATGCAGGCGGACATGTTAGATTGCCTTGATCCAAAGGTGGTGCTATCGATGTCGGACAGCGCTCAACACCAGCTGGTGTTACCACCTCCAAAGAAAATGATGACCTGCCAATCACGCTGGCTGTTGCGGGTAAAGAGGTGGCAGGTCTGCACCCCAAAACAGGTGTGACTGCTGTCCCCCCAGTCACAGAGGATGAAGAGGCCGTGGATGCACAAGATATGGCAGACGGTGGCTGGCCCGGCCGGCTAGGCCGCATTGTAGCACACTGAGCTTCCCACTGCAACTTATGCTTCATGTCCATGTGCCGGTTCATGCATGAAGTACTCAAACTATGTATTTTTTGGCCTCTACTTAGCTTTTGCTGACAAATGTTACAGATAACACGAGTTGGGTCATCTTTATCGATCTGAAAAAATGCCCAGGCTATGCAAGGCTTAGCACCCATGCAACCTGAAGAGCCACCACGACTTGTGGTGAGAGGCAGAGTTGTGTTTGAGGATGCAGTTGTTGACGTGCTTCCAGTACTACGTCTCTGTCCAGGAAGGCGCAACCTGACCTCGTCGTCACTAGCATCTTCCTCCACCTCCTCTGCTGACCTCATCTCTTGGCTGACTGTGGGTTGACAGTAAGTGGGATCTCCAACCTCATCATCATCACCCTGTGTGTTATCACACCCGTCGTCCTCAGAGCCAACCTGTTCCTGCCCTGACAAAAAACTAAAGTTGTCGCTCCAATCAGGTATTTGAGTCTTATCATCGTCTTCCTCATTGTCTCCACCAACAGGAGTTACAGTTTGGGAATGAGGGTCTACATTATGGTCAGAACCTTCTGCGTCTGGTCCTGGATCCGACTCATAAAGATTCTGGGCATCAGTGCAGATCATTTCCTCGTCTGGATTCACAGAAGCGCTGGAGTCGACCTCTGATTCCCAGGCTATAGTATGAGTAAACAGCTCTGCAGACTCAACCATCTGTTCTACCTCATACTCAGACGGGCAGCTGGAGATTTGGGAGCTGTGAGGAAGCAAGTGCGATTTGGGTGACACCTTTGAGGACTGGAGTATTTGTGATGTTGAAGTTGATGTGGAGGAGAGCCCACTTAAAGGAGCACTTGATATCCGTTGAAGCACCTGCTGTTTTTGTGCCTCATCTGGAATTTGTAGCGATTGGCGTGGCCGTAAGAAAGGGATCTTATCACATTGTCCGCTAAAAGAAGTAGACATTTTAGTTTGGCTGGAAGATGGTCTTTCTTCTGCAGATGTTACCGTTGCTTTAACTCCTACCCCACGGACACAACCTTTTTTCCCCTTCCCAACACGCCTATTCCCCTTTCCACCAGCAGCAGGCCTTTTACCAATCATTTTGGTGGTTAACTAATTCACAACTCTGGAGTTGTTTGCACAAAAAAACAATGGATGGTAACCGAGCAGAGCTGAGTGGCCAAACTGTGGTATTAGGCCAAAACTATTGGCTGGGTTAGAGGCAGAAAAAAATTATATTCAATTTGCAACCTGATGGAGGTCAGTATAGATGGACTAATACAACAAGTCCCACACACAGCTAGAAGCCCAATATTTTTTCAGAGGTAGATGCAGAAAAAAATATATTCAGTTTGCAACCTGATGGAGGTCAGTATAGATGGACTAATACAACAAGTCCCACACACAGCTAGAAGCCCAAATATTTTTTTCAGAGGTACTGTAGATGCAGATAAAAATTATTTTGAATTTGCAACCTGATGGAGGTCAGTATAGATGGGCTAATAGAGAAAGTCCGACACACTTCTAGAAGGCCAAATATTTGTTCAGAGCTAGATGCAGAAAAAAATTATATTCAGTTTGCAACCTGATGGAGGTCAGTATAGATGGACTAATACAACAAGTCCCACACACAGCTAGAAGCCCAATATTTTTTCAGAGGTAGATGCAGAAAAAAATATATTCAGTTTGCAACCTGATGGAGGTCAGTATAGATGGACTAATACAACAAGTCCCACACACAGCTAGAAGACCAATATTTTTTCAGAGGTAGATGCAGAAAAAAATATATTCAGTTTGCAACCTGATGGAGGTCAGTATAGATGGACTAATACAACAAGTCCCACACACAGCTAGAAGCCCAAATATTTTTTCAGAGGTACTGTAGATGCAGATAAAAATTATTTTGAATTTGCAACCTGATGGAGGTCAGTATAGATGGACTAATAGAGAAAGTCCGACACACTGCTAGAAGGCCAAATATTTTTTCAGAGGTACTGTAGATGCAGATAAAAATTATTTTTAATTTGCAACCTGATGGAGGTCAGTATAGATGGACTAATAGAGAAAGTCCGACACACTACTAGAAGGCCAAATATTTTTTCAGAGCTAGATGCAGAAAAAAATTATATTCAGTTTGCAACCTGATGGAGGTCAGTATAGATGGACTAATACAACAAGTCCCACACACAGCTAGAAGCCCAATATTTTTTCAGAGGTAGATGCAGAAAAAAATATATTCAGTTTGCAACCTGATGGAGGTCAGTATAGATGGACTAATACAACAAGTCCCACACACAGCTAGAAGCCCAATATTTTTTCAGAGGTAGATGCAGAAAAAAATATATTCAGTTTGCAACCTGATGGAGGTCAGTATAGATGGACTAATACAACAAGTCCCACACACAGCTAGAAGCCCAAATATTTTTTCAGAGGTACTGTAGATGCAGATAAAAATTATTTTGAATTTGCAACCTGATGGAGGTCAGTATAGATGGGCTAATAGAGAAAGTCCGACACACTGCTAGAAGGCCAAATATTTTTTCAGAGCTAGATGCAGAAAAAAATTAGATTCAGTTTGCAACCTGATGGAGGTATAGATGGACTAATAGAATGATGCTATGCCCAAAAGATTTTACTTCACTAGGTGCAGTAAAAAAATTGGTATTCTATACACAGGTGGTATATCTTGCAACACAGATAGGCTACTCCACTGACTAACACACTCTGCAATAGGCCAAAAAGGATTAGCTTTGCTAGATTCAGCCAAATGCTGTGAAAAAAACTTGCACAGCACTGGCACAGACCTGCCTGGCAAAAACTGATAGGAACTGATGTAACCTAGTCCTGAAAAGGACTCCAATTACAATTAGTCTTTACTCCCACAACCTATCTATATAAGAGCACAGACCTGCCTGATAAAAGTCGTAGGAAATGCTGTAACCTAGTCCTTAAAAGGACTGCAATCACAACTATTCCCTACTCCCAAGCTATCTGTATATTTGTGCGAAAATTGGCTTGAAATTAACAAGGTATAGCGCACACAGCAACAGCGGTGCCGTCTAACACGCAGCTGCAGCAGTGAGAAAATGGTGGCGACGGGGAAAATGGCTTGGTCTTATAGGGCAAGGACATGTGACATACACTGCCAATGACACATGCCCTTGCTTGTGTGAAAAAAAGCACTTCGCTCCGTGTGTGCGCTGCTGATAGGCTGACAGATTGCACCTCCCCACTGTAAATGCGGGAAAGAGAAAAAAAAATGGAGATCTTCATTGTTCCTGCAGAGATCCATCCCCTGCCCCTCCCCCCACCCCGCTGTACACTCAAACTGCGTATTAACATTAATTTTCATCATTACTGAGAAAAAATCCAGTTATGATTTTGGTGCACGAACAGTTATCGAACATAACCTCGAACAGCCGAATTTTTCTCAAATTGTTCGTGTTCGCCGAACGGCTCGAACACCGCCGAAAACAGCTCGAATTTGAGATTGGCGAACAGTTCGAGTAGAACAACGCTCATCTCTAGTAGTAACATAATATGTAAATCATAATTCCACCCAGATTCACCTTTTCTTTTGCAATGTTAATCTAGAGCAAAACCGAAAGAAATTATCTACATAAGTTGGTATACATGCAATGTGTAAGAGTATGTTCACACAGGTTTTGTTTATTTAATGGCCAAAGATAGAAACAAAATGAGCATATATCCTGCTATAAGTAGGTAACAAGCAATAATTCCTATAAATAACATAGGGTAATTAGTAAACACTGTTTTTGATCAAAAAAGCATAAAAGCCATCCCACCAGGGCCAAGGTGTACCCAGTTCCGACCGTCCTAACCTATAGTATATGTTTATTTTGTTTCTATCTTAGGTGTTGAATGTTAATCTAGTGGCAAAAATACCATAATGCTGCCCACGATGCAGATTTTAAGCAGAATTTTCTTCTCCCTGGCAGAAAAAACGCATGCAGATTTTACATGCATTTTTTCTGCCAGGGAGAAGCATTTTTTAAGCGTTTTTACATGCGTTTATGCATGCGTTTTTTCAAGCGCTTTTCCAAGCGATTTTGAGCATCACTTGGAAAAGGGCTTGACAACTTGGTCACGCAATATAAATCCATGCAACTGGCATGGCTTTATATTGTGTGACTGAGATTTCTGCTTAAAATACTGCACCTATAGTAAAAAAAAAAATATATATATATATAAAGTAAAAAATAAAAAAAAATATTCATACTCACCTCTCTGGCGTCCCCCGGTCTACTCCCAGTAGCGTCCTCTCTCCTTGGTGGCCCGCGGTGTTCTGCCAGGACCTGCGGTGATGTTATTTAGTCAGCTGATGGTCACGCAACCATCACCTGACCGATGATGTCAGCGGACGCGTGACCATCACCTGACTAAATGACATCACTGTATGTCCTGCCAGAACACCGCAGGCCGCCGAGGAAAGAGGATGCTGCCGGGATGTATACATGCGGATGTTATACGGTTCAATGGAAATCAATGGCATGTTGATAATGGCCATACATCAGAAAAATCCTACAAGAAGCAAAAATGAACATATTTGCATCACCAAGCCCACAAAAGTTGATCTATCGAAATATGAAATTTTTTAACAAATATTACAAACTCCAGAAGCAAAAAAAAAAGGAATTCCTCCGAATAATGAAATAAAAAACAATAAAAATAATTCATGTGTACCCCAAAATGTTACTAATAAGAATTACAGATTCCTTCACTAAAAAGACATCACACAGCTTCATTGAAAGCAAAATTAAAAAAAAGCTATGGATCTCAGAAAATGGTGACAAAAAAAAATATTTTTTTTACAAATTTCTCCGTTTTTTCACTACTTAAATAAAAAAAAGTATACAAGTATGGTTTCACTGTAAAATGTGCTGACTTAGTAATGTTTGCTAGGTTTGTTTTACAGCACAATGTACAATATAAAAACAAAACAAGACATCCATTACATTATATAACAATATAACTTGATTAAAAGCTACAGGTTGTGTTGAAAAAAAAAAACAACAAACTATTTCGAAGAAGAACAAGTTATTTTGGCTATTGTTTAGAAACAAAATGTTATGGCTCTTGCAAGAAAGGGAAGGAGAAATGAAAGCACAAAAATGAAAATTGCAACTTTGGAAGGGTTTAAACAAGTTAATCTCCCAATTAAATACTTTGTAAAATCACAATGGGCAAACTACTGTAGAAAGCACTTTCCACGTTTTAAACACTGTTGCCCAAAATTGTACAGAATATTCCATTTGTGGCCTGACTACTGGTTTGTAAAGTAATGGAAATATTTTCACCTCACATGCATCCATATTCCTATTATAGCACCACATGTGCTTTGGCTTAGGCTTAGGCTTACCTAATCATTTGCAAAACATTACATTTATGATTGAAAAACTTAACTAGCTACTTCTTTTCCAAGCCTACAAATTATTCAGATTCATTTGTGATAATGAACTGTCTTATTTTGTGTCTACCACCCCTTTTTTATAACTTGACCAATTCATTTCCTATTTAGGCCAGGGTCACACGAGCGTATATTCTCTCATGTGGGAGAATCAGGTCAATTATGCTAATGACACGTGGCTCAAATTCTGTCAGCCGAGTGTCATCTTAGTGTGATGCATGTGGGAATTGGAGCACAAGTGTGGAGAAGAGAGAGAACTTAATTTCAACATTTTCTCCATTGTCTGAGTCAGCGGATGTCGGACTACACTCGTATGACATCTGAGTGCAGTCCAATGCTTCACACGCACCCATAGACTTGTATGGGTGCGCATAGTCTGAATTCCGGAGCAACTCGCAGCATGCTGCAATTTTTTTTCTCATGCCGAACTGGTATGAAAAAAAGAATAGCAGATCTGCATTGCCCCATAGTATAACATTGGTCCGAGTGCCATCCGATAAAACATCGGCAGTGTTGTACGCTCATGTGATTCTAGCCCTTACAACCTCTAATGTGTGACAGTTTCAAATGCTTTGGAAAAATCAAGATATATGGCATCCCACAACCTAACCCGATCTTTGTCTAAATCATACCAACTCATAGAAGGTGATCTGATAAGTTTGCTAGGTGTGGTGATCCCTCATAAGCCCATGCTGATATCTAGGTATAGTTTAAGAATTCTAGGATAACAGCTCTTGAAAAACTTTAATCCCTAAATGACCAAACCCTCATTGACCAGCCAATTCGTTTTCATGTTTGCCTCTCCGTTTTTCAGCAGATATAACTTTTTAATCTTTTCTTATTAATGTGACTGCTTGGGTTTTTTTTGTTTTTGCCGTAAATTTTATATATTTTTTCTAATTTTTTTTGGAATACATAAAAATTATTGTGCCTTGCTATGCAATTATAGAAAAAGGCAATTTTTATTGTTTAGTTCTATTTGTTTTGTATTTTTTAGTGCCTTAAATCATTCTCTCTCTCTCTCTCATTATTCTGACATTTGGCAAATATTAAAAATTATGGTAATCCTATTTGACCTAAAAAGGGAAAGGTTTATTCTGACTTCATGTCAGATATTGCGAAAAACAAGCATGTGTGTCTTTTTATATAGTATATGTAAACTTCTGGTTTCAACTGTACATCCTAAAATCTTGTTTGCTTTTGCGGCTGCTGCTTGACATTGAGTACTGCTGCTCAGCTTACTTGTAACCAGAATACCCAAATCCTTCTCCTGTTCTGTAGTCCCGAGTATAATTCCATTTAATGTGTATGCAGCAATAGGATTACTCCATCCTAGGTACATTACTCCACATTTATCAACATTAAATCTCATTTGCCAAGTGTTTTTCCATTCAGTTTTGCAACATTGTAATGTCAAGATCAGATTTTAATATCCTACATAGTTTGGTGTCATCAGCAAAGACTGACACTATACGCTCAATCCCATCCACAAGGTGATTAATAAAGAGGTTAAAAATAATCAGTACTAGCACAGATCCCTGCGGTCCCAACTGCTGACTATGTCCCATTCAGAGAACGTACCATTTATGACGACCCTTTGTTTCCTATCATTTTGCCAATTCCTTACCCATGTGCATATAATTTCCCCTAGTCTCTGCTTCTGGAGCTTCAGTATAAGGCTGTTATGTGGTACAGTATCAAATGCCTTTGCAAAGTCCAGATAAATCACATCAGCCACATTACCAACACCTAGATTTGAGCTTACCTCCTCATAGAAACCCAACATGTTGTTAAGACATGACTTATTCTTTATAAATCCATGCTGGTGTCATTTATTATATTATTCTCTGCGATATATCTCTGCAGGTCATCTCTCATGATGCCCTCAAACTTTGCACACTACTGATGTCAGACTTACCGGACAGTAGATACCTGGTTCCACCTTCTTACCTTTCTTAAATATCGGTACCACATAAGCCATTATCCAATCCTGTGGCACTACCCCTGTTACAAGAGAGTCTAAGAATATGAGATACAGAGGTCTGTCAATTAATGAGTTCAATTCCCTCAGTATCCATGAATGAATGCCATCTGGGCCGGGAGATTTGTCAATGTTTAATTTGCTCAGACACAGGCGTACTTCTTCCTGTGTTTCATATTGTGTGAAGAATGGCACTGGAGAGATCACACAGAATCCCACCGCTCCCATCACATGTGAAGGATCCCCACCACACCTCCAGCCTGACGTCACTATTACGTCAAACGAATCACAAGATACAGATCCGCACTTTGCACCAATGTGACGTTCCGCACCCCCTCGGGGACACGTAAGGTCAGATTGGTACAGTTCTGCACAGACACCCCCTGTCCTCACGGGTCCAGGAAGGTACCGAGGGTGAGAAGAGATGGCCCACTGAGTCACTGACGTGGCACCACACTTGCTCACACCCCTGACAGGTTGCGAGGCCCCTCTCACTGACCCCAGTGAAACAGAACCTTATCAGCCTGGTGGAGCTGCCACCAGTTCCTATTAGACATAAGTCCCGGTCTGTAATGGGAATTATATCGGACCAGGAACCAGCCAATGTAGCATGTGAGTTGAACTGAACAACAGACATATGGATTCGTGGATCGAGATAAAAGAGCAGCCCAAGATTAAATTATATATTTAATCGCCTTAAGGGCACACTAGACAATACACTATATACATGAGGGTTATACATACATAATGGTCAGAGATGCAAACACAATAGTAGTGGTACAAAAGTATGCAGATATTAAGAGTCAGTTACCAGTCAGCTGGAAGGCCTGGCTTGCGGGGAAGGGCTGCCACATGGGAGTCTTGTGGTCCCCTCTGTTGTGTGACTTCTCCCACATGATGTATCATCGCTACCTCCCAGAGAAAAAGCAATAGGCCAAGAGCTGCAGGAGATTTTTAACCCCTCTGGATCACCCTCCTTCTGCACCCTGGGCTGGACCCAAATCTCCACCCCTGGCTTCTAGCAGCTATAAACTCCAGAAACTAGGATGGGTCCTAGCTCCTGAATGAAAGGTCCTAGGGAGTCGGTTCTGGTGTCATGAGACCCAGCGGGGCCCCTGCTAGGCTTGAAGACTAAACAAATTGGCCCTAGGGGTTTCTGAAAGGCTGTGCCATGTATCTCCCTACCCCTATGCGCTAGACTGGGTCAAGACCCAAGTGGACATTCCCCAGGTTCTTGGGATTTCGGAAATCTATTCGGTGTATGGCTGGGACGTATAGTATTTTCATAACTCGACATCGAATTATAGCTGTCTTAAACAAAGGGAGACCACATGGCTTTGATCCACAGGGGGTCTTACAATAGCAGCTCACCAGCTAGCTGGTGGGGGTATAACTCCTTTGCTTGAAGCTGGCCAGGTGAGATATTTGTCACTCCTAGTCTCTTGACCCTTCCCTGCTGCTGCTCCAGATCCTGTTACAACTGCACAATGAAGGGGCTTTATAATCCTCTGCCAAATAGAATACAATTATTGACATGACATTATTAGTGATGAGCGAGCACTAAAATGCTCGGGTGCTCGAAGCTCGGGTCAAACACATTGGAATACTCGGGTGCTCGACCCGAGCAACGAGCCCAATGTAAGTCTATGGGAAACTCGAGCATTTTTCTGGCGGTCCCCCCCGGTGGTTTGCAGAAGGTCAAAAATTGCCCAAATCGATGGGAACAGTGCTCAATTAAACATCAGGCAGGCAGAATATATAGGCAGACAGGCAGGGTATATAGGAGGGTGCATGAAAAACATAGCAGGGCACTTGGAACACACTAGTGCCCTCCGATTTTCACGCACCCGTCTCTTTAAAAAAGCCGGCCGGCAATTCATCAGCGGCATTCACCGGTACCCGACAATTTAGAACAGAAAGAATAGAGCATCACACATAGATTAGATAGATAGAAACATGTCAGTCACATATATAATAAGTACAGTGATAGTGTTGGTTACTGTACTTGTCATTTATAGTATTACCCCACTGCCACTGCTACAGGGCAGTGGGAAGAGCAAGGCTAAGTGCCAGAATTGGCGCATCCTATGGATGCGCCATTTCTGGGGCGACTGATGGCTGGTGTTTCTAGCCTGGGAAATAGGGGGCCAATATTCATGGCACCCTTCCTGGGCTATTAATATCAGCCCCCAGCTGTCTGCCTAGCCTTTGCTAGATATTAAAATAGGGGGGACCCCATGTCATTTTTTTGGGATCCCCCATTTTAATAGCTAGTAAAGGCTAGGTATTCAGCTGGGGGCTGATATTAGTAGCCTGGGAAGCTCCGTGGGTATTACCCCCTTCCCAGGCTTCAAACATCTGCCCCAGCCGTCTGCTTAACCTCCGCTAGAGACTAAAATTACGGGGAACCCCACGCCAATTTTTTTTTTAATAAATCCTTTTTTTAACACTAAATGACAAGTACAGTAACGAACACTATCACTGTACTTATTATATTTGTGACTGACATGTTTCTATCTATCTAATCTATGTGTGATGCTCTATTCTTTCTGTTCTAAATTGTCGGGTTCCGATGCTGAATTGCCGGCCGTCTTTTTTAAAGAGACAGGTGCATGAAAACACTATTTTTTTTTTTAATAAATCCTTTAACAGTACATGACAAGTACAGTAACTAACACTGTTACTGTACTTATTATATATGTGACTGACATGTTTCTATCTATCTAATCTATGTGTGATGCTCTATTCTTTCTGTTCTAAATTGTCGGGTACCGGTGTATGCCGCTGCTGAATTGCCGGCTTTTCATGTTTCACTGTGAGCACTGTTCCCATTGATTTGGGCAATTACTGTAATGCCACAACCACCATGGCTGTGGCATTATAGTGAGTTGCAGACAATCCCTGCATGATTGGTGCTCTAAATAGTGCCAGACATGCAGGACGGGGACCCGAGCTCCCGCCCGAGCATCGCGCAAGTATTCGGCGAGCTCCGAGCATCTCGAGAACTGAGAAGCTCGGGCGAGTACCGAGCTGTGGCGAGCATGCTCGCTCATCCCTAGAAATGATATCTCTAATATTCTTCACATCTTGTATCTTGTAATACACGCATTCCTTTGACTTTGTTATAGTATTTATGGAATTTTGATAACCAATATGTGATGAATAGATTGAAATATTCTGTGTGCGTTAAGAAAATACAGTAATATGTGAATATACTGTAATATATATGTTTATCCCACTATCACACATATTTTTGATTGACAGGTCAGATCATATGTTCATATAATCTGATTCAGGAAATCGGGCCTCATGCTCAAGAAAGGGGCCCACCCTGAAACACCCTCAAGTGTGTTCACATGCAAATTCTGTCGCATTGTTGACTCCATGCAATGACCTAACTATGCACGTTTTTATCGATAACTCTAAAAAATTAACTATTTATGCTTTTCCAGCAACCTGAAAGAAAGCACAAGCGTACATCACTTCAAAAACAGATTTGTTTGGCTAAAGTCTGAAATGTTATACTTTGAATATAATCATATTTCCATATGTGATGATATTCATGCAGTTTGAAATGATGAAAAAGTACATTTTTGTATTCATTGCCCACTGTTCATGAATTCAATATAAGCATTGAAAAAAAAGTGTATTTTGTCTTCGGGCTCAGCCGCACTCCTTTGGTGGATGACTGAAGAGATGGAAGAGCCTCGTTTGTCTGTATAGCATGGATTGAACTTGCCTGTCGCATATTATGTTTATATATATATATATATATATATATATATATATATATATATATATATATATATATATATATATATATATATATATATAAACTCTATATAAGCCAAAAAGCAAAGATCCAAAAAGTTGATAAAGCAGTACTACATAAAGGCAAAGATTTGTTTTCATAGTTTAAATGTTTAAGAGTACTTATCACCAGTCTGGAGATGACCATTTTATTTAAGAAAAGAGTGGGCAGTCTCAAACTAGTGATTTTTATAAATATTAACTAGTAGCAGATGTGGTCACAAAGGTCCCTAATGTCAGGATGATCTTCCGGGTTGTGGGATTACCGGCATGCAGAGTGCTAGCCCACAACCCTCCACTGTTCTAGGTGGTATGAATGAGCGAAATCTCTTTTTTGTCATAAGATCTTGCTCTTTCTACTAACCCAGCACTGGCACTTACTACACTTAATGTAACATCATTAGTGTGCTTACCATTCAGTAACCACTTAGTAAAGTAGGCAGCAGCACTGGCATAGTGTAAAATGCTGAAATTTAGAAAAATTATCAATCTGAAGCTGCCCATTGTTTTTTTTAAAGGGAACCTGTCTTGTGAAAAAACACTATTAGCCTGCAAATATGGGGTTAATCTACAGGTTAACGGCGTTCTGAACCTGCCTGGTGCCTGCACTTAGAGCCCCGCTGCCAGGAGAAAATTAACTTTATAGGCCACTGGCAGCGTTCGACTTTCATGTCATAGGAGTGGTGCCAGCATGTTTTCAGTCACCACTCTGTGTATAAAGTGTGGCGGCTGTAACCGCACCCCCGGCACTGACTGACAGCTCGCTCAACATTAGGACTGGTTGTCAGTCAGTGCTTACAGCCGCCACTCTCTATACACACAGTGGCGACTGAAACAGTGCCGACGCCACCCCTATGGCTGAATAAGTTGCCGAGAGAAATAAAGTTCAATTCCTCCAGGCAGCGGGGCATTACCAGGCTCAGAATGCTGTAAAACTGCAGATTAAGTCCATATCTGCAGGTTAGTAGCATTTTTTCATGTGACAGGTTCCCTTAAAACAAAAACGGCAGCTACAGACTGGTGATACATAGTCTTTAAAGCGGTTTTCCATTCTTCAATTGCCCCTTTTTTATTCTTTATAGCTCTAGTCGGCTGAAAGAGAATAAAAAAACGGAATAATTACCTCTTAGATAGGCACTTCTTTGATCATCCCGCTGTGCCTCCCGGCAGCCAATAAGTAGGCGGTGATTAGCTGAAGTCTTCTCTATTCCATCAGTGTGGAGTCCTCTCTGACGGAATTGAGCAGTTACTGATTAGTTGCAACAGTCTTGTGATATAACATGTCAAGGGACCGCCAGGAGACACAGTGGAGAGCTCGTAGGAGATGAGCAGATACAGGAGGTAAGAAGAATGTTTTTCTTTAATTTTGTGTAGAAGACTGGAGCTTTTAAGAAAGGGGCTTTCCTTTAGTATAGAGAATACATTACAAAGTTTGTACACTGTGGTAGATCGGCTCACTCGACTATGCATTGTGGTACAAACGGAACACTGTCTCTTTAAATTTTCAGTTGGCTTATTGAGCAGCATAAACCAATGTAAAGCTCATGAAAAATAACACACAGCCTATCCGGCTTAACGGCAAAACAAAATAAGTAAAGAGTCCAGCAAAGTCCTTGCAACAGCTGGGGTCCGGTCACTCAGGGTTAGCAAAAAAACACACGGTTCAGGTTTGGCAGAAATATACAGACGCTTCTCTCTCTGGATCTGGCCTCCAAATATTGACCACCTACTGAGTCAAAAGGCTGGTTTTTTATAGCCCCTAAACCACGCCCTGGAGAGGAGATAGGGTGGATAGCTTCCCTCCCAGCACTTAGCTATCCACCTGTAAAGCATGTCCTTGTAACTCTGGCTATTAACCCTTTCTGCACCTAATGTGCAGGAGAAACCTCCATGTCTTACATCACTGAAGCAGAAAGTCTCAGAGACACATATCTCCCCTCCAGTATTCTGCCAGTGACTTTGTCACAACACACACATGCTTACATCGCTAAACTTGTTTTTTACAATTCTTGGAAAATCCTTTACTTTCACTGGCATTTAAAATAATAATAAATGGTTAAATACTGCAAGTATTATTTTGTTTTCTTTGCTTTCACCTTGTGGTAAATTAAGAAAATATAAGCATTACAGTTCATTATTATGACCTCGCTTACAGCAAGCCAAGTTATCAATAGCCCATGGGTAAAAAACTCACTGCTTTTGATGTGGTCAGCAATAACATCATAAGAAATTTCATGCTACATAACTTTAAAACCCTCTAGGGATTGGACAATTTTCTTACTTGGAAAAAAATATAAAAATAACCATTAGGCACTAAACATCAAAATAAACACAAGCTTCATGTCCCTTGTCTATGTAAGCAATGTACTTAAAAGGAACCTATCACGAAGATGTTATACTACAAAGTAATGGCATATACATGAAATCATTTCCAGGGCCAGAACAGACTACATTATATTCTCTCATCCGAAAGAATAGGGTCAATTATGCAAATGACACTCTGATCAAACTCTGATCAAAGTATGAGCATAGCTTGATCCTATTCTCTCGGATGAGGAGAAGATAAAAAAAAATTCTCCATCTTTTCCGTTCTGTCAGTCTGTATAAATCGGACTGCACTCTTGTCATCGAAGTACAGTCAGATGATTTACACAGACTCATTAACTTGTATGACTGAGTGCAATTGGAATAATTGTATCAAACTGAGGCATGCAGTAATTTTTTCCTTGGACAGACTCTGCCCTTGGAAAAATGGGACAAGTGACGCGCCCCCTGGGCCAGTGTTGTTTGGGGAATACCCGGAGCCGGATCAGATGGGGGTTGTAGTCTCCGAGTGGCGGTGACCCGGTCCGTGCCCAGGGTGTCAAGCTCAGTGTGTGGCAGTCCTTATGATGTTACTAGATGTTCTTTTGTGTCGACTACGCCACCCGTTGAATTGCGGTCAATACGGCCGCCGCTGCAGCAGGGTCCGCTGAGGCTGGTGATGTATGTGCAGCTCAGGTAGTATAACCCCCAACGGGAGGGGTATAGCCTCAGGGGGTCAGTTGCAGAGGATGGGGGTTGTGGTGGTGCAGCGGGGATGGAAATGAGACTCAGAGTCGGGCTGTGCAGTTCAGGGTTTGTTTACTTACTGCAGTTGTTCTGGTCACTCCGGCCTTGAGTGACCACCCGAGCCGTGCTGCGTCCACCAGGTCCTGGACTCGGCCAACCCCCAGGTGATTCTGGAGCGTGGTCCTGAGCTCCCTTTCTGTCCTGTCCTCTTCTCTGGCCTTCCCCACCAGGGATCCACCTATGTCCGGCTCCCTCGGGCCTCTTGGTGGTAAACCCTTGTCTCTGGGTTCCCTGACCCTATTCCTGGTCTGCCTTCCGGGTGGATTTAGTGGGTGATCGTGGCAGATCCTGCCCACGACCTCCGGTTCCTGGCTAAGGTGTGCTGTAGCCTCTGCCAGCTTGGGATCCGGTACCCTGTTGCCAACTCTTCACCCTCTGGTCTAATTTGGGCTCTTGGAGTTCCTTCTTTCTCCCCCTCTGGGTCTTTCTTTCTCCTCTCTCTCTCTTGGCCTTGGAGCTGCTCTTCTCCTCTGCTCTCTTCCTCTGCTCTGCTCTGACAAAAGACTGACAGACTGACCTCACTCTGCAAAAGACCCTGTCCTAAGATGGTGCCCACCTTATATACTCCCTCTATGTGTGAGCTCAGGTGACCAGCACCCAATGAGCTCCTAGCATTACCCAGACTGCTCCCCCTATCTGCCCCTACACTACTGGGATGTTCCACCCCCCTCCCACACCAGCCAGGAACAGACACTGTTGTACCTGCACATTTCTCTAGTGGGAGTACCATCGGTCTGTTCCCCGGAAATGGGATGTGTGTAGTGCATGCAGCTAACTGAGCTCAGTTCCACACTCCATCCTTACCCGGGAGTGGAATATCACACCCCTGGGTTGAGGTGCAATACCCCTGTAGCAGCCGAATCCTCAGGGTGCTACACAAGTGTATGACCCCATAGACTAACATTGGTCTGAGTGCGATCTGATGTTTCATCGGATCGCAATCAGTTAAAAAAAAAAGTCATCTGCACCCTCCCTTATGCTGATTGAATCCTTACCTTTCTTGTACAAATTTGTTTTACTGTTTCCGAGATATCCAGAGCTGAAATTGTATACTAATAAGTTGTAAGTGCAGTGGGTGGATGCTTCACTTAAAATCTCCTGCCCTCTCTCCCTTTATCCAGTCTGCTACCTGAATCCTATCTCTGACTGACAGGTCACTCTTGTTTCAGTGGGAAAGAGGCATAGAAGCAGGAGAGGTATAAGCAAAGTGCCCACCCACTGCACTTGCAACTCATTAGCATACAATTTCAACTATCGATTTCTCTAAAACTGCCAGATGGATTTGTACAAGAAAGGTAATCATTTAATCAGTTTTAAGCACTTAAGCACCTTTGCATATTGTACATGCCATTTGTTAGTGGTATAAAATCCTGAGGACAGGTTCTCTTTAATAGAAAAGCAAATAACATTTAAAGTAAACTCAAAAATAAAGATTACAAATGAAGTAAACTAAAAAAACAAACAATAATAAAAAAAAGTTAAACTGAATCACTAAATGAATAGATTCAGGGGTAATAACTTGGTACTAATAAAGGTTAAAGCATTGCAAAAGCAGGTGAATAGTGTTTTTTCGGAGGTGACAGGTTCCGTTGAAATAGATTGAGGTTTGTGAGCGTTCATTTATGCACAGCACTTTTAAAGTAACTGCACATCATTTCAATTGTGTTGATTAGTGTTGATCGAGCACTAAAATGCTCGGGTGCTCGAAGCTCGGGCCGAGCTCACCGTGATACTCGGGTGCTCGACCCGAGCAACGAGACCAATGTTAGTCTATGGGAGACCCGAGCATTTTTGCGGCGGCACCCCCGTCAGTCTGTAGAAAGCCTAAAAAGTGCCCAAAACGATAGTGACAGTGCTCAAATGACATGGGGACAGCATGGGGATCGCCCCAGGAAGCATTTCTGACCCTAAGGTCACTGCTGTCAACAACGTGGTCAGAGGTATTAAGCCACTTTTACGGGCTCACAATAAAACGTTCACATTTGATACTGCGAGGGTGGACTTCCTGGACATATCCCTGTGTGTTGATGCCCACGGGGGTTTACAGACCGATGTGTTCAGAAAGCCCACCTCGGTCAACGCTTTGATTCATGCTGGATCTGCCCACAGTCCAGCCACAATTGGGGCTGTCCCGGTCGGACAGTTCCTGAGGATGAGGCGCATCTGCTCCACAGAACAGGGCTTTCAACGTCAGGCACAAGACCATAAACAGCGCTTCCTGCAACGTGGTTTTAGTCGGAGATGTATTAAGAGGGGATATGATAGAGCATGTAAGACCCCCCCGTGCCGCCCTCCTTCACCCCAAAATACAACCACTTGGGAGGGATGAAACTATACGCTTCATCTCCACCTATAACCACGAATGGGATAGCATGAAAGTCATCCTCCAAAAACATTGGGACATTTTCATGGTGGAGCCCTCCCTGAGGGGACATCTGGGGTCTTATCCATTCATGACACCAAGGAGATGTCGCAATCTTGGTGACATATTGACCAAGAGTCACTATAAAGCACCGGTAGTGCATCCCTTTGGCTCTGGGGGCCCCATAAACAGCAATTTTAAATGTGGACACTGTGTGGCCTGCCCAAATATTGTACGGTGCACCCGTTTTTGTTCAGCTGATGGCCAGAAAACATTCGACATCAGACACCACATCTCCTGCGGTACGTCCAATATTATTTATTATGCCACGTGTAGCTGCCCTATGATCTATGTTGGTCTAACCACAAGGGAACTACGGGTTCGCACACGTGAGCATATTCGTGACATTTCTGCAGCCGCCTCGGCGAGTGACTTAGCTCAGCTAAAGACAATACCACGTCACTTTAAAATCTATATATATAATCGTCTTATCCCGTCTGTCTGTCTGTGTGTCTGTGTGTCTGTCTGCCAGGGAAATCCCGCGTCGCTCATTGGTCCGGCAGCGGCCAATCAGCGCCGCGGGATTTCTGAAAAAAGATGGCAGCCGTTAGCGGCTCAACTGCGGGACGGAGCTGAGCGGCGATGCAGCCGGGAGATGAGCGCCGCGAGGCGCTCATCTCCCGGCCGGCAATAGCAGAAGGAACCCGACCGCCGGACCCATCTGCGGGACGGAGATGCAGCCGGGAGATGAGCGGCGCGAGGCGCTCATCTCCCGGCCGGTATCAGCGGAAGGACCGCCAGCGCCGCTGACCTCCATGCGGAAGGGAGGACCGGGGAGCGGCGCTGCGGGTCGGGATACTTCTGCTGCGAGCGCCCGCTATGTCCCGGGTTCTCGCAGCGTAAGTAGCCGCACAGGCAGCGCCGCTCCCCGATCCTCACCAAGACGATTCGATGATTGGTCGCGGTCTTCGGACCCGACCAATCACTGATCTTAGCGCAAAACTTAAACACCGCTGTGCTGATTGGTCGCCAACGCCGCCCGCGACCAATCACCGATTTGGGCGCCATATATAAATATCGGCCGCGACCAATCAGCACAGCGGTGTTTAAATGTGGAGCCAAGATCGGTGATTGGTCGCGAGCGATATTTAAATTTGGCGCCCAATCGGTGATTGGTCGCGGGCAGTGTCCCTGACCAATCAGCACTGTAGTGTTTCACTTTGGCCGCAAGATCAGTGATTGGTCGCAGGCCAAGTCCGCGACCAATCAACGATTTGTGCGGCACATTTACATACCGGCCGCGACCAATTGGATGTCAGCGCCGCTCCCCGGTCCTTCCTTCACGCCCTAGCCGCATAGATGTCAGCGGCGCTGCCTGTGCGGATACTTCCGCTGCGAGAACCCGGGACATGAGCGGGCGCTCGGAGCAGAAGTATCCCGACCCGCAGCGCCGCTCCCCGGTCCTCCCTTCACACCCTAGCCGCTGATGTCCCCACAGTATCCGCATGGTGTTACAAAGGTCCGGACATTTGTGTTAAAAATCGCTGATTGGTCGCAGGCCCTGCCCGCGACCAATCACCGATTTGGGCGCCAAATTTAAATATCGGCCGCGACCAATCACCGATCTTGGCTCCACATTTAAACACCGCTGTACTGATTGGTCGCGGACGCTATTTAAATGTGCAGCCAAAATCGGTGATTGGTCGCGCACAGCATCGGCGACCAATCAGCACAGCGGTGTTTGAATTTGCCGCCAAGATCGGTGATTGGTCGCGGCCAGCGCCAGCGACCAATCAGCGATTTTTAACACAAATGTCCGGACCTTTGTAACACCTTGCGGATACTGTGGGGACATCAGCGGCTAGGGTGTGAAGGGAGGACCGGGGAGCGGCGCTGCGGGTCGGGATACTTCTGCTGTGAGCGCCCGCTCATGTCCTGGGTTCTCGCAGCGGAACTATCCACACAGGCAGCGCCTCTGACATCCATGCGGCTAGGGTGTGAAGGGAGGACCGGGGAGCGGCGCTGACATACAATTGATCGCGGCCGATATTTAAAAGTGCCGCACAAATCGGTGATTGGTTGCGGTCTTGGCCCCCGACCAATCACTGATCTTGCCGCAAAAGATAAACACTACTGTGCTGATTGGTCGCGGACGCTGCCCGCGACCAATCACCGATTTGGGTGCCACATTCAAATATCGGCCACGACCAATTACTGATCTTGGCTCCACATTTAAACTCTGCTGTGCTGATTGGTCGCGGACGCTATTTAAATGTGGCGCCAAAATCGGTGATTGGTCGTGGGCAGCGCCCGCGACCAATCAGCGATTTTGAATAAAAATGTCAGGACCTTTGGAACACTATTCGGATGCTGTGGGGAGATCAGCGGCTAGGGTGTGAAGAGAGGACCGGGGAGCGGCGCTGCGGGTTGGGATACTTCTGCTGCGAGCGCCCGCTCATGTCCCGGGTTCTCGCAGCGGAAGTATCCACCCAGCAGCGGCGCTGACATCCATGCAGAACGGAGGACCGGGGAGCGGCGCTGCGGGTCCGGATACTTCTGCTGCCAGCGCCCGCTCATGTCCCGGGTTCTCGCAGCGGAAGTATCCGCCCAGCAGCGCCGCTGACATCCATGCTGAAGGGAGGACCGGGGATCGGCGCTGCGAGTCCGGATACTTCTGCTGCCAGCGTCCGCTCATGTCCCGGGTTCTCGGAGCGGAAGTAGTCGCACAGGCAGCCACTCCCCGGCCCCCACCAATACGATACGCTGATTGGTCGCGCTCTCCTGACGCGACCAATCACAGATTTTAACGCTGAATTCAAACATACTGTCCGCTGCTTAGTAACACGGCGCGCGAGATTTAAAACCTGCTTTTATGATTGGTTGCGGACGCCGCCTGCGACCAATCACAGATTTCCGCTCCAAATTTAAACACGCTCTCCGGCCAATTACCGCAACATTTGAAATATCTACGCCACCTTCGGGAAATAGCACTGCTAACTCCGCCCATTTGTCATGTGGCTCACAAAATGCTCATAACGTACTGAGCAGGTTTTCTTTGTCACACTGTGCGAGGGATTTCAGTCAGACTGTGCGAGGGACTTCTGTCACACTGTGCGAGGGACTTCAGTCACACTGTGCGAGGGACTTCAGTCACACTGTGCGAGGGACTTCAGTCACACTGTGCGAGGGACTTCAGTCACACTGTGCGAGGGACTTCAGTCACACTGTGCGAGGGACTTCAGTCACACTGTGCGAGGGACTTCAGTCAGGTTTACTGAACACGTTTTGCCAGTGACAGCGCGCTGAACAGATACTTATTTACGTTTCCTGTTTTATAATGGGTCGTAAGTGAAAATACGCCACGGAGGAAGACAGAAAAGCAACAGAAGCAGCAAGAAAACGACAACGTCGAGAGCAACAGACACCACAACACACTGCCGCCAGACAAGCCCAGGATGCAGAAGCTCACAAAAAATGCCGGGAACAGGAGACACCGCAACATACTGCCGCCAGACAAGCCCAGGATGCCGAAGCTCAACAAAAACGCCGGAAACAGGAGACACCGCAACACACTGCCGCCAGACAAGCCCACAATGCAGAAGCTCAAAAAAAACGCCGCGAACAGGAGACACCGCAACACACTGCCGCCAGACAAGCCCAGGATGCAGAATATCACGAGAAACGACGGGAGCAGGAGACACCGCAACAAACTGCCGCAAGACAAGCCCAGAATGCAGAAGCTCAACAAAAACGCCGGGAACAGGAGACACTACAACACACTGCCACAAGACAAGCTCAGGATGCGGAAGCTCACCAAAAACGCCGGGAACAGGAGACACCACAACACACTGCTGCCAGACAAGCCCAGGATGCGGAATCTCAACAAAAAAGCCGGGAACAGGAGACACCACAACACACTGCCAGCAGACAAGCCCAGGATGCGGAAGCTCACCGAAAAATTCGGAAGCAGGAGACAACACCACACACTTCCGCCAGACAAGCACAGGATGCAGAAGCTCACAGAAAAATTCGGGACCAGGAGACACCACAACACACTGCCGGCAGACAAGCCCAGGATGCGGAAGCTCACATAAAACTTCGGGACCAGGAGACACCACAACACACTGCCGGCAGACAAGCCCAAGATGCGGAATCTCACAGGAAACGTCAGGAACAGGAGACACCACAACACACTGTCGCCAGACAAGCCCAGGATGCCAAATGTCACAGACAACGTCGGGAACAAGAGACACCACAACACACTGCCGCCAGAAAAACCCAGGATGCGGAATCTCAACAAAAACGCCGGGAACAAGACACACCACAACACACTGTCGCCAGACAAGCCCAGGATGCGGAATCTCACAGACAACGTCGGAAACAAGAGAAACCACAAGACACCGCCGCCAGACAAGCACAGGATGCGGAATCTCACAGACAACGTCGGGAACGGGAAACACCGCAACACACTGCGGCTAGACAGGAACACGATGCGGAATCCCATAGACAATGTCATCTCAATGAATCTCTAGAATCCAGGACAAACCGAGAACAACACGATCGACAAATTTATCAAAAACGAATGCTCTACCAACTAAGGCAAACTCAGCAGAACATTCAACAACTTGCACGTTACGTAACAGACAATGAAACAAGTTTGTTCAAAATGCGAATCTATGAATTTTATCGAGGAAAAACCATCTGACAATCAGTTTACTCAATGCTGCCAAAAAGGAAAAGTAATGCTACCAAGATGTCACTACTCAGATCTGTTTGAGCAGTTGATGAAAGGAACGCATGAACACAGTAGAAATTTTATGGAAAATATCAGAAGTATCAACAGTTCTCATGCCTTTGCTTCATTTGGTGCCAACATTGCACCGCCCCCTGGATTCGGACCGTATTGTTTTAAAATTCATGGCCAGATCTACCACCGTACTGGAACACTTCACCCAGAACTAGGACAACCACCAACATTTGTACAATTATACATCTTTGATCCAAATGAGGCTACAGAACAAAGGATGAACCGAAAAGAAAATGAAAAGTGTAATGCAGAACTGATGAACCTAATTGCCGTACATTTACAAACAATCAGCCCATTTGCTGCCGCATATCGCATGCTAAAAGACGTTGAAGCTGAAGAGGAACAGAGAGCTATACAAAATGGGACGGAAATGCCTTCTATTATCATGGCCATTAAACAAGAACGTCAACAAGATCCCCGATGTTACAACAAACCACGTGTAAGTGAGGTCGCAGTTGTTTTTCAAAACGATGATGGAGAGCCTCCTTTTCAAAGAGATATATTAGTCCATCTTAAGCCAGACAAAAACAACCCTTTCGTTCCTAAAACACAACGGATTTGCATTTTGCACAGCAACCTTGAAGCTCTTCTGTATCCGCTATTCTTTCCAAGCGGTGATCAAGGCTGGCATGAAAACCTACACCAGCAAGGAACTTCAAGAAGAATTAAACAACTACAGTACTACAGTTTTCTTCTGTCTGTGCGAAATTACTTCAATCCTATTTTAAACGGTGGGAAACTGACACAACAGTACTTAGTAGACGCATACGTAATAATTGAAGCAAATCGGCTCAATTTCATACGAAGGAGCCAAAAACAACTTAAAGTTGAAGACTACTGCGTTGTTCAAGAACATTTGCAAAAACAATCCATTCAAAAAGGAATTCCAATAGGAAAAACAGTAATTCTCCCGTCGTCCTTTGAAGGTAGCCCCCGCAACATGCAACAGCGTTATCAAGATGCAATGGCAATAGTAACAAAGTACTATTTTAACAATGACCTGTAATCCTCAATGGCCGGAAATCACAGAAAATCTACAACCCTGGCAGCAAGTTGAACACAGGCCGGACTTAGTTGCACGCGTATTTCGACTAAAACTCAGCAGCCTTTTAGAAGACATCAAAAAAGGCCTTTTTGGAACAGTCGTAGCTATGGTACACGTCATAGAGTTTCAGAAACGAGGTCTCCCACATGCGCATATACTAATTATTTTAGACGCGGATTCCAAGTTTCGCACGGAGGACGAAATTGACAACATAGTGCGGGCTGAAATTCCTAACCAAGAAAAGTATCCTGAATTGTATAATATTGTAATCTGTAATATGGTTCATGGCCCATGCGGTGTAGCAAATCCAAAAAGTCCATGCATGGAAAACGGAAAGTGTACAAAAGGGTTTCCAAAGCAGTTGAGACAGCACACTGTTAAAGATTTGGATGGCTACCCATCCTACCGGAGACAACTGATTAATAACATTGTACACAACAAAAAGATTATAAATAACTCATGGATAGTTCCATACAACCCGTACTTATTAAAATCCTACAACTGTCACATCAACGTTGAAATCTGCGCTTCAATAAAAAGTGTTAAATATCTTTTCATGTACATCTACAAGGGACATGACAAAGCTAACGTCGAAATCCAACAAAAAACATCAATCACGATGAATCATCACGGTTTGTTGACTCAAGATATGTCAGTGCTCCAGAAGCTGCTTGGAGAATATTTGCATTTCCAATGCATTCACAGTCCCATGCCATTATACATTTAGCTATTCATTTACCAAATCAACAACAGCTTTATTTCTTTGAAAATGCTCAAGTCGAAGATGTCTCCAAAAATTTAAGCACAACGTCAACATTAATGGAATGGTTTTTGCTGAACCAACGTGACGAAAACGCAAGGCAGTATTTGTATCGAGAGATTCCAGAGCATTACATTTGGAATAAAACTTGAAAGCCAAGACAACGAGGACTTAGCAGAATAATTGGACGCATGTATACTGTTAGTGTCAAGGATCAAGAAAGATATTGCCTTCGGCTGTTACTACTGCATGTCAAAGGAGCTAGAAGTTACGAAGATTTGAAAACAGTTAATGGAGTAGTGCACAATACATTTAAAGCTGCAACTTTGGCTTTAGGACTTCTATTGGATGATACAATGTGGACACTTACTTTAGAAGACGCAGTTACCCTACATATGCCTAAGAAACTTCGTGAATTGTTTGCCTACATTTGTGTCTTTGGACCGCCTACAAATCCGGATCAACTTTGGACAAATTTCAAAGAACATATAATTGAAGATTACTGCTTACGTCTTCACAACAAAAGTGGAAATTGTCACAATTACGAATCTTATGCCATGCAAGATATCCAAAATATCCTACTACTGCATGGAAAAACATTTTCAGACTTTAATTTGCCACAGCCTACAAGTCAAGTTGCACAAATTCAAGAGTATGACGAAGCTTATGAATTATTGTTGGCAACAGAGAAGAAAAACTCCTTAAATCAAGAACAACGAATTGCATATGACACTATTGTGAGCGCTTTAGAAAACCAAGCCGATCCAGCGCCAAAATGTTTCTTTATTGACCGTCCTGGAGGCAGCGGTAAAACATACCTCTATGAAGTTTTAATGCATCACGTTAGAGGGTTAGGAAAAGTCGTATTGCCATCGGCTACAACAGGTATTGCAGCAAACCTTTTAAGAGGAGGTCGCGCTATGCATTCACTCTTTGGGATACCGGTTCCCGTCAATGAAATCTCCGTTTCCAGAATCAAACAAGACACATTTGCAGGAAAACAGTTGAACAGTGCAAATCTTTTGATACTTGATGAGTGCACCATGGCGCCTAAATATGCTTTGAGCTTAATTGACAGACTTCTGCGTGAAGTTATGACTACAAATATTGCTGAAAAAAATGAAATTCCTTTTGGAGGTAAAGTTTTTGTCCTTGGCGGAGATTTTAGGCAATGCCTTCCAGTTGTACCGAATGGAACAAGAACAAATATTATCGAGTCAACCCTAAAAATGTCAGACCTTTGGAAAGAGTTTAATAAACTACAACTAATTAACAACATGCGATCTTCTGACCCAGAGTCCAGCAACTGGCTTCTTAAACTTGGGAATTGTGAACTTAGCAATGAATATAACCTTGGAGAAGACATTATTGAAATACCAGAAGACATATTGTGCACTGACTGCATCGTAAGTGATGTTTTTGGACAACGCGTTGAAATAGATGTGAACGACCAAAGCAGTGTTGAGAGAGCCTCTTCCTATGCTATTCTCTGTCCCAAGAACGATGACATAGCTCTGCTAAATTCCCGTGTGATGGATAGAATGCCTGGAGGGTATAAATTATACAAAAGTGATGATTCGGTGGATGTCGACAATGAAGATGAACGAGAGCATTATCCAGTTGAATTTTTAAATAGTGTTACGCCATCAGGAATGCCATCCCACAGACTACAACTTAAAGTTGGAGCAATCGTCATGTTGCTGCGGAATCTAAATACAAGAAATGGTCTATGTAATGGAACTCGCCTTATTGTTACTGGACTCCATTCCCACTTAATTCAAGCAACAGTGATCACTGGATCTGCAAAAGGAGATGAAGTGTTCATTCCACGCATTGATTTATGTCCTTCAGACACCGGTCTTCCATTTAGGTTTAGACGTCGACAGTTTCCAGTAAAACCAGCATTTGCCATGACAATAAACAAGTCACAAGGTCAAATTCTACAACGTGTTGGAATATATTTACCGGAGCTCGTTTTTGGACATGGACAACTGTATGTTGCATTTTCAAGAGTTAAAATGAGATCCAATGTCAAGGTGCAAGTTTTGCATACCCATTTACAAGGAAAGTTGCTTACAGATAGTCCAAAAGTATTCACCAAAAATGTCGTGTACAAAAATATTTTAGGTTGATAGACCGCGCTGTGGATGCTGGATGTGACACGATGACGGATAACCCCGGCCACAGCCCGTCATTCACTGTGGTGCGCGGAACAGTGAATGACAGCCGCAAATAATCGTGATGTAAACGGAAGCAAGATCCGGCTGTAGGCGGAAGAATTACGTGCTGGCTGAGGGTCGTCAGCGATGTTGTCACAAGCAAGATTGACAACATAACATAATGACCAAATTCATTAGGGGCACCGAGGGGATACATTGTGAAGTTAATTAAAAGTAGTGCACAACCCATTTAAACACTGCTTCGCTGCTTAGTGGCGCCCTGTCAGCCGCATGTTTATTCTAGATTATCCCATGCATTAGAATCGGGCCACCATCTAGTGAAACATAATTGTAATCCCCGCTCCTTCATGGTACGTGGTATTGACGTAATACATATGGGCATACGGGGTGGCAACGCCAAAAAGTTATTGGCTCAGAAAGAGTCACAATGGATTGTACGATTGAATACGGTGACACCATATGGCTTGAACGAGTCCCTGAGTTTCTCTTCATTTTTATAACCACAACTTCTGCATTTTCTATTCGGAGATACACACTCTCCTTGTATATGTGTATCTTAGGGTGGTTTTTTACATTTGATTTTAACAATTTTTAACTGTGTCTCTTTCATTTGTGTGTCTTTTCTTTTGTTATTGGTTTCAGCAGTGTATAGGTGTGGCTGTTCCCCAGAACCCAACATGATTTGGAGAACCATGGGATTACATCTACTATGGGATCTATTTCTTGATGGGAGCAGTAATGGACCAGAGCATACATCATGCCGGGATGATGTTTTTGAATGCGGCCAACCTTTATTAATTTGTAATAGTATCTGTACTGTCACTGTTCCATCCCTGTATTGCCATATTGTCACACTCTGTTCCATTTGCTCCCTGTCTCTGCCCCCCTTCTTTTGTAATATCTACATTTAGCAGCACTAGTTACCTATGTGGTGTGCGCATGCGGGTGCGGGAGGGAGATCGCGTCACGCACCTGCCTGGCCGTCTCCATGCTTCTCTGCGCGGACCTTTCTGGGTCCGCGCGTGCGCGGTAGCGGCTTGATGGCTGGGTAATGCGCGGCGCGCTCCTCTCACCTGCGCGCATGCGCCGCTACAGCCCTCGCTCCACGTCATGTGACTTGCGGGACACGCCCCCGGTTTAGCTGGCCACTTCCGGGTGCGTGCCCCGCGTCACAGCTGCCTGCACTTTTGCGGTTGTCAGAGGACATGTATATATATACACTTTGGGGCACCACACACCTATCACCCGCCCTTGAGAAAGCAGTTTTACCGCGAAACGCGCATCGGGCTTCCTGCTACCACCATCCATTCTCTCCCCCCTCTCTCCACTCTGACTGTGATAGTTTCTACAGGTAATCTATTTATGATTATACATTCTGCTTTGGCACCAGGTATATGTTGGTGTGCCCCCTTGCCACATGGCAGTGTTCCCCCTTGTTATATTAATGGTACCTGTTTACCCCATATAGGTGGAATGTCTCTATTATATTTATTCTATTTATTCTATTTATGACTCACCATGGGCAATTGTGCAATTCTATCTATACCAAAGGGCTAAAATCATTGTCTTATTATTATATGTACCTGATTTTCCAGTATTTTTCTATCCAATCACCTCATTCCCATTTTTGTCTGGTTAAATACTCACCTTTTTTCTTAATGTTTAAATAAATACACCTTTTTGCAAAGATACGCTGAGTTCTCCTCCTCTTTTTGATATGTTCTTTCAGCATGCTGTTGGACGGATGCTCGTCACTTGACTAGCTATCCGCCCATGTTTTCGCAGTTATTATATGGCATTCTCTTTGTTATTAGACTCATTAACTTGTATGACTGAGTGCAATTGGAATAATTGGGTCAAACTGAGGCATGCAGTAATTTTTTCCTTGGACAGACTCTGTCCTTGGAAAAATGGGACAAGTGTATGACCCCATAGACTAACATTGGTCTGAGTGCGATCTGATGTTTCATCGGATCGCAATCAGTTAAAAAAAAAAGTCATCTGCACCCTCCCTTATGCTGATTGAATTCTTACCTTTCTTGTACAAATTTGTTTTACTGTTTCCGAGATATCCAGAGCTGAAATTGTATACTAATAAGTTGTAAGTGCAGTGGGTGGATGCTTCACTTAAAATTCTCCTGCTCTCTCTCCCTTTATCCAGTCTGCTACCTGCCTCCAATCTCTGACTGACAGGTCACTCTTGTTTCAGTGGGAAAGAGGCATAGAAGCAGGAGAGGTATAAGCAAAGTGCCCACCCACTGCACTTGCAAATAATTAGCATACAATTTCAACTATCGATTTCTCTAAAACTGCCAGATGGCTTTGTACAAGAAAGGTAATAATTTAATCAGTTTTAAGCACTTAAGCACCTTTGTATACTGTACATGCCATTTGTTAGTGGTATAAATTCCTGAGGACAGGTTCTCTTTAACCACTTCGCACCAGAGCCTTTTTTTGCCTGCGTGACCAGGCCAATTTTTTCAATTCTGACCACTGTCATTTTATGAGGTAATTACTCTGGAACGCTTCAACGGATTCCTCTGATTCTGAGACTGTTTTTTCGTGACATATTGTACTTCGTGATAGTGGTAAAATTTCTACAATATCACTTGCGTTTATTTGTGAAAAAATCGGAAATTTGGCCAAAATTTTGAAAATTTTGCAATTTTCAAACTTTGAATTTTCATGCCCTTAAATCAGAGAGATATGTCACACAAAATAGTTAATAAATAACATTTCCCACATGTCTACTTCACATCAGCACAATTTTGGAACCAAAATTTTTTTTTGTTAGGAAGCTATAAGGGTTAAAATTTGACCAGCGATTTCTCATTTTTACAACAAAATTTACAAAAACATGTTTTTAGGGACCACATCTTATTTGAAGTGACTTTGAGGGGCCTTGATGACAGAAAATACCCAAAAGTGATACCATTCTAAAAACTGCACCCCTCAAGGTGCTCAAAACCACATTCAAGAAGTTTATTAACCCTTCAGGTGCTTCACAGGAATTTTTGAAATGTGAACGAAAACAATGAACATTTAACTTTTTTTCACAAAACTTCTACTTTAACCTCAAATTTTTAATTTTCACAAGGGCAGCCAGAAAAAATGGACTCCAAAATGTGTTGTGCAATTTCTCCTGAGCACGCTAATGCCCCATATGTGGTGCAAAGCCACTGTTTGGGTGCACGGCATGGCTCGGAAGGTAAGGAGCGCCATTTGACTTTTGGAATGGAAATTTGACTGGAATCGATAGCGGACGCCATGGTTGCATTTGGAGAGCCCCTGAGGTGCCTAAACAGAGGAAACCCCCAACAAGTGACCCCATTTTGGAAACTAGACCCCTCAAGGAACTTATCTAGATGTGTGGTGAGCACCTTGAATCCCCAGGGGCTACACAGAATTTTATAATGTTGAAGTGTGAAAATAAAAATACACATTTTTAACACAAAACTGCTACTTTAGCCTCAAATTTTTAATTTTCACAAGGGCAGCCAGAAAAAATGGACCCTAAAATGTGTTGTGCAATTTCTCCTGAGCACGCTGATACCCCATATGTGGTGCAAAGCCACTGTTTGGGCGCACGGCATGGCTCGGAAGGTTAGGAGCGCCATTTGACTTTTGGAATGGAAATTTGACGGGAATCGATAGCGGACGCTATGTTGCATTTGGAGAGCCCCTGAGGTGCCTAAACAGAGGAAACCGCCAACAAGTGATCCCATTTTGGAAACTAGACCCCTCAAGGAACTTATCTAGATGTGTGGTGAGCACCTTGAACCCCCAGGGGCTTCACAGAATTTTATAATGTTGAAGTGTGAAAATAAAAAAAAACACATTTTTAACACAAAACTGCTACTTTAGCCTCAAATTTCTAATTTTCACAAGGGCAGCCAGAAAAAATGGACCCCAAAATGTGTTGTGCAATTTCTCCTGAGCACGCTGATACCCCATATGTGGTGCAAAGCTACTGTTTGGGCGCACGGCATGGCTCGGAAGGTAAGGAGCGCCATTTGTCTTTTGGAATGGAAATTTGACTGGAATCGATAGCGGACGCCATGGTTGCATTTGGAGAGCCCCTGAGGTGCCTAAACAGAGGAAACCCCCAATACGTGACCACATATTACAATCTAATCCTCTGTATAAATTAATCTAGTGGTGGGAAAATAAGTAGATAGGTAAAGGGTCACTAAACCCATAGATGAATTCCCAGAGAGGTGTCATTTCCAAAATGGGGTCACTTCAGGGGGGATTCTGCTGTTTTGGCACTTTTCAGAGGTGCTAAGTACCAGAACTAAAGATTCCCCCCTGAAGTGACCCCATTTTGGAAATGACACCCCTCTGGGAATTCATTAATGGGTTTAGTGACCATTTTAACTCAATGGATGATTTCCAGAAGCAGCCCCCTGGAAATTAAGTGAACTCTACTCAAATGTGTCATTCACTAAATGAACCAAATGTTTGAATGACAAATTGGAAAACATTTTTACAGTTTAAAAACGTGGTTCTGTGTGGAAGATTTTAAAGCAGTCAGTGACGCATAAGGCTGGCAATGATGGGCATTGTGGGCAATAGTAGCGGGTATCACGCCTCATTCCTATCTTAGTACATACACGACATCTTTTCTGGGGGTTCCTTCTTGTTTCCGTTGCTGGAATAAGTGCAATAAAATGTCGCTCAGTGAGTCTTTTCACATCCTCAGATTCTAATGGATGAGCGGGGCTAACACTTTGAAAAACAAGATTTTCAATTACCTTTTCTTGATAATCAAGAAAAGGATCGGAATTTCCTGCTTTTTTGTACAACACAAAAGAATTGTATGTGGCCACCTGAAACAAATAAATAACCAACTTTTTATACCAGGTATAGGACAGGTATGGCTGTAGAACCTGGTCTGCAAGGTCCACAACCCCCATGTGTTTGTTGTAGTCAATGACTGACACAGGTTTTTGCTTCGGAGTGGTGGATCCTAGTTCTACAGTGGCCCTTGTGGCATCTGTGTGGATCGAGCTGAGGACAAAAATATCCCTCTTATCCCTATATTTCAGGGCAAGCAGCTCTCCGTTGCGTACAGCCCCTTACTGCCCCTTTTGAAACTTTTGGTTGACCAATGGTTGTGGAAACCCCTGACGGTTTTTACGGATGGTCCCACAAGCCCCGATGTTGTGTTCAACCAGACTTTTAAATAGGGGTATGCTGGTGTAATAATTGTCCACATATAGATTGTAGCCTTTTTGAAAAAATGGACTTATCAGCTCCCAAACAATTTTTCCAGATGTCCCCAGATAAGTAGGGCATCCTGGTGGGTTTAGTTGGCTATCTTCCCCTCATATATGCGAAAAGCGGATGTGTATCCGGTTGAACTTTCGCACATTTTATAGATCTTTATTCCAAACCTTGCCCTTTTAGATGGGATAAATTGCTTGAGGTGCAGTCTTCCTTTGAATTTTACAAGGGACTCATCTATAGAAATATTTTGTGTTGGGGTGTAGAGTCTTAAGAATTTTTCTGACAAATTTTCAATAATGGGTCTAATTTTATATAACGTGTCATGTTCTGGGGCATTTCTGGGCAGGCATTGACTATTGTCGTTAAAATGCCAAAACCGCATGAGCATTTCATAACGGGTCCTAGTAAGAAAGACTGAAAACATAGGGGTGGCTTGAACAGGGTGGTTGGACCAGTAGGATCGAATGCTCGGTTTTTTAACAAGCCCCATGGCAAATGTAAGTCCTAAAAAATTTTTTATTTCCGGGACATTAGTTGGTGTCCATAAATTTGCCCTAGCATAGTAACATCGGGGATTCTGGCTTATGAATTGGGATGTGTATAAATTTGTTTGCACGACAATATGCTCTAGCAAGCTGTCTGTAAAAAAAGCAAATTAAAATAATGAATTGGTCCAAAATCTTCCACCTCCACATTTATACCAGGAATGGCACTGAAATCAGGGCTAAAAGGAGCAGCCGAATCCGAAGCCTCCCATCTGGGAAACGCTAGATCATGTGGCAAAGCCCCTTGTACACTGGCGTGCGCCAATTCACTAGTAGCAGGGACAGCGCTTGTACTGGGCAGTGTTCCCTGATTTGGAGACGTTTCTCCAGTAGCGCTATTTGCCCCTATTGCTGTACTGGTCCTTGGGTTTGAGGATGGACCAGAATCACTGCTCATTTCTGAGCTCTCAGTGTTGCCGCTACTAAAGCCCTCAAAATCCATATCTCCATCTGAGATTGCACTGTCATCAGTGTCAGAACATAGCAGAGCATACACCTCCTCTGCAGTATAAGTCTGACCGGCCATTTTATTTTTATATTTTTTGACTTCACTGAACGGACCGGACTGAACGGACCGGACTGAACGGACGGGACCGGACTGGACTGACCGGACTGGACTGACCGGACTGGACTGACTGACAGGACTGACAGGGCTGACTGACAGGACTGACTGATCTGACAGGACTGACTGACTGACAGGACTGACTGATCAGACACGACTGACTGACTGACAGGACTGATTGATCTGACAGGACTGACTGACTGACAGGACTGACTGATCTGACAGGACTGACTGATCTGACAGGACAGACTGACTGGACTGACTGACTGAACGGACTGACTGATGTGACAGGACTGACTGACTGACAGGACTGACTGATCTGACAGGACTGACTGACTGACAGAACTGATTGATCTGACAGGACTGACTGACTGACAGAACTGACTGATCTGACAGGACTGACTGACTGACAGGACTGACTGACTGACAGGACTGACTGATCTGACAGGACTGACTGACTGACAGAACTGACTGATCTGACAGGACTGACTGACTGACAGGACTGACTGACTGACAGAACTGACTGATCTGACAGGACTGACTGACTGACAGGACTGACTGACTGACAGGACTGACTGACAGGACTGACTGATCTGACAGGACTGACTAACCCTAACCTTACTTTCTTTTTTTATTTATTTTTTTCACTTTTACAGTGGCAATGCTGACAGCTCTCGTCACACTGTTTCTCCTCTGCTCTCTCACTGAGATCGGAGGAGAAACAGTGTATTTATCAGCTAGATCGCCCGGGAAAGTTTGTTGCTAAAAAAAACTTCACTAGTGATCTCTCTGATTGGCTGGTGTGACGCTGACATAATCGAGACCTGAGCCAATCAGGTCTCCATGATGTCAGAGGTCACAGCACCGGGATCCCCGCCGCTAAGGTATGTGGGGGGTTTCGATCGCCGACCACCGGCTGTCACTATCTTTTAAATGCCGCGATCGCTATGGATCGCGGCATCTAGAAGATAGGAACAGGTTAACATCATGGGGACCTGATCCAATCAGGTCCCCATGATGCCACATGTCAGAGCTATCGCTCTGAACCGGTACCGCAGCACTTGCAGGACCCTGGGGGTCCTGAGCGTTGCGTGACCACCCACCGTTTTTAAACGTCGACGCTGCACAGAGCCCAGCAAGTGCCGACGTTTATCTACACTGGGGCGTCGCAAAGCGGTTAATAGAAAAGCAAATAACATGTAAAGTAAACTCAAAAATAAAGATTACAAATGAAGTAAACTAAATAAACAAACAATAATAAAAAAAAGTTAAACTGAATCACTAAATGAATAGATTCAGGGGTAATAACTGGGTACTAATAAAGGTTAAAGCATTGCAACAGCAGTTAAATAGTGTTTTTTCTGAGGTGACAGGTTCTGTTGAAATAGATTGAGGTTTGTGAGCGTTCATTTATGCACAGCACTTTTAAAGTAACTCCACATCATTTCAGTTGTGTTGATTAGTGTTGATCGAGCACTAAAATGCTCGGGTGCTCGAAGCTCGGGCTGAGCTCACCGTGATACTCGGGTGCTCGACCCGAGCAACGAGACCAATGTTAGTCTATGGGAGACCCGAGCATTTTTGCGGCGGCACCCCCGTCAGTCTGTAGAAAGCCTAAAAAGTGCCCAAAACGATAGTGACAGTGCTCAAATGACATGGGAACAGCATGAGGATCGCCCCAGGAAGCATTTCTGACCCTAAGGTCACTGCTGTCAACAACGTGGTCGGAAGTATTAAGCCACTTTTACGGGCTCACAATAAAACGTTCAAAAACGAAACTGAAACGGTTTCCCTGTGAAATATGTTAAGGAACTTCCTTTCCTGGGTAAAGACTAGAGATGAGCGGTGTTTGAATCAAACTGTTCGCCAATCTCAAATTCGAGCTGTTTTGGGTGGTGTTCGAGCCGTTCAACGAACCCGAACTATTTGAAAAAAATCCGGCTGTTCGAGGTTATGTTCGATAACTGTTCGTGCACAAAAATCGTAACTGGATTTTTTCACAGTAATGCTGATAATCAATGTTAATACACAGTTTGCGTGTACAGCGGGGTGGGGGGAGGGGCATGGGATGGATCTCTGCAGAAATAATGAAGATCTCCATTTTTTTTTCTCTTTCCCGCATTTACAGTGGGGAGGTGCAGTCTGTCAGCCTATCATCAGCGCACACACGGAGCGAAGTGCTTTTTTTCACACAAGCAAGGGCATGTGTCATTGGCTGTGTATGTCACATGTCCTTGCCCTATAAGACCCAGCCATTTTCCCCGTCGCCACCATTTTCTCACTGCTGCAGCTGAGTGTTAGACGGCACTGCTGCTGCTGTTAGCACTATATTGTGTAACTGAATTGCAAGTGAATTTTCTCTTAAATAGACAGAAAGGTTTAGGGAGTAGGGACTAGTTTGTAATTGCAGCCCTTTTGAGGGCTAGGTTACAGCAGTTCCTAGCACTTTTAACAGGCAGGTCTGTGCTCTTAAATCGACAGATAGGTTGGGAGTAGTGACTAGTTGAAATTCCAGCACTTTTGAGGGCTAGGTTACATCAGTTCCTATCACTTTTTGCCAGGCAGATCTGTTTTAGTGCTGTGCAAGTGTTTTTCACAGCATTTGGCTAAATCTAGCTAAGCAAATCCTTTTGGGCCTCTTGCAGTGTGTGTTAGTCAGTGGAGTAGCCTATCTGTGTTGCAAGCTACACCACCTGTGTATGTAAAACAAATTTTTTACTGCACCTAGCCAAGTAAAACCTTTTGGGCATGTAGCAGTATGTGGTACTCAATCTATTAGGCCATCTATACCAAGCTCCACCAGCTTTGAAATTAATAATAATTTTTAGCTGCATGTAGCCCGGAAAATAATTTTGGGCTTAGTAGCAGTGTGTGGTACTCATTGCATTAGGCCATCTATACCAAGCTCCACCAGCTTTGAAATTAATAATAATTTTTAGCTGCATCTTGCCTGTAAAATAATTTTGGGCATATCAGCAGTGTGTGGTACTCCTTCTATTAGGCCATCTATACTAAGCTCCACCAGCTTTCAAATTACTAATAATTTTTAGCTGCCTCTTGCCTGGAAAATAATTTTGGGCCTAGTAGTAGTGTGTGGTACTCATTGTATTAGGCCATCTATACCAAGCTCCACCAGCTTTGAAATTAATAATAATTTTTAGCTGCATCTTGCCTGTAAAATAATTTTGGGCATATTAGCAGTGTGTGGTACTCATTCTATTAGGCCATCTATACTAAGCTCCACCAGCTTTGAAATTAATAATAATTTTTAGCTGCATCTAGCCCGGAAAATAATTTTTCTTCCCAATAGTAGTAGCAATGGAAATATGGGGCGCGCGCCTGTCTTACAAAAATATACGCTTCATTACAAAAAACACCAGCCTAGCGCACTGCATTAATAAGATGGCATCATTGTCTCTCCCAGTGAAAGGGCTACTACGCCGGCTAGCATTCCTGTGCCTAAAACACCATGTATGGGTCAGCGCTAGCCACGATGCTGAGGGGTATAAAGCTGCTGCTTTGTCACAATTCAATTGGCAGATTTTCACAGAGCTCCTCCCCAACGCCCACCCATCGGGCAACAGTTGCCCACCCTCCCTATGGGATCAAGTGGCGAATAGTTGATGCCATTAATCAGAGCGTCAGTTGCCCCGTCGACGTGGCAAGCATACGGTAAGGCATGGGAAGAGTGGACACGACTAGTAGCAGGCAGACGGGTTGACCAATGTGAACAAGCCAGATTACAAGTCACCATAGAATTTCTCCACCAGCTAATGATGAGGGGCATATCAGGGGCCTCAGCGCAGCGGTGTCTGACCGGAGTAGCATTTCACTTCCAACTACTGAATTGGGGAGATGTGACCAAGAGATTCATCATCACCAGATAATCCATAAAAGAGTGGAAAAGGGGTCAGTCAAGTCAGGAGTGTAGACGTCCCGTCCCGTGTCACTAAAACTGATTTCTCACATCATATCCCTAACACCATTAACATGACACTCACAATTTGAAGCAACACTACTGTCTACTGCATTTGCGATCGCCTTCTTCGGGGCGCTATGCATAAGCGAATTAGTGCCTCAATCCAAAATTATCACCAGTTGAGGCTTATTACACCTGGACGTAGTCATAGCCATGGGCGTAATCATAGCCAATAATGCAATATGTCTAAGCATACGCCAATCAAAAACGGTTCCAGCGGGCAGGGGCACTTGGGTACTTCTACAACCCACAAAGGGTACACTGAGTTGGGTAACAATAGTAAAAACATATATAACCATCAGATCACAAAGTAATTTCTTCCTATCACACACTGATAGAATGCCATTATCAAGATACCAGTTCCAAGCTATATTTAATAAATGCATAACATCGGCAGGGAACCACCCCAAAGATTACGGGACACACTCATTTCGCATAGGCGCGGCCACGGAGGCAGCAAGAGCAGGATTGTCAGAAACGGAAGTTCAGAGGATTGGGAGATGGTGATCCACGTGTTTGGCGAGATACATAAGACCGGACTTGTTATCCTAACGTGGTTTGTTTCTTTTACAGGTGATGCTAAGCAAACAGTGTGGGTGATAGGCCACTCGTATATATATTGGGCAGAAAAAAGGGCTAAAGTCTGCCCAGGCGGGAGTAAATTAGAGTTTCATAACACATATTTCAACTGGAGAGGTATTAGAGGCCTGCTATGGCCACAGGTACTAATGGAGGTAATCAAGGTAGGGAGAGAGGCAAGAGGTCTGGTCATCTTAGTTAAACAGGCCGGGGGAAATGACCTAGGTCATCACAAGAGCGCATAACTAATGGCAATAATGAAATCAGACACTGAGCGCTTCAGAGAATTTTTCACAAAACAAACTATAGTATGGTCAGAGATTGTGCCAATAGCGGTATGGCAAGGTGCGCGAGACATCACGGCCATCGAATGGACAAGGTGGGTAATAAATATTCGGATGGCAAAATTTAGAAGAGACAGAGGCGGTGTAGTGATACAACACCGACAACTGGAAAGAGATAAAGCAGGCGTCATACGGCCCGACGGTGTTCACTCAATGGATATTGGACTGGACATATTCCTGTCAGGACTCCAGGAAGGAGTGGAACAAGCGTTAAGAGTGATGGATGGGGGTCAGAGTCCTGCATACGAGTACGCAGGATCCTCCGTGGCCTGGAAATAGAAAGGACATGTTGGAGAGTTACACTTGTTGGACAGCTTGCCGGTGTGGAGACCCAGGGCATGCTGCAGCAAGCTGAATTATTTTAGAAATAAAATGCCTTTCTAATGGAATGAGTATAAAGAGATAATAAATCTGTGACCGATCCTCACCCATCCAGTTGTAAGAGTTACATTATTGTATTTTCAAGGAAAGGGGGGCGGTAGGGGGGGCTGAGCGTCTGGGTTTGGTTGGGGGTCCCCACAGTCTGCCTAGGCTAGATGCATTTAAAAATTCTTATTAGATACACAGGCGGTGCAGCTTGCTTCGCAGCTGGGCTACTACGCCCAAAGTATTGCCTAGGCTAGATGCAGTTAAAAATTCTACGCTGACTAGCAGACACTGAAGCTTTGGAGCAGGCCTCTGAGTAAACAGCTCTTCAGACTCAACCATCTGTGTTACCCCAAGCCATAGCGTATGTAGTTTCTTACAGTTAAAAGGGGGGGAGCGACCCAACCCACCTGGAATTGACGATGCCAACGTCACGTAAAACACAGCAAGGGGACTCCAAAAAGAGTCTCCATTTTTTCCAAAAATTGTGGCACAGACAACACTTAAGTGGCACCAAATGCCCCAGAGTTGCTTAAAATGGTTGGTGAGGTGATTTTACCAAATCCTCAAGCTTTTAGTTTCCCCCGGATGACACAGGGGTAGAAAAGTCCTTGTGGATCCATGATTTGTTCATCTTTATGAACGTGAGTCTGTCTACATTCTCAGTGGACAGCCGCGTGCGCTTTTCTGTCAGCACACCACCAGCAGCGTTGAACACACATTCAGAGAGAACGCTGGCTGCAGGGCATGAAAAAATCTCCAAGGCGTGAGTGGCGAGCTCCCGATATTTTTCCAGATTGGAATCCCAAAATGAGCAAGTGACACAGTCATGGCTTCGATGTTCACTTGGAGATACTCCTGTACCATCCTCTCTAGGCGTTGACTATGTGTCAGACTTCTTGTCTCCTGTGGCCTTGCAAAGGATGGTCTAAAAAAGTGGTGAAACGATTCCACAAAATTGCTGCTGCCAGCAGATACTGTGTTACTGTTACGGTTTAAGTGATGAAGACTCGACAGTCCCACGGTTGTCAAATTAGAATTGTGAGATTCACTACGTGCACCACTGGTGTTTTGTGGAAAAGCACATGTAAGATTCTGCAACAGCCTCTGCTGATACTCCTGCATGCGTGAATCCTTTTCTATGGCAGGAATTATTTTGGCAAATTTACTTTTGTACTGAGGATCTAAGAGTGTGGCAACCCAGTAGTCGGGATTACTTCGAATTCTGACAATCCAAGGGTCATGTTGCAGGTAGTGCAGCAAGAAGGCACTCATGTGTCTTGCGCATCCAGGAGGACCAAGTCCTTGTTGTGTTGGTAGCGAGGTAAGAATCATGCTTCCTTCCTCTGCCCTCTCCCCCCAACCTCACACAACAGAAATGTGATCAAGGTCTCCCTCATCTGATGAGTCTTACATGCCCATCGCCAGTTCGTCCTCCACTTCTTCCTCGGCTCCTGCACCTTCCTCAACAGTTTGGCTGCTACCATGCGCCCTGGTTAATCCCTCTCCCCCACCCTCCCATGCCTGCTGCCTTGGTGCTGCCAACCGTCTGGACCTTGCAGATGTTATCCCTTACGCATACGACTCCTCCTCTACTTCCTCCACCTCCTCTTGTCCCACCAACTGACTCTGAATTCTGTTTAACGTGTGCTCCAGCATGTAAATCACCGGAATAGTCATGCTGATAATGGCATCGTCAGCACTAAACATCTTTGTCGCCATTTCAAAACTGTGCAGAAGTGTGTGTGGCGCCCCTGAGGGTTCAGTCGCCACAGAGTTACTGCATCTCACCCAGAGGTGTGGTATCTCACCCTCAGGTAAGGAAGAACTATGGCTCGGGACCCTAACACCTGCATCCAACACAAACCCGCAGTGGGGGTAGGGCGAGATTGCTCCTAAGGGAGAGCACAGTCCCAGGTCCCTAGCTGGCGGGAGGGTCCTATGTAGTGGGTGTGGGTGGAGAAAGCAGCTTAGGGGAGCACATGACAGGGAAAGTATAAATAGGAAGCCATCTTAGAAAGAGCAAGCCAGTCAGAGGAGGAGAAGTGACAGGAGCAGAGGCTCTGCATGAGCTCTGTTCCGGAGGCGGGCCTAGCCTGGGAGGCCCAGGACAGAAGGTGAGAAGAGAGGAATGGGAGCAGGAAGGCTCCAGGAACCGAAGGGACCCTAGGGGTACGGGCCGTGCAGAAGGCCACCCGTACGCCCGCTGCTACCAGGAGGTAGAGGGGTCAGGCCAGATAAGGGGAACTGGTACCTCAACTAAAGGAGAAACAGCAAGGCTCAACTAGAAACCAGAGGCTGCAGCATTTCATGTACTGCAGGCCAAAGTCCACACCAGTCTCACTAAGAAGGTAGCCACATAGGACCCAGGGGACGGAACACACGTCGCCCGCCAAGGCCCGAGGATACCGGATAGAAGTGTCACTGGATGTGAGGTGCAGGGAGAAGGCCAGAGAAAGGACACACAGAAGGGGTTCCTGCTAAGTACTCCGGAGCTATCTGGGGGTGGACTGAGCCCCTCACTGAGTACGCACAGCACAACGGGGGAGATTGCTCTGGTACCTGTAATCTGGACTGCAACAACTGTGAGTAAAGATCTTGGGACTGCATCACACGGACTCTGTGTTCATTACTGACCCCCTGCACTACAACCACCATCATCCACCCACACTGCCCTGAAGCTACACTCTTCCTGTGGGGAGTAATAATACCATTGCTGCAAAACCACCAGCTTCAGAGGACTGTTCCGCAGCGGCGGCCCCTTTGGCAGCACTCCACAGGTGACGTAGTCGGACATTATAAAACCCATATATACAAATTATCCTTGGATTGACCGTCTTGGGTCACGGACCGGGTCACCGCCACAGTGACTACAACCCCCAGCGTCTACCGGCCCGGCTAAGGGTACCCCATGGCCCAGGGGGCACGTCAACTTCATAGGTCCCTGATCTGAGACCACTCCTGCAGCGTGATTTGCCCCACCTCTGGATCTCGTTGGCCCAGGCTATACGTCAGAACGTATTGCACCAGGGCTTGTCGGTGCTGCTACAGTCGCTGCAACATGTGCAGAGTTGAATTCCACCATGTCGGCACATCGCATTTCAGCCGGTGAACTGGCAGGCCCAACGACTTCTGTAGAGATGTAAGTCATTGAGCTGCGGGATGCGAACGGCAGAAGTGAGCACACAGCGACCGTGCCCTCTGCAGAAGGCCATCTAGTCCGGGATAGTGGGCTAAAAATTGCTGGACAACCAGGTTCAACACGTGAGCCATACAAGGCACGTGTGTGACATTGCCCCGGCGAAGGGCCGCACCCAGGTTTGCAGCATTGTCGCACACGGACTTCCCTGGTTGCAGGTCCAGTGGAGACAACCATTCATGAAACTGGGTCTCCAGAGCTGACCACAACTCCTCAGCTGTGTGACTCACATTTCCCAGACATTTCAAAGTAAATACGGCCTGATGCCGTTGAGCCCTGCTGCCAGCATAGTAAGGAGGTGTGCAGGATTCCTTCTGCGCAGTTAGAAAGCGGGTGGCATGACCAGACAGGCTTTGGGTGCAGGTGGAGGACCGAGAGGAGGTTGAGGAGGCAGAAGCAGTGGAGGAGCTTCTAGATAAAGAGGATTGACGCACAACTCGTGGGGACGGCAAGACTTGGACAGCAGCCCCTTGTCCTGCTGTCACCATAGTTACCCAGTGCCCAGTCAGCGACATGTAACGCCCCTGTCCATGCCTACTCGTCCAAGTGTCTGTGGTGAAATGCACCCTGTCGCACACAGAATTTCTCAAAGAAGCGGTGATGTTGTGTGCGACTTGCTGGTTTAGCGCAGGCACACCTTTCTTTGAGAAGTAGTGCTGACTGGGCATCTGGTACTGGGGCACTGCGACGGACATAAGGTCTCGAAAATCCTCTGTGTCCACCAGGCGGAATGGCAGCATTTCTGTAGCCAACAGCTTGCAGATGGTGAAATTCAACCTCTTAGCTTTGTCATGGCTAGGAGGAAATGATCTTTTACTTGTCCGCATCTGAGGGACCGAGGGCTGGCTGTTGTGCTTAGACGGGGTTGAGTAGGGTGTCCCCGGCAAACTGCGAGTCTGTGAGGAAGATGCAGGCGGACATGTTAGGATGCCTTGATCCAAAGGTCGTGTTCTCGATGTCGGAGAGCTCTCAACACCAGCTGGTGTTTCCTCTTCCAGATGAAATGATGACCTGCTAATCACACTGGCTGTTGCGGGTAAAGAGGTGGCTGGTCTGCGTCCAAAAACATGTGTGACTGCTGTCCCCCCAGTCACAGAGGGTGAAGAGGCCGCGGATGCACAAGATGGGGCAGACGGTGGTTGGCCCGGCCGGCTAGGCCGCATTGTAGCACAGTGAGCTTCCCACTGCAACTTATGCTTCATATCCATGTGACGGTTCATGCATGAAGTACTCAAACTATGGATTTTTTGGAATCAACTTAGCTTTTGGTGACAAATATTACAGATAACACGAGTTGGGTCATCCTTATCGATCTGAAAAAATGCCCAGGCTATGCAAGGCTTAGAGGCCATGCGACCTGAAGAGCCACCACAACTTGTGGTCAGAGGGAGAGTTGTGGTTGAGGATGCAGTTGTTGACGTGCTTCCAGTACTCCGTCTCTGTCCAGGAAGGCGCAACCTAACCTCGTCATCAATAGCGTCTGTGACGCCCAGCTGCGCTTGGTATCACAGATCCTAGAAGAGTGCATTGATGGAATCCTCCACAAGAGGCCCCCATAAACATTCACACATCTCCACCTTCCACTTCAGACCAGCAGAGGGAGCCCGTTAGGAATATAAATAGGGAAGGTGGATCTAGGCAGTTCAGTTCCTCTGAAGAGTTCCTGCTTTAGAGAAGCCTAAGAGAGGTCAGTCTGCAGTGGAGCTCAGTCTAGTCTAGAGAACTCAGTTAATAGTTCAGCAGTGGAGCACGAGGCTCCTGCTAGCTAGATTCAGGGAGCCCAGTTAGAGCTTAAGGTGTGCCGGCGCCATAAGATCGGTGAAGCGCGGCAAGCTGCCATTAGTGTGTATAGCCTAGTGAGGGCCCGAGTAGGCCAAAGGCGAGTGGAGAGTTAGTACATAGGGGGCAGAGGAGCTTAACCAGCTCACCCCGAAGCATTTACCGGACACCGGATCCGAGCTTACCGGGATCTGTATGACCCAGTAAGGCATAACCAGGATCCCTGGAGAACTACAAGTCCCAGGATCGCTAAGGTGCTGATACGTAACAGAGCCAGGAGACGCTTAGGCCCCGCATACTGGGAGCGTGAACTCCAAGACAAGGCCCTACCACAAGGACAGCCAGCGCAGGACAGAGACAAAGTTAGGCCTAGCTCCAGGCAGGTCAGAAACTTATGACGCAGAGGCAAGAAACAGCAGGCCCTACACCCGCTCATTGGGGAGGATCCTGATATGCACCCTTCACCCTACAGTGCTCCGGGATGTACCTGAATTTCCTCCAGTAAAAGGTACTGAAGTGAATACCGTGTCCATTCCCATTCTTGCTCTGACCCAGCTGGGTCTCGCCTGTCCTGTATTCCCCCTGCATACGCTGCCCTGAGGCCTAGCTCCACCTGTGGGGAGCTATACCATCGAGCTGCCTTATCACCGGCCTCAGTGGACTGCTGCAGCGCTGGTGCTTCTCACCAGATACCACAGGTGGCATCACGAACTCTTATATGTTTTTGTTGCCTGCCATTGGTTTTAATGGTGTTCGAAGGTGTTCGACGAACAGTTCGACGTACAGTTCGGCGAACATATGGGTGTTCGACGAACCGAACCGAACTCGAACACTTCGGGGGTGGCTCAACATTAGTAAAGACTTGTGTATAAGGTAAAATAAATAACCAAAAACAAAAATACTCCTCCACACCTTGGGCTATGTTCACAATTAGCATTTTTTATGCGTTTTTGCACTTTTGTATTGCTTTCAACCGTGACAAATGCATTCACCGGGAAATGTCATTTTAACATTTTACAACCTTATCTGGCTATGTGCTGTGCGACACATACATACAGTGCTGAAAAGACATGGGAACAGCATGGGGAAGACCCCTGGAAGCATCTCTGATGCCCAGGTCACTGCCTAAAAGTGTGCCCATCAGAAGTGATCCTTGCAGCATCAGAAGATGCAGACTTGCAACTATCCCCGTGCAATTCCTTGACCCAGGGCAGTGTTCAATTGTACCTCCCCCATTCCTTGCAATGCAAGCGCAAGTATTCAGCCTGCCACTCACCCACCCCCAGGTTGCAATACAATACTGCTTGCTTGCTTGCACTTGAAATTGGGCCTTTTAGGCATGTGGAGGTGGAATCTGGCCACCACATCATGGCTGCGTCGGCGGCCTGGTATTCATACTGAGTCCCCAGCCGCCAGGCGGCCGAGTGTACACGCTTGGTCCCCAGCCACCAGGGGGCAGCCGGGTGTCTATACTCGGTCCCCAGCCACCCCGCGGCCTGGTGCCCACACACAGTCCCCAGCCACCTGGGGGCGGCCGGGTGTCCATAAATGGTCCCTAGCCGCCCCTATTTGTCCCGGTGCGCCTTATACACAAGCGCGCATACCAAAACATTGCCTGTGCCCTCCCCTGTGCATTTAGTGGGAAGGACAGCCTAACCACAAACACGTGGACAAGTGAATGTGGCCAGGGATGGTCCATCTCACTGACGCCTTCACACTGGGTTAATATTGTGGAAGCTGGGACACAGTTGGACACTGGGATGCAACACGTTCTCCAGACATAGAGGATTGTGGGTCCTGGGTCAATCAGGCTTCAACACAAAGTTCAGAAGGTAGACAGCCGCTTTGGTCGGCCTCCTACACAACGAGTAAATTATTCATGATCATGAGGCCATATATCTCCTTAGCTTTCTGTTCCTTGGAATGCAAGCACATGTATGTAGTAGCGGCTAGGCCTGAGGTGGTCAGCGTTTTGGCGCATATCCTACCTCCTCCGAGGATTGCTGGATGTTTTCCTGCTACTATCCCTGTTCTATGACTCCCGTTAAAACAAAGTTTCAGGTGATGAATTATGGATGAGGTGGTGGCAAAGGAGAAAGAGCAGGAGGAACAGGGACCATTCACCTCAATATCAGGCCAGTCAACCACACATGTCTATTAGGATATGTTTCTGTACCAAAAGGAGTGGTTCGGCTACACAGTTATAGGGCATACAGTGAATGCAATGCCTACCAAAAATTTCGAGGCACTCCAATGCCCCTCGGAAGTGACATGGGGGTCAGAGGGCCTTAACTAAACCGTTTTTTCCATTTATAGCAACTGGGTCTCCTGTGCATTGTTGGCCTAAGCAGTGAAGGGAAGGCTTTCCAAAAATTATGAGGAAGTGCAATGCCCCTTGAAACAGACGTGGATTACAGCATACTAAAAACCTTCTACCCAATATTGGGGAGTGGGTCTCCCTTAGTGTTCGCCTATGCATTGAAAAGCAAAAGCTGACCAAAATTAGGAGGAAATGCAATGCCCGTTAGAAGAGTCGTGGAGGTTAGAGGTAATGAAAAACAACATTTCAATGCCCCTTGGAAGAGCTGTGGAGTTCAAAGTGGTTTAACAAGATGGATTTAATGCCCCTTAGAAGAGACGTGGAGGTCACAGTAGCTTAACAAGATGGTTTTAATGCCCCTTGGAAGAGATGTGGAGTTCAGAGTGGTTTAACAAGATGGTTTTAATGCCCCCTGGAAGAGACGTGGAGGTCCCAGTGGAATAAAAAGACAATATCAATGCCCCTTAGAAGAGTGGTGGAGGTCGCAGTGGAATAAAAAGACAATATCATTGCCCCTTGGAAGAGTGGTGGAGGTAGCAATGGAATAAAAAGACAATATCAATGCCCCTTGGAAGAGACGTGGAGGTCACAGTAGCTTAACAAGTCGATTTTAATGCCCCTTGGAAGAGACGTGGAGTTCAGAGTGGTTTAACAAGATGGTTTTAATGCCCCTTGGAAGAGACATGGAGGTCACAGTAGCTTAACAAGCCGGTTTTAATGCCCCTTACAAGAGCCATGTAGTACAGCATATTAAAAACATTATTCTCATTATTGGGGAGTGGGTCTCCCATAGTCTTTTCCTATACCTTCCAAGCAAAAGCTGCCAAAAATTAGGAAGGAGGAACTTGCAATGCCCCTTACAAGAGCCATGTAGTACAGCATATTAAAAACATTATTCTCATTTTTGGGGAGTGGGTCTCCCATAGACTTTGCCTATACCTTCCAAGCAAAAGCTGCCAAAAATTAGGACGGAGGAACTTGCAATGCTGGCAACACGGACCACAGTCACCCTGGTGGTATAGTGGTGGTGGAGGCTGAGGATAAGGAGAAGAGCAAAAAACAGCCGAAATGAGTTAGCGTATACCCATGTGTGGGTGTGAAGCGGTGCATGGGAATACACCTCCCGAAATAACACAGTCGATTTGACTATGTTAAACTGCTGTCATTTGGTGGTGATGAGAAGTCTGGTCCAATCCAGCCCTTGTTCATTTTGATAAGGGTCAGCTTGTCAGCATTTTCAGTTGACAGGCGAGTGCACTTATCAGTTATAATTCCCCCAGCGGCACTAAAAACACACTCCGATAACACGCTAGAGGCAGGGCAGGCCAGGACCTCCAAGGCATACAGAGCGAGTTCATTCCAAGTGTCCATCTTGGATACCCAATAATTAAAAGGCACAGAGGAATCACGGAGGATGCAGGTACAGTCGGCAAGGTACTCCCTCACCATCTTTTGAAACTTTCCACTCCTTGTGAGAGTACCCCTCGTCTCAGGGCCTGTAAGCAGGGCGGGTCTCTGAAAACTGTCCCAGAATGTTGACAGTGTTCCCCTGCCTCTGCTGGATTGGAGTTGCATCTCTCTCGCCTGTACGCCTTGGTTGGGCAATGAACTGTGACCTCTGCCACTAGCGTGTTCAGATGGGAATTTTTTTAACAGTTCTTCAGCAAGGTCCTTCTGGTACTGCCCCATTTTTGAAGACCTCTCCACCTCAGGAATAAGAGAGTGAAAGTTCTCCTTGTAGCAGGGGTCTAAAAGTGTCACCAACCAGCAATGACTGTCACCCAACATTTTGACAACGTGAGGGTCACGGTTAAGGCAGCGTAACAAAGTCAGCCATGCATGCCAGACTGGTAACGGGCATGACTTCCGTGTTCTCACCAAGATGACGACTAACCATGCTCTCCTCCTCCTCCTCCCCCCTGTCCTCAGGCCACCCACGCTGAACCGAAGGTATGACAGTTGTACAGGTACTACCGTCTACAGCGCATGATACCAGCTCCTGTTCTTCCTCCTCCTCCTCTCCCTCATTGTCCCCCAATGCACGTTGGGATGAGATGAGGCTGGGCTGTGTGTAATCGCCCGCTACGGCTTCTTGATCCATCTCATCATACTCTGGCTGCAATGCCTCCTCTTTAATTCTCAGCAGAGAGCGTTGCAAAAGACAGACAAGTGGGATGCTGATGCTAATGATGGCGTCATCGCCACTCACCATCTTGGTGGACTCCTCAAAGTTTGTCAGGATGGTACATATGTCAGACATCCTGGTCCACTCCTGAGGTCATATCTGTGGAGTCTGACCTGAATGTCGACGGCCTTGTTGCAGCTGGTACTCCACAACTGCTCTCTTCTGCTCACAAATCCTTTGCAACATGTGGAGGGTAGAGTTCCAACGTGTGGTGACATCACACACCAGTCAGTGTGCCAGAAGCTGCAATTGCTGCTGCAACACAGCAAGGGTGACGGAAGCTGTAGCCGACTTGCGAAAATGACCTGACAGGCGGCGTACTTTGATGAGCAGATCTGGCAACTCGGGGTACGATTTAAGAAACCGCTGAACCACGAGGTTAAGCACATGAGCCAGGCATGGTACGTGTGTGATCTCGCCTCACCTCAGAGCCGCCACTAGGTTACAGCCATTGTCACACAGGACCATGCCTGGATGTAGGTTCAGCGGTCTCAGCCACAGATCTGCCTGCTCTTTCACAGCTGTCCACAACTCACAAGCAGTGTGAGGTTTATCACCTAAGCTTATGAGTTTCAGCACAGCCTGTTGCCGCTTGGCTGAGGCAGTACTGCGGTGCTTCCAGCTTGTAACTGATGTGGTGATATCTGAGATGGAGGCTGAACATGAGGAGGAGGAGGAGGATGATGCACAGGAGCTGTACACTGTGGGGGCAACTCTGACTGACATAGGGCCCGCAATCTTCGGTGTGGGGAGGATGAGTTCCGTCCCAAGGTCCGACTGGGTCCCAGCTTTCACTATGTTTACCCAGTGTGCCATCAGGGAGATGTACCATCCCTGGCCACAAGCACTTGTCCACGTGTCCGATGTCAGGTGGACTCTCCCAGTAACTGAGTTGTTGAGGGCACGGCAGATGTTTTGGGACACGTGCTTGTGTAGTGCGGGGATGGCACACCGGGCAAAATAGTGACGGCTGGGGACCGAGTACCGAGGGACGGCCACCGCCATAAGGTTGCGGAAGGATTCCGTCTCCACCAGCCTAAAAGGCAGCATTTCCAACGCAAGCAGTCTTGAAATGTGTGAATTTAGGACTGTGGCCAGTGTGGTGTTGGCTGCGAATTTGCACTTTCGTTCAAAGGTCTGGGATATGGACAATTGAACGCTGCGGTGGGATGGGGACGTGGACGTTGATGCTGTTTCTTGAGAAACTGCCATAACAAGTGAAGACTGATTGGTGGGGGCATCTTTGCATGCAGTATGGACAGGGGATTGCCTTGCACGCACAACAGGGGGTTCTCTTACATGCACAACAGCAGAAGAAGCAGTGGTGACACCTGCTGACACTGGTCGTGGACCCTGGGGTTCGCCCCACAAAGTCGGGTGCTTTGCTGACATGTGCCTGATCATGCTGGTGGTGGTCAGGCTGGTAGTTTTGTCACCCCTGCTGATGCTGACCTGGCAGGAGGTACAAATGGCCTTTTTGGGGTTATCAGCAGACTCTTTAAAAAAATTTCAGACTCTGGAAGACCTACTGGTTGTACTGGCAACGTCCCTTGTGTTGGTGTCACGGGGAACGGTTGCCCACCTTCTGTGTGCGGCTACCACACTGCTTCTTCCTGCCTGTTGGGGTACTCTGCCTCCCTCCCCCTGTGTGCTGCTGGCCTCGCTCTGCGTGTCCTCCTGCCACTTTGGGTCAGTTACTAGATCATCCACCACCTCCTCCTCTTCCACTTCCACACCACGGTCCTCCTCCTCACTTCGTGGCAATTGTGTCATCGTCCACCTCTTGTGACAAATTGCCAGCATTGTCTTCCTGTGGCCGTGGCTGTTCAAATATTTGGGCATCGCTACATGGGATCTCCTCTTCCACCACTTCAAGCGGAGCAGGCGAGGGGCCCAAATATGGAAATGGACCAGTGAACAGCTCTTCAGAGTGTCCAAGTGTGGGATCAGTTGCTGTCTGACGACACTTGGCATGGTGGGAGAAAGGAGCATCAGGGTGAGGAGGAGTATGTGGTCGAGACTCACAGCTACCAAGACTTGACCGTGTGGAAGACAGACAGGAGGTGGTGGCGCCCAGGTGACTGGAAGTATTATCTGCTATCCATTTAATAACCTGTTCACACTGATCAGTTCGCAATAGTGGTGTTGTTGTGTGCTTCCCTAGTATTTCGGTCAAGAACTGGGAGCGAGAAGATGTGGCTGTTGGTTTTGGCACATTTTCACCTTGGTCACGTCCCCATCCTCTGCACGCACCATCACCAGAACGTCCAGTTTCACGTCCCTTGCCACACGCCTTGCCCATTGTAAATGAAGTAAAATAGCTTACACTCGCACTATTAATGGCAAAAGGTTAGTAGAAAGGAGATTAGAACCGTGGAAGAGGAAAACCACAGTTCTATCTGTCTTGCCTACACCATAATCTTCTAAACAGATATATTTGTGTCTGAACAGTCAGCGAGACACTCAAACTGTTTTCTTTTTATGTAAAAAAGGCAAAAAGGTGGATTATACTCAGATTTGATCCGTGGAAGAGGAAAACCAGAGTTCTATTTCTCTGGCCTACACCAGAATCTTTTAAACAAATATATTTGTGTCTGAACAGTCAGCGAGACACTCAAACAGTTTTTTTTTTATGGAAAAAAGGCAAAAAAGTGGATAATACCGAGATTTTAACCGTGGAAGTGCAAAACCATAGTTCTAGTTATCTGGCCGAAACCAGGCTCTTTTAAACAGATGTATTTGTGTCTGAACACTCACAGACACACTCAATTTTTTTTTTTTTGCGGGGGGGGGGGGGAATACCAAAAGGGGTATTTGTACAGTCTGACTGAGGGAAAAAAAAAAAGAGGATTTAGATGAAAAAAAAGGATTTTAGACCTGGGGCTAAGTCTAGCAATTTGAGAAGCAGCACACAGGACTGTAATGCAGTGTTTGCTGGTATAACCACTGCATCTCCTATACAGCCTGCCTGCCTGCCTGATATCTGGGATGGATATTAGTCCTCAGAAGGACTGTTTGTTTGATTTTGCAGGCTTTAGGGGCCCTACACTAACTATTTCGCAGTATAAATCTCTCCCTAGCTCAGCAGCACTCTCCCTAAATTGTCTGATCCGGAGCGACTGTGTCCAAGATGGCGGCGCCCAGTTTTAAATACTCGAGGTGACGCTGTGCGGCCAGCCAATCACTGTAATGCCCACAACCAACATGGCTGCGGCATTACAGTGACTGGCTGGCAATCCTTGCATGTTCATTGGCTCTGTAAAGAGCGCCAAACATGCAGGGCAGAGACCCGAGCTCCCGCCCGAGTAACCCGAAAATGCTCGGTGCTCGCCGAACATCCCGAGTAGTGAGATGCTTGGGCAAGTACCGAGCAGTGTCGAGCATGCTCACTCAACACTAGTGTTGATGTCTATCTAGACTTTTACTGGAATTTTTCAGTCATTCTAATGTAGATTTGCTGGTGTGCTTATTGGTATGATTATTATCCTGGCCTAGCATCCCATTTGACACTACAATACTTTGGTATATAGCATTTATGAGCAAAAGGAAGAGAAAAATTATTAAGCTCACCCTCTTATCGACCAGCAATCACAAGAAACATGATGAACAAAAGCACTTGGGAGAGTCAATCCCACACAGAAGATTTTTATGTAGTATCAGGATCCCTCCAGCACAACTAACTAAGTAAAATTATTGTTTATTCCAAAATTGTTAAAAACCTATTCAGTGTATTTTCCAAAAAAAGATTAGGCAAAAGGCCTATCAGACATGTGAGTTATTACGCGTTTCTAGTCAATGACCTGTCTGGTTCTTAGTCACAACTAGTTTAGCTCTACTACCTCAGAGTTCATGATCAACTCAATAACTGCAAGGTGCCCTGAATCTGTGGTTGTATAACAAGTCCAAACCATTACTCCTCCACAACCATGCTTGACAGTTGGTATGAGGTGTTCTGCTGATATGTTGTGTCTGGTTTTCACTAGAGAAGAGCGAAACGATTTAATGTGAAGTGTATACAAATTGCCTCTTCAGAGAAAAAGAGGACTTGAACTCTATAGCGCCACCTATTGGAAGCAGCAATCCTGCAAGTCACAATCAGCCCTTTAACGAGTTGTGCAATATGACTTAGGATAAAAGCCAAATCAGAATCTCTATTTGCATACACGGTGTTTTAGGCCGTTAGCCCTCATCAGTGCAAATTGAGATTCTGATTTCGCTTTTATCCTAAGTCACATTGCACAACTCGTTAAAGGGTTGATTGTGACTTGTAGGATTGCTGCTTCCAATAGATGGTGCTATAAAGCTTAAGTCCTCTTTTTCTCTGAAGAGGCAATTTGCATATTAAATTTCCCAGAGGAGCATTGCACGGTGAATAAGCCTCCTTACCTTGACATGCCAGAGCCGGTATGTCACTCTCCACAAGGAGAAACGTTACCCCTTAGACCTCAGTTCAGAGCCTCTCATCAGTTCTCATACTTTGCACTGACTAGGGCAAACAGCCCAAAACACCATGTCTGCATATAGAGATTCTGATTTGGCTTTTATCCTAAGTAGTGATGAGCGAGCACTAAAATTATCGGGTACTCATTGCTCGGGTCGAGCAAATTGGACTACTTGGGTAATCGACCCGAGCAACGAGCCCAATGTAAGTCTATGGGAAACTCGAGAATTTTGCAGGCGGCTCCCCCCGGCGGTCTGCAGAGGGCCTAAAAATTGCCCAAATAGATGTGAACAGTGCTCAAATGACATAAGAACAGCATGAGGAACACCCCTGAAAGCATTTCTGACTCCCATGTCACTGCTGTCAACAACATTGTCAGAGGTATTGCGCCACTTTTACGGACTCACAATAAAACATACAAAACCAAATCCAAAATGGATTTTCCTGGGAAATATGTTAAGGAACATCCTTTCCAGGGCAATGACTTGTATATAAGGCAAAATAAATAACCAAAAGCAAAAATACTCCTCCACACCTTGGGCAATGTTCACACATACAGTTTTTGATGCATTTTTGCACTTTTGCATTGCTTTCAACCAAGACAAATGCATACACTGGGAAATGTCATTTTAACATTTTACAACCTTATCTGGCCATGTGGTGTGTGACACATCATCAGACCTATGCATACAGTACTGAAAAGACATGGGAACAGCATGGGGAAGAATATCTGACTCCCAGGTCACTGCCTAAAAGTGTGCCCATCATAAGTGGTCCTTGGCGCATGCGAAGATGCCTCCCGTCATGCACCTGTCATTGCAGACTTGCAAGAATCACCGTCCACATCCTTGTCCCAGTGCAGCGTTCAATTGTCCCTACCCCATTCCTTGGAATGCAAGCGCACTTATGCAGCCAGCCACCCACCCACCCACAGGCTGCAATACTATACTGCCAAATTTTTGACAGCTGCTTGCACTTGAAATGTGGCCTTTTTAGGCTCGTGGAGGTGGAAGCTGTCCACAGTCTTATGGTGGCATTGACGGGCTATCCATACTCGGTCCCCAGCCGCCACTATTTGTCCCAGTGTCATCTCCACCTTCCACAAGCAGGGGTCCCACATTACCCGTGCCCTCCCCAGTGGACATACTGGGAAGGACCGCCTACCCACAAACACGTGATCAAGTGAATGTGGCCAGGGACGGTATGGAGCCAGTCCACAGCTTTGTTTTGCTGAGTTGTATTTCACCACAGCCATTTTCTTTAACTTGGTGAAAGGACTTGGGAAACCATATCTACTCCAGCTTTAATTTCTCCCAGGAAGTCCTCTAAAGCTGCTTTCACTTGAAATGTGGCCTTTTAGGCTCGTGAAGGAGGAAGCTTTTAACAACCTCATGCCGGTGGTGGCAGGGTGTCCATACTCGGTCCCCAGTCGCCACTATTTCTCCCGGTATCGTCTCCACCTTCCACAAGCACAGGTCCCACAACATTACCCGTGCCCTCCCCAGTGCACTTACTGGGAAGGACCGCCTAACCACAAACACGTGGACAGGTGAATGTGGCCAGGGACGGTATGGAGCCAGTCCACAGCTTTTTTTTGCTGAGTTGTATTTCACCACAGCCATTTTCTTTAGCTTGGTGAAAGAACTTGGGAAACCATATCTACTCCAGCTTTCATTTCTCCTAGGAAGTCCTCTAAAGCTGCTTTCACTTGAAATGTGGCCTTTTAGGCTCGTGAAGGAGGAAGCTTTTACAACCTCATGCCGGTGACGGCAGGGTGTCCATACTCGGTCCCCAGCCGCCACTATTTCTCCCTGTATCGTCTCCACCTTCCACAAGCACGGGTCCTACAACATTACCCGTGCCCTCCCCAGTGCACTTACTGGGAAGGACCGCCTAACCACAAACACGTGGACAGGTGAATGTGGCCAGGGACGGTATGGAGCCAGTCCACAGCTTTTTTTGCTGAGAGTTGTATTTCACCACAGCCATACTCTTTAGCTCGGTGAAAGGACTGGCATAGAGGGAAACAGTATCTACTCTGGGTGTCATTTCTCCCAGGAAGTCCTCTATTGCAGCTTGTTGCAGAAGAAATGGCAGCCCGTCCAACATCAGCTCGCACTTGTCGGTGGTGCGTTGAAACACAAACATCTTTCTTTGTGCATTTAATTTCATGACTACAGAGTTGGGCAATGGCCTGATCTGCAATGCGGTTTGAGAAATAACATGCATAAGCATGTCTGATCCACATTATAAAAGCAGCCATAGATTGTCTGGAAATCTTCCCCCACACTTTTCTTAGCCAGGGCTTCTTCTCGGCAGGGTTGGACGGGACCACCAGAGAACCGGAGACTCCTACAGAGGGCCCTGGCTTATCCTTCAGGAGAGTTCATAGTGCCGAGGTGAGGCCATGATGATGATAGAGGCCACCATCTGCTTAGTTTTCTGTTACTTGGAATGCAAGCGCAAGTATGCAGCCAGCCACCCACAGACCGGAATACTAAACTGCCAGATTTCTGGGCAGCTGCTTGCACTTGAAATGTGGCCTTTTAGGCTCATGGAGGCGGAAGATTTTCACAACCTCATGCCTCATGCCTCGTGTCCATACTCGGTCTCCAGCCGCAACTATTTCTCACGGTGTTGTCTCCGCCTTCTACAAGCACGGGTCCCTGAACATTACTGCTGGTACTTTTCTGTTGGAATCTGCTTGCCTTCTACCAGCCTAGAATATTTCCAGAAAACTATGGTAAGATGCCATTATATTAGCACTGTCCCCAGTACCAGTAGCAAAGCCGTCCTCAATTTCCTTCTCAGGAATTTTATTTGGTAGACTGAGTGGCTGCCCAAATACATTAGTTTCTCACAAAGGAGCTGAAGATAGAGTGGCAGTAAGTGCAAGTTTCTCCAGCCTGTTAGATCTCAAAGGGTGAACGGCAGTACATTGGATCAGTGGTCAGCACTGAAGCCTTGCAGCGTTGGGATCCTGGGTTCAAATCCCAGCAAGGACAACATCTGCAAAGATTTTGTATGTTCTCCTCGTGTTTGCGTGGGTTTCCATCTCAGTAAAAAATTAGCCATAGAGTGTCCGGGAACCTTCCCACACAATTTTTTTTTGCCACGACTGCTTATCGGCAGGGTTGCATGGTCACACATGACCATGCCTGGCTGTACGTTAACCTCTTCTCAACTCTGGGATTTTCCGTTTTTGCATTTTCGTTTTTTGCTCCCCTTGTTCCCTGAGCCATAGCGTTTTTATTTTCTGGTCAATATGGCCGTGTGAGGGCTTATTTTTTGCAGAACAAGTTGTACTTTTGAACAGCAATACTAGTTTTACCATATCATGTATGGGAAAACGGGAAAAAAATTCCAAATGCGGTGAAATTGCAAAAAAAGTGCAATACCACAGATGTTTTTTTTATTTTTTTTACCACGTTCACTGAATGCTAAAACTGACCTGCCGTTATTATTCTCCAGGACATTACGAGTTTGTAGACACCAAACATGTACAGGTTCCAAAGTTTTCTAAAAAGAAAAAAAAACTGGCGCCCTTTTCCGAGACCCGTAGTGTCTCCATTTTTCAGCATCTGGGACCATGTGAGGGCTTATTTTTTGCGCGCCGAGCTGAAGTTTTTATTGATACCATTTTGGGGTAGATCTGATGTTTTTATTGCCCTTTATAGCATTTTATTGCAATGTTGCATGACCAAAAAACTTAATTCTGGGGTTTAGAATTCTTTTCTCGTTATATTGATATATCGGGTGATTATGAACGCGGCGATACCAAATATGTGTATGTGGGTTTTTTTTTTTTTTTTCATTTTGAATGGGACGAAAGGTGGGTGATTTAAATTTTTTTTTACTATTTTTAAAAACATTTTTTTTTCACTTTTTGCTTGGTTCTATAGTCTTCATAGGAAACTAGAAGCAGCACTTGTCTGATTGCCTCTGCTAAATAGAGGTGATAAGCAAATTCTCCTGTTCTATGAGCGCCGACTACAAGGTGGCGCTCATAGCGATCAGCTCATGACAACCACTGGAGTCTGCTGCAGACCCAGGGTTGTCATGCCCACGCATCGGTGACCCGCGATCACGTGACGACAGAGACCGACAGCGGCATTTAACATGTTAACAGACGCGGGTGGATCGCGATTCCACCCGCGGCTGTTGCGGCACATGTCAGCTGTAAGAATCAGCTGACATGTGCCCAGTTCAGAGCGGGCTCACTGCCGGAGCCCTCACTGAACCGGGGGTTACTGACTGGTGCGAACTAATATGTTTGGTTGTAAAGCGGTTAAGCGGTGAGAGCCACAGATCAGGCTGCTGTGTTACAGCTTTCAACAACTCTGCAGCGCTGGGCGGTTTGTCACTTAAGCATTAAGCATGGTATCATCAGCACAGCCTGTTGCCGTTTGGCCAAGGCAGTGCTGCAGTGCTTTTTAGCTTATGACTGATGTGGTCATTTCGGAGATGGAGAAGGAGGTGCAGAAAGCTAAACAATGTAATTACATTGAGGTTAAATTAGCGACGCTGTTTTTTATACTAAAGAAAGATCCTACTGTTTTGGGTTTTTTTTACATTATTTTTTAAGACATATGCGTTCACCGGGAAATGTAATTTTAACATTTTACAACCTTATCTGGCAATGTGCTGTGTGGCACATCCTGTTTCATTTATGATGGAGGGACTCTGAAAGTCACAAAGCCTATTTTTATAGGGCCATCAAGCGGCACTTACTATTCTTAAAAGGCCAGCATTCCTCCCTGCTTATTGTTAGAGAGCCATCAGCCGGCTATGCTTTGTTGTTCCCACTATTAACGAGTGGGTCTCCTATACTGTTATTGCATATGCAGTGACTGCAAGGGCTACCAAACATTCGGATGCAACCCAATACCCCTTTGAAGAGACATAGAGGAGGGTCTCAGTAAAAAAAATGTTCCATTATAAAGAAGAGGGTCTCTTATAGTGGTAAAGCCCATGCTGTGACTGCAAGGGCTGCCAAAATTTGGGAAAAAACACACTAACAATTTAAAGACACATAGAGCAGGGCCACGGAAACGAGTATGACATGTCCCCATTAGAAAGGAGAGAGTCTGCTATACAGTTAAAGATACGCAGTGAGTCCAACGGCTGACCAAATTTAGGAAAAACCCCACTAAGAATTTAAAGACACATAGAGCAGGGCCACAGTAACAAGTACGACTTGTTCCCATTAGAAAGGAGAGAGTCTGCTATACAGTTATAGGGTATGCAGTGAATCCAACGACTGACCAAATTTAGGAAAAATCCCACTAAGAATTTAAAGACACATACAGCAGGGCCTAATAGTGACAAATTCCCATTAGAAAGGAGTGTTGGCCTATGCAGTGAATGCAAGGGCTGCCAAAAATTGGGAGGCACTCCAATGCCCCATAGAAGAGATGTATAGGGCCTCATGAAAAAATGTTCCCATTATTAGTAAGTGGGTCTTCAATAGAGTTGGCCTATGCAGTGAATGCAATGGCTGCCAAAAATTGGGAGGCACTCCAATGCCCCTTGGAAGAGACTTAGAGGGCCTCATAAAATAATGTTCCCATTAGAAAAGAGCGGGTCTCCTATACTTGTAATGCCCATGCACTAAGTGTATGGGCAGACAAACATTTACCCCTGGGGGGTATACATGAACATACTGTATAAAAAAATTTTTTACGGGCATCATAAACACCTGTTAAAAAAATTATGTGGGTGTTGCATCACGGACCACGGTCACCCTGTCCACCTCAGGAATAAGAGATATAAAGTTCTCCTTGTAACGTGGGTCTAGAAGTGTCACCAACCAGTAATGACTGTTACCCCAAATTTTGAGAACGTGAGGGTCATGGAAAAGGCAGCGTAACATAAACTCAGCCATGCGTGCCAGACTGCTAACAGGCAAGACTTCCATGTCCTCACCAAGAGCACGAATGACAATGCTCTCCTCCTCCTCCTCCTCTCTGCCCTCAGGCCATCACACTTAACAGACGGTATGACAGTTGTGCAGGTAGTACCATCTATAGTGCATGAAACAAGCTCCTGTTCTTCCTCCTCCTCCTTTTTCTCATTGTCACCCAATCCACATTGGGATGAGATGAGGCTAGGCTGTGTGTAATCACCCTGTATGGTTCGTTGCTCCATATCATTGTGCTCCGCCAGCAATTCATCCTCTTTGATCATGAGCAGAGAGCGTTTCAGAAGACAGAGAAGTGGGATGGTGACGCTAATTATGGGGTCATCGCCGCTCACCATCTTGGTGGAGTCTTCAACGTTTTGGAGGATGGTACATATGCCTGACATCCATGTCCACTCATGAGGTCTTATGTGTGGAGTCTGAACTGAATACTGACGGCCTTGTTGATGCTGGTAATCAACAACTGCCCTCTTCTGCTTACAAATCCTTCCCAACATCTGCAGTGTAGAGTTCCAATGAGTGGGGACATCACACACCAATCTGTGAGCTGGAAGCTGCAAATGCTGCTGAAGCACAGCAAGAGCAGCGGAATCTGTAGCTGACTTTCTAAAATAGGCACTCAGGCGGCGTACTTTGACAAGCAGATCTGGCAGCTCCGAGTAGGATTTGAGAAATCGCTGAACCACGAGGTTAAGCACATGGGCCAGGCATGGTACATGTGTGAGCTCGCCTCGCCTCAGCGCCACCACCAGGTTCCAGCCATTGTCACACACCACCATGCCTGGCGGTAGGTCCAGCGGTGTGAGCCACAGATCTGCCTGCTCTTTCAGAGCTGTCCACAACTCTTCAGCATTGTGCAGTTTGTCACCTAAGCATATTAGCTTCAACACAGCCTGTTGCCGCTTGGCCGAGGCACTGCTGCAGTGCTTCCACTGCTTTTGACTGATGTGGTCATTTCGGAGATGGAGGCTGAAGAGGAGGAGGAGGCTGAGGAGGATGAGGTGCAGGAGCTGTAGACTGTGGGGGCAACCCTGATTGACCTAGGGCCTGCGATCCTTAGAGTCAGGAGGACATGTTCTGTCCCAAGGTCTGACTGGGTCCCGGCTTCCACTATGTTAACCCAGTGTGCAGTCAGCAAGATGTACCATTCCTGCCTACAAGTACTTGTCCATGTGTCCGTGGTTAGGTGGAATTTCCAGGTAACTGCGTTGTTGAGGGCATGGCTAATGTTTTGGGACAGGTGCTTGTGTAATGCTGGGATGGCAAACTGGGAGAAATAGTGGTGGCCGGGGACCGAGTACAAAGGAACGGCCACCGCCATCAGGTTGCGGAATGTTTCCGCCTCCCACGAGCCTAGCGCAAGCGAAATGTGGGAATTTAGTAGTGTAGCCTGTGGGGCGTTGGCTGCGTATTTGAGCTTGTGTTCCAAGGACTGGGGTATGGACAACTGAACGCTGCGCTGGGACAAGAATGTAGATGTGCTTCCTGATTCTGCTACTTGAGAGTGCAATGAGAGGTGCAGGGCAGGAGGCATCTTCACATGCACCATGGACAAGGGATTGGCTTGCATGCACAACAGCGGAAGAAGCAGCGGTGCCACCCGCAGACACTGTTCCTGGACCCTGGGGTTTGGCCCACAAAGTCGGGTGCTTTGCTGCCATGTACCTGATCATGCTGGTGGTGGTCAAGCTGGTCGTTTTGCCACCTTTGCTGATGCTGGCCTGGCAGGTGGTGCAAACGACCTTTTTGGGGTTATCGGCAGAGTCTTTAACAAACAACCAGATTCGGGAAGACCTAACAGTTCTACTGGCAACTTCCTTCGTGTTGGTGTTACGGGGAACGGTTGCCTGTCTTCTTTCTGCGGCCACCACACTGCTTCTTCCTGCCTGTTGGGGTGCTCTGCCTCCCTCCCCCAGTGTGCTGCTCTTCTCACTCTGCATGTCCTCCTGCCAGATTGGGTCAGTTAGTATTTCATCCACCACCTCGTCTTCCACTTCTTCACTCTGATACTCCTCCTGACTAGTGTTGAGCCACCCCCGTAGTGTTCGAGTTCGGTTCGGTTCGTCGAACACCCGTGTGTTCGCCGAACTGTTCGTCGAACTGTTCGTCGAACACCTTCGAACACCGTTAAAACCAATGGCAGGCAAACAAAAACACATAGAAACACATAGAAAACACCTTCAAAGGTGTCCAAAAGCTGACAAACTGCTCAGAAGACACAACTAACACATGGAAAAGTGACAAGTACATATAGTCATGCGAAAAGAAAAGAGGTGGAGGAGTAAAAGGAGGGGGAGACACAGATATAGGCATGTCATGCCCTTCTAAAATCCAAAAAGTGAGAAGCCGAGACGGCCAGTCCGCTCCTGCCCGTGCCACCTCCGTGTCGCCGGGTTTGTGCCAGAGCCGCGGTGAACCCTGACGGCCAGCCCCCCTCTCCCAATACTGGTGCCTGTCCGCTGGTGGGTCGAGAGAGCCCCCCTGTGGTGGAGGCAGCTCTAAGCTTTTTAATTTAAATTGTCCCTCTAATTTGAATGAATACACTTTAAATCCATATACAAGGATCTATTGGAGGGCAAGTCTCATGCCAGCAGCCGCGTAATTCCAGCTCCAGTAGCGTCCACTAAAGCTGCTGCAGTTAAAAAGCTTTTATAAGGATCGAGCTCGGCTGTCCACCGCAAGGCATCCTAGTGCCAGTCCCAGCCCCTATGCCTTGGGGTGCCTCCTGATGCTCTTCGCTAAGTATCCCGTGGTCCCGAAGCATTTCCTTTGAAAAAATTAAGTGTCCAAACTACAGGTGGTGTAGCTTGCTTAACAGCCGGGATAATCCGCTGACTAGCAGACACTGCTACTAGGCACAAAGTATTTCCTGGGCTAGATGCAGTTAAAAATTTGTAAGTAGATACTCTCGTTGGATGCTGAGAAAGCATTCCATAGAGTCTCCTGGCACGCCATATATGATTCTCTTAAAAAGCTTGGGGTAGGGGTCTAGGGGACCCTTTTATAGCCAAAATCACGGCCCTGTATCACAATACGTCACCTAGGCTGAAGATAAATGGAACTGTAGCACCGAGGGCTCGGTTGCTACAGACGTATTGCACCTCACCCAGAGGTGTGATATCTCACTCTCAGATAAGGATGGAGTGTGGATCAGGACCCGACACCTGCATGCATTACACCACATTGCCGTGGGGCAGGGCGACCAATATGCCCCTGAGATGGGCACGACAGTCCCTGTCCCTGGCTGGAGTGGGGGGAGGGAACACTGAGGAAGGGGAACCCTGCAGTGCAGGAGCAGGGAGGAAGCAGTTCCTGGGTGCATTGAGAAGGGAGTATAAAAGGTGGGCACCATCTTAGTTCAGTGCAGAGAAGTCTGAGCAGAAGTGGCAGGGAGCAGGGGCTCTGCATGAGCTCTGCTCCGGAGGCGGGCCTAGTAACAGAGGCCCAGGCCTGCAAGAGGGAGAAGGAAGGAAGAGGAGTGGAGAAGGCTCCAGGAACGAGGAATGAAGGGATCCCAGGGGTGCGGACGGGCGAGTCGCCACCGCACGCCCGAATCCACCTGCGTGGAGGGGTCAGGCCAAAGGGGGAGACCGGTCCCCGAACTAGTGGAGGCAGGAAACGACCCTCAGCTAGAAACCGGAGGCTCTGACATTTTATGTGGCGCAGCCCCTTGCTCCACCCGCTAGGAAGGCACCACATAGGGTCAGGGAAACTGGCGCCAAGTTTACCAAGAGGAGGCCCGAGGCAGCCGGACAGAAGTGTTGGTAAGAAAGGCCAGACAAAGGACACACAAAGGGGGTCCTGTGAAGCGCTCCAAAGTTATCTGGGAGTTGTCTGAGCCCCTCACCTGGTGAGCACAGTACGACGTGGGCAGCCGTTACCTGCAGACGTGGTCTGGATAATAAGAACTGTGAGTAAAGGCCCTGAACTGCATCACTGACTCCGTGTCGTTACTGCTGCTGCCCTGCACCATCACCCCCATCCTCCGCATACACTGCCCTGAGGCTATACTCCTCCCGTGGGGAGTTATGCTACGCTCTGCTGCACCCACAACACCAGCCTTAGCGGTCTGCCCTGTAGCGGCGGTTCACTCTGACCGCAATCCACAGGTGGCGTAGTCGGACATTTAAACATCAAAACCACATAAATAGTTCCGCCACTGGTTTGACCGCCCTGAGCCACGGAACCGGATCGCCGCCACGAAGACTACAACCACCAGCATCCACCAAAAAGGGTCCGGCTCCGGGTGTCCCAAGGCCCAGGGGGTGCGTCAGAACATTTTCATCACCTTTCACAATCACCAATGGGACAAGGCAGGGATGTCCTCTGTCCCCTCTCTTATACATCCTAGTGACGGAGCACCTGCTCTCATCAATTCGCCATAACCCCAATATTAGGTGGATTGAGGTGGGAGGCACCGAGTACAAGTGCTCTCTATTTGATGATGATGTCCTAGTATATATCACTCAATCACATATATCCATCCCTGCTGTTATGGCTGAAATAGATCACTTTGTTACATGGTAAAATTTTAAAATCAATGCAGCGAAGTCTGAGGCCCTCGATGTCTCCCTCCCTAAATCCATATAGGATTCCATCCAGTCCAACTTTCCCTTTGCCTGGCCCTCACAGGGTATCAAATACTTAGGAATTCCTATTCATAGAGACCTCTCCCATCTATGTTATCTTAATTTTGGGCCCTTTATTGAACAATTCCATACAGACCACGGTTGGCAAGTTAGAACTGTAAGATTCACTACGTGAACCACTGGTGTTTTGTGGAAAAGCACATGTACACCGCGTTCCAAATTATTATGCAAAAAGTGTTTAGGAGTGATAAGGGAAGAATTTGTTTGTTTGTCAGTTAAACTCATTGATGGTGATGTGTGTCAGGGCTCTTTATATCACTGTAAGCAATTGCAGACACCTGTGCTAATTAGTTTGGCAGGTGTGTCCAATGAAAGGCAAGACTACTTAAGAAGGCTCTCTCACATTATTAAGCAGCCTACATTTTCTGCCAAAATGGGAAAGAAAAAGGATGTGTCGGCTGCTGAGAAGCAACAAATTGTGGTGTGTTTAGGTCAAGGCATGACTACAATCAACATTGTGCGATGATCAGGATGAAGTGTCTTGGCAATCAAGAAGTATGTAGCTGATTCACAGTACACACGTGTGCGTGCTGATAAGGGCAAATTGAGGACTCTTTCCTACAGGCAATTACGTCAGGTTGAAAGAGCAGCGGCAAAAAAGCCTTGTCATAGCAGCAGACAAGTTTTTGAAGCTGCTTGTGCCTCCAACGTCCCCCGAACAACAAGATGCAGGGTCCTTCAGAGGTTTGCAGCTGTGCATACGCCATCCTGTCGACCTCCTCTATCCACTTCACACAAGCAGAAACGGCTCCAGTGGGCCAAACATTACATGAAGACTGATTTCAAAACTGTTTTGTTCACGGATGAGTGCCGTGCAGCGCTCGATGGTCCAGATGAATGGAGTGGAGGATGGCTGGTTGATGGACACCCCACGCAAACACGGCTACAGCGCCAACAAGGAGGAGGTGGAGTAATGTTTTGGGCTGGAATCATGGGGAGAGAGATTGTCGGCCCCTTTAGGATCCCTGAAGGCGCTAAAGATGAACTCCATAATGTATGTGGATTTTCTCAAACAGCACTTCCTGCCATGGTTCAAGAAGAAGAACCGTGTATTTCACAGCAAGATCATTTTTCTGCATGATAATGCACCATCTCATGCTGCACATAAAACATCTGCATCTCTGGCTGATATGGGCATAAAAGGGGACAAACTTATGGTGTGACCCCCATGCTCCCCTGACCTCTACCCCATTCAGAACCTTTGGAGCATCATTAAAAGGAGTGTCTATGATGGCGGGAGGCAGTTCACATCTAAGCAACAGCTCTGGGAGGGTATTCTGTCCTCATGCAAAACAATTGAAGCAGAAACCATCCAAAACCTGACAAATTCAATGGACGAGAGAGTTCAGAAGCTCCTTTCGAACAAGGGGTCCTATGTGAAAATGTAACATCACCTAGAATAAAGTTTTGAGTTGAAAACTGTTTGATTTCAGTTTCTAACAACCTGCTAATGCTTATAATTTCAAAAATGACCATTTTTTTGGTCTTTATTAAAATGAAAAGGTTGATCGAAAAGTTTGGGGGATCTAAGAGTGTGGCAACCCAGTAGTCATGATTACTTCGAATTCTGACAATATGAGGGTCATGCTGCAGGTAGTGCAGCAAGAAGGCACTTATGTGTCTTGCGCATCTCGGAGCCCCAAAATTATTTTCCGGGCTAGATGCAGCTAAAAATTATTTTTAATTTTAAATCTGGTGAAGCTTATTATAGATGGCCTAATAGGATCAGTGCTGCACACTGCTACAAAGCCCAAATTACTTTCCAGTCAAGATACAGATAAACATGATTAGTAATTTGAAAGCTTAAAACGGTTGGTAGGGTGATTTTAACCAATCATCAAGCTTTTACTCTCCCCAGGATGACACAGGGGTAGAAAAGTCGTTTCGGATCCATGATTTGTTCATCTTTATGAACGTGAGTCTGTCTACATTATCAGTGGAGAGCCGCGTGCGCTTATCTGTCAGCACTCCACCAGCAGCGCTGAACACACGTTCAGACAGAACGCTGGCTGCGGGGCATGACAAGATCTCCAAGGCGTAAGTGGCTAGCTCCGGCCATTTATCCAGATTGGAAGCCCAAAAAGAGCAAGGGTCCAGTGACACAGTCGTGGCTTCAATGTTTACTTGGAGATACTCCTGTACCATCGTCTCTAGGCGTTGACTATGTGTCAGACTTCTTGTCTCCTGTGGCCTTGCAAAGGATGGGCTAAAAAAGTGGTGAAATGATTCCGCAAAATTGATGTTACCAGCAGATACTGTGGTTCTGTTACGGTTTGAGTGCTGAACACTTGACGGTCCCACGGTTGGCAAGTTGGAACTGTGAGATTCACTACGTGCACCACTGGTATTTTGTGGAAAAGCACATGTAAGATTCTGCAACAGTCTCTGCTGATACTCCTGCATGCGTGCATCCCTTTCTATGGCAGGAATAATTTCTGCAAATTTACTTTTGTACCGGGGATCTAACAGTGTGGCAACCCAGTAGTCAGGATTATTTCTAATTCTCACAATTCGAGGGTCATGTTGCAGGTAGTGCAGCAAGAAGGCACTCATGTGTGTTGAGCATTCCAGGAGCACCAAGTCCCTGTTGTGTTGGTGGCGAGGTAACAATCATGCTTCCTTCCTCTGTCCTCTCCCCCCAACCTCGCACAACAGAAATGTGATCAAGGTCTCCCTCATCTGATGAGTCTTCCATCAGTTCGTCCTCCACTTCTTCCTGGGCTCCTGCACCTTCCTCACTAGTTTGGCTGCTACCATGCGCCCTGGTTAAACCATCTCCCCCACCCTCACATGCCTGCCGCCTTGGTGCTGCCGACCGTCTGGACCTTGCAGATGTTAGCCCTTCCGCATACAACTCCTCCTCCTCTACTTCCTCCACCTCCTCTTGTGCCACCACCTGACTCCGAATTCTGTTTAACATGTGCTCCAGCATGTAAATCACCGGAATAGTCATGCTGATAATGGCATCGTCAGCACTAAACATCTTCGTCGCCATTTCAAAACTGTGCAGAAGGGTGCATAGGTCCCTGATCTGAGACCACTCCTCCAGCGTGATTTGCCCCACCTCTGAATCTCGTTGGCCCAGGCTATACGTCAGAACGTATTGCACCAGGGCTTGTCGGTGCTGCCACAGTCGCTGCAACATGTGCAGAGTTGAATTCCACCGGGTAGGCACATCGCATTTTAGCCGGTGAAGTGGCAGGCCCAACGACTTCTGTAGAGATGTAAGTCGCTGAGCTGCGGGATGCGAATGGCGGAAGTGAGCACACAGCGACCGTGCCCTCTGCAGAAGGCCATCTAGTCTGGGATAGTGGGCTAAAAATTGCTGGACAACCAGGTTCAACACGTGAGCCATACAAGGCACGTGTGTGACATTGCCCCGGCGAAGGGCCGCACCCAGGTTTGCAGCATTGTCGCACACGGCCTTCCCTGGTTTCAGGTCCAGTGGAGACAACCATTCATGAAATTGGTTCTCCAGAGCTGACCACAACTCCTCAGCTGTGTGACTCACATTTCCCAGACATTTCAATGTAAAAACCGCCTGATGACGTTGAGCCCTACTGCCAGCATAGTAAGGAGGTGTGCAGGATCCCTTCTGCGCAGTTAGAAAGCTTGTGGCATGACCAGACAGGCTTTGGGTGCAGGTGGAAGACCGAGAGGAGGTTGAGGAGGCAGAAGCAGTGGAGGAAAAATGACATAAAGAGGATTGACGCACAACTCGTGGGGACGGCAAGACTTGGACAGCAGCCCCTTGTCCTGCTGTCACCATAGTTACCCAGTGCCCAGTCAGCGACATGTAACGCCCCTGTCCATGCCTACTCGTCCAAGTGTCTGTGGTGAAATGCACCCTGTCACACACAGAGTTTCTCAAAGAAGCGGTGATGTTGTGTGCGACATGCTGGTGGAGCGCAGGCACACCTTTCTTTGAGAAGTAGTGCCGACTGGGCATCTGGTACTGGGGCACTGCGACGGACATAAGGTCTCGAAAATCCTCTGTGTCCACCAGGCGGAAAGGCAGCATTTCTGTAGCCAAGAGCTTGCAGATTGTGAAATTCAACCTCTTAGCTTTCTCATGGCTAGGAGGAAATGGTCTTTTACTTGTCCACATCTGAGGGACCGAGGGCTGGCTATTGTGCTTAGACGGGGTTGATAAGGGTGTCCCCGGCAAACTGCCGGTCTGTGAGGAAGATGCAGGCGGACATGTTAGGTTGCCTTGATCCAAAGGTGGTGCTATCGATGTCGGACAGCGCTCAACACCAGCTGGTGTTACCACCTCCAAAGAAAATGATGACCTGCCAATCACGCTGGCTGTTGCGGGTAAAGAGGTGGCAGGTCTGCGCCCCAAAACAGGTGTGACTGCTGTCCCCCCAGTCACAGAGGATGAAGAGGCCGCGGATGCACAAGATATGGCAGACGGTGGTTGGCCCGGCCGGCTAGACCGCATTGTAGCACACTGAGCTTCCCACTGCAACTTATGCTTCATGTCCATGTGCCGGTTCATGCATGAAGTACTCAAACTATGTATTTTTTGGCCTCTACTTAGCTTTTGCTGACAAATGTTACAGATAGCACGAGTTGGGTCATCTTTATCGATCTGAAAAAATGCCCAGGCTATGCAAGGCTTAGCACCCATGCGACCTGAAGAGCCACCACGACTTGTGGTGAGAGGCAGAGTTGTGTTTGAGGATGCAGTTGTTGACGTGCTTCCAGTACTACGTCTCTGTCCAGGAAGGCGCAACCTGACCTCGTCGTCACTAGCATCTTCCTCCACCTCCTCTGCTGACCTCATCTCTTGGCTGACTGTGGGTTGACAGTAAGTGGGATCTCCGACTTCATCATCATCACCCTGTGCGTTATCACACCCGTCGTCCTCAGAGCCAACCTGTTCCTGCCCTGACAAAAAACTAAAGTTGTCGCTCCAATCAGGTATTTGAGTCTTATCATCGTCTTCCTCATTGTCTCCACCAACAGGAGTTACAGTTTGGGAATGAGGGTCTACATTATGGTCAGAACCTTCTGCGTCTGGTCCTGGATCCGACTCATAAAGATTCTGGGCATCAGTGCAGATCATTTCCTCATCTGGATTCACAGAAGCGCTGGAGTCGACCTCTGATTCCCAGGCTATAGTATGAGTAAACAGCTCTGCAGACTCAACCATCTGTTCTACCTCATACTCAGACGGGCAGCTGGAGATTTGGGAGCTGTGAGGAAGCAAGTGCGATTTGGGTGACACCTTTGAGGACTGGAGTATTTGTGATGTTGAAGTTGATGTGGAGGAGAGCCCACTTAAAGGAGCACTTGATATCCGTTGAAGCACCTGCTGTTTTTGTGTCTCATCTGGAATTTGTAGCGATTGGCGTGGCCGTAAGAAAGGGATCTTATCACATTGTCCGCTAAAAGAAGTAGACATTTTAGTTTGGCTGGAAGATGGTCTTTCTTCTGCACCTACCCCACGGACACAACCTTTTTTCCCCTTCCCAACACGCCTATTCCCCTTTCCACCAGCAGCAGGCCTTTCTCCACTCATTTTGGTGGTTAACTAATTCACAACTCTGGAGTTGTTTGCACAAAAAAACAATGGATGGTAACCGAGCAGAGCTGATTGGCCAAACTGTGGTATTAGGCCAAAACTATTGGCTGGGTTAGATGCAGAAAAAAATTATTTTGAATTTGCAACCTGATGGAGGTCAGTATAGATGGACTAATAGACCAAGTCCCACACACCGCTAGAAGCCCAAATATTTTTTCAGAGCTAGATGCAGAAAAAAATTATATTCAATTTGCAACCTGCTGGACGTCAGTATAGAAGGACTAATAGAACAAGTCCCACACACTGCTAGAAGCCCAAATATTTTTTCAGAGCTAAATGAAGAAGAAATTTTTTTTATTCAATTTGCAACCTGATGGAGGTCAGTATAGATGGACTAATAGACCAAGTCCCACACACTGCTAGAAGCCCAAATATTTTTTCAGAGCTAGATGCAGAAAAAAATTATTTTTAATTTGCAACCTGATGAAGGTCAGTATAGATGGACTAATAGACCAAGTCCCACACACCGCTAGAAGCCCAAATATTTTTTCAGAGCTAGATGCAGAAAATTTTTTTATTCAATTTGAAACCTGATGGAGGTCAGTATAGATGGACTAATAGACCAAGTCCCACACACTGCTAGAAGCCCAAATATTTTTTCAGAGCTAGATGCAGAAAAAAATTATTTTTAATTTGCAACCTGATGGAGGTCAGTATAGATGGACTAATAGACCAAGTCCCACACACTGCTAGAAGCCCAAATATTTTTTCAGAGCTAGATGCAGAAAAAAATTATATTCAGTTTGCAACCTGATGGAGGTCAGTATAGATGGACTAATAGAATGATGCTATGCCCAAAAGATTTTACTTCACTAGGTGCAGTAAAAAAATTGGTATTCTATACACAGGTGGTATATCTTGCAACACAGATAGGCTACTCCACTGACTAACACACTCTGCAATAGGCCAAAAAGGATTAGCTTTGCTAGATTCAGCCAAATGCTGTGAAAAAAACTTGCACAGCACTGGCACAGACCTGCCTGGCAAAAACTGATAGGAACTGATGTAACCTAGTCCTGAAAAGGACTCCAATTACAATTAGTCTTTACTCCCACAATCTATCTATTTAAGAGCACAGACCTGCCTGATAAAAGTCGTAGGAAATGCTGTAACCTAGTCCTTAAAAGGACTGCAATCACAACTATTCCCTACTCCCAAGCTATCTGTATATTTGTGCGAAAATTGGCTTGAAATTAACAAGGTATAGCGCACACAGCAACAGCGGTGCCGTCTAACACGCAGCTGCAGCAGTGAGAAAATGGTGGCGACGGGGAAAATGGCTTGGTCTTATAGGGCAAGGACATGTGACATACACTGCCAATCACACATGCCTTTGCTTGTGTGAAAAACAGCACTTCGCTCCGTGTGTGCGCTGCTGATAAGCTGACAGATTGCACCTCCCCACTGCAAATGCGGGAAAGAGAAAAAAAAATGGAGATCTTCATTGTTCCTGCAGAGATCCATCCCCTGCCCCTCCCCCCGCCCCGCTGTACACTCAAACTGCGTATTAACATTAATTTTCATCATTACTGAGAAAAAATCCAGTTATGATTTTGGTGCACGAACAGTTATCGAACATAACCTCGAACAGCCGAATTTTTCTCAAATTGTTCGTGTTCGCCGACCGGCTCGAACACCGCCCAAAACAGCTCGAATTTGAGATTGGCGAACAGTTCGAGAAGAACAACGCTCATCTCTACTCCTGACTTTCTGGCAATTGTGTCTCATCATCGTCCACCTCTTGTGACACTTTTCCACCATCGCCTTCGTGTGACCGTGGCGGCTCAAATATTTGGGCATCGCTAAATGCGATCTCCTCTTGCCCCGCTTCAAGTGGACCGGGGGACAGTAGCTCATCTATAAATGGAAAACAGCTCTTCGGAGTGTCCAAGTGTGGGATCAGTTGTCTCCGGGCACTCGGCATGGTGGGAAGAAGGAGGTTCAGGGTGAGAAATATGTGGTCCAGACTCACAGCTACTGAGACTTGACAGTGTAGAAGACAAGGTGGTGGTGGTGGTGGCTAAGTGACTGGAAGCATTATCTGCTATCCAACCAATAACCTTTTCACACTGCTCTGTGTTCAATAGTGGTGTTCTGCGGTCCCATATTATTTGGGACTGGAAGGTCGAGCGAGAAGATGTGGGTGTTTGTTGTGGCAAAATTTCACCTTGCCCATGGACTCGGCCTCAGCATGCACCATCACCATCACGTCCAGCTCCCCGTCTCTTGCCATGTGCCTTGCCCATTTTAAATGGAGGACAATATCTTCGACGCTCACTACAAATGACTGAATTTGGATCCAACTTATATGTGATCCGTGTGACAGACAAACCACAGTTTTAAAAGGTAACTATTTTGAACAGCAAACTGGTGTCAATTGCTTCACTGACACACTGAAAAAAAATTTTAATAGCGGCCAGAAATGGCAGTATTTTCTGAAATCATATATGTGATCCGTGTGACTGAGAAAACACAGTTTTAAATAGCTGGCTTGTAGATAAGTATTTTGAACAGCAAACTGGTGTCATTTGCTTCACTGACACACTGAAACAAATTTCTAATGGATGCCAGAAATGGCAGAATTTTCAGCGCAATTATATGTGATCCGTGTGATGGACAAACCACAGTTTTAAATAGCTGGATTTTTAGCACTGTAATATGGAAAGACCTGGCTGTATTCTGCAGTGCCAACAAGCAAATGCCGCACAACAATAGTGTTCTCTGTATTTCTTTTTAAGCAAATAATGAGGATTAAGATCCAAAAAAAATTATTTCTAGCCCATGAGACCTGGGCCTATTTCTAGAAATATTCAACAGCAGCAGCAGACAAAACTAGAATAGAGCCTCTTGTGCTATGTGCACTGCAGTCTGCTATATACCCTGCCTGCCTATATACACTGTCTGTCTGATATCTCTACAGATGGACTGTTTTGTGAGATGGATATGTGTCTCTAGTATAGTTTGGTACACCTACACTAACTAGATTCAAGCAAATCTCTCCCTAGCTCAGCAGCACCTCTCCCTGCACTGTCTGATTCTGGAGTGACTGTGATGAGCATGGCGACGCCAGGTCTGATATAGACCTGATGGCGCTGTGCGGCCAGCCAATAACTGTAATGCCACAACCAACATGGCTACGGCATTACAGTGAGTGGCAGACAATCCCTGCATGTTCATTGGCTTTGTAAAGAGCACCAAACATGCACGGAGGAGACCCGAGCTCCCGCCGAGCAACCCTGGAAAAACTTGGCGAGCGCCGAGCATCTCGGGCAGTGAGATGCTCGGGCGAGCACCGAGCAGTAGCGAGCATGGTCGCTCATCACTAATCCTAAGTCATATTGCACGACTCGTTAACCCTATCATGTGTGATGTCACAAATTTATACTTTTGTGCAAATCATATGAAGAAATTCACATAAATAACTTTTACAAGTTTATTTCAAAATTGCGAAATATGATATGAATAATGCACAACATTTTAATTATAATTTTTTGTAGAAAACACCAAAAAACATTTTGTTTTTCCAAATTTCAAACAAACATATGAAAAACACACAAATGTATATAAATCTAGAGTAAACTAGCTGCAGCTACATTTCTTTTCTAACTTTTTCTTTTCAATTGTATTGGTTTTCCAAACAATTTTTCAAATGTTATCTTTTCTGAAGAATGTTCTTTACAGACATTTTCCCCACAAGTGGTACAATATCTCTCAGTTTTCCTCTCGTGGACAAATGAAACAACACTTTCGTTTTCTTTCTCCTGGCCCTGGAATATCCTGAAACTGTACGCCACACCGTTTCATTGCTTCTTTAGTTTGCTTTGGCAAGTATTTCATGTTGCTTTGCTCCATCATGTGAGGCATTACAAGTTCATGGCAAAGGTCCTTTAAGAATAGCCGTGTCCTGTCCTTCCTCCTTGCATGGTATTCTGGATGAGTTTCTGTATAAATAGCGAATGAATTCAGGGCTGCTACATCAAGCATATTTGAAAAAATTACTACAGGCCAACGTCTTGTTTGCCTCTTGCATGAATATTCTCCCACCATTTCATCCATCTCCACCTTTAGTTTTATTATAATACAGGATGATTTCTGGTTTCAATTTCCTGTCATTGTTGTCAATACTGCAATCATAATGCATGGTAATGAGTAATATAATGGATTTCTCCTTCTTCATTTTGTAAGATACCAGTGTCGCTTTGTTGTTGAAACCAAAGACACTCTCATAAAGTGCTCCCTGTGGATTGTGTTTCATTGCTTGAGGAATTTCTCGTCGGTTTAGTTTCATAGTACCAACAAGTGTAACAGCTTTTTCAAGCAGAAAATTGCCCAATGCAACATTGGTAAAATAATTGTCCATGGTAATGTTTCTACCTGAATTGTATATTGGTACAGCAAGTATTTTCACAATCTCAAACCCTAGATCTTTCTGTACTGGTGCATCAACTTCTTTGCCACAGTAGATAAGACCATTTATGCCATAATAATTTGCAGAATTACACATCCAGAAGATTTTTAGTCCATACTTGGCTGGTTTATTGGGCATGGATTGTATGAACTTGCAACGTCCTCTGAAGGGTACAAGTTGCTCATCTACTGTAACATTAGTACTAGGATTGTAAAGTTTGGTGCAATTTTTGATAAATATGTTCCAGATATAACTGATAGGGGCTAATTTGTCTGTTTGGAACCTCGCTGCACGAGTTCGCTTATCATGAAATCGAATGTTTCTTCTAATTTCCTCATATCTGTCCACTGCCATTGTCGCTTTAAAGTGTGGATCAGAAAGTGGGTCCAGAAATAATTCTCTGAATGGAATATCATACGATTTTTGACTCCCTGCCAGCAGTAAAAGTCCAATATATGCATAAAGTTCCTTTATTGAGATATTTTTCCAGGACTTATTTTTTGCGGAAGCGATACGTCTTCCTTCTAGGCCTTATCACTCCCTCCCAAAATCACATGACATCCTCACATTGCATGATCCACCCCCTGGCCCCTCCACCAGCAATCCTGACTACAAATAAAGTAATGTAAGGCAGCGCTTGTCATTATCCTGGGGGATACTCGCTTCGCTGCGTCAATTTAAAACACACCAGCCATATTTTCTGGTATTTCTCAACTCAGCAGTTTATTAACTCCATAAACTGCTGATTTCTGGGTCCAACTCCATGGCCCACCGACACATATATAAAGTCCACGAGCCCAAGTGGCAGACCGGCCCACTTGGCTCTAGTTACAGCCTCCCGCAAGGTAATAATAAAACAATGTCCATGAAAATGTCCATAACACAAATAGTATTACCTATGTCGGGCTTTAGCTGCTTTGGTCCATTTGTTTCCCAGATGAGGTCTCTAGCCTCTGGCCCTCCAAGGCTTACTGACATCCACGCAGGATCCAGGCTTCACCCATCCTCACTAGGCTTCAGACAAACAATGTCCCACCCACCCGGGGAACAGGCCTCATGCCTCTCTCACAGGAACACTGCACACCTGCACCACTCACACTGCACAAATCACCAGGGTTTTATATCCTGTAGAAACAGCCACAGGACCTGTGCTTATCTCACAGTCACATGTCCATACCTTCTGTGAGCAAAAGGACCTGTGTGATGTCACAGTCATGTGACCAGTCAGCTGAGGGGGAGGAAATAGCATAAACAGACATACTAGATCATTATAGCAATGCCGCTGCACCACATATTCCCCCCCTCTGTTCAAAGCTGTGGGGTTGAACACATAATATACCCAACAGTTTATAACCCACAGTTCACACAGAGACCATCTACTGGACAATTGCGCTGCTCAGCCCCTGGAACATCAGTCAGCGACATCAGCCCATCCCCTAGGGACCTACCATCTGTCATTGTCACTGACTTCATCAGGTCACATTTCCGGGTCGTAAACTTGTCCGACCTCCCCGGCTCCCAGCGGTCAGTCGAAACCCTGTCAGGTCTCCCCCGCTCCCAGTGGTCAGTCGAAACCCTGTCAGGTCTCCCCCGCTCCCAGCGGTCAATACGGCAGTGCGACTCACATGTCCTTGTACCTAAGGTCCGGTTCGACTCCATATTGTCCAGTCCTCTATTGGGTCGTTTGTATGGGCCACCCAAACCTGAGTTACTGGAGGTCTCACTACCTCTAAACCCACGCCCACTACTCTCAGGACATCTTGAAGGGTCCCTAACTTCAGGTGTTCTGTTATCTAGGGGCCCCTTTCTCTGTCGGGTCCCACCATTTCCAGATGGCTGCCATCCTCTACTGCTCAGATGATGCTGTCCATCTACTCGCAGTCTAGCGAGATTCAATTGTTTCACCTCTCGCAGGTAGGTCACTCGGTACTCCACCAGCATGCTCATATATGCAAGACTTTCTTCCGTTCCTATAGCATAGAATGACACCATGCCGTCTTCATCTGGTATCCAGTCCTGACGATCACGTGGACTGCTTACTTTCACCACACCAGACTTCTTCACCATCATCTGCATGGCTCGGCCATTTCTCCCAATGAGCTCTCTCACCAAAACACGAGGCACCCGGATGACCTCTTCCCGCAGACTGTGAGCCTTTCTCATCAGCTCCAGTTGTCTGGTGGCTTGTTCTGTCTTCAACCGGAGAAACCGCTTCGTGCGAACACATCGCCAATGCATGTCACTTAGGATCGCCACCCTCTTCACTGTGACTTCGGTTGTGGACCACCAGCTGTTTAGCTTCTGAGGTCGAGTACACCTTACGGGCTCCCACGGCCTTCTTAAACTGGTCAAGCACAGACTCACTGGTGCATTCCTCCCTCAAATCCTCAGGTACATCTATGAGGCACTTGTACCGAGCCGTTTCGGTCTCACCAGTGGTCTCCAAACGATCATTTGTGGACACTCTCTTAGCTCTCCTCAGGTCCACCTTCTCCTGGTCTAAGGGAGTGAGTGTCCCTTGTTTGCCTATTCTCTCCTCCCAGGAGGCCTCGTTCACGGAGTGACACTCTATCAGGCGACCTTTGAGCCCGGAAACTTCTTCCTCTAGTTCCGCCACTCTCCTCTCAGCAGCCCGTCTCTGAAGCTTTTCCTGCTTCAACTGCTCTTTCAACAGCAGAGTTCCCTCAGACCTCTCGGTCTCCAATGCGCTCACTCGGTTCTCAATAGCCAGTCTCTGAAGCTTCTCTTGCGTCCACTGGGCTTGTAGCAACTCCTTGAGCTGCTTGATCTCGGCTCCGACATACACCGAATCATCCGAGCTCACATCACTCGAGGAGGTATCTGCTTCATGCCTCCCATCACCAGCGGTCAACTCCTGGCTCTGGTCTGTGGCTTTTCCAATGGACTCCTCCATCTTCTCTCGCTCAGCTTCCATCTTGCTTACTGTTTCCTTAAAGTACATCTCCGCCTTCTGGAGAGTATCACAGGACATCTGTAGCTCCTTCACCTGAGCTTCCAGATCTAGGGTCTTTCCCCGGAGATCATCATTCTCCTCACGGATATCTTGCAGAGTGGTCTCAACCACTTGGCGCTCTTGCTCTGCATCCGCCTTACTCTCCTCTAGTTTCTCTTTAACCTTGAGGAGGTCCTCATAATCTCTCCTAATCTGTTTCAGTTCCTCACTGAACCTTTCATGCCTCTTTTCTGCCTCATGGTCGTGAGCAGACACTTCAACTTTTATTGCTTCTTTCAGGGCGGATAGCTCCTGGTCTCGCTGGTACAGAGAGTCCTCCAGCCGCTCCTTCTCCTGCATTAGAGGCTTTACTTGGTCCTGGAACTGCTGCAGCTCCCTCAGGAGTTCATCATACTCCTTTTTAGATTTACACAGCTCCTGGTTGAACTGTTCACGCAGTCGTTCTAGTTCCTGACGACGTCCAGAAACTCCATCCTGCCGCGTCTCCTTCTCAAGCTTCAACTGCAAAACCTCTTCCTTGATTTTGCGGCGGTCCTCCTTAATTGTGTGGAACATCTCCTTCCACTGGACAACTTCCTCGCTGCTTTCCTTTAGTCCTCGCTGTAAGTCCTTCACAACCTGGTATACCCTCTGCCGTTCAGACTCCAGGCTCCGCTGGTCTGAGGACACATTCTCCAGGTCCGTCACCTCCTCTTCTACTTCCGTAGTGTCACCGTCAGCTACGGGGTCTGTGTCACTCCCCATGATGTTGTGGACTACCAGGTCACCTCCCACTGGACTCACCCCGTTCTCAACGGTCAAATTGTCATTTTTAGGAGGTACCAACCCACCATCAGCAACAATTTTAAGTTTTCTACCCTCTATGCTCTTGTGAAAATCCACCCCCTTTTGAGACTCCGCCCCCTTTTGTACAACCACACCTGTAAGGGAATTTCTACAAAAAACATCAGCGACAGTCTTAGGACTCAGTTCACAAGACCTCTTACCACCTCCCCGGGCACTCTAGGACAACACTGGCGCCCCCGGAGAGTCCATAGGATGGTCCACTGCCGCCATTCCATATGGTGCCCACAGCTCCTGTGGTTCCTGCACCATGTCCAGTAAAAGTTTCTCAAATACCTGCTCCGGACCCAACCGGCCCTTCAAACGCTCATTAGCTCCAGACACCTCTGCTGCTTTGCTCACAGCCATCACGGTACACTGATCACACTTGAACTTCACCGCTCTCCCCGAAAAAATTTTCGTGGCCCCACCGAGCCACCGCAAAACAGGATTTGAGAGCGATGTCAATCTTTGCAACCCCGCCGAGTTGCAGCAAGATGCTTTGACTTCGTGAGCCCCGCCGAGCCACAGCAAAACAGGTTTTAGTGCGACGATGACCTTCACAACCCAGCCGAGTTGCAGCCAGATGCATTACCACACTCGTCGACCTGTACAGTTGCTCCCAGGAACCAGACTGCAGATGCTCCCAGCAACCAGACTACAGATGCTCCCAGCAACCAGACTGCAGTTGCCCCTAGCAACCAGACTGCAGCTGCCCGCACTCTCAAACCACATGTAAGGCAGCGCTTGTCATTATCCTGGGGGATACTCGCTTCGCTGCGTCAATTTAAAACACACCAGCCATATTTTCCGGTATTTCTCAACTCAGCAGTAGTGTTGAGCCACCCCCGTAGTGTTCGGGTTCGGTTCGGTTCGTCGAACACCGGGATGTTCGAGGAACTGTTCGTCGAACTGTTCGTCGAACACCTTAGAACACCGTCGAACACCGTTAAAACCAATGGCAGGCAAACAAAAACACATAGAAACACATAGAAAACACCTGCAAAGGTGTCCAAAAGCTGACAAACTGCTCAGAAGACACTCTCTTTAAAAAAGCCGGCCGGCAAATTCAGCAGCGGCATACACCGGTACCCGACAATTTAGACAAGAAGGAATAGAGCATCACACATAGATTAGATAGATAGAAACATGTCAGTCACACATATAAGAAGCACAGTGACAGTGTTGGTTACTGCACTTGTCATTTAGTGTAAAGGATTTATTAAAAAAAATATTAGTGTTTTCATGCACCGTCTCTTTAAAAAAGCCGGCCGGCAATTCAGCATCTGTACCCGACAATTTAGAACAGAAAGAATAGAGCTTCACACATAGATTAGATAGATAGAAACATGTCAGTCACATATATATGAAGTACAGTGATAGTGTTGGTTACTGTACTTGTCATTTAGTATTAAAATAAAGGATTTATTATTAAAAAAATTGGCGTGGGGTTCCCCTTAATTTTAGGCTCTAGCGGAGGTTAAGCAGACGGCTGGGGCAGATGTTTGAAGCCTGGGAAGGGGGTAATACCCACGGAGCTTCCCAGGCTACAAATATCAGCCCCCAGCTGAATACATAGCCTTTACTAGCTATTAAAATGGGGGACCCCCCAAAAAAAATGACGTGGGGTCCCCCCTAATTTAATAGCTAGCAAAGGCTAGGCAGACAGCTGGGGGCTGATATTAATAGCCCAGGAAGGGAGCCATGAATATTGGCCCCCTCCCAGGCTAGAAACACCAGCCGTCAGCCGCCCCAGAAATGGCGCATTCATAGGATGCGCCAATTCTGGCACTTAGCCTCGCTCTTCCACGCTGCCCTGGTGCGGTGGCAGGGGGTAATAGGGTTGGGGTTGATGTCAGCTTATAATGCCAGCTGACATCAAGCCCAGGTTAGTAATGGAGAGGCGTCTATAAGACACCCCCATTACTAACCCCATAGTCAAAGTTAAAAAAAACACAAACACCCAGAATAAAGTCCTTTAATTGAAATAAAGACACAATCCTTTATTGTTCTAAATTAAACCATACTTACCATCACGCCCATTCCAGCTGAAGCCAACGATCTCCTGCAATAAAAGAAAAATAATAAAGCAACCTCATCCTTACCTTTCCATGGTTCCCACGACAGCTTCAGCTCTGCTACATCGAGATGACAGGCTGGACCGCAGCAGAACGCTGCCATCCAGCCTGTCATCCCGCAGACACTGAGAAGCGCAGGCTTGCTTGCGCTGCTCAGCGTCTCTCTGTGACGACATCCAGATGAGCCGAGTTCATGTCCAATGAACTCGGCTCACCTCATGCACGTCACTGACAGCGTGGGAAAATTCTCACGCTGAAGCGCTGATTGCAGGAGAATTTTCCCACGCTGTCAGTGACGTGCAGGAGGTGAGCTGAGTTCATTGGACATGAGCTCACCTCATGCACATCACTGACAGCGTGGGAGAATTCTCCTGCACTCAGCACTTCAGCGTGAGAATTTTCCCACGCTGTCAGTGACGTGCATGAGGTGAGCCGAGTTCATTGGACATGACCTCGGCTCATCTGGATGCCGTCACAGCGAGACAGTGAGGAGCGCAAGCATGCCTGCGCTTCTCAGTGTCTGCGGGATGACAGACTGGATGGCAGCGTTCTGCTGCGGTCCAGCCAGTCATCTCGATGTAGCAGAGCTGAAGCTGTCGTGGGAACCATGGAAAGGTAAGGATGGGGTTGGTTTATTATTTTTCTTTTATTGCAGGAGATCGTTGGCTTCAGCTGGAATGGGTGTGATGGTAAGTATGGTTTAATTTAGAACAATAAAGAATTGTGTCTTTATTTCAATTAAAGGACTTTATTCTGGGTGTTGTGTTTTTTTTAAATACTTTACTAGAAATTCATGGCGGTCATGTCTAATACTGGTGTGACCCCATGAATTTTGGGCTTGGGGCCAGCTGATAATACCAAGCTGGCCCTAACCCCTTTATTACCCAGTGAGCCACCGCACCAGGGCCCTGGATGAGTTGGGTACAGCGCCAGAAGATGGCGCTTCTATGAACGCGCCATTTTCCGGGGTGGCTGCGGACTGCAATTTGTAGCGGGGGGGGGCCCAGAAAGCTTGGGCCTCCCTGCGCTGCAGATTCCAGCCCCCAGCTGCCTAGTTGTACCTGGCTGGACACAAAAATAGGGCGAAGCCCCACGTACTTTTTTTTTAATTATTTCATGAAATTCATGAAATAATTAAGAAAAAAAGGCCTTCCCTATATTGTTGTGTCCGGCCAGGTACAAATAGGCAGCTGGTGGTTGGGGGCAGCCCGTTCCTGCCTGCTGTACCTGGCTGGACACAAATATAGTGCGAAGCCCCACTTCAATTTTTTTTAATTATTTCATGAAATTCATGAAATAATTTAAAAAAATTGACGCTAAATGACAAGTACAGTAAGCAGCACTGTCACTGTACTTCATATATATGTGACTGACATGTTTCTATCTATCTAATCTATGTGTGATTCTCTATTCTTTCTATTCTAAATTGTCGGGTACCGCTGCTGATCTGCCGGCCGGCTTTTTTAAAGAGACAGTGCATGAAAACACTATTATTTTTTTTGATAAATCCTTTACGCTAAATGACAAGTACAGTAAGCAGCACTTTCACTGTACTTCGTATATATGTGGCTGACATGTTTATATCTATCTAATCTATGTGTGAAGCTCTATTCTTTCGGTTCTAAATTGTCGGGTACAGGTGTATGCCGCTGCTGAATTGCCGGCTTTTCATGTTTCACTGTTGGCACTGTTCCCATCGATTTGGGCAATCACTGTAATGCCACAACCACCATGGCTGTGGCATTACAGTGAGTGGCAGACAATCCCTGCATGATTGGTGCTCTAAATAGCGCCAGACATGCAGGACACGCTTTTGGTGCACGAACAGTTATCGAACATAACCTCGAACAGCCGAATTTTTTGCAAATCGTTCGGGTTCGTCGAACAACTCGAACACCGCCCAAAACAGCTCGAATTTGAGATTGGCGAACAGTTCTAGTCGAACACCGCTCATCTCTACTCAGCAGTTTATTAACTCCATAAACTGCTAATTTCCGGGTCCAACTCCATGGCCCACCGACACACATATAAAGTCCACGAGCCCAAGTGGCAGACCGGCCCACTTGGCTCTAGTTACAGCCTCCCGCAAGGTAATAATAAAACAATGTCCATGAAAATGTCCATAACACAAATAGTGTTACCTACGTCGGGCTTTAGCTGCTTTGGTCCATTTGTTTACCAGATGAGGTCTCTAGCCTCTGGCCCTCCAAGGCTTACTGACATCCACACAGGATCCAGGCTTCACCCGGCCTCACAAGGCTTCAGACAAACAATGTCCCACCCACCCGGGGAACAGGCCTCATGCCTCTTTCACAGGAACACTGCACACCTGCACCACTCACACTACACAAATCACCAGGGTTTTATATCCTGTAGAAACAGCCACAGGACCTGTGCTTATCTCACAGTCACGTGTCCATACCTTCTGTGAGCAAAAGGACCTGGTGATGTCACAGTCATGTGACCAGTCAGCTGAGGGGGAGGAAATAGCATAAACAGACATACTAGATCATTATAGCAATGCCGCTGCACCACAGTAACTTGAGACACAAACACTGCTGAGTACATGATAAAAATAGCAGGAGCCTAAAAGGCCCCCGTTCCATACAGATGTGGTTTTCCCCAAAAAAGCATAGTTACACAAAAATGCCTATCAAAAATATTATATGAACAACTGGATATTAGCAAAAAAGAAATACTTGAGGAATACCTAGAGTTTCAAAATTCCAGCTAAAGTAATTTTGCAGATAATAGCAAAAAAGTAAGCACCAGGTTCTAAAAGGCCCCCAATACGCATTGTATGGTTAAAGGGTTGATTGTGACTTATAGGATTGCTGCTTCCAATAGGTGGCACTCTAGAGTTCAAGTCCTCTTTTTCTCTGAAGAGGCAATTTGCATATTAAATATCCCAGACGAGCATTGCACGGCAAATAAGCCTCGTTACCCTTGACATGCCAGAGTCGGTATGTCACTCTCCACAAGACCTCAATGTGAAGAGTCAAATTTTCTGAAATTCACATGACCTGACAAATTTAGGTTGCAATTCGCATGAATCGTTAAAAAAAATCCTGATGCCTTTTTACATATTGCAGAAGATTGCATCAGTCACAGAAGGCTGGTACAGTCTAGTCAAGACTAGAGAGGGGATGCAGCAGCCATTTTAGGGTGATTTTAGGATAGTGACAGTAAATCAGAGGTCACAGCTCAGCAATTGAGATAATAAGAGACAGCCAAGAAAGCTTTGGAAAATACTTTGGAATACAGTGTTATACAACAGCAGCAGGGAAAAGATTTGATTGATAGAGGGAGACAGAGATAGAGGATGTGCTAGCAGCATTTTCAGTCTCAGTGTAATAGATCAGTGATGTGGTGTAGCAGTCATCTGTTCTGCTGAATTTGAAATACAATTACACATTTTTTCTTCATTCTTAATAAACTATAAAGCAGGAGCAAGGCTGCACAATAGTTTTTTAAGTTAGAAAGACTGACTTTATTGTGCATTTGCACAATCCATAGCTTCCTTAGGAGGTTAAGAATGTGAGAGTTTCTAGCAGCAGCAAAAGCACTGCCATCACCACTGTCACCAACCATCTGGGCAGTGGTATTACTAAACGCAGGCTACAATTCACCTCCTTTGCTTCTAGCAAGCATATTAGTGGGGAGGAAGCTGAGGACATTATAGAATATGTTAGAACTCTCCATAGGTTTTTTCTATTATGCTGGTCACATGACCGTTTTTGCCTATTTAATCCTGCTCAGCCCTTCTGGCCTTGCTGGACTTTATTGTATTTCTACTCTTAATCTAGCCAGATGCTTTGTTACCTTTCTCAGTCAGTTTAGCTAGGTCTTTTGACCTCTATGTTCTATGTTGTTTGTTTGTCTTTTTACTGCTACAATTTCTGCTAGGAGGTGTCCATCTTTCTCCCAGTCTCTAGTTCTTGTAGGGATCCCTCCCTCACATCTATAGGTCTTCATTCAGACTAGCTGAGGACTTTAGCGGGTCTGATCGCAGGATCAGGTTCCCCGTTACATCGAAGGGATCTAGCTTAGTTCTACTGTAGGGACAGATCTCCTGTCTTTCCTTAGTGTTTCTAGCAGATCATAACAGTAAGTCCAGCCCAAAAAAAATTTTCTCTAAGGAAAGACCTCCAGTTTCCATCATGGTGTCGGTTCAGGATTTGGCTCAACGCCTGCAGGGACTCTCTCTGGAGGTGGCCGAGCTCCAGCAACACGTGAGTAGCTGTTCTGGAGCGCATTTTGTGGAGCCTAAGGTACGATTGCCTGATTTATTTTTTGGTGAACAACAAGATTTTTTTTCCTTTAAAAATGCTTGTTTATTGTATTTTTGTTTGAGACCCAGATCCTCTGGTGATGAATCACAGCGCATAGGGTTCATAATGTCACTTTTGCGCAAAGAACCTCAGGGATGGGCCTTTTCTCTCCAACCTAGTGATCTGTGCTTTAGATCAGTGGATAGTTTTTTTTCTGCTTTGAGGTTGTTGTATGATGATCCTGATCATGTCTCATACGCTGAGACGGAATTGAGACATTTGAGGCAGGGATCAGGTAATGTGGAAAATTATTGTACTCACTTCCATCGGTGGTCTGCTCAGGTGGGGTGGAACGATTCAGCTCTGAAAAGTTTGTTTCTTGCTGGGCTAGGTGAAAGGGTTAAAGATCTGCTGATTGCTTATCCTACACCTAGAAACCTGCAGGAGGCAATGCAATTAGCTATACGGGTGGACAGGAGACTGTGTGCAAGGGTTCATGAGAGTAAATCCTCTGCCATGTCAGCTCCGAGTCTTGAGAGGGTCTGTACTGACACTGGAGAGCCGATGGAGATTGGGGTGATGTCACCCCGCTCTCAGGAAAAATACCGCAGGTTTTCTGAAGGTTTGTGCTTTTATTGCAGCAAATCTGACCATTTCATTAAGAACTGTGTGCTTCGTATGAACAAAGAAAAAAAAAGGTCAGTTACGCCCGTATAGCCTGTTTAAACACTATGGGTGTATTTATTTCTGCTACTACCGCAGCTGAGGAAGAATTAATTGAATTTCGGGTATTTGTGGTTTGTGGTTCAACTCTGAATGTGGTTGATGGGGGATTCTTGGAAAAACTTAATTTAAAACCCAAACCTTTGTCATCCCCTATTGCCGTGGTTTCTGTCGATGGCTCTCCCTTGAAATGTGTTACTCACAAGGTTTATGAATTTCCCCTCACTATTAATGGTATTCACCAAGAAAATTTGGATTTGGTGGTATTAAATAATTTGCCTTCTCCAGTAGTTTTGGGGTTGCCCTGGTTAAAATTGCACAATCCTGTACTGGATTGGTCTACCAATGAAATTAAGTCCTGGAGCCCTCAGTGTTATGACAAGTGTTGTAACGGGCGCATTGCTGCTGTGGATAAAGGGGAATTACCTGTCTGTACCTATTCAGGATTTTTGGAAAGTTTTTTCTGAGGAGGAGTCGCAAATTTTGCCTCCCCATAGAGACTACGATTGTACCATGGAATTTGTCCCTGGAGCGACTCTTCCTAAAAGTCGTTTATTTAATCTGACTATTCCTGAGAGAAAGGCTTTGGAGGAATACATACAGACGAGCTTGACCGCCGGTCATATCAGACCTTGTAAGTCACCTGTGGCTGTTGGATTTTTTTTTGCTAAAAAAAAGGACGGCGGTTTACGTCCTTGTTTGGACTTTCGCGAGATTAATAAAATTACTGTACGCAATCCCTACCCACTGCCATTGATTCCTGATTTGTTTAACCAGTTAGTGGGGGCCAAGTGGTTCTCTAAAATTGATCTCCGGGGGGCATACAATTTGTTGCGCATGAAGGAGGGTGATGAATGGAAGACTGCTTTTAACACTCCTGTGGGTCATTTTGAGAATTTGGTTATGCCTTTTGGTCTTACCAATGCACCAACATTTTTTCAGAAGCTTATTAATGACATCCTTAGACCTTTGATCGGCAAAAATGTGGTTGTGTATTTGGATGACATTTTGATTTATTCGCCTGACCTGGAGTCTCATTGGCGGAGCGTACGTGAGGTATTGCAGTTATTGATTGACAATTCGCTTTTTAATAAGCTGGAGAAATGTGAGTTCGCTGTACAGAGAATTAGTTTTTTGGGCTACATTATCTCCAGTGAGGGCTTTGAGATGGACCCAGTGAAAGTTCAAGCTGTGCAGGAATGGCCTAGGCCTATTGGTTTGAAATCGATACAGAGGTTTTTGGGTTTCGCCAATTATTACAGAAAATTCATTAAAAAATTTTCTATTATTGTTAAACCACTGACCGATCTCACCAGGAAAGGTTCTAATACGGTTCAGTGGACTACTGAGGCCATTGAAGCTTTTGTGTTTCTAAAGGAGAGGTTCAACTCTGCCCCCATCCTTATGCAGCCTGATGTGACTAAGCCGTTTTTGGTTGAGGTTGATGCTTCTTCTGTGGGGGTCGGTGCGGTGTTGTCCCAGGAAAACAACGATGGAGTACATCCCTGTGCTTTTTTTCAAAAAAATTTTCTGAGACTGAACTTAATTACGATATTGGTAATCGGGAATTGCTGGCTATTAAACTCGCATTTGAACACTGGCGTCATCTCTTGGAAGGTGCTGATTTTCCCATTCAGGTTTTCACTGATCATAAAAATCTGATCTATCTTGATGCTGCCAAGCGCTTGAATGCCCGTCAGGCTAGGTGGGCACTATTTTTTTCGCGGTTTAATTTTTCCGTTACTTACATCCCGGGTACCAAGAATGTTAAAGCTGATGCTTTGTCTCGCAGCTTTTCTCCCAAGGTCGGTGCTGAGGAGGAGGAGAGCATTTTACAAGAAGGTGTTGTGATTGCTGCATTGGACTCCGTTTTGGAAGATGAGATTCTTAAAGCACAGGAGAATACCCCATCTAACACTCCCCATGGGAGATTGTTTGTGCCTAGGACCTTTAGGAGAGATTTGCTTGTTGAGTGTCATGAGTCTCGGTTGGCAGGTCATCCTGGAATTTCTGAGACCAAGAGACTTGTGGGTCACAGTTTTTGGTGGCCTGGATGGCAGAAGGAGGTCATTAAGTGGGTGCGTCAATGTACTGTGTGTGCTAGATCTAAGTCTTCACATACTCCTGCTGCGGGGTTGCTTTGCCCTCTGGAGGTTCCCAGTGCACCTTGGACACATCTGGCTATGGACTTTATTACTGACCTTCCCCCCTCTGAGGGTTTCACGGTCATCTGGGTGGTCGTGGACCTTTTTAGCAAGATGTGTCACTTGGTTCCCTTCATCAAACTGCCCTGCGCTTAGACACTCGCTAAGGCCTTTGTCAAGGAGATTGTCAGACTCCATTGTTTCTGATAGGGGACCTCAGTTCGTGGCTCGTTTTTGGCGTGCCTTTTGTGACAGGTTGGGAGTTAATTTGTCATTTTCATCTGGATATCATCCTGAGTCTAATGGCCAGACAGAAAGGAAGAACCAGGATGTTGAGCAGTTCTTGCGTTGTTTTGTGGCAGACAATCAAGAGGGGTGGTCTGAGTTTCTGCCGCTTGCTGAATTTGCTCTTAACAACCATACATCCTCTTCTGCTGGGTGTTCGCCTTTTTTTTGTTGTTCTGGGAGACATCCGTCTTTTGGGTCATTCTCCAAATTGGTATCGGCTGTGCCTGAGGAGGAGAGTTTTTCCGGTGATTTGGAAAGAGTTTGGACGGATGTGCGTGGTAATCTTCAGGAGGCTAATAAAAAATCTAAGAGGTACTTTGACAGGAAACGTCAAGAGGTTTTGTTTACGGTTGGTGACATGGTTTGGTTGTCCTCTAAGAATCTGCGGTTGAGGATTCCTTCTAAAAAATTGGGTCCCAAGTTTGTAGGGCCCTTTAAGGTGCTTCAGGTAGTTAACCAATCTGCTGTTAGGTTGGAGGTTCCTACCTCCTGGAAGATTAATCCGGTGTTTCATGTTTCTCTATTGAAAAAAGCTTATGTATCAGATAGAGATGCCACTGCCACTGTTCCTCCGGTGGTGGAGGACGGGGAATATGAAATTTCCCGCATCCTTAATTCTAGACGGTATAGAGGGAGTTTGCAGTATCTCGTCGCTTGGAAGGGTTTCGGTCCCGAGGATAACTCATGGGTGAGGGCAGATGATGTTTCTGCTTCCCGACTTGTCAGAGCGTTTCACAAGAGGTTTCCTGATAAGCCTGGGCCTAGGGGATCCGGAGGATCCTCATAGAAGAGGTGGTACTGTTAGAACTCTCCTGTTAGGTTTTTTCTATTATGCTGGTCACATGACCGTTTTTGTCTATTTAATCCTGCTCAGCCCTTCTGGCCTTGCTGGACTTCATTGTATTTCTACTCTTAAGCTAGCCAGGTGCTTTGTTACCTTTCTCAGTCAGTTTAGCTAGGTCTTTTGACCTCTATGTTCTATGTTGTTTGTTTTTCTTTTTACTGCTACAATTTCTGCTAGGAGGTGTCCATCTTTCTCCCAGTCCCTAGTTCTTGTAGGGATCCCTCCCTCACATCTATAGGTCTTCGTTCAGACTAGCTGAGGACTTTAGCGGGTCTGATCGCAGGATCAGGTTCCCCGTTTCATCGTAGGGATCTTGCTTAGTTCTACTGTAGGGACAGATCACCTGTCTTTCCTTAGTGTTTCTAGCAGATCATAACAGAATATATGTCACAGCTGAATGATGTTAACTCTAACATTGGCACCATCAGTTTTAGGCCACGGTCCTACTATCAGTATTTGGAATGGGTGATATACTGATAGTGAGGCCTTGGCCTTAGCCGGTGTTCTGCAAAGAACAGTCTGTCTGATTACAAATGAGTAACAGTGAAAATTTTTGGAACATTTTTTTAGTTTTGAAAAATATGAAAAGCATGTCAGTGCACTGTTTTATTAAATGAACTGTTGGCTACTATGGGGGCTATCAGTTTCATCAAGTTTGATATAGTCTTAGGAAATCTCAAACTGTTACACACATCTTTTCAGGACAATTGGAGGATTAGCAGTATTGCGTTCTCTGTAAATCTAATTTTTATAACAATTAGCGAATAGAAATTTAAAAATATTCAATTTTCTTTCATTTTTGCCGAATCTGGTGAAGAAAATTATAGCTAAACATTTTGGTCTCATTTATTCAAAAGACATTTTTTTGAGCTTTGTTTAGATGCAACTTTGCAAACTTTAGCAGTGCTATCATATTCTTTTTAAAAAGAAGAGCCTCTCTACAGGCAAACCTTCCAAACTAGCCATACTTGTTCAGTCTTTTCTTAATTTATTTTACTCACTAACTGTATATAGCTCCATTAATTCCACAGTGCTATACAGATATTATTGGCACTGTACCCATTGGTGCTCAGTGTTCACAATCTAGATTCCCTATCAGTAAGTATTTACAATTCTAACTGAGACCTTTAGCTGTTTCTCTTGGATTTTTTTTGCAATTTCTGTGCGCATTGAATAGTTTGACCTTGGGGTGAATTTGCTGGGACATCCATTTGGAAGAAGATTCTAACCGGTCTTGAATGTTTTCCATTTGTGACTAATACTTTTCACTATGGAATGATGGACTCCAAATTGATTGGAAATGGTCAGATTGTTGGGCATCACAAATTGGTTCTCTAAGATTATTGCTGATTCCTTTCCTCCTTGACATTAGCTTAACATGCACTTGAATGCTTCAGACATGAACATTTCCCAAACTTCTTTTTTTATAGAGGTGGTCATACTTGCTGATGAGTAATTAATTAAGGGCATTTAATTGGCAGTACCTTGTTGCTACTTATTCTCTTAATTATTATAAAAGCAGTAAACTTGTACTTAATTTTTCACAAACTGTTTATAGATTCTGGCGTAGTTTTTGGTAATAAATAATGAAACATTGTAGTTTGTCGTGTATTTTATTTTATTTTAAGACCTTCTAAGGATTAAAAGGTTATTTAAGATGTTCTGATATGTAAAACCACAGAATTTAAAGAGGGTGTACTTAGTTTTTCTCATGACTGTATATTCACAGTAGTTGAAATAGCAGAAAGAATATGTTATCTGGAGAATAAATCTAAGCTCTACATTTTCTTTCTTGTTCTAAAACTCTTTTGAGTTATCAGAATTCTTATCGAGCAATATTATTTGATCTCTATGTTTCTTAGCAATTACATCCCCCTCCACATGAAACCAATTCCATTTAGAAGGATTTACTTCTTTATTTAAGTCTCTATACCTAGAGAGAGTCTATTCCTTATCTTCCTTATTGTACGTTTCTTTTTTATTACCTTACTTTTAGAGTAGATGAATCAGTCATTCTATGACTTTATTGCTGAAAAAATAAGACAGCCCTATTGGTTTCAGCGATTGCTCTTCATTGATATAACTTTCTGAACCTTTAAAATTATACCGATAGACAGTTCCATTTTGAAAGACGACATTGAAAATCTGCCAGTGTGAATAAACATTGTTATTTTACACATTTTTCAATAAGATTAAAGAAATAGATCCAATTCTTAATGGTATCTTTCATGTAAGTCATTGTGAATCAGTACAAAAAACACACAAGAAATAAACAACGAATAGGTTAGTTCAGATGCTATAACAGAAAAATGTAGAAAGTGTATAATACTTGAATTCTTTGCCACCCACACAGTTATCAAGAGTTTTCTCTTCAGACAAGAGGTAACTTGCAAAGATACCAACATTGGCAAAATGGCAAAAATGTCATATATCTGTGATTTTTGTTAATTTAAAAGAAGAATCTGTCAGTAGGATCAACCCTCCTAAGCCGTGTATATGAGCAAGCAGGTCATAGGAAGTTGTATAAAATGATATCTTGATATCTGTAATCCGATGTCTTATTCAAGAGAAATCCAAATTTCCTTAATATCTAAATGAGCTGTTAAGAACTATGGGCTGGATACAGATCTCCCTGGGAATCTGCCTCCAGAGATTATTTTCCAAATTAAAGGGGGTGTTACTAGTTACCCCATCTGAGAGTAGAATGATGTATGGACATTGACATTGATTTCATCAATGTATCACTTATTTTACTGGTTATTGCAGTTTTAAACCTAGTGACAGATTCCTTGTAACCCCTTCCTGACATACAGAAGCTGTGCCCGCACAATCAATTCAGCTGAATGTTTAACATTCTATATGCTGGGATTAATAGCATTCTCAGCATTTAGAGGATTGAGAGAAAGGGAGCTCCCTCCCCCACACAATCGTCATCATCGCAACGCAATTGTGGGGAGCCAATTGTTTTCATGGCAGCCGGTGGGTCAAATAAGGACCCCAGGGTCTGCCAGCTGACCTGTCTAAAAGGCATTTTGTCGGTATGAGCCTGACAGCTCTAATGCATTGCAATACATATACTGCAATGCATTACAACAGTGATCAGAGAAGTAAAAGTTGAAGTCCCATAAAAGGATTAAATAAACAAGTTAAAAAAAAGTAATTTTTTTTTAGATAAAGTAAAAAAAAATAAAGAATAAAAAAATCAACAATAAATATTGCACCAATAAATACACATATTTATTTACACGGAACAAAAATATAAAAGCAACACTTGTTTTTGCTCATGTTTTTCATGAGCTGAATTCAAACATCTAAGACTTTTTCTGTTTACACAAAAGGCCTTTTTCTCTCAAATATTATTCACAAGTTTGTCTAAATCTTTGTTAGTGAGCACTTCTCCTTTGCCGAGATAATCCATGCACCTGAAAGGCGTGGCATATCCAGATGCTGATTAGACGGCATAATTATCACACGAGTGTGCCTTAGGCTGGCCACAATAACAGGCCTCTCTAAAATGTGCAGTTTTACAGTATCCCCAATACTGTAAAACTGTATATTTTAGAGTGGCCTTTTATTGTGGACAGTCTAAGGCACACCTGTGCTGATGTTAAGTAGACATACAGTATGGTAAAAAAAATATTTATTAACTCTTTTGAGTGGTCTAGTTTCGATTTTAAGGCCATACAAATTCAAAGTTTGAAAATGGAACATTTTTCTAAATTTTTGCAACATTTCTGATATATTCATAAATAAACAGAAATTTTATCAACCAAAATTTACAACTATCATGAAGAACAAATGTGTCATGATTAAACAGTCTTAGAATCACTGAGATATGTGGAAGCATTCCAAAGTTATTACCACATAAAGTGACACTGGTCAGGTTTGAAAAATGGGTCTCGTCAGGAAATTGAAAACAGGCTTAGGAGGTAAGGGGTTAAGGAGCTAAAAGATCATAGCAAATGCTGCTAATGTGCTCATTTTAGTATCTGATTTATAGAAATGTTATCTCTCCTTGATCCTTCGGGCTCGGATTAACTGTCTTCTCTGCATGCCAAACTGACGCACTTCTATTACACCGCTCTCCCAGGCCTTATAGTATTCAGGTAGTAGACAATCACACTACTAATCTGAACCCTGCTGTGCTTTTCTGCCACATTCAATTCTATTGCAAACCCACTTCTGCAACATCTTTGTGCTACTTTACCTGAGTGAACTGTTGACGCAGTTGTGCCACAATGTTTTTTCTTCATTGAGCCAACTGTGCAAAATTGCTGTGCGAGCCCTGATACATTTAACTATGACTGAACCTCAGCCATGCTCCATTAGCTTCATATACTGAGTTTACTTTCCTACTCCAGTAGCTGTTGTTCCATTTCGGACACTTCTGCCAGTACAGTTCCAATTGAATCGCTCTGCTGCACCAGTACCATCAGTCTGTGCTGCATAAGATCTGCTCAACCAGACCAATGTTCATGATTCTTTGTGGTTTTCCCACATGTCTCTTAACAATGCTGGTTCTCTTTGATATTGGTTTTCCATAAAAATCTGTATTTTCTCCATCATACTAATTATAGCAAACACAAAATAAAGATATGGCATTTCATTTCTTAGGCCAATATTGTCTGTGTAAATAGAAATTAAAAAAAAGGTACTCCTATGTGTGCTGACATTGCTGGTATCATGCAATCCAATACTGTTACCTTTATTTTCCCTCAATCTTGTTCAATATAGCAATGTAAGGCGGGGTGTACATAGCAATCATGGGGCCTCATAGCAAAAGTCCTAATTGCTCCCCCCCCAAAAAAAAATATATATATATTCAGGGGGCTCACAGAAGAGCATACCACAAAACTTTACAGCTCATGCAAAGTAATTTTACCCCATTGATGTCCCTTAGTGTTACCTCACACTGAAGATACTCCTTTCATGGTCCCCATAAATTTTGATGCCAACAGATGTGCCCCCAAAACACAGTAAGATACCCCTACAGTTAATTCCTCCACAGTACCCACCACACACACAGTATGATGATACTAGAGTACCCCTCGCACAGTAAGATAACCCCAGTGACCCCAACACAGTATGATGACTCCCATTAGTCCCCAACTCACAGTAAAATGGCCCTGACACAGCTCTCTACACAATATGATGGTCTCCATTCAGCCCCCTATACAGTATAGTGGTCCTACATAAAGTATGGTGGCCCTTCATACAGTATAGCGGTCCTCTCACATCCCTTCACATTGTATAATGGCCTGCAGACATTATAATGGCACCCACAGCCCGCCAAACAATATAATTCACCCCCACACAGCCCTCAAAATAGTATAATGGCCCCCACATAGTCCTCCAAATAGAATAATACCAAAAGAGAAGAGGAGCCAAATTCCCCAATAAAAAGGAGGAGTATTAAATTCATATAAAAAATATAAATTTTATTGAAATCCATTTAATACAATTATAGTAGCATAACATAACATACATGAATATGTGAAAGATGAAGACAGAAAAATTGTGATAGCACAGGCAGAAATCATCTACAACATATAGGACTAAGGGCAGCACAAGCATATATATAAGAAATGTATCATTGGATCGCTGCTAACCCAGAGATACTGAGAATAAGTTCAATATATCCCTTGTACTGTTAATCACAGAAGAATAATACCCAAATGTGAGGGTTCCAGTTTAAAGGGATAGTAACCTGGTTTATCCAAATGGAGAGTAAAGTGACATTGTGCATGAAAATGAGCCTTGTAAAATAATCAACCATGAGGATAATGTCATATAGTACACACAACATATGGTCAAAAGTGCTTACCCATTAGCTGATGGATCTGCCACGTGTGTCAAATTGCCCCGACGTGTGTTTTGCGTAGGCTTCCTTGGGAGGCCCCCCGCTGAGATGTCAGACACAAAGGATGAATGATGGAGGAGGGAGCATCAGCTGACGGATTCCTCTTCTATCATTGCTTTGAACTGTATCTGCATCCAGGATGATACAGTTGAAAGTTGGGCGGGGAGACCCGGTGCCGTTGATGGCCCCCAGACTCACGGACCCAACCATCACCACGTGGTCTGTCACTATTAGCGGCAAGCCACTGGTGTAAGGATTATCATGTGGAATGTTAGCTTCTTTTCCTACTTTAATTCCCAGTGGAAGGTAGATCTAACTAAGAAAGGATACTTATGCCTGTACTTTCTATACTCCACCTGTTTAGCAGGTGGAGTACTAAGTTTGTGGTAAGGTGAAGTTCAGGGACAGTGGCATCCTGATATTCCCTGCTCCAACCAAACCTGGGGACCCCAAAAGGTAGTGATCAACAGCCTTCCACATATGTATGTGCGTAAAGAGATATTTATCAACCAATGAATTAGAACCTCCAATTGGATGCTTAAACCTAGAACAAGCTAGTAGTTAAAAAGAATGTGTCAGTAGGATCCACCCTGCTAAACCATCTATATGAGCATACAGGTCATAGAGAGCAGAATAGAACAACATGATAAAATTATAGATATACACTCTTAAAGCTACCATCTGGCCTGTAAAGAGTATTGCTACCGGAACGTATCTCAATTTATATCAAATATAAACCATAAGTACATTGTGAATAAAGAATAGATCTGATTAATACATTGTCCCATTTTTAGTCTTTTAGTCTATGAAACTATGAAGTATAAAATATATGTAATGTTTTTTTCTTTAACTTCCTCTTAGTTGTAATGATTCCCTCTTATTCAGATGTGTTACATAAGAGTTAATCTTTGACATTGGAAAGGCAAGTCACACAATGTGCAGTGTTTAAAATCAATTAAAGTGTACTGAGGCAGAACAGAAAATGATTACAAAATGTCACAGAAACAAAAGTTTGAAATACGACTGGGGGTGTTCAAAATCTAACAAGTGAAATATATTAAAAGGTCTCCATTACAGACTTAATCCTGTGGTCTTACATTAAAGTTCAGTCCCGCAGCTCTCCCCTTGATTGTACTCGACTGTTTTCCAGTAAAACTACTGTAACACTATTCAGATGTTTTAGAATGCCATTGATAACAGACTACTGTTGTTTTAAAAACTGACATTTCTGTTCTATTGTAAAAGGCTAAAAGTAGCAAGCTTGCTTTTTTTCATAATGTTTTAATAGAACTTAGCTTTTAGTAGGTTTCATTAAGGAATGAGCAAAGTTTGCATATTTTCTGTGATATTTTATCTAAGGAGAAAGTGTTAATGAGGACAAGGCAGCTAATATCATTCTGTCATGCTGATTGAATTATAAGAACAGACTGGTTGCATTAAAAAAGACCAGTTTGAAATTATTGCCTTCTTCTATTAGCCATTGTTACCTCCAAGGAACCATGTGCAGCCATCATTGCTTTGCATCAAAGGGACTTTACATTGCTGCTTGCAAGATTGCCAATAAATCAATCATTTATTGAATTATCAAGAACTTCAAAGAGAGAGGTTCAATTTCTGTGAAGGAGGCTTCAGGACACCCAAGAAAATTCAGCAAGTGCCAGAACAAACTCATAAAGAGGATTCAGCGATGGTATTGGTTCAACACCGGGGCAGAGCTTGCTCAAAAATGGTACCAGGCAGATATCAGTGCATCTGCAAGTACAGTGAGACAAATACTTTTGGAGGCTGGTCTGGTGTCAAGATGGGTAGCAAAGAAGCCACTTTTCTCCAAGTCTAACATCAAAAACAGACTGACAATCTGCAGGAAGTACAAGGATTGTAAAGCAGAGGACTGAGGTGAAGAAATTCTCTTTATTGAAGCCCTCTTCAGACAGTTTGGGACATCTGGAAGAATCGTTGTCCAGAGAAGAAATATTGAATGCTACCTTAGCCCAGTATCATGCCAACAGTAAAGTAACCTTGAAACCATTCATTAGTTGGGTTGCCTTTTATCCAAAGAAATGAGCTCATATGGTTGCTTACTAACACTGCCATTAGTTAAGAATGGTATATAAATATCTTCCAATGATTCAGGAGAATTTTGGTGAACAATGCTTTTTACAGCATGATAGAGCACCACATCACAAGTCAAAAGTGATAGCTAAGTGGTTCAGTGCACAAAACATTGAAATGTTGGGACCATGGCTTTAAAACTCCCCAGATCTCAATCCCATTGAGAATTTATAGTCAATCCCCAGAAAACTGGTAGACAAACACATACACAAAAATTGTGCTAAACTCCAAGCACAGATTAGGCAAGAATTAGTTGCCATTAGTCAGTATTTGGCCCAGAAGCTGATAGACACAAAGCCAGAGCATATTGTAAATGTCTTTAAAACTATGGGTCAGCTTTCTAAACATTGAGTTTTTCAATAATCTTGACTAGTGATGGGCGAACCGGAACAGTAAAGTTCAGAGTCCGTACCAAACACCTAGTGTTCATGCACATACCCAAAACAAGGACTACACCAGGAAGATCGACTGTTTCCTATGCTGTCATCTGCGTGAAAGCACGAAAAACACCAACGGCTCCGATCGTGCGGTAAGTTCATTACCACCTGTCAGAGAACTGTGGTTCCCATGCTATCAGATGACAGCATATGAGCCAGCAGCTCTGACCGTCGGAAAAAAGTTACCACCGGTCACAAGCATCAGCTGATGAGAGTACTACTCTCATCATCCTACACCTGGTCTCGCTGATAGCAATGAGAGCAGGTGAGGCTGACAACAGTATTCATCTGCTGGCGCATGTGCTATAAATAAAAAAATGAGGTAGGGTCTCTTCTATTTTTGATAACGAACGCAGGCAAAACTGACAGCTACGTTCTGCAGCACCCATCTGTCAGCTTTATCATGGCTAATTATCAACATATAAAGGGACAAGCCTCCTCGGTCCCAGGTTTTTGACCTGTTGCACCTTTTGGAAAAATAGCTGCTGTTATGATCTGCAACATAAACTAGGGAAAGAAGGGGAGAGCTGTCCCTACAGTAAAACTAAGCTGAGTCCCTACGTTGTAGCGGGCGACCTGTTCCTTGTGAACAGACCCGCCTTCGTCCTCGGCTAGTCTGAATGGAGACCTATAGAGAAAAGGAGGGGTCCCTAAAAGAACTAAGGACTGGGACAAAAATGGGACACCTCCTAGCAGAAGTTGTTGCAGAGCAAAAGATAAACTGACAAAAGTACTAGAGGTCCAGAGGACCAAGCAAACTAGAGAATAATAGGCACAAAATCACCTGGCTAGAGAGACAGTCAAAACAACACTGAAGTCCAGCAAGGCCAGAAGGGCGGAGCTGGAATATATAGGAAGATGGTCACGTGACCGCAAAACACCAGATAGAAACAAAAACAAACAGGAAGGTTCTAACAGCTGCAGCCTGAGACCTGCTCCCTGGCACAGATGGTGGAAAGAGTGGTAATGGACCAGTATATCCACTCACTACCTAAGTCAACAAGAAGCTGGGTTGCCCAAGGAGATTCCCAGAATGCAGATGACCTCGTGAGTAGTGTTGAGCCACCCCCGTAGTGTTCGAGTTCGGTTCGGTTCGTCGAACACCCGTGTGTTCGCCGAACTGTTCATCGAACTGTTCGTCGAACACCTTCGAACACCGTTAAAACCAATGGCAGGCAAACAAAAACACATAGAAACACATAGAAAACACCTTCAAAGGTGTCCAAAAGCTGACAAACTGCTCAGAAGACATAACTAACACATGGAAAAGTGACAAGTACATATAGTCATGCGAAAATAAAAGAGGTGGAGGAGTAAAAGGAGGGGGAGACA